>NC_069076.1:97294151-102294151 GCF_025698485.1 Gossypium arboreum | reverse complement strand
AATCACCACTGGCCCAATAGATGTTGGGATTCCAGACAATGTGATCACCTGGGAAGAATTAGGTGGGAGATCCACACTAAGGGGAAAAGCATCAAAATTCCCTGACTGCACTGAGAGATAGATGCTATCAACACTTAAATCAAACCCACAAGGGTTAGCTAACTCCACAAAGACCTGGACAGGTTCACCAACAATCCAAATCAACTCTTGCTTGCTATTATCATTTGACTCTCCCTTGCTGAATGGAGTATAGATAAAAGGTCCTGAAGGAGCAGATCCTGCCCACCAATCTTCTCTTGCTGGATTGCGTTTTACAATATCCATTTGCGAGGGATGAAGAGGAAATGAATATAACCTGCATTTATATACAACCATGAACATTTCGGAATACCAAGGTATTAAAGAAAGTTGTAGTTAACGGTTTCTTTGATTTTAGTAAAAGAAAATCTTGACAGAAGGGGAAACCATGCAAAATGCCTAAGCAAAAATTAAAGAGACTACATAGCATCCCAGGAACTGACAACTAGAGTAAGGAAATAAATTTCTCCTACAAAATCTAGATGATTTTAAAGCAGTGAGACAGACCTTATGAAGGGTAAGGCAGGGTCAGCACATCGAGTTCCTGACGGCAACCTTTCGGCTGAATTTGTCAACGCCCTAGCAAGGCCATTTTGCCCAGCAGGTGTGATTAGAGGGTAATAAGATCTTAGTAGCCTTGCTGCTGCACTCCAGGCAGCAAGAGGATCTCCTGCACGAACAGCAGATAGTAATATCTCTCTCAGCACAACCATCTGCAAGGTGCTCCATTGAGACTCAAACAGTGAAACTACTGATTGATGATGCATTTTTCCACTATCAACATGACCTGTTTCAGTTTCCTTCAATAAAAGAAACAGTAGCACAGGTTGTTATAATATGACACTTTACAAAGAGAGAACAATTTCAATTAGACAGCGTTAACTTTATAAAATGTTATAATTAACATATAAAATGTGTGCTACATAATTTCCTCCATTCTTCTATACTCACATTGGAAAAAGACTGGTTTGAGATGGATGTTCTACTCTGAACACGATATGCTTTCGTGGTCATTGCCAACACTTGCATGGCACTAATAGCAGCAAATCTATTTTCTTGTTGTAGATACAACTGAGCTACCTGCCTTGAGAAAAAGGCAGCTTTTCGTTGATAACCAAGAGTACCAAATAAACGAGCTATTTCAACAAATAATATGAGTTTGTCGCTCGCATCAATCAAAGACTTTGCACCATCAGCAGCACTGGTTAACAACTCTGCAACCTCCTTAGCCAGTTCTCTCCTATAATAAACCAGAAAAAGGTTCAAAAATTTTTCATTAAGAAAACATTTAAGCATTTCAAACAGAGTTTAACTTAGAAACTATGACAAGATCTAGGAATTTAGACAGGATCAGACTTAAAAGTGCCTCTATCTTATGACTTCTTAAGGAACACCACAGACAAGAGTAAATAAGAGGACAATGATAATGATACATCCAAATTGTCAATATATAGAAAAATATAATTGTAACAAGCATTGAGGAAACTAGTTCTCGTTCTGTTTACAAGCAAGCCCGATGAGATGATAATGGCATTAAGCATTGAAATATACCTGCATAGAAACCTGGCCAATTTCAAAGTAGCTTCCAGTTCAAAGGTAAGCGGTGAAACTCTGCATTTAAAAAATTAAAACTGTTAGTATTCAAAAGGTTAAAGACGGACAGAAAACTTTACTTTTTTAAAATAAAAAAATGTTCATAAGTTAAATACTTTTTTCAGCAGTTCATAAGATTAGACTGAAAAAAGTTAAGGTACATCATAAAAAGGCTACAACATAAAGAACAAGCATTCTAGAAATATTTGTAACTGAAATGAGAGGAATAAATGGACATGTACCTCTGAGCATTCTCTTGAATGAAGGATTTCCTATAATGCACAATAACACTATTATAGCGATACCTAACCTCATCTTCTATAGCTATATCCTTCTGGCCCATTCGATCAACCTGATGACAAGAAAAACAAATAAATACATGGTAGAAGAAGAAATCATATTCATAGATGTTTGCTCTATATTATCACCTGCAAACTTGCCATTAACATGCAAACACATCTGAACCCCATCCCCACCCGCCCTGGTGAAAAATAAAAAATAGAGAAGCATTGAAGGATGAAAAATTGGTCCCTACACATGCAATAAACCCTCAATTGGGAAATAAACCATCATCAATTCAAATATGATAAACCACAACTAAAGCTGATCACTGGACATGAGTCGCAGCACCAACACTGACTTAAAGAATTTAGAGACATTCCTCACTTATCCCTCTTTGAAAAATTGTAGGAGCTGAACTTGAAAACACACTTCCTAATAGTGACTTTTTTGAGAGAGCAAACAATTGTATGATGAATTTCAGAAACAGAGCAACCGGCCTTATCCATTAGTTTCTATTCATGCACATCTATAAATTTTAAATAAGCCAATCATGTTTAAGGGCTCATAGAAATATTGCAAATAGCAGATGAGTTTGGTTCAGAGGCCACAATTACCAATAAGGCACAAACGCTACCCTCCAATGCCCCAGCATACCAGAAGTAGTCAGCAGTCAACCTTGCGAGTTCAAGCGCAGTTGAATAATGAGCATTTGCATCGACAGGTGATCCTGCTAACAAACAGTAATCCCCTATTGTCTTCTGTGCACGAGCAAGTCTCCGTTTTTTGGCCTTGATCACCTGCATTATTATTTTTATCAAAACAAACTCATTAAGTAGAAAGTTCCCAAGTCATGCTAACAAACAACATATAAACGCACAGATTCAAATGCCTAGGACACCTAAACATAAACCTCCTCAGAGCTAAGAGTTGCTTGAGAATCCAAAGGCGTCTTCAAAATAGTTCCAGCTGATTCTGCTTGAAGAACCCACTTCTCGAATTCCATCAATAATGAAGCAGAGATATCCTGCATCATTGTCTGTAAGTGAAGTTCCTGCGCCGAACGGTCTGAAGGAGGAAACAAAACCAAGTTTTCTCTCTTCTTAGTGTCTTCCAGCTGCAACAGAAAACAAAAATGGACCACGGAATCACTAACAGCTCGATTTTGTTCTAGTTTTTCACGAAAAATGAAAGGTTTGAGAAACACAAATCACATCATTCCTTCAGCAAATTACCAATAATTACAACTTAAAAGTGTAAGGTATAATTAAGTAAACGAAAACCCCAATTCAGATAACTCACTTGAGAATCGCCAGGAGAAAAGGCGAAGCAGCGTTGAACGAGAACAGAAGAGTAACCTCTCCAGGCGGCATTGAATTGATCGATGACGAGATCAAGATCTGGCGAGGAAGGACAGTGGCAGATGCCGATTACGCCGAGGATCTTGCGATGAGGCTGGAAATCTTCCCATGGGCTGGGCGGCGCACCGCCCAACACCAACTTGAACCGGAGCGAGCCGGTTTCCCAAGGCTGGTGAGCGAAAGGGGATTTCTGATGCTCCGTGTAGAAGGAGCTGATGGTGGAGAGAGGGATGGTGCAATGACGCAGCAGCATGGAGTGGTAGTCCCGAAGGAGAGTAGAAGGTACATCGCCGATTGGAAGGACGGCGATCCGGATCATGCAGGAGGTCTCGATGCTTACATCGGGTTCCATTTTTTGTGAGATCGGAGCGTAGGGATAGTAGAGTGGAGTTGGGCGTTTCAGATTAGGAGCATTCCAATCGTTCCAGTGAGGGTGAGTGGCCGAGTAAGAATCAGATTGGGAAATGGGATTGTAATTTCGAGATTCGTTGAGTTCATTAAATTATTTTGTATTTTTTAATCTCAATTCTCATAAAATGATAATTTCTCTTAATATTACATCTACATATCAATATGTAATATATTATATGCATAATTATAATAATTCATTAAAAATAGTAAAATTATTGTAAGCTCAAAATAATTATTTTACACATTATTCGTGAAATTTTCATACTTAAAACACAATTAAAATGTAAGTATTATATTAAAATATAGCTTTAGTTTATGACAAAATTAGTAGTCCGATTCATATTGAATAATAGTATGTAATTTTTATTGATTTTTAAACAATAAAAAGATTAAAACATTTTGAATAACATATCTTATTTTAAACATGAAAGATTATTTTATAATTTTTCTAATTAAAGTGGTGTTCGGTTGAGTCATGATATTAACTCAGCAAATAATTTTATTAATTGTAAGTATAAATAGATATACGGTTGATGGTGATAAGAAGCGTGCATAATAAAATTAAAATGTATAATTAAATTAAAATAAAACTTTGGTTGAGTAATAAATTTAAAGGTTTTTAATGCATTTGGCATGTATTCAAACTTCACTATACGTATATAATATAATTTTATATTAAATATGGACCGTCGTTTTATAATTTCTCTAATCTAATTATTGCCCAATTAACTTAGTCGAGATTTTATTAGCAGTATAAAAATAATAAAAAATATGCATATAAAGATATTTGAACCTACACCCATCACATTGCTAAAACATTATATTTACAACTTAACCAAACATTTATTTTAATTTTTTATACATTTTATTTTATTATGAATATTTTATTATCTCCATCAATTTTATTTAAACCCTAAATTGAATTATTGTCACGAGTTAACAAAACACCAATTCAATTATAAGAATTATAAAAGTGTCATTCCATAATTAAAATAAGTCATATTATTCAAATGTATTTTAACCTTTTAATTTAAAAATAATAAAAATTTTATATGTGATTAGATTAAACCTATATTGTTTACATAGCAATAAAAAACTAACTTTACCATTCAACCAAAGTTCTATTTTAATAAAATGTTTATATTTTAATTGTATTAAGCATATTTTATTACCTTCATCAATTGTATATATTGATAATATTGTTGATTGAGCACGTATGTATTTTAAATACATATTTTCACATGGATACGATAATGTTGTTGATTAAATTAGTCTCACAAATTAAGTAGACAACATCATGAGATTGATCATAACAACATTATGAACAATTGTATTCATTTAGTAATTTAAATTTGATGTATTTTTGTATTTAAATTTCGTTTTACTCATAATTTAATCTAATTCTTTTCATTTTAATATTGTACATATTTAATGTATTATTATTAATTAGTTTCAAACCATACGTTTTTATTTTTATACACACTGCTATATTTTAAATACGTGATTTCCACCTACATACATGTGTGATAAAATTTCTAGTATATATTATATGATTAGCTCACAAATTGATAACTAAACTATACTCATTTTTCCATCTTGATACCTAAATTGTTTGTTTTTATCCCAACTGGTATTTAAACTATTTTTTCCAAGTTAGAATCTATGTTAGTAAAACAATTAGTGAAACCATTAAGACTATATTTTTTTAAAAAAGAAAAGGTTTAACCCATAAATGATACTTAAACTATGTACTTTTTCTCATTTTATTAGCTAAACATTTTTAGTGAAAAATATTACCTAAACTATTTTTCTCGAAGTTGACATTTCTGTTATTAGCTAATCTGTTAAATTTATTTTTCTTTTAAAAATATCAATTAAAATTATCATGTAGCAAAAAAAAGACAAAAACATTATTTTCTTTATATATTTAAAATTATTAAAAATTTATAAATATTAAAATAGAGACCATTAGTCCAACTAATATTTTTAGCTCGGTTTAACCGATTTATATCGACTGACAAATTAACAGGTTCAAGTCCTATCTTCCGACCATACAAGAATGACAATTGAGGAGGAGATGTGAAAGAGAGATCATCAATTGATTCAACTCAAATCCTTGCTGAGGAGGGCAATGGAAAACGGAAGAGCCAAAAAAGAATCAGTGAAGCTGTCCTGGAAGAAAAGGGTTAGATGGTGCCGCCGGTGATAGAAACAGAAAGAACTGGTGAAGCTGCCATGGTTTTTTTTGTTTTTTTTTTTTTGTTTAATTTTTAGTCTCAAAATAACATGAAATTTTATGTGTCAAAACTGCAAAATACATGTCAAAATTCAAATCGACGGCCTCGTCCGCAGCCGTTAGGGTTTGAACGATTTTGGACTAAAAAACAAAAATATAAATCGAGTGACCATTTTGTAAATTTTTAAAGTTAAATGACCCAAAAAGAAATTTACTAATAGTCTGGTGACCATTTTTGTAGTTTACCTTTTATTATTCATTTATTTGAAACTTCTCTCTTTCTTCGATCATCATCTTCCTCCTACTATCACTCGTATCTTCTCTCTCGTCTCTGTAAATCAGGTTTTTTTTTTCTTTCTCTTCTCATCTCAGTTCTCACCCACCGCCGTGTCAGCTGGTTTTTTCCGGATCTGAACCATATCCCGTGTCGGATCGTGTCGACTCGGGTACTGCACCCTATATTGCCGAGTCCGGGTAACGAAGAACAGAGCCCAGTAGCATCAACGGCTTTGCTTTTGTAGCAATCAAACTCAGCGAGTCTCTTAGCAGAGACGTTTGAAGATACCATGTCTGCGGAGAAGACACCGATCGACGGATCTTCTTCTGCTAATACTCTCCTTCAACTCCATCAACTGCTAACTTCATGCTCCAAGGTAAGCAATAAAGCCTGCCTCACATTTTCCTCCTTTAAACAACCTCAAAAGAGTTACATTTCCGATAAAAGGTTAATGTTGGCACTTCTTTTTGTAGTCGATAAGCGGTGGAAACTTTAGTCAATCTCAAACCTCAGTATCAGAGCTCATCAACTTTCTCGATTCCGTGTCAGACGCTTCCATTTCAGAGCTAGAGCCAGGTGCAAAGGAGAATGCATTCAAAATTCTTTCTGGAATTTATGAATTTTTGTGCTCGCCTTCTGTAAATCAGGTCGATCAGTGTATTTATTAATTAATAATTAATAGTTTCTTTTTCTCTCTTTTTTTTTTTTTTTGTTAAGCTTAATTGTAAAATCTATGGATTATTTGCTCAGGAGAATATTGATGCGCTTTCTTTTGAGTTGCCAAAGTCAGCTTCAAAATTTGCAGGAGTTTCGCCTCAGTGTTTGGAGATTTCTGATAATATTATTCATCGATTTATAGAAAAATGTAGTCCTCGTGACATGCTTCCGATTCTTTGCGAGGTCAGTAATTTATTTTCTAGTAATTGATAATCATAACTATTTGTTAATTTTTTAATTTTAATGTATTAGGCATTAGATTCTCCAAATAAGACAGTTCAAGCTGCTACATATGTTTGTCCTCTTATAAGTGGACTTTCAGATGGTAATTAACCTTGTTCATCTTCAAATTTTAAACTTGTTCTTTGTTACTCTATGAAATATTATTTTTGAATATTTGATGAATGTTATTTTATTGTTTCAGTGTTTATTTCCCTTCAGAGGCGCCATTTTGAACAAATTAAAGTTGCAGTGCCAGTTGTTGTTAAAGTTGTCAAAGCCATTTCTACTGAATCAGACTATGAAGATACAGAACTGGAGACTTTGTTTGAGAGAATTGTTGTAAATGCTCACTCTATACAAACAGTTTGTAGAAAATTGGTATGTGATGCTCGACTTCAGTGTAGGCTAATTTTGAGATTATTGACCTCATTCTCTAATTAGAATCAGATAATTCCTTGTGATTCCTTATAACAGGAAGATGGAGAAAATGAAAAGCTTCGAGCTCTACTTGGTCTATATGTCTTGCAAATCTTGGTCGGTGCTTTTATGTTGAACCTAACTTCTAATTTAGTTGTTTAATTATCCATATTAACATTTATTTTACTTTTGGGATTTATGTATGCTGGTTGTTCTTAAAATACCCCCATAATGTGCAGGCATTGGTTTCAGTTAGCCGTAATTATCTTCACTTTGCATTGCGACTGGCAAGCATCCTTCCTTATTCTGGTATATCTGGCCTTGGTTTGATAACTGGATATAGTGTTGACACAATGTCTCACATTGTTATTGGAGGTAAAGTTCATTAGTTGCTATATTTATCCATCATTATTGTTGTTTTCTAAACAATTACTAGATTACATGAGGTCTCCAACTTTTTTTGTTCTCAACATGTCTAACATTTATAATTTAATTCATAATCATGAGTTGCACAGAGGATGAAGAAGATTGTTTGAGCTTTTCATCCCATGTTTATCTTGGTGCATCACTTTCAGGTTTGTGTTTTGCAGCACAAATTTCTTCATTCAGCCATAGAAAATGTGATCTGTTTCTTTAACCTGCATAGATTTTTGTTTATTGATACAGTGGTTTGGGCACAAAAGCATGATGAATTTGCTCAAGCTGCAAAGTTTGATTTTGGTGCTATTAAGACAGAACTTCAAAATAACCCGACAAAAAGATGGCAAGCAGTTGGCATGTTAAAGCACATATTTGCATCTATTGATCTTCCATGGGAATTTAAGAGATACACTGTCGATTTCTTGCTTTATATGACAAGTGGAGATATCTCCAATAAGTTAGAGCATAATGATTGCTCTCTTTACATGACTAGCCTTTTTTCTTCTTTGCAGGTAGTCTCATTCATTCTTGTTTTTATACATCCCTTTTACACTCTCTTGCTTTCTATCAGTCTGATGGCCAAAATGAATCTTGCAGGCACTTACAATGATTATCATATATGCATCAGATACAGTGCTAAGGAAAAATGCCTTCGAAGCACTTAAAAGGGTGAGGTTTTTATATATTACAGTTCCTTGATCAGTCAATTATAAATATCTTCGATTATTGAAATATATATTATTTTACCAAGTTCACATTTTCAGTATCTACAAATCCTTACTGATTTGTTACAACTATCAGGTTTTGGGTGATATTCCAAATTCTCAGAGATTTGACATTTTAAAAGCTCTAATTAAAAATAGTGACTCTTCCTCTATGGTAAAATCCATTGTCCATGCTCTATAGTTTGATGTAATTCTAGTTGAGGATATATTAACTAAATTGGTTTCCTATAATTCTATGTAGGTTGCAATTCTTCTTGATCTTTTTAGAGGGGAAATGCATAGAGAGCGTATCCTGAGAACATCACCACAGAAAAATGAAGCCTTAGAGGCTGACAGTAAAACCTGTCAAAGCACTTTATTTTGGAGTACAAGCATCCTTGAATTGGTTGAGTCAGTTTTGAGGCCTGACACAGGAGGACCACCAATCCTTCCTGACAATAGTGATGCTGTATTTCTTTGCATCTTTTGCTTGTTTATGTTTAAATTATTTGATATATATTGCTTAGAGCATTTGAATGGTTATTTGTGTTATTATCTTGCTTGGATTGTGCTATTTCTTTTGTCTCTTGGCATTTGCTGTGTTTTAACAGTTTCTTATGATGTTCTGTAGGTTCTATCTGCCCTTAACCTGTACAGATTTGTATTAATGACAGAGGCAGCAGGTAAAGCATAAGTTACTGGTTTATTGGAGTTGAGAACTTAAGGCTTCTCTTCTTGCTTGTAGTGCATTTCTTGTCTTCGTATTAAGATAGCACCTCCATGTTACCAAGTTTGGCCTCTTTACGTAGCCATTTGAGTAGTGGCCGTGCAGTTTGATTTTTAAATAATTACTACACATTCACTAATTGCAGCTTTCTCCATCTTATCAGCAAACTGCTAGCAATGCTATATGATTTAAACACTGAAATCTGATTGTTGTTGCAATAAATGCTATTCTTATAGCTCTCGGTTCCAAAACTCAGATCCTAGTCTGTCAAAAGATTTAAGATTTGTCCATTTTATGGTTTGATATTTACTGTGTAAGCTGTTGGAGTTTCCATAATATAGCTCTTTTATGTTTTGACTGGTGGCAAATGGAACAGGAAAAACCAACTACACTGGATTGCGGTCCAAGAACAATTTGCAGAAGGCATATAATGAATGGCTGCTACCTCTACGAATGCTTGTGGGAGGCATTGCAGCAGCGAATAAGAATGATATTGATCAACACGCAGTTGACACCGTATGTGCTCTGAATCCAATTGAGTTGGTTTTGTATCGGTGTATTGAACTCGTTGAAGAGAATTTGAAACATTTAGCCTAGCATGCTTGAGTGTTTGGTGCTCAAGCCATTTATTGGGGAATTCCTCACAACATCTGAAGCCATTATATCGAAGTAGGCAATGCTAATACAGTAATATTGTTGTTCCAATGTGGGATGTTGTGTAGTATCTGTCTTGTACCCATGAATGATCATGGTCAATTAAACATATTTTCACAGCTCCAAAAAGTCAACTCAATTTGGTTTAAATTAGTATTTAAGATTCTTACTCCCACTCAAATTGGACATAAATAACTGAATTTCAAGTAAAGCAGGGAAGTTCAATTTTATTTTATTAGATAAATAAGTTTAATCAGATGGACTCAAACAGCTGAATCAAGCTGAATTTGTAATTCAAACTAAAAGACGAAATCAGGATCTGTTTTTCGAAAAGGAAGTATTAAAATATATAATCTAGAGGAGAAAACCAGGAAACATGCGCAAGTCACATGGAAATTCTTCAACATTATTACTTGCCCGTCATGGGAGCAGCAGATGGAAATGATGATGCAGCACCTTCAAAAACATCTTGCCTGCTGGGATGAATAGATCCACACCTTCCTTTCCTAGAGTTGATGATTCAAGAAGAGAATGCTGTATATCACATAATCCTCGCACAAAATCATCTTTGGATGAAAAGGTACGCAAGAACCTCTTCCATGGGACATGCATGACCAAAGATACACGTCAAATTTGCAAGTTCAGGCCTGTTCAGGGCATTCTATATTTGCTTAATCATTAAACTTACCACATTTTCTTTTCCACGAGAAACACCAGGTACATCAAAAGCACTCATGGTGTTGACATTTGGGCAACGAGTTCCCGGAGTCCAGAGCCCACAAACCATATGAACCCGTTATTCTACAGATGGATCAAGCACTCCTGTTACACTTGTACACATTTACCTTGCTAACAGAGCAAGGGGAGTTTTGAATATTGTTTAAACTATTCTGCACATCCATTTTCCAAACAGCAGTTCTTGACAGCCCGAGATCTTTACATTGCAAGTTACATAATTCCTTACCAACGACTACACTTTGATCATCAACCATAGTTTCAGCAGAATAACCTGTGTATCATGAAAACAGAGTTAGAGAATGATAATTTACCAAGTCAAGCACAAACGTGAGATGAGTAAAATACTCTGATTGAACATTGACTACACTCCGATAGGCAATTGAATTTATCCTTGTTTGAGCTTCCACAAACACAGCAGAATTCACCTGAATCAGCGCAGGAAGAGCACCTAAGCTCTTCCCAAACAGAAGGAGGAAAACATAGTGAATCTTGAAATATATTGCTTTGACTGATGTTGACTGGTCAATAGTTAGTTAATTGGTTGTTGATTAGTGTGTTTGTCAGTATGCAGTTGGTTAGTTCGTTTATCTGTTAGTTAATAGGAAGTTACTTCCTTTCACTTTCTATATAAAGCCAGTTGTAAACACTTTTCAGATCAGTTTTCAGTGAAATATTGATTCTTCTCCTCATTCTTCATTCTATCTGTTTTGTGTTGAAGCTTTATTTTATTTTGTTTGTTTTGTTGTCTCTTCTGCTTATCCTGCTTCATCATCAACTCGCTCTGGTTTGCTTGGTTGGGTTTTTTTGGACTGCCTTTGTTTAATTTTTAACCAAGCAAAAGTAGGTAGATGAGGGGATAATGTTTGCTTACAATGATAAAAACTCTGCCCTTTTTCTTTGATTTGAATCTCACAAGTTAACCCTGATTATAATGTTTGCTTACAGTGATAACATAGGTAGATCAAGCACTTGAATCTTGATGTAACATAATTTTTTTAAAGCTGGAAGTTCAAGAAAGCTTATGATTATGATACATCTAAAATATTTAAAACTAGAATTAATTATATAAATCATGTATCAAAATAAATTTGAACAAGATCTAAATATGATAAATTTTGAATTAAAGCATATTTAAAAAGAACTCACGCAAGCTTATTAAACTAGTCATCTATGCTGAGTGTTGCGATTTTGCAAGTTGGCTCTTCTGCTTATCTTGGCTGCTTCATCATCATCCATGTCTGGAAAAAAGGTGATGCTTAAAGAAGCCCCCAGCTCTCCTTGACGTGAGTACAGATGAGTTCTATTTTAACTCATTTCACTTCTCTAAAGATTTTCAAGAAAATGTTAATTTAGAAAAAAGAAATTAATTGCAGTCAATTATTAACGAATAAATTCCTCAAGGTGGCGAGCAAATTCCTCAAGCTAAACTATCATTATCAAAGTTGGTGGAATTAATTATATAACTACAACAATTTGTTCTTAACCTTTTAAATTTAATTGGTTTGGCACCATTAGATTAGCTAAACAGGAAGATATATGATGGTGGCAATAGTATTTCTGCTCTTGTAGGCGGACTCTTGGACGATAATAATTTTTTATTTTTTGAGTCTTTCACACCATTCAAGGTTATAAGTTAAGAGGAATCCAAGGACCTGTGTGGCTACAGTAGTTAGAATTATAAATCATGGCTCCCCAACACTAAAATATGGTAGAGCAGGCACGTTATTAGATAAAGTGATTTTGAACATAACCATTCACTCTATAATAGTTGGATTTTATTTTAGGCTATTTTTAACATTAACTGATCTCATTATAATAAAATGATTGAAAAAGAGAAAAGCTTAAAACGTGATTGGTGATTGGTGATAGGTTTAATCAACAATATAAACCCTCACTAATTTATAGCACAACTCCCACATATATTATATATAATCCTAAGTGGTACTCCTCAATTAAATTTTCAACAAGTGGCACTCCCTATTTAAAACATTTACTTTTTCTTGGGATAAATTATTTTTGTACTCATGAGGGTTCCGGAGAAATTCCCACGTCAGAAAGATTTCAGATTTTAGAAGCTCTAATTAACCATCGTAGAACGGTAAAAATCGTTCGCCATGCTATTTCACCGGGACAATTGAGTCGCTTTGGATCTGAAATCCAATTACTAGGATCGGAGGTTTCGTTTTTCTTTCGCCTTGTGTTTTGTCACTAGGATCAGGAATCAAAGAGGATACAAAGCTAATGGAAACAAAATTTTTTCCAACATGCTAATAACAACTCTTTTACTTAAGCCATAAGAAATCCAGGCCCAGCCTGTTAAGAGTTTAGATCATCCAAGGAAGTACCCATAGAACTCGAAAAATAATAATACCATTTGTCCATCTAAGAAATTCCACTGCCTAATAAAACAAAAACAAATCCTGGATAAGAAATAGTAACATTGCATGGAAGTTCAAAAATGAATAACTAAAAGGGGTTTCCCAGCCACCACCCAAATTATAAAATTAGTTTTAATTAAACAAAGCTTACACAGACCAGGAGGCTATGTCATCAGGTTTCATACCTACAAAGAATCACATCTAATTTATACATCAACTCCATCCCCTATCTCATCAGGTTTATGATGCAACTCAAAATCTTTGCTTAGCCTGGGTTCCAATATTATAGTCACCTGAGCAAACGGCTCCTTGCCCGGTCTCACTACTTCTCCATCAACTCCTATTCTAATCTGAATGTAATCCACTCTTCTCTTTTCAGCTAGTCCAGTATAACTTTGCCGGACAGGAATCATCTTCAGCAGGCGTCATATTCAGATCGGGTAGCATAAAAACACTCTTCTCGCTACTATTAACCTTGCCCACATTGCATGAACCTAATGACGGTTTACGATCATCATCAAGGGCTTCCGGTGGCAAGGTTGAGTCAGAAGAGGATGGTACTCTCAGACAAGGTACTTTCTCAGATTCATCAGCAATTAAACTAGAGTTCTTGACAGTGTCCATGTTCAAATCAAGCTGAAATACAAAGTGAAATTGACATCAAACAGAGGGGAAAAATAACAACGCCTCTAAACAATAAATTATGTATATTCAACTAACCCTAATTCTTTTCAAGTTCTCATTTGTGGCTCGATGCTCGTTACAAGTCGCACGTGTTGATGCTATCTCCTGTTGAATGAATGGAAAATGACAGTAAGCTAAACTAATTGCAGCCAAGAATACATTGATCAAATTAAAGAACTTCCTCAAACACACCTTTTCCAAATGAACCCTTTCCTTCAAAAGAAGATTCTCTTCCTCCTTAAGTTCAGCAAAGGTCTGAAAGAATATGACAATAAAATTGCTCAACTCAAAAAATCCCAACAACCCAAGTATCTTCATCTTAGAAACATTTTTCCCAGGAAAATCATGCAACAAAAGAAATCAACTAGTTTTATTACCTTCTTTCTTCTTGACCTCTTGGTACTTGTTCTATTGGACTCACTAGAAGCAGTGCCCTGCAAAATTCCATCAATTCTTTAAGCATGCATCGACATCATCCAAATTTGCCTAAACTTATCGAATTCAGCTAGAAAAAGATTTTAAATTTAACTTCATCATTGTCGAGCTGAATTCAAAAATCTTAATCTTTGACTCTAGCTTAATCGATTTATTTTTTTAAAATAGTAAAATAAGAGAGAGAAAAATGAGACGACACTCTCAAAGTCACAACCTTAGAAGGGTGCTTCAGTTACGACAGCTGGCAAATCCAGAGTAGTTAATGACAAAGGACAACAAACCAGTAATGACACGCCACGTTATATTAAGCACATGAAGAATCTAATCTAAGACATTACTTAGTAAGATTAGTGGCACGTGACTTCATTCAACACAACCCTTTCTGACATGGCCGGCTCCTATTGAGTCACTTGCCTTGTAATCATATGCTTACAATTCCAGGTTATTGGTTCGTGTGATAATTAAAAAAAAAACGACCCCATCACTCTTTAGATTCAAATAAATACCTAGTTTCTTTTAATTAATTAATTATCCCAAATCGAACGGTCCATAATCCATCCGATCCACGATCAAGGAAAGTTAGGTAAACGTGGGACCCCAACGCTTAATATATATCCTTAGAAGAAAGATTATGAGAATACACGAGTACAGTCAAAGAAGGTGATGAGTCCACCTAATTCGATGACACCCGCGTCACACTTGATAATAATCTCTCTCCATGAACATAACATTGTCATTGAAACCCAAAACAGAGACCAACAAAGACAACGCTCCTTCCTTCGTTGGATCAATGGACCCCACTCCACTCATCAATACATTTTTATCATGACCAAAATGCCCCCCCTCTTAAGGAAATCCCTCTACAAGGAATTTCCCTGGCTCTTTACGGCGGGGACTGGAATAAATATTTTCGCTGCTGACGGAATTGTCCTTTACTGAAAATGTCTGATCTGGTAAAAAAAGGGATGCGGTTTAAAAGGGTGATACAGTAAAAATCCAAAACAGGGACAGGGTACCGATAAAGAGGCGATAAGAACGAAATGGTGAAAATGAAAAGATAACCGTCCTCGCGTGGAAAAAACATGTTAAAAACCTTTAAAACACCAGGGCTTTTTAGTCCATAACAGAAAGAATTTGACACTGCTATTTTTAATGTTGTTTATTATTACAGTTATAACAATCCCGTTAAACCGATGACCGGAGGGATCGATCCGAAACTGAAGAGTTTGAAGAAGAAGAGGAACGTAAAATAAGCGCAGATCTGAGTGAACTCGGTGAGTTCTCAGATGGGCAGTTTCGTCAGCTGGGAATCCATAAATCCATGCAATCGGGAAAACGCGAAAAGAAATATTGAGAAGATAAGGAGATTAAAAATGGGTTTGATGGTCATTTCATAAGAACCATGAGACGAAAAGCCATGGCCGAAGACACCGCTTCATCGAACTCGAAAACAATGGTGGTGATACGTAATTTGGTATGCCAGGCGGGGACATTTCCGTCAACCCAGAATATGGAAGAGCAGAGAAAGTGAAGAAAACAAGAGAATAAGTGAGAAGAAAACCTTGGATCTGGAAGATGCAACAGGTGGAGAGCGGATGACGTGTTTACTGGTCTCTTCAAAGCCGTCGGCGGCAGAAGGAGAGGCGTCGCCACTACCACCGCTCCAACAAAGAGGCGTGGTGGGGCTACCTCTAGCACTGACGTTGAAATCCCCGTCTCTCTTAGCGTCGCAACGCAACAACATGGGTCTAGACCTCGGCTGACGTATCCCCCATCTAAGTGCAGGCAAAGCAGATTTCGGAGCCGGTGGAGCGGCCTGCGCTTGCTTCAGCCTTACTAACAGCTCCACCACCACGTTATCGTCCGTGATCGCCGCCCGAATCCACTCATCTTTCACCATCATCGTCATAACCCCCACCGGCAAACGATAACAAAAAGCGAAAAAAAAAAAGAGACCCAAATTTTGATAAAGCGATAGATTTGAAGAAAAAAGAATTGGGTTTACAAGATAGAAAGAGAGAAAATATGGGGGGGGGGGGGGGAAGGCTGGCGAAGAATTTGGCAGAGAAAAGAAAAAAGTTAAAAAAGAGAGAGTGAAGGAGATGGATGTGAACAATGTTATATAGAGAAGGGACGCTTTTTCTTTGCTCTTTTTTGCTCGTTCTTTGGGTTTTTTTTTTTTTAAATCAAAAGAAAATCGTAAGTGTTTGTTTTTGTGGTGTGTAGATTGATTCCAGTTTATTCGATTTATATATATAATCAACCTATATTTTCTCTCTCTCTCACTTGGACTGAGAAGGGTCGGACGAGAACGCGAGATAGATGTGAGAAAAAGGGAGCTATGTGTGTGGCAGTGGGTCTGACACTCTGACTCTCATCTTTTTTTTCTTATATTTTTCTTTTGGATTAATTTCACTTATACTCCTTAATTTATGAGTCCATTTTACGCCATTTTATTATTAAATTTTATTTTTTATTTATGTGAAAATAAAACCCCAAAAAGATTTACCCTAAGGTTTTAAGATCTTTCATGAGATTAATTCAAATTATTTACGTTACATCTGAACTAGTATTTGATGCTTTAATGATTAAATTAAAGGAAGAATTTGATTAGAATGATTCTGTGGATATAAAGATTAAATGTTTTGATTTGATTTAAAATTTTACTTAAAGGACGCATGCTACAATTAACCATTTTTCTAGATGAAACAAATGGGGCGGAGGGTCCAAAGATGCCATGTAGCACTGTCCGATTTCGATTGTAATTTTGGCTTTTAATGACCGCCCATTCTTTCATATTTCGTAGCTTGCCTGCCTTTTCCATTATTGGAGAAACTGTATTATTTGAATTTGTTCATTTATTTTTAGGATTTTCTTTTCATGATTTATGATTAGGATAATTATTATATATATGGAAATATATCAACGGTAGAAAAGAAATACACAAATATCTAAAGGTTGCATAAAATTTCATTTTTTTTTATAATTTTGAAAATAACCAAAGATTGAGAATGGTTTCAAATGGATAGTAGGGTGCGTTGTGTTTAACTTACATTTTATCTTATGTTATATTATTTAATTTTATTATCACCGTTATTTTTACACTAATTATAAATAAGGACAAAATTAGTGGGCTGAAAAGGCCCGACTCCTTAAAATGAAAAATTTTGGCCTTTTAAAATTTTAATCAATAAAGATAAAATTACACTTTAATCTCTCTACAAATAATAATTTTTTTATTTAATCTTTTAAAAATAATAAATCAGTTGTAAAAATGAATCGAAATAAATAAATAAATGAAATTTAGAGTACATGCTAGAAGGGTGTAAGAATAATTTGTCTATGACGTATCCAAAAATTTCAATAAACCCTTTTTATTTAAAAAAAAAAAAAAAAAACAAGAATTGAAAGGGTAAAACAATACTTAGCTATTAGTGCATGGTTTTTATAGCCATCAAAGTAACATCTAGTTGAGAAAATTCAATGCAAAGAGAGTTAAAGGAAGTAACATGCGATGAAACTTGTGTTGAATGTGAAGAGAAATTGTAGGTAAGATGATTCCAGAGAAGTAATGGGTACATGTAGAAAGAACATAGTAAGAACACAAGTGATTTACACAATTCGATGTCACAAGAATAAATTTACTAAATAATTATCATGATACCAACTCGCTTTAAGATTATTATAGCCATACTTTTGTACAATTGTTTGCAACCACTCTACTGAGAACACACCCTTACTCACCCAGGGAATAAACACTCAACTACTAAGCAGGGGAAAATTTTAAGCGAGGGTTATTTAGTCCTTATATAAATTATGATCTTGTAAAGAGAAAGTTCAATGAAAATAATTTTATTTACTAACTTTTAAAAATGACGAAATTATATATTAATGTATTATAAAATTACATTTTAAACTCTCAAAATTTATAATTTAATTTTAGTCCTTAATCTTTTTTAAAATTTCTCATCAAATCCAATCATTCAGTCTACAGAGGGTATCCACTATCAAGCTTGATCGGAACTAATTATAAGCTCCTAGCCAACCCATGACTTCTCCCAAATTTATCTAGGACTTTATAAACTTGTGCTACAAGTTTCCAATTTGATGAAGTTAAATTTCCATTTTGTCACCAATCAATCCTACATTTTTGTTCACTTTCTATTTTTTAATGATAAAACTAAATTATATATATAATAGGTATAAATTAGAGGTGTTTACGGATCGGGTTCAATCCAAATGTAGGTATGATATCAACACATTTTATATTTGTCTAAACTCAATTCGACTCAAAATATGACAAAAAAATTGTCCAAGCTTGCCTATTATTTGTAAACCGCTAACCCAAGCTTATTTTAGGCTTGCTCATATCATATATTTTTAAAAAAATAGAAATTATATTTTTATTATTTTTATTTATTGAAATTTTATATATAGTCATCTTAACATTTTTTAAATATTTACATTATATTCGTATTATATACAACTATAAACTTATTCTTTATGTGTTATAAATACATAATATAAAATATTACAAAAATAATGATTGAGTCGAGCTCAGATTTGAACATTCAAGGTGCGAGTCTGACCCATATTTTAAAAGGATTTGATTTTTTTGCTCAACCCGTATTTCAGGCCTAATACTTTTGTCTAAACTTTCCTAAATTTCAGGTGGACTTTCGCGATTGAGCAAGTAGCTCAACCCATAAATAAGTAATCTACATATTTTAAATATACTCAAAATCAAAATCAATTTAATATTTAACATTTAAATTAACAAAAAAAATAATTAATAGGATATTAACACTTTAAAAACTCGATCAGAAATGAATATAAGATGTAAAAGGCATGAGAGCAAGATGTGAGGAGGATTGTAGAAGACATGGTAGGGGGTTGGGGCATGCTTCATCTCAGTGCTTACAAAACAAGACATTGAGATATTGTTATGGAAAGTGAAAATCCCAAGAGAGGGGTAGAGGTTTGGTTGGCAAAAGCCGAAAACCGCCAAAACATGAAAGCATGATGATGTTTATATTCTTAACTCCTCCATTCCCAACATATTCAATTATCTTCACGTGGGACCTCCTTTTTGACATTTTAGTAACCAAACTTTTTACTTTAAAACAAAGAAAAGGCAAAACCCAAATTGCAGGGCTGCTATATCTTCTTTTTTATATTTTAAAGCAATAGATTTATTAAATCCTATATATATATATATATATATATCATTGAAATTTGAAGTTTTAAAAATAATATATAAAAGGTATATATCATGTATTAGCAAATTTTATGTATAATTTATTGTTTGCACAAACTATCAATGTGAAAATTAGAACTGATCATAGATAAATCATCTTTCCAAGTTCGATTCTCTTTCGAAAAGTACGAGGGATTGAGTAAAATAAATTCAAAAAATGAATTTAGACAAAATTCAAGTAATTTTGACCTCCTAAAATTTTCTCACTAATGTTTATTTTGCTATCATTTTACTTTTATTATTGAGTTCTTGTTTATCATCAATTTTGTTACCATTTCAAAAGCAATGAAGACTTTTTAATATATTTTAAATTTTTGAGAAATATTTATTTTAATATTTTTAATATATGTATTAAAATTTTAAATTTTTATATAAAAATAATATAAAAAATTTAATGCGAACAGATCAAGTCAAATTTAAATTTAATATTCTTATCTGGGCTGGACCTAAATAAAATTCTAAACCCATTTTCTGAGTCAAATTTTAAACTTCAAAAAACAAACCTAAAATTTTAAGTTAAACCCAATTAAACCCAACCCATAATCAATTCAAGTGAAAATTATGTTAATAAAATTCTCCGACCAACTTGCTCTTAATCTTATAAAATAAAAACCAGCTAATAATTTATTTTTTAAATTTTTATTAGGGTTACCATTTCCTTCACTTCCAATGACTTGTTAACTTTAAAAAAAAAAATTAATAAATTTTACCTTACCTGACAAGACACTGTTCTTACCTATGTACTATTAAACAAAGGTGTTAAATTACTTTGAATTAGACCTTCTTCTGTTCTTCGCTATGTAGTTTGGAATTTAGATACGACTTCAAAGATCAATGCCGGTCCAGAAAGGCAGCCAGTCTAAGACGGAGGCGTACGGCGCCTCCCTCTATCAACGACCAGCAATTATCTATAATGGAATAAACCTTATATCAGGCAGAGTTTCTTTTAGGACCTATCAGAGCTTTTCCACTTACATTTCCAGTGGATTTCCATTTCTGTTCAATCTGAAAATTGAAATCATAAACACTCCTGGGCATCTGAAACCTGTTATTTCATGGCATCTAAATAATAGAACACCGGAATTTAACGCTACGAAACATATAGAACTTCACTCTCTAATATATAATACTTGATAAACAAAGAGGATACACAAACCCAATTACAAGATTGATCTACCACACTAACACTAGATTAAATACAAACACAATTTAGAACGAAACTAAAATTAACCCTAAAGGGACGAACTAGACAGTAGACAGTTTCATATTAAACTAAACAATTGCAAAGCTATACAGCAGTAAAAAGAACACTTAATTAGGAAAACTAAACCTATTTTTTTGAGTTAGCTACTTCGATCTATCCCCTTGAAAAAATAAGGGACGATCGAAGATTAGAGAACCCAAACAAGAGATTAGCTATCTAACAACAAATTCAGTCAATCACCACCCACACCGTTATTTGTTTTTTGGTTGTGGCTACAAATCTAGCCTTAATATCCTCCTCAAGGCACTCGTAGCGACGTCATCCTTCAAAGCAACCCCGATCTTCTTTGTGAAAAACGCAGGCAACGGAACAGAACTTGGAGGGGGAGATGTTATAAAGGCAGACCCAGCGTAGAACGAGACCGGGAGAACCTTACTTCCGTTGTTTTCTGACTCGGTGAGTCGGATCTGGGTCGGGACGGACCCGGGATCTGGACCCAAACAGTCGGTGGAAACCAGATCTACATCAACGTTTTCCTTTACGAACCTCACATGCTTATCCGGCTTAGATTGTTTAAGATCTTCGCCGCGTTTGAGGATCTTGACTTGACCCATGACGAGATTCTTGGCCGGAGCTTTGGGGCGACCGACGGTGGGACGAGAAGGAGGGGAGGTGTTGGGAGAACGCTTCTTACGGTTCCCTTGTGAACGATTCGTGCGGTTAGTGTTGGTATTAGGACTATGCCAAGGGTTTTGAGGTTGTTTCATGGGATTAGGTAGCTTTAAACAGTCTTCTGGTTTTAGAACTGCAACACCCATGGCAGAAAAACAGCAAGAAGGATTTACAATTTTTTTCTTAAAAAAAAAAGGAAATATAAAAGATTAGAAGAGACAAGAAAATGAATAACTAAAGGGAGAGAAAATGTATGGAACATATAACTGAGTTAGGGTTAGGAAGGAAGGAGGGCTTTTAAGGAGGAGCCAATGTAAATTGATTACGCGGCCACGTGTCTCCCGGCCTATGGCGGTTTCAATTTCACACTCTCAACAACAGCCGTCTACAATTGACTTTCTCTTTCTCAAGTTTCTACTTTGGCTTAAATCTAAAATTAGCCTTCAACTTATATCACTTTTTAAAAAAAAATTATATTTAAATTTTTAACTAGGCCTCAACCACGAGTATCGCTTGAGGGTTCAATTTTCGTTTATAAAAATTAAATAATTTTATGATTAATATATATTTTGAGAGATTAATAATTATTATAAAGTTAATTTTATACGCATAATTATTTTACAACCTTAAAATAAAAAATAATATATTTTAACGTATTTAAATTTATATTTTTTGTACTAATAATAATGTCAATTTAAATCAGACTAAGACTCAATCAGTAAAATGATCTTATTTTTAAATATAATATATTTTATAAAATATAAAATATTATATTTTTACTAGTACTACTATTTTATTTTGTCAATAAAACTCTTATACAAAATACATTGTACTTGTACTTTAATATTTGCGGTACTTTTTCAAAGAAAGAAATTGGCACGGCTTAACATAAAAAATTTGTGGGGGTGTAATAATCACGGTCAACACCGCGCGTGGAAAGTAGTAATTGCAAGAAAGAGCCCACCTAGAAGCTCGGTTTAACAGGGTTGTGCATTCTTGACCATTACGTGGGATCCAAACAACTGGTGCCATTATTATCCACCACCGTATCAATTCATTCCTATTCTTCACTTTATTTACAAAAAGCCCTGAGATTTGCCCATGGTTTAGGTTTCCTATTTTGTATGCTAATTTTATTGGTAAAAACACTTCTTCAGTCCCTCTCAAATTCAATATCGAATAAATTGGTCGATTTTAAAGAAATTGGAATCAATTTCAAATGTGAACAATTTAAAATAATTAATCTCATCAATTAATATTTTCTATCAATTGTACATATTTTTATTAATATAATAGCAAGTTAAACACCTAATATTTATATTTTTATCAACTTAAGATTAATTCTAAAACATATTTGAGAAAAGTTAAAATTTAAAATATATAAATATAAAAAAACTTTAACTCCAAATATATATAAACAGCAGGCAGGATGTGTGAATAAAAATATTAATATTATAATTAATTATCTTTAAATACATGTTTTAAAATTGATAATAATTAAATTATTTTATCTTTTACAGAGGAATATTTTGCAATTTTGTTAATGATTTTCAATACTAATAAAATAGTGGGCTCATGATTTTTTTTTGAAAACGTATTAACTAAATTAATTTAACAAAATTAAAAATTAACAAGTCTATCAATTGCAAGATTAGTTGGTAAATCTTCAGGAATGGCTTCAAATACTTATAAATCAGTGCATCTCATTGTTGCCATCTTTGCAATACGATCAGCAACTTAATTTTTCTCTTTTGAAATATGTTTTATCCTCCAATGTTGTATATTTTATAGTTTTGTGTATATTCTTCGTAACAGAGCTGAAAAATAATTTAACAAATGACCATCTTGAATGGTTTTAATTACCTTAAGAATGTCTAAGTGGATTTATAAATTTAATATTAAATTAAAATTTAAAATCTCAATTTGTAGTCAATTTAGCAAATATTTATTTACTTTCGAAATAATTTGGTGTAATCATCATTTATTAAAAAATTAAAATAAATTATTGACGTAAAAAATGAAGTAAAATGTAAAATTAAATTAGTATAAAAGCTCCGAAAATTCGAAAAAATAAAAAGCGACCACGTCTTTTTTTCTTTTACAATTAATTTTAAAAAAAAAGGGAAAATCAAAAAATATGTAACGGCTGGCCTGGGCGGTACCGTCACGAGTTTTAAAAAGTTAAATTTTGGTCTTGTAATTATAAGCCACGTATGGGAAGGTTAATGGAAGGTGAGAGTGAGAGTAGGTTTTGTAAATTGGTTGAAAAAGTGAGGAGGTTGGTGGAAGAGGAAAATATGTAATGCAGGACAGGTGGAGGAATATGATAAGTAGACAAATAAGAATGACGTAGACGTATGCGCTGGTCGATAAGCCGACTTGAATTGAACGGGGGATGAGGGGGCTCTCATAATTTGCCAAACTGCTTGGAATCACAGAATTTGTAGGGACGCCCCTAATTGGAAGCTTTCAAATTAAGTTGTGTATGAAAATTACGAATTAAAAATTTAGGTATATATATTTAAAAATAATACATAATAAATAATAAAATATATTATTTTAAATTAATTATTAATAACATATGAAACATATATAATAAATATAAAAATAATAAAGTATGTATAATAAAACTAAAATAAAATCATATAAAAAATTAAAATGAGCATTTGATTGAGTGATAAATTTAAATTTTACAAATTCAATTAGCGTGAATTCAAATCTTAAAACATGTAAAATTTTATTAATTTTTGTTAAAATAAAAAGATTAAAGTATTCTCGAATAATATAATTTATTTTAATTATGAGAGAATATTTTCATAATTTCTCTAATCGAGTTGGTACTCGATTGACTCGTGACACTAATTCAATCAATGACTTAAATAGTAGTAAGTATAGATATATAACTAATAAAGGTAGTAATTTGTGCATATTGAAAGAAAAACGTATGTAAAATATTAAAATGAAGCTTTGATTGAGAAATAAATTTAAATTTTACTAATTCAATTGATATAAATTAAACTCCCATAGTCTGCTTTTTTATTAATTTTTGTTAAAATATAAAATAAAATAAAATAAAATACTTTGAATAATATAACTTAATATAATTACGAAAAATTATTTTTATAATTTCTCAATTAAGCTAGTGTCTAATTGAATTGTGATACTAATTCAATCTAATATTTTTATTATTGTTGTTATTTATATCTTAAGTTTATTTTTCATATTATTTACAAAATATAATTTTTTAAAAAGTGAACTCATCATGTAAAATTAGGGTTCACTAAAAAACGATGACACATAATGATTTTCATATTTTAAAATAATTATTTTAACTTTTTAATCTTTCATTTGGTTTGACATGACATGTCATCACTAAGCTAGATAGACGGTTCAATTTTTTTATACTTTTTTAAATGCATACCTTTTAAATAAAAAGTATTGACACATGTCATCACCATGTTAAAAACAGTCACCCAATCAACTCCTTGTTAACCGGTCAGTTAGAGGGAAGAAGAAGAAGAAGAGACTGTCATTTTCATAACTTTCTTCCAAACCCAGAATAAAACCCATCCAATTCCCCCCTAGTTTGTCTCTACCCCTTCCTTTGTTATTCATAAAATAAACATTTTAATATTTTTTACTCTTTTACTCTGTAATTTGCCAAAAGAAAAAAAACAGAGGAAAAGAAAAGCAAAGAAAACCCAATTTTCAGAGTGTAAAAACAAAGAAAATGGAAGCTTAGAATAATCTTCAAAACTATTTTTTTTGTTTTTTTTTTTCTGAGCTTTTTTTTTACAATATGAATTTTTTTCAATGATTACCTAAACCTTACCCACAATTTTTTTTTCATGGCTTGTTCAAGTCATCATTCATTAGAGCAAAGTCAAGAAGCGTTTTCACTGCTGAAATCCATGCCTTTAGTTTCCAGAGTACAGGCCTACTTTAGCAGAGTTTCAAGATCGAAAAAGAGGCTTCCCAGTATGGAATCAGCAAAATCATACAGCCAGTACCACCTACATCTAAAAAGACAGCAATTGGGAACCCCAATCGTTCCCTTTTGGTTTGTGCTGAAGCTAATGCAAGCTCCGATTTGAAGCCAACACCCACATTCACTACTCGTCAACAACGTATCGGGTTTTGCCCCAAAAAGCCCCGACCTGTTCAGAAACCGCTATGGCAAAGTGGGGAGTACTATACTTTCCTAGATTTCGAAGCTAAAGCCAAACATTTCAAAAGGAATTACTTGAAAAAATACAGCAAGAAGGGTACCCTTTCAACTTTAGAAGTTGAAACCCTTTTTTGGAAACCAACAGTTGATAATCCTTCCATGGTTTGAGTATGCTAATGACATGCTTGGTTCAACTTTTGTGTCATTGAACCCAAAGAAGAGTAGTGGAGGAGGGAGAGAAGTAGGGGAAGGGCTTACAGTAGGAGAAACACCAAGGAAAATGAGAGCTTTTTGATCATATCCTCATTTGGATTCACATTGTATTGCACTGATTCTATTTTGTTAGTATTATATGATCCACTGAATTTTTTCTACTTAAAATGAAATTCCCTCATCTCTTTGGGCCTACTTTTCTGGAAATTGGACTTCCAAAGTTGAATGTTAACAGAGCTTCTGGTTGGTGTCTACTGTTAAAGATGGCCCATCCACTTAAGCCTTCAAAACTTTATAATTTTTTAATACAATTTAAAATTTTCACCTAAGTATAACATTGATTGAATCTTCACTAAATTAGCATTATTGTTCTTACATCAATAAAAAAATATGTGTATTAAAATGATTTTTCCTTGATTTACAGATTTGAAAGAATTATAAATAAAAATAAGGATTGTAACGAAAATTTTCATTGTCGAGAATAAAATGTTATCATTTTCCCATAAGTATATAATATAAGGATTATTTCTAATTTATCGTTACAATAGTAAGAAAATTCGTGTGATTTCCAAAAAAACTTTAATCAATATTTTAAATTTGGATTTATTTTTATTGAGATAAATCTTAAAATTATATATAAATTTTAATTTAATGTGCAATTATATACATGAACTTTAATTTGGTGTAATTATACGCGTGAAACTCTAATTGTAGTTTAAATGTATAGTTGAAACTTTAATTTTGATTTAATCATACACATTTAATGAAATAAATACATTAATTTATATTTGTATTGGATAAATATAATTATTTATACATACAATATATAAACATAAAATGATGTTATATCCATAATTGTATTAATAATTTACATAAATTTAATCAAATATATACAATTACACATTAAATCATAGTTAGTGTATAGTTTTAGTATTTATTCTTTTTTATTCTTACATATAATAAATGCTGGCTAAATTATTTACTTATCCCGCAAGTTAAAATGAGGCAAACAATGTCCCACTTAGGGGGGAAAATTGAGACTAAAATGTTTAATTTTCTTGGCAGTCCCCAATGCGGATTAATTCCTACAAATTTAAAATTAAGAATTGACTTATTTTAAATTTGTGGTCTTTTCAGATAAAATGTTGATATGTCATCAAATCAATTATATAATATTAATCATGCTAAAGTAAAAATTTTGTGGGTTTTCGAACTTTGTATGATAGTTTGATAATTAAGGGTGTTTACTGTCTTAAGTGTTATCTGAGTTCGAATCGCACTAATTGTATTTATTATTTGGACTTTATCCTGTTATTTTAATTTATCAAAAAATAAATAATTTAACCTACCACATGATTCATGCTTCTAGATTTAATATTCATAAACTTGTGGGCTCCCAAGAAATTAAAAAGTTAAAAAGTCATCATCATACCTTGAGAATCTATTAACAATACCATAAAGTTAAACCTCAATGTATTTTAGCAAAACTCCCTTTATTATAAAGTAGGTCCATAAATATTCTTTTTTACTTTTCTAGGAATGTCCTACATGTCTTATTATGTTATGATAATTTATTAGTAATTTTTTATGATAAACAATAAGTTTATAAAAAGTTATTTCTTAGAGTATTTCTTTTTAATGATTTGATATTTATTGGTGTTAAATTTAGTGAGGATGTCAACGTTGTCAAGTTATTCGTGTCCCATTGTAATGGTTGTAATTATTATATGATTATAGTATACCCCGACATTTATAGTTGAATTTTTAAAATTTAAGTTAATTTTGAAAGGCTGGAGGTAACATTTAACCCTGAACTCGATATCTTTTGGTGTCAAGTTATGTATAATTGTTTTTTTTTTAAATGTATAACATAATTCGAAAATATTTCAATGAAAATTTAAATGGAAGTTAGCATCCTTGAGTGTTGAACTTCGTTTGAAAACCCTAATTTTAAAACCTATAAATAGACAATCAAACCCATTAGTTTTTCACAAAGAAAACTAAAGAATTTCCTCTTCTGCATTATACTAAAGCCTAGATACATAAGTATATTAAAATTCCAATTTTCAAGCATACCATAATGCCTGTTGGCTCATTGAGAAATGAATGAGGACATTTTGTCAACATTGGAGTGTTCTCTTGTGGTTTGAGCTCACAATAATATGGGTCTAGATTTGTCTGACAATAAAATCATTCCCTGTTAACAGAAGTCAGATTCTATCACACTAGTTGAATTAGGAAAGTTGCTTTCATGTCGTCACTCATACTCCCTCTAATTGAGTGATGGAGTACCAATATCTTTGTGTTTCTTCTTCATTGCAGCAAAGTGACAATAACGGTATAGAATGTAACATTGTTGACAGGGCTTCCGATGGATGAGCTGTAATACCCCTACCCGTATTCATTGCCGAAATAGGGTACGAGGCATTACCGGAGTTTACGAATTAAATTTTTTTTTTATATTCAATATAACCCTTTTATAAATATCTAACCTTCCCTGTAATATTAAATCGAGACCAATCCACATCAACCAAATCAATTCAACATATTTTCATGATAGATTCATGCATTTATATAAGATAACGTCATCACATATCTATAACCAAGTTTGTTAACTATACTAATGGCTAACTTTACATTCATTTCACGTTAACATTTACTTTGTTAGCTTATACATGCCATTGATTTCCAAATTAAAGTTTCTTTATATACCGAAATCCTGAGGTTGACAGCGTGATGTGTCTCCGACCAAATCCGACCTCCGAGCTCTTAACACTACAAAACAGGGAAAAATGAAATGGGGTAAGCACTTTGTGCTTAGTAAGCTCATGTAACAAGAATTATACTTACCTAATATTTTCAATACAATACAATAAACATCCATATATCCATTCAATGCATTATTACCCTAATATGCACAAACTCAACATTCAAGTTCAAGTTAGTACAAGAATTATACTTACCTAATATTTTCAATACAATACAATAAACATCCATATATCCATTCAATGCATTATTACCCTAATATGCACAAACTCAACATTCAAGTTAGTACAATAATTTCCATGTACCAATAATATATACTATGATTGATGAGCTCGTCAATACCATGATTTCCATTTCCTTGTTATTTTTCCATATTTATCCCGTTGAATTTCTTGAAATTTTCGATGGATTTTCAGAGGTACACTTTTAGTGTACAATTCCGGGTCCGTCAATTCATTTTCATGTGCGCACATATCCATTTCAGAGAGCACACTCCCGCGAACCTCAACCTTGCAACGGGATTACCAGTCCAGGCTAAATCCCCTGCAATATAAACTCATAGAGTATTGTCGGGATTACTAGTCCAAAGCTAAATCCTCGCAACGACAATTACTCTAATGAGCTTGGATCGAATTACCAGTCCAGGCTAAATTCAGCCCTAATTCGGATTACCCGTCCGGCTAAATCCATTTTACACATATTCTTCGGAGGGCTATATCAGATAGGATCACCGGCGGGCTAGATCCTTTTACCGTCAATTCCTTTTCGAGATCCATCGAATTTTCCTTTCATTCAAACGGATTTCTTCCCATTTTATCAAATATATCAATGTTTCATAAAGTTCCGTATAATGAACATTCAAATCATATTCATATCAAAACATGCATTTCAAGCATTTAAGAATATAATTCAAGTTACACGAACTTACCTTGATACTTGTTTGTAAACAAGAAAAATCTGCTAATCCGAACTTTTCCTTTCCTCGATCTAGCTTCGTATTTGAATCTTCTGGATCTAAATAAATAAATTTAATTATCAATTTAATACATTTCATGTTCATATGCAACATTCTCTATAATTTAACTATTATTTATAGTTCATTCAAAGCTGTCTACTTGAGTCATAGTCACTAAATTATTTATAACTTGAGCTACGGAACTCAAAATTAAGATCCGTTAATTTTTCCTGAAACTAGACTCATATATATTTTTACTATAAAATTTTCAGAATTTTGGTTTAGCCAATAAGTACAGTTTATTCTTCAAAGTTACCCTATTCTGTTGTCTAACAGTTCTGACCCTTCTTCACTAAAAATAAATTATCTCTTTATACAGAATTCAAATGATGTTATTGTTTGTTTCTATTAAAATAGACTCATTCAGAATTCTATACATATAAATTTAAGTCCCTAATTATTTTTATTCAATTTTTATAATTTTTGAAAGTCAGAACATGGGAACCTGAATTCATTCTGACATTGTCTCACAAAATTCATTATATCTCAAAATTTACAAATCCATTACTTACAATATTTCTTCTATGAGAAACTAGACTCAATAAGATTTAATTCCATATTTTTTTCATCTTCTAATTCGATTCATACAATTTTTGGTGATTTTTCAAAGTTAGTCTACTGCTGCTGTCCAAACTGTTTTAGTGCAAGCTGTTTATTACCATTTTTCCCCTAAGCTTTTAATAAATGATAATTTCGTCCCTACTCAATTAGCCTCTCAATTGAGCTGATTTTTCTCAATTAACTTTTTATTCTATCACCTTAAACTAGTTTACAACCTTTAGGAATCAAAATTTCAGCAATAGACTTTAATTCCAAGCATTTTCACAATTAGGTCTTAAAAATCAATTTCTATTGAAATTACCTAATAAAATCATCTCATAAACAAATTAAAGCTTTAATTTCATTCTATTTTATCATAAACTTACAGCACTCAGCCATGGTGACTTTCAACTTCATCCATGAAATCAAAAACTAATGAATTTAATAGTAGGACCTAGTTGTAAAAGTCTTAGAAACACAAAAATTACAAGAAAAAGGCAAGGATTAACTCACTTGGTGCAAGAATTATGAAATACCAGCTTATAGAACCCTCCTATGGCGTTTTTAGCTGCTGGAATTGAAGAGAAATGAAGAGAAATCTAGATATTTCCTATTTAGTCCTAGTTTTATTTAGTTAATTTTGCAATATTCCAATTTTACCCTTAATTTATCAATTTTTCTGCTGATTTCATACCCTTGCCGTCCAGCCCAAATAACTTTTGGGTCTAATTTCCTTTTAAATCCTTTCTCATTAGACTCTTAAGCTAGTTAATCACTCTAGCAACTTTTACACCTATTACAATTTAGTCCTTTTTATTTAATTGACTACCCAAACATTAAAATTTCCTAACAAAATTTTAATACCACATTAATAAAATTTCATAAATATTTATAAAATTATTTTTGACTCGGTTTTATGAGATAGAGGTCTCGATACCTTATTTTACCCAATTTCTTCAATAATTTCTTTTCTAATTAATCACTAAATCGATAAAATTTTCCTATCAATATTTTCATAAGATTTTCATATCATATCAATTTTCAAGCAAAAATATTGAAATAAATTTCTCTTTAAATCGGATCTATGGTTACGAAACTATTGTTCCGATAACCTTGAATTTAGGCCATTATATGAGCGTCTTACAATTGGAAGTTTTGAGCATAATGTAGGGCAAATCCTTTATCGAGCATTCAGAATTCGTACTAACCTTAAACCCGATTTCTAAGGGCATTGAATTAAGATAAAAAAGCTATTAGCCACCTTAAAAGATTCTATTAAAAAAAATACATGCAATGAACTTCATTTACTTTTTTTGATATAATCTCGTTCTAAGTTGTTATCATATCTGCTCATTTTTATACAATGCCTAAAACTACCAATAACCTCTCCTTAACTCCTAAATAAGAGAACAATATACTTCAACACATACGAACTCACGTCCTCCTATATTGACAACAATACCAATACCAATCGAGCTAAAACTCAATCAACAACTTCATTTACTTTTAGGGTCCGTTTGGAAGCCAGGAAAACATTTTCCAGAAAATGTTTTCTTGGTTTTACCATGTTTGGATGCTTGAAAACATTTTCCAAAGGGAAAATATTTTACTGGACACGGGTAAAATCCCCTCCAATTTGGGGAAAACGTCTTACCAATTTCAATTGTGTAAGACATTTTCCATCTCCTCTTCATCCAGGTAAGGCTTTGTTTTTCATCCGTTCTGCCTTATTTTTCTTCCATTCTTCAAATTTTTCCATGTCTTCTTCTTCTTTCGTTCTTCAAATCCTTCCTTTTCCTTAATTCGTCAGCATTTCATTTCTCGCTCAGCAAAATTTACACACTTCTTTGTTTTGCTTTCTCATCTTCTCCTCTTTCTCGGATCTCATTCTTTCTTGCAAGGTATGGCATCTTAGTATTCTGCTTTTTCATTTTGTTTTGGTGATGGGTTTTGTGATGTGGAGTTGTGGTTTTGGTGATTCTCTTTTTCATATGGATTCTGATTCCCTTGGATTGAGATTGACGTGTGGTTGTTGTCCCTCTTTTGGTTTTTTTCATTCTTGTTGTTTCCGCTTTTTTTGCCATACTAACAAACCATGGTCGTTCTCTTGGTAGTCGGCAGTGATTTTGGCTTATACTTTCGGTTGTTGGTGGGATTATCATTTTTCATTCGATGGGTTTTGACTGGTGTTCTCATGTGTTGTTTTAGGTTAGTTGTGTCATATACTTTGTGAGCGTATAGAACCAGAAGCTTCACTACTAGTTCTAGCACAAATACTCTTAGGATCCGAACATCTTAATTTTGCCAACACAAGAAGTATATGAATTAGGCTCCACCAACTGGAAATGTTAAAAGCAAATTTGGATTCTTCTTATAAAACAGATTTGAAAATCTGTTTAAAAATATATATATTTTTGTTTCTTTCTGGCTTTTATGTTATATGATTATTTAAAGTGTTTTCCTTTCTGCGTTCTTTGATTTCATTTTGTTTAATATATCAATTAGCGCTTTAAGTTGTACTTGATTCGTTTAATATATATATATTCAATTGATGAAATGATATGATTTTGGAGGAGGTATATTCATTTTGGTTGTCTTTCTTTCTTTTTCTGATTTAAGATGATTTGTGGAATTGGGTATTTACTATCATATTTTTTTTGTACAAATTAATCCCTACTAGATAGATGAACCAAGTGAGCTGAACTTTGGGTTTTTGGTATCTAAGTATTTGATGCAAAATGAAGTTGTATGATAGCTTGGTTTGCCTTGTCCTAGCTTTGTTAAGTTGAAATTTGAACTTGATTGAATCAAGTTAAATTTGCAAGCCTGTTTCAGTAAATCTAGTGCCTAGAGCTTTAGAATAGATGTTTTAAAGGACATTTCTTTATGTCAAGTAGTCTTCTCTTTTCTTGGATAAGAACTAAAGCATACTTTGTCAAATTAGGCTTGCTTTATACTTAGAAGGCAAATGATCATCCCGCCTTGTGTAAAATTTTCACTTTGGTGCTTAATAACCACTGTGGATTTTAGTTTCTTCTTTGTTTGTCATAAAGAATAATTAGTACAAATTTAAATTTGAAATTAGAAAGATAAATAACACTCTCGTAGTGTTCTCCCTTTTGATTTGTACTGTAATATGCATATTAATGTTGAGTTAATTAAAAAAGGATTGTTATACTGGTAAATTGTTAATTGTTGCATGCTGTTTGAAATAGAAATGCTTATTGAAGTCTTAGGTGCCTAAAGTGCCTATTACTTATTTTGATCTTATCATTTTAATGCATCTGGTTTATGGTTTATAAATATTTTACTATGACATATGCATGATTTCGATTTATGAGAATAAAAGATAGTGACAAGTTCAATTTCTATATTCTAGATTTTGGTGGTGGGCTCTGCCTCTTGATCCATTTTCTTCCCTCCGGTTTTTTTAATTTAAACATGGTTGATGTTTTTTTTATATTAAAACATAATTACATCAATCATTATTTCCATTTAAAATTTTAACAAATTTAAGTATAGTTTATACATAATTTATATATTACAAATTTTCAATTTAAAATATTAAAATCTTAATTTTATAGTTAAATTACAATTTTATTAACTAAGCTTTTATTTTTAAGTTATTAAATATTAAATATTCTATTAAATAAATTTATCATATTTTCTTATGGTATCCAATTTTACAAATAAATATAAATATATATTTTTGATATGATCATAAAACATTATCCCCAAATCTTTGAAAATTCCACCCAACTCTCGTATGCAACTTTGGCTAAAATCTATACATATTATTACGTGGAAAATTCATACTATTACCTACTTTTCTTTTCATTTTTTGGATTAAAATGTTTGATGACTATTTCTATTTCACTAATAAAATATAATCAAAGCTAAGGATTTAATTCAAATTTCTTCATCCAAATACTTTTTAATTTCAACTTTTAAATTTAATATTGTCTTCTATGTCCAAGAAAAGAGAATAATATATTTTATTACTTACAGAAAGAATTTTCAATTTCTAAATATGTTTTTTTATTCTTAAAACATTTAAAAATGATAGAAAGACCAATGGACCACAGTGGTTCAATGCGAAATATAAAATCGGCTTTAATTATACATTCGTAATATATATATATATATATATATATATATATATATATATATATATGTATGTATGCACTTTAGTCATGGTAATTTTAGTCATATATGTGATCTTATGAAAAGTTTACGTATTTTTTTTAGTGACTTGTGTAGATGGATCGTAATCAACATCATGCAATTGTCGGAGTCGTGGCTTCAGTTTTGGCTTTTGGGGCTCTCTGAATTAAAAAATTAAAAACTAGGAAGGAAATTAGTTCTCACCCTCATGTGAATAGAGATTATGAAAGAGAAAATTATATTAATAGTATTTTATATAGTGGTGACCAGCATTATATTGATGTGATAAGGATGAGACTGATTGTATTTTTTAATTTGTGTAATATTCTTAGTAGAAATAATTTGTTACAATCAACTAAATCGGTGAATATTAGGGAGCAAGTGGTTATATTTTTACATAGAATTGGTCATAATATAAGGTTTCGAGTGATAGGATCTAGATATTATAGATCAACTGAGACAATTCACTGTTATTTTAGGGTTGTATTGAGAGCTATTTTGAAATTGTATAAGCTAGTTATTAGATTACCTGATGAGTCAATTCCTAGTGAAATCAGAAACAATCCAAGGTTTTATCCTTATTTTAAAGATTGTATTGGAGCATTAGATGGAACTCATGTTTGTGCATCCGTTCCACTTAACATTCAAGGAAGATTTCATAGCCGTAAAGGGGGGACGACACAAAATGTATTGGCTGCCATTACATTTGATTTGAAATTTTCCTATGTTCTAGCTGGTTGGGAAGGTAGTGCACATGATTCTCGTATTTTAAGTGATGCACTTTCACGCCCAAGAGGATTAAGAATTCCGGAAGGTAAGAATTATACAACATTAAATACCAAATAGTTCTAGTAAGCTCATAATTTATTAGTAATAATTATGTTTTGTTAAATTGTAGGTAAATATTATCTTGCTAATGCTGGATATGGCATCTGTAATGGATTTATTACCTCATATCATGGTGTTTTATATCATTTAAAAGAGTTTAGTGCTCAAGAGCCTGAAAATGCAAAGGAACTCTTTAATCTTCATCATTCATCATTACGAATCACTATTGAACGTGTTTTCGGGATTTTGAAGAAACGGTTTCGTGTATTAGATGCTGAACCATTTTGGAATTTTCAAACTCAAGTAGATATAGTTTTGGCTTGTTGCATCATTCATAATCATATCATGGGAGTTGATCCTAGTGATTTACTTAATCAAGGATTATACGAGGAGCCTGAGTCTGATTTGATAATATCAACTCTTACGGAGCGAGAAGAAAGAGAAGAAGCAAGAGAATGGTCTGCTAAGAGAGATGAAATTGCACAAACTATGTGGACTAATTATATGGCTAGAAATATTAGGTAGGTTTAGGGCTTAGGGTTGTTGTTTCTATGTTATGTATGTTTTAGTATTAAAATTGTTTTTTTTTTGTTAATGTTGGATTCTAAAATTTTAGTTTATTATATTTGTTGGATTCTGAAATTATTATGTCTTGATTTTGTTAGATATTGATTATGTTTCAAGCTTGTTAGATATTGAATTTATTATGTTTTAAGCTTGTTGGATATTGAAATGATTGACAATGACAATTATTAATGTAGAATGGGTAAGGGCAACAAGAAGGGACCTCCAAGCAATTCAGTTGGACAAAACCGATGGAACATCTTTTTCTTGAAATTTTAGCAGAGGAGGCCCAGAAAGGAAATAAGCCTTCTAATACTTTCAAAGCAGTTTCTATTAATCGAGTTGTCGAAGCTATTTCTGAAAAATTTCAAATCCAATGCGATGCAAAATATGTGGAAAATCATTTGAGGACTGTAAAAAAATAGTGGCAGAATATATGCACAATTCGGGGTGAAAGTGGTTTTGGATGGGATGATAACATGAAAATGATCACATGTGATAGAGCGACATATGATGCAGCAGTAATGGTAATATATGTATATATATGGTAAGTATATTTCAATTATTTTTTACTTGTTATTCTAATTTTGTATAATATCCAACAGACGCACAAGAAGTATGAGCCATTTTTGAATAAAAGCATTGATCATTATGATGAAATGGCTTTAGTTGTTTGCAAAGATATGGCAATAGGGAGTTTTGCCAGAACATTTGCTGACATAGATTTGGATGATGATAACATAGATTCAGTGCCTATAGACTGCGAGAATGAAGCGACTGAAGAGGTAAGAACAAATGTATCTTCATCTGGCACATCCAAACGTAAAAGAAAAAAGGCTCAAGAAAGTGTCAATGATGAACAAATTAAATTTGTGGGTGAACAACTTGGCAAAATTGCTAATGCTTTGGAACAATTTACTGCGGATAAGACACCGCATCTTTACGAAGAAGTGATGTCAATAGAGGTAGAAGGATTTGATGATGACTTCCTTTGTTCTGTGTTTGATTATTTAGTGAGTCATGAATCTGAGGCAAAAGCTTTTTTAGTTAAAAGTAATAAGCATAGAAAAATTTGGCTTCAAAAATTTTCTCAAGGTTAAAGATATTGATACTTTTAATGTGGTGTAATATTAGGTATGCACTTGGACAATATTGTTGTTATCATGTGGTGTAATATTAGTTATCATATGGTGTAATATTAGTTATGCACTTGGATAATGTTGTTGTTATCATGTGGTGTAATAGTAATTATGTATTTAGATAATATTATTAATTTCTAGTATTAATTGTGGTTTGGAAGCTAATTTATAATTATTCAATCCTTATTTTTTATTTTTATAACACAATTAAAAATAATTTATTTGACTTTGGTTGTTTTCAATTTATGACGGTTAATATTCTAATTTAATAATTGAGTATTATTATATATATAAAATGATTTATTTATTTATAAATAAATCATTGCAATACATGTAAAACAATTTAAAATATAAATTTATTAATATATATATATAAAGTAAACTCAATCAAAAAAGAAAAGATAATAAATTCTTAAATATATAAATTTTATTAAAACAACTTTTCAGGAAAATATTTTCATGAAATCTACCAAACAACAGAAAATATTTTATACAGATTCATCTAAACACCAGAAAAATAAATCATTTTCTAGAAATTATTTTTCAATAAATTATTTTCTAAAAATCATTTTTCAAAAAACATTTTACCTATAAACAAACGGAGCTTAATAAATATAATTTTACATAACCACTAAACCCAAAAGGAAAAGTTTGGATTGATGAGGACGTTATTGGTTACTGTTGGGCACAAAAAGAAACCAATGTCGTCCTTAATTTAATAAAAGCAAAAGATTGTTAAGATTTCACCTCACAAAATTAGGTGGAATGAAATTATGTGCACTAATAAAATTGCAAGAATTACTCGTGGAGAAGGATTGCTGTTTTGACTTTTATTTTTCTAAAAAAGCAGCTTCTAATCAAATTACCAATTTTCCATGTCAATCCTGTCGGTGCTGTCTACAAGATTTGAGTTACCATCTCCTACATTTCTTCTTCTTTTTTCTTTATAGATTTTAAAACATATTTTTATATATCATAATATGAATTTAGTATAATTATAAATTTCATCCTTTTTTTATTTTATAAAATTGATAGTGTTAAATCATTTCTTAGTAAAATGTAAACTCAAATTACCAATTTTACTAATTTATTACATATAAATAGTTAATTGTTGATTTTATTAAATATTTGCAATTAAATCATTAACGTTGAAATCCTACCATCAAGTTGTAATTATTTATTGTTCAATTCTGGGACATTTATCTAAGAACCAAAACATATGGCATCTTAGAAGTGTACTGTAATTTGTCCTGTCTTAATCTTACCATTATTTTATGTCTTAAAAGTGCCTATTAAAATAAATTCAAAGAATTTTACATATATTTTCTTTTATCTGAAACCCTTCACATTTGGTAGATATTTTCACTTTTTATTAAAATTAAAACCACTTCATTCTAATATTATTTTTATATCCATCTTAAATTCAAATATTTTTCTTTATTTTTCAAGCGAGTCCAATATCTCATCATTCATATTTTGTAAGTCCATTAAAAAGTAAATACTAACTACGAGTTTTAAAATTACTCCATACTCAGAACGAAGATCGAACTTTTATCTCACATAAATTATATATTTTATTAAGACTAGTTTAGATAGATTTAAAAACTCATTTCATTATTACTGATTAAGTCTTAGCTTAATTGGTATGGATATTATTGTCAATACATAAGGGCATGGGTTCGAATGAGCTGAAACACATTATCTTCCTATTTAAATGTTGGAGAGAATTTTTGGATAGTTATGATCAGAACCCAAGATTATTAAAAAAAATCATTTCATTATTTAAAAATTATTTATCCAAATCGATAATAAACCTAACGTTCTGATATTGGGGTAATAGAAAAAAGACCAAACTTAAACGAAAGAGGGTGGGGGCAGATTGTGTCACAAGCACAGCTAGCAGTGTCCCTTGCCTCATTTTCAAACACACTATTCACCTAACACATGACCAAGCTGTTGTTTGGTGAGATATCTACAATCTACTTATATTCATTGTATTAAGTCAATTTTATTGCAAAGTATATGGATGATTTTAATTTCTTTCTACCCAAATTTTGGGTCTAGGGTTTGGTTTTCCAAGTTAAAAATACATTGGCTCTTTACTTAATTAAGATTAGATTATGCAAAATCATGGTGAGGTGAAAATATTAATGTAATAAATTTATTAAAATTAAATACGGGATATGGTAAATTTGAAATAGTGAGAACTATGATATTTTAGGTTTAAATTTTATGATTTTTATTATGTGTATGTATTTTTTAAATTTATTAAAATATAAAAGACATAAATATCTTCAAAATAACATTTGTTGCATTGGAAAAGAAATAGGCTTTTGGTAGTTTTCAAGTTGAGTTGGGATACAATTTATGGGTGACACAACTCAATCAACCCCCTAATAAAACATACTAAAAATTCTATCACATGCTTATGCGTGTGAAATCACGATTTAAATTACGGATGTATGTTTAAAATAACATACAATAAATAATGAAAAGTAAGGTTTAAAACTAATTAATAATAACACATGAAAGATGTAAAATACTAAAATAAAAAATTAAATTAAATTGTGAGTAAAACGAAATTTAAACATATAAATACATCATAGTAAGAATATTAAATGAATACAATTGTTTATCATGGTGTTGTCGTGAATTTTGAGTTGGTGTCAAATTAACTGGTGGCAAAAACTTAATCAACAATATTATTAATATATACAATTGATGAAGATAATAAAATATGCACACTAAAATTAAAATGTATGAAAATTTTAAAATAAAGCTTTGATTGAGTGGTAAATTTAAAATTTTACTAATGCAATTGGCATGTATTCAAATACCACAATAAGCATATTTTTATTATTTTTTTATAAATTAAAGTACCCTCGAATAATATAACTTATTTTAAATACAAAAGGACATTAAAGTAATTTATTTGACTGAGTTGTGCTCGATGAACTCGTGACACCATCTCAATCAGGAGTTTAAATATTAGGGTAAACTATACTCATGGTTTCTCTAAAATATGGTATGTCCTATTTTGGTCACTCTATTTTTTTTAATTTAGTTATACTAAGCAAGATAATTGAGTGAATTAGTCACTATCATTAAAATTTTCGTTTTCTTTTAATAGATTGCAGACGTGACATTTTTTAACTGACTTTTGACTAAAGTTTTTTGACTAAAATTTAAGGAACTCTTTATAATTAGTTCAAAACTTTTTCCCTCTAAAATTTAAAAAGAGGTTCCTAAATTTTAGTCAAAAATCAACTAAAAAAAAATATGGAATGTCAATCACTCAATAGGTTAATGTGCCACGTCAACAATCTGTTAAAAAAACGGAAATATTAACAATAGTGACTAATTCACAAAATTATATTATTTAAAATGACAAAATTAAGAGGAAAAAAATTGGAGTAATCAAAATAGAACAAACTCTATTTTAAAGTTATAATTTACATTAAATTATAATAAAGATAAATACATAGAGAACTCCCAAAAAAAATTATCCTTATTTGAAATTATTTCATATAAAATTTAAGAGTACCCACGCATAAACCTCATGCAATCAAATAGACAACATTTTGAGGGTGGAAAGGAAAGAGCAAAGATAGCCACGAACAAGATGATGGAACGTAAGCTTTCTGGGGTCCTAGCTTAACTCACGCCTTTAATGCTTAGGAAGATGATGAAGAAAATTGAGCTGCCCCCCCTCTTCTTTACCCTCCACCAATTATGCTATACTATTTGTTAATATATATATTTCGTGTGAGCAAATTTATCATGATTGGTGGTCCAATGTGCCTCTTGGCATGGTTTGGTATTTAAAGTCTATAACAGTGGTAGAATTAGAAAATTCTTTTGGAAGTCGAAATTAAATTGTATATTTTTACGATAGTAAAATATAAATTTATTATTTTAATAGTTTATATCTTTATAATTTTAAATATTAAATTAAATATTTATCATTTTTAGGGCAAAGTACAATTTTATTATTACTAATTTAAAATTTTATAAATTATAAATGATCTAAATGGAAAATTTATAAAGTTAAAAGAATTGTTAAAATAAAATAAATTGAATAATTAACCAAGTTTCCTACTTGACCGTTCTAACTTTGTCTCTATCAAAAATTCCAAACAAAATTCTAAAAGTGGTTAATGTTAACTTGAAAATAATATTGGTGGCCTTTAAGCATAGGAAAAGCATGAGCTTACACATGAAATGTATTTATTAGTACTTAAACATAAAATAAAAGAAATTAACATTTTCCAAAATGGGATTTAAACCTAGAGAGTATAAAATAAGTGTCTTAAACATATAAAAGTCCCTAACTTACATGTGGTGAGAGTAGGTGAGATTACATTCCTTTGGGCAAATCTAGATCTACAATTTCAAACATAATGATTAATGATTTTGTAGAAATGAGGTAATTGTTTTTGTTAACTTTGGTTACAATTTTATAAAACAAAAAGTGAAAAACAATAAAAACAACATCAAGATTTTTGCTGAAAGTAAGGATTCACTAACTTATTCACGGTAAAACTGATGATTTAAATCTTAACATTGACCTAACATTTACCAATTTAGCAACCTCATCATAGTATAAATATTATATCACTCTTCCTCTAAGCATCCCTATTGAAAGCTTAGCTTTGCAACTCAAGAGACTCTCTTGATTGCGTACAAAAACAATGATTTAAGTTTATATAGTACTTAAGTTTTGTTTACATAAAAGTTATAATCTAATCACTTTTTTATAAAGAAGGCTAAAAATCAACATAATCTACCACTTTCATAAGTGTTTCGGTTTAATCCAATGTCTTCAAGCATAGAAAGTGAGTTTATTTGTTCTGCAAGTAACTAGTCTTAATTCGCAAGAAATCAATATTCAGATATTCAATTTCAACTCAATTGGTCTTTATATTATGAACTTTAGTCTAATGATTTTATAAAGCATTAAATTTAAAAATTTTTAGGTCAAAGCTATCATAAATTCTAAACAATTTTGTAAACATTTCTAGAAAGTTATTAATTCCCAATAAATAAATATTTTAAAAGTTGAAAGCATTATATTCTAGACATTTTCTTCCTATAGAATTTAATAGTATTAGTGGATGAAAACAAACAGCATTGAAAATTCAAATTGATTTTTATTTAGATGTATAAGGTATAAATAAAAGAAAACTACACTATCATCATTTTTGAAAACAACTTTTCAAATATTTTCCTTGATATGTATGGTATTAAGCCATGACTAAAATTAAAAACTCAATACTCTCTCCATCTTTATATTATAATATCGTCTTTTGCTAACTCGATATTAATTTAATAAGAAAAATTATTAAAATTATTTTTAAAAACATTAAATATTATTATAATAAAATTTTTATATTATTAAAAATATAATGATTGTTACATAATCTAGCATCAATAAAAAACCATTTTACTCCCACAAATGTTTTTTTTAAATTATAACTATAATCTATAGTTTACTCAATAAAAAAAACTATAATCAATATCTTTTTCTTTCTTAAAATGTCAAGTATATTTATAATTTCATTCAAAATTAATCATTATAATAACAGAATTGAATAACTAACTTAACAGCTTACTAAACTCAAATTAATTAATTATAATTAGAATAAATCTGGGAACTAATTATAACCAAAATATTGAACTAATAACTAGCTAACTATGACTAAATTCAAATTAACAAAATAACTATAACCAAAATAAATTTAGAATAAATATAGAGGAGAACCCATAGTAGCTAACTTACTAGATTTGGACTAAATACGTTGAAAAACTCGTACATTTTACCCTACTATTGAACCGATACTCCAACAAATGTAAATGTAATAATGATTTCAATTCAATATATGTTTAGAATAGGCAAAAAATATATATTATTTTTCGATACAATATTGAAAATAGGGTAATATATTTTGGACTTGTGTTAAGCGGTGTTTGATAAAATTTTAACCATCACTCTATATAAGTAAAAATAAGTAAAAAAAACTATTATTAAATTATAAATATAAAACTTTTGACACATTATTATACATTTACATTCACTAGCTCATATCGCAAGACTTGGAATCTTGTAAGCTTAAGACATTGTGAGCACACGACTTCATGAGTCTATATTGAAAGAACCACATGCTTGACATGGATAAAATATTTACCATTTGTATATCAATATTTTCATTTTATAGATATAATAACCTATACATACGATGATAAGGCATTACTATGTCAACTAAATTTTAGAAAATCCAAAACCAACAACCCATTACATCTCTAGAACTATAGTTAACAACCTCTTAAAAAAGAAAGACCAAAACACTCTTTATTCTTTGAGACTCAACTAGCATCTATTTTCTTCTCTTCTATCTTTTCAGAATACCCATGATTTTAATCTCTCTACGACTCTCCCCCTTTGAATAAACAGTGAGGATCCACCATCAAAATCTTGCTCCTTGTATTAACAGACATGAATTTTTTTTTTAAAGAAAAAATCTTAATATTAAAAGTGAGGAAATTTGTTTGGCTAAGTATACGAAATTCACACTTAAGTTTTAGCTATAAGTGAAAGTAACATGAAAATGAAGAATTTTTCTTATGGTTTAATGGTTAAGAAAACTTTTTCCCTCAATATATATATATATTAAAAATAATATTTAATATTAGTTGAATCTTAACTTGGTTGATATCGATATTGATGTTTATGTAAGAGGACATAAGTTTAAGTATATTGAAACATATTTATTTTCTTATTAAAAATTTGGGGAGGGATTAGGGAAGCCAAAAATTGTTTTAAGGGGCTGAAATTAAATTTAAATTTAAATTTAATGATATTAAAATATAAAAATTTCACCATTTTAATAACCTATATCTTTATAATTTTAAAGGATTAAATCATATTTTTATCATTTTAGGAGGCCAAAATATAATTTTATTTTTACTAATTTAAAATTTTAAAAATATTAAAAGGTCTAAATGATTTTTTTTTCATTTTAAGGGGGTCGGACCCTTATCAGCCCCATTAGCTACCCTCCGAAGGGATTATGGGTAGTTCTAAACATTTGTATTAAAAAAAAATAGTATTTGGCATAATTTTTTCACAAACAACCTTAAAAAATTATTTTTTTAAATATTTATTTTTAATATACGCTTATAAGATATTGTCAATCACTGACCTAATATTGCTTGTGGAGTATAAGTTTTTTAAATATTTATTTTTAATATTTTATTATAGGCCTACCCGATCTTGTTTGTGAAATCTAAAATCTCCAACTAATCGTGTATTAAATTTTATTCCTTCAAATAAAAAAATATACTTTTATTTATCGACTACTATAATATAGTTATTGATTGAGTTTGTGAGAGTTTCAATTCAATTAAAAACTATCAAAATTTTTATAAAATTAATTATAATATTATGAGTATTTTTATTATTTTTATGAATTAATAAAAATATTTATCATGAAATTGGAATATTACACATCCAATTTTACCATTTGGATCAAAATATCAATTAAATTTTGTATAAATATTTAAAAAACAAATTTTCTTACATAATTAATTATTTAAACTATTTACTTTTTGGTTTTTTTTATTACATTTATTAGACCATAGAGAATGGAGAAAATTTCATTATTAATTAATTTTGATGATGATGAACACACACACACACAAAAAAAAAAAAAAAGAAAAAGAAGCTGGTTACTCTGTAGCGTGATGATAATGGAAGCAGATGAGTATTAAAAATTGAATTTTGTTTGGGATTTATATTTTCTAAACAGCCACATGATTGTATTGTGAGCTTCCCTCATTTCCAACATAAAAAAGCTTACCCTCTTCTTCATCCTTTTGTTTCCTTCTTGCTTTTTCTGCATTTCGATGTGAAAAAAACAGTTACAAGAATATCAAAAAAATCATTATAAAATTCAGGCTTTTTAGAGAACCAAAAACAGGAGAGACAGCCAAAGGCAAAGCCTAGAAAGTCAAGTCTACATTTTCTCTCTGTCCCTTTTGAATTTAACCCACCAATTCTAAGTCTGGGTCTGGTTCATATATCTCTGAATCCTCTATCTTCATGCCTACATGAAAGTTTATTTTTCATAGTGAATTGTAAAAGAATCATTGTTTGAAAGAAACAAAGGGATGAAGAAGAAGCTTGTGCTGCATCTGCTTCTTTTCCTTGTTTGTACTTTTGAAAACATTGTTGTTTCGGCCGTACAAGGCCCTGCTTCATCACCCATTTCTACTCCCATCTCTGCTTCAATGGCTGCCTTCTCTCCAGGTACCACTTTTGCTTCTGAAACTGTCCCATTACCCTTTTCCTTTTGGCTCTACATGTTAACTAGCGGAGAGTTTCAAATTTCAAAAACCAACCACATAATTCGGTGCATTTAATAATTTGAACGTGAATCTTTTGTTTCATTGAAATCAACATCCCAGTTAATACATAATCTTTATGATTTTTTTTTAATTTTATTTTAGTGATGAAGACGTTGTCCTGTTTTTTCTCTCTCTGCTTAATTCCGAAGTTTCTTGATCTCTTCAATTTTTTTTTTTTTTGTTATGCTAAAAATGGCACTTCTTTTAACTCTATAACTTGGTTAATGAAACAGCTGGGATTCAACTTGGAGGTGAGGAGCACAAGAAAATGGATCCAACCAAGAAAATGTTATTAGCTCTCATTCTTGCTGGCTCTTCATTGGGTGCAATTATGTCTTCCTTGTTCTGTTTATGGATTTATTACAGGAAGAATTCAAGCAAATCCTCTAAAAATGGTGCTAAGAGCTCAGGTATCTTCTTTTCAGCCAAAAACCATTTTAGTTTTACTTCTTAGTTCTGGAATTTTGAGATTTGTTTTTGTGGCTTTAAATTTGAAGATGGTGAAAAAGGGAATGGTTTGGCACCATATTTGGGTAAATTCAAGTCTATGAGGACGGTTTCCAAAGAGGGTTATGCTTCGTTTATGGACTATAAGATACTTGAAAAAGCTACAAACAAGTTCCATCATGGTAATATTCTGGGTGAGGGTGGATTTGGATGTGTTTACAAGGCTCAATTCAATGATGGTTCTTATGCTGCTGTTAAGAAGTTGGACTGTGCAAGCCAAGATGCTGAAAAAGAATATGAGGTATCATTTCTTAAAATTTGTAACACTTGGTTTTCTTTATATGTTTGATCTGTTGATTTGTTGTTTTGAAATTGCAGAATGAGGTGGGTTTGCTATGTAGATTTAAGCATTCCAATATAATTTCACTGTTGGGTTATAGCAGTGATAACGATACAAGGTTTATTGTTTATGAGTTGATGGAAAATGGTTCTTTGGAAACTCAATTACATGGTAAGAACTTAAGAAAAGAGAGGAATTATATATGGTAATGAAGGAGAAAATGTATTGCTTTCATTTCTGAAAATTTTTAAATGATGTTTTAGGACCTTCTCATGGTTCATCATTAAATTGGCATAGGAGGATGAAAATTGCTTTGGATACAGCAAGGTAAGGTTTTGTATATGGTTTCACTTGTTGCTCTTAGTTAATGAATATGATTAGAAAAAGTCCCAATTGTTGACCAGAGGATTAGAATATCTACATGAGCATTGCAATCCACCAGTCATCCATAGAGATCTGAAATCATCTAATATACTTTTGGATTTGGACTTCAATGCAAAGGTAAATAATTATAATGTAAATTATTAGACCACCTTCTATTTTTTTAGTATTAAAACTTTTGTCTTTGTATGAAGTCCATTGAAGCTCACTTTGTGGATACAGCTTTCAGATTTTGGTCTTGCGGTAACTGATGCGGCAACAAACAAGAATAACTTGAAGCTTTCGGGTACTTTAGGTTATCTAGCTCCAGAATACCTTTTAGATGGTATGTACAACCGGTTTCAATAGGCTTTTTGTTCATATTATTCGATTGTGTTCCTCTTCCATATGTAGGAACTAATAAAAAAGTTGGTCTAGATGCTCAAGACTTCAATAATGGTTCGTACATGTTTTGATCTCAATAAATATATGCTTTATTTAATTACTCTTTCAGCACATGTGCTGCCACCCCAAGGCATCTAGACCAATTATGCTATTCTCTTTTATTATAAAGTTGGCTTCACATGAGTGTAAAACATTTTAGTTGTCATGCTAATGATAAGATGAGGTCCAAAGTATGTGTTATATGCGATGTTCTGTAGTTTTTAGGGAACTGAGGTCTGGGAATGGCATGTTAGAAGGCTAAAATCCATTATTTATCTACTTTTTCCAGGTAAATTAACAGATAAGAGTGATGTTTATGCATTCGGTGTTGTGCTGCTCGAACTTCTATTGGGAAGAAAGCCTGTAGAAAAACTAGCACCAGCTCAGTGCCAATCTATTGTCACATGGGTAGGCCTTGATTTAATGCTAGTTGAAGTAAAAAAAAAAAAAGAATGTTCGGAAATCTAAAGTCATTGCTGTTTATGAATGCAGGCCATGCCTCAGCTTACTGACAGATCTAAACTCCCAAACATCGTGGATCCTGTGATAAGAAATACCATGGATCTGAAGCATTTATATCAGGTTTGTAAGCTTTTTTAGTGATAAAATTAAAACCACTTGGACTGACATTGCTTACTTGGTTGGCAACTTGTTTTGGACTGAGCCTACTGGTGTTTTGGCTATAGCTTCACTTCCAAAAGTCTCACCGGTACACATTGAAATGAGTGAGGCTGAGAGCTTGTTTATTTACTTTTAGAGAGCGTTTTGGTTTGTTTTGCATATTTTGGACGTGGTTGTGCATTGCAGATTTGAATGCTTGCATAAATGTTATTGTAAAATGCAGGTTGCTGCTGTAGCTGTGCTATGTGTGCAACCGGAACCAAGCTACCGTCCATTGATTACGGATGTTCTGCACTCACTTATCCCTCTTGTTCCTATGGAGCTTGGAGGGACTCTAAGAGTTACACAACCTACGGCCCCTTGACCCTAAAAACCGACTCTGGTGTACTGACATGACTCGAAAATAAGACCGTATTTGCTACGATGACGACTGCCATGAAATTTTCTGTTTTGCATCAATTAATCATACATCCGCATCAGTTCCACTGGCTAACCATATGAAAATATTTAGTTATAGTTCATACATTTGGGAGGAAGGAAGATTGGAGGAGTAGAAGGATTTCTGATTGTTCATATCTTTGTGTAAATTGCTTTGTATCTTGATTTGCATATACAATTATACTTTGGACAAACCTTAAATTCTCAAGGAAATTCCTTTTACATTGATTTTCTTTTCCAATCCATTTTCTTTGGTTTAATTATGCTTTCACTCCATTTAGTTCTTTTACTCTTTTGATTTAATAATTAAAGTATAATTTGATAAAATCGTCAAAGGACTCCCTTAAATTAGACTAAATTATGGCACGCATATGATGTGGTTTGAAAAAAAAAAATTATGCAACAAAGGGTAGAGTTAAAATATTGAAAATCATGGTGCATTAGCATTAGATCTCATGATGTGTATTCTTTTAAAAGATTTTACATAAAATATAAAATGACAAAAATATTCTTATAAAAATGTTTATCTTATAAAAGGAATATGTTTTCAGTAATTTCACAATTGAGTTGGGACACGGTTGATGGGTAGTACTAACTCAGTCAATCCTTTAAATAATAGTATAGATTATGCTACTTTAAAAAATAAAATGGATGTGTTCCGGTGGCTAATATTACACATAATAATTTTTTTTGATATTTTGACATGATTTTCTAGGTGTATTAATTTTTTTTGTCGTAATTAAGGTATCTAATGTCAATAGTAATGATTAATCCTCTAATTGCAAAGGTTCTTCAAAAAAGTAAACAATTGATTATAAAATATACTTTATTCACATGAATAAAAATCGAATTTTCGATTACATAATTAAAAGTGTAATTAACACACTGTACTAAGAAGACAAAACAAAGCCTGCCAAAACAAGGGGAACAACATGTAGTAAGATGGGTATAGGGTACTGTTGTGCTACTCTTATATGACCTTAGTGTCAGAAACATTGAATTTAAAGAATTGAAGATAGGCATTTAAGGAAAATGCAGTGCCGAGGGGGTGCTCAGTAAATAAAGATGTAATGCCCCACAAAATGTTGTGGATCTCGTGATATGTGTTATCATAGATCAATGTCAACAACTTACTCCATCTAAGTGGTGCTAATAGCTGCCTATTATAAATAATCACCATAGATGTGTAAATTAATTGTAAATGTACGAAAATAATAATATAATATTTTTAAATTCTCGATTTAAAATAAATAAATAATATACCTGAAAATTTGAACTAAAAAAAGGATTGGAAATTGAAGGAAGTGTTGGTTTTAGACAGATTATAAAGATGGGCTTCAAGTGGGGGCTAAAACCTTAAAACATAGGATGGTTCATCAACTCATTGCAAAATAAATAAAACACTACAGCAAATTTCTGCTTTTCAAGTATAATTTTATATTTTAATATTTAAAATTCCCAAGAAGGCATTAGAACGAGAAAATAATTTTTATAATATTTTAATAAAATAAATTGAAATTAAACTAAATCATATTGGCTTAACGTTCCCCATCTTTCTAAAGTCTTGAGTCACGATCTCGGCACAGCACATCCCCTCAACTTGAAAGGTTCAGACAAAGGCTTCGTAAGAGTATCAACAACTTGATCTTGAGCAGGAACTTGACCCACAATCAGTTTACCTTGAGCAACTCGTTCACGAACAAAGAAGAGATCAAACTCCATGTGTTTGAATTTAGAATGAATTATTGGGTTTGCAGAGACTGCTACTGCACTAGACTATCAGACCAAATAACAGACTTAGCTTGCAATGGACACCGCAATTCACTAAGAAAAGACTCCAACCAAACAACTTCAGCAGCTGCATGCGCCAAACTGTGATACTCAGCTTCAGCATTACTTCGAGACACGACTTGCTGCTTTTTAGAACACCATCACAGAGTACTACCGCCAAAATATATGCAATAGCCTGAAGTTGAACGACGATCATCAATATCAAGACCCCAGTTAGCATCAGAAAATCCGGTCAACACCATCCTTTTTGCTGGTTGAAAACATAACCCATAATGAGACGTAGCTGCAAGATAACGTAAAACTATTTTCATGGCTTTAAAATGAGTATCCAAGGGTTTGTGCATGAACTGACACAACTTATTTACAACATATGCAATCTCAGGCCAAGAAATCATCGCATATTGCGAAGCTCCAGCTATACTCCCATAAGCACTCTCATCCTCCAAAGGACTACCACACGAGGCAGACAAAACAGATGAACTAGCCATAGGTGTTGGAACTCCATGAGCTTCTGCCATATGGTACTTAGCTAGAAGCTCCAGAATGTACTTCTGCTAAGAAACAAACCTTGAGCAGTGTAGACAACCTTAAGTCCTAAAAAATAAGACAAGCACCCTATCTTTTTAAGAGAAAAGACTGGGTTAAGATTGTTTACCACCAGATCAATCTTATCATCATTGTCACCAGTAATAATAATATCATCTACATAAACCAGGATGTAGATAACAGACTGATCTCGAATTCTCACAATAAACAAAGCATCTGACTTTGTAGCATCAAATCCTTCTGAGACAAGATCAACTTTCAACTTGTCAAACCAGGATCTAGGGGCCTGTTCAAGCCCGTACAAAGCTTTATTTAACTTGCACACAAGCTATTGCCCTTCACTATGTTTTTCATACCCAGGAGGTTGAACCATAAAAAACTCCTCTGTCAAGTCACCATTAAGAAAGGCATGTTGATGTAACAGCAATGGAAAGAATGAATTGAATTGTGACTGGCTTTACCACAAGACTAAGAGTATCCTGATAATCAAACCCAGCTTTCTGAGAATAGCCCTTGCCAACTAGCTTTGCTTTGTACCTCTTAACAGAACCATCTGGCTTTCTCTTCACTTTAAATGACCACTTACACCCTATGGGTGTTCGATCAGCAGGTAAGGACCAGGTATTGTTCTTCATTACTGCATCATACTCCTTCTAAGCTGCTTCTCTCCACTGTGGAGAAGCAAACACTTCTTCAATAATTTGTGGTTCGGGCTCAACTAACTGAGCATTGTACACCTTTGGTTTGTATATGCCCCGCTTCGGCTTTGTAATCATAGGATGAACATTAATAGCTGAAGAAACAGGTTCAACTGCCACTTGAGACACTTGAGAAACAGGTTCTACTGCGGTTCTACTGCATCAACAGGAGCATAACCAACTAAAAGTAAACTCTTAGCAGAAGAATCAACTGAATCACTTTGACTAGAACACTCATGAGGACGAGATAAGTCAGAAGTGAAAGCTTTGGTAACAACAGGTACATCGGTAGAACAATGGCCATCAAAAGAAACACCTGAGGATAAGCCAACCAACTTATATGGAAACCTACCCTCATCAAACACCACGTGTCGAAGAAATAAAAATACGCCCATCTGTTGCAAGGCATTTGTAACCCTTGTGGATAGAGCTGTATCCAATAAACACACAGACTTGAGACTGAAAATTCAAATTATGTTTATTATAAGGCCTTAAAAGAGGAAAAAAACAACAGCCAAACACCTTGAGATAGATAATGATAATTAGGCTTGGATTTATACATCTCATAAGGAGATTTATCCTGCAACACTGATGAAGGTAAACGATCAATAAGATGCACTACAGTCTGAAAAGCATGAGCCCAAAATTTTAGAGGAACCTTAGCTTGAGCCAACAAAGTCAAACCCATCTCAACTATGTGATGATGCTTGCGTTCTGTAGGCCTATTCTGCTCCGAGGTATGTCTATTCTGCTCCGAGGTATGTGGACCACTGACTCGTTGTTGAATGCTAGATTGAGCTAATACTGAACTAAGAGGCCTGTATTCACCACCCCAGTGGCTTTGAGAAGATTTATGGAATGAACAAATTTGGGTGGAGCCCAAGAAAACAAAACTAGGCCAGACCCATATAAATTGAAAAATATATTGTTTACCATGGCCCAATTTGGATCAGGCTGAAAATAAAAACTAAAGTTTTGGACTTCATTGTCATAGGATGAAAAACTTAAAATATAAAATTTGTCAATCCATCGAATGCATGGCAAGATTGAAAATAAATAAATAAATAAATTTAAATGAATATAAATATCAAATAAACAATGTTAATCTTAAAACATGTTTTTGGTACATAAGATGCGGTGCCTATGGGCTAACTCTAATTTGGGTTTAAGCATTATTTAATTTTTGTTCAAGTTTGATTTGACTCAAAATATATGGATATAAAATTTTGTCCAAATTCACTTATATTTTATAAATGGCTAATCTAAATTTATTTTAAATTTACTCATAATATTTTTTGAATTTTTAACAAATATTTATATTATTTTTAATTTAATATTTATTAATTTTATATAATTTTGTTTATTAAAATTGTATATAAAGGAATCTTAACATTTTTTAAATATACATTAAATTGTTATATATTACTGTAGATTTAGTTTCGATGTGTTATAAATTTATATATATTAGAAACATAAAAAACGGGTCGGACATGGACTTTGAATATTCAAGTCCAAGCTCAACACATTTTAAACAAGTTTTTTTTTTAGCCCAATCATATTTTTGAGACTTAATATTTATACTCAAACCTCTAAATTTCGAGTTAACCTTTGAGATTGAACAAATAGACCAACTTATTAATAGGTATAGATGCCAACAAAGGATTTAACTAATGTTTTAAATATGTATTTCACGTAGTAACTTAAATTAAATGATATGATCCGATCTTTAAATTCACATGTAGATAGTATTAAGATACATAAATTAATAACAAATGTGAAAAAGAACTAGCATATTTACATAGCTTGAGACTCAAATTTAAATTTATCTCCTTGGTAAAAGCAATTTAAAAAATAAATAAATGAAAGAGACGTTAGAGAAATTAAAAAGGACAAATCCCTTAGACTGCGGAGTCGAGGTTGAAGAAGACGTCGTATAGTATAGTTTTCTTGCAAAATGAGGAAACCGCGTAGGCTAATAAAAGTGCGTCTGTATTGTATGTTGTCAATTTAATACCTTTTCCCTTGACTTAACTCATAAGAATGAATATGACCAACAAAACACCCTACTCCCTACTCCCTACTCCCTACTCCCTACACTTTTAATTCTCTCTATTCTACTTTCATTACCGATATGAGCTGTTCCCATTTTTACCAAAATATTGGTCATCCTCCATTTTAAAATTAAATAAATATATTTTTATGTCGATTAAATATTAGTTCGATTGACACGGATATTATTATTAATGCAGGAGGATGTGGACTCGAGTGCGCTGAAGCGCATTATCCTCCTATTTATGGGTTGGGGAGGGACTTAAGTAATGTTTTTTTGAAGAATATATCAAAGAATTGGATAATTTAATTAAGGGATAAATATCAAAACCATATATTAACTCTGATCCAATGTGCAATGCCATACATGAATTTTGATTTTGTGTGATTTTATACATGATTTTTTATTTGATTCAATTTTCACAAATAACTAACAATATTATCGAATTAATATCATTTTTGTTGATATATTGCTTACACAAACAATTATATTAATCATATATGAAAATAAATGTATATATTTATTTCTTTAAATGTCTATAATTGAATCAAAATAAAAGTTTCATGTATACATATGAACCATAATTCAAATTTCATGTGTATAATTGCACCAAATCAAAATTAGTGTAGCAAATTGTACCAAAGTTCATGTATATATTTGATATTTATCCCTTCAATTAATTAGTTTTAAAATTTCATTTTTATTCAAGTAAAATGAATCAAAGTTATTAAAAACTAGGTAAATTTATATATATATATATATAAACCCTCACATTATTAATGTAAGGTAAGATTGTAGAAGGATAAATTCTGGACTGATCAAAATTTTCATGTGTCATTATTATTTATATCTAGTTAAATTAAATTAAATTAAATCAGTTAAGAGATAAATCAAGAAATTAAATCCATCTAAAACTTTACAAATTCTATCTCTAATTAATTAAAATAAAATAAAATGAGATTAATAATAATTAAATAGAGTTTATTCATTGTAGATCACTTATACGAAGGGTTTATATTCTACAAAAATTCTCGTTTACTTAATTGACTTATACTATAGTCATTCAACACAACATTGAAGCCTGAATAGAAGATTTTAAAGGCTAGATGTTTTTTCCAAAATCTTTCGAAAATCAAAGAACTCAATAAAATTCTAAAAAATGTCTCATTAGTTATAAAGAAAGTTGCTCTAGGCTAAACATGTTTTTTAAAATCAAGTCTAAAATGCCTTTTAAGTGAAATTATCCATCCAAGATCAAGTTAACCTCTTCTTAAGCTAGTTGCATCAATATAAAGGAGACTAAATTCATTCTTCAAGATCAAGCCTAAAAGGTCTTTGAAGCCGAATTATTTATCTAAGATCAAGTCTTGAAAACTCTTAGATCCAAACCCTCTTCAAAACCGTTCTCATGTTTAAATTTTGATAACCATTGAATCCAAATCAAATCAAAATCTTAAGCTAGTGTCCCTCCAAACCCAATTTCAAGATTAAGTCTTGATAATCAAGTGATTCACATCTAGCTAATATTAAGTTTAGACGACCCTTAAATGAAAACTTCATTAAAAAGAAGAATCAAATGACTTCTTTATATTTAGAAGCTATATATATATATATGGAAGCTTTACTATTTAAACTAAAATAGTATTCAAATAAAATTCTACCACGATATAATTCAATTCAAATATTTGAAAGAAAAGTCTTTTAATTATTTATTGGTTTATCGTACTAATATTTGATTATGGGAATGGAAAACGGAAATGAAAGAATTTAGAGGCACATTTAGGGTAATAAGAAAAGATAAGGTACATAGCAATCATGAAATCATCACCCATGTTATGGGCTTTTGAATTGCATTTTAACGCGTTAATTAGTAGCAATGTTTACTTAGCTGTTTTCATATTTATTTAGGAGTCAAAGGTTACTTAGCTGTAAACCAACTTTATGTATATCCAATTACATGCTGTTTGCTGCATATCCGCTTGTCACCATCACTGATAGAACTTGCAATGGTTATTATAAGCTTTCGAGAGATTTTAGAGTTTAAAAATTCCAACAAGTGGGGGTGAATCAACATATAGTGATGATATTGCTTCAATTTGCTCAACAAATTAAGAAAGGAGGGGTCATTGTCATGAAGTAAAGTCAGAAATAGCAGCTGAGATTAATGTAATTTCAAGAATACCTTTTCACTTTGCCATATCCCACAACCTTTATAATTTTAATATTTCTGAAAATTACCGTATATATTTAATCTCTTTAGGATAAAATTTTAACATTTGTGTGTTATAATAAATGTCGATAATGGAGATAGAACGATTGTAAAGTAATAAAAAAAACACACACACATACAAATTTTACGTGAAAATCCTTTTAAAAAAATCATGGACAAAAGAGGAGATTGAAAAACCTTGTTTTAATCAAAGTCAAATAGAAGAAGAATAGTTTTATACGAATTCAACTTGTGCTACATGGTCCGTACCATGGGGGCTCCACACCTACACCCCCAGTCGCAACCCTAGTCCAATTTTGTGCTTAATGGAGATCTATGACGAGCTATGGCCTTTCGCCCTCACAGATTCTCTTTTTTTGCCATTGTATTTATTTCTTTAACAAGTGACAGGATTCGAGCGACACAATATCTAACATTGTGTATATTGATCAAATTAGGTTTAAAGTAGTATGTATTCTTAGTGATTTGATTCTTAATTTTAAAAATAATAATAATAATAATAATGCCATGCTTTCTTGGAGGTTGAGGTATAAATGTATATATATATTTAGATAGTGTTTTGAAAGCTACTTAGTAATTAGATTTAGATATAATTGCTTGTAATTACAGAATGACCACATGTTTGGATAACTATTGTAAGTAGTGAGTCCCATTGAATTGGGTATAATAGGAGTATCCCAATTACACTATTTAATATTTATGGGAGGGTGAGAATTGGAGTAATTATGTAGGTAATTATATCCAAATCCAATTTTTTTGTTAAAAATTATTTTTATACAAGTTATAAAAATTATATTATAAGCATAAATACGCATGAATGTTTGGGATGGTTATGGTAAAATTTTCTTATATTATAAATTCTACAAAATTATATTATAAAAACAATTTATGTATTTTATTAAGTTATAACAAAAATTATACTATTTAAATCCTAGAAAATTTCTGAAGTTATGGTAAAAAGGTTATTATAAAATTTAGTTTACATGTTATAAAAGTGTTATAATATATTTATTATAAAAAGTTATGACCAAATATGGACATAACTTATTTACGTGTCCATGCTATATATTATAAAAATAAAATATTTATTCAGAAAAATAGAATATTTTTATCACAAATTATTTATAAAAATAAATTTCTAAAGTTATAACAAAAAATATTATTTATAAGATGTAACACCCCCTAACCTTATACCGTCTCCGATACAGGATTACGGAATATTACCGATCAGTACAGTTCAAACATGAATAATACAAAAATAATTATTAAGCAATTCAAGAATTTGCCTTACTGTCTCTATAATGGGCTCTCGAAACCCGAATTAGAAGATAAAAATAAATCGGGACTCAATCGGGAGCTTATAAGATTTTTCATAAAATTTTAAAATTTCCTTTAATGAACAGTTTCACACGCTTGTGTGTTCCATAACACACCCGTGTGGGCACACCATGTGGCTCACACAGTCTGGACACGCCTGTGTCCTCTACTCGTGGAGCTCTCTGACTTGTTACCCATGAATAAATTGATTTCACACAGCCAAGTCACACCCCCGTGTACTTAGCCCGCGTGGATTTATTTTCCAATTTGAATCTAATGCAGTTTTCACGTGGCCGTATCGCACGCCCGTGTTTAAGACCGTGTCATCCACAAGGCTGAGACACACGCCAGTGTCTCTGCCCTCGTGGTAAAACCTGGACATACTGAATTGCAACATTTTAGGTGCAGATGACACACGGCCTAACAACATGCCCGTGTGCAAGCCGTGTGTCTCACACAGTCTGGTCACACGCCCGTGTGCCAAGCCGTGTGGACTCAATAATGAGCCTTTCACACTTTACTAGCCAACCCTGCAAATTTCAAACCACAACCAATACAAACATATTTTATATATTATCCAATTCTTGACTTAAGACACTTGTCATGTATCATTATCAATTATCAATTTACTTATTTCATTATTACAATCACAATGCAAAATAATACACTTGAAGACATCATAGGTACATGTCATTATCAATAATTAACATGCTTTACCTTATTAAGTTCGGAATCGGCCTAAGATGTTGATTCAACGGTCTGACCTTAACCTAACCTGCGCACGGAAACAAACCGTACGCTGAGTATGAACTCAGTGGTATCTCTATAATCCGAACATTTAATAATATGAAAATACAATATTTACATAAAATCATATATCCTTCACATTTATATAATTATTCAATACATAGATAAATTCCTTGTAACTAATTCAATTCTTATTATCTATTAATCCAAATAGCTTTTCACAATAAATTCACAAACCATTAATTGAACAATAATACTCTTCATCCATATTCAATTCAGAAATACTTAACTCATGTGTCTTTTTCATACTTCAGTTCACTGTTCAATATCAATAAATATTATTCTACGATTCAATTATCAATCAATATTCTGTGTTTATCCATTCTAGTAACAGTCAGTATTATCAATATTATTCAGTAACGATCAATTGTTTAATGACAATCAGTTATTCAGTATCAGTCAATTATTCAGTAACTGTCAGTATCATTCAATTGTTCAATATAGTAATTTACCCCCTATTAACATACTCGGACCTAGACGGATACACGGATCCAACCCACAATCGGGATAACATTCAGTGTTTCATCGGCCGGAGCCGGAATACAACGTAATAACAATAAAGATAATGAGAATAAATGATGTGATAGCGAAGGATGTGAGATGTGTACATAGAGTACCTCATCGAACGAATCCGAAGCGAGAATGAGAGTCGACATTTATAGTGTCTCATTGACACAAAGTCGGAATATCCCTGAACACTTCCAATCCTATGGCATGCCAACTACATCCGACCTAGCTCAATACTGTTAATAGGGTATTTAACCAATTTTCGGTTTTCAATCAATATGTATATATTTCAATTAATCACATAATTTAATAAATCAATACAGTTCAATATAATTCAATTCACTTTTCATTTCATTAACATATAATCAAATTCCACAATAAACACATATTCATAATTATTTCACCACATTTTCAAGTCAATTCATTTCAATAATAAATACAATACCAATAATTCACACTTTAATTATTTACCATAACATTCTGTAGCGACGTAAAAATTGGTTTCGGGGTCGCTAATTGTGGCGATCTAGTGAAAAAGTTTGGAAACTGAAGTTCGATTCTGAAATAAAAGGGGAGTCGCCACCGATACTTTTTATAAATGTGATCGGACACCTTATAAATTTATTTTTGAAATGAAAAGAAATGAATTTAAGTCCACGTTAAAATCCAAAGAAAAAATAGGGTTCGGGAGTCAGTTACGCGCGAGGAAGGTATTAGCACCCTCGCGACGCCCAAAATTGGTATCTCATAAACACGTATTGTCTTGATTTTTAAAAACACACGTTCAACGTAAAATTCAATCGTAATCCGATGGAAGAAAAAAAAACGAAAACTTTTAATTTTTGGTTTTTGGAAAGGATATAGCGTTTTAACACGAGTCGATAAATTCCATCCAACATAGCGATGAAATTTACGACTTAATGTTGAATCGATATATTGCCTTGATTATCGAAATTAATTGGAAAACGAGAATGTGATTTTTGAAGCAATATAAAACAAAATTAATATGGAATAAAAGTAAGAGGGTAAAATGCGTTGGAGCAAAGAACATGCATGACAATAAAATACTAGCTATGCTTGCAAGATTGAATATAATGATAATGTTGAAGATCAGACCATAATGAAAACACACAAAAATATTAAGAGTATACAACAAAAATATATATATGTATATGTACATGATATAATATGAAAAATATAATATAATATTAGAAATATATATGTGATATGTAAAAATACGATATTGAAAAAATATATACATATAAAATAATCTAAAACTTTAATATTTATGTGATGTAAACACATGAGGAGAGAAACCCATTATAATATTATACAATATATATACTCATACATATTAGAAATATACACATACATACGCTAAAATTAGCAACAATAGTAACAAAGATAATATAGTAATGTACACAAGAAAACAAAAACACAAATAGAACACCACTGATAATACTAAAATATGTATATACTAGTATATATAACACATAATTACAATGCTAAGAACATATTAATATTAATAATAATCTGAATGTTACATAAAAAATACTTATATATATTAACGACATATACACATAATGAAATACATGGGTAATACAATATTCAACATGTACATAATGCATAATAAGATAATAGTATACCTAACAAATAATATTGCACATATAACAAATATATATATTATGACAACAGTAAGGATCATAAAATATTGAAACATAAAGACTAATATAGCATTAGAACATGAAAATAAAATAACTAGAAAAACTAAATACAAATACATACACATACATGCATATATATATATACAATTATACAAGAAGATATATAATAAATACATTTAATATAATAAATACAAATATTAAAATCGAAAAATATCAAGAATGATAGTGAGTAAATTGAAAATAAGACAATGAATTGAAAAAAAGGACTACATTGAATTAAAAACAAAGTTATGGGGCTAATTTAAAAAAGAAAATAAAAAGAAAGGATCGATTTGAGCGCGCGAGAAAAATGTGGGGGGTCAGGACCGTAATAATTCCATTTCATCAAAACGCATAGCAGTGTGGGGGACCAGATTGCAAAGAACGCTAAATAACGGGGCCAAATTAAAAGCAAGAAAAATCTGATTGCAAACACCTGAAAAAGCGGAAGGGCTGATTGCGCAAATAGCCCTTCTGCGTTTAAAAACACGCGGATCCTGCTGGGGCGAGTCGGGTCGACCCGACCCACCCTTGAAACGACGTCGTTTTATTGGTTTTGGGGGGGACCAAAACGGTGTGTTTTGGTCCCCTATAAAAGTCAACTTTTTTTTTTAAATTTCATTTGTATCAGGGGGAGAGAAAAAAAAAGGGGGAGAAAGGGAGAGGGAAGAAAAGAGAGGAGAGAGGGAGCTCGTGGAATGGGCAATGGCCACCGCATCACTGTGGCCGGAAAGGTAAAAATTCTATTTTTTTATTCTTTTTTTATTTTGTTATTTTATTGTATTTTTTTTATATGTATATGCATATGAAATCGACCAAAAACGAAAATAAAAAAAACAATCACCTTAGATCGGTTCCGATTTTAGCTCCTGATTTGTTGATCTTGGTTGCTTCAAAAAGGCTTGTTTTTGTATTATAATTCCTATATATTTCTCGACCCTTTTTTAGCCAAAAAAAGAACCCTTTTACAGTGTTTCATTCGGCTTTTTATAGCCTGTTTTTGTTACACTATTATTATTATTTTTTGCTGTTCTCTTCTGCTTTGCTTGTCTGTTGTTTTTGCAGGGCATGGAGGATCAGACGCATGCGTGGAGGCATGTGACGTGCGTGGGGAGTGGTGTACGAGGACTATGGAGGTATGGGACGTTGTAGTGGGGGTATGGGACGTTGCAGACGTTGGTGGTGACAGAGGCAAGTGGGCGCCGACTGCTAGGGGGGCTAGGGTTTAGGTATTTTGTTTCTGATTTTGTGTAATGGGCTGTTAGTTTAGTGGGCTGGTAGTTTAGTGGGCTGGTAGTTTAGGTTATTGGGCTTCGGGTATATGGGTTCAGGTTGTAACTGGGGTTTGAATTTAGTTTGTAATGGGTATTGGATTTTAGGCCTAAAATTGGCCTGTACACATTCATTCAAAATATAACAATTAATAATAAAATTCACTCTTTAATTCCAATCAATATTTATTCCTATTCAAATATTTACTTTTAAATACTTACTATACTTATCAAGTAATAAATTCGGATTATATAAATACAAACCGTAATTTTCGAGCTATCCCTCGTCGGCTTTGTCTTTTTTTTGCCTAGCCAAGATTTTCCCGCACAACGCTAGTTACGAAAAGCAATTAAATATTATCAATACATTACCATTCAATTTTCATATTGAATATTTCAATTTTTATTCAACTTTCGTCTAAATTCTAATTTAGTCCCTAAACCGAGACTAACTTTTATTCTTCACATTTAACTCAATATTTCCATTCAATTTCCATTTTAAACTAATTTCACCATAAAACCATAATTTTAAAATTCTTTCAATTTAGTCCCTACTATTCAAAGCTTATGATTTATTTTACAATTCAATCCTTATTTCACTTCTAACTTGAAATTCTATCAATTTAACCCCTAATTCTTCAATTTATTCAACATGAACAATATCTAGAAATCTAATAACTTTCAAAATATCAACTTAATTTCATCAAAACCTTATTCCAAAGCTTCTAAAACATCAAAATTAAGTAAAAAGGGCTTGATTGACTTACCAATTAAACTTCCAAACCTTGAAATTCCAATTTTCCTTTTTCTTTCTTTCCTTCTTTCCTTCAATTTTTCGTTCCAACTTCTGTTCTTTCTATTCTTTTTTTTTCCTTTCTTTTATTTCTTTTGTTTATTTATTTAACTATTATAATATTATATTATTTTTACTAAGTAATACTTATTTGTTATTTATACATGTGTATATTATTAGTACATATGTATCCATACATCACCATACATTTGTCTTTCTTTTATTTATTTAATTATTTACTTTATTTAATTAATAAAATAATAATATTAACTTAAATAATAAGTAAATATATACATGTATTACAAATGTATGTATAATATTTATTACACATGTATTTTATTTTTACCACACACTTGGTATTCATTTTGGTTTATTTACTTATTTAGTCCCTTCAATTTTCTTTATTCTATAATTAAACTTTCACACTATATTAAATTTAATTCTTTTATCCAATTATCCTTAATTTAAGCTAATTCACTTCATTAAACTTTAATTTACCACTCAATTAACTTCGTAAATATTTTTAATAAATATTTACAAATCCATTTTCAAAAACGGAGACACGAAAATACACTTTTCAGATAACCGTAAAAATTCAGGTCGTTACATAAGAAGTGTTATGAAAATTTTGGATAATTTATAAAACATTTTTTATAAAGGTTATATATTATAAATTTTATATTAATTTTACTTAATTTACGTATTATAAAAAGAGGTATAATCTAACATAAATCTTTCTCCAAATTAAGTTTTTATAAGTTTTTGTAATTAAAGCTACAAACTATTTGGACTGTGAACCAAAATATTATGAAATCGATGCTAATTATGCAAATAGGAAATGATATTTTGCACCGCATTGTGGGTTATAATACGATTTGAGAGAATGGTGCCATACACAAGCACCATTGACAGCTCGTGAACTCTTTAAATTAGAACATTCAAGGCTTCGAAATATGGTTGAGAAGAAATTTGTTGTTCTAAACAAATAATTCTCATATTAACATCACCTTAGTATAGCATAAAAACTAATGTAGGTCGTACTAGTATTTTACATATTTCATAACTTCAATCATAGGTGTAATTGAGATGATCCATGCTTCATAAAGTACATAAAAGCAGAAGATATTAATCTTAACGATGTATATTCAAATTAAGATGATGATGAGCTTGATCAATGACCAACAAATGATAATAATAATGAATATATTAAATATTAAAGAGGAATAACTCAATAGATATGCACTACAACAATTAGATAAATTTGTATATGATGTTTAATTTTCTTACCATTTTTATTAATAATAGTGTTATCAACTATTTTTGTAGACTAACATAATACATATGTTGACTTGATTTTAATTTTGTTACTTGCTTAGAAATTATTTTTATCATACTAATTATTTTTGTGGTAATTAATATTTTCAAAAATATAAATTCTATATGATTGTAATTACAATTTATATTACCAAATATGACATAGGAAATTAAATTGTGATTACACTCTGTTAGCTAAACATTTTAAGAAATTACAATTCTTTATAATTACAATAAAAATTAATAATTACATTTTCCTTCAATTACTTTAGCTATATATTAAAGGAAAATTGTTTCGCCTTCCTCTTGTTGATAAATGAGCATTCTTACCATTTTTGTTATTTTATTTTTGCATTTTATGAAAATGATAATTTTTAATTTTGATCTCTAATATGCTTAAATTAAAATTTAATCCTTACATTTTAATTTCTAAGATAATTTACTCTTTATATTGTTAACTTTTCAATTAAAATGTTATGTGGTTATATATATATATATATTGAAAACGGATTTCTAAATCTAAAAAGTAGCGTGATTAAATTATTGAAAATTAAAATAGAAGGATTAAATTCTAAATGACAAAGTGTAAAGAGACTTAGAATCATTTTTTGCACTGAATGGACCAGGTTGGAATATCGATCTTAGAGAAAAACATTAGATCAGTTGACCTGCGAATTAGTATGGACAGGTTGAACTAGGCTAGTATGGACAGGTTGAACTAGGCTAAAAATCGATTGAATTGGTTTTTTTATTTTATTTTTTAAATTTTTAATGATTTATTTAATCGAAATGTATATCTAATGGCCTGGCCGGTTTGACTATTGACATGGTTATGAAAACCTTGCTTAGAGTATAAACCAACCGTGGGGAGGTACAAACCTGTGATAAAATACACGTGCCAACTAGGTCCAAAAAAAAAGTTCAGATACCAACTTTGTACTTTTAGACAAGTTATATTAACGGTTTGACTATTGACACGAGGCAAACTACATATTAACCCAAATAATTAATATATTCAACTTATATTTAACAATTTAAATAATATTAATTTTGGTTAATTACTTAATTATATGAAAATAAAATATATTAATAAATGAGTCAAAACGGATTACACTCAAGTTGTGGAAGCCATTTTAGATAAGTATTGTGGGCATTTGAACAGGGATTTAGTCTTGAGAATTCAGGAGTTATGTAGGAGATAATGGCGGGTGATCATACAACAGACTCCTAGAGAAGCCAATATAGCTGCACATAAACTGTCTGGAATGATGAGAGTTTTCCTTTATGGTGCAATAGCGTTCCAAAAGACTCTGACAAAGGTCGTGGAACAATTACAATTGAATGTTTGGCTTATGCATGATGACACTATACCAATTTTGTAATTGGTTTCAGTTTTTTATCTACCAAAAAATATATAAATTCACGTAGAATGTATAAGAACTACTATATACATGACGTTAGTATTTACCATTTTCACAATGGAGGGTTGCTAAAGCTAGAGAAGACGGGAACAATAATAGAACCTGAGGCTCATGCAAGGTTTGTTTAGTGCACGTGCCTAAACAGAACATAGCAATCTATTCACACAGCTTATGTTTTTTTTTTCATATTCATTGAAATTTGCTGCAATTTGCACCATCTTTACCTATATATATTTTTATCTGTTCCTATTCTTATCCTATGAAATATTATATATATATATATATATATATCAGGTTTATCTTTAAGAGTAAAGAATGAAGAAAGTGAAAAGATAATAAAAAAATATATCAGAAAAGTACATATAGAACCTGCAAATTGGTCCTCAACTAAATCAAAAATTAATTTTTCATAATTTATATCCCACTTGTAAAGTAAGCCATGTTATTTTATACAAAAAAATTCTATCTTCCGTGTTGAACTACCATCACCCTTCATATTTTTTCTTGATTAATTATTAATTAGTGATGTTTATGTCAAGGATTAAAAAAATAGCCCTCTTGAGTTTATGCCAAAAAAGATCAGGTGATTTGTGGGGGCGCAAATTGATGTGATAAATAGTGAATGGGATGTGATCAAATAATGATGGCAGTCCAAGATTAAGATTGACTCAATCATTTTTTCCCCACTGCAAATTGATGTATAGAATCTTTCCTAGAGGGAACCGTTTGCTTTGCTGGTTTTATATCAAATAATCCGTGTCCAAACCCACTCACATGATTGCCAATTTGGTCATCAACAAACATGCCAAAACAAAAGTTTTTAAGAATCCTTAATTTCATTACAAGAATTGCTTAATAAAAATGGGGTTTTTTATTAGTTGAAAACAAGGTATAAACTTTTTCTATTCTTTGTTTTATAGTTCAAAAGACCCATATTCACATGAAGAATCTTTTGGAATGTGACCTTAGATTTTGATGAGCAAAGAAGGGTAATGATAAAGCAAAAGTTTTAATATTGTATTATTGTTTGTTTGTGAAACCATATATTATTATTTTAATCATGTTAATTGAATTTGGTCAGTTTGAAATTTCCCCTTCACCTAGTCTACTATTATTTCAATAATCATCACTTGATAAATTTTCCAACTGTAACTAAATAAAAACACAAGATTGAAGACCCTTGAACTCTTTGTGGGACCCAACAAGTTTTCAAGTTGGATGACAGTAAATTTGCCAAAGCGTCAACTACAAAAAGGCCCTCTTCTTCCCTTCCCTGCCTAGCATCACTCTCTTTGCTTCATTTGTTCATTCAGGCATTTCCGCAAACAGTTTGTTTTTTTTTCCCCACAAACATGGCAAGACCACAACAACGATATCGAGGTGTACGACAAAGGCATTGGGGTTCTTGGGTGTCAGAAATTCGCCACCCTCTGTTGTAAGTTCAAAAAATCATAACGCTTCAGTGTTTTTGAGCATGATTTGTTGTAGTCCTTGATGGAAAAAAATGTTGCGTTTGTGCAGGAAAACTAGAATTTGGTTAGGAACATTTGAAACCGCGGAAGATGCGGCCCGTGCCTACGATGAAGCAGCAAGGCTTATGTGTGGACCAAGGGCTAGAACCAACTTCCCTTACAATCCCAATGCACTTCAGTCGTCGTCATCCAAGCTTCTCTCAGCAACTTTGACTGCGAAACTACACAAATGCTACATGGCTTCGCTTCAAATCACAAAACAGAAGTCAGTTCAGGAGCCACAAAATAAGGCGCTCACTCCACTTGTTATTAGCAACAACAACAACAACGACGGCATTACAGCGAGGGACAGCGGAACCGGAGTTCGGCTAGTGGAAAAAAGACCATTGGCAGAGACAGAGGCCAAATCAGCTCAAGTTGAAACCACCCAGCAGTTCAAACCTCTTGAAGAGGATCATATTGAACAAATGATCGAGGAACTGCTTCATTATGGTTCCATTGAACTGTGCAATGTCTATTCCCAATAGGATACTATGATTATTATTATCAGCCTTTCTTCCATGCTAATGGCATTCGCTAATTTAACTCATTCTTCACAACCTTATCACTATTTTCACAAGTCATGTAAACCCCTCCATTTAGGCCTATCAGGTGACCCCATTTGATGATGTTTAATGTACAGTAAGCCCTGTTATGAGATATATATGTTACTATGATATTTTTATCCACTGCTCTGTTTTCCAATTATGGATTGTGAGTATGAATTGTGGGAATTTCTGTTTTCACTTTTTTGCTTTACAAGGTTCCTAATCTTGTATGATAAATCACTTTCATTGCCAAATTTTAAACAATTCAAGCTAGCTGTCTAGAACTAGGCAGAGTCATGGTTGTCATTTTCAACCTGTAGGGATATAAGCATATAACAGTAAACAAACAATATATCAACCAAATTATTACTGTCTATCACAGGGATTTGCGTGATGGGCGGATCCACTTTTTAGTAATTTCCCTGCTTCTTATGCAAGTTGTATGATCATGGGAATTTTGATATAAGGAAATTGAATTCAGGGGAAACATATATGTTTCTTAAACAAACAACTTTCTTAGTTCTTAAGATGATTTAGGAAAGCATAATGGAATAAAATAAAAAAAACATAAGAAGATGATAAAATTCCATGGTGAGGGGATCACGGATGGTAAAAGTGACCAACTTGGGTAGAGATGTTAGGTTTGAAAGGGAGTTAAGGTTCCGTTTTCAAAGATGCGCAGGCTTTTTGGTTGGGGATTGGCGCTGCAAAAAGATTAAAGAAAAAGGGGACACTGAATGTGATTGATTGCCCACCCTGCAGATGATATCTAATGGTAAGGAAATATTTTTAAAGATTTAATCTTTAAATTAATAACGTTGGATTGAATTGAATCATTAAATTGTGACTGTTAAAATTCATTAAATTAGACTTTACATACATAAAGAAAACGAATTACCTAAATAAATTGATTGTATGATATTTCCAGGGGAAGAAGAAATGTGAAATATGTGATGCATTTTGATAAGCCAACGTAGTTTAGGAGGCTGTGAAGGCAGTACCCACACTCACCAAGACAAGCATATTCGTTTCTTTTCACTCCCAATAGTTTCTATATAAAGGAATAACAACTACTATTTAATTAGTACATAAGCCATAAGGGGCAAAGTGGAGGTGGGAAAGGTTTCTCATAATGTGAATTTGTATGTGTTGAATGACATTATCTTTTTATTTATGAGTTACGGAGCAGTTATAATTAATTTTAGGCATTATGTCAAAATGAGTAAATATAATTAAAATTTATAATAAAATTGTTAAAAAAAATAAAAGCTTTAAATTTTAGTTAAATAAAAATGTTTTTATTTTTTACAATTAATAATTTAATTTAAAAAATTAACATAATTTTTAAATTTAATTCTTTAAAATTTTATAATTTTATCTCCAACTCAAACATAAATTTTATGGCTTCCCTTAATTAGATTTATTTGCTTTACCTATGCACATAGAATTATTAATTTAAGAAAGGTTTTTTTATATTATTATATGTTTGTTTAGACAATACAGAGTAATTGAATAAAAGTGTAATTACAAAAATTGTAATTTTTCATAATGTATTTGGCTGACAAAATGTAATTATATCGTAATTTTCTATATCATGTTTGGTAGTACAAATTATAATTATACAAATTTTTAAAATATCAATTATTATAAAATTATTAGTATGATAAAATAATTTTGTAACAAAATTAAAATCCAACTATCATATGTATTATGTTAGTCTAAAAAGTCGTTCATAATACGATTGAAGTTATGAAATATACAATTTGCTAATACAATTCAAAGGTAAAGATGTTAATATGTAAAAATTTTAATGAAATAAATGTATTCTTAACCACATTTCAGAGCCTTAAATGTCTCAAAGAGTTTGTGAGCTGTTTATGGTACTTATTTTTTACACTATTTTCTCAATTTGTATTATATTTTATAACATAGTGCAAGAAAATTTTTTGTATTTGCATAATTAGCATCCACCTAATAATATTTGGGTTCGTAATCTAAATAGCTTGTACCTTTAACTATAAAAACTGATATAAACTTAATTTGGGGAAGACTTATCTTAGGTTATATCCCTTTTTATAATACGTAAATTAAGTCAATAATAATATTAAATTTATAAGATATAACATTTATAAGTAAGGTTTTATAAATTGTCCAATAACTTTCATAACACTTCTTATAATATTTTTTATAACTAAGTATATTATTTTTATGATACTTATCATGGACACGTAAATAAGTTATGTTCATACTTTTTGACCATAAATTTTATAAATAAATATATCATAACACTTTTATATTATGTAAATTATTTTTATAATAAACTTTTGACCTTAACTTCAAATTTTTTATTAATATTTAAATAGTATAAATTTTTTTAAAACTTTATAAAAAACACAAACTATTTTTATAATATATTTTTAGGATTATAATATAAGTATTTTTTGTCATAGTAATCCCAAATACCCATAGGTATTCATACTTATAATATAATTTTTATAAGTTGTATAAAATGATTTTTTGAAAAAATTATATTTGGGTGTAATTACTCCAATTCTCACTTCTCCCTCCCCTAAGAATTGAAAAGTGTAATTGAGGTGCTCCAATTACACCTAGTTTCATGGGATCCACCAGTTACAAGGTTTCTCAAACATGCTATTATTGTGTAATTACATGCAATTAAATCCAAATCCAATTACTTGGTGGCTTTCCAAATGCTATTCAATTAAAGAAAAAAGTAATTTAATATCATGTTCATTTTTATAACGGCATAATGATAATGTGTAATTACATGCAATTGCACCCAAATTGAATTATTTAGCAACTTTCTTTATCTAAATTTGGCCCTTAATCTTTCAGAAAAGAGCCAAATTACTTTTTTAATAGAAATATTGATTAAAATATTAATTTTTAATGTTATTAGCTTGTTCACTCACGTGACAGTTATTGTGCTCATCCTGTTAACATAACTCTATTTGTTTTATATGTTAGTAAGCAAATAATTCAAAATAAAAAATTAAAAATAAAATTAAAGTTAAAAATATAAAAGTTCATAACAAAATTTAAAATAGCAGTATGGAGTACACGAGAATTATCATGCAAGTTGTTGTGTTTAAAATTAACATTTTAATTAGTATTCTTATTAAAAAATTATTATGACTCTTTTAAAAGTTTGAGAGTCAAGTACTAAAAAAACTAAATTGACAAAATATATTAACATTAAAAGCTGTAATTTTTTACGAGTTCAATTTTTATATTTAATTAAATTTATCTATTAAGCATTAAAAGAATGGTCTTTTTCTTGTTTTACACATATAAAAGCAGAGTATCTCCAAGCACATTGATTAACTACAATTAGTGCTTGTGTTATGACAACAAATTGCTATCTTTTTTTACCATTTACATAAAGTTTCTACAAGGGATTTGATAATTTTGACCTGTCTTTTCATGTCTATTTATTTCGTTGTTATGAAAACAACTTGCTCTTCTTTTAAGAAAACAACATAATTAGCCACGAGACTGGTGATAAAAAAAAAATTAAACCCTTGAAATGTATAAAGTTACTACTAATAAAATAAGAAAAATTATGTTTTGAATCCCTCAAAATATTACAATTCAACCCCAAACCAATATTTGCATGTATGGTTTTAAATTAATCTTGTATTTTCAACTTTCTCAAGACTTAAAATTAATGTTTGGGTTTAGTTTTTTTTGGTGTCAAGTCTCAATCAAAGGAATTCCATGATGTTTCACCAGTTTGGAAATTGATTTTGTTCCCCACAACAACAAAAAAAAGAAGATGTTTTTATCTCATTATATAGTTTTACTTTTGATTCAGTAAAGTTGATTAAATAATGGCATGTTAGTGATTTTATCATCATTACATAGTTTGAACTTTTTGTTACCTTTAGCCTCTCTTATTTTTTTTATCTTTGTTATGATAAATGCCGATAGTAGTAATAAAATGATCGTAAAGTAATAAAAATTAAGGAAAAAAATCACGGACAAAAAAGAATAAATTCACTAATGTTGAAAAACGAATGATATAAGATGAATTTCGACTATATCTATTTAAATGTTAAAAAATCACGTTCTAATCAAAGTCAAATAGTAAAAGTATAATTCTATATGGACTCAACTTAGACGATATGATCCGTACTGAAATTTTGTGCCTCTCACCCCCACATATTCCCTTATTTTACTATTGTATTTATTTCTTTAACAAGTGACGAGATTTAGATCACGTAAACTCTAATAGAATTTATAGTTAATCTATACACAGTTATTAACTTTACTTTAATGATTTTCGAAAATATTTTATTTCATCACAGTTCACTAACATTACATTACATACAAACACAGTAACTTCATCTACCACTTTCAGTATCTCAAGAAAAATGCATGTTGCAATTTTACCTATTACGGTAGCCTGCTGGAGATTGGTTTAATTAAAACAATAATCATAGGTCCATTGATAATTAAAAAGAATACATAGCTCCAAGACTTGTTCCACATGCAGATATAATCATTCAAGTCAAAGAGCTAGCCCTAAGGCTAAATTATTGGGTCAGTTTTGGCTCTTATGTAACACAACTAATCCAATCATTTCCCTTGGTTACTCCTTGATTTCTCAATCATCTCTTACAAATTTAATATCTAAACCGGTTTTTGCTCTATTGTCTGAAAAAGGACATTACATCACATTACATGTTTAATTAATTACACAACAAATGGCCCCCCGGTAAATATAAACGGTCACAAATACGACAAGCTTGAAACCCGTTTGAAAATTGAACTTAATCACGAGGCAACACTGTCTGGAATCATCAAAGATTTGGGAAATAAAATGTTGAAAATAACAAGAGTTTGTCTTGTCTAAAAAGGGAATGATAAACCTAGTAAATATAGCAACCTTTTCTTTTTGGTCGTACAAACTGTCATAGAGTAAAAGGGTTTCCCTTGAATTGCACAGCTTAGTGAAATTAAGAGGGGAAAAACTCGAGAGTCAAAAAGGTTAGATCTTTGGATATGAAGCAAGAAAACAAAACAAAATAAAGTAGTCAAAACCAATTATGGTGTATAGAATTTCATGTGGAAATGTTGGGGAAGAGACAATCATATTCATGTTTTCAAAACCCCTTTTGTTTAAAAAAAAAAAAACCAAAATTATTTGTGCCGAGATTGTCTTCTTAATGGGAGATTTATCATTGTTTGTTTTTGATGTGTTGGATCAAGTGATCCAAAAGCCTAAATACTTTATTTTTTTCCCCCCAGGAATGCTTAGAACAAAGGTTTTGTGGCCTACACCATCTGAAAAAGCCAAAATATTGAAAAAAAAAACCCTAATTATTTAAAATTTATGTAGGGCAGGGCCTATGTATATAGTATTTTAGATAAAGATGTAGACAAGTTATTGTTTGTAATTAGGTTCAAGGTGCGATGCATGGCATGTCCTTACCACTTACGATCATGTTCTTCCTCTTTCGTTCCATTCCCTCCCCACATGGTTTGATCATGTGGATGCTAACATACAAGCACATGGTTTAGGTCTTAACTACTCCTTTTCTAAACTTTGTTACAATGACTAGGATATAAGGGCAACCACTTTCCCCGTTATAAATCCTCCCTAGATTTGATCTATCAATCCATTGAATCTTATCACATACATATATACTCATGAAGATATGATTACATCAAAAGCTATTGTTAATATGAAAATTTAGTATCAGATATAATTATTATAAGCACTAAATTAAATTTTACTTAAGTCAAGTTAATTCGTTTACACGGTTTATATAGGTGAGATTCGTATTTGAACAATTAAAGTTTTATAGTCTCATGTTAGGAAAATATAGACACCACATATGTAATAAAAATCATTACATGTTATTATTTACTATCATAAAATGTTAGCCCACTTCAGTTATGAAGTAAAGTATGGACCAAATATGTGTAGATACTCTAATAACTAATTTTAATTGATGATAGGTTGATTAGAAAATAAGGTTAATGTGCAAAGTTATATATTAGGGTTATAGTCCCTAAATTATATATATGTAACTTTTTGATATTCCATCTTTAAAATAGAGAAAGTAATCTTTTTTTAAAAATTTGTACGTTAATTTAAAAGATCAAAACCATATTATTTGAAGATTTTAAGAAATTGATGGATTCAGACACGTTTCCGCATCTAGCTTTCTTCTTGATGATCTTATATGACAGATCCTGATTTATTAAGTTTTGCATTAGAATTTTTTATTAAAAAATATGTTTAGAAACCAAACTGAGCTTTCAATTCTCAATTAGTATTTCTATTTTGAGGATTAATAAGTTTCTAATTTATCAAAAAATATATAATTTTGACACTTTAATTGTTTATCTATATTATTAAGTCATGGACTCAATATTGATGTCACGAGTTAATCGAATATCAATCTAATTATGAAAATACTTAAAATAAATATTACTATAAGTGTGTTTTTATCTTTTTTTATATATAAAGTCTATAAAAAGACAATTTAAACCTAAAATAAATATAAAACATGAGACTTAAACTCAAGACACCAAAGTCCTCAGACATCTCAAATTCGCAATTTCAATCAAAATTTCATTATTTTTTTGTATAACTTTCTTTTATAAATATAATTTTTATCCACATCGTTAAGGTGTCATAATTTAATATTATATAAATATTATTTTATACATATATTTTATAATTTTTTATCTCGTATCTTATTTTATTTTATTTCATGTTTAAAATATCTAAACATTATTATTGATGGCATCGATGATTAATGGAATTATGCACCAATTAATTCTATAGTTCATTCATTTAGTGCCATCACCGTCAGTATCATGAATGCAATAATACAGCTAGAAACTATCCCTTAACCAAGTTGTGCATGACCTATAATCCCACCATCACTCAAATTTCATCAACTCCACTCACAAAAATATATACTCTGTAATATCCCGAATCAGGGCCTAATCGGAATAGTGGTTTTGTGACCACAAATCTGAGATAGAAATAATTATTTTACAATGATTTTGATGTTTATGATATGATTGTATGATTGTGTGAAAATTCTATGCCTAAAGTGCTTAAATTGAAAGTAGGGACTAAATCGAATAAGTTGCAAAACTTGCATTCTAGAAGCTTTTAGTATGAAATTGTTTTGGAATATTAATGAGGAGGTCTTAAATAGAAATTTGACCAATTTTAAGTTCATGGACAAATTAGGACATGGAAGGAATTTTTGGAAAGTTTAGTAGTAAGGGTATTTTGGTCATTTAGTTATTAAAATGAATTAAAAACAAAATTAAAAGCCAATTTTGTCCATCTTCTTCATTAGGCCGAAATTTCAAGGGTTCTCCATAGCTAGGGTTTGTTTCAAGCTTCCAATCTCCATAGTAAGTGATTCCAAGCCCGCTTTTAATGATTTTACGTTTTGAGATCCCTAACTCGATAAAGCTTATGTTAGCAATAATTTAACCTAGGGTTTATATTTAGAAAAATACCCATAGGTGAAATTTGTGTATTTTGATGTTTTATGATAGAATATGAAGTTTTAAATTATGTTAGACAACTTGTACTACTCGATTTTAAGCAAAAACGAGTAAAATGGCTTAATTAGTAAAAATACCTAATAGTCACAAGTACATGTTAGAGTGAGAATTTGATGTTGCCATAGAAGAGAAAAGTGATCAGCATGTTGTAAAACATAAGAATAAGGAATAAAGTTTAATCCCGAGCCTAGGGGCAAAAATGTAAATATGCAAAAGTTTAAGGGTAAAATTGTAATTTTGCCAAAATTTGAGTTAAGGATTAATTTGATAATGTGAGTATTAAATAAGCTAAATGTGTTATTTTAGATCAAGAAAGACGTGGAATCGACCTCAATCGAGGAAAAGAAAAGATTGTGGACTAAATTGCAAAATCTTTGTATTTTGGTACCAAGGTAAGTTCATGTGTAAATAATGTAGCATAATTGTTATTTTAAGTTATTGATATTAATTATGTGTTATGCTGAATTTTATTATGAAATGTATGCTTTGTGGTTAATTTCAAATAATATGTAAATTATGTGAACTACTTGTTAAATATAATTGTTACTGAGTATTGATTTGGCATTCTACGAAAGACGGCAAGGATAAGTGTTCGAGGAAAAGCCCGTTTGAACCTTAGGAATAGATTAGGATACAAGTGACATGTCACTAGGATGGTTGAGCATCCGAACTCGTTGAGTTGAGTCCGAGTTCACTTATGGATGCGAATGTCTGAACTCGTTGAGTTGAGTCCGAGTTCGTGAGATGTAACTAGGCATCCGAGCTCGTTGAGTTGAGTCCGAGTTCACTTATTGATGCGAACGCCCGAGCTCGTTGAGTTGAGTCCGAGTTCGCTTATGGGCGGGTTACATGATTGCTTGATTGTATATATGGCACTTATGTGCAAGTTATCCATGTATCCGAATTATATTCCGATGTGTTCAACGGGTAAAGTTCTACTCAAATGGAGGAAAATTTCGAGATGTAAAGAGACGTATTGGTAAGTGATATGAAATGGATATTTTGGACAGGTATGTATTTAACCCTCGGGTTGAGTATTGATACAACCACGATAAGGTAATAAGATGATGAAGAATGATTAAAATGTGATATGTGTTTTAGTGATGTATGCTAATGTTGACTGGTATAACTGTTTGTTATGTTACTTATTATTTGCATATGAACTTACTAAGCATTTATGCTTACTCCTCCTTCTTACTCATTGTAGTTTTGGACAAGCCATTTCGAGAGTCGGGATAGGTCGAAGGCTCGATCACACTATCCGAAGACTTTTGGTAAATGGCACTGTAAATTTAAGTATGGCATGTATAGCAATATACCCATTTTGTGTAAATGATCTTATGGTATGGTTGTGAAATGGTTGAGGAAATGCTTGATAATGATAAATTATGAAAATGGTTAGTTTAGATTATGTTTGATGTTAAGGAAAACTATTAAGATACTTAGTGCATAAAACTCATAAAAGGATGAAATTTACCATAAACAGAATACCGCAGCAACACTAATGCGAGTTTGAAAATTTACTAAAAATCATAGAAATTGAATTTGGTGGTGAAATACATATCAAATTGAATCTTATTATGTCTAGTTTCACATGAAACAAATGAAACAAGTAAAGGAAGTATATGTTAGAAGATATTTGAATTTTAGTGAAACAGAGTTATAGCAGTTTCTGAATCCCCTGTTCCTACTTTAGAAATTCACCATAAATGTTAAAGATATAATTAGGTGGTGTATTTTATATCCTCAGAATCCTTATTGAGTCTAGTTTTATTATAAACAAACCTCATAGTCATATGAATTTTTTACAGAGAGAAATATGGTTCGTAGTAAACAGAGGTCAGACCAGTCGAGTCCTGAAACAGGGGTAACTTTAACTAATAAACTGTACTAATTGGCCCAATCAAAAATTCTAGAAAAAAATTAGTAGATAGTTATATGAGTCTAGATTCAGTAAAAATTTACGGATCTTAATTTTGAGTTTCGTAACTCGAGATATGATTTTTCTTGTGACTGTGACGCAAGTAGCTTAAAAGCTGTGAATGTAGAAACAAATAATCCAAAGTTCTAAAAATGTTAAACTAAGCTTAGTAACACCTCATACTCGACTCCGGCGATGGTCTCGGGTGTGGGGGCGTTACATTTAGTGGTATCAGAGCAGGTTTAGTCGGTTCTCGGACTACGTGTTGTATGTACGGATTTTGCTATACATGCCATATGTATAAATTGTGATAGTGTGACGACTTCTGACCTTTTTAAATGATTTTTTTATAGTAAATGCATCCCGATCCAGCTGTGGCAGATGAAGTAGAGAGTAATGCGCCAGCTCCGACTGAAGGAGCAGCGCCGACTGAAAATCCACCTCCTGCTGTTGGTCAGGGAGGAGGAGAAAGGGGTCGGGAAGCCTTTCTCCAAATGATGAGTGCATGGTACACTGAGTTCGTTCGTACGAACCCAAATGTACAACCTCCCCCACCTCCCCCAATTCCTCAACCTATGCCTCCAATGCCTCAAGGAGTGGATATGATAAAATTTCACAGAACCCCGTTGATAGAATTAAGTAAACAAGGGGTGAAGAATTTAGAGCAAATATTGATGATGATGCGAGAAAGCGAGTTCGGCTTGAAAATTCTATCCGGTATTTGATGAATTATCTTGTACACTGAAGAATGTTTGAAATGTGCTACATCTTTGTTGAGAGATTCACCTATAATTGGTGGAAGACTTTGATTTGGTGGTACCGAAGAGAGGGTAACACGGGAATTCTTTCAAGAAGAGTTTGGAAGAAATATATTAGTGAAAGATTTATTGATCGAAATGTAAAGAGTTTCTTGAGTTGAAGCAAGGTAATATGACGATCTCGAATATGAAAGAGAGTTTGTTCGATTAAGTAAGTATGCGGGGAATATGTTCCTCTGAAGCCAAGATGTGCCGACGATTTGAAGACGGGCTTAATGAAGACATTAAGGTATTTGTTGGGATCCTTGAACTAAAAGAAATGGTGGTACTTGTCGATCGAGCTTGCAAGGTGAAGAATTCATCAAGGAAAAGAAAAGGTAGAATCAAACACGAAATTGGAAGAAAAGACCAATGAGTAATGCACCTTCACAAGAAACCGGAAAGTCAAGAAATATGAATCCTCGTTCCCAAGTTTCATTTGGGCAATCATATGGAAATTTTAAGAAGCGAAATGTGGGTCCTAAATCTCGGACTACTGCGGCTAGTGTGGGAAATACGAGATTTGTTAAACCCGAAAGTGCCGTGTGGTAGAAATCATTTTGGTCCGCAAGAGCAAATGAATGTTTTCGATGTGGTTCTCCGGATCATTTTATTAGAGCGCCTGAGAGAGCCGAGAAAGAAAAATTTCAGAATGTAAAAGCTAGTGGTGCGATTTGAGGGAAGGTATCCGAGAAAAGTGGAAGTGAAACAAGCGATAAAAATGTAGCTGTGGATGCAGGTTAGACTGAAGGAAGGGCTCGGCTAGAACTTATGCTATTAAAGCGTGAAGATGCTTCCTCACCGATGTGATTACGGTACATTTTCCTCTATAATGTTAATGTTATTGCTTTGATTGATCCGGTTCTACTCATTCATATGTGTGCATGAAATTGGTGTCTAGTATGAATATACTGTTGAGAATACGAAATTTATGATTAGAGTGTCGAATCCGTTAGGCAAATGTGTATTTGTTGATAAAGTATGTAAGAAATGTCCTTTAATGATTCGGGATCATTACTTTCCTACCGACTTGATGTTATTGCCGTTTGATGAATTTGATGTTATTTTGGGTATGGATTGGTTGACATTGCATGATGCTATAGTAAATTGCAAAGAAAAGGTTATAGAATTAAAGTGTGGAAATGGTGAAACTCTGCGGGTTGAATCGGATAAATCGAGGCATTGCCTAGTGTGATTTCTTCAATGTCGGCTCAAAGATATCTCGAGAAAGGGTTATGAAGCTTATTTGGCGTATGTAATTAATACAAAAGAAGTTGAAAAGAAAGTTGAATCGGTCTTGGTTGTGTATGAATTCTGGACGTATTTCGGAAGAATTGCGGGTTTGCCTCAATCGGGAAGTAGAATTTGGTATTGATTTGATACCGGAACACTCCGATCTCGATTGCTCCATATAGAATGGCACCAACAGAGTTGAAAGAATTAAAGTCGCAGATTGCAAGAGTTGGTGATAAAGGATTTGTGAGACCGAGTTTTTCACCTTGGGGTGCTCCGTGTTATTTGTGAAAAGAAGGATGGTTCTATGAGATTATGTGTTGATTATCGGCAGTTAAACAAGGTGACAATCAAAACAAGTATCCGTTGTCGAGAATTGATGATTTGTTTGATCACTAAAAGGAGCGACATGGTTTTCAAAGATTGACTTGAGATCCGGTATTACCAAGCTCGGGTAAAGGAGTCGGATGTACCTAAAGCGCTTTTAGAACAAGGTATGGTCATTATGAATTTTAGTTATGCCATTCGGATTGACAAATGCTCTCTTGTGTTTATGGATTTAATGAATCGCATATTTCGCCATACTTGGACAAATTTGTTGTGGTGTTTATAGATGATATTTTAATTTATTCAAAAGATGAGACAGAGCATCTTGAGCATTTGAGGATAGTTTTGCAAACTTTGAGAGATAAGCATTGTATGCTAAGTTTAGTAAAAGTGAATTTTGGCTCCGGAAGTTGGATTTTGGGTCATATTGTTTCGGTGATGGTATACGGGTTGATCCTAGTAAAATTTCAGCCATTGTTGATTGGAAACCACCAAAAACGTGAATCGAAGTTAGAAGTTTCTTGGGGCTAGTGGGTATTATCGGCGGTTTGTAAATGGATTTTCTATAATTGCTACTCCTATGACTAGACTACTCCGAAAGAACGTTAAATTTGAATGGACGAAAGAATGTCAACAGAGTTTTGAAGAATTGAAAAAGTTATTAACAGAGGCACCAGTGTTAGTACAACCCGAATCAGGTAAAGAATTTGTGGTGTATAGTGATGCTTCTCTAAATGGTTTGGGGTGTGTACTCATGCAAGAAGGAAAAGTGGTGGCTTATGCTTCGAGGCAGTTAAAATCTCATGAGAGGAATTATCCTACTCACGATTTGGAATTGGCTGCGGTGGTGTTTGCTTTGAAGATTTGGCGACATTATTTGTATGGTGAAAAGTGCCGGGTATATACCGACCACAAAAGTCTTAAGTACTTGATGTCACAAAAAGACTTGAATTTGAGACAACGAAGATGGTTGGAGTTGTTGAAAGATTACGAGCTTGTTATTGACTACCATCCGGGAAAAGCGAATGTGGTTGCCGATGCTTTAAGCAGAAAGTTGTTATTTGTTTTGAGAGCTATGAATACTCAGTTAAAGATATCAGGTGATGGTTCGATTCTAGCAGAGATAAGATCAAGACCGATGTTTTTACAAGAGATTTCTGAAGCTCAGAAAAATGATAAAGATTTGCTAGCCAAGAGAAAACAGTGTGAAGCTGATACGGGATCAGATTTCAGAATCGGTTCTGATGGTTGTTTGATGTTTAAAAATCGGATTTGTGTACCGAAAAATGATGAGTTGATTCAAAAGATTTTGCATGAAGCACATAATGGTTGTTTGGTAGTTCACCCGGGCAGTACGAAAATGTATAATGACTTGAAGAAAATGTACTGGTGGAGTGGGATGAAAAGAGATATTTCTGAGTTTGTATCAAAGTGCTTAATTTGTCAACAAGTGAAAGCTGAACACCAAGTACCTTCGGGATTACTCCAGCCTATCATGGTTCCTGAATGGAAATGGGATCGGATTACTATGGATTTTCTATCAGGGTTGCCGTTAACTCCGGGGAAGAAAAATGCCATCCGGGTAATAGTTGATGATCGACTAAATCGGCTCATTTTATTCCTATGACGTCTGATTATTCTTTTAATAAGTTGGCTGAATTGTATATCGGTGAGATTGTTAGACTTCATGGAATACCTTTGTCAATCATTTCGGATAGAGATCAGAGATTTACTTCACGGTTTTGGCAAAGATTGCAAGAGGCATTAGGTACAAAGTTAAATTTCAGACCGCCTTTCATCCACAAACCGATGGACAATCGATAGAGTAATTGATTCTTGAAGACATGCTCGGATGTTGCGCATTGGAATTTCAAGGTAGTTGGGAAAGGTACTTACCGTTGGTAGAATTTGCTTATAATAATAGTTATCAGACGAGTTTGAAGATGGCACCTTATGAAGCATTGTATGGTCGTAAATGTCGGACGCCATTGTATTGGACTGAACTCAGGGAAAATCAGATTTATGGAGTTGATCTAATAAAAGAAACCGAAGAAAAGGTGAAAGTGATTCGAGATTGTTTGAAAGCTGCTTCAGATAGACAGAAATCTTATGCGGATTTGAAACGAAGGGAAATCGAGTTTCAAGTTGGTGATAAGGTATTTTTGAAAGTGTCTCCATGGAAGAAAGTTCTTAGATTTGGACGGAAGGGCAAGTTAAGTCCGCGTTTTATTGAACCATATGAAATAATTGAAAAAGTTGGACCAGTAGCTTATCGGTTAGCATTACCACCTGAATTACAAAAGATGCATGATGTGTTCCACGTATCTATGTTACGTCGGTATCGTTCGGATCCTTCACATATAATTTCACCGACAGAAATTGAGCTACAACCGGATATGACTTACGAAGAAGAACCGATTAAGATTTTAGCTCGAGAGGTTAAGCAACTAAGAAATAAAAGTGTCGCTCTCGTCAAAGTATTGTGGCAAAAGCACGGGGTAGAAGAGACTACATGGGAACCTGAGGAAACTATGAGAAACCAATACCCATACCTGTTTACCGGTAAGATTTTCGAGGACGAAAATCCTTAAAAGGGGGGGAGAGTTGTAATATCCCGAATCAGGGCCTAATCGGAATAGTGGTTTTGTGACCACAAATCTGAGATAGAAATAATTATTTTACAATGATTTTGATGTTTATGATATGATTGTATGATTGTGTGAAAATTTAGTGATGAAATTCTATGCCTAAAGTGCTTAAATTGAAAGTAGGGACTAAATCGAATAAGTTGCAAAACTTGCATTCTAGAAGCTTTTAGTATGAAATTGTTTTGGAATATTAATGAGGAGGTCTTAAATAGAAATTTGACCAATTTTAAGTTCATGGACAAATTAGGACATGGAAGGAATTTTTGGAAAGTTTAGTAGTAAGGGTATTTTGGTCATTTAGTTATTAAAATGAATTAAAAACAAAATTAAAAGCCAATTTTTGTCCATCTTCTTCATTAGGCCGAAATTTCAAGGGTTCTCCATAGCTAGGGTTTGTTTCAAGCTTCCAATCTCCATAGTAAGTGATTCCAAGCCCCGTTTTTAATGATTTTTACGTTTTTGAGATCCCGGTAACTCGATAAAGCTTATGTTAGCAATAATTTAACCTAGGGTTTATATTTAGAAAAATACCCATAGGTGAAATTTGTGTATTTTGATGTTTTATGATAGAATATGAAGTTTTAAATTATGTTAGACAACTTGTACTACTCGATTTTAAGCAAAAACGAGTAAAAGGGCTTAATTAGTAAAAATACCTAATAGTCACAAGTACATGTTAGAGTGAGAATTTGATGTTGCCATAGAAGAGAAAAGTGATCAGCATGTTGTAAAACATAAGAATAAGGAATAAAGTTTAATCCCGAGCCTAGGGGCAAAAATGTAAATATGCAAAAGTTTAAGGGTAAAATTGTAATTTTGCCAAAATTTGAGTTAAGGATTAATTTGATAATGTGAGTATTAAATAAGCTAAATGTGTTATTTTAGATCAAGAAAGGCGTGGAATCGACCTCAATCGAGGAAAAGAAAAGATTGTGGACTAAATTGCAAAATCTTTGTATTTTGGTACCAAGGTAAGTTCATGTGTAAATAATGTAGCATAATTGTTATTTTTAAGTTATTGATATTAATTATGTGTTATGCTGAATTTTATTATGAAATGTATGCTTTGTGGTTAATTTCAAATAATATGTAAATTATGTGAACTACTTGTTAAATATAATTGTTACTGAGTATTGATTTGGCATTCTACGAAAGACGGCAAGGATAAGTGTTCGAGGAAAAGCCCGTTTGAACCTTAGGAATAGATTAGGATACAAGTGACATGTCACTAGGATGGTTGAGCATCCGAACTCGTTGAGTTGAGTCCGAGTTCACTTATGGATGCGAATGTCCGAACTCGTTGAGTTGAGTCCGAGTTCGTGAGATGTAACTAGGCATCCGAGCTCGTTGAGTTGAGTCCGAGTTCACTTATGGATGCGAACGCCCGAGCTCGTTGAGTTGAGTCCGAGTTCGCTTATGGGCGGGTTACATGATTGCTTGATTGTATATATGGCACTTATGTGCAAGTTATCCATGTATCCGAATTATATTCCGATGTGTTCAACGGGTAAAGTTCTACTCAAATGGAGGAAAATTTCGAGATGTAAAGAGACGTATTGGTAAGTGATATGAAATGGATATTTTGGACAGGTATGTATTTAACCCTCGGGTTGAGTATTGATACAACCACGATAAGGTAATAAGATGATGAAGAATGATTAAAATGTGATATGTGTTTTAGTGATGTATGCTAATGTTGACTGGTATAACTGTTTGTTATGTTACTTATTATTTGCATATGAACTTACTAAGCATTTATGCTTACTCCCTCCTTCTTACTCATTGTAGTTTTGGACAAGCCAGCTCAGGAGTCGGGATAGGTCAAGGCTCACCACACTATCCGAAGACTTTTGGTAAATGGCACTGTAAATTTAAGTATGGCATGTATAGCAATATACCCATTTTGTGTAAATGATCTTATGGTATGGTTGTGAAATGGTTGAGGAAATGCTTGATAATGATAAATTATGAAAATGGTTAGTTTAGATTATGTTTGATGTTAAGGAAAACTATTAAGATACTTAGTGCATAAAAACTCATAAAAAGGATGAAATTTACCATAAACAGAATACCGCAGCAACACTAATGCGAGTTTGAAAATTTACTAAAAATCATAGAAATTGAATTTGGTGGTGAAATACATATCAAATTGAATCTTATTATGTCTAGTTTCACATGAAACAAATGAAACAAGTAAAGGAAGTATATGTTAGAAGATATTTGAATTTTAGTGAAACAGAGTTATAGCAGTTTCTGAATCCCCTGTTCCTACTTTAGAAATTCACCATAAATTTTAAAGATATAATTAGGTGGTGTATTTTATATCCTCAGAATCCTTATTGAGTCTAGTTTTATTATAAACAAACCTCATAGTCATATGAATTTTTTACAGAGAGAAATATGGTTCGTAGTAAACAGAGGTCAGACCAGTCGAGTCCTGAAACAGGGGTAACTTTAACTAATAAACTGTACTAATTGGCCCAACCAAAAATTCTAGAAAAAAATTAGTAGATAGTTATATGAGTCTAGATTCAGTAAAAATTTACGGATCTTAATTTTGAGTTTCGTAACTCGAGATATGATTTTTCTTGTGACTGTGACGCAAGTAGCTTAAAAGCTGTGAATGTAGAAACAAATAATCCAAAGTTCTAAAAATGTTAAACTAAGCTTAGTAACACCTCATACTCGACTCCGGCGACGGTCTCGGGTGTGGGGGCGTTACATACTCTCTTTCTCTCCATTATTAAATAGAATAAATTACATCATTAATCATTAAATTATAGATAAATTTTTATTTTGGTCACTTAACTAAAAAAATTACAATATCATTTAACTCTTCAAAATATCATTGCTTTAATTATCTATTTTTATATAATTTTAATTTATTATAATGCTAAAAGTCTTCATTTATGGATGACTACTTAATGATATTTATAAAATTAACTTAAAATTTAATTGGTATATAACTTTAATATTAACTAAGTTATAATTACTCTATTTTACATCAATAAAATTAACACAATTTTTCTTTAAAAAATGAACACAGTAATTTTTATGTCTAAATTTTTAACTAATGATTATAAATTAAATTATAATTACAATTATCATAAATGTTTTTTTTATATTTTATGTTTAGAGTTCTATTCAAGTAATAACTCTATTTTAAAATTAGCACAACTTTTTAATTAAAAATTATAAGTTAAATTATAATTACTTTTAAAATTAATTTAGTAATAAAATGGAAAATAAACGATATTCTAGTCAATTCAATTTTTTTAAATTCGTGTTTTTATATATATTATAAATAAATATAATAATATATTATTACTAAAAATAACAATAATTATAATTGTTTTATTTTTAGTGCTTTTACATAAAATATAAAATAATTTCAAATATATTTATTTTATTAATAAAATTTCACTATTAATGTTATAACTATTATCGTTTAATTAGACTTTGGATCCACTGATTATCACTTCATTAGTGTTATGGTTATTAAATAACAAACAGGTCCATGACATCGAAACATTACTTTCCTTAAGCTATGTTGCTTTGTCCTCTTGATAATGTTGTTTATATATATATATATATATGAGAAATTTACATACACACTCTTTTATATATCTTTGTATAACTAATATTTTAACGATTCAACCGTTGAATTTATCGATATAATTGTACTTGTCATGCATCTATAATTTTAAATCGATTCGATCTAAAATATAATATATATATATATAATATTTATTAAATGGTTAAAATTTTTTACATAAAACAAATAAATATAAAATATTAATTTATATTAAAGTTGACATACATAATTTATATTAATAAAATATAAAGTATAACAGTTGAATTATTAAAATATTAATTCTAAAAAGATAGGAAAGAAATTTAGAAGAAAAACTAATTCCTAGAATCAATCAGAACAGTACCTGTAAAGGCCTAATACCCATTACCTCTCAGCCTTATCAGATGCTCAAGCAGACTTTAACCACATGATGGACCCATAAAGGGCCGAATTTAGGCAAATACGTCAGTTTAAAAAAGAATGGGTAAATATGTGGGTTTTAGGATTATTTTGGAAAACAGGCTGCATTTTCATCCAAGTATTATATCAATGCATATATTGGAATTGGTATGTATAGATATCGGTCTGTTTTAATGTATTATTTTAAATTTATCAATATTTTTAAAATAAATTAATATATATAATAAAAATGAATTAAATCAAATCATTTCAACTATAAAATATCAATCGATTATTTAAAATAATCATCAATAAACTTCACAAATAAAATTACATCATTCAATAAATATAAAATAAATAAGGAAGAAAAATTTATCCTACGCATTAACCAACAAATTTATCTACAATATTATTATAGAAAATCTACAATAAGATCATCTACTACTAAATATATAAAATGAAAGTTTAATAAAAACATATGCATAATGTTGTGTTCGTGAACTTTTAGAGATTTTGTTTCTTCTTTTCTTTAGTTTGTTTGTTATATAAATCTTTAATTCTTTATTTTTATTTATTTTTCTAAATTTTAAATTTATTATTTTACCTTGGTTAAAATTTAAAATCTAAAGTTGCTATATCTTGTTTATAAAACTCAATTATGATAGTACAAACTAAATTAGCTATTCGTCGACTGTTTTGTCTTTCCCTTTATTTTTCAACATCCCGGCATTGTCTTTAGTTATGTACAAAATTCAGATATAGGAAATCCATTAATCACACAATTCAACTACAAATCAATACATTATATACATGAATATATTTTATTCAATTTAGTCCTATATGTCCTAATATCCAAAACACTCGTTTTTCACAATTTACATGATCGAATTTAAATCCGCCTTAATAAATATAGTACAAGGACTCCCTATTTTTATCATTCATTAAAGTTTTCACCCTTTTCACTTAAGTCCTTAATAAAACACAATTAATCAAATAATTCACATTTGATCCTAGTTTATATTCATATTTTTTATCACTTTTCTAACATGCTTTCATCATAAAAATTATCTTCTCACTTGCATGAATTTTATCTTATTTATATTAACTTTCCAAAATTTCCCAAAATCTACATAAAACTTATTAATTCATTAATCTAATGCTTCGGTTCTTCATATCTAACATTATTTAACAATAATATTGCAAAGATACTTACTAATTTCTCTTTGGCAAGTTATGGCAATGGTGGAGACTTGAGAGATTATTTTCTTTTTCTCTTTTGTTTTGGTTACTTAACCGGTTATGGAAGAAGAGAATTAACTTTCTCTTTTTTTTTTTTTTGTGAATTACAAGAGGAGGTAAAAGTCTTAAGAACAATGTGATTAACGTGACTCAAACCTAGATCACAGCTAGAACAATGAACGCCTTAATCATCATGTCAATACACAGGGTTCGAAGTAACTTTCTGTTTTATTCCACTATCACACACCTTTATATTTTGACTAGTGGATTGTTTATACTTAATTAATCCAAGTTAATTAATTAATGAAACACCGTTGAATTAATTATATGTCATATAAACTATATTAATAATTAAACATGGACTTAACCATATCATTCCACTAACTCACTTCTAATTTGGTTTAATTATTTTATAGGTTTTGGTTTAATCGCCATTAAATACACCTATTAATTAGAAGTCATTTTCCTTTTATTTTAAACACAATTCTATTTAGTCGTTGTATTATTTTTTTATCACCTGGTTCAATTCAATATCACATAATAATTTGACTTTTTCTAATCCACGCTTGACTCGTAGTTATTCTATTTTAGTTATATACTAGAAACTGAATTTTACAACACCGTTTAAAACCAAACTTTTACAAAACTACTCTCATTTATGGAAAGGCCCAAGTGGTGTATGGAACGATATACGAAAAAGAATCATCTAAAATGTGTGTAATGAGAATGGTGTTGATTTTTTGACAGGGGAAGATGATTTGTTGATTCAAACATGTTTGAGCTTAACTCTTACACATACCTAGCATTTTTGCGTGAGTTATATGATTTCTTTTGATGGAGAATGGAAATGGGATTACATTTAGACATCATTGCCTATAGCTTTGAGATTTAGAATCATTGTTATATGTTGAAATAACACAATCCCACATCTAAAAGATACAAGGCTTTGGAGTGCTTGTACTACTATAAATAGAGGTGGTTTCTCCTCTCTTTCTCTTTGTAATTTTTTAATTGTATCTTTTGTAGTGTTTGAGAACATAGGCGTAATTTGCCGAATTGATGATGTTTAGGAGGTTGAGTTTTAAGTGGGAATGTCTTTGACCCCTTTAATTTTTTTTTAAAAATGAATCTATTGTGGTTTTTTAGTACAATAATTTACTCTATTTTACCCTATTCACACAAAATTATATGATCGCCTTGTGTGTCTAACATCGAGGATTTACCAAGATAGAGATGGGATAGTAAGTGCTAGCTTACCTTGAGGTTTGCTTATGAAAGATGAAGTGCAAAGGTAGTCGTGGGAGCTGGAAATGGGTGTGGAGACTTTGTGGTTGATTTACCAAGATAGAGATGGGATAGTAAGTGCTAGTTTACCTTGAGGTTTGCTTATGAAAGATGAAGTGCAAAGGTAGTCGTGGGAGCTGGAAATGGGTGTGGAGACTTTGTGGTCCTCAACGAATCAAACTTTTGTTTTGGTTAGTCTATAATGGTAGAATTCTCACCAATACTGAGAGAGTACGCAAGCATGTGTCGTGGAATTCTTGATGTTAGTTATGTAGTGATATGACAGAGGGTATAAGGTTCAATTTAGCATTATTTCTCAAAAGTGCTTTGGGGGAAAAGCTAAAATTTTCAACTTTTAGAAAAAATGCTTTTGGGCCAATTTTTGGCTTGGGAGAAGCACTTTTTTCTCTGAAAAAAAAAACTAGTTTAGGAATGTTTTGTGCCAATGTACTGCAACTTTGTCAGTGTGGTGCCTTTTTGTCAAGCCGAGTAAGCTTGTGGAGTTTATGTAGATGGATTTAAAGAATAGGGTTGTTACTAACCTAAGGGATCAAGAGTATTTTTCCAGGAAAGTGAAAGATTGGGGCATTCTTTTCGTGGTTATATGTTGGAATATATGGCAGAGATAGGAGTAGTATAGTTTTATACGGATTCAATTTGTGCGGCATGGTCAAGCCTTCGCCTCTACAGATTCCTTGTTTTGCCTCTCTATTTTATTTTCTTTAACAAGTAAGTTGCACTTTAAACTTTTAAGACTGGATTAAACGAGATTCGAGTCTGACAACTCTAACAATAAATCATTATTGGGCATTTTTATATGGATGCTTTACATAAAAGAATTGAATATCTAGCCACAGATACAACATAAATCAACAATATAAAGTCTTAATGGAAAAATATCAAGAAGAATTTGTTCTATTACAACAAAATGGATAGATGAAGTAATAGATATTAAGGAATTGAATAAGCTATATAACAAAAGATAAATATATTTTAATGTAATCCTTAATAGAATAAAATTTCTGTATATTTAACACAAAATTCATGCAGAAAAGTCAACTAAATTAACATATTATTTTTTCACTTATAAAATATTATTATGTTTATGTAACAAAAAAAAAACAGTATAAATTTATTAAATATACTTTTTTATATTAAATAAAATAAATCCGTACTAGTTAATATATATTATATACAAAAACATTCAGATTCAGTGTATATTTAGTTTAATGTGGGAGTAAAGTGGTATGAAGAGTGGTCCAATGAAATGAAGGAAATTGGGTAAACATTTCTCCTCCGCACAATTTACTTCGACAAGCCCTCCTCCACTCTTACAATTTTCAGATAGTCCATTCTTTACGGTTCAACAAATACTGCATTACTTTTGTATTTAAAATTAATATCCTGCATAATTTCTTCGTATTTATTTTACTGTTCATGAAAATAAATTATTTCAGAATTCATGGCTATTTTTCTAAAAAATATTATCTCCAATATTCGAACTTCAATTTTATTCTTAAAAGTGTAATATGTCTTCTTATTATACTCGATAGAATTAATAAACTATTTTATTATTATTATTTGTAATGATTCTCTAATATTCTATTATTAAATGGTTAGGTCATATAGTTATTTTGTTTTCCTATTAAAACTAGTGGCGGAACATAGTGGAAACCTAAGAGGTGATGGCCCTTTAAGATGGTAAAAATTTATAAAAATTTTAATTAATAATGGTAAAATAGCACGTTGTTCGCCTAAAGTAATAAAAAATTGATTTAACTCTTTAAAAATTAAAAAGATATAAACTATTAAAAGATAAAATTATATTTTTACTATTATAAAATATATAATTTAATTTCGGAAAAAAAAAATTTGAGACTCTGCATTGACTAACTCTTATACCACTAGATGCTGACCTGTGAAAATGGCTAGTAATTTTAACTTGATAAGTTTTATATAAATCATCATTTTTAAAATTATTTACTATCATTAGTTTTTTTAGAGTTATTAAGCAATTTGAATTTGCTTCTTTCTTTTTCAATCATGTCACGGGATTCTTGACCTTGAGCCAAAAATAAATGGACATTATTTGTTTTACTTTATCTTTGAGAAAACCATTAAAATTTATTTTTCATTTTCTCCCTTAGTAAAATATATATAATAATTTAACCCAGAATTCGATTCAAAATTTGATTTGATTATCCAATTTGAAACCTCTGTGATTTAGATAATCTCAAAGACTCTATTTGGGGAGGCTTGGACTCTATTTTCTGGACAAAGACAGCATTCCTCTCTCCATCTTAACCTCTGTTGATATTATATATGAAGAAAGCTTTGTTTAGTATTGCTTCTCAAAAATGCTTTTGGGGTCAAACACATTTTTGAAGCTAAAAGCAATGCTAAGCAGACAAATTTTTGAGTCAGAATTGTTTTTCAACTTAAAAGTAAAAACAGTTTTTTTTTTAACTTTTGCTTTTGGTAAAAGTACTTTTAGGAATAAATGACAATTTTAACCCTTATAATATATTATATATAATATTTATATGGTGTATGTAATTATTTTCTTTTTAAGATTTATTTTATATATAATATTATATATTTAAATTTTTATTGGTTATATTTTATTATTTAAAATATAGTTTATATATTTGAATTAAATTTTATGAATAATTAATATTAATTGTTTAAAAATAATTAAAATTTATATTTCATACATTAAAATATTAACAACAAATTATAATAAATTATTTTTATATTCTTACTAAGATATCATAATATTAACTAATTTAAACATTGTTTAAATGCATATTTATTACTTTATAACACAATATCTAAAATGAATATTTTATTTATCAAAAGTAATTTTAACAATAATACTAAACATTTAAATCTTAAATCAAATTTTTAAAAATATTTTTCAAAAGTACTTTACCGTAACACTTTTTAAAAGCACTTCTCTAAAACAATATTAAACTAGCTCAAAAAATCAATCAAGTAAAAATAATTAGAAAAATTGAGTAGTTTAGAACTTGCAAAAGAGTAGCCAAAAGGAAAGATCGGAAGAGTCAAGAGTCACAAAATAAAACTAAAGGCTTCAATTGTTGAAGTTGAACATAACAAAGATAAATATTTTTGGTTGAGACCATCTTGGGTTGTATGACGACGCGGTCTCAACGGTTGAAGTCATATATCTTCCATCTCCCACACACTTTTGACTTTTTGACTTCACAATTATCCTTTTTCTACTTCTTTATTATTTATTTGCTTCTCCTCAAATTTGCAAACTTTTTTTAAACAACTTTTTAAGAAATCAGGCTTTTCAATTTTTCTATAAATATAAGGGTGGTAATCAGAGTTTTATGCCTCTTTTAGGCGATTGAGTAGTTAATCTCTTTAATTGTACTAGTCATAGAAGATTGAGTAGTCAATCTCTTTAATTGTACTATTTGGTGAATTAAGGTTTGTAAGAGCTTGTTGAGTTAAAACCTTTAAAATAAAAAAAAAAACGCTGGGATGGAAAAAAAAGTCTACATAGACTTGGTTGATCTGTACAAGTATGAAGCAATATCAACATCTGATGGCAATCCATACAATGCACCTAGTTTGTATGGTGCATCTAACCTAGGTCAGACTTAGGGGAGAGCATAAGTTGTCTAAATTGACTTAATTGACCAATTCGGTTAAGTCAATTTCAATTTAGTCAATTCTGGCGGTTAAATCGATTATAGGATTGATTTATTTGGTTATGTCAATTGGCTATCGATTATTGAAATTCATAATCGAACAGATCATCTTAACACACTTAATATTTAATATTTTTTAATTATTTAAATATATTTATATTTTATGATATATAAGTCAGTTAAACATATTAAATACATTAATATATTCATTATTTTAAATATATTTTATAATATCTTTATTTTAAGTTAGTTAATCTACTAAATCGATGGATGTTAAGTTGGTTTGGTTAAACAAGTTTACATTATATAAATCGGCTAGTTTAGTTATTATATATGATGGTCAGTTAAGTCAGTTACATTGAAAAAATCGACCGAATCGATTGATTACTGTTTGTAGATCTCTAGTTAGATTTTTGAGAACTAATCGTTGATATCTGAGCTTGAATTTAAAATAAAATTTTAAGAGAATAGTTAAAAGTTTTGATTTGAGATACTGCACTAAAAATAAATGTGAATGTTTTTAAGCTTTTAAGCTAGGTATGAAGGATGTCCGATATGATATTGAATAGGATGATGTAAATGTTGAAGAATTTAGTGATCCCGATACTAACAATGTAGTTGATGATGTAGATGATGACGAAGAAGGCAATGATGATGATTTCGATTTCGACTTCGACTAGTATGTCCTCCTACAAACTTCTCTCAGCCTAATGGACCTTTTTCATTCTTATATTAAATGAACCTTTATTCCACATGTGCAACATCGACATAGATGCAATGCATATCTCTAACATATCAAATTTGTTACAATTAATTATCCCTAAATAAGTAAGATAAATTTTATTTAAGCCTATTCATATTTGTAAATAGTTAATCCAAACTTATTTTAAACTCGTCTATATTAATTTTTAAAAAATTAAAAAATATATTTATATGATTTTTAGTTTAGTATTTTATAATTATATTTTTATTTATTAAAATATTATATATAATCATCTTAACATTTTTAATGTTTATCTTGTAGTAGTATTATATACAACTATAAATATAACTTTTGTATCATAAATTAGATAATATATAAAAAATAACATAATATTAAATATTATGAACTTAAAAACGAGTCAGCCTTGAACTTTAACTGTTTAAACTCGAGCTTGGTTCATATTTGAAACGGACTTAATTCTTTTAATAAAATCTAGCTTTTAAATCTAATATTTTGTCTAAACCCTCAAATTTCGGATAGACATTCGGGTTTAAACAAACATGAATAGATCTAAACAATATTAATACTTATTGAATTTAAAATTTATATTTTTATAATTTATAGATATATATATATAATTATATTAGATTGTAATTAATTTATATTTATTAGAAGTATTTCATTCTTACTATCCATATAAAAATAAAATTCAGATTTCAAACATTGGGAAATTGTATTTTGTGAAAAAAATAAAATAATAAAATAGAATAAAATAAATAAAATAAAGAACACACAAATTTTACGTGGAAACCCTTTCGGGAAAAAAACCACGGGCAGAGGAGAAGAAAATTCACTATGTCGAAAAATTTTACTCAAATACAAGAGGAATAGATCTGTGTCTATTTATAGGCTTGCAAAGCCATATTCTAGTAGGATTGAAACACCTTATCCTAATCAATATAAAATAGATGGAGTTTAATAAGGTTTAAAACCTTATTCTAAAATAAAATAAAAGAAGTCTAGTTCTATATGGATTTTACTTTTATTTTATTTTCCATCGTATTTTATTTAAATAAGAATTTGGGTCACTTAATTCTAACAATCTCCACCTTGACACAAATTCTCAATGAACAAGTTCTTCATCGCGAACTTTCAATAAACAAGTTCTTCACCTCTTCCAAAAACCCCTTAAGGGTTTAACTTCAACAATGAACACCAACCAAGTCTAAGCAATGCTCAAACTTGGTTATAGGAAGTGACTTAGTCATCATATCTGCAGGATTTTCATGAGTGCTAATTTTGCTCACAACAATATCACCACGAGCAATAATATCACGAACAAAATGATACCGAATATCAATGTGTTTTGTTCTCTCATGAAACATTTGATCTTTTGTAAGAAAGATGGCACTGATTGTCACAAAATATCGTCTTGATTTGAAGGTCTTCATTGAGTTCACTAAATAGTCCTTCAACCAAATAGCTTCTTTACAAGCCTCAATAATCGCCATGTACTCAGCTTCGTTGGTAGACAAAGTTAATCGTAGTTTGCAAAGTGGCTTTCCAACTAATTGCACAACCTCCGATTGTAAAGACGTAACTGTGAGAGATCTTCTTCTATCAAGGTCTCCAGCAAAATCAGCATCAACATACCCTATAACTCCATCTTTAGTTCTTCCAAACGTAAGCAAACATTAGTAGTGCCTCGTAAGTATCTTAAAATCCATCGAATCGCTTTCCAGTGTTCTTTACCAGGATTCGCCATGTATCGCTAATCGACCGATCGCATATGATAACCGGACGTGAACAAACCATAGCATACATGAGAGATCCCATTGCACTAGAGTATGGAACATGTGACATGTACTCAATCTCATTATCGATTGAGGAGATAAGGCCGATGAAAGTCCGAAATGGGCTACTAAAGGAGTACTAACAGCTTAGCACTCTGCATATTGAACTTGCAAAGAACTTTCTCAATGTACCCTTCTAACTTAGGTACAATTTACTTGCTTTTCTATCTCGAGAATCTCCATACCAAGTATCTTCTTTCTTTGGTCCTAAATCTTTCATCTCAAATTCTTCACTTAGTTGGGCTTTAACCTTTCTTATCTCTCTTTATCTTTTGTTGCTATCAACATGTCATCAACATAAAGAAGTAGATACACAAAAGAACCATCACTGCTTTTTCTTAAAGTAGACACAACTGTCAAAACTACTTCTTTTGAAATCATGAGAAGTCATAAAGGAATCAAACCTCTTGTACCCTTTGTCTTGGTGACTGTTTCAAACCGTAAAGGGACTTTTTCAACAAGCAAACATAGTCCTCTTTTTCGAGACTATAAAACCCTCTCGTTGTTGCATGTAAATATCTTCCTCAAGTTCTCCATGCAAAATGCGCTTTTACATCTAACCGCTCAAGCTCCAAATCATGCATGGCCACAATACCAAGCAAAGCTCGAATCGAACTATGCTTAACAACCGGAGAGAACACATCATGAAGTCCACTCGAATTTGATCAGAACCCTTTGCAACAAGCCTTGCTTTATATCCGGGTTCTTCAACTCCGGAGTCCTTCTTTCTTTTAAACACCCATTTACAACGTAATGCCTTTTTACCTTTAGGAAGTTTTACAAGATCCCATGTTCTGCTTTTTGTGGAGTGATTCCATCTCCTCTTGCATAGCAAACATCCACTTTTCGAGTCTTCACACTAATCGCCTCGAATAATTAAATGGCTCTTGATTCGCATCTATATCTTCACCACATTTAAAGCATAAGCAACTAGATCAACCTCGGCATACTTCTTTGGAGGTTTAATTTCTCTTCTTGTCCTGTTTTTGGCGATAGAGTATTGCGGTGAAGAAGCAACTCTATTCTCAATTTTGTCTTGGCTTGAGGAGTTGATTCAGATTAATCGATGCTCCACCGCTTTTGGTTTTCTTTATTGGAAGAGTCTTTAAGAGATAAGTTAGGTAGCATAGCAGTTTCATCAAAACAACATCTCTGCTAATCACAACTTTTCTATTTTCAGACACCATAACTTATAGCCTTTTACACCAGCTTTATAACCAAGAAAACGCATTTAATGGATCTCGGTTCCAATTTTCCATTATCAACATGAGCATACGCAGACACCCAAAAATCTTTAAATCGAATAATTAGCGGGATTACGGACCATACCTCTTGTGGAGTCTTTTTCTCAATGGCAACGGATGGAGATCGGTTGATCAAAAACATGCGAGAAAGTGCTTTTGCCCAAAATGACTTGGTAAGTTGGCATTTGACAACATACATCGAACCTTCTCCATGATCGTTCGTTCATTCGCTCGCAACGCCGCTTTTTTGTGGAGTATGACGAATCGTCAAGTGTCTCATGATCCCTTCGACTTGCACAATCTATTAAACTCATCGTAAGCGTAACTCTAAGCCATTGTCATGACGGAGGTATTTTATCTGCTTTTCCGTCTGTTTTGCAATCATAATTTTCCAAGACTTAAATGCGGAAAACACATCGCTTTTCGCTTGTGAAGAACGCCCAAACTTTTTCGGAAAAATCATCAATAAAGGTTAGCATATAATTAGCTCCACCTCTCGAAGGCACTCGGACGGCCCCACAGATCGTAATGGATATACTCCAACGTTTCCTTCGTGTTATGGATTCCTCTAGTGAATCGAACTCTCTTTGCTTCCCAAAAACACAGTGCTCACAAAAATTCAGTTTGCAAATTCCTTGCCCATTAAGAAGTCCTCTTTGCTTAATTTCGCCATGCCATTCTCACTCATATGCCCTAGGCGATATGCCAAAGTTTAGTAATATCATCATCCGACAAGGAAGAGGAAGCGACAATGCATCACCGAAGAATGAGAGAACCTCAGAAACATATAACTTGGCAATCTTTCTTTGCCCTTTCATCACAACAAGGACCCTTTGGAAATCTTTAAACCCCACTTTCATTTGTGTATCTGCACTTTTGAATCAAGAGTACTCAACGAAATTAAATTTCTTTTCAATTCGAACATGCCGCACGTCACTAAGTGTTCGACAACTCCATCAAACATCTTAACTTTAATTGTTCCAACACCGCGATTTTACATGAAGCATTATTTCCCATCAAAACAACACCTTCAGATCATCGTTTCATAAGTTGTAAACCAATCCCGATTGGGACTCATGTGGAAGGTGCAGCTGAATCAAGTATCCACCTCGCCACTTTAGAATCATTGATGAAGCGACTAGAAGTTCACCATCGCCGTAGTCTTCTACAACATCGCCTTCACCTAATTTTCCGGTGTTTTCCTTTTGATTCGCAGCCTCCCTTTTAATCTTATTTTGTAGCTTATAGCACTCAGATTTAATGTGCCCTTTCTTCTTGCGAAGTTGCAAGTTTTACCTTTGTTTGAAGACTTGATCTACCCTTAGATTTACCACGAGGATTCTGCTCTCGTGTTCTACCACGATCATCATCAACATTCCGGTCTTGTCTCCCACGAACAATGAGACCCTCTCCCGAGAGTTGGGTTTAACCACAAGATGCTTCATCTTATCATACGAGGTTAAAGAATCATAAACCTCATCAACCTGTGAGAGACTCATGCTATATAAAATCGTGTCTCTAAAGGTTGAATAAGACGGGCAACGAACAAAGTAGAATCAATCCTAGATCTTCCTTATCATCTTGAACCTCCATGGCCTCCAAGTTTGAGAGAATTTCTTTAAACACCATTAAGTGTTCGTGTACTGACGCACCTTCCTCCAAACGATGAGCATAAAGACGCCGCTTCATATGCAACTTGCTTGTTAGAGTTTTCGACATACATATTTGTTCTAGCCTCTTCCATAATACAATGCAGCTTTTCTTTCATCACATCCCGCAAAATTTCGTTGGACAAATGCAGATGTAATTGTGTTAATGCCTTTCGATCCTTACGCTTCTTCTCTTCATCGTTAATGTCAAGGCATCTTATCTATCCTAGCAGGGCATCCTCTAGATCCATCTGCAAGAAGCGCTTGCATCTTAATTTGCCACAACGCAAATCGGTGTTGCGATCCAACAATGAATTTCATACTTCAAAGACGCCATTACCGTGATCGAGATGAATAACCCTAAGCTCGATACCACTTTGTGAAAAAAAAAAATAGAATAAAATAGAATAAAATAAATAAAATAAAGAACACACAAATTTTACGTGGAAACCCTTTCGGGAAAAAACCACGGCGAGAGGAGAAGAAAATTCACTATGTCGAAAAATTTTACTCAAATACAAGAGGAATAGACTGTGTCTATTTATAGGCTTGCAAAGCCATATTCTAGTAGGATTGAAACACCTTATCCTAATCAATATAAAATAGATGGAGTTTAATAAGGTTTAAAACCTTATTCTAAAATAAAATAAAAGAAGTCTAGTTCTATATGGATTTTACTTTTATTTTATTTTCCATCGTATTTTATTTAAATAAGAATTTGGGTCACTTAATTCTAACATATTTATTTATTTTTGGAATGTGTCATAATGAAGGAATACAATCTAGAACATTAAAATAAAAGAAAAGAAAATTTAAAAAAAAGGAGCAACAAATTGCAAGTACGTGGAAGTACCAGCTGTTGTAATTCAAAGAAAATATGGAACACAGAGTGAAGTGTGGAGACAATGCCAGCTTCGTTGGTGAGTTTAGTTTCCGTGGCTACACCAACATCTACCATTAATTTCAACCAGCTTTACTTCCTTAAAAGTTGCTTAAAAAATCATGAAACTCTTTATATTAAAAATTAAATTATATTTTATATTTTTATTTAAAAAATAAATAAATTATTCTCTCTACATTAGATTAAAAATTTCATTTACTTATACTATTAAAACTTAACATAATTGACGAGATAATTAGACATTAATAAGTGACGTGTTATGTGTACCACATGTTGATTTACAGAGACTAATTTCTAATAGGACAAATGGATAAAAATTTTAATAAAAACATTAATTTATTCTTTGATCTAATATATAAAAATTAATTTATTTATTTTTAATACGATAATAGGTTTTCTTACTACTTTTACCCAAATATTGTTAATTAAAGTGGTTAACTATTACATCATGCATGGTTGTCTCTTCAATGAATGAAAGAGCTGTCACACATATCACTCAAATTATTAATATTTTAAAATTTAAATAAATAAAAATGGATATAAAAATTAGAATGATAAGATTGGAAGTTTTAATATCAAGTAATTAACTCATTTTGATTTCCAGCATCATGCTTCGTTAACAAAACATGTTATGTTCCAACCATAAAGAAAACTGTACGTTTCATACGTGTTCTGTTTTTTTTTTTTTTCAGCTGCCAATTGGAATTAAATAGAGTGTATTTTGAGTAATAATTATTCTTATTAAAATAGAAATATCAAATGATACCAAAATAATCTTTTGGACCCTCAAAATAATGCCATGTAGTAATCACCCATCCAACACAAATCAAATTCTATTGGTCTATGTGTATTTTATTGCTGAAATGAACTCATTTTATCTAATTTTACATGAACAAATAATTTAAAATTTATAAAATAAAATTTTTAGAAAATATGAAAACAAAGTAAAAATTAAAACTTGTCTATAGTTTTTTTTTTTGAATTTTTCATTTTTCAAATTTTAAAATTTTCAAAATATAAAAGTATTCTTTTATTTTGATTATTTTATGCTTGATTTTCTCATAAGATTACAAATAATCAAATATAAATATATTTTACAATTAAATTTTCAAAAAAATAAAATAAAAACTTGTTTACAGTTTTTTTAATAATTTTATTGAAAATTAAAACTTTTATAATCTTTCAAAGCATTTTGTACTTTTATGTATTGCTTAGGTTTTTATTTTTTTCTTTTGAAGGGTTTTTGTTTCTATTTTTTTTTTGAAAATCTTTATGATTTTTTAATTTTAAATTATTTGTGAATATATACAAATTAAAATATTACCTCATCAGCATTGAAACATTATAGTCGAACCCAAATTCTTATGGGTTACAACTTGCGATAGGCTAAGACTAAAAGATTATTGGTTGAGATTTAAATTTATTATTATGCTCATAAATTTTTTTTTTTTGGTTATGAGACGGTAAAAGAAAAACTAATAATCACAATAATAATTAAATGGATGCAACCTTTTTATAACTAGGCTAAAATGTTAAACAAGCTTTTCGAAAATAATTAAAAAAATCAAGTCTCTCGTTGAATAATACATCCAATTGAATAATTTAAATAATAATTTATACCCAATCGAGCCCCTTGAATTTATTTTTTCATTAATATCGTTAAGTGCTGATATAGTAATTGAGGTGGCAAGCTAACGTGACAATTGACATGGAAAAATGATGACATGACAATTAACTTAGCAAGTTGATATGGAAAAATAGTCACTTTTATTTGTATCAAGTTATATTTTAGTCACTTATGTTATTATTTTGTTACGAAGTAATTACTCTTCCATTAAGTTTCGTTATCTTCCTAACGGTAATCTTACGTGACAGTCCAACTAGATTTTAAGTGCCAACATAAAGATTATTAGAAATTTATAAATTATTATAAAAATATAAAAATTAAATGTTACAATTTTTTTGGAAAAACATATAAACTTTATTTAAATATTTCAAATATTATAGAAAATAAAAAATAAAAATTTTAAAGAAAAATTATAAAATTAAAAATTACTACATTTTTTTATTTTCTCTCATACAGGATTCTACATCATACTTCAGCTCATGTCATTAAGCTCCTTCTCATCATTCTTCATCAACTAAAACATTGTTAATAATTAGAATTGTTCATGAATTAAGCTGAACTTAAGCTCATTTTAAAAAAAATTCTAGGCTTGAGCCCAACTAGACCTAGCCCACCAAATTGATTTGTTTCATTTTATTAAAAAGTAATAAAAATACTATTATATAAATATATAAATATTAATATAAAATTATTATTTTTGAATAGTAAATTAAAGTGACACATGAATACCTCTACCTATCACGCAGCTTAAGTCTTCAAGTAGTGAATTTATTGTCATTCAAACCCCTCACTCGGTATCCCATAGAAATTTGATCATTATCACACTTCAATCTCCTTATTTCTTTATTACTAAAATAAAAATTCCAAAGCAACAAAATAACAAATATTTTCTACAAATTTTAATATTTTTATTTTATAAACATTTATTAATTTTTATTTTAATAATATTCTATAACTTATTTATATTTTTTTGTAATTTTAATAATTTCTCAAATTTTTATAATATTTTATCATAATTTATAATATTTAAGATGTTTCGATAATTTTATATTTTTAAAAATTAGGATTAAATAATCAATTAAATTCTTGTAAAATAACATAATATCAATTAAATCTACGTAAAATAATAGAGAAATCAATTAAGCCCTTAATGTCATTATTTTTTTTGACCTTAGTGGACACGTTAGCTCTTAATAATTTGTCAAGGGACTCAAAAGAAAATGAATTCGAAGGTTGAATAAGATAGAAACCATGATTCAAAGATTGAATTGAATGAAGTTTTGGACAAAATGTTTAATCGAATTTTTAATTAATTTGGAAAGGTTTATTTTGAGAATTTAGGCATTTATTCATATAGTTTCTCAGCAGTCCGCACACAGATCATCTCCGAACCCATTCCAAATACGTACAGAATAGGAGCGCAAGTGGAAAGCCAGGTGCGGTTACCAGCTGTTTTAGTTTCTATTGCGGCCGCCCAAAATAGACAAATTCATGGATGTTGATATATTTTTTCAAAATTCAAAATTTAAGGAGCAATGGTTAACCATAATCGATTTATAATTGTCTAATTATGCTTTCTTCTTTGTACTTATCGGACTATTCAAATTTAGTCCTCTTCCTTTTAATTCCTAATCCCTTCTTCACATGTTATTAGTAACGCTATTAATGAACTTTTATTCAATTGGATTTTAATTTTGTAATTAAATCTTTGAATATTTAAATTTAACGGAATTCAGTGACAATGTCAAATTTCAAATCAGACAAATAAAGAGTCTAAATTTAATAAGTGTGTAAAGTAAAAACGACTGGGACTAGAATTAAACCCTTAATAAACTAGTAAAAGGATTAAGAATTTGGGACCATTTAGAAATTGTCCATTAATTTGGCTTCATGCACGCAATGCAACAATCCATTTTCCGTCTAGGGAGCTTGTATTTTTACCTTAAATAGTAATTTTCTAGTATTTGACAAAATCAAATAGCATACTATTTTGAATTTTCTATAAAACGGACGACTTAGGCTTCAAATAACGATTCACGTGGATAATTACTTAAAACATTTTAGGGACAAAAAACAAATTACATTTCAATAATTGGGTTTATAATAAAATTTTATACAAGAATAATATTTAATAAAATTTAAAAATTCCACAAATAATTGATTGAGTCTTAATTTGATTTGCATCGATATTGTTGCTAGTGCAGGAGGATGTGAGTTAGAGTATGTTAAAACTGGGGGCGAAGCCAAAATTTTTTTTTAAGAAAGAACGAAATTAAATTGTAATTTTTACGATAATAAAATATAAATTTCTCATTTTAAACTGCTACCAAACATAACAATATTTTAACAACATTAAAAGAGTATTTAGCATTTTTAATATATATATATATTTTGAGGGACATATATATAAAAAAGGGTTAGTATTTGGTGTATCTTTTATTTCATAATTAAATTTAAAATTTTGTTACATGTTTAAATATTTTTAAATATTTTAGTATATTTTATAACTTTTAATTCTATTTGTGAAGTCTAAAATACTACCGATAGTATATAAATTTTAATTTAATTTATTATATTTTATGTAACACTTGTCAACGTTTAATAGTATTTGGGGTGTTTAAAAATTCCAGGTGACAGAGTATCAAATATTATTTCGAAAAAGATAAAATAATAAAATTGATTAAAGTGAATCAAAATTTGGTTTGGAAATGTTAGTCGACTTAAATTAAACTTATTACATAATAAATAATAGGTTTTATAAGTACTAAAATTTCTCAAATTCATGTGAAAGAAATGGTTGAATAATTAAAATTTGAGTCACAACCCCTTAAAAACGCCGTCTTTTATTTTTATTTAAAAAGAAAAATCGCCGTCCTTTAGATTGTAAACCCCAACTGATATATAGCCTTGAAACCCTTTGAAAGCCGAAAACTCATATTTCTCAATCTCAAATCCGCAAATAATAATGTCCCTCCAACGCCAGCACCATTCCTCCTCCTTCCCTTCCTGCTTCCGCCCCTCCCCCACCGTTGACAACACCCACAAAGCGCTGCCGTCGCCTCCTCCTCTGCCGCCACCGCCGCAAACCTCAGGTAAGACAAACCTTGCTACAAGTTTCTACCATACAAATCTAGGCCTTTTCTCCCTCACCTGGTCCTGTACCTTCCTTGGTCACTCTCTCCTCCTCCACCTCTATCCTTGCTCTCATTTCTCTCCCTCTTCGCCTACCTCCCTTTCCTTCTCCAACCTCCTTTTTCATCTCCATATCAAACCCTTCATTTTTTGGAAGAAATATGGGAATAAAAAACTCAGCTGCGATACTACTTCTAATGTCCATGTCTTTTGGGACCTTTCCAGGGCTAAGTTTGGATCCGGCCCTGAACCCGAATCTGGATTCTATATTGCTCTTGTTGTTGACGGGGAAATGGTACTTGTTGTTGGTGATTCTATCAAAGAAGCTTATGCCCGAACTAGAGTTCAAAAGCCTGGGAAACCCCAAGCTCTTGTTTCGAGAAGAGAGCATCTATATGGCAACAAATTGTACACCACAAAAGCCAGATTTGGTAGCAAAAGGAAAGAAATCTCCATTGAATGTAAGGTCATGAAGGAGGATGCAGAGCTTTGTTTTAGCGTTGATAACCAAAGGGTATTACAAATAAAGCGATTAAAATGGAAATTTAGAGGGAATGAGCGTATTGAAGTAGATGGGGTCCCAGTTCAAGTGTCGTGGGACGTATATAACTGGTTGTTTGATCAGCAATTAAACAATGGGCATGCAGTTTTCATGTTTAAGTTTGAGAATGACGAAGCAGTGAGTCCTTTGAAGGAGAAGGAAGGGATCTTTTTGTGTCAACAAAGTTCACCTAGTATTGGGGAAAAGATGAGGAAAAGCATGTGGATGACTGCTAGAAGCTCATCCTCTTCTTCAATATCGACGTCTTCAGCTTCATCAGGAGGAAGCTCGTCGATGCTGGAATGGGCAAGCGTTGAGGAGAGCGAGTTAAGTGCTCCGACCGGCTTCTCTTTGCTTGTCTACGCCTGGAAAAAGTGAAGCTTTTTCTATTTTTATCACTAACCCATTTGTTATTGAACATAGTAGAAATAAGAAAAGTTCTACATTAGGATAAACAAAATTATAGGGAGAGATTGATTGATTCATTGATATCTCTCAGTTTGCTTGTAATCGAAGATGCCATACAAGTTTAATGAACAAAACCAATTTTTCCATAATTTTGTCTTCTTTTTTTTTTTTTTCTTTAGTAGCTGTATGCCATTTCTGGATTTAGCCGTTTGATTTAGATTGAAACAGTGGTTTCGTAATGGGAAATTAGCCAAGTTTCCAACATAGGACAAATTGGATGTCAGGGTGCGTCTATCTCTAGCATGAGCTTTTTAGTTGGATGCATGTAAAAGGCAAATGAAGGTAGATCAGTGTCTTGGATCTCTAAAACAGAAAGTTACTTCGTCGGTAGGTAAGGTAAGTCTAAATTTTGTGGTGTTGAAGGAACACAACGATGTCGTACTGGGTCGACAATGACGTACCCGAAGATGGTGAGAAATGGCCAAATCTTGTCGGTGTTGATGTCTGACCACATGACTGTTTTTCTTTCTTTAATGCCTTTCTCTGCCATGTACTGAAGATGTTGGATTTCTGACCGTATATTTTAACCTTGTGGAGGATTCCTTTTACTTTCAATTGAAGTGTACATAGATTAGTTTCCTTCTATATATTTGTTTCATTAAAATAGTTTTTGATGTTTAGATAAATATAAAATATTTTTATTATTAAATAAATTTTTAAAAATATTTTATAAAAATCATTTTCAACAAAATAAATATACATTTAAGATTTTTTATCGTTTAATTGAGTTTATTTTATATTTATAAATTTATATTTTACATTGTTTTTATATATATTAAAAATATTTTGTTAAATTCAAATTCATTACAACGTCATTTTTAGTTACATGACTACCAAGTGTGTATTTTATTTAAAATGTGACATCAACAAAATTGAAAAAAATTTTAACAATGCCAACAATTGAACTTAATTTTCAAATATGAAAAGTAGAGACTAAATTTTGAAAATAAAATTACAGAGACTAAATTATAAATTTGTGAAGATTTCATAGACTTATGATATATTTTAACCTTTATACTAGAAAATATTTATTTTTAATATATTTATAATTGTAATAAATATTAATTATTAATATTAATTATTTTTAATAATATGTGAAGAATATTATTTAAAATTATTGATTTAAAATTTATTATTAAAATAAAATTGAAATATTAAATAATTTATTAAAATAATATATTATATTAATAATTTATTATATGACTAAATATAAATAATTAATATGTATGTTTAATAATATTAAAAATATAATAATTTTATTAATATTTTAATAATTTTAAATATTTTAAAATAAAATAAAATTATTATCAATATAATAATATTAAATTTGATTTAAGTTAATTTTTATATAAAAATAATATTACCTATTCGAAGATGACAAACTTATTTTACGTTGATCTACAAGTCATTTTCAGTTAACTACACTATTTTTTATTAAATAAACACAAAAATATTTTCTGTAAAATCTGCAAACAACACAGAGCCTTAATTTATGTTGGTTGAATAAGGGTAACATTGTACACAATTTCTTGGTCGGAACTCAAAACTTAGGCATAAATCCGTCTCCAAATTGTCTACAATTTCAACTTCAGCGCGTTACAATTTGGCAATGGGAATGAAATAAAATTTGGTTAGGCTGTCATTTGTTTAAACTTTTTCTTCCTTTTGCTTTCAGGAGAAGGAAAGGTGTAAATGTGTCCTACCTATTCTTTTATTATATTTTATATTCTGTATTTCAGTGTTTATATTAAAATCGATAAATTAGTTTTTTTATTAGATATCTTTAATTTTATGCTAGAAATTGGGATGTTAAGTGTTTATTTTGATCTTTTGTATATAATACATAATAATAAATTTAATTATTGATTTTTATATTTTATTCAATTTGATCTTAATTCTTTTATTTGAAGTAAATTAGCCTTCAATCATTTTTTATTAATATGACACTATTTTATATTGTATGTCGCTACCACAAAGAACTTGAAAATTATTAAAAGAATCTAAATAAATTATAGATAAAATTATAATTTTAATAACTTTGAAAAAAGTTCTTTAAATTTTAAAAAATATTTTCTAAAAATTCAAAAAAATTATAGAAGTTTTTCAGTAAGAATTTTAAAAATAGAAATGCAATAAATTTTTAAATTTTTAAAAATTATAAAAATATATAAAATAACTCAAAATTCAAATTAAAGTTAACTGCAGATCGTTGGTCGTTGGTTGTGTACATCACCAATTGCTGGTTGTTTGGATGACCTCATCGGTCGAATTTGAATTGTTATGTGAGCGAATCGAAAATAATAATAATAATAATCTTAGATTAAGATGGTCTAAAAAATAATTTTTAGGCATCAAATAATAATATGTTACTTTATATTTTGTTAGAGAACATGACTAAATTTTATCTAATTAATCAAAACTAATAAAATATTATTAAGGATTAATTTCCCATTACTTTAAAAAGTGTGGTTTAAGCACGTTTGGTTACGAGTAAAATTCGATTTGATTTGCAAAAAAAATCAAAAAAGAAATTTGATTTCAAATTATTCGAATCAATTTGAATAAGTAATTTGAGTTAAAGTCGAGTTAAATAAGTCTGCTTAATAGCACGGGTTAGGGTTTTCTTAGTCTGCTTAATAGCATGAAAATTTCTCTCGACTTTTCTAAGGTTTTGTTGGGGTTTTGTTCGCGATTCAAAGGGATTTGTGTTTTAAAAGGCTTTTGAAGGATTGTTATAGCTGAGATAAATACGGTGGATGATGAATTGGCAAGTTTCAACATCATGGACAACGAGGAAGATCCATTGGTGGTAATAGGTGACGAAATTAACACAGGCCAAATATATGATTTATGTTTGGTTGGGCGAGTCCTTACGGATAGTGTAGTAAATTTTCCTTCCTTAAAAAATACTCTGGCTGATTTATGGCATCTATTGAGGGGAGTGGCTATTTCGGAATTGGAGGGCAAACAAATTTTGTTCAAATTTTACAGTGACATCGATTTAAATAGAGTTATGGACGGTAAGCCTTGGTTTTTTAATCGGCGTCTTATTATCTTCCATAGATTAACAGGGGGCGAGGATCCAATCACAGTTCCTCTTTGGGATACAGCTTTTAGGGTACAAATTCATAATCTTCCAATTGGATTCGTGACAGAAGGTATGGCTAGACAGTTTGGGGATTTTATTGTAGTATTTTTGAAATATGATGCATCGATGGTGGCAAGAGGAATTAGCAAGTTCATGCGAATTAGAGTATTAATTAATACTCGTTCTCTGCTCAAAAGAAAGAAACGGATTGCTATTGGTCAAAATAAATCTATATATGCATTTTTCCAGTATGAAAGGTTGTCCTTATTTTGCTTTCTCTGTGGGCGGCTAGGTCATGGTAAAAGCTTTTGTCCAATCCAACTAATGCTGGGGAACCAGCAAGTGGAGTTTGGCTGGGATCTGTCACTAAGGGCTCCTTCAAAAAGGGGTGGACAATTGAAGAGTAAATGGCTACGAGAGAAACCTGAATACGACAGGTGGTTAAGTATGGAGATCGATGGGGAAAAAAGAGAAAGGAAGTTTGGCGAGAATATAACTAATATTGGTGAGCGTAGAAGTGGATTAGGGATTGTAGGACGATTTATAAGGCAGAATCGGAATATGTTAGATGCAAGGGATCATGGAATGTTGAGGCAGTTGGAGGAAAATGAGGATGGATTTGAGATAGAAGAGATATCTGTGGAATTTATTGATGGGAAAAAGAGGCAGAGAATTAATTTAGAAACGGGAAATTCCAAAAATAACAAAGGAGTATTAGAGTTGGGGATTGGCCGACCGGGAGCACAATAAAAATCCTTAGTTGGAATGTTCGTTGTTTTGGGCAATCACGAACCCAAACCACGAACAGTTAAACATCTCAAAAATAAATTGAGACACATTCGACCCCACATTTTGTTTATTATGGAAACGAAAGTTACTAGCAGAAGGATGGAGAAAATAAGATTGTAATGTGGTTTTACAAATGGTATTGATGTTGATGCGGTAGAAACGAGGGGGTTTATTGCTAGGATGGAGGGAGGGGCTCAATTTAACATTAAAGAGTTTTTCAAAGTCGCATATTGATGTGGAGGTTGAAGAAGAAAATGAGTTGGGATCATAGAGATTCACGGAATTTTATGGGGCACCAGTAGAACATAATAGAAGGGAGTCGTAGGATCTGCTAAGGATATTGCAGAATGGGAACAACAAACCTTAGTTGGTTGTAGGTGATTTTAATGAAATCCTATTTTCTTTTGAAAAACAAGGAGGAAGAATTCGTGAAGAAAGACAAATGGATGCTTTTAGGGCAACATTAGATGATTGTGGACTGTCTGATTTGGGGTTTTCTGGCCAGTGGTACACGTGGGAAAGGGGTCGGCTCACTAGCAACAATATTAGGGAGAGATTAGATAGAGGTGTTGCAAATGAAGAATGGTGGGAATTGTTTCCAGGTTTCTCTGTAAGCCATCTACAACATAGTTTCTCCGACTATTGTCCAGTAGTTGTAGATACAGATTGGGATGGTGGTTTGTATGTAGGAGGAGATAATGGAGGTTTCGGTTTAATGCTGATTGGATACTGATTCCAGGTTTCGAAGAGTAAGTTAAGCATTAATGGAATTCGAACACTCAAGATGTGTTGGTGAAACTGAAGGAACTGGGATTGAGACTGAATGGCCGGGCACAAAAAGAGAAAAAATTAAAGTATGGCGAACAGAAGAGCTAAATACCAGACTGCTTGAACTGGGAAATGGTGAACTAAGTGAAGCGTCTATGGAGGAAATGACAGAAATAAAGATTGAATTGAATTTCGAAGCTAACAAGGAAGAATTATTTTGGGAACAAAGGGCGAGAACGAATTGGCTTCTGATGGGAGACAGAAATATGGCGTTTTTTCACAGAAGTGCAACTGCCCGTAAGAAGAAAAATCAGGTTAAGTGACTTGAAGATGATACTGGAAACTTGGTCATCGATATTGATGGGATGTCTAAAATTGCTACGAACTACTTTAGAGAACTATTATTTTCAAAAGAAACTGGTGATTGGGATAGATTATTTGCGTCATTCTCACCATGCAGCCCGGAGGAACTCAATAGAGAATTAATGGCAGATTTTAAAGCAGAAGATTTGTAATGGCGGTAAAATCCATAGCTCCTCTTAAGGCGTCAGGAGAAGACGGTTTTCCTGCGATCTTTTATAAAAAACATTGGCACATCATTGGGAAAGAAGTAACCAAGTACTGTTTAGATGTTCTGAATGGCCGGAGAAATATGGAGGAGATTAACAAAACATGTATAGTCCTTATCCCTAAGGTTAATTCACCGAAGGTAATGAGCCAATTTAGACCCATATGTCTCTGCAATATGGTTTACAAAGTTATTTCAAAAGTTCTTGTCAACCGATTCCGCAAGGTTTTGAGCTGTTGTATTGAAGATAACCAAGGAGCATTCATAGCAGGGAGGCAAATTACGGACAATATTTTTGTGGCATATGAAATTCTGCATTCATTTAAGAATAAAAGAGGATCATCGAAGAAAAAGTTTGCTTTAAAGCTCGATATGAGCAAAGCCTATGACAAAATTGAGTGGGGTTTTTTAGAAAACATGATGCATAAGCTAGGGTTTTGTGAAGATTGGATCTTGATTATTAACAGGTGTATTATTAACGTTGCATATTCAGTTGTGGTTAATAGAAGACTGGGAGAGGAATTTTGCCCTTAAAGAGGTCTAAGACAGGGAGATCCACTAAGCCCGTATTTGTTCCTTATTTGCGCAGAAGGATTTTCACGACTGATCGCACTGGCTTAAAGGAAAGGGAGGCTTTTTTGGACTAAGATAGGTAGGAGTAATGTCTCAGTCTCACATTTGTTTTTTGCGGATAACAGCATTCTATTTGGAGACGCCTCAGTTGAAGGAGCAAGTAATATAAAGGATGTGATCAACGAGTATGAAAGAGTTTCTGGCCAATTGGTAAATTTTGATAAATCTCTAATCTATTTCAGCGGTAATGTTGACTCAGAGACACAGGTACAGGTTAGAGAAATTTTGGGTGTGAGAATATCTAATAACCTGAAAAAATATCTGGAGTTGCCGACCATGGTGGGAAGACGAAAAAAGCATGCATTTGTGGATATCAAGGAGCATTTTATAAAAATATTGAATATTTGGAGCGTACGATTCCTATCAGCGGTGGAAAAGAGGTATTCTTGAAATCCATTTTACAAGCAATCTCGATTTATGCAATACAATGTTTTAAACTTCCAATTTTGTTTTGTCGAGAACTAGAGATTATTATAAGTAAATTCTGGTGGCGTAATCTAAAAACTAATAAAGGCATACATTGATGCAAGTGGATTGATTTATGTATCCCCAAAGAGAAGGGAGGTCTTGGTTTTAAAGATTTAGAAAAATTTAATTTGGCCTTGCTAGCGAAACAGGGTTGGAAAATCATTACACAGCCTCATTGCCTATTTGTGCTAGTAATGAAAGCAAAATATTTTCCAAAAGCAAAATATTTTCCAAAAGGGGATTTTATGAGTGCTGAACTAGGATCTTACCCTTCGTTTACCTGGCGAAGCATTTGGGTTGCAAGACAAATCCTCATGGAGGGTATGGGGTGGCGAGTTAAGAACAGGGAATCAATAAACATCTGGAACGATATCTGGTTACTGATGCTTGGAAGTGGAAGAGTACAATGTCATCATATTGATATTAGATTTACTTCTGTCTCTGATCGAATTGATAGGGATACTACTACCTGGAAACAAGACACCATCAGATCCTTATTCAGAGAGGAGCAATTGAAGAGCATCCTCTCAATTCCTTTGGTGAGCAGCAGACCACATGAAGCTAATTTGGATTAATACAAAGGGGAATTCTAGATTATATACTAATAGTCCTACTACTTTCTATACAAAGCTACGGGGGCTCAAGATACCAAGCAAAATTCGCATTCTTATGTGGCAAATAGCAAAGGAATTCCTGCCCACTTTATACAACCTAAGTCTCCTAAAATTGGGAACTAATACAATCTGCCCAGTGTGTCAAACAGAGGAGGAAACGGTGAGCCATTTGTTCAGGGATTACACTTTCACACAGCAGGTTTTGCGACGGATGGGTGTGCCAGATGCAACATGCAATAATGAGCCCAATTGGAAAAAATGGGTAGAAAAAGTATTTGACAGCCAGAATGCAGAAATAAATACGACTAGATCGATCGTATACTGGGCTATATGGTTTAATCGCAACAAGATTCATCATGAAGGAATCAGAGAACAAGCAAATGAAGTAGTAGCCTTTATCAGTGCTTACCATGCGGAAATTAATTTTATGGGACAGATATTAAATGCAAACGGTGTTGACAAAGATACTTGGGAACCTCCAAATGATGATATTATCAAAATCAATTTTGATGCATCATTCAATCAACACACATGAAGTTCAATTTAAGGAATTTTAGCCCGAAATAAAAAAGGGCTAGTAATGGTTGCATGCACCTTTCCATGGGAGAACATTCCGGACCCAGTTATGGCGGAGGCAAGGGCGTGTTTGCAAGCAGTCACTATGGCGGAGGAAATGGGCTTCCAAGATATTATTGTGGAAGGAGATGCGTTGACTATAATACGCAAACTAAACTCTTCCGTAGAAGATAAGTCGAACATTAGTAGCCTGATTAAAGAAATAAAAGGGAGAAAACACAGATTCAGAAGCTTGAGTTTTAAGTATGTAACTAGGGAGGCCAATAAAGCGGCTCACGGAATGGCGCAAGAGGGAAGACAACGCGACAAACCCCAATACTGGATAGAGGAGGCTCCGGCTGCAGTGGTTGGGCTGATAGATCACGATAGATGAAGAATAGATGATGGTGGTTAACTGGTAAAATAGAGTCCGGACCTTGTGACAGTGGGTCGGTCCGAAGAACTCACAATTTCAACGGAGACTGAGATTTCAAAGGTTGATCTTTTTGGAGAAGATTCGGTCTTCATTTGGCTGGTACACGAGGGATTTCTCAAGCAATAGAGAGAAGGGGAACCCATGCCTATTTTTTTAGTATTCTGTCGTTTCATTTCTTGCTTTTGATTATTAGCTATTTTATTCAGTTTTTTTTAGTTCTTCAAAGCACCGTTTGGGTGCCCAGTCATTTAACTACAACTATTTTTTCTAGGCCTGTAAGAGACTGATTCTCTTTTCACATTAATACAGTATCAGCTGATTACTATTCAAAAAAAAAAAGTGTGGTTTAAAATTGAATTATTTTAATAATAGAGAATACATTATAGTTACCTTCTATAAATATTACCTCAATGTTATATGTTGATCAACATTTCCGAACAATCAGTAGAACATCAAAATCTTTTAAACTTAGCCTATCCTTCTTCTTCTCCTCCTCGGCTTTTTTCTTTCTTTTTTAGGTTTTGTTTGTCACTTGCCGACCGTTGGGAACATCAGCAATCGCATGGTGGGTTCAAATTTCCAACTTGAATCCAAAATAGAATCATAATAAAGGAAAATTTTGGTACACTAATCGACAAGTATGTATAGTGTAGTAAATATTAAAAAATAAATATATAAAAAATAGGACATGTGACATATTTATAATTTTGTGTGTAGAGTTAAGAAAAGGTACTATCAATATATCAAATACTCACGTATATTTTTTTTAAAGAGTATACAAATATTTGATGCGTATACATTGAGACGTGGAACCAGTATTATCCGTGGGAGAATTTCATGCATATCGGCGGTTTCAATCACATATTTTTTTTTTCTTTATAAATGTATGAGACGAAGTCCAAGTCAGGCATTGCTGATTGCTGATAATTGGATAAACATCAGCAGTTTATATATATTATTTGAAAATGACTCCTTCAGATTCAATCCACACCCTTATGAGTTTGACTCAGTTGAAGTTGACCACAGGGTCTTCATTGCTTAACTTGAGGAACCAAATTTGCACAAGCATGGGCCTTTTTTCCCTTGAATCTGCTTCAGCCCTAAGATAAGATAGCCGAATTAGAATCAATTGGGTCTAATTCTGCCCTCACTCCCTGTATTATTCCAATAGTTGAAATTTAGTCACCCTACTTTTGCTTTTAGATATTTTGTCCCTTTAATTTGCTCAGTTTAAAAAATAATGTTAAATTAATAACATTGTTAATTAACTTTGGTTAAATTTGAATTTGTTATAAATTGGAGTTTGATTTCTAGATAAGTGATAGGTGAATACAATATTCGACTAAGCATGGCACATAAAAGAACACACTGCTTTCTTCCTGTTATTGATCAACCAAAACAGGAGAAACATGCTAACCTGAGAAATGATTTCCATCTGCATAGGCCCCTTTGTTAGATGCATTTATTTAATTTTAGGATAATCACTTATTTGGCCTTTTAGCTTAGAAAGTCATTTTTGTCTTTTTTATCCCTTGAACTTACATTGTTGGTCAAGTTATCCCAATATGGATGGAAAAGTTAATATTTGTTAATTTTACTGACATTACATACATGCAAAGTCAATGATTAATTATTTAAAAATTAAAAAAAACAAAAAATTAAAAATATTATTAAATTTATTAAATTGAACAAACGTTAACTTTTTAATCAATTTTAGAGTGTTTTGACAATAAAATGCTAGTTTAAGGGCTAAAAGAGACGGAAAATTTAAATGAGTATTTTTTTCAGTAAAATTGAAAGGCCAAATAAATTATGATGCCTTATTTTTAAAATAATGCAATCATTATTTTAATTACAATTCTAATCAAAATTAGTCATTTCAAACATTAAATTAAATATCTTTTTCACAGTAAAATATAAAATTAAATGATTAAGTCAACAACTAACTTTAATCAAAGTAATTAATTAATCATGATAAATTCGAACCTAAAGTAATTCAAAAAGTAATCGAGATGACTCAAATTTTAAACTTGAATGATTTACTTATAACCCAAATTCAATTAAACTCAAATCTAAACCTAAAATTTACTCAAAATTGAGATAACATAAATCTAAAATTAAGCCAACAAAAAACCTTTTAAATATTTTAAAATCCAAATTCGCTCGAAATTAGTATAAAAACCAACTGACATAACCAATTTACATGTGTATATTACATAACCATTTGTGGCTATCCACTAAGGATTGCAACGGAGCATAGCAGGGGTGGGGATTTTGTTATATATGAATGTGAATTTATCTATAACTGTTATCTGTTTATAGATTAGATTATTTGTCTAAATTTGATGGTTTATTTGAAATTTTAAAAGGTTTGTATAAAAATATTTGATCCAATAAATGAGTTTGAGCAAAAAAAAAAAAAAATAGACCCATGTTTCAAATGTACCTAGTTCAAGCTTGAATATTCAAGGCCAAAGCTCACTCCGACTCTTTTTTTTTTTAAATTTGTAATATTTATATTATGTTATTTTTATATACTATGTAATTTATAACACATAAAAATTAATTATATAGTGGATTAATACATACATTCATTTTCATAGTGGATTAATATAATTATTTGTGTATGCAATATATCAACGTAAATGGTGTTAATTTGATGACATTGTTATTGATTTGTGAAATTTTAATTAAATTAAAATTTTATGTATAAAATCACACAAAATTAAAGTTCATGTATGACATTATACATTGCATTAAAGTTCATGTATAGTTTTGATATTTATCCCTAAAGATTTGATTAGGTTTAGTATCACTAGGATACGGGAGAAAAGATAAAATAAAAATAACACAACTTAAAAGTTTTAAATTTAATGATATAACACCTCGTTCGGTTACTACTATATTAACATATATATGTTTTAACATGACAAATTAGTCTACTAACATGATGATTAAATAGCCCATCGTTTGGTAGATAGATTGTTAATCATATTATAAATATATATTACTTTGTTTGATTAAAGTGTTAAACAAGTAAAATATAAGTGTTATTCTATAAAATATCAATTTTGCTCATAAACCCATCATTCACTTGTTTAAAGAATTATGATGCAACAAATGAATTAGTACACCATAAATCTAGTATAAAAATGTTTGCTCCAAGACATAAAAATGAATGGATATACCATAAAATTGGTTCGATTGCTCTAAAAAAATGCTTAGATCAAACAAAGCTTTCGAAGATCAAAATATAAGTCAACTAATATTTAAATTTAATAATTAAGAGTTTGATTCTATTTTCAGAATCGATGACTTAAAAGACAAAAATATGAGTCTACTAATATTTAAATTTAATAATCATTTTGATGAATAAGAAGAGAAAGAGGAGAAGAAAAAACCCAAAATAAGAGATGAGAATGTATGAACATCCACTTTTGCAGCGTATGTATAACTTATATCTAATGAATTCTATATTGATAAATTGAAAATCTATCTAAATTAGGTCATTTGTAGAGCTAAGAAAAACCGAGAAATTGAAAATCAACTTAAATTAAAGTGTTTGAAGGTTTATGGAATATAAGTTAAGAAATTATTGTTACACAAACCGAATACTATTTTTTAATTAATTTATTTTTTACAATGTGCAAATAATTTTTATATTTAAAATAGTGAAAATAACTAAAAATTATATATATATATATATAATACCATATAAAAGTGATTGATTATTTTTATGAGAGAATATTTGATGCATTATTGGTGTATAAGTATCATGCACTATCGGTGAATAATAAAATGATACATCATCACTAAATAAAACAAAAATAGTGGACGATTTATAAATAAATACTAATAACTTTATTTTAAAAATAAATGATAATTAATTATAAATAAATTCGAGTATTTTTAATATTTATTTATAATAGTTATGATTAATGTTTAATTATGTTTAAATAAAATTATTAATATTTATTTACAAGTCTTTCATTTTATTATTTAATTTAATGGCAATGTGTCATGTTATTATTTATGGATGGTGTATGAGACTTATGCATCGACGGTATATCAAACATTAATTCAAACCGGAACTAAATTACCACCCACAGTTTAATATTTTTAAAAAGATTGGACCGGATGAATGAATGTAACCCCTACTTAAAACACAGTCAAAAGTAGAAGCTGAAGTTTTAAAATTATTGTAAAATGGCGAGGCAGGTTAAAATGCAGCTGTATAATTAAAACTGAGCCATCAGGATAGCTTGGTTGGAACAAGAAAGCAATGGTGGATGAATAAAAAATAAATTAAATATTTGATATAAAATAAAAACGTGATTGAAGGTATGATTATGAAGGTAGATTGATTTATGGTATGGGATTATATTATCATAAAACCAAATCTTTCCTAGATTTAGTAACAGTCGGTGAATGCGACATTGCTTCCCTAAAGACAAAATCATATTCATACCCACTCTCCTAATTAATTAATTAATTACATTTCCACTCCAAATCAGGGAAATGAAATTGGATCATTCTGCATTGCAATCCTTTTTTTTTTTTTTTTTTTACTTTTAATTTGTTAAAACTTGTTTTATGAAACTATTGATTTTATTAATTCCTTAGTATAATTTACTAAACTGTTTACTTACTTCTAGATCAATGATTTAATGATAAGGTTTAACACTGTTATCAAATAGATTAATTCGATTACAATTGATGGAATTCATAATGTAAATCAGAGTTGTTGCTTCCCTTTGAAAAAGCAAGCCATACACAAACTTCCAAGTCTAGATGATATATATATATACACACATGTATATACATGACAATTACTTCCAAAGAAAATAAGATTAAACAAAAATCTATAATGAGAAGAAAAAAATAAAATAAAATGTTCTTAAGAACATAATAGTGAATTAGAGCTTGAGGGAAAGGTCAACCTTGTGTACCTCTGGCAGCTCCGTCTTCCGATTCAGACTACTACCACCACCACCACCACCACCATTTGACCACCAAGATTTACCAATCAACTGGTCATCATCAGCTGAAGAACTCAAACCCATCATTCTTGACCTCATTACGTTGTCGAACCTGCCGAGACTTGCTCGAGAGGTTGATCCTGGTCTTGAAATTGCATGGGAATTCTCCGTTGATAACTTTGCTATTGCTGGTTGTTGGTCTACAGGAAGCCTACTCCAACTAGGGTGTCCATACACATTTCCAAACCCAACTGATGAGGAGATCGTACGAGAAGGTTCATGGATCATTGAAGAATGCACTTCAATTCCCGGAGATCTATTGTGTGGACCTTGTAGTGGAAAAGAAGCCAAGCTAGAATAGTGATTGTGATGGAAATATGGGTGCCCTCCAAAAGCTGCATGAACTCCTATCCTTTGAGCTCTTTTAGCTAGAGTTCTCTCCCTTTTGTGGGCATTTTGGTGTCCCCCAAGAGCTTGAGAACTGTAGAATTTTCTTTGGCAATAGTTGCATGAGAAAACCCTTTGCTCAGAATCTGCAGGTTGGGGTGTTTCTGGTGTGTTCAAAGAACCAATAAGATTGAGTTCCTGGTTGAAATTGAAGGCAGGAACATCAGAATCACTTGTGGATAGCTTTAGATCTAGTTGGAGTCTGGGTTTTGGCTCTTTGAGTTGTTCATCTGAAATTGAAGGGGCATCTGGTGCTGAAATGACACACGAGGTACTCTCAGAGGGACTAGGTTCTTTCTTCACAGATTCCATTGGATCCTAAAAAAGAGATTTTTTGTTTTTGTTTTTGTTTTTGTGAGTCTCACACACTCAATCTTTGTTGGATAGACGATGAAGATGGTTTTTTGATTATCATAAAAGAACAAAATCTTTGTTTCCTGTTAACATTATGCTATATATGGAACATTTGAATAATACCTTTATTAAATAAGGGATTAATTCTACAAAATGTCCCCAAATTATGATGAATATTCTAAGTTGATCCCTAAATTTCAAAATAATCAAATTGAGTCCCTAAAGTCTTAGAATCATATCAATTATGTCCTTTCATTGGCCCATTTAAAACAAAAGTGGAGCATATTTAAAACACATGTGCATCTCTTGCATGAAATTAAAATATAAGAGAACTATTTTATTTTTTTAAAATGTTATATCCAAGTTGTCCATTCGATAGGTACAGACATATTTAAAATTTAATTTATATACCTTAAATATTCTATATGTCAAATCCAACCTAACACCAATTAATGGAGGGATTTGATTAATATAATACTAATATTTTAAAAAATCAACCAAATCATTTCGAAATATGAGGATTAATTAAGAAACTAGACCATAATTTAGAGACGTATAAGGTAATTAATTCTTGAATAAAATTAGTATGTCACTCAGCCGAAAGATAACTTTAATCATATTCTTTTGATGTAATTGATTGTGGTTATATATGTTAGGTGTAGGGTTGTGATAAATTGAAAAGCTACTTTGGGAGTGTTAAAACTGACCCCAATCATCGGGAGACAAAAATGGGGCCTCTTTGTACCGTGGATGACAACTCTCGTAAGTACTTAGAATAGCAATATGTCGCTGGGCAGTTTAGTTTGAGTTCGAGCGTGCACCTCCACACCTTTTGTGGGGCTTTGGCATTTGGGAGCCCACACTTTCAAGTTGCAATACTCTCTATTCATATATCATCATGGAAACACAAATGCACAAACTCAAGTGAATGCTGCATATAGAAATGTGTTGCACAATCAATGATTTGATTTGAAAACGCTGATTGGCGCATTTTGTGGGCGCAAATATGGGAATCAGCGGCCCTCTCATCAACCCCCAATGGTTTCACTTTAATCACATTACTTACCTTGCATGAGTAAAACTATCATAGAAGTCTTTACACTAAAAGTTTAATTATATTTCGTCTCTTTTACTCAAAAGTGGGTAAACTAATTTTTGTAAGTTAGGTCAAAGAGTAAGCTAGTCATTCTGTTAAAAATTTCATCTATCTCTACTATTAAAAATCAGTTAATATACATATGAATAAGGCACATGTGGTGTTTAGTTATTATGTTAGTCAAGCCAATTTTTTAACACTAGAAATGGATGACTTTTTTAACAGAAAAAATCAACTTATTTTTTGATCTAACATATAGGAACTAGTTTGTCCATTTTTTGAGTAAATGGGACAAAATTCAATCTTACTCCTAGTGTAAGGGCCTTCATGATACTTTTGTCGTTGCCTTTGTTTCTTTAAAAATTGGATGATTTTATGTAAAATATTTTTGTTGTTTGACAAATTTCATTTTTTTTCAAAACTATTTTTAATGAAATAAACACAAGTTACATTGATTACAAAATATTATCAAAGTTTTAACCTCTCCAACCCGACTTAGACGTTAGACCCGAATTTGAAAGACTACATTAGCAACCGAGATGGCCTAGCAAGATTATCGGAGTTTTTGAAAACAAATATTTTAAAATTTATTTAATTTAGTATAAGACTTAGTTTAAATATCATTTAATTATTCCTAAACGTTTTAATTATCCACTAGCAACGGAAAAGATGGTATTTACTTATGTATTTAATAAAAATTGGGTTTCATGCATACTAATTAAAAATCGTAGCATAATGTCTTAAGAATTTAAATAAGTTGTCATGCTGAATAAAAACAAACCTAGGTCCTAAATCCTATATCACGGTTCAAAATAACACATTACAATTCTCGGATAATAAAATAAAAATAAGAATAAGCATTAATAACTTGAAAATAAAATAGATGGTGTCAAGACCCTCTAGACGTCGTGTTCGTGTCCTAACCTAATGGGTTATCTGTAAGGATGAAAATATAAGGGGGAGCGAGCTTTGACACTCAATGTGAGTTCAATTAGAATAAAATCAATGCAACAAATATTAAGACACATTAATTAACATTGCATAAAATAATCATAGATAGCCAATCAATTTAGAGTAACGATTTTTCAATGCAACCATCATTAACATATCAGAGCTCACAATAATAGTTTTCAGAATAACCAAGTTTTAGTTTTCAGATTTGCATAAAAAAAATTCATAATCATAAGCACATGTATATTTTCACAGATATGTATGTATATATCTCATAACATGACTTCCAGATTTGTATGCACATGATTTATAAAATGTCTTACAATTTCAGGTTTAAACATAATATATATTACCCCACCGCTACACATCATAATGGGAATTCCCCAGAACTCTCTTCTTTAACACACCGGGATGTGGACACACAACAAGTTCCTGCAATTGGAATATGCTTTCGTCTGTGGGTTCACAATAATAAGTACTGCAAATGAAACTTGCTTTTAGCTGTAGATTTTACAACATATTCTTGCCGTTGGAATCGGCCTTCGACTATGGATATACAACAATACCTGTGATGGAATATGCCTTCATCTGTGGGTGCACAACAGTACCTGTAGATAGTGGTTTCATCTCACAAAACTAGATTTCGCAGACATAGGAAAACCAATTTACATAAATAATTTTGTTCTCTTGTTTTATTATGGTTGACACAATCATAGCAGAAGTGCCCACTTCCACTTTGACTTCTGTTCATACCCTGCCTTTTGCATTTAGCAACTAGTTAAGGTCAATACACAATGTCGTTCATATGTGGGGTAAACTACCTAATTGGTCACCCAACTTTTAGGACACTTTCATTTTAGTCATATAAGTATTAAATCTCTAAATGTGGTTAACTATACATCCCACATCATGTTTACACTTTCATTTTGGTCACATAACTTTTAAGTCACTTTCATTTTGGTCACCTAAAAAATATATTTTTATAAGCATTTGATTAGGAAAAGAATCAAGGATTAAAGTGAAAAAGTGGTGAAAACTAAAATAATACACAAAATTGTCAAATTGTACTTGTTTATCTTATTACCAAAAATTCTAAATTTATTTTTAAATATTGAAATTTTTAATTTTAAAACATCAAAATAAATTAAATAAATTGTTGAAAATTTTTATTAATTGATAATGCCAACCAATTTGTTACTATAATATTGAAATTAATTAATTTAATCTCCTTTTAAATTTTTTTATGTTTTCAAATTATCCTTAACAAAATCAACTTAAATAACTCATATTTAATAATTACCTATGAAACTTAAAATTATTTTGAGTAAAGATGTGATGAAAAGTTATGAGTATTGTTTGTCTTGAAAGATAAAATTAATTAATTAAATTAATTGCAAGGTTTTTTTTAACTTTTAGCTTAGTATGAAAAATTCAAGATCATATAATAAAAAATCGTAAATAATTATTAAAGATGAGTTATTTTAGTTTATTTTAATTTTGAAACATAAAATAAATTTTAAAATTTTAGGAGGAGATTAATTAATTAATTTTATTAATTTCAATATTATAGTAACAAATCAACTGAGACTATCAATGGATAAAATTTTTCAATAATTTATTTAATTGATTTTGATGGTTTGAAATTTAAAATTTCAATATCGAAAAAAAAAATAGAACGTTGAGCAAGGGGACAAACAAGCACAATTTAACAATTTTTAATGCATTATTTTAGTTTTTATGTAACACCCCAAACCCGACCTAGACGTTATGGTCGAATCTGGCAATGTCACACGAAATAGAATTTGAAAACGAATTTAGCAAGTTAAAACCGTTTCCGTTTATTAGCTGTTATTTATCTTCCATCAATTCCAAAACTGTTTTCTCGTTAATTTGATTCGTTTAAACCTTTCCTGTAGTAGAAGCTTTTAAAACCGTGATATTTAAAGACAATCGTTAGCTTTGAGGAAAAACGTTGTGTTTAATAAAAAAACCGAGTTTCGTTGCGGTTCAAAAGTCTGTGAAAACAGTTAAAATCCCAAAACAATGGTAACAGTCCAAAAGTCCCAAATTACATAAAAAAAAATGCCCAGAAACAAATAGGAATTAAAACCATAAGAGAAATTAAAACCGTTCAATAGACTCGTGGTCATCGCTGAGTCTTCCGCCGCACTGATCTGTCTAGGTCTGGGGATTACCTGAACAGATAAAACAGAAAGGGGCGAGTTTACGTAAACTCAGTGTGTAATCCCCACAAAAGACATGCATACATTTAAACAACAGTCATCAATCAAATGCAGTCTGGGCCTAAGCCCACTTCAGTTTCAGTAGCAGTTCGGGCTTTAGCCCATTTCAATTTCAGTATCAGATATGCATTCGGGCCTGAACCCATCATAGTAACAGTATCAGATATACATTAATCAGTAAACAGAGTCCTACCCAACCAGCCTTTACATACCATTTTCGTCCATCTCTACACTCCATGTGGGGTTTAAAATACTCACCCATCCCTACACCCCAAGTAGTAATGAATGCGGTACATAATCAGTAAATTACAACTGAGCTGCCAGATAATAGGATTAAGAGCCTTTCAGTACACTTCCTCTAAATATGAACATCCCAACCCAATGCAATGCAACATACAATATATGACATGCTAATATATGAATATCAGTTATACATACAGTTCAATATTCATTTATATAATCATCATGCTTAGTACATACATCATACATACAGTTCACACATTTGAGGGTCTAAATAGTGCTTACCGACCCTACAGTAGGTTTACAGTCGACTTGAGCGACCCGTGCATCCTTAGAACACATTTCAGTTAAATAGGCTCACACGCTCATGTGGCCTACTCGTGTGGCCCCACACGCCCGTATGGCCCATACGACCCAATTTGGCCTTGGCCATGTGGATCAAACGGCTTGGGCCAGAATCTTACACGCCCGTGTGGACTACCCGTGTGGACCCACACACCCGTGTGGCCCACACGACCCAAATCAGTTTAGCCTGTGTGTCGCACACGGCCTACCTGGCTATCACATGGCCGTGTATTACATGTACGGCCGGGCCTCGTTGATCACACGGCTGTGTTATGGCACACGGCCTACCATGCGGGGGATCGCACGCCCATATGGCGTCTATAGTGGGGTTTTCAGCTTTCGCTGAAACCTCATTTTCTGTATTTTCGGGTACACACCTGGTGCCGATTCACAGTGAAAACACTCCTGAGCCTTCTGGAATCTAAAATTGATCAATTAACCTCGATTTAGACGCTAAAACGATATACTAACCTGAACCACATCAAAAAAATAATTCAATCGACATAGTCGAATACTTACCAAAACAGTATCAAAATCTCTAATCCACTATACGAAGGAAGCCGAATCCTGATCTCTTTGATAAACAGCTACTCAAATTCATCACATTAATGCATCCGAAACCGATTCTTAAATGCTCCAAACTTTAAGAAGACTTACCTACCATAAATCGGATCGAATCACAGCCCCCCAATCGTAGAGATTAAAAAAAAATAGAATAGCAAACCGGAATCGAAAAAGAACACAAAAGAAGAGTTGAAATAGAGGAATTTCTTAGAAGAATATCAAAAGTTTTCTAAAGGAGAGAGAAAAATAAAATTTAATAAAATAAAAACTCGCATAGGGGTTCAAACACAAGACATTTAGCAATTTGACACTCAACTTAACCATCAGACTAGGAAGCCCATTTTAGTATGAATTTACAAAAAATCAAATATAAGCCCACTGCTCCAGTATAAAACTTAAGTAAAAAAAATACCCAAAATTTACCAAAGGTAAGCTTGAACTTGGGACCTTTCACGCGCACCCAAAACACTTAACCACTGAAGCAAATACACAACTATGTCAAATTTTCACAAAAGCCAAAACAAGAATTTTGGGGCGTTACATTTTATCATTTTTCAATTTTTTTAATTTTTTTACCCCCATCAATAATTAAAAAAAATTTTGGATGAGCAAAATGAAAGTATAAACATGATGTGGCGTGTATAGTTAATCGCCATTAGAGATTTAATGCTTAGATGACTAAAATGAAAGCACCTTAAAAGTTAAGTGGCAAAATTGCAAGAATTTCATTTTAGTCACCCAAAATGAAAATGCTATAAAAATTGAATGACTAACTAATAATTTACCCGTATGATATAAAGCTTGAATTCGTTTCCTGTACCCTTCACCAATTATCATATATATATATATATATATATATATATATAAGTTATGAGTAATATTTAGCAAATTAAAAGAAATTATAGTTTTATTTTTTTAAAAAACAAAGAATCACATTAGCATAGATTATTGAAAGACATGATGATTTTTATAATAAAATTTGTTAAATTTAAAAAAATTCTTGTATTTTTTCTCAATTAAATTGGTATTAAATTAACTTGTAATACCAATTCACTAAAGGATTTTATAATAATTAGAAATTCTATCACAGGTATGATAGTAAAAATTATGTATTTAAAATACAAGTGCACGTTTAAAATGTCATGCAATAAATAACGAAATATAAGATTTGAAATTAATTATAATAACACATATGTAATATATACAAAATTAAAATAATAAAAATAGTCAATTTTGTGTAACATTATCAATATAATCACGTATACGTGTGGCCATAATGTATTTAGAACACATATGAGGTTTTAAAAAATAATATCCAATAAACAATAAAACATATTATTTGAAACTAACAATAACATAAAAAGACAAAATGCCTAATAATAATATAACTTATTTAAAATATGTAAAATTATTTTAATAATTTCTTACATTGAATTGATATCGAGTTAACTCGTGACACGAACTGAGTCACACACTTAAATAATTATATAGATACTAATCTTGTGATACACTTACTACGCGAGAGAAAAATAATAAAAAATTATTCAGACAATAAATTTTCTGAAAAGATAATAAATATTAATATGATAACAAAATCATAAATAATTATTTATTTATTTTAATTATATTCGATTAACTCCAGATATTAACTTATTCTCAAGAAAATGGATATTTAAAGCTATAAAATGTAAGTCGACTTTAAGACATGTAAACTAGAAAGAAATTCCCCATTAATGTAAGTCAAAATGTAGGTTAATGTTGTTGGATTTGTTGGAAACTTAATGGTGTTGGGGCCAGTTACAAATGGCCGACAAAGAAATTGTGTAGCTGATGTGGAGCCCTCATGCTATGAAAGTGTCATCCTATGTTAGTAAATCCAAACCGTTTACACTTATAAACGCTCAATCACATGATACTTATAAATATTTTAAAAAATTGTGGATCCTACAACATATGAATGAATATATAATGTCTTTTTCTAGTAAAATTTAATGAGTAAGTCGATTGAGTTTTAGTTTGATTAGTATGGGTATTATTATTAATATAAGAGGATGTGAGTTTGAATGTACTGAAGTATATTATTCTTTTATTTATGAGTTAAGAAAGTACTATAGATAACTTTAAATATTATATAAAGAAAATAAATATAATTAAAATCTATAATGAAATAGTTTAAAAAATAAATAAATTAATTTTTTTTTTTTGGGAAAAGGCAGAAAAGCAGCATCAAACATTTAAAAATGGACAACACTAATTAAGGTTGGGCTAATGATTTAATGGGCAATTAATTGTGTCATCAGATCTCTTTATTTAGATTTCCCTGTCTTGCTTTTCCAAGTCTACATTTTCAACAACATGACTTCTAAAGGGATCCATCAACTACTTTTAAACTACATTTAAAGATGGCATGATAAGTGACACATCACTAAATTTTTTTTAGAGTCTAGTGTTAAAAAGAAAATTTGTCATCTGAATATTAAAATTTGTCATTATATTTTATTTTTATTTATTGATACCTGTTATTGTATCGTGAAAAATGAATAAATTTATTAGTGATTAAATTTTATTACTAAACTTTAAATTTTATTAAATTTTGTTGTTAATTTTGAATTTTTAATTAGAGTTTACTACTCGATATTAATTCTCGTGATTTGAAAACATAATTTAATAAAAAATTCTTTCAAAATAATTAACAATAATTTAATTTATAAATATTAAAATTGTATAAATTAATTTAGGTTTTATTTAATTAAATAATTACTTGAAAAATAATATAAAAATAAGTTTATTTAAAAAAACCATTTTACTGATTTTAATATTATATTAATTAACTTACTATTCTTAAATACTTAAATAAAGCATGAAAAAAAAATTAAAAATTTCTTCAAAATTAGTTGAAGTTAAAATTGAATAGTGAATAACAATTCTCTATAACAACATTTTATTATAATAGTTAATTTTGGTGTAGAATCAATTTTCATGTTTTGTTTTTACCCTTTATGATAACTTCTCATCTATAACAATAATCATAAAATATGAGGTATACTCTTTACTAAATCAATTCTCTATGATAAACAAGTCTCATATTTTAGTAAAATTATTCCTATTCCTAAATGAAGTAAAAATAATAAATTTTAGTTAATATATTATTTTAAAATATTTAAATTTTATATTATTTATTAAATAAAAATAATATTTAATAAATAGAATCACATTTGTAAATTTTATTAAAGATGTATTTTAATTCTCACTAATAATATATTATAATTTGAAATTTTTAAAATTAAAAAATCAAACATGAATGGAATCTCAAAGGATTCTACAAAATTTTGAGAACAAATAAGAGAATTGATTGTGATTTCATAATTTTAAAACAATTTAAACCATTTTGGGACCAAGATACCTGTTGATAGGCAGATCCTTCACACATACACACACTTTGGGTAGATATTACGCTTCAGTTTTGGGATTCATTTGGTAAAAGGTACAATTAGAATATAGAGTGTCAATTTTTGATTATTCATCAGAGATTTGAATGATTATATTCTGCTACTGGTAATTTGATCAGGTATAGTTTTCAATTTCATCCATCAGATCTCAACGGTACATCCACCACCAAGTTGGTTATTAATCTTTCTATTGTTACATTTTCATCCTTTATCCTCCCATGATGGTAGTAGTCATATTTTTATTCCTGATCAAATAGAGTGTGGATTTGAACTCAATTTAGACTAAGAGAACACATACATGAAGATATTGTCCTTCTTAGTGCAATGTATGGGCGTTGTTGGGTGACATTTGTAGGTGTCACAAAGCTTGCGTTATTTTATATATTAAACGGAAAATTAATTCCCAATCCAATATTCTTGAACCATTTACTAGTTTTTCTTTGGGTGAACTCGGAGGATGTATTTACTGTTGGCTTTCAATGGCATGTGTTTGGACAAATATAAATAAAATTCCCAAGGGATACCAAATAGTAGAAAACAGAACATTTTAGACAAAAAGGATGGTTCGCTTGAAAGATTATCGATAATTATAAAAACAAAGACCACATATATAAATATAAATATATATATATATAATTATATATATATTCAGTTCAGCAATGAATAAGATGTCTTCAAATGTCTACATGTCATGCAGATGGGTAAAGCTTTTAACTAATTAGCTAAATCCTTTGGGTTTCCTAAATGGATTAGTGCCAGGGAGAACCCATTTCATCATGTCTAACCGGATTATATAATTAAAAAAGAAAGAGGGTCAATCAAAGTTTAGGCTCAAATCACCCGACCTCTACGCAGCAATGCTTTTTAATCATCCAACAAAACAACCCCAGCTGCTGCTTCAGGTTTCTCGGTTTCAGTTTCAGTTGCCACACCATCACTTTTGCACTCTTCATTCCCTGTTTCTTCCATTATCACATCATCATTTGTGTTAGTAGTTGTTCCCAAACTTTTTGGGTCTATTTCAGATGAATCTGCCGCATCTGAATCCACTACTCTGCTAACCGGATCCGATCCCATTGTCCCTTTTCCAGTTTCTCCACCAGCAGGTTTAACTGGTTCAGATTCGCTTGGTGAATCCTCCATCTCAATTTCGGTCCCATCAGCAGGCTGTTGGTTAGGTGGTGAAACTGCAGTTGTGCTCTCTGAACCTGCAGCTGTGCCACCTAGAGGCCGCGAGAGTGAAAGAATCCGAGATATGTCGCCACAAGTTTCTTCCAACGAAAGGAGGTTCTTCTTCAAATCAACACTTGATTGATTCTCACCCTGATTCTCCTCCAAGATCTTGCATATCTGCAACAAATTGGATAAAATCAAGAAAGCTTCAAAACAGACGCTACAATTTCCATTTCTAGGATGTTGAACAAAGTGCAACATCCTTTCCACTTGATCTTTGCAAATTCAAGCCCCCTCAAATACAATTATGTACCTTATTGTAATGTTGAGGCAATTCCAATCGATCTGCATCATCATCGCAAGCAGCTGCTGAAATTTCTTCTGAATCTGCACAAGGATAATAAAACCCTAGGTAGAAACTCTTTAACCAACAGAATCAAGCACATAAGGGTGAAGTACGGGTGATAGAGGACCAGATATCTCTTTCTTTCTTTCTTTTTTTTAACTTTTAGAGCATTAACTATCGATACATAATTGTTCTTTACTCAGACACCAGATCATATGGAAAGCAAACTCCCTATAGTTAAAAAGGAAGAATGTCACCGGGATGAATTCATCGTATCTTGTATATGACAATGGTACTCATATATGATAATAATCTCTGATATATGGTATGTAGGTAAGAATTTTTCTCAACGAGTTTTATTTTTGAAGAAATTATGGCTTACTGATAACTTCTATTGAAGGTAACGCGTCAATCACTTTCGAAGGCATCTCTTTTGAGCTTGCACTTGGCATGCTGGCAACCTTTTGTGCATTGTCTGGCTCTTCACTTGTCACCTCATTTGCTTTTAATTCACCCTAAGAGACAATTATGGATGAGAACATACTGAAAGTCCACGATCATCTTCAAGTTTATAATAGATTCAACATGAAAGCAGGAGTCCATGGTACAAGAACTACAAGATAGTAGTATGCACAGCCAACAATTGGACGACCAAATGGATTGTATTCAAATAAATTATGAAAAGCCTTGCAACCTTTGAACACATAAAAAGGACTTGTAAAATGATCTTAAAATACTGACAGCAGTGCAAGAAGTCAAGCTATAATTTACCAGAACACACTGCATCAGCATAATTGTACAAGCAGCACTAGAGATTACTAATGTACCTGATGAATGACATGCCGAAGTTTTAATTTCAAATGAGGCCAAGATCCCACTTTCAAACTTCAAAGCTCCAAATATATGTCGCAATCCAAAAACCCCATAAATATAACAAAACTCTTTTTATCATGTTTTTTAATGATCATTCGGAAATGACTTCTCAAAATTCAAAATCAACAATCAGTTCAACAGTGAAAAAAAAATAAACACACACTACTGGAGTAAAAATTTGGACTTGTTCCTAGGCTCATATTATCATCAGAAAATAAGCCAATGCACCAAACAAAATCCTTGAATGTGTCGGCACTCTGACTTTTCAAGTGAAAAAAACGGTGTAATTAAAAACAGTTCCTCCACCCAAGAACCCACCTCCTCCATCTAATAAATAGATAAATAAAAGCTAACGTATTTCTCTGTTGACTTGGTAGCATTCCTTTTTAATTTTTACTTTTCCTCTTGAAGGCAATATGATATACCTTTCTCCTCTCTTATTAAAACTAAGTCAAAAACTATATAACGCACTACAAGCTTAAAGTTCATAATAATTGCTTAGGCCAGAACTTCTAACCAGGTATAATATCTCGAGCCAGACAATGCCATTGTTCCAAGAGAAGCATTCAACTTACATAGTATTCTTTCTGATACTCAGCATTGAGCCCTTTTTCCAAGAGAAGCACCCTTTTCTTGACATATTCAACCTGCCTTCTCTGCATATCTCTAAAATGATACAAAATGGAAGGATCCTGGTATATTTGTGCTTGGTTTCCAGCATCAGTAGCTCCCTGGCCTACCTCACCTCCTACATCATTCCCAGATCCATTTCCCCGAGTCTGGTTTCCGGTTGATTCTATATTGGTCACATTAACACCATATTGCACTTGAGAACCAGCTTGCCCTGGAACAGGAAGATTTATAAAGGGAAGATTCAGCTCTTGACAAATGACCTCCTGAATCCTCAATTCTTTATCATCAACAATAGCCTGCCATCTTCCATACCCATGCCTAACAATCAAATAAGCAAAACATTAATATGATGGCCAATTCAGATCTTGACTCATAGCTGCATAAGAATCACATTACAGTAGATAAAGAAAGAGCCTAATATATCATACATAAATTTTATATGCTCTGATGCTTATCATGAATGTATGCAAATTATCACTCAATAACTTGGACAGATGTCCTTGATTACCTTCTTACACCAAAAGTAAGATCCAAAGGAGGAAGCAACTAGCAACGAAACATAAAAACACTAGTCCCAGCTAGCTAAATGAAGAAATGTAGCTCCCGAGATATCTTATTATGCGGACGTAGAAATATCTAACTTAATGTTGTTCACATGCTTTACTTTTTTTAACATCTAAGATCTCCCTACCATAAACTATATACAGTGTAGTCACACCATGCAGAGGGCTCACTACGGATAGAGCACATCCATCCAAACTCCAAAATCATCTAGGTCAGAGTTAGACTGTCAACAAAAAAGGTATTCCTGGGGCGTCATAGGCATCAGGGTACCCAATTTCATGAGCTTCAAGAGTACAAAAAACAGGCCACAAATTTGTCAACAGAGCGTGATTTATTCGAGAGGAAGATGCACTTTCAAAATTGCACCTCCACAATTAAAAGACCTTTGAGAAATATTGACAGTCAAAAAATATAATTCTTCTCATTGTCCAGTCACTAGTATTTTCATCAACTGCAAGAAAGGAAAAGGAAAAAAGAAAAGAACATAGGAAATATGGGTGCAGCCATTCAGTGTATGTCCAAGAACTTCAGAGATACGTACTTTAGAACAGCACTCAGTAACAACAAATCATGTTCCTCTTTCCAAAATTTCCCACCCTTTAATGTTGGATAGCGCATGATAATATCATCGGTAAAAAGGCGGGTCCCAGGATGTTCTGATGCAGTCTTCACCTGTTATTTCAAATATAACAATATAAAATATTCCACGGACCTATCTCATGGGTAATTTAACTAAAATTACTTTCATATTTTCTATATTGTTCTAGTTTCCCAAATCACTAAAAAGTATCCTTAAAAATGCACAAGGACATTTTATAATTCAACATGATGAGTTAAAAAATTAATCTTTCTCTAAGAATCAAACTCCAAGAATCCATTGGCATGCTCACCTTGTTGCTTATTAAAAGCAGGACAGCTATCCTAACTAGTACATCTTGAATTCTGAGACCTTCTTTGGGAACACCATCTGCAGCCAAAGAAATATGTCGTAGATCAAAAGCCAAACACCCAGGGAAGAAACCAAAAGTTGAAGTACCAAAAAAAAAAAAAAAAAAAAAAGAAAGAAAGAAAATGAATGCCATGCAGCATTGATCAATCACCTGAAAATGTTGGAGATTCGGTTATATCTTCAGAAATATGTGACAAGAAAAGAACACCATAACTGAAAATAAGATAGGAAAAAAAAAAGAGACTATAAATTAACAATTTCTACTGTTGTGCTCTCAACATGCAGTAAGTACAACAGGAGAATAAAATCTGCACAAGTAAATTGCAATAACAGACATCAAGACTGGCATTAGAAGAGAATGAGGTCAAGAAGGCATAAAGTGTATTATCGTTAGCATGAATTCAAACCACCTCCCATTATACGGCACACCAACTGATGGGAAATTAAAAACTACTCAACCATATTTTATATGCATTCCAATCACACATGCACGCAGACCATTCAAACCCAACAGAAAATGTCGCCACTAGGAAAATAATAGCTAACACTTAGCTATCAAATGTTTAAAACATATACAATATACATACTCTGGCAAGAAATAAACAAATAAGGAAAAGCCACTTTGCATACTCTTTTATTTCTTCATATGTCTTCTGTTTTAAACGAGGTGTAAACTCCTTCCAATCAAAGTCCCCAACCCCAAACCTGATGCAATATAAAATATAACAATCAAAATAACATGATGGGGCATGGAATATTAGGGGAAATTAACTCAATCAAATAGCACATAAAACAATCAACAAAAAATTGACCTCATCAATATCTGTACAAATGCAGCCCTCTGACTCTGATTGAAACCAAGCACCCGAAATGACTTTCCTTCACCTTCCATTAGAGGAATTGGCTCTGTACTATCCACTGCAATGATTAGAAATTAGACAAATTATCACAACCATATGAATAATTTATGGCCGTTGAAGCATTAACACCCTTTGAGGACAGGCAAAACATACCACGATTCCTCTTCCTGTAAGGCCTTCTACCAGATTGAGTTCCAGATGAAGTTGTGTCACCATCAGTCAGTTCAGCTTCAAAGTTATCGTCCTCACCATCAGAGCTTACATCTTCCAAACCAGCAAGGTCATCTTCTTCAACAGATACCATCTGTAGAAATTTAAAGAGCAAAAGTCTTGGCAAAAAGAATAGAAAATAAATCTTCCGAAAGATTTACGCTAGGAAATTAGCAAATACCATGGCAATATTTGTAACCAGAAAATCAATAAGCGGAGTGGACTTATGCTAACTCATGAGACACCTCAAATAAACCAATATCTGACTCGATCTAATTTTGAGTTTTGCCATTATGGCATAATACATACCTGCTTACGGCTTCTCTTTCCTTTTCCCAGAGCATTGAACTCCTCAACTTTATGAACTTCATATCGGTCTCGTAACAACTCTTCCCAGTAACTTGTTCTTTCAGAATTATTCATGGTATTTTTTTCCTCCACGGCCACTTTTTGAGCTTCTTCCTCCACAACAGTTTCTGCTTCGTCCTTATATTCAAAATTAGCTACCTGCAGAAAAGAGCAGTAGTTATTTAGAGATGTGAGTCTAAAAGGCTGTGACTTCATTTGATTCAACAAACTTGCAACACCAAATATATATTGTCGGCAGCATACATGGTAAAGTTCTCTATTTGGCAGTTCCATTCACACACACAGACCAAGAATGTCAATTACCTAATGATAGGTCAGACTTGCTCAGAACTTTTACCATTTTTTACTTCATACCTACCACTGTTTTAAATGCCATTCATTGAAAAGGGCCAAAAATGGATACTCTAAATCCAAACCAGGATACACCCATTTCTTAGTAATGAACTGTCTACAAAGAAAAAAACAAGAAATACCCAATGCTTACGTCAGCTTCTATTTTTCCATTGGAACAGATTACGCCCAACAATCCATGTAACTGACCTTCAAAACTATATTGCTCTTTTCAAATGATGCTGTATGTAACGCAAATACTGACAGATGGTTACCCTGACATAACTGGACCCATGGAGAAATAAACAGCCTTACATATATGGCACGAATATGGTGTTACTTACTGAACTTGCCTGTATTTAAGAAATCAAACATTTGAAAAGAGCAATTGAGTTCTGACAGATGATTACCCTAACATAACTGGGCCCATACAGAAATAAACAGCCTTAACTATATGGCAAAGACTATGATGGGGTATTGATTAATTCCAACCGAAAGAAGTATCATCAAAGTAAAATACCTTAGACAATTAATTGACCAATCTAACCACTCAAATCCAACACTGAAACCTTCAAGAGCGCAGTCTACTATCATTGCTCTGAATGTTCTATTAGTCGAGATATTATGCTAAATAAAACACCATTAAAGGCAGACTCTACAATTACTAAATTTGGGCACTCCAAAAAAAAATCAATATATTAGGGATGCACACAGATGAAAATTCTATTCTTTCTTCCAAAAAAATGTAAATTTTAAATGTGCTAGATTTGGAATTTTAATGATGAGAATTTCAGTAAACGAAAATCAATTAGCAACATGTATCGAATCATATTAGTGTCAAGCCCAAAGCCGGTTATTCAAGATGCAGTACGCCATATTAGTTCATCAGCCAGTAAAAGAAGAATACATAACCAATAAGTAACAGCTAAACTAAAACAAAATACAAAAATATATAAAACCTTGAATGCCTTCAAAAATCCATCCTCCTCTTCATCATCCACTGACGCCTCTTCATCCCCAACCTGTTCACGATCAAGTAATCTATCGAAAGGGAAAACAAAACCAAAAAATTAACTTTAAATCTGCAGAGGCCATACATCAATCAAGTTGTAGCAACAATAGTGAACAATAGGTTACCTATCAATAGCAGCAGCATCATAATGAATTTGGCGGGACTTTCCTGCTTCATCATTTTCATCAGCAAATAGTTCCTTTGAGCCATATCTGATGATATCATCTAACTCTTCCTAAAGTAAATAATAACAAATTAAAACTTTAGCTAAATAATTGCAACCTTTTCTTTCCAGAGAGGAAGCAAGATCTGACCATAAACTCTACGTTAACCTAACATCTACCAATAGACACCAAAAAATTAGACTTACAAGTTCCATTCAACAGAACAAGTATGAGAAACAGAGGGCTAAAACTTCAAGAAGTCACTCCACACGGACAATTAGCAAGGGCAGCCAAGGGCAAATGCATTTCCATAATTGGTTGGGATATCAAACTTCAACCATGTTGTCATTCTTCAACAATCTGTTCATTTAGGGTTCTCCTAATTTTTCTTCTAAGACCCAGTTTATTCCAACAAAATTATATAGGGATAAATCCCAAAAGTACACATGAACTTTGAGCCAATATGCAACAAAATATAGGAATTCTGATGTGGTGCAATTATGTACCTGAAACTCTGATTTTGATTTATTTTTCACATACCACTAACACTATACCTACTAGGCACAATTTTAAATTTACTTACTGCATACACACAAAAAATATTTATGCAACACAAAAAGAGCTGGATATATTCGATTTTCTATTGTGTACAATTTGAACCAAAATCGAAGTTGATATTTAGAATTGAACCAAAATCAAAGTTTCTCGTGTACAATTGCATCAAATCAAAGTTCCCATATTTCATAGCACATTGGACCAAAGCTCATGTGCAGTTTTGAGATTTACTACAATAATATATGAAAATAACATTTAGAGCCTGGTAAGTTAGATCTTTCTCAAACCATGTAACCATTATAACCTCATACCCAGCTCACAAATTAGTTAATTTCTATATCCTTTTATAAACTGCTATGTGATAAAAAAAATACCTGATTAATATTTTGAGCTTTTAGCCTCCCAACAACAAGATGCTCCAAAACCATTTTCTTCTTAGTCATCTGCATCATCCTTTCTTCAATGGATCCTCGAGTTATGAGCCGATAAATCATCACCTACAACACAGATAAAACTCTTTATAGGAAAAAATAAAAATGAGAGAGAATGGCTTTCCTTACAAAGTCAAGGAATCAACTTGCACCTTATTCATTTGGCCGAGTCGATGAGCTCTTGCCATTGCTTGTAAATCAGCATGAGGATTCCAATCACTGTAGAGGCATCACCCATATTTTCACTTTTCACTTAAACAAATACCAAAGGGAGCATGTAATATCCCTAAACCTAAACCTTAAAATAATAGACAAATAGGTAACAAAAATAGAAGTCATCAAGAGGAGGTTTCAACATCATATCAGAGAACTAGTAATAGTTCATCATTTTATAGTCCTTATATCATTCGCTCTACAATACCAGAAACCTAATATGCTGCCACATAGACAATATCAGATTTCTGGTCCTTATACCATTCGGGTAGTGATTACAACACAATGTGCAACATAATGAATTGCTACAACTTTTACATCAAAATCTGGAATTAAGTGCTTTCATCTTCACGATCTTTATCCATCATCCACGAAAACACTCTCTTACTGCTTTATGCTCAAATCCCAATTCACACACTAGTTTATCTTAACCAGCAGTCAAGATTTACCCTACTTAAATGAAACAAAGCATAAAACTAAACCAATCAACAATTATGGAAAAAAGCATTTCCATCGGATAAATCTCCCACTACAAACAAATAAACAAAAAAGGAAAGGATATATAAGAGGATAATTGCTTGACCTGTCATAAATGATAACTGTATCGGCAGTTGCAAGATTTATACCCAAGCCACCAGCTCTAGTAGAAAGCAAAAAGCAAAACCGAGAAGAATTTTTGGCATTAAACCGGTCTATGCGTATCTGCCTCTCAGCTCCACCAACCTTTCCATCTATCCGTTCATATTGCCAGTTCTGTAAAATATACAAGGGGCAATAAGATAATAAGTAAAATTTCTTCATTTATCAGCTAACCAACTATTTAACCCTAAAAACATCATGCTAATGCAGATATTAACACCTTGTAAGTACAGTAATCCTCTAGTAAGTCCAACATGTGCTGGAATTGTGAATATATAAGAACTCTATGTCCCTGCTCTTTAAGCTTTACCATCATCTTGTCCAATAGTTGCAATTTCCCAGAAGACTCCAGGAGCTGTCTGTAGAGCCATACAGAACAGGTAGAAGCAGAAGACAGGCATTTAATGGATCAATACAAAATATTTTGACCGTCTAAAACAGATATAGCATATACAAGAATAGTTTCAATTGTAGATTAAGATGAAAAAATTTGACAAAATTGATAATACATAGAAATTTTAGCCAAAAAACACGAATAAAACTTTACTTGTGAGCTTCATTCGCATCTTCGATAACTGGTTCAACCCCTTCCAACATATAAGGATGACAGCATAACTTTCGCAACTCCATAACCACATTGATTAGAGATATCTAATCCATGAAAAACATATGTCAGCTAAGTAGTAGGGCAATGCACCCTACTAGCAAAGGGATGCGGGAAAGTGGAGGCTTATTTCATTAAAACAAGTGAGCCTACTTGTGCACCACCGCGCCGGGTAAGTATTTGATAGTTGCGAGTCAGAATTGCCTTGTAATATTCTTTCTGCTTGCTACTTAATTCAACACGTAAAATGAGTTCTTTTTTTGGAGGAAGTTTCTTCATGACATCCTTCTTCACTCCTGCATTCATAAACAATCAGCTAAAGCAAGTCCACAAGAATAAAATATTTATTCCCTATAAAACCAAAGCAACTGAGTCATAAAAATAATTTTTAAAATTGCGCCAAGGTGAGAGCCTGCATTGCTTTGCAGGAGCAGGCGTTGAACAAATAATAATGTTATCCGGAGGATATGAGGGTATTGAATCAAAGCCACAACAACATAGACTACATTCTTCAGACAAGTTAGAACAAAGAAGTAACTAAGCAAGAGAATAGTGCATAAGATCCTATGTAGTAAGATATATACTTCTAAGGAGATGTGGCGCCAACATTGTATGAAGCCTGGAAATCTGCTCCTCCTGACTAATATCCTTAAATTCCTCCTGGAACTCCTCCAAACTTCCAAACTACACATAGATGAACCAAAAAAAAGTTTTAGAAAATGCTCAAAAATCTATAAAATCTTCCTGCAACTCTCCTTTATTAAAAATCCATATTCCATAGAAGTAAATTGATACTAACCTTTCCAGCATCAAGAAAGTGCATTAGCATGAAAAGTTCATCCAGATTGTTCTAAAACCAAACAGATTCCATGAGTAAGTCATAAATCATAATATTAAACATGCAGAAGTATGTGTGTATGCATATTCTGAGATAATCACAAAACAAAGACAAACTGAAATAATCATAAAACGTTTAGAACCAGCAACCACAAAGCTAGAACCAGAACAAACTTCGTAAGCTTCTTGCATCCTTTAGAAAGAATTGAAGAGCAAGTACAATATAAACGGCAACAATGCTATTTAAGGAACTTCTTAATATGAACCTTTTAAATCAATTTATCTAAAAATAAATACAAGACACTGCAGGCGTATTTTAATCATAAAAGTTAGCAACAGCTCTTAAAAAAGTGGCATATGCAGCCTGACTTTATTTCTTAACATCAAATGTTTAAATTCGAAATTTTTCTCTTATAAGAATTTAATGGCTTTTTAGATAAGAAGATAATCAGAAAATAAAAGAGATAAATAAATAAAAGGCTTGGAAAGCAGCATTCGTCTTGAGATATCAAAAGAATTATGTAGCAAAACATGGTATGAAAAGAATAACATGCAAATAATTGCGCCACTGCTGGAAAGCAAGTCATAACTCATTGGACAAATTTCAATGCTATTTGCGATAGCTTTCAAGATCTCCAATGTAATACCAAAAACAAAGAACAAACCTGAAGAGGAGTTCCAGTCAAAAGAGTACGGTGGTAAGTGGTATACTGCTTCAATGAAAGAAACAACTTTGAATCCTTATTCTTAAGCCGATGTCCTTCATCAACGATCTACACAATGGATCATGTATCATCAAAAACTCACACAAGAACTACCAAACAGACTCAATGAGCAAAAAGATTTACCATGCACTCCCACATTATTGGCTTCAATGATGCTGTGTCCAAGTTAATCATCTCATATGATGTTAAAAGAACATCAAATTTTATCCTATCTTGCTTGCTTTCACTAACAATATGGCCAGATTTCTTTTTTTTGATCTTCTTATGACTCTTTTTAGGATGATAAAATTCATACTCCCTTATTACTGCACGAGCTTGAGCAGAGCCTACATACATAACCTGCATCATGGTATTCACAATCAAATAGCATTTATTGGGAATCAAAACATGTAATTTTATATTTTTCAAGTACATACAACATTCATTTGGGGAGCCCATGTTGCAAACTCCCGTTCCCAGTTCCGTAATGTTGATAGTGGTGCTACAACCAAATGAGGAGCAATGTTATCTTCAAAAAGAGATGCCAAAAAAGCAATACTCTGGATTGTTTTACCTGCACACAAACAAGACAGAGAATTTGCAACCCATTATATAAGCTACTCAAATTCCTTCAAAAAGCAACCTGTTTTCAAACAGGACTTACCAAGGCCCATTTCATCAGCAAGAATTACATGTGTTTGTTTGGACCAAGAAAATCGCAAGAAGTTCAACCCTTCAAGCTGGTAAGGGTGCAGCGTTCCTAGAATTCCAGGAAAATGCTGTCAGCAATTAATAATGACCGCGTATGTGTGAGCCTACTCAGACAAGTGCCAGATTGCAGGGAAAAAGCATTAGAATGTACCTCCAGTAAGAAATTCAGGACTCTGTTCGTACTGCTGAAATTCCTTTGATTTTTTCTTGGACTCAACAGCATCTCGAAGGCTGCATTTTTGCTTAGCATATTTACGAGATCTGGACCTAATTTTATTGAATTTCTCAATTTCAGGTTGAAATGCAGATATGTCTGATTCGAACTCCCAATAACATTCATCATAAGATAGTTCTTTATACTTAACAAGATACTCCTTCTCATCCTCGTCTCCCCTAAAGAAGTCAGCATGCGTAATAGACATACATTAGCTACTGAACCAGAAACCAAAGCTCAAAACAGCACACAAAAATACCAAGCCAGATTCACAAACAGTAAGTAAATCAATATTCAGAACTTGGATGATAATGTACATGAGGGTGATTATTGAAATCAAATGATAAAAATCAAGGGCATAGAACTATGATTTAAATGTATAATATGCATATGTGTATATACATATAATAAAGTTATTAGATAGGTGAACCTGCAAGCAAGAATTCGATCAACTGTTGTCCACTCAGGTCTAATGGCAACAAAGTCATCTTCATTGCTATTCTTTGATGCCATTTGTCGATGGAAGTTGTTCACCTTAGTCCTTAAACGAGGATTGGACTTAAAAGCTTTTAGGAACTCCTTCTCAGGTACCCTAACACAGCCAAGTAGATATATAGTTAATTTGCTAAAAACATTATTATAAACATAATTAACCAGAAAATTACCAAGTGCAATGCAAATAAGATAACCCCTTCCACTTTACAAGATACTGTTTCACAAATATTTGCTTTGAACCCAACTTGGAAGCATCATTGTCATCAGCCACAGTAGGACGCATTTCGCAATCCAATATCTTTTCAATGTCATTCAGAGGGCTAACCTGCAAGAGAAAAAGGGTAATCCTAAGCTGCTGTGTATCCAATATATAGAGGTATTTGCAATATCAGAAAACACTATTTAATCATACACATTCAGGGCATCTCCAGTTGTTAGGAAGAGGAGGAGCTTTCAATGGAGGAAGTAAACACTTTGGGTGGTATGCATAAGTACATGTTGCACAATTCAAGAGATTCTCAGTCTCTCCACAAGCTTGGCATGAGTTTTCTTTCTGTGATTTTAATCATTAAAGGTGGTAAGTGGAAAGTAAAAATAATAATAATAACAACAACAACCATCTGAATGTTCCATATCTAAATTAGAATGAACAATAACATAAACTAAAGAAAGTAACAGAATGTCAACATTGTTCTCTGCAATTGAGAATCAGCGCTTTTCACAACATAGACTATATAAAGCTTAAATCTGATACAATATGGAAAGGAAGAAAAGTCATCCTACTTAGAGGCAATTCTTTTATTGGAAACATAAAAGCTAATATCACAGAAGCAAAAAGAGGCTAACCGCATCATCCCTGACTATCCTTTCCAACTTCTCTTCAGTTTTACCAGATTTTCTGGACACAAAATCTGCATCATCATCTGATTCATCCAAATTGTAAATTGGCTTTCGATCTGATCTATCCCGGAGCCTCTCAACCAAGCTACTCATCTTCTGCAAAAAAGATAACATATATGTATTTTGAAGACTTTAAAGTAGCAAGACTACTGTTCACCTACATAACTCGTGCACTGCTGTTGAATGAATTAAACAATAAAAACAGAAATTACTAAAATTCACAAGAAAGCATCAAACCCAATCTAAAACAAAAACATGCGGCTTATTCAAAAACTACATAAGAGATAGAAGGATTGTAGTCCTTTCCCCACATTTTATTATTGAGATGTTATAATATCAATTAATTTAAGCATATCTAAAACAACAAATTCTTGTGTTTCCTTCTTTTACCTTGCTGTACCAAAGCTAGCACCCACTTTTACAAGTTAACCAAAGGAAATCAAGGTCTAAATTTTACCATAAGCAAAATGCCAGATACGGCAAAATTGCAGTCAAAGATTCTGAATGCAATGAATTTGCACTCATTACAAAACTAGATTTCTACCTTCTTTACAGAGAATTTACACTCAATTGCAACTTTAAATTATAACCGCAAGGCCAACCTAAGCCTTGCTGTCAATTGAAGATCCTTTCTCTCTTCAGCTTATGAATACTTTATGATCTTTGATGATTCTAATGGTCTCAATCACGTTTTAGTATCAATTATCAGGTTGTGGTATCTTACAGGTACTTGACACCTTAGTCATTACAAAGAAGAAATGAAGAATAAGTTTCGAAGACTCAAGGAAACTGCAAAATCTTCAAGATCTTAGTCAATCATGTCACATTTAACATAGTTTCATGCATATCAAATGAACTTCAAAGAGAGAACAATTGTAAGAAAGACCAGAAAAAAAAGTTAAAAAATAAATAAATAAATAAATAACATTGTGAATTACCATATTGAAGATATGTCAAGATTAAAAAAAAAAAAAAAAAAACTACCTCCAGATTTTTTAAATACCAAAAAGTTCTTCCAGACTATTGCTTTCCCAGTAAGTTTTCACCAAGAATAAAGTTAGATAACTCACATTTAATTAGATTTTGAGACTCAAAATCTTTTTTGAGAAAAAGGTTTCCAGCAAAAATTCTAAGTTCAGTGGCCTTCATCAGATTGGAAGTACTCTTCTGTTTGTGCCAAAAATTTCTGATAATCTGACATTATGTTGATGCAAAGAAGTGGTTTTTTTTTTTTATATATCTTTGAAATGCCAAAAAAAGGCTAATAAAGTCCTCATATTATGATACCTGTGCACCACAGAGGTGCTAATATCCACACAGAATTATGCAACTAACTACATACAACTTAATTATCATTTTCGATGCATAAGAGACCTATCTTACTCAAACTTGAGTGTGAGTATCAGATATGGGTATACACCCGGCACAAACATGTTCAGTTTTTTCTACGGCTTTCCATGTTTTTGGAGCTTCATCTCCCCATAACCATGCCCTGGAATGTGTCGGACATGGGTATTCAGTACTTCAAGCAAAATGAAGGGCCAGAGCAACATAGTGAGAGATATACACTTTTGGTTACTGCCATCCCTACAGTTGCACTGGCAGCGATAATATGAATGGACCTCAAACAACATGCAAAACAATGTGAAAATCCTAACACACTTTACACGAGAATTATTTCGATGCAGACAAAAATCCATAGGGGCAAAAAGTGCAAATATTTATCAAAGTGGGGGTGAAATTATGAAGAAACACAATTTAGTCAATAAATTCAACCCACATGGATTTGAGCAGCATATTGTTTCTTTAAATCTACTTCTATATATAGTTTTTCTTTAACGATCTAAGTACTTCCATAAATAGGAAAACTTCCAGCTCGAAAAAAAAAAAAGAGCACACACAACCTTTCATTTAAAACGTGAAACACGTGCTTAAGATGAAATTGATAAAAGGAGTAATTGCTCCCCGCCAACCCACATACAAAAAGAATGGCAAACCACAAATTAACATAAACGGTCGTTCATGTTCCTTGTCTCATTGTTCATTAAATTAAAAGTGTTCCATGCAAAAAATGGGCATGCACGTCAAACAAAAATGCAGGGACCATACTTCATAATTGTATTAACTCTCAATAGATCACGATTGTACAAGTTTGTCGAATCATCACAGCCAACTTTACCTAGCACAGGAGACATTGAATAATAAAATAACCTAACAGGCAGAGCTTTCTGCAGCAAATACTACAGGACGACGAAGGAAATGATCAAGGAGAAGAATCACTCAGATCACAATGAAAAACAGTTTAAGTCAATAAACCGGCATGTAGTTTAAATCCAAAAGTGACAAGACACCCTGGAAAACCTAATTGGATAATGGCGCGATAAAAAACTGAGAACAACAATTAAATGGACAGGAGAAGGAAGGAAAACATGCATAGTGACAACATGCAACAACATAGATTAACTCAGAGCTCCAAATAGATGTTCATAAAGGGGAGATTATATTTAAAATTTACCCTAGGCGCGGAGGCTTAATGCATATCCACCAGCAAACAACTATAAACTAAAGGTTCCATACCTGCTTCTTAAACTGATCCATAACTTTGAACCAAATTTAGCTCCAAGCACAAGAAAGCTAGGCATACACTTACATATATTCATATCTTTAACAAATAAAAGAAATAAGAAATAACCTAATTATCAACCCTAAAAATGAACTTCCAAGCTGACAAGTAAACAAAGTACCAAAAAGCAAGCATATCTAAGTAAAAAAAAAAAAAATCTCAATAGACACACAAAATTCCGTGCAAATATAAACATTCCCCATTTACAGACCTCGTGGAAGTTAAAATTAAAACCTCAAATCCCAACATTCTTCGGCACTAGAATCTAAGAACTGAAATTTCAAACGTTAAAACAAATGTACAACGTAAGCATAGAGAATTACCGAAAATTAAGGGATCTGAACTCCCTTCAAGTACGTTGAAGTAGTGCCAGACCCTAGAACCGGAGAGACGGTGGTGGACCGGGGTTGGGGGCAAGAGGAAAGTAACGATAAATAAAAAAATCACCGATACAGTGCAAAAAAAAATAACTTGAACCGCCGGTTTTTATTGGGGCTATGAAGTGACGTAATTACTATGAGGTGCATGATAATATTGATTATTAGTATGGGTACTATTGTCCTTTAATTTGCAATTTACAGGCTGTAAATGACATTTGAGAGGACGTATTTGGCAAATTTTGTACAGGCATGCGTTATGTTTTTCTTTTTCGGTAATTAAGGACAACAAATTGATATGGGTATTATAGTCTTTTCACTTGAGAATCTATATTTTTTAAATCAAAATTTAATGTCAAATGCACTTTTCTCGTCATTTGGATTTTATTTAATACATACAAATATAATTTTAATAATTATTTTTAAAATTTTTATTAAATGATTTTTCAGTAGTATATTCCTAATTTTTATAATATTAATATTATTATAATTTCTAATTATAACCCTTCTCACCTATAAATAGAAAAATAATGTGTTTTAATACATTTAAACTCACAACCTCCTTCACTAGTAACAATATCGATACCAATCAAGCTAAAACTCAATCAAGCAAATTTATATTTTTAAATACATATAACTAATCTCAAAGTAATTTATATATGCATATATATATATATATATCTCACAATGTAGACACAAATATACACATATCCAACTTTTAAAATTTATTTATATAGGTTTTATTAGAAAAACAAATGATAAAAATAACACATTTTGAAATGTAAAAAATATTTCCTTCTTTCGATGGATGAGTTGCATTCGCGGCTTTAGAGTATTTGAGCTGACATTCTCTCTATCTAATCTTGAACTTCTTCATTTTACTTAAGCTAACATTATGTTCGTCTGATCTCATTATACATTACGAGCTTTTATCTGAATGTCAGACACAGGAAAAGATGAAAATTTTGATTTACATTGTTCTACAGAGCTATACTATTGAGTGTAATAGTTAAGGAAATGTTAGCTGTTAAGAACCTAATTGAAATGAGTTGGGTGGAATTGAAGGCCTTTGCCTATATGGGAATGAAACCGGCACACACTTGCCTTTCATGCACATTAAAGAAGATATCACCCTGGATATTTCGAGGTCATAATTGATTGTAGTAGTTTTTTAGGAAGAACAGGTGTAAGAAAAATGCACAAAAAGATATGACACTTGATAACTTCAGCGATTAGTTTTTCCTTGTATGGATGCTTTGATAAGATGAAGCCACCATATCAACCAAGGCTGTATTGCACAATGCGTTCCGATCTGGTAGAGGCGTTACGAGCTTTTCCTTATAAGCATGCCTTGATTCGCCGAAGTTACCAGATCCAATCACCCAGCGCAAAGAGCCTGTATTGCATGAGGCATTTCAATACGGTACAGGTGTTGCATGTGTTTTCCTTAAAAGCATGCTTTGGTATGCTAAACCTACTGGATTTGGTGCAATAGAGACTATATTGCATGATGCATTCCGAGTCGATGCATGTCTTGCAGGCCTTTCATTATTAAGCATGTATCCATGTCTTGCAGGCCTTTCATTATTAAGCATGTATCCGATGATGCATTCCGAGCTGGTACAAGCCTTGCAAGCTTTTCCTTGTAAAGATGCCTGATTTGCATAACCTACCAATCCAATGCAACAAAGCTTGTAAAACACACACTTAAAGGGTTACCCCCACACATCAAGTCCGGCTAATTGTGAACTAGTACACAATTTCAAGTATTACTGTTGTAAGAACCAAATCATGCAACATTGATATTAACAAGTTCTTAGAAAAAGAGCTTTCAGGACAATATAATACAGTACCACCCTATGCAACATCTATGAACTCGAATGCAGAAATCCGAGTCCATCATCACTACTAACTCCCACATCTTCCAGAACAAATTCTAGTCATAAAGTCTCCAAAAGAGATACCAATTTCCAATTGAGGACTTCCAAAGAGAAGTATAATGCCATACAGAAATAATACTCTTACAACAACAAAAGCTATCTATGGCTAAACTGTTGCACATGTTATAATCATCTAAATAAAACGATTAAACAAGCTGTTAAAATAATAAGATGGTAATTGTTACAATTATTATTGAAAGACTAACTGCATAATTTACACTGGACTTCAACTTGAACACCAGGTTTTAGTTACAATGCAAGCAAAAGAGAAAAAGTCACAACTAGATCAACAATCTTTCTTCTTTGGCCAATGTATACAAATAAAATTAAGTCACACACACTTAGTAGTCTACATCCTTTTTCCCAATTATTTTCTCTTTTAATCCGAATTCTGCCCGCCCTCGACCTCTAAGCCATACAGTACACCTGCATATTTCTGTACTGATTTGAAAAAGTTATCCCTCAACTTCCTAAACGTGCATGATGTGAGCAAACTATCCGAACCAGCTTGATGGCATACACCAACTCTTTCCACTTCTAACAACTCGGCCAGCTTGTTTAAACCACCATGTAGGCCATTGCAGAACTTCATCATATGTTTGATATCGTATACCATCGGAAAATACATTTTGATCAAATTGAAGAAGCCAGTTTGAGTATCGGGCAAACTCCTGCAGGTCAAAAGTTTAAGCAAATATCCGAAATCATATCCGCTTGAAAAGTGACCCAATGCACATCATCATTCAACACAATCCCGGACGACATCAAAAGCTCACCGAACCGTTTCACATCAATACCTTTTTCATTGTTCTTCTTAAAATCAACCCCACATTGACGCAACAACTCGATGGAATCACTAACGAAGATATCTTCACTGATATTAAACTCGCGGAAATTGAATTGCCAAATGCAAAAGTTGTCGGTTCCACAAGTGGGAAGATTCCCGTTGGCATCCGAAAAAGTGAGACCCAACTGGATCAATTTCAACATATCCACATTATCTTTCAAAGTTTGGTAGTTATAATCACTTACGTTCTTGAAAGTTCCAACGGGGCGTAGAACAACACCTGGGAACTCAGTATCCATAGCAACATAATTGTAAGTATCAACAATTTCACGGATCAAAACAAACTCTTCTTCCAGATTATCGTTCCAAACTTCTCGAATTTGAACCGAATCACCTTTGGGCAAAACCGACATTTCCAGACAAATATTACCAAACCCAGATCTGGAAAATAGTGTCGTTTCGATCTAGAGAGCGGATCTGAAAAAACAAATGCAGAGAAGCAAATGAAAAAAAAAAGAAAGGGAAGGAGGAGAAGAGATTTGACCTTGGAATTGTGAAATCGAAAAACAACAGATCTTAAAGAGCTCTTTTGCGAAACAGTGAATCGTGTTTGGGGATTGAGGAGAGTGATTGTGGGTCAACGAATCAGAGGCAAAGGGAAGGAAGAGAAACGCGGACAAGGCAGCCTGGCTTGTTTGAACCCGCTTTGCTTATGGGTGTCATCTTAATTGACTATAAAAAGGAGGGTGGTTAAAAGGGAAAAGCGATAGGCGGTTTCTGTTTACAAGCTGTTCCCACTACGCCGCCGTATTCGGCTTTGCATTTTTTCCTAGTTATTACTTAATCCAAGATACTTTATTTTATTTAAAAAAAAACTAATAAATTTTAAAATAGGTATATAATGGGATTTAACCGACGCTGATTCAATTGGTAAAATTTTATATTTACTGTCAATTAAAGTTTTATTTTAACATGATTTATACATTTTGATCTTAATATGTCTAATTTATTATCTCCGTCCATTGTATATATCTATCTATCTATCTATATTTTAATAAACCCATAATTAAATTAGTGTAATAAGTCAACTGAATACTACTCGATTTAAAAATTTACTAATATATTCATCTATAAATAAAATAAATTATATTATTTAAAGACACTTTAATTCTTTGTTTTAACAAAAAATAAAATTTAAAATATGCATACTGGGTTTTGAACCCACCGTAATTGCATTAATAAAAATATATGTTTACTACTCAACCAAATTTTCAATTGGATATATTTTATACATTTTTATTTTATATGCATAATTTATGATATTCATCAATTGTATCTATAAATAACATTTTATACAACTCTAGCACAATTAATATTGTTTATATGATGTATTTGTTTGTTTAATTTTCATTTTACTCTCAATTTAATCTATTTTATTTTAGTAAGGACATATTTAGTATGTTATTATGATTAATTAGTTCCAAGACATATGTTTCATTATTTATTGTAGGTTATTTTTAAACACGCTTCTGTGATCTAATTTTGTGGTTTTCACACGCATACGTGTGTGATAAAATTTTTAGTACAATCAACCCCATCTATAATAGTCTTATTTGTCTGGTCAATTTATGCTTTTTTATAGAAAGGTGATTGTTACATATCTATAACATCATGTCATTATAGAGAGATAATTGTTGTAAACTTGGCATATAATTTATATCGTGAATTTCAATTAAATAAAGAAAGTGTGAATTATGCTAAAAAAAGAAAGTGAGAATCAATCAACAAATTTAAAAGTCGTATAATAAGTGCATGCATTATTGCTTTTATGCATATTTTATTTTTTCACATGATTAATTATAAAGATTATAAAACTAATAAATTCAATTAATCAATGTGATATGTGAGTTATCAAATTAAATTAATTAAATTATCATGAATTACTAAATTCAAGTAATGAACTTACAAGTTTATGATGTTCCAATTTATAATACAATATTTAATTAGTAAATTTAATAATTTATTGAATTAATATGTTTGATTCTCATTGAAGATTATTTTATTTAATAAGATATGATTAATAGATTTTTTCACGTGAAATTTAATTATTTTATTGAAATAATATTTTAATTAAAATCATTTTATTTAATAAATGATAATTAATAAGTTTTCTTGTATGAAATAGTTATAATTTTACTTAAAATTTAGACAATATATTGTTATAAAAACTAATTTAGTAAAAATGTACTTCATAACTATGAATTTTATTGTTATAAATGAAAATCTGTTATAGAGAATTAAAATAAAACTGAAAATATTAATTCTACTAGAAATTAATTATTATACCAAAATGTTGTTATAGCATATGATTATTATAAAAAGGCTGAATGTATAATATAAAACTACTATATTATACAAGATATAATAATAATAAATAATAAAATGTGAAATGATTAAAAATAATTTAAATAATATACTATTTCAATTTTATTAATATATTAAATTTACCATAAATATAAAATATTTGAATTTTTTACTAAAATAGATATAATATGGATATACAAATTTCTTATTAAGTACCAAACCCTTTCAGTAAAACTATTTTTTATTAAAAACTATAGCCTCTTTTTTTTAATTGAGTATGAGAGAGAACTGTAGTCACATCAAACATCAAGATGAAATATATTATGTAAATAGATTAGGGTTTTTACTAAAAAATATAAAAAATTAAAAATTTGAAAATAATACATAAAAAATGTAATTACGAAAATGGTATGTCAGGTGGTTCGCCTAATCGGCAGCACACACCTACGACAAACAGTACCAAAACAGTAAAAAAAACTAAAAAAAAAAAAAACATGTTGGTGCGAGGCGGCACGGTGTTGCCTCTGGCGGAGGCAAGACCGGTGTCACCGCTTTTAGTGCCGATTTGACCCCTCATGCAGAGGGTTTTGTTTTTGTTTGGGGACCATAATATATGGTCCCCAAGCTTCATTTTCGGCAAAGAAGAAGAAGAAGAAGAGAGAAGAAGGGAAGAAGAGAAGAAGAAGAAAGAAAAAGAAGGAGAGGAGGAGAAGGAGGCCGGCGGCTGAGAGAAAAAAAAAGAAAAAGAGAAGGAGAAGAAGAAGAGGGAAGGAAAAAGAAGGAAAGAAAAAGGTAATTTTTTTTATAAATTTGAGTAATTAATGTTAGTTTAATAACGTTTTAGATTTAAATCAGATATAATTTTATTTTTATTTCTTTCTAAGGTGTTATTTGGTTAAGAAGAGATATTAAGGTATATTTGTATTTATTTTATATTTTCATTGAAGTATTAAGCATTTATGTGTAAAGAATATTTTTTTGTTATTATTTTATGTAATTTATTTGTTAAGTGTGTGTTTTAGGTTGTTTAAAAGATTTTTTAATTTATTTGACTTATTATAGAATTTTTTTATTTTTTATTTTTATGTGATCGGGTTTTAAACTTTTTACAAAAATAGTAAAAATTTTAAAAATTAAAATATATTAATGAAAAAAATACGAGAAGAAATAAAATCTGAAAAAAACTTTATTGGGGAAAGTGGTGGTGACGAGTTTTTGTTAAAATAATATAAAAAATAAAATATGAAAATAGTATAATTAAAAAATAAAATCCGAAAATAAAAAATACGAACAAGGTGCCAAAGTCAGTTACTTATTAAATTAATATAAAAAACTTAAATAATACATTTGAAAGATTTTATGCTAAAATAAAACACCAAAATAATATATTTTAAAAATAATATCTGAAAAAATATGAATAAAGTGCTAAAATCAGGGTTATTTACTAAAAAATATAAATAATACTTAAATAATACATTTGAAGCATTATGTACTAAAATAATATAAAGAAATAAAATACGAAAATAATATATTTTAAAAATAATATACGAAAATAAAAAATTACGAAGAAAGTATCAAAATCAGGGTTATTTAGTAAAAACCCTTAATATAAAAGCAGTTAATTAATACATTTGAATTTTTTTTGCTAAAATAATATAAAAAATAAAATAAGAAAATAATATATTTTAAAAAATAATATCTGAAAAAAGTATGAATAAAGTGCTAAAATCAGGGATATTTATTGAAAAATATAAAAACACTAAAATAATACATTTGAAACATTATGTACTAAAATAATATGAAGAAATAAAATACGAAAATAATATATTTTAAAAATAAGATACAAAAAATACGAAAAAAGTGTCAAAATCAGGGTTATTCATTAAATTAGTATAAAAACACTTACATAATATACCTAATACATTTGAAACATTTTTGCTAAAATAATATAAAAAATAAAATAGGAAAATAATATATTTTAAAAATAATATACTGAAAAATATGAATAAAGTGCTAAAATCAGGGTTATTTATTAAAAAATATTTAAAACACTTAAATAATATATTTAAAACATTATGTACTAAAATAAGGGTTTTAAAATTAAATAATCTGAAAGTAATATATTTAAAAAAGATACTGAAAAAAATACGAAAAAGTGTTATTTATTAAATTAATATAAAAAATACTTACATAATACATTTAAAATATTTTTGCTAAAATAATATAAAAAATAATATCTGAAAATATTTTACTTATTATCATTTTAAAATAATAATAATATTTGTATTTAAATTGGATATATTTAATTTTTAATGTAGTATAGCAAAAGAAAATGTTGTCGAAAAATTTGTTTGCTATTTTTTTATAAGTTATTCTAATAAATATTTAAAATCTATCAAACAATAAAATTAATAACCGAAATTTATTTTGAAATTGCGAGCATCATAATGGCTTCATTGATCAATAAGGAACTTTCTCACATATGTGACACGATTAATAATACGGTAATATATTGTTATTTGTTACATAAGGGTTTCATTAAAAAAAAATCTACGTAATTTAAGAAAATAAATTATGTTATTATAACTATTTTTTGTAATTTAACACTGTCAGGACTTGTACCGCATATTAAGGGGCAGGGTGAATGGTGTAGGATATTCCCCGGATGCGGATCGATGCCGTACTTAGAGCTAGCTGGATTCGGATCAGCAGCAATGACCCGGACGTTCGATTTGCGGTATGATTTAATATCCGCATTGGTCGAGCGTTGGCGGCCGGAGACCCACACTTTTCATTTATTGTGTGGGAGTGCCGATTACTCGGAGGATGTTGCATTGCGTTTGGGCTCCCAATCGGCGAGGATGCCGTCCGCAGGCGTAAGTGCGATAATGAGCCATTGCACTTTGTTACTGACCTACTAGGAGCCTCGCCGGCGATCTTGAGTCTACTTTTTCGAGTTGAAATTTACATGGCTAAAAGCTAATTTTCAACATTTATCAGATAATGCCACCGAAGAAGAGTTGGTGTGCGTAGCTCGAGCGTACATTATGCATATCATAGGGGGTGTATTGATGCCCAATTCGAACAACAACAAGGTTCATATCCAGTATTTACCTCTGTTAACTGATCTGCGTAGTGTTCGCTCTTATAGTTGGGGTTCGCGATTACGCAATGTTGTATCGTGAGCTTTGTCGGACGACAAAGCCTAATCTTTATGAACATGGGCGGATGCCTTATATTGTTGCAATCATGGGCTCTTTATCGGATGCCATTCTTGGCATCGGTTAGTCACCAACCATACGTATATCCGCTAGTTAACGGTGATAAAATTTAACTTGTTAGTAATTGGCAATTTCTTTATAATAATACTATTCTAATGAAACTATATTTACTTGAAAATTGTTTTCGTAGATGGAGTATTTATCCGGTATCGGAGGTCGTACCTTCGTCCCGATATATCGTCGATGATTGAACAACATGCCGGGAAGGGTAAGCTATTCAAATATTCGTGACATGTAATTGCTTTTTATATCTTACTCCAACCGTGTTAAATTTTAATCATGGTATTAATCGTGCAGTTTATATGGATGCCATACTGTAGACCAGAAATTGCGGCTATTATACCCTCGTCTGCCTACGTTGATTCTCAGTTGTGGTGCACAAACGCACCAATTATCAGTTTCAATGTAGTCGAGTGGTACCACGGAGATCGAGTACTACAACAGTTTGGTTGCATCCAGTACATCCCAGATCTGCCAATGCAGGTGGGGGAGGAGGTTCACGGTAAGAACAATAGAGGGAGACATGGACAGCATTGGGGGGTTACGCACCGGAGATATTGCGGTGTGGGAGAGTCGGATGGCTCGAAGACCTCAGATGGATATGTCTTCCGATTTACGCCCATCGTTAGAGTACATACAATGGTACTTTAGTATGGGGAAGCCATATTTACTTGGTGGGCAGTCGACTATAGTCCCCCGACGTCAAATGATCGGGGCATACGAGCGATGGCCGATATAGAGCCGATCTGACCGGATGCCGAGCATGACCGGACCGGAGCCGAGGTATAGCCGAGGCCGAGTCCGAGCGATCGCATTCACATTCGACTGATACTTCTTATCATCCGGATTTGGCAGGCAATGACTATTTCCCGGGCTCGTCATCGCATTCACTTTCGGCTGATACTTCTTATCATCCTGATTTTGCGAGCAATGACAATTTCTCGGGCTCATCGGGGGGCGTATACCATTACAGATTTGATATGTTTGGGTCGTACACACCGCAGCATAGCACCTCTCCCGGCCCATATCCACCGCATTATAGCACTGCCCCTGGCCCGTATCCACTGCAGTACTCCACTCCTACTAGGTTGTATCCACCGCAGTATGGCACTCCTCCCGGCTCAAGTTTATCGATGCCATTCGAGCCATATAATTTTTTTCTATGTATCAGACACCTTCACCTGCGACTGAAGAGGATGTTGGTCGTCGCGATCACCCACAACGTGAACGTCGGTCTCCGCAGAAATATACCCTTAGGACCACACCATCGAACCATCAATTTTAGGGGTTTCTTCGGTTTTGATATTAAAAAGTTTGTATTTTTTGTATATATTTAATTTGGACATTTTTGAACATTAAAACACTAAAACTTGTATCAAGCTTAGTTTCTAGAAAAAGTAACGGATCTTAATTTGGAGTTCTGTAGCTCTAGATATAAATAAATTCATAACTGCAACTCCAAAAAACAGCTTGATAGATTTTTAACAAATAGATGAATATTTGCAATATAATTTTTTTCATATAAAATAAATACATTACAACATAAGTTCAATTCCTACCTGATCGTGACGATTGTCCGACATGATAGTTTCATTGCGGGCATTTACTCCGATTATGACCAGCTAACTGCATAATCCACAACGCTGCGTCGATTTCTCTCTAATGTCCATTTCATTACGGATTCTAGTTGATTGCGACGACCTCTTGGATTCTGCGTAGCCCTCATGCAGGACAAGTTCGAAAGTTATCGGAGGCACTTCTAATGTGAGCAGGTTGGGCGGAGACGGAATTCGTTTTCCCATACACGTAACGTGCGATTGAGTGTGTACACATCTTCGACAAATTGTTCAACATTAAGGTTGACCTTAGCACACGCTGCAACGACATGCGCACACGGGTAATGAAGTGTTTGGAATCTCCTACAATCGCATTGTCTATTCCGGAGATCAACTCTGTAGGACCTAAGTAGTAGACCGGGTCAGCGACCAATGGTCTCCGTAACTCGAAACATTTCAAGGCGTCGTGAATATATTTCTACATTCATCGACCTCGCCATCCGACGGTTTGCAACCATTGCATCCCTAATATCTTCGACAAATATGTGTCCCGCCTCAATCTGGTTAACTTGTTGCTGACCCATTCTTGGCATCAAGGTAGCCAACCTGTAGAATGTAGCCGAGAAGACTGTTGAAATCGGAAGGTGTCGTTTTTCAACAATACAACGTTGACCCCCTCAACTAAGTTTATGATCATTTGACCATAACGAAAGCCCTCGTCAAAACTTTGAGCCCATTGCCACGGCTCTATAGTACCCAACCACTGTCGGAAAGATGTATTTGTTTGACCCTCCATGTCACTCTCAAGTCTAGTTATCCTTTGGCGAAAAATGTGTGGCTCTAGCTCGTACGCTGTATATGTATTAAGAATAGATAAGTTACAGTATTGCCCTAAAAACTTATATTGAAAGGATAAGGCAATCGTTTACCTATTTTCACAAATTGTCTTTTCCATCGCATTTTATAATCTCTAATGAAGTTAGGCTGCGATGTGACGGATGCAAGAAGCGGATCTCCATGGTACACCGGAACGTCTAATGGCGGCAATTAATCCATTCCCTCTATCAGAGATAATACAAATATTATCGTTGCTAATAACATACCTCCGCAGGTTGGTAAGGAAGAATTCCCACGATTCTATGTTCTCCTTATCTACAATGGCAAATGCTATCGGGAGCACGTTCCTATTGCCGTCTTGAGCAACCGCAATAAATAAGATCTGTGTATATTTTCCATATAGCCAGGTCCCATCCACTTGCACAAATGGCTTGCAATGGGGAAATGCGCGTACACATGGATCAAACGTCCAAAACATCCGATGGAAAATTCGTTTTCCCAAGCGTAGTTGGTCATCCGGCCGTAATAAGGTCGTGGTTCAGAACTCAATAACGGTCCTCGGTACGTACTCCGCATAGCGGCTATCCATCCTCAGTAGCTCGTTATCGACGATCGAAATCCCCATACAATTACTCCATTGCCATCTGTTTTGCTATCCATGCCTTCGATATGACACTCGATACTAAAATCGTGCTTGTATTTCGACAATCGATCAAACTTTAATGGTCGGCATGTCCTTCACCATTGGCATGATACACGTCTGAGATAGTTTTAGAATCAAGTTTTCGATGATCTTCATCATACGTGTTGATGTGCATGTGAGGCCCAACAAATTTGCGTATCTCCCACATCTGCGAATTTTGAATAAATGCGACTCATACCCGCCAATTGCGCCTTCCCCAACTTCCAACACTCCCAATATATAATGTCGGTTTCGACAACGCAACTTTATAATCTCTCGATATATTCATGCTATACCGCTTAATAGCAAATCGCACTCTTCTTTACTTTGAATCTCTAGCCGACGAATAACTCCTCGGGATCGAATTTACGGCCGATCGGTGGCGGGAAGTATTTTAGGTACTCTGAAACTTCGGCTACACGCGCGCGTCGGGTCTATGAGCGACATGTGTGGCCCAGATTATTGTGAATCACAACACGTCGCATCTGGTTCCCGACCGAAGACGCGTTAATGTTTCTATTGTCATTCACGTCTTCATCATCAATATCATCGGGGACATCGTCCACATCGGGATCACTATCACTATCGACTTCTTGATAACAAGGATCACTACTATCGTAACCATCATCACCAACCACATCCATATCGGGTGTAACATTAAGATCGATATCGATCCCACCTATAGTCGATTCACTATCAACGTACGATATTGGAGCCACCATGCACGGTTCTTGAGCTCTATGTTCTTCACCATATGCAGTGAGATTTTCATTTTCCTCCATACCGGCTAACTCAGCAAATAAGTGAATCGGTGCATTTTTGTCACTCCCATTCCCACAGTAAAGAGCGATCATTGTCTCCACGTCTTCGTCGTCTACAAGTTCCATTTCAGTGAATTTGATTGGATCTGTCAAAACTAGAAACTTGTAGAAAAGTTTCGAGATCCTTCTCCCACAACGTCTGACAATTTTTACGTTAATTCTTCCCTTCATATCATCCAACGAGACATTTCTATTAAATCTCATTGCTATTTGTTGTCGACATTCAAATATACATCCAACGGTTGTTGTCAAGATAATTCCATCGAAATAAACGCATACGAAAAAAGCGATTATCCATCTTCAATGCTCAATCTGTTAAAAAATAAATAAACTTTCTCAAAATAATTTCGAACACCAAATAAACTACTTAAATAAAAAATTTAATTACTCAATATGCAATTTTTGTCATTCATAAGCTCATAGTTTTTCAGTTCTCATTTTATACATAAATAACATTTATCTTTACATTTAACCATTTAAAATCAACCTAAAACGAGTTTTTACCTAATAATATAAAAATAAAATAAAATACTAAAATAGGTTGTTTGAAAGATTAAGTGCCAAAAGTGCCAAAATGGTACTTAATCTTTCAAACAACTTATTTCGCTATTTTTTTATTTTTATATAATATGGGTAAAAATCTACCTAAAACACATATAAGAAAATAATATATTCTTTACATAACATAAATACGCTTTTTAGATTTTTTAACAATAATAATAACTAGCAATAATTATGATTTTTACTAACAATAATAATAATATTCATAATCGACAACAAAAATAATAAAATCAACAATAATAATAACACAAAAGCACATTAACAATATAAAATTCATTATTTAAAAAAATTATACCTTCTTTTTTCTTCTCCTTCTTTTCTTCCTCCTCTTCTCCTTTCTTTCCTTTTATTTTCTTCTCCTTGTCTTTGAATCTTGCTCCGGGGTTCTTGGTTCGCTTGGTTTTATAGTGCTTAGGTGCCGCCTGTGGGACTCACACAACTGGTGTCGCCTCTGCCAGAGGCAACACTGGTGCCGCCTCTGGCACCCACATGTCCAATATTTTACTTTTTTTTTCGTTTTTCAGCTTTTTTTTTTATTTTCAGAGTTTTTTTTACTGTTTTGGTACTGTTTGTCAGGGTGGTGCCGCCTGTCAGAGTGGCGTGACCACCCTGACTATACCATTTTCGTAATTACTTTTTTTACTGTATTATTTTCGAATTTTTCAATTTTTTGTATACTTTTTTAGTAAAAAACCCAAATAGATTATTTAAATAAGATTCGCTTAAGTTAAGCCCTTGAATTAAGGAATGGTATAGATAGTTGGATTTGTCCTAACAACAAAAGTTAAAAAGTTTGAGAAAATTGTCTTTTCAAATTTAGTTTGATTTACACAGATATTATTGTAAATATTGAAAAATGTAGGTTCGAATATGTTAAAACGTATTATCCTTCTATTTATGGGTTAAGGAAGGGCTATAGGTAGTTTTAGGCATCGTATATTAAAAAATAAAAACAGATATGATCAAAAATTATAACAAAATTATTTGAAAAAAAAAATTTGAAAGTTAAACTTTCATCTAGAGGTGAACAAAATCTGATTCGATTTGAAAAACTCGATAAAAATTTCAAATTTTGAATTAAACAGTTGGAGTTATTTGAGTTAATCAAGTTATTCGGATCAACTCGAATAAAAAATTAAGTTGTTATTTGAGTTAATCAAGTTATTCGGATCAATTCGAATAAAAAATTAAGTTTTTCGGTTTAACTCGAATATGAATTACATAATTCGAGTTATCCAAAAATCCGAATAAGAAAAAATAAAACTATGTCGTTTTGATAAAAATTCAAAATAATTAAATTAAAATGCAAAACTACGTCGTTTTGATAAATGTTTACCCATTAAGTTAAAAGGTAAAATCATTATATTGTTCATGTAGTTAAATAATCTTGTACTTCGTCTACTAGTTAAATAATCGGTCCATCTAAACGTAACATTAAGTATAAATAATAGAATTCGTTAACTCGACTCGAGTTGACTCGAAACTTTTTAACTCGATTCGATTCGATTTGATTCGATTTGAAAAAAAATCAAATTGAGTTTGGTTGCTAAAATAGGATTTGTCAATTCGACTAACTCGAAAATTTGTGACTCGATTCGACTCGACTCGATCGAATACTCACCCCGACTTTCATCAATGATATTTGAATTATTAATTAATGATATTTTTTAAACTGTTAAAAAATTCTAAATACTTTAAAAATATTAATGATATCATGTATATTTATTTCTAATAATTAAAATATGTATAAGCAATACATTTAACAGAATTTTTTTTATGAAACTAAATTGATCAAAAGATTATAAATATATAGATAAAATCACTATACTAAAGACATTAGATCCCAACAATTCAAGTACATCTTACTAGGTTTATCAACATAAACTTGCATAACTACTTTTTAGCTTTCTAACTTTTTTTTTAACACGTTGGTCTGACTTCTAGAGCTCACGTTATAATTATTTTACTAAAGAATGTATAAATAAAAAACTTTAGATGTTAAAAATGGGGGAATATAAATTGAAAGGTTTTAGATAACTTTTGGGCATGCTTTATTTAATTAGGAGGAGAGGGAATTAATTCAATTAACAGCATTTAACTTGATTTCACCATCTGCGAGTGATGAAATTAAGTTGCCATTTGATTTAGGTAGCTGAATGATTCTAAAATAAATTAAAAACTTGAGAATGCCTGGAATATTGTCAGATGAACTTCACTACTCATGTGGCCATTCATTCAAGTATGTAAGTTGATTTTGTACCTTAAGAAGCTCATAATCTTTATATTTTAAATTTTAAGCAGATGTGATAGTTTGAGATTATGCTTAAAAAACACATTTTAGGATTTTGGGAAATAACAAAGATAATATTTTGGACAAACTTTTGTTAATTTCCTTCACAGAATTTTTTGTCAAAAACTCAAATTAAGATTATTTTCTTTCAATATCTACAGTTATATACTCATTTAAACATTCAAAGAATAAATACTAATGATGATTGTACTTTCTATATACTTGAAGAATAGAGTTCAGTTTGATCATTTTAATATTTTTCGGTATTCCTATGGGCATGAATCCCTCCCCACTAGTATTCCTAACGACATGGTGCTAGCATTTGACTTTGATCTCTACCTGTTTTGCTCATGATCGTCACTTACTTTTAACTTCACGTGATCCGCGCGATGTGTGAATAGAATTTACCTACTTTTAACTTTGATTTTAAGGGTTCAAGTTAAGGGTGATATTTGTAAAGTTTTAGTTGACTTGGTATTCAACTCTGATTGAAACTTTTTAATGAAAAAAAAAGTCTTGCGTCAATTACTTTCATATAGGATTGAAAAAAAAAATCCTAAATAGAAAAAGCAAAACATCAATCCAGATGATGTTATTTGAACGATTACTTGAATAGTATCTAATGTTATTTTTCATTTATAATTAATTTTAATTTTTATAATATAATAATAAACATTTTATATTGAAAAATAACTTTAAAATACATATTATTTTTATTTACTTTAATTTTTTCTAAAGGTTTACGTAAACTCTGAAACTTAAGCAAATAACTGTAAAAACCATAAAATAAAACCCATTCTATCAAAATAAAATCTAAAAAAACTTAATATGAAAAAAAAAAAACTAACCAAAACTGAATTGAGTTATCAAGAATAAAAAATTTCAAAAAAAGACTTGACCAAACTGAACCAAACCACCCTCAACCCTTCTTTCCCTTGTTCACACACACTGTTTAGGAAAAAGAGGAAAAGCTGCTTTTCAGTGAAAAAAATTAAACTCATGAATACATAGTCTCAACTCTCAAGTTACATAAGTATGCATTATAAAGTACTTAGCAGAGAATTGTCCTGCAAATATACTACTTGATTTCATAAGATGGTTATAGGTACTAAATAAACAGGCACCAACCACATACAAATCCAAAAAACCCACGTACCTGATTTTCTGAAGTAGTGATCCGTTAAACATATATACTACTTACTTTTGGTAACGGGGAGATACACACCTTCTGCAGCCAACCATACATTGTCAGCACGTTTTTCTCGAACACCACAAACCTACACCAAAATGTTGAAATGGTTGAACATACAAAACAACTAGCAAAAGCCAACAGAACTTTAGACGAGCACATTTTGGCCAACTGCCTTCACCATTAACAGTTCATTAACAGAAAGACGTTTTTAAATTTAGAAAAACGATGAAAAGTAAGCTTTTGCACTCACTGATGAGCTAGCACGTATCAAATATTACTAATTAAAATACGAGTGGAAGGAAAATGTATTCATATTATATTAATATTAGAATATTTTTCCATCCTCACCTCTTGTTGTCCACCAGCTATTCTGGCATATTTCTTATCATGACTATGGAGGTAACCACCAGTGTCCACATGTTGAAGCCGGATCTTTTGATCTTGCTTCCAAGTCTTCCCACTTCCCTCAATAATGAGCCTGATGAGAATTGTCCAATAATGAAATACCAGCAAAACAGAAAACCAGAAAGATACGCATAAATTAGGTAAAAGGAAAATTTTGGGTCTCACCTCCAGTAATCACCGGTATCTGATTCTGATTCTCCTCCAAAGCAGCTAACCTACACCAGCACCATATGATGAAGTTACTAAGTTTGTATTCAATGAATAGAAACCATGGGCTTTACTTTTGAAAGTTATTAGTTACCTGTTAACAATTTTAGAGGTACATCACCATTTACAGACATCAATGAAATTAACTTAAGTTGACAAATTTGAGAAGTTTCAGTTAAGACTGGCTGTTGAAAAATGTAAAAGATACTAACCTCTAGGTTTCCTGATATTGGAGATGCATGCAAATGGCTATGCAGCCATTTTCTAGTTCTCATGTGTTGCAACCTAATAATTGTTCCACTAGGAATGGTGTCTCCTTGTTTTGCAGATGTATCAGGTTCAGGCCTAACAATCTGCAAAGCATAATCACAAATTAAATGGAATGATGATGAAATATACTCTTATCACACAATTAGTAGAGAAGTTGACTGCAAAATGTAGTAAAAGCCCAAACTTTAATTTAACTTTCTCAAGTGATCTCAAACTATAGCAAGAAAAGGAATGTAGAAACAAAAACAAAAAAACTAGCCAGTATAAACATAGAAATCGCAAAAACAATGGAAGAATTTCATGCTTGAACCATATCATAAGAATTCTAAGTGAAAGACGCAAATAATATATTTACAGGGTTAATTGTGCCAAAACAAACAAAAGTGACTATTAACTTGGAAATTTCATTGATCCACTGGATTAATCATCAACAAAAGTCCAATCGCAATCAACAAAAGCAACGCTCAACATTTGCAATATTAAGAAATTCTAACTCCAGTTCATCTCATGAATTGCATCAAATAAAAAAATTTAAAATTCATCATAATTAAATACCAGCGTAATATCTCAATCTCAACCTCCCTAAGAATTAAAGAGCTATTCAGTTAAATAGACTCGTTAATCACAATGATACGTGTAATTACAAGCAATTCCTACCGAACCGACTCCAAATCCAATTACATGAAACATTCGGAAACTACTCTAAAACATCTGATAATAGAGATAGAGAGAAAGAGAATACCCAGTAGCTGTTGGAATCATCAACATTAGGAAAGCCGGTAACAGATTGCTGTCCACTTCCAGAACCGTACGGCACATCGTGTGAATGCAGCCTAAATTTCGTTTTCTCGTGCATTAGCTTTAGAACCGTCCCATAAGTAATCTGCTCCCATTCATTTTATTTAATAAAATTAGGAAGCAAGAGATGCTTTTAATTATATAAAGAAATAAGTGAAAATAGAATTTTAAAAACCTCAACGTTTTGGGAAGTGGAGGAGGACGAGGCGGCGGATGCGGAGGAAGGGGAACCTTGATCGAGATCGAGAGATAGGAAGAGGAAGAGAGCGAAACCTAAGAATCCCATCGCCATCAGGAATAGTAATCCGATAAACCAATTCTGTTGCCAAAATGGATAATCGACCGTCAGACTCTTTCTAGAAGGTTCTGTTCGATCTTCTCTGCTCGCACCTGGACTTGAAGAAGGTGGTGGTTTTCTGCGAGAGAGGGCTTGCGGCCCCGACGGCGCCACCGTGGAGGGAACTTTTTTTCAGATCTAACGGAAAGTCTTTAACGGTTTCGTATTTTGAAGGATTTTTAATGGATCTGGCTTGAGACCTGGAAAGTGTAGGAAAAATGGAAAATGGCTTTTTGAGAGGGAAGATGAAGGACATTTGACACGTTGGAGTCACACTGTATGGACCAATAGGAAGTTGAAATATGGAGAATCGGTGATGTGGATGAATTTCGTTGGTTGGAACTAGGGTTGACTATTGACTTAATTGAAGTCGGGAAATTGTTTCTTTAATTTACCCGCTTTAGTGAACTTTTGGGCCGAATTTGGGTTTGAATCCAATCCAATCTTGGGTTAAAGATTTAGCTGATTAGATATGGATATCTATGTATAAAACTAATTCTTTTGGGAATTATTTGGAGTAAATAGGGATAGTTTAGGTATTAAAAGTTAGGAGTAGGTGTAATTTAGGTATTAAAAATTAAAAAGGTAATTTAGATATTTTAATAAAAATGGTAATTAATTATTTTAATTATTTATGCTTTAATTTAGGCTAGTCTCAAAACTGGCTTGAACTTGAAATTTATTTTTTTGAACTGGATCTTAGCTCACGAATACTTCTAGATATAACCTAGCATAAGTATTTATTTAAAATAAAGTTATATAAGTTGTTATTATTAATTTTACAAATTTTTTGGACTATTGACTCAAATATTATAAAGTCGATGTTAATTATGCAAATACAAAATGTTTTCTTACACTATATCGTGGGATATGATACCGTTTTAGAGAATGGTACAAGACACAAGCACCATAGATAGCTCGCGAACTCTTTAATTTTAGAAATTCAAGGTTCCGAAATGTGATTGAGAAGACATTTGTTGTTTTAAAAAAATATTTCTCGTATTAACAACGTCTTATTAGTGTGGCATAAAAAATTGTTAGATCGTAATAGCATGTTGCTTATTTCATAACTTCAATTATAAGTGGAACCCTGATGATTGATACTTCAAATAGTACATGGAATATGAAGATCTTAATAATATAAACAAAAGTATATTCAAATTCAAATGATGATGAACTCAATTAATGTTTAAAATATGACGAGAGGGGTTAAATATTAGAAAAAGGGGAAACCCAACAAATATTCACTGAAACAATTAGATAAAACCGCATATGATGTTTTTATTATCATTAGTATTATTAACCACTTTTAATACTAACATAATACATATAATGATTTGATTTCAATTTTGGTACTTGCTTTGAAATTATTTTCATCATAATATATAGATTAAATAATTATGTAATTACAATTTGTACTACCAAACATAACATAAATAATTACGTTGTAATTACACTATGTCAGCCAAACATATTTGTCATTGAATTACTCTATGCTGTCTAAACAAGCCATTAGTAAAAACTTTATGTAGAAGAATCGAGCCAAACAACAATCGAAGTTTGTTTAAACTTCCAATGCAATCAAAATTTCTTCAAATCGAATATATGGTTCTTAAAGCATCAATTAACTATATGCCTAAAGATATTTGTTAGCTTCAATAAATGTGGACTTTAACCTCCTTTAATTTAGAGCGGAACTTTAATATAGAATCAAATAAAAGAGACATTCTAAATACGATATTCTTAAAACATGAATATATTTAATTAAAAAATTAATCATATTGAAAATTTTAAAAATCTCTACTTAACTTGATATTCTTTCATGTTTGAACCCAATTCAATTAGTTGCTTTTAAAAATCCTTAAGAGTATGTTTTAAAGAGTCTAGTTTTTTTGGGTAAAATAGATGCCAACATATATATGACAAGTTATATGATACTCTGAATGCTAAGTTAAGTGGCAATTAACGTTGCAATTGAAAAGTGTAACCTGCATTAACACCTTATATGCTCTTGTAACAATATGAAATCATTTATTGTCAAGCTTCCAAAAATAAAAATCATATATCTATTTATTTTTTGAATTTATTAAGGCAATGCCTATAGAGTATACCTACACCAGGATGAAAACTATAGACAAAAAATATATATATATATTTTACAGATGAATTTTTAATAAAAAATAAATTGTTTTAATTATTATTATTTTTATATTATGCACATTCATGTTTAAAATTTACTGCTATTTCTTTAAATGATGTTATCTTAAAAGTTTGAAATCACACGTTTTCTTTTAAAAATATAATATATTTTATTATTATATTAATCACTTATTAGTATTTTTAATTACTAATTTAATTATAAGTAAAACATAATCTATATATAGTAAAAAATCCGAAGTTATTATTGTGCAGCGTTACTATTTGGTTTATATACTTATTATTAATTTAATTATAATACAAAATATAGAAAAAAAATGCTAAGTTTTGTGTTTTGGGGGTTGTTGGAGGGGGTGGTTTAAATAATGGTATAGGATGTAAACTTGTTTAGTTGTATTGTGGAGCGTTACTCATTACCAAGTAAGTCTTTTATTTCCTAAAATGCAAAGAAAATCCAACGGCTCAGGTAATCTTTGTGGTCCCCACTCCTGAAAGTCGAGGGTGGATTTGAAACTGTAATTTAACTCCAATTTATAAAGCAAGGCGGAATCCGAGCATAAGCTATTAGGACTGTCCTTTAAAAGCCCAAAAACGGTTGCACAAAAAAATCCGACATAAGGAAGTAAGGTTTAAAAAAAAAAAAAAAAAAACTAATTTTTTATAAAGTATAAAATATTCATTTATTCTGACTGTACTTTCTCTGCAAAAGTTTTTATTCACACACAAACACAAACACACAGAGATATACACACGCATAAACCTTACTCATCACTGTATCTCTTCGCTCCCAAACAACCAAAAACCCTAACTTTCTCTAGAGAAAAACCTCCTTTCTCTCTAGCTGAATTTATCTGTTGTGTTTTTGAGTTAAAAGGTTTTCAATGGTGTGAAATCGAGTCTTTAGACAAAGATTTTAAAAGTATCTGTTTCTGTATGTTTAGGTATATAAAGTGAAAAAAGCTATGGCGCCATCTGATAAAGAGTTGGAGCTGCTGTTAATGGAGGCTGGAAACAAGCTCCTTGAACCTCCCTCCTCAGTTGATGAGCTCATCACTCTCCTCGATGTAAGCCCTAGTATCTTATTTTAATCTTTCTCACTTAGTTCTGTTTCGTTCTTTTGGTTTTATGTTATGCATGTGGTTTTCATTTTTGTTTTTTCGGTGACTGAATATTGGTTTTCTGAAAGTAAAGTAAGCTGCATTGGCCTCATCGTGATCTACGTTTTCGTTTGTCCTAAAGGTTTTGTCTTTTTTTGTTCTTGGTTCTGTATTTTATTTTCGTGTTGAATTATGCTTCTGCCGTTACTGTTGTAATCTTGAATAAGTTCAAAAGTAATTGCTAACTATTTTTCTGTTCTGCCTCTGTCTATAGGTACCATTAACCACTCTTGACTATTGCCAATTTTCAATCTGTTTTTTAGAGATGTGCTATGAATTTGCCAAATATTTGATGTGTAGTCATTTTGCTCTACTATGGTTTCAGTGCTAGAATGTTGCACGTATTTGACTGCAAATCCTATGCAGTAGCAGATATGTGGCTGAAATTATTTGAAGTTTTAAATTTTTTTCAAAATTAAAATTGCGCGCTAGTGGTACTTAATGGTTTTTCAAATTTAAGCGCGTGCGCGCGTATTTTGTGTATATATATGTGGTGTAACAGTCTTGATTCCTCCTAAAGGGAATCACTGTGTAAAGGTCTTGATTCCTCCTAAAGGGAATCGCTGTATAACGATCTTGATTCCTCCTAAGGGGGGTCGCTTGAGCTGCATTTAAGTTAGTGTCTATCTACACCCGTGCTAGTCTTTTTTTGTCCATATGCGGCGTAACGGTTTTGATTCATCCTAAAGGGAATTGCGGCGAAGTGATCTTGATTCCTCCTAAAGGGAATCACATGATTTGCATTTAAGTGAGCGTCTATCTACATGTGCGGGAGATTTTTTGTCTTGATTCCTTCTAAAGGGAATCGTGGCGTAACGGTCTTGATTCCTCCTGAAGGGAATCGTTTGAGCTGCATTTAAGGGAATCGTGTACCCTTGCAGTTGGCTGTATTATGTTTTAGGTCTGTTTCTTTTGTAGAATCTTATTCTGTATAGGCTGTGCCTTATGCTTGCATTTTTACATTTTACATTGATGGTGATTGTTTGCACTTTTCTATCCTCTGTAAACATAGCAAGTTGAGAGTTTTCTTTCAAGGGTGGAACAATCACCAAGCCAATCAATGCAAAATGCACTCTCTGCTTCACTTAAAGCATTGATTGCAGAGCAGCTTTTCAGACATCCTGATGATGATGTCAAAGTTGCAGTTGCTGCTTGCATCAGTGAGATAACAAGGATAACTGCACCGGATGCTCCTTATCATGATGACCAAATGAAGGTACTTTGAATTCATTGTTTCTTTATGCCCTTGCAGATTCCATGATCATTTTAAAACCCATTTTCTGCACTGGAAGTACTGGTTCTTCTTAATGTGTATGCAGGAGGTCTTTCAACTGATTGTATCATCGTTCAAAAATTTGTCTGACAAGTCCAACCGCTCATATATTAAGAGGACCTCAATTCTTGAAACTGTTGCCAAAGTCAGATCGTGTGTGGTGATGTTGGATCTTGAATGCAATGCTTTAATCATTGAGATGTTCCAGCGTTTCCTTAACGGGATAAGGTGCAAACCGAGGCCCTGATTGTAGAGATGTATTCGCTTGTTCACATTTGTTCATATGCATAAATATTTGGCCATTATTTCCTGCCTCATTGAGTTCTGTGTGCTTTATAAGTTTTCAGTTGTGGGAAGATTATTGCATTATCAAATATAAAAAAATGTTGTCATGCTGTTATTATATTCATCCTTCTGCAGCGCTATTTTACTAGATTAGATTGCTATTGTAAAAGAGAATAAAAAGGTGGTCTAGTATGCTATTCTCTGCATACATTCTGAACGTTTGTTTTCCTTGTGGTTCTTCTTTTTTGGCTTTTAAGAGATTATCATGCTCATACTGTCTTTGCATCAATGGTGACAATTATGACCCTTGTGTTGGAAGAAAGTGAAGACATATCTATAGAGCTGCTCTCCCCAATCTTAGCTAGTGTAAAGAGAGATAATGAGGTCTGTTACTATGAGTCACTTACTACCTGTTCTCTTCTGCAATCTTGTTTAGTTCACGTAAGGCATGTATTTCCTCTCAGGAAGTTCTTCCCATTGCTCGGAGGTTGGGAAAGAGTGTGCTTGAAAACTGTGCATCAAAGCTGAGACCTTACCTAACGCAAGCTGTAGAGAACTCAGGCAACTCTTTTGAAGATTATAGTAGTGTAGTAGCTTCCATATGCCAAGTGGCACCCAGTGCTGTGGCACAGAATGATGCTGCCACCAACAAACCTGTGGTAATTATCTCCTTTGTGTCTGAATAAATTTTCATAAATTCTTTTTGTTTGAGGGCAATTGTAGTCTTTTTTCTTGGGTTCTATATGTATTTCAGCTCTACATTGTTTGTAGATAGATTAGGTACTACTTGATTATATAAGGTTAGAGGTTGTTTATTTAATTTTTGTATGATACTCTGTTGTTGATCCGTTTTTGTGTCTACTTTTTCAAATCTTTTGTTCAAGACATCCTTCAGTAGTTTTTGTCTTGTTCTGGGACCTTACGAATATGTATTATGTTTTATTTGGTGAGCATAGAGTTGAATAAGTCACCTTAATTTTTTTTCCTTTTGGATTAATTTCTGTAGGATGATAAGAGCAAATCAGCAGAGGCACCTTTGGACAATGCAGTGCAGGCATGTTCCTTTCTTATATTTATTGTCATTTTTCAGTGTCCCATGAGTGTGCGCGTGCGTGTGGATTCAAGTTCTTCCTTATTTTTATTTTATTCGACTGTTGTTGTTAGAATTTGATACTTCAAACAGTTATTCATGAATGCTCAAATTTTATACAGGAGGATAAAGAGATTCCTAAAGAATCAGATTTAACTGAACAAGTTGATCTTGCAAATGAAAAGTCTCCCAAATCAGTTGTTAGCAATGCCATTGTTCAAACTGATGAAAACAACTCACTGGCTTCCTTAAAGAAGCAAGAGGAAGACCACCTTGCCAATAAGTCGGAGAATGCCAATACATCAACTGTTGCTGAACCTGATGAATTGGAAGGTGAGAAAGTGGTCAATTTAGATTCTAAGCTAGAGCAAAGCACCAAGGAAAAAGGGAGGAAATTCCATTCAAAATCAGCGAAACCTTCTGACAGCACTCATGTTGGTGGGAGGGAAGTTGAGACCTTAACTGACTATAAAGATGACAGCAAGGATGATGCTCATCCACCGAAAAGTAAAAGAGAGACGGATGTTCAGCCTTCCCTAACAAAAGTAACTAAGGATGAATCCAATGATGTTGCTTTCCCAACACCAAGTGGGACTGTACATGATGAGAGCCATTTGAAAAAGGCTGCTTTGCCCAAAAGGAAAGACTGCTTGAGTAAGGAGATCACTCCTGTTGAAGATGTCTCCAAGGAATCATCTGAAGTGGCAAGTGATTCAAAAGCAAAAACAAATAAACGACCGGGGAAAAAGGTTTCTTTTGCAGTTTCTGAGGCTAGTGCTCCAGCTGATGTAGATAAAACTAAGAAAGAAAGTGGCACTGCTTCAGAGGCAAAATCACTGAAATCCTTTTCAAGGAAACTTGGGGATAAGACAAGGCAAGCTCAGGGGAAAGTTATTCCTGAGGATGGAACAAAAATCTCGACCAGGAATGATGATGAGGTGATTGCCTTCTGGCTTTTAACTTGTAAATTAGCTATTCTATTGAAGTTGATTATTTGAACCTTTATTATTTACTATTTTACATTTTAGCTGTTCTGGATACTTCAATCAAGGGAATTATTGCCGTCTTATTTTTATTTAGGAAATGGTTGGTTCTCCAATGGCAGTGAAGCCAAATAAACATGATTCTCAGATGGATGAGACCCCTAAGACAAATTCCAAGAGAAAGCATACCGCAAGTAAAGACAAAGTAAGTTTGTAGGTACAAGACTGTTGAAGTTGTATTTGTCTTCTAGTTTTATTTTTCATTTGCTAACTTCTATATTTCCTTTTGTTGTTTCTTGCAATCATAACTAATGTCTTTTATCACACATTATTGGAATAGAGGCTAATAATTCTATATGAAGTATAATCGTTTTGTTTGACTCTGCCCATACAAGCTGCAATCTGAACATAGTTGAAGCAGTGATCTTGCATATCCTTCTTGTGAAAACAGTTGATTTATATTAGTTATTGATTCTTTGTCAGGCATCTGGTACCCTAGAATATGATGAGAATCTGGTGGGTTTGAAGGTGAAGGTTTGGTGGCCCAAAGACCGTGAGTAAGTATATATATTACTGTATGCATGTTAATATGTGAATGTCTATCACATAGCAGTTTATAACCTTTATTGCCATGTTCTCACACACCCGACATATATTTGCTCCAAGAAAAATAAAATGACTTATGGAAAATGTTCTCTTTCAAATATGTGGCGTATGCGAATGTAAGATTGAGCGTGTTAAAAACAGGTTAGAATATGAAGATGATAAAACCCCTCTTATGATGAAACAACAAGAAATTGGCATAGACAATCTGCAGTGGTTGTCTGTGATTCAAGGTTAACTACAGGTTTCCTAATCTTATGCAGCAAACTATTGAAAGCAGATCTCCAGAAAAATTGAAAGAACAAGGTAAAAGGGAGGCTAGAATACGATAACATTCTTATTTGCTTATTGGACTTCAACATCAATTAAGGATTGGGTTCCGTGTTGTCTTATATTCAAGTTGGGCTTCTCTACTTACTACTAATTGGTTTTAAGCCGAATGCTTAACATGGTATTGAAGTTCCCAACTGATCTCAAAGTGACACGTTAAGGGAGTGTTAAATGGTGTTACCCCACATGGTCATAGAGGATTGGCTTTTTATTGTCTTATAGTTAATCTGGGCCTCTTCTGTTATCACCAATTGTTTTAAGTAGGATCTTTACTAGCAAGAGTAAATAACATGCATCTGAAAGGGTAAATTACTTGGTTATTCTGAAAGATGATGTCTTAGGTTCCACGTGGTTATTTATTTGTTACTTGTCGCCTTGTACGTTTCCCTGGAATTAATTACTTCTTAATCAAGTCATATTTCTATTCAGATTTATTAAACCTTTGCCTTGACTGGCTTTGGTGAAGGAACTTAATCATGTAAATGTATATATTTATCAGATTTTCTTTATATTGAACTTGATTATGGTTCAGATTCTTTCTCCCCTTATCGGTGTTATTCTTTTGCAGATTCTATGAAGGTGTTATTCATTCGTTTGATCCTATTAAAAGGAAGCACAAGGTTGGCACTTCAATTAAGATACAAGTTTCCTGTTATGTTTTCCTTTACCTGCATGTATTATCTGAGGTTTTGCCTCTAACTGTCCATCCTAGAATGTATTAGAATTCATTTCCCTTTGTTTGTAGGTGTGCTATGATGATGGTGATGAAGAAATTTTGAATCTTAAGAGAGAGAAGTGGGCAGTGATCTATGATGAGACTGCGTCAGAGAAGGTGGGGAGTTTCCTAATTTATATATATAACTAGCTTTTATTTGAGTCATGTTCTAGGTTGCTAATACTTTGTTGAAACAGGAAGATGGGGCAGATCGTCCAAGTCCTGATGGTTTATCCGAAATGTAGGTGGCTTCTATTGTGATTCTTTAAAGCTAAAGTTAATTGACCCACAATCATGGTTTTAGGTGTTGCTGTTATGTATTTTGGCCTTGCATGATGAAACTCTGCTTGGTTCTTTTGTGCACTTTAAGTTGTGATACATCTTCCGTTCTTTAGCAGTCCTAATTCTATGTGAATCCCAGTGTTTTACTCCAGGTTTAGGGATTATTTTATTTGGTACTAGCTTTGCATTTTCTTTGCTCCTTTCCTGGTCTATTCCAGTCCACAATATCTTGGCTGGGCTTATCTTCTTGTTTTACTTGTTTTCATTTCCATTAACAGGTCTCAAAAGAAGAAAGCAAAAGCAGCTGATCAACCAAGCAAGAAAGCTAAGATGGATGCTTTGCCAAAAAGGTTATTGAATTCTTTCAAATGAAAGCCTTTGCTACAATTCGTTATTAATTTCTGAATATCTCAGAATTGGATGTCCCAGGGGTGGAGGTGCTTCATCTGGAAAATCCAAGGGTGCTGTCACAAAGTCTGGTCAAAAAACGAAGGAAGATGGTAAAGAGGATAGCTCCAAGAGTGTGGCTAAATCAGAAAATGTTACCAAAGCCAAGCAGCATACCCCTAAAAATGGTAGTAGATCAGTTGATGGCGCTTCAAAAGTAGGCAACAAATCCAAAAATGAGGACACTGGTGATACACCCAAGTCTACCAAATCCAAGGATGATGTCGCTTCAAAAATAGGCAACAAATCCAAAAATGAGGACACTGGTGACACACCCAAGTCTACCAAATCCAAGGAGGATGTCACTTCAAGAGTAGGCAACAAATCCAAAAATGAGGACACTGGTGACACACCCAAGTCTACCAAATCCAAGGAGGATGTCACTTCAAAAGTAGGCAACAAATCCAAAAATGAGGACACTGGTGACACACCCAAGTCTACCAAATCCAAGGAGGATGTCACTTCAAAAGTAGGCAACAAGTCCAAAAATGAGGACACTGGTGACACAGCCAAGTCTACCAAATCTAAGGATGATGACAATGTTACGCCAAAAGCTTCCTTGTCAAATCAAGACAATTTGAAGACAACCGAGTCCAAGCAGGAAGCCCCCAAAGTTTCCTCCAATCCTAAGGATAAGCCTCTCAAAAATGATGGTAAACCAGACACTAATGGTACTGGTAAATTGAAATCTGGTTCATCAAAGGTGAAAGAAGGCGAGAGCATAAAAGAGAGCTCACCTGATTCAGCTGAGGTTGTGGAAACTGCAAAGCGGAAAACCCCAAGTTCATCTAAGGGACAGGGAAATGATCCCAAGCCTGCAAAAAAGCTGCGAGATGAGCCAAAAGCCACTTCACCTGAACCGTCATAGCCAGCCAAGATGGTTCTTGTCCATTGTCGAACTTATCTGAATCGTAGTTTTCATTGGAGCCTTTTTAAATGTCCACAGTGCAGCTAGCCATGCATTTAGTATTGACATATGCTTAGGCTTGTGGCTAGCAAATATTCACAGTTACTAGTGTTTTGTAGGGGTCAAAGTTTTTTATTTTTCGGTTGGGTAAAAGAAATTCCTGTTATTTAAGGTGCAGCATCAGGATAGATTGGATTAGCCTTTGTTTTGTCTTTTGATTGCAGAGCTGCTTAGATGGATTAATGTAGAACCTTTGTTAAAGCAGTGGTGTTGATTACCTTTTTTCTATCCCAAGTGATTGGATCCTGGCGTGCATATTTTACTTAATTGTTATAGCTTGCATGTCCTCCAAATCCAATAGCCCAATAAAAAGGGGCAAAGGACCTTCAGTGGGTTCATGGCGTATTTATAATCTAAAAGTCTGCTTGCCCGGCAGATGGGTAGGTGCTCGGATCTAACCATTCAAGGGTTGATCTTATCTTTCAGGAGAGTGTCTTAGGCGTGTGCTCTTCTACAGAGGTGACGACTGTTTATTTAGAAGCTTTCAGCAGCTGCTATTTTGAGTTGCAGCTTTGTAATGTGAACACGAGTGCCCACACTAAGGAGAGCTCAGTTTGGGCTTGTTTCAGGCCCTCAGGTGGCCTTTGATCCTTTGTAGATAACCCATAAATAGATCCATGGATTTAGAAGACCCATTTTGTCTTTATTGGGCTTATTTTTCGGTGTTCTAACGAAATTATATGTTATTTTAAAATTTAAAATTTTACACAAATGATTAATAATATACATAGGAATAACTTATATCATGATAATACTAAAAGTATAGTTTTTGGCACCAATAAAATAGTGCCACATCATTAAATTTTAAAGATAACAAAGTGGTATTATACACTCATTTATATCTACTATCTTCTCCAACTTAATTTAACTTTAATTAAATTACTTAAAATAATTAATTTTTAAATTATAAATAAACATATTTTATTCTTTTATAAATTTTAATCATTTTTCCAGAATAATATTTTTTTTGCGCAACCATTTTTTTAAAAATTAGTTTCTAGACAGTGATTTTTTTTCATTTTAAATTGTTTTCTGTTTCATATTATATATTTTAAAAGTAAAAATTATATTACATTGAATCTTCACTAATAAGAATTGTGTAAATTTTAAAGTTTCTATGTTATTTGATTTTTTAATTTTAATTATTTATTTAAAAAAATTAGAGTTGGAGAGTAGGTTAAATATGGATGGGTGTATAATAATAATTTTATACTTTTAAAATTTGATGATGTGACGAAATTTTATTAATATCTAAAAATTTATTTTTCAGTTTTTCCATATTATATTTGAGGAAGCTTAAATAAACAAATGAAAATGTTCAATATGCGATTTTAAGTTTAAAAAATTTGTATGTAGGGTTGTAAGATTTTTAACACAGTTCCAGATAAGGAGAATAGAAGTTAATTTATATATATTGCTTACATGGCTTTTATACCATTTTAAATTTATCATGAGTAATCATTATAGACTCTAATTATATAGTAGCCCTATTCAACTCATAAATATGAGTAATCATTAGGATTTAACACTTTAGAACAAAGTGACTTTATTTTGATTAATATATTGAATCATCCAACAACGATCTAGCATGTTTATTACTTTTGTTTAATTCCACAGTTATATTGTATGTTAGAATATTGTACGTAGTCAATATTTTATTACAAGAAATTATTATATTTTAATTAAAATGGACTTTTTTTTTTTTAAATTTGATAAGTTTAATATGTAAGGACTCTATGTTTAATGGTGGCGAAAAATTCAATTTTAGGGTTAAATTTATTACACCGAGTTGACCGAAAATTAGAACCGAATCATGATGTGTCGAATATGGAATTGTAGGGTCAGAATTAAATTAGATCGATTAATAATTATAGTAAAGGGACTGAATCACGAAATATTATCATGAGTGTGATTTAACTGAAGAAATGGTGGAGGCCATAAATGGCAATTAAATCATTCATAAATATGACTTAGTGGGTTAGCATGATTCAAACCGTTGATTGCCACTGAACTTTTGCGGAAATGATCATGGCCATTGAGTAATTTAATTAGTTAAAATTCATATATTTAGTGGGGGCATAGTTTTCATCTCCTCCTCTCTTCTTAGTCAAACCAGCAAGCAAGAAGGAAAGAGAATCTAGTGTTTTCCTCCATTTCCCGTTTTCAATTATTTGAGGTAAGTGTGGTTTTCCATTTGGTTTTTAGTGAATATTTAGTTTATGGTATTGGATGATTCCAGCCCAATTTTTATACTATAGAATTGTTGAAGTTGACCTAAGTTTTAATGATTTAATTCATGGTAGATTAGTGACGGAAAATGATAACTTTAGATGTAATTATGAGATACTGGTAGTTGGAGGTCCTTGTAGTATAATTATGAAGTTGGATTTAGATTCGATTGGGTAGATCGTGAGATACAAGTGTGTCAAATATTGGGTTTTGAAGGACCTAATTGATTAAATGCATTTTTTGTATAATTGTTATGTTTTTTATGATTGATGTGTGTAACTGATAATTTTTTCGTAATCAGATTTATTGAACGTAATAAAAGACGATGTCTATATATAGAGGGACTAGGGAAAAGCAAGAGTCGTGGATAGATAGAGACCTCAGTTTGTGCTAACATGTTTTGTTTCCAATCACATAAAATAATTAAATATTTTAGCTTGTGGATTTATTAATGTTAACTATTGTTTTGATTATAATTTATAATTGTTTTCTAGTAATTATTAGATTAATGATAAATAAATGAGTAATTCTTGTTGATATGAATAATTAAACACACATATATATATATATAAGATACCTTGGAAGATAATATATATAGAATTAAATGAAGCAAAGGGAGTAAGTTGCAAAATATTAATATTCTATATTACGGCTTAGTTTAGGAATGTTTCTCAAAAGTACTTTTGGGATAAAAATATTCTTGAACAAGCTGCTTTTTGAGAGAAAAAATAATTTTTCCAAATTAAAGATTGGCCCCAAATCACACTTTTTTCAGAATTTAGAAATTAGCTTCTTCCAAGAGTGGTTTTTTTTAAACATTTTTAAACTAGGCCTACGGGTAGAAAGCTGTAATTGAGAATTGCCATCTTATTAAATTTATGCGTATATCTATGTTTGTTCTCTCATAATTTGTCTTCAATTTATAAATTAATAGGTAGCATGTTATAATTAAAGGCATTGTGTTCGAAATAATAGATTTATATATATATATATATATATATATATATATATTGTTCTGATTCGATCTTTTGATTGAAATCAATATTTTATATTACTGTTTATTTCACTAATGTGTTTGCAACACATTGACGGTAGCATGTTTAGAGGTACATATAAGATCAATTATTTAATTGGATTAGATTATGTCAAGATGTGTACATAAGTGTTTACTTTGTGATAAAGTGATGTTATTTAAATTGAAAACAATTTGATATTTGTTTAATACATGTATATGTGTTGGGTATAATATCGTAGCATTATTTGTGTTATAATATGATGTGAAGTATGTATATATGTAACTACTCGATCTCGGTTGTGATATGTCAGGATATACATATTTGTATATACTTGAGATGATAATATATTATGATGATAATGTTAAGTCATTCAGTTATAATTGTTTTGATGAATTATTGATAAAAAATATTGCCCTATTAACGGTTTGGATAGAATTACGAGAATAGTTGGCATGCTATAGGGTCCATTTGATTGGTGAGAGATTCAGCACTTCATGTGTTATACTTGATTTATATTTGATTCAAAGCTTTATGCATGTTTTACTTGATCTGACTCAGTTCCCTGAAGGTACGAACGAATTTTGGTGTGTTGGTAGTTAGATCTATATATCCATCCTCAAATCTGAGTCGGTTAATGAAGCAAAATCAATAGCTTTATTAAAGATGAAAAAAACTTATTTAGAAAATTAGATTTAAAAAAAACTATAAAAATTTTAGAAAACAAAGAAAATCCAAAAAAAATGAATTTTTTCTAAAAATATCATAAATTTAAAAAAAAAATTCTAAGAATACTTGAACATCTATTTGTCCATATTTATTTTGGAACTACAATATTTTTAATAAATATATATATAATATAAGGTTTCTTATTGGATATCAGTGTCATGTCATCATATTCTAACAATATTCCACCTTAAGTATCAAGGTGCATGCAATGGCCTCCAAATTTAAGTATAAGACTCTATTTGTTTGTAGGTAAAATGTTTTCCGAAAATGATTTACGGAAAATGATTTCTAGAAAATGATTTCTGAAAATGATTTACTTTTTCGGTGTTTGGATGAATCATGTAAAATATTTTTCATTGTTTGGTGATTTCTTGAAAATATTTTCCGGAAAAACTGTTTTACATATATTAATAAATTTATATATATATATTAATAAATTTATATTTTAAATTGTTTTTACATATATTGCAATGATTTATTTATAAATAAATTAGCTAAATTAAATATATAATAATACTCAATTATTAATAATTTATTATCATCATTTTTGGTTAAATTTCTACAGACTTTATTTGTAAAATAATATGAAGTGAAACAAATATTTTCGTCCATTTTATATTTTTAAGAGGTATAATGATAATTATTTCCATTAATAATGATCAAATAAAACTATAAATAAATTGAATATAATTTATCTATATCAAATTAAATTTAATTACAACCAAAAGATTTATAAGCTAGAATATTAATCGAGAGTAAATTGAGACCAGCCAGAGTTAAATAATTATAAATTAGCTTCCAAACCACAATTAATAGTAGAAATTATAATATTATCCAAATGCATAATTAGTAGTACACCACATAATAACAACATTGTCCAAGTGCATATCTATAATATTACACCACATTAAAAGTATCAATATCTTCAACCTTGCGAAAATTTTTGAAGCCAAATTTTTCTATGCTTCTTACTTTTAACTAAAAAAGCTTTGGCCTCGGATTCATGACTCACTAGATAGTCAAACACAGAACACAGGAAGTCATCATCAAATCCTTCCTCCTCCATCGACATTAATTCTTCGTAAAGCTGTGGTGTCTTATCCGCAGTAAATTGTTCCAAAGCATTAGCAATTTTGCCAAGTTGTTCACCCATAAATTTAATTTGTTCATCAACGTCACTTTCTTGAGTATTTTTTCTTTTACGTTTAGATGTGCCAGATGAAGATACTTTTGTTCTTACCTCTTCAACCTCTTCATTTTCGCAATCTACAGGCACTGAATCTTGATTATCATCATCCAAATCTATATCAGCAAATGTTCTGGCAAAACTCCCTGTTGCCATATCTTTGCCAACAACCAAAGCCATTTCATCATAATGATCAATGCTTTTATTCAAAAATGGTTCATACTTCTTGTGTGCCTGTTGGATAAACACAATTAGAATAACAAGTAAAAAACAATTGAAATATACTTAATATATATATACATATATTACCATCACTGTTGCATCATATGTCGCTCTATCACATGTGATCATTTTCAAGTTATCATCCCATCCAAAACCACTTTCACCCCGAATTGTGCATATAATCGCCTTTGGTTTTTACAGTCCTCAAATGATTTTCCACATGCTTCAGATCGCAATGGACTTGAAATCTTTCGAAATAGCTTTGGCAACTCGATTAATAGAAAGCGCTTTGAAAGAATTAGAAGGCTTATTTCCTTTCGAGCCTCTCTGCTAGAATTTCAAGAAAAAGATGTTCCATCGGTTTTGTCCACTGAATTGCTTGGAGGTCCCTTCTTTGTTGCCCTTACCCATTCTACATTAAGAATTTTCATTGTCAATCATTTCAATATCATTATCCAACTAAATAAATTCAATATCTAACATAATAAATTCAACAAGCTTAAAACATAATAAATTCAATATCTAACAAATTCAAGACAAAATAATTTCAAAATCCAACAAACTAAAATTTCAATATCATTATCCAACCAACATTAACAAAAAAATAATTTTAATACTAAAACATACATAACATAGAAAAATAACCCCAAAACCCTAAAACTACCTAATATTTCTAGTCATATAATCAACCCACATAGTTTGTGCAATTTCGTCTCTTTTAGCAGACCATTCTCTTGCTTCTTCTCTTTCTTCTCGCTCGTAAGAGTTGGTATTATCAAATCGAGTCAGGCTCCTCAAATAATCCTTGATTAAGTAAATCACTAGGATCAACTCCCATTATATGATTATGAATAATACAACAAGCCAAAACTATATCTACTTGAGTTTGAAAATTCCAAAATGGTTCAAAGATCTAATACACGAAACCGTTTCTTCAAAATCCCAAAACACGTTCAATGGTGATTCGCAATGATGAATGACGAAGATTAAAGAGTTCCTTTGCATTTTCAGGCCCCGATCACTAAACTCTTTTAAATGATATCGGACACCACGATAGGGGTAATATATCCATTTTGGATGCCGATCCAAGATCAACAAGATAATATTTACCTACAATTTTACAAAATATAATATTACTAATAAATTATGAGCTTACTAGAACTAGTTGGTATTTAATGTTAATTCTTACCTTCGAATTCTTAATCCTCTTGGGCGTGAAAGTGCATCACTTAAAATACGAGAATCATGTGCACTACCTTCCCAACCAGCTAGAACATAGGAAAATTTCAAATCAAAAGTAATGGCAGCCAAAACATTTTGTGTCGTCCCCCCTTTACGGCTACGATATCTTCCTTGAATACTAAGTGGAATAGATGCACGAACATGAGTTCCATCTAATGCTCCAATACAATCTTTAAAATAAGGATAAAACCTTGGATTGTTTCTAATTTCACTAGGAGTTGACTCATCAAGTAATTTAATAACTAGCTTATACAACTTTAAAACAGCTCTCAATACAACCCTAAAGTAACGGTGAACTGTCTCAATTGATCTATAATATCTAGATCCTATCACTCGAAACCTTACATTATGACCAATTATATGTAAAAATATAACTACTTGCTCCCTAATATTCACCGATTTAGTTGATTGTAACAAATTATTTCTACTAAGAATATCACACAAATTAAAAAATGCAATTGGTCTCATCCTTATCACATCAATATAATGTTGGTCACCACTATATAAAATACTATTAATATAATTTTCTCTTTCATAATCTCGATTCACACGAGGGTGAGAAGTAATTTCCTTCCTAGTTTTTAATATTTTAATCCAGAGAATCCCAAAAGCTAAAACTGAAGCCACTACTGCAACAATTGCATTTTGATCTCGACACGATCCATCTACACAAAATAATACCACACAAACATTTGATTACTACAAAAAATACGTAAACTTTTCATAAGATCACATATATTACTAAAGATCAATATAATGGGACAATTATAAGCTACCAATAGTTTTAGAGCAAATTAGGTCCAATTATATTCAAAGCTAAATTATATAATCAGATTAATACCAATTTAATCAATCCATCGGTTTTAGAGCAAATGTTTAAAGCTTCTTAATCAAGGCATAAGTTTGAACTTTACCAATCCTAAATAGCTAATTCTTTTAAGACAAACTTTAAATCAAATCAAACATAAACTTCAAATGTCTTTCAGAAAAGGCTCATCTACATGAGCAACCAACTTTAAAAAATCTTCAAAGAATCATCAATCAGTAGTATTGGTGCTATCATTATATTTATACAAAATATCTTCAAAACCAATTAACCAGTGAATGTCCATCAAGTGCAGCAAGCCAATTCTTGAGCTTTTATTATCCTCACTATTGTACTAGTTTTTTAGTTAATAAACTGGTGAAGCAAAATGCAAAATGCCCATTGCTAAACCTTACGGTTGATTTAATGGTTTTGATATTTGAAATGAAAAAGACAATACAATATTGACTTTATTTTAGGAACATGACTTTAACAATATCCGAAGTAATACATTAAGCATAACTTTAACATCCAAAGTACCTATAGATAATACATTAAGCAACTAATTATAAGGTCCTTGTAGTTAAGACATGTCTAATATCATCATGTGCATGCTGTAATAATATTATTAGCTTGCTGATCTTAAATTTACTATTCACCGATATAAAATTATTACTACTTATCGATCGATTTGGCTTTGTAGTTGATCTCCATTGATATCAAAATCTATGACTAGTTCTGCCTCTTCCTTTCTTTGATTGAATGTTTCATTTTCATGCAATAAATGATTGAGGCAATCTAATAAATAACAAGAGATGAGCTTTAAATTCATAAATTTGCTGTTTTTGGAGAGAGGAAAATATAAATGTTAAATATCTTCCATCTGCTGTTTAATTATCCCAACTCCCAAAAGCCAACAACTCTAAGACATCACAATTCTTTTAATTTTTTGAGGGTGACATGTTGTAAATAACCTGTACATTCAATTGTAAGAGCGCTATATCGTAGTTATGATGCAATGGTAAGAGCACTCTTTCTTTAATTCTAGAAAACCTACATTTTCAATTTAAGAGACAAATTTCTTGTTGCAGACCTAGGTCACTGAGGTAAACATAGACCATATTATTTTGAGCTCTCTGTAAGCGATAAACTCACAGGCTTCAATGAATAAAAGCAAATATTAAAGAAAAGGAGAAAAGGCTAGTGGTAGACTACTAAGCGAGGAGCATGCAAGAATTGGGGATAGATTTATCTTACATATTAGATCTCTCTCTAAGATATACTAGCATAGTAACATCTATATGGAAAAAAGAGTGAATTCATCTCCACCATCAGATCAAGAGAGTAAGAAATTCAAGACATCAAATAAGGAAGATTTTTCAAAGCGGTGGAGACATATAAATTAAAGTGCAACTCTAAAGAACATGACTTAACTAGTATGTTGTTTTGACATAATTTCTCACTATAACATTCTTTACTCATCTAATTGATTCCTTTCATATAAACATTTAGATTCCATTTGGTTGATACTACTACTATATGAAACGGAAACTACTATAAAGCAAAAGCAAAAGGTAAAATGCAAGATTATAGTTGATTTATAAATGGATAAATGATTAAAATGTAGGATCGATTAACTAAATCGCTTAAATTCTTGATTTAAGAGACAAATGGAAATCTACATTTTCAAATGCATTTTCAACCAATCTCATTGCTTCAAAACCCATTTTTTTTCAAAGGCGAGCTTTAAAACAAAGCAGTTGAAAGAAAGAAAATCCACCATTGGTGGTGTTACCTTCGGGTTGGCGGTCAAGAAGCAACAATGGTGATTGGTGAACGATAATGGGTCATGGTGACCGGAGTTGTTAACGATGATGGTGGTGGTCGGTGGGTGTTGAAATGGAGAAGGATTTAGAGGTGTTAATCGGAAAAGAGAAAGAAACGGAAAAAGAGGATTTATCCTTGAAAGCATGAAAGAATAATGCAATCCCTTAGTTGAGCAAAGAATTTAGTACTAACGTTGTTACCTCTTGAGTGGATTAAAATCGTGTAAATTTTCTCGTTAAAACATGCTAATAATTTCTCTCTGTTCCTAAATCGATAAGATCTAGAAAATTTCTAGGAATGGGTTGAAAATCAATTGATTTTCCACAAATATTTTCGTTAAGAAATAGTTGAATCAAACAAGAAGCATATAATAAGAAGCGGGAGGAATGAAGATGTTAAATACCTTGACGAAGAAGAAGCAAGAAGATGAAGAACGGGACAAAGGGGAATGAAAAAGTAGCCCTAAGAAGAGAAGATATGGAAAAGCTAAGGAAAAAATGAAATATTTATTAAAGAATAAGACATAAGAACTAGGAGGAGAAAGTACGGACAGATGAAGAAGAAGGAATATGCGGGGCGTATGAAGAGCGACCAAGGGGAGCTTTTGGAAAATGTCTTACGGAAAAAAATCGTAAGTCATTTTCCCCAAAAGCATCCCATTTTACCGTGTTTACGAAAATGTTTTACCGTAAAATATTTTCAAGCAACCAAACAAATAAAATGAGAAAAATATTTTCCGGAAAATCAAATACAGCAAACAAACGCATCTTAAGTTAAGTCTCAAAATAAAATTCAATATCAATTAAGTAAAAGTTCCAGAAATAAAATATAGATTTTAAAAAAATCATGTGAATTAATTCACTTAATTTAATTAGAATTTTATTATTTTAAAATATTCTAATAATTTCTCGAAATAAGTTGGTCAAGTTAATAAAAATTTAATAAATAAATAAATTTGATAATTTTTTTAAAATTGAGGTGACATTACCAATTTATCCATTAGATATGATAGTTGATAATAGTGATCCATTTTCCCACATAAAAATGCACTAATTTTGTAGTGTGTGGATGGAATCTAATCATATCATATGATATAAATGATACATTAATAACTAACTCTACTTAAGACACATATATCGATGAATGAATGCATGAGAAGTTGGAACATTAAAATGGAAACAAGTGGGGGGTGCAGTCCATAAATATATATAGAATTGGTGGCAAGGGTTGGCCTTGGAATAATGAGTGGTCCATGATGGATCCCTAACCTAAAGTTGCAAACTTTGAAGTTAGTGTTTCATTATTTAAATGTCAGTATGTAAATGTTAGATCAATGTGGGACATTCGGCCCCTACTTCCCATAAATATAATATAATATATTATTTTAAAAATAATTAAAGTCCTTTCCAGTCTCCCTTACCTTAATTTCTATACATCATATTTTACACTGTTAACTACTGCATCTTTTCAGTTTTAATATTTCTTAATTATCGGACACTTTTGATTACAGTTAAATTTTTTATATAATTATTAAACGAATATTATTTATATTAAAATATTAAATTAATGAATTGAAAAAATAATTGAATTTTTGAAATAAAAAATTAAAAATAAATTTTAAATATATAAAAAATATAGATGATGTGAGGAATGTGATATATGTAAATAAAGAAAAAAAATATTGATTAAAAGAAAAGGGCGGGTCCAGACGGTCCCCGCCCTCTAAAACCGTATTTCAATAAATAAATGAACCGATGAAAGGTTGAACCCAAAGCTGAATTTTATCTTTTAACAATTAATCATTGTCCCGACGTTATCTTGCATTTTTCTTTAAAAAAAACATAAACAGCTAATGAAAATGAAACTGTGATGTAACCTTTGGATAAACAGTACATTTATTTATAATTATTATAAAAATAACAATAAAATTAAAATTAAAATTAAATATTATATCGTGAGATAAAAAAATAAACATTTCCCACTATCTATCTAAAAACGCCCGAAGGAAAAGAGCTAACGAAAGCCCTAATTAAAAGAGCTGCCGAAGCAGCAAATAGCAAATCAAAGGTGGTGGATGTTGGGATTTGAAGGATAAGACAGATATACCCTCGGAAGGCAATCAATATGATTGGTCAACCCTGACGGTTGTACTAACCTCAGCCCGTAGTAGGCAGTAGGGGGTGCTACCTGACACACACCTCCCCTCCCCGAACGCCTCTTCAGTTCATGTTCATTATTTTTTGGACTAAATTATAAAGGAAATATTTAAAGATAAAAATATACTTTTTAAGTCTTTATATTATTTTTATGCTTTAAATTTAGTTTTCATTTTATTTATTTTTAGATTTAAAAATTCAAATATAGTTAATATTATTAAATTCACCAATATTATATTTTAAAATTAAAAAAATCAGTCAATAATCATATAATAAAAATATATTGTAATAAACTTAAATTTAACAAATAATTTGAATAATATTTACAACTCTTAAAAATTACATATAAGATCAGAGGTTAACAAGTGTCTTATTAAAATATAATAAAATATTAAAAATAAATTTTTTATAAAAGAGAAACATAACAGTTTTTAAATGTTATTTATGAAATTCAAAAAGATATACTACCGTGTATCAAATACCAAGCCTAAATAAAATAACGAATGAGTTGGGTCTTATAAATAAATCAGATTCTAATTTGATAATATTATAAAATATTTAATTACTAAGATATTCATATAAATAAAGGCAAATTATGAACATCGGAAAATGGGATACTCAAATTGTGAGCACAAGACTATAAACAAAAGTATAAAATGAGAAAATAAAACATATTGAAACATGAAATATAATAATTATTTGCGAGTATTTTCTAAAACAAATTTATTTAGTTTTTAGTTAAAATGATAAATCAACTAAACATCTCTATCGCTTTATTTTTTTTCATCCTATACATTGAGTATTTTGTAAAAGAAAAAAATTATTTTAAAAATTTATTCAAAAACAACTTGAAAATATTTTAAATTTTATTTCAAAATAAATTATTATTTAAAACCATTTTAATATACAATATCTTAAGGAAGTGGTAAAATATTATCATTTTTAATTAAGTGAAAAAGAGTTAAAAATTTAATTGATTGAAAATTAATATTTTTAACAACTTAATTTTAAGAGAATTTTTGTAAAAAATATAGAAAATAATAAGTAGATAGAGACCTATTTATCACTTAATAGAGAATAAATTTAATTATTTTATTTTATTTTTTATTTAAGATTATATTATCATTTATCAAACAATCTAATTATACTTGTAGTTTAATTTTAAGTAAAATAATAAAAATATTTTATAACTTAAATCTAATGTTTAATTTTTCAGTATTTCTTTTTCAACGCTTAATTTTTTCAACTTTTATTTTTTTCAATTTATAAACCGATAAAATAAGTGCTGAAAAAATATGTATTGAAAAAAGACAGTAAAGCATAAGTAATAATAAATTTGAGGGTAAATTTGTCTTAAAACGTGGTTTCTTTATATTTTTAATAGTATAAAAATACTCTTTATAGTTTTTTTTTTTGAAGAATTTGACTGGATTTTATTGATCAGAAACAAATAACAACATGGAGAAGAGTTTCTATAAAACTTTGAAACTAAGACCTAAGAAAAGATAAACTAATAAAAAAGGAGAAATGGCCCCCAAAAAAAGTAAATGGCCCAAGATAAAACTAAATAGAGAAATGGGAAACCTAATCCAGTTACTGTCAACAGCTGGTACCTATTAATTGTTTGTCTTTTCGAATCTCTATACGAGCACTTCAACCGATAGCAAGTTCAAAAAAATCTTTCATTTCTGCTATCCTTATCTTTTCAGATCTTCTATGGAGACTCTTCAATCTGGGCGTCTTAGCCATCTCTCCTCCTGTTCTCTTTGAAGGTGGACGATATTTGCTCCCTCCATGTACTTTTGTTATCATTTTCATAATGCTTCTTTTGCAAGTTCGTAGGCATAACCATTTCCTAATCTTTGAACAAACTGTAAATTGATTTCTTGGAAATGTTGTTTTTTTTGTTTTGAATGTACCGAATAATCGCTCCTAGAATTGATTTGTCTGTCGCTGTTGAATTACTTTTCTTTATGACCGTTCTTGAATCCCCTAAAATGTCTATTGATTGAAAACTCAATGAGATCTCCAACTTCACTACTTGTAACTTTGCATGTTCCTCTGCCATGAACGGAGACGATATTGTGGAGTGGATGACTATTTTCAAGGCTAAAAACTCACCCATCTCCCCCAAACCAACAGACCCGAAGCTGATCTTGAGTATTCACCATCGAAATCTACATCAAAATAAATAGGTATTATCGCGTTCCTTTCTTCCCATATCTGTCTTCTACCACCATCTGAAGTAAGTGGTTTCTCCTCCAACCCATCGATCTCTGCTATATAACTTTGGACTCAGTTTAATAAATCTCGTCCTGTTATTATTTTCCCCTGGTGAACTAACTGATTTCTTGAACTTTAGATTGTCCAAACGGCACAGCAAAAAAATTGGTATTATTTGTTGTTACCCATGGTGAAGACCCAGGTAAGCCATTCCCATAAACCTTGAATATTAGTATTAATGGCCCATGAGAGATTTAAATGATGCCATGTCTCTGTTATTGTAGGGCATTATGAGAAAACGTGGGTGCTATCTTCTTTCGTATTTTGACATCGAGGACAAGAAATGTTTGCAGCCACTCTTTTTAACCTGAAATTTGTTAGAGTAGGAATAAAGTTTTAGGAAATACGCCATATAGTGATAGCAATTTTTGAAGGGAGATGTAAATTCCATAACTTTCCGTAGAAATTTTTTGTTTCGGCCTCTATTAAATAAGCACTAAGATCCATATTAGCCTTTTGTAATAGTTTGTAGGTGCTTCTGACTGAAAATTCCCCAGAATGTTCTCCTCGCCAGACTTGAAAATCATCATGTTCATCTTCTGCCAAAGGAATTTGTAGAATCTTCTATGGTATGTCCACTTGAAAGGTACTAACTATTAGATCAATCTTTCATTTACTTGTTAAAGCATCAATTAGGCCCGAAACTAAATCTATTTCTACATTGTTGGAATTATCATTAATTCTATCTGTAACAACTCCCAGTAACCACCGATCACTCCAAATAGATATTTAATCTCCTCTACCGACTCACCAACAGAGGTCGTCTTGCAATAACCCTTTTGTTACCCAAACTGTGCATTGATAAAGTCTAAATTTGGGTAGTATTTGGCTTTTAAGACCCTTGCTAATAAAGAATTTAGAAAATTAATAAGGCGTCAACCTTGTTTGGCTAATAAAATGATATTAAATTGACTAAGATTTTGAAACACCAAACCACCATTTTCTTTTACGAAACAAAGATCCTCCCAAGCATACTAATGAATACCCCTTTTGCCATGATCCTTCTACCATTAGAATCTTGCAATAATACTTTCAAGATCAACACACAAAGATTTAGGTAGTAAAAAATAGGCCATTGTATACGTCGGAATAGCTTGAAGAACAACCTTAATAAAAACTTTTTTCCTAGCTTGGGAAAGATGCCGAATACTCAAGTTGTCAATTCGTTGTTTAAATCTGTCCTTTAAGTTTCGAAAAGACTCTTTTTTCCTTCTTCCCACCATATTAGGTAAGCCAAGATAACGTTCTGGGTCATTTGAGCCTCATACCCTGAGTATACGTGTAACACCCCTCGTCCTCATCCGACGCCTGGACGGGGTTCGAGGTGCTACCTGACTTTTACTAACACTTTCATACTAAACAGGGCCATGAAATCTCAAATGATTAAAAACTTTTCTTTTCTCATGCAATCTGTCCTTTATGCGAGCTTACGAGGCCCAATACATGCATTCGGGGTGGTTCGAGACCCAACCGAGAACTCATGAAAAACTTAGGAAATCACTTGTATCAAGGCTCCACATGCTCGTGTAGGTATAGAACACACGCCCGGGTGCTAAGAACACGCCCGTGTCCCAAACCCATGTCCAAAACCTGGGCAAATACAAGGCTATTTTCCAAGCCATTTTGTCACACTCACAACACATGCACGCATACTCATACAATAGCATACAACATGGCAAATTTAGGCACTTAAACCTTCCTAACATGACATGAACATGGTAATTTCACATGCAACCATTACAATAAGTTTTTCTTTCATCTTTACCATATTAATGCTATAGCTATCAACATGTCATCAAACCTCATGTCCATCGCAAAACATGCATAATCATATCCACAAACCATTCATGAAGCATTATTAACTATTTACCAATCACTTAATCCTGCATTAGTTATTAGCTCATCAATGAATCTCAATTCAATCTCTAGGCATACATGTTGTAAGCCACATCACAAGAGATAATAACATACATACATAAGAATAATCATATGGGCCCATAACGATATTAGCCGACATAGGCCAATTTACATGACTAATACTACCTTAATAACAAGCCAATGCCTTTGGCTAAATCATAATATTACATACTCACATTAAAACCCTATACATGCCATAGACTAGAATCACTTGAGTTTACTTACGCCGATAGCGTTAACTCAATAGTGTGATAATATCTCTGACGGCCTCCAACTCGAGCTAACCTGGAAACTCTAGAAAACATGGGAAAGAAGGGGGGGTAAGCTTTCACTTAGTAAGTTCATATGAAAACAATAAGCAACTCATTAACTTGTTTTATCAATGTTTACAACATATTCTCAAGTTCACTGCAAGCTGTCTTCCTGAGCAATAGTCACTAAATTATTTATATCTGGAGCTACGAAACTCCAAATTAAGTTCCGTTAATTTTTTCTGAAACTAGACTCATTTATATTTCTTTCATAAAATTTCCAGAATTTTTGACTTAGCCAATTAGTACAGTTTATTCCTCAAGTTTGCTCCTGATTCACTGTCTGACAGTTTCAACCCTTCTGAACTAAAGTTCAATTATCTCATAGTACAGGATTCGAATAATGTTCTCGTCTATTTATCTTGAAACTATACTCATATGTATACTTACAAATTTTTTTTCTAGAATTTTTGGTCAAGCCATTTAGTACAGTTTATTAGCTAAAGTCTTTCTTGTTTCAGGGTATGACCACTCTGACCCTTGTGCACTACGAACCGAATTTCTCCCTGTACAGAATTCCAATGACCATGCCGTTTGTTTCCCTTAAAAATAGACTCAATAAGGAATCCATGCATGTAAGGTATGACTCTTAATAATTTTTTTTACAATTTATGATGAATTTATAAAGTTAGAATAAGGGATCTCGAATTCATTCAGACCCTATTTTACAAGAATTCAAATATCACACAATATAGAATTCTTTTCCTTCACTTGTTTCTTTCATGTGAAAATAGACTCATTAAGCTTTAATCTTATATTTTATTCTACCTATAAATAATTTTCCACTATTTTTAGTGTATTTTCAAAGTTACACTACTGCAGTAACTCAAATCTGTCAAGGCTAAGTTACTCATTCATGATCATTGTTCACAAAATTAATACAACATCATTTCATCCATCATGGTAAAAACACATATTATGCATCATAGATCATCACATATCAAGGCATTCTCATAGGCTTAATATACATACTTGCACAACTCGCAACATAACTCAAGTGTATACTCACCAATGACTTACCTTATTGGGACCATCATCAACTCTTTCCTAGGATTACCCGTTGAACACTTGGAATACTAATTGGATACTCAGAAAAGCCTTTGCACATAAGTGCCTTAATTGTAGCTAAAGCTACCTCATATCTCATGACATTTCAATGCTCACTCTCGAGCTAGTCATCTAGACTCATAATTCCTAGTGACATGTCACTCGTATCCTATTCTATTCCTAAGGTTCAAGCGGGATTTTTCCTCGTCTATTAAGGCTTTGTCTTATCATATTTCTATTAATCACATACACTTAATATCTGTACAATTCATGTAATGATAACATTTAAATACATGTATAGCATGGTATTGTTTACATACAAACTTACCTCGATACCACAAAGGTGAAAAGGACATAATCATCCCTTAATCAATTTCTTTCCGTTCTAGGTCCAAATCTCGATTTCCTTGATTTATAATATCACATTTAGCCTACCAATCAGTCACAATATTCATATGGGTCTAAAAATCATATTTTTATAAATTTTCATTTTGACCCCTAAACTTTTGCATATTTGCACTTTTTCCCCAATGCTCGTAAAATAATTTTTATCACATTTCTTTACTCCTTGAGTCTAGATGAACCATTTTCATAACTATAGCAACTCATAATTTCAACTATTTTACACATTACAACTCATTTTACAACTTAGCAATCTAACCCTTTTTTAAGGTGTTTTCATGCAATTTCTTTCACAAAAGTTGTTTATTAGACAACTAGGACTCATAATCTTCCATAAAAACACAGCAAACAACACATTTACTCTCATGGCAAAACCCTAGACTCTTCATGTAACGGCCTAATTTTCAGTGGTGTCGGAAATGGTGATTTGAGATCACTAAATTCGACAAATAAGATTGAAAAAGATAGTAATTTAATATTTATGAGTCAAGTAAGAATTTAGAAGAATTTGTGAAATGGTGAAATTAGTGAATTAAAAGAATTTATTAGGTCAAACGGGTCAAAAATGAGGTATCGAGACCTCAAAGTTGAAAATCGAGCTATAAATATTTTTATAAATATTTATGGAGTGTCATTGAGTTAGTATTAAAGTTTAGTTAGAAAATTTTAACGCTTGGATGGCTAATTAATTAAAAAGGACTAAATTGAAAATAGCACAAAATTTGTTAAATTGTGAGTAAATAGCTTAAGTATTTAAAAGATGGATTTAAAGAGCAATTAGACCCAAAGGTTAATGGCTGGACGGTTTGGGTATGAAATAAGCAAGAAAACAATGTGAACAAGGGCAAAATTGGAAATAGCATAAAAGTTAATAGTTAAATAATGATGTAATTGAAAAATCTAGACATTTCTTCATATTTTCTCAGCTAAAACACCATAGAAGGTCTGGAGAAAGCTGGTTTTCATAGTTTACATCATGTGAGTTTAATTCTTACTTTTCTTGATAATTTTATGTTTTTATGACTTTTACAATTGGGTCCACTTGTAGAATTCATTAGTTTTGATTTTATGGGTGAAATTGGAAGTTACCCTGGATGGATAAGGGAATTTTATGATGAATTATTATGAAATTTAAGTTCTAATTTTATATTAAGGTGGTTTTATTAAGTGATTTTGATAGGAAATGATATTTAGGACCTAATTGTGAAAAAGTTGTGAATTGAAGGTTTCTGTTGAAATTAAGAATATAAAAGGTTTTGAAATAGTTTATAATGATAAAATAAAGTGTTAATTGAGAAAAATTAGTTCAATTGATGGGTGAATTGAGAAGGACTAAATTGTGAAAATTGTAAATTTTGGGGTAAAAGTGCAATTTCGAAATTTGAACAGCATAAATTGTGAAGTGAAATAGAATTGAAATGGATGCTAATGAAGGAATGATTTTATAATTATAGATCAAGAAAACGAACTGAATCGTGGAAAGGAGAAAATTCAAGAATAGTCCCTCAATTTCTACGACTTTTACAAATTAGTCCAGGTAAGTTCATATGGCAAAGTTCAATGTTTTGATATGAAAATATTATGATTGTTAAAGTATTTTATTGTTGATGAATACTATCAATTTGCATTAACTAATGAATAATGTGTAACTAAAAGTACAAATTAGTAGGAACAATGGATTTGAGTGCTTCTATTCTGTGACCCTGATGAGTTGACGAAACATATGTGACAAGTGTGCCCGTTTAAGACCATAGCTGGGCTATGGCATCGGTGCAATGTGATAATGTGACTCAGATAAGACCATAGTCGGGCTATGGCATCAGTATAATGTGATAATGTGATTCCGTATACGACCATGTCTGGGATATGGCTTCGGTATGATATGTGAACCGTGTAAGACCATGGCAAGGCTATGGCTTCGGTGTGTGATGCGTATCAATGTGAAAGTTCCATGGTTTACTATGGCAATGTGATAATGAAGCACTCAATTCCCTTATTGTTCCCTAATTTGACAATGAAGTAAATGAGAAATGGGCCTAAGGGAGTTAAATTGTGAGTTGCCATATGGAAATTATTCCAATGAGTTATTAATGAAATTGTGATTTGGAGGATGAAATAGTTAAACTAATAGATATATGATTGTGTACGATATTTGATATGATTTGTGTTTATATGCCTATGAGCTTACTAAGCTTCAATAAGCTTACTTGTGTGTGTTTAATATTTTTATGTAGATTGACTTGAAGTGAAGTGGGTAGATCGGATCAACACAACAGGGCACACTATTCAGATCAATTCCGTAGTTTTGTTTTATGTTTAAAGATTTATATGGCATGTATAGAGTTTGAATGAATTGAAGTAAAGATGTTATAAACTAGTTAACAATATTTGTACTAAAATAGTTTTCGGTAAGTAGCAGTAGTTTGACTTTGAAAAATCACTAAAAATAGTAGAAATAGAATTAAATAATGAATAAATTATGGAATCGAATCTTGATGAGTCTATTTTCATATGGAAGAAGCAAAACAGGTATATGAGCTATATTTTATGAGATGTTTAAATTTTTGTGAAACAGGGCCAGAGCGATTTCTGGATCCCCTATTCTGACTTTGGAAATTCACCATAAATTTTACAAAGATAATTAGAAGTCATACTTTATATGTACAGATTCCTTATTGAGTCTAGTTTTATTAGAGACAAACGGCATAGTCATTGAAGCTCTGTACAGAGAGATATCTGATTCGTAATACACAAAGGTCAGAGTAGTCAAACCCTGAAACAGGGAGATTTTAAATAATAAACTGTACTAATTGGCTTGACCAAAAATTCTAGAAAAAAAATGGTAAGTAGATATATGAGTATAAATTCAGAAAAAATTTACGGATTTGGATTTCGAGTTTTATAACTCGAGATATGAATTATTTAGCAACTATGACACAGTTGGACAGCTTGTCTGAAAAGTATTATATAAATTATCTAAATTTGGTTAAATGCTCAAATAAGTTTAGTAGTGCCTTGTGCTCGACTCTGGCAACGGTCTCGGGTAAGGGGCGTTACACTTCATCATTTTGCAAAATAGTCCCCTCTTATGAAAGCTCGTGCTTTAGGGGTTCCAAAAATGTAAAAATCATCAAGCAAAGACATTAAAATCACTTACAAGCAAGGGAAATATGTTGCTGAAATTTTCCAGCTTCAAAACCCTTTCTTTGCTGCATATTTCGGTGAAGGAGAAGAGAAAAATGATAGCTTTTTCTTTTTGATTTGTTAATAATAAAACTAGTCAAAATTGGTGACCAAATTTCATCTAATTTTGACTTTTCAACAATTTTGTCTCCCATGGCCGGCCATCACACTTTCAATGGCCTAATTTCACTTTAAAGACCCCCAATTTAATATACAAGGAAATTTAACACACCTTTAGGTATTAAACACAACTTTTACCTTTTACGCGATTTAGTCCCTTTTCGAAATTGGACTAGAAATTGCTAAAATTAACTTACCAAAATTTACATGCACTTATAAAATTATATTATAACACATAAAATAATACTAAAATAATTTTCTCTAGCCTCGAAATAGTGTTCCCGAAACCACTGTTCCGACTAGGCCCAAAATCGGGCTGTTACAATACGAGTAACCAGTCATCTTTCTTCCTCCTATGTATTAGTGTTAAAGAAAACAATTGACTTATCAAAATTGATGCACTAACCTCAATAAGTTCCATACTCGCCTAGAATTGTTTTCAATAAAAAAGCGCCCATTTCAATAGCTTCTCCAAACAAAATGTAATCATTTGCGAATAATAAATGCGATACTTGTGAGCCCCTTCTGCTAGCTTTAAAGGGGCTCAAAGGATCACCTTGTTGTAATCCTCTTGTTGGCTAAAAATTTTCACCAACTTGACCATTAAATACCACTGAATAAAAAACAGTAGATACGCACTTCATAATAGAATCAATCCAGCTAGGGTCAAAACCCATTCTTATCATCATATCCTGTAAAAAATTCGATTCAACTCTTTCGTACACTTTACTAATGTCGAGTTTTACCCCATAAACATTTTTTTCCCAATTTTTTCTATTTTAGAGTGTGTAAAATTTCATATACCGACGATACATTGTCCGATATTAACCTCTCTGGCACAAAAACACTCTACACACCATCGATTCATTTTCACGAGATTTCTCTAAATCGATTTGCAATAACCTTTTCCATTATTTTATAAATAATGTTGCATAGACTAATGTGTCAGACTTGCTCTTTTAGGAATAAGCACAATATGAGTAGTGTTAATTAGACTAACCTCTATACCTCCGTTCGGATGTTGAATACAGAAAAATGTGACCTCTTCCCTAACGATGTGGCAGCATTTCTGAAAAAATAAAGCTGAAAATCTATCTTCGCCTGGGGCTTTTGTAGGCCCCATTCCAGTAAGCGCCTTCCAAACCTCTTCTTTTGTATATTGCGTCGTGAGCCTTTGATTTTCCTCTTCGGATATATATCATTCAATACCCGATAAGATTTAGTAATTTTTGTTATTTCTTGTATATCCTCCGTTTCCCTGCCAGCCATATTCTACAATTTTCGAATACAATTATTCTTACGTCATTGCGTTGCTTGACTATGAAAAAAGGCTGTGTTCCTATCCCCGAACTTCAACTAATTAACTCTAACTCTTTGCTCCAAATACCTTTCATCTTTCTCAATCTCAAAATTCAATTGCAGTTTCGTATCAAGCAACTCTGCTAAATTATTGTCACTCATTTCAACTTCTATAAACTTTGACAATTTTGAGGTTAAAAATTCATTTTTTCGTTTTCTAGATTGACAAATGTGTACAACCCATCTATCCAAACCATTTTTTAGACACTCTAACTTCTATAGTGAACCTCCTGTTGCCGTTTCCCAAATGAATTTAACTTCAGTATTGAATGACTCCTCCAAGACCCACCATGCCTTGAATTTAAATGTCTTTCAACTTCTTCTATTATCTTCTCTTTTTGTAATAATTAGAAAAAGAAAATTGTCAGAGATCGAGTGCACTAAATGTTGAATAGTAGCTTTAGGAAACATAGACATCCAATTTTCATTAGCCATACCTCTGTTCAACTGCTCTTGGTTATTTGTTTATGGAAAATTTCCTCTCTTCCATGTAAACCAATTACCATAATAGCCCACATCCATTAGATTACTATCTTCTAGAACATTTTGAAATACTTCCATTCTTCTTTCATCTCTAGTCAACCCTCCTTTTTTTCAAAACTGTACATGATTTCATTAAAATCTCCACAAACAATCCAAGGGAGTTCCTCACTGCTGTATAGATTTTTTTAATAGATTCCATGATACATCATTATCTTGTGCATAAAGGGAACCATAAAATCCTGTATATCTCTATTTTTTTCCATCGTCAAGGTCTTCAATAAGCACATCAATGTACCTTTTTGAAAAATTCTGAAGTGTGATAGTAGCATCACCTCTCCAAGCCAAACACAAACCTCCTCTAGATCCATCGGGGTCCACATCAATGCTATTAGCAAAACCACAACTTCTTCGTACTCTTTCCATCTGAATCTTGTTTATCTTTATTTTAACGCCCCAAAAATATCTGTATATATTTCTACGTTAATTTGACACAATTGTGTATCTGCTTCAGTGGTTAAGTGTTTTGGGTGTGTGTGAGAGATCCCAAGTTCAAGTCTGACTTGGGAAAATTTTGGCATATTTTTATAAATAAAGCTCAACCTTGGTTAATAGACTTATAAATAATTGTTAGTAAAAGTGTATCAAAATGGGTCTGCTGGTCTGGTGGTTAAGATGTATGTTGGTGTGTTGAAGGTCTGGGGTTCGAATCTCTGCTGTAGCAAGGGTTTTATTTTTACTACAAAATCTTGGCTAGAGTTTGTGTTTGACCGAAAATCTGAGTAGTGGGTAGTTGGTGGAGAGAATTAAGGAGAAATAGATTGGGGGGTTAACAATTTCGTTGAATGCTACTTTCTCTTTAGAAAATTTGGATAACCTTCTCCCTTTCCTCTCTTTTTGCTGCTTATTTCCCTTTCTTTTACTCATTGTGCTGTCGAAATTCCTTTGTTTCCCTCTTTGTTTGACTTTAAATTCTTCCTTACTTGTAATCGTCCTGCTTTTTCACTGTTGGGGCTCGTGTGGTAAGTTTTTGATTCACTAACTCGTATGTTACTCTAATTAAATGTTTAATGGGGTTTTGGTTGCTGTTTAGGACTCACTCGTAAAGCTGGTATCAACGGTTAACTTGAAGTGGTTAATGTTCTGGTAGTGGTAAGTCGACTTTTCGTTTCGAGATTAGTGTTAAGACTCGTTTTTAGGTTTCTAAAGGGGTTGAATATTCTGATTATAGGTGTTGGTGTTCTTAGAATTCTATAAAGAGCGAATTCGAACAAGGTGTGTACCCGAAATCACAGAAAATGAGAAACGACGAAAGCTGAAAAATGAATCTGTCAATACCACACGGGTGTGTGGTCGCCCATGTGGTAGGCCGTGTGACAGTACACGGGCGTGTGATCAACGAGCCAGGTCGTGCGAGCAAGACACGGGCGCATGACATGGCCATGTGATGGCTGGAGAGGCCGTGTGCGACACACGAACTCGACCTATTGGGCAGTGTGGGCCCACACAGGCGTGTGGGATTCTGGGCCAGAGTGTGATCCACACGGCCAAGGCCAATTTGGGCCGTGTGGGCCACATAGCTTATGAGCCTAATTTTCTGTAATAATTCGTAAGGTTGCACGGGTTGCCTAAGTCGACTGTGCCATACCGTAGGGTCGATAAACATTACTTAGACCCCTGATTCAGTGATCTGACTATAAAATGTATGTATTAAACATGTTACTTTTAGCATGTGTAGCTGACCGATTGTAAGATCTGTTAAGTTGCATTATAGCATGTCATATTGGTATGTTGCATTGCATCGGGGATTGGGTTAATGATATTTCGGAGGAAGTGTCTGAAAGGCTTTAAGCCTGTTATTTGGCAGCTCAGGTGCATTATTCTGTTTATGTGCCACATTTTGGTATAGTATGGTGTGTAAGGTTTGGTGGGTTGATTATATCCCCACATGGTGTGTAGGGCTGGACGAAGATGGTGTGTAGAGGCTGGTGGGTAGGATTCTAATATTCCGTTCTGCATCTATATCTGATTCGGCTAAAACCCTAATTTATATCTGATTTTGTATTTTAATGGGCTAAGGCCCGAACTAATTATGTAATGGGCTCCGACCCCAGACTGTCTATTTTTGACTTCTGATGATTATTTTATATGTTTGATATCTGTAGGGATTACACACTGAGTTGCGAAACTCGCTCTTTTTTGTTTAATATGTTCAGGTACTCCCCAGCATTAGCGGATCGGTGTATCAGAGGACTGACAGTGGCCATACATAATAACTTTAGACCATTTTCATTATTTTTTTCGGTTTTGGGTTGCTTGTTTATTTGGGGATTTGTTTTAATTTATGGACTTTAGACTTTTTGGCTTTTAATTTCAGCTTTTGAACTATTGGTGTTTTTATTACTGATAAGCACGATTAAAATATGGTTTTCTCTAAATCAAACAGTTTTCCAAAAATAGAAGATTTTCTAAAGCTTCCGCGGAAAAGATATATGTTTTAAAGCAAATCAGTGAGAACACTCTCATGTAACATCGCCAGATTTGGCCATAACGTCCAGGCTGGGTTTGGGGTGTTACATTTGTCTCCATGAAGAAGACCATCTAGGGATTATATTTCTTCAACGAATGCTGAAGCCTTCGAATTGTCCGTGGGTTCCCCAAACCAAGGACATTCCAACTTAAAATTTTCATTACGATCGGCCGACTTGCCTTTTAGTAGCCGCTGATGATAAAAGAGTATTATCCAACATTCTCCTATTTATTGCCGTTACAATGTTACCTTCTTCTCTTATTGTTGGATTTTCACTTTCCCCCAAGCCTTTTTTTTCCCTCATCTCCAATTAACACCCTTTCCTCCAAATCATGTTCCATTACAGAATGGGTCTATTTGGCCAATGAGTTTTCCCTCTATTGTGAAGAAAAGGGTAAATTACCTCCAAATTGATCCCCAGAACAGGATCAATGGTTGCTCCGAATTTTGATTTATTCCTCATTCCCCGTGACCTATATTCTGAATTACGTTCGTCATAAAGATTTTCCCCTGTGTCATCTTCTCCATCTTCTCATAATCAAATATTATTCATTGCCAAAGCTCTTTTGGATTGAGCTCGCAAAGACAAATCCCAGCCCATTACCACCACTTCCACCCCTAACTTCATTTTTGCCTCACAAAAAATGTTACTGTGACCCAACTGACCACAATAGAAATAGAAAAGAGTCAGCCTTTTATATTTGAATCTGACGTATGAACAATTCCCTAAGAACATAATATGCTTTTCCCTCTTTAATGAGTAACGAACATCCAATTGAACTCGAATTCTTATGAAATTCCTATTTCCTTTCCCCAGATTTAAACTATTATACTCCAGGAATTTGCCTAAAAAATCAGCTAGTTGCCTTGCCAAACTTTCAGAAAGAAACCCCATTTAAATATCATAGATCTATACCAGAAAGGTGAAAAGATTAAAGGGATTTTCAATGGGTCTTCCCCCCACTATAGCTTGTGTAGAACCAGCAAGTGATTATTAAAGGTCCATGGAGAGCCTTTCAGAACTCTGTCCATGTTAATAGCATGAAAAAATTGAAACAGAAATCGTTTTTCCTGGACCTTGAATCTGTACTCCTCTAATAGGGTGCCATAGGTTCGCCATGGTGCTTCTCATTGCCGGAAAGTGTTGTTAAAAAACATCCCGCCAGTCGAAAATTTCTTTCTTTCGTTTGCATACTCGGCTTAATTTGTGCTTGTAAAATTGCTTCATCTTCTTCATTAAGCGTTAATTCAGCAAATTCTTTTTCTATGATTGCATGCCCGAGCTTAAGCCCTGTTATACGTGCTATTCTGGAGGATTAAAGGAGATTCTGACAGACGGCCGCCGCCAATATTAACTTTGAAATAAAAGAATCCAAAAACCTAAAAACATGCCAAAGAGGCAAACGATTGCGTGCTAGGGTAGCAAACTTTGATAAATACTCTTTATAGTTTTGTTTTGCTTTATTTTTATTATTTTAGAATATTTTAATAATTTAATTGATTGAATTACTACTCTGTAACTTAAAACACTAAATCTAGTAAAAGAAAAACTTTTATAATAATCTTTGACATAGTAACTTAATTCAACACCAAAATCGTGAAGAAAAATAAAAATCAAATTATAAAACAAATAATATATCTTATAAAAGATTTTTCCATTATTTATTTTTCTAAATTAACAATAAATTTCATTAAAAATTACTCTCATATCTATATTGTTAATAAAACCATTAACTGAGTTAGTGTCACCCCTATTCGGGTTACCAACTCGTCTGGAAAAATTATGGAAATGCTCTTTTGTAATTAAAATAAGTTATATTATTCGAATGTATTTTTACTCTTTGCACTTAAAATAAAAAATAAAAATATGCATATTGTGGGATTTAATCCCACGCCAATTATATTAGTAAAACATTTAATTTATCACGCAACTAAAATTTTATTTTGTTTTTTTTATACATTTTAATTTTGTTATGGGTACTTTATTATCTCCATCAATTGTATATCACCTTCAATAGAGTTGGTGGAAAATTAAAGGAATGCCCTTCTAGAATTAAAATAAGTTAGGTTATTTGAGGGTATTTAAGTTTTTTACTTTAAAAACAATAAAATATACATATGTTGGGATTCAAACCCACACCAATTGCATTATTAAAACATTAATTTACCACTCAACTAAAATTTTATTTTGATATTTTTATACATTTTAATTTTATTATACATACTTTATTACCTTCATCGATGTATATCTATATCTACTATTAATAAAACCCCGACAAAGTTCATGTCATTCTCAACAGGATCACCAACTTGGTTAGAAAATTTATGAGAATGTCCTTTAACAATTAAAATAAGATATATTATTCAGTGATATTTTAATTTTTTTATTTAAAAACAATAAAATAGGCATATGGTGATATTCGAACTCACACAAATTGTATTAGTAAAAATTTTAATATATAATATATCACTCAACTAAGGTTTTATTTTAATATTTTTATACATTTTAATTTTATTATGCACGCTCTATTACCTCCATTACTTGTATATATTAATAATATATTTAATTGAGTTAGTGTCACAAGTTAAGTTGACACGACTCAAGATCGATGATAACATCATGATAAACAATTTATTATAATTTTTCATTTTAATAACGTGCATATTTTATGTATTATTATTTAATTTCAAATAATAAATTTTATTATTTATTATATATTATTTTTAAACATACTTTTATATTTTAAAATTATAATATTTACACATATACACGTGTTATAAGACTTCTAGTATATATAATATGCTCAAATGTAAGGGTAAGGGCTCACCACATATTTTATGTTTTTATATAATTTATTTATTTTCATCAAGATTCATCTCATTGTATTCTTTTTTATCTCTAACCTAATTTTATATTTAAAGTTTCATGTTTAAAATAGTTTAATTAAATTTAAAAATAACGTTTCATCAATAATTCTATTATTTTTACTTTATTGATTACGAATAAATTCTTTTAAAAATAAATTTATGTAATTATTTTAAATAGAATAATGTATAGGTATTATATTAAATAACTTTTAATATTTTATAAAATTGTATTTTTATATAGATGAAAAAAACCTAACTTCCATTTTGTCATTTAAATAGAACATTAATAAAAATATTATTTGATATATTATTATCATTTTACTAATTTTTATTTATTTTTAGAACAGCCATTATTTGAAATAAATATAGTTACAATAAAATTTGTAATTATTTATTAATTTCATGATTTTTAGAATAATAATTTCATAAAGGTTAGATTTTAAAAATATACAAGATCAAATATGTGATGAATATCACACAATTTGAACCTTTTACAAATGAATGCCTAACGAGAGCTTTGATAACTGCTTCATAAAAATGAAGACATATAATTTAAAATTTTATTTTATACAAGTTTTAATCTAATATCTTTAATAATAAATATACTTCTTTTTATATTAGCGTATTATTACGATTTTTAATTTTTATTTTTAATACAATATTTAGAATTATTTATAGTTCATCTTCAATCCTTAAATAAGAGAAAATATACTTTAACAAATCAGAACACACATCTTCCTATACTGCCAATAAAATTAATAATAACTGAATTAAAATTTAATTGACTACTACCATTATACAGTCTCTTAATTACAGTTATTAATTTCCCCGAATACAAACGCATTGTGATAAGAAAAGAAATGAGTCGTGATGGGAGCCGAAGTGTATGCTTGAGTTGTCTCCCCAAATGACGCAGTCCAATCAGCCCAATTCCCAAGAGTAGACCCAACAAAGCAGCCACAAACGGACGAAAGTACCCCTGGTCCCTCACTTTCCCCCCTTCTCAGGATTCGTTTCCATCAACGGACACAAATCAATAACAACTCATGCGGGGCCCTTCGATTTCTACGAGTACCCTTTAGGTCAATCTCTACCATCCAATAGCTTTGCAACACGCATCTCTCTCTCTCTCTCTTCCTCCATTTGCTTTCTGCAAACGAAAGCTTCGTGTACCTTTGTCTTCTCCCCAAAAGCGCCATCAAATCATGATAATAATAAACACATGTCAGTAATGCCATTCAAGCCCGCCATATAACAGTTAACAACAACAACAACAACAAAAAACCTTTCTTTGAAATGAAATCTTAATGAACGTTCTTTTTCTTTTATCCAGAAGGTATGGATGAAAAAAATATGTGTATAAAATATATTTATAAGCTTTGATATTAAAATTAAGTGATATTATTTTTAAGTGAGATTTATTTGTGACAGTTAAATTTAAAATTTTAGGATAAATTATATAGTAAATCATTAGTAAATTTTTATTCTAGTTATTTAATTAAAACATACTTTAATTGTAAAATTATTCAAAAATTTTATTTTAATTATTAGACTATTAAAATTTATGTTATATGATTTTCTTTATTTATACTGTTTGCACCAATTAGAAGATATTTTTCTTTTCTACAATTTAATTTTTTTCATAAAATAATTTTAGATGTTATAAATCTGTGAATCAAAATTTAAATAGTTTTTTCTCTAATCTCTGACATTAATCGTCAAATCAACTTGGATCTAAGTTATATTTTACTCGTCGATGGGTACTGATTTATTATCCCGATTGTCAAAATCATCGATCAGAGCTCATGAACAGAACTTTAAAAAAAAATAAACTGATTAACCCCGTGACTTGAATAAAATTTTTTTTGAACAGATTATTGAGGTAAAAGAAAACTTTCGAATAGTCTAATAACTAAATTATAGCTTATTTTTAATTAAGTGACCAAATAAAAAAGTACCCATAGTTTAATCACCAATGGTACAATTTACTCAAAATTTTAAAATTTATTTGCCTTAAGTTTAATTCTCATTATAAAATTATTTTATTAAAAATATAAAAGATAAAAACACATTTATATTAATTACCTTTATATATAATAATATTTTAATAATTTCTTATTGCCTCGTGATACTGACTCGGGACTTAATATGAATATAGATAAATAAAGATATAATTTTGAATTTCATCTAATTTAAAAAGATTAAAAAGTTAAAAGTTATTAGCCTAATTATTAATAAATATAGAAATTATTTATTTCTTATTAATTTACTACTTATAAATTATCGAAAATAAATTAGAAAAACATAATTTTTATAAAGTAAATGGTAAAATCCTTTTTAACTAAAGTTGTATCTGATTTTATATAAATAAATAAATAAAACGCCATGTTTTCGATATATATTTTAATTTAGTTCGGCCGCCTATATATGAAGGGAGAGAGGGAGGCTGGGAGAGTGCTTGCCTTCGGATATGTAAACTGCCCTACTTTTCATTGTCATCGTAGCTTTACCTTTTTTATATATATTATGTTTGATCTAGATTTGATGGTTTTTCTTTTTCGTTAGTGTCTTTGTCCATGGACATCACTGTTGGATTTTTTGTTGTGTCTCTCTGCCACTTGGGTTTGTCACCGACATCTGTACCTTGTCATGATAGAGAGAGAGAGAGAGAGAAAGACAAGTGAACCTGCCATAAGACCAGTGAGTGGATGTTGATGATAAGAAAGAGGGAGAGAAGGAGTTCTTCTTCTACTTCTTTCTTTGATTCTTCTTTCAACGTTTTGGGTTTTGGTTTTGTGAGAGAAATAAAACCCTTTTTCTGGACACGTAGTTGATTCTAATACTGAAAAAGGCATGGATCGTCGATTTTGAGGTTTTTAACTTTTGGTAACTTTTCCCTAAATGGGGGTGTTACTGTGTTTTTCAGATCTGACTCATTCCTTTTCTTCGTTTTTCTTTCCGTAATTTTTATTTTTGGGGTTCATTTGTTTTCCTTATATAGTAAGCAGGTTTTACCTTTCATCATCATCTTTATGATCTGTGTAATCTGTCATTCATGGAACATAGAAATTGACAGAAGAGAGTGAGCACACAAAGGCACATGTATAAGCCTATACTTTTGCTTTTGCGTGCTCACTTCTCTTTCTGTCAGCTTCCAGTGCCGGAATTTGATCCATCTTTTTTGGTCACTTCTGCGCCTGTTTTGTTCCTCCATTTCTATCTCTCTTTCATGCTCGGTCTCGTCGAAGACAAGGAATATGGTGAGTGGTGTGCCTTGCCATGCCATGCTTGCGATGATCTGACTGTCTCCTTTCTCAATTTATGCTTTCTTTTTTTAATGCGATTAGTAGGCTTTTTGATGTTATTCACTGTTGTGGTACGCCTGGTTACTGTGCGGATATAGCGCAAAAACTATGAATAGCATGGGACCATTCACGTTATCCATTTGCCTATTAGTAGCTAAGCCTAGTATGGTCCTCACTCCTCCCCTCTACAAGCCCTTTCTGTTTTTCTTTCTTTTTTTCCGATCATATTAAATACCCAGAAATTTGTTCTTATTATCAGGTTGCTTGGAATCTCTAAGTGGAAAATGGAGTTTTGTATTCCTTGGTTTAATTTAACCCTACCCTTTCTCAGGTGAGTAAAGAAGAGACTACTTGGACTTGGATTTCTAATGGAGGTGAGTAAAGAAAAGGCAAGTCCTTTTTCCTTTCCAAGTACTTGCATTATGCATGATTTATTAATTGACTTGGTTTTACAGGTGGTGCTCTATATTTTGATACTTCCATGATTGTAATTGTATCCATGTCTTTGTTATTTCTTGTATCTCCAATGGCATTTAGTTATGTTTTAGGATTAAAGAGTTAACATTACATGCAATCAACAATTTTCAAGTACATGCAATCATTTTTGCAGCCTAAATGTTTGAACTTTTGTGAAGATGAAACTTCATAATATCTTGTTTGTTCTTCAATGTTTGATATGAATGATTGCTTCTTTTCTTTTGTTGATTCCTGAATTCCAATGGGAGCAAATTAATTATGTAAACAAATTCTCTTCTGTTACAGTTTATCAAAAAGATTTGAGACCCTCCCCCCCCAAAAAAAAAAAAAAAGAACGAAATTTGCGGATTTCGATTTCGATCAACACCTCTGTTGTTTATGAGGTTAATTACTTATAGATGGAAATGAATTGCTAAAACAATTCAACTCGCAGTGAACTAGTTAACGTTTTGGTTAATCATGTTATGCAACTATTTGACAGCTTAAAGCTAATGTTGATTGCAAGGCTGATACCTATAGAATCATTTCTCTTTCAAAAATTGTTATGCTCTTTTTGGGAATATAAATTCGAAGATTTGGATTTCATTTGTTATATAAATTGCGAGAATGTTATGCATTCATTAGCTATAAATTAGTTGAGATTCATTATATTTTTTGAAAGTATAAAAACATGAATTTGAAATTCTCAAATGTATTTGGGAATTTCAGATTCATTATTACATAGACATCTAACAAATCAATAAATTTGAGAACTAATCATAAATGTTATATTTGTATGTGTCTATTATGTAGCTTTCACTATTTTTAAAATCTAAATACATCTTTGAAAATCCAAGTTCACTTATGTTTTGTTTAAGCATATAGTTCTATTGCAAACAATGGTTATTCCTTCTTTTTTTTTTTAATGATTTAATTGACTCTAGTTGGTTCTAGCTAGATAGCTTGTTCTTGATTGCACATGCAATATTATAACTGCATGCAAGGTAATTGTTCATTTTAAACAACATGAAATTGTATTAATTTTTTCATCTTTCTTTATATTTTGTTTATTGGGGATGGGATGTCAAAATCTGATCTATTAAGATATAAAACATTTGTGATTATTTGCTAATATATGTTTTAATTTTTGGAGGGATAAATGATAGTAACATGAATAAGTTACTTGTAAGTACCTAAAGCACACTGATCTCAGGTTTCAAAGTCTTCACTGAAATTGTTTGAAAATTTCGGGCTTTCATGTTTCATTAGATAAAATACCATGGTCGCATCAAATTTTTGTGATATGAGTATTAGGGTATGATTCAATCGGACTCGTATCTGTAATGTCTGCTTACTTGAGTACTTTTATGTGATTATACTTTTCGCAGGGTTTAAATTCCATTGGCAAAACCTTACCTTGCCCCAAGATCCACCTCCTTAGCCACTCACATGCAAATTTTGAATTGTTTTGCCTGTGTTATTATTATTGAATCTTTTCCTAAACTATATCGTTTGAATTACCAAGTATCCAATTGGTTTAATTCTCCATATCTTATTTTTGTTTTACTCACTTCTTTAGCTCCAATCATCAGTTTACATGCCAATGTGCAATATATCTTCTCTACTACACACACACACACACACACACACATATGTATGTATATATATTCATGCACACTGACAAAGAATTTTTAACACCACATTCTGGGTTAAGAGACTGTTATACTTGTGTCTTTTTTGGAATATATTTTAAGAATATGTGTGCACTATACTAACTTTGCTTGTGAAGTATAAAATTTTTCTGGTGATGGTTGAAATATTTTTTCTTTTCAACAAATAGTAATTTATGGTACATTTGTATTTTGAGGTATTGAGTGGATACGTTCTTGGTCTTTTGAAGTTGAAGAGTTCACTTATGTTACAGTAGTAAAGTAAAGCCCTTACATTTACACATTTCTATATTATAATATACAAGCTTTATTTTTGTGCTTGGTGCAAATGAAAGTTGTGTTTTTAATTTTTTGGCTCGCGAATTATACTGACCACAAATGAGTTGAATGAATTTGTAGAGATGGTCAAATTATGGGATCCTCAAATGTCAGCCTGTCTGCAAATATCCAGGTACTTAATTCTTAAAAATCATGCAACTTTTGTCGTTGGCTTTGCTGGGAATCCATCTTGGGGGAATATGACAACTTTTTGATGTTCAGAGACAATTCCAATCGGTGTTTCCTTAATGTATACATTGCAAATATCAATTATAGGTAGACTGCATTTAAATAGACTCATGTTTAATGTTTTCAGACTACTGTTAGCATTAATTTTTACAGAAGGGCATCCGATTAATGTTGGTTTTTGATACATACATACACACACACATGTATGTATGTATATATATATAACTTTATATAAAACTTTATCTGTCTGACTAATTCAGACATTGCATTTTTGGTATAGTTCTCAGACATTGTAAGGCTCAAGAATGCAATAATGGATTTCTCTTAGAACTTTTAAATTTCAAACCATAATATATTTGAAACACTGTCATTCAAGGTTTGTGCCTAGGCACGCCTGCGCCTTGTCCCTTAGCACTAGAAAACAGAAGTGTCTTGAACCCTTTTGGGGAGGTCCATTTGATCAGGCAAACCGTTTGACCATAAGGAAAGGTATCCAACTCTATACTTCCCAGTGTTTATTGAGTGTTCATATATAGGCATAGACCATAAGGAAATTATACATATTGACTAACAAAAAAGTTTACTAGTTTGGTAGATAAATTAGTACACGCTTTAGAGTTCATTACGATTTTAGCTTTATATATATAGACACACATATACATATTGTGCTTTTGCTTACTCGGGCTAGTGCTTTTATTGTGCCTTGTGCATGAGGTAAAATAAGGGTTCTGGCACCTAGAGTGCAAGATGCACCCTTGACTACACTGATTTGAACTTTTTAACATTGTTGGACATTTACATGAATCTATGACAAATTTGTTCAATGCCAGAATTAGCAGATGAAGTTCATATAATAAGCTGTACTTCAAGTTTCGCACTAGATATCATGTCTTGATAGGTAACTTAATTTGTCCTTAATTATAGTATTCTATATCTATGTTCTTTTTAATCATATAATTTATTCACTATATCTGTATCCGAAGAGATCAATTATCTGCACGGATTCATGACAATTGCACGATATGGGAGCATGATGGTGCTTGGAACCATGTTGGAATCCTTGGTTTTTTACTTCAAAACTTTTTCAATGAAGAAGATGCAACGAAATTAAGTGTTGTACATGGAGGTGATGTGTGCACATTGCATGGCCTGAATTCTTGCCAATGTAAGTACTAAACTTCAACAACTAAAACTTTTTCATTGGTGGAGTACATTCTAAATATCAATTTTAGATAGAAAAGTTTATAGTGCTTCACTTTGTCGACTTCAAGAGCAAGCATTATCTTTGTTATCCGGACCAACTGCATCGGATATAGGTATAAACGTTCAAGTTTTCCTTTGAATGTTTTTGGTAGGTATATTTAGAAGATCATATCCCATACTCATATTCAAGTGTGGGGACTTTGTTGTGGGCGGGAAATCGATGCCTATATTCGAGCACTAGACATAGAAGTTATTACACAGTTACATAAATAAGGTGGTGATGGTTGTTTTGTGTTGGATGAAAATGGTATTGTCAAAAGCTGGAAGTTGCTATCAACTCACTCATTCTTAATGATTAAGATGATAAGTAAACATCGAAGTTCAATCTGACATCAGATATATTAACATCAAAGATTTCATTCCGAAGGGGTTGATTTGTTGCTGTATATAACCGACAAAACCTTGAACCTAGAGTTTTAGATTCAAATTTTAGTATCTTTTATGCGCTATCTGCATGCATCTATGGTTGAAGGCTAATGTTTGAAGAGTTTAAGTTATATATGCTTTCAGTGGAATTTAAAAATTTTACAAGCATAAATGGGTATAGTAAAATTATTAGAAAGTTGTACAAGATGGACGATGATTTATGAATTTAGAAAATTATTAATTTTAACTTTGTAAACATAAAATGTAGTATTATTTTGAGTAGTTGTAGATAAAAATTAAAAAGATTTTAAAAAGAAAAAAAATATGTTTACTTTGAAGTAAACACAACACTTGAGGGTTTCAAAGAAGGCTTGGGTGCTGTTGAAAATTGTGTTATTTATTCATGTATTATATTTTTACCTTTTATAGGAAAATATTCTTTTAAAAGAATTTGTGAATTTTCTTTTATAATTACATTTATCAAGTTTTACTGACCAAATTTCATATTTGAAAAAGATAATATAAAAATAACATGGAATTTAACAAAATGTTTTAAGATTCAGTGTTTACCTTATTGGTCTTGTGTTGTATAAAAAAGAAAGTAATCCTCAACGCAGCGTTTGCGATAATGATTCATAACTAAGATCTTCAGTCAGCAGAAGGATGGGTGTTTTAAGGTTTTTCTATTGATAAAAAGAAAAAGTATTAAATCCTCAAATACCTAATCAAAGTAGATTTTATTTCATTCCAACTTACTGCATCAAAATAATTACATTTTAATTTAATAATAAAGACAATAATAAGTTTAAATCATATTTTATCAATTATTTACTATTAGTGAATCGATGGTTGGGGACTATCGTCAAACTGATAGATTTAATTGGGTTCTGACTGCCTTCTTTTTTTATTCTTCTAGCCCTAAGAAATTTCATTGTTTCCAATTGCTCAATGTTTGAAAGCTACTTCCCAACAACAACAACCATGAATAAAATTAATTAAATACACTTCAAAATTCAGTTCCACGACGAAATAAAGGGGCACAAATCTCTGTATTCGACTTCTGCTTTACCAGTTAACATCTCCAGCGCTGAAACATTATTGTAATCATTAAGTGTAAGTTAACATTAGACGTTCTTAGAGAGCACCCCAGCCGCAAACAGCAGATTCCTCCTCGAAAACTGCACCATATTCCAATTTAATATACACAGTGGACCAAGTTAAACATTGCATACTAGGTTGAGAATGTGAATTAACTTACCCGCAAACTATACACTGGACTAGACTTGGTTGCCAAGGTTTTCAACGATCTCAGTCTGTTGGGATTTCCACTCCTTTTGTTCATTCACATTCCAGGCAATATTTTTAGTTTAAAACTTCAAATAAACATATTAGAAGATCAACATTCTTATATCTAACTTACTTGTCTTCATTTTTCGGGGCCTTTGTGCTTGTTGTGACATCCCACAATTTTACAGTGCAATCAGCTGATCCAGATGCTAGAAGCGTACCTTCACAACTGCATGTGCAGTAACGGGGATGAATATCAAGGCACTAACAGGTATCAACATCTAGAAACAAGTGAATTTCAGTATATGATTTTTGGACATATAGGAGTAAGGATTTCCACCTGAAAGCAAGTGACCACACGCAAGAGGTGTGACCCATCAAAGGCGTAACACACCGTCCACTTGAAAGGTCCCACATCATGATTGTGCCATCTTCATCACCAGAAGCCATATAGCGGCCGTCAGGTGACATTGCTAGTGACAATATCATACTCCTATGACCAATGAAAATCCGAACACATTCTCCACTTTGTACATCCCACAATCTTACTGTTCTGTCACTAGAGCCTGTAGCAATATAGTTGCAGTTGGCATGCCATTGCACGCACTGAGACAAGAAGGTTAAACTGTTTATGATTGGATTTGAAATATGATACAAGAGCCAGCACACTTTCAAAATTACAAAAAAAAATTAGAAAGCTCTAAAAGATAGTAGACTTTATTCAGACAGGGAAAATGGTGCCCACCCAGGTTGATAAAACATTTAGACTAGCAAACCAGAGAAAGGGATATCATTACTTACGTCAACATCAGACAAGTGTCCTGCCATTATTCTCAAAGGTTGTATTCTATCCATTGACCAAATCCTTGCTGTTCGATCATGTGAAGAGCTGGCAAAATAGTGTCCTACAGGACTAAACTGCAGGAGATAAGGAAAACATCGAAATGCATTAGAGGCAGAAGGGAAAATCGGTCTCATTCAAGAGAGCAAAAGTAGATGAACTTTAGTAAAGTAAGACTTCATCAAACATAGAGGAAGATCGATCAGTCATACCTGAACATCCCATACAGGATAATTATGACCCTTGTAGCAAACAAGATTTGCATTTAGTTTTGTGCTCCACAAGCGAACTGAAACAAGTCCATCATTAAGGTCCCAGGAGTTAAAAAGAGTATAGTAACAAAAGCAAAAATATTTAAAAAGGAAAAACAAGGGAGGGGGAGAGGGAGACTGGGGGGAAAGTGAAGGTGAAGGTGGAAGTGAAGTAAGACAAATGGGAGTGGAATATATCGTACTTGTTGTATCTGCTGAAGAGGAAAGAATAAAATCACCAAGAGGACTAAAGGTGGCTGAATAAACTGGTCCTGAATGACCCTGAAACAATGTATAGGATCTTTTCACACCATTTGGTCCTGCAACATGCTCACTTGAAGTAGAATCATTTTCACCCTGCAAAGTAGCTGCCACTTGCACTAGTTTGTGAGAATATCTATGTAGACTTAGACTAATTCAGTCAAACAGAACTACAAAAATGGTATATTAAAATTGCAGAGTCAAACCCAAAGAAATTCCAAATATTTTTAGGGCAAAACTTCAAGAGATACTGCAATGATCACAGGGAGATAAATACAAATTATTTAGACTTACAACTACCAGCTTGTTGGCCCAGCTTTGCCATATCCCAAACCTGTGGTGCACAAATCAAAATTAGAAACCAACATGTTTCCAAAATAAGTAAATAAGACACCAATAAAACAGCAATTATATATCTTGCACACTGATTTAAGATACAACCTTCAGTGATGAGTCTGAGAACCCTCCAGCAACCAAAGATCCATCCTGGGATATTGATGAACAGTTCAAACTGAAGACAGATTAAATAAAACACAATAAGTACCTAGAGACATTAAAGGTAAACATGACCATTAAATCAGTCAATTAATAGACATTACCCATTATGCGTGTTGAGGAACGTATAAAAGCTGACAGATGGCAATGCAACGCTACTCAACTGTACACGGTTTCTTAAGTCCTCAAGTATAGACTGTTCTACCTCTGTAGACCTGAAACAATTAAGAAAATAATTCAAAGAAATAACATGCAACATAGCAATCTCAGCATTATTGCTTTTGCCATAGATTTCACATTGAGAGAAGTCCACTGCTATGTGACAGATTATTTCACAAGCATTAGCTGGTAGGAAACAGACCAAAAAATGCATTTCAAGTTCTCACAGTTCTAATTCCTTGGCCTAAAACCCCACACTTGCATCTGGGAAGTACAAGGCCTAGAGAGTCTAAAACCAAAACAAGACAGAAAGTAACAACAATAAAGTCATTTGGGTGAAAAAGTTCCAAGATCTGTATAAACAAATTTTAAACCCTTAAATATTAGGAGTAATTGCAAGGGTGAATGAGTGACCTCTTGACACAAAAATCATAAAAAAGAGAAATCAACAAACCATGGTAACTTCTGTTTATATTCACGTATCATATCCTATGAAGAACTGGCAAAAAAGCATGCTGATAGAAATATTGCACATCCAAGTTCAATTCCACTAACTCTTTTCCTTTCATTTCACAGGAGAGTTAAGACAAAAAGTTGATAATTCCGTGATGGTTTTAATTCAGTGAAGGATTAGCACACTACATTAAGCATCAATCCTACATCTGAAGAAAACAATGAAAAGAGGGAATCATTGAAAATACATTACGGGCAAAGTGAGCTCTGGCTTGACTCGTGGTGCAGCAGGGGTGGGTTTAGCCTCAGGGCGAGCACTTTTTGCTGTCGCATTAACAGCTTTGTCCTTTTTCAACTTTTTCGTTGAAGCACCTTGCTTTCCACCTTCAACTGATCTTTTCTGAAAAAGAAACAGAAAGGACAAAGACACAATTGTGTGTATTAGTTAAACAGCAACTTCATTAACCCAAAAGTATACTTGAAAAATCAAATATAAATTAAACGTCAAACATATACATTTTAAATGAAGAAAGGAAAATAAGGAATTGTTACAGGGATTTACAACAATATGTACCTTACTGTCATCTACATCCCCTTCTTTGTTCTCTGCTTCTGTCTTTTCAGAATCTGAAAGCAAACCTCCTTCCTTCTCCAAACGTTCTTCTAAGGAGTCTTCTAGTAACTATGAAAATTATATGAGCCTCAAAATTAAAGACAAGTAGAAATAAGTGAACATGAATGCACATGTATGTCTGTATAGCTGCTACTCAAAGCCCAAGCGATTATGAGCCTCAAAATTAAAGACAAGTAGAAATAAGTGAACATGAATGCACATGTATGTCTGTATAGCTGCTACTCAAAGCCCAAGCGAGTGTTGGATACAGATATGTGCCTACCATGAGGATGCTCATTTTTTTCCCAAGTTTTCCCATATATTTGGAGTATCATACATATCCTATACTCTTATCAGAATACATGTTCAACAAGGTGTCAGACATGAGTAATTTAAGGGGAAAAAAGAGTCCAATTAACATAGCTATGGAGTTTGATGATAGAGATACGATTTTAGCATAGAGCTTACGGCAGTAGGAACCCCTTTGCTTCAATGATAGAGAATTATATGTGCTAAATCCATCGAAAATTCATTTAAAGAGATAATTACAAGAACAGTGACTCACTCCCCAATGTATTTCTTTCTGATTTATCAGACTAGCTGCATCCTGGCAGCTTCCAATTAGTGTTACAACCTCTGTATCATCAGAAATTGAACCAGGTTCTACAGAAGTAACTGCAAGGAAACAAGACAACTGTAATCAGATAGTACACCTTCTTCTCCATGTGTTATGCAAAACATCAGCAATGAAAATGACATCACCTTGGAAATTGATATGTTCATTGATGACCCCCAGCATAGCAGTGGACTGTGTTTTATGCAAATATTGCAGCAGCAGGTCATATGAATACTGCCAAGATGATTAAGACAACAGTTCAGGCAGTTCAATAGGAGAAGGATAGAGCCTGACTAATATCATTAGCAGTCATAAAATAAAGAATTTGCAGCAGTTACCTGGCATATCTTGATGTTAACTTTATTCTGCCTAAGAGAACGAGCGAACTCCATCTCCTAATTAAGAAAATAACTACTAATGAGAAGAGTAGTGATTCTCCTAGTTAAGCTAAATACAGAAATAATAGGATGTCAAATAACCTCCAAATGAGACTGCGAAAGAACGCCTTCCAGCTTTTGAAGGTCACGTGAGTGCATCAGTTCATGGTCCTCGTGAAAGGCATTAAAAAAGGTTCTAGCTGCAAAAGAAAGACCGAAAATGTTTGAGAGACAAACCTATCAGATATATTGTGTAGGATACATGAGAATGATAAAGTCAAGTTAGTTTAACACATACCCTCTTGCAAATGTCCTTTGGCCACCAGATCCATGAATGAATGTATAAAGACTGGATAAAGCACACGAAGCAACTCATGCTGCATACATTCAAAATCTAGCTTATGCCCACAGAAGTGAAAACACATATCAGATGACCAAATATCAAACCAATACCTTGTATAAATCTAGTGAACTATAAGTCCACGACCTCAGTTTGCTATACCCATCCTGGTACTGTGCCACATCATCCTCCGACCTGGAAACAAGCACCTTGATATTAAAAGAAGCAGTGAAATGCAAACAGAAAGGAGACAACAAGAAAATATTCAGATCCTTCATAGATAGCGTTCTTCTAATTAGCATTCTTTACCAAATTGTCTGTCATGACTCGACTCAGCCCACTGGACATGGGCAGTGTAGTGAAAGAATAATCCAGAATTGTCCTCTTTGGATAGGCACAGATCCCTCAAGGTTTTGTCACCCTCATGTGCACCTTCAGAGATTCGAACCCTGTCTCAACACCCAAAGAGGACAATTCCGGCTTATGTGAGATTATGTTCTCACGACATGACCCATGCTCTGCGAGATGAGTCGGGTTCTGACACTGTCAAAATAGGCATTCATGCTGACAAGAAATTTGACTAATTATTAACCCACACTTAACTTTGGCCATCACCTTGGACATTTCTTAAGAGTTCAAAAGTCGAAATTTGCATGTTGAAAGATAATATAAACTCAACTTCTCTGGAAATTATAGCATTCCACATGCTTCTTATCAACATTCTTCATTTTAATGTTTTCTAGAGTTTATATTTAAGTAAAATCAAACATGAATAATTGAATATCAAAACAGATTTCACCTGAATAAAAAAAAGTTAAGCAGTTGACAAAAAGAATGCAAAAAGAGAAAGAAAACCGGAATGGAGGGTTAGGGTTTGCATTGAACTTACTGGGAAAAGTGGTGAATGAACTTAGCAAGATCAGGGTCGTTGTGGAAATCGATTGGAGCGGACTCCTTGTTCTGAAGATCCTCCAACAATTGCTCCGCTTCTTTGAATCCTTTCTTCTTCAAATAAGCTGCCACGAAGCTATTCACAGCCTGCATATTTTCCATTTTGGATTCTACCCCTTTTTTCAACAATAACAAACAATTCTTTACCAAAAAACCAAAGCTCACTCTCTCCTCTCTGCTCTTCTCTTTTTTTTCTTCCCTTGTTTTGTTTCTTTGAGCGACGATGAATTAGGGATTTTATATCTGGGTTCGTGGGCGGATTCGAAAATCATTTAAGGGCCCATTATTAATTGGACCATTTTACTGTTCATACCCATAAATTGCAATATTAGTTTTTAATAGCCATAAATTTAGCCCTAATATTAACTTCTTTTAAGATTTTAATTTTAATTTTTTTATTACTTTGGCTCTTCATCTTTAAATTTTCGTGAAATTGTTATTTTGGACGTACAAAATTTATTAAATTGTTAAAATTTTAACAACATTGACATTGTTGAGGGGAATCAACTCTTTTGGGAGAAGTCTTTGAAGTGTCGTTTGTCGGACAACCAATCGATCCTTAACAACTGAGGGAATTGCCCCTGTCGAAACCATTTTTTGAAAGAAAAAGGTCGACTTTAAAAAAAAGAAAATGGATTCGCCGTCAATCTTTTTTGATGAGGTGTGATCGGGTCACCTCGTAAAATAGATGTTTTTAATAAACAGTTTTGATTTATTAAAACAACACTTTTTGGTCTACAAAATTCGAGAAAATGAGTTTGGGAGTCGGTTACGTACGAAGAAGGATTAACACCCTCGTAACACCCAAAATTGGTACCTAATTGATTAATTAATGTCCTAATGTCGAATGTTAAAAACTTGAAAAAAATTAAATTACAATCCATTTTTATTAATGTTTGTTTTGAAAAATGCTTGAATTAAGTTGAAATGAGCATCAAAAACCCTCTCTTCCTGATATAACAAAATGCCACATCTCGTAAGTTAGGATGCGATGTTTGAATCCTCGGGAATAAGTTTACCTTTAATTTTTATTAAAAATTTTGTGTATTTTGAAATCCAAAAGGATATTTGGCTATTTAAGTTTAACAAGAAAATCGGAACATCGTAAGTTAGGGTACGATTTTTTGAATTCTTGAAACGCGAAATATTGCCTTATTTTGAAGATTTTCCTTTTGAATAATAACGAGTGCAGCACTTCACAATGTGAGTTTATTTTGTTTGGAATAAAACGATCCATATTTGGATAAATACATTTAAGGTTAATGCGCAATATGATTTAAACGAAATGAAATAAAAGGGAATATAGGGCATGAAATAATAATACATGAATTAAATGCTATGTTAATGAATGTCAACAACACGAATATATTAACAAATAATTTCTAAGACACATAATGGAAATGTTCACATAATACACTATTTTAAGATATCGACATTAATAATCGCAAAAAAATGAAACGATATAATATGTGAAAAATTTTGAAGTAAATAAAAGGGTTTAAAATAAATAATAAATGAAACAATTATAAATAAAGAATATAAAAAGGGTTTCAAATGAATAATGTATAAAAACTTAAAATAAATAATAAAAGGATTTTAAAATAAGTAATATAAAAATTTTAAAATGAATAACATATAAAAACAGTTTAAATTAAATGTCATATATGAAAATTTTGAATAGATAATATGTGAAATAGTCTAAAATAAAGAGTATATAAAAATATTTTAAAATAAATAATATATTGAAAGTTTAAGGTAAATAATAATGAAAATGAATTTAAAACGATTAACATATAAAATAGTACAACTAAAAAACATATAAAAGATTTTAAAATAGATAATATATATAAAATAATTTAAAATGAAAGATATATATGAAATATCAAAATAAATAATATGTATAATAGTTTAAAAATAAATAATATATATAAAGTCTAAAATAGACAATAGTTTAAAATACATAATGTCGAAACCATTTTTTAGATTTAAAAACGGGTATCGACCTTTCGAAAACAAAACGTGGAGTCGCCACCAATCTTTTGTTTAGGTGTGATTGGCTCACCTGATAAAACATTTTATTCTATTTAAATCAATTTTGGCCTACATAAATTTGAGAAAACGGGTTCGGGAGCCGGTTACGTATGGGGAAGGATTAGCACCCTTACTACGCCCAAAATTGGTACCAATTTGATTAAGTACTGTCCTTATGTCTGAGATTTGAAACCATTTTTGAAATATGGTTCCTTCAAAAACATTTGAATAGCTCAAGTTGATATTCAAAATTCTCTTGTTTCAAAGGAATGCAGCATCATATCCAACACGATAGGACACGATCCTTTATTCCCTCAAGAACATGATAAATTTTTTATTTCCAAAAATTTATACATTGAAAATTACAACAGGATGCCCAATCATTTAGTCCAACGAAAAACCGAAACCCAGTACGGTAGGGCATGATTCCTCGAACTTCCAAACATTGAACATTGCCTTGTTTTAGAATTTAAAGAATACGAATGAAATTCTAAAGGAATATTTGATTATTTTGAATAAACGAGAAATCGAAACCCAACACGATAGGGCATGGTTCCTCGAATTTCCAAGCATCAAACATTGCCTTGTTTTAGAATTTAGAAAAAAAACACGTGTGAAATTCTAAAGGAAGGTTCAATTATTTTGAACAAACGGGAAATCGAAACCCAGCACGGTAGGGCACGATTTCCCGAATTTTCAAACATCAAACATTGCCTTCGTTTTAAGGAATTTTTAAACGAGTAATTAAAAAACCAACTTGAAATACATTAATTTGACTTGAAATAAATATGGAATAATTAGTTTTAAAGAGTTGAGAACTATAAAGTGATATTTGTAAACCCAAAAAGGAAAAATAAAAACATAAGATAATATGCATGTATGAAGTACTATGATGGATGAATGAATATAATCCATTTAATCAACTAACAAAATAAACAATTAAATTCAACCAATCTAAGAAAAATATTTTCAATTTTCTAAGCATAAATAAAGAATGATCCATATAATAGAAATACAAAACGGAAATAATACACAACAATAATATACATAGCCTAATACAACACAATTAAATGCCAAATATGCAAAACAAAATGAAAATTAAAAAATGTATGAGACAAATTTAAAAGGATGAACACATAATATATTATAAATGAATTGTTGAATTTGAAACTATTTGTAAAAACAAACTAAAGATATATATGCATTCATTAAAATATGCGTTATAAAATGAAAACTTTTAAATCAAATAATATCGCATGTAAAAATGTTTATTAAAATACACTCAATAAAGAAAAATTTGATAATATGTAGAATGTGAAAGTATAGCAAGGATACATAATAAGATATAACTTTAAGAAATATACATAATAGGTTCACAAAACATATATATATATATAAATAGATTTGGGAATTATTAGTTGTAAAAATTTGCATGAAATTAATAATGTATATAAGACTAAATTAATTTTTCCATAAGTCATATGTGTAATGATTAAAAAAAAACATAATTATGTATATAATAAAAACTATATGTACAAACACACGAATTTAGTGATGTATAGATCAAACATAAATACCAATATGTATATATATATAATAATAATTTAAAAAAACACAAGACATGTGAGATTTTCCTTTAAATAACATCAATACATACTATGTAAATAACTTTAAAAGAAATTACATATGCAAAATAAAATGAGATTAATAATATACATAGAATATAAAAGGAGAGTAAAATATATAATAAAATATGAGATTAGGAAATACTTATACATATAATAGATTTAAAACATATATATATACATAAATAAATTTAGAAAAAAATATATGCAAGAATAACATGGAAATAAATATGTATATAGGATTAAATTAGTTTTGTTATATACGTACCAATATATACAAAAGTGTTTGAATGAGATGCTGTATAATATATTAAAATAATACAATATAAAGAATTTCAAAACAATAATTTTATAAGCACGAAATAAATTTTAAAACAACAATTTAGCCATTGAAATAATATATGTACAGATATACACAAAAATATTTAGATGAGACATTATACAAAAATATTAAAATAACATGATAAAACAAACTTCAAAATAATTATACAGATGAAAACAAAGCGAAATAATTAAAATAGATTAACAAATATACCTAGATTGATTTTAGAATATAAGTATTTCCAAATAAAAAGTTCAACTAAATTAATACATGTACACAAGTATATAAAAATATTAAAACGAAATGCTATATAAAACGTCAAAATAATATGATATAAAAGAATTTTAAAATGGTGGTTCCATAAAAAACAAAGTGGAATTATTAAAGTATCTCAACACCTATATAATATCATGAACTTTAAAATAATGAATATTTTAAGTGGAAAGTTCAATTAAAATAATGTATATGTATAAATGTATAAAATATTTGAACGGAACATTATGCAAAATATTAGAACAATATAACGTGAAGATGTTAGAACAATATATATTTTTACAAAATAAAATAAATAAAGTAATCTCGACACATAAAAGGTTTAAGCGAATTCTTTTAAAAAAATAAGCATTGGATAGATAATAGACTTAATTAAAACAAATTTAAAATAAGAGGGATAATCTGTAAATAGAATAAATTATTGGGAAGACAATAGGGACCAATCGTGCGACGCGTGCGAATTCACAGGGATCAAATATGGAAATTTTCCAGGTCCCAAAATGCTTCATTAAGGCACGGACCCATTTGCAAACATGCGCGAATTACAGAACCAAATTTAGAAAAACGAAACAAAATAAGCGAGGCGCAATTGAATGCTCGTGTGAAAGGGGAGGACCCATCGTGTAATTATCCCCTCACTGCAGAAGCACGCGGATCCCAGGGGCAATCGGGTCGGGTCAAATCAGGTGGCCCTATACGACGCCGTTTTGAAGCCATTGCAAAGGGCTCTAAACGACGTCGTTTGATGATGTATAAAACAAAAAAAAAAACCTAAAAACCTAAACACCTAATCATTCTTCAAAAAGAAAAACAAAAAAAAAAGAAAAAGAAAAATAGAAAGCCCTAAATGCTCTCTCAACCTTCCCCCTATTCTTTCTCGCCCTCAAACTCTGGCCTTGGGGACTGCCGAGTTCATGTCATCGGACACCAACGACTGCACAACCGTCTGTGGTGACCTTAAAACGCCCATTTTCGAGCTCTCTTGGAGATGAAGTCGCCGGCCTTCGCGAGGAAAGTGAGGAAAGAGAGAAAATGGGAAAGTTTCTTTGAAACCCGTCGTGTCGTCGAACCCCGAATAGGACCCCAAGGGATTTTGGGCCTTGGCGCCGAAGAGAAAGACCTACGGAGGAAGACGAAACACCTCCAGTGAGTGCATATCTTCCCCTTCCCTTTTTATTATCATTCTTTATCAATGTATTCAAATCCCTTTTTTTGCTTTCGGGTTTAAAAGAAAAATAGAATAAAAGCGAAGAAAAATCACCTTTTCTTCAATCTGATTTTTTATTGTTGTTTTTTATTTCAACCTCCATGTAAAAAGGTTACATTTTTTGCTCTTAGCTATATAGCCGAAGTAATATTCATTGTTTATTACTAGATTGCTACTCTATTTGCCATTGTTGTTTCTGTTCTGTCTATGTTTCTGGTTTGGTCTGCTGGCTTTCCTTTTTGCGTATTTGCAGGTCTATGTAGGAGGTCAACGATGCGGAGGTTACCATTTTGGTGCAACGAGACAGGAGAGCCGAGCCTTGGGTGTTGGTCTTACCGACGAAGCACGTGGGTGGCAGAAGACGGGTACGGCGCACTAGGGGAAACTAGGGTTAGACTTGGCTGAGATTTGGGTTTAGGTTGGGCCTATCGGGCCATCCGGGTTTGGGCTTAGTTGGGTTTGGGTTGGGTAAGATTTGGGCTTTATTGGGCTGTTCTTGTAATTAGATTTCAGTTTATATTTCTGTTTTCTTTGGGTTGATTAACAATTCTGGGCTCGAGTAAATTTGGGTACCTACACATAATATGTGGAAGAACTTAAAATGAATAACAATAGAACGATTTAAAATAAACAATAGAACAATTTAATGATATATAGAAAATTTAACAAATGAAATATAAAACTGTTTAAAATAAATAATGTATATAACAAAGGAATAAATAAAAAATAAATAAAAAGGATTAAAATCAAACTAATTAAGGATAAAATTGGAACAAAAATGAAATTAGAAGTAAAAACTATAACAAAATAAAAACACGGGGTAAAAAAAAAACAAGCGCGCAAGGTTTGAAGACTAATTGAGAAATTATTCCCGAAGTTCTCTGCGCACCGTTTCACGCAGGACTGAAGTGAATCAAACACAAAACCTTGGGGCAAATTAAAAACACAAAAGAAAAAGCAAAAGGGTCACATTGAAAACAAGTGGCAAAACGGAAGGACCCGCAGCGCAAATAGCCCATTTGGCTTTAAAAACGCGCAGATTCTCTCCAATCGGGTCAGGTCGAACGCCCCCCAAAACGGCACCGTTTTGAGGCGTGGGGGGGTCCAAAACGCTGTCGTTTTACACGGCTATTTAAGCAAAAAAAATTTAAAAAAATTCATTCTGTTGCTTTTTTTTAAATAATTCAAAACCCTCCCCCTCTTCTCTTTCTTTTCCTCTGTTAGGGTTTCAAAAATCTCTTATCGCACAGCACCGGACCACTGTGGCTCCACTGCGAGCGACGGTCGGAGCCACGCAAAGATCAGATTTTGGCCTTCTTTAAAGCAGATACGAAGGCAAACCTTCCTAGTCCAAAAAGATTGAAGAAAAAAAGGACTCTCCTCCCTTTATTAGTCTGATTTCAGAGCCGGAGAAGAACTTCCGACGACGAAACCGCGGGATGGCTCAGGTAAGCTTTTACTCCTCTTTTCCTTTTTATATTTTTATTTAAAATAGACTTGAAAATAGAAAATAAATAAAAAAAGGAAATCGAAAAGAAAAAAAAAGAAAACAAAATCCAAAATCAACCTTTTTTATTCTGTTTTGCTTTTGATTTCTTAATGTGCGTAAAAAAAATACAAGGGAAATATTTCGACCTTTATAGCCGAGTTACAGACTGTTAATCTCTATTGTTTTGTCTTTTTACTATTGTTTTTCCTATCTTGTGTGTGCCTCTTTGCTGTTGCATTTACTTCTCTTACAGGTGTTAGAAGCGTGGGAGGCGACGACAGACACTGGTGGCAGAGGCGTGCGGCGGCTGAAGTTTGGGGGGCTAGGGTTTGTTTGCTGAAATGTTTTAGGATAGTTGGGCTAGGGTTTAGTTTGGGCTTGTAATTGGGTTTGGGTTATTATGTAATGGGTTGTTGTTTGGTTTGTGAATTGGGCCCTGATATTTGTAAAAATGGACTGCGAATTTTGGACTTTTGTGATTTTTTTTGTGGGTTTTATTTTTTGTTTTATTGATTTGGGCTTTTAGGCCAAATTTGGCTATTACAGCCCTTGTGTCGGGGTTTTTACCCCAGCCCCTGTGGAGAGTTGTATATGGTTCACAGAGGGGGCGCCTTGGGTGGTAGAGATATAACCTGCAAGACTCGAGAGAGATGTCAATATAGAGCGTGTAAATAATAACTGAGCTACCTAAGTGTGAGGTTGTATGACCGATTTAGGCCTAGTGTAAGCAGTGGTTTGGGACCACTATTACGAGGCCGAGAAAATTATTTTAGTATTATTTTATGTGTTATAATATGATTTTATAAGTGCATGTTAATTTTGGTATATTAATTTTAGCGATTTCTAGTCCAATTTCGAAAAAGGACTAAATCGTAAAAAGTAAAAGTTGTGTTTTAATACCTAAAGGTGTTAAATTGCCTTGTATCTTAAATTAGGGTCTTTAAAGTGAAATTAGGCCATTGAAAGTGTGATGGCCGGCCATGGGAGACAAAATAGTTGAAAAGTCAAAATTAGACAAAATAGTTTTATTATTAACAAATAAAAAAAAAGAAAAGAAAAAGCTATCATTTTTCTCTTCCCCTTCACCGAAATATGCAGCAAAGAAAGAGTTTTGAAGCTGGAAAATTTCAGCAACATATTTCCCTTGCTTGTAAGTGATTTTAATGTCTTTGCTTGATGATTTTGTATTTTGGAACTCCTAAAGCATAAGCTTTCATATGAGGGACTTTTGTGCAAGATGATAAAGAGTCTAGGGTTTTGCCATGAATATATATGTGTTGTTTGCTGTGTTTTTATGGAAGATTATAAGTCCTAGTTGTCTAATAAACAACTTTTGTGAAAGAAATTGCAAGAAAATACCTTAAAAGGGCTAAATTGCTAAGTTGTAAAATGAGTTGTAAATGTGTAAAATAGTTGAAATTATGAGTTGCTATGGTTGTGAAAATGGTTCATCTAGACTCAAGGAGTAAATAAATGTGATAAAAATTAATTTACGAGCATTGGGGCAAAAGTGCAAATATGCAAAAGTTTAGGGTCAAAATAAAAATTTGTAAAAATATGATTTTAGACCCATATGAATATTGTGACTGATTGGTAGGCTAAATGTGATGTTATAGATGATGAAAATTGAGACTTGGACCTAGAACGGAAAGAAATCGATTTATGGACGAGTATGTCCTTTTCACATTTGTGGTATCGAGGTAAGTTCAGTATGTAAACAATACCATGCTATACATGTATTTAAATGTTATCATTACATGAATTGTACAGATATTAATGTGTATGTGATTAATAGAAATATGATAAGACAAAGCCTTAATAGACGAGGAAAAATCCCGTTTGAACCTTAGGAATAGAATAGGATACGAGTGACATGTCACTAGGAATTATGAGCCTAGATGACTAGCTCGAGAGTGAGCATTGAAATGTCATGAGATATGAGGTAGCTTTAGCTACAATTGAGGCACTTATGTGCAAAGGCTTTTCCAGTATCTAATTAGTATTCCAAGTGTTCAACGGGCAATCCAAGGAAAGAGTTAATGATGGTCCCAATGAGGTAAGTCATTGGTGAGTATGCACTCGAGTTATGTTACGAGTTGTGCAAGTATGTATACTAATCCTATGAGAATGCCTTGATATGTGATGATCTATGATGCATAATATGTGTTCTTACCATGATGGATAAAATGGTGTTGTATTAATATTATGAACAATGATCATGAATGAGTAATTTAGCCTTGACAGATTTGAGTTACTGCAGTAGTGTAACTTTGAAAATACACTAAAAATAGTGAAAAATGAGTAAGAGGCAGAATAAAATATGGGATTAAAGCTTAATGAGTCTATTTTTACATGAAAGAAACAGAGGAAGAAAAAGAATTCCATATTGTTTGATATTTGAATTCTTGTGAAACAGGGTCTGAATGAATTCGAGATCCCTATTCTAACTTTAGAAATTCACCAAAATTGTACAAAAATTATTAAGAGTTATACCTTACATGAATGGATTCCTTATTGAGTCTATTTTATGGGAAATAAACAACATGGTCGTTGGAATTTTGTACAGGGAGAAATTTGGTTTGTAGTGCACAGGGGTCAGAGTGGTCATACCCTGAAACAGGGGATACTTTAACTAATAAACTGTACTATTTGGCTTAACCAAAAATTCTGGAAATTTTATGAAAGAAAGGAAAATAAATCTAGTTTCATGGAAAATTAACGGAACTTAATTCGGAGTTTCGTAGCTCCAGATATAAATAATTTAGTGACCGTTGCTCAGAAAGACAACTTGTAGTGAACTTGAAAATATGTTGTAAACATTGATAAAACAAGTTAATGAGTTGCTAATTGTTTTCATATGAACTTACTAAGCGAAAGCTTACCCCCTTCTTTCCCATGTTTTCTAGAGTTTCCAGGTTAGCTCGGGTTGGAGGCCGTCAGAGATATTATCACCCTATCGAGTTAACGTTATCGGAGTAAGTAAACTCAAGTGATTCGAGTCTATGGCATGTATAGGGTTTTAATGTGTGAGTATGTAATATTATGATTTAGCCAAAGGCATTGGCTTGTTATTAAGGTAGTATTAGTCATGTAAATTGGCCTATGTCGGCTAATGACATTATGGGCCCATATGATTATTCTTATGCAAGTATGTTATTATCTCTTGTGATGTGGCTTACAACATGTATGCCTAGAGATTGAATTGAGATTCATTGATGAGCTAGTAACTAATGCAGGATTAAGTGATTGGTAAATAGTTAATAATGCTTCATGAATGGTTTGTGATGTAATGATAGTTATGTCTAGTATGTGGTAATGATATGGGCAAATTCTATAATATTTATTACATAAGAAAATAACTCGAGCATAACATGTTTGTAGATGTTTAAGAGCTCATTTATGCCACGTTGTATGTTATTGGATAAGTATGTAACTACGCATGTGGTGTGAGAGTGACAAAAGGCTTGATAATTAGACTATTTCTGGCCACACGGCCTGAGCACATGGGCGTGTGAAGCCTTAACGCAAGAGATTTTTCTAAGTTTTTCATGAGTTCTCGATTGGGTCCCGAACCGCCCCGAATGCATGTATTGGGCCTCGTAAGCTCGCATAAGGGACAAATTGCATGTGAAAAGAAAAGTTTTTAATTATTTGAGATTTCATGGCCCTGTTTAGTATGGAAGTGTTAGTAAAAGTCATGTAGCACCTCGAACCCCGTCCCGGCGTCGGATGCGGGCGAGGGGTGTTACAGAGGTGGCTCGAACCACCAACCTGGTACTTATATAACCTTTGCAACCATGGTACCAGTCGGCTGCCCAACAAACGACACATTGAAAACTTCTCTTGAAGGAGTCGATCCCCCTCAACGGACATGACAACCTGCATGGTACTCTACATGCACTTCATTAATGAATTGGATAATTTTTGGAATATATATACAAACTTTTTTAAAAAACTTGTTGAATAAATTAATTATTTTTATTAATTATTTTGAATTTTTATAAATTATATGTTGATTGCCATACGAGTTGTCAAATTAGTGTCATTATAGTTTTAATAATTTAGTTAACTTTTCCATCTAAAAACAACAATTTAATTAAATTTTAAAGATTGAGCATCAAAATGATAAAAAAAGGACTAAAATGAAAAAGAAATAAACCTAAAGAATTAAAATTTATCATTATATATTTTAGTTTATTTTTCTCTAGCCAAAAGAAAAATAAGAAGATCTCAATTTTAAATTTTAAATAATCCATTCCTTATTGGTTGTTTAGATAAAAAGGTTTTGTCAATTCGTATTAACACATCACCTAAGTATTATTGGTCTATAGGAATTTTATTTACACAATTAAATAGATTTTTAATTAGGAATATTTATTTATTTTTAACTGCTGTAACTTGGCCTATTAATTGGACCTTAAACCACCCCTTTTCAGCAATGGAATAATTTACAAACATCTCTCAAATTTGATATTAGGTAAATTTATCTGTCTTAAAAATATTGAAACAATTTTATCTATATCAAATTTGAAAGTGAGTGTTAAAAATAATTAATCACAATAATTGATAATTTTTATTTATTATACATAATTTTGATTGATATAATAATAAATTAAGCCCTTAATGTTTTCATTTGCTATTAATTTGATCATAATTTTAAAAAATTCCCAAAAGATATGTATAAAATTTTAAAAATCTAAAAATAGAAAATAGAAAATATAAAATATAAAAAAAAGTTTCAGGTATATATATTGGAAAAATATGTAAACTTAAGGATCAAGCTTTTATTGTACCAATTAAAATTATATAAAATTCATGAAAATCATTTATAACATCTCAAAATATCCGATGTGACACGTGGCATTATTCTAGCATCGGATAAAGTAAATGTTCAAGAAAATTTGGAAATTTTGGAAAATAAAAAAACATTCATGAAGGTGAGGTGATTTTGGATATGGGATTTAATGAATGAAAATTAGAAGTGAAAATGTGATAAAAAATAAATTTTAAAAAATTAAAAAGTTTGAGGACTAAAATATAAATTTAGCCAAAAAGGGAAATAAGAGTTTTATTTCCTATTTGACATGAGGATAAATTGGATTATGAATTAGTAGGGTGAAAATCACTTTTGAAACTAAATTGGAAAGCCTAAAAAGTACAAGAACCAAATGATAAATTATTAATGTGATTTATTTTTAAAAAAATTAACTAATTTAGAATAGGTGATTTTATCTTAAAATATTTAATATTAAAATAATATAAAAATCATCATGAATTGAATATTAATATTAATATTATTATAATTTAAATAATATTATTAATAATTTCTTAGATTATGATTATTTTATACATATTGTTAAATTATTTGTTTTAATATTAAAAAGTGTTTATATTTGATCTTTTAGATTTTCTATTTATCTTTGCTGTACTTTAATAAACGAATATAATTAATTCTTATTATATTTAAAAAGTATAATTTTAATTTGATAAATGTTATTAATATGTGTCTTTATTTGAATTATATTTTAAGCTTCACAATTTAATATTTATTAATTTGAATATTATAATATTAAAATTAATTCAATTAAGTAAAATCTTAGAATGAAGAGATAGTTTATTTAAAATCAAATTTATATTTAACATATAAAAATTATAAACAAAAGTCGTAAAATAACTTTTAAAAATTGAAAGACAATGAGTAAAAGAGTTATTTACCCAATTTGTAAATAAATGTTTCAAATAAAGAGTACCGTATGTCAAAATTTTGTTACGTGAACATGATTATTATTATTATTTTTAACATTGTATTGATATAGTATATATAAATAAATCAATTGGTTAATTTAACCTATAATTCAAGGATAGAAATATTTTACTTGTAAACCTGAAACAATAAAAAAAAAAAAAAAATTGATCTATGTATTCTTCGACGATGAACCTTATGTTGATAATACGATTGGTCGAACAATTGAAAAAAATTCTTGACTAATTGTCTTTATTATGTCACATTAGAGACGCAACAAATATCATTTTAATCACAAATAGATAAATTTCCTAAAAGCCTAAATTTCAATTTGATTTTATACCTCAACTGGAGCTTCAACGGCAACAACCGTTGCTGTTAGATCTTGTTGTTGCGGCAGTTGGGCGGGCACTCCCTTTGTTGCCATATTGACCATCGAACAGATGAGATTTCAAGACTCCATGGTTGCAAACGATTTCTCCACCTTTTAATCCTAATTTTCTAGGGTAAAAACCTTTGGTCTTCATTGAGAAATTAATTCATCAATAATAGAATAGATTTAAAGGATGACTTGAGAATATTAGGCTTTTTAAAGGTTGATAACAACAATAACGTGATTCTATTCAAATCTCGTGAAATTTCTGAATTATCTTAAAATTTGATGAAATATCTATAATTTATTTAAATAAAATAAAATCAATGAATAATTAAAAATTATAAAAATTAAATAAAAAACTAAGAGATTGCCACTTTTCGCAACATAATGCTTGTGTACCTTATTTGTATACTCATGTGATGTGCTGGCTAATACTGTTTGTCAATGTAATTATTTTAAAACGAAATAAAAGTAATATTAATTTAATCTTAATCTAAAAATTTAATAATAGTATATAAAATATATGTTTTATTATGAAGTTTGAAAATGTTACATTAAAATATTTATAATAAATAGGAATGGTAGTTGTTAAAATAAATCAAAGAAATGTATATTTAAAATATTATATTAAAAAATTATAAAAAATAAGTACGTCGATGTTTTATTATTAAATTTTGAACTAACAAAAAATTAAGTTATGAAAAGAAATTACAATTAACAGTGACAAAAAATTTCTATTATAAAAATAATAACAATAAGATTAATTTAAAAAGGGTCTTATAAATTATAATAAATGTATAATAATTAATTTTTGTTTAAAATAAATTATTTAATATAATTTAAAAAGGTTAGGAGTAAAAGAGTAATTTAGTAAAATTAAATGCTTAAAATGAGGAGCGCCACATGTCAAAAAACTGTAATTTGAAAACACTTATTTAATTAGAACATTGAAATATATATAGTCGGAAAATGGATAAATTTTATTTTGGTCCTTTATTATGCCTAAATTTAAATTTAATATTTACATTTTAGTTTATGATATAATTTAGTCTTTATATTTTATTTTTTATAGTATTATTAGTATCTATACTACTATATATAAAAGGAAGGCCTCTCTATATGACACCTGCTCTTTTTTTAATAATGAGACAATGACTAAATTTCGATACCAATCAATTTTTTAGATTATATAAGAATAATTAAATTTTAATTTTAATATTTAATATCTATATTTTAACTTTGACACAATTTGACATCTTAATTTTTATAACGTCATTAGTTAGTCTAAATACTTTAATTTGACTAAAATGATAATGTTAATTTTAAGAATTATTAACACTGTTAAAATCCTCTGTTAAATTCAAATCTATTATAATGTTATTTTTATTATATAAATGTCAAATAAGTATTTTTTTTATTTCTATATGTCATACTAATAAATTTAATAAAATTTTTTTACATATTAACAAATAGACCTGAAATTTAACCTCAAAAATAAATGAATTAAATTTAAATAAAAGTATAAATAAATTAATCAAAATATAAAATTTGGGAGGTCGGTGAGACTTTATAATAATTATTGAGTCAACCGACTCTATCTGATTCCATCAGCTAAGAAATGTGTTTGGGGGGACAAAATCGTGATGGAGGAACAGCCTCTCTCATGAGGCAAAAAGCGAAGATAGATGATGCGATATTATTATTTGTGCCCAAAACAGGATGCCGAAAGGCAATTCATAAAATAATTGCTGTAATTAATCGAACACCCTTCACCCCCAATCAATCATGCTTGCTTTACGTACATGCCTTCTTCCAGCAATCACAAACTACCAACGGAATGCTGGATTATTCCTTCTTTAATATTCTATTATCATTTGTTAGTCATTAATTAAGTTAATCATTTGAATTTAAATTTGCATCATAATATTATCAAAGTCTCCTCCTTTTATATATTTTTTGAAGTATGTATCATCTCAATTCTACCTATGATTGAAGTTATAACATATACTATATGTTAGTACGATGCAACTTTATTTTTTTTATGCTATACTAAGGTGAATTTTTGTTAAAACAACAAATGTTTTCTCAACCTTGAATGTCTCAAATTAAATAATTCATAACCTATATGTGGTGTTTGTGTATGAAACCATTCTCTAAAATAATATCTTACCTTACAATATGGTGCAAGAAAACATTTTTATTTACATAATTAGCATCAACCTTATAATATATATACGGGTTTAAAATATGAATAATTTGTAGTTTTAATTATATAAACTTATATAATATCCGGGTTACAATTATGCTAAGTTGTATTCCTTTTATAATACGTAAATTAAGTAAATGATAATATAAAATTTATAATATATTACCTTTGTAAAAAAATGTTTTATAAATTATCCAAAACATATGTATAGAACTTCTTATAAATAATAATATATTTCACTTAACTTTAGAAATATATATATATATATATATATATTTATAAATAAGTTATAATAAAAAATTATGATAATTTTTCATGAATAAATATATTATTTTTATAATATATAGTATGAACAAATAAATAAATTATATTTACATTTGATCATAATTTTTATAATCGGAGTATTATAACACTTTTGTAATATATAAATTATCTTTTATAATAAATTTTTATCATAATTTTATAATATTTTAGGATTTAAATAATATAATTTTTTATAATTTTATAAAATACACAAATTAATATAATTTTTAATTTTTAATTTTAATGATAAATTTAATAATATTTTTAGTTTAATTTGATAAACGAATATAAAGTGATTTCCAACCGGCCCAACTCTTTTCGAACAAGTGCAGGCCGCGAACCGTCTGCGTGGCTCCTTAGGAACATATAAAGTCATCAACTTCTCAACATCATTATCTCAATGAATTATTGGGTTCCTGACGTGACCCTTTCGGCACCAATTTATTCTTGCTTTCTTCTCTAATGTATATATACATATATAATATGAAAACCTTAAAAAAATTGTGTACATTTTAATGATATAAAACACCCATAAAATATAGCCGGGGAATAGTGATATGCATTTTAATTAAAGCACCTCATGGTTTTAAGACTTATGAGAACTAAAATTTGTTCTCTTTCTCCCCCAATACGTTTGTTTCTTCTTCATCTTTATTTTTCTTATAAGCTTCATGTGATTCTTTCTTTTTAGTTTACAAATTTATATTGTGGGTATCCTTATTATTTTTATAGGTTGTGATTGACAGATAGCGATACATTTGTCACTGAAACTCCATTGATCACTAATAAAATTGGATAGCTCTTCATCAGCTTCTTAATTTATTTCTATTTTGAGAATAATAAATAATTTCACAAGTTAGATTAAACTCGTGTTGTCTTTAAGTTTTATATATTATTTTTGTTTATTTTCCATTATTCAATAACTTCCATTTTTAAAAGCTTTTATTTGCTATTGTAGCACATTTTTTAGTCTAGCTTATACATGTAGTATTATTTTTGCAAATGATTTTAGAGATGATTCTGTCGCCGTCTTCTCTAGTTTGGTGAATGCTCGATTCTTTTGCCGATTGTTGCCCTCCACTTTGGACCATCTGTAGTTGATTTTTTTACCGTCTTAAGTGCTTGAATTACTCTAGATACCATACTTGAGTCGTGACAAAACCAATTGCCTACATGTTATAATATTCTAATGCTTAGGCTAAAATTTTTGTTGTGTTGGTAGAACTTATCCTACTATTGGTGTTTGCTGTTTTTTTCCCTCAAATTATATAATCCCTAGAATAATATATTAACTAAAATTTATTATTTTCATTTGACTTAAGAGTGGAATTAATTTTATTAAAATTTGAGACTAGAGATTGTTATAAACAACTAATTTAGTAAATAATGTATTTCATGCTTTATATTTATTGTTATAGATGAAAAGTTATTGTAGCAAGTAAAAATAATATTAAAATCAGTTTTACAATAAACTTAACTATTCTAATAAAGTATAGTTATAAAGAGTAGTTGCTATATAGAGGAATGATTGAATTTCATATTTGTACATACTTTTATACAATTTGCATTGAATTTTAATTATTTTATACATAAATTATGCATTTTTTTACAAAATATATAATAAATCACATTCAAATTCAAGAATACCAAGTTTACGTTTTGTAGACATAAAAGTTTATTAAAAGTCGCAATTTTAAGAGTCAATAACAATATCTATACTACTTTTAAGATTTTGATTGAGTTAGTATCATTCATCAATTAAATTTCAATTCAGTCATGTAAAATTACTAAAATCCCTAATTTTAACAACACAATACATTCTTTAAAAAAAGAATAAATTTATCGTTCTATATAAATTTTTTAAAAAATTGTACATAATAGAATTTAAACCCAAAATATTATGATATTTACGTATTATGGTTTCAATTAATGTTATGCTTTATTGTTGTATAAATTTTTTAAAACAAATATTATTTATGGGTTTGTGGATAATATAGTAAATTTTATTTATAAAATTAAAACAATATATATTATTAGGTAGTGTGTAGAGGATGAATTTTGTGTGAAGTTGAAGATAATAATATTAGTCTAATGTAGCAAAAAATGTCAAATAATAATTAGTCTATTAATGAAGACAAGAGATGATGATGAAAGGGTAAAGCGAAGGGGGTGGTGGTTCAACATTGTCCGAATTGACTAAATGTCAACATGGAATGGGATAGAGCGCACTTGCTTCTTACTTTGGTCCCATGAAAATTCAAATCTTAAATAAAGACATGATTTCATTATTCATGTTTATCAAAATAGAGATGCAATAAACTCACGCTTATGGGTTTAACATATACAAATGGTTACTGTAAAGGGTAAATCAATCAGTGGGTTTTGAGATTCAACATCACTGGTGATTAAATAGAAGCTTTCAGAATTGTTGCTCAAAAATACCCTGCAAACATGGTCTTAGTTTCTGGTTTAGACGTTGGTGCATGTTTCTTCTGGATCTACAATTTGTATGGTAACTTGGTATACTGTTCTTTTAATGGCTGGTACCTGGTAATAACTATGTTTTAGCTACAAAAAGTCATTGAGAAGTGTTGATACATTGAACTAACGGATGTGGAGATGGAGAAGATTTTGGTTTAGAAGTAGAGAAGAAGAAAAACAATCTCCTAAGATATCTGTAGAATTTTATTATATAGGGTTAGATTTTGGATCGAATTATTTTTATTATAATTATATAATAATAAGAAAAAGAGAATTCGCTATGTTTTTTTGTTAGAGAAAATTAATAGTTTTTTTTTTTGAGAAAATTGAATGTGTTAACAAGAAACAAAAACATTAAATTCACTTTTACACTTTGGACGAATATGAGACACTAACAGAGGTATGCAAAAGAGATGGAGAATTTCTGTTCTTGTCACGCGTATTTTGAAAGGGTCACACCTATACCTAATCATGGACCAGGTTAGGCCTTTGCAAAATTTTAAATTTATTTTTTAAGTTTAAATACAATTGGATCTAAAATTTTACTAAGCCTGATCTAAATTAAAATGTTAAACTCAATCTTGACTCAACCAGCTCATATTATTATTTTTAGATTATTTTTTTGTAAAGATAAATTTAAAAATATTATATATCTAATGTACTAGAAACATTAAAGTAAATACTTCTCAACAAAATAAAAATTAATTAAAAAAGTATTTATACTTAATTAACACTGAGATAATTGTAATTTAAAAATTAAATGCCTCTAAAATAATACCAAAATTGACCATAAACAACAAGAGTCATAGAAAATTCAAACAATAAAAATAAAATAATAACGAAATGACAGCAAAACAACTGATTCGGACCTGTTACATGTATCCTCTCCGCATACAAGAGGCTCGAGAGAGGAAAAAAAAAAGTGAAATGTTGGCACGTGTTGGAAAGGTGAGTTATATATATCCTTTCTGTAGATTTAATTCCTCTGCTTCATCCTTTCATTAGAATATTTCTGGAAAGAAATCTGTTTTATCAAGTTCTAGAAATGTCCCTATGATCGGTGGTTTTGTAGCATTTCCTTGAGGACAGCTTAATCTTTTGGTATTCTCTAGTTGTTTTTGCAGCATTTACATTGTGTTCCACTTCTCCTTCTCTTTGTTTTGTAGCATTATTTGCTATTTCCTTTTTCCTGGATTTGATAATTAATGTCGAGAGTCGCACGAAAGTGAACCGCTAGGGTTTATCTTCATCTGCAATAGTAGATGCTATCCATTGCTCTGTAAGATTGCTTTTAAAAGATTTATTATAAATACAAAGTTTAATTGATTAAGTTGTTTGTTTAATGTGATGATAAAATCAAGAAAAATATTATCACAATAATTAGTTGTAAATTGATTAATACTAATTTTTATTATCAGTAGTAAATTCGCATTTTTATACATATATATTATAAAATTGATTAGGCAATAATTTCATTACGCAATATGGATGAATTGATTAATAATTAAAAATTAGAGATGAACACAATAATTTGGTTACGTAATTCGAAAATTTTCTATAATTGTGAGGTCTTGTTTAAAGAATAATACACTACTGATCAACTAGTACAAAATATTATTCAAGTCTAATTTACTTAACAAGTTACAACCTCATTCCTATACACAATTTAAATCGCTCTCTTCAAGACTTTCACTTATTCAAAACTTAGTTGCAAATTAAGCAATAAAAACTATTTGCTTACAATAAATTTGCACAAAAATAAGTTTTTCACATTAACATGATAAGTACTCTCTCAATCTCATTAATCAAATAAAGCAATGGTATACTTTCACTATCTTTTCAAAATAGCCTTTGATGTAGTCTGTAAAGTGATAGATATTCCCAACACAAACTTTTAAAGAAAACAAATATCTTTTTATAAGAAAACATAATCATATTGAAGGTTTTCAGAAGAGTCATTGCTTAATTTCTTCAAAATATGTATCTATTTAACTAAGATAATAGATCAAATTAAAACTCTTGAAAACTAACTTTACTTAATCCAATCTTTTCTTCAATTATAATCTAGTCATTTATTGCTCAAAATCATAAAAATGTAAAATAAATAATCATGATACATTGATTAAACATACCAAAAAAAAAAATCAATTTTATAATATTCTGCGGTTTCTTTCATAGCTGACAGTGATAATTGCCACTAACACAATTTAATCATTTAACATTTTAAAATTTATCAAAACCCGTTTAACATCTGAGTTAATAGTTAATTGAGTTTTTAGTTTAATTCGCGTAGATATTATTATTAATATAAAAACATAGATTTGAATATATTAAAGTGTATTATATTTTTATTTATAAATTAAGAAAGGATTATAAATAATTTTAAATATTATATAAAAAAGTAGATATTAATATTAAAAGTAATGATGGGAAAAAAAAAGAAATCGACTCGGATACATGAATCTTGATGGTAGGCAAAAACAACAGAGGAGCTTACTTTGCTTTCCGGTGGGGTCAGCCACACTCACACGGCGAGTCCGCTCCCCTGCTTTCGTGGCGATAAATGAGGTGAACAATCCCCACCTTCCAATCACTAATCGACATTTTTAGTTCTTTTTCCGGTTTGTCGCTGAAATAATGGTTTCAAATTGTTTTCTTGTTGCAAGCTTCTCGATCCTTTATTTCTTAAAAAAAAAAAAAAACTTAATACATCTTTTTTAGCTTTCTACTCCATTTTAGTACCTTTATTTTTTTATTAATTTCATCATTATTTTTATTTTTATTATCAGTTTAATTTATATACTTTAATTTCGTAATTTTCGTTACCCAATTCAAATTTTATTATAAAATTTCAAATTCACTTAAAAATAAAAAATAAAAATATTAAAATTCTCAAAAAATACAAGTTTTTTAAATCCTCAAAAAATCTTTAGACTAAAAAATTATAAAAAAACTAAAAAGTCTTAATTTATTTTTGAAAATTATAAAAATAAAATAAAATTATAGGTATGCAAAACTTCAAAAATCTAAAAAAACCATAAAAGTTTTATAAAAATTGTTTGTTTGGATTTTTATGATTTTTAGAAAATTTTAGAATTTTATTGTATATTTACTTTAAAAACTCAAGATTTTCATAAAAAAGCAAAAAACAAATCCATAAAATTTCCAAAAAACCCATAAAATTATTGAAAATTTTCTAAAACCTAAAATTCCAAAGAAGCACATTTTAAAATTTTATAATTTTTTCTATTTTTTTAAGATCAACATACTTATTATTTTAAAACAATATATTTTAAAAATATTTTTTAGCTTTTATAATTTTTCATGTTTTAATAATTTTGGATTTTATTTCTTTTTTATTTTAAAGTAATTTTATTTTGTTTTTGAGAATGTAGCAGCTGGTTGGTTTAATGTTTTTAATAAAAATTGGGTTGGGTAATGAGCTATCCAGAATAAAAGTATAAATACCAAACTGATAAAAAATAGTACAGGTACCAGAGGAATAATTTAGTTATAGTACAGGGGCCAAAAAAAGTATTGAGAAAAAAAAAAGAAAAGGTAATGTCACATTTGGTATATGTACATTTACAAAATGTTTAATGTGGTACTTGTATTTTGAAAATGTCCAATGTGGTATTTGAACCATTAATTTTTGTATTATTTGACACTTGTACTTTAGAAATGTCAAATGTTCTACCTTAACTATTATTATAGGTATTATTTGGTACTTGCACTTTCATAAAATGTGCAATGCGGTACTTATATTTTAAAAATGTTCAATGTGATACATGTGGTACTTTCATCTTAAGCTAAGAAGGTGATGTTTTTGAAAGAAAATTTGGAGAAAATCAAGATCAAATTTCTGCAATTAGGGTTAATGTGATACATGTGGTACTTATATATTTCAAAATGTATAAATTAACCCCTCCGTTAAATTTTTCTATTAAATAATAACGTGAAATGTTAATTTAGATAATTAATTATTATTTTGATCCTGAACTATAACTAAAATATCATTTTTATTTTCTAAAATAATAAATAAATCTAAAAATAAATATAAATTATTAAAAGTATTAAAAACTATGTCAAAAATTCAAAAAGTTAGCGCTCAATATATTTTAAATATATATATATATATATATATATGAACCCTAAAACTTTTCGGCGGTAAATAATCAGTAAGTACTATGAAGCCTTGAAGGAGGTAAATGAAGCCCTTGCACCTCAAAATTTTCAGTGGCAAGTAATCAACCATAATATCTTCTTCTTGTTAGCAGTGGACCAAAAACTTTGATGCTCTTGCACCTTAATTTGTTCTCTCTCACCTTTTTCCTTTTATTAATAATAAAGAATTTTGCAGAGAAATTATCAATTTGTTTTTAAAAATATTTCAACATAACTTTTAATAATTTATATTTATTATTTTTAAAAATATTGTTAAGAAAAATTTTAAAAATAAAAATGATATTTTAACTATAGTTCAGGGGTCAAATTATTAATTAACCATTTTAATTAACATTTCACATCTTCATTTAATAGAAAAAATTTGGCTGAGAGATTAATTTGCATGTTTTGAAATATATAAAAGTTAATTTACCCTTTTTTTTCTGTAAAAACACCAAAATATAAATTGACCCTAAATACAAAAACTTACCTGATACTTTTTTTCATATCCAACTTCACACTTTACCATCAAGCTATTGCTTAATAGAGCTGTTTAAGGCTTTACAATCCTAAATGTTTATTTTGGAACCGTCTCGTTTTCTTAAACCCAAAAGATTTGAAACAAGGTTGCCGACTCCCTCAGTTGTTGATTAGGTTGACTGATATTTAATTGTTTATAATGATCATAACAATAGTGGAAAAATTAGGGAATAAAGTTGTTAGATACTCATATATTTAAACAATTCCCATGCTGTGCATTTTGAAAATTAAAACAAAATTCGTGAAATATGGAAGGGAGCGTTTGCCTTCCTCATTATCTTTACTACATTATTTTTAATATATAAATAATCACTACTTATAAATATAATTTATACTAGAAAACTGTGAAAATCATGGATTTAAGATATAAAAGATATATTTAAAAATAATATACAATAAATAATTAAATGTATAGTTTAAAATTAATTAATTATAATGACATATGAAATTAAAAATATAAATACATCAAATTAATAATACTAAATGCGTTACATTTATTAATCACGACATTGTCATCAATTGAGAGCTACTGTCAAGTTGATTTGTGACACTAACTCAATTAATAACATTATTAATATTAGAAATCTTATCATACACGTACGCACGTGGAAATCACGAATCTAGAACATAGATGTGTATTAAAAATAACATACAATAAACAATGAAACGTTTGGTTGAATGGTAAATTTAAGGTTTTTTTAATCCAATTGGCACGGGTTCAAATACCGTCGTATGCATGGTTAGGAATTTTATTAATAGTATAGAAGTATAGATATACCTGGTGGAGATACTAAATTGTGCATATTAAAAAAATGCATATAAAAAAAATCAAAATAAAGCTTTGATGTGTGATAAATTTAAAGTTTTACTAATCCAATTACAATTATTGTTAACCAAGGAAAATAATTCATGGTAAAAATAAGAAACACTTGGACAAGTAAAACCCATGCTAAAAAAAACATTTTTGAGCACGGGATTTTTCAATAAAAAAAATCAAATGGATTCAAAATGTATTCAACTAGGGTTTTCTGGACCTTATCAATAAGCTAAACTCATACTTCAAGTTGTTTCACGCCTTAAATAAAAACACTCAATAAATCCGTTGGACAAGTGGATTCACATCTCTTACAACCAGCACAATCTTCTGTTCTTGGAGTGGAAGCAATTTGCTTAGCTTTACATCCATCCTAAGGTATCATTTCTAACACATTGGAGGTGCAAGCTCGGACAAATTGAGTACACCCAATACATATATCATAAATTTTTTACTAAATGTGACATGGGATCTATAAATTTTTTAACATTATAAAACTTTAGTTAAGTGATAAATTTAAGGTTTTATTAATCTAGTAATTGACGTGAGTTTAAATTCCACCATGTGTAATTTTATTAATTTTATTAAAATTAAAATATTAAAATATTTTCAAATAATATAATTTATCTTAATTATAAAAAATAATTGTATAATTTCTCTATCAAATTAGTGACTCAATTAAAGGTGACACTAATTTCGTGTGAGCTTAATAAATCATATACTACCAAAGTAACAAAAGTTAATTTTGATGTTTGTTGTTGATGTGTTATGTTTCATGTATTCTACAAAAATATGATGTGACATATTACATTAGGTGTTTAAAATTACCTTTTACGATTATTTTAATTTAAGTTAAATTCAAAAATTAATATTTAATATTTTAAATAGTAAAACACAATTTTAATATTTAAACTTGTCCTAGTTTGAGGGAAAAAAATCTTAGTTAGATATAAATCTTTTTATAGATAAAGTCATCCGTTCGACCCAATTGACTTGGTTTACTTTGGATTAGACTACAGTAAAAAAAACTTTGGATTAGTCCACCAATTCTGAATTCTTGTTAAAAATAATTAAAAAATACATAAATATTAATATAAAATTATTTTTAATATTTTATTATTTTAAATAATAAAATAAATTATTTAGATAAATTAAGCTAAATTGATTTCAGACTAAAACTTCAAAAATATTTAAATTTAAGTCATGTATATATATATATATATATATTTGAATAATCTCATTATAAATTTTAATTATATCTGTTCTTTTGACATGATAGTAAAAATTATTCATAGTCTCTCTTCAACCCATAAATAGAAGGATAATGCGCTTGATTGCACTTAAACTCACATTCTCTTAGATTGATAACAATACACATGTCAATTGAATTAAAGATTCAACCGAATTCTATAAAATATATTAAATGTATATAATTTTATAAATTAAATATCTTCTTCCACTTCTACTAAACAAATTCATTAATGTTTTTAAACTTGTTCCACTTCCACTTCTCACAAACAAATTAAATAATCTTAAAATGTAGCAAAGCTAAATTAATCATTATAATTGATTATAGATATTTTGCATCGGTTGTGTCGATGTAGCTACAAGGCTGCTCCACTTAGGCATCAGATATTTCTTATTTAATATATGTACGAGAGGGACTTGTACACATAATGATCTTCAAAAGTGGAAGCCAAAAAATCATATAAAAGCAAATTGAGAGTTCATTAATTAATAAATATTTATTTCATAAAATAATTTATACGAAAATTTCCGAAGCGCCTTGAAGGAGGCTCGCTCCTAAAAATATATAATTGTAGATTTATTTTTTAAATAAAATTATATTTTAATTCTTCAAAAATTTATAACCTAATTTTGATTTTTTTAAAAATAATTTCATCCTTATGTAAAAGTTTTAATGTTAATCACAAGAGTTAGGTAAAATGATAAGGATCTTTCCTATCTTAACCAGTGGTTGAAGGTTCAATCCTCACATTGAATTTGGATCAGTTTTAAAATTCGTGATTGGTATCTACTTATTAATAGACATACAAAATGCGAAAGATTAATTATTGAAATTGTTCTGGTAGATATATTGAGAAATTAAAAAATATATTGATATAGAGAGAGGCAAAAAAGTGGGTGGTTTATAGGTTATTAAGTATTAATAATCGCCCAAAAATGTGTACGTGGAATGTGTTCAACCCTTTGATCAAAGATTTGTTGGCTATTAGGTGAAGTGTTGTTTGAAAGAATGAATAGTCCAAAATTATGAGCTACCATTCAAGTGATGCGTTGTAAAGCCACTACTAATTGTTGCGTTCTTGAAATAATTTATAAAGGCAAATTTTTGGGTAAGTTAATAATTATTTTTAAAAAGTTGTTTATATTTGGTATATTAAGTTTTTATTGAATTTAAAAATAACTTATTAATTTTTTATTTACATAGGTTTTGTATTGTTAGCAGGGACAGTCTTAGAAATTTTTATGGGCTGGGTAAAATTAAAATATTTTAAGGTTTTTACGTTAAAATTGCTTAAATTGAATTATTAACTTTTTAGAGGGTTTAGAAAAAGATTTAGAATAGATTAAATTGAATTAGTTAGGTTAAGAGGGGCTAAAAGTGTACTTGAACCATTAAACCAAGGGTCAAGGCCCCTACATATGTCATAGACTTGGAGTTTGACCGAGCAAACTAGGCTGTCTTAAGTGGATAATTGGACTAATTTACCTATAAAGGCTCATTTTCAAGTATATTTAAGGAAATAGGCCAATTTTTGCATTATTTACCGGAAAGGGCCGATTTTGGCAAAATGCGTTCACGTAGGAGCGTTTTAGGGTGAAAGTTTAGCAAAACGCGCCCTTGGGGGAGCGATTTTGCCATGTCAGCAGAAAACGCGTTGACGTGGACTCGTTTTGCTGACGTGGCAAAATCGCTCCCCCAGGGGCACGTTTTGCTCCATGTTTTTTTCCCCAACAACTATTTTATTTTTTTAACTGTTGAGGGCTCCAATGGTAAAAAAAAAAAAGAGTATAAACCCCCTCCTATTATTTCACACAATATTTCTTCAAATTTTGGCAAAAAACTCTCAAATTTCTCCATAAATTTCTCAAAGCTCTCAAATTTCTCAAAGATCTCTTTAATTAATTTTTTGCTTTTAATTTTTCTTCTAAATTAGTAATTTTTTTTATAATTTCAAAAATATTTGATCATGTTAGCAATGGTCGGAGAATTAATTCATCTTGATCATAAACATATCTCCATCGAACAAATGAAAATTGTAAAGGTTAATTTTAATTTTTGAATATTATTTAATATTTTTTTATTTGTATAATTTTAATTAATTTTTATTTTATAATTTTTTATAACAGTCTATAGATCAAATGTTACAATGTTATATTCGTAATATATCTGGTCCTCCATAACCGTTGATAGAGAATTACTTGAGGGAAGGAGGTTATTGGCACATGGCCACTATAGGCCGAATGTGCAAGTTGGACCCGAAACTCATCAGTGCGTTAATCGAGAGGTGGAGACTCGAGACGTGCACATTCCATATTTCATGCCGAAATGTGCTATCACTTTGGAGGACGTGCAATTACAATTAGGACTGTTGGTGGATGGATTTGCACTCATCGGGTCCGATCAATCTGCTGATTAAGGAATCATATGTTATGATCTTTTCGGTGCGATTTCGGATAATAATTACGGAGGTTGAATCGAGATGGGCTGGTTACGAGACACATTTTCGGAGCCGGGGAATGATTCGACTGAAGGAGAAAAAATACGATATGTTCAGGCATTATCCTTGAGATGATTGGAGATTATTTAATGCCGAACTTGTCACAAAACCTCGTACATCTGAGGTGGCTGCTGAAACTTGTTAATTTTAGAGTAGCTGGCGAATTTAGTTGGGGGTCTGCCGTGTTGGCAACATTGTACTGAGAGATGTGCGTGGCGACGCCACCAAATAAAGCCAAAATCGGAGGTTGTCTATCACTACTACAATCATTGGCTCGGTTTCACTTTCTATTTTTACGTCTTCACACCCATATACATTCCCACTCATAACGAGGTAAAATTTTTATTTGATATTACAATTATTACATAGATTTAAAATAAAATTATATGCTAAAAATTTATTTAATTAGGTGGAACCATCCGGCGAGTTATGTTGGAATACCTACCGTTCTTGAAGATATACAACTTCTATTAGACCAATGGTCGGAAGCGTAGGTAAGTATTAAATAAAATATATATACATAAAATAGTCATTTCATATTTAGTATTTAGTATTATGTATATAACTAATATTTTTATCAAGATCATATAGTTTCAACGGACACCATACGAGGATCCGACAATTCAGGCAGTAATTTCGGATGAATTCTTTCAAAATCCGAACATTTGGCATGTTAAGGTCCTATTGTTTAACTATGCTATTGTTGAGATGCACCAGATGGATAGAATGTTGCGGCAACTTGGATTTCGACAACCGATTCCCTAGGCACCTGAGGTGCTCGATAATGAACACAAAATTGACTTAGAACAAATGAATACGAATTGGCCGGCATTCTTTTCAGAATATATCAAAATTTGGGAAAATCGGTATGATCATAGACTTACTCGCGAACCAATAATCATTCCAGAGTTAGCGTGCGCGTCGGATTACATGCCATGGTTTAGAATTCATGGCAAGCCATATTTGTTGTCGGAAGAGCAGAGGCGTCGGTAAATTCGTGTCGAAAGGGAATGACGGGGTCATTTAAATCCAAGGAGAAAGAATGACAACAAGGGCTCATCAACAGCGCCCATACAATCACCGGGCCCAACCCTCAACCGACGAGACCCACACCATAGTCCCTTCAGATTATGCCAGGTGCGTATCCTAGCCCTTATATGTATCCTAATCCTTATATGTTTCCTGTTGAAACCATTTTTCTGGAAACGAGAATCGAATTTGATTGAGAATTAAAATTAAAACGAGAGACGCCACCGATCTTTATTAGGTGTGATCGGATCACCCTTTCTTTAATAAAATGTTTTAGTTTATTAAAACAATGTTTTTGGTCTACGAAACTTGAGAGAATGGGTTCGAGAGTCGGTTACGTGTAAGCAAGGATTAGCACCCTCGACACGCCCAAAAATTGGTACCAAATTGATTAGTTAGTGTCTTAATGTCGAAAGTTGAAAATCAGGAATGGATTAAAAATACGATCCTTCTTTACTAACGTCGATTTAAAAAACACTTGAGTTAGCTCAAAAAGATTGTTAAAGATTTCCTTATCTCGAGATATCGGAGTATCACATCCCGTAAGTTAGGACACAATACCATGAATCCCCAAGCGCAAGGTCGCCTTTAACTTTAATTGGAATCCCGTTAATTTTAAAACTCAAAAGGATATTTAGCTATTTAGAATCAATGAGAGAACCGAAACCCCGTAAGTTAGGGCAAGATTCTTCGATGTTCCAAAACGCGAAACATTGCCTTATTTTGAAATTTTTATTTTTGAATAATAATAATAAGTATAGCATTTGATGATGCGCGTTCATTTTGTTTTGAATAAAACACATAGGTCTATATTGTACAAATACGTTGGAGTTTGATACACAACATGATTCGAGCTAAAGAAAACCAAAAGTGCAAAATAGAGCATGGAATAATGAAATACGAATTGGATACAATATTAATGAACGACGCAATATGGAGATGTTAGTGAATAATTTCTAGTACATGTAACGACAATATTCACAATGTATATTACTTTTTAACACCAATTGATAATCGAAGACAAACGACATAAAATAACATGCAAAAAACAATTCAAAGTAAATAGGGTAAGAGTTTAAAATTGATAACAAATGAAATAATTAAGATTTAAAAATCATAATACTAAAGAATGGTTCAAAATAAACGAGGTATGAAAAAGATCTAACATGAATAAAATGTAAAACAATTTGAAATAAAATAATATATAAAACAAATTTCAAATAAACAATATGTTAAACAAATCAAGATGAATAATACACAAAATAAAAAGGACCCTTTAAAATAACTTATAAAAGAGCTTAAAATAAATAATATGTAAAAGAGAAATTTAAAATAAATATTGTACAAGAATAATAAAATATATATATAAAAATCCAAAATAATATATATAAAAGTTTAAAACAGGTAACATATAAAGTTTTAAAATTAATAATAATAAAAGGTTCACGATAAATAATAAAAAGAATTTAAAATAGTTTTCATATAAAATAGTGTAACCAAATAACATATAAAAATTTAAAATAGATAATATATAAGATGATTTAACTCAAATGACGTGTAAAATATTTAGAATGAATAATATGAAAAAAGAAATTTGAGGTAAAATGATGTAAAAAAACGTTTAAATAAAAAATATATGTATACATGTAATAATTTAAAATATAAAGATACGTATAAGAATCTCAAAATAAATACTATGTATGATGATTTAAAAGAAATGATATATATAAAATATTTAAAATTGATTATAATTTAAAATGCATGATATGTTCAAAAATAAATACAATAATAATAGTAATAATAATGTAGATAAATACAAAAATAAAAAATATAATATGAGAATCAATATAAAATTAATTAACTTAATAATATGATGATAGCAATAGTAATAATATAATAATAATAATATTAAATAAAATAAAATAAGTAGTTTATAGGAAGTTTAAAATAAATATCAATAAAAAGCATGTGAAATGATTAACATATAAACCAAGATAACTAAATAGTATATAAGAAATTTTAAAATACATATTATATGTATAAACTAATTTAAAACAAAAGGGACATATAAGACTTCGTAATAGTATGTATGATAGATTAAAATAAATAATCCTAAAAAAAAAAAAAAAATTGAAAAGGAATAATAGTTTAAAATGCATAGAATAAACTTAAAATACCTAATAATAACATAGTACTAATTGTAATAGAGACAATAGGTATAAAATATATGGAAAAGGTGATGAATAAATGAATGATTATAAAATGATGACAAGTAATAAGGTGATAATAATAAAATAAAAAAGAATGGAAGAACAACTAACAATTGAGTACAAGAATTAACATAAATACATAAACGAATAACATATACAAACAAATAAATAAATGAATGAACCAATGAATTAAAATAAAATAAAATAAAAGGCTAATTGAAATTTAAATCGAATTGAAAGAAAAGATAGAACAAAATAAAAAAAGGAACAAAAGGGTTGAAATGAAATATGCAAAGGAAATGGAGGGTTAATTAGGAAAATATCCCCAATCCTCACGCATATAAAGCCCTCTTTAACAGATCAATCAACCCTTTCCTTTTTGATATTAACCCTAGCCGTTTTCATACATTCAAACCCCAAAGAGGACAAGCCCAAACCGCCATGTAGCCACCGCAAACGGTGACCGACGGAGGGTGGTCCATTCGGATTCTAACCCCGTTCAGACTCGCAATCAAGAATCTAACCTTTATGATAGCAAAGAATAAAAAAGATAGTATCACCCTCTTTATTAGATCTAGTTTCAACGGAGAAGAAACTCCGATATATACCAACAGTCTACGATTCAGGTGAGTTATTCGCTTTTATCCTTTTCTTTTCTTTTTATAAACAGTCCAAAAATGAAAAAAGAAAGAAGAACCACGAAAAAAAAAAACAGTGAAATATTGAGTCGAATCGAAGGAGAAAGAAAAAAAAAAAGGAACAATCACCTTTTTGCTTTGAAATTTTTTTGATTAATATTCTATAACTTTACAATGTTTTTGTTTCCCGGTTTATATAGGCGAAAATGCACTTAATTTAATGTTATTACTATTGCCTATGTCCTTGTTGTTTCTTTGCTTCGTTTCTACTTTCTGCTCTGTGGTCTTGTTTTGCTTCTGTTTTTGCTTTCTTTTGCAGGCGTGCCATGAGTCAACGGGGCCGTAGGTGGCTGTTTTGGTGCAACGGGGCTGAATCTCGGGTGCCGTGCGTGCTGAGGGCGCACAAGGAGGGGGTACGGCACATCCGAGGTAAGTAAAAAGGGAAACGGTGCCTAGGGTTTCTTAGTTGTTTTATTATTATTTTTTGGGCTATTTTTCTAGGCTAGGTTTTTTTAGTTTGGGCCTGTATTTTATTTCTTTTGTTTTGATTTTGGTTTCTGATGGGTCCGAGCAATTTTGGCCCATTACATTTCCTTTTCTTAGTCTTATACCAAGTTGGAATGTGTAGCCCGGTACATCTCCTTTCCCGATGGCTTCGATTCAACCACGATATATAGACTATTGTTGCTGGAAGGATTGTACGAGACACCGTCTAGGAGCTCATTTCATTACCAATCCCTATCGCCTTGTAGGATTCAAACACCTCTACCGTGGGTGATGCAAACACCTCTACATTCTTTATCATATCAAGGTGGGTCATCCTCCCAACACTCACAACCGAAGCAACCATAACCCTTACCGGAAGTTGAACCAAGGAGGAATCCAGCGCTTAATCGTCAACCATCCCCATGTGGTGCTGATTTCAAGCGGCACATACATTAATTTTTTTAATATATTAGTACAAACTATTTTTATATTGTTTCATTTAATAAAATAAAAGTTATTTTTAATATTTTAATAGTAAATTATTTTTATATTTTTAATAAGATAGAAGTTCTTTTAAACAAGGCAATAGAAATAATGCAACATAGTTTCATTTAAACAATTATCAACTATTTCGGTTTGGATATGATCGAATTGTATAACCTAGGTTCCTACACCATCCGCACAACTTTGTTGGTTCGTTCTTTCCCGGATATCCATATTATTACGAATTCTACTCGAGTAAGGTCGACCTTTTGGTTTGCGACGCAATTCTCTATCCGATAACAACTTAAATGAAACAAGCGATACAGACGGTCACTTACATTAATCTGGGACTAGTGGGAATACATCTCCACACATTTTATATGTATTCTATTTTGTACACTTCACCGACATATCTCATTGGATCCAAACAGAAATTCTGACAAGTTGCAATTGCATGAGCGCATGGGTAAGGAAGTGCGTCAAACATCCCACAGTCGCAAGTCCTATTTCTCAGGTGTACATGATATTGCTCGCCAATAATACATTGGTTTATTCTGTCAAACTCCATCACACGAAACCATAGGTTGTTGCGATTGTGACACACTTGTGCATAGCGTTGGTCTGTACCATTGCCTTGTTAATTTTTTGCAATACCTTCTGGAACTATACATGGCCTTCCTGCATTTTGCCTTTATAACTCGCTACTCGCTTTGGAAATAGTGCCGCCAAACGAAAGTATGTCTCTTGTGAAACTGAGGTTATCAGCAAATGACGCATTCCTTTTAGAACAGAATTTATGCATTCAGCCAAGTTTGTGGTCATATGGCTATATTGTAGGCCGCCGTCGCATGCTTGTGTCCACTATTTGAAAGGTATGTTATAGAAGTAGTCTGCGCTTTGACTGTTAACTGAATGCAAAGTCCCCAACATCTCATTAAAACAGTTCTTATGGATCTCGTACCCTGCCAATATAAGTTGATAGCGAAAATTACATACAATTATTCTATTCAGAATAAATTGAATATTACAAACGAAATCATATTAATAGAGATTAAATACCATGTTGATTACTTGTCATTATTCAGTGGTAGACTGATATTGCCCGTAATAGTTGGACGCAATGTGCCTTAGACAGTACCGATGGTGTGTGAGATCCCGTAGGCTTTCCTATCGCTCAATTGCGGCTAGTATTCCAGTGGCCCGATCCGATATAACGCAAATATCAGGTTGGGGGCATACATGCCTCCTTAACCTAGAAAGAAAGAAATCACAATCATCTCTTGATTCCCCCAGTGTTATTGCAGTCGCAATTGAAAGGATTTTCCCATCGCCATTCTGTGCCACAGCTAGCAATAGTCGATAGGTATATCTAGCATACATAAAGGTACCGTCAATTTGTAACAATGGCTTGTAATACACAAATGCGTCTCGGCATTATTTAAAGTTCCAGAACAGACACTCGAACACTTGGCATCCATGGAGCAATCGGTCGTTGTAGTATACAAGAACCATTTCAAGGTCTATTATGCAACCTGGGATGTACCTCTCCAGCACCTGACACCACTGCCACACCTTATTATATGAAGCGTCCCACCTATTATGCATATTTTCCAACGCCTTCTGCTTAGCTATCCAAGCCTTGCGGTAAGAAGGCGTGTACCTCAATTGGCTACGAATATTGGCAATTAAAATCGACACATAAGTCCTGGGATCTGCCTTCAACATTGGTAGTGTTAAACTAGCTATCATACATGAATCCATATTGGGATGATCTTGTTAAACACCTGTCAACAAAGTACGTTAAATAATGCAACATTAAGTAATAACATTATTATTCAAAAGCCCTAAACACCCAGTGATACTATACCGACAACAAATGTATATGGACTTTTGTACTTTTTTTTCTCTCTCACAAGTATGTCTTTTTCCTAAAAGAAGCTATGATTTTTCATGAACATGTATCGTCTTGCACTGCACACTTGGCCTCGAACTTTTCAGATTTGGATTTAACCACGTTGTAGTTAACACCGTAATTGATTCTATCGAATATCAACCCATCGATGTGCATGTCCAATCCACTAACTGAGTGTCGTGCAGGAGTTGTGTATTCCATACTGCCACCAAACACGAGCGCTTTTGTGTTCTGCCTCCCCACTAAAGGAGTGTCGGGTAGGGGTCATGTATTCCTCTCGAATAGTAGTAGATGTTGAAGTCGCAAATGTATTATTTGGCGACGAAAATTGTACATATAACTCAAGATAGGGTGATCCACTAGCTAGATGAGTCTGCACCATCACTTCAAAGCTACGACCACATTTGATATCAAATGAGTCATATGTCATGGGATCAATCGAAGCACAAAATCGATACTTAATAGAAGAAATCCTCATTAGCGTCATTCCGAAGATTTTGTGTCTAGTTCTTTTATGAAATTCTGACAAATCTATAGCCCGGTTAAAAACCAATGGTGTTGTGTTTTCTGATAAAAAACAACGCCGTTCTCGATGTCACGGACTTCACCATCATGGTAAATAATAACACTAATACGTTCAATCATCTTCAATTTCTATTCTGCTTAGCTTTTCTAATTTTTCTTATTGTAACTTATGCAACCTGAGAATGAAATTTGACTCATTTATAGCCTAAGGCCAAACATGAACTACCGTAGAAAAAGAGCATTGATGTGTGAGCTTTTTTCATCAATTTTGCTGACAGTGCATCATGCTTGAAGCGTTTTTGACAATATTTGTTCAGAACCGTCTTCTTAATATTATTTTTTCAGGAACTACTAGAGAAAAAGAGCGTCCACGTAGGATATTTTTTCAGTAATTTTGCTGACAGTGCATTCTGCTTAAAGCGCTTTTGACACTATTTGTTCAAAAACGTCTTCTCAAAATTATTTTTTTCAGGAATTACTGTAGAAAAATAGCGTCCACGTGGGAGCTTTTTTCAGTAATTTTGCTGACAATGCATCCTGCTTGAAGCGTTTTTCACACTATTTGTTCAGAACCGTATTCTTAAAATTATTTTTTCAAGAATTACTGTAGAAAAAATAAAATCCTTATTGTCAATATAATTTTTCCTAAACCCTAAACCTAAACACAATATTATTTTTAAAAAACTAAAACCTAATTTAATTATTTTTTTAAAAACACTAAGCCCTAATTTAATTAATTTATTTAAAATCCTTAAACCTTAATTTAATTAATTTTTAAAAAGAACACTAAATACTTATTTATTTTTAAAATTCCTAAAATCCGAACCCTAAATTATTTTAACAAAACACTAAAACCTAGAAACCTAAGCCTAAATTATTTTAACAAAACACTAACCCTAAAAACCCTAAACCAAAAAACCCTAAGGACTAAACATGTAAAAAGCCCTAACCTAGAAAAAAACACAGAGCAAAACGTGCCCCTAGGTGAGTGATTTTGCCACATCAGCAAAGCGAGTTCACGTCAGAGCGTTTTGTGCTGATGTGGCAAAATCGCTCACCAAGGGCGCGTTTTGCTGAAATTTCACCCTAAAACGCTCCTACGTGGATGCATTTTGCCAAAATCAGCCCTTTTTGGTAAATAATATAGAAATTGGCCCATTTCTATAAATATACTTGGAAATGGGCCTTTATAGGTAATTTAGTCGGATAATTGGCTTCCAAATTGTCTATGAGTGAACACTCAAGTTGTAAATCCCAAAGAATTCCTTTTAAGACATCGAAGTTAAAAGCTACTAAGGTGATACAAGCAAGAAAAGTTGGAACACTTAAAAAAGCATGCATAATTGTTTGTTGTGTTTTATTGTTGAATGATGAATGATACAAATAAAGTTGAGGAGGCCTCTATTTATAGTTGTGTCTCCCCTTACATCAACGATATAGATTGAATTACATTAACGACTCATACTCAAACCTATCTACAAAATAAAGTTCTAAGGAATTTTAGAATTTCCATTATCTTTATCCTTATAATTCAAATTAATTTGGTAAATTACAAGTTACAGGATTATTTATTAAACCACGAGATTTCAAGTAGATGGGCTTCAAGAATTTGTCTCTGGTGGGTTAAGTAAGCCGAATTTACTCAAAAAGAACTTCTTGACCTATAATGTATGCCTTGGTCACGAGTCATTGTGCATGTGCCATGATAGTCTCCCCACCTAATGTATCAATACCCTCCTCACCTCCTCGAAATGAAATTGGTCAATCTCGTCTTGGAAATGCCACAATGCTTCAGCTAATTCCCAATTAACCTCATTATCGGATAGTCCTTTCTTTTGGGTAAATTGACTTGGCCTATAATTTTGTCGTTGTTGAATTCAATATGCCATACCACACATTGTACATTTCATTTATAGGTGTCACTCCTATTGCCATTTGTTGTAACTTGATTTGATTTAAGTCTTAGGCACACTTAAAATAAAAACTTGATGAACCTTGAGTAATGATAACAAATTCAATTTGTAGATCTTTTTGTAGATCTATTTCATAACTCTGAAAAAATCTTTGTAACACCTTAACAAACCCATAATTTGATGGTCTTGTGTAACCTACATCCAACATTTGTAGCAAATCACATTGTACAACACTAGAATAATGATTGAGATTCACTTTCCTCAATGAAATTACTTTATTAGATTGCTTGTGTTGAATCAATATTTCTTTACCTACAAAATTTGATGCATAATCCACATTTTTCATATATGGTGATCTCACCAGCAACTCAACATGTTTAATATCAGAAAAAAGGATGTTGCACCTCCAAGACGTCTTATCAATGTTCAGAATTGCCAAGTCAATTGATAAGTACTCCTAATCCATATATATTCTAGACCTTTATTATTTATTTTTGCTTTGATTTTATATTAATTAGTAATAAATAATTTGTTTTAGTGTTGTCATTATTGAGTTATTTATTTTATTTTCTCTCCTATTCCTTTTTATTTTTATTCTCTCTTTATTTTTGTTTCACAACAAATTTAAAATTGTAAAAATTATTAAGTTAATTATAATGCAAGTTTCATTTCCTTTCATTACTTAAAAGAACAATAGAAAGCAAGAAACAATGGAAAAGGTCAATGTTATGCAAAAATGCTTATAATTAAAAGGATAGTTTTAGGGTAGACTAATGCATACCATATATTATACAAATAAAAGAGTTTAGACCAAATTAAATAAATATACAAGAATGGAGAGTTAAAATTGTTATTAAACCACATAAAAAACACCAAAATTAAATATTTAACTCTTTTATATAACATACAAAAATTCAATTACCATATTTTTCAAATTTACCATGATATTTTAACCTATTTTAAGCTTATAATAATAATAATAATAATAATAATAATTTAATATGAGTTAATCAAACCCAACTCCCAAAATAATTAAGATGTGGGATTCTTATTTAAAACTTTCAAAGGGTCCACATAATGAAACATAATTAAAATTATTAATTAATAACAAGTTGGGAAAAGAATCCTTACACCAACAGCCCATTTAAATTTGTTGCAAATTGAAATATAAACTATCCAGCATGACATACGAATCAAATAATAATAATATTGACATATTATTTGTGGAAATTTTAAATTCTACAAATAAAATTAAGAGATTAACAAGTATCTTATAAAGGTTTAATAAAATAATTAAATATATATATTAATTTTTTAAAATTACTTATAAAATAATAAAAATAATACATTATCCATCTACTAAATACTCATCCATAATAATAATAATTTAAAAGAATAACTTCAACACTTTGACTAAGTTCTTACATATACTCGCTTACAATTGGATTCACTCGCACACTTATTTTAGAACTAAAATAAATAAAATAAAAAACTAAATACTGATCCATAATAATAATAATATTTGTTAAGACTAAAGGAAAGAAGAAAAGAAAAATAAAGAAATAAAAAGAAAAAATTTAAATTGTTTAAAAAATAAAATATAGAGATTAATTTTAACAAATAAAAACATAGAAAAATTATGTTAAAAGATATGAAGAAAGGTAGAAAACAAAATGAGAAGCAGAAGAGAATGAAAAAAAAAGAAAATAAAAGTTAAAAGAAAATAAAATAAAAAATTAAATTGCTCAAAGCGAAAAAATATGGAGATCAATTGTATAATTTAATTTAAATTTTTCTTTAAAATAATTATTTAACGTGTCACGTCAACTTATCGTTATACTATTAACGATAATTAATGGCTCAATAATTAAAATATTACAACACATTAATGTAAATGATTAAAATATAATATTTTAAATATAACTGATTAAAACGTAACTCTGAAATAAATAAAATGACTAATATATATATATATATATATATATATATATATGCAACTTTCAATGTTTAGAAGGGTCAGACACATTTCAAGTTACATACTTCTTTTATTATTGTTTTTATCTATTTATTAAATTAATGTTATAAATTACTTGGGCACTAATTTAATTGAGTTTATAAAATAAATTGTATTATTTTAAAAGGTATTTTATTATTTTATATTTTTTACATAGAGGAAGAGAAAAATATTACCACATCATAGAATTTGAACCTATCCGTTTATAGTTTTTAGGGTAAATTTTTTTGTTGATGACTCAAATTTTAGGGTATTTTTATTTTGGTCATTCAAAATGAAATTTTTGCAATTCGATCACTTAATTTTTAGAGAGTTTTTATTTTAGTCAACAAGCGTTAAATCTCTAATGATAGTTAACTGTACACGTCACATTATGTTTGCACTTTCATTTTGGTCACCAAACTTTTAGGTCATTTTCATTTTGGTCACCTAAAAAATATATCTTTTAAGTATTGATTGAAGTAAAAAAAAAACCGAGAATTAAAGTGAGAAAACAGTAGAAACTAAAATAATACACAAAAATGATCAAATTCTACTCGTTTATCGCATTGTCGAAAATTTTAAATTCTTTTCATTTTAACCCTTGATTTTTTACCCCAATCAGTATTTTAAAAAATATTTTTTTTAGTGATCAAAACTAGTGTGACCTAAAAGTTGGGTGGATAAAATGAATGTGTAAACATGATGTGGTATGTACAATTAACTGTCGCTAGAAATTTAACACTTGAATAACTAAAATGAAAGTTGGATGACCAACTAAACAATTTACCCTAATTTTTAATATTTATATTAAACCATTGAATCAAAATCTTATTTGTTATTTATATTATGTTAATTTTTTAAAATATAAAATTCGATTTCCCATATCTTACAAAAGCTGGGATGGGGACATGGTGGGCTAAGAATACTAGTTGAGTGTTGGCAGGGGATCAAAAGAAGTGACCCCAGTTCCTCATCCTTTTAACACCAAATGCTAGCCACCATACAAAAACAGAGCATGCAATCCTCCTCCCAAAAAAGGAAATGAATTTACTTGATTAATAAAAAAGAAGAGAAAATTGATTAGACCAATGAAAGGTTTGTTGTAACCTCTCCGCAACATTAACGCCACTCCCTATTTAATCTCACAAAAATATTTTGGTCTATAGTCTTCATTCTGTGTGCCGCTCTGAGCAGTCCCAACTTCCTAAAATTCAATACCAGGTGCCCCTTCCAATATCTTGTTATACTGAATTCAACTCCTCTAATGGAGTCCTTCCAAATCACCATATACTCTGTTCTTTCTTGGATTCCCTTAAATTACCCTTCTTTCAAAACCTACACTAGCACCCTAGATTCCATTAGATTCCATTAAGCCACCAACACAACAACGTTACCAGAAAGTAGTATATAGGGGAAAGGAAAACAGCGATGGAGGAGAGGCATGTTTTGTTTGGGAAATATGAGATGGGGAGGCTGTTAGGGAAAGGGACTTTCGCCAAAGTCTACTACGGGAAAGAATTAGCCACCGGTGAAAGCGTGGCGGTGAAAGTCATCAGCAAAGATCAGGTGAAGAAGAAAGGGATGATGGAGCAAATCAAGAGAGAAATCTCAGTGATGCGCCTTGTTCGACATCCCAACATAGTGGAGCTCAAAGAAGTAATGGCGACCAAGAAAAAGATCTTCTTTGTCATGGAACATGTCCGTGGGGGTGAGCTCTTTGCCAAAGTTTACAAAGGCAAGCTCAAAGAACACGTCGCTCGTAAGTACTTTCAACAGCTGATCAGCGCCGTTGATTTCTGCCACAGCAGAGGTGTTTCCCACCGTGATTTGAAGCCTGAGAATCTCCTGTTGGACGAAAAAGAAGATCTGAAGATCTCTGATTTTGGGTTGTCGGCTTTGCCTGAGCAGCTTCTCAATGATGGTCTCCTTCACACTCAGTGTGGGACACCGGCTTACGTTGCTCCCGAGGTTTTGAGGAAAAAAGGGTACGATGGATCCAGAGCTGATATTTGGTCTTGTGGGGTTGTTTTATATGTTCTTCTCGCAGGTTTCTTGCCTTTTCAAGATGAGAATATGATGAAGATGTATAGGAAAGTTTTCAAAGCCGAATTCGAGTTCCCCACCTGGTTTTCAACAGAATCGAAGCGTTTGATCTCGAAACTACTTGTGGCAGATCCTGAAAAAAGGATCACAATCCCAGCTATAATGCGTGATCCTTGGTTCAGAAAAGAATTCACACGTCCCCTTGCGTTTTCGATCCAAGAACCGATAGACGATGATGAATCCGCACCCTCTAAGAGTACTAAACTATCGTCTCCCAAATTCTTCAACGCGTTCGAGTTCATTTCCTCTATGTCGTCGGGGTTCGATCTGTCGGGCTTGTTCGAGGACAAGAGAAAATCGGGGACGATGTTTACGTCAAGATGTTCAGCCAGTGCTATAATGTCTAAAGTCGAAGCTGTTGCGAAGGGGTTGAACTTCAGGGTGGGGAAAGCCAAAGACTTCAAGATGAGATTACAAGGGTCATCGGAAGGGAGGAAAGGGCGGTTGTTTGTGACCGCTGAGGTGTTCGAGGTGGCACCGGAGGTAGCGGTTGTCGAATTCTCCAAGTCAGCAGGGGATACCTTGGAGTATGCTAAGTTTTGCGAGGAAGATGTTAGGCCTGCATTGAAAGACATTGTTTGGACATGGCAAGGTGACAGTTTCAATGAGGCAGAAGAACATGAAAAACAAGTACAACAAGACACAGCCGAGCCTAACACATTGTAGAAAATAGGGAAAATTTTCTGTGTTTACCCTTTTTTTTTTTTTTTTTCTTGTGTGTGTTCTGTTTTGGTGGAGGATGAGAATCTGTAAATACGTATTCTGTGATTGGTACAATAATGCATAATATGGGTTTGGATATTGCGTACACATAATAAGCAAGTATATGGTGGCAATGGAGTTTTTGATGAGAAATTAATTCTTTTAACTTTTTGCCTTTTTTCTGTTGCTTTCTTGGTTTGGGAAAAGAAAACGAAAACAAAAAAGACAAAAGTGATGGATGGATGGCATGTTTGTGGAAGGCAAGCTACAGCCATTGTTTTGTTTTTAAACCAATCACTGTCTTGAGACGAGAAAGAAAAGGACTGTTGCAGCAGCATTCATGGAAATTAGTGTTAATTCAAACATTCTTTTCCGCTGCAAATCCAAATCATGGAGAGCAGTTTTGAAAGTTGGTTTTATATGCATAGCATAATGATAGCTACTCCACAAGCAGAACCGGTGACACTCTTGCAATTTTTATTGAGTTTAGTACCATTTCTTTCCTATAGCACATTGGACTCTTTTCTTTCTCTATAAAAATTTAACTCAAAAATTTGCTTAAAATGTATTGAATTATCCATTTTTGATGTAGTGCCAAGAAGCATTGCATTCTTGAGAGAATGTAAATTCAAACATTAAAAACAACATTGTTAGAAGAAGTAACCACAAAGTTTGGACATAAACTATAGAATGGATATGAAGAACCTTGAAAACAATTTCCCAAGTTCAATCCATATTTATATTTATATTTTTTTACAACTCACGTATCACCAATAAGAATAAGCTACTATTAGAAATCTTATCACACGCGTCCGTGAATTTAGAATACAAATGTGTGTTTAAAAATGACATAGAATAAATAATGAAATGTATGGTTTGAAATAAATTAATTATAATAACACATGAAATATGTACGATATTAAAATAAAATAAGATTAATTTATGAGTAAAATAGTATTTAAACATATAAATATATTTGATTAATAATACTAAATGCAGTACAATTGTGTATCATGGTTTTGTCATCAATCGATGGTTAGTGTCGAATTAACTTATGACACTAACTCTATTAATAACATTATTAATACATACAAACGATGGAGATAATAAATTATGTATATTAAAATATAAATGTATAACACATATTAGAATGAAACTTTTGTTAAGCAACAAATTTAAAGTTTTATTAATTTAATTGGTGTGGGTTCAAATCTTATTTTATACAACTTTTATTGGTTTTTATTAAAATAAAAGACTAAAATACCCTTATTTTAATTACGAAAAAATATTTTCATAATTTTTATCGAATTAGTGTCCGATTCTTATTTTTATATTTTTAAATATAACCTAATTACATATGCCATTTTTTCAATTTAGACTCCTGTGGTGCACTCAAATCAGTGATAGAATGGAATGAATAATTAAATTGTATTATATTAAACAAGTCTTAATCTAAGATTAAGACAAATGTCGCAGGTAAAGTAGTAGTAACAAATGAGAATGAGGCACCGAGTATAAAGCAAGAAGACTAAAATGAAACATGGAGAAATCAGGTTGTGACACATTAAAAAAAATAATTTAGTGGAAGGTCCTCCGAATTAGCTTTCATATGATATGAATTTGTAGTCTTCTTACATGGGATTTAAGTAGTACAAGTAGCTGAATTAAAAAGGTTCATGGGGATACGTCATTGCCTGCCTTGTCTTCCTTCCATTGCGGAAATCTTGACAGGTGTTTCAGTTTCTGCTCATCATCACATCATCTAAAAACCAAGTTACTTCAGCCTTTCAACTTAATCACCACCCTATTCAATTGAAATGATCAAAGACAAAGGTCTCCTCTAGGGATGTAATGCTTTGAAAATTCAAGTATCTTAGTTTAACTTCGTTTATACTTAAATTCAATAATATATATTAAGAAAATTAATATAATTTAATAATAAAAATATTTAAAATATATAAAGCTATTTAAGTTAAGTAGTATTAAACTTGAATTTAACTTAACCAATAGCTCGAGTTACTTAAGTTTACGATTTAATAATTATCGAATTGAACTTGAATTTTTTCAATCAAACTTGAAAAATTTATGAGTACCGGTCCAATAATTTTGATGAGTGGTATTTATTGTAAGTTTATAACTCAGTATTTGATATGTTGAATCTCATTCATTTCAGGAAGAAAACAAAAAGGAGGGGGGAGAGGAAGAAGGTATTTCCAGTCTGATCTGATTATATGATCAAATGATGATGATGATGATGATAAAAGATAAAGAAAAGCTGGTTAAAATAAAGTCTTCATCAAGTTTTAGATAATGTTAGAAATTTCAAAACATAATTTTCATATACTACTTTCATTAAATGTTGGATATAGAGTTAGATAATGTAATTAGATTTTGACTCTTAGAGTTTTGATTATCTAATTGGATAATTGTAATACTTAAATATTAAATAAAAATTTAAGTAAATTATAAAATTAATTACTTAATTATAAGCGATGTATTCTGTTTTGATCATTTAGGTTTACAATTTTTATTTTAATCATTAACATTATTGAAATTTAATATTTTCGTCACTCTTGTTAAATCACTAACGGTAATCCTTTTTCTATCGGCATAATAAAAATTTAGCTATATAATATTTACATATTTTGTTAATTTAATCTTAATTCTAAAAAATTAGCCTTCAACTTTACACATTTTGTCAATTTAATTTTACTTCTTAAAATTCAAAAATAAAATGTAAAAACATTAAAAATAAAAAAATATAAATAAATGAATACTCATTTTTCTTTCTTTTTATGACATGAAATTTATTAGGTCTAAATATCCTCAAATCCTTGTCAATTTTGAAATTGAAAAATTAATCCCTTTTAAAATGAGAAAAAGAGTTTCTATCAATTTTGAAATTAAATAAACAACAAAAACTAATAACAATGTTAATTATTTCTGTCTAATTAATCTAAGAATGCAATAAGAAAAAAATCAAAATCGAAATTAAATAAAAAACACATTTTTATCCGCATGTTGTAAGATTTTCAAAAAAATTCCCTTAGATAAAAAATAAACCCTTTAAATTATTTGATTATAAATTGTAAAATTTCGCAACGAGATGAGAAATATATTTTTGGACCGTATTTTATTGCAGTTTCTTTATAAAATATACGAAATTTTAAATTAAACTTGAATTTATTTTGACATAATCAATTATATGAACAACTTTAATTTGATAACTAAAGAAACTAAACAAATATCAGTTTAGGATTCTTGATGTCGTAATTCTTTTTAGCATTAATTCATTATAAATTCTTATAATATTTCTTCTTTTTATACAATATAAAACTATTTATAGTCACTTTTCAATTTTTAAATAAAATATAATACGATTTAGCATATTTAAATTCATATCCTCCTATACTGACAATAATGCTTACGTCAGTAAAAGAAATGTTGAATGTGTATGCAATTGTAATTAGCATCAAAATCATAGATTACCCTAAAACCCAATTTGTTGACAAATACGAGACTAGGAAGTAAATGGTATTGTTTTTCCATAAATTGTAGTTGGGAACTTAGTTTTGAGACCCAAACATTTAGCATATTCACCACTGGAAAGTTGAAACATTTTCAGAGACACAAATGACCCAATTAGCCCCATTATTCAAGTTGGGCTTGATTGGGCTAGAATTTCATATCCCCAAAGTAACCCCAATTCCAGCTTATGGTCCTTCTACTTTAAATATATAATTTTTAGACATGGCAGCAAGTGAGGTATTTATAAAATATATCTTAGATTCCGATTATATATATATTTTTTATATAATACTTAAAATTACTCATAGTCCTTTCTAAACTCGTAATGTGTTTCAGCATATTCGAATCCACATCCTCATTTATTAATAACAATGTTTATATCAATTGAGATAACTAAATTAACAACCATTAAGAATTAATAATTAATAGAACTATTGTAGTGGTTACAAATAATTTTTCTTTTGTTGTTAAGTATTTGTATAATATATAACATATATATATAAAGCTCTTAATATGAGTAAATATGGTCATTTTAGGTATTTAAAATTTAAATTATTTTCTTTTCTTTTTATTTCTCTTTAGTATACCGAATAACTCATTTACCTAATAAACCCCATTACAAAATGTATTTTAGAAATGTTAATTACTTAATTAAATTATTACGATACATTTATTTCTAATTAATTATATTTTACTTTCTTAATTTTTGCATTTAAGAATAATTTTGAGGTTGCAATTTATCTTTGTACATAGATACCAAGTCTTAGAATTTCTTATAATAGCTTCATTTTAATATTTTATAAATTAAAAAATATTCTTTTCTATATTGTTATCCTCTAAAATTAATTTGGGTTGGTAACTAAATATGGGTACTGTAATTATCTTTTTTTAAAAAAAAGCTTTGTTGTTTTTAATGAGATATCAATTTGTATGTTTATTAGATATTTCTCCATTTTATTTTATTACATATTTTTATTATTTATTTACCTTTTATATTTAAAATTTATTATTTATATTTCTTTTTATTTGTGCATTTTTTCCATTATTATTATTATTATTATTATTATTATTATTATTATTATTATTTATCTTTCTTTTATTATTCAATTGGTATTAGAGTAGTAACTATGACATAATTATTGCCACTGCTACTATGAATTGGTGCTCTATTATTATTATAGTTATATCCATGGGTGAAGCCAGAAATATTTTTTAGGGAGGGTTGGATGAAATTTTAATTTTTTATAGTTTATATTTTTATAATTTGTAAATGATTAAATCGAATTTTTATAATTTTTGGGGGGCCAAAGTGCAATTTTACATTTACTAAGTTAAAATTTTTAAAAAATTTGAAGGGCCTAAAATATAATTTTATATTTTAGGGGGGTCAGGGCCCATGCCAGCCCCCTGGCTACGCCCCTAGTTATATCATTATCATTTACTAACATGACTTTTTATTCTTTTCTAATATCATCGTCATTTTTTACACACTTCCATTTTATTTTACTTTACTACAACCATGCCACGAATCATGTTTAAATTTATTTATCCATTTTTATACTATGCCCAAATAAATCAAATGTACATTGCATTAGATGTTATATTAGTTTTACCCGATACGTAAAAAGATTTAAAAAAAAAAGAAACTAGCGCAATGTTCTGTTTTTGGAGATTCGAGAAGTTGTGCCCTAACTTACGGGGTTCGACTTTCTCTTTAAACCTGGATATTAAAACTAAGAACACATGAGATTTAAATAGTAATTAAATAATGATCGATCTTATTTTCGAGGATTCAAAATGTTGTGTCCTAACTTACGGGACATGACCTTTTCGTTTTGGTTACTTCGAGATAAGAAGGCCTTTCACATATATTTTAATTTATTTAAGTGATTTTAATTAAAAATAACATTACGCAAAAAGGGATCGTGTTTTAAATTCTCTTCTAATTTTCAATTCTCGAGTCTAAGACATCAACTAAATACTAATTTTGGACATTACGAGGGTGTTAATCCTTACTCGTGCGTAATCGACTCCCGAACCCATTTCTTGGATTTTGTAGACCAAAAATCATTGTTTTAGTAAGTCTAAACTTTTATCGAAATGATCAAATTACGAGGTGATCCGACCACACCTAATAAAAAGAATTGGTGGCGACTCCATTTTCGTTTTTAAATAAAAGTCGATTTCTAAAAAAGTTTCGACAATAACAACAGATCATGGGATGAGAATTATTTTACTCATTCAAGTGCTGGGATCAAAGAACTGAAGCATAATATGTTGGAACTAAACAAACTACTTGATTCTGCTGTAATATTAGAGGTTTAAAGAGAGGAAAATTTCATCAGATATATATAATAAAGGTAATTACATGTTATTATTTACTATCATGATAGGTTAGCTCAAATTAAAAGTGATCTAATTTGGTTAAGAATTTTTTTGGGGTTTAATTACTAAATAAAGTATGGGTCAAATATGTGTAGATACTCTAGTAATTGAATTCTAATTAATGATGGGCTAATTAAAATTTGATTAGAACTAATATGCTAAGGTTATAAATATTAGGGTTATAGTCCCAAATTATATACAAAATATCGTTTCTAATATCCCATCATTAAGAGAGAGAGAGAGATAGCAGATATTCTCTGAATTTATTGTGTGCTAAATTAAAAGATCAAATCCCCAAGATCTGGTAAAACTTTAAGAAATTCATGAAATCAGATACGCTTCCACATCTAGTTTTATTCTTAATTTATTCTTGATGACTTGACATGATAGATTCTAATTTACGATTCTAAATTTTATATTATATATTATTTAAAATTCTAACATTTTACTCATTCAAGTGTTCAAGTGCTGGGATCAAAGAGAATTATGTTGGAACTAAACAAACTACTTGATTCTGCTGTAATATTAGAGGTTTAAAGAGAGGAAAATGCCATCAGAGTTGTATATGGTTCTAAGAGAGTGCTGCTACTGCTTTTCTTAATGTTTGCTTCCATCACCTTTTGCATTTATGTATTTTTATTTATTGAGGTAACCTTATTAGAACAAAAAAATTAATGAGAAAATTATGGTTTTATTGGAATCATATGAAGATTTCCCAATGGTTGTCTCTGATTATGCTCAAAGCTTTGTTATCTCGTTAAAAAATTTATATTATTACCATGGCAATTTTTTTTAGCCATTTATTAACATAGAAAGTTGCAGGAATTGAAGAAATAAATTTGCTTGATTCCATCTAGTAGGCTACTTAGAATTTCAATGAGGGTTTGTCCATCACATATTATCAAGCTAACTTAGAATTTCTTTATTTAATTGCAATGTTCAATTGCATGGAAGAGGAACTAGGAAGACCAATTTAGATATTTCTTTTAATGTCATTAGAGATCAATAACACTTATATGGATTATTAAGATCTGTTGTAGATAAGCAACATTGGTCATGTTAGAGTTGTGTGACTTGAATCACGTCACTTGTTAAAGAAATAAAATGGAGAAGCAAAATAAAAATTGAATCCATATAGAACTATACTTTTTCCTATTTAACATTGATTATAACATGGTTGTTTAACCCTTAAATAGATATAGTCGAACTCCTATTGTATTGTGTGTTTTCAACATAGTGAATTTCTCCTCCCTTACCTGTGGTTTTTCCCTATAAAAGTTTTCTACCTAAAATCTGTATGTTCTTATTTTTTTTTCTTATTGTTTTGCAATCATTTATACTACTATTATCGACGTTGATTATAACAGGCCACGCAAATAAATAATATAAACCTTAAATATTTGTGTTATGTTAGTTATGTTGAGATCTAGTGCCTTTAGTATAGCAATTTTGTTTATATGTACTTGAATTTTTCGAGCAAATCGGTTTAATAAATTATTTATCGTAATCATTAATATCTTTGTATATTTGTCATCAACAATTTTGCACGCAAAAAAAAAAAAAAAAAAAACAAATATTAACGTTACTGATTATCTAACATTTAACTAATACTAAACAAAATTACGTAATCAGATCGTAATAGGAAAAGATAATTTATATTAATAAATTATCCAAATACCTCCTTAGTTTAATTGAAATTGATGAGTTATGCTTTGGGACTTAATTGGTTATTTGCCTTTATTATGATCTTAAGCTGATGTGGGCTAAATTGATATAAATTGACTGTGTCTAACATCCTTTTTAGTGGATTAGGTTTGTGCAATATCTACTATTCTTTGTAATGCATTGGCAAAGTAATCACTTTATATTTAAAAACAGGAAATGAAGTTTCCATAAAATGGGATTAAATTAAATTACTTTTTAAGCTGTTGCAGAAAAGTTAAATGATGGACTAAAAGACTTTCCTTTTGTTTTTGTCCTTTCAAATTCTAAGCACTACCCAACTTTCTTTTGTTTATTCTCTTCCTTTTTCCTTTTGTTTACTTTTCGTCATAATTGTTTAAAATTGACTTAAAATCTACACTTTAGTCTATAAATCATATCTTCTTCTTTTTTACTTTAATTTTTAAAATTTTTCTGACTCATTTCTAATCCTTAACGTTATCAAATATTCTCAATTCAGTCTCTAATGTTATTAAACAATTCAGATTCAATCCTTGAATGTTAAAAAAACTGAGTGGAATATTTAATTAATCATAAATTACCACATGGCACATGCTAACATCATAATGACATCATCACTAAAAAACCCTAAAAACTTTAAAAATATTAAAAGATTATATATTTTAAAATATATATAAATTATAAATATATAATTGTCTAAAAATTAAAAATATGTTAGAATTTTTAAACATTGTAAAAGAAATTACTAAAACTATAAAAATAATAAAAAATTGAAAAAATATAAAAATATTAGAAATCATAAAAGATTGTAAAAATTATAAAGAATTTATACAATAATAAAAATTATTATATCTTGGAATAAAGTATACATTCACTAATCACATTTAAAATAATAAAAGATTGATATAAAATTGTATATCATAATACAATCAATTTTTATAAAAAAAATTGTATTTTGAAAATATTTAAATTTTAATACTTTACCAAGGTTACTGTAGCATGTTTATTGGACTTAGCTCAGCAAGTTTCCTTCAACCATCATCGTGCACATGCTCTTTTTATTTTTATTAAAATTATTTAATATGGTTAAACACTCGACAATTATTCTTAAAATATTGATTTAGAGATAAATAATTTATCTTAAAATAGTAAAAAGTATTTGGAATAATTAAAAATATTATTTAATTAAAATAACATTCTTTTTATTATTTAAATAATTTGAAAAATATATCCAATTTTATCACCTAAAATATCTACCCATTATAAATTCTAATTGATTAAATTATAAAAAATTATCGTAGCGGTATTTTTCTAAGAGGCAATATCAATGTTCAAGCTTTTGTAAATGTGATTTATAAAGTTTTAAAATTATTGAAATTTCTAATTTCTTTTAAACTTCTAATAAATTTTAGTAATTTTATATTGTTTTTTTGTAATTTTATAGTTTTTAATTTTTTTATTTTTAATAAATTTGTCATTTTATAATTTTTTATTTTTAAAAATTCTATAAATTTTTTTGGATGATGGTGTCGTTATGATCCATTGTATGACTCATGGTAGCATATAATTGATTGAATATAACAGTTATTAATTTTTAACATCCAAATGACTAAACTGAAAATATTATAATATTAAGGATTGAATTGAGCTAAAACAACCTTTAAAAATCAACGTGAAGAAAGCGATATACTTCAAAAAATTAAAGTGTACATTATGCCTTGAACTTTTTCCTTGTTTATTTCAAAATTAAATTTATAATATAAAACTAATTTATTCTTCAACCTTTAATACAGGGATATAATTTAACCCCCAAAAGCATGAAACACATTGTGCAAGAAAAGGAGAGATACTAGGAAGGAAGTTCATTTATCATTCATATATTTTTATAGATTATTAATGTATAATTTTAACTTCTATCAATAAAAACAAGATTATTTTTTTTATTAATCTTTCTACTTCGTGAAAATTGTGGATTTAATTCATATATTTTTATTTGATCTAATTTAACTCTTCTACTTTTTGAAATTTAAAATTTCAGTCCTACACTAAATAGTAGCAATTAAATCCTTTTGGTTACACGTAATTATTAGTCTTGTACTATTCATACAATTGTAGATTTATTTTATATTCTCTAATTGAATCATTCTAAATCTCTATCCTTTTGAATTTTGAAATTTTAGTATTAACATAAAATGACTTTTGTTAATCCATTAACTGGATTTTAGTGAGTAATATATTGAAAAAAAATCTAACATGACATTACACATATAATAAAATGTTTGACGATTAGATTTTGGAAATAGTAAAACTTTGCTTAACGGTTTTAACAATTTATTATTTGACGAAGATTGGAAGTTAAAAATAAAAAAAACTAAAATTACCCATTACTAGTCTTGTACTATTCACGCAGTTGTAGATTTATTCCATATTCTTTATTTGAATCATTCTAAATCTTTATACTTTTCAATTTTAAAATTTTAGTCTTAACGTATAATAACTTTTGTTAATCCATTAACTGAATTTTAATAAAATATGAAAAAAATTAATCTAACATGACATTACATATATAATAAAATATATGATGCATTAAAATTTTAAAATAATAAAACTTTACTTACCGGTTTTAAAATTTATTATTTGGGGAGAATTAAAATTTTAAATTTTAAAAATTCAAAAGCTAAAATTCACCAAATAAATATACAGGAGTTAAATTCAGAGCTTTTGTTAAGTACAGTAGATTGATAACACATCTTCATGTAAGTTATTAATAATGCATATGACTATATCCTATGTCTTCACCAACTCCATAGATTAAATAATTTCATGGGTAATGATGTTTACGTAAGAGATGAGGCCATCAGCCTACGCATGTCATGTTGCTGATATCATGATGAGCAAGTTTAGGTTATGGAAAACGAACAATAATACGAAAAGCTTATTTTGGATTGACTTTTTGACTTTAAATTTCGTGGATATGAATTATTTGAGAACATTCATATTGATTTTGACATGGTTTGAAAAAGTTGGTGTCGTCAGGTATCTGTACCACTACTTGTTGAATCAAATTTTAGATGCACCAGAAAAGTAAAAATGAAAATGAAACATTTAAAATGTTTTGTCCTAAACCAACTGGATTTCCACTCCATGTTTTGGTTTATTAGAAATCATAAAAGATTGTAAAAATTATAAAGAATTTATATAATAGTAAAAATTATTATATCTTGGAATAAAGTATACATTCACTAATCACATTTAAAATAATAAAAGATTGATATAAAAATTGTATATCATAATACAATCAATTTTTATAAAAAAAATTGTATTTTGAAAATATTTAAATTTTAATACTTTACCAAGGTTACTGTAGCATGTTTATTGGACTTAGCTCAGCAAGTTTCCTTCAACCATCATCGTGCACGTGCTCTTTTCATTTTTATTAAAATTATTTAATATGGTTAAACACTCGACAATTATTCTTAAAATATTGATTTAGAGATAAATAATTTATCTTAAAATAGTAAAAAGTATTTGGAATAATTAAAATATTATTTAATTGAAATAACATTCTTTTTATTATTTAAATAATTTGAAAAATATATCCAATTTTATCACCTAAAATATCTACCCATTATAAATTCTAATTGATTAAATTATAAAAAATTATCGTAGCGGTATTTTTCTAAGAGGCAATATCAATGTTCAAGCTTTTGTAAATGTGATTTATAAAGTTTTAAAATTATTGAAATTTCTAATTTCTTTTAAACTTCTAATAAATTTTAGTAATTTTTATATTGTTTTTTTGTAATTTTATAGTTTTTTAATTTTTTATTTTTAATAAATTTGTCATTTTATAATTTTTTATTTTTAAAAATTTTATAAATTTTTTTGGATGATGGTGTAACAACTTAATTTTCAAGTGGTGTCGAACAGTGATTTGAGATCACTAAATCCGACAAATGAGTAGGAAATATTATTAATTTAGTGAGTATAAGTTAAATGTGAAGTTAGGAAAAAAATTTAAATAGTGAATAGCGTACTAAAATAAATATTAAAATAATTAAAATCGAAAAACAAGGTATTAAGACCTCGGGAATTTTAAATCGAGCCATAAATATTTTTATAAATATTTACGGAGCGTTAATAAGTTATATTAAAGTTTCGTCAAGAAATTTTAAAGTTCTGATAGTTAATTGAACAAAAAGGACTAAATTGTATCTAATGCAAAATTGAGAGAAATGATTAAATAGCTTAAATGATAAAAGAAAGAGGGTTTAAAAGGCAAATAGACCCAAGGTCTCTTTGGGCTGGACGGAAAGGCATGAAATCAGCAAGAAAATAAGGAGAATTAAGAGCAAAATTGGAAAATTGCAAAATTCACTTAATAAAGCTAGGACTAAAGTGGAATTATCTAGATTTCTCTTTATTTTTCTGCATGCTCATCAGAAAAAACACCATGGAAGAGTTCCTTCAAGCTGGTTTTTCATATTTTTACTTCAAGTAAGTTCAATTCTTGATTATTTCTTGAAATTTTTGTGTTTTTGTGACTTTTACAATTAGGTCCACTTGTTGAATTCATTAGTTTTTAATTCTATGAAAGAAATTGAAAGTTGCTATGAATTTGTGCTGGAACTATATGATGAGTTGGCATGGAATTAGAGCTGTAAATTGTTTATATGCTGATTTTATTGAAAGAATTGAATAGAAAGTGAATGTTTAGGACCTAATTGTAAAAGAGTTTGAAGTTAAAGTTTCATGTGGAAATTCTGAATTTCAATAGTTATGAAATAACTTCTAATGTCTAGGAAAAGTATTAATTGAGAAAATTATCTTAATTGAGGGGTTAATTGAGTAAGGACTGAATTGTATGAATTGTGAAATTTGGGGGAAAATGGAAATCAACACTTTGCACTAAAACTGTTTTGGACAGCAGCAGTAGTCTAACTTTGAAAAATCACCAAAAATTGTAGAAATGGAATTAGAGGATGAATAAAATATGAAATTAAAGCTTATTGAGTCTAGTTTCTTATAGAAGAAATTATGTAAGCAATGGAATTGTAAATCATGAGATATGATAAATTTTGTGAGACAAGGTCAGAATGATTTCGGGTTCCCCTGTTCTGAATTTGAAAAATCATCAAAAATTGGATAAAAACAATTAGGGGCTTAAATTTATATGTTTAGAATCCTGAATGAGTCTATTTTCAAGAGAAACAAACGAGGACATCATTCGAATTCTGTACGAGAAGATAATTAATTTTTAGTGAAGAAGGGTCGGAACTGTCAGACAGCAGAACAGGGGAGACTTCAATGAATAAACTGTATTAATTGGCCCAACCAAAAATTATGAAATTTTTATGGAAAGAAAACATATGAGTCTATTTTCTGGGAAAATTTATGGATCTTAATTTTAAGTTCTGTAGCTCAAGATAAAAATGGTTTAGTGACTATGACACGGATGGACAGTTTGAATATTCACATAAGTAAATAGTGAAAATTATGCATGATGTTACTTACAAGTATATTATTTATACTAAGGATGTGGATGGAGAGGAGGAGGAGGAAAAGTAAATATATATATATATATATGAATGACTTGATCACATGCCCGATTATAATCGATAAATGTTGAATTAGAAATGATATAATGTTTTATTTGGAATATTTATTATGAAATTATGAATATCGTTATAATACAAAATCGTACTTGTGAGTTTGTATAACTAAATTTTAGTGACCATTTGTTACTTTTATGAATTTCATGATGTGTTATTTTATATGTATTGATGATAAAATCGCGAATAATGTAAAAACATGAAAATTGAATAAATGATCAAATTGAGCATTACAATTCAGTGACAAGATAAATTGAAGGAAAAGACCATGGTTGGACCATGGCAACAAGTGATAAGTGATAGCTTCGGCTACACTTATCTGATCAATGACAAGTGAAAGTGATAAGTGATAGCTTCGGCTACACTTATCTGATCAAGGACAAATGAAAGTGATAAGTGATAGCTTCGGCTACACTTATCTGATCAAGGACAAATGAAAGTGATAAGTGATAGCTTCGGCTACACTTATTTGATTAAGGATAAGTGAAAGTGATAAGTGATAGCTTCTGCTACACTTATCTGATCAAGGACAAATGAAAGTGATAAGTGATGGCTTCACTACACTTATCGATCAAGACAAATGGCAAGTAAAAGTGGTAGCCCACTACGATCAATGAAAAGTGGTAGCTTGGCTGCACGATCATCGGCTACTTGATTAGTGAAAATGGTAGCTCGGCCACCGATCGATGAATAGTGATAGCTTCGACTACAAGTGACAAGTGATTTCTGTGTAAGACCATATCTGAGATAAGACATCGGTGTGATATGTGTATAAAATGTAAGACCATAGCTGAGCTATGGCATTCTAGTGAAAAGACTATAGCTATGCTATGGCATCAGTGATTGTCAGTGAAATTCAGTGCATACCGGTGCAGACCAATTCCGTAAGATGTTCACTAATTTAAAAAAAAGTTTGGTAAGTATTACATGGAATTATGTGACATAAGGAAATACGAGTTGATGAGACATGAGCATAAAACCCGATTGATGAATAAGTTCATTTGTGATTATATATTTCTACGCCTTGAGTGTATTATCCGTATGAATTGGTATTCCAAATGAGTTAATGAGAAAACTTCTAGTATGAAATAATCTGAGTTCGAAATGAAATATCATGAAAACGTACCTGAAATACATTGGTATGTCTTGTATATGCTATTTGAATTCATGAATGTGGAAAGTAAATGTATGTGGAAATAAGAGATGATGATATCTGTACATGGAATTTATTGATGAATACGTACATCCAAATTTATATGATAGATTTTAGTGTACATTGAAATTGGGCTCAATAAGTGATTTGGCAATTTAAATCGTGATTGGCAGGAAGAGTTAGTGAATTGCATATTTATGAATTGTTACACGTATTTGTGCGAAATACGAGGAAGTGATGGTAATTGATACATGTAAATTTGAGACTATGATATATATATAAAACATGGAATATGTTTGATAAATGTGTTCATTTATAACTACGGAATTATGTACCTCATGTGTGTTATTTGCATAAAGATGATATTTCAAAGACTTTAGTGAATAAAGCTTAAATACGAAATAGTATGAAATCGAGACAAGTTGTTATGAAAATGTATTTAAATTATCTATAAGTGTTTCGTGCTTCTCGATAATGCCTCGTACTCTATTCCAGCGACAGATACGGGTAGGGGTTGTTACAGATGGTGTCATTATGATCCATTGTATGATTCATGGTAACATATAATTGATTGAATATAACAGTTATTAATTTTTTAACATCCAAATGACTAAACTGAAAATATTATAATATTAGGGATTGAATTGAGCTAAAACAACCTTTAAAAATCAACGTGAAGAAAGCGATATACTTCAAAAAATTAAAGTGTACATTATGCCTTGAACTTTTTCCTTGTTTATTTCAAAATTAAATTTATAATATAAAACTAATTTATTCTTCAACCTTTAATACAGGGATATAATTTAACCCCCAAAAAGCATGAAACACATTGTGCAAGAAAAGGAGAGATACTAGGGAAGGAAGTTCATTTATCATTCATATATTTTTATAGATTATTAATGTATAATTTTAAATTCTATCAATAAAAACAAGATTAATTTTTTTATTAATCTTTCCACTTCGTGAAAATTGTGGATTTAGTTCATATATTTTTATTTGATCTAATTTAACTCTTCTACTTTTTGAAATTTAAAATTTCAGTCCTACACTAAATAGTAGCAATTAAATCCTTTTGGTTACACGCAATTACTAGTCTTGTACTATTTATACAATTGTAGATTTATTTTATATTCTCTAATTGGATCATTCTAAATCTCTATACTTTTTGAATTTTGAAATTTTAGTATTGACATAAAATGACTTTTGTTAATCCATTAACTGGATTTTAGTGAGTAATATATTGAAAAAAATCTAATATGACATTACACATATAATAAAATGTTTGACGATTAGATTTTGAAAATAGTAAAATTTTGCTTAACGGTTTTAACAATTTATTATTTGACGAAGATTGGAAGTTAAAAATAAAAAAAAACTAAAATTACCCATTACTAGTCTTGTACTATTCACGCAGTTATAGATTTATTCCATATTCTTTATTTGAATCATTCTAAATCTTTATACTTTTCGAATTTTAAAATTTTAGTCTTAACGTATAATAACTTTTGTTAATCCATTAACTGAATTTTAATAAAATATGAGAAAAATTAATCTAACATGACATTACATATATAATAAAATATATGATGCATTAAAATTTTAAAATAATAAAACTTTACTTACCGGTTTTAAAATTTATTATTTGGGAGAATTAAAATTTTAAATTTTAAAAATTCAAAAGCTAAAATTCACCAAATAAATATACAGGAGTTAAATTCAGAGCTTTTGTTAAGTACAGTAGATTGATAACACATCTTCATGTAAGTTATTAATAATGCATATGACTATATCCTATGTCTTCACCAACTCCATAGATTAAATAATTTCATGGGTAATGATGTTTACGTAAGAGATGAGGCCATCAGCCTACGCATGTCATGTTGCTGATATCATGATGAGCAAGTTTAGGTTATGGAAAACGAACAATAATACGAAAAGCTTATTTTGGATTGACTTTTTGACTTTAAGTTTCGTGGATATGAATTATTTGAGAACATTCATATTGATTTTGACATGGTTTGAAAAAGTTGGTGTCGTCAGGTATCTGAATCAAATTTTAGATGCACCAGAAAAGTAAAAATGAAAATGAAACATTTAAAATGTTTTGTCCTAAACCAACTGGATTTCCACTCCATGTTTTGGTTTATTGAAATGGTCAAATTATTTGGGATCTACTAGCTTCCTTTTTTTTTTTTTTAGGTATGTTATATAATATAAGTTGTGACAGTTCGCTTGACACGTAAGTTTATTTGTTACTAATTTGGAGAGTTATTAGTTATAAGTTTCCACCGCTTGCTTAGTTTCATCCTACTCGTCCATAATTTTTTTTTAAGAGTATTTAAGAAATATGTAACTCTTAAGGGAATAACGTGTCACCACGTATGGCGCCTAATTACTTCTAGCACGTCATATCAACGGACCGTGCCTTATATATATATATGTGTGTGTGTGTGTGCGTGTGTGTGTGAATGAACCATTATGAGGGGCACAATAGAACAATTACTCAACAAAGTAAAAATATATAATATTACTAAAAAGCATATTTAGAATGAATCTGGATAATGTTGTCTAGGCTCATTTAAATTGGGACATTCACTTTTATAGGTTTGTCTAGATTAATTCGGAATGAAATAATCTTTTACAATTTTTAAAAATACTTTTTAGATTTTATATATTATGGATATTTATTTCAAAATAATAATATAAAAATATTATATTTTATAAAAATTTAAAAATATATAAAATTATCAAAAGAAGGATGCTTTGGATAAACTTGGACAAATAGATGTTTAGGTTCATTTGAATTTGGACATCTATTTGCTCATATTCATTCTGGATGTAAAATAATTTTTATAGTTTTTTATAATTTTTTATATTTTAAAAGATCTTTTAGAATTTATATATTTCATATTTTTTAATTTTAAAAATAATATAAAATATAAAATATTTTACAAAAATAAAACTAATAAAAAAGCGCATTTGGAATGAATCTAGACAAATAGACATCTAGATTTATCTAAATTTGGACATTTATCTATATAGGTTTTTTGGATTTGAAATAGTATTTATAATGTTTTCTTTTATAAAATTATATATTTTTAGAGGTTTTTTAATTAATGCTTCACGCATGTCATAATGTGAGGCTATCATGTATTATCATATTATTTATTGTCAATGTTACATCATCACATTCTAACGACATAACAAAAATGTAAGAAATTTAAGTTTAAGTGCCAATTAAGCCCTCAAAAAATTGTAAATATCAACTGAATACAAGTCATCAAATTCAAGACACAAAATATATGTTAATTCTTAATCAAATAAAGACATTTTTATATATAATTAATTTTAAAAAATACTTGCAAGGCCTTCTTATTTTGTAATTATACAATATCTATTTGTTTCATTTTTGTATAACCACAGTGTCCTCAATAGTTTTACAATGAGAGTTTAGTTATGTTTTGGGTTAAGGTGATATAAGTTCACTCTCACTTCTTCCAACGGTATATAATATTTATATATTGATATGTACTTAATGTTTTAAATCTTGAATCCGTTTGTTAGACGATTCAACTAGAAATCGAAAAATATGATAATTAAATTATAACAATAAAATCAGTAAACAAACAAATTGGGGGTTGAATGTGGAGACATGGGAAATGAATAAAAACATCCTAATGTGAAAGTGCAATTAATGCTAGGAGGGTTTGATATTGTTTCTACTTTTCCTCATCAAATTTACTACTTTCCAGTCTCAAAAAGTTGAAAGGTTCAGTTCATACACATGGGTCGTGTTTAACATGTTCAATAGCGGCCAGAGATTGACTGGTTAGAAAAAAAAATTATAAATTGTATTCTTATTAAAGATTTAAAATTATAAAATGTATTTTTATTAGGGATTTGTTAATGCAATTCTATTCAACGACCTATTTTTCGGAAAGTTATGCTTAAAGAAAGAGATTATTATATAAATTTTTACAGTACAAACTTTGCTAACCAGCTCAATCTATCTAAAGCCACAAAGGATAATTGTAGCTCATCGACTTGCTAGCTGACGAGGGTTTTAAGTTGGAGGATTTAACTTACTGGATGGAAGAAGTGTCGGATACAGTGGCTAATGTGGTGGAAAGGGATCAGCAAAGGTGCAGTGTTGGGTGAGCTTCAACGTTGGTGCCAGTAACGATGTTTGGAGTTTGTAGACTAGGTTTTGGCCTTGGGTTCACTATTATTTTTTCTTAAGGGTTTCTCCTCTTCAGACACTTCTTGTTCTTCAATGTCGACTTTCATTTACAAGGATTGAAACCTAAGAGGTCTCGGTTGATCCTTTTGCTAGTTGGAGAAAAAGGAGAACACTGACATGTGTTTTTCTCAAGGTAGTCAGTATGGTACCGGTAGACATACTATTTTTCTATTAGTATTGATATGTATCAGTATTATTTTAGTGTATTGTTTCGGAGTTATCGCTATTTTTGAAAAACATTTAATATAAGTATATTAAAATTATTTACAAATATCAAATAATGAGATTAAATAAATCTCAAATATAAAATACTATTAAAAATAAAACTTTAGTTGAGACAGTAAAAAAGATTTTAAAATGCTAGTAGCATGGGTTTCAAACCTGACCATAAGTAAATTTTAAAATATCAAAAAATATATTCATCAATTATATAAAACATTCTTTACTAAACTTCACAAATACAATCTACCATTAAACAAACTAAAAGAAGAAACAAGCAAAAAAAAAAAAAACCATGAATTAAACAACAGATTATCTTATACTATGCATAACAACTCATAACAAGGTAGTTAGTACTGCACTAATAGATGCATCATTTTTCTATTGGTACTAATACATATTGGTATCGGTCTATTTCAGTGTACCGTTTTGGAGTTGTCGTTACTTTTTAAAAACATTTGATATATGTATATAAAAGTATTTATAAATATCAAATATTGAGATTAAATAAATCTCAAATATAAAATAATCATAAGAAAAATAAAACTTTGATTGAGGTTGTAATTTAAAAAGAAATTGGTGGCATGGGTTTCAAAGCTGACCATATGTAAATTTAAAGATACAAAAATAAACTCATCAATTATATAAAATATTATTTAATAAGATTCACAAATACAATCCATCGTTAAATAAATTTAAAATAACTAATAAAAATTAAAATTAAAATATATTTTAAAATTATTTTATTGTACAAATTAATTATAAAAATAAACTTAAATTTAAAATATATTATTTTTTGTACAAATAAAAATAAAAATTAAATTTAAAATATATTTAAAATTGATTTTTTGGGTACCAGCCGATACACCATACTCTGGTTGATATGGCGAAATCATCTGGTACGTACCAATACAAGCGATACCAATAGAAATTTGCACCAGAATGGAACCTAAAGTTTGTGTTTTGATTTGCTACTAAAACAACGCGTTCCGACTGAGATGGGCGATTCTGGGACAGTATCTACTACCATGATTCATAATTCAACAAATTCAAAATAAAAATAAAAATAAAAAATTTAAATTTATAATATATTTAAAATTATTTTTTGTACAAATAAATTATAAAAATAAAAATAAATTTAAAATATATTAATTTTTATTACAAATAAATAATAAAAAATTAAAATACATTTTAAAATTAAAATTTTAAGTACTGACCGATAGACCATATTTTAATAGGTACAAATGAAATCAACCGATACGCATTGATACAAGTAATACCGGTCAAAATTTATACTGAAACATAACTTAAAATTTACGATTTATTGCTAGAACGAAGCGTATCATTGTACCAAAAGGGTACCAACTACCATGGTTTTTTCAGTTTCCCTTTTGATGTTTTGATTTTTTTTCTTGCTTTTATTGTATAAAACGTTTTGTTTGAACAACTAGTTTCCAATCGCTGCATTTGCCTTGTAGTCCCAATGTTCTCTTTTTAATAAAGGCTAGCAAGCATTTATTCTAAAAAATATTGACTATCTGCCATATATATTTTTACTTTTTATCATTAAAATGGAAATTGAATCCCCATAATTATTATTATTATTATTATTTTATTACATACTTCATTATTTTACTTATAAATTATTGTTTAACATTTATTAATTACACATAAATTATGAGAAATAAATAATACAACTTATAATTTTATTTTACGATTTATTTTATGGTTATTTCTTTTAATAATATTTAAATACATTTTCTATTTGAGAATGCGATGTAGTTTACCATTAATTCCAACCTGATTAGTAAAAGAAAGTAAACTTTTAATATTATCATTTACATTTTTTTCACATGTAAAATTATTAGACTAGTATACAAACATTTGAGAGAATGATAAAATAAATTCGACTTAGAAAAAGATAAAAAGGAGAAAACCACGTGTGTTGTGATCTGAAGAAACGTGGAAAGAGGGGCATGCCAGAAAGTGCGCTGATAGAGAAAAAATTAAGGTCAACACGATGAGTCGACGACCAACCCTTGTTTTAGCCATATGTATGTATGTCGCCATAAACTATCATTCATTGCCGGTGATGGATGGAGGCTTGACGTTGACGCCGACTGACATCATACCCTAAACGTCATGTTTGAATACGAAATAAATTCCATTAAAATATATGTCATAAATTCAAGTTTTATCAATATTTTGCACGACTTTGTGATTTATTCTGCGACCCCCTTTTCGTGTCATTAATCTCTAACTGTATATAACGTGGACTGCTCTATCAAATTAGGATTCTAAGTGGGATATGCCTCTCAGAGAAGGCTCTTTCAACCTCATTTCCCTCTTTAAACTTCCCTGAATAACTCGAACCACATTCGAGCATCTTCTATATATATGTTTCTGGGTATTAATCTTTCATAGGCGTTCCCTTTTTTACTACCTTAAGAGGGATCCTCATAATTTGTTTAGCTTCAGCTTGCTTGGTTCCCTGTTTGTTTGTTTGTTTTAGAGTAAAATTTGAGTGATGGGATCATCAGCTTGGGTGGATACTACGCTGGACCTCAACATCAATCCTTTCCATCACCGGAACAAAGCTCTGGTGAGTTTAGATATTATCAAATGAGGGGCTAATTTTCTTGTCTTTTTGGATTAGTTGGTCCTCACAAAACATCCCTCGACTTTTTTGAAACAGAGGACCGAATCTGAGGGAGAAATGGCTGACTCTGATGTGAAGCTACCCTTCAAACAAGAGGTATGTCATGGAGTACTTGTTAATTCTCTTCAACAAGAACTTGAATATATAAAGTATTTTTCTTATGAGCAAAAGCTTCGTTTTCACTTAGCAGAATGCAGTTTTGGTGGAGGAATTGAATCGGATTAAAGCTGAGAACAAGAAGCTAACTGAGATGTTAACAGTTTTGGGTCACTGCTACAACGATTTGCAGAACAAGTTCATGGAATTAGTGACCATTAACTCTGAAAATGAAGTTTCGACATCGAAAAAGAGAAAAGCCGAGTGTGAAGATTATAGTCCCAACATGATTGGATTCAGTAATGGAAACACAGAGACCAGCTGTAGTGATGAAGATTCATGTAAAATGCCTAGGGAATGCATTAAGACCACCATTTCAAGGACTTATGTTCGCACAAATCCTTCTGATAACAGTCTGGTAATGTTCCTAAACTAGTTTTCGTCTGACTTTTTTAGTCTCTCAACTGCTGAAAATTCTGAATATTAGTGGTTTTCATATGTGTTGCAGATTGTAAGGGATGGATATCAATGGAGAAAATATGGTCAAAAGGTCACCAAAGACAACCCTTCTCCCAGAGCATACTTCAAATGCTCTTTTGCCCCAAGCTGTCCAGTCAAGAAAAAGGTGAGTCCAGCATTGATATATGATCATGTATGTATATGTATTTGATTGTTGTTTCTGATAGTGGTTGTCCATTTTTAGGTGCAAAGAAGTGCTGAAGATCCATCATTCTTGGTGGCCACTTACGAAGGAAAGCACAACCATGCACACCCTTCTCCAAGTGAAGTAGCAATATTAAGCCCCAAGTGTAGTGCCAAGCCTGTTTCTTGTGCCTCGACCAGGCCTTCAGCTCCCACCGCAACTCTTGAATTGATGCAACCAGGGGGGTATGGGGATGGTGCCGAAAAGAAAACCCAAGAGGTTGATGATGCACCAGCAGCAATTCAACAGGTTTTAGTCCAACATATGGCGGCTTCTTTGACTCGAAACCCAAATTTTACAGCAGCCCTGGCTGCAGCCATTTCAGGGAGAGTTATATAGATGAGATGAGAATAGGATAGAAAAGTGGTGAAACGTAACATCCTTAATTAGGCAGAAATTTATAGAGAATGGATTTAAATGCAGTCTTCACTGTTGATATTCACTGCATGTTGGACTGCATTTTAAATCCCTGATTCATAGTTATGTATTTGTTGTTGTTTATGTTGAAAAAAAAAAAGATAGGTACTCAATTGCTCCCCTTGACGAAGTCCTCTCGAGGGACGAAAGTCCTCCCCTCGTAAAATCGAATACACCATTGTCGACCTATTAAAACCCATTCAGATTATCATAGCATTCACGAAATACCACTCCATACGGTGATATATTTTGTTTATATCCAACTTTAAAAAGCAAAAGAATCCAAATTACCCACCCTCCTTTTCTTGAACAAATGCAACATCTCATATGTTGTCGTAACCATTTAAAAAACAAAAAGGGAATCCGACTTAGATTTTTGGAAATGAAAACGAATAGAGGAGTCGCCACCAATCTTTTTTGATGAGGTATGATCGAATCACCTTCAATTAATCATTTTAATAAAAGTTAAGATTTACTAAAACGATAATTTTTTGTCTACGAAAATCAGAAAATGAGTTCGGAAGTCAGTTACGCACGAGGAAGGATTAGCACCCTCGATACGCCTAAAATTGGTACCTAGTTGATTAATTAGTGTCTTAGTGTCGAAAATTTGAAAACTTGAAAGAATTTAAAATACGATCCCTCTTTGTAAAGAAAATGCTCAAATGTTAAAGATCTTCTCGTCTCACAATATAAAATGTCACATCCAGTAAGTTAAGACACGACATCTTGAATTTTCGAGAGCGAGCTTGCCTTTTATATAAAAATTCGTGTATTTCAAAAGGTTATTCAGTTAGTTAAGGTGAACGAGGAAAATCGAAACCCAAGAAGTTAGGCACGCTTTCTCAATTTCGAACACCGAATATTGCCTTTACTTGCAAAAATCTTATTTCGAGGTAACAAAATGCCATACCCGGTAAGTTAGGGCACAACACCTCGTATCTTCGAGAATAAGCATTTTTCAAAACTCATGTCGTGATTTAAAAGAGTATTCCGTTATTTAGGTTAAAGGAGAAAAATCGAAACCCGTAAGTTAAGGCACGATTGTCTCAATTACCAAATACGGAATATTACTTTATGAAAGAATTATTCTTGGGTTGGATATAATGATAATAATAATAATATTAAAGTAAAGTAAATAATAATACTATATATAAAAATATATATATGTATATAATAGAAATACACACTACTATATAATAATAATAATAATAAATATAGAAATACAAAAAGCAAATATAATAAAAATATTAAATTAAAGTAATAAAAACAATACTATATATAAATATATATATATACATAAAATATACACTAATATATAATAATAATAGTAATAGCAAAAATAATGAAAATATGAGTAATATTAATAATATATTAGAATACAAAAGTAAAGTAATAACAATAGGGTGATAATAATAATAATAATAATAATAATACAAACAATAATACATATATATATATAATAATAGTAGTCGAAATAAAAAAATAGAAGTAACAATAATGATAGTAATAATATCAATAAATATGGAGAGGGTATATATAATATAATAATAATATAAATAATAATATATACATGAGAAATAATAATAATAATATAAATAATAGTAAAAATAAAAAAATTAAAAAATAAAACAAAGCTCTCAACTCTCTCCCTCTTTCCTCATTCCGGCCATGGTCCGGTTAGACTCAGCGCCGGATTACGCCATCCGTCGCCTTTTTGTTGTTGTCACGGCCACCGTCTTGTGATGGCGAATTTAAAAATGTATTATTTTTTATTTTCTTTTTTAATTTTATATCTAAATATATGTATACTATTTTTGAAAGAAAAGAAAAAAAAATGTTTATATGTACAAAAAAAGTGAAAATAAAAAGGAAAAAAGAAATAAAAACCTTAACGCGTTTGAATCTTTTCTTCTTCAATACTCGCCTTTTTTATTTCAGATTTGCTTGCAAACCTTTTGCTTTTACATTCTTCTCCTTTTTTTGTATCAAAAAAACCTTTCAAAAATACAATTCTTTCCTCCTCTTTTTTTTTTACAATGGACTTTTGGTTTTGCTTTTATAGCCATCTTACATGCATTTCTTATCATTCTATGTCTCTTCTCCATTTGATGGTGTAGGTGCAAGTGGGAGACAAGGTGGTAGAGTAGGTGCAAGTGGGAGGCAATGTGGCTAGGGTTTTGTCTTTTTTTTTTTTTAAAGTTTAGATTGTATTGGGCTAGGGTTTTTATTATTTGGGCTTAGTTTTGGGTCTGATTTTGTAATTGGGTTTGTGAATTGGGTAGGATTTAGGTTTGATTTTAATTTGTTGGGTCGGGCAAATTTGGGCCTCTACAGCTGCCCCTCTTTGCTCATTGTCGTGTAACGAGAATGGAGCAAAGACTTAAAAAGGGCCAAATTTGCCTAGTCTCACCCGGTATCGACTTCTTCTGTGCTCCACTTCTTTATGTAGCCTCACTTCAGTCTATTACATCTTGATGCTCCGATCCATTCCACTGTAACTTCAAAAAAATAAGACTTGTGACTTCAATCTTCTCTGCCGAAACTTCAAGGAGATCTACTGTGGCTTTTAACCGCTCCAAGCCATTTCAAGGAGAAGAGATCCGCTGAATCTTCAATGAGGTACGAATAGTGGCTTCGAGCCTCTCCAATGCCATTTCAGGGAGAAAAAAGTTGTAATTTTCAGCTTGGTACCCTACTGCTTAGGGGTTTAAGGCCCATCGTCTTCGATCTGTTTCCCTACTGCTTAGGGTGTTAAGATCTATAAATTTAGCCTGTTACCCTACTATTTAGGGGTTAAGGCTTGTCACATTCGATCTGTTTCCCTACTGCTTAGGGGGTTTAAGATCTGTAAATCTTCAGCCTGTTACCCTCATCGCTAGGGGTTTAAGGCTTGTCACCTTCAACTGCTTTTCTTCTTGTTTAGGGTCTCAGAATTTAACTGTTACCCTACCGCTTAGGGGTTTAAGGCTTATCGTCTTTGATCTATTTCCTCTCGCTTAGGGTGTTAAGATCAGAATTCAGCCTGTTACCCTCATCGCTTAGGGGTTTAAGGCCCATTGCCTTCGATCTGCTTCCCTCTCGCTTGGGGTTTAAGGCCCATCGCCTTGATCTATTTCCTCCCGCTAGGGGTTAAGATCTCAGAATTCACTGTTACCCTACTACTTAGGGGTTAAGGTCCATCGCCTTCAATCTGCTTCCCTACCGCTTAGGGGTTAAGATCAGAATTTAACTGTTACCCTATCGCTTAGGGGTTTAAGGCCCATCATCTTCGATCTGCTTCCCTACCGCTAGGGGTTAAGATCTCAGAATTTAGCCTGCTACCCTATTGCTTAGGGGGTTAAGGCCATCGCCTTCTATCTGTTTCCCTACTGCTTAGGGGGTTAAAATGTAACACCCCGAACCCGAGACCGTCGCCGGAGTCGGACACGAGGTGTTAACAGACTGCAAACCACTTATTAGAAATTTCCCAGACAAGCTGCCAATCTGCATACGAGTCGTAATAAAAATCATATCTTGGGTTATGAAACTCGAAATCCAGTTCCGTAAATTTTCCCTGAAACTAGACTCATATATGCATCTACAAATTTTTTTCTAGAATTTTTGGTCGGGCCAATTAGTACAGTTTATTAGTTAAAGTCCCCCATGTTACAGGGATTGACTACACTGACCTTTTCGCATTACGACTTATATATCTCCCTGTACAGGGCTTCAATACTGATGCCGTTTGTTTCTACAGAAACTAGACTCAAAGAGGAATCTATACATGTATGGCATGACTCCTAATTATCTCTGGTTAATTTACAATGAATTTTCAAAATAGGAACAGGGAATCCAGAAACCGTTCTGGCCCTGTTTTACGAAAACCTAAATATCTCTAACCCCAAATTTCTTTCATCTCTTGGAGATTATTCTGAGTTACGCTGATCCGAGTAAAATTCCATAACTCTGACACGTGCCCCTCGGTAAGACTGTCACCTTTCTCTTGTTATGTTATCTCAGCCTATATCCGGACAGCCGCGTTGTCTTCTACTTTATCAAAAAACCCCTTTTCCATGATAAGCTATTTATTTAGGAACCGAATGCAAATCAACACATTTTATAATGAAAATGCAATGCAAATACAATCAAAGTAAAACAAAGCAAGTCAGTAATTTATACACAGTTCAAAGCAAACAAAGAATAATAAATATAGCACTTGCTCGGGTGACCACTAGGGTTTCGGAGTGGCTCTACCTAGGGTGGGCTCTTAGGTCTCTCTATATATGGTTTGGTTCTAGAACCTGAACTAGCAGATTCCTCGATCCTCACCCATTATAGGTTCTTATGGACCAAGTTCAGTTCAGGGGAATACATTTCCCTATGGCTGCACGAAGATGAAAATCTCACTAAGACATAGGTACGGATGTATCCCGAAAGCGATCCGCTATCCTGCACGGAGGTGAAAACCTCACGAAGGAATAGTTTCTCACTCCCATTTAAAAGGTGTGACCACAACGGTCATGCAATGCAATGTGCGAGGATATATGCATAAAAACTTGAAGCGATTAAAGAAAATAGGAATAAAATGATGAAAACCATACGAAAAACGGGTGAAATACAATGAAGGGATCATATATCAAAACCAAATTCTCAATTTTCGACATAAAGACAAAAGTTAATCAACTTGTGGCTTGACTCTCTTATTTGGTGTCCCCAGTAGAGTCGCCAAGCTGTCGTAACCATTTTAAAAAAAAAAAAGGGGAATCGACTTAGATTTTTGGAAATGAAAACGAATAGAGGAGTCGCCACCAATCTTTTTTGATGAGGTGTGATCGGATCACCTTAAATTAATCATTTTAATAAAAGTTAAGATTTACTAAAACGATAATTTTTGGTCTACGAAAATCAGAAAATGAGTTCGGGAGTCGGTTACGCATGAGGAAGGATTAGCACCCTCGATACGCCCAAAATTGGTACCTAGTTGATTAATTAGTGTCTTAGTGTCGAAAATTTGAAAACTTGAAAGAATTTAAAATACGATCCCTCTTTGTAAAGAAAATGCTCAAATGTTAAAGACTTTCTCGTCTCACAATATAAAATGTCACATCCAGTAAGTTAGGACACGACATATTGAATTTTCGAGAGCGAGCTTGCCTTTTATATAAAAATTCGTGTATTTCAAAAGGTTATTCAGTTAGTTAAGGTGAACGAGGAAAATCGAAACCCAGTAAGTTAGGGCACGTTTCCTCGAATTTTCGAACACCGAATATTATCTTTACTTGCAAAAATCTTATTTCGAGGTAACAAAATGCCATACCCGGTAAGTTAGGGCACAACACCTTGTATCTCCGAGAATAAGCATTTTTCAAAACTCATGTCGCGATTTAAAAGAGTATTCCGTTATTTAGGTTAAAGGAGAAAAATCAAACCCAAAGTTAGTTAGGCACGATTGTCTCGAATTACCAAATACGAATATTACTTTTATGAAAGAATTATTATTGAGTTGGATATAATGATAATAATAATAATATTAAAGTAAAGTAAATAATAATACTATATATAAAAATATATATATGTATATAATAGAAATACACACTACTATATAATAATAATAATAATAATAATAATAAATATAGAAATACAAAAGCAAATATAATAAAAATATTAAATTAAAGTAATAAAAACAATACTATATATAAATATATATATACATAAAATATACACTAATATATAATAATAATAGTAATAGCAAAAATAATAAAAATATGAGTAATATTAATAATATATTAGAATACAAAAGTAAAGTAATAACAATAGGGTGATAATAATAATAATAATAATAATAATACAAACAATAATACATATATTTATATAATAATAGTAGTCGAAATAAAAATAATAAAAGTAACAATAATGATAGTAATAATATAAATAAATATGGAGAGGTATATATAATATAATAATAATATAAATAATAATATATACATGAGAAATAATAATAATAATATAAATAATAGTAAAATAATAATAATAAAAAAATAAAGCTCTCAACTCTCTCCTTTTTCCCCATTCCGCCATGGTCCCACAAGACCAGAGCTTTGACCTGCCACTCTCTAACCTACGAATTTAAAAATGTATTATTTTTTGTTTTCTTTTTTATTTTTATATCTAAATATATGTATACTATTTTTGAAAGAAAAGAAAAAAAGAAAAAATGTTTATATGTACAAAAAAAAGTGAAAATAAAAAGGAAAAAAGAAATAAAAACCTTAACGCGTTTGAATCTCTTCTTCTTCAATACTCGCCTTTTTTATTTCAGATTTGCTTGCAAACCTTTTGCTTTTACATTCTTCTCCTTTTTTTGTATCAAAAAAACCTTTCAAAAATACAATTCTTTCCTCCTCTTTTTTTTTACAATGGACTTTTGGTTTTGCTTTTATAGCCATCTTACATGCATTTCTTATCATTCTATGTCTCTTTTCCATTTGATGGAGTAGGTGCAAGTGGGAGGCAAGGTGGCTAGGGTTTTGTCTTTTTTTTTTTAAAAAAGTTTAGGTTGTATTGGGTTAGGGTTTTTATTATTTGGGCTTAGTTTTGGGTCTGATTTTGTAATTGGGTTTGTGAATTGGGTAGGATTTAGGTTTGATTTTAATTTGTTGGGTCGGGCAAATTTGGGCCTCTACATATGTAATTAATATGTTTTCTGAAATCAATCTTCTTGAAACAAAAACGCTCTGAACTTTATTGATGCAAATATCCATAATTGTTTGTAATCTATTAGTTATCACCTTGAATACTATCTTATAAATCACATTACATAAGCTAATCAGACGAAAATGAATCGTATTACGAGTCATAGGAATCTTAAGAATTAAAGCAACGTTTTTTTCATAAATCGCTTCCATAGAATCGCTTCCATAGAACTTTCTCTTCTTAAAACCGATAAACAATATCAACTCACATCATGCCCAACGACATATACCAATACTTCTGAAAACAAAAAAGGGAAAAAAAGATAACCATCCATACCTGATACTTTGGTAGGGTGCATATTTTCAGCGCGGAAACAACTTCCTCTATATATTGTATCGTTAGCTTCTCATTCATGACATTCGTAATACAACTTCCAATCCAACCCAATAAATGGCTTTTAACAAAAGGTCAAATTTTAAAAACACTTTTTCTCTCAAAAGCATCCTGTTTAGGAATGTTTTTATTTTAAAAACGTTTGTTATTGCTAAATTAACTTTGGAAAAATGACTTGCCACTTCCTCCGACTCCTCTTTATGCCGAAGTCGGATTCCATGAGAATCTTCCAACATTTTAATTCTATTAATACGCCTCCTATAAGATGCAAAATTGTGAAAAAAAAACTCATATTTCTATCACCCTGCTTAAGCCAAGTCACACGATCCCGTTGTTCCGAATATCGCTCTTCCTTGTCAGTTTCAATATTTAGAGCCAATCTGGCATCCACAATCTTCGCCAAAATGTCTTCATCAGGTTCCAACTCGGTTTGAAGCTCCAAACGTCGGTGCAATTCTTTAACCCTATTAATTTCGAAGCTCCAATTCACCAAACCCTGCCCTAATAACCGAAGACAATACTACACATCCCCGATCCCAATCGTCAAAAGCCCAACCAGTCGCAATGTAATGCCCCATACCCGAGACCATTGCCGGAGTCGAGCACAAGGCACTACTAAACTTATTTGAGCACTTAACCAAATTTAGATAATTTATATAATACTTTTCAGACAAGCTGTCCAACTGCGTCATAGTTGCTAAATAATTCATATCTCGAGTTATAAAACTCGAAATCCAAATCTGTAAATTTTCTCTGAATTTATACTCATATATCTACTTACCAATTTTTTTCTAGAATTTTTGGTCAAGCCAATTAGTACAGTTTATTATTTAAAATCTCCCCTGTTTTAGGGTTTGACTACTCTGACCTTTGTGTATTACGAATCAGATATCTCTCTGTACAGAGCTTCAATGACTATTCCGTTTGTCTCTAATAAAACTAGACTCAATAAGGAATCTGTACATATAAAGTATGACTTCTAATTATCTTGGTAAAATTTATGGTGAATTTCCAAAGTCAGAACAGGGGATCCAGAAATCGCTCTGGCCCTGTTTCACAAAAATTTAAACATCTCATAAAATATAGCTCATATACCTGTTTTGCTTCTTCTATATGAAAATAGACTCATCAAGATTCGATTCCATAATTTATTCATTATTTAATTCCATTTCTACTATTTTTAGTGATTTTTCAAAGTCAAAATACTGCTACTTACCAAAAACTGTTTTAGTACAAATATTGTTAACTAGTTTATAACATCTTTACTTCAATTCATTCAAACTCTATACATGCCATATAAATCTTTAAACATAAAACAAAACTACCGGAATTGATCTGAATAGTGTGCCTGTTGTGTTGATCCGATCTACCCACTTCACTTCAAGTCAATCTACATAAAAATATTAAACACACACAAGTAAGCTTATTGAAGCTTAGTAAGCTCATAGGCATATAAACACAAATCATATCAAATATCGTACACAATCATATATCTATTAGTTTAACTATTTCATCCTCCAAATCACAATTTCATTAATAACTCATTGGAATAATTTCCATATGGCAACTCACAATTTAACTCCCTTAAGCCCATTTCTCATTTACTTCATTGTCAAATTAGGGAACAATAAGGGAATTGGGTGCTTCATTATCACATTGCCATAGTAAACTATGGACTTTCACATTGATACGCATCACACATCGAAGCCATAGCCTTGCCATGGTCTTACACGGTTCACATATCATACCAAGCCATATCCTGCATATGGTCTTATACGGAATCACATTATCACATTATACCAATGCCATAGCCCAGCTATGGTCTTATACGGAGTCACATTATCACATTGCACCGATGCCATAGCCCAGCTATGGTCTTAAACGGGCACACTTGTCACATATGTTTCATCAACTCATCGTGGTCATGAATAGAAGCACTCAAATCCATTGTTCCTACTAATTTGTACTTTTAGTTACACATTATTCATTAGTTAATGCAAATTGATAGTATTCATCAACAATAAAATACTTTAACAATCATAATATTTTCATATCAAAACATTGAACTTTGCCATATGAACTTACCTGGACTAATTTGTAAAAGTCGAGAAATTGTGGACTATTCTTGAATTTTCTCCTTTCCACGATTCGATTCGTTTTCTTGATCTATAATTATAAAATCATTCCTTCATTAGCATCCATTTCAATTCTATTTCACTTCACAATTTATGCTGTTCAAATTTTGAAATTGCACTTTTACCCCAAAATTTACAATTTTCACAATTTAGTCCCTTCTCAATTCACCCATCAATTGAACTAATTTTTCTCAATTAACACTTTATTTTATCATTATAAACTATTTCAAAACCTTTTATATTCTTAATTTCAACAGAAACCTTCAATTCACAACTTTTTCACAATTAGGTCCTAAATATCATTTCCTATCAAAATCACTTAATAAAACCACCTTAATATAAAATTAGAACTTAAATTTCATAATAATTCATCATAAAATTCCCTTATCCATCCAGGGTAACTTCCAATTTCACCCATAAAATCAAAAACTAATGAATTCTACAAGTGGACCTAATTGTAAAAGTCATAAGAACATAAAATTATCAAGAAAAGTAAGAATTAAACTCACATGATGTAAAATATGAAAACCAGATTTCTCCAGACCTTCTATGGCGTTTTAGCTGAGAAAATATGAAGAAATGTCTAGATTTTTCAATTACATCATTATTTAACTATTAACTTTTATGCTATTTCCAATTTTGCCCCTTGTTCACATTGTTTTCTTGCTTATTTCATACCCAAACCGTCCAGCCATTAACCTTTGGGTCTAATTGCTCTTTAAATCCATCTTTTTAAAATACTTAAGCTATTTACTCACAATTTAACAAATTTTGCGCTATTTTCAATTTAGTCCTTTTTAATTAATTAGCAATCCAAACGTTAAAATTTTCTAACGAAACTTTAACACTAACTCAATGACACTCCATAAATATTTATAAAAATATTTATAGCTCGATTTTCAACTTTGAGGTCTCGATACCTCATTTTTGACCCGTTTGACCTAATAAATTCTTTTAATTCACTAATTTCACCATTTCACAAATTCTTCTAAATTCTTACTTGACTCATAAATATTAAATTACTATCTTGTTCAATCTTATTTGTCGAATTTAGTGATCTCAAATCACCATTTCCGACACCACTGAAAATTAGGCCGTTACACGCAAAGCGAAATTGCATCACCCCTCCTAAAGTTTTCCGTCCAGATAAGTTCTCAGCAGTATTAGTTAGAATTGAACAATGATAAAATATTTAAATAAATTTTTATAAGAAGATTGATGATGTTTATAATTAAGAATTATAATTCTATTAAAAAACTTTTATTATATGAACTTGTATAATAACAAATAAAATTTTAAATTTTATATTGAATTACTTTATATTTAAATCATTTTATTTTCATCAACCAAAAAGAAAAGGAAAAGAATTATATTATATTATTTTAGTTTTGAATAGTAAATCTTAAATATTTATACAATAAGTAACTTTATATTTTTATATATAATTTAATCTAGTATATTTTATTTATATTAATTATATATTATCTACAAATTATTATGGTCAATTTATTGATAGTTAAAGATCTTTTTATTTGCATTATATTTGAATTATCAAAATAATTTATATATTTTAATTACATTTATTAGTTTTAATTTTAAATAATTTTACTTTACATTAATTACATGAAGCAAAACTATATTATGTATCGAATATGGTACAAATACTTTAATTGTTAAATAAATTAGGCTTAATTAACAAATCGTTACTTAAATTATACTTTTTTCCATCTTGGTGCCTAAATCTTTTTTTATCACAAGTATTACCCCCAAGTTAGTATCTCCATTAGTCAAACTGCTTGTAAAACCATTAAGTCTATTTTAAAAAAAACTTAACACACAAATTAGTACCAAAACTACATTTTTTTCCTATGTTGGTATCTAAACTTTCTTTTTTTGTCACAAGCGGTACATAAACTATTCTTCCGTTACTCATTTTACACAAAAGTATTATATCTATTAAAAAATTTCTAACCAAATAACAAATTGCCACGTAATATAAACTTTTAAAAAACTAATTCTTTTATTTTTTTTCTCTTTATTTCTTTTTTCTTTTCATTTTTTGTTCTTTTTTCGTCTTTTATAATGTCTTGCAATACCAGTAATGCTCAAAATTTCTCTTCTTGAAGTCAATAAGCTAGCAATTAAGTCTATTTTCAAATTTCAGCACCAATTTAATCAACCTAACGAGATCGAAAAAGTTATTTCATCAATCAAAACCAATGTATTCAGAACTGGACTAGACCAAAAATCTATTGGGGTACTAATCCGGAGATAAGGGTTGAACCGATTAACTACAGACTGATACAAACTTGTTGCACTGTTTTTCTCGAAATTTTAAATAAATTTTATAATCTTTTAAAAATTTATTTGATTGAACTAGACAAACTAATCAAACCGGGAATTGGGGCCTGACCGATTCGGCCATCGGTCCAATTCCGAAGAAAGAAAAAAGAACAAGATATATATATAAGAGAAAATAATAACTTTTGTCTCTTTTTTTTTTTGCCATCTATCAATTTTTAATTGGTTATTTGTTAAAAAAATAGACTTGACAGGTTAATTAACAATTTAACTAACTGAGGTTTTCTTGGGAAAAAAAGTAGTTTAGATACTGTTTGTGACAAAAAAAATGTTTAGGTGCCAAAATGGGAGAAAATGCATAGTTTAGATGTCAATTTGTGGGTTAAACTTTTTTTTTAAATAAACTTGATGATTTGACTAATAAAATTACCAGCTTGGGAATTTAGTTATTCATTGAATTAATTACGGATGAAAATTTAAACATTTTTTATTAATCTTAATTTCTATTTCTGAACTTTTGGTTTTTTTTTATAATTATAATATGAATCAAGTTATTATTGGAGAAAATAAACACTCAACTAATAGACCATAATTTGAAATTTTAAACTTTTAATTTTTATGTAACACTAACAATATAATTACTAAATCAATTTTAGATCATATTCATCTTAACAAAAAAAACATTATTTATAACAAAAATTTAAAGTATAAACAATTAAACTAAAAGATAAAACATGATATCAATATGAAATATAGCATCAAAATTATATTTTAAATTCTTAAAAGACTCAAAAGTCGTACAAATAATATATATATTCCATTCTTAATACATGTATTCTAACATTAAGCTATCCCAAGTTGAACTCCCAATGAACAGTAATATTCGGATTTTAAAACAAAATAAAATTAAACTAAATTTGGATTATTTATCTAATATTTAGTATATAATTTGGGTTTTAAATCATGAATATTATATTTATATGGGTTTTGACTTTAAAGAGTTGATTTGAAATTTGGCATAAATTCAAATTAAATATATTAGAAATACAAATTTACTAGACTAGTCATTATCCACCAAATTTATGTATGAGTAATGCTGCCACAACTCACAATAATACATAATCTTTTACTAAAATTGAAGAACTAAAAATAAGCCAAAATCATAAACAACAATATCTTAGAAACAAAGTTATATATCAAGAAATTTTGGACCAACATTACATTACATTCCTAAATTTAATCTGAGATTCTAACATAAATATAAGATTTTCGTGTTCTGATTTCAAACATTACATTTAGTTAATAATTTTATATTCTATTAAATTCTTTGATTTTTGATATATTGTTGAAATAACATTTTACCTATAATTTTTAGGAAGATTAATATTAATTTTATTATACTACATTTTGTATATTATATTCTACCCAAAATATTACATTTATAATAATTTACAATTCTATTTATCTTTTAGTTAATTTTCCTTTAAATCATAAAATATAACATGTTTTAATAAATAAATAAATAAATAAATAATTCTTCTATTTTCCCAGTCACTTTGATCAAAATGGAGGAATCCTTAAGCTCTGAGTTTTCTGATTCCAGTTTATTTATTAGAGAAATGCATTCATTTATTAGTAAAATAAAATATTATCAATTTTAACATTTGTGTAATAACCAGTAAAATGGTAAATTTTATAAAGATAATTCGGTAAAATATAATTTTAGATAATCTTTTATTTTATTTACCAAACAACATATGATATTCCATATTAACTGAACCAAATATCTCATAATACTCATTTTTTAACATATTTCAAAATATTTTATATTCAACACAAATATTTTAGAGAAAAATAACAAGAGCATAATACATGGGTATAAATTATTTTGGGATAATATATAATTTGGCACTTAAACTTATCCACTCGTATCTACTTGGTTTTTAAACTTGTATTTCGTCAACCAGGTTAATCATTTCACACTAACATTGTTAGTTTGTAATGACGTGACATTTTTAGTCAATTTGGTGGTACCATACGGTGGCCTCTCAGAATACCACGTGGCAAATATGACTTATATTTTTATATATTTTATTTTTTAATTTATGTTTACCACGTGGCATTATTAGATTGACTAATAGTATTACGTCATGTGATGGCCTAAATTCAAGGTTATCGAAACAGTAGTTTCGTAACCACAAATCCGATTTAAAGAGAAATTTATTTTAATATTTTTGCATGAAAATTGATATGATAGGAAAATCTTATGAAAATATTAATAGAAAAATTTTACCGATTTAGTGGTTAGTTAGAAAAGAAATTATTGAAGAAATTGGGTAAAAACAAAGTATCGAGACCTCTATCTCGTAAAACAGAGTCGAAAATAATTTTATAAATATTTATGAAATGTTAGTAATGTGGTATTAAAATTTCGTTAGGAAATTTTAATGTTTAGGTAGTTAATTAAATGAAAAGGACTAAATTGTAAAAGGTGTAAAAATGGATGGGATGATTAAATAGCTTAAGTGTCTAATGAGAGAGGATTTAAAAGGAATTAGACCCAAAATTTATTTGGGCTGGACGGCGAAAGCATGAAATCAGCAGGAAAATTGATAAATTAAGGGAAAAATTGGAATATTGCAAAATTAACTAAATAAAGCTAGGCTAAATAGAAAATATCTATATTTCTCTTCATTTCTCTTCAATTCCAGCAGCTAAAAACGCCATAGGAGGGCTCTTTAAGCTGGTATTCCATAATTTTTGCACCAAGTGAGTCAATCCTTGCCTTTTTCTTGTAATTTTTGTGTTTCTAAGACTTTTACAACTAGGTCCTACTATTAAATTCATTAGTTTTTGATTTCATGGATGAAATTGAAAGTCACCATGGTTGATTACTATAATTTTATGATGAAATAATATGATATTTAAGCTTTAATTTGTTTATAAGATGATTTTATTAGGTAATTTCAATGGAAATTGATTTTTAGGACCTAATTGTGAAAATGTTTGGAACTAAAGTCTAGTGCTGAAATTATGATTTCCAAAGGTTGTAAACTAGTTTAAGGTGATATAATAAAGTGTTAATTGAGAAAAATCAGCTCAATTGAGAGGCTAATTGAGTAGGGACAAAATTATTATTTATTAAAAGTTTAGGGGAAAATGGTAATAAACAGCTTGCACTAAAACAGTTTGGATAGCAGCAGTAGACTAACTTTGAAAAATCACCATAAATTTTAGGAATCGAATTATAATATGAAAAAATATGAAATTAAAGCTTATTACGTCTAGTTTCTCATAGAAGAAACGGTGTAAGCAATGGATTTGTAAATTTTGAGATATAATAAATTTTGTGAGACAAGGTCAGAATGAATTCGAGTTCCCCTATTTTGACTTTGAAAAATCATAAAAAAAATTGAATAAAAATAATTAGGGGCTTAAATTTATATGTCTAGAATTCTGAATGAGTCTATTTTTAAGAGAAACAAACAAGAACATCATTTTAATTCTGTATGAAGAGATAATTAATTTTTAGTGAAGAAGGGTCAGAATTGTCAGACAGCAGAACAGGGGTGACTTTAAAGAATAAACTGTACTTATTGGCTACACCAAAAATCCTGAAAATTTTATGGTAAGAAGATATTTGAGTCTAGTTTTAGGGAAAATTAGCGGATCCTAATTTGGAGTTCTATAGCTCAAGAACAAAATAATTTAGTGACTATGACTCAAGTAGATAGCTTTGAATGAACTATAAATAATAATGAAATTATAGAGAATGTTGCATATGAACATGAAATGTATTAAATTGATAATTAAATTTATTTATTTAGATCCAGAATATTCAAATACGAAGCTAGATCGAGGAAAGGAAAAAGTTCGGGATTAATAGATTTTTGTACAAGAACAAGTATCAAGGTAAGTTCGTGTAACTTGAATTATATTCTTAAATGCTTGAAATGTATGTTATTGATGTGAATATGATTTGAATGTTCATTGTATGAAAATTAATGAAACATTGATATATTTGATAAAATGGGAAGAAATCCCGGTTGAATGAAAGGAAAATTTGATGGATCTCTGAAAAGGAATTGAGGTAAAAAGGATCTAGCCCGGACGGGTGATCCTATCCTGATATAGCCCTCCTGAAAAATATGTGTAAAATGGATTTACCCCGGATGGGTAATCCGAATTAGGGTCTGAATTTAGCCTAGACTGCTAATTCAGATCCAAGCTTATTAGAGTAATTGTCGTTGCAGGGGATTTAGCCTGGACTGGTAATCCCGACAATACTCTATGAGTTTATATTACAGGGGATTTAGCCTGGACTGGTAATCCCGCTGTAAGGATGAGGTTCGTGGGAGTGTGCTCTCTGAAATGGAAATGTGCGCACATGAATATGAATTGACGGACCCAAAAATGTACACTAAAAGTGTACCTCTGAAAATCCATTGAAAATTCCAAGAAATTCAACGGGATAAATATGAAAAAAAATATATAAGGAAATGGAAATCATGGTATTGATGAGCTCATCAATCATAGTATATATTATTGGTACATGGAAATTATTGTACTAACTTGAATGTTGAGTTTATGCATGTTAGAGTAATAATCCATTGAATGGATATAGGAATGTTTATTGTATTGTATTGAAAATATTAGGTAAGTATAATTCTTGTTACATGAGCTTACTAAGTACAAAGTGCTTACCCTGTTTCATTTTCCCCTGTTTTGTAGTGTTAAGAGCTTGGAGGTCGAATTCGGTCGGAGACACATCACACTATCAACCTCAGGATTTCGGTATATAAAGAAACTTTATTTTGGAAATCAATGGCATGTATAAGCTAATAAAGTAAATGATTCTGTAAAATGAATGTAAGGTCAACCATTAGTATGGCTAACAAATCTTGGTTTTAGTATGTGATAAGGTTATCTTATAAATATGCATTAATCTATCTTGAAAATATGTTGAATTGGATTGGTTAATGTGGATTGGTCTCGGTTTAAAATTGCAGGGAATGTTAGATATCTGTAAAGGGATTATATTCAGTTTTCAAAATAAAAAAAAGGTTAAAATTAATTCGTAAACTCTGAAAATGCCTCGTACCCTGTTCCAATAACGAATACCGGTAAGGGGTGTTACACGTCAACTATCAACACAACTAACGGTGTTAGTATAAAAATACCAACCTAATTGATGGAATATAAATTCAAGAACTAAGAGGGATCCACAAAATGGGTCTCTTCCCCACCCCACCCCAAGACTGGTATTAATAGATAAGCAATATTCATTTAATTCATATTATTTGTACAATTTTATAAAAAAAAAAATATTTTAATTATGCATTTAATTTTTTGTCTTTTCTAATAATTAAATTCATATTATTTGTCAAATTATTTTAAAATGAATAAAAATTAATGTATGTTAACTTTATTGACGTGGCATGTATGTCACATTAAAATTATTTAACTTTTACAAATTAAAAAATATTAAAATATTTTTATAATTTTTATAATTTTATAATTTTAAATATTTTAATAAATTTTAATTTAAAAAATACTTTTTATACTTTTTTGAATTTTAAAATTTTAAAAATAATTAATTATAAACAACGTAAATTAATTGAACGGCTAAAATTACTTTTTCGTAAAGCTAGAGACCAAATAATATGCTTATTTTTATTTTTTTTTAAAGTTGTAATGTGATATGGAACCAAAAGATTTTCTTTTTCTTTCAAACTGGGATTTATTAATGGATTATCATATGGTACATTAATAGTAGGATATTTTAATTAGTTTTCTATCTCATGTGAGGCACAAGTTATTATTGTATTTTATAAAATTATTATTTAAGTAACAGCATATTAATTAGAAATATTAATTATGTAATATTTAAGAGATATAAAAATTAAAAAATATATATACTTAACTTTAAAGTATAAAATAATATTTAAAAGATAAAATGTATGCAATAAATTTTAGTTGAGAATTTTAGTAAAATATAGTCAAGAATCTTTGTTTCGTGAAACTGGCCTGACAATTAAAATTCAAAAATATTGTTACAGCATTAATATAAAGTAGCATTCTAAAACAATTTATTTTGAATGTTTTAACTTAAATCTGAATTTATATTGTAAGAGGTAAATAATTTTCAAATAGTCATGAAAAGATTACTATGTATTACATAGATTTCCCATGCACGCATTTACTATATGTATAAATTATTTGAAATATAATATATAGCTTTTTACTTATGCGATGCACGAATAGTTTATAATTTTAAAATTTGTGAGTTTTTTGTAAATATTAATATTTATTTTAAAATAATATTTTTTTGAAAAAGAAATATAATTAATAGTTGTATTTAATTTGAAATGTGATTACATGTTTCCATTAGTTCTAACTAACAGTTGAGCGAACATTACAAATAAAATGAGCAAATAAGTATGTTAAAAATGAATATTTAAATCTGGTAAAATGAATAATGTTTTAATTAAATAATGTTTATTTAAAGTGAAAAAATATTCATAACATTAAAAATAATATTAATATATTAGAAAAAAACTAATTGTTAAAAACATTATATAGGAATAGATAACATAATATTACTAAAACTATTTAAATATTAAATTAGATTCAGTTATATATATTTATTAATAATTAAATTTATATTTATGAATTTTTTAAAATAATTTTAAAAATATATAAACAGAATAAAATATTTATATCATTAAAATTGAACTATGTGTCGTCATAATAGGTATGCCAAATGATAAAATATTAGGCTGTTCACATTAGTTGAGAGTCTAAGACCTTATCATATAATATATGTATGATATAATATAAAAGACTTTTATTTTGAAGTTATAATCGCTAAATAAAATTATCATATGGTATAATTTAGACCGTATATAAGAGTATATTAAATGTGTAAAATTTAGTTGTAAGTTTAATATATATATATATATATATATAAATAAAAGAGTCTTAATCAAGGGATATGTTTGAAAGAATTATTGACTAATGTTAGAGAATATCATAATTATGCCGACTAAATTTAGTTCAAAGATTCAAATTGATCAAAAGAACAAGTCACCATAAAGGCTTAGTATGAAACTAATTAATAGCTTATGTTATACTTTTCTTAAACATAAAGTCTCTCTTTTTGCGCTTTTTGTAAAGAGACTGGAAAAATATGAACACGAGATCTGATAGGACATAAGCAACACTATATCCATATCTGATTAAATTCAATACAAAGCTTAATTTCATTATTTCATGAAGTTGCCTTTAATATTTATAATTTTATTTTGGTAACTTTTATATTCGTGTTATGATTTATGTTCAGAGTTTGTGATTGTTTCTTGTAATAAAGTCGTCTGTAAGATTTAAATATGCATTCTCTCTTTAAGAGTGCAATATATTTAACTATTTGCACTCAGTACTTGTTAAGATTTATGTTTAATTTGTGTTGAGGTTTACAAATATCTTCCTTTGTTTCTAGGATGTGGAAAAAAATTTCGTACTTAATTTACAGCCTGATTTTCCGTCAATTAGATGAATGATGATTAGCATATATATAAAATATATCATTAATTTTCATAAATTTATATTAATTATTATAAAATATTTTATTGAATTAGTGTTCGAGTTAACTGGATACCAATATAATTAGAGAAATGATAAAATAAAAAAATAAAGTCATAAGAGTCTTTTAAGTTTTTTATTTATCATTTTAATAAAAAATTAAATAAATTTATTTGAAAAACAAACCATAAATTGTTAAACCTATTTTTCTTTGTATTTATTTATAACCAGATAAAAATGGAAATTAAGAAATATAAGAAGAAAAATGAAACATAAATATATTTCGAGATTTTTATGGGCTAGTAAAATTTATTGTGCTTAATTGCTGTTAAAAAGAAGGAAAAATAAAAATACAAAGAAAGGAAAAATTGTTATTAAAATATAAAACATAAAATTATTAATAGAAGTTATTTTTATTTTATGTAGTTAATTATATAAAAGAGGTAAGGAAAATTACTTTTAAAATCTATAAAATAATATAATTAATTATAAATAAAATTATTTATGACAAAACAAAAGAGCAAACACTAATATAAAAGGGGAAAAGAGAAATATGAAAACATAAACATTAATGGAATGATTGGTAATACTCGGCTAGAATGGTATTAATAATTTGAGGATGTAATTGAAATATTTGTAAAATATTTTATTACTGTCAATTTTTTTTTTGAAAATCGACTTTTATTTAAAAACGAAAATGGAGTCGTCACTAATATTTTTTAATTAGGTGCGATTGGACTACCTCAAGGCTTTGTCATTTTAATAAAATGTTAGACTTATTAAAATTATTTTTGGTTTACAAAAATCCAAAAATGGGTTCGGGAGTTGGTTACGTATGAAGAAGGATTAGTACCGTCATAACGCCCAAAGTTGGTACCAACTTGATTACTTGATGTCTTAGTGTCGAAAGTTAAAAATTCAAAGAGAAATTAAAATGTGATCCATCTTTGCATGATGTTCTTTTTAATTAAAATCACTTAGTTAAATTAAAACTTATGTACAAGGCCTTCTTATCTCAAGATAACCAAAACAAAAAAGTCATGTCCCGTAAATTAGGGTATGACATTTTGAATCCTTGAAAATAAAATTGCTCATTATTTAATTATTATTTAAATATCATGTGTTTTTAGTTTTAAAAAAGGATGTTTAGTTATTTAGGTTCAAAGAGAAAATCGAACCCCACAAGTTAAGGTACAACTTTTCGAATCTCTAAATAAATAAGGTTGCATCGGTTTTAAAATTTCTCTTTTTATGCATTAAGTAAAAATGAATGTAACATTTGAGCGAAGTGCATTTAACTTATTTGGGCATAGTATGAAAATGAACAAATATATTTAAACGCGATACATTATGGAGATAGCAAAATAATATAAAATAGCCATGTGGGTAAAACATCTATATTAGAATGAGAAATAGTAAATAAATGAGAAATAGTAAATAAATACCATAATAATAATGTAACTATAATAATAAAAATATTAATATTAATAGCAATAGTCATATCATTATCATAATACCAAAATAAATAAATCAATAAAATATGAAATAACCACCTAAAAATGCACAAAAGGAATATAAACAACATAAATTTTAAGTGCTAAAATAAAATAAAAAAAGTAGAGGGTAAAATTAAATAAATGAATGATTAAATTGAAATTTAAATGGAATTTAAAGTATGAATTATATAAAATAAATAAATAAAGCAAAATAAGGGACTAAAATAGAACATGCGAAAAGGAATAGAGACCAAATGGGTAATTATTTCAAATCCAGTACACGTGCTGTTTCCAGGAGTGACTAATGGTCAGAGGACCAAAATGAAAATAAAATTAAATTAAATGGTAAATTTAAAAGAGAAAAGAAAAATCAAATCAGTATTATATCAAAATATGCTCAAAAGTGGGAGGACCTGGGCAACAATTATCCCACCCCTTTAAAAATAGGCATTTCTAAAGGAGTTCGGGTCGGGCATTCGGGTCATGTCTTAAAACAGCACCGTTTTGGGGCTTCTGGAACCTGGCCAAAATGATGTTGTATCATGGTCCCTATATATACCAAAAAAAAAATTTAAAAATCATTTCTAAGCTCACTTTTTTTTTTAAATAAAAAAACTTTAGGACCCCATTTTTTTTCTCCCGTCCTTTCCTTTATCTGGCATTGGTGCCGGCGAATCTCCGCCATGGCCACTAGTCATCGACAATGGAGACTACTGCCTCCGGTGGCCGAAGACCCCAAAAAGCTTCATTTTATCCCTATTTTTTTGGGAAAATCGAATCTGGGGTCAAAATCCCTAAGATTCAGTCAACGCTCAATAACAAAAAAGAAGACTTTTCGGTTTTTATGCCTTTTTGGTGCGGCCGTAAGCGAATCCCAAGAGATTTGACAACCTTCAAGGTCAAAAGGACCACCGACAACGATGGCACAAGTGAAAGCTTGAGTCTTTTGTATTTATATATATATGCTTTGAAAGAAAATGAGAATACCTTATTTCTTTTTTTTTAAGCATTTGTAGTTCTTTGCTTTCTTGTATTCTATTTTTTGATTCACTGTATCCAAAAAATTACATGGCTGTTGTGGCTTTTATAGCTGAATGTGTTACTATTTTTCATTTTTATTTTTTGTCGTTCTTTACTTGTTGCGATTCTGTCCTTTTGTTTTGTCTTTTTTTATAGGTGTCATGACAAGGTCAAAGGTGTTGGGGAGCCTCACCTTGCTATTTCAATGAAAGAGGCAAATGAGGCATCAGATCTTGGAGCGCGAGCATGCCAACGTAGTAGGAGAGTGGCGCTGGAGGCCTTAGGGAATCGAAGGTTTCTATTATTTTTTTATATTTTGGGCCTTTTAGGGTTTGATATTGGTTTGGGCTTGTAATTTGAATTAAGATAAATTAGGCGGGTAAACTTTGACTACTACATTTACAATTAATTAATTTATAGAAAGGTAAACAAAACAAATTAAATTGATGGATAGATGAGTGTAAATTGCTAGGTTGCTTCTAGATTGACGTTTCCGTTTGACTATGTCATAATCATTCACTGGGTAGGCCATTCTTATGTAAGCACAACATGTTCCTATATTCGTCATATTGATGCAATTATTATATATATACGATTAATCTATATCAGTATTTCTTTTTCTTTTTTTTTTTCGGAAAACAAACACCGGCGAAGACCCAAGTCCACGAATTTGTCTGAATCCACTGACACGTGACTCGTCACAGTAAACAGAATGGTGGCTGTGAAGACAATGAATGTTGAACAAAAAGGGCTATTTTTAAAGACTCTTGCTGACCTCGTTTTGATGATGTCATCCGGATTACGAAACCCAGAGTTCGTGAGTCTCAATTCCAAATTCCACGGTATTAAATATCCATGACCATCATCATCATCATCATCATACATTACTTTGCTTTCTAAATTTGCCTGACTGAGAAAACTAAAAGGAAAGACCAAATACCCTTCCGCCAGCCTACATTCATGGATGTTCCCAGTTCCGTTAAAGATAAGGTTAATATAAACAGTTTTCTAATTTGCATCTTCATTGTTTTTCATAGTGTTAGAGTATTCTATGGCCAAAACCAGCATGATGTTATAACATGTAGTGTTCCAAAAAGACAGAATTTGAGACATTGAAAACTGAAATATTTCAGGCGGAAGGTGTTGAGGCGGAGCTGGAACAGTTGCAGAAAGAGAACGCAGCTCTTAGGTTAATGCTTCAAGTAATGAGAAACAAATACAAAATGCTTAGTGAAGCCTATTTCAGGGAATCAAACTCTCAGGTACCAACAATCTGCCGAGGCTTAACGCGATTTGATTTGTGCGAAGATCAGCACTCCCACAAAAATATCCTAATACCTCAACTTCAGTTAGCAGCAAATTCCTCACAAGTTTTTGTGGAAACTGACCCTAGGGACGAAAGCCATGTAAGCTACTGATCTTCTCTTTGCCCTACCTAAATTTCTTTGCGTTTTTTAGTCATCGATTAATTGGCGTTGTTTAGGAATTGAGTCTACTCTCTTGTGAACCTTATTTAAGTTTGATCATGCCTTGTTAGCAAGGTTGAAGCTTTAGGTTACTAAGCATCTAGTTTCAGTACCACCGTGCGTGATTGCCATGTGGATTTTCTCTCATATTTACTCCGGGTTTTAAGTCCACCATGTGTGGACCTTATTTAGATGTATTCCAAATTTCAGTTTAATTGTACTTTGTAATGATTTCATTCTAGCTATAATTGTTACAATATTCATGTATATATAGTAACTAACTTGTAATGTAAATGGTGATTTCAGATAGTTAAAGATGGATTTCAATGGAGGAAATATGGCCAGAAAGTTACTAAACATAATCCTTTTCCCCGAGCTTATTTTAGGTGTTCAATGGCTCCCGGATGCCCTGTCAAAAAGAAGGTATACATACATACATACATACATATAAACCTATATATACATATATAAAGAGAGAGAGGATAATATTTTATGCTCAATCGCGTTTAGAAGATCTCATCTGAGTGTTAATTAGTGCGGCAAAGTAGAGGGGAAATTCATCTATATGTAAATTGGTGAATTGGATTTTCAAGACATGGAAAAATGAATAAGAAGGAACCTCCGGATCTTTGTTTTTTTAATTTCCAGGTTCAGCGATGCATGGAAGACAAGAATTTCTTGATGGTAACATACGAAGGACAACACAACCATGAAGTTAATCCTTCAATAGGACAATCTTTGTCTTCCCCCAGCAGCTCCGCCACGACATCCATCTCCGGTTTTCCCAATTCAGTTCTTGATAACCCGTTACGATCCGCCATCGATCTTGATCTCAATCTTTCAAGCGAAAACAGCAGCGGCAACGGCAACGGCAACGATGACGATTATAACAACAAGAGATCAATGGAAGACCATATTGCAGCATCCTTAGCAAAAGATCCTAGCTTCACTCTAGCTTTAGCCGCAGCTGTTGCTCGCTCTTTTACTGAGCACCCTAAACCACCAACAAACTAAAATAACATTTCTTTAAAGCATTAGGTTAAGGTGTGTATGTGTACTTAATTCAAGTTGGTCTTTGTTGTCATTCATATTCTTGAAGCAATTGAGGGAGCAAATATAAAATAACTCCAGAAATAAAAGGGAGGGACTTAATTGAAGAAAACAAAACTTGCTTAAATGTCCAAAGGAGCAATAATACCAAGCATATACAATGAGAAGAACCATAGCCTAGCTTCTCTTATTTGGTTAAGGCTACATATTTATACATACATTTTTACTCGTATTTTAATATATAAATTAGCAATAAATTAAGTGAATTGGAAATAAAAATATATTAAATAAAAATAATTTATTAATAAAATATATATTAAAATGATTTGACATTAAATAAAAACTAATAATTAATATTATATTTATTTTAAAAATAATATAATTAAAATAAAAATTAAATTAGAAAATAAGTAGCAGTACTGAAAGGGGTGAAAAAGAAATTACTCCCTTCCACTGGAGATTTGTAATTTTGTATGTCTACAACAAATAGAGGTTATCTTATCCAAGCATTCATTGTGTCATATATAGTCTATATCAAATAAAATATCTTACTTTACAAGTATGATTATAACAAGTGATTGATAATTAAATTTAGCTCAAATGATGAGTATCAAATTTACCTTAATATTTGCTAAGAGTTTCACCATTTCTCCTCAACATTGAAAACTTAACAAAATTAAACAACTCAAACTTATATAAAAGGACATATTAGATATAAGAAATTTGAGATTTTACAATGATAAAACTACAAAGAAATACTAACAAGAAAATGATCTTGATCTCAACTTCAAGATGCCTCCTATTCGGAAATGAAAAGCTACTTATAGAGGTTTGTGAAGAGAAAAATGACAATGCAAATAACTTGCTAATAATAAATTTCTAGGCCTATTTCTTTATCATTTTTTGAGTAATTTTTCACATGTTAAATGATGACTTATTTGTCCAGTTTAACATCTCTCAATCGAAAAAGTCTAAGAAAGTTCATTGATGGTCTTCATCTTATCTATTTACTGTAGAAATTTTAACTCCAAACTCCATGTATGATAGGAGATATGATTCAAACATGAAAATGTGTCAAAATTGTCCATCAATGTGAAACATGTAACTTTATCTTTAATTTTGGATTTCTTCCTGATGCATTTTGGTGTTGGTGTTCCAATATTTGAAAAGATTTTCAAATTCTCTTTCCGACAATATAAAGTACACCGAAATGGAGTCTTGAAGTTCGAGACATGATTGAAACACTAAGAAGTGTTCCAACTGGAAGTTTTGAATGTGTACAAGCTATAAATTTTGAATCTTTGAGCATTGAACTTTCACTCATCATATTGGATCAACTTTAGGCTTAATTAGTGCATTTAATCTCATGGTTCCATGTATTGACATCTTCTTAACTTCCACATAAAATATTTTACTCAAACTAAATGCGTGAAAAACATTAAAAACGCACAATATTTATAAACGAAAATGAATTTAAAAATATAATAATATCAAGAAACTAAGTAAATGTGAGTAAAATATAATTCAAGATAATCATATGATAAGAACTCATCAAAGATTGAAAGAGAAATATGGAAATCTAATATAATTACAAAGATTACAAATAATGTCAAGCTAATTTCCTAATTTCTTAACTAATCTTTATTCCTCTCCTCTTTCAAATAATGTGTCCCAATTAATTCTAAAATAATGTAGCCCAATTTAAAGGGATAAAGTTTTAGTTTTAAGAGAAGTTAAATTTTATCTATTCATCTGGTTAATAGATGTACTAGATTAAAAGTTAATCATTATAAATTGATTCTCTCTCTACTTATTAGGGTTACACACATAAAATTTTATGGCCACAATCACTTATGGTTTGTGTGATTAAGGGAAAAAGATTAAGAAGGGAAATCAAATTTATCTGGCATTCTTCTTCGTGTTCTTCGTCAAATCTAGTGGCCAACTTCAATTCCACCTAAGGTATGTCTTAAGTTTGTGAAAGTCATATTATTTTAAAGATCCTAAAATAATTATTTATACAATATTAAAGATTTGATAATTTGCATAATATCTATATCTAAAGATATCACATCGAAATCTTATTAAAAAAGTGGTATTTTTGCAAGTGCAATGGTTGTTGTGGCATAATGATGGCGAACAAATTTTTACCAAGTAAGATTTTTAGAATCGGACAAATGGTCGAAATGATTAGACCATCGATTTTCAGTCTGATTGGTTTATCCGAATCAATTAAATAAATTATTAAAAAAATAAAAGAAAATAGAGAAAACTGATTGAATTGATTTTTTTAACTTGATTCAAGGTTTGTGGGTTAATTGGTTTAACCATTTATTTCAAACAAATATCTCAACCTATCCGGTCAAATTCTAAAAACAATGCTTGAAAATGCTTAGACATTGTGATGTTAAGTCTTTTAAAATTATTTTTAATTTTTACAAACAAACTTAAATTTAAAAACTAATTACTGCAACTTAATTAGATCTAATCATGAGTCGAGTTACCTAGCTCAACTCGAAGACCTATTTATTAAAAGGGATAAGCATTGAATAAGCTTTTTTTTGGCCTGGGCATGGTTCAACCTGAATTTGCAAAAAATTTTGCCTATTATATTGCTAAACATTTATTTTAATGTTTTTAGTTTATTTGATGTATTATATTTTTAAAATTTTTTATATAAAAATAAGAATATAAAAAAACTAATATAAGCAGGCTGAGCTGTGCTCAAATTTTAACATTTTTATCCTAATCAAGCTTGAACAAAATTTTAAATCTATTTTTTAAACTGGATCTAAAAAATAAGCCTAAAATTTTATTGAAACCCGATATAACCTCACCTATAACCCGAACTATAATAAACTCTAAACATTACCCAACAAACTCAAATTTACAAAATTTTACTTCAAAATGATTTTTTAAATTCATTATCACTCAAATCAAAGCCTGAAGGACCCATGCGTCTTTTACTACACCCGTCAAACAGTACAGAATTACTTTTTTATGGTAACAAAATTCCTAGTTTTACAATAACACCCCTGAGTCTGACCAAAATAGAACAAAGAAAGAGAAGTCAAGGCTATTTACGTCATTTCGGTTCGTCTCCAAAGCTAAACCCACATGTCAATTTTCATTGCTGTTTGTTCTTCGTCTGATCGTCTCCGCTCAAATTTTTTTTTTTAAAAAACCCATCATTTTTATTCACTCCCCCTTAAAACTCTAGACTTCACTCCTTTGAGACTGAAATACTAGGAAAACCCACTGAAATTTGATGCACATTGCTTTGCAGAGGCTGTAAAACCCATAGAAATCACTGAATTTTCACGTCTAAGCACGGAGAAGATTAGGGTTTAGGGGGGTTTTGTTCTTAATTTCTCCTTCCTCTCCCAAACTTTCAATGTAAGTCTTTCTCAGTTCATCCATTGCTTATGTACGTGTTGCTAATATATAAATATATATTATTCCACTGTTTATCGTCGCTGTTCTAATCTTTCTTTTTGATGAAGCCTTATAAAGTCTGTTTTCCTGTTTTCTTTGTGATTTTTTTTTTGGGGGGGGGGATTGTTTATGTTTGTGTAAACCTTATTTTAACGGGGTTTTACTTTTTTTTTTTTATTCTTGTTTTAGATTTTGGTGCAATGGGGGCTTCGCCAGATGGTAAGGGAAACGTGGGAATGGGCAGTACTAGTGGTGAAAAGTTTGCAAATGGAACTGATTTGAATATGGATATAGATGAAGATGATGATGTGTTTGATGAGTTGGTCAGTGTGCAAGAGCTGGGAGAAGAGTTTTTGAGGAATTTCTGTAGGAAAGCTGCCGTGTCTTTCTTCAATCAGTATGGTCTAATAAGTCATCAAATAAACTCTTACAATGATTTCATAAAATACGGTCTCCAGAACACCTTCGACTCCTTTGGGGAGTTTGTTATTCATTCTGGTTATGATCCATCGAAGAAGGGAGAAGGTGACTGGCGTCATGCCAGAGTGAAGTTTGGGAAAGTCACCGTTGAGAGGCCAACCTTTTGGGCTGTCACCGGAGGCAATGAGCTCAACATGCTTCCTAGACATGCCCGCCTTCAGAACATGACTTACTCATCCAGGATGAAGGTTACTGTTGAGCTTCAGGTGAGTAAATATCACCAATAGTTTAAACTTCTAGTGATTTCAATGTCAAGTGTTCTTGTTGATGTTTGACGTGTTAGCTTTCTGGTAATTTTAGTAATCTGGAATCTAAATGTGCTGTATCTTAGTATCTTCATTGCTTAACTGATGGTTTTGGCTAAAAATAAGTTCCTTAAAGTATGATATTTTTGTGCCCTGGTAATTTATCAGGTATATACAGCAAAAAGTGTAAAGAGTGACAAGTTTAAAACTGGAAGAGAAGAAATTGTTGAAGAGGAGATCGTGCATCAAGATAACAGGGAGATTATAATTGGAAGGATCCCTGTGATGGTTAAGTCTGAGCTGTGCTGGATGAATGAGGTTGAAAAGTCTGATTGTGATTTTGATCACGGAGGTTATTTTCTCATCAAGGGTGCAGAGAAGGTCCGTCTGGCATTTTTTTTATTCTGTCAGTTGACTTGTTATTCAGTGTCCATACACCATTATTGCTGAACAGACTTGAATTTGCTAACCATATTTAATAATTTTTTGCCATATTTAATTGTAGATATTCATTGCACAAGAGCAAATCTCTCTGAAGAGGCTCTGGATTTCAAACATACAGGGCTGGACTGTTGCCTACAGGTCGGAGGTGAAGAGAAATAGGCTAATTATCAGACTAGTGGAGAATTCCAAAGTAGAATATATCAAAGGGGGGGAGAAAATCCTGACTGTTTTCTTCTTGTCGATTGAGATCCCCGTTTGGATTTTGTTTTTTGCCCTTGGTGTACGATCAGACAAGGAAGTTGTAAGTCTGATTGATTATGGAAGCAGTGATTCAAGTATATCAAACATACTGTTCGCCTCAATTCGTGATGCTGATTGGAAATGCCGCAATTTTCGTGAAGAAAGTGCTGCTCTCAACCATTTGGATAGGTTACGCAAAGAAACTAGATTTCCCCCTGAAGAAAGTGTTGAAGAGTGCCTTGGAAAGTATCTGTTTCCCTCTCTCAAAGGATTCAAGCAGAAGGCTCGGTTCTTGGGGTACATGGTCAAGTGTCTTTTGCAAGCATTCACTGGTCATCGAAAATGTGACAATAGAGATGATTTTAGGAACAAGAGGTTGGAGTTGGCGGGTGAGCTGCTTGAGCGTGAGATGAAAGTTCATATTGCCCATGCAAGGAGACGCATGGCAAAGACTCTGCAGAGGGATCTTTATGCGGATCGTACTGTTCGTCCAATTGAGCATTATCTCGATGCTTCCATAGTTACAAATGGGCTCTCTAGAGCATTTTCTACTGGAGCTTGGTCGCATCCTTACAAAAAGATGGAAAGGATATCAGGTGTAGTGGCAAATCTCGGACGAGCAAATCCATTGCAGACAATGGTTGATTTGAGAAAAACACGACAGCAGGTTCAGTACACTGGAAAGGTCGGAGATGCGAGATACCCGTAAGTTTTGTTAGACTCGTATCTTGTAAATTGTAACCCATTGCTGCAAAAGATGCAATATTTGTTTCACTTCATAGCAATCTATTTTTACATTCAGAACTTTGTGATATCAACAATATGAGTTTCATATCTTTTGTTGGTTTGGTAACTTTGATAGTTTGATTATGCAATTGCATGGACATGAATCTTTGCAAACTGTGTATCTCTTATACTTTATCTGAAAGTCATTATTTTCACATCAGAACAGTTGGATTAGAAGTTAGTTAAATGTTTCTATGATTCTATCTTTAGTTTTCTGCTTTCCTGTGGTAATTTTCCTCTAGAATCTGTTATTAGTAGTGTTTGTATTTTAGGGTTTGAAATATGGAGTTGATGATTTATTTTTTGAGCATTTGGGTCTGTTGAGATGTCTGTCAGCAATAATTTTGTTCAGTTCTGATATAATTTTCTAATGCAGACATCCTTCTCATTGGGGAAAAGTTTGCTTCCTCTCTACTCCTGATGGTGAAAATTGTGGGCTTGTTAAGAATCTGGCTACCACAGCTCTTGTGAGTACGAACATAGTGAAATCTGTAGTGGAGTCAATAGTTGACACGTTGTTTGATTCTGGAATGGAGAAAGTGGTTAATGATACGTCAAGCTCACTTGATGGGAAAGATAAGGTCTTTCTGAATGGGGAATGGGTTGGTGTTTGTGAAGATTCTCTTTTCTTTGCTGCTGAACTTAGAAGAAAACGACGCAGGAGAGAATTGCCGTATCAGGTGATCGCCATCCCATTTCATAGACCTTATAGCTTTTGAATTTCTCCACTTCGAAATTTTTATATGCATACCTTGTTCACTGATCAAGGTAATGGGCTTGAACCATGAAACAAAAATTGTGTCTGTTAAGGTTGTATGTGTCAGGAGGGCTTTGGACAATTTTGATCAGCTGTACTCGAAAACTCAGCTTTTCTTGATGTTTTCATCTTTTTCTTATTGGTAGTTGGCATGTTAACTTCAGCAATTAGAAATGAGAAGTGAAGCCCTAGGCTGAGCATCTTTTCCTTTTACTTAAAATGTAAGACAGAGAGTAAAATTGCTTAGAAGTCCCCCAGCTTCGATTCTTGTACAATATAGTTTTGTGAAATTTAAATTGCTTTTATTCTGTTGTTCATTATTATTGGTCTCCTCATCTTTTCTCTAAATGATTTTCATCTTGTAGGTGGAAATTAAAAGAGATGAGCATAAAGGAGAGGTGCGGATCTTTACTGATGCTGGGAGGATTCTACGCCCGCTTTTAGTTGTTGAAAATCTGTTCAAACTAAAAGCATTCAAGGGCAAGGAAAATTATGCTTTCCAGCCCCTTTTAGACAAGGGGATTGTTGAACTCATTGGAGCTGAAGAGGAAGAAGATTGTCGCACGGCATGGGGTATCAGGTACCTCTTAACAGAAGTTGAGGGGAAGCAACCTGTCAAGTACACGCATTGTGAGCTGGACATGTCATTTCTTTTGGGTTTAAGCTGTGGAATCATTCCATTTGCCAATCATGATCATGCGCGGAGGGTTCTCTACCAAGCCCAGAAGCATTCTCAGCAGGCAATTGGGTTCTCTACAACGAACCCAAACATCAGGGTGGACACTTTGTCGCACCAGATGTATTATCCCCAAAGGCCACTCTTCCATACGATGACTTCTGATTGTCTTGGTAAATCTGGATTTCCTCTTGGTCAGAATAGATTGGAACCGAAGCCAGAACTCTACAATGGCCAGAATGCTATTGTAGCTGTAAATGTTCATCTTGGTTACAACCAAGAGGATTCCTTGGTAATGAACCGGGCCTCGATAGAGCGTGGGATGTTCCGCACCGAACATGTAAGAAGTTACAAAGCTGAAGTAGATAACAAGGAAATCCAGGAGAAGAGGCGGAAGGCTGAAGATATTGTAAACTTTGGAAAAACGGAAAGTAAGATTGGACGGGTGGACAGTCTTGATGATGATGGTTTTCCTTATATTGGTGCTTCCCTGCAGTCTGGTGACATTGTCATTGGGAGGTTTGCAGAATCTGGAGCTGATCATGGTGTAAAACTGAAGCACACCGAAAGAGGCATGGTTCAGAAAGTTGTGTTATCTTCAAATGATGATGGGAAAAATTTTGCTGTGGTATCTCTGAGACAGGTAGTGTTAGCATGTTTTGTTCTGCAAAATAGCGTCTACTACTTTTAAGTTTTAGATGTTCATCAGTTGTCTTTCTGATATATTTTTCAGGTTCGTTCTCCCTGTCTTGGAGACAAGTTCTCAAGCATGCATGGGCAAAAGGGGGTCCTTGGTTTTCTGGAGTCTCATGAGAACTTTCCTTTCACAACTCAAGGAATAGTTCCTGATATCGTGATTAACCCACATGCATTTCCTTCACGACAAACGCCTGGTCAACTCTTGGAGGCTGCCTTGGGAAAGGGGATTGCCTGTGGTGGGTCAAAGAAACATGCCACCCCTTTCTCCACTCTCTCCATAGATGCCATTACAGAACAGCTTCACAGGTAATGAATTGCCCTGGAACAAGTTGACCTGCATGCTTACTGTGCATTCATCATGGATTTTTTCATTATAGAAATCTTAGGCGGGCCGTTTCTGAGTTGTTTTGGTGTATCAATGCCTTTAAGGAATACTATTGGATTTTCACGCTTTGTTGCTTTGTTGATCTGCATGCTTACTGTCCTGGAACGATTAGCGAGCATACATGCTGGTTTTCAGACTTTGATCACACATAAGCTATAGCTTTGTTTTTTGTCTCTATGCTATTTGATATGTTCTTGAAGCTTGACTCACTGTTTGTAGTGGTTATATATTTAAGTTGTCCATTTCGTTGTCTAATACCATAATTGGTTTTTCTTATAGTTACTGTTATTTATAATGATGGCTACTTTGTCTAATTATCTCCCACAGGGTTGGGTTTTCAAGATGGGGAAATGAGAGAGTTTACAATGGTCGGACTGGTGAGATGGTTCGGTCACTCATATTTATGGGTCCAACATTTTACCAGCGTCTTGTCCACATGGCTGAAGACAAAGTGAAATTTCGTAACACTGGACCTGTGCATCCACTTACAAGGCAGCCAGTTGCAGACCGGAAACGTTATGGCGGGATCAAATTTGGTGAGATGGAGCGGGACTGCCTTATTGCTCATGGTGCATCAGCCAACTTGCATGAGCGCCTCTTCACGCTTAGCGATTGCTCACAGATGCATGTATGTCAGAATTGCAAAAATGCTGCAAATGTTATTGAACGGACCGTAGCAGCTGGTCGGAAGATTAGGGGACCCTATTGCCGGGTTTGCCAGTCAGGGGATGAGATTGTGAAGGTTAGTGTGCCGTATGGTGCCAAGTTACTGTGCCAGGAACTATTCAGCATGGGGATTAGTCTGAAATTTGAGACACAGCTTTGTTGAGTTAGCTGCTAAACTCTTTATCAACTGTTATAACTTCTAATCGCAAATACTTGGGTTCTTTTGGTTGAATGATGATGTAAATATCAGCTATCGAAGTTATTGCAGGATTTAACTTGTCAATTGCCTTGCCTTTAATACATATTATGCCTCTTTAACACAATCCCTTGGTCTGATTTTAAAAATCAATTTAATTTCTTATTACACCGTAGGATTCGCGAGGAAGTGTTAATAATATTTAAATAGTTTAATATCATTATATATAATATAAATTAACTTAAATAAGATTGGACCAGTTAGACCGAAATTGGCGAAAGATATCATTTGACGAACTGACAAACTGATGGCATGATCTGTTTGACTATTGATTCAATTTTAAAAACTTTAGTCAGAATATTTTATTCTAAGATATGTTAATAGTTAGATAATAAAATTTTGGTTTGATAGTATTTAATTATACCAAAAATATTTTATATCATAGAATGTTTAGTAACTAATTTTCAACTTTTTAAGGTCTAAACTATTATACTATACTGAAGTTAAAATATTGGATATAAAAATTTTAAAAATAAAATAATTTATCAAAAAAAGGAAAGGGTCCTACAATTATTGTTTTATTCAGTAGAATATTGAGAGAATTTTATTCAACATTAAAATGATCCTAACCATCTTATGACTATTCCCATTATTCAACGGTTGGTGTGATCTTGTGTTCATCATGATTTTAAGAGTTCAAATGACTTTTATATATTTGATTTTTAAATTTTTATAAATTTTAAAAATTATTAAAATTTATATATTATTTATATATTTTATAAAAATTTTAAATATATTTTATTGATTTGATAAATTTTAATAATTTATTAGATTTTTATAATTTTATAAGTTTTTAAGATTTTTTTATAAAATTTTAAATATGCTTAGTTAATTTTATTATTTTTAATATATATTTTAAATTTTTATAATACTTATAAGTTATTATTATTTTTATAATTTTATAAGTTTATTCAATTTTAATACATTTATAAATTTTTTATTTTAAATAATTTTTATGACTCTTATGAGAAAATATTTTATTAAACCAGAAATTTTTATGTGTCATCATTTGATTAGTCCATCAATTTATTTTAACGGTTAACATGGTCAATGACGAAAATCGTTAACAAAAAAACTTAATTGATTTTTTTATTAACAGCAAGAACTTAATTGAGTGTGAATTTAATACAAAAACTTAGATTGATTTTTTTTTTTGCAATTTTTAAGGACTTTTTTTGACATATAAACCTTTTAAAATCAAGTTTTCTCTTTTCCCTTTCTCTTCCTCAAAAGACAAAAATTACATTTTAAAACAAAATATTTCAATTTTACTTGTTTTTCTTTTTTGGCCAAAACAATAGTACTTATTTAATAAACATTGATTATTTTGTCCACCCAAACATTTTTGTCTCCAAGTTGTATTCATAAACAAACACTAGGAAATAAACTTTTCCCTATGTGATTACACTACCCAACCAAACTAGACATTAAGCTATGGAGACTCAAATAGCATGAGATAATTAGTACCAAAACAGAAATACAGTGTGATGACCTTACATGACCAACAAAACATCTCTCTATAACCTCTGTTCCTTACAACAGAGTGTAGTTTGTACAAAGAAACTGATGAACCAAAAATTTATGGGATGTTACACCAAAATTTTGTGTGACAAAAGAGATCCTTGTCATATATAAGGTTCTCTCAATGCTGTTGGCAGCAGCAATTCCGGCTCTAATTCCCCAAGTGGGGTGAAATAGTACTCTACCATGTCTTTGCTCACCTCTTCCACCCTTGGAGGATCCCACTGCAATTTTGGTGAAACACAACCATACGAGTAAGATTATATATGCGTGCGTGCAGGTAAATGAATGGATTGTGGGATTACAACCCCACTACTGCTCTTACGTAGGCTTTTCCATGAAATAGTATAGTAAACATGTGTAACAACAGAATACCTTGGGAGCAAAATCCTTGTCCACTAACCGGGCCCGGACACCCTGTTGAAACAGCTTGATTTAAATTCACAGGAAGAGTTATTCTGGAAATGCTTTCTATGTAAAAGAAAAGACCATACCTCGGAGAAATCATTAGAGACCTGTTTGGAGATTGCAGCAAGAGACATACGATATTCACGTGCCAGACACTGATCAAGAGATTGAAATCTACCTTCTCGTATCTAATGCAACAAAGAAACTGAAGTAAGCGACAACCGGTCAAAAATGGAATTTAAAGCAATTGTAAACATTAGTCACTCACAGATCGTAGAGTAACTTTCAAGCTCAATGGTGAGGCTTCTTTCATTTTTCTGAGCACTGTCCTGCACCAATCATCATAAGCACCAGCGGCCTCATTTTCCTGAGTGAATCAATTTCGAAACCAAGTGAATCGGAAGCTCAATTGAACATCAGAGTGACAGGGTAATTCAGTAAAGTAAGACTACAGAAATACATCTCCTAATGCTACATAAAGGGTCACTGCCAAGATGGGCTGAGGAAATTAGGGTATTGGAACCATAACACAAACTCTACTCTTAGCATCTCTACATCAACTGTTCATGGCTAAAGACTGAACTTCTATCCTCATGCATCTGCTGGGCTAAGAGATTACCATTGAGCTAGAAGCCCCTAATGCTAAATTTAATGAGGTATCAGAATCTTAACTGACAGAGCAGATACACCACATATAATGGCACACATAGCCGTGTGTATATATGCACGGTGTACAAACAAATTACATCACATCTATGCAGAATTAAGCGTACCAGAGAATCAATAATTTCCTCAATAGTGTCATGGCAGAAACATTTATCAATTGTCTCAATCCTGAAACAAGATAAGGAAAAACAAATCAATCAGACAAAAAACCACATAGAAACTGTTTCTAAGTGCCACAGTCCATGAACCAAAAGTTACCTGTGAAGAATGCTGCTCCTATCTGGATAAACAAGGTCACCATATTGTGCAAGAGAAGATTCTATGACAGTGGGATCATCATTCATCATGTTACCAAGGCATTCTTTGACCCAAGAAAGTCGCTGTCATGGACAGTTCATTCAAATAAGAATATAAAAGAGGTGCTGGAGAAAATGCACAAAATACATATGAAGGAGAAGAAATAACAAACAGCATTTAAGCAATAATGGGTAGCCAGGCCACAGGCAATCATTTCGACACCATTCAACTTTTCTCCCGTTAGAGCTAAGCATTCCCCTAATGAAAACAACACACATCTTGTTAAGAAAAATGGACAGTGCAAATCCAGACGCGAGCAAATAATCAAGGAATTTAGCTATGCATTAGAAAAGTTGTTAGAATGGTTATTACCTAAGTAACCAGGTAGGCGAGAAAGATAAAATGAAGCCCCTGAATCAGGATGGAACCCCAATTGAGCCTCTGGATGAGCAAAAACCTAAAAATGTTACAACAGTAAGTTAGAGTTATTTAAGTCCAGACACTAGAAAGGAAAAAAGATGGGGGCGGTGCGATAGGGGAAGATTAGTTGTTGAATTAATATTCCTGATTTTGAGCTCTGATTCATCGAAATGAACTTCAATTCTCTTTATCAAAGACAACGGTAATATCATAGTAAATATCTCAAAGAACAAATACATGAAGAAAAGAATGGTTTCATAAAATTCTAATTGAACACACAACAAAGTTTCGTGCAAATGATATCACCCTTCCTTCTTCAGGCAACTCATTCGGGAGCATGAAGTGGAATTTATAATGCATAGAGAGTATACTGCCTTGCCTTTAACAGATAAAGTTCAATCTTCATACAAGAACAAAGAAAAACAAAACCTTTTTCTTATATTTGGGCATAAAAGTTCAATCCTCGCATGACAAAAATGAACTAAATTAAAGTGTATGCCATTCACAAGAAACAAGGTGGATTCATTAACTCAAATGCGGATTATTTCACAAATCCTAATACAAGAAAAATTGGTGAAGGTATGGCACACATACAGTTTTATCGGTTACTAAATGAAACATCCCAGGGAGAGATATTCCACCTCCACATCCCATTGTTATACCGTCCAAGATTGCAACCTGCACGTATGGCCAGTGCATTATAGTCACAGGTTCATTTGAACCAAAAGAAACTCAGAAGTAATTCACATGGGTATCAATCACTCAAAGGTTCAATACTTACATGTGGCTTCAAATACGTTCCTTGTAAGTATACAAACTTATATAGTGTCTCGAAAAATCTTTTACAATCTTCAACTTTCCCTGCAAAAATTTAAGTAGTTGAACCATGAATTAGAAAGCTAGTATGGAATCATGATTATAAAAAAAACTATAAAGTAACTTAACTAGAAGAAAATTCCATTGAGAAGTTCGATGTGATAGTTTAAGGTATTAACAAAACATAACTTGGAACACTAAACACACGTGTTTATGGAAAGTCTAGCGCAACCAAGTTGCTCTTATTTGAATTTGGTCATAATGGGCACATAGTTAACATATCATTCTTGAATTGCTTTCTGAAACTAAAGAGCTCTAAACTGACAAATCAAATGAAAAATAACATTGATAGGAGACTAACCTTCATTAAGTAAGTGATAAAGAGCAACAGCATCAACACCAGAACAGAAAGCCCTGCCATTACCCTTCAATAAAGTTCAAAACAAAAGCTTAAGACACAAATGAATATCAAATCCGAAATGTCAATGGGGTGAAGCTCCTTTATCAAAAAGTCTTGACAAAAAAGAATATTCAGAGATTTTCCTATTGGTACACAATTCATTTCAAATATAAAATGTTTGTGTAAGTATGGTGTGTTGCAACTTCCATATGCAATAAAATGTTATACCTTCAGTATGACAAATCCAATGTCAGGGTTCTCTTCCCATGATTCATACAATTTCTTCAACCGAGATGCCTATAAATTGTAAGAACACCTTCAATTTATTCAAGGTTACCACATGGGGTCAAGATTAGAAGTTCAAAAGCATCGACTTCAAAATTAAAAGTAAAAAGTTTTACCATTGAAGTGGTAAGTGAATTGAGAGCAAAAGGTCTATTGAGAATGGCGGCTCTTGATTTTGCTCTCCCTTCCACTAAAACCTGAAATGTTTCAAGCACAAATAAGCAATCTGTGACAAAAATATGCACTTGGGTCTTCCATTTCTCTCAGAAAATGAACAAATTTAAGCACAAAAACCATACTTGACACTGAATATTTGAAATTCCCTCTCTCTCTCAAAAGAAAAAATGAATAAAAAGTTAATACTATACAAAAGATAAATAGAAACCCAGAAGACATATAATAATAAATTTAAAAATACCTGGTCCTGGAAATCATGATATGGGGCATAGTTAGGCTGAGCAGAGAAGCATCTCTGATGGGAGAGGAACCTAAGTGTTTGAAAGGAATGCCTTACTTTTATTAAAGCTTTCACTCTCTGCATCTTTGATTTCCTCTGCTTGTCTCTTTCAATGTTACTCTGCCTTTGGGCTTTGTGGACTCTGCTACTTTAGCTTTGCCTTCCTCTCAGTCAGTGTTACCCCCTTCACTGTGAGTTTTTGCAGTTTATGTATCAGGGATTGATCCTAGCCGTTCAATATGTTGACTCCTTTAGTCTATACAAAATCTCGGCTCGGTTGGGTTCAGAGCGTTTCTCTCTCCTATGTAGGAGAGGTAGGGGTGAACCACGGACTAAATTCGAGTATTTTGTTAACTTGAATTAAAAATTAAACCACTAATTTCATTAACAGTATAAGTAAATTTCGAATAAAATAATATAAATACAATATATATTTGAACACTTAAAAATAAAGATAATTATTATCATAAATTTGATTTCATAATTAACTTATTTAATGCACATATTTATATACATTTTTAAATTATAATTCAACATTTTATATATTTTTCAAGATTTTTATAATAATTCTTAATTTTTGAATTTATATATATTTATAAAATTTTGAGAAAAAAGTGTTGTATAAATATTTTGAATTTTAAAATATTATTTTGTTTTTTCTTTTCTAAATTTTTTCGAGTGTTTACATATTTTAAACCATCAAATAAGTATTTACATTAATTTATTATTTATTATTAAAATTATTTGAATTATAAAATTGAATTATGCTCGAAAACCAAATTACTTATTTGAGTTTATTTGAAAAATCAACAATTCAATTTAATTAACTTGAAATTTAAAGATAAAATTGACTTTTTCAAATCGAGCTTTCCTTAGAAAAGGTTAACATATGCCATAGGTCCCTTTAATATTCACAAATTTGGAATTTGATCCTTATACTTTTATTACCAATAACATAATCCTATTTTTCAAAATTCAAAACTCAAATCTAATTATTAACATTATTAATTTTGTAATATAATATTTTGAAATAAAAGAAATATTTACTCGATAACAATATTACTAAATAATTAGCATTATAATAAAATTATTTAACATTGCTAACAATTGGAATTTCAAATTTATGAAAATCCCAACCATCTAAAAAGAAATATATACATTGAGGAATAGGCGTATTAACCATTGAAATTGTAAAGGACTAAAAAAAGTTGAATGCGTTGAGGAATTAGGCCAGACAAAAGCCCGGCCCCAAAGCGAAAAAAATTGGGTTTCCGTTGCCGGTACTTGAACATGGGTCTCTCGGGTGAGAGCCGAGTATCCTGACCACCTAGACTACAACGGATTTGAGAAATGGTTCCCAGGTTTATTTAATTGATTAAACTTAAACAAAAAGGTTTTCCACTAAACCATTCGGCTATAACTAAATTACAAAATAAATAAAACTGTAAAACATTGAACTTAGACAAAACCAAACGAAATGAAGTAATTGCATTTTTTAAAAATAACATATATATAAAAAGAGAAAATATTAATAAAAGATGGACTTATTTCTTCTTCCCTTTTTCATTGTGTTTTTCAATATTTTTAATATTACCGGTGATTTTAGGTTTTCTAGACTTGGGCCCTTTTGGATTCAGATCCATTTGGGTTAGGCAAGTCTTGGCGGTTTCAAATAATTTGAAAATTTTCAAGTTATAAATATTTTAATTTTGAATATAATAATTTATTTTATATTTTGAATTTAATAATACAATTTAAATTTGTCTTATAAAAGACATAATCTATATATATTTAATAGAGATCATTGTAGTTGGAATGGTACCGGTCGAAATGTACAAAGTCATTCCTCAACCGGTACCAAGTAATTTAGGTTCCGTTATGGTCAAGATTTTAGTGTGTTTCGACCGTTCCAATGTGTTTAGGCTTGTTTTAATCAATACTAGCTTGTATCTGTACATTCTCGCCCAAATCGATTGTTAGAAAATTTTGATATTTTAAACTTTTTTTTATCTTAAACATTTTAAAGCTATCGAACTTAATTAATAATTTTATATTTTATATTTGCATATAAATGTATTTACATTAATGTAATTCATTAAAAATTAAAATAATAATAATTGAAATATGTTTGCATATATATTATATATAATTTATGAAAAATCTAAAATTAGACAATAAATATATGCATATATATGTTAAAATAAAAATATCGATAAAATCAAGTTAATCCATCAAATTGAGTCAATTCAATCAAATCGAATCGATTAAGTTGATTTTGATTTTGAATTGATTAATAGTCATATGTGTGTGTTTTATTAGTTATAAAATATATTATATTATGTAATACTATATAATATGGTAGACTATATAATATATTAATTATTATAAATGTATTTTTATACAATATAGGATTAGGGATAGGATTCATATAATTTGAACTCTGTGTTAAATGAGTGTCGACAAAATCCTTAATCATACTCCATACAAATATATCATTATATCAATTTTTTAAAGGAACCAATTTACATATTTTCAAAACTATCAGAAATTCAAAGGATATTTACATCGATTTGTTATTCAAATCTTAAAACATAAAATCGGCTAATACCACCATTAATCAGTTTTTCTTTTATGGAAACAAATTGCTTTCATTGTTGACCTTGAAAGGGAAACGAAGAAAGAAATGAAGATCATTGGAAAATGGATTCCATTTTTCATACAAAATTATGGGGTAAAAATGTTTCCAAGGTTAGAGATTATCAACTTGGAAGCAAATGGATTATGACTGATAAAAACTTGGTATTACAAAGCCATTGATTTCAGTGTTTTGAGGGAACTAGATCAACTAGAACAAGCATGACCATCACTCAACCCCTCAACTGGAACAGCATATGGAGAATTCCAATCTGCATCGAAGATTTCTTGAAGCTGAGCAACAATGGCCGGATTATACGTCCCGAAGCTAACACCGGCTGTTGTGTAGAAATAATCCCATATAAGATTGCTGGTGCTAATGTGACCACGTATGTCACTCACCGCATATTTACCATGGTTGACTCTGGTGAAAGCCGGATAGAGATTTCCAGTTTTCTTTCCGTTCACGATAGCCGGTCCGGTCATGTTGTAACCTGGCACCTTGTAATACTTGATCTCAACTTTGCCGGAACATTCGTTGTTCTTTGAAGAAGTGCAAAGGACATTGGAGTAGAGAAGTGATTTCAAGTAGAGATCAGTGTTGTTTATAAAATGTGCCCAGTATGCTACAAGTATCTTCACTTTTGCATGCTTGGAGAACACAACCTGCCATTGTTATAACATCATTAAAAGACTTGTAGTGTTTATGAAGTTACAAGAATTTAAAGTAGCAACAATGGTGTCAGGATGTACCTCTGAGATAGCAGTTGAAAGAGATGACCAATAAACCGTTCGGTCCATGTATTGGGATTGACCAAGCCAGTCCATTGTACTAATCCTAACGGTCCCTCCGTCAGAGACGGATTTAATCGTATCCAGCCATCCTTGTTCATCAGGTTGGAACCTGCCAAATGATAGCTGCAGACAACAATTGGTATCAAATTGGATGATGCATACAAAACTAATCACTCAACACCACAAGGCTAAAATGAAACATGAAAGCTGATTAGCATATGGGATCAATCATTCAATAGTTGTATGCAATCCAAAGTCTCTAATGCTGGCTCGATCGAGCGATGCGATCTGGTATGAGAGTTGGCCATTTACCTCTGGCGGAGAGAAAGATAGATAGCTTGATTGAGGAACAGAACTGGTATAACCATATCCAGGAGCATCAATAATCAACTTCAATATTTTAGGGTCCGATAATGTAGGATAGCCGGCAACGTAAGGAATCTCCTCGAAACGAGGAAGTTGTGGCCTGAGATTAATAAGCAAGGTCGTTAGCCCGGAAGTACAATTGTGACTCCGGCACCATACAACTTCTTAAAACAAGAACAAAGTTTAAAAAAACAAGACTGCTAACATACGTGCATCTCATGTCAGATTCAATGAAATGTGACCAACATGGAACTTTTCTTTGAATCTGCCATTGTTGGTCTAAGATTGTTGTTGTGTAAGCTGAATCATCAAGATGTGCAAGTCTCCATAGGTTGTGAAAATAGACCCCAACTTTCCTTGCTACTTTAGGACAACCAACAAGATAAATTCCAACTTCCTTCACCTGTAACCATCAACACAACATGTTATTCAAACAGGAACATGATATAATCTTTGCATATATATAGTACCTGAGTAAGAGATTTCCAGTCATTGTTTGCAGATCCTATATATACATCTCTATTATCTGATATCCAAACTTTGGCATGAACAATGCCTGAACCCCACCATTTATCAAGTAATAAAGTCACACTCTTGACATTTGGTCTTCTTGCAGCTAGGCTGGATGGTTCTTTGGTATAGTCAGGATATACTCCAGAGTGCTGTACTAGCCTGTGAAAAAGGTAACTTATTTCTCTGTATATCTATGGATTTTGCAGATACAAACCAGCTTCAAATTATAGACATTGATCAATGGAACAGTTAATTTCACAATGGGTTTCGTATTAAAAACAATTATTTCTCTGTATATCTATGGATTTTGCAGATACAAACCAGCTTCAAATTATAGACATTGATCAATGGAACAGTTAATTTCACAATGGGTTTCGTATTAGAAACAATTATAACATATGTATATATGTGTAAAACCTGATATCAACATCACGATCAGCAGCATTTTCCAGGGCAGTATAAACAGAAAAACCTTGATGGGCACCAAAACGATGCATATCAGCCTTTGAGTATCCATAATCCCCCGAACGAGAATCCTCTGGATGAGCTTTCAATTGCCAATATTGAGCTATTATATCAAGCTTATCGGTTGAATTGTAAGCCAGCCACTTAAAAACATCACCTATTAATAAACCCAGAGAAAAGAAATCAGTTTTCGTCTGCACTTTGGGGCAGAGTTTCTTGTAGAAGATTAGGTTTACCAGTGGAAAGAACACCAGGAACTGGAGGGAGATGGGGCATGTCAGTTGGGATGGATTGGACCAACCAAGCTTTGCATCGTGGCAGTGACTCAGTGAAACGTGGGTGAGTCAAGTTGACCACCAAAAACAACAAGAATGATACGATGATACTGTACCTGAGCACCATGTTGATGTTCCCCCACTTTCTTTTCTCTTGATTGGATCGTTTTCCTCACTTTCTGGGTTACTTTCTGGGCTTTTGATTTTTTGGGTGATTGAATTATCCAGAATGGAAAGTGAAAGGCTCCAGTCCAGCCGTCCAGCGGCAATTATAGAAAAGTCAAACAAAATAGGAAAGGAATCATATTGCCTTAATATCCGTTTTAATAGATTCTTTCCATCTAACCAAACAGAACCCCAAGAAGAAAAAATATATAATAATAATACAGGTGGCTTGATCCTTTCTTTAAGGAATTCATTTATCAGATTTTTCACATGGGCATCGTACTGGTTTTCCAACGCGAAGGAGTGAAGTGAACTCTTTTAGATAGTCAGCTTGAAGAACACGAGTATGTTAAACAAAGTTGAAAGACAAAACTAAACCGATGTCACAGAAGGGATAGTTCCAAATTGCATGCGAAATTGTAGAACCATATCCATTGTTAATGGAACTATTCAACAAGACGAAAGAAATATGCGTATACATATGTGTGTATATATATGTCAATTTTTTGAGAAATTTCAGGAAGCTTCATGGAGGGGTGATATACATGGAATTAAAATTGTTGCATATTGTGTGGTGATAGTTATATTCCATGTATACATGTATATGATGGGATGTAAGAGGAGGGAAATTTCCAATGGAATATGTAGTCACCATTTCCAGCATATTGTGATGAACAAGAATTTCGTGGCCATGGGTTTTTGCTTCTTTTAACAAGAGAGACCAATAGTTAGTGTTCATGCATAGGTTGCCTAACCATATTCATTCTAAGTAATCTTTACTTTAGAAATGAAAACGGTCCTTATAATATCATTTTTTAAATAATTTTTTTAATTTTTTTAATTATAATCAACATTAACATTACAAGTCTTAGTTCAATTGTATTGACATTATTATCAGTGTAGAAAGTCGTGAGTTTAAATGCGTTGAAGCATATTATTTTCTTATTTAAGAGTTGAAAAGTGAATGACTTTATCTATCCTATCATTATGTATGTATTTTTTTTATTTTATAGAAAAATACCTTTAAAATAGCATAACTTATATTGTAAAGCAATGGTATTTTAATATTATTTAATTATTTTGATATTTGATTAACTCGTACCACTAATTTAATTAAAGGCTTAACATAATAAGATTAAATAGATAGAATTTTTTTAGAGTTGATTGAACATAACTCAATTGGATATTGGATTTTTTTTTTTTTTTACAAAGTTCAATTTCTTTAACTATCAATAGTACGAGCTTTAGGGCCTAAAAGCCCAGAGAAGACAGTAAGAACAAGGGCACCAGGCCTAACCCTAACCACCAACCGCAAGCAACAAGGGAAAGAGGGAGCGTGGCTTGGAAGGCTCGAACAAGAAGGGTTGCCATAATCACAACCAGCAGATCCACCACTAAGGGGAAGCCAAAGCCACAGCAAAGGGTTGGAGAAAGATCATTGCCACCATCGTGGACATTGTTAGAAATCATCTACTTAAGGAGATTCGAAGCCTTTGGAGCGGCATCGATAGCCAGCCTATTAGGGACTGAAGCAGCTAGATCGACATCACCATGTGCGAGCTGACGAGGCTTATCGGCAAGTGTAAAACACATTTACTTTTGAAAAATACTTGTTTATCTCTTTGAGGAATGAGATAAATCCATAAACATCTTTTAAATAAGAATATAATTATACCATTGTTATTATTTATTCACTCTCTCTATTTTTATTACAAAATAATAATAAAAATCATTGAAGCACTGTAAAATTAAATTTTAATTTAATTCTATTCGACTTTAAATAAAATTAAGTATTTAAAATATTTAATTCAACTAGGTTAATCTCCGAAATGAATTTATTAATTATTTTTATTTAAAATTAATTAATTATCATTTTTAACACATTTTAATAAAAATGATTAAATGTAAAAATAAATTTATCTCAAAGTTAAAATATATAATGGAATTAAAATAAATTAAAATATTTAATATGTATTTGCAAACAAAATATTAATTTTACTCCTGTCATTTTTTTAAATAAACTCACATATTGATTAAAATAATAATTAAAATAAATTATAACTATTTAAAATTTTAAATTATTGCATAAAAGATTCTAAAATGGCAAATTCGATTTTTATTAAAAATTCATTCAATAAATTGTGTCATTTTCATTAAACCGAGTATTCTTTTCCTTTTATTATTATTCCTAGACCAGGCAGGTGAGAAAGTAAATTAAAAAAAAAAAAAAAACAGGGAGGTCATGTAATCCATGAATTATTACAGGTAAAAGGAATAGAAAGTTTGAAGAAAATGTAATCCTCCAACTAACAACTACAATAACCAAGAGAAGCACTCATAAAACTGATTACAATCATCAACTACAACAATATTCCTATTCCTACCACTTCTTTTTTACACTTACACAACAGTTAGCATCTTCTTTTACCTGTTGTAAGCTACTTCATTTAACACATTCCATTCCTCACCTGCCTTCTCTATGAAACTGAATGTCTCCTGTGTCTTGAAGGAATCCCCGAAGACTTGTTAGTGTTATCTCGAACCCCAACCGCTGAGCTTTGAGAACTTCCTGACGTCTCTGAACTTCTGTTCTCCACATGCCCCTTTCCCACTCCCACTACCCACAGCTTGTCAAATATTCTTCTAGATCGTGATGGCAGCAGCTGCACCCCATTCTTACTGTTTCTGCTCTTCTTCTTGCCCATTTTACTGTTTTTCTCGCCTCCATCCTCATTTGTCTCGACTTCACTCATCTTTTTTTTGAGGGACCGACAATCTTCGCCCATGGTCTTGTCCCATTCTTCATCGGGGCTCATCTTGGAAACGCAAGTAGTGCGGGCATCGGAGTTACGTGATTGAGCTCTAGTTGCAGCCTTAACCTGTTCGAAGAAGAGAACTTGAACTACAACTCGTAGCGGAAGTCTATCGTTCTGTGCAGCATGCATAGATGCTTCCATTGTCAATTTCTTCACATCCATCAGCCCACAAATTTTCTTTCTTTCAGCCTTAGTCAAGTTTGGATGCTCCTGCAAACAAAAATAACCCATCTTTACAGGTTCGAGAAAAGGTTTCCTGATTTCATTACATAATATAAGCAGGCATGATGAAAAAACCAATAAACCACTACTTTGCACCATCTAAGAGTGATGTATTTCGCACTTGACACTGTGTCACATTAAAGACCGTAAAAACCAAGATCCAAACATTGTTTAACTTGATTGCAAGGTCTTAGTTGAACTAACAACAATTTGGTGCTCTACCAATAACTAAACCTGCACACTAGTAAAGCAATTGGGATTACATATTTGTAAAGTTACACATCTCACAAAGATCTCCGAAATCAAGGTTGTCACAGGCTCATAAAAGGTGGTCAAACCTATCCAATGGGTACAAGGAAGTCACCTAGATATATAACTTTAAAGCTTTCACAACACAAACTTAATTGAGCATCAGAAAATGTTATCTAATTCTAGAATTTGAGAAGATCAATGAAATTGGCACAATAGTGTAAAAGCTTACCTTCAGGTAGATGTCAATGGCTTTATAGAGTCCATCATGAACTGGTCTAGCAAGCTCGGAGACAGAACAAGACAAGTCAATGAAACTGGTAAGAGAAAGATTCGGGTCGTGTGCAATTTCTCCAAGATACCCGTCAATCAGTTTACCAACACTCAACAAGGATCCATGCCCTAGTACAAAACCAGCACTCTTTCCAGGTTCTACATCTTGACTACGTTGTTCATGCATCATATACTGGTTAACTATAGACTGCACCATTCCAACATCATATAAGGTAGTTTGGGGAGACCGTGCCGGGATTAATAAATCTTTAACCGAAGCTTCATGCAACTTTAAACTTATCCTCTTCACTAAATCTTCCTTGGATGAATCATCCATCCCGGCCAAAACAGCAACTTTCAACAACTTCAGCAAGAAACTACATGAACAACCCACACCATTATCCGAAGGCAACAAGCACGCAATTGTTTCCACTAGTAATTTGTTTCTCCATGAATGTACACCAGAAACCAACGCATCGACAGAATCCGGCAACCATCTGACAGCATAAGTTTTCAGTGCCTCACCAATGACTGCACCATCCATTCTTCCCTTTGATTTCACAGCAGTCATGACTCGCTTGTACAGATCAATCTCTAACTCACATATATCTTCAACCCACCAATCCTTCGGGACAGATTCAATCTTCTCTCGAAGTTTCATACTGTCACCAACTATCTTGTCCTGTACTGATAATTTCCGGTTATAGGTGTAGGACCATGTGATGTTCGCCGGATCCACAGAGGTCTTAGATGCAATGGAATCAATGCATCTTCCAACAATCTTCAGGTTTTCAGACCATGGTAGGAGAGACTTCGCGGTTCTTAGAACAATAATGGAATCTTTCCAACTGTGGAATATACTAGAATTAAGAAAGACTTCGATTTTAAAAATCAGATTACCTCGATCAACATCCTCAGTCATCTCTAGGTATTCGGCAGCACAACGTGCAGCAACAACATTGTAAGCATTTAAAGTAACAGCCATCCCATAACAGAATTTTGCACAAATTTCAAATGCATTTGGCCCACCAGGAAAATCAACCATATTAATTTCATCACAGTTCTCTTCACTGGCTTTCTGCACTAGTTTTTGCATGTGGTTGCTCTTAGACAATAAAGGGAACTGCAAGGCACATAAAACTGTAATTAGTAAATAAAAGTTAACCGGCTGCTTTCCACAGACAGAGCATTCTAGAACTTATTCATAAATGTAAAACTTCGGTTTAGACAAGAGGAGATCAAAATATAGAGAAAAAAAGATTTGTCAGCTCTCCCACTACATTGCTGTAGAGTCATCTGAGGCAACGTCTGCAAAAACTATTGACCATTCTACAAGATTCCATGGAATCAACTAAAGCTTCATAGACAGAATTTGGCATGCTTAGACCCATGAAATGGTAACAGTAGCAATATTTTAGTTATTTTGCAGAAAAAAAGTACATTTAGATTTTTCATGAATGTCAAGTGGAATTTAGAAAGAAAGCTATGTAAACATCAACCAAATACCAATACCAAGCTAGAAATACAGAATCTATAGAAAAGAAGCATGAAGATTAAAAAGGGATTGGTGAGCAAACCTTGTGAAGGTAAAATTTCAGGTCGCCAACCTTAATGATGATATCAGTTGCCAAATCAGATGTGACATGCCTGCATCAACAGACATTTTCAGTTACGGCTTACTTACACCAGAAATTGCATTCATAAGGAAGATAATAGCAAGATGAAGATAAAACTTAAAAAATAAATAAATAAATAAAAATGAGAGAGCTAATTTTGCCTAGTGGCTCTAGCCAAAGAACCAAGGTAATAGATGATATGTCAAAAGTCTTTGGCCATCCACATAAACCCAAGTTAGCTATTAATCAAGGACTGGATCTTGAGACATTATATGATATGTTCTCAAACAAGTTTTTAGGTTTGCTTATAACCCCTTTCACAAGAAAAAACATGTATAACAAACCAAAAGCCCGGAAGTATAGTATTAGCATTATTATTCAAGTATTTTACTTTTTGCACAAAGAATGTGTGCAATCCCAAATCAAAATGTAAAGTCCAAGGCACTACACTAACCCTCCTATACATATTATTGTATAGTTATGAGAAGTTGCTGTCATGGGGAAGGTACTTTAGGACATGTAATGGGGTAAAATCCGAGCTTGCTCCTCGTTGGGAGATGGGAAATGCCTGGAACATGCAATTATTTACAGGTAAAGAATTCTTGCAACGATTAAAGGCCTGCTCACAACATGCCTTTTCTCCCACAATTGGAGTTTGGACCACTAACTGATGAAAAAGAGGACAGGTTACAACAGCTGGACCACTTCCCACATAAACCCATCTCTTTTTTCACACTTCAATATTCCCCCAACAAAAACCAAACCAAAAAGAAAGAACTATACTTGTAATGAAAAACACCCATGTCCTTTAATCTGTCACCAAGCCAAAAGGAAATCAAGAAAATTACTTGTTAATAAAGTTCCTTATGGGGTATAAACTAAAAGTTTCCTTTATTCTTAAGGAATATACGATATCATAAACCCTTCAAGGAGTATAAGAATCAGTTCTTATAACAAAGATAAATTTCCATAAACAGCATGCAAAATTATTAAGTTAAAAGTAAAATATAATGAACTAAAACATAACCAAATTTAATCAAACAAAGATGAATAGCATGTTACGAAACAAGCATGGGGAAGAGTAGCATTGTTTTGTTGAAGAAGAAACAAGCATGGAAGAAATTTTTGAAGTGGTTTGTTGTAGAAGAAAAGGAATGTAAGTGAAAGCCATGCATTTACCTGATACATTTGCCATCAACTTGGAAGGCGTCAGGCTTCGAGCCAAGCTTCATAAACTTCATTTTTGTTGTTCTTTTGCCGAAAATAACTTAAAAATGAGAAGAAACAATAGAGGAAAAAAAAAAAACACAACCCTTTAAACAATCTCAAGAAACTGAGCTATGTTCCTAACTTTATGATGACATTCATGGCATTTAATATTTAATCACCAAACAAATTATCACTCTGAAAAATAAACAAAACCCAGAAAAATAAATGGTAAAAGGGACCAAAGTCTGAAAAGAAGCAAAGCAAAGAGGTGTCGTCAGAGAGAGAAAAGAGTGTTTTGTTTGTAGAAGAAAGCAAGAAGGAAGATGAAATAAAATAAGAAATAAAAGGGAGAGTGAGAGGGGTAATGTGTATGAATGATATGGGGTTGCTATTTATATCAGATACATCATATCAATAAATTCTCGCCGCCTTTGCTTTTAAATCAACCTGATTTTGCTGATATAATGAAAGATCTTCCTCTCTCCTTTGCTCGAAGGCGCAAATCTCCATGAATTGAATCACACTCTCTCTATGGACTATACTATGGTAAGTATTTAGTAACCATATATATATATATATATATATCTGTACTCTGATATACGCCAAATATGAATTATGTTCTCAATCCTATCCTTCAATCCTTCCTCTCCTAGCATTTTCAGATTTTCCCATTGCTTTCTCTTTCATTTGAAAACAGGGGAATAATGATTTATAAAATGAGATAAGTGGACTAATATCGGGATTTTTGTTAAAAATATATGGGTCAAATGTTGATATTAATCCTTGTAATATGTGTAAATTATACATTTAATTTATAAATTTTATTTTGATCACTCTTTCTTTGTTTTTCTTAAATTTAAACTTTCAGTCTTGATAAAATTTATTAAGTTAAATTTTATTGTTTCAAAATTTTTATGTGACAAACATATTCTCATATTCTTGATATCATATTAGTTTGCATTTCCACATAATATTCACAAAAAAAATTAGTTAATCAATTTAACCGCTACCCTTTTGAGTTAGACTTGAAATTTCAAAGTTCAAAAAGTATATGGATTAAAAATCAAATTAGAGGCTAATTTGATGTCAAATGCATGGGACTAATTTGAAATTTGATTTAACAAATTTAATAGCTATCATTTAGGTCAATATTAAATTTTTAAAATTTGAAAAGCACATGGACTAATAGCAAAATTTGACAGAAAATATATATTGGGATTTTGTAATATAGGTCAAATGCTATACAAAGTCCTTGTGTTTTTTTGCTTTTAATGAATTTAGTCCTCTACTATAATTTAATCTTTTAGTCCTCTATTTTTCGAAATGTATATATATGAATAAAAGAGCTAATATCTATATACCATATCACTGCATATTTTAAAAAAAAATCAATGTGCCATTTAATAAACTGGAAAAATATATTGAAAATTAAATGCTGAACTTAATAAATATTAAACTTGAATTTAAAACTGCTTAGTCTGTTATTAAAAATTAAACCTTGGATATAAATATATTATTTGATAAATATAAATCTTAAATTCTGAAAATTTTCATCTTATATTTTCATCATTAATTTTAATTTAATATAAATATATGTAGTAAAAGTTGAAGTGTTAGTATGAAATTATCATAAAATTTTAAAATAAATATTTTAACAATATCAAAATAATAATAAAATTATTTAAATTAGGCAATTTAAAAGTAAAATGGGACGTCTGAATATATTTTCCATGGTAAATTACCCTTTTATCTACTTAATATTTTCAATGGGTTTTTATTGACAAATCTATAAATTATTCAGTGTTAATTTTAATGAATTTAATTTCAATTGATTATCAAACAATTCCTAAGTTACATTAAATTATTTAATGAAATTAACCTTGAGATTAAAAAAATAAATATTTTGAAAAATTGAGGATTATAAATGATAAAATTATAGTTGAGAAACTAAATCTGCCAAAAATATAAACTACAGGGACCTTTCATAGGATTTTACCTTCTGTAATATGTAAAGCGTGCGTACTGGCTTTGTATAGGGAGTAGGGGACAGAGTTTCACAGTGACTCAGAAGAAGCTTTTATTTAATTCTTATATATAAATTTATAATTAAACTTATCTAAATACTACTAATTTAGATAAATTAATTTAAAATTATTATTTCAACTTGACTTAATACAAATTTAACAAACAATTCGAGTTGACTTCTCTAATATTAAATAGTTTACTTTATTTTTGTTTTATATAATTTAATAATTAACGAATATTTTAACATAAGTTTTTCATATGATTCAATTATTAACTTTATCGATATAATTATATTTGTCAGATATGATATCAAATTAATTTAAAATATTATATTCTAATATTTATTAAATTATTGAAAGTTTTATACATAAAACAATAGTTTGAAAATTTTAATTTATTTGAATTTGACATGTATAATTTACGTTAAATATGACAGTTAGGTCATTAAAATATTAATTGTATAAAATATATAAATTTTACATCGGTGTAACTGAATTCCTTCCCTTGAAAGAATGTGTTATAACAATAACTAATTTTTAATATCCATGTAATGCATGTGATTTTATGTAATTTTATGTGTTTAATTTTTAATTTAATAAATAATTCTAAAGTAATTAATTAAAGTAATATTATTTAAATAATTAAATATAAATAAAATATATTAATAATTTAAAATTATAACCATAAAATATTACTTTTATATTATAAATACCGGTAAAAGTATAATTTAAAATTAATAAATTACTATACCAAAAATTGAATGATTTAAATTATAATGAATGTGTAATTTAACATCGATATAAATTATTGATAGTTCAAACATCATATTGGACATTTTCAAATTATAAGTATCACCTTAACATTTTGTGAAAGTACCAATACCAAATGTGACATTATCTCGTAAATTATTTTCTTCGATTATTTAAAAAAATAAGAACATGGGTTTGTTTCTTAACCTCACATGTAAAATTAAAATATAAACCCTAAACCCTAAATAATTATCTAATATTCAAGCCTAATTTTCTTTTTATTTAGTTTTATAATCTCTTTAAAAAATTAACAAAAAATGTTATTGTTTGTGCTTACTACCATAAATATTTTTATGTTTAGAGGTGAGCATTCGACTGAATCGAATGAAAAAAATTTGAAGTTAATCAAGTTAGTAAGTTCTATTTTATTATCCTAATTCGATTGGAATATGTTTTTTAAATATTTGTAATCATTTTTAGTAATAAGACATTTTCAGTCCCTCTCAAATTTGAAATTGAGTAAATTGATCCCTCTAAAAAAATCAAAACAAGTTAATCTTTATCATTTTCAAAACTAAGCAACTAAGGATAATTAATCGCGGCGTCAATGTTTTTCATCAATTGTACATGATTTTGGTTTGTATAATAACAAGTTTATCCCTCAAAGATTACACATTCTATCATTTTGGTCGTAATTTAACAAATTTATCCCGTAATATTTGTGTAAAAGTTGATGCTAAATTTGTTAAACTTTTTGCAACTAAGGCCAAAATGACAAAAATAAATAAACATCAAATACTAAATTTATTATTATACCAATCAAAATTAAGTACAATTGACATAATACATTAACATCATGATTAATTATCTTTAGTTGCTCATTTTTAAAATTGATAAAGATTACATTATTCCAATTTTTTTAAAGGGGTCAATTTGCTCAATTTCGAAATAGAGCGGGACTAGACAGGTCTATTTACCTTTTAATTTTATGTATTTAAAATATTTATAAAAATTATGAAGATTTGAAGATTATTTTGTTTTTTTCTTAAAAAATTTTGAGAGGACAAATATATTAAGAAGCATTTTTGTTATATGAAACGTTAAAAATAAATGTGGTAGGACTTGAGTTTTAGGCTATTAGGGGTAGAGGAGGGGACCTACCTAGCTTTTGTACGAATATTTGAAAGTGTAATGGCTGGATCTTAATTAGGGTATTAAATAACATGGACCAGTGCCCCTTTCACTTCTTCATCATCCTTCACATTATTATTACATTACAGCCTTGCACCTGCCTCCTCTTTATTTGTTATGCTACTCATTCAACTACTTCAAGTACATTCACCCCCAAGGCCTGATTAAATGTTACATAAATGCATCTACCCATTATTCTCAAATATTACTCTTCACTTGACTTTTCCCCCCTAAAGACTAATCTTAACTTTACATAAATGTATGTCCCCATTATTCTCAAAATATTATTATTCATTTGACTATTTATCCCAAATACTCTAATCTTAAAGCAAAGTTTTACTGGTAGTGGTATCACCTCTAAGTAATTGGTTGAATTTATATTGTGCGTATTTTTATCGATTAATTATTTATATATCTTTTAGATATATACCCTTTCCACTAATTAAGGCGTTTGATCTGTTGTCAAATTAGGTTATCCAATACATTTGAGGAGATTATTCTGAAATAATTTAAGTGACTTTTATATATTTTTGTTGATTTTTAGTTCTAAGAATTAACGAACATTTTTGTTTTGTTTTACATCCTTTTAAGACCCAATTTGGCCAAATGTGCTATGAGGGACCTAACAATGTAATTGAGTTAGTGTAGAGAGACAATAAAGGGCTCAAACTCGAGGAGACATCATTAAGAATGAGTATCGCGACACCAATACCGTGGAAGTCGTGATATCCCTAAAAGTGATGAAGTGAAGAAATTGAGTCTTTTTCCAGTGGTATCGTGACACCAAGGAATACCCCTAAGACCCCAATTTAGTTATTGTTTTAGGTATCACGACACTAAAGCCTAGGTGTCTCGAACCACTACCTGACGAGTGAAAAATTACAGGGGCAATTTTGTGTCCAAATAAGCTTAAATCTTTTTTTCATTTAAGGACATAATGGTCAATGTTAGATTAAAATTTTAATAAACTATAAATACTACATTATAAGCTTTTGATTTTAAATTTTATTGGTTGAACATTTCTCCTTAATTTTTCATAGTTTTTAAGTTAAGTTTTTTTTTTCTTTTCATTTTTAAATTAGATTTAGAATAAATTTTATTTTTTGTTGTTTTCTATATTTTTTTCTTTTATTGTTGAAGACTGCAAAAGAAAGATTATCAAATTCTTGGGTTTCAATCGATTTCCATTAATTAAATGAACATTTTCTTAAATCTTTTACCTTTATTTTATACTTACCATGTGTTTGATAAAATGCTTGTTTGAAATTTAAGTTTGATTATATGATAAATTGGTTGATGGTTGGTTGATTGGTTATTTATTAGTTTAAGTTAATGTTTATTCTTAATTAATTGATTGTTTGATTATATTGAAATCCTTAACACGCTAGAATTGACGCTCCTAGTGGAAAATCTAGATAAATGAGACCAAGAGGACAGTTTATCATTAGATAGTTCAATATAACTGTGTCGAATAGTGAGACCGAGAGGAGATCTATATGCCTAGGTGAAACCGAGAGGAGAACTTAAGTAATATCTTTTAGTCTAAGATGAGACCAAGAAGAGATTCTTAATTAAGAGTGACAAACAATATAATCAATATAGGTTTATTAGCTTACTTAACAAGCAACGAAACAATCGACCATCGTTTTACCATTTCTATTATCTAAAACGATAGGTAAAAAAATTAGATTTTTTTTGTTTAATTGATAATTTAAATTTAGTTTATAAACAATTTATTTTGGAATTTGCACTAATAATTTCCGGCTTGATTAAATTAGTAATTGCTTAACTTGTGATTAACTTGATAAACAAATTTACTAATTTGACAATCCATTGGATTCGATCCTTAGAATACTTAGTGTTCTATTGTAATGTTACAAATATTACAATTGACCTATCACACTTACACTAAAGCCACTAGATATTTAAGTATAATAGTGTTGAGTCATAGCTTTGGTGCACGCACATTGGGGCGCGGTCAGCACTCCCACTTCGTGAACCTGCATGGCTCTCTGCGAAGCTGGGAGACAAAACCTGAGGTCCTGAGACAGTACCAATAATTATTGGGTCTGTATCGACTGCCCAATGGACGATACTTAGAAAACTTTTCCTTCGATCTCTTTAACAGTATTCATTATTATAAATAATATATCATTCATTAGGCACTATTTAAAAAATAACTTTAATGTATTGTTTTACTTAATTGAAAACAATTTATTATTGGTGCTTTATGACATATTTAATCAAGTTCTCATGTCTTTTCATTTTGGGTATTGAAAATAAAAATATATATAAAATTAGGAATTACCGTTAACAAACGTTTTATTCTAATCACTGACTTTAATAAATTTTCATTTTGGTCACTGTCATTAATTTAATATTATTGTACACTCATTTTAGTCACCCAACTTTAATAAGTTTTATTTTGGTCACTAATCTTATCTTTTAAAAATTAATTTCATTTTACAGGAAAAATCATTTTATCTTTTTAATTTCCTTTATTCTTTCCTTTTTAGAATTAATTTTAGTTTTTCAATGAAAGAGAAAAACATGAAATTTTACATGGAATTATCTAAGTTTTATAAGGAAAAACCAAATTATCTTTTTATTTATATTTATTTTTAAGAATTAAATTTTTTCTAGGGAAAAACTTAGGGTTATAGAAAATTACTTAAGTTTTTACGAGGAAAACCATTTTTTAATTTCCTTTATTTTCCCTATTTAAAAGTTGATTTTTAGCTTTTTTTCCTTAAAAAGGAAAAAATCCAAGTTTCCTTAGGGAAATACCCAGGTTTTTATAGAGAATTGAGTTACAAAGAAAAACTTGGGTTTCTTCTCAATAGATGAATAAATCAATTTCATGTAAAAATTCAAGTTTCTAAAAAGTAAATGAGTAACCAAAATGAAAACTTATGAAAGTTGGGTGACTAAAATGAGTGTACAATAACATTAAATTAGCGAGGATGACCAAAATGAAAACTTATTAAAGTTGGAAGACTAAAATGAAAATATTTGTTAACGGAAGTGCTCAATTTGCAAATTTTTTTTAATTTTGGTTCCCAAAAATAAAAACTTATGAAAGTTGGTTAACCATTTGGGTAGTTTACCTTATATATTTTTTAGTCGAAGCTGGCTTACGTCATAATTACTCATTAAGAATTATTTAGTTTTTATAAAGATTAAGTAAGATTTCTATTATACCTCTATCCCAACCTTAAGTTCCAATGAGACTCAGTTAAAAGTTTCATCTATTCCATCCTATTTAAGACTTTGATACCCTATACCACCCTAATTTCTAATGATATTCATTCGGAGATAACATTCATCACACCCTAATGAAGCCATCTTATGTAATAGGGTATATATATAACAGAGAAATACACACTAAACTTCTCTTCCTCTATCTATATGGCCTTATCCTTCACCAAAAAATGAGATTCCATGACATATACCAAGACTCTGTCCAATATCTCCTAGAGCTCCTTAAGCTCGTAAGAATTCAACTAGCGTCTCTCATTACCACCATGGCATGAATTGCCCTTAATCACCAAACCACTAGTAATTTTTGACACCACCAAAGTGTGAACTACCTTTAACCACTAACCTCCAAATCTTGAATTAACAATTAGCGCTGTTTGTAAAAATTAGAAAAGGAAGCCACACCACAAGGTAGAGATAAGAGAAAATACAAAGAACATCATTAAATGTGTCCCAACATGGAGGCAATAAAGATGTTCCTCTTAATTATATCAAAATGAAAAATTGAAAAATTTCACTTGATTTTATGTAAAGAAATATTCCTTATAGAGGGCCAAAATAATCAAGCACCCAAAATAAAGAGGGCCACCCTCTCTTACCAAGAGATCACTCTCTTCTACCAAATGCCATTTTCGCCAACCAATAGGCCACTCTCACTCACCAAAACGATTTTTTCCCTATCAATGGGCCTATTCTCGCACATTAGGTGTTCACCATTAAGGGAGCCCCTCAAAAACCAGGTGCTCGTCATTAGAGGCACCCCTGTAAATTAGGTCCTAAAAAATAAAGACACCTTACAAACACCAAGCGCCTTCTACCAAGAGACTCACACTTACCTAATCTTGTATCAACTACTGGGTATTGAACCTCTATTTATTATCTATTATATTAATGTTTATCCACTATTAAGCCTATTGGCTAGAGAAAAAGTTGGCTAGCATCTCTATTATATGTGAGAAAAGCCATCCTCAATGAAAAGATGATGTCCTAAAAGCTAACTAGAATTTGCTCAAAGAAATGAAAGATTAACTGGAAACCATGTGAAAACAACCTACAAATAATAGGGAAATATGATATTATGATTCAAAGGTAAGCCATTGAAAAACTTAAAAGATATTAACTATTGCTTAGCATTAACCTCTGTTCCTTCAGGCTTGCAACTACATAATATTATTTTGCCTCTTTAGGTTTGTTTCGCCAAATTCACCTTAAGTGTCTTTTTTTTTTCCTATCAAGGCTCGTTTCTCCAAATTCGCCTTCAAGGCATTTTATTTTAACTCTTTAAGCCTGTTTTGCCAAATTCACTTTCAAGGCATCTAGTTTTGACTATTCAGGCCCACTTCGCAAAATTTGCTTCTACCAGTGTATATTTTGCCTCTACAAGCTTGCTAAGATTTAGCCTATTAGACTTGTCTTGAATCACCTTTTGAGGCATTCACTACTTCAAAAAAATTCCTTTTTAGTGGTTCACCTTTGTTTGTAATTTAAAGTCTTATTTGAGGTATCACATTTCCCTCGACTAGAGGATAAAGGAATTGTTATACCTTCACTGGCACCCTAATTCCCAATAGGACCCACTCGAAAGTTCTATTTATCACATTCTAATGAATCCTTCATACCTCTATGCTACCATAAGTCCCAACAAGACCCACTTGTAGGTCTCATCTATCACATCCTAATAAATCTCTCCATACTTAATGCCATTACGAGTCCCACTAAAACCCACTCGGAGGTCTCATCTATCACGTCATAGTGAAACCCTCCATACATCTATTGCTACCTTATGTATCAAGGCATAATTTCAAAGGGACCCACCTTAATATCCTTCTTCATGCAGAAACCTTGGATCAAGATTGAAGTCCGAATAATGAACTCAAAGTGATTCAGATGAGTGGCTCTCTAATGATTTGATGTGCAAACTTTAAATAAAATTTGAAATTCCTACAAAAAATAACTTGAATTAGATGAAGATATTCGTATGAAAAATAATCTAAGAACAAAGATTAAAAGATGGAAGAAAGAATCCTTAAATCTTGAGAGCAAAATAGGTCTTTATTGGAGCATAAGGAAGCTTATGGCACTAGGGACTTCAAGGATGAGTAAAATAAATTTGTTGAAGACGGATGAATGGTGATAGGTGAATGGATAGATGATTTAATTCCGTTTTGATGTTTGAGTTAAAACATCAACAAAAAACTTCAAGCAATATTTAATAAACCCTTCTAATTAAGTACTAGGCAAGTTGAAGTTATGAAGAATTCCACCAAATAATTGTAGAAAAGAATTGAGTTGAAATTGTTATCAAGAAAATTTATAATAAAAAAGTTCCCTTTGGATTTATTGAAAATAAAAATAATCATACATCTTAATGGCTAGTCATGCCTTGTATTTATAGGCATGTATTAATAACCTTGCAAGGAAAGAAAGTCTAAACCTTTTAAGACCCAGTTAAATAACTTGAAAGTCAAGAAACTCTAAACCTCTTTAAGGTAGGCAAATATGGGCAACAATTTTACTAATTGTACCAACCACTCATTGTTGGAACATCGGTACACCTTGTGCCATAATGAAAAAAAAAAATCGGTGATCACAACCCATGGATCCATGTACAAGGAACAAATTTGGGTCAAAAGGTTGAAAATATACCTAGTACGATCTATAAAATCATCACTAGTATAGGGTTGAAGCCTCTATCGATGTTACAAACCTTAGTCACAACGGAAAAAATTCTTGACCTCTACATGATTCACCCAGAAAAGAACAATCAGCTAAATTCCAAAACTTTTTCATAGAAAAATTAGTCAAAGTGTTATTTCAAGTAAATTAAAAATTGGGATTCGACCTTCCTTTTATTCAAAACTCTTTTGAATGGTAATTAAACATTAAGAGGAAAGTTATGAGTTTTGCCAAAATGTGATAAGCTCCTTTTTATAAAGAAATATCAGTTTATTTCAAATTCAAACCCAATCCTTATTTACTGAATTTCATTAAATACTATATTTAATAAATCCAATAAGACATATTTATCATATTCACATTATTTCAATCAAACTCTCTATATATGTGCATCAAGTATGTATATATATCATGTTTAATTTTAACATTGTCAAATTAAATTAATTATTAGATTGTTTCTATAATCAATTTAAATTTTGTAACATGTTAAATATAATCCTAACTTTAATTGCATTCTGATCATCCAAACTAAAGGCTGTGGCCCTATAGGATCCTATAATGTTGGCAATAACATTAAAACGATTATAATGTCAGAAATAGTGAGTGACATCTAGCAATACATCACTACTACCCAAGTTGTAGGAAGTTGTGTTTCGACATAACCTTCTATTATATTATTATGTAGTATATCCCTTTATCCTTAATATCTAGATTAAACACAAGTCATGAAATAGTCACACTTGTATAATCCAATCACTTGTTTCTTGATTCCCAAGTAGACTAAAATAAACAAATCAATGTAATATCTTATGTCAACTCATTTGAGCATGGCCATACATTTTTAATCTCACTGAATCAAGAGGCTTGAGATATTGCTCTCATTATTTAGGAGGGACAAATCCTAAATCACTCACATTCATTGCACAGATTAGGGCATACCCAACATCTTTCTTTATAGTACAACCATTTATGAAAGACGTTTGACTGTGTCAAAGCATGTGATTCAAGATGTTGAAACAATGATGATATCAAGTCTAAGGATCATGCATACAATTACTACTATGAGAAATGATGTGATTATTATAAAATAATTTAAGGAGCATTCTCATTGTGGGTCAGTCCAATATATTGTTCTCTAACATATACTTATGTGTTGACTTAATATTACATATCCATAACAACACTTGCCATCAATCACGCACTTATTAGTCTCAATACATTATTGTTGTCCAAGCCCACAATAATACTTGACTAAATACATTTAAGAATGATAGGACTTCATCATTATACAACTTATTTAACATAGAGATAAAGACTGAAAACAATAATGACAATGCATTTTTTAATAAATTAGGTAAAAGTATGTTATTACAATCATCATATGATTGGTCTTTAGGCATACTTCAGCACTTACTCACTTACAAAGAAATCAAATAACTTGATCCTTAAGAAATAAATAATAAAAATAAATAAGCTTACTTAGAATGCAAGTTTCAGCCATGACTATGCCTTTTATTAGGGGTGGTGTTCAAACTTGTTACAAAATTCTCTCAGATTTCTTGAATAGCAAGGAACCTCTAAAATAACTCCTAAGAACCGACCGAATACATTATCCAAGGTCAAAACCTTTTACAATTTATTAAATAAGAGTCCTACTTGACATAGTAGTGAAGAATTAACTAATTTAATTATAATGTCCAATTAAAACAACAAAGGAGATTTAAAACATCTTTCTAGTTGTAATAAAAAGACATAATTCAATTAAGTAATTCATTACCTAAATGCAAGAAACACAAAGTCAACCTAAATTCAAGAAAATAAATAAACACGAACTCTCCAAACTCAATTATTTGAACCTTGCACTTGTGCGAGGGACTTCCAAGCCTTCAAATTTTGATGTTAATTTTAAACATTCTTAAAGACAAAATCATGCACATAGATGTTTATCTTTGCTTTAAGTTGTTTGGATTTTAATCTTGTAATGGGTCTTTCCAAAAAAGGAAGACTTGAACTCTTGTCTTGGACTCATGTAAATGCATCACTCCTCTATATAAGGCCATTGTCATCATTGAAGAGGGACGCTCCAAGACATATATCAAAACTTTGTCTAATCTCTCTCAGAGCTCCTCAAACTCATAAGAACCCTTATTAGTGAGACTGACAGCACCACCGCTTTATAAATTTCCCCTAATTACTAATCCACTAACAACTCTTTGGCATCAAAATCTAAATGTTTATTATCATCGTAGCTTCTGTAAAAATAAAAATAGAACAAACTAACAAAGCAGTATATGATTAGACAAGATGAATAAAGTTACCAAACTCACATATGATGAACAATAATAAGAAGCTAATTGAATATATTCGAACTACCAAACCAATATGGTAAAAGAAAGATATTTAGGTGAAAGAAAAAGTTGGTGGTTAAAGAATAAGAGACGTGTAACTTAGTTCATAATAATTGAGATTATCATCTTTCTATCAATGGACCCTACTTGAGAGATGAACATAGTTTTGAAGTTTCGTTGTTTGTGGTGATTGGGATTACCATCGAAACCATCAGCCACCTTTAGAAAAATGAGGACTATTCACACTAACTTTTAGCGATTAGCACATGGGGGGCGTACACATAGTTTAGCCAAAAAAAAGCCACAAATTAGTCAAAAGATTAGCCAAACGTAGCTCGAAGACAATATTATAATAATACTATAAATAATAGTAGAGGCAAATGGAGGCGTGAGCATAAGCCATCATAAACAAATGATGGTTAATAATGGGAGCGGTGTGGATGAGCTTTTCATTGGCAATGAAGCGAGACATGTGGGGGACCAGGACCATGCAGCCCCCTTTGTGGCCAGCCTCTTTTTCCATGTAAAAGTTGCCTACTAATTTTTTTTAAGTGATTGGTGCTCTTTGTGATATATTCTCTCCAGGTTTTATGCTGTTAAAGCTCGACATGATTGTACTAACTACTTACCCATACATTGCCCCTTTCACTCCCTATATCTTTTTCCTTCTCTCTCTCTCTCTGTCCAAACAATTTTATTTGAAAACGTGGAATACACTGAAGTGAAAGATTATTGTGAATGGGGGAAGCACATCACATGGATGCCATCCAATGGGAAAGTAAATGGATGTTGGGGCACTTTGCCACCATATACGGTAAGATTTACATGTTAATATATAGATGATAATTGAAAAATGGATCCAGTGGTAACACATGTTACATTTTTAGAAAGAAAATTAAATCATCATAAACTGTAAAACAATATAATAAAAAAAATACTAAACCTTTTGTTGCATTGATATGTGAGTTTCTAGCATGGCCCAAAATCATCATATGGTTTCGGTTTTAAACCATCATCCATGCCTAAATTACTTAATTTAAACTTTTACATTTATATTTATATTTATATATTAGTTTTAAAACAGCGGGATTCTCTTAAATTTTAATCAATTTTAAGTTTAATAACAATATAAACATAAATTTCTCTATCAATTTTATTTAGATGTGAGATATTTCACTTAATAAAATTTAATCAAAATCATATGTTTGACTTTAAAGATTAAAATTGAACTTAAACAATTTATTTAGGATGTATTTATTTCACGGAAAATAATAATCAAAAGATGTTTTATTATTATTATTATTATTATTATTTAGTGTTTGTTTCATGGAAATAGTTTGAATAACATAACATAATTTACTGTTCAACATAAAATAAGTCATTATTTATAAAAACTGACTTTCGCTTTTCAAAAGTAGAAATCATTTTCTAGAAATTAGTCTCTTATAAATAACTTGATTTTTATATAAAATTAACTTATATCAAGCATAATATAATCATATTAATAATTTTTTAATTTTTAAAATATTTAAAATATTAATATCAATTTTATAATTTTCAATATCATTAATATTATAATTTTAATATATCAAACATGCATAATCATATTTAATAATAAAATAAATTATTAATATAATTAATATAATTATTTTTATGTTAATGAAATTTTTAATATTAAAATTTGATTTTAATAATAAAATTTAGCATTAATAATAATTTTAATTTTAAATAATAATATGAATATTTTAATAATATAAAATGAGTATTTATCTAAATCATGCTTAGTTTCATTTATCGATTCCAGCTCTATTGTGCCACTGTCCACTCCTTTATATGTAATATATATAATTTTAAAAAAATTAATTGAGTATTACTTATTATTAAATCTATACAAGTCACTAATTATTAGATAAATATCTAATTCGATCATACTTGATGTCTCCCCACCTACTTCAGATTCACGCAAACATTTACAACACATGTTCAAATGACATTTTAAAGAACTAGAATTTTAATGGGAATCCCCAATTAAAACCTTCCGACAATGTACCCACTGAGCTCTATCTTTTGAATCGCGATGTTCCTCCTGATATCTCCTTTGTTCATAGGTTCAAGCATAACAAACTCTTTCTAAACTTGAGACTGATTTTTTTTTAAGTAGTAGAAACTGTTGCATTTGCATTCATAGATTCTTGATGACTATTGAGATCCAGTTGAAAAATATAAATAATTAAATTGTGAAATAAATAATTGACACTATAAAATAAATATATAAATAAAAAGCAAGTGCAAAGTCTAAAGACGAAGGCATCACACATTAATGTTAAAATTGTTAAAGCATTAAAAATGCCAATATGATATTTAGTAAGTAAAAGGAATTGAAATAAAACTCTAAACTTTGGTTTATTGATCAAATATTTATTTTCTCTTCAATATTGACTTAGGTAATTCCGTAATAGTTATATTACATAGTTACTAAATGTTTGATTATAATGTTTTACTTTTATAAAGTTAAAAAGTATCATATATTAAGATTTTAAAATAATAATTTTTATTGAGTTATAATTACATATTTACTTTTATAAATTACATGTCCGAACTTGAAATCGAAATAATAAGATTTAACTAAAAAAAACCTAATCTTAAAAAATCTTAAACTTGAAATAACATGACCCAAACCTACCCAATTGCCACCTCTATATAACATTAGAATCTAAGATATTAGAAAGACCCACAAAAGACCTATTCAACTTGATGTGTTTAGTATAGAATAAAACTACCTTTACAAGAGAATGAACGACTTTATTAGCTTTCTGACATGTCCAACCAAAAAATGGATTAAAATTGAAATGAAATATTTTGACAATCCCAAATCAATAATCCAAACTTAAAAAACATCATTATCTTGAGTATTCAAAGAATTAATCGCTCTTATATAGTTAACTCAACAACAAATCAATTATAGTTCAAAAGATTTAAGCCACGACAAAACCTCCCTAATAGCAAAAGCTTCAGTCAAATATAAATAAGGTAATTGGAATAAATTAAAGGAACTAAATATAACATATTATATTAAATAATATAAATTTTAAATAAAATTAATTATATTACACATCACTGGAATTTTAAGTTGTTTAAATGTCAACATTCTAGGCCATCCACGTAGGAATAGTTTTTTTTTATAGAGGCTTTGGTTTAATACTGCAGTTAGTATCTGTATTATGCAGGAGTTGCGGATTGAGTTCATATATTCTAATTTGGTTATTTTAAGTTTTTATATTTTGTCATAACCACACAATAATTATTAAATTTGTCAAGTTAAATTATGTTATTTTTAAAATCTTATGTAACAAATATATTATTATATGTGAAATGTCATGTCAACTTTCTACTTCATATATATAATACTAAAAAACATGTCATTTTAGTTAATGAATTTAATGGCTATCATTTTTGTCAGTACTGAAATTTTAAATTTTAAAAATATAAAGAGAAACGAAAAATGATTAAATTGAAAAACATAGACTAAATTCTCAACTTATGCATAGTGCATGATTAATAGATTCGACCAAACAGATTAAACCGCTACTATTTTAGTTAAGACAAAAATTTAAAAAGTCAGAAAGTATAAGGATTACAATTGACCAATTTAAAAAATATGAAGATTAAAATTTACCAAATTAAAATATGAAGACTAAATCCATCATTTATATATGATATAGTGACTAAAAACATAACTTAAGCTATCATTATTTATCGTTGAGACGTACTTATTTTACATTTGTTGACTAAGTAAACACGTATAAATCAATCTGAAATAAAACACAAATTACATGATTGTTGTGTTGTCAAATACCTTTTTTTATACAATACCAGTTCAAACTCTCACATCCATACATGCACACAGTGTATTATCATATAGATGAACTTACGGGTAAAACCCTAATAAGCATGGATGAAATTGGGCGTAGTACTCGAGTTTTGTGTTGTCAAATGCTGAAAGTTTGTCGTATCATAAATGTAAAAGAAGCATAGCTAAAAATGAACATACTGTTAATTGTTAAATGCAAATGGTTTATTCCATTTTCAGGCATTCCTGAGTAGCCTCCATCAAGAAAGCAACCAAACATGGCGTTGCTGCTTTCACGCTTTTAGTTCACGTGACTTCATCTTTTTTTCATTTTATATACGTTGATATAAATTCATGTTGGGTTGAAAAGTAGGAAATTTGTGATTTTTTTTTCTTACATTCAAACTGAAATTTCTAAAGACAGTGAAGCTTCCAAGCTCTTAATGGCCGAATATTCTCTAAACGCTCTTAGGATGCTTTGAGCATATTGTTGGTAAGAATAAAAGTAATTTTGTTGTATGGTTAAATCCTTCGTTTAGAATAAAACTTACATGCACATAACTCGATCAAGATTAAATTAAGTACCTCCTAATTTGATTGAAGTTGATGTTAAAAACTAATGAAATCATTGATGTAATATTAATGGACATTAAATCTACCTTGTGACGTTGACATAGTGATTCACATCAGTAAAAATAAAAAATTTTTAAAAAATTAATTAAAAATTTAAGTACGTAATAAATAAGTTCATGTAACATCATATCTTTATCCAAATTCATTTTAGATATAATTTTAAAATTTTAAAATTTTGGTGACATTAATAACGTGGCACTTCTGAAATCAACAAAAATAAAAAATAAAAATTTAAGTTTAAATGAATCTAGATTTAAGTATGCTTTTTTGTCCAAATTATTTTAAATATAGCGTTTTAAATTATAAATTTTTTAAAAAATAATTGGTGAAGAAATATGATGTGCTATAAGCATGCTTTCATCGCTCTAAAATATTTATCTCAACTACTTGTGTCATATTTAATATCCAAGTATTTGTATGTATAAAGTTAGTGTTGTAGGCCAATTTTGGCCCAAATACAACCAAATACCCACCCCAAAAACAGCAGGCCCAACTTCCACATCAAATGACCCAAATAATAAAAAAACCTAAAGCCCACCTAGCCCAACAAACTAAACATTTTCAGCAGCAAAAAAAAAACCCTAGCCACCAAGTTTTCAACCGCCACCCCCTTCACCCTTGGCCATCACGCGCACCACCCACGCACGCCCCTCACCTCCTCGTGAGCCACCCACATCTGACACACCTGCAACAGAGACAAAAACAACAGCAAGAGAAAGCATGCGAGGGATGGGGGAAGAAATAAAAAAAGAACGAAAACAAAAAAATAAAAGAGGAATGTTTTGTAGATCGGCCTTAAAAAGCCAAAATCTATCATTTGTAAGGGGGGAGGATGTACAAAAAAATTTGTGTCAAAAACAAAAGAAAAAAGAAAAGCTTAGAAGGTGAACTTCAATTTTTTTTCCTCTGTTATCTCAATCTTTCTATTTATCTTTGCTTTGTTTTATTTTTTATTTCATTAACTTACTTTAAAACAAAAAAGAATCAAGGAAGAAAAGAGTCTTACCAGATCTACCCCGTGGCGCTCCCCTCTCCGTTTGGCATGGTGAACCGCCGGCGACGATGGGTGTTGAAACCCTAATGAAGGAAGGAGGAAGAGATAAAAGGAGGGGGTTTGAGAGCGTTTTCTTAGAAAAAATACATGAAGGTTAAAATGGTTTTAAAATAAAATTGAAAAGTCAAAAGTGAAACGGCGCCTAACTCCATGATTTGTGTATTTCGCTTTTAGGATATTTGTCCCCTGGTCCTCAACCTCTCCGGTCTTGCTGCAATTTAGTGCTTTAGTTACCTTTTTCCTATGATTTTGCAATTTGGCCACCTAATTCTCTCGAGGTTTTCAATTTAGCCTGCACAAGCAATCTGCGTCTTAATGATTGGGATATTTCGTTTCGAACCTCCCACGCTTGCGCATATTGCAATCTGGTCCTCTCCTCCTTATTTTCTTTTCAAATCTACCTCACAACTTTGTTTTAGTTTAATTTTAGTCCTGTTTTCGTTTTTTTTTTCCTTCTTTTTCGTTTTTTATCTAAATATCATTGTTATTTTCATATTATTATTATTATTATTATTATTATTATTATTATTATGTGCTTTTGTTATATGCGTATATATATATGTATTTGTAATTAGGTTTTTATTTATTCTACTTTAATATTTTTAATGCTATACTTGCCTTTATATTTCAACATTATTATTATTATTATTACCAATGTTTATATATGTTTTATGTATATATGTATATATATATATATATATTTACGTATAGGCTTATTTTTTACTTTACTTCAATATCTTTATTGTTTTTGTTTTTGTGTTTCAATATCGTTATTATACTTATTATTACTATCATTATAATAGTGTATTTTTCTATTTAAGTACATAGATTTTTATATATAGTATTTTGTTATGTTACATTGTTGTTTTTTTATATTTTAATACCATTACTATTATAATCATTAACCGTAGTATATGTTTTGTTATATACGTATATATTTTTTATATATTATTATTTTTATTATACATATTACGTATATATTAAATATCGTACTATTCATGTATTATATCATATATGTACATATCTTTAATATATATATATAAGTATATCTTTATGTAATATTAGTATTATTATTAATATTAATATGTTTTTTTAACATCGTAATTATATGTGTATATATTATGTAAAATGTTTTAGTATTATATTATATATATGCTTTATATATATTATGAACATGTATTTTCAATATCATTAGTTAAATTTTTGTATATATTACCCTATGTACATATTTTAATAATACAAGTTACATATACCTATTTACCATCTTATGTATATAGTTCAAACACTATATATAGTATATTTCTAACACTATTACTATTTATATATACATATATATACATTTTACATATATACTCTCAATTATCTTTATAGGTATATTCATCGTGTTCTCATTGTATTCTCGTATTTCATACTATTGTTACATTTAATATCGCATGCATTGTCATTGTTTTTAACATTATTGTTGTATGTATTATGTGCCTTGATGTATTTCCAACTATTATCTTTCGCTTCCCTTACTTTTATATATTACCCGTTGTTCATTATTTTAAAATATTTATTCGTGTTTTTATTTATTTCAATAAGCAAGGCAACGTACCGATTTAAACACTATGCCATCGATTTCATCGCTATGTTGGGTGAATATCAATCGACTCGTGTTAAAACGGTATATCCTTCTCAATAGAAAACGAAACTTGAAATTTCTCGTGTTTTGATCGGATCACAATTCAATGTTACTTTGGACTAGCAATTTTGAAAATTAAGACAACACTTGTTTATAAGATACCAATTTTGGGCGTCGCGAGGGTGCTAATACCTTCCTCACAGAATCGACTCGAACCCAAATTTTCTCTAGACTTTCACGAGACCTAAACTTGGCCTTCTTTTGTTTTAAAATAAATTTATTAGGTGTCCGATCACACCTATAAAAAGGATCGTGGCGACTCCTTTATTAATAAAATCGAAAGTTGGTTATCAAATGTTTAATAAATCATCACAATTAGCGACCCACCCAAAGCTAAGCTAAAAATTTTTACGTCGCTACAAATTGGCGACTCCAATCGGGGACCTTTTGAGAGTCGAGTCGAATTAAACTCGCGTTGTCAAAATTTTCAAAGTTCCTTGTTCAAATTAACATTTAGTCGTGATCTTCAATTTTTTTGTTTTCAAAAAATCATGCATTTGCATCGTGTTGTATATATTCTAACTTGTTTTATCCGGTTGTTTTTCACTTTAAATTTTGTGATTTTAGTTTTGGTTTAGTTTTTTAATTTGCAAGTTTCTCCCCACACCGTGCGCGTGCATTTTGTTGCATAACAAGAGCTCTCTACCCGGCTCCGTCCGTTTAAGTGAAAGTAAACGCTACGCTTCGTGAGTTAACTCGTCCCTCCACAGAGCTAGTGAATACTTTCGGGTTCCATATGACTTATGCTTTCGTGAGTTAACTTGTCCCTCCGCATAGGCATAAGTAAATGTAATCCCTCTAATTGAACTCGTGAGCCTGTGATAGGCTATGACCGAGGCTCCGTGCTAATCTTAGCAGATGGTAGTACGGGCAATTCGAGTACCTATCTAGAACCAAAACCGCATATAATGAACCATACGAGCCACCTAACTAGAGCCATGCCGAACCTCTGTCCGTTTAGTAGTCCCCAAAATAAGTGCACGGGAGGAATGCCTCTTGCCTTTTGCATTTTTACTTTCTATATAAGAGGATTGGGTCTGTTTAATAAACTAGGTCAGGTAGTTCGATTTGTTGAAGTTCTCTATGTTTTTCTGCCTATATTAAATTACTAATCAAGTTTGTTTATCTTTGCTTTATTGTTTTTTCATCATGCATTAAAGGCATCATATTAGGAAGGTGTTGATTAAAGATTGGTTGCCAAAAACGGGTTTCTAATGGAGGAGTCAATTATACGAGTGACCGAAACGTTGTGTAATACTCCTTTGATTAAGGAAATGCCTAAACAGGGGCTATCTTGAAATTAACACCAAATTTTTGCATATTCATTCATGACTGACATTCATTTGACATTCATATATTCATTCATGCATTCATTCATACATTGCATATCCCATACTCGGTCGCTGAAGATAAAATATATAATTCGCAGTTGTAATACCACAAGACTGGAACCACGTCATCCGTATAAAACTCACCGACAAGCTAGAGTAATGGAGGCTGAATTCAATGAAAAAATTGAAAGATTGTAAAGGCCGAGAACCAGAATGGGAGCCTATGGAATTCCCTCCTTTGTCAAGAACATTTACGTCTGTGGGAATGATATACCCGAGGCAGGACAATGCAAAAGGCACAATGTTAATGATCGAAAAGGGTTTTCAGAACATTAATATAAATGTCATTGACAAAGGAGCTGACACAAGTAAAGATGTCTCAAGGATACACCTTTGCCCCCCTGGTTTCATGTTGAACAATTAGACTGCCGAGGACCTTCTTGTAGTTTATAAGTCTTCAGAGTAATGCTCAAACATTAACATTCTATTGTGTCCTTAGATATAATAGAATTCTTTTGTAAGAGCTTGTATTTGCTCTTTATCATTTAAATGAATATCAATGAAGATGCATTTTGTCACGATTTTCTTTTTTCACATTATCGCTAATTTCATAATCATTTTCTCATTTCATAGCCTATACTCACATTTGCCTCATTGCCATGACATGACATTTCTTTGTTAGTTTCAATACTTGGATGCCCTTCTATAGTTTCCTTTTTCATTCAACTTTCAGGTGCTCAGATGTCAACAGCATGAACAAACCCGTTACGAGTCTTGAAATCAATTTTGAGAAGGCTGTTTGTTTAGGAGAATTCGAAGCTGAAGAAAATGCTGAAGAGTATGTCTCGTCTCCTAATTTGCTAAGAATGGTGGAACAAGAGGATAAACATATTTTGCCTCATCAAGAATCCGTTGAAATAATAAATCTGGGAACTGAAGAAAGGAAGCAAGAAGTGAAGATTGGGACTTCTATTTCAGGGGGCACCAGACATAATTTGATTGCTTTGCTCCGCGAATACAAAGATGTATTAGCATGGTCGTATCAGGACGTGCCAGGATTGGATGAAGATGTAGCAGCCCATAAGCTCCCATTAAAGCTAGAATGCAAGCCTATTCAACAAAAGTAAAGACGGATGAGGCCTGAGATGTTGTTGAAGATAAAAGAAGAAGTCAAGAAGCAATTTGATGCTGGCTTCCTACAAGCCTCTAAATATCCAGAATGGGTGGCTAACATAGTCCCGGTACCAAAGAAAGACGACAAAGTACAAATATGCGTGGATTATCGTGACCTGGATCGAGTAAGTCCTAAAGATAATTTTCCCTTACCACACATTGATACGTTGGTGGATAACACGGTAAAATATTCATTGTTTTCCTTCATGGATGGATTCTCGGGGTACAATCAGATCAAAATGGCCCGGAAGATATGGAGAAACTACCTTCATAACGATGTGGGAACATTCGCTACAAGGTGATGCCTTTTGGGTTAAAGAATGCAGGGCAACATATCGAGAGGCTATGGTGACGTTATTCCATGACATGATGCATAAAGAAATAGAGGTCTACGTCGATGATATGATTGCTAAGTCCGAGGGAAGAAAAGCATGTAGCGAACTGAAGAAGTTGTTCGACGATCGAAAAAGTTTCAGCTAAAGCTCAATCCGTCTAAATGTACGTTTGGGGCTACCTCAGGAAAATTGCTTGGCTTCATTGTCAGCGAGAGAGGCATTGAAGTTGATCCAGATAAAATAAAAACCACCCCCGCGCACGCAAAAGGAAGTCAGAGGATTTTTAGGGAGATTAAACTACATCGGCCGATTTATCGCTCAACTTACCAACTAATGCGACCCAATCTTCCGACTCCTTCGAAAACATAATCCCGGAGAATGGAACGAGGAGTGCCAAGTGGCTTTTGACAAGATAAAACAGTATTTGTCTAATCCTCCAGTGCTAGTACCGCCAATACCGGGAAGACCATTGATATTGTATTTGACTATGATCGAGAATTCAATGGGTTGCGTACTGGGGCAACACGACGAGTCAAAAAATGCGATCTACTACCTCAACAAAAAGTTTACTGAATATAAGGCAAAGTATTCGTCCATAGAAAATATCTTCTTTGCGCTCGGTTTGGGTAGCTCGGAGACTCAAGCAATATATGCTGTATCATACGACATGGCTAATTTCAAAGCTAGATCCAATAAAGTACATGATGGAGGCACCTGCACTCTCAGGAAGAATGGCACGGTGGCAGATCTTACTATCAGAGTATGACATCGTCTATGTGAGTCAAAAGTCAATAAAAGGAAGCGCAATAGCTGACTTTTTGGCGACCCGAACAATGGATGAATATGAGCCATTGAGATTTGAATTCGGGATGAAGATTTGATGTGCATTACGAAAAAGAATGCAAGTCACCAAAGAGAAGTCATGGAAGATGAGCTTTGATGGTGCATCAAACCCATTGGGGCACGGGGTTGGAGCAGTCTTAGCATCACCAGAAGGGAACCATTACCCACTCACTGCCAGGTTGAACTTCTTCTGTACTAATAACATAGCAGAATATGAGGCATGTATCATGGGACTTCGTGCACTATTGAATGAAACGTCAAAACTTTAGAGGTATCTGAGACTCACCTTGGTGATTTACCAAATCCGTGGAGATTGGGAAGTGAGAGACTTGAAACCGGTTAAATCTGGTGACCTAGTGGCGAAATTGATTAAAGAATTTGAAGAAATAACTTTTAATCACTTCCACGAGAAGAAAACCGTTAGGCGATGCCACGCCACGTTGGCTTCAATGTTCAAAGCAAGTAAAGAAGCGAAATAATGCCCTCAAAATGAGCATATACGAGGTCCCTGCACATTGTTGTAGCATTGAGAAAGAGGCAGACGGACGGCCATGGTTCTATGATATCTTAGAATATATCAAGAATCAAAGCTATCCCGAACAAGCGAATGAGAACGACAAAAGAACAATCGGAAGAATGGCGTGGATTTGTTCTTGATGGGATATCTGTATAAAGAGGAAAGGATCAAGTACTTTTGAGACGCGTGGATGATGTTGAAGCGAAAGATACTTGAAGATGTCCATGAAGGAATCGTGGGACACATGCTAATGGTTTTAGTATGGCGGAAAGATTATGAGACTTCGGTTACTCTTGGTTGACGATGGAAAGCGATCGCATTAGTTTTGCGAAAATGCCACAAATGTCAAATCTCTACGATAAAATTCATGTAGCCACTGTCGCCTCTTCACGTCATGACTTCTCCGTGGCCTTTTTCTATGTGGGGCATGGATATCATAGGCCTATTTTCCGAAAGCTTCTAATGGGCATCGATTTATTTTGTGGTCATTGATTACTTCACAAAATGGATAAGCCGCTTCATTTGCCAATGTGACCAAGACTGCAGTTTGCAGGTTTTTGAAGAAGGAAATCATTTGTCGATATGGTTTGCCTGAAAGAATCATTTCAGATAACGCCATGAATCTGAATAACAAGATGATGAAGGAAGTATGCGAGCAATTCCAAATAAAGCATCATAACTCCTCGCCCTATCGCCTAAAGATGAACGGGAACATTGAAGCGACCAATAAAAATATTAAGAGGATCATTGGGAAAATGACTGAGACGTTTAAAGATTGGCACGAGAAGCTTCCATTTGCTTTGTTTGCATATCGCACATCTGTACGAACATCTACGGGAACAACTCCTTTCTCTCTGGTTTATGGAATGGAAGCTGTGCTACCTATCGAGGTTGAGATCCCTTCTCTACGATTCTTAATGGAATCAAAGTTAGAAGAAGCAGAATGGGTACAAGCTCGATATGATCAGCTGAACCTCATTGAAGAAAAACGTCTAAGGGCAATTTGTCACGGGCAGATGTACCAGAAGAGAATGATCGCAGCCCATGACAAGAAGGTACGACCAAGAGAATTCCATGAAGGAGAACGCGTGTTGAGAAAAATTCTCCCAATACAAAAAAACTGCGAGGGAAATGGACACCAAACTGGGAAGGACCGTACGTCGTAAAGAAGGCATTCTTAGGAGGAGCTTTGATCCTTACCGAGATGGATGGGAAAGAGTTGTCGAATCCAGTGAACTCAGATGCTGTGAAGAAATATTATGCTTAAGATGAAAACCCGAAAAGGGCATCTTAAAAAAAAAAAAAAAGGATCAAGGCGAAAACCCGAAAAGGGCGTTTTGATTAGTACAAAAAGATTAGGATGAAAACCGAGAGGCGCCCTAATGAAACAAACTGGCGGTCGAACGATAGGTCAAGCGGTGAGGTTACTGATTTGAAGCATTTCTAAAAGCTCGAAATCTTCTACGAAGAAGCCACGCTCAAAAGATTTTGATTGAGGAACGAGGAAGAGTTCATGTGTTGAATATCTAGAGCATTTGTATCCGTTGAATACGATCCTTTCTTCCTTTTTGACATTTTTTACTCTCATTGTTTAACTTGCTTTGTTTGCCACATTTGAAATAGATGAATATGAAAGATCATTTTTGTCCCTATCTGACCTTTTTCATGCATCTCATTATGTGTTTATTTACATGATAAATGGTAAAATGACATACTCTAAACAAAAGAAATGTTAAGCATTACCTGGATGAAAATTTGATAAGTACAAGAGCCTCAACGCAAGGACAAAGTTCAACCAGGGGCAAGAGAGCGATAACTGAGAAACGCAGATTACTCGTGAAGCTAGAGGACGGGTACAGGGCCTGAAGAGAAAGTCAAGAGTCAAAGCAATGAACACAGATCATCAAAAATCATGACGGAAAGGGACATACGACAAACATGCCTAAGGCGCATAGCATAATCATGTAGGCATAAAGGCATTTAAGACAAACATGTGCATATCATGATAACATCATGCATGACATATACAGGTACTCCAGTAGAATAAGAAGATGTTATAATAGTTGTATTGAATTAAAGGAAAAGACACCTGAGTTCCACCAGATAACATGTTTTGGTATTCTGATGCTTTTATTTCTGTTTCAAAATTCAACTCATATTGCGAGAGGTGAGTTGAGCCTCAGGACATGCTGAGGTAATTTCAATTTCTGTTTTCTTCAATTTATGTTTTTCAAAAAATCAGCTCATATTGCGAGAGGTGAGTTGAGCCTCAGGGTACGCTGAGGTATTTTCAATTTCTGCTTTTCAATTTCTGCTTTTCAAAAAAATTAACTCATATTGCGAGAGGTGAGTTGAGCCTCAGGACACGCTGAGGTAATTTCAATTTATGTTTGTCAAAAAAATCAACTCATATTGCGAGAGGTGAGTTGAGCCTCAGGGCACGCTGAGGTATTGTCGATTTCTATTTCTGCTCTTCAAAAAAATCAACTCATATTGCGAGAGGTGAGTTGAGCCTCAGGACACGCTGAGGTAATTTTAATTTTTGTTTGTCAAAAATTAACTCATATTGCGAAAGGTGAGTTGAGCCTTTTAATTTCTGTTTTCCAAAAATCAACTCATATTGCGAGAGGTGAGTTGAGCCTTTTAATTTCTGTTTTTCAAAATTCAACTCATATTGCGAGAGGTGAGTTGAGCCTCGGGTCACACGCTGAGGTGTTTTTCAATTTTTGTGTTTAAAAAAATCAACTCATATTGCGAGAGGTGAGTTGAGCCTCGGGTCATATTCTGAGGTGTTTTCCATTTCTGTTCTTCAATTTCTGTGTTTCAAAAAAATCAGCTCATATTGCGAGAGGTGAGTTGAGCCTCAGGACACGCTGAGGTAATTTCAATTTCTGTTCATCAAAAAAATCAACTCATATTGTGAGAGGTGAGTTGAGCCTCAGCTCACGTGCTGAGGTATTTTCAATTTCTATTTTTCAATTTCTGTTCGTCAAAATCAACTCATATTGCGAGAGGTGAGTTGAGCCTCAGGACACGCTGAGGTAATTTCAATTTCTGTTCATCAAAAAAATTAACTCATATTGCGAGAAGTGAGTTGAGTCTCAGGTCACACGCCGAGGTATTTTCAATTTCCGTTTTTCAATTTCTGCCTTCAAAAAAAAAAAATCAACTCATATTGCGAGAGGTGAGTTGAGCCTTTTAATTTCTGTTTTTCAAAAAAATCAACTCATATTGCGAGAGGTGAGTTGAGCCTTTTAATTTCTGTTTTTCAAAAATCAACTCATATTGCGAGAGGTGAGTTGAACCTTTAATTCTGTTTTCAAAAATCAACTCATATTGCGAGAGGTGAGTTGAGCCTTTTAATTCTGTTTTCAAAAATCAACTCATATTGCGAGAGGTGAGTTGAGCCTCGGTCACATGTCGAGGTATTTTCAAAATCTGCTTTTCAAATTAAGTTTCAAAAAGATCAACTCACATTGCGAGAAGTGAGTTGAGCCTTAGCTCATGTGCTGAGCTATTTTCAATTTCTGTTTTAATGTCTGTTTTTAAAGAATCAATTCATCTGCGAGAAATGAGTTGAGCTCAAGATCACATGCCGAGTAGAGAATAAAGATTGAAGTGGTTGAAGGCGCCGATTTTGTCTTTCGAAGTTGCGAGTGGAGCTGATCAAGGATATAAGATCTTGCCTTTCGAAGTTGCGTAAGAAAAGACCACAAACCTCACTTCCACGAAGTTGTAGCTGAACATATTGAAGATATCAGATCTCATCTCTCGAAGTTGCGAAGAGCAAAACACGACGGATCTTACATACGAAGATGCGAGTAGATTGAAAATACAAGTTTCTATCTCTTTGAAGTCACAGTGGAATGAACTAAAGCTACAAGATGCGAGGACTGGAAAGAGACTACTGAAGAAGAGAAGCGCCAAAGAAGTCAACAATTGGCAAAACCGCAAAATTGGCCTTTCATTATGTCTTTGCTCTATTCCCTTACGATAATGAGCAAAGAGGGCAGTTGTTGTAGGCCAATTTTGGCCCAAATACAACCAAATACCCACCCCAAAACAAGAGCCCAACTTCCACATCAAATGACCCAAATAATAAAAAACCTAAAGCCCACCTAGCCCAACAAACTAAACATTTTCAAAGAAAAAAAAACCCTAGCCACCAAGTTTTCACCGCCACCCCTTCACCCTTGGCCATCACGCGCACCACCCACGCATGCCCTCACCTCCTCGTGAGCCACCCACATCGACACACGCAACAAAGACAAAAACAACAACAAGAGAAAGCATGCGAGGATGGGGAAGAAATAAAAAAGAACGAAAACAAAAAAATAAAAGAGGAATGTTTTGTAGATCGGCCTTAAAAAGCCAAAATCTATCATTTGTAAGGGGGGAGGATGTACAAAAAAATTTGTATCAAAAACAAAAGAAAAAAGAAAAGCTTAGAAGGTGAACTTCAATTTTTTTCCTCTGTTATCTCAATCTTTCTATTTATCTTTGCTTTGTTTTATTTTTTATTTCATTAACTTACTTTAAAACAAAAAAGAATCAAGGAAGAAAAGAGTCTTACCGGATCTACCCCGTGGCGCTCCCCTCTCCGTTTGGCACGGTGAACCGCCGGCGACGATGGGTGTTGAAACCCTAGCTGAAGGAAGGAGGAAGAGATAAAAGGAGGGGGGGTTTGAGAGCAGTTTTCTTAGAAAAAAATACATGAAGGTTAAAATGGTTTTAAAATAAAAATTGAAAAGTCAAAAGTGAAACGGCGCCTAACTCCATGATTTGTGTATTTCGCTTTTAGGGATATTTGTCCCCGGTCCTCAACCTCTCCGGTCTTGCTGCAATTTAGTGCTTTAGTTACCTTTTTCCTATGATTTTGCAATTTGGCCACCTAATTCTCTCGAGGTTTTCAATTTAGCCTGCACCAAGCAATCGCGTCTTAATGATTGGGGATATTTCGTTTTGAACCTCCCACGTTATGCGCATATTGCAATCTGGTCCTCTCCTCCTTATTTTCTTTTCAAATCTACCTCACAACTTTGTTTTAGTTTAATTTTAGTCCTGTTTGCTTTTTTTTTCCTTCTTTTTCGTTTTTATCTAAATATCATTGTTATTTTCATATTATTATTATTATTATTATTATTATTATTATGTGCTTTTGTTATATGCGTATATATATATGTATTTGTAATTAGGTTTTTATTTATTCTACTTTAATATTTTTAATGCTATACTTGCCTTTATATTTCAACATTATTATTATTATTACCAATGTTTATATATGTTTTATGCATATATGTATATATATATATTACGTATAGGCTTATTTTTTTACTTTACTTCAATATCTTTATTGTTTTTGTTTTTGTGTTTCAATATCGTTATTATACTTATTATTACTATCATTATAATAGTGTATTTTTCTATTTAAGTACATAGATTTTATATATAGTATTTTGTTATGTTACATTGTTGTTTTTTTTATATTTTAATACCATTACTATTATAATCATTAACCGTAGTATATGTTTTGTTATATACGTATATATTTTTTATATATTATTATTTTATTATACATATTACGTATATATTAAATATCGTACTATTCATGTATTATATCATATATGTACATATCTTTAATATATATATATAAGTATATCTTTATGTAATATTAGTATTATTATTAATATTAATATGTTTTTTTAACATCGTAATTATATGTGTATATATTATGTAAAATGTTTTAGTATTATATTATATATATGCTTTATATATATTATGAACATGTATTTTCAATATCATTAGTTAAATTTTGTATATATTACCCTATGTACATATTTTAATAATACAAGTTACATATACCTATTTACCATCTTATGTATATAGTTCAAACACTATATATAGTATATTTCTAACACTATTACTATTTATATATACATATATATACATTTTACATATATACTCTCAATTATCTTTATAGGTATATTCATCGTGTTCTCATTGTATTCTCGTATTTCATACTATTGTTACATTTAATATCGCATGCATTGTCATTGTTTTAACATTATTGTTGTATGTATTATGTGCCTTGATGTATTTCCAACTATTATCTTTCGTTTCCCGACCACTTTTATATATTACCCCGTTGTTCATTATTTTAAAATATTTATTCGTGTTTTTATTTATTTCAATAAGCAAGGCAACGTACCGATTTAAACACTATGCCATCGATTTCATCGCTATGTTGGGTGAATATCAATCGACTCGTGTTAAAACGGTATATCCTTCTCAATAGAAAACGAAACTTGAAATTTCTCGTGTTTTGATCGGATCACAATTCAATGTTACTTTGGACTAGCAATTTTGAAAATTAAGACAACACTTGTTTATAAGATACCAATTTTGGGCGTCATGAGGTGCTAATACCTTCCTCGCAGAATCGACTCGAACCCAAATTTTCTCTAGACTTTCACGTAGACCTAAACTTGGCCTTCTTTTGTTTTAAAATAAATTTATTAGGTGTCCGATCACACCTATAAAAAGGATCGGTGGCGACTCCTTTATTAATAAAATCGAAAGTTGGTTATCAAATGTTTAATAAATCATCACAATTAGCGACCCACCGAAAGCTAAGCTAAAAAATTTTTACGTCGCTACAGTTAGCAATTAATACATTTATTATTATATTATTGAATGTATATAATTAATATTATTTTAAGTTAATATATAAAAATTATATATTAAATGTTGTAAATTTCATTGATAAATAGATATCATGTTGAGATTATAAATAAGAAAAATACTAAATATTTATATATCATAATTGTTAAATGTGAAAAAAAATGTGTTTTGGAAAGACTACTTGCTTTTTCATCTGGTTTATACTATGCACATTACTACAATTGAAGCATATGTTATTACCAACCAGAAGTTTATAGAATCACATAGTTTTAGTCTTTGACATGATCGATTAGGCCATCTTGGATCTATTATGATGCAAAGAGAAATCGAGAATTCAATTGGACACCCACTAAAGAATCAAAAGATTCTTGAATTTAAAGAATTCTCATGTGATGCATGTTCTCAAGGAAAGTTTATTATTAGACCACCACAAAAAAAAAAAAGGATTGAATCACTCGTAATTTTGAAGCATATTCAAGGTGATATATGTGGACTCATTCATCCACCATGTGGATCATTCAGATATTTTATGGTTTTGATTAGAGGTGTCCATAGATCGGGTCGGGCCCAACCAAAATCTTAAGCCCGGGCTTGGCCTAGCTTGAAAATGAGACTAAAATTTTACCCAAGCCCGATTGGGATAAAAATGCTAAAACTCGGGCATGGTCCGGCCCACTTGTATTAAATCTTTTATATATATATTAAAAAATATAATACATCAAAAATACTAAAAATATTAAAATAAATGTTTCTCAACAAATTGAAAATAAATTTAAAAATATGTATACTTGAATAACACTAAAATAGGTGCAACTTAACAAGCAAATATCTCTAAAATAGTAACAAAATTAATAATAAAATAAGAGTTATAAATATCCAAATAATAACAACAAAATAGTAGCAACATAATAGTGAAAACAACAAGAAAGTAGCGAGAAAACAACAAGAAAATAGCAACAAAACAGTAAAAAATAGTAAGAAAATAGGAAAAAAATAGCTTTTTTTTTTTTTTTTTTACAAATTTAGGTCGGGCCAAGCTTGATCCAAAAAAGCTTTACCCAAGGGTTGTCACGTTTTCTAAATAGGCCTTATTTTATTGCCCAAGTCTATTTTTCGGGTCTATATTTTTACCCAAATCCTCTCACTTTTCGAGCGTGTCACCCGGCCCGACCATCATCCATGACCTTATACAAAATGAGTATCATATTCATCATATGAGTCAACACATTATGGCTAACTAACAAAACACTAAACAAAGACTCGAGTCCCTATACATGCCAAAAAGCAAAACAACGAAACTAGCTATACCAAGGTCTTGAGTGATAGTGTGATCGAAGCTTTTGATGTCACTGGATCCTCGATGCTAGCTTGGCGACACTATCAGGAAAGAAAAGAAAGGAGGGTAAGCGTGGGAGCTTAGTACGTACATATATGCAAATAAAGTGTAATTATAAGAAAATCATATTCATCCAACGGTAGCTTGTCATGCTTAAAAGATATAAATCACTTAACGTCTCTATCTTACTCTCCCTTTCATTCATGTATACTTAATACATCTCATTCCTTACTCAGGTCCTAACCATGAGTTCAGTATGCATACCTCATCAAAGTATTCACCAACTAAATCTTCGGGTTACCCGTTGAACTCTCGAAATACATATGGATACGTGGGGAATTTGCATCTAATACCATATAAGAAATCAGGGCTACCTCCTGCTATGAAACACTCACATCTGAGCTACTCACGGGCCTTTTTATCAAGTCAAGACTCGGACCCTATAGCTATCATGTAAGATTTGTTCATTGAGCCACTCATGGGTCTGTACACAAAGTCAGTACTCGGACCCACGTTACCTATAGCATTTATCTCATGAACTCAGACTCAACTCATGAGTTCAGACCATAATTTTTCTTTCATAACATGCCCCTTTGTATCCTATGCTATGTCTAAGGTTCAACGGGACTTCATATCTGATCGAATAGCATCGCATTTGTTCACATTGTAATTTACTCGCATAACATGTCACTTATACATTCATGGCAACAATTAAAATTTAGATACATAACAACAATAAGCTAATTACACATGTATATTATTAAAATATACCAAAGTAAGCTTCAATAACACATTATTTACATTTGTAATTACCTCGATACAAAATGATGAAGACGAGCTTAATCCTCGTAAACTTTGTTCTTACCCTGATCAAGACCCGAATCACGTTTCTCTTGATTTGTAAGAGATGTTAATGGATGATATTTTGAGCTCTCAAAATCCCCCTTTAGAAGATGAAAATAAGCTGAAGAAGAAGAAATAAAAAGATGAAGCCTTTTTGTTTTATTTTATTTAAAACTAGTCAAAATTAGTGACCAAAACACCACCTAATCTTGACTTTCCCATCAATTTGTCCCCTATGGCGCCACCCTATTTTTTAAGGGTCTAATTGCTCTTTAGGGCCCCCAATTTAGGTTCTTTAGCTAATTGAGACTCTTATCTAATAAAATAGGACTTTTGCACTTTATGCGATTTAGTCCCTTTTCACAATTAAGCAAGCAATCGCTAAAATTAATTCACCAAATTTTCATGTCCTTATCTAACCATGCTACAATACATAAAATGATATTTAAAATAATTTTCTTGACCTTGGTTTAGTGGTTCCAAAATCACTATTCCGACTAGCCCCAAAATCGGGCTGTTACAAATATAATACATCAAAAATATTAAAAATATTAAAATAAATGTTTTCAAACAAATTGAAAATAAATTAAAAAAATATGTATACTTGAATAACACTAAAATAGGTACAACTTAACAAGCAAATGTCTCTAAAATAGTAACAAAATTAACAATAAAACAAGAGTTATAAATATCCAAATAATAATAACAAAATAGTAGCAACATAATAGTGAAAACAACAAGAAAATAGCAACAAAATAGTAAGAAATAGCAAAAAAATAGCTCTTTTTTTTTTTTGCAAATTTTGGTCGGGCCAGGCTTGATCCAAAAAAGCTTTACCCAAGGGCTGTCACGTTTTCTAGGCCTTATTTTTTTTGCCCAAGTTCATTTTTCGGGCGTATATTTTTACCCAAATCCTCCCACTTTTTTGGGCGTGTAACCTTGTCCGACCATAAACATGTCTAGTTTTGATAGATACATCTACTAAGTGGTCACATGTGTGTTTATTATCGACTCACAACTTGACTTTTTTGAGACTACTTGCTTAAATAATTCGATTAAGAGCACAAATTCCAGATTATGCAATCAAGCTCGTCTTGATAATTCTAATGAGTTTACATCCCAAGTTTTAAATGATTATTGTATGTCAATTGAGATAAAAGTTGAACATCATGTAACTCATATTCATACACAAAATTGTTTAGTTAAATCATTTATCAAACGTCTCCAATTAATAGCTAGGTCATTGCTTATGAGAACAAAATTCTTTATTACAACATAAGGACGTAATATTTTGGCATGCAAAAGTATTTGTGCGCATTAAACCAACAAGCTATAATAAATACTTTTCATTACAATTTACTTTTGATTAAGAGTTAAATATTTTTCATTTTAAAATTTTTAACTGTATAGTATATGCTTCAATTGCTCCACCATAACGCACAAAAATGTACGCTAAAAAGGTCAAGACTTAGCAGTGTAGTTGAAGAAGAATTTTAGGGTGTTTTTTTTTTTTTCTTTTTTGGTTTGTAACGCATGAAGGAGGAGGGTTTTGGGATCCAACGTGAATAAGGCTGATACAATCTAAATTTATTTATTTTATAAATTAAGTTTAGATTCTCAACGAAGCACTAACAGTGTTGATAAAAAGGCTAAAAGAACTCCAAATATTGAAGTAGGAGTCTTTTCATGTATTTACGTCTGTATGAATTTAATGTTGAGATTTTATTTTGATTTAAATTAATTTATCATGTGCGAGATTTGATCAAATGTATTATAATTTAAATTTAAATATATTTCGATTATCAATTTAATTATCATAATTATATGAATATATTTATCGTAATTATAAATTTTATATATTATACATATTCACACTACAAACCAAAGTAATGCAACAAAGATAAGCAAAACGCTCATTTGTTATCTCAAAAGAAAAAAGAAAAAAAGAAAAAAAAAAAAAAAACTAAAAGGCTCACACACTTATTCATTTAGGTTAAATTATGTTTTAAGTTTCTATAGTTTAGTTTTTATACTTTTTAAATTTTAAAATTTTAATCTTAATCAAACGATAATTGTTAAAATTAAGTTATGTTATTTCAAAAATTTGATGCAATAAACATATTATTATATATGCAATGTCATGTTAACTTGTTATTTTCACATATTAAAATATTTTTTTCAAATTTTAAAAAGTATAGGGACTAAAATGATTCAATTGAAGAATATGGACTAAATCTACAATTACACGCATAATATGAGATTAGTAATTAAATTTAACCAAATAAATTTAATCACTACTGTTTAGGTCTGAACGAAAATTGCAAATTTTAAAAAGCACAAGGACTACAATTGACTAAATTAAAGTACAGGGACTAAATTAAAATTTTTATAAAATACAAGGACTAATAATAAAATTTAACTTAAGCAAAACCCTCACTAATTATCCCAGAAAAGGAAAAAGAACAAGTAAAAGCTCATCAAATTTACATTAGCAACAAATTTTATAAAAAAATTGACTCAATTTAAAAATAAATACAAGTAATTATTTATTTTCCATATATTAATTTATACAAACATAAAATCCTTTCTTTAAGACAAATTCATGTAAATTAAGTATTAACTCGATTAATATTAATATTATTAATAATTGGAATTTAAGAAAATCTAGGAATAATTTTAAAAATTATGTGAAAAGTAACTGATAAGAGATTATTAAAAAAAACCTCTGGGAAATAAAATGAACAATACCCCCAGTCATGACACGCACGAAAGAACGGCTAACGTTGAAAAGACCATCGTCTACTCCCCCTTGGATTATCTATATTTGACTGTTAGATCCATTTCTCTCTTTATTTATTAACCGTTACAACGGCGAAGGGACAACGAGTCAGAGACTCAGTGCCCCAGAAAATGCCATGTGCCCCGCCATTAAAACCCATCCCTGTAACGGCTACTTTCCACGCATTCTCACCTATATATATATAAATACACTCACTCACTCACCAACCCAACTCACCTCTCTTCTTTTATCTAAGCACTCAGTCCTCTGCTTTCTCTTTTTGAGCTCAGCTTTTTCAAGCTTTTGATGTCCCCATGGCTGCTAAAGCTTTTTCAAGAAGTATAACTCCTTCTTTGGTGCTTTTGTTCATATTTTTAAGCTTTGCACAAGGTAAAGAAATCATGGTTGGTGGCAAAACAGGCGCTTGGAAGATACCTTCTTCTGAATCAGATTCTCTCAACAAATGGGCTGAAAAAGCTCGTTTCCAAATCGGCGACTCTCTCGGTATGTAAAGCTACTTATGTCTGCTGTTTCACTTTTGTGGGCATTGTTTAACAATTCCTGTTTGGTGTATTGTTACAGTGTGGAAATATGATGGTGGTAAAGACTCGGTGCTTCAAGTGAGTAAGGAGGATTATACAAGTTGCAATACGTCGAACCCGATTGCAGAGTACAAAGATGGGAACACCAAGGTGAAGCTTGACAAGTCAGGACCATATTTCTTCGTGAGTGGAGCAAAGGGTCACTGCGAGCAAGGCCAGAAGATGATTGTGGTTGTGATGTCTCAAAAGCATAGGTACATTGGAATCTCTCCAGCACCTTCGCCGGTTGATTTTGAAGGTCCGGCCGTTGCTCCAACAAGCGGTGTTTCAGGGTTGAAGGCTGGTTTGTTGGTGACAGGGGGGGTTTTGGTTTTGGGGTTGTTTTGAGTTTGATATCCATTAGATTATTTTATATGTAGTTGAGTTGCTATAGAAATAGCAAATTCATTTTTATGTATTGGTTTGATTATTCTATATTTTTTTGCATATGTTTCTTTACACATCTACGACCAAGCTGGGGTTAATCAATCCTCAATCCTCTTAACAAGTTATGGTTATGGTAGATATACCATAAAACCAGGAGGAAACATGTGAGATAAAAAACTAAAATTTTCTGTCAATAATGTTACCAGTTACTCAATCAAAGAAGATACCAAAAAACCAAAATTTAAACCGGAGTTTTTGCATTTTCAATCTTTTATTTGACCTAATAGTATTTCCATCCACATCGGGTTCTAATGATGTTTGCTCAAAAAAAATACATTTTATCCACATAAAAAAAATGCATAATCAAGTCCATAAATACCATTCATTCATGAATTTGTCATAATTTAAACTAACAAGGGTCTCATCTCTTCAAGGTAATTTAAGATGTTTTTGGAAGTCTTTTAAAGTGGTCCTTCATCTAAAAGGTTAACATAAAGATTCTTTTAACACAAGATCCATGACCCAGAAAACATTCTGTACATGCTATTTTGTCATAATGTGGTGGTGCATATAATATATGTGTCAATTCATTCCTTCTCTAACCCATCTACAAATGCATACCACAATATCTGAGGAACCAAAGGGTCGTCAAATCTTCAACCAGAGGATCTGACACCTCCAAGGCTCCCCCAACAGTTGCAGCAACTACTTTTCTGCATTTCCCTCTAGCTTTGGTTCAGTTTCAGTGGATTCGGAATTCGAGGATTGCTCCTCAGCGGATGAGGTGGATTTGATCGGTTTCTTGAACTGCACCAAGATCATGGTCATATTATCACAACCCTCACCGGTGGCTGTTGATGGTGCTAAGCACTTGTCAAGTACCCTCTCACAAACAACAGAAAGCTTGCTTTCCTGCGTTGCATTCAATAGTTTATACTAAGTATTCAAACCAGAGTATTCAAACATTACAGTTTGACGAAAGTTGGAGATGCTTATATACATACCGCTTTTAGTTGTTCATGAATGAAATCAACTAGTGTCTGACTTGACATGCAGTCCCTGAAACGTAAAATCCATAATTCAAAAGGCCTTAGGTAATGAGCCATGAAGAGTACGAGTAATCAACTAAATGAGACATATTAATTCTATTTCTATAAAATATAAGGAAAATGCACTGGATACCAGATTCCGTCACATGCCAGAACCATGAACTCATCATCATCACAAAGCTCAACCTAATAGAAAATTAGTAAGATGTAGAAGTTAGCGACTACAAGCTCCAAATATTTTTAGGACTGATATGAACATATATAGCAAAAGTAGGAAAAAAAATTTATAGTATAGTGATCTGGCCACCATGCTTAAAGAGATATACTTACGGTGTTTATATCTGGATTTGCAGTTACAATTTGCTTTTCAGCAGACAAAAATTTATTCTGCTTGAATTCCATGTCACCTGCAGCAAAAAAGAATTGATGGATTAAAACTACATATCTAAATCTCTTTCTCTCTTTACTTCCCTTATTGATGCATGGAAGCATTCATTTGCATAGGAAGAGGTAAAGTAATTACCTATCGCTCTTGCAAGATTCAAACTGCCATTGACACGTCCTGCATGTATAAACCCCCCAGCTTTTAAGATCCTTTCTTTCTCGACCTCAAGATCAGGTTTGTGATCTTTAGAGAGATTGTATGCCTAAACAAAAGGAAGCCATTTAAGAACACAAATAAAATAGACCATTAATTCAGACAGAAAAGTGCATTCCCTACAACAACACTCATGTTCGATGTCTCGTAATTAAAAGTACAAAAGCATATCGATCCACTAACAATTAAATTGATTAACAAGGATAATCTCGATTTTTAGAATCTGGCTGAGAAGAAATTATATCATTAATAGAATATTACCTGACCCTTTCTAGATATCACACAACGTGAGTCGCCGGCATTAGCAACGATAAGTTGGTTATTTCTAATAACTGCAACACAGGCTGTGCTACCGGAAGTAGGTCCAGGAAAGTCAGAATGAGGGCCCTGATTACAATTATAAAAAAGAAATATAAACTAAACACACAAGTTCTTGTGCCTTAATTGTACAAACAAATTAATTCATGAAAATCATGGATGAACCATATTATCATGCAATCACAGACAAACCCTGATTGTACATTTATGATACCTGCCTCAACTGAAAAGGTAAAATGCATAGTAAGATATTAATGTTCAAGATGGAAATAAACTCTCCATAATATAATCTGCATAGACACACCAAATCAGCTCAAACTAAAAGTAAACAAGTAGTAATGATGTTCGATTTTTCTTCTTTGATCTAAGTTTCCATCATAGTTAGTGGCTATCGTCAACTTTCTATTTAGCATAATAGTTAAGGACAACAACCCGGGAATATTCTTTTTGTTTACGTAAGTACCTCCTCAAAGGCCCAATTATCAACTTGGTCATTACTATCCCCACCCCTTGGAGACCATATCAATCCTTCTATCATGCCAGTAAACTTATTTAACTTATCGCCCAAAATGGCTAATTCTCTCCATCCTCTTTGTCCACGCATCATCTCATCCATTCTGCATTAAATGTAACTCAAGTTAGAAACATATAAAACAAAAAACATATGGAAAGGCATTTCAATAAACCTTGTTATTGCTATTTCAATATGCATGGAACATGCATGCGTATGTTTCTGCTAGAAGGACTTAAGCCTTGTGAAATTCACGATGAGATGTTAGCAGGAGTAAAAAGTGGAACAAAAAGAAAAATTCACTCTCACACTTCAAGTATCAAAGAATTGATCAACACACATTGTTAGTAGCAGGTACTAAACACTGAAATCCCTCAAATTATCGAGGCACCAGAACTGCTTTGTTGACCTCCCTAACAATGAGAACATAGTGAAGAACAAACATAATCAAATTACATAACCTGAAAAATGCTTCCTGAAGTGATGTTCCTATGTCCCCAGCTGCATATGCTTCATGCTTGAGAACCTGCTGATGAAGATATTTGGCACAGAACTTTGCAACCACCTTGCCTGCAAGTTATGAATTTGGGTAAGTTTACCATGAACGCTGGCAACTACTAAGACTTGTGACCGTATTTGTAAAAATCAGGATGTTATTCTCAAAGCGGTCTATAAAAGTATTCACCTCAGCATCAAAGTTAAGCCCCAGCAACTGTGACAACCAGGCCAGGGGGCAGGCAGGGGCCTCGGTCCCCCTGGTTAAATGGTACAATTCAACTTTAGTCCCTCCGAAATGTTAATAATTCAATCTAATCCCTTTTAGCCTCTTTGTTAAACAGAAAAATTGCATTTTTGGCCCCTCTCAAAAGTTAAAAATTCAATTGAAGCCATTTTAATACAAAATTTCTAGCTTTGGCCCCAAAGTAAAAAAAAAAAGTATCTTGCCCCCCCCCCCCCCAAAAAAAGAAAAAAGAATTCACATAATTCATAGGTTCAACCCTGATGAGGACCCTTTGTAGACAAAAAGTTGAAAAGTAGCTAAGAATCAAAGTTCATTTGAAAAGAGAATAGGTTCAAGCTCCTTCATAACCTGTATATGTAACTGAAAACAATCATAAGTACCTGAACCATCCAAGTCTTACCTCCATGACCATCATAAACACCAAAGAACGAAGTAGAAGCATCAAGATCAGGATATGCAGCATGCTATGAAAACAAATAATAAAAGGTAACTAACATATCCATATAAACAGAATTTGGTAATTTGAAAGAAATATATAAAATGTAAGGTCCAATATATATAACATATGGAATACAGATGACAAATTGACCCACATTACAAATAGTAAATGACAAAGAACTTCAATTCAATGTTTTGGAAGACCTTTTATAACAGACTAAACATATTTACCAAAATTTTTCCTCCCAAAAAGAAAAATTTTCAACCAGGTAATAGAATGTAGCAACAAGGATCCAAATTATCAAAACATTTGAAAGCTAGAGTTTTTTTTTGTTCTTATTGGGTCTAAAGGTTTAATTTGTCACTCACAGCATCTTCCATAGTAGCACGCCATCCTTGCATAGATGATAAACCATATCTAACCCTGTCATTCTCGCCATCTTCAGAGAATTTTTCAGTTTTGGGGGTGCTGAGATATATACCCATCTTTTTTCTGCAGTTGAATGAATCATGTTAAAATTTAACAGCTTTTAAATTCAATTGGCGTACTAGATCCCCATTTTTTGTAGCTAAAGAAAATTTAGAGTGAAATTAATAACTACACACAACAGAAATTCTTAAGCTAAATCAAAACTTAATCTTGAATAGTAATAAAAAAAATGAATGTTGAAAGAAAAGAAATAAGTAAGAGCAGGCAAGAACATGAAGCTAGATTAAATGCTAAGACAAAAAAAAAACCATAAAAGTTACACTTGGAAAGCTAGGCAACAAACTAAATAGTCACTAACTTTGGTAAGATCAAATTAAGGTCTTACATAACAAAACAAGAGAAACCCAGATGCTAATTTGATGCAAAAGATGAAATAACGCAAGATTCAAGCGAGAAAAAGAATAAAAATTTACAGGAAAAAAAAAGTGATGCTTTGTTAAAGAGTTGTTAGTAATATCTTTACATGCCCAGCTAAGGAAAACCCTACAGAAATTTCATGGAAACTGAAAGGAAAAACGAGGGATTATGAGGTGAAACAGACAGGAACTGAAACATTCAAAGAAAGAGGACAAATAAATAAACAAGCGAAGGAAGAAGAAGAGGATGAAAAAAAGAAGAAAATCAAAGAGCTTTATTAAATTTTCTTACTTTGGATTGAATAAAAATGATTAATTTTATTTGTTAGGAAAGCAAGCAATGGCGTGGCAGCGACTATTGTTGGAAAAACATATGTACTTCAAATATGTAAGAATGTTACTGTTAGCTGTATTAAATTGAAATCTAAATATTAGATTTTTATCTAATTTATTAGAATAGATATTATATATATATATATACTCGAGGATGGGATGAAATTTATGTATCTTTTATTAATTATTTAATGTCATTTTAATGTTTTTTATGTAATTGATATATTATTTTGATATTTTTAATTTAAATTTTAAATCCTGAACTTTAAATATTGGATACTGAACCTGAACACAAGATTATGAGTCCATAGTCCAAGATCTAATGTCCATAGTTTAAGATTTAAGTTACAAAAATTACCAATATGATGTGGCAATAACATAAAAATGATGTTGAAATGACATTAAATAATTGATAAGAGATACAAGATTATATAGTATCTCTTTATATTATTGAAGAGTATCGTTACAACTCGTTAAAAATATTAATTGTTAAAAATAATTATATGATATATTAAATTAATTATTTTATAAATTGAATCTCTAAATATGTTTTTATCTTATAATGAATGGAGAATTCTTTTTAAAAATCCTTAAAATGAACTTAAAAGAATTTATATTATAAAGAGTTGAATAATTTATTCAAAACATTATAACGTTATAACAAATTGTAGGTTAAAATATATTTTCCTAATTTTTATACTTTAAATTAGTAAATTGATTTTTATTTTAAGAAATTTATTATTATTTATTCCTTAATAAGTATTTTTAATATCATTAATAATAATTTTTTTGTTAGATATGTGAATTTTTTAAATTTCAAAATATAATACAAAAAAATTAATTTTAAAGTTGAATTTTAAAATTTCAAAAAGTAAAGAGAATAAATTTTAAAAATAAAATTAAAATAATTAAATTTTAAATTGTATGAAAATTATAGAAACTTGAAAAGTATATATTAACATAAATTCAAAATTCATATATAACCATGCATATTTATATTTATGTATAATTTTAAAATTTATCCCATTTAATAATTTTATATTAAATATATTATTATTGTTGATGTGAAGAAAAATATGCATTAATTATATATTATTATGAATGTTGTTTTTATTGCCAATTATTTTCAAATAATTATAGATTGAACATAGTAAGAATTATTCCAAATTTATGATGTAAATGTCTTTTAGTGTTGATGTGATGATGGCTCTCCCAACATAATAAATTGTGATCATATTTCTGTTTATGTAATAATTATACACAGTTTTTTAAAATTATTAGAGAAAATATCTCATACGCAATCAAATAATAAGTAATTAGAAAAGTCATAATTTACACATTTTTAAATTTATAATTTAAATTTAAATAAAAATACTTTCAATAATAATTCAAACTTTTGAAATTTTATTATTATTCAAATAGTAAATAACACATTTTAAAATTTTTGTAACTTTTCATATTTTAATAGTTTTTAAAATTTATTAAAATGTTTTTTTTTTCCGAATCAAACAATCTTATGAACCCTGTATAGTTTTCAGTGGAAGAAGACGCAAATTGCTTGGAATCCAAAACATAAAAAGAAAATGAATGTAAATTAAGGCATTGAATATGGAAGTCTGGTTGGTCGACTATTGGCCCTGCTTCTGCAGTTTTCTTGATAGTAACCCCTCCTAATCCCCTTTTTCTACGAATTTTAAAGAGATTTTAATTTTTTCCCATAATTTTTGCAAATTTTATGGGTTTTTATTGAAAATATGAAAACATTTCAATTTTTCTTATTCTATTAATATTTTAAAGAGTAGTGATTAAATTTATAAAAATTATAATCGTCGAGGGTTAAGCAAATTATTTTACCTTTTTTCTTAATAACTATCAAGATTTTTGGTATATTTAAAGTAATTTAAATTTTTATTAGTTCGGTTTCAAAATAAAATAAAATAGATATTTAATTAATTTATATGAAATTATATAAAGGTTGAAAGTGGTTGTTCGATATTGAATTAGAAGTGGAGCCCACAAATTTTGGTTTTTGGTGAACAAGTTGATAAGTGTGCAAGTCAGGAATCAGTCTAATTGATTGTCCAAGTAAAGGGCAACAAACATAGTCTCCTTTCTTCGGAATGGGGGAATCGAGATCGAGTGCGATGTGTTTAATTTTTTTTATTTTATATTATAATATTTAATTTTATTATTATTATTATTTTCACACTAAATGTAAAATAAACGTATTGTTCATCTAAAAAGGTTCTAAGAATAATTGTTTTCATCTTTTACTAAAACATACTGGTTTTTGTCTTCAATGTAAAATATGGCAGCATAGGTGCAAAGTTATTACGGTCAGTACCTTGCATACGAATTGTATTATGAATAGAATGTACAAGTAGATGGAACAAATACCACAATATTTTCCGGAAAGTCTTGCATCTGTCGGAATAATTCTGCTTTATCAATAAAAATAAAAATGTGTTTTCGTTTTCTGCTTAATAAACATAAGTTTGTATTCCGGCCGGTTTGACCGTTTACAAATTAGGACCTTTGCCGGCTGCCTTCATCAAAGGTGTTTCAGCCTCCTCAGGCTTATGGTGTTCCTAACTCAACACCAAATTAAGCATATTTTAATAATAAAACCTCTGGTAGTAAGTACACCATAATAAATTCAACTTATCTTTGAATTGTTAATCTCCCTAAGATTTAAAAACTATATCAATTGGACTTTTCCATAGATACAAATGAGATAAACTACGACCCTACGAATTTCCAAAGTGAGTGAACACCAACATATGGCCCCAAAAGCTCCTCCACCACATACAAACATGGGATAACAAACAACGCAATGAACCAAATTCACCACAAACATATAACTGTACTTGCTTCAACGACACAGCTTGCATGATGTGGGCGGGACATTTTTCAGGCAGCAAGATCGGCTTCATTAGTGCACATGTCGCCTGCCATTCCATTTAGATAAACAACGTGATCAAATAAATTCCAAAATTGAAGCCTTTACGGCATTTTGTTCAATATACCGTACAATGGAAAACAACAACAGTCGTGATGTACGATGAAATCCTGACCATAGCACATGAAATGAGATACTATTCTAGATAAGGTATCCTTCATTCCAAAAGACTTAGATATGAGAATATGTGATATGAATTACAAGGCAAATGAGCAAAATACTGTGAAAAAAGTGTTTGGGGAATGGACTATATATGGCAAGTCATTGTTTTATGAACTAATTGAAACCTGTAATGTAATGTGATGCAGGTTCTTTATGGGTGTCACTGTACTAATGGCTCACCCACCTAAAGCCTGCATATCGATATTTGTCCATGTTTACAGCAGCTACACAAACTTGAGTGCTCTGCCAAGAATTAGGACAACTAAAAACACATATATTACTCACATTCAAGAAAACACTGATTTCACTCAAAAAAACACAAGGCAATGAGGGAGATAGGTAACAAACAAGTTTCAATCCCCATGTCTGAAAATCACCCCTTTTTGGCACAAGTTGAGCATAGAATAGTTTCAGTACACAAGGGGTAATTCATGTAAAGATAAAAGGTTAAGGCACTTGAATGGACCTTTTGAAGGAAGGAGACACCCAAAACCCGATCGATTTTGGGTTAAGCATCATATAATAGTATTTTCCATAACTTGCATAACAGAGTATCAACATCTTTCCCCATGATCAAATGTCCCCTTCCATACCACTAATCGAGAAATTCAGAGGAAGGAGTGAATCAACTGCTGCAACCAACCACAATACAAGAAACAACCCAAAGGGTGAAATGATACCAAGAAGTGAACAAGCAACTTCGAGCGAATAACCCAACCATTACTATCTAACCAACTACCAATGAAGTAACAAAACGAAACTGAATTAGGAGTTGACAAAAGTCTAAACATGACAGTCTCAGAAATTTTTCCAACCATAATCATTCTTATAGAAGAACTACAATAATCTGTATTAGTATTTGACGATTATTAGAATGACAGCTCCTTCACTCCAAAGGAAGCAATGTGTAAGAATCAAGATACCTTCCATAAAAGATATATCAGATAACAAAGCAATGTTCTAAAAACGGGCACATCAAATTAAAAAGCAAAATTAACCAAATCTATTGGGAATTTGAAATAACTATTTATAACCTTGACAAGATAATATGTTTACAAACATGATTCCTCAGGATCATCATTTAAAAAAGACAAGAACAACCTCCATACATTGCAACAGCTGTTCATGTTTATACAAAACATGCTCATGAACTTCAAACCACAAACCCCCCAGAAAATTACAAACAGAAATAGAAAATTTATATTAGTAAGAACACATAAAAAAAGGAATCAAATCATGGACCCAAAGGCAATATACAACTCTTTGAAAAATAAAACAGTAATGCTAGAAACATAGTCTATTTATTGTAGAAAGCCAAAAAGAACTCAATTTGCTCCAAAGGAAAATATCAGCACTGCATGCAATCCTATGTCATAAAAACTTTAAACCAAGATCGAAACAAATGCATTCTTCACTAAATTTACAATCTTTCATTTGTAAATTTGTTTAATGAACTTATTGAAACCTTTAATGTAATGTAATGTAACGCAGGTTCTTTATGGGCAAAAATGTACTAATGGCTCACCCACCTAAAGCCTGCATATTGATATTTGTCCATGTTTACAGCAGCTACACAGACTTGAGTGCTCTGCCAAGAATTAGGACAACTAAAGAACCCATTAAAATTAGTTCTTCCATTTAACAATCACTTAAACCTTATTACTTGCATTAAAAAAAATCATTCTTCACTCAAAGGAAAAGGCAATGAGAGATGGAAACAAATGACTTTTTTTTTATAAACACATATCTGAAAATCATCCCTTTTTGGCACAAACTCAAACAAAGGTATAGTTTCAGCATACAAAGGCAAATGCATGTGAAGATAAAAAGTTAGGGTTTTTGATTGAACCTTTTGAAAGACGGAGACACCTCAATTGAATTTGTGATTGTAATTTAAAGGTCCATAATTTAGCCTCGACTAGCCCAGTTCTGGATTTGCCAACTGGTACCAAAGTTTCTTAAGGAAATCGAATGCATCTCTTTCCTTCTAAGGTTCTGAAATTTTAGAAGTTTATTGACAGACAAATCCCTGAAATGCAACTAGACAGTAAAATCAGACTCAAGCGATAAAAAAAAAGCCAAAGATGAAGGTCTCAAGACATGACAAAGTTGAAGCCTTTAAAATCACCAGGTTGGATGTTTTGCCAGAATCAATCAACTGACCTTACGAATATCATACTTCTCCAGGGTAATTTGTTCAAAATACCACACAGTGCACAAATGAAAAACAACATTCATCAAGACGCACAATAAAACCTTGCAGATGGAGAATCAAATGAGATATTCCAGATAAGGAATCTTTCTAAATGACTTAGAGATAAAGAATAAGTGATATAAATTATAAAGCAAATAACCAAAATACTGAGGAAAAAAGAGGGTGGGGAGTGGAAAAAATGGTAAGACGTTACCCCTAGGCTTGATAAAATTTGGTCCTTTGCTTCATTGCTTCATATCCTACAGCCTTGAATCACTATTATTCGAAACCATTTTAGTCCAGTCATGAATTGTATTCCAGGATCTTTTATCTCCAACGGCAGCAGATTGACCCTGTTATCTCGGAACAATGAGTTAGGAGTTGAGCTTGGAGCTAAAGATAAATTGATGAACAAACATAAGCTGTAATTTCTAACCATCTATTAATATAAAGATAAACCAATTGATTCTATTAGGAGAATAGAGACATTGGGAAAGGAATCATAGGAATTTGTCCAAGACAGGAATAAAGGAAAGATTTGTGAATCAGCCAGCCGCTCCACCTTGAATTCGTAACATGCATCATAAATTGCACCAGCATCTTTGTCCGTCGTTAAATGCCCTTTTCCATCTTCGTAACTTGAGGAAGGAGTCATGAATATCTAACCAACTACCTCTGAACTAATCAACAACTGAGCGAAACTGAAGTAGGAGTTGACAAAAGTTGAAATATAATAGTTTCAGAAATATATCCAACCATAATCCTTTCATTCATTCTTACAGAAGAACCACAATATTCCAAAATCTGTATTTCTAGTTGACAATTAATTAGAACAACAAGAAGCAATGTCTAAGATACCTTTCATTGAAGAAATATCAGATGGCAAAGGAATGTTCAAAAATGGGCAAATCATATCAAAATGCAAGATTAACCAAATCTATTGGGAATTGGAACTCACTATCTATAACCTTAACAAGATATAAATGCAAAATAAGCTAAAAATCTGTCTATAGTTTCACATGTCAAGTTCACAAACATGATTCCTCTGGATCATCATCTAAAGAAGACAAAAACTACCTGCATAAGTTCAACAGGTGTTCATGTTTATACCAAACATGCTCATGAACTTCAAACCAAAAAACCACCCAGCCTATTACAAACAGAAACAGAAACATTAAATTTATAAGAACACACAAAAAGAGGATCAAACAATGGACCCAAAGGGGATTGAAAAATAAAACAGTAGTGTTAGAAGCATTATAGTTTGTTCATCATAGAAAAGCTAAAAAGAAAAACTCAACTTGCTATAATAAACATAAATCAGAACTCATGCAAACCTATTGTTTTATAGAAACCTGTAATGTAATGTAGGTTCTTTATGGAAGTCCATGTACTAATGGCTCGCCCACTTTAAAGCCTGCATATTGATATTTGTCCATATTTACAGCAGCTACATAAGCTTGAGTGTTCTGCCAAGAATTAGGACAACTAAAAAACAAGGCAATGAAAGATAGATAACAAACAAAACAAGTTTCAATTTTTTAGAACCCCATATCTGAAAAATCGTCCCTTTTGGAAGACACTCGAACATAGAACAAAGACAAATTGCATGTCTAGATAATTATAAAAAGCTAGGGTTTTTGAATGGACATTTTGAAACCCCAGTTGATGATGAGATTGTAAATTTAAGGCCCATGATTTTTCTCCACACTTAGCCCAGTTTTGGAACTGCCAACTTGTATCAAAATTTATTGAGGATCAGATGCATTTTCTTTCCCTCTAAGCCTCAAACTCTCCAACCTGGATATGTCCTAGAAATAGTACAAGCTATTGACCCACCAGGCGCCACGCTACTCAATTATCATCCAGTCATCAGCAACAACAGTAAGAAACTTCATGAACCAACCCAACCATGAAGTTTTTTTTTCAAGGTTTTAAATGGGCCCTTACCTATCCCAAAAATAAGTTTACTTGCTTACAAACAAAATTAAAAGTACAAACTTAACCCTGCGAGACGTATCAGTAACATAACAAACATCAAAAGAAAACCAACGTGGACTTTTACCTTCCGCTACAAAGTCCTTTTAAACAAACCTCCCACTGGCTTCGCAGGTTATGGTTAACACTGTCCAACATTCTTTTTTCTTGTCTTCCAAAGTTGCATTTTAGACAATTAGACAGACATAAAGGAAACAGAGAACGAAATTATGGCTTCCATGTCTTTCTCTGCAACTATTCCGTCTCCCCTTCTTGATTTTTCCCAAACCAAAAAGAACCAAGTTTTTTCTTCATCATGGCCTTCCATGTCTTTCTCAATCCCTTCCATCAAATCCTCGCTTGGGTCTTCAAAATCAGCCTTTTTCCAAAATGGATTCTCGTTGCTATCGCTTACTGCTTCTGGGTTTGTCTTTAACTCTAGATCTTCAGGCATTTATGCAAGAGCAGCTACGGATAAAACCCTATACGACTACACAGTAAAGGTACAAGCTTGGGGAATATTACGTTGAACAAAAGTTCCAATTTTGTTACTGTATTTTGCTAAAGGATATCTCTCTCTATCTTTTTGAGCAGGATATTGATGGGAAGGATACCCCTCTTAGCAAATTTAAGGGAAAAGTTCTTTTGATTGTTAATGTTGCTTCAAGATGGTATATCATCACAATATTTTCTAGGGCTGCTTTGAGCTTTTGTCTTTTTTTTGTTGGTCTAATTGAAATTTTTTCATTTTGATTCATAGTGGTTTGACAACATCAAATTACTCTGAGCTTTCCCACATATATGACAAGTACAAGAATCAAGGTCAGTTAAGCATTCTTGCCTTGATATTTTGTTCCTTAATAATGTCATCATGTTTTTGTAAGATTTGTTGATAAAACTCTATCACAGGATTTGAGATTCTAGCTTTCCCTTGCAATCAATTCGGGGGACAAGAGCCTGGATCAAATCCTGATATTAAAAAATTTGCTTGTACCAGGTTCAAGGCAGAGTTTCCTATATTTGATAAGGTGAGTCAAGCTGCTCTTCTATTTGATTATAGCATTTACGGTAGAGATAAGTTCTTGAAGGACTAAAGGAAGTTTTATGCATCAGGTTGATGTGAATGGACCGAATACGGCTCCCGTTTACCAGTTTCTGAAGTCGAGTGCTGGTGGATTTTTCAGTGACCTGATCAAGTGGAACTTTGAGAAGTTCTTGGTGGATAAAAATGGCAAAGTTGTTGAGAGGTATCCACCAACGACATCGCCTTTCCAAATTGAGGTATGCAAGTTAATCTCATAACACTTGAAGCACTAGGGTTTTGATAACATGAAATCAAGTATGATTTAAGATTCTTTGTCTTAAGGCTTGTAATGAAAGATCAATGTTGATACTTATAAAATTTATCATTTGTTTGCTGTTTGATTGCTATATATCTTGAGAAAGAACTGGTGGCTTTTTGGATTTTGGATTGATATCAAACATATTCTTCTACTATATTCGATGCTCTTCTCTTTTCGGGGCATTGAAATGCCGACATTGTATGCAACTCTCTTATCTGATAGAACATCCAGAACAGTTATTATCTTACTGGTTTATTCTGGTATCAGATTTGGTGTTGCAATCAAACTCAAAAGCTGTATTACTGTCAAGTAATACCACTATGTTGGATTTGAAGTGGTTTGTTCTAGTCTTCCCTGTTTGCACCGCTAGGTCGAATCTTTTTTTGTACTCGGTGCAATAGATACCGAACATTGACAACGAAAACATGTCTCTTTGTTTTGATTTGGTCGTTTTATTCTTTTGTTATTTTGGCCCTGAATCTCAGAATATGATTCAACGGACTAATTCTTGTTCTTATCATGTGATGGTGTTGCAGAAGGACATTCAGAAGCTCCTCGCGACATGAATCTCGAGGTCACAGTGACATGAACCGCTTCTGCTTGCGATGAAAATAAGTAGATACATAGTACAAAGTAGATTTCAGAAAAAGAAGATGGAACGGTGTTTTCGGCTATATGTCTGATATGAACTTTTTTGTTTTCTGTTTTCCATGGTATGAGGTCTGCTTATTTGATCAAATTTCCCTTTTCAACAGTTATACAAAGTTGTTTACTTTGCCTCAGCTTTTTCAATATCTTCTCACTTTTGCTTTACATGTTTTTTTTTCATAATTTTCCTCTAGGAATGAATGTGGATATGAAAATAGTCTTAAAACCTTATTTCCAAAGTTATGACTTATTTTATTTTTGGTTTAATTTCACGAGACGTCCTTCTAAATTGGTCTCAAACGTCAATACATTTTGATTAAATCCTCAAAGTTAGTGTGGTGTATGTCAAGGATTTCTATTTCAGAAATGTAAATACAAGCCTTCTACAGAACTAACCATTTCTTTATGCCTCAGGTTATGGTCCTATGTCAAAAACTAAGTCAAATTTAATGCCTTGTTTCATTGTTTATATGTAAATATACATTTTTTAAAAGTTACAATTAAATTTAAAATATTTTATTATTTAAATAAAATTCTACTCCGCTTGATAGAAAATCAGACATAATTGAACTTATCAATTCACCTAACTCATGGATAGATTTATTTTTAATTTATTCGTATTGAAACAACTTATTTTTTATTATTTTATAATATAAGATTCCATTTAGTTATATTTAATCACAAATCTTAATCATAAATATTTCATCACAATTTTAATCCTCAGATTGTCTTTTGTCTAAAGCATGAGTGGTTCATATGAGTGTACTAAGAATTCAGGGGATTCACACGAGCCGGTTGAGAATTGCGAGCTAATATGGTACTTATGTTACCTTTAAATTTACTATATGCTATAGATTATGAATTTGAATCCCGTCACATGTAAATTTTTCAAATTTTCGTGATCCACGAATTTAGGTAACTTGTGACTCTTAGGATGGTCATGTGAACCTCTACGTTCTTGGCACAACCATGGGAACAAAGGGCCCTCCATGCCTTATTTAAGGATGGGGACAAAATCTGAATGCTAAAATGGAGGGGATGAGACGATAGCAGGGGAGGTCTGGTGGCGAGGGGAATTTTTATTTTCTTTAATACTAATATAAAATTTAAATTTATTATTATAATTTTTAAAAATATTTATGTATTTATTTATATTTTTTTATTTTTTAGAATTAAGATTAAATTGAGAACATTTATAAATTTTGAGGGTTATTTTTAAAATTATGACTAAATCAATATAATATGTAAAAGTTTAGGTTAAATACATTATTGTATCGATTTTTTAACCGCCACGCCGGTTTACCATTTGTAACTTTACAAGAGTGATCAAAATGACCGAACTATGTAACGTGAGTATTTAAATTACAAACATTTTATTTTCAATACCTAAAATAAAATTTTTGATAGTTGAATGACTATTTATATAGTTTACCTTTTAAAACAAATTCAAATTTATTTTAAGAAAACATGTTTTAAAAATAAAAGAATTTCTATAACAATATTATAAAATCATAAACATTGTTAAAAAATAGTTATTTTATTAAATAGTTTTAATAGTATTTATAAGTGGAATTTTTCCATAGTTTTTAAACTCTATTTTTGTAACATTATTTAAAAATAATATTTAATATCAGATTTTACTATTTTGAACACTGTAATTTTAAATGTTAACGTAACAAAATTTCTTAAGATTTTTAAATTTATTTCTTTACAATATTTAAAGACAATAACAGAATTTAACATCAATAAAATATGTTATTCCCTTTTTCAAGTATTGTTTAAAAATATATTTAACTTACTATCTAAAATGAAATATTAAAGGGTAAACTATTCAAATGGTTACCCAACTATGCTCATATTCCTATTTTGGTCACCCAACTTTAAAAATTTTTAATTTAGGCACTCATTCTTGAATTTATTCGTATTTTGGTCATGTTGTTATATTGATAAAAGAAACGTTTTTATAACTGGTATATTAACACATTTAGTCCTCAATATTACATATTCTATCAAATTAATATTAATTCTAAAAATTCAATAAATTCAACTTTTATATTTACAAATTTTATCAATTTAATCCTCAAAATTCCTAACTAAAAAATTTAGCTTTTAAAACAGAGGCATTACACAACTATAAATTTGTAAACTCCAAAAAAGAAAAAAATAAAAAAAACTTCTCTCAACAAACCCAATAAATATATGACATTCAAAGCTATATTTCTTCAAGGTTTAACTTAAATTTTCCGATCACCTCACCTTAATTGTTTTTATGAATCAGATTGAAAGCAACAATCATACTTGTTTTCAGGCAAAGTTGCGACAATTTTCATCCATATAAACACTAATCAAATAGAGGTTTGAACCCTTTTAGACTAAATAAAATAAATGAAACCCCGATTTTGTTTTGGTGTTAACAGTAAGTAAACCACCAACAGGAGGGTTAAATTGAATCCATCCATGGCTACTGCTGCTATCATCCAGGTGTTGCCTCAGTCTTACAAACAGGGCAACCATTTTTTTTGCAGCAGCCACTACTTTATACATTGGGTGTGAAAATTGTGTCCACTGCTTTATTAAAAAAATTATATAGTACTATAACACTACTGAACAAGTCTCATTGACATTCAAATGTAGTCTTTGGTAATTGATTCGATAATCTATAACCTGCTTGTTCTGGATGTGAAGTTTCGAAAATTTATCAGCAAAGTAATTAGCTCGAAAAATAGCTCGTTAGTTGAGCGAATTATTTTTTAGAATATCTTTGTTTTAAAAGTTAAAAACTTTGGTTAAAAAATTTGTAAATGTAAAGGGTGAAATTTATTGAATTATTTAGAATTAGGATCAAATTGATAAAATATGGAAGTATTGAGGACTAAATATGTTATTATACTAGTTAGAAAATGAATTTTCATTATCAATTTAACCGTGAGTAACCAAAATAAGAATGAATTCAAATATTAGTACTTAAATTAAAAATTTTAATATTAGATAACCAAAACAAGAACGCGAGCACAATCAGTGATCATTTATATAATTTACCTAAATTTAAAAATAAAATAATAAACTTAAAAATTCAACAAAATAGATTTTGTTTATCATGATTGTTTTTGAACAATCATTATAGATTTTTTCACAAAATGCTTAAAATTATCCATAAATATTATTAAAACATTATTTTGATATTATAATTACACAATGCTTAAAATTACTCATAGATTCTAACCATTAATTTTTCGATTAAAACATTACGTGGTTATATATAATTTGATGCCTTAAAGGTTCTACATGCGGATGCATAACTTTTCATCTCTTTTAGGCTATTTTGCTTCTTCTTCTTCTTTATATATATATATATATATATTTATATATATTATGATAATGATTAAACTTTAATTTTGGGATTTAATCTGTGTACTTTATTTTTAACATGATTTGATCATTATACTTTTATAATGTCAAATATTATTAATTATTTTAATCAAAATACTGACATTAAATTTTTTAGGAACACTATTCCAACAAGAAAGAAATATTTTACCACAACGAGTTCGAATAAATGTTGTTAAGAAAAATTTATATAAACATTTCCAATATTATTTTTATTGTTACATGACTATCAAATAAAATTTTTATTTCAAAATGTTATGTGAATAAATTTAATAAAAGAATTTAAATAGTGATAACAATTAATTTAAAAATTATACTAATAAAACATAAAAGAAACTGAAAATTGAGAGAAAATAATAAAAGTTCGGTTAATTTTAAAAGAAGGAAACTTTAGTATTATTAATAAAGATAATGTTTTGATATCAATTTCAGATCACATAATTAAGATTCGGATTGTTGGTATCAGTAATATGCGAATAATCGAAATAGTCTCCATTGTAATACCGAATTTATTGATAAAAGATTGGAGTAATTCTGATACTGTTTTGTGTTCATTTTTTTTTATTATCGCTTTTGCTATTTATTTACTATAAAGAAAATATTAGTTTTTATCATAAAAAATAATGAATCGGCGGATACACCAAATTTTGATGAAAAACGGGAAATAATTTGATTTCCAATGTTGTTTAAATGAACACACACAAGTGTAGTCGGTTCTGGAAAGGTTTAATAGTCATCACTCAGTCATTGCATCGCTCATTGTTCTTTAATAAATAAAATAATCAAAACTCATGGAAGGTTTAATTCATGATTTAGCCCTTAAAATATATTTATTTTTTATTTGATATCTAAATTTTTTGTCTCAATTTGATACTTAAAATATCGATTACTTTTTAATTTAATACCTAAAGTATGTTTCTCATAGATTTTTTTAGTTTATTTTTAATATATATTAAAAAACAATTGATGGCCAATCACAAAATACCATATAATGACTTTATGTAAAATAATAAATATTTTATTTTATTAAATGTATATACACCTTAAAAATATGAAAATAAAATAAAAATATAAAAATTTAGAAATATATATAAAATCTAGAAAATATGAATTATAAAAATATTTTTATAAAATTATAAAAAGGTATTTAAATTTCAACTTGAAATTTAAATACATTTTTAATTTTTTAACTATTTTAATTTTTATATATTATTTTATTTTTTAAAATTTATGATTATATATTAAACTTTAGTATGAAAAAATATCACGTGGCAGGTCAACCCCAACTGATGATCGGTTAATGATTAGTCAAAATCAATAAAATTTTTATATTTAAATATTTAGTATTATAAATTTCTATTTTTTAATTTAAATTTAATATTTTTATTTTATATGAATATAATTGTCATGTTGGCCAAAAAAAATTACGAGGCACTTTTTCATTAGCCAAAGTCGCATAATAGATTTTTTGTAACTGGACCAAAAATACCAAAATAGGAAAATGGAAGTACTTCAGGGCTAAATTATGAATTAAGCCATCCTCGAAGCACCCTCCACAATTGCATCCCTGTTTTCCGTTTCTCTTTTTTTCACTCAATCAACCCAAAATAAAAGAGCCAAAATCCACACTCTTTTATTCCAAATCCCATCTGTTTTCTTCTTTTAGTATTTCCAGTTGGATAATTTTCTTGGAAAATCATGTTTCTTTCTTTTTATGTTCTTTATCAATATATATAGATCGTAGTATACTGTTATTTATTATTAATAGATTTTTTTACACTTGATAAAAATCTCAGCTTCATACATCAATTCGAAGCCATTTTTGTATTCAACATCAGCAGCATGTGCGCAAGAAACTCTATCTACACTACCCCCAAACCCTGCAAACACCTAGCTGATTACAAGCTCAGGCATGGCTTCAATACTTATTATTCCATCCGAAATTGCCTCAAGACCACCCCTAATGGAAGAACTAGAGTTGCTAAACACACCACTAAAATACCCAGATGTAGTTTCTGTGATAGATATCAAGGAAGACTTTACTTTTGTTTGATGTGCTCTTCACTATGGTGTCCAACCCACATTCTTTTACATACCCAATCTGAGAAAGGCCATGAGGTAGCTATTGACATGGACAGATCAGAGCTTTATTGTTGTTTGTGTTGTGATCAGGTCTACGATCCTGATTTTGACAAAGTTGTTGTGTGTAACCAAGTCAAGGACTTGCCTGGAGGTAGTAAAAGTAAAACCAATGGTTTTGAGGCATGTGGTGAGAGATCAAGCAAGAGAAAGAGATTAGATTCTGGGATAGGATTAGATTTGAAGAAATCAAAACTGTTGGTTTCAATGAGAGATCGGAGAGCAAAATCATGTTATCCATTGGGATTGAGGGGATTGAACAATCTGGGGAGTACTTGTTTTATGAACTCTGTGTTGCAGGCTTTGCTTCATGCTCCTCCTTTGAGGAATTACTTTCTGAATGATCGACACAACAGTATTCAATGCAGGAAAAGATCTGGTGAAAAGCTCTGCTTGCTTTGTGACATTGATGCTATTTCTTCAGCTATGTTTTCCGGTGATCGAACCCCTTATACTCCTGCTCACTTTCTTTATAGGTCTGAAAATAAATTTGTGCCTTGGTTCAATGCTTGTTTGAGTTACTGATTTTGGTATTTGACTTGCATTATTTGAATGGTATACTGTGGTGCTTTAGGTTATTTTAGGTTGTTTTACTTGAGATCTGTTGTCTGGAATAAGTATTGTGTGAAAGGAAATGGGTTTAAACTAAAAGTTTGGTTCGATGTCGGTCGGATTCTCCATTTTCAGGGTTGTAAAGACTAGTTAATCTCAAAAATAAACTTCTTTATATTACAAAATGAAAATGACAAGTTGTTTTGGTTTGTTTTGTCCTCCCTTTCCTTGGTTTCTAAATGCCTAAGGATGGATCATGCTTTACTGATGGATTTATGTTGTTTTTTATTGAAGCTGGTGGCAGCATTCATCGAATCTAGCTAGTTATGAGGAGCAGGATGCTCATGAGTTCTTCATTTCAGTTTTAGATGGGATTCATGAGACGGAAAGCAAAATACGAAACTCCGGCAAAGGTAATAAGATGCTGAGACCATGTTTGCTTGCTTCAATTTCATGTCCTATGTACAATTACATTGTCGAAAGGTAGTAATGGTTCTCTATCTCATATGCTACTAATCCATAGCCATAAATACAGTTGTAGAGGACACCAGGCCTAGATGCAGAATATGAAATTTGATTAATTGTCAGTGGTAGTTCGGGATTTTGATGTCGACATGCATATGTTGAAGAGGCTGGAAACAATTAGAACTGACCTGTAGACATACATATATTAACAAACCGATAATCTGGACATAATCTGGGTTTGAAATGCAGTTCTTTTTACTCATGATGTTGTTATTCTTTTAAACAGATGATGGAGACTGCCAATGTATTGCTCATAGGGCATTCTCTGGGTTGTTGAGATCTGATGTGACATGTATCTCCTGCGGATTTACTTCCACAACTTACGATCCTTGTGTTGATATTTCACTCAACATGGACACGAGTAATTTGTCTTCATCCAATGCTAACAAACCCATTAAACCCGATGAGAAGACAGGTGCGTCTACTCTTTCGGGTTGTCTGAATTTTTTTACAAGAGCTGAGAGGTTAGGTTCTGATCAAAAACTTCATTGTCAAAATTGTCAAGAACTACGTGACTCGTCAAAGCAACTGTCTATTAGAAGACTCCCATTGGTGCTGTGTTTACATATAAAGAGAGTCGAGCACTCTTTAGTCAGAAAAATATCGAGGAAAATCAATCAGTATATGCAGTTCCCTTTCTCATTGGACATGACTCCATATTTGTCATCCTCCATTGTTAGAAGCAAGTTCGGAAATAGAATATTCACTTTCGAATATGACAACTCCAATAGTTCTGCAGCATATGAGATTTTTGCTGTGATTGCTCATTCGGGGATGCTGGAGTCAGGACATTACGTGACTTATCTGCGACTAAAGAACCAGTGGTACAAATGCGATGATGCTTGGATATCTGAGGTTGATGAAGGAATAGTGAGAGCTTCACAGTGTTATATGTTGTTCTACGTACAGAAGCTGCTTTACAATGAAGCGATCGAGGATTCAAGTTTCGTGCATATTTCCCCGCGTAGAGATCCATTTGACTCTACTGCCGGTTGTTCCTAGTGCAACAAACTCATGCAAGCAAGGCCAGCTAAAGATAATCAAGCAACAATTTTCTTGGATGAAACATTCTTCTAGTATCAAACCAGTCTGAGGTACAAATATCAGAAACCTGATCATCAGAATCAAATATTTATATATCCAAATAGCAAATTCTATGGCTGCCATGTATTCCTAACAGTTATTGGCCAAAAGGGAAAGTAAAAAATCAAACCAATTTTCAAGTTGGGATCCCCAAAACCTCACTACAAGATCCAAGCTCTGAATTTTTTTTGACTGCAGTGCAGGCAGTCGTGTAAAGAATAAACAGTTAACATCATTGTATTGTATGCTTCTTGTGTGCTATAAAATTACTGAAAGGGTCTTTTTTTTTAATGGTTTGTGCCTTTTCTGTCATCAACTGTGGTTCATCCACGTCTAAAAGTGGTAATGGTTGGTGGGAATCTTTTATATTGGCTTTAATATATATTATAGATTTGCATCATCAAAAGTTGCACGCGTCTGCCTTTTTGACAAGTCAAGATAAATGACTACGGGAATACACTAATTTGACATTGTTTCTGTATGAGCTTTCCTAATTGTGTAATTAGTAGAACAAAACTAGAAATTTACTTCAAGAGAAGTTAAAATTGAATTGTAATTTAAAAATAAAAAGGTTTAAATATTTTTAATTGTATTAATTTATTATTTTAAAATATTTACAAGGATTAAATTAAAATTTCATTATTTTGATGGAATCAAAATATAATTTTATCATTATATTAACATATAATTTTAAAACTAAAAAAATAAACTAAGATGAAAATTTACCATTTTGATTGTTGCTTTGTGGCTTTATGGGATATTTGATCTTTTTTTATTGACCTTAGTGCCTTCCATAAATTGAAAGTTCATTTCAAAAAAAAAAAATGCAAGGGAAAGATTAAAAGAACAGCTGAAAGCGAGCAGAAAAAGATAATGCCTTGAAAACCTGCATTCTTAGCTAAATCATTGACAATGAAATTGTAATCTATATGAATATGAGATATATCGACAATTTAATCTCTGGGTTGAATTTGTATTGAAAAGGAATATAATTTTCCTTTGCTTGATTATCAAGACTTGAGCTTTTGACATGAAATTACCATCAAATACCAACCACTCAACCAAATAGTATATGATTATAGTAAAGGTCAAGCTTTCTAGACAAAATTACCAGTAACTTTGCTTAGAGTACAACACTGACCACACAAAACCTGTGGTATTTCATCTGAAACTCTGGACAAAGCTGCAATGGGTACTCAAAAATATGTGTGCAAAAGTTAGGAGGTATAATAAAAGCACAATTATCAGATATGATATGAGGTCTTTTGCACTTTGATGCACATTTTTTTTTTCTATTACTTTCAGTGAACAGGATTTATTTAATGTGCCAACTTCTTCAGGTGTTGAAATAGTTTCTGTTTAATCCATTGCCTGTCGTTAGGCAAAAAAGCTTGAATCCTGTGATCATAGCTGCAAGCCATAAAATAATAATGGTAAAACCAATTATCCCACCAAATAAATAATAAGAACATGGATGCAAGCAACAAATATTAGGTAAAAGGGACTTTGCAAAGCCATTGGTTGTAAACCGTTTAGCTTCCCATGGAACGCAGAGAAACCACATGGTTCCACCTATTCAAACAATCCAATAATCTGTTGCAAGATGTTGTCTCCCATATATGCAATGATACTCATTACCCCATGATTGTTGGACCATTCTCAGAATCAAAGTTATACATAGACTTTCCCATCAGCCATATTAATTTCCTTGGATGTAGGACCATGTTACCCAGACTCTTCATTCTTTCTCTTAAGTTTGCATGATTAACACCTCTGTCCGGGACATATTTGGGAATGGGTATAGAGATATGGTCCTCCCCCAAAAAAAGGAACTTACGTAACAAAACTTATTCACAAACATATTTGAGTTTCACCAGAAGGAAATAGTATACTTACAAACTCAAAACACAGTTATTCCTTGGGGTTCAGGTTTTACGTGACATATTCATGCCGTTGATTAACAGTTATTATGATGGACACATGACTACTGAGCATGCAATATAACATAAAATACATGAGAATGATGCATTATATAAAAAAGGAAACAGCGGAGGAAAAGAGAGGCATACACAAGGGCGCTCATATCTGCAAGGCCATCAATAAAATTGTAAAGATCAGCAATATCGTAAGTGATGTTTCCTGTAGCTGGATTTAGATCCTTAAGTTTCCTTTCATATAGTCCACATATCCCTGCACATGCCAAATAGCATAAACTGTCAAACTTGTCAAATCTTTAAACAATGAGAAGGAAAAAATAGTGTAGATTCAATCCGGAGACTTGTGTTGGAACCACTCAAATTCATTCAACCAAATCATTAACACAATATGGAAAATATAAATAGTTTAGGACATACATTCTATAGAATGAAAAACATATGATATGCAAAAGGTACAGTCCACTGCCTGCAGAACACAGGCAGTAGGTACTTAAATCCGAATCCCACACGGGCAATCCAGTCAGTAGAATCAACACATACACTAGTAGGCCAAAACAACAAAAACCAAGAAAAATATAGGCAAAAACATACCATCCATAGCTTGACTTATGGAATCATAATCCATAAATGTTCTGGTTGCTCTGCTCTGTGAAGTTTGCATCAAAATAATGGTGTGCCTGTTTGCCTAAATTTCACGCACAAAAACAAAAGGAGGAGATATATATATATATATACACCGCCGACCATATTGATCAAATAAAAATGATTACTACGAAAGTAGGATTGCACCATTAACACGCCGGAAAGAATGAATTAATCAACAAGTAATTTCTACAAACGAAATCGAAAATCGTGTAGTAATAGGAAAATAGCTGCGATTCGGTTGGTTTTGTATCGAAAAGAAAATTTTAACGAAACCCTAGTTTGTTGAGGAAAGAACTTGAAATTGAACAAAAAGGGAAAATAAAAGAAATGAAATTTAAAATCAAAATTAGTAGAACTAAAGGAAAATAAAAGGAGGAATTACCATGTCTGGTTGTTGGAGTGGAACCGAAAGAAGAATGTAAGAGAATGTGCTGCTACCGTTGAACTAACCAAAGATGGAAGTCATGGAAAACCGAATATCAGAACGACACAAAATAACAAACAAACAAAAACAAAATTAAAGGGTAAACTACCAAAATTGTCACTTTTTTCAACTCAGGTTATATTTTAGTTACTTATGTTTGAAATGTTATGTTTTAGTCATTTACGTATTGGACCGTTAATTGTTGTTAATGATATGTTGACATGGCACGTTAAATCATCATTTCAATAAAAAATTTAGGTTAATTTAAATAATTGGTCCCCATATTTTTTTTGTTTTGAGCAATTTAATTTTTTTCTTTTATGTTCTTTTTATTTTTTTCTTTATTCTCTATTCTCTTCTGTTTCTCACTGTTTTTCTCCATTCTCTATTTATTTTAACGTAGTTTTTCTAAATTTTCCTCCCTTCTACAATTAACAGCTTAGTAACTAAAATGTTATAACGCAATAACATAAGTGACTAAAACGTAACATTTTAAATATAAATAACTAAAATATAAACTAAGGTAAACAAAAGTGAAGATTTTGATAGTTTACCTAAAATTAAGTTAAAGAGTAAATTATGGTTCTGCCACGTCTTTAGAATGGTCGACGATGACTGAAATATAATGGCTTTACTATTTTGGGTAAACTACATCCATAGTTACCCTAAAATAGGGTTTATCCTATTTTAATCATCTTAATTTTTTTTTCTTCAATTTAATCATTTTAATGAAGATAATTATTCGAATTAGTCACTGTCATTAAAATTTTATCCACTAACAGATTGTTAACGTGATATTTTTTTTTACTTTTGACTGAAGTTAGAAACCTCTTTATAATTAGTCAAAAAAAATTATTTATTTGCAACATGATGAATTATTTTTTTATCTCTTTATTTTTCTTTTCTATTCTCTCTTTCTCAATATCCTCGTCACTGCCCACCACTAACACCATTTAACATCTTCAATCTATTAGTGGGTTAACAAAATTATTAACGGTAGTGATTAATTCAAACAATTATCTTAATCAGAGTGACTAATTTGAGAAACAATTTTAGAGTGACCAAAATAAGAAAATTTTTATTTTAGGGTGACCATGAATATAATTTACCTATTATTTTTAGTTAAAATATACCATAAATTTCTATAATATTTACAAATTTAAAATTTACTCTATATACTTTTATTAAACTAATATTTTGTACTTTTATTAAATTCACAAGCTAATAAAATAAAAGAAGAATTATCATTGTAAAACATTTAAGAAATAATATATTTTTACTATTTATCGAAATATTATATCTATATTAAATTAATTAGTTAATCGGGTTGGGTTAGGTTGGGTTGTATTATTTTATATTTGAGTATTTAATTTTATATTTTACTTAAGTTGGGTTATTTATTGAAATTAATCAATTTTATTGTTTTATATTTAACTATTTAATTTTATATTTTAATTAATTAATTAACTGAACTATTTTATATTTGAGTTGATTTATATACGAGTAATTGAATATTACTATGATTTTATTGAATTATTCAATTTAAATATCATAAATTAAAAATCGATCAAATAAATTATTTAAGCCGAATAACAAAATAAATAAAAACAAAAATGAATTATCTTGATTTATTTGATTTTAACGATATTTTGTACCCAACCACCTATATATATATATAAAAGGTGTCGTGTCGTTTTTCTTTGATTTGTATTTCTTTAAGCAATTATTTTAATTTAGTTAGGCTTTTTATCCTTTCTTTTTTAAAAAAACTTGGTGAAATGAAATAAGGTGAAAGTTAGAACGAATTTTTGAAAATGCCTTCTTCTTTTTAATTACTGAATTAGGTCATATTTTTAAAAATAATGGGATTAGGTCGAAATAACAAAAACATTTTCAATTAGAAGTGTTTTTTTTTTTTTAAGGTTAGATTTTGTTTTTTTAATAAAGTTAGGGTTTTATGATTTTTAACATTTTATATTTAGGGTTTTGTAGGATTTTGAGTTTTTTATATATATTTTTCTAGTTTATTATATATTCTTTAGTTTTTTTTTATAAAATTTTCAGATGTAAAGTTAATAATTATTTAATTCGAAATTTACAAGCATTGTATTTACACCAATCATATACATGAATTATTCGAATTGTAAAATTCAATTCGATTCATAATCGAAGCTCAAACTACTTGATTTGATTAAAGATTAGTTTGTAATTTTTTTCGATTTTTTTTAATGCAACTGAGTTTTGATTATTTTTTTTAGGGGAGGTTGAAGTTGATAAGATTTGCAATTGATTTAAATCAAATTACATTAAATATTATAAAAAAAATCTTACCATTTGCAATTAATTGACAGAAATGTACTTGCCATAAAAACGGATTAAAGATTGTGCCATTGTTAATTTCGAAAAACACGAAATAAATTGTAATAGAGAAAATAATTTTCGAAAATCTTAAGATAATTTTAATAAAAAAAGTAGGAGAGTTGAGAGAGAAATAAAATTTGATTGAGAATTTAGGAGGGAATTGAGAGAAATTTGAGAATATGAGAGAGAGTTGAGATTGAATTGAAAAAAAATTGAAATGGGGGGTTTATATATAAATTAAAAAGTGACCGTTGGGTGGGGGAAGCCGTTGGTTCCAACGGTTAGCGAGCAGCCATTGCTCTCCAATGGTTATTTAATTAGTCATTAAAAGGAAGTATAAAAAATGAATATTGAAGAAACTACAGAGAAATGAAAGGTAAACTGAATTGAATTCTATTGAAAATAATTTTCATAAGCTACCTCAATTGAATGATTTATAGGAGTATATAACCTTGAACAAGCTAACTGTTATGCTAACCAATTAGTAACAGCTTACAGCTAATATGATAACAACTTCACAGCTAGCTAAGGTATAACAAACTAACTGCCTTTTCTGCTTATACTCTTAACATTCTCCCAATTTCTCCACCGGTAAGACCTGAAGACAATTCTGAAATCGTACAAAAGATGAAACATATAAGGGTTTGGTAAAAATGTCAGCCACTTGATCACGAGCTGGTACTTCGCCAAAGACGAGTGATCCCTAAGCAATTTTTTCGTGAACAAAGAAAATATCAAGCTCAACATGTTTAAACTTTGAGTGAAGTACAGGATTAGCCGCGACAGCTACGGCACTGGAATTGTTGCACCATATAGCAGGTAGATCAGTCGAACTTAGATGTAACTCTTGTAATAGTGACAGTAACCAAGTAACCTCACTGGTGCCAGCAGCCAAACTTCGATACTCTGCCTCAGCAGTGGATCGGGACACAATTTTTTGTTTTTTTGACAACCAGAAGACAGGTGTATGGCCGATATACACACAATACCCTGTCGTTGACTAATAATCATCGAAATCCAAGCCCCAGTTGGCATCAGCATAGCCCACTAATAACAACCTATCAGAGGGAAGAAATGCCATGTAAATATCGTAAAATTCATTTTAAGGCAGCCATATGCACTACAGTGGGAGCATGCATGAACTGGTAGACTCGATTCACAACATAGGCAATATTTGGCCTAGTTAAAACTATGTATTGTAAAGCACCAGCAAAACTCCTATATTTAGTCGGATCAATTAGACGATTCCCTTCATCCTCTGACAAAACCGAAGAACTAACCATGGTATGGAAACATCCTTAGCATTAGATAGTCCACTGCGATCAAGGAGTTCACGGATGTACTTTCACTGACACAAATGAAGACAACCAGTAGAAAACCGACTTATTTTAATACCGAGAAAATAGCTGAGATCACCCATGTCTTTGAGCGAAAATTTCTGATGAAGTTGTTGAACAAACTCATCAATGCTTTTGGACAAGCTCCCAATGACAATAATGTCATCCACATAAACCAAAACGTACAAAATAGAAATAGTTGTTACACGAGTAAACAAAGAGGTATCAGATTTAGTCAAGACAAATCCAGTAGAAAGAAGAAAACTTTTTAATTTATCGAACCAGGCACGAGGAACTTGACGAAGGCCGTACAAGACTTTCCTCAATCGACACACTAAGTGTTCACCGTAGGGCCCAAATCAAACATAACCTGAAGGCTACTACATAAATACTTCATCTGTGAGATCGCCATTCAAAAAAGCATTATTGATGTCAACGTGACGAAGTTGCCATCCTCTAGTAACAGCCACAGATAAGATGGTTCGAATAGTGGCAGGTTTAACAACCGGACTGAACGTTTCTTTGAAGTCAGAACCGAGAACTTGTGAGCAGCCTTTGGCGACAAGACGTGCCTTGCAATGAGCAACAGACCCATCAAGGTTCTTATTGACTTTAAACAACCATTTACAACCAATAATTTTCCGACCAGGAGGAGTAGGAACCAGTTCCCAAGTAGAATTTAGGAACCAGTTCCCAAGTAGAATTTTGAATAAGAGCATCATATTCAGCTTGAGCAGCTTGTCGCTAGTTTTCATGAAAAAATGCCTCTTCAATTGTATAGGGTTCATAGATACACGCTTCAACCGAGAGAACTTTTGGTTTGAAAATCCTGGCCTTTGACCGAGTAGTCATGGGGTGGGCATTGACCCTTCTTGCAGTAGGAGAGATAGACGGTGGCCGAATAGGAGAGGTGCTTGTATCCCCGATTCGAAGCCACTTGGAAGAAGACTAGAGGTACCCGGGATGAGGAATAAACTAGTAGCAAGTGCAAGCAAGTGCAAGAGTTGACTCAGGCAAGACAATAGGAGACTAGCTGGGCCTTGTAGTAACCACAAAAACATAAGTAGGAACAGAGGCGTTAGTCGAGGAAGGGAGAATGCCAAAAGTAGAGAATAAAAACCGATTCTCATCAAATCTAACATGTCTAGACAAAACAATATTTCCCTCCGGTTTTAAACATTGTGTAACACCCCTAGCCCGCAACCGTCATCGGAATAGGGTTACGAGGCATTACCAGACTTATACACTTTTATTTATACAAAACCGAGTTATAAAATTTGCATTCTAAATAAATTCTTTTCAAATTTCACCCTAAAGTCCCTAATATGGGCCTACAAGGCCCAATACATGCTTTAGAAGTGGTTCGGGACTAAACTGGAAACTTTAGAATTTTTTCCTTAGAGATAGGGGTATAAGCCCGTGTGGCCTGAGACATGGCCGTGTGGCCAGCCTGTAAGGATCACATGGCCATGTAGTCAGCCTGTGTGGAATTCTGACTTGCAATTTCTTAAGTATCAGAGGGGCACACGGTCTGAGCACACGCCCATTTGGCTAGGCCGTGTGGTACACTGATTTTTCACCATTTTAAAGCCATTTTCACACAATTTTGACATACAACCGTGCTTAAAACCCGTGTCCTTCACACGACCAATACACACGGTCGTGTCTTTGTCCCGTGTACTATCCTGACTTCACATTTAATGATGCAAGGGACACACGGTCATATCACACACCCGTGGGATTACCGTGTGTCACACACGGCCTAGACACACGGTCGTGTGTCTACCCGTGTGGACGAAAATAGGCCGTTTTAGGCCATTTTTCTCACTCTTTCATCCATTCATGCACTTAAACACAATTACACACTAATAGAATCTAACCAATCAATCATTTCAAGCCAAAACATGTATATTTCATTCTCAAACACAAAACATCACATTCAACTTACTTTGCATACTTAATCGTTCCTACAATTACATTATCAAATCAACCACTATACATGCCATATAAATAAAAAAGTTGTTTAACAAAATCAACCAGATTAAATCAGGATAGTGTGATCCTTAATGTAGATCCGATCCTCCGTTTGTATATAAATCAATCTACAAAACAAATAACATACACAAGCAAACTTATAAAAGCTTAGTAAACTCATAGGCATAAAATATAAATCTTACCGAACATGGTACACAAACATATATTTTTAAGTTAACTAATTCATCCTGTAAATAAAAAATTCATTAATAAGCTCATTTGAATAATTTCCATGTTACTATTCACAATTTAACTCATTTGGGCCAATTTCTCATTCACTTCCATTGACAAATTAGGGAACAATAATGGAATTGAGTGCTTCACAATCACATTGCCATGGTAAAACCATGGACTTGCACATAGTCACATATCACACATCACACATCGAAGCCATAGCCCTGCCATGGTCTTACACGGATCACGTATAATACTGATGCCATATCCCAGATATGGTCTTATACGGAATCACATTATCACATCACACCGACGCCATAGCCCAGCTATGGTCTTATACGGGAACACGTATCACATTGCACCGATGCCATAGCCCAACTATGGTCTTATACGGGCACACATATCACATCTTTTCCGTCAATTCATCTTGGTCATAAAATGAAAGCACTCAAAACCATTGTTCCAACTAATTTGTACTTTTAGTTAAACATTATTTAGTAATTAATACAATTTGATAGTATTCGTCTACAATAAGATACCTTAGCAATCATAATATTTTCATAATAAAATATTAAACTTTGCCATATGAACTTACTTGGGCTAATTTGCAAAAGCCGTAGAAATTCAGGGACTATTCTTACAATTTCTTCTTTCCACGATTCACTTCGTTTTCTTGATCTATAATTATAAAATCATTCCTTCATTAGCATCTATTTCAATTCTATTCTACTTCACAATTTATGCCCTTTAATTTTTAAAATTACACTATTACCCAAACTTTTCAATTTTTACAATTTAGTCCCTGCTCAAATTATTCATCAATTGAGCTAATTCTTCTCAAATAACACTTTATCAAGACATTATAAACTACCTCAAATCCTTTAACACTCAAAATTTCATCACAAAACCCTAATTTCAATAACTTTCACAATTAGATCCTAGAAATTGATTTCTATAAAAATCTCTTCATAAAATCATCATATAATAAAATTAAAACCTAAATTCCATGATAAATCATCATAAACTTTCAGCACTTATTCATGGAAACTTTCAAAATTACCCATGAAATAAAAAACTAATGAATTAAACAAATGGACCTAGTTGTAAAAGTCTCAAAAACACAAAAATTACAAGAAATAATCAAGAATTGAGCTTACATGTAATAAAAATATGAAATACCAGCTTAAAAGAACCCTTCAATGGTGTTTTTGCTGGAGAGGATGAATAAAAATGAAGAAAACTCTAGATTTACTTAATATATCATATTTTATAATTAAATTTTTACCCTATTTTCAATTTTGCCCCTTGTTCACACTTGATTTTTATTTTTCCTACACACTCATGCTGCCAACCCATCTAATTTGGGTTTATTTACATTTTAATTCCTTCTATTATAATCTATTAAGCTATTTAATCATATTTTATAGTTTTGTACTTTATTCAATTCACTCATTTTTCTTCAATTAACTATCAAAATGGTAAAATTTCTTAACGAAACTTTAATACTAACTTATTAACACTCCATAAATATTTTTAAAAATATTTATTCTTGGTTTATAAATTCGAGGTCTCGATACCTCGTTTTTATCTCATTTAATCTATAAATTTCTTTTAATTCATAATTCCACTAATTCAAAAATATTTCTAAAATCACATTTAACTTTTACTGGCTAATATCTAAACTCACATGTCAGATTTAGTGATCTCAAATCACTATTCCGACACTACTGAAATTTGGGCCGTTACACATTGATGCCTTTTATGATGAGCACTATAGCCCAAGAATGTACATGGCTGAGACCTGAAATCCAACTTATGGGAATTAAACAACCACAAATACGAGAAACAACAACATCCAAATACCCGCAAATGAGCATACGAAGGATCTTTGCCATGGAGCACCAAAAACAGAGAATGCCCATTTAGAACAGATGTGGGAAGACGATTAATAAGGTGAACCACACAACACACTGCATATCCCCAAAACTGTATAGGTAGATTTGCTTGGACTAACAATGTAAGACTGACTTCAATAATGTGTCGATGTTTACGGTCGGCCACACCATTTTGTTCAGACGTATGAGGACAAGTAATCCAGTGAATAATTCCATGCAAAGCCAGAACAGATTTGAATGCACAAAATTCGCCTCCCTAGTCGCTCTGGAACTGTTTAATATATCGCCTAAATTGTGTTTTTACCATTTGCTGAAACTGAAAGAAACAACTTACAGCATCAGATTTGTGTTGAATAAGATAGAGCTAGGTGTAGTGAGTGCACATATCAATAAATGACACATAATACTAATAATTTTCAGACACAACAGGAATAGGTCCCTATAAATCGGAGACAACTAAAACAAATGGTTCATTGTATTCAGTAGTAGAGGGAGAAAAATGCAACTTATGAAATTTCCCTTTCTGGCAAGCAACACAAACATCAGAGCTATTAGCTCTATTGAATAAAACTTGACATTTATTTAGAACAGACTTAATCATAGGAGCAGATGGATGGCCAAGTCGTCGGTGCCAAAGAGTAAACACATCAGAATCAGCTGCAGGAGATAGCGGTTTAGGGTCAGATGGAGACGTAGCCATGACCGTACGAACAAACACCATCGGAGAAAACTGGTAGAATCCATCACGAATGTGGCCCCGTAGTAAAGTTTCCCTGGTCTTGATGTTCTTAACAACACAATAGTTTGGGTGAAACTCAAAAAACATGTTATTTTCAGTCGTAAACTGAGAAACAGATAGGAGATTTTTTTGTATAGCTGGCACACAAAGAACGTTAGACAAATGAAGCATTTTAGTCTTTGATGCAAGAATAGAATTACCGATACTTAAAATTTTGGTAGGAGTCCTATTGCCCATAGTAGTGGAGAAATACTTGAATATGGTGTGGACTCGTGCAGGGCAGAGACGTCTCGGCATATGTGATGCGTAGCCCCTGAATCTGGGTACAACAATGTTGTTCCTACAGGAAGAGGAATATAGGAATCATCATCAAAGTTAGTTCCAAAATTGGTAGAATTTATATTAGAGCCCGTAGAATTTGATATATCTGAAGAATGGACGTCGGGAATTCTGGGTAACCCAACACACAGAGGTGCCGACTCAGGACAGACCCGAGCGCGTGAAACACGAGACCCCGAACCATGAGTTACAAACCGTAAAATTTAAACATTATTTGAGATGATCGGAGGCTTAAACCAATTGGGCTGACCACGACCCCCATGTCCATCAGGCGTAGAATCCATGGAAAATGGCCAAGTTACTAATCTGTCAACATGGGCCCAGATGGCCTATACCTCTCAAGGCCAGGCGCAGTAGCATGTCCACTAGGCCTAATATCCACACCATGCCTATGTACAAGCGGCCCAAAAAGAGGGCCAAAAGGGAGGTCACTCCTACGTCCAAATTGCTCCATCGAATGAAATCCCCTATTCTGCACAAATGAAGGCGCCACAGCAGAGACATTCCACCACCCTTTAGGCAGATTTGACGAAAGCAGTGCTCGCACCTCTGGCCCCGAACGGTTGTAATCGCGATGAAAACGGTAATAACACCATTGAGCCGTGTGACCGAACCTACTGCAGATCTGACATTGTAATCGCGATCGGAACACCTATCTTTGACCAGCAACCAGACGTCCACCGCGTGAAGAATCTTCAGTCGCCATCGTGGCTAGAGCACCTTCAACACTATGAACCTGCAACGGCGTATCCAGAATTGCCCGAACCTATTGGCTTTCAAACTCCAAGAGCACGTGGATCAACCGATGAAGCGGGAGAGGATCAGCAGAGAACGAAGTAAGGGTTAAAACAACATCATACTCCTATGGTAAACTGGTTAACACGATCTCAACCTTCTCTATTTTAGAGATTCGAGCTCCGTCTAGTCGAGTGAAGCACAAGTGTTTTGAATATTGGCGATATACTCTTTAATCGACAACGCTCCCTTCTTCAACGAAGAAAGCTCGTGACGGATTCGAGAGAGTTTGGCGCCAGAAACCGCCGCTAACAACAGAGTCGCGATGATCTAAACATCATTTGCGGTTTTCGTATCTGTAAAACTAGCCAAAATCGGTGAAAAATAGTGGAAAGAAGTTAGGAGGTGAGTAACTTATCCTATTTCTCATAAGCCAAGGCAGCCGAATTTGGAGCCAATACACCGTCCGGCGACTGCACGCACCGTGGCAGAAGATGAAGAGTTTCGTCTAGAAACTCAGTGAGATTGTATCCGTCAGTGATCAATCGAATGTGCTGTCTCCATTGCACATAGTTATCGTCCTCAAGTTTGACGGAGTTGTGACGGGGAAAGGACTGTATAAGCTGATTGGTGGTGGTGGAGGCACAATGCGGGACTGTGGCGGAGTCAGAGGAAGCATCGGTGGCCGTAAGAAAGATCTCCAAGAACTAGGCGATTGATACCATGAAAGGAAGTATAAGAAATGAAGATTGAAGAAACTACTGAGAAATGAAAGGTAAACTGAATTGAATTCTATTGAAAATGATTTTCATAAACTACCTCAATTCAATGATTTACCGGAGTATATAACCTTAAACGAGTTAACTGTTATGTTAACCAATTAGTAACAACTTACAGCTAAAATGATAACAGCTAAGATGATAACAACTTAATAGCTAGCTAAAGTATAACAAACTAATTGCCTTCTCTGCTTATACTCTTAACAGTCATTTGAGGAAAACGCTTCCAATTGAAAGCGTGTTTAACTAATGTGGCAAAAAGCACTTTCAGCTAAAAACGTTTTTCTGCCACTACACTAAAAATGCTTCCAGCTGAACTTTTTTTCGTTATTTTGATATTGTTCCATCATTTTTCAAAAACCGATCTAATCCAATAAATATTTTAAAAAACCGGCACTTTTAGTCTTGAAAGTTAACATTGGTTAATTACTTAATTTATCCACGCACTTCATGGCGCGTAGATTGAAAAGATAAAAGTTAAAAAGAAATTAGCATTGTCACTGGCAGGCGGCAAATTTGCATATCTTAAATTCAAAAAGAAGAAAACCCTAATTGGGATGCGATTGTGAAAGGGGGAGAAAGGATGGGTCATAATAATCGGAACAATGAGGAGAAAAGCCATCATCAAGCAGCTGATAATTTGGTGAATTTGTTCACCAAAGCAAACCATGATCTTCTCGTTGTTCAGTACAGGCTCGAGAAGGAGTTTCAACAAATTTATCCTGATAATGTAATCCCCAATTTCCTTAACTTTCATTTCCATATCTCTTGGTTTTGCATTATATGGGGTAACTAATAGAAGACAATAATTCTTTTCTTTATTTTTTTTAAACTCAATTGAAGCTTTATTGAGTTTTGATTGCAGGCGAACCCTATGAAGTTGGTGTCTCGAATGAAGAAGATCCAGGAAGAATTATCGAGCTTGACCGAGCAGTGCCGTGAGCTCTTATCTGCCAAACAGGTTTTATTTTTTTCTTCTAATCTAAGGAATCTCAGAGTTTTGAAGTTGAGAGGTAGGCATTTAACTCGGTTGATTCGATTGTTTACTAATTTTAATAACAAATAACTGAGCAATTAAAACCATCTTAGGCCTTGTTTGATTGACAGAATCAACTGAGAATTAATATTTAGTTTTTACACATCATAATCTAAAAAAAACAATTTGATAGAATTTTTCTATAAAAAGTTGTAGAAAATAATAAGTAGATAAGCTTAAGGTATAATATTTTCAATTAATTAGTTTTATTTTATTTATTTTAATATTTTATTATTCTATAAAATCTTTACTGCTAAAATTTTATTTTTGTTTAGAAAAAGTTGAGATGTTTAAAATCAAGGATAAAAGGTAGAATGTATTCTTTTTATAATTTAAGATATATATTTACTAAATAATCTAATTATATTCATTAATTAATTTTAAGTAATATATCAAACAATTTTATAACTTAAATTCAGTTTTTAAATTTTCAATACTTAAATATTCAGTACTTAATTTTCTGCATGGCTCGAGCTAACTGAATAGGTTGATTAATCGGTTCTAGCTGATTTATGCTCTCCCCTATGAGAACATGTTTATATTGCAAATTGAGCTTTGTTTAATTATTGATTTCATTTTTCAGGATTTGATTGATAAGGCTAGAACAATTCTGGTTGGGAACAGAAATTTACTCCAGCGTATGCAAGCATCAACAGGCACGTCCCTCACCAGTGATTCTGATGATCCGGCACTCACCAATTTCAACCAGGTTTTCCTGCTTTTCAATTCCATTGCTAATGATTAATGCACCTGTTGTTAAGGGTTGCCTATTTTCCAAGTGGTGTCTAAAGTGGTTGCACCACTTGCCAGCAAGCAACCAAGATTAAACTAATGCTTAACATTAAACACCCATGCTTAGATGTTCCATGGGTAGTTTCAATTTTCTTGATAAAGCCTACATGAATTTTATCTTGTTGGTGTGTTAAGCCCTTCATATCTGAATTCTTGCGCACTTGAACCGTAATTGGAAGAAAGTTTTTTCACCACTTCGATATTTTGCATCATGCAGATCATTGATGAGTGGACAGATCAAGTCAGATCAAGAATAGGTATGTTTGTTGCTTTGCTTTACCCAATAATGGCAGACACCATCGGAAATGTTCTTTCATTAGGGAAAAAGGCAGGGTATATAAGAAAATATACGAATATATCATTGGTTCACTTTGTTGGTGCTTTGAAACTGTCCTGAGTGAATACTTGCATTCTCAATTATGACTTCAGCTAAGCGCCCGTTAAGATTTGGCATCCTGCATCCAGATGGTACAGATATACTCGGATCTAAAAGATTCAAATGCAGTGACTTTTTCGCTTATTATAGTATTTTCTGTTGTCCCAATACTTGCTTATAAACATATTTTTGGCAGTTAATCCACCATCAAAGGTCATTAATCTCTGTTCTTAGAATACTTACAGATTAAGATTTCTGGCCAAAGGTTTATTCCCTGTTATAGCTGGAGCTTAAATTTTTATCTGTTGTTAGGAGTTGGTTAAGTTTCCTGAACGTAACCAAATGTGGGAATAATTTTGAGTTGCACTCTTGCTTTGATAAGAAAATGGTTTTGCAGGTGTTCAAGCAATTGATACATCTGCATCAATGGTTTTATTTAAAACACTTTTTACACTGTTGGTTCAGGAGATCAAATGCGGGAATCAGAGCCTGAGGATATCAACAAATTACTTTTCTCAGCCATTGTTCAAAGCAACTGAACAAACTTTGATCTCCAAGGATGATGATGAGTTGGTGTTGAAAGATTGGCACATATATTGTAAGAGACATATGTCAGTTTGTTATGTTTGTAATATGTATGCGTCTTATTCTTTTAAATTAAATAATTAAAGAAATCTTAAAAGAAATAAATGATTAAGTTGGTGATTTAATAAGATTTTTGGATGCAGATTCAATTTTGTGTTTATTTTATATAATTTTGTCACCCACAGCATGAGTGTGACGTAATCAAATAATAATAATTCATATAAAAATTAAAACGGTGTTATTTTTGTATTATGTTTATATTATTTTTCATATCGTAAGTTTAAATGTCAAAAAACCTTCATAATGTAGTAAAAATCACTTAAGCTCTAATTGAAAACTAAAATCGATTGAGCTTTAATTGAAAGTTAGAAATCAATTGAATTTTGAAATATAATTTCTTGTTGAAATTCTTGACAAGTCATTAAGTGATTACATAATAATTGATGTAGCAGTCAATGTGGAGAAATGATGATGTGGTAGTTGATATGGCATTTGACTTCAAAAAATGTTCACGTCAAGGGTTTAATTATTTTACAAGAATTTAATTTATTTTTAATTAATTAAGAAAAATATTAGAATATTATAAAAGTTTAGAGAACTATAAAAATTATAGAAAAACTATAAAATAATTAAATAATACTAAAATTTTATAAAGATTTAGGAAAATTTTGTGACTTTTTTTTCTTTATCGAGAGATTAACTGCTACATGCATTGCATTCAATGCTTGGAAAATAGTTTGGGGCTATGATTCATAATCATTAACCACGTTGAAGCAAACATTTGTTAAGTCATCACCATCGCCATCGCCACCATCCTCTTCTTCATCAATCTATTCTTTTTACACATCATATAATATCTATCATTTCAATTTGCACAAACGACAAAATTTGAGACCTTTCCTCCACCCTTAACAATTGGTTTTTTTTACTGTATAATAGACATAATTCACGTCAAGATAAGAAATAATTGACGTCTCGACGACATGATGCACCATGTCTCCGACGATGCGATGCATGATGTTCTGATGAGTCGAATGCGACGTCACAACGTGGCGACGTACTCTTCATGTAACCGAGTTTCTTCTCCTAGTTAAACTCTATTAAATTTTTTCAGTTTAACTTTGATTATTTTAAAGATATTTTAGTCATATTTTCACATGAAATTTAGCTTATAAATAGGTTCTTTATCAATCCTAAATAATTTAAAATAGCAACAACAAAATTAAGAGAGAGTTTATGAGAATTTTAGAAAAATTTTGTATTTTGAATTCAGAGTTTGTTTATTTCTCTATCTTGTACTCCCCTTTTTATTTTTGACATTTTTAATTAAATTTTCTTTTTTCATAAATTCTTATCCTCTCCGAAAGAATTTTTTAATATAAATATTTATATTCAATTTTCTCGATTTTCCTTCGAATCCGTTTCATAATTTGAATTTGACGCAAGGCTCCCTAATTTTAAATAATATTTCAGCGCCCATAGTTTTTTCTAGTATCATGATATTATTTTTTGTAAAGAAAATGTTAAACCATAGTTTCTAGGTTTTATCCCGACTATGTATAAGATTGGCGAGTGTATGTACACGTACAAAAACATCCGATCAAACATTCTCCTATTTCATTCTCCAAGTACCAATCAACGAAAGTTACTTCTATATTCTTATTTATAGCCCGTCTTGGTTTCTATCTTCTAAAAGTTTCCGCCCTGTTGCTTTGCTTAACATGGAAAATCACCAATACAACATAGCTTCTTCTTCATCTGCAACCCCAACCATGTTCGTTCAGGCAGATGCAAACACCTTCAGAGACTTGGTCCAGAAGCTCACTGGTTTCACCGGCCCCGACACTGACAAGCTCCCCGGAAGGCTCTCCTCAACAGCTCCACGCCGTCCACCTTTCAAGCTCCAAGAACGTAGGCAACATGCCATGAGAAAGCTCGAGATCAAGCTCGGTACTCTCACAACCTGTCCCACCAACTCAACACCTACTCAGTCCTGCTCTCCGGGCCAAGTTTCCCGGCTCGACTCTCCGAGTCCCAGTCCAGTGACTCCATTGTCTTTTGGTACCATATCACTGTCGTCTCCGGTGGTTTCAGTTTGGGAGGAGGAAAAGTCAATTGCAGAGAAGGGATTTTACTTGCACCCATCACCATTAAATACTCCTAGAGGAAGCCAACCACCGGAGCTCTTAGCACTTTTTCCACTTACTTCACATAGGCAAGATAAACGAGAATAGGGTTGCTGAATTGTTCCAAAAAAGGGTAAATTTTGCAAGTAAGAAAATAAAAAAATTCTGGGGTTTTACATTATTTGATGGTTAAAACTTAAAACATAAAAAATCTGTCATTGTTGTTTTTGTGTATTGTTCTTCAAGATAGATATCATGGTTTCTTGAATTTTTTTAATTTGATTTCTTTTATATTATTTATATTTTTTACTATAAATTTAGTAACATTTTTAGTTTAATTTAATAAATTAATATAAAGTATTATCTAAATATTAATTTAGTAAAAAATTTAATAATTGCAATATTTAAATATAAATAGTATTTAAATATTAATTAAGTAAAAATAAACATAAATAATTATAATATTTAATACAAATTAAGCATTTAATTTATTTCATTTTCCTAATTTTGGTGATCAAGATTATCTCAAATTTAAAACTACCTAGTTAAAAGTAAGATGGGGCTTATTTTGAACATATATATTTTATATAAATATCATGATACCCTTATCAACAATTCTGATTTTGCCCTTGACTGGATTTCATTGTAGATGCAATCTAATTGCGACGAGTTAACATACTTTCATCAACAATCAGTTAAGGTACTAGTGCATCTCTAGTGGTTTTTTGGTACTACTAGTTTCGCGGCCATATCGTTTATATCTCTCCCCCATTAAACTTTTAATAGACATAACATGCAATCGTTCAGTCAAAGTCTTTTAATAGAAGAACAAAGGGAACGAGCCATTTCGAATACCATTTTCACTTGGATTATTTATTGGTTTGGTGTTTTTTATTGTTTGTAATTAAATTTCGTTGCTAAGTGAGTTGCGCTGTTATTCTAGTTTATTACCCTCATTTATAAATAGAAATATAGTTTTGACTAGTAATGGAATTACCACTTTTAACATGAATTAATCGAAAATATCAATTAAAGAAATAACTAAAAATTATTTATTTACAAAATAAAGAATATAATATTGTAATTTCAAACAACCTCAATCTTACACTTGCAACTAAACATCATTCATATTTGATATAAATTTACCAAATGTGGTGTTACCCAATATTTGGCAATAATGAAGGAGGTACAATAATTTAAGACTAACTTATGGGCAAATTTTTCCCATTTATAGTTTTAAATTTATAAAATAAGAAATTTGGCAATTTTAACATCATTAATGCAAGGAAATAAGGGTGGTGAAATAGTAGTAGAGTGGCCCATTTAAACATAAAGTTTTCAAGAAACACATAAAATCATGTCTGCCATAATTAATAACAAACAGTATACGTCCTAATTATTTTAAGATGATGGAACATATTGCCTGACTCGACAAAAACAACAGTAACCAACTTCATCACTTTATTTATTTTACCCCCATCCTCTTTCCACTCAACTCTTCTAGATATCTTGGAATTTTCGACCATAGCATATAATAATTTGTGCGGATTGAGTTTTAGTTTAATTGGTATTGATATTATTATTAGTGCAAGAGGATATTAGTTCGAGTGCGTTGAAGCACATTATCCCCTTATTTAAAGGTTAGAGAGAGGTTATTGATAGTTTTACGTATTATATAAAAAATAATGATATAATAATAATTTATAATTAAATTAATGTTAAGAAATAATTTATTTATTTATATTTATATTTATATAATTTTAATAGATTACATAATTCATACTATACAAAATTTAACATAATTGTTTTATATATTATTTTGTATAAATGCTTCATATAATATTTTAGGTATTTTTTCTTTTTTTTTTATGATATTTATATTTGGTTAAATGAATTTTTTTATTATTTTAACTCATTTAAATTTTTTTAACATATTTAGTTTAAATTATTTAGTTGATTCCTTGGGATTAACAAAGAGAAGATATAAAGGAGGAAGTGATGGTGCTGGCGGAGGTCGGTTCACCTTGTTTAGTCGGAGAGTAGAGAAAGAATGGGAGATAGTATAGGTGGTTGTTGGGAAGTAAATTGGGAGAGTGTTGACAAGTGAGCTGGAGAATCGATCCCTTTTTTATCATCTTGGGGGTTATTTATAGGCAAGGTCTTGTGTTGGCTAGCATTAATGTGGCAAACCTAAAATCATGTTATCATTATGGGACACGTGTGACAGATGTTTCCAATGGCATGATGATGCATGTGATGGGATGTATTCTGTCATTCCTCCTTATTTGAGATACAAAGCAATTAAACCCATGTAATGTTTGGTAATAAAAAGGATCATGTTCCTAATAGAAGCCCAAGTGTTTGGAGGAACGGGTGGTGGCTACATTTTGGGGAGCAAGTAGTTAGCCATCTTGAATAATTATCTTCCACATGCTTAGGTGACTGAGCCGGGAAGTAAGACTTTTGGTGACCTCCAGATTTGTAGCAAGTGAAGTATGTTTCTTAAGTAGCTTTCCATTCTACCAATTGTCCCCCATTGGTGGGGGGTATAACAAGCTTTAGTTTGATTAACCTTTGTTACTATTACAACATATAAGAGACCTTAGTTCAAACATATTTAAGCACATACTATCTTGTAATATAAGGGTTAGAGGGCTATGAGTATTAGTAAGAATTGTATAAAAAAACTAAATTTTTTATTTTTGTGAAACTAAAGTATCCTCCATATTCGTTTTACAATCCATTAAAATTCGTCCTTCCAAGATTCATGATATTTTTTTCAAACTCTTTTTAATCTTAAAATTTATAATTTTATCATAGCTTATTAAACAAAATTTCTAATTTCATGTGTCTAACATTATCAACTCTCTCTCTCTCTCTTTTTCAAATGAGTTGGATTAAAAAGTCAAGAAGCACATTACAATATCTGGTAGATTACACGAAACATCCATGATTAATTAATTACTCAAAATCAAAGGGAGAGAGCAGAGGCGTAGCTAGGGGGGCTGATGGGGCCCCGCCCCCCTAAAATGAAAAATTATTATTTAGACCCTTTAAAAATTTTTAAAATTTTAAATTAGTAAATATAAAGTTGCACTTTCCCTCCTAAATTATAAAAATTCGATTTAATTCTTTAAAAATTATAAAGATATAAACTATAAAAAGTTAAAATTTCATTCGGTCTTTTTTAAAAAATTGTTCTGACTTCGCCACTGGGAGAGAGTTAGGGTTATGTAAATATTCTTTGAAATTAGTAGTTTAATTAGAAAAGAAATTTTTATCATTTCCTCCCCTTATGATAAGTCTTTGAAATTTGTTCATATAGTGGATTTGAGCATACTTGGGATTGGCGAGAGCATTTTCTCCACCTCTAGACTTCCTTTATTTTTTCACAAAAAAAATGATAAATTTTCAATGTTAAAATAATTCAACCAACTTCAATAATGTACAGCTTTTATTCATATTTACTCTTCCCGACTCATAAATTAGATAATAATATATTTTAACGTACTTGAATCTATATTCTTCCGTATTAGGAATAATACTTATGCCAATTGAACTAAAACTCAATTAACTCAATAATTAATATATAAGATCGTAAATAAATTTTCTTAAAAGAACATTATATAATATTTTATAGCTTTAGATGGATATTAGAAAATATAAAATGAATACTTTTTAACATTGAAAATTCAAAGAGACACATAAGAAATAAACCTTGTTTTGGGAATCAGTTTTGAATATTTATACCAAGGTTTGACTTATAAAACTTGATCATCCATCATTGATAAAAAAGTAAAAAAAAAAAAAGTCCAAAAAACAGGAAAAGAGAACAGTCTTATGAGTAATACTGGTTTATCTTTTACGTATGTCATAGAAGAAAAACGAAATTTGTAGGAAAGTAGCTTTCGCTTTTACAGAATGGCACCTGATGTGTTGATAGGAGCGTTTTCATTTGCCACCTGGACTCTGTGTCTATTTCATGAAAGTATTTTTCATTTTTTACTCTTAATAGTTAATAATTGATTATAATAATTCATAAATATAATGCTAACAAAAATTCCTAATAATTATTAAAGTATTTGTGTAAATTATAAAAAAATTGATATATTCATTTTTTACTCTTAATAGTTAATAATTGATTATAATAATTCATAAATAATATGTCATTAATAATGTGTCTCTTGGAAAGAAAGATGACAGACCCTGATACCTTCCGTTTTTTTACATGATGTTTCAAGAAGCATATGCACAATCCACTCTTGTGCATAAACCCCACACTAGGCTTGCAATTTAACCTATTTTGAGCTGTTTTCTGGAGCCTGCCTTTCCTATGTTGAATTTGCATATAAAGGAAAAGCTTGATATTAATAGGGTTTAGGCTTGTGACTTGATAAAAAAGTGTCATTTCAATTATCATTTATTAACACTGGAGGTAGAAAACTCTGGTAATTTACCATGGTAGTGTCATATGAATGGTACTATCTCAGTGAAGTACTCGTGCTTGATATTGAATCCAACTTTGCCCAGTCTCTTTCTTGATATATGAGTTCTGTAGAAAGGAGCCGAATTAGTTTCTATATATTATGAAATTACTCATAGGCTGTAATCTGGTAGATTAGGATTTATTCTTTAGTTTCTTAAGAAATAGGATCAGTCATTAACTGATTCCTAATTAATTGCTTTCCTAGTTTGTTAAGATTCCTGAGTTTGTGGGATTGTCCTATTATTTTTCCTAGAATAATGGATTGGAATGCCGGTCATCCTCATATAAGTATTAGGCTGTATTTCCTTCACCAAAATTCTCATGGCATCAGAGATAGGCTCTAAACCCTAATACAACATGGATACACAAACCACCTCCTCCTCGGAAGTCAATTCCAGACCCGAGCAAAATCCCTCAGCCAAAAACTATGAAAACTCCTCAGCCAATATCATCGAAAACTCTCCTCTTCCGATCACTCGTCACAAACTCAATGGCCACAATTTTCTTCAGTGGTCACAATCCGTCCTTATGTTTATTTTTGGTAGAGGCAAGGATGATTATCTCACTGATTTTCCTATTCTGGCGACAATGGATCCCAAGTATCGCATGTGGAATATTGAAAATCATATGGTCATGTCATGGCTAATAATCTCCATGACCACGGAAATTGGAGAAAATTTCTTTCTCTACAAAACAACCAAGGAAATCTGGGATAGAGCAAGAGAAACTTACTCTAGTTCCAAAAATACCTCTGAACTTTTTGAAATTGAAACTCGACTTCATGATCTTCGACAAGGGGAGATGACTATCACTCAATATTTCAACACAATAACCTGGTACTAGCAGCACCTTGATATGTTTGAAATATACCCCTGGAAATGTCCAGATGATGCAACTTTACACAAAAAGATGTTGATCAAAAGAGAACATTCAAATTTCTTGTTGGTCTCAATAAGGATTTGGATGAAGGGGTAGAATCTTGGGCAGCAGGCCTCTGCCTTCCGTCCGAGAGACATTTGTTGAAGTTAGAAGAGAAGAAAGTAGGAAGAAACCGATGATGGCAGAAAATATGAGTTCCCCAGTTGCTGAAGGCTCAGCCTTGTACACACATATCTGAGGATAACAAGCAAAGAATAGGAAGGCCACGGTGTGACCATTGTAAGAAACCTGGTCTGTTCAGAGAAACTTGCTGGAAATTACATGGGAAGCCTGTTGATTGGAGGCCTAACCGAGCACGCTAGGATCGGGACAATCGTGCAAATGTTGCCAACACTTCTGACAACATCAACACTAGCACTGAAATCAATCCATTCACCAGGGAGCAAATTGAGGTGTTGTAGAAATTACTTGGACATATATCACCCACTACCGAACAATGTACTAACATGCTAGTACATCAAGGTACATTTTCCTTTGCTCATATTGCAGCAACCAGAAAATTAAGACCATGGATGGTTGATGCTGGAGCTTCAGATCACATGACCGGAGACATTAATGTCTTTCACAAGTTTAGTCCATATTCAAGCCCCTCTACAGTATGAATAGTAGATGGATCACTCTCAAAAGTGGCAGGAATTGGATCAATCAAATTGACAAAGGACCTCTCATTAGTCCTTTATGTTCCAAAATTAGACGCAATCTGATTTCTATTAGTAAACTCACCCGTGACTTGAACTGTGTGACTAAATCGAGGAAGGTGATTGGCAGTGCTGAAATTTGTGGTCTCTACTTGCTCAAAAGGAACTCTCTTCTACATGGACAAGTTCATTCAAGTTGTGTTTCTGAGTCTATTTCTAACTCTTTCTCTAATTCTGTTTCTGTTTCAAATGAGAATCAAGTCATATTATGGCTCTTCCGCCTTGGTCACCCAATTTTTGTGTACCTTGAAAAATTGCTTCCTCCTTTGTTCATCAATAAAAATTCCAAGTTTTTTCATAGTGAAATATGTCAACTTGCAAAACACACGACATGCTTATCCTAGCATTCAATATAAGCCATCACATCCATTCTCTATAATTCATAGGGACATTTGGGGACCCTCACGAGTGAAAAATATTAATGGGGCTCGTTGGTTCGTATCTTTCATGGACGATCATACTAGAACCACCAGGACATTCCTTATGAAGGAACAATCCGAAACTGGGGAAATCTTCAAGTCTTTTTATTCTATGATTCACACCCAGTTCAAAAGTAAAATTCAGATTCTTAAGACCGATAATAACAGGGAGTATTTTACATCAGCCTTGGGTTTCTATTTCATAACACAAGGAATTATTCTTGTGAGTTCTTGTGTTGACACCTTTCAGCCAAATGGGATAGCCGAGAGAAAAAAAATACACTTACTTGAGGTAGCTAGATCACTAATGTTTACTAATCATGTACCTAAACACTTTTGGGGTGAAATCATCCTTACTGCCAACAATATCATCAATAGAATGATTAGTCAAGTGCTCCAATTCCAGAGACCTCATGAAGTCCTCCTACAGGCCGGCCTTCATGCTGAATCTTTTTCTTCTAATCTTTCACTTAGAGTCTTTGGTTGTTCAACATTTGGTCACATATACCAACAACATTGAACCAAATTTGATCCCAAATCAGTAAAATGCATTTTCCTATGATATTCTTCTAATAAAAAAGGGTACAAGTGTTACTCACATGTTACTCGAAAGATGTACAATTCCATGGATGTCACTTTTTTTGAACACCAATCCTAATTTTCCAAATCTGCAATTCAGAGGGAGAACTCAAGGAATTTTAGCTTCGGGACATTCTTCAAGAGACTCAATCCGTGTATATTTCACCCCAAAGTGTCAATCCGACATCCTTACCCTGTTTCGAGTTCTCAAATATCTCACCTCGTTTGAGTCCTAAAAATCCGAATCTCAGTTCCACATCAGGTCCAAATGACACACCATTCAAGTCTCAGTTGCATGAGTTCACTCAACCTCAACTTGGTGCAAATCATCAGGAACTTTTGTGTCTATTCTAGGAGGGGAAGACCTATTGAAAATCTAGAGAATGCCACTCAAATCAGAGATTGTCAAGAATTTGAACCAGAGCCTCCTGCTTCGGAATTTTACACTGGTATGGATTCTTCAACTCGTGAGCTGCTTGTTCCTTTTGTTGATGATTCTGATTTGCCTATTGCTCAAAGAAAAAATGTCCGAACATGTACAGACCACCCTATTGAGAAATATGTGGCATATGGGAAATTGTTCCATTCAAGAAGCTTTGAAAAATCCAACATGGAAGAAGGCCATTAAGGAAGAAATCAGGGCTTTAGATAGCAATGAAACTTGGACTCTGTAAGAGTTACCTCAAGGGGAGAAGCCAGTGGGTTGCAAGTGACTATTTACAGTTAAGTATAAAGCAGATGGAAGTATTGAGAGGTTTAAAGCCAGGCTGGTGGCAAAGGGCTTTACTTAGTCATATGGAATCGATTATCAAGAAAATTTGCACCTGTTGCCAAGTTAAAACATAGTTCGAGTACTATTGTCACTAGCAGTAAATAAAGATTGGCCTTTGCATCAGCTAGACATCCAAAAAGAGATCTTGAAGAAGACATTTACATGGAAATACCTCCAGGTTTAGAACACTCCTCAAACAGCCATCAAGTGTGCAAGCTGAAGAAGTCATTTTGTATGGGCTAAAACAATCATCTTGTGCCTAGTTTGACAGGTTTGCCAAAACACTAGTCACAAATGGATACAATCAATGCCAGGCAGATCATTCCTTATTTGTGAAATCCTCATCAAAAGGTAGAATTGCTATTCTCATTGTCTACATTGACAATATCATTCTAATTGGAGATGACTTAGAGGAAATTATCAAACTCAAAAGATTACTTGCTACTGAGGAAATTAAAGATCTTGGTGCTCTCAGATATTTCCTAGGCATGGAGATTGCTTGATCTAAGGCAGGGATTGTTATATCCCAAAGAAAGTAGATATTAGATTTGCTAATTGAGACGGACATGCTTGGGTGTAAACTTACAAAGATGCCTATGAACCCCAACCTAAAGTTTAAGGAAAAATGAGGAGAGTGTACCAGTGGATAAAGGACAGTATCAAAGATTAGTGGGCAAGTTGATCTATCTCTCACACACGAGGCCAGACATTGCATTCTCAGTAAATGTTGTTAGCTAGCACATGAATGATTTGCATGAGGAACATTTAGAGGCTGTGAATCTGATTCCAAGATACCTAAAGATGACACCAGGCGACGATTTACTCTTCAAAAAGAGTTAAATCCGTGAGATAGAGGTATCACTGACGCAAGTTGGGCTAGAGAATCGATTGAAAGAAGATCCACAAGTGGTTTCTGCTCCTTTGTTTGGGGCAATCTTGTTACATGGAGAAGCAAAAAGTAGTCAGTGGTGTCAAGAAGTAGTGCAGAGTCAGAATATCGTGGTCTTGCTTTGGGCATTTGCGAAGGAATGTGGATTCAGAGATTTCTAAGGGAATTGAAAGTTGATTTTAAGGACTAGATAAAAATACATAGTGACAGTTAATTTGCAATAAGCACTGCTAAAAATCCAGTACACCACGACAGGACCAAGCATGTGGAAATTGATAGGCATTTCAATTTAGAGAAGGTCAACAATGGAATAGTCCAACTGAGCTACATCCCTTCTCAACTGCAGCTTGCTGACATTCTCGCCAAAGCTTTTCCAAGAATCAGCTTCGATGAATTCAACTCTAAGCTGGGATTGTATAACATATACACCTCAGCTTGAGGGGGAGTGTAGAAAGGAGCCGAATTAGTTTGTATATATTAGGAAATTACTCATAGGCTGTAATCTGGTAGATTAGGATTTATTATTTAGTTTCCTAAGAAATAGGATTAGTCATTAACTGATTCCTAGTGCTTTCCTAGTTTGTTAAGATTCCTAACTTTGTGAGATTGTCCTATTATTTTTTCCTATAATAGTGGACTGAAATGCCAATCATCCTAATATAAGTATTAGGCTGTATTTCCTTGATTAAAAGAAAAATTTTCCTTCACCAAAATTCTCAAGTTCCTTTGTTCAATCAAATGTATCTTCTTGATCAACAGTTGGGGTAAAAATTTGCAAGAGTAACTCGTATCACCTTAGCTTCTATCAAGAACTTTATTTTAAAGCTATAATGAATAACCATTTTTGAGCACTTTCTAGTTTTTTGGCTGAATTGCTTTTGTTTGTTTTGAACAGTTATAACATTGATCAACATGATTATTCTGTTCGTTTGAAAGCTGCAAGGAAGTTTCTGAATGATGGTGATAAGGTGGGGTATTTTTTTATTTTTTATTTTTTTTGGGGGGGGTGTTATAATAGTTATGCTTGAAGTGAAAATATAGGCCTTATTTTGTTTTGGAGTTCAATAGCAGTGAAATGTTTTGATCTATGCTTTCAGGTTAAGGTCATAGTGAACTTGAAAGGTCGAGAAAACGAATTTAGAAATATGGCTATGGAACTCATCAGACGTTTTCAGAATGATGTTGGGGAGGTAATTCATGAAGTATTTCTTTTTCCTCCTTTCATCAATATCAAATATGCTATGTTCAAGGTGGAAAGAGTTATTAAAATCATATAAAGTTCTCAAATTTCCAACGGTGCCATATTGTAAATTGTTTTTAGAAGAAATCATGAATTAAGCAGTATGCGTAGATGACAAATTTAACTTCTTTTCAAGTCGAAATGAGAGTTGTTTTAAGCATTTCCAGGAACGAGGTGACATTAACTAGTATTGTGAGTTAACCAAGGTAATATCTTTCAAGTACTTAGTCTTTTTTTTATAATCACAAGCATTTTATTTTCTTTTTAAAAATGTAATCAAGTAGTTTTCAATACAAAATCATAATTAAATGTTCTTTAGCCAGATTGGATAGTATGTGTTGGCGAATGAAACGGAAAAATGATCTCTGAACAGAATAATTAGCAACTCACCTGCTTATGGTGTTTGAGTCTTAACTTCCAATGGTGTTCGTTCCCTTCATCCATTTTATGCTGTTCAATGCATTTGTTTGGGTTTCACTTCCATTACCTGAAAGCTGCTCTTTACATCCTAAACTCTGTCCTGATCTGCAGCTTGCAACTGAGGAAAGCAAGAACTTCAAAGACAGGAATATATTCATAGTTTTGGTTCCAAATAAGGCTGTTTTACAAAAAGCTCAACAAGATCCCGGAAAGAAAAAAGATAAACCGACCAAAAATGAAGTCTCAGCTGGTGTCTGAATATGGAATCTCAAAGAGCTCTCTTTTGGTGGCATAACAATCAGGCAGTGAGATTAAGTTCTTCTACCATGGGGTGGCCACGTCCTTGAAAGTCTTTGTATAATGTATAGTATATTAGTCTGTCACAATTTGTATTGAATATTGGTTTTACTTAATAACAGAAGCAACCTTTTCTTTATCAAATACTTGCAACATTTATAGGACCAGATTTGAATTTTCCTTTTGCCTTCCTCTTTGTTCCATGAATGTGATTTGGTTGATATATAGACCAATCCCGAAGGTTAGTTCTCTTAGGCGGTCCTTGGGACTTGATGTATTGCTCATTTCTGGTGTATGGTAGAGGACTACTTGTCGAAGCAGACACATCTTGGTTAATAGTAATCAGATGTGAGAGGTAAAATTGAGATCTCTCAAGAAAAAAAAAAAAAGAATCTGGTCCAATGTTGCATTGGTGTTAAAATCTGATGTGCACCGTTTGAGGGGGTTAGTGTTGCTTTTAAAGTTTTCAGAAAGCAGGCTGTCTAGAAGATGGAGAGATTTCAACAAATCCACCTAATGATTTGAGCTTTAGCGTTGGTTTTAAGTTCTTCCATACCAAGCATACTGTCTGTCTCTCTTCATTTTTTTTTTGTCACCATTTTCAACTACCAAATAAAGCAATGGGGTTATGCTTTTGGTTGTATTGTTTCGCTATCCGATTTTTTTTCCTTGTATTGTAATCCTCTTTCCACCTGCAGGAAATGCAGCTGCCTGCTGGACGTCTGCTAACAGCTTCTCTTCATGATGGATAGAGTACTATTAGACTAAGCATACTAATACTCTATGATACCTAAATTCGATATAATGCTGGTATAATGTATTGAATATGGGATATTTAATTTATTTTCTTTTAAATTTACTACCTCTTTAAGTTGGCATTGGATAAAAGTTTTAGTAATTCAAACCCAAATTCCAACTATTTTTGCAGAATCAAATAAAATTTTACGTTATCTACCTTAATGCCAATAAAGTATGTTTCGTGTCAAAGACAATATTGGACAACAAATATTTTCCTTCATGATCCAAGTAGGCACATTCTTATGTTTGACTTCGTTACCTTGAAATATATCTTATTGGAAAATTTATAATTTTATTCAAACAAAGCAATTAAATAGTACTATATATCATGAATCTCTATCCCTGGCTACTTTTAACATAAAATCCAAAATTTTGTGCTATTGGGAAATTTGTTTCAAATGTCACTAGAATTTTGATAAGGTCTAACTATCAATTTCATCCCTCTATGAAAATTAAGAATATAGTTCCTCTATTTAATTCATCATAATTTAGTTTTTGTATTATATTAAAATTAAAATGTTAGTCTAATTCTTGCTAAATATATAAACTTGAAGGGTTATTTTTTGTCAGTTTATTGCATATAAATTGTTTAGCTATTGATATTTACTAATTTGTATATATAAAATACTAAGCTATCGAATTTTAGGTTAGCGATTTAATTTAAGGTTCAATAGTATTATCTAATTGGACTATCTTGTGAGTTATAAAATTCAAAATTAGACCATTTTAACCATTATAATTTATTATGTTAGGGTGAGAAAAAATTGATCATAATAAATTTAATGAAAAGAAATTAATTATTCTAGACTCAATTAATAACCACAATTTGAAAAATTATATAAGTTTTAGTATGAAATATATTTTCGTGATTCAAAAAAATATTTTCTTTTATAAATATGTTTATATAATATACATATTAATAAATACTTTATTCATATTTTTATTATTTTAATTTTAAATATGACATATTTCATTCAAAATTCATGCTTGGTTGGTCTAGAGAGAATATGAGATTTATTTATTTGGAAAACATATTTGGTGACGTGATATTATTTGTTCACTGTATATATACCTTGCTACATCTATTGTCTTCGATTGATTAATTTTCAGGTTGAAAATTTTGAGGTTATAAGTTGAAATGTATAATTATTGTGTGTAAGTTTGATGGAGATGTGTTGTATTTTAATTTGTTAGTTAGAATATAGTTAATTATTTGTGAGATTATTATAAGTGAAGAAAAGAAAAAGAAAAACATCCATAAGGTTTGAAGAAAGCCATGGGGAAATTGAATACACAAAAGAAGCATGGTTGGTTATGGAAGTAAAGTTAAGAAAAAAGGAAAAAGAGGGGAAAAGAAGAAGATGAAAAGAAAAGAGATAGAGAAAGGAAGGTCGTTGAAGGTTGAAAACTTGTATAAGCCGGCAGTGAGGGGCAATGGTAGGTGGAAAAGAAAAACAGAGGAAAGCTTAACTTCAAGGTAATGGCGACACTGCAACCAACGACACCATCTCTAATGTGGACACTTTACGTAAGAGAGTCACAGTGTTGAGCTCCCAAATCTCATATTTCTTGTCATTCATAAAGCAATACTCCATTGTTTGAGTCCTCCTTGCTAATTCACTTCCACAATGGAAGCCAGCGCCGGACTCGTCGCGGGCTCTCACAACCGCAATGAACTTGTTGTCATTCATGGCCATGAAGAGGTAAATAATACATAGAAAGAGGAAGAGAAGAAGATATAGTTTCTTGTTTTTACTTGAGTGACAAATTTGTTTTGTGTGTGCCTACAGCCTAAGCCTTTGAAGAATCTGGATGGTCAAGTTTGTGAGATTTGTGGTGATGAGATCGGGGTGACAGTAGATGGAGATCTATTTGTGGCCTGCAATGAGTGTGGTTTTCCGTTTGTAGGCCTTGCTACGAGTACGAAAGGAGGAAGGCACTCAACAGTGTCCTCAGTGTAAAACTAGATACAAGCGTCTCAAAGGAAGTCCTAGAGTGGAAGGGGATGAAGATGAAGAGGATGTGGATGATATCGAACACGAATTTAACATCGATGATGAACAGAACAAGCATAGGAATGTGGTGGAATCCATTCTTCATGGGAAGATGAGCTATGGAAGAGGCCCTGAAGATGATGAAACTCCTCAAATTCCTCCTGTTATAACTGGTGTCCGATCTAGACCGGTCGGAAACACTTCTTTCCTTGCCTTATGTGAAAATCCTTATGTGAAAATCCTTCCATGATAATATCTTTCCTTTCTATTCTCTTGTTGCAGGTGAGTGGGGAATTCCCAATAGCAGGTGCTCTTGCTTATGGCGAGCATATGTCAAATTCTTCTCTTCATAAACGAGTGCACCCATATCCCATGTCTGAAACTGGTATGCATGTTATGTATTCATGTAACACATTGGACTAAAACGTACTTGTGGATTAATTCTAATAATAAAGATTATTGAATAGTATTATTATTAAATATTTTATTAAAATAGTAGTTAATAATAAAGATTATTAACAATTTTAAAAAATATATAAATATTGTTTTTTATTTAATAAAAATAATTTTATAAAATATTCAAGAGAATGTCGAGTGTCTCAAAAATATAACCTTTGTAAAATTTTATACTAAGTACATGATGTTGTAAATTAACTTTCCCAACAATGAAATTCCCATGATTCAGGTTTAATGGCATTTTATTTCAATTATAATGATTTGGGTCGGCTTGAAATCTAACTTTTCCTCAAGCCTATATAAGTTTTTTGCATCCAAATAGTGCGACTTCTGTAATGGCTCAGTATTTGTTTGGCACTGGACAAAACTTGCAAACAGAAGGAGCAGCAAGATGGGATGATAAGAAAGAGGGAGGATGGAAAGAGAGGATGGATGATTGGAAAATGCAGCAAGGGAATCTCGGTCCCGAAGCTGATGATGCGTATGACGACATGTCCATGTAAGTAGTGCTCGGCATGGGAGAATTTTGTTAATTTATTTCATTTTTCTTAATTTTAGTGATCAAGATTATCTCAAATTTAAAACTACCTAGTTAAAAGTAAGATAGGCTTATTTTGAACATATATATTTTATATAAATATCATGATACCCATATCAACAATTCTGATTTTGCCCTTGACGATGCAATCTAATTGCGACGAGTTAACATACTTTCATCAACAATCAGTTAAGGTACTAGTGCATCTCTAGTGGTTTTTTGGTACTACTAGTTCCGCGGCCATATCGTTTATATCTCTCCCCCCATTAAACTTTTAATAGACATAACATGCAATCGTTCAGTCAAAGTCTTTTAATAGAAGAACAAAGGGAACGAGCCATTTCGAATACCATTTTCACTTGGATTATTTATTGGTTTGGTGTTTTTTATTGTTTGTAATTAAATTTCGTTGCTAAGTGAGTTGCGCTGTTATTCTAGTTTATTACCCTCATTTATAAATAGAAATATAGTTTTGACTAGTAATGGAATTACCATTTTTAACATGAATTAATCGAAAATATCAATTAAAGAATTAACTAAAAAATTATTTATTTCCAAAATAAAGAATATAATATTGTAATTTCAAACAACCTCAATCTTACACTTGCAACTAAACATCATTCATATTTGATATAAATTTACCAAATGTGGTGTTACCCAATATTTGGCAATAATGAAGGAGGTACAACTTATGGGCAAATTTTTTTCCCATTTATAGTTTTAAATTTATAAAATAAGAAATTTGGCAATTTTAACATCATTAATGCAAGAAAATAAGGGTGGTGAAATAGTATAAGGGTGGCCCATTTAAACATAAAGTTTTCAAGAAACACATAAAATCATGTCTGCCATAATTAATAACAAACAGTATACGTCCTAATTATTTTAAGATGATGGAACATATTGCCTGACTCGACAAAAACAACAGTAACCAACTTCATCACTTTATTTATTTTACCCCCATCCTCTTTCCACTCAACCCTTCTAGATATCTTGGAATTTTCGACCATAGCATATAATAATTTGTGCGGATTGAGTTTTAGTTTAATTGGTATCGATATTATTATTAGTGCAAGAGGATATTAGTTCGAGTGCGTTGAAGCACATTATCTCCCTATTTAAAGGTTAGAGAGAGGTTATTGATAGTTTTACGTATTATACCAAAAATAATAGATATGATAATAACTTATAATTAAATTAATGTTAAGAAATAATTTATTTATTTATATTTATATTTATATAATTTTAATAGATTACATAATTCATCCTATACAAAATTTAACATAATCGTTTTATATATTATTTTGTATAAATGCTTCATATAATATTTTAGGGTATTTTTTCTTTTTTTATGATATTTATATTTGGTTAAATGAATTTTTTATTATTTTAACTCATCTAAATTTTTTTAACATATTTAGTTTAAATTATTTAGTTGATTCCTTGGGATTAACAAAGAGAAGATATAAAGGAGGAAGTGATGGTGCTGGCGGAGGTCGGTTCACCTTGTCTAGTTGGAGAGTAGAGAAAGAATGAGAGATAGTATAGGTGGTTATTGGGAAGTAAATTGGGAGAGTGTTGACAAGTGAGCTGGAGAATCGATCCCTTTTTTATCATCTTGGGGGTTATTTATAGGCAAGGTCTTGTGTTGGCTAGCATTAATGTGGCAAACCTGAAATCATGTTATCATTATGGGACACGTGTGACAGATGTTTCCAATGGCATGATGATGCATGTGATGGGATGTATTCTGTCATTCCTCCTTATTTGAGATACAAAGCAATTAAACCCATGTAATGTTTGGTAATAAAAAGGATCATGTTCCTAATAGAAGCCCAAGTGTTTGGAGGAGCGGGTGGTGGCTACATTTTGGGGAGCAAGTAGTCAGCCATCTTGAATAATTATCTTCCACATGCTTAGGTGACTGAGCCGGGAAGTAAGACTTTTGGTGACCTCCCGATTTATAGCAAGTGAAGTATGTTTCTTAAGTAGCTTTCCATTCTACCAATTGTCCCCCATTGGTGGGGGGATAACAAGCTTTAGTTTGATTAACCTTTGTTACTATTACAACATATAAGAGACCTTAGTTCAAACATATTTAAGCACATATTATCTTGTAATATAAGGGTTAGAGGGCTGTGAGTATTAGTAAGAATTGTATAAAAAAACTAAATTTTTTATTTTTGTGAAACTAAAGTATCCTCCATATTCGTTTTACAATCCATTAAAATTCGTCCTTCCAAGATTCATGATATTTTTTTCAAACTCTTTTAATCCTAAAATTTATAATTTTATCATAGCTTATTAAACAAAATTTCTAATTTCATGTGTCTAACATTATCAAATCTCTCTCTCTCTCTTTTTCAAATGAGTTGGATTAAAAGTCAAGAAGCACATTACAATATCTGGTAGATTACACGAAACATCCATGATTAATTAATTACTCAAAATCAAAGGGAGAGAGCAGAGGCGTAGCTAGAAATGATGGGGCCCGCCCTAAAATGAAAAATTATTATTTAGACCCTTTAAAAATTTTTAAAATTTTAAATTAGTAAATATAAAGTTGCACTTTCCTCCTAAATTATAAAAATTGATTTAATTCTTTAAAATTATAAAGATATAAACTATAAAAAGTTAAAATTTCATTCGGTCTTTTTTAAAAAATTGTTCTGACTTCGCCACTGGGAGAGAGTTAGGGTTATGTAAATATTCTTTGAAATTAGTAGTTTAATTAGAAAAGAAATTTTTATCATTTCCTCCCCTTATGATAAGTCTTTGAAATTTGTTCATATAGTGGATTTGAGCATACTTGGGATTGGCGAGAGCATTTTCTCCACCTCTAGACTTCCTTTATTTTTTTCACAAAAAAAAAATGATAAATTTTCAATGTTAAAATAATTCAACCAACTTCAATAATGTACAGTTTTATTCATATTTACTCTTCCCGACTCATAAATTAGATAATAATATATTTTAACGTACTTGAATCTATATTCTTCCGTATTAGGAATAATACTTATGCCAATTGAACTAAAACTCAATTAACTCAATAATTAATATATAAGATCGTAAATAAATTTTCTTAAAAGAACATTATATAATATTTTATAGCTTTAGATGGATATTAGAAAATATAAAATGAATACTTTTTAACATTGAAAATTCAAAGAGACACATAAGAAATAAACCTTGTTTTGGGAATCAGTTTTGAATATTTATACCAAGGTTTGACTTATAAAACTTGATCATCCATCATTGATAAAAAAGTAAAAAAAAAAAAAGTCCAAAAAACAGGAAAAGAGAACAGTCTTATGAGTAATACTGGTTTATCTTTTACGTATGTCATAGAAGAAAAACGAAATTTGTAGGAAAGTAGCTTTCGCTTTTACAGAATGGCACCTGATGTGTTGATAGGAGCGTTTTCATTTGCCACCTGGACTCTGTGTCTATTTCATGAAAGTATTTTTCAACTATATTTTAAAATTTTAAAATAATTTTTAATAAATATAATGAGAATTTTGAGAATTTCAGGAAATTTGACAAACTTTTTTTAATTTAATAACATTATTTATTTTCTAAATTATAATTAAATTCCATATTCAATGTAGAATATCACTTTACTTTATGTAATTAATACAAAATAGAATTATTCAAAATATTAATTAAGAAATATAATTAAAATATATAAATTATTTTGATACTTTAAATATAATGCTAACAAAAATTCCTAATAATTATTAAAGTATTTGTGTAAATTATAAAAAATTGATATATTCATTTTTACTCTTAATAGTTAATAATTGATTATAATAATTCATAAATAATATGTCATTAATATAAATATATTATATCAAAAGTGTTATTTATAAAGTTTTATATATGAATTATGAAATTATTTATTATATAAACAGTTAAAAATCAACTATTTAAAACTAAAATAATACTTTTTTTTCGTACCTTTTAATTAATGGAAACATAATAATTTAAATATAAAATTATTCAACATAAAGCTTAAGATTTTTATTTATTATTACATAAATTCTGCTAATAAAACTGTTTTGATAGATACAAAATTCTTATTTATAATTAGTGGGATAATCTTTTTATTAAGTAAATTTATTTAATTAAATATTTTAGTCGATTTAAAATTTTCTCTAAACTCGTATTTATATGTATATATTTATACAATATTGAGGTGGAGGTGAGGGTTAGAGTAAGGATTAGACGATTTGAACCCGTATTATATCTAATAAGAGCTTTAACATAAGAATAATCAATTTTTAATGCTATTGTTTGCAATTTTTATTGGAAAATTATTAAAAATAATTAATTTCATGAAGTAAGTTATATTATCTATAAATATATTTAAACACTTGGTTGAGTTAATATTACAAATCAACCGAGCACTATTTCGTGAGAAAATTATTAAAAATTGTTTATTTTATAAAGTAAATTATATTATTATGAAAGTGTGTTTTATATTTTGTTTGTTTAAAATTATTAACATTTTAATCCCTCACCATATCTACAATTATATATTATCATGCTGTTGCCATGGTAACACCTGTCCTGGCAGAAATGAATAATGCATAATTCAAAGATTCGGTCCCTCGCATTTTGTTGTTTAAACAATTAGGTCTCTATTTGAAGCATTTAAAATGTTCAATTAGGTCCACGCCTCTAATTAATTTTGTTACTTTATTTAGACTAAAACAAGTTATATTTGCTAAGTATAATAAAATGTTATGACCTTCGTTCATGATGGTGCTTTCTTTTCTTTTCTTTGAATTATAAAAATAGTTAATTTCAGTTTTAGTCCCTTTATTATACTTAAATTTGAAATTTAATTTTTAAACTTTAACTTTGACATAATTTGATCTCATTGTTTTTATAATATTATAGATTAGTCCAAATAGTTAATATTATTAATTTTTGATTAAAATATTACGTAGCTATTTATAATTTAAAAGCGAGTTTTAAATCCGAAAAATAAAAAGATTAAACTCCAAATGTACAAAATGTATAAAGACTAAAAATATATTTTAATATTCGACTTTACTCTATAACTTGATACAAATAACTAATAAACCCAATGCTAAGTGTGGATGAATCATTCTTATTTTCTTTGTAATAATTAGATTATATCACGTGGGTGGGAAAAATTGTAAGAAAGGTATATTTTTAAAACAAATGATTTTTTTTATAGAAAGTTGGTAAATAGAAAGTGCTAATTTTAAGAGGGTAATTGTTAAAATAGTGATTTTTACTAAATTAAAATAGTTATTTTTAAAGCATATTATATAAAAACTTAAAAATATAAAATATTTTTATCCTATTGTTGAATTATTTATAAAAATATAATTTTATAATCTTCTAACTGAATTTATATCGTTGACTTAGTGGCACTAAACTTAATTAAGAGAATAAAATAATATTATATTAGATTTTATCATACTCACGACATGGGTGAAAGAAAATATTTTATGCTAAAAACATTTTTTTTATATTTTTGCACTAGTGAATTTTATCTTTTAATATGTAATTTTAATTTTTTATTTAAAGATGATATAAAAATATGAAAAAATAAAAGGGTCATTGTAATAATATCAATTATAAATTAAAAGAAAAATGTATTTTATACTTTTATTAAAGATTCTTAGTATATCTGTTCTTTTTAATATAACGCCTAAATTAAATTTTTAAATAAGAAGATAATACGTTTCAGTGTATTTGAACTTATATTCTCTTACATTAACAATAATGTCGTTACCAATCAAGCTAAGGCTCAGTCGGTTACAATTTTTAAAGCAAAACAGTCCTCATACTTTAATTTAAAACGCATTTTTAACTTAAAATTTTGTTAAATTGAATTAAATTTTGTAGATTGGAGGACTACATCCCCGGCTCCTCATAAAGAAAATTCTAAATTCGACAAAAACTGGTCAGCCCATTTCAACCCAAAAGCCACCTAAATGGGTCAAATCCCCAAATTGAATGTTCAGTTTAACAATCAAAACTCAAAAGCCAGATTCCCCTTTTTTTCTTTTAATTATTTTTTGGGTAAACTACACTTGTAGTGACTCAACTGTTGATGAATTTCTTTTTTGTCACCAAACTATAAAAAGTTACAAAATAAGCGTTTAATTATTTTATTATTTTTTTTGGTCACCAACAATTAAATGTCTACGGGACAATTTCTAAAATTGGCAAAATAGTAACTTTAACCCTCAGCATTTATATACTGTGTCAATTTAGTCTTAATTCTAAAAAAAAAAAACCTTCAACATTTAAGCATTTAAACATTTAGTCACTTGAAAAGCTAAAAAAACAAAATTCTCAACTAAATTTAATCGAATTATACCAAAAATAGAAACACCTAAAACTCTAAGATAATAAATTTTATTTTTCTTATTCTTTTAAAATTAACCCTCAAAATCACACACACACACAAAAACTACAAAAATGTTGAATAATATTGAGGGTTAATTTTTTAGAATCAAGATTAAATTAATACAATGTAGAAATATTAAATTTTTTTAGAATCAAGATTAAACTGATACAATGCATAAATATTGAAGGTTAAAATTGTTATTATGTAAATTTTAAAGGTTGCCGAATTATCTTCTATTAGCCATTTAACCGCATATTACCATAAAAATAATATTGAATAACTTTTCATAATTAGATGAAAAAATTTTATCGATAATTGGTAATAGTTTACGCTTGTTTTTTTTATGCAAAAAGGGAAATAATAATTGGGTCTGACTTCAGAGAGTGTGGTGAGGAGTACAAATCACGAAACTTGTGGACGAACTGAACTGGAGCTAACCCATCACAAACCCAATAAGCGTGGGACTTGTTTTTCCAAAGCAGATAGAGAGAGGGTCTAATTCTACTTTTACTCTCTATATTCTTTGTACACTTACAATTTAGTCATTTTACTTTTAATTTCAATAATTTTAATCCTTCTAATCTTTTGATTTAATAATTAAATTAAATTCGATAAGAAAATTAAATATTTTCGTTAAATGGGATTATTTTGATATTTAAAAAAAATTATTCATATGTCAAATATTACACACATGAAAGGTTAAACAAGCAAATAAAAAAATTTGATTTGACAGTTGTAAAATTTACAATTTTGAACCTAGAACTTTAAAGTTTTTCAATGCTCTTTCAAAGAAGTAGAGTGAAAGTTGAGATTTATTTATTTATTTCACATAATTTTAAATTGACTAGGCAAGCTAGTTTTTAATTTTAAAATGTCACATAATCTTATTTTTAATAACCACATAATCCAATTTTTTTTAAGAAATTTATCAATTTGACTTTAATCATTAAATCAAAAAGGTAAAGAGATCAAATTCTTGAAATTAAAACAGAGAAACTAAATTTTAAATATGAAAAAATACAGGGACATATAGAAAATTAGCCCAACAGGAACAGCAGGAACAAAGCATTTCCTCGGAATCTACTAGCTAAATCCTATATCTGTGGCTACAATAATACCCATTAGATGTCCTCACTTTCACCTTCCTTTTTGCCTCTTAGCTAGCTCATTATCTTTTTCATTCAAAGTAACCGAATTTTGGTTCTTATTCGTGATAACGACTACTTCCATGGATTAAATTGCATTTGTTTTAACTTCTTTCTCTTCACCTGGTTAAAAATCTTTTCAAAAATGCAAAACCCTTCTGCGGTTACCCAAGAATCTGGCCCTGCTGCCTTCGATCTCGTCACTCAATTGGGTCACTTAGCATTCAACAAGAGCTTTCGCAGCTCAAACACTGATGGGTTTTGTTCATTTAAGCCAAATCACGTGTATTTTTCAGGCTTCAGAGACTCAATTTCTCAGAAAAAGCGCAGAGTTGCTGCTGCTGCTTCACTCAGTTTGGGTGCTCGAAACAGCGTTTCTTCGAGCGTCAGGAGAATCCTGAATGATTTTAACAGAGCAATTAAGTTTCACTGTGATAGAATCCCAATTGGGTTTGCTTCTATTCGGGTTGGTCCTGAGGATAACAATGGAGTGAGAGATGGTGGTGGTGGTGGCGTTCTTGAGGTTGAAGGTTTGCCTTTGAATAGTGTCGAAACTGAGACCCCCAAAAAAGTTCTGATTTTGATGAGTGATACTGGTGGGGGTCATAGAGCCTCTGCTGAAGCTATTAAGGCTGCTTTTAACGAGGAATTTGGGGATGAGTATCAGGTCAGTTTCCTTTTGTTTGGCTGCTAAGAAAATGCAGGCATTGGGAAAATTTTACAAATTAAGAACAGTCAATTCTTTTATCACTACTTGCAGTGTTTAGTATTGGTTTGAGAACTAACTGTACTACATAAAACAAGGAGGCATATGCCAATTTTAGACTTGGCAAGTGGTAAAATAATTAGTGGACGCGTTTTTACCTTTGCTCTATATGTTAAGAGTAGCATATTGCAGGTGTTTGTTACAGATTTGTGGTCGGATCATACGCCCTGGCCATTTAATCAATTACCAAAAAGCTATAACTTCTTGGTCAAACATGGATCATTGTGGAGGTTAACCTATTATGGAACTGCTCCTCGGGTGATTTATCAGTCAAATTTTGCTGCAACTTCAACATTCATAGCTAGGTAAGAATCCATGACAATTATACTGTGATTTGCACCTAATCACCATTCAACATGTTTCTTTTGATGACTGTTTCAATCCTGTTGATCGAACTTTGCTTGTGAATGAAATTGAATATTAGTATGTCAGCCTCACAAAAAATTAGTTATACGATTTCCTACGCCATTCCTCTAATCTGTGGCTTTCTGTTTTTCAATATTCTTATGATAGAGAGGTCGCCAAAGGGTTGATGAAATACCAGCCTGACATTATTATTAGTGTACATCCTCTGATGCAACATGTTCCACTTCGTATTCTGAAGTCAAAGGGTCTACTGAAGAAGATAGTCTTTACGACAGTGGTCACCGATTTAAGCACTTGCCACCCAACATGGTTGGTTCTGCATCTTAGTTTTCATATTTCAAAATTCACTTATCCTTGGTGTAATTTTGGCAATGTTTATTGTTGTTTTAGGTTTCATAAGCTTGTAACAAGATGCTATTGCCCATCAGCTAAAGTAGCAAAAAGGGCATTGAAAGCTGGACTTCAACCATCCCAAATTAAGGTTTATGGCCTTCCAATACGACCTTCTTTTGTGAAGCCTGTTCGGCCAAAGGTTGGTTTACCTTTCAAACTAATGAGCTTTTATATTCTCATTTGTCTACAACAATTTTATTCTATTAAAACTATTGTCTCAAACTATTGCACACAGGGAAAGAAGTCTTGTTGCAACAAGCTTATTGTGTATTCAGATCTTGCAGTTTTTCTTGTTCTTTTTGCTGGTTTCCATTAGATCACTTGTTTTGTTTCATGTCCTATTGCAATTTTGTTCGGCTTTGTTATCTCCATAGATATCTCTTTTCATCTTTTGTTGTATATTGGATCAAATGATACTGACAATTTTGATACTTGGACAATGTAGATTGAGCTGAGGAGAGAATTAGGTATGGATGAGGATCTTCCTGCTGTTTTGTTGATGGGAGGAGGGGAAGGAATGGGTCCCATCGAGGCTACTGCTCGTGCACTTGAACATGCATTATATGATGAGAATCTTGGGGAGCCATTAGGTCAAATCCTTGTCATTTGTGGCCACAACAAAAGGCTTGCTAGCAAATTGCTTTCAATTGATTGGAAAATTCCTGTTCAGGTATAGACTTTTCTTCAAAGTTTTAATGGTAACTTTGCACGGCTAAGTCTTCTACGTATATATCCTATCCAGATGCCTTTTTCAAGAACCATGAGGAGACTCGTGATAAACATATTCTAAACTGTAAAAAAATATCTATATCATATCTCCATGTGAATTAAGCATGCCAAACCGTGTTATCATCATTGCGATTTAAGGAAAAGTTTTATTTGGCAACTGGTTTTTCTGAAATTGCACAATCTTATAGGTCAAGGGATTTGTCACCAAAATGGAGGAATGCATGGGTTCTTCCGACTGCATTATTACAAAGGTAACTTTCTAGTGACAGATAGTCTGTGGATGCATGTAATAAACTTTTTTTCTTAATTTTGAACGACTCTTGCTTCAATAGGCAGGCCCGGGGACTATCGCTGAGGCTATGATACGAGGTCTTCCTATAGTTCTGAATGATTTCATTGCTGGGCAGGTAAGTTTTCTCTTTCTCTTTTTCACTTTTATCTGTGAGCTTTCTGAAGTAGATTAGATATAGATTGCTTTTGGGAGGGAGATTGAGGTATCTTCCTTAGGTAGATTTATTTTAGAGTTATCGTGTTGACTATATTTCATTTGTCTAAATATTGTACTTCTGTTCATAGTCTGGCCTAATTTGAGTTTCCCTAATTTGTCAAACATAATAAATTAATAAGTTGACCACATTATATATAGCTGAACTAGGCTGAAACATGTTGAAATATAAATGGTATTACAATTTATAAAGTTCATGCACCCTATGGATTTCACCTATCAGCTGCAAGTAAACTAGAGAAAGAGGGAAGTATAAGCAAATAAAAGTACACAAAACATGGCTTGTAGGTACTTTCCCCTGTATATTCTAGAATGCCATATATATACATGTATGTGTATATATGATTATATGCCATACCTTATTATTGTGTTAGCTGGTCCTACCTTATTATGGTCATGCTATAAGTTGTATATAAGCAACTTTGCTTCCTCCTAGATATCTATTCCTATCAGGATTGGCAAATTACCGAAGTTGAAACTATGTTTTACTGGTACAATTTACCAGGCTATTTTGCTTATAACCTCAATATGAGTGGTGCAAAAGAATCTTGTAATGGGGTTTTTAACTCTTTCCAAATAAGTTAAAAATCATGGTTCCGATGTTACAGGAAGTTGGCAATGTTCCATTTGTGGTGGAAAATGGATGTGGGAAATTTTCAAAGTCGCCAAAAGAGATAGCCAATATCGTAAGCCAGTGGTTTGGTCCCAAAGCAGATGAACTCAAGTCCATGTCTGAAAATGCTTTAAGGCTGGCTAGGCCTGAGGCAGTATTCAAGATTGTCCATGATCTCCATCAGCTGGTCAGACAGAGAAATTTTGTACCCCAATTTTCTTGTACAAGTTAGGTCCACTAGAAAAACTAAACAAAGAAATAGTTTTTCTAACGATTTTCCCCTTTTTGATTGCATTATCAATTACCTTGGCTTTCTTATTTCATTAGTTTGCTATGGTAATCTGTGAAAATAATATCTTTTGTGTCTTAATCACTAATATGATTCAAGCTATGACAAGCTGAGAAAGTATCAATATTAACATACATTTTTCTGAATTTCCAAAGAGAACCTTGTAGAAGGGAAGGAATTAAGTACCCATTGCCTGAGATATTATCTCAAACAAATAAAAATAAATAATTGTGAGCTGGATAATCTTTGTATCAATATTAATAGGGTTAATACCATAAAAAAATCCTCATTCTAAATTGATGTTTAAAATTCAAAATGTTTTAATTAAGTATCAATATTGTATCAATCAAAATTTTCTATCAGTTTACTCAACAATTTAGGGTTTATATGTCAACTCAAACTTAGCTTGTGGCATATTTTGAATAGGTGGATTGAATTATAAATATGTAACTACTACATCATCAATATAGATTTGACAAGTTAAAACAAAATAACTTTTTAAAAAAATTTTGGCTATTTTTTTTAAATACATTAAAATCAAATTATTCATGTAGAAAGTACAAACATGTTTATAATTTGATCTATGTATTTTAAATATATTCCACGTTAGATTTGAATTAACATTCAATAACTAAATTGACGGCTAGGTGATAAAATGATATGATTAATATGAAATTGATACTTTTAAAACTCAATTAGAATATTTTAAAATTTAGGGTAAACTATAAAAATAATCATTTATGTTTGGCTAAGTTTACGTTTTATGATTTGGTCACTAACATTATTAATTTGTAACATTTTTATCATTGTGTTGGTACTCAACCTTAAAAGTGTAACGAAAATCACATGTGTCCCATCAAATGCTGATGTAGCTTCCATATTATTGCCACCTAATTTAAATATATATTTTTATTTGTAACCTATTTTTCTTTTTTCTTATCTTGATGCATATATATTTGTAACCCATTTAAATTAGGTGGCAAAAGAGTAGATCTTCTTCATTGTCCTTAATTTGTGTGTTTTAGCACTTGGTGTGTGGAAGGTAAGATGCAGTTCCTTTTTCACTTCCTAATGACGAAAGAAAACATAACCTGAGTTACCTATTTGGTTTTGGTAGCTTTAACTCATTGGGATTTTTCTAACACATGCATTAGACTGGTGTAATCCTTACTAGGATTGAGTATTCGATCGAGTCAAGTTGAATTAAGTCAAAAAAATTTGAGTTAGTTGAGTTGATGAATCCTATTTTAGTAACCAAACTCAATTTAAATTTTTTCTAATCGAGTTAAAAAATTTTAAGTCAAGTCAAGTCGAGTCGAGTTAACGAACCTTATTATTTAACTAGTAGACGAAGTATAAAATTATTTAACTACATTAAAAAAATATAATAGTTTTGTCTTTTAACTTAATGTGTAAATATTTATCAAAACGACGTATTTTTGACTTAATAGTTTTGACTTTTAACTTTAGAAAATATAAACATTTATAAAAAAAAACACGTGGTTTTTTCTTTTTTTATTAGGATTTTTAGATAACTCGAATTGTATAATTCATATTCGAGTTAAACTGAAAAACTTAATTTTTTATTCAAGTTGATCTGAATAACTTGATTAACTCAAATAACTCGAACTATTTAATTTAAAATTTAATTTTTTATCGAGTTTTTCGAATCGAATCGAATTTTACTTGCCCCTAATTCTTAGCCCAGCTCAGGTAGCAAAGTTTATGCTCAATTCCTTTTCTTGAAGGATTCAGCACATTCCCACAATAAACTAAAATCTACGGCCTATGTGAAATGTTAGTGGTGGTGGATATATGAACAATCCATAGTAAACAGCTCTGACCACCTAAAGCAATAATCATATGATATTTTTCGTTATGAATTTCTGTTCAGTGAGGGATAGGAGGTGCCTACTAATGGTCATTTATATACATGCACATAGACTTAACAAAAGTGTTGATTCTTGCTTAAGATATTGGGCTGCCATTATCTAATGTTGTTCTTATCAATGCTTTCTTCAGATCCTTCTACTGACTCTAGCTTTAAATTGATATTTCAGGAGGTTGAATATTCGGGTTGGGGGGGGGGTATTCTTCTGCAATAATTAATCATCTTTGATTTTCTGACCAATGCCTTGAGGTGCTGAGTAGAAGTAACTTATGAAGTCTGGTGGAACTCGGAAATTTTTACTTAATGTCTTCATAAGATAGAGAATAAGCCAGCCATAGCTTTTCTTTTTAACAATCATGCACTTGTAGTGTAGCATAGCATGATAAGAAATGTAGGATTGTCACAATTTCCTTTTACTTGCTAGTGGATTTCTATCCACAATTTATGTTCAAGCTAACATTTTTTCGTATTATTGGGATGATATATATGGTTACTTCTTTTCCCAAACCACTGGATTCGGGTAACTTTTAGTTATTACAGATTTGGGGATTCAAATCTTCGTAAATTCAATATTTTAGCACGGAGGATCCTTGAAGATGCCACCAGAGCTCTTGCAAAGATGAGCATGAACGAAGAAGATGTCTACCCCAATCTCGATGGCCTCTCAGCAAAGGAGATGGGTGTCCTTGAAGGTTGAATAAAAAAATTGAAGCTAGTCCCTTGAATTTGCAGCCTCTCAATTCAATTCACTTTAGCACATATATTGGCGTCGTATGTTATGAGAATTTGGCCCCTACTTTCCATGTGTAATTTGTTTCCTTCAGTTCTTTAGACTGGTAATCTATCTACTTACTCTCAACTTATCTTTGGTGTTTGACTAATTGCAGAACTTTCCTAGGTTAAATGAACTGGAAATGTCACAAGCTTTTTGATGTCAAGATATTTATGACTTGTGTTTCTCACTGCTTGCTCGAGTTTGCTTCTTGGTCGTTGATGGTGATGATTGCGTTACTTCGGTTTAGTTAATAAATCAACAGAAAAAAAAAAAAAAACATTATGGTTGCGATTTAAGACTATGGGGTGAAGTTGGAAGTGATCTTAAATGTGCATAAATCCCGGTCTGTTTTGTCGGATAATCCATTAGTAGTATCTAATCTTTTAAATTCTTATCTTGAAGGCAAACGGCGGGCAGGAACTGAGCCATGCTTTATTTTTGAGACTATGGGGTGAAGTTGGAAGTGATCTTTAAATGTTTGCTTGGCCAAATGTAACTAAATGCACGAGTTTTAACTCAGCTACCACTCTGACATCAGCCTAAGGTCATAAATGCAGGTTTAAATAAAGTAAATTCATGGGGCATGGCAACCTTTGGCTAGTTGACTATTGATCACCTCTTACAACAAATGTATCAGTAAATGTAGATCAGCGTTAACTATAGAGAAAAGGCCAGAGTAGAACTAGTTATACAGTTTATGCTAGACAATCAGGGCCTCAATGGAGATGAAGATTACTGTCTCTTGCCCAACACCAAATCGTTGCACTCTTCTCATTCTTGTTTTGTTTTCTTTTGCTGCCTCGCCTTTGCATGCTAGCCTCTCGTTCAACTTCTATGCAAGTTCATGTCCTACTGCTGAGCTCATTGTCAGCAACATGGTCAGATCAGCTTCCTCTTCTGATCCGACCATTCCCGGGAAACTACTGCGCCTCTTGTTCCACGACTGTTTCGTGGAGGTCAGTTCCAATATTGGGTTAAATGCCTCTTATCACCATGAAAGTTGCATCTTGCATTATATCTTCTTGGATAATATTTGACTATCCTTGCCAAAGTCGTGATTATGATTGTATTAGTTTGCCTGTCATGTTCAGGGTTGTGATGCATCAGTACTGTTACAAGGAAATGGAACTGAGAGAAGTGATCCAGCAAATACCTCTCTTGGAGGATTTTCGGTTATCGATTCGGCTAAAAGTGTGCTCGAAATCTTCTGTCCAGAGACCGTTTCTTGTGCTGATATTGTTGCCTTGGCTGCTAGAGATGCAGTTGTTACAGTAAAATCTCTAATCCTCATCTTCATTTTCCTCTGCCATATCTGCTTGCAAATGCAATCTTCAGTTGAGGGACTAAATATAGTTGTGGTTTTCGAACAGGCAGGTGGACCTGCATTCGAGATTCCAACAGGAAGGAGAGATGGGAGAATATCCAATGCTGCAAATGTTAGATCCAATATTGTAGATACAAGTTTTACCATGATTGAAATGATAAGGCTCTTCAATTCTAAAGGCTTGTCTTTAGATGACCTTGTTACTCTATCAGGTATTTCATTCAAGACCCCTTTTGATTGTCATTAGCACACTAAACCAAAAGTTGCTTTAATGGCTTGCTTTTACAGGTGCTCATACTATAGGAGTAGCTCATTGTAATGCATTCAGTGATCGATTTCAAATGGACTCCAAGGGAAATCTCACCTTGATTGACACATCCTTAGACAAGGCCTATGCAAAAGAGCTCATGAAAAAGTGTCCATTGGGTTCAAGCGCGTCTAAAACAGTAAACAATGATCCCGAAACATCCTTTGCGTTTGATAATCAGTATTACATCAATCTATTGGGTCACAAGGGATTATTTCAATCAGACTCGGTTCTTGTAGAGGATGAAAGAACCAGTGCAAGAGTAGAAGCATTTGCAAATGACCAAGAAACCTTTTTCCGGAGTTGGAGGGACTCATTCTTGAAGCTCACTACCATTGGAGTGAAAACAGATGATGAAGGGGAAATCCGACAGTCTTGTTCATTTGCTAATTAGGTGCAGATGTATCCTATATATATAGACATACATGTTACATATGATATTAGTAGTGCAGACTTAGATATTAATAGTGCAGACTTAGTTGTCCAAATAAAGGCTCTTGAGCTTGTAATAATGCCTATATTACATCTGATATATACAGGTAAATTTTGTCTGTGATGTTGTCCTCTAGCTTGTATATTTTTGGAGAAATCTAATGGACCTAGTTGGATGATGAAATTAATAAGGATTAAGCTGCAATTTTGCTATCATTATATAAATGAATGTTAAAATTTGCTGTTCTTAAAAATATGGCTAGAATTTTGATTGAATTTTTCGGATTTGGTCACTAATTTTAATTTTTTAATTAAAAATTTTCACAGGCATTTTGTTATGGCAAGACTTGAAATCTAGATTGGATATCAATTAGGATTCAAAAGTTGGCAAATTTTGATGATTTAAAACAAAATTATATAAAAAACTTTTAAATATTTTATTCTAATGGTTAACAATAAATTATTTTAAAAACATTAAATTCATAAATTAACAAAAATTTTAGGTAAATTATACCACAAATCACTTTATAATAATATTATTCCTATTTTTGTCGCTTTAACAATTTAATCACTGCCGTTAAAAAAATTGTTGAAACGCAACCATTAAACTTTAATGAATTGTTTTTTTTTTTTTTACTTTTCTTCTTCCACCACCCAACCCTTGCTTCACCTCCCAACTCCTCCTTATATTTCCAGTCGCACACTCTGCTAACCTTTGGGAATTTCAATCTCTTTACCTACTTCCCCTTATGCGTAAAGTGCCTCCGAAGCTTCGCCTTCACCATTTTCAATATAAGGCTTTTTATGTACTGATGCTAATCATCGTCTTCCTTACGTTGCCATTCGCTTTCTTTCTTATCAGTAAACATCAAATAGAAAGTGCTTTGTTGTTTTTAAAGTTTCAATCTTTTTTGTGTTTTAAGTTTTACTAATGATTCTTTCGGGGGATGTTTTGGTTAAAAAAACAGTTTTAATTATAGTAAAAGTTTAAAAAATAGTTTGGTTTGTCATATTTAGAGTAATAAATATTTTTCAAAAATATTTATATTATTCTCGACTTTTAATTAAATAATTTTTTTGCTATCATTATATCTCGATTTGCGTTGAATGTTGACTCAAACAACACGAACCAACATAAAATAAAAATGATTTAATTACTTTCAATAAGAAAATAATAATTTTAATAGAAATTAGTAAAATTATAATTCCCAGAAAATAAATTTATTCTTAAAAATAAATTCTCACAATTTTATGGCAGAATAATAATATATAAAACTTGTAAGTAAAACTTATGTGTTTATAGCTATACCAATGTCATTTATGTATAGAGAGATAGAAAAATCCTGGGTGGATAAATATAATGTTTATGTGAGGCAGATTGGACCTCTCATGTATTGAGTTCAATTATATGTATTTCATAAACTTTTGATCCATTGCTTTATAATTTAATCTAATCCAATATTTATTTTTATTCCCAAAATAAATTTTATTTATTTTATTAATTAAATTAATTTTTAATTAATTAATTTTCTCAACTCATTTTTAATTTCGTTAATGTCATGACAACTTTATACTTATCGTAAAAGAACTCTTAACATATTTAATTTTCATATTCAATAGATTCATAATGATAAAAGCTAATTCCATTTCAGAACTTTAATTAATTCCGTTTTAGAACTTTAATTATTTAATTATAATTAATTAAATAATAATTTGAAAACTTTAAATTAATTCTATAAGTCATTTTATATTGAGTGAGAAAATTCATTTCTCTAAATTTGTTGTTTCAATTCATTTTGTTTATTTAATTTTACATGTAATTCATTTTAGTTTCAATGAGTTAACGGAAAGATCGATTGAACATGTATAATTAGGGCTCAAATGATTTATAATGAAGTTTTATCTTTTCGCTTATTAAAATTTATTTAATCACGAATTCATTTCACTATAATACCTACTCAAAATATATTATCAGCCATATAGTTTTATGAGGCATAATGCAGCATCAATTAAAAGAAATTAACATAGTTTTTTTAGGCCCTGTATGCCCATCAAGCTATAGAAGCTCACGTATGAAGGTTGATGGAAGAGCTTTTAAAATGAGGAACAAAAAAATTCAGCATCAGCAAGTGTTGGATCACCATCAAAATTAAGGATTTGGGACTGTTCTTCTTTAGTGGTGGCAATTCTCATGAGCTTTTCAAGAATTTCTGCCACAAAACATTGGCCTTCATTGAGGGCATCAAAGAGATCTCTACGAGAGAGAGCTAGAGAATTGAGCACAATTGCTACATTCTGGGATTTTTTTAGCATCAAGAACCATGATTTTTGATGATACCAGTATCATTAGTAATTCGTTAAGGGTTTTACGGCCGAATGGTTATTATGAACAATTTTTCTAACGGTAGTGATTAAGTTGATAAAAAGATAAATTTAGAGTGATCAAAATAGAAACGTCAATATTTTAAGATGACTTTTAGTGTAATTTTCCTAAAAAATTTTGAGAACAAGAAAAGTTGAAAAATTATTAAAAATAATTTAATTTGTTTTTTATAAAATGAAAAAAAATTAATGAATTTAATTTTAACATATTATTAATTATTTTATTTTAATAACTATTATGATAAAATATTACATATAATTTTATCTTCAATTTATTAAAAGCTTTGTATCTATATTAGAGATTTTTTTAAAAAAATATTCTTTTACAAAGTCAAATTATACATTTGGAGAGGAAAATTATATCAATAGGGTTTAACTCATCATTATTAGGGGTGTCAAGAGAGGGCTTTAATCATTGTTCGGTTATAAAGGTGTCAACAAGAGACTTTAACTATTGTTCTCTAATATTGTTGACAAATTAAATGATTTAATTTGATGAAATTAAAAAGAGATAAATATCAAAACTATACATGACTAAATGTGTAATGTCATAAGCTTTGATTTTTGATGATTTTACACATGAAATTTTGATTTGATTCAATTTTCACAAATCATTAACAAGCACCATCTTACATTAATATATTGCATACACAAATAATTATATTAATCTGATATGAAAATAAATGTTTGTATCCATTTCTTTAAACGTGTCCAAATGAATCAAAATCAAAGTTTCGTGTATATAATTGAATCAAATCAAAATTCATGTATTAAATTACACATTAGACCAAAATTCATGTATAAATTTAATATTTATCCCAACCTAAAATTTAATGGTTTAATTTGATGAAATTAAAAATTTGTGACCTAAATGAAAGTTGATGATAAATTGAATGAGTTACCATGTAAATTACCATATCAATTTTGTTAAAATAACATCAAGAAGATAGTGAAGAGCGTATATATAGCAGGATTAATTCATACCGTAATTATTGGCTAGCGCAATGCGTAAAGGTAAATGAGTTTGTGCATTTTTCTTTTGTCAAAACTCGAAGTAAAAATGTCGATTATGGCCAGAAATCTTGACGGCAACAAACGATTATATGAATTAAGATCTTTTATCTCTTCATCCTTATTTTTTCATCCCTTTGGATATTAACTGCTTGAGGAACAGGTTACAGGTAGAAGAAAATAGTTACCCATGTATGAGGCGGCCCTTGAACTCACTCATCCAGAGCTCTGCTTACGCGTTTTACAAGGTTTTGACGACCCATTGTCATGCTCTCAAGTTGGGGAATCTTGCCAATGTTTACACTGCCAACAAAATCTTAAACGCCTATACGAGATGCAAAGAGTTGCATATCGCTCGCAAGCTGTTCGACGAAATTCCGCACAGAGACACAGTTTCTTGGAACACGATGATTGCTGGGTTTGTAAATTGTGGGAATTTAGAGACAGCATGCAAAATTCTAAAAAACATGAGAAGATGTGGTTTTGATTTTGATGGCTATTCCTTTGGGAGTTTGCTTAAGGGCGTGGCTTCCGCTTATAGACTTGAAGTTGGCCAACAGCTACATTCTATGGTTATTAAGATGGGTTATGAGGAAAATGTATATGCAGGGAGTGCTCTTTTGGATATGTATGCCAAGTGTGAGAAAGTTGAAGATGCTTATACGGTTTTTGAATACTTACCCGAACCTAATTCCGTCTCATGGAACGCTTTGATTGCTGGGTTTTCAAAAGTGGGTGATCGTAGCACTGCATTTTGGCTTTTACATTGTATGGAGAAGGAGGGAGTAAGGGCTGAGGATGGCACATTTGCTCCGCTTCTTACATTGCTCGATGATATTGAGTTTTATAAGCTGACAATTCAAGTTCATGGCAAGATTGTAAAACATGGGCTTGCATTTGATAATACTGTATGCAATGCGATGATAACATCATATTCAGAGTGCGGTTCAATCAGAGATGCTAGAAAAGTGTTTGATGGTGCAGTTGGCATGCGTGATTTAGTAACCTGGAATTCCATGCTAGCTGCTTACTTGGTTCATGAGGAAGAAGAACTGGGCTTTCAACTTTTTCTGGATATGCAAAGGTTGGGGTTCGAACCAGATATATATACTTACACTAGTATCCTTAGTGCTTGTTTTGAAAAAGCACACAAAAGTCATGGACAATCCTTGCATGCCGAAGTTATTAAAAGGGGATTGGAGTACTTGGTGCCTATTTCCAATGCACTAATAGCAATGTACCTTAAGTCGAATAATACTTCCATGGGAGAAGCTTTAAAATTATTCGAGTCCATGGAATTGAAGGATCGTGTCTCTTGGAACTCCATTTTGACTGGGTTTTCCCAGATTGGATTGAATGAAGATGCCTTGAAACTTTTTGGTCAAATGAGATCTTTGATGGTAGAGATTGACCATTATGCCTTTTCTGCTGTCCTTAGATCTTGCGCTGATTTAGCAACACTTCATTTAGGTCGGCAGGTTCATGTCTTGGCAATTAAGTCGGGCTTCGAGACTAATGATTTTGTGGCAAGTGCATTGATTTTCTTGTACTCAAAGTGTGGGATAATCGAAGATGCTCGAAAATCCTTTGAAGAGACTCCCAATGACAGTTCAATTGCTTGGAATTCATTAATTTTCGGCTATGCACAAAATGGGCAGGGCAGTATTGCCCTTGACCTATTCTTCCTGATGAGAGATAGAAAGGTGAGGCTTGATCATATAACGTTTGTTGCAGTTCTTACTGCATGTAGTCATATTGGTCTTGTGGAAGAAGGCTTAAATTTTCTGAAATCTATGGAATCTGATTATGGAATCCCACCACGTATGGAGCACTATGCTTGTGCAGTTGATCTATTGGGGCGAGCTAGGGGATTAGGTGAGGCAAGAACCTTAATTGAATCAATGCCATTTAAGCCTGATGCAATGGTGTGGAAGACATTGTTGGGTGCCTGTAGAGTGTGTGGTGACATAGAATTAGCTACCCAGGTAGCAAGCCATCTGCTAGAATTAGAGCCTGAAGAGCATTGCACCTATGTTCTACTCTCTCACCTGTATGGACACCTAAGGAGATGGGATGAAAAAGCTAATTTAACAAGGTTGATGCGAGAGAGGGGAGTTAAAAAGGTTCCTGGTTGGAGTTGGATAGAGATTAAGAATCAGGTCCATGCTTTCAATGCTGAAGATCAGTCACATCCTCTTTGTAAAGAGATATATCAAATGTTAGGGGAATTGATGGAGGAAATAACATGGTTAGATACCGATACTGGTTTAGATGCTTTAATATCTGATTTTGATGTTTGTGATGCAAAGCTGCTGAGTGCAGGTAATTTCTGAAGGATACGCTTAATGTTTAGTTCACTGAAATGATCAACCAAAATTTTCTTTAGTTTAATATATTAAATAGTATGATTGAATATGAATATGAAATTAACTTAAATGTGAATTGTAAATAAAATTAAAATTTTGAAATTAAATAACAAAACACATAAAGTAACCCTTTCTAGTTAAATTTATTTTTCAAAAATTATTGTTGTTTATTTTTTAAGAGTAATTTGTAAACTTTTAGGTTAAACTACTGAAATAGTGACTTTTGTTTCCCTCAAGTTACATTTTAGTCACTTATGCTAGTAATGTTACATTTTAGTCACTTACGTTAACATGTTGTAAGATTTTAGTCATTGAGCTGTTAATTGTTGTTAACGATGTAATGGTAAGCTAACGTGGCACGTTTAATCATCATTTCAAACGAAAATTTTAGGTTAAATAATGAATTGGTCCTCATATTTTTTTTCGTTTTGAGCAATTAAATTTTTTTTATGTTTTTTGAACTTTCCTTTTTTTCTTTGTTTTCCATTCGCTACTTCTCCTTATATTTTCTTCCCTTCTTCATCTCTTTTAACATAAAAGAAAAAAATTAAATTGCTCAAAATAAAAAAATATACGGATTAATTTATTATTTAACCTAAAATTTTCGTTTGAAATGATGATTTAACGTGTCACATCAGATTAACTTTAACGGAAATTAATGTTAAGTGACCGTAAGTGACTAAAACGTAATATTTCAAATGTAAGTGACTAAAATGTAACCTAAGATAAACTAAAGTGACTATTTTGATTGTTTACCTAAACATTTATATTTTACTTTATATAGGTTTAGACATAGGAAAACATATATGCAACTAAAGCCAAATACTTCATCAATCCAGATATGAACCAAAGTAGTCAAGGGAAACCATAACATGACAAAATTATTTCATTCCTTCTGAACAAAAAGGAATCCGCTCCTTTACACTTTAATTTGCAAAAGTTTAGTCAGTTGAACTTAGAATGTTTCTTGTAAGGTCCAATGTTTGGATCTCATTTATTCTTTGCGAAGTGCGGTTGGAAGCTCCTCATCTTACGTGTAAGACATTTGTGTCTTAAGAATAACACAATGTATAATCATTTTTAATAGAAAGTAATATAATTCTTAATCGTAAGCCTATATCAAAATTTGATAACCACATTATGCAAATTTAAAATTCCAAAGATATGTTAGATAATATCAACTTAACCTAAATTCAAAGCATTCATGTCAAAGTCTTTGGAGGAGCAACGGGATTCCCCAGTCCCGTAACATTCCAGCTAAATGCAATCATGGCTGTGAAGGAGGCTGTTCAGGGACAACCTGCCTCAACCTATTCGAAGCAACAATATTATCATCAATGTCATGAATTAGAGAAGCAGCAATATCAAAACTGACAAGAGTTAAGACTTGGAGGAGGCATCGAACTAGGAGATAGCAAATTCGATGGTATAACAGTAGCTGCAGGGCATACACTAACAGTAGTGATTGGATTGCTAACGATATTGAGGTCAGAATGTTCTGTAGTAGTTGGGACAAGAGGAACAACAATAGTATAAGCTGGAGGGGAATGTCTTCTTCTAAAAGATGGCGGAATTTTAGAAGCGGAGGAGCTTTTACCAATCTCCCTCTTCCTTGTCGGATCAACATGAGAGCTCGAATTGTTGATTGTCATCGCATCAAATCTAGCTTCAGCATCGTTCAAAACAGCTTGAAGAGAGGAGGCGCGAACATTTGCATTATTTTTTGAGGAATCTAGGCTCATAGTGCGCTTGCGTTTTGAACCGGATCGCCCCCAGGAAGCATTAGAATCTTAACCTTCGTGTGGGCTATTGCCACTGGGAAAATGTTGGGAAGAGCTATGCAGACTAAAGTTCTCTGGGCTGAGAACATCCTTCGGTTCAAGTTCAATGGGATTAGTAGCAACAGTTAAGTCAACATTTACATCAACATAGATTACAAATTTAAAGAGTTTCTAGGTTTAGAGTATTCAAGTATAGCTGCGTCTATTGAGACATTTGAGGAGAAATTGAAGGCCGGAAAAGATCTTTTCCTTCCTCTCATAGCTCGTGCTCTACTAGACTCAACATATTTGTCAGTGTCTTCAAGCGGCAGCCTCGCGTTGGTAAATGTAACTTCAGTTGTAGGGAGCCCTATGAATCTTGGAATGTTGATTCTTTGTTGAATGGAGGCATCGGTGGAAGTAGTTGTTCCCAAATAAACTTCTCTAGGCAAGTAAAACTTCGACAGCTCTGATAGGAGCCTATCAATTTGCTGAAACTGTCTGTCAGCTCACCATTCTTGTATATGTTCTCTTGCTCTAATAGCTGTAGCTGGGAATTGGTTCCTGATGGTCTCATCAACTTCATCATCTGAAGCGAAAGGATCAAAATTTGGAATGGGGTTAGTGCAAGGGTTTGGGGATGGGGCAAAAATAGTAGGCGATTGAAGGTCGTTCGGCTAAGTTTGGCTAGATACAGTCACTGGGGAGTCATCATCAACATCAATTCTCTCTGAGGGAGTTTTATCATCGCTATCATTTTCTTCCATAACCATGGAGGGGTCACACTCTGGATTGTCAACGTGGCAAGCATTATCTTAAACATTATTAGTATTTGAAGGTTCGTTGTTGTCATCATCTTTATTGTGATCACCACTGTTATCATCCTAAATATCAACAACATTGGTGGCTTGAGCATAGTCGGCCCCTGAAAAAGAGGTACCAAGAACTGGTATGGATAGAGAAGAATTTTTAACGTTGTTAATCACTAACCTCAAATTTTAAATTCAAGTGTAAGAATGAACTAAAGTAGATTAAATTCCAAATATAATATTATAATCACTTGAATAGTAATATAAATTATTATTTAATGTAAATGTTATTTTTTATTTATAATTTTATTGATGACTGTTTAAATTTAACTTTTACATATTTTAGTTTCAGTGTGAAATTACTTAATTCTTTTTATACAAATGTTCTCATCCGTTTTAGGATCTAAACTTAATCTTATTTGGATCAAGGTGGTATTCAGGTAAAGTTCTCTCAACGATATCTATTTCAAGATTTGAACTTAGTCTAAATATTTGGGACAAAAAATCCACTTTCACTTTTTCCAATTACTTATTGATGAAAGTACCTAATCTTACGTAGAGGTATTCATGGATTGAGTCTAATCATGATATTAACACTCTTTATACTTGCTTAAGCTCGGCTCGAAATATAGACTTGAAATTTTGCTCAAGCTCACCCATATTTATGAATGATTAGCCCAAACCTATTTTAGATCTTCCAATATTATTGGTTTTATTTTAAAATATATATTTTTATTTATTTTAATATTTAATAATTTCAGATATTTTTATTTATTATAGTTTTATATATAGTGATATTCAATTTTTAATGTTTTACATTATATTGTTATATATTACTATAAATTTAATTTTATGTGTTATAAATTATATAATATAATATATAAAAATAACATAATATAATATAAAACATTACAAACTTAAAATCGGGTCAAATTGAGTTTAGGTTTTAAATATTCAAGTTTGAGTTTAACTCATAATTTAAATGAGACCAATTTTTTTACTTAAACTCATTCTTTAAATTTAATATTTCTATCTAAATTCTCAAATTTTGAGTAGACCTTTGAATTTAAAGGATAAGTCAACCCATTGAAATAAGTAATTTTGATATCAATTCTACTAAAATTCATTTTGGTGTGGGAGAACGTAAGTTTATAATTTGAATCGTAATTAAAGTCAAATGTTAATAAAGAAATTTATGGTTTAGTTTTTGAAAATATATTTATTTTTATTTTGATAAAATAGTTTTCTTTTTTTAAATTAGAAAATATGTTAAAAAATAAAAATAAAAATTTGTTTTAATAATGTAAACATGGAAACATATGGTTGGTGGTTTTCTTTTTAAACAACAACATGACAAATAAAATTTAGAAAAATTGCTTTTATGATTCTAACCGCAATACAAAATTTAATATTTAAAATTATTAAAAATATTTTTTATTTGAATCATGATAAAATCATTTAAAGTTGAAATTTATTAAAATATTTTTAATGAGAAAAGTGAAAATAACTTTTTTATTGTTTAATTTTAAATATTTAATCAAATATATTTTCTTGAATATTTTTCATTTTATAAATGGTATCAAATTCTTTGGGAATCGGAAGTCTCCCCTACTTTTAACGCAGCACTAATAAATGAAACATTATTGTTGTTCAAGTTGGCAGTGAGAACCGCCGCCTCTTTCGCCGTCCTAGTCTAATCCAACTTCAGTGGCAAATGTTTCCCACCAAAATTCTAAAACGTAACCGACTGTGACAAAAAAGAAGGGACCCATTCCTTAAGTTCCCACCCAGTCACCCGACCTGCCACCGCCATCGCAGCCTTCATCTTCATCCCCTTCCTCGACTGTCAAAATATATAATCTAAACACATAAAGCAATAATAACAAATGAAATGCAAATCGGCGAAATTTTTTGATATTATCCGTTTTTACTATATACACCCATTAAGGCTCTTGGAAAACGGCTCCAGGTTCACATGATGAAAAAAAAAACAGATTAAATGTAAATGGAGGGAAAAAAAATCAAGTTCTAAGATTAACCACCGTCAAACTCAAATCATTTATCATCATCATCATCATCACTCAGTTTATGGTGATTAACTTTTGAACACCCCATTCCTCGAGCCGCCGCTGTTGGAATCGGTGGCGTAAGTGAGTCAACAACAGTCGCTGATGCAATATCTATCTGACAAACCCTAACCGCCCCGATCAACTTCTCCGGCAACTCATCCTCTGTCTGCGCTTCTACCAAAAATCCCATATCGATTGTTACGCTCGTCGCGTATCCCAACGCGAGGTGCAAAATCGCGTTAGCAATCGTCGAGCTTGCAATATCCACGTCAATTTCCAAGTAACTCGCACCTCTATGGTAATTACACATCAAAGCTTTACCTAACAAGCACGCCGCGTAGTTGCCCACCGCTTTTTTGACGATCCAAGGTCCTTTGACGATCCGGTTGACGATCTTGAACCGTTGGTTCCTGAAGGCATCTTCGCCATTGATGAACCGGTAAAGCAACGACCCGGGAGAGATGGGATCCTCAGTAGCAAAATAGAAAACAGCGCTGTAATGATCTTTACCAGGGATCTGGAGATTAACGGCGACAATGAAGCTTTTCGTTGATTTGCCTTGGGATTGAGCTTTCTTTAACGCCCGAGAAACACGGTTATCGGGGCGAGCTAGTACGTTGTCGAGCTTGGAAGTGGACTTGAGCCAGTCCATACCGACGGGAGAGAGAAGGTAATCGCCAGCAGAGGATTTTTGTTTTTTAGTCAGGTAGTTAACGGATCGGAGAGAGAATAGATCCCCGGGGGGTGATGCCCAACCGTTGATTCCATTATCAACATCGACGTTTCGCAACGACCCACCGTTGATTGACTCAGCTATCCAATCGGGGATTGGCGTAGAAGTTTCCGTTGAAGCAGATATGGAGTAATTGGTGGCGGAATCGGAGGCGGAGGGTCGGTGTTTTTGGTTAGTCGCACGCATGATATTTGCCGCCCTTCTAAAAACAAAAACAGAAGGTTGGTGGGGTTGCTGCACTCTGTAGAGTTAGAAGAGCGAAGCCACTTTATTAGCGGTAAAGCTATGGTAGGGAGGATTTTATAAAATTGGTTTTGATTTGATCTGATTTTCTATGAATATTTATTTTTTTCTATTATTTCACTAAGAATGAAGATGAAATGATAAATAAATAATGAGAGAGCGACATTAGAAAAGACATCAATGATGATGCGATGCCAGAGCAGAGCCGACCCAAGAAAATTAAAGAGGAAGGAATCATGGGAATCGGAAGTTGGAACCCAAGGTAACGAATATAACTGGCATTTATCTGTCGCATCATTATGCCTCTCACCCTACCGTCTTCACTTTTTTCTTATTCTTTTTGAATAATTTTTTTAGAAAATATGCCTTTTTTATTTGTGGGTTCACAAAGGAAAATAATGCAAAACTGATCAATAAATATACTCCTTTTAACAGCTTGGCTAATATAGTTTGCACCACCTCATAATATAATAATCCTTTAATTTATGATCAATTTGATGTTAATTTTTTCTTAATTAAATTTGGTTGTTGAAAACAAGAGTTGAATTGATAATTTTTAAATATAATAATATGTATAATAATTTATTGTGTACTTTAAATTTTTATGAAATTTTTATATATTTAAATTTTTGTTAAATTGTGTTATGTTAAAAAATTAATATTTTAGTTAATATTTTATTGAAGAAAACGATTTTATCTTTATTTAGTTCATTTGGAAAAGTAAGAACGATTTTATCTTCAATAAATGTAGTAGGAATAGTTGTGAGCTCATCACCTCGACGACAGCTTGGACAATATCATTGAAAATAAAAGGAGTAATTGAACAGTTGCAACAATAGGTGGAGTGATGAGAGGACCAAGTGGAGGCTGGCTGATGGGCTTTAGAATGACAACAGGTATGTCTGATAGCTTTTAACGTCGAAGCTCGAGCAGTCCTATAAGATTTGAAACTAGCTTGGGACTGAGGATTTAGACAAGTAGAATTGAAAAGTGATCACACTTTATTAGTTGATGTTTTGTGGAACAGTCTAACAACAATAAGTAATTTTGATGAAATTAGATTGATACATTATCAGTGTTTTAAGAATTAACAAATTAAGTTTCAGTACATTTAAAGGAATGGTAATAAAGTTGTTGATCAGTTAATTAAGGTGAATGGGACAGATTAGATTGTTTGATTATTCTTAATGACTCATCTCATTTCGTAAGAGGTCTGTTGGAGAAGATATCTGTCAAACAATAATGGATTATGTCTGCTATTTTGTAGGCATGGCCTAATTTATTCTTGTACCAAAAAAAAAAAGAATAATGACCAAATCAATACAAAATGTAAATGTTGACAATTAAATTTATCATAATTTATTAAAAAGTTACTCCATGAGAAATACTTTTTGTTGAAACCAGGATATCCATTGCCGGTAACAGTGACTCATTCCCTCCCCGTGGGTGCTATCCAAAAAAGTAAACGACTAGCCATGAAACGTGCTCCATTCCATGGACGAAGATCAAACTCTTATCTTCATGATTAAGAAATGCATGATCTAATTCTTCAGTGAACTGTACTTTATCCCTGATAAATCCCATAAAGTTAATACAGTTGTGGTTTACTATTGGGAGGGTGAAGTTGAAAAGTTAAAGCATGTTCGCAGTTAAAGCATGATCGTTATGAAAAAGAAGAAGCAAATTGGGTTTGCTCAATCTAAAAATGGGCCAGAAGGTGATTGTGGATATTCCTAAGAGAGGATTCTGTTTGTAGGTGGCAGAGGGCTCAGCCCAGCTCGTAATGGGTGACGCATGACGTACGTACATATCATAACGGGACTGGGTATGTACGATATGACACATCGATAGATATTGACCAATAAGTTAAGAGACTTTGGCATGCGGATGCGAGTATTGACCACTGCCTAAGGAAAACTCAAAGTCAAAACCGGGACCACAAGTTACAAGTTACGTAATAAAATCCTTCAACTTCTTAAATTGTTGACCATATTCAATGTGGAGTTTAATCATGTTAGGTATAGCAGTAAAATAGGGAATAATTTATATTAAAATTATTTTAAATTATATAAATTTTAAGTATTAATAAAATAGTATCTCAGTTTTTTTTAGAAAATACAAATATTACATTTTCTTAACTTAATTTAATAGTTTTAATTAAATATTTTTAAAAATAAAAATTTTATAAAATAAACGAACTTGTTTTCTTGTTTTATAATGTATTATTCATTTTAGATTTTTTAAAATTTAATCGTGTTTTATTCTCGTGTTATCAAGTTTTTAAATTCTTTTAATTGATAGGCAGCCAATTTTTACTTTTTCATTTGTAATTTTCTATTTCAATTTTTTCTTTTCTTTTTATACAAATAAGATTAAACAAAAGCAATTAAACTAACGTCCCATTAAATTATTCAAAATGCACACACCAAATTTTCTATCACGAACCATCTTAACTAAAATATCCACAGTATTGTTTCCAATTTTAATCAACTACCAAAGTTTGGTAACACCATCCGTGATGGTAATAATTATTCAATTTTTTGCTAAAGGGTTTTTTCATTTTTTTTTAAATTTTAGTTATTGATTCCTCATGTTTTTCATTCAATTTTCTAATTTTTTCCAATTTTATTTTTAATCATTGGTTTTAATATTTTCAAAGTTCAATCGTTTGCCTATATTTTATTTAAAAATAATTAATTTTAAGTAACTTAAAAAAGTTAAATTAAATTAGAAATAGATATCATATATGAATAAATGTGCAATAATATATTTATATATCTTTAAAAGTTAATTATATAACATTATTTTATTGATACTTAAAAGCTATATATTTTAAGATTATTTAATAGGTTATTGCTAATAAATATATTATATTATGTTTTCAAAGAGAATTCTACATAGAAATTTGTGGATTAAATTTTAACTCGATTGGTAATGATATTATTGTTAATACAGGAGAATGTGAATTCGAATATATTGAAATGCATTAACTTTCTATTTATGAGTTTGAGAAGAACTATAAATAGTTCTAGATATTGAGTTAAAAAGACCAGATATGATGATGTTTAAAACCATCATCAACTTCTTATATACAGCCACATTTCTTTTTTTTCTTTTTTTAAGAAGCAGCTCCAAGTCCTGCCCCCAAAAAACCCTCGGAATAGAACATAGAAAGAGGGAAAGTTTGCAAAGCATTTAAAAGAAAGCAGTGGAGAGTTTAATGTAATTAGAATCCATAAATGTTAGTGCGATCGGGTTCAAAGTCAGTGCGCTTGGCGAACCTACCTTTAATCCTAGGCCGCATTTCAGCGTAAGATTTTCTCGAGGCGTAACGGATTGTCTTCTCAAATTTCCTCTTCTTTCTCTTCTCTTTGTACCTCAGAACCCTCGCTTCTCTTTCAGCTGATGCAAGTTCACGCATTGACTCCGTTCTTCTCCCTTGCTGCTTTGATATCTCCCTCATCATCGCACTTCCATCTGGGACCCCTCCAACCTCCAATGATGATGATTCCTGCATATCAAACCCAATTTTTCAAACTTCTATTTCATGACCATAATCATTGTAATAGTAAATTTTTACAAAGCTGCATGCTTTGCTTACAGTGAAGCTATGACAGTGAGGGTTGTAGCCATAACTAGCGAAGGGTTTGGATCGGGTGAAGTCCGAGTTGACGCAGCGATGGTTAACCGATGGATCTTCGACGCTCTTGCTTTGGGTAGGGACCATTGCGTCAGTTCCAGAGCAGGTCTGCTCCGGGGTTCCGATTTTTAGATTCAAAGGCACGTGATCCAGATCCAAATACAGGTCAATCTCCGAGAATAAAAACTGCCCCGTGTACAGGACAGGACTCTCCACAGCCTTATGGTTAGGATTGGGAAGCAGCCACGAAGCCGCCTCCGTTTCCTCCTGGTTGACGTAAGTGTCTCCATCGACGGCCGAGAAGTACGGCTCGCCTAGGAAGTTGTTGACGGCACAGTTGGACTTGACTGCAGGGACTGAATTGTCGGAGTCATAGAAGGGGATAATAGGAAGGCGCACATGCTGGCGGGCGAGAGGGTTTGCTGAGTGGATGTGTTGGTCACAGGCGACGCAGAGAGCAGCGGCGTCGGCCTTGCAGGTGACGCGAGCCGGCGCTTGCTCGCAGACTTGACAGAGGCAAAAACGAGGGTGAGGCGAGGCGAGGTGGTTGGCGGCGTGGGTAGTGGAATCACAGTTACAGCAAAGGAACGCTGAGTGAGGGCGGCAAAAGAGATCAGAGGTGCCTAATTTGCAGGAGTCACACAACTTGGACGCCATTTCTTCAACTTCAACTCAGGCTCGTGAGAAGGATTTCTATCTTTCCTCCTCCTCTTTCTTTCCACTGTTAGTTGGCTCCTTAAATATGTTTGAAGATGTGCTTTTACATAAAAAAAAAATCTTTAAAAATAAATACAAATAAATAGATTTCTTTTATAAATATGTGCTGGATTGGTTTACAAAATATAAATTTACACATTAATAATATATTTATAAAAAATATTTGATACATTGTTAGCAGAGTTTTCGAACACCGTCAATAAGGTTGTTTTTGACCAATGTCATATAGGTATGTAGTAAAATATTAAAATGTATAGTTATTTTCTTTAATTCCACAAGCATATTTTAAAAAAATGTCACATGTCTTTAAAAATAATGCATATATTGATATTTGAACTCGCATTAATTGAATTAACAAACCTTTAAATTTATCATTCAACTAAAGTTTCATTTTGATACATTTTATTTTAATGCGTATAATTTATTATCATCCTCAATTATATATATTAATAATGTTGTTAACGAGTTGGTATCACAAGTCAACTCGATACTAACTCACAATTGATGACAAAATTATGATAAATCATTGTAGTTCATTTAGTACGTATTTATGTGTTTAAATGTCGTTTTACTCATAATTTAATTTAATTTTTATTTTAATGTAATACATATTTAATATATTATTATAATTAATTAATTTCAAAACTATACATTTTATTATTTATTATATATTATCTTTAAACAGGTATATATTTTAAATTTATAATTTTAACCACCTTTTTCAAACAATAAGAAAATTCAAAATCTCAAAATAAAGCGTATATGATTATATAAACATGTTTTTTCTCTTATCGTTTTCAAATTAAAAAAAAAAAGAACTTTTCAAGAAAATTACCTATTTCCTTTCTCCTTTCTTATTAATTTTAGATTTCAATATAAATTAAAAACAAAACTATATAACAAATATATTTATAAAAGTAAATGTTGTTTTGAGTAAAATAATAAGATAAAATTTTAATTGTATCTTAAGTTCAAATTTTATAATGTGCTTATTTTTATTTTTATATAAAATATATAAAAAATATTCTTAAAATAATATAATTTATTTTATAAAATAATAATATTTTAGTCATTGAAGCTCGAATGACTTGTTATATTAATTTAATCGAGAGTTAAATATTTAGTATAGTATAATATAATATAACGATGAAGTGTAGTAGTAAAGTATAATATATTTACAAAGAGAGAAAGTATGTTCGAAATTTAAAGAAAATATTAAAAATCATGTAAAAACAAATATGGAAGATACCAAAAAAGTATATATATAATATTGTGAATTAATAATAGACTAATAATCTGTAAAAATAAATATAAGTAATTAAATATTATAAATTTTAATTAATTGTAAAAACTTCAATTTAAAAATTGTTAATAAAAGAATGATTTATTGTGAATGTTGAAATTCAATTTTGTGTTGAAGAAAAATAAAGAACTTGCCGATGACAACAACTTTAGTGAGGGATAGGCCAATGGAAGGGAAACACGTGGCTTGGTTGAAAATGGAAGGAGCGAATATCAATTTCAAAGGTAGGTAGGTTTTCATTTATGTTTAGTGTCGTGATGATAATAATGGGGAGTGCATGAAGATAATGATATAGGGTGATTCGCCGAGCAAGGAAATTTTTTAAGGAAGAAATTAAATTGTAATTTTATAATAGTAAAAATAAAAATTTTAAAGGATTGAGTTAAAATTTTATTATTTTTAGGGTTAAAATATAATTTTATTTTTATCTATTTAAAATTTTAAAGACTTTAATGAGTGAAAATAAAAAATTTCCATGTTAGGGTTCGGGGACTCTCCAATCCCTAAATTCATTCGTCCCTGCATAGAGAGTGTTTTTATTTATAATTAAAATAATGATGGAAGACTAAGTTGTAATTTTAATGTTTAGATTTGGTTTCTAACATTTATTTTAAATAATTTAACTTTTTAATTTGAAAGTATAAATTTAATGGTTAATATCATAGCAATTCTTATGTTAAATTTAAGTTTATTATAATATTATTTTGTTGTTATGAAACTATTAAATGAGTATATTTTATTTTAAAATATCACATTCATATATTTAATATAAAAATTTTAACAAGAATTTAAATTTGAAATTTATAAAGTAGATAGATGAAATTCTTAAAATAAAACTACATGTTCAAAAATAATAATAAATTCTTAAAACATAAATTCTTCATATTTCTCATTCAAAACTTTTCATTTATTAATAAAATTATTTTAACCATTTCCTTATATTGATTTCATGATGAACATCAGTCAAAACCTGCAACAACAAGTCTGGTAATCGATGCAACCACCATTGATGCATTCACCATACTTTTCAACGCAGCTTTGAACGCATGCTTCATGCGAGCAATTAGGAAGATGAATCGGAGACATCATGCATGCAGCTTCAGCTAACTCACCTGTTTTAATTCCCAGCCCTACAAAAAAAAAAAAACCAAAAATGTAAGCTAAAACATTATACTACAAAGGATCGATGAAATGAAAGGGGAAGTGATAATATTACCAGGAGACAAGATGAGGAAAGAAACGAGTAGGAGAAGGAGATATGAGTTCTTCATGGTTGTCAAATGGTAAGTGGCTAATTCTTGCATGGCTGTTTCTGCTTCAAAACTTGAAGCTTTTTATAGGCAATAATCAGTCAGTTTTTTTTTTTTTTTTGATATCGTGTCCAGCTTTGTAATAGTTAGCAACATCCATAATCATCCTAAAATAGGAAGAAAGAAAGATAATCACCTTACTGTCCTTAATTACATGCGATTTGGATCTTGGACAGGCGAATGCTGACTAGATTACCTTATAGACTACTTTTTTCTTAACATGGTAGAAGTGCCTATTTGGAACAATTTATATATGTAAGTTTTTCATATTTAAATTTTTTATTTGTATAAATGTTTTATTATTTGATTTTGTCAGATAAATTAATTAAGATTCAATATAATATATATTAGAAAAATAAGAAAAATAGATTTGTTAAATTCAAAAATATTTTAAGATTTTAAAATTCATTACTAAATAGATATCTAATAACAAAACAAATCTATGAATTTGAGAAATTATCATAAACGTTCAATTATTCTTATTCAAATTAAAATAGAAATCCAATTTAAATAACCTTATTCATTGGATATTCGAGTCCAACAAAATATTTGTGTTGAAGATTTGTTTGCATAAAACAGAGTAATTGGATGAAAGTGTAATTACAAATAATTATAATTCTCTAGACGTGTCTAGTTAATGAATATAATTACATTGTAATTTTATGTCATTTTGGTAATATAATTTGTAATTGCACAGTACATATTTTTAGGATTTAAATAATATAAGTTTTTATAACTTCATAAAATAAAATAAAAATTATTTTTATAATATAAACTTTTTTATAGTCATCCCAAACACTCATACATGATCATGCCTATAATATAATGACTTAAATATGCATTGAGCCCATGAACTTATGACTTTCTCTCAAACTGATACTTATGGTTTTTTTCCCCAAGTTAGTACTTGAATTTTCAATTCATCAAAAATTCTAATACTTTATTATAACGGTATTAAAATTAGACACGTGTCATTTTTAGATTACGAGACGTGGTAACAATGACATCATAATGATGGCATACTTCAATTTTAGATTGAATGATGATACATATACACATAATGAACATGAGTCATTTGGATTTAGATTGTTTTCATATTTTAGTTTTATACATTTTGAATTTGTTTCGAATTTTTAAAAATACTTCAAAATTTTTCAAACATTATTATTGTCACGTGACTTCATTTTAAAGAGCCGCGTGTTCTAAATTTAACTCCGTTACAATAAAAGATCAAAACTAGAATGAAAATTCGATATCAATTTGAGACTAAAAAAAATCCACAAATACTAACTCGGGAGAAAATGAGAAATTGAAAAGTTAAGGGGCTAAATGTAAATGTATGGCCAATATAATTATATCGATCAATGACTCACTCAGTCCCTCTAAAAGCAAAAGGGTTTTACACCCAAAAAAACAAAGCTTCCATAATAAAATAAGCTTGGCGAGGGTATCAAAGTTGCACTGACAATTATAGTACATGGGTTCGTTAATTATGGCGTTAGGCCATGAATTAGCCACAATAAATTCCAAGAGGGGGAGAGGGACGGGGTGGAGGGAAGGGGAGGGAGGGTTTTTATTTTATTTAATATTAATATTAATATTAATTTAAATTTATTATTATATTTTTGAAAATATTTATGTATTTTTTAACTGTGTTAGAATTAATATCAAATTAAAAATATTTATAATTTTAAGAATTATTATTTTAAAATTATGATTAAATTGATATAATATGTAAAAATTGAGAGGTAAATTTATTATTATATCGATTTTTTAATTGCCACATTAACTTTCCCTTTGCGATTTTAATAGAGGTGGTCAAAATTATTGAACTATTTAACATGAGTGCTCAAATTGTAAACTTTTTATTTTAAGTGTGTAAAATAATTTTTTTATAATTGGATTACTATTTATGTAAGTTACCTTAATTCATATTAACCTCTTCATTCATAATAGCTAAATTTTATCTTATATTCATCACTTCTAGCAAGTGGAGGAGCCATAAAATTTTGTTGGAGGCGAGAATTAAATTGTATATTTTTACTATAGTAAAATGTAATTTCATTATTTTAATAGTTTATATATTTATAATTTTAAAATATTAAATCATATTTTATCATTTTACGAAGAACAAAATAAAATTTTACTATTACTAATTTAAAATTTTATAAATTATAAAACACTTAAATTAAAAATTTACCATTTTAAAAGAAAGATGAGAAGGTAAAAATAATGTATTAAATAAAAGGTAAATTACACTCAAAGTTATTAAATTATTTAATAAGTTTATCTTTTAGTCTTATAATTATAAAAAAAGCTACAAAATAATTATTAAATTATTTGAAATTTTTAATTAAGTCATTGAACTATTCTAAAGTTTTTTATTTAAGTCAATAGGTTGTTAAGTTTTTTTTTTAAAGTTCAATTAGCGAGCTCTAAGTAATGATTTAACAACCGGTATAGTAGATCAGTACCCATAAACGAGTTGAAGAACATACCTTAGATTCGATTTGCTCTGCCAATTATTGTTGGAGATCGAAGAAGAAAGTTGTTCGAATTTTGATTCATAGATTCGTGACTTTCAAATCAGTTTCATGAAAGAAAAACAAAATTGTTGAAGAGAAAGGGAAGGAGAAATTTTGATTGGTACAAGTAGTGTGAACGGATTAGGCCATACAACAACGATTTTGACAACTCAATTACTTAAATAAAAACTTTCGAATAATACAATAACTATTTTGTAATTTTTTAAAGTTAAGTGATCAAAACATAAACTTACTTATAGTTTAGTGAGATTGAGTGTAGTTTGTCTTAAATAAAAAGGGTAAACTATATTAGTAGTCACTTAACTATTAGTAAATTTCTTTTTTAGTTATCCAAGTATGAATAGTTACAAAATAATCACCCAACTATTCAATTTTGTCATTTTTTATCACCAACTTGCTAACAGTGACAAGTTCTATAATTAACATAATAGCAACTTTAACCCTTAATTTATACATTGTGTTTATTTAGTCTTAATTCTAAAAATCTAACCCTCAACATTTACACATTGTTTAATTTGGGGTGTGTGGATTTTGCAATTTTGCTTTTCTTTATAACCCTTTTACCTAAAAAGCTAAAAAAAATACATTTTTCAGCAAAATTTGATTGAAAATGTAAAAAATAAAAATAAAAGCACCAAAAAATTCAAGATAATAAATTCTTATTTTTTCTCATTCTTTTAAATTAACCCTCAATGCCACAAAAAAGAAGAAGCAAAGCTAAAAAAAAAAAAAAAGAACCAAATTACACAATATATAAATGTTGAGGGTTAACTTTGTTTTTAATCAATACTAAGTTGACATAATTTATAAACGTTGAGAGTTACAGTTACTATTATGTCAATTTTAAAACCCGCCACTATTAGCTGAGTGGTGACAAAAACAAAACAAAATTATATAATTGGATGATCATTTTATAATTTTTCATAGTTGGGTGATAAAAAAATTTACTAATAATTGAGTGACTACTAGTGCAATTTACCCTAAAAAATATATATTTGATAATATCTAAAGAAATAAAATTGAAGTAATATTTATAAGCACAAGTTAAAACAGACAAAAAGAAACCGACTAGAAGTTTAATTTAAGTTACAAATGCAGAAATGCTGGCGTCGAGTCGCCGCGTAAATCAGACAGCTCAGCTGCTTAAGATTTGATACCAATTAAAGATGAGCACATGTCCCCTGATCTGCACGAGACATAGAAAAACTGTGGGCTTCCATTCTAAAGTTTCAAACCTTTCGAGGAATATGTGGTTTGACTTTCAGTGTGAATTTATAAATCATAAAACAAAAGGTTGATCTTTTCACCAAGATTGAAAATTTTACAATACAAGAAACTATAACCTGTTTCGTATATGGAATTTGGTTGTAATGAAATCAATAGGGATTTGTGAAGGAAACTCTTTCACATCTAATGAACATTCTCAGCAAAAAAAATTTACATTTTCCGATTACCAAAAAGGAACGACAAGAAGGCAAAACCCAGAAAACAAAGAAAAGAACAGTAAAATTTTGATATTGGGTTTGTTGCCTCTAATGGCGTTCGTTACCCATTTCTTCTTTCACTTTCTCACCATTTTTGGCTTTCTCAGATCCTTCATTGTCCTCACGCTTACCATTTTTATCATCAAAACAGGAAGGTTTAATGGAAATAGGGGTGGCCAAGAACGTAGGTCTCTCCTCACCGGCCATTATCACCAAAATTTTCTCCTCATAAACCTTCACCTGCTTGCTGGAATCACCGTCTTTTTGGCCACTTTCAACATCAGCTCCTTCACCTGTGGTGGTGTCCAAACGACCACAAAGTCGGAAGTAGGAGCAACCTAAGATCAACAGAGCAAAAGCGATGAGACCGAGAATCGCTGCTAGCCCTCCAAAGAGATACGGCACAGGAGAGTGCCACCATGGAGAGTGTGGTTGCGCCATTGCTGGTGCTGGTGGCGACAACGACGATTTGGTTCCTGTTTTTATTGCTTTAACGCTGCTAATAGAGAAGGTAGTGGGATTGCTTTGGGTAGTGAAATAAAATAATATGCCAAAAACAGAAGGTGAGGGCTGTTATTTTATATGCAGGGAAAGTTCTAAAAATAAAAAAATGCAACTTCTGCGATTCTGCCTTTTGATCAGAGTCACCGACTTGTCCCTCTTTACCATATTTTCGTTACTTGGTAACCACGGATTCAATTTAAACCTAAGTTAATAACGATGGCGGGGTGCACTCAGCTGTTGGCTGGGGTAGTGACCACGGTGCGTTCTGGTCGCGCATAGATGGCTAGCAGTACTTGACCCATTTCTCGTGTTGTTTTAAGTGGAAAATATCGACGTAAATAAAAGTCCAACCTTAAACCCACTAATCAATCGGCCCAAACTTAACTCAAATCCAAAAAAATATATATATTATTTATATTATTATTAAACTCTTGATTAAGTCAACGGGGCACCAATTTAATTAGAAAAGTTATTAAAATATCTTTTCAAATTTAAAATAAGGTATATGTTTGATGGTACTTTAGTCTTTTAAATTTAAATTTAAAATAAAAATAAAAAACATAGATATGGTAGGATTTGAATCATGGAAGTCGGTATCGTACCAACCGGTATATACCATTTTGGTCTTAAATTGGTGCCAACTAGTCTATTGTTCCATTCTGATCAAAATTTTGATGTGTTTCGGCCTATTTCAATCAATATCGACTTGTACCAGTTCGTACCAACTCGTATTGGTAAATGCAAAATTTTGATATTTTAAACTAACTTAAAAAGTTTTTATCTAAAAGAAATTTATTTTTTATTATATTTAAAATTAAAAGCTATTAAATTAAATTATTGAACCTATTTGATAATTTTTAAAATTTATATTTACATATAAATATATTTATATGGATGTAATTGAGATATATTTACATAAATAAATAACCTATGATAATTTAACTTTTGTTAAAATAATATATAATTTATTAAGAAACTAATAAATCAAAATGTGTATATATAAAAAAATTTAATGCATATATAATTTATCAGAAACTAAAATTGAGACTATAAATATATATTTCAAAATATTTTAAAACATCGATAAATTTAAAACAGTACATCGAAACATGTTGGTATATATTGGTCGTACTATTACTAAGATAAAAACGGAACATCTATTGGTATGATATTGACTATCTTGATTTGAATCTGCACAAATTATATTAATAAAACCTTAAATTTACTATTCAACCAAATTACTTTTATTTTGAATTTTTATACATTTATTTTGATTATGCACATGATATTATCTACATCAACTATTTATATATTAATAATATTATTGATTGAGTTGGTTTTATAACTTAATTCGCACCAACTAAAAATTGATGACAACACTAGGATAAACAATTATAATGCATTTAGTATTCTTAATTTAATGTATTTACATGTTTAAATTTTGTTTTACTCACAATTGAATATATATTTTTCGCTTTAATATCGTATATATTTCACGTGTTATTATTAATTAGTTTCAAACTATTGGTTTCATTATTTATTACATATTATTTTTAAACACACCTCTATATTTTAAGTATTTAGTTTCCATAAACATACGCGTGTAATAAAATTTCTACTTGTTATTTAAAGATATTTCTTTTTTTTTTAATAATAAACATGTTGATCAACGATTGATTCGATTCAACTAATCAAATCAAAAATCAATGGTTACTAATAAATCTTTTTAATGATTTATTTTTACACTAAGAATTAAAAAAAGAAATTGTGTTAATGGATATGCAAGTGTGGCAGAGGGGGCTCTTTGGGTACACTTAAAACGCACTAAGCTAAAATTGCCGATGGAGAGAGTGACCACAATCATCCATTTATACTGAAGTACTCAGCTAACAAGCTCTCTGGGCATTCTGGTTTGAGATGGAAAGACACAAATTTTTTCATATTAGTGAATAATCAAATTCAGGTATGAAATATGATATTGAGATAGTTTAAGCATCCCAATGCAAGGTTTTATAAAACCATGCCAAGAGAGATACTTTCATATCAAAAAACAAAATGCCCACTTGGTGAAGGTTATATCAGCCTGGAGGACGCTCTGCTACCTGTGGATAATAGATAAGATGCCCTTTTTTATCATCTTAAGAGGGCCCGACCAATGATGGTGATTCAATCTGGGGCATATATATAAACAGTAGGAATGCCCTATTTTGAGGTGTGGATCGTGTTTTTGTATATTGATTCCAAAAGGCAAAAGCTGCCTGCAGCAGTGTTAGCGATGAATGCGTGGATAGAAGAGGGATCTGGAATAGTTGAACGCAGTTATTGATAACAGGTGATTGGCAGCTTTGTGTTTTTTTCTGGATGTCAGAGATAGAGAATAGCCTGCAGAATATTGGGATTGTGAAATAGCAGGTAAATTTTGAGTAGTGGATAAAGTAATCAAATGATAAGACAAAAAACAAGGCTTCCCCGCACTAAGTACTCCATACTACTATTGTTCTTCTTTTTTTAATCCCAAGTTCATGCCGAGTTAGGCTGAGTATTCAATTAAATCGAGTTTAATCAAGTTAAAAGATTTTAAGTTAGTTGAGTTGATGAATTTTATTTTAACAATTGAATTCAATTTAAATTTTTTTCGAGTCGAACCGAGTCAAATCGAGTTGAGTTGACGAATTATATTATATATACCCAATGTTGTGTTTACCTATATAAACAATATAATAGTTTTACTTTTTAACTTCAGAAAAAATAAACATTTATCAAAACGACATAATTTTGTCTTTTCTTATTCGGATTTTTAAATAACTTGAATTGTGTAGTTTATATTCAAGTTAAACCGAAAAATTTGTTTTTTTATTCGAACTGATCTGAATAACTCGATTAACTCAAATAACTTGAACTATTTAATTCAAAATTTAAATTTTTTATCGAGTTTTTAGAATCGAATCAGATATTGCTCACTTTTATATGTTGTAGTTTTAATTGAAAGCTGATTTTTTAAGTTTTAGTTCTAGTTATGTAAAGTTATTTTATAAATACATAATTTTTAAATAGAATTATTTTTGAAACAATACCCAAGCTTATGAAATGGTATTTCATGAAATAATACAATTATTGGATATATAAACGATCTTTTTATTAATTATTTTCATTAATCCATCCAAAATGTTGAGACTTTTTGTATTTTAGAAAAGTTGTACACGTTTCAGAGCCATCATATTTTACTAATTTTGTTTTTATTATTTCCTTGTTTCTTCTTTTTCCTATTTTTTTCTAATAATCTCAATGGTTTAATATGAGATTTCAGTTTAAAGTTGTATGGTGAACAAGGGAAGAATATAATGGTTTATCACCATAATGCATTGAAAGTTGAAACACAAATTCAATGTTTATAAATGATAATTATTGTTTGGACTTTAATTACTATATAACTAATTTAATTAATTATTTATAAATGTAATTTATTAACTAATAATTTCAAAAGTTTAGTTAAAATGATTCAAAATTTTAGATAATTTGAAATGAAAAATTTGGATTGAATTTTTTTTTTAATTATCTTAAGCATTGGGATAAAAAAATTACATGTTTCCCTATAAGGATAAAAATAAGAGAGAGAATCATGGGAGCTAAGTGAGATGACGATGATCTCTCCTACCTTAACTAATGGTCGAGGGTTCGAATCTTACCCTGAGCATGGAACAATTTTAAAATTCATATTCAACATCTACCCTTAATAAACATACAGAAAATAAGAGAAAGAATGAAATAATTGAAAGCATGTAGCAATTCACATATTTATGGTTTTGTTACTTTAAAAAATGAATGTCCTCCAACCATTTCAAAAAAAAAAAAAATGAATATCTTAAAAGAAAAAAATTATAAAAACATAAGAGATTTCGATGATGAAACCATTAACAATAAAGAAGTGGTTTATTATAGGGAAAGTTTGGATGAGTTGTAGCGGGTGGTGCAGTGTGTTTAGTTTACTTTTTGTCTCATGTTATAGTGTCGTTATAATATGTAATTTTACTACCACCGTTATTTTTACACTAATCACAGATAAACACACTATATATTTAAACCCACCCATAATCGAAATCAAGATGATGGAATAGAGGAAATAAGTGTTTTATAATTAAGTAATACTTGAATTCTTTCTATGATCGAAAATTTTGGATGGAGAAAAGTATAGATTTTTTATTCCATTATCTTATCTTTAACAAATTAAAAGGCATAAAATTGGAAAGAATGTGATTGACTCGGGAATTTTTATAGAAGAAAAACAATTTTAGAGTAACTTTATTTTATATTTATTTAATTATATGCACCCACATATTGAATTGTAAAAGTCTTATGGAAAAATAAATTTTCAATATATCGAATGGTTGCTATGTTAGTAATCTTTGACTAAGAATGAATAATTGGATACTTCCTAATAATATGACAATAATAATCCACCAAATAGTGAAAGATGGATGAAAGAGTACACTGATATATGATACTGATGATTGAATTAATTAGGGAAGAAAAAAAAAGGTTTAATTTTATTTTGTATTAATTTTTAATTTCATAATTTTTGAAGGGATTAAATAGAAATTTTTGTTTTTGAGTGATCAAAAATAATTTTACCATATATTAACTTTTAATTCTATCATTTATAAGAGGATTAAAAGATAATTTTTCCATTTGAAAGGAACAAAAGACTTTGCCTGCTACTCTAAAATCGTTGAAATTAAATATTTTGTTATATTAATATACTAAAGTTATAAAAGGATAAATCTCAAAATTATAAATTTTAGTTCAACATGTAATTTTATATATAAACTTTGATTTTGTGCATTTGTATATATGGAATTTTGATCACAATTATTAACAAAATTATGGATATAGCATCATTTCATGTATATATATTTTATAAAAATAATTATGTTTATTTAATATAAAAATAAACTGATGTATTTATTTCTTTCAATGTATATAATTTATCAAAATTTAAGTTTTATATATGTATTTGAACCACAATAAAAGTTTCATGTGTATAATTGTACAAAATATAAAAATACCACAATAAAAGTTTCACGTGTATAATTGCACCAAATTAAAGTTCATATATCAAATTACACATTGACTTAAAGTTTATGTATAATTTTGAAATTTATCCTATTAAATTTAAAATTTTGATTATATTTTTAAAAAATAAGAATAATTATAGTAGGTAAAATTATTGTAGCAAAGTCTATACTATACCCTAAGTTGTATTTTGGTCTCTAATAAAAAAAAAACAAGTAAATTAATCTATACATTTCAAATAAGAGCAAAATAGTACCATTAAGATTTTTGGAAAAAGGAAAAGAAAAGAAGCTTTTTATATACAAGAGAAGATTTTCTATCGAGATAATCAAAGAAAGAGATTGTATTTAAGAGGACCTTGATGATGAGATTCTTGAAAGATCATTAATTACTTTTGTAATATTAATTCCTATTTATTCATTATTATTTTTATGAATAAAGGCATTTAATACTTCAAATTATATATATATTTTTTTATTTAAGGAGGTCAATAACACTTAAATTTTTTAAAAAATAATTAAATTATTATTTTACTCAATTAGATTAGATAGTTAAACTTTTAAAATGCATTAACTTTAAATTTTTTCAAAAAGAATAAAAAGCAATTAAACTCCTATTTTATTTTTTCATTCAATGGGTACTTCAACAATTAAGCCTTAAAGTTTTTCAAATATAGCAATTAAGCCTCTACTTTTTTTTGCAATTAATTGAGCTACTTGAACTACCAAAACACATAAAAAGGTCCTCGTGATGGCTCAATCAGTCTGGTCCTGCCATTGGTTGGGCTGTTGGCCCGGTTTCACATAGTAGACCCAGTTTGACCTATTTTTGAGTCTCGATTTTGGGTTATTGGGCCTAATTTTCAGATTTAATTACCCATTGGCCAACTATTTGACTTGAAAATTATTTTCCAAAAATATCATATTTATTTTAATTAATTTGATTAATTTAATTTTACTTGATCAAAATTAATTTTCCTAAAAATCACTTAGATTTTCCAAATTATTTTTTTAAAGAAAATTCCTTAAACAAATTTTCTAGTTGAACAATTCTCACAATCGCCTAATTTAATTCCATATCGAATAAATCGACTTAATTAAATTATTTCCAAAATCGTAGAATTTTCTTCTAATTCAAATGTAATCCGATCGAATTTTTGTTGATCTAGTAGAGGGACCAATTAGAAATATATAATTGGGCTCGAGTAATTGCAATTATATCCAAAAACATCATTCCGATAGCTCACAATTTACTTAATCATGGAGTCAGTTCACAAGTACTATGATTAAAAACTACTTATTGCATACTTTTGAATTGAGTGATGAATTCCATTGTTTCCAGTAAAGTCAAGCCATACACAAGTCATGTACCCAACATACCGACTATGGGTTCAATCATCTTTAAAGCATAAGCCTACACTTATACAGAAGCACATGAATTACATACGCACGGTCAATGACTAACTCATGATTTATGTAAATCACAACATGAACTTCACAAGAGAATTAATTCACAAACGGATTCAGAATTAATTCAAATTGGGTTCAGTCCGATGTATTATTTTTCCAATAAATACATCTATGTCTCTACCCATGGAGTGAACTGCTTTAATAACCAAGACGAATCATCTCTCCAATTAGAATTGTAAACTACATAATAATATTTCTAAGTATTTGAATTAAATGCTTACTTTGATTTTTTTACGAGATTACAGACTCGTTTAGATTATCTACTAAAGTAAGTTGTCTTTCTCACAATTTAACCTTTTTACAGTGCCACTTATCATCAATTTAAACTTAGACAAACAATGGGCTAATATTTATTTGTCACAATTTCGCTATGCATACAAAGTATGAAAGACAGAAACACAAAAGACATAATAATGAAGTATTGTGAAATGAATAATAATGAAGTATTGTGAAATGAACTTTATTTATTTATCATTCAAATACATAGAAAACAATTACACGTTTACTACAATATGGGCACATTTCCCAACACTCATCACATACATCAATCACAACATAAAGCATTTATTGCAAAATATCACAAGCTTGAGTATAATCACTTACACTTGGAACTTAGGGTAAGTGATCAAACTAACCTAAGCTTCCATTTAACTTTTTGAATTGTGCATAAAAGCAGCACACCAGATCGCTCACCTGGTCGTTTCCAATCAAACACCGAAGCTTAAACAAGCTTTTTTTTTCCTTTTGCCTTCCTCGTAAAGGCTCCCAATTGATTCGACACTTTGCATACATATTAAACACATTGCAATCTCATCATTTACAACCTTCATTACATTCAAATAAAAACAAAATCACTAATCTAAAATCTCCTTTCTTAATACCGAATTCTAACCCGTTTTACCGAAATAAAAGATTTTATCACTCAATTTTTGTTTTGTAATCCTCAACCATGTTTCTAAATATCCTAAATATCATTAAGTATCATATTATTATAGATATAAACTATCAAAATCCACTAGTTTCTCAGATTTGACTTTTCCGAAAAATTGAACTTACATGAACATTCAAAGAGGGAAAACTCTCAATTCCTTAAAATTCTTTAACGATCTATAAAATTGAGTTTATAAACCTTCTAATTAGCTCAAAATGATATAGAAATCAATTTAAAACAACAAGTTAACTTAATAATTCGAGTTTCACCATTTTTAAGCCAATTTTCGGTTTGAATGTTTTAGATCTATGTAATTCTCAACATAATCGATTAAATCTCGAATTATAAAAACAAAAAGCTTAGTTTGATCATTAGAAATCATAACCTTTCCTTAATTTAAGGAAATTGACGAGTTGTATATCTAATTCGGTAAAAAAATGTTTGAAGAGATTTAAAGAAATTGATGGAGAAAACATGAATGTTCTTTGAAATTGAAATATAATTTGGTGTTTGGAAGGTAGGAATGTAACACCCTATACCCGTACCCGAGACCTAGATAAGATACTAGGCATTACCAAAATTTTTAGAATAATTTCAATTAATTTATATCATTTAATATTCATTTTCATGTTTCATGTAACATCCTTTTAATATTATAATTCTCGTATCATATCAAATATTTTATCCATTGAATCATTAGAGTTCCGCTGGATTTTTCAACAGTACACTCAAAGCGTACATTTCCATATTCCATCAATTCATATTCAGAAATAACCCTTAGGACGTTTAATCATCAAGCGTTATCTCGAGTCACATATCATGTAACTGTAGTGAATTAGGATTACCTTTTCAGGTCAAATCCTACCCACCTTAAGTTATCATAAGGAATCATATATTGTGTAACCGTAGCGAATCAGGATTACCTTTTCAGGTCAAATCCTATCCACCTTAAGTTACTGTAATGACTCAGGAATAAATCCTATTCACTTTAAATTACCATAATGAATCAGGAACAAATCCTATCCACTTTGAGGTATTATAGTGAATCAGGAATGAATCCTATCCAAATTATATTCTCGAGAAGGCTTTTGTCAGATTTATCGTCTGGGTTATCTATTTCTGCAACACATGCAGAAACTCTTTCATTTGGGAAATCACCTATATCCATCCAGAACCCAATATTCAAACAGATTTTATATTTGATATGATACGAGAATTATAATATGAAAAGGATATTGCATGAAACATGAAAATGAATACTAAATGATATAAATTAATTGAAATTATTCTGAAAATTTTGGTAATGCCTCGTATCATTTTCCGGTCTCAGGTACGGGTATAGGGTGTTACATTTATTGGTATCAGAGCTAAAGTTTAGTCGATTCTCAAGCCGAACATAGTATATATGAAGTCTAGAAATACATGTCATTATATAACTTGTGATAGCGTGATATCTCCCGACTCTGATGAGATTTGTTTTACTTATAAAATGTCATGCTTTCCAATCGAGCTAATTTCGATAATGCTAAAAACGGTGCTTAAGTATATGAGTAAAAAGTTGATTATGATGAATCGGAACTTATAAAGGTATGAATAAATGTTTTATAATACATGTCGATGATGAATATTATGTTATATGTGTAACACCCCAGTCCGGCCTAAACGTTATGGCCGAGTCTAGCGATGTCACATGAGAGTGTTTTTGGAAAGCCCTTTTCGCTACGTGAAAACCGTTCTAGTTATTATCTTTAATTTAGTCTAGAGTCATATTTCAAATCGCGAAAGCTTTCAAAACCAATTTAATTTACGAAAAACCTTAGTTATTTCTAGAAAACCATGCTCTAGCGTTGCAGTTCTAAAATCTGAATTCACAGTTCAAAACCCAAATCAAAACCAAAAGTCCAAGTCCAAGATTACATCCAAAATTCCCAAAATAATTAAGAATGAACGAAATAAAATGTTTAAACTATAGAACCCATAAGTGGAAAGCTGGGGTCACCATCGAGTCCTCCGCTGCACCAATCCAACTACTGTTGGGGATTACCTAGATAGATAAAATAGAAAAGAGTGAGTTTCGTAACTTAGTGTGTACATCCCTACAATTCAACATGCATACAGATAGATATTAGAAAAAAATCATACTTCGGGCCTCAGCCCTTTATAGAATCGGTGTGAGCTTTAGCCCACTCAGAAACGGAATCAGATGCATATATAAAGCTAGGCCTTAGCCCACGAAGTCAGATATAGCATGTAACAAATCAGATATATAGAAAAATGCCCAACAACCCTGCACACCAACTCCGTCCAACCCAACACACCATGTAGGGATAAAATCGACCCACCTATCCTTGCACACCAAATATAGGGATAATATCGACCCATCCAACCTTACACACCATAAGGTATCGTAATGCAGCACACGTCATAAATATGCAGCTTAGCTGCCAGACAACAGGCTTATGAAGCCTTTTAGATACTTTCTTTACTTCATCAAACCCACCACAATACAATGCAGCATACAAACATGGCATGCTAATAAATAAATTAACATATATATACCCGTATACAGAATAGAACAAATATACATGCTAACTAGCACATGCATTAATCATACATCTCATAAACAGACCAGATCTACAGAAATTAGACGTCTAAGTAATGCTTACTGACCTTATAACCGGTCACAGTCGACTTGGGCGACCCGTCCAACCTTACAAAACATTTTGAAAAAATAGGCTCACACGCCCATGTGACATGCCCGTGTGGGCCCACACGTCCGTGTGGCCCACATGGCCCAAATCAGCCTTGGCCGGAAGGATCACACGGCCTGGCCCAAATTCCCACATGCCCGTGTGGTTCCCCCGTGTAGGCCCACACGGCCCAATTGGTCCAGCCTGTGTCTCGCACACAACCTCGCCGGTCATCACACGGTCGTGTCGTGCGTCCGTATCTTATGCGCACGGCCCAATTTGTTGACCACACAGCCGTGTATTGCTACATGGCCTACCACACGGGCAGTCCACACGTCTGTGTGGCGTCGATAGTTTACTTTTCGGCTTTCACTGAATTTCGTTTTCTGTGTAATCGGAGTACACACCTAGTATCGATTCGAAGCTAACGCAACCACGAACATTCCAAAACCTAATATCGAACAACACATCCCTTAGTTAATCACTTAAACCAAGTTTCTAAGAACGAGCAAATCCTGAAAGTTAACGATGTCCATACCCCTAATGATCAACGGTAGTTCATTGTTGTCTAAAATGTCATTTTAGCAATTCACAGCGCCTAAATTGTCTTTTAAACAGAAAAGAGTCTCTTAACCACTCAACAAACATAAAAACGAGACAAAAAGTACCCCAACATTTACCGAATTCGCGACAAACACAGAGATAAATAACAACGACGAAAAATGACCAAAAACTAATATTAAAATAAAGCAAAAATCAGCAGCAACAGTGGATTTTTGGCTGGAAAGAAAAAGAAAATAAAGAAAATATGGAGAGGGGAAATTTGCAGGGAAAATTCGGCAGGGAGAGAGTTCAATGATTTACCCAAATCCCTTATGTTGCTCCACTAAACCTCAGTTGTTGCAAACACTCAGTATCCCAAGCCAACTCAAACACTTCCACGGCATTAGTAACAAAAATAATGCCTTCATTCAGACTCAAACCCAAGACCTCCCTCACATCCACACTCCCCTTATCCACCAGACCAGCAGGCCCATTTTCGTAAGCTTTTCCAACCAATTACTTATAAGCCCTGTAACCCAAGACAAGGCTTCATACATATAAAAACCAAAATTTTTCCCAAGCTAAGGTTTGAACTCAGGACCTCTCACACACACCCAGAACACTTAACCACTGAAGCAGATACACACTTGTGTCAGTTAATCACAAAAGCCGAAACATAAAATTTGAGTCGTTACAATATGTATTATTAAAAGTAAATTATATTACTACACGAAATGTTTTACTGATGGCTAAATTACAAAATATATAATTATATATATGAAGTACATGATAAGGATTATTAGTGAATTTTAAAATATGTTACACGTATTAAAGATATAGAAGATATAAATGTACGGATTATTGGTACAAGTATTAAATTGTAAAGCATGTAAAAACATTATCTAGTCTACTGAGCCTCTGCTAAATAAAAAAATAAACAGTTTTCGTTATAAGATAAAGGATTATCTCTGAGTAAAAATTTTGATTACGATGAAACAAAACTCGTAAATATACAAATAAATGTTTATTAGTACTTGAGAATGATAAATACTATGTTATATGAGTAAATACATGAAAAATTAAATTATGAGACTTTACGATCTCTACCCTCTTACCAGTACAGTTATATGCAATAAAATTCATGAGATTTATATTGATTAAGTTCAGAAGTGTGAAAGTGAAAAAGTTCAATGAATGAGCAATTGATAATGCAGTCAGAACTGAGAATGAGTTAATAAGTAAAGATGGGTTCTGAATAGAGACATTAGATTTTTCTGAAAACTACTTGGGATATACAGTACCACTGCTAAAGATAGAAGTTATTTATAGGAAAATTGATTTATTCAAATATGTTATTTACACAATGGTTAACTGAAAATTTCTTCTGAATTAGTTTATTGAGTGAACTAAATGATGTGAAAATTATTGATAACTATACTAGTCAATGGAATTGTGAATAAATTGCAAAAATATTTGAATATAGCTATTATAATTGGGTATATTATAGTAAATTTTTGGGATTTTATATGGGTGTTTTATATGTATTGAGATTTTCAGAAGTATATGCAACTGTTCATGATTGGATGCTATAATCATTATATGGAAAAGGTTAGATAAATATGCTAATAGACATAAATTGTCGCAAGTCTGATTGATTCACAAATGGCATTACTTTATCTTTCTTTGGTTTTCCAAGTCAATATATGTGATAGAACACTTTATGTTAAGATTCATATGATATTATATTCTATTTCTGTTGGTGGAAACTCTGAATGGCGAATGTGCAATGTTATTCTTCTGGACTTTTTCTGAGATGTTATCAATCTTTATATTATTCAATATGGATTATTTTCCCGAAAATTTGGTATAGTTTCGCAATTTGAATTTTGTTATCTCGGTTTTCTTGTCATTTTATGGTTTGACTGAAAAATATATTCATTGATTAATGGTAATTATACTTACTACTGTTGTAAATCCTGACTTGAACATGGGAATTTGGTAATATGGATCAAAGATTATAGAAACTGTATCACGACACCGGTTATTGGGAATACTCTTGGTTTTTCCTTTCCTATTTGGGAAATATTATTAAAGTTGAGGTATTATTCCATCTATACTGTTGAAACGTCAGATTTATTATAGCACCATGGTTTTTTTTTTAATTTATTGGATGATTATGGTTTTGAAATAGTTTAAAGCTTTGATATCAATTATTGAAATAGTTACATAAATGATACGGTTATTACAGAAATATATAAGATTTGAATGGATTGATAAATGATAGCAGAGTTTTGATCAGTTTGAAGTTTTGTTGACCAAAACATCAATTCTGATTCAGTTCGAATCGGGTAAGGAAATTGTAATCTACAATAATACATCATCGAATGGATTACACTGTATTTTGATGAAGAAAAGCAAACTAATAGCTCATACTTCCAGATAGATAAATCACAGGAAAAGAATTTCTCGATATATGATTTTGAATTGGCAATTATTGTAGTTGCATCAATAATTTAGCAACATTATCTGTTTAGTGAAAGATGTTATATAAGTGCTAATTACAAAAGTTTAAAGTATTTGATGTTACAGAAAGATTTGAGTTTGAGGCAGTGTGGATTGTAAACTACTGAAAGAATATGATGTGGTAATTGATCATTATTTGGGAAAAACAAATGTAATTGCTGATAATCTGAGTATAAGATTTCTGTTTGTCTTATAAGCAAAGGATACCCGATTGCAATTGTCTGATAATAATACAATCTTAGTAGAACTTAAAGCTAAACAAATGTTTATACAACAAATCTGTGAAACTCAGAAATGTAATAATGAATTGCAAGTTAAATGAGTACAAATTGGGTCAACTTCTAATTCAGGATTTCAGATTAGATCTGATGATTGTCTATTATTCTAAGACAAAACCTGTATACTGAAGAATAAATGTAGCTTTAGTAAAAAAATTTCTGATAATAACATTATACAGAAGAAGCTACCTAAGAATAAAAGAAAACTACGAGAAAGTAATATCTTAATTTTTTTCTACTAGTGAGATTTTCGAGGACGAAAATTCTTTGAGGGGGAGAAAACTGTACTACCCCGAAAATTTCTATAGTAAGATATTATCCGTGATATAGAAAAATAAGGAAATAAGTGACAAAAAGAGAAATTTTGAGTTATAACAACATTGGGAAGTAAATTATGGTATCTTGATTTAGGAAAGGCTAAATTGTAAAAGTGTGAAAATTTTTGTTGCCTAAGAGTAAATATTCAAAACCTGAGGGGTTAAAGTGTAAATATGAAAAAGTTGAAAGGTCAATAGTGTAAATATTTTAAGGGTGGAATGATCTAGAAACTAAGGAAAATAGATGAATTGGGACCAAATTGAATAGGTGAAGAGTTATGAGGGACTAAATTACAATTTTATCAAATTAAATGATGACTCAAGGATGGAATTTTAAAAGATAATAAAGGCCAAAATGGTCAATTGGAAGAGAGAGAAATCTAGAAAGTAATGATGATGTTGATGATATTTTATACTTATTTAATTAAAATAATTATTATTTTAATATTTTAATGAGATATTTTACTATTTGTTATTATTTTATTATTAATTTATTTAATATATAAGGAAGGAAAGATGAAGAATTTCTATAATCTTTCCATCCATGCAATTCACGTTAGAAGAAAAGAGAAGAAAGAAAGTTTTCTTTTCTTTACAATTTGGTCCTTCCACTAAAAATCCACCATTTTCACTTAGAAATCAAAAGAATTTCCTTAGCCATCAAGAGAGAAAGATGACAAGGAGACTTTGAGAAGCTAGAATATCAAGTTAGATTTAAGAAATAGAAGCTGGAGGAGAGAGAAAATCAAGTTAAAGATTGAAATCAATTAGACAAGGTAAGAACATCAAGATTTCAATATATTTTTAAGTTTGATACTATTGAAAAAGCATGGAAATGATGTTAATGTAGAGTTTTCTTATATAAGGTTTTATGTTCTTAATATGTTAGTGAAGAGAAAATAAGATAAAGTAATGAGAAATAGTGTATAGAAAGAAAATAAGGGTGTTATAAACATGGTAAATAAACATCTTGCACTAAAATAGTTTTAGATAACAGCAGTAGGCTAACTTTGAAAAATAACCATAAATTTTGGAAATCGAATTAGAGGATGAACAAAATATGGAATTAAAAGTTATTGAATCTAGTTTATTATAGAAGAAACGATGTAAGCAACGATGTAACACCCCTCGCCCGCATCCGACGTCGGGACGCGGTTCGAGGTGCTACCTGACTTTTACTAACATTTCCATACTAAACAAGGCCATGAAATCTCAAATAATTAAAAACTTTTCTTTTCACATGTAATCTGTCCCTTATGCGAGCTTACGAGGCCCAATACATGCATTCGGGGTGGTTCGGGACTCAACCGAGAACTCATGAAAAACTTAGGAAATCTCTTGCATCAAGGCTCTACACGCCCGTGTAGGTATAGAGCACACGCCCGGGTGCTAAGGACACGCCTGTGTCCCGAACCCATGTCCAAAAACCTGGACAAATACAAGGCTATTTTCCAAGCCATTTTGTCACACTCACAACACATGCACGCATACTTATACAATAGCATACAACATGAAAAAATTAGGCACTTAAACCTTCCTAACATGACATGACCATGGTAATTTCACATGCAACCATTACAATAAGTTTTTCTTTCATCTTTACCATATTAATGCTATAGCTATCAACATGTCATCAAACCTCATGTCCATCACAAAGCATGCATAATCATATCCACAAACCATTCATGAAGCATTATTAACTATTTACCAATCACTTAATCCTGCATTAGATATTAGCTCATCAATGAATCTCAATTCAATCTCTAAGCATACATGTTGTAAGCCACATCACAAGAGATAATAACATACATGCTTAAGAATAATCATATGGGCCCATAACGATATTAGCCAACATAGGCCAATTTACATGACTAATACTACCTTAATAACAAGCCAATGCCTTTGGCTAAATCATAATATTACATACTCACATTAAAACACTATACATGCCATAGACTAGAATCACTTGAGTTTACTTACGCCGATAGCGTTAACTCGACAGTGTGATAATATCTCTGACGGCCTCCAACCCAAGCTAACCTGGAAACTCTAGAAAACATGGGAAAGAAGAGGGTAAGCTTTCGCTTAGTAAGTTCATATGAAAACAATAAGCAACTCATTAACTTGTTTTTATCAATGTTTACAACATATTCTCAAGTTCACTACAAGCTATCTTCCTGAGCAGCAGTCACTAAATTATTTATATCTGGAGCTACGAAACTCCAAATTAAGTTCCGTTAATTTTCCCTGAAACTAGACTCATTTATCTTTCTTCCATAAAATTTCCAGAATTTTTGACTTAGCCAATTAGTACAGTTTATTCCTCAAGTTTGCTCCTGATTCACTATCTGACAGTTTCAACCCTTCTGCACTAAAGTTCAATTATCTCATAGTACAGAACTTGAATAATATTCTCGTCTATTTCTCTTGAAACTAGACTCATATGTATAATTACTAATTTTTTTCTAGAATTTTTGGTCAAGCCATTTAGTACAGTTTATTAGTTAAATTTTCCCCTGTTTCAAGGTATGACTACTCTAACCCCTATGCACTACGAACTGAATTTCTCCATGTACATAATTCCAATGATCATGCCGTTTGTTTCTCTTAAAGATAGACTCAATAAGGAATCCATGAATGTAAGGTATGACTCTTAAAATTTTTTGTACAATTTACGGTGAATTTATAAAATCAGAACAGGGGATCTCGAATTCATTCAGACCCTGTTTCACGAGAATTTAAATATCACACAATATAGAATTCTTTTTCTTCCTATATTTCTTTCATGTGAAAATAGGCTCATTAAGATTTAATACCATATTTTATTCTGCCTCTAATTCATTTTCCACTTTTTTTAGTGTATTTTCAAAGTTACACTATTGCAGTAACTCAAATCTGTCAAGGCTAAGTTACTCATTCATGGTCATTGTTCATAATATTAATACAACACCATTTTATCCATCATGGTAAGAACACATATTATGCATCATAGATCATCACATATCAAGGCATTATCATAGGCTTAGTATACATACTTGCACAACTCGTAACATAACTCGAGTGCATACTCACCAATGACTTACCTCATTGGGACCATCATCAACTCTTTCCTTGGATTGCCCGTTAAACACTTGGAATATTAATTGGATACTCGGAAAAGCCTTTGCACATAAGTGCCTCAATTGTAGCTAAAGCTATCTCATATCTCATAACATTTCAATGCTCACTATCGAGCTAGTCATGTAGACTCGTAATTCCTAGTGACATGTCACTCGTATCCTAATTTATTCTTAAAGTTCAAACGGGATTTTTCCTTGTCTATTAAGGCTTTGTCTTATCATATTTCTATTAATCACATACACATTAATATCTGTACAATTCATGTAATGATAACATTTAAATACATGTATAGCATGGTATTGTTTACATACGAACTTACCTCGATACCACAAAGGTGAAAAGACATACTCGTCCATAAATCGATTTCTTTCCGTTCTAGGTTCAAATCTCAATTTTCATCATCTATAACATCAATTTAGCCTAACAATCAGTCACAATATTCATATGGGTCTAAAAATCATATTTTTACAAATTTTCATTTTGACCCCAAACTTTTGCATATTTGCACTTTTGCCCCAATGCTCGTAAATTAATTTTTATCACATTTCTTTACTCCTTGAGTCTAGATGAACCATTTTCATAACTACAGCAACTCATAATTTCAACTATTTTACACATTTATAACTCATTTTACAACTTAGCAATTTAGCCCTTTTTAAGGTATTTTCATGCAATTTCTTTCACAAAAGTTGTTTATTAAACAACTAGGACTCATAATCTTCCATAAAAACACAGAAAACAACACATTTACTCTCATGGTAAAACCCTAGACTCTTCATCATTTTGCAAAATAATCTCCTCTTATGAAAGCTCATGCTTTAGGGGTTCCAAAAATGTAAAAATCATCAAGCAAAGACATTAAAATCACTTACTATAAAGGGAGTTTCTTTGCTGAAAGTTTCCAGCTTCTAAACCCTTTCTTTGCTGCCATTTTTCGGTGGAGAGAAGATGAAGAAAGATGATATTTTCTTTTCTTTATTTTATTACTAATTAGTTAATTAAAACACATAAAGCCACAAATTTTGGCCTTTTGACCAATTGGTCTCCCTTGGCCGGCCACACACTTAAAAAGGGTCTAATTGCCCTTTAAATGCCTCCAATTTTAGTTCTCTAGTCTATTAACACATTTAGGCATTAACACACAACTTTTACCTTTTACGCGATTTAGTCCTTTTTCGAAATTGGACTAGAAATCGCTAAAATTAACTTACCAAAATTTACATGCACTTATAAAATTATATTATAACACAAAATAATACTAAAATAATTTTCTTTGGCCTCGAAATAGTGGTCCTGAAACTACTGTTCTGACTAGGCCCAAAATCGGGCTGTTACAAATGAAATTGTGAATTATGAGATATAATAAATTTTGTGAGATAATGTCAGAATGATTTCGGGTTCCCCTGTTCTGACTTTGAAAAATGTAAAATATCTCATTAAAATATTAAAATAATATTTATCTTAATTAAATAATTATAAAATATCATCAACATCATCATTACTTTCTAAATTTCTCTCTCTTCCAATTGACCATTTTGCCCTTTATTATCTTTTAAAATTCCATCTTTGAGTCATCATTTAATTTGGTAAAATTGTAATTTAGTCCCTCATAACTCTTCACCTATTCAATTTGGTCCTAATTCATCCATTTTCCTTAGTTTTCAGATCATTCCACCCTTAAAATATTTACACTATTGACCCTTCAATTTTTTTATATTTATACTTTAACCCTTCAAGTTTTGAGTATTTACTCTTAGGCAACAAAATTTTTCACACTTTTACAATTTAGTCTTTTCTTGAATCAAGATATCATAATTTATTTCCCAATATTGTCATAACTCAAAACTTCCCTTTTTGTCACTTATTTCCTTATTTTTCTATATCAATGATAATATCTTACTATAGAAATTTTTGGGGTATTATGGTGCAGTTACTGGAGAAGAGAGGAAGAAAATAACAGAATAGGAGGAAGAAGAATGAGAGAAATAGCAGAAAGAAAAAGTAGAAGTTGAGAACGTAATATTCTTTTTTCATAACAACCCAGTACTACGAGCATGCTTAAAAGGAAAAGATTGACGCTCCTCTACAGCTGCCATTCGGTTACAACTGAGTGCCCAAAACTCCCTATTTAGTAACTAAGCTTTCCCCTAAAAGGCAACGTATTCATTAAAAGACCCCTCCCCAAAACGTGCCATTTCCTGGCTACATAATTAACTCAACAAACAGAATAAACAGAATTTAACTACTGTTTTAACCTCTCTAATTATTATCTATAGCATATTACAAGGAAAACCAGGTTTGTTTAGTCAAATTGAGAGAAAAACTTTGATTTAGTTTTTAGAAAAGTTTTAAATAGATGATGAAAAAGAGAGGGAAGAGACAACTGATGTTCAAATAGGCAACGGGAGGAAAATTAGTTTTTAAAATTTAGAAAATTTGTCTTTTAAAAACTTTTAATTTTCGCCCTTTTTCAAATCAGTCATTTATTTTAAATTGAATAATATTTTCTTAATTATTTTCAAATATGGTTTCGTTTTTAAAATTCATTTTAAGAAAATTAATAATCGAACACTTAATTCTAATTTCTCAACCTAGATTTTTAGACCCGATAATTATTTTAATATTATATTTGTAACACCCCTAGCCCGTGTCCACGCCAATGTGGTTTTGAGCATTACTACCATATGCAGATCACTTAAAAAAAATTTAAATACTTACCGATTCAATGCATCATATAAATAAATATATTACCATTCAATCAACAGTTTGGCACTTGTATAAGCATCAAACAGCAAACAGCATCATTGTTAGTATACTTGCACATATCTCATATAAATTCAACATTGATATATTTATTTTCTCGACATATCGCACTTGAGTTTAATAATAGTCTCATCTTACATAATTTCCTTGTATCAAGATATCAAAGATAATCATATATGTACATGTCACTTAAACATATCATGCTCTTACCATTTCTTCATAAGCATATATCATTCATTTCATTATATCAATATTTCATGCTCCATCATTTCCATATATTTTATGTATATTTATTCCGTAATAGCTTATATTTTAACATAAATTATATTCCATGTACTTATACTTATTTCGTTTATTTATCTTCATAATTATTTCATACAACTATTTTGTACATATATTTCCATATGTCCAGTTCTTGTAAACATTTCACACAATCATTTTATATAATCATTCGTCATCTGATACATATTACCTGAATATCAATTGTTCAATAGATATCATAGCGTCTCCCATCCACGGTCTTATTTATCTTTGACATGATGCCATAGTGTCTTTCAACTATGGTTTTACTCATTTTCTGTCATGTTGCCATGGTATCTTTCAACCATGGTCTTGTTCATTTCATATCACGTTGCCATGGTATCTTTCAACTATGGTCTTACACATTTCATATCAGGTTGCCATGGTATCTTTCAACCATGGTCTTACACATTTCATATCAGGTTGCCATGGTATCTTTCAACCATGGTCTTGCACATTTCATATCATGTTGCCATGGTATCTTTCAACCATGGTCTTATTCTTTCATGTCACGTTGCCATGGTATCTTTCAACCATGGTTGTACACATTTCATATCATGTTGCCATGGTATCTTTCAACCATGGTCTTACACATTTCATATCATGTTGCCATGATATCTTTCAACCATGGTCTTACACATTTCATATCATGTTGCCATGGTATCTTTCAACCATGGTCTTACACATTTCTAATCATGTTGCCATGGTATCTTTCAATCATGGTCTTATACATTTCATTTCAGAGAGCACACTCCCGTGAACCTTATCCTTACAGCGGGATTACCAGTCCAGGCTAAATCCCCTGTAATATAAACTCATAGAGTATTGTCGGGATTACTAGTCCAGGCTAAATCCCCTGCAACGACAATTACTCTAATGAGCTTAGACCTGAATTACCAGTCAAGGCTAAATTCAGACCCTAATTCGGATTACCCGTCTGAGCTAAATCCATTTTCCACATATTCTTCAGGAGGGCTATATCAGGATAGGATCACCCGTCCGGGCTAGATCCTTTTTACCGTCAATTCCTTCTCAGAGATCCATCGAATTTTCCTTTCATTCAATCGGGATTTCTTCCCCTTTTATCAAATATATCAATGTTTCATAAATTTCCATATAATGAACATTCAAATCATATTCATATCAAAAACATGCATCTCAAGCATTAAAGAATATAATTCAAGTTACACGAACTTACCTCATTGCTTGTTTGTGTTTATAATTTCATTAATTCGATATCTTTTCTTTTCCACGATCAAGTCTCATATTTGAGTCGTTCGGATCTTTATAAATAAATTTGATCATCATTTTCATTCATTTCATATTCTAATACATTTAATTAATGTTCTAGGCAAAATTACCATTTTGCCCCTAAACTTTTAATTAATGACGATTTCACCCTTAGGATCAGGAAAATAAAATTCTTGCAATTTAATCCTTACTTCCAGCTATTATTCTCATATGTATTGATAACAGTCCATGAATTCTATAAAATATCAGAATTTTTCATAATTTCAACACATTTCAATTTAATCCCTAAAACATGTTTTCCCCCGATCTTGAACTAAATTAATAATTTCATTCAATTTTGTAATTTAAATAATAAAATAATCCATTTCATGCAATTTGGTCATTTTTGACATTTTTACAAAATTGCCCATAAAGTTTTACTTTTATTCAATTTAGTCCCTGAGCCTAAAATATACAAATTAGCCATGCTAGATGAATATTCATACATATATTTCCTCCTCCTCCTCTCCATTACACATCCTTAATGTAGATAACACACTTGTAAGTAACATTATCCATAATTTTTTATTATTTACTTTTATGAATATTCAAGCTGTCTATCTGCGTCATTGTCACTAAATTATTTATATCTGGAGCTATAAAACTCCAAATTAATATCCGATAATATTTCCTGAAACTAGACTAATATATATTCTTACCATAAAATTTTCAGAATTTTTGGTTTAGCCAATAGGTACAGTTTATTCTTTAAATTTACCCCTGTTCTGCTGTCTGACAGTTCTGGCCCTTCTTCACTAAAAATTAATTATCTCCCCGTATAGAATTCTAATGATGTTATAGTTTGTTTCTATTGAAAATATACTCTTTCAGGATTATAAACATATAAATTTAAGCCCCTAATTATTTTTATCCAATTTTTTATGATTTTACAAAGTCAGAACAGGGGAACCCGAAATCATTCTGACCCTATCTCACAAAATTCATCATATCTCATGATTTACAATTCCATTGCTTACATAATTTCTTCTATAAGAAACTAGACTTAATAATATTTAATTTCATATTTTATTCATCCTATAATTAGATTTCTACAATTTTTGATGATTTTTCAAAGTTAGACTACTGCTGTTGTCCAAAACTATTTTAGTACAAGATATTAATTATCATGTTATAACACCCTTATTTTCTTTTTCTACACCATTTCTAATCACTTTCTCTTATTTTCTCTTCACTAACATATCAAGAACATAGGACCTTACGTAAGAAAACTCTACTATAACATTATTTCCATGCTTTGTCAATAATAACAAACTTAAAAACATATTGAAATCTTGATATACTTACCTTGTTCTATTGATACTAATTTTTAACTTGATTTTCTCTCTCCTCCAGCTTCTATTTCTTGAATCCAACTTGATATTCTAACTCCCCATGGTCTCCTTAACATTTTTCTCTCGTAGTAGCTATGGAAATTCTTTTGATTTCTAGGTGAAAATGGTGAATTTTTGGTGGAAGGACCAAATTGTAAAGAAAAGAAAATTTCTTTATTTTCCTTCTCTTCTAATTTTGGTTGCATGCATGGAAAGATGATGAAAATTCTTCATCTTTCCTTCCTTTATACTAAATAATTAATAATAAAATAATAATGAAATAATAATAAAATAATAAAATATCTCATTAAAATAATATATATCTAATTAAATAATCATAAAATATCATCAACATCATCATTACTTTCTAGATTTCTCTCTCTTCCAATTGACCATTTTGCCCTTTATTATCTTTTAAAATTCCATCATTGAGTCATCATTTAATTTGGTAAAATTATAATTTAGTCCTCATAGTTCTTCACCTATTCAATTTGGTCCTAATTCATCCATGTTCCTTAGTTTCTAGATCATTCCTCTCTTAAAATATTTACACTATTGGTCCTTCAACTTTTTCATATTTATACTTTAACCTCTCAAATTTTGAGTATTTACTCTTGTGCAATAAAACTTTTCTCACTTTTACAATTTAGTCCTTTCTTGAATTAATATATCATAATATACTTCTCAATATTGACATAACTCAAAATTTCCCTGTTTGTCACTTTATTTCCTTATTTTACTATATCAAGGATAATATCTTACTATAAAAATTTTCGGTATTACAATATTTTACCTAAATTCACTAATCTAATTTTTGGAATGTAACAAGTATGATTTTTAAGAAGTTATGAGAATGTTATAGATAGTTTGCACGAATAAAATAATAATAATCCTATGGTTTTTAAGAAGTTAAGAGAATGTGAAAGTATATTACTCTAAAAAGTTAGCTCAATAGCCATGTAATCTTTGGGTTTAAGAAGGTAGGGGAATGTGGGAATATGTTACTTTCAAAAGCTAGCTTGTGTACAAAATGAGAGAAGGGAGTTTTTTTTTTATAGGCAAACCCTTTTGATTTAGCGGTTACAATAAAATTAAATGGACGGCTTAGATTGCATTTTAGACTATTTCCATCTAACTCATTAAATGTTATAGAAGGGTGAATGTTTTTAGAGCTTTTAGAATCTTCTACACGGTTCTACAATGATCCAGACTCTTATTTGGACATCTAAAATCTTCCAAGACGTTCTAACAATCTCGTGACTTGGTTTTCTTATGTTCACTCCATTCCGAACTTGTTTTTGTGTTTTAGGTAGCTTTGCTCATGGGCGAATCGTAACACAAGATTGCCCTTGTTATTCGAACCTATGACGTGTTTTTGAGATGAATATCCGATGTCAATAGGCCGAGAGTCAAGATTTTAATGATTATTATGTTATTGATGAGTTATTTTCAATGTTTTAATAAATGTACATAAAATTAAACTGGTCAAATCATTGGCTCTCGGTTTGATTGCTAGTCCAATAATAATTAAATAAATAATTCAAAAAATCATAAAAATAATAAAATATTAATATTTTTTATAAAATTGGTTCACTCAATTCAATCATTATTTTTTTCTTTTTGTTTTTAAATTGTTATTAATTTAAAGTAATTTCCAATACAATTGGTTCAACATCTTTATTCTGATCAAACCCCAATCCAATCAATTCCACTAACCAATTTAATTTAATTCAAATTCTACGTCATCCACACTTAAAAAAATTACATTCTACTTTTACCAATTTTAGTATTAAATAATAAATTGGTTGAAGTTAATATTACCCCGACTTGTGAACGATTTTATCGGATATTACCGGGTGGGATGAACAGGCGTACAGTTTATTAATTATTATTATTATTACTATTATTACTATACATAATAGGCGTACAGTTATACACATGAGGCGGCCGTAGAAAATAGGTTCGGTTCATTAATCATTAACATAAGCAAGAAGCATATAGCGAAGGCAGAGAGCGCACAGTTGGGAAAACGAAAGAAAGAGAGAATGAACCACAACCCGCAATCCAGCGATGGGAAGCACGATGATGACTCTGCTCTCTCCGATTTCCTTGCCTCTCTTATGGATTATGCTCCCACTGTACTCTCTTTTCCCTTTTACACCCTCTTCCCTTTTCTTTTTCTTCAAGAACAAATCAATCATCCTTTTATGGAGCAAATTCCTGTAAATTGTTTTTTTTTCTATGTTTCTAATGATTCCTCCACCTATATTCCGGTTGATTTGTGGCAGATACCTGACGAATTGGTGGAACATTACTTAGCCAAGAGTGGATTTCAATGTCCCGATGTTCGATTGTAGGTATTTCTCCCCCTTTTTTTTTAAAAAAAAATCCTTTCAGTATCCTTCTATCCTGTGTTTGGATGCCCAAGCGGAAATTTGTCAAAAAAAATTCCTTTGTCGGTTTAAGATGATAATGTTTGAAATCTTTCATCCTACTTTACACAACTAGCTGTGCCTAGGGTTACGTATCTTTCTTTTAGTTATTTCCAGGGTTCCGGAAAGTTTGAATCTTTAAACTTAATTAATGTTTCCCTGCATATGTGTTGAACAAAATTTAATTACTATTTACATTGTGACAATAATGAGACGTTTATGAAGGCTATTTATTTCTTATATTCAACAAAAATGGAACCCAAAAAACGAGAAAGGACTTTTGCCTCTTATATGCTAGCTAGTTTATGTGTGAGTCATTTTACATGCTTTTCTATGTTAATAAAAGCGGGATGGGGTCTTGGACAGAAGATTTCCTTTAATTTTCCCTTCTTTTTTTTAACAATCTTTTAGAGTAGAAAACGTGTTCATATTGTTGGTATTTTGTTTCCTTTATGTCTGATCCTGTTTGATTTTTTTGGGCTTTTGCAGAATAAGGCTTGTCGCTGTTGCCACTCAGAAGTTCGTTGCGGAAGTTGCAAGTGATGCACTTCAGTATGACACCAAAAGCTTATAACTTAAGTCCTTTTTTGTTTCCCTTTAAAGTAGGAATAAGATAAGGTTTGAAATTTGTTGATGTTATATAAGTTGGAAATAGGACTTTGAGGATATGGCTAAGTTTTTACGTTCCTAATTTATGTGGAGTTATCTATGATTTCTTTAGGTGCTGGGGAAATATTAAATAAATAACCTTTTGAGTACTTTCAACGTAGATTTGCTCATGCCTGCTTATAACATTTTACTATTTATGTAGGCATTGCAAGGCAAGGCAAGCTGCAGTTGTCAAAGACAAAAGGGAGAAGCAGCAAAAGGTGATCTATTTATGTTTGCTTAGTTTCCTGATCTCTTTTGGCTTGTCTGACCCTCTTTTGGAACAGGATAAGCGCCTAATCTTGACGATGGACGATCTTTCAAAGTCATTGCGTGAGGTAGGCATTGAAATATCTACGTTGCCACTCTATATTTCATTACATGTTTTAGTATCTATAACCAAATAGCATCTATTTACGTTTACCATTTATAGTTGATTGCTTGGGTTCATTATGAACAGAGGTTTTGGCTTTTAGCAAAAGCCAGGCTTTTATTTGTTGTCAAAATTATGATGAGACATGGGTTATATCTGCTTAGGCATACACAAAATATTCTACTAATTGAATGGGTTAATTTCCTTTGGGAAATATATCGTGTATTTTGCTTGAGAAGCCTTGTGATGAATGGTCATATGATTTCCCATTTTTTTATGTCCCGAGTGAATAAGAGAGTTGGTTTTTTTTCTTAGCATTTTCATTGGTGTCTAGAAGTAATTGCTTACTGGTGTTTGAATGAGCAGTATGGGGTGAATGTGAAGCACCAGGAGTATTTTGCTGATAGCCCGTCAACCGGTATCGATCCCGCTTCTAGAGAGGAATAGTTGGGCCATGTTATTTACATGTTTGTATTTAGTTGATCTACATTTTTTTGCATATCTATGAGATGTTATGCTAGGGCTACCGTAACATGCTGTTCACTTTTCTTCACATAATATTTTTCTCCCTCTTGAATTTTAAAAGATGATTAGCTGGCAAAACGAGTCCTGATCTGGAAGTTTGGGCTACTAACAATTTGAGTCCAAATCTATGTACTTGATTGGACAAATAATTTGAATATTAAACTCAATTCCTATAAACATTATATAATTATATTAGAACTTGTTAGCTATGGAAGTAATAAATAACAAATCCTTTTAAGTTAAACTCTGAAGTAAAATGAATTAAAGAAGTGTTAATTATGAATATAAATCTATCAAAATATACCAAAAATGATGGTATAAAATGTATAATGGTAAAACATTATTATTGTGCAATTTTAATAACATTATTAATATAATTATATTTTTCATAAAAAATTATTATTTATAACAAAAGTTGGTTTAATAAAATATATTCTTAGATTCTTAAAATCATAAACCCTAAACTCTAATATGGTATAATTAATTTTTTTACCTGCACGAGCTTTTGTATATATACATTATATTATAAGGTAATAATATTTTATTAAGATTTAAGAAATCATTGCACTATTATGTGTATTGCCCCGAATCAATATATATTATTCGAAATTTTATTTATGAGATTAGCAAAGTAAAACTTAGATGAATACACTGTAAAACTTGGTTAAAATTTACCATTAATTCTTTCCATGCAAAAGAATCTGAAAACTGACTTAGAATCATGGTTATTTGAAATCGAATCACTCTAAAGTTAAGGAATATGGAGAAGGCAATTTGAATCTCCGATTTACTGGGTAGAAGAAGTCACTCTAAAAATAGCAGATAGAAATAGATGTGAAAGAAGGTAAGAAGTAATCGTGTTGCTGAGACCGGAGGAACCAAAGTAAGTGAAAACTTTGAAGGCAACCAGTTTATCGAAGGGGAAGAGTTTTCACCGGGAAAGGTTAAGGGTTTAGGTGGATGTTTTAGGAGTTGTCTGTTTGATCATTTATTTTTCTTGTACTTGTTAATTATGAAGCACATTTAGGTTTGGTTTAGGCTTTTACTTACCCACAAGGCATCGCCCAAATCTATGGCTGTTGTAAAGGGGCGCAGGGATTAGGTACTGTAATTTCCTTAACCTTTTCCGGCTATTAATGCATCGGGCATTTATAGTTTCAAAAAAGAAAAAAAAAATGCAAATTATTATTACTTTTCATTCACTGAATTAAAACTATTAGAAAGATCAACTTATATATAATTAAAATCTTGAACGACTTAAAAACAGACACTATTTATTATTGATATTTATTTTTCCTCTTTTCAAAATATTTTCTTTTTCAAAAATACATCTCTATGTTTAATTAACCCTAATTATATTGTTTAGATTAAATAGGTTTTATCATCCCAAACATAAATTTGTTATGATTTTATAAATTATATTTTTGGTATTCTTTTTATACAATAGAATCATAAATTCACACTCGCTTAAATTATTACACATGTACAACCTATTGATTAATCCTACAACCTTAGGGATACAGTAAACACTCTTTACCAATAGACAAAATGTTGGGGTTCTAGTTTTTCTACTTATGTTTAGCTTACCAATGTAACTTTTTTTGGGTCAAAGTTGGTATCTATATTTAGCTTTCGTTACACAAAATGGTACTTGGGGCAAAAAATGTTTAATTTTTTTTATGTGGTCAAATAAAAATATTAGAAATCTAAACGAAAATTTGGTTTTTTATTTTTATTTTATGAAATATTATAAAAAATTTCAATTGTATATAATTTTAAAATTTTAATATATTTTATATTTTATTTCTATTTTTATAATTTTAAGTTTATGATTTTTAATTTTATAATTTTTAGCTTATTAATATCAATATGACATCACCGTGGGCAGTCTCAGAACTGAATTTGTCACATATAAATTATTCGTTGGACGACATGAAAAAGTTAACACCATTGTCCTAAATATCATTTTGTGTAGTGGAAGTCAACACAGATACTAATTTGATTAAAAAAACATAAGTATTGAAATGAACATTGAATTCGAATATAGGTGTCAAAAAGTATAGTTACCTTATATTTTGATATAATTTTTGGAAAAAGCGGTTTAGAAACAAGTATGTTTGCACAACAAAATTTTAATTTTTTTCTAAAAATTGAGTCTTTTTGCTATTTATGACGATAAAATTTACCAAATTTAGTACTTGGTGTTATTTGCTTAGCGGAACTCGTCTATTCTTGACTTTCAACTAACACGGTCTTTTTCGCTATTATCAAATCATCACCTATTTAGAGAGTGGACTTTAATTCATAACCTAATCACATAATAAAAACTTTAAATTTTCAATGGAAAAGTTAATTCTCTATGGGTAAAGAAATTAACTGTCAAACTCGAGTTATCACAAAAAATATAATTTATTTTGGAAAATAAATCTCACTAAATTTCAAACAGAATAACTATGCTCAATAATGTGTGTATTTGCCTTAACTCCTCATTTTAAAAAAGAACCACAAAATTCTACTAGAACAAGAAAATATAAAATAATTGTTGTAAATTAAATGGATGTCATAACCCTTTTAAGCATATTAAAGTAATGAGATAAAACTCTTTACTTAATTTATAATCGGAGATTATTAAATAGAGTAATTAAGAAACTTTAATTCATTAAATGTAACACCTTTATTAATTGAATGTAAAGGAGCTTATAAATAGCACCTTGTAAGTGAAAATAAAATAATGAAATTCTCTCGTATTTTCATCCTCTTTTATTTATTGTTTTATTAATTTTTCTATAACACGTTATCAGCACGAGCTTCTACGAGTTCATAGTGAAGTTCATGTCATTTTGACTTTATATAATTTTCCCGTATAACTCCAGTTAAACTATATATGGTATACGTATTTTCATAATTCTTTTATTTTATTTTCTAGATGAAATATTTGCTTTGGGTAACATTTGCACATTTATTTTTACAACTAAAATCTAATAATGATAATTATATATACATATTTTTTATTAAAAGAAATTTCAATTAATTTAATTTGTGTTAAGTTATTATTATGACTATTCCTCTTTATGCCAATATTTGACATACATATTATTATTTAGCAAATTTGGTATATATAATTGAATTATTTTACGATTGTGAATGCTTATTAATTTACTAATATTTTTTTATTTTGATTCAAGTGATTATAATGTCAAATCTTGCCAAACTTGAATTTGCGGCCTTAGACATCTCAGGCAAGAATTAGTTGTCATGGGTGTTAGATGCTGAAATTCACCTAGATGCTAAAGATCTAGGAAATACTATTTTAGCAGATAAAGAAGCATCTAATCAAGACAAGACAAAAGTAATAATTTTCATCCGTCATCATCTGCATGAAGGATTAAAAGTGGAATATCTCACTGTGAAAGACCCTCTTGAGTTGTGGAAAAATTTGAAAGAACGATTTGACCATCAGAAAACTGTGATACTCCCTAAAGCTCGTTATGATTGGATGAACTTACGGTTGCAAGATTTTAAGACTGTAAGTGAATACAATTCAGAACTTTTCAAAATTAGTTCTCAACTAAAATTATGTGGAGAAAACATAACTGATGAGGACTTGTTAGAAAAAACATTTTCAACCTTTCACGCTACTAATGTGCTCCTGCAGTAACAATGCCGTGAAAAAGGTTTTAAAAGGTATTCTGAATTGATTTCATGCCTTTTGGTGGCTGAACAAAATAATGAGCTATTGATGAAAAATCATAGAATTCGTCCCACTGGTTCTGCACCATTCCCTGAAGTGAATGTAGCAGTACACAATAATTATGAAAATAGAAAATATAGAAGTCACGGTCATGGTCGTAGACGTAGTGGGGGACGTGGTCGAGGACGTATTAGTAATTGTTATCATGGTGGTCATAACAATGATACTTCTAACCACCAGAAAAAGAATAACAATGAAAGATAAGAAAGAAGTGGTCAAAATAATCCTTCAAAGATTGTTGAGAATATATGCTACCGATGTGGTATGAACAGGCATTGGTCACGTACCTATCGTATGTCTGAGCATTTAGTGAAACTTTATCAAGCATCCATTAAAAGGAAGGGAAAGCATATGGAGACAAATTTTATATCCCAAAATGATGAAAAAGAGGGAAAAAGATGAAGTTATTCACTATAGTAATAAAACTGACCATGCTTACGAGGATGATAAATTTAATAACCTTAATAATATAACTCACCTACATGTGGCAGATTTCTTTGAGAATCATTAGAAAAAATAATGTTATTTTGACATTTTTTAAGTATATTTTATTTTCTTGCATAAAAATAATTTATATATTTAATAAATATTTGTAATGTTTCTCATATTATATTTTGTTTGTTTTTATGAAGAATATGAATATTCAACAAAATTTCAATAGACCCAAAATTAATGAAGACATGTGTCTTGCAGATAGTGCTACAACACATACGATTCTCAAAGATAAAAAATATTTTTCTCATTTGACAATGAGTAATGCCCATGTTAATACAATATCAGGTAGTTCAAAACTTATTGAAGGCTCTGGAAGAGCTATTATATTATTACCTAAAGGTACAAAATTTATTGAGTTTTAAAGATATTCGTCTCAATGGATATCATATTGAGACTATGAATGAGAAAAATGTTGAATATCTATATATTACAAATGTTGAATGTGGAAAGAAATATATTTTGGAAAGGCTACCTGCTTTTTCATCAGGTTTATATTATACACATATTAGTGCAATTGAATCATATGTTACTACAAACCAGAAGTTTGTAGAACCACACACTTTTACTATTTGGCATGACATATTAGGCCATCTCGGATCTATTATGATGCGAAAAATCATCGAGAATTCAATTGGACACCCATTAAAGAACCAAAAGATTCTTGAATTCAAGGATTTATCTTGTGTCGCTTGTTTTCAAGGAAAATTGATTATTAGACTATCACCAGCTAAAGTTGGGATTGAATCTCCAACATTTCTGGAACGTATTCAAGGTGATATATATGGGCCCATTCATCCACCATGTGGACCATTCAGATATTTTATGGTATTAATAGATGCATCTAGTAAGTGGTCACATGTATGCTTATTATCGACTCGCAACCTGGCGTTTGCGAGACTACTTGCTCAAATAATTCGATTAAGAGCACAATTTCCCGATTATGTAATCAAAACTATTCGTCTTGATAATGCTGGTGAGTTTACATCCCAAGCTTTTAATGATTATTGTATGTCAATTGGGATAAAAGTGGAACATCCTGTAGCTCATGTTCATACACAAAATGGTTTGGCTGAATCATTTATCAAACGCCTCCAACTAATAGCTCGACCAGTACTTATGAGAACAAAACTCCCTGTTACAGCTTGGGGATATGCTATTTTGCATGCAGCAGCACTTGTGCGCTTAAGGCCAACAAGTTATAATAAGTACTCCCCATTACAATTGGCTTTTGGTCAGGAGCTAAATATTTCCCATCTTAGAATTTTTGGATGTACAGTATATGTTCCAATTGCTTCACCACAACGCATAAAGATGGGTCCTCAAAGGAGGTTGGGAATATATGTTGGCTATGAATCTCCTTCTATAATTAAATATGTTGAACCATTAACTGGAAATTTATTTACTGCACGATTTATTAATTGTCATTTTGATGAGATTGTAACGGCCTAATTTTTAGTGGTGTCGGAAATGGTGATTTAAGATCACTAAATCTGAAAAATAAGATTGAACAAGATAGTAATTTAATGTTTATGAGTCAAGTAAGAATTTATAAGAATTTGTGAAATGGTGAAATTAGTGAATTAAAAGAATTTATTAGGTCAAACGGGTCAAAAACGAGGTATCGAGACCTCGAATTTGAAAATCAAGCTATAAATATTTTTATAAATATTTATGAAGTTTCATTTAGCTAGTAGTAAAGTTTGGTTGAGAAATTTTAACGATTAGGTAGTCAATTAAAAAAAAGGACTAAATTGTAATAAAAATAAATTTTGCTAAAAGGATTAAATAGCTCAAGAGTTAAAAGAAGGAAGATTTAAAGGGAAATTAAGCCTAAAAGTGAATAGGCTGGACGTCAAAGGCAAGAAAATCAGCAGAAAAATAAGGGAAATAAGGGAAAAATTGGAAATTTTACAACTTTAACATATAAAATAAGAACAAAATTGAAGAATCTAGAGATCTCTTCATATTTTATCAGCCAAAACGCCGTAGAAGGTCTGGAGAAAGCTGTTTTTTCATATTTTTACATCATGTAAGTTTAATTCTTGCTTTTTCTTGATAATTTTTAAGTTTTTTGTGACTTTTACAACTAGGTCCATATGTTTAATTCATTAGTTTTGATTATATGGATAATTTTAAAAGTTGCAATGAACAAGTGCTGAAATTTTATGATGATTTATCATGGATTTGAGGTTTTAATTTTATTATATGATGATTTTATGAAGAGAATTTTTTAGAAATAAATATTTAGGACCTAATTGTGAAAGTTGTGAAATTAGGGTTTTGTGATGAAACTTTGAATGTCAAAAGCTGTGAGATAGTTTATAATGTTTAAATAAAGTGTTATTTGAGAAGAAATAGTTCAATTGTTGAACAAATTGAGCAGGGACTAAATTGTAAAATTGAAAAGTTTAGGTAATTGTGTAATTTTGAAAATTTAAGGGCATAAATTGTGAAATAGAATAGAATTGAAATGGATGCTAATGAAGGAATGATTTTATAATTATAGATCAAGAAAACGAACTGAATTGTGGAAAGGAAAAAATTCAAGAATAGTCCCTGAATTTCTACGACTTTTGCAAATTAGCCTGTAAGTTCATATGGCAAAGTTCAATGTTTTGTTATGAAAATCTTATGATTGTTAAAGTATTTTATTGTTGATGAATACTATCAATTTGCATTAACTAATAAATAATGTGTAACTAAAAGTACAAATTAGTAGGAACAATGGATTTGAGTGCTTCCATTCGTGACCTCGATGAATTGACGAAAAATATGTGATAAGTGCGCTTGCTTAAGACCATAGCTGGGCTATGGCATCGGTGCAATGTGATAATGTGACTCAGATAAGACCATAGCTGGGCTATGGCATCAGATAATGTGATAATGTGATTCCGTATAAGACCATGTCCGGATATGGCTTCAGATGATATGTGAACCGTGTAAGACCATGGCAAGGCTATGGCTTCGTGTGATGCGTAACAATGTGAAAGTCCATAGTTTACTATGGCAATGTGATAATGAAGCACTCAATTCCCTTATTGTTCCCTAATTTGACAATGAAGTAAATGAGAAATGGGCCTAAAGGAGTTAAATTGTGAGTAGCCATATGGAAATTATTCAAATGAGTTATTAATGAAATTGTGATTTGGAGGATGAAATAGTTAAACTAATAGATATATGATTGTGTACAATATTTGATAAGATTTGTGTTTTTATACCTATGAGCTTACTAAGCTTCAATAAGCTTACTTGTGTGTGTTTAATAATTTCTTTTGTAGATTGAATTAAAGAGAACTTGGTAGATCGGATCAACACAATAAGGCACACTATTCAGATCAATTCCGGTAGTTTTTGTTTTATGTTTAAAGATTTATATGGCATGTATAGAGTTTGAATGAATTGAAGTAAAGATGTTATAAACTAGTTAACAATATTTGTACTAAAACAGTTTTTGGTAAGTAGCAGTAGTTTGACTTTGAAAATTCACCATAAATTTTGAAAATTGAGTTAAGGGCTGAGAAAAAAATGAGATTAAAGCCTAATGAGTCTAGTTTCATATAGAGGAAACGGTGCATGCAATTGGATTTTATGTTATGAGATATTTAAATTGTTGTGAGACAGAGTCTGAATGACTTCGAGTTCCCTTGTTTTAATTTATAAAAATCATTAAAAATTGCACAAAAATAATTATGAGTCATACTGTATATGTATGGATTCCTCATTGGGTCTATTTTTAAGAGAAACAAACAGCATGGTTATTTGAATTCTGTATAGGGAGAAATTTGGTTCGTAGTGCACAGGGGTCAAAGTAGCCAAACCCTAAAATAGGGGAGAATTTAACTAATAAACTGTACTAATTGGACCAACCAAAAATTATATAAAAAAATTGGTAAGTAGATATGTGAGTCTAAATTCGGGGAAAATTTACAGATTTGGATTTCGAGTTTTATAACTCAAGATATGATTTTTTAGCAACTATGACGCAGTTGGACAGCTTCTCTGTAAAGTATCATATAAATTATCTGAATTTGGTTAAGTGCTCAAATAAGTTTAGTAGTGCCTTGTGCTCGACTCTGGCGACGGTCTCGGGTAAGGGGCGTTACATTTATTGGTATCAGAGCTTCGGTTTAGCCGATACTCGGAATATGTATGATGTGAAAAATGTCTAGAATTACATGCTATATAAATCTGTGATAGTGTATTGTGTATGATCCGATCTAATCCTTGTTTTTATTATAGATTATCTTTGATTTGAAAAGATGTCAGATAGACCAGAACAAACTGAGCAAGAAGAAGTTAATAGCAGAGTACAAACCTCTGAACAAGGAACAAGTAGTGAAGTTCCGATTTCATTGATGCGAGAACAAGAACTCAAAAATATGATTTATGGATTCATGAATCAGTGGTATAATGAGAATGTGCGAGAAAGAAATCAGACTCCGCAACCTCCTCCCCCTATCTCAACATCAGAGTACCCCTGTTGCTCCTCCACCTCCTCCGACAACTAAATCGCAAACGTTCTCCATTTGAAAAGCTCGAAAACATGGGGTGAAGAATTTCGGGAAGAACAGATGATGACCCGTTAAAGTTGAATATTGGTTACAAAGTATAATGAGGGTTTTTAAGCAAATTACGTGCTTACCAGATGATTACTTAATATGTGACGGTCATTATTGAAAGAAGAAGCTTATAACCGGTGGGAAACAATAGAAGTCATTGTATTCTACCGAGAAGATCACTTGGGAATTTTTTCAAAATGAATTTAAGAAGAAATATGTCGTAGAAGATATCCGGATAAGAAGAAAAGAGAATTTCTCGACTTTGATGTGGAAACAAGTCATGGCTGAATATGAAAGAGAATTTGTCGATCCGAGGAAATATGCTCGAGATATAGTACCCATCAAGAAGAAATGTATCGATTTGAAGAAGGGCTTAATGATGAGATTAAAATGATGATAGGGGCATTGAGATACGAGAATTTGTTGTTCTATCAGATCGTGCTCAGAAGCTTGAAGAAGTATATAATAGAAAGATGCAACGAGATAGAAGAAGTAAAGAATCTTTCAAAAGAAGTGCATCTAAGTCATTTTCGGCTTTACCAGTGAAGAAATCTAAAGAGGAATTCAGTTGAGCCACTTCAGCACCGAAAATATCAGGAAAAAGTAGGCCAAGACAATTGATTACAAAGCATCTGACAGACCTGCTGTTAGTGTGGGTAGTGTACAAAATACCCAAAGGCCTAAGTGTCAACATTGTGGAAGAAGTCACCCCGGTGAATGTAGAAGTAAGTTAGGGGCTTGTTATAAATGTGGGGCCACCGATCACTTTATTCGTGATTGTCCCCAATTACAAGTAGAAGAAGTCGAACAGAGGGAGAAATGAAAATTCTTCCTCAAAAGGAAGACGCCTAGTCGAAAAAAGCTACTGTGGGCTACTCGTTCGGGTATGAAAGATACCGCTAGCCGATCGAAGTTAGGGCCCCGCTCGTATTTATGCCATTCGAGCAAGAGAAGAAGCAATGACCCGGATGTAATTGCTGGTACTTTCTATCTTTATGATGTTCCTGTATGCTTTAATAGACCTTGGGTCTACTCATTCATATATTTGCACTATGTTAGCATCGAAAAGAATTTATTTGTTGAGCCTCACGATTATGATGTACAAGTTACAAACCGTTAGGTCAAAGTGTGGTAGTTAATTTAATGTCATAACTGTCCACTGAAAGTTAAGGGCTGTGATTTCTCCGCTGATTTGATGCTGCTACCCTTTCGTGAATTTGATATTATCTTGGGCATGGACCGTTAATGAAACATGACGCGGTAGTGAATTGTCGAGAAAAACGAATTAGCTTGAAATGTCAAACAGGAGATATTATTTTGGTTGAATCTGGAAATTTGGATGACATGGTTAGAATGATTTCCTTTATGTCTGCTCAGAAATTGTTGCGTAAAGGAAATGAGGCTTATTTGGCCTATATTCTTGATACTCGAAGTTCTGAATCAAAGTTAGAGCAACTATTTGTTGTAAATGAATTCATGGATGTATTTCCTGAAGAATTACCAGGTTTACCACCCGATAGAGAAGTTGAGTTCGTGATATATGTGCTTCCGAGAACAGCTCCCATATCGGTGACACCGTATAAAATGGCTCCAGTAGAATTAAGAGAGTTAAAAATGCAGTTGCAAGAGCTGTTAGACAAAGGGTTTATCAGACCGAGTATGTCGCCATGGGGTGCACCTGTCTTATTTGTGAAAAAGAAGGATGGTTCATTGAGGCTTTGTATAGATTACAGGCAGCTAAATAAGGTAACAATTAAAAAGAAATATCCTTTGCCTCATATTGATGATTTATTCGATCAGCTTAAGGATGCTACAGTGTTTTCAACAATAGATCTTAGATCTGGGTATTATCAGTTAAAGGTAAATGAATGTGATGTGCCGAAAACAACTTTTAGAACTCGGTATGGTCATTATGAGTTCTTAGTTATGCCATTCGGTTTGACAAATGCTCCTGCTGCTTTTATGGATTTAATGAATCGAATTTTCCAGTCTTACCTGGATAGATTTGTGGTTGTGTTTATTGACGATATGCTGATCTATTCAAAGACGTAATCCGAGCATGCTCAAAGACTTGAGAATTGTACTACGATATTAAGGAAAAACAGTTATATGCAAAATTTAGTAAATGTGAATTTTGGCTTCATGAAGTGGGATTCTTGGGTCACATTGTGTCAGTTAATGGTATACGGGTAGATCCGAGTAAGGTGTCAGCGGTGATTAATTGTAAAACTCCAAAGAATGTTACGGAAGTGCGGAGTTTCCTTGGATTAGCTGGTTACTATCATCGATTTGTGAAAGACTTTTCACTGATTGCTTCACCGATAACTAAATTATTACAGAAGAATGTTGAGTTTGTATGGTCTGATGAGTGCCAACGAAGTTTTGATCAATTAAAGAAAATGTTGACAGAGGCTCTAGTGTTAACTCAACCTGAATCAGGTGTGCCATATGTAGTATATAGTGATGCGTCTCTGAATGGTTTAGGTTGTGTATTGATGCAGTCAGGAAAAGTTGTAGCATATGCTTCTTGACAGTTGAAACCACATAAGAAGAACTACCCTACACACGATCTTGAATTAGCTGTCATAGTATTTACTTTAAAAATTTGGAGACACTGCCTATATGGAGAGAAATGTTATGTGTATACAGACCATAAAAGTTTGAAATATTTAATGTCGCAGAAAGAGCTGAATTTGAGACAGAGGCGATGGTTAGAGCTGTTGAAAGATTACGATCTTATCATTGATTATCATCCGGGTAAGGCAAATGTAGTGGCAGATGCACTTAGCCAGAAATCATCATTATTTGCTCTTCGGGAGTTAAATACTCATTTGTCTGTTAATGAAAATGGTTCTATATTAGCTGAATTAAAGACAAAACCAGTATTCTTTCAACGAATTCGGGAATTGCAAGATGAAGATCCGAAGTTGGTGTTGAAACGACATATGGTTCGGGATAATTTGAATTAGATTACTCTATTGATAATAGTGGTATGTTATACCATCGTAATAGAATTTGTGTCCCGAATAATCTAGAATTGAAGAAGGATATCTTATCAGAGGCTTATAGTAGTATGTACTCGATTCATCCGGGTAGTACGAAGATGTATTGTGATTTGAAAAAAATGTATTGGCGGCCCGATATGAAACGGGAAATTTGTGAATTTGTGGCAAAATGTTTAATCTGTCAACAGGTAAAAGCTGAACATCAAGTGCCTACAGGTTTGTTACAACCCGTAATGATTCCAGAATGGAAGTGGGAACATGTGACGATGGATTTTGTATCTGGATTACCAGTGACTCCGAAGAAGAAAGATTCGATTTGGGTGATAGTAGACAGATTAACTAAGTCGGCGCATTTTATTCCGATCAGAACAAATTTCTCGCTTGATAAGTTAGCGGAATTATATGTGTCAGAAATTATGAGATTACATGGGGTGCCGACATCAATTATTTCTGATCGAGATCCGAGGTTTACTTCGAGATTTTGGAATAAACTACAGGAATCTTTAGGTACTAAGTTAAAATTTAGTACAGCTTTTCACCCTCGATGCACGGACAATCGAGCGAGTGATTGATTTTGGAAGATATGTTAAGGTGTCAGATACTCGAGTTCAATGGCGGTGGAAAGGTACTTACCTTTAGCTGAATTTGCTTATAATAACAGTTATCAAGCTAGTATCAAAATGGCACCGTTTGAAGCTTTGTATGAAAGGAAGTGTAGAACCCTGTTGTATTGGTCAGAATTAAGTGAATCGAAATTAGTCGGAGTGGATTTAATTCGGGAAACTGAAGAGAAAGTTCAGATTATTCGAGAAAGTTTGAAAGTTGCTTCCGATCGTCAAAAGTCGTATGCAAATTTGAAAAGAAGAGATATAGAGTTCAATGTGGGTGATCGTGTGTTCTTGAAAGTTTCTCCGTGGAAGAAAGTTTTACGGTTTGGTAGAAAAGGAAAGCTTAGTCCACGATTTATCGGACCATACGAAATCATTGAGAGGATCGGTCCGGTAGCTTATAGATTGGCCTTGTCTCCAGAACTTGAGAAGATCCATAATGTATTTCATGTATCTATGTTGAGACAATATAGATCAGACCCTTCACATGTGATTCCTCATACTGAGATAGAGCTACAATCAGATATGACTTATTCGGAGGAACCAGTGAAAATATTAGCTCGGGAAGTTAAAGAACTACGGAATAAACGAGTACCGTTAGTAAAAGTGTTATGGCATCGACATGGATTGGAGGAGGCAACTTGGGAAACGGAAGAATCTATGAGATCACAATATCCGCATTTATTTTCAGGTACGAAATTTCGAGGACGAAATTTCCTAAGAGGGGGAGAGTTGTAACGGCCTAATTCTCAGTAGTGTCGGAAATGGTGATTTAAGATCACTAAATCCGACAAATAAGATTGAACAAGATAGTAATTTAATATTTATGAGTCAAGTAAGAATTTATAAGAATTTGTGAAATGGTGAAATTAGTGAATTAAAAGAATTTATTAGGTCAAACGGGTCAAAAACGAGGTATCGAGACCTCGAATTTGAAAATCAAGCTATAAATATTTTTATAAATATTTATGAAGTTTCATTTAGCTAGTATTAAAGTTTGGTTGAGAAATTTTAACGATTAGGTAGTCAATTAAATAAAAAGGACTAAATTGTAATAAAAATAAATTTTGCTAAAAGGATTAAATAGCTCAAGTGTTAAAAGAAGGAAGATTTAAAGGGAAATTAAGCCTAAAAGTGAATAGGCTGGACGAAAAAGGCAAGAAAATCAGCAGAAAAATAAGGGAAATAAGGGCAAAATTGGAAATTTTACAACTTTAACATATAAAATAAGAACAAAATTGAAGAATCTAGAGATCTCTTCATATTTTATCAGCCAAAAAGCCGTAGAAGGTCTGGAGAAAGCTGGTTTTTCATATTTTTACATCATGTAAGTTTAATTCTTGCTTTTTCTTGATAATTTTTATGTTTTTTGTGACTTTTACAACTAGGTCCATATGTTTAATTCATTAGTTTTTGATTATATGGATAATTTTGAAAGTTGCCATGAACAAGTGCTGAAATTTTATGATGATTTATCATGGAATTGAGGTTTTAATTTTATTATATGATGATTTTATGAAGAGGTTTTTTTTAGAAATAAATATTTAGGACCTAATTGTGAAAGTTGTGAAATTAGGGTTTTGTGATGAAACTTTGAATGTAAAAAGCTGTGAGATAGTTTATAATGTTTAAATAAAGTGTTATTTGAGAAGAAATAGTTCAATTGTTGAATAAATTGAGCAGGGACTAAATTGTAAAAATTGAAAAGTTTAGGGTAATTGTGTAATTTTGAAAATTTAAGGGCATAAATTGTGAAATAGAATAGAATTGAAATGGATGCTAATGAATGAATGATTTTATAACTATAGATCAAGAAAACGAACTGAATCGTGGAAAGGAAAAAATTCAAGAATAGTCCCTGAATTTCTACGACTTTTGCAAATTAGCTCAGGTAAGTTCATATGGCAAAGTTCAATGTTTTGTTATGAAAATCTTATGATTGTTAAAGTATTTTATTGTTGATGAATACTATCAATTTGCATTAACTAATAAATAATGTGTAACTAAAAGTACAAATTAGTAGGAACAATGGATTTGAGTGCTTCCATTCTGTGACCCTGATGAATTGACGGAAAATATGTGATAAGTGCGCCCGTTTAAGACAATAGCTGGACTATGGCATCGGTACAATGTGATAATGTGACTCCGTATAAGACCATGTCTGGGATGTGGCTTCGGTATGATATGTGAACCGTGTAAGACCATGGCAAGGCTATGGCTTCGGTGTGTGATGCATAACAATGTGAAAGTCCATAGTTTACTATGGCAATGTGATAATGAAGCACTCAATTCCCTTATTGTTCCCTAATTTGACAATGAAGTAAATGAGAAATGGGCCTAAGGGAGTTAAATTGTGAGTAGCCATATGGAAATTATTCAAATGAGTTATTAATGAAATTGTGATTTGGAGGATGAAATAGTTAAACTAATAGATATATGATTGTGTACAATATTTGATAAGATTTGTGTTTTTATGCCTATGAGCTTACTAAGCTTCAATAAGCTTACTTGTGTGTGTTTAATAATTTCTTTTGTAGATTGAATTAAAGATAAGTTGGTAGATTGGATCAACACAACAAGGCACACTATTCAGATCAATTCTGGTAGTTTTTGTTTTATGTTTAAAGATTTATATGGCATGTATAGAGTTTGAATGAATTGAAGTAAAGATGTTATAAACTAGTTAAAACTATTTGTACTAAAACAGTTTTTGGTAAGTAGCAGTAGTTTGAGTTTGAAAATTCACCATAAATTGTGAAAATTGAGTTAAAGGCTGCAAAAAAAATGAGATTAAAGCCTAATAAGTCTAGTTTCACATAGAGGAAACGGTGCATGCAATTGGATTTTATGTTATGAGATATTTAAATTGTTGTGAGACAGAGTCTGAATGACTTCGAGTTCCCTTGTTCTAATTTATAAAAATCATTAAAAATTGCACAAAAATAATTATGAGTCATACTATATATGTATGGATTCCTCATTGGGTCTATTTTTAAGAGAAACAAACGGTATGGTTATTTGAATTCTGTATAGGGAGAAATTTGGTTCGTAGTGCATAGGGGTCAAAGTAGCCAAACCCTGAAATAGGGGAGAATTTAACTAATAAACTGTACTAATTGGACCAACCAAAACTTATATACAAAAATTTTTAAGTAGATATATGAGTCTAAATTCGGGGAAAATTTACGGATTTGGATTTCGAGTTTTATAACTCGAGATATGATTTTTTAGCAACTATAACGCAGTTGGACAGCTTGTCTGAAAAGTATGATATAAATTATCTGAATTTGGTTAACTGCTCAAATAAGTTTAGTAGTGCCTTGTGCTCGACTCCGGCGACGGTATCGGGTAAGAGGCATTACAGAGACAACATTCCCAACATTAGGGGGAGAGAAAATACAACTAGTGAAAGAAATTACATGGAATGGATCATCATTATCTCAATTAGATCCTCGTACAAGTCAATGTGAACAAGAAGTTCAAAGGATTATACATTTGCAAAACATTGCCAATCAACTGCCAGATTCATTTACTGACCTAAAGAGGATTACAAAATCTCACGTACCAGCTGAAAATGCTCCAATACGAATTGATATCCCAATAAGGCAAATTGTTAGTGCAAAAAAAAGTAATCCACGCTTGAAGCGTGGAAGGCCAATCGGTTCCAAAGATAAAAATCCTCGTAAAAGGAAATGATCAATTATTCAAGATGATAATATTGTGGAGGCAAGTGCCCCAGAAGAGGCCAAAGATATAACTAATCAAAAAACCCCAGAAGAGGTTCAGGTACCTGAAAATGGTGATAACGAAGAAATCTCAATAAGTTATGTTACTTCAGGAAAAAGATGGAACCGAAAAAATATAGTTGCCGACAAAAATTTTGCTTATAATGTTGCTATTGAAATAGCAAAAGAAAATGAGGATCCTGAGCCTAAATCTATTGAGGAATGTAGAAATAGAAAAGATTGGCCAAAATGGAAAGACGCAATTCAAGCAGAATTAAATTCACTTTCTAAACGTGAGGTTTTTGGACCTATAGTCCAAACACCTAAATATGTAAAGCGGTAGGATATAAATGGATATTTGTGCGAAAACGAAATGAGAAAAATGAAGTCGTAACATATAAATCACGACTTGTAGCACAAGGATTTTCGCAAAGGCCCGGCATTGATTATGAAGAGACATATTCTCCTGTGATGGATGCAATCACGTTTAGATACCTTATTAGTTTGGCAGTACGTGAAAAACTTGACATGCGTCTAATGGATGTTGTTACAGCCTATTTGCATGGTACACTTGATAGTGAAATTTATATGAAAATCCCAGAAGGATTTAAAATCCTTGAAGGATAGAGAGTTTCTCGGGAAAATTGCTCAATCAGATTAAAGAAAAGTTTATATGGATTAAAACAATCTGGGCGTATGTAGTACAATCGTCTTAGTGAATATTTGTTAAAAGAAGGTTATAAAAATGATCCAATCTGCCCATGTGTTTTTATAAAAAGGTCTAAATCAAACTTTGTGATAATTTCTATTTATGTTTATGATCTAAATATTATTGGAACTCCTAAAGAGCTTCAAAATGCAGTAAATTATTTAAAGAAAGAATTTGAGATGAAGATCTCGGAAAAACAAAATTTTGTCTTGGCCTGCAGATCGAGCATTTAAAAGATGGAATTCATGTCCATCATTCAACTTATACGAAAAAGATCTTAAATAAATTTTATATGGATAAAGCACATCCGTTGAGTACCCCGATGGTTGTACGATCGTTAGATGTGAATAAAGATCAATTTCGTCCTTGTGAGAATGATGAAGAGTTTCTTGGTCCTAAAGTACCATATCTAAGTGCCATAGGAGCATTGATGTATCTTGAAAATAACACAAGACCTGATATAGCTTTTGCTATAAACTTGTTAGCAAGATTTAGTTCTTCTCCAACACGTAGATTATTAAACATGTATTTAGATATCTTAGAGGGACCATTGATCTGGGGTTATTTTATTCAAATGATTCAAAATCCCTATTAGTTGGTTATGTTGATGCTGGATATTTATCGGTTCCACACAAAGGTCGATCTCAAATGGGATATTTATTTACATGTGGAGGTACTGCCATATCATGGCGTTCGACAAAGCAAACATTAGCTGCTACCTCTTCAAATCATGCTGAAATAATTGCAATGCATGAGGCAAGCCGAGAGTGTGTTTGGCTAAGGTTATTAACTCAACATATCCAGAAGATATGTAATTTGCCTTTACAGGAAAATATGCCAACTATCTTATACGAAGATAATGCAGCATGTATAGCTCAATTAAAAGGTGGTTATATCAAAGGTGACAGAACGAAACATATTTCACCAAAATTATTTTTCACTCATGATCTTGAGAAGAAAGGTGACATAGAAGTTCAACAAATTCGTTCTAGTGATAATTTAGCAGATCTTTTTACCAAGGCATTGCCAACTTCAACATTTGAAAGACTACGAAACAAGATTGGAATGCGCCGACTCAAAGATATAATGTGATGTCGCCATTAGGGGGAGTTTAAAACATGTTGTACTCTTTTCCTTTAACGAAGGTTTTGTCCCACTGAGTTTTCCTAGTAAAGGTTTTTAACGAGGCAACTTGTAATAGGAGATTGTGTACTCTTTTTCCTTAATTAGGTTTTTATCCTACAGAGTTTTTCCTAATAAAGGTTTTAATGAGGCACATTCTTATTTAAAAGACATCCAAGGGGGAGTGTTGTAAATTAAATGGATGTCATAACCCCCTTTAAGCATATTAAAGTAATGAGATAAAACTCTTTACTTAATTTATAATCGGAGATTATTAAATAGAGTAATTAAGAAACTTTAATTCATTAAATGTAATACATTTATTAATTGAATGTAAATGAGCTTATAAATAGCACCTTGTAAGTGAAAATAAAATAATAAAATTCTCTCGTATTTTCATCCTCTTTTATTTATTGTTTTATTAATTTTTCTATAATAATAATAATATTATAATAGAAAAAATCGACACCCACTAGGTGGCTGTATAATGTGCGGTGCAGTTCTTAGATTCAGTGTGCCACCTATCTTTATTGTAATAACTTATTAAGCATCTTTTATGTATTAAGTACAATTATATATGCTATTAATCTTTTAAATCAACTCAAAATTTATACAACCAAATAATTAAATTTCTATTTCCAGAATATTATTTATTTAATTAATTTTTTTAATTAAACTATTTTCTCACCTGTATATCAAATAATATTCTAAAATACTATGGAACTAGACTAAAGTAATAGTAAAATGTTAATGATGGCCATGATGACTAAGAGGCTAGGCCTTGGCCATGAGGTCGAATCTTGAGTAGAGTTATCCATAACCGGACCATGATCTAGTTCTGAAAAATTTTCAATTTCATAACCATTTCTTCGTTAAAAAAATTAATTAAATATTTTATAATTAAAATTAAAATCGAGTGGGATGAAATAATTCCTAAACATAAAATTTGTGTCCAACCCTGATCTAAGTCCGACTAGACTGACCGAGTCAGGTGAGCCGCTACCACATGGACATGTCTAATCTTGTCGATTAGCTCACGCAAGCCAAGCAAGGTCTTTCTAAGTCAATGCTCGTTTGTTTTAGTTTTCTTTGGTTTTGAATTTAAAATATAAATTATATTAAGCTTTATTTATAAAAGTGGTCTTCAACTATATTTTATTTCTTAATTTTTATTATCAAAAGTGATATTTAAATTATTAATTTGGTTTCATTTTATTTCAAAAATATTATTAATTAATAAAAATAACACGTGGCTCACTCTTATTACATGTCATATAATTTTTGAATAAAATAGGTAAAATTAATATTTTAAGTATTTTCTAATAATAAAAAAAGCCTTTTGTTATAATTTATATATATTATCTTTCCAAGTATTGAATGATTCTAAGGAAGAAATCAACATACGAAAGTCACCTTAGAGGGTAGACTTAAAAAGTGAAGGAAGGAAGTTGTGGCCGAAAATGTACCAACTCACCTTCTTGGAATTTGGTTTTACTATTTGCAGTACTCCGCTCTTTGAAGTTTTGCTATAATACTATATGACTTTATTCTTTGGTAAACTCTATAGTTGATTCTTTATTTTGTTCATTTAAAATAAAATGTTTGTAATTTAATTATTTAATTTTCACGATGCAGTTAACTATATACGTCATATCATATTTTTATTTTTATTTTAGTCACTTAACTTTTTGATTGTTTTTATTTTGGCCACCCAAAAATAATTTTTTAAAGTATTGATTGGAGGTAAAAAAATTCAAGTATTAAAGCAAAAACGATATCTACTGAAACTTAAACTTCTTTTGATTATATAATCTTGAAGTCTTTCATGCTAAGTGAAAAGTAAATGAAAATTTATATGTAATTAATTAAATTAATTGTTTTTAAAGAAGTGACGAAAAAATTATAAGTTTTGTTCGAATGGAATATGAAATTAATTAATTACAAAGACTTTTATTTGCTTTTAGCTTAGCGTGGAAGATTTGAGATCATATAAAAAAATGGGGAATCATTGATAAATTTTAAAATCATTTCAAAACATCAAAATAAATTGTTAAAAAGATTTTATCCGTTGAAATGTCAATTGGTTTGCTAGTATAATTTTGAATCTTAATATTTAAAAATTTATATTTCAAAACCCGAATTTAAAATTTTCAGCAATGGAATAAACAAGTAGAGTTTGAAATGTTTTTTGGATTCTTTTAGTTTCTATCACTTTTTCACTTTAATCTATGATTTTTTTATCCCAATAAATACTTAAAAAAGATATTTTTGGTGAACAAAATGAAAGTGACCTAAAAATTAGGTGACAAAATGAAAGTACAAGCATGATGTGATTTGTACAGTTAATCGCCGTTAGGGATTTAATGATTGGGTAACTAAAATGAAAGCACCCTAAAAGTTTGGTGACCAAATTGTGAGAATTTCATTTTGAGTGACCAAAATGAAAACTCCTTAAAAATTAGATAACTAACTAGGTAGTTTACCGTTCCTTTTACTTCTCCAATTCCTTTAATTCAAACTCTACGTCAGATTCTAATTTCCAATTCGTGGTTCAAAATTCCCACCTATACCACAAGTCTAGTTGTCCCATCAACAATGAAAATAGAAGCAATAGCAATTTTATATATATATATATATATATCGCATACTATTTGAAAAAAAAAAGAAGTTTTATTAATATTGATAATCTATAACAATATATTAAAACATAATTTTAGTTTTAGTCTTTAAAATATGCTAAAAATTTGTATATATACATCATGTTTTTATAACAATGGTTAATCTCAATTTTCATCATTTTAATAAATTGAGATTTAGGGTGAATTTAGATAGACAGTGTATTTACCTATGATTAGTGTAAAAATATTGGTGCCAGCGAGATTAGATATTGTAACGATATTGTAGTGTGAGACAAAAAGTAAGCTAAACGCATTTCACTGCACTTCACCCAATCACCCATCCAAATCCACCTTTAATTTTTAACATAATTCGGTTTTATATTTTTATAATGTTATTGATTAATTTAAATAGTTAATATAATTAACTTTTCAATTAAAATATTACATGGTTATATATAAATTAAAAATGAATTTTTAAATAAAAAAAGTAGATGAATTAAATTCTTGAAAATAAAAGTGGGATGACTAAATTCCAAATATACAAAGTGTAGAGACTGAGAGTCATGGTTATTTGAACCGGACCAGATTGATGGGTTATTGGTCTAGAAAGAAGTATCAGATCAGTTGAGCCGGAAATTAGTATGAACCGATTAAACCAAATTAAAAATGAATTGAATTGAATATTTTTTTATGATTTTTTATTGATTTATTTAATTTAAATTGTACAAACTAATGGCACAATTAATTAGGCCATCTGATATTAAAAACCTTATTTAGAGTATATTTTAATTTTTAAATTTTCAATAAATAATCAATATAGTAAGGAATAAAAGAAAAGAAAAGAAAAGAAAGGAAATTCATCAAAACAAGGGAGCTAAAATTTAAAATATAAATCATCGGCATTGCCTTTTTCAGATTCTTTATAAAGGTATACTTAATTATATAACTAAATTAATTAATTAATTTAATTAGTCACACGTAATTTTAGAATATAAAAACTTAAATCTTAATATTTAAAATCCAAAAATCAAGACAATACGACATCATTGGTTTTGAAGTATTTTTTTTAATGAGAAGAGATTGTATGAAATTGTGATTTCACATCATCCCTATCATTTTTTCAATAGGAGAATGACAAATCAGATTTTTTTTCTTGATTTTAAGTTTTTTCCTTTTGAAAAAAATTCAAATCCAGCTAAAAACGCTAAAAATCAGGAAGAAAAATTTGATTTCTCATTCTCTTATTAAAAAGGGATAAGAATAACGTGAAATCACAATTTTATATCATTCTTTTTTTTTTTTAATAAGTTGAGTTAAAAAGGAAAAAGTACAATGTTAATAAAAAAAGGGACGTCAACTCATAAGTTTTATGATTGGGATTTATGGTTTTTCCTTTTAAAAGAAAATAAAATTGGACTCTTAACATTAGTGAGAAGATAAGATACTTGGTTACTTGTATATGTGAAAGTATAATCTTATATCCCCATTTGGGATAAGACACATTGTAAGTTTAGGAGAGGTCATCATCATTAAGTTGAGAGAACACTTTTTTGAATTTATTTTCTCGGAAGAATTATTTGAAGAGTAGATGATTCGATTTTAATTAGGAATATGAAATAGTTTGATCACCGTGCACTCAACTGCTTTATCCTATCAGAGTTAAAAAGAATGGCAAGATTAGTCTTATTACAAACATCCTCATTTTATTTAAAACATCCCTGCATATTTTGTAAAGATGATTAGATGATAAATTCAATACAATAATACCATATTACATTGGATCTTCACCTATAAATATAAAAAAAAGATGAAAAAAGAATCAACCCTTCAAGAATACTAAACCTATATTTTCTTAAAATTTTACAGATTTCTCACTCTTCAAATTCTTTCCACTATCATTCTATATTAACTTCAACTGTCCAACCCAACCGAATAAATCAATGTTCTCAATAACCATTCTTCACTCCTCCGCATCCTCCTCCGGTTAAGTCCTATATCAACATATATCCATTTCAAAGTCCTTGCCCAATTTATGACATTTCAGCTTCCCAACGAATTTTACTGGAAAGTATGTTATTATGAATGATGTTAAATTTGAAAATGATTGATGTTCAATATAGTTAAACGTATGGCATATAAATATATATAAGTAAATTTATTTAAGTAGGGGAAAAATTCTTTCCATTCATTTGAGGGTTTTCACTTTGAAATGTATCTGAACTGAATGAAAGGGATTGTATATTAAATTGATTTGTTTTTTTAGAGCATAAGAAGCCATATTCTGGCTTTGAATTGGTCAATGTAAACGTTGTTCTGACATAAGACAAAAAATGTTACTAATACTAGTCATTTCATACTCTTGTACCATTTGTTATATAATGTCCCACTCAAGCTAATTTCCTTTTCCTCTACATAAGCTACTTTTTATTCCCTTTACTAAATATTTTAATTATTAAAATAAAATATTATTATTATTATTTTCAATAATCTTCCTTCTTTTTAATTATTTTTGTTCTTAATTTTTTAAAAAATTTGAAGTTCCTTTTGGGAAATAAAATGAAAACCTTTTGAAGGCTACTATTTTATGTTAATTTAATAAAGTTAAAGCTATTGACTTTCATGACTTTACGTATAAGTCTACGCTTTTGAAGAAGGGATATAATAGCAATTCATATCTTTTAGACATCACTAGAAACAAGATATTATGAATTTGTTTTTACATACTGTTGCTTTCTCAACTCAACTTTGTGATTGCTATATTTTTTTAATTAACTACAATTTACTTTTTCAGCTGTAGGAGATGTTATATATATATATATATAGGCTACAATTTACTTCCTTGTATTTGTCACTTCTGTTGTTTTAAAGGTTGTTATTTGGGGGTAGTAAGAGGTAGAAGAGCTCCAAGATGAAGGGGAGCCCTACCATTCGCATTAATTTCAATTCATTCATCACTCTCTGTCTTTTCCTTAATGTTTGTTTGTCACAAGGAGTGACGGCTCAGTCTCAAAACACCACCGGCGACGCCACCATCCCTGTTAAAGTGGGTGTGGTTCTTGACATGGATTCAGTGGTTGGGAAGATAGGGATGAGTTGTATGAACATGGCCCTTTTAGACTTTTACGCCACTCATCCTCACTACAAAACCAGGCTCGTCTTCAACACCAAGGACTCCATCGATGACGTCGTTGCCGCCGCCTCTGCCGGTTCGTCCTCTCATCTCCTTTAAAACTATCGGTTTTACATTTATATATCAATATCTGATAACCAAGTTCAAGGTTGCTTATGACAATCTCATGCAAGATTCTAATATATATATATTCTACTTATATTTTCCCAGAGATTAGTTGAGAAAATAATTATTTTAATCATCTAGTAATATTAATTAATTATTTTATATTAAATTTTAAAACTACCCATAATATTTTCCTTACACTTAAATAAAAACATAAATACATTTCAACATTATTCACGCCAACAAAGCTAAATGCAATAAAAAAATATATTTATTAAAATAATTATTTAAATATAAAATGAGCATCAGTTTTAAAATTTAAATACAAGAAGACTAATCTTTGTTAATTGTGTCCAGGTCCCTTTTTTATGAATTTCTTTGAAGTACTATAATCTCACAAATAAAATCAAAATATTTTATTTTCAATTTACAATATGAAATATATTATTATATTAAATTCATTTGTGAAATCTAGAACCTTCAATGAATGTACTAAATTCACTTAATTTTTATATTATACTTTTTTTTTTTCAATTATATCATACTTTTTTTTTTGTTTTATAGAAAAACTTAGCTAACTAGTAAGTCAACACAGTGACAGCTAGCTGTATTTAAACATTGATAGTACTATATATCTCGACTCCCGTCATTTTTGGCCACATACAAAAAATGTTGCCATTTCTCTTTAGATAATATTAAAATGACTCATAATATATGCATGTCATTTATTTAAGAGAAAATATTAGATATATTATTAGTGAAGAGGGTTGGTAAGTACATTATACGAGTTAATAAGATATTATAAAAGAGATAAATAACAACATTTTAAAATTATTTTGTGAAATAAAAATATATTATCATTATATTAAATGTGTCTTAAAATATTTAGAGTAGGTGTGGCAAATACATAAAAATATAGTCAATATTTTTATATTTTGAATTTACTGTAAAATATGTAAATCTAAAACGTTAAAAGAATGACTTGTTTCATTTAATTTGTAATTTATATTATAATACTCCATATTTTATAGCTTAGGTAGCTAGTAAACCAATACAATGGCAGTTGTTGTTACCTCTGGCTATTCACATTATAGGTAGACTTCTATTATTTTTGGCCAACAAGAATATACAGAAAAGGGTAAATGTTCAAATTAAGAGTATACTTTTAGAGGTTTTATACAAGAACCTAATTTTAAAATAATTAAATAAGAACCTAATTTTTATATAAGTGCTCAAATAATTTTTTATACACTTCAGCCTAATCTTTATATGAGCATTTTGGAAAATTTTATTTATTTTAAAAGATTTAGCTTCGATTGAGTATTTTTTTTATAAAGGTTAGGCCCATTTTAAAAGATTTGATCTTCATGTGAACAATTCTTAAAAATTGGGTTTTAATTTGAGGATTTAAGTTATAGAAAAATAAAATTAAAGAGTGTAATGAAAAAAAAAAGTAAGAAAACCGATATAAAATTAGATGTTTTCTTTTGGACATGTTTTCTCTTGATTGTTAGAATTGAATTGAACTGGTCAGTTATATTTAAATTAGTCAATCAAATTGATTGGATGAAAAACTAATATACCATTTCAAGCAAAAAAATTGAATCCAATTAAAATAATGAATAAATTAATTTTTTAAAAATATTTTAATTTTATTACATTTTACCACTGTACAAAGTTAGGATTTAAAGAGTCTTAATTTTCCCCACATACTTTCACCGTTCTGTTACTGACTTTAATAATTATTCTGACCCAAGACTTGCCTTCCAACTTGTATCACACCAGCATTTGATTGTTTAAACAGTACATCTTCCTCTCTCCACATGCATTGTTTGACCTGAAAGATGAAATCAATGAAAGCTACTATACACATATATTTATTTATAAATTGTCTGACCGAGACATTGCACATGTTAATCTTTAATATATTTTTTAAGGAGATATTAATATTTGAGATTAGGGTTAACATTTTAAGAAAGAAATTTCTAAACTTAATTGTTTGGTGGAAGAACAGCTGTGGAGTTGATAAGGAATGTAGAAGTGCAAGCAATCATAGGGCCAAGAAGTTCAATGCAGGCCAACTTTGTTATCAGTCTGGGAAACAAATCTCAAGTTCCCGTCATTTCCTTTTCAGCAACCAGTCCTTCTCTTACTTCGCTTAAGAGTCCATACTTTTTCCGTGCTGCCCAAAGCGGGTCTTTCCAAGTGAATGCCATAAGCGACATTGTCAAGGAATTTGGGTGGCGAGAAGTAGTGCCCATCTACGTAGACAACCTGTTTGGGGAGACCCTTATACCTTACTTAACGGCTGCCTTACAAGATATTAACATTCGGGTCCCATATCTGAGTGCCATCCCAGAGTCAGCTGATGATGACCTAATTGCTAAAGAACTTTATAAGTTAATGAACAATCAAACTAGAGTGTTCATTGTGCATGCGATTATGACTATTGGGTCTAGGATTTTGGTCAAAGCTGAAGAGATTGGAATGATGAGTGAAGAGTATGTTTGGATCATGACTGATTCCATGACTACTTTGTGGAGATCGATTGATTCCTCGGCTATTAATGCCTTGCAAGGGATTTTAGGGGTGAAGTCTTATGTTCCCAAATCGAAAGAGCTCGAAAACTTTACAGTTCGATGGAAAAGGAAATTCCAGAGTGACAATCCAAATGTTACTAATGCTGAAATGAACATTTTTGGATTATGGGCTTATGATGCAACTTTTGCACTGGCCGGGGCAGTCGAGAACGCTGGCACTGCAAACCTACGCTTCAACAGAACAAACATTTCCGGCAGTGGTGCCACAGACCTTGAGACATTGGGTGTCTCAGAAAATGGTCCTCGGCTAATCAAAGAATTATCGAAAATTAATTTCACAGGGCTTTCAGGAGATTTTCATTTTGTTAATGGGCAGTTAGAGTCATCTGTGTTTCAAATAGTTAACGTAAATGGAAATGGGGAAAGAAGGGTGGGGTTTTGGACACCCCAAAGTGGACTTGTAAAAGACTGGAAGTCAACAAACACAAGCGCAAAGTCTAGTTCCAAGCCAAAACTTGGCCCCATTATATGGCCGGGGGATACTAACTCGGTCCCCAAAGGTTGGAAGATTCCAGTAGAAGGGAAGAAATTGAAAATTGGGGTTCCAGTGAAAGATGGCTTTACTGAATTTGTTAAGGTAACCTGGGATTCTAACTCTAAAAAAGCAAAATCAATTGGAGGGTACTGCATTGATGTTTTCGACGCTGTAATGCGCAAAATGCCTTATCCCGTTCCTTACGAGTATGTTCCATTTGCAACGCCCGAAGGAAATGCTGCTGGTTCATACAATGACTTAGTTGATCAAGTGTTCTATGGGGTAAGTCTCCTCCTTTAACCCTTCTCTTTGTTTTATATATTCGCTGGCTTGGTTTCACTGGATACCTTCAATCGGCTATGAACACAGATTTATGACGGTGTGGTCGGAGATATAACTATTGTGGCCAACAGATCTTTGTATGTGGACTTCACATTGCCATACACAGAATCTGGAGTGTCAATGCTGGTGCCCGTCAGAGATAACAAGAAGAAGAATGCATGGGTTTTCTTACAGCCCTTGACATCGGATCTCTGGGTAACCAGTGGGTGCTTCTTTGTCTTCATCGGTTTTGTCGTTTGGGTTCTGGAGCATAGAATCAACGAAGATTTCCGTGGACCACCTGCACATCAAGTCGGCACCAGCTTCTGGTTCTCCTTCTCAACCATGGTGTTTGCTCATCGTAATAACTGAACTCTTCTTTCACCTTTTCAATTTACAAATATGTTAGCGGCAGGCAATTTATTTGTTCTTGAATTGAATAATTTTTTGCAGGGGAGAAAGTGGTGAGCAATTTGGGTAGATTTGTGGTAATCATATGGTGCTTCGTGGTTCTCGTTCTTACCCAAAGTTACACTGCTAGTTTAACGTCACTTTTAACAGTGGAGCAACTCCAGCCCACTGTAACTGATATAAATCAGCTCTTGAAGAGAAGGGAGAGTGTTGGTTTTCTAAGTGCCTCATTTGTTAAGGATATGTTATTGGGGATGAAATTCGATGAATCCCACATCAAGAAATATAGAACTCTTGAAGAACTCCATGATCTTTTCACCCAAGGCAGTGCCAATGGTGGTATCTCTGCTGCTTTGGATGAAATCCCTTATATTAGGCTATTTCTTTCAAAGTATTGTGGCAAATATACTACCGTCAAACCAACATTTAAAACCGATGGCTTTGGCTTCGGCTTCGTGAGTTCTCTCTCTCTCTTTCGACCTTCATCGATTCCATATGATATAATATGCTTACAGCTTATTATTACAATTACTATTTGTTATCGTTTTGTAGGTTTTCCCAAAAGGATCTCCTCTTGCAGCAGATGTTTCAAGGGCAATCTTGAATGTTACTCAAGGTGATGAAATGCAAAAAGTTCACAACAAATGGTTCAACAACGTTACTTGTCCTGATTTCGACCCCACTGTTTCATCAAACAGTCTCGGCCTCGAGAGCTTTTGGGGCCTTTTCCTCATTGCTGGGGTTGCCTCGATGTCTGCGCTCATCATTTTTGCAGCAATGTTCTTGTATGAACAAAAGCATGTCTTGTTTCAGTTCTATCCCGAAAATTCAGTGTGGAGAAAAGTTCGAACCATGTCGAGAATCTTTGATCAGAAAGACCTGAGCTCCCATACTTTCAAAAAAACTGAACCCAGAGACGCAAGCTGCCATTGTAGTGTTCATAGTATAGGCGCTTATGGAAGCTCAACAAATACTAACTGCCCGCCAAGTCCATCAGTTGGGTCGAACCAGGTAGATCCTTCAGACTTTGTTTTCATGGTAGAACAAGGCTCAGTTACAGATTCTCCAGATATACCCCCATCTGCAGAAAGATCTTCTATTGAGTTTGCTGATTACAGTCATGGCCAATAAGAAGATTTGATGGTTTAGATATTCTCGCACAGTTGGCATCCAAGTTTAAGTAATTACTTAGGCTACTCTTCGATAAGATTGATTTAGATGAGATTAAAAGTAACTATGACAGTATTAGATTAATTAATCTAGTGATGAGATTAAAATAAGTGATAGGATTGTATTTAAATTTAAACTAGATTATAAGAATGAGGTACAAATGTAAAATGATTATTAACAGCTAGCATTACATTATGTTTTTTAATGTAAAATATATAATGAAAAATTATATTTTATATCAAATAAAAATTACATTAGATTTTATTTAGTTTAATAATAATTGTATCATTATATATATTATAAAAAATATATCAATTATATTATATTTTTATGTTTTGATATGCACATGTTTAGGTATGATTTTGAATGTTTTTTTTTTATTGAATTTCAACTTTAGAAACATCGCAACAAGTCAGATAAAAAAAGATTACTACAGAACAAGTGCCCCAAACCCAAGCCACTGCAATATTTTGAGTCATTTTGACTTTTTTGTGATCTGTTTTGTACCCCAAACACCTTTGATGACCTTCGAATAATTTCAAATTAAATGATTTTAAATTATCTCTAAAATATTCTACTGGTCCAAATATTGGATAAGTAATTTTTTAAAAATATTTTCAAGTTTTAAGCTTCGGAAAAACTCTCATTCATCTCAACCCGAACAATCTTGATGTCGAGCCAAAGAACTTTAAAGCCTCATTTTATGATTTAAACATATCCAAGTAAGTTTTTAAATACCCAAGATGATTTATAATTTTAATTTAACATTTCTGAATTTTTTAAATTTAATTTAAAAAATATTAATATGTTGCAAAACAAGTATTTTATTAAAAGAAAGATTTTGGTTAAAATCTGAAAGTGTTTCGTTAGCAACTCCAACTTGTACCCTACGCGAGGATGGATAAAAAGTGTTGCATTATTCCATAAATTCTAGTGTCAAATTTTTGTTTTTCTAAGATGAAAGGCTCTAAGCAAGATACAAGTCCAACTAGAAAAAATTCACAACAACGGAATCATGCTCGTTGCTCTAAGCTCACAAACGAAACATTTTTATAAAAACATGAGAATTCATGGAATATCACATGAAATTTTACTCTTTCATTCCCCTAAAATGATATATGCCAGGACTAATTGTGACAATTTGAGGTGCAAAGGTCAATTTGGAAAATTGTATGACTTTAGTAGTACTCATAGATGTTCCTTGATATCTACAAAATGGATTAGGGGTGTTTGAAACAGTTAATCAAATTTTTTTAATTTTTTAATCGTTAACTGAATTACTTTTAAAAAAAATTAATCGAACTAAAATGTTTCAGTTAATTCTATCAGTTAACCAATTAGTAGAAATTTATATGCTTTTGTTTTTTTGGTTAAAACAAGTATAAACATATAAAAACATTTGATAATGCTCATTTGACTGAATTATCTGAACTAACCGAACTAACTGATACATATAATATATAATGTTAATTATTATGTTCGATTAATTACTCGATTTCGAACTAAATTAACTGATAACTGAACTTTCAAAAAATCATTAATCGGCTTCTGACTAAATTAGATCAACTAATCTATTGATTAACCTAATTAGATCGATTTGATCGATTAATTCGATTTTAAACGAAATTTGAATACATGAGCTGCCATGATCTTGACAACCTTGTGCGCCTTTTTCTTAACTCTATTTTGCTTTAAACTGCTTGTTGTTGGGTTTTTACCCTAGAGCTTATTCTTTCCTTTATTATTATTCAACCATGCATTAGAGATTGAGAATTCTTCCAAAAGAAAGTATGAATTCTAAAAAGTGGAATGAGATATGGGGATAGACTTTTCGATGTATGTATCCACACATGATGAAGATGGACTTTAGGAGCACGTAACAGGGTCATGATGAAAGAATGGATATTTAGGTCTAAACAAGTGATTAAGGGTGTTCAAACCAAGAATCAATTCTTTACGCTACAAGTTTTATCACTTCTTCCTCTTTCTTCAATTTTTATTTCTCTTCCTCCATTTTTCATTTCTCCTCAATTTAATTAAATCAAAATTTCGTGTATAAAATTAAATAAAATTAAAATTTATGTATAAAATTATACATTAAATCATAATTTATGTATAGTTTTGAGATTTATCTTAAAAATAAATGAGAGTTTGATTGAATTGATAAAGTTGAGATACTTTTAGAAACCATGATGGATTGTGCTCGAATCTTACCATGTGTTGATTTAAATTGATTTTATAAATTTTATATAAAATATAAAAGACAAAAAACTTAAAAGAAGTGAGTTTTAGTAATTTTCTAATTGAGTTGGTCTCTTATTAATTCATGACATCAATTCAAACAAACATATTATATATTACTAAATTTTATCACACTCACGATGTAAGTGAACGAAAATATATATTTTATATTATAAAATATATTTATAAAAGCATATTAACATATTATTATTAGTGTAGTAGCTAAAGTTTTTTACATGAATTTGTTGGTATTGTATCAATTCACAAATAATATTTTTTAATTATTTTATATGACGATTATATAAAAATATAAAATACCTTATAATAATATTAGTTACCTTTTAAAATAAATATGTTTTAATAATTTTATAATTGAATTGAATCCAGTTGATTCGTGATATTAACTCAATTAACTAATTTATATATAGTATAAATATAGATTTAAGACGTAAATTATAGTCTATATATAAAAGGTAAAGCTAAACAAGAAATTAACAAAAAAAAAAAAGAAAGAAAGGAAAACGACGTCATTTCGTTTATTCGAATGAAACTCAAGTTCACAAGTAACGAAGAAGAAAATTATACTTATATAAGGATATATTCGGTAGTTAGAATGAAGCCCAAGTTCACAAGTAAAGAAGACGAGATTTTATATATATATATAACAATTACAAAGTGAAGCTCGTTTACACACAAACCAAATGAAAAATGCACCGAACATTCCAATAAGGTTAGTAGGTTAGCAAGATGAGCAACTTGTGAATTAGTTTGATATTTAGGGTGTTAATTGTTTCAGTTATAGTCTGAGTTTAATTCACGCTACTATTAGGATTTTATCTTCCCTTATAATTTACTAAAAAAAAAGGAAAAGGTAATAAATGATGATTAGTGAATTTATATTGTCGTTGTTATCAAAATTTAATATTTAGTCACTCATATGTTAAATCAATAATAGAATGTTGATGTGGTTGTTTTATCATTAGTATCATAATAAATTTAGTCTTTCAATATTTATAAATTCTATCAATTTGATTTTAATTTAAATTTGACCTCAATTTTCACTTTATGTCAATTTAGTGTTGATTCTTAAAAAGTTTAAAATTTTTAAAAATAAAAAAATCATTTTAATGCTCATATTTATAAAAAAATACATAAGATTTTATGAAGACACATACAAAATTAGAAAAATATTTATAAATAAATGAATATCTATTTTTCTATTTTTAACATGACATTATATATTTATTAAAATGATAATTTCATAAATAAAAATAAAGGAAAAAATCATAAAGAAGACTTAAGTAGATTTGATTTTTTCCTTTTGTCAACATTGATGACCATCATATTCAAGTTGGGCCAAAAACTACGACTTAAAGTTAAAAAAGGGTAAGAATCATTATCTTTAGGTTATTACCTAGAACAAATTTGTTGCCTCTAAGGTTGTGCTTGAGGGCAAGCGTGACTGAGGGTTTATAGGTGAGGATGAGGTCTAGGAGACTTTATAGCTATAAGGCCATGCCGACAGCTCTACAACTGATTCCTAGTTCGATGGCACAATGATGGAGGATGTTGAAATCGAGCTGTTGGAAGTAAAGGTTATTTATGCCAATGGTTATGGGCAAAGGTTATAACCATCACTCGATAAATTTCACAAGGACTAAGGAACAATAGAAAACATATAATAAACAAATAAATTATTATTTATAAAATAAAACTAAAAATAAGAAAAAGTTTGAATTTGGTTTAATTTAAGTATTGTTTGTGGGTTTTTAAAAACTTATTTTATTTATAAAATTATTTTAATAAATAAATTTCATGTTTAAAAAGATAAAAATGGGTATTAATTTATTTATAATTTAGTATATATTTTATTGAAAAATAAAACTTCTAAATGCTTTTTTATTATTTTTAAGATTTTTCAATTTTTATTTTGAATTTTTAAAATCTAAATTAAATTGACATAATGTGTAAAGTTGAGGGTTAAATTTATTAAATTTTTAAGAATTAGGTCCACATTGATAAAAAACTATCAATATTAGAGGACTAATTTTATTATTATGCCAATGAAAATCAGTCATGTTAGTACTTCGTTAATGATTTAATGGTGAATAATGAAAATATTGAATTTCGATAATGTTAGTAACTAAATAGAAAATTTTAAACTTGTGAGATTAAATCAAAAACATATTAATAATTGGGTTAGGTAAAAAAAAAGTTACCACGACTTATTTTCAACTTATTTTTTTATTTATTTATACATAACACAAATTAAGAGAAAAAAGAAAATGACATTACTAATATTTGAACCCAAAACTTCAAATGGGAATATAAAGCTTTGAACCACCAGCTCTCCCGATCGAGTTGTTGGGTTTTCCACTTGCTAAATTCAAATAATATTTGAGAACAACATATTGTGTCTTAGTAATAAATTTTCTCCACTTGTATTCTATATATGTAAGCAGATGTCAACCTGAGAAATTTTAAGCTGAATTTGTTGTGTGAAAACACTATTATATTTTACATACATTGGAGTTAAATGAACCCATTGTTAATTTATTTACTTCTCTACCTTTCTTTCTGTTTTCTCCTCTAAATAATAAATTACACAATTTTCTAATAAACAATAACTAGATTATGGTATATTGGTGAATTTTTTTAAAGTCTATTTATAAAAAATCAATAATAAAGTTACTCCTTTTTTAAAGCAATTTTTAAAGTGTCATCACCCAAGCAACTTATTAGATTCAATAATATTAGATTTATTTCTCGTACTTCGTTAAAAATGAACTCTAAGAGGATTAGTTTACAGAACTTGAAGCACTTGATTAATGAAGATATGACCGGTAAGATTTAAGGGAGATATGTCAATATTGAGTATAACATATATAATTATATAGTTCACCCATATGTATTAAGCCTTAATTAGTTGGTGATTTAATTTTTTTATACAAAATTATATAAAATGGCTCAGCAGAGTACGAGAGACAAAATCTTAAAAAATGACACTTTTTAACATTGTTGAAAAGTTCAATTTAATTGCAGAGAGCGAACGACATTATGAAAATTTCTTTCCATAAAAGTCAGCCTTCCTCAACAACAATAATAATATGAAAGTATTAAAATAGTATCAAAACAAAACATTAATTAATCGTAGTTTAGGTAAAGGAGGATTTCTGGCGTAACTAGTTTGAGAAAATAGGAAGAAATTGTATGTTTTTGATTAAAGAAAAAAAAGAGAGGAAAGTAGATGATTCTTTGGGACTAAATTCCAATTTGTTATTAAACTAATAACCTAAACTTGCAACCAACTGGATGCCAAAAAGAGAAACTCTGCAACCAACATTGATTAATGCTACAACCTTCGAGATAATTAACCATTAACCACCACGTAATCACCTTTATAATATATTTCATGTATCAATCCATCCTATGGAGCACGTACGTGGCCATGTGTTTTGCCCTATTTCTACCGCATGCATGAGTCTTAAAAAATGAAAACAAAAACCTATTTAAATAATATTTAAATTTATTAATAATATGAAATTATTTGTAAATTTTAATTTGAATGTATGTAGAATCACAATTCACAAACTTTATAAATCCAAATATATAATTACATATATATTTTAAATAAAATTTAAAAAAAGAAGAAGTTTGAAGTAACTTACCTTCGATAATAATAAATGATTAGCTTAATAAAAAGTTCTAAAATTTAAAAAACTTGAAATTTTAGTTTTGTGAAAAGCATTCCATCACGTTTAAAAGCAATTTGGTATTTGTTTAGCCGCCTTGTTTATCAACAACCGGAAATAAGCGATTCTGTCTGACTTTTTTATACGACAAAGTCAGTTTGACTCATGAAGTCTTTGATTATTGTTTTGTTTTTGGCCTCATTTGAACAATTAACCGCAAGTGAACGCCAAAGGTTACGTAGATTATATTAATACTAAACCAAATGGTTAATTAGGTTTTCATCTTAAACCTGATCTTAGTCGTCTGCAGCATGAATGCTCCTATATAAACCGCTAATATTTTACGCCCATCACACACACACAGGTAAAACATGTCTAGGAATACGATTTTTCTAACTTGTTCCATCGTACTTAATCTGCTACTATTTCATAGCTGGTACTTCCATGGCGAATGGGAGCAAAGTTGGACCAAAAGTGCCACTGCAGAAGCTGAATTTGTGGCATCCATCTCATGCTCAGGACATGGAAGAGCTTTCTTGGATGGATCAATCGTTGATGGAAAGCCTGTTTGTGAGTGCAACGCATGTTATGGAGGCTCTCACTGCTCTGTGTTTTTACCTGAATGTATCGCTGACGCCGATAGGTAATTGATGACCGAGATATAACTAAAGTGACCGGTATTTATTTTAAGAATCTTGGGTCGTATCAATAATGTGAATATCTCATTTGTTACAGCGGAGATCCTATGTTCTTGGAGCCCTTTTGGTTGAAGCATGCAGCAAGTAGCACCATTGTAGTTCCAGGATGGCATCGGATGAGCTATGAATTCAATGATGATTCCCTCATCTCAAAGGAACTCGACGCTCAAATTCGGAAACTTCATGCAGTGATCGGAAATGCAGTGACTGATGGAAGATTCATCATATTTGGTGTTGGTGCTACCCAACTTCTTCATGCAGCAGTGCATGCCCTCTCAACTACTAATCATCCATCTTCCCCTTCAAGAGTCGTTGCCTCAACACCATACTATCCAGTTAGCTCCAAGCCCTACTCTAGTCTGGATTGTAATCTACTTTTTAGCTTTTAAATTGACAAACTATGTTCATGCTACAGATTTACAAGGAACAAACTGAGTTTTTCAATTCTGAGGATTACAAGTTCGAAGGAGATACTTCATTGTGCAACAATAATAATGGCTGTAAAGGGAATTTCATCGAGCTTGTGACTTCACCGAACAATCCAGATGGCCAATTAAAGAAGGCAGTACTTCAAGGCCCATCGGCAAAGACAATCCATGATTTTGCTTACTATTGGCCACATTATACACCAATCCCAGCTCTAGCAGATGAAAATTTAATGATATTCACTCTCTCAAAGCTTACTGGACATGGCGGAAGCAGATTTGGGTAAGCATATATACATATTGAGGATATTCATAGATCTTGTACACTATTAGTCAATAATAAATAACACATCGTAACTTATATAAAACAAAGAATATTGAAGGACTTAAAAGATGCTTTTTCTTTGGAGGATATGCAATAATTTAACATGCTTTTTCTCTTTTCTTAGATGGGCGATAATAAAAGACGAGGCTGTACATCAGAGGATGCTAACATACATGAATCTAAGTACCTATGGGGTCGCTCGAGAGACTCAGCTACGAGTTCTGAAGCTGCTAAAAGTTGCCGTTGAAAATGAAGGAAAGGAAATGTTTAACTTCGGATACCAAACAATGAGGAACCGCTGGAGAAAGTTGAGCAAAACTATGTCATTGTCTAAGTGGTTTTCAATCCAGGAACTTGAGACTCAATTCTGCTCTTTCTCCGAAAGAGTCAGAGGAGCTACTCCAGGTAATTATTAACTCTCTTCCCATCACACAATCATATACAAATTCCTGAACTAGTGAACTTAAAGAGTAGCTGGTTCTGATGGCAGCTTATGCATGGCTTAAGTGTGAAAGAGAAGAAGATAAAGATTGCAACGCGGTGCTCCACTCGGTCAATATAACTGGACGTCATGGTAGCTTGTTCGGTGCTGAAAGCAGATTTGTACGGCTTAGCTTGGTGAAAAGCGATGATGACTTTGATTTGCTGCTAAAAAGGATGGGAACATTGGTTTCCCAAGAAAATAATAATGATGGAATCAACAAAATTATGACACACACGAATGAATTTATTGGAACCAATAAGTGTACGGGGTAATGATAAAATCGGGATACAAAATATATTTTTTAATTTAAAAAAATGTAAACTATAAAAATAGTCATTTTTTTTTATTTTATGTTAAATTTTAGTTATTTATGTTTGAAATGTTACGTTTTAGTTACTTATATTAACGTGTTGTAACATTTTAGTTACTGAGCCGTTAATTGTCGTTGACGGTGTAACGGTAAACTGATGTGATACGTTAAATCATTATTTGAAACAAAAATTTTATGTTAAATTATATAATTGGTCTTTAATTTTTTTCATTTTGAGCAATTTAATTTTTTTCTTTTATGTTCTTTTAACTCTTTTTTTTTCTTTTTTTTTTTTCATTCTTTTCTGCTTCTCCTTCTGTTTTCCTCTACTATTCATATCTTTTAACGTAGTTTTTCTATATTTTTCATTTGTTAAAACTTTTTTATGTTTATGAAAAAAGAAAAGACGAAAGCTGAAACCAAAATAATACTTGTTTCGCATATTCTCACCCCACAATTATAAACTCTTGTTGTCCATCCTCGCTTTAAAGAACCAATTTGGATCTCTCAATGACCTAGTACACAAGCTCGCCTCACTCGAAAACCTCGCCAGTCGTGACTTATGACAGTTCACCCTCAACAAAGTTTCCCGAGCTCGTTCCCTTAACCTCCTAACCCCTACAACCACCTTATCTATCTTACCTACAACATTCTCGCCCTTTCGAAACTAAGTTATTTCATGGATTCTTCAAATGAGCTCTACACTCTCAATGACTAAAACTACTACCATACAAAACTTACCCTTAATTTTACCTAAACCAATTTGGTTCCATGCTCCTTTTATCTCTTCGGTTCATCCATGCTTGGGTTCCAATCAAACTTGCTTGGGAATATCCAAGAAGGTTTAGATCAATTTTATTGTTTGCTCAATTTTATTAGTCAAAAAATAAAAGAAAATGAAAGGAATAATCTACACGATTTTGTAAAAGTTTAGAAACGGAGAAAAATTGTTTTGAATATAAAGAATTCAATTTATGTTTAGATTTGATTAAGGATATGATTTTTTTTATATTGATTAGTTAGATCCAATTTTAGTTTCAAAATTAGGTTATGTTCAAATCAAGATTTGATTAAAAATGATTGGTATTCGGTTTTGAGTAAAATTCAATTTAGGAATCATGTGAAAGAAACAAGGACTTGGTTTATTTGGTGGGCAAAAATTATGTTTCTGCAATGAATAATATGAGAAGATAGAAAAATAAAAGGGAAGAAGAAAAGGAAAATAAAGAAAAAAAAATTAAATTGTTCAAAAAAAAAGTATAATGACTAATTTTAACAAATAAAAATTATATAAAAACTACGTTAAAAAATGGAGAATAGAGGAAAACAGAGGGAGAAGGAGAAGAAAATGGAAAAAAAAAAGAAAAGAAAAAATGTTTAAAGAACATGAAAGAAAAACTTAAATTGCTCAAAACGAAAAAAAATATAGAGACTAATTGTATAATTTAATCTAAAAAATTTCATTTGAAATGTTGATCTAATGTGTCACGTCAGCTTACCGTTATATCGTTAACGACAATTAACGCTCAGTGACTAAAATGTTGCAACACGTTAACATGAGTGACTAAAACATAACATTTCAAACATAAATGACTAAAATGTAACCTAAGACAAATAAAAGTGACTATTTTGATAATTTACCCTTTTAAAAATGATATTGTTAGAGAGAAAGCCTCAATCCCACCTAAAAAATTTATCTTTGTGGATTGTAAAATGGATATTAAAAATATTTTAGTCAAAAAAGAATCTATCGAAAAATATCTACCAAGCATAAATGATAATTATACGAGCATATGGTTTAAGGAATGTAAAATTATTTTAGTAATAAAATTACATGAATATAAGATTATGGAAAAATATTGGATATGCTATTTTATTCGACTCATTTTACTTAAAACTAGATAAAAATATAAGAAAATTATTTTCAATCGGTTGCCTTGCCTCAAACCATATACAACTTAAAAAATTGGTCGTGCACAATGATTTGATGTTATTACTTTCATATATTGCCACCGTCGCAACTCCCAAATTTTGCTCTGCTACTTTGAGCAATAACTCAATTATCCCGCAGGTAAAACCAAGTATAAGATCGATGAAATCATGTGCTTGTTTTTTTTAGTATGAAATTTTGATGTGTGATTTAGGTTTTATTTATTAATTGATAAAAAGTGTTGTTACATTTCCAGATAATGAATTGGATTTTAATGGATTAATCAAGACTATGTTTCTCAAGATTTGAATGATAGAAATCATGATGAAGTTAAGATACGAGTCAAGAGTGTCTTCAACCATTTATAAGAATGAAATTTCAATCATTGGAAGAGGCTTTAGGGTATTATACTAAGTACACAAAACAAAAAGGTTTGGGGTTGGTAAGAGTAGTATAAAATTTCGACAAGTATTTGTTTATCCAAAGAAAGGCTATCAAGATAAAAAGTATCTTACTTATATTGCATTTTAGTCCATTTATTTGAAAAAATTGTGAAATGATCCCTTACATTATAAAAATAGAAAAATGGTACCTTCTATTGATTTTTGTTGCTAAGTTGGCAATTTGGCATTTCAAACACTTATGTGAATGAAAAATTAAAGTCGAGGTGAATTTGTTAAATACTTATGGTTATTGTCAATCTTTAAACTAAAAAAATCCCTCAAAATCCTTAACCAAGTTAGAAACTCCAAATTCCTTAAACCATTTTTAATCCTGTCTTCTTTAGCAGTTTCCATAATAAACATTTCCAACTTTTGAGTCAAATCAACCATGTCTAAAGACCGAACTCTATAACCCCAAATGGCTAATAGCTCATCCATACTATTGACTTTCTTATCATTTTCCTTTAATTGAACTACCAATGCTCTCATTTGTCTCTCTTATCAATGACCATTGGCTTTTAGTTTGCTAGTGAGTCCTCCCCAACCACTCGAACCATTTTGTTGACATTCACCATGTGCCACCAAGATTTAGGCCGCGTTTGGTTGGAGGGAATGGAATAACCATTCCCTCCTTATTCTTAGATGAACAATTAAGCCATAGTTTGCTTCACCATTTTCTTCATTCGGCGAATGGCTATTCCTCTTCTATTCATCTGATTTACTGAATCATCATTCGGTGAAGGGGGCTAAGAATAGCCTATTCAACAATGGACGTAATAGCAAAATTTCTCCCCAGACAATTTTACCCTGTATTTGTTCACCCATTGTTCGTCAATTCATCGTTGTTGTAAAAGTAGTGCCTCCGTCGATTCTGTCATTAGGAAATTTGATTCATATCCGACTCGTTCCTCGCCTCCATAAAGTTGCCTCATTTCCCTTGTGAGAACATCTGTAAGTTCCCCTTTTTTCTTCCTCTTCTTCTTTTATAATTTCAATTATGTTTGTATTACTGGTTTTATTTTACCTCTTTTTTTTCGAACTTTTGTAAAAACTGAAAAATAAAAAACAATGATCTAAAAGAGTTGGATTAGGGTTCTTTTAATGGCGCAAATTCATGTTCAGTATCAGGCGCCAGTTTTCGGGCCAAATGGCGTTGCTCTCGGACCTGGGAGACCGTAATTTATGCTGACTTCACTCTATGCCGAGGATTCTGATACTTCCATTACTGATGAGCAACTCTTCCAAATGTTTAGCCAGGTGGCTCAAGTCGCCTTAGAAAGAGTTTGTCGGGACTTGGCTACCGGTCGTTCTATCGGCTACGGTTATGTCAACTATAACAATCCTCATGGTGGTTAGACTTCTACTTAACTTTAAAAACCTTATTCTTTATTAAATAATCAACAATTGAAAGATGTTTGATAGTCATCTCGATTGTGAGTTCTTTTGGAATGGGAATGTAGTTATTGAAATATATTATTGCAATTACTATAATTGTATAACATTATTGGTAATTGCTTTGTAATCTAATTTAATTGCAAAGTTTAAGTGTATTATAGTATCCAGGTATTTCTTGCTGATGGTTAATTGTTAATGTTTCTTGGAAATGTAAAAATGGTTAATTGTTAGTTTTGCTTTGGAACTTCTCATAATGTATGTAGTCTTTAGATATAGAATGCATGTTTGCAACTCCCCAAGAGTGGATCGAACTTGTATGTTAGAAATTAGCTTTTTATGATTCATTTCTTTCAAGTTCATGTTTTTTTTTTTTTTTGAAAGAACAAGTTGGTGTTTTAGATAATTATAATTTCATTCTTTTGAATTATTCAATTAATTACCAGTGCACTTTTGTTCTTGGGCATTGGATCTATTTCATTTCACTCCACTGTATAACAAGCCTATTCGCATCATGTATTCTTAGCTAGATCCTAGTCTTCATAAGAGTGGCACTGTAAACATATTTATCAAGGTATTAATCTATTTTTAATCTTTCTGAATTTTAGTCTTTCTTAGCATACAATTCAATTTTATTCGTTGCTATCATTTGTATTACTAATCATTGTAAGATAGTTCTAGCATTTTTAAGAAAAATTCCTATGTTTGACATTTGATATGAGCTGTCGAGGTTACAATATCCATGATTTTCCCTGATGGCTTTGTTGGATGAAAATTTACTCAGGAAACTAAAATGTTTAAGCAGCTTAAAAAGGCTGAAAAACATACTAAGATGGTTGAGCAATTTGGTTCTTCTGATGATGAGGGTAATTTCCTACTCTGATTTGAGTAATCTTTCTCTTGTTCTACTGAATGATGTTGGAAACAATTTTACTTGCTGCTTGCCTCTGATTGTCACTAATTGCTCAGATATTTTAACTTGCCTATGCATTGCCTACCAAGAAAGAAAGAAGGAATAAAGCGTTATTAATACAGTTAGATATTGTAGGCATGTTATTTGATGATATATTCGGAGAAGAGGAAGCTTCATTTTGTGGTTGATCCTTTATTGAACTGTCATTGCAACTTGTTCTGCTACTAAGGCAATCCGAAGAAAGACCACTTGAACTAGTAGGATGATGTATCTTTGCCACGTTCCTCGTAGGTTCAAGACTGGTTTCAAAGAAGGTACGAAATTGCTAATTCATTATATAAACATATTCTGTTCTAGCTTAAGGGCTTTTCCCCCTTTCATTTTGTTAAATATTTGTGTTGGATCATGATACTAGGTACTGAAGCAGTACCGAGGAAGAAGGTTGCAACAGCTTTGGCTTAAGTTGGCTATGAGGTTGTTTTGATGAATCCATCTATTTTAGTAAAAGTTTTATGGGAACATTACATGAGAAATGTCATTTATTACATTGGATGCTTTTAAATATTTGTAGTTTCTATTTTCATGTAGCTGCTTAGGCTATTGTTGCTTGACACTTAATTATTGGATTTTTTTTGGATGAAGTTAATCATGTGCTTGTTTCGGTTATGATGCCCTTCATCTTGTTTCAAATTATAGTCTTCTTTATTCGAGTATTGTTGTTTGAAGTATTTTCTCTACATCTTGTGAGTTACATTCTAGAAAAGTATAATCTTTGCTTGGCACTTGCCATAATAAAATCCGAGGTATTATTCCTTTTTATTATATAAATTCTGCAGCTGATGCTGAAACTTCACTGTTCCAAAACACATGTTTGATGGTATGTGTTGTGAATCAGATTATGTGATTTTAAAATTTTCTTTGTTTATTCCATGTGAGGTTTAGGTTCTTTGCTTATCTTAGTGTATTTGGCATGATATTTTTATTGTATTGCCCAATCTCTTATGCCTAACCACATGCGTCAATTGGTGGAACCCAAAATTTGTGGTCTGATCATAAAACTGGAAAGTTGAACAAACTAATCGTTTGCAAATCATTTTTATTCTTATTTTTTTTTGTTTTGTCATGGTTGTATTGGAGTTTGCTATTATTTTGTACAAAATCGTTGTTTATCCTATTTACTCAGTTGCTGAATCTGCAGTTGAAGGATTGGCTAAGTCTAGAAATCGGTGTAAACGAATCCTTTAGAAAACCCTTCCATTTCTATGCAAGCTAATTCTGAATTGTGAACATATTATTAAATAAAATTAATTTTTGATGGTTAAATAACAACTTGAATCTAATCAAATTGGATAAATATATGGTACATAACCCCCACTAATTAACGGTTGCAAATTGGAGGAGGATTATTATTGAACAGAACAAGTAAGTTTCTGATCATGCTTGTTTGTTTATTTATCAAGTTATTAATATATATTCGTTAAAAAATTTAAAATTTAAAATATGTTAGAATTAAGTGACCCAAAATTCTTATTTAAATAAAATACGATGGAAAATAAAATAAAAGTAAAATCCATATAGAACTAGACTTCTTTTATTTTATTTTAGAATAAGGTTTTTAAACCTTATTAAACTCCATCTATTTTATATTGATTAGGATAAGGTGTTTCAATCCTACTAGAATATGGCTTTGCAAGCCTATAAATAGACATAGTCTATTCCTCTTGTATTTGAGTAAAATTTTTCGACATAGTGAATTTTCTTCTCCTCTGCCCGTGGTTTTTTTCCCGAAAGGGTTTCCACGTAAAATTTATGTGTTCTTTATTTTTATTTATTTTATTCTATTTTATTTTTCACAAATTGGTATCAGAGCTTCCGGGTTATTCATCTCGATCACGGTAATGGCGTCTTTGAAGTATGAAATTCCGCTGTTGGATCGCAACACCAGATTTGCGTTGTGGCAAATTAAGATGCAAGCAGTTCTTGCACAGATGGATCTAGAGGATGCCCTGCTAGGGATAGATAAGATGCCTTCGACATTAACAGATGAAGAGAAGAAGCGTAAGGATCGAAAGGCATTAACACAATTACATCTGCATTTGTCCAACGAAATTTTGCAGGATGTGATGAAAGAGAAAACTGCCGCTGCATTATGGAAGAGGCTAGAACAAATATGTATGTCGAAAACTCTAACAAGCAAGTTGCATATGAAGCAGCGTCTTTATGCTCATCGTTTGGAGGAAGGTGCGTCTGTACACGAACACTTAACAGTGTTTAAAGAAATTCTCTCAAACTTGGAGGCCATGGAGGTTCAGTATGATAAGGAAGATCTAGGGTTGATTCTACTTTGTTCGTTGCCCCGTCTTATTCAACCTTTAGAGACACGATTTTATATAGCCATGAGTCTCTCACAGCTTGATGAGGTTTATGATTCTTTAACCTCGTATGATAAGATGAAGCATCTTGTGGTTAAACCCAACTCTCAGGGAGAGGGTCTCATTGTTCGTGGGAGACAAGACCGGAATGTTGATGATGATCGTGGTAGAACACAGGAACGGAATCCTCGTGGTAAATCTAAGGGTAGATCAAATCTTCAAACAGAGGTAAAACTTGCAACTTCGCAAGAAGAAAGGGCACATTAAATCTGAGTGCTATAAGCTACAAAATAAGATTAAAAGGAGGCTGCGAATCAAAAGGAAAACAACGGAAAATTCCGGTGAAGGCGATGTTATAGAAGACTACAGCGATGGTGAACTTCTAGTTGCTTCATCAATGATTCTAAAGTAAGCGAGGAGTGGATACTTGATTCAGTTGCACCTTCCACATGAGTCCCAATCGGGATTGGTTTACAACTTATGAAACAAGATCTCGAAGGTGTTGTTTTGATGGGAAATAATGCTTCATGTAAAATCGCAGTGTTGGAACAATTAAAGTTAAGATGTTTGATGGAGTTGTCGAACACTTAGTGACGTGCGGCATGTTCCGAATTGAAAAGAAATTTAATTTCGTTGAGTACTCTTGATTCAAAAGGGCAGATACACACGGTGAAAGTGGGGTTTTAAAGATTTCAAAGGGTCCTTGTTGTGATGAAAGGGCAAAGAAAGATTGCCAAGTTATATGTTTTCTGTGGTTCTATCATTATCGGTGATGCAATTGTCGCTTCCTCTTCCTTGTCGATGATGATATTACTAAACTTTGGCATATGCGCCTAGGGCATATGAGTGAGAATGGCATGGCGTAATTAAGCAAAAGAGGACTTCTTAATGGGCAAGGAATTTGCAAACCGAATTTCGTGAGCACCGTGTTTTTGGGAAGCAAAAGAGAGTTCGATTCACTAGAGGAATCCATAACACGAAGGAAACGTTGGAGTATATCCATTTCGATCGTGGGGCCGCCCCGAGTGCCTTCGAGAGGTGGAGCTAATTATATGCTAACCTTTATTGATGATTTTTCCGAAAAGTTTGGGCGTTCTTCCGAAGCGAAAAGCGATGTGTTTTCCACATTTAAGTCTTGGAAAATTATGATTGAAAAAGCAGACGGAAAGCAGATAAAATACCTCCGCATGCACAATGGCTTAGAGTTCGCTCGATGAGTTTAATAGATTGTGCAAGTCGGGGATCATGAGACACTTGACAGTTCGTCATACTCCACAAGCAAAAGCGGCGTTGCAGAGCGAATGAACGAACGATCATGGAGAAGGTTCGATGTATGTTGTCAAATGCCAACTTATCAAGTCATTTTGGGCGTAAGCGACCTCTCATCGCATGTTTTTGATCAACCGATCTCCATCCGCTGCCATTGAGAAAAAGACTCCACAAGAGGTATGGTCCGTAATCCCGCTAATTATTCGATTTAAAGATTTTGGGTGTCCTGCGTATGCTCATGTTGATAATGGAAAATTGGAACCGAGATCCATTAAATGCGTTTTCTTGGTTATAAAGTGGTGTAAAAGGCTATAAGTTATGGTGTCCGAAAATAGAAAAGTTGTGATTAGCAGAGATGTTGTTTTGATGAAACGCTATGCTACCTAACTTATCTCTTAAAGACTCTTCCAATAAAGAAAACCAAAAGCGGTGGAGCATCGATTAATACGTAATCAACTCCTCAAGCCAAGATAAAAATTGAGAATAGAGTTGCTTCTTCACCGCAATACTCTATCACCAAAAACAGGACAAGAAGAGAAATTAAACCTCCAAAGAAGTATGCCGAGGTTGATCTAGTTGCTTATGCTTTAAATGTGGTGAAGATATAGATGCGAATCAAGAGCCATTTAATTATTCGAGGCGATTAGTGTGAAGACTCGTAAAAGTGGATGTTTGCTATGCAAGAGGAGATGGAATCACTCCACAAAAGCAGAACATGGGATCTTGTAAAACTTCCTAAAGGTAAAAAGGTGTTCGTTGTAAATGGGTGTTTAAAAAGAAAGAAGGGACTCAGGAGTTGAAGAACCCGGATATAAAGCAAGGCTTGTTGCAAAGGGTGACGATGAGTGCCATCTTTCTTACAAAAGATCAAATGTTTCATGAGAGAACAAAACACATTGATATTCGGTATCATTTTGTTCGTGATATTATTGCTCGTGGTGATATTGTTGTGAGCAAAATTAGCACTCATGAAAATCCTGCAGATATGATGACTAAGTCACTTCCTATAACCAAGTTTGAGCATTGCTTAGACTTGGTTGGTGTTCATTGTTGAAGTTAAACCCTTAAGGGGTTTTTGGAAGAGGTGAAGAACTTGTTTATTGAAAGTTCGCGATGAAGAACTTGTTCATTGAGAATTTGTGTCAAGGTGGAGATTGTTAGAATTAAGTGACCCAAAATTCTTATTTAAATAAAATACGATGGAAAATAAAATAAAAGTAAAATCCATATAGAACTAGACTTCTTTTATTTTATTTTAGAATAAGGTTTTTAAACCTTATTAAACTCCATCTATTTTATATTGATTAGGATAAGGTGTTTCAATCCTACTAGAATATGGCTTTGCAAGCCTATAAATAGACATAGTCTATTCCTCTTGTATTTGAGTAAAAATTTTTCGACATAGTGAATTTTCTTCTCCTCTGCCCGTGGTTTTTTTCCCGAAAGGGTTTCCACGTAAAATTTATGTGTTCTTTATTTTTATTTATTTTATTCTATTTTATTTTTCACAAAATATATTCATTTAAATTAAATGAATTTGTTGGGGATGTTTTTGAAAAATGAAACATTTTTTACTTATAAAATAATCAAACAAAAATATCAATACTTATATTATAAATAAACAAAAAAGCACAAGCAATAGCAATTATATAACAATCAAACAATGAGCTTATAAACCAATTCAGTTTAATTAATTGAATCTCAAACTTTTGAGGTTGTAAAATTTTATAACATATGGATTATGACATATAAGCTAATGAAATCATGTAACTTTTGTTAATATATGAATATTATGTTTGGATATGAAATATAATTCTCAAGTTATTTATTACTTCTAATATTTTGTTTTTATTGTAGAATAAATAATTTATTTGTTTATTTTAGCATATTAAATATGTAGTGCGTTTCAAAATAATAAAGTAGATTATATATTTTGATTTTTAATTCATATAATAATAATTATATTAAGAATGTTATTAAATTATATTTAATAATAATTATGTTAAAATATGGTTAAACTATTTATTATTTTTTAAAATTATTTTCAATAATAATCTTATTAAAATTTAATAACAATAACAATAATCATCTACCTTAAAAAAATTTCTGCTAAGGGTATTCTGGTCATTTTAGTTTTTTTCCTTATGCTATTACAACATCATTCCATTAAACCAAACACAAGAATACTATTACAGTTTTATTCCATTTCATTCAACCAAACAGTTGAATTACTGATTATAGCTCTATTCCATTACAGCTCTATTCAATTACAGTCCTATTCCATTACAGTGAACCAAACGTACCCTTAGGGTTTCACTCATACGTTGGAGTTATTGTGAAGCTCCCTTAGCTTTTCCTTGTTGATACTATTAGGCTTTTTTATCCTAGGACTAAGTCCAACCCCAATGCTCTTGGCTTGTAGAGCTTATAGCAATTGAAGGGTTAATTTTAGCCTTTTGGATTTTTTTGGATCTTGTTTGGCCCTATCATATTCATTGGACCCTTTAGTATGTCATTTTAAGCATTTTTCAAACCCTCGTGGAAACTAGACTTGTGGTTTACACCTTTCTTGTGTCCTAATACGCGGGTGAGCAAGGCCTCATTAGGTCCGAAATCGAGCAAACAAAAGATAATTAAGCCACGAGGTTGTTAGAGTGGCTCATACTCTAGAAGTCTGAAGTCAAGGCTGAATCCTTGTAGAACCAAATAGAATGTTTTGGGAGCTTTAAAATATTCCACCACCGTATAGCATTTAACAGGGTAAGGTGGGAATGTTCTAGAATTTGATCTAGACCATCCATTGAGATCATTTATAATCGTTGGATCAAAATGGACTTGCCTATATAAGGAGAGGTAGAACAAAAAATGTACAAGAGGAAGAAGGGCAAACAAGTGGAAGGAGAGAAGAGAGAAAAATAAATTGGATTCTGACTTGTTTGCTACTTGAAGAATCGTGACCTTTTTCAATTGGTTTTAAGAGCCAATCAAAAATGGTAATTACGATGGACTGTCAATTTGTTACTTAGTCAGGACTCTTAACAAAATACTTGTTTCATTAATTTCCCTAAAGCTTTCCATTTTACTAACTTGTTACTAATTGATTCTTAACTAACTTTTAAATTCTATAACAATAGATACAAAACAAAAAAAAATGTATAGGAAGAAGGAGGGAAAATGAGAGGAAAGGGAGAAGAGTAAAAGAAACCAAATTTTAACTGGGTTATTTCTTCAAGAAGCACAACAATTTTCAATTGGTTTTTAGAGCCAATCAAAAAGGCAATTACAACGGACTGTTAGGCTGTTACCAAAGGTTGTTACTCAGTCGAATGGAATGCACTGTATCACTAAACCCTTTTAACAAAATGCCCCATTTCATTGATCCTCAAAACTCACGGTTTTTCTAATCTCCCTAAAACTCTGGTTTTACTAATTGCTTCTTAATTAACTTTTAAATTCTGTAGCAATTTATTATATTTTACCATATCTTATAGGACATTTATCAACTCCAAACACTACGACTTATACTTAACATGTTACTATTCTTTAATCTGCATTTTAACCAATGCTAAGTTAAACTTTTTTTAGAGATTCAACCATGTTTATATATTCTATTCCCTAAATATATAAAATCACACAAAGAAATCCCTAGTTGGAGCCATGTGCCAGATCTAACATATAAATCAAAGCCATTTTTTTTTTCCTTCAATGTTTATTTATTATATGAATGGTTTGAGCCATCAGTTAGATCTAAATTTTTAATTCGAATAATTTTAATTTGTTAATTAATTAATTAATTAAATTATTTATTTAAATTTATTAATTATGAAATATTAATAACTATTTTAATATTTAATTAACTAAATAAATAATAATTTTTACTATTTAAACTTACTTGATCCGAAACTATACCAATGAAAGTGAAGCGCTAACTGCCTTAGACCACAAAAACGGCATTAAATTAGGCATAATTTAAATAGAGCGAAGAGGGTTTCAGCCTCTGAGTCTTGGCATTGATTTATTATATTTGTTTCATAAGATACCTTCCTTAGCTAACTAAACAAGAAAAAAAAAAAAGAGCTGGCACTATAGAAATTAACCCCGCTGCTGATATTGTTGTTTTTATAAAAGTTAGATTTTGCTAATTTTGTATTTTGGAAATTTTTTTATTCAAATTCATCTTAAACCCTTTTGGGGTTGAGTAAGAGTAAAAAGGTTTTTTTTGGATTGAATATATAAGAATTACAAATTAGTAATGAAGTTAATGTTGGTATTGAAAAATTCGATGAAGAAAAATTAGTAACCGTGTAGATGCATGTGTTAAATTAAATTTGGATATCCTGCAATTTATTCACACTTTTTATATTGGCTTTGGGGCTCTTCACCTGATAAAAAATACGGCCTCGAAATACTTCGGATTGGACGCCAATTTCGATCGTCAACAAATAATGCCTTCCATCCCCATCGACAACGACGTCTCTACTTGCGCCGTTTGTTCCAATCCCGCCTCCAAGAAGTGCTCGCGGTGTAAATCTGTTCGTTATTGGTACACAACGCTTCCCCCATCCCTCCCCCAAATAATTTATTTTATTTTAGTGTTTTTTTTTTGTTTTTGCTTTTTTTTTTTTTGCGATGATTACTGCTGTTTTTCGTTATTGTTATAGCTGAAGTTTCTTTTGCTTTTCGAGATAACGAAAATTAAAATAGGAAAGTTTTTTTTTTTCCAAATTGAGGTAAGTTAATTCTTATGATTGAATTTTTGGTGTTTTTTTTTTCTATTAAGTTGCAAGTTTTATGCTTTTTAATTTACTTCACTTTTTCTTAAAATAAAATAATCATTTGGTATTTTCTTATTTATAGGTCAGAATATAGAAAGAATTATTTTTGCTGCCATATTGGGGTTTCCTGGATTTTTTTGCTTATAGAATCTGGACTTATTCAACACTAATGGTGTGTATAAATTAGAAGCCTTGAAAGTTCAATGTCGATACTTTGATCACCTATCAGTCAATTCTACGGAAAGATGCCATATTTCTAGTCCTATTTGCATGAGTTATCGAAAAGCCTCTTAATCTCAATGATCCTTGACTTCAAAATTTGCATTTGTTGTCCGATATAATAAAACAAGAATTCTCTATTAGCATGCTAGTGAACGATGATTTACTAATTTCTTAATTTATGTATTCATCATTTGAATGGTTTGATCTCATTACTTTTACTTTCTTTTTCAGCTCCTTAACTTGCCAGAAGGTGCACTGGAAAGACGGGCATAAGACAAAGTGCAAAGTAAATTCAGCACAGACTGCTAACACAAAATCATTTTCAGGAGTTGCTTTGGTTCCTGCCCGCGGAACCTCTACAATCAGCAAGAAGCCAACAGAGGTTAATCCTTTGAACCTCTTTAAAACCAATAGAAGTAAATTTAAAACGCATTCTTTCTTCTTCTTCTTCTTCTTTTTCTTCTTTTTTTTTTTTTTTTCCCTTTTTTCAGGTTCTTTTCCCATATAATGAGTTTGTAGAACTTTTCAACTGGGAGAAACCAGGATTCCGTCCATGTGGACTATTAAATTGTGGAAATAGGTTCATATTTACCATGCTTATATTTCTTTTTGTTCAAGCTTTTGTTTATAATTATTGTTATTTGTTACAACTTTTTATTAGACGGGATAAGTTTATTTTTCTTATTCTAATCTTTATTTATTTTTCCATGTTTGTCCTTTGCCTACAGTTGCTTTGCCAATGTTGTTCTGCAGTGCCTTGCTTCTACTCGGCCTCTTGTTGCTTACCTGTTGGAGAAAGGGCATCGGAAAGAGTGTAAATTTAGAAACTGAAACTGCTACTCTCAAGGTTCTTGAACAGCATCTGACCTTCATTGTAATTTCTTCTTTCCAGGCAGACGTAATGATTGGTGCTTTCTATGCGAACTTCAAACTCACATTGAAAGATCAAGCCAAAGTCATCATCCATTTTCACCAACTAATATTCTCTCACGGTTGCCTAATATTGGAGGTAATCTTGGTTATGGAAGACAGGAGGATGCTCATGAATTCATGAGGTTAGCATCTCATATTTGATTGCATTCTCTTTTAACATCTTGAAATTAAGAGGAAGTTGTTGGCTTCTAGATTTATTTGTAATTATCATTGCCTTTTTTTCAGGTTTGCTATTGATACAATGCAATCAGTCTGCCTTGATGAATTTGGTGGAGAAAAAGCAGTTGATCATAGCTCTCAAGAGACAACACTTATTCAGCACATATTTGGTGGTCATCTACAGTCGCAGGTGATGTATCCTATTGATTAGAATAATTGATTTTCGCCCTTTTTGCTATTGAACTTTTGTTATTTGGCATTGATAGAGATACTGTATCTTTGGATTCAGCAAACAATGTTATGCAACATTGTGTTTTTTCCATTTGCTCCTTAATTTAGGCTTTTTCCTCCATCTCCCCCCCCCCCCCTTGAAGAAAAACTAGAGTAGCCATATGAATTGGAAACTCAATGTGAATAAGAGTGTTGCTCCTTAACTAGGCCAGCATTTGTTCAGAGTCTGAACATCTTAACATTAAGGGTGTGTTTGGTTGGGAGGAAAAGTGAAGGGATGGGAGGTGGGAGTGGAAAAGTGAAAGGAAAATAAAATTGGAGTATGCTTGGTTGAGAAGAAAAATGGGACGAAAGAAAATAGGATGGATGACCATTTTCCATCCTAATGCATGAAAACTAATTCTTTCAAATTGGAAAGATAAGAGGAGAGAAAATGAGAGATGCGTATGTTAGTTCAAAATTATGCATTTTTTAAATGTTTTATTTTCTTTCCTTTCATTTTTCAACTCTAGCAAGCAATGGATGGAATTCATTTTTTCATCTCTCCTGGAAGCAGACCTATGGAAAGAAAAATAATGTTTTCCATTCTTCTAAAGATGGAAATTTGAAGGGGTAGAAAAATAGAATGATGGAAAATATTATTTTTTTCTTTCCATAGGTCTGCTTGGTAGGAGAGATGGAAAAATTGAAAGAAAAAGTAATTTTTTTTACGTCCATTGCTTGGTAGAGTTGAAAAAGGAAAGGAAAAGAAATAAAACATTTGAAAAATTCATAATTTTGAGGTAACATACACATCTCCCCTCACATCATTTCAATTTAGAAATATTGGTTTTTATGCATTTGGATGGAAAATGATCATCCCTTCCATTTTCTTTCCTCTCACTTTTCTTCCCTACCAAGCACACTTAAAATTTATTTTCCTTTCACTTTTCCATTCCCTCCTCCCATCTTTCCACTTTTCCACCCAACAAAGCACACCCTAAAGGATAGTTCAGTTGATTTTGCCATAATCCTTCATATAAATCACCTTGCTTGGTATTATTCAATGCTTAGTTTGTACCCTGATTTATATGCTTTATCATCATGTTAAAACCTTGCAGGTGATTTGTACAAATTGCAATAAGATTTCAAATCAATGTGAAAATATGATGGATTTAACTGTTGAAATTAATGGAGATGCTTCATCGTTGGAGGAATGCCTTGATCAATTCACTGTTAAAGAGTGGCTTCATGGGGAAAATATGTACAAATGTGATGGGTATCATTCATTCCCCTTCACTTGCTCTCAAGATCTATATAATTTAGTTTGCATGGTTTTAAATTATTGAGACTGGAATTTTAGCTACATTTTATATGCTTTTATTGTACATTGATTTGTACCTATTTGGTTTATTTATGGTGTTTATTATTTTCAGTTGCAATGACTATGTCAAGGCATCGAAGCGGCTTACTATACGATGGGCTCCTAACATTCTTACAATTGCCTTAAAAAGATTTGAGGTCTTACCTACATCTTGCATATGTTATTTGTTTGTTTTGTTGATGCTTACTGTCTTCTTTTTGTTTGCTGGTTAATAGAATCATTGATTTCTTTGGGTAAATCATACCTAAAGTCACTAAACCATTAGGAAATTTATATTTTGGTCACACAATGTTAAAAAGTTATAAAATGATTACTAAATTATTCGAAAGTTTTTATTTAAGTCAATGGGCTGTTAAGTCTTTTTTTTTTTTTTTAAGAAAGTCTAGCTAGCTCCAAGTAATGATTCAACGATCGATACAATGGATCAGTATTCATCGACAAGTGGAAGAACACACCTTAGATATCTAACAGTCAATGTCAAAGATTGGAGAAAAAAGCTGTTTGAATTCTAGTTCGTAGATTCGTGATGTTTAAAGATATTTCATGAAAAAAAACTTAATTGTAGAAGAGAAGGGGATGAGAGCTTTCGTTTAGTGCAGACAATGCGAATAGAGAAGGCCATATAATATCGACTTTAACAACCTAGTAACTTAAATGAAAATTTTTGAATTGTTTAGAAATCATTTTGTAACTTTTTAAAGTTGACCAAAACGTACACATACTAATAGTTTAGTGACTTTAGGTGTAGTTTACTCTTTTTTATGGCTGAAATTTCTATTGAAAATCTTTGCAGAGTGGCCGGTTTGGGAAACTCAACAAAAGAGTTAGCTTTCCTGAGACATTAGATCTTACCTCTTACATGAGTGGGGATGGAGATGATACCAATGTGTACAAACTTTATGCAGTTGTTGTCCATTTGGATATGTTAAATGCATCCTTTTTTGGTCATTATATCTGCTATACCCAAGATTTCAATGGAAACTGGTATAGAATTGACGACTGTAAGGTACTCCCTCTCTCTCTGACACGCACACACATGTATTACCACCATTTCCCTTTTCTGATTGTGAGTGTTGTACCTATTAAAAGAATCTCTCTGCGGAGTTTTATTTGTGCCAAGATCACTGTGTCATTCGCCTTCAATCATAATTACAAAGTGGTAGACAAAAAAAAAAAAAAGGTTTACTTGAGTTTTCTGTTGTGAACTTGATGTGATCTGCCACTTTCTCCAGGTTATGAGGGTTGAATTGGCAGAGGTCCTTTCTCAGGTTGCATATATGCTTTTATATAGCAGGTACCTTTTTCCTTGGTAAATTCTGGCATTTAAAGCCATTTTTTTCTCTCCCATTCTTCTGTTCAAAGCTTTGATTTACTTTGCAGCATGTATTAATTAGAACCCCATAATTCTTGAATGTTTGATCTGAATTAACCTGTTGAGATAAAATTGCAACTATTGAGATTTTAAGATTTAGATACTCCTGCATCACTGGCCCCTTTTAAATTGGTAAAGGAGGGATACATGGATTTTGGTTGTCAAAAAGGTTGCTTTTATTGTATGTGTAATCATCTTTGCAAGTGCTTTATATCAGTGACCTTACAGGGAAACTATTTGTGCAGGGTTTCTGTACGCCCCTCATGTCTTAGAACTTCAGGAACTCAGGGGAATGATGAAGAGAAATCAATTAAAGCTTTAGTTGAACATTGTCCAAAGCAGCAAATTCAGTGCCTACCTGAAAATGAGTCCATCACTTCTAGTCTTTCTCCGTCCTTGTCATTGAATGGTAGTTTGCATTCAGAAATTCCTGGACTTAAAGTTGAGTCATCTACAGGAATGAATACTGATGCTCAACATCAGGATGGTGATGTGGTTAGTTTAAAGTCCAACTCCTCTCTTTCTGAGGAAGTTTCCTTCTGTGAAAACAATTCATGTTTACAGATTGATTCAGAAGTTATCCGAATAAATGGTGATGATATGGATAAGGTTAATTCTATAGCTGTGAGAGGAAACCCAGAGAATATGGATAGGATTAGTACTCTGCCATGTTCAACTGATATGAAGGGGATTTGCAGGTCTGACAAAGATCTATTTGATGCAACCAACTCCGAAGATATATAAAAGCCAAAAGTGCGAAGACAATTGATGCAAAGCAATTTTCATTTGTTCCAATCGAAATAAATAGCTGTGAGCTAGATTCGCAAGTATCAACTAGTTATGTGATGAAAGATTCACAAGACGTAGATATGGCCAGTTCCAAATCTAGTCCATCTACTGAAGGGGATGGTTTGTGAAAGATGAGACATCTCGAGCTCAAACCCCGCTTTGAAATGCGAATTGTCGATGGCAAGGTAGTTTCCCTTGATGTAATTGGCTGCAGTTTATGGGGTAATTACTTTGTTCATATAGTTATTGTTTGGATTATCCCATCATTGAAAATACTAAATAGATTCTATTTTTTTAAAGTTGACCCTTAACCATTTTAGGGTTACACAGTCGAAGAATGTGGTTAGAATTATAACAGGAATTCCATTGTCAATAAATCTAAGCTCAGGGCTTGAATTATTTCAGTTTTGCAACATATTTAAGCTATTTATTAACACATCAGCACAGAATTACATATTAATTTCAAATTCCACACCTTTTCACTTTCATAGCACAGTGCAAAATATATAAGACAAAACAACATTTTACTTGGCCTGTCTGCTTAGGATTCACTGTTTATCATTTAATTGCTATTCATTCTAAAATTATGGTTGATCCTCCTGAACAACCAGCGTTGGAACCAAAATAATTAGGCAACTTTTTGGCATCTGAGTTGCTTGCAACCTCTGAAAAACAAAAAGAGTTGTTTGATCAGTAATACTGGGAGAAAACAAATCCCGAATTGATAAACAAGATTTGTTTAACATACTATAAAGTTTAAATATAGGCGTAATTCCATTTCCAATGAGCTCAAGTTTGACACAATCCTTTAAACCGAGGCTATTTCCAATGCAAATGTTTCTCCAACCGCGTCCAATGTAGACTTGACCGTCTGAATCTTTGAGCCGTATACTTGCCATCCATGACCGACCTTGTTCATCAACAAGAACCGTCTCACAAGATCTGTCCAGATCATTGGACCTTGCAAATTTTCTTGGAATATTCTGTACGATATATGAAACATAACTGTGATGCCTATTGAATTGATTTTACAGGCGTATTTTTTGTACCAAATAAATAAACTTACCAGTCTGAAGCTTTTCATGGATTCAAGGGTCAAATTTGACACAAAATGAGGGCTTTCAAGGGTGACCGAAGTGCTTGTCCGTTTCTCATGTTGTTCTAAACCATCAAATCATACTATTAAGCAATACTTTCTCAGTATCAATGTATATACACATGGACATATATAAGGAAAAAGAATGAAAGAGCTTACTCCCAATCTCTTTTGCGGTTTGTTGGGTTTGGGTAGCTAATAGTGGATATTGTCTTTGACAGGCACTAGTATCAAACACCACAACATCAAAAACCATATTTCCTCCATATCTGAACACCAAGAAATCGCCCACATGTAAATCATGGTCTCGTGCAAAATCTTGCCACCCATCTTCAAATCTCCGGTCTCTAATCTTCACTGACCATGTTCTTCCATAGCTTCTCAGGACGGCACTTTCACAGTTAATTTGACCCTTTAAGTAGTCCTTGAAAAATGAAAGAGGGATTGACTGCAAATAATGCATGCATTACTTTAGCTCTACTTAGCAACACAGCAGAATGCAGAGAGAAGAGAGAGATACTTACAAGGTGGAAGCCTGGTAAGAGGGGTTGGAAGAAGTGAGGAATAGTGGGAGAAAATAAAGCAATGGACATAGCTGCGTTGAAAGTGAGTTGAGATGTTCTAGTTCCTTGGGGAAACTGACGAAGCTTGCATTTATTTCAGGCATTGTGTTGAAACTTGGGATGCTCAACGGCACATCTTAGACCTACGCACTTAACCACATTGAATGTCTTATTTATTATAAAATAATAATTATTGGCAATAATTTTTTTTATAAATTACATCATTAGTCATTAAATTAGGCTGAAGTTTTCATTTTGGTCATTTAACTAAAAAGGTTATAATTTTTTCGTTGAATTATTTAAAAGTTTTCATTTAAGACACCAAACTATTCAATAGTCACTAAATCATGACCCAATACTATGTTCACATTTTTGGATTTCCTTGTTCGATTCTTAATTTAAGAATGATCTAGGTATTCTGTTATATGGTTTCTTGTTGTTAATTATACTTTTCTAAAAGCTTAATTTGCTATTGTAGTTTAGTGTATTGTTGTGCAGTGGGAGTATTATTTTCTATGGTAGGGTTCTCAACCCCTTTAAGTCTCCGACTATTGGTTACCTTTAATGAAATCAAGTTGGTTCAGATAGTTTTGATGATATCCAAGTGCTTGCTCTAATTAAGGTTGTTAGTAGTATTGTCCTTGACCAAATGGTCCCTAATAGTTGTAAGTAGCATAACCTTGATATTTTGCTCTTTAATTGTTGCTAAATATATTGCTCGTGATCATAACCATATTGGTATCCATACTAATTATAATATTGATTCTAGTAATGCTGATTATTTTGCTCGTAAGTGATCTCATTTTCTTGCACTTTTAAAATGTTTTGGGTTGATTGAGCCATAGCTTTTTTCTCTAGATTCCCATAAATGGCACCGATTGGCATAACAATTAAGTTACAGAAAATATTTTAAGTAGACTATGATGGTGGTTTATACCGTATGTGGTGAAAAGAGTTATTGAGGATGGAGGTTTAAGATGGTGATTTAGCAAAGTGAAGTTGATCTCTTTTGTTGTTTGTATGTCATTGTGTCCACTTAATCTTGGAGTAGATCTGACTCTTCAATATTTAGATCTAGATTAAGGTGCTATGACTTGGATGCATAAAAAGGCGAGGTTAGTGTACTTGGTAAGTTGAAAGAATTAATGAAATTGAATAGAATGATGTGATCCTCTAATCGCATTAAACCTCGAAAAGAACAACGAGGTTCAAACTCGAATTATTGGAGCACAGTTTATTGCCCGATCGTCTAAAATATATTAAAAAAAAAAACTTAAACCCAATAACTATATTAAGAAACTAACAAAGTATAAGGACTTTAACTCAATTTCTATAACAAGTTACGAATCAATGGTATAAGCAGGACCTTGACCCGTTATCTAGGAAGATAAGAACCGAAATTATAAGGTAGTCGCCACACTCAATATAGGTAAAGGGTGAGTGATAAGATTAGGAAGGGGGTGAACGCCACAAGAAATAATTCTTGATAAGTTCGGATAAAGTTCTCAAAAGAACCAAAGAGATAACTTTTAGGGTGGGGTGGGTTTGGATGGGTGGTGTGGTGCAATGTGGTGCATTTATCTTACTTTTTGTCTCATGCTACAATATCGCTACAGTATCTAATCTCACTGCCACCGTTGTTTTTACACTAACTGCAGGTAGACATACCGCCTATCCAAACAACCCTTAATTAATTAATGTTTATTAGCCTTTTACATAAGCCTAAGGCCTAATGTTTATACTTGGATCAAATCCCACAAGAATGGGAATGGGCAATTCGACCATTAATAAGATACATGTACCAAACCAATACATGAATCTAGCTGGTACATGAACTTTAACATTCAATGAATTGACGAAGAGTCACATTTATCCCCCTTTAGACGTGATGTGTCACAGGTCAAAGTTTAAAGCCCATGACCATCGCACCAAATGCATTCATTGGATGTCTATTGTTTAGATGGGGATCATTTGACCCGCAAGAACTGGCTCGATTCAGTAAGCTATTAGATAAGCTTGTCAGATTGAAGCCTGGTTGGCCCGATAATAAAGATATGGCAACTTAGGCAATCTTGATAAATATGGGAACTAATCTTTAAAGATTGATAGATAATCATATCTTGTAAAGATTAGATTTGATTTGATTTAATGTAATCTTGTAAATCCCTAAAATCAAGGGATAAACTAATCTCATCTGTTGATGTAATGTAATCTTGACTGGGGGAGCTCAACTATAAATAGAGAGTCTTCCCCTCATTTGTACTCACTCTATTCATTGTTTCATTATTCTTTGTGAATAAAAGAATATTGAGAGTATTTACTCAAACACATCTCATGAGGAGTTCTAAAGTAGCCCTCACTTGAGTAAATGCTGATTAGGCGAGTTTGGACGAACAAATCACGAGACGAAAGATCTAGCCCTGTAACGACCCAAAATCCGTGGGCACCAGAAAAGTGTGTTATCGGGCCTCCGTCTTAGTGAAATAAGTTCGAAAATAATTATTAAAAATATTTATGAGTCTAGTAGTGTGTTTAATTAGGTTTTAATTAAGTAAATTTAGCTTAATTTAGAGTAATTAGTAAAAGGATTAAATTGAATAAGGGTAAAAGTTTAATTATAGATTAAAGAAAAATTAAAAGGACTTAAGAGGAAATTAAACCATTTCCTATAGCTGAGGCGGTTTAACGTGGAAAATATCAAAGATTTTATTGATTAAAAAAAATATATATTTATTTAATAATTAAGTATATTGTATTATATTATATTATATTATTATTATATATAAAAGAGACAAATAAGTTAAAAGAAAAGGAAATGAAAACGAAAACAGAGAAGAAACAGGGGAGAAAGAAGAAAGAAAAGGGGAAATAGGGTTTATGAAGCTTGGAGTTAATTGGTAAGCTCAATCAAGTCCTTTTCTCATAATTTTGATATTTTAGAAGTCTTAAAACAAGTTTTTGATGAAATTAAGTTGTTAGTTTGGAAGTTCTTAGGTTTTAAACAAAGTTCATGTTGAATAAAATGATGAAATAGGGGTTTAATTGAATGAAATTCAAGTTAGAATAGATATAAGGATTGAATTGCAAAGTAAGCTATAAGTTTTGTGTTTTAGGGACTAAATTGAGGAAAATTCGGAATTAATAAAATATGTTGAAAATTTAATAGTTAAATTTGAGTTTAAATGAAATTTGAATAGGAATAAGGTGTGAATTGGTGTTATAAATTTGGTTATTAACATTTTACATCAAAACAGTTTTGGGAAGTAGCAATGGTCTGACTTTGAAAATTCACTAAAAATTTTATAAATTGAACTAGAAGATGAACAAAATATGTAATTAAAGCTTATTGATTCTAGTTTCTTATAGTAGAAACAGTGTAAGCAATTAATTGATGAATCAAGAGATATTTGAAATTTTGTAATACTGGTTTGGGGTGATTTCGAGATGCCCTGTTTTAACTTTGGAAAATCATTAACAATTGTACAAAAATTATTATGGAGTGTAATTTATATATCTGAACTCCTTAATGAATCTAGTTTCAAAATAAATAAACAAGAATCTTATTCGAGTTCTGTACAATGAGATTATTTATTTTTAGTAGAGAGAGGTCAGAACTGTCAAATGAAATAACAGGGGAGTATTTAACGAATAAACTGTACTAAATGGCTAGACAAAAAATTATGGAAATTTTATGGTTAGAAGATATATGAGTCTAGTTTTAAGAAAAATTTACGGATATTAATTTGGAGTTTCGTAGCTCAAGATATAAATAATTTAGTAACAATGACTCAAGTAGACAGCTTAATGGTGAAATTATATATATACATTAAAAATGGTTAAATTTGCATGTTTAGGCTCATGAATTAAATTGAATCATGTTGTATTGATGATTATAAATTATTATTTTCGTAGCCAACAAAGAACCTGAAGCATCAGCATCGAAAGGAAAGGAGAAAGTCATCAAGGACTAAAACGGGAGAATTACGGTGTGTATTACTATAATTCAAATTTTAATTATTATTGATTGCTGAAATTTTAATTGTTATGTATGGTAAATAAGACTTGAGGTAAGTATGTGAAATTGAAATTAGAAAAAGTAAAATAATACCCTATTAACTCGTCGGACTAGATTCGATACAAATGGCATGCCATTGGATTTGTGATGTGATGAAGAGATTGTAGTTCGGCTGAGAAGATGTTTCTGTTATTATCTACTTCGGTTTATCCGAATAGGCATTTAATGCCTTATTGGTGTGTTGGGAGGATATATTATACCGGTGTATTATGGAGGATTTACAATATTCCGGGTGTGTTTGGGTTGGATATTCTGGTGTGTTTGGGTGGAAATCCGTGTATCTGTCATAATCCGAGCTTTGTTAATAGGGTAAATAATTGAAATGAAATTTTGAAAATGAGATTATTTGTTTTAGCACTATTGAAAAGTACGAGAAAGAATGTATGAGTTAAATTATGAATTGAGTTAGTATGAGAAAAATGAATTATGAATTTAAGATTTTATGAAGTAAAATAATTATATATAAAAGTAGTTTAAATAATTATAAAATTTATGGTTGATGTTTGTAATTTATTAATATTAAATAGTCTTGATTTATAGTAATACCACTGAGTATATCCATACTCAGAGTACGGTTGTTTCCGTGCGCAGGTTAGTAGAAGTCAAGTGTCCCGACTCAGTATCCAGAACAATCCCGACTCCAACACAAACTTGGTGATGTATATTTTTCTTTTGGGTAAAGGTGGCATGTACATAGGTGTTGTTTAGTCACTTGATATGTATATTACTTTGGGTAGTGAAGGATGAATTATAAAATTTAGATGGTTAAATGAAATGGAAAGAAAAGTACATGATATTTTGATACATGAACATTAAGTTATTAAATGAATGAAGTTTTTAACCAATTTTGAATGATGCTATGATAGTTATTAAGTTAAAATTTTGTTAATGATATAAATATTAGTTATATGATTGTGAAATATTGGTGTTGGTTGTTTTGGTTTGAATTTGCAGGAGGGTTAAGTAAAAATAAGCAGAAATGCTACCGAAATTTTTATAAAAAAAAAAATTAGAATACTCGAACAATTCCCGTTCTACTTTTAATACGTGTTTGAACTTCGAGAGTTCAAGATAGGGACTCAATTTTTATATTATACTATGAAAATTTTTAATAATTGTAAATTATTAGTAAGTTGTCTGATATGTCCGGTAATGCCTCATAACCTCGTTCCGATAACGGTTTGGGGTTAGGGGGTATTACAAGCCCCGTAACACATGCATGTATGTTCCTTGGCTTGGCTAAACATGCATTGAATCTTAAAGGAAGATATGTGGCCTTTCATGTATGTTGTTTGTACATTAAACCCAAGGTAGGTGAAGAGTTGATGGTGCATGGATTCTCATGATACAATGTATCAATGGAAGCTGAATGATCTTTGGTGTATGTTCCTTGTGCAACCAACCATGAGGATGTACCTAAGACATATTAAAAGCCTATTAAAACATAAAATGTTAAAACATAAATAAAAAAACATAACAAACATAAAGACATTAAAACACTCATGAATGCATTAAGTAAAGAGATTGAATCTTGAAAACCAAGTGGCTGGTGTTAGGATCTGAATGGGCTGCTTCTAGAATGTTGCATTCTCCTTGATCTTGTTGGATCTAAATTTTGAACTTGGGCTTTTCACATTCGACCCAATCTTCTTGGGGCATCCCGTGATTGCCTTTTTAAGTCATTTAACCTTAGTACTTGCGAGTGGCCCACTTAGTGTTTGTAAAGGTTCTTTTGAGCTTGAAAATGGCCCTCTTGATTTTGGCCCAATTATAGGTCAACTTGGAGTCAACCCAATTGAAATGGGCCCACTTGTAGACAATCTCATTGTGGCTTGAATTGGATCCTTAGCCCTTGAAAATGGCCCAATGATGAATGGCTTCATTGAAATCGGTTGCATACTAAAATTGCCCGACGAAAACTTGGCCTCCTTGGAACTTGAAGACGAATGTTAGTTGATGATACACATGATGGAAGCAAGCTCACGTCACCTAAGGTATCTACTGTCTTTAATGGTGTTGTAGTGGTAGACTAGCGTAACTCAAGAATGTTAAAACGTGAGACGTATAACAAAAAAAAGAAAAGAAAAGAAAAGAAAAAAGTGATAAGAAGCTGAATTGTAGATGAGATGCAGATGGAGCCATCGAAACATAATTATTACTACTACTTGGAAAATGGTAGATGCAACAACGAAACAGCCAAAGCTCCATTAGTGTTGCAATGAAACCAAGCAAGGAAGGGAGCATCCCAAGTGATGCTGATGGCGATGTCTTTGTTCCAATTCCCAATCCCATTCTCTTTCTCAGTATCTCACCGCCAGCTGTTTCTCTATATACCAAATCTCCCTTCCTTTTCCCCTTTCTTTACGGTCTATTTATTTTTTTACTTGTATTATTTTATTATTATTTATTATTTATTATTTATTATTATTATTATTGGATATTCCATCTTCACGTTCCTTCCCGCTGGACTTCTTAATCTTAACCCTCTCCATCGACCCTTCAAACTCCCCTTTTCACTCGATCCAACAGTTCTCTTATTTTCTAGATTTTCATTCCATAAAAAGGCTACCTTGGGTCTCTATGTAATTCAACCATTTCTGCTATCAGGTGATTTGTTTTCCGATGATGGTTGGTTTTCATTTTTCCTTTTTTCCCGATCTGAAGACCCCATTTTCTGGTTGTTCGATTTGCAGGAATCTCTTTGTAGTTCTTATATATTTTTATAGGTGGAATCTGGATTCTGTTAACTCGACGATGTAATTCGATTTGGATTTACTGCTATTCAAATTGTCTTTGATTTGCAAAAGCGGCAATCCAATCTTCGATCTCTATCAATCATGGATACCAGCACTGTTGCAGATGGCAGTTCCTTTTTAAGGTTATAATTTTGTCTTGTAATTGTTCTGACACTTAGATATTTTGCATGTCAGACATCATTTACTTTACCCACCAAGTACACTGTTCTTTTCTTTTAAGAGGAAAAAAAAAAGAACAGAAATAAAAAGCATTGTTATTAAATCAGTAAAGCTGAAGATTTGTTTGCCATGTAGTTTGTTTGCAGCTTTATCATATGGGATTGCATCCATGGCTATGGTTTTTATCAATAAAGCAATTATTATGCAATATGCGCACTCCATGACCCTTCTTACTTTGCAGGTATTTCTTTTTGTGTTTTCTCTTTTAAAGAAACAAAATGGGGCATTGGATCTTTGAGTTTATTGTAAACAAACTTACTTGGTTACTTGATTGTCTTAGCAATTGGCAACTACCTTGCTCATTCACTTTGGTCGGCAAATGGGTTATACAAGAGCAAAAGGGGTTGATATTACCACAGCTAGAAGGCTTCTCCCTATTTCTTTATTTTACAATGCAAATGTGGCATTTGCTCTTGCAAGCTTGAAAGGCGTTAATATTCCTATGTATATTGCTATAAAGAGGCTCACACCACTTGCTGTTCTCATTGCTGGATTCTTTTCTGGAAAGGGAAAGCCTACAACTCAGGTTTGTACTGTCATTTCTTTACGTCTTTTTATGTATAATTTTGGTGTCTGGTACTTGATTGTTGACAGCTTGTGTAGCTTAAAATGATTGTTAAGGGGTTTGATTGATGTTTATGTCCATGTCAATGTCAATGGCTTCCTCTTTATCATGTTGGTGCCATTTTAAAGTTAAACTGTTTGCATTGTATGTTATGCATCTAAGACCATCAAACTGTCCTCTTTCCCTTAATAAAAACAGAGCTTAAGTAAAGGTGTCAAAGACACATGTCCTTGTGATCATCTTTTTCCTTGTCAATGAATTCAATGGGCTTGTTTTTGTCATTTGTAACAAGCTTAAAATATTTTGCACTTGGTCTTGAAAATTCTCATCCATTGTGTGCTTTGTGTCAATTTTCAGGTGACCTTTTCGGTAGTTTTGACTGCTGTGGGAGTTATTGTAGCTGCCATTGGAGATTTTTCTTTCGACTTGCCCGGATACACCATGGCCCTAACTTCTGTGTTTTTCCAGGTTTCCTTTTGCACGTATATACATATAGATATAGTTGGTTATGAACTTGCATTGCATGTTGAGGTTCATTATTAACGCCCTGCATCGCTTCCTCATGTTGAAGTTTAATCCAAAATGCAGACCATGTACCTTGTGTTGGTGGAAAAGTCTGGTGCAGAGGAAGGGCTTTCTTCAATAGAGATAATGTTCTATAACAGTTTTCTTTCTCTTCCATTTTTGCTTTTTCTCATTATAGCGACAGGAGAGTTCCCAAATTCTTTGGCATTATTATTAGCAAAGGTCAGGACTTTGCACATTTTCTTTCAATTGTAATTCATTTGTGATTGTGGTAGGCCTGAGCAAATGTCACAAGATTAAGTGAAACTGTTTTTTTCCAATAACATGTGGCCTCAGAACCTTGTTGATAGCTGCAGTTTAGATTAGATTAGTTTGTTAAGACGCTTAACCAATCAAGAAAGTGCATGAGAATTTAGATTGCGCATAAATTGTTATACAACGTTGGTCCTGAGAGCTCCTTTTCCCTCAAATATGTCTCACCTTGGATTTCATTTCATTTTCACTTCTGTTTATATTAAGAACTACTTCAGGCTTCCATTAGGAACATAGGGATGTTTTCCATCTAAAGCAAAGGAAGTAGGACCGAATTCCTTTAATCAGGACCATATAACCAGATAAAATAAAATCTCGGCTGTAGTTGATTCCCTGCTATTTGAAATATTTAATCTTCCTTAAGTTGTTAAATTGTTTCTTGGATGTTATTAGGATTTCATAGATTTGATTTCTAACTTGATTTAATATCTATGTGTGCAGAGCAATTCTTTCTCGTTTTTGTTCATCCTACTACTTTCATTGGTGATGGGGATCGCTCTTAACTACACCATGTTTTTGTGTACCATAGTTAACTCAGCTCTAACCACAACCATTGTTGGAGTACTCAAAGGTGTTGGATCCACGGTAAGTCTGTTTGCCCCATAACCTGCCTGGAAAGCTTTTTAAGGGATGTAAGTGTGGATTTTGTCTTACTGATAAATATTTTCACAAAACATACATAAGTGATGCCTGATATATACTTTCTTTTCATTATTAGACGCTTGGATTTGTGTTACTGGGAGGTGTGCAAGTTCATGGTTTGAACGTAACCGGATTGGTTATTAACACGGCCGGTGGGGTGTGGTATTCTTACGCCAAATATCAGCAAAAGAAGATTAAAGCACCCAAAGTGGTGATGGATTTGGAGGCTCATCGAAGATAAATTGAACTCAATTTTGCATGGTTAATATTGCCTTGTTGGTTTCTTTTTGTTTTCATTTTCAAGTGTTACTCCAATGTGTCGGTGATGGTTATGAAAGTATGGACAAGTAAAGGAGGCCCCAAGAGAAGGGTATAGAGTGAACATTTTTAATGATGCTATATGTACTTATAATTATTGCCTGGGATAATATCATCAGATATTTCACTTTTCTAACTTTTTACCTAAAGAAAATATATATTCTTCTAAATGTTTAAGGCAATGTCCATGGAATCGAAATTTTTGTCTTCTCTGCATCCACTCCAATATTAGTCAATATAAGTTAAAATTTTCAATCCCAAAAAATAAAAATTATAATTTTCTAAATATTTTTAATTTGTCATGTGTTATCATGCTATTGGTTGTTAGTATCACATCAGCATATTTTAACAACTATATTAGTTAGGTAGCTAAAAAAGTACTAAGTTGACTTACGATTTTTAAGTTTAGGTGCTAATTAGGTTAAAAAATATAAGTACCAAGGAGATATAAGTTATCAAGTTTAAGTACTTCAGATATATTAACTCAATAATATATTGAGTGAAGCCATTTATAAATGGTCCAATTATCCATATCAACTTTGTATTATTAATTTTGTAAACCTTTTAGGTATTTTCAATAAAAAATATTTGAAAGAAAAGATAATAAGAGAAATTATTTTATTTTAATACATAAAAATAAATCAAGTTGGAGACATAAGATGAAAAAAATAAGAGATATAATTTTAAAAAATGCATTTTTGAAATTTTAATTTTCTTCTTATTTTTAATACTACTAAGCAATAAAAAAATTCTTTCAAATTTTTCATCTTTCTTGCTAAACACACGAATAAGAAGAATATATATATTTTATTTTTTTCTATTTTTAATAATTTGTTTTATTTTTCGTCTTTATATTTTTCTTTTCATTCTCCCAATAAATTCCTAGTATTCTTTGTTTAAATTAGTACTACTTTTTAGAATTGGTTGATTTAAGTTGAAAACCTAATAGGTTTAGTTCTATTTGTAAATTAATATGGAATTGAATTTTTGTAATTTTATGCGGATTATATTTGTTTTCAATAAAATTGAATTTTTTAAATGAAATATTGTGATACATATAGTGATCGCTACCACCACAAGGTTACCTTTGCCAACCTTTCAGTTTCACCTCCCACCTAGCTCCACTCGTCTAGTTCGGCCATCGACATTGTTCCACAAGGACCTAGGAAATATGCAAGACAATTATCTCTACAATTGGACCATTCTAACAAGACAACCATCACTTGTCACCTACATACCCTACAACTTAGATGATATCACATTCTCACTTAACAAGGGTCTTGGAAAGGACTAGTTGACTAACTAGAGGCAACCATGTGTCCCACTAGGCCCACCTCTATAAACTATCTCTCACCTCCATATAGTTCTTATGATCTTCATCATCCTTACCATGAAGGTAATCCCCAATACCCTCACCTAGATATTATGCTCAGTATGAGTAGGTGTAACTCTCATTGTATTAAGGAAAAACTAGTGTCTCTTAGGTGACCAAACCTCCCAAAATCTTTATTTTCTTTATTTTAGCTCACAACAATTCATTAAGATGCAAGAAAGGATAAGAATGTTAGAGAAACAACTTTCTCCACAACAAACATTGTACCAACAACGACAAAAATATAAAAAGAGGTTAATCAAAGAAATGAAAAAATATATAGAAAAGGTATGGTTAGGAAAAGACCCTCAACAACAAGACCCTCCATTTGATGTTTAACAGGAAGAGACAGTTCAGTCTATTCATATCAAACAACTCAATCAACAACTTGGAGTGAATCTCGTAGATCCTCCATATCAACCACAAGAACAAGACCCTAAAGTTAGTTAACTTTATTTGAAGAACATATGCAAGTGATGAGGTAGGAAATGCAATAATTTCATAGTGTGAGACCCATTTCTCTTGAGGTTATTCATATTAGCCGTTAGCCCCCAAAAGTTGTACAATATATATCTCTAACACTGAAGCTAATTAAAAAGATGTACAATAGTCTTAATTTATAGACATATTTAAATATCAAATGAAATAATATTTTATAATTAATAAAATAATATGAAAAAAAAGAGAAAACACTTCTAAAATATATTTAAAAACAAATCAAACAATGTATTAAAAAAAGAAATTAAAATATTTTGACTTGAATGGAGCGATGGTTAAAACTCTTGTCAAATACTTCTTGACATATATTTGAATCAGACATTACTCTTACTTTCTACCCTCATATTATATAAAAGAAAATAATTAAAATAGCATAAAATCCAAAAACTAAAAATTTAAAGTTACATGTTAACCCTATTTTTAATCCCCAAAAGTATTATTGAAATTTTTACAACAAAATTAAAAATATTTATGTAATTATTAAAATATTAATATTATCAATTTAAAAATTAATTTTTAATATTATTAGATGTATTTAAATATGTTCTAAAAAGCATAAAGAAATTATAAAATATTATTAAAATCTATAAATTAACATAATTTATAAGCATGTTAAATTTTAAACTAATATAAAATACTTTCGAAAATGAAAAGAAAAATCGAAAACAACTTAAAATTTAAAATAGTTTTAAACAACGTATTTTTAAAACACATATTTTAACCGACTTAAAATTAAAATTAAAATATTCATTCACACAATGAATTTTTAAACCAATAAAAATACTATTAAATTTTTTAAAACATAATAATAATATTTTAAATAATTAACAATATTGTTAATCCATACCATCATAAAATTTTATTCATTTTATTTATAAAATTTAATAAAGATATAAAATAATTTAATACATTTTAATTTATATATAAACGGTGTAAAAAAAAAACTAGTGTATGAGATGAGAGAGAGATGGGTCACGAATAAAATGATACTTTACGAATAAAATTTTAATATAAATGAAGGGTATACTTCGTACAAAGCTTAGAGCTATCCGTTATGCATTCAACTTAAATTTTGAATGGAGTGAGTTTGTGCAATAAAATTATTATTATTTTGTGTAGTCAAAATAATATATTTTTATTTTATAATAAAAATACATTACCTAAAATTGATTATAAAATATGAAAATATCTTTATATTTTTAAAAGATTAATATAATTTTTGTTCTCTAAATATGGTAATTAGGTCTATTTTAGTACTTATATTTTTTGTATGCCATTATGTAACTAAATTCATTTTGGTCATGTTGGGGATAAGCCCGGTTTAAGCAACGAACAAGTCAAAAAAATAAAAAAATTAAAAAGATCGAATACAAATATTTTATGTGAAAAACTAATCCGATGAGAATAAAAAATCACCGGTAAAAATAATTTCACTAAAATGATAAAAAAAAACGAATAGTACAAAATATGGAGATAAAATTAAACCCTGAGGCTCGAAATAAAAACCTTCAAAACGTAAAGACAAATTTTTTTGTATTTACAAAGCTAAATTTATTGATCAAATAATATTAAAATAACTTACACTAATCAAAATTTAAGTGAGAAACTAATATTAAAATAACGTACATTAATTAAAGTTTAAGTAAAAAACTAAAAGTAAAGTTTAATTGAGAGAAAAATTAAAAATACGAGACATAACTCCATATGTCATTTTAATGAAGTGATATTTTAAAGTTATCATATTTTATTCTAAAAAGAATGATATAATTTTAAAATGTCACGTTATTAAATTTTTACATTTTAAAGTTTAAAGATTGAAATGGACTTAATTATTAAGTTTAAATAATAAAATGAAAAAAAAAGCTACCAAAGTGAATTAATTATCAAATCTAGTGATAAAAGAGATATATTAATTTTTTAAAATTAATAAAAATAAATTTTAAAAATGGGTCCAAGGGGATCCAATAATTGTAGCAGTAACCATAAATTAAAAGGGGAGAAATGCACATGCATTTGTTGTGCAGTGGTGAAGGAATCCACAGTCAGCTCAGTCACAGCCAGTACTCAAAAACGATTCGATTTCACGTCCCTTTCACCTTCGCCTTTATCATTCAAAGCACAAGTACATATACGCTATAGCGCATCATTTGTTTGGATCTACCAAATTTATTTTATCGCTGCTTTCTAACCTTTCTATGTTTTATTGCAAAATGAAAAAAAGTTTGAATTTAACTATGTAAATTATATTATTAGTAACGTATTATATATGTTCTTTTAAAAGTAATAATTAAAATTATTTATAATCTTTTTAACCTATAAATAGGAGAATAATGTATTTTAGCATAATTGAACTCATATCTTTCTACATTGATAACAATATCTATACTAATCAAGTTAATATTTAATTAGTTATTTACTTGTTATTTAATTAATTTTCATCATTTCAATGTCTTTTTAACACCTTTTATTAAGTTTTTCTTCAATTTTGAAACTCAAATTTTATATATTTAAAAATCTCTATTTTTTTATACTATGATATTTTTCTTTACAAAAAAATGTTATTCTTGTATATCTAACCTCATAAAACCCAACCTTTTTCCTCAAAATTTCATTTTCTTAATTTTGAAAATGAATTTTATAATTAATTAATTTTTGTAAAATTATGCATTGATGAAAATTGATGATCATGATGCTATTGTGTTTCTTTGTAAGTTACTTCTCAATTTTCTTAAGATTCTTTAAATTTCCCCTAGGCACCTAGTGATCACCTGTCTTATCCTTTAATCAAACTTTTAGCCATGGCACCGAAATTTAAGGCACATGTTGCACATAAGTCTATTTTGAAACGTAAATGTACGGAGGGTGCTGCATATAATGCGGACAACCCTTAGAACCTCATGGACTCTCGCTTTAGAAATGAGGATGCTCCTAACGCACTTTGCCACCCAACCCATTAGCTTACTCATCCTGTAGATTACAATTTTCTCGTAAGAGTTCGAGTTTTCTCATGTCCCTACACTAGAGGAATAAGGATAGATTCCCTTCCTCAAATTATGTGGCATTACCATATTAATCCCGCATTACACTAGATTCTTTATCTAATGAATCTAATGAACCGATTATTTCTATTCGATCCTATATTATTGATCAAGAGATTAATTCTCTTGCTCATTACACTCAACTTCCAAATAAGGGAGAAATTAATAAAAATGGTGCCTATCCTTCTTATATACAAATTTTAGAAGATATTATCATCCTTTTGCCCTTACATAGAGTCAACCCAACTTAGCTAATACATTTTTTCATGATATAGTTGAGGTCGTTTTTTGGCCCTTTACTAAGAAAGAAACTTTTTATTTTGGAATGTACCTTAGTCACATCTTTTGGCAACTTTATGTTAACACTTTCTTAGATATTAGTATACTCATGTCAAAATTTCTCAAAGTTATTTTCGTTCATCAACTTGAATTGTAATGAACCGAAAGTTACGGTATCGGAAATTGAGTCTTGAGTACTGTTTCCGTGAAATTTATTCATGAATATTTATTAGAAATATTTATGAATTATATTTGAATGGTTATTTAGTGTTTAATTAAGTGAAGTAGCTTGAATTTAGTTTAAAGGATTAAATTGCATAAGGAATAAAAGTTTAATTATAGATTAAAGAAGTAAAAGGGACTAATCTAGCAATTAGACCCTAAGTGCCATGTGTGTGAATGTATGATATAACATGTGTAATAGTTGGTATATATGTGTAATAGCTATAAGATATTTTATGTTATAGCTATTACACATGTTAATTTTATATTTATTATAGGTTAATAATAATATAATATAGTATAATGAATAAAGAATAATGAGTAAAGAAACATAGAAAGAGTTACAGAGAGCAAACGTGAGAAAGAAAGAAAGAAATAGAAAGAAAGAAATAGAAAAGGGAAATTTGAGGATTAAGGCCCTAAAGCTTGATTGGTAAGTTGTTTTAGCTCATTTTCTTATGATTTTTATGTTTATGGATGCCTAATTCAAAGTTCTACATGTATGAGGTTAAAATGAAGAAAAATAGAAAATTTTTAGATATTGATTTAGTTGAATAAATTGAGGTTTTATGGGTTATATTGATAGGAATTGAAGTTAGAAGTGAAAATTGAGTGATTTATTAAAAGAATTCTAAGTTAGGTTTAAATAGGAATTAAGTTGAATAGAGCTCAAAATTTATGTTTTATAATGAATTTTATGAGTTAGAAATTGTTCATGAGTTGATTAAAAGAGAATATGAAGCTTAAGTTAAAGAAAAAAAGATTAGTAATGGAAAAAGGACGAAATTGAAATTTTTGTAAAAGTTTGATAGAAAGTGAAAAATGTGTTTTATGAATTAGTATATTGATGATTTTTAATTGTATGATTGTTAGTAGCAAACGTAGCACCGGATACGTCATCAAAGAAGGGAAAAGAGAAAGTGAACGAAGATATCGATTAAATTCGATAAATAGTGGTTTGTATTTCTATAAACCAAGTTTAATCGTTATTGCTATATTTGATATTTATATTGTATGAAAATGTGAATGAGGTAAGTATTTTTACCATATTGAAATGAATGTGATTTTGAATACCATATTAACAGTGTCGGGCTAGTCGGATATAGTTGACATGTCACAGGAATTGGAAGTATTGGGATATTCCGACATTGAGTCGATGAGACACTATGTGTCGACTACTGTTAAAGTTCCGGATTTGTTCCGATGAAGTACTTTGTGTACTATAATGTTAAAGTTCCGGATTTGTTCCGATGAAGCACTATGTGCTTATCCCGGAGTGTGGGTTGGATCCGTGTATCCGTTAGTATCCGAGTTATGTTAATAAGGGTAAATAAAGTAAATGTTATTAAAGTACTGATTGATATTGAATAATAGCAATAATGTGTTTGAATTACCATGTTTTAATGTTGATTAAGCTATTGTTTATAGAAATACCACTGAGAGTATTCTCAGCATACGGTTTGTTTTTCATGCAGCTAGGTATGAAAGTATAAGGACTCAAAGATATGCCGATCCCCAAACTCAAATTGGTGAAGTTTCTATCTTTTTGGAAAATGGCATTGTACCTAGATGTCTTTTGGTCATTTTGAAAGTATCTAAGTTGTTAAGTGATATTTTGGTATGTTTTGTAAATGTTACCAAAACCTTAAGTATGGTATTTTTGATATGTTAGTGAAGAGTAATAAGAGGAATTGTTGGTAAATGTTGTAGAGAGAAGAAATGAAGATGTTATAAACTTAGTTATCAACATTTTATACTAAAACAGATTTGGACAGTAACAGTAGTCCAACTTTGAAAATATACCAAAAATAGTATAAAGTGAATTAGATGATGAATAAAATATTTAATTGAAGCTTAATGAATCTATTTTATATGGAAGAAACAAAATAGGTAAAAGATTTGTATTTTATGAGATATTTACGTTTTGGTGAAACAGTGTTAGAACAATTTTTGGATTCCCTATTCTGACTTTAGAAATTAACCATAAATTGTGTATTAAGAATTAGGACTCAAACTTTATTTGTATGGATTCCTTATTGAGTCTATTTTTAATTGAAACAAATGGCATAGTCATTGGATTTCTGTAAAGGAATAAATTTGATTCGTAGTGCACAAGGGTCAGAGTAGCCGAACCCTAAAACAGGGGAGAATTTTTCTAATAAACTGTACTAATTTGCCTGACCAAAAAATTCTAGAAAAAATTAGTAAGTATATATATGAGTCTAGTTTCAGGGAAAATTTACGGAATTGGATTTTGAGTTTCGTAACTCGAGATATGATTTTTTTAGCGACCGTGACGCAGATGGATAGTTTACTACGAAAACTGTTTAAGTGCTAAGATAAGTTTTGTAATGTCTCCTGCTTGACTCCGGCAACGGTCTCGGGTAGGGGGACGTTACAATATTGATTGGTATCAGAGCTATTTAGGTTTAGTCGGTTCTAGGACTAAATCGAATGTCAATGTGAATCTAGAGGTACATGCCATTACTAAGTCAAATTTGAGTTGGGATTGGATGCTGATATGTTTGTTGAATATTTTTGTTTTATAGCATTAAGAATGTCTGATAAAAGCATTGAGGATACTGATCAAGAGATGTATAGTGAAGATGATGAACCGTATAATGTGAATGAATCAGAGTCTGCAACTCCAAGTTTGAATCCAGTAGGAAATCAACCGAATGTTGGAAGTGATAATACTGAAGTCTTTAGAATAATCGCCGATGCCCTTCAAAAAGCGGTAGGAACTATGCTTGCTACATCCTCTATCCCTACTACCCGAAGAGCTCCAATTAAAGAATTGAGAAAATATGAAGCTACAGAATTTTTGGGTGCAAAGGGAATTGATTCGACTACTGCTAAAAATTGGTTAAAGACTACAAAGAGAGTTCTGAAGCAACTTGAATGTACACCACAAGAAAGCTTAGTGTGTGTTGTCTCATTACTACAAGAGGAAGCTTTAGTATGGTGGGAATCAGTGATTCAGAATGTACTTGAGGAACAGATAAGTTGGGACTTCTTTCAAAAGAGTTTCAAAATAAGTATTTGGGAGAAATGTACATAGAGGACAAAAACAAGAGTTCTTAACACCTGAAACAAGGTGAGATGCTTATAGTGGATTATGAACGAGAATTTCGAGATTGAGCAGATATGCCACGAGTTTGTACCAACCGAAGCCGTAATCGATGTAAAAGATTTTTAAGAGGATTACGTGATGAATTTAGACTACAGTTGATGCCTCTTAGAATCACCGAGTTTATGGATTTAATGGAAAGAGCTAAGATGATTGAACAAATTCTCGAAAGGGATAAAAAGTCCAAGTTGCTCATTCGATCGAAAAACGTCCCGAATGGTTAGTTCAAGTCCGCACCTAAGCGGTCAAAGGAATCACCGGTAATTAGAGATTTAGTTCTCGATCGGAAAGGAGTGATCGAGGTCGAAAAGACAGATCATCGTGTTCATGGCAAGATCCAAGTCCGATTCGAATCTGAAATTCCAATATGTGAGCATTGTGGAAACCGACACAAAGAGGAGTGTAGAAAGTTGACTGGAGGTTGTTTCCGTTGTGGAGCTACCGATCACTTTATTAAAGATTGCCCAAAGATATCTGGAACAACACCGACAGAGTGCAAAGATCTGAATTTGCTTCCAGAGGTCGGGATCAGCCAAGTAGTTCGTTTGCTAGAGGTGGTACTAGAAGAACTAGTGAGAGTGCTACACAACAATCAAGCTAGAGCTCCAGCTCGAGCGTATGTTGTGAGGACTCGAGAAGAGAAAGATGCTCACGATGTGGTGACAGGTATATTCTTATTGAATTCAACACCCGTTTATGCTTTAATAGACCCTGGGTCATCACATTCATATGTTAATACGAAAGTAGTTGAGACAAAAAAATTAGAGTTTGAATTGTCTAAAGTTATGATAGAAGTGTCTAGTCCACTGGGACAAACTACTTTAGTGAACCATATATGTCGAAGATGTTCGTTAATGATTCAAGATAGAATATTCCTGTTGATCTGCTGATTATGCCATTTGGCGACTTTGATGTTATTTTGGGAATGGACCGTTATCGAACATGGAGTGATTTTAGACTGTTATAAGAAGAAGTTTATTGTTCGAATGAAAGTGAAGATAGAATTGAAGTAAATGGTATTCGGACTAGTGGATCAATTCGTATTGTTTGACCATTAAAGCTAGCAAGCTTCTTCATCGAGGTTGTAATGCTTTCTTAGCATATGTGATTAATTCGGATTCAGTTGAAAGTCAGTGTAGTAAAATTCAGACTGTATGTGAATTTTCTGATGTATTCCCTGAGGAATTACCTGGATTACCCCCTGATCGAGAGGTAGAATTTGTGATTGAAGTCTACCAGTGCATGATCCCAGATCGATACCACCGCATCTGTATGGCACCCATCGAGCTAAAGGAATTAAAAGTACAGCTTGCAAGACTTATTGGACGAGAGGTTTTATACGACCTAGTACATCACCATGGGGAGCTCCAATGTTATTTGTTAAGAAGAAAGATGGGTCGATGCGGTTGTGCATTGATTATCGACAACTCAACAAAGTGACTTTCAAGAACAAGTATCCACTTCCCCGAATAGATGATTTGTTTGATCAACTGAAAGGAGCTTCAGATTTTCAAAGATTGATCTCGAGGTCGGGATACTATCGTTGAAAGTAAAAGAGTGCGACATATTGAAGACGGTATTCGCACGAGGTATGGGCATTATGAATTTTAGTGATGCCATTTGACCGACAAATGCCCCTGCTGCTTTTATGGATCTTATGAATCGGATTTTTCAGCCATACTTAGATCAGTTCGTAGTAGTTTTTATCGATGATATTTTGGTGTATTCCAAGTCAGAAAAAGATCATGAGCAACATCTCCGCATTGTTTTGCAAATACTACGAGAAAAGCAATTGTACGGAAAATTGAGCAAGTGTGAATTCGTTAATGAAGTTGTGTTTCTTGGTCATGTCGTATCGCGGATGGAATTAGAGTGGATCCAAAGAAGATTGAAGCGCTTATTCAATGGAAAGTTCCTAAGAATGTATCGAGGTACGAAGTTTTCTCGGATTGGTGGTTACTATCGAAGATTCACAACGGATTTTCAAATATAGCCTTACTGATGACCAAGTTACTATAGAAGAATATTCCATTTGTTTGGAATGAGCAATGTCAAAAAAGTTTTGAAGCATTAAAACGAATGTTAACAGAGGCACCGGTGTTGACTTTACCAGAATCAGAAAGAGATTTTGTAGTGTACAGTGATGCTTCATTGAGTGGACTGGGATGTGTACTGATGCAGAATGGGAAAGTCATTGCTTATGCTTCACGGCAACTGAAACCGCATGAACGCAACTATCCAACTCATGATTTAGAATTAGCAGCTGTAATTATTGCCTTAAAGATTTGGAGGCACTATCTTTATGGTGAAAAGTGCTATGTTTATACGGATCATAAAAGTTTGAAGTATCTGCTTTCGCAAAAAGAATTGAATCTGAGACAAAGGCGTTGGATAGAGCTTCTAAAAGACTATGATTGTGTCATAGACTATCATCCAGGGAAGGCTAATGTAGTAGCCGACGCACTGAGTAGAAAAGCTGCGATTGAATTACGAGCAATGTTTGCACAACTTAGTATCACTGAAGATGGAAGCCTTTTGACTGAATTAAGAATAAAGCCAGTAATGTTTGATCGAATCAGATCAGCACAGTTAGAAGATGATAAGTTGTTAAAGAAAAGAGAGATGATTCGGAATGATACAACAAAAAATTTTAGCATTGATGGAAATGGCTGTCTAAGATTTCAGAATCGACTTTGCATTCCGAATAATTCTAAGTTGAAAGAGTTAATTCTTCGAGAAGCTCATAATAGTCCATTTGCATTTCATCCTGAAGGTATGAAAATGTATCGTGATTTGCGTGAATTGTATTGGTGGTCGGGAATGAAGAAGGATATAACTGAATATGTGGCAAAGTGTTTGACTTGTCAACGAGTGAAGGCAGAACATCAAGTTCTATCGGGATTACTTCAACCCATCAATATTCCTGAATGGAAATGGGACCGAATAACGATGGACTTTGTGACGGGATTACCGATGTCTACAAGTAAAAAGAATGCTATTTGGGTAATAGTTGATCGACTTACGAAGTTAGCTCATTTCTTAGCTGTGAGAACCGATTGGTCATTAAAGAAACTTGCTGAGGTTTATGTTCGGGAAATCATTAGATTACATGGTATTCCAAAATCAATAATTTCTGACAGAGATCCAAGGTTTACGTCAAGGTTTTGGAAACAATTACATGAATCTTTCGGTACTCGACTTCATTTTAGTACAGCTTTTCATCCACAGACTGATGGTCAACCTGAACGGGTAATACAAATTTTAGAAGATATGCTTCGAGCCTGTATGATTGATTTTGAGTCTAACTGGGAATATTATTTGTCATTAGCCGAATTTGTGTATAATAATATTTTCCAGTCAATTATACAGATGGCACCGTATGAGGCTTTGTATGGACGAAGATGCCGATCACCCGTATGTTGGACAGAACTGAATGAGAATAAGATGATTGGACCTGAATTGGTTCAAGAAACGGAAAGTACAATTAAGAAAATTTGGGAAAGATTGAAAACTGCTTTTGATAGACAGAAATCGTATGCAGATTTGAAACGACGGGATATTGAATACTCAGTCGGGGATAAAGTATTTTTAAAGGTTTCACCTTGGAAGAAAATTCTAAGATTTGGTCAAAAAGGAAAATTAAGTCCTCGTTTTATTGGGCCTTACGAAGTTATTGAGAGAATTTGACCAGTAGCATATCGATTGGCCTTACCTCCTGAACTACAGAAAATGCACGATGTCTTCCATGTTTCTATGCTAAGAAGATATCGATCAGATCCTTCACATGTTATTACTACCGAGAATATAGAGATTCGACCTGACTTATCGTATGAAGAAGAACCAGTTGAGATTCTAGCACGAGAGGTAAAAGAACTACGTAATAAACGTATTCCTTTAGTAAAAGTGCTATGGCGAAGTCACAGTGTTGAATAAGCTACATGGGAACCGAAGAAACGATGAGATCTCAATACCCCTATCTTTTTCGTAAATTTCGAGGACGAAATTTATTAAGGGAGAGAATTGTAATGAACCGAAAGTTACGGTATCGGAAATTGAGTCTTGAGTACTATTTCGTGAAATTTATTCATGAATATTTATTAGAAATATTTATGAATTATAGTTGAATGGTTATTTAGTGTTTAATTAAGTGAAGTAGCTTGAATTTAGTTTAAAGGATTAAATTGCATAAGGAATAAAAGTTTAATTATAGATTAAAGAAGTAAAAGGGACTAATCTAGCAATTAGACCCTAAGTGCCATGTGTGTGAATGTATGATATAACATGTGTAATAGTTGGTATATATGTGTAATAGCTATAAGATATTTTATGTTATAGCTATTACACATGTTAATTTTATATTTATTATAGGTTAATAATAATATAATATAGTATAATGAATAAAGAATAATGAGTAAAGAAACATAGAAAGAGTTACAGAGAGCAAACGTGAGAAAGAAAGAAAGAAATAGAAAGAAAGAAATAGAAAAGGGAAATTTGAGGATTAAGGCCCTAAAGCTTGATTGGTAAGTTGTTTTAGCTCATTTTCTTATGATTTTTATGTTTATGGATGCCTAATTCAAAGTTCTACATGTATGAGGTTAAAATGAAGAAAATATAGAAAATTTTTAGATATTGATTTAGTTGAATAAATTGAGGTTTTATGGGTTATATTGATAGGAATTGAAGTTAGAAGTGAAAATTGAGTGATTTATTAAAAGAATTCTAAGTTAGGTTTAAATAGGAATTAAGTTGAATAGAGCTCAAAATTTATGTTTTATAATGAATTTTATGAGTTAGAAATTGTTCATGAGTTGATTAAAAGAGAATATGAAGCTTAAGTTAAAGAAAAAAGATTAGTAATGGAAAAGGACGAAATTGAAATTTTTGTAAAAGTTTGATAGAAAGTGAAAATGTGTTTTATGAATTAGTATATTGATGATTTTAATTGTATGATTGTTAGTAGCAAACGTAGTAATCGGATACGTCATCAAAGAAGGAAAAGAGAAAGTGAACGAAGATATCGATTAAATTCGATAAATAGTGGTTTGTATTTCTATAAACCAAGTTTAATCGTTATTGCTATATTTGATATTTATATTGTATGAAAATGTGAATGAGGTAAGTATTTTTACCATATTGAAATGAATGTGATTTTGAATACCCTATTAACAGTGTCGGGCTAGTCGGATATAGTTGACATGTCACAGAATTGGAAGTATTGGGATATTCCGACATTGAGTCGATGAGACACTATGTGTCGACTCTTCGTTAAAGTTCGGATTTGTTCCGATGAAGTACTTTGTGTACTATAATGTTAAAGTTCGGATTTGTTCGATGAAGCACTATGTGCTTATCCCGAGTGTGGGTTGGATCCGTATCCGTTAGTATCCGAGTTATGTTAATAAGGGTAAATAAAGTAAATGTTATTAAAGTAATCGATTGATATTGAATAATAGCAATAATGTGTTTGAATTACCATGTTTTAATGTTGATTAAGCTATTGTTTATAGAAATACCACGAGAGTATTCTCAGCGACGGTTTGTTTTCGATGCAGCTAGGTACGAAAGTATAAGGACTCAAAGATACAAGCCGATCCCCAAACTCAAATTGGTGAAGTTTCTATCTTTTGGAAAATGGCATTGTACCTAGATGTCTTTTGGTCATTTTGAAAGTATCTAAGTTGTTAAGTGATATTTTGGTATGTTTTGTAAATGTTACCAAAACCTTAAGTATGGTATGTTTTGATATGTTAGTGAAGAGTAATAAGAGGAATTGTTGGTAAATGTTGTAGAGAGAAGAAATGAAGATGTTATAAACTTAGTTATCAACATTTTATACTAAAACAGATTTGGACAGTAACAGTAGTCCAACTTTGAAAATATACCAAAAATAGTATAAAGTGAATTAGATGATGAATAAAATATTTAATTGAAGCTTAATGAATCTATTTTTATATGGAAGAAACAAAATAGGTAAAAGAGTTGTATTTTATGAGATATTTACGTTTTGGTGAAACAGTGTTAGAACAATTTTTGGATTCCCTGTTCTGACTTTAGAAATTCACCATAAATTGTGTATTAAGAATTAGGACTCAAACTTTATTTGTATGGATTCCTTATTGAGTCTATTTTTAATTGAAACAAATGGCATAGTCATTGGATTTCTGTAAAGGAATAAATTTGATTCGTAGTGCACAAGGGTCAGAGTAGCCGAACCCTGAAACAGAGGAGACTTTTTCTAATAAACTGTACTAATTGGCCTGACCAAAAAATTCTAGAAAAAAATTAGTAAGTATATATATGAGTCTAGTTTCAGGAAAATTTACGGAATTGGATTTTGAGTTTCGTAACTCGAGATATGATTTTTTTAGCGACCGTGACGCAGATGGATAGTTTATTACGAAAACTGTTTAAGTGCTAAGATAAGTTTTGTAATGTCTCCTGCTTGACTCCGGCAACGGTCTCGGATAGGGGGACGTTACATGAATACTCTAAAAATGATGTCAGGTAGTGGATTAAAACTTGATTCGAGCTCTTCGTAAACAAAATAAAAGAGAGGAAGAAGGTGATGATTAGGATGAGCAACTGGAGTTAGCACTGCTATACTCTTTCAGCACCTCGTCGACCTTAACGACATTGCCACTTAATTTGTTTGGCGATGTTTGTAGGATTTCCAAGAATATTAATGTGCTTTCTAATAACAAGTTTAGAGCCTTCTTAGACGACATTTTCCCTCCAATGATGACCTTGGAAGAGTTCACGACATGATTATCGACACACTTTTTGCTTCCGCCGCTACTATTAGCCGAGCGACATGCTTAAGACTTTATATTTAGGGTTCTATGTTTGGTTGGCTTGAGCCTTTATATTTCGGGGTTCTACATTACTTTGAGTTTGGATGCTTCTGGACTTCTCTTTTAAAATAAAAAAATGGTATGACATGATTTTTGGATTTATCTTTATATCTCTTTATGCTATTTTTGTTACTTTAGCAAATTTCTTTCTCATTCTATTAGTTGATTTTTAATCTTTTCTCTTTAATTTTGATATACCAAAAGGAGATGTATTTTTAAAAATTAAATTTCAATCAAGTTTTAAATTCTTACTATTTTATTGAAATTCAAACAAATTATCCCAAAGTGATTTAAATCATTTTTCAAAGAGGGTTTTAAATAAGGGAGTATTACTTGATTATAATAATTCTTAAAAATAATTTTTAAGGTTTTATTATATTAAAAAGGAGATTGTTAGCTTTAATTTTAAAGTATTTAGATATAATAAATTATTACAAATTAATTTAGATTTTAATCCCTAATCAAATTGGTAGGAATCAGTCTTTAAAATATTTTCAAGTGTCACAAAAACTTAAAAACAAGTTTCCTAAATGGTTTGAATTACTACAGGTGTTTTTGAGTTAACTCAAGATCCATTAAAAATATTTTAAAAGTGTTTTTCAAGGCATTTTAAGACTAAGTATCGATATTTCCCTCAAAGTGTTTCAAACAATACTTTCTAAAAAAACTAAGTATTGATACCTAAACTTAAGGTATCGATACTTGACCCCAATTGATACCTTTAGCAATGTAACAATACATTGGCAAGCCAGTAGCCACCACACAAATTAGGAGGCAAATTATCTATGCATGTTCTTGAAGCATTGATACCCAACCGTAAGGCATTTATACCTATTTTCATGATATTGATACTTGGCTTATTCCAACGGCTATTTTTGCTTGAGGTATCCATACCACTATTTATAAGGTATCTTAAATGCTCGAATTTATTGTTCAAAAACGGCTAGTTTTTTCCCTTCAACAATCTTGGATAACTAAAAATCAAAGAGAAGGTATAAATAAGGTCTCCAAGCACTTAAGAGAAGACAAGAGATTGATATTTAGACATCACATTAGACAAAGATTTTTTAAAACTTTATTTTCGTTATTTTTCTCATGTACATAGTTTCTAATGCTTGGTTGCAAAATCATTGTATAAATTATTTTCTATCTTTTAGTGAGCTTCAATATCGTAAACACCGACCTTTTAAAGGTTTCATTTGTTTACATCATTTTACCAAATGTAAATTAGGAAAGTTACTAGTCGAGTCACAATAATTAGAGAGCTTTTAGTCTTAGCCTTGAAAAAATATAGGGAAGAGGTTTTATATCTAAGCCTTGAAAAGATATAAATTGTAAATATTTATACATTATCCTTGAAAGGAATTAATTCAAGTTAGTGAGTTGGGAAAGTCATTGATTAGTGAGGTTATAGTGGAAATAGATAATTAGAGTTAGACTACTATAAATTTATTTGTGTCTATTTTTTTATCCTTTCTCATATTTAAAAAAAATTAAATCCCATTTCACTTTCTTTTAATATTTTTAATCTAAAAATATTCAAATTCAAAAATACTTAAATTTCGAAAAGTACAAACATGAAACTCAAACTCTAAATAATTTTAACTAAAACCCATAGTTTATTGATGGAGATATAATATTGATGTGATATTTTGCCTAAGATGTTTATAGTACCACCCAACAATTAATATCCTGTGAAGCAAATACAAAATTCTCCAGCTCAGTGCTGCTGAATCTCGTATCACATGAAATGGTGAAGACAGATCTAGAAATAAAAAAAATTATGAAATAAATATATAAAGGAAAGGAAAATGGGCAGTGACTTACATCACTCATTCTTTTGAGCACATAAAATACATTTGATTTTCTTAGTAAAGGTCAAAAGGGAATGGATGTTGTAAAGAAAGTTGAAAGTTTTAACCATCAAAATCAAACAGTTGTTGATATATAGTGATGCCTTTCAAGCACAAACAATAAATCAATAAAGCAATGCCCCTAAAAAGCAATAACTAAATGTCATCCAAATCAAAAGAGGAACAGCTAAGTTGTTATATTTTAACGCCCAGAATAAAGAGTATTTATTAGGCCACACCTACCTAATTTCTTCACTAACCTTATATTTTTATTTTAATAATTTCTAAAAGTGAACCCATCATCATTAACTTCATTGCCATAATGAATCCAATGATGCCTTTTTTTATGAATTTTAATAGAAATAAATAAGTTTATTTTTCATTTCAAATTTTATTTTTACGTGATTACTTCTATAATAGCCTCTTTTAAAATCTTAAATTTTTAAAAATCACACTTAAATTAGAAAAAAATATTTTAATTTTTACTAAAATGTACCAATAACAGTTGTGTCATTATAGTATAATTTTTTTACCTAAAATATAAAAACTGGGACACAAATGCTAAAGATGGAAAAAGAAATTGTTTGACGGTCAAGTTTCCATCCATTACAAAGTTCTAATGCGCCGACGGAGGGTAATATTGACATTTAGGGAGAGGGCTGAGGGCCCAATTCCAAAGGCCTAATCACTGTCTTTTTATTATTTTAATTAAACATTTTTACTAAATTAATAATGGGAAGAGAAGAAAAGCAAGTAGACAAGGTAAAGGAACAAAAGAAAAGGATATTCTTATCTTCCTGCATTGCATACGTGATACAACCGACATTCCACGTTACCCCTCAAAAGGATTTTTTTTTTCTGTAAATTTTATTTGAGTTATTTTCTTATAAATTAATGAATTCATAATTGTCATAAACCGTATTAAACCATATTATTGATAAATTAATGCAATTTTTAAATTTATTAACAATAAGTATAATTATTATGATTATGAGTTAATTTCATCCAATGATCTTAAAACTATGATTTAAATTTCAAATTAGTTCTCAAATTTTAAAATAATCAAATTGAGTCTGTTACCTTAAATCTTGTTAGCTAAAATTTAAAGTTGAGCATATTTAAAATACACTGGTTTAAATGCAAACAAATATGTACTTATCACATGAATTGTTTGGATTTGACATGTTAAGAAGGAAAATAATCTTCCTAAATTTTAATGACAGTTTACATTTTTTTAACACATCATATCTAATTTGACTATACACTAAGTACACACTTTTTTACAATTTAATTCACATGTTTCAAAAATACTTCACGCTAGGTCTAAAGTGACAATTAATGTCAAAATCGATAGCTAGGATAATGAAATGACCTAATTTATACAGTATTGATATTTTAAGGACTCAGTTAAAATATTTTTGAAGTTTAGGACAAATTTAGAATTTGGTGATAATTTGGGGATGTATAATGAGATTAACCTTATATTTTTAACTAATTGTGTCTTAATTCATTTATGTTGAATCAAATGGTAAGAAATTTGATACACGTAAAGTAAGATTTTAGATTCAAGTCTCGTGGACTGAAAAAACAACTTTGGGAGAACTTAGCTCCTCATTTAGAGTCCAACCTAGCTTGTTTATGAATTTAGTCAAGTCCAACATGGCTGCTGGATAATGGAGATAACTACTTACACTAGCGCAAAACTAACATAATTTTAAACATTCATAATTTTTGTATCATTAATATTTCAACGATCCAAACATCATACTTCATCTTGCATTCATATAAACTATGCATATTAAATTTTGAGTAAATTTTAAATATTTAACTATTTATTCTATGTAAACAACTTTCAACAGTGAATATATATTAATAAAGATAATATTTTGTATCAATATTATTGTTAGTTCGATTTTTAAATGTTTTGATAAAGTCTTACAAAATTATTTTCAAGTACTCTCAAACTCATAAAATGGTTCAACATGTCTTAAAATATATTTCATGAGTTCGATTTTTCAAAATACTATGAAAATATTCTCTCAAAACCATTTTTACAAAGATTGGGAGACTTCTACCTATACAAGTTCGATATAAGCAAGTCAATAAGTACTCCAAAATCTTCAACATACTTCTATCGATACAAAAGAGCCAATGTACTAATACAATTGGACTTCTACCAATGCCCAGGGAGATTTCTACTGAAATAAGGTCAATAGTGAGCCTTCAAGAATTCCCATGCACCTTCTATTGATACAAATGCTAAGGTGTATTGCTATAAGTCCTCTTCTCTTGAAACCTTGAGACTTGTGTCAATACAAGCCCATTTATAGCGATACAACGGGCTCCAATAGTCACATTTTTAAAGAGTTTTATCGATGCAAGTGGAGTTGTATTAGTACAAGTTCCCTGCAGACTGCAATTAATGTTTGAGTTTATAACTTCAATAACTCTAATCTAAGTCCAACGTCTCCAAACATCTCCAAAGTAGTTAGAGGACATAAATACAATTCAAGGGCTTCACATTGGAGGCAAAAAACAAGTTTGCAAACTCAATTATACAAAAATCCAATATTTTCTTTGTTATTCTTATTGTTCTTCATACACACACTTGTGTAGCAATTTCTTTCAATCTTTCAAGTGTGGTATAATAATTAAGTGAGCTTAATCATTGTAATATCAACCTTTAAGAGGTGTCTTTGATCTTTATTTTTTATTTTTATCATTTTTGTGAGTGTTTGCTTAAGGTTTTAAGTAGAAAACTTTAAGGGAAGTGTCTCTATCTTGCTTATTGAAAATATAATAATTGTAAAGGTTAAATTTTGTCATTGAAAAGTTACAAATAAATGGTTTTGAGAAAATTTTAATTGCGGTAAGATAAGATAGTGGAGATTGACAATTGGGTCAAACCACTATAAATTCTTATGTCTTTTTTGTTTGTCATATTTTATTATATGTTAAAACACAAATTCACCGTTAAGCCTAACAATTATAAATTTATCAAACCGATTCAAAAATTACATGCATAATACGTACAATTATATAAATAAATTTAATAGTTGGATTGATAAAATATTAATAATTTAAGCAGATCCTCCTCCTCAATTTATATACTAGTAATATAATTTTTACTAAGTTAATGTCATGAGTTTATCGCACCAATTCATTTAAAAAATATTAAAAAATTACTTTTAAAACAATAAATATTATTTTAAATGTGATATTCAATATTCTAATAAAAAATCTTTTAAAAAACTTATCCATTTATTTTAAAAATTACTATAAATGAAAATAACTGCCCTTGCCATAAAAACAATACTCACTCAAAAAGAAACTAAAGGTCACTTTGGATGGACGTTTTACTTTTAGTATAATGGGTTTAGTTTTTTTTTATTATGTCGACTATAATATTTAATCTCATTGCCAATGTTATTTTTACACTAAGTGCATAAAAACTAAAGGTCACTAATTGCATGTATATTATTTTTTATTTTTTGATAATATTAGTGTGAGATATTTTCTTTCAGCCACAAAAATTCCTAATACACATATATTGAAGTAATAATCAATCAAGCCATAAAATCTTTAGGGTGTCTAATGGAATCTAAAATTAATTATGGGATTAGGATTATTGTAATTTAAGATTATTTAGTATATTATTTGATATTTGATATTACCTTATTTGGTTTATTTTACTGGAATGAAAAAGATTGTTGTTTAATTAAAGAAAGTTAAGAATATTTAAAAGCATATTTTACTAAAATTTCCTTAAAATTTTTTTATTGTTCAAACAAAGGTTAAAGCTTATAGTATTTTTATTTTACTATAAATAAATGCACTTCTCTAGTGAATTGATTTTATATCTCAGTTTTCAAATAAATAAAATGGAATTGGAGATGAGCAATAAGTAGACCTGTCTAAAGATTAGGTTGCCTATTCGACTTGATAGACTCAAACTCGATTTGAGTTGAGCTTGGACAAAAATTTTTATACCTCGAGCTAACCTAACCTAATTCGAATTTAATTTAAATAATAAAAAATTAATAAATTTAAATTTAATTATAAAATTATATAAAATGTCAATTAAAAATAAAAATTTTAATATTATATTAATTTTTGAACTATGAAACGGGCTTTTTGAATAGTTCGAGACTTGAATCTTTTTTCGGAACCGAATCTCAATCTGACACATAAACACCTATAACAGTAATTAGTTAAAACTTTTCCATTAGTGAAAGTGAAATGAAAAAAAAGAAAAAAAGAAAATGCATTTTGTAAGATAATAGTTATTTATGGTGGTCAAATTTGATCAAAGAAATGTTAAATTGTTATAAAAGCGATATTTCGATTTTAATGTAATAAAAAATAGAAAGACTGATTCATTAGTTTCAATTAGTTTTTTTATGTAAAATGAATTAAAATTATTAAAATAAAAGTTAAATTGTAAAAAGAAAATCATATTATCTAAGATGCGGTATTGAGATTAATTCTATATTTTGAAATCTGATTAATGTTATCTTCACAAACATAAATTTAAAAATTGAATTGATTTGATTTATTAGATAAAAATAAAAATAATTGGATTTCGTTATAATATATATTTAAAAAGTAATAAAAGACATAGATATATTTTAATCATAAATTTATTAGGAATTATTGAATTTTAATTTAATTAATATGAATATTATTATGAAGGGAAATTGGAATACACTGAATGGAGTACGATCTTGGAGTGAAGTCGAAGCCATTTTGAGTAATGTTTCCTTTTACTTTTTGATAGCAGATGGTATGCATAATGTATAAGCTAACGCCATACGCAGCGAAGAACAGAGAGTAAATTGTGGATGTGAAGTTAAAAATGGAAGGGGTGAGAGCTTGCTTTGAATTGATTGTTAGACAAAGAAAACCCACATGGTGAGGTGGTGTTTGGGTTCTTACCACACTGCACTGCAGATACCTTTCCCCCATAAAATAAATTTGTTTTCCCATGTTGCCTCTGTCTTCTAGCATCTACCTTCTCACTCTTACTCTCACCCTTTCCTTTCCCTTCTCGCTACTTACTTACTCCACACTTCTTCTTCTTCTGTTCTACATTTTGTCTACAATGGATACCCTCAACCTTCCTTCTTTCACCATTTGAGTCTGGGTTCCTTTTGGTCTTCTTCATTACCTGACCTTTGAGATCTAGTTTTCAACATTTGTTGTTTGCTGGTTGTAGTGTGAGCAAGACCCATTGAACTGAAAATGGCTCCGAGCTTAGATTTCTCGAATTGGTGGCCAAAGGATGCTAGGAAAGGGACACCCGTGGTAGTAAAAATGGAGAACCCTAACTACTCAGTGGTGGAAATCGACGGCCCAGATGCTGCATTCAGGCCTGTGGAAAAAAGCAGAGGCAAAAATGCAAAGCAAGTGACTTGGGTTTTGCTTCTCAAGGCTCATCGTGCCGTCGGTTGTATCGCTTGGATTGCTTCATTCTTCTGGGCATTGCTTGGAACCATAAAGAAAAGGCTGATCTTTAGGCAAGATGTTGCAATGGCCAGTGAAAAACTGGGGAAAGGAAAGCTGCTCTTCACAGTCATTAAAGCCTTCCTATTGACTTCCCTCACAATTCTGGCCTTTGAAGTTGTGGCTTATCTCAAGGGATGGCATTATTTTCGAAATCCAAGTTTGCACATTCCGAGGAGCACTGATATCCAGGGCTCGCTTCACTTGGTGTATGTCACTTGGTTGTCGGTCCGGGCCGATTACATTGCACCACCAATTCAAGCTTTGTCTAAATTTTGTGTAGCTTTATTCCTTATCCAATCTGTAGATCGTATGATACTTAGTTTAGGCTGCTTTTGGATTAAATACAAGAAGATTAAACCCAGAATTGAGGGGGATCCTTTCAAGTCAGATGATGTTGAGGGATCAGCCTATGAGTATCCCATGGTTCTTGTTCAAATCCCAATGTGTAACGAGAGAGAGGTAATCAAAACTCAATTACCTCTTCCAGGTTTTTTTTTTCTTTTTTTTTTTCTGGTATACTTTACAATTTTACTTTGATTTATATAGCTCCTGAGGGATTTAGGACTTGCATCTTCATTGAGTTGTTATAATAGTAAAAGAATTCTTGTAAGGAAACAGTAATTAAGTCTTGTAACTAATTTTACATGTAAATGGGAATAGCAAACAAGTCCCTGTGACTTGTGATAGAAAAGACTTAGATAGGACCAAGGACATCCAAGAATGGAATAAGGTAATATTAGGTGTATTGTGTTGATTTTTCTTGGCGTTGATAACTTTTTTCACTGACTTCATACAGGTTTATGAGCAGTCTATCTCTGCTGTCTGCCAACTTGATTGGCCAAAGGATCGATTATTGGTTCAGGTTCTTGATGATTCTGATGACGAAAGCATCCAGTATTTGATTAAAGCCGAGGTTGCTAAGTGGAACCAAAAGGGTGTTAACATAATTTATCGGCACCGCTTGGTAAGAACTGGTTACAAGGCTGGGAATCTCAAGTCTGCAATGAGCTGCGAGTATGTACAGGCCTATGAGTTTGTAGCGATATTTGATGCTGATTTTCAACCTAACCCTGATTTTCTAAAGCAAACTGTGCCACATTTCAAGGTTAACACAAACAAACCAGAGTCCTTTTTTGGTTTAAGTTCTCATCTATTATCAGCTTATAACGCTTTTACCTTGTATATCTCACTTGTCTTGCAGGACAATCCTGATTTAGGGTTAGTTCAGGCTAGATGGACATTTGTCAACAAGGATGAGAATTTGTTAACTCGTCTCCAGAACATTAACTTATGTTTCCACTTTGAAGTTGAGCAGCAAGTTAATGGTGTATTTTTAAATTTCTTTGGTTTTAATGGAACTGCTGGAGTTTGGAGAATTAAAGCTCTTGAGGAATCTGGAGGTTGGCTTGAAAGGACAACTGTAGAGGACATGGACATAGCTGTTCGTGCACATCTCAATGGTTGGAAATTCATCTTCCTTAATGACGTAAAGGTACAACCGCATTTTATGCTAATTTGATTTCTTTTTGCTTGTATCGACTTTCATTTATTTCTGTTTTCTCATTTTCACCCTGGCATGTCATACTTGCATCATTTAAACTAAATATTTAGTTGACTTGGATCAGTCTGTTTTTCAATAAAAATTTTCATTTCATGAATAATAGCTACAAATTATCAAATTTAAGCACATAAACCCTTGGTGAAAAATGAGATGAAAAAAGAAGGCATGTAATAAAAGATTTTTCTGATGGAAGGTTCAGGGAATGTTCTGACAGCTGTCCATTACTGTGTAAAACATTTTAGGTCCTTTGTGAAGTCCCTGAGTCGTATGAAGCATACAGGAAGCAGCAACACCGCTGGCATTCAGGACCTATGCACCTCTTCCGCTTATGCCTTCCAGCCATCATAACTTCCAAGGTACATTGTTAAGCAACTTTCAATCTTTGGCAATTATGATTTATACATTGTATACTGAAGCACCTTTAATGCTGTAATTCTGCAGATAGCTATATGGAAAAAGGCAAATTTAATACTGCTATTCTTTCTATTGAGGAAGCTTATCCTTCCTTTCTACTCGTTCACATTGTTTTGCATAATTCTTCCTCTAACCATGTTCGTACCAGAGGCCGAGCTTCCTGTTTGGGTTATTTGTTATGTACCTGTTTTTATGTCATTCCTCAATATTCTTCCATCCCCCAAATCTTTCCCTTTCATTGTCCCTTATCTTCTATTTGAAAACACCATGTCTGTGACCAAATTCAATGCAATGGTATCTGGATTATTCCAGTTGGGTAGCTCCTATGAGTGGGTTGTGACCAAAAAGGCTGGCAGGTCATCAGAATCTGACTTACTGGCTTCTGCTGAGAGGGAATCGAAGATAATGAACCAACTGCAAATTCAGAGAGGAGCTTCGGAAAGTGAACTTTCTGAATTAAACCGATTGAAGGAACAGAAAGAGGCGGCTCCTGTACCTGTTAAGAGGGTCAATAAGATATACAGGAAAGAGCTCACTCTGGCATTCCTCCTGCTTACAGCTTCGGTTAGGAGCCTGTTATCGGCACAGGGAGTACATTTCTACTTCCTCCTCTTCCAGGGGGTGACTTTTCTCCTAGTCGGTCTAGATTTAATAGGAGAGCAGATGAGCTAATGCTGCATGGAAGCTTGAAAGAAATCAAAATGTGCTAAGACTCTCTCCATTTCCACCGACAAAAGCTGGTTTCTGGCTGTGCAGTCGAAGTTTTTCTCCTCAGGAAATGGTTTAACGGTACCATCCTGGTGCTCAATAACCAAAGTTTCATTCTCTACGTCAGCATTGAATGCCGAATTGAAGGTTTTTATTCGTCAGTAACACTACTTTCTGTATTCACAGTTTCTATCTACTTCTAATATCCTTTTATATATATATATATATTTCACATTGGATAGTGGTCATTGTATTCTTAGGGATTGAACCATTTGTTATTATTGTTGTTAGACTTATAGGTAGATTTTGTACTTCAGTGTTCATGTTTCACCCTGATTCTTGATTGTGTGGTTTGGCAATGAAGATTCAAGCCATATTGTATTTGTAAAAGCTTGGAAAGCTTGCTTGATGTCCTTTGTGGCTCTCAGAGTCCAAATTTACTATGAGATAATGTAAAAAACATCCAATATTTGTACATTGTGTTCTATCTAATATATAACAAATAATTCCTTTTCCCCCAATGTGTCTTTGCTATTTGTTCATATTTGGCATGTGTGAGAATGTGATTCAATGATGTTGGAAGTGTCGGTGAGCAAAAGGAGATGAACCAAACGTGGTGGTGGTTGCGGGTGGTTCGTGTGTTCATCACTTTCGCATTAAAGAAGGTTGACCTGGCTGGGGACCATGAGATCTTTAGTGGACAGATGCTGATTCTGGTTGTTTTGCAAATACTGTGGGTTTCGTTGTGTTCCCTGGAGCTTGAGACAAACTTGATTCTGGACATGATTTTTCTTCCATGGTCCACTCCTCTAAGATCTGAGATATAAAAGAATCAAAAAGGCCCCCCCATGTAGAGATGAAACCCATAAAACACCATATGTAACATGAACACCACACTACTGCATAAAATCTATGATCTTATATAATACAATTTATTGATATATCAAATTTTATATAAATATAAAAGATCTTTAAAAACTCAAAATAATATATAAATATGGTATGAATACATGAATCGTAGAGACCATTAATGTGGTTTTAGTCAGTGGTCCTTGAGTTTGAGGGCAAGAGCTCTTAGAAACCTTTTTTTTTTTTGGTATTATAAAGAAAATACATGTACATCTTTTGTCAAATGGCTGCCATGTGGGGGCTGCTAATCATGTTAATCACACTAATGTCATTTTCTTTCTTAATTATTTTGAATCAGTCAAAATACTTTATTTGATTTGAAAGGGATATTTCTACCATCAATTAAGTGTAAAAATTTACAACTGTTACACTGATCTTACTGGAAACAACGTGAGACACATTCAGGATGAAGTATACTTGAGTGAGAGTTTCTCTAGTTTTGATTTGGCAAGGGGTCCAAAGAAATTTTGCTGGAAATATTTTATTTAATTTGACAAATGAACAAAAATTGAGAACTATAATTATAATTATCACTATTATTTTAAAGACTCTGATGACAGCCAAAAATAAATTTCACATGCCTTCAAAGAAGTCTTTTGATGGCAAACTAATCACATCTCTCTGCTTTATTCCTGGTAATGGTAACCTGTTTACTCCAAGGAGAAAATTCGAACTATTGCTCCGTTGCTCCGAGTTACTGGATGACATGGTACGCAAAGCTTCAGCAATCTCCGAGAAGGCAGGCCTAGAGTCGGTATCAGTTTACCAGCACCATTCTCTACAGGTTGGATCAGACCAACTAGGGGTAAATGAAGTGCCTTAACAATAAAGAACAACGTTTACATCCCAACCTTTTATGTTTAAGAACTACAAGCTACTTGACAGAATTGATTAGTGAAAGAAATACCAAATAAAGTTTACCAGTATCTCAAACATCATTTAGTACTAATTTTCTTTTGTTAATGAAGTTTCTGTTCGGTCGCAGCGGCTGCTGGAGTAGCTTATTTTATAGTTGCAGACAAGACTGTTTTGGCTAGGGTATGGAAGAGCAACTTCAAGCATGCCCCTAACATTGAGACATGAATTTGAATTGATCTGGCTTGTAGCCTTGTACTCCTCAAGCAGTACTATTGTTCACTCAGCTAAGAAAAAAGGATCCAAAGAAGGGGTGGGAGAGAGTGAAATTTGTATTCTAAGAAGCCATTGTTCCGGTTCTTATGTAATATGTTGTCTATATTTATAAATAAATGTTGGTTTTCATTTACAAGGAGAAGAGACTTAGTCGTCAAGACAACCGAGTGAGTCAATCTGGAGTGTATGTAATGTGTTCTACAAGTGGCATTAACAAATTTATACACTTGGATTTGGATGTGCCAAATAAATTCTTCCCAAATACTGCAAGTTGATAATGTTTCACCAGTGGTCGTTGCATGAGCAGGAACCATCTTTGAAATGGTGGAAGCGGTTTCTGTCTCTAGCAATAATTTCTCTGTTGAAGATCTTTGATATCAGCTTTGTAGCCAAATGACAATTTCCACATACCCTAAGATTTTTTACAATTCTTATTGTTGTCCCAGGCTTTGTACTGATCAATCCAAAAGCAATTGCTAACTTCTCACTATGATGACTCAAGGCCCCTTCCTTCCATTCTTCATCCATGTCCTGAAGCACCTCGGATGTATCAGGTACAAATCCAGCCTTCTCCAAAAGCGTGTCGACTTCATTCAACATGTCATAAATTTCTTTGCAGCGAGGATGCACTTTGTCACTGACGAGGAACTCATGAACAACTCTGTCAACCTCAATAGAGCTGCAACCAGGAACTTTCTTCATTCCCTTGTTATTTAGCAAGGTTCTTATTCGAGCTACATCATCCCATCTACCAGCTCCTGCATAGATATTCGACAAGAGAACATAAACCCCAGGATTTTCAGGCTCCAACTCAAAAAGATGCTTGGCCACGGATTCACCTAACTCAACGTGTTTATGGACTCTACAAGCACCAAGCAAAGAACCCCAGATTGCACCATCTGGTTTCATTTCCATATTCTGGATCAAAGATTCTGCTTCATCAAACAAGCCAGCTCGTCCCAGAAGATTCACCATGCATCCATAATGTTGCAAGTCGGGTGAAATTGCATAATCTTGGACCATTGAACTAAAATACTGACGTCCAAGATCAAGCAAACCAGCATGACTACAAGCAGATAACACGCCGACGAATGTGATATTATCAGGTTTGTATCCTTCGTTGGTCATTCGTGAGAAAAGCTCAAGGGCCTTCTCTGCCAGCCCATGCATAGCTAGTCCAGATATCATTGCATTCCAAGAAGCCAAACTTCTGTGTTTCATACTATTAAAGACTTGTTGTGCTGCTTCTATACTTCCACACTTGGCATACATATCGATAAGACTCGTCCAAATAGAGATATTATCTGAATACTGAAAATTCTTGTCTATATAAGCATGAATCCATTTGCCAAGATCAAGAGCACCAAGGCTAGCACAAGCAGGAAGAATGCTTAAGAAAGTGACATCGCTCGGCTCTATATTTGATTGTAGCATTCGCTGAAAAAGCCCTAAGGCTTCTTTATGGCAGCTCATACGTGTATAACCACCAATCATCACATTCCATGAAATCACATCCCTTTGCTCTAAACCCTCGAACAAATCCGAAGCTGTGTCCAAATCACCACACTTAGAATACATATCAATAAGTGCATTGACAATATGAATATTAAAACCAACTCCATTATCATCAATCCAAGACCTAACCCATTTCCCCATTTCGAGAGAACCCGACTGAGCACAACCTGAAAGGACCGTCACCAATGTGCTTTCATTAGGAACAACATTTGCTTCAATCATCTCTTTGAAAAAGGCCAATGCGTCTTCGTACCGACCAGCTTGAACATACCCTGCAATAATCGCATTCCAGGACACTACATCTCGCACGGGAATTTCGTCGAAAAGTTCACGAGCACTTTCCATATAACCAATGGAAATGTACCCCGTTATCAACGCTGTATAAGAGACTGCATCTCTTAGAGGACTTTTATCAAACACCAAGCGCGCATTACCCAGTTGGCTAGTTTGGGCGTACATGTTAATAAGGGAAGTGTGAACAAACGCATCAGAGTCAAGTCCAAGCTTCAAAACTTGTCCGTGAACCTGTTTCCCTACCTGGGTACCATCCATTTTGGCGCATGATTTCAAAACGAAAGGAAAAGTATAAGAATTCGGGAGAATACCAGACCAAATCATTTTAACATAGAATTCCAAGGCGAGTTCGGGGGTTGAACTCAATGAAAGCCCTCTAATCATAGTATTCCAAATAACTTGATTTGGTTCATCAATGGAGTGAAAGAGCAAAAGGGCATAAGGCAAGTCACCGAAAGGAGAAACGGCGCAGAACTCAATGAGTTTGCTGAGAGCAAACTGGGTGTGGTGAAGGCCAGTTTTGATGATGTGGGAGTGCACTTGTTTGAGGGTTTGGATGGTTTTGCATTTGGAGAGGAGGGAGAGAGATGGGTGGCTTTGGAGGAGCTTGTAAGGAGGGTCTGAAGCAGGGAGGAGATGGAGAGGGAAAGTAGATACGGGGACTGAAGTTGACGGTAACGCCATTTTTCTACTTTCGAGGGATAAGAGTTGGAGGATTTTCCGAAGTTCAGTCGGTCGTTAAAATTTAGACAACCCAAAAAACTATTCGCCGTTGCCGGGGATCGAACCCGGGTCGCCCGCGTGACAGGCGGGAATACTTACCACTATACTACAACGACCGAGTTGCTGAGTAAGTCAGTGTCACTTATTTATATCATGTATTTAGTAAAATGGATAATTCTTGTATTTATTTACCCAAAAAGAAGTCATTCACTACTCCATTCTAAAAGAAAGAAAACATGAACCAGGACAAAATATAATCAACCGATCTCTTTTAGTTTATACCCCATATTAACAAAATCAAGCATCATTACGTTTATATTAGGGTGAAGTAAGAAAATTTTGTTAGGAGATGAAATTAAATTATAATTTTATAATAATAAAAGTAAAATTTCATTATTTTATAATTAAATTTTATTATTTTTAGAAGGTTAAAGTATAATTTTATTTTTATTAATTTAAAATTTTAAAAATATAAATAAAAATTGCCGGCCAGCTACCCCTGGATCATACACCATAACTTCAGCTGTATAATTACTCTTTTTTTTTTTTAAATAGCTTTTTTCTTTTCTTTTTTTAATAATTTTTTAAAGATAACTTTAAATAACTAGTTACTGGTAAATTTTACTTTATAATTAACTTTTATTTTTTAATAATATATTAACTCCATTGCGCAAGTGGGGCATTAACTCTAATTTATATATAAAAAGGGGCCGGGATTGGTTACTAGAAAACTCCGTAACGGCAGGGTTTTGGAGGTTTAGACTTCCTTTTTGGGTTGAAAAACGCCTTGTTTGTTCTTTTAAGATTTAGGGTTTTCAAATTCTCTTTTCTTTTGTTCCTGAATTAGGATTTTTGTGTAAGGCGGCTAGGGTTTTTATTTGACCTTCATCTGTCATCTATTATAATATACTGCATTCCTTCATCTTCATTTTTTCATACTGCTCTTCCTTTACCTCTAGCAAACTTCCCAACAATTTCTTGCATTTTTTTTCCCACTTCTTTTATTAAATTCCATACTTCAACTTTAAGAATTCTCATAGTTTTTTTCTCTTTAAACTCGTTTTACATCCAAATTATCTTCTGGGTACTTTTTACTATTCGCTGAGCATTGAGCATTCATTATCTCCATTCTCAAGTTTTTCGTTTTGGATTCTTTTTTATACTGGTAAGTTTTTGTTGTTTAGTATTTTTATTACACATACCGATCTCATTTTTTTTCTTTTTTTAATCGGATTGTTATATTCATTGAATTCAATCTGGTTTTATTATTTTGTCAAGAAAAATAAGTTTTCGATTTTGATACAATTTTTGGATTTCTTTAATAATTTGATTGTTATCCATTTGAGATTTTGTTGTCTTGCATCTTTGTTAGGTTTATTTGATAGCATTGATCCAATACGCTTTGGCAGTTGATTTTTGGTAGATTAATTAAAAGTTAATAGTCTTGGGATAGAGTTGGATTCGATTGTAAACCTTTACTGATAATTGTCAATATGAATTACCCTGAATCTCGCTCTTCCTTTATGAGAACGCCCCAATCAACTTATGCTGGCAGTGATGCTATTGGGATTTGGCCTGAATTTCCTATGAATGATTGGCAATTTGACCCACATTCAGAATTTGAACAACAACAACAACAACAATCACCTCCCTTCAAAAGACCTAGACATTCTGAGGACAACCAATCGAATATTGTGCAATGCACTCCTACAAATCCCAGGATGCCCTCAAATCCTCCAACCAATAAGGGGACAACTAATATTTTCTTCAAAACTCGTATGTGTGCAAAGTTTAGATTGGGTACTTGTAGGAATGGTGAAGGTTGCAACTTTGCTCATGGCATCGAGGATCTGCGTCAGCCTCCTCCAAATTGGCAAGAACTTGTTGGCGGACGCGAGGAAGAACGCCCATCGGGGAATTGGGATGATGATCAGAAGATAATACATCGGATGAAGTTGTGTAAGAAGTATTATAACGGAGAGGAATGTCCGTATGGGGACAGATGTAATTTTCTTCATGAAGATCCGTCGAAGTTCAGGGATGATATGGGGAGGTTTAGGGAGAGTTCAGCTATTAGCATTGGAACAACAGCTCCTCCCGCAGGGCATGGAACTGCATCCGAGCAATCAGAAGGTAATAGGCCCTTAAACAGCAGCAGTTCAGATCCTTTTCGAGGAAATACGAAGCCTGTTTATCCTGTGTATTGGAAAACAAAGTTATGTACAAAGTGGGAGACAACAGACCATTGCCCCTTTGGTGAGAAATGTCACTTTGCTCATGGACAAGCAGGTATATATGTCATCGTAATATTTTTGCTCTAGCTTGATATCATGTCATTTGTGCCATGCAACTTTTAAGTTTTGACTAAGATAAAATAATATTTAGCATTTGGTAAGTGATTTCTTATTTAGGCTATAACTTAAGGAGTGAACTTACTAGTTTAGTATTCCTTTATTGGTTTTCTAAATTTGATTTTAGAAGAGGTTTCTATATATCAAAATGTGATGATGCTGACAGTTGCTTTAGGTGTTAGTTTTTGAAACAGACCAGGATATTTCATTGTTTGTGGTGTTTCATATTTCACTTTACTGGAAAGTTTTGATGCAGATACATAAATGACCAGAATGCTGCTTTTATTTTTACGCATATTTGCCTTTGCCCAAATTGATGTGTTATTAGTCGTGACAAGTTCTGCTTGTATGAAACGGGAGGAACACCTTTTAAACAAGATATTTGATGGCAAATCTTTATGTAATGCTTGCCTGTTTCTGTAATCAGAGTTGCAGGGCATGAACGGACGCGTTGATGGTGACTACGGGAGTACGGGTTCTGGTTTGACAAGGATTGGTTCCGTTTCAACAAAAATTCACAACCTTCCTGCTAATGATCCACCTCCAGTGACATCAAGTGCCCCTTCTTTGGATGAAAAAGCCCAGGCTAAAAAATGCTTGTTCAAGTGGAAAGGACCTAGGAAAATCAACAGGATTTATGGGGATTGGCTTGATGATATGCCATTGGTACACAATTTGCCAAGTCAGGTGGAGAGCTGAATTCAAGTTCAAGAGCTGGCAACCTTCCTCTTTTCCCCTTAAAGCTTAGAAGTGAATATTATTTGCCTATTCCAATTCTGTCTTAGTTGTTAGCTATGGTGGTTTTCTTTGTTTGGTCAAATAGGGTCTTAAATATAGATTGTTATCCTTCTTTCGTGGGGCTGAAACAAGATCGAATAATTTTGAGTATGAAGAATCACAGCAAGAGTTCAATCGTTTGTTATTAAGCGTCTAGAAATTTTGATTGTCCATGAAAAATGTAGTTAAAGTTTCATAGTAAATGATAAAAGCTTCAAATAATTGAAGCAAAAAGTGAAATTTTGTTTTTGGGCTAAATATGACGTTTCATTCCCAAAGGAGGAATGGGTTATAAAAGGTTAACGAGGACTCGGGATGAATGCTCCATTTGGTTGAAGGGCATTTTTCCTCTAACGCACAATTAGTAGCAGCATTGCAATGGTAGTCGGTACGGGTACATACGTACGGTTTTGGACCTAATGTTTCGATTTGGTCAAAATATTGGTGCGTTTCCATCGATGTATTTTGGCTTATTTTGATCTATATTAATGCGTATCGACTTGCATTGATTGCTATAGAATTTTCATATTTTCTTTATATAATAACATCATTAATAGTTATTAAATTAAGTTATTGAACTTATTAATAATTTAAAATTTAAATTTACATAAATTAAAAATTAGATGATAAATATTATAAATTTTATCACATGTGTATGTACGTAGAAATTATGTATTTAAGACACGTTTTAATTTTAAAATAACATATGATAAATGATGAAACAGATTATTTTTCATCATATGCGTATGTATGTAGAAGTTATGTACTTAGAACACATATGTTAATTTTAAAAACATATAATAAACAATGAAGCGAGGTCATTTGAAACTAATTAATAATATATAAAAATATATGATATTAAAATAAAAAATAGATTAAATTGTGAGCAAAATGAATTTAAACACATAAATGTACCATATTAAGATTACTAAATACACTACAATAATTATTATAGTTTTATATCAATCTTGAATAGTTTCAATTGACATGATACAAACTCAATGAACAACATTAGTAATATATATATATATGCAATTGATGAAAAATAAAATATGCATAATAAAATTAAAATATAAATATTATATTAAAATAAATATTTAGTTTAATTATAAAATTAATATTTTATTTATGGAAATAGTACAAATTTAAATTCACCATTAGTAAATTTTTATTAGATTTAAAAGAAAACATAAACACTCTAGAATAATATAATTCATTGAATAAACTATACTAGAAATTCTCAATTATGGATTTCTTTTTATCACTGTGGAATTTGTTCTTGTTGATCATTTACCATTAAGTTCGTAATGGTGGATCCTGAAGCGCTGTTAACTCTGGTATTAAATAAAAAAACGATGCGTTCCCTCTTTCTTCTCCTCTTTTTTCTCTTAGTCTTTACCGTCGAAAAGATACAAAATTCAAGATGCTTAATCCAAGGGTCGCCAATGTCGTAGAACTTGGCTGGAGTTTATTTGATAGCATCATATTTCGTAAGGATCATAACTCCAGGTCATTTAACACAGCCAGAAGTGGAAGCACCAAGGCCATGGTTTTCAAACTCAGCGTTTTGGCAAGTACTCATCCCTGCACTAGAATCCCAACTTGTCCAACCTATTGGGTGTATCATATCATCCATGTAAGTTTGCATAATAATCACACTCGATCGAGTCCTCTATGGACGACCGCGATATGCTGGGAATTGGTCTTCCACCGACTCAAGCTTGAGACCTGGAATGATTTCGCTGTCCATGATCACAATCACTACCGACTGATCCGAATTATTTCTTTTTTTAGCCGTAACGACAACGCTTTGCAGTCCATTTTATGGCTTTCGGACAAGGAATGTGCAGCTCTGGGAGGCTGTCGTTGCATCTCCGAATATGAAATTGATTGTTTCAGAGATGGTGCAATCCAAGAAGATTAGCGTTTGCCGAAAACATAATGCATGTTTTGGTAACTATCCATCGAACAGTTGTAGAACACTCCAAAATATGATTATAACCTGAACGCCACCTCTTACGCTTTCAATGGCTTTGTTGAGTTCTATGTTTTTCCGCAAAAAAGGTGGTCTCCTTCAACAGCTACAACACAATATATACAATTGCAATAATATAGGGTTGGTTAATAATGTATTGTAGCATATATATATATATAGTATTACTGACCGTAGCAGTGAAGTAGGTTGTGGGGTTTTCGTCGGAACTGGTACTAGTATTACCGATGATTTTGGTTTTACCTTTACCATCTCCAATCAATGCCACATGCGTCTTATCGGAGCTGAATTCCACATTCTCCACATAAACCCTTGCCTTAACATGTGTGACAAATTTGTGGGGATTTTTTGTTTGGCTTCATTAATGTTTGTGATCTTTGTCCTTAATATAATTAAAAATGAGTAAATCGATTGAAAGATTAATTTATCGTTTATCAAGTTTAATTGGAGAAATGTTTTATCTTGATTATTAGAGCGAATGACTTTCGAAAGATAGAGACATTAATGTAATTGACTACACTGATAATACATCGAAAATGACCCAAGTAGAATAGATCCTAGACCTGTTTATAGATTCATTCACTTGTGGCGTTCATAGTGTAACATATATTAATTCTAAGTGGATGATTGACTATGTATACGTGACTCGTATACTTTATTGTAAAAAAAAACTTGAGTTCAAATACAAAAGAAACTGAAAGTTGGTACGTTGATATATTAACTTCTACGGCATGTAGCATCATTCCATAATTGTGAAATTCATAGCCCAATAAAGGGTAAATGATATTCTCTCATCGACATTACATGATAGATGAAAGTTAATATAGCCACGAGTTATTTATTTTTTTGATAAATGATTTGATTACTATTATAATAATTAACTTTTAATGAAGAAATATGTAATGGTTACCATAAGATAAAAAATTATCATATTAAGAGAATGGATTTATCTTAAAGAGATTAACAATATCATATAAGGGTAACACACTTATGACAAAATTATTGGACGAGCGCTTATTGTGTAACTTTCGTAATGGTATATAATAAGGGATAACTCAGTCATGACACTTTAATGCAATGATTTCGTGACTAAATAATGTTGTAATTAATAGGTGAAAGGTTGGAACTTAATTACAAATTATTTGATCCCTAATTATATATATGTCCAATTAGTCCCTCCACTAGCTCGAGATAACAAAAATGAATTGCATATATAAACAAATGAACAATGAAATAAGAGTAATAGAAAAAATTTGAGTTGAATATATAAATTATAAGTGTTAGATAAAAATTCAAGAAACACATATAATTGGACATAATATAAGGAAGACTCAACATGGCCTTGTAAAATACAAGGGGCGATAACCCTAGTGTATTATACAAGGTGTCGTCGCCCTAATAGTACTACTTAGAGTAGAAGTTGTATTTTCTATTAAAATATTATTATTTAATCGAGCCTTATTTGAACAGAATTCTTGTATCGTTTCTTTAAAAATAGGAACTATGTAATAAGTAATATACATCGCTTTTCATATGTCGTTATTTTGTTAGAAAATAGTGGTAATTTAATTTAAAGAGCATTCTATTTTCTGAGAAAAATGCATAGTTTTTTGTTATAAAGAGAATTTACTTTCCTACTCAATGTAATAAAAAAATTTCATTTCGTGACTTGGTTCGTGTTGCTCGAACCTACACTCAAGGCATTTCATGATTTGAGGATAGCAAAGAAGGTTGTTTAGTAGAAAGCGATGATTGACTTCAAGTCTGCCTTGTACAAAGCACATGTATACTTCGGTTAAAATTTATTACTATAAATAACATAAATGACTCAATTATATATATTTAAACATATGTTGTAATTAAAATAACAATTTTCTTAACCGATTTTTTACAATTGGTATCAAAGTTAGGTTGCGTTATGTTTATAGTATAAATTGATATCGAAATTTCTCTCTCATCTCATGCTTGATTAAATTGAGATAACATGTGACATTCTTTAAATTGTATGTTTTGTTTATGGTATATGTGGATGAATGTACGAAATTATTTCATTTATGTGATTAAATAATTTTGCCAAAAGTTGTGATTTCTAGAAATTAGATTTGGTGTATTTTAAGTTCTACATAAATTTTGAGTTATGTAATTAGATAGTGGGCTATCATCTCTACGCAGGTCTTATTTAATTTTATATTTGTTGTAAAATTAGAATAATCAATGTGAACTAGAAATGGACTAGGAATTTATGTAACCTTAATTTTAGGTGAAACCCGAGGAAACGAGGTGACCAACGATATAATTGAAATCGAACGTGATGACAACAAACCCGACCAAACCAATTGACAAGTGACTGAAAATGGGTCGACCGACGGTGGTTGACGGTGATTGACGATGGCGTCGTGTATTGAGAAATGTGGCCATATTGTAGTAAACATGTAATTATTTTCTATTTATTTGAACGATAAATAAATAAATAAATTTAACTTCACATTTCACTATTATGTCTTTTGTATTTATATCTTTTATATTTTGCATGCATAGCAAAATTGTGACAAGCAAATATTAGCTCATTGATTGTCTAAAATTTAAACTGAAGATAAGTGGAATAGTAAATAACGTTTACATTGCGAGAAAGACAACTTATTTCAATAGATGATCTAAATGAATTTGTAATCTCGTAAAATAATCAAAGTGAACATTTGATTCAAATATTGAGAAGGATTATTATGTTGTCTACAATTCCAATTGGGGAGATGACAAGTATTATGTAATGACACATATTTCACAGGCACCGAAAAAGTGAATTTAGGGCCTCCGTCTTAGGAAAATGAGTTCGTAAATATTTATTAAAAAAATATTTACGAAGTTAGTTATGGGTTGAATTAGATTTTAATTAGGTGAATTTATTTTTAATTAGAAGTAATTAGTAGAAAGGACTAAATTGAATAGAGCATAAAAGCTAAATAATAGAATAGAGAAAGAATAAAAGATTAAATTAGTAATTAAACCAAATTAGTGACATGTGTAAGATAGAGAATAAATAAATGTGTATTTAAATTATTAGTACAAATGTATGTTATATATATACTTACTTATAAATTAAGTAAAAGATATTTACTTATTATTATTATTTTATATTTTATCTATTAATTGAGATAATGACAAATGTATGGTGTGGGATTAATACATGTGTACATGTGTGTGTGAGTACACATGTATTATTTTTTATTTGTTATTATATAGATATTTTGTAATTAAATATTAATTAAGTATATAATGTATTATAATAAAGAATGAATAAAAGAAAGAAAAACAAGAAAAAGTTACAGAGAACCAAACGAAATAGAAAGAAAGAAGAAAAGAAAAGAAAAGAAAAATGAGAAATTAGGGTTTGAAAGCTTGGAAGTTAAATTGGCAAGTCAATTAAGTCCCTTTCTTTGTGATTTTGATGTTTTTGGAGTCTTAGAGTAAAGTACTCTTGAATTTGTGTGGAAATATTGAAAGTTGATAGACTTTTGAGTAGGGTTTATGTTGAATAAATGATGAAATTAGGGATCAAATTGATAGAATTGTTGATTAAAATTGATTAAAGGACTAATTTGTGAACTAGCTATAAGCTTTGAATTTTAGGGGTTAAATTGGAAGAAATTTGAAATTATGGTAAAATGATGAAAGATTGATGGTTATATTAAAGTTTTGATGGAAATTGAATAAGAAAATGATGTGAATTGTAAAAAGGAAGAAGATGAAAATGGTTAGGACAAATTTGGGATTTAGGTAAAAGTTGCATGAAAAGTTATTATTTTATATATAATATGTATGTTATTAATTAATTATAATTATGCTAATTTTCGTAGCAAACAAGGAAACTGAGACGTCGAATACGAAGGGAAAGGAAAAAGTGATCGAGGAATAGCTCGAGAAAATATCGGTTTTTATTATCATAATTCAAGTTATTTCTTATTAAATGTTTAATTTTAATAAATGTGTATGGAATTTGAATGTGAGGTAAGTAGTGATATTTGAATTGAATGAGAATTGGATTTGATTGATGAATGTATACATGTGTGAAATTGAATTGTATAATGATTTGTGGTGAATTTGAAATTGTGATTGAATTGTTATTGCGATGGATTTGAATTCGAATGATTACGATCAACTGAAAGTGAAAGTGATATGAATATGTGATTTTGATACCCTATTAACAAGTCAGACTATGGTGGATATAGTCAGCATGCCATAGGATAGGAAGAGTTCAGGGATTCTTCGACCTCGAGTCGATGAGACACTTAGTGTGTCATATTTACTTCGGATAGATTCGATAAGGCGTTGGTCACCACTTTGCTTCGGCTTAGCCGATGAGACGTTGGTCGTCACTTATTTGCTTCGAACTATCCGATGAAGTGTTGGTCACCATTTTGGTGTGTTGGTTGGATCCTTGTATCTGCCAAAGTCTGAGTCATGTTAATAGGGGAAAATAAGTAAAACAATAAAATCAAATGAATTTGATTAATTGAGTTATTGAATAAAATAAGAAAGTGATATTGTAAGATGGAATGTGAAATGAAATTTGTAAAGAGATTTAAGGCATGAACCAAAGGTTCATGAAGTGTTCATATTTGAAATGTGAATTGAATAATTATATGTGGTTGAGAGATAAATCAAAGGTTCATGAGTTAATTGAAATCTCATTGATGATTTATTAGATCTAACATTGGAAATGATATAATAGAAATATGATAGTTTGGTATGAATTTATATATATGATTTGTATGTATGATTTGATAATTATCTATGCATATTTATAATATTTTATATTTGCTATAATTTGAATTATGATAGTACCACTGAGTATTTCTAATACTCAGCATACGGTTGTTTCCTGTGCATAGGTTAGGTAAAGTTGAAGTTCAGTCAAGCATCCCAGTCAATCCCGACCTCAGCTCAATTTTGGTGATGCATCTATCTTTTAGAAATGTGGCATGTACTAGGTTTGGTTTTTATCACTTGTAAATGCTTTATATTTTGAATGTAAATGTGATGCATAATCTTTAAGAGGTAACAAAATAGAAGAATGAAAATTTGCTAAGTTTGAATAGGTTTGATGAATGTTATTTGATCAAGGTTTATAAGTAAATGTTTTGGGCATGAATTAGGTGTGTTTAGTATATGAAAATAGCTTAAAAATGGTGAAAAATCATGTTTTCACATGGCCAAGTCACATGGGCGTGTGGAAAAGTCAGACTTGCCCAAAGGTTAGTCCCACGGCCGTGTGAATAAGTCAGATCTGCCCATGGGCAGGCCACACGGGCATGTCCCAGGCCACACAGGCGTGTGCCCCTATTCTGAAGGAAAAGTTTAATCCCAAAACACTTCTTAAGTATATTTTGGGTCTCGTAGGTCCATTTTAGGGACTTAAAAGTGGAATTTGAGAAATTTTAAATTGAAATATAGATTTATGACTCGGTGTTGTTCATTATTAGTGTTTAATTTCGGTAATACCTCGTAACCCTGTTTCGGCGACGGGTTGGGGTTAAAGGGTGTTACATCTTAGCTATCGGAGCAGTAGACTCCACAAGTAGAGACATAAATGTATTCATTGGTAGAATGATACATTACACTAAACCTAAGATAAATTAATTCTAAATCTGTTTGCGAATTATTTTACTTGTGACGTTCATAGTGTGATTTACCTAAATCTTGAGTTAATCACTGACCATGCATATGCAACTCAAGTGCTTTGATATAAGTGGATGCTTATGCTCTAAAGATAATCTAGTCCATAGTCGATATGTTGGGTACATGACTTGTGTATGGTATGGCTTTACTAGCAAGAGTAGAATTCATAATTCAATTAAAGAGTTAATGGTATTCGCTCATTGGCATTGTGTAGATTAATAAATATGGAACGTGGCCATGGGTTGTTAGTTCTCGAACGAGTAATTTATCATAGTCATTTATTGAAAATGATCATATTAATCATTAAGAAGATACAATAGTGAAAAATGAGATAAAATATGATTGTATTGAGTGAACGAATTTGACTTAAAGGAATTAAAGATATCATATGAGGGTAACACACACATGATGAGGTCATTGGACAAAGCAGTTGGATGAATTATTTTGTAAAGAGTATACAATAAGGAGTTTTCAACCATGGTACTTCTTGTGGACTGACTCCATGATTAATTAATTGCGAATTATCGATGTTTCTAAACATAATTGCAATCATTAGAGCCTAATTGCATATGTTTGATTGGTCCCTCCGCTAACTCAACAAAAGCTTAATCAGACTGCATTTAAATCAAAAGAAAATTTTACGACTTTTGGAATAACTTAATTTAGTCGATTTATTCGATATGAAATTAAATTAGGTGGTCGTGAGAATTGTACAACTAGAGAATTTAATTAAAGAATTTTCTTGAAAAATTAATTTGGAAAATCTAAGTGATTTTTAGAAAAATTAATTTTGATCAAATAAAATTAAATTAATCAAATCAATTAAAATTAATATGATATTTTTGGAAGTTAATTTTCAAGTCAGACAATTAGCCCAATGGATAATTTAACTTGAAAATTGGACCTGAGATCATAAATTGAGTCTAAGAGCCCAAAACTAAGACCAAGACTCAAAAACTAGTTGAACCGGGCCCAATATGTGAAACCGGGTTGACGGTCCAATTGGTGACTAGACTACGGTCGAATCATCATTGACCTGAACTGAACCGATAGCATCCGAACTAACTCAGTGTGCCGTAAGGGTGTCACACCTACATCATCAGACACGACAGTGCCAATGGCTGCTACAACGTTGTCCTTATGGTTGGCAGTGGTTAATCATCGATAGTTCAGCAGTGAAAGAGTTACACTCCTACTGGGACTCTACTAGAGAATTTGATTTCAAATTAATTCTTCCAAAAATAATATTATTTTAATAGTTTAATATTAAATTTAATATTTATCTTAATAATATTTTATTAATTTAATATTGAAGTGATTATCTTGATAAATATTATATTAGTTTAATATTAAAGCGGTTAAGTTTAATCATAGTTAAACTCTCTAAACTCTCTTTATATAAAGAGAGTATTGGGTCATTATTTACACTTATTTGAATTCAAGAAAAAGTTGTAGAGGGAAAATTTTGTGAAGAGATTATTTCAGAAAATTTTTAGACATATTTTTCTGATTTACAACTTGACCCAAAAATTTAGAGAAATTATAAAATTATCCCATTACTAATTTTTGTGAAATTTTTTTTTATTCGAAGCAAGCCTACACTCGGTAGGCGTGAGCTTGAGGATAGCGGAGAAGACTATTCAGTTGAAGCGCTCATCCTAGATAAATAAAAAAGGTACAATTTTGATTAATTGTTTATTACTTTAGATATCACAATCAAATATTGTTTTGGAAAAAAATTTAAAACTTTGGTTTTTCCCTAAATTTATTTTCCGCTACGTTTTCCAAACTTGTTTTTTCCAACATCGTGGTGATCATTGACGGTCTAGCCGACAAATGGTCGCCGACAGCAATGATGGTCAGCAACAGTGGCGAACTGGTGGTAGTGACCAGTAGCGGTGGTTCAGCGATGGAACCTTCTTCAATTGATTAATATACATCATTATTATTTTGAGCTTTTCTTTTTTTTTTTTACATTTTTATTAATCAAATGGATGTATTTATATTAATTATTTTGTTAGTAATATTATTTTTATCCCATGGTCATAATGGAAAAAAATAGGTTAAATATAAAATTAGTACTCAAACTTTTCCACCCCAGATTGATACTTATGATTTTTTTGTCCTAAATTAGTACTCGAACTTTTTTCTGTCAACTAAATCGGTATCCGAGTTTAACGGTGTTAAATTCAAGACATGTGGCCCTCTAAAATGAAGACACATGGCAATGATGATGTCATAATGACATCATCATTTTAAAAAAATTAAAATATAGATTTAAAAATTAAAAAAATAATATATATATTCTTTCTTTTGACTCTTCTCTCCCTCTGCACTTACAATTCTTCTTCTTCCTCCTCCCTCAACTCAAGTTGTTGCCTTCGTCGGAGCTAGCGATTGGCCTCCCTCAACCCAAATTACAATACTAACTATAGTAAATGCAAAGCTTTGAATTTGAAGAATCAGAGAAGAAGAGGCCTCACTTGGATTCTCCTATCATGGCTCGTAATTCATCCATTCCTCCCAACCACACAAAATTGTAATCTCTCTCACACACTTCTTTTTTAAAAAATACTTTGTATTCTCATCTCTCTCCCTATAGTTTTCAAGTCACTAAACCCACACAATAAATTCACAAATTACAATACCTTTCTCTATTCCATTCATATATAAAAGCAACAATAGCAATTAACGTAACTAACCCTTTGCCTTTTTTATTTAATTTTTTTAGTCTTAAAATTTGAATTTCCCTTTCAGTGTTTCATTCAATATTTCTGGGAAGAACGTGCAAATTTTATATCTTCTTGTATGGATTGTATTTTTAGGGTTTTCAATATTGGATTCAGGTGCAATTGGATGTAATAATTGTTTTGAAATTAGGGTAAACGATTGGGTTTTAAATCTAATTGACGACTTTGTTTCGATGTGAAAATCAAAGTCTGGATACAAAAAAGGGCGAAAGGAAGATGATAATCAAACAGACGATTGTTAAGAGATCTGTTTTTTTCTTTTGTTTTTTCATTAGAATAGTTGATCTTCAGGTGATAATTGTCTGCTATTAGACGAGTCTTTTGTTAAGAGATCGTGGATGTTTTATATTTTGTTAAAATTTTGTTGTATTGTTGATTCCTTTATATTTAGCTTTTCTTGTAGATGTGTATTTTTATTTGGTTGCTAAGAAAGTGTAGGAAATGAAACGAAATTATATATATATATATATAAAGACAAAAAAATTGGAGTGGGGAGAAAAAAAAAGTCAAAAGAATTTTTTTAAATTTTTTTAGATTATGACATCACCATGACATCATTTATGTAACGTGTCACAATTTTATTTTGTCACGTGTTTTAAGCTTAATGGCGTTAGACTCAGGTGTCGATTTAGTTGACGAAAAAAAGTTTAGGTATCAATCTGGGACAAAAAAAATTATAAGTACCAATTTGAGAGAAATAAACAAATTTAAGTACCAATTTTATATTTAACCCAAAAATTCTTAAACTATGATTGTTCTTAATACAAATAGGATAGTACTTTTTACTTCTTCTAAATTAATATAATTTTATTTTTATATTATAACATTAAATAATTTTATTCATACTTTAATTATAATATTATTTTTAAAAATTGAGACTTTATAATTTATATTAATATTGATAATTTAAATATTATATATTATTTAAATATGGCGCTTTCCTAATAGAATTGTCAACAAAACAGCTAGAGCACATTTAAAATGAGTTATAATACATATTTACATAGTGAAAGATTCTTCTTCTTAATTAATATAGTTCATATGATGTCTAAAGATATTTTTAAATTAAAAAATAAATCTAAGTTTAACTAAATTTAAAATAAAAAATTTATTCAGATCAAGTCATAAAATTAGACAATAATTTAACTTAACAAATTAATTTTATTTAAAAAAACTCTTCCAAGGACTAAAACCTCAAACGATTTGGCCCCGAGAGTACTTATTCTTTTGACTCGATTTTAATCTTGGAAAGTTATAGTATCTTATTATATAAAAAAAAAATCCTAGTAATCAGCTAAAGCAGGACTCGCAAAAGCTCAGTAGAATCTTTCTCCCCCACTAAGCTTGGAGTTTCATGGCCGTCCGCCAGTCGGTGGTTGGTAATAAGCAAGGGACCCACAAAATAATACTAATTGATTACAGATCACATGGCTCGGTTTTGCTCTTTTGTGAAGAAGATCATCATCATTTTGCAACATAATCATAGAAACAGTTCATGGCTTCGAAATTTACTTGTAATTCGTACATATTTGAATATAAATACAAATATATACACACCTATCAAGTATGCGAAATGTTGGCTCAGCAATTAGAACCAACCAGGGGAGATATTGTACATGAGAACGTGTCTCGCAGCTAATTTCTGGTATAATCATATACGCCTGTGCATTACTTGATACACAAATAATAATATCCTTACAAGACAGTACACCGTTTGTTTTCACAAGTTTTGGGTGTGTAATACTAGCAAGTATTCTTCTGCATACCTTGTTTTCCAGTTTTAGCCCATTTTATGGTTGATCGGGCTAAGGCATCCATCGGATCCATACATTTCTTCAGAAGAGGATCTTCTCTAGGTAATATATTCTGAAGCTCATCAGAAGCAAGGATGACAACATTGACGGCCCTGATCAAAAGCACCTGGATTGCTATTCTTAATAGATTCCGAGCCCCTTCGGTGTCTCGTTTGTTCAATGATTCGATCGCTGGAATTAGAATGTGTTCCATGGTTGCTTTGTCTGGCAAAACTACCTCAAACCCCTGCAAATTTCCAGTGTTTGAACAAACCAAGTTTACATCAGGATCAACATTTCTTCCTACACAGCTAAAACAAGCTCAAAACAAACATGTAATATGTTTCATATCATGTTATTGGACCATATCATCTTCATCTCTCACTTGTGGAATAATCTAAACAGTTCCTCTGTTTCCTCACATAATATGACTAGCTTAGCACAGTCAATTGCAACTGTTACTCGAGGGATTCGGGTATGTTCAAATGTTTATGTACTTGGAGGGTCATATATCCCCCGAGAGAAACAATTTGCCAAAATTTTAACCCAAGATATCAAGACATAACACATACATATATAAAACTCAAATTCATGTTCCGAAATGCAGCGTATGAGAATTCGAATGTTCAATCTGGTACACATGAAAACTTATATGCTCCTTCTGATGCAATGTATATCAACTTAATAACATTAATATATCATCACAAAAACCCAATCCAGAAGCAGATAGTGTAGTGAATGTGCAATAATAAAGCTCCAATAAGGAGTTAAAATGACATTATTCCGGATACCTGATTCCCTAGTTGATCCTGGTAAGAAGCAGCAGCTATAGTTTCAGTGGCAGCCAGCACCCCAATCCGCACATTACTCCCAGTACCATGTGGCTTCAGTTTTGCTTCCTTGAGCTCCTTAGCAACACATTCACCAATATGAAAAAATGGCAGTGAGCAGCCCTCTGATATCTGTTCATGCCATGCATTTGAGATATGGCATGGCATAACTATGCAGCTAGCACCAGACTGTTCAAGGAACACTCTTTTGTGCCTCAAATTCCGGACAATAGCTTCATGATTCGCTTCATTTTGAGCCGTTTCATCGAAAGATGAATGAATTGAGGCTTGAGAAGCAAGTGCCGCATCTATGGAAGGATCACTGCAAACTACAAAAGGCACACTTTCTTCTCCTTTTCTTGAGCTCCACCACACAAGTTTCTCCAGGAAAATAAGAGTGGACAGAACAGAAACCCCTCCAATTATACCTACAGTGTTTGCTTGGCTAAGCAGGGAATTCTGAGCTTGGGGTTTTACTTGTGGTGAATATGAACTTGATATCTTTTTGGACTCTGATAGGTTTCCACTCTCATCACTTTGTAAAAGAATTGAACACATCTTCACCGCAAAACATGGGTTCAACTTTGTTCTACTACTCCTCCTGTTTTTGCTTATGTTACCTATTATTTGTGGGCAGTTTACAGTATGGAAACACTTAGTCATGCCTCCATCAAACATCCCTAATTACCAACAACTTTTAGAAGCTAAAACAGTTAGAATCTTCAAGGAAAGTGCTGCGTTTCAGCACCAAAATCCCACCTCAAAACTAGAATTTTCATGTCTTTTCATCTTCAAAAATGCCCAAGCTCGCCGTAACCATAGTGCAACTCTATACAAAACCAATCCGACATATTTTAAGGGGAATTTTGAGAGCAAAGAGAGAGCCGTAATTAACAATGAGATTTTTTTTTTTGCTTGTTTAGATTTTTGTAAAAAAGGCACAAGGCAAATGGGGATCCTGAGTTCTGCAGGGTTTTTATACATGACAATGAAGTAACAATGATATTAAAATAAAAAGGAATCTTCGTAATTGTCACCCTCTTAGCTTATTCCATTGCACCATTGTCCACCGTTCAATGAATGATTTTACAAATCCAAATAAAGACAAACCATCTATTACCTTTGGCCTCAATTATTTTCCCTTTTTTATCTTTTTCCTCTGGCAAATGTGACGGTGATGGCAGGAAGGAGGAAAGTTCTCAACTCAACAACAAAAATCACTGCTGTGAAAAGTTGTCTTCACATTTTACTGCTGGATGATGATGATGATGGTGATATCATATGATACAACAAATCTGACTAAATGGGACTTTTATGCTGATGTTAAATGGGCAAACAAACATGAATGGTGAATTGAACAATGAACGATGAAACAAAGTGTCACATGACAAAGAGTTGATTGTCTTCAAATTGAGCAAGTGGTTTGAAAAAGTGTTCCTTTCTAGGACAACCTGACTTTAGAGACACTCACTTGATGATGATTCAATAGAACAATGCCACGCGCACACTTGTTCAAATGTCATTCTCCTACCATCTACACCCTACTTCATGAATGAGCTTCTTTCCTCTACAACATTTTTTATCAACAGGGAAAAAAAAGTCATAAATGGTGATGGTATTCTTGCTTAGGGCACTTAATAGAGGTACCATTAGCCAAGTTAGGCTGAATTTAAGTCTAAAATAGATAGGTGAGTTTTATTTGATTATTTGGTCAATCTTAAGTAAAAAGTGCAAATTTTATTTTCAATTTGTTTTCACTACATCATAAATCAATTTCAACTCATTGAATAATTATATTCATGTTTCATGTGTCGAATCTAATTGTTCTCTAAAAAATCATTTTAAGTTAAAATATATTTTTAGCACAAAACAATATACAACATTTGATTTTTACAGTCAAAATCATTATTTAAGTTTATATAAAATAAACCATTTTAAAATCTTAACCAAAACACATGTTTCCAACATTTCAAATGAAGATCATCCATGTTAGTTCATCATTTTAACCAAGAATATTAATAGAATAAGCATGTTGCCATGTTCCATTATCTTTAGGCAATAATTGTTCTGTCATAAGGTCTTAGAAAATAGATGAAAACATGTTTTACTATTCATTGATTGCAAAAAAGCGATGTATAATGAGAATTTGAAATTAAGTAATGAGTTTTATTTTTAATTTTAATTTTAATAAGAATTGAATTTGAATTATAAAAATTATTTTATTTTTTATTGATAATTAATTACGGAATATAAATATATTTTTGATAAATTTAAATATTAAGTTTTGAATTTTTATTTTATTTTTATCATGAATTTTAATTTGAAAATAAAAATATTTAATAAAATTAACGTGTTAAATATAAAAACATCATAAAACTAAAAAATAAATATTTGTTGACAATATCCAGATAATAAAAATTAATTTAAATTATTGTGGATTGATTTGCAATTTAAAAGATAATAAATAATATAAAAGAAAAAAAACTTAAATTATAATTTAATTCAACATATTATTCATTAAGGTCCTATTTGATAAAGTATAGAAAAATTCAATTAACTAAAAAGTTAATATTTTCATTAACTAATTTTTAAACACGTTTGATAACTTATAATGAAAACTATTAGATAGAAAAACTTTATACAATAAAGATGTAGAAAATGATAAGCAGATAGGGACTTATAGTCTACTTATCACTTAATAAAGAATAAATTCAATTATTTTTATTTTATTCTATTTCATTTACGATTATATTATTTTTTCAAACAATCCAATTATACCCGATATTTAATTTTAATTAATATACTAAATAAATTTTATAACTTATATCCAACCCTTATTTTTTCAACACATTTTTGAGCATTTAATTTTTTAGTTTATTAAACATAACCTAAGTGGTAAATTACCCTTTATATGCCTTTTTTCAATGAAAATTTTCTATCAAATGGTTAAAGCTCTTGTACTTTCATAAAAATTCATGAATAATCAATATGTGTTTTATTATGTAGTATGTACTTTCATAAAATATCCAATAATAATGTATGAATTTGCTTAAAAGACAAAAAGTAATTGAATTTAAATGTAATTGATTATTTGTAATTATCGATGTAATTATCCCAATTTTCACTTTTTCTAATAATTGGAGAGTAATTAAGGTACTCCAATTATACTCAATTTGAAAGATTCACTAATTATCTAAAAATATTATATATAATTATAAATAATTAAAATTAGATAATTTTGGATCTTAAATGAAAACTTGATTGTAAGACTTCATCATTAGTAGCATCATCAATAGGCAATAGTTATAAGTTGTTGAAAATCCATTAAGTACAAAGATGAACTAAGACCCATCTTAGTAATAATTTCCTTTGTTTATTGACTAGGTTTCTAATCGATACATGCTGTTTTCCATCCAATGATGGCTCATTGATGATTATTATTTTCATTTTGGCCAATAACATCACTTTACTTTTCCTGTAGGTTGTATTATCAAAGTGCAATTTGCCTTTAACATCAGCTTCCCACAACATTTTAGCTAATAGTATGGTGATAACTGTGTATTTTGTTGATTGAGTTTTAGTTCGGTTGGTATTAATATTGTTGTTAGTGTAGGAGGACGTGGATTATCCTCTTATTTAAGGGTTGTGATAGTTTTAAGCATTATATCAACTTAGAAACTTTCAGATATTCTCACAATTAAATTTTTTTTTTTTAAAATGTATATATTTTACAAAAGAGAGTTCAAATCTTTCTTTTAATTAAAAATTTCTCTTAATTCAAATTTTCTAAAGCTATAATGTATATATAATTGCTTTCTCCTATACTTGTTGAAGACTATTGAGCATATAAAAATGTTTTGAGGTCACAAAATTTGGTTAAAGTTTAATTTGTTACTTATTATAAGTTTTTATTATTAAAGAAATATTTTAGTTTATGTTTGAAAAGCTGTTATTTTAGTTCCTTTATTGTTAATGAGATGATTGATTTAACAGAGATTGTCGTCACATTAAATCAAATATTAAATTAAAAGGTAAACTATATAAATGGTCACTTAATTATATTTGTGTTTCTATTTTGGTTACTCAAGTTTAAAAAATTTCAATTTATGCACTAATGTTTTAATTGGTTCTTGTTTAAGTCACCTGTCGTTAAATTGATAATGAAAAGCCTTTTTTCTAACTAGTATAATAACACATTTGGTCCTCAATACTTATATATTCTATCAATTTGATCTTCAAATTTCCTAACTAAGACTTTTAACTTTTAAAACAGAGGCATATCACGTCTATTAATTATTTTATTTATGGTTGAAAGTATCCAATTCAATACATAACCCTTTTTGTTTATATTTTTAAGAAGTTAGTGTTAGAAATTAACTAAGCACCATTAAAAATAATAGAAAATACAAAATCTGAAATTTAAAATATAACATATAATAAAATTATATAAATAGTTTAATATTTGTAAAAATAAAATAAAATTTCACTCGACAAGCGAATTATAGTTTTAATTAATTTGGTAAATGATTTGACACTAAATTAGATTATTAGTGATATGTATTGCTTATTGTGGATCTACAAATTAAAAATTAAAATAAATAGAACACATAATAACCTCTTAATCAATTTATAAAATTAAAAAAATCATTATCAATGTAACAAAAGAAAATTCAATTAATTCTTTCACATTTTTTCTTATGAAAAATTAAATGTTATTAACTTTCTTTATATAATTATTTATTGAACAATTGGATTTTTCAAAGCCATATTTTTTAGCTTTGGATTTAATCATATTGTTAACAATAAGAGTAAAATGTAAAGTGTTCTTTTTAAAGGTCTTTTCATTTTCTTTAAACAAAATTTTATCAATCAAAATGTTATAAAATATTATATTTAGAAGAAAATTAATAAAAGGAAAAGAAAGGGAAATAAAATTTCAAGATAAACTCATTGGCATTGCGAATAAGCTTGGAAAACGGCTAATTAGTTGTGAGGCTTTTTTTTTGGGGGGGGTACAAATTTATAGATGTGAGATGTGAGATGCTTTTATTTTAAAAGTTCAAAACTTTGTTAAGAAGTTGATGATCAATTTGATAAAATTTTTAAATGTAAATGGTTAAATTTAATGAATTGTTTAAAATTAGGATCAAATTGATGGAATATGTAAATATTGAGGACTAAATGTGTTATTATATCAATTAGATTTCCTTTATCTATTTAACAACGAGTGACCAAAACAGAAACAATTCAAATGTTAGTGTCTAAATTAAAATTTTTAAAGTTGGGTAGAGATAAGAAGTTGATTTTGCTTTTACTTCAAATTACTTTCTATTTCATTTTTTTTTTGTAATAATTGTTGTATTTGAAATATTTGTAGTTTGATTCACATCAACCACTATCAAACCACTTCCATTTGTTTTCAAAATCGGTAAACTTTTTAATTTTGGTCGTTTTAGCCACACTATTCTACTAACAATAAACTTAACATGTAGGGTTGCAAAGATTAAAATGTTCTTTTAATAGTAAAAGATTTAAAATGAATTTCATGATATGATCAAGATTTAGAATGGTTATCCTAAAAAATAGACTTAAAATTTTGTCTAAGTCTGGTTCATAGTAAAAATGCTAAACTTGAACCCGACCTGACTCTAATAATTATTTTAAATTATTTTTTATATAAAATAAATTTTAAAAAATATAATACATAAAATATACTAAAAATATTAAAATAAATATTTCTCAATAAATTAAAAATACAAAAAAAAAATATAGGCATGTGGCCAAAGCCAAAAAAATTTGCCCAAGACTTGGCCCATTTAGTAAATAAGCTTTATTTTTTGTCTAAGCCTATTTTTCAAGCTTATTTTTTTGTTTAAACTTCTTCACTTTTCAATTAAACCTTTAAATTTTAATGAGTAACTCGAGTTATAATCAAATGTATTCAGTATTTATAATCAAAGTCAAGCATCAAGATCAAAGAAGGATCAAAGAATTTTGTCAGACTAATCAACACTTTTAGGCATTAAATATTAATAGTCCAGTTGTATTTTGTGCCAAGCCTTGATATTTTTTTCCTTTATTTTAAATATTTAAGTGTTTTTACCCTTGAGCATTTGCTTATGCCATTTAATGACTTATTACACAAAAACACAAATTAGGATTTTTGTAAGGAAACATCACAATCACCATATCTTTTTTGTACTAGGGTCAGGGGATTTCTGAAACCTAGCTGCATTGCTTTATTACTATAAGATGTTCTTTTTCTTTCTTTTTTAATTTACTAAATACATTATTTTAAATAAATTAAAAATAGTGTATTAATTATATTTTATTTTTGAATTAGTATTCTATGTATTGCCTGTTAGAAAAGATGTAGAAGAGAAACATAAATTAAAATTTTGAATTGTGAAGACACTTTTTAAGATATAACGAAGTCATAAATAATTAAATATGACATATAAAATTGATCTTTATATAGGCAAAGAAGAATTACAATTTATATACGTTTCTCTTGGTACCACATATTTTATTTCATAACACTCTTATTTTTTAATATAAATTTAAGACAAAAATAATTTCCATAATTATTTGGTATACCAATAAAATTTTACTCTAGAAACGGAATTAAAATTTTATCACGTATAATTAAGTTGTATTTAGATAAAATAAAACACATCACAAATTTAAGCACAACCCCAATAAATGATGTTGAATATAACGTGGTTAACATTAAATTGTTTATATGGTTAATGAATATCTTTCTAGTGTTCTTTATATTTGATATGAAATGTCTCGTTCGATTTTAGCTTCGAATTTTGAGTGTAAAAAGGAATTCATAAAATTTTGGTGGGACTAAAACCAAGCACATACACTTTAAAAATAATACCAGAAGTGGCACACTCCACAATATATATTCCCCTCAACAAAATTCTCTATTTTTCTTAGTTAACATGAGTTTAATAATATTATAAACTATTAATACTGCTTGTAGATTTAAAAAATCTTTATCTATGTGCATCAATTTTTAACCCAAGTCATTGGACACTAATTAACATTCTTGTGTAATATAATGTATATTTAATAATTTTTTAAAAGCCGGCGGCCATCAATATTCCAATTTTTAGACCAATGACAAAAGCAGCTTTCTGGTCCATCATCTTTGATTCGGTGATTTAAAAGTTTGCAAAAATGGGGGAAAATTTTAGTCCCTAAAAATAAAATCCAATTCTTACACAAATAGATACCATTTTATGAATTTTCCCCATATTGCTTGTCATATTCCCAATTTTCCCACTCCTATATATGCGTATAACAACACTTAGTAAAAACTCATACTTCGTCTTCACATATCTTTGGACTCCCACATCAACCAATAAAGAGCTTTGAACAAGTAAGAGATGGAGAAGAGTGGTCTGCAAAGGTCTACGACTTCGTTCAGGAGACAAGGCTCATCAGGGTTGATTTGGGATGACAAGTTTTTATCAGGTGACTTGAACAAAATGAAGCTTAACAATCAACGTAGCCGATCGGAAAATGGCGACGGGAATATGTACCGGACGACGATGAAGGTGGCGCCCCCTAGCTTCGACCCTCCTTCTCCTAATGTCTCTGGTTGTGGCTTTTGTGGGATTTTTGGCAAACCGGAAGCAGCCAAAAAGAGAAGATCAAAGAAACGTTAGTAATGATCAAGTACGGCATAATTATTATGTTGTATGCTATATATACAGGGCATTCTGATTCCAATTTATGTGTGTTATTTTATTTTATTTGTTTGGGTGTTAAATTTCCACATAATACAGAATTCCAGTTTAAATATGTGTAGAGAGCACAAACCTGAAACTTATGTGTTAATTCTTCTTGCATTGGTTTCCAACAGCTTGTATTTCATGGGATTTTGTTATATATAGAGATGGTTTCTTTTATTTATTTATTTTTTTGGTGAATTTTCTAGTACTACTCTAGCCTAAGTACATTTAATTGCAGCATTCTAATGGAATTTAATGTATTATTACTGGTATGATCGCACTCATGGTTTCTTTTATTCTAAGGAGTTTTTTGTTGATTCCTTTAATTTCTTTGTATGTATCAACAACTGTCAGATGTTTAAATTTTGGTTGGTTCCTAGTAGTTAACTAATTCTATTACAAGCCAGCAAACGTGACCCTTTTTATACATGTCAATGTCGGAAAGGAAGGGTTTACATCAACACTATGACCTTTCACCAGCTTAAGGAGAGGAGCCAATGAGGTTACTCTGGTTTGTAGTAGAATTAACTAACTAAAATACCTCTTTCGTTAAAACACTTAATTTTTTTTACGTGAAATCTCGGAGTTGGGTGAAGGCCTCGCTGCATGAATGCTCAATTGTGGAGGGCCTCATTGTATCCGGTGTGGAAAGTTGTTTTATAATTAATAATAGTAAAATTTTACTTTAATTTTTAAAAACAATAATAAAATAATTTAATTCTTTAAAATTATATAGATATAAACTATTAAAATAGTGAAATTACATTTCTATTATCGTAGAAATATACAATTTAATTTCGACCCTCACTCCTAAATATTTTCTAGCTTTGCCTCAAATTAGATCTAATTTTAAAGAGTCAATTTTCGAGTTATAGAATATTATTATTGTATTTTAGATATATCTTTTGAGATATGATAGTGGTCGATGTAACCTATTAAGGAGATAAAATCCCACATGGACAAATATTTAAAATCAATAAACATATTTATAAATATTATGACATGAAAAATTAACTAAAATAACATAAAAGATTAACATCGAATTATTGATATTTATTTATTTTAGATGTATTTAACAACTTATTTAAGTAAAATATATTTCACGAATTATGAAGCATAATAACCTTTACACAAATCTCTATATGCATAGCCACAGTTTTTCATCAAAACATTTGAAATGAATGCATTCATCAATTTCTTTCAATTGAAATGAAGAAATTTATCATGTTTCCTTCAAGCAGTTATGAATCATCAATAGCATTAATAGTTACATAAATTGTAAATATAAAACAATGTAACATTAATTAAGTTATGTCGTTCAAACAAATTTCATTGAAACATTAATATGCCTTAATTAAAGACATTTATTAATCACGTAATTATTAACAAGGAAATTTTTTAAGATTTTGAGTTCGGATTACTTTTAAGAAATGGGTCATTTTAACTTGCATTCTTTAACTTTGGTGTATATATATTTAATACTCAAAAAATTTTGTCGATTAATGTTTTAATTTGATTGGTAGCGGTATTATTATTAATGTAAAAAGTTGTGGGTTCTAATGTGTTACAGTACATTATTCTCTTATTTAAAGGTTTGGGAAGAGTTTTTGGTAATATAGGCATCTAGAATTAAGTTTGATGATAGCTGCAAAACAAAAAGCAAATAGGTGACAAAATCACCGAAGTTTTTACTTTGGAGCAACCTCCATTATTAAGTTAGTAAGATGAAAAAGATGAGAAAATAAGGAGTAATAACAGGGTTCATGAATTTACCTTTGCTGGGCTTTGCATGACATATTCATAATCTCATCCTTAAAGTAGATGGGCCAGTGCTCGAACCTAACCATTTAAGGGTCGATCCTAACTTTTAGAGTGCCTTAGGTGTGCTCTTTTACAGAGCTGATAGTTATTTATTTTGAAGCTTCTAGCAGTTGCTCTTTTGATTTGTAGTTTTGTAATGTGAACACGAATATTCATACATTAATAGAGCCCGTTTTAAACTTGTTTCGGGCCCTCCGGTGGCCTTTGATCCTTTGTAGATAACTCACACATGGGGTTATGGATATGAAACACCCATTCTTTCTTTATTGGGCTTTTTTATTTTGGGGATAAATTTTTAGTATTATAGTAGATTTAATATCAATCAAGACTTCAAATCAATGAAAAGTTTTTCGCAATTGAATTGAGAATTTAATTTACATAATTTGAGATAAAATTACAAACAATAAATGTAATACAAATTTTACCAGACATTAAATTTAAAAAATAAAACATGAGATATGATTTTCTTACTAAACATATACTATTAATTGGATTTGAATTTTTCATGTCATGTTTTTTAATTTTATCGACTAAACATATCATCTTTGTATCGTAATTTTATATCGTCATATTGGCTCATTGGGTTTGGGTTATAACCCCTTGGGCCATGGCCTTCTATTATCGGACTTCATTGAGAGGCCATATTTATCAGTCAATTAATCCAGAAATTCTACGGGCAAAATGGACCTTTCCCTTTTACATCTCAGAATTCAGAAACGCTGAAACCGGACTACTTTTTCTAGGGCTCAATTCAAAATTTTTCCTCCAGATTTTCGGGAAAATAAAAATATGGACGGAAATCTTGAAATCTCCTTGGATAAACTTCCCATTAAGCGCCTCGACTCTATAGAAGAAAACGGCGTCGAACGATACCCTTCGTAAGCTTCTCTCTCTGATCAAGTTTCTTCTTCATTTTCTCACTGATACGTACTAATGTTTCCTCCCCCCCCCCCCCCTTCTATTGAATTTCTTCATTATATAGAGATTCGAGCTACGATGAGAAGCGAGTGTCGCTTATACGGAGAATCGACTTCGCGTGGGCGGTGGAGGATGACGAAGAAAGGGAGAGGAAGAAGAGGCAGAAGAAGAGCTCCAAAGATGCCTCCGCTACGTGGCAGTGGCAGAGCATGGTTGAGAATCTCCAGTTGGCTCACCAGGAGCTCTCCGTCATCATCGACCTTATCAACACTGTAAGTTCCGTAGCTATTGATGCTTAGGTATCTTTTCTTTGCTGCGTTTGCAACTAACCTTCTTTTCTTTTAATTATCGAAAGTGAAATTGCATATGATAAAAAATTCTGGTAAATATAAGAATTTAATGTCTGTCTCATACAAGAGTAAAACCATGTATATTGTGTATGAATGTTTTAGTTTCTCTTGATTGAAATTACATCATCGTCATGCGCTATTGTTTCAATTCTTATTGTTTCTGTTTGTTTTTCCCCCTTTTCTTTCTTCTTAATTAAAAATCTGAATTCTAACAATTGAAATTTGATGCCCTGCCATGAAGCACGAACACTCTATGCAGTGGAGTGACAACACGTAAAAGAAATACAAATAAAAATGGCTACAGTTGAAATAGATCACGACACAGCTAGACACGTGATAAAGAATTTTTTCTACTCTTTTTTTCAGAAATAAATGAACAGTGAGTAAAAACACATACCTGAAGGAAGTCAAATTGCTTGCAATCCATAAAAGAACAAAAAAAGCCAGAATGAAGACTTAAATGCTGAAAAGAAAGGAGGTAGAAAGCAATGTATCTACTTGAATAGGTTAAAAGGGTCTGAACAAGAGAGAAAGCAGATAGAGGTAGTAAAGAATAGTACAAATATGAAAAGAAAAATAGTACAAATATGAAAAGAACAATAATCCAGAGTATGGGCCCTTTGCCATTTGAGTTTGAGCTATTTGGTCTTAATGGATTTTTCAAAGTTCAAGTTTTTAATTCAAAACTGATTTTAAAAGACTGAAAAGCTATTTGCATGTTAATATCTGCTTGGAAAGTATCAATTTTACATTTTTTTTTTGTATATTATTATACAAAAGTATTTCTTTATTGCAGTATCTGTGTCTTAATTTCCCTAGAAATTTCTATATGACCTTGTCCACGTTGTGTTGTATCCTTATCATGTGTTCATATCCATGTTCCCTAGGTGCACTGTATTTCCATATCATTGTCTTTATCCTTGAATTAATGAGTTCTGAAGGTAAAAGAGTGAGAAAACATTCTCTTCAGTCGGGAAAAAAAGAGAAGAAAACATTCTCTTCAGTTAGTAAATTTACAATCTATATCTGAAGTTGCCATTTTGCCTATTTGTCTAAATAGGTTTCTTTTATTCTTCTTTTCTTTTAAAGGTGGAAGCTAATGATGCTGTAACAGTTGCTGGCATGACCAGGCCTAAGCCATTACCTAATGAGGTCCTGTCTGATCTTGCTGTATCTGCTGCAACTAAGCTACAATGTTACCGGGTATTGTACTTCTTCTGAGGAATAGAAGTGATGATGTTGAACTCTTTTGTTCAATTTAAGTTTGAGAAGTATGATGAGTGTGGCTAATTGCTGTTGAGAATATGCTTATTTGTCTTAGTACCAAATTATTTCTTTTCATTTTTTGAATTTCTTATTGAACTTTACTTCTATACTGCAGCAATTGGGTAAATACTTCAAACAGTCTGCCAAAGCTTTGGAAGAGCAGATTGCTAGGGAAGCAAGATTTTATGGTGCTCTAATAAGGTATCCCTCTGCATTCGTTTAAAAGAATATATATTCTGAATGTTCATTGCTATTATGTTTGATGTTTCATCTTCTTGAATTATTATTCTACAAGCTTGTTGTGTGATTTGTATTGTGCAAGCCTTGTTCTTTTACGTACTCCATTTCTCTTATTTCCTAACAAGCTAATAGATTGCAGCAAAATTGGAAGGTTAAACGACAACGGCTGGCTGCTGCGGCATCTAGTAGTGAAGGTTTCATTATTGATCTTTTTGATAATTCATTATATGATTCGGCAGCAATGTGTCGCCCATCTTCTCTTTCTACCATTCGTGTTGACCATGATTCAGCTGGAATGCTTGCTATAAACTTACCTCCAAATTCATGTCGATCTCTTCATTTTGGTTTTCTTGGTGTGCATTCTGCTGATATCCCAAAAGAATTGGGTAAGATCAGGACCCGTGGCTCAGTTGAACAGCACACAAGAGAGCATGAGAAAGAATCAATGAGTGATGATGAGTATATCAAAGAAACACATACTCTCCTTCGAGAAGTTCATCAATCAATCTTTGATGATCAGGTAGGTTTTTATCTCTTAGCCTTTTCTTTATGAATTTTATATGCTTTCATTCGTTTAATATTATTATGTTGCTTGGTTTCAGGTGTTTGAGATGTTGAATCGTGAAGCATTCAACCAATCTATTGGTGTCAATGTAACTGGAATACGAGAAAATTATTTACAATTAAGCATAGGTCAAGGAAACACTCTTTTCATATCACTTGTGCCATCTAGCAAGGGTGATGATCAGGACACTGCCAATACCCAGGATTCAGAATCTGCAATTGTGCCTTTAGACTCATTTGATAATGTGAAATTTGAAGAAGGAAAACATGGTACTCCTAAAAGGAAATGGGGTTTCCCTAATCGTACCAGTTGTGAAATTTATCTGCAGCAAATTGTTCATGAACATGCATTTGTTAAGGCAAAGGATAAACCAAATTTATCTGGTACTCGTGTATCTGGTCAATCAGGAAAGGATGGACCTGGCCTTCTTGGTCATTTCTGTCTGTCTCTGGCTCATAGAATCTTTTCGAACAGAGTTCTCGTGGAGCTGGAAAATGTGGTATTTTCCTCGCTAATCATTTGACATGGATTACTACAAGTTTTTGTTGTATTTTATTGTTCATATTTCTAATGTAATTTTCATGATATCTCTAGGTTTGCAGGGTCCCATATCTCCATTTGATGACCCATCCCACTTGGCATTCTCAGGCATCTTCTTGGACAATCTTCTTGAAAGTGCCTCAGTCCATTCTTCATGCAGAATCTCAATCCCTGAAATCAGACTTCCAGAACATGAAGGATGCTGTAAAATCACAATTTCATACCAAGGTGGTGGTCAATGATGACCGTATTAATGTTGAAGGGGAAGGTGCTCCTAATGTTGTTAGCCTGTTCAAAAGAAGTTCTGAAAACATATCTTCTGTAAACAAATATGAATGTGACTTGGCCGATCTTCCTGTTATAATATTGCTGCAGGTAGGTTACTTTTGTCAATTTCTAGGAATGACATCATTAAGTTTTATTTTCAGACCATGTTTATGTCTATTATATTGGCTAATAATGCTTTCGTGATCTCATTTGATATGTTATATTGTGAATGAATGATGCTGGGTAACAACCTTACTTTGGAATAAGTTGCTATTGAGTTATTTGAAGTAGATTATACTACTATCATTTAGCAAATGTCTGAATAAACTCTGGGTCTTCCAAAGTATGAAACGTTACTGCTACCCCTGCTGAGTGACTGAAATGAATCATTAGCATTACTTAATTGGCTGAGTTTATGTGGTAGAGAATATTATTTTTCTAATTTTAGCAAATTTAGAGTAGGGCATGGGAGGAAGCTATACTTTGGAAACAACTTTTTACCCACTTGGTGATTAAGGGTGGGTTTGGGACGGCGGTGCGGTGTGTTTAGCTTACTTTTTGTCTTACGCTACAATATTACTAGAGTATCTAATCTCACTGCTACCACTGTTTTTACACTGACCGCAGGTAAACGCACCGCCAATCCAAACTCACCCTAAGATGATTCAAGTTACTGTTTGTGCAAATAGTTTATATTTTCATTATTAAAATTAGGACAGAATAAATTATTCTTGGAAGTTATGAGGGTAGTGCAAATTCCTTACGTTATTTGCCTGTGCAAGCACCAATCATGTGGTTAAAGGGGAGAAGGAGCTGATATTGAAGAATGAGGAGAAGTGATATGTAAAAGTTGTCTACTTTTATTCACTGTTTGAAACATGGCCCCATTTCTCATGTTGGCTCTTTTCCCTGTTTTTTCTCCTACCAAGCAACCCAAAAATGTTTTTATCTTCCATTCTGACCCACTAACCCCTTAGGGTTCTCTCCTACAATATACTATTTTTAGTTACTGATACGAGTTTACTGAGTTTTGTAATAAACTTTTGTTAATTGATGGTTATAATGTGTTACTGTTATCTTATTTGCTCATACTTTTCTTGAGGTGTGATTAGAAAATGTACGTATGTTCATGTGTATATATATTTTTGCTGATATAATTGTCTTTCCATGTAATTGACATGTTATTGACTCTGGCAACAGGCTGCGAGTCAAGTGATTTGCTGGCTTCATGAGGAAGCTCTTATGGTGGGAATAAAAACAAATCGTGATTTCTTGTGCTTGACTTTTGAACTAGAACAGGGGGATACTGTTAGTCTGGTGGCCCATGTGAACCCAGAGGACATCAAAGGCGGCATCGCTTGGTGGTTAGTGATGGAAGATGGTTCCACAGATGATTGGAAACTTCAAATGGACATGTATGATGGTGCATCTGAGTATAGGAAGTTTTTGGGGCATTTAACTTTGGATGTATTATACTCCACCTTGATGGACTTGGTTAGCTTGTGTGGTGGAGGCCGAAACCACTGAGCCCGTTAAGTTCCATCCCATTCAAGTGTTTCTTGTACGATCTAGTCAGCATGTCGAATTTGGTTCCTATGGTGCCCCTCACTAGTAGATGATTTGAATGTTACTAACTGCATAGATCGGGTGTAAATGGGCATTTGGGATTAATGATGGTTGTTGATTTTAGTGGCAATGAATCCGAGTGTTTAGTGATATCCTTTTCAGTTATCTTCATCAGATAACCTCCACACTTTCTTTCTTGCCTTCTCTCCTTCATCAACACAATTTTTGATCTTTTTTCTCCAGCCAGCGGATGGACTCTTTTAGCTTACTGATTTCACAGGTTCCAAGTTTACGGCTTACTGTTGATTCAAGGTTTATAAGCTCCCTACAAATGAAGCCCAACTTCCAGGTTAGTTGCACTTTCATTTCGTTTGTTACTTCACCAGATCAAGAACATGTCACTTTCATTTCAAAGAACAAACAGATAAGTGGTCTAAATTGCTTCAAAATTATCAGAACGTGCCTTCATGTTCAAGCAAGCTGTAGACTTTTCATTTCTGACTTTATATATTGCTTTTCTTTCATTCAATCACTTTTTATTTATATTTGAAATGTACGTCTGGATTTGATTCAGGAGTTTGTTATTGGTTACACGTAATCTGCTTTACAATTAAAGAAAACGATGAACATTTGAATCAATAATAGGTGTACTTAAATAAAGTAAAAAATTACCCTAAATTAATGGAAAGGCATGATTATTTTGGCAAGAAATGAACCAAAAAAATTGAAATCCTCAAAGAAAAAAGGCATGTGGTCTGCAACAATAACCCTAACTTCCCAAAATTTCTTAATTCATTACAAGTAATGATTAACTAAAATCTTATCCAATTCCAGCTCAGTATGAAAAAGCAAAATTCCCTTTAATATGGCTGTTTGGAATTGGGAGATAATCATGTGTTTTTAGTTAAGTGGCGGCCAAGTATCTCTCCGCCAATCTTGCTTCTTTTTTTCTTATACAATTTAATTTAATTTAATTTAATTTTTTTGGGGGGGGCATAACCAATCTTGCTTTTCAAGCAGCTAAAAAGTAAAAACTAAAGCACAAAAAGGCCTTCCTTTCCTTTTCTTCCTTTGATGCAAAGTCAAACCCTAAAAGGAAGCAAAACCTTGACATTCCATATCCCCACCAATCAACTCTCACCAGGTCATCAAATTTACCCAAATGTGACCCAAAAAGAACCCATAAGTCGTCAACTATCATTGACTTCATTTTAGGTTAACCACCACCTTAACATTTTATTATTATAAAAATATATCTCCAAACTCTTTTTTTTTAATACAAAAGAATTTCCATAAAGCCTAGGTAATGATTTATAGAAGTTTCAAGATTGAAAAAAAAAAGACAACACATTCTTTCTTCTAACTTCTAAGTACAAGAAACGAATCACTTTATAACTTCAGCCATAAAACGACACAAATTTTTAAGTTTTACCTTACAAATTTGTAGCTGAGACGAGCTGAAAAGATCGAAAGACCAAAGTATCCCTTTTTAAAGTTATTTATTACACCATAATTTTTCGGTTTTTGTTTCCTCATTGGCATTGATGACTAGAATCCGGAGGAAACTATTACGTGGGTATCGAGGGAAGCTGAATCTGTATCCGGGTTTTGTGAGATTTTGTGGGGCTTCTTGATGGGTTTGTTTGTTGTACTACCCTTCTTCTTCTTCTTCAGAATTTTTTATTGAATTTTATTAGCCGATAAAATTTGGAACTTTCCTCTCTCGGTTCCTTGAGTGATTTCGTTTCTACTGTGAGTTTCATTTTTCATTCAATTTTCAATCCAATTCCTTAGAATTTTTATTCAAAAAAAGGAGTTATGATTTGGACATTGGAGTAGGGTTTAACAGTACTAGATTCTTTGTGGAATTCCATTCCAGGAAGTGAGTGTTTTTTAGTTCTTGAAAAGAATTTTTTTTCTTCTTTCGGTTGATTTTAGTCTTGTGAGGAAGGGTTAAAAAAATGTCTGGTGGGACACCAGTTGCTGGTGGATATATGAGGCAAAGGCATAGCCAAGGATATGCATCAGGCAATGAAGATCTTGAGGATGATGCATGCTCCAGGTTACAGCCTTTGTCACCGGCAATTCTGAGAACTAGAACTTGGACTGAAATTCTGGAGAATGTGCTTTGGGTTTGTTCAGCATTGTTCATAATCTACTTTGGTGATAGGCACTCCAATTTGATTTATCTATTGTGGCACGATGACCGAATCAGAAGGTAACTGAGTGGATCCAACTTTAACTTACAATGGTTCTATGCTCTTATGTTGTACGGTTTACGAGATTTTTGTTGTTAGTTCAGTGCTTATGATGCTTGAATCTTGTTGTTTTCCTGTTGCATAAATGTTAATATCCTGTTCTATACAACTAGAGCATCTGAAAACTTATCATTCTCCTTGACAAGGTTCATTATTATATTTACTTTGGTTGCTTCAATGTCTAAGTTCTTGGAGCTAGTTTAAGTTGCAATTAAAATTGGTGAAACTAGTTATAAGAAAGGCAACAATACCAAAGGGCTACTCTAATTGTTAGCTTCAATTAGTTCAAAAGTTGAAGTGCTTTGTAGTTATTTGATATTGTAGCTGAAATGGAAGAACTGCTTGAACCACTAAATCTGTGGACATAAAAGTGGAAGTGCATTAAGTGTTGCTTTGCACGTTGTTCTTAAGTCTAAATGAGTAGTTATTCTTTTTGGTTACTAAATGATTGTTTTTATATGCGAAATCTGCTTTGATCAGCTCTAGCATGGAATTTATGTATACATCAGAGGAAGCAGCATCTTGGTAATAGAGGAAGCTCTATTGTTGATAGAGATATTAGATATCTTTTTGTGGATTATCTGTTTTCAAAAACTTTACCTTTTTGAGTAACTTATATATACAGGTTAAACAATATTTTATTGTAATCAGGAAACGTGTAACGTCTAATCTGTCTTTTCTTACTTTGTTGATGCGATTGTGACCATGTGTATGTTTGTACATGTGCGTGCATGTACTCCCAAATGATAAAATCAAGCTCATTGTGAGCAATCATATTGTTTACAAAAGAATGGAAGAAGTCCATGATTATTAACTAATTGAATTTGCTTTGACTTTTTTACTGCACTTGAGTACTTTTGCTTCATTTTATCTATTTTTTCATGATTAATATTGCAACATATATGTCAACAATCTTAGCTATGTCTTCAGGATGAAGATTTTTATTTGATATTGTATGATGAATTGATGATATAGAAACATCATGTGTTTTGTGTGTTTTTATATTATTCATCATAATCTATGTGCTTTCCTTTCATGTAATAAGGCATGCAGATTTCATAATGGATATGGATATGAAAATAGACACACTTAAGGGAAATATGTTTTATGTAGCTAGTTCTCATGTTTCACTAAGTTGAATTTTACTCGCATCAAGCTGTGCTGCTCATATCGTTCTCACAATCTATTGACACAAGTGGCAAAACCAGAATGTTGATCATAAAATAAATAGCTTTTTAACTTTTAAGATCAGAAATCCAAATGTATGTTTATGGAATCATGCAGGATCATGCATTTTTTGTACCTTTACATGGCTTTGACATCATGTTTGCCAGAATATGGACATGTTGAACAAATTGCTAGAAAAGTGAAGTTCTATTTGATAAAAGTAACTAATAGGTTACTTGTGAGGACCTTTGCATTTAAAACGCAACTTTCCTGGGTACGTCAATAGCCTTGTAAAAGTTATGGCTCAAGCCTCATTCATTGTACAATCAAGTATCAAGAAAGTACCACCATCATCAGTTGTCACTTCCTTCTGTGATGGAGTTGATGGGTTCTGTTAGGAACTGGAATCTGAAATTGTTGAACTTTTGAAAGAAATGCAATTCACATTTTCTTTTTTATGATTTCTTCAATGATATCATTGCCAAAGAAAAATTACTGGTAGCATCTTTGCCCCCTGTAGGATTAGAATATTTATTCTTTTATTCCTTCTTTTCCCTGAAATATTTTATGTAAAAGTGGAGAAGTGATGAGATTGTGGTTTCACCCAAGGCTTGTTCCATGCTCTTGATTTATGTAGTTATCTCCTATGGCTGCAGATGGAACCTTGCTGATTGAGAGTGTCCTTCCAATTTATCCAACTTAAAATCAATTAATTGCCTCTGTAATATAGCAGACAATGAGAATAAAATATATATTTTTTGTGATTTTGTGATGATATTATTATTTTCATTATTCATTCAACTGGTTTCTTAACAATGAATAGTCCGAATCATGCTTTTTTTTTTCCTTGCAACATTTGTTCCTCTTGCAGTTTGCAGTAGTGATTATATATATGTTCCGTTTGTAGTTGCTCAACGTTGAGATACTGTGTATATATTCATGGGTGTGGTTCAGCTTACTATCACCAATCATCTTATGTCATTTAATTCCTGTGCAGAATGCCTTTATACCTTGGCTTAATTGGAATTGGGTTAAATGTTGCCATCTTCTTCTATACAAGTATGTTAGCATGGAGTGTAAGGAGGTTTGATGAAAAGTGGGAACTGTTAAGCATTATCGCATTGCCGTTTCTTACCTTGCTTGGACTTGTCTCGTTTTGCTTGTAAGGAAAACAACTGTGTTATTTCTTCATAGACTTGTCGTGTAGCATCCAGACAAATTCATTCATGTTCTAACTTCTTTTTTTCTCCTTTCATACAGACTCTGCTTTGCGCTGTGGCCTATTTGGGGTTTCTTGACCCTTCCTCTTCTGGTACATTTCACGGCATTTATTTTATTGTTTTCACTTGACTGATACCTTCAGAAACTTTTTAATGGTATTCTTTTTCCCTGTAGTTCACGCTTTTTATGGCTGGCCTAGTTCTATACCCTCATATCATGATTGAGACATTGAGGCCACAAAATGATTTTTTCCGTATAGATTAAGCATTCTGGTATAAAGACACAGTACTGACTTACATGAAGATAGAATCTAAATGACGGATAGTTGGCAGCATCAGCTATCGGGTGGGGTGTTTTTTAGGGTTCTGCCTTAGCTTCTCATGACAATTTTTTCTCCCTGTTGGTGCCGAAGATGATACGGCTGATTGTCTTGAATTGGTCTTACCTCTTATGTCAACCTTGCCTCGTTAATACTTGATGCACCTTGTTATTGCATCTCAGGATTTTTAGTATGATCAAAGATAAGAGGGAAGGTCTCTTCGACTGTTAACTTTTGAGTTCATCTGATGATATTGAGGTACCATTTAGTTATAGTCATAGACATGATTTTTCCTTTGAGATGAAATTCTTTTGTTGTGAACCACAGTTTCCATTCCTCTGCATCCCCTTTGGTGTCTGTGTCGTGTGTCTGCTTATCCGAAATGAAGAGGATATATCAAAAGAGTGTTTCTGAAAATATTAGCTCTCTTGTTATGGGTTGTTAAAATGACCTCCAATCTTTCTCTTAATGTGTTGTAAACCGTGTCTACCTTAAGAAAAGAAGATGATGAAACATATAAGGACATTGAAACAAATTGGCAAAAAATCCTTGTGTATGTGTTCAGTATCTTTGAATTCACGCAGTTGGTAGGCATAGATTTTATTCAGTGTGTGAAAGCCTGGAAAATCTGAATCCATCCAAAGCTCTTTTGCTCATTGGCATTCCCCTGCTCCTTTTTTTATATTTTAGACTGGAAATTTAATATGTAATTTGGGTAACACAAGCTCTGGAGGCCATAACAAGCCATGACAAAGCAAAGCAATACAGCAATACGGTACTCTTATAGTGGATGGTAGGAGCAGTGTAGGTGCATCGTTTGTTTTCCCAGTATCCTTTAGTTTATCACTGCTCCAAATATAGAATTACTCCTGGTTTAGTTGGATAGAATGTCTAAGCCCCACATCGGAAAAAAATTAAATTATTGAAAATATTTCAATTGATTTATTTTTAAAAACTTGTTTGATAATTTATAATAAAAATAATCAAGTAATAGAAAAAGTTGCTTATAATAACTAGAGACTAAGGTGATGTAATCCATAAAATGTTAAGTTTTTCAACCACACAATATTTTATATTGTATTTAAGTTTTTATTGAGTTTGTGTTACAGTTAAGAGTACCAATTAAGTTCGAAATTGACTATAAATATTTTTATTTAAAACTAACAAATATTATTCTAAAATATTATTATAAGGATATTTTTTATATTTATAAATAAAGTCTATAAAAATAATATCAGCCTAAAATAAATTTTAAAATGGGGATACTTAAACTTGGAACACTAAAAATCTTGAAAATCTCAACTTTACCATTCTAACTAATTTTTTTTTAATTTTTATATAAAAGTACTATGGAAGTCTGTAGTAGGAGTATGATTGTATTTTGTCATTTCCACTCAAAAATAGGTAAATTAATCCTTCTATGTTAGATAAAAAAGTAAACTAGTTTGTAAAAAAGAAGAGTAAACCGGTTCTTCAGTTAAAACTTCTATTCATTTCTACTATTAAAAATATTTTTAAAAATTTAAAATCCAAAAATATTGTTTAATAATTATTTAAAAATCACATCTAAGATGAATCTAAAAATCATAAAAATTATTAAAAATAAAATGAATCTAGATAAATAGTTGTTCAAGTTCATTCTAAAGTAATATCTTAAATAATTATGCAAAATTATTAAGAATAATTAAGAATGATAAGAAATTATAAACAAATATTATGAAAAGTTACTATTTTATATATGTATATATATTTAAATTATAAGAAATTATAAAAAAATATTAAAGAATTCTTTAAACATATATATTATAGTTTTAAATTTTAATAACTATTTACAAATTCTTATAATTCCTAATATTTTTATAATTTTGTTTAACTTCTAATAACTATTTAAGAAACCGTTTTGAATAAACCTCGACAAAAAGTTGTTCGATTCTTATTTGAGCATAGACAGTCATTTGTTCAAATTCATTCTAGACTTTTTTATTAATTTTAATAATTTTAACATTTTTTATAATTCTTAGTAATTTTAAATAAATTTCTATGTTTTATATTTTTTTTATGGATGAACCGGGACAAAACAAAGTTTTCAAATAATTATAAAATTTATTTATTCTTTTAATTTTTATTTTTATATTTTTAAATATTTTCACACATAGCACATAACATGTTACTCTTTTTTTGCTCCATCATATTTTTACCAGTTTTTAAAATTTATTGTATTTTAAAAATTATTTTTTATTTTACATTATTTCAATAAAAAACCTAAAGAGCAGACTATTTCACCCCCTTTTTTTTAAACCCCACTTGAATGAGAAAGGTCAATAATCCTGAATTTATATCCATTGCTTTATTGTGGAATTGTAGATAAGCCAATGCATGAATTTGTAGGAGAAAGATAAAAAGGAAGAGAACCCCACACTGCAACGACTTTGTTACATAAAAGACCTTCAACCATGTTTTGTCCCCCAATTAGGGAAAACCATCTTTCAACATCTCCATCCTCACCTCATCTATTAAAGCATCATAATTTCCCCACCTTGGTGCTCACAATAATTCTTCAAAGTGTTAAAATCACCCAAACTTATTCCCATTCAATCACCCCCTACTTCATATCCACGTTTATTATACAGGAAGAGGAAGACTTTTTTGTAGAAAATATAAAGCCGATAAGATCAAAGCAGAATATTGGGTTCCTTTTCTGTTGTATAATTTTTATTCCTACAGCTATTTTCAAGTTGAAATCCACAAACTTAGTTGCAGTTCTACACCATCAATCAGTTTTCACTAACATTTTCCACCAGAAAACCTGCAGCAGCCTTTAATTTTTTTCTTTGTGGTTTTCATTCAACAAAGTGGCCTACAATTTTCTTTCTCCTCTGCTTTATTTCCACTTCTCTTTTTGAACTATGGGAACATTTTTTCTCCCAAGTGATGGCAATGTAATGTAAGCCATAGGTCAATCTACCTACAGTTTACGTACATGACCACAAGTTCACACTCCCTATGATGGTTTTCATGTAAAACTGGTATTTTTTTTGTTTATACAATGCCTATGATAAAGGTGTTTTAGCGCGTTAGTAACTATGACTTTCTACGCTAACAAATAATACTGATGTCAACTGATACTTTCTCTTAACTCAAACATCCAAATGCAATTAAATGGTTTTCTATTATGCTAAGCTATCTGTTTGACTGTTAGGGAAGTATCTAAAGATTGTGAGGAATAGTTGCAAGTGTAAGTTTAGATGACCTGAAAACAATATAAGCAAAGGAAAAACGATATCCCCAACTCAAAACAATGGCATAATAGGCTGCTGAAAGAGTAAAATGACTGACAATATTTTAGTCACCTAATTAAGTCCAACTGTGAGGTGTCTTTGCAAAGGGAAAATTCTTACATGCAAACCTTAAATATAGAAGGAAAGTCGCCATCCGTCTAAATAACAAGGAATTGATACAGGAGGTAGCGCAGCTGCTTTTCCCTCTCATGAGGGACATGTATTGTGTCATCCCATCAATCCTTATTTGGTGAAATGGACGACACTTTTATTAAAAATGAAATTGATAGTCCTAGGGAACACCCTGGCTTCAATCTACATCTACTATCATATTAAATGGTTAAAATAATAATTATCGACATTGTTATAGCCTATCAAGTATGACACGTGCCAGCACAAAAGATATTTGTAGACAACCTTTCACTTACCTCCCAACCTACAATATTTGGCTTATTTTTCACCTAAGTACCCGTATAGTTTGCCTATCACCCGATTGGCTGCTGGGTGACCAACCACCTAGGCACCTCATCTTCCAGACCACGGAGAGCAACACTAGGCGTAACAATCTCGTATTACCTTAATTAAGGGAATGTCAAGATAGTACCATGCATGAGGGCAACCCATGTACAATGTTCTTAACACTTGAGTCGACCACATGATTTATATGTCTCGAATTTATTGGTGACATGACCTCACATTTAACACAAGATCTCTTTCTCTATAAATACTTTATAAAACAATGAAGGAGGAATCGATAATATAGCCTTTCAACAACCTTCAACATTCAACTTCTTTTTCTATATTCTTCAACTCTCCACTTATTTAGGTGAATCGACTTTCCTTATACCCATCTTTTACTCTTTATCTCCATCCTTATTAACATTTATATCAACAAACATGTTACATTATTTTTTTTCATTGACATATTACTTAATATTCATTTGGATTTTCAATAAAAAAATTTACTTCTCACCGTATTTTCTAAGGTGATCCACAGTCAATAATCAAATGTTCAGTAAGATTTAATAATCCGAGCTACCTACACAGTAAAAGAAGAAACAATATATATGCTGTAAAGATGTATATTAACTGACTAATCTGAAAAGAGAATGAATAGAAAGCATGCATATAATATACTACAATATGGACATGACAGCTATGTGTGGCTATCATAATCTAATCACTGTGATATTATCTTTCAGATCTACTAGGCATGGCCTATTATATTTTTATCAATGAATTGATCATCATCTTCAGACTAGATCCTAAACTGACCAAAATGCCACTGGAATTTTTTATTCATTTATCACTTTTTTTTTTCAATTGTTGGGAAGTAATTTCTTAAGGAAGCATTTAATAATTTTGATTTCAAAAATAGTGTAAATTAAGTTGTAAATTATTTAAAATATAATATTCATGATTATTGTTTAAAATTTATTGATGAATTATTAAACAATTTAATAGTATTTTGAAAATTTTAAAATATTTTTAAATTTGATAAATCTTTATTTTAGATTTAAATCATAACAATTTCAATTCAAAAGAAATGATTTTAAATATATTTTGAACTTATTTCAAAGAAATTTTTTTTATAAGAATGCACAGAGTCTAAAAACAGTGAAACATCAATATGGGGTTCAACATTTACCCCCCACTAGTATCACCAGCGTCTTTCAAAAGAATATTAGAGTGAATTTGTATGGGTGGTAGGGTGCAGTGCGATATGTATGTTTAGTTTAATTTTTGTCTCATGTTATAGTATAATTATAATATTTAATCTTATAATTACCGTTATTTTTACATTAACTAAAAATAAATACAACTCCCATCCAAACTCATTATTATTCAGCTCAAAACAAGCGTCTATGTATAAGCATATTATAGTCAGCTGCTCCTCCCAATTTAGCCAAGAAATCGGCTGCTGCCGTCGCTACTCAACTGGCAAGGATTGTCCAATTATTTTGACACATACACCTAATTACACTCTTCAAAACAAGGGTATTATAGGGCTTGTTAATACCTAAGTTAAATGTATCAGCTACAATAAGGAAGTGTTTGATGCTTTTTCATATTATGATTTTAATAGAATGTGATTTATAAATGTTATTTTACAATACGTGGTATATATCAAAAGATATTGATTAAAATATTAAGAAAGTAATATTATCATATTTGGTTCACGAAGTACTTTTTTAAAAATGTAATGATAATTTATGAATTTAGCTTTATTAAATAAAAATAATATTCATGTATTTAATTTTTATAACAAACTTAATTCTTGAAAAATATTTGGATTAAATATTTAATAATAAAATTTAATTGAAAGTTTTTAATTATTTTTAAATTTATAATTTTAATTGAAAGTGAAATTGTTTCAAATTTATCTTGTATATATATTTATAAAGATAATAATGCTTATATATAATTAAGTATATATAAACTTGTTTTGGAATAAAATTAAAAAACTTAAAATCACATTTTATTTTAGCTAAAACCTAACCCAAAAGAATATATAAAAAAGTTGATTTCAGGTATTACTATGAGAAAATCTATAAAAATTTAAAGATAAATCATGCAAAAGGTTATAATTAGGTAAGGAGCTAAACCTAAACCTTAATTTTTCCCCTTTTGCTCCTAAATATTCATAAAGATTATAATAAAATTGAATTTTAATTAATATACCGGAAAGAAAAGAGAAAACAATAGAAAATAAAGATAATATGTAAATGGTAATATAGATGATTAAATATGCATATAAAAATAAATTTAGGAAAAAAACTTATATGCGAAAAATTCGTGAAGTAATAGAAAAAATCAAGTAGGAAGAAGGAGGCAATAACTTTTTTTGTTTGTTTATTAATAGACTAATACTCTAACTAATATAAAATATGGTTAATTGTCTTAATATTTTTTTTAACTTTCTAATTAGGGGTGAGCATTCAATCTAATCGAATGAAAAAATTCTGAGATAATCGAGTTGACGAGTCCTATTTTATTATCTTAACTCGATTCAAAAAAAATCTCTAATCGAATCGAGTGAAATGAAATTTAAGTCAAGTTGATTCAAATGAAATTGTTCAAGTTAAATTAAAATTTTAAATATGTCAAATTGAAATCTTGTTACAATATAACTAATTCAATGTTAGAGCACATAAATTTGAAACCATATATATTTGAAAAAATTTAAAGCAACAAAAAAATTTGAATCATTAGTTAACTTATTGATTCCTAAAATTATTATTTTAGAAAAAATTTAGATTTTTAACTTTCTTTATATATTCTTTGGGATTTTTATAATTCTTTTTTGTAATTTTTAAAAATATATATAAATTTAGAAAATTTTAAATATTTTGAATTTTAAAATTATTTTGAAATCTTTTGTAATTGTTGTTGAGAGAGTCCAATTTGTTCATTTTCAAAATTGACAGGGATCAAAAGGGTATTTACACCAATTTATTATTCGAATTATAAAATTCAACTCGACTCGAACTCGAAACTTGAATTACTCGATTTGATTAACTCAAAATTTGATATTTTTTTCAATTTTTTTAAATTGAATCGAGTTTTGTTTACCCTTATTTCTAATTTACATAAGAATATAATTTTCCCATCTTTTATCATGTAAGTCACATGACATGTTTATGGGTTAATAACTCCTAAGAGAAAAAATAGATTCCAAGGTTCTTGTAAATAAAACTTAACATACCAAACGTTAATATTATCAATCATCAGTTTCCTATATTTGTTGCCAGGCCAAGTGCATCCCATCATGGATCGCACAAATTTGTCATTCAAGGACAGTACAAGGACCTAACATTCAATAGAAACCAGCAATAAAATTCTCTCTCAAGTCACACATCAGTCCTCTAATAGCTTGCACACTTAAATTTGGCGACAACGATTCATTTATGTTCAGTTTGACCCTACCTTTGAGTGGCAACTTTCACTGAGTTTCTCGAGATCTATTCCCAACTTGACAAGACACCCTATACATTAGACAAGTCCCAAGTTGAATTTATCCTAGATTCGTTTATAAATTTATTCACTTATGATGTTTATAGTGTATCATACTTTAATCTTAAGTAGATGATGAATTATGTATGCGTGACTCATATACTTTGATGTATTGAAAGCCTAAATTCAAATAGATTAGTAACCAAAAGCTGATATGATGGGTATATGACTTCTACATGATTTAGCATCATTCTACAATAGTGGATCATAGCTCTATAAGGATAAATAATATCCTCTCATTGCATTACATGATTGATTTGAAAGGAACGTAGCCACAGGTCATTTTTCATAAGGCAAATGTTTTAATTACTATGTGTTAGTAATTAACTTTTTCATGTCAGAAAATGTAATGAAAACTATGAGATAAAATAGGATCATATTTAGAGAATAAATTTTATCCCAAAGAGACTAATGATATCTTATAAGGATAACACACTTACGACAAGGTCATTGAACGAGCACTTAATAAGTAGCTTTCATAGCGATATATATAATAAGGGAGATTCAGCAATGGTATTATAGTGGAATGACTATATGAGTAAATAATGTTGTAATTAATAGGCGAAAAGTCAAAACTTAATTACAAATTATTTAAGCCCTAATTATATATGTCCAATCGGTTCATCCTCTAGTTTGAGATAATCCGAAACGAATTGCATGTAGAATCGGCAATATGTAATGAATGAAAACGAAAAATAAGAGAAATAGATCATATGCATAATTATCCGCAATGAATGCGTTTTCTCGCTAAGTATAAAAGATGACTTAGAAATTAATTTAATTTATTTGTATTATTAATTAATTAATTAATTGAAATTTAAGGTAAGGATTAAATTAATTAGTCGTCATAGATTTATTGAATGAGGTAATTAAATTTATTTCCTCATAGATTCTAATACAATAAAGTTGTCATGACTTTAACATAATTAGAATTTGATTGAAAAATAATTTAATTGGAAAAATTAATTTGAATTAATTAACTTTTTTAAAATAGAAAATAACTATTTGTTAGATAAATTATAAATGTTTGATTGTTATGAATATCTTATTAAATGAATGTCCATCATAATCAAAATAAAGTTTTAATGTACTTTAAATTCTAATAGTTATTAGAATTAGATCTCTACTTCTTTTATACTTCTTATGCCTATAAATAGAAACCCCGATGAAGCATTGTAATCATCCAATTGATCAATAAAGTACATTCTCTATTGCTTTCATATTTTCTTTATTCTTTATTCTCTCTATCTCTCTTTATTTTACAACACGTTATCAGCATGATCTTACTCAAAGTGATAGTTCCTTTTATCGACGGTCAAATTTATCCTTCATTATTTTCAATATCTTTGACGGTAAGATGCAAAGTTTTTACAGGAAATTTCTTTTATTTAATATTTCATATTTGATTATTATTTTTCATTCTTCTTTCATTATATGTTATCATTGTTTTGATTAACTTATTTTACTTTTTGCTCTTAAGGATGGTGAAAGATTTGATACAGTTATCTGTATGAAATCGAGAAGTAAGATTCACTCTCAAAGTTTGCTTTTTGATATTTTCTTGGAGATGATCTCTTTTTCTTCATTACAAAAGATGTTTATAATCACTACTTCTCATCCATGGTAACGTAAGTCCATCTAATCAACTTCTTTTGAAATTTGATTTGATTTCTATTAAAAAGTTTAATTTATATAATTCACTATCGTATCTCTATGAATTTATAAAACCCTTAACACATTTAGTTATTGAGATTTTTATGTGGAGATAAATATTTTTTCCTTTTTAATAGAATTGAGTAGCTTAATTTTGATTTTGATTAAGATATATAATTATTGCGAAATGTAAGTAAAAATACTTACTTGTCATAAACTTTGAGATATTCACCTGCATCTATGATAATTTCATAACATTGTAAAATTTGAGATGAAATTAAGTCATAAGAGGTGGAGGTTAAAATGTTTAAACTTTTATAGCTGTAAAGTTATTTTAATTTGACATTAAAATATTTTGTATTTTGTTGTGGTATGATATATAAAATATATATAGTATATAACCACAATGATTTATTAGTGACATGGAGTTATTACTTTTATGTTTAATATATGTTTTATTTATACCTATTCATTTTATTTTATATGAATAAATAAAATTTTATTTAAAATAAATTAAGCATTCGTTAAAGTTATATAATAAAATGATTAGATGCTCTGAAGAGCTAATATTGCATCAAATTGTAAAAAGCCTTTAAGAGCTTATATTTTAACTCCTTGTGATGCAAAATTTTATGAAATATAATATTATTTTTCAGATCAAGAAAATATATATTGAATAAAACATTCATGTGTTTTTCATTAAAACCATTTATATAAATAACATGAGATATTAATGTATTTGTATTATATATATTCTCGAAGGAATACATTACACTATATAATTGAAATATCTAATGTGCTCATGCAGCAACAATATTGTGAAAATGACTTTAACGAAGAGTTTGAACAATCTCATACATTATAGTGGCCAAGCAAAATAATAAGTTATTAATGAAAAACTATGAAATTATTCCAACTAGTTTTGCTTCATTCCCTAAAGTGAATATAATAGTACATAATAATTACGAAAAATGAAAAGATTGTTGTTGTAATTGAGGATGTGATTGGAGACTAATCATGACAAAATGAATAGATATATTTTGATTTGAAATTCACGAATGTTTTGCCATTGTAATTATGAAATAAAGAATCAATGAAGGTGTTTAAAAGTCTATCCTACTAGATTTATTACATTCCCCAAAGTAAATACAAATATAAAGGAAATAAAAGATAGAATCATTGGCCACTAAAAGTGGGAACATAGTAATAAATAAGAGAACAATGGGAGTTCTCAAGATAACTCTTCAAAGGGTAAAGATAACTTATGTTATCAATGTGATACGAAATATTATTGGTCACATATGTGGCATATGCCTAAATTAATATTATTTCAAGAATGATAAGATAATGTAGTAATAAATTCTAAATAAATTCTATCATTATATATAGAAAGTATTTATCTTATTTGGTACTAAAATAAACAAATATTATTCCAATATTTGATAGTACAAAATTAGTCGAAAGCTCTAGAAGAGCTAATATATTAATATCTTGTGATGGTTGTAAAAGCCCATTTTTGCCCGAGCCCAATATTAACAATCCAGTTACAAAATCACAACCCAAGTCTAAAACCTAACCCAAAAACACAGCCCAAAATAAATAAAGACCTAATGGCCCACATGGCCCACTATCTTAAGCTAGCAGGAAACCCTAGCTTCCCCATGTGCGCCGCACCATCCACTGCTCCCTCCTCGACCACATTGCCCGTGCCTTGTCCCGAGGTCTATTTGTAACCTTGCACGAAAATAGAAAGAACCCTTTTTCTCCGCCCTCGTCAGCGTCTGCAAGAACCAAAAACAAAAACAAAAACAAGCAACACAGACAACAAAGAAGCAGCAGAAGCAGTAACGAAATAGATAATACATTTTGTAATATTTTCGGCTATAAAGCCACCAGAGAAACGATTGTAAAAGGGGGGATTTTTTTTAATACAAAACATTGTATTGCACTCAGATTTCAGAGATCAAAAAAGCAAAAATAAAAAGAAAAGGTTGATTTTAATTTCCATTTTCTCGTGTTCCTTTGGTTCTTTTTTCATTTTTGTTTTTTCATTTCTTATTTTATTTTTTATAAACATATTTCAAACAAAAAATAAAAGAAAGGAAGAACTTACCCGGATCCTCGCAGCCCTGTCGTCAGAGACCTCATCTCCGTTGTCGAAGTCGAATTCAAAAGGGAGAAGGGCCTTTTTCTCTCGGTTTATTTTTGGGGCAAGGAAGGCATGGCCTTCAAGATTGTTTTAAAAAGGTTAAAAACCTGAATTCCAACGACTTCGACTATCGTTCACGGTGGAAACCACGGCAGGTTCAGGAGGCAACAGCGGCGCAAGGCTGGGGTTCAAAACCCTAGCAGAGAAAAGGAAGGGAGGGTTCCAATTTTTTTTTTTTAAAGAAGCTGTGGGAATGAATTTTAGAAAAAAAATTTGATTTTTATAAGGGCACAAAAACGGTGTCGTTTTGCACCCAATGCCCTAGTGCCGAAACGGCATCGTTCAGGGCAGATCCGTGCGCGACCCGACCCGCTCCAGGGGGATCTGCACGTTTTGTTCTTTTGGGATATTTATCCCTTTAGTCCCTCCTCATTTTTATTTATTTTCATTTAATCCATTCGTCCATTTTTCTTTGATTTTTAAATTTAGCCATACAAATCTGCTCGATTTTCATCTCGGTCCCTAACACGTGGACGCAATGGATAGTGGACACTTGTCCAGAGCCTGGGATTTTTGCCCATTTAGTCCTCAGACCTTGCACGTTTTTCATTCCCCCGGTGTGTTCTTATTTTGTTGTAGTTTTTGCTTCAAATTTAGTTTTTGTTCCAATTTAATCCCTAATCAGCTTGATTTTAATCTTTTTTCTTTTATTTATGCATTTTTATACGCATTATTTATTCTAAACAGCTTTTATATCCCATTTGTTACATTTTTATATGTTATTAATTTATTCTATTGTTTATTCTAAATCGTTTGTTGGTTATTTATTTTAGGTTTTTACATATTATATATATTTAAACTATCATTCATTTTAAATTTTACATATATTATTTATTTCAAACTATTTTACCTTATTTATTTTGAAATTATCTATATATCTTATTATTTTAAACTTTTATATATTATTTATTTTGGATCATTTATATACATATATATACATGTATTTTTTATTTAAACGGTTTTTATACATTATTTATTTCAAATTTCTCTTTTACATGTTATTTATTTTAAACTCTTTTATATATTATTTATTTTAAACTATTTCATTTATTTATTTTTATATACTACCATGAAACTGTTTTATGTTGCTTATCTTCAAATTGTTCTAAATATCAATTATTCTAAATGGCTTCATATATTATTTATTCTCCTTTTTACCGCTATATACATTATTTCATTTTAGTTGTTTCACGCATGTAATTTACTTTAGATTTTTATATCTCGTTTCTTGTATATACTATTTATGTTAAATAGATCTAAGTTATTTATTTTAAACTATTTTATATTTTGTCAATTTTATATATATTTGTGCATTTTGAACCCTTTCCGTATTAATTATTTTAAAATTTGTTTTTCTTTCACATATTATTTATTTTAACTCTATATATGTTATCTACTTGAATTGTTGTATATATTACTTTGTTTCGTTTCTTTGATTGTTAATGTCGATTTTAAAATAGTGTATTATGTGAATATTTTCATTACGTGCCCCATAAATCATTTGTTATTATATTCATCTTGTTGACATTCATTAACATAACATATTATTTACAAATATTGTTACATGTTATGCATTACATTTATATTTTATTTCGTTCAAATCACATTGTGAATTATGTTTCGACATACTCATACATAATTAGCGACTTTATCATACTCCAAATCAAATATGTATCGTTTAAATATCGTATTTGCTATTATTCAAAAACCTTTTAAAAAAATAAGGCAATATTCTGTTTTTGGGGATTCGAAAGATTGTGCCCTACGTGTTGGGTTTCGATTTTTTTTCGTTTGACCCAAATAACCGAATAACCTTTTAAAATTTCAATGCATGAGTTTTGGAAATCACGAGATGATTTTGGTAACGAAAGTTTGAAATGTCGTGTCCTACGTGCAGGATGTGATATTTTATTTCTTCGAAACAAGAGAATCTTAATATCCACTTCAAGTTATCCAAAATTCATTAGAAGGGATCGTATTTTAAAATTTATTTTAAAATCTTTTCAATTTTCGATATTAAGACATTAATTAATCAATTAGGTACCAATTTTGGGCATTACGAGGGTGCTAATCCTTCCTCGTACGTAACCGACTTCCGAACCCATTTTCTCAAATTTCGTAGACCAAAATCGTTGTTTTAGTAAATCAAAATATTTTATTAAAATGACCAAATTTTTAGGTGATCCGATCGCACCTAAACAAAAAAGATTGGTGGCGACTCCCAATTTTCGTTTATCATTTTCAAAACCAAAGTCTAACTCCTTTTTTTTTTCAAAAAAATAGTTTCGGCAATGGTTAATCCATTGGTTTTAAAAGATATTTATAATGGATCTTATATTGAGATTTTGAATGAGGAAAATATTATATTTCATATGCATCACTATTGTTATAAATATCAATTTTGAAAGGATGAAGAAAAGATGATTAAGTTATTAGTTTATATTTATTTTATAATCTTTGTGATCTTCTTTTGTCATCATCTTTATTAAGAGGTTGGAAGCAAAATATTTGACTGTGAAAGATCTATTTATGAGTAATAAAATATGATAATTCTATCTAAAGCTCATTATGGTTGGATGCACCTGAAGTTGCAAATTTTTTTTTAGATATTTGAAGATTTTGGCATATTCCCTAAAGCTAATATTGCATATAATTGTTTGGAAATTATATTTATTTTGTTGACTTAATGATATTATAATATTCACATTGATTTAGACATTTCCAGTAGTAAATGTCACAATAGCACTTATATGTGGATACAAAGTAAAATTATTAATTTGTTACAATTTAGTACAATTGAAACTGTAACACCCCCTACCAGTATTCCGAGCCTAGAATAGGGTACGAGGCATTACCGAACTTAATATGATCAATCATGTAAAAATCAACTATAAAATTTCTTCTAAATTAAAAACTTTCATACATATGTTTAACGTCCTTTATATGGGCCTATGGGGCCCAAAACATACATTCAGGGTGGTTCGGGACCAAACCGTAAACATATGAAACTTTTGCAACACTTAGAAAATTTTCACACTTTGGAGAGTCACACGCCCGTGTTTTCAACCCGTGTAACTCTCTGTTTATAACTTCATCACTCTTGTCAATCGTACACTTCATATAAATAACAAGAAACGTGTATGGCTCATTTCTCATTAAATTTCTCATATATATATACACAATTTCACGTTATGTAATCATACAACATATGTCAGCCACAACTCTGTAATCTAAATATATTTTTATAACAACTTATCTTGATTTCATACTGTTGCATATTTAAGCTTAAATAACCAAAGTATTTGAAATATCATCTTTATGCAAATAGTACACATGAGGTATATAATTCCATAATTATGAATAAACACATTTATCAAACATTTTCCATATTCATATACCAATGTCTCATGTCTCCATATATCAATAACCGTCATTTTCATGAGTTCCGAGTTCAATTTCATAATTATTTGTCTCGTGTTCAATTTATTCAATGTCGGAACTTTATTCATTAATACGTTTGAATTATCAATACATATGGACAGTACATTCAAGATGAACAATTATATAATCACAAATGAATTCATTTATCAACCAAGTTCTATACTCATATCTTATCAACTCGTACTTCCTGTATCACATAATTCCATGTAACACTTACCAAACTTTGTCAAATTAGTGAACGTCTTACGGAATTGAGTACTTCGTTTACTCGATGTCATAGTTCAACTATGGTCTTACACATCTTCATTTATCGATGTCATAGCCCAGCTATGGTCTTACACGAATCACATATCTCAATGATGCCATATCCCAGATATGGTCTTATACAGTAGCATATATCATACCGATGCCATATCCCAGATATAGTCTTATACGGAAATCACTTGTCACTTGTAGCCGAAGCTACCACTATTCACTGATCAGGTAGCTGGAGCTACCATTTTTCACTAATCAGGTAGTCGGAGCTACCATTTTTCACTAATCAGGTAGCAGAAGCTACCACTTTTCACTGATCAGGTAGGAGAAGCTACCACTTTCCACTGATCAGGTAGCAAAAGCTACCACTTTTCACTGATCAGGTAGCCGAAACTACCACTTTTCACTTGTCATTTGTCCTTGATCAGATAAGTGTAGCCGAAGCTATTACTTATCACTTTCACTTATCTTGATCGATAAGTGTAGCCAAGCTATCACTTATCACTTGTTGCTATGGTCCAACTATGGTCTTTTCCTTCAATTCATCTTGTCACTGAACTGAAATGCTCAATTTGATCATTTATTCAATTTTCATGCTTTTACATTATTCACGATTTTATCATCATTACATATGAAATAACACATCATGAAATTCATAAAATTAACAAATAATCACTAAATTTAGCCATATAAACTCACAAGTACAAATTTTGTATTATAACGATAATCATAATTTCATAATAAATATTCCACATAAAACATTATATCATTTCTAATCCAACACTTATCGATTATAATCGGGCATGTGTTTAATTTATACACGAGTCATTCATATATTTTTCCTCCTCCTCCTCTCCATCCACATCCTTGGCATATATAACACACTTGTAAGTAACCTTATCCATAATTTTCACTAATTACTTATGTGAATATTTAGACTATCCACCCGTGTCGTAGTCACTAAATTATTTATATCTGGAGTTAAAAAACTCAAAATTAAGATCCACTAATTTTTAATGAAACTAGACTCATATATATTCTTACCATAAAAATTTCATAATTTTTGGTTGGGCCAATTAATACAATTTATTCATTGAAGTCTCCCCTGTTCAGCTGTCTGACAGTTCCGACCCTTCTTCACTAAAATTTATTATCTCCTCGTACAGGATTCGAATGATGTTCCCTTTTATTTCTCTTGAAAATAGACTCATTCAGGATTCTAAACATATAAATTTAAGCCCCTAATTATTTTTGTCCAATTTTTGATGATTTTACAAAGTCAGAATAGGGGAACCTGAAATCATTCTGACCTTGTCTCACAAAATTTATCATATTTCATGATTTAGAATTCCATTGCTTACATCATTTCTTCTATAAGAAACTAGACTCAATAAGATTTAATTTCATATTTCATTCATCCTCTAATTCCATTTCTATAATTTTTGGTGATTTTTCAAAGTTAGACTACTGCTGCTGTCCAAAACAGTTTTAGTGCAAAATGTTGATTTCCATTTTGCCCCAAAGTTCACAATTCATACAATTCAGTCCTTGCTCAATTAACCCCTCAATTAAGATAATTTTCTCAATTAATACTTTTCCTAGACATTATAAGTTATTTCATAACTATTGAAATTCAGAATTTCTACATATAACTCTAACTTCAAACTCTTTTACAATTAGGTCCCAAACATTCACTTTCTATTCAATTCTTTCAATAAAATCAGCATATAAACAATATAAAGCTCTAATTACATGCCAAATCATCATATAATTCCAGAACATATTCATAGAAACTTTCAATTTCTTTCATAGAATCAAAAACTAATGAATTTAACAAGTGGACCTAGTTGTAAAAGTCACAAAAACACAAAAAATTCAAGAATAATCAAGAATTGAACCTATCTGAAGTAAAAATATGAAAAACCAGCTTAAGGGAACTCTTCCATGGTGTTTTTTCTGATGAGAATGCAGAAAAATAAAGAGAAATCTAGATAATTCCACTTTAGTCCTAGCTTTGTTAAGTAAATTTTGCAATTTTCCAATTTTTCCCTTAATTCTCCTTATTTTCTTGCTGATTTCATGCCATTTCCGTCCAGCCCAAAGAGACCTTGGGTCTATTTTCCTTTTAAACCCTCTTTCTTTTATCATTTAAGCTATTTAATCATTTCCCACAATTTTGCATTTAATACAATTTAGTCCTTTTTGTTCAATTAACTATCAGAACTTTAAAATTTCTTGACGAAACTTTAATACTGACTTATTAACACTCCATAAATATTTATAAAAATATTTATGGCTCGATTTAAAATTCTCGAGGTCTCGATACCTCGTTTTCGATTCTAATTATTTTAATATTTATTTTTAGTACACTATTCACTACTTCAAAATTTTTCCTAACTTCACATTTAACTTATACTCACTAAATTAATAATATTTCCGACTCATTTTTCTGATTTAGTGATCTCGAATCATTGTTTCGACACCACTGAAAATTAGGCTGTTACAGAAACACATGTTAAAGTAAACCAGAAGTTTACTAATACTTTACTACTTGGCGTGACCAGTTAGACCATCCTGGATCATATATGATGCGGAAATTAATTGAAAATTCATATGGATATTTATTAAAGAACTAGAAGATTCTTTAATTTAAAGAATTCTCATTTATTTTTTGTTCTCAATGAAAATTGATTGTTAGAAACTCAATAGATAAAGTTGAGATTTAATGTCTTACATTTTTTAAACGAATATGGGTCTATTCATCCATAATGTGGATGGTTTTGATATTATATGATTTTGGTAGATGCATTTACAAAATAATCACATATGTGTTATCAATTTGCAACCTGTCATTTGTAAAATTGTTTGTTTAAATAATTAATTTCAGATCATGCAATTAAGACAATTTATTTTGCTAATATTGATGAGTTTATATCTTAATCTTTTATTGATTGAGTTTAAAAAACTTTTATAAAAGTTTGCACATAGTGGTTTAGAGAAATTATTGATTAAACACCTCTAATTAATGTCTAAACCATTACTTATGAGAACTAAACTTTCTATTTAAACATGAGATTATGTTAATTTACGTGTTGTACGCATCAAGCCAATAAATTATAAATACTTCCCATTACAATTGGTTTTTTATCAATAGCTAAATATTTCTAATCTTTGAATTTTTTTATATGCGTATATGTTCCAATTGTTCCACCACAATACATAAAGATAAAGATGAGTGAATCCTCAAAGAAAGTTAGGAATATATATTAATTACAAGTTTCTTTATATTATTAGATATTTTGAAAGTATTCAAAATTCAATTATGACATGATTTGTGATTACAATTTTGATTTGATAGTTTTCCCGATATTAGAGGGAGAGAAATAATAACTTATAATGAGTTAGGGGGAGAGTAATTTGAATCAGAAGTTCAACAAGGATAACTTATTATAAGTTAACTGTTAGATGTACTTACAAACTTAATGAGAATAACCAATTTTTATGTACCATCTAATATTTTAATTTGAATCAAAGTTCCAGTAAGATTATCAATTAGAATAAATAATTGATTGATCGGTTTCAAATATGAAAATTCTTCTAGATGGTCATATAGTGGAGGCGGGTGCTCCAAAAGAAGCCTAAGACATAACTAATGAGTAAAACTTCAGAAAAGATTCAGGTACCTGAAACTGAATATTAAAATAATGAAAATAAAAGATCTCAATAAGTTATGTCAATTCGAGAAAATATGGAACCGAATAATAAAAGTGATCGACAATGATTTTGTATGCAATATTGTTCTTGAAATAATGAAATAAAAGGAAGATCTTGAATAAATCTATTGAGAAATATAAATATGAAATAAATTGATCAAAATAGAAAGACGTAATTCAAGTACAATTAAAATTTGTTGAGTTTTTGGACCAGTAGTCCAAATATATAAATGTATAAAGCCAGTGAAAGTGCAATTGAAGTAGTTTTGCAAAAGTGGAATAAAAATATGAAGTTTTTTGCTAAGTCGTGACATTGATTATGAAAAATATAATATTCATTTGTAGTAGATGTAATAATCTTTAGATATATTATTAAATTGATAATTTATAAAAGATTTAACTTACATCTAATGATTATTGTTATAACCTTTTATGAATCACTATATAGTAAAATTTATATTAAAATCCTTGAAGGATTTAGAATGTTAGAAGCATATTGAAATTTTAGAAATTGTTTATTTGTATGAATTGAAATGATTTAAACATATGTGGTAAATTTGACTTAGTGAATAGCAGTTGAAGGAGAATTATAAAATAATCCAAAATACCTATTTATGTTTTTATAAAAGAATTATAATTAAAGTTTGTTATGATTATTGTTGAATCTCATGAAGATATCAAAATATATTTCTCTAATTTTCTCTCACTTTTAAAAGAATGGTAATATAAATGATTATCAAATACATTCAAATAGTCATTTGAAAAATTAATATTTAAAATTGAATACGTAAAATACGAAAAAATATGTGATTGTTTCACGAGGGAAGTAAATAAGCTTTACACTCTTTTTTCTTAATTGAAATTTTGTTCCATTGAATTTTTCTGATAAAATTTTAATGAAACAATATATTATGTGTAAAATATATTTTAAAATTATTTCCCCAACAACCCTATTTTGAGAATTAAAAAACAATTAAAGTAATAAAAAAAACCCAGTTTGTGGAGCAGGTGTAGATGATGTGTAATAAACTAATGTCGGGTGGTTCAACATGAACAAGAAAATCTCTTTTTCTATGTTTGTAAACTTAAAAATTAAAAGAAAAAAAAGTAAAGAAGTCTATTTGTTGGAATTGTGGAGGCGGTGAGACCCACAGTTTTTTGTTTTGAATCTTGTCCAATTCTTGGAAAATAATTTAGAAAGAAAACTCACCAAAATCTTTGTCCTAAAACTATAAGACTTGTTCATACTTCAACTACGGGGCGACAGCTATTTTCCCATTTGTGGTTTGGTGTTTAACATTTCTAGGCTTCTCCCATAAGAACAGTCCCACCTCCACCAACACCAAAGTGTCATCATTGAACCCTCATATTTCTCTCCTCCTTTTTATGTTATCACCTTTGCTTTTCTTCCTTTCTTTTGGCGTTTGAATACACTCTTGTGCTTGGTAGGCTGTGCAATTGAGGTAAAATGGGCCCTCAACCCCACTCAAACATTTTAATGGTACTCCATTTCGTCTTTCACTGCTCTCTTTGACCCCATATTGTTTGCTCTCTCACTTTTTAATTTTTCTTTTTCTACTTTTAGCTCTTAATGCGCTAAACATAAGATTCTGAGGTTTCTGTTTTCTCCCTTTTGAGACCATCACTGGTTGTTTTATGGGGTTTTTGCATTTGGGATTTTGGTTTTAGACGTGGGTCTTGGTAACAATTTTGGATTTCTGAACTATGGGTTCACTTCTCTCTGCAAAATTTCCATCTTTTTTATATCCTTAAGGTTCAGGTCTTCAATTTAGATTCTCAATTCAAGCTGTGGATTTTGAAAAGATTAAAAATCAGCCGCTTTCTTTTTTTGTACATAATCCTTGTTCTAACGAAGTCTCAGAGATTGCCCTTCTGAAATATGGAAAATTCTTGATGATGGTGAACTTTGGATTCTTGGTTTACGTTTGGTGGGTCAAAGAATGATGGTTGTGAGGTAGGGAGCTGGTTTCCTCGAAGTGGATTGTGGTGATTTTGGTGTTGGCTAGTTGTTGAAAGAGGAAAACATGGACAGAATGGTTCAACCTCCATTGGTAAGTTAATTAGTCCTTCCTTTTTCTGCCTTCTGTTCAATCATATTATCTGTTAGAAAAAAAACGTTATTTAATGGTTTTGTGGTGATGAGAGCTAAATGGTTTACAATTGTGATTCATCGTGTATGCCATAGTTGTGTTATAGATGGTTTACAAGTTCTTAGATGAAGTCTAACCTCAAAATTTGTTCACCTGTAGACTGAATTCTTATCTTATTGAAGGTATGATGTTTCATGTGCGAGCATATATGTAGATGAGAAGTACCATGAGGTGCTTATACTATGAGTCAAAATGCATTTTGCTCCCTTCATTCAAAAAATGGCAGATTTCTCCGATGAAAGAGTTTGTTAAAATTTTTACATATTTTTACCCTTAAAAATTGATCCCTGCATGTCGACGTAGAGTACACGTGGACGTGTAGCTGTTTGATTATTCTATCAACTAAGTCAGTTTTTAACTGTATAAATGGATGGAATTTTTAACAAAAGAGCCAATTTGCTCTTTGATCTACCATACAGGAGCGAATTTGTTCATTTTTTAAGTAAAGGGGGCAAAATCCAAGCTGACTCCTAGTATAAGGGCATCAATAGTACTTTAAGCCATAATAACATTAGAAATGTACTTAGAAACATGTTTCCTGGACTTACATCCTTCATGGCTATCTCCTAAACACTTTTCAAACTTAAAAGTTGGTTTTCTGAATCCTTAAGCACTTAAAATGTCAAAGCCAAAGAGTTGACCAACTCAAGGAGGTGTTTTGAGTTCAAATGATTGTAATAGAGACCGAGTTGCTATCTGTACGATCCAGTTTTAGTTTTGAAAGTACATTAGTGTCCACAAAGTTGAAAATCTGTTTTCTTTCAACTCGTTATTTGGCAGTTTAGAGCATTGTATCAATTTCTGGTTCCCTCTTTGGGTAGTATTGTTTCATGCAAATTCATCATACAAGTTAGACATCTCTGCTCAAGATGTTAATCTTTGCTTGTATGCTGGCATATAGATTTAACATAAAATATGATATCATAACATTGAAAGTCGCGCATTATTAGCCAGATTATACATGCTAGAACAGTTCTCTCTCATCAGAGATAAGTGATAGGGTTTAGGGTTTCCATGTTTTTGTTGATACTGACGTTAACCTAGTGCATCTTTCAAGCTTCCTGTACCTATAGCAAGACAATATTAGGGAAGAAAAAACTGTTCATCCATTGTGAATGTTTTTGGCAGGTTGATACAACAGCCTGTTTATGTAGAGTAGATGCTGGACTCAAAACTGTTGCTGGAGCAAAAAAATACGTACCACGTACAAAGCTGTGTCTCCAACCCAGTATTAAACCGTCCATTCATCCAACAAGAAACAAGGCAGCACGTAGTAATAGGAGCTGTTACCAATCTCCTCTGCTCCCAGGACTCCCCGATGATCTTGCTATCGCTTGCCTAGTAAGGGTTCCCCGAGTTGAGCACAGGAAGCTACGTGTGGTCTGCAAAAGGTGGTATAGACTTCTATGTGGTAACTTCTTTTATTCACTCCGAAAGAGCCTTGGAATTGCAGAAGAATGGATTTACATCATTAAGAGAGATCGAGAGGGAAAAATTTCTTGGCATGCCTTTGATCCTGTATACCAGCTCTGGCAGCCACTCCCTCCAGTCCCTAAGGAATATTCTGAAGCCCTTGGGTTTGGATGTGCCGTCCTTAGTGGTTGTCACCTTTATCTGTTTGGTGGTAAGGATCTATTAAAGGGATCAATGAGACGAGTCATATTTTATAGTGCCAGGACAAATAAATGGCACCGTGCTCCAGATATGCTTCGTCGAAGGCATTTTTTCGGTTCATGTGTGATAAAGAATCGCTTGTATGTTGCTGGTGGAGAGAATGAGGGAGTGCATCGATCATTGAGATCAGCTGAAGTTTACGATCCCAACAAGAATAGATGGTCATTTATTTCAGATATGAGCACTGCAATGGTGCCCTTCATTGGGGTTGTGTATGAGGATAAGTGGTTTTTGAAGGGACTTGGACCTCACCGGCAAGTGATGAGTGAGATCTACCAACCCGAAACAGACAGTTGGTACCCTTTCTATAATGGAATGGTTGCAGGCTGGAGGAACCCCTGTGCTTCCTTAAATGGGCAGCTCTATGCCTTGGATTGTAAGGATGGTTGTAAGTTGAGGGTTTATGATGAAGTGGGTGATTCTTGGAGTAAGCATATTGACAGTAAGATACACTTGGGCAATTCTCGGGCTCTGGAGGCGGCAGCGCTTGTTCCACTTAATGGAAAACTTTGCATCATTCGAAATAATATGAGTATATCTCTGGTTGACATTTCCAAGTCCAATGATCTGAAGGGAACTACTGCTCAACATTTATGGGAAACTATAGCAGGGAAAGGTCAGTTCAAAACCTTGGTTACAAATCTTTGGTCTAGCCTTGCCGGCAGGAACCGGCTGAAAAGCCACATTGTTCACTGCCAGGTTCTCCAAGCATAGCGCGACCGTAATGTTTTCCATTCATGCCTTGCGGTATCTCTTGAATATGATGGGGGTTGAAGCGCCAACAGCTTGGCCAGGTTGATGCTTCTCATGTTGTCAGAATTTCTGTTTTTGCTAGATTGCTAGGGTTACAAAGATTTATATGATACACAGTTGTTAAATATAGAAAATTGAAAATGCTTGTTCAAATGTTCATTAGCTCTTCAAATGACTGCGAATATGGTTTTGCCGTATTAAGGATTGGCTATGTTGTTGTAACTTAAACCTCCATTTATAGTTTGAGATGACCTCTGTCAAATGATCATACTAGTAACTCTTCCAATGAGCCAGTTTGAGCTTGCTGTCACCGTAAGAGGAGGCCTTTTTCTGAAAAAAAAAAATTGTGCGGGAAGACTTAAGCTACTTCACGAGACATTAATTATCAATCCATTGAACTCGAGCAATCAATCAGAATGAAAGTCAAAAAAATTCCTTACCCAAATTTCTTATCTAATTCGATATCGTAATACGTTGTGATAAAAACCGTGAGAAAATACCGAAAGTAGACATCATAGAGAGCATGATTATCAAAGACGAAAAGATACATCTAGGACAGTCACCTGCCCTGCTAAAACCAGGGTGACCCCGAAATTGCTTTATTCTTTCGATCTTGTTTTTTAGTTTCCTTCTCATAAAGGTATACAAATTAGGGAAGAATATTTTACAAGAATACTAACACACACGGAATCAAAATGCTCAAACATACAAATCCATGACATACAGAAACCGGCTGTTCGTGAGAACGCCATCAGAGTCTTATGCTTTTCCAGAACCAGATATGTGAGATTTTGCAAGGGAGAAACACATTCTCTTCTGCTTCTTATACTCATTGTACCGCAAGAAGAAATACCCCAGATAATCAAAATCGATGGGTGACATCCTTGCCTATGATTAGCAGAAAAAAATGACAAGACTCAGATGAATGTCATAGTTTCTGGGGCATGAAAAACATAGATAGGGAATGAAGATACCTGGATTAAGGCCCATAACGCCCAATATAAATGCGAAGCTAACATGAACGTATTAGTCTCCACATACAGAGCTTCAAGGTCTTTTTCTGATACCTGTTGTAGTTAACACAATATAAGGTACTAATTTCAAATCTAATTATCAAAATATATCTCAAGTACAAAAGGCTCTTTAAAGGCCACTATGTAAACAAGATCAATTTCTAGCAATATTCAATGTGTTTTTCATAGTTTCAACAAACAAAACTTGATGATAAGCATGTGATTGTTTGAACACATGCAGATAAAAAGTTACAGGATTCCTAGGTCTGGTTCTAAGACCCTTCTAATATAATAATGGATAAATTTTATCTCAATATGTAGTATTACATTTGCTAACAGTAAGATCAGTCATAAGAGTGACTCTAATAGATTCTATTATCCCATCTAGGATACATACAGTTTCCAGTACTCATCTTAAGACGCAACAATAAGTTCCAGTTAACATTCACACCAGTTAATAGGAAGCAGTAGCTCCTATTAATTGTGAGATAAAATAAATAAACCCTCCATATAGATCAAATAATGCATATAGAATTTACTCAATCATTGTTAATAGCTAAGTTGTAACAGACTAGCAACGTATTTTATCTCAGGGGCAATCTTGTCAAACTTGAAATATCATTGTTGAAACCGAAATGCACAAATCAGATATCCTTACCTCGCATGGTTTTTCAGGTTCTAAATAATGCCTGAAAAAATGATATTGTTCATCTTTACTCGGATACCTGCATTTACACCATGTTCAATAATCAGTAGGTAGGTGCCAATCCGTTCAAGAACTCATTATTGTTGCACAAGAAAACACAAGAGAATTGCAATTCAAATATAGAAGAAACATACAAGCTATAGTCACAGTCATAGCCAGCATATTCATTGAAGTGATTTCCAATGTCAAAGCCTCTGTAATTGTAAGACCCATACTCAAAGTCTATCAAGTAGAGCTTTTCTGGACATCAACGAGGTAAACAGTTAACACACAGACATTGGAAGAATTTATAGGTAAGCAGGAAAAATATTCTTATGTTCCATCCAGTAATTAGGCACCAACACAATATCACATTTTTCTGTCTTTAGGTTACAGGTTTCATGATTCATGATTCATTGAATGATGCCTTATCTTTGAGAAAAGCCTATATGTACTAGATCTCATATCGACATCACAATGTTCTCAAATCTACATGCAATGGTGTTTTGTTTTTAAGAATGTTATCCAATAGTTTATAGATATTCTTATTCCTTCAAATGTCTAACCAGCAGTGTTGGTTCACTTCCACTACATAAATTTGCTTATCTAGGGATTATATCAAGAGCAACAGTCAAACCCAATATCAGCAACTAGAAATTGCTTTGGATAAAGACACTGCACTGCATCCATACTGACATCTATGCCTAATCCAGCCGAGCTTCCTATTGGAACTAAGTATTCTCATATCTACCACCCCAATATCCAACCGAGCTTCCTATTGAAATTAAGTATTCTCATATCTACCACCCCGAAGTATTCTATTTTTAAAAACTATCATGCAACAGTTTATAGATATCATTTATGTTATGCCTAACAAGCAGCATTGGTTCACTTGTCACTACTGATAATATGTTTATCTATGGATTGAAAAAAAGGGCAAAAAACAAATCCATTATGAACATATGGAAATTTTCTAGAGACGAGGACACTACACTCATCTTGAAATATAGGAGTTAAAAAGGGTGCACATCCATGTAGAATGCAAAATGTGAATACAGCAAAGAGGAGCTTCTTTGAGAGTCAACAGAGCAAGAAGATGGCAGTTTAGCAAATTGAACAAACTCAAATTATAAGTTCACATACCTTGTTCATCATTATGCATCAAATTCCCAGAAAGCAAATCATTGTGAGCAAACACCACTGGAGAATTGAGAAGGGTTGTCAGTTCCTGGTCCATCATCAGGACACACTCTCATAAACAGGGGTAAAGTTCTTAATATTGAATCAAACATATAATCAGAAATCAAAAACAAAATAGGATCTGAGAAAGCATTTGCCGAGCCAATAAACACATAGCACCTTCCCTTCATCAGCACCGGATGAATCAACCAAATATAAAAAGAGATCTTACCTTCAGCTCTTTAACTTCCTTATGCACTTCCTTGAACGAAATTGTCTCATATGTCCTTTGTTTATCAGTATCTTCAAACTGGAGAGTAGATGCTGCAAAAGAAGGTCTCATGCATTAGACATGCATCTGGTACTGCTAGGTAATAATCTTGAGAAGAAAGAAACTATATGAGCCCCAGCCCCCATGTTACTGATGACAATTGGCTGTAGCAGACTGTAATCAGTCAAAACTCCAGAAAAGCAACACTGTTAAAATCCAAAATTTGAAAAAAAAAGAAGAAAAGAACAAGAAGACAGATATTGAGGCAACTCCAACTGGAAGATAGTCCATTTCGATTTTTATGGAAAAAGAACATTGTGTAAAAGAAGTCGGTTCTCAAACCTTTCTCAAAGAACTTGAAGATGTCAACCCATAGCTGAGGTTCTTTAGAACCTGGAATTTCCACTTGATGGAATCTTCGAAGTTGCTTCGCGATTTCAGAAACCAGCTTTGGCTTTCTCATATCTGGTAAGGGGAAAATAGGTAAAAAGTATATTAGCACACAGCTTGTGGACCGAGCAATACTTTGTGCTTCAGTTAAAATAACAATTGTCAGTATTAAAGGTAGAAATTAGTTGCCACAGAAGTCAATGCCTTGTAGACTATTTAATCATACCACCTAGGCCAAATATCTATAATACCGTAAAAGCTTCAAGAGGCAAAGAACTTTATTACTGATGCCGCCAGCACAGAACATGAGACTAAGATGCTTGAAGGCATAAACCCTCTCAAATAACTGATGTCTTAAGAACACAACTTCATGTGAAAGTCCTACTCCCGGAGTTTATCTCTCTGATGCTTACCTGCTGGAGTTAAGGTACGTGCATTTATAAAAGATTGTACCATCCCATTTCCAAATACACCAAGCAACTTGGCACCAAATCCTGCAGCCGAGAGGTATTTGATCGCCTAAAACACAATATGAAGATACAAGTTTATAATGGAATGAAAAGGCCGTCAAACAGAAAGGCGTTAATGGAACCAATGGATAAAAACGGTGGATGAATCATAACTAGAAACAATTTAGTTTAGAAGAACACCAAAAGACATATAAAATCATCATTTGAATTCCCGTTGTACTTGAAACTATTAGCATATCCTTGACCCACCCTGATACATGCATTTAAGCAAGACATTTCAAAAGAAATCATAATAAACAATTCCTTTGGGTAAGATTAGATTACTTCTCCATTAAGTCACTGACAACTTAGTTGACTAAAACACTTCCAGAGAAGTTTCAGAGTTCAGACCCAGGAAACACAACAATGACGAGTTTTACGTTAATATTTAAGCAAGGTTTTAGCACTTCAATATAATACCAACCAAAACCAATCAGCTAAATTAGCGATTATCCCTAAGGAAGATTTTCTACATATAATTAGTAGCGAAAAGCAACGAGAATACCTGTAACTCACGTTCCCGATTGATGACATATTCAGTGTTGGGTCCATACAATCTAACTGTTACAGACACATATTCTCCATTTTCTTCCTTGACAGAAACCTTCAGCACTGCATTAAATTGTTCGTGATTAGCGAATAAATTGCCACAAAATCGAACAAAAGCAGCAAACAGAACCAGAAATATAATGTATAAAATAAACATCAAAAGGCAACCAATCCAAACGACTGTTTTGAAGCCTCGGAATACGGGCCTTTTTTTCCTTCTTATTCTTTTGAGTTTTCACCTTTCCAATTTAAAACGCGATTACTTATGTTTACTGTTTGGTTGGAAAATCCGATCTAATAAAAATACATACTACTAACAAATTAAGTCGCTACTCTACAGAAAGCAATAAGTTTTTTCCATGAAAGAATATAACAAACATCAAAAAGCAAAGTGCTCACGAAGATTCGTGATGCCGCCTGATACAGTGTCGACGGAGAAGCAAGAATCGTTCAACTTAGCCCATTTCCGAAACAGATCCTTGCACAAGGCGCTGCAAAATAAGTATAAAACCGAGCAAAATGTCATAAAAGTAAAACCAACACAAATTCGAATTTCCTGGCGTTTGAGGTGGTCGTACTTAGCTTAAATAGAATAAAACAAATATTGAAAATCCGAAAATATCAATACGAGAAGCAAGCCCTAAAATAAGCTAAGTTAACAGCTCGAAATGAAAAAAGAAAAGAAAAAAAAAAGAGAAACAGAGACGAGGAAAAAAGACGAACATGACGCGAGGGACCATAAGGGGAAAAGGAAGGGCGGTATCAACTGAGAGATTAGAGTGGAGGATTGAATGATCATCGAAGGTTGAATTGCCGTTGTGGCTTTGTTTAGCATGGTTCGCTTCCATGGCGGTCCAGATGTTATTCGTTGCTCCCATTGGTGCACTTATTTTTTTGATGCTAAGAGCTTATATTGAACAAGTTTGGCAACAATTTTTCACAAGTGAGAATTTTTGGGGTGGCTCCAGTCTACCGGGAAAGGGTAGTTTCGTTTCATAAAGGGAGGAATTATTAAGAAAATTAGGAAATGATGGTTTTTTTTACTGAAAAGACGCTAATGGGCCTATATTTGGAATTTTGTGAATTAGGACACCTTGAATTAATTTTTTTTCAAAAGTTTATGATTCTATTTTTATTTTATTAAATTTTGCCGAATTTTTATTTTAGTGATTAAAATATTTTATTTTTGATGTTTTATTCTTTAAAATATATTATAAATAAAAATTTGAAAATATATTATAAAATTTTCAATGAAATATTTTTAAAATATAAATAAATTTTAATTATTTAAAATATTTAAAATAATTGAATTCAAAGTTTGAAAATATTGACCAATGTTCAGGATCAACCTGATTAAATAATGAACAAGTAAAAAATAGTGAAAAAAATTTTCTACCTTTGCCACTGAGTAGAACCTTCCAAAATATAAAGATTGTCGATCATTTTACCTTTTAACAAAATGAGAGTCCCACGCGACACCTTAATGTCGCTCGATTCAATGTTGATTCTACAACCTTTCGAGTCTAAAATACTCAAGGAAGTGAGATTCTTTCGTAAATCAGGTACATAAGGAAGTGAGATTCTTTCATAAATCAGGTACATACCTGACATCTAAGAGTGTTCTAATCGTCCCATCGTGCATCCTAATTTTAACAGCACCAATATTGATTACCTTACTAGATGAATATGATCCCTCTTTAGAAGTATTTTGACTAAAACACACAATGGATTTTTCATAATTAATGAACTGATTGGTATTCCTTCAAAATCTGTTTCATAGTAGTAGCCCTTCTATCTGTAACTTCAACAAAAAAACACAATCATCCGCAAATAAAAGGTGTGTTATTTGCGGACCCCTCTCACTAGCATTTGCACCCTTAATTAGTCCTTTATCTAAAGCCAATCTCAAAATAGTAAATAACCCTTCTATATATCAGAAAAAGAAACAGACTTAAATGATCACCTTGTCGAAGCCCCTTACTCGGCGCAAACTTCTCCCCTACTTTTCTATTAAATATCACCGAGTATGAGACCAATGAGATACACCTCATAATGGTTTTCACCAATCTACTAGCAAAACCCATACGTTCCATCATTTGTTTCAGAAAATCTCATTCCACTCAATCATAAGCTTTATTCATGTCGAGTTTAAGTGTCATAAAACCCTTCTTCCCCACCCTCTTTTGATGAAAGGTATGTGAAATCTCATAGGCCAATAAAACATTACCTAAAATTAAATGGCTTGACACAAAAGCACTCTGGGCCCCATCAATGTAATCTTCCAACACCCTTTGGAATCGATTTTCTACCATCTTAGCAATCATCTTAAAAAGAACCGTGCATAAACTAATTTGTAACACCCCCTACCCGTATCCGTCACCGAAATAGAGTACGAGGCATTATCGAGAAGCACGAAACACTTACAGATAATTTAAATACATTTTCATTACAATTTGTTTCGATTTCATACTATTTCATATTTAAGCTTTATTCACCAAAGTATTTGAAATATCATCTTTATGCAAATAGCACACATGAGATACATAATTCCATAATTAGGAATGAACACATTTATCAAACATATTCCATGTTTTTATATATATCATAGTTTCATATTTCCATATATCAATTACCATCACTTCCTCGTATTTCAGACAAATACGTGTAACAATTCATAAATATGCAATTCATTAACTCTTCCTACCAATCACGATTTAAATTGCCAAATCACTTATTGAGCCCAATTTCATTGTTCACTAAAATCTATCATATAAATTTGGATGTACATATTCATCAATAAATTCCATGTACAGATATCATCATCTCATATTTCCACATACATTTACTTTCTACATTTATGAATTCAAATAGCATATACAAGACATACCAATGTATTTCAAGTACATTTTCATGATATTTCATTTCGAACTCAGATTATTTCATACTAGAAGTTTTCTCATTAACTCATTTGGAATACCAATTCATACGGATATTATACTCAATGCGTAGAAATATATAATCACAAATGAACTCATTCATCAACCAAGTTTTATACTCATGTCTCATCAACTCGTATTTCCTTATGTCGCATAATTCCATGTAATACTTACCAAACTTCTTCAAATTAGTGAACATCTTACGGAATTGAGTACTTCGTTTTCTCGATGCCATAGTTCAACTATGGTCTTACACATCTTCACATAATGATGCCATAGCCTAGCTATGGTCTTACACATATTCATATATCGATGCCATAGCCCAGCTATGGTTTTACACGTAATCACATATCACATATCGATGCCATAGCCCAGCTATGGTCTTACACGAATCACATATCTCACTGATGCCATATCCCAGATATGGTCTTATACAGTAGCATATATCACACCGATGCCATATCCCAGATATGGTCTTGTACGGAAATCACTTGTCACTTGTAGCCGAAGCTACCACTATTCACTAATCAGGTAGCCGGTACTACCACTTTTCACTGATCAGGTAGCCGGTACTACCACTTTTCACTGATCAGGTAGCCGGAGCTACCACTTTTCACTGATCAGGTAGCCGAAGCTACCACTTTTCACTTGTCATTTGTCATTGATCAGATAAGTGTAGTCGAAGCTATCACTTATCACATTCACTTTTCCTTGATCAGATAAGTGTAGCCGAAGCTATCACTTATCACTTGTTGCCATGGTCCAACCATGGTCTTTTCCTTCAGTTCATCTTGTCACTGAACTGAAATGCTCAATTTGATCATTTATTCAATTTTCATGCTTTTACATTATTCACGATTTTATCATCAATACATATGAAATAACACATCATGGAATTCATAAAATTAACAAATAATCACTAAAATTTTAGCCATATAAATTCACAAGTTCAATTTTTGTATCATAATGATAATCATAATTTCATAATAAATATTCCAAATAAATCATTATATCATTTCTAATTCAACACTTATTGATTATAATCGGGCATGTGATCAATTTATACACGAGTCATTCATATATATATATATATATATGTATATTTTTCCTCCTCCTCCTCTCTATCCACATCCTTAGTATAAACAACACACTTGTAGGTAACATTATCCATAATTTTCACTATCTACTTATATGAATATTCAAGCTGCCCATCTGTGTCATAGTCACTAAATTATTTTTATGTTGAGCTACAGAACTCCAAATTAAGATTCATAAATTTTCCCAGAAACTAGACTCATATGTATTCTTACCATAAAAATTTCATAATTTTTGATTGGGCCAATTAATACAGTTTATTCATTGAAGTCTCCCTTGTTCTGCTGTCTGACAGTTCTAACCCTTCTTCACTAAAAATTAATTATCTTCTCGTACAGGATTCGAATGATGTCTTCACTTATTTCTTTTGAAAATAAACTCATTCAGGATTCTAAAAATATAAATTTAATCCCATAATTATTTTTATCCAATTTTTTATGATTTTACAAAGTCAGAACAGGAGAACCCGAAATTATTCTAACCTTGTCTCACAAAATTCATCATATCTCATGATTTACAATTCCATTGCTTACATCATTTCTTCTATAAGAAACTAGACTCAATAAGCTTTAATTTCATATTTTATTCATCCTCTAATTCCAGTTTTACAATTTTTGGTGATTTTTCAAAGTTAGACTACTGCTGATGTCCAAAACAGTTTTAGTGCAAAATGTTGATTTCCATTTTGCCCCAAATTTCACAATTCATACAATTCAGTCCTTGCTCAATTAACCCCTCAATTAAGATAATTTTCTCAATTAATACTTTTCCTAGACATTATAAGTTATTTCATAACTATTTAAATTCATAATTTCCATATAAAACTCTAAATTCAAACTCTTTTACAATTAGGTCCCAAACATTCACTTTCTATTCAATTCTTTCAAAAAAATCAGCATATAAACAATTTGAAGCTCTAATTCCATGCCAAATAATCATATACTTCCAGCACATATTCATAGAACCTTTCAATTTCTTTCATAGAATCAAAAACTAATGAATTCAACAAGTGGACCTAGTTGTAAAAGTCATAAAAACACAAAAATTTCAAGAAATAATCAAGAATTTAACTTAATTGAAGTAAAAATATGAAAAAAAAAGCTTAAGGGAACTCTTCCATGGCGTTTTTGCTGATGAGAATGCAGAAAAATAAAGAGAAATCTAGATAATTCCACTTTAGTCCTAGCTTTGTTAAGTAAATTTTGCAATTTTACAATTTTGCCCTTAATTCTCCTTATTTTCTTGCTGATTTCATGCTCTTGCCGTCTAGCCCAAATAGACCTTGGGTCTATTTTCCTTTTAAACCCTCTTTCTTTTATCATTTAAGCTATTTAATCATTTCCCACAATTTTGCATTTGATACAATTTAGTCCTTTTTGTTCAATTAACTATCAGAACTTTAAAATTTCTTGACGAAACTTTAATACTAACTTATTAACACTCGATACCTCGTTTTCGATTCTAATTATTTTAGTATTTATTTTTAGTATACTATTCACTATTTCAAAATTTTTCCTAACTTCACATTTAACTTATACTCACTAAATTAATAATATTTCCTACTCATTTGTCGGATTTAGTGATCTCGAATCACTGTTCCGACACCACTAGAAATTAGGTTGTTACATAATTGGCCTAAAATTCGCTAAATTCATTGGGTAAGGAATTTTAAGAATCAGCACAATATTTGTAACATTTAAAGGAACTAAAGTTTTATCTCCATTTAGTACCTTCAGACAGTAAGAGGAAATATCCTTACTAAGAGGAAATATCCTTCTTGTGCCAACACCTTTGGTAGAAGAGAGCCGGAAAGCCATCGTCCCCTGATGTCTTCATAATACCCATACCATTCAGTGCCTCCAAGACTTTTTTCTTTGTGTATTGTGTCGTCAACAAATCATTTGCTTCATAAAGATACATTTCTTATCCCAGACAAAATATAACCCGCATCATCAATCCCCTTTGACTCAAAAAGAGATTGAAAATAATTCCTAGCAATGTATTCCATCTTAGTCTCCCTTCTCATTAACCGTCCATCCTCCCTTACAAGCCACCAAATATATTCATTCTCCTTCTTTGAGAGTAAAAATTATGGAAAAAAGTCATGTTCTCCCCCAACCCTAGCTAATTCGCCCTTGCCCTTTATTCCCAACAAAAGTCATCTTTATCAATCTCCAAATTTAACTAAACTTTAGTATCAATCAGTTTCACAAGGTTATCATCTTCTCTATCCCTTTTCAACAAAACTCCAAGCTTTATTGTTAATTTCTTTTTTATCCCTACTTTCTTTTATCTAGTTTCCATTGCCCATCTCCCCAAGCTAGCTCGAACCCTCTCTAACTTAACAAGAATATCATCGTCGCTCTCTTCCTAAAGATTCCTAACCTCTTGTTCAAAAGTCTCTTCTAACACCCACCATGCCTCAAAACGAAAACGTTTGGGTCGAAGATTATATCCATCTTGTTCTAACTGAATAAGAAGTGGATAGTGATCAGAAAAAGAGTGTAGGAGATGATGTACCATTGTATTAGGAAATAGAGCTATCCAACCTTCATTTGCTACCCTTATCTAGTCTCTCTATAATATTTGTTTCCGAGAGGTTGCCCCTCTCCTAAGTAAACCATGGTCCAGAATATCATACATCCACTAATTGATAATCACTAAGAACCTCTCTGAAAGCCTCCGTTTTCCTTTCCTCCCTAAGAGGCCCCCCTTTCTTTTCAAAGGAGTACAAAATCTCATTAAAATCACCTCTCACAAACCAAGAGAGATTTGGGAGTGACTTAAAGTCCTGAGTAAGTTCTATGTGTCATCCCTATGATGCGAATCTGAAGTCCTATAGAAACCTGTAAATCTCTACTTATTACTCTCCTCACCCTCTTTAACTTCAATATCAATACGATGTTTTGAGAAACTCCTCAAAGTGATAGTGGAATTTCTTCTCCATGCTAGACTCAAATCCCCTCGAGAACCATCAACTGCAACATCAATCTCGTTAAAAAAACCAAACCTCCTACGAATATTCTCCATCTTTCTAGAATTTAATTTAGTCTCCATTAAGAAAACAATTTGGGGATTATACACCTTCAACACATGTCGAAGTCTCCTAAGAACTCGTGGCCTCCCCAAACCGCGGACGTTCTAACAGAATGTTTTTATTACGATCGATTGGCTTGCCCTTTAGCAACTGCCAATGTAATATGGTTACCTCTCAACATCCTCCTACTCCTAGCAACAAGAGATCCCAATTCCTCCCCATTAGCAGATTTGTCACCCTCATTTCTGGGTTTTTTTTTTCCATCACCCCCTTTAATCACGCTTTCTTCCGAGTCATGCTCCATATCCATTTGTTCATGTATTTTTTATGACCCCCATCGAAACGAGATACGAGATTTAGATCCCCCTCTAGATTTACTCATAACATCAAATCAATGTGCCTATTCAAGTCACGATCTACAAAAGTGTTCCCCCTCTTTACCCCTTCCCCATCTTCTCGTAGCCATACGCTGCTCATTGTAAGGGCTCTTCTAGATTGAGCTCACAATGACAGATCCTAACCCATCTCAGCTACATCAAACCCTAGCGCCATTTTAGCCTAATAGAAAGAATCATTGTACCCTAGTCGTCCACAGAAAAAACAAAATAGGGTCAAACGTGTTCGTATGTAAAACTAACATAGGAACAAACTCCAGTCGAAAACATAACTTTCTTCTTCCTTTTCAGATGTCTCCTAACATTCAATTATACCCTTATACGCAAATAGGTACACAACCCTTTTCCTAGACTGGCGCCATTGAACTCCAAAAAATTCCTAAGAAAACCCCGATTTGACGTGCTAAAGTCCTAGTATAAAAACCTGACAGCACTTTATGAATTTGTACCTAAAAATTCGCAAAGATTAATGGCACTTTAGCGGATCTTCCTCGTTCTCCAATCAATGTAACATCAAAAACTAGCTATTAAAAGTCAACGGTGATCCCTTTAGTACTCTCTCCAGATCTATCTTATGAAATTTTTTGAATAAAAACCTTTTCTCCTCCAGATTTGAAATTTGGACCTCTTTTATCGGATGTCATAAATTTGCCATTGTACTTCTCATTTCCAGGAAATGTATAACACTTGCCATAAAAAAAAAAACTAAACCAGATAGAGATCAATTTCCACAGGCACAGAATCAGGATCTGTTTGTGCCTGAATATTTTGTCTTCCTCATCATCCAACGATAGATCTGCCAACTCTCTCTTCATAATTCAAAAAAAACAAAGCAACCATAATGTAAAAACGAAAGAAAGAATTCGAACCAAGCTCAACCCCGCCAACAAAAGCACCAATGATGAAAACAAAAACCTATTAAAAACAACAAACAGAAGCGTGCTAGAATAACAAGATCCACGATCTTTGTATTATAACAATTTAATTTGTCAATAACTTTTCAAATTTTGTTTTGAATTAAAAGTTGTGCATACGCCAACCTCTACCAAACTTTAATCTAATATGCAAAATTATTCGCCGACTATAATTTGATGCAATCATATAGATAAACTTAAGTTTTTTATTTAATTTTCACATTCCGTGTGGCACATTTTTTGTTATTTCATATAGAAATCACTTATATAGCATTTTATTAAATTTAAAAAATAATAAATTATCTCCTTATAAATTAATAAATATAAGCTTTTATATTGTAGCAACATGGAAATAATATAAATGTAGGCATATGTTTTTAATTTATTAAAATGTCACTAACAATTTTCAATTGATTTAGTACGGCATACATAATATTAAAATTGTGTATATTAAAGTATGCATTAAAAATTTAAGTGTAAATTTTAAAAATTATTAAGCAATTTTTATCGTGAAATTTGACAGTGTTGAGGCAAATTTGATAATAAATCCATTTTGGTTATTGAAATGTGTACAAGCAGCAGTCCCTTTCTGAAAACAAAGTGCAATGTTTGTCGTCATTGACAAATATAAAACTAAAATATAAATATAAATCGTAAAGCAAGAAGTTACTAAAATAATATGATTTTTTAATGTATTAACATACACGTGTCTCTTTTCCTATGTTCAATTGGATCCATCGATGGATTCTTACTTTATGGTTGGAGAATATGCACCATGAATTCAAACATTTTAATCATAAACCGAACACTTTATTTTATGTCCATAAAAATAAATAAAAAATCTAACTCGGATCTGTTGTGAGAAGACATTTTTATTGAATTATTCCCACAAGCACTTGGCGTTGTGTCACACGCTACACTTTTCACCTATTGTTTGGGAACATGATTCCCAACTTTTTTTTCTTATCATTCTAATCTAGTTTTTGAAACTTCACTACTCAATTTTAAATTATAAAATAGTTATTAAATTTTTTAAAAGTTTTCATTTAAGTTATTAATTTATTTAAAAAAATTTAATTAAATTATTAGTGAGTTTTAAGTGACAATTAAACAATTGGTACAGTGGATCACTGCCCATTAATGAGTAGAAAAACATACCTTAAATCCAAGTCGATATGATGATTAGTGTCATAGATCGGAAAAAAAAGCTATTTGAATTTCGATTCACAGATTCATGACAACCAAAGTTATTTCATAAAAATAAACTAAACTATAAAAGAGAATGGGTAGGATGCTTTTGATTGATGTAGGCAGTGTAACAAAAAAGCTACACAATAGTAATTTTAACAGTTTAGTGACTTAAATAAAAAGTTTCAAAGTTTAATGACTATTTTGTAATTTTTTAAAGTTGAGTGACCAATACGTAAGTTACTATAATTTAGTGTTCTTGGTGTAGTTTACAAAAAAAAATCTTGTTATAAGAATTGAAATTAAATGGGAAACTAGCAAAAATTCCCCCTATACTTTGAAAAAATTGTCAATGTGGCAATTGCCTGTTAATTTGTCTATTTAGGTATCCAAACTTTTTTTATCGTCTAACATTTTGGTACATGGGGTTGACGATGTTAATTTCTATCAAATTTTGAAATGTGGGCCAATGAGTGGACACCAAGTGGGAATGAGGGTTAGGTAAATGGGTAAATAGAAGGGCCTTGAAATAAATTTCCTTTTTCTTTACTTTTTTGGTCAAAAACATTTAAAATAATATATTAATAAAATAAAATTTATGAAAAAAATAATTTTAATTTTTTTTTTAAATTTTAAGGTTTTTTAAAAATATTTTTTTAAGAATGGTTGAAGATGAATTTACGTATTATCTCCTTGTTTCTTCACATGTTAGCCCCATGCTTATCCACATTAACACGCATATTAGTGTAGGACCAATTTGTATAACATATGCCAACCTTAAGGACCAAAATAATTTTAAAAAAAATTAGAAGCCATTATAAAATAAGTTGCCAAGTTCAATTTCCAACTTATATATTAAGGGAAAAAATTATTAAATGATTGCCTTCGTAATCAATTCACAATTTTGCACAAACTCAATTGAGAAGAAAAATAATCCTTGTTTAAACACAATCCAATTTGAGTCAAATTTGTCAAGTCCATGAATAATTTGATCTTTTAATTAGAAAAATAACCATAAAATATCAAATTTGTGATTTGAAAAATGAATTTAAAAAATATTTTTTGGATTCTCTTTTTGGTGATTTGGTACAAGTTATGGTCACTTGCTAATTTGGTACAAGTTATCAAAAAGTATAAATAAGATTTAAAAAATGTATTCTTTATAAAGGGTAAATTACATTAGTAGCTATTCAAAGTATTAGTAATTATTTTTGGTCACTCAATTATGAAAAATTATAAAATGGTCACTTATTATTTCGATTGTTTTTTTTTTCTATCACCAACAACATTTATAGATTGGCAAAATAGTAACTTTAACTCTCAACATTTATAGATTCTGTAAATTGGTTTCTTTTCTGTAGTCTTGCTTTTCTTTGTGATCCGTTCACTTAAAAGCGAAAAAAACAAGTTTATCAACTAAATTTGATTGAAAATATACAAAAATGGAAACACCTAAAAATCCAAAATAATAATTTTCATATTTTCTCATTCTTTTAAAATTAACCTTCAACATCACAAACAAAAACAAAACTGTAAAAAAATATCAAAATAAACAATGTATAAATGTTGAGTTTTTTTTTTAAATCAAAACTAAATTGACATAATTTATAGATGTAGAGAGTTAAAGTTGCTATTATGCCAATTTTAAAAGTTATCCGTTAGTCAGCCAGTGACCAAAAAAGATAAAATTGAATAGTTGGGTGACTATTTTATAACTTTTTAGAGTTGGGTGACCAAAAAAAATTACTAATAGTTGAGTGATCATTTTATAACTTTTCATAGTTGGATGACAAAAAAAATCTACTAATAGTTGAGTGGCTATTAATATAATTTACCCTTATAATAATAAATGATTCCAATTTCAATATATGAAAATAATTATTTATAAATCATTTTAAAAACATAAAATCAAACGTAAACAAATTTTATTTGTATTACTATTTAAATTATTGTATTCTTAATTTACCTCTTTTCAAGAAAAAATTTAATTAAGCCTTTAAAAATTTTAGCCCTTAAAAAATTCAACCTATTAAATCTTTAATAAAAAAACACACACACACAAAATAAACTAAACACAATTGTTAACAGAAATGGTCAGTTGAATGGTTTGACCATTGACGACTCTAACGTAAATAACGACAAGCATCAGAAAAGAGTGTTGACATGGGAAGATTTTAATTTTTTAAAATATATTAAAATTAATAAAACCCATACATATAGAATGATACTAAATAAATGGTAGTTTAGGTTTATTTGAATTTTGATAACCATTAGTCTCAATTCCTTTTAGATGAGTATAATACTGTAAACAAAATTAGAAATTATAAAATTATTAAAATAACTTAAAATTATTAATAATTTAAAAATTATAAAAGTAAAAATCTAGTATGAATTTGGACCAAATAGTTAATAGACTTGATACAAGATACAAAGTTAGGGTTTATGATAAAAAAAAATCAAAATCCAAAATTTTGAAGGGTTGGAAATTTTTTTTTAAACTAGTTTTAACTATTGTTCTACCAAAAATTTGAAACTCGAGAAAAAAAAAATACAAAAGGCAAGGAGGTAGATGTCTTTGCTGGCCCTCTTCCTACATCATTGCTTGATATGATATGGTTAAATATCTCATATTGTATTTAAAATTTAATATATTTAATAATGTTTTCTTTTATATATATAAATACATGAATTATCAAAAATAAATATTGGTTAATTTTAAAATTGTTGGTGTTTGAATTAAAGAGTTCAAATTTTTTTATAATTATTAATATTTATTAAAATTCATTCTAGGAGCGCATTTTATCAATTTTTATATTTTTATTGATGTTGTCAACATTTTTTATGTGGCATCTTTTGGTGCATATCATTAACCACATCAACATCATTAACAATTAAATTGGTTAATTAACGGTTTTGTTAATGAAAAGCTTAGTTGATGATTATTATTATTATTTCATTGAGGGTCAATAGGTTGAATTCTTTTAAAAACTTAATTTTTTTTAAATTTTTATTAAGGGTTTTTTACCTTTAAACTTTTTAATTTTTATTACTTCTCTCGTTTAGAAATTATAATTTAGAAATGCACCATCTAATTTTTTCTTTGAAGAATAAATTTGATATTTAAAACATTACAAAAGAAAGGAGTACAAGTAGAGATATTCTAACGATGATTTGGTTAATACCCAAATTGAATTATCATTAACTAAATTAATCAAAATTATAAAAGTCTTAACGTTAACTGAATCAAAATTTTTTAAAATCTACCAACTTAAATAATTTCAGTTAATTTAGCCAGTTGATTAAATTAATTAAATTTTTAAATACTTTTTTTTGTTCAAGTAAATTTGAAATATGAAAAAAAAATACCATTGCAATGTTAATTTTTTTTTGCTTCGAATTCAAAAAAGAAGGCGAAAACAACTAGAAGAATAGAAGATGGTCTGGCGTCAAGTGGCGTCCACCTAGACTTTCTTTTGAGTTTGATGATGGGAAAAAAATTTAAGACTTCTTTCTTTTAAATTTTTTTTAGTTTAAAATATATAAATCTATTGTGATGTTAACCTCATTATTATAATTTGTATAAATCCAATTAATTTTAAGCCCATTCTTTAATTTTTATATTTTGGGTTTACATATATTGGACTTATAATATTTTGTTATTTGGTTAATTTGGTTCAAAATATTCGATTAATTATTTAATTTCGAACCGACTTAACTGTTAACTGAAATTTAAAAATGAAATTCTTAACTAATTTCTAACTGAATTAAGTACGGTAACAAATCGAATTAGATACCGTGAATGACCAATTAATCAAAATAATTCGATTTAACTCCAAGTATACACATAAAAGAAAATGGCATCAACGCTTGGTTGAAAGTTAAGCTATACTGGGAAAAATGGCACACTAAGGAATAACGTAGAAAAAAACATGAAATAAATATAAGCCATATCATTAGGCATCAGCAACTAGAACAGATCTCAAGTCTAAAGCTTAGAAATTACTACATGGGTATTGTTGAAACGTTGCTTGGTTAGATGGACCTAACAAGCTACACACAAAAAATCTTATTCACCTATCATCTAAAATTCTGAGGACTAATCCTAAAGAAAATCCTAAAAATTAAGACTTGGTGTGGTTACCAACTAGAGGTGTGTATGGGCCGGGCTGGGCCAGGCCAGGTTTGAGCTAAACTCAACTAAAAATTTAGGCCCGTTTGTTAGGCCCAGGCCCAGTCCAAATAAAAATGTTAAAACCCGAGCTCGACTCGGCCTGCCCATATTAATTTTTATATTATTTTTATATAATTTTAAAATATATATAAACCATCAAAAATACTAAAAACATCAAAATAAATATTTCTCAATAAATTGAAAATAAAATTTAAAAATATGTATACTTAAATAACACTAAAATAGATGCAACTTAACAAGCAAATGCCTCTAAAATAATAACAAAATTAGCAAATGTCTTTAAAATAATAAAAAAAATTAATAAAAAAATAAGTTTTATACAATATCCAAACAATAACAACAAAATAGTAGCAACATAATAGTAAAATAGTAACAAAATAGAGAGAAAATAATAAGAAAATAAAATTTAAAGAAAAAAGATTTTTTTTGTCATTTCGTGAATTCAGGCCGGACCCAGGCCAAAAATATCTTATCCGAGGCCCGGCTCATTTTTTAAACGGGCTTTTTTTTTTACCCAAACCTATTTTTCGAGCCTATATTTTTACCCAAACCTTCTCACATTTTGTGCTAGCCTTCGGGCCGGGCCGGATAGCCGGGCCATGCACACCTCTAGACTGGTTACCAAGTTCAGAATATTTTTCTTTTTTCATTTTAATCAATTGCCAAGCCTGCCAAAAAGAGACCGTGTAGTACCTAAGGCTGAAGAATGATGCCTGTGCTACACAGTCAAGTTTGACGAATTTCAGTGAACATGGGATTTTTGTTTACTCTTTTTATTTTGCTTTATAATTATATCATATATTTTGAAGTATTACTATATTATTTAACTTAGAAATAGTTTATTTGGTTGGTCGTGAGATTCAATTAACGAAATCCAATTCCCACCTCATCCATCAACACTCAACTACAATGTTCAATCCAATTGAATCCAATTGAAGTATTATGAGTGAGGTTCCAAAGGATGTTTCAGGTTATTGGGAAGGGTTGGTTCATCAACTTTCAAAGCCAATTAATAAATATCTTCTAATTAATTTGGGCATGTTATATGACCTCCTATGTATCTCAAATACTGGGAATTCTTTTGGGTACCAAAAACGATTAGGGCTTTGATAAAATAACAAATTTCCATCTTCTAATCAGAGAATGCAAGATAAGATTAAAAAAATGTTGCGCTTTCAGTTGATTACATGCAGTTAACGAGGTTTAGTGCAACAAGTTACTGGGCACTGTTGTTTCAAAAGGAGGATTCGATGGTGGTCGAGTGAGATTGAAATGGTTGAAGACCATACGCTCGTCACTCATGCCCCACGAGTTCCATGCTTCATCCACTTAGCATCCTCTCATTTCCTTTACAAAAATTAAATGTTCTTCCTTCTACTTTCATTTCGTTAGATTTGGTTTTCCAAACATTAAAAAATTAATCCAAATGCTAACGTTGTCAAATCTTATTGTTGACCTATCAATTCATAATTTGAAAATTTATATATAAGGAATTAACAAATTTCAATCTTTGGTTGATACTTAAGTTAAAGATAAAAGTAAAATTTTTATTGTTAAAATATGCCCTAAATCCTGATTTGAAATTTAGTCCTCTATTTTTAGATTTAAAATTTTGATCTAGTTGTTACCACCAATAAAATTCTTTTCTTAAATTCCTGGTATGATATTTTGAAATTAGAAAAAAAACACTTTGTAATCATGTAAAAATAAAAATCATATTAATTATTTACACTAATTAGTGACATTATAAAAGTATAGAGATTAAATTATGTCAAATTAATTATATTGATTAAAATTCAAGTTTTAACATAGTTTAAGGGCCAAATTTAAAAGTTGATCATCGCATTGTAATATCACTCTTAAGGCATTAAAATTACTTACAACTATGTCATATTTTAATTAAAAAGTTAACTATATTAAATATTGACACTAATTAATAATAGTATAAAAATATAACAAATCAGATAAAAATTAAATATCAATTTTAGGTATAATAGAAAGACTAAAACTAGAATTTAATCATTTTTAAAATGTAAAAGAAAAAAGTGCTTTAGGCATGTCAGCAAAGAAAGGTCCGTTGACCTTCCTATGGTTTCCACCCACACCTCACCTTAACTTAAATATTAAATTTTTAACTAAATTATAGAGTAAAATTTTAAATATTGTAATATACTCTTAAGTTTTTGTACTATTCATATAAATGGAATTAAATTTTCATACTTTTAGAAATTTAATCCGTTTACTTGAAGTAAGTCTATTTGTAAATCTGTTAAAATTATTTTATTAAATTTATTAGTGTGTTTAAAATTTAAAAAATACTTGATATTCATGTAACAAAATGATGTTGTAATGAACCTAAATTTAATGAAAATTTTAACAATAATAACAATTCTTCAAATGTCACATCAATAACTGATGATATCATAAGAATTGAGGTACCAAATAATTTCAAGTTTAATACTCAAATTTTAGTGAAATATAAAGATCAAAACTAAAGTTTAACCATTCGTATATAATTTCAAAAAGCAAAGAGATTAAAATTAAAATTTAACCATTATATGATCATCTAAAAAGTATAGATATAATAATTTAACAAAAATAAATGACTAAGTTCTAACCAATAGAATAGAAATAGAGTGACTAACTTTTGAAGTAGAGAAGAGATAAAATGAAGTAACTTTTCAAATTTCATGAATATTAGTTACTGAAAGCTGTAATTATGATTTAACCTAGCTGACATGTTTTAGTTGAGGAGTCAGCAGCTTTGCAATTAAGAAGATATCAGATGGCTTGCAGAATGTTTCCACTCTTTTTAAACCATATAGGAGGATGTTAGAGCACCATGAACCCTGTAATTACCATCGGTCTTTCGCCATATAAACTGGAATGGCCTGAGATATAGGAACAATTCTTTGAATGCCAATTTAAAGAAGAAAAAAAATCATCTTATTTATATATATAGATAGATGTATTTGCACCACAAAATGCTAAAATCTAAAAGGATTGATCTTGGCTTTGAAAGGAAGGATTTCTGGCTTTCAAGGATACCATTCACACAGTTTTTTCTTCGCTCTCTGCTAATATCCTCTTGCATGCCTCATAACACATGAAAGAAATCCCAGCTGCAGGGACCAATTTCATGCAGCTTGGTCCCAACCCTCTATAAAGCCCTGCCATCCCCTCTTTCTCAACTATGCTTGTTAATGCTTGAATCATGCTGTGGCATTGTCTTCCATTAATAGCACCAGCCTGCATCTGCTTCCGAGCCACCTCGAGAGGGTAAGTTGCCGTGCTCGAGATCGCACCGGCCGCTGATCCTATTAGAAGAGTCATAACATTCCCAATTTCCTCTTTCTTAAAAGCTTTTTTATAAGCATTTCTTAGTGTATCATAAGCAAAATAATTAGAGGCAGCATAAGGAACAACTCCCATCACACTTGGAGTGAGGCCTTTGTATAGTCCTCCCGGTCCTTCCGCCTGTACAATTTTCGCAACCGCGTCCAATAGATTCTTGTAATCTTCCTGCAATCAAAGCAAAGCTATAACAGGTCAAGATAGATGCTTCAATGAAGAATTAGTTCATTAGTTCTTCACCAAAATTCATGCTTACATTGACAGTTAAACGAGTTTTGAGCAACTCGAGAGGGTACGTCAACAATGTGGAGCTAACTCCGGCAACAGCACCGGCAATGAATGAGGCTGGCAGAGGGAGTTTGGGATGTTCCCCATGTTCAGGCGTCAACTGTTTCTTGACTGTCTCGTATGCAAATAACTGTGCAATGGAATATGAAACAAGATAGAAATTGATGATGAACATAGAAAACTACTAATCCTTCAAAGACTAAAATGCACACACACACACACAAAAAAAGATCAGTGAATGAAGGATAACTGGCATCCTAAGGCATGGTGTACAATTAACAAAAGTGTAAGGACAATAAATGAAGTGCCTAACTACATACCTCGATAGCCTTGCTTGGAGCCACTCGAATGACATTTACTAAATTGCCTCTAAACAAGCCTTTCCATCCCTCACTCATGGTGATGTTATCAAACACTTCAGCCATGGAATTCCCACAACTCCCCACCATCAAATGCGTTTTAATGGTCTCCAATGGAGCCACCGCAGTCCTTGATACCGCACCTGCGACTGCCCCACTCATCAACTTCCTTAATGACGTATTCCCTATCTTAATTCTAAATTTAAATCCACTCTTCTTCTTCTTCTTCTTCTCCACTAACCTCTCAGCAATCTCAAGTTCATCATCCAAAACCAGATACCCGGGCTCAGAGATTGAAACAAGACTGGCAAAATGGAACTTTGCAGTACTCTGGAGTGGAATTTGAGGGTTTGGTGAGATGGCAAAACCCATTCCAGCTTGATTAACACTAGCAAAAAACCCATTTGCTTTCAAACTAACTCTCTTAAGAGAAAAAGAACATTCAACAATCTTGACACCTGAATCACTAAAAAACACATCTTTGTTGCCATGTTGAAGAAGTGGGAAACTTTTTTCAGCCATTTAATCCTTCTAAAACACTTGAATATTAAATGGGTTTTCTGCAACTGGAAATGGATGTTGGATAAAATTGGTTAAAAAGACAAAACAAAGAAAATTCAGAGGAATACAAGAAAGAATAGATGCATGAAGAAAGGGTAGTTGAGATTCTCTCCTCTCAGTCTCTCCAAAGCCAAGAGATGGGCCAAAGAGAGAGAGAGAGGAGAAGAAAGAGTTGTGCAATGGCGCTGATGAATGAAAGAATAGAGGGTTGAGGGTCGGCCTAACACTTGCTGTGAAAAGGTAGGGTTCCTTTGCTGCAAGTGGAAACATTCTTCACAATTTCTTTCTCTTTTTTGGGTTAATTGAACGGTCAGAATTTCAGAATAGCTGTGCTACGTCAATTTTATTAAGAAAGGAAATATCTTACTCTCAAAGTATTATTATATACCAAATAAATTGATTCAAAGGAAATAATTTAAATGAGAATTGAGTTGGAGGGTATGATCACTGTCTCCTGTACGAGAAAAAAATTAGTGTGAAGAGAAGGAATGAATCTAGGGCGGTGGGCGGTGGCCCTTGGATTTTTTATTTTCTTTTTATTATTTTCTTATTGGCTCTTTACTTTTCTTGCCTTTATCGAGCCTGTATTTTTCTTAATTCCTAAACTCAAAATATTAATATCAAGTTAAAGTTTATCAAAACAAGGGTGAAAAAAAATAGGGTTAAAAATTAAATTATAACTCTTATAATAGTAAAATGTAATTTCACTATCTTAATAGTTTATATATTTATAACTTTTAAAAATTAAATCAAATTTTATTATTTTTAAGGGTCAAAGTATAATTTTACCCATAAAATTTTATCTTATTATAAAATTTATTTTAGTCTCTCTCCTATTAAAAGAAATATTTTAGCTTTTATATATTTGAAAAGTTGATATTTTAATGTCAAATTTGTTAATGGAATGACATAAGTTAATAGTGACTGATGTGACATTAAATCAAATATTAAATTAAATTAATAGGCTAAAGAATAATTTTGAGGAATAAATAGATGTAAGAAATTGATTTTACTTTTACCTCAAATTGTTTTTTACACAATTGTTGTGTTTAAAGTATTTGTAGTTTGGTCCATATTATCTATCATTAAGTCACATTATTCTATTTATTTTCAAGATTAATAAGCCTTTTAATTTGATTTAATGTCACGTCAATGACTTTAAAATCAATGCTACTCCATTAGCAACAAAGTTAACACGTAGGGATTGAAATGTCATCTTTTAAACGTATAATAATTAAAATATTTTTTAATAATAGAAGGACTAAAATGAACTTCTTAATATAATACAAAGACTCATTGTAAACTTTACCAATTATATCAAATATGGTTGTAAATTGGGATATCGAAATTAAATTTTATGGTCCAATAATTATATTTCATTTTCAAAAAAATATAAGGTCTAATTATTTTATTGGGTTGATTTTAATTTATTTATTTTATTTCTTTTCCCTGAGTCAAGGATACAAATTCATCAAATCTGTGGTCAATGGTTTAACCCTTTGATCTCTTTTTCAATCCCATGACAATTAAAAATAGAAAAGAAAATATATTAATTATGAATTTATAATCTACCACTTTCCTTAAGTATTTATAATCTACCACTTAAATTTTACTACATGATTTATCAAATAAATTTTTAAATTGAGTCTAAGTCTGCATCAACAAGAAGAGAGAAATGGATTAGAGAATGCATATATGGGATCCACCTACAACGCCTTGTGGTATGTGGTAGCTTAGACACTATATTTTATATCTTTCATTTGGTATTTATTAATTAATTTAGTTTAGAGACATTTTTAGTTATGAAAATCATGAAAAATAATTGAATGAGCATTTTCTTTTAAAATAAAATAGAGGATGATTTTATTTCGATTTATTTAGTGGCATATAGCAAGAAGGATATAGCTCAATAGCTTTCAAAAACCTCTTCAGTTTAGTACAAAATTGTAGAGTAAAGCTTAGGATATCCAACTTTAAGAAATGGCATTATATTTTAAGTTTATGTTTATTTGTAAATAAATTATGTTGAAAATATTCAATTGTTTATTATTATTATTATTATTAGATTATATTTACATTTCACTTCCTTATAAATCCGTCCCATATTTGGAAAATTTTATTTTCATTTATTAAAGGGTTATTTAATTAATGTCAATATAGTTACTGAAACATCGAATGTCTTAGAATAATTAAATACAATTACTTTTAATAAATGATATGTAAAATATTAAGTAACACATACCGAGTCAATAATGGTAAATGATTAATATATCAATTTTTTTTAAGAAATAGTAATTTCTTTCATTCAAATAGGAATACAACATAATATCAAAATTTAATCCACATTTAACCATTAAAGCTTAATTACAACATTGAAAAATAATTTGTAAGCAGTGGTTTGTTAAAGGCTTAATTCAAATTATTGAGTAAAAAACATTAAAAACTAATACAAAAATATGTTATAAATACGTCTAATTATAAGTCTCTTATCTTTTTAAATGTGAATTAGTCGAAGATGAGATTAAAAAATTTATAAAAATCAAGATTTGGATATGGTAAATATTATACAATAAAAATAATTTCCTTTGGTTCTGTCTTACGATTTCTTCTACCGAATATGGTTTATTGATAAACATTTTATTTATCTCTGAAAAAAAAAGAAACATTTTATTTATTTATTTATTTTGTTCTCATACATCACACGTATCGTTTCCACTCTATTTTATTGACAACTTATTTCGTTTTCATTGTGTTGAAAACTAGAGTATTAACACCCAATGGTTTATATATTGAGGGAAGTGAGTGGCTAATTTGTCTATATTCTACTTAGATTCTGACGAGAAGAGATGCTGCATTTGTTGCCACAAGATTCAGATAAAATTTTATATCTTGCTGACTGAGGGGACCTCTACATCTCTCAAATTTTAGAGCCATATCTTAACATCCGGACTCTCTCTGCCCTTTGAGTTATGGTTTAAAAGCCCCCCGTTCAGCTCGCCATTAAATGCAGTTGCCGCACCACCATCCGATGGTTACACGGCGTGGAACCGTGTTAACTGTGGATGGTTGGGCGGAGTCTTAGCATCTCAAAAATCAGTCTTGTCTCTAATGGTGAAGATAAAGGTGTTTGTAGATGCAGTTTGGCTGCCAGCTGCCCCAAGCCTCATTCACAAAGTGAGTGAATAAAAAATTATGTCATTAATAAATATATATACATACATATAAATCAAATGAGTTTAACTGGTTAATTTGAATTTTAAAGAATAAGGTCAATTAGAACAAAGGTGTAAAAGCTAATGGCCTTTTTGACATTATGCCTAAAAATTAAATTCAGGGGCTAAATAACAAATTAAGCCTAATAATAATAATAATAATAATATGAATGGGCCATCTTACGGCATGTATGGTCTTAAGTATGATTGGTGAATTAGATCTTTGTAGAAACCTTGGTAAAAAAGTATATTAGCAGTGATGAAGAGAGTTTGATTCTAGTTTTAGAGGTTGTTTACTTGAATACGACGGGAGTCAACTCAATAATCAGATAAATATGGAGCAGTATGAGGTACAGAATAATTATCCTATTGGTAATGATAAAACAGAAGGAGCCGAAACAAAACAATTATGCTCCAAAACCCATTTTTCAAACAGACCCTTTCGTTTTCTATCTAAACCTCCTTGAACAAATATAAGCAGATCAAATAATGTAATAACTTAAACCTGTCTCAACAAATAGAACCTTTGGTACAAATAACTCTCTTGTTAATAAAATTGATATCCCAAATCTCTACAAGCTTTTCAGAATTTTTGAACCTAATAATTTTATTAGGCCTTGCCTTTCTTTGAAGATCCTGGTCCTCTCTTTGCACCCTTCTTATGAAGTTGCTTTTTGGGTTTCAACTTGTTTGAGGTTGATGATGACCTCCCTTCTTGATTCTTTCTATTTCTAGCTTTCTTCTCTTTTTCACATTATACATCGTAACAGCCTGATTTCAGAAGAGAAAAAAAAAAAACCAAAATAATAAGGCTCAGATTATCAACAAATTGAGTTTACAACCAAATCGACCAAAATACATGGCTCAAACCTACCTTGTCAACGTTGAGTATCTCATGTGAATGCTTAGAGATTAGCTTGTTTAGAACATTCTCAGTTTGCTCCTTCTCCTTGAGCCTATCCCTGACCCTTCAACAACTGGTAAGAACTGAACAAAAAAAGAGGAAAATATTAGAGCATGATAATGTAGTTTATGAGAAATATTTACATTGAAACACAGGTCAAGAGACCCAAGAGTTCAAACCTTGCGATGCTTTCCTTGCTTTTTAGCAGGCTTTTCTCCTGGCAATTTCCTATCAAATTTCCCACCACTGGCTGTAGATGTAGCAGCCATCCCAGCTACATTCCCCAATTCATCTTTGGTCACTTTCTTAGGTGGAACTTGGGTTCCTGTTATGGGCAAAGCCGTAGCAGCAAGCTGAACATGGCTGCAGCAAACCATTTAAAGTAAAATCAACTTAACAAAAACATAACACATAGCCAAATTCTTAAACCAGAAATAGTGATATAAAATGATAGCAAGGAGTCTGGCAACAATTGGAAGACTCAACCAAAGATCTATTTTATTTAATGCAAGCTTATTAAAGTGTCCAAACTTCCTCATGAAGAACTAGGAAGTTTGGATGAAAATGATGCTTATAGAAAAGAGATCGAAGTTTAATTCCAGCAACCATCGACACCCATAAGCATGATCTGTAAAATCATAGGCTAACCTTTAAACTGCTAAAATGACATAAATATTAGGGTACAAGGGAATGCCATCAAAGAATGGGAATTGCAGGTTGGAATAGGACTAATAGCATTGCGTGAATAAGATAAGAAGAGGGCTATTTGTACCAATATGTGTCGAAAATGATTAAGATATTGACCAAAAAAAGGATCAAAAAAATCTCTACTTCTAGAAAACAGCAATGTCAATTTCTACAGATATTCAAATAATGGGTAAAACCTTGGCAGAGCACCAAGTTTTGCAGCTTGTTTCAAGTTCTGGAAACGATTCTTCTCTTGCTTCTCAACCCGTTTCTTTTTATCATCTTGTCTTTTAGCAAAAGGATCCTCTCCTGGCTCTGGAAAAAACAACAATCATGGTCAACACAATCAAACATTTCCAATATGTTCTATTAGATGCTTGTAAACTTATGAAGTAAAGGTCTATCTATCACTTGATGTGTAATATATTTATTTCCTGCAAAAGCATTTATGTTGTGTTTGTAGTAATCAAAAAGTCAAATATATATAACATGAGTGCATCTTCTATAAGGAAAAAAGTCCATTCGATACTCACCATCAGTCATCTTGGCCTCAATGATGGGTATGTCTTTATCATCATTGACACGATCATAACCAAAGCGACGTTTCCATGTACCAGTCTGTTCATCCCATACAACTTTGTCCTTTTTACGTTTCTTTATACCTACAAGATATTCCAAAAGGAAAAGGCAAAAGCAGGTAATCTTCAGACAATGGAAAATGAGATTGCACTCTAAAAGAACCATGTAAGTATAACAGGTGAAACGGATTACCTTTCTTTTTAGCAAACTCCTCCCATTTTGTAGGAGGTTTAGGCTTTGGAAGCTGAAAAGACAAGCAAATAAAGCATTTCAGTTCTCATGGCAGCTTATCAACTAGACTTTCGAGAGCGCCAATATGCTTGGCAGTACTAGTATAAAAAGAATTAAGAAACACAACCACATAAAGCATTGCTTATATACACTAATACAAAATCCAACTTTCAAGAAAATTAAGTAAAAGGTCAGGCTTACATGCTTCTCCCTTGGAAGTTTTGTAGTTGGAGGAGGCAGCTTAACAAGGGGCCCATCTACATCCTCGGTTGAAGGTAAATTAAACAGACTATCAGCAACCGCTTGAACTAACTTGGTACCCTCTTGTAAACATTCCTTAACTAGTTCATCCCTAAACATATAGAGCGGCAATCAATAGATCAATAAAGGAACAAAATTCGAGTTTGAAGAAAAAAAAAGCAAAATAAAAATCTGCAGTTCATGCTTTGAAGAAAAAAAATTATCTTAACCAAGTTTGAAGGAAATAATTATCATAGTGCATGGCTATTCAAATTAGTTTAGAGCTCCAAATCACCTTTGCCCCCAAGAAATTTCTCATGATTCCAATAAATAAATAAAAACCCAAAGAGAAAGACGAAAAATATACATATAACAGATCATCTAAAAAATCAAACTGAGGCAAACTACTACAAAAACAATAATTATTATGAAGGAACAAAAGGGGCAAACCTGGAAGTGGGGAGGGAAGGAAAGTTGTGAAAAGGATTAAAAGCGAGGAGATTTCCCACATCAAGTTGAAAAGGGTTCTGGTTCTCCGTCTCCATCTTCAGCTGGCGTTGGTATGTAGTGCTTGCTGCTAAGCTAGGCTATTAATTCGGCTTCTTAAAACCTAATAACGAGAGGGCAAAGCCAGGCGAGGACTGCGCCCATTTACGTCTCTAAACAACAGTGCGTACTACTCCGTTATTTCTTTCAAAAATAGAACACCTAAATCTCTGGCCCAAAATATTTTCAATGTATTTTGGGCCTAAATTTCAATTGGGAGCCAGCTCGTCGGAAACTTAACCTTCAATTACGTAATGCATGTTATGGAATAGATTTGAAAAGATTACTTTATCTTTATTACAATTATTATTTATTTCTAAAATTTTAATTTAAGAAAATCAAATGTTAAATTTAAAGTGTATTTACAAATAATATTAAAATTTATATTTTTTTGAGAGAAAACATCAATAATATTATAACAAAACTTATATTATATTATATTAAATCATTATGAATATTTTATTATTAATTGGATTTCCATCAAGATTAAGATAACGTTTAATGTATTTAAGTTCTATTTCATTTATGTTTTTATGTCTATAAATATAGACTTAAATCTTTTAGTCTCCCATTCTCTTTCTACTTTATTCTCTGTCTTTTATTTTATAATAAAATCTTGATTCTTTGGTATATTTATTACAAAATTAATCTAAAATAATATTTTAAGTTTATTTGAAAGCAAAGATTTTGTGTATTTCAAATTTCAATTTCATTTGGAATAAAATTGAGACTGAGAATGATTCTTTTAAAGAAATCGATTTTCAAAATTTGTTTGGAGGGATTATTAAAGTTACCATTATTAAATTAATATTGTCTAAATTAAATAAATTTGTCAGATTAGAAATTGATTAAGATATCGATTTGATAAAAGTATAAAATTGGTGAACCCGTAAACCCATACACATTAGGCTAAAAATAGTTGAACAAGTTTTATAATATTTTCTTTACAATTTTATATCTTTTGAAATTTAAATAACACAAATTTAAATTCTATTATCCTCTCCCTTCCTCAGCTTTCTTCAATATTATAATGATAAAAAAAGCAATCAAAGTTTTTCTTTTAAGAAATTACTAATAAAATGACAATTTTAAAAAATTAAATGTTATATATTAGATATGATTTCTTTTTGCTATTTATAAATTTTTACTTAAGTTCATGTTATAAGTTAATATAAATTTTAGTATAATTTTTTAGCTGAATTTTTAATATATTTGATATAATATTATATTATATTAATTATAAAATCCTTAATTGAGTTAATGTCACGAATTAATTAATATGAAAATGGGTAAAAAAATATAATTTATTAAAATAACAAATATTTACACATTTTAGTAATTTATACTTTTTAAAAATTAAAATAACTTTAAAAGAATTCTTAAAATAAATCAAACATTAAGTTTTGACTTAAAAGATTATTACTTGAGTTGATTTTTCTATAGTATTATTTAAACCTTTAATTAAGTTTATTCACAAGTTAATTGAGTTCCAATTTAATTGAGAAAAGTTAATATTTCATTTATATTAAATGACTACTATTATTTTTTAACGATATTTTAATATTTTCATATTTTTATATAATCTTTAAATAAAAAATTAAAATTAATATATCAAAGGATCAAACACATGTTTAATGAATTTATAAACTAGTTATTTTACCAGTACACTAGTAATTATTTTAAGTAAATTAAAAATATATTAAATATTTTCTCTCACCCATATTGATTAAGTTGGTATCATAAGCGAATTCCATGACAATATACTTGAATTTTTAATATTAAATTTCCTTTCATCAAGATAATAACTTTTAGCCTGCCATATATCACTTACTATAGTAATACATAATATATTAATTATTATCATATATTATTATATTGACTGAAATATGCTCTAAGTTCCTATATTTTTCTGCATTTAAAAGTTAACCCTCTTAATATATTATATGGTATATAATATATTAATAGTTTATATATATGCATCAATAGTTAAAATTATAAAATCATGTAATACTATATCTTTTATTATAATCTATATCATAATAGTTATATATATATATATATATTAATATTTTTAAAATATATTATATTATATTTATTATATGTATTAATAATATACTAATTTAATATATTAATTTAAGATCAGTTTAGGTGATCGATTTCAATAATAGTTATATAATATATTATATTATTACTATTAAAATTTAATTTTATAGCTTTTAATAATTATTAGTTTTATATATTTATTATAATATATAATTATATAATTAAAGATATTTTATATTAAATTAATGTTTTAAATATTTATTGCACTTTATAATTAAACATAAAAAATCATTATTAATTATTTTTCCTATTAATAAAATTTTAAAATAAATATGCAATGTTTATGAATATATTTTCAAAAATAAAGAATTATCTTTTTTTTTAAGTAAATCATAAAATTATATTAATTATTAATGTCAATTATTATTGTTCAGTTATAAATTTAAATTTTTTCAAGCTTTGGGTTAGATTTATCTTGCGCTTGGGCCAAATTAGTCTCAGTCTCAGATCTATTATGGGCTAGGATCTGTCGGACTCAGATTTTCTCGAACTTGAGCTTTCTTAGACTCAGATTTTCTTGAGCTCGAGTCTATTTTCTGAGCTTTATAATTTAGATACCATTTGTGGTTTAAACCATTATTATATGACTTATCAAAGCCACCCTTAATGCAAATATAAATCATTTTCCTTGCCTGTGAGCAGTATATGAGCAAACGTTACCGAGAAAAAGAACTTACTGAAAATTCATGAAAGCAGTACCACACCACTAAAATGTAAATGAAGATGGAAACAATCTGCTTGAAAAAGAAGGTACATGAATTAAAGCATCTGAGCATATTCCAGTTTTTTAACAACTCATCGACCTTATTAATTCGAAACTTTCAAGAATAACTATTGGAAGTAGCTAAAGACAAGTTTTCCATGCCAGAGAAGCAATGGTTCACCCACTTTCCAATGTGTGATCACAGTCACAGAGGACACAGGAAAGTACCATGCTCCCTCTGTTCATTCCAATTCTCAATCTGGCATCAATTTCAGCATCATCCAGGATGTTAAAATGGGAAACACGAGTTTAATAAAATGGCTTAAGTTATCAATACTTCCTTTACAAGTAACTCTTGATACAAGCACTGTAGTTATTAAAGAAGAATCACAATAATTTACAAAACTGTTCCTAAACCAATAACATGTTCAAGTAGACACTTCATTCATATTTGTAATAAACATCATCAGCCAAATCAATGATAATTCTACCAATATGACGTATAGAGCAGCTTGTAGTATACTAACATGCTACATCACTTCTGATAGTGAGAAAGAAAAAGAACAGAAGCACAATAAAGGGCACACCTGGTGAGCAATAAAAGCACCTATAATTTACTTATGCCCTTACTGTCAGAGTTTCAAGTTATTTCCTTAAGAATAACATATTTCTATATGAATCAGTTGATATCTGAAAGTACAGAATATGTAACAAGCTTCATCAACAGAGACATGACGTATACAAGGCATATTTGCCTGTGAACAATAGAGCTTTGTACTACAAGCTAGGAGAATAAAAAGCACATGATATAAAGCTTATATACAGCATCAATTCCATTGCAACAAGGCAAACTCTGGTTTACTTATGACGATAAGAAAAACTAGGTATACTCACCCATTCACCAGGACAAAGAGAACGGTAGTATTAGGCAAATTTTTCGCATTGATGACTCTTCATCCTTTGCAGCCAAGCACCTGTAATTGATTCTAAGATTATTAAAAGAAAGAGGGGGGGAGGGAACATTTGATAGTTTCCTAACAAGAAGTGTACCTGTGAAACTCAATGTAGCGGCCGAAACGATGTCTAGTTTGATTTGTTGTACGGAAAAGAAAGTCAGCTGGGGCCGTTTTCAGTTCAATCTGGGACAATATACAAGGAAAAAATGGTGTGGAAGAAATGTCAGAGTTCAAAGTGAAACTTCCAATTATGACAGCGCAAAATCATTGTCAAAGCAAAAGAGAAATTTGAAACCCTTTGCAGGGGTTATAGATTAATCTTTCAAGGAAATTATACGGTAGAATAAGTATAGAGAGATAACATTAGAAGCCAACTGGCATGAATATGTATAAAGAATTAGTCACAGCCAACAGGCTTCCAAGAGAAACATACAATAAAAGATAATTGAAGTTCCAAAATCCCACAAAAGGGTATCTGAAAACTCTCACTGCAGAATCAAAGTGTCATCTAATTCCCCACCAAACCATCAATTAATGTTCACAGACAAGGTCCATAATACCAGAACAGCCCCTAAAAGGAAAGCTGTCCAACATCACAAATTCCTTGAATCATAGATAAACCAAGAAATACATAAAAGTATCTGTATTAAGTCATTAAAAGAGAACAAACTAGTATTTGATTTTCCTGCTATACATTCCAACATAGAAAAAAGAAGGGTATAAACTAAAATTATAAACACCTTATGCTGGAAATTGACTTTCTGCTTGTAAATATCTAATTTCCTTTTAGATAATACTTTCAGTGGTATAAATCCACTACAGTAATCCAGTGTTCTTTGACTAATTCAGGAATGCCATAAAGCTTACTACTGTTAAGACTTTTGAGGTTATCATATGCTGCCCTAATTATAAGTAAGAATTGGATATCACCCGTGTCTACATTTCTTACATTTGCAGCAGTCTTTCTCCAAATTAAATTTCTATAAATTTTTATAATTAAAATTACAGACCATTTGACCTGTGAATGGATGCTAATTAGGAAAATGATAAAAATCGTGGATATAATGATGCCATTAGTGCTAGACACCGTAAATTTATGTGACATACGCATTAAAAATGACTTTTTTTTTTTTTGTTTTATAGATTTTTGCGTAATTTTTTTTTTATAAATTTTTGCGTACAGCAATGAACTTTCACATTCTTCTAAAATTCATAGTATTTCAATTCTTGTTCAAGCATTGGCAAGGAATGAGAACATTCACAATCAATGAGCAAAGAAGAAAAATCAGGTTTCGAATCTTTGATGGGCTACTTAAAAGTAGGCGAAACTCAAGCGAGGATAAATGGCACTAACACTAAAATTAAACAAACATAATACTATCTAACTAAAATCTATCTAATTACTAAAACCCAATATTAAACTTAGTAATTCACTTAAAAAGAGCCTAAAACTAAGAGTGAATTTAACTCTAAAACATATATTAATTAAACACCTATCAAATTCGTTCCAACTGTCATTGTAATGTAATGTTATAATGTTTTTGTTCTAATATATGACAATGCACCATTGTTTGTCATATTTTTATTCCGATTTAATGCACACTACCATTTTAGTGTAATGTCTGCCAATAATTGTTTCAAAATGGTATGAACTTTGAACCAAAAGAAAAAAGAAGTTATAAACAACAATTAAATAGAAAGCCGACAAAATTAATTGAAGTTGGTTCGATTCGGTTAATTATTTTAACAAAAAAAGCTCAATTCAACTAAGGGTTTAGTTAATTATAGTTCAATTAACAATGGATCAAACTAACTATTTCAACACCCCTTAGATTAAATGTTTGAGAATATAAAACAAAATACTTGGAATTATTAAATATTATATCCAGAAATCATATTTACAGGCGCAAAAGTTGGGGACTAATATGCCATTCATCTTGTAATTGCTTCAAACGCAAGGAAGACCTAGTTCTTTCACCTTTCTGTATTCTAAAAGCATACATAGTTTCAATTGAACAGTTTAGCGTGCAATGGATACCGAGTTGCTAATTTGAGGGTAAAATATGGGATGCCCATATTGTAATCTGTGGTGCTTTATTAACTGCTGATATCTTTAACAGCATAAAGCTAACAATCCAGGGTCAAGGTGAGGCTTTCAAGGCAGCTTCGCCTAGTTTACCTCTGAGCAAGTGATGGATCGTAGGGTGCTCCCCAAACTGAGCTAGGGACAGTTTGACTACCGGTTGCAGCAATAGCAGCTGGAACATTGGTACTATTACCATAAGGGATTAGGCCCTCTACTGGCCCAAGACCTGTCTGCATTACAGGCCGACTGTAGCCATCAAAATAGGTGGTGCCACCTTGAAAAGGTGGTGCATATGAAGGATCAGGATTCATGTAGCCACCAGCATATGGTACCATTCCTATTTGTGTTAAAGAACACAACATCAATGCAAGTGTTAGCAGAGGGAAAAGGTGGGAGAAAAAGTAAAGAAGCAGCCAGATTGTGTGCCAAGTACCATTTATATGGGAAAAGAAAGTTACCATTCATTTTCTTCTCAGCACTCAAGACTTCAGCGCGTAGCTTTTCAACTTCTTTTGCCATCCGGATTAGATTCTTCTCCATAGCTTGCATTTGCTCCACCTGCTCTATGTTTGACTCTTTTTCATGCTGAAATGTAACGCTACATTTAAACAAATTCAAAAAAGTAATCAGAGCCTACTTCTTGGCAACTATATGGTGGTGGAAAGCCCCACAAATGAAATATGAAACAAAGAGATCTTGAAGTAAGCAACATGATTATTTTGCTTGCTTGAACATTTGCGTAACCTATGACTCTGGGCTCACAGAATAATTTTTTGATAATCAATCTATAAATCTGGTGCTATCAAGGCTTATTACAACCATTTCCATCTATTGATTACTTAAAACAGCATGCCACATTAAAGCTGGAGCATGGGGCAATAATAACAATCGGCATATTCAACATGCCAATTTTTTTAACAGTTACCAAGCAGTTTATAATTCAGATGAACAATAGAGCAAATAAATCATATTTAAAAGTTACGGAGCTCTTGCAAGAATTTGAATGACCAAATGCAGTTACAAAGTCCCGTGGTATTCTTTCAGGACAAACACTATCATATTAATAACAAAACATTTTACCACAATAACAGTGAATATTGCAGCAAAATATTTTCAATATGATAACTTACTGAAGGGTTCCAGACACCAAGCAACAAAATGATTGTTTAACTCACCGTAATCTGTGGTGCTCTTTCCTCAAATCTTCAAGTTCAGCATGTAACTCCGGCAGACACTTAACATCAGAACGAGTTTTTACCAACTCCTGCGAGGCCTGTTGAATTTGGGCAATTAACTCTTGTCTCACTTTGACTAAATTTTGTGCCTCAATAAGTGCCTGTTGCAACTCCTTTTTAACACTCTCACCAACCCGAATATCCGGTTCCATTTTTGCAATCTTTTCCTGCAGAACCCTGATCTGAATATCGCTCTCATTCTGGATGCTTCTAATGTGTTCCTTGAGTTTCTGTGCTTCATGACGAGCAGCCACAACATCCTCCCTCAACGTGACATGACTAGCTGTCAATCTGTGATTGTCTCTAGCAAGTTGCTCAATTTCTGCAGCCTGAGAAGCAATCTTGTTCTCTAAAAGCTCAGGTCGTAGAAGTGGCTCCAAAGCCCCACGAGCAGCAGAAGGACCTGAGCCAGCAAGTGAACCATGTCGTATCGCACTTGGAGCCTGGATGGAACGTCCCTCATACGCTGATCGGATTTTTCTAGAATCCATCTGTCTCAGAATCCACTCAGACTAGGTCACATGTAAATGGTAATCTAGATAGTGAACACCTTAGGTATGGATACTAACTGCTCTTCTTTTCTTTGGTAAAGAGAGAAAAAGGGCGAGGGTCAGTCACAGGAATGAAGGCCACGTATATGATAATGGAGAAAAGAGCTTACCCTTCTACAACCACATTATAGGAACAAAATTTTGAAAGACCAAGTACCCCCAAACTACAACCAAATTGTATAAAGAGAAGCCCTGATACAGGTCACAGAAGGAAGAATGTCCTTCAAACTATACCCAACGGAAAAAAAGGAAAAAAAGAAAAAGAAAACTACAGCAAAATTGTATGATGTGCAGCGTAGAATCCTCTCTCAATTAGAAAATAATTGCCAAGAAACATACAAGCCTCCTTTTCTTTCTTTCTATTCTCTAACTTCTATTGGATGGATTTAACTCTATAATACATCTAGCAACAACAATATAATTCAACTCCATTTATCAGATTAATTCAAATACAAGACAATAACTATTTAGTTGTTTAGAAAATAGCATGACTCATAATAAAAACAGAAATGAACTATGATTCTCACAGTGAGGAGTCATCTACATGCATCACTACCTTCGTTACCCGGACTCGGCAATTTGGGGTGCAGTATCGGTGTCGACACGATCCGACACGGATTCCGACAGAGATCCGGCAAAAACCAGCGGACACGGCGGTGGGTGAGAATTGAGATGAGAAGAGAAGAGGAAAAAAACTGATTTGCAGAGACGAGAGAGGAGATGAACGATGGGAACGATGGTAGGAGGAAGATGATAACAAGAAAGAGAAATGACTTTTCAAAAAAATGAACAAAAACAAATTAGGGTGTAATTTATAAATCAAAAACTAATTTAGGTGGTAAACCATTAGGTTATGAATTTGTGGAAAGGGGGAAGAATAAGTGGGCTGCTTAATATCCCACGGATAACAATCCGTTTCTTGCCCGTTTTACACTCTTACTTGATTTCTAGTTTTAACTTTACAATTTCTTTTTATAACTAATTTGATTTTGTAATAAAATTTTTTAAACTAAATTTTATTAAATAATTATTATTTGTTTAATATTCCAAGATAATTGTTATACCGTTATTCAAATCTTACCTATGGCGCACTCAAAGAGCTTCAAGTGAGTACTTGAGGATGGCCCTTTACCACCATCTGCCATGTCGTCTTTAGCTAATTCAACCCCCCAAATCGACTTTCCACCACAAGCTACTCGTTAATAGAAGAGACACCATCCCTCCATCTAGCCACTCATTCGTTATGGTTAGGCCACCTACTTTTTAGTGTAAGCACTCCTTTCGGGGACTATTGGGACCCATCTGGACATAACAACTTTATATTGCCTGAGAAAATAACAGAGAGGCCCCAATATGCACGTCTCTCAGTACTCCATGATGGTAACCACCTTTCCACGTCATGCAAGTAGCCAAGCGGATCTCGCTTATAAATACCCTCTTAAACGATAAGAAAATGATCTTCCCCTTTGAGCAATCCTTGAATCCTTACCCTCACCGCAAATCAACCTCCTTAACTCGCACAACCATCTTCTTGTCCTCTTGTCTTTCTCAGCTCTTCCCCTTCTTAGGTGAACCAGCCTTCATTCATACTACCACAACTTCCTTATTGTCTTGTCCCTTGTTTGTATTTAGTATCAATAATTGATTTGGTGAACGTGGACGACCTACAATGACTTTTTCTCAGAATGATGCTCCTATCAACTCGACAAACCCAGCCAACTCCCTCTGTAACAGCTCGATTTTGGTTAAATTGGAATAGTAGTTTCAGAACCACAAATTCGATGTCAAAAAATCATTTTAATATTATTTTATGTGTTTATAGCATGATAGTATGTATGTGTGAAAGTTTCGTAAAGAAATTTTACTGTTTGAATGCTTAAAATTCGGTAAAAAGGACTAAATCACGTAAAATGTAAAATGCATGTTTTGTTAGTTAAATGTGTCAAATAGCTTTGGCTTTTAATTATGGTGGCCTTAAATGGTAATTAGACCATTAAAATGGTGGGTGGACAATATTGGACATTAATATGATGATTTTAAATGGTTTATAATAAGGTTAATAAAGTAATTTAGTATTAAATGATGAATTAAATTAAAGAAAAACAAGATATCATCTTGTTTTCTTCTTTACTTAGCCGAAAGTAGAAATAAAACACCATTAAAAGGGTTTCAAAATTTCGGCACATTCCTAGCTTGATTAAGGTACGGTTTTAGCTCAGTTTTTGATGATTTTTATGTTTTTGTAATCGTTGCAACTCAATCTAGCTAGCCCGTATCTTTAATTTCGAAACCGTTAAAGATTTTAAGAGTTTCCATTTTTGAATCTATGTGTTCTTTGATATTTAATGTTGAAATATGAAAGCTTGATGATAGATTTTCATGTTTTGTAAAGTGATTTTTAATGAAAATGCATAATAGGGATTAAATTGTGAAATGTGCAAATTATGTGGTTGAAATGTGAAATAAATGAAAGTTTTGGGCTGCTAGGAACCTATAAATAATTCGGCCAAGCTTGGGTTTATTGAAATTATGTGAATTTTGTGTTTCGAGAAATAAGGACTAAATTGTTAAAAGTGTGAAAGTTTAAGGGCTAATGTGGAAATAGACCTAAATGTATGTTTTGGACTAAATTGAATGAATGGCTGACTAAATAAGTTAATTTTGAATTCATATAGATCAAAAAAGAACGAATTCGGATTTAGATCGGGGAAAAAGTAAGGTTATCGAGTAGTCGACCCTATCCGTCAATTCTAAATACGAGGTAAGTTCGTATGTGATTACTACATTATAAATGTATGTTAAAATGCTTTAATATTGCATAATTTGTTAAAATGGGATTATGGATAATGCATGAATTGTGAAAACGACTTTACAAATGTATTCGATAATAGAAACGAAAAGTGTGAAAGCCTGGTTGAACCTTAAGAATAGTTTTGAATACTATTGACATGTCAATAAGTGATACGTTGAGTTGGCTTAGGGCTATGATATTAGCATTTCGGGTGCATATTTTACTGATTTGGCTTCGGGCCATGCATATCGGATGATTTGGCTTCGGGCCATGATAATAGTTTTTTGGATAATTTATCTTAATTTGGCTATGGGCAACGGTATAGGTACTTATCGTACAAGACTCCTGAGTATCTGATTTCTATTCCAAATGGTTCAATGGGTGAACGAACGACGTGGTTGAGGAAGAGGTTAGTACAAAGTGATACATGTATGTACAGAACCTATTCGAGTATTAAATAGTGAAAGTTCGATGAGATGGTATTTGATCATGTTTTGAGACATAAGAAAGGTTTGTAGTTAATGTGTATATGGTTTTGTCATGTGTAATTGGTTGATTTGCATTGATTCGATGAATTAAGTTATTCACATACGAGCTTACTAAGCTATGAAGCTTACTTCTTGTTATTTTTCTATATTTTATAGTGAATCAAGGCTAGCTCGGATCCGGGAGTCGTCGGGAACATCATCGCACTATCAAACATCTAAGTTGGTACTTTTGAGTTAAGCTTTGAGTATATGGCATGTATAGGGACTTTGATCATTATGGTATATGTGAAGCTTATGAAGTTAGCCATTTAAAATGGCTTGTAAATGTATATGTTTTGGTTTGTATATATAGCCATAAGTGATGGCTTATTTTTGTATGTTTTGGTATGAATGTGGTTATGGTTTTATAGTTGCTCAAATGGTTAATTGATTTGTGGAGTATAAATGCTGGAGAAATGCCTTGATAAAATATGATTTTAGATGTTGTGTTGGTTATTTGTAGGGTAAGTTATGTATGTGTAAATTATGGTAAATGATCCATATTGTTTGATATTGTTTTGGCATGTATTTGGCTAAGTAAATGGTAGTGATTTGAGATTTGGAATAGATGAAATTATAATGATATGAATTGTACATTTGGTAGATGATTTTGGCTACCTAATTGTATGATGAAATTGTACCATTTGCTCTTTTATAGGTATAATTGGTTTAGTGGCAAAATGGCTTGGCAAATAGCCTATTTTTGTCCACGCGAGTAGAGACACGGTGTCTCAGCCGTGTGTGACACACGATCATGGTACACAGCTGTGTGTCCCCTGAAGCTCTCTTTAAAATCAAGTCAGTGAGTTACACGGCCTAGACACACGGACGTGTGATCGGCCGTGTGGCCAAGTCAGTATACCCTCAAGTTTTCATACGGCCTAGCACACGGGCGTGTCCTCGGCCATGTGATACAAGTCAGTATGTATGCCCTGTTTCCACATGGCCTGAAACACAGGCGTGTCTGGAGCCGTGTGAGGCACATAGCCCGTTCACACGGGCATGTGACCCCTGTATGGTTGAAATTTTTCTAAGCTTCCAAAATTTTCATATGTTATCGGTTTAGTCCCGAATCACACAATATGATTGTGTTGAATGATTTATGAGAATGAATGATTTATGTTTGATAAATGTATGCTATATATTGTGAATTGATCGGTAATACCTCGTAACCCTACTCTGGCGATGGATACGGGTTAGGGGTGTTACACCACCAACCCAGCAAGCTCCTTTACTCTGGCAAATCCTATCAACCTTGTAAACTCTAAGCTCCCTCTAACCCTAAACCTCACTAAGAATGCTCCATTGGATTAGTTATCGAACCAACATTTCCTGTCGCTCTCTCAACCTTTTTCATCCTTTTGCGCAGTTCATGGCAACCCTCAACACTCTCTTGGCCTCCAACCCATCTACATCTGTCCCACCTACTACCCCTGTCCTACTAGTAGTCACCAAGTTACACCCATCCTCTAACATCTCCTCCATTGACCCTAGAAAACAACTCGGCCAATACTTCCAACAAGCCATTGCCTATTTTTCTGTTCAACCATCATCCCCATCCCCGCGGATCAAGCCTCTCAGCAGTAATAATCATCTAGATTTCAACATGTCAATAAGATGCAAGAAAAAAAATTAGGCGCATGGAAGAACAACTCATTGAGTAACAGCACTAAGTCCAAGAGCAGTAGGAGCGTCATCATCTCCTTAACCATACGAATGCCAATAATAAGTAGATAATTACCGACCTCACGTAGTTAGAGATGCTGCCAGAAGAAATGGTCCACTGCCTTGCAACCACCTAGAAAATTCTACTTAATCCACCTTCCGCAGAAATAAAAACAAAATCCATCATAATGATATGATTGCTAAAGAAATTCACCCAGCCAATCCTCAGGCTCGAGACGCTCTAAACAATCTTTCTTTCATAGAGGAGCAGATTGCGACCAACAAGTTAGAATTGTTGCAAGAGGTTGTGTGTCTAAAGCTAAAGAGACTTCTTGAAGTTACTCTATCGAGCCCTTTGTCCTCAGAAATGTTAACCTACAATCTCTCTACCTCATTCAATTTTTCGAAGCTCTCCTACAATGGCATAGGCAACTTAGAGGAAATCCTAGCCTATTATAACAACCACATGAGCATCATCGGTGCCTTTGATGCTGTTAAATGCAGGGCTTTCTCCATGACTCTCTCACACATTACCCGACAGTGGTACCTGTCATTGCCTCAAGGTTTCATCTAGTCCTTTTGATTAATTGGTCAGGTTATTCATTAGTAGATTTTTTGCTAACAAAACTTTTCAGCAATCTCTTGTCTACCTTATGTCCACCCGTCAAAGACAAAACGAGTCACTTAGTAACTTTATAAGAAGATTTAATGCAACAACTATTGTCGCAAAAGGGATTTATGATAATTTGGCCATTCAAGCCTTTATGGCTAGCACCACAAACCAAAATTTGAAGTACCACATCATTAATAACCCCTCGTACAAATTGTCTACTTTACATGAGATGGCGTACCATTTTTTCAAATATGTTGCAATGGTAAAGGATCATGTCAAGTCATCAATAGCCAATCTTATTAGTCGTTTAAATTCACCCATTTAAAATATTTCTTAAGAAGCACAAATTTTCACTTCTTCTTACTTCTCCCAAGTTCCCTTTATATATCCACTTCTAATTCACTTTAATTTACCCAATCAAAGCTTACTCTATAAATTTTCCTCACTTTCTCACAAACCAAATGCTCTTCATTGCCACTCAAAGTGTTCTTCCAATGGCTCGTACCAAGCAAACAGCTAGGAAATCAATTGGTGGCAAGGCTTCTCATAAGTAGCTACCCACAAAGGTAACTTGTAAATTAGCTCCGGCAACCGGAGGAGTGAAGAAGCCTCACCGATCCAAGCCTGGAACTATGGCTCTTAGAGAAATCAAGAAGTACTAGAAAAGCATTGAACTCCGGATAAGGAAGCTCTTGTTCCAGAGGTTGGTGAGGGAAATCACTCAAAATTTCAAAATCGATTTAAGGTTCAAAAGTAGTGTTGTCATTGCTCTTCAAGAAGTTCCTAAGGCTTATCTCGTTGGGCTTTTCGAGGATATTAATCTCTGCACTATTCATGCTAAAAGGGTTATAATCATGCCTAAGGATATTCAACTTGCTAGGAGGATTAGAGGAGAGAGAGCTTAGATAATTTGTTTGTTTTTACTTTTTAGTTGATAAAATGCCTATGATCAAAGGAAACCTAAGCTTAATTTGCTTTCTTAGCAAATATTGATGTAAATCGGTGAAATTCTATTTAAGTCATTAGGTTGTTAAAATCATTGTTGTATGGTCTTTTTTATTTTCACCGTTTGCACCAATCAAAAGCTTTTTTGTTTCCCTTCTCTTTAATAGTTCAATTTTTTTTCATGAAATAACTTTGAACATCACGAGTCTACGAATTAAAATCCAAACAGCTTTCTTATCCGATATCTAACATTAATCATCAGATCGACTTGAATTTAAGGTATATTCTTTTACTTATTAATGACTACTAATTTACCGTACTAATTGTTGAATCGTTGCTTGAAGCTCACTAACTAGACTTTAAAAAAAAAAAAACTTAACAACTCAATGACTTAAATGAGAACTTTCAGATAGTTTATTGTTTAAATGAAAACTTTTGAATAATTCAATGACTATTTTATAACATTTTATAATCTTTTGAAGTTAAGTGATCAAAACATATATTTTACTAATAGGTTATATTAAAGTTATCCAAATTTAATCTAATTATAATAGCAATTTTGTATTTTATTTAATATGTTTATTATATATAGGTATAAGTCACACATTACTAATAGAAACAAATTCAATCCTATAATATAAATATTAGTTGAGCATTCTTGATCAATTCATGAAATGCTAGATTCATTTATTATATTCTTTTGGTAAAGAACATTCCATGTCAATATCATACTTTTAACATGGTCTATCAACAAGCCTTTAAATTCATGTGCTACATGCTAAAAGAAACAAAAGGCATTAAATTCATGGTAGACAATCACTAATGTTTGACCGTCTTCAAGATTTACAATTTTGGTGACCATCACCAATTGGGATAAGCTTCAACTTTTTTTCTTTTCTTGGGTGTTTCGGATGGAGATAAGCTCTCAGCCATTTTGAAACGCACATTCAAGCGAAAACAAAATAAGGAAGTGACACTGTGACAGCAACAACAACAAACGAAACTTATTTATTTATTTGACAGCTAATCCACTTTCACATTAATTCCTAAGTAATTTCTATCTGTATAGCTTTGCGAGAGAAGGGCTAATCTAAAAAAGAACGATTTTAAGTAGGATTTAACATATAAAAAGACATAAATTTCAGAAAAAAAATATTAAATCATATTTGGCTAAATAAATTAAATATGTCAGAAAAAATTATATGTCCAATTTTTTAATTTAAGGAAATATATCGTTTTTTAAAACATAGTGTAAAAGTGCATCTAGTTGGGTGATGCGTTTTCCTCTTAAGTTGTATTTTTGAATTTTTAATATAATTAGTTTGTTTGATTAAATGATTAAATATTAGTGATTTTATCCTTTAGTCTAAAGTTCGATTCTCTTCCACTCACATTTTTATTTTTAATTTCATGCTATTTTAAGTTTTTTATTTTTAATTAATATTTTTAACATATGAACTCTATTAGTTTAATAGTTAAATAATAATAATTTCAACTTTGAGTCTTAAGTTTAATTCTTCTTTCAAATACATTTGTAATTTTTATTTCATATTGTTTCAAGTTTTTATTTTTAATTAATAAATATATTTTTTCAAATTTTATTTTTAATTAATAAATCTTCTATTTATAAAATCAAATAATTATTAAAAATATAATTATTTTAGTATATATAATTTTATATATGTAATACTTATTTTTCAATCCATATCATGAGTGTAGTAAATTTTAGTATTATATATTTTTGTATGTGTATCTAAAATATTTGAAATATCATACTCACAATGTAGATGAAAAACAATGATATTTGACGTAATTTACATATAAAAATAATAATTTCACTTTATAATATTAGAAATTATCATACCCACAATATACGTGGAAAAAATATTTGACATATAAATATTATATATAAAAAATTAGTTGATATTTATATTATATATAAATGAGTTATTAATTTCAAATATTTTTAACATAACTATATATGTAAAATATATCTTATTATTATATAATTACGGGATTTTTACTATAATCATACTAAAAAAAAACCAAAATAGGATGCCTTGAAAATTATATACGAAAATAGGCTATTCCAAGTGGTGGAGGGTGGTGGATAGGCGGCACCACCCTCAAATTTCTGCCATTTTTGACCTTCTTCATGTAAAAAAAAAACTATAGGTCAGAAAAAAAAAAATATAGGTTGAGGGTACCCCATAAGCGGCACTGGTTGAGGGTACCCCATAAGCGGCACTGGTTAAGGGTACCCCATAGGCGTGCCGATGCTGCTGCCATGGAAGAAAAAGAGAAAAAGAAGAAGAGGGAGGCGAGAAAGGAAAGAAAGAAAGAAAAAAAGAGAGAGGCAAGGAAAGAGAAAAATAAGGAAAAAGAATTAAATGAAAGGAAAGTTTAGGGAATAGGGAAAAATAATTAAAGTTTTTAAAAGGTAACTTTTTTATAAAATTTAATTTGTATATACAAACAATAAAGAAATATTATTATAGAAATATTATAAATTTATAAACTATAATATTTACATATACAAATAATATAGAAATATTATTATCGGTAAATATTTAAGTTTACAAAATTGTAATATTTATTTTATTTTCTCTTAGTTTATTCAATAGAAATATTATATGTACAATTGTATGTATTGTTATTTTAAAAATAAATTATAAATCAATAAAAATATAAAATAAATGCAAATATACCTTAATAACTCTTTTAACTAAATAATACACTATAAAATAAATTTAAAAATAAATTCCAATTAAATTCCAATTAAATCAACAATAATAATTAAATTAAATTAAATTTTATAACAAAAAATTATATTTTTAACACTTTAATTATTCTTGTAAAAACAGAAAAGAAAAAGAAATAATAATTACAGCAATTAAAGCAGGTTAAATTATTCTTTCCTAAACTCTAAACTTTCCTTTCATTTAATTTTTTTCCTTATTTTTCTCTTTCCTTCCCTCTCTCTTCTTTCTTTTTTTCTTTCTTTCGTTCCTTTCCCGCCGCCCTCTTCTTCTTCTTCTTCTTCTTCTTCTTCTTCCATGGCAGCAGCACCGGTGCTGCTTATGGGGTACACTCAACCTATATTTTATTATTTTTTTCCGACCTATAGTTTTTTTTTTTACCTGCAAAATGTCAGAAAATGGCAAAAATTTGAGGGTGGTGCCGCCTATGCACCACCCTCCACCACTTGGAATAGCCTATTTTCGTATATAATTTTCAAGACATCCTATTTTAGTTTTTTTTGGTATTATTATAGTAAAAATCCCTATAATTACATATTTATTATTTGATTTTACGAATAAAAGAGTTATTAATTAAAAATAAAAAAGCTTGAAATAAAAATAAAAATTACAAATGTGTTTAGAAGAGGAATTGAATCTAGGACTCAAAATAAAATTATTATTTAATTTTTAACCAAAAGAACTGATATACTAAAAATTAATTAAAAATAATAAAAGATTAAAATAACATGAAATAAAAAATACAAACGTGAGTAGGAGGTGAATTAAACTTAAGACATAAGGACAAAACTACTAACATTTAACTATATGACCAAATAAACTAATAACCACAAAACTACTAACATTTAACTATCTGACCAAATAAATTAATAAACAGTTGGACGCGTTTTCACGCATCCTATAAAAAAAGGACATATTTTTTTAAATTTTAAAAAATCAACTTATTTTATTAAATAACTTGTTCTTTGTTCGACATATTTAATTAATTTAACCGAAAATGTACTAGCGTTGGACTCTATTCAAAATAGATAAAAGCTATGGATTGGGAGGACATTAAACTTACATGTGGTTTGGTATTTTTTTAAAAAATTAAATGTTAAATTTTTAGTATTACTTTTATTAAGTATTGAATTACTAATTAAGTACTTAATATAATTTTGTTGCTTGAAAATCAATCTTGATGTTCTAAATATATTTATTTTTTAATTTTAATTTTATTAGTATATTATTTTTGTATAATTTTGAATAAAATAAAATATAGTAATTTGAATGTCTTTTTCTAAATAGAGATTATTTATTTTAAATATAATTTTATAAAAATAAAATCAACTTAGCAATTTCAATGTTAAGTGATAAGCAACCATCTACCTATTTATTTGTTCAATAGATTTTTGGTTAAAATTTTATTTCAAATAAAAAATAAATGGGTTAGTATTTGAGAGTGTATTTTTTTTATTCATAAGTAATATTAAAAACTTGACATGTGTCTCTCTTTTAAAATATTTATTTTTAATATTTTACCATACACTTGTCAACCCCTAACCCTAATGATGGAGTCTAAAAATTTACTAGTAATGTACCATATAATTTCTCAAAATAAATATGATAACCAAACATATTTAAAATATTAAATATTGAAAATTTTATTTCATTAAATAAAAAGAATTTAACATTTTTTAATATAATGTTTGTTACTACATGAAACTTTCCCAAACATTTATGCTTAAACCCATGTTTTTCTAATTATTACCAATTAAATTAAAACTTAATCCTTTAATGTTAAATCTTATTACATTTACATGCTTGGTTTAAAATTAAATATACAAAACAAAAATTGCACACTTTTATAGTAAAAATATAATTATCTTCTAAATTTGACTTTTAAACTTGTCTATCTAATCCTGGTGTCCCTAGGAAGTTTGTTTTAAAGACTTTCCCTTTTCTGGTAATTTTAGGACCAATACCCAAACAGGATTTTGAATTTTCTTATTGTGCAATTATGAATAAAATGATAGAGAAAAATAATAATTATCCAAAAAAAGAAATAGTTTATAAGCATTAGATGACAGTATACAAAATAGAAATTTGTGACAGGATTCAATTATTACAGCTTTGAGAAACCAATCACTCGACACCAGCCCTCATTGCCATCATTCATATAGATAGAAGGTTTTGACTCATATATCACAAAATAGTTTTGCTGTCTTAGCTCATATTTAAAATATTATTGAAATAAAAAATTGTATAATAATAAAATGAAATGCACAAACTTTATCATGGATAAAGTATTTTTTCTTTTACGTTTTATATAAAAGATAAAATTATTTTTAAAATAAAATTTCGATTTTAATTCCTTTATATACTTTTAAAGAAATGAAAATATACATTTATTTTCATTAGTATGATTCCCTCACTTGCGTTAGGTTAATTATTTATTTGTGTCAAATTATGAATGTAATACGCCGAATCTAGAGGCGTCACATGTGAGTGCTTTTTAGAAAAACCTTGGCAAGTTAAAAATCGTCTAATTTGTTATCTTTACTTAAGTCGTGAAATCTGTATTCCAAATATTAAGTGAAAAAATATCATTAACGCAGAAGCTAAAACATCATTAATTCATAAATCAATAATTTAACAATTTAAAATCTCAAAACAAGCCCAAGAATAGTTCGAGTCCAAATACATATTAATCCCAAAATAAATATTTAAATAAAGCAGACAAAATAAAGTGTTACTAAAAAATCCGTAAATGTCTACTAGTGGTCACCATCGAGCCCTCCGTCACACCAATCCATCTATTGCTGAGGATTACTTGACAATAAAATAGACAAAGGGGTGAGTTTTCGCAAATTCAGTGTGTACATCCCCACAAACAGCATGCATACAAACAGATAACAGAATACAATTATTCAGCCTTAGTCATACAGATATCGCATTCATAACAGATCAAATATCAGAAATATCATTCCCTGCACACCATCTCTGTCCAACTTATCACACCATGTGAGGATAAAATCGACCCACCCAACCCTACACTTCAAGTATGAGGATATAATAAACCCATCCAACCCTACACACCAACTGGTACCGTAAAAACGGTACATAACAAATATACGCAGCATGACTACCAGATAACAGGCTAACCGCCTCTTAGACTTCCTTCTCTTCACAACAATCCCAACCCAATGCAATGTAACACAAATATTATGGCATGCTTATATATAGATATCAGATCATACATCATGTTAGAACAGATATACGAAATTAGACAGATATACATGCTGGTGTTATCATACTTCCGCGTACAATGTAGTAGTGAAACAGAGTATAGGGTCTAAGTAATGTTTACCGCCCCTACAGTCAGGTCACAGTCGACTTAGGCGACCCGTGCAACCTTACAGAACATTTCAAACAAATTGGGCTCACACGCTCGTGTGCCCTGCCCGTGTGGCTCACACAGCCCAGGTTGGCCTTGCCCGTGTGGATCACACGGCCTGGCCCAAACTTCCACACGCCCGTGTGGTTCACCCTTGTGACCCACACGCCTGTGTAGACCACACGGCCCAAATAGTCGAGCCCGTGCCTCGCACACAGCCTCGCCAGCCTCACACGCCCGTGTCCGTCGTGCCCGTGTGGCACGCGCACGGCCTAGCTCGTTAGTGACATGCCCATGTCTCGCGACGCAGGCTACCACACGGGCAGACCACACGCCTGTGTGGCGTCGACAGGCCACTTTTCAGCTTTCACCGAAACTCATTTTTTACGTAATTGGGGTACACACCTGGTTCGTTTTCACTGCTAATCCAACCACGAGCACTCCTCCAAAGCCTAAAATTGACAAAACCGAGCCCAATATCAATCACTGAAATCAGCTTCTTTAAGAACTGCCAAATCCCGAAAGAGAGATCTACTTACCTTCAATGAATATGGTGATTCCTCGCTGTTTAGAACCCCGATTAATGACCCATAGAACCTTGAATACCCCCTAAGCAGCAAACAAAACCCTCTTAAACGATCTCCAAAGAAAATCACGCAACTTAATAAAGCGATACTTACCGAATCGAAAGAACCGCTAGCAATACGCCCAAACCTATCGAAAAAGAAGAAAAACGAAAGAGAGGGGGAAAAAGAGAAGAGAATTTTCGGCAGCAAGGGGAATTTAGGGAAAAAAAAAGAGAAGACGACCGAGAAAAGCTTTTGTTAAAAGAAGGAAATAAGCCCTAATCTTCCCTAAAACCCCCAACTCGGAATTCTGATAAAACCCAACTCTTAGCCAAAACTTGCAGCAAAATAATTCCAAAGCCATTGCAAGGATTCAAACTCAGGACCTTGAGCAGCCTAACACTCCTTTTAACCATTAGAACAGCAAGCCCATTCTGTTAAATCTTACCAACAATTCCTTAAAAGCCCACTGACCTAAAGTCATGCTTTATTCAAATAAAAACCAAAATTTAGCCCAAGTTAAAGCTTGAACTTGGGAACTCCTCTCCCCCAAACACACCCCAGAGCACATAACCACCTAAACCAACAAATCTTTTAAGTCAAAATATCACAAAACAAGAGTTCAGATACTTTTATGCCCAGCCATCACAAAAGCCGAAACTATAGAAATTTGGGGCGTTACGATGAAATATATTTTCTTATTTGGGTTAATTACTTTTCTACTGAAAGTAAGTAAATCTTTTCCTTTTTATGATTTGGTTCGTGTTGCTCGACCTCATACTCGACAAGGGGTGAAGCCAGAAAATTTTTTTAGGTGGGCCGAAATGAAATTTTAATTTTTAATAATCTATATCTTATAATTTTTAAATGATTAAATTAAATTATCATAATTTTAGGAGGCCAAAGTGTAATTTTACCTTTACTAATTTAAAATTTTCTAAAGGGCCAAAACAACAATTTTCCATTTTAGGGGGCGGAGGCCCCTGCTAGCCCCCTGGACTCGCCTCTATACTCGATGCTAGTCGTGGTACAAGAATAACAGAGAAGGTCGTTTGGTTGAAAGCCAATATCAACTTGAGTCCACATTGCACAAAGTATAGATATAATTTCAATTTATAATTTATTACTATAAATATCACAAAATAGATTGATTTTGAGAAAAATTTCAAACTTCTACTAGACCAATAATAATTGTTTTCTTAACTGATTTTCCCAATACTATGAATTTACCATGCAAAATAATCTCCTTTTTTCTTCTTCTTTTCTCAAAATTTTATGTGGATTTTGACCATTATATATACATCATTTATCATGTTTAAAATAAACTCAACTTATATATATATATATATATATATACAAAATAAATTAAAATTACATATTCAATAAACATGGTAAACAAAAATTCTCATCACAGCTACAATCTAAAATCTTATTATTAAAACTTTAGTCTTTTTTTAACTTGAGGTTTGGACTAATCCGTATTAAAGATAAAATTTATATCAATTAAGTCTAGAGTAAATTCATATCATTATTAATTGAGAATTTCAATAATTGATTCATGCGTTCAATTTGTTTTCAAATTAAATCAGTTGTAGCCATTCGAAAATATTAGATCTCACACTTTTTTTTTTATACTTATTAGTGATGCATGAAAATCTCGAGCAGCAAGTATATCAATAGCGTCAGATGATGGTTGGAAAAAACTACCCCTTACATGTTGAGAACGAAGAAAAATGTGTTACTGATATGACTCTTGAAATTGTTACCATAAAACACTTTGATCTTAGAGATGAGAAAATGTATCGTATATGGAACAATGGGCATCATGGAAGTAGCGGTAGTGCTAGCAGGTACTGTCCTTAAGGATAGTTTGTGAATTCGTATATCTTTAAAGATTCAACAAACACTTGTGTTAACTAAAGTAAAACAAAATAGGAAGAACTTATCAATTAAATACTTAGGTAAAAGGGGAAGAAGAAGATTGAGACACAGGAGGAAAAAACATTGAAGTCAGTAATTTGGCAAAATCTGTTAAATAAGATTTAGAAAATTTGATTTTGATATTTCATATGAGAAAATTAAGGGATTTTCAGATAACCTGATTTCACTAAAACAAAAAATTTTAAAATATAATAATAAAAATAAAATGTAAAAACAAAACCAATCTTCGACCTAGTATCACACACAAGGGGAGGAGGGATTCTACTTGTTTAAATTGAATCGAGCTTCTAGGCGTGTGCCCATCCTCATGTTTCGGCACAATGTAAAATAAAGCTATATAAACATTTCAAGTAGATTATTTAAAGGATGTGGAATTGTGATATTCTTTGAAATACATTAAAACTTCCAACACCCTAGCTTGAACAAGATTAAGATTTATAGATTCATGAAATAAATTTGGGCAAATTCTCAATTTGTTAAAACATGATTTTTTTTTTAATTTCTAGATTTTTATATTAATTTGGGATTTTATACTTTTTAAAATTTTAATATAGTTTTAGAATTTTCTAAACTATAAGTATAACTGAGAGAATGTGTCAAACTCAAGAGCCAAATGTGTATTTAAGCCAAATAAAATAAAAGAAAAAGAATTAAATTTGCTGAAAGGAAAATTTAGAGGGATTAGTTATATAGGTTGACCTAAAATTTTGTACAAAATAATGGAATTAAGGTACTACATTGATTGCCATTATACTTTTAACGAGAGTTAACGGTTGAGTAACCAAAACAAGTAAATTGATAACATTGGTGACGTAGTAACTTTTAAAAGTTTGATGATAAAAAGAGCAATTTTAACCAAATATGTTATTATTATTATTATTATTATTATTATTATTATTATTATTATGGTGGAATGCCACAAACTTTAAGGAGCAAATCTCATTAATAAATCTTATCCAAAGCAGTGCATGGGGAAAAAAATCTGTTATCTTAATTAGCTACAGGAAGCTTCTAATCAGCATTAAAGAGGTTCTGATATTCTTGTTTATTAAATTAAGCACTGCTTTACACATGTAGACCAAAAGGCATGCGAAGGTTATTTCATTTGGGATCTGGGATATGGTTTTTATAAATTAAAAAAAAAAAACCAAGTAGTTTCTCCAGGAAAATCTTGCTGGTTTATCATACTTTATTGGAATTATAGATTGAAACAATGTCGGTAATCAGCTAATCATAAAAAAATAAACACATGAACATCACCTGATATTGTCAAATCATATTAATGTTAATATCATTGTTTCAAATTTGTGACGAATATTTGAAGACAAGCTTTTGATTACAGAATGTTTGTCTTTGGATAGAGAAGTTGTGGCTCTGGTTAGCTCACAACAAGATCAACATCGACACAAATTAGTGCTGTATATTTATACAACACAAAAAATGAATATTAACAAATAATAATTAAAATAAAAAGAAGACAACCACTATGAGCCTATGCAAGCCATAACAACCTCCACTAAACTATATATCTCATGTGATTGAAGGTTAAGTTAAAATGTAACACGAGGCTTAGGTATATCTCAGAGAGAGAGAAGAAGGAGAAAGAAAAGCAACTTTGATTGAAACTACCATCAATGCATCCATACACATATTGAACATCCTTTGGTAGAATCATTCATTTGGTTGAATTTATCAAAGAGACACCCTTGATTACATTAACTGGTTAACCCCCTCTAGACAATATTTAAATGCTTTTCTTGTTATGGCACTGGTCGGAGAATATTATTATTTGAAGTCAGGGTTGAACAAAGTGCCAATGCTTCAGCATAATTGCGGGGAACTATGGATTGCTCCAATGGCTTGGTGGAACAAGCTTAATGGTAATGCCAATAAATTGGAACAACAGTTGAAGCAAGTCATTCCATGATATCTTTCCTTTACACTTGGATCATTTCTATAGAGAGACAAGTGGCCAAAAAGATGAAAGAGTTGGCCGTAGGGCCATGGGAAGAAGCCAGGCAGATCATATACAAAATGGGGGTGGTTGTGGATGCTGTGGCATATGCCTGATAACAAGTCAAATGAGATTAAATAAATCCTTGAACTGATAGTGGAAGAAAAGGGAAGGAGAGAATGAGAAATAAAAAAGGGTCCCATGGGAGAGTATTGTCTAGTTATGGGTCTCATTTGGCCTTAAATGATTTTTTTTTTCAAGTGGAAAGTCTCTTTTTTCATGAACCATGTGATGGCAATGGACGGTGGGTTTGATCGGTTCTCGAGTGGTGTCTGTTGGTACGTGTGCTGCTACATCTACATAATTCAATCGCACGTGAGACCTTGAGGGCACGTGCAAAGCACCTGGGTGCAAAGCATTTGTGATTTTTATGCCTGTGTGAGGGGGTAGAGATGAGTTCTTTGTCAACTCTCATTGACCCTACTCAACAGTCGTTATTATTGTCAACATAGATTTTGAGCATTTCCCCTCAATGTATTTGATTCCACAATAATGTCTTCATATAGTGGTAGGACTGATAGCATACCTTCATGTTGATTGAAAGGTATCTAAATCTTAGCTTGTTAGGTTCAACTTTTAACAAGCCCTATAATGAAAAAAGTAAAAAGGGTATTTCTCAAAACTTTTCAAACCCTATTTAATTGACTTGTAGGTCAAGGTATCTGTGCATGTAAAACCATACAAAGAGCTCCTTGCAGCAGCAAAGGGGATTAATCTATATGATCCCATCACAGATTTATGGAGATTATATGCAATGAATCAACTTATTATCAAAGTTTTGAGTTGTATAAAGGAGTAGGAACTTGTATTAATTTTTTCGAGTACCTTAATGATAAGATGATAGATTGGAGTTGGTTGAGTGTATCAATTTAGTTGCTTGTGATTTCAGGAAAAATCATTAGTTTTTCTCCTGACAGATTGCTTAATTCTCTTTGTTTGAATTGCTGCTATATGTAGCAGTTAAATCATAAGGTACTACAATCGCAAGCAGTGCAATACAGTTTCTTTGGTTAATTTCTGTATATTATCAACTTTAATTAAGATGATTATAAATGTGGTCTTGCCATGGAAACTTTTGTTGATTGATACATCTGTGATCTTGTTTCTCACAGCAAAGAAAGTCGGCTGCACCATTTTCCTTCATCGAAATTGACAGTTAAAAAGCTTAAAGCACTATCAGGTTGCTGTGAAATGAAAAAAGGTTAAATTACTCATGCATCATAGAAACATTCTTATCATGTCAAAAAAAGAAAAAAGAAAAAGATCACACTGTGTTTCAAGGTGAAGCACTTTACAACCCCATTCTCTTTCGGCTGCATTTAAGGGAAACGTTTGCTTTCTTTTGGTTCTGTTGTAACATTATTGTTTTCATGTCAAAAAGAAGGGTTCATAATTCTCTTGAAACTCACTTCTGGTTTTCATGCAGTAACAAAAGGTTAAGGGTCAAGGGAGCCTTTTTTGGTTTGTGGGGCATCAAAGGCACTAACAAAGCTGCCAATGTGGTTCACTATTTTCACAAAAATTCAAAGCTAATCTATCCTACCATAGAGATTGAAGAACATATATTGGTTTTGCGTGTTCCAGATTCCAATTTTCTTCTCAACCATCCTCAATCACCATCACCTTTAAAATTCCATATATATTTTTTTCTAAAATAAAAAAAACAATGGTTGTAATCAGTGGTAGAGCCTTCCACTATTAACTTGATAAACCTAACGCCCTACCTTCAATTATTTCAAGAAACATGAACAATGATCTGTCTCAATTACTTAGTGGAGACTCCCTTTAACTTCAACATTTTATTCATTTATTTGTTATCACTTGTTGCCTATAAAAGGGGAACCTAGTTTCCAAACACATCAAAGTTGTGAGTTAAAGTTAGCATAGAAGTTTAAAGGCATTCTTACACCTTACTTCTCTTCTGTCTTTCTCTTTTTCAGCTAAATCTCACTTGTTGAATAGTAGAACATGGTCAGTTTTCTGAGTTTCCATGACACTATGAAATATAGTATTGTATCAATGGCTATATTAACATAACCAAAGCTTCTGAAATGTTTTTGTTCATGGATTTTCCAGGAAGGGAAGATGAGTTGGACGGTGGCGGATGCGGTGGACTACAAGGGTTTCCCTGCTGACAGGTCGAAAACCGGAGGTTGGGTTCCGGCTGCACTCGTTCTAGGTATGTTGGTTGCATCAACTTCATTTTATATTGGTTTGGATTATTGATCATTTTTGTAAACTTTCAATCATGCAGAAGAAATTAAGATGAACTAACAAGTATTGACTAGATCCAGAGTTGTTTCCCCATAACTTCTAAAATCAATCATGTTTTTTTTGTTTTTTTGAAGGACAACCATTTAGCACTCCATGTGACAACATTTATTATCATATCTAGGACAAAGTATAAATTTCTGTTAAAAGACAATAGCTTTGGTAAAAAAAATATATAAAAGAAGGTGATATTCCATCAGAGCAACAAGCAGTTAGTTCATGCAAGATAATGGTCTGATGGGGCTTTCATGTCTTCATAAGATAATTATAAATCATTAAACAGAAAGTTAGAAGATTCAGCAGTTATACATGATACCCTTTTACAAGTTAAAAGAAAATAAATAGCTCGGAATAAGAGAAAAGGGCTGTAGATGCTAGGAATCGAACCGTTTTGCTGGTTGACATAACCTGATTTTTTATTCTATCACTTCGATTCACTTTTAATTATGAGTGGAGTGTAGGAAAAGGGAGGCAAGGGGGGGGCAAGCCACATGGGACCCTTTACAACAATCCATATATACTTACTTCAAATGATAATGAATTTCATGTCATTTTCTGCTTGGAGTTTGATGGGATAAGGAAGATATTTGTCTGGGGCCATTCATGCATGTAGAAGCTCTAAATTATTGAGATTTCCTCAAAGCAAATCTGCTTTCCAATATCATTCTTTGTGGTATTTAATATGACTCCACTTTTACAACATTATTATATAGCCTTCACTTTTCTTCTAACATTCCTTATCCACCCAAAAACAGAACAAAAAAAGGGGTTTAACTTATTCTTTTGTTTACTTAATTAAAACATGCTTTTTAAGTAATATTAATAACCTTAATCATCAAGTTTTTACATGGCATCCTAGGGTTTTCTGATATAAAGCTTTAAATCATTGTATCCCTCACCAGCAAAGGAGAAAGCTGATAAAAATGATTTCTTTTGTATCCGAGTTCTTTTCTTTTTTTGAGCTCTTTTTTTTTTTCATTTATAAAGAAGTAAAGAAAAATAAGTTTGAAATGATTTCACAGGGATTGAGATCTGTGAGAGGCTTTCAACAATGGGAATTGCAGTTAACCTTGTGACATACTTGGTTGGTGTACTGCATTTGCCAAGTTCAACTTCAGCCAATGTTGTGACAGATTTCATGGGGACATCTTTCCTCTTGTGTTTGCTTGGAGGCTTCCTTGCTGATTCATTCCTTGGCAGATACAAGACGATTGCCATCTTTGCCGCTATACAGACACTGGTGGGTGTTTTAAACAGCTCCCTTCTTAACTTAAAACAACTCAAAAGTGTTATTTCAATCTTCTGCAGCATGTCAGGTTTTTTGACTTTGATGGTAATGGTGATTTTAGGGGACTGGGGCATTAGCAATAGCTACAAAACTGCCACAACTACGCCCACCACCATGCCATGCGTCGGCATCCCATACATGCAAACCAGCCAATGGATTTCAGATGGGGATTTTATACGTGGCCTTATATCTAATTGCACTAGGCACTGGTGGCCTAAAATCTAGTGTCTCAGGATTTGGAACTGATCAGTTTGATGACAAAGATGAAAAGGAGAAAGCCCAAATGACCTATTTTTTCAACAGGTTCTTCTTCTTCATTAGTACCGGAACCCTGACGGCGGTTACGGTGCTCGTCTACTTACAAGATGAAGTCGGTCGAAGCTGGAGTTATGGAATCTGCTCTGTTTCCATGTTTGTAGCCATCTTGATATTCTTATCAGGGACTAAAAGATACAGATATAAGAAAAGTATAGGAAGTCCAATAGTTCAGATTTTCCAGGTTATTGTAGCTGCAATAAATAAGAGGAAGATGGAACTCCCTTACAGTGTTGAATTGTTATATGAGGACACCCCAGAGGCTCAAAGAATTCATCACACAGATCAGTTCCAGTGAGTTTATTTCACGGGAGTAAATATATTACTTAATGATTTATTTCTTTGGTTGTTGTGCTAATATAACTCTACACTAGGTTCTTGGACAGGGCAGCCATTGTTGCCGAAGGAGATTTCGAAAGAAATGTTGTTTCAGCTCCAAATCCATGGAAACTTTGTTCTGTCACAAAGGTAGAGGAAGTGAAAATGATGGTGGGGCTTTTGCCGGTGTGGGCCACAACCATCATATTTTGGACCACTTACGCCCAGATGATCACTTTCTCAGTGGAGCAAGCCTCCACCATGGAAAGATCAATTGGAGGTTTCCTAATTCCTGCCGGTTCCCTCACCGTCTTCTTCGTAGCAGCTATACTTATCACCCTTGCGGTATACGACCGTCTCATTATGCCATTATGGAAGAAATTAAAAGGAAAACCAGGCAAGTATATGACACAAAAAATCTGCTATGATAACTGTTTCAATGGTCTTAAACTAATTACCGTTTCCTGCAACAGGTTTTACCAACCTACAGAGAATTGCCATAGGCCTAGTCCTATCAACGTTGGGAATGGCGGTCGCGGCACTAGCCGAGAAGAAACGATTGGCAGTGGCGAGAACCGTGGGTGCCACCACAACAACGCTGCCTATAAGCGTCTTCATGCTGATCCCACAGTTCTTCCTAGTGGGGGCTGGTGAGGCCTTCATCTACACAGGCCAACTTGATTTTTTCATCACTCAATCCCCCAAAGGAATGAAAACCATGAGCACTGGTCTCTTCCTCACGACACTATCGCTGGGTTTCTTCGTCAGCAGTTTCTTGGTATCAGTAGTGAAAAAAGTGACGGGAAGCAATGATGGGCAAGGATGGCTAGCGGATAACATAAACCATGGGAGACTTGATTGCTTTTATGGACTTTTAGCAGTTCTAGGCGTGATAAACTTCGTACTGTATCTTGTTTGTGCGGTGTGGTATAAACCAAAGAACCCAAAACCAGCCCTACAGATGGAGACCATTGTCAATGGCTCATCTGCTGAGAATAAGTGCTAGAAACATGTTATAATTGCATTTTGTTGGTGTTGTTGTAACTTTAGTTTCATCGCCTTCTTTTGTGTATTAATAACTGGTTTGGGTTTGGTTTCCTTTCTCTTATTGTCTTTTACAATCAATAGAGAATCAAGGTTTCAGTTTCATCACAAGGATTCTTTTCCCTACGCCGTTATACCACAATATGCCGCCACTTTGTACTCTTCTTGGAAAATCATAAGTCATGATGAGATTACCCTTAGCTTAAAACAATATCAACCTCTAAATCAATTTATGACTCATGCCAAATAAAACAACCGTCTATATTGCCCAGTTTCTTACTATTCCATGAAATACAAATGTTAAAATTGCGTGACTCAAATTGTTGTTAACGAAATAATACAGTGGTGAAACTAGTTGATCTGTGCAGGGCTTAAGCCACAAATAATAAATGTAGATTTTTCTTGTATTATTCGATTTTCAACAATAGTAAATTTTCTTCTTTTCTGCTCGTGATTTTTTCCCGAAAAAATTTCGTGTGTTTTATTTTTATTTTTATTACTTTATGATCATTCTATATTGTTATTATTGATGTTTAGTTTTAACAATTCACTTTAAGCTCAAAACATAAAAAATGTCTAAGTATTTCGTAAAATATGAAATAAACTATAATGTATACATAAAAACATAAATTTGTAAAACTAAAAATTAAGTGTTTCATAAATGATTTTTATTTTCATTATCTTACTAATTTGACTTTTAAAAATAATTATAATATTTGATTTAAATTTATTAGATAAAAAGTGACATAAAATTATCACTTGAATAGAACTCTAAGAATAAAATATATAAGGAAATTGTAAAATTATAATTATTATTTAATTTACAATTATTAGTTAAAATAATTATAATTTAATTTTAAAATTATTATAAAATAATTTTTTAAAATTGTGCTAATTTTATTTATATAAAATAAAATTATTAATTGAATAAAACTTTAAGCATCTTATTTATCGCTTAATTAATATTAAAATTATATACCAATTAAATTTAACTTTAGCTTTATAAGTAGCATCTAGTAGTTAAGTATACTTAATCCAATAATATTTTTAAAAATTATCCAAAAAAATAGAGATTAATAATAAAAATTAAAATTATATAAAAAAAGAATGAAAAGATTCTAATCCAACAAAATTTTCCATGCATAACAATTTGTTTTATGTTTACTTTGACTCATTTATATGTTGGTGTTTGTTTATATTATTTTTTCATAATATGTTGTTGTTTGTGTTCTTTTATGTGCTTAAAATTTTATAAATTTATATATAATTTTAAAATTATATCTAAATTTTTACGCGTGGATATTATGTCATCCACATAATTTTTCCATGACGTAATATGTTCAATTATTTTATTTTTTCTATATTTCAATTCATCTCATAATTAATCAAAATAATTTAATTTTAATAAAAGCTAATATTAAAATTTAAAATTTAATGTAAAATTCAAAAGCCAAATGAAAAGAAACTCTAATTAATGGTAATTTGCTTGAAACTACATCCTCTTATCCACTCCAAAATAATTTAGAATTGGAATATGAGCTAAGTCATAAAAGATTTGGGATCTATGATATCATAGGCCCTGCTTCTCTTTTATATAAGTTAGGATAAAATTTAAACACAAATATATTCTTTGAAAGAAGAAAGAAAACGAGGAAAATATTTGGTATACTTCTAATAAAGTTTTTAAACATCATGAGTAAAATTTTAAATTTTATAGGTAAATTTCATGGTTTACGTATGTCTTATAAAAATATAGTAAAATATTTTGAAAAAATACATATGATAAATTTTAAAATTATTTGTGAAATATTAAAAAATACTTATAAGTATATCAAATACTATTCCTATTTAATATAAAAAGATATATAATCTTTTCCATATTATATCAAATAGATGTATTAAATAAAATACTTTTTAAGCTATTAAAAAAAAATAATGGAGAATCTAAACAACACAGTATATATCTATCTCTAAACAGGGCTGTATTGATTCTACACCCCATGTTTGGTATCTTACAAATTGGAATAAGTAGCTAAGCCTTCCATCTTTTTTGTCAGAAGAGATCCCATTTTTTCCAACATCATATCGAAGAAAAGTAGCATATTTTCGGGTTTTTGAATCAAATAGTAGGCTATTTTATTAAATTGACTAAAAAATTTTAATATATATAAAAATAACTCAAGTTAAAAAATAATCACTAAAATAACTTGAAATGAACAGTAGAATAGGATTTTGGCCTGTCAATGGCCACCACCAACTCGTACTTTGGACCCATAATTGCCTGATAATTATGTCAGGCTTTAAAAAATTATTTTTTTTGGTTTTGGCTTATCAATGGCCATCACCAATGTATTTTTTTTTAAATCGTATCATACTGGTATATAAAAATACTAGTATTAAAAAAAATTTGGTGCTAGCCTGTCAATGGCCGGCACTAGAGTATGATTTTTTTTTAAAAAAAAATTTGGCACCAAGTACAAAAAAAAATCAAATTTTTTTGATGTTGCCCTGTCAATGGCCGACACCAGAGTACGAATTTTAAAAAAAAAATTATATACACCATAATCGAGAGTAAATGGATATGGCGTGACCGGAGGTGCCGATAGAAAAATATCCTCAATGGTGAGTGTACGTGCTTCGGGATGCATCTCCAGGTGGTATGAGGACGATCCGAATTGTGTCGAATGTTGAGGCTCGATGTCGTCACCAAAAATATCCTCGAACGATGGAGGAATTTCTCGCAACGGATTCGGATCTCGGTTGTGTGATGATGAGTCGGTTGTGTGATGGCCATTGACAGGCTAGCACCAAAAAAAATTGATTTTTTTTTGTACTTGGTGCCGGCCAAAAAAAATATTTTTTTTGAAACTCGTACTCTGGTGCCGGCCATTGACAGGGCAGCATCAAAAAAATTTGATTTTTTTTTGTGTACTTGGTGCCGGCCATTGACAGGCCAGCACCAATTTTTTTTTAAAATACTGGTATTTTTGTATACCAGTATGATACGATTTTAAAAAAAATACCTTGGTGATGGCCATTGACAGGCCAAAACCAAAAAAAAAAAATTTTAAAGCCTGACACAATTATCAAGCAATCATGGGTCCAAAATACAAGTTGCTTGTAGCCATTGACAGTCCAAAACCCCATTCTACTGTTCATTTCAAGTGATTTTGGTGATTGTTTTTTAACCTGGATCATTTTTGTATATATTAAAAATTTTTGAGTCAATTTAGTAAAATAGCCCAAATAGTATGTGCGCGAAAATCGGCACTCGATTTGCTGTGCAAATCGGCACCACCAATGCGAAATTGTGGTATGCCAGTCTATGTCCCTACTCCCCTGACATTGACAAGCCCTTTCATTGCGGGAATCTAAGAAGAAATGCTGGAATCAAAGAAAAAAAAAACTTGGGTTTAAAGTTACAGTTTGAGATTCAAAATAACCTTAAAAAAAAAAAAAGACCTCACTTAGCCAAAAAAATATATCATTTGTTAAGATATTAAAGAAAAAACACTTGTGAAAAATTTTGTTGCTTATGTATACTACGAAAGCAAAATTTATCGATCTAAAGTTGTTGTTGTTTTTGAATCCAACCAACAGATCGGTGTAAGGTTCAATTGTGATGCTAGGATTGATGAAGTAAGAAGAAAGATTGAAGCGAAAATATCCCGCCGTTGTGGAAGGATGATATCAAGATTCTTCTACATATATCCAATATCATCTAATCCTCGTATCTTAATACCTTGGAACTTGTTGGCGATGAAGATGTGAATACAATGGCATATGTACATACCAAATACGAGGACCTCTATGCTACTGAGTTGTATAATGAGTTAGAATGTAACAGTGTTGAAGTGGAGGTAGATATTCAATGGACATCATTGGCGGATGTTGTAATTGATGCTACTCCAGTAAATTAGTAAAATCCTAGAGCTCAATACCCCTACGATTTCGATCTTAACACCGGTTGGATTGATCCACCTTAATGTAGTGTGGCACCAGCATCTGGTGGCAACCTTAACTATACCTAACCATCAGTCGTCAAGTTTGAAAACAACATAAGGTTACCAGATGAAATAAAATAAGAAAAGGAAGATAAAGAGGTCCCAAATGTCGATGTTGATGAATTTAGAGAATAAGATTAAGATGAAATTTCCAATGACGAATGTGATGAAGACCAAATTCAAGATTTTCATGACTTCCTACAGACTGGTCGAACTTTGGGTGGTATGGTAATCAAATTCTAACCCACTGAATATTTATCAACTATAGATAGACGTACTCATGGGTCAAGTCGAGTCAGGTTTGGGTTGGCCTAAGCAAGGTATTTAGACCACTTTTTCAAAAAATGGGCCAAATTCGACCCAAAAATGGGCTTACTCTTTTGCCTAAACTCGATCTGATTTAAAAAAAGTAAACTTGGACTCGATTGACCAGTTCATATTTGAATTTTTAGATTAATTTTATTTAAATTTATTTTAAAATATATAATGCACTAAAATATTAAAATAAAAGTTTTCCAACACATTAAAAATATTTATATTATAAACACACTATCATAAATATAATAAATGTTTTATTATATTTTCCTACAAAGTCAATAAAAATATGTCCAGTTGGTTTTGATAAATAAAAAACTTTTCCATGTTATTTGGGTAAAAGATATCGACTTATTCCGTTAATTAAAAAAAAAAAGTTAACTTGTTAACTAATTTAACGAATTTGCCCTCCATATTATTTCTATCAATAATTGTGGGTTTATGTTATTTTGATAAATAAAAAACTTTTTCATGTTATTTGGGTAAAAACCCCGTACTATCCCAAGTTTTGAGTATGGAATTATGACTGGTATACATTCGTCCTATTTCTTCCCTTCTTTTTTTTATTATGCCTTTTGGTGTCAAATCTTGACGAGACAAAAGCTGGGTGAGAAATGGACAGTTTGATTGATGATGATATATTATTCTCCTGCAAAGGGATTGCTCACTTGTTCTTATGGTCTGCAACCATTGATATACGTAGTTACGTGGCCAATTATGGTACACAATTGTAGAAAGGGTTTGAGGGCAGCTCATCTGAGATGATTTGTAGGTTTGAAGGAGTTGACAAGTCTAGTAACCTAGTTTTATTTTAGATTCAACGTACACCTCTGAAATCACAACTTGTATATATGTTTGGTCGTTTAAATCAACTTGATTTGAAAGCAAGAAATGGTCGATGATAACCGTAATTTTGATTCCAATCATGTCATCACTTCAAAGGATTTCCTTACTAATTATGTGTAAAATATTTATCTAATAGGATTTTTCATTTTTTTCTAAAAAGAAGATTTAACTACTGTCACATTTTTTTACTTTTATATTGTTCAATATAATATTATTTATTAATATCAGGTGTTGAAATGTTATTTTACATGGATGTTGACAGATCGGAGTTCAAAAGTTTGTCAAATTCATAAGATTTGAGTTTAATATAACTTGAGTTCATAATAAATTTGAGCCCTAAAAAATTCAAGAAAATATCTAAGCTCGAGAAAATTTGAGTTCAAGAAAGTTCAAACTTGAGAAAATCCAAGCTCAACAAAACCCGAACCCAAGAAAGCCTGAGTCTAAGACCAATTTGGCCCAAGTCGAAGATAAATCCGATCCAAATATATATATATATATTAATTTGGAATGAGTTTACTTTTATTTAGATTGGATTTTGAATAAAGCTTAAAATGGACTTAGGTTTGAGTTTAAGCTTGATTGGTATTGGGTTTGAATTTGAGTTTATATATATAAATATAAATTTGAGTACTTAATATACTACCAATCACCCAAGCAATTTAATTACTATCCATCATACAATTACATCAAAAATTCAATTTCATACAATTAATACAAAGTAAAAAGGATGAAATTGCAAAGTTGAGAAAAGTTTGGGATTTGTGCAGAAGCTCCTTGATTCAATGGAAAGAATAATTCATTCCACAAAATTGATGAAAGCCCATTTGCTAAAATCTTCAATTGAATAATAGAAACAAATAAATTTCAAGTAAAAATACTAACCTTCAAAAATAGTCCCTATCCCGTTCTAAGCCCTAGAAAAAAATCAATAGCTGGAATAAAATTAACATAAAAATTTTAAAACTAATTTCTAACCCCCCTTAAAAGCTATTATAGAGTACTATTTATAGGGAAAAAGTTTTTTAACCTATCAATTACAATAATACAATTAATTATAAACTTGATGGAAAATTTGACCCAGAGTGTCTTCATGTTGCCCTCTTGATTTTAACTCCGTTAAGTTCAACATCACGACATCATGTCTAATGTCGCAACATTCTCATCAGGAAGCTCTAGGTTGCAAAATTGAGAGGGTGTGGTCGTAACCTTACTCGATTCTTCCACACCACGGCTGAGGTTGATGTTGCGGTGACTTCAAAGGGCTCAGAGTTGCAACTTTGAAGATTGAATGTAGGAGCTTTAAGGGCAGGCTCCTTAGCAAATGGATAACAAGCAATGTTGCAACATTCATAGGTAATGTCATGAACTTAGGGTAAAAAAAACTCTTGGTTGTAACATTGCATCTATCTGCTTACTTGCCTCATCACTCTCCTCATTTAAGTATTTGAAAAGGTCTTAAACTTCAAGTATGTACATAAAAACATATAATTGATATTTTTATTCAACTAAACATAAAACAGACTAGAAATTGTAATTGAAATTAAAATCTACCCTAAATATGAAGAAACGATAAAAGGCTCAACTAATTACATGAAAACAAGCTCTTTACATGCTTAAAGAGCATGATTTGTCATATCGAAATATGACACATCAACAAGGTTGTGGAAACTTTTAATTCACCTTACAATAAGGTTAAACTGAGGTTAAAGAAAAGGTATTGGATTTCCTTGAAAAGTGAAAATGCTTTCAGTAAAATAATTTATGAACAATTATTAATGTAACATCCCGAAATAGGGCCTAAACGGAACAGTGGTTGCGAAACAACAAATTCGAGGTAGAAAATTTTATTTTATTATTATTTTGAGGTTCATGATATGATTGTATGATTATGTGAAAATTTCGTGATGAAATTCTATGCATAAAGTGCTTAAGTTGAGATTAGGGACTAAATTGAATAATTTGCAAAACTTGCATTCTAGAAGTTTTTAGTATAAATTTGCTTTGGAATATTAATTAGGAGGGTTTAAATAACAATTTGACCAATTTCTAAGTTCATGGACAAAATAGGACATGGATGGAATTTTTGAAAGTTTAATAAGGAAGGGCATTTTGGTCATTTGGATATTAAATGAAATAAAAAGGGAAAAATAACACAAAATTCATCATCTTCTTCATTAGCACGGAATTTCAAGGGTTCTCCATAGCTAGGGTTTGTTTCAAGCTTTCAAGCTCCATAATCAAGAAGAGCGAAATTTGGGAGTAGATCGGGGAAAAGAAAAAGTAAAGGACTAAATTGTAAAGTTTAGTCACATTTTGTATCGATGTAAGTTTACAGTAAATAAATGCAATATTCTTTTATTTTACATTATTATTGTCAATTTCCAGCATTTATATACTTATTTTCTTTGAATATTTAAAGTCGAATTAAAGGCGAAGTGACAGAGAAAAAGCATTAGGAAGCCCTGTTTGAACCTTAGGAATGTTAGGGTATTGGGGTTGACAGGACAGGACAGGACAGAAATGAGCCATGTAAGTCCATATCAGTTATATGGCTTTGGAGACAGGAATGAGCCATGTAAGCCCATATTATGTATATATATATGGCATTGGAGACAGGAATAATTTATGTAAGTCCATGTCGAAGACATGGCATTGGCAGGATATTGATAGACAGGAACGACCCTAGTATCCTTAGTATTCCGAGTGGTTCAACGGGTCATTGTACATGTTAAATTACAGTGAATTATCAGCAAAAGGGAAGGTAGATTATATTTATGAATAGTGAAAGGTCAAGTAAGAAAGAAGGTAAGTGAGTAAAGAAGAAGGTAGAAAATGAGAAGTAAAGAAAGTTTATGAGGCTAGGTGACATTATGTATAATTATTCATTATGTTGAATGTTGTAATTTATTTGCTTGTAAGCTTACTAAGCCTAGTGCTTACTCTCTTTATTTTCTTTTTCTTATAGTTTTTGTCAAGCCACTCGGGGATCGAAGGAAACGTCGGAGACCCGATCACACTATCGAAGAAATCACATTAGTATAGTTAGACGTTTCGTTTTGTGTATGGCATGTATAGGAACTTGGTTTCTTTTGATATGATATGATCAATGAATGATGTGTAAATACTTGCTAGTGATTAGCGAATAGAGTGGCTGATGATATACATGTTTAATAGTATATATGATTAAGTAGTAACTATCACATGAAAACTAAGAAAAATGTAAAAGTAACTTAAAAACAGATTCAAGTATCAGAAATAACGAGATTTTGAAAAATCACAAGAAATTTTAGAGACATGGGTTGGTGGTGAATAATATATGAAATTAAAGCTCGTTGTGTCTATTTTCATATGGAATAAGCAAAACAGGTAAAGGTTTTGTATTTTATAGGGTATCTGAGTTTTGGTGAAATAGGGCCAGAGCGATTTCTGGATCCCCTGTTCCAACTTTAGAAATTCACCATAAATTTTACAAAAATAATTAGGTGGTGTACTTTATATGGTTAGAATACTTATTGAATCTAGTTTTAATAGAAACAAACAGTATAGTCATATGATTTTTGTACAGAGAGAAAAGTGGCTCGTAGTAAGTAGAGGCCAGTGCAGTCGAATTCTGAAACAGGGGTAACTTTAACTAATAAACTGTACTAATTGGCTAAGTCAAAAATTCTAGAAAAAAATTAGTAGATAGATATATGAGTCTAGTTTCATGAAAAATTTACGGATCTTAATTTCGAGTTTTGAAACTCGAGAAATGAATTTTTAAGCAACCATGATGCAGAAAAACAGTTTATTCTGAAAATTAAAATAAGTGGTTTAGAGTTGTTTAAAATGTAAGATAAGTTTAGTAACACCTCAAGCTTGACTCCGGTGACGGTTTCGGGCGTGGGGGTGTTACAATTAATATTTTAAAAAGCTGATATCTTGTTAGATGATTATATGAAAAATATTTTTTATTGTTTAACAAAATTTATTAAAATATTTAAAAATATATAGTGAAACAAGCATAGCTTAGATTATATTTATTGAAAAATATGTTACTTTTTACAATTGGAATTTACTTTATAATAAAAATGTCTTATAATAGTTTTAATAATAACCCTTGCCTAATTAAAATTTAATTTGAAGTTATATATATATATATATATATATACACAAGAGTGGATGTAGATATATTAAAGTTGGAAAGAATACATAAAGCTAAAATAAGCATATATTCATATTTTATACTATAAAATATTTATTACTAAATATTTATAAATTGTAATATACATTTATTATTAAAATATTAATATAAAATATTTTTCAATAAAGTATTAAGAATAATATTTAAAATTTAAATTTATTTCTAATTTTAAGATTTGTTATTAAAACGAAGTTGTAATATTAAATAAGTTTGTTAAGGTAATAAATTATATCAATAATAATTAATTCTACCATCTAATATAAATATGTATGTTTAATAATGTTTTATTATTAAATATAATTTCACGAGGCTGTTTTCCTAAAATGGTTTCTGTTATATTTAAATTAAAATTATTAAGTTTGTATGCAAGTTGATCGGGGATGGCTGGCGGTAAGCTGATCAATGATGGTCGAGGATGCCTGGCATTAAGTCAATCGACCATGGTTGACGACAGCGTTAGCCGGTGGTGGTTGACGATAGTGGTCGAACGGTGAAACCCTCTGTTGTTTAATTATTCAAGTTTTGGGATTATTTTTGACGAATAGGTTAATTTGCGGGTTTTTGGAATTTTTAATGGAATCCGTAAATTATTTGACTTTTACTCAAAAGACTTAAAGAATTACTTTGGAAAAATACTGTAATTTTAATTATTTTATTTTTCTTTAGGATGAAATCATGGAAAGCTTTGGTTAATTAGAGCTAGTGTCATTTTTTTTGCAATCTTATAGCTATATGAGAATGATATGAAATTAAATTGAAAAAGTATATTCATGCATATATAATATAAGCATATCATATAGTTTAGGAAAAAAATGTTCATTTTGCCTTTTAGTAATTTCTTTTCAAAATTTAATACTTAAATCAATTTAAGTTTACTCACCATAAATCTTTATTATAACTCTATGAGTAATGAAATCGCACTTTGACTTGCTTCCGATAAAAATAAGAAAAGTACAATTCTTTTTAAAATTTGAATTTTAGTACTTTTTGTCACATTTTCAATTATTTTCACTTTATCTCGTCTTCAACGTCATATTCCTTTCCTAAAATTTATTATCCAAGTCATTCCATAAATTATCTCATAATTTTTTCAGTATTCGACCCCAAAATTACGTCACATGACATAAATTTTTTTTTGAGGCATTACCATTCTTTAGGGATGTCGTCGCCCCCTATATGTACTACTTAGCATAAAACTTGTATTTTATATTAAATTATTATTATTTAATTAGACATTATTCAAACAAAGCTCTTGTTTCGTTTCTCTATAGATAGGAAATATGAGTCAAATTATTTAGAAATATTATTAAGCGTCTTATTCTATCAAAAAATAGTTAAAATTTATTTTTAGAATAAATTTTATTTTTTAAGAAAAATTAATAGTTTCTAGTTTATAGATAAAATTAACTTTCTCACTGAGAGTTAAGAAAAGTTTTCATTCTATGTACTTGATTTGTTTTGTTTGAGTTCACACTCAAAGCAATTCGAAGTTCAAAAATAGCAAATGAGACTGTGTTGGAGAAATTTGGTTAAGAAAAAGGTTATAACAGTTACAATGAAAGTTTAAAAATTTTCAAAATCAAGCCACTTTGTGACATTTATGGCAATGAACCTTAACCGACATGTATATGTGTTTTGTGTGAAACGAATTTGAGTTGATCCTAACTTTCGACTAAATGACCTTCTTCACTATCATTGTACCCCAAATTGCACCAAGTGTGGTCTTGAGCAACACAAACCAACACAGAAAAAGAAATGATGTAATTACTTTCAGAAGAAAACATTTTTTCTCAATATAAACCTGTAAATATCATAATTCCCAGAAAACAAAATTCATTTTTAGACAATATATTCTTATTATTTTCTAGCAGAAATGCAGTGTATGAAACTTATAATTCTAGGTCAACCAATGCCATTTATTTATAGGGAGAGATACAATAATACTGGTTGAACAAGTCATTGTAAAATAATATTATTTAAATAGAAGACACACTCCTACTCTAGTTAGAATAGGGATGGGCAACACACCCTAGTAAATACTAGGGTTGTTGCCCCACACTTATCATACGAAGGAGTTTGGGCCTCTCATGTAGTGAGTTAATTTATACATGCTTCTTAAACTTTTGATCCGACACTTTATAATTTAATTCAACTCAATATTTTTTTTATTTCTCCAAATAAATATTATTTATTCAATCAATTTAATTAATTAAATTAACTAAATTAACTTTTCAAATAAATAACTTTCTAAGCTCAATTTTAATTTCGCAAAGTAATGATGATAAGTTTACCATAAAAGAATCTATGAGTAAATCATTAATTAAATAGTAATTTAAAAAACTTAAATTAATTTTCAAGTCATTTTTGCATTTAGTGAGAGAACACATTCGTTTGTGAATGCGACGCGTTTCTCTAATTTCATCATTTCCATTCATTTCTTGCCATTTGGTTCTTCATGCAATTCATTTTTTATTTCAACGAGTTAGTGGAGGGATTGATTGGACATATATATTAGGACTCAAATAATTTATAATTAAGTTACACTTTTTTTATTATTAATTATAAACTTATTTAGTCACGAAGTTATTTCACTAAAGTATTGTGATTGAGCTCTCCCTAATTACAGACCATTATAAAAGCTAGTTAATAAATACTCGTCCAATAACCTTGTCGTAAGTGTGTTACCCTCATAGAATATCCTTAATCTTTTTGGAATAAATTCGTTTTCCCAATATAATCCTATTTTATCTCATGTAACCATTACATATTTCTTTATGGAAAGTCAATTACTATCAAATAGTAATAGAATAATTTATCACAAAGACAAATGACTTGTGATCACATTTGTTTTTCATATTTCATGTAATGTTGATGAGAGGATATCATTTACCATTTAGTTCGGCTTTTTAATTCCGCTATTTTGGAGTGATGTTACATACTGCAGAAGTCGTATACCCAACACACTGACTTTTGGTTCATTATCTGTTTGAACTTAAACTTTTACTTACATCAAAATATACGAGTCACGTATACATATTCCATCATCCACTCATGATTAAAGTATGTCACATTATAAACGTCACAAGTGAATAGATCCATAAATAGATGTAATATTTATTCTACTAAGGTCTTGTCTGATGTACTGGTAATTTAGTCAATCACATTTATATCTTATTTTCTGGCAGTCATTTGCCTCGATGCTTAAGATAAAAACATCTCCCTAATTAGACTTGATATATGACATTAGTCTTTCAATCGATTTGCTCATTTTTTATTAAATTAAGGACCTATTTAGTTTTATCTATTAATATAAGTTGTCTTTTCATATTACAATCAAACCACGTAATATTGCTTAGTATTAGTTAAATGTTAGATAACTAGTGACCCAACATTTGCTTATATATTTTTTTGTGTGCAAAAACTATTGAGGAAAATATACAATAATATTAATATAATTGTTAGGATCGACCCGATTAAGCAACAAGTAAAAGAAAAATAGCAGAATAAATTGAGAAATTGAAGACACAAATTTAACATGAAAAAACCCCTCCAAAGAGGATAAAAAATCACGGGCAAAAATAATTTTATTATAATGACAAAAGAACGAAGAGTACAAAAGATGGAGATAAAAACTAAACCCCGAAAATCCAAAAACAAAAAACTTTCAAAACGTAAACACAAAATTCTCTAAATGTGTTATGATTTCTAATCTCTAATGGGTGTATTTTCTAAGGTTACAAAAGAACCTATTTATAGACTAAATTAGTAGGTCAAATAACTATGCTAATAAATACTAAATCTTCTAGAAAAAAATATATTTGGTTTAACTTGACTTGTAAGCAATCTCTTAGAATTTGATTCACACAACTCTAACAGTAATTATTAAATATTTTTATTAAATTAGTTTATTAGAAAAATACAAATATACGTAGATGAAAATACTACACTAAAGACACTAGATCTAACAAACTGTTCGGTAGAAAGCTAAATCGATTTTAACTCAAGCACATGTATAATTTTGGTTAAGAGTTTATTGTCATAAATATTATAAGGCTCGATTTTAAGAAATTTTTTAAACTTTCACCGTGCTTAAAAACACTATTTTGTAAATCAATTTTTTCAACCGTTTTTGGTTAAGAGTTTATTGTTATAAATATAACAATGCTCAATTTTAAGAAACTTTTTAAACTTTTACCATGCTTAAAAACACTATTTTATAAACAGATTTTTCCAACAGTTAGGTCCATTCGAATCAGGTTTGTTTTATGCCCGATTGATGCATCTCTGATAATATTATTGGGGCTAAAGAGATTATTCATTCGATTAATAGAAAATTGGGAAAAACAGGATGAATGACTATTAAGATAGATATGGAAAATACATATGATCAACGAGGGCTGAAATTTTATTAACGAGGCTCTGTTTGACGTGGGGATCTTGGGAAATTTGAAATATCTTATTATGCAATGTGTCATAACTCCTATAATATGGATTAATTGGAATGATGTACTTATGGATGAATTTATACCCTTGCATGGCATTATACAGGGTGATCCTCTCTCTTCCTACATTTTTGTGATCTGCATGGAGAGATTGGCTCATTCTTTTACTTGGGAGGAGGTGAGTAGGGGTAATTGGAAGCCAATTAAGTTGAGTAGAGAAGGCCCAACTTTATCTCATTTACTTTTGCCTAAGATTTGTTTTTATTTGCTGAAGCTTCCTTGGAACAAATGAGAGTCTTAAGCAAGGTAATCGATGAGTTTTGCCAATCATCTGGGCATAAGGTGAACATCCGGAAAACTCAAATTTATTTCTCCAATAATGTGTCAGATGAGTTGCAAGAGACTGTTAGCTGTGGGATTGGCTTCTCGAAAGTGAATGATTTAGGTAGGTACTTGGGTGTTCCTTTGCTGCACAAATGAGTTACAAGGGAAACTTATGGGTACTTGTTGCAACGGATTCAGAATAAACTTACTAGTTGGAAAGCTCACCATATTTCGATGGTGGGCAGAGTAATCCTGGGTATATCTATTTGAACTGTTATTACGTCTTACGTAATGCTATTGACAGGGCCATTCGAAATTTCATTTGGGGTCAGCTAGATGACAAGAGGGGAATTAATCTAGTGAGTTGGGAGGAAGTTTGCAAACCAACAAATGAAGGTGGACTTGGTCTGCATTGTATGTAACATATTAACACTTCTTTTTTGATGAAGATCGACTTCTAGCTGCTCAAAAGCTCTAACCATCTTTAAGTGCGAGTTCTTCGTCCTAAATATAAGTGGACCGATGTTTTCCTTTCACCGCAACGTACACCATAGCTTGCGTCTTTGGCGAGGGGTCTGCTAAATTGTTAGTAAGCTCGAGGAAGACTTAATATGGAATGTGAGAAATGGCGAAATATTGATTTTTGGCAAGATAAGTGGATTTTGAGAGAGAACCCCTTTGTGAATTTATGCTATAATCGGGAACTTATCCCCCATGATTTCGTTTCTGTTGCTTCTATGGTAGCAGCGAACCATGATTAGGAGTGGAGCAAGTGTTGGGATTTATTGCCATAGGATATGATCTTAAGAATAGTAGCTACGTTGCCCCTAACAGCAATTGATTCTGATGATGATTGTGGTTGGGCGTGGGATGATAAGAAGATATTCACAGTAAAATCAGCATATCGATCCCTTCAACGTCAAGATAGTGTGCATGACTGTGATTTGTGGAAGCATCTCGGGCATTAAAGAGGGCCGCCAAGATTGAAGAATTTGCTTTTGCTAGCGTGCAAAGGTAAATTACTCACTAATCTTGAACGTTTTCAACGGTCCATTGCGCCTAATGGAAATTGTCCTTGGTGTCCAAATACTGCTGAAAGTATAAAACGTGTTAAGGTGGTGTCCTTATGCTCTTAGGCATTGGTCATCAATCATAATCCCTGAGAAATTGCATGAAGTCCTTGCTATGGATGATAAAGATTGGCCTATGACCAATCACTGTAAACCAAGTTCCTTCTCGACTATTCCTGATTGGAAGCTGCTATTTGGTTTTATCCACTGGGGGCCTTGGAAATTCATATGCAAGAGGATTTTTGAACCTGATCTAGGGTTTAAGGAAGGTGTTTTGCAATGGAGTGTTAGATAGTGTAATGAGCTGACGGTTGCAATGAACAAAATCTTTACTCGTCTGCAGGTGTCGCTCGGGTATTGCAACAATTGTGTTGGTCTTCCCCCTGCTAGTTGGTGTACAACTAAATATGGATGGAGTCTCTCGACAGTTGGATGTGTGGTAGCTGCTAGAGGGGTGATACGGGATGAGAACAGACATTGGATGGAAGGCTTTGCCAAGCCTTTAGGCATATGCTCGACGAATGGTGCTGAATTTGGGCAGGTTTTTGAAGGACTGAAACGAGCTTGAAGTCTATGAATCGATAAACTGTTGCTTGAGACCGATAATTTATGGATAGCCAAAATGTTGCAAAAGGAGGCCTCTATAGATTCTCCAAGGTTGCAGGAAAGGATTAGAGATTGGTTGGCCAAAGCGTGGACTGTTACTATGAAGTATTGCTATCGGGAATGCAATGGAGTCGCTAATAGGTTAAGTAAGATGGCGTTACTCGATCAAGTAGAAGCACATGTTTTTGTACGCCACCGAATGAAGTCATGAAGCAACTGCATGATGAGTCAGCTGCCTAACCGGAGACTTCGCTACATGTAAGGTTCAATAACCAATAAAATAAAAGAATAAAAAAATAAAAAAATTTCCCTCCTGTGATCAAACTGACGGGAAAATTTTAAATTCGACCCGTTAGATTAGATTTTAGGGCTTAGGGAGGGTTTCTATTTTTTTCCTGTCTTCTCCTTTCTGCCGAGTCCATCCCTCTCCTTTTTTACCCTCCGACATCCATTTACTTGTCCACTTTCTCTGTTTTCCTCTCATTCTTTTTTCCTCTATATGCTACTCATTTCCAAGATCTCGTCCTCTCTCTCTTAGGGTTTCATTAAACAAAGATGGTGACGCCAAAGCAACTCCTCTCCATCATCGAATCCTCTGTCGTCAGTCCTTTTCCTCCATCGCCGGCGCAGCGAATCGAGCTCCTTCACGCCATTCGAACCTTACTTCCCTCTTTCAAATCTCTCCTCTCCTATCCGGTATTTTCTTTCTTCTACAATTTGTACGAAAGCTCTTTTTTTTTTGTTTGCTACTAAATTGTTCGTTCCTTTATTAATTCTTTAAAAAAATTGCGGATTTTGTAGCCCCCGAGACCCTCCGACCGGGCGCAGGTTCGGTCCAAAGAAGTGAGACTTCCGAATTCTCCGCCAATCTCGCTTGACGATCAAGATGTTCAAATTGTCAGTTGAATTTTGCTTTAATGCTTTGCCGTTTATTTTCTATTCCTTTTGCAGTTTCTTTTCTTATGAAAATGAGGCGTTGATTTTAGGTTTTGTTTTGGACAGTTAATTAGAAATTGGCTTAAAAGTTAGGTGAAATACTTTTAGTCGGTACTGTTTATCGTGGTTCTTGGATGGAGAGGGAATTACTATGTGTTTTTTTGTTTTTCATGAGTCCATTGACCAACCTTGATGTGGTTCCATTGGGTTCAGTTTTAGTAATTTCTTCACTGTGGAAAAAATTGCTGCATTATGACGCCGTTGTTGGAACTAAGTTGATTATGCCATTTATTCTTTATCATCTGCAATGTTATTATCTTATTACCATGCTACTTTTGATTATAGGCATTGAAATTGAGTGATGAGCTCTATCTAAATGAGATAGATTGCGTTCAATTGCTTGTTTCTGCCAACCAAGAGGTATCTTTGTCCTTTCTGTATGTGCAAATTTTTAATAATTCTGTTGTTCCATGCTTGTATACTAATGTTTTGTTCGGGCATTTATGTTTTATTATGAAAAATTTCCAGTGGGGCTTAGTTGGACGAGGACCTCTAGAGATTTTACGCCTTGCAGCAGGACTTTGGTATTCTGAGAGGCGAGATATAATGATGTCTCTCTATACACTTTTGAGTGTAATTCCCTCCCTAATGCCATTCAACATCCTGCATCATTTGGTTGCAATTCTGTTCTTTCATTTTTTTTTTCTTTTTGTTGCTGTTGTTGTAAGAACTGATAATTGTTTTTTTTTTTTTTTTGTTAGGCTGCTGTGATTGATCCGGGACTTGAAGCTGGTCTTGTGGCTGATATTCAGAAGTACCTGGAAGATCTTATCAATGCTGGACTTAGACAGCGATTGATTTCTCTAATAAAGGTGTGGAACTTTGTAAAATGGTTGCTTTCGTAGTATGCCTTCTGAGAATGGCTCTGTCTTTTTGCATTAATTCTTATTCTTCTTTTAGATTGTTAATATTGTCCAGTTGTGAGAGAATTGATAGCTCATTGCAATTGTCCATAATCTGCCTAACCATCATTATTGTTCTGAATGGTTCAACATTTGATTTGATCATTATTTCTGGATTTTGTGATGGTCTTCATTTGACTAGTCCATTACGTATTTTTCATGATAAGATGGAATAAATGACTTAATAGTTATGTCTATCAGATATGTGGTTTATTTGAGAATCATATAGCTTAAAGGTAAATGTATAATATATGTGTTTCTTTCCTTTAGTTTTACTAGTAAACACTACTTGAACTACTTGTTATAGAGCCAGGGAACTATATAGAGCATGCCCAATGATGTAGATAACCGTGAATATGATCTGTTTTCTAGTGGATTTGATGGGCTGAATGATGTACCTATGTCTCTGAGCATTTAACAAGTACATTATATTGGAAATTTTCTAAGTGAAGTTCTTTTGTAATCTAGTTTATAGAACTTTATAGCATTACCACCTGGTTAGTTTAACTTTCTTTAAATCTAAATCATTTTTTTAAATCATTTTTTTTTTCTTTTCTGAATAGAATGGCCTAATTAGCCTGATTGTCAACTTGATTTATAGTTTGAGTTGCAGAATTGAAAACCCACCTTTTTTACATATTTATTTTGTGAAGTAGTTGTAAGTGGTGTCAGGTTATATGTTATGAGATTTCATATTTGAGTACAACCGTCATTTTAAAGATGCATTTAGTTGAGCTTTATCTCATTTCACTTTGGTGAATCGTAGGTGATTGGTTTTAGGATAACTTTCCCTTTCTTGTTGGCGTTAAATATGAGCTTTGCTCTAGTACTTTTCTGTTTGGTCTTTTAAATGCAATTAATTGTCATTGGCTTAGGAACTCAATCGGGAAGAACCAGCTGGTCTAGGTGGGCCTCTCTCTGAACATTATCTTCTTGATTCTAGAGGTGCCCTTGTTGAGCGGCGAGCAGTGGTCTATAGGGAACGGCTTTTACTTGGACATTGCCTTGTCCTTTCGGTTCTAGTTGTGCGGACAGGTAAGCAGACAATTCAATGCACTTTTTGCAGTGACATATGGCAGTAATCCACATTTGATTGAATGGTAGGACATGCTTTTTCAGTGATTTCTGCATGTCATCCTTATAGCCCGCATTATATTAAATTAATGTCATTTCTTAGCTTCTAAAGTAATGTTACTGTTCCAGTCTGTTGGCTAAAAATAGTACTACTAAATAGTGTTTCAAACATGCAAAGGAGGGACATGTAGAGAAGATATGATTTGATATAGTACCCGTGTCATGATAAGGATTGAAAGAGCAAAGAGGATTTATAAAGGATGTTATGTATGTTGATCTTATTGAGCATATTGCTTTGTATAGAGCCAACAATGATGCATGATGATTCGTAGATCCTACATAGTGGGAAATGCTTAGTTTGTGATAGTTGGTTTATGTACCTCATAAAGTTTTACTTTTTGCATTAATTGATTAAATTTAGTCCCGTTCATTAATCAAAATCTGAGAAAGGAGTGTGCAAGGAGGTTAGACCATCTAGACTCAAAAAGCTTTGTTTCCAATTCTTGTTGAAATTGTTTTTTTGGTACTATTTTATGCAAACCCCACTACTTGGTTTTTTGGCTGATTCATTGTCTATAGTTTACGTTATTCTGCAATAGTGTGTGAAAATTGGTAATGCAGCGTGTAGGAGGAATTTAGCATTTCTACAAGATGGAAGTAGATATTAATCTAGATGGATATGGTTCTTTTGAAGGATTTGAAGTATGTTTGAGTGCAAAACTTGTGTTATAAACTTTTCTTATGAGGGGTTATTTTCGAATGTAGGGTGTGGCCTTTGCTGCTGTAACTTGGAATCCTGGATGATGTTGAGAGTTCAGGGTTCTAACTTTAAGATTCTCTTGCATAGAAAATCTAACTTCAAGCTCTTGTAATTTCAGTTTCAAGTTGTGATGCTTTTGAATTGTGAAGTAACACTAACAATGATGGGCAACCTATAAACCAGCAGTAAAATAATTTCTGAGCTATTTGCTTTGTTTGAGTAGCTTCTTTAGGATATAGAGTTGGGGGTTATAAACTAATTAGTAGGAAATGTTATGTCCATCCGTGATGTTCTCATTTTGACTTGGGTTTCTTTTGGTTTAGTTGTATGCTTCATGTGATATTGTGGAGCTTCTGTGTCATTTTCCGGTTCTGCCACCAAAATCTTGATTCTTCAAGACCTTTCCCCCTGTTTGGTGGTTATTTAAAGGTTTTCAACATGGAAAGACTGAACATCATAAACTATAACTAGGTTGGGAGCATTGTTGGCTAGGATAATGTAGCATGAGATTTGCTTTGATCTTATCATAGGAGACCATACATTGCCCCTTTGTTGTGATTAATGCTGGTAGTATCTGCCCAAATTTTTGAATGAAGTTTGAAAACTTAATATTGGTTATCCTGATGGTAGAAAAAAACAAAGCCATGTTAAAGAAAAAGTTGTAGGATCCTGAACGCTCAACTCAAATTGAATATTAACTGCCAACTTCAAAATTACACTGCACAAAGTAAGAAGATTTTCATGGTTTTATGAGGTTCTATGTTTTGTTTAGTGGTCATTTTCCCATCGCAGCCTATTATGAAGCTTATTGGTCTTGGTTTAACGAATTTATGTGGTAATCTCTATTCTTTGTTTTTCATTTTGATAGAAAAGGGGTAAAATTAATACAAAAAAGGGAAAATCTTTTATATTTTAATCCATGAATATACCAAATACTGGAAAAAAGAACTAGGCTATTACTGGAACTTCTTCTAAGACCTGGATTCTAATCACAGGATGTACACTGTGTCTACATTTCTTCTGCACGCCACCTTTTTATTTGACATTTTACTGATTTTAACAAATCTGCACAGCCTGTATATTTTATTTTTTCTGATGTTAACAATTAATTATACATTTTTATCGTGTAGGTCCGAAAGATGTTAAGGATGTCTTTTCTGTTTTAAAAGATAGTGCTGCTGAACTTAGTGAGAGCAGTGACACCATAAAACATCAGGCATGCCATTTTCTCTATAATTTTCTGTGGAAAAGATTTTCCTTTTATGTTTCTCGTCTTGCAAATATGTGCAGACAGATTATATATGCACATGCTTCTGTATGCTTCCAGACACTTATTATTGTTCATTTCTATGCAGATTACACATAGTCTTCTTTTCTTCCTTGTCATTGCTTTCGTATCAGATGCTCTTAGTGCATTATCTGATAAATCATCCATCCTCTCTGATGATGCTTCTTTTAGAAAAGAATTCCAAGATACTGTAAGATGAACTACTGTCTCAGTTTCTTTTTCCCTTGTTGACTTGATTTTTTTAGCGAAAATCATGGTGTTATTCTCCTGAAACACTTGAACATTTTAGGTGATGGCTGTGGTAAATGACCCAAATTCTGAGGGCTTTGTTGGTGGCGTAAGGCTCGCTTGGGTTGTACATTTGATGTTAATACATGATGAGATTGGCCTTGGTGAGGCAGTGTCAACTGTGTCTTCAAATGAATTTGGTTACATAAATTTTTGCTTGGAATCAGTTTTTGCCAAGAATGTGTTCCACTTTTTGCTGGAAAAGGTTCTTCGAAGTGCAGCATATCAGGTGGATAAAGTTCTTTTGAAAACATGTTCTCTATTTCCTGGTTCTTGCTTTTATTAATTTGGAGTACCTGCACCATCCCCCTTTACATAGTGGATTTTCATATTGATTTTTCCATTTTCTTAATTGTTGTCATCATTTTGATATAGCAACAAATTTTGACTGTACAATTACAAGTATAAGACAGGTACAAATATATGTCCGACCAACTACAATGTAGAATCTGACCAATACAATGCGCAGCGGAAAAAGAACTGGACAAAAGCCGGACCAATCTGGAAAGAATCGGACAAAACCCACACAAGGCATTTGCACATGGTGGGAGGGACACTCACACATCACAATTGCAGATGGTGGGACTTGAACCCCGACCTTCAAAGTCTGGGATCTCGGCCTCTGTCAATAGTGCCAGGGCCTCATTGACTGATAGAGCAACAATTTATTTTAATTTTTGGGGATGTTGTGATGGGCTTTATATTTTTCGCTTAGAGCATATAATTAAGGTAGTTGACCTTGTTGTTTGTGACTTTTGCAGAATGATGATGAGGATATGGTATATATGTATAATGCTTATTTGCACAAGCTAATCACCTGCTTTCTATCTCACCCAGTTGCCCGAGATAAGGTTAGTTCAAATTCTTAAATTTTCTGATCTCATTTATGGCTTGCATGTTGAAAGAAACTTGAATGGAGTACAACTAATATCAGTCAGATTCTGTTGTCAGTCCTTTTATGATATTAAATTATGGCAACTTCGATATCTGTTTCAATATGGTATCTTTAATTTTTTGTCCTGTACTTTAGGGTTGGGGTAGGTGGGCATTGAATCAATTTCTGTTTATATGCAGGTGGCTTAGATAAATTTTTTGTTATCACGGTTTGTGCTTAGTACCTGCATCACTAGGTTTATTTTCTTGATTTCATGCAACTTATCAATTTATTGCGAACTGAGTGTATGTAAAATGCTATTTTACATAACAAACATGTACATTTTTTATTTCTTTCATGTATTTTAGGATAATGATGCAATGAATCTAAATTTATCTCATTTAACAATATTGGCTTTTTTCTGTGCATGATAGATTATCATTGTGCTTTTTATATGCGTTTTGTTACTTAGACCTGATTTGTAGGAAAATTACTTCACATTGATGATGTCTTTGAGGAGATATTTTTGGAAAATCAGCTTGGAGAAGAGTGTGCTTAATACTTACTAGGTCTAGGGCATATTATTAATTACTTTAGAAAATTTTTTCACCATTGTCCTTCTGTTTCGATTTATCCTTGACTTCTAGTTCTATAATATGTTTGTGTTAGATTTATTTGCTTTTTACATCGGAAAGTCCATTTTATTTTCATCATTGTCAGCTTGACCTTTTAATTGCAACACTTCACTGTAGGTAAAAGAATCTAAGGAGAAGGCTATGATCACACTTAATACATATCGCATGGCTGGAGATTTTGTGCATGATGGCAGTATGCAAGGTGAACAAGCTGCTGAAGGTGTTCCTTTACCTTTTGTGTCTCTCTTGGAGTTTGTGAGTGAAATTTATCAGGTTGGTTCATCAGTTTGTGTATGATCTATTCATTTCAAAAGCAAAAAGCTTTGTACGTATATTTGGGACACATTGATATTCAGTATAATGTTGATGTTTATAAACCCAAAAGGAAAAGAATTGTGTTCATTACTTGAAAATAAAGGATTGAAAGTTGTTTCTTTTGGTAATCTGATTATTAAATTCTTAATCTGATTAAGCTACTACTCTCTCTTTTGCTTCACAAAAAAAGTCATTTCTGTTTGATGAATGGATATGCTTGTGTTTTTTTATTTTGCTGCTGTTCTGCACCTCCCTGTAATGAGATTGAGTCATTTCTTTTGTGAAAAACAAATTAATCCATTTTTTGTGACGCACAATAAGAATCTTGAAATGATGCTTAACTTCCCTTTTTGTGGTTGAATATATTCTCTCAATCCCATTGAGATGGCCTTCCTCCTTTGACATGTTGGTGTTTTTTGTAGTTCTTATATCATTTTAGCCTACTTTTAACATTTGGTGAATCTTTCAGAAGGAACCAGAGCTCTTGTCTGGCAATGATGTCTTGTGGACATTTGTGAATTTTGCTGGAGAGGATCACACTAATTTCCAAACTCTTGTGGCTTTCTTAAACATGCTGAGTACCCTGGTATTTAATTTTATTATTTGTTTTGCAAAGCATCCGTTGTTGTATTTATGGGGTTTATTGCACTATGGATTTTCTTGATCGGATTTCCTTTGCAGGCTTCTAGTCAAGAAGGTGCTTCAAAGGTTTATGAGTTACTCCAGGGTAAAGCATTCCGCTCTATAGGGTGGAGTACATTATTTAATTGCCTTTCAATTTATGATGAGAAGTATAAACAGTCTCTTCAAACTGCTGGGGCCATGTTACCTGAGTTCCAGGAGGGAGATGCAAAGGCTCTTGTTGCATATTTGAATGTTCTGCAGAAGGTTTTGACCTCTTCTTTTTTTAACAATCTTTAGTGTGTTGTTTAACGTTTATTTGCTCATTCTTCCGGTGAAGTATTCAGGTTTGGCTGGCTGCTCCCCTATATTTTCCATAGAGGCCGCCACTCCGTTCATCCTTTTTTCCTTTTATATCTTTGCTTTTTCTAGCTTTCTCTCTTTTGCCCTCTTCATTCTCTCATTTATCTCAAGAACATCTTTCTAGGATCTTTGAAAATACTTGACCACCAACAAATTAAAACTTATGATTTAGTAAGATTTTCTCTTGCGCAAAGGTTTTCGACATCACCTATGGTCTCCCATATAAAAATATATTAAATTGCATGTACTAGAAATTTTCACTTGTTTCTTTTAAGATTTTCTTGAATGATTAATGTTATGGAGAAAGTATGGATAACATATATGATCGAAATTCTTGGGTTGGGTGTATGAATTTCCTTTAGATATTGTTCCATCCTATGTCCTAGTTTGTTGGATTTTTTGGTTTGATTTCAAATTTTGTTTTAGTACTCCAGATTTATAAAGAATTTTTAATTCAGAAATGGTTTCTCCATTGATTTTGATTTCTTGACCTTTCCTATAGAAGATGTCACTGCAGTACATATCATAAATGTTTGTTTAATTTTATAATCTCCATGTTCCTTCATCATATTACAAAACAAGGTGAACGGGTGCGTCAAGAAGTAAAAACTGCTTAGGTCCAATTATAAACTTGTTGGTGTATATATTGGTGAATTGCGATTATAAAAGCTAATCTCTTTGGTTGTGCATTTTCCAGTTTCTGTTGTTTGTAGCTTATACTCACATGGTTTATATTGTATGCATATCCCTCTTTGTGCATGCATATCTATTTATCTTTGTGAGTTTCTTGTCCTAAACTAATAATGTTTACTTGTTCTAGGTTAGGTATCTTTGTCTTCCTATAGACTGAATTGTACATTATCTTCTTTCTGTCTTTCCCATTGATGGAATAATTGGTAATCTGTGATTGGTTACAGGTTGTGCAAAATGGCAATCCTATTGAAAGAAAGAATTGGTTTCCAGATATTGAACCATTATTTAAGCTCCTTAGTTATGAGAATGTGCCGACATATCTCAAGGTTAGTTCTATCATTTTATCCCTTGTCTTTTCTTTTCTCCCTATTTAAGTCCTTTATGTCGTTTTAATCTGAATTTATTGATGATGATTCCCAGACTTCTGCTTTGGCTGGATGTTTTAAGGAATTGCTTTTAAGAATATTTATATATTTTCACAGGGTGCGTTGCGGAACACAATCGCTACTTTTGTTCGTGTCTCTCCAGTCCTCAAAGATACTATTTGGACTTTTCTTGAGCAGTATGATCTACCAGTTGTTGTTGGGTCACAAGTTGGGATTAGTGGCCAACCAATGGCAGCCCAGGTTAATTTTTCTATTTGGTATTAACGGTTGATGTGAAGGTGTTAGGTATTGGCTTTCATGTTTTGTTTGGTTAGGTGGTTGATAAATTGTATCAGATGTGGAGATCTATACTTTACTTTTTGCAAACAAAATTAATAATAGAATCATATGAGTCCAACAAATTATCCTGAAGCAACTGCTCATTTTACATGAAGTGTTCATGTTAAAATATGCCCGTCAAAATTTCCAGGCAAATAAGTATGATATGACCATGAGTTTTGGCAAGAGAAGTGTGTTGTGCTTATTCAATACATATAGTGTTCATGTTGAGTTTTGTATTCACAGGTTTATGATATGCAATTTGAGTTGAATGAGATAGAAGCAAGGAGAGAACAATATCCTTCAACTATATCTTTCCTTAATCTACTAAATGCTCTTATTGCTGAAGAAAAAGATGTAAGCGATAGAGGGCGTAGGTACTGACCGTTTCTTTGCATTCTTAGTTTCAATTTTCTTTCTGTTGCCTTTCTCATGGTGTGTTTCTTGCAGATTTTTTGGCATCTTCAGGTTCATATATGATCATGTTTTTGGGCCATTCCCTCAAAGGGCCTATGCTGATCCTTCTGAGAAATGGCAACTGGTTGTAGCTTGTCTTCAGCATTTTCATATGTGAGTATCTCTTATAGTTCCTATAGTTTTACTCTGGAAATCCTTTGTGATATTTTTGGTACTTTCATGTAGAGTAAGGGCTTGTTTAGCATTGCTTTTTAATGTCCGAATGTACTTTTTGGAAGCAAAAGCATTGCTAAACAAAAGGCCTCAAAAGTGCTTTTTGAACCAAAAGCAAAAGCTGGTTTGAGGTGCTTTTGCTGTTGGTAAAAACACTATTTAAGTATTTACTTTTATATGATTAATTATCACATATTTGCATAATTTGTATAAAATTATATTTTGAGATTTTATTTTAAATACAAAACATTATTCACTTATGATATATTTACAAATTCTAAAATTATTAAAATAAAAGTATTGTTCGGATGAAAGAAATTTATTTTATTTTTAAAAAATATTTTTATATAAAATTTCAAAATTTATTTTCATAACATATTATATATATTTTTAATACTATTAATTGATCGAATTATCATTCCTAGTAATCTAATAATATCAGTTTTTAACATGATGTCCTTTTTAGACATTTTATCTTCTCACAACAATACCAAACACTAACAAAATCTTATAGCACTTATTCATAGCACCGACACTTTTTAAATGCACTTTTTCCAAACCAAGCTTTTCCCAACCACAACAGCAATGCTTAACTAAGCCCAAGTAATGCCAGTTTTTGTTTTGTCAAAATTTATGAGTATTTATTTGACTCCCCTACCCCTTTTTTTTTTTGCATTACTTGTAATGTAACTTGCAGGATTCTTAGCATGTATGATATTCAAGAACAAGATATTGATAGTGTTATTGACCGATCACAACTTTCAGCAGTAACGCAACCATCTTCACTTCAGATGCAGCTACCTATCTTAGAGTTGCTGAAAGTATGTTGCATGACTTTTTCTTGTTTCTGTCTTCCTATATGGCTAAAAACCATTTTTGAAGACTGTTGAAGCAAGTTCACCTGTGAACTTATTAACTTTTGGTGCACAATTGTTTATCCTTGGTGCAATCTCTTGATGTTTCCTAATGCAACCATTAATTATTTAATTGCCATCTAATTATTTTCTGCATAGGAAATTATACTTCTGAACAATATTAGTATAATTATCCCTTATTGCTTTGACTCTGTGATCTGTTTCTTGCCAAGGTGGCATTTTAGTGCTAGTGCTTCTAAGGTTAATATTGTAAACAAACTGCATCAAAAGTTGTGCTGGACTTCAAGAATAATTTCCTCAAGTTTAAAATTTGCATGTAATTTGCTCAAATTTATTTATAGTTTTTTTCTTAGTAAGTTTGATAGGAATGATTTGTGCCTGTTGCCTAACATTTTCCTTATTTTTCATGATATGATTTTTTTTCACCTCATTGATATTAAGAACAAAAAAAACATAATGTTCTCTTGGCAGGATTTCATGAGTGGTAAAACTGTTTTCCGAAATATCATGAGTATCCTTATGCCAGGGGTGAATACAATCATTGCTGAAAGAAATAGTCAAGTATATGGGCCACTTCTAGAGAAGGCTGTGCAGCTGTCATTGGAAATTGTAATCCTTGTTTTGGAAAAGGATATACTTTTAGCTGATTTTTGGCGTCCTCTATACCAGGTAATTATTCCAACTGTGCTATATCTTTAGTTTTTTCTTCTCTATAGCTTAGGATGGACTTTGTGGAATATTGTTAAGTTGCAAAAAAAATAGGTTGAGATTTGGAATTCTTTTCTGACTTTTTATGAGAGGTTTGGATGCTAAGCAAAATTTTCTGGTGATAACCAAGTTGGTAATGACTTCTATATCTGACTCCGGCTTTTTAATTCCACATATTTTTGTTGATGACCCGTGGTTTGTTTTGGAAACAATGAGGTGCTTTGCTTGATTTAAGAGTGCATGTTTTCTAAAGTCAATTGTTTCTATATTTCTGAATTAAGGCCATTGGCTTTTAATTGATTATGGGTTATTATTAATCTGTGAGCTTTTTTCCTTTTTATACTCTCTCTCTATCTCTCATGTTCCCTGTGTCTAGAAAAGATTTGCATGCAAATTCAAACTTGAGCTAGCCTGTAAAAATGCTAGGAGAAGGTTTTGAAGAGCATAATTGTGAAATAATGTGAATGTCTTTCCTTGGGGAAACATCTGGCCATCATAAAAATTACTCTTTGATACGTTTGAATTTAGCTGATGAACGTACATCTCATCCCTATTCATGTTGGTTGCAGACTTGCAGTGTATTCTCAGCTAACTTTTTGAACCCAAAGTAGTATATTTTACATCACATGCGATGCCAACTGATATTTCCTGATAGTAGCTTCCATGTTTTAGCTACGTGTGTGACTAGATCAGAGGGAAGAAAACAACCTCAATTTTTGCATGTTGCCTTGCAGCCTCTGGATGTTGTACTCTCGCAAGATTATAACCAAATTGTTGCTTTATTGGAGTATGTCAGATATGATTTTCTACCACAAATTCAGCAATCCTCTATCAAAATCATGAGCATTCTAAGGTTGGTTCTATTGGACAATATTTCTCTTATCTCTCTTTCTGATTCTTTGGAATTTGGTTTAAATTTTTAATTCTACCTTGGGTGAAGTTCTCGCATGGTTGGGCTGGTTCAGCTACTGCTGAAATCCAATGTTGCAACTTCATTGATTGAGGACTATGCTTCTTGCCTTGAGTTTCGATCACAAGAATGTCAGGTTATAGAGAACGGTCGTGATGATCCTGGAATTCTGATAATGCAGGTTAATCTGGATTTGTAGTGCGTGTATTTTTTGTTTATTTATTTATTTATTGCGGTCTTTAGTAGTTCAAGTGCTTTGAGCAGTGTCTTGAACTTCTGCGTAACTTTTGTGATATTTTCAGCTCCTGATTGATAATGTCAGTCGGCCCGCACCAAATATTACACATTTACTGCTTAAGTTTGATCTTGATACCTCCATTGAGCAGACACTTTTGCAGCCAAAATTCCATTTCAGGTTTTGTTGCTAGTTTTTCAAATACATTCATGTTTATTTATGTAAATGTTCGCTTGGACCCTTCTGCAATACACTCATTATTATCTTACAGCTGTTTGAAGGTTATCCTTGAAATCTTGGAGAACCTTTCAAAGCCAGATGTAAATGCATCGATTCATGAATTTGGTTTTCAGGTTAGAGCTACTCTATCTTGTATATTAGATTTCTTAAATGGAAAGTTTCTTGCATTCAGATTAGATCTATTCTCATTCATAGCTTCTCAAATTTCCAAAGAAGTGGGATTATTTCTTAGAAAAATTTACTTGTCCACTGATGCAGCTTCTTTACGAGTTGTGTTTGGATCCTTTAACATGTGGACCTACCCTGGATCTTTTGAGTAACAAAAAATACCATTTCTTTGTAAAGGTATAACATGCTTTGATGATTTAAAGATTTAATGATTTTAATTGATGTCTCTCTCTCTCATGCATCTTGCTTGTTTCAAGGAACTAAATCTTATGCATTTTTATGTGGCAGCATCTTGATTCTGTAGGTGTTGCTCCACTTCCCAAACGAAATAGCAACCAGGCACTTCGTATCAGTTCTCTGCATCAGGTTTTTTTCTTTCCTGGTTAATTTAGTTTTATGCTTTTGTTATTGCATCGTTTTGACCAAGTTGTAGTGCCATTTTCTTTTTTATTGTGAGATTCAACTGAGGCAAATCTGATGGGGCATTGTTTTCTGGATTAAAATTTTTTTGGCAACTTCCCTCATGATTGGAAGTTGACTATCTTCTCAATTAAATTTATAATTTGAGCTTGGCCCTTCACACTTGACTTGATTAATACTTGATAACAATCATTTCAGTAACCTGCCTTATGTTTTACTCCCAACAAGATTAAATAATCCTTGTTTTGCTTAAAGCACCCTAGTCTTGTGTCAGGCCTTTCTAAGCTCATTTATTAAACAATTTTGTATTTTACCTTTTTTTCTTTCTGAAGTTTGTTAAATATATTTTGAAACCAGTTGTTTGGTATTATTTTACATTGATTAGTGGTCATTATGGTGCAAGCTTCATCCGCAACAGATTCAGAATTAAGTTCTATTTTTTGAAAATGTCTTGTGAGCTATATTGTACTACTTTTCTTAACTTTTGCTCCTTGTCTTCGGCAGAGAGCATGGCTGTTGAAACTTTTAGCTGTTGAATTACATGCTGCTTACATGAGTAGTCCCCATCATAGAGAGGCTTGTCAGAGTATCCTTGCTCACCTTTTTGGGCTGGATTTTGTTGAAACTGGCACTGATGTAATCTCTCAGTCCTTAATTCTGCAAAATAACAAGGAACATACTGCAACCAGAACCATCAGTAAGACCAAGGTATTACCAGTTACTTGTATCTATTGCAATTTGGAATAAATAAATTTCCTCACATGGCTGATGATCTTAAAAAAAAAAGGAAGTTGATGGTTATCAAAAAGTGAGTTTAGTTTCAGTTTCTAGTAGTTCTTTTCACTGCTATTGCTACTGATGTAGTTTTTCCTCTTCTCGATTCCCCAGTTATATGTTTTATGAGTCAAAGTGGTGGTTCCTTTGCTTTTTTAATTATTAATTTTTGGCTGTATCAACAGTCACAAGAAACTTTGACAAGAATTTTGGGAACTTTTGAAGTTCAGTCTATGTTTTATGCTTGTTTCAAAGTGGTGGTTCCTTTGCTTTTTTAATTATTAATTTTTGGCTGTATCAACAGTTACAAGAAACTTTGACAAGAATTTTGGGAACCTTTGAAAGTTCAGTCTATGTTTTATGCTTGTTGCATACATGCTGATGCATGTTGCATTGTTCCTTTATTTACGTTCCATTATTGGCAGGGTTTTGAATCTTTTTGACTATTGTTTCCATCTATGCTATTAATCCTAGTCTTATACTTTGCATGAGATGCATTTTCTGGTGTGTATTAATAGTGTCATATCCTTTAAGAAGAGTGGGAAGTTGGTTTGATGTCTCACATTGTTGCACTTATTTGAGATTAATTTCAGGTGTCAGAGTTGCTTGAAGTGGTCCAATTCAGATCTCCAGACACCACTATGAATCTTTCTCAAATTATTTCTAATATGAAATATAATTTACTGGTAAAATTCTCCGACTGATTGTAGCTCTGATTCTGAAACTACCTGTCATCTGTGATTGCTCATTTCTGCTTTCATAGGTAGAGGACATACTAAGAAATCCATCAACTTCTGGAAAGGGTGGCATCTATTACTACTCTGAACGTGGTGATCGTCTAATTGATCTTGCTTCACTTCGCGATAAACTTTGGCAGGTCTGCTCCTCTTTCTTAAAAGAAAACTTGCCTCAAAATAAGAGGTTTTGTTGCTTTAATGTTATATATGTATATATATTTCGCTGAGTTTGATCTAATTTTTTTATTTCAGAAGTTCAACTCTGTTTATCCTCAGTTGAGTAACTTTGGTAATGAAGCCGACCTGAATGAGGTTAGAGAGACAATTCAGCAGTTGTTGAGATGGGGATGGAGATACAATAAAAACCTTGAGGAACAGGCTGCCCAACTTCATATGTTAACTGGCTGGTCACATATTGTGGAGGTCTGACCACTTATAGTTGGTTTGTCCATACTCAATTTTTGTTTTTTAAAAAAGATTTCATATTCTCATGCCCTATGTCTGTACCATGTGCTATGGCAGGTTTCTGTATCAAGAAGAATCTTGTCGCTTGAAAATCGATCTGAAATTTTATATCAGTATGCTTTCCTATCATCACTAGTACATATCTTTCTTGTAATTGACTTGCAGTGTTGCTTATTTCTCTGTTGATTGTCAGGATTCTTGATGCATGTCTCGGTGCTTCTGCCTCTCCAGACTGCTTATTGAAAATGGCGTTTATATTGAGCCAGGTAACCTACTGAACTCAAACTTGTGAACTTATTGCCTAGCTTTCCTTTTTATGGCAGCGGTTCTAATAACTTGCCTTCTGCACGAAATGTTGCTAGGTTGCTCTTACATGCATGGCAAAACTACGAGATGATAGATTCTTATTCCCTGGTGGTTTTAGCTCAGATAATATCACATGTCTTGATATTATCATGGTGAAACAATTATCGAATGGTGCTTGCCACTCACTACTGTTTAAGCTTATCATGGCAATTTTGAGAAATGAATCATCAGAGGCATTGAGGAGGCGGTATGGTTCTTGTTATAGAGCTGGTGCTTTTCTTTGCTTGTTGTTCAGTTGTTATCTGACCTTTCTGTTGTATCTGTCTTCAGTCAATATGCTTTGCTTCTGAGCTATTTCCAGTATTGTCAGCATATGCTTGTTCCTAATGTGCCAACATCAGTTCTTCAGCAGTTGCTGCTTGATGAGCAAGATGGTGAGGAGTTAGATCTCCAGAAGGTATGTACTCTCTAAAACCTTTTTCCGATTATTTCTTCTCTATATTGCAGTTTTTATGTCAATGGCTTAGTTATATATTTGGCTCTTGAACTTGGCGCCTTCACCCATGTTGGTACTTAATTTTTCCTTTTGGGACCATAGATCCACAATAGTACCCGAACTTTCATTCCATCAAACCTTTTGCCCCATTTTTGTAATGCCGTTTATTAGTGATGATACGCCATTTTGAGGGCGTGCCATGTCATCACTTAAAATGAAAAAGATACGATGTAATAAATTCATAAATTAAAATAAAAAAACTTTTCATTATTTTATTTTAATATTCTACTTTCATTTTATTTATTTTATTTACTTTTGTTTAGTTAAAATGAAACCCCCTAAACTTTAAAACCCGTAAACTTCACACTCTTCTTCTCCATCACTACCGCTGGTATCATCATCAACCTTAGACAAATTCTGGGCAAGTTTTTGAAACGTTCTCTTTTTCTTTCCCTGTCCACCACTTTGATCCACATACTGAGATACAAATTGCTGCCGTCAATGACTCTAACAACCGTCAGATATGTACTACTTATGGTGGTTGGAAGGGAGAGGTTGAAGCCGGTTCTAGCTTTTGTATCGTCGGTGATTGAGGTCCCTGCAATAAGACCTTGTCAGAGACTAAAGCGTGGATGAGTTGACCGAGATAGAGATTAAACCAGTGTTAAATCTCATCAAAAGTCACCAACTTTTTTATAAATAATCACTCAAGAAAACAACTTTGCAAGCCTTACATATCTCTTTTCTTTTCGTAATGCTATCAGGGAGGGTTTTATAGTTTTTTAAAGTTGTTTACCCTCATTTCTGATTATCAATCTCTGAAGCCCCTAATGTTTCATTTCTATGAGATATATGTGGCAGGAATTTTATGGGTTCGATATGAAGTGTTGTTATCCTCTCTGCCTTGCATGATTTTTACCGCTTTAGATTCCTCTAGTTGGTATATATAAAACGAAGAATTCAAATTCTTTTTGGGCTCTAGTTCACAGTTTTGTTTTTCTTTTGTTCTTATGATAGAGAGTAGCTTCCAATTTCTTTTCCCAGAATAAAAATGTTGAAACTTTAATCATACAAAGTTTTAGACTTGATATTCCAGCTGATTTTGGAGGTTTTTTTTTTAAAAGTTAAAAAGTTCTTATATATATATTTGAATTTTAAACTTTTTTTCTTTTTTTTTTTAATTTTCAAATGGTATTACATAAACAAGAAAAGGTTTGGTGGAATGAAAATTTGGGTACTAATGTAGTCCAAAAAAATTAGGTACCAAAATAGGAGAAGGTGCCAAGTTCAAGGGCCAAGTATATAATTAAGCCTAAGTTAATTGAAGAAATACTTCATTGGCACTGATCCACATTTTGCAGATTGACAAAGAACAGGCAGAACTAGCTCGTGCCAACTTTTCCATCTTAAGGAAGGAGGCTCAAGCCATCTTGGACTTGGTGAGTCCGCAACACCCCCCCCCCTTCTCCCCCTCTCAAAAAAAAAAAAAAAAACAGTATGGAACTCTGATAATATTTATTGCAATAGTTTTGCTAATCTTATCTAGCAATTCAATTGGAATATGTTATTTCTGAGAGTTTGAACTCCTGGTTTGTCTGCATTGGAATACTCTATATGTTTGTTGTGTGTATCCATACAGCTCCTTTGAATTCATATACGCAGTCTACTGATCTCTCCAGCTTTTGAATTCTATCAACCTGAAAAACTAGTGACATATTTTTTGGATTCATACATGTGAAAATCAGAGCAGTGATTTTGTTATTTTACAGGTTTAACTTAGTTTATTCTCTTTATTGATATTGTTTACAGATGAACTGTTTTAAATAGTTTTGCAGTTTAATTTTTCTATAATTCTTTTATTTCAGGTCAAGTTTCTTAATTTGAAAAGTTTTCTTGATTGTAAAATTTTTCTGCTGGAGATTCATGCTGTTCTATAGAATGTATTCTTATTCTGGTTGATATGGGGGAATGTCATATATCTGTATTTTGGTGGTTTTTTCTTTCTCATTCTGGTTTCATATCTATTCAATATCAAACTGCAGGTAATAAAGGATGCAACTCATGGCAGTGAACCTGGCAAGACCATATCACTCTATGTTCTGGATGCAGTAGTTTGTATCGATCATGAGAGATATTTCTTAAGTCAACTTCAAAGTAGAGGATTTTTGAGGTCCTGCTTAATGAGTATTAGTAGTTTTTCTTCTGCGGTATGTGTATTCTCATAAACTAGTTGCTGAATTATTTGCTATATATTATGTTTATAAGCATGAAAAATGTAGAATGAGAAGATGGAGGAGATAAAATATAGAAATATAGAGGGAAAATCAGAAATAGATGGAAACAATTAGGAAGTACAAATGAAATTGGAAGAGAACAAGAAGAACTAGGCTAGAAAACTAGAAAGAATTGAAATAGTAAATTTCAATAATCAATATCACTATTCACAATAACTCAAATATTCATCATAAAAAGCCCACTCAAAACTAAAATAATATAGGTATTTATAACTAAACTCAAAACCCTAATAAAACAAGATACCAAATATAACACTAAAAATTGTAATGCTTGGAAAGAAATAAAATACTAATTAATATATAAAACAATCTAATTATATGAAAAAAATCTGTAAGATATGAAGTCTTAAATACTGTAATCCCTCAACTAGCATAGTTTCCATCATCCCATCATAAGATTAGTTGGGGAAATGTGATTAGATTGGTCCTCAAGTTGGAAATAAAGATTTATTTTGGTATTAGCTGGCTAAAGTGCATTATGCATGCTGCCATGTTATTTTTATCCATAATTAATGATATTAATCAATGATTCTTTTTTCACCAAGGCCATTTGCCCGGTTATGCGCTCCTGGAGCTAGGGCCTTAAATGTTAAAACTTTTTTAATGCTCTCCATCTTGTTGCTTGTGGTCATTTTGACTTGCACACAAGTTTTCGGCAAAAGAGTACTTGCCCTTGTGTTAATTGTTTGTATGTGAATATAGATTTGTTCCTATCTCCTGAACAGTTTTCCAATTGCTCCCCCTTCTGCTTCCTGACAACCTCTCCCCACCCCCAAAAGGAAAATCTGGAGAAGCATTACCTGAGATCTTTAACCTCTATAAGCTCCATTTGTCTCATGCATTGCATTATGAACTGTATGAATATTGTTTCAGGATGGTGGTCATTCACTTGACTCAATGCAACGGGCTTGTACTCTTGAAGCTGAACTCGCTTTGCTTCTGAGAATTTGCCACAAATATGGGAAGTCTGGGGCACAGGTTTTATTTTCTATGGGTGCTTTGGAGCATCTTGCTTCATGCAGGGCAGTTAACTTACAGGTGAAATTGCAATATTTGTGGTTATTATGATATTTATTTTCCTGAAGTTTTTGATTTGATGGAAATTAAACTATCCACCAGGGAAGTTTGAGGGTTGAGACGAAGCTGAGGAGAGATGGGGCTGTGGACGTTGACAAACAGCGAATGATTGTAACTCCTGTATTGAGACTGGTGTTCTCTTTGACATCTTTGATTGATACATCTGAGTTTTTTGAGGTTAGTTGGCACTCTTTATTGTCTTTGAAGTGTGGTCACTTGTTGCTTGTAATGAAAGGAATCTATTCCTATCCATCCTTTGAGTCTGGTTTAACTGCAGAATTCAACAAAGTTTTCACCTCTTTAATGTTTTTGCATTACATAAGAAGATATGAGGATGAGGGTATGACTCTCTGAATCTGAGGTAAAACTCTCAGAAAGTTAAAGTGACTCATACTGGACATGTATCCATGTTTGTAAGCTAACCATAATAAATAATATTATCCCACTAGCTACATAGCAGTTTTTAGATGGTTCCAATTGACATCGCTCGAGCTTGGTATTCTATTTATTGAAGGCTTCATTTCATTGTTACTTATATTTGCCTTTTTGTTTCACAAACCTAAAGTAAAGAAGTGCATGTGGATCAAAGGCATGAAGTAGTTGTAAAGGATTGAAAATTGTGGTTTAACTGTCATGGATAATAAGAACCATAATTTTGCTTCTATACTGAGTCATTAAGCTAGAATTGGTGTTATTTTATGCAATTTTTTGATTTTTTAATCAAATATGATTTTGCTTTTGGAGGAAGCAGAGATCATGTAATATAAATAATAACCAAACCTAATTAAACGCCTTAACTCATTTAAGGTTCTTGCTATTGGTATTATAATAATCTGTTACTCAAAGTTGATTTCAAGCTTGAGTGTAAGAGTTGAGCTCTGGCTTCAAATCTTTTATCCTAAGCCACTCTTCTTGCTGCTGTCATATTTCTGATTATGATTAATAATGATTGGCGTTATTGTTAAATTAATCTTTATCAAGCTTATGATGGTTTCAAACTAAAGCTCAAGGAATGAGTTCAAGCTCCTTAATATTTGAAATTGAGTTTGATTGATAGCTTCTTTATGACTCCCTTGTTTGACATCTGCAATAAGTCATGTTCATCTGAACTAAAGCATCTGAGACATATGGAAGAGCAGAAACATTGCTGCTAGGATTTTAGCTGGATTACCTTGCATTCAATCTTGTTTCCTCTCTCAAATTTTCATGAGCCACTATTTATTTTCTTTCTTATGTTCATATTAGTCATTTTCCTGATCTTCATTCTCTGTTGTGCCTGATGCGGGTTTTCTCCTATTCCTGTATGCTTTGTTTTATAGGTGAAGAATAAAATTGTTCGTGAAGTCATTGATTTTGTGAAAGGACATCATTTGGTCTTTGATCACGTTCTTCGGGAAGATGTTTCTGGAGCTGATGACTTGTTGATGGAGCAGATCAATCTTGTTGTTGGTATACTTAGCAAAGTAAGAACCTTTGATGTGTGCTGCTGTAATATTATCTGGCTCTAAATTTTTATACTTGCAATCAGGTAGCAATTATCTGCTTGATTGGTGCTTTTTGGACACTTTGGAGGTATATGGCTTTAAAAGATTCAAAATTACTACCTCCCTACCTTCTTTTCTAGTGGTTCTCGACTTCATGTCATATTGATCATCTTTCTTATCTTTCTTGTTGATAGTAGTTTCTTTTGTATTAATAAAATAAACTGTTGACAGCTTATCTTAGCTAATCTCATTACTGATTTTTAGGGATTAGATTAGCTTAAAATTAGGATTGTTGATTTAATGTATTGATTACGTTTCCTTAGATAGCCCTACTCTTTTAGTATAAATAGCCATGTAAATTTTCTGTTTGAATATACAAGAGAAAAGGATTCATGATATCATCATAAACTTTTGATTTGATGACACATGTTTCCCTTTTTTTCATTATAGGTTTGGCCTTATGAAGAAAGTGGCGAATATGGTTTTGTTCAAGGGCTTTTCAGTATGATGCATATTCTTTTCTCTTGTGATTCAGACAGACCCTTTCTTTCAATCTCAACAAGATCTCCGGAGGTATGCTAATGTCTCTTCTGAAGGTGCTGCAGATGCTACACATGTATTTTTTATCCTTTTTTTTCAAATGATTAGAACCTAATGAATTTGGAACTCTATTTTTTTTCTTTCCACGGGTTAACAGAATCGGAGGAAGTCAGAACTCAATGTTTTTCAATTATGCTTTAGCCTGAGTTCTTATCTCTACTTTTTGGTCACTAAGAAATCCCTCAGGCTGCAGGTATGTTTGAAGCAAATTCTTTCATCTATATATATATATATATATCTTTTAATTATAGCATACTCTTTTAATACAAAAAAAATATGCCTCATCCATCAACTTGTTGCAGGTTTCAGATGACTCTCCTGAATACCATTCTCCTGTTAGCCTGCAGCAGCCAACACTTAATTTACTTTGTTCGCTTCTGAATGGTGTCATAAATTCCCTCGAAAGAGCAGCTGAGGAAAAATCTTTACTTCTGAATAAGGTATTGTTGGATTGAATTAAGTTGTGAAAGATCTCAATATTTTTTTTATGCCATTTATGTCCGTTGTTCTTTGCACCTGGATATCCTTTCTGCATTTACATTGCTTCTCTCTTCACCCCTTGGAAGTAAAAACTTTTTAACTTTTTAATTTTTCTTGAGTTTGCAGATTCGAGACATAAATGAACTATCAAGGCAGGAGGTGGATGAAGTCATAAATATGTGTGTTAGGCAAGATTTGGTTTCGGCATCTGATGACATACAAAAAAGGTATCAATTTTTTTTGTCTTTGCTTTGCTTTTGCCTTTTCTGTTTTATTTAATATATATAACTTCCTTAGCGATGGTTTTGTAACATGCATTTGAAATTAAAGAAATTTCTCTCAATTGAAGACAAGATATTCTTATGGGTTTGAAATTACATTTATTTGTGGTGGTAATAGTGTTCTGGTGCATCCTCAATGTATTCTATTTTTTGATGATGTGGTTTTCATGTTTTACAGGCGATATATAGCAATGGTCGAAATGTGCCAAGTAGCTGGTAATAGGGATCAGCTAATTTCTCTGTTACTTCCTCTTGTGGAGCATATATTGAATGTCATCATAATCCATTTTCAGGATAGGTGCTTTGTCTTTTGCCCCTTGGTTTTGAAATAAACCTTATCATTGTGCACTGTTGATGAGTGATGTTATTTTCCTCAGTACTTAGTTTGTGTTGTACATGGTTCTGATCATTCTGTAATTTTCAAAAATTGGTGAACCCATATCGGGTAGTCCTCTAGTTTTTTTAATAATCTTATTTTGTTGAATGGTTTTGGTGCTTAGTAGTGATAAGCCACAAGGAATGAGATGTTTAAGACTGTTGTATGTAAGAGTATTTGTGTTGTACATGGTTCTGATCATTCTGTAATTTTCAAAAATTGGTGAACCCATATCGGGTAGTCCTCTAGTTTTTTTAATAATCTTATTTTGTTGAATGGTTTTGGTGCTTAGTAGTGATAAGCCACAAGGAATGAGATGTTTAAGACTGTTGTATGTAAGAGTATTGAAGCAAGTTGGATGAGGTGTTAAAGTTGTGTTGAAATCCTGTATTTGTAGGATTTTGAAGTGTAGAAGAAAGTTCTTTAACTCTCTATCTGGCTCTCTTTTGTGATAGTGAGTGATCAACAGTTCTAGTAGATAATATATTTTAGAACTAAGTTATCTAAGTTAGAATGTACAATAGTTATAAAAAAATTGCCTCTGCCATCCACATTCCTCTCTTCCCTTTTTTTGGGTTCAGTTATAGCATGATTTGTCCTTATAGGCCAGTTGATATCCGAATGTCAGGCACAGCATATTGATGTTATGTTTTCTCTCATTTAGCTCTCTTTTCCAATACTTGTGTTGTTTTGCAAGTTGTCTTAGATTGAATTCCTGGCTTTCATCGCAGCTCTGGTGTATTCAATACTAATGGAAGCATGAAAACCATTACATATGGTTCCAAGCCTGACTCTGGGCAAGAAATTTCTTTGCTGTGCGGAAAGCTAATTCCACTTTTAGAACGACTCGAGTTATTAAGTGAGGTAAGCCATTTCCCTGATCACTGTATAGACCTCATTCCTTTTCCTAGAATGCACAATCTTCCTTCTTGGAGCTCGAGCTCCTGTTGTTATCATAAAATATCCTCATGCCATATGAGAATTAGTATTAGACATGGAACAATGTGTCTTTACTTTATCTACTGTAGTGGTTGAAATTCTGAATTAATAGCTTTACTGATAAATTGACATTGAACACCAGGTTGGCTACTGACATGAAAAGAAAGTTGGCAATACTGTCAGTGTTAAAATTTTTTGTATTAGTCTGTTTGGAAAGATGGCGGTGTCATGAACTTGAAACTCAGTCAATGAGTTTTAACTTTTTTGGGAAATTAGAAAGAAATGGAGGCACTTAGTCTAAAGTTTATCCAAAAATTTATATTCGCCTTGGATTTCTTTGAGGCTTGTGTTATCATGGTTTCATTTTCAGCTACATCTCTGCACTTGGTTTTCATTGTTGGAACATGGTGACTTCATTTTTATTGTTGTTTCTCATCTTCTCAGGAAAAAGTAGGTCACAACCTTAAGGTCTTCCGCAGATCAGTGGCTTCACTGAAAGAAATGGCGATCCAAAAGTTTGCTGGATGATGGTTTAATGAGTGAGGGTATTTCGAAAGATGGTAATCGAAATTGTTCACATTACCAGTCACTGCCCTCTGTCTGTAAATTAGGAATGTAACAACAATTCGTGCATTTGACGCTTTCTATTATTATTATTATTTAATTTTTTTTAAAATTTCTTTAGCGTATTGGAGAAGAATACAATTTGAATATAGGTGTTGAAACTAATTTCATGTTTTCTGTTGGGGTATAAGATTAAGCCCAAGCAGCCATTTAATTTGAACGAAGCTGCCCATCGTTTCTGATTCCGAAGCTTGTTTTCTGACAGAACACAAGGAGAAGTGGGCAGCATTTAAACAAGTTGTATTTCAAATCTAGTATAAGCATTTCACGTGTCATATCTCAGGAGTTAAAACAGGACAAACAGTTTTGCATAAATACTTTGGTTGGTTTCCTAGTAATACAGAAAATAGTAAGAGATATCATTTTTATGTATTTCATTTTTACTTATAAAAATTGATCTTGTTATTTGTAGTATTTTTGGGGTCTTAATGTTAAACCATTAGGAATGAATTAAGCCATAAATTGTTTTAGGGGCAATTGACCACGTTGTACTCGGTTTTGCACTGTTGTATCGGCCTATGCGCGCTGCCGCAGTAGCACTTTTTTTGCATTGATGAAAATTTTGGTCTATACCTTTTAATCAATTTTGGTCGGTTGGAATATAATGCATCGGTTGGTGCATAAATAATTTTAGAAAATATAATATTTTTAATTGTTTATTATTATGTTAAATACTTAATTTGAATATTATGTTCCAATAGAAAATTGTGCGTGACCACTCGAAAGTATTTGGTTGAAATCATAAAATTAGCTAAAATTTATTTAAAAAGATAATTTAATAAAATTGAGTTATGCTTGGGGGGAAGAAATAGCATTCTAATAATAGTTTTCACAAAGTTTGATTTGAGTGCATCAATGAATACTTCAAACGTTTGCACTGATGGATGAATATTCCAATTCAAAACTAGTTAGAAAAGTTTTGGTATCTCTATTGAAAAATTTGCAATTAAATTCACTGCCATCAAAGAAGTGGCGGATATAGACAACATAAGGATTAATGAATTGATTGAATCTTTACAAACATTTGAGTTAAATCTTGTTGAAGTCGGAAAGAGTTAATTTTAAGGAGAAAAGAGTATTGCTTTGCAAGTTATGAACTCAATGACCATTTTAAGGTCCACTGTAATAGAAGATATTCAGGAATTAAAAGCTTTGCTTAATTAGAACTTCAATGAAGCTTTCAAGTAGTAGTCCAAAAGATTTAAGAAGTTTGAGACCACTAAAGGTTTTCTCGGAAATTAATTCAATAGAGTTGCGTTCACAGAAGAGGCTAAGAAAGAGAAGAAAGAGAGGGAATCTAGTGTCATGAGTGCCACATATTTAGGCACATTTTCGCTGATATGCGAATACTCTAGAAAAGACGAAAAAAAAAAATCCTTGTCTGTCACCTGGAGTGATGAGGATTCCACTAGTAACAACGTGGCATTCACAACTATTGTACTGTAGTATATGATGTTGACAATGATGATGAATTTGAAGGGGAATTTGGAGAAGAGTTTTTGTAGGACTATGCTTGACATATGGGAACAAGTCTATGATGTGAATGCTAAGTTGTTGCAAGAACATACAAAGATGATCAAATAGGTGGAAGCAAAGGAGTCCTTCATTGCTGAAGAAATAACCAAGTTGGAGAAACCTCAAGAGGAACTCAGTGCTGTTTGGGATTTGACGTCCTTAGTGTAGTAATATTGTCTTTATGTACTTATAATTTTTTCAACAAATTAGTTTAATAAAATTCCATCATTATTATTAATATCTTTTGCATAATATTGTTAACGGTTTTTGCACGTAAAACATAATGAAAACAAATATTGACTTATTGATCATCTTATTTTTATCTAATAGTAAGTTGTATTATGTTGTCGGATCAGAATGCGAGAAGACAACTTATATTAGTAGGTAATCTAAAAAAGGTCTATAGTCTAATCGAAATTGATAAAGTCGATTAAAATACTATTACATCATCTATCCAGTACTATTGGAGAGATACCTTATCTTAGATATTGGAGCGGATGACTCCCAAAAGATAGATACATAAATGTGATTTGGACAAGACCTAAATAGAATAAATTCTAAATTTGTTTATGTATTTATTAACTTGTGACGTTCATAATACGACTAACCTCAATCCTGAGTAAGTGACGAACTATATGTTCGTGACTCATATGCATTGATGTATTAAAAGCCTAATTTCAATTAGTAATAGAGCCGAAAGTTGGTGTGTTAGGTATATTACTTTTGCATGATATAGTAGAATTTAAAGCCCAATAAGGGTAAATGATATCATATCAGTAGCATTACATGGTAGATTGAAAAGTAATGTGGCCACTAGTCATTTATCCTAAGATGAATTATTTAATTACTATGTGTTAGTAATAGACTTTTTCATAAAGAAAGATGTAATGGTTAATATGAGATAAAATAGTATCATATTGGGAGAATAAATTTTATCCAAAAAGGATTAATGATGTCCTATGAGGTTAACATACATATGACAAGTTTATTGGACGAGCATTTGATATAGTAACTTTTGTAATGTTATATAATGTGTAAAGCTCAGTCATGATGTATAATAGACGAAGAGTCGAAATTTAATTACAAATTATTTGAGCTTTAATTATATGTGCTCAATCAATCCTTTCATTAACTTGGTATAATCTTGATGGTTTGCAATAGAATCAATGATATGAAAATGTGAAAAAAAACAAATTAGAGAAATAGATCGTGTGGATCACTATTCAAAGTGAATACGTTTTCTTACTATGAACAAGAGATGACTTGATAATTAAATTAATTTTTTGAATTATTATTTAACTAAATCATAATTAAAATTTGAAGTAAAAATTAAATTAATTAAGTTGTAGTTTAATAAGAACAAGCTAATTAAATTAACTCGCTCATAGATTATAGTATGGTAAAATCGTCATGACTTTAATGAGAATGAAATTGGGTTAGAGAAAATAATTTAATTGGTTTAATTAATTAATTTAATTTAATGGATAAATAATATTTTGGGCATAAAAGTATATTTTTGGAGTTAGATAAATTAAATGAGTTAATTTAAAGATCAAATAATACATATAATTGAACCCGATAAATGAGGAGGAGATATAAGACTCGATCAAGAGCAATGGGTGGCAAACCCTAATCCAATAAAAGATTATTGTCGCCACCCCTTGTGTACTCCCCTAATGGGAGTTGTTTTTCCTATTAAAAATATTATTTTTCAAGTTACACCTTACTCGACTGAAACTCGTGTTATTTTCTTTTATAAATAGAGGCAGAGTGCTAAATCAAATTTACACTTCACTTAGGTTGGTATTTTGTCAATACATAGTCAAAATATTTTTCCAAAATAAATTCTATATTATCACAGGCCACATTTTTGCTCCCTGTATTTACTCAAAATTTTTATTTTTTATAAAATATGTAGGGCAAATTACCAATAAAAGCCCCCTTTTTTTTAAATTTATCGAAATGGGCCAGGTCAGAAATTATTAACCGGAATGGGCCAGTTTTTACAAAACGCGTCCACGTCAGCGCATTGTCAAGGGAAAAAAAGAAGCGCTTCTCAAAGCGCTTTGCCACGTGATGAAAACTCTTCCTTGAGGTGCGCTTTCATCACGTAGGCAAAGCGCTTCCTTGAGGAAGCGTTTTCCCCGTGTTTGAACAGTAGCAACAGCTACTTTTTTGACCGTTGGTAACCCCCCAACAGTCCAAAAAAAACTATAAAACCCCCCACCCCTTTTATTTTTTCACACTTAAATCCTTTCAATCTTCAATCTTTCAATATTCTCTCAAATTCCTCTCAAATCTCTCAAATTTCTCTTAAATTCCTCTCAAAACTCTCGTTAATTTTTTTCAAAAAAGCTCTAATTTTATTTTTTCTAGATTTTGTAACGTCCCCTAACCCTATACCGTCACCGAAACAGGGTTACGAGACATCATCAGTCAGTATAGTCCAATTCCGGTCATTAATTAAAATAAATATTCGCACACATCCTAGTTTTAAGATGTCGTCCCTTTAATAGGCCCTCGCGATCCAATATGAACAGTAATTTCAATTCGGGACTAATTTAGAATCACTACTAATTTTTAGTAAATTTCAAAATTCATATTACATACCGTTGTCAACCATAATTTACTCATTTCATCAATACTTTTACAACCTAAATGACTCTCATTAAACATCCTGGGTACATGCCATTATCAATACTCAACATACTTTACCTTAATGAATTCGGGATCGTCCTGGGATGCTGATTCAACGTACTATCTTTACTTAACCTGCGCACGGCAACAAACCGTACGCTGAGTATGATATACTCACTGGTATTTCTATAATTCGAATAATTAATAATATAACAAATACTTAAGATCATAATAACAATTACAATTATTCAATTATTTATTCATAGATAAATTTCAACTACTTACCATATAAATTTTATACAAATCATATAATAAACACAATAACATAATTGTTCAATTCTTAACTAAATCCATTATTATTTACTCCATTCTTTCACTTACTACTCGGTATAACTTTCCTTAATTTACTCACAATTCAATATCATTAAACTATATTCAACTATACACTTATCAATCATATTCCATTTTAATTCATTTCAATAACAGTCAATTTCATTTATGTCATATCAACTTACTATCCCTGATAGCTTTCAGTATATACATACGATTCATATATCTCAAATCACATTTCAATTCATCAAGTGGCATCATATATCATCAATTCGAACTCCAATCATTTCATGAACCTTTGGTTCATATTTTCAATTTCATATAAATTTTCAATTCTCAATTCAATTTCTCGTTTCATTTCAATAGCTTGATCAATCAAATTTATTCGATTTATCTTTCACTTATTTACCCTTTAACAAACCCGGACTTTGACGGATACACGATTCCAACCCAAGCACACCGATGACGGCACATTGTGCCTAAAAGCGGTACACGATGACTGATCGTTATCGACATATAAAGTGTCTGATACGACATACAAGGTGCCTGATACGACACACGAGGTGCCTGATATGACACACGAGGTGCCTAAAATACGACACATAAAGTGCCTGATCAGTAAAGCCGGCAAATCCCGTACACTTCCAGATCCTATGGCATGCCAATTATATCCGACTCAGCCCGACTAGTTAATAGGGTATTTCATTCACTTTCTCAATTTAATAATTCTTTCATTAATATACCATTCTGATAATCACATATATTCACCCATTTTCACAATTCATACAATTTCATTCAATTCAACAATATATTTCAATTATTCACATTAATTCATAATTCAATACAATTCAATTCACTTTTCAATATCAAATATTCAAATATCACAATCTCATATATTCATATCAATTTCCTCATATTTCCAATCAATATATTTTTCAATATAAATATTCATTCAATATTCAAATTTCTACATAAATCATATATATTATATAATTCAATCAATATAAATTCAATCAAAATAATTTCAATCAATATAAATTCAATAAATTCATCGCATACCAAAATCAATCCATTCCAATTGTAAAACATCATAATTCTAACACTAACAATTGCCATATGTATATAATATAACAAATAATAACTAAGTTCGGATTATAGAAATAAAAACCGTAATTTTCGAGCTAACTTCCGTTGACTTTGTCTTGTCCTTTCTTAGCCGAGATTTTCAGTACCACATTGACTACGAAATTAATGCAATTCATAATCATTAATATATTACTAATTCATATCTTGAGTTACAGAATTCTAAATTAAGATCCGCTAATTTTTCCTGAAACTAGACTCACAAATCTTCTTACAATAAAATTTTCAGAATTTTGGTTTAGCCATTAAGTACAGTTTATTCTTTAAATTCACCCCTATTCTGCTATTCTGACAGTTTCGTTCCTTCTTTACTAAAAATTAATTATCTCACAGTACAGAACTCGGATAATATTCCTGTTGATTTCTCCTAAAAATAGACTCATTATGGATTCTAAACAAATAACTTTAAGCCTCTAATTATATTTCTTCCATTTTTGGTGATTTTCCAAAGTCAGAATAGGGGAACCCGAATTCATTCTGACCTTATCTCACAAAATTTATTATATATCATAATTTAAAACTCAATTGCTTATACCGTTTATTCTATAAGAAACTAGACTCAATAAGCTTTAATTTTATATTTTATTCATCCTCTAATTCAATTTCTACAATTTTTGGTGATTTTTCAAACTTAGACTACTGCTGCTGTCCAAAATAGTCTTAGTACAAAATATTGATTTACTTTAATTTCAATTTAATCCTAACTAAATTCACTTACTTTTCTATCTTAATTCATACTTTATTTCTACTCAATTTTTAACCAAACTTAGACATAATTATCTATTTTTCATCATAAAACCATAATTTCGAAATTCTTTCAATTTAGTCCTTAAAGCATAAAACTTATGAATCACTTTACAATTCAATCCTTGTATCATTTTTAACTTGAATTTCTATCAATTTAGCCCTTAATTCATCATTTTATTTAACATGGACAATATCTAGAAATCTAATAACTTTCAAAATATCAACTTAATTTCATCAAAACTTTGTTCTAAAACTTCTAAAACATCAAAATTAAGTAAAAGGGCTTGATTGACTTACCTATTAAAGCTTAAAGCTTCAAACCTTCAATTTTCCTTTTCTCCCTCCTTTCTTTCTTTTTCTCCCTTGCTCTCTGTTTCGTTTCATTCTGTTTCTATTTCCTTTCTTTTGTTTCTTTAGTTTATATATATAATATAATATAATATAATATAATTAAAACATAAAGTATCTTTATTATATAATAATATACTAAACATAAAAAAATCTTAGATTTTCTTCGATAAATCGCCTCAATTTATACTTTTTATATAATTGCCCTTTTAGTTCTTTTTATTTTCTTTTAATCTATAATTCAACTTTCAATTTGGTCCTTTTACTTAATTACTCTTAATTAAATTAAATTCACTTAATTAAACTCTAATTAACTACTCATTTTACTTAGTAAATATTTTTAATAAATATTTATGAATCCATTTTCAGAAACGGAGACCGAAAATATATTTTTTCGGTAACGGTAAAATTTGGGTCATTACAGATTTATTTTTTAAAATAAAAAAATTGATCGTGTTAGCAATGGCCGGAGAATTAATTCGCTTCGATGATAAACACATATCCGTTGAACAAATGCAAATGGTAAGTGCTAAATTTAATATTTAAATATTATTTAAGATTTCTGTCATTTATGCAAATTTAAATAATTTTTATTTTATTATTTCTTATAAAAGTCTGTAGATCGGATAATGCAATGCTATATCCGTAACATGACTGGTCCTCCATCACCGTTGATAGAGGATTACCTACGGGAAGCGGGTTTTTGGCACGTGGCGATGATAGGCCGGGGGTGCAAGTTGGACCCGAAACTTATTAGTGTGTTGATAGAAAGGTGGAGACCCGAGACGCACACATTTCATCTTCCATGTAGAGAGTGCACTATCACTTTGGAAGACGTGCATTTGCAATTAGGATTGCCGGTGGACGGGGACGCAGTCACTGGGTTTGTTCATTCTGCTGATTGGGGAGCGGCATGCTACGAGCTTTTGGGTGCTATTCCGGACAATATTAACGGAGGTCGGATCGAGATGGGCTAGTTACGAGACACATTTCCGAAGCCGGATGATGATTCTACCGAACTAGAAAAAATTCGATATGCTCGAGCATACATTCTTCAAATAATTGGAGGTTATCTGATGCCAGACTTGTCACGAAACCTTGTACATCTGAGATGGCTACTGAAACTCGTTGATTTTAGAGCAGCTGGTGAATTTAGTTGGGGGTCTGCCGTGTTGGCAACATTGTACCGGGAGATGTGCGGGGCTACACGACCGAATAAAGCGAAAATCGGAGGTTGCCTATCACTACTGCAATCATGGGCACGGTTTCGCTTTTCATTTTTACGTCCTCAAGTGGACCACCCATATACATTCCCACTCATAACGAGGTAAATTTTATATTAGATTTTACAATTATTACGTAGATTTAAAATATAATCGTATGCTAAAATTTTATTTAATTAGGTGGAACCATTCGGCAAGTTATGCTCGATTACCTACCTGTCTTGAAGATATAAGGCTTCTATTAGATCAACGATCGGAAGCACAAGTAAGTATTAAAAATATATATATACATACATAATAAAATAGTGGATTCGTATTTAGTATTTAGTATTTAGTATTTAGTATTTTTTTATTTAACTAATATTTCCATCATTTTTATATAGTTTCAATGGATACCATACGAGGATCCGGCAATTCGGGTAGTAATTCCGGATGAATACTTGCAAAATCCGAACGCTTGGCACGTGAAGGTCCCATTGGTCAACTTTGCTATTATGGAGATGCACCAATCAGACAGAGTATTACGGTAATTTGGATTTCGACAACCGATTCCTGTGGCACCGAGGTGTTGGATGATCATCACAAAATCGACTTATGGCAATTGCATACAGATTAGTCGAGATTCTGGTCACACTATATCCAAATGTGGGAAGATCGGTATGATTATATACCTACTCGGGAACCGATCATCGTTCCAGAGTTGGCGTGCGTGCCGGAATACATGCCATGATTTAGGATCCATGGCAAGCCATATTTACTGTCAGAAGAGGAGAGGCAGCGGCAATTACGTGTCCAAAAGGAACGACGTGGCCCTTTAAAATGGAAATTATTTTAAATAAGGCAACATTTTGAATATTTTTATATTATTTCATGTAATTAGATAAAGGTTGTTTTAAACAAAGTAATTGTAATTTACTTTTATATTTTTAATAAAATGGAAATTATTTTAAATAAGGCAACATTTTGAATATTTTTATATTATTTAATGTAATTAGATAAAAGGTTGTTTTAAATAAAGTAATTGTAATTTACTTTTATATTTTTAATAAAATGAAAATTATTTTAAATAAGGCAACATTTTGAATATTTTATATTATTTCATGTGATAATATAAAAGGTCGTTTTAAATAAAGTAATTATAATTTACTTTTATATTTTTAATAAAATGAAAATTATTTTAAATAAAGCAATATTTTGAATATTTTATATTATTTCATGTAATAAAATATAAATAATACAACATATTGACAATTACAACAGCTATCAACTATTGCGATTTGGACATGATCTACTTGTATGGCCTGGGTTCCTACACCATCCACATAACTTCTGTTGATTGGTTGTTTCTCGGATATCTATATTGTTGCGTATTCTAGTTGAGCAAGGTCGACCCTTTGGTTTACGTCGCAACTTTCTATTTGGTAACAGCTTAAACGGAGAAAGCGATATAGAGGGCTACTTACGCTCATCTGGGACCGATGGGAATATGTGTCTCCACACGTTGTACATGTATTCCAATTTGTACACGTCGTTGACATAGCTCATGTGATCCAAACGAAGATTTTGACAAGCTACATTTACATGAGCGCATGGATAACGAAGTGCGTCAAACATCCCACAATCGCAAGTCCTATTTCTTAAGTGTACACGATATTGCCCGCCAGTAATACCTTGGTGCGGTTTGTCAAACTCTGTCACATGAAACCATAAGTTGTCTTAATCGTGACACACTGTGTGCATAGTGTTCGCCCGTGCCTTCGCCTTGTTAATTTCTTGCAATACCTTTGCGCACCATACATGGCCTTCCTGCATTTGGCCTGCATAACTCGCTGCTCGTTTCGGAAATAGTGCCGCTAAACGAAAATATGTCTCTCTTACAACTGATGTTATCGGTAAATGATGTGTTCCTTTCAGAACAGAATTTATACATTCGGCCAGGTTTGAGGTCATGTGACCATATCGTAAACCGCTGTCGTATGCTTGTGTCCACTGTTCGAAAGGTATATTACATAGGTAGTCATGGCCCTCTTCGTTAACTGAATGGAAAACTGCTAACATCTCATGAAAATAGTCGTTACTTATCTCATAGTCTGCCAATATAAGTTGATAGCGAAAATTACATACCACTTTTCCATTTAAAATAAATTCAATATTCCAAACGAAATTATATTAATAGAGATAAAGTTAAATACCCATGTTGGCCACTTGTCGTCGTTCACCTTTAGATGGATATTGCCTGTAGTAGTTGGAAGCAATGTGCCTTAGGCAGTACCGATGGTGTGTGTGATGCCATAGGCTTCCCTTTCGCTCAATTGCAGCTAGTATCCCGGTGCCTCGATCTGATATAACACATATATCAGGTTGGGGGCAAACATGCATCCTTAACCTAGAAAGAAAGAAATCTCAGTCATCAACTGACTCTCCCGGTGTTATTGCAAATGCAATTGGAAGGATTCTTCCACTACCATCCTGTGCGACTGCTAGCAATAGCCGATGGGTATATCTACCGTACATAAAGGTACCGTCAATTTGTACCAATGGCTTACAATATGCAAATGTGTCTCGGCATTGCTTAAAGCTCCAGAAGAGACGCTTAAATACTTGGCATCCACGGAGCAATCGGTCGTTGTAGTATGCAGGTTCTGTTTGAAGGTCTGTTATACAACCTGGGATGTATCTCTCTAGCACTTGACACCACTGCCATATTTCATTATATGAAGCGTCCCACCCACTATGCATCTTCTCCAAAGCTTTCTGCTTAGCTATCCAAGCTTTACGGTGAGAGGGCGTGTATCCCATTTGGTTACGAATATTGACAATTAAGACTGGCACTGAAGTCCTAGGATTTGCCTTCACCGTGGGTAGTATTAAGCTAGCTAACATAGCTGAATCCATCTTGGGATGATCTTGTGAAATACCTGTCAACGAAGTACGTTAAATAATGTAACATTACATAATAACAGCATTATTCAAAAACCTTAAATACTGTACCTGCAGCACATGTATGTGGACCATTATATTTTTTTATCTCCCATAACCCTATCTTTTTCCTCAATGAGGCGTAGATTTTTCATGAACAACTTTCGTCTTGCACTGCACACTTCACCTCAAACTTATCGGATTTAGATTTAACCATGTGGTAGTTAACACCGTTATTGATGCTATGTTGTTTCAATGCACCAAGAAAACTATCCTTATTAGAAAACTCCTTACCAACTTCAAATTCACTCGAATCCAATAACGAACTTGTATGATCACGTGTTCTATGAGGTAGATCTGGAAACTCAAATGTATCATCTGCAGATAGATCAACATTATGTATATGGGTTAGAGGCGAGTATGCCCTGAATCATGGATCTTCTTCTTCATCTAAACCCCCTTCAACATCTTCAGGTTTAGTTGGAATAGGCTCCGGTTCAGAAAATAATCCAACTTATGTACCATCGCGGCCGGGCTCTCGAGGTGGATCCACATCGGACTCATCATCTAACCCACCATCATCTGCGACGTATGAGGTCCCCTCACCAGTGGACGTCATGGGGAGTACATCATCCCTTCTTCTGGTCATTTCATAACGTCCCCAATTAGATGTAGATTGCCAAGCACTATAAGTTGATGTCGTTCCCCAGTACGTATTTCCAGCATCAAACATCGACCCACCTAGGTGCATGTCCCATCCACTAATAGAGTGTCGTGCAGGGGTTGTGTATTCCATACCGCTACCAAAAACTGGCGGTTCCGTGTTATGTAACCCACTAATGGAGTGTCGGGCAGGGGTCGTGTATTCCTCTCGAACAGCAGCCGCAAATGTATCATTTGGCGATGCAAATTGTACATATAACTCAATATATGGTGCTCCACTAGCAAGATGAGTCTGCACCATTGCCTCCAAGCTACGAGCACCTTTGATGTCGAACGAGTCATATGTTACTGGATCAATAGAAGCGCAAAATTGATACCTAATAGACAACACTTTCATTGGCGTCGTTTCGAATATTTTATGCCTAATCCTTTTACGAAGTTCTGTCAAATCTATGTTCTGGTTAAAAACCAGTCGTATTGTATTCTCCGAAAAAAAACAACACCGTTCTCAGTGTGACGAACCTCACCATCATAGTAAATAACAACACTAATGCGTTCACTCATCTTTAATTTTTATCCTTCTTAGCCTCTCTATTTTTTTTTTTTTTGCTGTAAGTTATGCAACCTGAGAACAAAATTTGGCTCATTTATAGCCCAAGTTATTTCAGAAACCACTATAGCAAAAGAGCGTCCACGTGGGAGCTTCTTTCAGTACTTTTGCTGAAAATGCATCCTGCTTGAAGAATTTTTGACACTATTTATGCAGACACGTCTTCTCAAAATTATTTTTTCAGAGACCACTGTAGCAAAAGAGCATCCATGTGGGAGCTTCTTCCAGTAATTTTGCTGAAAATGCATCCTGCTTGAAGCGTTTTTACCACTATTTGCGTAGACACGTCTTCTCAAAATTATTTTTTTAGAGACTACTGTAGCAAAAGAGCGTCCATATGGAATCTTCTTTCAGTACTTTTGCTGACAATGCATCCTGCTTGAAGCGTTTTTTACACTATTTGCACAGACACGTCTTCTCAAAATTATTTTTTCAGATACTCATAGCAAAAAGCGCCCACGTGGGATCTCCTTTCAAGATTTTTCTTCGACAATGCATCCTGCTTGAAGCGTTTTTGACACCATTTGTGCAGACACGTCTTCTCAAATTTATTTTTTCAAAGACTACTGTAGCAAAAGAGCGTCTACGTAGAAGCTTTTTTAGATTAACAAATAATTTAATTAAGTTACCCTAAACCCCAAACCCTAATTTATTTGATTTTTTCTTAAATACCTTAAAACCTAAAATCCTAATCTAATTTTTTTTAAATTTATAATTAATTTATTCAAGTAACCTAAACTCTAATTTATTTGATTTTTCTTTAAAACCATAAACACGAAACCATAATCTAATTTTTTAAAATTAGTAATTAATTTAATTAACAAACACTAAACCTTAATTTATTTAATTTTTTCCTTAAAACCCTAAAATTTAAAAATCCAAAATTCTCAAAACCCTAACCCTAATTGTAGAAAACCCTAATAAAAACACAGGGAAAATGCTTCCTCAAGGAAGCGTTTTGCCTACGATGAGATAAGCGCTACCAAGGAAGCGTTTTACATCAGGCAAAACGCTTCCTTGAGGAAGCGTTTTCCTACTTTTTTCCCCTGACAACGCGCTGACGTGGACGCGTTTTGTAAAAACTGGCCCATTTCGGTTAATAATTTCTGACCTGGCCCATTTAGGTAAATTTTAAAAAAAACGGGGCTTTTATTGGCAATTTGCCCAAATATGTACATATATACTGTTTGTTTATAAAATAAATTGACCTCATTGCCCCCACTTTCCAGGTAGCAATTGGCATTTCATGTAACCATTAATGAAAGAGCCTTCTGGTAATTCAGTTAAACTGAACCTCTTAGCTTCGTTTTAGCCTGATGTGGTAGAACAACCGAAGACACACACTTCTCTGAAGTTCAAAGCGTCATAAAACAGAGCTGTTCAAGAAAGTGAAAAGACAACAAATTGAAAGCCCAAAAAGAATTGGCAAACTCTCTATGTTTCACTTCTGCTTGCTCCTTCAACACTTCCTGTAAACCAGGCAGTCAAAACATGGATGTTTTACTGATATTGTTTTAATCATAGGTGGTGAAAGTTTTCACTTTTTTCTGCATTTGTTCTAGAAATAGTTACTGACAATTATTTCCGAAGGACGATTTTTCGGGAGCTCCAGAACTGCCAGAATTCAATCTTTAGAAGCTAAGGTATGAGTTAGTTTTTTGCTTTTTATTTATTCACTATCATATTTATAGTCTTAGTCTTGACATTTGTAAGTAAAGTTGGGGAACTGAAAGTATCAGTTGTTGCCAATGGGTTCATACCCATTCTATGAATTTCAATGTGGGCTACAGTGAACATGTTTGGGGAAGTTTAGTTTTGTTAAAATCTTAATTTCTTCTTTTATCTTTCTGTTATTTTCTGCTTGCAAGTTTTCTTTACGTAGCTTCTGCTTTATCAGGCTGCAGATAAAAATCAAAGTACCAAACCAAATAGCATCGCCTGTGATGGAAATGGTAAGCAAAAATTGTGGCTAAGAGATTACGTATTACTATGACTTTTATATGAATTTCAGTCTCACCGGACTGAAATGAAGCAGTGTTATTCTAATGCTATATCCTGATATCAGTTAAACATAGAAATATGCTATCTTGAGTGCAGATGAAAGCTTCGTAGCCAAACACCGACCTTCACACACTCTCTCTTAGCTTCCCTGTTGGTTAACTCATATTCTTCCATATTAAGAGTCTGTTTTTTCATTGTCTTTTTATGATACTTGAAACTTTCTAGGAAGAATCACTTAAAAGAGTTGGTTCACTTATTCTAGCACTTCAACCTACATACAATTATAACTGGTTTGTATATCCAACTACCAGGTGCCAAACAGTGTTCTCAATGATGAGGTATCGGAGTTAATTCTGTTGATCACTTCAACGGACAATTTAAAGCCGGTGGCTTGTGTTGGCTTTGCAGGTGCCCATCTCACCTTTTCTTCATCCAATCGGGATAGCTTGCATTAAATATCATTTAGGTCATCACCACTGATTGGTTGCATTCTTAGTTAATTATTTATTCTTCTTTACTCTGGTGTCTGCATTAGGAGATAAACAGGCATTGGAAGTTTGATTTCTTATTATTGAGAAGGTTTGAAGCACGATGAGCACTGTTCCGCAGCATTGTTAGCAAATAGCGATTAACGGGATTAATGTATGTTGTAGGGGGAAAAGGGAGATGTTATGTGGGAATTGTAATGGAGTTGGCTTTATTGGTGGATTTTATGATGATGAGTAATGTAAAAAGCTTAAATTCTGGGTTGTTTAAAAGGATATCATGTATCGTAAATTTTTTTTTTTTTTTTTTCCTTTAGAGAAACAATTAATACCCATTGTTTCAGTCATCATGGGATCGTTTAATTGTTTTGGAAATGCTTCAAACCGTCGCCATGCCTATACTCTAATATCTGCCTTATGGCATTGCCGTGCAGACCTTTAAATCTGATGGTATTTCTGAAAGCTAATAAGTAATATACTATATTAAATACTAAAATAAAATACTCGCATCTCAACGAAGTCGCTTTGGCCGAGTGGTTAACGCGTGTGCCTGCTAAGTACATGGGTTCATCCCGCGAGAGTTCGAATCTCTCAGGCGACGATGGTTTCATATTTTGTTACAAATTTCAGTTCCTTTTATTTACTGGTATTCATGTTACAAAACTTACTTTCAACATACATACACTTATATAAATATATATATACATATTTACTATGCGAATGAAAATAATTATATAGTATGTAGTATATTAATATAAAAATTAAATATAGTTTTGGTTTAAATAGTTGAGTTGGAGAGTAAATTTATGTTGTTGGGTTCAAATATTATTTTTATTCTATTTTCTTAATTTTATATGGAAAAGATAAAATATCTTTAAAATAATACTTATTACTTAGTTAAAATAATATTTTTATTATTTTAATAATTGAGTTGAGACCTAATTAAAAGTGGTGTTAACTCAATCAAACGTTTATAAATAATATCAGTATATATATCTTTGTAATTTCATTTGCTTTTTACTAAACTCAAGCTCAAACCTTTAACGTCGAAATTAACAATAAAAATCAAATTATGTACCTTTTACCTTTTTTTTTTTTTTTTTAGCTTTCGATGATTGTATTTTGCATTTTGAGCATGAGTATAATTCTTGGAATATAAAAGGAAAATTAAAATCAAATTTATATAAAAGGAAAATTAAAATCAAATTTAATAAAAATACATTGAACACTACCCAATATTGATATTTAGTTTGAAAATGAAAGAATACAATAGACAATCTCAATTTCTTTTTAAAGTTAATAATTTTAATATAATTAATCATTATAAATACCTAATTAGATAGATATACACTTATACAATGATAGACTCAGAATTTAAATCTCTAAATTCTTAATACTTCATTATTGGCAACAATCCCAAATTTAGAATTCATATTTTTCCCTTCTTTTGATAGATTAAAGTTCTACTACTATTAGTTAAATTTTTTTTCAACTTTAAATCTTAAAACATTTCAAGTATAATTACAAAGTAGGAAGTTTGGCTCAAGGTTTGATAAGGGTATGTTGCTTGTAGTGTTTGTACAATAGTAAATGATTGATTTATATGTAAAAGCTTTTCCACCACACCACACCAAATGCTACACATGTGAAACAAAATTATATAACAATAAGAGCATTGGTAATCAAAACTTTTATAATTATATCAAATTGCTATAGTTTCAATATATATAGCATTTACACGTGTTGCTATCTAAGATTAGCATTATAAAAGCATGAAATGTAAATTAAAAAAAAAAACCCAAAAATATCAGGGTCTTTTACCAAAATTCAACTATTTGGCTGCCTGTTCAAGAACAGGGATCTTTTTCCATGTCTCGTCCACTCCGCTTATTTGCAATGGAGGCAATGAAAAACGCTAACAGTTGAGCTTCCACTTCGGATTTCCTTCAAAGCACGCAATGCTGATATACTGCTTTTCATATATAGACTCTCCATGTACTCAATCTCTGCGAGCTCTTTGGACATGAGCCGATCTTCGCTCCTAGAAGTGGATGGCGTTACAGGATCACATCCATCATCCTCACAGTCTCCACCATCCTTATTTTCGGCTTCAGTTGAAGATGGTTTTTCTTTCTTGGGGAACAGATGGTCCAGCATCGCCTCACACTCCTTGACCAGCTTGTAGAGCAAGTCTGTAGTGAAGAAGGGCTGTTGCAAAACCCTTTGAATGAAAGGCAAGCGGATCAAAGCGCCCGTTCTTTTGTCATACTTCTTCAGTATTTTCACCAATCCTATTCATTGCATATAGTGTTAATGATGTTATCCACTAAAACAAATCTTCTAAGTTAAAGCACTCTTACCTAATACTTGAAATAAACAACTTGAAAAAAGCAGTTAATCTTTTCTTTCTATCCAACAAGCCACACAAAAGATATACTAGAAATGCAAATGATCTTCCTAATAAAGCAAAGTGTAAATCATTGCGACCCTCTATGTTTGTTAACTTTCTTCTCTTTCTTCATAATTTATGTAAACACATTATCTCCTCTGCTTTTTAGTTCATTTGGGAAGAAAAACTCCAAATATAATGGATTAGTATGGTGCAGCTCAATTTTATTTGGGGGAATGACAAAAAAAGGATCCATATGCAGCCCACATGTAATACATAGTTTCTGAAAAAATAACATGAATATGAGAATGTCTCAAGATATATACATATATTATGTACATATAAAGAATGAATTAATGATGGATTATAATCTGTATAAATATAAAATATCTTAAACAAGATTATGACCCTACAAAATACATGAACAAGATATGACAAAAGGCTATAAAGAAAGATCAAATAATTAATGTTTAACTAAAGACTGGATAAGGATAAGTTGTCTGCCAGAAAACTAATGTCAAAAAAGTAAGCATGCCATAATAAAGGAATAAAGAAACTCTGACTTCAAGAGAAACGGACATGGCACCAACAGGCTTACTAGCAAGTTGCTATAAACCTAATCATAATATTCCCGGACAAATCATTTGGCGGGCTGAAATATTAACACCAACTATGTAAGCATTAAAAGGAAGCAAGTAGCAATATCTTTGATTAAGCAAAGAGACAAAAGGAAATAAGCACAGCTGAAGTACCTGTGTAGTTAAGAGCGCTATAATTCTCTAACAAAACCATCTCGCCATGAAAGTCCACTATCTCCTTCCGAATCCTTATCATCTCTTCATTACAATCCTTTGCCTTTGCCACACTGTCTTGTAATTCCTGCACCACAAGCCCAAATGCCCATCAATGAGCATGAAACTTGAAGAACCGATATATGAAACTTAATAGCGTTAGATCTCTAACTTAGTTACCAGCAATCTACATGATCAAAACTTCACTAAATCTCATAAATTTCTAAATGTTCTATTGCAGTAATCCAAGCTTCCATGTTTTCAGTATCAACTTTTAAGAAAATACCGTATTGTCTTGCAGGTAAGCAAATAGTTGATTGGCGGCAGCATTAGCATGCTACTGCAAACTCAAGCTTGTACTTTAAGGTACAACCCCTAAATGTATGTACGCTAGTTGTTAAAGGAAGTTTCTCGCAAGCTGACAACACGTTAAGTTTCAACGATTTAACGGACCCATGAAGGACAAACGAAAAGAAAACCGAAATAAAGGGAGGAAAAAAGAATTATGCTATTGAACCAAACGGCAACGTTTTTAGCTTTAATATTAAATCCCCTGTTTGCTTACCGGGAGAAGAAACGAAAAGCCAGATAAAAGGGGAAAAGAACAACTCCCCAACCAGACAGATAGAATTCAAATCAGAATTCGAATTACCTTCAATCTAATGATGTATTCTTCCTCTTTCTCGACAAAAAAGTGTTGAATTTCTCGAGCTCATTTTCCAAAAGCTTAATGAAATCGGTCTCCTCTGTCGACATACCGTCTCCGTCGAAGACGCCGGCCTTATCTACGGCACCGGCAACATCGCCTGAATTTCCATCCAATTTAACCCGTTTATTCGGCCTCTCACCGGAATTAGGCTCAATAAGCTTCAATTTTTTCTTAAGCTCCTTATAAGAAAGGAACTTGTCCCGCCATTCAGGCAGAGTCTCCTCGATCTGGCTACTAAGGCTCTTCCCAAATTTCATGGCAAAAAAATCTGTTTTTTTTATATAATTAACAGAAAACTCTTAATTTAAATCTTAAGGGGGGATATTTGGCTGGTAAGAAGAGAAAGCAAGGGAAAATGTGGGAAGGAGGATGGGAGCGGGGGAGGGGGAAGAGGGGGAATATAACGGAAAGAGGGAATATTCGGAGTTGATGGGCGAGAATATCCGTGGGGTTCTTTAAATGAAAGCAAAAGTATATCTTGGGTTTTATTCCTTTCGATAGGGATTTTTTATTATTTTCTCTTTTCTTTTTTGGACTATTTTTATTTTTAAAATTTTTAAGCGAGTTAGAGCCCGACACCTGGCAATGTAATTTCTTTTGTAGTGGCTCGAATAAGAGAGCTTTTGTTTGGACATTGGCTCGAAACTCGGAACTACTGAGTTGAGCTCGACACAGCTGATTGTGATTAGTCAAATGACCAATGTTTGACGATCTAAATTGGATTATTATTATTTAGCTGTTATTTGATAAATTAAAAAAAAGTGTTTGCTAAAAATTAAGTTTAATTATGAAAAATTAAAAACATTTGATTTTTAAGTAAAATAAAATATTAAACATAATGGTTAATATAAAGTTAAAAGAAATCAAATTAAATTAATTAAAAATTCTTGCACTTTAAAAAATTATCAACCAGTTTTTATTATAATATTTATAAATTAAATTACTAAAATATTAATTTTAGTTTTTTTAGAATCGTTATAAAACAAACCTTGACTTTTCTTTCTTTTTTTTTTTGATAATTAGGGAGAGGAATGAGGTAACTTGGGATTAAATTCAAGCTCTCATACCTACAACATAATGCTCTTGTCACTGGGCAAAGAGGTTGTTGACATTGTTTCACATACTTTTTATTTGTTAAAAATTTGATAGGTTATAGATAATCTATAGTTAGCATTCTCTATAACAGATCACCGTTATAATGATTAAGTTTTTAGTAGAATCGATTTTTATTTTTTATTTTAACTATCTATAATAATTTTCACTTATAACAACATCTATAGTTATGAAATATTTTTATTAAATTAGTTCTTTATAACATCATATGGTCTAAATTTTCAAGTAAAATTATAGCTATTTTATATAAAACAAGTCTGTTAATTATCATTTACTATTGAAAATTATCTTCATTAAAATATTATTTCAATGAAATGATTAAATTTCTCGTGAAGAATCTATTTATCATATTTTGTTAAATGAAAATAATCTTTAATGAGTGAAATTAAAGATATCAATTCAATAAACTATTAAGATTTCTAATTAAATATTCTACTATGAATTTAGAACATTATAAACTTATGAATTGGTTACTTGAATTTAGTAACTTATGATAATTTAATTAATATAATTTGATAATTCATATTGATTAATTCAACTTGTTATATTTATGAATATTATAATTAATCATGTGAAAGAATGTAAAATAAAATATGTATAAAAGTAATAATATATGCACATTTTATACGTCTTACTAATTTTGTTGATTTGATTGTCATTCTCATTTTCTTTTCTTACACAATTCACTTTCTTTGTTTGATAGAAATTCACGATATACATTCTATGATAAGCTTACAACTATTATCTCTATATAATATGTTGTTATAGGTGTATGAGAAGACAAATGAGATCATTATAGAGAAAGTTGACTATATATATTTATTCAAAACATCATTTAGCAATAAAACTTTCATAATAAATGAATAAAAAGTAGCTCATAAAGTTTATAAATTAAATTGGATGAATATACATTTTGGTACTTAATTTTGTTTTCAATGTTTAAATTGATACTTTTTGATCCAATTAGGTACCTGAACTTCACTTCTTGAGTCAAATTGATACTTGAATTGAGTTTTTTTCCTCCAAATTAGTACTTACTTAAACTAAAAAGTTAAGTTCAGATATTTAATTGGATTAAAGAAAATCTTAGGTACCAATTTGTATTTTGAGGCTAAGTTCAAGTACCAAAATATATATTTACCTAATTAAATTCAATATACTTATATATATTAGAGAGCATTCAAATTTCAAAAATCAGACAAAAATATAAATCATTTTCAAAGTGCAGAACCAGATTAAGATGTATTGATTCGTGGATTGGCAGGACTCCGCTGGTCATGACACATGAATGGTTCAGCAGGATACATGTATCATTTTCGTTGTACCAACATATCACATCCTTAATTTTCTTTTTAAGTCGATTAATGATTCAGATTTTTCTTTTTTATGTTTGGAAGATCTGAAAAGAAAGTATTAAATAATAAATATTGAAGGTTAATATATATATATATATATATTTTTATTTATTTATTTACTCTAATAATATTCTAATATCAAGAAATTTGAAAGAGCAAGGGAAGTCAAAGTCGCTGCCCCGAGATTCCTGCTGCTTTTCTAATGAGCAGAGTATACTAAGTCGAAACTGGTAAAAGTACCGGGAAGTCCTTGTATTTAGGAGTGGATTGTGTTTCGGTTCTTTTTTGAAAAAATAGGTAAATTAACCCTTATACATTTTGAAACGTGTAAATTAGTTCATCCATTAAATTTTATCTGTTAAATGATGATGTAGAATGTTAATTTAAATGGTTAGTTACTAATTTATCACTGAACTATAGCTAAAATATAATTATAATTTTTTATAAAAGTTTTCTTAACAATAATTCTAAAAAGAAATTAAAATAAATCTTAAAATAAATAAAATTATTAAAATTATTAAATATATATTTAAAAATTAAAATTACGTTAAAACAAAATCAAAACTAGATTTATTAAAGCCAAAACTTACATTAAAAGAAGTTTTTTTGTTGAATTATGATTTTTTTTGAAAAGTTGAACTCCTTTCAATAATAGGGAAGAAAGTATTGTAAAAGACAATGGTTTCTGGTTTTGATTCAAAAGTTTGATAAACTTTTTAAAGATTTTTTTTTTTGTAAATTTTTAGATTTTTACATATATATTTTAAATTTTAGAAATTTTTATTTAGAATTTTTATTTTTAAAATATTTTAACCAAAGTTTTAATATATTATATTTATTTTAATTTTTAAAAAAGTTAAAATGATATTTTAGTTATAGTTTAGAGACCAAATTAATATTTAACCATTTAAATTAATGTTCACACGATTATTAACAAATAAAATTTAATGGAGGGACTAATTTGCATGTTTCAAAATAAATAAAGATTAATTTACCTAATTTTTAGTAGAAAGATCAAAATACAATCTACTCCTAAATAGTAAATATAGAGACTTTTCCAATAGTTTTTACAGTAGAAACTCTAAATACAAATAAAGAAATTAGACATTAATTACCTAAAAAGGAAATTAGACATTAATGAAACAGTTTTTAATTGAATTTTGCATTAATGAAACAGTTTTTTCCCCCTAAATTCTACATTAATGCAACTGTTAAATGTGAAAAATAAAATAAAATTCAGTCGGGGTTACCCAGCCCACTTCTTCCCATTTATCTAGTGGGTTAAGCCAGGCTGGCTCAACTTGTGCATTTTATCTAGGTTATTTATGTCCTTTTATTATTATATATTTACCCATTTTATGATCTAAGGTTAATCTTAATTGGGCCAAAAGTGTTATTATTTAAAACATAAAACAAAATTTACTTATTATTTCTTAGTAAAAATAGCATGGAAGTCTCTATACTATATTTTGAATTATATTTTATATTGAAAAATAAGTAAATTAATCCCTGTACATAAGATGAATAAACAAAATAGTCCTTTCATCATGCTTATTTTGACATTATGTAAGACATAATAATAAATTTACCTCTCAATCTTTACTTCTTTATTTAGTTTGGCCCTTGGAGCAAACTAGCCCTCAGTCTTACATTGCTTATGTGACACAAATTTTTCTTATATGCAACATCATCAAATAATTCAAAATTCTAAATGTTTTTAAGAAATTCAAATTAAAAAAACATAAAATCCAAAAATATATTTTAAATTTGTAATAAAATTTTAAATGTTTTAAAAATAGAAATACAAAAGAATTATAGTTTTTTTAGAGATTTAAAACTTAAAATCATGAAAAAGAAGGTTAAAAATTCAAACAAAAAGGTATTTTTTATAAAAGATTTGGGCCATCCTTATATGATATATATTGTTTATTTTGTAAATATTAATTTAATTTTATGTACAAAATCACATAAAATCAAAATTTATGTCCTTAAAAAAATTATCCATTTTATTTATGAGGCTTGGTATAATGCGAAAGCATTTGGAATATCCATGTGTTTAAATATTGAGAAGAATGGGATCTATGTATGGATATTCTTGGCTTACCTCTCCTTTATTATTAATATATACATCATCACATGATATGATATGATATCTCTCCACTGTTTCCTTATCATCCCAAAAACACCCTATTTTATTAACATATCTTTAGAGTCAATATTTCTATATTAAATATGAAAAAAATTATTAAAAATCACAAGAAGAGTAACATTCACACAGAGTAAATTGCATCATACATCCATAAATTATAATTTCTATTTAAAATTTGCCTCTAAACTTTAAAACATTTTAATTATATCACCAAACTAACAAGGTTATATTTATAAGGTCATTTAACCATTAAATGAGATGTCAAACCTTATGTGATATAGTTTAAAATGAAAATTTTAAAGAAAAATTTTAATTTTAGGGTTTTGAAATTTTACAAAAGTTTTATTGCAACGGTATACTTTTTCTTTAAAATTTTTATTTTAAATTGTGCCACATAAGATTTGACATATCATTTAAAAGTTAAATTAACAATTTTAATAATTGAAGGACCCGATTTATATAACATTGATAGTTTGGTGCAACTAACCCTACAAATAAACAAAAGTGTTTAGACTTAGGCCACTTTTAACTTACCAAAGAAAAGTGTTGAAAACTATACTAGAGTTCATTGAATTGCCCACTAGCTAGCTTTAACAATTAGAAAAATAAATTAGAGATGGTCACAAAAGTTAGTTAAGCAATTTGGAAAAAAAATTACGTTTATAGGCCTTACCTAGAGAATAATCCATTATCAATTTGCATTACCAAATTGGAACTTCATTTCTATACAGTAGCTAGATCACCTCCCCCACAAAAATTTCACTTCAAAAGCTTAGATATAAATAAAAAAAATGTTTACAATGAATTTAAATTAAAATAAGTTTTTTTTTACAATGATTAAGGATCGTACGTAGTACGTAGTTAATCAAATTAGGTTACAACCTAATTTCTAACTCAAGTAGGGGACCAAATGAAGTTGATCTTCTAACCAAAGGGGTACGAGGAACAACCTGTGGAAGTCCATTTGGAATATCAACTCCTTGCGAAGGGTTAAACTGTTCATTTGGAGAACTTGCTAAAATGCATTAGCTTCAAAGGAGAACCTTAGGAAAAGAAATAGATTATTCTCTATACAGTGACGTCGATGTGATAGTGAGGTTGAGTCCATGGAGCATATTCTATTCCTTTGCCCCTTTGCCCAAGTAGTTTAGAGATCATCCTCTTTTTGCTAAGCCCTTTAGCAATTGGTTTCTCGCCATGCTTTCAATGGTGGACCAGAGTTATGGAGATGACAAATCAGAGTGGACAAAATTTGGATACAGGGCTTGTTGTTTGGATACGTTGGTGCATTTGGAAAGTGAGAAATACTTTCCTTGTTTGAGGGTGAAAAATTTGGACCCCATTGATGTAAAACCTATTAGTTGAGGAGAAAGGATTGTATGAAATAGTGAAGCCATGTCATCTGTATCCCTTTCCAATAGTTTTATGCCACATCGGTATTCTTATCCTAAATTTCAGGATTTTATCCTGAATTTTAGTATTTTAATTTAGATTTGATTTTTTTCAGGATAAAATCCTGAAATTCAAGATAAGAGTACTGATGTGGCATAAAACTATTGGAAAGGGATACAGATGACGTGGCGTCACTGTTTCATACAATCATTTCCCTATACATATAACTCTCTATACTTGTTTAACTTTAAATGTAAATTCTTTCTGGTTTTAATTTTTTTCTAATAAAAGGTGTAAAGACCCAAATTTGACCGGGCCCAATAAGCCCAAATCAGACAAAAAAATAACAACAATAATAATAAAATGTCCAATTTAAATTTACAGCCCAAATAGTCCAAAATCCAAATTACCCAAACCAAGCCCAACACGACCCAAACAAACAAAAAACCTAATAGCCCGATAGGCCCAAAGTCTAAACAAATTTCAGCAGCAGAAGCCCTAGTGCGCCGCTCCCCACGTGGTGTCAGCACCTTCTCCGCTGCAACGTTGCCACCGACCTCCTCCACGCCTCTGACAACACCTACAAAACCAAAGCCACAAGCCAAATAAAAGCAGAGACAACAGAGGCAACAGGACAACGAAATAGAAGAATATATTGTAATTTATTCGGCTATAAAAGCCTCAAAAAAATTAGTGTATCGGGAGATTTTACGGATGCATATTTGAATACAAAAAAATCAAATAAATTTAGGGGAAGGTTGCTTTTATTTTTTTAGCTTATCTTGCTTTCGTTTGATTTCAAGGGTGGATTTACTTTGTGATTGCAAAAAATATAAACAGAGGTATTGAAATCCTTTCCGTTTTCATAGATCGATCCCTCTTATTTTCTAAAATAGATTTCAAATGATGTTCATCTAGATCTTTTTTACCTTCTTCTATTTTTGTTAATGTATAAAAATAAAGAGGGGAGGGAAAGGGAACACGCTTACCAGGCCTGCATGCGCGCTGTAAGCCACCAGAAGTGGAGATGGTTCAGCGGCAGCATGAGGTTTGGGCGAAACCCTAGCAGAGAAGGTTAAGAACTTAAGGTTTTTTTTAAAAACAAAAGGTTTTGTTATAAAAAAATAAATAATAAAGAAAGATTAAGGAAAAATTGAAGCGGCACCATGGGGGAAAAAGCCTGCGCATTGACCCATGCGCATTTCCACCTTAAATGGGTAATTTACACGGACAGTCCCTATTATTTGTGCCACCTTTAATTTAACCCTATTCTGTTTCTTTTATTTTTTTCCTGAAATTTGTGCTCCACTTCACTTTAGTCCGCGCCTGGGTGCTGTTTTTTTTGGGGTTAGGAACATTTGCTTTTTAGTCCTCGCACATTCACTCGCATTGCACTTTGGTCTTTATTTCTAGTTTACTAGTTTATTTTATTTATTAATTATCCCTTTAGTTCGATTTTATTTCAATTGAGTTTTTTTTCTTTCACTTCAATTTGTATAGTTCATTATTTTTAATTCACTTAGCATTCATCTTTTAATTTTTTTATACATTTTAAATTACTTTGATAATTTACTTTGTTTTTTTATTTTTGTTTAAATTATAGAACTATTATTTTAAAATTACCTTGTATATCATATTGTTTTTTAAAATTTTGTATAATATTTAACTTAAATTAATCTTATATTAATACATATATGATTTATGATAAAATTAGTTTTATTCTATTTACATTATTAGTTCCATGTTATTTTATATATATAATTTCTTTTAAATCTATTTATTTGTATTTCCTTTCAAATTTATTATGTATATAGTCTATTCTTTAAAAGAATGTTTTATTATTTCTTTGTTATTTAAGACTCTTTCATGTATATATTGTTTATTATATATTGGTTTTTTATATACATTATCAATTTCATGTTTTAAAAAATATAATTATACCTAAACTTATTTATATATATATGTACTATGAATTTATCATGTACATTATATCTAATCATGTGTTTTAGTTATCTTTTATATTCTATATATTATTTAGGTTATCATGCACATTGTAAATCTCTAAATGAAATTGTGTTTAAAATATTTTACGACGTTTTAATTTAAACTTTATTTTTATAATATCGATTTCAAAAAGGGTTATATATATCCTTAGTTTTATACTAGTTGGTCAACCTATATTTTATATATCCGTTTATCTGCCATTATTGTGAAAATTTTATACCTTATCACCTCTTTGATTTGCATTTTGTTTTGTGTATCTAGCGGTAGTCATATCAGATTATGCCATGTACATTATCGTTGCATATTGTTTAGTTATTTTATGTTATATCAATTATGCTCCATCCATGTTTAGAATTTCGACTATATTTGTCTTAGATTAGCCATACTTAATTTTTAGTTCACCAATCGATTGTATCTTATGTGCACGTTTACCCCATTCATCGTTTTTACTTGACTCTCGAAATGTGGTCTTATGAAACCCATTTTTTATAATTAATTTCATCTTGTTTCAAATCGAATTAATATGTTTTAAGATAGTTTTACAAGTATTCATTCAAAAATTCTTCAAAATAAAGACGAGGTTCGATATTTAGCAATTCGCAAAATCGTGCCCTAACGTGTTGGGTTGCAATTTTGCGTTTGCTCAAAATAATCGGGCTTCCCTTCAAAATTCCATTCATATCTTTTAAAAATTTTTAAAACAAAGGCAATATTCGGCGTTTGACAATTCGAGAATCATGCCCTATCGTGTTGGGTTGTGGTTACTGGTTTGCTCAAAATGATCGAACATTCCTTTACTTTCTCACTCATGTTTTAAAAAACAAATACTTAAAAACGAAGACGATGTTCAATATTTGGCGATTTGAGAATCGAGCCCTATCGTGCTGGGTTGCGCTCTTTCATTTGTCCAAAATAACTGAATATCTCCTCAGAATTTCACACGTATTTTCTAAGACAAGGTAATGGTCAATGTTAGGGAATTCGAGAATCGTGCCCTCTTGTCTTTGGGTTTGGTTTCCGTTGAACTAAATAGTGAGCATCCTTTTGGGATTTTCAAATTATAAATTTTTGGACGTCGGAACAAGAAGATTTTTGACAACTAACTCGGGTTATCCGAACATTATTAAAAAGAATCACATTTTAAAAACATTTTTAACTTTAGACAGAAGGACAATATTTAATCGATTTGGTACCAATTTTAGGCGTAGTGAGGGTGCTAATCCTTCCTCATGCGTAACCGACTCCCGAACCCATTTTCTCAAAAGCTCGTAGACCAAAATCGTTGTTTTAGTAAATCAAAAAAGTTTTATTAAAATAACCAAATTCTTAGGTGATCCGATCACATCAAAACAAAAAGATCGGTGGCGACTCCATTTTTGCTTTCCAAAAAGTCGATCCATCATTTTTAAATATTTTTAAAAAAATAGTTTCGACAGCTTGGCGACTTCACTGGGGACAATAAGAGAGTCAAGCCGCAAAATTGATTATTTTCTGTCCTTTTGTCGAAAATTTAAAATTTGGTTTTTAACAGATGATCCTTTTACTTCATTTGTTTTGGTTCGAGTCCTATAGAATACTTTTGCATTGCATTGCATGACCGTTGTGGTCACACCTTTTAAGTGGGAGTGAGAAACTATGCTTTCGTGAGGTTTTCACCTCCGCATGGGCTAGGGGATCGCTTCCGGAATACATCCGTACTTATGTCTTCGTGAGGTTTTCACCTCCGCATGGGCATAAGGAAATGTATTCCCCTGAACTGAACTTGGTCCATATGAGCCTATAATGGGTGAGGACCGAGGAATTTGCTGGTTCGGGTACCCTTACTCTAGAATCGGGCCACATATAGAGACACCTAGGAGCTTACCCTAGACAGAGCCACTCCGGACCCCTAGTGATCACCCGATTAGGTAATTTATTGGTTGTTTATTTCGATACTAACGTGTTTTGTTTTTTGTTTGTTCATAACTGCATTGCATTACATCATCATAGAGAGGAGGTGTTGATATTCAATTGCTAAATAGAACAATTTGTCATAAGAAAACAAATTTCTTAATAACACGGATTATAATACGGTTGTCCGAATTCAATCCAAGTGAACACAACAGAAGAAGGTTAACAGTTCGTGGAAGAAAACAAAACTTTACCTAAGGATTCAAGCTGATAAAGATTATCCAAAAAATCGTCGCGTCCCGACTTTCTTAAAGGAGCTAATCAACATTGCGAGGATAGTAATTCGTAGCCTGGATCAAGCAAAAAGGAGCTAGTAGAGGCATGCATTGGAAGCTTGCAAGATTTGACTTTCACGAAGAAAGGGGATCAGTGCCTTCGCCTCGAATAAGAAAGTAAGGCCGTATACGTAATCTGTTTTTATGAAAAAGAATTTATTTTATAGAAAAGTTGTTCTAGGGGAATTGAATTCAAAATCAACATCTTTCTTTCCTTTGCATTCATCCCATGCATTTGCATTGCATCGCATCATGTGCATTGCATTGCATCATTTGCATTAGATTTTCCTAAAACGACCCTAATTAGGTAAAATTATTTCAGAATTGACAAAAGATATGGATCAAAGATTGGAAAGACTGGAACAACTTCAAAAAGAGATGCAAGACCAGTTACAACTGCAAATGAAAGAGCAACTAGCAAAGATCCAACAAGACATGAGGGACCAAATGTTAGAGTCCCAAAGGGACATGATGAATCAGTTGTCCCAATTACTGACTAAGGGGCTAGGAAAAGGAAAAAGCCCCATGCTCAATACTGGGGAAAACAATGAGGAGCCTCTGTACCCTCCGGGTTTCACCCCGATAGATGATCAAACATGTCCGCAAGATGTACCTATTGCTATCAGATCACAACAACACCAGGCTGGTATCTCGGCACCCATGAACTACCCGACGGGCTCAGGTTCCAATCCAAGGAACAGTCCAACCAATCATGAAGTTCCTGATCTAAACGAAATGGCAGGAATAGAAAAAGCAAAGGTTGAACTGGCAAGACAACTCGAAGTTCGATACAAGTGGTTGGAAGAAAAACTTAGAGTAATGGAGAATACTGATTACCATCGTGGGGTTGACGCCAAAGATCTCAGCTTAGTCCCAGATTTAGTACTCCCGTCGAAATTCAAGACTCCAGAATTTGAAAAATATAATGAGACTAGTTGTCCTGAAGCTCACATCACGATGTTCTGCCGAAAAATGACAGGTTACGTTGATAACAATCAACTGTTAATTCATTGCTTCCAAGATAGTCTGATTGGGTCAGCTGCCAAATGGTACAATCAATTAAGCCGTGCCAAAATTCATTCATGGAGGGACTTGGCACAGGCTTTCATGAAACAATATGGCCACGTGAAAGACATGACACCTGATAGAATTACATTACAGAATATGGAAAAGAAGCAAGGTGAGAACTTCAGGCAATATGCCCAAAGATGGAGAGAGGTAGCGACTCAAGTCCAACCACCTCTTCTAGAGAAAGAAACTACGATGCTTTTCGTCAACACCCTGAAAGCCCCATTCATTACCCATATGTTGGGAAGCGCTACCATGAGCTTCTCAGATATAGTAATGTCCAGCGAGATGATCGAAAACGCAATCAGAAGCGGGAAGATAGATGCAAGAGAAAGCGCCAAAAGGTCAACCCCAAATAGAAACAAAAATGAAGTGAATAATATGAGCAAAAGGTACCCCAAATTGGTCAACATAGGCCAGCCGAGGCAAGAATCCAACTCGAGGCCAAATACAGAAAGGCTCCAGTTTACACCCATTCCGATGTCATATAAGGAGTTGTATCAGAATCTCTTTGATGTACATGTGGTGTCTCCGTTCTACTCAGAACCTGTGCAACCTTCGTTCCCAAAATGGTATAATGAGAATGCTCAATGCGAGTACCATGCGGGCATAGCAGGACACTCAATCGAAAACTGCACTACATTTAAAAGGTTGGTCGAAAGGTTCATTGAAATGGGAGTTGTAAAGCTTGACGATTCCTCAGAACCAAATCACTCTGACAACGCAGTAAATACGATTTGAAAGTGGGGGCAAGAGGGTTACAATGTCTTGAACAGAGCTTAGAAAGAATATTGGGGAATCTGAATGACTTATCCGAAGAAGAAATCAGGGAATGAAAGTTTCCAAACCCTTGCATTACCTGGAAGTGTTTTATGGGACTGTGGAAGAGATTCCTTTATTTTTAGAGCTAATCTGGAGTAATATTCAAAACACGCTTGTTGCTTTAAGCCTAGAAGCAATTAAACTCATTTTGTGAAATAGGCTTGTGTCCTAAGTCTTTATTTCAATAAAATGCATTTTTTTGAGCAAATATTCTTTGATTTCATTTCATACTGTACAAATAATCGTTCTTAGATTCATTTGTTCTTTAGACTTTCTTTCAAATATTCATGTATACTTCATTCATGATCATACCATACAAATAATCATCCTTAGAATCATTTATTCTTTGGAACCTGCCTTCAGCGGGTCCCCAGATATCAATGATGTGAGTAACTCTGTCACTGACTCCGAGTCTCCTTTGGAGCGAAATATGGGCCCAAAGGGATCTTAGCACTTTGAAGATGACAGAGATGTAAACTACTCCCTGATTTGTTAAGGATGGTAGAGTAAGATGAAAACAGATCTTCTCTTACAAAAAGTCAGTGGACAGTAAGCCTAGGACAAGAGAAAGAGGCAAAACATCGAAGTCTGCATCACCACAAAGGCAAAGCGAGACGTCATTAAGTCACTTCCAAGAATTTAAAGATTTTTTTGCACGATCGTATCAAGATACGCCTGGCTACTAAGACATGAGGATGTTGTAGGGTTTTGAATGACATATGCTAATGGTTTTACGATGGCCAGGCTAATCACGAGATTTGGGTTCTGCTGGTCTACCATAGAAAGGGGTTGCATCAGTATGCCGTAAATGCCAAATTTATAGAGACAAAATTCATGTGCCCCTTCATTTCTCCGTAGACTTTCTCTATGTGGGGGGCATGGAGGTTATGGGCCGATCTCTTTGAAGGCTCCTAACCAATACCGATTTATCTTTGGGGTCGTCGATTACTCCGCGGAAAGGGTAAAAGTTGTTTCATACGCCAATGTCACTAGGTCGACAGTCATCAAATTCCAAAAAAAAGAGGTGCCAACAAAGAGTGCCAAAAAATTATGTCTAACACAGCTGTACAATGACAAAAGGTTGCAGTCTGTTCAAAGATTAGGCGCTATATGGCAAAAAAAAAAAAAAAAAAGGACCCAACAACAAATTAAAGATCATGGGAAAGATGACCGAGACTTATAAGGATTGGCATAAGAAGTCTCCATTTACCCTCTATGCTCATCGAACGTTGGCCAAGACCTTCACCGGGGCAGTGTATTTCATCAGTCTATGGGATAAAAACATTTTTAAAGAAGAGATTTCTTGTCTCTGAGTCTTGTCAGACCTGAAAATGGATAAGGCAATCCCGATACGATCAGTTGAACTCGAAGAAAGGAGGTTGAAAGCCATCCGTCATGATCCAATGATTGATGCAAACTTACTATAAAGAGGTTCATCTTAAAGAGTTCCACGAGGGGAACTTGATAATGAAAATATCCCTCCTATAAAAGACTTCAGAGAAAAATGGATGTCGAACTGAGAAGGACCTTATGTAGTAAAAAAGACCTGTTTTAGAGGGGCATCAATGTTGACCGAGAGGGATGGCAAAGATTTGCCCAAGTCGGTGAATTCAAATTTTGTCAAGAAGTATTTCACCTAGAAAATGAGAGGTCAAGGCGAAAACCCGCGAAGGGCGCTTTGAGACCTTCAAAAAAAAAAAGAAAGAAAGAAAGAAAGAAAGAGAAGAAAAAGGAGAGGCCAAAGTGAAAACCCGCAAAGGGCGCTTTGAGACCAAAGGGGATTTGAGTTGAAAACTCGACAAGGGCAGCTCAAATTTGGATCAAAGTGGGGCATACATTAGTCTTGCTATGCCTGAATTAACAATGAAGAAGTATGCTACGTCTTGGGGCATCGACAAAGTACTCCAGATCCCCTAAACACATATTGAACTCAGAAAGGTCCTCAAGAAGTTGGTACAGAGAAGCTCAGGCTGCGATATCTGGGGCATCTAGCTTCCATTTTGCCCATTTTGAATTTGTTATCTTTGATTCTTCTCAAGATATGTCCAAATAAATTTTCTTCTTATTGCATTGCTATCTTTGATTAAATCATTCGTTTTGAGTTGATTTCATTCTTATTGCATTTGTGATCTTTGATTAATTTATCCATTTCAAGCTATACTCATAATCAATTTCCTTCTTGTTAATTGTTTTGATCTTTTTCAAGCATTTTGCATTGAAATAATGATTAATGGACTAATAACACTTTCACAAAAGAAGTTTTGCATATTACTCTGGAAGTTTCTAAATAATACAAGAACCTGAAACAGAACTATTGTTTAGAACTCGCCAAGCCTAAGGGTTGGAAATATTATCTATTTGGACTCTTTATAACCTCGACAAATGACGAGTAATGTCAACCTAAGTGTAAAAGAGGGTCATTCTCGAGAAAAGAAATGATACTTTGCATTCATATACATCTGGTCATTACACCCAGGGAATAGTGTAACAAATCAAACTGATTGAAGATGATACAAATCCTATGCCTTTGAGTTGCAGCGAAATGGATGGAAGAAACCAAATGTTATTCCTCTGAAATTGCAGTAGGAGGCACAAACTTTATGTCCCAAAAGGTACAGTGAAAGGGACTCTGAAATTACAGCGGGGCGAGCTTGCTGAGCAAAATGTGATTGTTTCTTTGACTTTTCTGTCAAGAACACCAGCCGAACAAGATGCCAACGTAATACGTCAGCGATAATGTCCCAATGAACAACGAACGATGATACCTTAAGCCTTTTTAAAAAGGCTCATGACATTTCTACATTCATATAATAACACATCTAATTAGGAGCATTTGATTCATTTTGATCATAGCATCCTAACCATTTGACATAAGCATAGATATATGGGCCGATTCTCTGGTGATGTCCCTAGAATCGGTGAATTCACAAGCCTTAAACCCCTAAGCAAGAGGGTAACAGTGAAGATTTCTGATCTTAACCCCCAAGTAGTAGGAAACAGATCGAAGACGAAGGGTCTTAAACCCCTAATCAGTAGGGTAACAGACCGAATTGCAGATATTATCTCCCTAAGCAGTAGGGAAACAGATCGAAGATGAAGATCTTAACCCCCTAAGCAGTAGGGAAACAGATCGAAGATGATGGGCTTTAACCCCCTAAGCAGTAGGGTAACAAGTCGAATTTACAAACCTTAAACCCCTAAGCAGTAGGGTAACAGGCTGAAGATTTACAAATCTTAACCCCCTAACCATTAGGGTAACAGGTTGAATTTACAAACCTTATCTCCCTAAGTAGTAGTGGAGCAAATCAAAGACGAAGGGCCTTAACCCCCTAAGCAATAGGGTAACAGGCTGAATTTACAGATCTTAACCCCCTAAGTAGTAGGGAAACAGATCAAAAATGATGGGCCTTAACCCTCTAAGTAGTAGGGTAATAGGCTGGAAATCAAATATCTTCTCCCTGAAATGGCGTTGGAGCGGCTAAAAGCCACAGCAGATCTCCTTGAAGTTTCAGTGGAGTAGATTGAAAATTACAGATCTTATCTCTCTGAAGTTGCAGTAGAGCAGATCCAAACAAACCTTATCTCCCTAAAGTTGCAGCGGGGCAGGTTGAAATCAAGAGTCTCATCTCCTTGAAATTGTAGTGGAGTGGCTAAAAGCCACAGCAGATCTCCTTGAAGATTCAGTGGATCCTTTTTCCTTGAAATGGTGTTGGAGCGGCTAAAAGCCACAACAGATCTCCTTGAAGTCAGCAGATCTCTTCTCCCTGAAATGGCGTTGGAGTGGCTAAAAGCCGAAGCAGATCTCTTTAAAGTTTCAGTGGATCTTTTCTCCTTGAAATGGCGTTGGAGCGGCTAAAAGATTGAAGCAGATCTCCTTAAAGTTTCAGTGGATCTTTTCTCCTTGAAATGGCGTTGGAGCAGCTAAAAGCCGAAGCAGATCTCCTTAAAGTTTCAGTGGATCTTTTCTCCTTGAAATGGCGTTGGAGCGGCTAAAAGCCACAGTAGATCTCCTTGAAGTTTCAGTGAATCTTGGCTCTCCGAAGTTGCAGTGAGGTAGATTTAAGCAAGTCCTAGCTCCCTAAAGTTGTAGTGGAGTAGGTTAAAGATTAAAGATTTGGCTTCCTGAAGTTGCAGTGAAGCAGATTTGAAGTCACCAGTCTTATCTCCCTGAAGTTGCAGTAGAGCAGGTTGAAGTTATAAGTCTTATCTCCCTGAATTTACAGTGGAGCAGACTGGAGATAGCGAATCTCATTTCTCTGAAGATGCAGTGGACTAGATTGAAGCTATGAATAAATAGATCTTATCTCTCTGAAGTTGCAGTAGAGCAGATCATAGCAAATCTTATCTCTCTGAAGTTGTAGTGGAGTAGATTGAAGCCACTAACCTTATCCCCTTGAAGTTACAGTGGGGCAGGTCGAAGTTACAAGTCTTATCTCCCTGAAGTCGTAGTGGAGCAGACTGAATATAGCGGATCTTATTTCCCTGAAGTTGCAATGGAACAGATCAAAGCCACGAGTTACAAGGTCTATACCTCTAAAATTGCAGTGGGTTAGAAAGAGGTTGCTTGAAGAAAAGAAGTGCTAAGAGAGGTCCAGACTCTGCAGGTCCCGGAAAATTTGGTTATTTTCTTTGCTTCATTCTCGTTACACAACAATGAGCAAAGAGGGGCAGCTGTAAATACCCAAATTTGACCGGGCCCAATAAGCCCAAATCAGACAAAAAAATAACAATAATAATAATAAAATGTCCAATTTAAATTTACAGCCCAAATAGTCCAAAATCCAAATTACCCAAACCAAGCCCAACACGACCCAAACAAACAAAAAACCTAATAGCCCGATAGGCCCAAAGTCTAAACAAATTTCAAGTAGAAGCCCTAGTGCGCGCTCCCCATGTGGTGTCAAGCACCTTCTCCACTGCAACGCCGCCACCGACCTCCTCCACGCCTCGACAACACCTACAAAACCAAAGCCACAAGCCAAACAAAAGCGAGAGACAACAGAGGCAACAGGACAACGAAATAGAAGAATATATTGTAATTTATTAGGCTATAAAAGCCTCAAAAAATTAGTGTATCGGGATTTTACGGATGCATATTTGAATACAAAAAATCAAATAAATTTAGGGAAGGTTGCTTTTATTTTTTAGCTTATCTTGCTTTCGTTTGATTTCAAGGGTGGATTTACTTTGTGATTGCAAAAATATAAGCGGAGGTATTGAAATCCTTTCCGTTTTCATAGATCGATCCTCTTATTTTCTAAAATAGATTTCAAATGATGTTCATCTAGATCTTTTTACCTTCTTCTATTTTTGTTAATGTATAAAAATAAAGAGGGAGGAAAGGAACATGCTTACCGAGCTGCATGCTACTGTAAGCCACCGAAGTGGAGATGGTTGGTGGAGCATGAGGTTTAGGCGAAACCCTAGCAGAGAAGGTTAAGAACTTAAGGTTTTTTAAAAACAAAAGGTTTTGTTATAAAAAATAAATAATAAAGAAAGATTAAGGAAAAATTGAAGCGGCACCATGGGGAAAAAGCTGCGCATTGACCCATGCGATTTCCACCTTAAATGGGTAATTTACAGACAGTCCTATTATTTGTGCCACCTTTAATTTAACCCTATTCATTTCTTTTATTTTTTCCTGAAATTTGCGCTCCACTTCACTTTAGTCCGCTACTGGTGCTGTTTTTTTGGGGTTAGGAACATTTGCTTTTTAGTCCTCGCACATTCACTCGCATTGCACTTTGGTCTTTATTTCTAGTTTACTAGTTTATTTTATTTATTAATTATCCCTTTAGTTCGATTTTATTTCAATTGAGTTTTTTCTTTCACTTCAATTTGTATAGTTCATTATTTTTAATTCACTTAGCATTCATCTTTTAATTTTTTTATACATTTTAAATTACTTTGATAATTTACTTTGTTTTTTTATTTTTGTTTAAATTATAGAACTATTATTTTAAAATTACCTTGTATATCATATTGTTTTTAAAATTTTGTATAATATTTAACTTAAATTAATCTTATATTAATACATATATGATTTATGATAAAATTAGTTTTATTCTATTTACATTATTAGTTCCATGTTATTTTATATATATAATTTCTTTTAAATCTATTTATTTGTATTTCCTTTCAAATTTATTATGTATATAGTCTATTCTTTAAAAGAATGTTTTATTATTTCTTTGTTATTTAAGACTCTTTCATGTATATATTGTTTATTATATATTGGTTTTTTATATACATTATCAATTTCATGTTTTAAAAAATATAATTATACCTAAACTTATTTATATATATATGTACTATGAATTTATCATGTACATTATATCTAATCATGTGTTTTAGTTATCTTTTATATTCTATATATTATTTAGGTTATCATGCACATTGTAAATCTCTAAATGAAATTGTGTTTAAAATATTTTACGACGTTTTAATTTAAACTTTATTTTTATAATATCGATTTCAAAAAGGGTTATATATATCCTTAGTTTTATACTAGTTGGTCAACCTATATTTTATATATCCGTTTATCTGTCATTATTGTGAAAATTTTATACCTTATCACCTCTTTGATTTGCATTTTGTTTTGTGTATCTAGCGGTAGTCATATCAGATTATGCCATGTACATTATCGTTGCATATTGTTTAATTATTTTATGTTATATCAATTATGCTCCATCCATGTTTAGAATTTCGACTATATTTGTCTTAGATTAGCCATACTTAATTTTTAGTTCACCAATCGATTGTATCTTATGTGCACGTTTACCCCATTCATCGTTTTTACTTGACTCTCGAAATGTGGTCTTATGAAACCCATTTTTTATAATTAATTTCATCTTGTTTCAAATCGAATTAATATGTTTTAAGATAGTTTTACAAGTATTCATTCAAAAATTCTTCAAAATAAAGACGAGGTTCGATACTTAGCAATTCGCAAAATCGTGCCCTAACGTATTGGGTTGCAATTTTGCGTTTGCTCAAAATAATCGGGCTTCCCTTCAAAATTCCATTCATATCTTTTAAAAATTTTTAAAACAAAGGCAATATTCGGCGTTTGACAATTCGAGAATCATGCCCTATCGTGTTGGGTTGTGGTTACTGGTTTGCTCAAAATGATCGAACATTCCTTTACTTTCTCACTCATGTTTTAAAAAACAAATACTTAAAAACGAAGACGATGTTCAATATTTGGCGATTTGAGAATCGAGCCCTATCGTGCTGGGTTGCGCTCTTTCATTTGTCCAAAATAACTGAATATCTCCTCAGAATTTCACACGTATTTTCTAAGACAAGGTAATGGTCAATGTTAGGGAATTCGAGGAATCGTGCCCTACTGTGCTGGGTTTCGGTTTTCCGTTGAACTAAATAGTGAGCATCCTTTTGGGATTTTCAAATTATAAATTTTTGGACGTCGGAACAAGAAGATTTTTGACAACTAACTCGGGTTATCCGAACATTGTTAAAAAGAATCACATTTTAAAAACATTTTTAACTTTAGACAGAAGGACAATATTTAATCGATTTGGTACCAATTTTGGGCGTAGTGAGGGTGCTAATCCTTCCTCATGGGTAACCGACTCCCGAACCCATTTTCTCAAAAGCTCGTAGACCAAAATCGTTGTTTTAGTAAATCAAAAAAGTTTTATTAAAATAACCAAATTCTTAGGTGATCCGATCACATCAAAACAAAAAGATCGGTGGCGACTCCATTTTCGCTTTCCAAAAAGTCGATCCATCATTTTTAAATATTTTTAAAAAAATAGTTTCGACAAAAGGATTTCACCTTTTATTTTTGGAGATTTGATTAAATTAATTGTAATTTTAAGATAATTATGAATTGTATCTCAACAATAACTATGGAATTTTTTTAGAGGAATCTTTATTAGAGAGTTTAAGATGACACACGGTATAAGGTAAGGAGATCTATTATCTCCATATTTATTTGTGCTTGGTATGAAACGACTTAGTCATTGTATTAATTAAGTGATCTCGAATAAAAAATAAAGTCCAATAAGATTGAATAAGATCTACCTTTGTTGATGATGATGTGTTGTTTTGTGGAATAGACATAGAGCAAGCGAGAATTGTGATTGAAATTCTATAGAATTTGGTACTTAAAACTAAGTTATACTTTTCCGAAAATGCAGATGTCCTAGTGGCGGATTCAATTAGCAACATGCGGGGATTTCAATGAGTCAATGATTTCCATAAAAGAGTACCTAACATGACGTATCAATTTATAATGGTCAAGATGCGAAGTCAACTAACTGGATGGGATGCGAAGTTGTCAATGGCTATCAGAGTAAGTTTAGCAAAATCAGTCTTCTTAGCGATTCTAAATTCTTTCATGCAGTATGCTTTAATTTCGTTGGGAGTATGTATTGAATTAGAGAAATTGGAGAGAAATTTGATCTTGGAGTCCAAGAATAATACAAAGAAACTGGCCTTAGAAAATTAGAAAGACTGTTGCCAACCAATAGCGAATGGTGGTTGGGAATTTGCAGGCTAAGTGACCATAGTAAGTCTTTCATGCTTAAATTGGATTTTAATGTTCTAAAAAACACTTATAATGCTATTTGGGTGAGAGCTTTTAAAAATAAGCACTATTAAAAAGAGAAGTGCCCAAATAACATTGAGAGGCGTAGCTGGTCTTATATTTGGAGGCCATTATCGAAGGTTTGAAAGCTGTTCTTGATAGTGTGTGTTGGGTCTATAGAGGATGGAAAGGTAATAAGATTCTGGGTCATTGTTTGGATCCCTAAAATTAGACCCCTAAGAAATGTTTCTAATAATCAGGATGAAGTTCATGAGAATGCTTGAGTGGTTGACATGATCAATAGCTAAGGGAATTGGAATTGGAGTAAGATAACAAAGCCTTAAAATATTCACCATTCTAAGGTAGTAGAAGCAAGACAAGATAGTGACCAAGTTGGTCAAGATATTATTGTTTGGCGCTGGTCAAGGAACAAAAATTTCTCAGCCTACAAGTGTTTACCTTAGGGATTACTTAGGAATTGGTCCCCTAAGTGTAGTAAAATTTTTAAAAAATACTATAATTTAATCCTATGCACATTAAGTATGTACATGATTAATTTTAACATTTTAAATTAAATTAATTATTAGAACAATGTTATAATCAATTTAATTTTTATGACATGTTAAACATAATCTCAATTTTCATTACATTTTGATCGTCACAACCAAATGGTATGACTCTATAGGATCTTGTAACGTTGAAAGTAACATTAAAATGACCCTAATATTATAAATAATGAGTGTCATTTAGCAATGCATCACTGCTACTCAAGTTGCAAGACGTCGCGGTTCGACACCGTCTTCTATGATAAATAATGGAGAACATCCCTTTGCCCTTTATATCTAGAATGAACACAAGTCATAGAATAGTCACACTTGTTTAGAATAATATTTTGGTTCTTGATTCCCGAGTAGACTCAAATAAACAATTTAGTGTGATATCTTATATCAACTAATTTGAGCATGTCCATGCATTTTTAGTCTCACTCGATCAAGAGGCCTGAGATATTTCTCCTACTATGTAAGAGGGACAAATCATATCTTGATCACTCACATGCCACTATACAAATTGTGGCAGACCTAACACTAGTTTTTATACTACAACCATTTATGGAAGACATTTGATTGTCTCAAAGCATACAACTCACGATTTTGAAACAATAATCATCTCAAGTCTAAGGATCACAGATACAATTACCGCTATGAGAAACATTGTGACTATTACATAATAATCCAAGAAACATTCTCGTGGTGAATTAGTCCAATATATACTTATGTGTTGATTTAATATCACATATCTATAACAACACTTGTCATCAATCAATCACATATTAGTCTCAATGTATTATTGTTATCCAAGCCCACAATAATACTTGACTAATAACATTTAAGAATGATCATATCATTCTATGGACATTATAATTAAATAGTTTATTTAAACACATAAATAAATATTGAAAACAATAATGACAATGAATTTATTAATAAACTAGGTAAATGTATGTTATTATAATCATCATATGATTGGTCTTTGGGCATAGTCCAACACTTCTGGTAAATCCCCTTGTTGTTGAACATGAGTATATGCCGAAGAAAGGACTGAGTCATTGATTCAAGCTGCTATCCAACAAAAATACATCTAATTCCAATCTTGTTGTTAATCTTATTGAACATGAATTCAAGATTGATACTAGTCCTTCTATTGCTAATGAGTTTGTAATTGATATCATTGAACCTGTCTCTATCCTTGATAATACACCTAGTGAGAAACCCTGTATTGAGCTAAGAGAGACTAAAACTGATCATGTTGTGGTTACAGGAGTAAGCACTTGTACTGGCATCGAAGTAAAGACATACCTCTAAGGTGTTATTCGAAGAAGAACTCTATATTAAAAATTAGATTATAATGCATTAAATTAAAGAGCAAATAGATTCTTCCATTAAAAATTCTATTAATTTCTACAATTAAGTAATAATGTGACTAATGGAGCAAGTAGGTAAGGATACATGGTGTACCACATGCACCTCATGTTTGACACATCAGAAAATATTTGAAAAAATAAGAAAAATCCTAAAAATAATTCCTTTTTAAAAAAGTTATTAAAAACCCACATCTAGAATTAACATTGATTTGTCTAGGTTTATCTTAGACGTTGGTTTTCAAATATTTTTAAAAAATTATAAAATATATAGAAGATTATTTAAAATTATCAAGAATTACAATAATTTTTAAAAAGTATTAAATTTTAATAAAATTATTTAAAATTACATTAAATATTTGAATTGCAAATTAATAATTATCATTGAGTTACAATTTACTTAAATATTTAATAATTATTGATGGTTGTCGATTCCACAAATATAAACCTACACCTAATTTGCAAATTAAAGCAGTATAGGGAGTAGAGTCGATCCCACAGAGACTGGGTTTACTGAAAATTGTTTATCTCTCGACCAGATTTATGTCTAGGCAGTTGTCGTGCTCGCGATGTTTAGGGGGGGATAAAATATGAAACCTGAAATAAACACAAAAAAACGTAAAAAGTAAAAGATGAAATAAAAAAAACAACGAAGTAATCTGAAGAAAAATCAATTAAACTTAGCTCAGCCTTAAGCACGGGTTTTTCCGTCTTTGACCCGATCCTCGAAATTAGGTGAACTCCTCTTTTTCAATAAGCTAGTTATAGCTACTAAGGACGCCTCGGACACCAACTCTTCCTTATGTAAATTAGTTATGGAACGTCCTATAACTAACCCTTACCGATCGAACAACGTACAAAACGTTCGTGATTTAGAACTCCGACAGCTTTGCATTCTAGAAAAGCCTAGCTCGAACCAATGCCTTCAAACGTTGGAACATTTAAATCCGGTTACTACTTCCCTTAACGGAACCAAACAGTAATCTTAGACAATCGATCCTTTCGGAATTCCAACTGTACGTCTAGCCACACTAACTCAAACGACGTCTTTTTTGACTTAGTATTGACTTGACTTTGTGAGTTGATGAAGTCATACTCTTAATCCGGAGAAACAATAAATATCGAAAATTGGGAGTTAAACAGCTCGGGTTCGCAACTCATGGGTTTTTGACGGGGTTAACACCGGCTTTAAGCTAAAAGGGGTTTAGTGTGGCATGAATTTAATCATGCTTGAAGGTTGTGGATTGTGTTTTGGCTTTGTGTGAAGGATGATGGAATTTTGGAAAGGAAAGGGGACTTGGAGAGCAATTGACCCAATTGTGGAAAAGAAACAAAAATTGGAGACAAGCTACAAAATGCAACGTCAAATTGAACAGAAAAGAAATGATATTCCAACTCCAAATTGAAAAAGGAAATACAAGAGGGAGAGTAATTCTATTCCAAGTAGAAGAAGGAATACAAATTAAAGGATGATTTTTCTAGGAAACTAAAAGCCCCTATTTATATACATAGGGTTACTAAAAATAGCTTATTCTAAATTAATAAAATAAAAATAAAAATAAAAATAAAACAAAATAATATCTTCTATTTTTAGATTTTTACAAAGTCAAAATTGATGTTAAATCCTTGGCTTTCCCATCTTTATGATTTGGCCCCAACTCAATGATTTGTCTTTCAATTTAGTCCCTTTTTGCTCGTTTTTGACCAATTGCATCCCTGACAAGATTAAATCATAAAAAAACACCAATTAAGCAGGGATTAATTCAGAAATAAACCAAATTAAACACAAGAATTATGTAAATTAGTGTGTTTATCAATTATGATGATGAATTACTATAAATATTTAAAAATTGAAATGAAAAATAACTTGAAAAATAGTGTAAAATTTAATTGAGGTGAAAGCTTTTGTTTTAAGTAATTGTTTCCTCCTTTTGTCTGCATAGTGGAACAATATGAGAAAATATATTATAAATTTGGACAAAAAACCAATAAAGATTTAAGGGAATATGATCAAAGTATAAATATTGTTCACGGGAAAAACAAAAAGTTATAGATTCTATTATTTTGGATTTGTAGTTTTGTTAGGGGCATTTTAATTTTGGTTATTTATTTTGAATTAAGATTAAATTTTAAATATTTTATTAATTTTAATAATTTTAGTAATTTCTTATAATTCTTAATATTTTTAAATAATTTTCTATATTTTTAATAATTTTTATAATTATTTGAAAATTCACATTTAGGATGAACCTGTACACATCAACATGAGGTATATATGGCACTTCATATGTCGTTGCCTACTTGCTCTGTTAGCCATATCATCACTTAACAATAGAAATGGATGAATTTTTTAAGTGAAATGATAAGTTTCTTCTTTAATCTAACATACAAGATCTAATCTACCTATTTTTTCAGTAAAAGAGATAAAATACAATTTGGCTCCTAATACAAATACCTTCATAATACTTTTACTACAATATCTCAATTTGGTATACTGATTGTTGAAAGCTAGCAAGCAAAAGATATTGCTTTGTCACTATCCATTTTTTTATGACAATCTAATGATTTATCTCTTTTAACCCTCAAGATTTCATTTTCTCGAATGTATCAACATCGTCACATAATCTCTAACAACGTGAATCATAAGATGTGGTGTGGTGGTTGTTCACCTTATCCCTTAATAATGTGGTCATGGATATAATACTTTTTACGGGAATGAGCCTATTTCATGACCAACTAATTACCTTTTTGGAAAACACCCGTAACGAAGAGATTAATCACTACTTCCATAAGTGGATGCTTTGGCTATGGAAAAAAAATTATAAAAATATGGAAAGTAATGAAGAATTTATAGAATTCCCAAACTAGTTTTCGTCGGAAATGGTAATTTTTGTGAGAAATGATTAGTTTTTGTCAAAAACGGTAATTTGTGTCAGAAATGGTTGGAAACAAAATCAGGGGGTTTTAATATTTAAAATCCAGCATAAACTCTATTTAAGCCCTAGAGGTTACACAATCAGAAGCACAAAAGAAAATATTACTAAAGTAAAAGTAAATTTTGTGTTGAAAAATGGAAGAACAATTGATATTTGTGTGGGCAATGATATTCTGCATCGCCATAGCGCCCGTCTATGGGGAATACTATTCCAAGATTGTTACACCTAGTTCAAAGGTGGAAAAAGTGACCAATCTTCACTTCTTCCTCCACGATACCCTCAGTGGAGAAAACCCTAGTGCAGTTCTGGTCGGCCGTGCTAACCTCACCAGGAAAGACCATTCCCCAGTTCCGTTTGGCAGCTTGTTTGCTATCGATGATCCGCTCAGAGTAGGGCCTGAACCAACATCCAAGATAATCGGCAACGCCCAAGGACTGTACCTATCATCCAGTCAAGATGCTTCCAAGTTTACAATAGTTTTGTATGCTGATTTTACGTTTACGACTGGCAAGTTTAAAGGGAGCTCCTTTAGTATATTCTCAAGGAATCCAGTGACCGAAGTTAAACGTGAAGTGGCAATCGTGGGAGGGAGAGGTCGGTTTAGGATGGCTAGAGGGTTTGCCCATATTAAGACCAGCTATTACAATGCTACTACAGGAGATGCTATTCTCGATTACAAAGTTACTTTATATCATTATTAAAACCATAAGGATGCAGAAATACAGGAATCCAATCATGAGAGAAAATTAATATTTTCCTAAGACTGAAAATGTGATATCATATTCAATATTTGTTATGATTCTGTGAAGAATTGGGGAATAATTTATAGTGTTTTTATGAATGATTCTGAAATATTTTGATGAAAAATTTGTGACAAAATAGCTAAAAATAATAGAGAAAAGGGTGAGATGGTAAGGCAAACTTATTACACGACCCAGACAACAGCATTACTGAATTCATATCATATTTGTGTTATAAAATAATGAAAGGAAATAACATAACTAAAAGAGAGAATATCAAAGGATACAAGAGTGATAAATGAGAGAATTTTTTTTATTTCATTCCTTGTGTATACCTCTACAAGCCTTGCACATGACTCTATTTATACATCTTTTAACATAATACAATCCCTTAAGTTATAAAGAATAAATAGAGACCTAATTACAACATAAAAGCCTCATAATTTCATTGGAGAAATTTTAAATTTTTTAAAAATTTTAAGCAAAAATGAAAAATAAGCAAACAAAACACACAAAAATAAAGTCCATGTATACCCCCACACTTAAGTCATACATTGCCCTCAATGTGTCCACTTACTAAAGATAAGATTGAGAAATTCCCTTGATAAAAGGTGATGTATAGAAAATTTTTGAGGTCCTCTTCAAACTTCGTTGAAAGTTTAAAAATGTTATGCAACTTCCGGTGAGTGAATCGACATAAAAAAACATATAAAACACACCAAAATAAAATATGCAATAATAAAGAAAGAAAAACAAAAACAATCATCCAAATTTAAAATGAGTTCTCAGTTATGAGTTTTCACTACTCATTTAAAATTCCTCTATCATGTTCCACTTCCATGGGTTCCTCAACTTCACTTAGTGAACACACAATGAAATCCAAATACATAACCCCTTGAGGTGTGTCAAATGCCCTTCCGAAATAATGTTTGACTCGTTGTCCATTTGCTTGCTATAAAAATGAGATCCTTCATCACTTAAAAGTTCTCTTGGAGTTCCAAATCTATAGAAAATGTTTTTCCTCAAGAATTTGACCATTGATTTCGTATCATTCGTTGGTATCAAAACCACTTCCACCCATTTAGAAATATAGTCCACTACGAATAAAATGTAATGATTACCAAAAGAACTTGGAAACAAACCCATAAAGTCAATTCCTCAAACATTGAACATTTCCACTTCCAAAATTCCTTTTTAGGGTATCTCATCTCATTTGGAGATATTTCCTGTACATTGGCAACAATCACATTTTCTTGCAAACTCATAAGAACCCCAAATCATGGTAGGCTAATAAAACCCCGAGTGTTGCACTTTTTGCGCCGTTAGTTTGCCTCCAAAATGACCTCCACAAGGTGAAGCATGACATCCTTATAAAATCTTGACAACTTCTTCCTCTGCCACATAACGAAGAATTAGTTTATCAGAACACTATTGGAAGGCACACGATTCCTCCCAAATATAGTCCCTTGCATCATGCATAATCTTTTGCTTTTGTTGAGTCGAGGCATTAATTGAAAAAAAAAAGAAAAAAAAACCTTTTACAAAACAGTTCACAATACCAACATATCATGGTGCCGACGAAGGCTTCCTTTACACTTGACAACACTCTAAACGGAATAATTGTTAATCAATGAAGCTCTCGTTAACAGCATTGTTACCACTCAACTCTTCATCAGTGAAATGTCTACTAAGGAATTTTACAATTATAATTAACATATATCCACCAAGGTCATTAACAAACATATGTACACATATCATATAAGTGCACCTTATATGTCTTCACATACTCATGATCAAATCGATATTAATAAAAGCCTTATGAGCATGTAGTCACCATAAATGCTTTACATTTAAATACACATTTGCACATTTCTTTAGGCCTTATGCACATCTCTATTTCATTTAATAGTTTCCAATAGAGAAAATTCATATTTATCTTAGTCCTTATCTTTTACATAACAAAACTCATGTTTTAACATCGTGTCGACTCTATCGACTAAAGGTAGAAAAATAACCAATATGTCTTATTTATAACCATAGTCGCATTTAGTCACATTTTTTAAACTTTTTAAACTTCTAAAATTTTCAAAAAGGGGAATTAGATTATGTATTGGAAGAGAGAGCCAAAACTTTTAAAACTTTGGGCTTGAAACTTTTGAGTTTGGGCCTTTGGGCCACTTAAGCATTTTTAAAGTGAAAAAAAAAGGGGGAAGAACCAACACCATTAGCTGGCAGCAGCCAGCCAAACCCCTTATGGAAACCCTTCTTTCTTCTTATTTTCTTATCTTTTCTTCCAAGATCAAACCATTTCTTAGCATCAAAACTTTTGATTTCTTGATAAAATCAAGTAGGAAAAGGAAACTTAATTCTAATCTCAATTCCTCCATCAACTTTACCATTCAAGCTAGAGAGAAAACAGAAGCTAGTGAGAGAAAGTTTCGTCAAGGTAATAAATAGTAATTTCCATTAACAAGCTAGGAGAGCTTGTGTATTAATTTTGGATATGTTTTTGTGTATATGGAAAATGAGGAGATGTTGATATTGAGCTTCCAAGTTAAGATGATTATGATGGAAACAAGTTTTTGGAGGCATGATATTGTGTTTAAGAGCATCCAAGAGGTAAGTAACTTTGGATACTCCTACTTATTCTATGTTATTATGTTAGGAAAAAAAATGATAAATTTATGGAATAAATGTGAAAATGATATTGAAATGTATGCATGCAAATGTGATGAATTAAAGGATTGTAAACAAGTAAATGTTATGAAATAACTTATTAATGTGTAATAGAAAAAATACATAACAAGGAGGTGTTATAAGCTAATCATATGAAATGGGAAACTTTGGTTGCTATGAAAGTGACAACGAGTATATTTGGATATGTAGGAACATGTATAAATCATGTTAGTTAAATCAAAATTTTAATAATGTCATTATGGCCAAGTAATGCAATGAATTGCAAATTTTTGCAAATTGTCCACAGATTTAGTATAAGGTAAAAATGTGAAAATAGTTATATAAAATTAATGAATATATATATATGACATATAATCGAGATTATAAATTTGATATGTTATAATATGAAAATAAAATTATGAAAATTGTGTATGAATATATGTGTTTATGAATTGTCATGTGGTGATGATGCGTTATATGGATTTTGTAATACAACAAATAATTTTATAAGTGAACTGCCCTTGTAAGCTTAGTGAAATGGTGAAGGTATAATTAGTATGTCAATAGGGATTAGTGTGCATCCTTTGTGTTAGAAGACAGTGATATGTGGCTTACGGCACTACACATAAGTGTATATTAAGGCCCTAATGTTTGGTGTAATGGTTGGGTTGCATTGTGCAACAAGTGTACGATGTTTAGTTGAAATCTTGAATATCTGAATTTTATTTTAATAAGGTCTAATAAGGCCAAAGTGCTAAAAATTAGCTAAGAAGAACTATAAGTGAATGTTTCTTGCTATAATCGAAACAAAAAAAGTCATATGTGCTAAGTATTTATTAGTGTCAATGAAAAGATTATAAACTTGGTCAAATATGAAATGATTGATTAAGGGAATACATGTGGACCTAAAAATGAGTCAATAAGAGAATAACTAGAAAATTAATTAAATGAATGCGTAACAAGTGAAAAAGAAGAAGGAAGATATTGGTAACCACCATATGCGTATAAGGTGACTGTTGAAAAGTCAAAAATAGTGGGAGGTGCAATTGGCACCGAAAGAAGAAAGTAAAAAGTGGTTGGCAAGTTGAGTTTAAAGTTGAATGGGATAATTGCAATTTTGGTCCCTATTTTTTAGGCCATTTGCAAGTTAGTCCCTGAACCTTAACTATAAATAGGCCTAACCATTTCTCATTTCAACCATCCCAACCAATCTTTCTCTCTTAGTTTTCTCTCTTCTCCCATTTGAGAATTCTTAAGGAATTCTATTTGTTTGTAATATTTTGAAGATAGTAAAGTTATCATCTGGTGTTAGTGCCTGAGGACGTAGGTATAATTTACCGAACCTCGTTAAAACTCTTATGTTCTTTCTTGTCCTATTTTTCTTTCAATATTTGAGGGTATAATAGTAGTATTTAATTGTGCTATTAAATTACTATAGAAGGGATATTCTGACTAAGGAAAGACTTGGTATTTAAGAGATCCATGTGATCCACCTCTCTTCCTTGGGAATTGAACTTTGTGTGATTTTTTAGTACAATAATTTACACCCTTTCGACCCTATTGTAATAACAAGTGGTATCAGAGCCGAAGGTTAATCGTAGTATGTTCTGTGGTTGCAGTTTAAACTGATCTTCCACATCAGAAAAGATTTCCTTAGGTATATTGAAAGATTATGGAGAAAAAGGATGGTTTAGGAGCTTCAACATCGTCCATGTGGACAAGACCGAAAATTGCAAATGCAAGACTGGTCGTGGAGATCTTTGATGGCACGGGCCATTTTGGTATGTGGCAAAGTGAGGTTCTAGATGCCCTTTTTCAGCAGGGTCTAGACATTGCCATTGATGAAAAGAAACCAGATGATGTACAGGAGAAAAATTGGAAGACGATCAATCGGTTGGCATGTGGCACAATTCAATCATGCCTTTCTCGAGAGCAGAGGTATGCTTTTTCAAAGGAAACTTCTGCAAATAAGTTGTGGGTGGCACTTGAAGAAATTTTTTTGAAGAAAATAGTCAAAATAAACTTCACTTGAAGAAAAGACTGTTTCGCTTCACTTACGTCCCAGGTACCACAATGAATGATCACATCACCAAATTTAATCAGTTATTCACTGATTTGCTAAATATGGATGAGAAATTCAAAGATGAAGATTTGGCTTTGATCTTTGTTGGGGTCACTTCGAGGAGTTTGAGTTCCTAGAAACTACTCTACTTCATGGCAGGAGTGATATATCTCGAGCGAAGTCATGCGGCCTTATCTGATTATGAGCAGATAAAGAAGGACAAGCGAAAAACTCAATCAAAGATACAGAAGCTTTAGTAGTCCGAGGTCGTTCATACACTCGGAAGAAAACTCAGAAGGGGAGATCAAAGTCAAAGTCCAGACTTGGGAAAGATGAATGTGCCTTTTGTCATGAGAAAGGCCATTGGAAGAAAAATTGTCCAAAGCTGAAGAATAAGGGAAAAGCTGCTGTAGATGCTTGTGTTGCAAAGCATGATACCAGTGACTCTGAACTATCACTGATTGCATCATCATCGTCGTTCCATTCAGATGAGTGGATATTGGATTCGGGTTGTACCTATCATATGTCCCCTAACCGGGAGTGGTTCTCTGATTTAGTAGAACTAAATGGAGGAGTTGTTTATATGGGCAATGAAAATGCCTGTAAAACTGTTGGGATAGGTTCAATCCAATTAAAGAATCAAGATGGATCAACCAGAGTTCTGACTGATGTTCGGTACGTGCCCAGTTTGAAGAAAAATCTCATATCATTAGGAGTCTTGGAATCCAATAGTTCAGTTGTTACTATGAGAGATGGGTTTTAAAAGTGACATCTGGCGCACTTGTGATATTAAAGGGCATCAGGAAAAATAACTTGTATTACTACCAAGGTAGTATAGTTATTGGAGTAGTCGCTGTAGCTTCCGGTAACAAAGAATTGGACTCAATGCAGTTGTGGCATATGAAGTTGGGACATGCCAGTGAAAAATCCTTGCAAATTCTGGCAAAGCAAGGATTGTTGAAAGGTGCAAAGGCTTGCAAATTAAAATTTTGTGAGCATTGTGTTCTGGGAAAGCAAAAAAGAGTGAAATTCGGTACTGCTATCCATAATACAAAAGGTATTTTGGAATATGTTCACTCAGATGTGTGGGGGCATTCCAAAACACCTTCGTTGGGAGGAAAACACTACTTTGTTACTTTTGTTGATGACTTTTCCAGAAGAGTTTGGGTGTATACCATGAAAACTAAGGATGAAGTGCTTGGAGTTTTTCTTAAATGGAAAACTATGATCGAAAACCAGACTGGCAAGAAAATCAAGCGGCTTAGGACGGACAATGGAGGGGACTATAGAAGTGATCCGTTCTTCGATGTGTGCCAAGAGTAGTTCGGGTAACTCTTCAATCTATAGCACATTCAACTTCTTCAATCAACAGTAGTTCGGGTAACTCTTCTGGAAACACATTAGAATTCTCTTGCACTATTGCCACTGATTTAAACCTTAACTTAAATATTTTAATATTCAATACATAAACAAGGTAAATACCATGACCCCTTTCAAGCATATATCTATGTTGGCGGGTTCAATATCACAATAGACAATTAGCTCAATCTTCTCGATTCAACAAAACATTTCATCATCTTGATCTTGCAACATATTATACTTCGCTTATAATTTACCACCATATCATGCAGAATTAACCATTCCATTATTGAGATTATATCAAGCAGTAAGAACATCAAATCGTTCGTAAAACAGTAGTATCATTATCAAGCAGTTCTGCAGATCTTATCACCCATAAATACTAATCTGAAAAATTTAATGCTTCAACCCAAAAATTTCAGCAAACCCAACAGCAAATCTTTAATAGATCTTGAACTTATGTAATCATAGGAATAGTCAAACCAAGATCAATTTAAAATAATCATATTAGTGTCGATAAAGAAGAAAGTACTGTAATGACATCCGTAGAGATAAATCTTCTCATATATAATTAACATATACCAGGCGATGTTCATTCTCCGATTTTACAGATGAAGTCATTTGTCACACTTGACTTTCACTCGTATTTTTGAGATTACAGGGTAACCTACCTCATTAACTACATTACTCGGTCTTGAACTCGAATAATGTTTTTTTTCAAGCAATCACTAAGATAATAATCGGAGAATCATGTCTAACACATATTCCATTCCTTATTCTATATTCTTCACACATCTTCATTTAAACCATCTTCAAACCATTTGTATCATACAGTTTCTATCGGAATATTCCTCGATATATTTATTTAATCAAACAAATTCCCTTCATACACGATTGCGCTTATATGATCCTGTTTAAGCTTCAAGAATTACATGCGTTTCGATCAAGAAATCTCGATCGATATATATATATTTCTTTCGAACTCATCTCGAAAACTTTCAAATAACCCTTTCTTAATCACAACATAATCAATGTTTTCTACCATTGGTAAGCTGAATCTTTTAATGAAATATCATACCCTTCTAACATTTAATCGGTGATCGAACAATTCATTTACAATCCCGATAATATTCTCTAACCAGTTTCATTTCTTTCAAGATCATTCTCAACTGTAATTCTCAATTCATCCACACCATATATATACATGTCCAGATCATTAACAGCAGATAACTTACCCGTTCAGACAAGCTCTATACCTTGAAGCACTTCGGGAACCGATTGAGAAACAGGAGGGGTAGGTATCATAACAAATACAATTTCTTCTATTCACTGAAAAACATCAGTTATAATTCTAAATAATTATGTATCATTTTTTTTTTCTATTATTTCATCAGTCATCATTCAATAATTAATTACCCATTGAGTTTATACCCAGTGTTGTTGATTCAGTTTTCATCTAATTCACGAGACTATTCGTCTCCAGTACACATTTCATAATCAATACAATCGATATTTTTGTCTAACATTTTCACTATAAAACAGTACCAAACAAATATATCAGCATCCAATCCCGACTCAATTTCGACTCAATTATGGCATGTACCCCTAGACTCAATTCCGAGTTCGATTTAGTCCGAGAATCGGCTAAACCTGAATAGCTCTGATACCACTAAATGTAACGCCCCCTAACCCTATACCGTCATCAGAACAGGGTTACGAGACACTACCAGTCAGTACAGTCCAATTTCGGTCATTAATTAAAATAAATATTTACACACATCCTAGTTTTAAGATGTCGTCCCTTTAATGGGCCCTCGCGGTCCAATATGAACAGTAAATTCAATTCGGGACTAATTTAGAATCACTACTGAATTTTAGTAAATTTCAAAATTCATACTACATACTGTTGCCAACCATAATTTACTCATTTCATGAGTACATCTACAACCTAAATGACTCTCATAAAACATCCTAGGTACATGCCATTACCAATAATTAACACACTTTACCTTAATGAATTCGGGATCGAACGGGATCTTGATTCAACGTTCTATCTTTACTAAACTGCATGACGAAACAAACCAAATGTGTTGAGTGTAAGCTCAAATTGCCCGGGCCCGATTATATCAAAACCCAACCAAACCTCTAAACCCACTAAAACCCTTAACCCATGACCCATTTACATCTACCCAAACCCATTACAAAACCCAAATATTAAACCCAATTCAAAAGCCCATTAAGCCCCCAAAAAAAACCTAACCCAAAAAAAAAAAAAAAAAGAAAAAAGAAAAAAACCTAACAAAAAAAAACTAAAAAAACCTAGCCACCTAACCACTTTCCCACTTGCCCCATTTTTCCTCCCATTTTTCCTCCCATTTTCCTCCCATTGTCTACCACCACCACCTACAAAATAGAAAAAAAATAATAGAAAATCATGTAAAAGATGGCTATAAAAAGCCATTCAAAAATCATGTAAAAGGGAGGAGAGAATTTTGATCAATACAAAGAATTTATCTTCAAAAAATACCTAAAGGTGATTTTATCTTCGTTATTATTTTATTTTTATTTTTTTTTCCTTTTTGAATCTATTAATCTATATATATACATCATAATAAAAAATATAATAAATATATATATACAAAACAAATATAAAAAAAATTACATTTTTCGCCACAGCACATGCGGTGGCTTAATGCCGGTGATATTGACGGACGGACGATGGTCGACCATTGACCGGCCTTGGCGAATTCCCTTCCCCTCCTTCTCTCTTCCTCTCTCTCTTCTTTTTCATTTATTTTTCGTATTTACCTTAGATTTCATATTATTTTGCTATTTAATTTAGCTTTAAATATTAATCATGTTATATATGTAATATTGTTATCACTATTATTTTTATATATTGTTATTATTATATTATATTTAGCTATATATATATATTTTCTTTATGTTCCGTTTCTTACTATTGTATGCATATATATCTATTATTATATTTATTATTAATATTGTTAGCATTAGTACTTTTACTTAATGTGTATGTAGATATACATGTACATATTAATAGTTTTTATCATATGTGTATATTGTATATATTATATTTATATTATATATATATTCCTAATGTTATTAGTTGTATATTTCTTGTATATTTCCATGTATATATTTTATATTGTCTCATGTACATACTCAAAATACTATTATATATATACGTATTTTTAATACCATATCATGTATATAGTATTATATTTATTTTATCCTATTATATTTATTATTAATATTAGTACACATATTTTATTATAGGAGTATATATATTCTTTTCTTTATATAGTATTATTTTCATATATCGTTATATTTATTATTATATTTATCATTTTTCTCTATTGTTACTTACTATTTTGTTTTAAATTATTATGTATTATTTGGTATATATCGTCTTTTATTATTACTCTTATTATCATTATTAGTACATGTCCATTATATATGTAGATATTTTTAATACATATAAGTACATATTCATGTAGTGTTGTTAGCATATATATATATAAAATATATTTTTCATTATTAATATTTCTAATATATGTTGTATATTTTCATTTTGGTATGTCATGTATATATATATATATGTATATGTATGTTTTATGTATATATTGTTATTTTCTATTGTCATTATGAATATATTATTTTTCTTATTATATTGGTAGTACATCATTTCTATTTTTTTTGTAAATATTAATATTGTTGTTTTAATATTCTCAGTTTTAACATTTCATTATTAATTGCATCATTGTTTTGTATTATTTACGAATTCTTATTTTAAATAATGTTTTACTCATAATTTTTAATTTCAATAAATAAGGCAGCATGCCGATTTAATATTAAGTCATTGATTTCATCGCTATGTTGGGTGAATATCAATCGACTCGTGTTAAAACGGTACGTCCTTCTAAAAAAAAAAACGAAACTTGAAATTTCTCGTGTTTTGATCGGATCACGATTCAATGTTACTTTGAACTTGCAATTTTGAAAATTAAGACAATACTTGTTTAATAAGATACCAATTTTGGGCGTCGCGAGGGTGCTAATACCTTCCTCGCGCGTAACCGACTCCCGAACCCAACTTTACTTTGGCTTTTGACGTAGACCTAAATTCGGCCTTCATTTTTGCGCAAGAATAAGTTTTCTTTTCTAAAAAAGGATGATTTATTAGGTGTCCGGTCACACCTGGAAAAAAGATCGGTGGCGACTCCCTGTTTATTTTAAAAATCAAAATTTAAGTTTTCAAGTTTTCAATAGATCGCCACAATTAGCGACCCGAAACCAAAACATATTTTTTCACGTCGCTACAGCTGGCGACTCCACTGGGGACGCTTTTTGAGAGTCGAGTCGAATTAAACTCGCGTTGTCAAAATTTTCAAAGTTCCTTGTTCAAATTAACATTTAGTCGTGATCCTCAAATTTTTTGTTTTCAAGAAAATCATGCATTTGCATCGTGTTGTATATATTCTAACTTATTTTATCCGGTTGTTTTTCAGCTTTAAATTTTTGTGATTTTAGTTTTGGTTTAGTTTTTAAATAAAAGCGTAAAGGTTTGCAAGTTTCTCCCCACACACCGTACGTGCATTTTGTTGCATAACATGAGCTCTATACCGAGCTTCGTCCCTGTTTAAGTGAAAGTAAACGCTTCGCGCCGTGAGTTAACTCGTCCCTCCGCACAAAGCTAGTGAATACTTTCGGGTTACATATGACTTATGCTTTCGTGAGTTAACTTGTCCCTCCGCATAGGCATAAGTAAATGTAATCCTCGAATTGAACTCGTGAGCTTTGTGATGGGCTATGACCGAGACTTCGTCTTGATCTTAGCAGATGATAGTACGAGCAATTCGAGTATCTGTCTAGAACCGAGACGCATATAATGAACCATCTGAGCTATCCAATTAGAGCCATGCCGAACCTCTGTCCGTTTATAGTCACCAAAATAAGTACAGGAAAATGCCTTACGCCTTTTATTTACCTTTGTTTATGCAAAAGAATTGGATTGGGTAGTTTAATTTGTTTTCAAATTATATTTGTTGTGTTTACTAACCAAGTTTGTTTGTTTTTATTTTATTTTCATCATGCATCATAGGCATCATATTAGGAAGGTGTTGATTAAAGGTTGGTTGCCAAAAAGCGGGTTTACGGGGAGTCAATTACACAAATAACCGAGAAGAATGCCGTGGTTCGGACTGGTCTCTAAAACTTCGAGAGAAAAGGGGATAGTCTAGTAGAAGGGTGTGTTGCCAATTTGCCGAACATATAACGTAAATGTTCGCCAAAATAACCTTGAGGATTTGGTTGAATTTGGAATCGGTGGGATTCGGACACTAAGGACATTTTCTTTGAGAGGTATGGAGATATAGCTCACTGATCACCATCCGTGTGAGCGAACAGTTGATTCAAGCCATGGTTCGATTTCGGGACCCGACTTATCAATGTTTCACCTTCAATCAAGAAGACATGACTCAACCATAGAAGAGTATCTTGCTTTACTCGTGATCGACAATGTACAATTGACAAAATATATGTGAAGGAGCCTAAGCCGATGACCTTCAAGAAAAAGTTAGTGAGACCGACGGACATGGTGATGCATGGGCTGAAAAAGCAGATAAAGAAGAAGAATGAAACCATTTGCATTCCATGGTCCTCCTTACGAGATTTGGTTCTGAACCATCCCGACATGCTGAAAAGGGTAAATCTATTCGCTTTGGCCATTTATGGTTTGGTTATTTTCCCAAAAGTTCTCGGACATCTCGAAGTTGCAGTAGTTGATTTCTTCGAAAGGTTAAAACAAGGAGTCAACCCTGTCCCGACTATCCTAGCCGAGACCTTCAGATCCCTGAGTACTTGTCGAAGGGTTGGAAAGGGACGATTTAGTGGATGTGCTCAGTTGCTCAATGTTTGGATTTTGAGTCATTTTTGGAAAGTAGAGCGCACTCCGTTCTATATGTTTTCAAAAACATTTGCCCCGCTAGAAGCTTATCTCAAGAAAGAATGGCCGAAAGAAGTCACCGAGCAACATTGGGTATCAGTCTTTCAGAATCTTCGCACCAAGGATATAACATGGAGAGCACCCTGGATCCGTCCTTCAGTTCTGCTATACAAATGTGGAAGCCAAGATTGGGTACCTTTACTCGGGTTATGGGGAGGAGTTGGATATGCTCCGCTATTAGTCCAAAGACAATTTTCTTCGCGACAATTCCTACCCGCGACTGGAGGATTAGCACAGTTCGAGTTTGCTTTTACGGGTGAAGGATATATGAAGAGAGTCCGAGACATTGCAAAGTCTTGGAAGGAAATTCATTTCATGGAATTAGCCTTGTATGCTGATACCCTTACCCAAGATTACGACATATGGAGGAAGCAGCGGGTAAATAGTCGACAAATCTCGTCAACAAACTACACTATCCGAATCCTTTCTCGGAGGAAAGCGGTATCGAGCTAGAAATGGCAAGACAAAATTGAGCGAGAAAAGGCTAAGATGTCTCGGGACCTTAGTGCCCTTCAAGAAGAAAACTATCGGTGAAGATTGAAGCTCGGGTTGAAAGGTCCGAGGCGAAAAAGTACAAAGAGAAGCCGAGATCGTGAGAAAGCGACTTAAGGACCTTCATTTGGAAAACAAGAAATTAAGAAACACTATAAAGAATTACGGGTTGGGCAAGTCGACAATGAGAATGGAAGGAAGAAATTAGCAATATCAAGGGAGGAATGAAGTTTTGGAAGGAAAAGCAAAGAAAGAGGAGGAAAAGGCTGCTACCGTGTGATAGAGTTAAGAAGGAAGAACGCCGAGTATGAAATAGTGACTGCAGAATTGGCAAATAGTCAGTCTGAACATCAAGAATTAAAAAGGAAAACACGAGATCTAGAAAATGTGCTGCAATCTCGTCAACAACAATTAGATAACCTCCTGAAGGCTCTAGAAGAAAAGAGTGAGCAGTACGATAGGGACATTCACGCGTATGAAGGAACTCTCAAAGAAAAAGAAATGCAACTCGGCTTCTTGATCAATGAAATTGGCAAAGCGGCTATGCAAGTTGTTCAATTATCAGATGAAGCCGAAGTTCTCAGTTGCCAATTCCCTCCGAGCTAAAGATCGAGCATATCAGAGTTTTTAGAACAAGTAAAGAAACAAGGCAATGTGGCTAGGAAATTTGTGTAACCGTTGGAAAAATGGAAACTTTGTGTAATAGACTATGTTGATAAATGAAATGCCTAAATATGGGGCTATCTTGAAATCAACACCAATTTCTTTTGCATTCTTTGCATAACTAACATTTTGACATTCGTGCATTCATTCATGCATTCATCCATACATTGCATATTCCATAATCGGTCACTGAAGACAAAATATATAATTCGCAGTTGTAATACCACAAGACTGGAACCACGTCATCAGTATAAAAGGCGCCGACAAGCTAGAGTGATGGAGGCTGAATTCAATGAGAAAATTGAAAGGTTGGAAAGGGCTCAAAAGGAATTGCAAGAGCAAGCGGCCAAATCGCAACAAGAAGCGAGAGACCTAATGGTGAGATCTCGAGAGGAATCACTCGAACAAAGAGATCAAATGGCCAAGATGATGGAGATGATGTCAGCTTTAGTTAAAGGAAAGGGACCCATGCGAAGTCCTGACATTGAAGAATCTCGATCAAGAATTCACCACGATCAGGATCCACTCTATCCCCCAGGATTCACTCCACCGCTCGCATATACAACACAAAGAGGGTATACTCAAGGGGAACCCACTGGCTTGGAGCATCGACCTATGCCACCTGTTCCACCCACTAATTTGGGGCAAGGAATATTCGCGTCAAACCCAGGGGCTAGTCCTGGCGATCCACTAGTTCGGATCTGGATGACCCAGCAGAGGTAGCCAAGTTGAAATCGGATAACCATGACGCGAAATATAGGAGTCTAGAGGAAAGACTCAAAGCGATAGAAGGCACTGAAGTCTTCTCCGCACTAGGTGCTAAAGAACTCAGTTTGGTACCTGATCTGATTTTGCCCCAAGTTCAAAGTGCACGATTTTGAGAAGTATGATGGGACAAGATGCCCAAAGCGCATCTGGTCATGTTTTGTCGAAAAATGATTTGGTTATGTGAGCGAGGATAGACTACTTATACATTGCTTTCAAGATAGTCTAACAGGTGACTCTTGGTGGTACAATCAACTTAGTAGAGAAAAGATTCGATCTGGAAGGACTTGGCATCGACATTTTGCGAGCAGTACAAGCATGTATCGGAGATGGTGCGCACCGTATGACCTTGCAAATGATGGAGAAGAAACCAGCGAGAATCTTTTAGGCAAGTATATAAAGATGGAGAGATATCTCGCCCAAGTGGAGCCTCCACTAACTAAGACCGAGATAATGATCCTTTTCATCAATACTCTGAAAGCACCATTCTATGACAAGCTGGTGGGAAGTGCTACGAAGGATTTTTCAGATATTGTAATATCCGGTGAACTCATAGAGAATGCCGTCAAGAGCGGTAGAATGGAAGGATCAGAAGGCTCAAGAAAAGCAGCACCCGTAAGGAAGAAAGAGCCAGAAACTCACATGGTGGGAACTGGGAGTCGTTACATTCTCAATTCGTATCCTAACCAACCCCGACCTCGAAATTATCCACCCCCGAATTTCTATTATCCTCCTCAAACCCCTTACTACCAAGCATCACCGCCTACCTACCCTGTATACGCCATGAATAACCAAAGGCCCGTTACCACATTCCCACAAAACACTCTACCCACTCAAAACCAACCCAGAAATGAACCAAGACCAACAAGGCCCAATCCGGAGAGATGACAATTCACCCCTATTCCTCAGATCATATGGGGAATTGTACCCAAAACTTCTGGAGAAGCAATTAATATCTCCCATTACATGGCCCCTTAAACCTCCATACCAAATGGTACGATCCAAATGCTAGTTCGCATACCATGCAGGAAACGGGCATTCTCATCGAGAAGCTGTCTTGCTTTCAAAAGGAGAGTTCAAGGGCTCATCGATGCGGGCATTTTGCGATTTAATGGTCTTGGCGATCTGACCGGAATCCATTCCCAAACCACACCGAAGGGAATGTGGCCTTGATGGGAGAGGAGGATAAACAACAAAATAGAAGATGGGTTTTCAAATACGAACACCTCTGCAGAGAATCTGGAGATACTAAGTGAGAAAGGGTTGCTCTGTCGTTTTAACAGAGTATCCAAAGGAAAAGATGCAAAAGGTCACGCTTTTGCAAGCTCCATGGTATTGGGGAGCATGACATTCATCCTGCGAAGAATTGAAGTTCTTGCAAAGTATGATGGACAATAAGGAGATTGGGATTTTTGTAAAGCCAAAGAGGCCGATAGTGGAGAAATATGTGCCTTTGACAATCAATCATCGGGTTTCCCATATAAGCCGACCGACCGTTAATAATCTATTATGACGAAGAAGGAGCGGTGAAACCAAAATGATAATTGAAGTACCATCTCCTTTCCCTTATAAGGACAATAAAAGCGATCTAGTGGAAGTACGACGTCAACATCGTTACACGAAGGTGAAAAGCTTGAAACCGAAGACATTGGGGAAGTAGGTCATTTTACCCGATGGGCGGTGCTATTCTAAAGAAGTGGAACCGGTGAAGAAAAGTAGTGACTTGAAGCAAAAGGAAAGCGGTGATGCGAAGTTGAAGTCGAGTAAGAAATTCCACCGTGCAAGAAACTAAAAAGCACGTGAATGAGGAAGAAGCTCAAGAATTCTTGAAATTTATTAAGCCACAATGAGTATAGTGTGGTGGAACAATTGAGTAAGCAGCCAGCGCGAATCTCAGTTCTATCTCTGTTGTTAAATTCAGAGCCACACCGGAATGCTTTATTGAAAGTGTTAAATCAAGCTTATGTGGCCAACAACATATCTGTCGAAAAGCTTGATAGGTGGGTAAACAATCTGAATGCGGACAATTTTATCTCTTTTAGTGACGATGAGATACCGCCAAATGGTAGAGGCTCGGTGAAAGCGCTGCATATCACGACCCGCTGCAAGGGCTACATAATACCGAACGTACTCATCGATAATGGGTCAGCGCTAAATGTTATGCCATTAGCTACGCTTTCGAATCTGGATGGATTTGTCATACTTAAAGCCTGTCATTCCATGGTAAGGGCATTCGACGACGAGGCGCGAAGTCATGGGAAAGATCGAAATCCCTTTGGAAGTAGGCCTTACATCTATGAGGTCGAATTCAAGTCATGGACATTACACCTCTTATAAGCGCCTTTTGGGAAGACCTTGGATCCATTCTCTTGGGCGGTCCATCATCCCTCCATCAAAAGTTGAAATTTATCATGGATGGTTGTTTGGTCACAGTTGAGGCGAAGAAGACATTGTCGCATCTATCTCTGTTGATCGCCATACCGAAGTAAGCAAGGACGCGATGGAATGTTCCTTTCGATCCCTTGAATTCGTCAATGCCACTTTCATCATTGAAGAAATGAATTCGATGCCAAACCGCGAGAAATACCGAATGGGTGTCAAGTTGACCGTAGGAAGGGGAGCTCGTGCGAGAAGAGGTTTAGGAGACATCTACAAGGTATAGTTAGGGCTTTAAAGCCGATTGCATGACAAGGCCCGATACGGTTTGGGGTTCCAACCTGACATGCGCCAAAGAAGAAGACAGTGGAAGAAGGATCAAGAGAGAAGAATTGCAAGAACTTTGGGCCGAGTACCAGAATGGGAACCAATAGAGTACCCTCCTTTGTCAAAAACATTTACATCTGCGGGAATGATGTACCCTGGACAAGATGATCCACGAAACATCTTTGGGGTTAATTGAAAGGGGTTTTGAATATCAGTATAAATGTCATTGACAAAGAAGCTGGTGCAAGTAAAGATGTCTCGAGGATACGCCCTTGCCCTCCTGGTTTCATGTTGAACAATTGGACTGCTGAGGAGCTTCTTGTAGTTTATAAGTGTTCAGAGTAATGCTAAACATTAACCTTCTATTGTGTCCTTAGATATAATAGAATTCTTTTGTAAGAGCTTGCATTCACTCTTTATCATCTAAATGAATATCAATGAAGGTGCATTTTGTCACGATTTTTCGCATTATCACTAATTTCATAATCATCTTCTCATTTCATAGCCTATCCTTACATTTGCCTCATTGCCACGACATAATATTTTGTTTGTTGTTTCCAATACTTGGATGTCCTCTATAACTTCCTTTTCCATTCAACTTTCGGTGCTCGGATATTGACGACATGAATAAGCTGAATTCTGAATCTTGAAATTGATTTTGAGAATTTGTTTGCTTAGGAGAATTTGAAGTCAAGAAAATGTGAAGATTATGTCTCATCTCTGAATTGTTAAGAATGGTGGAACAAGAGGATAAACAGATTTTGCCTCACGAAGAATCTGTGGAAACAATAAATTTGAGCAATGAAGAAAGGAAACAAGAAGTGAAGATCGGGACTTCTATTTGAGAGTACCGGGCATAATTTGATCACTTTACTCCACGAATACAAAGATGTTTTCGCATGGTCATACCGGGACATGCCGGGCTATATGAAGATTTAGTGGTCCATAAGCTCCCATTAAAGCGAATGCAAGCCCATCCAGAAAAAATTAAGACGAATGAGACCCAAATGTTGTTGAAAATAAAAGAGGAAGTCAAGAAGCAATTTGATGTTGGCTTCCTACAAGCCTCAAATATCCGAATGGGTGGCTAACATAGTCCAGTACCAAAGAAAGATGGAAAAATACGAATGTGCGTGGATTACTGCATGACTTGAATCGAGCAAGCCCAAAAGATAATTTTCCTTGCCACATATTGACACATTGGTGGACAACACAAACAAAACATTCATTGTTTTCTTTCATGGATGGATTCTCGGGTATAATCGGATCAAGATGGCCCGGAGGATATGGAGAAAACTACCTTCATAACAATGTGGGAAGCGTTCGCTACAAGGTGATGCCATTCGGGTTAAAGAATCTTTGGGGCAACATATCGGAGGGCTATGGTGGCGTTATTCCATGACATGATGCATAAAGAAATAGAGGTCTACGTCGATGATATGATTGCTAAATCTCGAGGAGAAGAAGAGCATGTAGTGAACCTCAAGAAGTTGTTCGAAGGCTAAGAAAGTTTCACTAAAGCTTAATCGAGCAAATGTACATTCGGGGCTACCTCGGGAAAGTTGCTAGGCTTCATTGTCGATAAAAGAGGTATCGAAGTTGATCCAGATAAAATAAAAGCCATCCAAGAATTACCACCTCGCGCATGCGCAAAAGGAAGTTAGAGGATTTTAGGAGATTAAACTACATCGCCTGATTTATCGCTCAACTTACCAACCAATGCGACCCAATCTTTCGGCTTCTTGAAAACATAACACAGGAGAATGGAATGAGGAATGCCGGTGGCATTTGATAAGATAAAACAATATTTGTCCGATCCTCCAGTGCTAGTACCGCCAACTCCGAAAGACCATTGATTTTGTATTTGATTGTGTTTGAAAGTTCAATAGGTTGCATACTAGGGCAACACGACGAGTCGGGAAAGAAAGAAAAGCGATCTACTACCTCGGCAAAAGTTCATGAATATGAGGCAAAATATTCGTCCATTGAGAAATATTGTTGCGCTCTGGTTTGGGTAGCTCGAGACTCGGACAATATATGTTGTATCACACGACATGGCTAATTTCAAAGTGGACCCAATAAAATACATGATGGAATCGCCGCACTATCGGGAAGAATGGCGCGATGGCGAGATCCTCCTTCGAATATGACATTGCCTATGTAAATCGAAGTCGATAAAAGGAGTGCAATAGCTGACTTCTTAGCAACTCGAACGACAGAGGAATATGAGTCTTTAAGATTCGATTTCCCAGATGAAGACTTAATGTGTATCACAGAAATAGAATCCGAGTCATCAAAAGAGAAGTCATGGAAGATGTGCTTTGATGGTGCATCAAATGCTCTAGGGCATGGAATTGGAGTAATCCTGGTATCACCAGACGGGAATCATTATCCGTTCACCGCAAGACTGAACTTCTTCTGTACCAATAATATCGCAGAGTATGAGGCTGTATCATGGGGCTTCGTGCGACTTTCGGCGAAACATCGAGATCTTGGAGGTGTACGGGGACTCAAACCTAGTGATTTACCAAATCCGTGGAGAGTGGGAAGTGAGGGACTCAAAATTGATTAAGTCTGACGATTTAGTGGTGGATTGATCAAGGAGTTCAAAGAAATAACTTTTCATTACTTCGCGAGAAGAGAACCAACTGGCCGACATACAGCCACTTTGGCTTCAATGTTCAAAGCAAGTAAAGAAGCGAAATAATGCCCTCAAAATGAGCATATACGAGGTCCCCGCACCTTTGTTGTAGCATTGAGAAAGAGGCGACGGACGGCCATGGTTCCATGATATCTTAGAATATATCAAGAATCAAAGCTATCCGAACAAGCAAATGAGAATGACAAAAGAACAATCAGAAGAATGGCAGCGGGATTTGTTCTTGATGGGGATATCATGTATAAAAGAGGAAAGGATCAAGTACTTTTGAGATGCGTGGATGATGTCGAAGCCAGAAAGATACTTGAAGATGTCCATGAAGGAATCTGTGGGACACATGCCAATGGTTTCAATATGGCCAGAAAGATTCGAGACTCGGTTACTCTTGGTGACGATGGAAAGCGATGTCGCTTTTGCGAAAATGCCACAAATGTCAAATCTATGGTGATAAAATTCATGTAGCCCCTTCGCCCCTTCACGTCATGACTTCTCCGTGGCCTTTTTCTATGTGGGGCATGGATGTTATAGGGCCAATTTCTCCAAAAGCATCAAATGGACATCGATTCATTTTGTGGTTATCGATTACTTCACAAAATGGATAGAAGTCGCTTGTTTGCCAATGTGACGAGGACTGCAGTTTGTAAGTTTTTGAAAAAGGAAATCATTTGCGGTATGGTTTGTTCGAAAGAATCATTTGAGATAATGCCACGAATCTGAACAATAAAATGATGAAAGAAGTGTGCGGCGGCCCAAATAAAGCATCATAATTCCTCGCCCTATCGCCTAAAGATGAGCAGGGGCATTGAAGCGACTAACAAGAACATTAAGAGGATCATTGGGAAAATGGTGAGACATATAAAGATTGGCACGAGAAACTTCCATTTGCTTTGTTTGCATATCGCACATCATGCGAACATCTACGGAGCAACTCCTTTCTCTCTAGTCTATGGAATGGAAGGCATGCTACCTATCGAGGTTGAGATCCCTCTCTGCAGTATTGATGGAATCAAAGTTAGAAGAAGCAGAATGGGTTCGAGCTCGATATGATCAGTTGAACCTCATTGAAGAAAAACGTCTAAGGGCAATTTGTCACGAGCAAATGTACCAAAAGAGGATGATCGCAGCCCATGACAAGAAGGTACGACCAAGAGAATTCCATGAAGGAGAACTCGTGCTGAGAAAAATTCTCCCAATACAAAAAGACCTGCGAGGAAAATGGGCACCAAATTGGGAAGGACCATACGTTGTAAAAAAGGCATTCTCAGGCGGAGCTTTGATCCTTACCGAGATGGATGGGAATGAGTTACCAAATCCAGTGAATTCAGATACTGTGAAGAAACATTATGCTTAAAAAAAAGGAAAATCAAGATGAAAACCCGAAAAAAGGCATCTTAAAAAAAAAGAAAAGAAAAAGAAAAAAGAAAAAGAGAGAGGGATCAAGGTGAAAACCCGAAAAAGGCATCTTGATTAACACAAAAGATTAGGATGAAAACCCGAAAGGGCATCCTAATGAGGTAAACCTGGCTTAAAGAGCGTGGCGTTTTAACAGCGGGTCAAACAGTGAGACTACAGTATTTGAAGCATTTCTGAAAGCTTGAAATCTTCTACGCAAGAAGCCGCGCTCGAAAAGATTTTTGATTGAGGAACGAGAAAGAGTTCATGTGTTGAATATCTAGAGCATTTGTATCCGTTGAATACGATCATTTCTTTCTTTTTGACATTTTTTACTCTCATTGGTTAACTTGCTTTGTTTGCCACATTTGAAATAGATGAATATGAGATATCATTTTTGTCCCTATCTGACCTTTTTCATGTATCTCATTATGTGTTTATTTACATGATAAATGGTGAAATGACATACTCTAAACAAAAGAAATGTTAAGCATTACGGATGAAAATTTGATAAGCACAAGAGTCTCAAAGTAAGAACAAAGTTCAATCGAAGCGGAAGAGTAATATCGAGAAACGTCGATTACTCGTGAAGCTTGAAAGCATGTATAAGGCACGAAGAGAAAGTCGAGAATCAAAGCAATGAACACAGATCCTCAACAATCGTGGCTAAATGGACATCCGACAAACATGCTTAAGGAGCACTGCATAATCATGTAGACAAAAAAGCATTTAAGTGCATATCATGATAACATCATACATGGCATATACAGGTACTCCAACAGAGCAAGAAATCTTGAATGAGAGTCGCACTGAATCAAAGGAAAAGACACCCGAATTCTACCAAAGGACAGGTTTTGGTATTTTGATGTTTTTAATTCATGCTTTTCAAGGAAAATCAACTCATATTGCGAGAGGTGAGTTGAGCCTCGGTGTAATATCCTGAATTAGGGCCTAATCGGAATAGTGGTTTCGTGACCACAAATCCGAGATAGAAATAATTATTTTACAATGATTTTGATGTTTATGATATGATTGCATGATTGTGTGAAAATTTCGTGATGAAATTCTATGCCTAAAGTGCTTAAATTGAAAGTAGGGACTAAATCGAATAAGTTGCAAAACTTGCATTCTAGAAGTTTTTAGTATGAAATTGTTTTGGAATATTAATGAGGAGGTCTTAAATAGCAATTTGACCAATTTTAAGTTCATGGACAAATTAGGACATGGAAGGAATTTTTGGAAAGTTTAGTAGTAAGGGTATTTTGGTCATTTAGTTATTAAAATGAATTAAAACAAAATTAAAAGCCAATTTTGTCCATCTTCTTCATTAGGCCGAAATTTCAAGGGTTCTCCATAGCTAGGGTTTGTTTCAAGCTTCCAAGCTCCATAATCAAGAAAGACGTGGAATCGACCTCAATCGAGGAAAAGAAAAGATTGTGGACTAAATTGCAAAATCTTTGTATTTTGGTACCAAGGTAAGTTCATGTGTAAATAATGTAGCATAATGGTTATTTTTAAGTTATTGATGTTAATTATATGCTATGCTGAATTTTATTATGAAATGTATGCTTTGTGGTTAATTTCAAATAATATGTAAATTATGTGAACTACTTGTTAAATATAATTGTTACCGAGTATTGATTTCGGCATTCTACGGAAGACGGCAAGGATAAGTGATCGAGGGAAAAAGCCCGTTTGAACCTTAGGAATAGATTAGGATACAAGTGACATGTCACTAGGATGGTTGAGCATCCGAACTCGTTGAGTTGAGTCCGAGTTCACTTATGGATGCGAATGTTCGAACTCGTTGAGTTGAGTCCGAGTTCGTGAGATGTAACTAGGCATCCGAACTCGTTGAGTTGAGTCCGAGTTCACTTATGGATGCGAACGCCCGAGCTCGTTGAGTTGAGTCCGAGTTCGCTTATGGGCGGGTTACATGATTGCTTGATTGAATATGTAGCACTTATGTGCAATTTATCCGTATCCGAATTATATTCGATGTGTTCAACGGGTAAAGTTCTACTCAAATGGAGGAAAATTTCGAGATGTAAAGAGACGTATTGGTAAGTGATATGAAATGGATATTTTGGACAGGTATGTATTTAACCCTCGGGTTGAGTATTGATACAACCACTATAAGGTAATAAGATGATGAAAAATGATTAGAAATGTGATACGTGTTTTAGTGATGCATGCTAATGTTGATTGGTATGACTGTTTGTTATGTTACTTATTATTTGCATATGAACTTACTAAGCATTTATGCTTACTCCCTCCTTCTTACTCATTGTAGTTTTGGACAAGCCAGCTCAGGAGTCGGGATAGGTCGAAGGCTCAGTCACACTATCCAGAAGACTTTTGGTAAATGGCCTGTAAATTTAAGTATGGCATGTATAGCAATATACCTTTTTGTGTAAATGATCTTATGGTATGGTGATGGAATGGTTGAGGAAATGCTTGATAATGATAAATTATGAAAATAGTTAGTTTAGATTATATTTGATGTTAAGGAAAATTAATAAGATACTTAGTGCATAAAAACTCATAAAAGGGATGAAATTTGCCATAAACAGAATACTGCAGCAACACTGACGTGAGTTTGAAAATTTACTAAAAATCATAGAAATTGAATTTGGTGATGGACTACATATCAAATTGAAGCTTATTATGTCTAGTTTCACATGAAACAAATGAAACAAGTAAAGGAATTATATGTTAGAAGATATTAGAATTTTAGTGAAACAGGGTCATAGCAGTTTCTGAATCCCCTGTTCCAACTTTAGAAATTCACCATAAATTGTAAAGATATAATTAGGTAGTGTATTTTATATTATCAGAATCCTTATTGAGTCTATTTTCAGAATAAATAAATCTCATATTCATATGAATTTTGTACAGAGAGAAATATGGTTCGTAGTAAACAGAGGTCAGACCAGTCAAGTCCTGAAACAGGGGTAACTTTAACTAATAAACTGTACTAATTGGTCCAACCAAAAATTCTAAAAAAAAATTAGTAAATAGGTATATGAGTCTAGATTCAGGGAAAATTTACGGATCTTGATTTTGAGTTTCGTAACTCGAGATATGATTTTTCTTGTGACTGTGATGCAAGTAGCTTAAAAGCTGCGAATGTAGAAATAAATAATCTAAAGTTCTAAATATGTTAAATTAAGCTTAGTAACACCTCATACTCGACTCGTGACGGTCTCGGCGTGGGGCGTTACATTTAGTGGTATCGAGCAGGTTTAGTCGGTTCTCGGACTACGTGTTGTATGTACGGATTTTGCTATACATGCCATATGTATGAATTGTGATAGTGTGACGACTTCTGACCTTTTAAATGATTTTTATATAGTAAATGGATCCCGATCCAGTGTGGCAGATGAAGTAGAGAGTAATGCGCCAGCTTCCTGAAGGGGCAGCCATTGATCAAGGGCAGCGTGACTGAAAACCCACCTCCTCTTGTTGGTCGTGGAGGAGGAGAAAGGGATCGGAAGCCTTTCTCCAAATGATGAGTGCATGGTACATCGAGTTCGTTCGACGAACCCAAATGTACGACCTCCCCACCTCCCCAATTCCTCAACCTGCACCCCGATGCCTCAAGGTATGGATCGATGAAATTTCACAGAACTCCAGTTGATGTAATTAAGTAAACAAGAAATTTGAAGAATTTAGAGCAAATATTGATGATGATGAGAAAGCGAGTTCGGCTTGAAAATTCTATCCGGTATTTGATGAATTATCTTGTACACTGAAGAATGTTTGAAATGTGCTACATCTTTGTTGAGAGATTCAGCCTATAATTGGTGGAAGACTTTGATTTCGGTAGTACCGAAAGAGAGGGTAACACAGGAATTCTTTCAAGAAGAGTTTGGAAGAAATATATTAGTGAAAGATTTATTGATCGAAATGTAAAGAGTTTCTTGAGTGAAGCAAGGTAATATGACGATCTCGAATATGAAAGAGAGTTTGTTCGATTAAGTAAGTATGCCAGGGAATATGTTCCTACAGAAGCCAAGATGTGCCGACGATTTGAAGACGGGCTTAATGAAGACATTAAGGTATTTGTTGGGATCCTTGAACTAAAAGAAATGGTGGTACTTGTCGATCGAGCTTGCAAGGCTGAAGAATTACTGAAGGAAAAGAAAAAGGTAGAATCTGAAACAAGAAATTGGAAGAAAAGACCAATGAGTAATGTACCCTCACAAAGAAACCGGAAAGTCAAGAAATATGAATCCTCGTTCCCAAGTTTCAATTTGGGCAATCATATGGAAATTTTAAGAAGCGAAATGTGGGTCCTAAATCTCGGACAACCTGCGGCTAGTGTGGGAAATACGAGATTTGTTAAACCCGAAAGTGCCGGTGTGGTAGAAATCATTTTGGTCCGTCAGAGCAAATGAATGTTTTCGATGTGGTTCTCCGGATCATTTTATTAGAGACGCCTGAGAGAGTCGAGAAAGAAAAATTTCGAATGTAAAGGCTAGTGGTGCAGACTCGAGGGGAAGGTATCCGAGAAAAGCTGGAAGTGAAACAAGCAGTAAGAATGTAGCCAGGGATGCACCAGTTAGACCTGAAGGAAGGGCTCCGGCTAGAACTTATGCTATTAAAGCGCGTGAAGATGCTTCCTCACCGATGTGATTACGGTACATTTCTCTCTATAATGTTAATGTTATTGCTTTGATTGATCCGGTTCTACTCATTCATATGTGTGCATGAAATTGGTGTCTAGTATGAATATACCGTTGAGAACACGAATTTATGATTAGAGTGTCGAATCCGTTAGGCAAATGTGTATTTGTTGATAAAGTATGTAAGAAATGTCCTTTAATGATTCGGGATCATTACTTTCCGGCCGACTTGATGTTGTTGCCGTTTGATGAGTTTGATGTTATTTTGGGTATGGATTGGTTGACATTGCATGATGCTAAAATAAATTGCAAAGAAAAGGTTATAGAATTAAAGTGTGAAAATGGTGAAACTCTGCGGGTTGAATCAGATAAATCAGAGGCATTGCCTAGTGTGATTTCTTCAATGTCGGCTCAAAGATATCGAGAAAGGGTTATGAAGCTTATTTGGCGTATGTAATTAATACAAAAGAAGTTGAAAAGAAAGTTGAATCGGTCTTGGGTTGTGTGAATTTGCGGATGTATTTCGGAAGAATTGTCGGGTTTGCCTCCAGTTAGGGAAGTAGAATTTGGTATTGATTTGATACCGGGAACAGCTCCGATCTCGATTTCTCCATATAGAATGGCACCAACAGAGTTGAAAGAATTAAAGTCGCAGTTGCAAGAGTTGGTGATAAAGGTTTTGTGAGACCGAAGTTTTTCACCTTGGGGTGCTCCGTGTTATTTGTGAAAAGAAGGATGGTTCTATGAGATTATGTGTTGATTATCGGCGGTTAAACAAGGTGACAATCAAAAACAAGTATCCGTTGCGAGAATTGATGATTTGTTTGATCGGCTAAAAGGAGCGACATGGTTTTCAAAGATTGACTTGAGATCTGGGTATTACCAATGCGGGTAAAGGAGTCGGATGTACCTAAAACGCTTTTAGAACAAGGTATGGTCATTATGAATTTTAGTTATGCCATTCGGGTTGACAAATGCTCTCTTGTGTTTATGGATTTAATGAATCGCATATTTCAGCCATACTTGGACAAATTTGTTGTGGTGTTTATAGATGATATTTTAATTTATTCAAAAGATGAGACAGAGCATCTTGAGCATTTGAGGATAGTTTTGCAAACTTTGAGAGATAAGCATTTGTATGCTAAGTTTAGTAAAAGTGAATTTTGGCTCCGGAAGTTGGATTTTTGGGTCATATTGTTTGGTGATGGTATACGGGTTGATCCTAGTAAAATTTCAGCCATTGTTGATTGGAAACCACCAAAAACGAATCGAAGTTAGAAGTTTCTTGGGGCTAGTGGGTATTATCGGCGGTTTGTAAATGGATTTTCTATAATTGCTGCTCCTATAACTAGATTACTCGAAAGGATGTTAAATTTGAATGGACGGAAGAATGTCAACGAGTTTTGAAGAATTGAAAAGTTATTAACAGAGGCACCGGTGTTAGTACAGCCGAATCGTAAAGAATTTGTGGTGTATAGTGATGCTTCTCTAAATGGTTTGGGGTGTGTGCTCATGCAAGAAGGAAAAGTGGTGGCATATGCTTGAGGCGATTAAAACCTCATGAGAGGAATTATCCTACTCACGATTTGGAATTGGTGCGGTGGTGTTTGCTTTGAAAATTTGGCGACATTATTTGTATGGTGAAAATGTCGGGTATATACCGACCACAAAAGTCTTAAGTACTTGATGTCACAAAAAGACTTGAATTTGAGACAACGAAGATGGTTGGAGTTGTTGAAAGATTACGAGCTTGTTATTGATTATCATCCGGGAAAAGCGAATGTGGTTGCTGATGCTTTGAGCAGAAAGTTGTTGTTTGCTTTGAGAGTTATGAACACTCAGTTGAACGTGTCAGATGATAGCTCGATTCTAGCAGAGTTAAGAGCAAAACCAATGTTTTTACAAGAGATTTCTGAAACTCAGAGAGATGATCAAGATTTGCAAGCCAAGAGAAAACAGTGTGAAGTAGATATAGAGTCAGATTTCAAAATTGGTTCTGATGGGTGCTTAATGTTTAAAGATCGGATTTGTGTACCGAAGAATGAGGAATTGATTCAAAAGATCCTACAGGAAGCACATAGTGGTTATTTCTCGATTCATCCGGGTAGTACGAAAATGTATAATGACTTGAAGAAAATGTATTGGTGGAATGGAATGAAAAGAGATATATCAGAGTTTGTGTCCAAATGCTTAATTTGTCAACAGGTGAAAGCCGAACACCAAGTACCTTCAGGATTACTCCAGCCTATTATGGTTCCTGAATGGAAATGGGATCGGATTACTATGGATTTTGTTTCAGGATTGCCATTGACTCCAGGAAAGAAAGATGCCATCTGGGTGATAGTTGACAGATTAACTAAGTCGGCTCATTTTATTTCGGTACGTACGAATTATTCTCTTAACAAGTTGGCTGAACTGTATATTAAAGAAATTGTTAGATTACACGGAATACCATTATCGATTATTTCAGATAGAGATCCAAGGTTTACCTCACGGTTTTGGCAAAAGTTGCAAGACGCGTTAGGTACGAAGTTAAATTTCAGTACTGCTTTTCATCCACAAACTGATGGACAATCAGAGAGAGTAATTCAGATTCTTGAAGACATGCTCAGATGTTGTGTATTGGAATTTCAAGGTAGTTGGGAAAGGTATTTACCGTTGATAGAATTTGCTTATAATAATAGTTATCAGACAAGTTTGAAGATGGCACCTTATGAAGCATTATATGGTCGTAAATGTCGGACGCCTTTGTATTGGACTGAACTCAAGGAAAATCAGATTTATGGAGTTGATCTAATAAAAAAGCTGAAGAAAAGTGAAGGTAATTGAGATTGTTTGAAAGTTGCTTCAGATAGATGTAAATCTTATCTGATTTAAAACGAAAGGACATTGAATTTCAAGTTGGTGATAAAGTATTTTTAAAGGTGTCTCCGTGGAAGAAAGTCCTTAGATTTGGACGGAAGGGCAAATTAAGTCCGCGTTTTATTGGGCCGTATGAAGTAATCCAAAAAGTTGGACCGGTAGCATATCGGCTAGCATTACCACGAATTAGAGAAGATTCATGATGTGTTCCACGTATCTATGTTACGTCGGTATCGTTCGGATCCTTCACATGTAGTTTCACCGACGAAATTGAACTACAACGGATATGACCTACGAAGAAGAACCGATTAAAATTTTAGCTCGAGAAGTCAAACAATTAAGAAATAAAAGTGTTGCACTTGTGAAAGTGTTGTGGCAAAAGCATGGGGTAGAAGAGGCTACATGGGAACCTGAAGAAACTATGAGAAACCAATACCCACACTGTTTACGGTAAGATTTTCGAGGACAAAAATCCTTAAAAGGGGGGGAGAGTTGTAATATCCTGAATTAGGGCCTAATCGGAATAGTGGTTTCGTGACCACAAATCCGAGATAGAAATAATTATTTTACAATGATTTTGATGTTTATGATATGATTGCATGATTGTGTGAAAATTTCGTGATGAAATTCTATGCCTAAAGTGCTTAAATTGAAAGTAGGGACTAAATCGAATAAGTTGCAAAACTTGCATTCTAGAAGTTTTTAGTATGAAATTGTTTTGGAATATTAATGAGGAGGTCTTAAATAGCAATTTGACCAATTTTAAGTTCATGGACAAATTAGGACATGGAAGGAATTTTTGGAAAGTTTAGTAGTAAGGGTATTTTGGTCATTTAGTTATTAAAATGAATTAAAAACAAAATTAAAAGCCAATTTTTGTCCATCTTCTTCATTAGGCCGAAATTTCAAGGGTTCTCCATAGCTAGGGTTTGTTTCAAGCTTCCAAGCTCCATAATCAAGAAAGACGTGGAATCGACCTCAATCGAGGAAAAGAAAAGATTGTGGACTAAATTGCAAAATCTTTGTATTTTGGTACCAAGGTAAGTTCATGTGTAAATAATGTAGCATAATGGTTATTTTAAGTTATTGATGTTAATTATATGCTATGCTGAATTTTATTATGAAATGTATGCTTTGTGGTTAATTTCAAATAATATGTAAATTATGTGAACTACTTGTTAAATATAATTGTTACTGAGTATTGATTTCGCATTCTACGGAAGACGGCAAGGATAAGTGATCGAGGGAAAAAGCCCGTTTGAACCTTAGGAATAGATTAGGATACAAGTGACATGTCACTAGGATGGTTGAGCATCCGAACTCGTTGAGTTGAGTCCGAGTTCACTTATGGATGCGAATGTTCGAACTCGTTGAGTTGAGTCCGAGTTCGTGAGATGTAACTAGGCATCCGAACTCGTTGAGTTGAGTCCGAGTTCACTTATGGATGCGAACGCCCGAGCTCGTTGAGTTGAGTCCGAGTTCGCTTATGGGCGGGTTACATGATTGCTTGATTGAATATGTAGCACTTATGTGCAATTTATCCGTGTATCCGAATTATATTCCGATGTGTTCAACGGGTAAAGTTCTACTCAAATGGAGGAAAATTTCGAGATGTAAAGAGACGTATTGGTAAGTGATATGAAATGGATATTTTGGACAGGTATGTATTTAACCCTCGGGTTGAGTATTGATACAACCACTATAAGGTAATAAGATGATGAAAAATGATTAGAAATGTGATACGTGTTTTAGTGATGCATGCTAATGTTGATTGGTATGACTGTTTGTTATGTTACTTATTATTTGCATATGAACTTACTAAGCATTTATGCTTACTCCCTCCTTCTTACTCATTGTAGTTTTGGACAAGCCAGCTCAGGAGTCGGGATAGGTCGAAGGCTCAGTCACACTATCCAGAAGACTTTTGGTAAATGGCCTGTAAATTTAAGTATGGCATGTATAGCAATATACCTTTTTGTGTAAATGATCTTATGGTATGGTGATGGAATGGTTGAGGAAATGCTTGATAATGATAAATTATGAAAATAGTTAGTTTAGATTATATTTGATGTTAAGGAAAATTAATAAGATACTTAGTGCATAAAAACTCATAAAAAGGGATGAAATTTGTCATAAACAGAATACTGCAGCAACACTGACGTGAGTTTGAAAATTTACTAAAAATCATAGAAATTGAATTTGGTGATGGACTACATATCAAATTGAAGCTTATTATGTCTAGTTTCACATGAAACAAATGAAACAAGTAAAGGAATTATATGTTAGAAGATATTAGAATTTTAGTGAAACAGGGTCATAGCAGTTTCTGAATCCCCTGTTCCAACTTTAGAAATTCACCATAAATTGTAAAGATATAATTAGGTAGTGTATTTTATATTATCAGAATCCTTATTGAGTCTATTTTCAGAATAAATAAACCTCATATTCATATGAATTTTGTACAGAGAGAAATATGGTTCGTAGTAAACAGAGGTCAGACCAGTCAAGTCCTGAAACAGGGTAACTTTAACTAATAAACTGTACTAATTGGTCCAACCAAAATTCTAAAAAAATTAGTAAATAGGTATATGAGTCTAGATTCAGGGAAAATTTACGGATCTTGATTTCGAGTTTCGTAACTCGAGATATGATTTTTCTTGTGACTGTGATGCAAGTAGCTTAAAAGCTGCGAATGTAGAAATAAATAATCTAAAGTTCTAAATATGTTAAATTAAGCTTAGTAACACCTCATACTCGACTCCGGCGACGGTCTCGGGCGTGGGGGCGTTACACTCGGGGCACGCTGAGGTATTTTTTAGTTTTAAATTGACTCATATTGCGAGAGGTGAGTTAAGCCTTTTAATTTTTGTTTTTTCAAAATCAACTCATATTGCTAGAGGTGAGTTGAGCCTCGGGACACGCTGAGGTATTTTCAATTTTTGTGTTTTAACTTCAACTCATATTGCGACAGATGAGTTGAGCCTCAAGACACGTTGAGGTATTTTTAATTGTTGTTTTCAAAATCAACTCATATTGCGAGAAGTGAGTTGAGCCTCGGGGCACGCTGAGGTATTTTTTAGTTTGACTCATATTGCGAGAGGTGAGTTAAGCCTTTTAATTTTTGTTTTTCAAAATCAACTCATATTGCTAGAGGTGAGTTGAGCCTCGGGGCACGCTGAGGTATTTTCAATTTTTGTGTTTTAATTTCAACTCATATTGCGAGAGGTGAGTTGAGCCTCAGGACACGATGAGGTAATCTCAATTTCTGTTTGTCAAGAATCAACTCATATTGCGAGAGGTGGGTTGAACCTTTTAATTTCTACTTTTTCAAAATCAGCTCATATTGCGAGAGGTGAGTTGAGCCTCGGGTCACATGTCGAGGTATTTTCAAAATCTGTTTTTCAAATTCTGTTTTCAAAAATCAACTCATATTGCGAGAAGTGAGTTGAGCCTTGGCTCACGTGCTGAGCTATTTTCAATTTCTGTTTTCAAAAAATTTCAACTCATATTGCGAGAGATGAGTTGAGCTTTTTAATTTCTGCGAGAGTTGAGTTGAGTCTTTTAATTTCTGTTCTTCAAAAATCAACTCATATTGCGAGAGGTGAGTTGAACCTCCGGTCACATATCGAGGTATTTTCAAAATCTGCTTTTCAAGTTAAGTTTCAAAAAAATCAACTCATATTGCGAGAGGTGAGTTGAGCCTTGGCTCACGCGCTGAGCTATTTTCAATTTCTGTTTTTAATGTCTGTTTTTAGAGAGTCAATTCATATTGCGAAAAATGAGTTGAGCTCAGGATCACATGCCGAGTAGAGAATAAAGATTGAAGCTGATTAAAGACGTCAGATTCTGTCTCCTTAAAGTTGAAGTGGAGTTGATCGAGGGCATCAGACTTGCCTTTCTTGAGTCGCAGAAGAGAAGACCAAAACCTTATCTCACTGAAGCGATAGAAGAGCATATTGAAGTTGTAGATCTTATCTTTCTGAAGTTACAGTGAAGCGGATCGAAGCCACAAATCTCATATCCTTGAAGTTACATTGGAACAGATTGAAGCTACAAGTCATATCTCCGAATTTGCAGTAGATTGAACCAAAGCTACAAGATGCGGTGGACTGAAAAGGGACTAACTAAACAAGAAGAGTTCCAAAGCAAGTCAAGACCTAGCAAGACCGGGCAAGTTTGGTCTTCCTTGAAAGTCTTTGCTCTATTATCGTTGCACGACAATGAGCAAAGAGGGGCAGCTGTAGAAGCCCAAATTGCCCGGGCCCGATTATATCAAAACCCAACCAAACCTCTAAACCCACTAAAACCCTTAACCCATGACCCATTTACATCTACCCAAACCCATTACAAAACCCAAATATTAAACCCAATTCAAAAGCCCATTAAGCCCCCCAAAAAAACCTAACCCAAAAAAAAAAAGAAAAAAGAAAAAAGAAAAAAACCTAACAAAAAAAAACTAAAAAAACCTAGCCACCTAACCACTTTCCCACTTGCCCCATTTTTCCTCCCATTTTTCCTCCCATTTTTCCTCCCATTGTCTACCACCACCACCTACAAAATAGAAAAAAAATAATAGAAAATCATGTAAAAGATGGCTATAAAAGCCATTCAAAAATCATGTAAAAGGGAGGAGAGAATTTTGATCAATACAAAGAATTTATCTTCAAAAATACCTAAAGGTGATTTTATCTTCGTTATTATTTTATTTTTATTTTTTTTCCTTTTTTCGAATCTATTAATCTATATATATACATCATAATAAAAAAATATAATAAATATATATATACAAAACAAATATAAAAAAATTACATTTTTCGCCATCACAGCGTGCGGTGGCGTGATGACGGACCATGCCGATGGTCGACCATTGACTGCCCTTGGCAATTCCCTTCCCCTCCTTCTCTCTTCTCTCTCTCTTCTTTTTTCATTTATTTTTCGTATTTACCTTAGATTTCATATTATTTTGCTATTTAATTTAGCTTTAAATATTAATCATGTTATATATGTAATATTGTTATCACTATTATTTTTATATATTGTTATTATTATATTATATTTAGCTATATATATATATTTTCTTTATGTTCCGTTTCTTACTATTGTATGCATATATATCTATTATTATATTTATTATTAATATTGTTAGCATTAGTACTTTTACTTAATGTGTATGTAGATATACATGTACATATTAATAGTTTTTATCATATGTGTATATTGTATATATTATATTTATATTATATATATATTCCTAATGTTATTAGTTGTATATTTCTTGTATATTTCCATGTATATATTTTATATTGTCTCATGTACATACTCAAATACTATTATATATATACGTATTTTTAATACCATATCATGTATATAGTATTATATTTATTTTATCCTATTATATTTATTATTAATATTAGTACACATATTTTATTATAGGAGTATATATATTCTTTTCTTTATATAGTATTATTTTCATATATCGTTATATTTATTATTATATTTATTATTTTTCTCTATTGTTACTTACTATTTTGTTTTAAATTATTATGTATTATTTGGTATATATCGTCTTTTATTATTACTCTTATTATCATTATTAGTACATGTCCATTATATATGTAGATATTTTAATACATATAAGTACATATTCATGTAGTGTTGTTAGCATATATATATATAAAATATATTTTTCTGTTATTAATATTTCTAATATATGTTGTATATTTTCATTTTGGTATGTCATGTATATATATATATATGTATATGTATGTTTTATGTATATATTGTTATTTTCTATTGTCATTATGAATATATTATTTTTCTTATTATATTGGTAGTACATCATTTCTATTTTTTTGTAAATATTAATATTGTTGTTTTAATATTCTCGGTTTTAACATTTCATTATTAATTGCATCATTGTTTTGTATTATTTACTTAATTCTTATTTTAAACAATGTTTTACTCATAATTTTAATTTCAATAAATAAGGCAGCATGCCGATTTAATATTAAGTCATTGATTTCATCGCTATGTTGGGTGAATATCAATCGACTCGTGTTAAAACGGTACGTCCTTGTAAAAAAAACGAAACTTGAAATTTCTCGTGTTTTGATCGGATCACGATTCAATGTTACTTTGAACTTGCAATTTTGAAAATTAAGACAATACTTGTTTAATAAGATACCAATTTTGGGCGTCATGAGGGTGCTAATACCTTCCTCGCGAATCGACTCGAACCCAACTTTACTTTGGCTTTTGACATAGACCTAAATTCGCCTTCATTTTTGCGCAAGAATAAGTTTTCTTTTCTAAAAAGGATGATTTATTAGGTGTCCGGTCACACTGGAAAAAGATCGGTGGCGACTCCTGTTTATTTTAAAAATCAAAATTTAAGTTTTCAAGTTTTCAATAGATCGCCACAATTAGCGACCCGAAACCAAAACATATTTTTTCACGTCGCTACACTGAGTATGGTATACTCAGTGGTATTTCCATAATCCGAACACTTAATAATATAACAATTAAACTTAAAATCACAATAACAATTATAAGTATTCATTTATTTGTTTTATAGATAAAATTTCAATTACTTACCATATAAATTCTATACAAGTCATATAACAAACACAATAACATATTTGTTCAATTCTTTTCATTTACTTACCGTATAAATTCTATACAATATATTCACAATTCACTTGTTTTCACACTTTACTTCTTAACAATATACCATTTTAATTCATTCTAACATCAATCATCATCCATTTGAACTTCACTCATTTCATGAACCTTTTGGTTCATGTTTTCAATCTCATATCTCAATTTCAATTCTCAATTCAATTTCTCATTTCATTCCAATAGCTCAATCAATCAAATTCACTCGACTTATCTTTTCACTTATTTACCCCTATTAACAAGACTCGGACCTTGGCGGATACACGGATCCAACCAAACACACCAATATGGCACCCAGTGCCTCATCGGATAGTTCGAAGCAATATTTGACACCCAGTGTCTCATCGGCCTAGCCGAAGTAAAGTTGGTACCCAGTACCTCATCGAATCTATCCGAAGAAATATAGTGACACCCAGTGTCTCATCGACTCGAGGTCAAAGAATCCCTAAACACTTCCAATCCTATGGCATGCCAACTATATCCGACTCAGCCCGAAACCGTTAATAGGGTATTCAATTCACTTTCAATTTTTTCAATCAATACACATTTTAATTAATCACATAAATTCATAATTCAATACAATTCAATTCACTTTTCAATAACAAATATCCAAATATCACAAATCTCATATTTAAAATTTTCAAACAATTTATATTTCAATTCAATTCAAATAATCAATATATATTCAATATTCAATATATATATCTATATATATATACGTAATTCAATCAATCTAAATTCAATAAATTCATCACATACTATATCAATCCATTTCATTTGCAAAACACAATAATTCTTACTTCAAAACACTTAATATACATATTAAGAAATAAATTCAACAATTAAGTATTAGGTTCGGATTATAGAAATACAAACCGTAATTTTCGAGCTAACTCCCGTTGACTTTGTCTTGTCCTTTCTTAGCCGAGATTTCTGGTACCACATTGACTACGAAATTAATACAATTCATAATCATTAATACATTACTAATTCATATCTTGAGTTATAGAATTCTAAATTAAGATCCGCTATTTTTTCCTGAAACTAGACTCACAAATCTTCTTACAATAAAATTTTCAGAATTTTTAGTTTAGCCATTAAGTACAGTTTATTCTTTAAATTCACCCCTATTCTGCTGTCTGACAGTTTCGTCCCTTCTTCACTAAAAATTAATTATCTCACAGTACAGAACTCGGATAACATTCTCGTTGATTTCTAATGAAAATAGACTCATTAGGGATTCTAAAAATATAATTTTAAGCCTCTAATTATTTTTATTCAATTTTTGGTGATTCTCCAAATTCAGAACAGGGGAACCCGAATTCATTCTGACCTTGTCTCACAAAATTCATTATATCTCATAATTTACAATTCAATTGCTTATATCGTTTCTTCTATAAGAAACTAGACTCAATAATATTTAATTTCATATTTTATTCATCCTCTAATTCAATTTCTACAATTTTTGGTGATTTTACAAACTTAGACTACTGCTGCTGTCCAAAATAGTCTTAGTACAAAATGTTGATTTACTTTAATTTCAATTTAATTCTAACTAAATTCACTTACTTTTCTATCTTAATTCATACTTTATTTCTATTCAAATTTCATCCATACTCTCATTTAAATATTAAATTTCCAGCATACTTTCCTAATTTCAAAATTTCATCAATTTAGTCCCTACAACATAAAACTTATAACTTACTTTACAATTTGATCCTATTATCAATTCTAGCTTGAAATTTACTCAATTAAACCCTTAATTCACTATTTTATTCAACATGAACTATACTTGAAAATCTATAAACTCTCAAAATATCAACTTAATTTCATCAAAGTCTTGTTCCAAAGCTTCTAAAACATCAAAATTTAAGAAGAAATGACTTAATTGACTTACCAAATTAAACTTTGAGCCTTGAAACCCAAATTTTCCTTTTCTTTTCTTTCTTTCTTTCTCCCTGTTTCTTCTCTGTTTCGTTTGCTTTCATTCTGTTTCTTATGTTTCTTTACTTATTTATATAATATAATATATAATATAATATACTATAATATAATAATAATTTAATATATATTTTAACACATAAAAATATCAGATTTTTATGTTTATGTCATCCTCACTTAGGAAAAATGGCATAATTGCCATTTTGGTCCTCTTCATTTTCTTTTAATCTACAATTCAACTTTCATCGTTTATTCAATTTAGTCATTTTTCCTATTTACTCTTAATTAAACTAAATTTACTTAATTAAACTCTAATTAACCACTCAATTGACTTCGTAAATATTTTTAATAAATATTTACGAATCCATTTTTCAGAAACGGAGACCCGAAAATACACTTTTTCGGTAACGGTAAAATTCGGGTCGTTACACAATTACCGAAAGGTAAAAGGGTAATCGGATTCAAATGGGTATTCGCAAACAAAGATGGATCTCCTAGCAAGAAAGATGTTCGCTACAAGGCAAGATTAGTAGCTAAAGGCTACGCTCAGAAGGAGGGAATTGACTACAATGATATATTTTCCCCTGTTGTGAAGCATTCCTCCATTAGAATTTCGTTGGCCTTGGTAGCACAGTTGAATTTGGAGCTAGCTCAACTTGATGTTAAGACGGCTTTCTTGCATGGTGAGTTAGAAGAGAGATCTATATGACTCAACCGAAGGATACAGATCTTGGTAGTAGAAATTGGGTTTGTAATTTGAACAAATCGCTATATGGATTGAAGCAATCCCCGAGGCAGTGGTATAAGCGATTTGATAGCTTTATGAGAAGGTAGAAGTACACAAGAAGCAAATATGACAATTGTGTGTATTTGCAGAAGCTGCATGACGGATCTTTCATTTTTCTACTCTTGTATGTTGATGATATGTTAATCGCTTCGAAGAGCCAAAAGGAGATAGATAAGCTAAAGGCTCAGTTGAATCAAGAGTTCGAGATGAAAGATCTAGGTGAGGCCAAGAAGATTCTCGGCATGGAGATAAGTAGAGATAGACAGAGAGGTAAGCTTTGTTTGAATCAGAAGCAATATCTGAAAAAGGTATTACAATGTTTTGGTGTAAATAAAAACACAAAACATGTAAGTACCCCACTTGCTTCTCATTTGAAACTTAGTGTTCAATTATCTCCGAAAAATGAAGAAGAAAAAGAATATATGGCAAAAGTCCCATATGCTAATGCAGTTGGGAGTTTGATGTATGCGATGGTGTGTACGCGGCCTGACATTTCACAAGCTGTTGGAGTTGTGAGCAGGTATATGCATGATCCTGGAAAAGGACATTGGTAAGCTGTGAAATGGATTCTACGGTATCTTCGAAAAACCATAGACGTTGGTTTAATTTTTGAGCGGGATGAAGCACCTGGTCAGTTTGTAGTTGGATATGTTGATTCCGACTTTGCTAGTGATTTAGATAAACGTCGTACAACTACGGGGTATCTGTTTACTCTTGCGAAAGCCCCAGTGAGTTGGAAGTCTACCTTACAGTCTATAGTAGCTGTATCTACTACAGAGGCGTAATATATGGCGATTCTGAAGTCATTAAGGAGGCTATTTGGCTTAATGGATTGTTGAAAGACTTGGGAGTTGTTTAAAGCCACATTAGTATATATTGTGACAGTCAGAGCGCTATTCATTTAGCGAAAAATCAAGTCTATCATTCAATAACCAAGCATATCGACGTAAGATATCACTTTGTGCGGGAAGTCTTTGAAAAAGGAAAAATTCTACTTCAGAAGATTCCGACAGCAGATAATCCCGCAGATATGATGACCAAGGTGGTAACAACAATCAAGTTTAATCATTGTTTGAACTTGATTAACATCCTGAGAATTTGAGCACGTTTAGGTGTATGGCGCTCAAGAGCGCATTTGGAGGCACTACAAAAGATAGCTTTATCAAATTTGGGGAGTTGAAGGAAGTGTGTGAAGATGTGATTATCCTAATCAAATCTTCAAGGTGGAGATTGTTGAAAAGTCAAAAATAGTGGGAGGTGTAATTGGTACCGAAAGAAGAAAGTAAAAAGTGGTTGGCAAGTTGAGTTTAAAGTTGAATAGGATAATTGCAATTTTGGTCCCTAATTTTTTAGGCCATTTGCAAGTTAGTCACTGAACCTTAACTATAAATAGGCCTAACCATTTCTCATTTCAACCATCCCAACCAATCTTTCTCTCGTAGTTTTCTCTCTTCTCCCATTTGAGAATTCTTAAGGAATTCTATTTGTTTGTAATATTTTGAAGATAGTAAAGTTATCATCTGGTGTTAGTGCCCGAGGACGTAGGTATAATTTACCGAACCTCGTTAAAACTCTTGTGTTCTTTCTTGTCCTACTTTTCTTTCAATATTTGAGGGTATAATAATAGTATTTAATTGTGCTATTAAATTACTATAGAAGGGATATTCTGACTAAGGAAAGACTTGGTATTTAAGAGATCCATGTGATCCACCTCTCTTCCTTGGGAATTAAACTTTGTGTGATTTTTTAGTACAATAATTTAGAGGCTTCCGACCCTATTGTAATAACAGTGACTAATGATATGAAAACATATTCAGATGTCTTCGGCCTAATGAATGACTTTATAAGTGAAGAGAATCTTTGTTCTTTTTATAAACAACATATACAAAGTGTAACTTCATAATTGGCATAAGACTCAGCATAAGTTATAAGAAATGGGAAAGTTTATCCATGAATGCTCATTGAGTTTTTTAAGCTCATGCGACGAAAAGTATAAGGTCCGAAATTGGGAGCTTCGTATCATCAATTATCTCGAGGTTATACATAGTTATTTTGGATGTTTTTTTATAATAGAAATTGGCATGTACGGAAGAACTTATTTTTCATATTGTAATGTAGAATTTGAGCTATAACGCATAGTCTTTTTTAATATTTTTAGTTAAGACTTTTTTTTCATGGTTTACTTTAATTGTGTTTATGGTTTGAATTATGAGTTTGAATAGGTTTTGAAATTGAATTATAATGTTTGATTCTTAATGAAATGAATTGGTGATGTTTGAACATGTTTTTCTGCTTAAATTTTAGCTTAAGGGGTCTATGGTCCAATACATTTTTCTTAGGTATCGGTATCCAAGTTGGCAGAATGTCAAAAATTACATTACATGAATTTGGGTACCAATAACTACGCCTTAGGTACTGATACCTTGGACCTTGGATAGTGCCTCTACACTATTTTGATCATTTTGAGCCCTTCAAGGCTCATACTTAATCCCAGGCATCCAATCACCCAAAAAATATCATTAAATAATTTTAAGTTGATTTCATAACCTTTAAAATGTTTTTATATTATTTTTATGATTTCATTTAAATTTTTCAAAGTTTTAAATTTTGATAAAGCTCCTATTTTCCTCAACCCGAATGACTTTGTTTTAAATTGGTGGGCTTCGAACAATTATTTTATGATTTAGATGTACCCCATAAGTATTAAAATGCTTGAAATAATTAATAATAAATTTTAATTATTCTAAAATTGGTCAATTTGATTCAAACCACATTGAAATGTTGTGAAATGAAATTTTTATAAAAGAAAATTTTGGTCAAAGCTTGAAAGTGCTCTGATAGCACCTCCTACTCGTACAGTGCATAAAGATAGGTGCAGGGTGTTGCACTCGAAATTTGGGATATAATTAATTTATTTTGGATTTGGGCTTAGTGTAATATATGTGGGTTTTGAAATAAATATTTTAAAATAAGTATTAGGTTTATAAATTTAATAGAAAAGATAAAAGTCATTCAATTGTCAATATAATATAATAATAAAGAATAAAAGATATTTCCATCAATTCATATACATATCATATAATAATAAACTTTACATCCAATAAGTACTTCAATTATTTTATATAAAAAACTCTAATGAATATAATAAAAATAATAAAATATAATTTCATCAATTCATATGCATATTATATAATAAATTTACATACAATGAGCATTTTAATTATTTTATATAAAAAGCCTTATTAAATATATATAATATATATTTTTATAAGAAAAATCTAAATTGTGTTGTCATCAAATAAAATAAAATGAATTATTATAATCAAAATTGAAATATTTATAACTTAAAAAATTCAAAATTATTTGAATCCATCAAAACCCGCTCAACTTGATCCAAGTTCGAATTCGAAAAAATTTGAGCCCACAAAAACTAAACCCTAAAAAAATCCAGAGTAAAAAAAAAAATGGAGACTGCCTACTTACCAGCTTTACCCATTTTTATAACACCCCGCACTCGACCTTCTGACCAAGTCCGAGTGTGTGACGTCACATTACATTGCCGAAGCAACTCATACTAACTTTATTTCATTTATCATGTAACACGAAATAAAACAAATTAAATCTCATATATTTTTAACTATACATATGAATGTGTTCAATAATTGTCAAATAAAGTCACTTAATGTGTTTGGGGATTAAACAGAATCAAATTCAGAGTTACGATTCAAATCTAAACTCTAAATACCAAAGTCCAATAGTGTTGTCTCAAGAAAATGATACCATGTCTCGAGATAGGTTTTTCTAATGTTACTATTTTTGCTTCGATGTGGATATGTCTTGAAACACCGAGTCCATGTCTCAAGACTAGATCTTTCATATCTTGATGAGATAGGGCTCAAGACAAATTCACTATTTTTTTAATTTAACTTTGATTTTTTGATGTATCGAGATAAGGGATTCTTGCCTCGAGACCTAGCACAGGGAAAATCTATTTTATCTTCAAAGTGTCATTGTTTCAAGACATAAGCCATTCTTTCTTAAGACTTCCTTGATTAGTCTTGAGACCTAAAGCAATGAAATGCACTAAATGGTCAATTTTGTTTTTGTGGTCTCGAGACATGTTCGTGGTATATTGAGATAAGAGAGTCACTTGATTACTTACAAAAACAATGCACTTGTGTCATGAAACAAGTCTTGAGACAAAATGACTTGTGTCTCGAAACAAGGGCACTTAGAAAATAAAATAGATTTGCCCTATTATAGGTCTCGAGACAAGAACCTATTATCTTGAGACATCCGAACATTGAAGGTAAATTAAAAAAATAGGGGATTGTGTCTCAATCCTTGTCTCGAGGCTTGAAAGATCTAGTCTGGAGACATGGATCAAATATCTCAAGACATCCAGGTCAAAGCAAAATTAGTGAAATTGGAAAAGCCTATCTTGAGACATGGTATCATTGTCTCAAGACACACTGTTGGACTTTGGTATTTGGAGTTTGGATTTGAATCTTAACTTCGAATTTTATTTAAATGCATTAAATGACTTTACTTGACAATCATTGAACACATTTATATGTACAGTTGAAAATGTATGAGGTTAATTTGTTTGATTTACTGTAACTTGAAAAATGAAATAAAAAATTAGTATGAGTTGCCTCGATAATATAATTTGATGTCACATATTCAGACTTGGTGATCGGATTGGGTGTGGAGTGTCACAGTTTTAGTTGTTTTAGATCAAGATGCCCATTCAAGTAAAAAAAATTGTGTTCTTTCAACAACACTTTTTTTCAAATTTTTATTTTTTTCTCAAATCTTATATTAAAAATTCCAAATTTGATACAAAAGTTTTTGTTTTAATTTTTAGTTCCTTTTTCAAACTTTTAAAATATCTTAAATTTAAGGGATTTTTTTCAGTTTTTTATTATATTTTTTAACTTTTAGATTTTATGAAAATTTAATATTTTGGAAAATCTTATAACTTTTTTTAATTTTTTAAAATTTTTCAATAATTTATGTTTTTTTTTTACTTATTATTATTTCATAATTTTTGAAATCACTCTAACTTTTAGAATTCATTAGAAACATTTTTATAATTTTAATTATTTTCTAATGTGATATTAAGATAAAGGGTAAACTACATCAAAGGCTATTAAATTATTAAAAGTTTACGTTTTGATTATACAACTTAAAAAGTTACAAATTGATAATTGAACTATTCGAAAGTTTTTATTTAAGTCACTAAGTTGTTAAAGTTATTGTTGAATGGTCTTCTCTATTTGCACCACCTACACCAATCGAAAGCTCTCTTTTCCATTCTCTTCTATATATTTTTTTTATGAAACAACTTTGAACTTTACAAATCTGTGAACCAAAATTAAAACAACTTTTTTTCCGATCTCTGACACTAACCATTAGATTGACTTGGATCTAAGGTATGTTCTTCTACTCGTCGATGAGTACTAATCTATTGTACCTATTGTCGAATTATCTCTTAGAACTGACTAATTGGACTTAAAAAAAAAACTTAACAGCCATAGACTTAAATGAAATATTTTAAATAGTTCATGACCATTTTATAATTTTTTAAAGTTAAATGATCAAATAAATTTATTAATAATTTAGTGACCTAAAATTTAATTTACCTTAAAATAAAATAACGTTAAGTCAACAAACCCAATCACGTAAATTGTCACAAGGACAAGAAAAGTGCCAAATTAGTGAAAGTTATGAGCTAACGGTTTCTATCCACGAGGGCTTTATTGATGGAAGAAAAAATTCGAGTACTCATTAGATGCAATAAAATAATGAAGACTTAACTGATTTTCACATTATTTCTTAAGGGGTATTTTATAGTATTTAGCCTTCTATCTTATTTATTTTCTTTTTTGTTCTTTCTTTCTTTCTTTAATTAATTAATTAAATTCCCACATTTTCTCACATATAATTTTTTTTTTGGGTACCTCAAGAGTCGAGACTCTGTCAATAGCAACTGGCATGAAAATCTTGATTATTATTTAAAATTTTTTTATCGTAATTACGGTATTCACAGTCAAATGATTAATATTCTCATATTAGATATTTTTTAAAAAAGTAAACGATTAATTATGAAATATGTTCTATTCTTATGAGTGGAGATCAAACTCCCAACCATATAACTAAGAGATGAGATGAGCGACCATTATATTGTATCTCATGATTACTTGTTATTGATATTTTAAAACCGTTATTTTTTGTGGTTATTATTAATTAAAATCTAAAATTACACAAATTGAATTATTGGTAGATATCTCTTTCTTATAGTTAGATTGGACATTTTAGCTTGATGGCTTGTCAATTAAATTCAAACATCATATCAAGGTACAAGAATGGGGTGATATGATAAATATATATATATATATATATGCATGTTTGGCCCTCTATCACTAGGGACCACTTAAAAATAAGTAGCCTCCAAAGACAAAGACAACTTTATTTAATCCAACAAACATTACAACATTGAAGACCGACCAACTATCTTGGCTTTGGCTAACCCATTTATTTAATTTTCCTGAAAATAATATCATAATTGACTTTGTCTTCTGCTTCTAAATTTTGATCGATAGTAAAGTGTGATTGTCAAGATTATAGCATTTTTCCTTTTTATAAAAAAATGTAATATTTTCTTTTTGAGAAATTTAAGTAATATTTTTATTTCTAGGTTCTTGGTAGGACTACCAAAATCTTCTGCGTATTAAGAACCTAATGGTTGCATACATTTTTCAAGATCTATTTAAAGCTTATCTTAATTTTACCCAAAAAAAATTTTTACTTAATTACAATCCAAACCAGTAAACTTACATATATATATATATATAATTATACACAAGAAGAAAATCATGTTTCATTGGCATATACATATCTGCTAATGAATCAGTGACCCAGTGCATAAATTGACGACTATTTAAACAAAAATAGTATCAAAGTAAAATTTGTTTGGGAGAATGGAAGGTGTTTAAATGTTAGAGGTACTACTTTCTTTCCATTTTATTCTTGTGTAATTTATTTTAACAGTTATAATATACATACAGCTCTTATAACTTAGGTATTAATCTTTGTTGTAGGCCAATTTTGGCCCGTTTACAAAATACCCAGGCCCATTAAACCATTTAACCCATCCTCAAACCCAAAACCTAAAATTAACCTAGCCCAACATCCAAGCCCAATCCCAAAACCCTAGACTCCCACTTGCTTCTTCCCACTCTCCCATCTTTGCCCGCCACCAAAGACCATTCCCATTCTCCCATGTTGTCGCCACCAACACCATCACACACTCCCACCACTTTTGCAAAGACAGAGGAAGGAAGCAAACATGCAACAATAGTAAAATAGTAAAAAATAGTTTGTAAATAAGGCTATAAAAGCCGAATGAAAAAGATGGTAAAAAGGGGGGGACTCTTCTTATTATTTTTTTTTTCTTTCATTTTTTGCAGAGAGAAATGAGCACAAAAACAAGAAAGTGAAACATTCAATCTCAGATTCAATATAGTGATTCAATCAGCGTTTAAATACAGAAATAGCATTCAAGCATAAAAAAAATACCAAGATCAAAGGATTGAAAGCTTAAAAAAAAAAAAACCTAAGGTGATTTCTTTTTCTTTCTATTTTAAATTCGGTTTTAAGTTTTTTTTTAACCTATATATATATTAAAACATAAAAAAAATATACAAAAAGATATACAAAAAATAAACAAAAAAATATACAAATTTTTTTTTTTTTTACCTTTTCATGGTGGCCGTGGCAGTGTTTGTGAAGCCTCCGGTGGTCGTCCGGTGACCGGCCCCTGGCCGGATTCCCCTCCCTTCTCTCTCCCTTCTCTCTTCCCTCTCTCTTCTTTTTTTTCTTTCCCTCTCCCCAAATGATTTTTTTGGTTATTTTAGGCCTTATATAGCCTCCAAAAGCGACGTTGTTTTGGGGCTACATAAGCCCCAAAGCGACGTCATTTTCGCCATGTCCGACCCATCCGACCCGACCCGCTAGGAGGATCCGCGTGTTTTGTTTGAATGGGTTATTTATGCTGTGGTCCTTCCGCTTTTCAAGGTTTTACAATTAAGTCATTTTTTATTTTCAATTTGGCCCCATAATTTTTCGCTTTTCGATTTAGTCCCCGCTAATGTGCTGCATTTTAATGGGAGGAATAATTCTGTTTGGTCCCCCTTTTTTTTGCGCATTCAAATAAGCCCTTTCTCTTTATTTCCTTTCACATTTGCCCCGAACTTTGTTATTAGTTCAATTTTAGTCCTTTTTATTTGTTTTGTTTCTTTATTAAATATTACATTTTTGCATTTCAATATTATTATTATTATTATTATTATTATCATTATTATTATTATTATTATTATTATTATTATTGAAATACATTAGTGTATATCTTCATGTATGTATATATATATATGTAGTAATGTTTCTATTACTTTATTTTAATATTTTTATTATAATGGTTTTTGTGTTTCAATATTATTATTATTCTTATTATTATTATTATTATTATTATTATATATCCTTGTTAGATGTATACATATGTATATTACTGTTTTTAATACCTTTATTTTAATATCATTTTATTATATTTACCTTTTGGTATTGTATTACATGGTTATTATTATTATATTTATTAGTGTATGCCGCTTACCCCGTATATATTTTTAGTACGTATTAATAGTCAATTTTTAATATATATTATATGAATAATTCATATATAATATTATGTATATATTTTAATATTATCGATTATATATACTATATGATTTCTAATACTATTATTTATATATATATATATTTTCTTAGTACCACGTTATGTATATATCATGTATATATTTATTTTACCCATATTGTATTTATTATTAATTTTAATACATTTATTTTATAGTCCGTATGCATATACCTTTCTTATTTGTTTATTTGTGTATGTTGCATTATTGATTTTGTATTTATTATTTTCCCTATTGCTACTTATTATATTATTATTTGGTGTATATATATCTTTTACTATTATTAGTATAAATGTATTTTCCTTGTCCATAGTATTCTAATATTATTGTATATGTTGAATTATACTATGTGTATTTGTATCTAGTACGTATATATTTAGTAATATTGCATATATATTGTTGTAGGCCAATTTTGGCCCAAATACAACCAAATACCCACCCCAATTTCATCAGCCCAACATCATCAAACCCAATCTAAACCAACAGCCCACCTAAACTAACCCACTAACCCTAGCCCACCATCACCAAACATTTTCCAGCAAAGAAAAAAAAAAAACAGCACACCCCTCAACCTTGGCCAACACTCTCCCAGTCATCCGCCACCAGCACCACTCCCACTCTCCCATGTTGTGCCACCAAGCACCATCACACACCCCACCGTCCATGCCCATGCCCCGCAAACAAGCAAAAAGAAGCAAGAATAGAAAATAATAATAAAGTATGTAAAAATTAGGCTATATAAAGCCATCCAAACAACAAACGTAAAAGGGGGGGAGGGATGTACAAAGAGTTTGTATCAAAAACAAAAGAAAAAAGAAAAGCTTAGAAGGTGAACTTCATTTTTTTTTCCTCTGTTATCTCAATCTTTCTATTTATCTTTGTTTTGTTTTATTTTTTTTATTTCATTAACTTACTTTAAAATAAAAAAGAATCAAGGAAGAAAAGAGTCTTACCAGATCTACCCGTGGCCGCTCCCCTCTCCGTCCGGCACGGTGAACCGCCGGCGATGATGGGAGTTGAAACCTTAGCTGAAGAAAGGAGGAAGAGATAAAAAGGGGGGGGTTAAGAGCAGTTTTTCAAAAAAATATATAAAGGTTAAATGGTTTTAAAATAAAAAATTTGAAAAGACAAAAGGAAACGGCGCCACTATGATTTGTATGTTTCTGCTTTTAGGGATATTTGTCCCCCTGGTCCTCTCCTCCTTATTTTCTTTTCAAATCTGCCCCACAACTTTGTTTTTAGTTTAATTTTAGTCTTGTTTTCGTTTTGTTTTTTCGTTTTTTTATCTAAATATCCTTGTTATTTTCATATTATTGATATTATTATTATTATTATTATTATTTATTATTATTATTATTATTATTATGTGCTTTTGTTATATGCGTATATACATATATGTATTTGTATTAGGTTTTTTATTTATTCTATTTTAATATTTTTAATGCTATACTTGCCTTTATATTTCAACATTATTATTATTATTATTACCAATGTTTATATATGTTTATGTATATATGTATATATATATATTTACGTATAGGCTTATTTTTACTTTACTTCAATATCTTTATTGTTTTTGTTTTTGTGTTTCAATATTGTTATTACATTTATTATTATTATCATTATAATAATGTATATTTCTATTTAAGTACATAGATATATATATATAGTATTTCATTATCTTACATTTTTTTGTGTGTATTTTAATACCATTACTATTATAATCATTAACCGTAGTATATGTTTTGTTATATACGTATATATTTTATATATTATGTATATTATTATTTTTATTATACATATTACGTATATATTAAATATCGTGCTATTCATGTATTATATCATATATGCATATATCTTTAATATATATATAAGTATATCTTTATGTAATATTAGTATTATTATTAATATTAATATGTTTTTTTTAAACACCGTAATTATATGTGTATATATTATGTAAAATGTTTTAATATTATGTTATATATATGTTTTATATATATTATGGACATGTATTTTCAATATTATTAGTTAAATTTTTGTATATATTACCCTATGTACATATTTTAATAATACAAGTCACATACACCTATTTACTATCTTATGTATATACTTCAAACACTATATATAGTATATTTCTAACACTATTACTATTTATATATATATATTTTACATATATACTCTTAATTATCTTTATATGTATATTCATCGTGTTCTCATTGTGTTCTCGTATTTCATACTATTGTTACATTTAATATCGCGTGCATTGTCATTGTTTTTAATATTATTGTTGTATGTATTATGTGCCTTGATGTATTTCCAACTATCATTTTTCGTTTCCCGCTCATTTTTATATATTACCCCGTTCATTATTTTAAAATATTTATTCGTGTTCTTATTTATTTCAATAAGCAAGGCAACGTACCGATTTAAACACTATGCCATCGATTTCATCGCTATGTTGGGTGAACGTCAATTGACTCGTGTTAAAACGATATACCCTTCTCAAAAACCGGAATAAACCAAAATTTCTCGTCTTTTAATCGGATTACGATTAAATTTTACATTAAACTCGTATTTTTGAAAATTAAGACAACACGTGTTTATGAGATACCAATTTTTTTGGGCGTCGCGAGGGTGCTAATACCTTCCTCGCGCGTAATGGACTCCCGAACCCTAATTTTTCTCTGGCTTTTAACGTAGACCTAAATTCAGCCTTCCCTTTGTTTTAAAAAATGAATCTAATAGGTATCCGATCACGCCTAAGAAAAAGGATCGGTGGCGACTCCCTCTTTATTTTAAACTCAAACTTCAGGTTTTCAATTTTTTCTAATCGCCACAATTAGTTACCCCAAACTTAAATTTTTTTACGTCGCTACATATATGTCTATTAGGCATTATATTTTCATACATCATGTATATATATATCATATATTATATTTTGCATATTATCTTATGTATATATTACCTTATATTATTATTACTAAATGTACTTTATATTTGTTTATGTTTGGTTTTATTTATCTTTTAAATATTATTATTGTTTTACTCTTGCTCTAGTATTATGTTAATATTTTCATTTGAAAATGTCATTGTTTGCATATTTGATTTATTTCAAATTCTTATTTCATGAATAATTTTATGTTTTAATTACTAGTCGAGGCAATACACGGTTTAACGTTAAGTCGTAAATTTCATCGCTATGTTGGATGGAATTAGGTTACTCGTGTTAAAAGCGGTATATCCTTCTCAAAAATCAAAATTGAAAGTTCTCGTCTTTTAAATTGGATCACGATTGGAATTTAAATTGAACTAGCATTTTGAAAATTAAGACAACACATGTTTAAAAGATACCAATTTTGGGCGTCACGAGGGTGCTCATACCTTCCTCGCAGAATCGACTCCCGAACCCTACTTTTTCTCGATTTAACGTAGACCTAAACTCGTCCTTCTTTTTAAAGAAAATAAATTTATTAGGTGTCCGATCATACCTATAAAAAGATCGGTGGCGACTCCATCTTTATTTCTTTTTTTTTTTTTTCAGGTTTATGTTTCAAAAAAAATCAAACTTGATTTAAAGTTCTCAATAAATTGCCACAATTCCGACCCCAAACCAAATTTTTTTTTACGTCGCGACAGCTGGCGACTCCGCTGGGGAAAAGCTTGCGAGTCGAGTCGAATTAAACATGTTTTGTCAAAATTTTCAAATTTCTTTGTTCAAAGTAAATATTTGGGTCGTGATCCGAAAATCTCGTTTTCAAAATTCATGCATTTGTATCGTGTTGTAAATATTTCTTCTAACTTGTTATTTGGTTGTTTTCAGTTTTCAATTTTATGGTTTTAATTTTGGTTTAGTTTCTTTAAGTAAAAGCGTAAAGGTTTATGAGTTTTTCCCACACACCGTGCACTTGCATTTTCGCATAACATGAGTTCTCTACCCAGCTCCGTCAGTTTAAGTGAAAGTAAACGCTACTTCGTGAGTTAACTCGTCCCCTCCATGAGCTAGTGAATACTTTGGGTTACATATGACTTATGCTTTCGTGAGTTAACTTGTCCTCCGCATAGGCATAAGTAAATGTAATCCTCGAATTGAACTCGTGAGCTGTGATGGGTTATGACCGAGGCTTCGTCTTGATCTTAGCGAGATGATAGTACGAGCAATTCAAGTACTGTCTAGAACCGAGGCGCATATAATGAACCATACGAGCTATCCAATTAGAGCCATGCCGAACCTCTCGTCCGCTTATAGTCACCAAAATAAGTACACGGGAAAATGCCTTTTGCCTTTCATTTACTTTGTTTATGCAAAATAATTGGATTGGGTAGTTTAGTTTGTTTTTCAAATTATATTTGTTGTGTTTACTAACCAAGTTTGTTTGTTTTATTTTTATCATGCATCATAGGCATCATATTAGGAAGGTGTTGATTAAAGGTTGGTTGCCAAAAAGCGGGTTTCGATGGAGGAGTCAATTACACAAATAACCGATAAGAATGCCGTGGTTCGGGACTGGTCTCTAAAAACTCAGAGAGAAAGGGGGATAGTCTAGTGGAAGGGTGTGTTGCCAATTTGCCCGAACATATAACTGTAAATGTTCGCCAAAATAACTTTGAGGATTTGGTTGAATTTGGAATCGATGGGATTCGGACACTAGAGACATTTTCATTGGGAGGTATGGAGATATAGCTCACCGATCACCATCCGTGTAGACGAACAGTTGATTCAAGCCATGGTTGGTTACGGGACCCACTTATCGTGTTTCACCTTCAATCAAGAAGACATGACTCCAACCATAGAAGAGTATCTCGCTTTACTCCGCATCGACAATGTACAATTGACAAAATATATGTAAAGGAGCCTAAGCCGATGACCTTCAAGAAAAAGTTAGTGAGGACCGATGACATGACCGATGCATGGGCTGAAAAGCAGATAAAGAAGAAGAACGAAACCATTTGCATTCCATGGTCCTCCCTACGAGATTTGACTCGAACCATCCCGACATCTTTGAAAAGGGTAAATCTATTCGCTTTGGCCATTTATGGTTTGGTCATTTTCCCAAAAGTTCTCGGACATCTCGAAGTTGCGATAGTTGATTTCTTGAAAGGTTAAAACAAGGAATCAACCCCGTCCCGACCATCCTAGCCGAGACCTTGGTCCCCGAGTAGTTGTCGAAGAAAAGGGAGGGACGATTTATCGGATCTTGTGATTGCTCAATGTTTGGATTTTGAGTCACTTCGGAAGGTAGAACGACTCCGTTCCATATGTTTTCTAAAACATTCTCCCGCTAGAAGCTTACCTCAAGAAAGAATGGCGAAGGAAGTCACCGAGCAACATTGGGTATCGATCTTCGAGAATCTTCGTCGAGGATATAACATGGAGAGCACCACGGATTCGTCCTTCGATTCGCTATACAAATGTGGAAGCCAAGATTGGGTACCTTTACTTGGGTTATGGGAGGAGTTGGATATGCTCGCTATTGGTCCAAAGGCAATTTTCTTGCGACAATTCCTCCCATAGCTGGAGGATTAGCACGATTCGAGTTCGCTTTGCGGGTGAAGGATATATGAAGAGAGTCCGAGATACGCAAAGTCTTGGAAGGAAATTCATTTCATGGAATTAGCCTTGTATGCTGATACCCTTACCCAAGATTACGACATATGGAGGAAGCAACGGGTAAATAGTCAGCAAATCTCGTCAACAAACTACACCATCCGAATCCTTTCTCGGAGGAAACGCGTCTCGAGCTAAAATGGCAAGACAAGAATTGAGCGGAAAAGGCCAAGATGTCTCGGGACCTTAGTGCCCTTCAAGAAGAAAACTATCAGTGAAGATTGAAGCTCAAGTTGAAAGGTCCAGAGGCGAAAAAGTACAAAGAGAAGCCGAGATCGTGAGAAAGCGACTTAAGGGACCTTCATCTGGAAAATAAGAAATTAAGAAACACTATAAAGAATAGCGGGTTGGGCAAGTCGACAATGAGAATGGAAGGAAGAAATTAGCAATATCAAGGAGGAATGGAGTTTTGGAAGGAAAAGCAAAGAAAGAGGAGGAAAAAGGTGCTGCTATTTGTGATAGAGTTAAGAAGGAAGAACGCCAGAGTATGAAATAGTGACTGCAGAATTGGCGAATAGTCAGTCTGAACATCAAGAATTAAAAAGGAAAACACGAGATCTAGAAAATGTGCTACAATCTCGTCAACAACAATTAGATAACCTCCTGAAGGCTCTAGAAGAAAAGAGTGAAAGCGACGATAGGGACATTCACGCGTATGAAGGAACTCTCAAAGAAAAAGAAATGCAACTCGACTTGATCAATGAAATTGCAAAGCGGCTATGCAAGTTGTTCAATTATCAGATGAAGCCGAAGTTCTCAGTTGCCAATTCCCTCCGAGCCAAAGATCGAGCATATCAGAGTTTTTAGAACAAGTGAAGAAACAAGGCAATGTGGCTAGGAAATTTGTGTAACCATTGGAAAAATGGAAACTTTGTGATAAATGAAATGCCTAAATATGGGGCTATCTTGAAATCAACACCAATTTCTTTTGCATTCTTTACATAACTAACATTTTGACATTCGTGCATTCATTCATGCATTTATCCATACATTGCATATTCCATACTCGGTCACTGAAGACAAAATATATAATTCGCAGTTGTAATACCACAAGACTGGAACCACGTCATTAGTATAAAACGCGCCGACAAGCTAGAGTGATGGAGGCTGAATTCAATGAGAAAATTGAAAGGTTGGAAAGGGCTCAAAAGGAATTGCAAGAGCAACTGGCCAAATCGCAACAAGAAACGAGAGACCTAATGGTGAGATCTCGAGAGGAATCACTCGAGCAAAGAGATCAAATGGCCAAGATGATGGAGATGATGTCAGCTTTAGTTAAAGGAAAGGGACCCATGCGAAGTCCTGACATTGAAGAATCTCGATCAAGAATTCACCACGATCAGGATCCACTCTATCCCCCAGGATTCACTCCACCGCTCGCATATACAACACAAAGAGGGTATACTCAAGGGGAACCCACTGGCTTGGAGCATCGACCTATGCCACCTGCTCCACCCACTAATTTGGAGCAAGGAATATTCGCGTCAAACCCAGGGGCTAGTCCTGCTGATCCACTAGTTCCAGATCTGGATGACCCAGCAGAGGTGGCCAAGTTGAAATCGGATAACCATGACGCGAAATATAGGAGTCTAGAGGAAAGACTCAAAGCGATAGAAGGCACTGAAGTCTTCTCCGCACTAGGTGCCAAAGAACTCAGTTTGGTACCTGATCTGATTTTGCCCCCGAAGTTCAAAGTGCCTGATTTTGAGAAGTATGATGGGACAAGATGTCCAAAGGCGCATCTGGTCATGTTTTACCAAAAAATGACTGGTTATGTGAACGAGGATAGACTACTTATACATTGCTTTCAAGATAGTCTAACAGGTCGACTCTTGGTGGTACAATCAACTTAGTAGAAAAGATTCGATCTGGAAGGACTTGGCGTCGAGATTTTGCTAACAAGTACAAGCATGTATCGGAGATGGTGCGACCAGTATGACCTTGCAAATGATGGAGAAGAAACCAGCAAAATCCTTTAGACAAGATAAGCAAAGATGGAGAGATATCTCGCCCAAGTGGAGCCTCCATCGACTAAGACCGAGATAACGATCCTTTTCATCAATACTCTGAAAGCACCATTCTATGACAAGTGGTGGGAAGTGCTACGAAGGATTTTTCGGATATCGTAATATCCGGTGAACTCATAGAGAATGCCGTCAAGAGCGGTAGAATGGAAGGATCAGAAGGCTCAAGAAAAGCAACACCCGTAAGGAAGAAAGAGCCAGAAACCCACATGGTGGGAACTGGGAGTCGTTACATTCCCAATTCGTATCCTAACCAACCCCGACCTCGAAATTATCCACCCCCGAATTTCTATTATCCTCCTTAAACCCCTTACTACCAAGCATCACCTCCTACCTACCCTGTATACGCCATGAATAACCAAAGGCCCGTCACCACATTCCCACAAAACACTCTACCCACTCAAAGCCAACCCGAAATGAACCAAGACCAACAAGGCCCAATCACGAGGCAGCAATTCACCCCTATTCTCAGATCATATGGGAATTGTACCCAAAACTTCTGGAGAAGCAATTAATATCTCCCATTACATGGCCCCCTTAAACCTCCATACCGAAATGGTACGATCTAAATGCTAGTTCGCATACCATGCAGGAACCGGGGCATTCTCTCGAGAACTGTCTTGCTTTCAAAAGGAGAGTTCAAGGGCTCATCGATGCGGGGCATTTTGCGATTTGATGGTACTGGCAGTACGACCGGGAATCCATTCCCAAACCACACCGAAGGGAATGTGAACGCAGTAGGAGAGGAGGATAAACAACAAAATAGAAGATGGGTTTCTGAAGTACGAACACCTCTACAGAGAATCTGGGAGATACTAAGTGAGAAAGGGTTGCTCTGTCGTTTTAACGGAGTATCCAAAGGAAAAGATGCAAAATGTCACAATTTTTGCAAGCTTCATGGTATTGTGGAGCATAACATTCAGTCCTGCGAGGAATTCAGAAGTTTACTGCAAAGTATGATGGACAATAAGGAGATTGGGATTTTTTGTAAAGCCAAAGAGGCCGATAGTGGAGAAATATGTGCCTCGACAATCAATCATCAGTTTTTCATATAAGCGCCAAATAATAGTTAATAATCTATTATGACGCGAAGAAGGAGCGGTGAAACCAAAATGATAATTGAAGTACCATCTCCTTTCCTTATAAGGACAATAAAACAAGACTGAGTGGAAGTACGACGTCAACATCGTTACACCTGAAGGTGAAAAGCTTGAAGCCACAACTGAAGACATTGGGGAAGTAGGTCATTTTACCCGCAGTGGACGGTGCTATTCTAAAGAAGTGGAACCGGTGAAGAAAAGTAGCGACTTGAAGTAAAAAGGGAAAGCAGTGATGCACGAAGTCGAAGTCGAGCAAGAAATGCCACCCGTGCAAGAAACTAAAAAGCCTGTGAATGAGGAAGAAGCTCAAGAATTCTTGAAATTTATTAAGCACAGCGAGTATAGTGTGGTGGAACAATTGAGTAAGCGACCGGTATAATCTCGATTCTATCTCTGCTGTTAAATTCAGAGCTACACCAGAATGCTTTATTGAAGGTGTTAAATCAAGCTTATGTGGCCAACAACATATCTGTCGAAAAGCTTGATAGGTGGGTAAACAATCTGAATGCGGACAATTTCATCTCTTTTAGTGACGATGAGATACCGCCAAATGGTAGAGGCTCAGTGAAAGCGCTGTATATCACGACCCGCTGCAAGGGCTACATAATACCGAACGTACTCATCGATAATGGGTCAGCGCTAAATGTTATGCCATTGGCTACGCTTTCTAGAATACCGATGGATTTGTCCTACTTAAGGCCCTGTCATTCCACGGTAAGGGCATTCGACGGGACGAGGCGCGAAGTCATGGGAAAGATCGAAATCCCTTTGGAAGTGGGCCTTACATTTATGATGTCGAGTTCCAAGTCATGGACATTACACCTTCTTATAATTGCCTTCAGGAAGACCTTGGATCCATTCTGCTGAGCGGTCCCATCATCCCTCCATCAAAAGGTGAAATTTATCATGGATGGTTGTTTGGTCACGATCGAGGCGAAGAAGACATTGTCGCATCTATCTCTGCTGATCGCCATACCGGAAGTAAGCAAGGACGATGGAATGTTCCTTCGATCCCTTGAATTCGTCAATGCCACTTTCGTCGCCGAGGAAACAGAATTCCAATGCCAAAGCGCCGAGAAATACCGAATGGGTGTCAAGTTGATGTAGGAAGGGAGCTCGTGCGAGAAGAGGTTTAGGAGACATCTGCAAGGAATAGTTAGGGCTTTAAAGCCGGTGTACCACAAGGCCCGATACGGTTTGGGGTTCCGACTGACATGCGTCAAAGAAGAAGACAGTGAAAGAAGGATCAGAGAGAAGAATTGCAAGAACTTTGGGCGAGAACCGGAAGGGAACCAATAGAGTACTCTCCTTTGTCAAAAACATTTACATCTGCGGGAATGATGTACACCTTTGGACAAGATGATCCACGAAACATTTGGGGTTAATTGAAAGGGTTTTGAATGTCGATATAAACGTCATTGACAAAGGGGTGGTGTAAGTAAAGGTGTCTCGAGGATACGCCCTTGTCCCCAGGTTTCAAGTTGAACAATTGAATTGCCGAGGAACTTCTTGTAGTTTATAAGTCTTCATAGTAATGCTCAAACGTTAACATTCTGTTATGTCTTTAGATATAATAGAATTCTTTTAATGAAACGCATTCGCTCTTTATCATTCAAATGAATATCAATGAAGATGCATTTCGTCATAATCTTTCACATTATCACTAATTTCATAATCATTTTCTCATTTCATAGCCAATCTTTACATTTGCCTCATCCCATGCCATAACATTTCATTTGTTGGTTTCAATACTTGGATGCCTCTATAGTTCCCTTTTTCATTCAACTTTCGGTGCTTTCGGATGTCAACAAAGCATGAACAAACCCGTTACAAGTCCCGAAATCGATTTTGAGAAATTTGTTTGTTTAGGAGAATTCAAGTCAAGAAAATGTCAAGACTATGTCTCGTCTCTTGATTTGCTAAGAATGGTGGAAAAGAGGATAAACAGATTTTGCCTCATCAAGAATCCGTTGAAACAATAAATCTGGGAACCAAGAAAGGAAACAAGAAGTGAAGATTGGGACTTCTATTTCGAGAGAGTACCGGGCATAGTTTGATCACTTTACTTGCGAATACAAAGATGTTTTCGCATGGTCATACCAGGACATGCAGAGGCTAGATGAAGATTTAGTGGTCCATAAGCTCCCATTAAAGCGAATGCAAGCCCATCCAGCCAAAAATTAAGACGGATGAGACCGAAATCTTGTTGAAAATAAAAGAGGAAGTCAAGAAGCAATTTGATCTTTGGCTTCCTACAAGCCTCAAATATCCGAATGGGTGGCTAACATAGTCCGGTACCAAAGAAAGATGGCAAAGTACGAATGTGCGTGGATTAAGGGACTGAATCGAGCAAGCCAAAAGATAATTTTCCCTTGCCACATATTGACACGTTGGTGGACAATACAGCAAAACATTCATTGTTTTCTTTCATGGATGGATTCTCGGGGTATAATCAGATCAAGATGGCCCCTGAGGATATGGAGAAAACTACCTTCATAACAATGTGGGGAACGTTCTGCTACAAGGTGATGCCATTCGGGTTAAAGAATGCTGGGGCAACATATCAGAGGGCTATGGTAACGTTATTCCATGACATGATGCATAAAGAAATAGAGGTCTACATCGACGACATGATTGCTAAATCCCGAGGGGAAGAAGAGCATGTAGTGAACCTCAAGAAGTTGTTCGAAAGGCTGAGAAAGTTTCAGCTAAAACTTAATCCAGCCAAATGTACATTTGGGGCTACCTCGGGAAAGTTGCTAGGCTTCATTGTCAGTGAAAGAGGTATCGAAGTGGATCCAGATAAAATAAAAGCCATCCAAGAATTACCACCTCCGCGCACGCAAAAGGAAGTTAGAGGATTTTTAGGGAGATTAAACTACATCGCCCGATTTATCGCTCAACTTACCAACCAATGCGACCCAATCTTTCAGCTTCTTGAAAACATGACCGGGAGAATGGAGCGAGGAATGCCGGTGGCCTTTGATAAGATAAAGCGATATTTGTCCGATCCTCCGGTGTTAGTACCACCAACTCACGGAAGACCATTGATTTTGTATTTGATTGTGTTCGAAAATTCAATGGGTTGCGTCTTTGGGTAACACGACGAGTCGGGAAAGAAGGAAAAGCGATCTACTACCTCGGCAAAAGTTCACTTGAATATGAGGTAAAGTATTAAATCCATTGAAAAATTTTGTTGCGCTCTGGTTTGGGTAGCTCGGAGACTCGGACAATACATGTTGTACCATACGACATGGTTGATTTCAAAGTGGACCCAATAAAATACATGATGGAGTCACCGCACTATCGGGAAGAATGGCACGATGGCAGATCCTCCTTTCGGAATATGACATTGCCTATGTAAGTCAGAAGTCGATAAAAGGGAGCGCAATAGCTGACTTCTTAGCAACTCGAACGACAAAAGAATATGAGCCTTTAAGATTCGATTTCCCAGATGAAGACTTAATGTGCATCACAGAAATAGAATTCGAGTCATCAAAAGAGAAGTCATGGAAGATGTGCTTTGATGGTGCGTCAAATGCTTTAGGGCATGGAATTGGCGCAATCATGGTATCACCAGACGGGAATCATTATCCGTTCACTACAAGACTGAACTTCTTCTGTACCAATAATATCGCAGAATATGAGGCTTGTATCATGGGGCTTCGTGCAGCTATCAAACGAAACATCGAAATCTTGGAGGTGTACGGGGACTCAACCCTAGTAATTTATCAAATCCGTGGAGAGTGGGAAGTGAGGGACTCAAAATTGATTAAGTACAGCGATTTAGTGGCTGGATTGATCAAGGAATTCAAAGAAATAACTTTTATTACTTCCACGAGAAGAGAACCAATGGTGATGCCACAGCCACTTTGGCTTCAATGTTCAAAGCAAGTAGAGAAGCGAAATAATGCCCTCAAAATGAGCATATCGAGGTCCCCTGCACATTGTTGTAACATTGAGAAAGAAGTAGACGGACGGCCTTGGTTCCATGATATCTTAGAATATATCAAGAATCAAAGGTATCCGAACAAGCGAATGAGAACGATAAAAGAACAATTAGAAGAATGGCGTGGATTTGTTCTTGATGGGGATATCTGTATAAAAGAGGAAAGGATCGGATGCTTTTGAGATGTGTGGATGATGTTGAAGCCGAAAAATACTTGAAGAGGTCCATGAGGGAATTTATGAACGCATGCCAATGGTTTCAATATGGCCGAAAGATCATGAGACTCGGTTATTATTGGTGACAATGGAAAGTGATCGCATCAATTTTGCGAAAATGCCACAAATGTCAAATCTACTACGATAAAATTCATGTAGCCCTTCACCCCTTCATGTCATGACTTCTCCGTGGCCTTTTTCTATGTGGGGCATGGATGTTATAGGGCCAATTTCTCCAAAAGCATCAAATGGACATCGATTCATTTTGTGGTTATCGATTACTTTACAAAATAGATAGAAGCCGCTTGTTTGCCAATGTGACGAGGACTACGGTTTGCAAGTTTTGAAAAAGGAAATCATTTGCCGATATAGTTTGCTGAAAGAATCATTTGAGATAACGCCACGAATCTGAACAATAAGATGATGAAAGAAGTATGCGGCGAGCCCAAATAAAGCATCATAACTCCTCGCCCTATCGCCTAAAGATGAAGCGAAATGTTGAAGCGACCAACAAAAATATCAAGAGGATCATTGGGAAAATGGTGAGACATATAAAGATTGGCACGAAGCTACCGTTTGCTTTGTATGCATATCGTGCAATTGTGCAAACATCTACGAGCAACTCCTTTCTCTCGGTCTATGGAATGGAAGCTATGCTACCTATTGAGGTTGAAATCCCTCATTGAGAGTCTTAATGGAATCAAAGTTAGAAGAAGCGAGAATGGGTTCGAGCTCGATACGATCAATTGAACCTCATCGAAGAAAAAACGTCTAAGGGCAATTTGTCACGGCGGATGTACGAGAAGAGAATGATCGCGCTCATGATAAGAAGGTACGGCCAAGAGAATTCCACGAAGGAGAACTCGTGTTGAGAAATATTCTCCCAATACAAAGAGACCTGCGAGGGAAATGGACACCGAATTGGGAAGGACCATACGTCGTAAAGAAGGCATTCTCGGGTGGAACTTTGATTCTCACTGAAATGGATGGGAAAGAGTTACCGAATCCAGTGAACTCAGATGCTGTGAAGAAATATTATGCCTAAAAAAATCAAGATGAAAACCCGAAAAAGGGCATCTTAAAAAAAAAAAATCAAGGTGAAAACCCGAAAAAGGCGTCTTGATTAACACAAAAGATTAGGATGAAAACCCGAGAGGGCGTCCTAATGAAGTAAACTTGGCCCGAAGAGCGTGGCATTTCGAACAATGGGTCAAACAATGAGACTACAGTATTTGAAGCACTTCTGAAAGCTCGAAATTTTCTACGCAAGAAGCCATACTCGAAAGATTCTTGATTGAGGAACGTGGAAGAGTTCATGTGTTGAATATCTAGAGCATTTGTTGAATACGATCCTTTCTTTCTTTTTGACATTTTTACTCTCGTTGGTTAACTTGTTTTGTTTGCCACATTTGAAGTCAATGAATATGAGACATTATTTTTGTTTCTACTTGACCTTTTTCATGCATCTCATTATGTGTTTATTTACATGATAAATAGTGAAATGACATACTCTAAACAAAAGAAATGTTAAATATTACCTGGATGAAAATTTGATAAGCACAAGAGTCTCAAAGTAAGAACAAAGTTCAATCGGGGGCAGAAGAATGATATCTGAGAAACGTCGATTACTCGTGAAGCTTGAAGACATGTATAAGGCATGAAGAGAAAGTCGAGAATTAAAGCAATGAACATAAATCCTCAACAATCGTGGCTAAATGGACATACGACAAACAGGCTTAAGGAGCACTGCATAATCATGTAGGCATAAAACATTTAAGACAAACATGTGCATATTATGATAACATCATACATGGCATATCAGTACTCCAACGAGTAAGAAATCTTGAATGAGAGTCGACCGAATCAAAGGAAAAGACACCCAAATTCTACCAAAAAAATCAACTCATATTGCGAGAGGTGAGTTGAGCCTCACTCACGCTACCGAGGTATTTTCAATTTTCTTTTTCAATTTACATTCATCAAAAAAATCAACTCATATTGCGAGAGGTGAGTTGAGCCTCAGGACACGTTGAGGTAATTTTAATTTCTGTTCATCAAAAAAATCAACTCATATTGCGAGAGGTGAGTTGAGTCTCACTCACGCTATTGAGGTATTTTTAATTTCTGTTTTCAATTTCATTCGTCAAAATCAACTCATATTGCGAGAGGTGAGTTGAGCCTCGGGACACGTTGAGGTAATTTTAATTTCATTCATCAAAAAATCAACTCATATTGCGAGAGGTGAGTTGAGTCTCACTCACGCTACTGAGGTATTTTCAATTTCATTTTTCAATTTACATTCGTCAAAATCAACTCATATTGCGAGAGGTGAGTTGAGCCTCAGGACACATTGAGGTAATTTTAATTTCTGTTCATCAAAAAATCAACTCATATTGCGAGAGGTGAGTTGAGTCTCACTCACTGCCGAGGTATTTTCAATTCATTTTTCAATTTACATTCGTCAAAATCAACTCATATTGCGAGAGGTGAGTTGAGCCTCAAGACACGTTGAGGTAATTTCAATTTCTGTTTTCAAAAATCAACTCATATTGCGAGAGGTGAGTTGAGCCTCAAGACACGTTGAGGTAATTTCAATTTCTGTTTTCAAAATTCAACTCATATTGCGAGAAATGAGTTGAGCCTCAAGACACGTTGAGGTATTTTCAATTTCTGTTTTCAAAAAAATCAACTTATATTGCGAGAGGTGAGTTGAGCCTCGGTTCACATGCTGAGGTATTCTCAATTTCTGTCTTTCAAAAAAAAATCAACTCATATTGCGAGAGGTGAGTTGAGCCTCAGGACACGTTGAGGTAATTTTAATTTCTGTTCATCAAAAAAATTAACTCATATTGCGAGAGGTGAGTTGAGTCTCAGCTCACGCGCTGAGGTATTTTCAATTTCTGTTTTTCAATTTCTGTTCGTCAAAATCAACTCATATTGCGAGAGGTGAGTTGAGCCTCAGGACACATTGAGGTAATTTTAATTTCATTCATCAAAAACTCAACTCATATTGCGAGAGGTGAGTTGAGTCTCACTCACACGTTGAGGTATTTTCAATTCTGTTTTCAATTTACATTCGTCAAAATCAACTCATATTGCGAGAGGTGAGTTGAGCCTCAAGACACGTTGAGGTAATTTCAATTTCTGTTTTCAAAAATCAACTCATATTGCGAGAGGTGAGTTGAGCCTCAAGACACGTTGAGGTAATTTCAATTTCATTTTCAAAATTCAACTCATATTGCGAGAAATGAGTTGAGCCTCAAGACACGTTGAGGTATTTTCAATTTCTGCTTTCAAAAATCAACTTATATTGCGAGAGGTGAGTTGAGCCTCGGTTCACATTTGAGGTATTCTCAATTTCATCTTTCAAAAAAAATCAACTCATATTGCGAGAGGTGAGTTGAGCCTCGGGACACGTTGAGGTAATTTTAATTTCATTCATCAAAAAATTAACTCATATTGCGAGAGGTGAGTTGAGTCTCAGTTCACGCCTTGAGGTATTTTCAATTTCATTTTTCAATTTCATTCGTCAAAATCAACTCATATTGCGAGAGGTGAGTTGAGCCTCGAGACACATTGAGGTAATTTTAATTTACATTCATCAAAAAATCAACTCATATTGCGAGAGGTGAGTTGAGTCTCACCACACTGTTGAGGTATTTTCAATTCTGCTTTTCAATTTACATTCGTCAAAATCAACTCATATTGCGAGAGGTGAGTTGAGCCTCAAGACACGTTGAGGTAATTTCAATTTGTTTTCAAAAATCAACTCATATTGCGAGAGGTGAGTTGAGCCTCAAGACACGTTGAGGTAATTTCAATTTCTGTTTTCAAAATTCAACTCATATTGCGAGAAATGAGTTGAGCCTCAAGACATGTTGAGGTATTTTCAATTTCTGCTTTCAAAAATCAACTTATATTGCGAGAGGTGAGTTGAGCCTCGGTTCACATCTTGAGGTATTCTCAATTCTGTCTTTCAAAAAAAAAATCAACTCATATTGCGAGAGGTGAATTGAGCTTGAGATCACACCTTGTGGTATTTTTTCAATTTACATTGCGAGAGGTGAGTTAAGCCTTTTTATTTTGTTGTTCAAAATCAACTCATATTGAGAAGTGAGTTGAGCTTGGGACACTCTGAGTGAGTTGAGCTCGGGATCACATATTGAGTAAAGAATAAGATTGGGGTGATTGAAGACACGATTTTGTTTCCTTGAAGTTGCGTGGAGTGATCAAGGATATTAGATGATGTCCTTCTAAAGTTACAGAAGAAGACCACAAGCCTTATCGACTAAAGCAACAGAAGAGCAAATTGAAGCTGTTAATCTTATATTTCTGAAGTCACAGTAAAGCAGATCGAAGCTACAAATCTTATATCCTTGAAGTTACATTAAAGTGGATTGAAGCCACAAAGCATATATCAGAAGATGCAATGGATTGAACTAAAGCTACAAGATACGGGGAACTAAAAAGAGACCACCTAGATGAGAAGATCACCAAAAGAAGTCAAAACTTAGCGAGACCGGGCAAAATTGGCCTTTCTTTGTATCTTTGCTCTATTCCCGTTACACGACAATAAGCAAAGAGGGGCAGTTGTTGTAGGCCAATTTTGGCCCGTTTACAAAATACCCAGGCCCATTAAACCATTTAACCCATCCTCAAACCCAAAACCTAAAATTAACCTAGCCCAACATCCAAGCCCAATCCCAAAACCTTAGACTCCACTTGCCTCTTCCCACTCTCCCATCTTTATCGCCACCAAAGACCATTCCCATTCTCCCATGTCATTCGCCACTAACACCATCACACACTCCCACCTTTTGCAAAGACAGAGGAAGGAAGCAAACATGCAACAATAGTAAAAATAGTAAAAATAGTTTGTAAATAAGGCTATAAAAGCCGAATGAAAAAGATGGTAAAAGGGGGACTCTTCTTATTATTTTTTTTTCTTTCATTTTTGCGAGAGAAATGAGCACAAAACAAGAAAGTGAAACATTCAATCTCGATTCAATATAGTGATTCAATCAGCGTTTAAATCTGAAATAGCATTCAAGCATAAAAAATACCAAGATCAAAGGATTGAAAGCTTAAAAAAAAAAACCTAAGGTGATTTCTTTTCTTTCTATTTTAAATTCGGTTTTAAGTTTTTTTAACCTATATATATATTAAAACATAAAAAATATACAAAAATATATACAAAAAATATACAAATTTTTTTTTTACCTTTTAAAGCCATCAAGACGCTTGTGGTGGCCATGTAATCTTCATGAGCCTCCGGTGGTTGTCCGGTGGCCGCCCTGGCCGATTCCCTCCCTCTCTCTCCTTCTCTCTTCCTCTCTCTTCTTTTTTCTTTCCTCTCCCCAAATGATTTTTTGGTTATTTTAGGCCTTATATAGCCCTCCAAAGCGACGTTGTTTTGGGGCTACATAAGCCCCAAAACGACGTCATTTTCGCCATGTCCAACCCATCCGACCCGACCCGCTAGGAGGATCCGCGTGTTTTGTTTGAATGGGTTATTTATCTGCTGTCCTTCCGCTTTTCAAGGTTTTACAATTAAGTCATTTTTTTATTTTTAATTTGGCCCCATAATTTTTCGCTTTTCGATTTAGTCCCGCTAATGTGCTGCATTTTAATGGGAGGGAATAATTACTGTTTTGGTCCCCCTTTTTTTTGCGTGCGTTCAAATAAGCCCTTTTCTCTTTATTTCCTTTCACATTTGCCCCGAACTTTGTTATTAGTTCAATTTTAGTCCTTTTTATTTGTTTTGTTTCTTTATTAAATATTACATTTTTGCATTTCAATATTATTATTATTATTATTATTATCATTATTATTATTATTATTATTATTATTGAAATACATTAGTGTATATCTTCATGTATGTATATATATATGTAGTAATGTTTCTATTACTTTATTTTAATATTTTTATTATAATGGTTTTGTGTTTCAATATTATTATTATTATTATTATTATTATTATTATTATTATTATTATTATTATTATTATTATTATATATCCTTGTTAGATGTATACATATGTATATTACTGTTTTTAATACCTTTATTTTAATATCATTTTATTATATTTACCTTTTGGTATTGTATTACATGGTTATTATTATTATATTTATTAGTGTATGCCGCTTACCCCGTATATATTTTTAGTACGTATTAATAGTCAATTTTTAATATATATTATATGAATAATTCATATATAATATTATGTATATATTTTAATATTATCGATTATATATACTATATGATTTCTAATACTATTATTTATATATATATATATTTTTCTTAGTACCACGTTATGTATATATCATGTATATATTTATTTTACCCATATTGTATTTATTATTAATTTTAATACATTTATTTTATAGTCCGTATGCATATACCTTTCTTATTTGTATTATTTGTGTATGTTGCATTATTGATTTTGTATTTATTATTTTCCCTATTGCTACTTATTATATTATTATTTGGTGTATATATATCTTTTACTATTATTAGTATAAATGTATTTTCCTTGTCCATAGTATTCTAATATTATTGTATATGTTGAATTATACTATGTGTATTTGTATCTAGTACGTATATATTTAGTAATATTGCATATATATGTCTATTAGGCATTATATTTTCATACATCATGTATATATATCATATATTATATTTTGCATATTATCTTATGTATATATTACCTTATATTATTATTACTAAATGTACTTTATATTTGTTTATGTTTGGTTTTATTTATCTTTTAAATATTATTATTGTTTTACTCTGCTCTAGTATTATGTTAATATTTTCATTTGAAAATGTCATTGTTTGCATATTTGATTTATTTCAAATTCTTATTTCATGAATAATTTTATGTTTTAATTACTAGTCGAGGCAATACACGGTTTAACGTTAAGTCGTAAATTTCATCGCTATGTTGGATGGAATTCGTCGGCTTCGTGTTAAAACGGTATATCCTTCTCAAAAATCAAAATTGAAAGTTCTCGTCTTTTAAATTGGATCACGATTGGAATTTAAATTGAACTAGCATTTTGAAAATTAAGACAACACATGTTTAAAAGATACCAATTTTGGGCGTCACGAGGGTGCTCATACCTTCCTCGCATGAATCGACTCCCGAACCCTACTTTTCTCCGATTTAACGAGACCTAAACTCGTCCTTCTTTTTAAAGAAAATAAATTTATTAGGTGTCCGATCATACCTATAAAAAGATCGGTGGCGACTCCATCTTTATTTTTTTTTTTTTTTTCAGTTTATGTTTCAAAAAAAATCAAACTTCGATTTTAAAGTTCTCAATAAATTGCCACAATTAGCGACCCCAAACCAAAATTTTTTTTTACGTCGCGACAATCTTCAAGACAATTTCTTTTTGCAGCAAAGAAATATATACTTTATATATATACTTACACACTTACTTGGTAAGTGGTAAGTTGATAAGAAAAATGTAAATAAAATTTTAGTTTTAATATAAAAACTTAATTATCTTATACTTGTATGATTGGTTAATTAGCAAAATTTTGTAAGGTTTTAAGTAGCTAAAATACTACCTCACTCAACTTTTCATATATACACACTACCTATCTCATTATATTGTTGTTAATTACAAGTTAATCGGACATTAATTTAATTATGAATTGTTGATTTTATATATTTTTGTATATGATTTTTTTGAATAATTTCATTATAGGTTCTAATCATATCTGCTCCTTTTGACATAATGCTTAGAACTATTCATAGCCCCTCCTACCTCATAAATAAAAGGATAATGTGCTTCAACGCACTTGAACCCATATCCTCTCGCACTGGCAGAAAAATAAAAATAGAATTGATTTTATTAATTATTTTCTCACCTATTACACTATGGATCAAACAAAATTCTCAAGGTTGAAAACGAAAGCTAATATTACAAAGAAAATAGTTTATGCAAAGTTCAAAATAAACATAAACATAGGGATTTAAGAAGAAAAAAACATAAAAACTAAACAATATTTTGAGTTTATAGTTCATAGATGTGCCAAAATTTCTAACTCAATGATATATCACCCATCAAACCTATTGCTTTCTCATATAATCACAATGGCAAAAACTTCTCCTGCTGTTACATTGATATTAATCAAATGTTGGATTTGGACATGATTAAGATTTAGACACCAAGCTTTAATTAATGAAACAAGTACAAGCTAAAGAAGTGGCTTAATTTGGCTGCTGCTACTGTTTATTATTGGTTATATATCTATCTATCATTCACATCTTTTTCTTAGCAAATTAATGGAAAATGTTAACGAAAAAGATATGTGAGATTATAAATCATATATTTGTTTCCATTTAATCCTTCATTATCCAACCCCATGCATATCATTCAGTCTATTGTTTCATCTTTCAATTTTAATGATAATACTGATGTTTTACACCTGAGGCCATCTTGTTGTCCACTCAATCATTTGTATTTTAATTCCTTTACTCTATAAAATTGATATTGTGATCTAGAATGGAGTAAAAACGTTAAGTTTAAATTTCTTTGAAATAATAAAATGTAATCGAATTAAAATTCAGACTTAAAGATTTAAATATATAATTACGCATGATGGGTCTTGAGCCTAAATACTTTGGAAGCATATGATTAGAAATTAGGCTTTCATTCCACGCGTTCTAAAATTTAAATTTTTTGTTTTCCATTCTTATCTGTAGGGGTGTTAAATGGTTAATTGAACCGAATTAGTATTAATCAAATTAATCGAACTGAAATTTTTTCAAAAAAATCAACCGAACCGAAATTTATATGTTTTTGTTTTTTTGGTTAAAACAAGTATAAAACATATAAAAAAAATTGATAATATTCATTTCACCTAATTATCCGAATTAAAACTACATATAATTTGTTTAATTAATTATGAAGTTTGGTTAATTACCCAATTTCGAACCGAATTAACAGATAACTAAATTTTTAAAAAATCATTAACCGACCTCTAACTGAATTGATTGGTTAACTGACCGATTAACTGAATTAAATCGATTCAACCAATTAATTCGATTTTAACTTAAATTTGAACATCTCTACTTATCTATTAGTAAGTAGCAAAATAGCAAATAATTTCACATATCAAATTTGAAAAAAGTGTTGATAGTTAAATCAATATAAAGTTTAAGTCAACAACAAGTCATTAATTATGGAGATCAAATACTAATAAAATAAGTTTTGACAAGCATAAAATTTAGTGATCAATTTATTAATTTTCAAAGTTTAGTAATTAAAAAATTTTCTTGAAAAGTTAGTTAGAACTATATATATATATATATAAAATTCAAAATTATAATAGCATGAGAACAATCCTATGTTAGAAGACATGGTAATATGTGTTATGCCACCATCATATCATTCAATCATTCTATGTTAAAATACATAATTATAAATTAATAATATATGATTTATAACTTACTAATTTTGTTTATAATTTAAAAATAAATAATTATAAATTAATATTATTGATGTTCTAAGTTATTAATCTGTTATTAAATTTATTACTAAAATAAATTATTAAATCTTTATTAGATGATTAATAATTAAGTCACTATCTATAAAATTTACGCTAAAAGTTGTGTTGTTTTAGCCAATATAGTGCACCAACTTTCAAATCATTTTCATAAATGAAAATCTGACATATTATCATCTTTTTCACGTAATAGAAACGTAAATGTGTAATTAAAAAATATTAGTGCGTTTAGTTCAGAAATTTTAAATTTTTGAGATTTTTAAAATGTTAATATTTTAGAATTGATGAGGATTTATAATTGTTTTGTTTAAATAAATAATTGGTTTTAAAAAATTAAAGTATTGGTATTTTACAAGTTATAAAATAAGAATAATTATTTTAAAATAAATAATATAAAAATGTCCAATGTGAATATTATTATATTTGTAAAATTTATAAATATTTTTAATAAAGAAAATTTTAAAAATAATTTTTAAAGTTTAAATTTTTATCTTATTATGAGATCATGTGTATTAAATTAAATAAAATTTTGAAAAATCACTTATTGAGATAAAATTTGAAAAGAAAAATTAATTGAGTTAGTAAAATCTTCTCTCGAAACTTACTTATGAATTTTGAAATTCTCAAATATATTTATCTAAATAAATAAATTAATTTTACTATTTTAAAATAAATGAAATCTTTTCTACAATTCTCTCTGTAAGAAATATCTCTTTGAAGTTGCCATTCAATCTCTTCCTTCTTCCTTATAATCAATTTTATTTTCAAGGAAAGAATTCTCAAATACCAAAATTTACTGTGATGTAAAACAAATATATATCATTTTCACCACTTTCATTTAAAACTACTCATTTGTTTTTCTTTTCAAGTTTCTCGAAAACTTCAATGCCTCTTTTTTTTTTTTTCCTTAAATCCATATTAAAATCCATATTAAACCCTTTTTTAGTGAATAAGTTTATGTTTTGATTATTTAATTTTAAATGATTTTAAAATATCATTAAATTATTTAAAAATTTTCATTTAAGTGATTAAGTTGTTAAAATTATTTTTAATGTGACTTTTTCTGTTCGCACAGTCTGCACCAGTCGAAAAATTTCATCTCATTCTCTTCTACACTTTAGGTTTTTTTATTTTATTTTATGAAATAACTTTAAATATCATAAATTTTCAAACCAAAATCTAATTAATTTTTTGTTTCGATCCACGACACTAATCAAATCAATTTTGATCTAAGATATATTCTACGCGTCGATAGTTATTGATCCACCATATGGATGATTGAATCATTGCTTAGAGCTCTATAATCGAACTTCAAAAAAAAATAACTTAACAACTCAATTTCAAATTTTATTTTTGAAATGACTATAAATTTAGTTATAATTTAATGAGGGTATTATTATTATTCTATTGGGGTCAACAGAAATGGATGTGAAAATGATATTTTGAGTGTGTTTTTCAGTTTCCGATGACGAAGGTAGGGATTTTCCAATTTCAATCGCCAAAAACCTGTAAATCTACATGTTTTTGGAAACTAACAAACTAAACTCAAATTTCATATTTAAAACACCTCCCAACTTGTAATAAATTTGACTTCTAATCCCACACTTTGATTACATTCAAAAACTTGAATATGAAGAAAAATGAAAACAAAATTTTACCTCATAAAAAATTAAAATAAAGAGTAAAATATGATGTAGGTTTAAAATTTTAATAATGGAAGTATGTTATTGATGAAAATAAAGACGTCAATATTTTGAATGCAATTTCATACATGATTCAAAGAAGGTATATTGGGATGAAACTGTTGCTTAAAACAAACTCAAAAGAATGTGGTAGTACACCAAAACATAACTGGAAGTATATAAATACGAGACAAAGAATTCATATATATATGATTCAATTATTTTTCTTTTTCACAAACAACATTTGCAAATGTAAACTAGACGCCTTCTATAGCTGTAAGCTATAATTATGTGATATATATGACAGACTTTAATTTCTTAATTATGGTATCCTTCCCTCCTTTCTGCATGAATGCTTAATATATTTTTTATATATGCACCGATGACTGACATGATATTAATATCCTATACAACACACTATATGACTTTTCAAACCAAAGCAAATTAACAGCCCAAGAGAATTAATGGGTACTACTGCAACAAGTTACCATCTCCTTCTTGCACATCAAATGAAGAACAGTTCCTATTAAGCAGCTCTTCTATCATTTGTAGTGCAATTCTCTCCTCTTCGTCCATGTCTGGTCTCACTTCAGGCCCAGTGAAGCCTGGGTTATTGGAAGGCAGCGTATTCGCTGAAACTTCAGTATTTCCTTTTCCAAGCTCAACGGTCATTACCCAATTGGATTCTGAGGTCTGGCCTGCCCGCTTTTGCCACACTCCTATATGAGAATTCTCAGTGTCAAGCCTCAGACAAGTCATTGAAGGAGAAGGTGCCTTGCTGCATTTTCTAAGCTTGGCATGGAGGATTTCAGATAGCTCATTTGATGGTACCCTTGAATGGGTATTTTCAGTGCCTTTTGGGTCTCCACTTGGTGTTTGTGATATGGGGAAGTTGGTTTTTGCGTTCCTTCCACTCATTAAGATGGCTGCTTGGTCATAGGCTCGGGCTGCTTCTTCAGCTGTTTCAAATGTTCCTAGCCATACCCTTCTCTTTCTACAACAAATACCACCATATCAAAGGAGAATAAAGGCAAAAAAACAAAAAACAAAAGAAAATCTTGTAGCTTAAACGACTTACAATAAAGGATGGCGAATTTCAGACACCCAAGAGCCCCAGTGTCGCTGCCTAACACCTCTAAACTTCTTTGATTGCACCATAATTTGGAAACAAATGGAGGGTTGAAAAGGGCAGCGGAAAAATCAGGCTCAAAGGAAAAAAAGAACCATCTATGGATATAGAATTGTTGATGAAAGAGAGTGCATACGAGAGCTAAGAGATATCATATATGAAGGGAGATTTTACACAGCGGAAAGTTTTAACTGAAAAGATGGATTGTCGGCTAAATATTAAAAGTATCGTCCTATAGAGTCATTCGTCACCTACACCTTCCTTAAAAACCATAAGAAACCTACCGAATAAATGACATGGGTCTTACCTTGCATAATGTACTACTCTGTCATCAGTTGCTTCTCATGCAATATAATTCCATGTGATTGAAAGTAATGTAAAAAATTGACATTGATGGGACAACTTTTCTTTTCATTGTTTTGGTTTCTTTACACTACCAATAGTTATTTTTATTATTGGCCTTTCTTAGAACATCACATGGAGAGAGGTATTAATGTAGGCCAAAGGAACTAATTACCCAATGAACTTGTTGAGGAAAAATGAGTATAGAGTTATTGAATGGAATTCGGTAATATCAATTGCTTAAAAATTTACCTTGTAGAAAATCTTTAAATTTTGTTATGTGTTGTTATATTGAGAGAATATAAATTGAATTGTAAATATTATTTAGTGTTTATAGTCTAAATTCTTAAGAAAAGATTTAGAAATAAATATTCTAGTATTTAAATAACTTTTTAAGCACAAATATAAGATTTTTATATTTAAAAGTGATAAAATATGAATAATTTATTATATTCATGATAAAAATAATAAAATTACTTAATGAATTATACGAGATAAACAATTTTATAGGCACAACTTTTTCCCAATGCCAAATTATAATAGTCAATAAATATAGGTTGGGACAAAAGTGATTAGATGATATTAGAACATCGTAGTTGGTGGGGAAATGACATAAATCACGAGTCAGCATCGAGTACTGCTACTAACAATGCCAACTGATCAGCTTTGTTTTCTGTGTTCAAAGCTGAACAAAAAATATGCAATGTCCTGCAAAACCTGAACAGTGATGACTTCATACTATCACTTTTAAGATCAGAAACTGACTGACTGTTCAGTACTACTCAAGACTCCCACGATGAGACATAATTTAAGATTTTGGACTCACTCACCCTTATTGTTTCCGTATGCTATATTCATAGTTATAACCTAACAAAACTACAATTTCGGTTCAAGAAGCTATAGATCCACAACGTGCCCGTTAATTAACTCTTGCACTAATCAGATGGTAGATGCATGCCTCTCCTTTTAGACAGCTTGTTAACTGTTTTTTTTTTTTTTTCTTTGACCTTTTTCATGTGGAAAGACTACAGTCTCGTATCCTTGAGCAAGTTTAATGCGGTCAACTTTTGATTTATGAATATGACTCGACTCAATATAAGAATGACCGTGTAAGTAAAAGATTATTTTATGCGAAAATTACGGTAATTAAATTATAAATAAATTTATATTTTAATTATCAAATTTTAAAAAGTATAAAAGTTTTATTTAAATTATTGCATTGTTAAAATTATTGTTGTATGACTTTTTAATCAAAAGTTTATCTTCTAGCTTTTTATAAAATTAATCTAAAAAATTAATTAATTATGTAAATGACCTACTTTTTTTATAAAATATGTAAATAACCTAAAATCTACAGTAAAAGTTAGTGGAGCTAAAATGTTTAGCGCCAAAATATTTGGTGCCAACAATATGCCATGTCAGTAATTGGGATAATAAAATCAATTTTTTAAGGGAACCATGTAAAATATCGCCACCTGTATAAATATTAGGGAAATACTACGATTTTTGAAAAATGAGAGTTTTAAACAAATTTTCATTTTTCTGGTGGAGGCAAATAATTTTGCGCCACCATATTCCAATGCACCTTTTGTCCTTTTTCTGATTTTTTTATTATTTGTTTTTTTTCTTTCTTTATTATTTGTTTTTTTAAATTTTATTATTATTTATTTTATAATATTTTAAATGTATATTTTAAAACAAATATTATAAAACATTTAAAATATTATAAAAAATAATAAACAATTTAAAAAAAAAACCAGAAAAAGGACGAAAGGTGCGTTGGAACCTGGTGGCGCAAAATTATTTGCCTCCACTAGAAAAAAGAAAATTTGTTTAAAACCCGTCATTTTTCAAAAATCGCAATATTTCCTTAATATTTATACAGGTGGCGATATTTTACATGGCTCCGCCAAAAATTTGATTTTTTTTATCCTGATTACTGACATGGCATGTTGGTGGCACCAAACACTTTGGCTCCACCAACTTCTACTATAGATTTTAGGTTATTTACGTATTTTATTAAAAAATAGGTCATTTACATAATTAATTAATTTTTGAGTTAGATTTATAAAAAACCCTCATATTCTCTTTCTCTTTTACAATTATTTTTTTATGAAATAGTTTTGAAGCGACAAAAATCTGCAAACCTAAATTTAAATAATTTTTTCTTCAATATTCAATATTGATCATAATATTTTAACTTTTTAAAGTTGAATAACTGAATAATAAACTTAATAATAATTTAATGAATTTAATTGACACTTATTTTATTCACCCCTCTCTTGCATTTATGTTTGGAAAGATTGGTTTTAGAAAATGGAGTTAAACTAAATCTATTAGTATCTATACTGCTCAAAGATGGTCCACCTATTTTTTCTATTAATTATTGTCAATTAATATTATAAAAGTTGTACAACTTCCTTTTAAAAAACCCTTATTGAAATAATCTAAGAATAAAATAATATTTCAAGAAAATCCTTTTCAAAAACCTTTACTGAAATAAAATAGCAAGCATTGATTTTGGCATGCCTATCTCAGAAGTATGGATGCCAACGGGCCCATAAGGTAATTGCAGTTGTCGTGGCTGAATAAGAATCATTGAGACCCTCATCAAATCATAATACGGAAGTGGGAGACTACGGATCTTGACTTCGACTGATTCAGTAATATGTTCCGTTTCCATTTCCATACTTAGCCCAACACAATTCATTTCATCTGCCTACCTTACATTACTTTTTTTTGTTGTACTTTTTTATAATGATTAGTCGCAATTAAACAGGAAGACAGGTCTTAAAGGAAATTTTCCCGGAAAGAACAAGGAAACACATGAATTTTCTAATTTTTATATATCTCAATTCCATCGTAAAATTATCGGATCAAAACAGTCCGATAGAATTTTTCTATAAAAAAGTAGAAAATAGTAAGTACTACTTTTCACTTAATAGAAAATATTTTCAAGTAATTACATTCTATTTTATTTATTTTAAGATGTAGAATTTTATTTTATTTTATAATTTAATATCTATACTTATCACACAATCTAATTATATTTCATAATTAATTTTAAACAATATATCAAATAATTTTATAATTTAAATTCAATACTTAAATTTTCTAACACAAAACTTTTTAACTTATCAAACAATAACTAAATCATTCATTATATTGATCAATTAATTAGCGTAAGATATAATCATCTAATCAACCGCGTCACATCTTATTGTATAAACTCATCCTAATGCTTCACATTTATCACAAAACTCCATATAAACACAAAGAATGCTTACTTCTATTGGTATTGACATTGTTGCCGGTACAGGTAGACATAGGTTCGAGTGCACTGAAGTACATTATCCTCTTATTTAAGGGTTAAAGTAGGGTTATGCGTAATTCTAGATATTATTTCCAAAAGAGCAGATATAATGAGAATTTATATTGAAACCATCAAGGTGAATCCATTTTCGCATCCCAACTTACCTTAACTATAATCTAATGTTAAAACTCAACAAGAAGCTCGAGATTCCTACATTCTTTCCTTTTAAGAACTCATCAGACATTTTCTTTTTACTCAAATGAACCTCTCTAGAGCAAAAGTGATGTGAATGGAGAGGAAAAGAATTGTTCAATCCATGCAAAACCCTTTTCTTAAAACTTTAAAGCCTTGAAAACATTGAGTTTCTCCGAAAATTCCTCTTCAATAAACGTTACCGTGAATTGCCAAAAGAAAACCTTGAAATATAAGATTCATAAAATTAAAAAGAATGATGGAATGGGTGAGTAAATGTGTTTACCTTACTAAAATTGGTTGAGAAGAGAATGGATGAGGAAGATGAAAGACTTTTTGCTCCTGTAAAAAATGAAATGATTTGTGAATTTGAAAAGACTGCATCTTTTCCCTCCTATGGCTTTAAGTTAATGGGTATTTTGCTCTCATACCCTTGGGCAAATAATAACATAAACCCCTTTTATACTTCAACTCTAATATTTATACTTTTACACATTGGCCCTCTCAAATCTTACCTATCTTACCATAAGCCAAAATTCTATTTTCTACATCTCATCCACTTTTAACCTAATTAAATACTAAGATTAACTCACTAATAATAAATTATGAAACCAACTTCATACTTGTTTCTAAAAAATCTCTCTATTTAACCTCACTCTTTTCATATTTTAAATAACCTTTTTCATCTATTAAGTAATTCTTTCAATGTTTTACGAAATAAATAATATTTTCTTGTATTAAGGAACCTTTTCATGAAGTAACTAATTCTTTCTTGTACTATAACTCAATCTTCCTAAAAACACTTTCAAGTTTACGAATTACTTAATTTCTTTAATTTCTCAAAACATTTTTATGTTTTAAGCAATTCTTCCATTTATTATGAATTACTTAAATTTTTAACTTTTTCTTTATGTTTTAAGTAACTCTTTCATATTTTAAATAATTCTTTCATGTATTACTTTCAACAGTTTGGACGTTATGTTTTTAGATATAACAATTATTTTTGTTTTAACCTCAAAGTATCCTCATTGAAAGGTTTTTTTTCTTTTAGAAATTTCCATATTACTTTGCTTCTAGGGTTCTATTAAACTAACGTCGACAATGGTAGTATAGAACAATCACAAAATAATAAGAAAGGAAAATAAAATACATAGATTTTACGTAGAAATCTTTTAAAAAAAAAAAACTATGGGCAGAGTAGAAAATTCACTGGTGTTGAAAATCGAATGATAAAAGAAGAGTTGCTTAAAAAACCTTATTCTAATCAAAGTCAAGTAGAAAAAGTGTAGTTTTATACAAATTCTACTTGTGCCACATAGTCCGTACAACAGATCCCCTAATTTTACCACTGTATTATTTTTTTAACAAGAATTCGGGTCAAAAAACTCTAAGAAATTCTAATTACGATATTGATGATGATGAAACAACTGACCCCATTACAGCTAGATGGTGAAATGTTATAAAACATAGGCACAGATATCAGCTTCAACTTCCATTGGCCAAGGAACTGAAAACACATCCCCAAATAAATTTGTCACTTTGCATATTGCATGTGCAACCCTGTGGTCCTCCTTTTTTTTCTAGGGCTGGTGCCTTGTGGTTTTACCAATCATTTCTGTACAGTCGAGTCAAAGAACTCGAGCTAGCATTTCCTAGTTTATGGCTTGTGGGCTGTGAGATATCATGTGATTTTAACTTTGCCTAGTACCGGCTCTGTAAACAAGCATATGCACCATTTTCTGTTACCTTCATGAGATTGTTTTCTACATTTCGTGGGTTATGAAAGGTGAAGTGAAAGCTCTTGTTCTATAACGATTTATGAAAAGTACCAAAAACAGAAGGTATAGTTCAGAGGTACCAGTTAGCATACAATATCTGTATTATAAGTTATAACATGAATTCTAAGCTAAAGTGTCTTTTACTACATTCTTTTTTAATTGGAAATCCACAAATCCTACCTTCTTCTCATTTTTCTAACTCATTTTTATCAGTGTCTACATAATTTTTCTGAAAATGTAATTTATTTTTGGGGGGAATTTTATTACTTCCCCTCCAATAAGAGAATGTTTTTTTCCCTATGAGCATGGGTTGGACAACATTCCTCTATTATATTTTTATATAATGCTTTTTTTTCTAATTATCAAATCATACAAACAATAACTTTAAAGTGGAATCAAATTACTTTCACTTATATTGAAATTCAAGTTCAAATTCATATTAAATATTTAAAATTCATTTTAACTTAATCTTATATTAATTTTGCATTAAATGTATTGATTTATTTCTATTTGAATAAATAAATTATTTTTAAAAATAAATAGATTAAATTATGGTTTGTTAATAATAAACTAAAATTTTAAATTAAAAACAGTGACGAAGCAAAAAAAACTTTTGTATTGATGATGGAGATAAAATTAAAAAGTTTTGAGAGGTTAAAATGATTTTTTTTCATTTAGCCAAAGCTAAAAGGTTTAAAATTCAACTCTTAATTGTTAAAAATAAATAAATAAAAGGAACTATATCATATAACAAATATTATTGAAAATATTTGGAACTTAACCTTTTGTGTTGTATTTGATGAGAGAAAACTACAGGCACATTTCTAGTAAAATGTTTAGTAATATAATCATGTAATTATACCATTTTTACTATTTTAATTACACTTTTTCAAGCCTAATAAGTATTATAATATTGTTAGTAATAATATTTTTAACAACTACATTTCATTGAAATTTGGATATAAGAAGAAAGCAAAAGGCCACCTAAAAGGTTGAAACATTGAAAAAATGAAAATGATTCTATTATGGTTGCTGGTTTGAACCCTAAGCTAAGGTTAAAAGAAAGAGGGGAGTTAGGTGAAGGTGGAGTGCAACCTCTGAGCACATGGCTCGATTATTACAACTTGAGTCTCAATTGATGATCATCATTTAACTGGATCTATTAATTAACCATGCAAGTACGTAGTTTGTATGTACTCATATACATAAATGGCATATTAAAAAATATATAAAATACGTAGCTATCAATATATAATCCGTTCTAGGCTAGGTTTTTGTCTGTAAAAATACGCCATGAAATGGAAAGCAAAACCCACATGCATGACATTAATGTGTAGCCAACGAAACAATCTTTATTGTCGTAAGATATCCTCATGCGTAAGTGTTGAAAAACATAGACCAATGTGGTCCCAAATGACCCATCAATAGTTTTCAATATTATTATTATGCCACTAGTCTCCAAACGAAATGGTCCATTTTTTTCTCCCTTCTTTTTCTTATAAATTTAAGTGAAGTAAAGAGTGGTCGTTCATTGTGTCTCTTCTCATTTGTCTTATGGGTTTCTAAAGGTAATAAGTTGTCGATGATGCAAATTAACAAGTATTTGTGGTAATTGACAAACTCTATCTTTTCCATTATGTTGAGGGCAGACTCCTTTGAGAGATGTTTTTGAAGTGTCATCCACTAAATAATTGGTTAAACTCTCAATATTATCCTCATTAGAGGTTATTGACACATTTGAAGGCAAAGATAATTTTGTCGTTTTATCTATGGCTAAAAAAGTGGCCATAACTTCTGGCATTGTTTCATTGTCACACTTGACTAATCTCAAACTTGATCTCATTAAGGGAATCCTCGGTATCCTCCACCCTCATAAGGACATTGCTCATAGCAAATTCAACCTTAGCCATTCGGGTCTCCATGACCTTCACGAAGTCCTTTCACATAACCTTCTTGCCCTTCACGGATTTAGACCCTTATTCTAACTTCTAGAGTCTTCCAGGGCACTCCAAGAACCTCGTGGCTTAATTCTCTCATGTTAGCTTGGGTTCGAGCTTGATGAGGTGTGGCTCACTTGCGGGGCATGATACATGACTCACCTTCTTGACCAATTGATGAAATTCTCTTACTCTACGAACCAACCACCTCTTCAGGCGCTCATAGAGTTAAGACATAAAATCTCTTTCAAAAATAATACTGATCCATTGAACAATTTTGTTAAATCTTAACAAATGATATTTCAAAAATTCTTTAAAAAAAATCAAGCTCCCACGAAGATAACCCTCAATGATTTTAAAACAATGTAACCATATCATGCTATTAGACTTAAACAAATAACCCAATTTCTTTTAAGATTTTTAAGTTCTCATTAGTGCATTAGTGATGCCGAGATCGAGTGAGCGTTAGGCATACGGACACGGTTGCTTGTAAATATTCACATTTCCTTTGTAAAAATACAAATTATTATGCATTGGGAGATAAAGTTTCGCCTTAGCAGTTGTAGAAATATATGAAGAGAAGAAAATGGAAGATGGATTTGAATCAGTTGATCCAAGAAGGTAAGAAAACTAAATTAGTTATAATATATATATTATACAAATACGTATTTACATTACATTTAGCAAAAATATTATTTTTCGTCATATTTTAGTATATAAATTAGCAAAAGCCTAATTTCAATCAGTCATCTTTAGCTACTCACATGGTTTATTACGAGAAAAGTGGAAGAAATTTTTTGCTTATTTTGAAGAGGTTTTATTTTATTCAGCTTTAAATTTATATTATTTTTATTTTATTTTATGTTGTAATAAATAAGGGTTTTTTATGTTATTATATGAATAACCAAATGAGTCATTAATACTTCTATTTTAGAAAAAAATTTGAAGTATTCCGGTAATGTCTGCAAAAATATAGCTGATCTCATACCAGCTGATGGGTTTTGGGTGCTTAGAGCTGTGCCTAGAACTGTTAATTGTGAGGCGGACTGTGTCGTTAAGTTGGGTGTGGGTAGGCGTGGACCTGAGACATGGGTTAGGGGCTAGTTTATAGAGTCTTTCGGATCCTCCTGCTTCTGGTTTTGCAGTGAGTCAAAGGCGAGCTTTGTCTGTTTCATTTGAGTTTGTAGTTTTGCTGATGAAATAAAATTTCTATTTTGACTTTTCAAAAAAAAAAAAAAAAAAAACCCAACCACTTGTTTACGTGCTAACATCAGCAGCAGATATTTGCAAATAAAATCAATTTGCTAGAGTAACAGTGGCTAGGTTCTATAGGAATTAAGTTTACCTGCTAAAGCATTGCACTGCTTTCTGGATCAGGTTGCTGCAATGCTTTCTGCCAGGTATAGTTATGACCAGTCATCGCCACTTATTCAAGGCTTTGAGTCCGAATAACATATCATCGTCTTTATTAAAGACTTGGTAAATCGATCGTAAAAGCTAGAACAATATTAATGATAGCCCGTTTGTTTAATGTAGCAGTTTTTCATTTTATTATTCTTATTTATTTCTAGTTATACGCCTTAGAATTGAATCTCATCTTCATTGGAGATTTATATGCTTAAGATATAAATTACTAGTTCCTCTGTCTTACGCGTAAATATTTTATATGCATGTGATTTCAATACCATTATTTCAAGTATTTAGAGAATCATATGTACTAAACACCGATTTTTGGAGAAAAAGAAATCGGAATAACATAGTTACTTTCACTTTGTAATAAATGATGAACAACAAAGATGCCATAGGAAGATCAGTAGAGAAGGCTTCACTTACTGTAAGAAAGCCCTTCTGTTGTCATTATCTTGTCATCAAACTCTAGCCTAGCAAGAGCAAGTACGCCTTCTTTCTTCAACTCAAAAGATGTCTCTACAACTCTTCCTACCATACTCTTCATTTTCTTGTCCTACACGAGTATGGAGATATGACCACCAAGGATTCTCCAAATATATGAAAAAAGATCTAACGATACCCGTATCGGATGCATTATTATATCAAACACTCATAGCCGAATCCAAGTAATATAGCTAGCAACTACACCTTAAAAGAGATGTTGCTTGTACTCCAAGAATCGGGACAATACTTTTAACACTTCAATTCTTTTAAAGACTATGTAGGATAATGAATTTATCTTACCTTTTCCTGATTTTAAAGATGATGGATCAGAATTTCAGTTGTTTCTTGACAATCAAGACAAGATGTCCCTATACCTCAGGAAATCTTCCTGCTTTTCAATATTTAATTTTTTTTCTTAGAATTGTTAAGGAAAAAAATGAAATCTTTTGGACAGATTCTGCATTCTGAGTTGAGCCTAGGATATAATATTTCATTTACGTTTATTTTCTTTGTTGTTAACAACGGTTAACTTGAAGGTCAAGTTATGCATAACATTATTTTAAATGGTATTTCTCTTTCCAGAAGCTATTGCATAACATTGAAGATAGAGCAGGAGTTGGGAAAGGAATTTCCAAACTGTATGTGACCATTGATTTAGAAGACACCCGAGTTGGCAGAACCAGGCTTCTAGAAAATGAATGCTCTAACCCACAACGGCATGAGTCATTTCAGATATATTGTGCTCATACGGTTTCCAATGTTGCTTTTTCTATCAAAGAAGATGATCCCATAGGGGCCACCCTGATTGGAAGAGCTTACGTTCCTGTTCAACAATTGCTAAAAGGAGTCCCATATACATTCTTCAGTCAAAGAGAAGGTTTGCAGGGTTACACTTTACCAAGATGCTCATGTTGATGACAAGTTCATTTCCGATACCATCCCTCTTACCGACGGTAAGTTTTACAAACCACAACGATGCTAGGAGGACATCTTCACTGACATTTCTAAAGCAAGACATTTTATTTACATTGCTAGGCGGTCAGTGTATGCTAAAATGACCATGATAAGAGACTTGAAGACGCCGAAACATGGAGATTTGACACTTGGTGAGCTTCTTAAAAAGAAAGCGAATGAAGGTGTTCGCGTATTAATGCTCGTCTAGGATATGATAGAACTTATATTGGGTTGCTTAAGAAAGACAGAGTGATGGCTACACATGATGAGGATATGAAACAGTATTTCCATAACTGTGAAGTTCATTGTGTTTTATGTCTACGGAACCCTGATAATTTGCATAGCATTATTCAAGACATAGAGATATCTACCATGTTAACTCATCACCAAAAGGTTGTTGTCGTGGACGGTGAATTGCTTGATGGAGAATCAAAAAGGAGGATTGTGAGCTTCATCGGTGGCATTGACCTTACAGATGGGAGATATGACACTCCTCATCCCATTTTCAGGACTTTAGGCACAATCCATCATGATGATTTTCGTCAACCTTGTTTCCATGATGCCTCCATTGTGAAAGGAGGGCCAAGGGAGCCTTGGCATGATATTTATTGTCAATTGGAAGGACCTGTTGCTTAGGACGTATTGTTAAATTTTGAGCAGAGGTGGAGGAAGCAAGGAGAGAAAGACTTGCTTGTTCCATTACGAGAATTGCATGTTATATTCATCCCTCCATCGCCAGTGACTCTCCCTGAAGATCATGAAACATTGAATGTTCAACTATTCCGGTCCATTGATGGTGGAGCTGCCTTTGGCTTTCCCAAAAACCCCAAAGGTGCAGCCAGATCAAGTCTTGTCAGCGGAAAGGATCATGTTATTGACTGAAGCATACAGGATGCATACATTAATGTCATTCGTCGAGTAAAGAATTTTATCTACATTGAAAACCAATATTTTGTTGGCAGTTCTTTCAGCTGGAATTCAGATGAAGTATAGGTTGAAGAGGTTGGTGCTTTACATCTTATTGCGAAGGAACCGTCGCTAAAGATTGTTAGTAAGATCAAAGCTAGTGAGAGGCGTAATGGGTCTATTTTGCCCGGAGCTAAACCAATAACCCAAAAAAAAAAAGAGAAGAGACCAATTAAATATAAGATAAAGTCCAAATTATTAGAGTCCATTCACAACATCAAAAACTCAGCAAGCCCAATTAACAAATAGCCCAAACATAACCTAAAATCCCTAACCCAATTCCTATCAGCTCAATAGGTCGAAAACACTAAACCAACTCAGGAACCCTAGGATTTCTGAGCCTCCCTCGCGCCGCAGCCTTCACCCACGCGCTTCAGCACACACTCCGCCCGAGGGTCAACTCTCCTTGCACGGAAGTGGAAACTCCCTCATCCGTTGACCCTCCATGGACCTGCAAACATGCAAAAAGGGGAGAAAGCAAGCAGAACCGGAGCAACGCGCAAAGGAAACGAAATAAAATAACTAATATATGTATTATTTTGAAATTCTTTTCTTATATCTTTTATTTTAAACTTTCATATGTGTATATTACTTATTGTAAAAATTTCTTATATGTTATTTTGTTATACTATTTTAGATATAAACTATTTTAAATTCTTTTATTATGTATTGTAAATCTCTTTATTATCATTTATTCTAAGATTTCATATCTATTACTTATATTAAATTGTTTGTATATGTATATTTCATGCATATTATTTATTTTAAACTTATTTTTCATATATTATTTATGATAAATTTCTTCATGTCATTTTAAAATGTTTTATAAATTGTTTGTTTTATTGTTACATATACATCAATGATTTTAACTCGTTTATGTTTTTTATATATAGTATCTATTTTAAATTTGTTTTTCCACATATTATTCATTTTAAAATTGTCTTATTGTCTATTTCAAATTGTTTTATATCATTCACTTTATTTTTATTTTTTGATTATTAATGTTGAAATATAAAAAATATGTGTTGTGTGATTATCGCCATTATGTGTTTTATAATCCATTCATTTGTATCTTCATATCATTGTGATTCATTATTGTAATATTTTCATGGCCAAATTATTATGTCATATTCGATATTATCATTCCTTTTTATTCCATTTACATCACATTGTGTATTAAGCTCAAGTGTATTTATCTAAGTATGGACCGTTTTATTCCAAAAAATAAACGCACATTTTTAAATGTCGCATTCGTTTTTATTCAAAGTAAGGCAATATTTCGCGTTTTGGGAATTCAAGAAATCGTACTCTAACTTACTGGGTTTCGATTTTCTTGTTAAACCTAAAAAGCCAAATATCCTTTTAGATTTAAACTACACAATCTTTCGACAAAGATTAAAGGCAAACTTGCTCCCGAGGATTTAAACGTCACGTCCTAACTTACTGGATGTGACACCTTACTATCTCGGGACGAGTAAGTCTTTGATGCTCGTTTCAACATAATTCAGGCGTTTTAAAATTAGTATTCATGAGAAGGGATCGTATTTTAAAATTTATTTTAAAATCTTTTCAACTTTCGACATTAAGGTATTAATTAATCGATTAGGTACCAATTTTGGGCGTGACGAGGGTGCTAATCCTTCCTCGCACGTAACCGACTCCCGAACTCGTTTTCTCAATTTTCGTAGACCGAAATCATTTGTTTTAATAAATCGAAATATTTTATTAAAACGACTAAATTTCTAGATGATCCGATCACACCTAAATAAAAATGATTGGTGGCGACTCTATTTTTTTTTAAATAAATCGACGCCCTTTATTAAAAAAATAGTTTCGACAAGAGGTTTACTGTCTACATTGTCATTCCAATATGGCAAGAGGGTATCCCTAACAGCCAATCTGTTCAGGCAATATTGATTTAGCAAAAGTTAACCATGGAGATGATGTACAAAGATGTTGTTCAGGTTCCGCATGCCAATGGAATCAAGGCAAACCCGAAAGACTATTTATCATTTTTCTGCCTTGGTAACAGAGAGAAGGATTTGTGGCGAATACGAAACTCCAAAAAGACCTCAACCTCATACCAGTTACGATGGAGCTCAGCAATCCATGCATTTCATGATCTATGTTCATGCCAAGATGATGATTGGTAAGTTAGTTTGATACATTTGCACATTTGATGTATGCTATCTTCATTTATTCTCCAACAGCTAAACTAGGGACAGTTCCGTTTCCACGGTTGATGATGAATGCATTATAACCGGATCTGCCAACATCAATCAAAGATCAATAGATGGTGCCAAGGATACAGAAATTGCAATGGGTGCCTACCAACCGTATCGCCTTTCGACTAAGGAGCCAGTGAGGGGCCAAATTCATGGATTACGTATGGCATTGTGGTATGAGCACTTACGCAAGCTTGATAAGTCCTTTCTTGAGCCAGAGAGCTTGGAATTCGTACGGAAGGTAGTTGAGGAATACTGGGATCTATACGCATGCGAGTCGTTAGATAATAAGCTGCTAAGCCATTTGCTAAGCTATCCGATTGGAGTTAGCAGTGATGGAGAGGTGAAAGAGCTTGCAGGATTGGAATATCTCCGGACACCAAAGGTCGAGTTCTTGAATCCAAATCTGGATCCTTCCTTCCATTCTCACTACCTAAATTCAGTAATCTAATTGTCTGACGGTCAGAATGATTGTATTCTTTGATTGAAGAAACTCTAGATTAAACTTTAGTTGGAAGCAACCTTGAAGAAAATGACAATGTAGCTATGAAGCCATTTTGCCTAATTGACAATAGTGGGTAGATAAGAATGTTCCCTGCATATATAACTTTTCCTTTGTTTTAGCTGATCTAAATCTCTAACCACCATGAATTTACCTCTGCCCCTTATGTCCTTCTCCATGCATTACTAATTTGGTTCACTCAAAAACCATAACGTTATATTAATGGCAAGCATCGTTATTCACCTTTCCCTTTTTAACTCAAGATATCTATACTTATTCTAGTGTTTTACTAAGTTGGTGTCTTATATCATGAGTTAAGTAGATATCAACTCAGTTATAAAATTATTAAAATACCCATTCATATATAAATTTAAGTAAACTAGACCGTATGTCGCTTTAAAATAGCATAGTTCCTCACTCTAATTTTTTTTATCAATTTAGTAACTCTAATTAAGATAATCGTTCGAATTGGTCACTACTGTTAAAAATTCCTTTAATCAACTAACGGATTGCTAACGTGACATTCTTTTTTATTTTTGACTAAAGCTGGGAACCTCCCTATAATTAGTCTATTTTTTTTTTCGTTTATTTGCAGCATACACCAATCTTCATGATCATCATCAATTCCAAACATTCGGTCCGATTTTGGTCCTTGAAAGCAACAACTCTTGCTATTCCTGAAGTGTATCTAAATTTAAACATTTTCAATTCATTCCTAGTATATTTGAATTTAGATAAACTTGAAGAAATTTTTTGAGGGATATATTTGGGTAATTGAATAAGAATTTTATATATATTTTTAATTTTATTGTTTGTAAAAATTTTAAAAATGAAAAGAGTTTATTTTGTTATTATTATATTTTTAAAGGCTATTTAAATTTAATTTAAAAAAAGGATAGACCTAACATGCAAATAAACTAAAAGTTAAAAACTATATAATATGGTATCACCGATACCGTACAGTTAGGCAGTACCCCTTTTCAGCCAATCTAAAAAAGATAATTGCTTCATCAAGTCCCTAAATATTTTATATAATCAAACTTCAATCCGGTGTCATTAAGCAACATAAATTTTTTTAAAACATTAATGATTAGGGGGTAAACGAAAGTGGTGTTCTCGGTTGAGATTCCTTTTGAAAATATAAAAATTAAATTAATCTATTTAATAATAAAAAAATTAATTTAATTAAAGTCGGAGCTGTCAGTTATATGCAAGCTCCGTCCACAAGGTTAGGTAAACAAATCTCAACTTCTTCCAATGCCGAAGATATTTTAAAAATATGCTTTTGGATATTTAATTAAAGTCGGAGCTCTCATACCATTTTCTTTAAACACCAAACTATTTATTTAATAAAACCTCATTTTCTCATCAACTGCTGTTGTTTCTCTACTTCTAAAACCCAAAATTACAATTTTTTTAATTTATCTCATATAAATTATTAAATTGATGATTTTATAAATTTTTGTATACAAATTTGATACACAGCTGATTTTGAATTAAGTAGTTTGATGATTGAATTTAATAATTTTAAATAATATGATTAATTTTTAAATTCAAAAATATATAAATATCAAATTATGATAAATTAAAATAAATGGATTAACTTCTAATTTTTATAAAATAGAGGTATGAAATTTAAAATTATATCACACCTACCCCACTTGTAGCTATAAAATTATAAAACTAAAATATATATAAAAGAAATTTTAAAAAGTAAAAGTTGGAATGAAAAAAGGGGGCTTTTTTAGGAATTTAACCCTTTAAGTTTAAAAATTTATGAAAATGATCCAATTTCAAGATTAATTATGGGAATGGCCTGATTTCTACAGTAGAGTTGGGTGTCAACATTTTCCTAGGCGGCACCACCCTAAAAATCCCTCCAATCATGCTCTAATCATTATAAAAAAATATAAAATAAAAATATTTTTTGATGTCACCTAACAAATTGATGGCGGACTGAAGTGTGTAATGGTACAATATTCAGGGACTTGATGAAGTAATTATCTTTTTTAGATTTATTGAAAGGTGTCACGGTGACACCAAATTAAACTATTGGTCTATTTGCATATTAGCCTTTAAAAGATATAACAATAACAAAATAAATTCTTCTCATTTTTTATTTCTTTAAAAACAATAAACTTTAAAAATTATATAAAATTTTTATTTAAATTACCCCATATCCCTCTCACAAAATTTCCTCAAAAATTTCCTCAAATTTATCTAAATTTAAATATGTTAGGGAATGAATTGAAAATGTTTAAATTTAGATAAACTTGAGGAAGTTTTTTAGGGATATATTTGGGTAATTTAAATAAGAATTTTATATATATATTAATTTTGTTGTTTTAAGAAAAAAATGAGAAGATTTTATTTTATATTCTTATATCTTTCAAGGGCGTTTAAATTTAATATAAAAAGGACAAACCTAACATGCAAATAAATCAAAAGTTTATTTGGTGTCGTCGTACTCTCATGTGGCACTTTTTTTCAACCAATCTAAAAAGGGTAATTACTTCATTAGGTCTCTAAACATTTTACCTCAAAAAATATTTTTTAATGATTAAAGCATATGATTGGGGGGATTTTAGGATGGTACCGACCGGAAAAGTGGTGACACCCAACTTTACTGTAAAAATCAGACCATTCCTATAATTAATTTTAAAATTGAGATATTTTCATAATTTTTTAAATTTATAAAATTAAATTCTTAAAAATTCAAAAAGAATGTAGCTTAACATTTTAGCGTCACTCCTTTTAAATTAAAATTTTTATTTTATTTTATTTTATTTTATTAAAATAATATTTTTATAGGTGATGTACGACCTTTTTACTGTTCAAAATAGCTTATTTTTATAAATAATTTGCTTCCACCTTATTTTTGTAATTTTTTATATTATTAACATAAAAAACCGTACTGTCCATCTCTGGGAGTCAAAGCTCATAGACTTTTGGTGGCTCAGGCACTTCCCACGTACATTCACCGAACCTTTAAATAAGTATATGTTGACCTGGGCCTGTGTTAATTTTTATACTATAAAAATAATTAAACAACATCAAATTATAATAGAATTAATTTTATTATTTTAAAAATATTATGTGGATTAATATTTTTAAATTTTGATAATTTTGTAAATAAAATTTTTATTTAAAATTGAACTGCAATAAAAAATAATAAATTTTAAAATATTTTTATACTGTAAATTTTAATACTATTATAATTCAAACTCATTTGATTCTATGATTCATTTAAAATAAAATGACTAATTTAGTCTACTCAACTCTTAGGAACTCCAACCACAAATTAACACTAATATCTACATTCTACAAATGCTCTTTTCTAAAGCGTGAAACCCACTCTTCTGCTTTTGGAATGCTCACGAATCAATTTATCTTTTTCAGCTGTAAATTTTTATTTTAGTTATTTAACTAAAAATATTTATAATTTCATAATTAAACTATTCAAAAGTTTTTATTTTGGTCACTGAGCTGTTAAAATTAATGGTATATGACTTTCTCTGTTTGCATTGCCTGCATCAATTGAAAGCTTTCTTTCCCTTTCTCTTTTACAATTTTTTTTCATGAAACAACTTTAAACATCACGAATTTGTAAACTAAAATTCAAACAACTTTTTTCTTTGATCTTTGACACTAATTGTCAGATTGACTTAGATCTAAGGTATGTTATTCTACTGTCGATAGATGTTAATCCACTATACCAATCGTCAAATCGTCGCTTGAAACTCGTTGACTGAACCTTTAAAAAAAATAAACTTAATAACCCAATGAATTAAATAAAATATTTTGAACAATTCAATAACTTAAATGAAAAATTTTAAATTATTCGGTAACTAAACAAAAACTTACCCATAGTTTGGTGACTAATGGTGTAGCTTATCTAGTTTAAAAGAACAAAATTATGATTTTTAAAAAGGTTAAAATATGTTAGAAGTCCTCGTACTCTTTATAAATTTAGTCTATATACCAATAAATTTAACAAAAATATAATGTTAACAATTGAATTTAAAATTTAAAATTTAATATTAGAGAACACAACTATGGTGATTCGTTAAAAAAGTGGTTAGAATGGGTGATATTAAAAATGATGAGTTTAGGGAGCTGAGGTTGTACTTGAGTAGAGATTAGATAATGTGTCATTTTTTACCCTCTTGGAAGAAGGGTTATTTGTAGATAGAAATGTAGTTGAAGTGGGTAATTAGAATTCAATTTAAGCTAAAATTAAGATATGGGCTGAATCTAATCACACTGGGGTTAATGGAATTTGAAAATTAAAAACATTTAATGACATTAAAACTGATATGTCTACTCTTTCCAATAATGGAAGCAAGGTTTGTTCAAACGAAAGATAAAAGGGTATGAAAGACACAACCTTATCCTCAACATCTTTGTCGGTTTCCTTCACTCTACAGCCAATGAAATTAACATGTATCAATGACATGAAGGGTGCAGCACTAATTCTCCCCAAGAATCTGGAAATTTACAATGACCTCAAGATCTTTAAAAGAAAAATACCCATCTGAAATATGAGGTGGTGTCATCATAAGATGTTGCCCATCTACTCCTTCCTTAAGAAGCAATTGACATCATCAATATTTGTAGGGTAATGGTTGTTTATCTATTTTTCTTTAATGTTTGGGATTTCAATTTTATTTACGAAAATAAAATATGTTTTATAATTAATTGTTTAATTTTATGATAAAATTGATTATTATTACAATATCTTAATTTCAATAAAAGGAAATTTGACATTGTCCATATATTAATAATTTTAATGTAAATTTTGATTAGATATATCCTTTTTAACATTATATTTAAATTATTTATATCTCTTTTAACTTATAAATAAAAATAATAATATATTTTAATATATTTTAATTTATATTTTTATATTAATAATAATATTAATATTTTTTATATTAATAATAATATTAATATCAATCAAATTAAAACACAATGTATTAAGTAACCTAGGAGTAGGGTAGGAGCAGCGGATGAAGGAAAATGTGACACCTAGAGTCCCCTCCTAAAGCACCATAGGCTTGCTTTTTCAGCTTTTCATGACATAGTTTTTCTTCGGAAGTTTCTCTCACATGCAAAAAAAAAAAAAGTACAAAAGAAATAAAAAAGAAAAGACCCACACCAATCAGGCTATAAATACTATAAAATATCGCCCATTTAATTCCAATATTTTATTCTAGAAAGGCAGCGTTCCCTGTTCCCACTGGTTTGCCTATGTTCAAAACCAAAACAAAAGCATCAATTTTCTCACCCGTTTTTCAACCTACAAAAGGGGGGGGTTGATCTTTTCTTCTGATCATGGCTTCAATGTTGAGCTCTCAAGGAATGGTGCTTGCAACAGCTATGGCAGTCTCAGGCACTGTAATTCTTCTCGCTTTTCGATATCAGAAATCTTTCCCTCTCCCCCATCCTTCACAACAAGTTCTTCGCTCCTGCATATCTTCTGGTACATAGATACATACCCCATCTGCCTCTAACATATTGCATGCGTATATGTTAACACACTGTTCTTAATCATTTCACCGTTTTTGTTTTCTTTGTTGTTGTTTAAAGAAGGGAGGAAAAGGGAGAAGAAAAAGAAGAAGAAAGTGCACTTTGCAGAAGATGTGATGGAGCCCAGAGGCGATGGATTACAGTTGAAGAATCACGTTAGAATATTTAGAAATAATTCTTCATCAAAGTTGAAGAAATTTGGTGGTGATGGTGGTAAACATGGAGGAGAAATGCCTGCGAACAGAGTTGCTCTTTACAATGGAATTCTAAGGGATCGTGGTGTTCAACGATTGGCTTATTCTTACTGAGAAAAATGAAAGAAAGATAGGGGTTTTTAAAATTTTTATTTCCTGTACAATCATAATTGTTTTTCTTTTTAACTACAGTTTGTGCGAGTGTTCTGTAATTTTGTAATTAGTATAGTATTTTCTTTTGTAAAAGTTGTATTGATTAAGAAAAAGATTTAGTTTTTCTTTGGATATTATTATTATTTTTAATTAAGAAAAAAATGTCAACTGGTTTCTAAAAGAAATGCTTTTATCATTATGTCTTTAAATTAAATATTAAATTTAAAAAATAAGTAAATTAATTATTTAGGTTAGAAAAAAGTGTTTATTGATCTTTTGTTAAAATTCTATCCATATATATTGTTAAATGATGTTTTGAATTTTTAAAAGTTATTTTATATAAGTGGGATGGATTTAAAGGATAAGTAGGATTATGCAAAATACCATGTAGGCTTTTGTACCAGAGATTAAATTACATTTTATCCCCACTACTCAAAATATGGATAAATTAGTTCTTATACTTTATATTAAAGAGCAAACTAATACTACTGTTAAAAACTTTATCAATTTCTACTTTTAAGTAATGATGTGACTAATAAAATAACCAAATAGCAATACATAATTGTGCCACATTTACTTCAGTGCAGCAAATATTTAAAATTAAAATAAATAAATTTTAATATTTATTTAAAACACGCCCAAGATGAACCTATGCAAATGGTTGTTCATGTTCAAATGAATCTAGATAAATTATTGTTCAGATTTATTATGGACATTATTTTTAAATAATTATAAAAATATTATAGAAAATTATTTAAAACTATTAAAATTTATAAAAATTTTTAAACGTATTAAGAAAAATTAAAACAACATCCGAATAAAACTTAACAACCGCTGTCCGACTTCAAATGATCCTGGACAACAATTTATTTAAATTTATTCTAGAGTTGTTTCTTAAATAATTATAAAATATTACACATAATTATACAAAATTATTTAAAATTTATTAAGAATTATAATAAATTAACAAAATGGATCAAACTTATCTAATGACGGACATTAGAATTTGAAGAATTTTAAAAATTCTTAATATTATAATATTAGTTACACATGTTAATGTTTGGTTTCTCCATTAACTACGTTAGCATTTAATAGTAGAAATAAATAGAATTTTTAATAGGATGAACAATTTACTATTTAATCTAACATATAAAAGTTAATATGCACATTTTTTAGTAGAAGAGTTGAAATGTAATCCAAATCTTAATACAGGGCTTTCATGATACTTTTATATATTTCTATCCATCTTTTAATTTTAGGTCACTTATATAAAAAAATTAAAAAAATTAAATCATCACTTAATAATACATATACATAGATTCTTAATGAAATGGTCATTTTACACTCTCTTTTTTTTTAAACATACAAAGACTATCATTTATAAGTAGAAATGACAAAATACAATTCACTGAAATTAATAACACTTTCCATCTTTGTTATTTTAATTAATAAGTTTTCATAATTGGAAAGCAAAATTTTAAGTGAAATTAAAGGTACAAAAACTTAGTGAAAGGTACAGCCCACATGTTGCGAATTACTTTTCAAATATATATATATATATAAAATAATTAAAATCCATTAAATAACTAAAAGAGTAAAATGCATTTTACGCTTTGCTTTTATGAAAATAAGAATTAGTAGTAGTATTGGTATTATTAGTATTTACAAATATATATATATATATATATAATTGGTAGATTCCGACATGGAAGCCTGTTTCACATGGACATGATGATCCCCAACTGATTTCAGAGTTCTAATTAAAAAAATTGAAAATCAAATCAATTAAAATCAAAAACAGAAGAAACTAAAGTTTTTGTAGTCTTTATATTAGACTTATCCAAAAGCTGAATAGTTCGTCCGGCTCGATTTGGATCATACTTGACTAAAAATTTTTACACTTTAAATTGAGTTTGAATTTAATTTAAATAATAAAAAGTATTTTTAAATTAAAATTTAATTATAAAATATATAAAATAATAATTAAATAATATATTTTAAATATTTTATTAATTTTTAATAATAAACGAGCTTTTTCAATTGGCCAAGCCAACCCAAAAACAGGCTTAACACTACCGAAAATATTTTGGAACCTAGCGTCCACCTGACCCAACGCAGCCATGGAGACCTCTACTTTGTGCCACTAGCTTCTTCTTTTCAATTTTTTTTTTCAAAAATTTTAATCAAAGCTTTCATAAGTTGGGACAAGAAATTTATCAATGTTGATAATGTAACCAAAAGGAAATACAAATACGGTTAATGGCTTTTTTTCCCCAATACATTCAACAATTTTAGTTAATTTAGATTACTTATTTTAAATGTTTTAATTAAATTTAAACTGAATTATAGAAATATATTAAATATAGATAAGTGTATCATATTAATTTTATGCCTTTAAAAATTAACGAGGTGTCATTATTTTATAGATGTCTAAAAATTAAGATTTTTTAAAAATCATCGTAATATAAGTTATTCCTTTAAAAAATTATAAAAATTAAATTCAATTTGTAACAATAAAATAAATTAAGTATTTAGCTCTTTCCGACTTTTTTATAAAATAATAATTAATTATAAAAATAGGTTGGGGACAAATTATTTACGAAAATAGAGTATTTGTTACAAGATCCGTTGGTGTTGCTTGACATATCGGCAGCACCACTCCCCTTTCCCAACTAATTATCGATGTTTTAAAAAAAAATTGAGTACCACCACTTATAGAAGCCCAAATTGCCCGGGCCCGATTTCATCAAAACCCAACCAAATCTCTAAACCCACTAAAACCCTTAACTCATGACCCATTTACATCTACCCAAACTCATTACAAAACCTAAACATTAAACCCAATTCAAAAGCCCATTAAGCCCCCCCCAAAAAAAAACCTAACCCTAAAAAAAAAAGAAAAAAGAAAAACCTAACCCCCCAAAAAAAAGAAGAAAAAAGAAAAAACCTAACCAAAAAAAAAATAAAAAAACCTAGCCACCTAACCACTTTCCCACTTGCCCCATTTTTCCTCCCATTGTCTACCACCACCACCTACAAAATAGAAAAAAAAAATAGAAAATCATGTAAAAGATGGCTATAAAAAGCCATTCAAAAATCATGTAAAAGGGAGGGGGGATTTTTAGAAAGATTGAAAAAGGAAAAAACACAAAAATCCCTTCAAATTTTGAACACAAAAAAAAATCAATAAAAAGGTTGCATTTTTTCTTTTTTCCTCTTCTTTCGAATCTTTTTTCTTTTTTTTTTTGTGTTGTTTTTTCTTTCTTTATATATACATATATTGTTAAGAAATTTTTTCCAGCCACTGTGGTGGGTGGCGCCGGCGACGACGGCGACCGACGATCGGCGGTGATCGGCCCCCTTGGCCGGATTCCTTTCCCCTCTCTTCTCTCTTCTTTCCCTTTTTTTAGGTATTTTATATATATTATGTATATATTTTTAATGCCATTAGTTATATATTTCTTATGTATATATTCTTAAATACTATTATATATACATATATATATATTTTAAATACCATATTGTGTATATATTATTATTACAAATTATTACTATTGCTAGCATTATTATAACTATTATTATATTAGTGTATATTTTATGTACATATGTATATATATATATATTTGTACATATCATTATTTTATATTATTGTTGTAAATTTTTATGTATATATTTTTTATGTATGTTTCCTAATATTTTCTTTTATTGTAGATATTATTATTATTATTATTACATACTTTTATTATATGCATATATATATATATGTATTTTATGTACATATTATTATTTTATATTATTATTACCAAATATATCATTTTTCCTATTTTATTATTAGTACATGATTTGTTTTTATTTTGTAAATATCATTATTATTGTTATTCTAATATTCTAGTATTCCATGTTAATATTTTTCATTAATGATATCATTTTTTTGCGTCCTTTATCTATTTTTAATTTCTCACTTTAGGAATATTTTTTCTCATGTTTTAATTAATTTCAAAAATAAGGCAATGTACCGATTTAATATTAAGCCATCGATTTCATCGCTATGTTGGGTGAAATTCGTTGGCTTGTGTTAAAAAACGGGACACCCTTTCTAAAAAAATCGAAAACTAAAAATTCTCATTTTTCAATCGGATCACGATTAAATATTATATTGAACTCGTATTTTTGAAAATCAAGTCAACACATGTTTGTGAGATACCAATTTTGGGCGTCGCGAGGGTGCTAATACCTTCCTCCCGCGTAACTGACTCCCGAACCCCAATTTTTATCTGGACTTTCACGTAGACCTAAATTTGGCCTTTTTTTTGTTTTAAAATAATTAGGTGTCCGATCACACCTATAAAAAAGGATCGGTGGCGACTCCCTTTGTTAATAAAATCGAAAGTTGGTTTTCAAATGCTTAATAAATCGCCACAATTAGCGACCAAGCGAAACAAAATTTTTTTTACGTCGCTACAGCTGGCGACTCCACTGGGGACCCTTTTTGAGAGTCGAGTCGAATTAAACTCGCGTTGTCAAAATTTTCAAAGTTCCTTGTTCAAATTAACATTTAGTCGTGATCTTCAAATTTTTTGTTTTCAAAAAAAAATCATGCATTTGCATCGTATTGTATATATTCTAACTTGTTTTATCTGGTTGTTTTTCAGCTTTAAATTTTTGTGATTTTAGTTTGGTTTAGTTTTTTAAATAAAACGTAAAGGTTAGCAAGTTTCTCCCCACACACTGTGCACGTGCATTTTGTTGCATAACATGAGCTCTCTACCCGGCTCCGTCCGCTTAAGTGAAAGTAAACGCTACGCCTTCGTGAGTTAACTCGTCCCTCCATGCAAAGCTAGTGAATACTTTCGGGTTACATATGACTTATGCTTTCGTGAGTTAACTTGTCCCTCCGCATAGGCATAAGTAAATGTAATCCCTCGAATTGAACTCGTGTGCCTGTGATGGGTTATGACTGAGGCTTCGTACTAATCTTAGCAGATGACAGTACGGACAATTCGAGTACCTATCTAGAACCAAAACCGCATATAATAAACTATACGAGCCACCTAACTAGAGCCATGCCGAACCTCCGCTCGTTTAGTAGTCACAGAAATAAGTACACGGGAAAAGCACATCTTACCTTCTATTTCTTTTACATTTGTGCTTTCTAAGCAAGGGAATCGAGTCCACTGGACCAAGTAGCTTAATTTGTTAGATTTTCCACAGTTTTTCTCTGTTTATATGTGTTGCGCTAACCAAGGTCGTTTGTCCGTATTTTATTTTTCATCATGCATCGAAGGCATCTTGTTAGGAAGGTCTTGATTAGAGATTGGTTGCCAAAACGGGTTTCTAATGGAGGAGTCAATTATACGAGTGACCAAACGTTGTGTAATACTCCTTTGATTAAGGAAATGCCTAAATAGGGGCTATCTTGAAATTAACACCAAATTTTTGCATATTCATTCATGACTGACATTCATTTAACATTCATGCATTCATTTATGCATTCATTCATTCATTGCATATTCCATACTCGTTCACTGAGGTTAAAACATACAATTTGCTAGTTGTGCATACCATGCTTGGAATTAGGGGCATTCTACGGAGAACTGTCTTGCCTTCAAAAGGAGAGTTCAAGGACTCATTGATGCGGGCATTTTGCGATTTGATGGTACTGGCGGTACAACCGGGAATCCATTCCCAAACCACACCGAAGGGGATGTGAGCGCAGTAGGAGAGGAAAACGAACGGCAAAGTAGAAGATGGGTTTCTGAAATAAGAACACCTCTGCAGAAAATCTGGGAGGTACTAGTTGAAAAAGAGTTGCTCTATCGTCTTGACGGAGTATTCGAAGGAAAAGATGCAAAAGGTCACAGTTTTTGTGAGTTCCATGGCGTTGAAGGGCACGACATTCAGTCCTGCGATGAGTTCAGAGGATTACTGCAAAGTATGATGGATAACAAGGAGATTGGGATCTTTTATAAAAGCGAGGAGGCCGATAGAGGAGAAATATGCGCTTCTGACAATCAATCATCAGGTTTCCCATATAGCACCGACCAATAGTTAATAATTTATTATGACGTGAAGAAAGAGCCGGTGAAGCCAAAATGATAATCAAGTACCATCTCCTTTCCTTATAAGAATAATAAAACAAGATCGTGGAGATACGATGTTAATATTTTCACAGGAAGTTGGAAATTCCAAAGCCATAAGCGAAGATGTGGGAGAGGTAGGTCATTTTACTCAAGTGGACGGTGCTATTCTAAAGAAATTGAACCGATAAAGAAAAGTAGTGACTCGAAGCAAAAGGAAAGCAAGTGATGCAAGTCGAAGTCGAGCAAGAAATTCCACCGTGCAAGAAACCAAAAGCACGTGAATGAGGAAAAGCTCAGAATTCTTGAAATTTATCAAGCACAATGAGTATAGTGTGGTGGAACAATTGAGTAAGCGACCAAAGACGAATCTCGCTTTTATCTCTCTGTTAAATTCAGAGCCACACCGGAATACTTTATTGAAGGTGTTAAATCAAGCTTATGTGGCCAACAACATATCCGTTGAGAAGCTTGATAGGTGGGTAAATAATCTAAATGCAGATAATTTCATCTCTTTTAGTGATGATGAGATACCGCCAAATGGTAGAGGCTCGGTGAAAGCGCTACATATCACGACTCGCTGCAAGGGCTACATAATACCGAACGTACTCATCGATAATGGGTCAGCGTTAAATGTTATGCCATTGGCCACGCTTTCCAGAATACCGATGGATTTGTCCTACTTAAGGCCCTGTCATTCTACGGTAAGGACATTCGACGGGACGAGGCGCGAAGTCATGGGAAAGATCGAAATCCCTTTGGAAGTGGGCCCTTACATTTATGATGTCGAGTTCCAAGTCATGGACATTACACCCTCTTATAACTGCCTTTTGGGAAGACCCTGGATCCATTCTGCTGGAGCAGTCCCATCATCCCTCCATCAAAAGGTGAAATTTATCATGGACGGTTGTTTGGTCACTGTCGAGGGAGAAGAAGACACTGTCGCATCTGTCTCTGCCGATGCACCGTACTTGGAAGTAAACAAAGACGCATTGGAATATAATTTCCGATCCCTTGAATTTGTCAATGCCACTTTTTTCGCTGAGGGAAACAAAATTCCCAAGCTAAAACTGTCGAGAAACACCAAGATGGGTGTCAAGTTGATCAGAGGAAAGGAGCCCGAGCAAGGAAAGGTTTGGGAAGGTACCGCAAGGAATAGTCAGGGCCCTAAAGCCAGTGCATCACAAGGCCCAATACGGTTTGGGGTTCCAGCCAGACATGCGTCAAAGAAGAAAATAGTGGAAGAAGATCAGGAGAGAAGGATCGCGAGAACTTTGGGCCGAGAAATAGAATGGGAGCCCATAACGTACCCTCCTTTGTCAAAAACATTTACATCTGCAGGAATGATATACCCCAGACAGGATAATATACAAAGCACGCTGTTATTAATTGAAAGGGGTCTTCAGAATGTCAGTATAAATGTCATTGACAAAGAAGCTAACGCAAGTAAAGACGTCTCAAGGATACGCCCTTGTCCCCAGGTTTCAAGTTGAACAATTGACCGCCGAGGATCTTCTTGTAGTTTATAAGTCTTCAGAGTAATGCTCAACCGTTAACATTCTGTTATATCCTTAGATATAATAGAATTCTTTTGTAAGAGCCTGCATTCGCTCTTTATCATTCAAATGAATATCAATCTTTCACATTATCACTAATTTCATAATCATTTTCTCATGTCATAGCCAATCCTTACATTTGCCTCATCCCATGCCATAACATTTCGTTTGTTAGTTTCAATACTTGGATTCCCCTCTATAGTCTCCTTTTTTCATTCAACTTTCAGGTGCTCAGATGTCAACAGCATGAACAAACCCGTTCACGAGTCCCGAAATCGATTTTGAGAAAATTTGTTTGTTTAGGAGAATTTGAAGTCAAGAAAATGTGAAGACTATATGTCGTCTCCTGACTTGCTAAGAATGGTGGAACAAGAGGATAAACAGATTTTGCCTCATCAAGAATCCGTTGAAACAATAAATCTGGGAACTGAAGAAAGGAAACAAGAAGTGAAGATTGGGACTTCTATTTCAGGGGGCACCAGGCATAATTTGATTGCTTTGCTCCTCGAGTACAAAGATGTATTCGCATATTCATATTAGGACATGCCAGGATTGGATGAAGATGTAGCGGTCCATAAGCTCCCATTAAAGCCAGAATGCAAGCCCATTCAACAAAAGCTAAGACGGATGAGGCCTGAGATGTTGTTGAAGATAAAAGAGGAAGTCAAGAAGCAATTTGATGCTGGTTTCCTACAAGCCTCCGAATATCCAGAATGGGTGGCTAACATAGTCCCGGTGCCAAAGAAAGACGGCAAAGTACGAATGTGCGTGGATTATCGTGACCTGAATCGAGCAAGTCCTAAAGATAATTTTCCCTTACCACACATTGATACGTTGGTGGATAACACAGCAAAACATTCATTGTTTTCTTTCATGGACGAATTCTCGGGGTATAATCAGATCAAGATGGCCTCTGAGGATATGGAAAAAACTACCTTCGTAACAATGTGGGGAATATTCTGCTACAAGGTGATGCCATTTGGGTTAAAGAATACTGGGGCAACATATCAGAGGGCTATAGTGACGTTATTCCATGACATGATGTATAAAGAAGTAGAGGTATACGTCGACAACATGATTGCTAAATCCTGAGGGGAAGAAGAGCATGTAGTGAACCTGAAGAAATTATTCGACAGACTGAGAAAGTTCCAACTAAAGCTCAATCCGGCCAAATGTACGTTTGGGGCTACCTCGGGAAAATTGCTGGGCTTCATTGTCAGTGAAAGAGGTATCGAGGTTGATCTGGAGAAAATAAAAGCTATTCAAGAGTTACCACCTCCGCGCACACAAAAGGAAGTCAGAGGATTTTTAGGGAGATTAAACTACATCGCCCGATTCATCGCTCAACTTACCAACCTATGCGACCCAATTTTTTGGCTTCTTTGAAAACATAACCCGGGAGAATGGAATGAGGAATGCCAGGTGGCCTTTGATAAGATAAAACAATATTTGTCTAATCCTCCAGTGTTAGTACCGCCAACTCCGGGAAGACCATTGATATTGTATTTGACTGTGTTTGAAAATTCAATGGGTTGCGTACTGGGGCAACACGACGAGTCAGGAAAGAAAGAAAAGGCGATCTACTACCTCAGCAAAAAGTTCACTGAATATGAGGCAAAGTATCCGTCCATTGAAAAATACTGTTGCGCTCTAATTTGGGTAGCTCGGAGACTCAGGCAATATATGTTGTATCATACAACATGGTTAATTTCAAAGCTGGACCCAATAAAGTACATGATGGAATCACCTGCACTCTCAGGAAGAATGGCACGATGGCAGATCCTCCTTTCGGAATATGACATTGCCTATGTAAGTCAGAAGTCGATAAAAGGGAGCGCAATAGCTGACTTCTTAGCAACTCGAACAACGGAGGATTACGAGCCATTAAGATTTGATTTCCCAGATGAAGACTTGATGTGCATTACAGAAAAAGAATGCGAGTCACCAAAAGAGAAGTCATGGAAGATGAGCTTTGATGGTGCATCGAATGCATTGGGGCATGGGATTGGAGCAGTCTTAATATTGCCAGAAGGGAATCATTACCCACTCACTGCCAGGCTGAATTTCTTCTGTACCAATAATATCGCAGAATATGAGGCCTGTATCATGGGGCTTCGTGCGACTATCGAAGCGAAACATCAAGATCTTGGAGGTGTACGGGACTCGACCCTAGTGATTTACCAAATCCATGGAGAGTGGGAAGTGAGGACTCAAAATTAATTAAGTACATTGATTTAGTGGTGGATTGATCAAGGAATTCAAAAAATAGCTTTTCATTACTTCCCACGAGAAGAGAACCAACTGGTCGATGCCTCGCCACTTTGGCTTCAATGTTCAAAGCAAGTAGAGAAGCGAAATAATGCCCCTCAAAATGAGCATATCTGAGGTCCCCGCACACTTGTTGTAGCATTGAGAAAGAAGTAGACGGACGGCCTTGGTTCCATGATATCTTAGAATATATCAAGAATCAAAGGTATCCCGAACAAGCGAATGAGAACGATAAAGAACAATTAGAAGAATGGCGGTGGGATTTGTTCTTGATGGGGATATCTGTATAAAGAGGAAAGGATCGATGCTTTTGAGATGTGTGGATGATGTTGAAGCCGGAAAAATACTTGAAGAGGTCCATGAGGGAAATTTATGAACGCATGCCAATGGTTTCAATATGGCGGAAAGATCATGAGACTTCGGTTATTATTGGTCGACAATGGAAAATGATCGCATCAATTTTGCCGAAAATGCCACAAATGTCAAATCTATGGCGATAAAATCCATGTAGCCCTTCACCCCTTCATGTCATGACTTCTCCGTGGCCTTTTTCTATGTGGGGCATGGATGTCATAGGCCAATTTCTCCAAAAGCATCAAATGGACATCGATTCGTTTTGTGGTCATTGATTACTTCACAAAATGGATAGATCTCGCTTCGCTTGCCAATGTGACGACGACTGCAGTTTGCAGGTTTTTGAAAAAGGAAATCATTTGCCGGTATGGTTTGCCTGAAAGAATCATTTCAGATAATGCCACGAATCTGAACAATAAGATGATGAAAGAAGTGTGTGAGCAGTTCCAAATAAAGCATCATAACTCCTCGCCCTATCGCCCAAAGATGAACGGGGCTGTTGAAGCAACCAATAAAAATATTAAGAGGATCATTGGGAAAATGACCGAGACATATAAAGATTGGCACGAGAAGCTTCCATTTGCTTTGTTTGCATATCGCACATCTGTGCGAACATCTACGGGAGCAACTCCTTTCTCTCTGGCTTACGGAATGGAAGCTGTGCTACCTATTGAGGTTAAGATCCCCTCCCTGCGAGTCTTAATGGAATTAAAGTTAGAAGAAGCAGAATGGGTTCGAGCTCGATACGATCAGTTGAACCTCATCGAAGAAAAACGTCTAAGAGCAATTTGTCACGGGCAGATGTACCAGAAGAGAATGATCGCGGCCCATGACAAGAAAGTATGGCCAAGAGAATTCCACGAAGGAGAACTCGTACTGAGGAAGATTCTCCCAATACAAAAGGACCTACGAGGAAAATGGGCACCAAATTGGGAAGGACCATACGTCGTAAAGAAGGCATTTTCAGGAGGAGCTTTGATCCTTACCGAGATGGATGGCAAGGAGCTACTGAATCCAGTGAACTCAGATGTTGTGAAGAAATATTATGCTTGAGATGAAAACCCGAAAAGGGCATCAAAAAAAAAAAAGAGGGATCAAGGCGAAAACCCGTAAAGGGCGTCTTGATTAGCACAAAAGATTAGGATGAAAACCCGAGAGGGCGTCCTAATGAGGTAAACCTGGCTTAAAGAGCGTGGCGTTTTAACAGCGGGTCAAACAGTGAGACTACAATATTTGAAGCATTTCTGAAAGCTCGAAATCTTCTACGCAAGAAGCCGCTCTCGAAAAGATTTTTGATTGAGGAACGAGGAAGAGTTCATGTGTTGAATATCTAGAGCATTTGTATCCGTTGAATACGATCCTTTCTTTCTTTTTGACATTTTTTTACTCTCATTGGTTAACTTGCTTTGTTTGCCACATTTGAAATAGATGAATATGAAATATCATTTTTGTCTCTATCTGACCTTTTTCATGCATCTCATTATGTGTTTATTTACATGATAAATGGTGAAATGACACACTCTAAACAAAAGAAATGTTAAGCATTACCTGAATGAAAATTTAATAAGCACAAGAGTCTCAAAGTAAGAACAAAGTTCAATCGGGGGCAGAAGAGTGATATCTGAGAAACGTCGATTACTCGTAAAGCTTGAAGACAGGTATAAGGCCTGAAGAGAAAGTCGAGAATCAAAGCAATGAACACAGATCCTCAACAATCGTGGCTAAATGGACATACGACAAACATGCTTAAGGAGCACTGCATAATCATGTAGGCATAAAAGCATTTAAGACAAACATGTGCATATCATGATAACATCATACATGGCATATCTGGTACTCCAACAGAGCAAGAAATCTTGAATCGAGTCGAATGAATCAAAGGAAAAGACACCGAATTCTACCAAAGGATGTGTTTTGGTATTTTGATGTTTTAATTCATGCTTTTCAAGGAAAATCAACTCATATTGCGAGAGATGAGTTGAGCCTCAAGACATGTTGAGGTATTTTTAATTGTTGTTTTCAAAATCAACTCATATTGCGAGAAGTGAGTTGAGCCTCGGGACACGCTGAGGTATTTTTAGTTTTAAATTGACTCATATTACGAGAGGTGAGTTAAACCTTTTAATTTTTGTTTTTCAAAATCAACTCATATTGCTAGAGGTGAGTTGAGCCTTGGGGCACGCTGAGGTATTTTCAATTTTTGTGTTTTAATCAACTCATATTGCGAGAGATGAGTTGAGCCTCAAGACACGTTGAGGTATTTTTAATTTTTGTTTTCAAAATCAACTCATATTGCGAGAAGTGAGTTGAGCCTCGGGGCACGCTGAGGTATTTTTAGTTTATGTTTTAAATTGACTCATATTGCGAGAGGTGAGTTAAGCCTTTTAAATTTTTTTTTCAAAATCAACTCATATTGCTAGAGGTGAGTTGAGCCTCGGGGCACGCTGAGGTATTTTCAATTTTTGTGTTTTAATTTCAACTCATATTGCGAGAGGTGAGTTGAGCCTCAGGTCACGCTGAGGTATTTTCAATTTCTGTTTTCAATTTACGTTGTTCAAGAATCAACTCATATTGCGAGAGGTGGGTTGAACCTTTTAATTTCTACTTTTTCAAAATCAGCTCATATTGCGAGAGGTGAGTTGAGCCTCGGTTCACATGCTGAGGTATTTTCAATTTCTGTCTTTCAAAAAAAAAATTCAACTCATATTATGAGAAATGAGTTGAGCCTCAAGACATGCTGAGGTATTTTCAATTTCTGTTTTTCAAAAAAATCAACTCATATTGCGAGAGGTGAGTTGAGCCTCAGGACACGCTGAGGTAATTTCAATTTCTGTTGTCAAAAAAATCAACTCGTATTGTGAGAGGCGAGTTGAGCCTCAGGTCAAACGCCGAGGTATTTTCAATTTCCGTTTTTCAATTTCTGCCTTTCAAAAAAAAAATCAACTCATATTGCGAGAGGTGAGTTGAGCCTTGGCTCACGCTACTGAGCTATTTTCAATTCATCTTTCAAAAAATCAACTCATATTGCGAGAGGTGAGTTGAGCTTGAGATCACCTGCTGAGGTATTTTTTCAATTTATATTTTTCAAAAAATCAACTCACATTGCGAGATGTGAGTTGAGCCTCGAGTCACATGTCGAGGTATTTTCAAAATCTTTTTTGATTCATTTTCAAAATCAACTCATATTGCGAGAAGTGAGTTGAGCCTTGGCTCACGTCTTTGAGCTATTTTCAATTCTTTTTCTTTTTCAAAAAATTCAACTCATATTGCGAGAGGTGAGTTGAGCTTTTTAATTTCTGCGAGAGTTGAGTTGAGTCTTTTAATTTCTGTTTTTCAAAAATCAACTCATATTGCGAGAGGTGAGTTGAACCTCCAGTCACATATCGAGGTATTTTCAAAATCTGCTTTTCAAGTTAAGTTTCAAAAAAATCAACTCATATTGCGAGAGGTGAGTTGAGCCTTGGCTCACGCGCTGAGCTATTTTCAATTTCTGTTTTTAATGTCTGTTTTTAGAGAGTCAATTCATATTGCGAAAAATGAGTTGAGCTCAGGATCACATCCGAGTAGAGAAAAAAGATTGAAGCTGATTGAAGACGTCAGATTCTGTCTCCTTAAAGTTGCAGTGGAGTTGATCGAGGGCATCAGATCTTGCCTTTCTGAAGTCGCAGAAGAAAAGACCACAAACCTTATCTCACTGAAGCGATAGAAAAGAAGGTTGAAGTTCTAGATCTCACCTTTCTGAAGTTACAGTGAAGTAGACCGAAGCCATAAATTTCATATCCTTGAAGTTACATTGGAATAGATTGAAGCTACAAGGCGTATATCATAAGATGCGATGGAGTGAACCAAAGCTACAAGATGCGGTGGATGAAAAGGGACTAACTAAACAAGAAGAGTTCTAAAGCAAGTCAAGACCTAGCAAGACCGGCAAATTTGGTCTTCCTTGAAAGTCTTTGCTCTATTCTGTTAACGACAATGAGCAAAGAGGGCATTGTAGAAGCCCAAATTGCCCGGCCCGATTTCATCAAAACCCAACCAAACCTCTAAACCCACTAAAACCCTTAACTCATGACCTATTTACATCTACCCAAACTCATTACAAAACCTAAACATTAAACCCAATTCAAAAGCCCATTAAGCCCCCCAAAAAAACCTAACCCTAAAAAAAAAAAAGAAAAAGAAAAACCTAACCCCCAAAAAAGAAGAAAAAAAGAAAAACCTAACCAAAAAAAAATAAAAAACCTAGCCACCTAACCACTTTCCCACTTGCCCCATTTTTCCTCCCATTGTCTACCACCACCACCTACAAAATAGAAAAAAAAAAATAGAAAATCATGTAAAAGATGGCTATAAAAAGCCATTCAAAAATCATGTAAAAGGGAGGGGGGATTTTTAGAAAGATTGAAAAAGGAAAAAACACAAAAATCCCTTCAAATTTTGAACACAAAAAAAAATCAATAAAAAGGTTGCATTTTTTCTTTTTTCCTCTTCTTTCGAATCTTTTTTCTTTTTTTTGTGTGTTTTTTCTTTCTTTATATATACATATATTGTTAAGAAATTTTTTTTCCAGCCACCGTGGGCGGTGGCCGGCGCCGGCGACGAGCGGCGACCGATGATCGGCCGGTGATCGGCCCCCCTTGGCCGGATTTCCTTTCCCCCCTCTCTTCTCTCTTCTTTCCCCTTTTTTTTTTAGGTATTTTATATATATTATGTATATATTTTTTAATGCCATTAGTTATATATTTCTTATGTATATATTCTTAAATACTATTATATATACATATATATATATTTTAAATACCATATTGTGTATATATTATTATTACAAATTATTACTATTGCTAGTATTATTATAACTATTATTATATTAGTGTATATTTTATGTACATATGTATATATATATATATATTTGTACATATCATTATTTTATATTATTGTTGTAAATTTTTATGTATATATTTTTTATGTATGTTTCCTAATATTTTCTTTTATTGTAGATATTATTATTATTATTATTACATACTTTTATTATATGCATATATATATATGTATTTTATGTACATATTATTATTTTATATTATTATTACCAAATATATCATTTTTCTATTTTATTATTAGTACATGATTTGTTTTTATTTTGTAAATATCATTATTATTGTTATTCTAATATTCTAGTATTCCATGTTAATATTTTTCATTAATGATATCATTTTTTTGCATCCTTTATCTATTTTTAATTTCTCACTTTAGGAATATTTTTCTCATGTTTTAATTAATTTCAAAAATAAGGCAATGTACCGATTTAATATTAAGCCATCGATTTCATCGCTATGTTGGGTGAAATTCGTCGGCTTGTGTTAAAAAACGGGACACCCTTTCTAAAAAAATCGAAAACTAAAAATTCTCATTTTTCAATCGGATCACGATTAAATATTATATTGAACTCGTATTTTTGAAAATCAAGTCAACACATGTTTGTGAGATACCAATTTTGGGCGTCGCGAGGGTGCTAATACCTTCCTCCCGCGTAACTGACTCCCGAACCCCAATTTTTATCTGGACTTTCACGTAGACCTAAATTTGGCCTTCTTTTTGTTTTAAAATAATTAGGTGTCCGATCACACCTATAAAAAAGGATCGGTGGCGACTCCCTTTGTTAATAAAATCGAAAGTTGGTTTTCAAATGTTTAATAAATCGCCACAATTAGCGACCAAGCGAAACAAAATTTTTTTTACGTCGCTACACCACTGTATCAGGAGGTATCCGTATGTATTTTTCAAAATACCAATGAAAATATAGGTATACGCGGTGAGAAAAAAAACCAAAATTTATAATATATAAAAATAATATTATATTTTATACTTTTTCATAATATTATATGTATTTTTTTGATTTTTTTTTCACCATGTATACCTGTATTTTTATGAGTATTTTGAAAAACATATACAGGTGCCGCTTGACATAGTGGCGATACCAATATTTTTTTTAAAGACTAACAATTAGCTGATGATTGACTAAAAAAGGAGAGTGATGCCACTGATGTATTAAGCGACATCGATGACTACTGTAGCAAACGATCCATTTTCATAAATAACTTCTCACAATCTATTTTCGTATTTAATTAATTTTTAAAAAAATACTGCTGTTTTCAATTTTGAGAAAAAATTACTCACTAGAAAGGCTACTCAATTAAATACAACTTTTCTTTTAATTTTAACTTAATTTTCTTTTAAAAATATATTTTTTAATAAAAATAAAATAAAATAAAATATTATATTATATACATCTCTAATCAATTTTATTTAGTTATAACCAAATACGAAATGGCCATTATTGACACACGTTGTCCCATTCATACTCTCGTAATCGTTCAATTGATTGACTCAGTCCACTGGAATATCTTTTTATTATTATTAAAATTAATCTCAAGAACACGATGAGAATTAAACTAAATTTAGTTTATTTTAGATTAATTTAGATTAATTTTAAGTTTCAATCTGACCCACCTCAAAAAGTAAGTTTATTTTTTCTAAGTCCAGTACAATTTAAGAAAAATATATTTAGACCGATTCGACCTACTCATATTTAATTTTTATATTAATTTTTATGTTAAGATAATTTTAAAAAATATACACTAAATGCATTCAAAAATAAAATTTTTTTCTAACACTTTAAAAATACATTAAAAATGTTTATATTTAAAGACACTATTATAAATATAATAAATATTTTATTATATTATAAAAAATAAATATTTTATTATATTAAATATAATTTTAAAACTTTATATTTTGGGTTGGGTAAGTTTTTTAAAGTTTTAGGTAATGAGTTTAATTGTTATTGGGTTAGTGATTTATTATAAATATAAATATATATTATTATTATTTAACATATATAATTAATATAATTTTTATAACATAATATATATTGGTTCACGAATCAACCAATCTAACCTCTTGTTTTAAACCGATACCACGAATAATTTTCGATTCGATCGATCTAGTCTAAAAACCATAACAACAAGAGAGTAAGGAGTTTAAGAAATTTTAGTTATGTTACATTAGAGAATTGAAATTGAAAAGTTGGATTCAGATTTCATTTGCTATATAAATTGTAAGAATGAAATAATTATATTATGAATTAATTGAGTTTCAATGTAATATATATTTGAGAAGCATAATACGCATGAATTTATTAAGTAAAAACATCTGATACACTATCATTGTATAATGAAATGTCACAGTTATTAAGTAAAATAAAATGGCAAACTATAGAATTAGTCAACTTACTATGGGTATGTTTCTGTTTTGATTATCAAACTATAAAAATTTTAAATTTGTTATTAACGTTTTAGATCGTTTCTATTTTAGTCACTCTCTATTAAATGATTAACGAAAGTAATGATGTGACTTTTTTTATAAACACATATAATATTATTTCTATGTATTTATATAAACACATATAAACATGGAAAAGGGCCACCTACCCCTCCTAATCTGACTTCCAATCGTGCATCTCTTTCATCTCCAATTCATACCATCCATTCGAGGGGATGGAAATTGAATAAGTTTGCCTCTTTTAATTTTAAGTTCTCTTTTTTAAAGAGCAGAGAGATGTGTTGAAAATAATAAGGGCAAATTAGAGAGAAATTTCAAAAAATTTGTATTTGAAACCTCTAAACTATGTTTAAAACCTAGAAATTTACAGACAAATAGGTTAATCAAAAGTCAAAAGAAACCTATAAATCTTAATAAATTTATATGAAAAAACTCAAAACACAGAACTCAAAAATTCACGAATTTTGTAATTTAATAAACTTCCTTTTTATTGTGCTAATCTCATTCTCAATAGAGAAATCCAATTTTTGTATGAAAAACAAAAAAAACAAATAAAAAAGCTTTATAAGCCTTTTTCAAATCATCACCTTTTGCATTCTTGGCAACTTGAAAAATCTTGTAATAATTTGCACACATTCTAAACAAAAAATTTATTGTCTAATTTGTTTGTAATTTTATTTAGAAAAGATGTAAATTTTCTAAATTTTGATTTTTTAACTTGATCTTTAGATTTATTTTTAATTTTGTAATATTTGAAAAATTAGATACATATATATTTTATAAATTTTAATTTCTTTTATAATTTATTTTAAATTAAATATTTTTATAATATTTATAAAAAATAGACTACGACATTATCAATGCCACGTGTCATAACCTAAGAGTTCATGAGTCCCATATTTATCATTATTATATAAAGGTACCAAAACCCTTGACGGAATGAAAATTCGGGTACCAATTTAAGAAAAAAAATGATAAGTACCAACTTGAGAGAATATGTCAAGTTGAGGGGACTAAATGCATACTTGAGCCTTATAATTATAATCAAATATAAACACATAATTTTATTTATATAAATATATAATTATTATATTTTATACTTTTTCATAATATATAGAGTAAAATATACAAACGGTTACCCAACTATGTTCGTGTTATTATTTAGATTACCTAACTTTAAAAAATTTCAATTTAGGCACTAACGTTTGTATTCATTCATGTTTTGGTCACTCGTAATTAAATTGATAACGAAAATACTGATGTGAGTTTTCTCTAACTGGTATAATAACATATTTAGTCTTTAATACTTACATGTTCTATTAATTTGACCCTAATTCTAAATAAATCAATAAATTTAACCCTTCACGTTTACAAATTCTATCAATTTGGTTACTAGATAGCCTTTAAAAATATCAAATCAAACTAAAAACTTGAATGAGCTTTAATTGAGCAAATGAATTGAGAAAACAGATCAAATATGTTAGTTGACACCATAGGCAAGCAAGCAGACATATTCTCGAGGTTAAAGATCAAATATGATCAACTTTAGGGGCTCAAATAATTCTAGCTCACCAAACCAAGAGATGATGTTATAGTAGGGCGAGAAGCATAGCAATTTGCTGCCCCATAAAGTAAAAAAAAGGCAAAAGAAACTAGTTTGTTGTTTAATAAAGATGTTCCAATTCTGTGAACTAAGAAAACAAAGACGAAGTGTGGTGGTCGTTGAATGATTTAATATTTTAATTCATTCATCAGCAGGGGGTTTTCAGCAAACCATCCCGCATGTCGGCCTAAGCGTCAGTCGATGACGCGCGACTATATATTATATATTATATTTGTTCAAGTGATCAAGACGCCGAAACTCTCTTAAAATGCTTAATCTATAATCCACATTTACAAACAACACTATCAATATTCTAAAAATGAATCTGGTCAAAGGCAGGGCTTGAAACAAAAAGATGCCATGAAATTTCCAAAGAATCCCAAACTTCAAAGGTGCATGAACACGAGTAAACATCACAAAAAATAACAATCACCTGTTAGTTTTGCCATTAGCCAACGACAGCAAAGGTACCAAAAACGACCCAAAAGTTACATCTTTTTCACATCCATCACATTATCAACATTTTCTATCAATTAAAAAATATATAACTACTAATTAGTTTGTATAAGGACAAGTAGTGGCCCGGCCTCTCCCTTTATTGAAAATTAATGTTTTAGACAACCTAAATTTTATAAATTTATGTTTGGACTGAGTGTTCATCTTTGAAAAACTCAAGCCCTCCAAAAGGGAAAACTTTTTGCATGATCTTTCCGTAGAAGATAATACTGGTTGGATATATGCATGCACATTAGAAATTCAGGATTCATGCACATACAATGAATATTTTGAAACTAGTAAGAAAAAGAAAGAAAAGGTAAAACAACAAATTTTATACTCAAAGGATAATAAGATTGCTTGAATTTCAACAGATTCATTTGACCATGTTCTCTTCCATCCCGTCTTACATGTTATTTTAATTTATGTTTTTTTTTTTTTTGGGGGATTTTGATAACCTAACTAGCTAAAAGATAAGTTGATTCATTTGTGAGAACAAATGTGCATGTCAGAATGATACGTGCAAAAAGGGTAAAAACCAAGACTAATCTTTATTCTCTTTATTACTATTAACAAATTAACAACTTAAATAACCACAACAAATTATCTTAAGAATCATTAAATTCTATACCTATAAAAGAGTGTGGCCGTAAATTGTTTGAAATACAATAAGAATACTTAGATGTAATCCCACTTTCCAAGTAGTCACTCAGTAATTCGGCTATGCTATGCTGAAAAATTGGAACAAGAAAACATTAAATTTATATTTATAAACATTAGTTAACGACAACCGAAATTTACAAATTCAATTATTCTCGTTTACGGTACGCCGACATGTGAGATTGATGCAAAGAATTCTTCTTACTCATCAATTACGTTAACCACAAATTCTCCAAATTTATATTTTAATTTATATGATCAAAAACTCTTTGAATTTATTTTAAATTATTGTTTTTAAATATCTTGTATATGTTATTTTTGTTCAATTCAGATATGATAAATGTCGTCAACAATCTCTTAATCTAATGATAAAAATATTATATTGTGAAGTATAAAAATATTACGATTAAACGTGCTTGAATTTATCTAATATTCTTAAATTTTAAAATTTGATCAATGATAAATTTATACATGTCCATAATTGTTATACTTGTAATTATGAATTTTTCCTTGTTAACGCGGTCTTAAATTGCTTTTAATCTTACCATTTTAAATCAAGTATGTATTAAATTATTTCATTAAATAGTACATGTTTGTTGCATTTTATTGTATGCATGAGTCATTAAGGAGTCGATGCACCACAATTGGCGTTGTGAGCTGCAGTTTATCCATCGGCAAAAGAACTTTGTATCTATTTGACCAATCACCTCGCGAGGTAGTTCCACTGTTGAAGCCGGACACTAAGGGCGTTGCTTTCCCTAAGATTGTCAATTATTCCTAAGTTTTAAGGCGGATGCTGTCTTTTGCAAAAGAAAAACAAAATAGTTCCATTAAATTATTTCTTATCTTATACTACATAGACCTTGGGATGTTTTACTTCATAAAATAATAATTATTATATTATAATAAATACAGATTAGTGATCCTAAAACTTAGCTTAAATACCCTCTATTATAGGTTATGATAATACTTCTTCTTTTCAATACAATATCTAAAATTATCTATAGTAATACACTTTAGTACACTCAAACTCAATTTTCTTATATTAATAATAATATTCATATCAATCGAATTAAAATTTAATTAGTATACCTTATTATTTAATTCAATAAAGTTGGCTATATAACCGGTAATGGAGTGTTTGGTTGGACTGAGAAAAGAAAAGAATAAACAAGTTTCTGAAGGTACATTGCATGTAGCAGAAAGCTGTCAGTTAATGTATCTGCAACAAAAACATGAATATTTAAAATAATAACAACATGGAAATTTCCCAACACAACATCTCTCTTCTTTTCTTCAAACCAAATAAATAGAATACTTCTGTTTTGTTTCATGTAATACAAAAAGCCCAGTTCTCGTTTTTCTTCTTTCTTTCCATCTTTTTCCCCCTAATTATTGGGGTTCCTGAGCTCATTGTTTTAAACAAGTTCTGATGCATTCAAGCTTTCAAGGGTTATACTTGGTCTGTTTATTAACGTCTTCCCTTGTTGAGTGTTCCGTTTTGGGATTAGAGGCTTCTCACAAAGGTGCCTTCTTTGAGGTTCAACCATGCCTGCTCTTGTTAATTACAGCGGTAAGCTATTCTTTTTTATTTGTTTTCTTCTTGTTTATAGTGGGTAAAAAGTTAGCTATGAATTTATTAGGTCTATTTATAATTCTGAGATTTGATTAAATTGTTTGAAGTTTATGCTTTATATGGAAACCACTTATTGTAGGTCCACTGGAATTTCAGGTGATGATGATTTTTTTATTAGGAAAAACTCCATAGAGTTGGGCAGATTGTGTTCAATCAGTTCCCAAGCGGATGTGTATTGGCCTCCTCATAAAAGAGTTCGTATTAGTGCCCCATTTCTCTTTCGGGAAACTGATTTTGAGCAGAACAAGCAACCATCAATCAATGACCTTCCCGGTGAATGTATTTTTGAGATCTTCAAGCGACTTCCTAGTGGCAGAGAAAGGAGCTTGTGTGCTTGCGTCTCAAAGAGGTGGCTTAGGCTTCTGAGCAGCATTCGCAAGGGTGAATACAGGTCATCAAATGTCGTCAAGGAGAATATTGATTCGGTTTCTTATGCCATCGAGACAATCTCATCTAATGAAAATGGTGGGTATCTTACAAGGTGCTTGGAAGGGAAGAAAGCAACTGACGTGAGGCTTGCTGCAGTTGCTGTTGGAACCAGTGGTCGTGGTGGACTGGGAAAGCTTTCTATTCGTGGAAGCAACTCTTCTTGCGGAGTAACTAACTTTGGTCTATCTTCCATAGCCCGTGGTTGCCCTTCTCTCAAGTCACTTTCTTTGTGGAACGTCCCTCATGTTGGAGATGTAGGTCTGTATGAGATAGCTAAAGAATGCCATTTGTTGGAGAAGCTTGACCTTTGCCAGTGCCCTGCAGTTTCAAGCAAGGGTCTGATTGCGATTGCAGAGAACTGTCTTAATTTGACCGCTTTAAGAATTGAATCTTGTCCAAAGATTGGTAATGAGAGCCTCCAAGCTGTCGGAAAGCTTTGCCCCAAGCTGCAGTCCATCTCTATCAAGGACTGTCCACTTGTAGGAGATCATGGAGTTTCAAGCCTGTTTTCATTAGCATCCTCTGTTCTTTCAAAGGTCAAGCTTGAGGGATTAAAAATCTCAGATTTTTCTCTTTCTGTGATAGGATACTACGGCAAGTCTGTGACAAATCTAATGCTCAGTGGTTTAGGAAATGTGAGCGAGAAAGGATTTTGGGTCATGGGTAACGCTCAGGGTTTGCAAAAGTTGGTATCTTTGATGATTACTTCATGCCGGGGGCTAACAGATGTTAGTCTTGAAGCCATGGGAAAAGGATGTGCAAACCTGAAGCAGATGTGCCTTCGCAGTTGTAGATTTGTCTCGGATGATGGCTTGCTGGCTTTCTCCAAGGCCCAAGGTTCTCTTGAGTGCCTGCAATTGGAGGAGTGCAACAAGGTCACACAATCTGGGATTATTGGTTTCCTCTCAAACTGTGGATTAAAATCTCTTGCTCTAGTAAAGTGTATGGGAATTAGGGATATATCCTTGGATACTCCTTTGTCCTCCCCTTGCAATTCACTTAAATCCTTGTCCGTAAAGAACTGCCCCGGGTTTGGGACTGCCAGCCTGGCTATGGTGGGCAATTTGTGCCCTCAGCTTCAACATGTAGATCTGAGTGGACTTTATGGCATCACAGATGCAGGTCTCTTGCCTCTTCTGGAGAGTTGCAAGGAAGGACTTGCAAAGGTGAACTTGAGCGGCTGCTTAAATTTGACAGATGAGGTAGTTTTGGCCTTGACCAGGTTACATGGTGGAACCGTTGAATTGCTCAATCTTGATGGTTGCCGCAGGATTACTGATGCAAGTTTGGTGGCAGTTGCAGACAATTGTGTTTTCCTCAATGATTTGGATGTCTCCAGGTGTGCAATCTCCGATTCCGGTGTTGCTGCCTTATCTCATGCAGAGCAACTCAATTTGCAAGTCGTTTCGTTTTCAGGCTGTTTGGGAGTTTCAAACAAAAGCATGCCTTTCCTAAAACAATTGGGCAAGACCCTGGTGGGATTGAATCTCCAGCACTGCAATTCAATCAGTGCTCGAACTGTTGAGCTGCTTGTAGAGTGCTTGTGGAGATGTGACATCCTTTTCTAATCAAAGAGGGCTGTTGAGCCCAGAGCCAGATCCAAACAACTACATTATATGTCGTAAAGGATGAGAGAAATATCAAACTCCTAAATTCCGCACACAAGTTTTTGGTCCAGCAAAGCGATCATGCTGGTAGCTCTATGATTTGGTGTTTTCCTGGGGACTTTGGCTGTTTTGCAGATGGCCGATCCATCACCTTTTTTTTCTTTTTTTTTGCAGGGTTTCTCAGCCTGTTATATCTATGAAGCCCCCAATTACCTGAGGCAGTTTCATAGCCATGGGTCCTGGAGAGTTCTGTCATCAAGTCATGGGTTTAAGTTTCCTCTCATGATCATCGTAGCTCTTCATCCCAACTTGGTGTTTTAGCTTTTATAATACATTTTCGTCGAAATGCTTTCTTTCATTTCTGGTCCTATGAAAACTGGTATTTGGATCTGTCCATCTTAGATTTTAATAATCTTTTTCAAAGGTCTGCCGGTGTTTGAAACTCCTGCAGGGGTGATTCTGTGTGTCTTTTTATCGGTATCACCGTAGTGGTTGCTTTGGGCATTTCGGTTCAAATCCTAGTCTTCGTGTAGCCTTTTTCCTTGTAAATGATATGAATTGTACGACTGCAACTACACTGTTATCATCAATGAAACTTTCTATACTTTTTTCTTTATACTTATATCTTATTGATTGTAGAACCATGGTGTTGAACGTTTGGCTTTAGTAACTCCTTGTTTAATTATTGTAACTAGCATCACCGATTTAACATTGGGATTTTTTTTGGCGAAAACACTTGGCATGATTTTTCTATGTCCAAATCCTTTTAATAATAGGAATTTAGAAGGGAGAGCGATTCACTGATGGATAACAGTAGTGCGGATTGCTGCAAATTTTGTGATGGCTTATATGACTAAAAAAATCAATGAACCCTCTCAATTTAAATCCGCATAATTGAGTTTTTGTCATTAATCAAAATAGAAAAGAGAAAAGAGAAAAGAGTTTTTGCCATTAATCAAAAGAGAAAAGAGAAAATATACTATAAAATTATTATTCCACGTTATTCTATCCTTTTTCTAATAGGAAAATGACAAATCAGATTTTTCATCTTGATTTTCAGCCTTTTCCTCTTAAAAAAATTCAAATTTAATGGATAACGTGGATCACAGTTTCATACAATCTCTTTTTTTTTTTAAAATCAATAAATTAATTAAGCCCCTTAGTTAACAATTTTCATCTTTTGTTACGATAACTTAATATAAATTAACAGACCAATTAGACAGTAACAAGTAAGAGTCTCGGGATTAACCTTTCATTTTCCTCATAAAAACATTAAAAAATATAAAATTTATAAATATCATAATAACTTATAAAATAATTCTAAAATCATAAAGATTTTATATTTTTAAAAATTATAAAACTTATAAAAAAACTAATAAATTATAAACAAATGTATAAAAATGTATAAAAATATATATGAATTATAAAAAAATCAGTTCCTAACTTTGAAAATTAAACCTTAAAATTAGAATAAATATGTGGCATCAAATTAATCCTCTACGTAGTAGACAATTTTACAGCATGACCCTCATGTTGTTGGGAAGCTTAGCTGGAAAGAAATTGCTTCCTTTTAACCTATTTGCGAGTCAATGATTTTGCATCACAACCGTTGAAAAAGGATCAGTAAGTCATTGTTCTACAAAGCTAGGACTTCTAAGACCCTGCATCGGTTTTCAAATGATGCTTTCTAGTTTAGCACAAAAATTCTTGTAGAACTACCAAAAGGAAACATAATAGTATATCAATAACTGTTGAGAGACATTACTTGAAAATTTACTCAAGTATCTAACAAGATACAACAACGTGCTAGTGTTGCGGACTGACACTTTAGCTTCGTGTGGCCTTAAGCTCAGTTCCAACAACAACAAGTCTAAGTCATCCTTTGATTTTTGCTTAACTTAGACAAGCACAAAAAAGGGAATTTAGATAGCACAAGAGAATATGGGAGAATGTGGAAGTGTTATTATTAACTCTTAAAGCTAACTTGTGCACAACTGAGGGATGGGAGCCTTTACTTATATAGCTAAACTCTTTTTAATCCGAAGGTTACAAATAATCTCTGATTTAAATTGTGTTCTAAAATATATCCATCTAACCCTATTAAATGGTATAAATGTGTTTTTTGAATGTATTAATACACAATCTCACGACATTGGCAATCAAGGAAGCATCTTATTACCCCATGACAGTATATAGTTACCTTTCTTTACTTTCATTTCTCTTAGTTATTGCAATTGTGACCAGGGATAACGCGAAATTAATTAAGTGAAAAGAGATTAAATTGAAATTTTTTGAATTTATTAATTGTATCATTAGTTTTTTTTTATATTTTGTTTATTATTACAAAACTTTATTAAAAGGTAAATTTGGAATTTAGTCTAACAAAGTATACAATACATACTGCTACCTTAGCATTGACCAATATCTCAAATGTCATCAACCCTGATCAGGTTCCAAGTCCATTAGTATCTTATTAAGAAGTTACCATTTTGTGAATACAATAGCAGTTGGAGGAGCTCTCATCTAATCAATGGTGCTCTTAAACATTGCATTGGATGCTTTCCTATTATAGTATTATTTTTAAACTTTTTAGGTATGTTCATGTATTAAACCCTTAAGTGGGTTGCTGGGTGTGAGTCTTGACATATGGTCTTCTTTATTCTCAAAAAGATGTAGTTGTCCCTCTCCTTTGAAATGCACTTAAAAGTAATTAAGGATTATATTTCTCAAGTGCCATGTTTACTATATCCAGGGTAGTGGTGGATCCATTGAGGTTTCTTATTCAATCAAAGAAAAAAGGGTGCAAAAGTATTTCTTAAGTTTGAGAAAAGAACAGTTGGAGACCACATTCCCACTTCACCAGCTGTTTTTGCATGATGCCCTATTTGCCTCCCTCTTTATTTTCATGAATCTAATCATATTGTTCACCATTAACCCAAAAAACATATAAAAAGTAGTTTCAGAATAATTATACGTAAAAATTCAGTCAAACATTTGAATGCATAATATATATATATATCGAAAACCTAGCGTTTTCACCATGTAGCTTTAGTAGTGCTTTTTGTTAGAGATTCTGAGGATGTTGAACTGAGCTGAGATGAAGTAGCAAAGGGTGGTCCTATTTCTACTTTTCACGTAGGCAATGGCTTTTGACCTTTCTTAGATATTTACTTTTCAAACCAAAATTTAAAAATTAAACAAAAACAAAGTAGCAGTAGCAGTAGCTTTCTTTCTTTATTTATTTAAAGCAGAACTTGAAGTGGCCTGGGTTTTACAGAATCAGAATCATATTTACTACCAACTTTATGGCTTATTTTGATGAAGTTAGCAACAAAACAATGATGGCAGGTTAAAATTAGAGGCATTCCCACACCCTGCATTTACTTCAACTTTTTTAAATAACCTTACTGATCAACCTATGTCCCGTTTCATTATTGTGATTTAATTTTAGTCGACTTTGATTCACAAACATGAAATCCCATATTAAATTAAATTTTCTTTTAGAAAAAACATTAGCAACTATGAAAATTTAAATTAAATTAATAAATATAAAAAATAGGAACATATTAAATTAAATTGTTATATAAGTATAGAAAAAAAATACTAACTTCCTTTTAAATACGTGACTGTTTAATTGCTAATTTTATGAAATTGCTATATATAATGTGTGCTAGATTACTTTATACCCACTAAATGGCTAAAAGTAAAATCCTATATTTTACGCTTATTCTATTAAAGGAAAATATGGGTGACCAAAATCTTATGTTTTACGGAAACAAAACAAATGTGAGTATACATTTTTCTTTTATATTAAAATTTTAAATCATCAATTTTTCTCAAAATTTGAAATCATCCCTACTTTTTGCTTTTATTCAAATGCTAGTATAATCAGTATCAAAAATAGTGCTCTATACGTTAATATATTTAGAATTTAGTTTATCTATTTATATTTAAGGAATTTAAATTAATTTTAATATATTTACAACTGAAACTCAATTTTGAAATTTAAAACATAGAGGATTAAATTCTAAATGTACAAAGAGTATAAAAATTTGAAGCATATTTTAACCTTTTAAGATGCAATTTTCTTAAATAAATACTTAAAGTTTCTTAATATATAAGATATTAAAAGATATAAATATTCTCATATTTTATTTAAAAGATTAAGTGTTTACAAGTACAAATATAATATAATCACAATTATAAACACATGGCTAAGTAAATGCAATGTAAAATTAATTTAATACAAAGCACAAATAGACTAAGAATTGGAATATAACCATACAAAACCCACCCATATCAACTACATATGGCAAGATTAGAAATTCGCACATCTAAAACCTTAGCCTTTATTAACAAAGTTAAATTTTCATTAAAATATCGATATCAATTAACTCAATATATATAACTACATAAATATTACTGTATGAAAATGTGCAAAATTTGGTGTACGTGACACCCTTGAATTTCGCTTTCCCTATGGTAAAATAGAATGGAAATCAGGTGGAATTAGGTATGCTATGTAGGCTAACTCCATCATCCCCTACAGCTTACGTCCCAACAACAACCCTAAGAAAACCAGTTACAAGTTATTATGGTGCCCAATGAGGAGCTGTAAGATGAAATAAATGACTATTATCAGCAAAATGATGAGGAACTTCTAAATCACTACCAATGTTTCAGATGTTATAAATTTTTATGAAAATTTATTTGGTGCACCGTGAGTCAAGTTAGAAAAGATTTCATAAACAAAGATAAAATGTTATAATGTATATTGAGGGAATATTTAAAAAATAAAAATAAATTAAAATAGATGTGTATTATATACTAAACTCTACCTTTATAAAATTATTAAAATTTGTAAAATTACAAACCAAATGGATTTAAAAAAAAAACTGTGTATAAATTATAATAAGTTTAATGATTTTAAAATTTTAAAAATTTATAAAAATTCAAATGGATTTTAAATAAAAGCTTTTATTTAACCAAATGGACTTTATAAAATTTATAGTAACTCGTTTTATAAAATTTTATGGTTTTAATTTAATTTTAATATTTTTAATAGTTTTAAAATAAATTTAGATAAATAATTGTCCAAATACAAATAAACATAAACAACTATTTATCTAGATTCATTAAATACTTATTTTTAAAATAATACTTATATTTTGAATATTTTATATTTACTGACATAACTCTACCGGCCAGATAACGTTAATTCCCGCCGATCATGAGAGGTTTCCTGTTCTGAGAAAAGTAGACACTTTTAAAACATAAAATCAAAGCTTTAGTTTTTTTAATCGGACAACTAATTTGGAAGTCAACGAAAGTATGTTTTTTTGGGGGGAAAAAATAGAAATTTTAGAGAATATTTTTCAAGCAGAAAAGTAATAAATTAACCAATTGTTCACTCAATTTTGGGCATTATCATTTTAGTCAATTTTTTTTTTTTTACAATCTTGTCATCAATTTTAGGGTATTTTTATTTTAATCACTCAAGTGTTAAATCTTTAACGGTGATTAAACTATATATGCCAAATAATGCTCATATCATGCTTACACTTTTATTTTGGTCATCCAAAAAATATATACTTTTTAAGTATTGATTGAGGTAAAAAATCAATAAGAATTAAAGTGAAAAACGATATAAACTAAAATAATACATTAAAAATTGTTATATTGTACTTGTTTACCCTATTGTCAAAAGTTTTTTATTTTTATTTTAAATTTTAAAAATCAAAATCAATTAAATTTGTTGAAATTCTTTCATCCCTTAATAGTGTTAGTCGATTTGTTACTATAATATTAAAATTAATTGTAATAAATAATTTAATATCCTTCTAAATTTAAAATTGTATTTTATACTTTCAAATTAAAATCAAATCAAATAACTCATCTTAAATATTTTTAAAAATATCAATAAACCCAAAATGATATTCGAAGCACATTGATATAAATACATTCTAATCATAATATTTAATAATTGAAAGAATATTTTAAAATTTTATTTTAGGTTTCCAAATTATCCTTACTGAAATCAACTCAAGTAAATATTTAATAATTGTCTATAAAATTTAAAATTCTTTTAATTTTATAATCTTGAATCTTCATAAGCTAAAAGCAAATAAAATTCTTACAATTAATTTAATTAATTAATTTTATTTTCATTCTAAACAAAACTCATAATTATTTTCATCACTTCTTTACCAAATGAAGATCAAGCAACTAATTTAATTAATTGAAAAGATTTTTTCTTTGCTGTTACTTAGCATGGAAGATTCGAGATTATATAATCAAAAGAAATTTAAGTTTCGTAGATGTACAGGCCAATTTGAGGCCCAAAATCCAATACCCATTACAAACTAGACCCATACCCCCACTACAACAAGCCCCATACCCCCACTACCACAAGCCCCATACCGCCACAGTCCTCGTACGCCACACCTCGTGCGCATGCTCGGCATGTTCTGTACCTGCAAGAAGAAAATAAAACAACAGCAGCAACAGAGCAGTAGCCAATAGAAGAAACAATACTTTTGTATTATTCTTTGGAACGTTCGGCTATAAAAGGCCATTCAAACTGATGTAAAAGGGTTGGAAAATTTTTTTCTATCGAATATACTAAAGATCCATTCAAATTCTGAGAAAATCTTGCTTCTATTAGTACTTAATACAATAATATCACCAGATCAGACAAGAATACACTAGAAATTGAGGAATCAAAAGGGCAAAGAAAAATCTAAGGTAAATTTTTTTTTTTCATTTTAGCTACTGTTTCGTTTCTACATACATAAATATTTAAAAATATTAAAATATATATATATATATAAATAACAAAATAAAAAATAGAATTTTTACCTTTCGCGGTGTCCGATCACACCTATAAAAAAGATCGGTGGCGACTCCCGGTTTATTTTAAATCAAATTTCAATTTCCAAGTTTTTAATCGCCACAATTAACGACCCCAAACCAAAATTTTTACGTCGCTACAGCTGGCGACTCCGCTGGGGACCATAGCCTTGCGAGTCGAGTCGAATTAAACACGTTTTGTCAAAATTTTCAAATTTCTTTGTTCAAAGTAAATATTTGGTCGTGATCCGAAAATCTCGTTTTCAAAATTCATGCATTTGTATCATGTCGTAAATGTTTCTTCTAACTTGCTTATTTGGTTGTTTTTTAGTTTTCGATTTTTATGGTTTTAATTTTGGTTTGGTTTCTTTAAGTAAAAGCGTAAAAGTTTATGAGTTTTTCCCACACACCGTGCACTTGCATTTTCGCATAACATGAGCTCTTTACCCGGCCCCGTCCGTTTAAGTGAAAGTAAACTTCACGCCTTCGTGAGTTAACTCGTCCCTCCGCATGAGCTAGTGAATACTTTGGGTTACATATGACTTATGCTTTCGTGAGTTAACTTGTCCTCCGCATAGGCATAAGTAAATGTAATCCTCGAATTGAACTCGTGAGCTGTGATGGGTTATGACCGAGGCTTCGTGCTAATCTTAGCGAGATGATAGTACGAGCAATTCGAGTACTGTCTAGAACCGAGGCGCATATAATGAACCATACGAGCTATCCAATTAGAGCCATGCAGAACCTCTCATGCGCTTATAGTCGCCAAAATAAGTACACGGGAAAATGCCTTTTGCCTTTCATTTACCTTGTTTATGCAAAATAATTGGATTGGGTAGTTTAGTTTGTTCTTCAAATTATATTTGTTGTGTTTACTAACCAAGTTTGTTTGTTTTTATTTTACTTTCATCATGCATCATAGGCATCATATTAGGAAGGTGTTGATTAAAGGTTGGTTGCCAAAAACGGGTTTCGATGGAGGTGTCAATTACACAAATAACCAAGAAGAATGTCGTGGTTGGATGGTCTCTAAAAACTCGAGAGAAAGCGGGGATAGTCTAGTGGAAGGTGTGTTGCCAATTTGCCCGAACATATAAGCTGTAAATGTTCGCCAAAATAACTTTGAGGATTTGGTTGAATTTGGAATCGGTGGGATTCGGACACTAGAGACATTTTCTTTGAGAGGTATGGAGATATAGCTCAATGATCACCATCCGTGTAGAGCGAACAATTGATTCAAGCCATGGTTCGGTTTCGGGATCCAACTTATCGGTGTTTCACCTTCAATCAAGAAGACATGACTCAACCATAGAAGAGTATCTTGCTTTACTCGCATCGACAATGTACAATTCGGTAAAATATATGTAAAGGAGCCTAAGCCGATGACCTTCAAGAAAAAGTTAGTGAGGACCGCAGACATGACCGATGCATGTGCTGAAAAACAGATAAAGAAGAAGAACGAAACCATTTGCATTCCATGGTCCTCCTACGAGATTTGACTCGAACCATCCCGACATCTTTGAAAAGGGTAAATCTATTCGCTTTGGCCATTTATGGTTTGGTCATTTCTCAAAAGTTCTCGGACATCTCGAAGTTGCGATAGTTGATTTCTTGAAAGGTTAAAACAAGGAATCAACCTGTCCCGACCATCCTAGCCGAGACCTTTAGGTCCCCGAGTAGTTGTCGAAGAAAAGGGAGGACGATTTATCGGATCTGTGTGATTGCTCAATGTTTGGATTTTGAGTCACTTACGGAAGGTAGAGTGCACTCCGTTCCATATGTTTTCTAAAACATTCTCCCCGCTAGAAGCTTACCTCAAGAAAGAATGGCCGAAGGAAGTCACCGAGCAACATTGGGTATCAGTCTTTCAGAATCTTCGCGCCGAGGATATAACATGGAGAGCACCCTGGATCCGTCCTTCAGTTCTACTATACAAATGTTGAAGCCAAGATTGGGTACCTTTACTTGGGTTATGGGGAGGAGTTGGATATGCTCCGCTATTGGTCCAAAGGCAATTTTCTTGCGACAATTCCTCCCATAAGCGGAGGATTAGCGATTCGAGTTCGCTTTCGCGGGTAAAGGATATATGAAGAGAGTCCGAGACACTGCAAAGTCTTGGAAGGAAGTTCATTTCATGGAATTAGCTTTGTATGCTGATACCCTTACCCAAGATTACGACATATGGAGGAAGCAACGGGTAAATAGTCAGCAAATCTCGCCAACAAACTATACCATCTAGAAATGGCAAGACAAGAATTCGAACGAGAAAAGGCCAAGATGTCTCGGGACCTTAGTGCCCTTCAAGAAGAAAACTATCAACTGAAGATCGAAGCTCAGGTTGAAAGGTCCAGAACTGAAAAAGTACAAAGAGAAGCCGAGATCGTGAGAAATGACTTAAGGGACCTTCATTTGGAAAACAAGAAATTAAGAAACACTATAAAGAACAGTGGGTTGGGCAAGTCGACAGCAGAATGGAAGGAAGAAATTAGCAATATCAAGGGAGGAATGGAGTTTTGGAAGGGAAAAGCAAAGAAAGAGGAGGAAAAGGCTGCGCGCGCTGTGATAGAGTTAAGAAGGAAGAACGCCGAGTATGAAATAGTGACTGCAGAATTGGCGAATAGTCAGTCTGAACATCAAGAATTAAAAAGGAAAACACGAGATCTAGAAAATATCGCAATCTCGTCAACAACAATTAGATAACCTCCAAGGCTCTAGAAGAAAAGAGTGAAGCGAGACGATAGGGACATTCACGCGTATGAAGGAACTCTCGAGAAAAAGAAATGCAACTCGACTTCTTGATCAATGAAATTCATAAGCGGCTATGCAAGTTGTTCAATTATCGATAAAGTCAAGTTCTCAGTTGCCAATTCCCTCCGAGCCAAAGATCGAGCATATCAGAGTTTTTAGAACAAGTGAAGAAACAAGGCAATGTGGCTAGGAAATTTGTGTAACCGTTGGGAAAATGGAAACTTTGTGTAATAGACTATGTTGATAAATGAAATGCCTAAATATGGGGCTATCTTGAAATCAACACCAACTTTTTTTTTGCATTATTTGCATAACTAACATTTTGACATTCGTGCATTCATTCATGCATTTATCCATACATTGCATATTCCATACTCGGTCACTGAAGACAAAATATATAATTCGCAGTTGTAATACCACAAGACTGGAACCACGTCATCAGTATAAAACGCGCCGACAAGCTAGAGTGATGGAGGCTGAATTCAATGAGAAAATTGAAAGGTTGGAAAGGGCTCAAAAAGAATTACAAGAGCAACTGGCCAAATCGCAACAAGAAACGAGAGACCTAATGATGAGATCTCGAGAGGAATCACTCGAGCAAAGAGATCAAATGGCCAAGATGATGGAGATGATGTCAGCTTTAGTTAAAGGAAAGGGACCCATGCGGAGCCCTGACATTGAGGAATCTCGATCAAGAATTCACCACGATCAGGATCCACTCTATCCCCCAGGATTTACTCCACCGCTTGCATATACAACACAAAGAGGGTATACTCAAGGGGAACCCACTGGCTTGAAACATCGACCTATGCCACCTGCTCCACCTACTAATTTGGGGCAAGGAATATTCGCGTCAAACCCAGGGGCTAGTCCTGCTGATCCACTAGTTCCAGATCTGGATGACCCAACAGAGGTAGCCAAGTTGAAATCGGATAACCATGACGCAAAATATAGGAGTCTAGAGGAAAGACTCAAAGCGATAGAAGGCACTGAAGTCTTCTCCGCACTAGGTGCCAAAGAACTCAGTTTGGTACCTGATCTGATTTTGCCCCCGAAGTTCAAAGGGCCTGATTTTGAGAAGTATGATGGGACAAGATGTCCAAAGGCGCATCTGGTCATGTTTTGCCGAAAAATAACTGGTTATGTGAGCGAGGATAGACTACTCATACATTGCTTTCAAGATAGTCTAACGAGGTTGACTCTTGGTGGTACAATCAACTTAGTAGAAAAAGATTCGATCTGGAAGGACTTGGCGTCGATATTTTGCGAGCAGTACAAGCATGTATCGGAGATGGTGTCGAACCGTATGACCTTGCAAATGATGGAGAAGAAACCAGCAGAATCCTTTAGGCGGTATCTTGTAAAGATGGAGGATATCTCGGCCCAAGTGGAGCCTCCATCGACTAAGACCGAGATAACGGTCCTTTTCATCAATACTCTGAAAGCACCATTCTATGACAAGCTGGTGGGAAGTGCTACGAAGGATTTTTCGGATATCGTAATATCCGGAGAACTCATAGAGAATGCCGTCAAGAGCGGTAGAATGGAAGGATCAGAAGGCTCAAGAAAAGCAGCACCCGTAAGGAAGAAAGAGCCAGAAGCCCACATAGTGGGAACTGGGAGTCGTTACATTCTCAATTCGTATCCTAACCAACCCCGACCTCGAAATTATCCACCCCAATTTCTATTATCCTCCTCAAACCCCTTACTACCAAGCATCACCTCCTTCCTACCTCAGATATCGCCATGAATAACCAAAGGCCGTCACCACATTCCCACAAAACACTCTACCCACTCAAAGCCAACCCGAAATGAACCAAGACCAACAAGGCCCAATCCAGAGGCGACAATTCACCCCTATTCACTGTATCATATGGGGAATTGTACCCAAAACTTCTAGAGAAACAATTGATATCTCCCATTACATGGCCCCCTTAAACCTCCATACCGAAATGGTACGATCCAAATGCTAGTTGCATACCATGCGGGAACGAGGGCATTCTCTGAGAGCATCTTGCTTTCAAAAGGAGAGTTCAAGGGCTCATCGATCACGGGCATTTTGCGATTCGATGGTACTGGCGAGACGACAGGAATCCATTTCCAAACCACGCCAAGGGAATGTGAGCCAGAGGAGAGGATGATAAACAACAAAATAGAAGATGGGTTTTCAAATACGAACACCTCTGCGAGAGAATCAGGAGATACTAAGTGAGAAAGGGTTGCTTTGTCGTTTTAACGGAGTATCCAAAGGAGAAGATGCAAAGGTCACGTTTTTGCAAGCTCCATGGTATTGGGGAGCATAACATTCGATCTGCAAGGAATTGAAATTTATCGCAAAGTATGATGGACAATAAGGAGATTGGGATTTTTGTAAAGCCAAAGAGGCCGACGGTGGAGAAATATGTGCCTCGACAATCAATCATCGGGTTTCCCATATAATACCGACCAATCAGTTAATAATCTATTATGATGCGAAGAAGGAGCGGTGAAACCAAAATGATAATTGAAGTACCATCTCCTTTCCTTATAAGGACAATAAAACAAGATCTGTGGAAATGCGATGTCAACATCGTTACCCTCGAAGGTGAAAAGCTTGAAGCCTGGCCGAAGACATTGGGGAAGTAGGTCATTTTACCCGCGATGGGCGGTGCTATTCTAAAGAAGTTGAACCGATAAAGAAAAGTAGCGACTTGAAACAAAAAGGGAAAGCAGTGATGCACGAAGTCCAAGACGAGCAAGAAATCCCACCCGTGCAAGAAACTAAAAAGCCTGTGAATGAGGAAGAAGCTCAAGAATTCTTAAAATTCATTAAGCACAGCGAGTATAGTGTGGTGGAACAATTGAGCAGTGACGGTAGCGAATCTCGATTCTATCTTTTGTTGAATTGAGCCACACGGAATGCTTTCTTGAGGTGTTAAATCAAGCTTATGTGGCCAACAACATATCGTCGAAAAGCTTGATAGGTGGGTAAACAATCGAATGCGGACAATTTCATCTCTTTTAGTGACGATGAGATCGCCAAATAGTAGAGGCTTGGTGAAAGCACGCATATCACGACTCGTTGTAAGGGATACATAATACCAAACGTACTCATTGATAATGGGTCAACATTAAATGTTATGCCATTGGCCACGCTTTCGAATACCGATGGATTTGTCCTACTTAAGGCCTGTCATTCCATGGTAAGGGCATTCGACGGAGACGGTAGCGAAGTCATGGGAAAGATTGAAATCCTTTAGAAGTGGGCCCTTACATTTATGATGTCGAGTTCCAAGTCATGGACATTACACCTCTTATAAGCATCTTTTGGGAAGACCTTGGATCCATTCTGCTGGAGCGGTTCCATCATCCCTCCATCAAAAGGTGAAATTTATCATGGATGGTTGTTTGGTCATAGTCGAGGCGAAGAAGACATTGTCGCATCTATCTCTGCGTCGCCATACCGGAAGTAAGCAAGGACGCGATGGAATGTTCCTTCGATCCCTTGAATTCGTCAATGCCACTTTCGTCATTGAGGAAACAGGATCCGATGCCAAAGCTGTCGAAAAATACAAGAATGGGTGTCAAGTTGACCGTAGGAAGGGAGCTCGTGCGAGAAGAGGTTTAGGGAGACACCTACAAGGTATAGTTAGGGCTTTAAAGCCGATTGCATCACAAGGCCCGATCACGGTTTGGGGTTCCTACCGACATGAGCCAAAGAAGAAGGCAGTGGAAGAAGGATCAGAGAGAAGAATTGCAAGAACTTTGGGCCGAGAACCGAATGGGAACCAATAGAGTACCCTCCTTTGTCAAAAACATTTACATCTACGGAATAATGTACCTGGACAAGATGATCCACGAAACATCTTTGGGTTAATTGAAAGGGGTTTTGAATGTCGATATAAATGTCATTGACAAAGGGCTGGTGCAAGTAAAGATGTCTTGAGGATACGCCTTGCCCTCCTGGTTTCATGTTGAACAATTGAATTTGTCGAGGAGCTTCTTGTAGTTTATAAGTCTTGAGTAATGCTAAACATTAACCTTCTATTGTGTCCTTTAGATATAATAGAATTCTTTTGTAAAGCTTGCATTCCCTCTTTATCATTTGAATGAATATCAATGAAGAAGCATTTTGTCACGATTTTAGCATTATCACTAATCATTTTCTCATTTCATAGCCTATCCTTACATTTGCCTCATTGCCACAACATAATATTTTGTTTGTTGTTTCCAATACTTGGATGTCCCTCTATAGCTTCCTTTTCCATTCAACTTTCAGGTGCTCAGATATTGACGACATGAATAAGCCGAATTCTGAATCTTGAAATTGATTTTGAGAAGGCTGTTGGCTTAGGAGAATTTGAAGCCGAAGAAAATGCTGAAGATTATGTCTCGTCCCCTGAATTGTTAAGAATGGTCGAACAAGAGGATAAACAAATTTTACCTCATGAAGAATCTGTGGAAACAATAAATTTGGGCACTGAAGAGAGGAAACAAGAAGTGAAGATTGGGACTTCTATTTCAAAGAGTACCAGACATAGTTTGATCACTTTACTCCGCGAGTACAAAGACGTTTCGCATGGTCATACCGGGACATGCGAGGCTAGATGAAGATTTAGTGGTCCATAAGCTCCCATTAAAGCGAATGCAAGCCCATCCAACAAAAATTAAGACGGATGAGACCGAAATCTTTGTTGAAAATAAAAGAGGAAGTCAAGAAGCAATTTGATGCTGGCTTCCTACAAGCCTCCAAATATCCAGAATGGGTGGCTAACATAGTTCCGGTACCAAAGAAAGATGGCAAAGTACGAATGTGTGTGGATTACCGTGACCTGAATCGAGCAAGCCCAAAAGATAACTTTCCCTTGCCACATATTGACACGTTGGTGGACAACACAGAAAAATATTCATTGTTTTCTTTCATGGATGGATTCTCGGGATATAATCAGATCAAGATGGCCCCTGAGGATATGGAGAAAACTACCTTCATAACAATGTGGGGAACGTTCTGCTACAAGGTGATGCCATTCAGGCTAAAGAATGCTGGGGCAACATATCAGAGGGCTATGGTAACGTTATTCCATGACATGATGCATAAAGAAATAGAGGTCTACGTCGATGATATGATTGCTAAATCCAGGGAAGAAGAGCATGTAGTGAACCTCAAGAAGTTGTTCGAAAGGTCGAGAAAGTTTCACTAAAGCTTAATCCGACCAAATGTACATTTGGGGCTACCTCGGAAAGTTGCTAGGCTTCATTGTCGGTGAAAGAGGTATCGAAGTTGACCAGATAAAATAAAAGCCATCCAAGAATTACCACCTCGCGCATAAAAGGAAGTTAGAGGATTTTAGGAGATTAAACTACATCGCCCGATTTATCGCTCAACTTACCAACCAATGCGACCCAATCTTTCGCTTCTTGAAAACATAACCCGGAGAATGGAGCGAGGAATGCTAGGTGGCCTTTGATAAGATAAAACAATATTTGTCTAGTCCTCCAGTGCTAGTACTGCCAACTCTTGGAAGATCATTGATATTGTATTTGACTGTGTTCGAAAGTTCAATGGGTTGCATACTGGGGCAACACGACGAGTCAGGAAAGAAAGAAAAAGTGATCTACTACCTCAGCAAAAAGTTCACTGAATATGAGGCAAAATATTCGTCCATTGAGAAATATTGTTGCGCTCTGGTTTGGGTAGCTAGGGGACTCAGACAATATATGTTGTATCACACGACATGGCTAATTTCAAAGCTGGACCCAATAAAATACATGATGGAATCGCCGGCACTATCAGGAAGAATGGCGCGATGGCAGATCCTCCTTTCGGAATATGACATTGCCTATGTAAGTCAGAAGTCGATAAAAGGGAGCGCAATAGCTGACTTCTTAGCAACTCGAACGACGGAGGAATATGAGTCTTTAAGATTCGATTTCCCAGACGAAGACTTAATGTGTATCACAGAAATAGAATCCGAGTCATCAAAGGAGAAGTCATGGAAGATGTGCTTTGATGGTGCGTCAAATGCTCTAGGGCATGGGATTGGAGTAATCCTGGTGTCACCAGACAGGAATCATTATCCGTTCACGGCAAGATGAACTTCTTCGTACCAATAATATCGCGAGAATATGAGGCTCAGATCATGGGGCTTCGTCTACTATCGAGCGAAACATCGAGATCTTGGAGGTGTCACGGGGACTCAAACCTAGTGATTTACCAAATCCGTGGAGAGTGGGAAGTGAGGGACTCAAAATTGATTAAGTACAGCGATTTAGTGGTTGGATTGATCAAGGAATTCAAAGAAATAACTTTTCATTACTTCCCACGAGAAGAGAACCAATGGTGATGCCACGCCACTTTGGCTTCAATGTTCAAAGCAAGTAAGGAAGCGAAATAATGCCCTCAAAATGAGCATATCTGAGGTCCCCGCACTTCGTTGTAGCATTGAGAAAGAGGCAGACGGACGGCCATGGTTCCATGATATCTTAGAATATATCAAGAATCAAAGCTATCCCGAACAAGCGAATGAGAACGACAAAAGAACAATCAGAAGAATGGCAGCGGGATTTGTTCTTGATGGGGATATCCTGTATAAAAGAGGAAAGGATCAAGTACTTTTGAGATGCGTGGATGATGTCGAAGCCAGAAAGATACTTGAAGATGTCCATGAAGGAATCTGTGGGACACATGCCAATGGTTTCAATATGGCCAGAAAGATTATGAGACTCGGTTACTACTGGTTGACGATGGAAAGCGACTGTATTAGTTTTGCCAGAAAATGCCACAAATGTCAAATCTATGGCGATAAAATTCATGTAGCCCCTTCGCCCCTTCACGTCATGACTTCTCCGTGGCCTTTTTCTATGTGGGGCATGGATGTTATAGGGCCAATTTCTCCAAAAGCATCAAATGGACATCGATTCATTTTTGTGGTTATCGATTACTTCACAAAATGGATAGAAGCGCTTGTTTGCCAATGTGACGAGGATTGCAGTTTGCAAGTTTTTGAAAAAGGAAATCATTTGCCGGTATGGTTTGCCTGAAAGAATAATTTCAGATAATGCCACGAATCTAAACAATAAAATGATGAAAGAAGTGTGCGAGCAGTTCCAAATAAAGCATCATAATTCCTCACCCTATCGCCCAAAGATGAGCGGGAACATTGTTGAAGCGACTAACAAGAACATTAAGAGGATCATTGGGAAAATGGTGAGACATATAAAGATTGGCACGAGAAACTTCCATTTGCTTTGTTTGCATATCGCACATCTGTGCGAACATCTACGGGAGCAACTCCTTTCTCTCTAGTCTATGGAATGGAAGCTGTGCTACCTATCGAGGTTGAGATCCCCTCTCTGCGAGTATTGATAGAATCAAAGTTAGAAGAAGCAGAATGGGTTCGAGCTCGATATGATCAGTTGAACCTCATTGAAGAAAAACGTCTAAGGGCAATTTGTCACGGGCAAATGTATCAAAAGAGGATGATCGCAGCCCATGACAAGAAGGTACAACCAAGGGAATTTCATGAAGGAGAACTCGTGCTGAGAAAGATTCTCCCAATACAAAAAGACCTGCGAGGAAAATGGGCACCAAATTGGGAGGGACCATACGTTGTAAAAAAGGCATTCTCGGTAGAGCTTTGATCCTTACCGAGATGGATGGGAAGGAGCTACCGAATCCGATGAACTCGGATCACGGTGAAGAAATATTATGTTTGAGATGAAAACCCGAAAAGGGCATCTAAAAAAAAAAAAAAAAAAGGGATCAGAGCGAAAACCCAAAAAGGGCGCTTTGGTTAAACATAAAAGATTAGGATGAAAACCCAAGAGGGCGTTCTAATGAAGCAAATATTCGGCTTACAAGGCAAGGCATTTTAAACTGTACGACAAACAGTGAGACTACAGTATTTGAAACATCTCTGAAAGCTCGAAATCTTCTACGCAAGGAGCCAGACTCTAAAAGATTCTTGATTGAGGAATATGGAAGAGTTCATGTGTTGAATATCTAGAGCATTTGTATCCATTGAATACGACCCTTTCTTTCTTTTTGACATTTTTTGCTCTCATTGGTTAACTTTCTTTGTTTGCCACACTTGAAATAAATAAATAGGAGATATCTTTTTTGTCCCTACTTGACCATTTTCATGCATCTCATTATGTGTTCATTTAATGATAAATAGTGAAATGACATACTCTAAACAAAAGAAATGATAAGCATTACCTAGATGAAAATTTGATAAAGAGCCTTAAAGTAATAACAAAGTTCAACAAGGGGCAAAAGAGCGTTATCTGAGAAACGTCGATTACTTGTGAAGCTTGAAGACGGGTACATGGCGTAAAGAGAAAGTCAAGAGCCGAAGTAATCACAAGAATCGTGACGAAAAGGACATACGACAAACATGCTTAAGGAACACTGCATAATCATGTAGGCATAAAGGCATTTAAGACAAACATGTGCATATCATGATAACATCATGCATGGCATATACAGGTACTCTAGCAGAGCAAGAAATCTGGAACGAGAGTCGCATTGAATCAAATGAAAAGACATTTGAGTTCTACCAAATGATGAGTTTTGATATTTTGATTTTCAATTTACGTCCTCGTGGCACGCCGTTGAGGTATTTTCAATTCGCTTTTTAATTCATGTTTTCCAAGAAAATCAGCTCATATTGCGAGAGGTGAGTTGAGCCTCAAGACGTTGAGGTAATTTCAATTTATGTTTCAAAAATCAACTCATATTGCGAGAAGTGAGTTAAGCCTCAGGGCACGCTGAGGTATTTTCAATTTCGCTTTTAATTCATGTTTTCCAAGAAAATCAGCTCATATTGCGAGAGGTGAGTTGAGCCTCAAGACACGTTGAGGTAATTTCAATTTATGTTTCAAAATCAACTCATATTGCGAGAAGTGAGTTGAGCCTCGAGGCACTGTTGAGGTATTTTCAATTCTGCTTTTTAATTCATGTTTTCCAAGAAAATCAGCTCACATTGCGAGAGGTGAGTTGAGCCTCAAGACATGTTGAGGTAATTTCAATTTATGTTTCAAAAATCAACTCATATTGCGAGAAGTGAGTTGAACCTCGGGGCACGCTGAGGTAATTTCAATTCCTATTAAATCTAAAATCAACTCATATTGCGAGAGGTGAGTTGAGCCTTGCGTCACGCTAAGGTATTTTCAAATTCTATTTTCAAAATTCAATTCATATTGCGAGAGGTGAGTTGAGTCTTTTTAATTTCTATTTTCAATTTCTGTTTTTAATCAACTCATATTGCGAGAGGTGAGTTGAACCTTTAATTTCAGTTTTTCGAAATCTACTTTTCAAATTATTAACTCATGTTGCGAAAGGTGAGTTGAGCCTTTTAATTTCTGCTTTTAATTTCTATGTTTCAAAAACCAACCCATATTGCGAGAAATGAGTTGAGCCTCAGTTCACATGCTGAGGTATTTTCAATGTCCGTTTTTAAAGAGTCAATTCATATTGCGAGAAATGAGTTGAACTCAAGATTACATGCCGAGTAAAGAATAAAGATTGAAGTTGATGAAAGACACCAAATGTGGCCTCCCTGAAGTTGCAATGGAGCTGGTCAAAGTTGCAAGTCTTTACTCCCTGAAGTTGCAATGGAGCTGATCGAGGATGTCAGATCTTGCCTTTCTAAAGTTACAGAAGAGAAGACCACAAATCTCATCTCAACTGAAGTAATAGAAGAGCAGATTGAAGCTGTAGATCTTATCTTTCTGGAGCTACAAGTGAAGTTACATTAGAGAAGATCGAAGATACAAGACATATATCAGAAAATGCGGTGGATTGAACCAAAGCTACAAGATGAGATGGACTAGAAGGAAACTATTTGAACAAGAAGAGCACCGATGAAGTCAAGACTCGGCAAGACGAAGCAAAATTGGCCTTTCTTTATGTCTTTGCTCTATTCCCATCACACGACAATGAGCAAAGAGGGGCAGCTGTACAGGCTAATTTGAGGCCCAAAATCCAATACCCATTACAAACTAGACCCATACCCCCACTACAAACTAGACCCATACCCCCACTACAACAAGCCCCATACCCCCACTACCACAAGCCCCATACCCCCACCACAACAATCCCATACCGCCCACGGTCCTCGACGCCACACCTCAAATGCGCATGCTCGGCATGTTCAGTACTGCAAGAAGAAAATAAAACAACAAAGAACAAGAGCGGTAGCTAATAGAAGAAACAATACTTTTGTATTATTCTTTGGAACGTTCGGCTATAAAAGGCCATTCAAACTGATGTAAAAGGGTTGGAAAAATTTTTTCTATCGAATATACTAAAGATCCATTCAAATTCTAAGAAAATCTTGCTTCTATTAGTACTTAATACAATAACATCACCAGATCAGACAAGAATACACTAGAAATTGAGGAATCAAAAGGGCAAAGAAAATTCTAAGGTAAATTTTTTTTTTTTCATTTTAGCTACTGTTTCGTTTCTACATACATAAATATTTAAAAATATTAATATATATATATATAAAATAACAAAATAAAAAAAGAATAAAAATAGAATTTTTACCTTTCATGGTGGTGGCGTGTGGGCGGACCTCCGTGGCCGTCAGGTGACCGGCCCCCATGGCCGAGCCTCTCCTCTGCTCTCTCTCTCTCCTTTCTCCCTCTCCTTTTCTCTTCTTTTTTCTTTCTTCCCTTTAAATGATTTTTTTTCGTGTTTTAGGCTATTTATAGCCCAATAAACAGTACCGTTTTGGTACCGATTTAAACAAAAGTACGACGCTGTTTTGATCTTGGTCGGGTCGACCCGACCCGTCCGGCCGTGGTCCGCGTGTTTTGAAGCGGAAGGGCTAATTGCGCGATCGGCCCTTCCGCATTTTGCTATTTTACGATCAGGTTTTAATATTTTAATTTGGCCTCGAGTTTTTGCCGTTCATCAATTTAGTCCTCCATCTTTGCTACCGCGTTTTGGTAATAGAGAATATTGCATTTTGGTCCTCGTTGTTTTCACGCGTGTCCATTTTAGTCCTTTATTTCTTTATCCCTTTTAAATTACCAAATTACGTTCTTATTCGATTTAATCCTTTTTCGTTTATTTTCCTTTTACATATTACTAATATTGTTACTATTATTTTTATTAATATATTAATTATTTTTTAAGTATTATTATTATTAATGGTTGTTGTTTCTAGTTTTAGCATTATTATCAATATTAATATATGTATATTATATATGTATATATTCATACATTTATATGGTACTATTTCAATTACTTTATTTTAATATTATTGTTATATCGTATTTGTTTTATATATTTCATTATTATTTTTATGTTATTATTAATATTATTAGATGTTATTTACTCTAATATGTATATTACGTAAATGTCTTAATATCATACTATATATATTTTTATACATGTTATGTATATAAGTTTTCTATATTATATGTTATACATATTTTTAATATTATTAGTTATATTTTATATACTCTTTTATGTGTGTTTCTAATATTATATTATATATTTCTAATACCGTTATTTATATATATGCATGTATGTACTTGCGAAATATACTAATGGTTTCTCTTTCATATTATTATTTCTAATGTATGTGTATATTTCTATATTTACATATTATACATATATATTTTTAATGTTCTTTATTGTATACTTCTTTACTATTCATACATTTGTATGTATGTGTATATATCTTTTATATTATTAGTTATGTATTCTTTACTATTTCATGTATATTATTATATATGTATATTGTATATGTTCATATTAAATATATTATGTATATATGTATATTTCTCACGTCGTTACGTACATACTTTTAATATCATTTTTATATATACGTATATTTATTGTTTTCTCGTATCTTATACTATTATTACATTTAATCTTGCATGTATTATTGTTGTTTTCTTATATTCTTGTCACACTCGTTATTCGCCTCAATATATTTCTAGATCCTTTAGTTATCTTTATTTCGCATCAATTTGCTTAGCATTATTTCGAAAATCTTATTCTTGTTTTTAAATAAGCGAGGCAATATATCGATGTGACATTAGGCCGTAAGTTTCATCGCTATGTTGGATGGAATTTTTAGGCCCGTGTTAACACGGTATATCCTTCTCAAAATAAAAAATTGAAAGTTTTCGTCTTTTGAATTGGATCACAATTGAATATTACTTTGAACTCATATTTTGAAAATCAAGACAACACTTGTTTATGAGATACCAATTTTGGGCGTCGCGAGGGTGCTAATACCTTCCTCGCGCAGAATCGACTCGAACCCTATTTTTTCTCGGATTTTAACGTGGACTTAAATTCATTCCTTTTCATTTCAAAATTAAATTTATAAGGTGTCCGATCACACCTATAAAAAAGATTGGTGGCGACTCGGTTTATTTTAAATCAAATTTCAATTTCCAAGTTTTAATCATACAATTAGCGACCCCAAACCAAAATTTTTACGTCGCTACAGTGAAAATTATTAAAATGGGTTATTTGAGTTGATTTTGTTAAGAATAATATGGAAATATAAAATAAAATTTTAAAATATTCTTTCAATTATTAAATATTAGTATTAGCATGTATATATATCAATGTGTTTCGTATATTATTTTGGGTTTATTGATATTTCTTAAATATTTTATATATATATGTAAAACATTTATAAATATAAAATGAATAATATTAAATAAATTTCAAATATGAAATACTCATCAATAAATTTCATAAATACAATTCATCATTCAACAAATCCAAAAAATAAAAAAATCACCTTATACATTGAACAAGAAGATCATCCCATAAAATTCGTTTTATTAATTAAAAGAATACAATATTAATTTTTATATTAACATTTAGGGTAATTATTATATACTATGCTAGTAAAATAATAAAAAAATCCACAAGAAAGTTTAAGATACTACCATATGTCTTTGAAAAAAACATAAAAGAATATATGGCAACATCCTAAACTTGCCACTAGAAAATTTTCACTCTATTGGTATCCTAATGTTTATATGTATAGTATTATTTTTCCACGCCGCATTAAATTGATTATTTATATTTATATGTGTCAAATTATAGAGTAGAAATTTGAAGGTTAAAATATCTCTTTATTATACTCTTTGTACATTAAGAATTTAGTTTTCAATTTTATTTTCACTTGTTACAGTCGTCAAAATTCTTCTATTAAATCCATTGTCCATAACATTTTGAAATAAAAAAATATTCACTTGCTAGTCATGTAAGAATAAAAATAATGTTGAAAATATTAAGTATGATTTTTCTTAAAAACACCATCTTAACTCGTCATGATTAAATAAATTTTTGTTGTAGTAGTGTTTTTAAGAAAATTAACGCTAACATTTTTATTGAAATAATTAACAATATTAACTTTTAGGCTAACCAATTACATTATAAATGTTGAGAAACTAAATAAAATAAAAAATTAAAGTATATAGATTAAATTTTAAGTTTTAACATAATATAGGTGTCAAAACTGAAATTTGACCTTTGTCTTATAATCTAAAAAAAAAACGTGTGAAGTGGTAAAACTGTTATGACATTAATTACTTTTTTATAGTAGTATATATTATAATTAACTTTAATTAAACTAATGTATTTTCATCAAAATAGTCATTTGGATGAAATTGAAGTTAGTCTGTATTTAATTACAATAAATACGTATTTTAGCTTTACTAAAATTCATTAGTAATGTGGTACATATTATTGAATTCAATATAGGCAGAATATGGTGAAATATCTAAGATAAAATTTTCACCAAAAGAAAAATATAATTTAAAGTTTTAATTTATTATCGTAACGAAATGTATAGATCGATATAATGAATACCGATACGAAATGTTGATGTTTTCAATTCTTTTTTTTTATAACGTAGAATTAAAATATTAGTACTCATGCACTCACGATAGGAATATATTCACATCACGCATTATGCTCAAAAAGAAATTTTCCAAATAAAAACTTATCACTTACTCCCAAAAATTCGAATCCAAATAGATTCTACGTAATAACCCTTAACCATCATGCTAACTAGGAAGCTCAATTTCTCAATTAACTCATAAATGAAATCGCTATTACCATCGTTTTTAAATTGCTTATCGAAGTTTGATATAATTGATATTTATACAAATTAAATTAATATGTGTTTTTGAATAAATTTTAGTCATTTTTTAAAAAATAATAAGTTTTATATCTTTAAAAGTTAAGTCAAATTACTTTGCATTTTAAATCACATGCAACAAAATAGGAAATAAATTCTAGTGAACAAAAACAAATCATTTTAAGATGTGTGAATGAAAATATTTTCTATTTTACTTTTTGAAAATTAAAAACTCGATTTCTTAAATGAAAATGAAAATGTATTCCAAAATAAAACTATGAAAACACATTTATTATTTATTTCATTGTAATAGAAACATGAGAAATTAAAAGGTTAAGTATTTAGTACTTTTGAAAATTATGGAAAAAAATCTATGTATTTATATATACTCGAAATAGGGTTAATTTATCAATTAAAATTAAAAGTTTTAAAATTTTCAATTTTGCAAACTTTTTAGTAAAAACAATGAAAATAAAATTTAATCTTTTTTAACTTTAGCATAAATAGTAAAAGATTGACATAAATATAACCATACAATAAGTGTAGTTTATAAAATTAAAAGAAAAAAAATAGAATTGAGGTATTTTTTAGGGTTAGTAGAGTACAAAAACCAAAAGGCAAAATGAAAGTGAGTTGAAGGAAGATTCTGATTTTGGTGAAACTCATGGAAATGGAGAAAAGAAATCAAAGTGAGGATCCAATACTCCAGCATGATGGTGATTGCTATTCCTATCCATTTTGAAAATTGATCCAAAATCTTTGGTAGTAATATTTTTTTCTTTTATTAGGTTAAAATAATTTTGATAAACTACACTTGATTGTACACTTATATAGATTTATGTTAATCTTTCACTACCATTAGATTTGTGCCAGTATTTTTGTTTTGTTTATTGAAATCTTATAGCAATGGAGATATATGAAATAATTTGTGTAGATATATGTAAATAGATTAGGCTAATGTTAAAATTGTATTGAAAATGAGTAAATTTATATCATGGATGCAGTATTAACAAAATAATTGAAGTAACGTAATTACTAAAGAGTCTTGATTTTCACAAAGAATATATTTATTCTTAAGTGGAATTTATTATTGGTATAGGTTCAGTTTATGAGGATGATAACATAACTGAGTTGGAGTAAATTAATAACATAAAAGGATATATAAATTCATGCCCTTAAAAACACACATGTCCAAACCATAGCTTTAACTGGGAATTAGGGTACTTGTAACATAATCATATTTGTCCGTCAGACTCCTTTCCATGACTGCCTGTTCAAAATCATGAAATATTCAATATCCCATAAAATAATCAACTACCCTTTTACTTGCTATATGTGCATGGCCTCAATAAGAAGAATAAATAGGAGACATGGAATATACTTGGCCTACCATTTTATCTTCACTGATATAATCTTTAAGGATATATTTGCTAATAATTCTTTCCCAAATTCCCATCAATTTATAGTGTTCAAGGATGATTTCTCAACTTTCCATAAATAGAAATATCTACAGAGAGAGAGAGAGAGAGAGAGAGAGAGAGAGAGAGAGAGAGAGAGGGGATTCATACACTTACATCATCCATCTTAGTTTGATTTTTGGTTTTCCAGCATGAGCCCAAAATGAATATGAGGGAAGTGCGCCCACTATATTATATAAAAGGAGGTGGGTCAATACTCAATAGCCAAAAATATTTTATATGAAAATCTTTAAAAAGTCAGTCATTCTGATGAAAGTTTCTGCAGCCTTAAATGAACATACATTCTTAGCAGCAGTGCTGAATGCTTCCCTGTGGCTGATATCAGGATTGTTGGCCTTGATCCTTTGTATCTCCTCTCTGCATCAATTTCATAACGATATTTTTTCATATAAATTAACCCCTATCATATATACAAATTATGGAGTGCGATTTTCTTACTTTATGAACTGGTTGTATGCAGAAGGCACTCGCTGCCTCTTCTCGGGAGCTGAAATTGAAAATAATAATACCTTTATAAGTTGTGAAATTATTTCTTAATTAATTAAACAAAAACACAGATTAGTTTAATTTACTTACGTCGATTAACTACCCTTTCCTCAGTAGCATTTTTGGAAGGAGCTCGCATTGAGAACTTGGTGTTGCATTTGGAAGAGGAACCCAGATCGGTCCTGTAATCTTGTGTTGCGTAACTGGCTGCCTATAAAAATTCCAACTTTAAGATTATACCATCAATCAAGAAAAAGAGAGCCATATTTTCATAATTGGGGTCCTTTTTTATTATTTCACGGTAACATGAAGCATTTGTTTTCCTCTTTAGCATTTGTGTAGTTTTTGCCAAAAATAAATAATAATAAAAAGAACAAGTGGAAGAGATGCAAGTTGGAAGCAACCATAGCGGGAGGTGAGAAAAAGAGAAAGAGATAAAGCTGAGTCCACTGATCTGAAATGATGTTGTAAGAGAGAGAGAGAAGGAGCAAAACCAGCATTGAAGTGACTGAATCTGTTAGAATTGCAGCGTCATTTAAGAAACATAGGGACATAAATAAGATCATTTAAGGCCGCCCCTAAATCGGTTTCTAACCCAAGGAATTCTCACAAATCTAACCATTTTTTCCCTTTTCTTTCTTTCCAAAAACAAAAAATCATTAAACCTAAGAACCCTAACTTATATGTCAATCAAATCAATATACCAAAAGTAGCAGCCCTTAATAGAATTGAAAAAAACTACAGTGTGGGTAAAATCCATCTCTCTCTCTCTCTCTGAGTGAATAAAACAGTTTTCAAGATGGCGGCTGCTAGGGTTTCCACTTTCCTGTGAGTACTGCAACTATTTCATTGAGGGGGAAAAAAACTAAAAAATTCTCCTAAAGCTTTGGCTTATATTTTAAATGGAAAAGAAGAAAATGTGGAGTAACCCAAAAGCCCTAGTTTGGGAGGCATAAATACAAACAGGATTCATATCACCTGAACATCTTGCCATGACAGTGACTGAAATGCAGCCGCCATGTTCACCGACCATAGGTTGGTGCAGTGCCCACACCGGACTGTCACAATATCGAATAGGCTGCTGCATGGAACGCTTACCTGCGTATTAATTCAATACAATTAGGCCACCACATACTGTACTACGTCTTTCTCAAATACCATCATTGCAAAGGAAGATTCAATTGTAAACTGTAAAAAAACTGAAATAAAATCCCAGATCAGCTATAGCATAAACAAAATTGGATTCTTTTTAAACTCGATCAACAAAAAAGGAAAACTAGGACATGAATTATGGAGAGAAGAAGGGAAATGGGTTTTTGAGTTTTCTTCTTTCTTTCTTTTTTTTTTTTTTTGGTTGGATGGAAAGAAGACAGTAGTAATAGTTTGGGTTAATGGTGGGTTTCTTATTGTGTTTGAGATGGGTGTTTTCTGGGAAATGATCAAAGTAGATTAGATCTTCTTTTGCTCATTTCCCCATTAGCTAAAGAAGCTGAGTTAGCAGAGGAAGCAGGCCGTAGCAGTGTTTTTAGCAAGGGAAAGGTATGTAACAACAATAGCAAACCAAGGAAGTTGAGGAGTTGTCCTCATCAGATTATCAACAAAATGCCAGTGTTTGGACTTTGGACGTTAAAATAAACTCCTCTATTTACTATAAATAACATAATAATATTATTAAATAAGAAGTAATCTCCAAGCCCCCCACCCCTTCTCTCTCTCTCTCTCTCACAAGTCACACCCTCCTCTGGGTCTTTGCATTATTACTTTTTTTTTACTGCAAAAGAAGAAGAAAAAGAAAAAGTCCAAAGACGGGGACCTGACTGCTAAGAAAAAACAAGAAACCCCAGTATGAAAATCAATGGATTTCAGTATAAATAAATAAATAAGAACACGGGAGAACTGATCTCCGAAGCAAGAACAGCTTTTATCGGGATCTAAATTGTTCTTTTTCCTAACATAGACACTGAGAAACAAGATACCAAATAATGAGTTAGTGGGTTGCTGATAAGAACTGTGAACATAAAATAAAGGAAGCAGATCCACACATTAAAAAGAATACATATTATATTTATATATGAGATCAGATACCGCGAGAACTATGTTGCAGAAGTTGCAAGGGATATAGCAAAGTTGCTCAGGCACAACGTTGGTGCAGGTCGACATGTCTTTCAAGCAAAAGAATTGAATCAAAACTTGGAGCAACGAAGATAAGATAAAGGGAAAGAGAATCAATAGCTTCGAACTGCAACAAAGTAACAAAAACCACAAGATGAAAGAATAAATTGGAAGCTTAAAGAAAGAGCTTTTATTATTCTCACTCAACTCCTTTCTTTAAAACCGGGTTATGTATCACGACAGTAAACTAAATGTCCTTCATATATAGAAAATTTTATTCTGAGAGAGAGAGAGAGAGAGAGAGAGAGAGAAAAGGGAAAAAAGAAGAAGGAAAGAGATAGATAAGATCCAATGAGGGTAATATAAAAGAGAGTGAAGCTGATAATATATGGTGAGAAAATAAAAAGGTTAAATTTTAGTACTAGTGCCCACGGCTGGCATCAAATGCTGGGACCTTGAAGAGCAAATAAAGGGTTTCTTTTTTCTCCTTATAGGTGTGACCGGGTTTATAGTTAGACATGTAAGTCCCTTCAACCAAACCCATACTAAGATTCCAACCCTAAATCTGTTGTAGAAAATCATTTTCAGTGAAAAATCGGATGAATGAACTTGGTTATTAACCCCATTAAAAATTAGGGTTTCAAAGAAAAGGAAAGTTTGGAAGTATTACCAACTCTGTCCAAATTATACTTGTTGGTATTATGACGAAATGAATGCGACCCTGATCCTGACCCCCTGCGACAACCGCAGCGGAGGAGCGGGGCGAATTTTGTATCTCATTCCCTTCTTTTCTTCAACTATAGTCCATTATTCACTTAAGTAATTATCATATGTATGTATATATTGCGCCATATATTTGGGAATAACTGGTAACAGTAAACCTGAAACCTAAAATTGTTTGAAACTTAAAGCAATAAGAGTGAAATTTGAATATCATGAAACCCAAAATCTCAAAGTATATTTTCATGTATTACATGGAGAGTGTTTGATGGACCCTATGATAGTTGGATTTCCAAAGCTTTTTAATTTCGACGGCGTTAGCCAATGTTCGCTCATGACTCATGAGCCAAAGGTGCATTAATTTGCTGTAAATAGAAAGATGAAGTTTACTCATATGATTTTTTATAATTAAATTGAAAGGAAAATGTTAACTAAAATCCAATCAGGTTAAGCTGATATTTTAGGGAAAAAATAAAAATAATAAATTGTTTTTTCTTAAAGAAAAATGTTAACCGATGCTTAATTGGCAATAGTTAATGTGATATTAATAAAAGGCATATTATTTTGAACTTTGTAAAAGCAATACATTAAATGTAAAAAATAATGTTATAACTAGTCAAATGAACATTTTCTAAATTTGCCTGGGTTAATTGGAATTAAAATAAAATTATATTTCAGGATGTGCAGTAAAGCATATATGCATGGTATTCATTTCATGTAGGAATTGTGTAAAAGAGAAGGTAACATGAACCTGTATATACATAAATGTATGTGTGTGTGGTTGGTATGCCTCTCTCATTCTCTCTGCAAGATACTGCATTGCTTTGTAGTTTGAACCTCGCTCTTGAGGCAGCTGGAAACTGATTAATAGCGTCTGAATCTTCTCTTTATATCACTCATCCCTATTGGTAACTTATTCCTGTACATTTCTTTTCTCGGCAAATAAAAGTTTTATTAAAAGAGGAACAAAAGCTACAAACAAAACTTAAATATATCATGAAAAACGACTCATAAAGGATCACACTTAGAAAATCAAGACACATAAAATGATAGATCAATGCAAACAATCCCTCGTAATCAAAGGCACCCGCTAGATTAAATGCATCTAAAAGACGTTCATAATTGACACCTCACCTTATTGGAAATCAGATAAAAAAACTCATGAAAACCTTAAAAAAAGATACCATAAACAGCAGCTGAAATGAGTAACTGAACATATGTATATAATGTTGATTTGTCTTTTGGGACTAAATTTTGAAATATAGCAAGTTGAAACCAAAGATGTATTAGTTTGAAGGATTTCGCCTTCAAAGTCGCGACATAATCCATGGATGTCACTACACCAACTTTTAATGTTGGGACATTCTCTGTTTGAGGTTGCGACATCAACCTACTATTTTTAAGGTTGTAACATTGCACTCCTGAAGTCACGATGTGAGCCTTTATAGTCGCGACGCCAACCCATAACATTTTGAAAACTTTGCATTTTAGTCCTCAAATGGTTTCAAGTTATTATAGAAGCTTTCGTAAGCTTGTATTCACTTGAATAAGAATACAAGCATGTTATATTGATGTATTATATGGAGTAACTTGTATAAATTATTGAATGGATTTGTATAAGTTGTTGCTTCGGTAATGAATGTGACATCTTATAACTTAGATCTGACAATCAAGTCAGGTATGGGATGTTACATTTAATAGTATCAGACTTACAGGTTTAGCTGATTATCGAACTAAATCGAGTTCGAGATTGAGTCTAGAGGTACATTCCAAGGTCAAATCGAGTCTGAGTCAAGATTTGGATGATGAGTTTATATTGTTTATTTTATAGCTGAAAATGTCGGACGAATCGATATGTGTTGTTGAAGCAGAAGTTAAAGTAATGATTATTCTGTTGAGAGTGAGAATCAAGTGAATATCAAAGTACACAGTAATGATCAAACCAATACTCGATGTAGAAATAGAGAGAATAGATTTCACCATGAGAGTCGAGGCGTCAAGGACTTACTCCTCACAATAGCGGATTTGCTTCAAGGAACAATGGAAGTTACTTTGAAGACTTCACCGACGGCTGTAACTCATCAATTTATAGGGTCAAAAACTGTTGACCCTTCCTCAACTAAGAATTTTCAAACATTCGAAAAAAGAATTGGGACCACTAGTTCACAACCTCTGCTTAAGCAAGCTAAAAAGTCTCGAGGTTCATGGAGATCAACTCTATTGAATATCATATTAAAAAAAAAGCGAACTAGCTAATCAACAATATTGGTGGGCAATACTAAGGGTCCGGCAAAAGATGCGATCATTCCAACATGTGAACATTGTACGAGGAAGCACAAATAGCAATATTTGTTTTAAGTCCTTCAAAACAAACTGTGCTCGTTGATCAAGTGTACATGAATTGTCTATTAAAAATCCAGAATAAACCATTTCCAATTGATTTGTTGGCCATACTGTTTGGCAATCTTAATGTAATTCTAAGAATCGACTGGTTGACCAAACATAGTGTGATATTGGACTGTTGCAAAAAGTGCTCTATATAGAGTACTAAAGGTGATATCATTGATGTAACACCCCAAACTCGGCTTAAACGTTATAGCCAAATCTAGAAGAGTTACATCGACTTGTTTGAAAAACAAATTAAAAATCCAACTTAGAAATCGTATGATCTGAAATCTTAATTTAGCTAAGCTCATATAAGTCTTAACAAATCTCAAGTTTGAAAACTTTTTCTTTTTTTTCAATGTGTGTTCCGTAAGTATAAGTGTGTCAAAAACTCTTACATAGTTTAGTCAAATCTTATGTTCGAAACACTTATCTTATAGTAAAATCACTTAATGACTTATTTAGTTTCATAGCGGAAAATTTAGAGTTTTAATTTTTAAAAACCGGATTCTAATTTGATAAATCGTATGATTTGTAGTTTCATGTTAAAATACCAAAAAAAAAAAACACCCGGCGAAAACAAAACCAAAACCAAAACCAAAAACTTAGTCCAAAAATCAAAAGTCCGAAAAACTTAATTAATTAAAAATAATCAAATCAACTTAAGCGAGAAATCAATCCGAGCTCTTGCATGCCGTCCGATCCTAAACTTAATGATTACATGAAAAGTCAAAGATACAACAAATGGAGGAGCTATAAAGCTCAGTGTGTAACATATCCCAAGCAACAAATTAGATACAAAAAAGGAAAATAACAATAAACAGATACGTCTTCAGATACAGATTCAAACATATTCTCGTATATAGAATACTATGTATTTTCATAATCAAATACAAATACAGATGCATATTCAAATTCAGATACAAATGTAAATACATATCTTACCCCCATTCGCAATACACTAACTCCGTCCAACCAATCATAGATCCTATCGCCATTTTTATGAGTTTGAGTCACACATCTGATTGTAACATGATGTTGACACAACAGCAACAATTCTATTTCTCCAAAAAAAATCAGTTGTTAAACAGCAACTAGACTACTAGCGAGTTACGTATCCCACTATTTTCATCGAAGTTCCGAAGCACATACAACCAATGATGAAAACATAGAATTGCCAATGCCATTATGAGGAATCAAGATCTGGATGACACTAAAGAAAATAAATAAGGGAAGGTAACAAGAGATTACCCACATGAATTTATAAAAAACCTACAGAAGAAGGAAAAGCAAAAGAGAATCTGAATAAACATATTTTATAAAATTGATAAATAATTTCCATATAAATTTTAAAAATTAAATACTACAAATGTTAAATTTTTAAAAAGGAGACCGATTAAACTTAAAAGAAAATCATCATAACATGAGGCTTAATGATAGGCATAGAAGCCCACAAAAAATCATGAAAATACTTACAGAAGACTTCGAAGTTTGAAAGTTATTCTTTAACATGCACAATACATATTTGCTGCAAAAACTATGCTATCAACATAGGGACTGTTAACTATGCCCTCACATGAACAACACTTCACAATCTAAAGAATCTTGGAAACTTATGCCAAATGCAAGCAATTGACCAAGCCAAAGAAGATCCAAGCCTAAAAATTTTCAACGTATTGAATTTAGAACATAAAATTAATAATCACTTCTCCCACAAATTCACAAAAAACCATTAACAGAATAATCAACTTAAAGTTCTTTTTTTTTCCAAATTTTAAAGCCAATATTAGTTGGCTTTTTGAATCCATAAAAGTTTATGAAACTCACCATGAAATAGATCATAATAAGAGACCGGTAAAATCTTCAGATTCAAGTAGGTAAGGGATTGATTGAACATCGTTTACCTTTTAAAAGATATCAAGAACAATGCTATAAGTCTAAATTGTGAATAGACATTAAAAAGTTGCTACCAAAAATTTAATACTAACTAGCTAAGATTCCCTCCTGCACAAACTTGAACCTAAAAAAAAATTAAAAATGGAAAAAGGAAATTGAAAAAAAATAGAAAGTGGGGGGAGTGGGGCGATAAGCAATGTAGAGCAATACGGGGGTTAATTTCCTATTATTTGTTTTAAAAAAAATATTAACTAAATCAATTATGATTTCTTGATAACCTATCAGATTGTTAGGAGTTTAATTTTAATAACTTACTGATACTATGGGTCACACAGCAGAAAGAAAACAAAAAATAATTTCATTTTGATATAACGAGTTTCAAACTTAAGATCTAAAAATAAGTTAAAGCGTTACCACTAAACCAGCAGACACATTCTTATTAACAATTAAGCAAAAATATAATATAACCCTTACGAACCAAGTTAGATATAATTTCAAAATTAATAGAAATATTCCATATGCAAAAAAAACGAACACAAGTCCTAAAACACACAACCAGAACACCTAACCACACCAGCAGACACATTCTTATTAACAATTAAGCAAAAATATAATATAACCCTTACGAACCAAGTCATATATAATTTCAAAATTAATGGAAATATTCCATATACAAAAAAAAAGAACACAAGTCCTCAAACACACAACCAGAACACCTAACCGTTGAACCAGATCAAATTACTTTACACAATTCCTACAACATTAATTCAAAAAAAACAGGATGTGACCACTCTTGGTTTCACTAACCCAAGTCCTACTAACCCAGTTTTCAGGATGTGACAATTGAAGCCAGGGGCATAAGGTCAAGTGATTCTACTCATGTCATTTCGTCAGTTCGAGCTAATAAACTTCTAAATTAAGGTTGTGAGACATATATTGCCTATGTTATTAACTCAAACTCAAATGAAAGCCAAATAAGCAAAAATTTGGACAATATGTGAGTTTTTGAATGTGTTTCCAGAAGAATTTCCAAGATTGCCTCCTAATCGTGAGGTTGAATTTGCAATTGAAGTTTACCTGGGTATAGCTTCAGTGTTTATTACTTTGTGTCGTATGGCAGCAATGGAGTTATAAGAGCCGAAAATTCAAATGCAAGATCCTCTGGACCGTAGCTTTATATGTCCTAGTATATAATCTTAGGGAACATCAGTATTTTTTGTTAAAAGAAGGATAGGTCGATGCGGCTCTGTATTCATTATCAATGTTTGAATAAGTTCTTAATCAAGAACATATATATGTTGTCGTGTATCAACGATCTGTTTGATCAGTTGATAGGTGTATCAATATTCTTTAAGGTTAATATGTGATTTAGATATTATATGTTGAAGGTGAAAGTTAGTAACATGCCGAAAACAATGTTCTATATGTGATATGGTCTTTATGAATTTCTAGTAATACCATTTGAGTTGATGAAGCTAGAATGTTTCATTCGTGTGGAATGACCAGTGCCATGAGAGTTTTGAAAAGTTGAAGGTCATGTTGACAAAAGCGTCGATTTTGACCTTGCCTGAATCAAAGCTGGAATATTTTGTATTCAATGATGCTTAATTGAATGGATTGAGGTATGTTTTGATACAGGATGATAAGGTTATTGAGTAAGCGTCCCTGCAGCTGAAGCCACATGAGCTCAATTATATGACGAATGATTGAGAGCTAGCCATTGTGGTCTTTGATCTAAAGATCTAGAGGCGCTATTTCTATGGTAAAAAGTGTTATATCTATACAAGTCATAAAAGTCTCAAATATCTTCTCTCCTAAAAAGAACTAAATTTGAGACAAGCTGCTAAATTGAATTGTTAAAATATTATGATTGTACAATTGATTACCACATTAGAAAAATGAATGTGGTGGTTGAAGCCTTAAGTTGAAAATCAATTATTCATCTAAGATCAATGTTCGCTTAGCTGGATGTATGTGATGATGGAAACTTGTTGGTTGAATTGAAAGTAAGGCTGATATTTGTTGATTGATCAAATAAAAGAGACAAGTTGAAAGCAGCCTCGGGTATGCAAAAGTTGTATGCTGATCTAAAACAGAAAGAAATGGAATATGTCATGGGTAAGAAAGCATTCTTAATAGTTTCTTTGTGGAAGAAAAATTTGTGCTTTTGTCATAAAAGAGAGTTAAGTCCTAAATATATAAGGTTGTACTAAATCATTGACAGAATAGGGCAATTTGTCTACCGTTTAGCCCAGCCACCAGAGTTGCAAAAGATTTGTAATGTATTGATGCTTCGATGGTATTGATCAGATCCATCTCATGTGATGCCCGTGAAAGCGATTGAGGTGCAACTTAGTCCATCGTACGAAGTGGAGCAAGTAGAGATCTTGGCTTGAGAAGTAAAAGAGTTGAGAAAAAATGCATGCTATTAGTGAAAGTATTATGGCATAGTCACAATGATAAAAATGCTACTTGGGAAGTGGAAGACGTTATGAGATTGTAATATTCGAACTTCTTTTCAAGTAAATTTGGAGGATGAAATTTCTTTATGGGGAGAATTGTAATGACCCGATTTTCAGTGTTGTCAGAAAATGCGACTTCAGAACCTCATTTCTATAAACTAAGCTCGTAAATATAAAATAGAAATATTTATGGAGTTAATATGAAAATATATAAAGATCGGTTAAATAATTTAATCGAGAAAATAATTAATTAAAACTCAGGGACTACATTATAAAAGTCCAATCACTATTGAGTTTTAAATTGAAAAAGGCTTGAGGACCTACATAGAAATTACCCAAAGGGCTTATATGGTAAATAAACCAATATTCTTCATATAGATAGTGGGATGTGATGATGATATTGATTATGTATAAACTATAATTAAATTAAACTAAAATATGAATTAATAATTAATTCATTTATATTTAATTAAACTAATTAAATTATTAAACATATTATATAAAAAAATTAGTGGAGGGAGGGATGAATGTTCATCTTCTCCAGCCATCTAGCTAAGGAAAAACAAAAGGAAGAAAACTAAAACTCATTCAAGTATTCGATCAACATTTAGACTTATGATCATGGGAGCTTGATTTAGCTAGCCTATGTATCAGTTTGTTCAATTGTTAAATTTTTTCTCCAAGTTACCATTAGAGAGAAATTGATGAGTTTGGGTTTAATTTGAAGAAATTGATAGTTAGTAAGCTTAGATTGAAAAAAGGGACTAAATTGTAAACTAATTAAACTTGTTAGATAACTTTGTAACATTAGGGCCTAAATTGAATAAATTAAAATTTTCAAGAGGTTATGTTATGAATAGGAAGTATAAGGTCCCTAATGAAAAGTAATGAAATCAGATTTTGATCCGATGCTAGATATAAAAAAATGCATATCCCGAGTAGAGAGACTAAATTGAATAAAATACAAAATATGTTTGGATTTGTATTTGAATGTTAATTGGATGCAAACTAATATTGTTTCTATTATTGAATTATCGAACGTAGCTAAAGACGACAACAGGCTGTCGCGAGAGAAAGGAAAAGTGTGTCATTGACGAGTGACAAGAGAATTCAGTTTGTACTTTTATGATTCAAGATAATCTTATTTATATGCATATACATGTTGATTGCATGATTACCTATTGAGGTGAACATATATTGTCGTATGAAATGATTCTTATTAAATGATACTGAATGTCGATAAACTTGACTGAATTGAATATAGTATAAAAGAGTGTTTTATAATTGATATGTGATATGAATGTGACATGAACTATGTTATATGACATTGGATAAACACATAAATTAAGGATGATGATATATAAATTGGTTATAAAATGTAATGGGATTATTGGTACCTTATTAACAGTTTGAACAAAGTCAGGTATAGTTGGCATGCCAATTAGGATCTATAGTGTATAAAGAGATTTGGCAGAGATTTGGCAGAGATTTATGCCTTCGGCCTTGCACTTTTGGACACTAGTGTGTTGAATGAACATTGGTGTGTTAGAGGGATATGATTTGATGCCTTCGAGCCATTCTCTATCAAGCCACTGGTGTGTTGGATGGTTATACTCCTACGAGCTATTGGTCTGTTTGTTGGTTACTTGGTGTGTTGGATGGGTCTCATATACCTGATTGTTGATTCTGAGTCTGGTTAATAGGGATTATAGAATAAAAAATTGATAAATGAGATTTGATTTGAATGATGATTTGTATTGACATTATAAGTGTACATATGTGAAATGTGATCAATGTTAGGATGTGAAAAATCATTTGAACTAGATTTTACGAGCTCAGATTAGTAATAGAACAGATAAATAGTTTTGATACGAAATTGTAATGATGATATAAATAATGATATGATTTGAAATGGGAATGAACGTGACTTGATAGTAAAAAGTATGGCATGACATTTTTATATTGAATTGTTGATTGCAATATAGCATGATTTGGTATAAATGCATAAGCTTGGTTAAATGAATTTGTGCATCATCTTGGTAACTTGGCTTGAATGGTACATGGATGGATATATATAAAACTTGTATTCATATAAATGATATGTTGATGGAAATATTTGGCATGAATGGAATATGAATTGATAGCTGATGTTTGTTCAGTTCTTTACGTCATAATAGATGACATGTACCTAAAGTTGAACCAATTTTATGGTATAAATGGTTAACTTGATGTTTTTGAGTAATTGAAGCTTAATAATGAATGTCTCATGAATGGTTAAGGTTGTTTTGGCATGAAATGAGTAATTGAATATATGTATATAATGTTGATTTGTCTTTTGGGGTCCTATGAATTTGAAACCATACTGCAAAACATGTTTTCAGCCTCCATAGTAGCCACTTTAGCTGAAAATGCCTTTTACAGAACATGTTTTTAGCGTCCCTACTACCACCTCAATTGAAAACGCCTCCTGCAATTGGCATTTTCCTCCTGCACATTTTCAACCCTAACCCTAACAGCGAATCCCGTGAAAATTTTTCAAAACTCGGGAATCCTGAGATAATTTTTAGACATCCCATCTTCGGAATCTCGGACAGTTACGAGTCCCACATATTTTTTTTTAAAGTCCCCCTCGATCGCTTATATAAATAGGGTTTTGCTCCCCCTACTTGATTAGCTCTCTTGCCCACCATCCCTTAGGAAATAAAAAGTTTTCTTTTAAATTATTCTTTTTTTATTGAGTGTTAAAATTTTCAGAGGGAAATATTTATTTGTGTTTGTGTTTGAGGGAGACATTTTGATAATTTCAAGATGTGTTTGAGTTTATGGTGATGCGGTGGTGCTCGGAGACCCATACATTTCATCTTCCTTGTGGGGATGAAACTATTACCTTAAAAACCCATCGCATTGCAACTCAAGCTCCAGGTTCACGGTGGTTATATGATCACAGTTTACTAATTTACAGTGGTTACGCAATCACGGGTTCAAGTATAACTCGGGCCCCTAATTGACAGTAGTTATGCCATCAGAAGTTCAAGTTTAATGCCACCAGAACAAAATACTTTAAAGACTTCATACATAAGTTTGAGATCATAATCATATGAAAAAACAAAGAGGTTTTCCAGTATAATCAACTTACTATTTTTCTCCATCTCCATGAAAGTAGTATCCTTAACCTCATTGTATATAATCTATGACAAATTTGGGGGTAAAAAGACTTTCAAGAAAATGAGTGATTGTAATGGTGGAGAAAAGTTGAAATGCAACTCGGAGCGACAACGTTTGTTGTGATTAAAGAACTCATTAATAACTACAATTATTGCCACATGTACTAGAGTTTCAGTTTTTTCTACACCGTCACAGTCACTCCTCTTCTGAAAGCCTTATTCCCCAACTCTATCATAGTTTTCGAACAATGAGGTTAATGATACTATTTTGATGGAGATGGAGAAAAAAATAAGTTGATTATACTGGAAATCCCTTTTTTTTTCCTATGATTATGGTCTCAAACTTTTGTATGAGGTTTATAAAGTATTTTTTTACGATATAATGAAATTTGAACCCGTGACTACTTAACCATTGTCAACTGGGAGTCTTAGTTATACTTTAACTCGTAACCATATAACCACCATGTATTGAGAGCCCGAGTTGCAATACGATGGGCTTCTAAAGTGATGGTTTCATTCTCACACGACAGATGAAATGTGTGGGTTTTCGAGTACCATTGCATCACCATGTTCTCAAGCATATCTTAAAACTATCATAATGTCTACCTCAAACACAAATAAATCTTTTTTCCCAAATTTTTAACACACAACAAAAGAAAAAAAAACAATGTTTAAAAGGAAGAAAACGCGTCATGCAATACGCATTTTCAATTTCTCTTTAAAATTGACATGTTCCCTTAAATTTGAGAAAAATGACTTAAATCAATAATTAACTTTTAAAATCAACATTTTTTTTCTAATTAATCTGGAGATTAGTGCATTTTTTTATTAAACTTCAAGGATAATTTAATAACCCCAAATTATACTTCCAAAAACGCGGTTGACAAAAAAAATGACAGAGACAATGGACAAAATAAAAAAGTCGACACTAAATCAATAGAAATACAACAATACACCCACAAAATCAAGAACATGGGCGAAGGAAAAAGGAGAGATGGTTTCAATTATAGGTATTTCCTAGGAATGTTCGGGACTTTGAAATTATGAGGCAAAGATCACCACTGTATCAAGAAGGCAAAGCGTTTGCTATGGCAGACTCCAGCAAAAAAATAGGTCGAACTCACAATTTTTGTTTTGTAGACCTACACATTTGATGGGATTTTTAAGAACAACTTATTAGGAATACGAAAAGAGGAGGTTTAGAGGAAGCTATAGATGAAATTTAGAGTAAATCGGGGTTAGGTAGGTGGTGGTAGGCGACAAAGCACGACGACAATGGTGGCTGAAATCTGGGTTCAAAGGTTGTTTTCCGGATTTCTCTAAAATTGAAAAAGAAACGTTAAATAGGATGATAGAGAAGCAAGATGTGTGACTTCTAGGAGGGAGTAAATGAATGGAGGGAGAAAGTTTTTGTATTTATAAGGATGAAGAAAATTAATTTTTTTTTATGTTTTTATAATATTTTAATACATTTAATATTATTTTATAATACGAATATATAACTTTAATATTTTAAATAGTATTATTATTTTTATGTATTAAACCAATAATTTATATTTAATTATTATTATATTTTAAACTATAATTCATATTAAAAGTATAATTCATGAAAATATTTAGAAATCTTAATTTTAATAAAATATTTTTAATTTATCAATCTAATTTTTATAATTATTATTAGATATAATTATTTTAAATTTATTTAATAACAGTATTAATTAAATATTAATTGTTTAATTGAAGAGGACAATAATATCATTTTATACTTTTCACTTATTCGTTAACATCATTTTAATTTATCAAATAATGTAATACAAACTCTCTACGTTGACCGGATGACTAAAGGTTGTTTAGCCATAAAACCCACCCTACTTTAAACTTTCGAGATGCAATGGTAAGCCCTCGTGGACCTACGCGACGGTCCTCCTCAATTCGAGGACGACAAGTCGTTTAAGCCATGGCCTTCTCTACTGCTGTTTTTAACAAGTTGGAAGCACATCGTTTCTTTAATGCTCTTAATTTCTCTCCATCCCGAGGAAAAGAGTGCAAAGGGCCCAAAAGCTACTGATCCCTCTTGCCATGGATAGGTTCTACGTTTTGTTGTTTAGGCCTTAAGGACACTGTAGGTTTGGTCCAAGGTAATGTATATAGTTTTTTAGTTTTTCCTGGTTTTTGCTTCGTCCAAGGGACAAGGACAATACCTATATCTATTGCAATGATTATTGCTTCAACTGGGAAGGGTCAACTCCTTCCTTTTGTTTATATGCTTAGTGTTTTTTCTTTTTCTTTTTTTAATAATCTATATGCTTAGCGTCTTAGTTGTTCTAAAGGAGGTTCAACCTTTTAGACAAACAAATCCAAACCCTGTCAATGCATCAAAAGGCTAATGACTGAGCCTAAGTTACGGCAAAACCTTATGTTTAAATTCTTGGATTGTTTGGTCATCAACTCTACATTAATATTTTTGAATGATTTTTAATTAATCATATAATTGTCCTTATAATGCATATAAATTTTTAAACTGATCCGATATCTAAATCATATTAATCTAAAATATTATATATATATTAATATTTATTAAACGATTGAATTTTTTATATAAAATAAATAGCTAAAATTTTTACCTTACATCAAATTTGACATGTGTGGCCTACATGTTTAGAGCATGAAATTATAGTAAATTTATTAAAATATTAATTGGATAAAACACTAGTGTAATTGAATCCTCCATAACTTTATAAAAATGTCATTTTATCTCGCCATCTAATTTTTAGTCTCTTTTAGCTATTAAACTAGTGCTTTTGTTAAAACACCTAAAAATAAATAAAAAGGTAATGTTTGTTAATTTTCCGATGTAGATTCAATGTGTATACTACATTAATAATTAATTAAAAGTTTTTAATTCAAAAGTAGAATATTACTATAATTTTATTATTAAAAATTTATATAATTTGTATGCTTTGTAATACTTTTATATTTTTTAATGTTAAAAATTAATTAATTGTTAATATAACATACACATGGACTCTCATGTCGATAAAGTAAACACACGTCAACTTTTTCATCTATTTAATTAAATTTGAGTGTAATTGCTTCAAATTACACGGGTGACATGCTTGTTTAACCATTATAATTAGTGGGTTCCATTGAATTGGGTGTAATTGAAACACCCAATTATACTTCTCAATTCTTGAGAGAGGGTGATAATTTGAGTAATTAAGCAGGTAATTACACCTAAATCTAATTACCTTTATGACTTTCCAAATACTCATACATGATTTAACTTTAAAATTTATTTTTATATAAATTTAAGTTATAAAAATTATATTATAAGCATGAACAAGTATGAGTGTTTGGGATGGTTATGACAAAAATTTCTAATGTTACATTATAAAATAATTTATGTGTATCTTATAAAAATATAACAAAAAATTTATATTATTTAAATCTTATAAAATTTCTAAAATTAAAAAGTATATTATAAAAATATATATATTATAATATTCTTATTTATAAAAGGTTATGGCCAAAAGGTATAGATGTAACATATTTGTGTGTCAATACTATGTATTATAAAATAATACACTTATTTATAAAAAAATTGTCATAATTTTTCAATAACATACTTATAAAATAAAATTACTAAAATTTTGGTAAAAATATATTATTTATAAGAAGTGTTATTAAAGTTATTTGACATTTTATTAAAAAGGTTATATATTTTAACTTTAATATTATTTTAATTTAATTTACATATTATAAAAGGGTTACAATAAAGCATAAGGTTTTTCGCAAATTAAGTTTTTATGAGTTTTTATCATCAAAGTTATAGAGTATTTGCACCGTGAACCAAAATATCATGTGGTAGATGCTAATTATTCAAATACAAAAAATTTTTTGCACCATATCGTGAGATACGATACCATTTGAGAGAATGAAGCCAAACAAAAGCACTAGAGATGGCTTATGAACTATTTAATTTGAGACATCCAAAGCTTCGAAATGTGGTTGAGAGGACACTTGTTGTTCTAAAAAAAGATCTCTCATATTAACAACATCACCTTAGTATAGTATAAAAAAATAAGGTTGGATCATACTAGCATTTTGCATACTTCATAACTTTATTCGTAGGTGGAATTGGGATGATCCATACATTAGAGAGTATATAGAAGAACGAGATATTGATAATCTTGACGATACAAATATAGATTTAGATGATGAAAAACTCAATCAAGAACCAACAATTGATGATAATGAGCATATGATAAATGTTAAAGTGGGAACAACCCAACAAATTTGTAGTGCTAGAGCAATTCGATAAAGATGCATATGATTTTTTTTCTTATTATTTTTATTAGTAGTCGTATTATTGGCTACTTTCTTGGAATAATATATTACACATGAATATTTTATTGGAATTTTTGTTACCCATTTACAAATTTTCTTATCGTACTAATAAATTTTTTATAATAATTAATATATTTTTAAAAAAATATAAATCATGTAATTGTGCCGTTACAATTTTGTCATACCCCTAAAAGAGCTAGACACATGACAAAATGTGGAACAACTCTCAAATGACCCTCCACTGAGAATGATTATACACAACTTCAAGCTAAGAACTATCCACAACAACCCTTTGTTCAAGACAATCCGTGGGGAATCCTTTGCATATCTTATATGGACTAGCCTACAAACACTCTGCTACACAAACCCTCCCAAGGACTACTTGATGTGTACCCTTCATAGGGACCATTGAGACATAACAACCTTGTATAACATTAGGGAGGAGAATGTCAGAGCAAGAACACACAGTACGTTATATGGCAACAACTGACCTGTAATGACCCTGCCACTTGGTCGGCCATAGATCACGCTTACCCATTATACTATCGCGTACATGAAACTACAAGACAAGGAGTGACTCTTTATATATATCTAGAGCACAAATGACAAATGATCCTTTTCTTCCCCAAGAAAACCTAAGTATCAACCGAGTATCCTTATCCTTCTCCCTTACCAATTGAATTCCTGTCTCTACCTTTCATAGGTGAATTAAGTCTCCCATCTCCACTTCTTTCTCTTCCTTGTTGAATACTTGTGTTAACAATTGCTGTAGTAACTCACCATAATAACTATTAAATATTTAAATAATTTTAACTTGATGATGATTACTAATTTGCAATTTGAATATTTATTTTATTTTAAAATAATTTTTATTAATTTTGAGTAAAATTTAAATATATTTTTATATTTTTATAATTATTTGAAAAATCACCTCAAGGATGAATTTGAACATTTTAAGAACTGCATCCAATATAAACGTAGACAAATAGTTGCCCAGGTTCATCCTATATGTGGTTTTTCAAATAATTACTAAAGGATTTTATTTGTTTATTAAGATTTTTACTCTTAAATATTTATTTGCTCCACCAACCATGTCATTACTTAAAAGGTAAAAATAAATAAAAACTTTAATCGATTAATTTACTTATTTTTTAAAAATAAAAGAAAAAAAATGTAATTCAATATTTTCTTTTGAAACAATGTCTATAATGTAATACCCCTAACCTGTATCCGTCGCCAGAATAGGGTTACAGAGTATTATTGGAGTTTAAAGAACAATTACAGATTATTCATATCATTTACTATTTATAACCAAAACTAATCATATCGTCCCTTAAATGGACCCTCGAGGCCCAATTTAAGCATTAGAAACAAGTAGGGACTAAATCGGGATCTTAAAGAATTTTTTAAAAATTTTCAAAATTTTTCTTATATACAGGGGTTACATGCCCGTGTGAGTAGGTCATGCCCAAGTCTTAGGCTGTGTGGGCATTCGATGTGAAGTACACGGTTGTGTCTTAGCCCGTGTCCTTACCCATGTAACTCTCTGACTTGGATCACACGGCCAGCCACACGCTCATGTGCTAGGCTTTGTGCTCAATTTAATTTTTGAAAATTAGGTGCAGGATTCACACAGCCAAGTCACACGCCTGTGTTCTAGGCCATGTGTCACACACGGTTGAGACACACACCAGTGCCTCTGCCTCGTATGCTTAATTCTGAGCATTATGTTTCTCAATTTTATGATGCAGGGCACATACGGCCAAACTACATACCTATGTCTCAGGCCATGTGTCACACACGGTCTAGACACACGCCTGTGTGTCTACCCGTGTAAACAAAATAAAGTGATTTCTTAGCCTTATTTCTCACTCAAATTTAACCTTCAGCCTACACCAAAACTTGCAAACATATACCAACCAATTCAAGCATTATTATTACCAAGTCAACTCTAACATCTAACATGATATATTATCATATGTATTTATGTTTATAATCTTACCTTTTATAAACATACTTGTTTAATATAATTCAATCAAACCATACTAAACACATATGTATTACCATGATATAACTTTATAAATATACCAATTCAAACCATCACTAGCCATTCCAATGGCTAGATTACAAACAACCATTTACAAGCCAATAATTTGCCAAGTTAACCTATACATGTCATTATACCAAAATATGTTTACTATTTATACCAAAATGAGTTGGTGGATAGTATGATGATGCTCTGACCGATCTCCAAGCTTCAGAGCACTATAAAACAGAAGAAAGTAAACCTTGTAAGCATTTAATGCTTAATAAGTTCGTATAACAGAAATTAAACTTACCAATCATATTCTTTTAAATAAGCATAACAATAACATGCTTTCTAATAAATTAGCAAGTTTGCCTATAAGCAAGTTAGTCACATATTTCACATGTACCTCAAATAAACATAGATGAGCTCATCATGCTACAAACTTTCAGGTATTTCAGAAGCATTCCAAACATAATTCATTTAATCTCATAATTTCTCATGTCAAGAATTTTATCCGTTGAATTACTGAAATATCGATGGATACTCATGTAGTACACATATGGTGTACAAAACTGTAAATCATCAACTCATGATCAAGAGTACCCATTAGGGCACTTAATTAGGGAGCACACTCTCAAGCCACATATCAGTATGCTCAGATGAGCCAAATAACAGAATGCTTATCCAGGTTAAATAGGAAACTCATAAGAGTTTTAATCAGGGAGCTCATAGAGCTTAACAGGTAACTCCGAAGAGTTATTATCAAGGAGCACCGCATAGCCATGTAACAGGGAGTTTAAGCGAGCCATATCAGGAAGCTCATAAGAGCCTATATCAGGATGCTCACAAAGAGCTGCGTTTGTGTCCACAATAAATGCTAGATCACAACCGATCGAATCATGTAACATGATGCTCACAAAGAGTTGCGGTAGTGCGCAACACATGAAGAATCACTACCGATCAAGAAGCTCGTAGGAACTATAGAACAGGATGCTCGAAAGGGCTTATAATAGGATTGCTCATCTGAGCTATATTTTGTCTGCAACATATGCAGGACTAAATTTAATACGAGAAATCATCTATCTATTGAATTTCATTATTCAAACGGAACTTATCATTCTGAACATTAACGGGCATGTGATTATTTCATAAATTTATGACATTTATATAATTCATATAAACACATACCACACTTAATTCAAGCATAAAAATAAACACAATTTAGTTACACAAACTTACTTCGTTACTTGTTCGTATACAGAAATCTACTAATCCGACACTTTTTCTTTTTCTCATTCTAACTTTGTATTTGAGTTTTCCGGATCTAAATAAATTAATTTAACATTAATTTAATCTATTTTATAATCAATTGAACTCAATTCACTTCCTAGACAAAATTATTATTTTGCCCCTATACTTTTTATAAATGACGATTTCGTCCCTAAGCTCGGAAAATGAAATTCATACAATTTAATCTTTATTTCAAGTCAAATTTTATATGTTACAATAATAAACCATGAATTTCACAAAAATTACAATTTTTCCATGGGTTTTAGCACTTTTCAATTTAGTACCTAAATCATAATTTTATCAAAATTCTCTTTGTAAAAGTAGTTTATCTACTAACAACCTTTCATTTTTACCATAAATTTCAAATTTTCAGCATGTTTATCCATGAAAAATTTCTATACTTTGATTTCTTTACAAATTAATCCCCAAAATAGATAGATTAAGATATAAATATAAAATTATTAAAAATGAGATAAGAGTGCGTACCCAATTGAATCAATTAAGCTTGCTTGAGCACTTTTCTCTTTCCTAAGGTTTCCATGTCTTAATTTGGGGAAGATGATATAAAATGATGATATTTTCTATTATCATCTTTTAATTATTTTAGTTTCTAATTTAGTACTTACCCTTTTCTAATTTTTCGATGGATGAATAATAAAAAATATCTACTAAATTTTCTCTAATAGTCTAATTACCATATAAGATCTCAAGTTTTGAATTCCATAGCTATTTGGTACTTATAGCTACTAGAACTCAACTTTTATATTTTATATAATTTAATCCTTTCCATAATTAAACAAATATTCAGTAAAATTTTCTTATCAGAATTTTCATATAACATTCTTATCATAATACAAACCATGCAATAATTTTAAAATAAAATTTCTTTCTTGCTCGGATTTATAGTCCCGAAACTACTATTCCGATTTCACTGAAAATGAACTATTACATACAACTATTCATACTCATATCCTTCTACATGTATAACAATATCATACCAATAAGCAAATATAATTCACCTTTTAGTATACTACTTTTACTATGATATTAAATACATCAACGGAAAGGATCCAGATAAAAGTTTGAAAGTAGTAAAACACGAGGGAAAATCGAAACAGAAAACAGAATATCTTTGGCCTCCACTTCAACAAAACGTAAATGGCATCTTGAAAACTGTGCTGGTTTTTTACTTTAAGTAATAATAAAACAATAATAATCTCATGTATCCATGTCATGTATCCATTATCCAAAATGTAAAGGGAGAAAAAAGGGAAAGCCAATTGAACTGCATGCATGCCAAGCCATTGCCATTTAATCGGCAAGGACTCTGCAACAGTCTGCAACTCTCTGCGAACTTTGTTAGCCGCGGGTAGCACTCTCTCCATTCCATTTCATAGCCCTGAAAAAGGTTTACTTTCTTTCCTTCTTTTTTACTTTTTCTTTTTCAGCAACTTACTGCTTACCCTTTACTGTAATCTTTAATGGCATAAAGTTGGCCATGTTGGCTGTAGTGGTAATCTTTTATTATATAAACATCCTCTATTTCAAAGAATTTTATATGATATATATATTACATGGCAAGTTGAAATAAATTTCTGCTCTTTTTCTTCTCTACTGTCACTGACGGAAATTTTGTCGAGAGATCAGCTCATCAGCTTTCTTATTTTTACAATGCCTATATGATAGTAGCTGTCTTTGTCTTTTTCGAGGAGGGTTATGAAACATCATTCTATTAACAAATTTTAAAAGTGTGTTCCAAGAATATCATTTAATAAAATACGATGTCAATGTATACAGTTTTTTAATAGAAATGCAAATAAAATCAAGATATATTTTATGTAAGTATGTTTCAAAGTTTATAATTATTTTCTAGTAAAAGTTATTCCTTTCTCCACGGGTTTAGAAAATATTATAAATCAATTTATAGTTTTGAATAAATATTATTATTAATGTTATAAACTAATTTAAATCTTTTAGCAATTTTAATAAATTCTATAACTAAATATTTATACGATAATTATATGGGATATCCTAAACTAATCATATATTAGAAATACATAAACAATATTTAAAATATCGTTTAGCTTTTGCATTTGCATATAATTATTAAGGTTTTACTATTAATATTTTGTTAATAATCCTTCAGAATGTTTGTATTAATATCAATTATCATATTTGTAATTTTAGGGTTATTTATTTATTTATTTCTGATTAAAATAATTATAATAAATAATGTTTTAAATTATATATTAACTCCTCAAAGTGTGTAGATGTTTGTTTTCAGTGGCAGTTATAAGCATATGTCATGTAGAGTTGTTTAGGGTTAAATCTATTGTGACTATGTAAATATATGTATATGTTGATTGTCCAAGGAGCAAAGGTGGTTTTTAAAGCTTCACCATCCAATCAATACTAGAGAGATGGTAGGTGTTGTTTTGTCTAGTTGGTTTTGTGTCTGCATCATATCTGCACACATACGACAGGTTGTCATAAATAATACAGTACATCTTGTTTATAATCAACCAAGTTTTGCGAGCTCTAACTCCTTTTCCTGTTTCTTTTTTGTTTTTTTCCCCAGGTTCTAGCAAAATCCTCCCCTTTGTTAAATTATTTTCCAAAACTGGTGTTTTGATTAATATCAAGATTGTAATTGGAAGGTGTACCATCTCCAGATTGAACATTTCATAGCATATGAAAGGGTGGGCAGTAGCAGTGAAGAAATCATGCCTCCATAATGGCATAGGGACCCATTATTTTTGTTTTTGCTACTGCCTCTGAATCTGATGAGGTAAATTGGAAATCAAGAGCCACCAATCAAAAACTACGTGCCCTGCCATGTCATGCCACTCCATATAAACATCAGCATCAGAGAAGATAAGCTCAACATGGGAGGACGACAAACTACCGCCTGGGTTACCTAAGCTACGACACCCAAACATCGACTGATTGTAACCCAATATCGCATTGCTTCTTTCTGCAAGGAAACCGACGTCTCCATAACTCATCTCTATCTAATTTGCAATCAACGGTTGGATCTTGTGACCAGTGTCTGTACATGAATTGAGTTCCAAGAGAAATATATATATATATTCCGTCCCATTAATTTTTTTTATGCTGTTACTATCTCAACCGACCTTTATATAATTTTTATTAATTTTAAAAATATTTTTTAATTATCATAATCAGAATAAAGTAATATTCCTTATCTGAATTTTTAAACATTATTAAAATATATTAATTTATTTAACAATTTAAATATTATAATAATAAGAAATTTTCAAATCATAATTAAAATATTTTATCATGTTTAATAGACAATATAACTTTATTTCCAACTAGCAAGTATTGAGTACAATAGTAAGGAAGGTTATATTTTTAGAGGGAGATGCAAATTTGAACCTTTGAGACCACATTATTAAGAGGAATAATCACGAACTCTAAATATTAACCATAAAACGAACATAAAAAATATCAAAAGAAAATATAATTTCACTTCATATAATTAATACAAAGCAACACTATTCAAAATAATAACTAAATCACATAATTAATATATAAAAATTATTTTGATCATTCAAATATAGTGCAAATAAAAAAAAAATATTCACTATTAAATCATTTGTACAAACTATAAAAAGAATATATTTTTTTCTTAATAATCAATAAATTTACTATAATAGCTCAAATATAATATATAACATAATTATAATTATAACAGTCTTGGCGCCTGGGTGGTTGGGTTTAATTTGGGGAACTGTAATATTGCCTTTGCTGAGTTTGGGGGTATTTTCTATGGCAGTTCTGTAGTGTGGAGTATTGGTATTAAGGCTGTGATGATTGAGTCGGACTCGGCCGAGACAACGGTGCGAATGATTCCCCAGGGAGTTGGTGACTGTCATCCGTTTTTCTGTATTATCGAAAGTATACGAGAGTTGCTCAACAGGGATGGGTCATGGCGGTTGAAATATGCACCAAGGGAGGAAAATTTCGTTTCAGACTGGCTTGGTAAGGAAAGTTTGTCGTTAGATAGCGGTTTGATTGTTTATAATGAACCTCCGCCTGCCGTTGTTAACCTGTTAGTTGCTGACACGGCCGGTGTTGCCTGTTGCCTTTCCTAGGTTTTTTCCTAGATGTTTTGCTTCGGGTATGTCCCTCTTGTTTATCACCAAGAAAGTTGTATTATTTATAAAGTTTTATATATGAAATATAAAATTCTTTATTATCTATCTATCATTTAAATCATTAATTGAATTGTTATTACGAGTCAATGGACACCAACTCAATTAAAGAAATTATGAAAATTTTCTTCTATAATTAAAATAAATTATATTATTTAATAGTATTTTAATTTTTTTAAATAAATAAAAATTTTGCATGAGATTTGAACACATGTTATTTACATTATTAATACACTAATTTTACCATTAAATCAAAATTTATTTTAATATAATATTTATAGTATTATGCATACTTTATTATTTTAATATAATATTTATAGTATTATGCGTACTTTTATTTGGTTAAAATCAAATAATAATGAATTTTTAATCATATACTTTTTGTAAAATAATTTATGTTAAAATTAACAAAATATATATTTTTCATTTATTTCTTAGCTTTTCTTTCACGTTGGATTGTTCTAAGTAAAAGTAAGAGATGCTGAACTTCCTTTACTTTAATAAAAAATTATTTAAATAAGGAAATGAATTTAATATTCATACAATAGGGTAAATAAAATACTTTAATCCATATTATTTTTATTATCATTTATATAAAAAATAAATTTAATTTATTTTTGGTATAATCAAAGTATCATTCATATTCATATTACGGTTCATAAAAATTAATCTTTTTAAAGATTTGTAGCTGTCACTCTAACAAACTATCACCAAGAATTTTTAAAAAAATACATAAATAGAGTAGACATTCAATACAAAATAAATAAATAAATAAATAATTTAGTTGGAAAAATAAACTCTTAATAATGGTTGCAAACTTTGATGGCCTCAACTAAGAAATTCAATAGATCTTAAAGAAATGGGTATTGTATCTTTCTAACAAAATTTAATGGTGCTACTATAAAAGCACCACAGTGTGAGATACAATATAAATTAATTCTTAAAAAATATTTAAAAACCAATTAAATACAAATAGATAAGTTGAAGGTGAAAAATACAATACCCATTTCTTTAAGATCCATTGAATTTCTTAGTTGAGGCCATCAAAGTTTGCAACCATGCGTTTCCAAGAAAATGCATGCAAAAGTGCAAGGCAGTATAAACTAAGGAAACTAAAAAAAAAAAAAACAAAAATGCATGTTAATATAACCTGTAGAAATAAAAAGAAAATAAATTGAAAACGGTGGACTTTATTTTACTTTTCTTGGGACAACATTATTATAGCTCTTTGATCGTTTTAAATTGTGATTCTTTTTACCATTTTTTATATCGGTAATGTAGAAAAAACTCACTTTCATTTATTGAGAAAAGTGTCTAAAATGATGGGGGTTAGCGATGCGTTAATGCAAACAAGTAAAACAATGGTGGAGAAGAAGAAGAAATAAGGTTGTAGGAGGAAGCTTCTTTAGGAAAATAGTTTCCCCACCATGGTACAGATGGTTTGTGGAAACATTATCCCCGCGACACAATGTCTACTCATCACGAACCAAGAACTAAAATAGAGTGAAAGAAGAGAAATTTCTTAAAGGGAATTTAATGTGAATTGTCTAGAGTTAATAGTTGTAATGAATGTTAAAGTAAGTAATTTATAAGGTGTCGATTGAGTTTTAGTTCAGTTAATATTGATATTGTTGTTATATATAATGTAAGAGGATGTAAATTCAGGTGCATTGAAATGTATTATTCTCTTATTTTCAAGTTTCCGTGCCTACTTGGTCTACATGACAAGATCAAAAGAGTTATTTCATTGATCAAAACTAGTGTTTTTTTCATAATCGGATTGACTGGTCGGACCAGTTGGACCGCGAACAAGTGGAGGTACTGGTCCAGAGATAGGGATTGAATCGATTGCACCAAGCTAAAAAAATAGTTGAACCAATTTTTTCTATTTTTTAAATATTCCTTATTTTTATGAATTTTTTAATGATTTATTTGATTGAACTGGAAACTGGTGGTCTAACTGGTTCAACCATTGGCCTAGTTTTGAAGAAAGAAAGTATATAAAAGAGAAAATAATTTTTTTCTTTTTTTATCATATGTCAATTTTTAATTAGCTGTTTGTTTTTTAAAACGACTTAGCGATTTAACTAACGGAGGTATCGACTTGAGGAAAAAATAGTTTAGGTACCAAAATAAGAAAAAAGCATCACTTAAGTACCAAGTTGTGGGTTAAGCTTCTTTTTTTTTAAAATAGACTTACACGTTTGTTTAATAATGGTACCAACTTGAGAAAAAAATATAATTTAAATATCTATTGTGGCAAAAAAAATTTAAATACTAATATGAGAGGAAAAATAAAATTTAAATACTAATTTGGGGGTTAAGCAAAAAAATGCAAAGAAAACATTGCTTATAAACATTAGATATATGAAGATGTAGAAAAAGATGAGATGACCATTTCTGGTCCTTCAGAATTCATACAAAGTAAATTGGTTTGTATATGGCTTTTTGGTCCCTATTGGGTAGGGCCAAAGTTAAAAACTATTAGCTTACAGCCCCGAAATAATAAGGGGTTTTGAGTCTTCTGCTTTAAAATGCTCTTTCTACCCATCCGAAAGTTCATTGGTAAAAGTAAAAGGCTACGATCACAAATATAAAACAAGCAGTGCATTCAGTAGGTTTGCTTCAATTCATGTAAAATGGTGCAATATAAAAGTAGTTAATTCATGGTTCAATATTCCAAACGATCTTCTTCTTTTTTGTATTTTGGAAGATTTTTTGTTTTGTAATTACTGTCCTTAGTTGAAATAAGAAATAAATTTAGTAATTGTCCCACCATTACATTGTGCACTTACTAACAATGAAGATATGTATACGTTCTTGTTCTTCTTCTTCTTCTTCTTTTTTGTGCAAAACAAAAATAATTATATTAATAATATCAAAACTATAAAAGTCTTGTTGATCAATCAAATTCAAAACCTGAGACCCGTCGAGAGCCACATACTTAACTTTCCAGGGAGAGGAAATAATTAATATATACAAAATTTACTGATCTCTCAAATTTGGTGACACTGACAGCAGCATATAGCATTTGGTTTCTCTCTCTGGATGGTCCAAATCATCGCCATGACATTGCATGTGCATCATGTGATGTGATCTTATGTTTCACTACAATATATTGAATTATATAGCTTATCTGTCATCAAATGAAGAAGCCCCTTGACCCCATGACGGATCAACAATTATTATCATATATATCATGTTCATTTCCTACTGTCACTATATATAGTTCAGCTAGGGTTTTAAGGTTGAATCATTCGATGTTGTTTGGAACATTATTGTTGAATTTGGCATTGCATGTCACAATTGGTCTAGAATATACATATATTGGATGGTGTTGAATCTATTGTTAGCTAGCCTGCAGCTTGTTTGTTCTTTATTAATCAACATCTGATGTCTTGTTGACAAGGATGTTAAGTTAGAGATCACGGATAATTCATCTAGTGATTGAGGGTCGTACGATTATGGAAGTTCTACAGTGATGGAAGCTCTTGAGCATGATTTGATTTGACACTAATACAGATGAGTGAATGATGAGCCACAATAATCTTGTCGTGGCAAGATATATGTTGCTTAGCCAATATATTACTTGGCGAAGTATGATCGGTCTTAATCTCTTTTAGTTAGGGACATAAACCTGACGAGGTCAGCCTAACGAGGGGTATCTATTTTTCATTTTGAGAATGCATGGTTAGATATTACTACATCAATATTGATGTTTGAGATTTTAAAAATGAATATCTTAAATTGATGGTTGCATGCTCTTCCCAGTAAAGAATATTCCAACTACCAATGGTTTATCAACGACAGTGATGAATATTCAAATCTGCAGAAATTGCTTGAGAAATCGAAAGCGTGCAAATTAGTAAATTACTTGATCTTAACACAAAGTGGTACTGACAATAAATAATAATGTTGGGCTCTTTCGTACAAGTATGATAATTAAAATGAGTATATTCTAAAATTCCGAGGGGTTGAATACAAATTTCAATTCCAATGATATACACATTTGAAAGAAATAGGTTAGATCTGAAAGTAGGTCAGAATCGATGTACTTGTTCCTAATCAGGGGCGTAGCTACAAGGGTTGGCAACAGTCCCAATCCCTATTAAATAGAAAATTTTTTATTTAGGCTCCATTAAAATTTTTAAAATTTTATATTAATAAAGGTAAAATTGCACTTTAACACTTTTAAAAAAATAAAAATTTAATTTAATCTTTTAAAAATTATAAAGATAGAGATTATTAAAATGATGAAATTACAATTTTTACTATCGTAAAACTTATAATTTAATTTCGACCCCTTTAAAGAAAATTTATGAATTTGCCCTTGTTCCTAACACTATTTCATTTTCAGTGATCCATACACATATCTTCCTACTATTCCATTTATGGATTTGGATCATCTCTTTCATCCATGCCTTTTATAGGCGTAATTCATAGCACATCTCACCAACTATATTATTAAAGGTAAATTATACTGCAGGTCACTCTTAAATAGTGACGTTTCTATTTTAATCATTTTAAATTTTTTTGTTAATTTAGTCACTCTAATTAAAATAATTGCTCGAATTGGTCATTTTCATTATAAATTTCATTACTCCACTAATGAATTACTGATATGACATTTTTTTTAACTAAAGTTAGAGATTGCTCGAATTAGTCCAAAAACACTTTTTGTTTTTGGTTTATTTGCAACATAAAACTAAAGCTTGTAAGTTTTTTCTTTCTTTCTTTTTTCTTCTTCTTATTGTTTGTTTCTTGGTAAAAGTAATAGAGGAAAATGAGGACAGTTTTAACTGTTTTGAAATAACTCAACCTGTAACACCCCCTAACCCCAAACCGTTACCGGAACGAGGTTATGAGGCATTACCGGACATATCAGACAACTTACGAATAATTTACAATTAATATAACTTTCATAGTATAATATAATAATTAAGTCCCTATCTTGAACTCTCGAAGTTCAAACACGTATTAAAAGTAGAACGGGACTTGTTCAAGTATTCCAATTTTTTTTTTTTATAAAAAATTCGGCAGCATTTCTGCTTATTTTTACCTAAACCTCCTGTAAATTCAAACCAAAACAACCAACACCAATATTTCACATTCATATACTAATATTTATATTATTAACAAAATTTTAATTTAATAACTACCATAGCATCATTCAAAATTGATTAAAACTTCATTCATTTAACAACTTAATGTTCTTGTATCGAAATATCATGTACTTTCCTTACCATTTCATTTAACCATCTAAATTTTATAATTCATCCTTCACTACCCAAAGTAATATACATATTCCAGTGACTAAATAACACCTATGTACATGCCACCTTTACCCAAAAGAAAAATATACATCACCAAGTTTGTGTTGGAGTCGGATTGTTCGGATCTTTGGTAGGGACACTTGACTTCTACTAATCTGCGCACGGAAACAACCGTAATATTAAATAATCATAACAATTTAATATAAAACCATAATAATAATCATTATAATATATAAAACCTAAAAAAAATCTTTGATTTTATTTCACCAATATGCCACCTCATTTGTAGTCAATGGCTTAATTGCCATTTTAATCCTTTTTATTTTCTATTGCTTTATAATTAAACTTTTACCCTTTATTCAATTTAATCCTTTTTATTACTTACTCTAAATTAAGCTAAATTCACTTAATTAGATCCTAATTAGACACACCACTAGGCTCATAAATATTTTTAATAATTATTTTCGAACTTATTTCACTAAGACGGAGGCCCTATAACTCACTTTTCCGGTGCCCGTGAATTTCAGGTCATTACACAACCCCATTGTCACCCTCAACTTGATATCCTCGTCATTGTTTCTCTTGTCTTGGTCCTAGTCTTATTGTTTGTCACGGGGTTCTTGTTCAGATGCCTTAAGAAACTCTGATGAAGTAATCCCACGTCAATTGCTCAACATAAAGAAACCAAGAGTAAGGCAAAATATATTGTTGTTGGTGGTGAAAGGTTTCTTAGGAAATTCAGTTGGGATGAGATTAAGGATGTTACTAAAGATTTCTCACTTGTGATTGGTCGAGGAAGGTTTAGCATTGTCTACTTGGCTAACTTGTTTGTTAATTCAAGACAAGTTGCAGTTAAAGTCCACATCAGCGATGATCGACTTATCCAAGTGTTTAAACAAGAACTAGATATTTTGCTCCGACTCCAACATGACAACATTGTTAAGCTTCTTGGTTACTGCGATGATTTAGGTACGTTGCGTGAGTCTTTTGCTTCACTCTTCAAAAAGGTAAAAAGACAAGCCCTTTTTTCTAGATTAATTGAAAACTTTTTAATATGTTTAAGAGGAAGGGGCCTTGGTGTTTGAGTACATTCATAACGGAAACTTACAAGAAGAGTTACACGAAAGGAATAAGGAAGTACTTCCATGGAAGACTATGATCGAATGCATAGCTATAGGTAGTAGGCTCCAAAGTTTTGCAAACTTCATGTAAGGTGGTGTATAATTGTTGTTTTTTAGGGATAATAATTTTGTAAATTTGTTTTTCATGAGTAAACTTATGTGTGGCATTGTGTTTGATGTAAGGAAATTAACTAGTTACTTGGTGTACACATCTGTTTGATGGAGTATGGATAATGAAGATGTCATCAAATTTACTTGGCTTAGATTTGTGATTCGCCCTTTTTCTCTTAATTTATATGAATGATTATAATTATATTTTTCATTTAATAATTTTAAAATAGTTATTTTAATAAATTAAATATAATTATGAAAATGCTTAAAAAATTTTAATTATTACTAAAAAATTTTGCTGACGAATTTCAGTCCTATACCAACGACAAAATAAAAAAAGGTCAAATATGTCTTCATTGACGGAAATTGTCTGGCAATCCGTCACCATATCATATAGTAATGTGCTGATAGAGATTACTGTCGATAAAGGTATGGTAGCGTCCTAAAACGCTTTACTGACGGCAAGCCGTCATTATAGGATTAGAGATATTACGCCTATAGGTTTTTACTGATACGCCCCTATAGCTACGATCACCTTTTCGTCGAGGTATCCCTTTTGACCATTGATATAAATCTTTAAGATATATAGCGACGGATTTTGAGGCTTACACCAACGGATTTATTCTATTGGTATATGGCAATTTTGTTATAGTGTCATTACTATCCAAACAACTGTAGCTAAATTTGATGATTAAAGAACCAAATAGGCATTGACCATAAAATTTGTTACATTACATTAAACATTATGTACAATTCTCTGGCAACAAACTTATATGTAGTTTTTGGCATAATATTTTTTGCTCTTGTATTTTTATTAAATTATCATTTTGATACATGTATTATTTTTAATTTGTTTCTATTACTCACCTATATACTTTTCGCTAAAAATGTTTAATCATCCAATAATACATTGCCATGTGTCAATTAAAAGTAAAAATCTTAATTTTTAAAAATATCAGAAAATTTTTAAAAATTTCATTAAAATCTAAAAAATAATTAAAATATGAAAACCCAAAAATCTTAAAACTTGGAAAATTATTTTAAAAATTAAAAATCATAGTCTATTTTTTTTAAATCATAAACAATATTTTTAAATTTATAAGTATGTGAATCTTTATAAGATTTAAAATTTTCATAAAAATTTTTGAAAAATAGATTGTTTGGAATTCTAAGTGTTTTTTAGAATATCTTAAAATTTTATGATTTTTTTTGGAATATTTAGGGCTTTTATTGCATTTTTAATGAGTATTTTATATTTTAAGGAATTTTAAGTTATTTTATTAAAATTCATAAAATTCTTTAAAAGTTGGCTCAGTGGGATAGATGTAGTTAAATAATATCTTTTAGAAACGTATAAGAAATTTTCTCCTCTTAGGTTCCAAGAAAATGATTAATTAAAATTAAAGTTATATCTATATCTGAAATTATAATGTATGAAATTAGAGTGTCAAAAGAAGAAAAAGATTCATACTCTCATAACTCACGTCAAATAACTCTCAAAAAGCTTTAAAATATATATTCCTTGGCATTCTTTTATTTTGGGCTTCTACTCCTTTTAAAGAATTTTATGTTTTTTAACTAAAATCTCGTAATTCCTTAAAAATATAAAACTTTCATCAAGAGAAAAAAATTCCATAAAATTTTTAAAAATATGATAAAATTTTATGATTTTCTAAAAAAAAATCTAGATTTTCAAGCAAATGATTTTTTTTAAATTTTGTGAATATTTTTATTTTTATTTACGTTTTGCATACTTATAATTCTAAAATATTTTTATAATTTTCAAAAAAAAGGTTATGATTTTTAAAATAAATTTACAAGTTTTATGATTTTTGGGTCCATTTTTTATGATTTTTAATGATTTTATTAAATATTTTTAAATATTTTAATGTCCAAAATTTGAAAATATTTTATCATTGCAGAAAATAATTTCATTTTTATTTTTTAAAATTGAAAAATAAGTTTAGAAAATAGAAATAAAATTTGTTTTTAAACATGAAAACATGTTCGTAATTATTTTTCTTTTAAAAAATAAAATAAAACTATTACATTTATATAGATTCGAACCAATGGACTAGATTTAATATTAAAAGAACTGTTAAAAATAAATATTTTTATGTTTATACGAGTTTAGACTAGGTCCAATTCATCTTAATTTTTTTATAGCAATTCATCTTAAAGTTAAAAACTCTTATTTTTATCATTTTCATTTTTACACAACATTTTTAGTAAAAACAATAAAAATAGTTTTTATTGTTTTTTTTTATTTTCACGTTTTCTTCTATGATTTCTATTTTTCAAAAAAAAATAATTGTTTCATGAGCGTAAATTTCTGTTAATAAATTATAATATTATCGGGCTCTGTTAATGGTCCCCAGTTACGTTTATGGGCTTTTTTTCTGTTCATTCTTATATGGGCAGGACAAGCCATAAAATGGTGACCCACAAATTAAATGGATTAGAAATGAACAATCCATACTATCCAGTGGGCTACAAATATACACTATATTTATACTCTCTAGTAAATGGTAAATTGAAAATTATGTTTTTTCTAATTTTAGAAATAACTCTTAGGAGAAAATTAAAAATTAATTAAAATTTTAAAGAAAAGTACACCCAATTGAACCATAATTGATTAAAAATTTTAATTATCCTCTTCTATTAATAAAAACCAATGGTAATCAATTTTATTATTAATGATCACCGACTTGACCGATGAAATTATAAGAAGTTAATATAAGTCATGCTACGTAGATAAATATGTTGACATGACATGACATGTCACATCACATCAATTTTTTTAAAATATATTAAAATTAAAAGAATACATGAACCTTAAGAAATGAACATCTAAATTTATTTGATTTTAGATGCCCATTTATCTAGATTTGTCATGGACCAACATAAAGTTATAAAACATTATAAAAGTTATAAATAATTATTAAAAATTCTAAAATAATATATATATATATAATGACAAGTGATGAATATGACTTCAACAACTGCAAAATAAGACGATAAATTATTATTTATATATCTAGTGACAATTTTTTTTCTTATTTTAACTGCAACTGGAAATACTTTTTAATTGCAAGTATATTTATTTTATGGTGATTAGATATAATTAATACTTTGTTAAAAATAGGGAAAAAAGTTTTATCATATATATGTGAAAATATGGTAGAAAAAATTTTTAATTAAGAATATTTATGGATCCCAATGTATTTAAATTCCAAAGTTGGCTACACTAGTTTTGTCATGTCATTTTGACTTATCTAGGGCTTTCATTGCATCCCTTCCTTCCGATGACTCTTATCAACAGGTCAGTGCAATCTCAAGTGTTTTGTTCTGCTTGCAGTTCATACCAAAGAAAGGGGTGTCTCCTACGAAACATGAGATCATATTCATTGCTCCCACAGGGGAGGATATTAGTAACAAGAGGCAATTGGAAAAGTACCTTAAAGCGCACCCTGGGGGTCCAGCGGTATCAGAATTTTATTGGGGCACCGGCGAGACCCCAAGGAGATCTGCAAGGATTAGTGAGAAGGTAAAAGCAATGCCAACAACAGAAAGTGAACCTTCAAAAAAACGAGGCAGCGGCTTCGAAGGATAACAAGGTATCCGAGACTGCATCTGGAGGAATTGAGGAGACTAAAGACATTCATATGGGAGAGGCTGAAAAGTCTGAGAAAATGAATGTGGAAGGAGAGGCTGGAAAGGTTGCTGCGAAGGAAAATGAAAATTAGAATAAAGATGAAACAGAAGATGCTAATAGCAAAACTGAACCCACTTCTCAAGAAGTTCAACATGCAGAAGATGCTAATATATCTACTGATATCGAAGAACGTAAGGAAAATGCTAAAGCAGTATCTGAGAAGTCCCAGGATGGATTTCAAGCTGGTGCTTCTGGATTTATTTGCTCCAACGGAAGAAGAAAGGTTGGAGAGTTTGTTGATTGAAGGAAAGGTTAAACAACCAGTGGCTGAAGCTGAAAAAGAGCTTCAATCTTGGGAACAGAAAAGAAAACAAAATGAGGTGGGAGGAGAAGAAAAAGCGAAACAAGAAAGAAGCACCAGTGAATCTGAAGGAGCAATCAAGGAGAAACAATTATCTATTTGTAATGAGGGACAAAACTATTAAGTTGGCAATGAAATTAGTAAGAAAACAGAAGCAGCAATTCAGAACGGTAGTAATGCAGGTGAGGTCAAGCCTTGAGTTTCCATATGCAATAGATTAACACGATGTAGGCGTCTCTTTTACTCCCCCTTGTGACCCTTTTAGATTTTTGGACGCTGCAAACAACTCTAGTTTCATTAGGGATAGTAACTGATTGTTCACTGAAACATCTTTTCTATATAATGGTAGATAGCTGTCTAATGTGGCTGTTTCCTATGTATTGGTCAGAGCTATAGTTTACAGTGATATATGTAATGTCATGGCATCTAATACAGCAAATGGATGTAATATGTGGTGTTAAGTTATAAGTTACAGTAATGGATGAAACTCCTAATGCCCTTCTGGTATGTTGCAATCTGTTGCAGATTCACAAACTGGTTTACTGATAAAACAAGATCCAGGGCAGCTAACTTCAATGATTGCATCACAAATTTGTGGTGCTTTTGAGATTGAGAAATATTACTAACAACCGAAGCTCAAACAAATTGAGCAAAGTTATTACAACTCTTATGAAAGAAACAACTTGTTAACCTCAAGTTTTGGACTAGATGAATTGTCAAAACGAAGAAACAAAAGAAAAAAAGGGTAGTATTTGGTTCCAGTAAAATCTCCAGTGGATGATACATGGAACATTAAATGTGTTTCAAATGGAAGCTAAAAGAAAGAACAAAATGTAGATTCATCATCCTTATCTTCAAAGTCCTTTAAGTTGTCCAACGAGCCCTGTCAAGGTCGTCCATTTCTCAAATGCAGTTGCAGATGTCACAAATGCTACTTTGGATGATTCAACATCATTTTTTGTAACTGCAGAGTAAATGCAAAACAAGAGAAAGCCATTATCATGATCAGATTGTTCGATTTCGATGCTGGAATATTAGGTTTTATTTGAAAGAGTGACCACCTGATGATATCAATGAAGCTAATGAAGAATTGAACGTCTCCACTTGAGTCTTTTCTTCAGGGCTAGAGCTCAGCTGTTAAGAACAACAGTAAAGAAAACCACTCATGACATCTCTAGAACATAAGCCATCAAGAACTGAACTAATATGACATTTATCAGTGACCTTGTTGAAGGCTACATTGGCATTCTTGACCCACTCTGTATCAGTGCTTCCCCCAAGAACTGAACTAGCTGTAGATAGATCATTGTTGTCAATGGCTTGACCTATTTCGCTTAACTTATACACCACATCCTGCAAATACCCTGCAACATTTAATTTCATTGCTCTAATGTCAGCAAACAGCATCGTGGATATGAATATTTACTATTGAATGTGAGAAAATGGCATGGAAAATGTAATAAACATCATCTCCCCCCATTGAAAGCCATCATATATTCATATTGTACTGGTGACATAATAATAAAGCAGATTATCAAATTCAATTTCATTGAGACATAAACAAGGTTTCATAGAACTTCAATCAAACACAGGAAGAACATAGAACTAACTTCAACCAACCTTTCTCTTGACCCGATGAGCTGATTACTCCTTGTCTTTCAAGCCTCTTCTTTCTATCCTTCTTGACTTTCTCCAAGAGCTCTTCATCATCATCGGCCTCTAGAATTGCTGCAATGGCATTGGAGCAACCATTACCAGGAGCCAACACTAAGCTGGTGATGAAGCAAAGGGAGAAGCCTCTTTTAGTTAAAGCTGGAGTTGGTGGTGGTGATTCATTGAATGCTTTGCAAAGGGTTCTTCTTTGGACATTTTGATTGTTGAGGTAAACTAATGCAGTCCCTAATGATGATGATGATGATGACGAACAGGAAGAAGATGTTGAAGGGGAAATAGATGATGGGAAGAAGGAATTAGCAGTTGAGAGAAATGCAGTTGCCATTTTCTTTTTTTAATTTTTTTTCTGGTAAATTTAGTGGGAAAATTAGAGGTATTGGCATTTTCAGAAGATAAGGTTGCTGGATTCTGTTCTGTTATCTGGTCCAGTCATTTTTCAGATGCTTTGGGAGGCTTTCTCTTTTTTGATCACTGATTTAATTTAATAGAAGAAATAAGGTTCAATTCTGCCATTAGTTCTATACTTAACAAAAGTTATGGATTTAATCCCAAACTTTTATTTGCCATTTTTAGTCTCTGTTCTTTCCAAATTTTAAATTTTCTGTCCTTGTCAAACAATAATTATTAAATTCATTAAGTAAAGTTATGTTATTTTCAAAATATGATGCGCTAAATATATTATCTTAAGTGTAATATCATGTCACTTATTATTCTACACATTACTTACTAAAAATTCAATTAATGGGTTAATAAATGTTAATTGTGTTAAGACTAAAATTTGAAATTTTGAAAAGTATATGGACTCAACATGATCTAATTAAAGAATATGAACTAAATTTACAATTGTAGGAATAGTATAAGATTAGTAATTGAATTTAATTGCTACTGTTTGATTCGAACTAAAATTTTAAATTTTAAAAATTGAAAACTAAAATTGATCAAGTAAAAGTACAAAGACAAACTCCACAACTTTCACAAGATATAGAAACTAATAACAAATTTTAACCAAGAAATAAATGTATATTTATCATATCTCTAAAATATTAGTTTTAATGTCATGATGTAATAATATTTGATGAAGTGGAGTTTTAAACTCCACATACGAGTAAAGTGATTGACAAAATCTTACAGCATATAGTAAAATATTAAATATTTAAATATTTAAAAACAAAAGATACATAATAATTTTTAAAATTACTTGTAGAATTAAAAAATACAGTGCTAATATACTAAATACTAACCCTAAATCAATATAAATTATTTGTAAAATTGGTTATATATATAATATTTTAAAAGTAAATATAATAAATAATATTTAAATAATTTAATATAATAATTTTACTTATTTTACTTAGCATATTCTTTTACTTTTTTACTTTTTTTTTATAACTACTTAGGCTTTCTTTGGATTAGATTTTACATATGTTGAGTTGGAATATCGGTGTTTCATTGGAGCCAAAGCTGCCAGTGGAGAAAAAGTTAAGGTCAATTTCTTTATTACCCTTGTTCTTTTTTTTTTTTAAGTTTTATTTGAAGTAAAAGTATTATTAGATATTATTATATAATTTTATATAGCAATCTAGTAAATATATAAATTTATTATCACTAATATATAAGTTTAATTATTATATATAAATAATTTAAATATATTTTATATTTTATTATGAATATAATTTAAAAGTATTTAAATTGTATTGCATATGATTTTAATATTTTAATAATTATTTTATAAAAAATATAATTTTATTTTATGTTATATTATTTAATATAAATATAAATATAAATATAAATATAAATATTTATTTTATTATAAATATATTGTAAATTAATGTCTACAATGGTTATTTTTTATTCTCATCTCACCGTTACAGCTGCGTTTGAATCCAAACACATATCTATCGTTATTTTTAATCTAACCGCTACAGTATCCAATTTCACCACTACAGTAACTAATCTCACCGCCACCGCTATTTTTAACCTTACCAAAGATAAATAAGTGCACCCTGGAGGACAACCTCCTATGCTTGCTCATGTTAGTTTTCTCTATGCAGGTGTCTAAGAAGCGTTTGCCACAAGATACACATAGAGAGAGTTATACTTGGTGCCACCACTTGTCTGTAGCCCTCTCCTTGGACAAAGATCATTCCTTTGCACTACTCCTTGAAGATTATCCCTTGACAACATCCTCCGTCCAAGGCTCTCCCCATAAGCCAAGGTCATTCCTTAACTCCTTTTCTTGAAAGTCACTCGTTCGAAGACTCCCCACGAAGGAAGGACTCATCTAGGTGCATCCACAAGTGGTTGTTCGTCCAAGACCATTGCTCGCCAGGGATCACTTCTGTCTCGCAGGCCAAAGTCATCGTCATGATGAACAAAAGCTCCTTTCTTCACCTCTGTCGGACACGTTCTCATGTCTTCACCATCTTCTTCTTAGCCACTAACGCACATCATATATGAACACTAACCCTTGCGGACTGTGGAACTTTCTTATCTGCAATAATACCCTTCAACCTCCTTATCATAATTCTAACTTATCACCTCCTTAGCATAAAAATGTCATTATCTTAGATCAATTTGTATATATTAATAGTAAAATAAACCGATAAATCATTCAAAATCAAATGAAATCGAATTGATTTTATTGTCAAACTTGGGTTCTTATAAAAGAAAATATCATCTTCAAAATAAATATATATATATATCTTTTTTCAAAATAAGTCATGTGACTTGTGAATGGCTAAAATTATCAATTGAAATTAATTTATTATAAACTTATATACTAAAATATGATCAATAAATAATATTTTTTATCAAACGTAGCATTAAGTTTAAATTAATTAAAAGTTATTAATTTTAATTTTTAAATTGAGTTATTTGGATATTTATTAGAGTAATTGGGTTTAGTTGTATAGGGTATTGAAGGCGATTACTTATGCTATAAACTGAAAAATCAACTAAACCAATTTATTTGAATTAAATCAATTTGATTCCTTACAAATCAAGGCTGAAGTGGACGAAGTAACGAAGCTGGGGGCTTACACAACTTACTGCATTTGGTTTTGGCTTTGTATTGTGGGATGGTCTGACTTGGAACCGTGTCACGGAAGGCTACTTTGGTTCCCTTTCCACTGTTGTAATGAACTAAAGGGTGGTCTCCTCTGCTTCCTGGCCATTCATCCAATAAATTTACATTTTAAAATAATAATGATGTTTGAGTGCGAGTATTATTATAGAGTGTCTCGTTCCTTCTACGGAAGATATTGTCTTCATGGAGAAGTTTTATCTCCCGTAATTCGAAGAGAACTCAAAAGAGTTTATAGAGTTTCAACAAAAACGTCTAAATTCATCAAAAAAATATTTTCCATCATTTTGGCTATAATAGGTTTATACCCATTCTCTTAAAAAGTCGAACATTACCACTTGACTAGCCAATGATAATAGCATTTCTTTGATAGACTTAGGCACTCCCGCCTAAACTTCGTGAATCCCCTCTAAATTTTCCTCAAAGTAAGGAGATAAAATTTCAGGACTAAAACCGAACATATATGCCCCGTAAAAAATAACTCTATCGTTCAAGATTCGTGTTTATCCCTCAACAAATAATAAGAATCAAAGTTAATTAAACTTATTAACTCAATATATAATGAACATTAAATTATCGAAAATGGAATCATTTTTCATGTTTTGGAGCAGGATTTTGAGTGAGCAGAAATAGCATTTCTTTTTCTTTTCTTCCAAGCAGAAGGCAGGAAAAATGCAGTGAAAAGATGGGCCACTAAACAAAATGGTGATGCTTTAAATTACCTTTACCCCACTGAAGAGATGAAGAGAAAAGTAGATTCCCTTGAGTGGATCGTCTGAATTGGCTTCCAAAAAGCTTACTATTCCTAGAATCACCAAAATGTTATACCTTCGAAGCCAGCTCTAAAGAGCAAAGACTAGCCTTTTTTTGTTTTTTTTTATACCACTAAATCTTTATTTATTTTGATAATACAAGACTTAATCGTGTTGAGATCCACACATCATTTTCAATATATACTAGCTGGAAAAGTTAATCTCAAAATAAATAAAATTATCTTTGATTACATGGTTGAGTTTTTTGCTTTCTAAATGTCATCTTTCTTCTCTTCCACTGCACATAATTATAGACAAAAATAATAGTAAGGTTTCATTCAAGTCCAGCAAGTACCGACTTGACTTCCTATTGTTTCAGATGAACATTGTGACATCATTAACATCTTTATTTCAAAGGCTTCACTTTCTTTTTCTTTTTCTTTTTCTATTTTTAAAAAAATAAAAACCATCACTGAAACAAAAACAAAAAATTGTCAGCTGAATCTTCATAATCGTTTCCCTACTTCTTTTACTTGTTCATTACACTATGTTTTAACCCTTATTGAATTTGAATCATTATTTCTTTTTGTTATTTCTTGAATATTCATAAATGGTTTAAAATTTATTACTTTTAGATGCGCTTATATAAAAACAGTATATTCTTTTAAAATAAATATTATTTCATTTATTAAAATCGATTGAATTAACTAAATCACTCCGTTGAATTTACTCTTTTATTTAAAATTAGATATACAAAAATAAATGCATTTTGTATCTCATAACACAACCCAAAGAGCCTAGGTTAAGTTGCGAAACTTTTACATTTAAATTCATTTACAAATGCTTCTAAAAATTCACATATAAACATAAGTAAAATCAAAAGTTACTTTAAGAGAAATAAAATAAATTTTAAATTGTTACAATATACTCATTGCTTATAGAATACATTTTTTATCTCTCTAAAAATAACATATATCGACAAATTTAAAAAAGAACAGCATAAATATAGATAAATCAACTATAAATTAAACTACTCTCTTAAAGGAAAAACAACAAAACTCCCTTTTTTTTTTTTTCTTTTAAAATCCTTCATCTCAAAGATTAGTATAAATAACTTTTGTATAAAATTGTCTTCCATCCACACGAGGAATGTTACATTAATAGTTTATTTGACTTTTACATGAAATGATACCCCGAAAAAATTAATATAAAAAAAATAAACATTGCCTACCAAATTAAAAATTAAGTTGTCAGCTTTGCACTAGGAATCAAGTGAAGTAGTGATATCCAACAGTCTTGTTTCTTGTTTGTTAAGGCATCAAACAGTTTTCTATCTATGCCCTCTTTGGTTGGATTTTAAAACAAGCAAGCTAAGCTAGAATAATTTTCTTAAATAATATATATATTTTATTATAAATATTATTATATAATTATAATAATAATCACCTGACTTGGGATCTTCGTAGTTTAAGTAATCTTAAAAATTTTATTTGAGGGAGACTCTCACTCTATTTTTTAGACGAGAAGATCATTCTTTCCATCTTGATCTCTATTGATATCATGTATCAATAAATATCAATTTTATTATTTGTATGTGAAATTAATCCATTGACTGCATCTCAATTTCCAACAAGTCTTCGACTACGGCTTCAACTTTTCCAATAATCCATCCGCGTCTTCAAAATGATTGGCTTTTTGTTTTTGTTTTTGTTGTGTTGTGTATGATTTCATTGTTTGTATGAATACGCGTCAAATATGTGCATTGCAACAGTTTCAGAATCCAATAGCATAAAGTTCACTACTTTGTAGTCTATATGTGAAACCTTCTTTTGGCTTCTAATCATTCACTTGCCCTCACCAAGGCAACACCCAAATGCCCAACTCCATTCACCAACTAAAATAAACCTCATATTTCTTATTCTCTGACTTTATTTTGGTTTGAACTCTCATTTATTCTTGGGTATATATTAATTACCATTCCATCCATTTGTGTATCGGGGTAGTTTAATGTTGATCGTAGTTATACAGTGCATTTATTGTAATTATACTATTTTATGTATTGTACTTTAATTCTGAATATTATTATATAGATGTATTATTGTAATTGAGGATTATAAATGTACTCATAAATTTATTTTGATTGTCCGATACATATTTAATAAATGTTTATAAAATTATTATGCATTGTTATCTTGAGTCTAATTTTGAATTTCATCTTTCTATTTTACGAAAATTAAAAAGTTAATTTCTTTACTTTAATTTATCATAAGTTGATTCTCATATTTTATAAAAATTAAGAAGTTGGTGCATTTGTTTATAAACACATGAACTTGAATCGCTAAGGTTTACTAATTTGTTACATTTAAATTCTCAAACAATTTTTTTTTAATTTTCAAATTAACAGTTTAACTATAAAGTTTTAATAACATTGTATAATTAGACTAACATATCACTTTTCATAAAGTAGGATTGATTATGAAAAATTAAAATAAAAAATTACTTTTCAGTTTTTAAAATAAAATATATAAAATTCATAATTAAACCGTTATTTTCGTAAATCTCGTTATTTTGAAAAAAAATGACATAGTTAAAAGTGTCGAACAAAATAATAATTCTTGCAAAGAAAAAAATGCTAAATTATTTATAAAAAAAGAATATGATGATGAAAATATCATATAAACAATAATTTAATATTTAGTAAGTGACAAAATGGTTGTTGGTTACGCTAGTTTCTGACCAAATCGTGATAAAAATGTCCCCTAACCACTTAACACCACCTACATTTTCTCTTTTTCTTGTGCTCTTGCACTACAGGTGCACCACAAAATAAATGTAATAAAATATAATTATTAACACTATAATTCTTTATCACTCGTGCATGTATAAAATCTTTTAGTTTAAAATTAATTAATAATAATACACAAAATATTTATAATATTAAAATGAGAACATAATTAATAATAGAAATTTTATCACATGAAAGCAACATATATTATACTTTTGTCCCATTACGTTATTTATGTGTAGACTATCAATCTATATTTTATTATTGTTTAAATCCATAATTTTAGAATTTTTCAAAATTCATTTTAAATTAGATTCAACTATATTCTAACTCTCAATCCAATATTTTTTAAGATAATTATTGGGATAGGTTTAATTAAGTTTGTAATTCTTAATTAGACCTCTCCATAGGTCGAGCAAAAGTCCATTCAAAAAGTGAGAGAATTTAAGTAAAAATATAAGTTCAAAAAATTAACTTGGGCAAAAAAAAAAAAAGACTTGTTTAGAAATTGGGCCTAGCTTAGGGTACGGCTTTTTGACCTAGCCCAGCTTGGCCTGGCCTGAATTTGTAAAAATAAAAAAAAGTTATTATTTTTTGACTATTTTGATATCATTTCACTATTATGTTGCTATTATTTTATTGTTATTGTTTGAATATTATATTGTTACTATTTTAAAGTTTAACGTTTTTAATATTTTTGATGTATTATATATTTTTTAAAAATTATATATAAAAATAATATAAAAAAATTTAATACAGACGAATCGAATCGAATTTAAACAAATTTTAAATTTAATTTTCAAATCGAACCAAAACCGAGCCTAATAATTTAATTGAAACCGACCATGTACAACTCTACTCTTTTTAAGTATATTTGTAACATAAAAGAGAAAAGCTTTTAATTCTTCCGAAATGTGGCGCGTGTAGAAAGTCTGAGAGTAAGCGAGTGAGTAGAAAACCAAAGATCTAACACATCTAAATTGGCAAGTAAGCATTGACCAACGAGAGACAAATGAAAGCAAGACAACAGCTTCAACACCTAAACCCAAATAATTTTTTCTTTTTTCTTTTTTCTGTGTAATAAAAGCATATATATATTACTATTTTAGTAATTTAAATAGAGCAGTAGCTAAGCCAGACTTTAAAAATTATAATTTTTCTGTCAAAAGCCCAAGGCCTAAACCCTTCTCCCACAGAAAACGACCGCCAAAAGAGAGAGAGAAAAAAAGGAAAAAGCTTTTGTTCTCTATTAAAATCTCTTCATAGCTCACAGTCTTCCATTCCCAGATTTTAGTTGAAGCTGAGATTTTTATGAGTGTGAAAAAACTCTAGGCATGGAGAGAGTGTGGTGTAAAGTGGGAAAGTAAAGTATAAAGGGAGAATCTTTACTGTCTTATGGCATGCCAGAGTTACAAGGAGCATTGCATTGAAGGAATTTCTTCAATTTTCGATTTCCTTTTTGTCTTTCCCTTCTGAGGATCGATTCTTAAAGTTGGATCATTTGATTCTTCTTGGAAAAAAATAATAATAGGGCCATGAAAAGTTTTGGGGTTCATCTATTCTTCCTGCTCTTTCTAGCTGCGATCGGTACTTTCTCCTTTACTCTTTTCTTTTTGAGGTTTCTAATCAATTCGTTTGTGGGTTTTTTTTTGTTTAGTTTTTTTATTTTCTCTGAATTGGGTTGATATTGGAATTTGTTGAATTAATTGTTTGGATCAGTTTATAGTGTCTTTTCTAATGAAAGTTTACCTTGTTTAAAATTGGATTCATGCCTGCTTAATGGTGAATTTTATTGGGTTGTTCTCATATTTTGTTAATTGTAAAGCTCTGGTGAAAGTTTCAAACTCCTTTCAGAAATAAAGATGTTGTCAACTAAGAAACTGCTCTTTCAGTCTTTTGCTTGGAAATTTGTCCCTTTTTAATTAAATTTACTTCCTTTGCATCATAATTTATTTAACTACTTGTTTTTCTCTTTGATAGGATTGTTCTTTTTCAGGCTGCAATTGTATTTTAGTTGCTGTACATATTTAGTTGGATTTGGGATTTGAATCCTATTATTATCTTGTTAGGGCCATTAGATTAAATAGGAAATCAGTTTGGTGGATAATGTTTCGATTCAAGTCTCATCAAAATATGAGATTTTTTTTTTCTTTAATACAGCTTTGGTCCATAAAGCTGGTTTTACTAGTATACAACTATGTTCAATTGTTAATGGCAGTCATTTGGTTTCCGTGCTGGAACTGTTTTATACGAGTGTGAGTAGAGAGTCTCTTTCTATAGGTCTCTTGATATCTTCCTTCTTTCCACCCTAGCTTTCTATGCTATTGTAGAATTCATAGGAACTGAGATGCATTAGCAAGGGAAACAGCAGCTTTAGTTTTCTTTTTCTTACCAGTACATTGACCAAAATAGTTATCTCTACTCTTTCGGGGTTGATAAGTAAAGATTATATTGCTAGTTCTTAGAAATAATATGACAGTGATTAAAAAGTTGTTTTTGTTTTTTTCTTCTCCAGCATCTGTGACCGTGCAAGCATTCACGGGAACGTATGGCATTAATTATGGAAGGATTGCAAATAACATACTTTCACCTGATGATGTTGTGACACTTCTTAGGGCGGCAAAAATAAAGAATGTTCGAATTTATGATTTTGATCACAGTGTCCTTAAAGCATTTAGTGGGACAGGGCTGGAACTTGTGGTTGGACTCCCAAACGAAAATCTGAGAGATGTGAGTGCCAATGCAGATCATGCTATGAATTGGGTCAAGGAAAATGTATTGGCATATCTTCCCGATACACATATTCGTGGGATCGCTATAGGGAATGAAGTCTTAGGAAGCAATGATGAATTTTCAGGATTTCTTCTGGGTGCAGTTAAGAATGTTTACAATGCATTAGATAAGCTTAAATTAAGTCATTTAGTTCAGATTACCACTGCACATTCACAGGCTGTTTTTGCTGCTTCCTTCCCTCCTTCATCATGTGTATTCAAAGATAATGTTGTTCAGTACATGAAGCCACTCTTAGAGTTTTTTTCGCAAATCGGCTCGCCTTTCTGTTTAAATGCTTACCCTTTTCTAGCCTACATGTCTAATAAAGACCAAATTGATATTAATTATGCTCTCTTCCTACCAACGAAAGGAGCAGATGATCCAAAAACTAAGTTGCATTATGATAACTTGCTTGATGCTCAGATTGATGCAGCCTATGCTGCATTAGAAGATGCCGGATATGGAAAGATGGAAGTCATTGTCACAGAGACCGGGTGGGCTTCACATGGTGATGAGAATGAAGCTGCGGCAACCGCAAACAATGCAAGGACTTATAATTACAATTTGCGGAAAAGGCTTGCAAAGATGAAAGGAACTCCACTCAGGCCAAAAAGTGTGCTTAAGGTTTATGTTTTTGCAATCTTTAATGAAAATTTGAAGCCTGGGCCAACGTCTGAGAGGAATTTTGGATTGTTTAAACCTGATGGAAGCATCTCATATGACATCGGGTTTCACGGGTTTAAATCTTCATCTGCAGATTCATCACTGCTGTCTTTGAAGGTACGGGGTTTCCTCCCACCCTTGACATATATTTTAACATTTTGCAGATCAGTTTCAAGTATTCTCAGACAGAATAAAGCATATTTGTTGAATATTATAGGTTTTTCATGTTCTTCGTGTGGTAATTATTTTGTTTTCATTCTGCTTTCTATTATTTGTTAGTGAAGGAACAGTCGGACGTTGCTTCCGCATAAGGTTCGATAAAATGTAGCCTTGAACATAGCAAATACGTGGTTTGAATGATTCACTTGTTTGTGATGATTAGCTCTTGTAACATCACATAAAAAATAAAAGATGCTGAATGATCTTTTTCCCTCCCATTTCATCGCGTTTTGCTATGTGAACTTCTGCAGGAAATTCGAGCATCCGGTTGGTCTGGCTCCTACTCCATAATATTAACAATGGCTATTGCACTACTGCTTGTGTTGTGAAGATGGTGATTGAACATTGAACGCGTGTTGGGGCTCATTCTGTTCTGCACTTGCATTTTTGCATTTGATGCTAAGTCAGAACCCAGAATTTAATTAGTTTTAGGGTTACTACTTATATATTTTTTTCATGTCAAACCTTAGAGAACAATCCAATACACCTGATTTTTGTACCTTTAGTAAACACATGGTGGGGAAGTTGCTGATTATAAATCTCAGAAAAATGTATATCTCTTGTGCCTGAATAAATTCTTCTTATAACTTTAGTTAGTATATAAAACATACATTTATGGGGTTTCATTCTTTTTTCTTTTTTCCTCTTTCTTATGTAATCTTTTATGCTTACTGTTTTTAGTTTTAACATGCATCAAATATAAACAAGCTACAACTAAAGATTAATTTAGTTGATCCCAACCGAGTCTTGAATAATAACGGTATTGTTATCGGTGTAGAAAGATGTGAATTTGAGTGTTCTTAATTGATAAAGTTTGATCAAAGATGAATTAAATATATCTATATCTTTAGAGAAGGCAATCGATCTGCGGATGCCCTTGCTAGAATTGAAAGTGGTTTTTTTCTTCTTTTTTTTATTTACTTTGGAAGTGCATATGTACCCGGCTTTTGATGGCTAATGCCTAAGGGACATTTTGTCTCGAACCCATTAATTTTTAATCAATTTATGTCTTTCTTTTACCTCTAAAAAATATAAAATGATTAACCACGAGAGTTAGGTGAGATGGTAAGAGTCTCTTTTACCTTAATTAGTGGTCGAGGGTTTGATCCTCGTCTTGTGTACAGAGCCAGCTTTAAAGTTCATGATCAACATTTATCTCTTTAATGAGCCAAATAAAAGAATGTGGATGATTAGTTAGTAGTCTTAAAAATCTTGTTATTGGTCATAAAATTTAGCCACAATGGAAAAAATGCTAACCAGGATTAAACCCAACAACCATTACTACAGCTCCACATACAAACATCAGAAATCAGAACCCAAAATGAAGTAATCCTCGAAGCCGGCATTCTTCTCTGAAGCTTAACTGAAAATAACAGGCATTTGTCTGAAGGAAAACAGTAGAAGCTATTCATGTTGCAATCTACTTCCATTATATGTAGGTTCTTAAAATATATAGGCATGAAGTCCACTCATCAATCACACAGCTTAACATATAATTCTACAAACACCAAATTGATGTCCTCTCTTCCAAAGAATCCTTCTATAAGTTAAAATGCTAACCAGGATTAAACCCAGGAACCGTATTATTCCCAACTGCTTTTGACTACAGATGAATCACACCACAACGATACACATTGGACCCTTAGCTCCCATCCACTCACATAGTCCCTGAATCTGAGGTGGTCCAGTCCCCTTCCCACAAACTTCATTTCTTACAACATTCAGATGCCTCTTGCCATCTTGATCCACAAACCAAGTGATTCAGTAAAGAAGACATAATTACATCATTGAAGTTTGTTCTCACGTGGCACCGACCATGACAGGCAACAAACTGCAGTAGGAAATTGGGCTCGACCAACCAAAAAGAAACTGTCCTATCAGCAAGAAATATATTATGCAGACATGCCAAAACGAACCTCAGCCATTGTCCTCTGTTAACTTGGGTTTATATCTTACTCTACTTCATAGTTACAAACTCCATTTGGTTCACTTCACTCTCTATTAACTCAGGTCTATATCTTACTCTACCTCATAGTTACAAATGGCTGATTAATTTTACAGTGAAGAACTTCTTTCATTTAATACAAGTAAAAACCTACAGATCTAAAATTCTTATTTATTAAAAGGCTTTTAAGTGGTTATATGTGTCACGACAATTAAATCATCCAACTATTAGATATCAATCATGCTCAGATTTTATTTACAACTCACTATCTGTTGCATCTCAACCATGCAAGTCATGGTCAGCATTTAAATTTTACAATCACTACTAAGAAGGGATTTAGTAATATGATCAAGAGACCATTAAGTTTGAATGACAAACTACACCGCAAAACTATCCTCTCCAAACTTGGTACTTTTCTTCAATTATTAGTGTTAGGACCGACCCGATTAAACAACAAGTAAAAAAAAATAACGGAATAAATTGAGAAATTAAACACACAAATTTAACGTGGAAAAATCCTTCCAAAGAGGATAAAAAACCATGGGTAAAATAAAAAACCCTCAAAACTTAAATATCTAATAGGTATATTTTCTAAGGTTGTAAAAAAACCTATTTATAGGCTAAATTAGTAGGTCAAATAAATTAGGCTAATAAATGTTAAATATATTATATTAATAAATACTAAATCTTCTAAAAAGAAAATATATTTTGTTTAACTTGACTTGCAAGCAATCTTTTAGAATTCGAGTCACACAACTCTAACAATCTCTACCTTGACACGAATTCTTACAATGTCATCTTTGCCAAAACCTGCCACTGGCCTATCTTGAACTATGCAGGGAATTAACTAAGTCGAATCTGTGCTTAGAAGTTGGAAGACTTCTAGCCTTCGACTTGTGCACTACCAAATCAAAACTAACTTGGGTTTGATTTTCATGAACACAGTGTCTTAACTTTTCAAAACCTGTATCCAAAAGAGAGTATCTTCAACGAAACGATCATACGTTTTTCTCTCCTATGACCAAGTTGTCTCAGCTGCAAATGAATTGACTTCGACTCCGTAACAGACGAAGGATGTCCAATTTCACGGGTCACTTTAGAACCTTCTAGAATATAAAGACTGTCGATTCTTTTACCTTTTAACAAAACAAGAGCTCCACGAGATACTTTAATTCGTTTGACTTGATATTGATTCTGCATCCTTTCAAGTCTAAAATACTCAAGGAGATGAGTTTCTTTCGTAAATTAGATACATACCTGACATCTGAGAGTGCCTTAATCGTCCCATTGTGTATCCTAATTTTAATAGTACCAATACAAATTACCGTACTAGATGAATCGTTTCTCATGCGCACAACTCCACCTTCAAGCAAATTGTATGTGGAAAACCATTCTCTATTGGGACACATGTGGAAAGAACATCTTGAATCTAGAATCCACTCAGGCGTGAGCTTGGAGTTATCGCTCGTTGACACTAACAAGAAATCATCATCGCCTTCATCGGCCAAATTAACACCAGTCACATCTTCCTCGTTACTCTCAGCAGTTTTTTATTTCGCAATTTATAACAATCTGCTTTGACGTGATCTAACTTTTTACAATAGCGACACATTTTGTCTCGTTTCTTTGATGCTACCAAAACGGAAGCTTGCCTATCTGCCTTGCTATCCAAACTAAACTCATTGTTGAGTTTGTCTCTACTCAACAAATGACCCTTCACATCTTCGAACAAGAGTTTGTCTCTGCTATAAATCAAGGCCTCCCTGAAAGACTTATATGAAGGGGGTAAAGAACACAATAATTGTAACACCCCTTTATAAATATCCAACCTTCCCTACAATTTTAAAACCGAGACTAATCCAAACCAACCAATTCATTTCAACCAATTTGATACCAAATCATACTTCTGTTATAATTATACCATTTAGCATATTCATCACCCTTTACTTTAATACATATTCATTTATATAATCATCAAACTATATACATGTCATATAAATTAAAAAGGAAATTTACAAAAGCTACCGGAGACAATTTGGATAGTGTGATCCTCGGTGTTGATCCGATCCTCCATATATTTTCACGTCAATTTACAAGAGACATTGAATACACTCAAGTAAGCTTATAGAAGCTTAGTAAGTTTATAGGCATAAACCATAAATCTTACCAAACATTCATACATTTATACAATATACACAATTATTAAGTTCACCTGTTAATCACAATCATTGGTGAGTTCCCTTGTATAAACTCACTACCATTTATCTATTTACTTTAATTCTTTTGGGCTCATTGGTCACTTATCATTCTTAATCAAATTAGGGAATGGTTGCGGAAAATTGAGTACTTCACTTCCACTTTGCCATAGTATAACTATGGTCTTGCGTATGATCACTTATCACTTTCCGAAGCCATAGTCCTGCCACGGTCTTACATGGATCACATTTATCACTTGTCACTTGTCACTGATCAAATAAGTGTAGCTGAGGCTACCACTTATCACTTGTCACTTGTCGCTGATCAGATAAGTATAGCTGAGGCAACGACTTATCACTTGTCACTGATCAGAAGTACTCAAATCCGACGTTCCGCTCAATTTGATCATTTATTCGGTTTTAACATTGTTATTTTATTCTTAATTCATCAATAAATATATCTCATCATACATTATATAATTTATAAAATTAACATTTAATCATTAAATTTCAACCATATGAACTTACTTAGGTCGATTTGTAAAATTTGTGAAAGTTCAGGGACTAATCAACTACTTTTTCTTTTCCTCGACTTGCTTCGGGTTCTTGATCTATCATTGTAAAATCATTCACTTATTAGTATTGACTTCACCTTTACACTATTTCACATCATTAATGTTTATAACCCACTTATAAGTAGCATTATCTATAATTTCACTATTTACTTATGTATATTTAATGCTGTCCATCCATGTCATAGTCACTAAGTTATTTTTATCTTAAGTTACAAAACTCCAAATTATGATCCGCTAATTTTTCCTGAAACTAGACTCACATATCTTCTTACCATAAAATTTTCAGAATTTTTGGTTTAGCCAATAAGTACAGTTTATTCTTTAAAGTTACCCATATTCTGCTGTCTGACAGTTCCGACCCTTCTTTACTAAAAATTAATGATCTCCTCATACGGAATTCAGATTATGTTTCCGTTTGTTTTGCTTAAAAATAGACTCATTCAGGATTTTAAACATATAAATTTAAGCCCCTAATTATTTTTATCCAATTGTTTATGATTTTCCAAAGCCAGAACAGGAAAACCCGAAATCATTCTGACTTTATCTCACAAAATTTATTATATCTCATGATTTACAATTCCATTGCTTACACGTTTCTTTTATAAGAAACGATACTCAATAAGATTTAATTTTATATTTTATTCATCCTCTAATTTGATTTCTACAATTTTTTGTGATTTTTCAAAGTTATACTACTGCTGCTGTCCAAAACTGTTTTAGTGCAAAATATTGATTTCCATTTTGCCCTAAATTTCACAATTCATACAATTCAGTCCTTACTCAATTAACCTGTCAATTAAGCTAATTTTTCTCAATTAATACTTTACCTAGATATTATAAGTTATTTCAAAACTATTGAAATTCAAAATTTTCACATAAAACCCTAACTTCAAACTCTTTTACAAGTAGGTCCCAAACATTCACTTTCTATTCAATTCTTTCAATAAAATCAGCATATAAACAATTTAAAGCTCTAATTACATGATAAATCATCATATACTTCCAGCACATATTCATAGAAACTTTCAATTTCTTTCATAGAATCAAAAACTAATGAATTCAACAAGTGGACCTAGTTGTAAAAGTCACAAAAACACAACAATTTCAAGAAATAATCAAGAATTGAACTTACTTGCAGTAAAAATATGAAAAACCAGCTTAAGGAAACCCTTATATGGTGTTTTTTCTGATGAGAATGCAGAAAAATAAAGAGAAATCTAGATAATTCCACTTTAGTCCTAGCTTTATTAAGTAAATTTTGCAATATTCCAATTTTTCCCTTAATTCTCCTTATTTTCTTGCTGATTTCATGCCCTTGCCGCCCAGCCCAAATAACCTTGGGTCTATTTTCTATTTAAACCTTCTTTCTTTTATCATTTAAGCTATTTAATCATTTTCCATAATTTTTCATTTGTTACAATTTAGTTCTTTTTGTTCAATTAACTATAGGAACTTTAAAATTTCTTGACGAAACTTTAATACTAACTTATTAACACTTCAAAAATATTTAAAAAAATATTTATGGCTCGGTTTAAAATTTTTGAGGTCTCGATACCTCGTTTTCGATTCTAATTATTTTAATATTTATTTCTAGTACACTATTTACTATTTCAAAAATTTTCCTAACTTCACATTTAACTTATACTCACTAAATTAATAATATTTTCTATTCATTTGTCGAATTTAGTGATCTCGAATCACTGTTCTGACACCACTGAAAATTCAGGTCATTACAATAATAGCATAACCTGATTTTCATCGTCAATATGAACCTCAACGTTCTTTAAATCATTTAAAATAGTAATGAATTAACTGATGTGATTTCTAATAAACTCACATTCATTCATGCGAAACGTAAATATACGTTGTTTCAACACTAAACGGTTAACTAGAGACTTAATCGCATAAAGAGTTTCTAACTTTTTCTACAAGACAGATAAGGTCTTCTCCATCAATACCTCCTGCAATATCGTATTCGCGAGGCACAACTGGATTGCCGACAAGGCCTTTTCATCAAGCTCTTCTCATTCTGTTTGATTTAGATTCTCAAGCTTTTTCCCAGTAATAATCTTTTTCAAGCCGGTTTGAACTAGATTTGTCATCATCCTAACTTGACACGGATTGAAATTTGTCTCACCATTGAATTTCTCAATTTTAAACATTGTTATTGCTATCTCTGAAAAGGTTGATCTATAAAAATTGAACTAGCTCTTATACCACTTGGTGTGGATCAACTCGATTAAGTAACAAGTAAAAAAAAATAGCGGAATAAATTGAGAAATTGAACACACAAATTTAACGTAGAAAAATCCCTCCAAAGAGGATAAAAAACCATAGGCAAAGATAATTTTGTTATAATGGCAAAAAAATGAAGAGTACAAGAGATGGAGATAAAAAAACTAAACTCCGAAAATCTGAAAACAAAAAACCCTCAAAACGTAAACACACAATTCTCTAAATGTGTTATGAATTCTAATCTCTAATGAGTGTGTTTTCTAATGTTGTAAAAGAACCTATTTATAGGCTAAATTAGTAGGTCAAATAAACTATGCTAATAAATACTAAATATATTATACTAATAAATACTAAATCTTCTAGAAATAAAACATATTTTATTTAACTTGACTTACAAGTAATCTCTTAGAATTTGGGTCATACGACTCTAACAATTAGACAGGGGCCCTGGCTGCCAGCAAAATTGTTCTTCCGAATTGCCTCTAGATGTTGACATATGCTTTCTCATTGTAGCCTCCAAGTTTCAATCTTCGCTTTCTATGAATCCTTTTCCTGAAATTGATTTAAAATGGTCATTAACAGTCCTCACTGGGAAGAAAACTAGACTTTTTACTCTTTTGTTGAAAAACCTCATTAAGTTCACCCTTAACTAGAGAGTCGCTTGGACCAATATCTTCAGCTTCACAAACTGAATTCTTTTGTACTTATGCATAAGGGTCAAAAAATAGACCCAGCCGCAAGGACAGATCATATTCCGTCCCAAACGACATTTCATGTTTGTTCCTAATATCTTGCTTTCTGATTCCCTCACCACCAACATCAAATCAGAAGAGGAAAAGAGATTCTGCAAAGAACCCGCTTTAGCTGGCTCTGTAATTGATGTACCGATAGGTCCCCCAACATTTATCTTATCGGACACTATATTTTCCCAAACTGGAGAACCTGTTTGCCACTCTGCATTTTGATAGTGAATTCCATAGTAAAGGGGATAGACTTGAACCAATTTTGGCAGTGTTAGGTTCAATCCTCATCAATTGGTAATGATGAGCAGTTTGTGAAACCGAAACGTTTGTATTCACATGGATAGCGACTCTTGCAAATTGGCAGCCACACTCAGCTGCCTTCATATATAACTCAATTTTATATCAATAAAATTAGCACAACTTTTTTTACCACAATTTTTCATAATAAAATTAAAGTTAAATTATAATTATTTTTAACAAATAATTGTAAATTAAATTATAATTAAAATTAAAATTATCACAATTTTTTCCTATAATAACATTAAAATTAAATTATAATTATTTTTAATAAGTAATTGTAAATTAAATTATCTTGCTGTAATTGAGCTCTTAAACTTATAGCTTTCCCATCAGCAGAAGAAGAAATGCTAAAACTTTGGCATCCCCAAAGGTTTGCTGAGAAAGATCTACTTCATATGTATGTATGTATGTATGTATGTATGTATGTATGTATGTATGTAATCTAGCTTTCAACCTTGTTTATAATGCCAAGTATATGCTAAAATACCTGCACCACAATTGTTTACTTTTTCATGTGGTTATCCTTACTTGATAGATGTTGATCAAGTGAATCATTACAGACATACTCATAAGCAAGTAGCCTATGAGTTCCTTCTGGACAGTCACCTAACAACATGACTAAGTTCTTGTGTCTGACTCTAATGAGTTCATCTATTTCTCAGTTGAATTTCAATGGTTCTTGAAAGAATATGTTGTTTTTTGCTGGTTTAATCACAACGTTCTGCTTGTTTTCTAGTCCTTGGTACTCGTTAAGTTGCTTTACGGAAATAATGTTTAAATACCAAATTGTGAAAATGATATGTACTTGGGGGACTAATTTATGTATTAACCCAATACTAAACAGGTTTATCAGAAATAGTTTTACATGTTGGGAAAAGTTCAATGCTGAAAAGGTCATCTTCTTCAGGGTTCCCTGGTATCATATCATCATAAGTTAAACAAAATTTTGTTCTTGGTCCTCTCAATAACTTGATGCCATTGTTTTTCTTCATCCTTGATATCCCACATGGAAGCTTTTCCAGAAAGATTTTCTTGTTTTTCTTCATCTTCCTGTTTCAGAAAAGATCTATTTGAATCAAATTTATTTTGCATTTCTGTAAATATTGCAGGCTAATGCAAGGTCACCTGTCTAGAATTACCCATGTTGCCTTCATATTTTGTGCGGATTGCATAGCCACAACTGCTGGTGATGCTCCTGAAGTTACTTCTATCCTAAACTCAACCTGAGTTTACTAATGGAGAACTCTCATTAGCTGATTATTATATATATATAGTGGCTTGAAAAATTGACTAACCTTTTGTGCTTTGCAAAGCTTTGAAATCTCCAAAATTTCAGCATTATTCTCAAACTCCTCCTTCCTTGTTTCCCTATCAACAATTGTGTGATTTGCTGCAAACTTTGAACTGAAACCCATTTTCTTCCTATATCCCACTTCAAAAACAAACAAATTTAATTTGCAAAAATTCAATCAAACAAATTTGTAAATAATTCCATAATGATGAAATCTTACCAAGCTTCCTTGTTCCTTTGAGAGATACAACAGGTGTAGGATGATTGATCTGATGAAGGACACCAAGGAGGAGAAGCAAATCTCCAGGCTTAAGAATTAAGGCATGAAGTGCCCATTTAATGGCACTTGAACATACTTGTTTAGATGCATCCTGGATTACCATTACTCTTTGATCTTCCATTGCACCCAGAATCTAAAACTGGGTAATCTGTTTTTCAGGCTATCTGTTTCAGTTCTACTTATATTTTTCCCAATAATTTCCTGGAAAGAATGTTTTATTTTTTTCATTGAAAGATTCCAAAACTGAAATCAAGAAAAAGATTCTATTGGCTGTTTTGGTGTAAAACATGATTGGTTGGAATGTTTTTTGTGTTGTAAAAATTATAAAAACTACAAAGACGAGTATCCTTAAAACTGTCATTATCTTTGTTTGTAGAATAAGACACCAGGAAAGTTCTGAGGTAAAACTGGTTTTAAATTATGGTCAAGAGTTGCAAATTTCACTAATATAATTTTTCTTCTTTTACTAATCTTATTATATATTTTTTGATTATATATGTTATTTTTAATATAATCTTTAGAATTATTTATAACCCCTCTTCAACCCATAAATATAAGGATAATGCGTTTAAACGTATTAAATCCACGTCCTGTTGTATTGATAATAATGCCAATTATGTTGACACTCGATTATTGAAATTTTCTTTTAAAAGAAAACACAAAGTTGTGGCACAACTATTCCGATTAAACTTTTTTTTTAAGTTATTTCAATCAAACTATTAATTTCAGAATATACCACACTCATGATGTTGATAAAAGAATTATATAATAAATATATTTATTAAAAATTAAAGAAGTTTTGGTTGAAATGATAAAGATATTAATAATTAGAGGAGGATCCACTCATACGGATGTAAAATTAAATTAAATTTTCAAACTTTTATATATTTTTGTACATTAATATTTTAATGATACATTCATTAAATTTATCAATATAATTATAATTTTCATGCATGTAATTTTCTAAACCGTTTCAATACTTTCATATCAATCTAAAATATTGTACATATTAATATTTATTGAACGATTAGAAAACTTTTACATAAAATAAATAGTTAAAATTTAATTTACATCAAATTTGACATGATCTATCTGAATGGAATATAAAATATGACGGTTAAATACTTAACAACCCAGTGATTTAAAAAAACTTTTGAATAATTCAATGACTTAATTGAAAATTTTCGAATAGTTCAGTGGCCATTTTGTAACTTTTTGAAGCTGAGTGACCAAAATATAAGCTTACTTAATAATTGTGTGACATTGACTGTAGTTTACCAAATTAGTCACTAAACTATAGATTAGTTTTCGTTTTGATCACTAACTAAAAAAAAGTTACAATTTGATCATTAATCTATTCAAAAGTTTTCGTTTAAATTATTGGACAATTAATTTTTTAAATAAACTTTTGAATGAATAAAATCTATTTTGGATAAACTCGAATCAAAATATAGAACACTATATCAAAATATCATTTTAGTAAATTTTATCCTCGATCATTTCAAAATTAAACTAAAGTGTTATTATAGAGATTTTAAATATATAAAAATGAACTTATCACTTGTGGTTGTCGAGGTGTTGTAATCATACCATTAAAATTACCTTGATTTCAATAAGGCACAAAAAATTTGTAGGTGTTTACAAACACCTTAGAACTCAACACTTATATGAGTGTCAAGATATCCATCCAAATAAAGCATATTCGGAAAAATAGCTTTTCTAAAAACAAGTTTAATAAATAATACTAAATTATGGCATACTCACAATGTGATGAAAATATTCATATGACAAAATATACAAATTTAATATGATTTTGGTTGAAATGGTGAAAAATATGTGTTCTTGTGTTTAATTCTCATGATTCTTATTGTGTGTGTTTTTTCTCCGAAATTTATCAAATTATAAAAAAACATAAATGCCCTCAAAACAATATTTATTACTTTGTAAAATAAAAGGGCTTTAAGGAATTTTCTATTTGAGTCGAGACTCTGTTGGTGGGTGACACCAACTAAATCAACTCCTCAATATATAACTAAAAATTCTATTATATGCGTATACGTGTGAAAATCATGTATTTAGAATAAATATGTGTGGTTAAAATAACATACAATAAATAATGAAATATAGGTTTGAAACTAATTAATAATAACACATTAAATGTGTATGATATTAAAATAAAAATAGATTAAATTGTTAGTAAAACGAAGTCTAAACACAAAATGTATCAGATTAAAGATACTAAATAAAACAATTGTTTAATATGGTATTTTCATCAATCTTAAGTTGGTGTTTTGTCAATTTGTGACACTAACTTAATCAACAACATTATTATTAATATATACAATTGATGGATATATATGTACGTGTTAAAATAAAGCTTTGGTTGAATAGTAAATTTAAAATTTTACTAACCTAATTGGTATGGATTCAAATGTCGTTTTATGCATAATTTTATTGTTTTTTTAAATAAAAGACAAATTAACCTCGAATAATGTAACTTATTTTAATTACGCAATTGTATTTTCATAATTTTCTAAGTTGAATTAATGCTCGGTTGACTTGTGACATAATTCAATCAAATACTTAAATAATACTACACTCAATACTTGATATAAAATTAGAAAAGCTTGAAAGAATGTAGTAAAAGGTTTTACCTAAAATAAAATTCTAATATTTGACTTAATCAGATTAAATTTTATTTTAAAAAAGTAGTAAAAAAGCGGGTTAAGAGGAAGAATCCAGTGCAACATGAGTAGGATCCTCTTTGGTATCATCGTCATCAATTTCAGCATCATCAAACATTTGATCAAGAATGAGGACTAAGGCCATTGCAAATGCACTGTCAAACCCTGGCCTAAGACACAACAAAAACACATCTTTGCCCAGCATCACATGAGTGGAGGGGTCCACTTTTCTTTTGATCTCAGCCATTGGTTCCTTTGATGAGCTCTCTAAAGAAGTGTTGTAGATTGTACAGCAACGATGGGGATAGGAGCCATCTATATGGTACTCCTGGCTTGGATCACCGTATACATCCACTACAACATTTGACCGTCCGATGATGGATGATCGATGGACACAGAAAATTGGGCTTTCATTTTTTGCTTTTTCGCCCAATAATCCTTCCCACCTTTGATGGAGACTTGGCTTCTGTTTTTTTACAATAATTTAAAACAGTAATTATCTATAATTCAAAATATATGGGGCAAAATCACCAAATTAAGTGAAACTCCTCCTAGTAATATTTTAGGCTTAAAAAATTAAATTTTGTTAGAAGAATTAAGTAAATTTAAAATATAAATCGAATATGGTCTTTAAGGTTCCGATTTTTTCCGTTCTAATTTATTTTTATATATTACATATTTTATTGTTGAGTAAACTACACTCGATGTCAATTAAAAAAAAGGAATTTTTCCTATTTTGATTATTTTAAATTTTTGTTTTCAATTTAGTCACTCTAAAAAAGTCGTTAAAAGTTCTATTAATCCACTGACAGATTGTTGACGTAACATATTTACCAATTGAATAAAGACACATCACACTTTTTAAAACCTAGGGACCTTTATATAATTAATCCAAAAACACTTTTTTATTTTCCGTTCTCGTCTCCCTGTACCTAATAAATGGAGCTGGCTTACATCCCTGAAGAAACAAATTCAATTAACACCCAGGATTTATCAACAGTATAACTCAACACCATTATTCAAAAACTAATGAATAAAATCAAAATCAAAGGAAAAGAAAAAGGCAACATCTCTGGGCTTAATAAAAATCCCATATTTTTTAGTATTATATTTAGCGATTAAGAAAGAAAAACCTGCCATTAGCCTGACATAGGTTCAACATTTGGCTTCGTTGTGTTAATTTGTGAACAGAAAGTAAAAATGGTGTGACTAATCTTTTATGTTTGTTTGATCCTTGACTCTGGCAAGTACATAGTTTTCAAGGTAATGCTCCAGTTACACAAATGAAAAGAACGCAATTATGTTTACTTACCCTCCTGTTGTAAATTCCTTAGCTTTCTAATTGAACATCTCCTCTTTTTTTTATCTTGTGCTATGGGAATTTTCTTTTCCCTTCATCTGTTCGGTTTCAGTTTGATTTTGATTTTGTTCATTAGTTGATCTGCGTTGCGACTGAAACCAAACATTGATAAAAACACTTTTTTCTTTATTGTGTTCATTTTTGGATAATGGTGTTGAGTTGGAGTTTTTATGCTGTTGATATATTCTGGGTTTTAATTGAATTTGTTTGTTCAGGGATGTAAGCCAGCTCCATTTCTGAGGTACAGGGAGAAAGAAAGGAAAAAAAAAAAAAGTGTTTTTGGATTAATTGTATAAAGGTCCCTAGACTTTCGTAAAAAGTAAAAAAAAGAAAATCATGTACCAGTCATTCAATTGATTAATATACCATATCAACAATCCATCAATGGATTAACGAAATTTTTAACGACGACGACTAATTCAGAATATTATCTTAATTAAAGTGATTAAATTAAAAAATAAATTAGAGTAACTAAAATAAGATAAACCTTTTTAGAGTGATTTATACTTTATTTTATATATTATATAATTTATAGCATATAAATATTATATATATAATATATAACATATTAACTAATATATTAAGCCGTCCATGATTAAATTTTTTTAAAATTACAATATATAGACAAATTTAAAATAAACTTGAATTAACTATTTAAAATTATAGACATATTTAAACAAAATTTAAAACTTATATTTTAAGTACAACCAACTTGAATAAGCATAAATTATATAGTAATATCATAACTCTAACCAAGTCCATTAACCCTTCTAAATTGAACTTATTAAAATAAACCTAATTTTTGTAAGTATAGTTTATTAAAGAAATTTGGAAATAATTAAAATCTACCTGATAATATAGTTTTTTTTCTTACTTTGTTATGGATAAAAAGTATTAACATATATTTATATATAAAGGTGTCTATTATTGAATTAGGTCAAGTTTATGTCGATACTAATATTTTATTAACTTACTTAAAACTAACACAAATCAAAATATAATATTAAAATTTTACCCAAATCAATTTATATTTATAAATGATTAATCTAAATTCATTTAGACTGTTTGTATTATTAATTTTAAAAATAAAATTCTTGTTTGTTGATATTTACTAATTATATATATATCTTTTCCTATCATTTTATTTTATTTTATTGTTTTTAAACTTAAACAATTTAATATATTTGAATCCCAAGTTATTGGTCAAGTGTTCATCTATCCTAAAAATAATTTGGGTTTGAATCATTGTTGTACAAAAGAATAACTTAATATATATTTAAATATTATACTTAACTTTTCTTATCATATAGTTTATATCATATATAAAAATAAATAAATAATATAATGAATTTTAAAACTGAGCCTAACCCTTATTTTAAATGAGTCTAATTTTTTTTGCCTAAACTCATTTTTTTTTAAGATTTAGTATTTTTTTTTAACTCTAAAAGTTTAGAGGAATTTTGTACTTAAACAGATAATCCACCACCTCAAAAGTTCTAATATTATATTGAAGAATTCCACCCATGATTTCATCCTTGATAAAAGATTAAGAATTAAATCACTGTTTAGAGTTTGAACTTTACAATTACTCCCATATTAGGATTTTTTTTGTCCAAATTAGTTTTAAACTTTGTAATAGTTCTCACATTTATACATAAATTATATAATATAAATTTAAACTTCCTAGTGAAGTAGACACTCTAATTAAAAAATAGATAAATATTAAATTTATACATAAATTTTGATTTAATATGCAATATGATACATGAACTTTTATTTAGTGTAATTATACACATTAAACTTTTATTTTCGTTCATATGTATACATAAAACTTTGATTTTGATTTAATTTTACATATTTAAATAATTAAAATACATATATTTATTTTCATATTAGATAAATATAATTGTTTATGTATGTAATGTCCAACATAATATGGTGCTAATTTGATAAAGCTATTAGTGATTTTTGAAAATTGAATCAAATTAAAATTTCATATATATAATCACAAAAACTAAAATTCATGTATGACATTACACGTTGGATCAAATTTGATATATACTTTCAATATTTATCCCTTAAAAAATCAAATTTTATCTTTTTTAATTCCTTTTCAAACCCTAAAATCTTCACCAGTTAAACCTTTTTTCTTTTAAAAAACTAAAACATTCCACCTCTAAATTCACTCAAACCAGCAACTTAATAATGTAATATAATTTTAAGATTAGCATGTTGTTTGCTACTAAACATATTCAAAACTACTTAATTGTTGGTATATAAATTTTGATACCTAAATTTATATTCTATCAGCTAAGTTAGTATTTCTGCATTAACATTATTAATTTGTATTGACGTACTATTGATGGTCAATCTTATAATAATATATGATAACTTCTCAATATGATATGTGGTGATCATAAATTAAAACTTAAAAATCTTTTAAAAATATAAATTAATTTTAAAAAGTACAAATTTTAGAAAAATTCATAAATTAACTAAATATTTTAGATAAATTCAAATGAAAAATTACTTAATAATATTAAGAAATTTGGTAAATAAGAACTACAGGATATAAATTCAAGTATCAATTTAGTAAAATAAAGTTTGTACGTTCTAGTAACTTTTGGAAACGTCTTAACCCTATAATTTATTTTTGTTTGAAAGGTTGGTTATCCAGAGAAGGGGTTTGCTAGATGGAAATAGTTAAGCACAGAAAGAATGAAGAGACAGACCTTGCGAATGAGGGTGAGAAGGCAGTTGCCAGTGGCGTCCATGAGAACCAGCTCGTCTTTTGGTAGTGGATGGCCATGGGGGCCGTAGTAAGAATCGAACCTCAACATCAGCTCCCCTTTTGGGTTGTATACCACAAACCCATCTCCTCGATAAAACACTGAAGTCTTATGCACGGTTAGCTGCGTTTCTTCTTCGAAACAGAATTTCTCATCCACCATCACCATTCTTCCCATCCTGAAATTTGTGGAGGAAAGCAAAGCAGGTAGAAGAAGTAGGTTTATAAGTTTTGTCGCATAGATAAAGAGATTTCATTTCACGTTGCTTTGTGGAATATGGTTTGTGGGGTCAATCAACCACTACTTCACATCCCAACTCAACCACTGATTCACTTCCATCGTAAACAAATCAGGTATTCCTTCAACTTACCATCAAAATCAACATCAGTGAGCAGCCTCATTATGAGAGATGGGCCTTATGGGCAGGGAAAGTCGATGGCAGCTGCACTCAATAATTTGATGATACCCACTCCTACTTGCAACCATTCCTGCTTTAAGACTTAAATAATTTACAGTGATGGTTTTGTCATCTATCATAACCTTATATTTTACCTTGAATCAACGGCACAATCCAAGTGTTGAAACCCAAATCCACAACTTGGAAACCTAATTGGAGTTGGAAGCATAATGCTAAAATAGCAGCTCACTACATGTACAAAATCATAACTCCCCCAAACCTAAGCAATATAAAACCACCACTAACCCTCAAGGATGCAATCCCCATGTTCCTTGCCAAATAAATGTTTTCTTGCTATACGAAATCTTAATTTTGGCAAAAAAAAAACAAACAAACACATGTATGCAAGAAAAAACAAGAAATGAATAAAAGAAAGAAATTACGACTTCATGCGCATAAATGCTTCATTTAACTCTAAAGGGACAATGGAAATTACATTTATTTATTTCCTGAAGATTTCCCTTTAATGATATTTCAGTGCATAAAATGATAAATTACTATCTTCAAGTAAAAAAATTATTTATTAATGTTCTTTTTGAGCTTGATAAACTTAATCAAGAATGCCCTCCACATTTAGGGCAAAGACGAGGTATTCAATTTAATTCTGGTAAGGATAAAAAAATTTCAATCTTTATCTTCATATCGAATTGAAAAGGAAAGGAAAATGGAAGGAAAGAAAAAAAGCTAAAATGGAAAAAAAAATTACATAAAAATCCATAATTTTAAAAGTTATTTTTATGTCAACTATTCCTATAAAAATATGATCTGTAAAATTAAAACCGCATCTCCCTTTGAAAATGTAAGACCATTACATCTAATATTATTACTTGCATAAAATTTTAATTCAAGTTTTGATTATCCTTAATTTCATATAGGCTTTAAAAAAATACTGTAAAAAAAGTGGTTGAAATTAATAATTAACATTGCCTCTCTCAAACATAACATAAGAAAGTTATTAAATATGTGTAAACATGTTTGTTTGTAAATTGAATATATATATTTGGAAAGGAAAATAGATGGTGTAGCTTCATTCAAAGTTTAAGCTTTTAAAAAGGGATGTATAATCACATTCATAGTCCCATCCTATACTTATTTAACATCATGATTGTTCATTGCTTTCTTCGAAGTTGACTGGTTACCTTCATATATTAAGCATGCCAAGATGCGATTCAACAATTTTGTTCCTAGCTTGATTTTTATGCTATGTCTTGATCACATCATATAATTAGATGATATTCAATAGGACACTCCGTTGTCCCCACATCGAACATTTTATAATCATATTGCCAACCCTAAAAGGACACCAAACAAGTTGAAAAGTCCAGAGATTTTACCCAATTACCTCCACGGCTCTTCAAACCTCTACTAGTAACTCTTCCTGTCTTGTATAAACAAATTTTATGGGCTATAGTGTCTCTTGGTCCAGATAGTCGGAGGAGTAACGTTGGAGTCAACATTCTTCCATGAAAGAAATTCAGTAATGTACCTTTTCATTTCTTTCCTTTCCTCTCCTCCGTTATCGCCTACGCGTTAGGACACTCGAAGCTGAATTTCCGAAAATGTCGATTCCGACTCATCGACCGTTACCCAATGAGTCATGGGATTGCACACTACCAGGCCCACCCAGTCGCAACAACTTCGGATCTGCTGATCTAAATCCCTCCGGTCTCCTCGCATTCGCCTCCGGCTCCTCCGTTTCCGTAGTTGACTCCCGTTCCCTCCAGCTCGTTGCCACCATTCCCCTTCCTCCTTCCTCTTCTCTCTCCCCTTTCGTCACTTCCGTACGGTGGACCCCTCTCCCTCTTGGTCGGGACCTTCTCTCTACAGAACCTTCCTCTTCGCATCTCATCCTAGCCGCCGCCGACCGCCACGGCCGTATTGCTCTCCTCGATTTCCGCCTCCGTTCTCTCATCCTCTCCATTGATCCTCCCGATCCTTCCTCTAAATCCGGTATCCAAGACCTTTGTTGGGTACAGGCCCGCTCCGATTGTTTCCACCTTGCTTCTATCTCTGGCCCTTCTTATTTTTCCCTTTACAACACTTCCTCTTCTCGATGCATCTTCAAATACGACGCTTCACCCGAATATCTATCCTGTATCCGCCGTGATCCTTTCGACTCCCGCCATTTGTGTATAGTTGGACTCAAAGGGTTTCTTCTTTCGGTCAAAGTTTTGGGAGAAAAAGATGATGATGTTACCCTCAAAGAACTCCGGATTCGAACTGATTGTACCGAGTTTCTTAAGCTTGAAAAGGATGCTGCCGGTGCTGCTGGAGGAACTTCTTCTTCTCCTGCTTCTGCTGTTTTCCCGCTATATGCGGTGCGTTTGGCGTTTTCTCCGCTTTGGAAAAACGTCATTTACGTGACGTTTCCTAGGGAGCTGGTGGTTTTCGATTTGAAATATGAAACAACGCTTTTCTCTGCCCCATTGCCGCGCGGGTGCGCCAAGTTTCTTGATGTTTTGCCTGATCCAAATCAGGAGTTGGCTTATTGTACCCACCTTGATGGGAAGATCAGCATCTGGCGAAGGAAAGAGTAAGCATTTTCTATTTCTATCTTATTCCTGCAATATCTGGCCTCATTCAAATTTAACTTGTTACGATTAAATAAGCTCCTACAGTGCACATCACCTTGGGTTATTCAAGGAATCATAAATGTTATGTAACAAAATTAGGAAAACAGATGGAGAAGGTTTTGAATTGGAGACTAGGCAATGTAAAGTACTTGGAAAGACTTTGAAATATCCTTTTGATTTATGATATAATAAGAGATTCTCGGCTTCCTGCACATAAAATCATTTAGTTATGAATGTTCTGATTGGTTGAAGTATGATATGGTTTTTATCAAATTGTGATTGGGAACTATAAATCTACCGGTTCAGTCATACAAAGCTATTTATTAGTTTATCTTCTTGTAAAGATAGAAACATATCTGCAACCAATTAAAGCTGTTGAGTTCTTTTCCTAGGTGATACCTTGTTGTCACAGCAAGTTGAAGCATCAGACCATATTTTCATATTTATCTCTTATAACCTATAAATATTTTTGTTTTATGGTTTTCTTTAATGTAGTTAATGATATTCAAATTTCCAAATTTCTGCCTTTAAAAGGATGCTCTCATTTGGGTGTTATTACAGAGGAGAACAGGTACATGTAATGTGCACAATGGAGGAGTTGATGCCATCCCTTGGCTCACCTGTCCCTTCACCATCAGTTCTTGCAGTCCTTGTCAGCCAATCAGAGTCAACGCTTCAAAATATTAGCAAACTTTATTCAGATTCATCAAATGGTGCATCTGATGTGGATTCTGATAATCCTTTTGAATTTTGTGATGATACTCTTCTTGTTGCTAAGACGCGCTTGTTTTCCATCTCTGATGATGGCAAACTATGGAGCTGGATCTTGACTGCTGAAGGGGAAGGAGTTATGCAGAAGGATGCTGGAATTTCTGGAAATATTGCTAATCTATCTCTTGATTCAACAAATACCACCACCATAGTGTCTACTAAGGATGGACTTGCTGCAGAAGGCAGTGGGCAGCTGGACAACATAAATGGTAGTCAAACTCAGCTACCAAACTCTACTTTTGGCTTTGCAGATGTGACATTTAAGGTTTGTAAATAAATTCTTTAACTTTCTAACTGGCATGCCAAAATATTCCTTTTTCCTGTTGAATGTTCCTCAGTTCTTGCTGATGTGATGACTGTAGTTTTATCAGTTGAACAAAGGGAAACTTTGAAACATTTTGTTCTCTTTCCTCCTTTAGCTGGCTCCTTGACCTGCCCTCCCATCTATGAAGTTGCACTCATAAGTCATGACTTTACTTTCTCTCCACACATATACACATAGGAGATATTAACATTGCATATCTTCCTTTTCCTATTATACATTTATATGAAGACTCAGTCCACTTTTGACATGATATTACTGCTTTGGTAGAGTTGTTATTGCATTTGGAAATAGTTTCTTCTTTCTTTTATGATAACCCAAATCTTCTGTTAACGATGCAATTTATGATTTAGGAACGGCTTACTATGATTAAGTGGTAGATTAGGGAATTGCCAGGCTAAAATGCATTTTGTGCTTAAGGGTTTGTGATCCAAACTTTCTCGGGTGTTGTTTCTAGTGCCCTTGGCATGTATAGACTTGACCAATTTTTGCTGGGTCATTGAGCTTTTAGCTTTATAACATATTTTTGCTTGGAATTGACAGCAAGTGCAATAAAATTAAGTGATCTTAACATAAATTAATTGGCTGAGCTGGGATTCAAAATACTGGCCAGATGTCATGTTGAACTTTGTATTTGAAAAGAGCATGATGTTAATTATGGTACTCTTCTGGCCCAAACAGCGTTTTATAATTTTATTTATTATAGAGCGTCATTGAAATGCTTATTCACTTGCTGCTGCAGCATACCTATCTGTCAAAGTGAGAGAAAAATCAAACTTACTTTTTTATGCTTGGTCGAAGGTTAAGCTTGGAAAATGATACCATGAGATCAGAGTAACTACTGCATATTTGAACTGTATGGAAGATATATATGGAATCCATAGGAAATGGAAGAAGTGTAATTTGATCAACAAGCTTATTACTTGCCAGATATTTTACTTTTTGTGATCTTTAAATAAATAATGGGTTTCTTTGTCTGCCAAGCCTTTGTTGACATAACTGCATTATTTTATTTTAGTACAACAGTCATTGAGTTTCTCTTCTTTATCAAGAATGGTTTAGGTGCCCTGTAAGTTTATAATTTTCTCCTTGTTGTTTTTGAGAATGAAATGAAAAGCATTTATTATTTCTGAACAACTTCCTTTTATTTTGCCTTGGTACAAGTTCTTTCGGTTATTCATGTGTACTTATATGCCAAATCATTAGTGCAGATTAGCTTAGTTGGACAGCTTCAGGTTCTTTCTTCAACGGTGACCATGCTGGCAGTACCATCTCCTTCTTTAACAGCTACTATGTCTCGTTAGTTCCACCTCCTCAATCTACCTCCTGAATTTCCATTTTTGTGAAACTTTTACAAGTTTATTAATCACACTATATTCTGCAAAGGTGGGGGAGATAATCCTGCAATAACAGTTCCACTAGTTGCTTTGGGTAGTCAAAGTGGGACAATTGATGTCATTGATGTCTCTGCCAACGCTGTTGCATCCAGTTTTTCAGTTCATAATAGTATGGTGAGGGGCTTACGATGGCTTGGTAATTCAAGACTGGTTTCGTTTTCATACACACAGGTAGTGTATCAAGTTTCCAAGGACTATATCTGTCATTTGCATCATAGTTAGCTTCATTTCTTCTTTCTCTGCTGGTCTTCCTTTCCTTTTGTTTAATATCATTGCTTTGTTCGACAGTTTAATCCTTAGTAGTACTTCTATGGACTTAGGTGAATGAGAAAACTGGAGGCTACATTAACAGACTTGTTGTGACTTGTCTAAGAAGTGGGCTTAACAGAACTTTTCGGGTCTTACAAAAGCCAGAACGTGCACCTATAAGAGCTTTAAGGACTTCTTCATCTGGAAGGTTTTCCTTCTAAATTCTCGTTTTGATTACTCAATGCATTCATTTGGCAGCATCCTTTAAATTGACACATACTTCCCTTCATGCAAAAATTTCTCCTTCAATATGACAACTTTAGATTGTTTCCACATATTATGATGCATAAGAAGTGTGCTACTCTTACAAGTGTAAACATGTATTACAAAAAAGTAAAAGGAAAGGAGGAAGCAGAGATGCTGTAACATGGATGCTGTACTGCCATATTTCATGTTTTTATCGTGTGTTGTCATTTGTGTATGTTGTTATTTAATAATTATTATTATCAGCTTAGAAATAGTCAATGCAGCTACTATTAACTGCTATGGTGATATATATATTGATTAGAAACCCTAGACTTGTGTTGTCAAAATTAATCTGTAGAAGGAAAATGAAACTGCAGTTGCACACAAGGTTGGTCTTGAAGGCTAATAGAAAATTTTAGCATATGCTTCATAACACCAAACCCTGGAGATAGAGAATGGAGGCCCCCGCTTTGGGTGGGTGATTAATTATCGTGGTAGTCAAGGTATCTTTGAAAATATGTGATATGCATTCTTGTCTGTTAGATGGCGGATCATCTCTTCCTGCTGGTTCCCTTGATTCTTATTTCTTGTAAAAGAATATGTAATGACCTGGTTTCTGGAAAATGCAATTTTTTTTCATAGTTAGAGGTTGTCAATAATGTGATAATTATAACCCTTTATATGTTCTGAATATGGCCAACTTTGTCTGATGTTTTTCTAATTCTGCTCCCTTCTTTGTCTAACTAGCTGTCTGATTTCTGGAATGTGGTAATATATTGTTATTTTTAACTTTTTCAGGTATCTTCTGATTTTATTTCGTGATGCACCTGTTGAGGTTTGGGCTATGACAAAAAATCCAATTATGGTGAGTGTGATGCTTAACTTCCTCTTCTTCTGGCTTGCAGTATTTCTGATAATGGTTGCTAACAGTAAGCTTGTTCTTTTCACTATATATATGTGAAGAATTGAGATATTTTGACTTGATGACTGGCTTCTGATACTTCATCTTAGTAAAGGGTTGAACATTTTGTTGGTTGATGTTCACTAGCCTTCCCTCATTTGTCTGTCTAGTATTTCATTAGGCTTCTCAAATGATTGTATTGGTGCTGTTGCAGAAATAAAGTAGTGACAGTGAAGATAGAAAGATTGTCGTGGTTCTTGGAGGCTTATTGAGTGAGAATCACCTCAAGGTTTTATTTAGGGTTTATTTTTAGCTAGGAAGTAGGAATTTTGCATTTATATTAGGATTTTATGGCTGATGTCCGTAATACTTTGATGTGCTTTTTTTTTTTTTGAGTGACTTAAGAGTTTATGAGTTATTCATGTTTCTTCTATTCTACCTCAAATTCCTGTCTTCATTTCCCCTTATCTCTCTATTATGTTTTCTTTTTCTTTCCCCTACTTGAGACATAATTAATAAACCTTAGATAATATAGTCACAATGAAGGATGTGGTAACCAAACGTGTAAGTAATAATGATATTCAAATTTCAGAAATCATTCATCTTAATACAAAATTGCTGTTCGCAATGCTTTTGTTTGAGTCCTTCCAGCGACCAGCACTCCATTGAAAAACATGGCTTTGCTTTAAAATATGCAGAATATCCCGAGATAGAAAGAACCTGATGATATTTGTCATAATAGTGTCATTTGCGATGTTTATATTAGCTTAGAAGGAAAAATGACATGTTTTTGCTCATTTTATAGCTCTTTGGTGGAATTTTGAGTGCGTGCATTGCTTGAGCTTACTTAAGCAGGGCCAAAGAGATGAAATTTGATTCATTTGCATATACTAGGGTCTTCATATGAGAAGAAAAATATTGTTTATCTCTCTGTTCAAGAGAAAATCAAGTTCTATAAATTAGCATTAGAATGTTTAGGTATCATTTGCAGTTGTGCCATCAAGTTCATAACTGACCACTGGAATTAGTGCCTCCTGAAATCTTTGACGTGCAAAACTTATAGGAATTCATAGAAAACCAAAATACTCATTTCTGCATCGCTCATAATGAAACTCAATAGTAATTTTGGAGTTTCACAGTTCCACAATCACTTCAGCAGTTTTTCGGGTTGCTATTGTTCCAAATGTGTTTATTGCTCCTTTCATTGGTAAGACTTTCTAATTTCCGAAATAATATCCTGGGTATATTGTTAGTTCCTTCTACTTTTTCCTTTTGAGTTCCCTGGTCCACTAATGATTTTTCCCCTTGAGTTTTCATTATGGAAGGTTTCATGCTGAATTATTTTGTCTTCATATTTCACTTTCCTTGATATAATATATATTTACGTTAGGCGCTTGTTTCTTTGTCATTGATTTTGTTTTTATTCTTAGTTTTATTCTAAAACTTGTATAAATCAATATGACATCTGTCCTAAATTTCTTCTTGATTTACTGTCTAATATTTTAATTTGGATAATTATTATGCTCTATACTTCTTTGTAGCTTAGATCATTAGCTCTTCCATTCACGGTAATGGAATGGACTCTTCCAACAGTTCCCAGACCAGTTCAAAAAGGTCCTTCGAGGGAATCATCATTATCCCATAAAGATAATAAAGCTGTGGCACCAGAAGTGGCAACCTCAACCACAATTGCATCTTCATCGGATTCAAGTGGGATATTATACTTGGCATCACTTATTACAAAGACCTCTGTCTTGCCCAAATGGTTATCTTATAATAACTGTAACTTCTAAATGCAGAAGCAGGGAACTCTGATAATTTGCAAGATGAGATTTCTGAGAGTTTTGCATTTGCCTTAGTTAATGGTGCACTCGGAGTCTTTGAGGTTCATGGCCGGAGGATCCGAGACTTCAGGTATAATTTGTTGTAAATGCTTAATATAATGTTATAGAATCAGGTTGAACCTACATGCTACTAGAAAATGTGTAATCTCCTTTATTTTGGTTTACATGTGAGCCATTTGTTTTGTGTTTGCCTTTACATCTGTACTTCATGAATTTGAGTCCCTGTAGTAGTCTTGAACATATAAAATTCACTTTTAATGTGTTACTACTGTGGACATTGACTTTTCTTTGAGCCACAACTTTCTTGAGCTGTGAAGTGATAATATTTTGGTGATGGGACCTAAAATCAACAACAGTTTTGGAGCTTGACAAATTTGTATGTGGCTGTAGATTTAACACTATTAATATGCACCTAACATATGCATTCTGTTGCCATTGTTGCAATAATCGGGTTCTTAAAGATGTTATCTTGGAACCTAAACTTGTTGACAAACAATCTTGTAACTTGTTATGTGTTATATTTTTGGTAATGTCCATAACATGGAAACAGAAATCCAATATTGTGTTGAATGAAAAATGATTACCTTCTCATCAAGTTTGTCATGAAGAACTTAGGGACAAAAAAGGGGGGGGGGGACTTCTATTTTCTGCATTTTATTTATTTATTTTTTGCGTAAGTTTTCCTTATATTTTTCTTATATTTTTGTACTGAAAAAATCTAATTTTTAGTCCATAGGCATTTTGGTTTATTTCTGATCACATAGTACTTGTATTCTCTTTCTATATTCTACATTTTTCATAACATACATTTCCTTTCCCTTTTTGCTTGCACTAATAAGGATTCTTTGCTTGTCTTCCAGACCCAAATGGCCTTCTTCTTCATTTGTTTCATCTGATGGATTGATTACAGCCATGGCCTACCGCTTGCCTCATGTTGTATGTATCATATTTAAATTATTGCATCCAGTTGGTATGTTATCTTGTTGCCTTGAAGATTGTTGTCTTCACTGATATCATTAATTTATCAGGTCATGGGAGACAGGTCAGGTAACATAAGGTGGTGGGATGTAACTACTGGCCAGTCTTCCTCTTTCAACACTTACAGAGAAGGAGTTCGAAGAATAAAATTCTCACCTGTTGTTGCTGGAGACCGTAGTCGGGGGCGTATTGCTGTACTATTTAATGACAATACATTTTCGGTGTTTGATCTTGTAAGTGTGAAAATGCATTTATCAAATTTTCTGCCTTCCATTTATCTATCTGCTGCTATTATCTTGCTATACTTAATAATTGATGGATATTTTGTGTTTAAAGGTTTCTGGAGTGTTTTCTTAGTCATTAGAAAGTTGGATTGTTTCCCCCTGAGAATTGAGATGGGACTACCATATTTTATTTTCTACATTCACATGTTTTATTTGTGAACTTCCTTTGGTCTGTGCCTTCATAAATTGGAAGATAAATTTAGTTCATTTTTGTGCTTGTTACTACTTATTGCATCCTTTCTACATTGGAGGTTTTTTGGTGCTTTCCAATGTCATGATTGTGATAGGATGTGATTTCTCAAAAAGTAACATTACATTGTTTGCTTTACTTAGGAATGTGCTGAATAAATTGAGAAAGTTACATTGGCTTGTTTGGTTCACTAAATACTCTAGTAGGCATGTGGTAATTTTGATTTTTGTCTCAAAGCTAATTTTTAACTTTTCAATTGGGAAAGTTACGTTTCCACCTCTGATAGGAATCATGTTCTATGTTAATAGGAAAGTATTTCCAAAAATGAGAGTTAGATTCCCAAGATTGTTGGGCACTTTTCAGTTTACCAAGCATGAGGATCAGATTCTGACCTATTAAATGCCAAGGAAAGTGAATGCTTTCCCTTATAACAAATGCGCCCTTGTACTTAAAATTATGCACTAGAGGGTTGCAACCCTATTTTGTGGTTTTTTGCTGGACATTCTTTCCAATTTGGACCTGTCTTCTCACTTGGGCATTTTATCCTTTCTAAACTCATATTCAAATTATACACCAGAGGATTGAAGCCTCATTATGTGGTTTTTATTGCTAGATTCTTTCTGATTGAGACCGTGAATGGTACATGTTATGTGAACTTATAGAAGTTTGAGTTAGAATAGATGGTTCTTTTTCGCCCCATGGACCTTTTGAAGGATATTTCAAGATTTGAGCATAATATATGGTATTTGGTATTTGCAGGATTCACCAGACCCATTGGCCAATTCTCTTTTACAACCACAATTTCCTGGAACCCTGGTATTGGAATTGGATTGGTTGCACTTGCGGACCGACAAGAATGATCCATTGGTTTTATGCATGGCAGGAGCTGATAGTAGCTTTCGGCTTATTGAGGTGAACATGTATGTGCCACAATTTCTTCTTAGTTCTCAAGGTTTTTTTTCCCTTTGTAGATAGTCTCTATATTAGTGGTTTCAAATAGAAATCTCTATTTTTTGTTAGCATAAGTTAGTGTAATTATTATTAGTTTTTGTTAAAATTTGGTTGGAGCTGGTAGAATGGACTTTTTGGTTGCTTTATTAGAATGAAAGCTGAGATAGGTCTGGAGTGGCTAGCAAGGAGATAGGGACTGGTTAGGTTAAACAATCAGTGTTTAGTTTTGAAATGAAATGGACAATACTGCTAGTTAAAATATGATTCATATGAAGTTGATATATTTTGCACTTTAGTAACCTCACTTGTGCAAATGCAGAAATGACAAGAAAATGGGCCCTGGGGCACTGCCAAGAAATATAAAAGAGAGATTTCGACCGATGCCTTTATGTTGTCCTGTATTACTTCCTACACCCCATGCTCTGGTAACAATGTTCTGCCTATTCATTTTGGCTTAGTAACCTATAATTCCGTATTACTGTTTTATTTTATACAAGCAGCCAACTACTGAAGGTTCCTTCTAACACATGATGCTAACAGATCATTTGCATTTAGCAGAGACATGTACAACATTTCACGTTTCTTTAAAAGTAGATGGATTGATGGAACACTATTACTTTAAGTGTTAAATTGAAAAGAAAAAAATGGCCTTAAACAAAATTGTTAATGGTGATACATTGGAGTTGGTGTCACAATCCTGAATGGATTGAGGAATGTATTTTGAAATGGGCCTACTGGCCTTGTTCTACTTTCCATGAAACTTCATTTTATTTGTTTGCTATCTCAAAAGTTAAATGACTGTTCAAAGAGTTACTTACAATTGACCCAATATTTCATGTCATTACAGGCACTACGGATGATCTTACAATTGGGTGTGAAACCCTCTTGGTTTAATACTACTGGTACAACTATAGATAAGAGGCCCCATCTCGTTCCAGGAATGGCTTCATCTTCAGAAGACCTTCGCAGTTACCTGATTGAATTACCATCTGTTGGTGATTCTGTAGTCCCAGAATTGCTCCTAAAAGTATTAGAACCTTACCGTAAGGAAGGTAGGCTTTAATAACCTATCTAGTGTTCCAATTCTACTACTTAAACATTTTATTAATTTTCCTTATCCTTGTGCTTTTCCATTGTTTCACTGCACAAGGTTGCATACTTGATGATGAAAGGGCTAGATTGTATGCTACCATAGTCAATAAGGGTTCTGCTGCAAGGTTTGCCTTTGCTGCTGCTACATTTGGTGAGGTCTCAGAAGCACTTTTCTGGTTGCAATTGCCTCGTGCTATTAACCACTTGATGAATAAATTAATAAATAAGTCCCCACAGAAAGCACCTATTTCAGTGCCAAATTCTGATCTTGATGACAAATCTCTACTCAGTAGAATTACATCAAAGGAGAAATCAACATCAGAAACTGGGCAAAGGGATGCATTGGTAAGTTTCTAGTGGTTTTTAACAGCCCTGATAAAATAATTGAAAGAGTGAGATGTTCTATTTGGGTTGGTCTTGTATATCTCTTGTGATTTAAAACTTTTGATGGCAAGGCATTTTCTGGTTAGCAGACTCAAGGTCAACTTAGATTAATGGCTTTTGAGCAAGAAGACTTATGGGAAAGTGCTAATGAGCGTATCCCTTGGCATGAGAAATTGGAAGGAGAGGAGGCAATTCAGAACCATGTGCATGAGTGAGTTTATGTTAATTTGTTGCTATTGTTAATTAGTTGAATGATGAAATTGCTGCAGTGTCTTTCTCAATGTAGAAGTTCGGAATCTATTTATATTTATGTTGAACCTTGTTACTTTTGCAACTTCTTTTGCTTCCAGAAGAAACAGCAAAAATTTGTTTCTGATAAATGTATTATTGTGATTTTTATATGGGGTGGTTATGTTAAAAACTTAGTTTTGTGATGCAATTGAGTTGTTTATTCATTTGATTATGTTATTATTTTGCTTTAACTACATTCCTTTTTTTTTTCTTTCAATTTTGCTTATCAACAATAGTTAAATGTAAAAAGAAAATGGAAAAAAAAATAAAAAAAATAAAGTGCCTTAGCAACAACAATATGGAGCCTTAGTTTCTCAGAAGCAATTATTGGACGGTGTGTTTTATCTTTTAATTTTCTTTAATTATACTTTCTATGTTATGAATACATAAGATTTTTGGAAATCTTTAGATGTATGGAAAGACTTTTTGAAGTTTATAAAATTTGAGGAAGGGAAGTTGCCTAGATTTTCCAGTCTTGATCAATTATTTCTATTTAACCGTTGTCTTCTTTTCGAGTAATTATAATTTTCTTCTTAGGTTCTTTCTAAATAGAACTGAGTTAATTTAAATCTAGATTAATCTGAAAAGTAAGCTGTCCAATCTTTCCTCCAATGCTCCCCATGGCATGCTTGATGTGATTTCAAATTATGGTGCTGTAGTTTGAAGATTCTAAAAATTATCAGCATCAGACCATGGGAAATTTACTTGACATGAGAACTACTGTTCTTGTTTAGGCTTTTAGCTTGGTATGGCCTAGAATATCTTGTTTGTGGAACTGCTATTTATACTGCATTGTTGGAGGGAGGGAGGGAGCAGTTGAATCATAAGCTCATTTGAAAAGTACTGTTCGCTAGGCCAAGTTTGTGTTCTTTTCTTTGTTTTCCATGCTGGTAATTGTACTTTGTATTTGGCATGCGCAGGCTAATCACAATTGGAAACTTGGAAGGTGCTGTCAGTTTATTGCTTTCTACTTCTCCAGAGAGTCCTTACTTCTACCCAAATGCTCTACGTGCTGTTGCTCTTTCTTCTGCAGTGTCAAGATCTCTTCTTGAGCTGGCAGTTAAGGTGAGGGCTAACTTTGTTTTCTCTCTTTCTTGATTAAAACATGTGATTGTCTAGGTTTAATGATAATGCCTGTCTGTTTTGGGTGCTATCACTGCTCTATGATGATATAGGTCGTTGCTGCAAACATGGTCAGAACTGATCGGTCACTATCTGGCACTCATCTGCTCTGTGCTGTTGGGAGGTATCAGGAAGCTTGTTCACAGGTTTGGTTTGGTTCTGTTAAAGAAATCCTTTTTTCAGTTTTCTTGACAAACCTCAAAAATAAAAATCCAACCCAATGGTTGTTTCTTTTCTTGTTTTGTGTATAACAGAATCTCTAGGGTTTTTTTGTTGTATATTTTTGTTATCCATGATTTTATATATATGTAGGTATGCATTTACCTATTTATGTCTATATTTGAAGCTTGTAGTGGCTAGGGTATGTATGTCAGCTCATGATTGAGTTTGATTTGTGCATTTCTGGTGGGTTATCAAGCTCATAAAACATAGATGACTGACAAATCCAGGCTCATTGAATAAATAAGTACGAGTTTGAATTTAGGTGAACTTTGCTCATTTAGCTTCCACTAACAAGCTTGATAAGCACTTCATAAGCAAGCTCCACAAGATCATGTTTATCCTTTTAAGTAGAGCCCTTAAGTGTCATTATTTCTTAGCATTTCATAGAGCAGCTACATATCATGCTTAATTCTTGTTGTATGACTTTTGACTGACGGTAATTTTAACGAAATGCAGCTGCAAGATGCTGGATACTGGACTGATGCTGCTACTTTAGCTGCTGCACATTTAAAGGGATCTGATTATGCAAGGTTTATTTCTTTCTGGATTTTTTTTGCCTTCAGGGAGGACATTTTAGATTTCTCTAGCATTTAAAATTCCTAGAATTAGGATTACTCTGTTTTAATTCCATAGATATGCTGAAATTTGCCTGTGTGATGGTTTAACCATATGCCTTCCGTTCCTGTAATATGCTCATCTGCCATCTTGATTCCAAGTCGATGAAATTTTGATCCCATGTATCAATTTGATATCTTCCTTGGTATTCTTAACCAGAGGGGTTGCCTTTATTTAACATTGTTGTTATTGCAGGGTGTTGCAAAGGTGGGCAGAGCATGTCCTTCATGCTGAACACAACATTTGGAGGTACAACTGTTTTTCTTATTGTTCTTGTCCAATGCCTAATTTGCATTCTAAAGCTGAAGATGTGTGTGGTTGGATGCAGGGCTCTTATTTTATTTGTTGCAGCTGGGGCAATCCAGGAGGCATTGGCAGCCCTCCGAGAGGCACAACAGCCAGACACAGCTGCTATGTTCATACTGGCTTGCCGTGAAATTCACATGCAATTTATCACTAATTTAGGAGGTTCAGAGGATGAAACCAATGATTCAGTGGTTGACTTGCCTGGTCTAAGCCCAGGAAATGATGATGTAATTGCAGTTGGTGAATATTTTGGGGAGTATCAAAGGAAATTGGTGCACCTATGCATGGACGCTCAACCATTTTTAGATTGAACCAGGGTAGGCCGAAGTAGTTTCGAAACATAGCGTGGGGTATTTTGTTGGAAAAGAACATACCACCTGAGGCAAGCAGAATGTTCATCTCTCAGTCTCGTATGCCCCAAAGAATTTTTCTTGTATCCCAAATCTGGCACTCAGAGAAGGCATGCCAATTTGTTTTGGAAGCAGTATCTATGGTGGTGAATACCAATGAAGCTGGCTGTTGTAGAAACCGTCAAATATGTTGTAAGCTGAATGTTGTACAAAACTTCTATCCCTCAGGAGTGAGGGGATGAAATTTATTGGCCATAGAAGACATTTGTTCGACTCATATTCTTTGATTGTTAATTGCTCACCGTGGCATTTTCACTATGATAAAAATATACATCTCCTATATTTGATCAATTTTATCGTTTCTCCTTTGATTTCCGCTTAAACAATCTTTAAACAGTGGGAATTAGTTCATTTCGTTAGCAAGCGGAAATCATAAAGCATGGTAAAAAAAGCTTTCAGCAAAAAGTGGGAATTTCAGGAATGGATATGGTAATATATTTTCATGAAGAAATATGGATGATTTATGCGAACGCAACAGCAAAATTGTTTCTGAGAAATGGCAAAAAAAACTTCGTAACCTAATTAATCATACATGGGTGGGCACTTTCGAGTAGCGTACTGTGCAACTTGAAGACAGATTGCGACTAATACACGTCATTTCCCTCTCATGAGTAGGTTCAATCAGGTAGCTTCTCTACCAGAGTAATGGAATGGAGGCTTAAATTCATCTCCAAGATACTTGCTCCACAAGAAATAACATTCTAGGAGCCATATTATAGCAAATTCACCAAAACCAGGTGATGAGCGAGCATGACAAAAATGCTCAAGTTTCTTACAACATGGGTCAGCCGCCAAAGCTTTTCACTTAAGAATGCTGTTCAGCATTGAAAGAGCACTTGATACCCAGCAACATCCAGCCTCGTGTATCAATAAACTGACATGATTTGGCTCAAAATTTAAAAAAAAAAAAAAACTGACCAAATCTATAAGCCTATATGCCAGATACAGATGCCATTTAGATCTAGTAGAGACAAAAAACCTTCAAGATCTTGAGAATTCAACGAAAGAATCTCCTCCGGCATCGTGCAGATCCAAGCTCCTCATACTCTGCCTTAGTCACACGCATTAATTCATAGTCAGGACTGGATGCTAGAAGTGAACCCCCTCGCCACACACCTAGGATTGGACTGTCAACATTCCCAAAGAATTTACCAAATGGGAAGAAATAGCTTTCAAAGAAGTAAAACATATTAGAAGGTGAGAGTTTACTCTTCTTGTGTTGTTATGTTGACTTGGTAGTCGTCTGGGACAAGAGGGCGGAGATCCTTTTCTCTGAGTTTTTAGCATAAAAATATGAGAATAAATCAAAGTGGTCCCTCAAAGATGATATTAATACAGGCCAATCAGGGAAGTGATTGAGCTTACAGTCTCTCAACAAATCTAGGAAACAATGTGCTCCCACCGGTCAATATTATGCTGTTCAAGCACGAGATTTGAACACGTGTAAGTGGCATGAGCAAATCAAATTTGAGAATTTCAGATGCTTTTATAGAAATGTAATTGAAAGAACATTAAACCACCTTTGGTAAAGTACAGGATGAAGATAAGGATGGCAGGCATTGACAGCTCTAACAATGCATTCCGCTAGTCCAGCCTCATTCATTCCTGAAAAGAAGAGACGGGTTACCTAGTCACATTATGGTTATTGAAGTATTAGGCAAAAAAATGGAGCAACGTTCCCATTTCTTACGTCATTGGTAATTTAAGCAAACACATCTTCTCAAATGCTTTATTCTATATCCCATGCTCTAACAAACCAGACTATGGGTTCTAGTGCTAAATTCCAAACTTCTGCCTCCGAACCCCAAATAACTACTAGAACATCCCTAAATTGGCTCCCATATAAACTGGAAAACCCTAATTAATGTTCACAATTATCAAAACGAAAGATTATGATACACACCCAAATCTGCAGGTTGGAAGATCATCTCAGGAACAAGAAACCGCTCGTTTGTTAAGTCAAACTCCTGTACCAGGCAACCAAGACAATACTTTGAATATCACTTGAAATGAACAGGCAAAATCATCCACTTAATAAGAAAGAAAAACACTACATTTTTAGTTAAATCAACTCTCTTCCTCTCTGCCGTTTTATCCATAACTCCCAACTGATCTGTTTCATTCTTTGTTTCTATAGCTTCTGAAGGAGAGGCCCCATCAGTCAATGCAAGATGCCTCTTAGCTGCTTCAGGGTCTTTAACATAACCCTTTGTGTGAGTAACACCATCAGGCAAGACATAAGTACATCTAAAAAGATTGTCTTTTCCATGTTTCCTGTAAAAACGGTCTACACCATTTCAAAATAGCAGCAGAACAAATTGCTTATTTATTTACAGTGTTTTTAAAGCACGCATTGCAAGCAAACAATAATAACCCTTACCATGAACAACACCATCACCATCAGGCAAGACATTGAAGTACATTCATAAAGATTTTCAACATCATTTCAAAATCGCAGAACACATTGCTTTTCATTATCCAGTGTTATAAAGCACACATTGCAAGCAATAATACTGACTTGGGTATATACCTGGCAAACTGGAGATCTCTTTCAACATCAAGAGAAACAAAGCAAAGCTTCTCTTTAACATCGTCCATTAGAAGAGTCTCGTCCATGACATTAATGGCCCGATAGGAAACCAACTCCTTGAGATAATTAGTCAAAGCTTTCCCACCCAAATCAATTCTCTTCACCCCATAATTCAAGGTGATGTTCTGAAATACAGGCGCCGCTTGCGTGAAAGAGAAGCCGCAATCCACCACCAAACTACACTGGGCCTCGGAAACCAGGCCACATGGACGGCAGCTGGTCTCGTAGAGGTGGACGAGGGAAGGGGAATCGGCGACGACGAGAGAGCTGAAGCCGAAGTCTTCGAAGACGAGCTCGTCGGTGGAGCGTTGGATGGAAGGGAGGGAAAAGAGAGGTTCGGTTAAGAGGAGGGAAGAAGAGGAAGGGGTGACGTGGAGGAGGGAGGTGAAGAGGTGGGACCAGATGTCGCGTTGGAGGTCGGGGTTGATTAGGTAGCCGCGGTCGATGGGGCGGCGAATGGCGGCGGAGGTTAGGTCATCGGGGGAGGAGGAGAAGGTGGTGGTGGGATGGAGGAACTTCTTGGAGGTAAGGGGGCGGTAGAGGCAGTTGGGGATGACGACGGCGGGATTGCGTTCACCTCCTTGGCCGGCTTTAATGAAGCCACCACCGTTGTCCAGTACGACAACGTTTGACATTTGGGGGATTGGTGGAGATGCGGACAAATGTTGGATTCAGGTGGTGTTGGGGTTTTTAAGAGAGGTTTAACGTTTAAGGAAATGACCGCTGCTGCTCTTCTGCTACCCTTCACTTCATCAGCATCAATCATCATATAAAAGTAACAAATTTACTTACTTATCATTCATAATAATAAAAAATTAACTTCATTTTCCAGATTTATTCTACCTGAATCAAACCCATGGTTAAAAGTATGCTTCTATTTTTACAAATTTTAATTTTAATTTCTTGAAAAATGGCGTTAAAATAAAAGTATAGGAACTAATTTTTAAAGAATATATATATAAGAATTACATTTTAAACTTTTGAAAAGTACAAGATTTATGATATATTTTAACCTAATTTTTAAAATTGAAAATAATTATAATTTATAATTTAATTTAATAATAACTAAAAATTATTATTTAACTGAAAATGATAAAAATTAATTTAAAAATGGTGAAATTATCCTTCTATTTAAAATAAATAAATAGTTTTTCATCAAAAACCTTGAGTAACATATAAAGAAAATAATTTTACTTAAAATAAAAATAAATTATCAATATAGTATTTTGATGTCAACAAAACGGAAAATTTGATAAATAAAAAGTTGTCACCCTAGTTCTGATTTAATCAATATTAATAAAAATAATAAATATGATTTTTCACATCATATCATGTTTACATGATTTATCTCTTTTCTCTGTGATGTTTAGACAAATATAAAAGGAAAACATGATACTTGCACTGCATAGTTTATCAAAGGTATTATACTCATCGCACCCTCTGATGCAGGTGACGCTGTAAATACATGTAAACTCCAATGCAAGAATATTATGTAATTCCAAAATACATCAGCGAAGATGGTTGATGTGATAGTTATAATGTGGAACCATGATTATAATGTGTATTTTTAGTAGGGCGGATAATAGTACCCTCCTGCCTGCCCCATGCCATTCACTTGTGGCATCCCATACGGCATCATTACCGGTTGTGCAGCAGCACCATAGTAGACGGAACTTGCTGTGATCTTGGCCAAACTTGATTGCCCTTGCATTCCATCCCTTCCGTATTGATTCCATAGCTGTTGCTCCTGTACCAGTAGCTGCTGCTTCTGCTCCATGTCCGCTATCTGCACATACGAAGGCGGTGGCACTGTAAGCGATGCGGCAAAAGGATCCTGCTGTCCTACTGGCTGCACTGTACCATCCGGCGCAGGCAAAGCCAGCACTTGAGAAGCGGCCTTGCCAGGGCCAGGCATCGCAACACTACTTGCACTCCCACACATTAGCTGACTGGAGCTCACATGCTGCCTCACTGCCCCCTGATCATACATGCCATTCAGTAACAACGGATCAAAACCACCTGCTAATCCAGCTTTCTGCTTCGATAAATTACTAGCTGACTCAACCAACGCCAATTCCCAATCCGCTTTACCAGGCTCAGCAGCTGGTGTTTGCCATGCAGAAGTCACTTCTGGCTCTCCATTTGAAGGAAATGCTTCCCACGAACCATTAGCATTTGAGGTGGGTGATCCAGAGAATAAAGCCAACGCCAATTTGTTCCCTTGCTCATCAGCTGAAACCGCATCGTCCCTTAGATTCACAAGGTCCTCCGCAACCTGCGGTGGGACAGTCTTAGGCTGTTCAGGTTCAGGTGGTGGAGGAGGTGGGTTATAATTCTCAGGTGCAGGAAGAGCCTTTATTTCATTCATGTTTGTTTCAGGCTCCTCCTTAACCGGTAGTTTCTCTTCCCTGATTCTCTCCGGACTCTTCCGGCCATTGGCCATTTCCTTCAAAAATCCTTCAAGTGTACCCAAAAGCTTATCCGTAATTCTCTGCACTTCGGGATACTCGGATGACCTAGCAATTCCAACGTCCTTACACCAACCATAAAACCCAACAAGCTCATCAATCATCTTTGCAGCGCTAACATAAGCATCAAAACCCTTAACACAATCCACGTACTCCATCTCAGTAAACCTATCCAACAAAATCCCTAATGCTTCACATATCTCGCCATAAAGCCCGAAACTCTCCTTCAAAATTTGATAAAGTGCAACAAGAACCAACCTGCTATCTTTCGCCATACCGGCTGGCCTACAACCCAACACTCTATCAAGAATCCTCAACAACTGATGCAGCCTCCCTAAAACCCTCTCTGGCCTCATTTCCCTCATTGGTGTTCCCTCTTTCCTAACATCTTTTCTTAAAGAATCATTCAAATCACCATAAGACCTCGATCTCCTATCAGTTTCTCGGTCATAATCATCCCTAAATTCACCATACTCACGCCTATTCCGCTCATCTCTCTCAGCAAACTTGTCCTCCCCATCTCTCTTCTTCTTCTCAAACACCGAAAATTCAACCTTCTCATCCAGATACATAGCATAAAACCTAACAAAACCAGCATGATCCCACGAATTCGAATGTGCCTCATCCCTAAAATCAGACATATTCAAAACCCTCATCCCTCTCCTAGTTGCATACACAATCTCCTCTTCAAAAAAAGGGTTCCCATCAACCAAAAGCCTATGAACAAGCATCAAAGACTTAAGTGCCACAATCCAATCATGGGTTTTACGCAATCTTTTCGACACCGTAGCGATACAAGCACTAATATAACCCCTAGAATATGATGTGAGGCTTATGATCTCCCGGAAATACTTCTCATCAGCTGGATCTTCATCATGGCTTGTGGCTTTCACCACCAAAACTTCCAGTTCCGGCGCTATGTTTCCCGCCACTTTGGCTATGCTTATACTCGTCTGATCCTTCACAGCCCCGATCGCTTTACGGATTGTGCTTGGCGCCATTAGAAAAACACCCTGCTTTCCTTTCTAATCTAATTTTTTTATGTATCTTATATAAAGAAAGAAAGAACGATCAAATCTTTATGCTCCAAAACGAAACGTCTGCAATAAAAACTGAAACTGGCTTGTTCTTTTTGATAAAGAAATTATAAACTTTTTTATCCTTGAAAATGCGAAACTTAACAAAAAAACTAAAATCGGGTCCCTTTTTTTTCTTCTAATATAGACTCTTGATCCAAAAACGAAATTGAAAATGAAAATGGGGGTTTATCTGCGTTTACCTTTCAAGACTTTGTTAGATCCCAAAAGGTAGGAGAAGATCTATGAAGAATTTCACGGCGCAGATGGTGTCCGTAACAGACGGTGGAGAGCGGACCCAAAAGACTTAACGGTGACTGTATAAATTTACTCTCTTTTTTTTTTTTTTTTTAGTGCAGAGATGAATTGGGAGTGAAGAATCTATTAAAGTTTCGTGATTGTCTCCATTTCTATAGCTGTGTGTGTTATACTCAAAAGGGAAGAGAGAGAGAGAGAAAAGTAGCGGGCAAAGATTTGCAAAAGCGCGTAATGGCCGGCGAGATGCTTCCGTCTATTAATATAATTAAATTTTTATTTTTAAATCTTAAATAATATATAATATTTGTTTTAGAATAAATAGTTACTTTTAGGATGACTATTTAAAATCTAAATCAATTTTTTAAAGATTTTTAAAATTTTATATTCATTATTAGATATACTAAAATAAATAATATATAATTGATCAAATAAATAAATAATATTGTTTAGCTTTATAAATAAAATTAAAAGTTATTTTTGAAATAATAAATTTAAAAGTGGTTGTATATCTATTTTAAATTAATTTATTCCAGAAAAAATTAAAATTTATTGAGGATAAATGATATGATTTTTTTAAGTCGTTTATCGAAATTTTTAAATTAAAAAATAAAATAAAAATATAAATTATTTAAAAGGACCAAATCAACAATATTCCTTATAATGATGTTTCTTAGAATAAGAAAATTTCAAAATTAATAAAAAATAGATGTCAGCCTCATTCTAGAATTTTACATTCAAACATTAATATTTCATTCACTTCTTTCATTTATTGACTTTAATGATATTTTACTAATACTCTTTTCATTAAAAAAATATACTTATAATTAAATTAAATGATGCCACTCTTTAAAATTTTTATTTATCCGATTAAGTATTAATTCAGTAGATATCGATAGTATTATTAATATAAAAAGAGTTTAAGTATATTAAAATATATTATCTTCTTATCTAAATATTAAAGAGAGATTATGAATATTTATAGACATTATATCATAAAATAAAAATTAAAAATAATAATATTACACTCATATAAAATGAAATAAATAAAAATAATCTTTATTATAAAATCATTTTTCATGAAATAAAATTACAATGAAAAAGGGGAGGCATGAATGCTCTCTCTCCTTCCTTTTCACGTTTAAGGAACCATTCAAAGCGACTGTTTAAAATTAATTAATAAATAAATGCTAACAAAAGTAAATTCATTGTTAAATTAATAAAACTACTGTCCTAATGGATAAAATTTTGTTTTAATTATTTAACTATAAAAATAATTTTTGATAATTAATGAAAAAGTAACTGACACTTTTTATCAGTATAATAATAATTTTAATCCTTAATTTTTATACTTTTTATCAAATTGACCATAATTCTATATAAAAATCAAAATCTTTTAAGAATTTGAAAAACTCTAGAAAAATTTAAATTAGACAACATTTTCAAAATAGATAAAAAAAAAGAAAAAAGAAAAAACCAATTGAATTTGAAGGTCTATACAATGTAGTGTTTTGCTCAACTTTTCTTTTTGAACCCTCATTTAGAAACCCAAAATTTATCTTTGGTTCATCCTTTCTCGTACATTTCTCATACAAATTGGCTCCAAATTATGGATGAATACTATAATCGACAGCATCATCAACTTCATAATAATGACAACAATCACCGCCACTGCAACAACACAACATCTACCATGTTTGTTCAATTCCCCACTTTCCATTTTGCCCTTACCATCACCAAAACGGAAAACCCTAATTACCCTTCCCAAACCAACATCGTCGCCTTCTCCTCCTCTATACACCTATGTGCTCCTCGCTCCTAGGTCCTGGACCTAATTACGACTATAATTATAGTACACTCCACCTTAGTTTAATTGTCATTATCACGAATACACACCTTCATTTTCGGCATTAATATTTTTGGTTTGCCAACCACTGAATCTGACTTGTACAATTCTCTATACTCAGTACTTCTACGTGGGTTGGATTCAAAATCTAAGTTATCAGCTTTCTTATAGCGTTGGACATTGTTGCTTCAAACTCAAGTTATTAAAAAATCTATCTTCTTAAACTTCTTTGAAATAAATGAGCAAGGAGAATAGCTTAGCAAGACAATAAAAGATGGATTAAACTTAATAAATTGATGTAAATGTTGTTACTAGTTAACCATAAAATCAATTAATCAATAATCAAAACTCAACCTAAAAGAAATACAACACTATAAATGATTCATCTTTGAGTTTTTTACCAAAATAGTACTAAAAAAAACATGAAAATAATACAGTAAAAATATTATGTACCAAAATGGTACACCAGGGGTGGTGCCGCCTATGTTAAGGGCGTGACCGGCCCAAAATCTAAAAAAAAAAAATTGTTAAAAAAAAACAAAAAACAAAAAAAGCTGTTAAAAAAATACCTTTTCTCTATTATATTTTTTTTCTCCTCTTCTTCCTTCCTTACTTTCTCTCTATTCTCTTTTTCTTTTTCTTTCTTATTTTTCCCTCACCAGTGCCGCCCTCTCCTTCTCCTTCTCCTTTTCTTTCTCTTTTTCTTTCTTTTTCTCTTCTTCTCCTTGCTTCTTGCTTCACCTGCTGCTGAACTTGGGGACCTTATAATGGTCCCCAAACAGAAAAAATAAAGGAGGCCGTGCATCTTTGGTGCCGCCTTTGACACCTCCACCTTCAGTGTCGCCTCTGCCATAAGCGGCATCACCCCGAATGTACCATTTTGCTACATAATATTATCACTGTATTATTTTTGTATTTTTTTTGTGCTATTTTAATAAAAATCCCTTCATCTTTGCACCAGAATCAAACTAAAGATCTCATAAATCTCGTCAAAAATTAAAGAAAATAAACTTTTTATGTATAACTTAATTTGTTATATATTTATATATATTTATAATTTTACATACCTTTATATAATTTTCAATTTTTAAAAAGAATTTTGAATTTTTTATATAATATCAAGGTTAATTTAATAAAAATATAAAAATTGAGGAATAAAATTATTATTATACTGATTAAAAAAAGTTTGATGTCACTTAACGTTCAGGTCACCAGAAAAAAAAACAATTTTCAAAATGTTAGCAACTAAGTAGTTATCTTTTACAATTAAGTCACCAAAATGAAAATTATTCATAATTAAGTGACTATGGCTGGAGTTTACCCAAAAATATCAATGTATAGCATCTCTTTTTAAAACAACATTTTCACAGAGGACGTAAACAGTGAATTATATATCAGAAAAGAAAATTTGAAGGCTCAATTCTTTTCTCTCTTTTCTTTTTCCTTCCCCCACAATTTCAAGGATCAATTCGTTGCTTATTCCAACTGTGTCTGTCATTTTCTCCGAAAGCGAGTGAACTCAGTTACTATGTTCATCCTCCGAGTTCACTCGGTGGACACCGAGTTACCCCTCACCAACGCCGAAGAAATCGAATTCTATACCATCACTTCCCTATCAAACCCTAACCCTAAATTCCGCGAAAGGAGAGGGGTCGTTCACCTCTATCGGAAGGCGTCTCAGAGCTCCCTCCCTAATCCTAGTTCTCGCTCCACTTCTCTTTTTGTCGTCGCCGTCCCTAAGTATCTATCCGCTGCCGATTTCATCCGATTTGCTGGCTCCCACATCGAGAATATCACCTACATCCTCTTCGTCTGGTATCATTCATCTTCCTTTATCACGCTTCCTTTTTATCATTTTGATCCCAAATTGATGATTTCTTTTCACTTTAAAAAACACAATTCTATCTTTGCATTATACTTACGCTTATAAGAAAAAAAAAGGGGGGGGGATTAAAAATTTCTTTTTCGTTAATGCTCAATTTTTTTTAATATTAGGAATGATGGAATGGAAGATAGGTATAGCGTATTAATAGAGCTAGCTGCCCAGTCGGCGGCCGATGCATTCTATTTTAGCTTGAATGGGAAGCGGTTTTCACCTGCTGAGGTTGGTAAACTTTGCCTCAAATTACTTCGTTTTGATCCTCTTTTGAATAACAATTTTGATTAACGAGTTGTGTTTCTTTTAGGTTGAGTTATGTCACATCCTTTTTACGCAATCCGTGGAATACACCGAATTGGGTGAGATTGCAAGCACACCTCCTGTAGGATTCACCGAGTTGCCTACTTGCCCCATTTGTCTTGGTTAGTATAAAGCCTAAATTACTCTATTCATCTTGTCTGTTCATGTTGTTATATATTTATGATATTAATTTCACCTCTCTTTTTTTGTTTGGTGTATGGCAGAGAGATTGGACCCGGATACTAGTGGGATACTTAGTACATTTTGTGACCATTCATTTCAATGTTCTTGTACTTCAAAATGGACTTACTTGTCCTGTACAGTAAGCTAGCTCTTGGTTCCTTGAATAATTTTTGCACTTTGTATTGTATTAGTGTCTGTTATCCTTCTAGCATGATCCAGGAGAAGCTTACTTTTTTCTTTCTTTGGGTATCGATTACTACCATTGCATCTGCATCTATTAGGCTTAGGAAACATGTTACTTAAAATTGGTATTGTTTCTATTTTTTCTATGGATTAATGTTTTAATCAGTATTATGTGTGTTGATAGGTCTGCCGATTTTGCCAGCAGCAAGAAGAAAATCCAGTCTGTTCTATTTGTGGATGGGGGGAGAATCTTTGGATCTGCTTGATATGTGGTTTTATGGGGTGTGGAAGGTAATGCAGTATCAGCTGATCCTTCCTTATTGTGTTAAAAATCTTTTATCAGTACCTAAGCGCAGTTATTTTATTTATGTTTTGAATTTTTTTTTATATGAATTTGTGCTCTTTTATGTTTCAACCAACTCTTTTGTGGCCACTGCAGATATAAAGAAGGTCATGGGGTTAGACATTGGAAAGATACACAGCATTGCTATTCCCTTGAATTAATATCACAGCAAATATGGGATTATGTGGGTGATGGTTATGTGCATCGTTTGACTCATTCAAAAGTTGATGGCAAACCAGTTGAGATCAACTCCCGTTGCACATCAATTGAAGGAACTTGTCATTCATGTGGCTATGGTGATGATTCTGGAATTAATGAGGCCATCTATAGCAGCAAAGTTGAAGCGGTATATTGTCCTTATAAATAACTTCTGGCTGGTTATTTTTCAATGATAAGTTTTTAAACTAGTTGAATGGAAATCTTAACTATGTTATTTTTTTAAGCTCAACGGGTTCCCTTGAATGAGTAAAACAATTTCATTATCATGCTTTGTGATTTGGTTTTGAAACTTTGTGTCTTTAGTTTTTGATATATAACAAAATAACTGCCATACTTCACGTGCACATGTACTGACTTTGACATAAGTGCCAATGGAACAGGTTTTTGATGAGTACAGTCGGCTTCTGGCTACTGAGTTGGAGAAACAAAGACAAGTAAGAGTAACACTGATGTTCTTTTAATTTTTAGTATTATGGATTTCCTTCACTGTTCTTGTGTTTGTGTCCTACTGGTGCTATTGTGGCTTTTTACTGTGTTAAGAACTAGTATTTATCTTCTGTTTTCACTCCCCTCCCCCAGAACTATGAATCTTTACTTGCTGAAGCCAAAGGCAAAAGAGATAGTACCATTGCTGAAGCAGTGGAGAAGGCTGTGACATCTGAGATGCAGGACATCCAAAGCAAACTGGATAAGTGTACAGAGGAAAAAAATGCTCTTGCTGAGGTGTGTTTCAACGTATTCTGATATACAAATTTTGTATGCACTTAACTGTGTAAAGCATTTGCATAATTGGTTCTTTTATAACATCACCATTATCAGTTGCACAGTTTGTAGCATTTGTCACCATCTGAGTTTTTTGTCACAGATCAACCGTAAACTCATAAAAGACCAACAAGTTTGGCATGTAAAGGTCAAGGAAATCGAAGAGAGGTACTCTTATTTCTTGTTCAAACGGGCAAAGCTTGCTACTAGTCCACATTCAACTCATTTTTGTATTTACCTCTTTTTTTTGAATTATTTATTCCATCCATTGCTTAGTTGCTTGTCTTTTGTCTCTCAGGTGTTACGTTCTGACTTTTTTCTTGCATTTTTCTTACATGGTTATTTTGGTTTTCACTTTAGGGAAGCCTCTGAATCGAGGTTAATGGATGAGAAGATACTTGATCTGGAAGAGCAGGTAACTTAATGGGCTAAGTTTATATGTATCTATGCAATTGCTTGAGATAACTGGCTTTGACAGTAATTATTTATCATGACAGGTACGTGATCTTAAGGTCTATATCGAAGCTCAGAAGACACTTACTGACATGACGGATTCAGATAGCATCAAGGGAGGAACGGTGTTGCCTGTTCCATCAACGCAATCATCCTCGACTAACACCAGGAGGCACAAGAAAGCAGGCCGAAGGCGGAATTAGGTTAATGGGATCTCGCCGAGGAAAAGAACAATCGTGTTTTTTGTTGTACAGTTGAATAATTCGTAGATACATAAAATGAAGATTTAGTAAAAAAAAAATGAAGATAATATATGGAAAATTTAGGCGGCCTGGGTAAGTGTTTTAACATAAGAGTTTTATATCCAGAATTTGTTTAGATGTGAGTTATATTGATTATTAACCGCGAAACAAGTAAAAGAACATGAATCTTGGCATCAGCAAAAAATGGTTCCAGCCAATGGCATGGAACGTGATCGGGGGTTGGAAGATTTTACCATTAATTTCTCCACTTATGAAGCTCTATCGTGTGCACCATGCGCTTGTGACAAGGTTGAGCGGATATCAAAATTTTTAACATGTTATAAGAATGTCATAACCAATCGGTCATTAGAATATGATGATCTCGCAACTTAAAATTATAAATTTTTATACGAACTTAGATGTCATTTTATCTATATCCATTCAAAGTGTACTTTTTTTTTAATTTTATTATATTTTTAAAAAAATTAATTGCATGGATATCGAAGTATATAAATCAAATACTAATATAAATTTAAACAACTAAAAATATATTTTCAAAATATTTCCCCCCCAAAAAAGTCGTGGAACTGATTTCCCATCAGTACTTTTTCTCTCTCTCTTTCTTTTTACCTTTCAAGTTCATGATATCTTATTATAATCAAGAAATTTTCTTTCAACCAAATCATCAAAAAAAAAAAAAAAAGCCAAAAAGAATTAAAAGCAATTGAAACCGAAAATTTTGCAGATAAACCTCAGAGTTGATGAAGTAAAAACAAAGAAGAAAGCATATAAACAAGGCGATTTAAACCTACAAATGAATTATTTATTTAGTGTATAAGAAAACAAAGACCGAGATCAAAGAAAAAAATGAAGCAAAGTTTTTGATTTTATTGAAGATGAAAATTATTCGAAAGTGTAAGATGATAAAATATAAGATTATTGAAAAGTCTTGAATCTATAGGATTTTCAGTCTGCTTTTGCGGCATGTTTTCTTTGTCTGCTATCTTGGCATGTTTTTTATTTTTTTATTTTCTTGTTCATTTGATTTCCATTTAGTTGATTGTATCTTTCGATTGATTATGGAAGAGGAGATTGTAGGTTCGGAGATTGGGGATGAGGAGGACGAAGCATGGGAGAATGGGGGGAAGGATCGATATCGGTGGAATCTTATGAGTTTTGCTTGGTTGGATCGTTCCTTACAGTGAGTGTTGTTCAATTCCAGGTCATGAGGAATATTATAGCTAATTTCTTGCATCAATTGGGGGTGATTGGATTACTGAGATTGAGGATAAACAGTACCTTTTTTGGTTTTACTACAAGTTGACATAGACGGGGTTGTATCGAGGTCCTCAAACCTTTAATAATCATCTTCTTGTTATGCACCAGCTTTAATAATATTTGGGTTTAAGGTATCTGTTAATTGATACAGTTAACTATCTTAATTCAATGTCAAAGTGTTATAAGTTGTGAATCAAAACCTACGATGAATGCACACGGGATATATAAAGAAACTTATCTACTTGATGCTTTGTTAGCACAGCGAAACACTCTAATAAAACTGAAGTTATGAAGATAATTATCATAAATATTATGGGATAAATATTATAAAATTTAAATTCTTTAGGATTCTATAAATATTAATCTTAAACTTTGATATAATTATATCTATACTCTTAGATTCGGGGAATTTATCTCAAAATAAATGTTCATAGAATTTGCTTTCATTTTGTTTCAGTGCTTTGAAAAATTTCTAGCGAGAATTCTCGATATTCGAGAGTAAAATTGAATCTAAAATATCGCCTAAAGCTACGTGTTCATTGATGCCAAGCCGAGCAAGGCAAGGAGCAGTAATTATATAGCCAGCTGAGGCCTTTGAAAATTCACATTTGAGAGTGAAAATTTAGCCCAGATAAGGGAAACCCTTAAAAGGCCTAAAACCCATCACTATACTATTTATCATGAAATTTTAAGAGAAACCAACCCCAGCCTATTTTTCCTAGTTGAAATTTCCAAAGACAAAAAAGAACCTACTTTAGCTGCACTATGTTTCTTTTACATCCCCCGGGGAGAAGAAACCTAAACCTATCTGCATTTTGTATTAAATATGAAGGAAGATGAACTGCTGAATCTGAACGGGCAATGGAACCCATCTTTTTAATCATCTCCTTGAAGGAATACTCTTCTGGGAGCATATCGAACAGATCATCTCCCCTGCATATGATTCTCTGTATTCTAGAGTAGTTTAGAAACGCTTTCCTCTTTACTCTGTCTGCATGGCTATAACCAGTCATCTTCAACGTGAATTCTTCCAGGCTAGGGAAGCAAAAGCTGCAATGCCATCCTGCATCCGAAAATATTACATCCGATTGCCGTGAGTGCCGGTACCGAGTCTGTGGGGTGTAGATCTGAACCGTGGCTCGCCAACTGCTGTAATCCACTGGGAACTCGAACGAATACATGTAATGCTTCAACTCAAGGTGCAATATAGGTGGTACTCCATCACACCATTGTAGTAGTTTCAGTGTGTGGGGGCTTGGGACCTCATCTGTGTCCGACATTATTACAAGGTCTCCGTTAGATATCCCGGCACTGTGAAGCAATCCGTTCATAGCACCACGTTGGAGTGATTCGAGAACGAATGGATCTTTGAGCGAACCAGGGGATGCAATTCTGCCAGGGAATACACCGTAGACGATCTTCTCCTCCGCAAAGGCAAACCTGGCACGGTTTGATGCAAAGAATAGAGGTTTGCGGATGCCGGTGAAAGTGGTGTTTGACTCCATGATAACAAATTTCGAAACATAGGGGTTAAGCTCGTGCCACCTGATCTCAAGCAAGTCTAGTTCATTGCTGAAGATGATGTTGTCGAAGATACGACGTGGTTGTGAACATATGGACCAATTATGGAGGCGACAAAGGTGTTCCACTGAAACATTTTCAGCATAATAGTGAGGTAGGCGTCTGAATGGCAGATGGGGCTTGTCCCAGAGTGGCCGGAAAAAGTAGGATATCTTCTGGCCATAGTTATATAAGCCAATCACGCAAACTGGCGTAAGCATCAAGAGGGCGAGAAAAAGAAGCTTAGGTGGTGATCTTCTGGTAGTGAGGCGGCGGATTCGTGTTGCCATGCTTTGAAGTAGAAAAGCTTAGGAAAGACAGCAATTGGCATGCTTTGCTTATTCAATTAACAAACAAACAATCATGGCACCGAGATAACCTGCACAAATTCACCAAAATTTTAGTTCTAAAGCAACAAATATGTCAAATTTACCCAAAACTGGTTTTCATGAAAGTTAAAAGACAAGCATCGATTCTCTCTACAAACAACAATACAGGCAATTTTTGTCCCATTATAAACCATATACTGAAAAAAAGCATAAATCTAGCATTATATAGAGACAAAGATGTGTTGGGATAAACCCGTGTAAGCAAACAAGCAAAATAACAAATAAATTAAAAATATCGAACATATAAATTTTATGTGAAAAAACTCCTCTGAAAATGATAAAAAAGTACGAGCAAAAAAATATTTCACTAATATGAGAAAATTACAAGAGAGAGAATTAAAATTAAGAAAATCCGAAACCCCGAAAAGATACTCTTCAAACTGAAACACAAAAGTCTCCCTTAACTATGTTATTTTTTTTTTGTATTTAGGTGATCTAATTCACACACTAATCCCAATAGCTCTAAAGTACCCGATAGCTTTAAAGTAACTATATTTAGTGCCCACTTGCCCTAAATACATTTTAGATATTAATTAAACCAATATACTATTAAATACCTAGGAATTAGGAAATAATCTGAAAATTGTTATCCAAGGAATCAGCTGCATATTTTCATATGACGTGGTGTCGTCGGGATGAAGATTTTTTTCTCATCGTGACCATGGCTCCTCGTTGTGATCTCATTGTCTGTTTTGGCATGAAATGCGAGGCATGCTCCACAAGATGCTTAAATTCAATCAAATATGCCATAGGTGATGGGATCAAAGTTTAACCATGACAAAACTCTCCGTTCAAAAACAAACAAAGATGCTAAATTTTTTAGCGAATTGCAGTGGTTAAAGCTATCGTGTAATACTAGTGAGTTTGCGGGGGCTCTTTCCCCACCCAATATTGTACTATAAAAATGCATTTATTACTTTATAAGCTGGATCTGGTAATTCTCTTAAAACAATCACAGACTATACATTTTTATTTATTTATAACAAATGATCTAATTACAAGTTCAAAACCTTAATTAATTCCTTTTTAAAATCATAAAAAGAGTTCACCTTTTCACTTCACCGCAACACCTCTTCTGAGTAACATTAAACTCTTAAGCCCCATTTTTCCGCTCTAATTTTAATCCAATTTCACAAGGAAAAAAAAAAAAAAAAAGGGCGCCGCAGTTCAAAATTATTGCAAGCAAACATGAAACCCCAATGGATTTACACTTTGTTCGATATTCCATATCCAAACACTAAAAAATGAGGGGAATTTCAGCATTCAACGCAAAATAATACTCATAAAACCAAAAATTCCCCCCCCCAAAAAAAAAACAAAAAGAAGAAGTCCGATTTAGAGGCCAAAACCTGTTGTTTTACTATGAAATAGTAATCACTTTAAAGATTAAAAATGTATTTTCTATTTTTAAAAAAGAACAATGACAGAAATGAAACATTGAAAAGGGAGAGAAAAAGTTCACCTCTGTTTTTTAGTCTATTTGAAGGTTGAATGCTACAGAGAACGGAGAGATTCGAAGGCCGATGGAATTCCCGCCAGAACATCCGGAAATTACCGTTTAATCCTTCCCACCAATTTTTAAAAAGAAATTTGTTTAGCACTCTACTTTCACCTACCTGAAACGCTGGGGACATGCAAAGAAAGGGAGGGATAAAGAGAGAAAAAAATTACTATTTTTGTCAAGACGAAGAGATAGGATATGAGAGAGAGACTGTGCAGTCCACTTGAGAATTGCGAGAGGGACAATTGGGTAATGTACAGTTTGTTGAACCTCTCTCATTTGTTTTACCTGTTTGGTGATATAGATAATACTGGAGGAGAGATATAGACAGGTATAGGCGGTTTCCTCATGCGAAACACACATGGCATTGGAGTAAGATCAATTATGTCATACGTGGGCTGCTTTGCCGTTCAGCCAAATGACTGTTATAGCCTTTGCAATTTTTGTATGCTTCAGTTCACCTCCACAATGTTACGTACTAGTATAAATACAACACAATCACATGCTCCAACTGCTATAACTATAATAAACTCATATTTATGTTGTTGTTTTGCTACAATTTTTTTTTATTATATTATTATTATTTTGTTGTTATTGTTTAGATATTTTATAACTCTTCGTTTTATTGTTAATTTTGTTACTATTTTAGAGACATTTACTTCTTAAGTTGCAACAATTTAAGTGTTATTTAACTATAAAGATTTTTTTAGCATATTTTCAGTATATTGAGAAATATTTATTTTAGTGTTTTAAATATATTTAATGTATTATATTTTTATAAAAAATTAATCTAAAAAAATTAATACAGGCGGGTTGTGTTGGGCTCAAGTTTAACATTTTTAATTTAAACCAAGCTCGGGCCTAAAAGTTTGCTTCGGCCCAACCTGTGATAAAGTCTACTTGATACAAAATATAGAGATTTAATCTCTATACTTAAAAAGTTCAAAATGCAATCCTCTTGCTTTTTCAAATTGAAACTGATAGTTCAATCATTATTGTTGTTAGTAGTTTCCTTTAAATTTTGTTAACTTAACATGTTTATTTTTTTGTCAATCATATGTTACATCACATGAGAACACTTAATCAACATGCAAAATTGACAAGTTTTGACAGAAAATATTTATGATTTTAATCATTGGATTAAAATTTTAAATAAAAAATTAGAAGACTTAATTTCTGACTTTTAAATATTAAGACTAAATCTTAAATTTTATCAAAATATATATTTTAACGCACTAAATATTAAAATATATTCACAATAAATCTAAATTAAAATCCATACACAATACAAAAGCTAAATTTTTATTAAATGAGTTACTATTTTTTATAATATATAATATAATTGATTAAATTAATGCAATAAGTAAAGTAGTAAATATTGTATTTTATTAATATTAGTAAGTATTAATATATGTATCTTTCAATATATTATTTTAGATTTATTGATTTTTTAAAATATATTAATAATATTATTTTATTTTAATATAAAAATTACATTTATATATCTAAACTTTTTTAACTATTATCAAATATTAATTAATTTTCATCTATTAATAATAAATTAAAAATCATTTGATGGTTGATAAACTAAAGAATTAAAAATATATTGAAGCCCAAGCCTAAGTTTTGGAACATTTATATATATATATATGTAAGTTGTTGCAATTAATTTTCTTCAAAGGCAGCCACCATTATTAGCAACCAACACTTTTTGAATGGAAAAATTAGGTATCCACTTTCTCTTTCTCCAAAAATTAGGTATGGGTCATTATTATGGTTATGAATCAACTTGAAAATTATTATACTTTTTTTAAAATTCGCAATTTAATTGTTAAATTATTGTATAAAAGCATTAAAATTTATTTAAATAAAATACTAGAAATAAATTCAAACTTTAAGGCTTAGTAAAAAATAGGATAAATCTCAAAATTATACATGAACTTTGATTTAATGTGTAATTGTATAAATAGACTTTAATTTGATGCAATTATATACGTGAAACTCTAATTGTGGTTCAAATGTATACTTGAAACTTTTAATTTTATTTTAACAACACACATTTAAAAAAATAAATACATTAATTTATTTTTATTCGGATTAATATAATTATTTATGTATGTAATATATAAACATAAAATGATGTTATATTAATAATTGTGTTAATAATTTACAATAAGTATAAAATTACATAAAATCAAAATTTATGTATACAATTGCGTATTAAAACATAGTTCATGTATAGTTTTGAAATTTATGCCTAAAAAATCACCATAGTTTTCTATTGTTTGAAAAATATCCACGTATCCAAATATATTAACTTTAAGGTTTATTTATTAAATAAATTTTAAATAAAAATATGAATTTACCCTTTGCTAATTTTTATTATTCTATTTTTTTATATCGATTCCTTTTTATTGTAGGGTAAATTACACTCAAAGTTATTAAATTATTAGTAAGTTTACATTTTGATCACCAACTTCAAAAACTTACAAAATGGTTATTAAACTATTAAAAAATCTTCATTTAAATCACTAAACTATTTGAAAGCCTTTATTTAGGACACTGGCTATTAAGATTGTTTTAAAAGAAAAAGTCCGAGTAGCGAGCTCTAAGCGACAATTCAACAATCGATATAGTGGATTAGTACCCATAGATAAGTAGAAGAACATACCTTATACCCAAGTTGATCTAATGGTCAATTTCAGAGATTGAAGAAAAAAAACTATTTAAATTTTGGTTTGTAGATTCGTAATATTCAAAGTTGTTTCATAAAAAAATGAATTGTAAAAGATAATGAAAAGGAGAAATTTTGATTAGTTCAGGCAGTGCAAACATAGAAGGTCATACACTAATAATTTCAACAACCTAATGACTTAAATGAAACTTTCTAATAGTTCAATGATCATTTTGTAACATTTAAAGTTGAGTGACCAAAATGTAAACTTATTGATAATTCAGTAACCTTGGGTGGAATTTACCCTTTGTTTTACAATTTTCAATAAAAATAAAAAACTAATTAGTTATAAATTATCTTAAGTATTATTAATTTAAATTAAAAATTGCATTATATGTTAAATATATTTTTCTTGTCTATTTAAAAATGTTAAAGAATTATAATTAATTAATTTTAAATAAAAATAATTTAATGAATTTATCTGAAGTTAATATAGAATTGAATATAAATATAATTTTACAATACTCAATTATACTTGAAGTCAAATATAATTAAATTAGAAATTAGTTTTATAGCATTTCAATATTATTTTAAAATAATTAAAATTTTATTTTTAATTAAAATAGAGGGAATTTAAAAAAAAAATCACACTTCATTGTTCTTCTTCGCTTTTCCTCCAAAGGTTTCTAGCTTTCATATTTCTAGTTTTCATCAAATGACTCTCCATTTGATGAGAGCAAATTGGTGGAGGAAACAAAAGATGACGCTTTTGTTGTAATAAAAGATCGAAAAGAAAATGGAACAACTGATGAAGTAGAATCAGATCAGTCTTAGGATGTGTCAAAACTGAGACCCTTTGCAAGAATTCATAAAAATCATCCTCCTAATAATGTTATTGGCAGCATTACTGGTGGTAGAAGAATCAGGGAAAAATAGATATTTAACTATCGAGACATGAATAAGACAAGCTGTTATGTCTCGATCACCGAACTAGAGAAAATTGAGGAAGCATTGGAAGATGAACATTGGTTGAATGCAATGCAAGATAAGCTACAACTGTTCATTTGAAATGATGTTTGGACACTTTTCCTCGTCCTCAAGTCTACAATGTGATACAAACCAAGTGGATTTTCAAAAATAAGAGCAATGAACTTGGAAAACATCACTCATAACAAAGCTCAAGCGGTGGCACAAGGTTATACGGAGGTTGAAGGTGTTGATTTTGGTAATTAAAAAAAAAAAAACCCTTTGCACCAGTAGCCAAGTTAGAATCCATTCGACTTTTTCTTCTTTTTGCATGTCACCTTAACATTAAACTCTTAAGGGTGCATTTTTTAATGAACTTCTGAATAAGGAAGTATACGTGGAGAAACAGGAAAGGTTTTGTGGACCTCATAAGCCTGACTATGTTTACAAACTATCAAAGACCTTGTATGGATTAAAATAGGCTCCAAGAGCCTAGTATGACCGTTTGTCATAGTTTTTGTTGCAAGAAGGCTACAAATAGAGCAATGTGGACAAGATTTAATTTTCAAAGAAGACCAAGAGCAGCATGACCATTGTGCAGATCTATGTAAATGAAATCATTTTTGGATCCAACCTTAACAAAGCTAAAGATGAATTTTTGGAACTAATACGTCCGGAGTTTGAAATGAGTATCGTTGGTGAGCTTACTTATTTTCTTGTTTTGCAAGTTAAACAACTTGAAAAAGACATCTTTGTTAACCTAGAGAAATATGTGTTGAATATGGTTAAGAAATTTGGCTTTGAGTAAGCTAAAGATGCTAGAACTCCTATGAGCTTAAGTGAAAAGTTGAGTATTAACAGAAATGGTATTTCAATAGACTGTTCATCTTACAGAAGAATCGTTAGGAGCTTACTATACTTAACAGTTAGCAAGCCAGATATTTGCCGGAGTGTTGTGGTATATGCATGGTACCAAGCCAATCCGAAAGAGTCTCATCACAAGGCAGCAAAATGGATTATCAAATATGCGAAAGCTACATTTTATTTTGGACTATGGTTTTCTAAATACACTAATTTATAACACTTGTTGGTTATAGCGATGTAAACTAGGCCGGTAGTATTGATCATAGAAAAGCATCTTAAGTGCTTGTTTTTAAGTTCATTTCATTATCCACAGCTAAAGCAGAAAACATAGGAGCTGGGAACTCCTACGCATAGCTACTTAGAATTAATCAAATGTTGTTTGATTATAGGGTTCCAATAGATGTTCTGACAGTATATTGTGACAATACCAATGCTATTAACATTTCTAAAAATCCTGTGTTGCACTCTTGTATTAAACATATCAATATCAGACGTCACTTTGTCCGTGAACTTGTGGAGACAAAAAGGGTAGTATTACAACATATTTCAACTAAAAATCAGCTTGCGGATATTTTCATTCAAAGAGGTTTGAAAATTTAAGGAGTGCTATTGGTATATGCCGAATGTGACTTGCCTTGGGTAGTCAAAGGGCACATTTTATAGATTACTTACTGCTTATTTCCGACATCTATTATTTTTATTATTAATTTTTCAAATGTTGATTATCCCTTGGAATGTTTTTAGGTGTTGGCATTAAATGTATAAAGAAGGGGTTGTTTATTAGATGACTGATTATCTTTTATTAAAGATAAGCTTGTTTCCTTAACTACTCTCTCTTTCTATCACGTCTCTCCACTGCTCGATTTCTTTATTTCCTTTTCAAGGATTTTTTTTTCTTTGTCAAAATTAACCACGGTAAACAATCAACCAAAAGAAGAGTTGGGGTTTCTTCATCGCCAGTGGAGATGTCAGATGACAATTCGATGCATGATGAAACAAACAGAGGAATCAATAAAGAGCAAACCCCCTAGTGATCGAGAGGCTCAAGAACAAACCATTGACAAGTTTGTTAGCTTTTCTTTTGAAATGTTTAGATATAAAATAATAGTCTCTTAATCAAATTTACAAAACTACATATTGTTTCTCTAAAAATTAATTTTAAGCAAATTTGGAACCATGCTCCTATAATATATCTTAAATGTATTAAAACATACAGACTCAGTAAGCTACTGACTTGAAATGTATCAAAACTTACTAGTAAATGTTCTGATACATATATAGATATGGGAATATACCTTTTAGTGGTTTAGAACATAGCAAGTAAACACTATTCCATTCAAGGCAACAAAACGTATCGAAATATGATTACAAAGGTATCAAAATCTAACATTGAGGTATCAGAACATTGCCACAACTTTCGATATATGTGAGCTAAGAATCATATTTTTTCAAAGAAATGTGTTAGTACTTGAAGCCATGTATCGGAACATACAACTCTACAATTGCATTTAATGGTCAAATTAATGGCTCCAACAGCTCTAATTTCCCTTTAATGACTCCAAAAATCTAAAAATCACTCAAAGGGTATAAGTACAAGTCAATAACACTTGAAGACATAATAGATATCCAAGCATCAAAGTCACGGGAAAAACTTGAAATTCTTGATTTCTCATTTTTCTCTTGTGCATTAACTTTGAGAGCATATTTTAATATCTTTTACTACTCTCATATTTTTGTATTTAGAGCTTCAATTTTGCAAAAACACACCTATCAGAGGTTGATTGTTGGTTTGTTAATCTTGTCTTTATTGTAAAGAGATCACTTAAGGTTTTTTACCTAAAAAACTTTAAGGGGATTAGAAAGGTTTCTAGTTAAGCTTTTGTAAAGGCTAGATGGTTTTAGTTAAGCCATAAGAACTAGGAGGTAGGTTCTAGGTTTTTATTTAAGCCTTTGTAAAGGCTAGATGGTTTTAGTTAAGTCATAAAAACTAGGAGTTAGGTTCTATCTTAACCTTGTGAAAAATATAGGGATTATAAATGTTATATATTTTCCTTGAAAAACAACATTCCAATTATAAACAATGAGAAATCCTTGGTTGAGAATAGTTTGTATGAAATTTTCAAAATCCCTAATCACCATTCTCATGGTATTTTGGAACCTAAAAAAATTATTAATGAGATGACTAAACAATAGGATGTTATTTCTCCTGTTCAAACATAGCAATGGAAAAAAGAAGAGGGATCCTTGGGTTAAGGAGTTGGAGACAGATTCACCTAACATAGAGAAGAACACTAAAGAGGAGTTTGAGTATAGTAGTCCAACCTTTATCCAAACAGAGATTGGGACAAGATAGGATGAACGAGGGGAACATGAAACTAATGTAAATGATGAGTTAATATTTAGCCAAAAAGTCCATGCTGAGTCTTTAGCTACTTGAGAATTCTTGCCATTTCTACCTCTTATTTATCACATTTTGATGGATTAACATGATGTGAGGTTGCTTAAGGAGAACATGGCTACTATTCCAAAGTCTTTCAAGATCTCAAAAAGTTATTTTCCACTTACAGGGTGAATAGTTTTATTCACTCATAGAGGTGATCATGGGTTGGGCCGGTCCGGTCTAGGCCAGGCCAAGCTCAGACAAAATTCTAGGCCTAGCCTGAAATATGGGCCTGAAAATTTGTCCAAATCCGGCCTAAAATAAAATTGTTAAGCCCGAGCTCTGCTTGGCCCATATTAATTTTTTTAGCTTATTTCATTAAATAAAAAATTAAAATATAATAAATTAAATACATTTAAAAACATAAAAATAAATATTAAAATAAGAAACAAATAAAAAATGAGACTAAAATAATTCTTAAAACAATACACAAATTGAAAATATAATAAAAAGTAGTTATATTAAAATTGAAAATAAAAAAGTAAATATGATTTAAAATAATAAAAAATATTTAGTATATAATTGAGTGGGCGTGCCAAAAAAGTTTTACCCTAGGCCTGACCCGTTTTCTAAACTAGCCTCTTTTTTTGCCCAAACCCATATTTTGGGCCTATATTTTTACCCGAACCCTCCTATTTTTTGGGTGGGCCTTCGGGCCTGGCCGGGTAGCCCAACCCATAATCACCTCTATTCACTCAGCTTCTCTTCTCACCGATGTTAGGATAGAAGATGCACCAAGCCCTTTTGTTGTGGCTAAACAAAAAGGATAAATCTTATAGTTTTTAATGAGTGAGTTGGCATTAATAGATGAAATGCATAGGCTTATAGCAAAAAAGGCAAGGTTAGCCAAAATTATTATCTATCTTGAATTTCTTGGTTGTTATTGCTTTATTTTATTACACTATCTATCTAGAATTTCTTGGAGAGTTGAACATTTTTATGAGTGAGGTGTTTTGGGGTTGGGTGATTGTAACAGGTAGGGATCTCTTTGGGGTTGCAATTGCTTCACATTCTACGATCAAATTGGACTTTAGCTAATATGGTTTCGGATTCATTGTTAAATAAATCATTCACTCAGTAAGACTCTATTTAGTAGGATTGTTATTCGAACTACGTTAACAAATCTTGTGTGTAATTTTACACATTAAGTGACATTAAAAATGTATCTACTTATATTATTTCTTTCAACTTAAAATTTAAACTAGTTTATTTTATTGTTTTGTTATAATTTTGTACATATCAATATGTCATATTATTATTATTATTATTATTTTCAAACAATATTGTAATGGCCCAATTTGGCCTGGACCCATATTACAAATAAATAAAACAAAAATTAAACCAAAAAATAAAGACCAAGTCAGAAAACAGCCTATTTACAATATGACCCAATGGCCCAAATAATTAAAAAACTCTAATTGCCCAAATGACCCAAAAAACCTAAACATCTTCAATAAACAGAAGAAACCCTCGCCTCCTTTGTGCGCCGCACCCCCTCCACGTGCCACGTCAGCGCGCCCATCGCCCGAGAACTGCCTCCCTTGCACCAAAATGGGAAGGGTCAGCCTTTCTCCTCCATTGACCTTACCTGCAAGAACAAAAAATAGAAACGAAAGCAAGCAAAACAGAAGCAATACAAATATCAGAGAAGCAGCAAAAATAGTAGTGAAAAAAGCATAAAATATTGTATCTATTCGGCTATAAAAGTCACGAACATATCAATTTAATTTTTTATACGGAGATATATATACACAAAAAAAAAACAAAGCTTTTGAAATCGATTAAATATTGCAAGGTGCTTCATCCTCATCTTTAATTTTTTTTCTTTTCTTCCAGAAATAAATAAATAATAAAAACAAAAAAGGGAACTTTTTCACCTATTGTTCCATCGTTGAAGCCACCGTCAATTTGCGAGGTTGTCAGATCCCTTGGGATTCGGCCAAAGGCCGCAGCGGAGGACAGCGGAAGTTGAGGGGTTTTTGCTGTTTTTTTATTTTATTTTGGCTTTATTTTTTGCCAATTTCAAGTCCAAAAAGGGGTTTTATGCAAAAATAAAATAAAAATAATAGGGGTTTGGGTGATTTTTCAGCCATTGTGGACGGTGGTGCCTTCACCGGTGACCGATGGCCAACACAGTGGCGACTCGTCGGACCGACGGCCGGCCAAGGATTGGTTCAGAGAAAAAATAGAGAGCTTTGGTTTCTTTCTTCTTTTTTTTTTTAACTATTTTGAAATGAAATTTTTTTTGAAAAATTTTTCACTTATATAGGCTCCAAAAACGGCGTCATTTTGGGACTAGCCTCAAACGCCCAAAACGGCGTCGTTCTACCCTCAACCCGCGCCTTGACCTAATTCGCCCAGTGGATCCGCATGTTTTTTTGCTAATGGTCTATTTGCGCGATAGGCCATTTTGCTTTTCCGCCCTGTTTCAATTTAATCCTGTTTCTTTTTTTTTCTTTTTTTTACCATGTGATTTTGGCTTTGTTTCATTTTAGTCCAACATGAAACTGTGCGTTTGTAAGACTGGAAATAATTTCCCATTTAATCCCTCCTCCTTTGCACACGTTTCGTTTTGGTCCTAACACTAGTTTTTTTTTTCCTTTTTTAAATTTATCCATTTAAGTTTATTTTTTTATTTCGGTCCTTTAACCATTTAGTCCCTTATTATTTATATTTTTATTTTAAATACTTTTGTATTTTTATTTTAGTATTTTATTTACTTCTTTTATATAGTTTTACGCTTTTAAGTTCATTTTAATCCCGATTTAGTCATTTATTTAATCTCAATCCTTTTTATGGATTTTTTATCTTATTATTATTTGTTTATTTATCCATTAATTTTTATTGTCTTGCCTTTTTTATTTTTAAAACTTATTCTATTTATATTTGTACATATTATTATATTGTCATCTCATTTTATTTTATTTTATTTTATTTTCATTTCATTTTATGTGTTATTTTATGGTTCCCTTTTATTTTAGTATTTTTGAGTCGCGACTTTCCATTCACGTTTTTCATTTATTTTATTTTACGCTACTTCGCTATTTATTTAGATTATGATATTATTATTAAAGTACACCCTTAGTCATTTATGTTTTATCATTCCAATATTCTATCTATATAGTCATTTTATATTGATTCATCAATCACTACATCATACGTTATATTTAGATATAATTAGTTGTTTTTATGTTATACCCCAAAATAAGAGAAACACACATCGTTTAAATATTATACTTGTTATTAGTAAAAAAAAAATGCAAAATAAAGCAATATTCCGTATTTGGAGATTCGAGAAGCCGTACCCTAACTTACGGGGTTTTGATTTTTCTCGTTGAACCTAAATGACTGATTATCCTTTTAAAATCAAAATACATAAGATTTCAAATAAAAAATAAATGCAAGTTTATTCTCAAAGGTTCAATGTGTCGTTTCCTAACTTACGGGATGTGACATTTTGTTATCTCGATACGAAAGGGTCTTTACGTTTGTTTCAATTTATTCTAGCGGTTTTAAGTAAAATTAACATTAAAACAAAGAGGAATTGTATTTTAAATTCTTTTTGGGTTTTCAAATTTCGGCATTAAGACGTTAATTAATAAATTAAGTACCAATTTTGGGCGTGACGAGGGTGCTAATCTTTCCTTGTCAGTAATCAACTCCCGAACCTATTTTCTGGATTTTGTAGACCAAATATCATTGTTTTAGTAAATCAAACCTTTTATTAAAACAATCAAATTACTAGGTGATCCGATCACACCTCATAAAAAAGATTGGTGGCGATTCTCATTTTCATTTTCAAAATATAAGTCGATTTAAAAAATGGTTTCAATAAATATGTTATATTTTAATTTTTAATAATTTTTACACACATACATTTATATCAAAAGTAATTTTCATATGCACATGTGTGTGATATGGGTTAGTATTTAATATCTTGGCAATGTGCTTTTTTTATTTCATAAGTAATTTTAAAAAACTGTTATATCTCTTTTTTAAAGATATTTATTTTTTAATATTTTATTATACCCTTATAAGGTACTTGTCAACCCCTAACTTTGCTTGTGGAGTTTAAAACTTTACTACTATACCAAATAGTTTATATATATATATATATATATATATGAGAGAGAGATTATTTTCAATTGGCATAATGTTGCCTTTAACATTTACATTTTCTTGTTAATTTAACCCTTTTTTAGTTATATTTGGTTCTCAACCCTTTAAAAAAAGTTAAATTTGACTATCAATCTTCTGAAAAGGAGTTGAAATGATATTTTTAAGAGAATACTAACTAAAATGTTAAATCTTTAAACAAGACAACCTACATTATAATCCACATGTACTCCATGCTCTCTTTTATTTTTGAATTTTTATTTTTAAAATTTTAATTTGCTTTATTTTTATTTTTATAATTTATAAATTATTTATTGACGTAAATATAAGACAAATGATGTTATATTAACATGATGTGTAAAAAAACTGTCATTTAAATTGTCAAACCAACAACAATTAAAAAAAAACCATTGTTTGTCACCATTCCTGTTAAAAAAAAAAAAAGCTATTTGGCTTTTTTTTACTCGAAAAGATTAAGAGGTCAAATTTTTTAAAAAAAAATAGAGGTTAAATTAAGGGAAAATATAAATATTGAGATTATGCTTTTTGAAATTGATTAGGAACGAAATTGGTGGAGCATCCAAGTAGAAGAATGTATCCTGACTTGGTAGGCCAAGTTGTTTACTTTATAAGTGACGGCCCACGTTATGGTATGGGTATCCCATTAGAGTTTGGATTTGGACCAACTTTGCTTTATTTCCTTTTCTTTTATATTTGAATTTAAGTCCAAAGTATTTATAAAGGATAATTAATGAGTTCCTCTTTCAATTTAATAAAAAAAAAAAGTAGTTTATTTTTATTTAATTTTTCATATTCATATATATACAATATCATGATTTTGAGAGGTGTATCGAAACAGAGTATGCATTTATCAAATCAATAGAATTGTAGCACTTATTTTGATTCGTTCTCATAATTTCAGTCTTAGTTGAAAAATGGAATTTTGGGTAAAGAGAAATGAGAAGGCATTTAAAATAGATTCATGTTTAAGAAATATTCAAAGGCTGATGAAGTTGGCAGGGAAGGTTTTTGGAATAATTGAAGCAGGGTATCATTATTGCACTCAAATCTACATACCTGTGTCTTAAACAACTAGTGTTTCATTTACTATATGTTTACATTGAAGCAAAATTGAAAAGGCCATGACCATTCTTTCAAGTTTCATCCATCCCATCACTAACTTATTAGCATCTGCTTCGAATTAATTTGATGTATTTCAAGGATCGAATGAAGGTCCTGAAAATAACCCAAACTTCTTCATCAGCTTTTATGTAACCAAACAGGAAAAATAAAATAACAAGGAAAAAGTTACCTCCATGGAACATCTTCAGCAAGCAGCCAGTCTCCTTCTCTGTCCAGATAAGTGAGTTTAAAGCTCTTTTGCCCATTCTCATCAGCTGTTACCAAACAAGAATGTTTGAAACTAGGATTGAATTGAAGCAAGGTCTATAGGGTTTGTTTTATTATATATACTTACATATATCAAACATTCTCATCAGGGTGGTTGTGAGCGATTCAAAGGAGTGGTGAAGACTAATGTCAATTTTCCTGGCAATTGCATTTCCTTCCATCTTTACCTTCACGTACGTTGAACTTGAAGCCCTACCACCACAGCTATTCTCCACCGCCGCCCTTACATTGGCTACGCGGCGCCGCACCTTCTTCCTCCATGCTTTCACTGGTGGCCACCCCACTAAACCCTCTCCATCATTCCTATCAAAACCAAAGATTCAATTCAATAACAGACAGACGCACGAAATAAAAAGAAAAAGGAGATGAAAGGGAAAGTGAAGTACTTGAAAATGGCAGAAGAAGAGTGGTCGTCGACATCTTTCGGCTCATCTTCATCATTAGGTCGTTGGTTTGTCCAAAACAAAAGAGGCAACGTTTTAGGAACAATTCGATTCTCTTCATCAAGGAGTCGTCGTTTTTTGGTGCCACCACCACCATCATCAGCACCGCCGCTACTGCTAGAACTGCAGCTGCTGCTGCAACTGCCGCAATTGTTGTTAACATTAATGCCAAATGGACCCAAACCCTCCCTAAGCTCGTAACCATAGCTGTTGAGGTCCAACATTTTGAAAGGAAAAATAGGAGTGGATGGAAGAGAGAGTCCCAGTTGGAGCTCCATGCACACCACACAACAAACAACAAAAAACAAAGATTTCCTCCCAAAAAAAAAAACCCAACTTTAAATGACAAATGCTATTAGCCTTGAGAGAAGGAAAGCAAAGCAAAGAGTGCAATAGTAATCTAGGTTTATTGGTAACAAAGTTGGGAGGGGGGGATTTTAATATAAAGAAGAAGGGTGAGATTGAGGGATGGGGACACATAGCAGACAGAGGGTAGTATTTGGTGAAGTGGGTCCATGTTTTGCTTCACTTTTAGCCGACCTATTTGTCCCCTCTTTCTCTTCCTTTTTTTGGTTGCTTCTCCCATTGTTTTCTGTACCTTTGCTCACTACACCGCCAAACCATTTCACGCGCACCAAAACTGGGAGTTTCTTCCCTATGTTTTCCCCGCCTTTCTTTCAACTCTTAACGCCCACTTCTACACCAACACTGAAACTTTAACTTCTATTAAGATAATACATTATTATTATTTTTAGGTATAATCTCAAATTTAATCTTTAACATTTATATTTATTTTGTTAATTTTATTATTATTTTAGTTAAATTTGACTAATAACTTTTTAAAAAAGAATTAAATTATTTTTAACCAAAATGTAGACTAAAACATTAACTTTTAATAATGTTGTTGTGAAAATCCGTGTGACAATTCTCATATATTTCGCTCGACATAACACTATTTATTTTATACGTTACATCAAAAATAATTTAAGATTTATTAAAAAATTTAAAAAAAAGTAAAAACTACATGGAGATTATTATGTGGGCTATCATATTTAAAAATTTAACATTTTAATCAATATTTTTGTTTAAAAAATTATTTGACTCTTTTAAAAGGTTAATGTCAAATTTAACTCTTTTAAAAATTAAGATTAAATTTAATTATAAATAAATAAATATCAAAATGATAAAAAATATAAACCTTAACAATTAAATTTAACATTTTTATTTGAAGTAGCAGATATTTAGGTCTCAATACTGCATTGGTTAAAACCCAAAGTGGGAGTTGAGTGGTTGTGCAGATTCATGTGAAACAATGAGGTACAGGGAGAGTGAGAAAATATTAGGGTATTTATGAGATTGAAATTAAAAAAGAAGAAGACTTTAATTCCTGATTAGGTACAAAATTGATAGTCAAACCTACAGAAAGGGCCACCCTTTTTTCTTTCTTCATTTCCCTATGCATTAAAAAGGATTATCGACGCGTCTTTGGTTTCATCATCAGGTAGGAGGGTACCCTAAAATGGCATCAATTTTATTTTTTTTATTTTAAATTTTTTTTATCAATTTAATCATTTTCGATAGTATAATTTTTTAAAATAGTCACTTTATTGTTATTTCATTCACAATAATTTTTAAGATATTGTTCACTAGCAACAAGGTATGTGAAAGGAAAATAAGAAAAGAAAAAGATAAGAGAAAGGAGAACGAGAAGAGAAAAAAAAGAAATTTTTAATTTGTAACGTTTATATCATAATATAAAAATAACATGGTAGGTCCAATCAGCTTCTCATTAATGAAATAACAGTTGCGTGACTATTTCAAAAAATATTCTAACGAAAGTGATTAAATTAACAAAAAAATTAGAATAACCAAAATAAAAATACACTATTTTATAATCACCTCTAATGTACTTTACCCTTTTTATTTTTATAGGAAAACTTACTCAATTTGGCACGTTTGATTACTCTTCTCTTTCCCCTTCGCACAATATTTAACCCATTGAAATGAGTCTTTTACTTATATTTTTTTTTTGTGTGAATTTGATATTTATTTTGTTTAGTTAAATTTAACTATTATTTTTAAATAATAGTTAAATTATATTTTAAAAGAAATTTTAATTAAAATATTAATTTTTACGATATGAAAGCTCATATATACTTTATGTTAAAATAGTACTATTTATTTTATATGCCATGTAAATAATGATTTAAAATTATAAAAATTAAAAAAGTATAAGTGAAATATCATACGAGCAGTTATATTTAAAATTTTAATATTTTAGACGATATTTTGTTAAAAAATCAATTAGACTTCTTTTAAAAGATTGATGGTTAAATTTAACTTTTTTAAAAAAAGTTAAAATTCAAAATTAGTTAAAAATAAATAAAATCAAAATAACAAAAGATATAAATTTGAGGTTATGTCAATTTTAATTTCAAAATAAATGCTACACTCTTTTATTTCAGAATCTTCTATATTCGAGGATTATATGAAATTAAAATAGAATGGAAGAATTAAATTTAATATTAATATTTTGATTGTTAAAAGTCAAAATATTAATTAAAAATATCGAATACTTTATAATTAAATTAATAAGTAATAAATTGGTTGGACCGTAGGGATTGAACTCTAAGTTCAAGGATTTTATTGTAATTTTGATATAAGACATTTATATTTTAACATATTTAAAGAGAAATCATATTTAAATATTGAAGGGATGTTATGTTTTGGCTTTGTTGTTTGGCAAAACTTGAGGTTAACAAAAACAAAACGTACTTTCTCTTTGACATTTTCTTTTGCTATTTTTGGGCTTTCTTTGTGATTTTGTTGGCCGACAAGTTCTATTATAATAAATTCCTTATATTTTGGCTTAATTTTGTGTATCACCAATGCTAAACAGCCTTTTAGGAACATTTACTATTGTTTTTAATACGACTTTATTCGACACTGTTAAAGGCAATTTATCATAATGATGAATCTCTAGTAATTTTGTGGTACTACAAGTTTTAACTCTCCTCAATGGGGTTTTTATAACAATCACGACATGTAATTGTTAGATCGATGGGATCTGACGGTTTTAAATGGAAAATTTGCATTGATTTAAAGTAATGAAGTTGGTAGAGGAAGCAGGCAGCTACCCAGCATCTCTAATTGATAGGCATAAAATATAAACAATGCAATGCACGACGAGAACAGATTGTGTTATTTATTAATCAGCACGTAGGGGTATTATATACATGATTTGAAGTGAATATATTTTTATAATGAACCGCACATACAAACACCTTAAAGAATAATTGTTAAAGGAATGGATGGGTTTTTTTTAACCCCTAGAATAATGGTGGAGACTGCCATCCACAGCAAACTTGTCTTAATGTCTGCCCCAAAAGATTAGTTTGTCATGTTTGAAACAAAAACAACTTTTCCCTATGTGCCTTGTTTGTGCTATGTTTTGGTGCTGAATAACAAGCATAAGTCGCTTCATTTTATCTCTCTTTTCTTTTTTATAAAACTAGTTTTAGGAAGGAGGGAACCATGCGGGAGGCTACCCCAAGACAGGCGAAGGCCACTGTGACATCCATGTCCCGCCCGACTCATGCGGTGGTGCAATGATGGTCACCCACATTCCAACAAACCAATGAATTGACATTGTTGAAATAATTGAATCAACTTTGGATCTTCAATTTCCACAGAAATCAAAATATAAATAAATAAATAATAATTTATTAAAAAAATAAAATAACAATTTTTATCTTATTTATGAAGTTAAAAACATTGTTAATGTACCAAATAATAATATGTTTTTAAAATTTTAAAATAATAAAAAGAATTGAATTTCCTTTTTTTTTTTTACTGATTTTTAATTCAACTTTATGATTTATAAATTTTAAGTTCCATCTATTGATGTGACATGATATATTTACAACATCTAATATTGGTCCAGGCATTTAAAGCGAGTTAATTATAAGAGAGACAAGGGGGACCAAAAATTTTATGAAGAATTGGAGTGAAAGAGTGGTAGGGTGTCTATTGAATCAAAGTGCATGCGCAAATCGAAGTGAGTCCAATTCAATGGGGCGACTTGGATGGTTAAGAATTCAAATCAATCTCTCCACCATTCATTTCGTTGCGTTGTTAAGCTATTTTCAATGAGTCTCCAAATGTAGGTGAGGGGCCGTCTATCGACTAGGTTGTTTGGGAGCTTTGATTTTTACCCCCTCCTAAGAGGTCCCCCTAAACCCTCTTTTTGGGTTATTCATTTTAGTCAACCACAAACAATTATACCATATCTTTTCATTTAAACCACAAATAACCTAGATTTTTATATTTTTAGAACTATTATACCCCACTTAGGCTGGACACTTGAAAACAATTCCTCACTTCTCATTCTATGGCTCGTCCTCAACTAATCAGTCTCTTAGTTTTAGCCACTCGTCATGAGACTATCAATTAATAGAGGAAACGTCCCCTTACATTAGGCCACCCACTACTATGGTTACATGCTTTTTAGTGTGAACGTCACTCTAAATACGAACACTTCTTTAAGGATTACTTAGATCCACTTAAGCGTAATAACTTCATACTCCATAAAAAAGAATAACAAAATGAGCCCCACCATGTATACTCCCGAACAGTCCTTGATGATAATCACTTTGCCATGCCATCACTACCAAACAAAAGGACTTCCCCTAAAAATGCTCTTTAGATAAAAGGAAAAATGATCTATCTCCCCTCAATTAGCAACCTTGAATAATTACTCCCTGCACTCTACTTTCTCGGTCCTCACAATTCTTCCTCCTCTTATCTTTCTAGCAATCCGGCTGTTTAAGTGAAATTACCACTTTCTTCTCCCTTAACGAGATTTATATAAACAAAAACATTATTATTTCTTAAATGAGTTGATTAAAGTTTAATATCAAAATTGTAAATTATAAGCTAAATATATATGGATTCAGTATGAGTTGTTAATCATTGTGGCTAATAATTGTAATAACATAATTAATCTTAAGACTCTACTCATAAGAAGTATAAATAATGAACATCGATTCCTTAAAAGATAATCAATATAGCATATAAAAAGGACATGGACATTTAATATTAGGTAAACCTAAAATGTTTCTGCTCATACATCAATGCAACAAATCAAATTGATTATTTCCTTCTACTTTATAAAATGCATTACAATCAATATTTTTCATTACATTTACTTTCATGGTCCCCATCTAATTTTAACATGCTTAATTATAACTCAAACAATAACAATTAAATTATCACTATTTATTTATAAATATTATACAAAAATAACCAATTGACATGATACTACACATTTTGTAATATATTAGAATTTTAAGTTAGAATTAAAATTTCAAAATATAAATAAAAATAATTTCTTTTCCAATAAGAAATCAAATTGAAGTGGAAACATAACTGAACCTGGATTTTGTCAGATGGAGCCTGTCTAATTCATTTTATTCAATGTTGTCCAAATTTCATGAACTAAATCAAAGAAACAACGGAATCTGTTTGTCTGGATTTGCCCAAAACATTCGCACGTGGGGACAAAGAGATGACACAAAACTCAAACCTGCCTCTCATTTCCGCTTTTAGACTAGTAACTATTTTTTACCCATGGCTTGATTTTATATATTAAATTATTTAATAAGGTGAAAATAAACTCATAAATTTTTTCTAAAGTTATTATATTATAAAATAGTCATTATTTTTATAATATTTATGATTTAAAATTAGAAAAATTGGATAGATTTTTATCGAGATAATCTCAATAAAATTTCTAGAACAATATTATATTAGATCAAATTTACCCTAAACCATATATTTACCTTATTTTTAATGTTTATCCACTTAATTAATATATTTAATGTAAATATTTTAAAGGATTCATATTTGTAATTCATTGCCTTTTATTTGCGTTAATTGTAAAAGACAATTTTGATTTGGTATCTCCCGACCAATATGCAACATTATAGTAGAAAAAAAACGAAGGCAAAGGTTAGAATTAATCCGTGTTTAAAATATAAACTTATTTTATTTACAATATAATCTTATATGACAAATTTCTTTTTAATTTTTTTTAAATAAATGATTTATCATTAAAATCATAAAGAAATCAAAAACAGCTAACACCAATTTGAAAGGGAACTTTACTACATTGATGTCAACAAGTTTACGACATACACTCAATCCTAAATATTTCTTTCAATCGTAAAACCGTTCATACATTGCTCAAAACGTAAAATGTAAAAAAGACAAGGAAAAGGAGAGAATAAAAATGAATAGTTTGCGTAGGATAATGCCGTTTTATTAGTAGTTCGATGTGTCCAATGGAAGGATAAACTTTGAAAATGTACTTTCAATTGTAACTTTAGTCTTCAATATTTTACCTATTCTATCAATTTGGTCTTAATTCTAATAAATCAACAAATTTAATCTTTGATATTATGTTAATTTGGTATTGATTCTACAAATTTTAAAAATAATTTTTAATATTTCATGTATTTATATAAAATATTTTTAAATTTTTAGAATCAAGATCAAATTTACGAATGTGTAAATATTGAGGTTAAATTTAATGAATTTTTCAAAATTATGACTAAATTAACAAAATTGGTAAACATTGATGGCTAAATTTATTATTATACCGAGCCATGCTAGCATTCTGTTCGGTGATCAAATACATTTTAACGGTGAAGTGACGAAAATGCAAAATTGACTTAATTAACAAACAGAAAATCTATTTAACCAAAATAAGAACACACTAAAACTTGGGTGATAATACGAGTAGTTTAGTATTATTTTAAACCACTAGTACAATACAATTATTGAGTGAGGATAAAAATAATTAAAGTTAAATAAAAATAAAAAGTAATATTTGTGAAAAATCATTATTTGTCAAAACTCGTATATTAGATAAAACGCCACTTTCAAGCTAACCAAATAAGTCTTAAAAACAATAATATTATATAAAAGTAAAAGTAAAAGTAAAAGTGAAATGTGAAATTTATTTAAAGGTACTGCCTTCTTGTCCCTTTAGACAGCCTAGCTTTTCTAAATCAAGCTATGCACAAACTGTTCCACCTAAAAGTCTATAAAATTTTCTATTGTTCGTAAAACTTGTGGGAGGACATTGGAATTGGGATTTCAGTAGATATAGTAATTTGTGTATTTATATATTCTATTCTATCATAATTATATTTAACCTACTTTTATCTATATATTTATGTGCTATATCCAATTCAAAATAAAACTTCAATGTTTATGATTTAGTCACTTAACTTCAAAAAGATATAAAATGGTCATCGAATTTATTTTAAAATTATCATTTAAGTCACTAAACTATTCAAAAGATTTTATTTTAGTTATTGAGTTGTTAAGTTTTTTTTTTTTTTTTGAAGTCCGGCTAGTAAGTTTTAAGTAACCATTTGACAATTGGTACGGTGTCTCGGTACCCATTTACGAATAAAAAAAAATCTTAGATCCAAGTATATTTAACATTAGTGTCAAAGATCAGAGAAGAAATTTGGTTGCATTTGGTTCGCAGATTCGTGGCGTTCAAAGTTATTTCTTGAAAAAAAAATTGTAAAAGACAAAGGCAAGGAGAGGTTTCAATTGGTACAAACTGTACGAACAAAAAAGGACATACAACAACAATTTTAACAACTCAGTGACTTAAATGAAAACTTTCGAATAGTTTAACGACCAATTTGTAACTTTTTAAACTTAGAGTAACCCAAATGTAAACTTATAAATAGTTTAGTGACCTTGATTGTAGTTGACCCATATTTTAATTATTTGTAATCTTATAAGGCCCAAATAGAGTGATGAATCCTCCAACCCATGTTTTTCAAGTCATGGGTCCTTTTCCAACAACCCATATCTTGTTGGCCTATAAATGTCAAGTTTCCATCTTGCATCAAAAGAAAATTGGTTATGACAAAATTGTAGTCTATTTTCCATATAAAGGATGAATTTTGGTACAATTTATGAAATTGTTGAGTACATTAATAACATGGTTGGTCCATTAGGGGTGTAGTGTTATGGTAGATAGGATGAGAATGAAACGCAATAGCTTCTTGAAAATATTTAAATAGATTTTACAGTCTATTAATAACAACGGTAGGGCTGTTACTAGACATTAGCTTTTGCTATGTTGGGTCAATAAGAGAAATGAAGAAAAGAATCCAAAATGAATGGTGGTGGAAACAAAGCATCCTATGTCTATTCCATAGTCTATTCCATATCACAATTTTAGATATAATACAAGGATGACATTGATGAATATATCAAAATTATATCATATATCTTATTAATATGTTCTAATTTAATTACAGATAACCAAAATTGTAATAATAATATTTTTATATTAATACGTTGATGCATTTTGGATGAAGGTAAGCACCCACTCCTCCAAATTCCTTGATATTTTAAAATCATAGGGTACCAAATTGATAAAAAATAAATTATGATTTGACTTTTCTAATAATCATAGAATATGGATGTGATGTATGAATTGCCTATTAAATTGTTTACACATTTTATCTATAATTGTATAAAATTTTGAAATTTGGGATATATATAAGAAAAGTAAACATTATGATAAGATTTTGAGAAAGAAAATTAGAAAATTTAGATATAAGAGATATGTACCAAAATATCTCCCCCAATGCTTTGAAAATGATCTTTTAAAGATTAACTATTATTTAGAATTAGTATTGGCTAGTTTGCTGTGTATTTTTTTATTTCACAAATAATTTGAAGATGTTGTCATTAGATTTGATTATAGGTTGGGCCGGATCGATGTAAAATTTTAGACTCGATTTGATTCAAAAAATAGTCTAAAACTCGATTCAGATAAAAAATGTTAAACTTGAACAACCCGATTCGACTCACTCATATTAAATTTTTTATATAAAAATAAATTTAAAAATATAATACATTAAATACACTAAAATAAATGGTTCTTAACAAATTAAAAATATATTACAAAAAGCCTTTATACTTAAATAACATTAAGATAGTTGCAACTTAGCAAGCAAATGCCTCTAAAATGTACTAAAATTAACAATAAAATAAGAGTTATAAAATATCAAAATAATAACAACAAAATAGTAGTAATATAATAGCAAAATGTCATCAAAACAACAAAAAATGACAACAAGAAAAAATTTTAGTCAGATTCGAGTCGGGCCGGGCTCGAGCCAACTTAAAAAACCGGTCTTATATTTTGTCCAAGCCAATTTTCTGGACCTATATTTTTCTCAAACCCTCCTACTTTTCGGGCGGATCCCTTGATTAGGTCGAGTTGTCATGTGTCTTTTTGTACGCTGTAGTGGAATTTTTAGACTCCACGAGTAAGGTTAAGGGTTGACAAGTGTCGTATAGGAATATAGTAAAATATTAAAATTTTTTTTAAAAAGAGACACATGTGCTGCTTGTGAAATAAAAAAACACACTACTAATATACCAAATACTAACTATTTTACTATAACCTTATGATACTTATCAACCCATTGCATTGCTTGAAAAATCTAAAAACTCTATTATTATTATACCAAATATTTTCTCTTATATTTAATTGAGCTACTGTATGAAGTTAATAAATTATTTTTAATTCAATCATTAACAAAACCCAATAATTAAAACAAAAAAATACTTTTTTTTTTTTTATAAAGCTTGACAACTTGTGAATTTCGTTTTTTCTTCAGCCAACAGGCAATTGCCATACGACCTATTTCGTATAGTTTAACATGATTTACACCTTTCCTTGAAGGACCTATTTCAATAGAGGAGACAATGCCTCAAGAAGCACGACATACTCGATATTCATCCAAAACTATAAAAGGGTAGGTGCTGATGACTGTGTTCATAGAAGAAGTCTCCACTGTGAGGAATGAAACCACCATTTGATATTTATCTCATCAAGAATAGACATTTATCAATTATGTCACTTATTCAATAATAAATATTTACCTTTATGAATCAGTGTGACCAGAATGGTTCACTAAACTTTTACCCAATAAATTAATTTAATATGTAATAGAATAATGTGTGAGATACTTATGTATTATTATATGCTATCACACATCTTGTAAACAAGGTAAGATAATCGCACTAGGCTTCTTTTTAGTTTCCTTTCTCGATGAAAAGTCTTCTTTAGTCATACCATAATATTTGATGCACGAGATCACTTAAATAGTTGTACAGTAATTAGTCAAAAGATTTTCACAATACCGAATTCACAATAATTAATGATGAATACTTTATTTCACGATTTTAATGAATGTATTAATTTTTTGAGTTTCTTTCATTTCTAGTCCATTATTTAATATTATAACAACATATAAAACGGAACATCAAGATTTTCAAGAACTTTATCCTTATTCTTCAATTTCTTGACTAATTACGACTTTTATTCACACGGGTATTTATTTCACGATTTTCATATTTTAACATATTTTTGCTTTATTTATAATTTAATCTATAAATCTTATATCTTACAATTTAAAATAGTGCAGTTCATTGCGAACTGTCATGTTTTTATTTATATCTCATTTATCGAATTGACAATTAAGTTCAATTTGAAGTTTTTGAAGCTAGATATCTCATCCTTCATATAAAAATTATGATCAAAATTTTAAATCAAGTCAATTAATACAATTTTTCTTCAAATCTTCCCATGATCATTTGCTAGGTAGCTCGACCCATCTCCGCTAGAAATTATTTATATCATAGTATCGATATCGTATAATGTTTTTATTTGTTACTATTAAAAATAGTGTTATTAATATGTTTAGGCATATAAATATCAACTCTTAATTATTATTATTATTTACAATTTTTAATGAATTTTCAAAATTAGAATAGGGAACTCAAAATTAATCTGATCTTTTCTCACTTAAATTTATTTATCTTATAATATTAAATTTTGATTGCTTATACAGTTTCTTCTATATTAAACTAGATTCAATAAGCTTCAATTTCATGTTTGGTTCAATAATTAACTCAATTTTACAATTTTGATGAATTTTTAAAGTTGAACTACTATTGCTATCCAAAATTGTTTTAGTCAAAATTTTACTTATTACCACTCATATCACTCATACCAACATTTAACACTTATTTCACTTAGCAACTATTCGATTCTTATACAAGATCACTTAATTGCACATAACATTATACTTTTGATTATTATTCTATTTAGTACCTTAAAGCTTACATGTAAATTTAATTACATCATCACTTCATATACTATAATTCATATCACAAATAGTGATGAACAGATAACAGTGCCTATCATCATTGAAACTACACTGGCTACCAACAATTTTTTTAGAAAGCGGATGGCTCTTCGTCAATTTCTATTTTGAGAGTATTTCAGAATAATAAATGATTTCACGAATAGGTTTGGACCATTCGGACTTGATTCCCTTATTATATTAAATGCTTGTAATCACTCTAGATATATCGTATTTAAGTTGTGATAGAGCAAATTCTCAATGTATCATAATGTTATATTTATACTGAGACTGAAACATTTATTGTGTTGATAAAATTTATCTTTTACCACCTTTATTATTCAATTTTCTTGAATTGGATGGTACCTATGAATGAATGCTAAAATCCAACATTCTCGATCAACTATAGTAATAGGACAGAACAATATATAGATGAAACATTAATATTCGTAACACTGATGTTCATAGCCTCTCGCTCTATTACATACGTATTGTAGATAAGGTGAGTCAGCAACTATATGTACAGTAGATGTGAATCTTGTCATCATGTCCCATGACTCAAATGCAGAATCTTGGCAGGAGAGAAGTATCATAACTTTGGACCGATACATGTATGTTTAAACAAATGAAGGATATTTGAATAAGAAGAGAGAGATGGGAAAAACCTCATTGCAGATTTCACGTGTGGGGGAGATTTTATGTGAAACTCATTGTAGAAATGAGGGGAAAAGTGAAGGGAATCCTGATCTAAAAGCTTATCCCAACATGCCAGCTTAAAAGTATTGCACACACTTCGTGAGATGTGCACACAATTTTTTTGTAACAAAATAAAAACCAGTCCTTAAGTTCCTAAGTAATTAACTTGCATATCCCATCATTGGTTTTTGCTTATGTTGTGTGTGAGATAGGGAGTAACTGGGAAGATATAGACTGCGATTTTATTGCAGCTTTGATCGTGTGTACAGATAAAAAAAAAATCCCACTAACCTTATATTGAAGAATTTAAACCCAAAAATCTAGATTGCAGAGATGTTCACGTAAAGTTATCTTTTTATTTTAATTTTATTTTTCTCAACCTCTCAATCGTATGAGACAGTAAAAGGGATGTGAAACGTTGGGACACCCTTACGTTGTGACAATGACATGAAAAAAAGCAAATTGCAGACCATATATATGATATATGTATAATTGTATATTTATACAAGAGAATAATAATGTAGCAGTAGTTTCTGACATATACAGAGTTTCCAACTATCAAGTTGGCAACCAACTTTCTTGTTCTTCTATGTCTTTTAACTTCAAATACCTGTCTTCTCTTGAACTCACTTCCTAGTTGTATTTGAATTTGCATGCTTTATGATTTTGTGTTATCTAGGTTTAGAATTAAGGTATTTACAGATGATTCAATAAATGAGATTATCTGTGAGAGTGAGAGTATTTGAAGGTGACACGACAATCGAGGTTATAGGCATATCCTGAACTAAATTGTCAACCCCAAGGGCCATCGCCATGTTACCCTCTGTGTTTTCTTTCATTTAAGAACATGAATGATGATCCTAGTTGTTACACATTCCCAGGTAACCGTAAGTCAAATAAGATTTTCTATTTGTGTGGTAAATTCGTTGGAAAAATTCTTCAAGGGATTAAAATTATGGAAATGAATGCCTAAATAAGACGACATTCACAAAAGCTTACCTTTGTTGTAGTCGACTTTGTATTAGTGAATGATGGTCCGAACAGGAAGAGGCTTTTTGGTTGGAAAATAAAGTCCCCATTGCTGATAACTCAATGATAAGAGGTATTTTATTCAAAGATAAAAATGATAAGGGGAAGAAAGAAAAAATAATGATAAGAGGTATGACTGTTTGCTTATACTTTGTTTTATCTTCTGAGTAGAAAGAAAATAGAGCAATCAAAAGCAAAAGATTTTCTTCTTTTCAATTACACCCATCCAAGGTTTGGTAGCCTCACCCAGCTGGATTCCGCTTTAGACAAAGTTTGTTATAATTTCAACTCCACTTAAATTACTATTTAATCACTAAAAATTAGGTACAATTTCAAAAAAAAAAAAAGAATTTTTTAGATTTTTTTGGAATATTCTATTTCTTTAAAAAAATTAGAAAAAAAACTGAACTTTTTAGAATTTCCTTAAATTTAAGAAATTTTAGGGTTTTTTTATATATATTTTATTTGATATTGATGATATGGTTTTAATGTGATTTATAAACCCATAAAATTAAAAGCTTGAATTTAATCTTAACTAAAGTAGAGGGAGTATTCCAGTAAGTTAAGTAAAATGAATGGACTACTTTATAGAATATGACCATTATAAGAACACAAAAATTCCCTATCGTCCTGACGGAAAAGCTAGCCTTGCTCTCATCTTCCCTCCACATCTTTTAAACAAATAGAAAAAAACTCTCCAACTTATAAGACAACCCACACACCAAAAAAAGGGGAAAACACACTATATGTTAATGCATGTCATTTCATGGGGCTCACAAAAGCTGCAATGGGGAGACATACATGTAGTGGTGCCTCAGAACATTAACATATCTCAATACTATTTTTGTTATATATTTTTTCTTTATCTTTAATGAAGTTAAGCAAGGAGCTTAAAGATGAATTACTTAATGGAAATAGTGGGTTTGCAACAAGATTAATAAGAAATTATATATGATGGCAATGTACATTTCCTATTAGGATACGACAATATTATTTGGTAATAATGAGACATGTTGGGTTGTATGCCAATTTTAAAATATGTCACCATGGTAACACAGTAATTAATAAGACATGTTTATGGTTCTCTCTCTTTCTCTCATGAATTTAGGGAGAAAGTGAAAGTGGAAACTCAAATATTTGCTTTGGTAAATTGCTTTAACAGATTAGAGAGCTCGTGTGAAGTAAAAGTACTTAAAAAAAGTAAATTATGAACAAAAGGGGCCCTCCCATTGTGAACCCTTTCATGCACGACTGTTTTATAAATCTCAGTTGGCTAGAGACTTGTCCTTTCCTATATATATATATAATAATGATCTCTTTCTCATTTAACTCGGTATATCAATGGTCATCTTTCATTGAGAGCGTGATAGTGAGTGTGTCAACAAGAGAGAAAGCAAATTGAGAATAATGGAAAACCGCAAGGAAAAGAAGTCACAGCCCAAAAGAGGTTTATGGAAACCAGAAGAAGACTTGATTTTGAAAAATTATGTAGAGACTTATGGTGAAGGCAATTGGGCTACCGTATCTAAACGATCAGGTATACATATATATATAGATATATATATATCGAATTATCAATTAGATACATGTAGCTTATATGGAATGTTTGTACACTTTTCCAGGGTTGATGAGAGGAGGGAAAAGTTGTAGACTTAGATGGAAGAATTACCTGAGACCAAATATCAAACGAGGTGGAATGTCCAAGGAGGAAGAAGACCTTATTATCCGAATGCACAAGCTTCTTGGTAACCGGTTAGTATTTGCTTTCTTTCTTTTCCTGCAAGGGATATTGGGATTGAGATTTGAATGAATGTTATCTTTTAAAGAATAATTGCACTTAGTAGTTTGAATTCTAAAATGACGTTAATGGTAGCATGGTTTATACTTTTGTCCAATGTTATATATTCATTTCGAATTAGTGTATTTGATGATTGTTTTTTTTTTTTTTGTTTTTTTCCTTTTTATGAACTTAAAAAATGTAGATGGTCTTTAATTGCTGGTAGACTTCCTGGTCGGACTGACAACGAGGTGAAGAACTATTGGAATACCCATTTGAACAAGAAAAGCCTTTTAGGAAGAAAAAGAAAAACACTTGACTCAAACAACCAACATAATGACAATATGGAGGACAATCATATAGAGAATCAGGATAGCAAGAAACCAAGGCAATCACATGATTCTGATCATCACCCCATTTTCAACACAACTGATGGGTTTGATTTGGATGGAAACAAACAAGAGAAGGACGATGAGAGCGCCGCCGCATGGATGGAACGTGCGGTTCAGTTTTTCAACTATGAGTATGATTTGGATTACGAGATGGTAGGAACTCCATTGATGATGCATCCTGATTACTCAAATTTTGTGTTCGATGAAGAACCTTTCACATCCTACATGGACCCATTTGTTCTGTTTGAAGCATTTGGGACGGCAGATTACGATGTGGGACTGGGAATCCAATCATTCTTGCCTTAGAGATTACAGCACTTACATGGACCACCACCTGGGCAGACCACTTTGCTTGCTTTTGCCACAGCTTTAGGCTTTTACCAGTTGGGTGCGTTGCCAGCATTGCGTACTACCTTTTGAAAGCGGTATTTATGAGGACTTTGTTTTTAGGGTTAAGAAGTGAAGTGAGGATTATAATTTTAACTTATTTGTATTTTGATTCTAATGCTTTAAGTTAAAATTATAATTCTTTTCTTTTGGGAAATTAAAGCAGAAGAAAAGGTAATAGCTTGGGAGTCAATTTTGAGAATGGTTGTAATAAATGAGTATGAACATCCATGCAATCTCAATCAAGATCCGCAACCCAAAAAAGCTGAAAAGGAAAACAAGTACCTTCATAATCAAAAAAAAAAAAAAAAAAAGTGGGGTATCAAATTCAATCTTACTCTATTCTATAATTGGAACTTAATAATCTGCAAATAATTATATATGGGATTAGTATCAAAAAGGCAAACAAAGGGATATTCATCACTTCCAAACACTTAGTTCTAAAAATATATGATAATAGGACTATAATTTTACTAATTCATGCAACCTCTACAAGCACATAATCTGTTGGAAGAAATGGCATAAATTTGGTATTTAGTTCTATATTAGCTCCTGTAATTTTTTTTATCCACTTTGTACTTAAAAATTGTTTTTCATTTAAGTTTGTTTTCTTAATGACCATGGAAAAAGAAGGGATAATGTAACTTTTGACTCTTAAATTTGGTAAGTAGATCTACATTGGCCATTGAACTTAACAACTAGAGTCGCTTTGGTACCTATATATTTTTTTTGGGGTTCATTTTGAACTTGACAACTAAGTCAATTTTGATTCTTGAACTTGCAAAATCTAAAAGCGTGATATAATCACTTAGAAAAAAATAGATAATGATGTGCTACAATCTCAAAGTGTTAGATTTAGTGTTTTTATAACCAAACCCGTGGTTGAACAAGTTTGACCAATTTACCCTTTTGTGGCAAAATTTCCTTTTCACCCCCTTTTCAACATTTTCTTCTCAAAGTTGATACTTAGACCAATTTAAGCCCATAGTTCATCATAAATCTTTATTATAACTCCATGAGTGGTGAAAATTGTATTTTATCTCTTAACTCTCCAAACTGAGAAATTTACAATTTAATTCTTGTACTATTCAAAAAAAATTCAATTTAGTCTCAACGTGATTTTCATTACACTAAATCATATTCCAATTCATTTCATGTCAAATTAATCCATATGAATGAATATTTTCTATTTTCAGATCATTTTGCTCATTAATCCTCATGCTTTTTAAAATTTGTAATTTAATCCTTATTGTCATATTGTCACTTTTCCAACTCCTTTCACATAATTCCATATCCCATAGCAAACTCATTATATAAAATATCTTATTTGAATCATTCTATATATAAATTCTCATAATTTCCTCGATATTCGAGTTTGAAATTTAGCCACGTGCCATATTAGAAATTCGAGGTGTTACAATCAATATTAATAATCTCTATTTTTTATGATATTATTTGGATGCTATTTGTTTAAAATTCTTAGGTGTCAAATGATATTTATAGTGATAAATTTTAATTTTAATTGTTATATAACTATAACATTAATTAAATGATAATTAATTTTAAAAAAATCTATTATTAATAAATATTAATATACTCATTTGCATAGTTCGAACCAATAAATAATCTATGTAATAATAATTATTGATATGATTTTTCTATAATAATTAATTAATTAATATTAGTTATTTTTAATACGTTGAATTCAACTTCAACTTAACAATATGGTTGAATAAAAACTTATTTTTATATAATGTTAATTTAGTAATATAATAAATTAAAAAGGGTATTTTATTTATTGAAAAGTTTCTCTAAACTTGTACCTATATATATACTTTATAGATTAGTTAGTCCTAATAGTTAATATCATTAGTAACCTTGAAAATAATATTATTGGGAGGGGCAGCTATGAAACCTGAACATAAACAATAAGATGGACATGCATAATATCAAAAATAATATATCATTAAATTTTTATTAAAATATTGTGTAATTATATATAATTTTAATGTACCAAGTATCCTAAAACAGACGGTTTGCTTTTTTTTTTTTAAGATGACAAGACAACTGTTAAATTTTAATTTTGGTCCCTATACTATGCTAAAATTTGATTTAATCTATATGCATAATTTGATGTCCTACTTTTATAATGTCTTTAATTAGTCTAAATATTAAATTTCAATTTCAATGTTGATGCCAATTTTTCTTAAAACACCACTCCAACAAAAGAAAATTGTTTTATCACGAAAAGTTTAAATGGATGATTTTAAGAAAAGAAATACATTTAACATTTTCAACATTATTTATTTTAATCACTATTAAGTGCATTTTTAAATTTTAAAATGACACATCAGTGAAATTTTAACATGATAACAATTGAATCTAAATTTTAAAATTAAAAAGTAAATAGATTGATTAGTGAGAATAAATTTTAAATATAATAAGTGTAGAAAATGTAAAAGAAATTTTAATTCAATGCGAAGATGAAAATATTTATTTTTTGAGTTATTCCATTGGGCCATTAATAAGTGATCCAGCTAAATACTTTTTTAGTTTGGGCTTAATTGAATGGAGATCAAACTATAAATGGCCAACCCCAATAGAGTATCTGTAAAACCTTTGCAGGAGGAAAAGCTGGATTCTTCTTCAACAAACAGAGCCATTTTATTTTGATTTTGTGTTACTTAACATTTGTGCCATTTATGTCTTTTATATTTAAAAGTTATTGTATAAGTATAAAACCCAAGGGACTGAATTGATTTTGAAATTCTGGGTGGTCAGAGTTTTTAGGTTATTTCACTTTTGGTTTTGTAAGTTATTTTGTTTAATGCTTAAAAATAGAAAATGAAAAAAAAAATCAAAATAATTTCAACATCCAGTATAAATGGAATTAGATGGATACAAGGCAGCATTTGACATTTTATTTGTACAGGTACGACATTGTATATTTGGTGAAAGTTTAGGAATTAACTGTGACATTAACTCAAAGCAGAATAATGCTCCATTGCCCTCAAAGTTGAAGACATTATTATATAACTGATCGACAAACAATTCTGCTTTGCTACGGGTGTGTTGGCAATAACTTGTGTGCATCAATCTTTTGCAAAAGCAAAGCCCAGCTTATTGCGGAACTAATAATTTTTTAGGGGATTCCCATTGGTATTCTGCCCTTTCAATTTCGTTTATCTATAGAAGTAATCATCGTAAACATAAGCAGGATACATGTAAAAACGTCGGTTGATGATCCCAATTCAAATCACTGGATTCTACAACGAGGCAGCAGCAAATTACTAGAATTGCTCAAGAGGGAGGTGTGTCTTTAGTTGCCTTGCATGATTGAAACATGGCTACCTTAACCTTAAATCTTGTTTTTTCGGCCCTTGCTAGTTGACCATGATTCCCAATGCATTAATTGAACCCCAGAAATCGTGCCAATCTCTCCATTGACTAGACAAAAAGAAACTAGAGATAAGAGGAAACTTGAAATAACAATTACTCTCTTCATTGAAGAGATGTTGAGAATTGCTTTTTATTCCTGATTATAAAAGCCAATGTGGAACATATAAACATGAGTGTCCCATTCCTTTCATCAAAGACTCTCTATGTTACTGAGAATTTATTTTATGGACCTTCCTACTACATCATCCCTATGGCCACTGTTTGGTTTCAGGGATAAAGAAGTACCCCCAACAAGGTTAACCGCAAGGGTTCTGCCAAGAAAACAACCAGGAAGTCGCAGGTCAAGTGCTTCGTCAAGGTCGTCAACTACCATATTTGAAAGTTAACTCATATTTGATTTACGCCATAGGTTTACGTTTCAACTTCAATTGCTTTATAAAGTAATTATGATTTGAAAGGGAAACTATTAGAGATGAAGATAGGCAATTAAGAATAAAGTTGAACCTTGAAAGTGCCATCAGTGCTATGTACCGAAAGTTATCATTCATCTTCTGCTTTTGAATGAATAGTTCCCTTTTAGTTGGGTATTGAATGAGATGGAGACGAGAATTCATGTGTTGTGCACAACATTTGTTTTCTTTTTCACGAATCTAATTGAGAATTATACTTTTGTCTCTTTTTTTAGCAACTTTTTGGGTCAAAATTGTTGTTAATGATGAATAGTTTTGGCCATGGTGTGGGTTTTTGCTAAATGAATTCCTTTTGCATTTCTTGGATTCATTGGAGATTAATTTGTTAACACTTATGGCTGAGCGATATTTTCAGCCCTTCCTTATGACATGAACGATGAATCTTTTAGGGTTTTGAGCCAGCAAATGAAATATTATTCAAGCGACCCTAATGTTGATGGGATAAATCAACTACAAAGGAATCTCTCATTCAACCTTGTAACCATTTATGGTTTTCTTTTTAATTTATAAGCATGAGCTTATACTTTCTAATTCTACTTTTAACTTTTCCATCTGAAGATATTGCCAATCTCTTTTCCTTGCTATTAGATATTATCTTTTTATTTAAATATGCTATTAAATAAGAAAGGGATAATCCATTTAGAGGTGATCATGGGCCGGGCCGGGCCCAAATAAAATTTTAGGCCCGTCTACTAGGCCCGGGCCTGGCCCGGCCCAAAATATGGGCCTAAAATTTTGCCCAAGCCCGCCCAAAATAAAATTACTAAGCCCGAGCCCGGCCCGCCCGACCCATATTAATTTTTTTTCTTATTTTATTAAATAAAAAATTTAAAAATATAATAAATCAAATATATTTAAAAATATTAAAATAAATATTAAAATAAATAAAATAATACTAAAACAATTCTTAAAACAATACACAAATTAACAATATAATAAAAAATAGTTATATTAAAAATTTAAAATAATTAAAATAAAATAAAAAAATTATATATTAATATATAATTGGTCGGGTGAAGGCGGGCCCGGCCAAAAAAACTCTTACGAGGTCTGCCCGTTTTTAAACAGGCCTCGTTTTTTTGCCCAAGCCCATTTTTGGCCTATATTTTACCCAAACCCTCCCATTTTTTAGGCGGGCCTTGAGGCGGCCGGGCCAAATGACCATGATCATTTCTAAATCCATTCCTGAAATTTTATTTTATTTGTTATTGCTGCAACACTTGGAACTTTTTGTTCAATTATGGTGTGTTGTTGCTTCCTTGTTGAGTTTGTCACAAGAAGTACTTTGTATCATGTACAATTGGTCCACACATTTAAAAAGCAATGGCATTGTTCAACAATACTTAACCATTTTGTGTTCAATTTATTTGGCTTTGATTAGTTAAAGAAAGAGTATAGTTTTGATGAGTTGGAAATACTCTCTAATTATATTTAAGTTCCGAATTGTTAAATCTTTGCTCAATTATGTAGAGTTATAATCACTACACCAAAACAGGTTTTTAGCGGCGTTTTTAGCGGCGCTTTTTAAAAAAACGCCGCAAAAAGTTATGCTAAACACTGTCATTTTATATTGAGCTTAAGCAGTGTTAGTGGCGCTTTTCAAAAAACGCCACAAAAAACTTTGCAAAATGCTGTCATTTTATATTGAGCTTCTAGTGGCTTTGGCGGCGCTTTTTTATAAAACGCCGCTATAGGTACACCTTTAGCGACGCTTTTTAAAAAATGCCGCTTTATTTCGAATATTAGCGGCACTTTTTGGAAAACGCTGCAAAAAAATATTTCATCTGTCTATTTATAATTTAACTGGTTGATTTATATTAAAATATAATTTATTTTTAATTGAATATTTAAATTCTTCAAGAAAAATAATGACACGTAGGAAAAATTTGAAAGTAAAACATAGAAAAATATTTGTTAAAATGAAAAAATTAAAATACTATTATTTAAAATAATTTAAAGATTTTTGGTATATGACTGATTGTTTTTTAATTTGTATGTTAAATATTTTCTTATATAATTGTAAAAGAGATAGTATTAATTTTAAAATATTGAATTAATTATCATTATAGTTTAGGGTTTCTTGTTTAGGATATATGGTTAAGGGTTTAAGGATTATGAGTTACTATTTAAGGTTTATGGATTATGGGTTTAGGGATTATGGTTTATGGTTCAGGGGTTGGGGTTTAAGGTTTAGGGGTTAGGGGTTCAAGGTTAATGGTTTATGTTTTAAGATTTAGGGTTTAGGAGTTTAGGGATTAGATTAATTTGTGTTTTTAATTTATATGATAAATATTTTTCGATATAATTGTAAAAGAGATAATATTAATTTTAAATATTAAATTAATTATCATTATAGTTTAGGATTTACTGTGTAGAGTATATGGTTAAGGGATTAAGGTTTATGAGTTACTATTTTAAGGTTTATGGTTTATGGTTTAGGGTTTAGTGTGTAATTGTATACATGAACTTTAATTTGATCTAGTTCTTGTGAATTATTAACACAATTGTTGATATAATATCATTTTATATTTAGATATTGCATACATAAATATTTATATTTATTCAATATAAATTTTTTTGATGTATTTATTTTTAAAAATATGTATGATTAAATCAAAATTAAAGTTTCAACTATACATTTAAATCACAATTAGAATTTCACGTCTACAATTTATATATTAAACCGAAATTCATATATAGTTACTTTTATCCCTTTTAATATATATATTTAGGGTTTAGAGTGTAAGTTTATGATTTGGGGTTTAAGATTTAGGGTTTACTGTTGAAAAATTGAAGTAACATTTGAAAAATTTTGAAAGTAAAAACATAGAAAAATACATGTCAAAAATAAAAATATAAAATACTGTTAATTAAAATAATTTTAAAGTTTTTTGAATATATGAGTAATTTTTTAATTTATATATTAATTAATTTATTATATAATTGTAAAGACGATAATATTTATTTTAATATATTAAAATTATCAATATAGTTTAAATTATTTAAGAGATAATGATAAATTTTATATATATTAAAATAAAATAATAGATTTTAGCGAAGTAAAATAGCGCCGCTCTGTGTAAAGGGAAATGAAAGATAAGAAATAGTGGCGTTGCAAAAAGTCTTATCCAAAACAGTGTCTTTTTACCCCCCACCCCCCAAATCCCAAAATTTGACATGAAATCTATTCTTTTTTTCCCTCCTCCTTTTTCCCAAAATCAGTTCCCTTCTCCCTCCCCAATGAAATCCTAAAATTTCACCTGAAATTTCTTCTCTTTTTTTCCCCATTTTATTTTTCCCAAACCATTCTCCCCTACCCCGATTCCCTTTATTTTTTCCCCCAATTTACCCAAATCGGTAGCCCTCTGCATCTCCGTCGGCAGCTCACTTCTGTATCTCCGTCGAGATATGCTATCAAGTATACAGAAAGAGGACCCAAGGTACGTACTAGGATTTACCTCATCATCGTCATCAAATCATTATCCGTTTTTTCTTTACAAGCTTTACCACTTAGCAAAGCACTAATATTGACTCTTGGCTGTCTATTTATCTATCTTAGTTTCCCACTTTTTCTATTTTCATTTTCTCTCTTTCCTTCTAAATTCTGAATCATTCTTTAATTCCATAAAGGTAAAGAAAAAGATTACCCCTTCCTTAAGGAAATAAAATCAAAGAAAAAAAAACCCACATGTTTCCTCTACAAAACAGTTAATGTCTATAGTCAAATAATAGTAATTTGTTTTGTTATTTTCTATGAAAGAGCAATGGGAAATATTTCTGAGTTTTGTCTTTTATAGGTATATATGTGTGTTTCTTTCTTTTGATGGTGCAGGATCTTCAAAATTTGAGAGAAGAAATTCAATCCAAAAAAAGAAAAAGAACCCCAAAAGATGAGGATTAATGGGAGTTGGGAGTTGATTTTTTATTGATTTTTTCAAGGTAAATTCTTTGTTTTTGTTCTTTATTTTTCTTTGTGATTATTTTATTTCTTCTAAGTGTTTGTTTAAATGCATGAGTGTAGACTTTAGCTCTATTATTAAAAAAGAATTTATTTTGATTCGTTGGGTTTAATTTAACCCAAAGTTTCTCTTCTAATGTTCTGTAAATTTACTTTCATTGGATTTATTTGCATTATAACTTGTGAATTTGTCAATGCCTGCATATATATATTTGTACAATTTGATAATTAAGTCAATAAAGGTTTGCTTTTTTATTTTGTTTTTTGTTAATACTTATGATTATTAATCCATATGATCTCTATGTGACCAGTTCTCATACTTTTTTTATTGTCATTAATCAATGTTTTTTATGAGGGCTTTTGTGTTTTTTTTATTTATTAAATTTTTATGTTTCAATTATGAACTTTGAGTTTAAAGGGAGCAAATTTTTGTTGTTAAGTGATATTGTTATATAGTAAAAAAAAGATGAATTCACAAAATCAAGTGGAGTCAACTCTCAAGGAAATACTTGAAGTGGTCAAGCCGTTGCATGAAGACTGAGTTACTCGGTTTAAGATCATCAATGAACTGCATGAAGTCGTTCAATCTATCGAAAATTTAAGAGGTAAAATTTTATGTTACTTTATTTTGATTGTTCCATGGGAAATGCTAATAGTGATTCTTAGTAACTCGTCTTGCGAGTAAATCTATACAAGTTTATTAATTGATATTAGCCGCAGAAATGCTATATTTTGCACTCCGTGATGGAGGTTGCGAACAATTTGCAAACCAGGATAATTTTTATGTATACGAACATAAAATGTTTGGCCCCGTGAAAAGAAACACGAACTAAACAAGTGGTTTTTTTTGTATATCATTCTTTTCCATTTTTCATTAACTGGTTTTTCTTTCAGCAACTAAAATTTCCTCTCAAATTTTTAATTGTTTCATATCATATCTTACCTTCTCAGAATTATATTTTTGAATCAAATTCAAAACTAAATTCCATGCTTTCTTTAACTTTATAAAAAATTTGTTATATATAATATAATTCTTATTTTTCAGAATTTTAATAGATTTAGTTCTGTTTTCAAATTAAAATGTTATTTAGTATTTTAATTTTAATATTATAATTTAGTTATATTAATAAAATATTACTTGTATCTTATAGGTTATCATGTTTGAGAAACATTGCAATATTGATGACCTTGAATACCAAATACTACTTTTGATGATGAACCAACTCTACAACTTACCTAAATAAATTCATCTATGGTGCATCAATTCACTATTAAAATATTTGGGACCTAATACCATTAGCACATTCACGCAACTTTCTTGAGATGAGAAAACTTGTCCTTCAATGATGATTGCCAAGAGTGCTTTTTCCATAATCTATAGCATGAAACTGTTTTGATGATACACTTAATGCAAAAATTGAAGTTTTGGGCATGATTGGAGTTATTAGATGATTACTTTAAGAGAGCTTTCCCGTTTTACTAGCATTACTTAATTAGAATCTATTTCGACTTCATAGTTTATCGAGTCTTTAGCCATAGCAAACTTAGATTAGAGAATTAAATCTTAGCAGCTTTTAAGGTTCTAAGACAAATGTTTCACTAAAAATTGAAGACATCCAGCTAACTACACTTGCTACATATATGAACTAGTATAGTAAAAAGCTGCAATGATAGTGTGGGAATATTTGCATGTGAGAAGCTGCCCATTGCGATATTGGGAGCTAAGCTTGACCATTTGGCTTCCCCAGCAGTTTTAAAATAGTTTGATGACATCTTAAGTGCGAGTAAGGTAAGAAGCCCCCATGCCTGTATCATACTGTCTGCTTGTTATCTAGTATAAATTAGATTTCTTTGATTTGTATTGTTAATATAGATATTACCTCATTGTTATTCTTTGGTCCAGTCGTGGAAATTTTTTAATGTTATTTGTTCATTCAAGTTTCTCAAAATATTTGGTGTGGTTTTTCTCATTCTGTATTGGTCCTTCTATAGTCCTTTTTAGTTGGTTTAGAAATATATTTGGTTTGATTACAGATTTAAGTGATATTACCAATGAATATTTCTCAAATCTAACTGTTCATCAGACCTTGATATTGCCTTTTGTGCTTGTAATTTTAGATATTAGAACTAAAGAATAATTTCTATATAACGTTAAACAATAGTAGTGCAGCATGTTTCTGTTCTACCTTTTGCAAATTAATACTATTGTTCCTTGTTAAATAACGGAAGCATTCCATTGTATTGTGAAACCTTTAGTTTTTCTTGATATGAGTTAACTATGGAATATTATTTTCATTTTCTCATATATATGTATTTGGTGATGCATTTATTGCAGACAATTGAGATTCTTTTCAGCAAAAGGATATTCTTAGATATAGAGGTTAGTTTCTTTAATTCTCTCTTGCTCCTGAGCTTGTGCAGTTTTGCTGTTCATTTTTTTTTTGTTCTATTCGGTTATTAGCAACAATGTTTTATTTCTCTTTTGTTGAAACAAATTCTGATTCTTGCTTTAAGGTGGCATTATTAAAAATTTATCTTTCCATATCATAATTCAAAGAGATCAGTTAATGTGCTTTGACATATGTGGCTTTGAGGGTCGTATAAGTAATTTCCTTACTGGCCTGACTTTGGCTTACAGGTGCATACTTTGGCTTTGACGGTCGTATAAGTGTTTAATAAGGAGAAAACCATTTTATGTGTTAAATGCTGAAAATTTAGGTGTTAAATGTTGCAATTTATGGTGTCTGAAAGTTGTGATTTATGATATTCGAATGATGTATTTTATGTTGTTCGAATGTGTTGAAGAGTTGATTTAATATAATGCTTAATGGTTGTTTATTGTTGTTCAAAGCATGATGAAATAAACATGTTAGGCGTGGTTTAACACATGCCTTGCTGACCTGTAAGGTTGTCCAAAACAAGACAAAATTGAGTTGTCTTTAAGATGTTCGAATGTGGTTGTTCAAATGGTTCTTCAAATTTTTCAAATGTGTCTTTAAGGTGCTCAAAAATGTCATATTAATGTTGTCCATATATGATTTTGAATGCTGGAAATTTGTAGCATTTAATTTCCTACTTGAAGTTGATTAAACCATGCTGTAAGTGCAAAACATTTATATGCTATTCACATGCTAAATTAACCATTAGTGAGCTTAAAATTGATCTATTTGAATGTGTTAAATTCATTGTTCAATGTGATGTTATTTATGTTAATGTATTGAGTATATTAAGTTGTGAATTTGATGATATATGTGGCGTTAACGTTGACTTGTTAATTGCATATTTTATTATTAATTTGATTTAGGGTTCTGAATTTAGAAGAACCTTATCTTAAGATAAGTTATTTACTTTCATAATAACTGGAATCTGATTCTGTTATTTTGGTTGGTTTTTGCCTTCGTATGTCATTCATTAACTTTTGTTTCTTTTTTCTCAGGTTTGAGTTTTTGTTGGATGCATGGTCCAGGATTAGCTGAATTCATGCATAGTGACGACTTGTTTGAGCTAATTGTTGATCTTAAAGTGTGCATTCTATCATTATTTTGTTCTATTTGTATTTTGTTAGATTTCTGGTGTAGTATGATAAGTGTGGTATTTTGTTTGATTGTTATTGATAAACTTACTGTTTGGTGGGATATATATTTATATTGAATTTTAAATTTTTATATTTTTCATTTATAATATTTTATAATATATATTTTGTATTTTCACGACTTGTTTTAGCGACATTTTTGGGAAAAGCGCGTTAAAGGTCATGATCTTTATCGGCGCTTGTGGGAAAAGCGACGCTAAAGGTCATGACCTTTAACGGCGTTTGTGGAAAAAGTGTCGCTAAAGGTCATGACCTTTAGCGGCATTTTTTAGATAAACACCGCAAATTTTAGTGGAGTTTTTTACGGCGCTTGTAAAAACGTCGCTAAAAGTTAATTTTGCTGTAGTGAATGTTCTAGTGCGGTTGTTGTGGTCTAAATACTGCTTTAGTAGCTACTACTTGTATGCCTAACATTTAGGGACTAAGTGCTTTTTTTTTTTTGATGGTGTAGTGATTTTTATAATAAATAGTTCATTGCGAAATATTTTAATAAAATTCAAAGATAAGAAATTAACATAAGTCTACAAAATAAATTAAAACAAATAGTTAAAAAATTCAACATGAATTTACAAATATAAAACTTATTTATACCTAGTAATGGTTATATTAACTATCATGTAAAAATAATTAATATCAACGATTATGAAGCACCAGTCCAAATTTTTTATATCAATATAACATCGCTAGAACTATTTGCGGTGTTTTCACAAGCGCTGCAAAAAACATCGTTATAGAAAACACCACAATAATTTGCGGCGTTTATTTGAAAAAAAGGCCACAAAAGATCATAACTTTTAGGGCTTTTGTGGGAAAAGCGTCGTTGAAAGCCCTAAAACACTGTCAAAAGTCATGGCTTTTAGCGACGCTTGTGGGTGAAACGCTGCTAAAAGTCATGGCTTTTAACGGAACTTTTGTTACAAACGCCGCTAATTTTGGCAGATTTGCAATATACATTTTTCACCAATATCCAACCCTTCTTGCATTAAATCCAACCAAAAACAACAAATATAACACTGAATCCAACCAAAAATAGCAAATGTAGCATAAAAAATACAACAAAAAAATGTTAAATCTAAATGATACTTCAAATTCAACAAAAGATATATGATGTAAATTAATAAATGAAGTATAAGTCAAAATATTCTTACAATAATGTTAAATGTGACAATGTTAAAAATATTCTTACAACGAGAAAACAAATGCCTAAGATGACGGCTTTTGCGACTGCTGAAACATCTGCATCACATGCTAAAGCTGTAGCTGGAGCTCATCATACTTTCTGCTCTGCTCTGCTACCATCGCTGCTGCCTCTGCCTCCTTCGCTGCTGCCGCTACCTCCCTCCCTGCTGCCGCTGCCTTCCTTGCTACTGCATCCGCTCTAAGTCGTTGCTGGAGTTCTTCATATTTTCTTTCAACCTCGGTAATTTGCTCAACTGTGCTCGCTTGCATCTGAGCTATCTGGTCTCTTAACCTCTGAACTTCAGCTTGAGTTTGACTCCTGTAAGGCATGTATTGCTGGGAGCCGGATCCAAAATATTGGGTCGGGGTAACACCAGATCCTTGAAATCGAACCCGACTATGCTTTTCAGGACCCAAAACTTCAGTAATAATTATGTTATCAATGTTCTCAAGATTAACAGAACTATCAGTCAAAACAATCGCTTTATATTCCGTCTTTTTCTCCTTTAGTTTCTCCTAATAAATCAATCAAAGAGTTAAAAACGAAATATATAATAAAAAGGAATGCAACATAACTTAACATTATTTAAAACTACTAACGACGAATAAAACCATTATAATTAAACATTATAAATATTTATAATAAATCAAATTTTATTAAGTAAATATACCATAATTTCTCCAGCTTCGGATGTCATAGGAGATCTATCTTTCTTCTTATGCGTAATCTCAAAAAGCTGAAGGCGTCCAACTTTTTGACCAGACGAGACTTTCTACAATATAGTAGTAAAATATTATTTAATAGTAGAAAGTCATTAATATTTGATAGAATTAATAAATTCATAATACCTCACCTCGATTCTGAAGCAAAACTTCTCGAATTCGTCGTAATGCGTGAATTTTGTTTTTGCCTGCTGTTTGTTCCAACTCGTTCACGGTCCTACATAATGTAATTATTATTACATATATAGTAAACACTATATACTGAAAAATTTATAAGAATTTGGAAGTACGTAATACCTCTCCTTTCTTTGAATTTTAGAATCTAACCGCATCTTCCTATTGGTACCTCAGCATTCCTGGCGGGACATTTCGCAATTTTTCTTCGAGGCTTATGTCTTTCTTAAAATATTGTTTTTTCAAAGTGCTTTTATGGTCTCTCCACTTTTTACCCAATGCCTTCTTGATATAGTCATCCGAGACCTCTAAAGCAAATCTCTCCTAAAAAAACACAAGTTTAGAATGTAAATATAAATGAAACTTAAACCAAAGTATTATAAATAACAATTAGATGTTTTGTTACCTTAATATTATCGAGAGCTTGATTTTTGTTGCTATCAGGCATGTGATGCCATGATTCGTAGTTGATGGGCAACATATTGGCATTTCGTGCTATAATGCCCAAATAGCCTGTTAAAAGTCGAGCTTCAGATCCAACAGGCTGACCATGACTGTTTCTACTTGCTTTGACATGCTTGACAGGATTTAAGTCATATAAATCTTTAAGTAGCGTACGTCCTCGACCTCTGCGCATTCCACCACTTTCAGCTGAAAACGGTATGTTATTATTTATATTAAAAATGAAAAATAAATCAATAATAAAAGTCAACACACATGTAAAATAAACTTAACATTACTTTGAAATTCTGCAGGTTCGTCAAGTGTCTCCGGCACATTCAAGATCCAATAACATCTCGCTGTTCACTATTTGCTTCTTCCGAATTTGGAGTATTCGGACAATACTTAAATCTCGTAATCTTCTTCTACGCATTTTTCCCGCAATACACATAAAATAGTTCAAATTTTATTAACAAATTACAACAATAATAGTACATATAAAATAGTTAAATTATATAACATGAGCAAGATTAAAATTATAATATTACATATAATTAAAAATCGTAAAATCTTACTACATCATAATTCATAAATATCTTCATCCACATCCTAATGAACCCATTGAAATTGTGTATTATTACTAGGGATATTTTCATTTAAGTTTTGTTTTGGAAAAGTCAAAGTTTCTGATCTTTCGACGATGTCATCTCTACTTCCATTGTCCATGTCAAACAAGTCTCTAGGGGTGTTTCAGAGTACAACGTACCAACCCTCATTAGTTGGATCTTTCAAGTAAAAAACTTGTTTCACTTAAGAAGAAAATACATACGGCTCATCTATCAATTGTTCTCCAGTATGAATCAATCGAGAGAAATTCACCATTGTAAAACCAAATTGATCGTTTTTAATTCCACGAGCAGTATTAACATCAGCCCAATCACATCGAAATAAAAAAACTTTTCATTTTCCATAGTAATCTAACTCAATAATATCAGTAAGAAGTCTGTAATACTCCACATCTCCCTCAACGGGATTACTGTCCCTAGCATTAGCATAACTTGTAATTGAAGAATTCACAACTATTCCACAATTTTGAGTTCTCCTCAATCTCTCGCGATATTTTGTATAAAATCTGAATCTATTAATGATGAATGCACTATATCTTTTTACTACTCTATTCGGGCCTCAGGAAAGCCATTTAACTTCGTCATTAATGTCCTTCCCACTCCAAACCTATTGAATCGAAAGTAAATTGAGTAATTATAAATGTTATGAGAAAACATTATTATTTGTCAATAAAAGGTTGAGTTGCATACCGTTTGGCTTAACCATTTATGGAAAGATTCTGTGAATAACTTATTAATCTCTCGTTGTTGTAATCTTCGGGAGCGTGAATGAGATCTCAAGATTTGTTTGTGCTCACTATGTTAAAAAGAGGTTTAATTGGTTAGAAAATAAACAAATAAAAAAGATGAATATTTATCATATTCTAGAACTTACTTGCGTAATGGTTCAATTGAATCGTGGTGAAAAATAACATATCTATGTAATTGTACCCAAGATCTTTCATCTAATTCTGTAATTTCAACTTTACCGATTGGTTCTCCATAACTTTGAAATAAATAAGTTTCGGCAAAGTTGGGATCATTGAGCCCAACATTTCTACTTAGTCTATTCAATCTTGTTTCAACATCTTCTAAATATCTAGAACAGAAGGTCATACACTCCTTTGCCAAGTAGTCTTCAGCAATTGATCCTTCCAGATAACGCTTATTTCAACAATAAGACTTCAATTTGCTTAGGAACCTAAACACGATATACAACATTATCAAAAGTTGTAACTAAATGTATAGAGGTGAATGAATGAATACTTTACAAATAAATTAGCACCTTTCTATAGGATACATCCATCGATAGAAAATCGGTCTTCCAATTATTGCTTCACGAGGGAGATGGATTACCAAGTGCACCATAATATATGAAAAAGGAAGGTGGAAAAATCTTCTCCAAATTGCATAAAGTCAAAGTGGCTCGATCCTATACTTTCTCAAGTTCTTCAACATCCAAAACTTTGCCACAAATAACTTTCATTATATTAGAAAGTTCAATTATACAGGACGTAACCTTTTTTGACATACAGACCGTCAAGCAAATGGCAGTAAATCTTGCATCAAGATGTGATAATCATGTGATTTTAAAGAATATAGTCTTCGATCTTTAAGACTCACACATCGAGATATATTTGATGCATATACATCTGGGACCTTTATATCCTTCAACACCGTGTGGAACACTTCTTTCTCTTCCTTCGGCATTGCAAAAATTGGAGGAGGTAACTGATATTTCCCATTCGAAAGTACTTGGGGATGAAGATCACGTCAAATTCCCATGTCAACTAAATCAAGTCGACTCTGAAGATTGTCTTTTGATTTTCCATCGATATTCAAAATTGTCCCGATGATGTTCTCGCAAATATTCTTCTCAATATGCATGACATCAAGATTGTGTCGTAAAATGTGATGCTCCCAATAAGGCAACTCAAAAAAATACTTCTTTTTTTCCACAAGTCTGCCTCATTAGGATCATCCTCTTCATTAGATTCAGTATCAGATTCATCCCTCGATCTTCTCCTTGTTTGTATGTTGGATGGTTGATTCATCTTCCCATAACTAAAATTCATATCTTTTAACATGAACAAGATTTCAGATCCAATGGTCTGCTCAGGAGCTTCTCTAAACTCTTCAGTACCGTCAAATAAAGTCCTCTGAAATCTAAATCTATGATTTCCATCCAACCACCGATGATGCCCCATATAACAGAACTTCTTCCCATTATATAACCATTTCAAACATGTTTGCACAGCACAACAAGGACAAGCATAACGTTCTTTGGTACTCCAACCAGATAAATTGGCATAAGTCGGGAAATCATTAATTGTCCATAATAAAGCTACACGTAAATTGAAGTTCTCCTTTCTCGATACATCATATGTCTCAACCCCGACCATAATTGTTTTAACTCTTCAATAAGTAGCTGCAAATAAATGTCGATATCATTTCCAGGACCATTCTCTCCAGGGATAATCATAGATAATATAAAAGAAGATTGCTTCATGCAAATCCATGGAGGCAAATTGTAACGAACAAGCACTACAGGCCAAGTACTGTAGGAAGTACTCATGATTTTAAAAAGATTAAAGTCGTCAACTGCTAGCCCAAGCCTTACATTCTGAGGATCGCTTGCAAAGCTTGAAAATTTAGTGTCAAATGATTTCCAACCTAAAGAATCAGCAGGATGCCTTAATAATCCATCATCAGTCCATTCATCATTATGCCACCTCATAGAATCGATTGTCTTTGACTACATGAAAAGCCTTCGAAGTTTTGGTATTAGGGGAAAATATCGCAAAACCTTGACTGGCTTCTTTCTTAACTGTGCCACACCTTCATCCACATTTGCATCTTTTGTATTCCTATTCATCCAACGAGACTTACCGCAAACATGACAAGACTATTGGTTTTTCTGATCACCCTAGTACAACATGCAGTCATTTGGGCAACTATGAATTTTATCGTACCCAAGGCCCAAATCTTTTATAAGTCTTTTCATATCTTGACAAGACTGGGGGATTTTTGCAAACGAAAACATCTCTCTCAGAAACTCTAGCAGCATTGTAAAAGAATTTTCGATCCACCCTTCCAAATATTTTAAGTGAAATAGACGAATGTAGAAGGACAATTTCGAATATTTTGATCCCTTGTAAAGTTCTTCGTTCATTTCATTAAGTAAATTGTAGAACTTCGCCGCTTCTTCATTTGGCTCCTCATCAGGTGTACTTGTTCCTGTTTCGAAAAAAACATTTCCACCAATATTACAATTATCGGATGCAATAAAGTCAGGTGGAAACGATTGCTCACCATGACTGTGCATATTAAATGCATCCCGCAACATACCTTCTATGTTATCTTGTCTAACATACTGATGGTAAGCAGTATCAGGATAAGTCGGATTAATTGTTGAAGTAGTTCCACTAGATGTACACTCTCCATGGAAAATCCATTTTTTATACCGCCTAATAAAGCCATCAACAATTAGATGTTCGTAGACAATTTCACGAAAATGCTAATTGATGTTACGACACTTCTTACACGGGCAAAGAATCATATTCTCTTGGCTTGCATTTTGGAATGCAAAATTTAGAAAAGACTCCATTTCGATAGGCGTTGCTTACCCTTGACAAATTCATTCAACTCCTATCCATTTCGTAGTTCTTGAAATCTAAAGTTAACAATAAATTACACGCGGAAGTTGTTTATTTATAAGTATAATTAAGTTATGTAAGTTATGATATGATATATATTTATGTATTATGTAAGTTATGTAAATTATGTAAGTTGTTTATCTTATGTAAATTATGTAAGATATGATATATATTTATGTATTATGTAAGTTATGTAAATTATGTAAGATATGATACATATTTATGTTGATGCGATTGTGATTGTGTTGATGGGAAAACACAAGGAAGTGAAGAATTAGTTATTGGATTAAATTTACAAGTTTAGGGTTAATTATTTATTTTGAATTAAGTCCATCATGTGTGCTCAATTATAGTTATTTTTATTAAGTCACATGAATGCTAAATCAACTCAGAATGAATGGTCTAATTCCTTAAAATAAATTAAAAAAAGTATTTTTCAAGTAAGTAAAGCCTAATTTTTGAACAATAAAATAAAAATATAATTTAATTTAATTAGGTAATTTAAAAATAAAATAAAAGTAGACAAAATATTTTTCTTGATTAAAATAAAATAAAATATTTAAAATAAAACTTTAAATACAATTTAATTTAATTAAGTACCTAAGATTACCTACTATATTATCAAGTACATTTTTATTCTTTTACTATAAGAGTTTAAGCTTATAGTATTTTATTTTATTAAAAATTTCTCTAGTAAAATAATTCCACATCTCATTTTTTTTATTTAATTAAATAAAGCAAGTAATAAAGTGCCAAGATTCTCGTCAATCAAAGTTACTATGCATTTTTATTTTGTTATGGCTTAAAGATAAATTTAATTAAAATTATAAAATATAATATGACAATATTAGTTTTAATGTTGATTGAAGAATATATCAAAGAAATAAAAATTTTAATTTATTATTTCATTTTGAAGTGATTAAAATTGAGATAATTATTAAAAAAAACATCACATTAAAAATGAAACTCTAACTATTGGAAGTGTAAGATTACAGGCTGCAAATCCATATGAGATTTCGAAAGGAATTGCAGATGAAACATAATTACATGAATCAACTACGCTATCAACAATCAGCTAAAAGGAAATCAAAATTTAGATTCTAAGGAGAAGGAAAATAAACAAAAAGTACTATCATAAATAATCCTATATCAGTTTTAAATACATTTTATGATGAAAAATAAGAATAATAATAATTGATATTAAAAATAATATAACATAATCAAGTCGTATTGTTTAGTGAATGAAATGATTTATATGGCATCAAATTCAGTTTTGCTTCCATATTTCATTTCAAAACTATATATTATCTTGTTCACAACTAATTTGTATAGAAGAACATGGTAATAAAATTTTACAAAAAAAAGAACATGGCAAACTGAATGGTAGATAACAGAAAACATAAGGCAGAAAACTAGATGGCAAATGTAAAGTAAGTAAAATGATCCAATATTTGAAAGGAAAATCAATAATTAAATCTATACAAAATCGAAGCCCTAGAAGATTAATTTTTTCCAAAATCATCATGATGAAACTATTATTGATGAGAATTTTGAACTAAAACGTACCTTAATAATTTCAACAAGCTGGTCTACTCCACTCTCACCAGGAAATAGAGGCTGGAGTCAAAAAAATAGTTTTTGTTAAGTAATTTAAAGGGAAAATTCATATAAATAAGCAAAAAAAGCATGCAATGAAACATGTACTTGCCCAAGCAATAGCTCAGTCAAAACACAGCCAACAAACCAGATGTCAATGGCTGTGGTGTATTCAGTTGCACCAAATATTAATTCAGGTGCTCGATAGTATCTAGAACAGATGTAAGATATGTTTGGTTCCCCTTTCACCTGACAAAATTAAAATCAAAATTAATTTTAACATCCAAACTAATAATAAAAGTAATTAATTTAAAGTATTGTAAAAGAAAATAATGTATTCTTCATGGTAATAAGTCACTTCTTATCTACGTATCTTTTTCAATAATTTTTTACTGAAGAGGCTCTATCAAATGATTTATGATAATTGTTATTAAACACATTTAAAAATTAAACTGCTGAAAGTATTAATTTTCAATAAATTGAATTATTTCAACAGGTTATCAAACAAAACCTTAGGCTCCAATATTTCATTTACACAGGATAATAGGCTATGTAAACATTCAGACAACAAAATCCAGTTCTGGTTCCAGCTGAAGGTGATAGCAATCAGCGATGACCTCCTAATCCCAACATTAAAGAAGTTAGCATCTAATGAAACTAAAGATCTTGATACAGGTCCCAAAAAGTGCTTAACTTCACATTTGTATGGGTCTACTGACTACTCCTCTATTTTTCTCCTTGAATGCTTCATGCTGTCTACTGTCTTTGTCAAGGTTCCAACTGTTTTTTGTTTCTCTAAGCTATTTTACTGTCATTAAGTCAGATCCTAGTTAGGGGTTCCAGTTTCTACATCCTTTACCTTACATTTCTGGTATTATTTCTCTTTCTTGTTTTGCTACTAAAACTATTATTCCCTTGATATATATCACAATGAGTATTAAATATGTAGTGTTGAAAATAAAAATCCTAATTTTATAAGCAAAAAAAGTGAGTGCAATAATCTTAATTTTTTGAAGTGTTGTACATTAAGAAACTCTCCATCTGTAAGACAGTGAAGGGTCAAATCTTGTTCAATGGAAATCCTTTTTCTTTTCCCAGAAAAAGAAGTTAGTATCGACCGATTATATACAGATAGAAGCATTCGAATCAAAGCAACTCACACCGATGTGCTCACTAGTCACCTCCACAGTCGTTATTCTTGATATTACTTGTCAAAGATAAAAGTTCCATTAGTTCCAGACAGTACTCGAGGCCTCTAAGGGAGTGTCCCAATAGCATACACCTTCATGGAAGAAATGAGAGGTATCAGAATCATCAGAAAATAATATCATGCCATATGAACATGTGATCAACTTCCATTTCCAAAGATCTTTGAATGCAATATATGCCGAGTAACCTAGATTTCATGTTAAAACTTTGGAACAGAAACAATTGAATTCTTACACACCATAAAACATATTTCATTTTGAATATTTTAAAAAGGGAGTAGAAAGTAATGAGATGGAGAGAGGGAGCGGTAGCGAAGAACAGGACTAACCAGAAGAGAAGACGAGCAAGATAGTCTCGTGTTAAGGAAATTAACGGCTGTAGCAGAGGGGTTAGTCGAGGGTGATGCAGTAGTGGTAGGGTCAGCGTCTTCAGCAGCGGATCGGTTGGGATTTGGATTTAGGGAAAATTTAGGGATTTGGGGGGAATAGAGGGAATTAGGGAAATTTTGCTAATGGGAAAACTAACAAGTATCGGGGGAGTGCATTCGGATAAAACGGATGAAACCAAAACGATACAGTTTTGGTATAAACAAAATGACATTTACGGTGTTTTTGAAGAAGTGCTAGTAATACTGATTTCTTACAGCGTTTCTAACATAGCGTCACTAATTCCTAAACCGGGTCACATGAAACGACGTCGTTTCTATTCAATTTCTCATATTTTTAGCAGCGTTTTCTAATAAGCGCCACTAATGCTGATCTATTACGGCGTTTATTACCTAGTGCCACTAATTCCACTACCCCGCCAACTAAAACGAAGTCGTTTTCATTCAATTTATCATTTTTTTGTGGCGTTTTTAAATAAGCGCCGCTAAGTCCACTACTGCGCCACTTTAAACGACGACATTTTTATTCAATTTCCCATATTTTTAGTGGCATTTTTTACAATTCGCCGCTAATGCAAAACTAAAACGGCGTTGTTTTATTTAAAGTTAAATTTTTTTGCCTAATGCCTTTGATTTAGACACAAATTTTTATAAGTATAATTAAGCCCAAAACCAATAGACTAAACCCTAAACCTAATACCCTAAGCCCAATACCTTAAACCCAATGCCCTAAACATTAAACCTTAAACCCTATAAACTAAATCCTAAACCAAAAACACTAAACCTTAAATCTAAATTCTAAACCATAAACCCTAATTCCATACACCCTAAATATGTAGCCATAAACGTCAAGATTTTTATTGCTTGTTTAAACCCTAAAATAATTAGATTTGTAACATCCCTCGGCCATATCCGACGCTGGGACAGGATTCGAGGTGTTACCTGACTTAAACTTAATCAATCACATAAAATCCTAGCCGTAAAATTTTAGTCAATTTAAAACTTCTCATTTCACATATATTTTGTCCCTTAAACAGGCTCACGAGGCCCAAAACATGCGTTAGAAGCAGTTCGGGACTAAACCAAAAACTTAAGAAAAACTTGAAAAAATTTCATGCTTTAGGGCTCCACACGCCCGTGTGGGTATAGACCGTGTAGTCACACACGCCCGTGTGGCTTGGGACATGCCCGTGCCCTTAGCCCGTGTGCAACACTGACTTTAAAACACAGCTATGGCACACACCCATTGGGGCAGACCGTGTTTCACACACGGTCTAGACACACACCCATGTGTCTATCCGTGTAGACAATTACAAGGCTATTTTCCAAGCCATTTGTCTCCCTCACAACATATGTACACATACTTATATAATAATATACAACATGGCATAAATGAGCTCTTAAACATTTACAAACATATTATGCTCATGTCAATTTCTTATGCAAATAATATTATAGAATTTACTCACATCAATGCCACATACTTGTCATAAGTATCATTATGTCACAAACCTCATGTCCATCATTAGGCATGCATAAACATATCCACAAACCATTCATGAGGCCTTATTAACTATTTACCAATCACTTAATCTTGCATCAGGTACTAACTCATCAATAAATCCCAATTCAATCTCTAGGCATACAGGTTGTAAGCCACATCACAAGAGATAATAACATACATGCATAAGAATAACCATATAGGCCCATAACATCATTAGCCGACATAGGCCAATTTACATGACTATATACTACCTTAATAACAAGTCAATGCCTTTGGCTAAATCATAACATCACATACTCAACATTAAAACCCTATACATGCCATAGACTCGAAACACTAGGATTTACTTACGCCGATATCGTTAACTCGACAGTGTGATAATATCTCTGACAGCCTCCAACCCGAGCTAACCTAACAACCCTAGGGAACATGGGAAAGAAAGGGGGTAAGCTTTACGCTTAGTAAATTCATATGAAAACAATAAGCAACTCATTAACATGTTTTATCAATGTTTACAACATATTCTTAAGTTCACAACCAGCTGTCTTCTTGAGTAACAGTTACTAAATTATTTATATCTGGAGCTACGAAACTCTAAATTAAGTTCTGTTAAATTTTCTTGAAACTAGACTCATGTACCTCTCTACCATAAAATTTCCAGAATTTTTGGTTTAGCCAATTAGAACAGTTTATTCCTCAAAATTACCCCTGATTCACTATCTGACAGTTCCAACCCTTCTGCACTAAAGTTCAATTATCTCATAGCACAGGGCTCAAATAATGTTCTCATCTATTTTTCTTGAAACTAGACTCATTAAGTATTCTAATCATATAAATCTTAACTCATAACCATTGTTTTACAATTTATAATGATTTTCTCAAATCAAAATAGGGGATCTTAAAGTCATTCTGACTCTGTCCCACGCAACTTCAAATATCTCATTATAGGAAATTCTTTTGCTTACACGGCTTCTTTTATAAGAAACTAGACTCAATAAGCTTTATTCTAATATTTTATTCAACTTCTAACTTATTTTCCACTATTTTTAGTGTATTTTTTAAAGTTACACTACTGCAGTAACTCAAATCTGTCAAGGCTAAGTTACTCATTCATGATCATTGTTCACAAAATTAATACAACATCATTTCACCCATCATGGTAAGAACACATATTTATCCATCATAGATCATTCACATACCAAGGCATTCTCATAGGCTTAGTGTACATACCTGCACAACTCATAACATAACTCAAGTGCATACTCACCAATGACTTACCACACTTGTATCCTATTCTATTCCTAAGGTTCAAACGGGATTTTCTTCCTCGCCTATTAAGGCTTTGTCTTATCATATTTCTATTAATCACATACACTTAATATTTATACAATTCATGTAATGATAACATTTAAATACATGTATAGCATGGTATTGTTTACATACGAACTTACCTAGATACCACAAAGGTAAAAAAGACATAATCGTCCATAAATCGATTTTTTCCCGTTCTAGGCCTAAATGAAATTTTTCAACATCTAAAACATCACATTTAGCTAATCAAAACAATGTACTAATCAAATTAGTCCATTGACACACTTTGGAAAAATTTACAATTTTGCCCCTCTATTTTGCCAAAATTACAAAATTGCCCCTAGGCTCGAAACAAGATTTTTTTTATTCAACTTATTTACTCCTTAAGCCTAGATAAACCATTTTCATAACTATGACAACTCAAAAAAATCATTATTACACACACTAACACCTTATCTTACAACTTAGCAAACTAGCCCTTTTTAAGGTGTTTTCATATAATTTCTTTTACAAAAGTTGTTTATTAGACAACTAAGACTCATAATCTTCCATAAAAACACAGAAAACAACACATTGACTCTCATGGGAAAACCCTAGACTCTTCATCATTTTGCAAACTAGACCCCTCATTTGAAAGCTTAGGCTTTAGGGATTCCAAAAATGTAAAAATTATCAAAAAACAACCAAATATCACTTACTTGTTGGGGCTTAAAGTAGCTGAAAGTTTAAAGCTCAAAAACCCCCATTCTTTGCTGCCATTTTAGGTAGAGAGAAGATGAAGAATGAAAGAGAAAATAACAACTTTTTCTTTATTTATTTTATTACCTAAAAAGTCACTTTAAATCCCATAAAATATGGCTTTTTAACCAATCTTGTCTCCCTTGGCCCGCCACCTCAATAAAAAGGGTCTAATTCCCATTTAAAAGCCCCCAATTTTAGTTATCTAGCTATTAAACACCTTTAGGTATCAAAACACAACTTTTACCTTTTACGCGATTAGTCTTTTTTTGAAATTGGACTAGAAATCACTAAAATTAACTTACCAAAATTTACATGCACTTATAAAATTATATTATAACACATAAAATAACATCAAAATAATTTTCTCCGGCCTCGGAATAGTGGTTCCGAAACCACTGTTCCGACTAGGCCCAAAATCGGGTTGTTACAAGATTTTTTCTCATTTTTATCAATACTCCTTACCCTAAAACCATAATACCCTAAAACCATAATACCTTAAACACGTACTAAGACCTTAAACCCTAAATAGTAAACCACAAATAAAAAAATTTTAAAAACTAAACCCCAAACCCAAAATAATAAACCATAAACCATAAGCTTAACATGATGACCATTAAACGACCCTAAACCATAAAAACCTAAACCATAGACCTTAAACCTTACATATTGAACCCTGAACCCAAAAATAAAGTTAATCAATATTAAGTATTGCTTCCACAATTTATTATAAACATAAGCTTTTACATTAATATCTATGTATATACACATCAACATCCATATGAATTTTTTGGGAGGTTTAGGGTTTGAGGTTTATGAATTAGTGTTTAGGGTTTATATATGTTTTTAGAATTTAGGGTTTAGGGTTTAAGGGTTTAGAGAAAGCCATACGGCGTCGATTTTAACAGCTTGGCAACTTAAATGAAAATTTCTAAATAGCTTAGTTATCAATTTGTACTTTTCATAATTAAGTAACTAAAATGAAACTTTCTCATAGCTAAGTAAATGGTGTAGTTTATATTTTTTATAAAGTCAGTTTCAAATATTAAAATAAAATCGAATTCAAAACGAAAATAAAAAAATAATATGAAAATTAAGTCGGATCAAATCGAAATGAGTGTCGGTTACCGTACTCGAAAATGGCTGCTCAACTTTTTGTGGCATTTGTAACAAAAACGCCGCTATTGCTCAGTTTTTAGTGGCATTTTCAACAAAAACGCCGTATTGCTCAGTTTTTTGCTGCGTTTTCACTAATGCATAATCTTTGCGGCGTTTTTTGTCCAAACGCCACTAAAAATGCCGCTAAAACCCTATTTTCCTGTAGTGCGCGCACAACTAAGTAAATCACTAATTAACAATGTATAACAACAAAAATTACTCCTATATAATATGTGGCTAATTATTTTTACACTTACAAAATTTCCATAACTTAAAGTAAAGCCAATGGTACATCTAAAGATTTTCCAATTGCTCATTATTTTTTTTTTCTATACGTAATGCAACATTTATCAAAATAAATATAATTTAAAAATTAAATTTACCATCAAGTTTAACTTTAAAATAAAATTACTTAATGGACTTAAGCAATTGAGATTATTATGGATTTTTCTTTCTTAAAGTGAACTTTTAATCTAGCATTAGAGATTTCTTTCGGCTTGACATATGGTGGATTTAAGATGGAAGAATTTTTATTCACCTCGTTTATAAGATTATCATCATTACTTGATATTTCATATTTTCTAAATTAAAAATAAAACAATTATCACTTATATAACAGAAACATAAAGCATTCAAAATTTTCGATTACGTAGATAACTTACTAGATTGAATGACTATTCTTGAATTCGTCTAATTCTTCTTGAGCTCATAATTCTTAGAAACACATAATTTTGTCAATTCTTTTTCAACTTCCATATCTCGTTCATATAAAATTTTCTGACAAAGTTATTTTTTTTTCATTTACTTCACTTTTTATAATTAAATCATAAACAAATCAAATCATATGATTACAGAATACAATTTTAGCCTCTGTATTATACTATCGTGAAAACTTAACAGCATTATCACCATGCATGTTCTTTCTAGCATCTTTAATCCATCTGCGATATATATAATGCTAAAAAAATTTCTTAACATATTTAACACTAAGAGTCCATAAAGTATGACAGCAAAGATAGACACAAAACTCAAACTTCTTTCAAGTACAATGAAAAGCTTTGTTAAATTGAACTGTTCGGACTCTTGTACTATTTTCATCTATCATCACTTCGAAAGTATAAATTCTACCATTTTGTGCAATTTCTCTCCATATATTGAATACTTTTTTTTAATTTATTTTAAATTTATTGGGAAACATTTATTTTAATGTTGTTAGTATATTTGATGTATTATTTTTTAAACAATAATAATATAAAAAAATTAAAATAGACGGGCTGAGTCCAATTCGAATTTTAACATTTTTATCCGAGTCGGACTTGGGCAAAATTTTAAATCCATTTTTTGGGTTGGATAAACTCAAACCTAAAAAATGAGCCTAAAATTAAGTTGAGATCCAACTCGACTTGACCTGAAGTGGTCCATGATCACCTCTAATATAAAGCATGTGTTGGTATATATATAGGAAATAGATAATTGTCCAAAAATAATGTAAAAAATTGGTACAAAACTAAATTCAAGGTTAGTAGTTATCTAGTTGCTCTTTTAGGGTTTAAAATTTAAATTTAAAAATATTCTCTCATCTAAAAATGACCTCGATTAATGAAAAAGAAAATTAATTGTGCCTCCCACCCTTCCCAGCAAATTATCATTTCCTCATGGAAATTTGATTTTGCCCACCTTCCCAATCCATTGTCATTTCCCTATGGCTTGTGAAAAGCAAAATTCTCTCTGTTAATGGATAGGGTTTACGGTTCTTCCCATGAATTATCATTTCCTTCATCTTTTTTTCCTTTCTCTTTCCTAAAAAGTAGTAATTTTCTATCGTCCCTTATAAATATTGAAGAATGAATTAAAAAAAAAAAACATCCCATATACATAATCAAGAATGAATTAGCAAGAAAAGAAGATGGAGAAGTTCTATGTTGTTTATTTGTAGGAAGAAATTTGACATATAAAAGAGAAGTTTTTACAAGTTATTCGAATATAAAAGTGATGCATCTTAGTCCTTTTAACCTTTAATTAAATGGAAATTTTATAATTTTAAATTTTTTTGAAAAATTAACAATTTAGTTTAATACAATATTTTTAGCTTTCACCTCCTCAAATTTTATATTTTTATCTCAACCCCTTAAACAAAATTTTTAACTTCGTCTCCTCGTGAGCCTAAGAACAAAGACTGGTGATGGAATGAGGCGTGCATGGAGGAATATGTTTTTCATATAGTGGCATGCCAACTTATAGCTCAAAATCATGAGTGAGTGACAGGAATAGCCTTTTTTTTTTTTTAATAATTAAAAAGGTTTTCTCCCTTTTACATTTTGCCACATGAAGAGTGACGTGAATTGTTGAATCCCTTCCTCTTCTTTGAAAGAAAGAGAAAAAAATTTTAATTAGAAAAAAAAAAAGGTAAGGAAAGCAAAAACCAAGGAGCGTGTTCCCTAATGCAGAGCCATGGCAGGGCTCCTTTAGCGCCGGTGTCTCCGCTTCGGGCTGCTGGCAAAACACAAATGCCAAATCTTGCTTATTCCTGCTTACTGCCCATTTTACACATATGTTCGGGAAGTAAAAAAGATATTGGAAACTTCTTCCTAGACAATCCCCTTTGCTGACATTCTGCACTCATGTTCCCAAGATTCACTCCTCCTATCTCTCAATATTATTAGTCATATTTTTTCTTCATCAAAATTTGAACATCTTTAGTTTCTATTCAACCACGGAATATATATGTGGTGTACTTTTCTAGGCACCACTAATTATCAAATGCCATGTTTGAAAGCTATAGTCAAAGTCAATTGAACTCGTTAGGAGAGCCTAAGAGTTAATGCTAGTGAAAGCTTCTGTAATAGAGGTAGTTCTCTACTACTTGTGCAAATTTATATTTGATCCATAATTAGTTAGCTCACTTAAAAAAAAAAAAGATCAGTAGCCGCTTAAGACAAACTTAACTAATATTTTAATAATTTTTTAATTAAATTGATGACTGATTAATTCACATAGAAACTCAAATATAAACTTAAATACGTAAAATATAAATTAAATCATGTAAACCAATTTTTTTTACCCTTTCAGTAATGTATATCTTTCACTAGGTTAATCAAAGGTAGGCATGAACAATGGTGCAGAAAGGTGGGAAGCTAAAATAATACACCATAATTCTAGGAAAAAAAAAAGTACAGTCAAAAGGGTTTTCTTTTTGGGTTTTTTTAAGGAGAATATTTTTGAGGTGCATGCGCAATAGAAGGAGTTTGAAATGAAATGTATTTGAGTACAAACCAAGCATGGGCAAACCCTAAAAAGCAAGTTTTGCTCCCCATTGACATCATTCCCCTCACCTTCTTCGCCTCCCCATCCCTAGGCAATACCTCCTGGCCCTGTTATATCAACGTTCCCTCTCCTCATTCCTTCTTACGCTCATTCTCTAATCTCCACCTTCCCCTCCCTAGCCACTCCACCAATGATTCTCTCGATTCTTTTGATAACATATTGATCACAATCTTATATATGTTGCCACTTTCTTTTTTATTTAACCTCTGTTTTAAAACCTTAATTGAGTTCAACCCTTTGAAATATATGTAGTTATTCTTTTTCTTGATTTGATTGGTAATGAACCAATAGTATGGTGATTATTAATGCTTTAAATATATAGTCTGCTGAAAACTTTTAAGGTTTTTTCAATAGTAAACAGAAAAATAAATGCCCCTTTAGTTTGTATTTCGTTTTTTTCTGTTCTGATGAATGATTTTTTGTCTTCTCATGTTCCTAAATAGCGACAAGTTCTGTCTTCGTGCACCCAAAAACATCATATCTTACATTAACTTCACTGACTAGACATAGTAATTGCATCAATTGCCTTGATTTTGACTCAATTCAAGGAATACAAATCATGAATTTGAGATCCCAATTTGTCATTATCATTCCCAACAACCATTTCCACCTTCTACTCCAGCCATCTTTTTGCCCTACGCAGATAAAAGTTCAATTAATTTATCATCATGGAGTCATATCTAGCACTTCTTTATTCAAGTACTGCTTCTATTTTTGTTTGATAGGTGAGTGTAAAAGCGCCAAAACTAATACAAACTCTTAAACACCCACGGTGGAGTGTTTCTTCTTCCATTCGGGGGAATTGGATTTGGGATGATCATTTAGGCGCTTTGTTGAGATAGTTTTTCTCTGCCTTTTTTTTTTCCCTTTCTTTCTTATGAGAAAATAAACTGTGCATTTAAGTAGGGTTGTTTAAGGATCTAATCTAAAATTAGTGTCAACTTTGTTGTTTCACTTGTGATTCAGTCCACTTTGTTGAGTGTTTAGGAAGCAAAAATAAAAGCGATGTTGGTGCGGTTCAATCCGAAAACGAATTTACAATCGTAAAATACGATATCAGATTGAGCCGCGCCAATATCACTTTCCGCAAGTCTCCAAATTTGCTTTCTAGACCCACCTTCATTGTATATATTCTCAATTTCAGCTTCATGTTATACCAACCATATGGTATGCGTATATGTTTTTAGATGACCTAAGTAGATAAAGATTAGGGTTAAGTTGGGAACTTACATATATGTATTGCTTGCATGGGGGTAGTGCGTTATTGCCTCAATTTATCGTTAAAGCCCTACGTTAATTTCCATCTTAATCTCTTCTTCATCCTACAGCATGAGGCAAATATGTAATGCAGTTCTAGCTGATCAATGCAATCACGTTCCCTACGTTGTGATGTTTAGCTGTATGATGATAAAAAAGAGCAGTTCTAACTTCTAAGAATACTCATGTAATTTGTGGAGTTGTCGTCTAACGTGATATTAGTCCTGTATGTATATACAATGACATGGTTTATTTCAGGGCTTGGTTATCTATGTATATGTAACTATGAGACTTGGTCACTTGTGTTTTTGTGGAGTTATGCATCTATGTATATATTTTGTTGATGAGAGCTGCCCATTCACTTGTACATATCCAGTTCTAAACAACTGGGTGTTTATTGCTGCAATTCATGGATGTTTTATGAAGGTTGTGGGGCTGTATAGGCAGTAGAGCAGGAGCCAATAAAATGATTTTCTTTAAGAAAACAAGGCAAAGTACAAGAGGGATACGTTTCTAAGCGAAACAGTGTATCAGTTTCCACAAATGACAAAAACCAGCAAACAAAAGCTGAAGACATTTTCGATCTAGCATGGCAGCAAACAAGGTTACAAAAACAAAATCCGCTTCTACCACATATCCCATGCAATTGTAAATATTAATAAATTTAAAAATAACACTTAATTTATATATAAACTTTGATTTTGTATAATCTAATATATAATTTTTAATGTTGATTCTGATTAAATTATACACATTTTAAAAAACAATAAATCTAATTCATATTAGGTAGATAGATATGGGTTTGAGCAAAAATATTAAACCCATTTAAAATATAGGTCGAACTTGGACTTGAACATCCAAGGCCCGAGCTTGGCCCGGTTCAATCCGTTTTAAATTTATAATATTTTATATTATGTTATATTTATTTATTATGTATTTTTATATAGACAAATTTAAAATGAGTTTGAGTTAATCTTTTGCAAATATGAACGAGTTTAAACAAAATTTTAAGTTAAATCAAATTTGAATAAATATAAAATATATTGATATTATAATTAAACTTGACCCGACCCATAAACACTCCTAGGGCCGGGCTGATTGGCTAGCTATGCATTCTCTCATTGATTTTATTTTTTTAAAGTAAATGACTTTATTATAAAAGCCAATTGCTACATTTTACATCAATACACCAGCAAAGCAAAGATCTCATTATATATTAGTAATTATAATCATAAATTATATATTACTTCAATAATTATCATGAAACTTAGTTTGAAAACATTGCAAGATACAAAGAATGGAAATGAGAAATAATAAAAATTTTGTTACATTGTACAAGCCCAATTTTGGGCCCAAAACCCTACAAAACCCAATTAAACCCATTAACCCCAAACCAAATCAGCCCAATATACCCAAGCCCAAACCTACCCATAAACCCAATAGGCCAACTAAATACCCACTACACCCTAAACCAAAACTTACCCAAAACTAACCCCAATCTGACCCAACTAGCCCAAAAATTTAGGGTTTCAGAATTTGAAACCCTAAATCACCTATCCCACCGCCCCAGTCACATCTCCTGCAAGTGGCCTCTTCTCCACCACCGTTTGCCTGCAGCAACAACAGAAGAATAGACAGATATTAAAAGAAAAAGAAATGTAAAAGGCTATTTGAAAAGCCGAACCCAAAAAACCATGGGGACATTCGGTATTTTTTCGGAATGAAAAACAATACTGGATCTTAAAAATCCAAAGCAAGAATAGGAATCCTAGCAATATCAGAAAGCATAAACAGTCCAAACCGAGGAACAAAGGTTAATAACCTAAGGTGATCGTTGTTATTATTTTCGCTTTTTTATTTTATTTTTTTTCGAATATATTGACAGACACTAATGCATATATACATATTATAGATATATATATATATATATATATAACGTAGATAATATATAAAAAAAACTAAAAAAAAGAGACGAACTTTACCTTTTCCGGCCACCGTGCGCGGTGGCCGGCGCCGACAACAACGGTGGCGCGTGGAGGCTCTCCTGGCCGGACACTGGGTTTGTCCCAGAGAAGAAGGGAGATCTCTCCCCCTTTTTTCTGAAACAGCAAGAAAAAATGAATGATTTTAAAAAAAATTAGGTTTATATAAAGATATGATATGGCGCCGTTTTGGGCCTCAACTCACAGCGCCAAAACGACGCCGTTTCACGCTAGACCCGAAGACCCGACCTATCTTACCCTGGGATCCGCGTGCTTTTGCCCTTAAGGGCTAATTGCATGCTCCGTCCTTCCGCTTTTTATATGTTTTGCAATCATGTTTTAATTTCTTTTAAATTGGCCCTGGAATTTATAGCGTTTACGATTCGGTCCTCCCTTTTGCGACGTCATTTTAAGGGCTCGGGAAAATTTCCCTTTTGGCCCTCCGCAGTCGCGCGCGTTTTCAAATTAGTCCATTTCTCCTTTATTATTTTTTTAAATCGGCCCCGGAACTTCATTTTGTTTCGAATTCAGTCCCTTTTTCATATTTAATACGGTTTTTTGTATTATTTTTCCCTTTTTATTTTAATATTATTTATCATTTTATTTATTATTCTCGTTGTTATTATTAGCATGTTTATACTATTATTTAGTAATCTTTTTATTTTCCATTTGACACTTATATATATATTTTATGTATATGTTTATAGTTTTATATATTATTATTATTCCCAATGTATATTTCATGTATACGCATTTAAATACCATACTATACACATATATGTTATATCTATTTTGCTCCCATTATATTTGGTAATAATATTAGTGTATGTATTATTATATGTGTATATATCTTTAACCTATACATATCGTCTACATTTATATTTTATTATTAATTTTTGGTATTATTGTTTTGTTAATGCATTTGTATATCATATATGCATCCTTTTAATATATATATATATATATAATACTCCATATTATGCACATGTATATTAATATTATGTCATGCATATCATATATATTATGTAAATATATATTGTAAATATCATATTGTTTGTACATTCTATTATGTATATTTTTCTAACTATTATGTACTCATTTCAGATACATATCCCGTATATTTTTAATATATCATATATATTTTTTGTTTCTATTATTATATATATATTTTAATACCATATGTATTATTATCGTTTTATACTATTGCTATTATTATTGTTTTCGTCATCATTGCCATTTTTCTTTTGTCATGTTTTATGCATCTTTATTTATTTATTCATGTATTCGATGGTTTTATTTTCCTCATGCATTTGTTTATATTTACACATTACTAGGCCTGCTATTATTTCATTTTTATATAATTGCTCACATTATTATTTTTGATATCGTCCGCTCATTATTATACATTATTATTAATACCAAAATTTGCTTTTATAAATCACGTTATATTTTTTCACTCAATATAATCAAACAATTCTTTCATAAAAGTAATATCCTGTATTAGGTAATTTGAGATAATTGTGCCCTAACTTACTGGGTTTCGACTTTTCTCATTTAACCTAAATAACGGAATATATTCTTTTTAAATCACTATACGAGTTTTGAAAAATGCTTATTCTCGAAGATGTGAAATGTTGTGCCCTAACTTATCGGGTATGACATTTTGTCATCTCGAAATAAGAATTTGTTTTGGAATAAAGGCAATATTCGGTGTTTGAGAATTCGAGAAAACGTGCCCTAACTTACTGGGTTTCGATTTCTCTCGCTTACTCTAAATAATTGAATACCCTTTTAATAAAATACACAGATTTTATAGAAGGCAAGCTCGCTCTCGAAAATTCAAGATGTTGTGTCCTAACTCACTGGATATGACATTTCATATTTTGAGACGAGAAGGTCTTTAATATTTAAGCATTTTCTTTACAAAGAGGGATCGTATTTCAAAAGTCTTCCAAGTTTTCAATCTTCGACACTAAGACACTAATTAATCAATTAGGTACCAGTTTTGGGCGTATCGAGGGTGCTAATCGTTCCTCGTGCGTAACCGACTTCTGAACCTATTTTCTTGATTTGCGTAGACCAAAATTGTTGTTTAAATAAATCAAGTTATTTATTAAAAACAACTACTTTAACGAGGTGACCCGATCACACCTAGTCAAAAAGGATCAGTGGCGACTCCCGTTTTTTGCGTTCATTTTCAAAATCCAAGTCGATTCCCGTTTTACCAAAAAATGGTTACGACAGCTTGGCGACTCCACTGGGGATGCGAATAAGAGAGTCAAGCCACAAGTTGATTAACTCTTGTCTTTTTATCGAAAATTGAAAATTTGGTTTTGAAATACGATCATTTCATTACATTTCATCAGCTATTTTTGTGGTACAATACCTGCTGCGTTGTTTCGAGTCTTTAAATAGTTTTGCATATTGTATTGCATGACCGCTGTGGTCACACCCCTTTAAGTGGGAGTGAGAAACTACTCCTTCGTGAGGTTTTCACCTCTGTGCAGGATAGTGGATCGCTTTCGGGATACATCCGTACCTATGTCTTCGTGAGATTTTCATCTCCGTGCAGCCATAGGGAAATGTATTCCCCTGAACTGAACTCGATCTGTATGAGCCTATAATGGGTAAAGATCGAGGAATCTACTGGTTCAGGTACCCTTACTCTAGAACCAAACCCCATGTAGCGAGCCTTAAGAACCCGCCCTAGGTATAGCCACTCCGAAACCCTAGTGGTCACCTGAGCAAGTGCTATATTTATTATTCTTTGTTTGCTTTGAACTGCGTATAAATTACTGACTTGCTTTGTTTTACTTTGATTATATTTGCATGGCATTTTCATTGTAAAAGGTGTTGATTCGCATTCGGTTCCTAAATAGATAGCTTATCATGGAAAAGGGGTTTTTTGATAAAGTAGAAGCTAATGCGGCTGTCCAAATATGGACTGAGACAACGCAACAAGAGAAAGGCGACAGTCTTACCGAGGGGTACGTGTCAGAGTTATGGAATTTTACTCGGATCAGTATAACTCAGAATAATCTCCAAGAGATGAAAGAAATTTGGGGTCAGTGGGATGATGAGGTCAAACAGCTATGCTATTGTTATTACGGTGATTTACCTTATCTGCTCGATGTCAAGGTAGATGAACACCTGTTTCGAGCCCTTGCCCAATATTGGAATTCTGCTTACAGTTGCTTCACTTTCGGGAAAGTAGATTTGGTACCTACTATAGAAGAATACACGACCTTGCTCCATTGCCCAAATATTCAGGTTGATGAATTTATGCGGACTGCTAACGCCCCAAAGATTTTGAAAAAGTCGATGAACATCACAGGGATGAGCGAACAGTGGGTGACAACCTGGATCAAACAAAAAGGAGATTGTAAATGCATCCCTTGGAGGAGCCTGAGGGATCTAATCTTAGCGCACCCCGACGTGAAGAAAAGGGTAGATGTCTTCGCCTTGAGCATTTATAGACTGGTCATCTTCCCCAAGGCTTTGGGGAATGTAGACGAGGCTGTTGCCGACCGTTTTGACAGGCTTGGTAAAGGAACCACACCTGTACCCGCAATCTTGGCTAAAACTTTCAGATCATTAAATGCTTGTAGAAGAGCTAGTGAAGGGAGATTTATTGGATGTGCACAGCTCTTGCTATCCTGGTTCCACAGCCATTTTTGGAAAGTGGAAAAGGTCTCGTATCGTATCTTCTCTGAAAATTACTCTCCGCTGAAAGAGTTAGTGGCTACACCGAGGCGAGATGATGTGACAGAAGAAAATTGGATAACGGTTCTCCAAAATCTGCAAGAAGAAGATGTTGAATGGAGAGCCCCGTGAATGGTTCCTGATGAAATATTATACCGATGCGGAGACTTCGATTGGGTTCCCTTGTTAGGAGTATGGGGGGCCGTCGGGTATGCCCCTCTGCTTACATTACGACAATACAGATCCAGACAGTTTACACCACCAACATACGGGTTAGCCCAGTGCGAGTTCGTGTTCACAGGGAATAATTACAAAAAGAAAGTTCGCAAGATATCAAATGCCTAGAACCAGACTAGTAGAATGAAGAAGTTTGCTGCCAATCCCATGACTACTCCTGAGTACGACCGATGGTGGGATCAGAGGATTAACGACAACATCCCTACATCAGATCAAGGGAATCCTCAGTCGATAGAAGAGCACTTGAAAGTAATCCCATCTGAGCTAGAAATCATCAGGCAAGATTTCGAGAGAAAGAGTCTGGAGCTAGAAAAAAAGGATCGAGCAGTTGGAAGAAGAAAAGATGTAGTTAGGGTTAGATGTCGATGTCCAGAAACTAGAAGCTAAAAAACTCAGAAAAGGGAAAAACAAGGCTGAAGAAGACTTAGACAATTTGAAAACAGACTATAAGCAGCTGCGTAGATCAATGAGAACCGCTGGGTTAGAAAAACATCCGAACAATGGCGACATGAAGTTAAAGAAGAACAAAGCAAAGCCAACCAATGGGAGAAAAAATTTCACGATGCTCAAGCTCGAGAAGGTGCTCTGAAAAGAAGTTTGGTAGAAAGCCAGAATGAGAAAGAAGGGTTAAAGATCCGAGTATCAGAGTTAGAGAGGTCATTGTTTCAGTATCGCTCGCGTAACTCTGCAATCGAGTTGAAAGCTAGTCAGAATAGAATCGAAGAATTAAAAGAGAATATAGAAGAACTCAAAACAGCACTGCAAAATCGTGAACTTCAGATAGAACTCCTCAAGGTAAATAACGAGCGATGGAATAAGCAACTTCATCAATCTCAAGACCAAGTCAGGAGCAGGGACTACGTCATGGGCGAAGCTTTGACTCAAGTACAAGAAGTGACTGATCATTTGCAAACATTAGCAGTACAAGCCGATGTGCTGAGTTTAAAACACGAGTCAGAATCGGACCGAGGACAAAAGCTAGCTTGGCTTCTTAGGCAGGTCAAGGCCTTAAGCATCAGGGTCAAGCCTTATATGTAATCTATTTTATGTAAAGAAACTTGTTTTCTAGAAAAGTTACTCTAATGAAATCGAATTGGAATCAACGCTTTTTTGTATTCATCGCATTCATCGCATTCATGCATCAGCATTGCATCATACGTACTAAAACTCACAAGAAACCCTAAAAATTATGGCAGTTACCCTGGAACATGTTACGGTACAAGGGGGAAAGCAAGAGCAATGGACCAAAGGTTAGAGAGATTGGAACAAATGCAAAAAGAGATGCAGGATCAATTACAAACACATATGCAAGAACAGCTTGCCAAAATCCAGCAAGATATGAGGGACCATATGTTGGAATCCCAGAAAAGCATGATGGACCAATTAACTCGTCTATTGGCTGGCGGATTAGAAAAAGGGAAAAGCCCTTTGATCAATGCGGAAGAAGATAATGAAGATCCTACCTACCCTCCAGGTTTTGCCCCAGCAGACGTTCAGACACAACCTGACATCTACCCAAGAAGGCCATCAGTCACAATTAGGCCCCAACCATTTCAGGCAGATGCTTCGGCACCGATGAATTATCAGGCCGGCTTGGGCTCTAATCCGGGGGACAATCCAACCAACTCTGTGGTCCTCAATCTCGATAAAGTAATAAAAGCAGAAAAGACAAGGGTAGAACTCCCGAGAGAGCTCGAAGAAAGGTGTAGATTGTTGGAAGAAAAATTTAAAGAAATAGAAAGCACCGACTATCGTGGTGGAATCGATGCTAAGGAATTAAGTTTGGTTCCAGACTTGATAATCCCTCCCAAGTTCAAAACTCCAGAATTCGAGAAATACAACGGGACTAGCTGTCCCGAAGCTCACATCACTATGTTCTGCAGACGAATGGCAGGCCATGTCAATAATGACCAACTATTAATTCACTGCTTTCAAGAAAGTCTGGTTGGGGCTGCTTCTAGATGGTACAACCAGCTGAGTCGCGCCGAGATCAGTTCATGGAAAGATTTAGCACAAGCCTTCATGAAGCAGTACGGTCATGTGGCAGATATAGCCCCTGATAAAATCACTTTACAAAATATGGAGAAGAAGCATAATGAGAGCTTTAGGGAATACGCCCAGCGATGGAGAGAAGTGGATACACAGGTCCAACCCCCTCTATTGGAAAAGGAAACCACTATGCTCTTCATCAATACCCTGAAGGCACCTTTTATTAACCACATGCTGGGTAGAGCAACCAAGAGTTTTTCGGACATAGTAATGTCTGGAGAAATGATAGAAAATGCCATAAGATGTGGGAAAATAGAGGCTGGGGAAAACACCAAGAGGTCAGCGCCGAAAAAGAAAGAGCATGAGGTGAATAATGTGAGCTCATATTCGAAATCGATCACCGTAAGCCAACTAAGGTCGACAACTGCTGGACAGCAGGGCCCACCCAGACAAGAGCTTAACATAAAACAAAATAGGGAGAAACTTCAATTTACGCCCATTCCAATGACGTACAAGGAGTTATACCAGAGTTTATTTGATGCACATGTCGTGTCCCCCTTCTATCTGAAGCCAATGCGACCTCCATACCCTAAATGGTATGACGTGAATGCCCAATGCGAATACCATGCGGGAGCCACAGGACACTCGATAGAAAACTGTACCACTTTCAAAAAATTGGTTGAGAGACTCATCAATATGGGGATTGTGAAATTTGATGATACATCCAATGCAGAGAATCCATTACCTAACCATAGGGATAAGGGAATAAATGCGATAATCGAGAGTTCGGGGAAAGAAATTAAGATGAATATTGCAGAAGTGAATACCCCGTTGAAAGAAGTATGGAAGAAAATGGTGGAAAGAGGTTTGATAGCACAAAATTCGGGGGTCAGGCCTCGAGAAGCGAAGAATTATTGTGAGTTCCACGATCAAGAGGGTCATGAGATTCAGAAATGCAGCCAATTCAGGGCTTTAGTACAAGGATTGATGGATAATAAGGAGCTGGAATTCTTCGAATATATCGGGAGCCTGGAAGAAGCAGATGTGTGTGCCTCCGAAGAGAGGTCGACGAAAGATGTTTACAAAGTCAACCACCTAGTGGTTATCATATCACGTCCGAGAATGAATGAAGTCGGGGCACGAGTTGCGCCAAAGGTCGTGATCCAAAAGCCCGTGGCTTTTCTTTATAAAGATAGCAAAAGGGTACCGTGAAACTATAGCTGCAATGTGACATTCCCGGGAGAGGAGACCCTGATTAATGCATCATAGGAAGTTCAAGACGAAGGTTTTTATACGCGTAGTGGAAGGCGTTATACCCCAAATACAAAAGTCGAGCAGGTTAAAGAAAAATAATTAGCAATTGAGCAAAAGAAAGAAAAGTCGGCGGGGCCAGAACCAACTGTTAATGAATCAGTGACTGAAAAAGAAGCCAATGAATTCTTAAAATTCCTAAAGCACAGCGAATATAGTGTCATAGAATAGTTGCACAAACAGTCAGCGCGTATATCTGTCCTGGCCTTACTTTTAAGTTCTGAAACCCATCGCAGCGCAATGATGAAGGTGCTGAATGAAACTTATGTTGCTAACGATATCTCTGTAAACAAACTAGACCGCTTAGTCAACAATATAACTGCCGACCTTTTTGACAGGCTTGGTAAAGGAACCACACCTGTACCCGCAATCTTGGCTGAAACTTTCAGATCATTAAATGCTTGTAGAAGAGCGGGTGAAGGGAGATTTATTGGATGTGCACAGCTCTTGCTATCCTGGTTCCACAGCCATTTTTGGAAAGTGGAAAAGGTATCGTATCGTATCTTCTCTGAAAATTACTCTCCGCTGAAAGAGATAGTGGCTACACCGAGGCGAGATGATATGACAGAAGAAAATTGGATGACGGTTCTCCAAAATCTGCAAGAAGAAGATGTTGAATGGAGAGCCCCGTGGATGGTTCCTGATAAAATATTATACCGATGTGGAGACTTCGATTGGGTTCCCTTGTTAGGAGTATGGGGGGCCGTCGGGTATGCTCCTCTGCTTACATTACGACAATACAGATCCAGACAGTTTACACCACCAACATACGGGTTAGCCCAGTGCGAATTCGTGTTCACAGGGAATAATTACAAAAAGAAAGTTCGCGAGATATCAAATGCCTAGAACCAGACTCGTAGAATGAAGAAGTTTGCTGCCAATCCCATGACTACTCCTGAGTACGACCGATGGTGGGATCAGAGGATTAACGACAACATCCCTACATCAGATCAAGGGAATCCTCAGTCGATAGAAGAGCACTTGAAAGTAATCCCATCTGAGCTAGAAATCATCAGGCAAGATTTTGAGAGAAAGAGTCTGGAGCTAGAAAAAAAGGATCGAGCAGTTGGAAGAAGAAAAGATGCAGTTAGGGTTAGATGTCGATGTCCAGAAACTAGAAGCTGAAAAACTCAGAAAAGGGAAAAACAAGGCTGAAGAAGACTTAGACAGTTTGAAAACGGACTATAAGAAGCTGCGCAGATCAATGAGAACCGCTGGTTTAGGAAAAACATCCGAACAATGGCGACCTGAAGTTAAAGAAAAACAAAGCAAAGCCAACCAATGGGAGAAAAAATTTCGCGATGCTCAAGCTCGAGAAGGTGCTCTGAAAAGAAGTTTGGTAGAAAGCCAGAATGAGAAAGAAGGGTTAAAGATCCGAGTATCAGAGTTAGAGAGGTCATTGTATCAGTATCGCTCGCGTAACTCTGCAATCGAGTTGAAAGCTAGTCGAATGAATCGAAGAATTAAAAGAGAATATAGAAGAACTCAAACAATACTGCAAAATCGTGAACTTGAGATAGAACTCCTCAAGGTAAATAACGAGCGATGGAAGGAGCAACTTCATCAATCTCAAGACCAAGTCAGGAGCAGGGACTACGTCATGGGTAAGCTTTGACTCAAGTACGAGAAGTGGTGATCATTTGCAAACATTAGCAGTACAAGCCGATGTCTTTGAGTTTAAAATACGAGTCGAATCGGACCGAGGACAAAAGCTAGCTTGGCTTAGGCAGGTCAAGGCCTTAAGCATCAGGGCCAAGCCTTATATGTAATCTATTTTATGTAAAGAAACTTGTTTTCTAGAAAAGTTGCTCTAATGAAATCGAATTGGAATCAACGCTTTTTTGCATTCATCGCATTCATGCATCAGCATTGCATCATACGCACTAAAACTCACAAGAAACCCTAAAAATTATGGCAGTTACCCTGAAACATCGTTACGGTACAAGGGGAAAAACAAGAGCAATGGACCAAAGGTTAGAGAGATTGGAACAAATGGAAAAAGAGATGCAGGATCAATTACAAACACATATGCAAGAACAGCTTGCCAAAATCCAGCAAGATATGAGGGACCATATGTTGGAATCCCAGAAAAGCATGATGGACCAATTAACTCGTCTATTGGCTGGCGGATTAGAAAAGGGGAAAAGCCCTTTGATCAATGCGGAAAAAGATAATGAAGATCCTACCAACCCTCCGGGTTTTACCCCAGCAGACATTCAGACACAACCTGACATGTACCCAAGAAGGCCATCGGTCACAATTAGGCCCCAACCATTTCAGGCCGGTGCTTCGGCACCGATGAATTATCAGGCCGGCTCGGGCTCTAATCCGGGGGACAATCCAACCAACCCTGTGGTCCTCAATCTCGATGAAGTAATAAAAGCAGAAAAGACAAGGGTAGAACTTCCGAGAGAGCTTGAAGAAAGGTGTAGATGGTTGGAAGAAAAATTTAAAGAAATGGAAAGCACCAACTATCGTGGTGGAATCGATGCTAAGGAATTAAGTTTGGTTCCGGACTTGATAATCCCTCCCAAGTTCAAAACTCCAGAATTCGAAAAATACAATGGGACTAACTGTCCCGAAGCTCACATCACTATATTCTGCAGACGAATGGCAGGCCATGACAATAATGACCAACTATTAATTCACTGCTTCCAAGAAAGTCTGGTTGGGGCTACTTCTAGATGGTACAACCAGCTGAGTCGCGTCCAGATCATTTCATGGAAAGATTTAGCACAAGCCTTCATGAAGCAGTACGGTCATGTGGCAGACATAGCCCCTGATAGAATCACTTTACAGAATATGGAGAAGAAGCATAATGAGAGCTTTAGGCAGTACGCCCAGCGATGGAGAGAAGTGGACACACAGGTCCAACCCCCTCTATTGGAAAATGAAACTACTATGCTCTTCATCAATACCCTGAAAGCACATTTTATTAACCACATGCTGGGTAGCGCAACCAAGAGTTTTTCAGACATAGTAATGTCTGGAGAAATGATAGAAAATGCCATAAGATGTGGGAAAATAGAGGCTGGGGAAAACGCTAAGAGGTCAGCGCTAAGAAAGAAAGAGCATTAGGTGAATAATGTGATATCATATTCGAAATCGATCACCGTAAGCCAACCAAGGTCGACAACTGCTGGACAGCAGGGCCCACCCAGACAAGAGCCCAACATAAAACAAAATAGGAAGAAACTTCAATTTACGCCCATTCTAATGACGTACAAGGAGTTATACCAGAGTTTATTTGATGCACATGTTGTGTCCCCCTTCTATCTGAAGCCAATACAAACTCCATACCCCAAATGGTATGACATGAATGCTCAATGCGAATACCATGCGGGAGCCACAGGACACTCGATAGAAAACTGTACCACTTTCAAAAAATTGGTTGAGAGACTCATCAACATGGGGATTGTGAAATTTGATGATACATCCAGTGCAGAGAATCCATTACCTAACCAAGGGGATAAGGGAATAAATGCGATAATCGAGAGTTCGGGGAAAGAAATTAAGATGAATATTGCAGAAGTAGATACCCCGTTGAAATAAGTATGAAAGAAAATAGTGGAAAGAGGTTTGATAGCACAGAATTCGGGGGTCAGGCCTCGAGAAGCGAAGAATTATTGTGAGTTCCACGATCAAGAGGGTCATGAGATTTAGAAATACAGCCAATTCAGGGCTTTAGTTCAAGGATTGATGGATAATAAGGAGCTGGAATTCTTTGAATATATCGGGAGCCTGGAAGAAGCAGATGTGTGCGCCTCCAAAGAGAGGTCGACGAAGGATGTTTACAAAGCCAACCACCCAGTGGTTATCATATCACATCCGAGAATGAATGAAGCCGGGGCACGAGTTGTACCAAAGGTCGTGATCTAAAAGCCCGTGGCTTTTCTTTATAAAGATAGCAAAAGGGTACCGTGAAACTATAGCTGTAATGTGACATTCTCGGGAGAGGAGACCCCGATTAATGCATCAAAGGAAGTTCAAGACGAAGGTTTTTATACGCGTAGTGGAAGGCGTTATACCCTAAATACAAAAGTCGAGCAGGTTAAAGAAAAATAATTAGCAATTGAGCAAAAGAAAGAGAAGTCGGCGGGGCCAGAACCAACTGTTAATGAATCAGTGACTGAAAAAGAAGCCAAGGAATTCTTAAAATTCCTAAAGCACAGCGAATATAGTGTCGTAGAACAGTTGCACAAACAGCCAGCGCGTATATCGGTACTGGCCTTACTTTTAAGTTTCGAAACCCATCGCAGCGCATTGATGAATGTGTTGAATGAAACTTATGTTGTTAACGATATCTCTGTAAACAAACTAGACCGCTTAGTCAACAATATAAGTGCTGACAACTTCATATTCTTCAATGAAGATGAGGTACCGCCAGGGGGCCGAGGATCAACTAAAGCTTTGCACATCACGACTCGCTGTAAAGGATACACGTTACCGGGGGTATTGATTGACAATGGGTCTGCACTGAATGTCCTACCCCTATCTACGCTGAGTAGGTTGCCAGTGGATAGTTCCCATATGAAGACATGCCAAAGTATAGTGAGAACATTTGATGGCACGGAAAGGAGGGTAATGGGAAGAATTGAAGTACCCCTCTTAATCGGGCCGAGCACATACGAGGTAGATTTATTGGTCATGGACATTAAGCCTTCGTATAATTGCCTATTGAGGAGGCCATGGATACACTCAGCGGGGGCAGTCCCTTCATCACTGCATTAAAAGTTGAAATTAGTGACCGAAGGTCGGTTAGTAACAATCAATGCTGAAGAGGACATCATCGCGGTAATAACCAGTGATGCCCCATATCTGGAGACAAATGATGAAGCGATCGAGTGCTCTTTTCGATCTTTGGAGTTTGTGAATGCGACGTTCATCATCGAAGGAAATAAGATTCCAATGCCCAGGTTATCTGAGACTACAAGAATGGGACTACGGTTAACTGTTAGAAAGGGGGCTCTACCCGGAAGAGGACTCGGGAGATACCTCTAGGGAAGGATTAATGTACCAATAATGAAGGACAAACAAGACCGTTTTGGGTTAGGGTTTAAGCCGGACATGAAAAAAAGAAAGAAGAAACTTGAGAAGAAGCAAGAAAGAAGGAGAGCGCGATTGAGCGTGGGAGAAATCGAATAGGAACTAATGATCTTCCCCCATATATCGATGACTTTTGTGTCTGGAGGGGTCAATCACTCCGAGCGGAAGACGTCGGGAAAGGAAATCTTGGGAGGAATGATGGAGAGTTTAGACATCAACGCCACATATGAAGAAGGAACGGGGGTAGAGAATTTGTCAGACATTCGCCCCTATGAGCCAGGAAGTGTTCTGAATAATTAGACTGCGGAGGAGATTCCTGTAGTCTTTAGAACTAACTCAGAGTAATGTCCAAAACACACTTATTGCTCCAGGCCTAGGAGTAACAAGTGTCCTTTTATGAAATAGGCTTATGTTCGAAATCGATATTTCAATGAAATGCATGCTTTTGACTTATTTTGTGCAAATATTCGTTTATTCTTTCATTCATGATCATACCACACATATCATTGTTCTTAGATTCTCTTGTTCTTTACATCTTCCTTCACACCTACAACAGGTCTCCAGATATCAATGATGCGAGTGACGTTGCTACTAATTCAGAATCTCCTTTTGAGCGATATATGTGTCTGGAGGGATCCCAAGACTTTGAGGATGACGGAGACTATAACTTATCCCCTGATTTGTTAAGGATGGTAGAATACGAAGAGAAATAGATTCTACCCCACAAAGAGGCCATAGAAGTCGTGAACTTGGGAGATGAACTAGAAAGGAAAGAAGTAAAGATCAGAGCTTGCATTACCACAGAGACAAAGCGGGACCTTATTGAGTTACTCCAAGAGTTCAAGGATGTCTTTGCATGGTCATACTAAGATATGCCTGGGCTAAGTACTGACATTGTGGTGCACAGGCTTCCCATAAAAAAAGAATGCAAGCCAGTTCAGCAAAAGCTTCGAAGGATGCGGCCCGATGTTATGTTGAAGATAAAAGAAGAGGTCAGGAAGCAATTTGATGCCGGTTTCTTACAAGTAGTTAAGTACTCGGAATGGGTAGCCAACATCGTCCCCGTCCCTAAAAAAGATGGAAAGGTACGGATGTGTGTAGACTACAGAGACTTAAACAAGGCCAGCCCAAAAGATAATTTCCCGTTGCCTCATATCGACACCTTAGTGGACAACACGGCAGGTTACTCACTCTTCTCCTTCATGGATGGTTTCTCGGGGTACAATCAGATTAAGATACATCCTGAAGACATGAATAAAACCATATTTGTAACCATGTGGGGAACCTTCTGCTATAAAGTAATGCCGTTCGGATTGAAAAATGCGGGAGCAACATATCAGAGAGCCATGGTAACCCTATTTCATGATATGATGCATAAAGAAATTGAAGTCTATGTCGACGACATGATCGCCAAATCTCGGACTGAAGAAGAGCATGTGCAAGTCTTGAAGAAAGTATTTTTGAGGTTGAGAAAATTCCAGTTGAAACTCAATCCCGCAAAATGCACCTTCTGAGCCAGGTCAGGAAAACTGCTAGGATTCGTGGTCAGTGAAAAAGGGATTGAGATTGACCCAGATAAAGTCAAAGCCATAAAGGAGTTACCTCCACCACGTACTCAGAAGAAAGTTTGAGGATTCCTAGGAAGACTAAATTACATCACTCGGTTTATTTCACAACTAACCGAGAAATGTGACCCCATATTCCGTCTCCTTAAAAAACACAACCCTGGTGGTTGGGACGAGGAATGCCAGAAGACCTTCGACAAAGTTAAGCAATATTTGTCTAATGCCCCAGTGTTGACACCACCTAATCCAGATAAGCCACTGATACTGTATTTGACGGTATTTGAAAATTCTATGAGATGCGTGCTTGGCCAACACGATGAATCGGGAAGGAAAGAAAGAGCGATATATTACCTCAGTAAAAATTTTACTGAGTGTGAGACGAGATACTCATTCATTGAAAAGTTGTGTTGTGCCTTGATCTGGACAACCAGAAGACTGAGACAATACATGTTGTACCATACAACTTGGCTGATCTCTAAAATGGATCCTTTGAAATACTTGATGGAGTCGACTACCTTGAACGGGAGAATGGCCCGATGGAAAATTCTACTTTCTGAATTTGATATCGTCTATGTAAATCAGAAAGCTGTAAAAGGGAGTGCAATAGCGAATTTCCTAGCCAGTAGAGCTCTAGAAGACTACGAGCCTCTGAACTTTGATTTCCCAAATGAAGATCTGATGTACGTGGCGACCACCGAAGAAAACCCTCAAGAAGGTCATCCTTGGAAGCTAAACTTCGACGGAGCATCAAATGCTGTGGGTAACGGAATCAGGGCAGTTCTAGTGTCCCCGAACGGAGATCATTATCCATTCACTAGTAAATTGGATTTTGACTGCACGAACAATATGGCAGAATACGAAGCATGCATCATGGGAATACGTGCGGCCATAGAACGTAAAATAAAGATGTTAGAGGTATATGAAGATTCTGCCCTAGTGATTTATCAACTCAAAGGTGAATGGGAGACAAGAGACCTCAAATTGATCAATTACCAGAGGTTGATTGTTGAGTTAATTAAAGAGTTTGATGATATTGTCTTCTATTACCTCCCACGAGAAGAAAATCAGATGGCTGATGCCCTAGCAACTTTAGCTTCTATGATTAAGGTGAACCAACCAGAGGATGTGAAACCAATCCAAATGAGCATTTACGAGGCCCCGACTCATTGTTACAACCTCGAAGAAAAAGAGAAAAATGATGATCGCTCTTGGTACCACGATATCCTACGATATGTGAAGAATCGTGAGTACCCCGACCAAGCTACTGAGAACGACAAAAGAACGTTGAGAAGACTGGCCAGTGACTATATCTTAGACGGGGAGATCCTATACAAAAGAAGAAAGGATCAGGTACTGTTAAGATGTGTAGACGCTATTGAGGCTAAGAAAATCTTGGAGGAAGTCCATGAGGGCGTCTGCGGGACACATGCTAATGGTTTTACAATGGCCAGGCAAATTATGAGGTTCAGTTATTATTGGTCCACCATGGAAGGAGACTGTATTAACTACGCCAAAAGATGTCATAAGTGCCAAATCTATGGAGACAAGATTAATGTACCTCCCTCACCTCTGCATGTCATGACTTCACCATGGCCATTCTCGATGTTGGGCATGGATGTGATTTGGCCAATTTCGCCAAAAGCTTCAAATAGGCATCATTTCATCTTTGTGGTCATCGATTATTTCACTAAATAGGTGGAGGCCGCTTCATATGCCAACGTCACTAAATCAGCAGTTAGCAAGTTCCTGAAAAAGGAAATCATCTGTCGATATGGAATACCGGAAATGATCATATCTGACAACGCATTGAATTTGAACAATAACACGATAGCGGATGTCCGCAATCGGTTCAAGATCGACACCACAACTCGTCACCAGACGCTCAAGATGAACGGTGCAATAAGCGACCAATAAGAACATCAAGAAGATTGTAGGAAAGATGACAAAAACTTATAAAGATTGGAATGAGAAGCTACCATTCGCCCTCTATGCTTATCGAACGTCTATCAGAACTTCTACTGAGGCAACGCCTTTCTCATTAGTCTATGGAATGAAGGCAGTTTTACCTATCGAGGTTGAGATTCCTTCCCTCAGAGTTTTGTTAGAAGTAAAGTTGGATGAAACAGAATGGATCCAGTCCCGATACGATCAGTTGAATTTGATTGAAGAAAAGAGGCTACGGGCTATTCACCATGGTCAGATGTACCAAAAGCGAATAATGCGAGCTTACAACAAAAAGGTTCGTCTCAGAGAGTTCCACGAGGGAGACCTAGTACTGAAAAAGATCTTGCCCATACAAAAAGACTTCAGAGGAAAATGGATGCCGAATTGGGAAGGGCCTTATGTGGTGAAGAAAGCCTTCTCTGGCGGAGCATTGATATTGGCTGAAATGGATGGCAAGACCTTATCCAATCCCATGAATTCGGATTCAGTTAAGAAATACTTCGCCTAAAAAAAAAAAGAAAAAAGGAGAGGCCAGGGTGAAAACTCGCAAAGAGCACCTTGAGACCAAAAGAATTTTGAATTGAAAACCCGTAAAGGGTGATTCAAATTTTGATCAAAGGTGGGGCATGCGATGGTCTTATGGTACCTAAATTAACAAGAAGAAGAGATGTTACATCTTGGGACATCTGCAAGAGTACTCTAGATCCCCTAAACACATATTGGGCAAAAAAAAAAAGGAGTCCTCAAGAAGTCAGTACAGAGAAACTCACGCTGCGATATTTGGGGCACTATTCCCTTTTATTCATTTTGTATTCCAACAATGTTTGTTGACTGTGATTAATATATTCCCTTCAAGTGTTGTTTCTGATAAATTTCAGTTTTGTCATTGTTATGATCTTTTTCAAGCATTTTGCATTGAAATGATGATTAATAGACTAAAACCATTTTTGCAAAAAGAGTTCTGCACATTACTCTGAAAGTTTCTAAATAGTATAGGAACCTGAAATAGGACTATTATTCAGAACTAACCAAACTCAAAGATTAGAAGCATCTGAGAAGAAAGAGTATAAATTGGGACCACCTCTTCGGGTTTTCTGTTCAAAATTTGAGCTGAATAAGAAGACAGAGTACCTTTTCAGAGAAAGAACCTTGATGAACAAAGAGCAATAGCAACCTAAACATTAAAAGGGACTCACGCTCACCACATGTTGCACCCATACATTCATAGATCATTCATAATGCATCTAATTAGGAGCATTTGATTCACTTTGATCATAGCATCCTAATTCTTTGGCATAAGCATAAATACATGGAACTGATTCTATAGGTCATCAGTGAATTCACCAAGCCTTAAACCCCTAAGAAGTAGGGTAACAGGTTAAATTTACAGACCTTAACCCCCTAAGCAGTAGGGTAATAGGCTGAAATTTACAGATTTCGTCTCCCTGAAGTTACAGTGGAACAGATCAAATCCAGCGAATCCTGTCTTCCTGAAGTCTCAGCGAAGAGGATCGAAGTTACAAGTCTCATCTCCTTAAAGTCGCAGTGGAGCAGACTAAATTTATAGACCTTAAACCCCTAAGCAGTAGGGTAACAGGTTGAATTCAAAGGGTTTTAACCCCCTAAGCAGTAGGGTGACAAGCTGAATTTGCAGATCTTATCACCCTAAGCAGTAGGGAAACAGATCAAAGAAGGTGGGCCTTAACCCCCTAAGCAGTAGGGTAATAGGCTGAAAATCACAGATCTTGCCTCCCTGAGGTTGCAGTGGAGCAGATCAAATACATCGAATCTTGTCTCCTCGAATGCAGTGAAGCAGATTTAAACCACCAAGCCTTAACCCCCTAAGCAGTAGGGAAGCAGACTGAAGATTTACAGATCTTACCCCCTAAGCAGTAGGGAAACAGATCGAAAGTAATGGGCTTCAACCCTTGAGCAATAGGGTAACAAGCCAAATTTTCAAACCTTAAACCCCTAAGCAGTAGGGTAACAGGTTGAATTTACAGATCTAAACCCCTAAGCAGTAGGGAAACAAATCAATGATGACAAGCCTTAACCCCCTAGGCAGTAGGGTAACAGGCTGAAAATCAAATATCTTCTCCCTGAAATGGCGTTGTAGCGGTTAAAGCTATAGCAGATCTCTTTGAAGTTTCAGTGGAATTGATTAAAGTCACGTGTCTTATCTCCATAGAGTTCCAGTGGAGCAGATCAAAACAAACCTTACCTTCTTGAAGCTGCAGTAGAGCAGTGAAGCGGAGTGAAGCAATAAGATTAGAATGAAGCTACCTGGGGAAAAGGAGCGCTAAACAAGTCTAGACAGGGTGAGACCGGGCAAAATTAGTCTTTCTTAAGTCTTTGCTTTGTTCTAGTTACACGACAACAAGCAAAGAGGGGCAGCTGTACAAGCCCAATTTTGGGCCTAAAACCCTACAAAACCCAATTAAACCCATTAACCCCAAACCAAATCAGCCCAATATACCCAAGCCCAAACCTACCCATAAACCCAATAGGCCAACTAAATACCCACTAAATACCCACTACACCCTAAACCAAAACCTACCCAAAACTAACCCCAATCTGACCCAACTAGCCCAAAAATTTAGGGTTTCAGAATTTGAAACCCTAAATCACCTATCCCACCGCCCCAGTCACATCTCCTGCAAATGGCCTCTGCTCCACCACCGTTTGCCTACAGCAACAACAGAAGAATAGACAGATATTAAAAGAAAAAGAAATGTAAAAGGCTATTTAAAAAGACGAACCCAAAAAACCATGGGGACTTTCGGTATTTTTTCGGAATGAAAAACAATACTGGATCTTAAAAATCCAAAGCAAGAATAGGAATCCTAGCAATATCAGAAAGCATAAACAGTCCAAACCGAGGAACAAAGGTTAATAACCTAAGGTGATCGTTGTTATTATTTTCACTTTTTTATTTTATTTTTTTCGAATATATTGACAGACACTAATGCATATATACATGTTATAGATATATATATATAACGTAGATAATATATAAAAAAAAACTAAAAAAAAGAGACGAACTTTATTTTTCCTACCATGCTTGATGCGGTGGGTGGCAGTGCCGACGACGACGGTGGCGCGTGGAGGCTCTCCTGGTCGGACACTGGGTTTGTCCCAGAGAAGAAGGGAGAACTCTCCCCTTTTTTTCTGAAACAGCATGAAAAAATGAATGATTTTAAAAAAATTTAGGTTTATATAAAGATATGATACGGCGCCGTTTTGGGCCTCAACTCACAGCGCCAAAAGGACTCCGTTTCACGCCAGACCCGAAGACCCGACCCATCTTACCCTGGGATCCGCGTGCTTTTGCCCTTAAGGGCTAATCGCATGCTCCATCCTTCCGCTTTTTATATGTTTTGCAATCAGGTTTTAATTTCTTTTAAATTGACCCTGGAATTTATAGCGTTTGCGATTCGGTCCTCGCTTCTGCGACGTCATTTTAAGGGCTCGGGAAAATTTCCCTTTTGGCCCTCCGCAGTCGCGCGCATTTTCAAATTAGTCCATTTCTCCTTTATTATTTTTTTAAATCGACCCCGGAACTTCATTTTGTTTCGAATTCAGTCCCTTTTCATATTTAATACGGTTTTTTGTATTATTTTTCCCTTTTTTATTTTTAATATTATTTATCATTTTATTTATTATTCTCATTGTTATTATTAGCATGTTTATACTATTATTTAGTAATCTTTTATTTTCCATTTGACACTTATATATATATTTTATGTATATGTTTATAATTTTATATATTATTATTATTCCCAATGTATATTTCATGTATACGCATTTAAATACCATACTATACACATATATGTTATATCTATTTTTGCTCCCATTATATTTGGTAATAATATTTGTGTATGTATTATTATATGTGTATATATCTTTAACCTATACATATACGTCTACATTTATATATTATTATTAATTTTTGGTATTATTGTTTTGTTAATGCATTTGTATATCATATATGCATCCTTTTAATATATATATATAATACTCCATATTATGCACATGTATATTAATATTATGTCATGCATATCATATATATTATTTACATATATATTTAAAATATCATATTGTTTGTACATTCTATTATGTATATTTTATAACTATTATGTACTCATTTCAGATACATATCCCGTATATTTTTAATATATCATATATATTTTTTATTTCTATTATTATATATATATTTTAATACCATATGTATTATTATCGTTTTATACTATTGCTATTATTATTGTTTTCGTCATCATTGCCATTTTTCTTTTGTCATGTTTTATGCATCTTTATTTATTTATTCATGTATTCGATGGTTTTATTTTCCTCATGCATTTGTTTATATTTACACATTACTAGGCTTGCTATTATTTCATTTTTATATAATTGCTCACATTATTATTTTTGATATCGTCACGCTCATTATTATACATTATTATTAATACCAAAATTTGCTTTTATAAATCACGTTATATTTTTTCACTCAATATATTCAAACAATTCTTTCATAAAAGCAATATCTTGTATTAGGTAATTCGAGATAATCGTGCCCTAACTTACTGGGTTTCGACTTTTCTCATTTAACCTAAATAACGGAATATATTCTTTTTAAATCACTATACGAGTTTTGAAAAATGCTTATTCTCGAAGATGTGAAATGTTGTGCCCTAACTTACCGGGTATGAGATTTTGTCATCTCGAAATAAGAATTTGTTTTGGAATAAAGGCAATATTCGGTGTTTGAGAATTCGAGAAAATGTGCCCTAACTTACTGGGTTTCGATTTCTCTCGTTTACTCTAAATAATCGAATACCCTTTTAATAAAATACACAGATTTTATAAAAGGCAAGCTCGCTCTTGAAAATTCAAGATGTTGTGTCCTAACTCACTGGATATGACATTTCATATTTTGAGACGAGAAGGTCTTTAATATTTAAGTATTTTCTTTACAAAGAGGGATCGTATTTCAAAAGTCTTCTAAGTTTTCAATCTTCGACACTAAGACACTAATTAATCAATTAGGTACCAGTTTTGGGCGTATCGAGGATGCTAATCCTTCCTTGTGCTTAACCGACTCCCGAACTTGTTTTCTTGATTTGCGTAGACCAAAATTGTTGTTTAAATAAATCAAGTTATTTATTAAAAACAACCACTTTAACGAGGTGACCCGATCACACCTATTCAAAAAGAATCGGTGGCGACTCCCGTTTTTTGCGTTCATTTTCAAAATCCAAGTCTATTCCCGTTTTACCAAAAAATGGTTACGACATACATTATTAAAACTAGATTTTATCACATTTAGGATGTGGGTAAATAAAATATTTTATATTAAAAATATATATTTATAAAAATATATTAATAAATGATTATTAGTGGAGTGATAAAGGTTTTTAATATGAATTTGTTAATTTTGTGTTTGATTCTCAATTAATATTTTTAAATTATTTTATTTAAAAATTATATAAAAAAATAAAAATACCCTTCACACCAGCTCAATTTATATATGATTGCTCTTGGACAAGTCAAACAAGTAGGTTGGCTGTCAGTATTGATGGGTAGCACTTAGCACAAAAAAATCCTTATTTTTAGAAGATTTCACTGTTTCTGCGAATTGTTTTAAGATTAAGGCCAAATAAATGATTTCTTTTTGTTTAATAACAAAAAAAAAATGGAAAAAAGATGATGTAATGCATATGTAACTAAACCACTTTTGTTTGTAAAGAATATGGGAAATCTTTTAACTCTAGCCTTTGTGGAAATGATCTGCAGAATAAAGTAAAGGTTAGAAAGATTCCCAGATTGAATATGATACAGAAATACAGTTGATGTCAACATGCATGCATTTGTTGTGCTCTACTCTTTTTGGAAGTGATTTTCAGAATATAAGTTAAAGCAGGGATTAGATTCTAGTTTGAAGAGTGTAGCTGATGCAAACATACAGTTCTATGCTTTTCTTTTTCCCTTTATATTTCTAGAAACTCATCTGCTGATTTTGGTGCAAATAAAGGCTGTGCTTTATCTTTGACAAAATGTTTAAATGGTATTGTATTGAGGGGAATCAGGCTGAGCCTGTACAGGAGCATCTGCATTTGCGGCTACTGGCTCTCGTAAACATTCCGGATCCGTCATTGTGCATATTAAGACATGAGTATGAAAATAATGCCCCGGATAACATAGGTTTGAGCATTCATTTAAGGAGACCATAAATAACCATATCTTTGTTCACTAAAACAAAACTTTCCCATCTTTTAGCATTCTCATTTACATATACTGAAGAGTATGTGGATTTGAAGCAAAATCATACAAGTGTCAATGGAGAAACATACTGCAGGTTCCAAAACTCAATAAGAAATTAGACATTCGGGTAGCTGCAAATACCAGTCATTCAAATGGGAGGTTTGATCTAATTACAAGAGATACTCCTCAATTACAACAGTGGGGATGGTTAGCTATCTAGTGTAATAAATTGGTTTTACCTCTACCAAAGTTTTCAAACTCCCTGAAATTGCACAACCAAGCCTGACATATATGTCTTCACACAATTGAAAATGCAACCATGGCATCCCAACATTTGTTTTCATTTGATAGCTGAGCCAATGATGGCAGGAGTTGGTTACAGATCATCTACACCTCTGTTTGCCAGTATTCAAAGAAGAACCTCTGATGCTTTTAGATTGAGTGTTGGAGAGTTGCTGAGATCCCTCTGGTTTCTTCTTTCGCCTCCCTTGTTGAGATAGACGAGAGTGGTAGGATAAGATGGCGAGATCATTAAGGTCTTGCAACGGAGTGAGAACTTTCACTACTTCATCCATTGTAGGACGGGATTTTGGGTCCCGGTGGAGGCAATTGTGAGCTAATTGAGAAACTTTCTGCACTCCTTTTAGAGAATAATTCAGCTCCAAGCGGGGATCCACCAGTTGGTAAAGTTTTCTCTTGTCAGCTAAATATGGTCGAGCCCAAGTAACCAGATTCTGCTCCCCACTAGGCCGTTTCTTGTCCATTGATCTTCGGCCTGTCAAAATCTCAAGTAACACAACACCAAAGCTGTAGACATCGCTCTTAGATGTCAAGTGTCCTGCAGAAAAAGATCCAACAGTGCACATATTATTTGATATTCAAATTGTTGCATGGTGCAGAAAGGTTCACGAACAAACAGGGAGTAGAAGCAATAGAAATACATTTCTGGTTCTAAACCAAGTCCTTGAGCATCAGGGTTTGATTGCCAATTGTGCCATTGATATTTTGTATAACAGGTATTTCTAAATAATGTTGAATCGAAACTCATTCTAGGATATGCATATACAACACTAAAGTTTTATGCTTTCAATTAGTTCCGATCATCTTGCATGAATTATGATACCTGTCATAACATACTCTGGTGCAGCATAGCCATAGGTTCCAACAACCCTAGTAGAAACATGTGTTTTATCTCCTTGAGGACCAGCTTTTGCTAAACCAAAATCCGATAACTTTGCATTATACTCCTGGAAAAGAATTTCCATATTGGTGATTCCATGGAACAAATGATATATATTGGACAGATTGATACAGTAACCTATATTAATCCATCAATTTACATACCGAATCGAGTAAAATGTTGGATGTTTTAAAATCTCTATAAATGACTGGTTCGGGACCACCATGGAGAAAGGCCAAACCTTTTGCTGCCCCAAGTGCAATCTTAATTCTATTGGACCATGGAAGAGGTATTGTCCCTTTGCAAAATCAGGCAACAAAGCTACATCAGTATTTATTTCATGTGAACTCCTATAAATATGCAAGACTAGAGATTCCAGAAACTGTTCATCAAAGTTATATATAATATGCATCAGATACTCAGGTGAGTCCCGAAAATTCATTGGTGTAACATTCCAACAAAAAGTATCAGTCATATAACACGTATCATCTCATTCACTTTCTCTCTCCTATTTCATATTGTGTATTTCATGAAGTCCATCAAAAAATGTATACTAATTTTCAGCAGTTGTGAGTTTTACTACATTGCATTTTTTGTTTTCTCATCAATGAGGTCTATTTTAAGACTACAAAACGCTTCTTGACAGTTACCAATATGAAATAAGAAACTAACTTAAAAATGCCAAGAACTTCCTATGCAAAATTAATTTATCCTGTAACAACTATATTTCAAGAAAAAAGAAGAGAACATTGGAGAAAAGAATATCTGTGAAGCTAAGTTACAAGGGCAGAAGGAAACAGTGAGACTCACTTCTAAAAAGATGGTTTTCAAGGCTTCCTCGTGTCATAAATTCATATACAAGAAGCCGTTGATCGTCTTCGATGCAGTAACCAATAAGTTTAACAAGATTAGGATGATGAAGTTGTCCAAGGAAATCAACCTCAGCCTGCATTAAGAAAGAATCATTGAATGTTAAACTCTCAAGTTTCAGAATTTTACCAATAGTCTCTTTAACATTGAATCTACTAACCCAAAGCACATATTTTTTCTACTAACCACCCATTCTCTATGGCCTTGAAGACCATCTGGTTTCAAACTCTTGACCGCGACCGTGATCCCCGAACCAGGTTTCGCCGGAGCTGTACCGTTTTCCTCTATCCACCCCTTGAAGACATAGCCAAAACCACCTTCCCCAAGTATGCTGTCAGGTCTAAAGTTACCTGTAGCAGATTTTAGCTCCTGAAAAGTAAATTGGAGAAGCTGGCATGGAGATTTGTTATCTGATGGTGGTGGATCAGGGTTATCAGATGAAAGATGAGCTTCATTTGGAGGGTACAACTCTCTGTTACTTGCATTTAGATATCTTGTCTCAGTAGCTACATACAGGGGATTGAAGAAAAAAAGTCATCTTCCTTTGATCATAATTCCATACCAACAAACAAAAAAACAAATTCCATTTTAATTTCAGGATTAGACTTCATACTTAGAATCTTTCAATAAAGATCTGAACTATCAATGAATTTGTATCTATCTAGGTTGGAAGAGGGAAAGTTGTCAGATATCAAATGAAAGAACTGGATCCCCCTTTGTCCTCTTCAACAACAAAGAGAGAGTGCCGTGATTTTTAGTGAACCAGTGAAAATGATATATATAAGCTGACAATGGATTTAAAAAATAAATAACAGTTCCACATTCATTGGCCACATAAATCATCAAAAAAAAATCTTGAAACTCGTAGCTCCAAATGTTTCCCAGACTGATAGTGCTTATTGACTCAAAATTTTGAAAATATTAAGTAAAAAAAGAACAGAACAAAAATGGGAAAAGCAATATTGGGGTTTTACTTTTTATTAGAACTCATCAGCAAAAGAAACAGTAGAAGGAAGAAAAGAAGAAATAGAAAACATAAAACAAAAGAAAAGAAAGAAGAGATAGCAAGCACACAAGAGAAAAAGAAAAACAAAAGGCCAAAAGCTGAAGAGAAAGCGGAAAGTAAGAAAATACCAGTGTCATAAACGAGACTAGTACGAGGAATGGTGTTAGCAGAGTCACGAGATGCAGAGGACTTGCAAACGCCGCGTTTCAAGACAGCCCAACAGCCGCAATTGTTGTCATCCATTGAGGAACGACTAGTAAAGTGTCAATTTAGTTACTTTAGAGAATAATAATTGAAAGGAATATGTTTCATGGAATGGCACTATAATTGCATGAAAACAACACAGTGAAGAAGAAGAAGAAGAAGAAGAAGAAGAAGAGTAGGCATGGGTAGATAGGAAAGGAAGAAGAAGAGAAGTGAGTTGAGTAAAGAGAGAGGGAAAAGAAAAGGAAAGGAAGGTGAAGGTGTTGGAGATTGCAGGCAGCAGGCATCAATTCATCATCACCAAAATTCACCATCATTGCAAGTGTGTACAAAAAGAACTTTTTTGCCACCACCTTTTCTTTTTTGTGTGGGGGACGATGCCCATTTCCCCTTCCCCTCTACCTTTTCTATTCTTATTTTGGTGCATAAATTTATCTATTTATTAAGCAGCAAACATTTTTGACAACTAATATTCATGTTTAAAATATTAACATTGTGTCTTTTAATTTTATATATGAAGGATGTGGTCAATGAAATTGATCCACCAACAACTTTGAATGTTCTATCTTAAAGAGGACTCCAGTATTTTATCTATTAATTTTAACTGAAACTTTTAATTTGTATCTTGTAATTTATTTAACTATTCAATTTAATACTTATAATAGTTAATTTTAATTTTAATTATTGATAAACTTTTTATCAAAATTGGGAAGATGAAAACTATTCTATAAATATAATAAAATATTATAAAAATATGATACACTGTATTAAATAACTAATTTTAAGATAAGAGTTTATTTGATGTTACATAATTTAAGGTAAACAACTTACACAGTGACTCATTTATTAAAAATTTCCATGTTAGGCATTTAAAATTAAAATTTTACAATTTAATTTCACTTAAAATCACAAATAATAAACTTACGTGATAATTAAAAATATATTTAATAATAAATTTAATTTTTAACTTTTAAATATTATATTAATTTAGTTATAATTGTAAAAATAACCCTTAAAATTTCCAAATATTTGATTCGATCCTAATTTTAAAATCCCCCATCCATCCGTCTCCCCCACCCCCATCCTTCTCCCATATTTTCTTAGTCTTTAGAGTTTGGCTCCAAACTCCCAACACTAAAAACAGAAATAAAGGAATGATCTTGAAACTATGATTCCCGGAATTTAGTTTAAACTCGCCACAAATTGTTTTCGTGGTCAACTTTGTTTACCTTTAGCTTCTGGGTTCTTGTTATTTGTCGAGTTTCAATTCTGGGTATTTTGGATTTGCTTTTATTTTGTTATTTGTTGTTGAATTTGATGGTTTTGAGTCTGTGGCATATCCTTAGGAGCTCGAAAGTTCAAGTTTTTTTATGGTTGGTTCGTTGTCTTTCTGACCTTGAAATTTAATTCAAACTGGTTTGTATGTGTTAGTTCAATCGAAAGCACCAAAAAGGAAATGAATATCATGCTTCTTGATCATAGTTTTAGATAGTTTTTCTTGTGACAATTTCTTAGCTTCTTATAAAGGGGACATGGAAGAGCATAAAAGAAGAGGAATGAGTGTTCATAAATCTGGTGAAGGGGTAAACATTTTTCTGGTTAGAAAAAAAGACATTTCTGTATTATGAACGGCGGAACACTGAAAGATAAATGATGGTTTGATTTCTCTTCACTGATTTAAAAGTTATGATTACATGAGCTGCTGACTGTTGTATAATTTGGCACTTGGATTCGATGTTAAGCTCCTTAATTTTCACTATTCTATAACTGATTCATCCGCATTTCAGTTTGTTCATGATCTGAACCCGAGTCTTCTTCATATTTTTCTTAATCCTGTTAGATTTTTATTACTTTGTAATTCCTAAAATTGATTGAAACTTGGTTTTATTACTGTTTGTTTGCTGATTTTCCAGAGACATGCTTACCCGACCTTTTAACTTTGACTAGTAATGGACTTTTCCCCCTTTGTGTGTTCGAAAACTCAATGATTTATTTCAATGTCATCTCTCTTGAAATGCAAATATTTGACCATTGCATCTTTCATTGTAATTGTATAAAGGAGAAGTTTGAAATCTCTTAATGGCTCAAGATACCTCTTTTTTTTTTGCTGAATCATCTCGACGGAGCTCTGGTCTTCTGCAAGACCAGGTGCAGTTGGTTAAAAGAAAGGATTGTAATCGCTATGAGATCGTTCCGATCGAAGATAAACTGTCCTTCGTGAAAGGTTTCTTCATCGTAATTCGTGCATGCCAATTATTGGCTCAAAGGACGGTGCTGGGGGAGGGGGAGGTCCGGTGGGGAAAGGGAAGAGGGAGAGGGACGGGGTAGGGGATTTTAAAATTAACATCTTGAGAATATTTATAAATTTTGAGGATTTTTTTAATATTACAACTAAATTAATATAATATATAAAAATTAAAAGATAAATTTATTATTATATTAATTTTTTAACTACATTGTGATTTTATTAAGAAAGACTAAAATAACAAATATTTAAGATAATTTGAAATAGCATTGAAATTCCATCATCTCACAATTTTTATGAATTATGTTTAGTTCTCTTAATGTTATTTTGCACAACAGAAAAATATGTAAACCTTGTCTCGGATTTTGTTTAATGTGCATGTTTGAAGGAAAAAAATATTTGGTAAGGATGAATATGTCTATTTTTATATCATATTTAATGGTATAATGATTTATTTGGCCTTTCAATTTCATAAAATAATTATTTTGGTCTTTGTTTAAAATTTTTATTTCTTTTAATCCTTAAACTTGCATCATCTGTCAAATTACCCCAAAATTAATTAAAGAGTTAACGTTGATTAATTTTCTCGACGCATGAATTGTTATGTGTATGACACGTTAGTAATTAATCAATTTTAAAAATAAAAAAATTATATACTTTTTAATAATTTTAATTTTTTTAAAATTTATAATTTTTGAATTTTTAAACTTTAAAAATTAATTAATTGTTAATGTGATAATCTACAAGTATGCCACATCAACAAAGTCGTTAACTTTTCCATTCATTTTAAGTAATTTGACAAAATATACAAATTTAAAATTAAAATGAAAGACTAAAATAAATTTTTTTACAAAGTTGAATAGGGAAGTAAGTGATGATGACTATTTTAATTTCTTTTAGCTTAGTTTTAATTTTTAGAATGTTTTAGTCATTAAATTTGTAAGTGAAATTTTGAAAGTGCAATTTTATTTTTATTTTTTGAGATAAAATCAAAATGCATTTAAAGAGGAGATGTAGTACGTACACTTATCAAAAATCTGTACTCAACAGCTATCATGAAAGTATTGGTAACCAAGGTAGTGCCTCGGGTTTTCCTAAAAAATTAAAAGAAAAAAGAAAATGAAAGGGCATAGATAAAATCCCAAGCAAACAAAACCTAAAAGAAAAAGTTGAAGAAACATAAACTCTATCGACTTTCAAACAAAAAACACATTTCCTTTGCTTTGCATCTTTAGACATTTTAATGGAGTATACTTGCTGTTTCTTTCCATCACTGTAAATGATCCTATTAAAGCGTCATACTAGATTTCTCCTAAATCTGAGTTCATCAGAGAGAAGAAAGGACATTCATTTTGGCAGTACATCCCCGGACTCGAACAGTAATGACCCTTTTCTACCGAATCAAAAATCTTCTTTGGTCATTGACGATGGTGGGTTCAACCTCCGTCGGTTCCTCTTCGATCCAATGGGAGAGGCTAGTCAGATTGTACCCTCGAGTTGCAAGAGCGTACGCTACACTCATTTGTCTTTTGAGGGGTAAACTCAAAAGATAAGTTACTGAAACTGAATCTTTTTCTTTGAATTTCATTAATAATGTTGCCAATCACCGATCTATCCGCTGAGTCTGATTTAAGCTTTTTTTTTTGTTTGTTGAATTAATTATCTTTAATTTTTTTTCTTATTATATGAATAAAATATTAAGTAGTTTTAAACATTAAAATTTGGAATAAAGTAACTTATCTCCTTTAATACTTTTCATAATTAAATTAATTATTCACTGAATTTTATTTATTTTATTAAAATTATAAAAACATTTTCAAATTTATAATTAAAAACAATAATTGTAATGTTTTAAAAGAATACTAGTGGATTAGCTTAGAAATTAAATTTGGTCTTGCCACTTTGTAGCTCTTGTGTATAGGGTATTACTGAGTGCAAGTTTTGTCTACTGTTGTGTACGTGAGTCGTCTGGCTTAATGCACACTTTCGTCTATTTTGTTTGTTTCTTCGATATGCTATGGATAATAAGTTTGACAATTTTTAGTTTGGAGGAAAAGGAGGATTCCAAGCTGATCATTGAGTCGAATGGGCGATATAAATTATGATCTCTGCCTGATGGGGAAGTTCTTGGGGGAGCGGCCATGAAACGAAAGCTATCATCGTTGTGGTGGCCGCTGCAAGGGGTGTGTATCAACACCAAGTCATTAAAAAAAAAAAACATAACCAAATAATAATAATAATTAGTCGTAGCAATTTGAAGAAGGCAAAGGCAATAAATAATGAAGTAGACAATGGTAATACCTTGAAAGCATAAAGCGGCACAAAAATTAATAGGAAGAGAATGACAAATATTTAGAATGAATTGAAGGAACTATAGTAGTAGGGGAAGACACAAGAAACAACCCTTTAACTTTTGCTTGGTCTGTCAATTTCACCGTGGGTTCCGGAATAAGCATGCATGGTGCTTTTCTGAAAGTGTTCTCGGGTTTTTGTCCTGCTCTGTTTAAGCCATGTGTGGCGGAAGCCGTCTCAGTCCGAGAAGCATTGTCGTGGCTTAAGGTTGAAGGCTTTGATAGAGTTGTAGTGGAGATGGATTGATTGGAGGTTTTTACTGCTCTTTAGTCTCGGATCTTAGATTTTTTAGCGCTGGGAATTCTGATTGATGATTGCCCGAATCCTGCTGGCTCAATTTCAAGACGTGACCTTCCGTTGGGTGTGTCGAAGTGTTAATAAAGCGGCATTTCTATAATGATATGCTTGCTTGCTTAAGTAGTGAATAGCACAAATTTTGCCCGGCTAAAAAGCCTAACATCTAAAAACTCAACAGCCCAATACCCAACAACTTCCAAAGCCCAATCAACTAAACACTAATAGCTCATTTATGAAATAAAAAAAAATAAAAAAAATCCAAATATTTTCACTCCAACCACCCCACTAAACCACTCCACTAAACCACTCCACTAAACCATTCCAACCATTCCACTAAACCACCCCAACCATCACTAAACCACCCCACTAAACTATCTCAACCACTTCACTTGCCTACAAAAAAATTACTTATAAAATTTGGCTATAAAAGCCATTCAAGACTATTTAGAAGGGGTTTTTTTTTTTTGAAAAGGCTAGTTTTTGGAGATTAATCAAAGATCAAAGCAAAAGAGGTTTCTTTGTCTATTCTTATTTTAAGTTCTTTGTTTGTTTATTGTTTTCCTTTCAATTTTATTTTGTTTTTTTATACGAAAGTAAAAATAAAAGTAAGAAGCTTACCTATATTTTCGTTACCGAAAAAGTTTTTTTTGAGGTCTGGCCGCCGTGTACGGTGGCGCCGACGGCGGACTGTAGAGGTCCGATGACCGGAGCAAAGCCGGACCGATGGCCGGATTTAGAAGGGAGGGGGAGAGTGTTATTTTTAATATTGTTATTATTTTCTATCATTATTATTATTATTATTACTAATACCACTATTATCATCATTATGACTATTATATTATAATACCTTTTCATTATTATAACTATTGTGTTTTTACTATTATTATTATTATATTTTCCTTTTTTGTATTTACTTATACATTATTATTTTTATATTAACTAATTTAATAAATATATATTTTTTAACATATTTATTTTATTTACATATCATTACTTTTATTATTATTATTTCATCATCTATTCTATTTATAGTTTTTTAAATAATTTCAAACATTTAGCTTATTCATTATTTCCTTTTCTTATTATTTGTTCGACTCACTTATCTTACCTTCGTATTTATCGTTACTATTCATATTTGTGTTTATGTTTATCTTATTATAGTTATTGATTTTTATTTGTTATGCATTCTTTATTATCTCGTTCCATCACGAATTTAGGTTTTATCTAACTCAATAATAATTCTTTCATAAAAGTAAATATTCCGTATTTGGTAATTCGAGACAATCGTGCCCTAACTTACTGGGTTTCGACTTTTCTCATTTAATCTAAATACGGAATACTCTTTTAAATCGCTATACGAGTTTTTTAAAAAAAATACTTATTTTCGGAAGTACGAGGTGTTGTGGCCTAACTTACTGGGTATGATACTTTGTCACCTCGAAATAAGAATTTGTTTTAAAATAAAGGTAATATTTGGTATTAGGAAATTCGAGAAAACGTGCCTGAACGAGATAATAAAGAATGCATAACAAATAAAAATCAATAACTATAACAAGATAAACATAAACACAAATATGAATAGTAACGATAAAATGTAAGTAAGATAAATGAGTCGAACAAATAATAAGAAAGGGAAATAATGAATAAACTAAATGTTTGAAATTATTTAAAAAACTATAAATAGAATCGATGATGAAATAATAATAATAAAAGTAATGATATGTAAATAAAATAAATATGCTAAAAATATATATTTATTAAATTAGTTAATATAAAAATAATAACGTATAAGTAAATACAAAAAAGGAAAATATAATAATAATAATAGTAAAACACAATAGTTATAATAATGAAAAGGTATTATAATATAATAGTGGTATTAGTAATAATAATAATAATAGAAAATAATAACAATATTAAAATAATACTCCTCCTTCTAAATCGGCTATCGGTCCGGCTTTATGCCGTCACCGGATTTCCACGGTCACCGTCAAGCACCACCAAGACACGATCTCGGACCTAAAAAAACTTTTTCGTAATTAAAATATGGGTAAGCTTCTTACTTTTATTTTTACTTTGATAGAAAATAAAATAAAATTGAAAGGAAAATAATAAACAAACAAAGAACTTAAATGATAATAGACAAAGAAACCTCTTTGCTTTGATATTTGATTAATCTCCAAAACTAGTTTTTCAAAAAAAACCCTTCTAACATAGTCTTGAATGGCTTTTATAGCCAAATTTTACAACTAATTTTTTTGTAGGCAAGTGGAGTGGTTGGGATGGTTTAGTGGGGTGGTTGGAGTAGTTTAGTGGGGTGGTTGGAGTGAAGATATTTGGATTTTTTTATTTTTTTATTTCATAAATGGGCCATTAGGGTTTAGGTGATTTGCCTTTGGAGGTTGTTGGGCTGTTGGGTTTTTAGATGTTAGGCTTTTTAGCCCGGGCAAAATTTGGGCTGTACAGCTGCCCCTCTTTGCTTGTTGTCGTGTAACGTGAACAGAGCAAATACTATAAAAAGACCAATTTTGCCCGGGCTCGCCGAGTCTTGAGTTCTTGATCTTTGATCTTCTAGTTGCAGTGAAACAGATTGAAGCCGTCAAGAGGCCATTTAAAGAAGATCAAGAACTCAAGACTCGGCGAGCCCAGCAAAATTGGTCTTTTTATAGTCTTTGCTCTGTTCACGTTACACGACAACAAGCAAAGAGGGGCAGCTGTACAGCCCAAATTTTGCCCGGGCTAAAATGCCCAATATCTAAAAATCCAATAGCCCAAAACCCAACAACCTCTAAAATCCAATCACCTAAACCCTAATGGCCCATTTATGAAATAAAAAAAAAATCCAAATATCTTCATTCCAACCACCCCACTAAACCATCCCAACCACTCCACTTGCCTACAAAAAAATTAGTTGTAAAATTTGGCTATAAAAGCCATTCAAGAGTATGTTAGAAGGGGTTTTTTTTTTTTTAAAAGGCTAGTTTTTGGAGATTAATCAAAGATTAAAGCAAAAGAGGTTTTTTTGTCTATTCTCATTTTAAGTTATTTGTTTGTTTATTGTTTTCCTTTCAATTTTATTTTGTTTTTTTATACGAAAGTAAGAAGCTTACCCATATTTTCATTACCGAAAAAGTTTTTTTTTGAGGTCCGGCCGCCGTGTACGGTGGCGCCGACGGCGGCCCGTGGAGGTCCGGTGACCTGAGCAAAGCCGGACCGATGGCCGGATTTAGAAGGGAGGGGGAGAGTGTTATTTTTAATATTGTTATTATTTTCTATTATTATTATTATTATTATTATTATTATTACTAATACCACTATTATCATCATTATGACTATTATATTATAATACCTTTTCATTATTATAACTATTGTGTTTTTAATAAATCAAACCATTTATTAAAAACAACCACTTTTACAAGGTGATCCAATCACACCTAAAAAGACTGGTGGCGACTCCCGTTTTCGTTTTTCTCCAAGTCGATACCCTTTTTTTTTAAAAATGGTTACGACAAGTAGTATTCTTTTATCTGATGTTTCTGATATTTCTAATATTTGTCATCAGCATGGGCGTTAGGGTATAGGTGTACTGATTGAGCCTAATGGCTCGGGTTAGTAGTTGCCCTTCTTCTTCGGCTTGTATTTCGTCTCTCTTTAGTAATATAAGGCTACTAAATTATAAAGTGAATTTTGAAGGTTATAATATATTTTAGCCTCTTTACTTTTACTTTTAGTGTATTTAGAACTTATTCTTTATATTTTTATTTTTAAATTTAATATCTCTATTTTTCGAATTTAAAAATTTAAAAATTAATTGTTAACACTATTAAATTCTTTTGTTAAATTCATTAGAGTGAAAGTTCGATTTAAAAAAAAAAACACTCGCATGATAACTACGTACAAAAAAATTGGAACACGCTGTGAATTTAATAGATAATTTTAACGGTGTTAACAACTCTTAAAAACTATACCATCTTTTTAATAAAAATAAAAGATTTGGGCTGACCAATGATAGTGTAAAAATTGAGGTACCAAATTATATCAAGAAGATGAAGTATAAAGATTAAATTTTAAAATAGTATAGGAACCAAAATTAAAATCTAACCATTTTAATAATCTATAGAAAAATATGGCATTATGTTACTTTGACACGTTCATAACCTCTCTCTTTTTTAAATGAAAAGGTCCATATATATATATATATATATATATATTGTTTAAAAAATCATTTTTATCTTTTAACTATAAATAATTTTTTTGGACATTTGTTAGCATACAAAGGATGTGATAGTAAGATTATAGCATAACTATCATATATAAATATGTAAATTATTTATACTAACTAATACCATTGTAAAAGTAAAAACTAAATTATATTGAATTAAAGTATAAAGACTAAATATCAAATATGAACATGTAGAGAAATCAAACTATAACTTTACTATTATATTATAATGGTTAAAAAGAGAAAAAAAAAACAAAGTCAAGTCATTACTTAGTTTAAATAATCAGCACTATTAATAATTTTAGTTGCTGGATTAATATATATTGGCACATCATGCCAAAATAATTTTCTTTTGTAAGAATAGTAATTTTATAAAAAATCATGTCAAAATTTTAATGAGAGTAGCCAACAATATTAACTATTTAGATTAAAATTGTGAGAAATATAGACTAAATTGTATAAATTCAAGTATAATGATTAAATTTTAATTGTAAGCTTTGTTGTTGATACCTCAAATACTGAAGTTTTTGGTATCTTATTTAATTAAAGTTAAATTTTGTTATTAATTCATATATTATGAATAAGTTGTGGGTTAGAGTTTATACTTTAATTTAGTTAATTTTAATTTTAATTTTTTAAATTAAAATATAAAGATTAAATCTATAATTTATGCATATTATATGATAAATAGAATAATCTAACCTTTATTTAACTATTAGTTTATAGAAAGCCTAGAAATTAAGATTAAATTTGGAACGTTTAATGCATAATTTAGTACATGAGTTTGACACTTTTTTTTTTTAATATGGTACATGTGTTATTTTTGGTCCAATGCCATACATGTATTGGATAAATCTAAAGATAATAGTGTTAACTTTTTGGATTACATCATTTACCACTCAAAGTTGCACCAAAATATCATTTTGGTACCTAAAGAATTTTTTATATCAATTTGGCACCTAAAGTTTCAAATCGTATGTCACTTTACCTCAGTTGTCAATGACATTAAAAAAGATGCTCAAAAAAATTATATCACATCCATTAGACTGTATATTAAACAAATCCACAATTAACATTAAATTTATTCTATTTACAAAATCATGAAAAATTAAACATTAAAAAGTTAACACTGTTACCTTTAAGTACCAAAATGTAAAACTTTTGTAAAATACAAGTATCCAGTTGGGCCAAAAATACCACGTTAGAAAAGAGGATAAACTACCTTGTTAGTCATTCTAAAATTAAACTACCTTGTTAGTCATTCTAAAATTAGGTTGTCCCTATTTTAGGCACTCTATTTTTTTTTTAAAATTTGGTCAACGTTGTTAAAGAATTGATAAAATTGGTCACTCGAACATTAAATCCATCTCTTGTATGGTTATATCTCTTTTTTTTTCTTTTTCCCTTTTTTTGTTTTTATTTTTTCTCTCTCCTCTCATTTTCTTCATCTCCTCCGTTTTAACGTAGGAATTCTAGCTGCTACCTCCCTTAAAGATGTTGTCGTTGCTTCTGTCGAAATATATCTTAAAAACAAGCCATATCAACGGTGAGATTAGGTGATCAGAGCACAAAAATTCTAAAACTTTGGGAGTGATCTCACCATTTTTTAGAGTTCTCTTTTTCTTTTTTGAGAAATCTAATCTTATAGATTTGAAGATGAGGCTTTGGACTTACTTTGGTGGTTTTGGATCAACAATCTAATGCCGAAGAAGACATTTGATGATCACAACAGTGATAGTGAGAAGCGACAACTGTGATAAGGAGAAGAAAGGAGAAGGTAAACAAGGAAAATATAGAGAAAGAAGAAGAGTCCTTTGACTTTGTTCATTGATAGGACAATATTCACCGATAGTGGTTTGGTAGAGGAAGAAGCAACATCTTTAAGGGAAGTGGTGACTAGGATTTCTAAGTTAGAAGGGAGAAGATAAAAAAAATAAGAAAAAAAGAAAAAAAGAAAAGAAAAAGGAAATGGGAGCATTTTGTTAAATTTAATAGTTAAGTGACAGTTTGGTTTATTTTGTCAAAGGTGGTAGTCAAATTAACAAAAAATATTGTAAGGTGACTAAAATAAGAATGATGTAATTTTAAAGTGTGTAATGAAATAGTTTACTCAAAAAAGAAAAAAGTGTTAAACTCGAGTATCAAATAATATATTAATTCAATTTAGAATATATTAAGATATGAGTTGGATAATTAGAGGGAGATTTAAACCTTAGATTCTAATACTACATAAACTTGTTTTATTATTAAACCAATATATATCTAAATCCAGTTGTAATTTGTAAGAAATTTCAATTTATTCAAGCACCTTGCTACCAAATGAAAAGAAAAAAAATATATTTTGCCGACGAGGAGTTCGTAATTTGTTAGATCTTGTGCCCAAAAAGGTTTCCAAATCAAGGGGTCAAAATATTTTGTTTTACCCCTTGATTTCCATTAATTAAACAAATCAAACAGTTCTTATTTTGTATTATAATTGCCTTAGTCAAAACCAATGGAAAGATAGCCAAGAGCATCTTTGAGTGCAATCCCATCACCCACAACCACAACTCTCTCTCTCTCTCTCTCTAAGGGGGATATATTCCTATATGTATAGCCATAGGGTTTTCTTTCTTTTATTGAAAAAGGCAAAAAGGATTCTATTTTTTCTTCCTTCTTTAAATTTAAAAGAGAGAGTGGGGGAGAGAGGTTGGTGAGAGGTCATTTCACCTACCACAAGCCAATATAATTAGAATGGTATTTTTTTTATGGCACTTTAGGTGAACAAAAGCAAAATATTAGTGCTGATATGAGATCCCCTAGTGTTGGGCTTCCCTTTTTTTTATTTTTCAACTTGAGAATATATCTTGTAATAGTAGTCACTACATAGATAAAAAATATATGATATTATATCTTTTTATATTGATAATAATACTGATATTAATTAAATTAAGATTCATCCACTAAAAGTTTTTTATATATTTATTAAATTAACTACAAATCGCTAAACCCTAACTAATTAAATTAAAAGAACAATAGGCAATTCAAATATGAAAATAATTTGATATAATATTAGTGAAATTTTTAAATTCCATAAATTATTTAAGGATTTGACAAATATATCATAAGATGTAAATAAAAGAAATAAAAAAATTATATAAAAATATAACACTTATTATCCTCTTAATCCACTTATAAAATCTAAAAAACACCGTTAACCATGTACCAAATAAGTACAATTTTCACGAAATTATAGCAACTAATCCAATGAAAAAAAGTTAGTTTTGCAGGGAAGGAGTGATACCCATTACCCCACTAAGCCACAATAGGTCCAGCCTCCCCAATCTTGGACCCCACCACCACGTCTAGACTGAGAATAGTTTTGAAAGACTGCCAGTGTAGGTGTAGCCCACTCAAGGTCATCATATTGAGCAAACAATAACAAGATATCCCTTGTTTGGGATCCATAAAAATTGATTACTCATATTTGTGTATAAGAAAGCTCCATATGTGTAAGATTTTATATCAAAGGTTTTTGCATTTATATAATTAAACAATTCGTATTCCATATAATTTTCCTTCTTTTTTTTCCAAACCCTTTAACATGAAGTTTTGTCATAAATATACCATACCATGCACTGTGCTTTTTTTTTTTAAAAGAAATGGGTTTGGCCATTTAGGGACATGAAAGATTACCACATTGAGGGCCCAATCCCAAAACTTTCTCTGATTTTATAAACCAGAAGAATACTTAAATTCTAAGATTAGAGATTGAAGTTGCAATTTGCTTGGCATCAAAAGGAAAAGGAAAAAAGAAAGACATTCTATGAAAAGGCTGACCAAAGGTGAAGTGGTGAACCACTTGTGAAGCATGGTTCCTTGTTAGGTGTCATCATCATGATGGTTTTGAAACAAATGATATTTGGAGCTGTAATTGGTGGGAAGATTGCTAGAAAAGAGACAAGAAAAGGATTAAAAAAAAAAATCCCATTGATTGATGTTGAAGATTATTGTTGACCAGTCCAGGTTCCACAAATCTTTGCAACTTATCTTAGTTACTAATGAATTTCAACTTTGAACTCCATTGCCGACGGAATTTAGTGGATAGTGCAGGGAAAGCGCAATTCTCGACGACTTTTTTGGGAGAGATTTTTCGTCGCTAAATGTGAAAGTGCTGCCATAATGAAGCAAAGCAAATTAAAGCAATTGCACGAGTTTGCTTCGTAATGGGCACAGCAACAGCCTTAATTTTGCCTTTCATGCTTGTTACGTTGTACAGAGTTATTTCTTTTTAAGATTAATTAATGGTATTTATAGCCCTTGGTTAATAATTATATAATACTGTTGCTACAATCAGTTCAAGTTTTTCTTATTCAAAGGCATTAACTTTTTGTTGTTGGGACATAATGATACTTTTTACATAGATTGAACCAAATATATATATATATATATAAAATCAGTTATCAATTTATTTTTCAAAAGACAAAATATTTGGTACATTATCGGTGTTGTTTTAGACTCTACAAATAACGTTATTGGTTGACAAGTGTTTTATAAAAATACATTAAAATATTAAGAAAAAGAGAGAGAGAGACATGTCAATTTTTAAAACTACTTGTAAAATAAAATAAAAAGTAACAAATTCTCAAAATTTATTTTTTAGAAGCTATTTTAATTAATCGTTTAAGTTGAATTATTAGTTTTGTAAAGAAGTTAAAATTATATATATTTTTTAATTTAACAAAAAGATTTTAAAAACTTTAATTAAATTATTATTTTGGAAGGGACTAGATCTATTCATGGGCAGATTATCTGTCCAACCCAAAGGCCCGTCCGAAATTCGGGAAGGTTTGAATAAAAAAATTAAAACCGTTTAAAATATAAGTTAAGCTCGAGCTTGAACATTCAAAGCTCGAGCCCAACCCAACCTAACTCGTTTTTTAAATTCACAGTATTTTATATTATATTATTTTTACATTTTATGATATTCATAACACATAAAATTGAATCTATAACATTACAATAATGTAAATGTTAAAAATGTTAAAATGACTAATATATAAAATTTCAACAATATATATATAATAATAGATAAATTTAGGTAAAATTTTAAGTCTATTTTTAAATTAGACTAGATTTGAATAAATTTAAAATATATTAATATCATACTTTGATTCGAGTTGATGATGAGCACCTCTAAAAGAGAGGGCCAAAATCCTTGATTGCTCCCTTGGGTTGGGGGTGGTTGTTATTAATAAAAAAATAGGTGTGAGAATGAGCCTGAGGGGCTTAGCTTTAAAAAGGAGGAAAAATAAACCATGTGGGGGCTGAGAATGAGACGCGAGGACCTCATTTGCCCCACCAACTCATCCCTTTCATCATTGAGCCCAGGCCCAGCCTTTCCCCTGCTTTCTCTCTTTAATCAAACTCATTTATATCATTTTTAATTAAGATTTCCATTTTATGGATAAAAGAGCAGCCTCTGTTTAGGGATATTATCCATCTCTATCTCAATTTAATTACAAGATTAATCTTTTCTACTTTCTTTTTATGTATTCAAAAATTATTTAATAAATTTTATGATTAAGTTTAAATCATTTTATGATTTTCATATATTTTGAATTGAATATTTTATCAGATAAAAATAACGTATAATATATATAATTTCCTAAATTAAGCTTATACGAAAATGTGTTTTTAAAATATATTAAATTTTTATTTATAATATTTTTTATTTTTGAAAATTTTTAAATTTTAAATTTATTAATCTATTTTGAAAATATATCATTTAATATTTTAAAATTTAATTTCACGTCTGCTGCTAAAAAGATTAAATTATTTTTAAAATTCTTTAAATTATCCCTTTATGTTTAAAAAGTTACTAATTTTAAAATTAATTTCTTAAAATTTAAATATGTTATTAAAAAGTTTATACATTTTAATATTATATTATAATAGTTAATTAAAATAAATATTAATATATTATATTTTCCTTTGAAAAGCTAAAATTACAATGTTAATATTTATTTTAGAAATTATTTAAAATAATTTATTAAATACTTAAATTATTATTTTAAGAATCGTATATAATAAAATTAATGCATAATTTTTTAAAAATACATACAAATATTCAATGAAATAAATTTCAAAATTATGTGAAATAAATCAATTAAAAAATATAAGGGTTTAAAATTTAATTTATACAAAAATTGACACATATGAGTGAACTTAAAGTATACCTTAAATATTAATTTATACAAAATTACATTAAACTTTTAAGAGCCTTTCGGCTTGTCATGTGTCTTGATGCGAATGAGGTATAATAATATATTTTCAAAGTAGTAAATGATTGACCACTAAATATGTTTTATTCTGATGAACAAAATCCACTATCACATGATTAAAGGGATGAAATGAACAACTACTACATTACACTTCAATTGTTATATGCAGAAACTTTAAATTAAAATGATGATAGAGATTGAGATAATTAGTCTAATGTAAATTGTTGATTTTTTCCTCGTAATTTTATGGATTATTAAGTGCATTCAATTGAATAATAGAGATTGAAAATTCAATTCATTTAATTAAATCGTAATTCATAATTTAATTTTGTTTGAACTAAGCCTGACAAACCTAGTATAAAATGATAAAATATGTCCTTCTCTCTTTGCTTCTACAATCCAAATTCGACATGAAAGAAGATGCATATGAGAGATTGAAAATTGATGAAGAAAATCGCCAAATGGAAGCAAAAAAGATTGCTTCATTCAGGTTATATATGTACAGATACAGCACATTCGTATATACGGACAAGTAAAATGTTGACTAATACAAACACTTGTTCAACCAACTGTCCCAAATTTCAGATGGTAATTAAAGGGTTGTAATGTTGGTGACAGCTTTTTAAGATCCAGTTGTAATGTTTATGAAGCATGTTCCTTATATGTCTCCGAATACGACATCTATTAGTAGTCATATTCTCTTATGTGATCAATTCAATAATTTTTATTTCAAGTCACCTTTAACATGTCTTAAACAGTACATAATTTTGAATAAAAATAGTTAAAAATAATTGAATTGATTAAATCACAATACACGTCAAGTTCACAGTGAAAAGTATAAAATCAAAACTACAAATAAATATTATCATTATAATATTACATTTATATGACTATAAAAACAGAGATGAAAAAAGAAAAACCTATCATCCATCTTGAAAATGATTTTGATTTTAGCACTAAAATGTTTCATATTCAACCTTCAAACTTTGTTTTTATACTTGTGGAGTTGTATGAATAATGCTGATATGTTTTAGATGCTATTATTTGAAAAAATTAAATGCTCAATGTTATTTATAATGGTAAACTTTAATTTTAATGGATATATAATTGTAACACTAATTAAATGATAATTAATTTAAATATATATTTAATAATTAATTAATTAATATACTCAATTGTGGAGTTGAAATGAAGAAGAACTCTATTATACAAATAAAAATTTATTTATATGATATTATTCAAAGTTATTTATAATGATAAATCTTAATTTCAATTGATATATAAGTGTAACTCTAATTAAATGATAATTAATTTAAAATAAAATTTAATAATAATTAAATTTAATAATGCTATGATAAATCTTAATGATATATAATTGTAACATTAATTTATAATAGTAAAATTTATTTTTAATTTATATATAACTGTAATACTAATTAAATGATAATTAAATTAAAATAATATATAATAATTAACTAATTAAAATACTCAATTTTCAAAGGAATAAAATTCTATTATTTAAAAATATTTTCTTAATGTCAATTCAATAATAGAATATATTTTTATCTAATAAAAGAATTTCCAAACTCGTATTTTTATATATTATTATAAATATTTCTTTGAAAATTACGCATCCGGAACCAACAACCAAATTAATGAACTCTCTCTTAGTTATGTATCAAAGCAATAAGGATCTTGATCTTTTGAAGTATAGGATTTGAGTTCTCTAGATAAAGAAAACTAACTTTTGTTTAAAGATTTAGTGCTAGTTTAGCATTATTTTAAAAAGTGATTTTGAGAAATATTTTAAAAAGTTTAGTTTAAGATTTAAGTGTTAAAGTATTTTTGAAGAATAAAATATCTATTTTAAATAAGGTGTCATAAAATAATAAATATACATTAAAAATATCTTATTTAACAATATTTTTATCTCAAAAATAGTCGTAACAAACCATGTTAAACTAACCTTTAATCCATGTGGATGGAGGATGTGATGAACTCTAAAATAAAATACATATAATATACATATTTAGAATTACAAGAAGAGAATTTTATCATATACACCAATTTAAACAACTAGTTAATACTGCATCGTTTTTGGTGATTGCAGATTACTATATTATTAGGATGGCTGGCTACTATCTCTAGATTCGCGATCCAATTCACGTTGCGGTTTGGATCCACCAAAACCAAAATCAGAATTTTAGGATATTCATAACTAATGATTGTAATTTTGGAAGAATTTTTAGAAGCTAATTATATGATTAAAAGATGAAATGCAAAAAAAAAATTGTTCAAAGCAGAAACTGATTGGAATTGCGATAATTACTCTGCCGTGGATTGTTGATCTTTCCCTCTTCGCTTCCACAATCCAGATTGGACGTGAAAATTCATGAAGAAAAGGGGCAATTTCAAAAGAGGGTCAAAATGGAAGCCTTCATTCAAGCTATATATATATATGTACAGATACAGTAGATTCGTATATACAGACACAAGTACTAAAATCTAGACAAATACAAACACTTGTTCAACCAACTGTGAAATGATAATTAAAGGATTATAATGTTGGTGACAACATCCAACCTACTCGTGTCAAAACAGTTCAAACAAAGAAACAAATTTGAAGGTTAACTACCAATTATCTTCACGTACATGGTCTAATTGTGAACTTACTCCCTCTATTATACTAAAATTTGATATCTAACCCCTTTACTTTAATTTGATATGATCTCATCATTTACTTTTATAATGTCGTCGGAATCGATAACATCATAATAGCTGCCGTTAAAGTGAGACATGGAATCATCTTTTTTTTTTTTTTTTTGTTATGTCAATAGAATGCTTAAAATTATTTGAAAAAGTTTTATGTCATTACTTTAATAGCACCCATTAATGGTGTTATTAATTTGGAGCTACTAACGTCATTATTAAAAGTAGAGGGGATTAAATTATACCAAATTAAAGTAGAGGGATAAAATTCTAAATTTTATCATAATAGAGGGACTAAACCTAAAATTGGGGGCAAGAGAGAGATGGAAAGGGCTTACTTGGAAGATTTGATGAAGTTAAAATTAGTAGCTAGAAGGCAGAAACAGAAACTAGTCCTCCACCACTTCTCATCATCTTCTTGAATTCATCAAAATTAACCATTCCATCTCCATCAATGTCTACTTTCCTTATCATTGCTTTGCAATCGTCCAATTTGTTCCCTTCTTTCAAACCCAAAGAACACAGCACAGATCCCAGTTCCTCAAACGAAATCAACCCATCTTTGTCTTTGTCAAACACATCGAAAGCCTCTTTCAGTTCGTCTTCTCCATTCATCCCATCATCTTCTTTTAATCTGGTACCACTTGCATCAGTACCACCATCCATGGTCTGACATAAGATGCAAAACTCATCGAAATCGATCAGCCCATCTCCATTAGCATCCACTTTCACTACCATATCTTCAACCTCTTTCTCCGTCATCAACACCCTGATGTTCTTGAGTGATTCCCTCAATTCTTGCTTCGTTATGAACCCATCACCGTTCTTGTCAAAGGTGGCGAAAACCCTTTTCAGCTCCACTACCTTGTTTGAATCTCTCTTTTCTTGAGTAGCAGCCTTGGGACCAGATGACACCACTGATCCTGCTGATGAACAGGTTTTGGGGAAGAAAGATTGAAGCCATGCATGAAACTTCTTGCGGGAAATATAAAAGTAAACATTAAGGAAGCCAGCTATAAAAAGAAGGGCCAGCAACAGTAGAGACGTCACCATATTTCTTGTCAGTGAGATACAACAAAGAAGAAGAAGATGTACATAAAAAAAAAAAAGAAGAAGAAGAAAACAGCTAATGGAAAGAAGAAAAGAGGGATTGTTTGATTTGAAGGGAGGGTTTGGTTGGGGGCGACAGAGCTTAATAATAAAAAAGAAGCTTACTTTGGGGACTAAAACAATTGAGAGAGAATACGCGTATTTAGGTGGGACTGTTGGATCCCACAAAACCGCGTCGAACTGAAAAAACTGTAAAGAAAAATTCAATGATGTGGCAAAGTGTGATTAAAGAAAAAGAGTTGAGTCATGAGTGACATCTCCAAATATATATTCATTATTTCATTAGACTTTTCTTTTTCAATAAATATCAATTCCTCATATACGAGTTTTAGTTCATTTGACATTAATAATATCATCAATACAAAGAAATATAAATTTGAGCGCATTAAAATTTATTATCCTCTTATTTATGAGTTGAGTTAAAATTAAGATATAAATAGTTTTAGATATTATGTAAAAAAAATATATAATCAAAATTTTTACTCTTTTGATTCTCCTTCTATATTACTTGTTTTAAAAAAAATTAAATGTCTATAATTTATGTAAAATTCATGCGTAAAATATTAGAAAATTTACATTATTAGAAACTATATTTGTTATTAGTGTTAAATAAGAGAACTAATTAAATTGTTTATGAATTATTTAAATTTGTTTAAATATCCAAATATAGTAACCTAAAAGTTTAAAATAAATATTTTAAAATGTAAAATAAATAATGAATTTGGATATTCAAATTATTATATGCTATTTATTAGTAGTTTATATATGTTGCAAATAAAAATATTATATTATCTGGAAAATTCAATCAATTAGAGTTTAAAATTTAGCTTTTTGTAAAGACTTAGGTTCCGTTTGGTTTATCAAACAAAGATTATTTTCATTTCCTTTCATGGAAAATGAAAGTATTGAAGAAAATATGTTTTATTGAAAATTTTGAAGAAAATATGTTTTATTGAAAAATTTTAAAAATAATTTTAAAAATGAAAATACATGAAATTTGATATAAATAAAAAGCGTTTTCATTATTTTCGTTAAAAATGTTTTATAAAAGTAAAAATAGTGATTTTATTTTAAAATTTAAGTGAATTGACCCTAATTTAAATTGATTTTATCGCAAAAAGAAGAAGAAGAAATTTTCAATTATTTTTCAAATATTAAATTTGATACCCTAATTTGAATCTATATACATGTAAAATTTGTTTATTATATTTCTTGAGATTCTATTATAAAAAAAAGCTACCAAACATGCTTTCATTATTGAAAACAAAATTTTTATTTTTATTTATCAAACATGTTTTTAATTTAAAAATTGTTTTCTAAAAATAAAAAATATAAATATGTTTTCGAAACAAAACGAAATCTTACTAGTAATTCTATCACACACATATGCTTGTAAAAATCACGTATTTAAACACAAGTGTAGTTTAAAAATAACATCCAATAAATAAATAAAAACCTATTGTTTGAAACTAATAATAATAACACATATTTATGCAATATATACTGAAATTAAAATTGTTTAAATTGCAAGAAAAAAGAAATTTAAATAGGTAAAAATATCAGATTAAAAATATTAAACTCACTCTTATTATTTAATGATATTGTCATGTTTTTATAACACATCGATATGTTATAATGTTAGTAAAGAGTTTATAAATGTCAGTGGCGAAGTTCAAATGACATTATATGTAAAAGTACAAAAATATCTTGTAATAATATAAATTTTCTTATACATAAAAGGATATTATTGTAATTTTTGTAGCAATCATTTTGTATATAAATATTAAAACTTGAATTAAGCTACTCCTATGTTGTTGATATGGAGTTAGAAATAAGGAGGAGATGGAGGTTCCAAATAGACATAAGATGTGTCGTTTTTGAAAGCATAAAACACTCCATACATATTCTTTTCGGTTTTACCTCACAAGATGGGAATCTCCCAAGATTTCAACATCCAAGCTTCTATTACCAACAATTTTGGAGATATTAACCAAATAAAATAATCTCTAAAGAAAACGACCTAGGCCAGCAGCCCTATAATTTATCACCACTTTCTTTTGCTTTTTTTCTCTCTACTTTCTTTAATGTTTTGTGTTGAATTTTATGCATTCCTAATTTATTTTATTTTATTTTATTTAGGTAAATTACATCGTAGTTCACTTTAAAATAATATCTTTCTTACTTAGATCTTTTTATTTTTTATCAATTTAATCATTCGATTAAGATAATTTGCTCAAATTAGTCTTTACCATTAAAAATTCTGTTAATCCACTAACGAATTGTTGATATAATTTTTATTTTTATTTTTATTTTTTACTTTTGACTAAAGCTAGAGACTTCTTTATAATTAGTCCAAAACACTTTTTTTTTCCTTTTTTGGCTTTATTTGCAACATAAACCCAATATTTATGATAAGAACCGTCAATCCTCATCACCACTCAACACCCAGTACTCTCATCTCTATCACTCCTCACTTCGCTGTCCTCACACCATAAGATCCATGCAGTAAAGCATTTCGCAACACCTTAACAGAAATTGAAATACTTTCTCTGACTTAGTAGCAAATATTTTCTTTTTTTTAATGGAATTTGATTTTTATACCCAAAATATAAATTGGATATAGTATTTTATCTTTAAGTTTCATTTCATTTCGTTCATGATAGTATTATAAGATTCAATCAAACTCGAAACTTGAAAAATGAAATTATGCTTCCAATAAGTTTTGAAATTTTGATGATTAGTTTCCAATTCTATAAACAAATTTTAGAAATTATAAGCAAAAATATAAAACACAACTCTGAAACGGAGGATGCACTGGCATTAATTCAGATCAATTCTCTAAATTTTTTCTCAAATTTGAAATTAGTCCCTAAAGTTTAAAACATTTTAATTAAGTTCTTTATTGTAAGGATCTTATGGTGCAGGGGTAGCGGATTGAGGAACCGTAGAGATGGGGTGGTGGTGGCTGTTGGACACTGATGAGGATTGATGCGGTTCTTATGGTTGGTGTTGGGTGATGATAAGGATTAGGGGTTCTTATGTTGCAAATAAACCTCAAAAAATATTCTAGACTAATTATAAAGAGGTCCCTAGCTTTAGTCAAAAATTTTAAAAAATGCCAAGTCAGCAACCAATAAATTCAGGTTCATTACAATATTAATTTTTTATGTAGGCTACAAGCTAAGTATTTTCTTTATTTCAAAGTTCCACACCAATAAATTTAATAGAAAAATTTTGATAGTACTAACAAATAAATATAAATTTTTATTTTTAAAAAATTCAAATATAAAAGAATACTGGAGTTAGAGCATATTTTAACTCATATTAATGATAAAAAGAAAAAGAAAGAAAAGAAAAAGAAGAACCTGTTGACTCTGGAACATATTCTATGCAGTTATATGGCATGGAAGATCCAAAAACTTGGCTTTGGCAGCATCGGATGCGTTGCTTTTGTTGGTCATACCAAAAAATTTTAATTAGCTTAAGATTCTCTGTCTCTCTCGTTCTTATCTCTTAATATTATTTATTTATTTTTGAAGGTATATGCCACAATTATCTTAGTTTATGCTACTGTTAATGTGATAAAATTCACCCAAGGAGTAAAAGAATTTTATCAAATTAAGGGTGATAATAAACTAATGAAGTATTGTAGAAATTGTCCTATTCACCTCTGTTATATTTTTTATATGAATTTTAAAAAAAATATATTTTACTTGGATTAACGGAAACTGTTAGTTGATTGATTCAATCATTAACAACCCTAATATTATAACGATGCTGACATGGTAGACAGTGCTAACATTGCATGTTACATCATAAAAAAAGTATTAAAAAAATTAAATACACTGACATGGTATGCCACATTAGAAAAAATTATTTTCTAAAAATAATAAAAAAATATAATAAATTTAGACAAATGGTTGTTTAAATTCATTTAAAGTAAGTGCAAAATTATAAAATTTTTAAAAATTATAAAAAGTACTAAACATTATAAAAATTTAAATATGTAAAAGAATTATTATATAATTATAGAGAGAATACCGCAACGTCAATTATCGAGGTGCTGAAGGTGTGACAAATAGAAAATCTAAGTCACGATTTTGTACCCATTCATCATAAGAGTTATTACAAATACGCACATACACACAACTCATGATGGTTATAAATAGGAAGCGAATGCAAAATTAAATGTCTGCTTCTTTGATTGTTAAGATATGCATCCTAAAACTACTTGTTCAATCCTCATGTCGAAATTTTATGTCATCAACCATAGACACAACTCCAATTTACACTTTTGATTAAGCTGTTCTCCTAAGTCCCATATTTTGAGCTAAAAGCACCCCCCACCACTTCGTTGCACATGCTTAGAAATAACCACTCAAGCACAAATACCTCTTATGCTTAGAAATAACCACTCTGTTGTACCTAGCTAATAAACAGGCTGAAACACTGAAGGTGGCGGAAATAAAAAAGTCATCAAATTTCAATTTGTGCATTTTATCTATACCATCATCAAATACTAAAATGTAACAAAGTGATAGACAACTATTTTTAGTGATACAGTTATAAATTTAACTCTATATTACATCTTTTGCCTTATAAAAGCAATAGCCATAGTTATAAAGTACATTCTCTATTAAATTATTTCTTTATAACAACATTTTCTCTAAAATTCTAAATAAAATTATAACTATTTCATATAAACAAGCATGTTAATTATAATTTTTAAATAAAATTATATTTATTAAAATATTATTTGGATAAAATGTTTAAATTTCACATAAATTTTTATTAATCATATTTCATTAAATGAAATAGTCTTTGACGAGTGTAATTAAATATATCAAATCAATAAATTATTAAATTCTCTAATTAAATATTCTACCATGAATTTGAAATATCATAAACTTATAAATTGATTACTTGAATTTAATAACTCATGATAAATTAATTAATTTAATTCGATAACTTAAATTGATTACTTGAACTTGTTAAATTTATGAACTCCATAATTAGTAATGTGAAAGAAGGTAATAATGCATGCACTTGCTGTATGTCTTTTAATTTTGTTGATTTGTTTTCTATTTTCTTTATTTTTTTAAATATAGTTCCCACTTTCTTCCTTTGATGAAATTCATTATATGAATTTTACAGTAAATTACAATAATTATCTCTCTATAACAACAGGGTATTACAACCACTTCTCTATAATAGGTAAAATCTTAATAGACAAATGGGCTGTTATAGAGAAAGTTGATTATATTAGAGAAGGAAAATATAATAATTTTAATTAGTAGTTAATTACATTTAAAAAGTTAATCATATTTATTTATAAATCCTTCATTAATTTTGGTTTTACACATTCATGCTCATGTAACGACGGTGCATCAAATGTTATTCCATTATAATTAATTTGTATTAATTCTCCAAATTTGATACCGATAAATTTCAATTGAATGTTTGTGATAAGTTAAATTTTTTTTCATCCGTAAGTATTTAACGGTTAAGGAGGAATTAAAATAATAAAATGTTGGTAGAGTTTAATCATTTGAATTCCACAATCTTAACAAAGAAGAATATTGAAAAGCTTTAATTAAAGGATGTTAACACCACATCCTCCACATGCTTTGACCTTTAACTTCTGGGTGGCTACAACACGATGATGGAAAGTTTCTTACCAAAGGGAAACCAAAATGCTAAAAAAAAGCAACCACTATAAATTTTAGTTGAGTATCGAATTGGGTTCTAGTTGGAATAGCTTATGCATTCGATTGGATTTTTTTAAAGGTTAAAATGTATGGCTAGTTTTTGTACTTGAGTTTCTAATTTCTGTATTTTAAAAGTTTTAATTTAATTATTATTGTTATTAGTAGTTGCTATCAAAATTTGTTAATTAATATGTATATTTTCTGTAAATCATATGTCACGTCGTATAAAGATAGTGAAATTAAATTTTAAGTTGACAAATTTTGATAGAAAATACTTACTATTTTAATGATTGAATTGAGATTTTTATAAATAAAAAGAAGTAAGACTAATTTTTTAACTTTTTAATTACATATAAAAATTTATCAATTTATAGAAATTGACAACATATTTAACCTATTTTTAAAATTCATATTTGATTTCAGAATAAAAATTGAATTACTCAAACTGATTCAATTAATTTCATTTGTTAAATAAAAATATTAACTTTAAGTTTGAGTTAAGATTTTTCAATATTAGTAAAGGAGATGAAGTCAAAAATTTTATGTTGGGTCAAAAAAGCATTTGGCCAAAGTTAAAAGGATTAAAAGTAAAATTATGGCATTTAGCTAAAGAGGTACAAATGGCTCCAAGGTAGGTCTAGTCTTCAATAGGGTAAACTTGAGGTCCAAATTCAGGTATGGAGAAACTTTCTTCATAAGCCTAAATCCAATATTAAATCTCCCTTTCATTTTCCTTCTCTATATCCATAAACACACAATATTTTCCTGCCCAAAGCATTGAGAAAAGCCCAATTTCCATCAGCATCCAGACTAGTCTTTTTCCTTTTTGGGTCCTTTTTCTAAACAGTCCAAAAATTTACTATTTAACACCAATTTAGCTACTGTAACATTTCACTTTAGATCAAACAAAAATGATTCATTCTTTTTCTTTTTTTGTGGCTCAAATATGGTCAATCATGTAAACTCTATTTTTTTAATCATACTAAACATTGCTTCTTTGACTTAAAACTCTTTAATTATTTATCAATTAATTGAATTATAATTCTTGAAATTATTGGATTATCATTTTATTTAATATCTCTTTTAGACCTCGAGAATAATTACGTTCAAAACAAAATTTTAGTTAAAACAACTAACATCCAATGTAGTAGTTATTTGAAAACAACTCGTTGAAGTTCGAAATAAATATTATTTAGAATAATGACATTTCAAGAATAATTATATTTAGGCTTTGTTCAAATATTATTCTAATTATCAATCTAATCATGTTTTGTAATGATTAATTTTAATGACAATTATTTTCACATATATTATTTGTATTTATAATTATGATTATAGATATATGAGTGATAATTTTTGTTGAAATAAAATTGAAAGATACTTCAATTATTGTGAATGATGAAAGGAGGAGAGAAAAGGAAATCCAAATATTGTTGGAACACAGAGAGAATATTTTGTAACCTCAACCAATGAGATATGGTTGATTGAGTTTAGGAGGGAAGCATGTGATGGATCGTAAATTCATAATTGAGGCTTGGGTCCATTTTTCTAATGACTGTTTTATAGGGGGCCCATTTTTGTTTTATTTTTAGTTAAAGTTTTTCAAAAGGATCCGCAAAGCAAGAAAGACGAAAAGAGGGCCATGTTTTGTAAGAAATGAACAGGCTGTTATATGACAGGACACTGTCCCACAGAACGGATCAAGACAACCTTTGCTCTTTGCTATCCCCATCAATGCTCCGTCCCGTTTCAACGTACACCTCTTTTCTCTTTTCCATGCTTTACTTCCCTACAAACTTCATTGTTACATAATTGAATATAATTAAAGTAAATGAAAAATAAGAAAGAAAAAAAAGTAATATGATACGGAATAAATATATAAATGTATGCAAATATTTATGAAATAAATTGTTAATGTATCGATATTTATATTTTTAATATGATTGTAATAATATACGATACTCAGATTAAGATAAGATCTATTTTCACATGTTTCATTAAGATAGTCTTGTTTCTACTTTGTTTTCTCTTTCTGGTTTAAATTAAAAATAATTTATTTTTTTATTTTAGGTAAATTTCACACTTAATCACTTAACTTTAGTCTCCCATAGTTAATTTGCCATTACATACATTCATTTTAATCATCCAACTTTAGTATGTTTTCATTTTGATAATTCATTTTATCTTTTTAATTTCCTTTATTTTTTCTGTTTTTAAAATTAATTTTAATTTTTCAGGAAAAACTTGAATTTTACTGTGAAATTTGGGTTGGAAAAAATATTTTATCTTTTTTTCCATTTTATAATTAGTTTTATTTTTCTCAAGAGAAAGAGTAACCTTTTAAGTTTTACAGAGATTTTATAGGAGAAAATTGAGTTTTTATAAGAGAGATTAATTTATCTTTTTTTTATAATTAATTTTAGTTTGTTTCGATATGAGGGAAAGACTTGGAGTTTTACAAGAAATTACTTGGATTTTATAGGGAGAATTTAAATTTTCACAAGAAAAACCATTTTTCTTTTAAATTTCATTTTTTTCTTATTTAAAAATGGTTTTAGTTTTTTAATAAAGGGAAAAACTAGAGTTTTACATGGAAAAATATAAGTTTTACATGGAATTGAGTTACAAGTGAAAAATTTAAATTTTCTCAAGAGCTAAATTCTAAAAATAAAAGAGTAATCAAAATGAAAATTTATTAAAGTTGGTGACTAAAATGACTTTATGCAATGATATATTAATGGTGGGCGACTAAAATGATAAAAGTATGCATCGACAGTGACTAAAATGATAAAAGTATGTAATGACAATTCCTATACTATGAATTTTTTTCAATATCCTAAATTAAAACTTAATAAAATTATGTGACCAACTGTATAATTTATCTTTTTATTTTAAAAACTAAAATCAATGAAGATCTCAAGATTCTCAACCACAGTTATAGTCCACTTAAACATGAAAATCAAACCCAAAATGGAAGTTGAATTTTAATGTCAAAAATTGTAAAAAAGAATAATCTAAAAAACTGTTTAAAGAATCGATCAATTAATAAATAAACTAATAACTAAATTAACAACTTAATAAACCAAAATATATCTAACCAACTCCCATAAATAAACCACATATGGAAAAAATTTAGAATTAGGAACCTCAAAATTTCCAAAGTGCCATTCTTACTTAAATCAAAACTTCATTTGTTTCGGTATATTTAATTACAATATTAATGAACTCAATCTAACCTCTTCGACGCCAAATGTCCCTGTAAATAGGTTTTTCAAAGTTCATAAAAAGGATGAATAGCTTATTTTAAAATAATTTAACTAAATTTTTACATTTACATATAAAAAAATCATATAAACTCTCAGTTATAGCCTATTAGTCGGGTGTTCACATTTCTTAGGAATAGCCTAAATTTGAATCATTGTTGTGCAAAAAAAAAATCATTTCCCAACATCATATCAATTATCACATGATCGTTATTCTCGTTTAAAAAATTATATCTGGTAGGATGTAATCACACTTGCTCACATGTCTAAAAATCTCCTCTCTTTTTTTTGTGGTTATTATTGAGGAAGATATTCAGTCAAATAAGGACAATTTGAAGTGATTTAGTATGATTTACTTTCCTTATTTAGAGTGATGTGTGTTTGAAGAATTTCAAGTGGGAGATATTTTTGCTTTATCTCATTCCATAACAATGAGCTAAATTGAGGTGAAACTCTAGTGGTTTATTGTAATCATACTAGTTGGGTTTACAAGTGCATAAAAAGAATATATAATGAAGACTTGTTTATTGTTTTATGTGCGCAAATTAGGAAGCTTAAATCCATTGATTGTGAGGAACATTCATGAGAGTTTTTGTGTTGTAAGTGAATTGTTTTATCTATTTAGTCTAAGATTTCATTAGGGAAAGACCTAATGGAAGAGTTTAATCTAAATAACAATGTGGGAGTGAAGTTGAAATGATTGGAGTTAGTTGAGCTTAAATCATCAATTGTATTTAATGGGAAAGGCCTTGCAGATGTAGGATTATATTTGAGCCAAGTAACTAATTAGTTATGTTTTTTTTTATATAATTCTAATTTTCAATTGTTTTCTTAGTTGCAACTCAAATAAAAATTGAACTAGCAACTCACACTTTCAATTGGTAACAAAGCTAGACATCATGCGAATTTAGTGAGAATCCTGCTATTAATTTGTTGAGAAATAGAATGAAGTTCAATCTCTAAGCCACCTATGCTTGATGGCTCCAATTACATCTACTAGAAAGCACGCATGAGAGCATTCATCAAGTCTATAAATGAGAAAGTGTGGAGATAATATAATACCCTAAAATTTTCGTTAAAGCATGTGGCACTATTCTAGAATTAGATATAGTGAATTTACAAGAAAATTTGGAGTATGAGTTAAATAAATAAATTTATGAAAAGAAATTTTTTTATTGGAGATGGAAGCTAATGAAATGTATTTTGGACATGGAAATGAGATAAAAGGTGAATGTCTTTGTAAAGTTATATTGTCAACTTATTTCATAAAAACCATGAACACATGTACTGCAGTGGAAATAAACCATTCCAGATTTTACTAAGTCCAAATAGCATGCATTTACCGGTTATTAAGTCTGAACTATTCAAACATATGATCCATGCATAAAATATTCCCTCGAAACAAAATTACCAAGCTGCAATCCAGTCTAATAAATTATAGTCCAAAAACCAATGAAAAATTATAGAAAAATTTTATTTCAATTAAAAATAGTCCGAAGTCTGAGAGTCATTCGCATGCTGAGTCTAGTCCTAGTTTTGATCGTTACAAGAGAAACAATAAACTAAAGGGGTGAGCTTAAGAAAGCTCAGTGTGAGTCTAAGCAAAGGTAGACATGTAGGCAAACAGAATAACAAACATTACAGTATACAATACATACAGTTTATGACGGCATAAAAATTTATGTATATGGCATACTCAGTGAAACAGTGCAATAATCTTACCCATCCAACCGCTACATACTACGAGTTCCCCAGAACCCGTCTACCAAACTCCAAACAATGCGAGCTAAAGCTTGATGTGAATAATCCACCAGTAACAATATTGTAGATAATCTACCAGTATAAGTGTAGACAATGTTGCCAATGTTGTGGTCAAGCCACCAATAATACAGATTAATACGCTTCCAGTAGTTGTGAATACACAACGATTTTGTAGATAAAAGCTGCCAGTAATCCTCAATACTCCGGTGCAGTGCACTGACAATAATAATGCGAATTTTAAATATTGCCGGTACTCCATGAAACTTCTCTGTCATCCAAAAAACCCAACCTTATACATTGAAAAATGACATACCAATCATGTAGCATATCACATGCTAAACAACACAACAATAGTAACAGTATCAATTGCATGCTTAGCATGTTTCGATTTAACAATTTCAGAGACATGATTTTCATGAAATCAATATTAATAGTAGCAATGAAAAATGTTTACATGTAACACCCCTAACCCTTATCCGTTGCCGGAACAGAGTTATGGAGTATTATCGGACTTAACAGATCAAACACAAATATTTCTAAATCATTTAATATACATGTAATAAATTAACCAAATTGTCCATTTTATGAACCTTTAAGGCCTAAAATATGTGTTAGAAACCAATCGGAACTAAACCGAATACTCAAGAAATTTTTTCAAAAACATCAAGATTTTTCAAAGAAACATAGTACACATGCCTATATGTCCAAGCCGTGTGGCTCACACGGTCAAGAGACACACCCATGTCTTAGGTCATGTGGGTATTCGAAGTAGGGATACACGATCGTATCCCAGCTCGTGCCGATACCCGTGTAACTCTCTGACTTGGGTCACACGGCCAAGCCACACGCCTGTGTACTAGGCCATGTGTCATACACGGCTGAGACACATGCTCGTGTCTCTACCCGTGTGAAAATACCTGGGCATTCTGTTTTGAAATTCTAAGGTTGCAAGGGACACACGGCCAAACCACATGCCTATGTGTTAGCCGTTGTCTCACACGGTCCAGTTACATGCCCGTGTGTCTAGCTGTGTAGACTCAAAATGAACTTTAAACAACAAGTTTACCATACCCTGCAATCTTGAACACCAAGCAGCTCAAAAACCATTTATTCAACCAATCTAAAACACAATCAAATTCATTTAAAACATGTTAAAATGATCAACCAGGTTATCTAACCAATGTACCTTCTTAGGTACTTCAATTATATTGTCAAAACATTTCAATAGGACCTCATTCAAATCAAATTTGTAAACATGTCAATTTTAACCTAATTTGCCTATATTATTTCAATTTGAACATCAATTTAAAACATGTTATATTATAACTTCAAACATGAGCATATATATATATATATAACCAACCCAAAATTTACTTATAATCATATCTAAAATCAATCCACAAAGTAGTTACACTTAGATGCCCTAGGTATATGCCGACACAAAAAGAAATATACATCACCACGTTTGAGATCGGAATCGTTCATGGATGCTGAATAGGTGATCAACTTAAGTACCTAACCTATGCACAGAAAACAAAACCGTACGCTGAGTATAAACTCAGTGGTATTCCTATAATCCGAATACTTTAAGTAAAATAATATAACTTGCACATTAACATTAGTCATTCAATTTATTAATTTATTCACAATACATTCAATTCTCATCATTTGCTATCTCAAATAGTTTTTCACAATATGTCACACAATTGATATGTCTCATTTCCATTTCACATTCGGTATTATCAAATACCTTTCATAATATCACTTCTTTTAATTACCCTTATTAACACAACTCGGACTCGGACAGATACACGGATACAACCAAAACACACCAGTTTGGCACCCAGTGCCTCATTGGTTAATTCGAAGTAATAATTTGACACCTAGTGTATCATCGGCTAAACTAAAGTAAATTGTCACCCAGTGCCTCATCGAATTAATCCGAAGTAGTAAATTGACACCCAGTGTCTCAGCAACTCGAAGTCAAAGAAATCCCTGAACTCTTCCAATCCTATGGCATGTCATCTATATCTGAATCAGCCCGATATAGTTAATAGGGTTTAATTTCATTTTTCAAATACAACCAATATTCATTTCAATTCAAATAATCAATATATTCAGTATATATATACTAATTCAATCAATATAAATTTATTAAATTCATCACATACTAAATCAATCCATTTCAATTGCAAAACACAATAATTTTCATCTCAACACTTACCATGTACATTAAATTAAATTATAACAATTAACAATTAAATTCGGATTATAGAAATACAAATCAAAATTTCCGAGCTACTCCTCGTCGACTTTATCTTTTCCTTTCTTAACTGAGGTTTCCGGCACAACGATAGCTACGGAATTGAAACAATTAAAATTCATGAATACAATACAATTTTACATTGAATATTTCAATTTTTATTCAACATTTGCCTAATTTTCAATTTAATCCCTAAACCGAGACTAACTTTATTTCTTCAAAATTAATTCCATATTTCCATTCAATTTCCACTTTAGACTAAATTCAACTCTTTAATTTCACTTAAATCCCTAAATTTTTAAATTTTTACAATTTAGTCCCTTTTACTCAAAATTTACTATTTATTCTACAATTCAATCCTTTTTCATTTCTAACTTAAAAATCTATCAATTTAGTCCCTAATACTCTAATTAATGGACATAGACAACATTTAAAAACTCAATAATTTCTAAAATTTTGACATGGGTTGGGTATATTTAGTTCTAGGATTCTAAAAACATAAAAATTATAAGAAAAAGGACTAAATTGACTAACCAATTGAGCTTTGAACACTTGAAAACCCTAGCTTTTTCTCCTTTTTTTTTTCCTTTCCTTTTTCCCTTTGTTTCATTTCAACTTTCTGGTTTCTTTTAATTCTTTTTCTTTCTTTTATTTTGTTTTATGTTTTAATTTAATATAATATAATAATATTTATATATGCTTAAATATTAAGTAAGTATATAATATAAATAAATACATGTATATAAATTTTACACATGTCCTTACCAACACCAAACACTTGTTAATTTATGGCTTAATTGCTTATTTAGTCCCTTTACTTTTTCTCTAATCTATAATTAAACTTTCACCCTTTATGCAATTTAGTCCTTATACCTAATTACTCTTAATTCAAACTAATTCACCTAACCAGAACCTAATTAACTATACAACTAACTTTGTAAATATTTTTAATAAATATTTACACTCTATTTTATGAAAATGGAGACCCAAAAATACACTTTTCGATTACCCGTGACTATCGGGTCGTTAAATTACATACAAGCAATATCATATCAATTACGGTCATACAATCAATTAAACAGTAATTTAGTCTCAACCATACTTACAAGAGCTCTAACATGCAGGGAATTACTTGGGGACTAAAATGAAACATTCCACAAAATAGTGAAAAAAATAGTTGAATAGGGGTTACATGGCCGTGTGAGGGGTATAGATCGTGTTTTTGAGGTACATGGTCATATGGCCAGGCCATGTAATTCATTGTGGCCGTGGGCAAATCGATAACTTTTCCCAACAATGGTCACATGGCCTTATAACCTTTCCTAGGTCGTATGTCCCTATTTTAACCTTAACAATACAATGGCACACGACCATGCCGACTGCCTGTGTGGGCAAGTCGTATGGTCCTAAAACCTCACTCAGTTGCTAACTTTTGGTTAGAATACACAGTTGGAAAATTCGCACTCTGAAGTACTGACGTTACTTGCAACTTCTAAGTCTTGGATTTAACTAGATCTAGTTCAAATTTGTACCTAACAGTAAGACTAAATCGTTAGCAACAATCCTAGGATATTCTATTGAATTTGGCTTAATAGAGGAATTAAAACCTACCAATTTCACTTACTCTACTTCTAGTCACTCGAAAGATACAGATGGCCACCTTATTCATTAAAGATCTAAGGGATTTAGATCTGAACCTTTGCCAAAAGTTAAGTCACGAGATCACATAATTCATCAGCACAAGAAAATAAAGAGAATGAAAGGAAACAAAAATGTAAAATCAAATCTACCTTATTAACTTAACCTTCCTGATTCAACTTTGTGACAACAGATTCATGAAGAATGCAGAAGAATGGAATGTAGGGGTTACGACAACAATGATAGGAAAAGGAAAGGAAGAAAGAAAGAAAGAAAAACAGAGATGAACAGAAGGGGGTGAAGGGTTGGGCGACAAGGAGAAAAAGAATATGAATGAAAAAGGCTAATTTATGTGCTAAAATTGGTATTTAAACCTAAGGTTTCTATAGGCATGGACGACATACCAAGGAAAAGGGAGCAAAAATTTACAAGAAAATAAAGTTAGCAAGAGCAAGGGAAATTGAACTTATGTCTTTAGGCCAATTACACTAACTTTTAACCATCAAACCAATAACTCATTCTTTACATAAATCTACAAACTCAAAACCAAAAAATTTGGGATGTTACACTTAAGCTCTTTTCACCATTGAAGGAGTTTGTATTCAAGTTATTTTCTATGTTTTAAGTTTAGTTTTGAAGTTAAGTTGAATTAATTAAGCTTTTAGTGTTGTTTTATGGGTCTTCTAGGTAAAAGTCAAGTATCCTGTGGGTTCCACCAAAAAGATCCCAAAACCAGAAGCTAACCTGATCGCCAAAATTAATCTCAAAACTCACAAACTCAAAACACTTAATTGAAAGTGGGTTTCACTGTCGGGCCATCAACACAGACCACCATTGGCCACCACCGGCCGCATCCCAGCCATTGTAAGCCACTAGCAGTCAACAACCACCGTTAATTCCCATCAAGTTTACTTTGTCTCGTTCAATTACGATTTCGATTTTGATCTTATCGTTGATTGCCTCGTTTCTCCAAGTTTTGTCCAAAATTTTAGGTTACAAAAATTCCTAGTCCGTTTTCAGTTCAAATGAAATTTTCTAGTTTTTTTAAAAACAAAATTAAACGTGCATGGAAATGATATCCTACGATCTAATTACAAACCCAAAATTTATGAAAACCTAAATTACAATGGATCTAACTTCTAAAAATCACAACCTTTGGAAAAATTATGAGATCAAAATAATAAAATAATCCATATATTTATCCACATACATAATAATCCAAAACATGCATACAATTTAAGAATGTAACTTCTTATCATAATTAATCAAATAATGAGAAAATGAGAGAAAATTTGGTATCGATTTATACTACAAACATAGCCCAACCTGGATCTAATACACATTGTCAAAACAATCGGTTTAGAAAATTGTGTTTTTAAGGCAAAGTGGAAGTTTAATTTTTTTTTCTTAAAACTGAATCTTGTGATAATTATAACAATAAACCCTTAACCAAAATTGTACTTGTGTTTTGTACAAAGCAATTAAGAGCGATCCTTACATTCAACCTAACGACTTTCGCTGCTATTCTCAAACCCCGAATAGCTTTGAGTGTGGGCTCAAATAACATGAATCAAGTGCACAAAATGAAATTTTTTATTAACTTTCAGTGGAAAAGTTGATTCTCTCTATAACCTAAAACTATAAGCTTCCCTCAGAAAAATATAATTTATTCTAAAAATAAATTTCAACTATTTTATGATAAAATAAAGACTCAATCATGTGTGTAAATAGTTTAGCCCATAGTTTCTCTTTATAGAGAAGGACTACAAGAGTTTTGTTCGAATAAGGGTTAATTCAAGAATAATATTTTATTAGAGAATAAAACTTCTACTCTAAGTAGAATACATACGGGTGGTGGCAACTCTAAAAGGACTAGGGTTTGCCACCCCTCATACTTTAACGGGGTCAATTTGAGACTTTTACGCATTGGGCACAATTATATATGTTATTTAGACTTTTATCTAACACTTATAATTTACCCAACTCAATAACTATTTGCTATGTTCCAAAATATTATGTATATTTAATCAATTAATTTAATTAATTGATTTAACTAAATTAATTTCTCAATTAAAATATTTTCTTAACCCAAATCTAATTACATTGAAGTCATGATAACTTTACCGAATTAGAATTTATTAAAAATATATTTAATTATCTTATTCAACAAATTCATGATGACTAATTAATTTAATTCTTCAAACTTCAATTATTTAAATAATAATTCAAAGAAATTAAATTAATTTCTAAGTCATCTTTGTACTTAGTGAGAAAATATATTCACTACAAATAATGATATATACAATCTATTTCTCTTATTTCATTGTTTTCATTAATTTCATATTATTGATTCTATATGCAATTCGATTCTTGTTATCTTGAGCTAGCAAATGGACCGATTGAACATATATAATTAGGGCTAAAATAATTTGTAATTAAGTTTCGACTTTTCATCTATTATTTACAACTTATTTAATGATGGAATCATTCCACTAAAGTATCATTATTGAACTCTCCCTTATCATATACCATTATGAAAGTCACTTATTGAGTGTCGAATGGCTTTATCATAAGTGTGTTACCCTCATAAGATGTCATTAATCTTTGGTAAAAATTCATTCTCCAAATATGTTCTTGTTTTTTCTCATGGTAAACATTACATTTTCTTTTGTGAAAAGTCAATTACTAACAAATAGTAATTAAATCATTTATCTCTAAGACAAATGATCCATGACCACACTACTTTTCATCTATCATGTAATGTCGATGAGAGGATATCATTTACCCTTTACTAGGCTATGAATTTCATTATTGTGGAATGATGTTATATCATGCAGAAGTCGTATACCCAACGTACACTAGCTTTCGATTCCTTATCTATTTGAACTTAAGCTTTCATTTACATCAATGTATACGAGTCATGCATACTTAGTCGATCATCTACTCAAGATTAAGGTATACCACATTAAGAACGTAACAAATGAATAAATCCATAGACGGATTTAGGATCTATTCTACTTAGATCCTATCTGACATACTATTAGATCCTATCTTGTCACTATCTTTTGGGAGTTATCCACTCCGATACACAAGAGGAGGTATCTCCTTATTTGGACTTGATAGGCGACATATTAATCTTTCAATTAATTTGCTCAATTTCAATTAGACTAAGGACATGTTTAGATTATATACTAATATAAGTTATATTTTCGCATTACAATTTGACCATGTAATGCTGTTTAATATTAGTTTAAATGTTAGGTAATCAATAAACCAATATTTGTTTTTATTTTTCTTTACATGCAAAAACTGTTGAGTACATCATACAAATATATTAATGGTCCTATGAATATTTATTAAATCAATTTGTTTGAAAAATTAGAAGTAATTAAATAGATGAAATCATTACACTAAGTGCACTAAATCTCAACAACAACACAACTAAAAAAACTCTTGCATCATGGTGAATGGGTTGCTCATGGTTGAACTATAAGATACTACCCATAAATTACCGAAAGTTTTTCAACAAGGACGGTTTATAATCTTCTATATAATAGAACTTAACCATATACCATCAACTGGAACAATTGCGATGGTTTCCACATAGCAGCATATGCTTTTGTTGATTGTGGTGTTAAATCCTACCCTTCTTCCCAAGAGTTTTATGATTATTTTTTTACTCATACTTTTCTCCATGAATTTATGAACTCTTTCAAAGAATTGAACACAAGGAACTCCATCAACTACCTCTGTGGAAGCGTCTCGATAAAAAGTTATGTTTCATCCTCATTAATCATTTGATCATCGCCTTTAGAGCACAAAATGAGACACGAGGTTCTGATTGAGAATCTACCGTCATTTCAGCCTCTTCTTCTGTGACCTCCTAATGAAATCTCACCTTTTTAGTCACTCTACCCTAGCCGAAAACTGCCCTGGATCATCACCGCTAGGTGCAAAGTTCTCAACCACTTCAACACTCATCTTAGGAAAAAAGTTCTTATGACTTATTAAATCTTTAACTTTAAACCCATTTTATTTCAAACAATTATGATTTATTTCCATTTCAATGAAGAAGTATTTTGAAAAATTAAGGATTGTCCTTTTAGATAAAAAATAATAATTTTCAATGAATTAAACAATCTCTAAATTGAAAAGAAGATCCTTTCAATAATTAGAATCCTTCAAATTACATCCAATTTTTGTTTTGAAATTTGAATTGAATCTTTTCCATTATAAGCTATGATATTGCAACTTGAGATAAGTGTAAGATGAAAGTATATGTTTAAAATTATAATATTTAACTTTTAATAATTCCTAAAATAAACTTTTAATAAAATATATATTTTAAAAAATGTGTTCAATAAAATATCAAATACAAAAACTCGATTGACCAATTAATCCTCGTTACCACGCCAATATGAGCTTGGATTGTTTTTAAGTTACACTTGCAATTATAATCAATATATACATAACTACAATTAGAATCAAACATAAGTACAACTATAATCAATACATCCGTTTAATTATAAACATAATCAATTATTATATTGCATAAACGACTAAAGACAAATATCAAAATATACCAGAAACTAGAGCAAAATAAATCTGGACATAACCTACTGTTGATAGAGTTAAACTAGAATGTAATCTACAATGAGAATCCAGGTACAGTCTTTACACAATGAAACTTGAATTGAAGATAGTTAAGTTCTCAAGGTCTTAATCTTGCAATTAGGCCAAAGCCTATTGAGAGCCTAAAATATTTTTTGATTTTTTTTAGAACTGTGTTACTAAGGTGATTTTTTTAAACTCGAAAAATGATTCCATATGCCTCAATCCGTAAATACTTGATTTTGAGGAACAAAAATAACCAAGTATAGTACAAAATTTTATTATTTTATCCAAGTAAAAATGGAAGGGGGAAACAAAAACAGTGATGAAAAGGAGCAATAATTAAGACGACCCAAAAGAAGAAAAAAGAAAAGAGACGTTTTGGGTGATTGGGACGAACATGTTGGAGGAGACAATGAAGAGAAGAATTGAGGTGCCATCTCGTCTGGTTGGCTGGCTCGTACGATACGTGTGCACGATCATGTGATTGAAGGGGTGGGCTCACTTTCAATTCTCACAATATTTTATGATGTTTGATAACAGAAAACACCTAACCCTATTTTTCATTCACTTTTTCTTTTCTTTTGTCCTTCAATTCCTATCTCATCTGTTCTTTTAGTCTTTGCCACCACACGGTTGGGTGGGACCCATCCAATTTTTACTTTTATCTATTTATTATTATTATTGGTTCCATGTTTCTTGGTTATAATGACATGGGGTAGAATTTTAGTCTACTATATTGCACGATCTTACATAATTTTTTTACTTCAAATTTGTTTAAGTTAACCTATTTTTCGAAAGTGAGAATTCTTAAAGAAAATTTTTTAGGACCACAAAATAGAGTGAAAGCAACTCGAAAAGATAAAGGAATTTAAATCGAACAGAAAAGCTACAAGAAAATAGTAGTATACAAAGTGTTTGAGTAAATGTTCTCAAAATATATTTAATTACCCTGAAAGAGAGGCAATGGGATCATTACATATGAGGGAAATGTCTCTATTTATAGTTGAGCTCCCCAAATCCAACAGTACAATTTAAATTATATTACCATTCAAGATTAAAGTTTATTTACAAGATGAGAGTACTAAGAGATTTAAATTCTATATAAATTTATCCCTTAGTATTACAAATATTAACCATGATAACTCCAGCTTTACGAGAGGAGTGTTTCATTAAGCCACCAAAGTTTCAAGAAAATAGATTTCTCTATTTATTTCACAAATCAGGTCAATTCAAGTGGGTCAAATAAGCCTCCATTTAATTATTTTACCTCCATGAGACGATTTTTGTGCATTTGTCACAGGTTTTGATGTGCAACCCGAGACAACAAGACGTGGTTTCCATTCTTCATATAATTTTATTTTTCTTTACCCTATGTTTGAATTGGAGATGGGGAAGAGAAACGAAAGGAAAGTAAGCCTTGTTTGGATAAACTTTATAAGTTAAGCTAGGGAAAACAGGGGAAGTTGAGTACCCTTGCTTTCCCTTAAAAGTTAAATTTTTTATTTACCTCATTTGGGAAAAAAGCCAAGGAAAGGACTGCAAAATAAATTTCAAGTTTTAAAATATTTTTTATCCTCTCTTTGTTTTATAAATAGTTTAATAAAAATATTATAATCGTAAAAATTTAGTATAATTAATCATTTTCTTTCCGCTATCTATCTAAACAAAAATATTAAAATTACATAACTTTTTTTCCCTTCACCCATTTTAACTATCCAAACAAGATAATAAAGTAATTAGCTTTCTACTCTTTTTACTTTCTTTCCCTTTACTACTTTTAATCTTAACATCTTTTATATTTGGTATTTGGTAGAAATTATTTTTAGAAAAATAAAAATTAAGATTTTAGTTCCATCTCATGCAGAACTTTCATCAAAACCAAAATATGTAAAATAAGAAAAAAGAAAATATATAATATGTACACTACCATCGGGATCCGTAATGCACACATTGTTGTTGTCACTTGTCAAGCTATAGTTATTTATAATTGTAGGAGCATGCATACTAATCCAGCTAGATACTAAACCAAGCTTTGTTTTCTTTTACTATTTGCTATGTATTTGGATGAAATTCAAATTTTAGAATTATTACGAATAGAAGAGTTTTATCTGAATATCACTTTTAGTTCAAATAAAATTATGCCCAAACCGTAAAATAGATTAAGAACTTATTATTATAAAAATAAAAATAAAAATTGAGCTTATTCCCTTTTAATTTATATATTCAAGATTTACAAGTTTTAAAATATATGATATTTAATATATTGATAATATATAATTAATTGATGATAAATTATCTAACATTTTTTAAGAAATAAATTAACTCACTTATCTTTATTTAAGATGCTTCACTAGTGTATCAAATGCAGGATAGTTCATCAAGTGAATTAATTAACCTGCGTATGATGTAGGAGAAAGAGATATCCTTCCTAATTAAGACGTCGGAGTCTCGGAGACCATGAGGAATCCATTAACTAAATTTCCGGTCTTGCTTATGTAGATATGATGAAATGGCCCCATGCATGAAACCCATCCAATACTACAACTTTAGTGACCTAATCTGACACACAATACCAATTTTATAATACAGCCATTGCATAGGCAAAGGTACACTACATTTGCTGACTCACTTTTCATCATCACTATCTCACTCTTCTTTGATGACAAGTTCAAATATATACTCTGCAAATAAAAACTTTGTTGAAGCTGTAAAATTTGAAGCAAAGTCTGCAAAGCTGTAGACACAATTTTCTTTTTCTTTTCTATTATTGAAATTAAAAATTTAGGCGATTTCATGTTAAAATATTGACAAGATCATATGCTGAAATCCACGTGCATTTTCTGAACATCATGCACGTACTACCACTTGCGTTAGACTTCCAAATAGTTGTCAATGTCTCTTATGATTGATCTTAGAAACATCAAAGGTATTTGGAGATCCAATCACTTCCTATATTTTCCTTTTTTTTTTAAAAAATCTTTTTTCTAATTATTAATTGCCTTAGTATATTTTTAATTTTAAATATAAATTTATATTTAATACATTAATAATATATAAATTTTATACAACTGCCAATTATGATGAAATATCATAAAAAAATTAAAACTAAATTCATCTAACTTCAACTTTAGTGTTATTTCATCATTTAATTTTACGACACTGTATTATACATTATCGATGGTGAAAATTAATATATTGCAGTCTATTTTTATATTATTATTTATATAATAGGTAAGACAGACAAAGACCATGCAGAGATGTAGAATCGGGCCTATATGTTGATAATAATGCAAAAATAGAAAAGAAAAGTCTAAATTTGCGCCGACGGATAGCATGCATGCATGCCATTGCCAGCCCACTGCCGATAGGAAAATCCATCGATGGTTGCTCTGTTAAATCGGTACATTTCGCTGTAACCTCACGTGATTGATTCCTTTCCATTTTATACTATTATCTACTACTAGCTATAAACCTAGAAATAGTGTGTATATATATAACACATATTACATATATATATATATATATATATATATATATTAACAGGTAAAACGGCTTAAAGGCTGAAAAAAGTTCTCAAAATTTTTTCAAAAAAGTATTTAAGTTCGTTTTTTTTTCACTCAATTGAGTACTTAAATTTTCAAAATATATAAAAAAGGCCCTCAAACTTCTTAAAAGAAAAAGCAATTAAGCCCATTCTCTTTTTTTTTCACTTACTTGTGCATTTGAACTTTCAACATGCACCAAAAAAACCTCAAATTTTTAAAAAAAGTAATTAAGCCCTTGCTCTTATTAAAAATTAAAAAAATTATAAAATTATTAAATTTTAATAAAAATATAAAAATTAAATTTTTAAAAATCAGAATTTTTAAAAATCATAAAATAAAAAATTTTAAATTTTATAAAAATCATTAAAAAATTAACGAACCCTAGTTTTTCAATTAAAGTCATCACACAGTAACATGTGGCAAAAACGATAAAAAAAATCAACAAAAGTTATAGAAAAATTATAAAATGCTTCTTTTAGTACGATAATTTTATAATTTTTTACTTAAATTTATATTTCTTTACATTTTGTATAATTTTCTTACGACTTTATCAAATTTTATATTTATATATATTTTATAATTTTTAAGGTTTTTATAAAATTTTACAGTTTTATATATTTTCTAATTTTAATAATTTTTAATATTTGAATTTTTAAATAATATTTAATACTATTTATTGATTTTAATTTTTTTCTAATTTTTAATGAAAGTAGGAACATAATTGCTTTTTTGAAAAAAGTTTTAGGGTCTTTTGATGCATTTTGAAAGTTCAAGTACCTAATTGAGTGCAAAAAGAAAGTAGGGGCTTAATTGTTTTTTTTAAAAGGTTTGAGGGCCATTTTGATGCATTTTGAAAATTCAAGTACCCAAATGAGTGCCAAAAAAAAAAAGGCTTAATTGCTTTTTTTGAAAAAGTTTGAGGGCTTTTTGCACCCTTAAGTGAAGGTAAAACATTTTCTTGTTTAATTAATGTAATTTGCAGTTGGAATTGATTGTATTCGAGATGTGGTATGCTAATGGGTGAAGTTGAATTTTTTTAGGTGTCTGAATTATAAATTTTTTAGAGGGTTAAAAATATAATTTTTTTCATTGTATTAATGTAAAATTTTACAATTTTCAAGGAATTAAACTATAATTTTTTTTTTGTTTTTGGAGGGGACATAATTGAATTTTAAATTTTAGGAGGGACTGAAGTACAATTTGACCATTAAATTAACTTAAAACGTTGCAAACACTTGACAAACTAAAGATGCAATTTTTCATTTTGGGTTGGGGAGCGGCTATGGCCTTTACTTGCCCCCCCTCTAGCTTTGCCCCTAAGTATGCTCAAATCTAGTCTAATTCGTGTACATTCTCCAAATATCTATTAAAATGTTTTGTATGATATACTTTTTAACTCATTAATTTATATATTTGTTAAAGTTTTGGTTTACAAGATATGAGGTAATTCACACTATAATTGTGCCAAGAGTTATTGGAGGAATACTAGCTTGAGCATATGGGGTTTTGTTTAGATCTCATAGATTGATTCTTACTCATATAGGGAGGGAGTTTGTAAAAAGTGTATGGAGTTTGATGCGAGTTTCTCGATATGGACAACTTATCACATAAGGTCAGGAGTAGAGTGGCGGATGGTCAGACTTAAGGCGTTGCCTAAATTGACTTGATGTAATTAGTCATAGTCGAGCTTAGCCTTAGAAGGTTGGTGCTAGAAGGTGATGCAATGATTCGTACTTTGTCTCAAGATTTACATAAGATTTGATGAGCCTGACTATGATAGTTCATGACTTAGGTGACCCATCGTTAAGGTGATGATTTGTTATTTACGACAAGATGACCTTTTATAAGGGGCTATGTCCTTTCCTTATTGTTTCTTAAGTTGTGGTCCTATCCAGTGAAGAGCCTTAAGATTTGGCAGTGGACTTAAAAAGCCACCTACAAATGCTTTATGCCTAATTATGTTGGATAACACTTGCATCCTCTTTACTATCACAATTTTTAGCACAGAGTTAGTCAATGATTTTTCCCTAAATATCATCATTGCTTATTCTTTAGGAAATGTTCATGACCCATGGGTCTTTTACCTCCACGTGACATTGCTCTGTTAGGCTTTTTCCTATTGCCGAAAATTTCCCACTATTGCTTTCCGAAGGAGTTTTGGTCATATCTCAATCCCAGTGTGGCTAATCTTCTTCTCAACCACCTATTGATCATAGCCTTGTTTCGCTATTTCCTCACCAACTAATTAATCAAATGTGAGCCCTTCCTCAAGAAGATTCCTTATTTTGCTCCTTAGTTTATGGGGTATTAACAATCATTTCCTATTTTTGTTCCCTTCCCAATGGCAAAGTTATGCCTTTGTGGTGCGCTATTTTAAAGGCATTTGTATAGTTGTAACAATTTCCCCGTAGATAATGGATATGTTATAAAGTGACTTATTTTAAGGTTATATCTTTGGTGAAGTGAGGTCTTAGTATTAGGATCTAATGCCTTTAGTGCAGTAATATCATCAAAAGTACTTATAATTTTTTAAACAGATTGGTTTAATAAAATTTCGTCATTCTCATTAATATCTTTTGTATAATGTTTACAATGATTTTTATACGTAAAACAAAATATAAGCAAAAATTAACTCACTAATTATCTAATGTTTAATTAATATTATGTAAGAAGAAAACTCCTATCAGTAGAATAACATCTGAAGATCCAAACCAAAAAAGAGATCAACATTCTCATGAAAAAAACCATTAGACTAGCCTATGTGATATCCCATTGGTCGACCTATGAACGTACTGGAAAACTGCAGAATTAATATGATCACACAGTCTATGGGTCTACACAAATAAAACCAAAGTTTGATTATTAAGCTTATTCAAAATAGCAAATCAATCAGATTCAACAATGATGTGATGAAAGCGGTTTTTCCTAGCCATCTTAAGGAACTTGCTAGTGCAAGGGCCTTAGCCAAAAGTGTATCAAATGCATCATCTAAACATCAAGCACAACCTTTTGGATGGTGCCTTTGATTCTTTTTTATTCTTGATAAACCATAATATATACATATTTTTACCCTATGCTTGGCATATTTTTTAGATGATTTATCTTAAGATTTAATGAATTTGACGCTCCTAATCCTTTAATTTCATGTTTTATACTCAGGACAGCTTAAGAAAGCGAAAAGAGCAAGAAACAGTGGACAAAATGGGTCTAATTCAGTGTTTCACACGGCCTAGGCACTCTTACACGGGTAATCCACACGCCCGTGTGTCATGGCCGTGTCTTAGCCATCTTAAGGAACTTGCTAGTGCAAGGGCCTTGGCCGAAAGTGTATCAAAGGCACCATCTAAACATCAAGCACAACCTTTTGGATGGTGCCTTTGATTCTTTTTTATTCTTGATAAACCATAATATATACATATTTTTACCCCATGCTTGGCATATTTTTTGGATGATTTATCTTAAGATTTAATGAATTTGACGCTCCTAATCCTTTAATTTCATGTTTTATACTCAGGACAGCTTAAGAAAGCGAAAAGAGCAAGAAACAGTGGACAAAATGGGTCTAATTCAGTGTTTCACACGGCCTAGGCACTCTTACACGGGTAATCCACACGCCCGTGTGTCATGGCCGTGTCGACATTAAACCACGTCAAAATTGCACAAGGCCTGAGCACATTCACATAGGTGTGGCACACGGCCGTGTCCTTGTCGAGCCCAAGTCTAATTCTATTCGGAAAAGGCTAATTTTGAGCTATTTTTGGCATTCCAAAGACTATATAAACATCCTAGAAGAGGATCAAAGGGGAAATGAAAAGTAGAAGGTAGAGAATACTTGAAGAAAGCCATTGGAATCAGCTCGGAAGCAGGATCTACTTCAAGACTGAAGATCTCCATTCAATTTCTTTAGACGTTTTTAGGTTTCTTATGTTTTATTGTTTTCACAATTTTGAGATGTTTTCCCCCATTATTATGAACTAAATTCCCTAAATACCTAGGGAAGATGAAAACTAAGACGAATCTTATTATCTTTTGAACTATATGATAAATACTTGTTCTTATTCTTAATTATAAGTTTTAATTCTTGCTTTAATATTTCAGGGTATTAATTCAGGTTTTGATGTGCTTATTCAGTGGAGCAAAAGTCCCTGTTTAAGAGTAAATCTTCCATAATTAAGCGGAGTTGATTGCAATACTAGAGATAGGACGACATAAATCAGCCGGATTAAAGTCAAATCTAATAAGAGAATTCATAGATCGAGTTAATGCGACAATAGGGGTTTTAATTAGAAAGAGATTTCAATTAATGAACCTAGAGCCAGTTGTTTTTAGTCTCGAGAGAGATATTAACATAAATCAAGGATTTCTGCGGATTAAGTCAAGTGAATAAATCATCTAATTTAGAAGTAATAAGTAAAGGCTAGATGGATTCTTCCTTGGTTATTATCTTTTCCATCTGTTTTCCAATAGTATTTTCTAACTTTTACCGCTGTCGTGTTCTTAGTTAAGTAAATCGTTAATTTTAGTTTAAAAACATCTCTTTAATTCTTGGGCTAAATAATAAAAAGATAGTAATTACTAGTACTGTTCGATAGGTGTGCTTGCCTTAGTCAAATGTTTAGTTAGTTTAGCGACCATCAAGTTTTTGGCGTCGTTGTCGGGGACTAATATATTAGGAACGCTTGATTTTTATTACTTTAGCCATTTTTATTTTTAGTGTAATTTATTTTTTTATTTTAATTTACTAATTTTTCTTTTTTTTGCTTCTGGCAGGTTTCTATAGTTTATGACAAGAAGGAATCCGTCAGGACCATTACTATTTGATAATGAAATCGAAAGTACAACTCATAGAAATCGTAGAGAAATAAGGCAGAGTTTACAGTATATAGAGGAAGAGCACGAGGACGATACTAATACTACCGAGGAGGTGGATGAAAATCGAAATAATTGACTACCTCCTGTGATTGCTACAGTCCCTGTAAATCAGAATCCTACTCCTCGTACTATGTACGATTATGCTAAACCCAATCTCACTGGGGCTGAATCGAGTATTGTTCGACCTACCATTGCTGTAAACAATTTTGAACTAAAGCCAAATACAATTCAGATGATCCAACAGTTTATTCAGTTCAAAGGTCTGTAAGATGAGGATCCAAACATTCATTTGGCCAACTTTTTGGAATATTGTGACACTTTCAAAATCAACGGCGTTTCTGATGATGCCATTCGCCTAAGGGTATTTTCCTTCTCATTAAGAAATAAGGCTAAGTAGTGGTTGAACTCCCTACCACAAGGTTCAATCACTACTTGGAAACAGATGACCGAGAAGTTTCTACTAAAGTACTTTCCACCGGTTAAGACAGCTAAATTGAGGAACGATATCTCTTCTTTCGTGCAGATGGATTTAGAAACTTTATACGACGTATGGGAGAGGTATAAGGACTTACTAAGAAGGTGCCCTTACCATGAGTTACCTTTATGGCTAATGGTTCAAACTTTTCACAACGGTTTGAACCCCTAAACTAGGAAAATGGTCGATGTAGCTGCCGGTGGAACCATAAATAACAAAACACCTGAGGAAGCTTATGAGTTCATTGAAGAGAAGTTACTGAATAATTATCAGTGGCAAGTTATGAAAACAAAGCCAACGAAATCAGCCTGTGTTTTCAACCTAGATGTAGTCTTCCTGTTATGAAACCAGGTAGAACTCTTGAATAAAAAGATTGACGGTCTATGTGGTTCTACGCAGGTACATCCGGTGATGCAGTGTGACACGAGTGGAGGTGGAATGGGCAATTCAGAATATTTACCCTTCGACCCTTACATGGAGAACGAGTAAATAAATTATATGGGTAATAATTCCTGACCTAAAAATAATCCTTACAGTAACACTTACAATGCAGGTTGGAGGAACCACCCAAACTTCTCATTGGGAGGCCAAAGAAATCAGAGACCACCACCCCCTTCAGGCTTTCAACAACAACCTTACCAGCAAGAGAAAAAGCTGAACCTTGAAGAGATGATGACGAAATTTATTTCAGTAGCGGAAACCCATTTTCAAAACACTGAAACTGCACTAAAAAATCAAAAAGCATCGATTCAAGGGCTCGAGAATCAAATAGGACAACTGGCTAAGATGGTTTCAGAGAGATCACAAGGGAGCCTGCCTAGTGACACCGAACCCAACCCAATAGAGCACGTAAAAGCAATTACCCTAAGGAGTGGGAAAGTATTAACTGAATCTGAAAAGAAACTGTCACAAGAAGCTGGTAGGAAAGAGGATAAGGAGGTAAAACTCAAAATTAGTGAAAAACCGAGGCTGAGGGAATATAAACCACCAATCCCATATCCAGCAAAGTTGAAGAAAGACCACATGGATGCACAATTCGGTAAATTTCTTGAACTTTTTAAACAGCTGCATATTAATTTACCTTTTGTTGAAGCTATCTCGTAGATGCCTACATATGCAAAATTTTTGAAGGAGCTTCTAACAAATAAAAGGAAGTTTGAAGAGTTGTCTGCAGTAGAACTCAACGAGGAGTGCTCGGTCATACTCCAAAATAAACCGCCAACCAAACTGAAAGATCCATGAAGTTTTACTATTTCCTGCTTAATTGGTAGTTTAAATGTTGATAAGGCACTAGCTGATTTAGGAGCTAACATTAATTTGATGCCTTACAAAATGTTCAAGCAACTTGGCCTTGAGGAACCAAAACCTACTAAGATGAGTATTCAACTAGCTGTTAGATCTGTTAAATATCGTAGGGGTATTATTGAAGATATACTAATAAAAGTAGATAAATTCATATTCCCTATTGATTTTGTCGTGCTTGACATGAATGAGGATGTTGAAGTGCCTTTAATTTTAGGTCGCCCATTTTTAGCGACTCCTATGGCTATTATTAAAGTGGGTGACGGTAAACTTATGCTTAGGGGAGGTGACGAAGAGATTATCTTTAAAATTTATGATGCCATGAGATTTTCTAGAGAACAAAATGACTCCTGCTATTTTATTGATTATATTGATCATGCTACTCAATATTCTTTACAGGAAATCGTTCATAAGGACACGTTGGAACTGTGTCTTGCAAAAAGAGAGGAGGTAAATGACGATGATTCTGTGTTAGGTAAGACAAAAGCTTAATTAAATTCTAATGAGTCTTCATTGAGACAGAAGAATTATGAGGGTATTGAGGTAAATAATGAATTAAAATTAAAACCCTCTGTTGAAGAACCTCCTAAATTGGAATTGAAGCAACTACCAAATCACCTAGAATATGCATTTCTTGGAAATAATTCCACATTACCAGTGATTATTGCTTCAGATTTACAGCCAACCGAAAAGGATGAGTTACTTCAAGTGTTGAAGGAGTATAAAAGAGCTATAGCTTGGAAGATTTCTGACATAAGAGGGATTAGTCCTTTTTTTTTGCACACATAAAATTCTAATAGAAGATGAATATAAACCTTGTGTGCAAGCTCAAAGATGACTGAATCCTAACATGAAAGAAGTCGTAAAAGCTGAGCTGATTAAACTTCTAGATGCTAGAGTTATTTATGCTATCTCTGACAGTTCTTAGGTGAGTCTTGTGTAGGTTGTCCCTAAGAAAGGAGGCATGACTATTGTGGCATGACTGTTGTGGTTAATGAGAAGAATGAATTGATCCCAACACGAACAGTCACAGGATAGAGAGTTTGCATTGACTATAGGAAGTTAAACGATGTCACGAGAAAAAAACATTTTCCCTTACCATTCATTGATCAGATGTTGGAAAGATTATTTGGGCATATGTATTATTGCTTCCTAGATGGACTCTTTGGTTACTTCCAAATCCCAATAGCTTTTGAGAACCAAGAGAAATCGACAAATGCCTTTTTGATTATGTAATGCTCCTGCTACTTTTCAACGATGCATGTTGGCCATTTTTTATAAACTTGTAGAAGACATTATGGAGGTATTTATGGATGAATTTTCGGTATTCGGTAACTCTTTTCATCTTTGCCTTAAAAATTTAAAACGAGTTCTAATAAGATGTGAGGAAACGAACCTTGTACTGAATTGGAAAAAATGTCACTTCATTGTTCGTGAAGGGATTGTGTTAGGCCACAAAATGTCTAACAAAGGGATCGAGATTGACAAAGTAAAAATTAAAACTATTGAGAAATTACCTCTCTTTAGTTCAGTTAAGGCTATTCGAAGCTTTTTAGGATATGCTGGATTTTATAGAAGATTTATTAATGATTTTTCTAAAATAGCTAAACCTTTAACGAATTTACTAGAAAAAGATGTGCCTTTCGATTTCAATCAGAAATGTTTAGAAGCATTTAATACTCGTAAGGATAAATTAATTAATGCTCCGATTGTAGTTGCACCTGATTGGAATTTACCCTTTGAACTAATGTGTAATGCGAGTGATTTTGCAGTAGGTGCGATTATTGGACAGTGAAGAGACAAGCATTTTCAACCAATCTATTATGCTAGCAAGACATTGACAGCAGCACAAGAAAATTATACGATGATTGAGAAAAAATTATTGGCTGTGGTTTTTGCATTCGATAAATTTAGACCATATTTAATATTATCTAAAGTTGTTGTTTTCACTGATCATTTATCTCTTCGATACCTCCTTACTAAGACAGATGTAAACTAATAAGATGGATTTATTATTGCAGGAATTCGATTTAGAAGTTCAAGATAAAAAGGGAGTAGAAAATCTTACAGCAGATCATTTATCCAGATTAGAAAACCCACATCTTAAGAAGCTTGATGAGCATGAGATAAATGAATCATTCCCTAAAGAACAACTCTTTGCTATATCTAACTCTGAGGTATCTTGGTTTGCAGACATTGCGAATTATTTAGCTGCTAACGTTACACCAAAAGGGTTGACACATCAGCAAAAGAAGCGATTCTTTACTGATGTGAAAAACTACTTTTGGGAATATCTTTTTCTTTCCTGTATATGTGCAGATCAAGTCATTAGAAGATGCGTTACAAAATCAGAAGCAATTAAAATCTTGGAACATTACCACTCAGGATCGACTGGAGGACATTACAGTGGGACTAGGACCACTTATAAAATGCTCGAATCAGGTTTTTATTGGCCCACACTATTCAAAGACGCCAATAGGTATGTTACTTTTTGTGATAAATGCCAACGAACAGGTAATATCTCCAAACATGACGAAATGCCTCAAATGTATATGCTTTCATGTGAAATATTTGATGTATGGGGTATTGATTTTATGGGTCCATTCTCTAACTCATTTGGGAATAAATACATCTTAGTAGCCGTTGATTATATGTCCAAATGGGTGGAAGCCCAAGCTTTACCTACTAATGATGCTAGAATGGTGGTGAGGTTCCTTAAGAAACTTTTCTCTCGATTTGGAATACCTAGAGTGTGATATCCCGAATTACGGCCTAATCGGAATAGTGGTTTTGAGACCAAAAATACGACATAAAAATAATTATTTTATAATTATTTCAAGGTCTATGATATGATTGCATGATTGTGTGAAACTTTCGTGAAGAAATTCTATACATAAAGTGCTTAATTTGAATTTGGGACTAGATTGAATAAGTTGCAAAACTTGCATTCTAGAAGTTTCTAGTATGAAATTGCTTTGAAATATTAATTAGGAGGTCTTAAATAGAAATTTAACCAATTTCTAAGTTTATGGACAAAAATTGGACATGGATGGAATTTTTGAAAGTTTAGTAAGGAAATACATTTTGGTCATTTGGATATTAAATGAAATAAAATGGGAAAAATAACAAAAAAATGATCATCTTCTCCATAAGTTGCTGCTGAATTTTTCTCTCCACCATAGCTAGGGTTTCAACACTTTTAAGCCTTGATTGTAAGTGATTTCTATGCTCGTTTTTAATGTTCTTTACATTTTTGAAATCCTCGTAGCTCGGTTTACCTATTTCTACCAATATTTTGAGCTAGGGTTTTTATTTAAAAATTTACCCATGAATGATATGCATGAATTTTGATGTTTTATGGTAGAATATGAAGCTTGAGATTGTGTTAAACAACTTTTGCTAAGTGATTTTACGTAAAAACGACTAAAATGACATAAACGGTAAAAATACCTAATGTTCATAAATACATGTTAGAGTGAGAATTGGATATTGCTATAGAAGGGAAAAATTATAGCATGTCACAAAACATAAGAAAATAGGGTGTGTAACAGCCCAAATTCGCCCGGGCCCATGAAATAAATAAACAAAGTTTGCCGAAACTAAAAAAAAAAAAACAGTCCATTAAATAAGGTCCTTTAAACAGTCCATTTACAAATCCAGATTACATTTAGCCCAATTATAGTTTACTAGCCCAAAACCACTAAGACTTAAACCCAATAACCCGTACCAGACCCAAGTTAGACCCTATGGCCCAATAACGGTGTTTGGCCCGATGCCCAAATAGTTTCAGGAGACCTAGGGTTTCCTGGGAAACCCTAGCAAGCGACACGACCCAATGTCGCGCCCCAATCAGCACACGGATCGTGCCCCACCGCTGAAGATTGCACCGTTAACCTGCAAGAAAAGGAAAGGAGCAAGCAATCAGCCAATAAATCAGAATCAGAATCGGGGTTTAATTTTTTAGATTCATTTGTAAACAGTATAAATGGGTGTAAAAAAAAAATAGTTGAAGGGGGAGATACAAATATATACAGAGAATACAAAGATTTTGAAAGAAAATACAGTTTTATTTTTCTACTTTATTTGGATTAGAACTGCACTTTTATTTTATTTTCATTTTTTTCATATATGCACGAAACAAAGAAATACCGAAAGGTTTTTGGGTTATTATTATTATTTTTTTCGTACAAAATATTTTTAAAAAAATAAAAGGAGAAGGATTACTTGTGTTTCTACCAAAAAAGAGAAGTTTTTGGGCCTCCTGACCGCCGTGTGTGGCCGCGCGTGTGGTGGTGCGTGACGTCGGAGCTAGGCCGATCGCTGGCCGGAGCTCAGAAGGCCTTCAGAGGTTTTGAAGGAGTTTTTTTAAAAAACAAATGTTAAAATGAATTTTAGGTTTGCAATTAGCTTATATAATATTACCAAAACAACGTCGTTTTTGCTTAATTCGTAAGCATCAAAACGACGCCGTTTAAGCAAAGGATCCGCGCGTTGACCCGTTTACTCAGGGAGGATCCGCGCGTTTTATTTAAAGGGATATTTCACTTCCAGGTCCTTCTGCATTTTTATGTTTGTGTAATTTAGTCTAATTACATTTTCTTTTGTTTTTTTATTTAGCCTTCAACTTTTGTTTTAATCACAGTTTAGTCCCGAAGCCATTTTAAAGACCTATTTCGAGAACAACGTCGTTTTTGGGGATAAGGAATAATTTCCCAATGAGTCCCTCATTTTTAATGCGTGTTTCAATTCAATCCAAATTTTCATTTATTTGTAATTAGCCCTAGTTTTTTAAAAAATTTGATTTTAGTCCTTTTATATATATTTAATTTATTTTCAAATACTATATGTATTATTTATTTTTATTCAACATTAGTTATATAAATAATATATATTATTTTATATTCTATTATTATATACGTTTGTTATAGATTTTTATTATATATACATTTTACTTTATATATTATTTATCTTACTATATATAAAAATTATTATATATATTTTTATCTAAGTATTATTTATATTCTATTAGACATTTTATCATACATTATGTTATTTCAATATATGTTTGATTCATTATATTATTTTTATTATATATATTAATTGAATTATTTATTTATTATTATGTACATTTTTTAAAAACTATTATTAAATAATATATATATCGTTATTAAAAATTTAGTATTTAATATTCTAAAATTTATTATAAAATTTTGTTCTTATTCTACATATTATTTATATAAATGTATTAAGCCATTATATTATATAGTATATCTTTTAAAGAATTATCCTTTATTTATATATGGTTTTTATTGAATTTATTCTTTTCTCTAATTTTAGTTATATATTCCTATTGTATTTATTTTTGTATTATTCTGCATTTGTTTGGTACTATTTAATATGTTAATTGTGTTTTATAAATTACTTGTTATTCTTATTTTATTTATTATTTTATATATTTGCATAGAAATTCATGTTGTTATTTTAAGTTATATTCGCATGAAATATTATTGTATATATATTATGCTATTCATTATTCTTTATATTATATTTTTGCATGAAATGATAATGTGTGTATATTTATGTTGTTTAAAATTATATGCATGAAATGTTAAAGTATATTGTGTAATTTATGCCATTATTCATTATTATATTATATTTGCATGGAATGTTAAAGAAGGTATTATGTGGGTTAATATTGATCCTTTGTAATATGTTAAATGCATCATCACTTTAAAGAATTTTTATATTTCATTTGATCCAAAAAGATTTTTTAAAAAAGACAAGGAAATGTTTTTTGGTAGTTAGGAATTTGGGAAGTAGTGCCCTAACATGCTGGGTTGCGATTTCCCGTTTGTCTAAATGCCTAAAATATCCTCCTAAATAAGTTTTGAAAAATCACAAGATGATTCTGGTTACAAAAGTTTAAGAATATCGTATCCAATAATGCTGGATGTGATGTTTATATTCTTTTGAAGCAAAGGAATCTTGATTTTTGTTTAAACTCAAAATTATTACGGTTTTAAAAGAGATCTCATTTTTAAGTTCTTTCAAACTCTTGACATTAAGACAAAATTATTCAATTTGGTACCAATTTTGGGCGTTGCGAGGGTGCTAACCCTTCCTCGTACGTAACCGACTCCCGAACTCGCTTTCTCATAATTTCGTAGACCAAAATGTTTTATAAAGTGATCCAATCACACTTTAAAAGGTTGGTGTCGACTCTCGTTTTCAAAATACCTCTTCGCCTTCTAAAAGGAGGTTTCGACAGGGTGAAGTTTAATTTATGAGATTTGGGGCAAAAATGTAAATATGTGAAAGTTTAGGGGTAAAATTGTAATATTTCCAAAATATGATTTTGGGTTGATTTGAATAATATGAGTCCTAATTAGGCTATATTTAAAATGATAGAGCAAGGAAAATTGAAATTCAGGCTAAAATCGGCAAAATACCAAGTTGTGGACAAAATGGTAAAAATGACTATTTTCGCATACGAGGTAAGTTCATATGTAAATATTGTAATATAACCGTTATTTTAAATCATTTAATGCTATTTATACGATATTATGACTGTTATCATGCAATTCTATGCTTTGTGGTTATTGTTGGACAACATGCAAAAATTTTATGAATTATGTGAAAAATGTGAAAGACTATCGAAGTATCGTCATTGGTATTCCAAGAAGAATGGTAAAGGAGTACGAACGAGGAAAGTCCTGTTGAACCTTAGGAATAGATTCAGATATTTGGGCATCCGAACTCGTTGAGTTGAGTCTGAGTTCGTGAGATGTAACTAGGCATTCAAGCTCGTTGAGTTGAGTCCGAGTTCACTTATGGATGCGAACGCCCGAACTCGTTGAGTTGAGTCCGAGTTCGCTTATGGGCAGGTTACATGGTAGCTTGGCTACATATGTGGCACTTATGTGCAAACTTTTCATGTATCCGAGTTATATTCCGATGTGTTCAACGGGTAAAATTCTAGTGAAATGGAAGAATTCTCGAGATGAAAGTGACTAGTTGGTAAGTGTTGTGGAACGGATACTTTGTATAGGTATGTACTTAACCCTCGGGTTGAGACTTCAATATAACAACAATATGGTAAGATCATGAATGAGAAATATGATATGAATACTTTGGTGATATTATGCAAATGTGGACTTCGTATTATTGCATGGTTATGTTACTTGTTATTTACATGTGAACTTACTAACCATTTATGTTTACTCCCTCCCTTCCATTCCTTGTAGTTTTGACAAGCCGGCTTGGAGACCAAGAAGGTCGGAGGCACGCTCACACTATCAACAGACCATCTCGGTATAGTAGCTTGCATATTTTGGGAATATGGCATGTATAGCATTATAATCCTTTTGTGTATATAATATTATGATATAGTCATGTATGGCATGGAAATGTTTGGGAATAATTAGCTATTGGAGTGGCTAATCGAGATTATATTTGATAACACGTATGCTTTATGTGTTAACTAATTTATGGAAATCCATAAAATGGTGAAATTGGCTATAAAATAGAATCACACAACAGCAGTGATGTGAGTTTGAAAAATCACTAAAAATATTAGAAATATAATTAGATGATGAATAAAATATTTAATTTAATCTTAATGAATCTATTTTCATGTGGAAGAAACAAAATAGGTAAAAAAATTTTATTTTATGATATATTTACGTTTTGGTGAAATAGGGTCAGACCGATTTCTGGATCCCCTGTTCTGAATTTATAAATTCACCATAAATTGTGGAAAAATAATTAGGATTCATATTTTATATTTATGGATTCCTTATTGAGTCTTTTTTTAAGAGAAACAAACGACATAGTCATTGGATCTCTGTACAGGAATAAATTTGATTCGTAGTGCACAGGGGTCAGAGTAGTCAAACCCTGAAATAGGGGAGAATTTAACTAATAAACTGTACTAATTGGCCTGACCAAAAATTATAGAAAAAAATTAGTAAGTAGATATCTGAGTCTAGTTTCAGGAAACATTTACGGAATTGGATTTTGAGTTTTTTAACTTGAGATATGATTTTTTTAGCGACTATGATGCAGTTAGCCAGCTTGTCTGGAAATTCTAAAATAAATTGTTTGAGCTGTTTAATTAATGAATTAAGTCCGTTAACACCTCGTGCTCGACTCCGGCCATAGTCTCGGGTACAGGGGCGTTACATAGAGAAATTATCAGTGATAGGGGTACTCATTTTTGTAATGCTTAATTTGATAAAACCCTTAAGAAATATGGAGTTTACCACAGAACAGCTACCCCTTACCATCCTCAAACTAGTGGACAATTCGAAGTAGCAAACCGAAAGCTTAAACGTATCCTAGAAAAGACTGTGAAATCAAATAGAAAGGATTGGACAATGAAAGTAGATAATGTTTTATGGGCCTATAGAACCGCTTTTAAGACCCTCATAGGAACATCTCCTTACAGACTTGTTTATGGGAAAAGTTGTCATTTATTGTTTGAACTAGAACACAAGGCATTCTAGGCTATAAAGTTTCTAAACATTGATCTCAAACTTCCAGGTGAGAAAATCTTGATGCAGTTGAACGAGCTAAATAAGTGGCGAGCTAATGCATATGAGAATTCACGATTATACAAGGAAGCAACGAAGCTTCGCCATGATGCTCGTTTAAAGTAACACAAGCAATTTGAAGCTGGATATCTTCTCCTGCTATACAACAAAAAGGCTCAAATTGTTTCCTAGGAAGCTAAAATCACGATGGTCAGGTCCATTCGTAGTCCAAACCATTTTTCCATATGGCACAATAGAGGTAAATTATCCAACCCACAGCACTTTCAAGGTAAACGGATATCATCTTAAACTTTATAACGGTGAGGCTTTTAAAGATAATAGAGATGAGCTACAGCTCCGCGACCTACCTAAATATGCCCACAAGGTAAAGTCGAGCTTAGACTTCCCACTAAATAAGTTTATTTTTTCTTTCATTTTTCGTAGTTTAAATGTAGGTATTTTTGAGACACACAACCGGACACACGGGGGTGTCCTAGGCCATGTGCTCACCACGGGTTGGAAATATGGGCGTGCCCTGAGTCGTGTAAACTCTTAAAGTCTTACTGATTGACAGTGGCGAACAAGGTGTGAACATACGGGTGTGTCCATGGCCGTGTTAAAACAGGACATACATTTTCCCAAGTCAAAGTGACACACAGGCCGATAACTAGCCATGGCCGTGTGATACTATCGTGCGAACCACACGGTCATGAAACACGAGCGTGTCGCAGACTGTGGTTACACTAACTTTAATTTCCCCAAAATCGATAGAAGCATGAAATGCGTTAAATCACCACGGCCGTACGATGCAGCCTTGTAACCTACACAGTCATAAAACACGGGCATGCCTGAGACCGTGTAGGCACTTGAGCACACACGTTGAAAATTTCAACAAGTCAGAAAGGAAAACGGGCAGCTCCTACCACCATGCCCAAAAGCTGTGGGCAATCTTGATTACAGAACACGAGGATAGAGTGTATGACACGAGCGTGGGAGAAGCGCATGAAAGAGCACATGGCCGTGTGATGCAGCCGTACACACGGGTGTGTCTACAGGCCGTGGACGACACTGACTTAAATCATCAGACCACCAGTACAAATTAAGACCCGTGCGTGTTGGAACTCCCACGGCCGTGGAAGAAGTGAACAAAAGAGTACACAGACGTGCGATGTGGCCGTACGTACCACACGACTTGGATACACGGGCATGTCTAAAGGCCGTGTGTGACACTGACTTAAATTTCACGAAAAACACGGGCTAGGAGTGATGCACACGGGCATAAGCCACAGCTGTTTGGCTCAACACGGGGCCTGCACGATTGTGGCCCCCTTATTTTCAACCCAAACCCTAAATTCTTCTTATTTAAACCCCACAATTCACTCTTTCAGCCCCTTTACTATTCACTTCCCTGAGCCGCCGCAGTCAACAACCCCTTACTCTGGCCACCATTTTTCGACGAGCCACCACACTAAAACCACCCTTCCTCTACCTTATTTTCCCTTTCCCCAAACCCATCCGGCCAAGACTCTTTCTCCAGCACCACTAGCATACACTTCTACCAACTGACCCCCTATTCCGTTGTATCAACCATTCGGCCACCACCGCCCAGCTACAGCCTTTATCGCCATTGGTTAAACTTGTTTCTTATTTATCTTACTTTGTTTCACAGTTTTTATTCTTCTTTTTCTTCTCTATTATTATTATTATTATTTGTTTATTCTTACTTATTTTTTTTCCACTATTTGGCTTCTGATCATTGTTATTTCTTGACTTTTATTATCTAGTTTTCATTCTTTGATGATATTAATTTCTTCATTCCCACAGTTCTAGTCACTAGTATTCTCATACTTATATAGAATTTATTTTGACATTCCCATAAAGTCTTTTAAATTTCGTGTTTCATATAATAGTTTTCTACATTTTACCTGTAAATCTTATTATGCATATTATTCTTACTAGTATTTTTCATTAGGATATTATTTTCATACTTCCCGTTTGTTATTAAGAATTACATGCATTCTATTTATTTTAATTTCCTTCACATCCTATTCAGTCCGATTTGGAGTTACACCTAGATATCTACTTTGTTGCCTATAGATGATTTGTCAAAATTGATTTCCTTGCTCCCATCTATAGGATTATTATGAAAAATAAACATGGAAAAACCAAAGCCGTAGTCCCCGTTTCTAGAAAGCAGAAGGGTCCAGGAGCAACATCCTCAAGCATGACCACTGAGATACGCCATCCCTTTCTACAGTTCCCACCAGGACCTCAGGAGGACCTTTTTTAGATTCTTCGTACAAGATCGCTTGGCGTGGGTCGGTGCATCGATTGGGCTACATTGGAACAAGTTTATCTTACTGACTCAGTTCGGGCCCTCTTTGCTACCGCTCTTTGGGACCGTTTCTTCGACATTATTGAGCCGACATATTTGGAGTTCACTTTAGAACTTTGTTTGACATTTCAGTTGCAGACGGTTATGTTAGAGTTCGACGACCCAGGCACAGTCCAGTTCTGTCTTGGCGGTCTAGTGCGTCAATTGAGTGTCCTATAATTCGGAGTGGCCTTGGGACTTTATACAAACGAATTTATGGAGGATGACAATTTTTCCCATCTTCACCGTCAGATTCATTATTCATCCTCATCCTGTTGGGATGGTCTCTTACCTACAGTTGGAGCCTATGATCCCAGTTGTTCGAAGGCATTAGCTCTCTCCCCAGCCCTACGATACGTTCACGCACTACTTGCCCACACTTTAAAAGGGCGACAAGAGAGTACTAGCATCGTTAATACTCACGACGCATACTTCTTATGGAGCATGAGGAAAGGGTATGTTTTCGATCTCATATACTTCATCGCCCTCACCTTTTGGCATCAGACCGAACGACACAGAAAGGGAGTAATCTGTATCGGCTCTTACGTGACTCGTCTAGCTTGACACTTTGGGCTCCTGAACACACTAGCGCAATCCTCATCACTCACACTCATCGGTCAGATGTCCCCACATAGCATCTCAAGTATGTTCCACATGAGGATGATAGAGCGTCGTCGTGGGTTCGATCCTCCTCAATACCGATTAGCACAAGCCATCGATCAGGATGACCCCGAGGATATTACTGGCGATATCCCTTCCTTTCATGAGAACCCACCTTCTCAGCCACCGTTGAGTCATAGACCAGTTCATGCGGCTGTTTCATTAAGAGAAATTTCTGACCACCTAGCTCGATTCGAACAATATTACACTCAGCAGTTCAACAGCTCCGCTTAGCGATTCGACAGTATAGAGGCGACTCTGTAGCAGATTTGCCAGCATTTCCATATTTCACCTCCAGTACCACCACCTCACGATCCTGCTGCCGATGAGGACTTTTGAGTCCATTTATTTTTACTTTGTTTTTCCTTTTCTTTTGTTTTTATTTTTATTTTTATTTCTCATGTTCTAAAAGATTTTTATTAGTATATTTTGAACCCATTAATTATATGGATGTTCCTTTATGAGTAACCATAACAACCCCATCAATATAACTCCCTAAAACATTACTGGTGATATCGCAGTTTCAAAAGGTTCAGTCAATTGGTGCTACTCAGGAATATACAAATAACCCTTTGGGGAAAGATAATCCACGACTGCCATGTTCTGCTCGACCACGACCATAGCCACCACGACACCAACCACCACGATAACCTCTTCGCTTGGCACTATAATTGTTGAATCCAACCTCTACCACCACCGGAGTATCTTGCCCCACCTTCATCTCTGCCTAGTTACGCATGTACATCATTTCCAATGCCTATAAATCTGCTTTCACTATTCCAAGGATTACATTCAAATTCAAGGCAGTTTCGCTTCTCCCCCTCTTTTATGATATTATGCTTCTATTGTTATTATCTCTCTTTGTACATTGAAGACAATGTACATCTTAAGTGTGAGGAGATTATTTATATGATTATCAGAAAATACCTGAATTATATCTTGTTCTCAAATAATTTTCTCATATTACTATTAGAATGAATTTTGATTGATTTATGATTTTTATTAATATGTTTTGGATTAAAACATAGGTAAATGTGCATTGATTATTTAAACTTTAGGACAAGAGAGAATCAAGCATGATAAGTGACTTTTGAGAATTAAAATTGCTAGGTTGTTTCCTTGAATTGAAGAATTATCTTGAAATTTTAAGTTTACAAGATTGACATCAAAAACCCATAATTTTTGTGAGATTTTGAGCCTTTTAGAGCATATATCTTTCTTGCTCACTTTTATTGATGGTTATGAGTGAGTCAATACTGATTTGTTAATTTAGAACTTGCATCGATTATGCATGTCAAGACCATACCTTTGATTTGATATACTGAGATGATAAAGGCACTTAGGTTTTAACCCACTTACCTCATAAAAAGCTTACCCATATAATTGACCCTTAGTGAACCCCTTTAAGCCTTAACCATTGTTTCTTGGTTTTCCCTTTAATGTTAACCCACAACTTAACCCTTTTTAATTCGTTAAGAATTTTTCCCTTTTTATTGACTCTCTTTTTATCGAGATTTGATTTGATTAGTTACCTAACTATGTTCGTTCATTTCAGTTGCTGAATTATTTCTTATTATGTACTTTCCATTATTGTACTTGTTCTTATTCTTAAAAAAAAAACCGTATATTTATATTCATATAATTATATATTGTTAAAACGAGCTTGGATAAGTTAAAGTTATTATATTAAGAAAAAGCTCACTTCATTAGTTTTGGAGAGTTTTAATTTTGGCACTTGTTTGTAATTCAGTAATTAGCTTTATTTTTCTAAGTTTGGTAATTTATTAAATTAACCTCGATTCTAACCCTCTTTTTCAGCCTTTATCCACATCTTTAACCCAAGCCCAATTACAACTTTGTTAAACACCTTTTGATTTGTGTATCATCTCATTTATAGTAGTGGAGATTTGATTTTCATGCAAGCCTATGGTAATAACTTTTCATGTTTGACTATTGAGTGCTTAATTATTGAACCTTAAACACTTTGAGTGATTTGAGTGAATCTTTAGTGAGGATGTCAACCCTTGTCGATTTGGAATTAAAGGTAATTACTTAGATAAAGGGGGATACCTATGATTTTATGATGCTCAACTTGGATTGTTTGAAACTTTAATGTTCTTTTAGTTGAATTCTCAATGTATGATTATCTGTGGATTATTTCGAAACATTTTTTATAATAATTATATGTTGAGAAGAATGAATTTTAGTTGTGAGTGAGGATTTTGTTTCAGGACAAATGCTTAAGTGTGGGGATATTTGTTAAACCATAATATATACATATTTTTACCCCATGCTTGGCATATTTTTTAGATGATTTATCATAAGATTTAATGAATTTGACGCTCCTAATCCTTTAATTTGATGTTTTATACTTAGGAGAGCTTAATAAAACGAAAAGAGCAAGAAACAACGGACAAAATGGGCCTAATTCAGTGTTTCACACGGCCTAGGCACTCCCACACTGGTAATCCACACGCCCGTGTATGACATACGGGCTGGCCACACACCCATGTTTCATGGCCGTGTCAACATTAAACTACATCAGAATTGCATACGGCCTAAGCACCTTCACACGGGTGTGGCACATGGCCGTGTCTCTGTCGAGCCCAAGTCTAATTCTATTCAGAAAAGGATAATTTTAGGCATTCCAAAGTCTATATAAACACCCTAGAAGAGGATCAAAGGGGACACAGAGAGTAGAAGACAGAGAATACTTGAAGACAGCCATTGGAATCAGCTTAGAAATAGGATCTACTTCAAGACTGAAGATCTCCATTCAATTTCCTTAGAAGTTTTTGGGTTTCTTTATGTTTTGTTGTTGTCCCAATTTTGAGATGTTTTCCCCTATTTTTATGAACTAAATTCCCTAAATACCTAGGGAAGATGAAACCTAAGACGAATCTTATTATCTTTTGAATTATCTGATAAATACTTGTTTTTATTCTTAATTATGAGTTTTAATCATTGCTTTAATATTTCAGGGTATTAATTCAGATTTTGATGTGCTTATTCAGTGGAGCAAAAGTCCCTGTTTAAGAGTAGATCTTCCATAATTAAGCGGAGTTGATTGCAATCCTAGAGATAGGACGACATAAATCTGTCGGATTAGAGTCAAATCTAATAAGGGAATCCATAGATTGAGTTAATGCGACAATAGAGGTTTTATTTAGAAAGAGATTTCAATTAATCAACCTAGAGCCAGTTGTTTTTAGTCTCGAGAGAGATATTAACATAAATAAAAAATTTCTACGGATTAAGTCAAGTGAATAAATCGTATAATTTAGAAGTAATAAGTGAAGTCTAGGTGGATTCTTCATTGGGTATTGTCTTCTCCATTGGTTTTCCAACAGTATTTTCTAACTTTTACCGCTGTCGTGTTCTTAGTTAAGTAAATCGTTAATCTTAGTTTAAAAACATCCATTTAATTCTTGGGCTAGATAATAGAAAGATAGTAATTACTAGTACTTTTAGTCCTTGTAGATACGATATTTCTGGTCTCACCACAACTATACTACTGTTCGATAGGTGCACTTGCCTTAGTCGAATTTTTAGTTAGTTTAGCGACCATCAATTCTTCATCCATTCTGCTTATTTGATTATGCATTATAATTGATCGGACATGTAATTGTACTTTTGAATGTACTCTATTTGCAATAATAAAACTTCAAAAATAATATTTGATTTTCTAGTAATTTTTTTAATTGAGTTGATGTTGAATTGACACATGATACCAATTTAGACACTTATAGAATATAAACATATACTCTATCACACGTAACATATACATTTGCAAAATATCATAATAAGCTAATGGTTTATTTGTTTAGCTGAAAATGGCTTCCGGAAAATGACTTTTGAAAAATGACTTACTTTTCTAGAAAAGTTAATATTTTCTAGTGTTTGGATGAATCTGTGTAAAATATTTTCTATTGTTTGACAAATTTCTTACATATATTCATAAAAGTTGTTTTCAATGAAACAAACATACATTTGGGATTTTCTTATCTTTTTATTGTTTAATTGAGTTTATTTTATATCTATAAATTTACATTTTACATTGTTTTTGCATATATTAAAAATATTTTGTTAAATTCAAATTCATTACAATGTCATTTTTAGTTACATGACTGCCAAGTGAGATTTTTTATTTAAAATATGACATCAACAAAATTGACAAAAAATTTAACAATATCAATAATTGGACTTGATTTTCAAATCTAAAAAGTAGAGGACTAAGTTCTTGAAAATAAAAGTATAGAGAATAAATTGCAACTTTGTGAAGAGTACATAGACTTATGATATATTTTAACCTTTATATTACAAAATATTTATTATTAAAATATTAACATTTAATATTTTCAATAATATGTGAAGAATATTATTTAAAATCATTATTTTAAAATTTATTGTAAAAATAAAATTGAAATATTAAATAATTTTAAAATAATAAATTATATTAATAATTTATTATATGACTAAATACAAATAATTAAATATGGATGTTTAATAATATTAAAAAATATAATATTTTATGCTAATATTTTAAATATTTTAAAAATAAAAATAAAATTTATTATCAATATAATGATATGAAGCTTGATATAAGTTAATTTTATATAAAAATAAAATTATCTATAAAGGAGTTTTTTTGAAAAATAACTTATATTTTTCAAGAAAGTCATTTTATGGGAAAAATGACTAATTTTATGTTAATCTGTAAGTTATTTTCCGTTGATCAAACTATTTTCTATGAAACAAATATAAAAAATACAAAAATACTTTTCATAAAAAATTTTACATGTAAACAAACTTAGCCTAAAATAAAAAATATTTTTACGATATTAAATGCATTCTATGGAATATGCTAAGAATACGAGACAAGGCACATGTAGAACATGGTCTTAAATTATTTTAAATACTCCTTACTGATCTATAAAGAAAAATATAGGTGTTAAATATCACTCTCAAATATATCATCAATCATAATTTTATGTTACCTTCTAATCCTTCGCCAAGTTTTCTAATATTATTTCTTTTCCAGATTTTTTAGTTAAAATTCAGGAAAGTGTGAGAAATAAAAAACAGTGAATTCAAAATAAATCTCATCTTTTTTTCTCATTTTTCAAATTTTTCGTCTTTAAGAAAGATATTGTTGCATTTATTTGAATTAATATGGTTTCTATGTTAGGTTAATTATTTTTAGTTAAATTTAAAATTATTGCTTTGAGATTTTGTATATTTTGAATTTAATCTCCATATTTTTAGTCTTTTTATTTTTTGAATTTAAGAATTTAAGTCCTGTTATTAATATCATTAAAATTATTTTGTTAAATTTGTTGGTGTCAAGTACCAACTTTTTAAAAAAAAATCTTGGTAGCCAAATGAAAAAAAAGAGCATTGTAATGGACATGAATTTAATAGAAAATTTTAAGGGTATTAATAATTCTTAAAATTCACATTAATATTTTAATTAAAATAAAATATTTAGACTAACTAATGACAATATAAACGTTGAGGTCTCAAATTACATAAAAAAATTAGAGTATAAAGTTTAATGTTTAAATTTAAGCATAATGCAAGGGTCAAAATTAAAATTTGATATTTTATATAATCTAAAAGATAAAGAGATTAGAATTGAAATTTATCCGTATATTAACAATGTAATAAAAAGTGATGATAGCCCTAGCCCTTCCTTTTATATACATCACCTGGAGTTTAAAAACTCCACAAATGATTTATGAGATAATTATACCCAAAAGAAAACAATTAAAAAAGTAAAAATATTTTAGTAAAATTTTTATTTTGGTCTCAACATGAGAATTTAGTCCATTTAGCATAATTTGTTGTTATTCATTAGTATAAATTTAACACTATTAAAAAATTTATTAGTCAATTGATGTGGGTTTTTAAGGTTGAAGCTCGAAATTGTGTGTCATTTAAAAAGTGATATTATAGTTAATAAAATTAAATTTTGAGTGTTTTTAAGTTTCAAAGGAATTTTTTAATGGTGTAAGTGAATTTGATTACGAAATTACAATCAAAAGAAATGATTATATGAAACTGTAATTTCACATCATCCCTATCTATTTTCAATAAAAGCATGACAAATCATATTTTTATTCCTGATTTTTAGTTTTTTCCTCCTGAAAAAGTTTAAATAATCCAACTAAAAAAGCTAAAAATTAGTATGAAAAACTCTTATTGAAAAGGAATAGGAATTATGTAGAATCACAATTTCATACAATTCATTCTCTCACAACTAGTAAGAAAATTAAAAAAGTTAAATGCTGAAGTTGAAACAAAACTATTAAGTTGACAACTTTTTTCATAATGATATATGATCACATAAGTTGACAATGTATGATCTGTGATCACTTATTGTTGTTATTATGATTTTTTTTCCCCTAAAGATAGGGGACCATAAACAACCCATACCCTTTAGTTTCCAATAATTTTTAGAGCGAGAGAAATCGAAATCACATGGTTACATGTGACGGGGTGGGGATCTTTTTAAGAAAATATTGGTGTGTGAATTTTTCCATCTTTTAACACATTTAAACTTGAGGGTTTGTCTAATGATTTTTAAATGTTTGGATTTAAATTTTGTTTCCCTTTCAACAATCTGTAATCTAATCTGGCTGATCATTTGTTCCCCACTCAGCACCCACCAGTAGTACTAAAGCTGGCCAATTTTTGAGAGTGAAACTAAATAAATAAACCCAATGTACGCCCCCACCCCTCCTTGCCAGCGTCCTCTTCCCCGTTTTTGTTTCCCTATAAAGCAGCTTCTATGCAGTTTATACATTGCTACCATAGCAATGCTCCATCAAAAGGTCTTGCCTTATTCTTCTTCCTTTTCATCATACTACTCTGTGTTTTTAGGTCATGGAAAAGCCTTCCCACATCACAAGTATTTGAGATCTGGCTATCAAGCAATTTCCACGGAGAAGTCCTGGTCATGCTTTTCCACAGCTTTCTTGAACTTTCTTTGAGTACTAACTCCGTCCTAAGGGAGAAAGAAAAAAAAAAACCATTTGCTAGCACACCATGGAAGCTCAAGAAAGCTGTGGGAAAACATGATGGCAATTCAGGACTAGGTTTCTCCAACAAAAGAAGGAAGAAAAACGCTCTGTTCCTCTTTATCTGCAAACAGACCATGGTACGTAAGCATTATTATTATTATGAAAGTGTTCTCTTTTTGTCTGAATTAAGATGGCAATTTCTTTCAGCTTTTCCTCGGAGAAAAGTTTTGCTGATACTGAATTATATGGTAGGTTCTTTGTACTTTTATTATTATTATTATCTGGTCTCGAAAAGAAAGTGCCTCCGCATATATTATTGAATATAGGGATTTCCAAGCTTCATGCCATGCATGGGCATGGCATGGAGAGAAAATTTTATATCACCTTTTATTCATATATATATATATATGAAATGGATTAAGTTATTAATGATTTAACCTACATATATCATACCACTTTTTATGTTTTGATATTTGAAGAATAAAATTTTACACTCACAAACATGAATTTTTACATTCAGTCAACTACTTAATCGCTAAATGTACTAGACTTGTTAAAAACATATAATAATATCATGATATAATGTATGTGTGTGTCTTATATAATGATTGGTGGATTCAGTGCCACATCAGGAAAAAAAAATCAAAAAGTTATTTTTCCAAAAATTAAAAGAATAAATAATGTGAAAGAGAGAGAAAAATAAATGAATATGGTGATTTCATTCTTTTTTTTGTTTTACCCCAGCATTTAAGGATTAGTGAAGTGGAAAGAGCGCGCCGACCTCGGCCCAACACAATCCACGCTCCCATAACTCCCTTTCTCTCTCTCTCTCTCTCAATAATTTTTATTCATTCTTATTTATAAAATCTTGAATATAAAATTAAAAATTTTTTCATAAAGTTTTTGATGCATGCATCAAAATCTATTCGCATGCTCAATAGGGCCCAACGTAGTGATGGATTAAATCTCTTTAAAAGTCCAATTACTCAATTCGAATAAAAATAAATTTAATTGTACAACAGTTCATGACAAACGAATTTAATAAGTTTTAAAGAGAAAAGATTGGGTTTAAAGAAAATCACAAATTCAATTCTTAAAAATCTTGATTTCAAAATTGAGAATCGTGGATGTGAACATGCTTAATTCAATTTTAAAATTCAAAAAAAAAAAAAAAAATTAAAAATATTTTATGTTTGGAATTTAGTGCCTAAATTTTCAAATCATAAATTCATTTAATTTTGGAGCCATTCCACAAAATTTCGTGATTTTAGCACGTCAAGAACATCAAGAACTAAGAGATCGAGTTGTTTTGCAGTTTTTTTGGGATTTTGAGTAAACCTAATTTTTTTTTATTTGATTCTTAGTCCTAGAATTTCTTTTGTGTTAGTAGGAATGAAGAAGTTACACTTTCCTACCTTCGTGTGTCTTAATATATTTTGCGTTGAGCTTTCCTTGACTTCTTAGAGCTTAGGATACATTTTGCTAGCAAATAACCTTCCTTAATTTTGAATATATTTTGAGCTAAATTGAAACTTTGAGAATTAACAAGTTTTGGATTCTTACTTCGTTTTTTTATTAATTTGATCCTTAAAATGCTAACCCATTTTTAAAGTTAACAATGAGGTTTGCTTGTTTGAGTGTTTGTGATTTTAGACCTTTATCACAATGGTTGGCAATACACGTAACTGTTATTATGAGAAAGTAGAAAAGAAAAGTCACCACTTACCTTGAAAGACGTGGCTAGTATGTGCATTAAAAATACAAATGATCTGAATGAATTGAAAGATGAGCTTGAATGGAAATTTTTAAATACCGATACTTAAATTGACAATCTTACACTTGGGATGTGTCCTATGCAATGCAGTATGAATGAACAATTTCGTGTTCTTTCTCATCAACAGCATAATTCATCTCATTCAAATCATAATACTGAAATTGCTCCTCGTTGTGGTCGTAACACTCGTGCTAATACGTTTGATGATAAGGTTACAAATGCTCGTAATTTATAGTCTTCTTTGGTAAAACCGAATATTTCTATTCTTTCTTTTTAAGGTAAACAAGATCCGGATGCTTACTACAAGTGGGAACGATGAGTTCAATTGATGCTTGCTTATTATCACTGTCTAGATGATGAGAAAGTACAGTTAGCAGCACCTGAATTCATCAATTATGCCCTAAATTGGTGGACTCAACTTTCAGTGAACCAGTGTCAAAACCTTGAATGTTTGATCAACACATGGGATTAGATGAAACATGTCATGACAAAACAATTTGTGCCTTCTGTCTACCATCATTAGAATCATAAGAAACCTCAACGTCTCACACAAGGTACGAAATATATTGATGAATATTTTAAAGGGATGGAAATATTATTGATATTCGTGCTTAACTTACATGAGGATGAGGATGTTTCTATGGTACAAATTCAAATTGGGTTAAATTAGAATATCCAGCACTTACTTGAAGAACAGAACTCACTACAGCAAAACAGGTTTTTTGCGGCGTTTTTAGTGGCGTTTAAACAAAAAACGCCGCTATAGTTCAGCATTAGCGGCGTTTCTAAACAAACGCCACTATAGATAGGACATTAGCGGCGTTTTTCTAAAAGCACCGCTATAGATCGAGCATTAGCGGCGCTTTTATAAAAAACGCCGCAAATGTCCTATCTATAGTGGCGTTTGTTTAGAAACGCCGCTAACAATTTCAGCAAGACGCTTCCTTTCGGCCCTTAGTTTCATTAGCGGCGTTTTCAAAAAACGCCACTAAAGGTTGAGTATTAGCAGCGTTTTCCAAAAAACGCCGCAAAAAAATAGCAAGACGCTGTCGTTTTGTTTTTAAACCTCAGTGACATTAGCGGCGTTTTTATAAAAACGCCGCTATAGGTCTAGTATTAGCGTTTCTTATAAAAATGCATAAAAAGTATTTTATGTATAAATTTATTATTTAAATGGTTTATTTATATTTATATTGATTAAAATACAATTTATTTTCAATTGAATATTTAAATTCTTCAGAAAAAACTAATGACATGTAGAAAAATTTGAAAATTTGAAAATAAAAAATATATGTTAAAAATGAAAAATTAAAATACTATTATTTAAAATAATTTTAAAGCTTTTTGGGTATATGACTGATTGTTTGTCAAAATATATATTAAAAAATTTTATATGATTGTAAAAGACATAATATTAATTTTAAAATATTGAATTAATTATCATTATTATACTTTAAGGTTTATGGTTTAGGAGCTAATATTTTAGTTAAGGTTTAGATAAGATTATAGATGTGTTTAGGGATTATGGGTTTTGGGGTTGTGGTTTAAAGTTTAGGGATTAGTGGGTAAAGGTTAAGGGTTATGGATTATGGGTTTAAGGATTAAGGGTCATGGGTTATGGGTTTAATGGTTAAAGGGATATGGGTTAGGGGTTAAGGGGTTTAATTAATGGTTAAGGGGACATGGCCGAAAAGGGGATTATGGTTTATGAGTTAATGTTTTAAGGTTTATAGATTTTGGTTTATGATTTAATGGTTGGGGTTTAAGGTTTAGGGATTAGTGGATTAGGGTTTAGGGTTTCATATATGGTTTAGGTATTTATGGTTTGGGGTTTAAAGGGTATGGGATAGGGGTTATCGGGTATGAGTTTAGAGCTTAAATGGATAAGTGTTTAGGGTTTAGGGGTTATAGGATTAAATGGATAGGGGTTAGGGGTTTAAGGTAATTAATTAATTAGTGTGAAATTTTTGAAATTTTATTGTTTAAAATAAATTTAAAGTTTTTTTGGGTATATGATATTTTTATTTTATATATTAAATAATTTAAAATTTTAAAGATTTCAAATTTAGAATAAATTTCAAGATTTCAAATTTTAAATAATTTTCAATATTTCAAATTTTATCTAATTCTTTTAAATAATAGTTAAATTTGAAAAATTATTTATTTAAAAGGAAAAATTAAAATACTATTATTTAAAATAATTTTAAAGTTTTTAAGGTATATAGTTGATTTTTTTAATTTATATTATTTTTAAATTATATATTAAATAAATCAAAATTTTAAGGCATTAGTGGCGGTTTTATAAAGCGCTTAATAGGAATACTTATTGCGGCGTTTTAGTAGAAAACGCCGCAAATATGTGTTATGTTTTCATAAAACGGCGGCGTGTTGCTCTTGTTATTAGTGGCGTTTACTGAAAACGACGCAAAACATGATAAATGGTTAGCAAACTGACGACGTTTTATCATTGTTGTTAGTGGCGTTTGTCCCAAAACGCTGCAATAAGCTATTCATTACCGGCGTTTGTTTCAAAAACGCCACAAATATGTGTAATTCGTGAGAAAAACGTCGCCGTTTACTTTGTTTTTAGTGGCGCTTTGTTGAAACGCTGCAAACGGTATTCAGTTTTCTAACTAAACGGCGTCGTTTTTTCCCACCTTTTATCCCTAAAATTACACATGAAAAACCTTAAGTGTTTTTCCCATAAAACTTTCCCCTAAAATTTTCCCCCTAACCCTAAAATTTCAGCAATTCGATCCTTAAACCATTTCTCCATCGCCGGACCCGACCATCTATTGTATCGCCGTCGACTCGACTATCTGCTGCGTCACTTTCGCACTCCTCTTTCCCAACCAATTGGTAAGCCGAAACCCTCACTCATCTGTTTCACCCATTTTCTTCTCGGTTCTCAAAAAAAGTCTTGCTTTTCCTTCTTTTCCTCAAAGTATAATGCAAATCCCATGAAATAAAAGGTTTACTATGAAGGCTAACTATTAGCAGTGGAGCATATATAGTATTAAACTTCGACTACATACGTAAATCATTCATATTATGTGCATTTCTCTAGAAACTGCTTCTGACAAGTAAATGTGGATTTCTGCTGTAAATGATTTTTATTTGGTATAGCATCTCACTCCATTTTAAGCATTGTGTATGTGTCAGTTTTAGAGGCTATGTGAAGGTGCAATAGGACACTTTATTTATTAATGAGTTTATGTGCATGCAGTGAAAGCTGTTAAGGTACCAGAAGTAAATGGAAGTACTGCTAGAAAAGAAAAATCTGGCTCTAAACCAATAATAATACCCATAGTTCTGAAGATGTCTGAATTTGATCACAAGTTATGGGTGCTTTCTCATTCTACTTTTATGCATCCAGCTTTAACTAGTAAAGCACATGAAGCTCATAGGTGAGTTAAATTTGTTTTAGTAAATAAAGCTGGTTAATTTGTTTTAGAGTCAATGTTTGTTGTTTTAGATGCCATGTGAGCCTATAGCCCACTTGTTTTCTTCCAACATGGGCATGATTCCAGTTTATATATGCTCTCTCTTTTGTCTCTCAATCTGTACTTGTTTTTCTCTTGCTCAAAATTTACTCCATGCTCAATTATTTAACTTGAAGCTGTTGATGTTTCAAACATTTGCATGTTAAAGATAGTAGTACAATTATTATATGCGTACTAATAATCAAACTGATCATTGTAAAACCTCTTCTAGTTTTTGAGTATTAATTTTTTTGGTCAAATTCTGTGGAAAGTCTCTGTTTTATGCGTTTTCTTTGTGGATTATTTCTAATTCTCAACTCTTTGAAATGTATATTTATGCCAAACTCCAAAGGTAATTTTTTCCCGTTAATTTTATCAAATAATTTAGGGTTAACTACCCTATTAGTCACTCTAAGTAGTGGTTTTCCCTTTTTTGTTATTTCAAATTGTTTATTGGTTAATTTGATCACTCTTGAAAAGAAATTGATCAAATTGGTCATTCCACAGTTAAATGGTAATAGGAAAAACTAATGATGCATTTTCACATATTGTCTTTGGGTGACCAAAATAAAAATGATCTCTATTTAGAGTGATTAATGAGTAGTTTACCCTAATTTTACGGTTAATATTTAGAGTGATTAATGAGTAGTTTACCCTAATTTTTCTTGCCTTTCTCAATGGTTGGCAAACTATGGTAGAAATTTCTGCATACTTTACCTGCTTCTTTATTATAATAATTTGGTTACTATCATAATATTACGAACTAGGTATTGACTTAAATTTTTACATTTCATCATATTAAACTAGTTCCCTTTAGCTATTGCTGAAGGCTTTGAGTCACTTCCTTGGAGAAAAATTAGCTTGAAAAATCTCATTGCTATTAGGTAAAAGGCTTAACAGCATTAAAATAAGTAGATATATGCAACTGAGTCCTCTTTAGCTGTTAGTAAATGCTTTGGGTGACTGCCATTGGGGTTCTACATGATGATACTTAGCATCGTGGTCAAAAGGAAATTTTTAAACATAGGGAAGAGTACATGGTGTTCTATTTTTGCTATTATGATTGTTACTGATGTCATTGATTTGAGACGGGACTTGTTCGATGATTTGAAACTCTTACACCCTATTCTTGAAAGGTTGCATCTAGTCTTTGTTGATCGCTTGGTGTTTCTACAAAAAAATCGAGGGCTACATTGAAGTGAAGGCTATTAACATTTACCACAGAACGGGCAAGGTCTAAACTCTCGAACCTCATTGTTTCTCTAAAGTAGATCATTTATGTTTTTTTTGAAGAGCAACTATTTATCCAATGCTAGTTCCTACTATTTTTCCTTAACAAAGATATTTTAAAATGAAAATCAAATAACGTAAATTTGATTATGCATTTATCCTATTATACATCTATGTTGTGATGCTGATGAAAAAAACCATTTACAACAAATGTACTTATAAATACTTCATACAAAAACAAATAAGATTATAGTCAAAATAACAATGTTCAAATGTTAAAAATTAAGAGATTTTGCGTTAAAATTTTAATATGCGTTTTTTTTTCTAGATTTGGTTTGTCTTCAAAATTAGTTGGTTTGTCTTCAGTTGCCTTTTCCTTAAGGAATTACTTAACATGCCTTTTAGTAATTTTTTTTATTATTTTATTTGTTTATTCCCACCTGTTATTAGCAAATATAATTAATATTATAGCAATCATTAAATGTTGTTTATTTTGATTGTTTTGTCGACCAAAAACAGACTTCTGTTCTTCAAATGCAATGAGTAGGGAAGTCTCTCGACATTATTAGAGATCAATCCCAAGCATCTCCAAATAAACCCTCAAGAAAACATTCCAAATTCAATCAAGGTAAACATTGTCTTCCCTAACATTTATGTTTCTTTCAACATGTTTTTCCTTTTATGTTTTTAATGTTTATGATGAAAGATTCAACATCTCTAGAAACTGAATCATGCATTCACCTTTAACATGAGGTTTTAGAAAGTTTAAGACTTGATTCATCAAATTAGTTGAACCATGTAACTCTCATTAAAAAGTAGCATCCAAGTTTCTAATCCTAGTTCTTGTAACTTCATTGCATTTGACACTGATGGCATGAACCTACCAAATCTGAAGGACTAAAAATCTTAATGCAGCAGCAGCTACTCCTTATACTATTTAGAAGCATTTTTTATGTTGCCATACTCAATAACCATCTATGTTGCCATTCACAGTGGCTTTTTATGCTGATTGCTGCACTAAAGAAGAGATTCTCTCCTCGTTCACTTTTACAATTTAAATTTTATAGAAGTCGACTCTAAATTTTTTAAAACAATGACCAAAGCTTTAATTTTTTTTTTATTTTTTGATACCTGTTTTGCTCCATCAGATTTTAAATATTTTAAAGATTCAAAGTATATAGGCTGGAAACCTAACGGGTTGCCTTATATCGAGCTGTAAGATATAATGGATCCTCCCTAGGTGTAACAACGCCACGTATGATGAATCTTAAAAAATTCAAAAATACTTGAAAAAATTTCTATCGAGCTCATTTACTATTGAATATTTATTACCATGTAGCTTGCTTGTCCATTAAAATTACAACAATATCTGACCTTCTCTCCAACCTTATTTTAAATATTTTAAAGATTCAAAGTATATAAATTTGAAACTTGACGGGTTGCCTTATATCGAAGTGTAAGATATAATGGATCCTCCTAGGTGTAACAACACCACGTATGATGAATCTTAAAAATTACTATATTCAAATTAATATTTTTTATATTAATAATGTTTGATTTTAATATTTAATAATTTTAAATGTCTTTAAAAGTTATAACTAATTTTTATCAAAATAGTATTAATATTGATCATTACTTAAAGAAATTACATAACTTACATAACTCATATAACTTACATAATTTACATAACAACTTACATAACTCACATAACTTACATAATTTACATATCTCACATAACGTACATAACAACTTACATAACTTAACTAATACATGTAGTGTAATCTAATAATTTCCTTAAAAGCATATAGTTTAAAGTTCAAATTTCATAACTTACATAATCTACATAACTTACATAAAACATAAAAATATATCATATCAAGACTTACATAATAAACAACTTACTTGTGTAATTTATTGTCAACTTTAGAAGTCAAGAACTACAAAATGGATAGGAGTTGGATGAAATTGTCAAGGGTAAGCAACGCCTATCGAAATGGAGTACAAATTTTTCTGAATTTTGCATTTCAAAATGCAAGCCAAGAGAATATGATTCTTTGCCCGTGTAAGAAGTGTGGCAACATCAATTGGCATACTCGTGAAGTTGTCTCTGAACATCTAATTGTTGATGGCTTTATTCGGGGTATAAAAATGGATTTTCCATGGAGAGTGTACATCTAGTGGAACTTCTTCAACAATTAATCGACTTATCCCGATCATCGATTACCATCGTATGTTAGACAAGATGACATGGAAGGTATGTTATGGGATGCATTTAATATGCACAGTCATGGTGACCAATCGTTTGCACCTGACTTTATTGCATCCGATGATTGTAATATTGGTGGAAATGTTTTTGGCGAAACGGGAACAAGTGCACCTTATGAGGAACCAAATGAAGAAGCGGCGAAGTTCTTCAATTTACTTAATGAAATGAACGAAGAACTTTATGAGGGATCAAAATATTCGAAATTGTCCTTCCGCATTCGTTTATTTCACTTAAAATGTTTGGGAGGGTGGACAGGAAATTCTTTTACAATGTTGCTAGAGTTTCTGAGAGAGATGTTTCTTTTTGCAAAAATCCCCCAATCTTGTCAAGATATGAAGAGACTAATAAAAGGTTTGGGCCTTGGGTACGATAAAATTCATAGTTGCCCAAATGACTGCATGTTGTACTGGGGTGATCAGAAGAACCAACAGTGTTGTAATGTTTACGGCAAGTCTCGTTGGATGAATGGGAATACAAAAGATGTGAATGCCGATGAAGGTGGGGCACAGTTAAGAAAGAAGCCAGTCAAGGTTTTGCGATACTTTCCCCTAATACCAAGACTTCAAAGGCTTTTCATGTTGTTAAAGACGGCCGAATCTACGAGGTGGCATAATGATCAACGGACCGATGATGGATTATTAAGACATCCTGTGGATTCTTTAGCTTGGAAATCGTTTGACATAAAATTTTCAAGCTTTGCAAGCGATCCTCGAAATGTGAGGCTTGGGCTAGCAGCTGACGGCTTTAATCCATTTAAAATCATGAATACTTCGTACAGTACTTGGCCTGTGGTGCTTGTTCCTTACAATTTGCCTCCATGGATTTGCATGAAGCAATTTTCGTTTATTTTATCAATGATTATTCTTGGAGAGAAAGATCCCGGAAATGATATTGACATCTATTTGCAGCCACTTATTGAAGAGTTAAAACAATTATGGTCGAGTGTTGAGACATATGATGTATTAAGAAAAGAGAACTTTTATTTACGTGCAGCTTTATTGTGGACAATTAATGATTTCCCGGCTTATGCTAATTTATCGGGTTGGAGTACTAAAGGACGTTATGCTTGTCCTTGTTGTGCTGTGCAAACTTGTTCGAAGTGGTTGTACAATGGGAAAAAGTTCTCTTACATGGGCCATCGTCGGTGGTTAGATGGAAATCATAAATTTAGATTTGAAGACTCTATTTGTGAAGATGAAGAGTACAGAGGAGCTCCTCAGCAGACCGTTGGATCTGAAATCTTGTTTATGTTAAAAGATATCAACTTTAGTTATGGAAAGATGAATCAACCACCTAACACGCAATCAAAGCGAAGATCGAGGGATGAATCCGATGATGAATCTGATGAAGAGGATGATCCTAATGAGGCAAACTTGTGGAAAAAAAGAAGTATTTTTTTTTTAGTTGCCTTATTGGGAGCATAATATTTTACGCCACAATCTTGATGTCATACATATTGAGAAGAATGTCTGCGAGAACATAGTTGGGACAATTTTGAATGTCGATGGAAAATCAAAAGACAATCTTCAGAGTCGACTTGATTTAGTTGACATGAGAATTCGGCGTGATCTTCATCCTTAAGTACTTCCGAATAGGAAATATCGGTTGCCGCCTTCTATTTTTTCAATGTCAAAGGATGAGAAAGAGGTGTTTTGTATGGTGTTGAAGGATATAAAGGTCCCAGATGCGTATGCGTCAAATATATCTCGATATGTGAATTTTAAAGATCGAAGATTATATTCATTAAAATCACATGATTACCACATTTTGATGCAAGATTTACTCCCAATTGCTTTACGGTGCTGCATGTCAAAAAATGTGACGTCCTGTATAATTTAACTATCCAATATAATGAAAGCTATTTGTGGCAATGTTTTAGATGTTGAAGAACTTAAGAAAGTACAGGATCGAGCTGCTTTGACTTTATGCAATTTGGAGAAGATCTTTCCACCTTCCTTCTTCACTATTATGGTGCACTTGATAATCCATCTCCCTCACGAAGTAATACTTGGTGGACCGGTTTTTTATATTCCAATAGAAAGGTGCTAATTTATTTGTCAAGTGTTTATTTAATCGCGTCTATACATTTAGTTACAACTTTTGATAAATATTGTATATCGTGTTTAGGTTTCTAAGCAAATTGAAATCTTATTGTCGCAATAAGCGTTATCCAGAAGGATCAATTGCTGAAGGCCCCTTGGCAGAGGAGTGCATGACATTCTGTTCTAGATATTTAGAAGACGTTAAAACACGATTGAATAGACCAAATAGAAATGCTGGGCTCAATGATCATAACTTGGCCGAAACTTATTTATTCCAAAGTTATGGAGAACCAATCGGCAAACTTGAAATTGTAAAATTAGATGATATATCGTGGATACAAGCACATCGATATGTAATTTTTGACCACGATTTAGTTGAACTGTTACGCAAGTAAGTTCTAAAATTTCCTTACATATTCGTCGTTTTGATTTGTTTATCTTCTAACCAATTACACTTTTTTTTAACATAGTGAGTACAAACAAATTTTGAGATCTCGTGCACACTCTCGAAGATTGCAACATCGAGAGATTAATAAGTTATTCACAGAATCTTTTCATGAATGGTTAAGTCAAACGGTATGTAACTAAAGTTAATAAGTTACATATAATCCCGAAATTTAGTTAATTATTCAATTTACTTTCGATTCAATAGGTTTGGAGTGGAAAGGATGTCCATGACGGTTAAATGGCTTTCCCAAGGTCCCAACAGAATAATAAAAGATATAGTGCCTTCCTCATCAATGGATCTGATTTCATACAAAGTATCGTGAGAGAATGAGGAGAACTCAAAATTGTGGAGTTGTTGTTAATTCTTCAATTACAAGTTATGCTAGTGCTAGGGACGATGAATCCGGTTGAGGGTAATGTGGAGTATTACGGACTTCTTACCGACATTATTGAGTTGGATTACTATGGCGGATAGAAAGTTGTCTTATTTCGGTGTGATTGGGCTGATGTTAATACTGCTCGAGGAATTAAAGAATATCAATTTGGTTTTACAATGTTGAATTTCTCTCGCTTGATTCACACTGGACAACAATTGATGGACGAGCCATATGTATTTTCCTCTCAAGTGAAACAAGTTTTTTATTCGAAAGATCCAACTGATGAGGGTTGGTATGTTGTACTCCGGAACACCCTTAGAGACTTGTTTGAAATAGGTAATGGAAGTAGAGATGACATCGTCGAAAGATCAGAAACATTACATTTTCCAGAACAAAACTTAGATGAAAATATCTCTAGTACTAATACACAACATCAATGGGTTTGACATGATGTGGATGAAGATATTTATGAATAATGATGTAGTAAGATTTTACAATTTTTTAATTATATGTAATATTATAATTTTAATCTTTGTCATGTTATATAATTTAACTATTTTATATGTACTACTATTGTTGTAATTTGTTACTAAAGCTTTAACTATTTTATGTGTATTGCAGGAAAAATGCGTAGAAGAAGATTACGAAATTTAAGTATTGTCCAGAATACTCCAAATTCGGAAGAAGGAAATAGTGAATAGCAGACAGTTGTTGGATCTTCGAATGTGCCAGAGACACTTGATGAGCCTGAAGAATTTCAAAGTAATGTTATGTTCATTTTACATGTGTTGACTTTTATTATTGAATTATTTGTCAATTTTAATATAATAATAGTATATCATTTTTCATTTGAAAGTGGTGAGACGCATGAGTTCAAGACGACGCTACTTAGAGATTTATCGACTTTGATCCTGTCGGCGTGTTAAAGTAAGTAGAAATATTCATGGTCACTTCTTTGGATCTGAAGCTCGACTTTTAGCGAGCTATTTGGGCATTTTAGCACGAAATGCAAATATGTTGCCCATCAACTACGAATCATGGCATCACATGCCTGATAGCAACAAAAATCAGGCTCTCGCTAATATTAAGGTAACAAAATGTGAATGCAATTTATAATACTTTGGTTTAAGTTTCATTTATATTTACATTCTAAACTTATGTTTTTTTAGGAGAGATTTGCTTTAGAAGTCTCCGATGATTATATCAAGAAGGCATTAGGTAAAAGATGGAGAGACAATAAAAGCACTTTAAAGAAACAATATTTTAAGAAAGACATAAGCCTCAAGGAAAAATTGAGAAATGTTCCGCCAGGAATGCTGAGGTATCAATGGGAAGATGCGGTTAGATTTTGGAATTCAAAGAAAGGAGAGGTATTGCGTTATTTCCAAACTCTTATATATAGTGTTTACTATATACGTAATAATAATTTTATTATGTAGGACCGTGAGCGAGTTGGAACAAGCAAGAGCAAAAACAAAAATTCACGCTGCACGCAGGGTCGAGAAGTTTTGCTTCTATAGTTGAGGCCGAGGTATTATGAATTTATTAATTCTTTCAAATATTAATAACTTTCTATTATTAATTAATATTTTTACTACTATATTGTAGGAAGTCAAATTCGAACAAAAAGTTGGACGCCTTCAGCTTTTTGAGATTACGATAGGAAGAAAGATGGATCTCCTATGACATCCAAGTGGAGAAATTATGGTATATTTACTTAATAATATTTGATTTATTCTAAATATTTATAATCTTTAATTATAATTGTTTAATTCAATTCATCATTAGTAGTTTTAAATAATGTTAAGTTTTGTTGCATTCATTTTTATTATATATTTTGTTTCTAGCTCTTTAATTGATTTTTTAGGAGAAACTAAAGGAGAAGAAGGCGGAATATGAAGCGATTGCTTCGAGTGATAGTTCTGTTAATCTTGAGGACATTGATAATGAATTATCACTGAAGTTTTGGGTCTGAAGGTACGGTCGGGTTCGATTTCAAGGATCCGGTGTTACCCCGACCCAATATTTTGGATCCACTCTCAAGAATACATGCCTTCCTAAGTCAAGCTCAAGTCAAGTTCGAGGTTAAGAGACCGAGATAGCTCGGATGCAAGTGAATACGGTTGAGCAAATTACCGAGGTTCAACGAAAATATGAAGAACTCCAGCAACAACTTAGAGCGGAGGCAGAGAGAGGAGGCGTGGCCACTGAAGAAGAGAGGCAGAGGCACGAGCGATGGTAGCAGAAGAGAGCAAAAAGTATGATGACCTCCATACTGACTTCAAGCAGATGATGCATATGTTTCAGCAATCGCAAAAGCCGCCATCTTGACATTAGTTTTCTTATTGTAAGAATGTTTTTAAGTTTTGTCATGTTTAACATTATTATAAAAATATTTTAAATTATACTTTATTTATTTGAAGTATCATTTAGAATTAATGTTTTTGGTTGTATTTTTTTATGCTAAATTTACTGTTTTTGGCTGCATTTTATACTATATTTGTTGTATTTGGTTGGATTTTAATGCAGGAAAGGTTGTATATTGGTGAAAAAAATATTACAAATCTACCAAAATTAGCGGCGTTTGTGGGAAAAGCGACGCTAAAAGTCAAGGCTTTTAGCGGCTCTTTTTTTACAAACACCGCTAAAAGCCTTGACTTTTAGCGGCGCTTCTCCCACAAACGCCGCTAAAATCTTTGACTTTTAGCGGCGTTTTTTTTTCAATAAACGCCACAAAAATTTGTGGCATTACCTATAGCGGCGTTTTTTGCGGCGTTTTAGGAAGCGCCGCTAAAAGTTTTAGTGGTGCTTAAAAACGCCGCTAAAAGTCTATTTTCCTGTAGTGACTTTGTCGATATTTAGGATTTGCTTCAAAAAGAAATCTTATTTGAAGAAAAATTGAAACAAGGTAGTACTTATCAAAATGCATCTATGGTAAATTCGCAAAATTCAAATTCTTCCTCTACTTTTAAGGGTTTGAAATATTCCACGGGCTTTGGGACTTACTCTTGGTCCACTCGCAATACTCAACCTCAATGTTTTGGAAAACATGTGGTAAATTCACAAGGTACATCTAATTCTAAGTTTTCCACTACTTCATCTTCGTCTACTATTCCTACTGGTAGGCAATGTGCTCGCGAGGTTAAACGTTTTAAATGTAATGGTTGTGGATACCTTAGCTGTGATTGTCTTAATCGTCGCTTGATGATAAGCAATGGACATCTTAGATGCATGTAGACATCTTGAGTGATCAAGATGTCATCGACAATCTGCCGCCAGCTATGAAACTTGCTTGGTTAGGCTTGATAAGCTTAACCATGATACGTCTAAGGCTTGATAACCTCGTAGAGCACCGTACATAGGCTAATCGGCTTTAATTCAGAACTAAATTCCAATCCCACAGTTTTCGGAATAAAGACGAGAAGTGTCCTATTATGATTTTAGTCCTTGAAAGCAAAATCTGTTTCTTTCAAAAATAGCCCAGAATTCCCAGATTTTTATAAGTCAGGCATTTTTTCTTAAATTTCCAGATGTTAAAATATTTACAATTTAATCCCTATAACATCAATTCTTATCACATAATGTTTTCTTTTCTAAATTTCAAATAAAAAACCATAAATAACAATTAATATATTAAAATTTCAGATTTTCACATTTCAACTCTTAAATTTGAACTTTTATAAATTTCTCGAAGTTAATCCTTTTTATGATTTAATCCTTACTTCAAATCATTCTCTCACAACATATTACTTGTTTTAACTTCCTTCAATATCCAATAGATATATTTTCTGAGTTTATACTTCTTACAATCAAGAGGGCTTTAGGGATCTTACACTGGCCTCAAACTTGGGGATACGTTCTCCCTGAAGACCGAAGCTACATCCACTCGACGCGTTGATTCCCCCTGGTCATTGTCTTCCATAGCAGCTGCTCTGTGTTTCTCCTTAATCCAAACTAGTTTCAATTAATCTCGGTTTAAAACGAGAGAGGGCATTAACTTGAGTAGCTGCCCGAGCACTAAAGAGGAACCACCAGCAATGCCATTCTTTGTTGGTTTGACAGCTTATGGGCTTCAGAAAGCATTTTCGGCCCAGCCACCATTCCTCTTCCTTTGGACCTGTCACCGAATTTCTTAGTTGGCCCAGGCGCCTTAGCCTTGAAAGTTAATTCCTTGCTCTCAGGGTCATTAATAGCAAATCCTTTTATTTACGCCGTCTTCATTAGTGCTATGAATTTCCATATCATGCTCTCCATCAAGGACCGAAATTCGGGAGCCACCTTCATTAACGCCATGATTTCCTAATTTTTTATCTTGTCCATTATTCGATTTCCTTCTATTCTTTCTTTTCACAATCATCCAAGATTCAAAGTTCTCCTCCGCCACTCTCCGGTGTAAGTCCGCCGTTGGTGAAGCATTCCATTCCGCAGGCTCATCGTTAACCTCAGCATTCATTTTATGTATACATATATCCTGGATATGTCCATAATGACCACAACCAAAGCAGACAGTTGGAAGTCTTTCATATTCAACACGCTGAAGATTCCCATCAATCATGACTTTTGATATTAACGGAGCAGAAAGATCAATACTAACCGTCATCCTAGCGAATCGACCCCGCGAGCCACTATCAGTATTATAGTCGATCATTATAACCTGTCCATACCTCTAATAGCCATAAAGATACTTTTCTTATACATGGTGCAAGATAAGCTAGGCAATCTGATCCACACCATGACTCTACGAGGATAAGCTTTATCAGTGGAAAACGTAGGTGACCAAGGTTGTACAGTTAAGTACTGCACGTAAATGATCCAGGGACCCTCCGTCAGAACTTTGGAATAATCCTCCTCATCTTTGAATCTGACCAGATCATAGTCGATCAGGTCATCGTCCCGACAACGAACCTTCTTGGTGGCTCTCTCAACTCCAAGGTTAGAAGACACCGGCAGAGAAAAACCTTAGAATCCATTGGTGAATAGATATTTAAAACAGTAGTTCTTTTAAATTCAAAAAATTTTAAAAAAAAATGGGGTTACTATAAAAAGAGTGTATATATAAATAGATAGATACCGAAAACAAAATCATTGTCAGAGAAGCTAACCGCAAGATCCCAGTAATGAGCAACAAAAGAGAGTTTTCTTACATGCAGTATTTTTTATTAACTTTTTAACTTGAAATTAAAGATATATTTTATTTATTAAATAAAATTTAACGAAAAGTATTAATATAATTTATAATTTTTAACAATTTTATTGATAAAGGATTAAATATTTTGTCTAGCCAAGATAACATTGTTTTATTTATACTATATTGACACTTAATCCCTTTAGACTAAAGATATTTTGGGGTCCTAGCATTAATAATTACTAAATTTATGTTAATAAGTGTTTAAGAAATTTAAAGTTTAGTAAAAAAATCAAATATATATTTTATATCTTGATAGATTGAAACCAAAATAAAACAATCTAATTAAAAAGATGTTCTTCGATACATATTCACTATAATACACTACCACCCAAGCAAATTTATATATTGACCATTCAACCAATTAACTTATTACTCGAATTGTTCATATTTATTTAATAGTCTTAAAAATATTATTTTTTAATTTTATAGTTAGTTGAAATTTAATCTAAATTTTAATTATCTAAAAAATTTAAATTAATTTGAAATAATTTCAATCTTATTCTAAATTAATTTACTTTCAAATAAGTATTCTGTGTAAAGCAAATACTAAATGGAGAAGTGAGAGAGGGAAACTGAAATCTCTTGTACACATTTGAATAAACACATGTCATCAGGTATTTTCAATTTTCCACTGTGATTATATTCTTGTAAGTTTAAATTCATGCTATTGCTCTCATGACTTTTTAACTTGGGTGGAGAGAATTTAACTTGTAGTTGTGTACTATATTACTCGGACTTGGTGTTGAATATCTTATTCGAGATTATATACGTTCAATTTTAAAATTCTTCATTGATATCAAGAGAAATAAAGGGCATAGGTGGTACTTATAAGCAATGAATTAATGTCCATAGGATACAACTGGCGCCGGTGAAACAGATAAAATAGTAGAGCAGAGCAGAGGTGATTAGAATTTTGAACCAACGGGACGGAATGGCAGTAAGGACAAATTGAAAGGGAAATAGCACGGCAAAGCAATAATTCCGCCCCCATGTGTTGGGGAAAATTTTTGAGTCACGTAGCTTTTGATGCAAAACTCTTTGTTTTAAAACCATTGGAGCTAATGGCATTAGGACAACAAATGAAACTACGAGAAGACCGGGGCCGTCTTTGCCCCTATTTTATCTTGATTGCGATAGTGCACCACCCAACAACGATAAATGGCAACTTTATTGACCATCAAGATCAAAAGGAATATACATATATATATATATATATATATATAGGACTCTTGTAGGAGCCAAAGTGAACCCCTCAGCATCATTACACTATCTAATTTCTAAGCCTTCAAAATCCCATTCCTTGGCTGTGAAAGCTTTGATTGAGTGAAGCCTTCTATACTTCACCTTTGCTTCTTTGTTGACAGTTTTCTAAGGTTCTTCACACAAACTAAGCTGCTAGAATAGGTTTCTCATTGATGAATTAATCAAATAAAAGGTGGATTGGAAAGTATGAACAAAATTTGTCAGTGGTTTCTCTGCAAAAAATCACTATCCCATTTCACTTTCGACCATAAAAACCAGGCTGACCTACTCATATCATTTAACTACGTTATGGTGTCATACAAGTACGAAAACAGCATTATGCAAATAAATGGTATAATTTTGTACGTGAAACATGCACACGCCAAAGGAGATGAGTAAAGGGCTCACAATTCAAAAGATAGGTAAATGTCAGCTTTAATATATTGACAGTGCAAAAGATATTAAGAAATACTATAAAACTGGACCAAAAGAGAGCTGAAAAGGCGGCAATAATAAAACAATAAAACTGGCCATATGACTAATGTTGCAGCACTTGAAGTGGTGTAGATGCCAGCTGATAAGATTACCAAGTAGACATTCACAGAACACAAGGCAAATAACAGCTTTTGATCTCTCTATCTTTCATTTCCTAAAGCTACGAGAATTATATAACTTTTTGAATAATGGCAGCTAGGTTGTCCAGTAGCAGTTATTTATTAGTTTAATTACAAATTCGATCACAAAATCTTTTCTTTATGATACAATAATAATGCCTGCACAACACTTTAAACAAATAATGACTTGAGATATTAATTAGACTGATAGAAAGAGATTAAGTTGCCAGTCATAATTCTCACATTTATATTTTAGTTCACTGAATCTAGTAAATTACATCATTAATAAACTATTTTAATTTTTTAAAAATATTTTAATGTAGTTGACATAAGTGATTTTATGATTTATATTAAAGTTATGCTATGTTAGCTAACCCATGATAGGAGCCATGCTCCGTGCATGTTACTTGAATCATATATAAAGTAATATTTATTAAAAACAAGGAAATACCAAACAAAAGGAGCAATGAATGATTAAAATATTTAAGTAATTAAAATTAGTTGGTGGCATCAGGACATGCATGAATGGATATATAATTAAAAGTATATGAGATGATCTGTAAAAGAAGTTGAACAATCGAGTTGGCCTCTCATAACTGGATCAATTCAACTTTCTCGTGAACATCTGCGAATACAGCTAAGTTAAACAGCAAAAAATTTCCATTCCTGGCAGCCTTTAAAATAATCTCACCACGCTAGTAGATCCACTTGAAGCTCACCAATATTCAGATCTGATTTTCAAACATCCCAACTACTTTCAAGACTAGATATATAACATGTCTTAGGATAATCTACATCCCCTTTTTCTTGCAGCTAAGCATTGTTGAAAAACAACATATTTTATGAAGCAAAAGGGAAAACCCTAACCAGCAGCTAAGTTTCTAATTTTCGTTTGATAAAACCTTCATTCACCTAACGCCTACGCATTCAAATTCATTGGATGAATACAAATAACCATGACAATAAACTTGAGCAATTGGAGATCTCAAAGGAGATATTAGCTAGGGTAGGCTAAAGCCTAATTCCAGTGGTCCATCTACAGCATTCAATATAACTGAAACTTCAAATAATTGTGCCTTATTTGAGTAGTAACCCTATTATAGTTAAAAAGTTCTCCAGAATAATATATAGGCAGTTTTAAGTAGTCAACAATTTTACACTGTAAACAGATTAAAAAGCATGTTTTCCCATTAACGAGGGAGCAGTGAGCCATACAGACTCTAGCAAAAAGGCAAAAATTTGACTGCAATGGGATCTTTGGTTTTGGAAATGTATGAAAATTGACTGAAAGTTAATAATATTTATGGATGCAACTATAGCTGCAAATTGTTCAGCTAGCTCAGCTGATAACTATGCAAATTTTATCTACAAGTATCCAAGTAAAGAGATTTTCGAACCTCTCAGGTCTGTGTGGAACCTACACATGGGGGACACACCTACACTTATATAAAACAAAGTCAAAATTAACAATTAACATAAAGACGATCCAACAAACTGTGAGAAATATTCAGCAAAGACAAAACTCTATATAGCTGAAGAAAATTCCAAGTGCCAAAAACAAAAGCTATTATTCTCTTTCTCTCTCTTCTATTACAGTGTTACTGCAGATTAGGAGTACTCTTTTCATCTTTTTCTTTGATTTAGAGGGAAGCAACGAAAGCCATTTAGGGTTAAGGTTTTTTTTCATTAAAGCAAAGAACCATGGAAATTATTGAGCTATAACCTATATTTGTAATCAATTTGTGATCAAATCATGTCTAAAAAAACTTCTATCAGTCCATAAGAAAACTACAGGCAAGTGGATCAGAAAGGCAAAACTAAACCAACAATAAAGAATAATTAGATAAAAAGGAAAAGTAGCAAGCACCCAAAGTAGCATTTCAAATCCCTGCAGGGACGATCGATCTTGAAATTTTGCTTTTGGCCCTGTGTGTATCTTCCCACAGCTTTATTGAACCGCAAAAAAAATAGCCGTATACCGCCCACATGGATGCACCATTAACAACAACAGGCAACCAACGATCTATGACGAAGTTGCAGTTCAAGAAAGCTGTGGAAGAATACCAAGAGGGCCATTTTTTTCCTTTTTCCTCTCACCACCATCATTCTTAAAGAATAACCCTAAAGCTCGAAAACCAAGCATGGCTTCAAAACAAAAACAAAAGCGAATTATGAGAAATTGAATAAAGGGAGATTATACTTACAGAGTAACGAGATGGGTATTTATACCGAAACGAGAGACTTTACTTCACTTTTTTTTTTTTTACCACCAATCCCGAGAAGAGAATATTATTGTTTTATTATTTATTTTATATTACTATTTATGTAACAATCATACCCAATCAAATAATAGATCCCAACAAAATTGTCACATTAAAATTTTTTAAAAGTTTTATAATATTCATATATACTTAATTTATTATCACTAGACTCAATTTTAACGTTCAAAATTTAATTTTATCTTTAATTTCAAATTTTATTCGTATATCCATCATCCAAGCTTATTTCATAGCTTTAATTTAAATTATTCTCGCAAATTTGTATATACAACTCTAACAATATTTCAAATCATATACAATTCATAATTGATCTAACTTACCAAATTTTAAATTTCTATTATTTTAATTCATAAGTATTTATTTAATATTTCCTGAAATTAAGTATATAATTGTTATATTCATATTTATATATAAATGTTTCAAAATTTTAAAAGGAGCCCTTATACCTCATATTTTACAAATTTTATAAAACAGTATGTGAAAATTAAATTTTACAATTTTTATGATTTAGTCTATAAAATTCTAAATTTACATAGTTTTACAATTCAGTCCTAAAAATCAGATATTTTTATTTTATATTTCAGTCCTAAATCCTCGTTTTCACAGTTTTTCAAAACAGTTCCTTTCCTAAAATTTTCACATTTTATAATTTAGTCCCTACAACTAGAATTGTCAAATTTTCCACAAATTAGTCCCTGATTTTCAAACCATTAAACTTTCATTTTCTGTTTTCAGGATTGTAAATTCTCAAATCATATAAATTAGTCTTACAATTAAAGTTTTGAAATCTTTACAATTCAGTCCTTTTAATTTAAAACATGCTAATTTAAGCACAATTTTCCCAAAAATTTAGATATCGTATTCTTATAGCCTTATCATAAAAATCTAAACTTTAATTTCTCTATTTAGTTCCTTGATTTTGAAATTTTTCATAACTTTCAATTTAGTCCTTATTTAATTTTTATCAAATTAATCACTTAAAATCATCCACTAAATTATTCATAAAATCATTCACCATTCACATCATACATGAAAAAAATACTTTCATCACTTAGAACATGGAAAATAATTATACACACTTAATTCTTACAATTTCATATCAAATTATACATTCAAATAAACATAACATAATAATTGGAACAACTTACGCATGTTTTCTCCCACTTCCATCTTTGTCTTCAAGCCTTCATGGTTGGTTTCATATGAAAAGACACACTTGAATTAGAATTGGATGTGACATCTAACTTTAACTTCAAAGAATTTTGAGTTAGATATATGCTTAAAAATGGGCCAAATTGAAATAAATAGAAAACTCTTTTTCTCCTCTCTTCTCCCCCGTGCACCCCACATGAGGGGTTTTTATAGAAGAGAATAATTTGCCTTCATATTTATAAACTTTTCATTATTTTTTTATTTAACATTTAATTATGTAATTAATTAAATCAAGAATTCATAGTCAATCACATGATTTTAATCCAATGGCTATAATTTCTCCCATCAAAATATCTTTTTTTAATTTAAAATTCAAAAATAATATTTAATGAAAAAATGACCAAATTGGCATTGTCGTAACCATTTTTTTGTGGAAAACGGGAATCGACTTGGATTTTGAAAATGAACACAAAAAGCGGGAGTCGCCACCGATCCTTTTGACTAGGTGTGATCGGGTCACCTCGTTAAAGTGGTTGTTTTCAATAAATAACTTGATTTATTTAAACAACAATTTTGGTCTACGAAAATCAGAAAATGAGTTCGGGAGTCGGTTAGTACGAGGAAGGATTAGCACCCTCGATACGCCCAAAAATTGGTACCTAGTTGATCAATTAGTGTTTTTGTGTCGAAGATTGAAAACTTGAAAGATATTGAAATACGATCCCCTTTTTATATAAAAAAAAGTTCAAGTGTTAAAGACCTTCTCGTCTCAAAATATGAAATGTTACATCCAATGAGTTAGGACACGACATCTTGAATTTTCGAGAGCGAGCTTGCCTTTTATGTAAAATTTATGTATTTTAATTTGTTAGAAGGGTATTCGATTATTTAGAGTAAACGAGAAAAATCGAAACCCAGTAAGTTAGGGTACGTTTTCCCGAATTCTCAAACACCGAATATTGCCTTTGTTTTAAAACAAATTCATATTTCGAGGTGACAAAATGTCATACCCGGTAAGTTAGGGCGCAACACTTGTACCTCCGAGAATAAGCATTTTTCAAGACTCGCATAGTGATTTAAAAAAGTATTCCGTTATTTAGGTTAAATGAGAAAAATCGAAACCCAGTAAGTTAGAGCATGATTTCCCGAATTTTCGAATACGAAATATTGCTTTTATTAGAGAATTCTCTTTTTATGAAATAATAGCAAATATGAAATTTTAAACTATGTGTATTTGATTTGTTTGGAATAAGGTAAAACAATCTACATTAAATGTATGCATTCGAGCTTTAATGCACGATGTGATTTGAATGAAACGAGGAAAAATGATGGTATAAACGTGGCATAATAATTAGCGAATAAAATCCTACCACAATAAATCACAATGACAATATGAGTAAACGAACTACAAAGTATCTAATGACAAAAACCATACAACACATATTATATTGGCATCAATATTAATGCTAAAGAAATGAAACAAAACAATAAATGAAACAACTTGAAGTAACTAGTATGAAACAAATTAAAATGAAGGAGGTATAAAACGATTTAAAACAAATAATGTACAAAGTAAATTAAAAAAAATGAATAACAAGCTAATTTTAGATGAGAAATATATGTAAAAACACGTTTAAAATAAATATTACAAAAAGCAATTCAAAATAAATAATATGAAACAATTTAAAGTCATCAATGTATAAAACAATAAAAATGATACATAGAACAAATAAAATAAATAATTTATAAAGCAATTTAAAATAAATAGTAAGAGGTTTAAAATAATAACAGATGAAAAATAAATTTGAAACAAGTAATATATATATATATATAAATATTTAAACAAGATGTTATATGAAAGCATTAAAATAGCAGATTATACAAATAAAAGACTAGATTAAAATTAAACCTAAAATAAAAGGAAGAATTTACAAATAAGATAGTTTTTAAAAAAATAAAAAGTGCAAAGTATATAAATGTATAGGGACTAGGATGAAATAATCCAGTCCCAAAACGCGCACCTTGGAGTGGACTAAAATGAAATGGTGTACAAATTCTTTGGAGAAAAATTAAAATAAAACACATGGATGCCAATAGGGTCTGCTGGAATGTGATGCAAAATGAGGGATTAATTGTGGAAATTTCCCATTTGACATATAAATGCATAAATTGGGTGCAGGCATGGATCAACATGCCCCCACCCTTAAACACCACCATTTCAATATTAAAAAGCAAAAACAGAACCATGAACTCGCCATTTTCAATGAAACTTATACCTAACCCCCCCAATTTTTCTCTTATTCTTTACCTTGGCAGACTCTTAGGCTTCACCAAGATAATACGCCTCCACCACTGTCATGGTTTCATTTGGACCACAAGGATCTGTCGACCATCAGGCCGAAGGAGCCAACATCGACTAAATCAACACCAAAAATAGTAAATAAATTCCTCTTTTAGATTTGTCAAGTAGATTCGAAATAGGGTAAGAAAAGAATAAGAACACAAAAAAAAAAACGAAAACCTTGAAATCACTGCTTTTCCTATTTTTGTTGCTTTGTAATGTTCTCTTTTTTGTTATAAATATGCAGCAAGTAAAGATCAAGAAGAAAAAAAAAACTAGAACCCAAAAAAAATCAAAAAGAAAAATTGATCTGAAAATCCTTCAAACCTTTTTTTCTCTCTATGTAATCTCCCCCTCTAAAATACAATCGATTCTCCTCTTCAAAAATCCCATCCATCCCCCCTTTTTAACCAGCATATTGATATGGCTTTTACAACATAATAATAATTTTTTACTATTTGCTACAAGAACTCGTCGTGGCCCTGTTGCTTTTCCATAATTGCAGTGGCGATGGCGGGCAATTGGCGATGGTGAGCCAGTCTGTGGCTAGGGTTTTTGTTTCCTTTTTTGGCTGAAAATTGTTTAGGTGTTGGGCCATTGGGCTTTTAGCTTTTTTTTGGGGGGGGTTTGGTTTGATTGTTTTTTTTTTTATTTTTTGGTAGGCCCGGGCAAATTTTGGGCCTTACAGCTGCCCCTCTTTGCTCATTGTCGTGTAACGAGAATAGAGCAAAGACTATAAAATGACCAATTTTGCCTGGGCTCGCCGAGTCTTGAGTTATTGATCCTTGATCTTCTTTAAATAGCCTCTTGACGGCTTCAATCTGCTTCACTGCAATTCAAGAAGGCGATACCTGCTATCTTTGATCTGCTCCCCGTCTAATACAGAGACACCAAATCTGTCATCTTTGATCTGCTCTCCGCCACTACAGAGATGCCAAATCTGTTATATTTGATCTGCTCTCTGCCGCTACAGAAACGCCAAATCTGTTATCTTCAATCTGCTCTCCGCCGCTACAGAAACGCCAAATCTGTTATCTTCGATCTGCTCTCCGTCGCTACAGATACGCCAAATCTGTTATTTTCAACTCGTTCCCTATAAGCACAGGGATGCCATGCTGAAATCTTCAATCTGCTTCACTGTAAGCATAGGAATGTCAGATCTGCTATCTTCGATCTGTTCCCTATAAGCACAGGGATGCCAAATCTGCTATTTTCAACTTGTTCCCTATAAACACAGGGATGCCATGCTGAAATCTTCAATCTGCTTCACTGTAAGCACAGGAATATCAGATCTGCTACCTTCGATCTGTTCCCTATAAGCACAGGGATGCCAAATATGCTATTTTCAACTTGTTCCCTATAAGCACAGGGATGCCATGCTGAAATCTTCGATCTGCTTCACCGTAAGCATAGGAATGTCAGATCTGCTATCTTCGATCTGTTCCCTATAAGCACAGGGATGCCAAATCTGCTATTTTCAACTTGTTCCCTATAAGCACAGGGATGCCATACTGAAATCTTGTTCCCTTTAAGGAAATCTACTGTAACTTTTAGTCGTTCCAACGCCATTTCAGGGAGAAGAGATCTACTGAAACTTTAAGGAGATCTGCTGTGGCTTTTAGCCGCTCCAACGCCATTTCAGGAAGAAGAGGTTCACTAAAACTTCAAGGAGATCTGCTGTGGGTTTTAACCGCTCCAACGCCATTTCAGGAAGAAGAGGTTCGCTGAAACTTCAAGGAGATCTGCTATGGCTTTTAGCATCTCCAACGCCATTTCAGGGAAAAGAGACCCACTGAAACTTCAAGGAGATCTGATGTGGCTTTTAGCCGCTCCAACGCCATTTTAGGGAAAAGAGATTTGATTTCTAGCCTGTTACCCTACTACTTAGGGGGTTAAGGCCCATTGTATTCGATCTGTTTCCCTACTACTTAGGGTGATAAGATCTGTGAATTTAACTTGTTACCCTACTACTTAGAGGTTTAAGGTTTTTCGTCTTCAATTATCTCCACTAATGCTTAGGGAGACAAGATCTGTAAATTCAACCTGTTACCCTACTGGTTAGGGGGTTAAGATTTGTAAATCTTCAGCCTGTTACCCTACTGCTTAGGGGTTTAAGGTTTGTAAATTCGGCTTGTTACCCTCTCGCTAGGGGTTAAAGCCCATCATCTTTGATCTGTTTCCCTACTACTTAGGGGGTTAAGATCTGTAAATCTTCAGCCTGTTACCCTACTGCTTAGGGGTTTAAGATTTGTAAATTCGGCTTGTTACCCTACTGCTTAGGGGGTTAAAGCCCATCATCTTTGATCTGTTTCCCTACTACTTAGGGGGTTAAGATCTGTAAATCTTCAGCCTGTTACTCTACTGCTTAGGGGGTTAAGGCTTGTAAATTGACTTTTACCCTCTCGCTAGGGGTTAAAGCCCATCATCTTCGATCTGTTTCCCATCGCTTAGGGGTTAAGATCTTCATCTTCGATCTGTTTCCCTACCGCTTAGGAGATAAGATCTGCAATTGATCTATTACTCTACCGATTAGGGTTTAAGACCCTTCGTCTTTGATCTGTTTCCCTCTTGCTAGGGGTTAAGATCGTAAATCTTGACTGTTACCCTACCGCTTGGGGTTTAAGGCTTGTGAATTCACCGATTCTAGGGACATCACCTGTAGAATCAGTTCCATATATCTATGCTTATGTCAAATGATTAGGATGCTATGATCGAAATGAATCAAATGCTCCTAAATAGATGTGTTATGAATGTGTTAAATAATTAGGATGATATGATTGAAATAACTCAAATGCTCCTAACTAGATGTGTTATTATATGAACGTAGAAATGTCATGAGCCCTTTTTAAAAAAGGCTTAAGGTATCATCGTGCATTGTTCATTAGGACATTATCACTGATGTATTACGCTGGCATCTTGTTCAGCCGGTATTCTTGACAGAAAAGTCAAAGAAACAATCACATTTTGCTCGGCAAGCTTGCCCCACTGTAATTTCAGAGTCCCTTCCACTGTACCTTTTGGGACATAAAGTTTGTGCCTCCTACTGTAATTTCAGAGGAATAACATTTGGTTTCTTCCATCCATTCCGCTGCAACTCAAAGGCATAGTATTTGTATCATCTTCAATCGGTTTGATCTGTTACACTATTCCCCAGGTGTAATGACCGGATGTACATGAATGCAAAGTATCAATTCTTTTCTCGAGAATGACCCTCTTTTACACTTAGGTTGACATTACTCGTCATTTGTCGAGGTTGTATCACTGATGAAATGTCTCGTCTTTTGGTTCAACCAATAAAGAGTCCAAAGAGATAAAATTTCCAACCTTTAGGCTTGGTGAGTTCTAAACTATAGTCCTGTTTCAGGTTCTTGTATTATTTAGAAACTTCCAGAGTAATATGCAAAACTTCTTTTGTGAAAGTGTTATTAGTCCATTAATCATTATTTCAATGCAAAATGCTTGAAAAAGATCAAAATAATTAACAAGAAGGAAATTGATTATGAGCATAGCTCGAAATGGATAAATTAATCAAAGATTGCAAATGAAATAAGAATGAAATCAACTCAAAACGAATGATTTAACCAAAGATAGCAATGCAATAAGAAGAAAATTTATTTGGACATATCTTGAGAAGAATCAAAGATAAAAAATTCAAAATGGGCAAAATAGAAGCTAGATGCCCCAGATATCGCAGCCTGAGCTTCTCTGTACCAACTTCTTGAGGACCTTTCTGAGTTCAATATGTGTTTAGGGGATCCGGAGTACTTTGTCGATGCCCCGAGACGTAGCATACTTCTTCATTGTTAATTCAGGCATAGCAAGACTAATGTATGCCCCACTTTGATCCAAATTTGAGCTGCCCTTTTCGGGTTTTCAACTTGAATCCCTTTTAGTCTCAAGGCTCTATTTGCGGGGTTTCGCCTTGGCTTCTCTTTTTTTCCGCTTTTTTTTTAGAATTTTTTTTTTTGTGTTTTTGTGTTTTTGTGTTTTTTTTTTTGGTTTTTTTTTTTTGCCTTTGCCTTTGCCTTTGCCTTTGCCTTTGCCATATAACGGCTAATCTTTAAACAGACTGCGACCTTTTGACATTGTACAGCTGTGTTAGACATGATTTTCTGGCACTCTTTATTGGCACCCCTTTTTTTGAAATTTGATGACTGTCGACCTAGTGACATTGGCACATGAAACAACTTTTATCCTTTTCGCGGGGTAAACGATGACCCCAAAGGCGAATCGGTATTGGTTAGAAGCTTTCAAAGAGATCGGCCCATAACCTCCATGCCCCACATAGAGAAAGTCGAAAGAATGAAGGGGCACCTGAATTTTCTCTCTATAAATTTGGCATTTACAGCATACTGATGCAATCCCTTTCTATGATGGGCCAGCAGAACCCAAATCTCATGATTAGCCTGGCCATCGTAAAACCATTAGCATATGTCATTCAAAACCTTGCAACATCCTCCTGTCTTAGTAGCCAGGCGTATCTTGATATGATCGTGCAAAAAGTCTTTAAATTCTAGGAAGTGACTCAATGACGTCTCGCTTTGCCTTTGTGGTAATACAGACTCCGATGTTTGCCTCTTTCTCTTGTCCTAGGCCTACTGTCTACTGTCTTTTTGTAAGAGAGGATCTGTTTTCATCTTACTCTACCATCCTTAACAAATTAGAGAGTAGTCTACATCTCTATCATCTTCAGAGTGTTGAGATCCCTTTAGGCCCATATTTCGCTCAAAAGGAGACTCGGAGTCAATGACAACGTCACTCACATCATTGATATCTGGGGACGCACTGAAGGCAGATTCCAAAGAATAAATTATTTTAAGAATGATTATTTGTATGGTATGATCATGGATGAAGTATACATGAATATTTGAAAGAAAGTCCAAAGAACAAAAGAATCTATGAACAATTATTTGTATAGTATGAAATAAAAGAATATTTACTCAAAATGTAACACCCCTAACCCGTATCCGCTGCCAGAACAGGGTTTCGGAGCATTACTACCATTTACAGATCACTAAAAAAAATTTAAATACTTACCGATTCAATGCATCATATAAATAAATATATTACCATTCAATCAACAGTTTGACAGTTGTATAAGCATCAAACAGCAACATTGTTAGTATACTTGCACATATCTCATATAAATTCAACACTGATATATCTATTTTCTCGACATATCGCACTTGAGTTTAATAATAGTCTCAATTACATAATTTTCCTTGTATCAACATATCAAAGATAATCATATATGTACATGTCATGAAACATATCATGCTCTTACCATTTCTTCATAAGCATATATCATTCATTTCATTATATCAATATTTCATGCTCCATCATTTCCATATATTTTATGTATATTTATTCCGGTAATAGCTTATATCAAACTTAACATAAATTATATTTCATGTACTTATACTTATTTCGTTTATCTATCTTCATAATTATTTCATATAACCATTCGTCATCGATACATATTACACGAATATCAATTGTTTAACAGATGTTAGGCGTCTCCCATCCACGGTCTTATTTATCTTTGACATGATGCCATAGTGTCTTTCAACTATGGTCTTACTCATTTTCGTCATGTTGCCATGGTATCTTTCAACCATGGTCTTGTTCATTTCATATCACGTTGCCATGGTATCTTTCAACCATGGTCTTACACATTTTATATCGAGTTGCCATGGTATCTTTCAACCATGGTCTTACACTCAGTTGCCATGGTATCTTTCAACCATGGTCTTACACATTTCATATCGAGAGCACACTCATGAACCTCATCCTTACAATGGGATTACCGGTCAGGCTAAATCCTCAGTAATATAAACTCATAGAGTATTGTCGGGATTACCGGTCAAAGCTAAATCCTCGCAACGACAATTACTCTAATGAGCTTGGATCTAAATTACCATCAAAGCTAAATTCAGACCCTAATTCGGATTACCCGTCCGGCTAAATCCATTTTACACATATTCTTCGGGAGGGCTATATCAGATAGGATCACCCGTCCGGCTAGATCCTTTTTACCGTCAATTCCTTTTCAGAGATCCATCGAATTTTCCTTTCATTCAACCGGGATTTCTTCTTCTTTTATCAAATTTATCAATGTTTCATAAATTTTCATAAAATGAACATTCAAATCATATTCACATCAATAACATACAATCTCAAGCATTTAAGAATATAATTCAAGTTACACGAACTTACCTCATTGATTGCTCGTGTTTATTATTTCATTATTCTGATATATTTTCTTTTCCATGATCAAGTCTCGTATTTGTGTCGTCCGGATCTTTATAAATAAGTTTGATCATCATTTTCATTCATTTCATATTCTAATACATTTAATTAATGCTTTAGGCAAAATTACCATTTTGCCCCTAAACTTTTAATTAATGCGATTCCATCCTTAGGGACAGGAAAGTAAAATTCTTGCAATTTAATCCTTATTTCCAACTATTATTCTCATATATATTGATAACAGTCCATGAATTCTATAAAATATCAAAATTTTCCATAATTTCAACACTTTTCAATTTAATCCCTAAAACATGTTTTCCCCCGATCTTGAACTAAATTGATAATTTCGTTAAATTTTTTGTAATTTAAATAATAAAATAATCTATTTCATGCAATTTAGTCATTTCGACATTTTTACAAAATTGCCCATAAAATTTTACTTTTATTCAATTTAGTCCCCGAGCCTAAAACATGCAAATTAGCCATGCTAGATGAATATTCATACATATTTTCCTCCTCCTCCTCTCCATTCCACATCCTTAATTTATATAACATACAACAAGTAACATTATCAATAATTTCACTATTTACTTATATGTACATTCAAAACTGTCCATTTGCGTCATAGTCACTAAATTATTTATATATTAAGCTACAGAACTCGAAATTAAGATCCGTTAATTTTTCCTGAAACTAGACTCAAATTTATTCTTATCATAAAATTTTAAGAATTTTTGGTTTAGCCAATTAGTACAGTTTATTCATTAAAATCACCCCTGTTCTGCTGTCTGACAGTTCTGACCCTTCTTCACTAAAAATTAGTTATCTCCTTTTACAGAATTCAAATGATGTTCTAGTTTGTTTCTAATAAAACTAGACTCATTCAGGATTCTATAAATATAAATTTAAGCCTCTAATTATTTTTCTTCATTTTTTTATTATTTTTCAAAATCTGAACAGGGGAACCCAGATTCATTCTGACCTTGTCTCACAAAATTCATTATATATCAAAATTTACAAATTCATTGCTTACACTGTTTCTTCTATGAGAAACTAGACTCATTAAGATTTAATTCCATATTTTTTTCATCTTCTAATTCAATTTATACAATTTATGGTGATTTTTAAAATTTAGACTACTGCTGCTGTCCATAACTGTTTTAGTGCAAGATATTAATTACCATGTTATAACACCCTTATTTTCTTTTTCTACACCATTTCTCATCACTTTCTCTTATTTTCTCTTCACTAACATATCAAGAACATAGGACCTTATGTAATAAAACTCTACTATAACATTATTTCCATGATTTATCAACAATAACAAACTTAAAAACATATTGAAATCTTGATGTACTTACCTTATTCTCTTGATACCAATCTTTAACTTGATTTTCTCTCCTCCAGCTTCTATTTCTTGAATCCAACTTGATATTCTAACTCCCCATGTTCTCCTTAACATTTTCTCTCTTGGTAGCTATGGAAATTCATTTGATTTTTGGGTGAAAATGGTGAATTTTTGGTAAAAGGACCAAATTGTAAAGAAAGTAAAACTTTCTTTCTTCCTCTCTTTCTCTCACGTTAGTTTGCATGGAAAGGAAAGATGATGAAAATTCTTCATCTTTCTTTCCTTATATACTAAATAAATAATAATAAAATAATATTAAATATCTCATAAAATATTAATAAAATAATATTTATCTAATTAATTAATTTAAAATATCATTAACATAATCATTACATTCTAGAATTCTCTCTCTTACTAATTGACCATTTTGCCCTTCATGATCTTTTAGAATTCCATCCTTGAGTCATCATTTAATTTGGTAAAATTGCAATTTAGTCCCTCATAGTTCTTCACTTATTCAATTTGGTCCTAATTCATCCATTTTCCTTAGTTTCTAGATCATTCTACCCTTAAAATATTTACACTATTGGTCCTTCAACTTTTCATATTTACACTTTAACCCTTTAAGTCTTGAGTATTTACTCTTAGGCAACAAAACTTTTCTAACTTTTACAATTTAGTCCTTTCCTAAATCAAGATATCATAATTTACTTCCCAATGTTGCCATAACTCAAAACTTCCCTTTTTATCACTTTATTTCCTTATTTTATTATATCAAGGATAATGTATTACTGTAAAGATTTTCAGGGTATTACACAAAAAAGATGCATTTTATTGAAATAAAGACTTAGGACACAAGCCTATTTAACAAAAGGATTTTTATTGCTTCTAGGCTTAAAGCAACAAGCGTGTTCCGAATATTACTCTAGATTAGCTCTAAAAATACAGGGATTTCTTCTACAGTCCCATTGTTCAAAACATCCCCAAGTACGCAAGGGTTTGAAACTATTATTCTTCAGTTTCCTCTTTGGATATGTCATTCAGATTCCCTGATATTCCTTCCAAGCTTTTGACTTGTTCAAGGCATTGCAACTCTCTTGCCACCACTTTCAAATCGTATCTACTGCATTGTCAGAGCGATTTGGTTCTGAGGAATCGTCAAACTTTACAAATCCCATTTCAATGAACCTTTCAACCAACTTTTTAAATGTAGTACAGTTTTCGATTGAGTGCCCCGTTATTCCTGCGTGGTACTCGCATTGAGCATTTTCATTATACCATTTTGGGAACGGAGGTTGCAACGGCTTTATATAATATGGGGACACCACGTGTGAATCAAATAAACTTTGATATAACTCCTTATATGACATTAGGATTGGCGTAAATTGAAGCTTTTCAAAATTTTGCCTTACACTGATTCCTGCTTTGTTGAACTTTGTTGCCCCCTCGTAGTTACCTTTGGTTGATTGACAGTTATTGACCTTGAGTGATCTCTATTGTATGAGCTCGTACTGTTCACTTCATTCTCCCTTTTCTTTGGAACTGACCTCTTGATAGTTTCTCCAACTTCAATCTTGCCACCTCTTATGTCATTCTCAATCATCTCGCCTGCCCTTACCATATCAGAAAAACTTTTGGTAGTATTCCCAATCATATGGGTGATGAATGGGGCCTTCAAAGTATTAATGAAGAGCATGGTCGTTTCCTTCTCCAAAAGAGGTGGCTGGACTTGCATCGCTATTTCCCTCCACCGTTGTGCATACTGCCTGAAGCTCTCACTCGGCTTCTTTTCCATGTTTTGTAGAGTAATTCTGTCGGGTGCTATGTCTGTCACGTGACCGTATTGTTTCATGAAAGCTTGAGCCAAGTCCTTCCATGAACCAATTTGGGCGCGGCTGAGCTGGTTATACCACTTGGCTGCAGATCCGATCAGACTATCTTGGAAACAGTGGATCAACAGCTGGTCGTTGTTGACATACCCTGTCATCTTTCGGCAGAACATCGTAATATGAGCTTCAGGGCAGCTCGTCCCATTATACTTTTCGAACTCCGGGGTTTTAAATTTTGGTGGGAGCACTAGATCTGAGACCAAGCTTAAGTCCTTAGCATCAATCCCGCCACGGTAATCAGCAGTCTCCATTGCTTTAAATTTTTCCTCAAGCCATTTGCACCAATCATCGAATTGTTTTGCCATGTCTACTTTTCCTTTCTCCATTTCTGCTATTCCATCAAGGTCCGGGACAAATGGATTAGTTGGATTATCCCCGGGATTAGAGCCTGATCCTATAGGAATGTTTATTGGTGTCGAGGTATTAGCCTGGTATTGCTGTGGCTTAATAGTGATGGATACCGTTCGTGGCTACACCTTCGGTTGTGGTAGGGTGTTTATCGGAGCAAAGTCTAGAGGATAGATAGGGTCTTCATTATCGTTCCCCATGGTGCTCTTCCCTTTCTCGCGTTTTCTAGCCAAAGAATCGCGCCTAACCGGCCTATCGATTATTTTGGGATTCTTCCATTTTTCCTTCATATCTTGTTGTATCTTAGCCATTGTTCTTGCATCTGTGCTTGTAATTGCTCTTGCATTTCCTTTGCATTTGTTCTATTCTCTCTAATCTCGATCCATTACTTTGGTTTTACTGGCGGGTATAGTAGGCGTGTTCGGTTGTTCGATTCTCGTTGGTTTCCAGATTAATCAAATAATTTTGTTTAATCAGGGTTCTTTAGTGAAAGTTTAATGCAAATGTTGCAATGTAATGCAAATGAATGCAAAAGAAAGGAAGACGTTGATCTTGAATTCAATTCCATTAGAATAACTTTTCTAGAAAACATATTTCTTTACATGAAAATAGATTACATATGCGGTATTGCCCTTCATAGTCCAAGTAAACGCTGATCTTTTCTTCATGGTCGAATCTTGTAAATTCTCCAAGAGATGCCTTTGCTAGTTCCTTGCTGCTTAATCTGAGCCTCGATCTCTTGCTCGCTTATCTCCATGATACTCATCAAAAAGTGCCAGCTCTTGGATAATCTTCGTCGACAATTAAATCAAGTCATGTATTCCTTCGTAGACTTCTGGCTTTCTCTCGTCATGCTCTTGGATAACTTTTTTTGGCTTGAATCTCCGGTAATTACATCATGCATTCCTCCGTGGACATCAGCTTTCTCTCGTCGTGTTTATTTGGACTATATTCAGACGACCACACTATAATCCACTTTATCAAGAAATTCATTTCCTTATGACAAACTATTCTATTTAGGAATCGAATTTCGAATCAACACATTCTTTTCTTTGATGTAATGTAATGCAAATGCATGAACGCAAAAAAAAAAAAGGAAGGCATTGATTCTAAATTTAATTTCATTAGAACAACTTTTCTAGAAAGCAAATCCCTTTACATAAAACGGACTACATATACGGCTTTTCTCTTGTATTCCAAGTGAAGACATCTATCTTCCTCTTCATATCCGGATCTTATGGTCGAGTCTGACGAATTCTCCAAAAGATGTCTATATTAACTCCTTTTTTGCTCGATCCAGGCTGCGACTCATTGCTCACTTATTACTGTGATACTTGTCAGCTCCTTTAAGAAGGTCAAGATGTGACGGCTCTCGAGTAATCTTTGTCAGTTTCTGTCTTTAGGCAATGAAGCAAAGTCTTGTATTTCTTCATGGGCTATCAGTCTTCTTTCATGTGTTCACTTGGACCATATTTAGACAACTGTATTATAATCCACTTTATCAAAAAATTCGTTTTCTTATGACAAACTGTTCTATTTAGCAATCAAATATGAATCAACACCTCCTTCCTAGGATGATGTAATGTAATACAATTATAAACAAAACAAAAATAAAACACGTTAGTGCAGGATAAATAAATAACAAATAAAGCAATTCGGGTGACCACTAGGGATTCGGAGTGGCTCTACCTAGTGTGGGCTCCTAGGTCTCTTTATATGTGGTTTGGTTCTAGAGTAAGGGTACCTGAACCAGCAGATTCTTCGATCTTCACCCATTATAGGCTCATTTGAATCGAGTTCAATTCAGGGGAATACATTTCCCTATGGCTACACGGATATGAAAATCTCGCGAAACCATAGGTACGGATGTATTCCGAAAGTGATCCACTATCCTACACGGAGGTGAAAACCTCACGAAGGCGTAGTTTCTCACTCCCACTTAAGGGTGTGACCACAACGGTCATGCAATGCAATGCGAGAAGATATATGCATAAAAACTTAAAACGATTAAAGAAAATAGGAATAAAATGATGAAAACAGTACGAAAAACGGGTGAAACGCAATGAAGAGATCGTATATCAAAACCAAATTCTCAATTTTCGAAAAAAGACAAAAGTTAATCAACTTGTGGCTTGACTCTCTTATAAAACTCCCCAGTGGAGTCACCAAGCTGTCGTAACCATTTTTTTGTGGAAAACGGGAATCGACTTGGATTTTGAAAATGAACACAAAAAACGGAAGTCGCCACCAATCCTTTTGACTAGGTGTGATCGGTTCACCTCGTTAAAGTGGTTGTTTTCAATAAATAACTTGATTTATTTAAACAACAATTTTGGTCTACAAAAATCAGAAAATGAGTTCGGGAGTCGGTTACGTACGAGCAAGGATTAGCACCCTCGATACGCCCAAAAATTGGTACCTAGTTGATCAATTAGTGTTTTAGTGTCGAAGATTGAAAACTTGAAAGATATTGAAATACGATCCCCTTTTTATATAAAAAAAAAAAGTTCAAGTGTTAAAGACTTTCTCGTCTCAAAATATGAAATGTTACATCCAATGAGTTAGGACACGACATCTTGAATTTTCGAGAGCGAGCTTGCCTTTTATGTAAAATTTATGTATTTTAATTTGTTAGAAGGGTATTCGATTATTTAGAGTAAACGAGAAAAATCGAAACCCAGTAAGTTAGGGTACATTTTCCCGAATTCTCAAACACCGAATATTGCCTTTGTTTTAAAACAAATTCATATTTCGAGGTGACAAAATGTCATACCTGGTAAGTTAGGGCGCAACACTTCGTACCTCCGAGAATAAGCATTTTTCAAGACTCGCATAGCGATTTAAAAAAGTATTCCGTTATTTAGGTTAAATGAGAAAAATCGAAACCCAGTAAGTTAGAGCACGATTTCCCGAATTTTCGAATACGAAATATTGCTTTTATTAGAGAATTCTCTTTTTATGAAATAATAGCAAATATGAAATTTTAAACTATGTGTATTTGATTTGTTTGGAATAAGGTAAAACAATCTACATTAAATGTATGCATTCGAGCTTTAATGCACGATGTGATTTGAATGAAACGAGGAAAAATGATGGTATAAACGTGGCATAATAATTAGCGAATAAAATCCTACCACAATAAATCACAATGACAATATGAGTAAACGAACTACAAAGTATCTAATGACAAAAACCATACAACACATATTATATTGGCATCAATATTAATGCTAAAGAAATGAAACAAAACAATAAATGAAACAACTTGAAGTAACTAGTATGAAACAAATTAAAATGAAGGAGGTATAAAACGATTTAAAACAAATAATGTACAAAGTAAATTAAAATAAATAAAAAAATGAATAACAAGCTAATTTTAGATGAGTAATATATGTAAAACACATTTAAAATAAATATTACAAAAAGCAATTCAAAATAAATAATATGAAACAATTTAAAGTCATCAATGTATAAAACAATAAAAATGATACATAGAACAAATAAAATAAATAATTTATAAAGCAATTTAAAATAAATAGTAAGAGGTTTAAAATAATAACAGATGAAAATAAATTTGAAACAAGTAATATATATATATAAATATTTAAACAAGATGTTATATGAAAGCATTAAAATAGCAGATTATACAAATAAAAGACTAGATTAAAATTAAACCTAAAATAAAAGGAAGAATTTACAAATAAGATAGTTTTTTAAAAAATAAAAAGTGCAAAGTATATAAATGTATAGGGACTAGGATTGGAAATAATCCAGTCCCAAAATGTCGCACCTTGAGTGGACTAAAATGAAATGGTGTACAAATTCTTTGGAGAAAAATTAAAATAAAACACATGGATGCCAATGGGGTCTGCTGGAATGTGATGCAAAAATGAGGGATTAATTGTGGAAATTTCCCATTTGACATATAAATGCATAAATTGGGTCTGGGCATGGATCAACACGCGGCCCCCACCCTTAAACACCACCATTTCAATATTAAAAAAGCAAAAAACAGAACCACTGAACTCTGCCATTTTCAATGAAACTTATACCTAACCCCCCCATTTTTTCTCTTATTCTTTACCTTGGCAGACTCTTAGGCTTCACCAGCGCATAATACGCCTCTACCACCGTCGCGGTTTCAGCTAGACCACAAGGATCTGTCGACCATCAGGCCGGAGGAGCCAACGTCGACTAAATCAACACCAAAAATAATAAATAAACTCCTCTTTTAGATTTGTCAAGTAGATTCGAAATAAGGTAAGAAAAGAATAAGAACACAAAAAAAAAACGAAAACCTTGAAATCACTGCTTTTCCTATTTTTGTTGCTTTGTAATGTTCTCTTTTTTGTTATAAATATGCAGCAAGTAAAGATCAAGAAGAAAAAAAAAACTAGAACCCAAAAAAAAATCAAAAAGAAAAATTGATCTGAAAATCCTTCAAACCTTTTTTTCTCTCTATGTAATCTCCCCCTCTAAAATACAATCGATTCTCCTCTTCAAAAATCCCATCCATCCCCTTTTAACCAAAGATATTGATATGGCTTTTACAACATAATAATAATTTTTACTATTTGCTACAAGAACTCGTATGCGTGGCCCTGTTGCTTTTCCATAATTGCAGTGGCGGTGGCGCATACCGGTAGTAGTGGCGGGCCCAGTCTGTGGCTAGGGTTTTATTTCCTTTTTTGGCTGAGAATTGTTTAGGTGTTGGGCCATTGGGCTTTTAGCTTTTTTTGGGGGGGGTTTGGTTTGATTGTTTTTATTATTATTATTATTTGGTAGGCCCGGGAAAATTTTGGGTCTTACAGGCATATTTATGTATCCTAAGTAATTGTTACTTATGTAGATATTATTTTATTCATGTTATAATTGCAATTAAGCTATTTTCTCACAAAATGGTAAAGTTACACTTTAGTCCCTATACTTTTAACTGTTTTTCCTACTCCACCTATCAATTCATATCAATACCACATTCATAAAAAATATTTCTTAAATTTTTCCTGTAATGACCCGAATTTTTATAGTTATCGAAAAAGTACATTTTAGTCTCCGTTTTGAAAATAGATTTGTAAATATTTATTAAAAATATTTACGAAGTTAAGAAAGTGATTAATTAAAGTTTAATGAAGCAAATTAGCTTAAATAAAGGATAATTAGATAAAAGGATTAAATTGAATGAAGTATGAAAGTTTAATTATAGGATAAAGAAATTGAAAGGACTAAATAAGTAAATAAGCCAAAGGAGTGCCAAGTGTATGGCAAAAATAAAATACATGTGTAATAAGTATTATACATATATTTGTAATACACGTATGTATTTACTTATTATTTAAGTAAATAATTAATGTATTTATTATTATTAAATTGATATTATATGATGAATAGATTAAAGAAAGACCGAGTATACAGTAATGATGTGGTACAAATGTATTAATAAAAAATACATACATTTGTAACATATGTATTTGATATTAAATGGATATTTATTATTTAGTGAAAGATATTTATTAAATAAATAATTATATTATAATATATTTATATGATAAATAAATGTAAAATGGCAAGTGTATGGTGGGGATGAAATACAAATGTAATAATATATGTGTGCCCAAGTGTAAAATAAATATTTGATATTAAGTAGATATTTAATAAAGTCATTATTATTGTTGTTATTATATATATATATATATATATATATATATATATAAAGTAAAACAAAAGAAAAGAAAAAAAAAAAGAAACAGAGAATGAGACGAAACAGGGGAAAGAAAGAAATGAAAGAAAAATAAAAGGAAAATTGGGGTTTTTGAAGCCTTAAGCTTTACTAGTCAATGTGGTACCGGAAATCTCAACTAAGAAAGGACAAGACAAAGTCAACGGGAGTTAGCTCGAAAATTACGGTTTGTATTTCTATAATTCGAACTTAATACTTAAATTGTTGGATTTATTATTTAATATATATATATATATATATATATGTAGTAGGTGTTTTGAGATGATTATATTGAATTAATTTATGAATATATGTGAATGTTTGAATTGAAATGAATATTGATGTGGAAATTGAATAATAAATATTTGTTATATTGGAAAATATATGTAGTTGGAAGTGTGATGAAATTGATAAAAATTGTGATTATTGTGAAATTGAATATTTATTAGTGAAAAGTGAATGAAATTATATTGAATTGAAAAAATATAGTTAATTAATTAAAATATGAATTAATTGAAAACTAAAAGTGAATTAAATACCCTATTAACTAGTCGGGCTAGTCGGATATAGTTGGCATGCCATAGGATATGAAAGAGTACGGGTTTTTGCTTGCCATCGATCGAGCACTTATGTGCCGACTCATCGTTATCTTATCACATCTTTATTACGATTCGCACTTTGTGTGTCGGATATTATTATCATTATCAAGCATTCTTTATCGTTCGGATTTGTTCGATGAGGTGCTCGTAAAATGCATCGCCATATTATATTATCGTTCCGCCGGCCGATGAGGCACTATGTGCCGCGATCTTGGTGTGTTGGTTGGATCCATGTATCCGCTCGAGTCCGAGTTATGTTAATAGGGTAAATAAAGGTATAAAATAATTGATTATTCTTGAATAATTGATCATTATCGAATAAGTGATATATCTTGAATAATCGAATATTCTTGAATAATTGATCATTCTTGAATAACGATTGTCATTGAATGAATGGTCATTCTTGAATAACTTAATTGTTCTTGAATATCGATTTTCTTGAATAATTGATTCTTGGATAACCGATCAATTGATCGATCTTGAATAATCGGTTATTATTGAATAATTGATTGTTACCGAATAACCGATATTCTTGAATAAATAATTGTTCGAGTGTTAATGAACATTCTTGATTGATTAATTGCTATTGAAAAATAATAAATGATTTGAAATTTGAAGTAGACCAAAACATTGGTTGGAAAGTGAATGTTTGAATTCTTATTGAGTTTGAATAGTTCAATATATATAAATTAATATGTTTTATAATTGTTTAAGTGTTCAGATTATAGAAATACCACTGAATGTATACTCAGCGTACGGTTTGTTTTCGTGAGCAGGTTAAGTTAAGGCTAGACCGTTGAATCAGCATCCCAGGCCGATCCCTAATTCAATGAGGTAAAGTATGTTGAGTATTGGTAATGGCATGTACCTAGGATGTTTTATGAGAGTCATTTAGGTTGTAGAAGTATTGTTGAAATGAGTAAATTATGGTTGGCAACGGTATATAATATAAATTTTGAAATTTACTAAAACTTCGTAGTGATTCTAAATTAGTCCCGAATTGAATTTACTGTTCATATTGGACTGCGAGGGCCCATTAAAGGGACAACATCTTAAAACTAAGAATATTTATTTTAATTAATGACCAGAATTGGACTGTACTGACTGGTAATGTCTCGTAGCCCTGTTTCGGAGACGGTATAGAGTTAGGGGACGTTACATTTCCCCTTTTTCTAAAATAGTAAATTTGTACTTTTAGTCCATTTTTCTCAAATTTTCAATTTAATCTTTACTAAGCTTTCACTATTCACACTTTCTTTTCAATATCAAATTGTGACTTTACTATCATTATTTAATTGATAAACTCTTAGTACTTTTTGAGAAAATTTACTATTTATCTTTTGAAATACTATTATTAGTGACGTAAGATTTTTAGGGTGTTACACTATATCTATTTTATATTAACTAGAAATGGAGGTAAAAGAACTACAAAACCCGTTATACTAAATCTTAGATTGCATTTTAGCTCCTATACTACAAAATGGGTAAATTCGCCCTTGTACATTAGATGAGTGAGCAAAACAACCATTCTGTTAAAAATGTCGAGTATTACTATTTTTTAATAAATATTTTATATCTTTTTTATAAATTTTGTTTATAATTTTATGTTTTTTAAATATTTTTAAAAATTTAAAGGGCTTAATTGTTTTTTTTTCATTTGTTACTAAGGCTTTTTTGACCCTTTAGTCTTATTAATTTCAAGATTTTTATTTTTCTTCCAATTTTATAACTTTTTTTATAAATTTTGTTTATAATTTTTATGATTTTTAATAATTTTAAATTATAAAAGGGATTAATTAATTTTTTAATTTGCTACTAAGGCATTTTTAGTCTTTAGCCTTATTAATTTTTAAAGGGCTTAAATGATTTTTAAAAAATTTGTTATTAAGGCCCTTTTTGCCCTTTAGCCGTATTAGTTTCAAAATTTTCTAATTTACTTCCAATAAAAGAGTAGATGCTAACTTAAATAAACTTGTAAAGGTTGAGGATTAAATTTGTTATTATACCTTGTATATAAACACCAAATTTTAATGGAGGGATTGTTTTGCTCACTCATCTAACGTATAGGAGCCAATTTACTTATTTTTTTCAATAAATAAGCTAAAGTGCAATCCAAATTATAATATAGGGGGTTTTGTGGTACTTTCACTAGAAATGGCCAACAAAAGGAAAATTAACAAACTTAACATGTATTTATTTCATGGAAAATGATTTATGAATTTTTTTTTCCTATTTTATGTGTTTCATGGGAAACAATTTAATCAATGAAAAAATAAGTCATTTTTCCTGTAAATTAACTTGCCTTTTGTAAAGCATAAGTCATTTTGGGAAAAATATTCATTTATAAATAATTTTATTTTTATATAAAATTATCTTGAATCAAGCCAAATATTTGTATATTAATAATAAATTTGAAAATATGAAGATATTTAAATATTAATATATTAATATCAAATATTATAATTTTAATATTATTAAACATATATTTAATTATTTGTATTTAATAATATAATAAACTATTAATATAATTTATTATATTAATAAACCATATCTTACAATTGAATTTAAATAATAAATTTTAAAATAAGAATTTTAAATCTTAAGTAATATTCTAAATATATTATTGAAAATATTTATATTAATATTTTGATAATAAATATATATTAAAATTATAAATATATTAATAATAAATATTTTATAGTATAAAATATGAATATTTTGATTATATAAATATGAGTATTCATCAATGTTTTCAAAATCAGTGGTGATCAAACCAAGTAAAACCACCGATTCTTAATCTAACCAATCGAACGATTCAAAATAAATAAATTATTAGAAAATTCAAAAATTTATAAAAATCGATCTAACCGATGCTTTTAGCCTAGTTCAACTAGTTTGTACTTGTTTGCAAACCAATATGCCTCTTACCGGATCAGTACCTTGGCAGGTTTCTTGTCCTACCAATCGGTCAGTCCAGTTCAGACAATACTAGTATTTGTTTAAATCATGCTTAGGTTCATTATCCCTTCTAACTCTAATATGTCAATATCCCCCACTCATATGTGTAATATATCTATTTTAAATTAAATTTTGATTAGGCATTATTTATCATTAAATTTATATATGATGATAATTATTATAAAATAAATTTTGATTATATACTATAATATTCTGTAACAAATATATTTATGGTGTGTTTGTTTTACTAAGAACAACACTTTTAAATGATTTCAAAAAAATTGTCAAACCAAAAATATTTTATGCAAAATCATCCAAATACCATAAAATATCATATTTTTCAAAAAATGAATCCATCCTCCAAGAATCATTTTTTTTAAAGATGTTTTCAATAAAATAAATGTAGCCTTGTAATTAATACTAACAAGTGGTTGAAAGAAGTGGAAGTGCATTTCTTTCCCATGCATTTGAACGGAGTTCAAATTATTGAGTCATCATTGTTGGGAAGACTTTACCTGAATACCATATTTAGCCTGAAAATGACTAGACATATATAGATCATAAAATAGATGAGGGCACCTGTAATTATACCAAAAAACTTATATCTATATATATATATATATATATATATATATATATATATAGAAACACGAGTTTAAAGAAACTTTTGAATCAATGTGAATCCCTTTATTATTCATTATATTACAAAATTAATATTAAAATAAATTTTAAATAAAATCATTTCAATATTTTTGTATCTGTATTAAACTACATTTATCTTTTAAAATTAATAAATAATATGAGAATTCAATTTTATAATAATTATTATTAAACTCATATTAAGAGTAAAATTTGTTAGAATATTGAAGTACACTTTGTATTTATATTAAGTTAAACATTTTTTACGTTAATTATAACTTAGTTTTATAGTTATATACTAATCAACACTTTCAAATGAAAAAAAGAAATAGCTTTTAGCGTTATTTGATAACTTTTATTTATTGACTTGAATTAGATTATGTACTCGTATAAAATTACATTTATCCTTTTAAACTAATAATTAATATGATAATTAAATTTTATTTTTAATTTATTATTAAACTCAAATTAAAATCAAATTTGTTAGATAAAATCATTGAATTACACTTTGTATTTATATTGAATTTTTAGAAATTATTTTAATTTGCTTTTAATTTATTAATTAATATTTTTAGAATATAATTAGAGGTATTCTCAAAATCTAATAAAGTTTAACTAATTACCCTTTAAACTTATTTTTATTAATAATTTTTAAATTTGATTAATGTTAATGTTTTAACATTAATTTAAAATAGTAATTAACTTGACAATTTTAAGAGTAAACTATTAAAATAGTCATTTTTGTTTGTCTCAAATTATATTTTAGTCACTTATGTTTGAAATGTCACGTTTTAGTTACTTACCTTATCATGTTACAATATTTTTGTCATTGAGCTGTTAATTGTCGTTAATAGTGTAACAATAAGTTGACATAACACGTTAAATTATCATTTCAAATGAAAATTTTAGGTTAGATTATACAATTGGTCCCTATATTTTTTTATTCTGAGTAATTTAATTTTTTTATGTTTTTTTAACTTTCTTTTTTTTTTCTATTCTCTTCTGTTTCTTTCTTTGTTTTCCTCCCTTTTCTATCTTTATCAAAGTAATATCATTAACCTCATTGTCCAAAATTTGTGTCAGAGGCGAAAGTAAAAAGACTCTTAAAGGAAAGTAACTATGACTATGGAAAAAAAACTAAAACACACAATTCGGAAATTTTTCATATACCCCTTTTAAATTTTAAATTTCTCTTCATTCACTCAAACTAAAACCTTACTTATTGATAGAAACACGATAGATTAACACTTCTTTTTCTTTTCTTTTTTTTGGTCAAATTTGCTCATTTGTCTTTAGATTTGGCTACTATTCTTTCAAGCCAAGAATATTTATATTTGGTAAAATGAATATAACCTACTGATTAAGAACTGCTCCATTATTTTACAGTACATTCATGATTATCATTCAATGACAAAACTTGGTACAATCCATACATTAACTACACAAAAAATTTCACTCTAGTTTTATTCTTTCATGTGCATCTCCATTTTGCTTGTTCATACAACATCCAAACAAAATACTTCATAAGAGCAAGAATTTACATGTATAATCTAGACAACCACGCATCAAAGAAGGAACGGGAACACTTTTCTTTTGAGAGAGGGGGTTCAGCAGTTGATGCCACATTGTGTGGTGTCTGGACCCTTTGTTTTCAACACAAATGGGTCAATTCTGACCCAAAGCAAGGAGAAGATTGAAGCCAGCAGAACTGACCATATAACAACAATGGTGGGCGTCCTGTTTTGCCTCCCCATTAGACCTTTAAGGAATGGATAGAGATGGACAATGACCCAGAATGAGAAGAAGAGCTTTCCAAAAAGTGGTCCCCAAGATTGGTATCCATTGTTTATGGCATCTGAGATGCCTGCTACAACTCCAACTAGGTTAATTATTAACACTGTTGTTGGAGGAATGAGGAGAGTTGTCCATTTGAAGGTGTACAATTCTCCAAACTCTTCATCATCTGTTGTCTTTGATGTCACTGTGAAATTAGTGTCAATCCCTGCTAGAACCTTCAGCAGACCTTGAACCACAGCAAATAGATGTGCTGAAATACCACCTATGACCCAAAATTGCTCATTTCTCCACCATTCCTCAATGCTCACTCCACTCCACCTTAGCTCAAGAATACCAGTTGCAAATATTGAAAGAAACAAGGCAATGAAGAAGAGACTTGCAAACGTGCTTATCTGCCATACAAGACAATTCACAACATGTTACGCATTACTAAACAATGCTATTTAATTTTAATCTTCAGTTAGAGTTGAACCCAGTTTACTTACTGGTGGCATGATGAATTTATCTGTAAGCAAACAGATTGCTGGGAGGGTACAATAGGCAAGCAATGGTAAGGATGTGAAAGGATAAATGGTGGTGTTGACATATGCAAATCGCTCAAGCCACCTTAACTTTGCTCCCTTGAGGCCATACCAGGCAGGGCAGTGACGACTAAAGAAAATCTCGACTGAACCAAGCGCCCATCGAAGGACTTGGTTGAGACGATCCGAGAGATTGATGGGAGCTGAACCTTTAAATGCAGGCAACTTTGGCATGCAATATATTGACCTCCATCCACGGCAATGCATCTTGAAACCTGTTAGGATATCCTCAGTGATTGAGCCATAAATCCAACCAAGCTGCTCATATAGAAAGCATAAAAAGGTTTAGACTGTTAAACTTGGAAAAAAAAAAAGGCCAGCTCTAGCCAAATTAGGAAATGAAATTTCAAGTTTGTTGGATGCACCTCGCTACCCCATTCAGTTTTGTCTTCATAACCACAACTGATTACATGAATGGCTTCTTTAAGAAGTGCTGCAGGGCTCGAGGAAGGAGGCACACCACCTTGGTCCATCAGGGTTGAAGTTACAAAAATGGCTGACTGTCCGAATTTTTTTTCAAAGTTCATCTGGGACATCAGTAACTCCATATCATCCTCCACTGCTGCTCCACAAGTATATATGAAATTTAGAATAAGTGGGTTGAAGAAACAATATGTAGGTGAAAAAACAAGGGAAAAAAAAAGGAATCTGAACCACCTTCTAGGCTTGGCCCGTTTTCATTTCCACCATTCTTGGAATACTTCTTGTCCTTCTTGCGGCGTCCAAAACAAGGGCAGCAACCACAACTTACCATCTTTGGGCGCTTAGGGCCCTTGGGGGTTCATAGCCATAGAGAGCTTGCCTTCTGAAAACACACCCCGTGCCGACATATACAGGTCCTTGAATACCATCTAGACCTTTCATGTTAATCTGCAGAAGCCAACGAAAAGAAGAAAATTTTTGAATCATTTACTGTCTCACTGTATAATCTAAGCGTACAAAACAAGCACAAATCCCCACTGGGACAACTCAAAAGGGTTGGGAATCGCACTTACATCAAAGAAAACTGTGTTTCTATTGGCATATCGATCGTGCCTATCAATACCATCGAATCTTTGAGGAAATTGAACATAGCAAACCTTTCTTCCAATTTGAGGATCCATCAAGAAACACATTGCTTCTCTTGGAGCCTTGCTGTTGTTTATATAATGGTCACAATCCAAGTTCAACATAAAAGGAGCATTTGTAAGCACCCCAGAGACACGAACCTGAAATTTTTTCATAGAATTAACATAATTATGAAGGGTACTTGTATGAAACATAAGTTATATGGTGCTTTGATTAGATATTTACAAGGGCATTCATGGCACCCGCTTTCTTGTGATGCAAGAAACCAGGTCTTTTCTCTCGAGATACATAAACAAGGCGAGGAAGCTCATTTCCTTCGGTATCATGGCCTCCACTTTGACCAAGAAATACTTGAATCATACCAGGGTGATCCTTTGTATTGTTTCCTGGCCATGGTGTCCCATCTTGCATGATCCACCCTCTGGAGGAACCTTCTGGGCTTTTGCTACAAGTGCATTTATCCTCACCTTGAACTCTTCATATTCTCTCTGTTAAGAACCAAAGAAAATTTTCAACTTTAACCTAAAATTAGCTCTCACTGCAGCTTAAACCAAGAATTTTGAATCCAGGAGTTCATATATACAAACCTTCATGGCTCGTCGCTCCTTAACAAATGTGGGTTGGACTTTGTCCTTGAGATAATCAACCTTTAAAGTGAAGTACATCTCAGGTGCTCGGGGCTCTATGGCAAATTTCTTACAGAATGGCACCCATTTCCTAGCGAACTCAGCTGTTTCTGACAATGACTCGAAGGTGAGCATCGAAGCACCATCATCCGAAATGTAGCAAGAGATCTTATCCACTGGATAGTCCATGGCTAAGATCGATAAAACTGTATTAGCTGTAACTAGAGGGGTTCCTTCATGGGATCCACTGTACTGACAAAGATATCCACTGGAGTAAGCATGTTGGGCTCACCTTCCCTCTCATACCTGCACCAACCATTGTGAATTTTGGTTATGGGACAAAAGAAACATAATTTTTAGATCAACTGATGATTGCAGTCATAATAAACTGATTCCATTCATGAGATTTTTCACAAGAATATCTGCAAAATTTGTATACCTCAGGGAAAGACGATCGAGATATGTCTCACGGTCTATTGGGAACCACTTAGGGAACTGATCAAGGATCCACGAAAAGGCAAACCAGATTTCACATATCACAGAAGTTAGCCACAGTCCAATAGCATCGTGCACCGGGTTCAAAATTCGATAGCGGAGGAAGAAAGCCAGGATAAGTAAACGAGCCACGATCACCATACGGTAAGGGTTGATCTTGCTAGATGCTATTGGCACCTTCCTTGAAAGTGGTTGCCTAGCTTCATCAAGCCTGTAAGAAAGAAAGTTTACGTAGAAATCACTCGTACTGGTTAAACAAACTGGTTCATGCAATAACAAAATTCTCCCATGCCGAGCACTACTTACATGGACATGTCGTCATACGCATCATCAGCTTCGGGACCGAGATTCCCTTGCTGCATTTTCCAATCATCCATCCTCTCTTTCCATCCTCCCTCTTTCTTATCATCCCATCTTGCTGCTCCTTCTGTTTGCAAGTTTTGTCCAGTGCCAAACAAATACTGAGCCATTACAGAAGTCGCACTATTTGGATGCAAAAAACTTATATAGGCTTGAGGAAAAGTTAGATTTCAAGCCGACCCAAATCATTATAATTGAAATAAAATGCCATTAAACCTGAATCATGGGAATTTCATTGTTGGGAAAGTTAATTTACAACATCATGTACTTAGTATAAAATTTTACAAAGGTTATATTTTGAGACACTCGACATTCTCTTGAATATTTTATAAAATTATTTTATTAAATAAAAACAATATTTATATATTTTTAAAATTGTTAATAATCTTTATTATTAACTACTATTTTAATAAAATATTTAATAATAATACTATTCAATAATCTTTATTATTAGAATTAATCCACAAGTACGTTTTAGTCCAATGTGTTACATGAATACATAACATGCATACCAGTTTCAGACATGGGATATGGGTGCACTCGTTTATGAAGAGAAGAATTTGACATATGCTCGCCATAAGCAAGAGCACCTGCTATTGGGAATTCCCCACTCACCTGCAACAAGAGAATAGAAAGGAAAGATATTATCATGGAAGGATTTTCACATAAGGATTTTCACATAAGGCAAGGAAAGAAGTGTTTCCGACCGGTCTAGATCGGACACCAGTTATAACAGGAGGAATTTGAGGAGTTTCATCATCTTCAGGGCCTCTTCCATAGCTCATCTTCCCATGAAGAATGGATTCCACCACATTCCTATGCTTGTTCTGTTCATCATCGATGTTAAATTCGTGTTCGATATCATCCACATCCTCTTCATCTTCATCCCCTTCCACTCTAGGACTTCCTTTGAGACGCTTGTATCTAGTTTTACACTGAGGACACTGTTGAGTGCCTTCCCTCCTTTCGTACTCGTAGCAAGGCCTACAAACGGGAAAACCACACTCATTGCAGGCCACAAATAGATCTCCATCTACTGTCACCCCGATCTCATCACCACAAATCTCACAAACTTGACCATCCAGATTCTTCAAAGGCTTAGGCTGTAGGCACACACAAAACAAATTTGTCACTCAAGTAAAAACAAGAAACTATATCTTCTTCTCTTCCTCTTTCTATGTATTATTTACCTCTTCATGGCCATGGATGACAACAAGTTCATTGCGGTTGTGAGAGCCGGCGACAAGTCCAGCACTGGCTTCCATTGTGGAAGTGAATTAGCAAGGAGGACTCAAACAATGGAGTATTGCTTTATGAATGACAAGAAATATGAGATTTGGGAGCTCAACACTGTGACTCTCTTACGTAAAGTGTCCACATTAGAGATGGTGTCGTTGGTTGCAGTGTCGCCATTACCTTGAAGTTAAGCTTTCGTCTGTTTTTCTTTTTCCACCTACCATTGCCCCCTCACTGCCGGCTTATACAAGTTTTCAACCTTCAACGACCTTCCTTTCTCTATCTCTTTTCTTTTCATCTTCTTCTTTTCCCCTCTTTTTCCTTTTTTCTTAACTTTACTTCCATAACCAACCATGCTTCTTTTGTGTATTCAATTTCCCCATGGCTTTCTTCAAACCTTATGGATGTTTTTCTTTTTCTTTTCTTCACTTATAATAATCTCACAAATAATTAACTATATTCTAACTAACAAATTAAAATACAACACATCTCCATCAAACTTACACACAATAATTATACATTTCAACTTATAACCTCAAAATTTTCAACCTGAAAATTAATCAATCGAAGACAATAGATGTAGCAAGGTATATATACAGTGAACAAATAATATCACGTCACCAAATATGTTTTCCAAATAAATAAATCTCATATTCTCTCTAGACCAACCAAGCATGAATTTTGAATGAAATATGTCATATTTAAAATTAAAATAATAAAATATGAATAAAGTATTTATTAATATGTATATTATATAAACATATTTATAAAAGAAAATATTTTTTGAATCACGAAAATATATTTCATACTAAAACTTATATAATTTTTCAAATTGTGGTTATTAATTGAGTCTAGAATAATTAATTTCTTTTCATTAAATTTATTATGATCGAATTTTTTCTCACCCTAACATAATAAATTATAATGGTTAAAATGGTCTAATTTTGAATTTTATAACTCACAAGATAGTCCAATTAGATAATACTATTGAACCTTAAATTAAATCGCTAACCTAAAATTCGATAGCTTAGTATTTTATATATACAAATTAGTAAATATCAATAGCTAAACAATTTATATGCAATAAACTGACAAAAAATAACCCTTCAAGTTTATATATTTAGCAAGAATTAGACTAACATTTTAATTTTAATATAATACAAAAACTAAATTATGATGAATTAAATAGAGGAACTATATTCTTAATTTTCATAGAGGGATGAAATTGATAGTTAGACCTTATCAAAATTCTAGTGACATTTGAAACAAATTTCCCAATAGCACAAAATTTTGGATTTTATGTTAAAAGTAGCCAGGGATAGAGATTCATGATATATAGTACTATTTAATTGCTTTGTTTGAATAAAATTATAAATTTTCCAATAAGATATATTTCAAGGTAACGAAGTCAAACATAAGAATGTGCCTACTTGGATCATGAAGGAAAATATTTGTTGTCCAATATTGTCTTTGACACGAAACATACTTTATTGGCATTAAGGTAGATAACGTAAAATTTTATTTGATTCTGCAAAAATAGTTGGAATTTGGGTTTGAATTACTAAAACTTTTATCCAATGCCAACTTAAAGAGGTAGTAAATTTAAAAGAAAATAAATTAAATATCCCATATTCAATACATTATACCAGCATTATATCGAATTTAGGTATCATAGAGTATTAGTATGCTTAGTCTAATAGTACTCTATCCATCATGAAGAGAAGCTGTTAGCAGACGTCCAGCAGGCAGCTGCATTTCCTGCAGGTGGAAAGAGGATTACAATACAAGGAAAAAAAATCGGATAGCGAAACAATACAACCAAAAGCATAACCCCATTGCTTTATTTGGTAGTTGAAAATGGTGACAAAAAAAATGAAGAGAGACAGACAGTATGCTTGGTATGGAAGAACTTAAAACCAACGCTAAAGCTCAAATCATTAGGTGGATTTGTTGAAATCTCTCCATCTTCTAGACAGCCTGCTTTCTGAAAACTTTAAAAGCAACACTAACCCCCTCAAACGGTGCACATCAGATTTTAACACCAATGCAACATTGGACCAGATTCTTTTTTTTTTCTTGAGAGATCTCAATTTTACCTCTCACATCTGATTACTATTAACCAAGATGTGTCTGCTTCGACAAGTAGTCCTCTACCATACACCAGAAATGAGCAATACATCAAGTCCCAAGGACCGCCTAAGAGAACTAACCTTCGGGATTGGTCTATATATCAACCAAATCACATTCATGGAACAAAGAGGAAGGCAAAAGGAAAATTCAAATCTGGTCCTATAAATGTTGCAAGTATTTGATAAAGAAAAGGTTGCTTCTGTTATTAAGTAAAACCAATATTCAATACAAATTGTGACAGACTAATATACTATACATTATACAAAGACTTTCAAGGACGTGGCCACCCCATGGTAGAAGAACTTAATCTCACTGCCTGATTGTTATGCCACCAAAAGAGAGCTCTTTGAGATTCCATATTCAGACACCAGCTGAGACTTCATTTTTGGTCGGTTTATCTTTTTCTTTCCGGGATCTTGTTGAGCTTTTGTAAAACAGCCTTATTTGGAACCAAAACTATGAATATATTCCTGTCTTTGAAGTTCTTGCTTTCCTCAGTTGCAAGCTGCAGATCAGGACAGAGTTTAGGATGTAAAGAGCAGCTTTCAGGTAATGGAAGTGAAACCCAAACAAATGCATTGAACAGCATAAAATGGATGAAGGGAACGAACACCATTGGAAGTTAAGACTCAAACACCATAAGCAGGTGAGTTGCTAATTATTCTGTTCAGAGATCATTTTTCCGTTTCATTCGCCAACACATACTATCCAATCTGGCTAAAGAACATTTAATTATGATTTTGTATTGAAAAACTACTTGATTACATTTTTTAAAAAGAAAATAAAATGCTTGTGATTATAAAAAAAAAAGACTAAGTACTTGAAAGATATTACCTTGGTTAACTCACAATACTAGTTAATGTCACCTCGTTCCTGGAAATGCTTAAAACAACTCTCATTTCGACTTGAAAAGAAGTTAAATTTGTCATCTACGCATACTGCTTAATTCATGATTTCTTCTAAAAACAATTTACAATATGGCACCGTTGGAAATTTGAGAACTTTATATGATTTTAATAACTCTTTCCACCTTGAACATAGCATATTTGATATTGATGAAAGGAGGAAAAAGAAATACTTCATGAATTACCTCCCCAACATCATTCTGAAAACGTCTGATGAGTTCCATAGCCATATTTCTAAATTCGTTTTCTCGACCTTTCAAGTTCACTATGACCTTAACCTGAAAGCATAGATCAAAACATTTCACTGCTATTGAACTCCAAAACAAAATAAGGCCTATATTTTCACTTCAAGCATAACTATTATAACACCCCCCCCAAAAAAAATAAAAAATAAAAAAATACCCCACCTTATCACCATCATTCAGAAACTTCCTTGCAGCTTTCAAACGAACAGAATAATCATGTTGATCAATGTTATAACTGTTCAAAACAAACAAAAGCAATTCAGCCAAAAAACTAGAAAGTGCTCAAAAATGGTTATTCATTATAGCTTTAAAATAAAGTTCTTGATAGAAGCTAAGGTGATACGAGTTACTCTTGCAAATTTTTACCCCAACTGTTGATCAAGAAGATACATTTGATTGAACAAAGGAACTTGAGAATTTTGGTGAAGGAAAATTTTCTTTTAATCAAGGAAATACAGCCTAATACTTATATTAGGATGATTGGCATTTCAGTCCACTATTATAGGAAAAAATAATAGGACAATCTCACAAAGTTAGGAATCTTAACAAACTAGGAAAGCACTAGGAATCAGTTAATGACTAATCCTATTTCTTAGGAAACTAAATAATAAATCCTAATCTACCAGATTACAGCCTATGAGTAATTTCCTAATATATACAAACTAATTCGCTCCTTTCTACACTCCCCTCAAGCTGAGGTGTATATGTTATACAATCCCAGCTTAGAGTTGAATTCATCGAAGCTGATTCTTGGAAAAGCTTTGGCGAGAATGTCAGCAAGCTGCAGTTGAGAAGGGATGTAGCTCAGTTGGACTATTCCATTGTTGACCTTCTCTAAATTGAAATGCCTATCAATTTCCACATGCTTGGTCCTGTCGTGGTGTACTGGATTTTTAGCAGTGCTTATTGCAAATTAACTGTCACTATGTATTTTATCTAGTCCTTAAAATCAACTTTCAATTCCCTTAGAAATCTCTGAATCCACATTCCTTCGCAAATGCCCAAAGCAAGACCACGATATTCTGACTCTGCACTACTTCTTGACACCACTGACTACTTTTTGCTTCTCCATGTAACAAGATTGCCCCAAACAAAGGAGCAGAAACCACTTGTGGATCTTCTTTCAATCGATTCTCTAGCCCAACTTGCGTCAGTGATACCTCTATCTCACGGATTTAACTCTTTTTGAAGAGTAAATCGTCGCCTGGTGTCATCTTTAGGTATCTTGGAATCAGATTCACAGCCTCTAAATGTTCCTCATGCAAATCATTCATGTGCTAGCTAACAACATTTACTGAGAATGCAATGTCTGGCCTCGTGTGAGAGATAGATCAACTTGCCCACTAATCTTTGATACTGTCCTTTATCCACTGGTACACTCTCCTCATTTTTCCTTAAACTTTAGGTTGGGGTTCATAGGCATCTTTGTAAGTTTACACCCAAGCATGTCCGTCTCAATTAGCAAATCTAATATCTACTTTCTTTGGGATATAACAATCCCTGCCTTAGATCAAGCAATCTCCATGCCTAGGAAATATCTGAGAGCACCAAGATCTTTAATTTCCTCAGTAGCAAGTAATCTTTTGAGTTTGATAATTTCCTCTAAGTCATCTCCAATTAGAATGATATTGTCAATGTAGACAATGAGAATAGCAATTCTACCTTTTGATGAGGATTTCACAAATAAGGAATGATCTGCCTGGCATTGATTGTATCCATTTGTGACTAGTGTTTTGGCAAACCTGTCAAACTAGGCACAAGATGATTGTTTTAGCCCATACAAAATGACTTCTTCAGCTTGCACACTTGATGGCTGTTTGAGGAGTGTTCTAAACCTGGAGGTATTTCCATGTAAATGTCTTCTTCAAGATCTCTTTTTGGATGTCTAGCTGATGCAAAGGCCAATCTTTATTTACTGCTAGTGACAATAGTACTCGAACTATGTTTTAACTTGGCAACAGGTGCAAATTTTCTTGATAATCGATTCCATATGACTAAGTAAAGCCCTTTGCCACCAGCCTGGCTTTAAACCTCTCAATACTTCCATCTGCTTTATACTTAACTGTAAATAGTCACTTGCAACCCACTGGCTTCTCCCCTTGAGGTAACTCTTACAGAGTCCAAGTTTCATTGCTATCTAAAGCCCTGATTTCTTCCTTAATGGCCTTCTTCCATGTTGGATTTTTCAAAGCTTCTTGAATGGAACAATTTCCCATATGCCACATATTTCTCAATAGGGTGGTCTGTACATGTTCGGACATTTTTTCTTTGAGCAATAGGCAAATCAGAATCATCAACAAAAGGAACAAGCAGCTCACGAGTTGAAGAATCCATACCAGTGTAAAATTCAAGCAGGAGGCTCTGGTTCAAATTCTTGACAATCTCTGATTTGAGTGGCATTCTCTAGATTTTCAATAGGTCTTCCCCTCCTAGAATAGACACAAAAGTTCCTGATGATTTGCACCAAGTTGAGGTTGAGTGAACTCATGCAACTGAGACTTGAATGGTGTGTCATTTGGACCTGATGTGGAACTGAGATTCGGATTTTTAGGACTCAAACGAGGTGAGATATTTGAGAACTCGAAACAGGGTAAGGATGTCGGATTGACACTTTGGGGTGAAATATACACGGATTGAGTCTCTTGAAGAATGTCCCGAAGCTAAAATTCCCTTGAGTTCTCCCCTCTGAATTGCAGATTTGGAAAATTAGGATTGGTGTTCAAAAAAAGTGACATCCATGGAATTGTACATCTTTCGAGTAACATGTGAGTAACACTTGTACCCTTTTTTATTAGAAGAATATCATAGGAAAATGCATTTTACTGATTTGGGATCAAATTTGGTTCAATGTTGTTGGTATATGTGACCAAATGTTGAACAACCAAAGACTCTAAGTGAAAGATTAGAAGAAAAAGATTCAGCATGAAGGCCGGCCTGTAGGAGGACTTCATGAGGTCTCTGGAATTGGAGCACTTGACTAATCATTCTATTGATGATATTGTTGGCAGTAAGGATGATTTCACCCCAAAAGTGTTTAGGTACATGATTAGTAAACATTAGTGATCTAGCTACCTCAAGTAAGTGTATTTTTTTTCTCTCGGCTATCCCATTTGGCTGAAAGGTGTCAACACAAGAACTCACAAGAATAATTCCTTGTGTTATGAAATAGAAACCCAAGGCTGATGTAAAATACTCCCTGTTATTATCGGTCTTAAGAATCTGAATTTTACTTTTGAACTGGGTGTGAATCATAGAATAAAAAGACTTGAAGATTTCCCCAGTTCGGATTGTTCCTTCATAAGGAATGTCCTGGTGGTTCTAGTATGATCGTCCATGAAAGATACGAACCAACGAGCCCCATTAATATTTTTCACTCGTGAGGGTCCCCAAATGTCCCTATGAATTATAGAGAATGGATGTGATGGCTTATATTGAATGCTAGGATAAGCATGTCGTGTGTTTTGCAAGTTGACATATTTCACTATGAAAAAACTTGGAATTTTTATTGATGAACAAAGGAGGAAGCAATTTTTCAAGGTACACAAAAATTGGGTGACCAAGGCGGAAGAGCCATAATATGACTTGATTCTCATTTGAAACAGAAACAGAATTAGAGAAAGAGTTAGAAATAGACTCAGAAACACAACTTGAATGAACTTGTCCATGTAGAAGAGAGTTCCTTTTGAGCAAGTAGAGACCACAAATTTCAGCACTGCCAATCACCTTCCTCGATTTAGTCACACAGTTCAAGTCACGGGTGAGTTTACTAATAGAAATCAGATTGCGTCTAATTTTGGAACATAAAGGACTAATGAGAGGTCCTTTGTCAATTTGATTGATCCAATTCCTGCCACTTTTGAGAGTGATCCATCTACTATTCATACTGTAGAGGGGCTTGAATATGGACTAAACTTGTGAAAGACATTAATGTCTCCGGTCATGTGATCTGAAGCTCCAGCATCAACCATCCATGGTCTTAATTTTCTGGTTGCTGCAATATGAGCAAAGGAAAATGTACCTTGATGTACTAGCATGTTAGTACATTGTTCGGTAGTACATTGTTCGGTAGTGGGTGATATATGTCCAAGTAATTTCTACAACACCTCAATTTGCTCCCTGGTGAATGGATTGATTTCAGTGCTAGTGTTGATGTTGTCAGAAGTGTTGGCAACATTTGCACGATTGTCCCGATCCTAGCGTGCTCGGTTAGGCCTCCAATCAACAGGCTTCCCATGTAATTTCCAGCAAGTTTCTCTGAACAGACCAGGTTTCTTACAATGGTCACACCGTGGCCTTCCTATTCTTTGCTTGTTATCCTCAGATATGTGTGTACAAGGCTGAGCCTTCAGCAACTGGGGAACTCATATTTTCTGCCATCATCGGTTTCTTCCTACTTTCTTCTCTTCTAACTTCAACAAATGTCTCTCGGACGGAAGGCAGAGGCCTGCTGCCCAAGATTCTACCCCTTCATCCAAATCCTTATTGAGACCAACAAGAAATTTGAATGTTCTCTTTTGATCAACATCTTTTTGTGTAAAGTTGCATCATCTGGACATTTCCAGGGGTATATTTCAAACATATCAAGGTGCTGCTAGTACCAGGTTATTGTGTTGAAATATTGAGTGATAGTCATCTCCCCTTGTCGAAGATCTTGAAGTCGAGTTTCAATTTCAAAAAGTTCAGAGGTATTTTTGGAACTAGAGTAAGTTTCTCTTGCTCTATCCCAGATTTCCTTGGTTGTTTTGTAGAGAAAGAAATTTTCTCCAATTTCCGTGGTCATGGAGATTATTAGCCATGACATGACCATATGATTTTCAATATTCCACATGCGATACTTGGGATCCATTGTCGCCAAAATAGGAAAATCAGTGAGATAATCATCCTTGCCTCTACCAAAAATAAACATAAGGACGGATTGTGACCACTGAAGAAAATTGTGGCCATTGAGTTTGTGACGAGTGATCGGAAGAGGAGAGTTTTCGATGATATTGGCTGAGGAGTTTTCATAGTTTTTGGCTGAGGGATTTTGCTCGGGTCTGGAATTGACTTCCGAGGAGGAGGTGGTTTGTGTATCCATGTTGTATTAGGGTTTAGAGCCTATCTCTGATGCCATGAGAATTTTGGTGAAGGAAATACAGCCTAATACTTATATGAGGATGACCGCATTCCAATCCATTATTCTAGGAAAATAATAGGACAATCCCACAAACTCAGGAATCTTAACAAACTAGGAAAGCAATTAATTAGGAATCAGTTAATGACTGATCCTATTTCTTAAGAAACTAAAGAATAAATCCTAATCTACCAGATTACAGCCTATGAGTAATTTCATAATATATAGAAACTAATTCGCTCCTTTCTACAGAACTCATATATCAAGAAAGAGACTGGGCAAAGTTGGATTCAATATCAAGCACGAGTACTTCACTGAGATAGTACCATTCATATGACACTACCATGGTAAATTACCAGAGTTTTCTACCTCCAGTGTTAATAAATGATAATTGAAATGACACTTTTTTATCAAGTCACAAGCCTAAACCCTATTAATATCAAGCTTTTCCTTTATATGCAAATTCAACATAGGAAAGGCAGGCTCCAGAAAACAGCTCAAAATAGGTTAAATTGCAAGCCTAGTATGGGGTTTATGCACAAGAGTGGATTGTGCATATGCTTCTTGAAACATCATGTAAAAAAACGGAAGGTATCAGGGTCTGTCATCTTTCTTTCCAAGAGAGACAACTGTTTTTTCGTAAATAAATAAAATGCATATTAATGTTAAAATGATAAAACATCTCACACTTATAAACTAACAAAAATCAAGATATTAAACGGTAGGATTATAGTTCATTTATGAAGTCATGGGTGTTTAAAACAAAAATTAGATACCCGCACAAAGGATATTTGGGGACAGACTACAGTCACCAGGAAACTGACAGAAAGTTTTAACAGCAACCAAATATCTATGAAGTATGCTTATGAAATAAATTCACGAAGAGAAACTTATTTTGTAATTATAGATGATAATTGAACATTAACAAAATCAAAAAGACACTGTAATTTTATAAAAGCCAAAAAGTGGGGAGATTAAAGACAAATAACTTCATTAAGCTATAATGCAAAATACTTACCCCATTTTCAGTTCCTTCAAATCCATTCGATTAGCTGACAGTTAAAATAGTAGTTTAGTCAGCATCAAGCCACAAAAAGAAAAGAAAGTTTCAATCATGAATCAAAGAGAAATAAAGGGAGTGCTAAATCCACAGTCAATCTGGTTGGGCCCTCAGAATCATATCATAAAGATATTAAATTAGAACAGAGCTACTTTGCCACCAGCCAGATGGTATATGAGTTTAGCATTCCCCAATAATAATTAAAAAAAAAAAACTCTAGCAAAGAGGACATTAACACGCACTTTTCTTCTGCTGTACTTTCTTCTTCTTTTGCTGTTCATATCTATACTTACTGAGGAAAGGGTAAAAGCAAGCACATTAATACACTTCAAAATGAAATTTCAGAAGGAAAAGATATGTAAGACTAAGACTATTAATTTAGCTTCTTTTTTTAATATGAGTCTAATAGTGCTGTCTTCAATAACGTGGACATCAAGGCGGATCCAAAGGGGGGCAGGCAAGGGCCTTGACTGCCCCTTGGTTAAACTAGAGAAATTGCATTTTGACCCCTCTCAAAAATTAATAATAGAATTTGGGTCTTTAACACGATCTTTTTTTGGCTATGGCTCCCCCCACCCCGTAACCAATGACAATATATGATTTTATCTTGGTCTCCTAACACAATTTCTAGCTTCACTCCTGGGGGACATGACTAATTGATAAACAACATCATTAAGATATCAATTTTTGAAAATTTTTTATGGGATTTCAGTTTCTTCAGTAGGGTAGATGAAGAGACCAGGTAGACTCAACTTTTTTCCCCTACCTTTATTTACATTACATTGAGAGGGTACATAGTGTTACTTCTGTCTCATTTAAAAGGGATACTCCAAACTTATATCTTTTTCCCCAGCTTAACTATCAAAAAAGATCACCATTTGGCAGCCGTTTTTATTTCAAAACTATTTCTTCTAAACTGGCAGGAGAAATTTTCCATAAATGTATGAATAACAATATACAAATACTTTTTCTCTCAAGTTAGCATAAAACATATCATACTTATAATCCATTATTCTGACAACCGGAGGATCTGCATCAGGGGATAATATCACCTGCAAAAGTGGTATTAAAACAATTTTCAGTATCACCATTACACACACAAGAAGTTCAAAGAAACTTCGATTTCTAAGAGAAAAATTATTAGTTTCAATGTACTTGGCATAGGCTACTTAATTCTAATCACTTAAAAAAATAAAATAAAGAATAAAAAAGAACCCAAAGCAAAAAAACTGAGACAACGAACAGATACGAGTATAATGAAATACCAACTTGAATTTCCCTACACAATCTATTTTTTTTATCCTAAGGTATCTACTTATAACAGAGCAAATTCTAGGTTCATAGTGCCTTTGCCAAAGACCAGCATAGCATCAATCACTAGCTTGAACATGTGGTTGATCTTTTCATATTATTCTCTTTCTACTCACCATTTTGACATCCAGTTTTCTCAAGAGAAATAAAACAACCCGACTAAAATGTCCTACCATGAAGTTTAAGGATATAAGCTAGCATCTAGAGACTTATGCAGCAGAAGAAAAACTGGCAAAACAAATTACCAAATACGAATAAACGAATCCAATATCCTGAACTGAAAAAACCCAAACTACAATGACACTGATACCTTCTCAAGCAAGTTGCTTGTATATGCCTATTCTAGCATGCAACTATGATTTCGTTGTTCTGTCTTCTAACCATTTATTAAACTTTCGCTCTTCCACTTCTAGCAAGCAGAGACTAGGTTTTAAACAAGCACTTCACTTGACATTCATGTAACCACAAAAGAAGAACTAGAATAACGCTGATACCTAAAGCATGGAAGTTAAATTACAATTGTAAAGCTCCCCAACCCCAGTAAGCAAGTTAGTGGTTTACATATATTCTCTCTGTAATGTCACATAATATAAACATGTAATAAAACCAATTGTAGAACATGGAAATGCCAAAGGCTCCATTTGATTATTACCTTTAGTCCATGCTTTTTCCATCCAAAAGTAATAGAAACATGATGTGTTTATGCATGAAGAAAATAGTGTCTTTGAAATTGTTACAAATTAAAAACACATTCAACTTTTGTCAAGAAAAATTCGCAACTCTACTGAAAATATCCTGCTACCAACACAACTATATATTTACAAAAACAAATGGAAAAGCTAAGTGTCCCTCACAAGCAAAAAAATTACAAATTGTCCAGTTTGTAAAAATGGATAAGTTCTTGTCATTGACATGGTAAGGCAAATCACTAAGTCAAAAACTCAGAGTCAAGAGTCAAGAAAGAAGAGAATATTAACAGAAACTGAGAAAAACATACCAAATCGAGCCCTGCATCTTCAGCCATTTGAATAGCCTGGCTTTTAGAGACTATCCCAATCTACAGATTAAGAAATTTAATCAAATTTTCAACTGATAAAAGAATTTCAATGTAATGCACAAAATGCCTTCTTAGCATTTAAAAGTGAAAAAAGAGATGAAGGAAAATTCAACTAACCATACTTTGCTCCTCATCAATAAGTCTGACGGAATCCGACCTAAAACCATAGAAAAACACAAACAAACATAATGAAGAAACAAAGCTATCCCAAAGTTGCAGTTAAATCAAATAACACAAGGACAAACCTGATGGCAGATAAATCAAGTGCCTGGTCTTCATCATTCTTCTTAGAACGACCGGGAGGCGAGAACCGAGAATCAGCACCGTAACGGGCATTTATAGTAGCAGAGCAGTGAAGAGGAGAGGAGAAACTGTTAGGGTTGCGGACATGGATACCAAAGAGCTTGGATTGGAGGGAAGAGAGAAGTAAAGGTATGGTCTTGGTGGGTCGAGTTGGGATGGTCTTGAAAGGGAAGCTGGTGGTAATCCCAGCCATGGCTTTGGTTCTACTGTGCGCACACACAACAACTGGAATATGCTTGCTTATCCTCAACTCGTAAACTGAAATACCAAATTATGAATTCGCGTGAGCCGTGATTGCTTGCGTGGTTGTGCCTGTGAATATGATACTTTTGGACCTTTTAGGAACTTTGGGCCGTCAAAATGTCCAACCCCTTCTGCAAATTGCTCTGTTTTCCCAATTTCTGTGGATATTTTATGCGGCTAAACAACTTTAAAATGCTTTATTTCCTTCAGATAAATAATTTTAAGAAAAATTAACTGAATAAGTTAAAAATAATTATAAAGGAAAGTAATTTTGTTAAAATATGTAATAGGTTTATCTTTAGATTTGTAAAAATATTAATAATATAAAAATATATTAGAAGTAAATAAAATTAATTTTAAAGTTATTATCTTTTATTTTACTGTGTGACCACATATATTAAATAAAAAGAATTTTGAAAAATCATTTCTTAAGCTATAACCTAATAAAGAATTTGAACTTCTCAAAATCTCTGTTGGAACTTTTTAAAATTTTAAAATTCCTTTTGGGTTATCAAACAAGTAAAATTATTTTGAGATTTCAAAATCCATTAAGAAATAAATCATTCACTCAAATACACTCTAATATTATAAAATTTTTAATCAGATAGAGAATATTTAAAATCTATTTTCTTTTCATACAAATAAATTTATTTTCTTTAGGTCAAATTTTGTTGTTAATCTATGTATTTTATAAAAGTTGTATATTTAATTCATATACTTTGGTCATTTTTAGATTTTGTATATTTCAAATTTTAAAATTACAATCCTCACTAAATGATAATATGTGGATTACGCATCCTCAAATCCAAAAATAATTTAGGCTTGGTATTTTGTCATGCCACAATTTTTATGGATTCTTAGGTGCGGCCTTTGTTGGTACATCATTCAAAATTTAGCAAATCGTTTGTAAAGCATATTTCTAAAAGTATAATGATAACTACGAATAACTTAACATTAATTGAACCATGTTTAACAAGGTTTCATTCTTTCTCTCTGTCACACCATTCTGTTGTGAAGTTTCTGGTGCGGTTAATTAGGATTATATTCTTTTTTTTAAGAGATAACCTAAGAACTCATCTGGTAAGTATTCTCCACCTTAATCCGATTGAAGTATCTTTATGGGTAAGACTAATTGTTTCTCCCTTTCCACATGAAACTCTTGAAATTTATCAATAGTTTCACTCTTGCGGTTTATTAGATATACATATCTATATCTGGAATAATCAATTTGCAAAAGTTTTAAGGGTCCCTTTTGCATTAAAAGATTATTTGACCATCTTAATTTGCAAGCAAGATTAACATTATGGAAGATCAACTTCCTCAAACAAACTTAAGGTGTCATGTTTTACAAGTTTAGTGATTTTTTCTTAATTAATATGACTAAGTCTCAAATGTCAAATATACGAATTATTAGAGTGAGAAGTCTTGAGTTTCTTATTTATTATTTCAATTTTAAGCGGCGTATATATATTTGGTTTGACACCATCCATTACTAATAAGAGTATAATTCCAAAAATTCTAATACTAATATTAAAAGTCACGAGCAAATCGTCTTTAAATAAACATGCAATTAAAATTAAATTTCTATTGAAATTAAGCACATAGAAAACTTCTTTTAAAATAATATTCCCAAAATTATCAAAATAAATATGTACATCTCTCACTACTTCAATCGTTATACTTGTTTCATATTTAGTCTGTAACAAGAATTCTTATCTCTAACATATTTCATTTTCTTAAACCATTGTGAAGAAATACATACATGGTTAGTAACTCCAAAATCAATGACTTGGTGGTCTATTAAATATTTCACTAAATAGATTTCTATCATAAAGTGTTTCATATATTTGCCTATAATGCTAGGTAATCCTTTTACTCTTTTTCGTTGCCCTATATATAATAGTAGTATATTATATATTATTGTTATTACTATATCGATTGAAAGTTAGTAGAACTCCTGCTTATTATTATTTTATGTATTAGTGATATGCTAATTTAGTACATCGACTTAAAAGTTAGATAATTGGTTTCAATTTCAGTAAAAATTATATAATATATTATTAATTACTTTTCTTATTAATAAAATTTTAACATAAATATGCAATGCTTAGGATTACATTTTCAAAAATAAAGTCTTATTTCTTATTAATAAAATTTTAACATAAATATGCAATGCTTAGGATTACATTTTCAAAAATAAAGTCTTATTTATTTATATTTTATTCACTTTACGTAACATCATAAAATATAAAAGTTATTAGTGTTTAGATACAAAGTCAGGCCTTTTGGAAAATTGGGTTGAAATTATAATGAATTAGGGGCAAAGAAACAAAAATGAAATTATGGAAATGATGCTGCAGAAACCATCGCCTCTTCTGCAACAAACTTTCCGTTAATACACATAAAGCTAGACCAGATACTTGGGTATGATACTCCTGCACTAACAAAGTACCGAATTTCTTCCTAACCCGTAATAGTTACACAGGTCGCATACTATTAATTATTTTTATTTATAACAAAATAAAATTACCCTAAATAAGCATGCCAGCCCAACAACAACCACCTCAACGAAAATTCCTGAAATACCATAACAGAAAGTAGAGACAAGTTGGTAAAACTGCACAGTCCAGTCAAGTTCAGTGCACCAACAGAAGATGGGGCTTATCAAACACTAAACAAAAATCTTCTCCCAACTTTCACTGCATTTCACCTTCCCGAGTCGGGTGAACCATCATCATAAGAGACCAGTCCCCTTCTACCATCTGGGCTTCTTGATGATGACCTTGACTTCACTTTGCTCACCTGCTTTGGAGAAGACTGGGAGTTCAACAACGACCTTGATTCTGATCGGCTCCTACTCGGTGAAGGGGAACTTCGCCTTCCAACCCTTGGAGAATCAACTGCAATATGGCTGCGAACAGGGGTTCGACTTTGACTTGAGCTACGGCTGTGAATAGAGGTTCGACTTCGACTTGGACTACGGCTGCGGCCATGACCACATCGACGATTTCTATACCTCGGGCTCGGTGATACAGACAGACTTCTTGTCCGGCTTCTTCTGCCTCTATACCTGCAAAAATTATTTTTATTAGGAATCAAGTAACAAATTCAAACCAACCAATGACCATAGCTACAAAAGCAAAAACACACACAAACACATAATTTGCATACAGATTCAGACCTTGGAGGAGTTCTTGGGGGGCTTCTATAGCGCCTAGGTGAATACCGCCTGTAACTTGAATACCTAGAATTGGCAATTAATAGAAAAACCACCCATCGGTAAAATATATAATGGTTTTCTAGAAAAAAAAAAGGTAGGATAACATAAAAGAACCTGATGGGACGTGTACCTCTCACGATCAATCCTGCCACCATAACGATAGGACCTCACAGGAGAACGATCTGGAGAAGGGGTTCTGTATCTTCGTGCATAGGAGTAGCGCTCACTGAAACCCCGACCCCTTCTGATACGCTTAGGTGATTCATCAGGAGAAACACTTCTTGACATATTTCTACCTCGATCAGTAGGTGACCTTACCCGTCGTACAGCAGTGGGGCTCCTTGAATAACTACGACGATAATTCCTAATTGGTTCCCTTAATGGACTTCTGCTGATGCTTCTCCTAGGAGGAGCCCTAGCAGAGCTCCTACTTATGCTTCTCCTAGAAGATCTTACAGGACTTCCGCTAATGCTTCTCCGAGATCTTGCAGGACTTCTACTTGTGCTTCTCTTTGAAAGTCTAACCGGGCTTCTACTAATTGATTTTCTTGTTGACTTGAGTGGACTCCTACTTGGGCTTCTTCGGGACCGCAACAGGGACCTTACAGGGCTCCTGCTTATGCTTCTTCTAGAATGTCCTCTAACTGGGCCCCTACTGATGCTTCTATCCTTTCTCGTCCTCGATGGGCTTATTCTGATGCTTCTAGCAGGACTCCTGCTTAAACTTCTTTCTAGAAAACGTGGGGGATTCCTACTTGCAACTGGGCTCCTGCTCACACTTCGGCTTCGGCTAAGACTTGGGCTCCGGCTATGAGTCCTCCATGGACTAATACTCATACTCTTACTCATGGTCCTCTTAGGACTCGCACTTCTGCTCCTGCTCATCAACTTTTAATAAAATACCGGATTGGGAAGAATCAGCAAGTACAAAGAATAACCTAAGGAGAAGAATGAAAAGTAGACCTAGATTTGCTCGGGCCATCATCTACCACATCAGGTGGTCTCTCTGCACTTCTGTCTGATTTAGCACCTTCTTCAATGCCATTGCTCTTTCGCCCTCCATTTTCCCTAGGGGCGTCACACTCCAAATCAGCCTCTTCATTCTTTCTGTGAGGAAGTGCTTTTTCTGTAGCCAAAGGGGATTGGTTCCCAACTGCAAATTGAGAGAACCCCACTGATGAAGTGTAGTAGAAATCAAAAAGCTTAAATAACAAAGAGAATTATCCATGCCAGAAAGCTTTAGCAAACAAAGCAAGAAAGCTGGAAGTAGAAAACAAGAATATCAAAGTATCCAACAAGCTGTTATCCCTTTTGGCAGGTGCATGCAAAATAATAGCATTATCAAGGGATATAGAAAACAAATAACTTAAAGTGATGGCTTTCAGAACCATGTCAAATTTTCCTAGAAAACTTCTAGTCAATCAAAATTTTGAGAAAGCAGTCCAAAAGCTCCAACACTTACCACTTTTCTGAGAAGGCTCTTTATGCTTCTGTGGTTTTCCTCTATCATCACTGTCACTGCTGCTTTCACTGCTACTCTCACTGTCATCATCTGTAAGGCTATCTGAAGCCCTGATAAAAATGAGGATATAGTAATTTAAGTTCTATAAGATACTTAACAAAGCTAATCCGCTCATTCATGACCTCAATGCATTATAACCCAATTTGGGTTGTGTGGATGGGAAAGGTTTTGGAAAATACCACACAAGATGTACTAACAAAAATAATTACAAGGGACAAAAACGATGATATTTTCTAAATAAATCTTCTCCAAGCACGTGAGAGAAACACATAAAGATCTACTTCCCCAAAGACACAAGTGACAAATTTCAAAGTATGGAAATATGCAAATAACTTCTCCATAATATTTATAGTTGCTATGCATGGACATAATTAGATTACATATGCAACTCATATTATGACTTAGGAACAAACAAATCCTGAACAACTTTAGTAATTCACCAAGACTGAAGGTTTTGTATCACAAAAACCAACCATTAGAAATCAAAAACTTCTTTTTCTAAGGGAGAAAAAAGAGGAAAGGACATCCTCTAACGCATGACACTGGAGGCCAAGGAAACAGTGCCAGGATCAAAACGTACTGATTACATTTAGAAAACATTTGACTCCTCATACACAGCTGAACAAGCACAAAACTAAACAAAATATGCACAGGACTCAAGTTGATTAACTGGTAATTTGCCACAAGAGAAGACAACGTTATGAAGCATAAATAGATTATAAGCATATAACCTTCTTGATTTACGCTTTGATCTCTTATCACGCCTTTTTCTCTTTTTCTCACGTCGTCTATCTCTCCTTTTTCCATGTCTATATTTTCCTCGTTTAGAAGATCTCTTCCTCTTTTTGTGCCCATCATCACTTGAAGAGCTAATGTCAGACGATGATGAGAGATATGAGTCAGAATCGCTATCAGATTCAGATGATTCTGTCTCAGAATCTGAGGAACTCTCCGAATCAGACGAATAATGTCTTCTTCTGTTCTTTCTTTTGTCTCTTGAAGATTTCTTATTTTTCCCCTTCCTCCGTGATTCATAATTGTTAGCAGCAGAAAAAGTATCGTTGCCCGTTCTAAACTTATTTTTCATATTTTCTGCAGATAAGATAAAAGGTTGAAAAGAAAAATAAAAAAGGAATGGTGGTCAAGCATCATGCAGCATCATACAGGGTGTAACTCCATTCAGATATGACTATGACCTATACCTTCACTGACTTCGCCACAATTAATAATTTTCACTGTCACAGTAGGTATTCCTTCCTCATTACCCACATTTTCCATTTTCTTCAACACTTCATTTCCTTGTACAAGCTGTCCAAAGACTACATACTTTCTGCAACATGCCACAAGTACAAAAACTCAAGATCCAAGACTGAATAATATTTAAACTGAGCAAAGCATACATCAGGGGAGGTTGGGCACTGAGCACAAATATTTAAAGAAGATAAGAAACTACCTGTCAAGGTCATGATTAGCCTTGAATGTGATAACAAATTGTGAACCAACAGTGTCACGATCAGCAATTGCCATAGATAAAAGACCAGGTCCGTCATGCTTTAGCCTAGGTGATTCATCTGAACAAGAGTTGAAATTACCCCTTGTCACTAATCAATTATTAGTGAACGCTTCCAAAATATATATTAGTGAAAAGAATAATAGCTTATAGTCACATTCTAGAAGAATAACCATAAGTATGGAATTAAGAAAGCATTAGATTTCAAACAGTAAACATTCTTTCTTTGAATGCGGCCCTTGACAGTTTGTGGAGTATCATAAAATTTAGCATTTAATACAGCCCTTAAATGACTTAGCCATCAGGTCATTATGTTAGCACCAACGATTATCAAGGACCTCCAGATTATTGACCAAAAAAGGTATGAACCAGGCATTGATGGTGCAAAAATAAAACCTATACAGTAATTTGGAGAATGCATATTGCTCTGTCAAAAAAGCCTTTTTAGGTGAAGATAGGCTTACATCAAGAGCCATAGAAGCACCTACTATATACAATCTTAATGCAAAAGACAGCTTTTGCAAAGATTCTGAGAACACCTATTTCGCACTCATAAACATTCCAAGAGTAGATATGCCCAAATCTAGAGCCAAGGAAAGAACCTATTACAATGTTATCCAGGTATAAATAACCCTAACACCTAACCTGAAATTAGGTCCAAAATAAATTGATAAATTCCATATTATATAGCAACAAATTAAAAATTGAAGATAAAGATTGAGATTTTGACCAACGCACAAAGTGAATATAAATACATTTAAGACACATGCATTAGCAACACAATTATAACTTGATAAAAACATTAGAAATTTTAATAACTTATGGAGAGTACAATACTATGTATATTAGCATGTATGACCACTTCCATCACGTACAGGATTATAATCTAGTTAGAATATTATTAAATTTTCATGCACAAATAGTAATTACAAACAAAAGCATGTAAGTAACACAAATAGTAAAAAGTTCCTAGAGCCAAGGGAAAGAACTTAATACAATGTGATCCCGGTATATATAACCCTAATACCAAACCTGAAGTCAGGTCCAAAACAAATTGACAAATTCCATATTATATAGAAACAAAATATAAATTAAAAATAAAGTTTTGATATTTTGACCAATTCACAAGAATATAAACACATGCATTAGCAACACAATTATAACTTGGTAACAAAATTAGAGATTTTGATCACTTAAGAAGGATACAATACTACTTATATTAGCATCCATGACCACTTCCATCATGTACACAGATTATAATCTAGTTAGAATATTATTAATTTTCCATGAACAGAGAGTAATTACAAACAACAAAAGCATGTGCATAACACAAATACTACAACGTTTAAAACATTTCCATGAAATGATTGAATTTTAATATATTAAAAGAAAGGAGAATCCTGTACCCATAACACAAATAGGACACTGTTCAAATCATTTCCATGAAATAATTGGATTTTAAAATATTAAAAGAAAGGAGAATCTTGCACCCACTCTTCATTAATTTAGGGCACCTAAACTATGACTGTAACCATGGAATGTCGGGAAGAGATCACTCACCTGGAAATTTCCCATCATATATACTTTCCCCACTTGTTCCTGGAAAAAGTACAATTAAAATATCAAAGTGCTTTTCAAGAACAACCAGCAGTCACATAGACAGCAACCCTCAAGGCCACCTAATCTCAAGTCAATTTACAGCTGCAAAAATAATTAAAATGAAATTCCTCTCTGCAAGGAATGCGTACCATCTCTTCTTACAAAATCACCACCCTGCACAACAAACATATGATGTCAGTCCACGAGTAAGAAAAAAGACATTTATGTGCAAAGAAACTGGGTTGAGCATGGCGAAGTTTATTAAAATTTTGAGTATTCACAACTTGATAAATACAACCTTAAAAACTACATCACAAGAAAAGCAGTCGTGGCCATCAGTCCTGTTTCCTACAGCATAAACAATCATAACAGACCAAACGACATGCCACTTCTAAGCCATGTTCTACAAGAAAACAGCTTGTGAAAAATCCCATTTTGAAGATAAAACAAACCTTGGCCAAGGAACCTTTAGAGACACGATGGAAAAATGAACCCTTGTAGTGCAACGGTTTTCCAGTTCTAGGACCAATGCCCTTTTCTCCTGTAGATCAAGGCATATTTTAAGGACGCAGCAAATACAAACATATAAATGTCTATGAATAAATGTCTGATACTAACTCAAATTCTTATGCATGTGTATCTATACTAACTTAAATTCCCTGAGTTTGGTGCGTTAAGTGGTCTCCAACTCAGGGGAAGACAAATTAAACTAATTTACTGGAGAAAACTAGTGCATCAATAAAGCCAAAAAAGTCATTTCATCTTTAAAAAAAACCACTGCTACCTTTTCACATGCAGTTGTAAATCCATTTTCATTTTTTCTCTTCATTTAATTATAATTACTTTTTTTCAAAAAAATTAGTCAGTAATTTTATTTTTTATTTTTATTTTTTCACCCACATGGCTGTGTATAGAACTAGCATATTGTAAACAACTGCAACCCAAAAACTATCCTGCCGCTAACCACCAATGCTTCTTTGAATGGGAAAAAAATCATATGCAACAAAAACTTAAAGAGTAAAGAAGAGGAATTATTCTTGATAAGTAATTTAAAAAATTCTAGGGAAAAAAAGATAACAACAATAGAAAATAAGAATATTGGAACCTGTACAAAGGGCACGGAAGTTTTCTACAGTCTTGGGAGCAATATCAGGAAAGAGCTGAAGAATCAAAGAAAACAGATAAATATGTGTAAAAACGTAATCTCCAATACACATATATCTATAAACCCAATGTATACTAATTCAAAACAAGAGTATATGGGCAAAAATGTAAAGTCTTGTTGGCTTGTTTATGTAGCTAAAACAATACCTCAAAAACCATTCTTTCAACAGGATCACCATCTATTGACACATCCATAAAAACTAGAGGATTCTTCTTCTTTGCCATCCTTGCTCACCAGATTCACAACTCAAGCCAATACAACCAACAATCTAATCAAACAACGAGCAGCTACAATCAGCCAATCAAAATTAATATTGATCCACAGTAAATGAAAGTAAAAAAGAGAAAACACTGAAACCTACTTCGTCAAAGCATTGCCAAATTCACCAATCTTCATTAAAGAATATAGCAAAGCAGAACGGACCTTTTCCCCTATATATGCATTATTTCTTTCGTTTGAATTAACTGTTTCAAGATATTAGTCAAGATTTAGCAGAAAATCGATTGTATAAAAATAGATTTTCACATGCACAGTATATTTCGAGATTGGGAAGAAGCAAATGGAAAACATTGCAGGTATCTATGATACCTGGAAAATATTTCTTGTCCTATTTCAGCTTTGAGAAAATCATCCTAGCATTTCCAAACATACTGATTGCAGGAAGCAAGAAAACATGAAGAAAATCAGGTTGAAAGATTTGAAAAGATGGAACCTATGCCCTAGCCATTAGAGCAATTACATAATTAAACTAGTGAATGAGTGCACTAAATCAGAATCCCATATCAGAAAAAGAAAAACAAGGCTATTAGAGACATCCTTCCCAAACGAAAACAGAAGCAGACACAGTCCTAAATAGTGGGCCAAATAATATCATAACGAAAACAAGCTGAAAACCTTAAACCCTGGAGAAACCAGCAGAAACACTTAAACTACAAGCTTATACTAAACTCTACCTTAAACTCGAAAACCGAAGAATCGAATAAAAACTAAAATATACATAAACAAATTATAACGAAGTAAGCAAAAAAGAAACATAAAAAAAATAACTATACAAGTATTGGATCAGAAAATATTCTTTGGAGAAAAGGGGAAAGGGTAAAATAGTGCAATACTAAGTGATAAAGGCAGAAACCCTAGAAAGTTCACCTGACCTGAGAGATGCAGAGCCACAGAGAAAAAAGACCCGAGTGATGATTATACGAGAGAAAATGAAACCGAAAGCTTAACGGGCTTTCTTTCGGCTAATGAAGGGAGCATCCACTGGCCTGGATACATTTGGCAACGAAATTACTGGATTATCCTGACTTTGAGTTTCTGCCTGTGTGACTTGGGGCCCGTTTTATAATGGGCTAACAGCGGGTATCTATTAGGTCTTGCATTGCACCATCGACCCAATTATGATTGGTTTTCTTTTCAAAAAATTATAAATGTGTAATACATGGATTTTTGCATGTTATGAGACTCATATTCTAATACGATTAGTGGCGAAATTAGCTGCTCCCACGGTCCCGCCCCTAAACTGAAAATTTTTTATATGATATTTTTAATTTTTTTTAATTTTAAATTAGTAATAATAAAATTATATTTTGACTCTCTTTAAAAATATAAAAATTTGATTTAATTCTTTAAAAATGATAAAGATATAGTATATTAAAATAGTAAAATTATATTTTTTCTATCGTAAAATTACAATTTAATTTTAACCCTAAAAAATTTCTGATTTTTCCCAGCATAATGAATCATCTTTCGTAATTCATATATGTGTCATGTTACATTAAACCGTGAAATGTATAATCTTCTATGTATTCATAACCAATAGACATGTTTCAATAAAATGAATAGTAACAACTATGTCCTAAAGAATTAGAATTACTAACAATATCTCTATTTTGATTTTTCTTTATTTACTCGCATATTTATAATACATTATCAACATGATCAAATATTTAATAGTGTGATAAAATTATTCAAGTTTCTTTTCATTAGGATAAGATAAGAGTTTTTACTTCTTTACCATATATTATCTAGGAATCTAGGACATGTTCTTATTTGTAGGGTAAGTAATGTTTTATTTTTAAATTTTCTATAATGTGATTTTTAGAAATGCCAAAAGTATCAAGCATGCAGGATTGCTAAGTAAAATTGTTTGTCTTAATAAGTACATATTGTTAAAGACACATTAGCTCAAAGGAAAGATGCAAACATCAAAAGGTGGTGATTCTTTCAATTTTTTTATATGAACGGATATATTTACGAATGTAAAATTTTAAAATGTAAGTGAATATAATTTCAAAAATAGAAAGAAAATTATAGATGAAAATATGTTCAAAAACATATTCAATTTTTATGTCGTGTTTACAGTAACAATATCAAAATTATAGATTTATAATATTTTGAGTTAATCTATTACGTGGTTGTGGCGGGATAAAATAATGATATTTTTTTTATAAAGAAACCACTAATGTCATCCAACTGGTTAAACATCATTCCTTTGACATTTTTTCAAGGTTGTAAGGTACATCTCCTTGGAAGCTCTTTTATGAATGAGAGGCACCCTAGATATTTTCTCAAGTCATCTGTTAAAAACATATCACATACTTGACTTAAACGAGAAGCGACCATTACATGGATATTAGGCGAGATAAAGAGCTTAAGTTTTTCTAGATTAATAGTCAAAACTAACACTAAGCTGAACTCTTTAAAACAATCATTTATCACTCACACTATCTCTGTCACCTTTGCAAAAAGTAACAAATTATCGGCAAAGAAAAGATGGGACAAAGTTGATCATTGCCTAGAATAATTTTTTAATTAAAATACAATAAAAATACAACCTCAAGCTAAATTTGTTGGCTGTCAAGGTGTTCCTTCTTAATAAATTAAATGAAAATTGTATGTAACCTCACCAAAAGACTACTAATACGTGACAAAGGTTATCAAAAACAATTTCAAATACTAGATAATTTTAAAATTTAAAATTAAAATTAAAAATAAAAACAATATTTATATACAAATTTAAATTTTATTTAATTTTCAAAAGAAAATAAACAAAAAAAGTGATCCCACATATCATTAAGATTACTGTTCAAAACCATTTAACTTGTAATAAAATGAGTTATTTCAAATTTACTTCTAAAATCCAATGTCTGAAGTTCAGATTTGCATGAAAATCGCATCAATAGATATCAGACTATCGACACCAAATTTTGGAATGAGTTTTTAAACTTACTTTGAAGAGAAAAACCTTCTTTTCTACATTTCCAACATTATTTAATAAAATTTAAAATCTTTTTCAAAAATATTTCTCAATTTTTATATAAAAATTTCAAGTTTAAGTATAAAATAATTTACACAGAGAAAATTAAAATTAACATACAAATTAAATAAAAATAAAAATAATTTTTGTTAAGAAGAAAGAAATATTGATTATATTTCCTGTAACCAACAAGGCACACCGCAAAATAAAATATTAGACTAGTTCCCGATGGTCATCAATTGAAGGAAAATTTGTCCAACACATTAATTAAAAGCTAGAACTGACAACAGACTCGCTAAAGCTACACAAGATTCTTGGGGGATGATGATGCTACTGCACTAACAAATACAGAGACTCTTCCTAACCCCTAACAGCAACAAGGTTCGCATACTATTCATTAATTTTATTTATAACGAAGTAAAATTATCCTAAACGAGCATGACAGGCCAACAACAACAACAACCATCTCAATGAAAATACTTGGAATCGGATTAATGTAATTACTGACCACAACCTCTGGCAACAACACAAATCAGAGACAAGAAGTTCGTAAAACTGCACAGTTCAGTGCATCAACAGAAGATGGGGCTCATCAAACACTAAACAAAAATCTTCAACCAACTTTCACTCGATTTCACCTTCCTGAATCAGGTGAACCATCATCATAAGAGACCAGTCCTTTTCCACCGTCTGGACTTCCTGATGATGACCTTGACTTTGCTTTGCTCACCTTCTTTGGAGACTGAGAGTTCAACGAAGACCTTGATTCTGATCGGCTCCTGCTCTGTGAAGGGGACCTTCGCCGTCCAGCCCTTGGAGAATCAACTGGACTACGGCTGCGAACAGGGGTTCGACTTCGACTTGGGCTACGGCTGCGAATAGAGGTTCGACTACGACTGCGGCTATGACCATATCGACGATTTCTATACCTCGGGCTCGGTGATACAGACAGACTTCTTGTCCGGCTTCTTCTGCCTCTATACCTGCAAAAATTATTTTTATTAGGAATCAAGTAACAAAATTCAAACCACCCAATGACCATAGCTACAAGAAGAGCAAAAAACACACACAAACACATAATTTGCCTACAGATTCAGACCTTGGAGGAGTTCTTCCTCTTGGGGGGCTTCTATAGCGCCTAGGTGAATACCGCCTGTAACTTGAATACCTAGAATTGGCAATTAATAGAAAAACCACCCATCAGTAAAATATATAATGGTTTTCTGGAAAAGAAAAAGGTAGTATAACATAAAAGAACCTGATGGGACATGTACCTCTCACGATCAATCCTGCCACTGAAACGATAGGACCTCACAGGAGAACGATCTGGAGAAGGGGTTCTGTATCTTCGTGCATAAGAGTAGCGCTCACTGAAACCCCGACCCCTTCTGATACGCTTAGGTGATGCGTCAGGAGAAACACTTGTTGACAAACTTCTACCTCGACCAGGAGGTGACCTTACCCGCCGCACGGTGGTGGGGCTCCTTGAATAACTACGACGATAATTCCTACTTGGTTCCCTTAAGGGACTTCTGCTGATGCTTCTCCTAGGAGGAGCCCTAGCAGAGCTCCTACTTATGCTTCTCCTAGAAGATCTTACAGGACTTCTGCTAGTGCTTCTCCTAGACCTTATGGGGCTTCTGCTAATACTTCTCCGAAAAGATCTTGCAGGACTTTTACTTGTGCTTCTTTTTGAAAGTCTAACAGGGCTTCTACTAGTTGATTTTAATGTTGACCTGGGTGGGCTCCTACTTGGGCTTTTTCGGGATCGGGACCTTACAGGGCTCCTACCAATGGTTCTTCGAGGATGTCCTCTAACTGGGCTCCTACTGATGCTTCTATTCTTTCTAACCCTCGTTGGGCTTCTGCTGATGCTTCTAGCAGGATTCCTGCTCCCACTTCTTTCTGGAAAACATGGAGGATTTCTACTTGCAACTGGGCTCCTGCTCACACTTCGCCTTGGGCTTAGACTTGGGCACCGTCTTTGACTCCTCCATGGACTTAAACTCTTACTCATGGTCCTCTTAGGACTTGCACTTCTGCTCCTGCTCATCAACTTTTAATAAAATACCAGATCGGGAAGAATCAGTAAGTACAAAGAATAACTGAGGGAGAAGAATGAAAAGTAGACCTAGATTTGCTCGGGCGATCATCTACCACATCAGGTTGTCTCTCTGCACTTCTGCCAGATTTAGCATCTTCTTCAATGCCATTGCTCTTTCGCTCTCCATTTTCCCTAGGAGCTTCACACTCCTTCACCAAACCAGCCTCTTCAGTCTTTCTGGGAGGAATTGCTCTCACTGTAGCAGAAGGGGATTGGTTCCCAACTGCAAATCGTAGACAACCCCATTGATATAGTGTAGTAAAAATAAAAAAAAGTTTAAATAACAGAGAATTATCCATATCAGTAGACTTTAGCAAACAAAGCAAGAAAATTGGAAGTAGGAAACAAGAATATCCAGGTTCCAGAACTCTTATTTGATAGCATTACAGGAAGGGGGGGGGGTGGGGAGAATAATCAAATGATGGGTATGACATTTGCCCGTGTCAAGTACCCAACAAGCAGATATCCTTTGGGCAGGTGCATGCAAAGTAATAGCATTATCAAGGGAAATAGGAAACAAATAACTTAGGACATTGAATTTCAGGACCATGTCAAATTTTCCTAGAAAACTTCTATTCAATCAAAATTTTGAGAAAGCAGTACCACTTTTCTGAGAAGGCCCTTCATGCTTCTGTGGTTTTCCTTGATCATCATTGTCACTGCTGCTTTCACTGCTACTCTCACTGTCATCATCTGTAAGGCTGTCTGATGCCCTGATAAAAAAGAGGATATAGTAATTTAAGTTCTATAAGATACTTAAGAAAGCTAATCAGCTCACCCGTGAACTTGAAGCATCATAACCCAATTTGTTTTGTGTGGATTGGAAAAGGTTTTGGTAAATACCACACCAGATGTATTAACAAAATTAATTTCGAGGGACGAAACCATGATATTATCTCAACAAATGTTCACCAAGCACTAGAGAGAAACACATGGATCTACTTCAACAAAGACACAAGTGACAACTGCATTTCAAAGAAATTATAGAAATATGCATTTTACATAATATTTATAGTTGCTATTCATGCGTTAGGACTTAGAACAAACAAATCCTGAACAATTTTAGTAATTCACCAAGATTGCAGGTTTTGGATCACAAAAGCCTACCATTAGTAATCAAAAACTTATTTTTCTAAGGGGGAAAAAGGAAAAGAACATCTTCTAACGCATCACACTGGAAGCCAAGGAAACAGTAACAGGAGCATAAAAGTATTGATTACATCTAGAAAACATTAAAGTCCTCTCATACACAGCTGAACAAGCACAAAACTCAACAAAACATGCACAGGACTCATGTTGGTTAACTGGTAATTTGCTGGAAGAGAAGACAATGTCATGAAGAATAAATAGATTGTAAGTATATAACCTTCTTGATTTACGCTTTGATCTCTTATCACGCCTTTTTCTCTTTTTGTCACGTCGTCTCTCTCTCTTTTTTCCACGCCTATATTTTCCTCTTTTAAAATATCTCTTCCTCTTTTTGTGCCCATCATCACTTGAAGAACTAATGTCAGAGGAAGATGAGAGATATGAGTCAGAATCACTATCAGATTCAGATGATTCTATCTCAGAATATGAGGAACTATCTGCATCAGACAAATAATGGCTTCTTCTCTTCTTTCTTTTGTCTCTTGAAGATTTTTTATTTTTCCCCTTCCTCCGCACTTCATAATTGTTAGCACCAGAAGAAGCATCTTTGCCCGTTCTCAACTTATTTTTCCTCTTGTCTGCAAATAAGATAAAAAATTGAAAAGTAAAATTAAAAAGGAATGATGGCCAAGCCTCATGCAGCACCATACAGGTGTAACCTTGGCAGGTCTACCATAAATTAGATCATGATATTCCATCTTAAGAAATACACCCTCCAACCTATACCTTCAATGACTTCACCACAATTAATAATTTTCACTGTCACAGTTGGTATTCCTTCCTCATCACCCACATTTTCAATTTTCTTCAGCACTTCATTTCCTTGTATAAGCTGTCCAAAGACTATATACTTTCTGCAACATGCCACAAATGCAAAAGATCAAGATCCAAGAATGAATAACAGCAAAGCATATATCTGGGAAGGTAGGGAACTGAGAACAAATATTTGAAGATAAGAAACTACCTATCAAGGTCATGATTAGCCTTGAAGGTGATAACAAATTGTGAACCAACAGTGTCACGATCAGCAATTGCCATAGATAAAAGACCAGGTCCATCATGCTTTAGCCTAGGTGATTCATCTGAACAAGAGTTGAAATTATCCCTTGTTACTAATCAATTATTAGTGAAAAGAATAGCCTACTATCAACTTCTAAAAGAATAATTATAAGCTTTGAATTAAGAAAGCATTCGACTTCAAACATTAAACATACTTTCTTTGAATTATGTCCCTTGATAGTTTGTGGAGATCATAAAATTTAGCATTTAATAGTCCTTAAATGATTTAGCCATCAGGTCATTATGTTAGCACCAACCAATTCTCAAGGACATCCAGATTATTGAGAAAAATGCTATGACCTAGGCATTGATGGTGCAAAATAAAACTTGTAAAGTGATTTGAAGAATGCATATTGCTCCATCAAAAAGGCCTTTTAGGTGAAGATAGGCTTAGATCAAGAGCCATGGAAAGCACCTACTATATACGATATTAACGCAAAAGAAAGCTTTTGCAAAGATCCTGAAAACACCTATTGCTCACTCAGAAACACTTCAATTACAGATACACCCAAATCTAGATTCAAGTAAAAAACTTAATACGGTGTTATCTTGGTATAAATAACCCTAATACCAAACCTGAAATTAAGTCCAAAAAAATTGATCAATTTCATATTATATAGCAACAAATTATAAATTGAAAATAAAGATTTAACATTTTGACCATTAGAAACACAACTCGATAACAAAATTAGAGACTTTGGTCACTTATGGAGACTACGATACTATGTATATTATTAGCACATATGACTACTTCCATCATGTACACAATTATTGATATAGTTAGAATATCATTGAATTTTCATGAACAAATAGTAATTACAAACAACAATAGCATAAATAGTACAATGTTTAAATCATTTCCACAAAATGATTGAATTTTAAAATATTAAAAGAAAGGAGAATCTTGCATCTATTCTTCATTAATTTATGACAACCCAAACTATGTCTATCACTGTAACCTTGGAAGGATGGGAAGAGATCACTTACCTGGAAACTTTCCATCATATATGCTTTCCCCACTAGTTCCTGGAAAAAGTACAGTTAAAATATCAATGTGCTTTTCAAGAGAAACTTCAACCAGCAGTCACATAAATGGCAACCTTTAAAGAGATCTTATCTAAAGTAAAATCAATTAACAGCTGCAAAAAATTAAAATAAAAGTCCTCTCTGCAAAGAATGCATACCATCTCTTCTTACAAAATCACCACCCTGCACAACAAACATAAGATGTTAGTCCACAAGAAAAAAGACATTTATGTGCAAAAAAACTGGGTTGGACACAGCGAAGTTTAGTAAAATTTTGAGGATTCACAACATGGTAAATACAACCTTAAAAACTACATCACAAGAAAAGCAGTCGTGACCATCAGCCCTGTTTCCTACAGCATAAACAATAGTAACTGACTAAACGACATTCCACTTCTAGGCCATGTTCTACAAGAAACAGCTAGTGGAAAATCCCGATTAGAAGTAAGATATAACAACAAACCTGGGCCAGGGAACCTTTCATGACTCGATGGAAAAAGGAACCCTTGTAGTGCAATGGCTTTCCAGTTTTAGGACCAATGCCCTTTTCTCCTGTAGACCAAGACATATTTTAAGAAAGCAGAAAAATACAAACACGTGAATATATATGTGCATAAATGCCTGCAAGTGTGCTTATCTATACTAACTTGAAATCCGTGACCGACTGAGTTTGGTGTTAAAAGTGAAGTGGACACCAACTCAGTTAGGGGAAAGACAAATAAAACAAATTTACAAGAGAAAATTACTACATCAATAAGATCAAATAAGAAATTTAATGTTTAAAAAAAACTAAAAGTCACACCTAGTTTTCACATACAGTTTTAAAACCATTTTCACTTTAATTTCTCTTTCATTAATAATAATTAGTTTTTTCAAAGAAAAAAAGAACATTAGTTGAGTAATTTTTATGTTCTTTTATTTTTTCACCCACATGGTGAGTGTGTATTGACCTAGCATATAGTAAACAATTACAACCCAGAAACTACCTTGCCCCTGACCACAAATGCTTCTTCAAACGTGAAAAAGATCATATACAACAAAAACTTAAAAGAGTTAAGAAGAAGAATTATTCTTAAAACAGTAATGTAAAAAATTCTGGAGAACAAAAGAACATCATAACAATGGGAAATAAGAATATCAGAACCTGTACAAAGGGCACGGAAATTTTCTGCTGTCTTGGGAGCAATATCAGGAAAGAGCTGAAAAATCAAAGAGAACTGATAATTATAAGCAAAAACATAATCTCCGATATAAACATATATAAACCCAATGCATAGTAATTCAAAACAAGAGTACATGGGCAAAGCACCATACAAAAATGTAAAATTTTGTTGACTTGCTTCCGTAACTAAAATGATACCTCAAAAACCATTCTTTCAGCAGGATCACCATCTATTGACACATCCATAAAAACTAGGGGGTTCTTCTTCTTTGCCATCTTTGTTCACCAGATTCACAACTCAAGCCAGCATAACCAACAATCTAATCAAATAACAAGCATCTAGAATCAGCAGATTAAAATTAATATTAGCTAACAAAAAAAAAACGTAAAACTACTTCATCATTAAAGCATTCCCAAGCTCACTAATCTTCATTAACGAATATAGCAAAGCAGACGGGACATTTTTCCCTTTATATGCGTCATTTCTTTCATTCATTTAACTGTTTCAAGATACTAGTGAAGGTTTTGCAAAACATGGAGCGTATAAAAATAGATTTTCTTATGCATAGCATATATCGAGATTAGGAAGGAGAAAATGGAAAGCATTGCAGGTAGCTATGAAACCTGAAAAATATTTCTTGTCCTATTTCAGCTTTGTGCAAATCATCCTAGCATTTCCAAACATACTGATTGCAGGAAGCAAGAAAACATGAAGAAAATCAATTTGAAATTTTTGAAAAATATGGAACCTAAGCCGTAGTCATTAGAGCAATTACATAATCAAACTAGTGGAAGATTGCAGGAAACCAGAATCCCATATCAGAAAAAGAAAAACAATGGCCATTACTCATTAGAGACATACTTCCCAAACGAAAACAGAAGCACACACTCTCCTAAAACAGTGAGCCAAATAATATCATAACCAAATCAAGCTGAAAACCTTAAACCCTAGAAAAACCAGCAAAAACACTTAAACTACAAGCTTATAGTAAACTCTACCTTAAACCATAAACTCAAAAACTGGAGAATCATACAAAAAAACTAAATATACGTAAATATTTTAAAACGAAGTAAGCAAAAAAGAAAAATAAAAAAAATAACTACGCGAGTATTGCATCAGCAAAATACTCTTTAAAGAAAAGGGGAATATAGTGCAATAGTAAGTGATAAAGGCAGAAACCCTAGAATGTTCACCTGACCTGAGAAATGCAGAGCCACAGAGAGAAAAAAACTAAAAAGAAGTGACGATTATATGAGAGGAAACGAAACCAAAGGCCTAATGGACTTTCTTTCGGATTATAAAGGAAGCCTCCCCTCCCCTGGCCTGGATTCTTATATTGGGTACTGGACTATCCTGTCATTGAGTTTCTGCCTCTATGGATTGGGATCCGTTTTATAATAGGCTAACTTCAGGTATCTATTCGGTTTTGGATGCGCCATAGACCCAACTACAAATGCTTTGTTGTTAAAAAAAAAAAAAAAAAACACTATAAATGCTTTATTCTTTTATATTAGAAACAATAACCAAATGATCGATTCGCTGGAATTAAACAAAGGTTTAATATAATAAATATTTTTTGTCTCTTGTCATGCAGTATTTTATAAAATTATTATTTAATTAACTATTTAAAATATTTAATAGTCATGTTCATTAAAAAATATTTAAACTTATGTAATTTATTTATATTTTGATAAGGTATTTTATTTAATTATTTAAAACTTTTAATAGAAAATTGTAAATAATATTTTGAACTTTTAAATTTTGTAAAATTATTTTAAAAATAGTATTTCAATTTTTGAAACTTTTAAAATGATCAGAACTTTTTGATAAATTATTTTTATATTATATTTAAAAATGTTTTTTACGGTTAAATATAAAATAATTTTGAAAATTTTGAAATTAATTTTTAATTTTAAAAGTTTTAAAACATTTTTTATAAAAACAATTTAGTTTTAATATTATATGTTTCAATTTAAAATTATTTTTTAATATTTTTAGATTTAAATAAATATTATATGTTTGCAAACATATTTTAAAAAGTAATTAAAATCCATGCAAAATTTTTAAAAATTTCAATTTTGGATTTTTGAAGCTGTTTTTGCAAGAGGCGTGAAGGTAAAATTAATGTCGAAATGTGCTTTTGGTGTTCTGTATGTGCATTTAAGTATGTGATAAGGATGATAGTCAGTCTGAAAAACTGCATGGATTACATGATTTATTTACGTTTTTAATGTCATATCTAAGTTTGATAATAATGGTGGGAAGATATGTGAACATGATAAGCTTTTTCCCTTAACTAAAATCTTTGTTTTACTGTCACTAATTAACAATATTTCTTGATATCTTATTGATTTAAAGAGAAAATATACTCGAGATTTATCTTGAATTAATTTTTCTAAAAAATGAAGTTATTTGTTTTTTATTTTTATTTTTGTATTTCAATTTGTTAAGTGAAATAGTTAAAATCAAACATTAAAAGAAACTATTTAATTCTTAGAAAAATATTCCTAATAATGTGCCCTTCGTAAAAAAAAATAAAAAAATTTATGCATAATTTTTTTTTCCCGAACATGCCTTTTTCAAGTATAAGCATGCAAGGTCTGGTCATTTAATTGGAGCTTTTGAAATTTATTTTTTGGTGATTGATTACAACTCGCATCGGTAGGCGGTTGCCATCTAAGGTTTCTGTTCTCACATTTCCTGATAGTTACATCCATGGAAGGTAAACACCTGGTATACTTATCTGCACTTGCATGTACATGCATGTCTATATATAATGGATTGTTAATTATTTTTTCATTTATTGTTATCTATAATCTATAATATATATAAAAGACGAGTATGAAAAACTTTTAAACTGGCAAGAACGTTCTTTATTTTCCATCCTATTACTAGTTCCGCATTTAAAATAAAAAGATTGAAGTAAAATAGAAATTGTGATAATTATAGGGTTAAAAATAATTAAAATTTATTAGAGGTCGTGATAATTAAACTTTTAAAAATAATTATGATTTATAATAATTAATAGTGCTAATTTTAAAATAAATTTATTAGTTAAATAAAATTTTAAGTATAAAATATAGAAAAAAATTGTTATTATGATAATTATAATTGTAAATTTAAATAAAGGTAAGCAAAATTCGATTCGATTTGAAAAAATCGAAAAAAATTTTGAATTTCGAATTATTCGAATCGAGTTAATCGAATCAACTCGACTTTTTTTTTTCGAATTTTGAGTTCGAGTCGAGTTGAATTTTCGAATTCGAATAACTCGAATAATTTGAATAAACCGAATATAAACTATATTTTTTTAATTTTTTAAAATTTTAGGCTTTTACTTAAACTCAATTTCACCCAAGCCCAAACATTTTATATTTTCCATTTCCCCAAGCCCGTCTGCCCAAACCCCAATGATTTATTTTCCCAAATCTCAATTTCTCTCCCAAATCAAATCCCCGGCAAAGTCCAAACCCTAAATTATCTTTCTTCTTCTCTCTATTTCCATTCAATTCAAACCTTATAATCTATTTTTCTCAAAAAACCCTAAAATAAACCCTCCTTCCTTATTCTTCTTCTTCTTAATTATTTTTTAGTTATTTACTTACTTACTTCAATTTTTGTTGTATGATTTTTTTTTTTTAAATTATATAAAAATAAACAACACAAAAGTCATTTTTTTTTAAATTTAACTCGAACAAATATATTTGATTCGATTCGATTCGAATTCTATCTCACTCGACTCGATTCGAGAAAACTTCAAATTAAGTTAAGATGATAAAATAAGATTCGAAAATTTGATTAACTAGAAAATTTTCGATTCGATTCGATCGAATGCTCCCCCTAAATTCAAATTACAATTAGTTAAAGAAAATTTATGTAAAAAATTTGTGTTAATTTCATTTTTGAAAATTGTAAAATTTTATTGATATAAAATAGTATTATTAAATAAAATACATAAACAAGTAATAAATTCACATGGTATACCACCCTGATATTAGTATATATTTTGTTGGATTAATAAACTAATTAAACTCTCACAAAGCATGCTAAAATAGGGGGAAACAATGTAGTATACCAAAACATTCAATATAGCCAGATTCTAGGGTATATGTGGCTTGCTTCATCGACGGCTGTAAATCAGGTCGATGATGATCAAGGATTCGGGGAAGTTTGGATGCTCAAAAGCTTCACGTCGTCGAGGACTGGGCCACATAGGGAAGAGAAGTCATCACTCCTCATGGTGTAAAAAGTGCTAAGGAACATGATTCTTGTTCTGTTGGAAACAGCCTTGAATTTAAGCTCAGCACGCTTGAATCCACCTTTACCCTTTGACTCGTATGGGACTTTGAGTGTGTCTTTTCCAGCGAATGCCTCCACAACCAAAGAACCTACACAGGAGTTGTTAGCATCCCCAACCGCAAACGAGAGCCTGTACATTTTTCCGACGATGGTCCTGACTATCTGAGCGATGGCACTCTCTTTTCCAGCAACTAGCTCCACTGCTCTTCGCCCTTGAGGCACAAAGTAATGTGCTGAGTCGATGTACTTGACGGCCTTGAGGGATTCAACAATCCAGGCAGGCAGAGGAGAGTGATCATCCTCGATGTTGGGTGGAATTAAGACACCCCATGGAGTGTTGGGGAATACGTAGGGACCTTCTTCAAAACCTCCATTTTTCACACTGTTTTCTAAAGAAATAGAAACTTGAATAGTCAGTCCTTAAATTCACTCTACCATGACACGTTCTACTATTATGTTTGAAATCAAAACAACAAGTGAAGAGGCATAGCATTGAATGCCACGTGAAACGGGACCAAGGTGTTAGGTATACCAGTAGCTAGCTCCTTAATTGTCTGCAACAATTCGTTGGCCCAAATCTGAATCATAACTTTGAAAACAAAGGCCACACCACATGTTCTTGTAGAAGTACCATCTCTATCTCAAATTCGTCTCAAAATTTCAGTATTGTGCTTTCAACCACAGTAATAACATTTATTGAGCTTAGCTTGATCATACAATCACTCTTAAAAGATGGAATTTAGTAAATATGATATTCAAGTTTTAGCATACCAAAAACTTATTTTCTTCTATAATTACAGGTGTCCTCATCATTTTTACAATCTGAAATCAATTTTGTTCAGGTCGAGATGGTATTTGGTCCAAATGATGACTTTCCTAGCAATGATGACTCTAGAATTAGAATTTGGTCCAAATGCATCGGATCGGAAAGAAGTGCACTAAAAAGACTTTCTTAAAGATTGTATCAAATGCTAAAGTTTTAATTCAATTTTCAGCAAGAACAATGGTGAATGTAAGTCTTAATTAACAGAATCAGACTGCAACATGCAATAATTAATCCTAATTTAAGTTTTATTCCTACAAGAGCCAGCCGGAAGGAGTCATGATTCATGGGTTTCTTTCATTATCCGTAGCCCACTCATCCACCATTTACTTTGGACAGTTGTTCCTATGTCCCACAAAAAGTTAAGCAGAAAAAGACAGAACCCAATTTCTATGTAATGAATATTCCCCAAGTGAAAAACAATCTTAAAAGTTAAATCAAAGCTAATTAAGTAATATTGAAACGTAGGCCGATGGTGAATTGAAACACTTACTATTGGTTGGTCTAGGAGGATATAAAGCCTTGATTGCAACAGCATCGATAAGTGGTCCACAAGCTGGATCTTCCTCCACTCCTGGATTATGAATAATCAACTCTGCAACCTCATATATTGCTTTGAACGCCCATGCATAGTTGTCCCAACCACTGCTACTGTACACAGTCTGGATGGGCAGAACGCCGGAATCAGGCGCCACCGTTACATTCAAACGCTCCTCTTGAGCACAAGTCCGAGCTGCACTGAATGTGATGGAGTAATACATCCCTTTGATCACCTTTATCTTCTGCTTGATGGATGCCTCGTTTCCTAGCCTTACTGCATAGGCCCCTTCGGGCACCACCAGCAGCATGTCCCCTTGCTTTTGCCCTGACTTTATGTATTCCACAAACCCCTCATTCACCCACCCTGGTATTGCATAGCGTCCAACAACCACGGTGCCTTTCATGTTTGTTGCATTTGGGGCGTTTTCAAAGTTGCCATTTTCCAGTAGTCCTGAACCCAATTATCATAGGGAAAGACAAACATGTTGAAACCCAAACTCACATTTTTCCTAAAGGGAATGCATATGGTTAATAAAAGTTCATTATCATTTATTCTAGTTTCTTCAATCATAAATTTCATTAGGTGTTCCAGAAATGAACAGACAGTGATGAAAAAGTACAGATGTGCGAGTTAGAAAAGAAATAAAACATGATACTTTAAGAAGAAATAATTTAGCATACTGCACCGCTGATATGGTAAATTTTTTCTGTCATTGAGGTTGATGGCTCTCTGCAAAATTATCCAGTCATGAACATGCAAACGCATTAAATACCCTGCATCAACACTCTTTACATATCGGACATAATAAGGTCATTCTCGTTCTAAAATACTAGCTCAATATCCTAGTAGGAATTGCCTCATTAAATGTTCTGCTTTATAGACGAAATAACCAATTTAAATAAACTTATAACCCGTAACAATTAAGAATTCAGGTTTGGTCCAATACTCGTTCGTTATTACTCTCAAAGTATCCGACTTTACAATTCCTTCCCTTAACCCTCTTTGGTAAAAGAAAATATAACAATTACGTATACTACTGCTAGCTTTGTAGCATTGCTTGTACCAACTGATAATCCCGATTTAAATCTCCATATTCCTATGAATTCAGCTCATTAAAAGCAGTCAAGAGGTAAAAAGCAACAGTTTCAGATCAGTATGCAATAAGAAGTGTTTTAGACCGATGGCAACGATCTAGATCAGCTGCTTAAACCACAACATCAAAACTGTATAATTTCTTTCCATTTTTTCCTAATATTTTTTGTTGAACATTAAGAGTTGAGCACTCTTAGTGTCGGTAAGGAGTGAATGTATTTTGTTCGATATTAAAAGAATGCATAGATATATAGTCTTACCGTCCGCCACAGTACCGTTGCCGGCAGTACTATTGGTCAAGGAAAGGGAGATATGGCAGCTGGCGCAAAGGAGCACCAATAGTAAGACGAGCCCTTGCATTGCTACAATTCTAGTGTGTAATTTCTGACAGATTTAGGAACAAAAAGAGATGTCAGCTTAAGTTGGTTGGAGCAAAACAGAGGAGAGGAAGGGGCTTATATGCATGCTCAGCTATGAGAAATCCCTTGGATTTTGCCCAAATAACCAACTTGACATTCGTAAATCAACCTTCACGTGGGCGGTTTTTTTTTTTTTTTCTTTTTTCCTTTTTTAAATATAGTAAGGTTGCTATCTATTTTACTGTTTAAAGCCAATTACGTTCAAATCGAGAAAGTATTTAGATAAAATATTCTCGATATCGATAATTTTAAAATACAAACTCAATCCAAATACTTAAGAAAAAGACCTGCGGTTACTTTCTTGAGCCACTTGTTATTAATTTTTTAAATTACAAATATATATACAAATAATAAATATATGAATGAAGCATAATCAAATTAATAAAAGGAATATATTAAAATAAGGCTCACTCGTATTGGAGTTTATGCCAAAATAAAATTTAGAGTCAAGACTAACACGTGATTTATATAGGGTTTGAGGTTTCAAAGCCCTCATGATTTCAATCTTGAGTCTAGTGTCATTATTGGGTAGTAATTATAAGAAATTATACTTCTTTAAACATATTTTACTGATAAAGTGTAATTATATATGTCATGTTTTATAGTACAAAATTATAATTATATAATTATACAATTTAAATTAAAATATTAATTTAAATAATTTTAAAATTTATGAGTATAATTAATTTTTTTCTATACAAGTAACAAATATTAAAATCAAATAATTATATGCAATATGTTAATCCAATAAAATAGTGAATAATATGATAACAAAATTTAAAGTTTTTATAATGAGATAGTATTTCATGAAAATTAAAAATACATAATACCTTTTATAAATATTTATAATATAATCATAGCTTTATAAAACATACATATTTATTTTTTGGCCATATATTTAAGAGTTTAGATGCTCATTAATAGAGTCGGCCCAGCATGTCTATGCTACTATGTTTTTATGATTTTTGAACAAAAGAATAAATTAAAAATAAAGTGTTGTCTAACTTCGAAAATTTTAATATAATTTTGTTTAACTTTGTAAAATACATATAATTATAGTTATATTTTAATTTTTATAATTTGTTCATTCATGTTTGTTTATATTTAGATGTGTGACGTGTCTATGCTTCTAATATAAAATTTATACCTTGTATAAAAAATAGATGGATTTGGGAGTTTAAAAATTATACGAGTGTTTGTAAAGTCATAGTGTAATTAGATTTTTAAGTGTAATTACTCTAATTTTTAACTCCTTCAAAAATTAGAAAGTGTAATTAGGGTGCTTCAATCACATCCAATTCAATGAGACGCACTAATTGCGAGAGTTATCTAAACATATCAAACATATATAATTACAAACAATTACATCCAAATTTAATTATTAAAAATATTACAAATGTGCCTTGAAATTAATTTGAGTTCAAATTATCGTTATTCAAAGAAACCTCATTGGTTAAAAAATTTATAATGAAATATCATGTTTTTACTTGGAAAAGAAAAATATTAATCAAATTTACTAGTTTGGACGGATATATAGTATTTTAAAATTATATATACTAATTTAAATATCAATATTTATTTTTATATTATATAAAGTATATCTAATTAATTAAGAAAAATAAAAAAAATACAATTTTTAATTTATGAACCAAATAACCATTAGTTTTGTCTTATATTTTGATCGTAAGTCTAAATTCACAATGATGTAAAGAATCGGATGAGTGGGAAAAAATGAATTGGATGTTTTTCATTTAGTTGGTTGATAATATGATTTCTTTCTAAAAATTGAATAAAAAAATTCAGATTTAATATAATTAAATGAAATCAAATATTCACATGGGATGGGGTTCAATCCCTAAGCTGTAGCTACACGCATGCAAGCCTACCACACACTAAAGTAACCTTCTCTCTCTCCATCTCCAAATGACATCTTCAGCACTACTTGGAATGGATTAATCAGTTGGATCAGTTAGATCGAGAACTAATAAAGGTATTAGTTTGAAGAAAGATATTGAATCAATTGACTTAAAAATCGGTACAAACTGATTAAACAGTGTAACAATCTAAATTTCATTGGCGTGGAAAAGTTCAATTTTAAGGTTTTAATTTCTTAATCGAAAATGTTGGAATATTGAACCAAGATAGTTACTAGATGATTATGAGATTAGAAAATTGAATTATTTATTAAATTATTAAATAGGTTATTAAACATAGTACGAGGACTAAATTGAAAGGTGACTAAACAAATGAGATTTTATTAAGAAATTTAGCAAAATCTTAGTGTGCAAATAAGCCAAGGCCTCAATAGCAATTTAACCACGATTGAGTTAATATTTGTAGACCAAAGTGACCTGACCCATTGGATTCCACTAACTAATGTCATGTTAGACTCTAGCCATTCGATTTGTGATTATTAAGTTAATTAAGCTTAATTAAAGGTTAATATATAAGCTAGTGGGAAAGAGAAAACATGTTTATATAATTTCTCCTTCATCTTCTCCAACCGAAATTAAGAAGAAAGAAAGGGTTTAGGTTTCTCCACCATTGCCGTCCACCATTTTTGTAAGGTAAGCAAGTTTTCTTTGAAGATTTTTATGGATTTTCAAACTAGGAAGCTAAATTTAACAGCCCAATAAGTTAGAATTTTCTATTGTGCAAATTTGGTCATGTTACATTTGTTGAGAACATAGAAAATTGAAACTTGAAACTATAAAATACTTGATTGTTAAGTTTAGTTTATGTGAGAAACATGCTAGAAATGAATTGGGTAATGTTGGAACAAGTTTGATTAAGCTTAGGCTAAAGGGGTAATGGTTGAGTTTTAAGGACTTAAGTAAGATATGAGAACTTTGGAGTTGAATGTTATGAATTGATAGGTAGATATTAGATCGGGAAGATGAAAGATACGAGAATTACTGGCATTAAAGTTATAAGTATGGTAGTCGATTCTACATCGGTTCTGATCGTATTAGTCAATGTGCACCGTTCTAGTGTTAAAGTGAAACAAGCAACACCCTTTTTCGTGCCAGTGAAAATTTTAGTCTATACTGATTGCACTAGTTTATTTCAGTCACTTCCAGTCGTATCGAACAGAACATGATGCATAAATTGATGCATGAATAATATTAAAAAAATATAAAACTTTTAACCATTATGCTAGAAACTTAATTTGAATGTGTTAACCAATAAAAAACTATTACACTAGAAAATAAAATTTAACATTTTTAATTTTTTGGGACATATATTCACATTTAGAATATTATATATATGAAAACCACTCCCTTGATTATCAAAGAAAATGTTTCATCCATCCTTCAGCTTTTTTATCGAAAAATCCTTAAACCTCAAGCTATCTTGTTTGTTTTGAATTTATTAAATGATAAAATTATATTTGTGGAGTTTAATTAGTGTTTTATATAATTGGCGAATATTTTATATTTAAAATTTATTCAATATTTATAATTATATATATTAAACATTTTTTAAATAATGATAAATCTAAAATTGTACATCAAAACAGACCACTATAATTACTTACTAGTTTTAGTAGAAAAATACAGCATCCATTGATGTGGTATTGACTACCTTGATTATAAGGGACCTAAGTGAAAATACGCATAACATGCTTTAATTTTAAGTTATATATACTTAATAATAACAACTGATACAAGTAGATAATCTCAACATGTCATTAGCCTAATCGAAATTGAGCAAATAAATTGAAAGATTAATATGTTGTCTATCAAATCCAATTGGGGAGATACCTTATCTTGAGTATCAGAGTGGATGGCTCCTATAAAATAGAGATATAGATGCGACTAATTAGACTAACAATATATGGGAGAGTACCCAAGTAAAATATATCATCGTTTATGTATTTATTCACTTGTTACATTTATAGTATGACATACCTTAGTTATGAATAGATAATGGACATGTGTGACTTGTGTACTTTGATCTAAATGAAAACTTGAGTTCAAATAGATAAGGAAATGAAAGCTGTTACGTTGGGTATACGACTTCTGCATGATTAGCATCATTCCACAACAATAGAATTCATAGTCTAATAAAGGTAAATGATGTCATCTCATTGACATTACATGATAGAAGAAAAGTAACATAGCCACGAGTTGTTTGTCTTAGAGATAAAATATTTAATTACTATTTGTTAGTAATTGACTTTTCATGAAGGAAGATGTAATAGTTATCATGAAGATAACACACTTATGACAAGGTTACTGAACGAGTACTTAGTGAGTGACTTTTGTAATGGTATATAATAAATAAGAGTTCAATTATGATACTTTAATGGGATGATTCTATGATTAAATAATGTTGCATACTAGTTCTACTAAAACCAGTCATATTGAATGTTCTTTTCAATTCACCCAACTTGAAGAGTGGATCTTTTGAAGGCTCTGATACTAAATTTGTTATAAATTCAATGTTAAATTTAAAAAATTTAGAGATTCAATGTTAAATTTAAAAAATTTAGAGATTTGATAAATGAAGAAGAAGAAAATTTTGAGTAATTTCATTCATGAAAATAGTGGCTCGTTACATTATAATTTATATTTGATTTTGTTCTTACAACTAAATAACAAACTAGTACTATTAAATTATTTTTGGATAATCGTCATTAGCCATGGTTGGCTAGCTGTTGAAATCAATAGTACAGTTAGTTGTTGTAATGCTAAGTTGGAATAATGACGTCCTTTAACACCTAGTGATCTGCTCTTCATACTTGAATTCTTGAGCCCATTGTTTTGACCCACTATTTAATTAGGCCCACTTCCATTCAGCTTGTTTTCTCTTTTCCCACTTCAATCAATTTCTCCCAATTCTTCATATGGGGTTTCGATTTCCCTAATTTCCCATTTTTCCTTAAGCTCATAATATTATGTCCAAAAAATGGTTTAAGTACCAAAATGATAAAAAAGAGTATAATTTAAGTATCAGTTTATAGATTAAGTTAGAAAACAATTCTAAGTATTAACATATATATTTAATTAATTATGCACACTTAGCACGTGTTCAATGCCATCTTTCTTAACAATTTAATTCAAATGAATCAACTACGAAGACTAGACTTCTGTTATCTAAAGATCATTTTTGCCAATGAATTTCATACTAATAAACTTTAACTGAAATTACACAATACTATTATTGTATGAACTAAAAATCCGTGTTTAATGTTATGTTTGGTAAGAGTATTATTTTTACATATGTTTTAGTATATGAGTTATCAATAATCTAACTCAACTGGTAATATTTAACTACTCCTATGACTTACTTTTAGAAAATCGAAAGAAAATATTTCGTTTATTTTGAAGAGGTTTTTTTTTTTTTTTACAAAAGTTTTTACACATATTTCTAATTTAAAGTTTAAATTTCTATTAACTATTCTTTATTTTATGTTTGCATATTGTAAAACATATGTAATAAATAAACTTCTTCTTCATGTTATTACAATAGTAAGCAAACGAGGCATAAAACAAGGAATTCCTGGCATGGTGTCACATTCCGGGCACGCAGTGGGTGCTCTAGACGGTTTCTGTTCTGCTTTCCAAATTTGATCTTTTTCAGAAATTAAGCAATCTCTTTTGAGTTGGATATTGGATGGGGAGAAAAGCACTGAAAAAACCAACTAAAAAACCTGAACTCTGATAACATATTTCCAACATAAAATTTACCCAAATGTATGTTACCAAAACGACACAAAAGTGGCCTCCAATAATACATCAGACTGCAAAAACAGACTTGGTATTGTGTTGTCATGCATCATAGACATCTAATAAAGATTTAAGCAAAACTGGGCCGACTTATTGGTTATTCCACTTACTAAAGTTTCCCTAGCAAAGTAATGCTCGAAGTCAAGAGATGATTTTGACTTTTTATGTTCAGGGCTGCCTACCTCTTAAATGTGCCAATTTTTGTGGCTGGACAAGCTTTCTTCAATCCAGCTTTACCGAAGCAAATAAATAATGCACGAACCAGAAAGAAGAAAGGAATCCAACGGTGCCTGTTGCGAGCATGACTGCAAGAACCATGAAAAGAGAATACCCCAAGTAAAGAGTAGCAGACACAGGTCCACTCAAACTCTTAAGATCAAATATAAGATAATTTATGGAGTACAAGAAGATGTAGATAGCAACTGAACCAGAAGCAAAGAAGGATTTCCACCACCATTTCCAGTCCTCCACACACAGATGCATGTAAGTTAACACCAAAGATACTTCGGCGCAAACCACAACAAGAAGAATTAGAACAATAAATAAAAACCCAAAAACGTAGTAGACTCGTCCCATCCATATGCTAGACATGATGAAGAATAGCTCGATGAAAAGGGTACCGAAAGGCAGGGTCCCAGCACCAAGAACTAACAGCCATGATGGGTACTTTTGAGCTGGGATTTCACGAGGGATCTGGTTGGTTCGGACAGGATATTCAATATGATGCGCCTTAGCCCCAAAGTATCCACCAAGTAAGGTGAGTGGAACTGAGATACAGAACCAGAGCAGAAGTAGAATAACAAAAACAGCAAATGGAATGGCTCCTGTGCTGTGACTTCCCCACAACAGGAAATTCAAAATGGTTAGAATTAAAAAAGCAATACCAGGGAAGAAACAAGCAGCTTTCCAAGCGACAGAAATCCATCCTTTATGATCACCACAGCCAATCGTTCTCCAAAGACGTACTGCAACATAGCCAGCTGCAATACCTAGAATTAGGTAGAAAAATAGCATACCTGTAATAAGAGTGCCACGGGATGCTGGTGACATAAATCCGAGAGCAGCAAACAATATTGTCACAATTGCCATACCAAGGATCTGAACTCCATCTCCTATCAGAATACACAAAAGTGCAGGATTGGATGGGGCACGGAAAACATCCCCGACAACTAACTTCCACCCAGATAACTCCTCGTTCATCTGTACTTGGGACTCCTTGTCTAGCTCCTCATATCGGGTCAGATCCCGCCTAACAGTCCTTAAAAAGATCACAAGGACTATACCAGCAAGGAAAGTGATCACCAGAAGAGAATTCAAGATCGAGAACCAATGGACCTTGGATCCTTCCATCTTCAAATAAGCATCCCATCGAGATGGCCACTTGATATCACTCTCCTCAAAAGCAACCTCATAGGTGAAGACAATCGGCTCACCTTCCTTGATGGGCATTGAGACAGCATTTGGGTCGCATTTTATTGGAGATTGGTATTTTTCATACATTTTCAATTTATTAACTAAAGTACCATCATGCACCACGCTACAAGGAACCACCTCAAACCCAACAACCATATGTCCAGGCATATCTGACCCCTCCTTGGTAACAGTGGGCATAACCTCAACAGCATCCCCCGTTCCCATCACACGTGCCACACTTGTTTCCTCGTACTTATGAATAAGCACCTTAAATTTTAAATGATTAAACAAATAATACACATTCTGAACCTTAACTCCAACCGGATACCCGGTCCACCTCAACATAAAACCCTCTTTCTTGGTATACCTTATTGCAGGCAAATTATCGAGAATCAAGTTAACCTGATACATCTCATCAATCCTCTTCTTCAACAACTTGAAATCATCAGCCGATAACTTTTTAGATTGACATAAGAAGATCTCAGACTCATTAACGTACATTTTAAACTTATATGGTGAATTCTCAATCCGATCTCCCATGAGAAGCTCACCCAAATTCTCAGCACTATCCTTAACACCCTCTTTAGGCTTACAAAAGGGTAAACTGTAATAGCTAAAGGGCATTTCGGTGTCAATGGAAGTTAAGGAATTTACTTTGACAGATAAAGGATCCCCAACAACACATTTGTGAGGGTAACTACCAGGCAGATAAAACCCATATCCCGATTGAAATATCACGCACATTGTCAATACCCAGATCTCAACATGACCCATGACATGCAAATTTTGGAAGATCTAGGAAAACCCAGATCGAAAAATGAGTTAAAAAAAAAAAAGTGTTTAGAGAAAACAATATAGCAAAAATCTACCACTGCATGTAATATTAAAGAAATTGTGCAAGGGAAGAAAGGATATGACTAACCTTGGGAATTGCCTGAGAGAAAGAAGAGGATAGTCTTTATGACCAAATTGAAGTCCAAACGTAGAGATCTTCAAATTGTTTGTTTATTTTTCTTTTAAACGAATTTGAAATATTCCAGAGAACAAAAGCAGCAATCGAAAACACAAACGATCCGATATTTATACGATTCGCTTTGTGCGTTTTCCGCCAAAAGCCGGGTGGGTCACCATCAAAGTATTGCGACTTCTTTATTATTATTATTATTATTTTCTCTTTTCTTTTTCAAATTTTCTTTGATCTTTTCAAGTTATTGTTTCTTTGTGTGTTTTTGGTATTTGTTTATATTTTGGTTAAGTGTTATATATATACCTGAATTAAAATAATTTCTTTACTATTTTTATCAAAATTTTCATTTAAATGGTAAGATTATCATATTATTTATACTTTTAATTATAATTACAGTTATAGCTATAGTGATTAACACATACATTTAATACAAATTTCAAAAACAAGTTAAAAGAAGCTAAATAATACCAACTACCCTTCCATCAATGACATGATTGAAGCTCTAGAAATTTTGAAGTTTCAGTCCTACCCTACATTTATTCCAATTCATTAAATTAGATTAATAGTTGAATTAATTATTTGATTTAATCTCGAAACTAGAGAAAATTAATTAATTATCTTATTTTTGAAAATGAAATTCATTCTAGTTTTCTTCTTGAGCTAACTAACTATCGATAATTTAGGCCTAATTTGGGACTTAAGGCTGAATCTACTCATTTTGTTATTATTATTTTTATGTCAATAGATCTTAAGCTTTATAATTAAAATGATAAAAATAATTTTTACATAATAACTTATTTGGCCCTCTAACTTTACAAAAATTATTTTATCTTTCCATTTAATTTTTCGCTCTTTTAGCCCTAAAACTTGTATTATTTGTCAAATCACCCCAAATAAAATGGAAAAATTAACGTTTGTTAACTTTGTTGACATGACATCCACATGGCAATATGTCATGTTAGCAATTAATTAATTTTTAAAATTTAGAAAATATTTAAAAATATTTTTAAAATTTTAATTTTTAACATTTTATTTTAAAATAATTAATTGTTAACATGACACCCACGTGTATGCCACATTAGTAAAGTTAATATATATTAATTTTTTCATCTGTTTTCGGGTTATTTGACAAACAACACAAATTAAAGAGCTAAAAAATGTGAAAAATTAAATAGAGGGCTAAAATGACTTCTTTCATAAAGTTGGAGGGTCAAATAAGTATTATGCTAATAACTTTTAATTAAATTTTTTTTTTGTATACAACCATCGTATGAACTGAGCTAAAGCACAATAAATTAGTTCATTTGAATGGAATAGAGTAGAAATGTAATAGTTATTCAGTGGGAATTGATTATTAAAAATATGCATATTCTATTTAATGTTAATTCATAAAATAAATATTAAAATTAAAATTGGTAAGATTATAAAATTTAACTCCACGAATGAAAGATAATATATTATTGTTAAATTAAAATTAAAATTAATATATACTATTTTTATTTTTATCAAACTATTTTTAGTATTTTTAAACTTTAATAATAATTAAAATATTTTTCTATGAATTTAATCTTTGTATTTGAAAAAAAATAATCTTTGTATAAATAGATAATTTTTTTCCCTTTTTTTAAGGATTTCATTTTTCTATACTTCACACTTCTAAGTGTCCTTCTTCAAATTCTCTTCATTGGCTTCTAAGTTTTTCGTTTTCTTTCCGCCAACTTCCAGTGGTTTAATTGTCATTGACCACTATAAACTACTGCCTACCACCAGCCGGTGGTTGATGTCCCATTGATATCAAATTTTCACCAGAAACAGTTCTTCACCTCTTTATTTTTTCTTTTCAGGTGTTTTTTTTTTTTTAGTTTTTCTTTTGAACTTTGTGAATGATTATTTGTTTATGTTGAATATGTTGATGCTGGGTTTTCTGATATGTTGATTTTTTTTTTTCATATTTCGGTTAGCCTTGAGTGGTCAGTCGGTCGACACAAGAATGTCGATTCTCATTCCTTCCCTCCTTCCCTCCCCTCTATCGTTGCACTATCTCCTTCTTTTAAGGGTGTGTTTGGAAATTTTATTTCTATTACTGTTCAATGTTGCACATAATAGTTATTCTTAGCTATCTCTAAAGAATAACCATTACATTATAAGTAGGAATAGCTAAGGAGTAGCATTCCACGGAATAACTATTTCTTCATTCAGGATATTCTATTCCTCCACCAAACGTATTATTATGGCACGATTCAATTATATATGCACATTGAATTAATTTATATTTTATTAGTATTAAGTGTATTAAATAACAAAATAAAAATATGATACAAGTATTATTAGTAAAATTATACTTAAATATGTCATTATAATATTCATTTTGTTGTTAGATATACTTAAATATATCAAATCATAGTTATTTAGACGAAAAAATTATTAAAGTATTACATTTTAGATCTTGTGCTAATGATTCTTGATCTCAATATTCATAAATGTCAAGGTCAAAGAAAATTTTCTCTTGTAAATACATTCAAACTCAACTCTTTTCTTAACCCTATAACTATAAACTCTAAAACCTAACTCATAACCCTAACTCTTTTCAATTTGAACATTTGATAAAAAAAACCAACAAGATCTATTCTAGCTCCAATCTGTTATCAGAAAGATTTTGGTCTAAGGCTAACTTCAAATGAAGCCCATCACGATTCTCTTGATTTAGATTTTTTATAAGTTTTTAATCATTTTTTAAATAAAAATTATTTTAAATTATGTAACACCCTAAACCCAACTTGATTCATCGAGTTTGGATTCTGAGTGTTACCACATAAGATTTAACCATTAATAAAAATAATTTACAAATTTCTTAATTTCCTTACACATGTTCTTTAACAATTTAACTGAAAACTTATTATATAAAAATAAAGGAAGTATTTAAAATATATATTTGGATACAACAATCTTGACATAAATCTTTACAAGTTAATAGTTTAATTAATACAAACTTAAATGGCGTACTCTTAGACTACGAGACAACTCCACTATATGCATAATAGCCTACTCTGCCACCATTTTGCCGTTCTCCTAGCATCATCCCTCCAGGTGAAGTCTTCTCTCAAATACTTGAAAAACAATAACAAATCTTATAAGTATAGGAGTACTTAGTGATCTCATTATAACAATACATTTGATACTTTGCAATCTTGTATGATCTACTGGGTGCCAATTATTCTGCATTATTTATTTCGACAGATACCACCACAGTTTACCATTCTCTTATACACCAGCTATCATACTCTCATCATACTCAGTCTTCCTTATCTAACTAACTAAGGAATCCTTCCAAACATTTCATCAATCTCTTGTCCCATAATACTTTTTGAACAGAACATACCCTCAAAAACCACTTCCATTGACATTTATCACGGGCGGATACATATATGTTTGGCAAATACTTACGCAGAATTTAATGCCACCAACTCATACTCAGATCTACCCCGATTCAGTACCACACATATCCATACTGATAAATCACTGTATAGACCATTTTGACAAATTCCATATCATGTTATATCAGAATCCTATAACTTAATATAACATTAATTCAGATTCAGAATAATTTTAGATGACGACACAATAGCACTCACTTTCCATTTTTACAGATCCTTATGACGGATACCCTTCTTAACATGCAAATATACATCTTTTTTCACGAATACCCTTAAGATTTATTCACTCTTAGCCTTACTTAATACATAGCTAAAAAACTTTACTCATATTTTACAATAGAGATGTTACATAACCTTAATGACATGTCATACATATCCTAACATTTTACCAAGTTTATTTAGGTATCATTTTCATATAATTGGCTTTATCAATTCCTGTACACAAATTCATTTCTTGTACGAGACATATATTTAGTCAAAAATCTCATTTACATCCTATTCTATTTACATATAACCAATATTCACATGAATTTACAATTCAGTCCATTTCAAGCCATTAGTGCCAAATTCACTAATTCACTTCAATCCAACACATAAATGGAATAGAATAGAATTCAACATAGCATAAAATAAAGTAGTACGCTCCATATAAAGTTACTTGACCAAAATGACAAACAAGTTGAAACTTCAACGACTAATTGACAATTTTGGTTTTTCTTCGATTATTTCCAGTTTGATCCAATTCTTGATTTATACTATTATTCCATTCAATTCATCAATGTTAAACATTTATACATTCATGACATGAATGAACCTATGGAATTTCATTTTTCAATACCCATAAAGTTTTACATGTTATTCAATTTAGTCCCTAAAACCAAAATAGTCATAGCTTTAAATTTTGAGCTTTAGTTTGAAAATCGACCTTAATTACATTCATTACAGACCCTCCATTATCTATTATTAATAAATTTCACATCAATTTCACAATTTATTCACTTTATCCTTTTGTACAAAACTACACACCAAACATTTCAATTTAGTCCTTTTTCATAATCTAAGCTTAAAACCTATCAATTTAACAACAATTTCTTAAAGAAATCAACAATGAAATCTTTAAAAAACTTTAATAATTTTGCAAATTGATATACGGGCTAGCTAAATCAAGCTCTCATGACTTCAAAAACATAAAAATTACAAGAAAATGACTTAATTGCACTAACCAAATCATTGTCGAAAGCTTGAAACCCTTAAGGAAAATTTTCTTTGTTTTTTTTCTTGAATTTTCGGTATGGAAAGATGGAGAAGATGGACCTTCTCTTTCTTTCCACTTAATTCATGTTTTTATACATGTTTTATACTTAGTTAATTTAATTATAATTTTAACAATAATCATATTTAAGAAATTTTAACTTACCGTCCACTATAACCTCTTGAAGATGGTTTTTTTCCATTTTAGGCTTTGGATTAATTTTTATTTAAGTCCCTTAGTCTTTAGCTAATTTAAAAATTTATAGCGATAAAACTTTTATAATTTAGTCCCTAGACCTAAAGTAAGCAATTAATAGACAAAATTGAAGGACCAAACTTTAATTTTCTTTTATACTAACTTCGAAAATATTTATATTTAATATTAACAAACTCGATTTATGGAAATGGGGTTCTAAAATTGTCTTTTCTAGCAGCACTAAAAATCGAGCTATTACACCTCTCGTTTTAACTTCTTGGGTAGCTCAGTTTAAGAAACCCAGCCCAAAATTGAATTCTATGACACCGACAAAAATAGGTCGTCACATGTCTAACTTCCCTCCTATTTAATTTTTTTCTTTGGTTGCAAGAAACTCCCATTCAAATTCAGATACACCTTGGAAGACTCTTAAAGCATTCGATCATCATACCTCCCTTTGATTCTTGTGTTTCCAGCCACCCCTTTAACATCCATTCCACATAAGTACACAATCGAAAACCTCTTACAAGTTGAATTCACATAATCGGCAGCTTGTTCTTCGAATCCTAATCGAACTAGGATTCATCCTTCTAGACAATTCTTTTATCTTTTCACTATTCAATTTCCTTTGTTTTCATATTCGATTTCTTTGTGTTAGATTTGTAATTTTCTTTGTTGTTCATTTCAAGTCCTAACTAGAAAGCTTGCTGGCCAAGTCACCTTGAGCTCGGCCTAGAGCTTCCCACAAGTTTTGGTTTGTTTCTTGAATTGAAAGCAACTTCGGATTTTGCTTGGGCTTTGTGGACACTGCCCTCTATAAGATTGAAAGTCTTAATCAAATCCTTACTTTTCTTGTTTTCAACATGTTTACGCTTCATTAATTAATAGGCTACTTACAAACTTTAAGATCCATCAAAGAAAGGTCGAAATAGATTGTGTCAAAAGTATGTCGATTCATATAAGTCAAAATTTTATCCTTCTGTCAACTATTTCTCAAGTCACAATCGACATTGCAGCTGGTAGATAAAATTAATTCTAACAAAACTAATCATATTTATTAGGACATAGATATACAATATTAGTGGTAAATGAGTATTAGGAACCATATTTTTATTATTGCATTTGATATTTTGATGGTAAATGTGTCTATTTATTTTAATTCATTTTATTCTAGTTAATTATTTTATATTATTTAAGATTAATTATTTATATTTGATTTAAGTAGAAATTATTGTTTTAGTATTTGATTGAATAATACATTTTAAAATATATTATTATAATAATTAAATACTGATGCGCCGCGCCAGTTTAAAACGAGTTAACGTTAAAGAAAATGTCAATTTAATATTAAATTCTAATCGAAGTAAGTGGTTCCTTGAAATTCTTAGACTTAATGTCCACATATTCTTTCACTGTCACAGGTCGGTATCTAGGACTTTCGCCTGAATCTAAGAGCTTTAACAATGGCGATACTCTACAATCAATGGGTAATCCGTAGAAGTAAGCCACTGATAACCTGTGAGACCCCTCTTGGTTCAAAACAGCTCGATGAAGCACGCTAGGGAACCGAGCATTGGTTAAAATATGCAAAAGGTCGCCGACGTTCACCGCCAGGGCACCGCTAACGGGTAGTACCGAAATCCAACCGGCCCCTTGTTTGAAGATTTGGAGGCCACTTGTGGAGCCTTGGTGTAGAATGGTCAAGAAGGATGTGTCGGTGTGTGGGGCTAGACCCATGGCTCGATTTGGGTTCGGACATGGAGGGTAGGAGTTGAGCTGAAGAGCGGTGGAAGGTGAACCTACGTCCCAGTTTAGGTCTTCTCGGAAGATTGCCAACGACTCGAGGATGAGATCTGTGAGTTTCTCTGCCAGAACTTTCATTTGCTTCTGATATCTCTCAATTACATCGCTGTTTGTATGTAACAAAGGGAAAAACGCATGGACGAATGGTGTCAAATGTGAGCTTAAATAAGATGATTTTGTTCCCCTTAATGCATGTAAGTAAGAAAAATATTCCAACTTCAATCTTCGACTTTCTTTTAAAAGACAGAAATACTCATCTATTAACTTTGTACATTGCCACATAATTAATTATTTTTAAAAATTTAAAATAAAACCCAAAAATTATAAAATAAATTATCAATATTATTAAAGAGTATAAATATATATTTAATTTTTTTAATATTTTAATATTTTAATTAATTACTGACGCGTGAATGTCACTTTAATAAAGTTAACAAACGTTTCTTTTTAATCTATTTTGGGATGATTTCACAAAGTTCAAAAACTAAAAAAAAACTAACAATTAAAACGAAAATCTAAAATGAATTTTTTATAGAGTTGGAGAAAAATAGTTGATAGATTTTTAAAATTTTGAATTTGATTTTATTTGATGAGATTAATATAGGGAGTTCAACAGGCAATTATTAACTTATTAGCTTACTTCAACCTGCGCATGAAAGCCTATTCGATTGGATATAAAAAATTAGACGCACTCTAAAGCTAGCATGTATAAAAGTTTGTATTAAATTGTTTCTATCATGTGTCGTGCTTAAATCTTGACTTTTTCTCTTATTGGTTCTCAAATTATCAAACGACGATAAATTAAATCATGAATAAAAGACAAAAATAAAGGAGAATTAATTACATTAATAAGCTTATATTATAATTAGGTTAAATACTCAAAAGAGGTCCTAGTATTTTTAATTAATAGTTCACATAAGAGTTTAAATCTTTTAAATTAATCATATAAAAGTTAAAATTTTACAAAAATCTTTACGAATATGTTTAAATAAATTTGTAATAAAATTAAATTTATACTAACGTGTTTAAAATAAAATATATAACAACTTAATTAATTTTTACTTGAAAAGAAAAGAAAAGAAAAATTTTGAAACTTAATATATGATATTCAAAAAATCTTTTATTTGGGTACATTCATAAAATTTAATCTTATGTTAATAATCTCCAAAAATAAGTATTAATTTAAACTTAGTTTCTAGCTAACGTTACTCAAAGCTCCATCGAATAGCCAATCAAGGATCTAATGATTAAAAGGTCCTTACTCCCATTAAGTGACAGATTTTTCTTGGGTAAAAATAAAATCCACTTTCATATAAATAAATCAAAATCCATCTCGATTCTTATTGATAAAAGGAAAGTTTCAAATCTATATTCCGATCTATAAAAGGAAGGACCATATTTTTCTTAATAGGTGGTTTTTTACTAATAATTTTTTATTTTATAAAAACATTAAATTTCATTTTGGTTCTTTTAATATGATTAAATTTGAAATTGAATCTATATATTTTAAATTTTAATATAATTTGATCTATATATTTTATAATATTATTAATTAATCCAAATAGTTAAGATAATCAACTTTTCGGTTAAAAGATTACATGATTATATATAATTTGATATCTTAAAAGCTTAAGACTAACACGTGGCTTTTCATTTTTTAGGGTTTAAGTCGATGCTTACCTTTTAAATAGTAGTAACAATTAAACTTATATTTTTAAATCCGAAAAATAGAGAATATAGAATTAGAGTATATTTTAGCTTTCAAATTTATATTTTATAATTTTATACAAAAAAATAATCACTCCAACACGAAACGTGAAAATTTTACTAGTGAAATGAAGAAATTAAGCTTCAATGCATTCATCCAGGAATAAGCTATATTCATACTTTTTTTTATCATTATTTTCATCGAAGGTTGTCTACGTGCATGCATGAAATGATAGAAAAGTGCAAGGACTTACCAAAAACGTGCACTGTCCGTCGGCCAAAGTGCCCTAGCATGATCAGTCGGTGAATCCATGATGGTAAACCCTTCATGCCACATATAATTTGGGAAAAAAGGGGATATCCGAGCTTGACCATACCCGGTGGCACCTGCCGGTTCGCGTAATGCCTTCATCTTCGTCTGAGTAGGGAGAGAGAACAGCCGTCGAGCCTCCGACTCCACTTCTTCAAGAAGATTCAAATGAATTCCATGGTTAATAACTTGGAACGCACCCCATGTCTCACAAGCATGTCCTGCAAGTTTTACAGCATTGGGATCTTTAAGATCAATGATCGGGACCAGTAACTGGTGATCGGATGAGAAGTCATCTGATATTGGCCACACATGTGAGTCGGGCACTGACCGGATGGAGTTGAAATCCAAAGGAATGATATCGCGGAGCTGGATAGGATGTTCACTGTAGACTTGGGCGAGAGTAGTAGTGGTGGTCATGATAAGTTCAAAGAGAAAAACTAAACAAATAAAGTATGCTTAGGGTTAATTAAAAAAGCATATGCAATTATATACACATATAAGGTTGTCATGTATTAATATAATATAATTGGAATTAAATTTAGATTAAATTGCCTCCCACAAATATTAACATGTTATCAACATCAACAAATGTAATATTTGAAAAATAATTAAAATATGATATGATAAAAAATTAATATAAACACAAACACAATATAAATATAATAACCTATCAAAATATGTAATATGATTTTTTAATGTATCAAATTTCATATGAATTATATATATAATTAGAAAACCTATTACATGCGTATGCACGTAGAAACCATGATTTAGAATATAAATGTGTGTATAAAAATAACATACAATAAAACAATAAAATGTATGAAATATATATTACAATAAAAAATTAGGTTAAATTATGAGTAAAATAAAATTAAACACATAAATACATCATATAAACAATACTAAATACACTACAATTATTTATCATGGTTTTATTATTAATTGTGAGTTAGTGTCGAGTTGACTTTTGACTCCAACGTCAATTAACAATATTATTAATATACACAACTAATGGAGATAGCAAATTGTACACATTAAAAAAATGTACAAAATACATTAAAATGAAGTTTTGGATAAGTGGTAAAATTAAGGTTTTATTAATCCACTTAGTCAGGGTTCAAATCCCATCATATTAATTATAGAAGAATACTTTTGTAAATTTAGTACATGATTAACTCGTGATACCAACTCAATCAAGATTTGTATTATAATATAAAAGTATAAGAATAGATATATAAGATAGAAGTGGTTAAGGGTGGCTGTTTGTACAGAATGTTGTCTGGGTGTGAAATTTGGAAGGATTTTTGGGTGATTGGTTGAATCAGACAAAAGAAGGAACAGATAATTCATGCATCGCAATGACTGATAACAGTTTTAATGTTCCATGATAAGAAGGGACTTGCGTGCTTTGTGCACAAGTGTAATACTTAAAAGCCAAGTCAAATAACAACAACTGCATAAGAAAATAATAATTCAAATAGCCAGCGTTATTTGTATTTCCTTTTGTCTCTTAATCAAGGAGATTAAGCCACTCCCCCCCTTTTTTTTTAAAGTCAGGTCGGCTCATTAGATTAAAAAAATAACATGTGTCGTTATTTAATATGAAATTTTATATTAAAAATTATATGTTTTACTATGAAATTTAAGTAACTAGAGTTATAAATATTTTATTTTCATATTAATCTAATTCGAGTTATTTGCAAGGTTAGCTGAGTACTCTAGCGTTTGAATTTATCTGCATGCATATATGAAACCAGTGAAACGAACAAATCAAAGTTCTAATGATGTGGTATGCGTGTTACATCTGAATTCTTTATCAAATCAAATCATTACTAGCAAACAATACAGTCATTTGGATTTTAAAATTTTAGACTTATTTATATTTTTTATTTGGTAATTATAATATTTGAAATTTACAATTTTGGATTAATCTAAATTTATTATTTGGATAGAATTGAATTTAAATTTGGATTTTAATCAACTAATTTTAAACTTTAAAAACATTTTTTTCTAAAAAAAATTAATTATTTAGGAGGATTTTGAACATTGTTACTTGATCCAGACTGGATTGGTTGGTTGGATCAGGAAGCAGTCAATGTATTAGTATAGAGAAATGTATTAGATTAGTTGACTCAGAAATCAGTATAAATCAATTGATTAAGTGGTTGAACCGGTTGAATAATTTTTTATAATATTTTTTTATGAATTTTTAATGATTTATTTAACATTACTGAATGGACCAATTGAATCGATTAAATCAATTGAACTAGTAAACCAATGGCCTAATCAATTCGGCCACCATTTTTGTTCTAAAATATATTATAATTTAATATATATATTTTTATTATTGATGCAATTCTAAACATATCATTAATAGTTAAAATTAATATATTATGTACTAAGTTAAGCTGATTAGAGTGAGGTTATGCTAATGGGGAGTTAATGTTTACGTGGTAGTTAACTTTCCTATCTTGTTTGAAATTGAATTTTTGGTATAGATTATAACATATACATAAGTATTTTGAGTTGCAATTAATGTATAACAACTTTAACGAAAAGAAAAATGCTTAAAGAAGTTGAAAGAATTTGATGGTGTAGTGAATCAAGGTTGAGTCATGCCTTGAATATATGTTGATTTATGAGATATCTTAAGGTTTAAATATGATTTAGATTGATCGGGAAATATGTAAAGATGGTTAGATATATTTTTGAGGTATTTCAAGCTTAATTCTGGGTTTTCTGCATTCATGAATGTATTGATATTGGGAAGATGTATGGTACAAGTGCCATGTTTTCTCCTATTTTTGTTCATTTTGGCCTGAATGACTCCTGATTGCAACCAAAATTTAAAAGAAGCTTATAAATGTTTCAAATTACTTCAAAAAATTCTAATAAAGTTCAAATAAAGTTTTTAGGCTTTGATAAAGTTATGTGAAGTTAGTGAACTAAGTGTACCAATGTGGGATCCTTGGCTCGGGTAAGGAGTTGTACAAGTATTGCTTGTTTCGATTTTACTTTTGAAATCAAATTGATTTACTTATGTATACAACTTTTGATAAGGAATGATAAGGGACAGTGGAAGAAGATTTTATTCAAGTTGTTAAACTCGAGAAAGAAATATTTAGATTTGACTTGAAAACAAGAGACCAAATAGATTTAGGAAAATAATAAAAACAAAGAAAATGACTAAAATAATAAATTTAAGAATAAAGAATAAATATTCAAAGTAATAAATAAGCAATAAAATAAAGAGTAGAAGATGGACCCTTTGAGATATGAACCCCAATAAACTCAATTAATGACTCTAATCAGCTCTCCAATAAATAAAGAAAATCGGAAGAAAATTGTGTCTAAAAAATCATAAGAACGCAATCTTACACAAAGAAACTAACTTTTACAGTTGAAAATTTTATTAATAAACAAAAACAATTTTGTATTTAATGAATAATGAAGATGCATTCATATAGTTAGCTAAGTACACCCAAATAAGACTCTCAAGTATATTGAAAATATTTCAAAAAATCCAAAATTTGAAATAAATAACTAATTAAATAATAAAACCTAATAAACACAATATTAGGGCTCATATATAATAAAAATTAAGTCTAAAAATCGAATATAATATGATTTAAGCTAATAATTTTTGTAATAATCCCGTCCAAAAATTTTACTCGCACAATTTTCACTAAAACGATTACAACTTGAGCTTCCAAACTCGAAATTGAGTGATTTAAACTGTATTTCGAAGTTAAGAGAGAGATATTCGAACATTATAAAGACATCTCATCACAGAAATTCTTGAATCCCATTCAAAAAGTCATAACAAGTTGACTGATTTTTCAAATTTAAAAATTGACAGTTTTAATCAATAAAATTTAATAATTTTTACCCCTCCGTACATATATTAGCTTCATATTACAATCTATAAATTTTCGTTTCCAATTGCTTAATCAAATTAAATTTATATTTATCTTTTTATAACTAAATCGATTTCACCAAAGGTTCATTAAACATACATAAATTAAGCTTCATTCAGATCCAACATACATAACCTAAGCTTCACAACAATAAAAAACCTAATCACAACAACTACATAAAGATTCATCAAACATGCTGTAAATCTTCACTTCATTAGCAAAAGCAATACAACGTACAGGCCAACAAAACATGCTGTAAAGTAGCAAACTCGTTGCATCCTCCTCCTCTCCATTTCTTTTATTTTTTTGTAAAATACCAACAATAACATTTGTTGCCTGATAACTCATCGGTGGATCAAACCACTTAAAAAAGTGGCAAGGACAACGAAACCCAGACCTGCAAATTTGGCACCTAAAAAACCTTCTTCATGGACTATCATTTGACCATAAAGTTCTCAATAAGGCTTGTAATATGAATAACAAATTGAAATAACTTTAGGTTCTTCATTTCTTGGTATTAGAGAACACTGATCTTCCATTTCCTTCTTGCGTTCCTTCATTTTCCCTTCCCAATTTCTTTTCCTTACCGCTGCGTTAATCTTACTCTAGAGAAAAGGGCCCTCAGCAATGCAAATGTCCTCATTTTTAACGGGTAAACCTCATTTATATTAAAAGGTTAGGGTGACTAAAATGATAATTTTTTATTTAAATGTATAACAATAAATCGGGTTTTACATAAATTATGACGAAAATCATAATTTTAGAAAAAAATTCATGTCATTTTTTTATTTACTATTTTAACGAGAGTGACCAAAACGTTCAAACTATATAATGTTAATGCTTAAATTGTAAATATCTTTTTGGTGTCTAAAATGAAAATTATTAAAAATTGAGTGATAATCTATATAGTCTACCCTTTTAAAAATTACAAATATCAAATAGTCTAATTCCCATACTTAATTTTAAGAAATAAACCAAATAAATTTTTGTAAATTAAAATTTTAATACTTAAATTTTCAGTAATTAATTTTTTTAATTTATCAACCAGCTGCTAATTTAATTATTATAACAAATAGAAAATCTAGAATAATATTTTACAAACATAAAATTTAAACAAAAATTGGAATGAGTAGTTTTATCTATGGCTTGCCGGTAAAAACTCGTCTATTGTAAATCCATTCAACAATTAGGTTACTTTTGAATGCACTTTTACCTCCACTGCAACACGTTTAGAGTCACTTTTCGGCTCAATTGCACTGCTGCAATCCTTTTAGATTGCTAGGTCAAGCGCAGTGAAATCTTTCGCCAATGCACTGATGAAGTTTTTTTCAACCGGAGCTTTAAGCTCCAATGAAAATTTTATATCTCTACTGGTTTTTTTACACTTATACCCTTTTTCTTTTACTTATTACCACGTATCCTTCTTATTTTATTATTATGATTTTTCCTTTTACATTCTTTTATACTTTTAAATTTTACTTTCTTAAAATTTGAACTTAATAGCTTTTAAATTATTTATTTTACTTTTTAACTATTTAAAATTTTTATTTAATGTAATAAATTTTTTATAATTATATAGTAAGTTAACAGTCAATCCAAATTAACCTTAATTTTTCGTCTCACCATTTCACTCAGACGCCCATCGGCATCCAACTCGCCATTTTAAGCTCAGATACGCCGCACTGCTCGCATTATTATTCTGCCACGTGTTCACAATGAAATGGAGTTCTCTTCACGTTTCGTGCTAGCGGGTGGCTTTCTCACTTTGCTTAATGGCGCCTACTGACTGAAAATCTCGGTGGCATTTTTGCTATTTTATGAAAACAGTAGGGCCATTTAAAGTAATACAAAATGGAAGTGTGAAATTTAAAACCTTTTATTTCCTTCAAATTTAACGTTTCAGCAAATCGAGCCGCTTATGACAAAAAAAAAAAAATTGGGGCCGCTACCACACATCTCACGTATCAACTCAAAATCCTAACCGTCCACGTTCCAGCATAGCCAATCGTGCCGTTCCTTAATCTCATTGTTCTCCACGAAAATATCAATCCGTATTAATTAATCATGCAACTTTAAATAAATCCGAACAAGATCCCACCGCATTTTCTAAATCTGAGGGTTAACTTTTTGCCACGTAGCTGAATCGAAAAGCCAAGTTTAGTATACATTTTACCAATTTTTCCATTTTTAATTTATGATTTTCATTTTGTTTTTGGTTATTTTCGATCTAAGCCCTTACTCTCGTGAAACTGAAGGAAACCCTAGACTCGTCCCGTCTCTCACGGTAAAAAAAAAAAGAAAAAAAAGAAGGAATTTCAGAAAAAGAATTATCAACAAAAATAATTTTAAAAAATCGACAAATCTATTAGGGATTTAGGGTTCAATTCAAAATCCCTAGATTCTAACCTAGCCTACGCTCGTACTCTTGATATTCACTATTCGGCGGAGAAATTGATGTTCTTTTAAGCACCGATCCAGGTAACAAATGTAGTTTATTTCGATTTTCTTTGCTAATTGCTTGATTTGTTCAAAATAATCTGAATATACGGATATTGGGATTTATCGGCTAATTTATTGGAAATTTGAGGGATTTTTCGTTTTTTTTGAGTGCAAATTTGTTTTTACAGATCTGAATCATGTGTGATGTGAATGTGAAAAGTGGGGGATTTTGTTTTCCCTGTTTGGATTGAGGGATTGTTAATGGAAAATAGAATAGGAAACTCTCATGGAGCGGAAATTCCTAAGAAATCAAGATCTTTGGATCTTAAGAGTTTGTATAAATCTGGTGATTCAAAGGAGTCTTCTGAAAATAGGAGCTTGAAGAGGAAAGAAAGTTCGCAAGAAGGTGATGGTGAGAAGAGAAGTAATAATAATAACAAGAGAAAGAAGAGTAGGAAATCTCTGCCTCTCAGTAGTTTTAGAACCGTCCATGATAGCGATAGTAGCAAGAGTTTAACTGAAGTGTATAATGGGGGGTTCAGTTCGAAGTTGCATGATCCAGAAAGCTTGAAGAAGTTGGGTTTGAGCCAGAAATTAAACAATGGCTGTACTGCTGATGGCATTTCAGTTAGTTTGGGCAACAATGGTACTAAGATCCCAAGGCGTAAACGACGGTTTGTGGGCCGGAAAAAATTTGAGGATGGGCAAGCGCTGAAGTTGGCAGGGCGGTCTAATTGTAAAGAAGTTGTTAATGAGGAAGTGAAGTTAGTCAGTGAAGATTCTGGCATTCAGAATGAGTCTTTGAAGGTTAAACAGGATAAGATTGATGATTTTAAGGAAAACCGGAACAGTGAGTCCATTTCAATTCAGCATTTGAAGGAAGAAGATGGTGTTGCTGGTTACTTAGCTGTAAATGATGGTGACTCTTTGCTAAGAAAACCACAGAGGAAGCCTAGGAAGAGGAAAGATTCTGTAAAGAGTGATAAAAGTGTTGCTAACATGGCTGAGAGTTTAGTAGAGACTTGTGACGCCTTTCAAGAAGATGATGAAGAGAATCTAGAAGAAAATGCAGCAAGGATGTTATCATCACGGTTTGACCCATGCTGTACTGGCTTTTCTTCAAACAGCAAAGTTTCTGTGTCACCATCTGATAATGGATTATCTTTTCTCTTATCTTCCGGTCAGAATGCTAGTTCTGGGTCTAAGAATTTGTCTGGTTCTGAATCTGCTTCTGTTGATGCTTCTGGTAGGATATTGAGACCACGGAAAAGTCATAAAGAGAAGGTCAACTCAAGGAAAAGGCGCCATTTTTATGAAATTTTCTCTGGAGACTTGGATGCTGACTGGGTGTTGAATCGAAGAATCAAGGTGTTTTGGCCTTTGGACAAGAATTGGTATTATGGCCTTGTCTATGACTATGACAAAGAGAGAAAGCTTCATCATGTCAAATATGATGACCGTGATGAGGAATGGATAGATTTACGGAATGAGAGATTTAAACTCCTGCTATTTCCTAGTGAACTTCCCTGCAAATCCCAACGGAAAAGAACTCGGCGAGATAGAGGTTCTGATGATAGAATCAGGAATGTGAAGCTCAACAAAGAGAATGGAAAGAAAAATTTCATGACAGAAGATGACAGTTCTAATGGGAGCTATATGGATTCTGAGCCCATCATCTCCTGGTTGGCTCGCTCAACTCATCGTGTCAAATCCTGCCCTTCGCGATCCATGAAGAGACAGAAAACATCTGCTTCATCTCTTAGTTCTCCTGGTCAACCATTGTCGTGTGATGAAGCTGTTGATGAAAATGGTTGTCTCTATGAGGGTTCATTGAAGGGAAGCAAAGTTAAATTGTTCAATTCCACTGCATTGCCAGGCAAATCGGTTGGTAGCAGAAGGGTCCAGGATTCTTCCTTGGGTAGCACTAGTTACTCCAACAGAAAACATCCTATCGTATATTTTAGAAGGCGTTTTCGCAGGACAGATAATGTATTGTGTCATGCTTCTAAAGGCAATTGTATCACCAGTAGTGCTTCTGAATCTATCACATCCTTTGTCTGTGTTGATGAATTTCAGGATTTGGGTGTAGTTGATGCTTGCCTGGGAAGGCTGGATCCTGAACGAGATTTGTTGTTTAGTGATAATGCAGGGCAGTTACAATTAAATATCTCATTGATACATTCAAAACAATTCAGGCTTGGGTTGAGCTTCCCTGTGCCCTCTGTCTCAAATAACTTATTTGGTACAAAGTGCCTTTGGCTAGTTCGTACTTTTTTGTTGCTGCAGTGTGGTACAGTGATGACTGTCTGGCCAATGGTCCATATGGAGATCCTTTTCGTCGATAATGAAGTTGGACTCAGGTTTTTCCTGTTTGAAGGTTCCCTGAAACAGGCTATAGCTTTTGTTTTCCAGGTCCTGATGGTATTTTATCGACCCACTGAGCAGGGGAAGTATACTGGTATGCAGTTGCCTGTAACTTCAATCAGGTTCAAATTATCTTGTTCTCAAGATTTCAGGAGGCAGATTGTCTTTGCTTTTTACAACTTCCATGATGTGAAGCATTCAAAATGGATGTTCTTGGATTCTAAGCTGAAAAAACATACTCTGCTCAATAGGCAATTACCTCTGTCTGATTGCACTTATGATAACATTAAGGCGCTTCAGAATGGAACTAATCAGCTACTTGGTTCCCCTGCTTGCAAAGTCTCCTCATCAGTTGAGGTATGCTTGTTCTCCATGTTATTCTGATATTGAATCCTCATGTTTTTTTTTTTTTTTTTTGTGAGTATGTCTTACTTGTGATCACCCATGCCTCAAAAAATCTTTATATAGTTTTAGTTTTGGTTGTGTTCATTAACTATCAACCATAGGCTCCTGCGAGTTTTAAACTTGCTGTACAGTCTGAGATATTAATACCTTTCTTTTATTGTTGGTATCTGTATTAAATAGTATGAAATTTGTTTTTGTTGACCAGGGTTTAAGTAGGAGAAAGTATAGGCAGGGTATCAGCCTTATGGGTGTCTCCAGAGAATCTAGTTTTCTGAAACTTGGCCAGTTTTCTTGCAATTCTGAGAAGCTTAGAAATCTTCCTCGGTTTGCCCTTTCTTTTGGTGCTGCACCAACATTCTTTCTTAGTTTGCATCTTAAGCTAATTATGGAACGTAGTCTAGCTCGCATTAGCTTTGGCGATCATGACTCCATTGAGCAACCAGGAAGCTCTGGTAATTTGTTGTTGGATGACAGTTCTAGTAGAGATGACTCCATGAACAACAATTCTGAAAGTAGCGTAGAAAAAAATCTGAAGGCTTCATCGAAGGAAGTTGCTTCTGATGCTGAGTTAACATCTGATCTCTCTGGTTGTGGTAATGGATGCTTGAAAAAGTCCTCTCGAGAGTACAAAAATAATGATCAAATTGTTGATGGAACTTTTGCCAGTTCTCATGAACCTGAAGTTGGAGCCATAGCCTCAGTTCCATTACAAAAGCAACAATGTGACAATTCTGAGTCTCAGCAATTTGTTTTGTTATCAAAGTCTCCATTTGATGCTGATAAGGAGACTGCAAGGTCTGGTTCCATTTTGAGTGGCATTAGGGTTGAGATTCCACCCTTTGATCAATATGGAAAGCATGTTGACAGTGAATTACCCAGTACACGACAGTCTACTGATTTAACTTTGAATATGAACAGTGGCATTATCCCAAGTCCTAATCCTACTGCTCCTAGAAGTACATGGCATCGAAATAGAAGTAGTTCATCGATTGGTTTTCATGCTCATGGGTGGTCAGATGGGAAGGCTGATTTCTTTCACGGTAATTTTGGAAATGGACCTAAGAAGCCACGAACTCAGGTGTCATACTCAATGCCCCTTGGAAGTTTAGATTACAGCTCAAGAAGTAAAGGCCTGCAGCAGAGAGTTCTTCCTCACAAGCGAATTAGGAGGGCTAATGAGAAGAGATCGTCTGATGTTTCTAGAGGCTCCCAGAGGAACTTGGATTTATTATCTTGTGATGCAAATGTACTAATTACTATTGGTGACAGAGGATGGCGAGAATGTGGAGTGCAGGTTGTGCTAGAGCTTTTTGATCATAATGAATGGAAGCTGGCTGTGAAAGTGTCGGGGTCTATGAGGTACTCTTACAAGGCACATCAGTTCCTGCAGCCCGGATCTACCAATCGCTTTACACATGCTATGATGTGGAAAGGAGGAAAGGATTGGATCTTGGAGTTCACAGACAGGAGTCAGTGGGCTCTTTTCAAGGAGATGCATGAAGAGTGCTACAACCGAAATGTTCGAGCTGCTTCTGTGAAGAACATTCCTATTCCTGGGGTTCGCTTGATAGAGGAATATGATGAAAACGCAGTGGAAGTGGCATTTGTTCGCAGTTCTTCCAAGTACTTACGTCAGGTTGAAACTGATGTCGAGATGGCTTTGGATCCATCCCGTGTTTTATATGACATGGATAGTGATGATGAACAGTGGATTTCGATAATTCAGAAATCTTCTGGAAGTGATATTGGCAATTCTTTGGAATTGTCTGATGAAATGTTTGAGAAGATTATGGACATGTTTGAGAAGGCTGCATATACTCAACAGTGCAATGAGTTTACTTCTGAAGAAATACAGGAGCTCATGGCTGGAGTTGGGTCCATGAAAGTAATCACAGCAATCTATGGGCATTGGAAGCAGAAGAGGCAGAGAGTTGGAATGCCTTTGATTCGTCATCTCCAGGTATCTTTCAAAATGCTTATTTTTCATGCATTTGTTTCTTTGACTTTTATGTCTATAATGTCAATCCTTTTTAGTCTACGAGCAGATTGGAATTTATGGATTTATTTTGTACACTAAAAATGCAGGTCTATTGATTCTTAGTTAATTTCTGGATTCATCCTCAAAATTCACATAACAATCAAATCGAAATAGACTTTTTTAATTCATCTTCCCAAACATAGCATGGGGATTAGTAGTTGTATTTTGTAGGAGTTCATTTAAACCAATGTATTCTTTCTATTGATATTTAGACTTTTATCCAATAATTTCCAGCATCTTTTTTTTGTGTTTGGGTGATGCATTCAAGCTTAAGTGCGACTCCAAAGGACCGTAGGTGTCAAGCTTAGGATCTTTTCCTTGTTTCTTGTCTGTGTATTGCAATCAACCTTAGTAGCTTCTATGGAACCCATGGTGTAAAACTTAGGGATCTTTTGTATTATGTTCCTGGGTAAAGATGATTGATTGCCTTTTGAAGTTTTGACACTTAATCATATTAATTCTATTTTGTCGAAATTGTATTTTAGTGGCTATTCCTATTCATTTTAACACTTTGTTTGGATTGAGTTAGGAAAGGAAAAGAGGGTTTTAAGGGGAAAGGAATGGGTACTTCATTTCTTTGTTTGGATAGCTAAAATGTGTAAAGAAAAGTAAAAGCACGGATAATGAGCAACCCTGGTTTGGTTTATTGAAGGAAAGGAAAAGATAGATTATAATACATTTTGCTTCATATCCTTTTTAAATATTTCACCTAGCATGTTAATGATCTTGTGATTAAGTATTTGAAGTAAATTAAAAATGGAAGTAAAGAATAAAAAGCCAAGTATATGTATTACTTGTTAAAAAATATATTAAAAATAGTTCCTTTTTTTTTTCTGGAATTGTTTATGCTCGGCTTTTGTTTTGAATGATGTATACATACAGTTTTCTTGGGTTTTAAAGGGACTATGCCAAGTGGCCATTTATATGGTTGAAGACAATACTTTACTAGACTAAAATATAGGGACTAGAAAAGAAGAAATTTTCTTCATTGACTAGAAAAGAAGAAATTTTCTTCATTCTGGCAGGTGGGATCTTGTGTCAAGGTAAATACTTACATATCCACCAATAACATGCCTTAAGTTCTCATTCATAAAAGATAATTAAAATTGTCCAAGTATTGCCATATTGGAATCATAGACATACTATTGTGCTATAGAAGCCGAAATATTAACCAAAAAAATAGTTGATGAAGAGCACTTGAGAGGATTTGGCAATAACTACATTTGTAATGTCATAGTGCTTTATTTGGAATTTAAAGAAAACGGTTTGGATTAACTTGAAAATGAGGATTTGAGGGAAACCAATAAAGCAGTATATTATTGCTTCTATCTCCCATCTTAATTTAGAGCCTGAAGAGTTTTCAAGTTCATCTCTTCTGGCTGTAATTTTATCTGACAATTTTACCATGTTTCTTTGGTTTGTTTGTTGTTCATGTGGTTTGTTTTATCTGAAACATTTTATTACGTCCAACTTATTATAAAATATTTGGTTGTCATGCAGCCGCCATTGTGGGAAAGGTACCAGCAGCAAGTGAGAGAGTGGGAGCAAGCAATGTCCAAAGCTAACTCTAAATCCATTGAGAAGCCACCCATGTTTGCTTTCTGCATGAAACCCCGGGGTTTGGAACTTCCAAATAAAGGGTCAAAGCATAGATCCCAGAGGAAAATATCAGTTTCCGGTCAAAGTCAACATGCCTTGGTAGATCACGAGGGCTGTCATTCCTTTGGTAAATGTTCTTTACGCTCACTTTCTGCCTATTAATTTTTTAATTTTTTTAATATTTTCCTTTGTAAACTGTGTCCATTTGCTGTAATTTCAGGCAGAAGATCAAATGGCTTCCTGTTTGGGGATGAAAAGGTTCTATATCCTGCACATAACTATGAATCATTAGAAGATTCCCCACTGTCTCAAGCATCACCAAGGTCACGAGATGCTGGTAACATGGCGTATTTCCCAATGGGCAGTGATAGGTTTGATAAGAATCATATCAAGAAACTTCAAAGAAGCAAGTCAAAAAAGTATGGCAGTTTTCTACCATCAAATGGACCACAAATGATGGATTCATACAATCACAGGCTAATTGGCAAGAGAAATGGAATTCACCAATGGAACAGGGGCATTTGTGAGTGGTCAAGCCAGCGGCATTACTTCTCTGATAGCGTTCAAAGGCACGGTCCTGAACAGTGGGATAATTCTGATATTGATGAGTTCACATTGCGTGATGCATCTAGCGCAGCCCAGCATGCACTTAAAATGGCCAAGTTCAAGAGAGAGAAAGCCCAGAGATTGCTTTTTAGAGCAGATCTGGCAATTCACAAGGCCATGGTTGCTCTTGCAACTGCAGAGGCAATGAAAGAATCTTCTGAGGACTTAAATGGTGATGGGTAGAATGACCTATGCAACAGAGAGTCTAGGAGTGAATGAAATTAGACAGCGCCATTTTCTTGGAGCTGATGAATGCGTGAGAATAGATACCGTTTTCCCTGGAAACGGGTGGCCTGGAGTTGCCATTGACCGATCAAGTGGAGAGGTTCCAACAGGAAAGCTGTGGGCGTAGATTTTTGCTTTTGCTACATATCGTGGCAGTTCATTAACTTCACAGCTTTTTGGGGGCCCGTAGGTTCTTTTTAATCCCAGCAGCAGTTTACTCGGTTCGTAAAAACGATGTTTTGATCCTGCCAGTAAGCGGTGCATGGAATTTAGGCTGCTGATATCTGTACAGATTTTTTTTTTCTTTTGGGTCCGTGATCTCTTATTTTGTTCGTTTATTCCCCCTTAGCCTTGATATTGTCATATCACAGTAGCTGGTTAGCTCAAATAATACAGCATCCCGTTTGGAATCAAATTGAGGTTTCCTGTGTGATTGAAATGGTTGGAATTGATAGATATATGTATGAAAACAAAAGCGTACGTCTGAAGTGAAAACAGAAAATGCTGTAAGTAATTATTATTATCTTATAAGATGTTCACAGAGATTCATTAGAGGTCAAAAGGAGTCTTTTGTTGGCTTCGATTCCCCATCGTTTCAATGCGTCTGAAATTTCTCATTTGTAAGCGTTTATGTGAAACCACAGCAACTTCTTTTAAACCGTGTCGTCATTGCTCTATCTAATTTTGGTACCATTTCCTAATCGTGAGGGTATGTTAAGATCAAACTTTGATTGCAATGGGTTGTTTGGTGTGGGGTTCTGGTAAAGATGAATTTAAGGGATTCAACAGAAAATTATGGATTGAATGTATAAAATTGCAAATTGGATTAAAGTTAATGTAAAACTTTGATATTTAACTCCATTTTAAATAATTCCTTTACGTTTTTTAAGAAATTGGATCACATAATTTCTTAAGAGGATTTTGATGTTTAGATAATTCTTTCATGTATTACTGACTATTATTTTTTAGAAATTTTTCATGTTCAAAGTAAATTTTTTTACGTTTTATGAATTACTTAATTTTTTAAAATCTCAGGTGTAAATATGGAATTTAGTGGAAGAATTTCATTTATATTAAGGTCTTCAAAATTCTGACAACAAATTTACTTTAAATGGCTCAATTTTTTTTTTTTAAATTCCACTTAAAAGAAGTAATTTTTCAAAATTTCTCATTATTTTACATTGGCTAAATTATAAAATGTCAAATAAAGCCCCTTAAATTCATTTTTCTGTTGAAGTTCTTAGTGACCATTAAGTGCCAACATGGTAAGTTGACGTGGAAAAATGATAATGTAGCAGTTGAGGTATAAAAATGATAACGTGGAGGCTTCGTTTTTTTTTTCGGGGCTTAATTGATTATTTAAGAAATTTATTAAATTTAAAAATATCTAATTTTAAAAATATAAACTATAAAAATCATAAAAATTATTAGAAATTTATAAATAATTAGAAAAATACTTAAAATTATAGAAAGTTTTTAAATGTTTTAGATTTTTATTAGAAATATATATACAATTTATTATAAATTATTATAAAATAGTATAAAATTTTAGAAACTATTAATTTTAAAAAAATTACAAATAAGTTATAAAAATTAAAAATACAAAAATATTAAAATTAATAGAATTTTATAAAACAAAATTTTATTAGAAATATTAAAAACTATAGAAAAACTTGTTATTTTACTAGTATGGAATAGTATGGGGTTCTCGGTTTTTTTTTTTTTGATAGAGGGTTCTTGGTTTTGGTAATAAGGAAATGGAGGAGATTGAAGTGTGATGATTGTACTTGTATTAGGTGTAAAGTGAGGGGTTTAAGTGACGATGAGTTCAATGTTTGATGGCTTAAGGTGAGTGATGAGTATATGTATTCGTGGATTGATTTGATTTACTATTCAAAAATAAAAAATATAAAAATAAGTTTATCTTTAAAATTTAAGTGCAAGTACACAGTTTGATCAACGAGGAGCGTGAGAGGAAAACACTTGTATTTCAAAGAAAGATATCATTTTAATTGCTTCTATCTTTAAAATTTTTATAGGATTAAATCAATTTTTTATTATTTTTAAGAGGTTAAAGTACAATTTTATTTTTACTAATTTAAAATTTTAAAAATTTCAAAAAGCCTAAATAAAAAAAATTCCTATTTTAGGAGGGCTAGGCCCTATCGGCTCCTGGTTTTGTCCGTTATTATTTAAGCCTGTAATTAAACTGGTATGACGAATTAATCGATTACCAACTCGGTTAGGAAAAATATTTGAGCCTAATTTTTTTTTTTTAACAAAAACCAAACAGTTAGAAAAATAATGAGAATCTCATTTTGTAATTATATTAAATTATATTAATTAAAGATATTTTAATTTTTAAAACAGTCAATAAAAATAAAAATATTCAATTCAACCCACCCCACTTAGATCGGTAAAACTTTAAATTACAATCCAACCAAAACTTCGTTCTAATATATTATGTATTTTAAATAAGTGTTTTTAATAACACCCTTCACTTTATATCTTTTATATAAATAGATCTGTAGCATAAAAGGAAATTTCAAAAAGAGACAACAACTATTTCTCTTTCTTCAATCTGATTTTCTTTCTCTTTCTTTCTTTCCAAACACGCAGTTTCCCACTCTTTCACTCTCTAGAAATCTCCTCTGGAAGATTCTTCTATAACTTTGCAATCCTGTCTCTCTTTTCACTCAGAATAATGAGATTCTGATCTGTCATCTAAATTTACCTATCTTGTCTCTGTTTCTTTTAACTTTTTTTTTCTGGTTGAATTGATAGTTGTGAAATTTCTTCTTTGTGTTTTGTTTTGGGGAAAATGCTTCTGATTGAAAAAGGTTCTCCTCTTCTCTCTTAGAGAATCCGTTCCACTGCTTTTTGGTTCGATCTGAACGTGTTTCATTCACCCCCAGATCTGTCAACAAAATCTAGGGTTAGGGTTTATTTCTTTCTAACATTGTTAGATTAATTGACCAAATCAGCCCCTGGACAATGTGGTTCCTTTCTGTTTAGAACTCCTTTTGGTCGTCAACTTAAAATTTCCTTTTGTTTTGATTTTTGTTCCTCTGGAAATCTGCGATGTTAAGGCAATTCCTCAGTAAACTCCCACGGAAATCCGGGAAATCGGACTCGCCCGAGCTTACTAGGTCAACCTCGTGCACGACAGCGGGCTCCAGCCCGCAACCTCATCGATCCAACAGTTTGAATTTGGGTTCTGGCCGTCCCTGCGCTCCAAAACGGACATCTTCCGCTGTTTTTCCGGCAAGTGTTGTGGCGGGAATCGAGCCATTGTTGCCATTCAAAGATGTACCAAATTCGGAAAAGATGAATCTTTTTGTGAGTAAAGTTAGCCTTTGTTGTGTAACTTTTGATTTCACTGACCCGACTAAAAATTTAATTGAAAAAGATGTTAAAAGACAAACCTTGCTAGAGCTGTTGGATTTTGTGTCTGGGTCCGTTAGATTTAGCGAACCTGCAATTTTAGCCACGTGTAGGATGTGTGCTGTGAATTTGTTTAGAGTTTTCCCACCCAATTATCGGTCTGTTGTGAGTAATGGAGGTGAAAATGATGACGAGGAGCCGATGTTTGATCCGGCTTGGCCACATTTGCAAATTGTGTATGATTTGCTAGTTAAGTTTATCACTTCTTCTTGTCTCGATGCAAAAGTAGCTAAAAAGTATATAGATCATTCCTTTATTTTGAGATTGCTTGACTTGTTTGATTCGGAGGATCCAAGGGAAAGGGATTGTTTGAAGACTATACTGCATAGGGTTTATGGGAAGTTCATGGTTCATAGACCTTTTATTCGGAAGGCTATAAGCAACATATTTTATCGGTTTGTTTTTGAGATTGAGAGGCATAACGGCATTGCTGAGTTATTGGAGATTTTCGGCAGTATAATCAGTGGATTTGCTTTGCCTTTGAAGGAGGAGCACAAGATCTTCTTGTGGAGGGTTTTGATTCCTCTTCACAAGCCAAAATCTTTGGGTGTTTATTTTCAACAATTGTCTTATTGCGTTTCTCAGTTCATTGAGAAGGAGCCGAAGTTGTGTAGTACAGTGATACGGGGGTTGTTGAAGTACTGGCCCATAACAAACAGCCAGAAGGAGTTGATGTTTCTCGGTGAGTTGGAAGAGATTTTGGAAGCCATTAACATGGTGGAGTTCCAAAAGGTTATGGTCCCATTATTCTGGCGGATTGGCTGTTGCATTAACAGTTTCCATTTCCAGGTATTTTTCTTTATATTTTGATATGTAATCTTTATTAACATTAAATTGTGCTATTTTCTTTAGTTATTGATCTCATACTCAGTATTTTACCGTCTTCCTTTTATCCAAAGTGGTGCATGACTTGTTTTTTTATCCCCTTCTTGGAAAAGTTTTTATCATGCTCTGCACCTTCTATTTCATTCTTTTTTCAGTGTTAAACTTTCTAGAATATCACGTTAAAGGATGCATCCATTAATGTGTTAAGAAATGCAATTACTAGTCTTTTGTCTGAAATGTATGAAATGTTTCTTGTGATATTTTATTCATGTGAACTTTAGTTGCATTTATTCATGCTTGGGCGTGCATCAATTTCTTAAATAGTTGACCTTTAACCTTTTTTTTACTATGTTTGACTACAAATGAGCATAACTTGGGGATAGGCTCTGATCTGGTAACTTACATAATGTCTAAATCTTGGGGTTGATATTGTGGTTGGTTTTAATGAATATTAGCTTATGTTTATATCCATATCTGACCTAAAGTAAACCTTACTCAGGTCAACTTGGAGCCTGACCTCTGTTTGTGGGGTATCTTTGGATGTCTTATGAGGGTTGAGAATGTCATGGTTTTTGAGGCTATTAATTCGGCATAATGGTTTATTAATATAACTTAACAGTTAGAAAACATTATACCTAACCAGCTATGAGAACTATTTCTCTTTCTTTTCCAATAATAGATTTATCTATCTTGCAACCAGCCAATATTAATTGACTATAAGTTGTTTATCAACTATCTTGCTACCAACCAATATTAAGCTTTGCTTATGCCTTCATCTTGGACCAAAAGTATGTTTACTTTCAGTTAGTGACTGCAATTTTGTTTGTTTAAACATTTGCTCTAAGTTTGTAAGGTTATCAAGCTAGGCTAGGCTAGGCTAGGCTAGGCTAGGCATAAAAGTAGTGATGTGCTAAAATGGCTTTCTTAAGTTACAAGGCTACTTGTTAACTCTAAACTCTTGGCTAGAGTAAATTCCCTCATTTGCAATAAGTTTGTAACTACAATAAAAGCTGTCTTGACCTTAGAGGATATTTTGGTGGACTGCATGCCATGAACTTCTTGAATGTCTAGTGTTCAACTGTTGTGCCTTCTGTTCTTTAAAAAGAGTTCTTTCTTGGCCTTGTTATCTCATATGGTGTTCATAATTATTATAAGATGTTAGTCATTTACTTGTTTGATCGTCAAAAAGAAATAATAAGTTTATTCTATTAAATATACTTGTTTCAGGTTGCTGAAAGGGCACTTTTCTTTTGGAATAACGATCAAATTGTAAACCTAATTGCACATAACCGGCATGTGATTTTGCCCATCATACTTCCAGCCTTGGAAAAGAATGCCCAGAACCATTGGAATCATGCGGTGCTCAACTTGACAATAAATGTCCGAAAGATGTTCATGGAGATGGATGATCAACTATTCATATCTTGCCATATTCACTTTAAGGAGGAAGAGGCCAAGGTAAGCATATTAGCTGAGAAACGGAAGGAAGCATGGAAGCAACTAGAAAATGCTGCCAGTCTCAAGCCAATAGCTGGAAATACCGCTGTATTGGTAACTCCTTTGGCAACACCAATTGCCTATTAACTGCTTTCCAGAACTGGAGTTTCCCTAAGTTTTTTGATATTTCTTTTTCTCCCACCTTTTGCAACAATGGGAAATTTATGCAAATAGCTGCCTTTTCAAGTGGTGGGAACCTCCTCCTTTTTTTCCTGCATGTTCCATTAGCAGCCGTTTCCTGTAATTTGCTTTTATGTATTCTCCGTGCTACTGTATGGGATATTAATTGCTTCCTTGGAAAGATCATGGGGAGGTCCATGCAGTGATTTATGCAAACTTTATGTATCAACTAATTTTGTTAATTCTCTCACCTTAACTTACACAGTTGTGCCAATTTCTGTTGATAGTATTTTTCTTGCAACATTGGATTAGTTTAACTGAATATTAACTGCATTGGAGTGGAATACTGGAAAATGCTTATATATATTTATAAAATTTTATTACATTATTTAAAATAATTGAGGACAAGGTTTAATTTGACATTTTTAGGGGATATAGGAGTGCATTTTAAGCTTGCCATATTTATTTGTCAAAACGTACATGCTTTATAAGAATAAATTTTTGAGACTCAAATGGTCAATGTACAAGTGTTTTTACTTGGGTTTATTATTTTATTAATATAATGAAATATAAATAAAATATTCTAATTTCGAATAAAAAAGATTTTAATAATAAAACAATTCAATTTATAATCGTAGAATATTAGAAAATATGTAATTTTTCTCTCGTTTAGCTCTATAGAGATTTCCCAGAAGACGTTTCACCTTCTTCTTCTGTTAACGGCGCATAACTTCCCGTTTCAGTTCTTCTCTTTTATGGTTTCCGTTTTCTCACGTTTGCTGGAAACCAACTCTTCTTCTTGTTTCTAGTTTATCCTTACTGGTTTTTTTGATTGTCAGAGGGTGGCTTGCCGTATTAGTTCCCTATCATTGTTGGTTATGCTAGTAAGCATGCAATTTTTACGTGCCTTTCTTTTCTTTGTTTTAGGGTTTCTTAAGATCTAAACTGGTTTTCTCTTCTTAATCGAAGGATCTAGAGTTCTTATGTTCGCTCTTATTGGTGGAACCTTTAATCATTAACAGTTAGTTGCTTGGTCAGTTTAAAGTTATTTTCTTTTCATCTCGTGTCTCCTTCCCACCAATAAGATCTGTGGTGTTCATCTCCACAGTAGGGGTTAGGAGTCTATAGTTTTTTTGTTTCATCAGGAAACATTCTCAATCATTGTTCTTATCCTTTGAAGATTTCCCTATATATTTCGAACCTAGTAAGAGATGCAAAACACACGATTTCAACTGTGGCAATAGTGATAATTTATTAAGCAGATCCAAAGCATCAACAGTTTACGTTCCTCCGCACAAGAGAGTGACGGAAAGAGAATCTGAAAGAATAGTGATTCTGAGGATGATGAAAGTAGGGATATGGGCGACGAGGAGATTCATGATATGGAGACGTATCCACCGTTGCATGTTGAACCAGGGGCAAGAGCTAGAAGGAGTCCGATTATCAACACAAATGATGACATCGTTCGAAATCAGATTCCTTTCTGGAACCAAACTGCAGTGGCGTATCTGTTGGATGCGATAACTTTTTCTGCTCGAACCATGCAAGGAATAGTCAGGGAAGCATGGGATCTACCAGTAAGAGTGGACGTGATTAGGCGACGATGGAAGTTTTTATTATTTCCATTTCGAATATAGCATGGTTTGATCCATGTGCCTTGGGACCTAGGCTTTGGATAGTGAAAAATGTTTGGTTAAAAGCCAAAATCGGCTCAAATCATTCTCACATGACACAGAACCGTTCAGTAAAAAATTATTATTATAAATATCACAAACCAGTTTGATTTTACAAAATTTTAATTTTCTGCAGTAACTATAAATCATTTTCTTAATCAACATTTTTTTAACACTATCTACACCGACTCAATTTAAACCTAAACTGGGCTAAACCTATAATTCTTATACTAAAATACATGAGCACCTAAATTGCAAGCTTTTTATGTTAAGAGCCTGAAATAAAAACATAAACTGCTAGCTTTTTATGTTAAGAGCCTGAAATAAAAACATTTAATAGTTGAATGAATATTTGTGGAAGCAACCAATTCCAATTTTAAGCACCAAGATCAAAAAAATTAAATAGTGACTAGAGAAAAATTGAAAATGAGAACAATAATTCCAAATAAGATTTGCACTGAATTTCAAATTAACCTTTTCCCAATGCCGGAGAAGAAAGTTAATAGTTTTTTCTTGAATTCACCAATATACTTTTTTTAAAGACAAAAACCTAAGACTTACTTAAAGGCTTGCTCTTAATCTTGATTCGGAATTTGGGCGCAGATGTAGGTTGTGTAGGCTCGGTCCTGGTTTCCAACTTTGTAATTACAACTTTAGGGGGTTCACTTGAATTCAAATTATCCGCTTCCTGTTTGTTACCACCCATCTGTGTTAAAGATGTGGTCTCCTCTTTCTTACTTTTTAACTCCCCCGAAGCTGCCTTCACTTCACCCAGTATCCTTGCCATCTCCTTTTCCTTGTGTTTTTTCTCTTTTTTCAATCGCTTCTTTTCTAAATACTCTGGATCGTTTCGCTCTCCTTTGTGCTCTTCCCCCTTTCTTTTCTTTTCCTTATCTTTCTTCTTCTTCTTCGACTTCTTTTTCTTCTCCTTCTCCTTCTCCTGGAATGGAGGACCGTCGTCCCTCGAGATTGATAGTGTTTGTAGACTTGCATATTTTTTCGCTTCAGCATCTATGTAGTTATCTTGAATGATGCTTGGTGACGAGGGATCATCAGGCTGATGGTGCACCGAGGCATTACCCGAATCAGCTGTACACTGAAGTTCCTTACCAAAGTTGTCACCTTCACTTGCAATTTTTGCACTCCCAATGCTAGCAGTAATCCGAGAACCATGATCATGAAATGAGTTAACTTCTTCAATATTTTGATTGCTTATGCTCACGGCCTCAGCCGAATTTCTTTGGGGTGCATCCACAGAAACAGAACTGGTTGCACCCCGATCAGCATCATGATTACGCCTTCCTTCAGATCTTTCCCCACCCTCGGACCTTTCGGCAGTACCATTATCTGCTTCCTCTGCTTTACTGGATGTTGCTGACTGCTTGACCCTTATCTTAACAACAGCTGTCTTCCTATCATGACTGTTAGAGACTGTATCTACTTCCTTTGAAGCTTCTGGAATTGCCAAATTGTCATGCGAATGGTTTGAATGGCTCGGATTCCCCATTGGAGGTTGAGGTTGAGGTTGAGGTGGCCTTATCTCATTAACAGGAGCACCGAAATTGTTCTTCTGCTCATTACAAATCTCCACATTACCCATACAGGGCAACTTCTCTTTAGGCACTCCATAAAGTGTGGGGGATCTGAAAATGAGAGCTCAAAAATTTGATTACCAATTTTTGTTTCGAAATAAGACAAAATATATGAGATTCTCAAAAAGAAATTGCTAATTGAAATGGAAGTTACAAGTTTCTGACATAAGCCTCTTATAAACAGCATAAATTAATTGAAAACAAGCACCACAAGAGAACTCTGTGCTACATCAAATTCACTAGTATGTTTCTTCCAATAAGGCAAAGCATATTGAACCACAAAAGATATAACAAAAGAATACCAAGCTTCCAATGCCACAACCACAAATTAGGTTCTCATTCTTCGACTTTGTTGCATAGCTTTAAGCAAATCAGAAGTTTCCTAACAATTTCTACTGCTAATTTATTAGGAATCTAGTTCGGAGTTTTTAGGGTTTCAACAAATTTAAATTTCTCGTAACTAAAATTTGGTACTTATGTGTTCCCACTGGTTATTCCTAATTAAGTTTTACTATTTAAATCAGAATGGTCGTTTCTATTTTCATTTTATTTCCAGAGAAATGGACTATTTGCGCTTATAGGGTATCATAAACATCAAGCCACAAGAAACTCCAGTAACTCACCGTATAAGGAAAAAAAAAAAACACAAACATTTGAGACTATGTAAAGGACTCAATCAAATTCGTACTGATTACTCCAATTATACCGTAAAAGCACCAGGGTAGCCACCTGCAAGACTTTCTGATCTCTCTCTTTTTTTTTTTCTTTTTGCCAGGAAAAAAAAAAGAAAATAATCTCCTTATTCTCATCACCATTTTAACCCCAAAAGCCGCACAGGGCAAACCATCATTGCCAATCCTTTTTTCTCCATAACTTGAAGTACCTAAACTTCATAAGATTTGAAACAAAAATTCAGAACAAACCAAACTGGAAGATTATCTTAGTCCTCTCCCAGCTCACTTCCTATCTGTGACTAGTCTCTCATGACCTCGACAAAAATTTCATAAAAGCTTATGCTAAAACTGTCTACTAATCAGCAGTTCTGTCCGAAGCTCAATAAGATCAAACAGGACAATCTTCAGAAGACAACAGTAACAGAATTATATACTTTGGTCATCAATGTAGTCTTTTCCCCAGGAATATTATCAACATGTATGAAGCAACCACTTGTCCAAAGGAAAGTTTTAAATCCTAGAGAGACCATATTAGAATGCATACCCACCTTCCTGCAAGAACTTGTAAAATGCAGAACAAGTAGTGCCGGAGGAATACATTATTGAATGCTATGCGGCTTTCTAAAAGATGAAGCAAAGCTACAAGTGTTGTCGCCTTAATATCCTCACTAGAGATAGATCCACCTTGTATCTGACATAACCGCATAGCATGCACACCCAACTTTACCTGACCTACAATCAGAGAATGTATAACATCATCAAATTTTAAAGAAATATAAAGTACAACTAAATATTACCAATAAAATAAACATTTTGGATAACATCAGGAAAGTTAGAGAAGATATTTTTCAGAAAAAAATTTACTGAAGGGAACCTCTTAAAGAAGGCTCCTCCTCTATATACTTTATAAACAACAACAATGCCGCATTGATGCCATTGCAATGGTGCTCAAGATCAAGCAAAGCTCTGCTTGCTTCTATTCGAACTTGCCAGATTGTCTTGGAATCTCGAAATGGTTTAATTAGTTCAAAGACATGATCCTGCAGCGAGAAACAAAATTGATAAAGAAATATAAAGAAATATGCAAAGTAGACATTATATGATAAAGGATCAGAGAAAAAACACACTAGATGGATGAATCCAGAAAGCTTTAATGCAATCTGTGCCAAGGTCCGGATGCAACTGATTGTCAATATACCATTGTAACTAGGCATCAACCTGGTAAGTGTCATAAGATGTAAATAACCAGGAGATTATTTGGAATAATCAGTCTTTAATCAAACAGATCAGAAGATAATTATTACCTGCCGAACTGCAAAAGCCGATCAATGCGCTTCAGAAGAGAAGATAAAAAGTAAATACTCTGAAATAAGACGAAGAAAGCAAAAAATTGTAAATAGGATAGCCTTGCAGATGAATGTTTTAAAATGACATAGGTCATGCATGAGTGAAACCAAAATCTGTAACATTGGAAAGCTATTCTTTACCCATGACATGCCCCATCAGCCAAAAGGAAATTTAATTGAGAAAAAAAAGGGTTCAAGAAAAAAGGAAACTGAAAGAATCAACAGTAGTAGCAGCAGCAGAAGAGGAAAGCACACAAATAAGATGCTAATGTCCATTAATTGATCTGTATTTTCAGAGTCTGGCAAGCATCTGTTCATGGCACATTCATGTAAAGAATATGAGTGTGAGGGGGAGGGGGAGCTATGCTGATAATGTCGATTTGATGGGAACAAATTGCAACATATTACCCTATATTTCAAAATCCTAGCATGCGAAGAAAATACTTACACAACAAGAAAGACTAATTTCTTTAAGAATCATATATACTGTTATTCCTTGTAGATTGTAGTAACAGAACAAAGAATTAAACTGCAGAAACTTAACGACAAAAAAACCTACACAAGCTTTTAAACGAATTAAGATGCATACCAAAAGGTGTAAGTAAAAAATATATTTACGTACGTGTTGCCCAAATTCAAGTTCACCAACTGACTGTACCAATGCAGCGAGCCAGAATACATCAGAGTAAGGATTCTCATTATTATCATTATACTGTCAAAGACAAGTGAAAAACAGAAAGCCGGAATAAGGAGGAGGACTAAATATCAAGCATAAGAACCAAAGCAAATAAATGAAGCACCGTTTACAATAATAATTCAGTATAAAGAGCAAGGTAAGCAGTGTATATCAATAATATACACGAAGTATGGTAGGACCAAAAGATTTAAGAATGCTCTCTGCATTTATGAATCATATAGGGAATGACCGAACATAAAAGAACTTTTGTTGACAAACCAAATTTGTTTTCATTCCAATTTAATATTATAAACAAAAAGTATGGTAGGACCAAACAAATTAAGAATGTTTTCTGCATATTGAATGATCTAGAGAATGACCAAAAGAAAAAAAAATCTTGACATACCAAATTAGTTTTCATTCAAAAAAATCTTGACATACCAAATTAGTTTTCATTCCAATTTAATATTGTATGTCCCATCACCTCTTCAACCATAAATCCTTTAACTGGTTGATCAGTGGCAAGTCATACACACCCATATGCATGTTTTAGTTATATAACCTCGTTTTTCATTTTTAAGGTCATTTATTTATTGCACAGTGCAAGATATTAGCACAAGCCTTTTTAACTCATAGAAAGCAAGTCCTGGTTCTTCCAAGTCTCTTTCCATGCAATGCATGGAGAACCACCTTATCTTGCACTTCAACAAGATAAAATATATCAAGTACAATACCGCGATTAGTTCAAGCTCACTGAAAATATGAAGAAAAATCAATAAATCATACTCATGACATCATTCCTCGAATTCAGTAACACCTTTGACTATCCCAGATACAGTTGTCAATTGGTTTCTCTACTTATAGAGATGAGAGAGGATATTCTGCAGAACTTATCGTCGCATATTTTGCAGAGTTTAAAGGAATGATAGAACTTAACAAAATTAAAAACCTTATTTCTGTGCAGTCTTTAAGCATCACGCACATGCTTTCACTAGCATACTCTCCTAAAGACACATGCTATGTCCAATGTCCTTTTAGATCTTGCAGAAGTTTGACTTTTCTAATTCAATGGGTAGTTGCTTTAGCTACTTGTAACTTCATAAACAAAAGACAGAAAATGCATTTGCATGCAAAAAAAAAAAAAAAAGGAATAATGATTTTGAATATAAAAAAGTAAAGTTGAATATACAGTGACCTAAAAGATGGAAGAACCATGTTAGAATTAATGTTGTATTTGGTTGTTCATTTTTAATCAAAATTAATTGTTCTTGTTACCGCTTGCGTTGCATTTTAGAAACCTTTTAAGAGCCAAAATAGCAAGTAGAATAAGTAGCATGGAAACAATGCCCAAGAACAACAGAAGAGCAGTGTTATGAGCTCAATTTATGTTAGGAAAGGTCATTCATTTTGATTATCTAGTTAAGGCTACATCGTGATTTTATTTTTTCCTTGGGTTTTGTTGTGCTTTTTATTTCAGTTTATTTACAACCTTTCTACAATAGGTTTCCCATTTATGTAACAAAGACAGGTCCTTATTTAAAGGGACGTATGGAATAATAAAACCTAAGCATAATTTCCATTAAAAAACCCTCCCTCTCTTTCTCTCTCTAACGAGTCCTAAGGTTTCAGTCCCCCTTTGATGAGTTGAACTATCAATCACAAATATTCACAATAATTCGTATCAAGCTGCCTAATAGGCAATATGCTTAGTATCAAGAATCAGCAAAAGTTATAAAATTTGCCAGATTTTCAAAGTACAAAAAAGCTGAGAAGTTAATCAAGAATTAACAGAAGCTTAATTTGTTTTTAGCCAGATCATATGATCTTCCTCCCAATGAATAATAATAATAAAAAAGAACAAAAAAATTGAACTCCATAAGTAAACCATGCAAAAATATATTATAAATAATGAAATAAAAGCTCACTATAATATTGATTTCTCAGTCTTAATTGAACTCGGGTGTCAGTGTTAGATACAAGTATGTATCCAGCAGGGGTATGTTTAATTTTCTTTTAAAGCTTTTCCATGTATTTAGAGGGTCCTTGGAGAGTCATTAACCTCTAACCATGTCCTAAAATGCGTCAGATAGAAGCACTTCTAGAAAAACATGAAGAGTAGCAGTAACAAATATTTCTATATTGCAAAATTAGGAGGTCAACCCCTTCTCTTCTTGACAAGCAAAAATCATGCAAATCAAAGGAAAAAAACTTCCAAGGTTCTATCATTTATGCAGCAATTGACAGCTACAGATCATTGATTACTCACTGAAAGATCCATGCAGCAAAATTAGCAAGCCATCACTGATGTAGATTGATTAGAATGGGCATTACACATCTTGTTGTTGATCTTGTAAAGTAAGTGATGGCCAAGGAAATCATACCTTTAAAAGTTGCAAAATAAACTCAACAGCTTCTCTGGGGCTTTTCCTGTCTGCAGCTCTTATCGTTGCTACGGCATGTGGAATGGCCTAACAAACCAAAGAAAATGAAGAAGGTTTAAGGAACGCCCACAAACTACATTTAAGTTAGAAATTTAGTAACTCGGGCTTAAGCACCAATGCATGCAGGAAGCATCTCAAAGTAAAGAAAAAAGCTAGAAGTCTGAACAGCATACAGAGGCAATTAACCTAATTTATGCAAAAGTACCACATGAAGATAGAAATACCAGTGTTGCTATCTTGGGTTCAAGGAACTCCCACAAACTACATTTCAGTTATAAATTTAGCAACCCAAGCGTAAGTACCGGTGCAAACAAGCAGCATCTCAAAGTAAGGAAAAAAGCTACAAGTCCAGGCAGCATAAAGAGGCAATTAACCTAATTTATGCAAAAATCCCACATGAAGGCAGGAAATGCCCAATGTTACTATCTTGGACCTTGTCATCCCTTTTCAAACCTCTAGATCAAATATATCTTGCAGTGTTTAATTCAAATTCCATAAACCAACAATTTCACTAGCATCAGAGGCACCTGAGCTAGTTGTAAACATCATAAGCACATAGTTTACCACAGCCTACCTCATTGCATTACCTCAAGAACAAAGTACTCCGGAAAATCTGAGAAGTCATTTGGTCTGGCAAGATCAGCAGGAAAAGGAACTTCTTATTAGGGCATTTTAGCAATCATTGACAAATTGAGACTCAGGTTAAGAAACTCACTTTGGTAGTCCAATATCTGTGTCAAACCTTCTACTTTTATAAAATTTCACCAGATGTTGCAAACCAGCCATGTCAGTTTCCTGCCAGCCAGAGAATGAAATAAAACCTCCATGCCTAAAGCAAATGCAAAAAACTAACAAGATGACAAAAGATCAATTAAAATATGCAAACTATTAAAGAAACTTGGAACAGCACAAATATTTTTTAGTTAAAAAGTGATACTAATATATTAAAAATTATAACAAATCTCACTATTGAACAACCAATAAGAAGCAATCTAACTGCCCCATGCATATGGATCATTGCAGGTAAGATGTTAAAAGAAAACATCAACCGATGCCACATTCAGAGCATCATGCGAAGAACATGAAAGTTAAGAATAGTTTTAGCGAAACTTGAAAAGACATGCAATTGCTACAAAAAAGGGTTTCAAAATCATAACATAATTTTCCAGTGAAAGAAATAGGTGAATAATTTGGTTAACGTCACATAAAGAAACTAATTTCATCACTAGTCATTGAGCATCAAATGCTGCTGATGATACCTCGGAAGATGTGCTAGCTAATGCAAGTGCAGCCTCGATTCGAACCCTCCAGAAGGCCTTGACACAAAGGAAAATCAAAATGATTAAATTCAATTCATAACGACTCTTAGCCAAATAAGTCCTTGGAGAGCAGAAAAAACCTTGGAGTCAATCAGGAAATTATTCAGTGCCTTGAGAACAGAAAATGAAAGCTCTGGTAAAGATTCTAGTGCAGTGATTGCTTGTGCCTGAGCTACCACATCTTCATCCTTCTCTAACTGATTAATCTGATGATTTTACCAATTTTAAGAAGTCAAATACCAACGAAAAATTAAATCAATGGAAGTGGTTTATAAAAAGCAACAGATACAGCTACACAACTGGATACAAATTCTGTAAAATAAAAGCAATCTTGAACTAAGTAGTTACCTTGTTCTGTGTCATCAGATACAATTAGTTCTCAGTAAAATTCCCATTTAATCCAATTATATTTATCAAAGACAAATAACTGGGCTTCAACAGGTTGAAAAAAGATTTCAAGTAAATACTTAAACCTTGTTTAAGGATATATTGTAAGATTACAGTCTATCTTGACAGTTTAATATTACAATGTGGAATTTAGACTAGACTTATGCTTGTGGTGCTGATTAACCACATATCTACGGCCTAACAAGAACTAAATTGGAATTATGGCTTAATTTATTAGGTTGATCACCACATGAAGGGTTAGAATGTATGCTCTCCCTGATCCTCTAAACTCAAAGCATGTTAACAGACAGTTATTTTTCTTGCTTTGTACGTATAATTTTTTTCATTTTCATAGAAGGCATATTCCAAGTTAAAATTGCAAGCTTAAAAATTTTGTTATTAGTTAAATACATCTTCGACATGCTAAAATTGAAATTTCAAGCTGACTTTTGGGAATTAGTAATTCAATAAACCGAGAACTTTATCTCGATTCTCAGTAATATCTAGAAGTTCACTTGAAAGCTCATTAATAAACAACATTTTGCAAATATGCATAATAAATTGCATCTTGTCACATATGTGAATAAATATCCAAAAGAATGAACAAAATTGTCAGGCAGAAAATCTGAACACGGAAGTTGTGTTTCCAACAAATTTAGCTAGAAACAACCAAGTAGATTAGCATGCCATCTTTTGATAGTGACACTCCAATGGTCCATCATCCAAACTATAGAAATACAACTGAATGGTTTTACTCCAATTATTTGCCGGCAACCAATAATACAGAAATAAGTATGAATAATCCCTGCTGCATGGAGGAAACAGAAAGAGCTATATACAAGGTAGAGGAGAGGCTATTGGCTATGAGAATAATTGAGCAAACGTTGCATGTGTCATAATCATCTTCTAGGAGAAAATAACCCTTTTAAATAAGGCCAAGGAGAAATGTCAAATCCAACCAGAAAATGTATCTACCACTACTGCTTTGCTTATGTGATATAATGATCCTAGCAACGGAAACAGATAAGAACATTGCCATACATCCACACTTATCAACCGTGAACATTTATGTGCATCCAAAATTTCTTCTTTCTTTTTCTTTGTTGTGAATAAGCGAAAAACAAAGGCAAATAAAGGAGGCTGGTTTAATTACCTGAGGTATAATTCAATAGAATATGAAATTGATTTAGAAAATCACTCAAGTTTGGATGAGCACAAGAATACAGATGTGATATTCCAGAAAGACAAGTTGCTGAAATGGTGGAAATCAAGTTTTGGCAAAAACTCTTGTCTGAAATCAAGTTGCCAATATTCCCTCTAATCAGAAATATCAGGACAATCTACCCAAATAAACCTTTTGCGCTTGTCTGAAATCATCAGACAAAATAACCTTGCAACTGAGACTTATTTCATGCAGGGTTATGCAAAAACATTGACAAGTTTCTCTCCTTCAACAGCAATGATGGGGAACAATCAAGCACATCCAAAATTTCTTTTTGTTAATAAGAGAACAAACACCAAAAAAAAAAGGTGGTTTAATTTTTTCTTAGGTATAATTCAATAGAAGACATCTACACCGGAAGAATACAAGAAAACATGTGTTATATTCCTACATGACCAGTTGGAAAGTGATGATGGAATTGTCAACATTTTGGTTAAGCATTTTACAACCATGTAGAGCAAGAGCCAATATTCCCCCTAATGTTTTTTTTTTTTTTTTGTGTGTGTGTTTTGGGGGGTGACCCTTTAAATCAACAAAGAGAAATAACAGGAGTGCATAACTTAATAAACCATATGCACTTAATGACTGAGTAAACTATCAAGGAAAATGACCTTGCAACAGACCTACTTCATGCTGGGTTATGCAAAAACATTGACAAAATTCACCTAGAAATGAAAACAATAGTTTTCTTACCCACATCTGTACAGGTTGATTAAAATGAATTTCAGCAAGATATTCCATCTCTGGATCTGCCCTAATCCACAACAATGGGGAGTCTACACTGCAAAAGAACAATTAAACATGGAAGAATGTGTTAATGGAATCTTCTGGAACAAGATATAAAGAAAAAAAATCCACATTTGTGTGATAAAATACCTTGAACGCATATCTACTGTAGGCAAATCACCATTATCATCAGAGCCATCAGGTTTTGAACCCTTTTTAGGCTTCTGGTAGCGTCTAGCAGCAAGCTTTGAGTGGCATGCTATTTCCAGCAGCTGCCATGCATCTCCAGCCATTGGAAGATCAGGATGATCAGACATACCATCAAGTTCATAAACCCTCACAGTCATAACTCCAGGCCACCCAATATCACCATCACGATTTTCAGAATCAGGATTAGCATTCAGAACTGATACACTTGAATCGATTGTAGCTGTGCATTCGCGCAGAACTGCCAACTCAATGATATTTTTCCGCTTGTTGTAGGAAAACCCCATCCTTACAAATTGAGGATAGGAAAGAAAATAACATTTAAGTATATGAAACGAGCAAGAAAATGCCAAATGCAGAAGACATTAAATACATGATTCACTTAAATCATACCTGAGAACTGGACATCCATAAAATCCTACCCACCGAGGAAAAAATTCTTTGAGAAATGGACGCTCCAGGTTTCCAATTTTATTAGCAAAATGCCGGAACTGAATATAAAAGTTTATAGCTTAATTAGTGACACAGACACACAATTAATTTGTATCTTAATTTTAAGTAAAACCAATACATAATTTTATGAAATTAAAACAAAGAAAAAGACAGAATCACGGAAATACTCTCATATGTGCCATTATCAAATATATATAGTCATACAAAACAATAAATCCATAGTAAGTTAGTATCAATAGGCAGAAGAAGATCAAGGGTCCAAAATAATTGGCAGAAGAAGGGCTCAAACCCCTGCAATTTTACCAATTCAAGCCTACCAGTTTTCCTTGTGGACCCTTGCCAAATTACTGCATTAAAAACATGTTTTCAAGCTCCATTAATTTAAAATGAAGCAAAACATAAAATACAAATCCTGAAACACCAGCACTTGTTTTTTAACAAATAGTTATTCTAGATGACTCTACTTTAAAATTAACACTAAGTCAGCATTTCCATAATTCTCATTATTGCTGTTGCGAACACTTCCAAGTATTGTATTAGATATCATGATGGGTAATGATTAATCTCTTTGCCAAATATGTCATCTCATGAAGGGGAAATCCACAACCTAGACTGAAATTTTAATCAGACTAGAAGAAAGGGTCTTTATCCTTATTTGGATTCCTATTTTTCCCTATGGTTGTGGAACTCTGAAAGAGTTGCCTACCTAGGAACTCTAACTGTGGTTCCTACCTTAATTTACTGGAACTTCAAACATCCTTTATTCATTAATAATTTTCCTCTTAAGGTTTACAATTTAGGAAATAAGATGCAAAACACTAGTTTCATATTCTAATAAGAATTATAATATGACAGCAAAGTATGCTAATTTATTAGGATAGTTTTATTTAAATTAATAGGAGAATTCTAGTAAATAAAATCATAACTAAACCCCACAAAAATCAAAGCCAAATCCCAGGTTAGAGAAAAAGCTTGTCCTCAAGCTTGACATCAATACACTTAATGATAAAACCAACCCAATTCAGTCATAATTTCAATTTCTGGTTCTGCATCATTTTGACTAGCCAATTCCAACTGAAAGAGCTTTTACATTGATGCCTAACTGTATACAGTTCATCACAATTATAGCATAAGCCCTTCACCTTTCTCTCTGCAATTTCTTCCCTTGATAGGTTTTTTATAAAAAGGTTGTAGTGAGACTCATAGTTCCACTTAACGTGTTACTGTCCTCATTACCTAACCAAGTTACCTTACGCTTATTTCCAACATGTAGCATCTGTTGCTTCTGCTCAAAAGCTCTAGCAAGACTCTTAGCCATGACTAAATCAAGGGTTTTTTGCATTCGAACATCAAAGTTGAATTGAATCATCCAACCCAACCAAGAATAACCCAACATGTTGATCCAATCGAACATAATGACTGGCCCTCGCCAATTTTTCTTAAAGCTGCCGCAGATAGATCTTTATTGTACCTGTTTGTTTCAGACTAACCAAATCTCCCACGAGATTGCTGCCCACAGAAGGACCTAAACGAAGGGTGCAACCATTACAAAACTTTAACCAATTCATTATACGCCCTACCAATTTCATCTAATAAGACCAAGTTGTGCTTCTCCCAACATGTCAAAGGTTGCCAAACCTACCTTGTCTGCCTCATCGGTGTGTTGGTTTTTTAAGAATTGTTCACGTCAATGCAGCCATAAAAGGATCTTCCGATCCATCAAAAGTAGGAAAATCTAATTTTGCATACCTGGGAACAGTTCCTCCAACTAGCAGAACAACCCCACCTAGTAGTGGTGGTGCTGCCCCTTCCCTAGCAATTGGCGGCCAGTGCACCTAGTCTAGTTCAATTATCGAACTATTTGCATCTCCGTCCCCAATAGTTGATTTACTCAAGTCGGAAAAAAGGCTTTCACCTGTTCTTGCATTCAGAGTCATTTGCCAGAGGTGGCTATCCATATGGTTCTGCAGATTGACAATTTTAGCCTCCACCAAAGAGTTTGTATAAACTCAAATGGCATTGCCCTTTGTGGCAGGCTTTGGTGCCAAATTGTTATGGTCCCCAGTTTGGGATCAGTCACCGAACGATTAACAGAGAAATCAGATCCAAAGAAAGGGTCTTTACCCTTTTTTCGTTTCCTACTTTTTCCTATGGTTTTGGAACTCTAAACGAGTTGTCTATCTTAATTTTCTGGAACTTACAACTTCCTTTAATCATTAATAATTTTCCTCTTAAATAGAGATTTACAATTTAAGAAATAAGATGCAAAATCATAGTTTCACGTTCTTATAAGGAAAACTGAAATATGACAAGACAGTATCCTAATTTATTAGGAAAGTTTTATTTAAACTATAAACAAATTCTAGTAAATAAAATCATATTCAGATTCCCACTTGTCAATCATATTCCTAGTCTAACAACTAAATTCCTCTCTAATGTTTGTTTCAATAGTCACTACTGTACACGTACTTCTCTCCAAGAGAAATCTGCCCTAATCCAATCTAATTTCCATTTTACGACCATAGTTTCAACTAAATATGAAAAGCATTCACCCATCAAAATTTAACCACTATTTATGTGTTTAAATTATTTATAGCTTTTATCATTGACTTTCTTTATTTATAAATGTCTTTTACTTTATGCATTTTATTTTATTTATATTACTCTGCAATTTATTCATTTTTGCAATTTACTTTTCCACAATTTATTTTAATCATTTTTATTTCACTTTTACTTTTGCATTTACTTCATGCATTTGTTTTATTTATTTTAGTCATTTAATTAATATTTATTTTATATTGTTTATTTACCTTTTATTTTTTTAATTGGGTAAAATCATATGTCGATGGTATGAGAAAAGTTTCCCAAAACTTAGCAAAAATGAATGGTGTCAAGTTCCTGAAACTATAGTTTTTAGGAATGAAATGAAATTCTTGAACTCTACCAGATTACTAGATAGAATTTCAACAATTACTTCTCATAAAGAATGCAGATTTTAGGAATGAAATGAAATTTTTTATCCCAAAACCCATTTTTAGATTCTGCCGAATTCCCGAAAATATATAAAACTTTTGTTAATTTCAAAACAAATCAATTTGTTTTCCAAATAAACAAACTATAATCTAAAAAAATGGTTAAAGAGGATTCTTTTCAAATGACTTACAACCATTTTTTTCAAGATCTAAGATTATGCATATGATTAATTGGTACAGCTTTCAGACAGACATTGTAATGAGGATGACAGGTACTTGCATTCCCAACTCCTGCTTTGTTTTTCTCTAGTTGTATTTACATGCCTAAAAATTTTATTTTCTCAAATCTTATTTAGTTTTAGGGTTTCTAGAACGATAATTTTTATCGGTGATCAATTACAGCTAACCGAAAATGATTAGCAGCAGTTCCATTGCAGATGTTATGACAAGCAGAAAGGCAATTAATAAATAGATGGCACATAGATGATAACTGAGAAATAAGAAAAAGAAAAATATATATGATCACCTCTTTCGTACTAAGAGACCTCACAGGACAGGTTGTACTTTGTGCACGACAAATTATTGCTTGCAGAATCTTCGTAATGAAAAAAGAAAACCAAGAACAAATGACAGTCAACAAAAGAAACTGATTCCACAATCCCTTTACACATAACATCCAAAATGCTTCAAATAGGACAACTAGGACCAAGATGATACCCCATACCTTTTTGAAGAAGTCAGGTCCCATCTGCTTTTCTAACATCTGAAGAATTGCCACCTTCAGGATAAAAATGGTCAACAAAAAGGCCAAAGATATAAGCGACAATAATGTTAGTGCTCCCTTGGTTATTTCTGACTCTCCCAGTTGAAAGTACATTTTATTGCTATTTTTGCTACTTTTTCTTCCAGAAACAGAAAAGCAAAAAAGAAATTTCCATTTTTGAACAAGAGCAATTAAAAGTTTTGAAAATTAAATATCTTAAACTTTTATGAATAATCATAATGTATGATCAATATTTGCATATGCAACGACTGTGTTTCAAAGCATAGCACATTATAACCATTTCTATGTTTTACAACATTTAAGCAATATGCTATCTTTAACCAAATACTTCTTATTCTCAACGTATACCTTGCACATTTTAGCAACTTTTGAAGTAGTTAATAAAAGCAACAACTAGATGACGCCGAAACTATTTCACCTCCATGTTCTTGAACAAATTTCTTTAATTCAAGGTTCATTTCATCATTCACAGTCATAAGATACTTGAGCGACTTAGTAAAAAATTAGGGGGTAATATAACATCTTGAAAAAGGAAAAAATAAGAGTCAAAAGTAGCTACTTACTGACTTCCATGATCGTATTTTTCCAAGCAAGCCAATGGAATGAGTTCCATACAAATCCTTGCAAGCAAAAGAGGAACTCAAAGCTGTTGCACCACTATCATCTGCTTTGCAAACAGCACAATTTGCCTACATTTACATGAATAAAATAGCTTAATTCTGCATCTGAAAACATAAAGGGGGGGGGGAGGGCAATTTACATTTATCTCATGCTTGTCTCCTAATGAGAGTATAGATTTAAACATAGCTAAATGCTCAGAATAATTTCATACTAATGCCACATGCCCACTTCCCATCCACATCAAGAAAATGAATTAATGATGCTAAATTTTATAAAGCCTTTGAATATCAGCCTCCAGCACTATTTGAAACAAAAAATTGCAGTCACATTCTCAATATGCCAAAAGTGTAAGAATTCCTAACCTACTTTTGGGTTTAGAAGATGCGCAAACTTAAATCAATGAATTTTAAGTATTCAACTTATACAATTTTTGGTAAGGAAGTCCAGTATAAATCACCCAGAACCTTACATGTTTCAAATCTCCAATGTAATTATTATTAGTTAAATTGAGAATTTATGAATATCCAAATCATCAAGAATTATTATTCATAACTCAAGAAGTTTGAATATTCAAATGATGCAATATTTAGTAAGGAAGTCCAGTATAAATCATCCAGAACCTAAGAAATTTTTATTCAAAACTCCATTGTATTATTAATTAAATAAAGCCCCTCACTGAGATAAATTTCCAGTTATCACAAGGATAGAGAAAAATGAAACAGAAAAACAGAAAAGGGGGATTTTCTTTTTAATTCTCCCATAGATCAAGATGGATACAGTAAAAATTTTGATACTAATAAAAAATAAAAAATAAAAAATACCATAGTGTCTCTTGGTTTTTTATATTTCAGTTTTTTTTTTTTTTTCGTTCTTTAAACTCATTTCCTATGAGGATGCCAGCTCAACATCAGAACTTAGGTTTTGTTTACGAGCATAAGATGTTAATGGTAAATGAACACATTTAGAATCAAATAAGGTAAGCCATGAATTGCAAAAAGAGATTTAGAATAGAGAGTATTCACTCGAACTACATGCAATAAGCTTTCATAGAAAAAGTACAGCCTACTAAAAACAGTAACCACAGAGAAAACCAAATAGGTTCTCTGAATTAGCAACCATGATCAGCTTCTCCATTAATTTCAATCTTACATGACTCCATAGAAAACAAACCTTGTATCTTCGATACCGTGCCTCGTTATTTCCTAAAAATTTCTTGATAAACAAATCTGTCAAAAAACCAGCTAGACCATCCAGCAGCCACTCTGACAATAAAAACAGCAGCCAAATGAGAACTAACAGAAACCTTTTCTTCCAAAAGTTATCAAAATAAATTACTAATTAATTTGCTTAAATTTCAGTCAACCCATACAAGCCGCCATTATCCAGCAACATACCATCATTTGGTGCCTCAGGAGTAATATACACCCCAAACCACTGTCTTGAAAGAGCAAAAGCAAGTTTGATGCATGTGTCTATTGTCTGTCAAGTCACAAATTTACTTATCAACAACATAAGGAAAGAAAAGAAAAACTTGAGACCTGTCATACATTGCAGTTCATGCTCATACAGAGGTTCAACTAACCTCAAAAATAATAAAAATAAAATAAAATACGCATCATAATCAAAACAATTTACATTGTAGTCCCTATTAATTGCCAACATTTAAACCACATCCACTCGTAAGATGGGAAAGATAAGCACGTATTTAAGGTCATAACATATCCAAATCAAACCAGTAAAACATTAAACCTAAAAATTGAGAAAAGTGAAATGCATATAAAAAGACCATTCTGGACCATGGTGAAACATATAGCCACGATTAAAACTTACATGTTACATGCAGCAGGTTCTTAGTTAACAAGAATGTGATAGATATTGTATCACATTCAATAGTTTAGCCAAGCAAATAGTGCTGTCCATAGAGAAGAAGCAGTGTTATGGAATTTAGATTAGACTATTATTTTGTTTGCTTAAAGTAATACTGTGTGATGTATTTTGCATCTTAAACTGACTCCTAGAGTAATAATGCGGAACAAGTGTCCATATCTAAGATTAGACTCATATGTCACGTGCCTCAAAAATATGAGCACAAGCAGTGAACAAACCTGATCAATGACCTTCTCATCAAATAAAACTTGAGAAGTAAGGATGCACAAGGAGGCTCCAACAGTTGAGGAAGATATTGCCATTTCAGGAGATAGAAAAACTTGGTTGTATGACCCAAATGGAAATTTTGCATCAAGATACTGTTCATACTCACTGTGAAAGTATAATGTTAAACAACCACATAAACTGTAATCAGGGAACTCAAATGTAAATAGCATAATTATGAAACGAAAGAAAAGATTTTATAATATGGTAAATTTAACCAAAGACAAAAACCTGAATGCATTATGGAAAAACTCCACCGTGTGACGCAGCTTTGGCAAATTAGGTGGTAAACACATGTGTGAAATGAGACCGTTATGCTGATCAGGGAGGATTTCAAATGGTCCAACTGCTAAGGATATCCACTGAGCAGTAACAGGAACATCTAACCTGTAGACATATGTCTTGCAGGGAGGGTCATATTTGCTCAATACCTGCAAAACAGAATAATTAGAATATCAAAAGCCTCAACTGTAATTGTAAAATCCTTAATATAACCGAAGAGAGGGATGGAAGAGAATTAGGCTCATCTCAATAGTCAGAAAGTCCATAACTTTAGGAAACTACCTTTTGAAAAAAAAAAATGAAGAGAACCATTAAGAAAATCTATATGCTAAATACAAGGTCCAGTATACACTATTATTCACATTTGCCACTAATCCTCACTATGTTAATGCCATACTTCTGCAATTGCAAAAGAAAATTCATGCTCAAAACTATTTTTTGCTCCTATCTTGAATTTCCTAGCCTTACCAAGAGGCTTTTACAGTTCCAACACCTAACCAGCAAAAATTTTCACAGCACACAGAAACCTTAAAAGAGGCTTCAGTCACATGAGTACTATGTCAAACATCACAAAGGCTTTTCTTTTAAATGGTACTGGACGCTGAAAAATGGATCAGAGAAATTGATTTGTTTGATGTTGAGTTATTTGAGATCTTGCCCAGATAAAAATAATCATACTCTAGCCTACCAAGGATATTCCAAAAGGATTAGTACAAAAACAAACATTTTAGCCCCCTCAGTACCCCCAACATGAAACATGCTTTAGTCACATAGAGTGAAATTGCCACCCAAAATTAAGGTTTTCTATTTATATTGATTAGCAATGATGCATTCTAGTGCATTATATTTGGTCAACAAGCAGCATACAATTCTTTTTCAGCTGAAAGGGGGAAAAGAGACTGGGCTACAGTTCCCAGAATAAGAAGCAAGGAATACAACCAACCTCATTGATGAACTTTATCCAACAATGAAGGAATTAATTGTAGCAATCATATCTTTTAAAGGCATGATACTTCAATTATAACTATCATTTTGACCCTCCAGAACTTTAGCTGAGCCAAAACAGTGCCTAGCCTAAAATATTTTTCTGCAATGATTCGCAAATTGCATTGAACTGTAACAAGTATTGAATAACTCAAACCTTTCTTATCTCCCTTAAATGGATTATTCCACCTTCAAAAAGTATAGAAATCAAAATGCCATGCAATATATCAACCTAAACCTCGATTACGAGGATGCATGTGGTGAGCATGGATTTAAATTTAACCTTCAGATCTCCAATCTGGAGCCCTCCCAACTGAGCTATCCCTACAATTTATGCACCAATCTAGAACTGAACTTTATTATTTGCGCACAAGAATAAGATAAAATAAAGACATTTTTCCCATCAATTTTGTCTCACTTATGCATGTCACACAGTTTTTGGCAAAGTAGAAACCTGGAAATCAACTACATATTTTCCATCACATTTGTCTCACCTGATATAATAAGCTCCCATTGCTGACAGCTACGAGATTGTGAGCAACCGTGAACTCCAGATCAAAACTGAACAGAAAATACTTAGATGGTAAAAAGCCCAAAGTAGCTAAGTTACTACAAGAAGTGACAGAATATAGTCACATACCAGCACCGCTGATTATTGTCATCAATACAAGGAAACCAGCACCGAGCACGCCGTATCTGATTATCAGTATGGACCACATTATCCTCAAAATGAATCCCTGTCTCCATTTTCTCTACCCAATAGTTAACACGAACAGATTTCACATTCTGCATCCAATACCAACCTACATGAGAGACCGAAATACTCATAAACCTCACAATCGAACTTGGTACACACTAGAATACATCAGCCAAAATCTTCATTTCTTTGCTTCACAAAAAACAAGTTTTTAGAAGTCGTTTAGCGGCAATTTTTGCTACTTGCATAAAAATACAAATCACAAGAGGGGGGAAAAGGTTCTGGAAAGAAATGAAAATTCTAGACATGACTTTTACATATGAGAAGAAAATGCTGGTTATATACTACAATATACTACACTTCCATCAAAATTATGCTACAACTAAGTCATAATTCCCTTTTACCATTTTCGGTAAACTAGCAGTGAAAGAAACATTTCTAGTCAGTTCTATTCTTTAGCATATATATTTCGAGAAATCAAAACCAAATAAGCCATATCACATTGATTAAGCATTTACATGCAACTTTTTTTAAAAATAATTAAAAATCATATATTCACTAAAAAAACAGCTGCAGTAACCTGGTTGACTTCAGCAGAAGATTGTACTCCATTAGGCTCCGTATTCATTTGCTCAATTTGCATCTTATTGCAACAATTGATAAGCAAATTGGGGATCAGTTCTGTATCAAGTGCCGTGATGTAAGCAGCTGCAGCAACATCCGCGGCTGAACTCGGTGAAGACACAGCGGAGGCCCACCGTTTCTCAATATCGGAGCTCTGACTACGCGGGTAATACTCAAAATCTGTCGGTTCCCCATCTACAAGCACACTCTCAATCCCTAAATTCTCCGCATGTAATCCAACGATGCCGATATCAGGCACCTCAATTTCAAGCTCAGTGTAGCTGAAAGTGCAAAATGACATCGCGTTAACTAAACACAGCAATTAACACATCTCCATGATAAATTGCAGAGCAAGGAGAAGTGAACAAAATAGAATTACCCGTAAATGCGACGAAGGTTCGTGTCGATGGAGAGGCAAAGCTTCTGGTGGCGGACAACGGCGCCGGAGTGAGCTGGCTTCGGGTCTTCGGGCTTGGGTTTGCGAGGCTTGGCCATGGCTCAGGGTCAGACGACTCTGGTCCCTTTTTCGAACCCGAAAAAGTTTTCGGATGAACAGTGAGGGAAGAGTTTATTTATGGAGAAGCTCACGAGCTCCTCCTGTGGATTTGCTGGTGATGATCTATCCTAGCATTATTTTTTTATTCGACCATTACCTTACACGTGTCATGATGGGGATCGGAGGATCAGCCAGGAGTCTGATTTTGACTCGGCATATGAACCTTGTTGTAGGGGATTAATTAGTAGAATTTTCACTAAGTAACACGGAGGCTGTTACATTATTACTAATTTTGTGCCTATTACTAAAAAAAATAAGTAAATTTAGTCTTTGTATATTTTATTAAAGAGTAAATTAGTCTTTTTATTAAAAATTTAATCTGTCATGTATTCCTTATATTGACATGTAGAAACTATTTTTTAAACGTAAAATTGATGGAATTTTTAACCAAATGATAAGTTTATTTTTTATCTAACATATAGAGGCTAATTTGTCTATTTTTTTAGTAAATGATGTAACATGCAATATGGTTGATAACATGTTTATTTTGCATATTTTACATGTTCAAATCAATTAATTCTTAAAATAATTCATGCTAAATTGGTGATTTTAAGTTTAAATTTGGTTAGGAACGAAATTCATATACTTTAATTCAAAGACAAGTATAAAATAATTAAATTGAAGCACGAGCAATAAAAGAGGGGCCGAATCATAATTTTTGAGACATTTAAAGGATGATCAGATTTTTAACTTTGTAATCATATTTAGAAAAGGAAATTTGATATTTTATTTCATGTAATTAGTTGGTAGGTAAGTTAGGCTAATTTTAGTATATGATTTGCATTTAGATGATGTGTATGATGGCCTTTGAAAAACACACGTTGTATAGCTGGAAACTGAATAGAAAAAAAAAAATCAATCCATTTCTTCTTTTATTTCCATTTCAATATTTTGGCTTAATTGCTTCCGAAGTCACTTTTTCCTTTCCACCTTTCACCATTTCCATTTAAACCATTTTCATAGGTCAACTAAGTATGATTAATTTCATGCTTCACTAAATTTCTAATTTAGCTTTATGCCGATATTCTTTTCCGTTAAGAATCGTGAGAATTGAATCCGTGCTAAAAATATTTCATAACAATATTCACCATCTCTCCCGAATATGGGATATTACAAATTCGTCCCTTAAAATTAATTTAATTTCAACACAAAATACACGTTAGGTTGGAGTCATTTTGGCATACAATTGGAAAGACGAGCCGGCCGTGTTGTATTTAGATTTTCACGAACAAATTGGCATATCCTGGCAGGGTCATACTAGTGGGATTTTTGTCAAGGGAAATAATAATTGGATTTAAATGTCTCGCGCAGCTAAGGCCGTTGATTCGAGTTGAGTTCTTCAGAACGCAAGGCTACTGGAGTCTTGAATTGTGAACTCATGTATTGCAATTAGACAATTGGTAAAGGTTGATTTGCAAGTCGTACCAGAATCAACTATAAAATGAAGAATTGGCAGTTGGGACGTTCTTAGTCGCTATAACCAACTTATAGTTTGGAAGAGAAAATCGTTTTCAAGGACTGATTCTGAACCGGAATTAACCGAGTCTAAGGCTAAGGCTATTTCTGTTTACAAAATTCAAACCCATTTTCTTATTTTATCTTATTTTTTATTAATATAGTTGTTTATTTATGCTATCTCACTTGTTTAATTTTTAAACATTTTCAACTTCCCTAATTTATTTTATTTGTTTATTTTTTAGCGAGTTTGTTTCAAGTCATGGACACGACTATTGCCACGACAGAAATCCTATTCACAATAAAAAAACGAAATTGGATAATAATAATCAATCCATATGGATTCGACCCTACTACTCTTTACTATTATCCAGAGTTAATTTGTCGTAGAAATTTTTATTTGGTGGTTCCAGTGCCCATCAAATTTTGGCACCATTGCCGGGGGTTGGAAATATTTTTTTCTAATTTTTGTTTGTTTTCCTTATGACCAGGTCAGAACCAGGGATTCTAGAATTTGAGCCAAAAATAGAGAAGTTGGCCTGAAAACTGCGAAGAGAAGTTATTCGACGCGGTAAACGACCACATCCCGAGTTTGAAACAGAATCTTATACCAAGGACATTTTCTCACTCAACAAACCAGACGAAATGGCAAATCAAACTATACACTAACTCGCAACAGCACCAAATGAACAACAGTCACTGTGCATTACTTATTCGGTAGGAGAAACACTGTTTGAGTTGAAGTCGACCTTAATTCATCTCTTGCCCACCTTTTGTGAAATGCAAAATGAAAATCCCCTTACCCATCAATGACTCCTAGTACAATGCCTCCATAGTACTTCTACTTGGAATTTTCCTTCTATCTTTTTACGATCACTCATAATTTGATTTTTTTTTTAATTATTTAATGAGCTAACAAATTAATAGAGTTCGAGTATTGAATAATTGATTAGAATAACTCACAATACCTAATCAATTTTTTATTTATAATATTTAAGTAGTTTTCTTACTCGTGCAATTGTACTTGCACGAGCTTACTATATGTATAAATTAGACTTGATTAAAATTAATTTACATAAAAATAAAATTACTCATAAAGGATTTTTTCAAAAATGATTTAGACTTTTGGAAAAAAGTAAATTAATTTGTTGACTAATAAATAATTTTTATTGACCAACCCATTTTCCATAAAATAAACACTAAAAATACTATAAACATTTTTATAAATCATTTTCTATAAATCAAATACACCACATTTACCACAATGCGATATTATAATTGTTTTATTTTATTTTTGCATTACGAATATTCATCGTGCATGATAAAGATAACATTCAATGCGAATGCCAAAGCAAGACAACTCAAATAAAAACAAAAACACCTCCTAAGAGTAAGAGTATGGTAATTAGTTGCTGTTGTTGTTTTTATGAATGTGATTAGTTTAACTTAAAATTAAACAAATGAGCTTAAAATTATACAAGATTAGTCTGACTCTGACGTACATTTCCTGATGATTGGCGGTCCGTCCTAATATATAATTCAAGGTTTGACCATCTGTGCATTAAATGTCCTTGTATTCCTTGAACGCAAAGGAAGTTTCATTGGTAAAACAAAGGTGTACAATTTTTCCTTATACCCCAATTTCTCCTCATCGATCTCTCTTCTCTTCTCTTCTTCCCTCTAACAAACTACCATCAAATTGACCATGGAAGCTACCCCTTCTCTCACTCCCACCCCATAAGCTCTCACTGATCACAATATTCCACTTTTGCCTCTCCATGCATGCTCTCCTCTTAAAACTTCAACCTTCTCCCTTCTAGCCAATAGCTATGGCCGTGAAATATACCCAGCTGCATCTTTTCAGTGTCATTCTTTGGCTGTCTTTGTATCTCTTATTCTTTGGGTGGTGCCATTTATTGGACATTAGTCACCAAGTATCCACTTCTCATCATCATCGTCATCACAACCGTAAAGTCTTGGCTACCAAATTTGACTTCACTCCATTTCTACATCACAAGCATCAGAGTCAGGTTCCAGTTGCCCATCCTCAACCTTCCGGCAACGACATCGACCCACGTTATGGGGTTGAAAAACGCCTTGTTCCTACTGGTCCAAACCCATTGCATCATTGAGGTTTTCTTCTTCCTTTTCCTCTTCTCTTGTATCTAAATCTATTTTTGTTTTTTTTTTCTTCTCATCAAAAAACAAGAAGAAGAAGAAAAAAAAGAATATGTAATATGAAATTGTTAATTTGGTATGACCTCCATACTTGTTCAATGTCCATAAACCATATAATTGAGTTATAGTACTGAAGTTGGATCTCTCTTCTTCTTCTTCTTTTTTACGTTTTTTGGGATATTTTTTTTCCATTTTACATGCAAATAATTTATTGTTTTATTGCATTTTTTGTTCTGTGCTGTCAAGAAACAACTGGAGCATGAGTAGTTATGACGGCACGGCTCACGACGGCAACCCAAATATTTGCGACTCTACCTATAACAAATTCCCACATTTAATTAAATTAGTTATATATTAATTATTAGGAGCTTAGTGAATAATTATAATTTATTGGCAATGGCATTTCTATAAAGGGTTGACTTTTTGATAGAGATCTATCAAAATATTAAATTATTTATCTAGAAAAATAAATGATAGTTTATTTAAATTCCAATATCTACAATAAAATAAAAATAGTTACATTAAATTTAAAAACGATATTATTAAACAAAAATTCATCTCTCCTCAGAAAAAAAAAATCACATTTAATAAATGAAAATTTCAAACTAAAATGTCCATGGAGTTAACCATACACAACATTGGATGCTGAATCGGGTTTAAATACATCCAGTATAGTCAAATTCTTATGGTGTGTTTGTTGTACTTAAAAGGGTCATTTACTTGAGCTCTAAGTCCTTTTGAATTTCAATATGGTTGGTATTAGGTAATTGAAAAGTTTTAAAATGTTAAACTACTTCTTTCTCTCTTTGGACTTGAGGAATCAAATAACCAATCACTCCTTTTGCTCTTTCAAAGCTACATAATCAAACATAAAATCTCTCTCATATTTGAATTACAACCCAACTAATTCTCACTTTTACAAACCAAATTCCAACAAAAGCTATTCAAGTTTAGATTTTTTTTTAAATTTAAATTTATAATTGACTTTTAGATGGAAAATATGAAATGTCAAATTATTTATAAAATAGAAAAAATTACTTAATATCAATGTTTAATATATCTTGACGTATTAATTTATACTTATTTAGTATTTACGTTTTTAGACTTAACTGGTACCTAAATTTAGGAACAGTAAGCAAATTTGGTATTTTCTTTTAGGTTCCTTACTAATGTTTTTAAAATAAGTTGATGACCAATAGCGTAATGACACGTGGTAATATAACATTTTAACATGTGACAAAAATTTAAAAATACAAATAAAAATAAAAAATATTTAAAATTTACAAATATAAATATATAATTTTTTATTTTTAGCACGCATCAAAATGTGAGTATGCTACATATCAACATGCTATTAGCCTTCGGTATCATGTCAATGTCACATCAAAATATTTTAATGTTGTTAGTAAATTACCAAGTTGAAATAGTTCCATATACATTAACCTAACATCAAAACCATTTCTGCCAAGAGACTCGAAACCATACATGTATCGTCATCCAAGGGGATCCAAAATAGTATAAAACTCGACACCACCAAAGCTAGAGGAGAGAAGCCTATGGCAACCAAGCTTCAACCTCCATAGTTTCTTCTCTTTGTGAACTAACTTCAGCCTATGTATTCTGATACTTTTTGCGTTGTATGACATCTCAAAGGGAAAAGCAAAAGAAAGCAACAGGAAAGTTAAAATTTAAGTTTATTTTTCATAAATAAATTCTATTTTTCGTCATAACTCAATTTTAGTTTTTTACCCATAGAGAGAATTAATTTCTTTAACTGGAAAGTTAAAATTTTTATTGTGTGTTTGGTTTGTGAATTAAGGCCTACTCTCTAAGCAAACTGAGAGTTCAAGTTCAAGAATAACGGAGAAAATTGTATTGGTTGAAAGTTAGAAATTGATTAATACTGCTAAGAGAAAAATATATGTAATATTTTGGTAAAGTTTATTGCTATAAATAACACAAATGGCTCGGTTTTTAAAAAAAAATTAAAATTCTGCTATGCAAAAAAAATCATTTACTAAATTAGTTTTTCCCATATTTATCGTATTAAAATTTATGCATACATTAATTTAATTGTCCTATTAAAGTATGACTACGATGACTAATTAATTTAATTATCACTTTAAACCTAATTATTTAATTTCATCCAATTAAATAATCCTCTAAAAAATTAAATTAATTTCTAAGTTATCTCAAAAATACATTCACTACTAATTGTAATTTATGTAATCTATTTCACAAACATTGTTTTCATCCATTTGTTAAGGCGGTTCTTATGATGCAATCTGTAAAGAGTTATCTTGAACTAGTGAAGGGACTAATCAAATATATATAATCAGGGCTTAAATATTTTTGTAATTAAATTTTGACTTTATATTTATCAATTGTGAATTATTTAGTAATGGGGTCAATATACTAAAAGTATCATTGTAAGTATCCAAATTTGCCCGAGCCTAATAAGCCCAAATCAGACAAAAACAAAAATAAACAAAAACCAAACTAAAATTAAAATGTCCATTTAAAACCCAAAGCCCAATTCCAAACCCAACAGACTTACCCAACTAGCCCAAAACTATTAAAAAACCTACGGGCCTGATAGGCCCACTACCTAAACTAGTTTCAGCAAAGTTGAAACCCTAACCCTTAGTGCGCCACTCTCCACGTGGTGTCGGCACCTTCTCCGCTGCAACGTTGCCACCGGCCTCCTCCACACTCTGACAGCACTTGCAAAACCAAAGCAACAAGCAAAACAAAAGCAGAGACAACGACAACAGTAGCAAACAGAAAACAAAATAGCAATAATATATTTTGTAATCAGCTATAAAGCCGAAAAGAAAACGGATGTAAAAAGGGGGGATTTTTTGATTAAAAAAAATCGATTCAGACATACAAATAATAATAATAAAAAGAGACAATTGAAAAAAAATCCAAAGGTGCTAAGGTCTTTTTATTCTCTCTTATTTTTCTTTCTTCAAAAACTGTTATTCATCTATTTCTTCTCATTTTCCTATTTTACGAAGTTATTTACATACATATATTAGAATGTAGTAAAAAAAGAGGAAAAAGAAAGTACCTGGAGCGTTCGGCCATCGTCCATGGCAGAGGAGTGGCGGTCATGGTGACGGCGCAGGAATGGGTTTCTTTTGAAACCCTAGCAGAGAAAAAAGGAATAAGCCTTTGAATTTATTTCTCAAAAATCGACTGGAATGTAAATTTTAATTTTTTTTTTGTTTAAATACCCTGATGAAACGGCGCTGTTTTGATGTTTGTTGTTCAGAGGCCAAAACGAAACCGTTTTGACCTCTGACCCGCGCAACCCGACCCGCTTGTACCTAGGATCCGCGTGTTTCTTAAGCGGAAGGGCTAATTTCACTTTCAGCCCTTCCGCTTTTTAATTAGCTTGTAATTAGGTTTCTTTTTATTTTTAATTTGGGCCTTATCATTTATTTCGTTTTTAATTTGGTCCCCCTGGTGCTGTGCGTTTTGGAGACCTGGAGTAATTTCGCTGTTAGTCCCTCTGTCTTGGCGCGCTTTTTATTTTGGCCCCCCGTTTGCCCTTTTCTTTTATTTATTTATAATTTATCCTTTCAAGTTTATTTTAGTTTCGATTTCATCCTTTATTTAATCAATTTCAATCCTTTTAGATTTTATATAACCTAATTTTTTTTATTCATTTGTCTTACTATTTATTTACCTTTGTTATATTCAAAGTTTTGTTTTCACCTAATACTTATTTATTAATTATTTATAACTATTATATTTTTATTTATTTATAGTTTGTTTCTTTAATTTTACTTAAGTTAAAATTAAGTCCTTATTTTAATTCGTTTATTTATTCATTTACTTTCTTGTTTATAAATTCATCATTCCCTTCGTTGCATTCATTCGCCTGTTTGTCTATTATCTGTATATGTTATTCATTTATTTTTATTTTTAATTATTGTAATTTGTTTATTTACTGTTTCTTTCATTCCTTTTATTATTATTATTTATTTGGTTTTATTTTCACTGTTATTGTTATCTTATTGCCTATTATTATTATTATTATTATTATTATTATATATAGTTTCACATCATATCCATAACTTCGTTTTTATTTTAACTTATTTATTTATTTTCTTTACTTAATATTTCCTTTGTTTCATTTTTATTTATTTTTACCTATTATTCTTTTTTTTTGTTTTGTCCTTCTATTTATTTATTTATTTATTTTGCTTATTTTTTATTCACATATTACTCTCAATATATTTTAAAAATTAGGTTTTATTATCATTATTGTTATTATCGATACTAGTATTACTTTTGTTGACATATTATTAATTTGTGTCATTATCATTGTTATTGTCTATACACATATATACATTGTGATGAATTAACATCAATGCCGTGTATTATTTTTAGCATTCAATATATTGTCATTGGTACTTCGAATGAACGTTGCACTATTATTATTAGCCATGTATGACTTTCAGATTTTAAATTATCTCCTTTTAAACATAATAGATTAAATTTATTTTTATTTTGTTAATTTCTTTTATCTAAGCTCATAAAAAAAAAGGATTTTTAGTAAAAGAAATATTCTGTATTTTAGAAATTTGAGAGATCGTGCCCTAACGTACTGGGTTTCAATTTTTCTCGTTTGATCCAAATAACCGAATAACCTTTTAAAATTAAAACATGTGAGTTTTGAAAATCAAAAGGCCAACTTATTCTCGAGGGTCTGAAATGTTGTGTCCTAACATACTGGATGTGACATTTTATTACTTCGGAACAAGAAGGTCTTTAGAATCCATTTCAATTTACTCAAGCAAATTCTTCGTAAAGATCAACATAAAAAAGAGATCGTATTCTAAATTCTTTTCGAGTTTTTAAATTTCGACATTAAGACGTTAATTAATCAATAGGTACCAATTTTGGGCGTTACGAGGGTGCTAATCCTTCCTCGTACGTAACCGACTCCCGAACCTGTTTTTTCAAATTTCGTAGACCAAAATCGTTGTTTTAGTAAATCAAAATGTTTTATTAAAATGACCAAATTTCTAGGTGATCTGATCACACCTAAACAAAAAAGACTAGTGGCGACTCCCATATTCTTTTATTTTCAAAAACCAAAGTCGATCCCCGTTTTTTCAAAAAAATGGTTTCGACAAGCATGACTAATCTCCTTATTATATATCATAAACAATAGCACCTATATTTCTATTTTTGGGAGCCAACTGCTTCGATAACCAATATAATAATCCCTTGAATCAATTGCTTCGTTTAATTCCTATGGACTATAAACAATTTAGATTACATGCTAATATAAGTTGTCTTATCGCATTATAATTTACTCATTATAATGGTTATAATGCAACTTTATATTAAATAAAACTTAGGTAATCAAAGATTTGCTTATACATTTTATGTTTCATTAAAAAAATCATTGAGGACAACCATACAAATATATATAATTTATTATATAAAACTTTGTTCATTCAATCAATTCGAAAATTGCAAGTAGAATGATGAAATCACTACACTAAAGGCACAAATCTGAACAATCACCTACTTACTTTAATGAAGTAAAGCCATACTTTGATACCCATAGGCTCCAAGATGTTTCTCAAAACTCTAAGACACCAAAGTATTGGTAAACGTATCCGCATTATTGTCTTCAAATGCAATTTTGACTACATCTTCTATTCAATCAACCACCGCCTCTTGTATAATATGATATTTGCAATTAATGTGTTTTTCCTCTTGTGATTTCTTGTAATTTCCTTAGTTTTAACTATTGCCACATTGTTATCGTGATACAATATGATAGTTTTTTCCATACTAAGAATGACTTAAAAGATCTATTGAAAACTCTCAAAATTTGACTGCCTCTTATATTGCGTTAGAAACAACCACATATTTTTATAAGTTCAAATTTAGTTCAAATGATGGTTTAGTGGCAAAGCCAAAGCATTTTTTTAGTGAAATTAAGTTATATATTTTATGAGAGTTAAAATGTAATTTCTTAATTTTAATAGCTTATATCTTTATAATTTTTAAAGAATTATATTAAAATTTTATCGTGAGAGTCAAAATATAATTTTACCAGTTACTAAATTAAAATATTGTAAAATTTAAAACATCAAAAGTGAAATTTACTAAATTAATTTGATTTTGACAAGTTCAACTTGATATGAAAAAAGAAAGAAGAAATAAACACCAAGGTATGCAGGGATTGAAGAAATTAATATGATTTACCACGTATGCAGGGATTGAAGGCAATATTTGAGATGTAGTTTGATAAATTAAAATTTTTATTGCTAAAAATTAATCATTATAGAAAAACTATTTAATAAGAAATTTTAATATTTAATTTTTAAATATGTTCGATAAAAATATTAAATAAAATATGTAGTTAATATCTACTTATGTTTAAATGATTAAATTAATTTTTAAATATATATTTAACATAAATCATCTCTTTACTTTGGTTAAAAATTAAATTTTATTTAAAATTATCTAAAATAATATAAAATACTATATTAATAAGGTGAAATTAATTTTTACTAACAATACAAACAATTTTATAATATAAATTTGGCACTTGTAATATATTATTATTATTATTATTATTATTATTATTATTATTATTATTATTATTATTATTATTATGCACGTGTGTTTTGAAGCAATTTTAAATTTTGAACTAAAATTTCCATTCTTAAATTTAAAGCACATAATTTCTCATGTGATCAAACAACACTATATGAATACTAAATTTAGATTAAAAATTATATTATCTGATAAAAGTAAATATTAATTCTTAAATTTAATTATTTATTAGTTTTAGTCTTACTAATATAATATTTTATATTATTTTGTATAGTTTTGGATAAAATTTTAATAAAATAAAATTAACTTAATATTTTTATATTAAGTGATAAGTAGATACAAAGCTACTTATCTTATTTAATAATTTTTGTTGAAATTATTATATTAAGTAAAAAATAAAAAATTAACATCCACATTTATAATATTTTATAAAATTAAACAATTTATCATATTCAATGGTTTATAGAGAATGAATATAACCGAAAAGTAGTTGATAAAAAGTGCAAATTCTGGCTGATGTACTGGAAAGCATCATAATTTTCTACTACCGACTAAGTGAGTGATGTTGGTGATGGCTGTGGGCCTGTTCTTTAGTATTGGAGACAGATAGTTTCATGTTCTTCCAAATGGCATTAAATAGTCGTACAAGGACAAAGTTGAGCCACTTCTTGGTGATGAGATCTATCACTATATTTTGTGAGCATAGTGAGGTACCTAAATATCATCAGAACTATTGGATGTGATGGTGAAAACAGTGGCAATCTATTAGAGCTTCTTGACCCCAAGTATCTTGAGTTACCCTATCAACTTTTTAACTCTTTAAAGTAATGCTATGAACTGTGAGGAAGCTAAATGATATTCCGGGTCAGCATCTTAGTTGTTGCTTCACTTGCTGCTTTCGCTGTTTCTCCACTCAATACCAAGAAGCGGTTAAAGAAGCAACATTCTATGCTTTCAGGTCTGTTAATATATATATATATATGTATGTATGTATGCATGCGTATTGTTAGTTTACAGCTAATTTGTTGGCATTGGCATGCTTTTAGGAAAAGGTTGCTCAAGCACTCAAGAAACGGAGGAATTGGGAGGAGAAAAGTTTGGAGATGATATTTCAGTACTTCATCTTATCCCTTTCAATGTTTTTCACTCTTATACGTAAGTCTAATGAAAAAACAAAGTTCTTGCAGGAAGAGGACATGCAAAATGAGGAGGAGACTGAAGTGGTTAACACAAAGAATTTGAACCCAAATACAGAAATAGAGCATTCACAGAGTCCCATTAAGGAGTTGCAGAGCAGGAGATTGACCCTTGAAAGGAAACTGCTTGAGTTGCATAGTCTAAAAGAGAAGTTGTCATGCATTGCTTATTTGCAGAAGGATTTAACTCGCAAAACTGCAGAAATTGGCAAGCTCAATTTCACAATTTCTGCACTTAAGGCTGAGATAAAGGATCTTCAAGAAATTATAAGGCAGGGTAACGTGGGAATGAAGCAGCTAGACATGGCAAAGCAGTTGATAGAGGAATTGCAGAGGAAAAATGGCAGTGGTAGCCAGATAAAGGGGCAGATAATTTTGCTTGAAGAGCAATTATCCGGATTTACAGCCATTGAAACCTCTTCTGGAGATGCTTTGGTTAAGAGCAGGCTTGAAGATATTAAAAATATTGAATTAGAAGTTATTAAAAAGAGGAGGAGAAACAAAGAACTTGAGCTTGAAAAGAGGGAAATTTTTGTCAAGTTATATGCTGCTCATGCTAAACTATCTGCACTTTCTTACATGACACAGGTTAATTTAATTTTGGATTTCGTTTTCTTGCTATCTGCAAGTTTCAGTGTTTGCGCAAATGACTGCTAATCGGCTTGTTCTCATGTGGCTCTAAAATCCTGAATTGGGATAATAAAATTGTTTACACTTAGCACTAGGGTGTATATAGGCCCTTTTCGGTTCCGAAATATCGTGTCTAGTACATATTCAAACATGAGCACAGGTATGAACGTCCAAATATATGAAAAAAAAGGGCTTACCTGTTTTATATTCACACATGAGTACATATATATGCCTGTATTATGATTCTATATTGAGTTCACACTGAACTGTGATGCACCTACCAGAACACATTATTGATTGAATCTGAAAGGTTTGCTTCTTAAATGGTGCTGTTGCAGAATAAGACTATTGGCAAGATTAGTGCACTGAGGCAGGCCAATGGGGACCTTGCAAACAAAGTTAACATACTGCAGAAGAGTAGATTTGACATGGTTGAGGAACTAGTGTACCAACGTTGGCTTAATGTTTGCTTGAGGGCTGAAATCAAAGAATATCAAACATCATCAAGAAAGACCTCGGAAAAGGAAGTTCAGAAGGCTTCAGACCAGAAAACTAGCAAGATAATTACACAATACCCCGACACGAACAGCACTTGGTCATATACTTCATCAACTGATAGTGAAGAGATAGATAGTAGCACCATTGATAGCTCTTCAAGTAGCCAGAGAAGCATTAGCAAGAATTCTAGCACATGTTGGAGAAGCATGGATGACGGTTCTAGTGTTGTTTCATCACCAAACAAGTCCTCCATTGGAAGTCCTGCGGACAGAACTGGCATCATACGCAGGTTTTCCACTTCAATGTTGCCTTCAAAGGAATTTACTGAAACTATGGAAATGCCAAATCTTACAAAAGTAAGGCGAGTTTCATTCAATGCTGATGTGGAAGCAGTTTCATCAGTAAAGATAGTTTTGGCAAAATCAGTAGAAGGGTTATTGGATGAGAAGGGAATTGTTTCTTTAGTCCCCGAGGATAGATTGAGTGTGAAGAAGGGCGTAGTAGAGTCTCAATCTGCATTGGCTGGAGAGAAACAGGAATTCCCATTGTCTGAGGCTTCTCTGGTAGAGCCAGACCAGTCAAGTGGTTCAAATAGGAGATCCATTGACGAGAATGAACGTGATGCCCGAGAAGTTAGCTGGATAGAAAATGCTCAACCAGATGGAGAGCTGCATCCAAGCATTTCCAATGTCATTCGTAAGGAAAATAAGATGGAATCCCTGATAAGCCCTCGTATATTTGCTTTTCTATTTTTTGTATTTGTTTTACTTCTATGCTTCTTACTTCTTTCTGCAATGATATACAAATCTTGACATATTAATGAAGCAGAGGGCAGCAAATGCTTCTATCAGCTGATAACTTTCTCAAAGATGTCCTCCCTGGCTTGGATATGTAGCAAAAAAGTTATTCTCCAATGTTCAAGATTGACGTGGCCCATGCAATAAATTAAGTAATTTAAGTGATTGTGGGAGGGAATTTCGAACCCTACCCATTGGACACCGGAGTTCCCAAACCACATCAGGACATCAAGTGTCCACCAAGGTTGTTTGGCCGCGGAATAAAGGTGATTATGGGCTGGGCTGGGTCGGATCAAGTATAAAATTTAGGCCCGTTTTCTAAGTCTGGGACTAACTCGAAAAATAAGTTTAAAATTTTATTTAAGTTTGATCCGGATAAAAATGCTAAAACCTGAGCCTGGCCTAGCCTGCTTGTATTAAATTTTTTTATATTATTTTTTATAAAAATAAATTTAAAAATATAATATATTAAAAATATTAAAATAAATATTTCCCAACAAATTAAAAAATTTTAAATAACACTAAAATAAATACAATTTAGTAGCGAATACTTTTAAAATAGTAACAAAATTAATAATAAAATAAGAGTTATACAATATCTAAACATTAAAAAATGGTAGCAATTTAATAACAAAATGATAGCAAAACAATAAAAAACAGTAAAAAACAGCAGCAATTTTTTTCGACCCCAAAATACTTACCCGAAACTTGACCTATTTAAAAAATAAATTTATCAAAACTCATTTTTCAAACTTATATTTTTATTCAAGCCCTCGTACTCTTTGTTTTATTTTTTATTCCATTTTAATGTTACATTGAGTTTATGGAGATTGGGGCTTGATTTTACAAACTTTTGGTTTGAAAGAGAATTTTATAAATATTGAATATATTCTAAATATAAATATAGTAATTATAATGAAAAAATTATTAATTATGTTATTATATCTAAGATTTGTTTTATATAAAAATCCAATAAGTATGTAAAATTTTATTATGATAAATATAATTTTAATATTTATTTATATGGTTTTAATCCTTTTAATTATTATTTTTAATCATTTTTATATTATAAATATATTTTAAATTAATGTCTCTCATATTTCAAACATTTTAATATTTTTAATTATCATTCAACGTTAATATAAATTTAATTTATATTTATTATTTAATATATATGGTTTTAGTGTTTTTTTTGAATTATTATATATAAGCTTATTTTAATTTAGTGTTATGGTCATTTTTACATTTATCTCACTATCACCGCTGCAATATTGAATTTAAATATGTATCTCGCCACTGTTTTTAATCTTGTTATTATAATACTTAATCTCACTTCTATAATAACTAATTTTACAATTACAATTATTTTTAATTTCTTCAGAACCAATCTCACCACCCATTCAAAATAAACCATCAAGTTTGTTTATCCTATATAAGGCCTTGATTGGTGATTCAAAATAGGAAGGTAGAGAAAAAAAATTCCAACATAGAGACAATACCTTTAGTTATTGACATTTCAGATCAGCTGCCCAAGAGAATTACACTTTGAAGACTTGCGTCGATTCCCCTTCTCAACAATATCAGTAGATACTCCCAAAGTTTTGGAAAGCACAAAAAAAAAAAAAGAATTAAAGGGGGCGTAAACATAAATACTAGATTTTTATGGTGAAAGATATGAGATAATAACCCCAAAAATCCAGGTTGACAAAAAGATGAAGCTCAGGCTGGAGTACTGTTTAACCAACTAAAACTGAAAATGGCTCTACAAATCCACACCCCATCTTATTTGGCTAACACAGTCTATCACCGCCACTCCCTCTTCCCCAAACCCAAATTTTCAATCAAATCCAAGAAGCCCACCGTCGACGCCGACCCCACTCCTGACCCCACCTCCTCTTCCAAGAAGGCCGTCGTACCTGGCCAAGGGTTTGGCTCCTCACCCTCCCCAAGCAGCGGAAGCAACAAAAAGAAGCCCAAGGGAAAAAGAGAGAGGGCGTCTATAATAAGGCGGTCGCCTGTTGAGAAACCTGCTTTCCTCACCAAAGAGGAAGAGGCTAAGGCTGAGGAACAGAGGAAAAATGAGAGTGCTTTTCTACTGGCATGGTTGGGGCTTGGTGGGATCATTCTTGTCCAAGGCATTGTTCTTGCTGCTTCAGGTTTTTCTACAAATCACTACTATACGCCGTTTTGCTGCTTATTGAAAGTTACCCATTTCTTTGTCGTATAAAATCGAACCTTATTTTAGGTAAAATAAGATTGAAATTGAACATTTTTAGGAGAAACACTGCTTTCTGTTTCATTAGAAAACTGGGGGCCTTCAGAACTGCTTTACTAGGCTTTTTAACCCTTGATAAATGCATAGTGATAAGTCGCATTTCCATAAAGCTTTATATGTCAAAGTATGGGAATGATTTCTATGAAGCTATAAGTTGTCATCCCAAATAACTTATAAGCTGTTTTTATTTACAGGCTTCCTACCAGAAGAATGGGATAAGTTCTTTGTGAAGTACTTGTACCCATCTTTCACCCCAACTGTTATCTTGTTTCTTGCTGGAACTGTTGCGTATGGAGTGTTGAAGTACCTGGAAAATGAGAAACTCAAGGACCAAAAGTAAATAGTAATTCGTATAATACTGTAAGAGTGGACTGCTGTCTTGAAAAGAAAGTGAGCATTTGTACATTCCTGAAGGCAGAACTTTCAGTTTTAGTGCTTTCCTTGTGAAGCAAATTGTATTAACCAGAAATGAATCTCATGCAAGGAATATTAACCATCCTTTTTAGTGATCTGCTGATGCAGCTGTGTCTTAATTGGCCATTGAAACAGCTGCACAAATAGTGCGTCTTAATAAATGCAACTGTTTTGATTCTATTATATGTCTGGAATCTTTGAAAGCATGGCATGGTAATTTCTTAACTTCTTTTACCTGAAAAAACAATCATGCAGTTTACAAGGAATTTCCTTACTTTGATATTAAAATTTGACAACTAAGTTTTGCTGCTTGCTTCTTCAAATCCCAAAGACTCGTTTCTGTTTTTTGTTGTCTAAATTTACTGAGATTTTTATTTTCCATATGCTTACTTGCTGGCTATGATGCGTGTAAGCTTGGTGCTATGCTCTTCAAGGTGACCAATAGTTCTGTTTTCTTGTAGCTACGTTGGACCCACTATGTCTTAGGTAAAAGAGTTTATGAATAACAAATAAAAAATACTGTTTCCTTCCAGAAGAGTGGGATGAACAACTCAGTGTGCATCAATTTGTTCAAAATCCAAGCAGATTAGTTCTCCATCATCTACAAATATGCCAGTTGTAAGACATTTTGCAGCCAACGGAACTTTGACTAGCTAGGTCTTGTTGCAGCCACTTAAATCTCCTCTTTCTGATTCGAGTATTTGGAAACATTGTATTTATTATTTCTGTTATTCATTGAACTCTAGTTTTAGCCAATTTTTGCTGTCTGTCAGAACTGATAATGCAAGTTTTAGTTTGTCTCCAACTACAGCATTGTCTAACTGCATGCTGGTCTCAATGGATTGATCACATAAAAGCTTACGCCTTATTCCTGATAAAGGCTTCAATCTCCAGACTGTAGCCTGTAGGTAACATCAAATACTATACAATAAGAAAATGAACAATAGAATAGCTAAACTTCAATTCGGAATTGAGCTAATAAGGAGTTTTACGTTTTACGAGATTTTTTATGGTATATAGAAAGGCTTACTATTTAATAGAAAGTTATAACAAAGAAATATGTGAAAGGAGTGCAGGAGATCTATTTATTCATTTCTGTTCCAATGTCTTATATTCTTTTGAGAAGTAATAGGATTTGATCGTAATAGATTGGATAAAGGGAGTACATAGCTTATTCATTGAATGAAGAAGGTAAATTCCTGGGTGTAAGAGTTTTAATTCGTTGTAGTATATAATCCTTTCTGAAAGACATCCATTCTTGAATACGAAAATGCCTCTTTTCTTCTAATGTACCACTTAAAAGCCTCAAATCATTAAAACTTTCAATTGCTCTGCATGAGTTAGTTTAAGGCCTATGTATCAGTTCGTTTAGGTCATCATTATTGAACTTCGCATGCTGGTTCTAATTTCGGTATATTTTGTACCAATTTTGTGCCGGCTCCATAAGAAGATCTTTGTTACCTCATTTACTTTTCTATTGTAAATTATTTGCATCAGTTTCCCACTTTTTGACAAGCTCTCTTCTTCCCCTTTATTCAATATTGATTGCTACTATTCTTTTTTCCTTCTCTTGTTTCTTGATCTTAGCATAGAACTACAGCTTAATAATGTGGAATAATTGCTTCTTGTTCCAAATTACTATCCTAGCGGGGAGGCCTCTACCTCCTTTGTCCTGCAACAATGAAGATGCTTACCAACCTCCTAATTTGTACAATGTTTGAAAGCTCTAGGAACCAATAAAATCTACAGGTTAGGTTGCTGCATGACGCATTCCATATGTACCTTTTATTTTGGTGGACTTTGTTCATTGATGATCATCAACTTTGACACATAATTGTACAGTTGTATGTTAGAAGCAAAATTTATAGTCAGTTTCATTGTTCTGGTAAGATATTAATAGTGGTAAATGGGCATCCACCGGTCTCATATTGATATTGTTTTTTCCCGTGGACCATTTCTTAGACTCTCACATTCATGTCTGTTTGTGCTCTTTCCAACTCGAATTTCTCTTGCAAATATGATCTTTGGTTTTTGATAGTTGGTGATTCAGCTGAAAGCAGAGCAAGAAAATATTCTCCTGCATATGATGGAAAGCATTAAATAAGTGGGGGTGAGTCAGAAAAATGCATCATCCAACAGTGAGGGGGCAAAAATTTAGTGAGATCAATGTCTCCAGTAAGTCTGGTAAAACAGTTTGGAGATGGGTTAAGCTCTTGAAATTGGATACAGTGGAGCTTTGAATTTAAAGTATTGCTTATCAGATTGAGAATGCTGTCGTTGTTAATTACTTATGATTTAGGGTAACTATGCACCGGTCAGTTCCCTCTTAAATAAAAGCTACAATGCTATATGCGATATTTGGTGTAGTTTACAAATGACAGCATAGCACCGTAGTCTATATTATTCAGCATGTCACCATGAACTAAAATTGTACAGCGTTGGCATAGCAGATTACAACCAGAAGGGACAGAACCAGAGATGGTTGGATGGATGAGCTTGTTACTTGAACAGAACATTTACTTGGTGTGGTCATTTGTATTCAATTAACTAAAGATCTTCCATACTATATGATTTGTTAAAGAAGATGCTGCTTTTAACATTTGGTTTCAGTTGCTCTCATTACAATTCAGTGTTTGGCTAAGTAAATCAGACAAATGATTGACCATAAAAGCAACACTTAAAAAAGGATAATATAATTTTTGGAGCCAAATTCAATTGGGTCCATTTTGGTACTTGTACCTTTTTTTATTCACGTTGGTATTTGAACTTGGCAACTATATCTATTTTGGCCCCTAAGCTTGGATTCTATTAAGATTTAATGATGTGACTAGTATTCTTATAACATGATTGGATTGGTCGCTCGGATTAATTGGATCAAGAATCGACTAGTATACTGATCAAAACAAAAAGGTTGAACTAATTGAATCAGAAACAGATAAAAGTAAATAATTAAGACAAAAACCAGTAGTTGAACAAGTTAAACTAGTTTAATAGTTTTTAATTGTTATGCTTTTTTAATTTTTTATTTAGTTATTGTTGGTCTAGCATTTGAACTGATTAAACTGATTGAATCGGGAACTAATGGTTTGATCAGTTCAACCACTAATCCAATTATTAAAACACTATATGTGACATTTTAATATTGTACCACGTCATCGCTTGATTATATAAGTTTTTTAATTTTCAAGTGCTGACGTGGCATAATTTCAGAGTGTCATATCATTAAATTTTTATATTTTTCAAGTTCGGAAACCAAAATAAATCTAGTTACCAAATTTAAATAATGAAGTAGATAAAAAAAATACAAATTTAATATGAGCCTAATTACCAAATTTAGGGTTAAAAAACTATCTGATTCTTCTGCCTCTATTTTTGTTGGCAGGTCTTTTGCCTCTATATAGAAAAGGTCTTCTTTTATTCCATAATGGTCTAAATAGGACAATTGCGAACTTATCAAATGTGACTAGTTTTAACTATATGTTGATATCATTTAGAGCTTCTTTCTTTATAAAATATGATACATGTGATTTAGGCGCATATTCACGCATGCTTGACGTAGACAATAGTAATGCAACTTCAAACAATTTTCATCTCTCCCTATCCTCTGTTTGTCTCTAATGAAAACTTGAAAACATGTTTGAATTAAGGAAGAGCAAGATAAAAGGCTCTTTTTTAACATGTAAAAGGCCATATTTTATTTTATTGGTAAGTCTATATGATTTAATTTTGTGGACATACTAGTTTTTTTACATTTATTTTTTATGAACTTTCCTTTAATATTAAATTTTTTTTGGTCACGATAACGATTCTCTTTTAAAAGAAAACTTAAATTTCAAGGTGAAGGTTATTTAATTAGTATTATATGAAATAAATTTGCTTAGAAATGAAAGGGTAAATTATTTCGTTAACCACTCTAAATAGAAGTTATTATTATTTTAGTAACTTCAAAATATTTTTTTATCAAATTGGTCACTCTACCGTTAAATGACAACAAAATGTTGATTGTGCATTTTCGTGTTAATCACTCTAAAATTAGGGTAAGCTACCTGTTAATCACTCTAAATAGGGGTGCTCTTATTTTGGTCACCCCAAAGCAATGTGTGAAAATATACTATTAATCTTTTTATTATCATTTAATGGTGGACTGATCAAATTTGATTAATTTATCTTTAGAAGTGAACAAAATAATAATAATAATTTAGAACCTTCAAAATAAAAATATCACTATTTAGGGTGAATAAGGAACAATTTACCTTAAAGAAAAATCCAATGCTAAATTGGCTTTTTTAAAAAAAAATTATTTTACCTTTTAATGTTGGATCGTCCGTTGTGAACCAAAACCGAAAAAGTATTGAAAAAGCCCAAACCCAAAACGTTCCTAGTTGAGTTGAGTCAAATATCTGTAACCCGACCCGAAACGCATTTGGTCCATCAAAAACCCTAGCGCTGGCAATAAAGTTCAGCTCCACTCCGCACCTATATATCTTGTACAAGGCTTTTATCTCATTCCTCCGTCGCTTTTGAGAATAGAGGCAGCAGTGGCTTGACGTTCCCCTTTGCTCCCTTCTTCCAGGTTTCTCTCTTTTTATTTTGATGTGTAAAAAGCTTGCTTCACAACAGGGACTTAGAATTCTTCTTTATGCTGTTATTTTATTTTATTTTATTTTTTATTCTACTTAGAAGGTTTTCCTATCTATTTTATATATGTTGCAAGGCTTGATCTTCGATCAAACAAGTTCAAACCCGCTAACCTTTGAATTCGACCTTTTACGTTACTGCAATGTATTGTCTTATTGGAAAAGGACTTGCTTTTTGTCGCATATAACCTTATTTTTTTTTTTATAGATAGTTCTAGGTTTGAAGGTTGTATGGAATATGATAGTTCTCTTCTTAGGTTTAGTACTTAGAATCTAGTTATTGAATCCTATGCTTTTATTTAGGCATTGTTAGCAAATTGGCCCCTGAACTATACCCCAATTCCCATCTTGGTAAAGCTTGTGCTTCTTTTTTTTTTGTTAGATGTGGAAACTAAATTATCAATGTGCAATGCCTCACATTCTTATGGGATGTTATTGTTTTATGGGGTAAACTAGGATAATTGATAATTTAGTTACAGAAAACACTTTAAATACCTATATGGGAATTGGGGTGTAGTTTAGGAGCCATATTGTTAATAAAGCTTTTTTCAATTTTGAACTTTGTGAATTAATTTGTATGAGGAGTTTTTATTCATTGCAAGTGATTGACTTACTGTCCTAGCAGAAGCCAAAAGTTTGAGTTAAGAACAATGGCTTATGCTACAATGAAGCCGACCAAACCTGGTTTGGAGGAGTCCCAGGAGCAGATTCACAAGATCAGGATCACTCTCTCCTCCAAGAATGTGAAAAACCTTGAGAAAGGTATGGATTTCTTTTATGCTAAAATGATTGTAGTTTCATTTATTATGTTATGGGCCTTGTTATTAAAATTCTTTTTCATGGTGTGATTTCATGTAGGATGTTTGATATCCAATTGAACTAAATAGTATTTGTTAGTCTAAAGTGTTTCTGTTTGATTGATAGTTTGTGCTGATTTGGTTCGTGGTGCCAAGGATAAGAGACTGAGGGTTAAGGGGCCAGTGAGAATGCCCACCAAGGTTCTTCACATCACAACGAGGAAGTCTCCCTGTGGTGAAGGTAGTTACTTATGTTAATTTCTTTTATTCAAGTCTGTTTCTTTTCTTGAAAATATGTTTTAACTACACTTTCCATAAACAATTCTGTGTTTCCCTTTTCCCTTGGAGCCGAAAGCTAGAGATTATATCTTATATTAGAAAATAAGGTTCTGCTATCTTTCTGGTTTGCTTGGTAATCCCAGCATCTTGTAAGATTACAAGTATATGTATGTGCTTGTGCTCTTCTCTACTTTTTCTTTTCTTAGTATCCATCCATCTTTTTAATTTCTTAATTTATTTTGTAACAATCATTAGGGACTATCATTTGCAACCTTTTTTGCATGTTTATACATATAAACTTGTCCTAGTAATTCGATTTTTGAATGCTTGTGCTACTCTTTGCTTGTTTTCTTGTTTGGCCTACATAAATGGATTAGATATATATGTCAAAATCTATTCTTTTTAGTTGGATGCCCTCTACTCTAGTAATGAGTATGAATCCTAACTGTTAGGATCTTGGTTGTTGACTGTATTTGTTGATTTATCCATTGTTTATGATTGGGGAGTGACATGCAGTCTGATTTAAATCATAAGAAATTCATGTACGCTAAATGTTTGATGTACACAATTTGTTTGGACAATTTATTGAACTATTTGGCTCCTTTGTAGGAACAAACACATGGGATAGATTTGAGCTCCGTGTTCACAAGCGAGTTATTGATCTTTTCAGCTCCCCTGATGTGGTCAAGCAGATCACCTCTATCACCATTGAACCTGGTGTTGAGGTGGAGGTTACCATCGCAGATTCTTAAATATGCCTCACTTATGCTTTTTGGCAACCACTAGTTTTAGTCAATTAGAAGACTTCCATCTGATATAGCCCTCGATGTCCTAAATAATCTTAAGCTTGAGTGGTTGGTTACAGGGCTTTTGTAGTTTGTGATTTTCCCATGCTAGTATTAAAGTTAAGGTTCTATTTTGTCCTGTGGCTCTGGATTCTCTTTCCTTTTTGTTACCTAAAAAGATCATGTCTGGATGATTTTGTTTATTGCATTATTTGACATTAAATATCACGAAACTAGCTGCTTCATTTTCATTTTGCTTAGTGGAGGGTCGATTATGGGAATGAGAATAACGAAATAGGATCTCTGCCTTTAGATTTCATTTGTTCTCCATTTTTCTCAAAACCATTTTTTAAATTTCCATCTACAGTTCTTAAAACTGCCCATTGAGGCTTGCCTTGCTGATAATTTTTACAGGTTTAATTTTTATTTTATTTTATTTTGGGTTTGAGCTTAGTGTAATATATTTGGATTTTGAGATACGTATTAGGTTTATAAATTTAATAAGAAAGATAAAACTTATTTAATTGTCAATATAATAATAAATAATAAAATATATTTTCATCGATTCATATATCATATACAGATAAATATTACATATAATAAATATTTTTTTATTTTATACAAAAGAACCCAATTAAATAATTATAAATTATGTTTTTTATAAAGTAAATTTGAATCGTTTTGTCATCATGTAAAAACAAAATAAATTATTAATAAAAATATTTATAAATTAGAAAATTCAAAATTATTTGAAATCGTTGGAGTCTGATTCTATTTGTCCAATTTAATTCAATACAAATTTTAAAAAATTTAAGTCCAAAAGAACTTGTGGAAAAAGCTTGATTTAAAGCCGCCTGTTTTCAGTCACAGTTAGCAAAGATAGCATCATAGTCCTTTTTAGGACCTCCTTGACAGGCTGAAATTATAACTATGCTGCCAAGTATTGAGTAGTTAAAAATCACCAATTGATATTTATTTAATGTTAATTCATATCCTAAACCATGATGAAAAAATATTACTCCTACTAGGTGAAACATGCATGTCTTATTTCCCAACTGAAGTTTTACGATAGTGCCATAAATTTGAGACATTTTGGAAGAATGTTGACTTGAGGATGAAAATGAGGCTGGAGGAAAGGTTGTTTGATTTGACTAGTTGGATTGAGATTAACTAATGTATTGGTTCGATTAGAAGATTAAATCGATTAAATTCGCGAATCAAACTAATCGAACCGATCAAATTAAAGATTAATAATTTGACCGATTCAACCATCAATCCGATTTTGAAAACCTTAATGGAGGCAAGAGCAAGCCCATTGTCACTATTGCAGTAACATGACAACCCCCACGGGATGGAACAGCAATCTTACCCAAAGTACTTTGCATCGCACTCGAGGAACGTGTTTTGGTCCTTGTGGAGGTAAAAATAGACGTGCTACTAGGAAGTTTGACATATGAAAAAATGTTGTTCTTCATCATAAGCATACTCAATCAAAATTAGACTATAGAAGTAAATTATAAGCATGAAACCACGATGAAAATTCATTAGAAACTCAACATCCAAATCAAGATAAAAGCCTCATTAAGTGTGAAAAGTACCAAGTTAGTGTTACCAAATCAACATGAATCAAAACAACAGAGAGAAATATACCAAAGACTGTAAAAGCATTGAATGGTACATGCCTAAAAATTAAAAGAAGGCCCAAAACGACATTACGAGTAAAAGACTAGTTAAGACTCCCGAGAACGATGTTGCTCGACCCTATCAAGCGTTTGCAAACCTCTTTAATCTATACATGAAACACAAATCTACAAATTTGAGCTTTTTCATTAAGGTCAATGGTGCATAACAAATTTCCAATAAGCTAAATTAAAAGTATACTAACCAAACAACAATATATCATCTCATGGCATCAAGAAGTATAATAATAAAGAATATTTAAAACATTAGTATTCATTAAGATCATAACAGTTCACATTTCATTTCACAGCGCCGTTGCATACATAGTTGTATTACATAATCGAAGCAAGCATAGTCATTCAATTTCACTTCCTCATAACAAAATTCTGTTAAACATTTTTATTAAAACATTGCCCCAAATAATCAAATTTGGAATTGTATATAGATTCATAGATATTCAACCAAATCTTCTAAAAGTATTGCAAAAGCTCAATAATATGGCACACTATAACAAACCTTCAGTAACACGATTTATTCTGCCTATTCCTCAAGAATGTGCAAAAGCATTATAAAACAAATCTCTCAAGCACGTTAAGCAAACTTGCATAATATAAAAACTTTATAGAACTCTATATATCCTATGACATATCAACTATACACGAGAATTATCCAAAATCGTTTAATAGGATTATTCAAAAATTTGAACATGTATTTCCAATTATTTATCAACCAAACACATATCAACATTGCAGCAGCAACATTATTTATCATTTAACCATTCAAGGCTTCACTATGAGCAACATTACACACACAATTCTCTATTTATTTAACTTGTACTTAACCCATAACAAGATGCTTACCAAAGTAATCATTCAATACATACAACATAAAATCAGTTCCTAAACAATTAATTTAGATGAAAACATAACATAAAGTATAACGAAAATTAGAATGCAAAAACTAAAACTAAGCCTCCGTTACTTTCTCTTTCGCTTTCGCCTTCAAACTTTCACCTTCTTTAGTTTCATTTTCAACATCAAATCAATAAAACAAATTAGAAAATGATGCAATTCGATGGAGTGAGACACTATCGCCGCTTCCTAAAACCACTGAAAAACACTTATCTAATCCTGAATCTATATTTACCGAAACTAAAATCTAACATTATAACTAAGACTTGGAAACTTTTGAACTCTGTTAAAAATCAACAAGAACCATCATAAAACTCAGCACTCTCTCACTCTACAACTCACCTAAAGCTTTGAGAAATCGCTTAAACTTTCTCAAATATGATTCTTTGTTCTAATGTTGTTTTAAACTTGAAAACATTTGGAATCTAACCTAAAATCAATAACAAAACACAAAATCGAAGCTCCTCTCTCAAGAATGAAAATGACGTGAATGGATATAGAGAAAGAAAGTGAAGAATTCAAGCTTACAGAATTAAAATAGTGATAATTAATTAAGAAAATATGTTTACCTAGCTGAAATTGATCGAATAGAATCAAGAATTAAAGAAATTGATTAAAGAAATTGAGAAAAAATATGACAACTATTGTGAAAATGGAAAGGGTTACAGTTCCCCCTCCAACTAACCTCAGGGGTTCGACCCAAAAATAAATCATCTAATGTTATATTTGCTCTTATGCCCTTGGGCTAATTACCAAATAACGACCTCTCTTCTATCTAGAGTTAGTTCCAACTCTTAAGACATTGTAACTCCCTAATTTTGATTTCCTTACAAATTAGTCCATATCTCAAAATTTTAATTTCAATTCCCAACTAATTTAAAACTAATTACTAATTATTGCTCGCTAACTACGGATTATAAAATCGACCCGATACCGATTCCCATAAACCTCGGTTTAACTTCCCTAAATGTCTCCGATTCTAATTGTAGCAATTTTCGCATTTTTTGACACCGGAAAATTTTGGAGCGTTGCAGAAAACTGAAAAATTGAGTGAAAACTGACAGAAACCACTGAGTACCCAAGAACATGCGAAAAACCACTCCTTAGAACTCGCTTGTACCAAGACAAGACTTTTTACTCCTAACTTCCTCAGAGAAAATTAAAGAGATGTGGTTTTCCTTTTAAGGTCATGAATATGATAATGTTAGATTATGTAGGACAATGTGTTTGTACGATTGATTTGCTCAATTCAATACCTGGTGGTGAAGGAACATGCTAATGATGGATATTATGAGCTGCAAAATCCCAGAGAATCGATTCAGGCGTAAGTGTTTGATGGTATCTTTCCTCTAGTCATACAGCCTATGTATTTTGCTATTTTTGTTTTCAGTTTTCCTCTGTATGCTAGTGCATCTTATTTCAAAGAGTTTGAGTTGCTAAAGCTGTTGTTGAGGAACTTGAGAAGGTAATATATGATGCATTCTTTTTCTACCATTGGTCCACATTCAGGCCAGGCTTGGTACCAAATTTGTTAATCTTATGGTTAAGCTGCAAAGTAGGAAAGTAATTGCGAATTTTAACCATTTGTTTAACAAGTGAGATATGACTATGTTTCCATAAAGACCAACTCTGCAATGAGATTGTGTTACAGTTCAAAGACTTTGAGCCAGCCAGCGTGCACAAAGGAGAAGCTGAGGAAGTGGTATAAGAGCAATGTATATGAGTGGAATTGATGCCTAATTAATTTATGACATCAAACTCAATCATAAATGGCTTAATACATGTCCAAAATTATAGGTTTAAAGTTTAACCAATTTCTAAGAGAGAGAAAAAAACTGAACAATGTAACCGTCATCAACCATTCTCGATGGCGGCTACTGCATCTTTCCACGGGCAATATTTAACTTTGATTAATAAATGAAACGTATTTATTAATAACTTTTTTTCCACAAATTAAAAAGTAGTGACTCCACATTAACATAGTGACGCATCATCCAAATCCAAACTTTTACGTGTCACCTCACAAATTTAATAAAATACCATGACTCCAATTATCAGTTTTATCAATTTACTTCAAATTTAGAAATAGAGGAATCTAATTAACCGAATACCTTAGTAAAGGATTTCCATTGGAATGAAATCTTAGTTGATATTAAACCTTGGCTTCCATCCCTCTATCCCTCCCTTATAAATATAAAAAGAGAGAGAGAGAGAGAGAGAGAGAGAGAAAGAAACCTAATGGAGTTTCTAACTGCTTAGACTGGAGCTGAGTACTTGAGTTGATCAAACTTCAGAATATGACCAACATTTCAAGATATTGAACATAATTATTTCTCCAGCCATTCTTCACTTACAAAACTCAGTCCTTTAGATGGTATGGGTTTCAGAGGGCAGCTCAATCACCAATGCCTTTATATAATCCCTACGGGAAACATACATTTTTTATTAACAGAGTAAGTTCAATCTTCACAAGACTGAAAATTATTTCTAAACTAATATGCTAAAAATAGACAATGAAATTGTTCTTGTTCCTGTTCAATAGTGTGCTTGCCTTGCTGTGTATGCTCTCCTAAACCCATGGTAGCCACCACCATTACTATTGCCCTGCATGCACCACGAATATGAATGTTGATTACTCAAAGGAACAGTGCCAACTATGCAACATTTTTCGTTCTTTTAAAGAAAAATGCATCACTAACATGTTTCATAATTTTAAATAATTTAGAGAGAGTGTGTCAGAGAGAGTGACCTCATATCCAGCATAGCTCAAGTTGTTTGGAACATAAGGGCGTGAATAAGCTGATCCTACAGTGACACAATCAGTAACCACACAATGTTCACAATTAGCTACCAATCACAAGAATTCCAAAACCCCAACAATAGAAAAGTAACATATTCAGATATAGCAGTTTCAAATTCCATTAAGAACAGAGATAATTCAGTTACCACAAATATAGGTAAAAAAATGAACATAATTTATGACTATTATCAATTTTTTTATTCCCAAGAGAAAATAAAATTATGCCAGACCCAAAACAACTGAATCACTATTATTGTAGGGAATTACCAAAATTACTACCAGTTTTTCCCCTTAAAAAAAGGTGTTGAGCATCCTACCTAAGATCAATAGCAACAAATGGACGAGCCCAACTTCAATATAATACCATAGGAAACCCTGATACTTAACATATGTGGGATAACACCACTTAACACTACGCCTCATGAGTAGCTCACAAGTGCTACACATGAGAAACCTCACTAGGAGGTCAAGGAGTTAGGCACACACACCTGGGACCTGTGGGTTATGTGCCCGCCATACTTAACAAAATGAACTGAAAATTTCTGAAAAGCAAGTCCAACACATGAGGACATTTTCCACAAGAAGTTTGTAAGGTATAAAGCAGGAACTGGAAGGGGCATTCAAGTTGAAAACCCAATAACTAATGGGTTTTGCCTCCTTATATTTACATGCATGTATCACATATATAACCACATACATATAAATAAATCAGGCATTAAGACGGGCCATCAATTGTGTCTTTTTGTAAACAAAAGTAGAATTCCAATCATTTTCAGTAAAGTACATTAAACAAAAATATTGAGCGTACAGATATAAGAGGATTAAAAAGAGGATAGAAACTTCAAATGATAAAGATATCTAGATTGGTGATGCTACCTGATCCATGAACAGGCCCTTGATTGTCCGGGCCACTATACTCGGCAATCCTGTGTACAAATTTATAAGCACGTGAAACAAAGAAATGAAGAATAAACTCCAAAATCAAATAAAGACGTGTAAGATGCACAACAATACCTTCTGGCTCCATCAAAACTTTGCTTTCTGAAAGAAGACTCAAGAAATCCTGCATGAGGTAGGGCATCATTCCCAATAGCAGGTTTGAAGTACTTAGCAGGAGGTTGTCTTTCATAGTGATCTAGCTTAAGATACCCTGCATAAGCTTGCCTTTGATGATGAAAAGAAGGTGCGATACATTCTGTGAGATATTGGTCATTGTGCTTCACAGGTTGTGCGAATCCGGCATGAGATTCCTAAATAGAACCAAATTAAGAGATCAAACAAATGTGACACCATGAGATAAATGTGTACAAATTAGCAACTTACCATATAAGAAGAAGGCCTTTTGGATCCAGAAATAGCACCATGAGCTGATCCTGGATACCCACTAGTGGATGGAGCATATGCCTCTTTAATTGGTATTCTATATGCAATAGAATCTGCACCCCTGCCATGTCCCTTCCGTACATAAGATCTGCTCTTTGAACCTCGAGAAGGACGAATATGTCGACCTTGTGAGGTACCTGTGAATTAAAAGCCATATAAAGCTTTTTAGCAAATTCTCCTCTAAGAGTCTCTGTATTTAGTAGCGCAAACAGCAAATACAGAACCTTCTCGTTTATTTGATGACCTCTTACTGTGCAGATGGTTCCTTTCTCTCTTTAATACAGAACCTTCTGGTTTGTTTGATGACCTCTTACTGTGCATATGGTTCCTTTCTCTCATTAATACAGAACCTTCTGGTTTGTTTGATGACCTCTTACTGTGCATATGGTTCCTTTCTCTCATTAATACAGAACCTTCTGGTTTGTTTGATGACCTCTTACTGTGCATAAGGTTCCTTTGTCTCTTTCTATTATTCCTCTTGAAATCAGTTTTCTTGGGCTTGGTAGATAGTCCATCTTCAGCGTCATGACTTTCAGGGGCAATGCCTTGTTGTTCATTTCTTTTACCTTCTATTGTATGCTTTGAATTCAAAGGATCCTGATTATTTTTATACACAGCTGCAGCTGGCTTCTCTTTGGTCCCCCAAATCTTTGACTTGTATATGACGGTTGCTGCTCTCACATCACTCTCTTTTTTAACGCCTTTAGACCTGGCATGGCCTTTCAACTTCAACCAATCACTGTTTCTATGCCTTTTACTAAATTTTAGTCCTAAACAAGAGCTTTTTTGCAGCCGTGTTTGAACAAGAGGCCTTGCAATATAAGCTTTAACCTGACACCAAAATTGACACTAAGAGATGCTAAGAAAGAAAGAAAACGGATGAGACATCCAATGAAATTACCTTGACGTTTCCTCCATATCGCAATTTATTCATCCCTTCCACACAAGCCACAGCACCTCCACGGGTAGTGAAAGAAATGAATCCAAAATCCTTGCCTTTATTGCTTAAATTCCTAGATATTTTGACCTTTTTAGTCTCAGCATATTGTTCACAGATCTCTTTAAGTTTGTGTACATCCCAAGACTTTGGTATCCCCTCAACATAAATAGTTTTCACCTACAGCAGGAGACTTCTATCATTTAGAAGAAAGTGTGATTCAGAAAGCTAAGACAGGATCTTCCACCCTTGTTATCAACTAATATTCTCCCTCATCCTCACAAAAATTTCTTACAGAAAGTAAATTACGAAAATCCCTAATAATGAACATTTTGAAATTTAATTTTAGAAGTTCAATAAATCTATATGATAACATGATCGCATTAGTTGTATATCAAGTGGTTCACAATCACCATTTCACCATATTGGTCCATAAAAGAGAAGTTAATTTGGTTTCTTAGAGAGAATATTAATCCCCCCCCCCCCCCCCACTCCTATTTCTCTTTTATCAGTCCATTGCAGTTGTTTTCTTTGAAGAGCTTCATGTTTTAATCAATGGCATCTTTCAAAAACCAAAAACCCAAAAAGTCACCTCTTTTAGCAGGTTTTCCTGCTTCTCTTGATAAATAAAATTTTAGCTTGTCCAAAAAATAAGAGAATCCAAGTATGCAACTACAAAAAGGAAAAACCCACAAACATAACAAGCTCTGAATGTTAAGTAAATGAGAGTATAACGTCCATTGATTCCCAACCTGTAACCGAACTTTCTCTCTTGGATGCATTGGGGTGCGAGCAAAAGCAATTTTAGCACCTCTTGCATTGCCAAAAGCTGCATCTGGTTTCCTTAAACGGTGCAATGCAGCCTTTGCATCAGAGAAGGTATTGAATCTCAAGAAAGCAAAACCTTTAATCTTCCTATCATCCTTAGGATCATTGGGTACTTGTATCTCATCAATGTTTTCAATTCCATAGCCTTTCAACTTCCCAAGCACCTAAAATGAGACAAAAAGAAAAGAGAAAAAAAATAAGATCAAGAATTTAAGTTCATCACTTGCAGTATGAAATGAATTTTTGGCAGACACAAGATGTGGTTTGCATCTAATAAATGCATTACGTGATCCAAACAAATGCCTAGAAAAGAAAACAGAAAGTGAATACAGAATTCTTTTGCCTACATCCTCTTTGGTCCATGTTCTGCAAATACGTCCCAGATATAGAACATCACGGTCATGACTGATTGATAACTTAGCAAGCTTTCCTTTCACCTACATGTATAAGGGGGAAAAAGAATGTTAGTAAATATAGAAAGCTGATAGATTTTATAACATCAGACACAAATGAATGTCGTATTTAACCTCTATGCCATGCTTCAAGTCAGAAAGAACTTTCTTGGCTTGCTCAGTTGTGGCATATTGAATAAAAGCAAATCCTTTGCTTTTTTTTGTGGTTCGATGCCTCACAATCCTTGCACTTTGGACTTCCCCAAACTTTCCAAATATTTCAAACAAGTCTTTTTCAACTATCTCTTTATGCAGACCTCCAACATGTATTTCCAGTTGCTTTTCTTTCTTTTGCTTAGTTGAAGAGTCGTGGTCAACTACCTGAGACCCTTCATTGACATCAGTAACTGCAATGTCTTCATTTTGTTCCCAGCCACCTCTGCTCTCCTCCTCTTTTTCCCTATCATTACCATCCTTGTTGTTGTAACCATCATTGGTTTGCCCATCTAATGTCATGACTGCAATTCTAGCAGAAGATGGTTCCTCTTCGAGTGATTTCTGTTCTGTACCAAGAAAAGCTCAACATGTGTTTGACATTAAAAATATGCAATGTCATTACCATTTTACAGGGGAAAGCAATTTAAGATAAAAACAACTTCCTTCTAGAGAAAAGGAAGGGGGAGAGGTGGGGGAGAACAGAGTCCACAGATCACAAATATACAGCATGCTAATGAGTGTGTATAGAAAAAGATTATTGGAGCAATTGTGAACTGGAAGCTTAGCAGGAACAGAACACTTCAGAAAGCCAAAATTTTGAACATCCTAAAATATCATAATAAACTAGGATCACAATCAGGGACATGCATGGATTGTCAAGGCATTAAAGACCACAAACAGTGAGTTGTGATAAAAGATTCATGTTCGTTCCAGTGATTTTGAAAAATTTCTCTAACTAATAACTTTAATGGGCATGAGAAAACATAAAGACAGCGGTGCACACTAGTTTTGGGTGACTATATGCAAACAATGCAAGAAAAAATTGAAAGAAAGGAAAAATTAAACAAATATAGTACCAAAAAGAATGAAAATATTAAGCTGATCTTTCCTCACTCGTGAACGTTCAAAAGACACATCCATAATAGAACAGCTTGATTTGAGCTTGTCAATTTCTACCAAAATAATTTCTTCCGTCACTTTGTAGCATGACTATTGTGTTCATATTCTGAACTGTAACAATAGCAGTCTTTCCATGGTACAATATCTACATATTTCATATGTATTTCAATTACTTATTGGCTTTAACGCCCCCTTTTCACCATTTTTTAGTCTCACTAATTTGCAGAAATTGCAATATAAACTGCAATTTGGAATTGAACTACGATTACTACTAAAACCTCATTCAATATTTTGTAATATATAAAAGAAGATATTTTTTTATATAAAAAAATCAATTAACAAAAACTTAATATGGGAACCAACAACCAAAAGGTCAGCTAAATAGCTAGAAACGAATTCAAATGAACACTTTTCAAGAAAAAAATAAATCAATTACCTGAATTTTCATGATCCTTGGCTTCCTCACCATTGACGATTCCACTCCCTGAATCCACGTCCATAACTTGGATGTTCGAAGTCAAATTCTGTCCCCTAACAGTCCCATCCTCAATAACCTCCTCAAATTTACTACACTCCACACTAACATCCAAATTATCCGATTTCTCGCTCTCACCCACACCATTTACTTCTGAACACAAGTCATTTTTACGAATACTTCCATCAGTAAAATTCGATTCAATTTGAACAACGTCACCGCTGTTGTGTTGAATTATTGAGTCCATCTCCATGACAGCAATTACCACATTCTCAACTTCCTCAAACTCCTCTTTAAAACAATCAATCTCTTGATTAACGTCCTTCTCACTCTGGATACCAGCCTCCTCGGCAGCTTCCACAGCATCCTTCGAAGCTCCCGGCTCATCGTCGACTCCCGCCGTGTCTTCCTCGTTGGATCGGGCGACTCGCCGTTTAGCTCTGCTCTTCTTCCGACGCATGATTGACTAAATTTAGGAACTCTAAACCATGAATATACAATATTCTAACTGTAACTTACAAAATGGCAAAAAATAAAATACTCCTATAATAATATCAATTGCTTGGTCGAAATGCAGGAAAAAAAAAAAACACTCTTTCCACTGCCGGGCTTCGAACCCGGAAATTCAAAGAAGAATTTTAACCATTGTGCTACAGTGGATTTGATACAACATTTCTGCATAATATTTTATATAAGCTAACTACAAATGCACACATATATGATTTAAAGGTAAAAAACCCTTTCTAGTCCTTCTCGATTTTGATATTGAGGAAATTGGCCTCTCTCAAAAAAATTCAAAGCAATTTAGTCCCTTTCAATTTCGAAAGTAAACAACTAAAGACAATTAATAGCAACATTAATGTTTTTCATCAATTTTACATAAATTTGACCGGTATAATAACAAGTTTAGCTCCCATAATTTACACATTCAATCAATTTGGTCATGATTTAACAAATTTAGCCTATAATATTTTTCTAAATGTGTAAATGATGAGGCTAAATTTGTTGAATTTTAAGAATCAAGACCAAATTAACAAAATATGTAAATATCAAAGGCTAAAATTGTTATCATACCAATCAAAATTATGCACAATTGATGAAAGACATTAACCCCATGATTAATTGTTCTTAATTACTCACTTTCAAAATGATAGGGATTATATTGCTCAATTTTTTTAGAGGAACTAATTTACTCAATTTGAAATTAAGAGGGACTAAAGAGATATTTTTACCTAATTTAAATTACATTTTGGTCACCCAACTTTAAAAAAAGTTTATTATTGCTAATATTATCAAAAGTTAAAATATTGTCGCCAACGTTATCAATTTGTTACATTTTGATCACTAAGTTGTTAACTGTCATTAACGGCATAATGACAAGCTAACATGGCACATTAATTGTCATTAAAAAAAACCAACTATGTTTTATATTGTGAACATTAGTATGAATATAAAAGTTCATTATATCATTGACAACAAAAGAGATCAAGTGAAACTTAAAATTTGAAAAAAGCTTTCTTTGGATGGACGTGAGATTACTTTCAATGAAGTTAAAAATAACAATGGTGGTGAGATTAGTTATTGTACTAATGTAATTAAAATCAATAGTAATATATGTGTTTAGATTCAATAGAATAAAAATTATCATTAAAGACATTAAATTAAAATATACATATATAATACATTATTAAAAATGATTAAAAAGCATTTTAATTTTATATTTATTAATTAATTTTATATTTATTTAAATTTGAAAAAGTTACAGAAAGTAAATTAACTTAATTTAAATAAATTAACTTATAAAAATTAATTTAAATTTGAAAAAGTTAATATTGTGCCACTCACAAACTAGATTATTATATTAAATATATTTTTTAGGTGATAATGTTGGGTAAAAATACTTGAACCAATGAAAAAAGTTGGTTTAATGAAACCAGGGGCGGCCAAATTCACGCCTTTTGATGGCGATGCCACGTTAAAATTCCAGGTTTACCCTCACATTTCAAATTTTAGTATGTCCCCGTTCACGTTCAAGTAAAACAATCTCTACCGTTACTTCCCTCTATCAACGGTCTGGATTCAATTCTCTACCTCGTTATATTTTCCCTCTATTCTGCTTTTAGCTTCAGTTGAGTTCACTGAGTCAGGGGAAGCATATTTTTTTTTTTAAAAGAACCCAAACCATGGCTACGATCAAATGTGTCAAAGCCCGTCAGATCTTCGACAGTCGTGGAAACCCCACCGTTGAAGTAAGTTATTGATTTATTTTTGTTTTCTTATTGCTCCGTTTGGTTGAAGAGAAACCCAAAAACATAAATCCATTATGAGTTAGAGTGATGAATGGTGGTTGAATTGAATCATTAACAGGTTGATGTTTCTCTCTCTGATGGCATCGTCGCAAGAGCGGCTGTTCCTAGTGGTGCTTCCACTGGTAATTTTATTCTCTTATACTTCACTATTATTTGCTTTAGTTGCGCTGAATTTGTACGATGCAATGTATCTCACTGAACCTCACCTGATTTATTATGGAAGGTATATATGAAGCTCTGGAATTGAGGGATGGAGGATCTGACTATATTGGAAAGGGCGTGCTTAAGGTAACTTTTCTTTGTTGCGAGGATTTTAGATTTGAGTCAAAATTTGAACTATTCTTCGTTTCTAGGTATTCCATTCATAAGCTTTTGTTAACTTCATGAATGAAATGCCAATACCTGTTGTGTGTATATACGTATAAAATATTGATGAAGTTGAACTGTTTGTGATGTTTTAATCATCTTGATGATGTTCAGGCTGTGGAGAATGTTAATACAATTATTGGACCCGCTTTGGTTGGCAAGGTATTTTATGGGACTCTAAGTCATGATTTATTTATTTCTTCTACGATCAAGATCATTGATGTGTACAACCTATATCTTATTAATCCTTATGTGCTGACAGGACCCAACAGAGCAGGCCAAAATTGATAATTTCATGGTACAACAGCTTGATGGAACAGTTAATGAATGGGGTTGGTGCAAACAAAAGGTACAGCTATATTCTTTAATCATTTTTTCTCTTCTGGTTATTTTTAATTGCTATTTTTTAATTTGGTAATGCACAATAATTTCAGCTTGGAGCAAATGCTATATTGGCTGTTTCACTTGCTGTCTGTAAAGCAGGAGCTATGTTGAAGAAGATTCCCCTTTATCAGGCATGTATCATGCTGTCATCTTGAGCTGTTTGATTTCTCTCCTAATCCAAGTTTTTCAAGTTGATTCACTGGTTCTGCATATTCTAACTTGCAGCACATTGCCAACCTTGCTGGAAATAAGACCTTGGTCTTGCCTGTACCTGCATTCAATGTTATCAATGGAGGTTCCCATGCAGGCAATAAACTAGCAATGCAGGTAAATTTACTAAAATTTTGTGAAGGATGATTTGATGCCCTTTCTATTTATTGCAGTCTTTGACCGTTTGGACTTGTTCAGGAATTCATGATTCTACCTGTTGGGGCATCTTCTTTCAAGGAAGCCATGAAGATGGGAGTAGAAGTATATCATCACCTGAAGGTGGATTTTCCTCTGGCTCCATTTTCTGCTTGTGTTTTCTACCCTTGTAGTTTGTCTTCACTTGGGTGCTTTTTTAGGCTGTTATAAAGAAGAAGTATGGACAAGATGCTACCAACGTCGGTGATGAAGGTGGCTTTGCTCCTAACATTCAGGTCTGTAAGTACATCTTTTAATTATGAACCAATTCAATGTTGGGGGTTTAGCATGAAGAGACTTTCACTTCTCTTAGAGATGAAGAAATGTTTCAAATGAAATGACTTCCTACGCCTGAGCTCAGATTTTATTGAGCAATAGATCTCAGGATACCAATCATTTGAAGAAGGTGTATTCCATTGATGCTGTAATATGCAGGAAAATAAAGAGGGACTTGAGCTCTTGAAGACAGCTATATCAAAAGCAGGGTATACTGGAAAGGTTAGTTTCAGAAATAATTGGTATATTAACCTAAAATGGCATTGTTAATTCATTATCTACTGTGTTTTCGCTGAAAGCTTATCATAAAAACTGACTATTTTCTGTTGACAGGTTGTTATTGGAATGGATGTTGCTGCTTCAGAGTTCTATGATAACAAGGATAAAACCTATGACTTGAATTTCAAGGAAGAGGTAAAATATGTCCATTTCATTTAAAATCTGCCTGTTTCTTGTAATCTTAATTTAAAGTTGAAATGGTTGCTTATCAAAGAAATGTTGCTGCAGAACAATGATGGATCGCAAAAAATTTCAGGAGACAGTTTGAAGAATGTTTACAAGTCATTCGTGACTGATTATCCAATTGTCTCCATTGAAGATCCATTTGATCAGGATGATTGGGAGCACTATGCAAAAATGACAAGTGAAATTGGTGAACAAGTGCAGATTGTTGGTGATGATCTCCTTGTCACAAATCCTAAGGTAAAATATTTAATTATGGGGATTAAAATATAGAGGTTGGCTTTATGGAGTTTCTAAGTGCTCTATGTTTTCTACTTGCTTCAGCGTGTGGAGAAAGCAATTAAGGAGAAGACCTGCAATGCTCTTTTATTGAAGGTAGCCTGACTATTTTGTCCCCTTGTTCCAGTAACCATGTGCATGATGTAGATTTAGTGGTGTTTTTGTTTGTAGCTATTGGCTCATTATTTGGATGAGTTAAATTTTTTGATGCTGTCAATGCTCTGTAATCGTCAGGTGAATCAAATTGGTTCTGTAACTGAAAGTATTGAAGCTGTAAAAATGTCTAAATCTGCCGGTTGGGGAGTCATGGCAAGCCACCGCAGGTATGACTTCCTCACATTGCAACACCCCGCAATTTGTTTTTGCTATATTGATCTCTTCTGTTTGATCACTAAAATGTCATTTATTTTAAGGGAATATTGTTTGTATTTCCCAAATGGTTTGAGATCAATGAAGTGTTTGTTTCTAACGCAGTGGTGAAACCGAGGATACTTTCATAGCAGACCTTTCAGTTGGGTTGGCAACAGTAAGCATTATACTAATCATACTTTTACCTTTTTTTCATTTTTCACCAAAAAAGTCCATGTTCCATGCTTTTTAGTTTTTCCATTCTTGTGAGTTTTTGAGCTGCATTGTGTTATGCGCCTTGGCGTAGGATTTAGTCACAGGTCTAGATGAGAAAGAATTCTTGCTTCGACCTATGGTTACTCAAAAAGGCAGATTCGTCCTTAACTGAACCCCCTCTCAAAATAACGTTTCTTTGCAATTACCTCTTTATTTCATATTGGCAGCCTTTTATAGACTGTTAATAACAAATGAAAGAGTCCTAATTGACATAAAATAGAATTCCTAACTTAGAGTTTATGAAGGAAACAAAAACCTAATATAGTAAAACTAAAACTCTTAGTAAAACCTGATATAATAAATAAATAAATAAAACAAAAAACTCCTATTGCAATTAAAGTGTCCATATCATTACTCCCCTTCTTGGAATTGAGCTTGTCCTCAAGCTCAAATTCAAAATAAACTTCAGAACTTATCCAAAATCATCTATCTCATCATCATCTTGCTTGCCTTCAACATCTGGTACTTCTATCCAAACTAACCTTTTACATTTGTGTCCCATGGAATAAGACTCGTCACAATTATAACACAGCCCTTTAGCCCTTCTTTCTGCCATTTCTATCCATGTCAATCTCTTAATAAATGGTGCAGAAGAATCTATTTTGCCGTTGTTCCCTGTTAGTTCTATTGTTTGTCCCCCTCCCTTTGCAATGTTCTGAGTTGTTGGAATGATTGAATTGCTGTCAGTGTTTTGGGAAGTTGACCAGTTTAGATTGGTTTGAGATAACATCTTGGAAGAGACTTTTTGTTTACGTTCCAAAGCTCGAGCCATATTCATTGCAACTCCAAGGTTTCCCGGTTGTTGCATCTCAATATCAATTCTAAGTTCCTCTATCAATCCAGCAGTAAAAAGGTTTACTTGTTGTCGAGATCAGTAGTCCTAGCAAGTAGTGATTGAAATTGGCGTTGATATTCTTCTACCGTCCCAGTTTGTCTCAAGTTTGCAAGTTCCCCCAAAGGGGTTATTACTCATAGGTGGCCCAAACTTGATATGACAACACTCTCTGAAGCGTTCCCAATCCAGATTTGCCTCCTCTTCTTCGATTTGATCAAACCATAATTGTGCCTCTCCTAAAAGATGGAATGAAGCTAGGCCGACTTTGTCTTCTTCGTTGGTCCGTTGATTGCCAAAAAATTTTTCGCATTTTTTTAACCATCCTAAAGGATCTCCAACCCCATCATAAGTGGGAAATTCCATCTTAGAGTATCGTGGCACCATGGCCCCACCGTGTTGCGAATCTGAATTTCTTTTCTTGCCTCCATTGCTGCCTTGTTCTTCATTATTTTTTTCTAAATCCCTTGTCTTTTGGACCGAAAGAGATAACATCGCCATCTGCTCCTCTAATGCTTGTTGCCTTGTAGCCATTTGTTCCATGAATGCCTCCAGCTTGGCTGTCAAAGTTTTTTCGTCACCCATGACAGCTGGCTCCGATACCAAGTTGTTATGCGCCTTGGCGTAGGATCTAGTCACAGGTCTAGACGAGAAAGAATTCTTGCTTCGACCTATGGTTACTCAAAATGGTAGATTCGTCCTTGACTAAACCCCTCTCAAAATATCGTTTCTTTTGATAAAATAATTGTTTACCTCTTTATTTCATATTGGCAGCCTTTTATAGACTGTTAATAACAAATGAAAGAGTCCTAATTGAGATAAAATAGAATTCCTAACTTAGAGTTTATGAAAGAAACAAAAACCTAATACAGTAAAACTAAAACTCTTAGTAAAACCTGATATAATAAATAAATAAATAAAACTAAAAACTCCTATTGCAATTAAAGTGTCCATATCACATTGTTTTTCCAATAACAGGGCCAAATCAAGACCGGCGCACCGTGCAGATCAGAACGTCTTGCCAAGTACAACCAGGTAAAGGATTTATTACTCATATAAACTATTATTGCTGTTAGGTTGTAGTTGTGTAGGCACATTCAGACACTCCATTTTGTGTTTCTAGTCTAGGAATCAAATACAGAGTCTGTAATTGCACTAACATGTTTGTGATATGAACTGCAATTATTGCAGCTTCTGAGGATTGAAGAAGAGCTTGGAGCTGCTGCAGTTTATGCAGGAGCAAAGATCAGAGCACCAGTAGAACCATATTGATGGTTTCTTTCTTATGTTGCAACCGGCTTTTCATTGTCTTTTGCTCTTTGCCTTAAAACTAGTAAAGCACAAAGTGAATGATTTTGCAATGTTTTACTTTGCCCCAGTTTTTAGGTAAAGACTTGTAAGTTTCATTCTGATGCTTTGACGTTTCTCATCTCTATTTCCATCTGATGAATTGGGGTTCAAAATGTCATTTTCATCCTGATCCTCAATTAATTTTTTTAAAAAAATGTTCCTGACAAATTTTTTTTTTGGTAAACTACACCGTAGGTCACCCAACTATAGATTTGTTTCTTTTTTTATCACTTAATTATGATTTTTTTTTAAATTGATCAGATAATTAATCGAGATTGGTTTTCCACCTACTAGGTCTTCTATAATCATGCCATCGAACTAGGACTTAGTTGTGGAGCTGTTGATATGGCCTTCCACCTACTAGGTCTTCTAAACCTTATCCTCATCTATATATCTCTAATCATGTTTGTCTTCAAGCACAACTTCAAATGCAACAAACCTATTTTGGACAACAATCTAAGGATATTGATTCTCACCCTTCTCAATGCAAGTTGCAGTCTTCAACCCATCTTGAACATGATGATCGTTATTGTTTAAAAAAAGGATAATCATATGTATTTTTATTGAAAAATGAAAAATATATATTTTCAATTTTAAAATTTTTAATTTTAAGAACCAAGACTAAATTGATAGATAATATAAAATTGAGAGCTAAATTTGTTATTATGCTAACAAGAATGACCAAAATATTAAATTTCGAAAATGTTAATGACTAAAATAGAAATTTTTATATCTAAGTGACCAATACAGAAACACGTTAATAATTGGTGACTCTTTTAAAGTTTACCCTTATTTTTTAAAGATGCCAATTTGAGATATAAAATGTATTTATACCAAGACTCGTTTAGAAAGTCTAGCAATTGAATATATATTAAAAGATAAAGCAACATTTAATCTTTTAACTTGGTGATTTTTCTTATTTTAGTCTCTAAATTTTTGTTCCACATTAATTTTGAAATTTTACAATTTTTCTAATTTTAGTTCGTGTGATGATTTGATACTTTCATATTATATCACTACATCGTCTAAAAAATATCGTATCATAAGAGCCAAAATTAAGAAAACTTACAAAATTCCAAGATTAACATGGACGAAAAAAAAGTTAAAGAACCAAATTTAAAAGATTCATAAAATTCAAGGACTAAATGTTATATTATCCCTTACTAAAAGAAAGAAGGGTCAATATTTGTCCTCTATACCGCTTCATGGCAGTCACACTTTTGGAAATAAAACTCTATGTAGGAGCGTTGGATACAAAGTGAGGAAATAATCAAACGGTGGGAAACAAATAAACGGGATTTGAAATTCAAATTGTCTTGGTTCCTAATCTATCATTAAAAACAAATCCATAATCACCGCTCTTCAACGGACACCTATTTTTGTTCTTTTTTCTGGAAATCTAAAATTCAAACCTAACCTGGAAAGCTTCGTCTCAATCTCTTTTCCTTAAGGTTTGTTTCTACTTCTTTCTTCTTATTCAGTTTCTTGTTATATTTGGCTGACGAGAAAATATTTGGAATAAATCTTGACTTTTTTTTTTTGTGTGTGTGTGAAATTTTTGGAATAAATCTTGACTTCTGTTGTTGAGAGATTCATTAATATTTACCTAAAATTCAAATTTGATCTGCAAGAACTTTCTATTTTAAATTTAATTTAGTAAAAAACTGATAGAAATTCAGAGTCCTATAACTTATGAATTTAGAGCATGAGTGTATGACACTATGACTTAGTCTAGTAAACATGAAAAGATAAGTGTTGATTTTCATGTCCCAGTCCAAGCTTAAAGTTTCAGGTTATTTACTTAGTGACTGCTCTGCAACTTGTTTTTCCTGCTTCTCAATCTTCCAGTTAAAGTTGATCCTGCTATCTCTAACAATTTTATAAATCTTTTTGTTTCTGAAGGTATTGTTTTGGCAGGAATTGTTCAACATGTCTACTACGCCAAGTGATCCACTTCTTCAAGTGGAAACAACGTGCGGAACCCTTTTATATGAACTTCAGGTATTGTTGAACTTTGTTCACAATGGATACCTTTTATATATTTTTTTTCTTGGATGCCTTTGTATGCACATGTTGTTATTTTAAAAGCTTGAACATAATCTAATAATATATACGCTTTCATGATTCCTTGAATAAATTAGATAATCTGGGATGAAGTTGGGGAGACAGATACTGATAGGGATGAAATGCTGCTTGAGCTTGAACGAGAATGCCTCGAAGTATACAGAAGAAAGGTAGATCAAGCAAATCGGTGTAGAGCTCAGCTAAGACAGACAATTGCTGATTCTGAAGCCGAACTTGCTGCCATCTGTTCAGCAATGGGGGAGAGGCCAGTGCATATTAGGCAGGTAAGAAATGAAAGATGAGAACTTTCCCATTACAATAAACTCTTTACTTATCTTCTGGTTCAAAATTTTTTCAGTCAGATCAAAATGCTGGAAGCTTGAAGGAGGAGCTCAGCAAAATTCTTCCACAATTGGAAGAAATGAAGAAACGGAAAATAGAAAGAAGAAATCAATTTGTACAAGTTTTACAACAGATACAAATTATCACAAATGAGATTTATGGATCAGCCAAATTAGTTTCTTCCAAAGCAGTTGTGGATGAAAGTGACTTGTCCTTAAGGAAGCTTGAAGAATTGCACAGACAGCTCAATGAACTTGAGAAAGAGAAGGTCATCAACCTTCTATTTTTCAATTCTTTATTGATTCTACCGCATTAGAACAAATGCAATATCTTTTCCTTACTGACTGATCTCTTTCTTGTGCAGAATGACCGTTTAAAGCAGGTTGAGGACCACCTTACCATGTTGAACTCACTCTGCTTGGTGATGGGCATGGATTTCAAGCTCACAGTTGCTGAGGTCCATCCTAGTTTAGGTGACTCTGAAGGATTTTGGAGTATTAGCAATAACACAATTGAGCAGCTGGCTACTTTGATTAAAAAGTTACAGGAAGTTAAGATACAGAGGATGCAAAGGGTAAAATTGTTAATTTCTGCACTTCGTAAGCTTCAAAATCTCTCTTCCCCACAATCCCTTTTCTCTGACCATAATATGATTCTTTGACCCACGGCAGCTACAAGATCTTGGTACTACCATGTTGAAATTATGGAAACTGATGGATACACCTATTGAGGAGCAACAGATGTTTCAGAATGTTACCTGTAATATAGCTGCTTCAGAACATGAAATTGCAGAACCCACCACTCTCTCTGTGGATTTCATCAAATATGTTAGTGATGCATGTTTCAACGCCAGTTTACTGATTTTCTCTTGGTTTAAAGTATCTAAAGGTAGTAAGTGCAGGTTGAGGCAGAAGTTTCTAGGTTGGAAGAGTTAAAGTCTAGCAAAATGAAAGAGCTTGTCCTGAATAAGAGATTAGAGCTGGAGGAGATATGTAGGAAGACGCACTTGGTCCCAGATTCACAAAGTGCAGTAGAAGATGCCATTGAAGCTATTGAGTCTGGTAACTGCTGATGCTATGTTATATTATTGTCAGCATAGTATCAGTTTAATCTCACTTCCCCTCCCCATCCTACCGAATATCACTCTTTCTTTTTATATCCAGGGGCTGTTGGTGCTGCTACCATACTAGAACAGATTGAACTTCAAATTGCTAAGGTCAAAGAGGAAGCTTTTAGCAGGCGAGAAATACTTGAAAGGGTGGAGAAATGGTTGATGGCTTGTGACGAGGAGTGCTGGCTCGAGGAATATAACAGGGTGGGTGTTTTTGTCATCTGTTGGAGTATAGGCTTTGTTACTTGTAGTGTAATTTCCTTGCTTAATTGTCTGTTATTCAACAGGATGAAAACCGATATAATGCTGGGAAAGGTGCTCATCTTACACTGAAGCGTGCTGAGAAAGCTCGTTCATTGGTTAATAAACTTCCAGGTAAAGAATACATTCTAGATAAAAGGTTGAGAATGTCAACTTCACATTATGAAGCTTGGAGTTCCTCTCTATCAGTTTCTTTTTTCTACCTGTTTTGAGTAATCAGCTAACACAGTGTTGAAGTTGTTTATCATATTAACCCAGGAATGGTGGAGGCATTGGCTTCAAAGACATTGGCATGGGAAAAGGAAACAGAGGTTGAATTTTTGTATGATGGTGTGAGTACTCTAATAACGTAGGACTTGAACCTTTATGACAAGAGGAGAGAAAGTTGCTTATGCTTTTGGTATCTAACTGACACTTATACACTGTGCAGATTCGTCTGCTATCTATGCTTGAAGAGTATACTATTTTACGACAAGAGAAAGAGCAGGAACGGCGTAGGTTGCGGGTATGATAGTATGCTTATTTCCCAATTGCAGTGCATGCGTTAATACTGTTTTACCAAGTTATGGCCAAAGGCTTTATGCAGATTATGAACGTTTTCCTTGGTGAAATTTAGCTAATAGTCAGGCATGATTCTTTTTGTGCTCCAGGACCAAAAGAAACTCCAGGGACAGCTAATGGCAGAACAAGAGGCACTGTATGGGTCAAAACCAAGCCCATCAAAGCCCCTGAGTGTCAAAAAGGGTCCTAGGCATTCAACTGGAGGTGCAAGCAGTAGAAGAGTCTCCTTGGGAGGAGCAATGCTGCCTACTCATAAACCTGATTCCCTTCACTCTGAAAAGGCTACTCCCCAAACACTTCATAAGAGGACTGAGAGAATGTTTCAAAATGACCATTTGAATCACCGCCATGACGATGCCATTCCAGCTTTCTCAGCTAGTAAGTTCTCTCTGTCTCTGCTTGTTACAACCAAGAAATATATCTCAATTCTCAACCGCTTTCTAGCGTAATTAGCAATTGAAATCGGTTTCAGCAAAGCTATCTTGGATATTATTAAATGGGAATCAATTTGAAATTTGTTTGTTCATCCCTTGGTGCCATGAACACATGCCTAGGCAGCCAAAAGTTGCTACAATAAGTTTGTTTATCTCCCTGAAACATTCACCGTTTTGCAGTTAGGAGAGGCCTAGACATTGCTGACATTCCTGTAAGAAAGCACTCGTTCAATGTGGTAAATGCTAATGAACTAGAATCACCATTGGTTCGTAAGCCGTTCTCGCCTATCTCATCCATGGTATCTTCAAAAGCCAATATAACAAACACATTAGAAGATGATGGTGAAACTTTACAGAAAATGCAACCGGTTAATTTTCCATACACTACTCCCTCGAAGACAACGCTTTTGGTTGACGAAGATAACAGAACACCAAAGGCAATGTGTATAGCAGCCATGACTCCAGCATCCACGGTGTCAATTCCGATGCAGACAGCCATGACTCCTGCTCCATTAATAATACCGTTCGGTAAGCCAGTCCAAGAAATTTCTGAAGAGATAGAGCAATCGTTTGAGGAAAGAAGGCTTGCTTTTGTGCTTGCCGAAACACTACAAGTAACAACATCACTGGTACAAGTATGATGTTTAAGAAAAAAACTTGGTTGAATTGAAACTGAATGAGATTGATTTTATTCTTTTATATATGTGTATTGTGTTTCTTCTCCGGTTTGTAAGGGGAAAAAGTCAAGTATAAATTGGCTGTTGATATGCTATGTATGTTCGTCTCATTTGTACCTTTCACATTTTACTGAATTTTGTTGTTATTTTTATTTTATTTTATCTTTTAGTTGAGGACGAGGTTGTCCAGGTCACTTGTCACTGCAATGACTCCGTAAAAGTACTAAGAAAGTTTTTGTATTAGAAGTTAGATTACAATTAGATTAGATTACATTTTGTCTCATTTATTTAAAATATAGGCAAATTAATCCTTATACACGATAAATTAAAGAGCAAATTGATTGTTTTGTTAAAAATTTCGTTCATTTTACTATTAAAAGCTAATCCATGTATGATAGCATGAGGTACATGTGACATGTTATGTGAAATTATTTTATTATTTTTTTAGTCACGTTAGTTTTAACAGTAAAAATATATAAAATTTTAATAGGTCACTTTTTATTTAACGATGACTAATTTCCTCATTTTTGAATAAAAAAGTAAAATACAACTTGACTCCTAATATAAGAGTCTTCATGTACTTTTACCAATATTTTTCTAAATTTTTATAAGGTTAGCTCATTTTCTTATTTTAAGTTTTAAAAATTATTTAAGAGTTTATATTTTTTAATTTCTATTTTAATGTTTTTCAGGTTTTTTTTTTTTAGTTATTGAAATATTCTTTGGGCAAAAGCAAAGGTGGGGAAGTTGTAAGTTTATTTTCTGATTTGAAAATTTTAATTTAGAGTAATTACAGCTCGATAAAAAAATAGTACATATGATTAATATTGATATTGCATCCTGTTCAAAAAAGAAGAAGAAGAAAGATATTGCATCATTTTGTATATATTTTTACGTACATAATTTACAAACAATTATATTTATTAAATAGTTAAATAATTATTTGGAACTTGACCTTAACAACAATTCTCATTTTAGGATATGGATTTTTTTGTCTAAATTAGTCACCGAGCTTAGTAATTGTTCCAATATTAGGACTTGAACTGGGTCATTGTTCCCATATTGGGGCTTGAACTTTTTTTTATTAAAGTTAATCTCTAAACTTGACAATTATTTTCACATTGAGATCTAAACTTTAGGGGTTTCAATAAAATATTAGGGACTAACTTGGGTTAAAAAAAATTCAGGCTCTAAAGTAATAGCAACTGCTAAATTCAAAAACTATTTTGAACAAAAAAAGTTTAAGCTTCGATATGGAAACCATTATCAAATTAGGTATTAATTTTAAAAAAATTGAGAGGAAGTATCAAATTTAAATTTCATAAAGTAATTTAACCTTTTATTAAAAATAACTAAATATTATATAATATTATAATGCTTTTGACATTTGATATAACGTTTTGTCTTATTTTTAATAATTTAATTTAGTATACTAAACTTTATTTAAACTGAAGAGACAAAGAAGATGTGAGTAGTTGGAAAATGGCATGTCTCCAACCTTAGCTTTATAGCGTTTAAATATATATATTTTTAAGCTTTAAATAATTACAAATGGCATTTTAAATGGAAATTTGTTTTTTAATTACTAAATTTTCATTTTCTTTCCTCGAATTTCTATCTTTGCTATTTATTAATTCACTTTTATTAAATTTCCAAGACGGACGTGAAACCATTTCCTTAACCAAAATTCATACTCTAAATTTTACAGATAAAATAATAATAATTATTTTGATAATTGAAGGAGAATAATGTGATTGTTTGGGATGGAAGAATCTTGTTACTAAGAGATTGTTGGCAAATTATTAATTGATTTCACAATATTAAATCAAATAATATTTTATATATTATATTTTTTTTTGCATTTTTTCTACTTTATTTATTTCTCTTGCAAAACCCTAAATTATTGTTTCCTGAACAAATTCTTGTCTCACACAAAAAGTATAGCATTTGTTCTCTGTAATATCTGGATAATTTTTTTTTCGATTTTCTGTCAGCATTTTCAAGCTTTGGCCTCTTTTGGGTGTTCTCAGGAATGGTGAAAATTTAAGCCCAAAAAAAATTGTGTCTATATAGAAAAAAAAAAACCATATGCAATTTCATGTTCATAAAACTGGGTTTGTTTTGATCTTTGAAGTTTTTTTTTTTCTTTTTGTAGTAATTCATTTTCAAATTAAATGTTTTGAACCTTCTGATCACTCAGGTTCTGGAAAGGGTTTTGATCTATAATGGATAGGTTGGGTTCAGGGTTTTTGGGGTTGGTCAAAAAGCATATATGAATGGAGGAGAAAGAGGGAGGAAGGGTTGGTGTCATAGTGAAAGGAGATGAAGCTGCACCCAGAAGGGAAAATCCCATGTGTTTGGGCGGCAGTAGCGAGATGATGAAGAAAAAACGAGGAAGACCCAGAAAGTATGGAGCAGATGGGTGTTTGGCAATGGCATTGTCAGTAATGCCCATATCATCCTCGATTCCACTGTCTCGAGAGTTTTGGCCTTGGAAACAGGGTGAGATGGTACAAAAGTCACAACAAAAGTATGAGATCGAGAGCAGCCCCCCAGCCCGAGGTACTTTTTATTGGGTATTTAATTTTGAAGTGTTATTGAAACACAAAACTGGTTTGATGATGATGTTGCAAAACATGGGGGAATCTCTGTCTTGTCCTAACCACTGTTACTCACTGCCACTTTCCTTCCTTTATGCTTTATTAGTTCTTTTAGTAGATAAAGTAATATATATATATATATATCAAGTATTAGAGTCCACTTGTCTTAGGAAGTCATAAAAAGGAATAAGTCCTGAATTTTTTTAGTATAGTGGGACTGTAATTTACCTACAAGTCACAAGCCTTCAACCGTTTTGATCTTTGACATGAACCTTGAGGCTGTAATTTTGAAAATTAGATTGTTTTCTTACAACGCAATTAACTAATTTGTATACTTTATTATAGGTAACAAAATTGCATATTTTGTGGGGGCAAATTTCACACCTCATGTGATCACTGTTAATTCTGGCGAGGTATGTTGTGTAAAATTGTCTCTATGACTAAAAAAGAAAGTAAAGTTTTGAGATTCGGATCGCATTTTGCTTCCTCTATTAAAAATATTGAGTAAATCACTAGTCTCTATACATTAGATCAAAAAACATATTAGTCTTTTTGTTAAAAGATATCATTTAGTTCTATTGTTAAATATTAATCATGCACGTCACCACAAGGTAAATGTGACACACAGTGCGTCATTGTCTGGTTATTTCATCAACCACACTAGTTTTTAACAATATAAATGCATGAAATTTTTAACAAAAATGATTAAATTATTTTTTGATCTAATATAAAGAGACTAATTTGCTCATTTTTTTAGTATGGGGCAAAATGCAATTTGGGCTTCTATAGTAAGATTTTTGTTTTATCTACGGTATTACTTTGGTGGATGCTAATTGCACAATGATCCTGTTTCTTCATTCTGAGAACTGAGATGTTCTTATTCTATGCCCTTCAGCCTTGTGTTTTTCTTTATCTCATACTTTCTTTACGATTGCCATAGGATGTTACGATGAAGGTAATGTCTTTCTCTCAACAAGGAGGTCGTGCGATCTGCATTCTCTCTGCTAATGGCACTATATCAAATGTTACCCTTCGTCAACCTACTTCATCTGGTGGTACTCTCACATATGAGGTGTATCCCTTCATCCTCTACCATGGGCTTAAACTGCATAAGGATGCATGAAACATTTCTTAATAATCCTGCTTCATGATTTCTACAGGGGTGGTTCGAGATCCTATCCTTATCTGGTTCATTTATGCCTACCGAGAATGGCGGAACCAAGAGTAGATCTGGTGGGATGAGTATTTCTTTGGCAGATCCAAATGGTCATGTTCTAGGTGGAGGACTTGCTGGTCAGTTGGTAGCTGCTGGTCCTGTGCAGGTAACACCATTGCAATGGAACAACAAATTTGTGGGTATATACTATGACTGTTTAATACCTGGTTTCTCGATCCAACAGGTGGTTGTGGCCAGTTTCCTGCCAGGTCATCAGCAGGAGCAGAAGCACAAGCAACAGAGAACTAAAGCTGCTGTTGTAAGCAATACCAGAGAATTTAAGGTGTCGTACGGTGGGGTTATGCCAATTCTCACCTCTGCATCATTCCCTATCCACGGGTTTAGAGATTCTGCTATTGACAGTAGTAAAACATCTTCAGCCGGAGAGGAATCGAAAGGCCACAGTCTATCGCGGTGTGAGGTTTCCAGTTGATAGCATATGCATTGTTGATTTTAAGTAGACAAGCAAGTCCATAACAAATATAAGCTCATTGGCTTCTTACGTAGGTTGAGATGGTTTTAACCCATAATTGTGCTCTCGTCTTGTTAGGATTGAGTAGGATGAGTAGTCATGGTGTATTATTTAGATCTTGTCTTATTGATGTAAAATTTTATAAATGATTTGAAGTCTAAAATGTATGTTGTTTTTGTTATGCTCTATTTAGAAGACTGTATAGTGCTGGTAAAAGTTACCATAAAGGTCCTGTATTAAAACTCAAGTTGCATTTTGACCCCTACAAAAGAATGAACAAATCAATCTTTGAACAATTGATCAAAAAGTAAATTAGTCTTTTTTTATTAAATATCTTATCATTGCATTGTTGCCGAATAAAATAACCAAACAATAACTTGTGACATACGGTGCAAAGATCAATTTTTAAGTGTAGAAATGAATAAAATTTTTAACAAAAAAAAACTAATTTGCTCTTTGATCTAATAGAACTATCATACCAGAACTAATTTGCCCATTGATCCATGTTTTTAATAGAGAAAGCAAAATGGAATATGACTTTTAATAGAAGTATCTCCATGCTACTTTTACCCATATTTTAGAAAAAATGAATGGAAATGAGCGTGTGTTCTTACATTGAACCAGAAAACTAGCATACAACTATTACTCAATCATACTATCAAAAGGATACTTAAAGATGAAGCAGCAGCAACAACTATTTGAAGTTAACAAAGAGTTTGATTAAAAGCAAAAATGCCCCCAAAAAGTAAGAAAATAAGGGGTCATAGTTTAATCACCTTTTCCTTTTCTTATTACCAGCAGCACTGCCTTTGTTGAAGCCCCTAAAATCATTAGTGGTTTCAGCAGTGTTCTGTTTCTTCAAGCCTTTCCTTCCTCCAAATCCAAACTTAGAATTCCTGATCTCCCTGTTTTTCATATTCTTACCTTTTCCACCACCATGCTGCTTTGCCTTCCCTCCGGATCGATCCCCGGGTGAGACCCCTGGCCTTTTCTTGCTGGATCTCTCGAATGCTTTACCATCTTCAAAACCCAAGTCTAGCTCACTGTCTTTACCACTGGCAGGGAAGCCGCTCTGCTGCCTTTGCTTCCTCCACTTCTTAACAGCCTCAATCTCATGTTTTTTCTGCTTGGCTCTTTCTTTCATCTTCTCAGCTTGAACCTCCTTAGCAATTTTCTTGGCTTCTCTGGCCTTTCTCCTCTCCTCAGCCTCTTCAATCTGTCTCTTCTGCGACAAAAGCCTGCCTTTCACCTTCTGCATATGGGCATCTGTCTTAACCATCTCCGCATAATAATCCGGAGGCCTAAGGAAAGGTAGCTTCATCGACTCAAACTTCTCAAATGCCAACCTTGTCCCCTCCAATGCCTGCGTGTAGAAAGCGAGCTCTCTAGCCAGGTCATCGTTCACATCCACCTCTTTCTCTTGATCAATATCAAAAGAAAGCTTGTGCATCCATTCAACATTTTCCGGCCAGCTGATATCTTCAAGCTTCTCAATGAGCCCATCTCTATTGTATATAGAGTTCTTCGAAGGCTCGGCCAACTTCACATCTTCCTCTTCTGAGTCCGACTCAGATTCAAACTCTTCCTCACTAACATCATCCATAACATTGCTATCATCTTCCATGACATTCTCAACTTCATTACTTCGCAATCCCATTGAATCTAACCTACCATCAAAAAGGGGGGAATTTCAAAAGCTCATATGAAGCACATATGGTTGGGTAATTTCTTATTCCACATAAAGCAACAAGCAACAGCAAATCAAATTCAAAAATTTCCTAAAGAAACTACACAGAAATCAAATATGGCGTAACATTTTCTAAAACAAAAATCAGGATTTCACATTCAGCCCATTAATATTCCTCAACAGCGAGCAATAGCACAAAACAAAATCTGGATTTAGAGCCACTTTCTACAGAATAAAAATAAAAAATCTTGTTATCTGATATCGACATCAGGCTTGTATTTGTGTTTTTTTTTTTTTTCACAAGAAAATATAAAATCAAGCACATAAACTAAAATCATACCTCAATATTTGGAAACAGTGAAAGGCGAAAACTAGAAGAAGGCGAAAACTAGAAGAAAATACTCTGGCTGCAAGCAATATTCGAAACCTCTGCTAAACCCTAAAATTTATATATAATATATTTTCAGGGTAAAAATACCTCTCCAATCCCTCTCAAATTTGATACTGAACAAATTGGTTCTTTCAAAAAAAATTGGAACAATTTAATTCTCTTAATTTTGAAAATGAACAATTACTCACAATAATTAATATTTTTTATACATAATTTTAATTAATATAATAATATATTAAGTCCTCAATATTTACATATGTTATCAATTTGATCATGATTCTAAAAAGTTATTTGAAAATAATGAATTAAATTTAAAAATCTAAAACATTCAAATATATATAAAAACTGTATCTTCAAAGATAATTATAAAACAGATAAAATGTAAAAACTTTGAGGACTAAATTTGTTATTATATTAATTAAATTATGTAAAATTGATGTGATTAATTAACTTTAGATACCTATTTTCTAATTTGATGGAAATTAAATTACTTTAATTTATTTATAGGGACTAATTTATTCAATATTAAATTTGAGAGAAATTAGAAAAGAAATTTATCTACTTTTAGCTCTAGGTTAGTTTAGGAATTTTAAAAACTTATTATAATTAACTTTGACTTGGTTATGTAAAGTCTACTAAACAATTGAACTTATGTTGTTGGTTTATTAGTTAAGGGTGCTCATCTTACAACTAACGTGGTGGGTTCTAAGTACTAGAAATCGTTATTATATATGTGTTGATAATATTTCCTCCTGTAAATAGCTTGTGAGTTGTATATATATATATAAAAGAGTATCAGAAATGTAAAATTATATGGTATTATTGAGGTTTTAAAACTTAATATGTATATTATATTATATTTTTTATTTAGATTTAATGGTAAAACAGAAAACTTTTAGGAAAAAATAAAAGAAATTATCTGCTTCTATTATGTACATGTGTTCGTAATAATTTGCTTTTGTAAATGGTGTGCGAATTATATATATATATATATATATATATTAATATTATAAGAATATTAGAAAGGTAAAATTATATTTTTTTAAAAGTAAATATGATACTTGTTTTTTTTACTTGGCTGACAGTCTAAGGGAAATCTGACACGTGGTCACCAGTGCAATGACATGGCACAAAGCTGATGTGGATTTTAAACACCCATTAAATCATTAAAATTAATTAAATAGTTAAAATAATAAAACAAATAAAATAAATAATTAAGTAAAATTAAAGGAAAGACATGTCCCGACACGGAAGAGTGTATAACAATTTTTTTTTTGAAGTATTTGTTAGTGATGGTTAATATTATAAAGTTTATAATAATTTTGTTAAATTTCTTCAAGAAAAGCAAATTTATCAACACTAAGCATATGACTGGAGAAAACGAAAATTTTGTATTTTCTTCAAAAAGTTTCATTTGTGTATGATAATAATAAAAGTGTACATCTACGGTAGAATTTGAAAATAATATTATTGATGAAATGATTAAATATTCATAAATAATAAAATGAATATAGAAGATAGCTTAATTTTACCCAAAAAAAAAATTTGACAAAGAACTTCAGTGAATATGCAACTCTTGATGGTAGGAAATATAACATTATATAGTAAACAATAAATAAATAAAAACAATTTCTACGAGAATAATTTAGTAAAATGTACTTTTATTAAAAATAATAAAATATTATCAAACAAGATAATGTAACATATTTTAAGATATGTTGAGTAATTTAAATAGTGAATAATCCTATTGTAAAAAACAATCAAATATTCTCAGATACAATATCACAAAAAGTAGAACAGCTATCAATATCTATTAGAAAGCAAGCTATCAATCTTTCAATCCGCTACAACAGCTCATTTCTCTCTGTGACTCTAATAAAGGATATAAACAAAAGGACTAGCTATCGCCTCAAGTCGGACCAAGCCATGCATCTCTGTCTCTAATATGTTACCTGTTTCATTCACTTACAAAGGCACAATCATGTGGGAGTTTCTCACTGAAACCACATCTACCCTTGTCATGGAAAGTTTTGATGACCCTCAAAGTCTCTTCTTATAATTTCCAGCACTAATTCATTCCAGGTATCAACAGGACCTGGCATGCACCAGTGCAAGCAATCTTGAGGTGGAGGCTTTCCGTCTGGGCCAACTTTTGTGATCTTATTTGGATCAGGGCTTCGAAAAGGGCCTGGATGCCCATCATGTCGATACCCGAACACTTTGGTAATATCCATCATCCTCAACTTGGACTTATTCGTCCCTTTCTTAAAGGCAAGTTCAAAACCCATCACTTGTTTCTTATGCATTATACTCGTAAAGCCATTTTCCACTAGTTCATCAGTTGCAAGAGGCTTTACCTTTCCGGTACATGATCCACCTGTATTCCAAGCTCCACCTTCATAATGGTCAGGAGAAAAGGAACGTACAATAGTCAGGCCTGTGTAATTAGGATGTGTAACAAGAGCAGACAGAATTGTCTCAACAGAAATTCCAAATGCGTCAACATTATTGACCTTCATAGGACGAGAACGATCCGGCCACCATAATTGTCCTCCCACAATCTCATTGCTCAATACATAGACAGACTGTTTGGCAAACCAATGGCCAGAAGAAAGAACAATCACATCAAACTTTGGGATGAGTTCCATCAAGTTGTCATCAGGAGCATCGAGATGCAGCTTGGTAACACCTTTGGGAGCAAAGTCAAATTTTTCATTAGTTTGACGGACAAGCCAGGAGGACCATACCCGGACAATCATTACAGATGTAGACTTGAAGTACCATCGATGCATTCTTCGGTTTCCTCGATTTTTTGGAACTTCAACCTGAAATTATCCCAAATTTTTCTTTCATGAGAAACCAGTACTAACGAAGAAAAGAGCGCAAAAGATCAATCTATATCATGAAAATAGGTGCACAGAGTACATATCTAGTTTCTCACACTTGAAGAATACAAAGTGATAGAAAATTACTAATTTTTTTTACTAATGCTAATAATATATGAAACCTCTAAGCCACAAGAGCCTATCGCAAAGCTACCATTTTTCTAATATTTTTAAGCTAAGAAAAATCTGAAGAAAGCAAACAACCAGTTAAAAGAAACCAGAGTTCTTCCCTTTGTTAGAAAAATTATGGTGCAAACTTGCACAAATCTCAGAGTTTGACAATGTTTGGTCTTCAGAAATAACTGGCAGTTTAGAATTCAAGGTACTTGCCTGCCAGAGAAGACACAGCATTGATTCCATCTGATTTCGAGCAACAGAATCACCAATGAAAGCAAGTGTCTTTCCTCTCATCAACTCTAGAAACTTCTTAGCATCAAATCTGGGAAGGTCACATTGGGAGGGTTTCCAACGCCAATTCTCATAATCCTTGTCAGGCCTCCCATTACCCTGGCAATTCTGCATCTGTGTTATGATAGGGCAAGAGGAGTTGGTGTATGACGGCCCTTGTGGATCATAGAACCACTTTCCATCGTACAGATCACAGCCTAGAGGCCAACCAATCAAAATGAGAATCAGAACATCAAAGAGGGACTGGAAGAGAAGATAGGATGCAAATACTTAAGGAAGACTTCAAAAAGAACATTGTCTCCCACAAAAAGAATAAAGGGATCAATATAGCTGACAAGATGTCTATGGAACTTTATCTCTCTCATTTTCTTCTGTAAATAATCATATAGTTTAATAGCAGTTTATTAGCACATCAAGAAAATTATGATTAAATTAAAAGAAGTATTATCAGATATTTCTAATAGCAAGTACAGAATTGGGACTTCAACATTTAAATGCATCAATTCTGAACAATGCCACACAAAATAGATAATTGACCACAAAACATTTCAATATTCACATTCTACATATCTTCCCTCAGCTTTGAGAAACTTTGTACCATAATCTCGGGAATAAAAGGTAAGCAAGACGTAAGCGTTGAACAAACTTGACACTAGTCTTGATAAATAAACCATGTAATAGAAAGATACCATGTTAGAGATCTTCCATAAACCTCTTAGAGAATATAATAAATATGGAACCAGTAAAAGATGCAGATTCCAGCTCTACTATAGCAAAAGCAATAAAAAAAAAAAAAGAAGTATGCAAGGTAATAATTGATCTAAAATCAGATGTTACATCAAACTGAGAGTAACAGAATACTACCTGAATCAACTGAATTGTTCTCAGATGCATTGCTAGATGCAGAACTGGAAGTGTCCACCTTCTTTTCTGTTGGTCTAGACAATGATTCTGAAAGCTGTCCAGGTTTCTCCAGCACCCCATTTTTTCTTGAATCAAGAGAACCTTTTTGAGAAGTAGGCAGCTTTTCATTAGACTCGGATTGCAATGTATCCTTATCAACAAAAGATATAATGGATACTAGTGCATTTTCATTATTATCAACAACAGAGTTATTTGAACTCATTGTAAGCAATTTTACATTATATGATCTTGATCTACATTCTTATCAGCACTCTAATCAGAAATAGAAGCAGGCAAAACAACAAACTGTTGATTGAAACAAGTTTATAAGAACGGTACCTGACTCAACTGAATTGCTCTCAGATGCATTGCTAGATGCAGAACTTGAAGTGTCCACCTTCTTTTCGGTTGCTCCAAACGAAGATTCTGGAAGCTTTACAGGTTCCTCCGGTATCTCATTTCTTCTTAAATCAACTGAATCTTTTGTAGTAGGCAGTTGCTTGTTAGACTCCGATCGCAATGAATCCTTATCAACAGAAGATCTAATGGATACTTGTGCATCTTCACTATTATCAACACCAGAACTATTTGAAGTCATTGTGAGCTGTTCTAAACTCGACCCTGATACATCCTTAACAGGCAAAACTATTTTCCTATTGACACCAGAAATATACTCACTAACAGTTGAAGTGATAGGGTATGAAACCAGAAGCCAAGAAGCAAAAATTAAGAACATTGCTAGTAATGCCATTGAAGCTGCAATGAAGGAAACGCCCCGTGGGAAAGCAGCCATTTTAAGAGAAGTTTTTGAGGAAGCCAATGTCATGGTAAAAGTAGTAGAAAAGAATCGTTTAACATGAAATGTTTGAATACCAGCAACCTGACTAAACTGTCATAGATTGAAACGCTCGAATTTGTGATTTTGGAAATGCCCCACCAATACCAGACCTGTAAATGGGTAATTAAATGCAGGATTATGGGTTTAGAAGGCTTGAATTCCTCCTCCAATCCTGAGAAAAAAATAAACCTACAAAATCAGGAAACAAGAAGCGTGGTCAAACACGGAAATTCCCAAAATTAGGAAAATCATAAAACTACTAAAGGAAATAGTAGACATCTTTCAACATACTTTCAAAATGGGAAACTTTTTTTTGTGTTTGATGAAAGAAGATCAGCACACAATTAAAGCATAATTAAATATCTAAAATGAAACCCCCGGATTTATCAAAATCCAAATAATATAAAATAAAAATTGAATGCCGATATGGAATTCGAAAAAAGAAATCTGAAATCCAACCTCGAATTTACAATGTTCATAGAACAAGAGAGGAAGGAGAAAACTTTTTTTTTTTTTTTTGGTGCGATCTTAGAGAGAGAGAAAAATTGGCTCGGATCGGGAGAAAGGGAATTTATTAAACAATTTGGAGTATAGAATTTCTTTTAAAAAAATTTTGTTGGGGATTTTGTGCTCCACCTTATTTCTCTTATTAAACACTTCCATTTACAACCCTTTTTTTTTCTTTTCCTTTTTTTTTTGTCAGATATTGTCCTCGAGTTTTCTAACGAAGAAAATTACAGAGAAGGTTAACAACGAAACTTATTTACTAATTACGATGCATCATTACCGTCAAACAAACAACTAAAGAATGAACTTTGATATTCCTTTTCCAAAATAATTTAATTAATTCAAAAGTCAATTTAGTATAGCTAGTTTTATTTTTTATTTAAATACATTATATTTATTTGTTAAAATTTTGGTGCAAAATTTGAATATTTAAAATTATATATTTTATTACTAATTGGCATGAGTATTTTTGTCGATACAGGACACATAAGTTTGAGCGCACTATCTTTTTATTTACGAGTTGAAAAGGAGCCATAGATAATTCTATACTTTGTATTAAAAAAACACATATATTAGAACCTATAACAATATTCTTAAAAAACAATTATATATTTTGTTAAAATTAAATATATAATTAAAATTACAAAAATATTTAAAAGTTAAAAAGCGAAAAGATATTAAGACATTGTATAAGTTTTTCTCAAAAATATATTAAGTTATATATTAGTTTTATTTAACAAAATATTTTAAATTAAATTTAGACTTTTAACATTAATTTCTATGTGAAAGATTAAATATTAAATACAAATGTGTCGATTGAGTTTTAACTCAATTGACATGATTATTGTTCTCAATGTAAGAGAACATGAGTTCGAGCGTTGAATCTTATTATTCCTATTAACATAATTTAAATTATTATTTTTCAAATAAAACATAATTAATATTAAAGATTTTTAAAACAGAATTTGAAACTTATATATTAATACAGTTTTGATTAGAAAATTTTAAAATATTTAAAGTGATTTAACTATTTATAAAAGTTATACAAAGATTAGAATAAGTTAAAATTTTCTTATTTAAAATAAAATTCTTATTGAGTTAAGATTATAAATTAATCGGATGCTAAGTTAATTAAGAAATTATTAATATATATTTTATTAAATAACTATTACTATTATTTTCATTGCTTTTTATCTTTTCATACTTATATATAATTTTAAGTCAAAAATTAAAATCAATATGTTTACATTATATAATTTTAAATAAAAAATTAAAATTAATATGTTAAGAGAGTGAACCATGTTTGATAGGTTTATAAACAAATTAACTGTTATCCATTTAATTTAACTTTAAAAAATTACTGAACTATAATTTTTAACAAAATTATTAAAGGTTAAAAAACAATTAGGTTGCTAAAATTTTATAAATGTATAGTAATATGATAGTTACAAAATTTATATAATTCACACAATATTTTTTTAAATGATGCAAAGCATTTAAGTAAATATTTTTTGGTAGAATAAGTTAATAAATTGTAGTGTTTGAGAGAAAAATTAAATTGTTGTAACACTCTAAGTTTGTTCAAATGTTCGATTAGATTTGGAGCGTTATAGTAATTGTCAAAATAATTTTCTCGATCAATCATTTATTTAATACACATCAAAATATAAAAATCAAACATACAAATAAAATATAAAAATTATATAAAAATAAATATAGAAAAATAAAATCAATTAACACAATTTAGTCAAATAACCAAACTATTAACCAATATAAAAGTGATCAACTAATCAAATTGTCGTAACTATATGCCAAGGCTAAAACTATGAGAAAAGTGTTTTTTATGAAAAATGGATTGCAGAGACTCTTTGAAGATGTTATCGAACATAAACTCGTGAACTATCTCTTACTTGTGCATGGAATTAAAAATTCAAACGCTGAACTTTTTACAACTCAATGATGATTCAATACTTACAACTCAGTGGTGATCCAATACATTTTAAACTACCAATGTGTATAGTTAAAATAAAAGCATTCTAATCAGATACAAATATATTTATATAATATATATTTATGTAATAATTCGAGAAGTGAAGGTCATATTCAATAGAATTTTTCAAAGACATGGTACAATCATAAATCAGTTACAAAATTACAAGGAAGCATTATTAAAATATTTAATAAATAACGATAGTATTTTGATACAATGTTCAAGTTGATTTAATCATTTTGACCAAATAACACAAGGAAAAATACTTGTACACACAAGTGTCCAACCAAACCCTAAACGATCAATAAAAAATGCCACAAGTACTAATAATGACAATACTTTGTTGTGCAATAAACTTGACCAAGGTGAGTTTAAATATGTGGTGCGTTTGCTTATGATAAGTGTAAAAATAACGGTGGAGATGAGATTAAATATTTTAGCATAAAAAAATAAATAAATTAAATAATAAGCAATAATGGAACCCTTATACTCTATGATATGTCAGTTGTACCTAAATTAAACTTGATTAGACAGCAGCAACCCGATTTGGGGAGTTTTTTTTTGGGGGGTTGGGTTGAAGAAACTTTGGCTTATGTATGGCTGTGGCAATTAAAAGCAAGTGGAGGCAGCCGCGAAGCAAGAATTGTGGTAGGCGAAAAGCAAAAGAATTGAAGCAAATCTCAGCGGGGGACGACAAGCAGGCCGTTGGCAACCATATAATGGAGGGATTTAAAAAGCAACATTGGAAGAAGCAATCACCAGACAACTAGGACTAGTAATATAATGGATTTTTTACTGATATAAGTTAAAAAAATTATATACTAAAATAAGTTATCAGCTGGATTATTTATTAAAATGGGTTTTTTTTTTATTCGCGCCTATCTGACAGGCGTGACTCTTTTTTTTATATTAATTTTTTTTATTTTTTAAATAAGATATTATTTTTTATTTTCGGATCAATATGAGATACGAATACAGGTTGTGCCTATCTTTGAGACGCGACTAGTTGAGCCTTTCTCAGAGGCGCGACTAATCTTGTCTATCTCAAAGGCGCAAATAGTGGGGCCCACAGAACGTCTGTTGCTTAAAATACAAAACACTAGAAACATTGATATTTGTGGGTGTTAAATAATTTATATAACTTAATCTTGATATTCAAGTTGATATAAAAAAAATTAAATGAGTTAACAGCAACCATTAACATCAATACTTAACAATAACTTAAAAATTTAAATGAGCTTAAACATCATTTGTCCAAATTCATTTTCAAAATGAAATGATTTTTAATTTTTTATAAACTTATATTTTAAACTCACCAAATACTAAACTAAACACAACAATTTATAACTTAATCCTAAATTACTAATAAATTAATTTTAAAATAATTACAAACACAAAAATTTTAACATAATCCTAATTTACTAATAAATTAATTTTAAAATAATTATAAAAACAAAAAAAATTACATTCATACAAAATATTAATCTAAAACTATAAACACTAAATATAAATATTTTATAATTAATAATTAATAACAAAAAATTACATGCATGCAAACAACAGAGGTCGCAAGAGAGCTCTTGTCTTGAGCAAAAGGGGCGTGGGTGGGCGATGCACTCTGCAGGAGGGGACTGTCTGGGCAACCCATTCGCGCCTACCTGTCAGGCTCGATTAATCGCGCCTATCCGACAGGCACAACCCGTTTTTACCCGTATTTTGACTCGTTAGATCGTATTTTTACCTATATATATATTTAAATATCTTTAATAAAAATAACAAATAAGAATATTTTATTTAAAAAACAAAAAAAATTAATATAAAAAATTGAATCGCGCCTGTCAAATAGGCGCAAATGAGAAAAACAACCTATTTTGATAAATAATCGGACTGACAACTTATTTTGATAAATAATTTTTTTTTAAATTATTTCAATAAAAAACCTAATATAATTAAAGCAAAGAGGCGGCTGATTTGGAAGGCAACTCACATCAATAATTTGGGATGAAAATTAAATGATAATATTTTATACAATATTTAAAATTATTTATATATCTTTTTAATTTTAAATAGGAATATAATATATTTTAGTGTACTCAAACTTATATTTTCTTGCTCTAATAACAATATTGATGCTAATCGAGTTAAAATTCAATTGGTAAAATTAAAGAATATTTGAATGCAATTAAAATCCGTAGTTTGGAGATAATCACTTCTAATGCATGAGAACGTGGATTCGAGCGTGCTGAAATGCATTATTTTTCTATTTATAGGTTGGGAGACTATAATCAATTGTAGGTATTGTATAAAAAAAATAGATATGATCAAAATTTTTAATAAAATTATTAAAAAAATAAAATTATTTGTTTTTAATTTAAAATCATATATATTAAACTGGTGTAACACATATCAGTATTTGACTGGTCTTCATAGAATTTGAGTCCAAATCAACAACACATAAAGCAGTCCTAAAAGAAACATCAATTAGTTGCAGAGCAGTTTAATACTAATACCACATTTTTACTACTAGGCCTACGATTTTGACTCTTTCGTATTGCCCAATGCAAATTATTAAACCCACCAACTGCACCTATAGGATTATAAGAATATAAAAACCAACATACTCTAAATAAAAATTATATAAAACTATAATTTCACATCATTTCTATCTATTTTAATTATTAACGAAATTTAATAACATATTTTTTAGACAAAATAACATTTTTAAATATAAAGCAAATTATTAAAGAAATATTAAATTTCATAATTCTTTTTTTTATTTATTTTTCATATTCATTTTATACGACTATTCAATGGAATTGTGTAAGAAAAACATATTATATTAACATAAATCATGATCGTTATGGTCGACCACCTTTTCTTTCTTTTACCTTTTGATTTCTCTACATTATATTTAGTTACGTGCGATAATTTAAATATAAATTAATATTAAATTCACACATTCAAACATAGATGTCATTTAAATTAAACACGTCATAAATATATATATATATATATATATATATATGCACAGGGATAGAGATAGAGGGAGGCAAGCAGTGGCCTTGCTCCCCTCCCCCAAATAGTAGGTGTTTTATTTAGCTCCTTAAATTTTTATAAATTTACATGTTAGTATAATAATAAAATTACATTTCAACACCTAATAATTTATGATTCCTTTATAATCCCCTAAAGCAATTTTCTACTTTGTCCCTATATATATAAACTTTGACCCCATAGAACCCTAACATCCGACTTTTGTATAACTCATAATTCTCCCATTTGAATCTAATTATGATATTAGAATTATAATCTAAGAGTCTCGAGCTATTAAAAAAAAAAAACACGATATGTTTTTCAAAATTATCATCATTCTCTCACTAACTTTTAAACATTTAACAATGATAATCTAAACCGAATTTCATAATTCTCGCCTCTGCTATATCTATCTATCTATCTATCTAATAATTTAACAAAAATTCAAAGCCACCACAACGAAAGAACTTTCGAGAATTTTCTTTCTTCAAACGGTGAAAGAAGATGATAATCGATTAACATCTTTCATCTTTTGTTTATATTTTCATTATAATTACATTTAATAATATTAATCTAATGGTCATGAATTATGGTTACTAAACTTAGTGGAAATCAATGGATGAAAATGTGTTCATCCACTAACCATATATTAAGGATGGCCAAATTATAATTAAGGCCTTGTTTTAATTACCTAAAAGTCCCTCTCTATTATATTCCTTCATTTCTTTTCCATTTCAATTATATTACTTTTCCAAATTCCACAATTTAGTCCTAATTCACTAACTATTAATTTATCCAACTAATTACTTAATAACTCTATTAATTACGTATTCGTCTTGTAAACTCCTCGATTTAAAATTTTCAAACTAGCTTGATTTAAGAAATTCAACTCCGAAATTGAATTTTTCAACATCGACAGAAATTGAATCGTCGTTATAATTTGGATTTCAACTTTTTCTCATAAATAATTCTAGAAGAAATAAATTTTCAAAAACTTTTAAATTATTTTTACTACTTTAAATATGAAAATTTATTTTATATCATAAATGTTGAAACCCTTTTTTGAAAACGGGAATCGACTTTTGAAAACGAAAGTTGAGAGTCGCCACCAATCCCTTTTTTGAGGTGCAATTGGGCCACCTTATAAAACATTTTGGCCCACAAATTTTAAGAAAATCTGTTTGGGAGTCGATTACGTACGAGGAAGGATTAGCACCCTCGACACGCCCAAAATTGGTACTTAATCGATTAATTAGTGTCTTAAATGTCGAAAATTAAAGATTTGGATAGAGTTCAAAACGCGATCCTCCTTTTATTGGCTTTTAACATATTTAGGTAAGTCAAATGTGTATTAAAGACCATCTCACCTTGAGGTAAAACATTACATCCTGTACGTTAGGACACAATATTTTTGACCCTCAAATGTGATCTTGCCTTTAAAACGTGTGTTTTAGCTTTAAGAGGATATTCGAATATTCAAAACAAACAAAGAAAGCGAAACCCAATACGTTAGGGTACGATCCTTTGAATTCTTTAAATACCGAACATTGCCTTTATTTTGAAAAACAATTGAGAATAAATCTGTGAATAAATGAATTTGGGCAATTAAAATTAAAAAACGAAAATAATGGTATGTCACATGCAAATAACATTACCGTAATAAACTAAACGATGCATATTAACAATAAAACATAGTAGCAAAAAAAGAGGTTTAATGACAAATAATAAAATGGTAGTGGTAACATATTAATAATGGTACAAACTAAAGAAATAAAAATAATTATATAAATATATAAAAGCAGAAGATAATAGGAAAATGATTCCTAATAATATACATATTAATAATAAGAAAATAGTCGAAACAAACAAAGTATAATTTTAAAACAGGATCTTCAAAAATAATAGTTGTATACGTATAATTAGGAAAAATAATTTTAATAAATAAATAAATAAATAAATAATACACAATATACAAGTAGAATAATATGGAATCAATAATAAAATATATATGAAACAATTAATAACGTTGTGCGTACATATATAAAAATAATTTTAGAATTATTTGAATTTAATATTGTAGTAATTTTAAAACAAAGAAATATAAGTATATGGTAAAACTCTAGGAAATTATATACATAAGAAAAATATTTATTTAATATATTAATAAAAACAAATAGTACGAACTATTATAATAATAAAATATAATGAATAATATTAGTAATAAAATAATATTAACTATTAACAGTAAAGTATAATAAAATAGTAATAATAAAATAATAATACTAAAAATAATTAATTTTATGGAAAAATGTCCAAAATAATCGAAATAGGGCTTAATTGAATTAAAAAAATGAAATTCTGGGGTGAAAACATAATAAAAGGAGATAAGGGGACCAAAATGCACACGCGAGTAAAGAGGGAGGGGTCTGAGCACAAATTTCAGGGGTAATTTGAAAGCATTTAAAGAAAACAAAAAAATGACTTGATTGAACGTAGGCGCAGAGGAAAAGGACTGGTCGCGAAAATTGCCCATTTAAAGAAATATGCGCAGTTCCAGTCTATATTCAATGCACGGCCTGCTTTTCCCCTTCCCCAGGCTCTGCTTTTGAGAATAAAAAAATAAAACCAAATGAAGCCTTCCTTTTAATTTTTTTTAAAACATTGAAGAACCTTTTAGAAAACCCCCCAAATAATTACTTATCATTTCTCTTATTTTTCCTAAAAAACAGAGAGAAAGCTTTCAAAACTTTTCCTTTTCGACCGGCGTTGCCTTCATCGGAGATCTGGCGCGCCGAGGCTGCCGACGTCACGAGTTTGCCGATAAGTCCCCTCTCTCCCTCTCTTGTTTTTTAAAACCGTTTGAAAAATAATGGAAAAGAAAAAGAACAAACGAAATCTGAATCAAGAGAAAATTCCAAAAAAAGAATGAAAAATCACCTTTCGAACCTTAGTCCCGATTCTCGATTTGCTCTTGACTTTTATATATTCTCTATTATATTTGAAAAAAAGATCCCCTTTTACAGTGTTTTTCGAGGGCTTTTATAGCCCTTTTTACAAATGTTTTGCTGCTGTACGTTTGTAGGTATGGCGAGGATCACGGAGGCCGTGGGTTGTGCGAGTAACGACGTACGATGCGGAGGTGGGTAGCAACGTGTGGGAGGGGGGGCTGCTTCGGGTGTGCAGCGCTGGAGAGAGGTTTAGGTGGGTGTAATACCCCATACCCGTACCTGAGACCGGGATAGGATACGAGGCATTACCGAGATTTTCAGAATAATTTCAATTAATTCATATTATTTAGTATTCATTTTCATGTTTCATGTAACATTCTTTTCATATATTCAATTCAAAATATCATATAAAATACGATACAATACTTAAATTTTCATATTTACATGCTCATGTAGGATATACGAAACTACCTGACTAAATTGAAGAAATACCAAGATTTAGGGGTATATTGGTAATTTACCATATTCCCAAATTTGACCCAATCTTAAATTGATATTTTAATTAAATTTATTAATTTAGATAATAAAACAATTCATTCCCTTCAATTTAGTCATTTTCGACATTTTTACAAAATTACCCATAAAGTTTTACTTTTATTCAATTTAGTCCTTGAGCCAAAAACATACAAATTAGCCATGCTAGCTGAATATTCATACATATTTTTCCTCCTCCTCCTCTCCATTCCACATCCTTAGTATAAACAACATACTTGTAGGTAACATTATCCATAATTTTCACTATCTACTTATGTGAATATTCAAGCTGTCCATCTGTGTCATAGTCACTAAATTATTTTTATCTTGAGCTACAGAACTCCAAATTAAGATCCTATAATTTTCCCTAAAACTAGACTCATATACCTTCTTACCATAAAAATTTCATAATTTTTGGTTGGGCCAATTAATACAGTTTATTCATTAAAGTCTCCCCTGTTCTGCTGTCTGACAGTTCCGACCCTTCTTCACTAAAAATTAATTATCTTCTTGTACAGGATTCGAATGATGTCCTCGTTTATTTCTCTTGAAAATAGACTCATTCAGGATTGTAAACATATAAATTTAAGCCCCTAATTATTTTTATCCAATTTTTTTATGATTTTCCAAAGTCAGAATAGGGGAACTCGAAATCATTCTGACCTTGTCTCACAAAGTTATTGTATCTCATGATTTACAATTTCATTGCTTACATAATTTCTTTTATAAGAAACTAGACTCAATAAGCTTTAATTTCATATTTTATTCATCCTCTAATTAGATTTCTATAATTTTTAGTTATTTTTAAAAGTTAGACTACTGCTGCTGTCTAAAACAGTTTTAGTGCAAAATGTTGATTTCTATTTTGCCCCAAATTTCACAATTCATACAATTCAGTCCTTACTCAATTAACCCCTCAATTAAGATAATTTTATCAATTAACACTTTTTCTAGACATTATAAGTTATTTCATAACTATTGAAATTCAGAATTTCCATATGAAACTCTAAATTCAAACTCTTTTGCAATTAGGTCCCAAACATTCACTTTTTAATCAATTCTTTCAATAAAATCAGCATATAAATAATTTAAAGCTCTAATTCCATGCCAAATCATCATATACTTCCAGCACATATTCATAGCAACTTTCAATTTCTTTCATAGAATCAAAAACTAATGAATTCAACAAGTGGACCTAGTTGTAAAAGTCACAAAAACATAAAAATTTCAAGGAGAAAGCAAGAATTAAACTTACATGAAGCTAGAGTATGAAAACCAGCTTGAACCCTCCTCCATGGCTGTTTTTCAGTTGATGAATATGAAAAGAAATGAAGAGAATTCTAGATATTCCAATTTAGTCCCATTTTTATTTAGCCAATTTTGGCAACTTTCCAATTTTGCCCTTATTTCATCCATTTCCTGATTTTTCTCAGCTATTGCCGCCCAAAATATCTCCTTTAGGACTATTTTCACTTTAGGTCCTTCCTCATTTGACAATTGAGCTATTTAATCCTTCTAGCAACTTTTACACTATTTTCAATTTAGTCCTTTTTATTTAATTAACCACCCAAACGTCAAAATTTTCTGACTAAATTTTAATACTATCTCACCAACACTCCATAAATATTTCTAAAAATATTTATGGCTCGATTTATGAAGTCGAGGTCTCGATACCTTATTCTCGACCCAATTTACCTAATTAATTCTTTTAAATCACCAAATTCACTAATTCAAAAATGCTTTTATATTCGCATTTGACTCATAGGTATTAATTTATTAAATTTTTAACTCACCCGTCGGATTTGGTGATCTCAAATATCTATTCCCGATACCACTGAAAATTAGGCTGTTACAGTGGGTTTTGGGGTATTAGGTTATTGGGTGTATTGGGCTTAGAGATTGGGTTAGGTTTACTTAGTTAATTGTTTTGGGTTTTAAATGTATTGGGCCCTGGGCATAAATTGGGCTTAACAGCTGCCCCTCTTTGCTCGTTGTCATGTAATGGGAACAAAGCAAAGATAAAGGCTAATTTTGCCTGGTCCTGTCAGATCTTGGCTTCTTGGTGTAACCTTATCGCAACCCACTGCATCCTATTGCTTCCAAATGCCTCATAGCTGTTTCATGAAGATACGATTTGTTAAAACTTTATCTGTTCCGCTCCTCCTCAGCGAAGATAAAATTTGTAATTTTAGCCTGTTACCCTACTGCTTAGGGGGTTTAGGTGAGTCTTCGACTTGCTCCACCACTGTTCGGAGAGCCAGGATCTATAAATTTTAGCCTGTTACCCTAGTGCTTAAGGGGTTAAGGCTTGTATCTTTGATCTGCTCCACTATTGCTTAGGGAGATAAGATCTGCAATCTTCAGCTTGTTACCCTATTGCTTAGAGAGTTAAAGCCTACTGTTTTCGATCTGCCCCACTATTGCTTAGGGAGATAAGATCTGTAATTTTCAGCTTGTTACCCTATTGCTTAGGGAGTTAAAGCCTGCTGAAATTTTAGTCAATCCTGCTACGTTGTCCACTGGAGAATCTACCTGTAAAAGTGATTTCCTGGGGCCTATGCTTATGTCAAATTATTAGGATGCCATGATCAGAATGAATCAAATGCTCCTAACTAAATGTATTATGAATGTTTAGATGAAAGAATGCAAGATGTCATGAGAATGATCCATTTTAACGCTTGATTTGTCATTGCTTGCTGTTTGCTAAGGAAATATCCTTGACGTATGTTTTCTCGTTCAACTAATAGTAGAGAACTTGGAGAGGTGGTCGAACCCTTATCTCTCCTACGTTTCCATCCCTTTAAGCCTGGTGAGTTCTAAATAATTGTCCTGTTTCAAGTTCTTGTATTATTTAGAGACCTTTCAGAGTAATATGCAAAACTTCTTTTGTGAAAGCGTTATTAGTTAATTAACCATTATTTCAATATGAAATGCTTGAAAAAGATTATAGATATGGATAAAACTGAAGTTTATTATGAACAAAATCCGTAAAGAATGGATTGAGCAAAGAAAGCAAATATTGTTAAAATACAAAGAATGGATTTAAAAGAGAATTTTGATGGTGTTAATAATTTTAAAAATTTATATAAATATATTAAATATAATAAAATATTTAAATTAATTAATGATATTATAAAATTGATGTATAAAATTAGGTTAAAATCTAGTGTAAAATTAAATCTAGAGCATAGTATAAGGACTAAAACTATAATTTGACTACTATTGTAAAATTAAAAACCAACAGATTTTGAAAGGCACAAGGAAGGCCTGTGAAGTATAAATTAAGTATTTTATTTATTTCTTTAATTATAATTAATTATATCAACAATTTTATTTAAAATCAATCACTATATCAATAATTTTAATAGGAATCAATCACTAAAATTAAAATAATTTTAAAGAGATTAAATTCCTACCAATGGTCCCTATACTTATCGATTTGTTCAAATTTAATTTCTCTACTTTTATTTGTTCAAAATTAACCTCTTTACTTTTTGATTTGTTCATTTTCAGTCATTTCATTTTTTTTTCGTTTACACTGTTAAAAATTAAGCACTATCACAAAATTAGCCCCTCACCTTTTATTTTTTTATTTAGATTTCAACTTTTCTCATAAATAATTCTAGAAGAAATAAAATTTCAAAAACTTTTAAATTATTTTTACTACTTTAAATATGAAAATTTATTTCATATCATAAAAATAGATTTAATTATATTATATATCAAATAAAAATAAAATTCAATATAATTTCGAGTACATTTCATAACCATTCAAATACCTACTTTATAAAATTAAAAGATTTTTTTGTAATTTCACAATTGAAGTAAAAGTCAAGTTTTACTTGTGAAAGTCATGACTGAAATAAATGGTCTGTTTTTTACATGTAAAAATTTTACGGAAAATATTTTTACATTTTTCTATATTTATTTCACATAAAATAGTTTAGTTAAAGGAAAATAACTTATAAGTCAAGGTAAAATAAGCCTTTTTCTTATAAAATGACTTAATATTTTGAAAAGCGTAAATCATTTTTGAAAAAGAGCTCATCTATAGATAATTTTATTTTATTTTTATAAAATTAACTTAAATCAAGCTTAATATTATTATATTGATAATAAATTTTATTTTATTTTTAAAAATATTTTAAATATAATATTTTTAATATTATTAAACATACATATTTAATTATTTATATTTAGTCTTATAATAAATTATTAATATAATAAATATAATTTATTATTTTAATAAATTATTTAATATTTAAATTTTATTTTAATAATAAATTTAAAAATAATAATTTTAAATAATATTATTCACATATTATTGAAAATATTTAATATTAATATTTTAATAATAAATATTTATTATAATTATAAATATATTAATAATAAATTTTTGTAGTATAAAGGTTAAAATATGTCATAAGTCTATTATATTTCACAAATTTATAATTTAGTTTTTATAGTTTTATTTTCAAGAATTTAGTCCCTTTACTTTTCAAATTTGAAGATCAAGTCCAATTGTTGACATCGTTAATGTTTTTTGTTAGTTTTGTTAATATCAAATTTTAAATAAAAAATACTTGCTTAATTAAAAATAACGTTGTAATGAATATAAATTTAACATAATATTTTAATATATGCAAAAATAATGTAAAATGTAAAATTATAGATAAAAATAAATTCAATTAAACAATAAAAATAAGAAAATCTCAAATGTATGTTTGTTTAATTGAAAATAACTTTAATGAAATATTTTTAAAAATCTACTAAACAACAGAAAATATTTTAAACAGATTCATTCAAACACCAAAAAATATTTGCTTTTCCAAAAAATTAAATCATTTTACAGAAATTATTTTCAGTAGACAAAATTCATCCTCCAACTCCTCTTCCTTACGTAATTTTCAAATAATCTTCTTTCTATTTCTTTTGTCCAAAAAAAAAAAACCAACATTATCACCTATCTACCATGCTATTCCATCCACTCTCTGCCTGGCTGAATGTGTGATAGGAATTTCTCAAGGAAAGACCTCCTTGATGCTACTGTATCTTTGCCTTTGGAACAACCATAAATTTGATTCAAGGATTGCAATGTAAATGAAGTAGTTCCCCAACCAAGACCAAAATCCTTGTAGAACCAGGCCAAGAAGAGAGTACCCTGAAAATCATTCCAAATGATTTTACAAGCCTCCAATGTAACGTCTTAATTAAGCTGCTGTTCCATGTTCAAAATCCAACTTAGAAACTGTCCATCTGAGCATGACAGAATGAAATTTCAACCGCATGATGTACGACTACCAACGACTTTTCGAATCCGTTCCATGACTACATGAACATCCTCCTTATCTAAGGTTGTGAAACAACACCGGAACCATCCTGGTTCTATGCAGTGGCAAGCTGAACCAGGTGTTAAATTAATCTTACCCACATTTAATAGCTTTTCCCATAGCTCAAGTTCCCCTTTCTCACCATAAGTGGGGATTAAATTTCTCATATCAGCCCAACAATACAAGCTACTTCTGCTATCTGTACATTTAATACCTAATTCTTCCAGACCAGCCACAAATAGATCACGCATATCCTGTATCCTCTTTTTATTGGTCTGAATATATTCCACAATGAATCTTGTATCTGAAAGCATTGAAACTAGTAGTCTTTGGGTCGGAGCAGAAACAGAAGAAAACCTAGTTAACTTTCTAGCAGCAGCCAAAACGTTCTCATTAAAAGAATAGATCATTCCAACCCTAACTCCCGGAAGAAAGAGGTCCTTTGATAGCCCATAAACAATATGAACCCGGTTCTTATCAACATCCTCAGAACCAACAACTTCAGCAATGCTGACAAACTCTTTCTCCTCGTAAATAGACCCTGCAAAGATTTCATCTGATATGATATGGATGTTCTTTTCTTCGGCAAACTTCAAAAGAGCTTCAAGCATCTCCCGAGAAAGTAGATTGCCAACAGGATTTGCGGGGTTTGAAAGGAGAATTCCCCGAATTTTTGTTTCTCGCTTTCTTGTTTGATTGAATGCTTGATCAAGCGCACTGATACTTAACACGAAATCGTCTTTGCTCCGACAATGAACTGGTATTAGCTCCACTCCTGTTCTCCATTTCATGTCCCTGTCAAAGCTGAAGACATTCTTTTCTAATTAAACCAATAGGACCATTGTTTTTGTGTGTGCGTCGCGGGAGGGAGGGGTGAAGGACGAATAATTACCTAGGATAGTAAGGTGTGGGAACAAGAAACGCATTCCCATGATCTGCCAAGCAGAAGCATAACGTCTCAATTGCAGGAGTCACACCAGAAGTTAAAACCATCTGCGATGGTTCATATGACACATCTCTTCCTATAACACGAGACATAAAACCTGCCATAGCCTGCAAAATACGAAAAATGGAATACATAGAAATAGACCAGACAATCTCAAAAAGGCATACGACATTCCAATTGCATTATGTTTGGTGATAATATGATAGCAAAAGGTATAAACTACAAAAGCATAGAGCTCCCATCGTACCTCCACATCTCTTAATCTGCACCATCAATATGAACAAATGTGCAGAAAAAAGAGATTAAAGTTAGCTCCACGCCTCCAGCATATAAGCACTCAACAGTATGTACCTCACAGTTCAGGAAAAAAAAGCCGTATAGTCCGAAACTAAGAAGATTACTTGGCATCTCTGACTCTTAAGCTCTTAAACCAATTAAGTTTTTTTATTTGCCTTATATGATAACAATTAAGGCATGAAAACATGAAACTCTGTTTTTCCACAACGATGATACACACACAAAGTACTCAGAAATTGCTTATTTTAACTTGTGATTGATACCATTTTCACCAATAAACAGACAACAGATAATTCAGCACCACACATCAAATTCACTCTAAAATGAATAGAAACTTAAATTACATAGAGATGTGGAGAATACCATTTTGAGTTTCATTGTACCATCATAAGGCTGGTAAGTGGCAATCCCGCTAATGCTCAAATCGCCCCCTTCTCTTCCCATTACCCAATCCCTCAAGTTCTCCGACGTCCATTTCTCAATTAAATCAAAACACAACTGTAAAAGGAAAAAGGAAAGGAAACAGCAAGATAAATATTTGAAGAAGTAACATAGGGCAGGCAGAGGAAGCATTTTTTAAAAGCAAGGGGTTACCCTATTCTCGGACAAGCCGAGCTGGATAACCCCATCAGGGTTAGCAATTCTGTTGTAGGGATCCTCCGAGGCCTTATCCAACCCCATATAATAAGGGGAGTCGTCGGGTTTAGCAATGGAAGTGGCGAGGGATGATATCCGAAGCGGTCCGCGTGAAAGCAAATTGGAGAGTGAAGAATGTCTAGTCATCCCCGGCTGGTTGGATGAGGAAGTGGAAGGAGGAGGAGGGTCGGAGGGAGAACGACGTCGTTTGAAGTAGAGTTGGAGGAAGCAAAAGAGGGCGCATGGGATCACAGAGCCGAGGAGTAGGCCTCCTCTTCCTTGGGCAACACCTTGGAGAGGTACAACGAGACGCATGGCGGTGGGTTCTCGGGTATGAGCTACGGGTGAGGGTTATGACCCACCCACCCGACAGCAGCTGCTTGTGGTTTCAGAATAGATTTTGTTTTGATGGCTTAGAGTTAGACCTTGGAAGACACACTGAGAAACCATGACATATTCTTCTTGTTTCTGTCCTATTCCAGTATTCTTTTCTTGTTGAAGCGAGTCTGTCTGAATTTTTTATATATTATTGGGTAAATTGCATTACTAGTCATCCAATTATTAGTAAATTTTATTTTATTACTTTATTATGAAAAGTTACAAAATAATCATTAAAACTATTCAATTTTGTTTTTTCACAAAATGAAAATACTCAAAAATTCAAGATAATTTGGTGACAAAAAAGATAAAATTGAATAATTAAATAATTATTTTGTAACTTTTTATAATTAAGTTATTAAATAAAATTTATAAATAATTAATGACTATTTTATAATTTTCATAATTAGAGGACAAAAGTATCGATGACTACTATAATTTACAGTATATTTTTATTTACATTTTCTTCTAATTTTTCCAAGTCAAATCATTATATTTTATGGAGACCTAATTTCTCACCCATTTATTAAATTTTATTTAATTAAGGGTAATATATTAAAATAATCATTTTATTAATCTTAGATTATATTTTAGTCACTTACGTTAAGGTATTGTAATATTTTAGTCACTGAGTCATTAATTATTGTTAATGATAATTTAACGTCGCTAATCGACGTGACACATTAAATTATCATTTCAAACAATAACATTAAGTTAAATTATACAATTAGTCCCTATATTTTTTGAGCAATTTATTTTTTTATGTTCTTTTAACTTTTTTTTCTTTATTTTTCATTCTCATTTGCTTCTCTCTCTTTTTCCTTCCTTCTCCATCTATTTTAATGTAGTTTTCTATGATTTCCATTTGTTAAAACTAAAGGGAAGAAGAAAAGGAAAATAAAGAAATAAAAAGAAAAAATAAATTGTTCAAAAATAGAAGTATAGGAACTAGATTTAGCAAATGGAAAACATAGAAAAACTACGTTAAAAGAGATGAAGAATGGAGGAAAATAAAGGGAAAAGCAAGAGAGCATAGAAAAAAATTAAAAGAACATAAAAGAAAAAAGTTAAATTGCTCAAAATAAAAAAAAATACGATGACCAGTTGTATAATTTAATCTAAAATTTTTGTTTGAAATGATGATTTAGCGTGTAACGTCAGCTTACCAATGCCACCGTTAACAATTAACGACTCAGTGACTAAAATGTTAGAACATGTTAACGTAAGTGACTAAAACATAATATTCAAACGTAAGTGATTAAAATGTAACATGAGATAAATAAAAGTATTTATTTTGATAATTATCCTTTATTTAATTAATAATAGTAATCTTTCTTTAAAAATATGTGATTAATTATTTTTGTTAATTTAAAATCACGTGCGTTGCTTATATTCCACATAAATATTTTTACTTTATCTAATTAAATAAGGAATATTATGAACTTTTGGTGATAACAAATTCTTATCAAATAATACTTTAAAAATATTATTGAGTGGCAATGCTCTGCTAATCTATTTTTGATAATGTTAATTCTAAAAAGTATTGGCGCCGCCACTGAGGGTTTTTATTATCGCTTTATCCTGCATGTTTTGAGTCTTGCGTCAGTCAGTTTTGATTTTTCAATTCAAGAGGCAGAATTAGTTATTGGGTCCGATGAGGCTCTGGAAGACGACATCAGTTATGAGCTTTCAGCTTTGATTGGTCGGTGAAAGGGTGATTCATTTCGCTGCTATGGAATCAACTCTATTGTCACTATGGAGACCTCTCCAAAAGGTGAGCATAAAGCTGGGTTTATATTTGATTTAGTTTTATCATTCGGTGGATTTACGGAGAATGATTTCTGTGGGTTCGTGGTCCTTCTACAACTGCATTTTGCTTATTCATCAACTCTCTAAAGGCGAGAATCCGGAGAGTGTTGATTTTTTTTTTTATGCAGATTTTTGGGTGTAGGTACATTAGTTCTCTATAAAGAATACTAATTATAAAGAGATACTTAAAATTTAGCAAAAGTTAATAAAAAAAAATCAGACGTGAATCACTCAATATATCACACTCAACAATTAGTTAAAAGAAAATAGAAATTTTAACACAATTATTAACTCGTACAATTATCTTATTTAGGGTGAATAAATTGAAAAAAATTAGAGTGATTAAAATAGAATATACTCTATTTTAGAGTGACCATGGGTGTAATTAACCTTAAAATATATTTGGTCATTAAATAAAATGTCGATGTGATCTCTTTTTATTGATATAATAACAAAATTCAATATATTTCGCTCTTAATATTTACAAATTATCAACTCAATCATTATTTTAAATATTTAAAATTTTATAATTATAAAATATTTTTAAAAATTAAAATTAATAAAAATAAATTAACTCAACTATTTTTATAAAATTAAATTAAATTATGAAAACTATAAAATATAAAATTATAAAACTAAAATGATTTAAAAATTAAAAATATATAAATTAAAAAATTAAGGTGGCATGTAAAACAGGTGTCCCTCCTACATAGCGACACCCTTCTAATTTAAATATTATTAATTTATTTTAAAATATTATTTTTATAGATAGTGTCTTAATAAGTTGGTTCATTTCAATACATTCTCATAAACAATTTTTCCACTCCAATTTTGTAAATAATTTTTTGTATTATTTAAATAAAAAACCCCTTTCATTTGAGAATAAAAGATAGTAAACCTGCACTCGAAATTTTTTTTTATAAAATCACTTTAAACTAAATAACCCTTCAGACCAACAAGTGTTAAATGCACATATTACATTTTCAAAGGAAAAAGCAGGTTTAAGCTTTAGATACAACATTATTAGTAAGAATAATTACAAACTCTAAACATAAACTATAAAATAGATATGAATAATACCAAAAACAAATAACCCTTTAGAACTCCCATATCAGGCCAGGTGGCCAAAAGCTATTCACTTATAAAACTCACCTGATTACGAGCCTCCAAGCTCGAAACAAGTAACGGGTCTTTATTTGGGCAATTGTTTTTAGAGGCAGTGCATGCGTCCTACCGTGTGTGTGCATAGTATTTGTGAGTACTAATACTCTAAAATTTTACAGCACAAAAAGAAAAACACCGTCTTATGTAGCAACATCAAGATAAAGATTTCATGACTTCTCTTTTTCGGCCCGAAAGGGGCATGAATCCATGCAAAGCTCAATCAACCTTCCAGCCGAAATTAGTGTATAGGGTTACAATTCGCAACATGAGAAGATTAGAATCGGCTCTTGAGTGCTCAAAATACAAAATACAAAATCAATATATACTATACAAAGAATCACAAAGAATATTATATATATATATGAACGTGCATGAGACTTCAGCTGACTTTCAATGGAACTGACACTATCACGTGTTAACAGAGAACCCAGCAATTACATTTGGCGTGATATTAAACCCTAATACTTGCAAATGACTATGATCCAAAGTGTAAATACCCGTATAACCTGACTACCATAACACTTGAAGGTCAGTGTAACCTATTATGTGCTTCAATTATGGAAACCTTCTCCTGCCAAAAACATAAAACAAAATTAAACAAATTAGTATTACATCAAAATGTCCCCCCCCCCCAAAGCAATATTCAACTTTAGATTTTGCTTTGTATGAATGATGAAATAAAGCGAGGATCAAAAATTTGTTCATAAAATGATTAATAAATTTTCCTTCCTCGCTCTTTTCCATCATACCAAGTGTCAGTTATTGTGCAGCTGCTCAGGTTTTCAATGCTAGAGAATGTTTACATCGAAAATGGTTGCAATGCGATAATTACAAATACATTAAAAACATTATGTCTGGTTTAGCTTAGCATGTTTCAAATACTGCTCTCTTAATATGGTTCCTCGCCTGACTAGTGGCATGAGGACTTTGGTAGAGAAAAGAGTAGATGAGTGTCATGATGCCATTACAGATTTGAAAAGACGCCCACTTTCCATGTAAGGTTCAAATTTGTTCAGATCAAAGTCTATAAGCTAAGGGAGAAGGTTGGTAATTTAGAGATTGCTAATGATCGCTCATGTCTATATGCAAAGCTATGTGCATGCATATGTGAGAATAATGCATTTCCATGAAGATGGAAAGAGAGACCTCATTTGTTGAGCTGCTTTCTGAGGGAAACCATTGCAAAAGAACCCCCAAGTTCATGACATATGGTATCAATTTGAACATAAGAGGTGTTGTTACCTGCATAAGTAGTTTGCTATTGTTAATGTTGCAGGCTTGCAGCCATGAAAGGGACAAAGAAAAGCATACTATAAACCTTCAAAGTGTAATTTCCAGATCAGTGAAACCTACCAGACTGAGAGCTGTCGTTCCAAGAAGAAGAAGATACATCTTTCCCTTCATGTCAACCAAAATGAAGTCAACGATTGCAACAAAACAATTACAATGATGATGAAGACATGCTCAAACAAATTAAAAGCATCAGAAATTTCAAGCTTGAAGCAACAGGAAAAAATTGCTAAGAATTTTACGGCAAAAAGCGTTCATATAAATGGAAAATGTTGCTGAACTGTTTCATCCATAATTGAAGCACCAAAAAAGTTATCATGCTTGTTCTTTCTGTGCGAGAACCCCCCCCCCCCTTTTTTTCCTACCAACCCAAGCACACCTGCTTGAGAAATAAATAATAAGAGACCACAATACTTTACATTTGTTAACCAGCATATCATTCTTTCACTGAAGACCACCAAGCACATCAGCAATTCATGCATATGATATCTTTCCTCCTTTTTCTAGAATTAGAAACATTCTTTTGAAAACCACTGTAAGGGCATGAAAAAATGAGAATAATGTTCAAAGGATGAGGAGATCAATCATCAAGAAACAAAAAACTTTATTGTAGACATGCTGAGACAGAAACGTTCACGTTTTAAAAAGGCAAGGAAGAAAGGGGTACCTCAACAAGGTGAAGATTTGAGGCACGACTTAGAAGAACAAAAGCAAATTCTCCAATTTGAGCAAGCAACACTCCAACCTATATGATAAAAGTACAAAGTGCATAGTATGCACAAATTATGTAAAGAAAACAAGATGCTATTTGTGCATAAGAGTGGGAAAACAAACTTACATGGAAAGATGTCCTAACACTATATCCGAAAGCCTTGGCAACCACACAGACAACAGCAGTCTTAACAACAATAACTAGTATAACAGAGGCCAGTAGTATATCCACATGGCTCCAAAGAAAATGTACATGTATGAGCATCCCAATACCAGAAAGGAAGAGTGCTGCAAATAGGTTACGAATTGGTTCCACCTAGAATAGAAACACAGCTCATAAAATAATCTGGCAAAACAAAGAAATATATCCACTTAGCCTATTTTAGACTCAAATCTCCTACAGCACACTCTCCAATGCGTAACAAAACGTTAACCAGTACATAAATTCCAATATTAAGAATGAACCCTTGAGCCTTGACTCAAAATAGAATAGACCTTGCATTTATAGATTTTCATTCATGCCCCCATGGACTAACAATGCATGACCTAAAACAGACTAAATAAGAAAGTAAACAAGCTAAGCCTTGAAAATTCTTAAGACACTAATTGAAAAGTTAAATAGAATAAACCCCTTCAAGGCAAAGATAAGAATATACACTAAAGTACATAGGTAAGAGGCCTTGCCAATAATCAGTGATTACCTGGTCTAGTGTATGTTGCGCAAAGTCAGTAGTAGATATCATAACTCCAGCAACAAATGAACCCAACTCAAGGCTGAGACCCATCTTATCACTGCACTGTGAGGATTACAGCAGTTCAAGAGTGTTAAAAAGGTCATGGGGAAATTTTGCATGCAGTGATATAGCAGTTGTATTGTAATCATTTCAAGCACAAAACTTACCCAAGCAGACAATAAGCAGAAAGCCACAGCAGCAAGCTGATAAAGCTCATTTGTCTGGATAACAAAATGAAACCAAATGAACTAAAATTTTGAACTTATTCAAATCAAGTTACATAATAAAAGAGATAAAATATGTTAACAACTTACTTGAGATGATATCTGCATCATTAACTTTAGGAATCGAGGAACAAATGACCAAGACAATAGTGATGCAACAGTAAGATAAATTGATAATACCAATATCCTGACATTGATCATCAGCAAGTGTCAGATCCATTTAACTCAACCACCAACAACAGCTCAAAAGCTAATTTTGGAAATAAGGGCAGAAACGGAAGGATAATAAAAAGTAAAAGAGGATAGGTAGAAAAACCGAAAGAAACTTACAGCTTTCCCATTGAAACCATCCCGTGTAGCAAGCCACTGCTACCACCCAAAACTGGGAGCAAAGCGAATAACAAACCAACAGCACAATCCTGAAACGGCCAGAGGTAAGGAAGTTAATGGATATACAGCAACAAGAACAAGTTTCTGAATCCAAATTGTAAATAAATTATAGATACTTGATAGGTCATCACTTCTCTTCAACCTGAAAAATTAGAGTCCCAATAGTAACTTGACCATGAAGAGAATTAGTGCTACTTCGTTCTACTAAAAACTTCACAACCTGATAAAAATATAAAGAAAGAATGGATGACCATTAAATGCATCAAACAGCAACCAAAAATAAAAGAAAAATACTCGCAACATAAAAGAGAATAGTAAAGTACAATTGCAGTTGATGACATTGAGAGGAAGGAGCCAACAAATACACCCTCAGATAAGTTTGCTCCACATAACTGCAAGATTAAGGGATATCTTATTTTAGTGTCCATCTTGCAAGTGCTCTTAGTTGGAGACATGACCAAAGTGCTAGGAAGACGTTACCACTGCAATTATGCCACACAAGCACATAAATATAACAATTTGAAGTAGTCCTCCAAAAACAGCAACTGGTCCCACAACTTTTAACTGTAGAAAGAATTAGTTGAAACAGCTTTCATTAAATAAAATAGAGAAATTTCTATGCTAAAGCATCTGAAAGTAAGAATTCACTCCCAAAACATCCAACCTTTGCCAAAGAAAACTCCAGCCCAAGAGCAAAAAGAAGAAAGACAACACCAAACTGTGCAACAGTTTCAACCTACGAAAAAAGAGCGAGCATATCACCAAAATAATAAAAATATGGAAAATCATATCACTGATTGCATTTTCTTTTCTTTCTTTCTTTCATTTTTCTGTTTTTCTGTTTTTGTTTTTGTTTTTATTTTTTATTTTTAATTTTTGCAATAGACATCAGAGAATGAATTTTAGATGATATAATTTAGGCATTATTAGTTGCTATCAGCTGAAAATTTTTTAAATAATAAATGAACAGGGCAAAGTCACATTTTTGGGATATAATTCCAAGCAAGTCTCAGGAATTTATTAACAAAGAAAAATAAAATATTTTCCAAGACAACATCTTTAACATGGATCATAAGGCATGTTTCCCCTCCATGGTACCATCAGTGAAGCTATCTCAATACTAGAAAATAACGTGTACTAAAACATTAAGTCATATAATACTCTGTTATTAAGAAACAACAAGCTCGAGCTATTATAAACAACATACCTGTACCATTTCACTAATGAATTTCAAACCCCCTGGTCCAATAAGTGAACCCGCAAGAAGATAGCCCACAATAACCTATCATGTGCATAGGTTTAGGAAAAGTAAAGAAAGACAACTTCTTTCTTGCAACTTTCATGATACAGCTGCATATCAAACTCAAGAAAAAGAAAACAACTGTTGAGCGCAAAGTAAATAAATGCTAATTTTAGATAAACATACCGGTTGCCCCAGACATGAAAAGATAATACCACCAATGGCAGCAGAGACTATGACAACCACCAAATCTGATATCAATCTGCACAAGGGTGATACAGTATGTTACAAATAATTTTTATTGGATAACAGGACAATTTACTACACCATAAATCTCAGTTGTATGTTATATTCATAATCAAAACTCAATGGCAGTACCAGAATCAAACAGGGATAATTTTCAATTATTCATCACAATGCCAACCAACTTGTAGTAATATGAAACCGGAGACTGTATCAGATAGTGCAAGGATAAAGGATATAAAGATGCTAACCTCAAATCAACTTGGAGCACTGGATACTTGGATTTTCTATTTGACATTACAAACACATTATCCTAACATCAAATGAGAAAGGCAAATTAGAATGGATTCAATTAAAAGCAAAAGCAAGCAACATAAAACTGCATAGTTAATCCTGCAACACATGAGAGGGGGGGGGGGACTAACATTTGACCCACCTTTTTATCAATCAAGGTTGTCGTCTCATCAGAATCTTCATTTTCCAGGGAAAAGACATCTTGAATCTGGAATGCTCTTGTACCACTGTTGATAATGTTGGAAAAAAAAGTCAACTCACAAAAAAAAATTATTTATTAAATTTTTATTCCTCCAAAAATAAATGTATTCTCATACTTTGTCTCTTGTGTATCATTTCTCTTCACCTTCTCATGAGTGATTTTAGCTACAGTCTCCAGTACAGCCTGAAAAACATATAAGGAAGCATCCTTAAAACAGACACCAAAAGCAAAACTACACAGTAAGCACACGGGTCACCTAGGAACAAAGGTAATAAAGGGCACATAATTCCAATATGCATGATATCCAAACCCAAACTTTCCTCAATAATTATAGGATCCTCAGTGATTATACACATAACCAAGATCACTCAGTAGATTATTTTATTTATTCCTTTAAAATCAGATGCCTACTAAAGTTTGGAAAAAGATTTTGAAGAAAACAAATGCAACAGGCTTATATATCTGAGCTCAAGCCAAAACCATAAATCTACTAAAAATCAAAATGAGAAATAGGGCCTTGGCAACAATATACTCGTAAAAAAGCGTGAACCTACAGAGGAAACACTATAATCCAGTTTTCCTTAGTATCAAAACAATAAAAAAAAAAAAAAAGGAATTTCAGTCGGAGCAATAGGCTTCAAAAGAGAGCCAAACCTACTTGCTGATCAGCTACACTAGTATTGAAATTGCTTGCATCAGTTCCTAACAAAAGAAGAAAAAAGGAAAATAGAGTATCAGCTAAAAGAATTAAAGAGCCAATAAATTGCGCATAAATTAACCGCAACTCCTAGATCATTCAGAGATCTAAATGATGATCATAGAAGATTCATGTAAAAAGGGAAATGAAGATTCTAATTTGCTTAAATTTGAGTTCGATACCATACAAGTCAAGCCACAAATATTGTGATATTTTCCTTCTTGTTCATAATTAAAACAAAAGCAAACAAACTAGTCTTGTAGCTATATTGTTTTTACTTCAGTGTCCTTTCATGTGGAACTTATTTTAGCTACTAATAGAATAGGTTTGCGCTTTTACTGAACGTTTAAACTTAAAATTGAGCCTGCAGCTTTGTAAAATAACAAGACCTCCAGCATAAAGATCAAGATCCAGCAATTCGGCTTTTTTTTTCAAAAACAAAAAATCCCTGAGCTTTCTCGGCCTATTAAAGGATTCAAACATATAAAAATAACGAACAGGGAAAAAAAAGGCAAACCTTCAGTTTGATCATTTTCGGAGAACTCCTTCTCAAGAACCCGATCGAACATTTTGGCAATGCTCCCTTCGCCGGTGCCCGTCGCCGACGAATTCACAAGGTTACCGTAAAACCTTTCCCGGATTTCATTATCAGATCTCGCCGATAGACATATCCTCGCGTATGATAGCACCACCACCAAACAATAAACGGATCCAAGCACTCCACGTCTCGAGGAGCAAATCGCCATTCCGTAAATCCCTCTCTCTCTCTTCGTTTTTTGTTGTCCTTTCTTTCAAACTTTTTAAAGCAAATTTGCAGGATTAAAAAACACAAAAATAATGCAGAAGGGGATGTTCTGGGAATTTGAAATCTGGATGAAGAGAGGGAGGTTTATAGATGTAGGTGGGGTTCGTTAATTGGGATTTAACTGTCCGGCGGAGATCATATTTGTGAAAATAGCCGGGCGCGTTAATAATAAAAAGATCTTACTATTATTACGGCGTATTATTTTTACTACTAGATACGAAGAACAACGGGAAATGTAAATAAATTACGGATGAAAAATAAAATAAAATAATTTTATTATGTAATAATATAATTACGTAAAACTAATTCTATCACACTTTTGATTTAGCTGGATAGTTTTGATTCAATCCTAATAATTTTATTTTTATCTTAATTATAAAAAAATTATTACGTCATATATATGGGTAAACTTAAAAGTTTTTAATATAATCAGCACGGCCTTCAAATTTAAAATATAAAATATTATAATATAACTTATTTTAAATACGTAAAGTTTATTTTATAATTTTTCAATTTAATTAGTGTTTAATTAACTTATCACATTATTTTAATAAAATATTTATTAATAATATAAATAATATAAATTACGGATGAGAAATGTAAAATAATACAATTATGTAATAATTATTAATACTTTCAAAAATATAATTTATTTTATAAAATAAAATTTTAGTCATTATCCAATAAAACTAATGCAATTAAATTAGACTTGTCTATGAATTAGGTCACATCCAATTTCAAAAAAGTTTTAAATTCATACTGTTTTATCCTAATTTACTCAAAAATTTTGTTTGATTGTTTAAAATTTAATAAAATGTTTTGATATTAATATTTTACATATTTTTAATTAATTTAATTCTATAAATATATTTATTATTTAAATTAAACTCGAATCGAGTCAATCTAGTTAAAGAGATAAATTTAATAAATTAGATTTATCAATCGAGCAACTACCCAATCTATAGGTAACTCTAGACATAATATATAGTATAGATAATTAAATATGATATATAATTAAAATATGATACAAAGAAATAATATTTAAAAATATAATATAAAATAAATTATTTTAAAAATATAAATATGGGTTGTTTTTTCGATAAGGTTAATCTATTTGTATGAAAAATGAGATGGAACATTCTTTTTACGATATGTACATTTCAAAAGTTGGACATTTTTGTTGCTTTTATTAAAGTCAATTTATCATTTATGATTTGACAAGGCAAGGTCAAAAATGGCTTCAGTTAGACTTTCATTTCCTGGAGAATTAAACGTTTATTCAACGGTAATTTTGGTATCTGCGTTATTATTTATTAGAGGGCGTAAATTTGAGTTTGTTGAAATATATAATTTTTATTTATGAATTAAAAATTGATTATAGATAATTTTAGGTATTTTGTAAAAAAAATGAAAGGTTTACATTTAAATATTGTGAAAAGGCATTATTTATTTACAAAATAATTTATTTTAAAAGTATTTTTAAGTGTGCATTTATTTTATTAAATCATTTATGGGTATTGAGTTTAATATAAAATTTTGAATATTAAATATTTTTGGAAATAAAAACAGAACACGGAAAGAGAATTTTAACTGACGAGATTAACTTTGGACTTTGATTTTCACATGTGTCGAGTTCCATTTTATATTTTACTCTCTCTCTTACTTTTTAATCACTAATGACTTAGTTATAGTTTAGAGCTAATTTAGATATTGACTCTACATAAAAGTGAGTTTATGTGTGACATTATCACTTTGTGAACTACTAAAATATAATAAATTAATAATATTAATAATTATTTTGTAATTTTTATAGTTTAATAATTAAAATAAAAATTTATTAATAACCGAGTGATGACCCGTATTGTTTACCTTTTATCTAATATAATTTTAAGAAAGTAACATAAAACTTTCCTAATGTAATATTAGTATCATTGTAAGAATTGGATCAAATTAATTAATTTAATCGATTTAATTAAAAATTGATTGGTTTAATATTTAATCATTATAATTTAATTAGATTTTTCAATAGCGTCTTGAGACTAGTAAAATTGAAAATAAAAGTTGAGAAAATTATTGATTGATCCTAAATTTGTTTTGGGTAGTTAAACTACACGGTTAGACACTTAAATGTGCATAAATTTTTGTTTTAATCATTCAACTATGAAAAGTTACAATATGGTCATTGAACTATTTGAGATCATGATTTTTTATCATCCAACCACTAAATGGCTAACAAAAAGATGGCATGACCCTTTTAATTGACATAATAATAATTTTAGCCTTGAATATTTACACATTATATCAATTTAGTCCTAATTTTAAAAAATTAGCAATATTTACAAAATTGTGTTAATTTGATACTAATTCTAAAAATATATAAAAATACATAAAAACTACAAAAATATAAAAATGAAAACGTAAATTTGTTTAGAAAATTTTGTTTTATACTTTGATGTATATATATTACATTCATTGAAGTTAATTATATATTCTTTTAAACTAATGAAATATTTAAATTTATGATATTGTTAATACATTTGTTAAATTTTATTTAGAGCTTATAATCAACATTATAAATAAATAGTTATTTTAATTTACATTTTATAATAATTATCTTTTATTTTTAAACTAAATTATATTTTATCGCTTATAATATACGTTGTAATTTTTGTTTATTCAATTGTTGTTTAAATAACAATTTTACAAAACACAAAAATAACCCATGCACCCATACGGAAAAGAAAACTAGTTTTAGCTAGAGTTCAAGAGTCAACATGGCATCTAATCCCTTTAACTGAAATTAAAGGATGAATGATCAAATGTGAGAATTCAATAACATTAATGATTACTACATAATTTTAAAAATTAAGTGATTAAAACCTAAATTTAAATAAAATTTAAGCTATGTTAGTATAGTTTGTTTATGGTAAATTACATTATTAATCACTAAATTATGAGTAAGTTTTTGTTTAGGCTACTTAATTAAAAAGTTATAATTTAATTATTCAACTATCCAAAAGTTTTCATTTAAGCTATTGGCTATTAAAACCAATACTATATGACTTTTTCTGTATGCATTGTTTGCACAAATCAAAATCTTTTTTTTTTCATTTTTTTATATAATTCAGTTTTTTTTTTATAAAATAGATTTAGAAGTCACGAATTTGCAAACCGAAATTTAAATAACTTTTTTCTTCAATCTCCGACAGTGGCTATCAGATTGACTTGAATCTAAGGTAAATTATTCTATTTGTCGATGAGTATTAATTCACCGTACTGATTGTTGAATCATCACTTGGAGTTTATTAGTAAAACTTAAAAAAAAATTAATAACCTAATAAATTGAATAAAAACTTATGAATAAGTCAATAATTTAAATAAAATTTTTAAAAATTTAATGATGAAATTGTAACTACTAAGCTTAACCGTAATTGACGCTTTATTTATTTACTTTTTCATCCGTATCGCCCTTCATTTGTTATTGTCCATGTTCCAGACACGTCGACACTTCAGTTTTCAGCAAATTCTCTCCGGTTCCCCTCTCAAGAATAGTAAACAAACGTCAAATGGCTTGACTTACTACCATTTTCCAACCTCATGCCATACTGCAGAAGGGCAAAACTTGTGTTTAATACTTTGCGCAGTAGTTTCATTTCACGGCCTATTTTCAGTTCTCCGATCCGAGATTCGTCTTCAATAATAAGTCGGAACCTTGGCTCTTCGGTTTCAACTTCTACCAGAGCTAAGTTTTCTGGCTTATCTTCATATTCTTCTATATTACGAAGACTAGGAATTTATTCTAATAACTATACCTATGATCCCTTTCTTAACGGTGCCAAGAGATTTTACTATGTCGACCGGTACGGTGTTCAACATTTTAGGCGACGGGGTCCTCGAAGGTGGATCCACTGGAATCCAAGGAAAGCGATGATTATTGTCTTGGTTGGTTCAGGGGTTTTGGTCACAGTGTATTTTGGGAATTTAGAAACTGTTCCTTATACAAAAAGAAAACATTTAGTGCTCTTGTCTGAAGAAACGGAGAAACAAATGGGGGAATCTCAGTTTGAGGAACTGAAAGCAGCTTTTAAGGGTTAGATATTGCCTGCAATGCACCCGGAAAGCGTGAGAGTGACGCTAATAGCTAAGCATGTTATTGAATCGTTGCAAAGAGGGTTGAGCCATGATCAAATATGGAGTGATTTAGAGTATGCATCGCCAGAGAGTTCACTTGAACATGAGAGTGTACATGATACAATGGCGGCATAGAGTGAGAAGGAAGGCAACTTGGGGATGAACTGGTCTCGTGAAGATGAGATTCTCGACGACAAGTGGGTTCAGCGAAGTAGGAAGTCAAGCCAAGTGAAAGGATCACAACCGACAACATCTCATTTGGAAGGATTGAATTGGGAAGTTTTGGTTGTCAACGAGCCTGTTGTTAATGCTATTTGTTTGCCTGGTGGGAAGATTGTCGTGTTCAGGGGGTTGCTTGAGCATTTGAGAACTGATGCCGAGATAGCAACCATAATTGGACATGAGGTATATAACTATATTTTGCTTATATGTGTGGGAGTGATTGGTTGAGTGTAAAAGTGGAGGGATGAGAGGAGGAAGTGAAATAGTGATAGCAAGATAAATTCTGACTATGATTGGTAGGAAAGAAAATTGAGAGAAAAGAAAATAGAAGGATAATCAGTTTTCGTCCCAATGCATAAAAATATCCTTCCAAAATAGAATGAACAAATTGGAATCATAAGAGAGAAAAAATGATAAGAGATATGTATGTTAATTCAAAATTATAACATTTTCAGTTTCATTTTTGGATGTAAAGAAAAAAAAGAGTATATTTCTTTCCATTTTTCTATCTCTTACCAAGCACACCTCCATCTTTCTAATTTTCTACTCTTCAATTTTCCATCATTTCAATTTTTTCCCACCATTCCAAGCAGAGCCTTATTGCTGTTATCTTTTTCTTTTATGGATGTGGGGATGATGTTTGTTTGTTGTGTTTGTCTGATTAGGTTGGACATGCCGTGGCTCGACATATAGCCGAAACAATAACAAAGGATTTGTGGCTTGACATCCTACAATTGATACTTTATCAGTTCATTATGCCCGATTTAGCCGACAAAATGTCTGCACTCCTCTTGAGGCTCCCCTTCTCTCGGAGGTATGCATGTTCCTATAGTTCTTCTGTCGAATGTTGATTGAATTATGTAGTACACAAGTAGAAATTGGAGTTTTTCAATAAGGATTGAGAAAACATCGAGTTTTCTCTAAAACTTGTTGCTATAATTGGAACCCCCAGAATTCAATACCTCTTTACCTGTATGCCTAAATTCTTGAATGTATGGTCCAGTTTAGTTCTCCCAAGGCGTAAATGCTGCAATTGTCATCGGCATCCTACTATGCTTAATTGCAAAGCAAATAGAATCTCTTTCAGAAATGGAATCTGAGGGTTTTACTTGTGAATGATTTCTCTTTTGACCTCATCATCATTATCTTCTTTATAACGTGCCAACGACTGGTGAAAGATCATTTCATTCTTTCTGTTATCTTAAACGACATGCTATGCAATTGGATTTGCTGAAATACAACTGATCTACTCCGTCACCCCTCCCCTATGTTACTTGAAGTTTTTATTCTTGTTCTTTTATAAGTATTACTATCCAAGACTCTGGAGTCTGGATGAAACATATTTGTATCTAGATAACGAGAGTATGATTTTCCAAATATATGAAAAAAAGGAAAAAAATTAGTACATCCATGTAAGACACATACTCATATTTGATACTTGTGTGAGTCTGGATAACATAAATCCCACCAAAAACACGAATAAGCACATATGAGGATTTCTTGCTTTTGTGAGGTTGTTTATGTTTTATTTATTTACTCAAAAGAATTCCCTTCTCAAAGTTTTATTGCCTTCTATCTTTCCTTGACCTGTAAAATTACTCTAATATTCTGAAAGCAACCTAGTCATTCTCAGTACTTAACCCTTATATCATCTCTGATAGGATGGAAATTGAATTAGATTACATTGGGCTGTTGTTGCTAGCGTCTGCCGGCTATGATCCTCGAGTTGCTCCCAAAGTGTTTGAGAAGTTAGGAAAGGTTGCAGGGGATTCAGCGATGCAAGATTATCTCTCCACACATCCATCTGGGAGGAAAAGAGCTCAGTTGCTGGCTCAAACTCAAGTAATGGAAGAAGCACTCGTGATCTATCAGGAAGCTAGTGCAGGACGTGGGGTTGAGGGTTTTCTTTAGGATCACACATCGCTACCATGATGCTACTTGTGCATTTGGAAGCCAGACCAGCCTCTGAAGTTTAAGAGCTCCATTTACTTCCACTTCTTGTATTTATCTTTGCCAAGTTACTAATTTCATTTCTGATCATCACTTGAATTAGATATTTGTGCATTTGGTGTTCTTCTCGCTCAAGTTTTATTTTAGTCAGAAAAATTTATTTTTAGTATCCTTGTCTATTTCCCTTTTTCCCCGCTGTAAATGAAATTGGAAACATGGGTGTTTTTCTATAACGTTGTAAGCCTGTTAGACGAATCATTTTTTTTCCTGTTTAACAGTGCATGCTAAAGTCAAAAGTTCGGAGGTTTGCGATCTTAAATCTCAGGGTACGGTATTGCCATGGCATCGCTTCCTAGAGGATCTTAACAAAAAATCATGGCCCAACTAGTTTTGCAGTCTCCCCCTTGTTGCTTTTGGAAAGATGGATCAGCTTGCCGCTGAACATGCTGGGCTCGATAAGCACAAACAACAAACAGCGTTTATCACCTTTTACTAAAATAATGCCGCTTGAAGTTGTCTGCTAAAATGCTGAAAAGTAATAGGATACTTGAGTGACGGGATCTTAATGTGACATTAAAATAGTTTATAAATGTCTTCTTTAACATAAATAATATTATATTTTGAAAAATTGTGATAATATTAATAGCATCATCATTTCTTTTAATTTCTTCCGGAACAATAATAACTTTTTTAGAATAATAATTGTCTAGAACAATGTTGTTCTAGGGTAAATATGTTCAAAATAGTTATGTTCAGAAAAAGACTTTAATTAGAACAACTGTTATATAATGTAGTTGTTATACAAGAACAATTCTTATTGAGAAGAATGAAAGTTCAAAATAACTCTGGTTTAAAATAATAGCATTTTAGAAATAACTATTTTAGAATAATCATTCTTTGGAATAATTTATATTTAAGATAACTATATTTTTAAGGAAGATCATTATTCAGAATAAATTTTACCAAGAAAAATATCATCATAGAATAACTTCTTCAAAACAACCTCTACATTAAAAATAACTATGTCAAGAACAATTCATGTTTAGAACAAATTAAAATAATCCTTATTTAAGAACAATTTTCATCCAAAACAATTATCGTCTTATAGTTCAAAAAATATTTGAGGAAAAATATTTCATATGATGTTATTTTAAGAAAATACTATCTTTTCTAATTTCCTAAATTTAAAAAAATTGTATCTCACTAATTATTTTATTAAAGACGGCAGATATGCCTAATTTCCACTAACTAATCTCTATAAAAATCCAATCCTAATCGTGATGACTGACCTATCTTCTATCGGTTATGATATAAAGCCTAAGGTCTGGAGCATTAAATATGCGGAATGCCCAATGCCCATCATTATTTATTCGTGTTGTACTTCATTGATGCAAAATTCAGATACCCATCCGAAAAATATATCAGAAAAACTCTCAAAAGAAATATATCAGGACAGGCAGTTCATCATGGGATCGCTCTTGCTTTCGGCCGCAGTTATCTTACTTCTCATATCCCTTTTCGTCTCAACCCCTTTTGTGCTACTTCTGCTTGGAGCATTGACTTCGGTTCTGGTAATATTTGTAGCTTTATTCTTATTCCTCCATGTTCCAGAATTAAGATCCAAGGCCAGACGCCCTCCCATAGCTGGTTCAATGCTACACCAGCTCCTACACTTCAATACACTTTCTGATTACCAAACATCCCTAGCTAAGAAGCATCGCACTTACCGACTCATTATGCCATTGCACAGTGAGATTTATACTACTGATCCAGCTAATGTCGAATATATACTAAAAACCAACTTCCCTAATTATGGAAGGGTATAATAAATCTTTCTTTTAGCCTTGTTTTAATCTCTATTATCTTCCTTTCTATGAGAATGTGAAATTTTTGGTGTTGTGGAAATACAGGGTGCCCATATTGAGATAATGAGAGATCTGTTTGGTGATGGTATCTTTGCTGTAGATGGAGAGAAATGGCGTCATCAGCGGAAGCTTGCAAGCTATGAATTTTCAACTAGAGTGTTGAGAGAATATAGTAGTGCTGTATTTCGGGATAATGCTACAAAATTGGTTGCAAAAGTTTCCACTGCAGCTGTAGCTAACCGAGCTATGGATTTGCAGGTTAAACCCTCAACAAGTTCTGTATTGTGTTCGATTATGGTTTTATCTCCCGGTTTTGCCAAGAGTCCTAGTGCGTTTATATAGTAAGAATGTTTCGGAATGATTGAACAGGCGAAACTGTGTGAAACTAAAGAGTTTGTATGCGGATGAACTAGACTCATGACTTATATGTAGCAAATTCTTCGGTTTCACACGGATTCACACTTTGAGGCACTCCCACTCTTTGAATCTACCAGAGCTTGGCAAAGCTGAGGCACTTATTTAGAGAGTGTCCCCTTGTGTTGATTGTGTTAAATTTTACACCATCTGCAGGATTTGTTTATGAAATCAGCTTTAGATTCAATCTTCAAGGTGGGTTTTGGAGTCGAGTTAAATGCATTAAGTGGCTCTGATGAGTTCGCAAACCGATTCACCAAGGCTTTCGATGACTCCAATTTTATCGTGTTTCGAAGATATGTTGATATGTTTTGGAAAGTTAAAAGGTTCTTCAATATAGGATTAGAAGCTGCTCTTAAGAGAAATGTCAAAATCATTGATGACTTCATTTTCGATTTGATTCGGTGCAAGAGAGAGCAGATGGAAAATGAAAAGCTTGTGGTGAGTAGATTCCACCATTGATTAAAAACTCATGAAACTTGTGGTTCGAGTAATTTAACTTGTGAATTGTTTCCTAATGAACAGAGAGAGAAGGAAGACATATTGTCAAGGTTCTTGATGGAAAGCAAGAGAGACCCTGAAAACATGAATGATCGATACTTGAGAGATATAATTCTCAACTTCATGATAGCGGGCAAAGATACATCAGCAGGAACACTCACTTGGTTCTTTTACATGCTTCACAAACATCCTCTTGTTCAAGAGAAGGTTGTCCATGAAATCAGAGATGCAACTCAAGCTAAGGATAACATATGTGCCGAAGAATTGTCGAGGTTGATGACGGATGATGTGTTAGATAGAATGCATTATCTTCATGCAGCAATAACCGAAACTCTTCGACTTTATCCTGCAGTTCCTACGGTAATATTTTCAGTAAAAACACATTTAGTACATGGTGAAGGCATATTTGTTATTCATATACATTCATTTGTTGTGATTCTGATGCAGGATGGGAAGATGTCAGTAGAGGATGATGTTCTGCCTGATGGTGTTGAAGTAAAGAAAGGAGAGGGGATTAATTACATGGCTTATGCAATGGGAAGAATGACATATATTTGGGGAGAAGATGCCGTTGAATATCGGCCGGAAAGATGGCTTGATGAGGATGGTATTTTTCGACCGGAGAGTCCTTTTAAGTTCACCGCATTTCAGGTAAGAGGATAACTTGAATTAATTCTCTCAAATCGACTTTAATTGAATTGTAATTTATCCTATATGCTTAGGCTGGGCCTCGCATCTGCCTAGGGAAGGAATTTGCATACAGGCAAATGAAAATCATGGCTGCTGTGCTCCTTTACTTGTTCAAATTCCGACTTGTGGATGAGACGAAGGACGCTACGTATCGAACCATGTTCACCCTTCACATGGCTGATGGGCTCCATGTATATGCATTCCCCAGGACCTAACCTGGCTGTCAACTGGGAAAATGTTTGTTGGTTTTCATTGCTTTTCTTTGTCAAATATACTCTACTTTGAAGTGAGCTGTCTTAAACTCCATAGAAAATATATTGATATAACTTGTGGACCATAGCGAAAAATATAATGGCTTTAATGATAAAATGACCCCTTAACCATATCCCAGTCTTCCCCAAGCAAACCATAAAAGTGCCATGGAAATCTTAAAAAAAAAATGGTAAACTAGTTTATTTACTTTAGTTCAAAGAGCAAATCGGTTATTTTTTTTTTATTTTATCTCTTTGTACTGTAAAAGTTGACTAAAATGACAAAATAACCGGACGATAAATGTGACATGGCATATACTGATGTACAAAATTAATTTTTAATCGTAAAAATAGATGAAATTTTTAATTAAAGAATTGATTTACTTTTTAATTTAATATATAAAAATTAATTTATCTATTTTATGAATAATAGGCTTCCATGATACTTTTACTGAAAGCAAACACATTAAATTTAGACTTACTTTTATTGTTAGTAGATGCATTAAATATTAATACAAAATATAATATCCAAAACTTCACTAGAATTTCAGTAAACATAGTGAGGGGCATTCTGTAGTTGGAGATTAAAGTTACCTCTTTCCCGATAAGGTCTCAAATCCGAAAATTAGGAAGCTGCTCGTAAGAACATACCCACATCCTCTTGGGCTCAATTTGTACCATTAATAGCGATGGGTGAAACTTATCTCTGCCTATGGATGACATGAGATAGAGAACTTAAAATAATTTGTTAACATTATGAAATAGAAAAGTTCGCTAATTTGTCACTAGGTGTTTATGTGCTAGATTGCGGCTCAATTTAAAACTTTTTTTAGGGTGGAGTTTAGATTTGATTAATATTAATATATTTTTATAATTAAATTTAAATATTTTAAATTTATTTAATTTGAATTCGGATGGAACTTGACATATAGAAAGTTTATTGTTAAAATTTGACAAAAAATTAAGTTTATTGTGTTAGATGAGCTATTCAATCTATAACGTATGTATTATAGAATATACATGACAGATAACAACACTAATATTCTTTTTGGTACAGAAGATAAAAAAGAGCTCGAAGGTAAAAATTTTTAATCTATCATTTGATTAATAAATTTTTCATTCTTACTATTTTCCCTCCATACCAAGCAAGCCTAAATCTACCAATAGGGAAAGGATTTGATGAAGTTGGATGCAAGAAATTATTAATTATTTGATATCTCCTTTAAAAGAACTAAAAAGAAAACACTAAAAGAAAAGAGAGGAAAGCTTGTGAATTGCCTACTTTCCCCATTACGGGATACTTAACTTGGGGCCATGCCCAACAATCCATCTCAAAGATAAGTTATTAAAATCCAAAAAGCTAGATTTAGGTCCTAAACCACAATTTATGTGGGGGTTTACCACTTCAACATGATCCCTGATTTTATTAGTAGTTAGGGAACAACTCATAAACACTCCTACAGAAGACCCTACAACACTTGAGAACAATTGGTAATATGTTATTAGTCCTTGTCTTTAGATAAAATTTGAAATTTAATTTCTATACTTAAAAAGTTAAAATTAAGTCTTTATACTTTTGTGATTTAAAAATTCGAGTCTAATAATTAATATTTTTAATATTTTTCGTCAAAATTTATCAACTTAACATATTGATTAGATTACTCTCGTGTAACATTACATATGATTAGTAAAAAATAAACATTTTAAATTAACAAATTTAACAAAAATTACTAACAATGATAATGATCGGAATATAATTTTTAACTTCAAAAATATAAGAATGGTTTGTAACATATGGAAAGGGAATCTGAAAAGGTAGGGGGTTAGGCACGAAGAGAGAGGGAGGGAGAGTGATACAAGGGAACACATAAACAATTCAGCAATAATATATCAGTCTCGAGTGCACTCTTTCAAGGTGCTTAATTATATATTTTAATGGATCATCAATTGATAGGAAAAGAACTCAGCTATTATATTTATATTTCATCACGTGAATAATAAATTTTAGAGGTGGACGTAGGTGTAAAAGAGATTTATGAGACAAAGAAGGATTACTCCTACTAGTGTTAAAATTATATAAGAATTTTGATTTAATATTAAATGTAATATATTTTTAAAAAATATTGTGATTTTGAATTTTAACGGGTTTCATTTATGTTTATTTACTGCATAAACAATAATTATATTTGCTGAATTTATTTGTTGTTTTAAAATAGGTTATATTATACAAATAGTCACTTAATTATAAAAAAATTATTTTAAGTATTCAAAATAAAAAAAAAATTACAATTTAAGTAACATATGTGTATAGGTAGAATATTATTTGATGCTATCCATTGCAAAACCAGATTACTCCAAAGATGCTACTTATACTGCAAAATATGCATATTCCACAATGTTGCTGCAAATGTTTTCCCTTTCAATTTGGGGGTGAGGGGAGGGAGGAAGGACGGGGATTGTAACATCCCCTAACCTTCTATTGTCACTGGAATAGGATTACAGAGTATTACCGGACATATAGAACAAATTACGAATAACTCACAAATAATTAACATACAAAGGATAAATTTAATCCTTAAGCCCCTATAATGGACCCTCGAGGCCCAAAACACGTATTAGAAGTGGATCAGGACTTATCTAGGTGCCCGGAGAATTTTCGTAAATTTTAAAATTTTTTTAAAAATTCAATATAACCTCCTTTATATACATCTAACCTTCCTGTAATTTCAAACTGAAACCAATCCAATACCAATGATATAACCAATTCAATTCATACATGTAAACATCTAAAATATACCAAGATTAATACTAGAATTTACTATATGATCATTCATACCATTATTCAAATTAAATTAAAAGTTCTATTCAATTATCAATTCAAACATAATGTTATACATATACCATTTCATTTATTTAATCTTTCATTTGCCAATTTAAATCATCACATATTATCTTACAATCCAAAACCACATTAACTCAAAATACAATCTAGGTACATGCCACATATACCAAAATAAAATATATATCACCAAGGTTGCTGGGATCGGGATTGGTTCAGATGTTGGACCAGATTTTGACTCCTACTGACTGCTACGCATGAAAAAATAACCGTCTGTTGAGTATAGACATACTCAATGGTATTACTATAATTCAAACTATAATAACAATAATGAAATATAAATATTAAACATATAACAATTGAATTTTCTCAAATATTAACTCATTCTTAAACTTTATTCATTAATAATAGTAACACAATTTCAACTATTTATCTATTTCAATTAAATATCATAAACTTCAATTTTCTTCACTACATCAATGTTTAGTTCATGCCTTCCATTTCCAATCTCAATTTCAATCCACAATTTAAATTTCTCATTTCAGTTTTTCACCCTATTAATAAACCCGGACTTTGATGAATATACGGATCCAACTAAACAAACCAGAATGGCACCCAGTGCCTCATCGAATAGTTCGAAGCAAAGTTGACACCCAGTGTCTCATCGGCCTAGCCGAAGTAAAGTGGTGCCCAGTACTTCATCGAATCTATTCGAAGTACAATAGTGACACCCAGTGTCTCATCGACTCGAGGTCGATGTATCCCTAAACACTTCCTGTAACACCCCCTAACCCCAAACCGTCGTCGGAACGAGGTTATGAGGCATTACCGGACATATCAGACAACTTACGAATAATTTACAATTAATATAACTTCCATAGTATAATATAATAATTAAGTCCCTATCTTGAACTCTCGAAGTTCAAACACGTATTAAAAGTAGAACGGGACTTGTTCGAGTATTCCAATTTTTTTTTATAAAAATTTGGTGACATTACGCTTATTTTTACCTAAACCTCCGCAAATTCAAACCAAAACAACCAACACCAATATTTCACATTCATATACTAATATTTATATTATTAACAAAATTTTAATTTAATAACTATCATAGCATCATTCAAAATTGATTAAAACTTCATTCATTTAACAACTTAATGTTCATGTATCAAAATATCATGTACTTTCCTTACCATTTCATTTAACCATCTAAATTTTATAATTCATCCTTCACTACCCAAAGTAATATACATATTCAAGTGACTAAATAACACCTATGTACATGCCACCTTTACCCAAAAGAAAATATATATCACCAAGTTTGTGTTGGAGTCGGGATTGTTCGGATGTTGGTAGGGACACTTGACTTCTACTAACTGCGCACGGAAACAACCGTCATTTGAGTATGGATATACTCAATGGTATTACTATAACTCAAGACTATTTAACATTAATAAATTATAAACATCAACCATAAATTCTATAATTAGTTAAACTACTTTTATATATAATTATTTTACTTCATAAAGCTTAAATTCATAATTCATTTTTCTCATACTAACTCAATTCATAATTTAGTTCATACATTCTTTCTCGTACTTTTCAATAGTACTAAAACAAATAATCTCATTTTCAAAATTTCATTTCAATTATTTACCCTATTAACAAAGCTCGGACTATGACAGATCGCGGATTTCCACCCAAACACACCGAATATCCAACCCAAACACACCCGAATATTGTAAATCCTCCATAACACACGGTATAATATATCCTCCCAAACACACCAATAAGGCATTAAATGCCTATTCGGATAAACCAAGTATATAATATGAAACATCTTCTCATTTGAACTACAATCTCTCAAGACATCACAAATCAATGGCATGCCATTTGTATCGAATCTAGTCCGACAAGTTAATAGGGTATTATTTTATTTTTTCTAATTTCAATTTAATTTACACAAAAATTTTCAATACTCATTCAATTCAAATATCTATTATCTTAATTCATATACAATTTAATTTTCACACAAGTGTATACCATCAACACCATACAATTGTCACCATTTATTTATTTTTCAATCAATACACTTTTCAAATAATCACATACTTACCTCAAGCCTTACTTACCATACATAACAATTAAAATTTCAGCAATCAATAATAATTAAAATTTGAATTATAGTAATACACACCGTAATTCTCCGTTTTAGTCCTCGATGACTTTCTCCTTTCCTTTCGATCTTGATGCTTCAGGTTCTTTGTTGGCTCTGAAAATAATAGTAATTTACATTATTATTTACAGCACTAATTATAATAAATAATTAAATTTCTAAACAACTCCTACTTTATTCCCAATTTAATCCTAACTAAACTTAATTATTTTCTTAATCCAATTCACTCTCTTTTCTATTCAAATTTTGTCTAAACTTATATTTAACTATAAAATTTCCAGCATATTTCCCTAATTTCAAAATTTCTTCAATTTAGTCCCTACAACATAAAACTTATAGCCTAGTTTACAATTTAATCCCTTAATCAATTCTAACTTAGAATTCATTCAATTAAATCCCTAATTCCATAATTTTTCCAACATGAACCCTACTTGGAAACATATGAACTCTTGAACTATCAACTTAATTTCATCAAAATCTTGTTTCAAAGCTCCTAAAACATCAAAATTAAGAGAAAAGGACTTAATTAACTTACCTTTTAAAGCTTCAAACCTTAAAACCCTAGTTTTTCCTTTCCCTTTTCTTTCTTTCTTTTTCTTTCCCTGTTTCGAAATGCTTCTGTTCTGTTTCTTCTTTGTTTCTTTTGTCTTTCTTTTTATTCTTTTATTATTTCATTTATTTTACTTATTTATTTTATCATTTAACTAATATATATTATTATTAATTTAATAACAATATAATTAACACATTTGTATACATGTATCTTTGTACATTTGTACACTATTATTACCATCCATTTGTCTTTCTTTTATTTATTTAACAGATAAAAATCTTATAATATTAATATTTAATTAATAAATATCTTTAACTTAAAATTTAAGTAAATACATAATTATAATACAAATGTATATATTCATATTATTACAAATGTCATTATTTAATTTGTTTTTCATACCAAAAATCTTATAATTTAATTATTTAATTAACAAATATCTTTATACTTAAATTATAAGTAATTAAAGATTTAAATTACAAATGTACCCATACAATCCTTACACATGTATATTTTATTACCATACAATTGTCTTCTATTTAATTTATTTATAATATATTATCAATTAAATAATCATAACAATTTAATATAAAACCATAATAATAATCATTATAATATATAAAACCTAAAAAAATCTTTGATTTTATTTCACCAATATGCCACCTCATTTGTAGTCAATGGCTTAATTGCCATTTTAATCCTTTTATTTTCTATTGCTTTATAATTAAACTTTTACCCTTTATTCAATTTAATCTTTTTATTACTTACTCTAAATTAAGCTAAATTCACTTAATTAGATCCTAATTAGACACACCACTAGGCTCATAAATATTTTTAATAATTATTTTGAACTTATTTCACTAAGACGGAGGCCCTATAACTCACTTTTCCGGTGCCCGTGAATTTCAGGTCATTACACTTCCAATCCTATGGCATGCCAACTATATCCAACTCAGCCCAACTAGTTAATAGGATATTTAATTCACTTTTTTTGTTTCGATCGATATTCACATTGATTCCACTTAAATAACAATTTCACTTTCAATTCAAAAATCCACTTTCAAAATCAAATACACTCTCCATTCACCAATCAAAATACAATTTAATACCAACACATATTTCTCATTCAATTCAACTTCACTTTAAATCCCAAATTCTCTTTCAATTCAACAATTCAATCATAATCCAATACTAAAATTTATTTAACAACCATTTCAATTATCATTCAATTCCATAACAACACTTACCTCATAATTTACTTACCAAATACATAATTTAATTTAACATTTAATAAATAAATAAATAATTTGAATTATAGTAATACAAACCCGAATTTGTTCGATTACTCTTCGACAACCTTTTTCATTTCCTTTCAGTACCAGTACCTCGAGTTCTTTGCTAACAAATTAAACTCTGAACTTTAAAAACCCTATTTCCTCTTTTTCTTCTTTCTTTCTCCTTACTTTCGAAAGCCTTGGTTTTTTTTCTTTCCTTCTGTTTCTTTCTTTTCTTTTTTGGTTCCTTTTTATTTATTATATATATATATATATATTATAATAACTATACTAAATATCTATTATATAATTAATGATATATTACAAATGTATACACATATATTTTCTTACATTTGTACTTAATCAATACCTTACACTTGTCATAAATTAATTTATTTATCACATAAAAATTTTATAAAATAATTATGTAATTAATAAATATCTTTTAACTTAATAATAAATAATAAATATCTATTTACTTAAATTACAAGAAAATACATTAGTATTTTACAATTGTCCACATATATTTATTACACACATACATTTGTCAACTTATTAATTTATTCATTAATTTAATAATATAATATCAATTAAATAATAATAAATATAATAAGTATCTATTTAATCTGAAATACATATGTTACAAATGTACATTTATACATTGTTACATTTGTATATCATCTATGCCATACATTTGTCAAAATCATAATTTATTTATCATATAAAAATCTTATAATATAATAAATAATCATAAAATATCTTTATACTTAAATTATAAGTAAATTATGTATTTAAATTACAATTGTAAAAATATAATTTTTACACATATATATTTTATTACCATACATTTGTACTTATTTATTTTGTTTCATAATATAATATAATATATATATACCTAAGAAAAATCGCAGATTTTTCAATCTAATGCCGCCTCAATTATATCAAATGGCATATTTTTATTTTGGTCCCCTTTTCTTTTTATTATTTTCCCCTTATTCAATTTAGTCCTTTTTTTCTAATTACTCTTAATTAAGCTAAATTCACCTAATCAAAACCTAATTAGACACACTACTAGACTCATAGGTATTTCTAATAATTATTTACAGGTTCGGTTTATTAAGATGGAGGCCCAATAATGTACTTTTTCGATGCCTGCGTATTTTAGGTCATTACAGGGATGATGGTGGAGGAGGTCTAGTAGGGGAGGGGAAGAAGGGTGGGGTGGACTAAATTTGTTATTATATTGAATTTTTAAGTGCAATGTTAACATGTTGTCTGTAATTTTAACGGGAGTGACTAAAATGACTGAACTATGTAGCCCTAGTGCTTAAGTTGCAAACTTTTTATTTTTGGTGCTTAAAATGATTTTTTTTATAATTTGGTGACTATTTGTGTAGTTTACCCTTTAAAATACAATTGCATCAAAATCAAAATTAAAAAAAAAATCAAAGTTTCATAAGTATAATTTCAACAAATCAAAGTTCACGTAAATCAAAATTTATATGTAACTTTGATATTTATCCCTAAAAATGTAACTATTATATTTATATTTGGTCTAATTATGCTTTCAGTCCGTATACTCCTTGCACATATGAAATTTAGTCCCTTTTACATTTAATCTGAGGAATTTAGTTCCTCTAGTCTTTTGATTTAATAATTGAAGTCCAATTGATATCTAAATATTAAAACAAAACTCATAACTGACGGATTTTTACTCGACCTGATTTGAGAAAGTTGAATTCCTCCAACAAGTGGACAACAGATGAAATGGGTTTTCTTTACCCCAAGGCCCAATAATGAGGTGAAAAACAAAGCAGAGCAAGGCAAGATTGAATGAGGTTGTACAAAACTTCGTTGCGAAGGCTTTAGCACTGCACACGAGGCAAAAAAAATCAATATTTACTTTCTTGTTATGAAGAAAATCAAGAAACCGAATCTTAGTTCAATTTTGTTGTTATGAGTGATTTTAAGAATCACTACAGCAAAACAGATTTTTAGCGGCACTTTTTTTAGCCTTTAGCGGCGTTTGAAAAAAAAGCGCCGCTAAAAGTCGTGGCCTTTAGCGGCGTTTGAAGAAAAAGCACCGCTAATTTTGGCATATTTGCAATATATTTTTTCCACCAATATTCAACCTTTCCTGCATTAAAATCCAACCAAATACAACAAATATAGCATAAAATGTAGCCAAAATACCAAATTTAGCATTAAAAAATACAACCAAAAATATTAATTCTAAATAATACTTCAAAATTAACGAAAGATATATGATGTCATTAATAAAGTATGATTTAAAATATTCTTAGAATAATGTTAAACGTGACAAAGTTAAAAATATTCTTACAACGAGAAAACTAATGTCTAAGATGGCGGCTTTTGCGACTGTTGAAACATCTGCATCATCTCTTTGAAGTCAGTATTTGGAGGTCATCGTACTTTTTCCTATGCTCTGCCTCCCTCGTTCTTGCTTTTGCCTCCCATGCTTCGCTTGCCTCCCTCTCTTGCCTCCGCTCTAAGTTGTTCTTTGGAGTTCTTCATATTTTCGTTGAACCTCGGCAATTTGCTCAACTGTGTTCGCTTGCATCGAGCTATCGATCTCTTAACCTCTGAACTTGACTTTAGCTTGACTTGGAAGGCATGTATTCTTTGGGAGCGGACCCAAAATATTGGGTCGGGTAACACCAGATCCTTGAAATCGAACCCGACAGTACCTTTCGGGACCCAAAACTTGATGATAATTACATTATCAATGTTCTCAAGATTAACAGAACTATCATCGAAGTAGCCGCTTCATATTTCGCCTTCTTATCCTTTAGTTTCTCCTAAAAATCAATTAAAAAGTTAGAAACGAAATATATAATAAAAGGAATGCAACATAACATTATTTAAAACTACTAATGATGAATTGAATTAAACAATTATAATTAAACATTATAAATATTTAGAATAAATAAAATATTATTAAGTAAATATACCATAATTTCTCCACTTGGATGTCATAGGAGATCCATCTTTTTCCTATCGTAATCTCAAAAAGTGAAGGCGTCCAACTTTTGTCAGATTTGACTTCCTACAATATAGTAGTAAAAATATTATTTAATATTAGAAAGTTATTAATATTTGAAAGAATTAATAAAATTTTAATACCTCGGCCTCATTCTGAAGCAAAACTTCGACGACATGGTAATGCGTGAATTTTGTTTTTGCTGCTGCTTATTCAACTCGCTCACGGTCCTACGTAATGAAATTATTATTACGTATATAGTAAACACTATATATAAGAGTTTGGAAATACGTAATACCTCTCCTTTCTTTGAATTCCAGAATCTAACCGCATCTTCCCATTAGTACCTCAGCATTCCCGGCGAGACATTTCTCAATTTTTCCTCGAGGCTTATGTCTTTCTTAAAATATTATTTTTTTAAAATGTTTTTATTGTCTCTCCATTTTTTACCCAATGTCTTCTTGATATAATCATCGGAGACCTCTAAAGCAAATCTATCCTAAAAAACCACAAGTTTAGAATGTAAATATCAATGAAACTTAAACCAAAATATTATAAATTACATTCACATTTTGTTACCTTAATATTAGCGAGAGCCTGATTTTGTTGCTATCGGGCATGTGATGCCATGATTAAGTAGTTGATGGGCAACATCTCGGCATTTCGTGCTAAAATGCCAATATAGCTCGCTAAAAGTCGAGCTTCAGATCCAACAGTGGCCATAAGTATTTCTACTTACTTTTACACGATTCGGCAATATCTAAGTCGTATAAATCACTAAGCGATTATCGTCCTCGAGCTCTGGCGTCCCACCATTTTCAGTTGAAAATGATATACTATTATTATATTAAAATTACAAATAAATTAATAATAAAAGTCAACACATGTAAAATAAACGTAACATTACTTTGAAATTCTTCAGGCTCGTCAAGTGTCTACGGCACATTCGAAGATCCAACAAGCTGTCTGCTGTTCACTATTTCCTTCTTACGAATTTGGAGTATTACGGACAATACTTAAACCACGTAATCTTCTTCTACGCATTTTTCTGCAATACACATAAAATAGTTAAAGTTTTAGTAACAAATTACAACAATAATAGTACATATAAAATAGTCAAATTATATAACATGACCAAGATTAAAATTATAATATTACATATAATTAAAAAACGTAAAATCTTACTACATCATTATTCGTAAATATCTTCATTCACATCATCTCGAACCCATTGATATTGTGTACTAGTACTAGGGATATTTTCATCTAAGTTTTGTTCTGGAAAAGGTAATGTTTCTGATCTTTCGACAATGTCATCTCTACTTCCATTACCCATGTCAAACAAGTCTCTAGGGTGTTAGGAGTACAACATACCAACCCTCATCAGTTGGATCTTTCGAATAAAAAACTTGTTTCACTTGAGAGGAAAATACATATGGCTCGTCCATCAATTGTTGTCCAGTGTGAATCAAGCGAGAGAAATTCACCATTGTAAAACCAAATTGATCTTTTTTAATTCCTCGAGCAGTATTAACATCAGCCCAATCACACCGAAATAAGATAACTTTCCATCTGCCATAGTAATCCAACTCAATAATGTCGGTAAGAAGTCCGTAATACTCCACATTACCCTCAACCGGATTACTATCCCTAGCACTAGCATAACTTGTAATTGAAGAGTTAACAACAACTCCACAATTTTGAGTTCTCCTCATTCTCTCGCGATACTTTGTATGAAATCTGTATCCATTGATGAGGAAGGCACTATATCTTTTTATTACTCTGTTCAGACCTTGGGAAAGCCATTTAATTTCGTCATTGACGTCCTTCCACTCCAAACCTCTGAATCGAAAGTAAATTAAATAATTATAAATGTATTATGTAAAAACATTCTTATTTGATTAACTAAATTTCGCGATTATATGTAACTTATTAACTTTAGTTACATACCGTTTGACTTAACCATTCATGAAAAGATTCTGTGAATAACTTATTAATCTCTCGATGTTGTAATATTCGAGAGCGTGCACGAGATCTCAAAATTTGTTTGTACTCACTATATTAAAAACAAGTTTAATTGGTTAGAAGATAAACAAATCAAAACGACGAATATGTAAGACAATTTTATAACTTACTTGCGTAACGGTTCAATTGAATCGTGGTGAAAAGTACATATCGATGTGCCTGTATCCACGATATATCATCTAATTCTACAATTTCAACTTTGCCCATTGGTTCTCCATAACTTTGAAATAAATAAGTTTTGGCCAAGTCATGATCATTGAGCCCAGCATTTCTACTTGGTCTATTCAATCGTGTTTCAGCATCTTCTAAATATCTAGAACAGAAGGTCATGCACTCTTCTGCCAAGTAGCCTTCAGCAATTGATCCTTCTGGATAACGCTTATTGCGACAATATGACTTCAATTTACTTAGGAACCTAAACACGATATACAATATTTATCAAAAGCTGTAACTAAATGTATAAAGGTGAATGAATGAATACTTGAGAAATAAATTAGCACCTTTCTATAAGATACATCCATCGATAAAAAACCGGTCCACCAAGGATTGCTTCGTGAGGGAGATGGATTACCAAGTGCACCATAATAGTGAAGAAGGAAGGTGGAAAGATCTTCTAAATTGCATAAAATCAAAGACGCCGATCCTGTACTTTCTCAAGTTCTTGACATTCAAAACTTTGCCACAAATAGCTTTCATTATATTGGATAGTTCAATTATACAGACGTTACATTTTTGACATACAAAGACCGTAAAGCAATTGAGAGTAAATCTTGTATCAAGATGTGGTAATCATGTGATTTTAATGAATATAATCTTGGTCTTTGAAACTCACACATCAAGATATATTTGCCGACACGCATCGGGACCTTTATATCCTTCAACACCATGCGAAAACTTCTTTCTCTTTCTTTGACATTGAAAAAATAGAAAGCGGCAACCGATATTTCCCATTCGGCGATTTGAGGATGAAGATCACGCCGATTCTCATGTCAACTAAATCAAGTCGGCTCGAAGATTGTCTTTGATTTCCATCGACATTTAAAATTGTCCCAATTATGTTCTCGCAGACATTCTTCTCAATATGCATGACATCAAGATTGTGGCGTAAAATGTTGTGCTCCCAATAAGGCAACTAAAAAAAAATACTCCTTTTCTTCCACAACTCCGCCTCATTAGGATCATCCTCTTCGTCAGATTCATCATCAGATTCATCCCTCGATCTTCTCCTTATTTGCGTGATAGGTGGTTGATTCATCTTCCCGTAACTAAAGTTGATATCTTTTAACATCAACAAGATTTTAGATCCAACGGTCTGCTCAAGAGCTCCTCTGTACTCTTTAGTACCGTCAAATAGAGTCCTCTGAAATCTAAATTTATGATTTTCATCTAACCACCGACGATGGCCCATGTAAGAGAACTTCTTCCCATTAGACAACCACTTCGAACAAGTTTGCGCAGCACAACAAGGACAGGCATAACGTCCTTTAGTACTCCAACCCGATAAATTAGCATAAGCCGGGAAATCATTAATTGTCCACAATAAAACTGCACGTAAATTAAAGTTTTCCTTTCTCAATACATCATATGTCTCAACACCCGACCATAATTGTTTTAACTCTTCAATAAGTGGCTGCAAATAGATGTCAATATCATTTCCGGGACCTTTCTCTCCGGGATAATCATTGATAAAATAAATGAAGATTGCTTCATGCAAATCCATGGAGGCAAATTGTAAGGAACAAGCACTACTGAGGCCAAAATCTTGTCTGAAGTACTCATGATTTTAAATGGATTAAAGCCATCACCGATAGCCCAAGCCTCACATTCGAGGATCGCTTGCAAAGCTTGGAAATTCTTGTCAAATGATTTCCAAGCTAAAGAATCCGAGGATGTCTTAATAATCCATCATCGGTCCGTTGATCATTATGCCACCTCATAGATTAAATCGTCTTTGAGGACATGAAAAGCCTTTGAAGTCTTGGTATCGGGGAAAATATCGCAAGACCTTGGTGGCTTCTTTCTTAATTGTGCCCCACCTTCATCCGTATTCACATCTTCGTATTACTATTCATCTAACGAGACTTACATAAACATGACAAGATTGTTGGTTTTTCGATCACCCCAATACAACATGCGTCATTTGGGCAACTATGAATTTTATCATACCCAAGGCCCAAATCTTTTATTAGTCTCTTCATATCTTGACAAGGCGGGAATTTTTGCAAGCGGAAACATCTCTCTTAGAAACTCTAGCGACATTGTAAAAGAGTTTCTGGTCCACCCTCCCAAACATTTTAAGTGAAATAGACGAATGCAAAAGGACAATTTCGAATATTTTGATCCCTCGTAAAGTTCTTCATTCATTTCATTAAGTAAATTGTAGAACTTAGCCGCTTATTCATTTGGCTCCTCATTAGGTGCACTTGTTCCCGTTTCGCAAAAAACATTTCCAGTAATATTACAATCCTCAGATATAATAAAGTCAGGTGGAAATGATTGCTCACCATGATTACGCATATTAAATGCATCCCGTAATATATCTTCCATGTCATCTTGTCTAACATGCTGATGGTAATCAGTATCAGGATAAGTCGGATTAATCGTTGAAGAAGTTCCACTAGATGTACACTCTCCATGGAAAATCCATTTTTTATACCCCCGAATAAAGCCATCAACAATTAGATGTTCGTAGACAACTTCACGAAAATGCCAGTAGATGTTGCCACACTTCTTACACGGGCAAAGAATCATATTCTCTTGGCTTGCATTTTGAAATGCAAAATTTAGAAAAGTTTGTACTCCATTTTGATAGGCATTGCTTACCCTTGACAATTTCATCCAACTCCTATCCATTTTGTAGTTCTTGAAATCTAAAGTTCACAACATATTACAGTTACTTAAATGTCCTCAATTGATTTAAATCATATCATTATACTAAATATCAAGTCTCTAATGGGTATAAACTAATTCGAGGCAAGTTAAGAGATTTTCAACTATAGATTTATGTATTATGTAAGTTAAGTAAATTTAAGTAAACTAGTTATGTATGATATGATATATATTTAAGTATTATGTAAGTTATGTAAGTTATGATATGATATATATTTATGTAAATTATATATTTATCTAAGTTATATAAGTTATGTAAGTTATGTAAATTATGATATAAAATATATTTAAGTATTATGTAAGTTATGTAAGTTATATATTTATCTAAGTTATATAAGTTATATACGTTTTGTAAGTTATATAAATTATGATATCAAATATAGTTATGTATTATGTAAGTTTTTATTTCACGATGTGGAAAATCACATGGATAATACATATCAAGTATCAAGTATCTACAGGTAAGTAGAGGATTAAATAATATTTAATTAAATAATATTTATAAAAATTATTTTAATTAAGTAATATACATGTCGTTCGTTTTTATTTGACAAATCACATGTGCAGTTAAAATAGTCCACACTTAATTTAATTTATGTTTTACAAGTCATCTTTTCGAAGTACATATTAAAGCCTTTGTGTGGACATCCGTATTTAGCTTAAAAGCTATGATTTAGTTGGAATAAAAGTTTAACTTAAATGGTAAAAGCAGACGATAATATTTGTGATAAAACGGAGAATTTTTAAGATTCATCATACTGGCGTTGTTACACCTAGGAGGATCCATTATATCTTGCATTTCGATATAAGGCAACCCGTCAGTTTCCAACCTATATACTTTGAATCTTTAAAATATTTAAAATAAGGTTGGAGAGAAGGTCAGCCATTGTTGTAATTTTGATAAAAATAGTTATAACTTTTAAAAACATTTAAAAATATTAAATATTAAAATAAAAATTATTAATGCAAAAAATTAGTAATTTGAATATAATAATATAAAAAAGAATCGTAGTTTAATTTTTATAAGTAAATTGGAAATAAATATTCAATAGTAAATGAGCTCGATAGAACTTTTTTCAAGCCTTTTGAACTTTTTAAGATTCATCATACGTGGCGTTGTTACACCTAGGGAGGATCCATTATATCTTGCACTCGATATAAGGCAACCCGTCGAGTTTCCACCTATATACTTTGAATCTTTAAAATATTTAAAATAAGGTTGGAGAGAAGGTCATCCATTGTTGTAATTTTAATGGACAAGCAAGCTACACGGTAATAAAATTAATTCATACTTATTCATACTTAAGCTGAATCAAATAATAATTAAGTTGAACCAAATATTTAAAATTAATTTGGTAACAAAATAGTTCTGCTCCAAACAGAACCAGCAATTAAATCTTTACAATATCGCAACCCCAAAATATTAATTTTTCCAAAATCATCATGATAAAACTATTATTGATTAGAATTTTGAAATAAAACGTACCTTAATAAAACGTACCTGGTCTACTCCACTCTCACCAGCAAACAGAGGCTGGAGTCAAAAAAGTAATATTTGTTAAGTAATTTAAAGTGAAAATGCATAGAAATAAGGAAAAAAATTTAGCAACGAAACCTATACGTACCTAGAACAAATGTCAATGGCTGTGGTGTATTTAGTTGCAGCAAATATTAATTCAGGTGCTCGATAGTACCTAGAACAGATGTAAGATTTTAAGAGTAGCACCAAATATATTTCAGTTTAGGCAAATATGAAAACTTTATCTATATCAGTACCAAATATTAATTCGAAGATTAAATGGCAGCTTCAGTTGAACCAATAGTTGCAGGAGGAGCAGGAAGCGATGAATCGAAACATATACAACATTAATTCATTAATATAGACACATGGAACTATATCCTAAAAGTCAAAACACAAGGAATTAAAGTATATGTACCATATTTAGTATACAATATAATTTTACTTCATATATATTACTTCATATAATTATTATAGTAATAATTAAATTTATTAACAATCGTCATAGTACAAAAATAGGGAAGAAAAAATTAGGTGTTGGTTAAAAGCGGTCAAAAAATATTTTTGTACAAAATTAATTCAAATACTAAGTAAATCTTGACAGAATAACCCAAACAAGAAGGAATTATATAACCAACTGCGATTGTACAAGAAGTAACAGATAGGCATTTGATACTTGATAAGCATGCTAACAAACTGATACAAAAATTATCAATCTGAATGGCTGATCATTTTTTCATTTTCTCCCTGGAATGCATTGATTTATCAAATTAGATTCAATACACAGAACATAAATGTAAAATTAATTAATAATAAAACTTACTTGCGTCTCAGAAACAGATACAGAAGAATGACCCTGAAAAAGTTTGAAAATTAAATGTCAACAAAATCCAACTGATTTGTACCAAAATAGATCTTCTTCAAACTACGACCATCTAAATTGAAAATTGATATAAGGCATAATGTGAGTAATCCTTAGTAAAACTTCATGTCAGTTTTGCGATATAATTCAGTCAAAATAAACTTCTCAGCCCAAAAATATGCAGCAGTTGTTCCAAATGTTTTTACATTACATATATTTATAATCCAGTCAAAATAAACTTCATGTCAGTTTTCCTAGATATAGAAAAAGGGATAGAAATGACATCCATATTTAGACATAAGTAAAAGTTTACAAGCTGCAGTGTTTGCAAAAGCTAATCATGAAAATATTGGCCAACAGATTGTTGCAGCACATCAAAATCTTGTTGTAAAAGATTGTTGATATTAGCAAGAAGTAAACTTTGGCCTCTAGCCTTAACAAGTAATGTGATAAGAGAAGTTTCCAACCTAAGTTAAGTGTTAAAAAAAATCATATAAAAGGAAAAAGAAAATGGGGGAAGCAAATGTTTTAGTCGTTCACATCTGAGCCTAAGAATCAAAAGAAGTTTATAAGAAGAAACTCATTGATGACATTACGGACAATAGGCTAAAACAAACAGATCGATAATATGGGTCAAACCATCTAGCCAATGGGCCGATTGGCCAAGAAATTTTCATTAGACGTTTCTAACTTTATGAACTTTGAACAATGGATGAGGACCAGCATTTGCAACCCCATGACACCATGATATTTTACCTAGAAATAAAGATTTAGCAAATTAAATATACATACCTCTTAGAAAGTATAAATTGGATGGAAGAGTCAATTCTAGCAAATTAAATTACACCTGCAAACAATGAACAACCATGAAATAAAAAAATAATCTAAGGATAAACAAGAATTAAATAAGAATTAAAAACATGATCCATTAACGAATTTTCCAAAGCAAAAAGCTATAAATTATTTAAATTAAGGATAAAAACCAAATTTATATTATTGTTTATGTATTATGAAATACATAAATAAATTAATAAATCCTTTGGATAATTTCTTTGTTTCTGCTTGTTTGGTTACTGTAATATTACTCAGTTGTTGCCAATTTCAAACTCATAAATTGAATTTGCACTAATTATTTAATGTGGATCATAAAGTATGTACAAAATGTACAAAATTCAACATGGAGAAAAAAGAGAAGCACTTTGTCATAAGCAACTGAATTAATACCACTCCCATTCTTATTCTATATACAATATGTCACGGAATAATATGACTATATCTTAGCATTATCAAATGGAAAAAGAAAAAGGTTATACACTGAAAACTCATGCACTGAAAAACTCATTCATAACTACCTACCAAGCATTAATAAATCATGCACTGAAAAACAACCCAAAACCCTTAACCAACATGTTATTTTCGGTTTAAGTAGTTTAAATTCATCATTATTCTTTGTTCTTTGATAGAATTCAATCTTCTCATTTATCAATCTCCAACGTTTAAGAGAAAAGACAACGTATATGTAGCACTTAATCCTCATTTTCGTCATCTTCTTTTATATGTCTACTACTTTTGCATCAGTAGCATTAGCCCCGTCACCATTCGACACCCAATCTTTCAGCTTTTCCAAACCCCAAGAAGACCAAACATTTTTTATATTATCTATCGGCATCAATCCTAAGCTTCAAAAAATTTGTGGAGAAATTGACTACGCCATCGAATGTTTAACATCAATTATTCCATTCCTAAATGAAAATGTTGCCATGATCTCTATGTCTATTCTCAAAGTTGAGATTGATGCAATTCATAACAAGACCAAGGAAGCGTTAGACAAGACTTACGAGCTTTCAATGAATCCCCCTACCTCAAGACTCCTCCCTTTATGTCTTAAAAGTTGTATTAATAACTACAATGCCATTCTAGAAAGCAAACAAAGAATCCTTAATGCAATCTCTATGGGTGATGCTAACGAGCTGAGCATGGAGCTAAGCCACAACATGGAGGATGTATTTGCATGCGAGGAGGAGTTCAACAAAGCCAAAATTGAGTCGCCAATAACAGAATTAAATTCATTACTTGTCAAGATAATTACCAACAGTTTGACAATTGATGTTAAGATGACCAACGTTTAGAGGAACAACTCATGATAAACAAATTACATTAAACCTAAAAATTATAGCATTTTTTATTTGTAACACGCAGGGCTGGAGATAAGAGTTTCAGTTCATAACAAAATAACTGAATACCCCTGCAATGTTGCACCCTTCTTACCTCAACAGTTTCAGTTCATAACAGAGTTGCTTAAACCTAATACATAGATAAGAGTACCTTTAGAACCACAGCTCCACCAGTTAAGGGCCAAAAAGGAAGCAAGCTAAACCTGGGTTCTCTGTTTTGATCTTTTTCAAGAAAAACCCCTGAAGTAAGACAAGAGACAGTGCTTAACACCAAAAACTTGAAACCTTAATCCTAAAATGACCCAAACCAAAAACAATTCAACCCAAAACTACCGAAAATCAAAATAACCCAAACTGAATATCCTGAACCCTAAAATCACACAGATATGAGATGACCCAGCTGGAAAACGCTAATGAATCAGAATATTTTAAAGCCTAAATGAAACCGAACCGAATTTACCTAATCTGAAATCAATCTGACCCACCAAGGTCTAGGTTCATTAGTAAATGGTTTACCACTAAAATAACTCTTGTTCATTGCAAAAACTAGCTAAATTAATAACAAAATAACTGAATACCCTAATTCTTACCTTGAACTATTTTCTTCAACCTGAAAGCCGATTTCTGAAATCCTTACCTTTATTAATCCGATTTTCCATAAATGGGAAATCAATGGCCAGTGGGAAGGGTGAGTTTTAGGGATTTCAATTTGGGGAAGAAGAGACGATAAAACTTTAGGGATTTGGGACTAAGGAAAAGAGGGGAAATGAAGGGGATAACGGGGAAAATGTTAAGTGTTATTGTCTGGGTAAAAAATAAGTGACATTTGCGGCGTTTCCACCGTAGCGCCACTAAAAGGGAGAGCTATTGCGGCTTTTTACCAAAACGCCACTAATAAACAAATAAAACGACGACGTTTTAATATCAACAAAATCAACTTTAGTGGCGTTTATGAACTATCGCCGCTAAATCCGAACCTATTGCGGCGTTTTGCACAAACGCCACTAACAAATCCTATAAAACGGCACCGTTTAGTTTTAAAACATGCTGATCTTTTCTGGCATTTTTCCAAAAACGCCTCTATTGCATACCTTTTGCGGCGTTTATGAAAAACGCCGCTAATGCCTTTAAAAATTTAAATTATTTAATATATAAATAAAAAACAATATAAATTAAAAAACAATAAGTTATATAGCCAAAAACTTTAATTTTATTTTAAATAATAGTATTTTAATTTTTCATTTAAATAAATAATTTTTAAATTTATCTAATATTTAAAAGAACTACATAAAATTTAAAATCTTGAAAATTATTGACAATTTGAAATCATTAAAATTTGAAATTATTTAATATATGTAAATTAAAAAATCAGTCATATACCTAAAAAAACTTTAAAATTAATTATTTTAAATAATAGTATTTTAAATTTTAATTAAAATTTTTAACACTAATTATCCTAAACCCTTAACCCCTATATTCCATTAACCTTTAAACCCCTAAACCCTAAACCATTAACCCTTAATCCCTAAAATTTAAACACTAAACCTTAAACAATGTCCCCTTAACTCCCAAACCCATAAACCCTAAACCTTTAATCCATAGACTTTGAACACTAAACCCTAAACTATATCCCCTCAACCCCTTAACTCCTAACCTTTGACCCCTAGACCCTCAACCTTTAAATATTAACCCCTAAATCCCTAAACCTTCAGCCCTTGAACCATAAACCATAATCCCTAAATCCACAATCAATAATCCATAAACCTTAAAATAATATTGACCCATAAATTAACCATAAACCCCTAAACCCATAATCCCTAGACCCACAAGCATAATCCATAAACCTTAATTAAAATATTAACTTGTCATAATCCATAAATCATGCATAAACCATAAACCATATATACCCTAAACCATGCATAAACCTTAAACTATAATAATGATAATTAATTAAATATTTTAAAATTAATATCATCTCTTTTATGATTATATAAGAATTTATTTAATATATAAATTGACAAACAATCAGTCATATATCCAAAAAATTTAATATTATTTTAAATAATATATCCTATATAAAATTTTTATTTTTAACATATATTTTTATATGTTTTTATTTTCAATTTTTTACGTGTCCTTCATTTAGGGTTTATAGTTTAGGGTTTCAAATTTAAGGTCTATAGTTTATGAGTTTAGGGGTTAATGGTTGGGAGTCAGGGTTAATGTGTTAGGATTTATGGTTACGGCAGTGTTTAGAGTTTTAAGGGTTTATGGGTTGAGGCTTAGAGTTTAAGAGTTTAGGATTTAGTAATTTAAGGGTTTAGTGGGTTAGGGTTTAAAACATGGTGTAGTTAATTTATATTGTTTATAAAGTCAGTTTCAGATATGATCAAAATAAAATCGAAATTAATCAAATTTAAGGTCTATATTATCTCTTTTACAACTATATATATAATATATTATTTAATATATAAGTTAAAAATACTAATTAATTTAAACCTTAAACCCTTAACTACAACCTCTAAAACCTTAAATCATAAAACATAAACCATCAACCCTAAACCAACCCTTAAACCCATAATCTATAAACCTTAAAATAGTTTAGATCTTTAGCGGCGTTTTTCCAAAAAGCGCCGCTGAAACTCATATCTATTGCGGCGTTTTCTAAAAAGTGCTGCTAATACTCAATCTATAGAGGCGTTTTTGCGCAAGCGCCGCTATTGCCAGTGAAGCTCAAAATAAACGATGCCGTTCGATTTAATTTTTTAGCGGCGTTTCTATAAAAACGCCGCTATAGGCCGACCTATAGCGGCGCTTTCTAAAAAATGCCGCTAATACTCAAACCTATAGCGGCGTTTTTGATAAAGCGCCGCTATTGCCACTGAAGCTCACAATAAACGACGCCGTTCGCCTAATCTTTTAGTGGCGTTTTTATAAAAACGCCGCTATATGTCGACCTATAACGGCACTTCCTTAAAAACGCCGCTAATACTCAATTTATTCAATTTTTAGTGGCGTTTTCTATTCAAACGCCGCTAAAAGCGCCGCTGAAAGTCTGTTTTCTTGTAGTGAATTAAGAAAATCAAGACTTCAAATCTTGTAATTCTTGATCCAAGAAACCAAATCTTGAAGCCGGTGCATGATGGATTACATTTATGAGTTTGAAAGAGCCAATTATTACATAAAATAGTCTTATTTTGGCTTAAAATTTTATCTTAACAAATTGTTTATTATTATTTTTATTTCAAAATTGGTTGGAGGTTTTTTTAGGGTTTAAGAACGATTTCTTTCCTTCCAAGAAACTCTATTCTAATCCTTCTTAGACTTTCTTCTAGTTGCTTCTTTCTTTCTTTCTTTGTTGTTTCTTTTGTTTAGATATAAATTCAGTAGCTTCTTCTCAATAAAAAAATGAACCAAAATACCTCCGAATACTTGGATCTTCATTGTTCTTGGCTGGCCAAATCACTCCTCCTCCTTTTCTTTTGATTTTGTTTGGTTTTAGTACTTAATCGTTCAAATATGTTCTTAATCGATTGTTCTCCCTTCTTGGCAGCTTGAATTCACTTGGATTTCTTCAAGAACAAGTTCCTTTGATGAACCGACTTGGACTCTTCAAAGCCCTAACTTTTGATTTCGGCTTACTTGTTTATGTTTTTTCAATTATTTAGTTTTGTTTGTTGCGCTTTGATGTAATTAGATTTAACTTGGATGGTTTGCGTTTTGAGTTTAGTTGAACTTTGAGTTTCGCGATTTGAAAAAACTTTCGATCCAGTTCTACATGCGTCCCTATCACTTTCACTTCAAATAACACAACCATACTATCGATACAAACAAAATTAATATCTAAAAACCTTAATAACCTTATATGAATAAAAACTAATCTCTTCCATCAACCCATCAAAATTCTCAAAGAAACACTAGAAATTGGACTCTTCCGTTCCCTACTATGATTGGTTGGCAAAGATGATGCCCAAGAATCTCTTTATTGAATAAGAAATGATGAATCTTGAATGGCACAATGAATGAAAAGAAAATTTTCTTAGGGAATAATAATAGCCCTTTTTCTATTTCCTTAATCTAAAATCTAAACTTCAACTTTTTACCACTCAATTTAACCCTTCATACAACTTAGTTCCATAGCCCAATTAATCGATTCAAAGCACATAAAAAACGAATTTACATGCCGAAGAAATTCAAGAAAAAACTAAGAAATTCAGATGTCTACAAAGAATACTGAAAAGGTCGAAAATTATTACTTTGGTTGTTTATTTTCTACAATCCCTTTTCTAGTAACAACAAAAACCAAAACATCAACCTTATTCATCTACCCTTTGCTTCCTCAAAACATATATATTACTAATTATTAATAACTATTATAATATTTAAATTTTTTTAATAATTTTTACATTTTACATTTTTCAATATTTTCTATAATACTATAAAACACATCCAAAATAAATATTTACGTGCAAATAAAAGCGAAATCATTTTATTCAAATACATTATGAACATGTAACTTTTGCTAAAATTTTAAATTATCTTCTAAAAATATATGCCGACATTCAACATGGTTATCTCATATCAATTTGTTACACCCATCAATCATATCAACACATATTAAATGTTAAACTAATCAACAACCATCTTCATTAACAAAAAGAAACTAATTGAATTTTTCTTTTTTCTTTTTTATAACTGAAGAAGATTCACTCAATTGATATTTTAGTAAAAGTTATTTACACAGGATGTATTTTATTTTCCATATTATCATAACATATGGTCTATTTTATAATTTTATATATCCACTTAATTAGAAGGTCCCACCAACTTTAATCATTCATCTTGTAATTAAGAGAGATTTGATTAATCCGCCAAAGCGGGAACGCCTAAAGCTTTTAATGTGCCAATGAATCGTTATGAAACCTGCCGACTTACTGTTTTCTAAAATAAAAGACAAAGGTTTAGATTTGATCATTTGATGTAATTTATGTGCAGTTAAAAGAAAAAAGGACAAATTTCTTTTGGGTCTAATTGATAAAATATATTATACTTTTAAAAAAATATATAAATTCGAATTTTAAAAATAAATAATATATAAAAAAAAAAAAAAAAAAAGAGAGAAAGTGGGCACAAGCCCAAACTTCAAGAAGCTACGCGAATGCCATGTTATGCCATCTCGCACCTTGACATTGACGAGATTGTGGAGAATCTTTTTCTTATATGTCCACAAAAATTGAAAAGGCTTCAAATTAAAGTGTCGGCTCATACTTAAACCATATATTCTTTTACCAATTTTAATATAAATAATTCCACTATTTTAAGATTTAAGAAAAGATAATTATTAAAATTCCAAAATTATAGTTATCTCATCTATGTCTACTTGGATTTTCAAATTCAAAATTCATTTTTATAAAATAATAAATATTATTTTAAAATTTTTATATATTTTTATATTATATAATTACAATTATAGGATTTGTACCCAAAAGTTATAATCTTCATTATATCAACTTTCAACTAAAAACACATTTTTATATCAACTCTTTTATAAATGTGTTATATTCTTTTCTTTCACATTATAAGTCTGTCCTAATATAATATATAATTATACATTTAAAATAATTTTAGGGTTATTATTTAGTATACTGATAATATACTTTTTTTTATTTCATTAGCAACTTTAAAAATTGTCACATATTTATTTTTAATATTTTATTAAAGGTAAATCGAACAAATTTTAGGGGAGCGAATGAAATTTTAATTTTTATAGTCTATCTCTTTATAATTTTAAAAGATTAAATCAATTTTTATAATTTTAGGGAGACCAAGTACAATTTTACCTTTACTAATTTAATTTTTTTTTAAATTAAGTGATTAAATAATAATTTTACATTTTAGGGGCCCCTGCCATTTTTAAATTCACCTCTGCTTTATTATACTCCTATAGGATACTTGTCAACCTCCTAACCTTGCTTATGTAGTCTAAAAACCTCACGGGTAATGTATCAAATATTTTCACTAATTTTTAATGGAAGGAATCTACTTACACCAGTGTAAAACTATATTTTCTCATATTTTAGTTAAATTAATATTTTAACAATCCAACTGTTGAATTATTAATATAATTGTATTTGTCATGCATGTAAAATTTCAAATCGATCTAATATATCCATCATAACAATTTGAAATAGTGTATATATTACTATTTATTGAACAGTTGATAGTTTTATACATAAAACAAATTGTTAGAAAATTTTAATTAATTTACTTCAAATTTAACATGCATGATCTATATGAATAGAATATGAAATATGATGTTAAATCGATAAAAATTAATCGTATAAAAATATAATAAAAGTATAGTTTTACATCGATACAAGTAAATCCTTCATTTTTAATGATATAAATTCAATACTCAAAACTTTTTATTCTTCACAATTTAATACTGAAAATTTAAGAAAAGGTACCAACATGCATGGCTGTAAATTAATTAGTATACAATTAATATCTATATACAAAGCTCTAAGGACCTTCCTTGATTGACATGTGCCCCACTAATTCATTTGTTCTCTCCTTTTTAATATTGTAAAAACATTAAATTTCAATTTTAGTCCTTTTGTTTTGTTTAAATTTGTGATTTCAACTTTATATTTTAATTTTTGACATAATTTATTCTTATATTTTTATAATATTATTAATTATTCTAAATGTGTTGACACCAATTTAAAAAAAATATTCCAACAAAAAGATTTTTGGCATGAAGATTAAATGTGTGTTTTTAGGAAAAAATAAACATTAGTATTTAATTCTACATTAATTTTTTGTTACATGATTACAGAGTGAATATTTTTAATCTTAAAATATCATACTAGTGAATTTAAAAGAAGAATTTTAATGTTAGTGACAATTGAGCTAAATTTTAAATCCAAAAATAGAAGAGATAAATTTTTTAATTTTAAATATATGAATTTTCTAAGGACTTAGAGCATATTTTAACTTTTAAAATTTTTATTGTGTAATTCAACCCAAAACAAAGACCATTAACCCCAAAGCATGGATCAAAAACCATATTAGTTTTAATAACTTGACCAATATGATTGGTTACAAAATTTCAAGACCCATATGATATATATAATAATGATTGAAAATATTATTAAATAATAAGATATATTGTACTTTTAAACAGAGAATTTAAATTCAAATTATAAAACATAAAATCGACCAACTTAGTGTTACTTTCATTTTTCAAAAAAAATATAATGATTAAGAATAATTCAATTTTTTGTACGAAAAGAAAAGAGAATAATCAAATTTAATGAATAAAAATTATATAAAATTTAAAAATAGAAAATTAAATTAGCTTATAATATCATATTAAAATTTAAACACCAACTTTTCAACACTTTTTTTTTTTGCCAAACCACTAAACTTTTTTAATGTACAAAACAACACCTGAATAAATACATCAGAATAAAGATGTATTTAAAACAATCAAAGTTTTTGGCCTATCTCCTTATTTAAACCTAGCTCCCACTATCTATGAAAGATACGGCTTTAAACACTGTGTCTTTGTTCAATGTTTCCTTCGGATCAAATTGATGGCTATCTGTACGAAATCTCTGATATTCCCCATCATGAAGATTTTGTGCGACAAAATCTCACATCTGGGGAATCCGTAGAGGGAAGTCATCTAACACGGAGAACGGGAAAAGGCGAAGGACTTAAAAGTTTAGCGGTGGCCAACAATAATGATGCCAATTATGCTGTTTCTGCCAATGATGCTAAGAAGATAGTTCGCAAGGAAATCGAACGGGAAAGGAGACAGCAAATGGGCAAACTCTATCAGAAACTTAGATCACTGCTCCCTCCTGAGTCAATAAAGGTCAATGCCCCCCCCCCCCTTTCATTTGTCTATTCATTTTACTACTTCCATTTTGCACATTAGTATATAAGGTAGCACTTTCTGGAGTTTGATCTTTCTTTATGAAAATAATTATATATTGCTAGCTAGGGTTTTCTTGATGGGGGGTTTTTTACAGGGAAAGCGAGCTGCGTCCGATCACATGAACGAGGCAGTGAATTACATAACATATATGAAAAAGAGGGTCGGGGAATTGAGTATCAAAAGAGATAAGGTCAAAAAATTATCTAATCGGAGTGCCTTGGATCTAGGGAGTAGTAGTGCTAGTTCATCAGGTATCAGCTCGTGTGTTGCAGTCCATCCTTTCCGGGGCGGAGTAGAGATTATGATAAGTAGTGGCTTTGAAGACCAAAGCTGGCATCTCTCCACGTTCCTGCAAGCTATCCTTGAAGAGGGGCTTGACATTGTCCGTTGTGTTTCCAGCCAAACAATTGAAGGGTTGTTGCATACTGTTCAGTCAGAGGTGTATTTTTACACATGCAAGTTTTAGCATTGTTAACTACTAGTACTATCTGATTCTTACCACAAATATCTTTATTGAACATGTCTTGCAGGTTACTGATCCAACACAAATTGATCTATCCCGGTTGCAAACCAAGCTAAATGATTTGATATCCTACCATGATAATGCTGGCTGCGGTCGCTGATTTATTGGCTTGCAAGTGGCAAGGGAGTTCCATATTGTGAACTGCCATATCTAGTAGATAAACTTAGGGTTTACTTCGGTGCTTTGTTTGGCTTATTCGGTACTAGTGTTGTTGGTGGGTGCTTATGTGTGGATTTTGGAACAAGTATTTGTATTCAAGTATTCAACTCACATTAGATATGGTAACTTTCTGTGTTAAGTTGATTACTAATACAGCATTTGTTAAACAATCGAACCTAGTTGTGTTTGCCTTGGTACTATTATAGACAGCATTGCTATGGAAGAAAATATTGATGTGTTTAATAAGACTAGAAATGTAGGATTTGAATTGAAGACGAGAAAGGTGAAGTCTGGGAGTCTGGGCTGCTCATAGGAACAATTTGGAAGCAGAAATCCAGAATAAAGTCGATTACGGAATTCCGGGTTGCTGTTGGGAGGGTTTGAGTTTCAGTTTCATCAGAGAAACCTTAGGTGTTGAGTTGTGATGAACTATTGGGTTTGTTTCAGATTTCTTTTATGCATATGATGATAGGAAGATTGAAAAAGGTCAGAAAGTAACTCTATTTTATTTGCTTTTATTATCGCTAGGGATGGTAATGGTAAAATCCGAATTTCAAACCAATTTCTTCCATTTGGAGAGAGGTTTTTTTTTTTTTTCCTCTAAAAAGTAGATATGAGATGACAGTGGGGTGGGTTTTTTTTTAACAGTGATTATGAAACAGTTACCGTAATTATTTGTCTCACTCTACCCTACCCATTATATATATTTTCATAAGAGTCTACTTGTAGAAAGGGTAGGAGACTCTTTGGAGAAGTGATAAGCACACATTGGACCTTTGTACCAATTTCACTAAGTGATAAGCACACATTTTGCCCTCACGAAGAATATGTCGAACTTTGACCACCCAACATTCATTTATTAGCATTAAATAGTCATCAATGAGGGTGCCAAACGAATGACACTCGTCAAGTGGTTTGGTTAAAAATCAGACCACTAGCATTGCATCAAGCTCGACTATCAACCTCTAGATACAAACCAACATAGCTACCCACAAGTCCTCATGAATAGCCTAGAAATCCGCTTGTAAACTATATGCGAGACTGATCTTCAATATAAATCTTCAAATCTAGTTACTAAACTTACCCTGTATGAATCATTTTGCTTAGTATATAAAATTATCATTTTACCTTAATATATAATGTGTTATAAAGTAAATTACAAATTTTATGTTTAAATAGTATTCCACTTTAAAAATATTGAAAATATTAGAAATATCTAAAAATTAAATTAAAATGGAGCGAGATAGAACAGAATCATGATGGATACATCTAACATCAATGAGATAGAACAGAATCATGATGGATACATCTAACATCAATAAAGGTGATAATATTTTCAAGTTTATACATTAATTATAAAACAGAGCGAATGGTGAAGTAAAATAGACCAACTATGGAACAATAATTTAATTGAAAACATGTCCTGCTCTACTCCATTTTCATCCTTAATTATAATTCCTAAAATTTCGAGATTGTCCTAAAACTTGAATTTTTAAAATGCTTATGATTGAAATATTTTAATTTGATGGCCAAAAATTAATAAATTTTCTAAAAAAATAAACGAATGCACTGTGGTTGGAATTAGAAAAGGTAGATTTATGGGTGCATCTCTTATATTTGAAAGATATAATAATTTTATTTAAACTATAAGATATAATAATTTTTTTCCAGAAATGATATATAATATTTCAAACCATGTATCATGGATATGATTTATATAAGATATAGGTATTCATATAAATTAGGCGTGAGCATTCAATTGAATCGATTCGAATTGAATAAAAAATTTGAGTTAATCGAATTGACGACTTCTATTTTATCATTCTAACTCAATTTGAATTTTTTCAAATCTAGTCGAGTGAAATAAAATTCAAGTTAAATTTAATCGAGTAAAATTATTTGAGTTAAATTAAAAAATTAAACATGTCAAATTTGAAACCATATATATTTAAAAACTTTTTGAAGCAAAATAATAAAAAAATGGTTTAGTATGATAAACTCGAATCATTAATTAACTTATTTAAGTATCAAAATTATTATTTTAAAAAATTAAAATTTTAATTTTTTATATATATTTTATATTTTTTAAAATTATTTTTAAAAAATATAAATTTTATAATTTTATAAATATTTTAAAATTATTTTAATTTTTTATGATTTTTGTTAAGAAAGATTAATTTGTTGATTTTTAAAATTATCAAGGACGAAAGGTACTGTAAGACTTCAAAATACTGACTGCTGGCTGGCCTGCGCTTGTAGTTGGGCTTGTGTGTGTTGACTCTTGTTTTTCAAAGTCCTTGGGTTTAGTGTTCTTGCACTGACTTTTGGGTATGTGATACCACCAGGCTTCCTCTTCCTTGACCTTTTAAAGTTAATTCAATTTCTTTTTACACTTCGCACCAATCATGCCAACTTTTTTATTGTTACCAATTATCTTTGACCTTTTTAACGGAAGATATACGGATAGAGGTAATTGGTCAGTTTCGTTTTTTAGGCATCAGTTCGATTGCTATAAATTTATTATCAATATCCGAGGATGTAAGGTTAAATATGTTTTAGAATATTATTTTTTTATTTATGAATTTTAAAAAGATTATAGGTAATTTTAAATTTTGTATTAAAAGAGCATATCTGATCAAAACCTATGATGAAATTGTTAAAAATTAAAATATTATTTTTAAAAGACAAATATTGTTGAACTTTTTAAGGTATTTTTAAATGCAATTAATTTATTTAATTAGTATATAAATAACTGCAACCATTTAATTTTTATAACAAAGGTATAATTATTTTACATAAACATATACAGAAATTTTAATAAACATCTAAATAAGTAATTATTATTTAATATAAAATTTGAAAAACTCTAAATTTGTGAACAAAACATTTTAGATTTTTTAGGATAAATATTAAAACTATATATGTATTTTGATTTTGTGTGATTTTATGCATGGAATTTTAAATTAATTAAATTTTCACAAGTTATTAACAATATAAAATAAATGTATTTATTCATTTTTATTCAAATGTGTATAATTGAATCAAAATTAAAGTTTTATATATAGATATAAACCCCAATTCAAGTTTTATGTGTATAATTGCATTAAATCAATATTCATGTATTAAATTACATATTAAATTAAAATTCACGTATAAATTTGATATTTATTTATTTTTAATCTAAACTCAGATTTTGGTACCAAATAAATAAATAAATAATATTATTTTAATTGTTTTATAGAAAACCAAAGGTGATGCATGCTGATAAAGGAGACTTTTGATTCTATCTAGAATTTTATTTATTTATTTTTGTTATAAATTTGTGTAATTTTTTCGACATCACTTTTAGAGAGCGTTTGAATGGGATATCCAACACTTTACTCAATTTTTTTTTTATCTCTACCACATGTTGAAAATTAATTTTCATGTTCAACAATCGTATAGGGGACTTTCTCCTCAAGTTCAGAATTATCTGGCTCTACAAACTCTTCCACCAAAACATGCTCCCCAACTTGATGTCAGACAAATTCGAACAGTAAATCTAATTGATTATGCATGATTTTCATAGTGTCGTAGCATGAAGACAAGTCATCCTCAAGTGTGCCAACCCGAGTGATTAAATAATGATCTTCACTAGACTCTTCACAATACATACCCATATCATGATAAGAACATAAGGAATACGAATCATATGTTGAGCTACTACTTAACCATCACTGATTGTAACTATCCATTCCACATGTGTAACCATTAGAATCATAAGGAGACTCATATCCTTGTCTCTGATAGTTGCCATCATACCCCTAGTTAGTCATTGAAATACCATTTGCATCATATACGAATTGATCTTCAGGCCACTTATAGTTATTAAACATGACTATTAACCAATTATCAATGAGGAAATATTAAGGAAACCATTAAGACAAACAAAAAAAAAATGTTGTATCTATAAACTTAGCTTTCAATAATTATCTCATTAACAAAGCATGCAGAAATCAACACAATTCAACTTATCACACACAAATCTCCTCAGCAACGACACCAACAACTTGACCGCTCATGTCGATGTATGAACATCGAGTCGAGGATTAGCATAAAAGCATATTTAATTGTATGTGTGACATGTCAGTTGTAATATTTATGTTTTACAACTGAACACAGAGTATTCCAAAGGTTGAACCCAAGAGAGATCGGGTGATAAGGTGAATGGGCAACAATAAAACATGCAATTAATAAGTCTAGCTAGCTAATGACTAAGTGATATATTATGACAATCCATAATTCAAGGTTGATTAAACTAAAACTACACTTAAAATGACTAAATTGAACAAAAGTCAAATTTACAAAAGTATTAATTTGATGAAATAGAGTGGTCAATTAATATCCATGTTGCTAATTCATTCTTGAATTAAGGATCTAAATTGCTTAAACTCCTAATTGGTCCAATTTTACCTCTCGATCACCATTTTATCCAATTAGATGATTTAATCCAATTTATCTATCTACCTCACTAAAGTAAATCGTGATAATAGACTCACCTAAATGATTAAACAATCAATAAACGTGCACACAAAATAAAACATTTTTATCCCGAATCATAAATGTACAAAGCGAGGTTTCGTGCGTCACTTGTTGATTATTTTCGCTTTTCCTTTCCCTCTCGATTGTTCGGTGTTACCGTTAGCTAAAAATAATCATAAAACATACCACATTATCAATCTCAGCCAAATCAAAATCAAATACCAAATTTCACATATTTTGAATTTTATTCAATTTAGTCCTTAAAATTGGGAGAAACATAACTTTCAATTTGAGGTTTCGAATTAAAATACGATTTTACCAAAACTCATTAGGGACCCTCTATTTTATGTTCTTACCAACAATTCATGACCATTTTGCATTTCATTCTATTTGGTCCCTAATGTATGAAACTAATAATTAAGCTTTACAATTTAGTCCTTTTATAAACCAAGCTTAATTTCTAACAATTTCACACCATTTTCATCTATTTCTCAACAATGGAAACTTTCAAAAATTTTAACAATTTTATAAATTAGTATATAGGCTAGCTAAATTATGCTTCCATAACCTCAAATCTACAATATTAGAATGGGTCAAGACAAACCTAAGAAATTCTAGGTGGTTACCGAGGTTAAAGGTCCCTTGGTTGACGCTTTTTGGCTTGATAGCCTGGCGGTTATGGAAAAATAGGAATCCTTTTATATTCCAAAAGTTATCTTAGAGCCTTTCAGAAACTATTAAAGTGTCAATTAGTTCGGCAAAATAGTATAGTACAATTAATAGTGGGGTCTTCTATAGGAATAGTAGTTTGATATCGAAGGTCTTTTAGGAAATATTAGGAATGGTAGGGAGTTAGAAAGCTAAATTTAGTAAGTTCATTTTAGGTTTTGTTTTTTACACAAAAAAAAAACATATATATATATATAAATTACAAAAAAATGACTTAAAATTGCTTACCTACTTATTGCTGAAAGATATGAAAATTTCTTTAGTTTTTCTCTTTTTTTTTGAGACGAAAATGGTAGAAAATGGATGAAGAAGATGGCACATTCACTATCTTAAGCTTTTATACATAACTTAATAATTATTTATGCTTAATTTAGTTAATTAATTATGTTTTCTTAACTAATTAATCATTACTTTTTAACTTAATTAACACAAACACCACCATCCATAAGAGCGGTTTGTTAACCATGTTGACCCCTTTGTATATTGCAATTTAAGTATTCAAACCTTTTTCTAATTAAAAATTCATAGCGATTAGACTTTTATAATTTAGTCATTGAGCTTTAATTAACTATAATTTCAACTAAATTGACTATCCAAATTTTAATTCATCTATACTTTTAACTCCATAAATATTCTTATTAAATATTTACAGACTCAATTTACAAAAATGAGGTCTTGAAATTGTCTTTCCAACACCTTTGGAAATCGGATCGATACACAATGCTTTTTAATAAATTGGTTATAGTTCTAGACGATTGCATAACAACCTAATCTCTTCGTACTTCCTTAATAGTCAAGACAATCGCCATTAATTACTTTCCTTATTGACAAACATCCTTATAATGATCGCTTAAGATTTAATCTATCAATAGCATTATGAACAGAAGAGACCTATTTCTAGCCAACAAACATACAATCAAAGTTTATTTAAGTTAGACCGCAGGCCTACATTACACAAACAATTATACAGTTCGTCACAAATATTAGAACCAATCAATGGATTAAATTTAAAATTGACAATGCAATTGTTCGAAGCTATCAAATGCTGGTCAAATATTTAATAAACTTGAACAATTGTAATTCAAGCAAAAGACATGCAAATACTAAAGAACAAAGAAAAGATTAAGAACATTTAGATCTCACAAACTTTATAGAATCAAACTTTGAAATTTATTTTGATTAAAAATGAAGGTTTAGAAATCCATAAAGAAAATAAAATGCAAAATCAAAATAAAACTAAGGTGACTATGTTGAGGTCTTGTCAAGTCTTAACCTAATAATATCTATTTATAGGGAAGAAATAATATAATAGAGAAAATATAAAAATGCCCTTAATTAAATAGAACACAATATTTCTAAGCTTTGGCAATTTTCATAACAAATACAAGCCATTTTTCGATACATTCATGCCCTTTTTTTTTGTTATTGTTGCTTGAATCATGAAATAACTTTAGTTATATCTTTTAATTTCCTTCGAATCAGTAAATTATGGGCCTAAAATGAAAATATATAACTTAAAATCTGTTATAGATAAAGTTTTATTAGCTCAAATTTTCTTGATCTTGATCTCAAGATTGTTTTGGGTTATTATTGTTTTTGGGGTTTGTTGATGTATATGTTTTTTTGGGGTTCAATCTAATAGTTGAATTTTGTTATAATACTCAATCCATCGGGTTTGGAGTATAGCCCTTGGATCGCTGCATGTTCAGCATCTTTAAATGAACGTATGTTCATCTTAACCCCACTTCTCGCCCCCCACCCCAAAACCCCACCCCCAAAAATAAAAAGCAAATTAGTTAATTATTACTACCATAAATTAGTATTATTGGTTCAGTCATTGCTGCTGTGATTATAGTTAAATGAAACTCTAGTCTACTTTTGCTAAAAAGAAGTCTAGTCTAGCAAATCAAAGTGCCGTTAGGCAGAGCATCTTCCCTTACAAAAAAAATTAATGTTAATCTTCTAAGCTTGTTAAGAAGAGAGAGAAAAACCAATAATAAGGCAAAGACATGCTTAAGCAGAGATTTGGATTTGAAGTGTCGACATCGATGGATACCTTCTGCAACCAAAAAAAACTATGCACGCTCTCTCACGCTGAACGGCACAGTCAGAGTCTCCCTCCAGCTCCAGGCTCACTCCCTCACCCCCTCACTCGACGCGGGTACCTCTCTCTTTCAAGAACCATAAATAAAGTAAATAAAATAAACACCATTAAATACAATGCTCCCGAGAAAACGATGCTAGTAGGGTAATATTTTTGTGGCTGCGTTTTGCAGTTCCAGTACAATGATGACCCCTCCCTCTAATCATGCATAGAGTATTCTATATTATTTTCTTTATTATTAGAATATACAATAAACCTCTTTTTTTCTCTCTCTCTCCGCCTTCTTACTTGTCAAAATCATACATCAACATAATATTGTGTTGTTGTATTAACTGATAATTAACTGAAGGGTCTTATTCATGGCAGTTCCACAATTCCGACTTTTTTCTGTTACTTCTTTCTTTGCCTAGATGTTTGCTTTAGCTTGCTATGATTTCCCATTGCTTTCACCTTTCCCTTTTGGAGATACGTTGGCCATCATAAAACTCCAAAAGAAGCACAAAAAACCCTTGCAAAATTTTTGGCAATTAATAAAACAAAGATAAGAATTTGAGAGAGACCAGTATTCCAACCAAGCTAGTTCATCAGTAATGGTGCTGGCGCTTCCTCTTCTGGTTCTTGTCTAAGGTTTCTCTCTGGCTGTCTCTTGTTCGGGCACATTTGAGATGGGTGGCAATAAAGGAGATGCAACCAAGAAGCAAACACCCCAGCCAACTCAACAACTCTCATCTTCTCCCAAAGAGCCCCTTGAGGAATCTTCAGAATCAAGGCAAAAGCATCTCCAGCAACCATCAGCTGTTGTGGTCACAGCGACTGGACCTCCTTTCATATCTGCGCCTTTATACGTCCCAACTGGTGCGACTTCTTCTCCCTTTGAACAGCAATTTGAGTCTGTCAATCCCAAGAGATCTCGATACAACAGTGGCCAATGGAAACTGCTCCCATCATCATCTTCCCTACAGTCGCAAGCCCAAATGGCTATAATCACCAGCGAATCAAGCCCATCACCCACAAATCCCATTAACCCTCAAACTCAGGCTCAGACCACAGCAGCTTCCTCCTCAGACGCAGCCTCATCTCCACCCCACTCTCCTCTCCCATCCACAACCTCGGGCCAGGAAACCAACAAACCGGAAGATCAGCAATTTCATCACCAATTCAGAAAGGGAAAATATGTGAGCCCCGTCTGGAAACCGAATGAAATGTTGTGGTTAGCAAGGGCTTGGAGGATTCAATATCAAGGAGGGTCTGATGCGTCTGGCTCTTCTTCAAGAAGTGGCCACCAAGAGATTGGTCCTTTTACAGGCAGCGATCTTGCAGTCCAATCAACAAGAGGCAAGACCAGGGCTGACAAAGATAGGGAAGTAGCTGAGTTTTTAAACAAACATGGAATCAATAGGGATGCCAAAACTGCTGGTACTAAGTGGGATAATATGTTAGGTGAGTTTAGAAAAGTTTATGAATGGGAGAGAGGGGGAGAAAGGGAACAAGTTGGCAAGAGTTACTTCAGACTTTCTCCTTATGAGAGAAAACTGCATAGATTGCCAGCTTCCTTTGACGAGGAAGTCTTCGAGGAGTTGTCTCATTTCATGGGGCCCCGCATGAGAACTTCACAAAGCAGAGGAGCTTCTGCGATTGCTTCAAGTGATGATGGTCGGTCGGTTCTTTCTGGTCCTAGACCGCTTCCTCCTGCTCCTCCATTCAAAGTAGATGAACTTCCTCTCTCAGGTAAGCAAACATTCTGTATTTCTTTCTTTGAATTTTTATTTTTAAAGATTCTTGAATATAACTAAAGCCAGACCGCTGTTGTGGTTTTATATCGTTTCATTTAGTGAGGACAAAACAACTGGTAACGACTACCGGAGGAGATGCTTTCTTTCATGGAACAAGAGGAAGTCTGGTAGGGTTCGACACTTCATTGGACGTTGGGTTAGGTCTTCCTTCTTCATCTTCCAAGGAACTACGTAGAATTGGGAAGATAAGAATGACATGGGAGGAGTCAGTAAGTTTATGGGCGGAAGAAAGCGAGCACCATAGAGGAAGAGTGAGACTTCAAGGTTCAAGCTTTTTAAACGCAGATGAACTCACATTCTTTGATGATTCCGTGGTTGCTTGCACAATGGAAGCCTTTGAAGATGGCCCTCTAAAAGGTTTCTCTGTTGATAGATTCGTCAATGGACAGCAAGTCAAAGTGTTTGGTAGGAGAAAGTCATCCGCAGCTTCTGCATCTTCTGTTACAGGCATGTTTGTTAATGTTACTAATTCTGAAACTTTTCAGGAATCTCCATCTAAAAGTCACTCTCTTTCTCTTTCTATGAACCAGGTTTCACTGAAAGAGCGCAGCTTCCCTTTGCAGAACCCTCTATCAGATGTAAGTCCAATTAAAACTGTTGTTTCTAGCTTGAACATTGCAATAGAATCTAAGAAATATTTTGACTTCTCGATGGCTACCTCGGAGAAAGTGCTTTTATAGTTATTTTCATATTTGAAATTTATTGGTATTGTACTGAATTTTATATATTTTTATATATGCATTCTTTGATAAGATTATTATTCGGTTAGCTGCAGCAATGCCTCCTTTGGAGCTCCAAGACCCAACAGACTACTACATTGGGTGTCTTCGAGTTCCCCCAACGGTACTGCCAGGTTTGTTTGAACTTTCATGGCACTTGCAAGAGCCTCTACCTGAGGAATATCGATTTCCTCTAAGGAAAGATGTATACCGAGATTTGCCAGCCGGTAAAGAAGTTTTATTTACTACTACTAGTGAATTGTTAGATTGTAGAGCTATGGTGTATGATGTCTTGAGCTCGATCATACGCACCAACCCTAGTCTCAGTGCTGCTACTGCCACAAGCAGAGACTCTTTTATTGGCCTTTGGGACGATTGCGTTAATAGGGTTATCTCCAAATTTTGTTCTGTTGAAATGGTTATTATCCGAAAACCGTCTTCATCATCAACTGAGCCTTTGCAGGATCAGTGGCCAAACGTGACTGGTTTTGTTAGAAATTTTTGCTTGTGGAGGGGAGAGGAGACTGATCAAGTGAGGGAAGGTCATCCTGACCCATCATCTTCGCTAGTGGAGAAGTTGCTATGGACTTACATGGATCTTCCGTACGTATTAGGCTATTATGCTGTTGGCTACATGGTAACATTCTGCGCATTAAGCCGATCACAAGATCGCATTTTAAGGACAGATTTATATTCTGTAGATCTTTCTTCCCCCTCAGAGAGACTGAAAGCCCTAGTGCCTTGCTGTAGAATAGCAGGCCTGTTGCCCTTGCTGGCTGATCGATGCTTTAATACCATCAGTAATGTTGGTTCGTACAAGCAATTTCCATTCAGCGATTTTGAAAGGATTAATTTGCGGAATGGAAGTATAATGGAAATGACACCAAATACGGTGACAAGGTCATTTTCGAACAAGAAGAAATGGGCAGCAGTGAAAGAAATATATGACATATTGGATCATCGAATCCCGCACTCTGAACTTATTTGTCGGGCATGTGAAAAAGATCTTGTATTGGTGTTTAAACCTAGAGGGTGCAAATTCAAGCCCATCAACTGTGAGCAACTTGTAGAAGCTCTTAAGTACGTGACAAAAGCATTGGTAGCTCTACATGACTTATGCTTCATGCACAGGGACTTGGGCTGGGACAAAGTGCTGAGACGGAGCGACACAGAGAACGAATGGTTCGTTTGTGGGTTCGACGAAGCCGTGGGTGCACCCCAGATATACCCACACCCAGTAGCGGGTACGGATACAGATGCGCGTGGAAGGCACGCGCCAGAAATGGGGAGGGGGTTGCACGGCGTCAAAGTGGACGTGTGGGGAGTAGGCTACTTGGTCAAGACCTGTGGGCTCACAAACGTGCCTAAAATGCTGAGGGAGTTGGAAACCAGGTGCTTGGATCAGAACCCTGAGCAGAGGCCGACTGCAGCCGATTGTTACCACCACTTGCTACAGGTGCAGTCAGCTTCGTCCGGTGCACCCTATTGAAGTGACACCATCACAGATTAGCGATTCACTTTATTTAATTCTACGCTAGTTTCAGCTTTATGTAGCATTAATTAATTCCTGGAGTTGAGCTTAGTGATTTATGCTACATTAATATTTGTTTTTTCCAGTTCGTGGAGGTGTGATAGTTTTGGTGGTGGGGGCCGTTGGTACAGTTTGATACCTTAAAAATGAATGGGAAAGGGGGGGGGGGGGGTTGTGTTTTCCAAAGGTGGGTCTCGATCTGATCAACTGCTGATCTGGTCTGATATTTTGGAAAGGAATGGCGGCTGCTGCTAAACGCCGGCTGCTCTGGTTAGGTTAACCAGTTAGTTCTTTCTATTCAAATCAAATCAAGATTTTTAAAGTGGTTTCTAGTACTATTTCTTCCTTTCTCAATCATAAAGGCTCTACACTTCCAGAACTGAAACAGAAACAGAAACAGAAACAGAAACATAGAAAATAACACCTAAAATGCCTTTACAACCATGCCGAAATTAATTTTTGCTAAAATTAAGTCACTCTTTATTATTTCTGACTGATAAAATATTAGTAATTACTGACTGTTGCAGATGCAGACTGAGATGTGTCGAGGTATGATATGTGCGGGATTTTGTTATTTGCCCACTCCCATTAGTATACGCATATGTATCCTACATTTAGTTTAATTTAATCAAAACAATCAAGCAATTGTATTTTGTTCTCTGTTGCTAAAATTGCCCAAACATGCTTGCCTACTTAAAAAATTGATATTAAGAGCATGCGATATTAAAACAATTAAAACCCTAGAAATTTTGAACATGTCGATGACCACCTAAATTGAAATCTCCATGTTTGAAGTTTAAAGTGTGATAATACTGTTTAGAGATTTGACTTTTGTTGTAAATATAAAAAAAGAAAAGAAAAAGCGTAAATGTTTATCATCTTTGCAAACCCCACATATCCTGAAGCACTATAATTCCATCTCCACATATTCCCTATCCTACACTGTCAAAATGCACCTTTAATTTGAATTGCCTTCATCTAAGCCTCTTTTAATCTAATTATTATTACTTCTGGCATAGAGGCTTTTCTGCCTATATGCTATACCTGCGTAACCTAATTCCCTAATGCACTCATAGATGCACTTTTGTAGATCTATCTTTTAGCGGTAACATAAAAATTGCTAGAAAAAAAAAACAAAAACAAAAACAAAAAACATTTCGATGCTTCTTTTCATGCATATGATATCATCTACTAAGTCAAACTTACTGTTCCGTCCATGATGCTGATCATCCGTTAACTGAGATGGCGAGAAACAGAAACCAGGTTTAAATTAAGAGAGGTCCTATGGCCACAAGAGTTTCATGTCCATTCTCTCGCAAGTTTTCTATATCTTCCTCCGTTGATGTTGCTTTTGTATGGCATCATCCCCACGTAGCCATTGACAAGCATATATGGTCCAGTCCAGTTCCAAATGGACAGTGCCCTCCACGTGGGGCCACTATGTTTTCCACTATGGCGTCGCACCATAGAATAACCTCAACCACGATCACCTCCCTTCAATGTTGCGATCATAGCTTTGGTAGCAAAAAGAGATGCTATAAATATATGAAAAGAAAAATACATGAAGATTGTGATTTCTCTTCAACCTTTATCTCACCCACGTATATAGGATAACGTAGCCCTAAAGATGGGCTGTTGCCTTGCCTGAATGTGGGTCACAGTGACAGAACCAATGATACCAGACATTGTAGCAACTTTTTTGGGCAGCTTATTTATTCCAAACCCCCACCTCAAAATCTTAAAGGAATCCTTGTAAAAAGTTGCCTGCTAGGCTTTTTCAAGGTATCTTGGAATTAATAATCATCGTAGATTAGGAGCATGCAAAATAATGGTTTAAAGGGAGTAGATGTTATTTATTGACAATGGTAGATTCTCTTTTGCCAGTGAGGATCTCACGATTCAGCCTTTCGTGCTAATATCTTTATGCATGTGGAGTACCGATTTAATATTTATTAATTTTTACTTTCTTGCCTTCCTACTCTCTTAGTGTCACTTCCCTCTCTTTTGTTTTTTCATTTGGACTTGCTGTTCACCGATAGCGTACAGTGACTACGTTTGGATTTTGCTTTGACCAAATGAAGCCCTATACCACTATTCTTTTTTCTATAAAATTTCATGCATTAGTAAAACCGATGTATATGCATGACGATTCACAATAGACGGGATTCTAAATAATGACGGTTTCTGTACATCAGAGTATTATAAGCATATGTCAAATCTCAATTAAGTACTTATTTTCTCAAGTATATAAGCATATAATTAATCCTTATCTACAAGCATAACATCGTAAGATCATTAACCATTGTCAATTTGCACACATAATTATAACAACACAATTCAATTCACAATAAAATTTTATATCGCGATTAGTATTAATTCTCATATCATAATTCTCGATTTATCTCTTATATATTAATATAAGATAAACGACAAGTACACAAATCAATTTACTAACACACCAGTATACACACATAAGTACTAATTAGACATAAAGCTATAATATCTCTAACGCACCAATATGCATTGAAATGCTAGAATAAGTTGCACCAAAGTACCAGAATACTCCCATCTATCACATATAAATCTTACGACATGTCAACTATACCCGAACTCTATTTGCAATCCGTAATAGGGCAATATTTATTGTCAATTCTCATAAATAGATGATTTAGTCTAAGACTTATCACATTAATCATTAACATCGTAGTTCATACCAAAATATTATAATTTATATTAAGATTTTACATAAATTCATCCATACACATATATTCATATATATATATATATATATATTTCTTTTCAATATCTATCATGTTAACACATTCATTCACTATGTTTAGTACTTATATACCTTTTAGAAATGACAAACAATTCATGCTATGTACTTAGAACTCAAAATATCTCATATAATGAAAACCAATTTAATTATTCGTTCGTAGTTTTCTTCTTCCCTTTCACTTTTGACATTCTGACTTGTCTTTAGGTACATGTGAAAATTTCGATATAAAAACAATATCAATTTCTTTAACACTATATATATATATATATATAACAATTGCAATTAAACATGTCATGCATATATTCATTTTGGTCCTTAATGATCTTAATGTTTGAATTTCTCGTATCTTTTAACTCTCTAGATTGAATCGAAATCCTACTTCATAACTATTCTCGAGGGACCTCAAGCTATCAATTTATAGCATTTATTTCCTACAACTTTCATTGTTTACATAGTGTTCCCTATTAACTTATCTATGGTTTCCTTTACAATTACCTAATTTAGCTTAGTCTCAACATCGCCCTCTTCATGTAACCAACATATATCAAGCTTAACAACTAAACAATTCATGATTCCATGCTTCAATCATGATTCCATGCTTCAATTCACCATGTATTTAACAATGGCTAATCAATCTAACTCCCAAAAGCACAAAAATTGGTTAATGGGTTGTTAGAACAAGTTTCCTACTTTAGAAATCTATGAAAATTTTGAAGAGACCACATGCTTACCTCTTGGATTTATGGCCGATTATTGAAGAAGAAAAACCTAGCTTCTTCTTTCCCTTATGTACGATTTAGGGAGGAAGAAGATGATGAAAGTGTTTAGAAATCCTCTCTCCCACTTAGCTTAAATAAATATACTTAAGCTTAAATGACTTAATTTACCATTAATCTTGTTTAATCTGATGGCTATAGTTTATCACTATAATAGTTAGTGGAATTTAATGGATGAGACAACTTTGATCTCTTAATGTAAATTTAACCTTTGGTAGTTTGCTATCAAGGCCTTGGCTTAATTCCATTTTACAATTTAGTCCATGTACTATGTTCAGTAACCTATTTAATGATTTAATAAATAGTTTGTTTTCCTAATCTCATACACCTCATGAGTGTCTTGGTTCAATATTATGACACTCTCGATTAAGAATTTATGGATTCGAAATTGATTTTTCTGACACTAATGAAAATTGGGTCATTGCAGAGGAGATATAAAAGGATATAACACAAAAGAAGAATTGTTATACAATGCCTAGAACTATCTATAACCCTCTCTAATTCTTAGATAGGTTGATAAACATGCTTCAGAAAGCTCGAACCCATGTCCTCCTGCACTAACAATAATGCTAATGTCAACCAAACTTATACTAAATCGACTATCCTATTAATTTCTAATGACAAAAAAGAGTTGGTTTTATATATTATATAGATTAGCATTTTGTAACATTAAATTTTTGTGTCCTTTATAACTACAGAAATTGTCCCTAAATTTTGTTTAAAAATACATTTGGTCACCCAACTTATAAAAGTTTTGTCACTTTGTTATTAACTTTCGTTAAAAAAGTAACATTACACCTTAATTAAAAGGGTTAATAGATAATTCGGTCTTTGAGCTATAGTTAAAAATTATTTTGATATTTTAAAATATTCTTAACAATAATGGTAAAAATAAAATAAAAAGTCTTAAAAAATTCATATAAAAATTAATTGCAGCAAGAAAAAATCAAGAATTTTGGAACTAATCTTTCCATATCAATCTCATAAAAAAGCATAAATTAAAAAAAAAATTAGATACCCATTCAGTTTGATCCTATTCATTTTTCATTTGCTTTGTTCTTTTACGCTCTTTTCATTTTCATCTTTCTTTGCTTTTTTTTTTGTTCTCTTTTTTCATGCGGACTAGGGTCGTCTTCGTTCTTTTCAACTCATTCAAATTAATATATATATATATATATATATATATATATATATGTGTGTGTTTTATTTATAGTTGAAATTTGAGATATGAAATGGTGGGTTTGGAGAAGAATGTGAGCTTTTTGTATTATAAATTTAAAAAATTCAAAATTCTAAAACTGAAAGTTAATAAAAAGCCCAATCAATCTAGTAATTGGAGTTGCAGAAAAAAAATGATTATCAAATTTTAAAAAAGTTGAAACTTATCAAAGAACCCAGACAATATAATAAAACATTTTGCTCTTCTCTCTTGCCCTCTTTTGTCTTAATTTTCTCCTTCTTTTTTTTTTTCATAATTACCAGAAAAATCTTGCAAATATGTCATGGATGGTTGGAGTATTGCAAGCCTAGATTTTATTTCTTGAAAACTTGAGTAGCAACAATGAGTCTGATAGTGAAATCTGAATCTTGCATTGAGATATATTTTGCTAGGGTTTTGGGAAAAAAAATATAACAAAATAAAATTTGCTAAGTAATTTTCGTATAAAATAACATGAAGTTGTAGATGTGATTGAATGTGTTCATCAATGGTGGAAAACAAATGTAATTTAGTTTAAATTTTTTTTGTGAAAGTTCAAAGATTGTGATTTTTAATTAGATTGGATATAAAAAAAGTAGCTCAGGGACTAAATTAGTTGCTAATATTTTAAATTAAGGTGCAATGTTACTTTTTTTAATGGAAGTTAGTAACCGAGTGAAAGAAATATAAAAATTTAATAACATTAGTGACTATTTCGTAACTTTTGAAAATTGAATGAAGGATAAATTTAAAGACTTTGGTTATTTACTATGAAATTAAGTATACAAACACTAAATTTCCGAACTAAATCACTTCTAACTTGTATCTTAAGAATCATATAATTTAATTGTTGTTTGATGCAAAGTTGATAACTCCACTATAACAATTAGGCCTCAACCCAGAAAGTGTATAACCCCATTTTCTGAGACAATGATTGTGGGCCGAAACCTGGTAAAATTTATCAGGCTTTCCACAAGCCATTTAATCTTTATGGCCGATTGACCTCTTTCAAAGAAACCCAAATATTGACTCCCACATCGTCGAAAAACCGCTTTCTTGATTTATTCGAAAACCCGAATTTATGTACGTCTAAAATCTTTTGTTCTTCTACAAGAAAAATAGTAGTCTCAGCCGCAAACAATACATTTCTGCGCCACTAAAACTTGTGTATGCCATTAAACGACTACTTGTGATGGTTGGTCAATTTCTCGTTTTTGTTTTTCAAGTTCTTTCTCTGCTTCAGAAAAGATATAATATTCCTGTATCCTCCGTATATATCTATCTATATTTGAAAATAAATTTTTTTCCAAGGTTGAACCAATGGCTTTGAATGTGATGGATTGATGTTTGTTGGACTCTCACCTCATGACACAATTGTGCAAAAGCATCGTCACAATCTCATCGAAAATAATTATCACATCAAATATAACCTCATTAATATTTTTGATTTTTTAAATTTACCGACTTTCCATAAGAATTCATAGAGTCATATTCTAACATAGGCCTAAGTTAGATCTTACTAAAGAGGTAATCATGATGTGAGACACCCACTCCAAACCCTCGTTCTCCTATAATTATCCCTTCTTTTCATGATCATGGAGACATAAGAGATAGAAAATAAGACACTTAAATAATAAAAGTTCAACCATTGGCCATCACTTTGTTAAAATACCATTTTAACCTCCATTGGTAATGGCTCTCCACACCACATATGGTGTGAACCACCCCCATAGTTTACTTCAAAACTTTATGTAACTTAATTGTTATAACAATTGACGTTGACGGTGGAAAATTGGAGGAAAAGTCAATTACTAACAAATAGTAATTAAATTATTTGTCCTACACAAATCAAACGTGGTTATGTTACTTTTTCATCTATCATATAATGTCAATGAGAGGATTTCATTTATCCATTATTGGGCTATGAATTCCACTATTGTAAATAAACTTATGTCATGCAAAAGTCGTATACTCAACGTACCAACTTTCAAGTTTTTAGTTATTCGAATTAGGGATTTTAATATATCAAAGTATACAAGTCATACACACATAGTTAGTCACTTACCCAAGATTGAGGTAAGCCACATTATGAACATCACAAATGAATTAATCCATAAACAAATGTAGGATTAAATTGATCTGGGTCTTATTTGACGTATTGTCAATTCAAACTATTGACGCTCTGATACCCAACACAAGATATCTTCCTATTTGGACTTGATAGATGACATAATAGTCCTTTAACCGATTTACTCAAATTCGATTCATTAGACTATAAACCTTTTAGATTACCTACGAAAATAAGTTGTCTTCTTGCATTACGATCCAACCGCATAATGCAACTTAGTATTAGTTAAACATTTGTTGATCTATGAGACAATATTTGCTTACATTTTGCTTTGCATGCAAAAATCATTGAGGACAAATTCATATGATTTTAATGTGTATAATAGAATTTTATTTAAACTAATTTGTTCGAAAAAATATAAGTATAAATGATGGATAAACTACAATTAGGGCAATAGATTCTAACAATCTCCCACTTTCCCTAGTGAAGTAGATGAGTTATATTTCAAATTTTCACATCCTTTAAATGTTTCTCAAAACTCTTAGCCACTAGAGTCTTGGTAAACGGATCCACAAGGTTGTCCTTAAATACAATTTTGACTACATTCATTATTCCGCCAGCCAGCGTCGCTCGAATAATGTGGCATCTCCGAACAACGTGTTTTGTTCGTCTATTATATTGTGTTTCGTTAATATTAGCTATTGTCGTGCTATTATGACATTACAGTGATATTTTTCTCTATATCACGAATGACTTCAAAATCTGTAAATAACTTCCAAAGTCATATTGCTTTTTTTTTTTTTTGCCTTAGTAGTAGCCTGTAACACCCCTAACCCGCAACCATCGCCAAAATAGGTTAAGAGGCATTACCGGACTTATAATAACATTCAAAACAATTATTATCAAATAATCATATCATTACAATAAATGTCATTCATTCACATTCAATAAGAACTTAAATCGAGCATACAAAGCCTAATTCATGCATTCGGGACCAATCTGATAATATATAAAAGTTTCAGAAACTTAGAATTTTTAACTTTTAAAAGGTCACACGCCCGTGTGAACAGGTCGTGTGCCTCACATAGCCTTAGACACGCCCGTGTGTCTAAGCTGTGGCAAAACATGGCATACACACTGACTTATCCACATGGCGACAAGACATGCCCGTGTTCCAGGCCGTGTGAAAATTAAAGAGGCTACTGACTTGGCCACACATGTAATACCCCTACCCGTATTCATTGCCGGAATAGGGTAGGAGGCATTACTGAGTTCTGAATTAAATTTTTTTTATATTCAATATAGCCCTTTATAAATATCTAACCTTCCTGCAATATTAAATCGAGACCAATCCACATCAACCAAATCAATTCAACATATTTTCAAGATAAATTCATACATATTTATAAGATAACGTCATCACATATCTAAAACCGTGTTTGTTAACCATACTAATGGCTAACTTTACATTCATTTCACGTTAACATTTACTTTGTTAGCTTATACATGCCATTGATTTCCAAAATAAAGTTTCTTTATATACCAAATCCCGAGGTTGACGATGTGATGTGTCTCCCACCAAATCCGACCTCCGAGCTCTTAACACTACAAAACAGGGAAAAATGAAACGGGGTAAGCACTTCGTGCTTAGTAAGCTCATGTAACAAGAATTATACTTACTTAATATTTTCAATACAATATAATAAACATTCATATATCCATTTAATGCATTATTACCCTAATATGCACAAACTCAACATTCAAGTTAATACAATAATTTCCATGTACCAATAATATATACCATGATTGATGAGCTCATCAATATCATAATTTCCATTTCCTTGTTATTTTTTTATACTTATCCCGTTAAATTTATCGGAATTTCGATGGATTTTCAGAGGTACACTTTTAGTGTACAATTCCGGGTCCGTCAATTCATATTCATGTGCGCACATTTCCATTTTAGAGAGCACACTTCCGTGAACCTCAACCTTGCAGCGGGATTACCAGTCCAGGCTAAATCCCCTGCAATATAAACTCATAGAGTATTGTCGGGATTACCAGTCCAGGCTAAATCCCCTGCAACTACAATTACTCTAATGAGCTTGGATCTGAATTACCAGTCCAGGCTAAATTCAGACCCTAATTCGGATTACCCGTCCGGGCTAAATCCATTTTACACATATTCTTCGGGAGGGCTATATCAGGATAGGATCACCCGTCCGGGCTAGATCCTTTTTACCGTCAATTCCTTTTCAGAGATCCATCGAATTTTCCTTTCATTCAACCGGGATTTCTTCCCATTTTATCAAATATATCAATGTTTCATTAATTTTCATACAATGAACACTCAAATCATATTCACATCAATAACATACAATCTCAAGCATTTAAGAATATAATTCAAGTTACACGAACTTACCTTGATACTTGTTTGTAAACAATAAAAATCTACTAATCCCGAACTTTTTCCTTTCCTCGATCTAGCTTCGTATTTGAATCTTCCGGATCTAAATAAATAAATTTAATTATCAATTTAATACATTTCATGTTCATATGCAACATTCTTTATAATTCAACTATTATTTATAGTTCATTCAAAGCTGTCTACTTGAGTCATAGTCACTAAATTATTTATAACTTGAGTTACAGAACTCCAAATTAAGATCCGTTAATTTTCCCTAAAACTAAACTCATATATATTTTTATCATAAAATTTTCAGAATTTTTGGTTTATCCAATAAGTACAGTTTATTCTTTAAAGTCACCCCTGTTCTGCTGTCGACAGTTCTAACCCTTCTTCACTAAAAATTAATTATCTCTTCATACAGAATTCAAATAATGTTCTCATTTATTTCTCTTAAAAATAGACTCATTAAGGATTCTAGAAATATAAATTTAAGCCCATAATTTTTTTTCTTCAATTTTTTATGATTTTTCAAAGTCAGAACAGGGGAACCTGAATTCATTCTGACCTTGTCTCACAAAATTCATTATATCTCAAAATTTACAAATCCATTGCTTACACTATTTCTTCTACGAGAAACTATACTCAATAAGCTTTAATTCCATATTTTTTTCATCTTCTAATTCGATTTCTACGATTTATGGTGATTTTTTAAAGTTAGTCTACTGCTGCTGTCCAAACTGTTTTTGTGCAAGCTGTTTATTACCATTTTTCCCCTAAGCTTTTAATAAATGATAATTTCGTCCCTACTCAATTAGCCTCTCAATTGAGCTGATTTTTCTCAATTAACATTTTATTCTATCACCTTAAACTAGTTTACAACCTTTAGGAATCAGAATTTCAGCAATAGACTTTAATTCCAAGCATTTTCACAATTAGGTCCTAAAAATCAATTTCTATTGAAATTACCTAATAAAATCATCTCATAAACAAATTAAAGCTTTAATTTAATTCTATTTCATCATAAAATTACAGCACTCAACCATGGTGACTTTCAATTTCATCCATGAAATCAAAAACTAATGAATTTAATAGTAGGACCTAGTTGTAAAAGTCTTAGAAACACAAAAATTACAAGAAAAAGGCAAGGATTAACTCACTTGGTGCAAAAATTATGAAATATCAGCATATAGAACCCTCCTATGGCGTTTTTAGCTGCTGGAATTGAAGAGAAATCTAGATATTTCCTATTTAGTCCTAGCTTTATTTAGTTAATTTTGCAATATTCCAATTTTACCCTTAATTTATCAATCTTTCTGCTGATTTCATACCCTTACCGTCCAGCCCAAATAACTTTTGGGTCTAATTGCCTTTTAAATCCTTTCTCATTAGACTCTTAAGCTATTTAATCACTCTAACAACTTTTACACCTATTACAATTTAGTTCTTTTCATTTAATTGACTACCCAAACATTAAAATTTCCTAACGAAATTTTAATACCACATTAATAACATTTCATAAATATTTATAAAATTATTTTTGACTCAGTTTTACGAGATAGAGGTCTCGATACCTTGTTTTTACCCAATTTCTTCAATAATTTCTTTTTCTATCTAATCACTAAATTGGTAACATTTTTCTATCAATATTTTCATACGATTTTCCTATCATATCAATTTTCAAGCAAAAATATTGAAATAAATTTCTCTGTAAATCTGATTTGTGGTTACGAAACCACTGTTCTGATAATTTTGAATTTAAGCCATTACAACACAGCCGACCACACGCCCGTGTGCCAGCTCGTGTGCCACACACGACCAGTAAACACGCCCGTGTGTCTAGGCCGTGTCAAAACTAAAGGGTATACTGACTTTAATTCGTAGGGTACCCCAGAGGACACATGGCCGTGTAACATGACCGTGTGTCGCACACAGCTGAGACACACGCCCGTGTAGACAAAAATTGGCCATTTGAATAACCAATTTGCCACCCTAATTTGGGTCAACCTACAAGCACCAAACCAAGCATATACCAAACCATACATAATTCATGCTATAACATTACCAATCATTTCAAATCTCAATTCATCAATCAATTCATACCAAAACTTAAACTAAAATCACACCTAAACATATGATCAATACATCATTCAATCAAATGCTCAAAACTTACCAAAACTTCTCAACATTGACCATTTCTTTTGGCCAACCAAAACATACCACATTAGTATCACATATCATAGACCATTATCAAACTATAAGTTCAAACACAAACTAACTGTACAGGCCCAAATCTGCCCGGGCCCGTATGAAAACAAAAACAGAAAATCAAAACCAAAATAATAAATAAACAAAAAATCCAAATAGTAACAGTCCATTAAACGTCCAATTACATAACAAAACCCAAAACCATGATGGCCCAATAGGCCCAATGCTTAAACCAAATCTTAGCCAAGGCTAACCTTAGCCCAAAAACCAAAAACCAAGGCAGAAACCCTAGCCTTTGCTTAGCGTCATGACCTCCAAGGCCAGACGACCACCAATGACCTCAAGACGCCCCACGCCGAAAGTGCCACATACCCCCACAAATGCCCTCACCTCCGACTTTGTAAACAAATAAGAGAACGACAATGACAAAGAAATACGAAAAGAAAAGAAAATTGTATTTTTATTTTTATTTTTTCTGGGTTTCAGCTATAAAGCCTGAGCCAATGTATTGATCTTTTTTTTATGCACATTGAAATACAGATACGAAGCAAAAAAACTAGAAATTATTAAGAGGTGATTTCAAATGCCTTATGTTCTTTGTTTTTCTTTTCTGAAATTGGTTTCATCTTCAAATCTTGCCTTTCTTTTTCTTTTTGCAAAAAAGGAGATAAAAGCGAAACTCGCCTTCGTGTACGAGCCATTGAAGCCCATCTCCTTCATCAGCATCGAAGTTTGAGAGATGATTTCGAGGCTGAAATCGACGAACTTTAACACTAGAGTCTAAATGAGAGAGTAAGGGGCATCACCGAAGGTCATCGTTCATCGTTGTAGTGATGAAATGGTGGCTAAACGGCGCAGAACCTTTAGGGTTCCCCTTTCCCCATTAATTCGACTGAAATAACTAGGTTTTTCAGAGGCTTTGTCCTCTTTTAATTGGTGACGCGAAACGGTGCCATTTAAGGCATGATTTGTAGCCTTAAAACGACACCGTTTAAAGAGCCCCGACCTGATCCGTTCCCGAGTACCCTCAGAACCTGCGTGTTTTTGCTGTGAAGGGTTATTTGCAAGATTGGTCCTTCCCTTTCGCATTGGCATTCAATTAGGCTTTATTTGTGTTTTTTTTTTGTTTTTTTAATTGATCTCTGTAATTTGCGCGCAAATGCAATTTGATCCACGCCTCAACACTGTGTTTTGGGGTCTGGATTATTTCCAAATTTGGTCCCTGTGCATTCGCACATGTTGCACGCTGGTCCCTTTTTATTTTAATAGTTCATTTCATTTATAATTGGTCCCTTCCATTTTTATTCTATTTTAATTGAGTTTCCTTTTTATTTATTTTATGGTTCATTATTATTTTTAAGATACATTCAACATTTTTAATCCTTGTTTACTTATTTTTACATTTTAAGTTACTTTAATGACTTTATTTTGTTTTTAAAATCACTATTGTAATGTTTTTTTTCACACTATCATACATATATATATACTTTATAATAACGTTAATGTTATTTCATACATATAATGGTTTTTGACTCCATCCATATATTTTAACATATATTTTTGTTATTTTAATATGTTTTGTATACATGTTTTACATATTGTTTAAATTATTTTTATACTTATATATATATATATATATATATATATATATTGGTACATATATTTGGTCTATATACATTACTAAATCCATGTATTTTATACCTATAGTTTTCTTTGTACATAAGAGTATGTTTTTAAGTCTATTATATATATAATTTATAATAAAATTAATTTAATTCTATGTAAATATTAAGTCCCATGCTAATTTATTTTATAAATTCTTTTAAATTTATCCATATATATTTTTATGTATATGAGTCATTTTTTTTTAACATATTTTATTACATATTGTTTTGATTTAAAGTCTTTTGTCAACTTTAAATGAATATATCATCTTTAAAATGTTTATGTCCATTATTTGACTCAAACTTCCTCTTTTATAATATCTATTTCAATAATAAGTTATGTATATACTTAGTTTTTATATACAAATTATTTCAAATTTTGCATGTGTTATTCACTTATGATTTTATATATATATATAGTTTTTATATCGATTAGCCTCATAGTAGCTCTTAATTTCTATATTGTTTTGTATTTTGATTGATTTTTTTATATATTATTCCATAGATTGTTGTTGCATATCATTTATTCGTTTTTGTATTACTATGTCAATTATTCTCCATACATGCTTGAACATTGAGTTATATTTTTAGATTAATTATATTTAATTGTTTTGTTAGTTGATTAAATAAGTTATATTATCTTCATTCATCCATTGTCGTATTTTATGCATACATGTTATCCTATGTTTTCATTTTTTCCTCTTGGTTTACAAATGTTGCTTTATAACTTCCAACTCTTTAAAACTAAGTATTCCGTTTTATTCCAAGTCGAATTAATGCGTTTTAAGCTAGTTTTATAACTATTCATTCAAAAATTCTTTAAAACGAAGGCAATGTTTGATGTTTGGCAATTTGGGGAATCGTGCCCTATCGTGCTGGATTGCAATAATTGAATATTCCTTTGGAATTTCACTCATGTCTTCAAAAATTCTTTAAAACGAAGGTAATGTTCGATGTTTGAAAATTCGAGAATCGTGCCCTATCGTGCTGGGTTGCAATTTCCCGTTTGTTCAAAATAATCGAATATCCCTTTAGAATTTCACTCATGTTCTCTAAATTTTAAAATAAGGCAATGTTCGATGTCTAGAAATTCGAGGAATCGTGCCCTACTGTGCTAGGTTTCGGTTTTTTCGTTGGACTAAATAATTAGGCATCTTTTTGTGATTTTCGACATATAAACTTTTGGAAGTCGAAATTTATCATGTTTTCGAGGGTATAAAGGATCGTGTCCTATCGTGTTGGATGTGATGCTGTATTCCTCTGAAACAAGAGAATTTTGACGACCAACTTGGGCTATTCAAATGTTTATAAAAGGAACTACATTTCAAAAACTCTTTTAAATCTCAGACATAAGGACAATTAATCAATTTGGTACCAATTTTGGGCATAATGAGGGTGCTAATCCTTCCTCATACGTAACCGACTCCCGAACTCGTTTTCTCAAATTTCGTAGACCAAAATCGTTGTTTTAGTAAACCAAAATGTTTTATTAGAATGACCAAACTTCTTGGTGATCCAATCACACCTAAACAAAAAAAGATTGGTGGCGACTCTACAATTTGTTTAAAAGTCGATCCCCGTTTTTATTTTCAAAAATAAAAAAATGGTTTCGACACTAGCCATATCACATGGCTAAATATATATACATCACAAAACGTAATCTCACAACTTCTAGCCTATACATGCCATACTTTTATATATACATTTTCAAAGTACCAAAATAAAGTTCGATAGTGTGGTACGATCCTAGATGATCCTCGAGCTCATAGTAGCTTCGATATCTATAAAACAATGCAAACACACACAAAGTAAGCTTTCAAAAGCTTAGTAAGCCATTCAAAGTAAATAAGTATCATCAAATCATTTATACTTTGTATACCAACGTTAACACAAATCTCATATTCAAATACTTATCTTTCATTCTCAAATAGGCTATACAAAGTAAACATATTTGAATCTGATATGATTTCACAAAGTTATTCATTTTCTCGGAATGCCCATTTGAACCATTCGGAAACGTAAGGATACGCGGATAGCTCGGAAAGCTCGTACAATGCCAACGTCCCATACGTGGTCTTACATGTAATCAAATATCGATGCCACTGTCCCAAACAGGGTCTTACACAAAATCAAATACGATGCCAACGTCCTAGACGTGGTCTCACATGTAAATCATAAGTCGATGTCAACGTCCCAGACGTGGTCTTACATGAAAAAACATATCGGATCCTGTAACATTCCAAAATAGGGCCTAAACGGAACAGTGGTTGCGAAACCACAAATTCAGGGTAAAAAAAAAATAAAATAAAAAATATTTTATTATTATTTTGAGGTTCATGGTATGATTACATGATTGTGTGAAAATTTCGTGATAAAATTCTATGCATAAAGTGCTTAAATTGAGGTTAGGGACTAAATCGAATAATTTGCAAAACTTGCATTCTAGAAGTTTTAGTATGAAATTATTTTGGAATATTAATTAGGAGATCTTAAATGGTAATTTGACCAATTTTAAGTTCATGGACAAAATTAGGACATGGAAGGAATTTTTGAAAGTTTAGTAAGGAGGGCATTTTGGTCATTTGGTTATTAACATTAATAAAAGGTAAAAAGATGATAAAATTGTATCATCTTCTTCAAGTTACCAGCAGAACCTTACCTCTCTCCATAGCTGGGGTTTCTTCAACTTTCAAGCTTCATAGTAAGTGATTCCAAGCCCGCTTTTAATGATCTTTACGTTTTTGAAGTCCCTAGCTCGATAAAGCTTATGCTAGCAATAATTTAAGTTAGGAATCAAATTTGGAAAAATACCCATAGGTGAAATTTGTGTATTTTGATGTTTTATGATGGAATATGAGGTTTTAAATTATGTTAGACAACTTGTGCTACTTGGTTTTAAGTGAAAACGAGTAAAAGGCTTAATCGGTAAAAATACCTAATAGTCATAAGTACATGTTAGTGTGTGAATTTGATGTTGCCATAGAAGGAAAAATGATCAGCATGTCATAAAACATAAGAAAATAGGATGAAGTTTAATTTACGAGCCTTGGGGCAAAAGTGCAAATATGTGAAAGTTTAGGGCAAAATGTAATTTTTCCAAAGTTTGAGTAAAGGGTTGTTTTGATAAATGTTGATATTAAATAAGCTAAATTTGCTATTATAGATCAAGAAGAGCGAAATTCGAGAGTAGATCGGGAAAAGAAAAGTAAAGGACTAAATTGTAAAGTTTAGTCACATTTTGTATCGAGGTAAGTTTACAGTAAATAAATGCAATATTCTTTTATTTTACATTATTATTGTCAATTTTCAGCATTTATATATTTATGTTATGAAAATATTTAAAGTCGAATTTAAGGTGAAGTGACAGAGGAAAAGTGTTAGAAAGCCGGTTGAACCCTAGAAATGTTAGGATATTAGGGTTGTGTGATGAACGAAATGAGCCATGTAAGTCCATATTAGAAATATGGCTTTGGAGACAGGATTGAGCCATGTAAGTCCATATTATATATGGCATTGGAGACAGAATAATTCATGTAAGTCCATGTCAAAGACATGGCATTGGCGAGATATTGATAGACGAGAACGACCCTAGTATCCTTAGTATTCCGAGTGGTTCAACGGGTCAGGATACTGAGTTAAATTACAGTGAATTAACAGCAAAGGAAAAGTCGATTATACTTATGAAAAGGAAAGGTCGTAAGAAAGAAGGTAAGGGAATAAAGAAGAAGATAGAAATTGAGAAGTAAAGAAATTTATGATGTTAGATGATATTATGCATAATTATCCATTATGTTGAATGTTGTGATTTATTTGCTTGTAAGCTTACTAAGCCTAGTGCTTAATCTCTTTATTTTCTTCTTCTTATAGTACTTATCTAGTCACTCGGGGATCGAAGGAAATGTCGGAGGCCGATCACACTATCAAAGAAATAACTCGGTATAATTAGGCGTTTTGTTTTGTGTATGGCATGTATAGAAACTTAGCCACTTTTGGTATAATATGAACAATGAATGATGTGTAAATACTTGCTAGTGATTAGCTAATAAAATGGCCGATGATATGCATGTTTATTAATATGTATGATTGAATGGTGATTATCACATGAAGATTATGAAAATGTGAAAGTAACCTAAAACAGATTCAAGTAACAGCAATGACGTAACTTTGAAAAATCACTAAAATTGTATAAACATAGTTTGAAGATGAATAATATATGAAATTAAATCTTATTATGTCTATTTTCTTATGGAATAAGAAAAATAGGTAAAGGTATTATATTTCATGATATATCTGAGTTTTAGTGAAACAAGGTCAGAGCGATTTTTAGAACCCCTGTTTCAACTTTGGAAATTCACCATAAATTGTACAAAACTAATTAGAAGGTATAATTTATATGGTTATAATCCTTGTTGAGTCTAGTTTTAAGAGAAACAAACGGATTAGTGATATGAATTTTGTACAGGAAGAAACATGGTTCGTAGTAACAAGAGGTTAGTGTAGTCGAGTTTTGAAACAGGGGAAACTTTAACTAATAAACTGTACTAATTGGCTAAGTCAAAAATTCTAGAAAAAAATTAGTAGATATATATATGAGTCTAGTTTCATGAAAAATTTACGGATCTTAATTTCGAGTTTTGAAACTCGAGAAATGAATTTTTAAGTAACCATGACGCAGAAAAATAGTTTATTCTGAAAATTAAAATAAGTGATTTAGAGTTGTTTAAAAGGTAAGATAAGTTTAGTAACACCTCAAGCTTGACTCCGGTGATGGTTTCGGGCATGGGGGCGTTACAGATCCTATGTCATGACATATATATCCTAACTATTCCTAGGGTTCGTACAGAGCTTTTCAGACGTCAGAACTTTGTTGATACCTTCTCGGATGTCTCATCTTTCTCAACTTATATACTCATTCGTCATAGTTCAATAGGAAATAAGTATAAATAAACCATTTCAAATACATTTATTTGTATATAGACTTACCTCGTACAGATTCGGATGAATGAAATCGGTTACTCGGCAACTTTCGACTTTCTCCGATCTAAATCCGTTTTCTTTAATTCTTGATCTATATAAATTCAAATTTAACTTATTCAATCATAAATTCATTCAAAAAAATCCATATACACACAATTAGGGTATTTTGCAAGCTAGCCCTCATATTTTTACATTTTGACACTTTAGTCCCTAATTAACAAAATCACAAAATACACATTATTTGCATATACTCATGCTTAGCCGAATTTTCATAGCTCTCATACAAGTCCATACATTTCATTTATTTCACATTAACATTTTTACAATTTAGCCCAAATTACTCAAATTCATCAAAAATCCAAAGACAAAACATGTAAACCCAACTTTAAGCTTTCATATCTCAACATATAACATCACAAAGCTCATGAATTCACCCATGGAACATTTCAAAATCATTAACAAAATCAGAAATTGAGGCATGGGTTCGTAGTATACGAAGCAACGATTACAAAAACGTAGAAATTATCAAAAACCGAACAAAATCCATACCTTAATCAAAAAGATCAATAGCCGAACCCTAGAATTCTTATTCTTTCTTTTTCTTTGTGATTTTCGATTGATGAGCATGAAAATGAGCTTATTTTAAGCTTTGTTTTATTTAACTTATATTTATTAATCAAATATCAAATTTGCCCTTTATTAATACATATAAAAATCAATTGTAATAAGGCCATATATGTCCATTAATCATGTAAATGGCATAATTACGACATAAAGACCTCTCATTTATAAAGCCAAATCAAATAGGCACTTTTAACATATAGCAGGAAACTTTTACTTTTTATGCGATTAGGTCCTTTTATCAAATTAAGCACACAAACGATTAAATTTTCATACGAGACTTTCACACATGCCCGTTCATATATCATAAACACGGAAAATAATATTTAAATATTTTTCTGACGTGGATATGTGGTCTCGAAACTACTGTTTCGACTAGGGTCAAAATCGGACTGTTACATAGCCACTTATTCGACTTCTATAGTGCAACCAGTAGTACAACCATACTTGACACATTTCCACACTATAGACCCACCATCTAAGACGAAAACACAATTTGATATCGAATTCCTCAAATCTCTATACATTTGAAAAATAAATAAAGGTAATGGTTACACTAAAAGTAATAAATCTTATAATTTGAATTGTTATGGAAAATTTAATTTTATATTGAAATTACGTAATTTAATTAAGCATGTAAACACAATTTTGAGAAAATAATTTATTTTATAACTTTAAAATTTAATTACAATCCATACAATAAATTGAGACCATTTCTTTTTATGAAAATAAGAAAAAGAAGAAATTAATTTTTATGAATGCTACGTTGTCACGTACTTTAACACCTGTTTGGAACATTGGCAATTATAATTATATGGGAACTTACACAAACGCCTCTCGTTTTCAAAAAAAAAAATGGCAGCATTATTATTATAAATAAATAAAAGAATGTTGAAGCATTTAAAGACAAACACAACGACAATGGTGCTTGTATTCCTTTCTATTCTATATATTAGCACAACCTTCCAAATCTCCAGATATATATAAATAAACAAATAACCCAATAAAGTATCGGCAGAAGAATACATTTTACAGAGAAAAGCTAGCTCTGCCATTCAATCGGTGGGTGAGCTCCTCCTTTGGACTTATTTGGCAGCCTTATGCCCCATGCAAGTCCAACAACTTCATATGCATCAAGATTATTGGTTGATGCAACTTCGGATCAACACATTTGTAATCGAAAAATGAATGATATCTTTTTTGGTATTTAATCAAATCTTTATTGTTTTAACTAATATTAAGAGGTATTATGTGCTCAAATCGTAATACAAATAGGTAACTTATATTAATAGATTAATCTAAATATTTAGTTAGTCTAATTAGAAATGAGTAAAGCGATTGACAGATTAATATACCGTCTATCAAGTTCAGTTGGGAAAATGTTTTGTTTTGAGCATCAGAGCAGATGTCTGACAGAATATCGGACATGACCCAATTAGAATAGATCTTAAATCCATTTATGGATTTATTCACTTGTGACGTTTATAGAGTGTCATACATTAATCTTGAGTGGATGATGGACTATGTATGCGTGACCCGTATACTTTGATGTAAGTAAAAGTTAGAATTCAAATAGATAAGGAATCGAAAACTAGTGCATTAGGTATATGACTTTTGTAGTATGTACGACCATTCACAATAGTGAAATTCATAGCTCAATTAATGAGTAAATGATATCTTCTCATTAACATTACATAGATGAAAATAAATGTGGCCAGAGGTTGTTTGTCTTTGTGATAAATAACTTGATTACTATTTGATAGTAATTGACTTTTTATGAAAGAAGATACAATAGTTACCATGAAATAAAATAAGATCATATTGAGAGAATGAATTTATCCTAAAGAGATTAATAATATCCTATGAGGGTAACATACTTGTGACAATGTTATTGGACGAACACCTATTGAGTAGCTTTCATAATGATATGTAATTAGGAAGAGCTCAGTCATGATACTATAGTGGAATGACTTTACAATCAATTGCCTCGGGGTCACTCCAAAGGAGTTTAACACATCCACAAACTAGAGATGTGTGGGTAAATGAAAATCCAATTCGAAAATATATAAGACTAAAAAAAAATACCCTTTTTGTTATAAAGGACATCATTTAATTGATGAATATAGACTGTAATGGTGAATTATATCCATAATCAAGATCCCAAATCCTCCTAAATTGAATAACTTGCAACATGTCCTCTGTCATGGTATACACACAATGGGATCACTAGTAGCAAAGAAGTCATCTTGGATTTTTATTTTTCCCTTATGACCTTATTTAATGAACCCCATGATTGATTATGAAGCAAGATAAAAAATGAAAAGAAACAAAGGAAAAAGACAAAAGCTTACAAAAGTTGCAAATCACAATAATGCAACAAAAATACTTGCCAAGATAAATAAAGGATATTGATGGATGAATCCCGAAAGAAAATGAGAAAAGCACCAAAAAAGACAAGAAACTTGGAAGAATCAAGGGACTAAAAGATTGCAAAAGTGAAGTCCTTTTCAAAAGACCTAAGGACTTTATTTATAGTGAAAGGATTTAAGTTCTGAAACGAAAACAAAATGGAGAAAAAAGAAAATCCCAAGTGAAGTAACTGTTGGCCAATAAAACAATGGCAAACCCAGCAAATAATATTAACTAAAGATGACATTTTGTACATTGAAATAGCTACAAAGTAATCATTAACCATACCATGATTAACCCAAACAATAAAGATTTCACCTTTGCATAAAAAGATGTCATTTTGTACATTAAAATAGCTATAAAGTAATCATTAGCCATACTATAATTAACCCTAACAACAAAGACTTCACATTCACCTAAAAAATGACAACTCATTGCCTCAAAATTACAATCTCAAAGAAGCTTAATTGGGGGAGCGATTGTTATACCCTCTTAGCACCAAGATAGTAATCACATCATATCCAATTTATTAATTTTTCCAACATCCCAAGCTCACCAACCTTGTATCAGAATATATCTAGGTTATATTCTAACTTGAGTTTAAATTGAGCCTCTATTGAGAAAGCAATCATGGTGTGAGAGATTCACTCCATTTTTTTTTTTTTCTAAATACCTCTCTTCTAATATCGAAAGTGAGAGATAATGAAAACAAAACACACAAACAATACAAGATCAACCATTTGACTATCACTCTGTAAAAACACCACCATCTTAAACTTCCATCTTTTGCACCATATATAACATTAACCACCATAATCTAACCCAATATTGTTTGTACCTTAATTGTTATAACAATGTTAAATTTCATATTCTAAAAAGAAGTTAGCTAGAATCATACAATTAATACTTTGTTTGAGTATTATAAAAATACATAAGGTTTAATTATCCTATGGAAATTGGAACCACTAGAACTGCGACAGCTTCTCAATTTTAGGTGTTAAAATAGTATTATCCTCTTGGGTTTTGTGTGGCTTAATAAAATTGGGCCTCATCATCACTGCCACTTAATTGTATGTTTGATGGTTAATATAATATCAATGGATTAATTCTTTATTTTGACAATCTATTTGTGTATATTATCTATAAAAATTGTTGACATTATTCTAAAAATGTCACGTGATGTACACCAAATTTATGAATCTGTTAAAATTATTAGGTTTTTTTTGAGATATTGTTAAAATTATTAGTAACAGCTGAATTTCTTATGATTCTATATTTAGGTTCAACCTTTTATTTATTTACTTTGCTAGTTTTAGTGTTATATTATTATACAATATAAAAAGTAGGATGTGCCACACGAATATGTGTAAAACCGATGCTTAAAAAATTTTTAACAACTGTTCCATACAAGTCAAGTCTATTAATTTTAGGTTAAATGGTTCACGATCTAAAATATTTTTAAAATTTTTTTATTAGCATATGGTACATATTTTATTTAGGGTGAGCAAAATCTAATTCTATTCAAAAGCTCGATAAAAATTTAAATTTTAAATTAAATAGTTTGAGTTATTCGAGTTTATTGAATTATTCAGATCAACTCGAATAAAAAATCGAACTCTTTGGTTTAATTGAATATGAATTACATAATTCTAATTATCCGAAAATTTGAATAAAAAAATAAAATTATGTCTTTTCTAAAGTTTAAAGTCAAAAGTATTAAGTTAAAAGACAAAACTACTTTATTTTAATAAATATTTACTCATCAAGTTAAAATGTAAAATCATTATATTGTTTATGTAGTTAAATAATTTTGTACTTCGTCCACAAATTATATAATCGGTCCATTTAAACACAAAATTGAGTATAAATAATAGGACTCGTTAACTCGACTCGAAATATTCGATTCGATAAGAAATTTCAAATCGAGTTTGGTTACTAAAATAGGATCCATTAACTCGACTAACTCGAAATTTTTTAACTCGACTCAATCGAATACTCACCCCTAGTTTTACTATCAAACAATTCATGCTGCTTGGAAAAGAAATGTTATATATATGGTCGATTTCGCAAATTTAAAACTTTAACAAAAATGACAAAGGTGTTAATATCGAAGACAATGTACTTTGTTCCGTGATGCATTTGTAAAACATAAACTCCTTTATGGAACTCAACAATACATATTTAACATGTCACATTAACACAAGAATCGACCACTACACTAAGTGGCAAGCAACAATTTCCGAAACCTTTTTTGAAATGTTTTGTCTCATCCCAAGATATGTCCAAAAGACCAATGGGTTTATATATTGCACGAAACGAACTCTATACTAATTAATATATATATGAATAAAGTTCAAAACTTGTGTCATTCTCATGCGCCAGTGGTAGTACTAGCACCTATCATGACATTGTAATATTTATTTTTATTTTAAGTAGATGACGAGGGAATCCGTCGATATAAAAACTAACTAATGGAGGCCACTCGCACATGATCTATTCATCGAGAAGGTAATGATTGATGTGAGCTTAGATCGAATTTCGAGAAGGCAAGTTACGTGGCGAAATGCTAATCTAAGGAGCCCTATGTATAACTTAATAGCAACTATAGGTGATCTTGAGTTTAGAGAAGATAAAAACACATGGGGAAAGAAGTGTAAGCAATTCGTCGTCTTCCCCCGATGACATCGCTTCCCATTTCACTATCACACCATGTAGCCAAAAGAAAAGACAAAGGAAATGGGATTTTGATTAACGGTTATGTGTGTTGGACATCCTAGCACGTAATTATGGAATAGGATCTTATGTAAAAATATCACTTAATTATTGGAAAGAAACCAAGTTTCCCAACTCGATTTCATCATGCCTTTTTTATCAGTACATGTATTAATTAAACAGCCTTAAATTAGACAGCTTTGAGTGAGCTAATCTTGTAAGTGATGTTGGGTATTAAATATTAGCATCCAAGTAATCAAGGGCACTCTTGTTTTGCCTTCTTCCTTTTACTTTACTTTTGGAACATCAGCCTTCCTGTTGTCGTGTTCCATGAAAATAACTGAGGAGAAATTATATATATTAACTAAAAGCAAGATAAGAAAGAGAGAGCAGCCCTACAACTTACAGTTATAGCTATCAAAATTAGATTTAATTAAATGGTGTGCTAGCTAGTTTTATACATTAAACTAAGGAATGTGGGGATAGCATTTGGATTTTAGCTTTGTTTTTCTCCCAATTGTTTATGAATGTTTTTTTTTTTGCCTGAATTATCTTTTTATTTTTTGTTTTTACTTTGTACTTGATGATATAAGGATATATTCACTAATAAGCAATCAATCTTTGTCTCACCTTAACTAAATTTACATTTAATGTTTATTAGGATGGAAGAAGTGATAAGCCAATGATGGACAGAGGATGTTTATGAGCATTTTCGGAATTGTTAAGTATATCTACCATGATTGTGAGCCACTGTATAATGACTATTCATCTGGGGGAAATCTTGTTGGGAAAGACAGATCAAGTTTAGCAATTAAATGTGATTTGTCATATTTTTATGTTTCAGTTCATAATTTAAATAGCCTGAAAAATATTACCAATTACGACTTGACAATTGGCAAGCTTAGGAATTTGATATTATTCATTGGCTGATTTTTGTCCAATCAGCATCGCTAAAATTTTCCTATCAAAATAAGTTAACAAATTTTTTAAATAAGTTGATAACTTGCCAACGTGTATCAAAACATTGGGATAGTTTGCAACATCTCAACTTGGCATAGTCGTTTAGCATCTTGATAGTTCGCCCTTCAATAGCTTAGAGTATGCCAATTAGCAAGGCAGCTCATGTTTTGCGTATCCGTGAGTCATTTTTGTATTTAGACAATCTGCCAGATAGTCCGTCAATGGTTATCCACTAAATAGTTCACTAACTGACAATCCGTTATTCTTCTTGCATTTGGCCTGTCCGTCAAATGACCCACACCTGCGGGACTACTTGTTCTTGATTTGTTCGCAAGATAGTCCGCACTTTGCTTGCCCGTTATATATGCGAGCTATTGCATGAATGGTCATTTCGCAACAAATCTTCCATAATTGGAAAGATTTTTTTTATTTTATGAGTGGTTGATTTAATCATATTTAACTCTAGATTTGAGATGAAAGATGAAAACTCCAAAAGAAGAAAGAAATAAAATTATAACAAAAAGGAAATATTACTTCTAATTTTATCACAGAAACAATCCACTGTCTAAAATTTAAAATTTTTCTGACTTTTAGATCAAAATTAAACCTATGGTTAAAATTAGATATTATTTTATTTTAAAATATATTTTTATATTATATTTTCTTTCCTTTTACAATCATCTTCGTCGAGTTAATTATTATTATATATAAACAAAAGAATGTTGCAGCATTTAAAGACAAACACAACGACAATGGTGCTCGTATTCCTTTCTATTCTATATATTAGCACAACCTTCCAAATCTCCAGATATATATAAATAAACAAATAACCCAATAAAGTATTGGCAGAAGAATACATTTTACAGAGAAAAGCTAGCTCTGCCATTCAATCGGTGGGTGAGCTCTTCCTTTGGATTTATTTGGCAGCCTTAAGCCCCATGTAAGTCCAACAACTTCATATGCAACAAGATCATTAATTGGTTGATGCAACTTCGGATCAACACATTTGTAATCGAAAAATGAATGATATCTTTTTTGGTATTTAATCAAATCTTCACTGCTGTGAATCTTTGAATGAAGATAGGCAGATATGGAGAAAGATCAAGTAGCCTAACGCAATAAATCAAATGGGAGCGAGTAGTATGTAACTTTGACTAACTAATAAACTATAAGGTGGTTGTGAAAAATAAAATAGAATAAAATAAATAAAAATAAAGAACACATAAATTTTACGTGGAAACCCTTTCGGGAAAAAAACCACGGGCAGAGGAGAAGAAAATTCACTATGTCGAAAAATTTTTACTCTAATACAAGAGGAATAGACTATGTCTATTTATAGGCTTGCAAAGCCATATTCTAGTAGGATTGAAACACCTTATCCTAATCAATATAAAATAGATGGAGTTTAATAAGGTTTAAAACCTTATTCTAAAATAAAATAAAAGAAGTCTAGTTCTATATGGATTTTACTTTTATTTTATTTTCCATCGTATTTTATTTAAATAAGAATTTGGGTCACTTAATTCTAACAATCTCCACCTTGACACAAATTCTCAATGAACAAGTTCTTCATCGCGAACTTTCAATAAACAAGTTCTTCACCTCTTCCAAAAACCCTTAAGGGTTTAACTTCAACAATGAACACCAACCAAGTCTAAGCAATGCTCAAACTTGGTTATAGGAAGTGACTTAGTCATCATATCTGCAGGATTTTCATGAGTGCTAATTTTGCTCACAACAATATCACCACGAGCAATAATATCACGAACAAAATGATACCGAATATCAATGTGTTTTGTTCTCTCATGAAACATTTGATCTTTTGTAAGAAAGATGGCACTGACCGTCACAAAATATCGTCTTGATTTGAAGGTCTTCATTGAGTTCACTAAATAGTCCCTTCAACCAAATAGCTTCTTTACAAGCCTCGAATCGCCATGTACTCGACAGTGGTAGACAAAGCGATGTAGTTTGCAAAGTGGCTTTCCAACTAATTGCACAACCTCCGATTGTAAAGACGTAACTTTGTGAGAGATCTTCTTCTATCAAGGTCTCCAAGAAAATCAGCATCAACATACCCTATAACTCCATCTTTAGTTTTTCCAAACGTAAGCAAACATTAGTAGTGCCTCGTAAGTATCTTAAAATCCATCGAATCGCTTTCCGGTGTTCTTTACCGAGATTCGCCATGTATCGCTAATCTGACCGATGCATATGATAAATCGGACGTGAACAAACCATAGCATACATGAGAGATCCCTCGCACTAGAGTATGGAACATGTGACATGTACTCAATCTCATTATCGATTGAGGAGATAAGGCCGATGAAAGTCCGAAATGGGTGCTAAAGGAGTACTAACGAGCTTAGCACTCTGCATATTGAACCCGCAAAGAACTTTCTCAATATACCCCTTCCGACTTAGGTACAATTTACTTGCTTTTCTATCTCGAGAATCTCCATACCAAGTATCTTCTTTTTGGTCCTAAATCTTTCATCTCAAATTCTTCACTTAGTTGGGCTTTAACCTTTCTTATCTCTCTTTATCTTTTGTTGCTATCAACATGTCATCAACATAAAGAAGTAGATACACAAAAGAACCATCAACATTTTTCTTAAAGTAGACACAACTGTCAAAACTACTTCTTTTGAAATCATGAGAAGTCATAAAGGAATCAAACCTCTTGTACCATTGTCTTGGTGATGTTTCAAACCGTAAAGGGACTTTTTAGCAAGCAAATATAGTCCTCTTTTTCGAGACTATAAAACCCTCTCGTTGTTGCATGTAAATATCTTCCTCAAGTTCTCCATGCAAAATGCGCTTTTACATCTAACCGCTCAAGCTCCAAATCATGCATGGCAACAATACCAAGCAAAGCTCGAATCGAACTATGCTTAACAACCGGAGAGAACACATCATGAAGTCCACTCGGAATTTGATGTAACCCTTTGCAACAAGCCTTGCTTTATATCCGGTTCTTCAACTCCTGAGTCCCTTCTTTCTTTTAAACACCCATTTACAACGAATGCCTTTTTACCTTTAGGAAGTTTTACAAGATCTCATGTTCTGCTTTTTGTGGAGTGATTCCATCTCCTCTTGCATAGCAAACATCCACTTTTTCGAGTCTTCACACTAATCGCCTCGTAATAATTAAATGGCTCTTGATTCGCATCTATATCTTCACCACATTTAAAGCATAAGCAACTAGATCAACCTCGGCATACTTCTTTGGAGGTTTAATTTCTCTTCTTGTCCTGTTTTTGGCGATAGAGTATTGCGGTGAAGAAGCAACTCTATTCTCAATTTTTGTACTGGCTTGAGGAGTTGATTCTGTATTAATCTGATGCTCCACCTGCTTTTGGTTTTCTTTATTGGAAGAGTCTTTAAGAGATAAGTTAGGTAGCATAGCAGTTTCATCAAAAACAACATGCTAATCACAACTTTTCTATTTTCAGGACACCATAACTTATAGCCTTTTACACCAGCTTTATAACCAAGAAAAACGCATTTAATGGATCTCGGTTCCAATTTTCCATTATCAACATGAGCATACGCAGGACACCCAAAAATCTTTAAATCAGAATAATTAGCAGGATTACGGACCATACCTCTTGTGGAGTCTTTTTCTCAATGGCAACGGATGGAGATCGGTTGATCAAAAAACATGCAGTAGAGGCTGCTTCTGCCCAAAATGACTTCGGTAAGTTGGCATTTGACAACATACATCGAACCTTCTCCATGATCGTTCGTTCATTCGCTCGCAACGCCGCTTTTTTGTGGAGTATGACGAATCGTCAAGTGTCTCATGATCCTCTCGACTTGCACAATCTATTAAACTCATCGTAATGTAACTCTAAGCCATTGTCTGCATGCGGAGGTATTTTATCTGCTTTTCCGTCTGTTTTTCAATCATAATTTTCCAAGACTTAAATGTGGAAAACACATCGCTTTTCGCTTCGGGAAGAACGCCCAAACTTTTCGGAAAAATCATCAATAAAGGTTAGCATATAATTAGCTCCACCTCTCGAAGGCACTCTAGACGGCCCCACGATCGAATGGATATACTCCAACGCTTCCTTCGTGTTATGGATTCCTCTAGTGAATCGAACTCTCTTTGCTTCCCAAAACACAAGTGCTCACGAAATTCGGTTTGCAAATTCCTTGCCCATTAAGAAGTCCTCTTTGCTTAATTTCGCCATGCCATTCTCACTCATATGCCCTAGGCGCATATGCCAAAGTTTAGTAATATCATCATCGACAAGGAAGAGGAAGCGACAATTGCATCACCGAATGATAGAACCTCAGAAACATATAACTTGGCAATCTTTCTTTGCCCTTTCATCACAACAAGGACCCTTTGAAATCTTTAAAACCCCACTTTCATTGTGTATCTGTACCCTTTTGAATCAAGAGTACTCAACGAAATTAAATTTCTTTTCAATTCGGAACATGCCGCACGTCACTAAGTGTTCGACAACTCCATCAAACATCTTAACTTTAATTGTTCCAACACCGCGATTTTACATGAAGCATTATTTCCCATCAAAACAACACCTTCAGATCATTGTTTCATAAGTTGTAAACCAATCCCGATTGGGACTCATGTGGAAGGTGCAACTGAATCAAGTATCCACTCGCCACTTTAGAATCATTGATGAAGCAACTAGAAGTTCACCATCGCTGTAGTCTTCTACAACATCGCCTTCACCGAATTTTCGGTTGTTTTCCTTTTGATTCGCAGCCTCCCTTTTAATCTTATTTTGTAGCTTATAGCACTCGATTTAATGTGCCCTTTCTTCTTGCGAAGTTGCAAGTTTTACCTCTGTTTGAAGATTTCGATCTACCCTTAGATTTACCACGAGGATTCCGTTCTCGTGTTCTACCACGATCATCATCAACATTCGGTCTTGTCTCCCACGAACAATGAGACCCTCTCCCCGAGAGTTGGGTTTAACCACAAGATGCTTCATCTTATCATACGAGGTTAAAGAATCATAAACCTCATCAAGCTGTGAGAGACTCGCGGCTATATAAAATCGTGTCTCTAAAGGTTGAATAAGACGGGGCAACGAACAAAGTAGAATCAACCCTAGATCTTCCTTATCATCTTGAACCTCCATGGCCTCCAAGTTTGAGAGAATTTCTTTAAACATGTTAAGTGTTCGTGCACGACGCACCTTCCTCCAAACGATGAGCATAAAGACGCCGCTTCATATGCAACTTGCTTGTTAGAGTTTTCGACATACATATTTGTTCTAGCCTCTTCCATAATGCAATGGCAGTTTTCTCTTTCATCACATCCTCGCAAAATTTCGTTGGACAAATGCAGATGTAATTGTGTTAATGCCTTTCGATCCTTACGCTTCTCTTCATCTGTTAATGTCGAAGGCATCTTATCTATCCTAGCAGGGCATCCTCTAGATCCATCTGCAAGAACCGCTTGCATCTTAATTTGCCACAACGCAAATCGGTGTTGCGATCCAACAATGAATTTCATACTTCAAAGACGCCATTACCGTGATCGAGATGAATAATCCTAAGCTCGATACCAATTTGTGAAAAATAAAATAGAATAAAATAAATAAAAATAAAGAACACATAAATTTTACGTGGAAACCCTTTCGGAAAAAAACCACAGGCAGAGGAGAAGAAAATTCACTATGTCGAAAAATTTTACTCTAATACAAGAGGAATAGACTATGTCTATTTATAGGCTTGCAAAGCCATATTCTAGTAGGATTGAAACACCTTATCTAATCAATATAAAATAGATGGAGTTTAATAAGGTTTAAAACCTTATTCTAAAATAAAATAAAAGAAGTCTAGTTCTATATGGATTTTACTTTTATTTTATTTTCCATCGTATTTTATTTAAATAAGAATTTGGGTCACTTAATTCTAACAGTGGTTAAGAGATCAATAATATAACCACAAAAACATTGAGTGAAGTTAAAGAGAAATAATTTTTTTATCAACCTTTTTTATTTTGATGAAGTTTTTAATTGAATTGATCTTACGAGAGTGTAATGTTTCGGATATATTGACTGAATTTTGTAATGCTCCGATGCGACAATCCTATGCAAAGCTAAAGGTTAGCTTTTATAGGATTGGCTGAGTTTTGGTTCTACGAGGCCATACCTAAAAATAAAAAACTAAGCCAAAGTATGAAACAAAATATATAACGACTTGCAATGGAAGAAGTTGCATGAAATATAACAACAAAAGAAAGAGAACCTAGCAATTAAGTAGCCTAATTTTGTTTTTACATGAGGAGAGGTAATTCTATGCTTTCTATATTCTCAAAGGAGATACAAAAAAAAAATTAGTGATGGTGGAGCTGTTTATTGGGTTCCTCGTAGCATCTCTTGTCTTGTATTTCATTTCATCACTTAAAATGCTTGTCACCTGACCCCTTATCCCCTGACCTTGCCTTCAAATCGTAGCAAAAATCCCAGCTCTTGAATCAGTTTTCTGTCCACCCATCAAGTGTCATGTTCTTGGCAGAGAGGCCAGTGATATGGCAATGTCTGTTTTGTAATGACACCTAGCTAATTTACAAGACGGTAGAGACAACAGCGGTTCAGCGGCTTCTCTGTTGAACCCAGTTTGAGAATACTTCAAGCGTATTCATGTCAGCTCTGTAGTGCTTTTGTGTGAATTCAAGCAGCATAGGCCATGTAAAATCTGGATATACTCTGGGGCTATTTGCGTCCACCAACTCTTTTGGTGGGGTAACCACTTTATCACCCTTTGGGCACAAAAAGAAAGCAAGGGATTTTCTTGGGGTGTGACTGTTCACAACCGCCCGGTGCAAGCAACTTTTGTATCTTCCATTTGATAAAGCCTGAAAATTAAACCCACACAGCTTAATCAACATTACTCCAAAACTTAATCACCAAAGCATTCCTACACTTAAAGAATGCACGGATTAAATGGAAAAGGATCTTACCATGAAGGTGTCGCCAATGTTAACAACAAATGCTTCGAAATTTGGGCTGATTGAACGCCATTCGTTGTCTACAAACACTTGAAGACCACCAACTCGGTCTTGGTGAAGGATGGTTAAAGATGTTGGATCGCAATGAGGCCCCGTTCCTAAAGTGAGGTCTGGTTTTTGGCAAAGCGGATAGTAATTCAGCCTCATTATTGAATCATTGTCCTCAAAAAATTCCCTGAAATGCGCTCTGCCTACGCCCAGACTGATGGCTAAAAGCTCCATAATCCCTAGAGAAAGCTTGCTCATAGCCTCGCAGTAGCTCTGGTATACCCTTCTGCAGGCAATTAAACTCAAGATTTCAGCATCGAGGAGTATAATAACAATAAGCAGAAAAAATGACACGGAAAACTTTACAACATTCGAATTTCTTACCCGAAATGCCTGAATTCATCTCCCATTTTATTAACAAGGTAGTCTTCAACCATCGTGGATGCGTTTCTCTGAGCTGAGTAGCGAAAAGAAAGTGTTTCTTTCCAAGGCAACTTGGAGGAGAACCTGCCGGTGAAGCTGCTGGCATATCCACAGTGCTCACCAACTTTTCTCTGAGCCCATTGCTTTTCGCAGAGTGGCAATTCAAAGAAGTTATCCATGTACCTATGAGCATCGGCCACGAGTGTGGCATCGACTCCATGATTAACTACAAGAAAGAAACCATGCTGTTGACATGCCTCGCCGACAAGCCTTGAAGCTTCCATCGCAGCAACAGGGTCACCAGAGAGGAAACCTTTAATGTCAATGAGTGGTACTTGGAGTTCTGGTGCACTAGCGCAAGGCTTTTCATCGTCAGGCCATATAAATTGTTGTGGTATGCAGGATTGGTATTTAAGCACAGAAGCATCAAAAACTAGTTGTTTTTGCTCATCTTTACTGTCGTCTTTGAGATGGTGAGGCATGGAGGCTATGCTGGAGACGCAGTCAATTGCCATTGCATGAAGTGTAAATATTTTGAGGCCTAAGAAAGATGGATATATTTATATACTTGAGTGATTTTAGGAGTAGTTATGGGCGGTAAGAGATGGACTGAGACAGAGAAAGGAATAGTTAGTTATTGGAAAGAAGAGGAGGGAGAGACATAAGTTTGAGAGGTGTGATGAAAGAAACGCCAAGGCCGCTCTCATTGGGGAAATCAGTGCGCAAATTTTGGAATCTTATAGCTCCTCCCCCTCTCTCTCTATCTCGCTCTATCTCTATCTCTGTTGAATTTATTTATTTCTTTATTCTTTTTTTGCAAACAAGGGCTACTTAAAAGGGAGAATTGCAGTTTTGGTGCTTTGTGAATTGAAAAAATTAAGAAAACTGCTACAGGTTGTAGGGGAGGTTGTCTTTTTTCCTTTTCTTTTTAATTTTAAATGTTTGCCAGGAAGCGTTTCCATGATATTTGGCGTTTTATTAGTGGAGAGATATCCTAATGTCACCTGTACTAAGACCTCACTATTTTATAGCAGCGGGCGTCCTTGGCAGTCAGACCCATAGATCTCTGTACCTAATGGCAAAGCCCAATATGAGACAGCATTATGCATGCTTTCCCTTATAGGACGACCCGTCGAACCACACTACACCCCACTGATTATCCAATTATACATACACGTGAGCAACCAAATGCTGAAATTCACCTTAATTCATCTAACTCATCATGTATCATTTTCAACTTCTTTCCTCAGTATTATTAACCCTGCTAAAAGGACAGAGAAACATCAAGATAAACAGCACGTTAAACTTGCCAAAGTAGCGAGCACCCTGAAAGAGACTGGCTTTGTTGTGTTGTGACAGAACCCAAAAACTTTGTAGCAGTTATAGCTGACTTGTTACCAGAATAATTGTCAATCAAACATAGTACTAAAGGAAAAGACACAAAATTTTCTGTTTCATTTCATATCACCAAGATCTTTCATTGCAACAAACTGACAACAAGAAAATATCCTGGGAGTTAGCTTTCATATTTCATGTCAAGGAAACACAGAAACTACCACAGGACTTTGAGCAGCGTACACTCGTCACAGCTTTTTTTTTTTTTTTTTTGGTTGGGGGGGTAGGGCCTTAAACTCTCAATGATTTGTGATAGTGCTTAGCCTATGCTACGGATGTCTGGGGTTTCGCCAAGACTGAGATGCCTATTTATTATAATGCTCCTACAAGGGGCTAAAAACAACGTTTGCCAACAAGAAAAAATATCTTTTCAACAGCTTTTGACAGAAACAGCCAACTGTTTAGGATTATTTTGGGTATGAAAAAGGCTTTTGGGCAGTCAAAACTAAATAGGACCTTTACCCCTAACAACAGTTTTCTTGAAGATAATCTAAGTTGTTGCCGACATCTTGAAGTCACATGTCTAATGTATCGTGCAAGGGACTTTTGACTGAAGCATAGTAAATTTTGAAACTGTGTTAATCATTGTCATGTTCTGGATTCTTCTGCTCTTTTGTTTTTGGGCAACAAATTGTTATCATTTTATGCATATTGTCAAAGATTTGTAGCATATTTCATCAGTTTCCAGTTAAACCAACTACTATACATTGAGCTAACATATAGATGGCGAGTAGAGTAACATTTTGGTACATTAATTTATCCATAACAATCCAAGAAAAAAAATTAGCGCAACCTAACAGCCCTGTTTCTTGCTGTTCAAAATTTGAATTTCCTTGTGCCTTTTAGAGTTCACTGTCTACTGAACAAATTTTATTTTAAACCCAAGCTAGATAAGGCTATAACTTTATTTATGTAAAATAATATATATATATATTTGGTTTTAATCTACAGCTACAAGACATATATTCTCATATATGTCACTGCATTTTTATATTTTCGATATTGTGGTCCTGAATTTGAGTGTTATGTCACGTTATTAATACTACCTACCACATTTTCTCTATCATGTCTTTATAATTATATATAGGAAGACAAAATGACGAAAAATGATGGATAATTAATAATGTCATAAAAGTAAAGCAAACAACAAAGGTAAAACAACAAGAGATGAAGAGAATAGAAAGGAAAGTATGTATAGCAACTAATGGTTGGAAGGAATTTTTTTTTTCAGGTATTTAGATTGAGTTTAAATCTTAAAAATTTTATTGTTAAGAGGGGTTTACTTGAATAATATCCTTTATTCTAATCTTTTATATCAAAGAAAAAAAGAGTTGATTGGCATGGACATTGTTACCAATGCAGGAAAATATGGGTTTGAGTATACTGAAGCGTATTATCTTCCTATTTATGGGTAAGGAAGGGGTTATAAGTAGTTCTAAGCATTTTTGTGTCACAAAAAGTAGATATGATCAAAACCTATAATAAAATTATTCAAAAGAAAAAAGAAGAGAGAGAGAGAAGTGTATATTATTTATTCATCAATAAGATATCTACTATGTTTCTACAAAGTTTATATTTATAAATATAAAAATATTTATAATAATCCCAGTTCGATATCTTGTTGTCAAGCATATTCACTTTTCATGTCTCATAATATATCACTAATAAGCGATCAAAATTATATACCTATACTTAACTTTCAAAACAGAACAATCCAATGCATAATAGTCATGTTTTTTATTCATATCTCATTCATTAGAATTAATAATTAAGTTTCATTTGAAATTCTCAAAACTGGATACCCCACCACTAATATAAAAATTTTGATCAAATCTTTTAAATTAGCCAGTTAATACAATTTGTCTTCAAATTTTCCCCTATTCTACTGTTAGGCTACTTTAACTTTCTTCCATTAGAAAATATTTATCTTTTAGTACAAAACTTGTACAATGTCGTTATTTGTTCTTCTTCATAATAAACTTATTAAGAATTTTATACATATAAACTTCATCTTCTAATTATTTTTTATATTTTTAATTATTTTTAAAGTTGAAACAGGAAACCTAAAATTAGACTGACCTATCTCACCAAAACTTATTTTTCTCATTAATTACAATCCAATGCATTACACTTTTTCTTGTATGTAAAACTAGAATTATAAAGCTTTGATTTCATGTTTAGTTCAAAATTTAACTCAATTCCTACAAATTTTTCTGTAAAATTATAAATTTGCAACACTGTTGCTGTCTAGAAATATGTTTTATTGAGATTTATAATAATTTAGCTTTGTAGTTTACTATATAAATTAACTAACACAATTAAATCATATTTTTTCTATACAATTTAACCTTTCAACCCTTTAACATATTCATCAATATTTTATTAGTCTATATCTTTATTTTCGTCGAAACCTAACATGGTCAGAAATTCCCAAAAGAATACTTACCTCTTTCTGACAAGAACATCACTTATTTACTTCTTTTTTTCTTTTTGTTACTAGGGGTGAAGTTAGAATTTTTTTTTTAAGGGGCCAAAATTAAACTGTAATTTTTACAATAGCAAAGATGCAATTTTTAAAGGATTAAATCAAAATTTTATCATTTTTAGGGGGTCAAAGTACAATTTTATCTTTACTAATTTAAAATTTTTAAAATTTTAAAGGACCAAAACAAAAAATTTAGAAAAATTTTTCATTTTAGGGGGGTCAGGGCCCCTACCAGTCCCCTAGATTAGCCTTTGCCTGTCACACCTTCATCACTTCCTTTCAATTTTCTTCAATTCTAACTTCTAAGGTCTTAGCTTCAAGATGATAAACAAACTCTCTAAGATCTTTATTTCACTTTTTCTCTAAGGTAGGCTATGAAAATTCCCAAAGTTTTAGTGTGAACTAGTGGAATTTAATGACAAAAGACTAAAATGAATAAAAGATACAATTTATTTCTATATGAAGGCATTTGTTCATGTAAAGACTCATAATAATTCCATTTCCATCAAGTAAATCCAAGGGCACCAATTAAATGCACATCTAAGGGCATTTTGATAATTTTACTAAAAAATATCTCTTATCAAATGATCATTTTGCCTTTATAATTTTTAACATTTACAATTTCACCATTCACACTTTTAGAAAAAAATGCAACTTTGGTCATCCAACTATTCCATATTTTTTGTTTAACCCCTCAACTTTTAAATATTTATAATTTTACCCCTTCAGTTTCCACTTCTTTACAATTTAGGCCACACCCCATATTAATATCTCCCAACATAACATTATTTTCAACTTCCTCCGATATCCAATTACCTTCCCTACTAATATTGATAAATAACATTTTATTTACTCTAAAAAATCTAGCACATATTTTTCTCGAAATAATACTACTTATAACCAAGGAGAATTTAGGGATGTTACATTTTATTTATTATTTTTGAATCCAATTTAAGGACAGTTGTCTTCTTCCTTTTTTTTTAACATCAGTTGTAGAATTTAAAAAAATCAAGGCTAGTGTACCAAATAATTATTTATAGGTTAAAATGACTTGTGGTCATGTCTTCAACATCAATCTTGGGTTCGAACGCCGAAGAAGTCCTATCCTACTCAATAATTAGAAAAAAAAAAAAAAGGCCTTTAATATTTAAATATTGTGGCAATTTGGGTTATTCAATTGTTGAAGCAAGGGAGAGAGAAAGGGTGGCAACTCTAAGAGTGTAACCAAGTCGAGTTGAGCTTGAATATTAATAAGCTTGAGCTGTACTTGAAATTTGAATCTCAATATTCGGTTTAAACTCGATCAAACATCATTTTTTAAGTTTAAGATCGACTGAGGATATAATTGAGTTAATCGGGTTGGAGCTCGATTTAATTTTCGTACTCAAGCTTGAACTTGGGTTCGATAAGCTTGTAGACATGTAAACTTGAGCTCGAGCTTGACTCGATAATTAATGCTAGGTTTGATTATATATATTAAGGGCAATAACATAATTTCATAAAATTAAAATATTTAAAATATATATTGAAAATGAAAAGCTTGATAATGCTTGCGAGTTGTTCTAACTGAGTATTACTAAACTCGTATTTAGCTCAATAATTATCAAATCGAGTTAGAGTATTTTTCAAGTTGAACTCGAGTAGCTTGCTAGTACCAGTTTTAGGTGAAGCCAAGAATTTTATTCAAGATGAAAAATGTAATTATAAAATTTTGGGGGGCAAAGCTAAAAATATTGTGTTAAAAATACTTAAATTAACTTATTTATTTTCGCAGGGGTAAAAATTTGAATCTTTCATTTAACTAAAGTCTTAAATTGAATGTTTTACCTTCTACAGGGCCTAAAATCACAATTTTACCATTCGGCGAAGGGCCAGCCAGGCAAGGCATGAGAAGAAATTCAAAGAAAATAGGAATACGAGGGTTTAATAGCGAAATTGATATAATTCCTAATACAAACTGGGGAAGAGAACACAAAAGTTTGGAAATGGTAGCCAAGAGCCCCGTCCTTTTCTTCAAAACTCCAAAACCAAAATCAATGGGGATTCTCTGCCCCCCATTGTAATGTGGTTTAATATCCCACCACCAGACCCACCAACAAATAATGGTACAGACAGGGAGAAAAGCAAGCAATCTTTTTAGTGGATAAATAAATTGGAAGATGGAACTGTGTTTGTCCTAATTGTAAGCACCTCTTCAACTACTGTTTGTGCATGGATCCAACCTTGTTGGGTATATCAATATCATGGGATCTGCTCTTTGCTCTTGGCCTCAACTCAAATTAATTTGCCCCACTTGTTTATGTGCATCACATTATGACAACTCCACCATCATGTTACATGCCTGCTCTGATGGAGAGTTGATGCCTCCTCTCCTGGCTTGTTATCATATGTCCTCTAGTCTTTCTAATTTTGGATTTTGCCAAAGCGTAGGCCACAATATTTATTCTACTTCAGACAGCCATTAGCTTGCTGCTCTGTGTCATGTGTGTGGATTTTGGACAAGTTGAAATTGACGATGAACTATATGAACTATATGTGTCTGGGATGTTTCTTGATTTGAAGGAAAAAAACAACAATTATGTAGGAAAAGAGTGAACATGACAGACATTCAGTCATTAACGAGTTGAGTCCAAAAATAATGTTGTCAAAACCTACATTAAGTGGCTTCTATATAAAGCACTGAAACAGGAGAATGAAGAGATAGTTTCATATGAACAGGTCATCGCTTCATTATGACTTTCCAGTTATGATTCAACAAGTTCAAGTGGACCTTTGTAGTTAACCACACTGCACCCATTCAAGAATTATTACTATTATTTGTTGCTTGAGAGATAGTTGTCTTCCACTATACTTAGCACGCATTGTATATTTACCTTTAATACGACATTATGAACAAAATATATCTGGTAAGAAGAAAATACAAATATTTTATTATAAGAAAATAAACAAAGATGAGCAGGGACGAAGCCAGAACAAATTTTTAAGGGGAACCGAATGAAATTTTAATTTTTTATAGTCTATATCTTTATAATTTTTAAAGAATTAAATCAAATTTTTATAATTTTAAGGGGTAAAGTGTAACTTTACCTTTATTAATTTAAATTTTTTAAAAAATTAAGGGTTAAATAAAAATTTTACATTTTAAAGAGGTCGGACCGCCCTAAATGCCTGAAGATGAGGAAAGGAAAAACATAAAAGTTTAGTGACTTTTCCAAAGTTAATCATCACTATGGGAAAAAATATATATTTAACAACTCTTTTAAAATAAATTTTACAATTTTGTAAAGGTACTTCTTATGAATATAATTTATCTCTATATAAACTAGAAGAAATGGAAAGCTAGAATCAATCTTTAAGATTATTAGGGTATTCAAATTATATATAATCACCTAATATTTTAATTAAAAAGTTAGTTATATTAACAATAATATAAGGACCGAATTATGTTAGAAATAAAAGTGTGATGGTTAAACTTTAAATTTAAATATAATAGAGGGACTAAAACTGAAATTTCACCATTTTTTAAAATGTAAAACGGAAAGCATTATGATGATGCACGTGTCAATAAAGAAAGGCTATTAATGCATTCCTTTATAAAGTTATATAGATAGTAGGAATTATGTTTTTTTAAAGGAGTCAAACAAGGCATGTTTTTTTCTCATTCAGGTTAAGTTAACCATATTTATCCTGACAAATCAATTTATGAGTGTAAATGTATGTTTTGATCGAGTTTTGGTCCAACAGTTTGTCACTTGTCACACGCAGATACTGGACACCTTTCCACATGTAAAGTTTGTAAATTTCAAAGCCATGAATGCTATTCCTTTCTAGCTATTTCTAGTTGAACCCCTTTATGTTGTAGCTGGCAATGATAAGGGAACAGTTAAACAGGGAAAATGGCATCTTTTTTAGATTTCCATATGCACTGAAAATTTTATGGAAAAGCACGTTGCTAGGACCCTCCTAATAGAAGAAACTTATTTCCTGAAGTGAAGAGGGTATTGTCCGAAAGTGTCACGTCCAAAGAAAGGTAGAAATGCATTGAAGAAAGACCTGGATGATACAAATTAAATTGCATGGTTCGAAAGCCACGCAGCCATGCTGTCCCAACATGCTTCCTCCCGTTGAGTGCTTGCTGTGCCATTATGTCACTTTTGGGCTTTGCTGGAGAGCGTTGGCTCGCATTTCATAGGAAAACTGTAGGCACGAGGGACACCATTTTTTTGACATCAAAAATTGCATGGTGCTCATGCTTGTCTTAGTTGTACCATAAGAGTTGGTCGGGACACTACCAGTGGATGGCTCTCATGTCTCAAATTTGAATCATCCAAATCTCATCAGCTCAAATGGATCTACGAATTCACCTTGACAAGTGAAAGCCAACTTCTCTTTTGTCCTTGTCGTAAATACTCCATCGGACCAAGTCTTCAAAAAGGATGAATAGTATTAAAAATCAATTTATTCAATTGAAATAGCTAGTCAATGAATTCGTTGAGGAAAGTTTTGAAGTAGTCACTTTTATCATCATTGCGGTGATTGTTACTTGTCATGTTTAAAGTTGATAACTTTTTAAAATAAATTTATTTGCGCTTTGAATGTTGTTGATATTGTGGAGGTATGAAAGTCTGACTTTGAGGACCAATCCATTTGAAGCAGCTTAGCTTCAAGATAGGATTGGATCGGATCAGATCTAACAATTGGATTCCTTAGATAGGGGAAAACGAATTGGATTGTAATTGATGTTTAGTATGTTAGCAAGCCTCGAAACTTCTTATATATTAAGAGATTTGTGTAAGTTTTTGTAACACCCCGTACCCGAGACCGTTGCCGGAGTCGGACACGAGGGGTTTGCAGACTTAAATCACTTGCTTTCACAGTCCATTTTAAAAATTTCTAGGCAGTTGACTAACTGCATCACTGTCACCTTAAAAATCATATCTTGAGTTCCAAAACTCGAAAATCAGTTTCGTAATTTTTCCCTGAAACTAGACTCATATGTTCATCTATATATTTTTTTCTAGAATTTTTGGTCGGGCCAATTGGTACAGTTTATTAGTTAAAGTCTCCCCTGATTCTGGGTTCAACTACTCTGACCTTCATGTATTACGACTTGGATATCTCCCTGTACAGAGCTTCAATACTAATACCGTTTGTTTCTAATGAAACTAGACTCAAATCGGGATCTATACATATAAGGCATGACTTCTAATTGTCTCTGGATAATTTATGGTAAATTTTCAAAGTCGAAACAGGGGATCCAGAAACCGTTCTGGCCCTGTTTTGCGAGAACTTTAATATCTCTTAATATACTGTTCATATGATTGTTTCGTTACTTTCATATGAAAATAGATTCATCAAGGTTCGATTACATAATTTATTCACTATTTAATTCCATTCCTACAAATTTTAGTGATTTTTCAAATCCACACCACTGCTGCTGTCAGCATCTGTTTTCAAGGTAAACTTTACCTATTTCGTGGTTTCCATGGACCAACTAGAGTTTTGTCATACATAGGTCCACATATGATCATAATTAGCCATTCCAATGGCTGATCATTTGCCCAACACTTCCATTCCAGTCCATAGTCACATCATGAAACCATATATATATACATAAACACAAATGGTCTAATGCCATACTCCACTTCTACGAGCCATTTTCGCATGGCTGTACACACATACATCACAAAAAGTACTTGAAAAACAACAAAGGGTAGTCCTATACATGCCATATCCAGAGTTCAACTAAAAGAGTACCAAAAGGGCTTTGATAGTGTGGATGACTTCGACTTGATGATCCCGAATCCGATAGCTAACGAACAAAATCTAGAAAACAAAGAGCCAAAGCAACAGGTAAGCATTTTAATGCTTAGTAAGTTTCAAGTAATGAAATCGGCTTTGACTAAAGTATTACGTTCACATAGCTAAATGAATCACTTTATTAATACACATTCTCATAATCATACTTACTTCACACTTCATCAACATATACACACACAAGGTATCAACCTATCTAAGAGCCGAAAGTTCGTTAGTCGATTGAACGAATACTATTTCAAACGAATCGACTTTTCCGATGCACATGCAAACATACCATACCACCAAAACTGACGTCTTAGGTCGTTGTACATTTTCGTACTCCCCGGGTGGACTGACATTCGGCTACAATGAGCTTCGTTCAGAATTATCGAAATAAGTTCTGAATTTCTTGGAATACACAAACGATTTCTGAACCTCAAACAATCGTCATCATCAACTTGAAACTCTGATTCCACATTCGGAACACATTCAGCCCGTTTTGCAACCAATTCATCATCGACTTTCTGAGCCTCACGAATTTGATGAATCAATAATGGTTTGGCTTTTAATTCAGCTACTAACACATTGTCGGGTAGAACAGACAAGTGTACATTCATCGCTCGTAAAGCGAACAGTGATTTACGACTTAAGGCATCCGCAACCACATTAGCCTTTTCCGGGTGATAGTCAATGACAAGCTCATAATCCTTTAACAGCTCGAGCTAACGTCTTTGTCGCAGATTTAAGTCTCTTTGAGTCATCAAATATTTGAGACTTTTGTGATCCGAATACATATGGCACTTCTCGCCAAATAAATAATGTCGCCATATTTTCAAAGCAAATACGATGGCAGCTAATTCGAGATCATGAGTCGGATAATTTTTCTCATGTGGCTTTAATTGTCTCGACGCATAGGCCACAACTCTACCTTCTTGCATCAATACGCAACCTAACCCAAGTAGGGAGGCGTCACTATAGATGACAAACTCTTTGCCCGATTCGGTCGCACTAAAATTGGAGCTTCGGTCAAATAAGTTTTCATTGATCAAAACTTTTCGACATTTTTCCGTCCATTCGAACTTAACATCTTTTTGAAGTAGCTTCGATGGGTGTGGCTATCATCGAGAAACCTTTACAAACCGTCGGTAGTAACCGCAAGTCCCAAAAAGCTCGAACCTCAGTAATATTTCTGAGGCTTCCAGTTAAGTATGGTTGAAATTTTGCTCGGGTCAACTTGAATACCGATGCAGATACCACATGACCCAAGAAGCTAACCTCTCTTAACCGAACTCACACTTCTTGAACTTAGCATATAACCGCTTATCCGTAAAATTTGCAACACTAATCTCGGTGTTTAGCATGTTCGGTCTCATCTCTTGAATAGACCAAGATGCCATCAATGAACACAACTACGAACCGGTCCAAATCTATGTCAAGATCCGATTCATCAAATCCATAAATACCGCAGGGCATTAGTGAGCCCAAACAGCATCACTAAGAACTCGTAGTGGCCGTATCTCGCTCGAAAGCGGTTTTGGGTATATCCGAATCTCGAATTCATGAATCGATAATAACCCGATCTCAAATCTATCTTTGAAAACACTGAGGCTCCCTTTAGTTGATCAAACAAATCATCAATATGCGATAACGGATATTTATTCCTTATCGTCACTTTATTCAGCTGACGATAGTCAATGCACATCCTCATGGTTCCGTCCTTCTTTTTCATAAACAATCTTGGTGCACCCTAAGGTGAGAAACTTGGTCGAGCGAAACCTCTATCCGTCAGTTCTTGCAACCGAGCTTTCAACTCTTTTAACTCGGTTGGTGCCATACGACACGGAGCTATCGAAATTGGCGTAGTCCTGTACAAGCTCAATACCAAACTCTACTTCCCGAACAGTGGTAAACCCGAAATTCTTCGGAAAAACATCCGGTATTCACAACCCACCGCACAGATTCGGGTTTCTTTTCCAATTCCTTGTCATCAAGTACATACGCAAGGTATGCTTGTACTTTCTCACATATTTCGGGCCAACATTGCGATATTACGGTGGCAACCCTTTAAGTCTGTAGACTCAACTCGGATTATCTCGTTATTTAGCATCTCAAATCAATAGTCTTGCCTTTGCAATTCACAACCGCATCATGCACGGTCAACCAATCTAAACCGAGGATAACATCAAATTCGTCGAACGGCAAAAGCATCAAGTCCGCGGAAAACAGAATCTCAATTACTAGGGGCATTTCTTACACACTTTGTCAACAAGCACATAACGACCCAAGGATTTGACACCGAATTACGAACTCAAGAGACTCAATAGGTAAAGTCTTCTTTGGATGCTAAGGTTCGCATATATAAGAATGAATAGAACCGGTCAATCAAAGCAATTACATTAGTATCAAAGAGAGTAAAAGTACGGTAATAACATCAGTGAAGAAGCATCCTCGCGGCACGTATAGCATAAGCTCTAGCAGCGACGAGCCTCGGATCTGGTTGTAGCACCTCTAGATCCTCTCGACCGCCACTAGCATTGCCCGTGTTTCTAGACGGTCTACCCCGAGCGAGAGTAGCACCGGTTTCCCACTCGACTTACATTTTGTTCAGCAACCTCGGGCAATCCTTGATAAAGTGGTCACCTGATCCACACTTATAGCGAGAGCGGTCATGGAACCTCTGACTCCCGAATGCCATTTACCACAATGTCGACACTCGCTCGTCTCGACGTTCATTCTCAACACTGGCGACCGAAGTGCCTCGTGTACCCACAGGGGGTCGATCACGATCTCGTCTAAAAAGGCCCGAAGTGCCTCTATACATGCCCACATCATCTCGAAATTTCTTCGATGCCTGTTGAAGAGACTTTCCCGAGGATCTTTTATGAAACTCTCCAGTTCCCACATCAACTTTTTGTTTTTCTTTTCTAAGCTCTTCGACTTTACAAGCTCGCTCGACAAGTACTACGAACTCTCGTATTTCAAGAATGCCAACGAACATTTTATATCTTCATTCAGCCCATCCTCAAGCGTTTACACATGATAGCCTCGGACGAAACACATTCCGGCGTATCTACTAAGTCTAACAAATTTTCGTCAGAATCGATGAATCGACATAGAACCTTGCTTAAGCTCAAGAAATTCCTTCCGTTTTGATCAACAAATCTCGATCGATATACTTTTTCCAAACTCGGTTTGGAAAAACTCCCAAGTTACTTGCTCTCGAGGCACAATGAAGTCGAGTACTCCACCAATAGTAGGCGAATCGCGTAGCAAGGAGATAGTACACTTTAGGCATTCATCGGTGTACAAGATAGCTCATCGAAAGTCCGGATAGTGTTGTCCAACCAAAATTCAGCTTGCTCGCATCGTCGCTATCCGTAGCTTTAAATTCAGTAGCCCCATGTTTTGATTCATCAACTGGGGCTTATTTGACCTTATTTGGTCGATTCGGAGGCATTGTAGGTCGGGGTTGTGTTTGTTGGGAATGGAGGTTGTGGAACAGTAGTATTAGTTCGAATGTATTGGTTGAACCAATCATTCATCACGCTATAGAAAGCTTGTCTAGCTTCATCATTTGGATTACTAGCATTAGGTTGAGAGTCCGCCGGCCATTGTCCCTTTAAAGGAGCAAAGCGCTACACTCTCAAGATCATCACCTCCGCTTCGGTCGGGATCGGGATCCATTACTATAAATAAACACATTTGCAAATGTCGAAATCACCACACTATCAAATAATCACATAAAATGGCATGTATAGCTAGACCCAAACGCATTACGGTAGTCCTAGAATCGACTAAACCGTAGCTCTGATACCAATTTAATTGTAACACCCCGTGCAGAGACCGTTGCCGGAATCGGACACGAGGGGTTTGCAGACTTAAATCAAATTTTTAAAATGGACTGTGAAAGCAAGGAAATTTTTAAAATGGACTGTGAAAGCAAGTGATTTAAGTCTGCAAACCCCTCGTGTCCGACTCCGGCAACGGTCTCGGGTACAGGGTGTTACAGTTTTGATCTAGAGAGTATGAATTTGTTCATTGTAGAATACTTTATTGAATGCATTTGAGAGAGTAAACACGTTTTGTTTACTGCCGAAAGAGGGATTGAGAGGTGAGTGGTCTAGGTATTTAGATACAAAAGTGAGATTGTTATACTAAAAAAATGATAAAATTTAATACAATTATTGTATTGCAAATTAAAGATAGTAAATTTACTTACCAAATTAAGCTTCATAGATGTAAGGAAATTGAACTCTATAAACAATCTTTAGTGTCATTGTTTTACTCTGTTTGTCAATTTGTCCATCACGCCAAAAACTTCCATTAAACATTTTATCTTTTTCAGAAATTAGCAACTACAACAAGATTTTATTAGTTGCGATCGAGTCAAAGTAGAATTCCATTAATCGACCATTTGAATGGCATCTCTTTTTAGCCTGTGTGCGGATGTCTTATCAACAGAAATGTATTACTGGATCCCACTTGCTCTTCATTATCTAGCGGTGGAAGTTAGATGCTTTATTTCTGCATAAACAGTCCACATAAATTACATGGAGCGTAACGGCCACTTGAGATAACAGTTGATAAGTAAGATTCAGGATGAGTGTGGTTTATGTGATGACTGTAGCTTTCTCTTCCTGTAAAGTGTTCTGAAATACTAGCAAACAATTTATTCATAACTTGCCCAGAGGAATATATGTAAAATCATCAGTAACTGAGCTATTAATGACTTGAGGGCATCCATGTCGTGTCTGGAAGCATGTGGCTTAAACTGCTCAATACAGATTTGAATGGTAGCACCGGCTGAACCAGTTCCCTGTATGCATATGAAATTAACATGTGATAAAGAGTAAGCAAGTTATGAGCCTTAAGTTTTGAGTTAGGGAAACAAAGCAATGCCATACCGATCAACGAAATATAATCCTTGAACCATCGGTGAAGACTAATCAAACATCTTGCTTTGTAGTTACACTTCCATCCACCTAAAAATACAGACAATCTATATTATAGATATTTGAAGATAGTACAGTAATATGTTGAAGGAAATCAAGTTTTAAGCAGAGACAACAAAAATGTAGACTTACAGGATCAGTGTATCAAAAGTCATTGGCAAACAGACGCAAAATAAGGTCATTTATAGTAGCTGGTGCAGATGGTTTAAGATTTGGTTAAGACATCATTTTTACTTTTGACTGGAGGATAAGTTTACAGTGAATAACAAAATCCACAAAAGCAACATAAACAAGGAACAGTTGCCTTAAAACATAAGTTAGGTCTTTAATGGTGAATACACACACAAGGGAGCAGCAAAAAAGCAAGTATTCAGGCCCATTATGCAATTCTGAAATTCTGGCTGGTAAATAAGTACCTATGAAGCCAAACGAAGAGTCATATTAAACTGTCCTTTGTAGAGATAGTGAAGAGAAGAGAGTGCAAATTACTTTTTTTTCCTTCCACTCGCAGTTTGGAGCTAATCAGATCTGAGAAATTTGGAGAAATTTAAACTATTCACAAGTGTTGATATATAAGTAAAAGTCATATGTAGCCTATGTATTACGATTAGGGTTGCATTTTGTCTTCTCTATTTAAAATGGGTAAATTAGTCCATACACGTTAAATCAAAGAGTCAACTTGTCATTCTATTAAAAATTTCATTAATTTCTATGATAACTTGGTTATAATGCCAACGATATAAGAACCTATAGGGTCACATTCTCTGGTTGTAATGACCGGAATAAAGAAAATGTTAGATTATATTCACCATATCAGACAAGTTAAATTAATTATAGAAATGTTATTATAATTATTTTATTTTGACATAAATAAAAATTCAATCATTTTCTTTTTAGGGTAAACTATAAAAATAGTCTTTTTTGTTTGCTTCAGATTATATTTTAGTCACTTATGTTTGAAACATTACGTTTTAGTCACTTATGTTATTATTCTGTTACGAAGTAGTCATTCTACCTTTAACCTCCATTACCTCTCTAATAGCAATCTTACGTGGCAGTCCAAATGGGATTTAAATGCCAACTTGAATGTCCAACTAGGATGAGAATAGTTTTTTCAGTCAAAATGGAAAAGAAAACTAAATGTGATTATTTTTATAGTTTACCGGGATTATCAAATGTGGTTAAAATAAATAGATAATGAAAATACTAATTTTTAGTTGATTTAACTCTTCTAATTTTATGTCTAAAATTATTTATAATTTTAACTATAAATTGAAATCAATTATAAAGATTGATATTTGGCTCATGTAATAGTAAGGTTTACAAGGGTAGTTGGAATACTGAAATGACAAATCTAACTCATACTTGGCATGATTCTATCATGGAAAGATGTTATGTGAAGTACTGAAATGACAAATGGAACTAATTCTTTGCATGATATTAGAGCATCAAAAGATGTTAATATTGCAGCGAGTAGGTGAAATACTGAAATGACAATTATAGCTCGTTCTTTGCATTGCAAGGAGTAGGTGGAATATTGAAATTACAATTCCTCTCCAGTTTTATTTCGTCAATCAAAAAGTATCAACTTCCTAATGACAGTTCTATTGTACTTTCATTTGAGATAAACCAAATATAGCTTCAGTTCCATGGATCTCAAATCCCTCCCTGCAATATGAAATGATATTCATAGCCTAGAATTTCTTGATGCATTTGTGATAGCAGTAACTCACATATCCTGCTTCTTTCTTTTTATCTGAAAGAACAAGGATACCAAGAAATGTTTTTATCAGAAATCGATATTGATACCATGAAAGATTTAAAAGACAAGTTAACTTAAAAGAGTCTTTTTACCGGATTTGCAAATTTTGGGCATGGAATATGCACAATGAATGGTACAGTTGTAGACAAGCTGCCAGTAATAGAGTATGCATCTTTTCCCACAGATTTCCTTGCATAGGTTATTAAGAAGAGGAACTTTGTGTCTTATGCAAAGCGTAGAACACCTTGTTTTACAAGTGTTATCTAAAATCCATGGATGTTTAGGAGGATATGGAGGTTTTGTAGGTGAGGGTGGTGTAGCTGAGGACAAAGGTGCGGGAGATGGAGGAGGTGACTGGATTTTGACATTTGAATCTGTTTCATTAGGAAATTCCGATTCAAAAGGGTCTTCAAAAGGCTCATTGGGGTCTTGAGGAAATATAGATTCTGAAGAGAGAGAGGTATTGGGAGAATGTGATTGTTCTTCAAGAGATGACTTTTGGGTCTCCCTGGGGTATTTCATGTCCTGAGAATTCTGAGGAAATTCAGATTGCGAAGAAGAATAATCAGGAGGGAAGTCTCCTTGAGCGTGAACTGCAATAAGCATATATAAAATGGAGACTACATTGGTTATCACAAATCTCTTCTTCATGGAAACTGTTTCCATTGTCTCAAAAATATTTTTGAATGAGTAGCTAAAGACGAACAACAAATTTATAGGCCATGAACCCATTGGAATGCTTGCCACTGATTGATCCTTATTATAATTGCTAATATCTAATTAATGGGGTAGTCTAAGTTCTATAAAGGTTAGGAGTTGTGATATCTTTTATGTAGACATATAAAATAAAGCATGGTACATGAGCCATTTTGGTAGAGTGAGTGTCCTAGTTCTTTAATCCACGCATCAGCATTTTCACAATATTTATTTTACTAGTAGGTCCTATTTTGTAAATTATGGTTTTAATTACCGTTTTGGTAGTAACTGTCATGTATAAAATGTTATTAATACCTTGTATTTATATTAAGGTTGAGCAAAACTCAATTCGACTTGAAATTTTTTTTAAATTTTGTGTTACCTCAAATAAATAATTTAATTTTCGAGTTTGAATCAAGTTTAACTTTACAATAAAGATAACTCGATAAATACATCAAAACTTTTCACAAGCAAAATCAAACACTAATAGTAATAAGAAAGTTATAAAAACACGAAAATTATAATCAAAATTAATTAAGTTACAAAATATATCAATCTAAATGAACACTTTAGAAAATTTTAATTTGAAATAAATTAACTTAAATTAAGAAGATATTTTAATTTCAAATTTTAAAAACAACGTGAAAGAAAAGGGACTTGATTGAAAAGTTTTCAAAATTCAAATGAAATTAAAACTTAAAGGAACCAATCATGTTATCTCAAAAAGCAGAAACATTAGAAAATTTGAATAAAAAAAAAACTGGAGGGACTAGATAGAAATTTTCCCATTTCCCTCACTATTTAACCCCCTAAAACTTTTTCTTTTTTTTTTTTGAAAAACACCCTCCCTTTCTCTTTTCCCTTTATTTTCCTCTATCTTCTCTTTTTCTCATTTATCTGGCTCGTCATTGGATGTGAAAAAGCATTTAGTTTGCACTTCATTCCGACTTAATGTTTAAAAATAGTTTCTCTCTATCTTATGTTGAAATGGAAGTTGAGAAGTCTCAAAGTCAAAACCAAATTATTACAAATAAGTTTCTTCAAATACCTCACATTCACAAAAATTCTTAAACAATGAGTGTCTATACACACCCCAAAACGGTTAATGAAAAAGTTGACTAGCTAACTATTTATAGCTCTTCTCTAAAGTTGATTAGCAACCAAGAGATAAGAGTTTAATATAACTTTAAACACTGATAATTATCTTAAAAAGATATTCAAATAAAGCTATTTATAGAACAATTTCCATCAGCTTCAAAGCTCTCAAGAGATAAGAATTAAGTATAGCTTTTCCAAGCACATAAAACTGCTCTACCTCTTCTCCAAGTCATACAAGCAAATGATGATGATTATCCTAAAATGTTAACCACAAAATATTTCCACAGTTGCGGCCTTAATGATATTTAATTAAAAGTCAAACATGATAACATAAAAGACTTCAACTGTTCCAAAATAGATACTTCTAACTGTAGTTTGAACATGAAAAGAGACAAGCAGTATAGGTAGAGTTTTAGCACAAGAAACCTCAAACTAATCAAACATGGGCTTCAAGCAAGATTCATGTCTCAACTAGTTTGGTCTTTAAAACATGTTCCTTTAATGTTAATAATGTCAACCTTAAAAGATTTTGATTGGAACATACACTTATTCTAGCATAAGTGTAAATAGTAGATATAGTTGTATTCCACTACTTGTTCTAACACACCGTAGAACAATTAAATATTTCAACTCAAAATTCTTCAGCGGCGCACTGCACACAATGGTTGAAAATTTCAAAATTTTCTCTTTTTCAAAAAAAAAAAAAAAACTCTTCTTTCTTTTTCTTCTTTTCAAAAAAAAAAAAAGTCGTTACTTTTCCCTTTCCTTTTCTCAAATCTATGTTTAAAACCTTAAAAAAGGATAAAAGAAATTTTATTTTATCTTCTGGGCTTAAGGAAATTGATGGGTCTCTCATGACTTTAGGTTTAAACCCTGGTGAGGTCATGTTCATTAGAGCCTTCTCTCTTTCTCATCTCAAAGCCCCAAAAACTTCTCGAAACCAAACCTCAATTATCAACAATGCATCCACACAAAAAAAAAAGGGGGGAAAAGAAAAAAACGAATTAAAAAATTATACATTTGGTATTCTGAAACTGCTACTGCTTGTGCTCTCTGTGTTTGTGTGTGCCTATTGGTATTCTTTTCTAATTTATATTTTTTAATTTTTTTGTTGTGATGTTGATAGTGGTTGATGTTTTCTTGGGTTCACTATACGGGATTTCTATAATGATGAGATAAAAAAAAAAGACAAAAAGAAAAAAAAAAAGCACCCTTATTTAATTAGGCAATTAAGGTTTTTAAAATTTATTTATTTGTGCCTCAAAAATGTTAGATTTGCATGCTTGTGTTCTTGATCAGGAAGAAACTTTTTTTTCATTTTCCTTCTTTTGATTTCCGAGATTCATTTTTAGCAGTTTTGATATTTTCAAAAGTAAAAATAAAAAAATACAATAATAAGTGGTATTTACTACCACTTTGATTCACGACAACCACTTTATGGTTCAAAACCATAAACTGAAATATCATAATAATATGGGCCTTTAGGCCCAAAAGTAAAATGGACTTTAAAATGAACCGTTTCTTGGAATGGGGCTTAAAACTAGGTTCAAATATGGACTTGGGTTGGAATTTAATTGGACTTAAAACGAGCTCTTCCATCGAACCTCGTTATTAATAATTAAAATTATTTAAATACAAAATCAAATTTATTTATAAAAATGTTTTTATTATTTTCAAAATAATCCACCATGAAAAACCAAAAACAAATAAATTTCAATTCAGCTTGTCGTTATTTCAACCAAAATTTTAATCGAAATCTAATTCGAGTCCTTAAATTTTATGAAAGAAGTTCAATTTAGTCCCAATTTAAAAAATCATATTTTAATTTAAGTAGCAAACTAGATTAATACTAAATCAAATTTAAAATCAAAATCAAAATCAAAATTGATTTTACTCAAAAGTATCATATAACCTCTATTTTAATGGATTCAAATCCCAATAAATTCGAAATCACATACTCTGGACAAAATTAGGTGTCTATAACTGCCCCTTTTAGTGTGTTGCTTGTGTAATAAGGAAGGTGCAAAGGCATAGACACCTATTTTGTTTTGGCCCTTCTTTTTTTTTTTTTTGAAAAATAAAATGAAATAGAGAATTAACAAATGAAACCTTAAACTAGCTTTCTAATCTTTAAAGGTGATTAATCTCATAATTAAACCTTTTAAGGCATAAACAAACTTTATGTTTCTAAAGTAAAACAATCTTACAACTACTCTTGCTTTAATTCATTTCTACCAATTGAATATTTAGAATGGTTGTTTGTGTTTTGATTACCATGTGCTAAATTTCTCTAATGGTTAATTAGAATGTTGGTTGTTAAGTATAGTTAATGTGAATGTTAAAGATTGATTGGTTGATTGTTTGATTCGGTTAAAACGCTTAATAAACTACAAATGATTATTGTAGTTAGATATGTAGATAGATGAGGCTGAGATAAGAGTTTATTAAGTAGAATGTTAATATGATTGTGTTGAACAATAAAACCTAGAAGAGAGCTATAAACTAGCTAAGACTGAGAAGAGATCCTGAATTGTAGTTCCTAGGTTTGAATGAGGTCAAGAGGAGATTGATTAGGGATGACAATTGATACGATCAAGACGTGTTAGCTTGGTTAGTAACTAGTTGACTAATCGATCATTGCCCCACTAATTGCATTAGTCTAAAATAAGAAGGCGGAAGTTTAGGTTAGCTTACTTGGTAGATAATCTAGCTTAGCTTTCTATGTTTTGATTTTAATTGCATTAATAATTCCTAAATCGACTAGGTTGGTAATCACTTAACTAGTAACTTGGGTCACTAGTGCATAGTTATCACATTTCATTTACTCAGAAAATCGCTCTGTATATTTCTAGTATGACACTTTACAAATATAGCATGGTGATTTTAGAGGTATTACACTTAAGAGAAAATCATGTTTTACATGCACTAGAGTACATTTACCCATTTGGCACTTGTGCATGATTATTTGGAAAGTTAGAGGATTGATCTATGTATTTATTCTTTGTTTTATAATTGGTCAATAAGGGCAAATTTCTTGATGTAAACTAATGTTTGCTATAATGATATCAACTTGAAAAATATGAAGATTTGGCATTTGAAAATATGTTATACCATGAATTGAGGCATTGCCTAACTAAACTTTGAGATATGTTGATCTATGGGTTTGTGCTAGTGATGATATGTTAATTGATACTTTAAGATAATGTTTCGATTATATGAGTTATATTGACTTGATGCTAACATTATAGCATGCTTAATTGCACAATGGTCATATATTATGAAATTGGATTTGCTAACACCATTAAACTTTGGAAAGCTCAAGGCATAGTATGTTTGTTTTGTATGAAAGTAGTAGGGGTGCATACGAGACTTGATTTGATTATTCCAACATCCAAGGCCTAAGTCTCATCTACAACTTCGTTACTCCTACTTTGGACTTTATTAGTTTGAACATGTACTTGAGCCACTACGGGGATTTTCATGTCTTTAAGTATATTTCTATGTGATTTTAGAATATTTGATATATTTGTTATGTCTTGATTTATTTTGAGAATATTAATTACTTTTGGTTTGAGTTGTGATGCAAATTATATGCTTATGCATACATTTAAGTGTTAAAATTTATTTTACCTAGTGAATTTTTTTTATCTATTATGATAATGATCATATTTTTGCAAATTTTAAACTCGTTTTTGTATTTTCAATATGCTTACAATGATTTAGTGTCATTTCGTATATGTATAGAGACATTTATAGACTCAACTTGTGATACTTGCTTTTTGCATTTTTAAGTCCGTATCTCAAGACATTAAGAATGTATTCAAAGACTCAATAACAATTTATGAGATCTATGCTTCTCTAGGTACATATATTGAAACATATCATAATTGTCTTGATACATGAACACTAAAATCTCATGCCATAAAACAAAAAAACTAAAAACATTATTTAGAGGCCAAAGTCTCGAGACATGGTGCTAGTATCTCGAGATATATAGGTCAAGTCTTAAGATATAGCTATATTGTCTTAAGACACGAAACTTCAAAGCTGAACTTAAATATAAAAGAGGCATATCTTTGACATAGCTATGTATTTTTCTAAGTTAACCTAGTATACGTAACCTGCCTCTGTGTTTGATTGTCTCTGACTCCAATATGTTGCGTATAAACCCGTTTGAGTTTGAAATAGCTATGTATTTTTCTAATTTAACCTAGTATACGTAACCTGCCTCTGTGTTTGATTGTCTCTGACTCCAATATGTTGCGTATAAACCCGTTTGAGTTTGAAATAGCTATGTATTTTTCTAATTTAACCTAGTATACGTAACCTGCCTCTGTGTTTGATTGTCTCTGACTCCAATATGTTGCGTATAAACTCGTTTGAGTTTGTTTATCACTTGTTATATTTTTTAATTGTATATGTCACACTTCAGTTATTTTTGTTCAAACTTTTAGCTTTGATGGTTAGTTTAATGTTTATTTTTTATTGCTTCGACAACAAATGTGACACTTTGCATCTAATCATCTTCCAAGTTAGGTATAAAATGTTGTATCAAAATTTAATAATTTTTATTTATAATTAAATTAAATAACATATATTATAAATACTAGAATTCGCCACATATATCTATTTGAAAACTATGTATTTATAACATACTGATTAGCTTTAAAAATAACATATATTAAAGCATAAAACAAATTATTTGAAACTAATCAATAATATTAATAAAATATATACAATATTATAATAAAAATAGTTAGTTCAAAATAAACCTAAAGTTTTACATTAATTCAATCCAAATTAATTCAATCCCAATCCCAACCCATGATCAATTCTTATTTTTAATCGTCTTTTTATTTTAAATTTAAATTGTAAACTATATTTATTTTAAATCTAACTATTATAATAGATATATAATAAGGCTCGTTTGTTTCATTTGAAAATAACTTTTGGAAAATGATTTCGAAAAAGCTAATATTTTCGATATTTGGATGAATCTGTAAAATATTTTCGTTGTTTAGTAGATTTCTTAAAAATATTTCATAAAAGTTGTGTTCAATTAAACAAACATACATTTGAGATTTTCTTATTTTTCACTGTTTAATTGAATTTATTTTTATCTATAATTTTATATTTTACATTGTTTTTGCATATTTTAAAAATATTATGTTAAATTCAAATTCATTACAACGTTATTTTTAATTACATGACTACTAAGTGAGTATTTTTATTTAAAATGTGACATCAACATAGTTGACAAAAAATTTAATAATGTCAACAATTAGACTTGATTTTCCAATTTGAAAAGTAAAAGAATTAAATTTTTAAAAATAAAAGTACAAAGACTAAATTACAAATACGTGAAATGTATGTAGATTTATGATATATTTTAACCTTTATAATACAAAACATTTATTATTAATATATTTGTAATTGTAATAAATATTTATTATTAAAATATTAATATTGAATATTTTCAATATTATGTGAATAATATTATTTAAAATTATTATTTTTAAAATTTTTAGAATAATAAATTATATTTATTATATTAATAATTTATTATATGACTAAATATAAAAATTAAATATATATATTTAATAATATTGAAAAATATAATATTTTAAATATTTTTTAAAAATAAAATTTATTATCAATATAATAATATTAAACTTAATTTGAATTAATTTTTATATAAAATAAAATTAATTATAGAACTCCAAAAATGATTTATGCTTTTCAAAAGAGTAAGTCATTTTACACCAAAAAATTATTTTACCTTGACCTATAAATTATTTTCCGTTGACTAAATTATTTTTATAAAATTAACACAAAAAATATAAAAATATTTTTGTAAAATATTTTACATGTAAATAAACACACTTTTAATAAACATTTTCCTCCTATTATATACCAATAAAATGCTCGGGGATGAAAATGGGAAATGTCTACAATACTTGTGTCGAATCAGATACAATTTACTTTCTTTTTGCAAGAGCCTCGAAAAGAGCACTGTAGTCCACGCGGCATCAACAGATTGGATAAATCCCATACGTTAGCGCTCTTCCCTAACCAATTAGGTTCAACCGCGTATAATTATTTTAAAGCAAAAATAAATAAAAATAGAATATGCCCTAACAAGTCATCCAGATAAAAGGTGGTCTATTCTTCCTGTTTTCTTCCCTTTTTCCCTTATTTCAAAGCTCTCTCTCTCTATTCTCTTTGGCTTATCTATCGCTTTGATTTCGCATCCTTGCTGTGCACTCGATGGCAAATCGATGGTTGAGGCCTGAGGTAAGCTCAGATTCATGTCGTTGGTTCATTTCATTTTTTTCTATAGGTTATGGTATATTGTCAGATCTGATGAATTAATAAGAAAAAAACGGGGATTTGGGGGGCACTTTGCAGGTGTATCCGCTGTTTGCGGCCGTAGGTGTTGCTGTCGGAATCTGCGGGTTTCAGTTGGTGCGCAATATCTGCATCAACCCTGAAGTCAGGTCTCTCTCTCCTTTTCATATTTTAATATATTTATGATTTTTGTTATATATAAGCTAGTTTTGCCTATTTATAGGATTTTTTAAAATATTCGTTGTGTTTTATGTTTGATTTATATTTAATACGAATATAGAATACAAAATTTCTAATATATAAAACATATATAAAACGCTTATGATTATTTCTTAAATATATGGATATTTGTTGGAGATTTATTAATAGCACATTTGAGATTAATGTTTTATACTTTTCATACAAATCATTGTTGAGAGTTGCTAGCATTCAGCAAATTCAACATATTGTTCTTTTCTTTTGGGGGGGGGGGGGTTGCTTCAAATTTACTGATACTCTTGGTGGTAGATTCATAAGGAAGGAGTGCCGAAATAGATAAAGTGTCAAAAATGAAGAGTTTGTGCATGGTGGTCTTTGTCTACGAGCAATGAGCTATGGCATATTGGTCAATCACAGGGAGGATGCTACCACTTTGAGTGTAACTTGCATATTTCCTCATAAATGAGGTATATGCCATAGGTAGCTCTTTCTATAAATGACCTATAATAAATCGAGTTAAACCATATGCAAACTCTTCAATTTTCCCGTTCTGTCATGACTTATATGCCATTGGTAGCTCAAGCTGTGGCATCTTCTCTATAAATGGCCTATAAAAAATTCGACTTAAACCGTATGCAGTTTAGGCACTTTGAACAGTTTCCGCTTTAAGAATCCATTAGGGATTTTGATAGAATTGGAAGACAAAACCCAAATCGGATGGAATGATTAAAATAGCTTACTTGAAACGTTCATCTTATCATGCATTGTAAGAAGTTGCTATACTTGCCATTGCATGATCAAGAAGATCAGGAGTAAAGGCGACAGAAATCAAGAAGAAAGCTAGTATTATCATCTTTTTAAAGAACCTAAATCAACATGGGACAAAGATTTTAGTTGCCTCTCTTGAAATCTAAATCAGTAATATCTTGGGTTTGATCATTAGATAAGATCACATATCTTTCTCTAAAGAGCTCATAGCAAAGTATTACAAAGAGATAGGAAAGATCAAGGGATAGGATAGCATGGTAAGAATTACATTATTTGACGAACCTCGGATGACTAATGAAATTATACTGATTCATAAGAGAGCTATATAATCTAAATTTCTCCTAGGATATGATTCAATATCATTTCGATTTCGAGTTCTTTATATGTGTGTACATTTATATGACATGCATTAATCAGTGGCGACTATGTATGAAAGCTAAATCTAACCAATTGCAAAAGCAAAACATTGAACAATGCGATGTACTTAAAATAGAATAACCTACGATAGTCACTTCCTATAATGTCCTCAATCATAAAGTTTAGATTCAAGAATCAAATGTGAACAAATTAGCTAAATCATAAAACATATCAGCAAGATAAAGAACCTATTACCTCAAAAAGAAATTAAAAAAATATCATAGTACTTTATTTTAATGTAAAAAATAATTAAAAGAGCAAAGAAATCCTCACCTTTGCCCGATGGCCCTGGACTGGACCTTGAACATAAGCAGGACCACCAATCATGTCCCAAACATTTGTTGTAGCTAAGGAAGTTATCTTTGCTTTTATTCAGCAAAGCTACGACTTTTGTTGTACTAGTGAAAGTAACTGGGAAAGCTGCTGCTACAGTTGTCTATTTGAGGGAGTTGTGAATACTATTATTGTTGTGAAAGTATGGAAGGTACTGTTATTGTTGTACATGTGAAAGCCGCTGTTCTTACTACTATAATGGGTTTGTATCTATTGTTGGTGGTACTGGCCATATACATGTGGTTTCAAGTGAAAGTTGATAGCACGTTTAAATCAAATATAAGTCTACTTTTATTTAACGAAAATCATGGGGTAGGTTTACAAAGGGATTTTTCCTTTTATAATTGAATCATCTTTGTCAAAATTCATCTCTTTTTTTACACGTAATGAGGAATGCTACTTGTCGAGATTACTGAATGCCACCTGGAGATGTTTGCATAATTGCAACATTGATTTTTCAAGTCAATCGGTCCATCCAATTTGTTTTTTATTACTGATCAGGGATTTTCTAGAGAGGAATCAAACCCGGGTATACACTATTACAGTGCACTTCCTGCTCGCCCTTTCTACAGTTCCATGACTATGTCGATACGAATGAGTGGAAAATTAAAACTTATTTTGCTTTTAAAAAGTGAATAAATAAATAAATAAGCAAATAGGCAAATTATCAAGCCAAATTTTGTCATATTGGGTATTAGTGAAAGATTGTGAGAGAGAATCAATTAAACTGTTGAATATATTGATTTTCACAGGGTAACCAAGGAGAACAGGGCTGCTGGGGTTTTGGACAACTTTGCTGAGGGAGAAAAATATTCTGAACATTTCTTGAGAAAATATGTCCGCAACAAGACGCCAGAAATCATGCCCAGTATCAACAGCTTCTTCACTGACCCAAAGTGAGGCTTCACTCTTGCTTTATGCTGAAACTAAAAAATAAAAAAAATAGAAGAACTAAGTCTTATTCAATCAATACCAAGTTATGCCCTTTCTTTCTGCTGACTCTGATGCAAATTTGTGTTGGTTTTGCACTTGGATGAGGTGTGTTCTTTAAGAGAATAAAAGGTGGTGTGGATTTTTCGAAGTTGTGTTGTTTTAGCTTAAATGAATGACTTTTATTTGCAATAACATGATTTTGGTAAGTGGGCAATTATGGGTTTCCGGATCTGCCTCATTAGGTAGAGTATGGATGTGGTAATTTTTAACGATTTATTGACATTTTCTGGGAATTTTATGATTTAGCTAAGATATTACTGTTCTTGGGCTCCAAGGTAATGTGGGTTGTATTAGACTCGTATTTTCGTCGATTCTGCAAATAGAAATACAGTCTAAATACAATAATCTGTTTTTTATAATCTTCAAGACTCATCGAAATGGAAGAAATAGTGGAGGGAAAATCCCAAGAGAATCGGCTTACATAGAACAGAGCTACCTTAGAGCAGCTAGCATCCTGTCGCGTGTTCGAAGGGAAGACATATGCGAGTCTTTCAGCATTAAACAATCACTAATTATAATACTAAACAAGAAGAGGTAACACATTAACAACCTTAAGGCAATCTGATTCGAATTATTATCCCATAAAAATGTTAGTGCTTCTCGAATTTCAGCAAAGCATGGATTAGACATATATCTAAGTTCGAAGATCTGCTTAAAAAGTAAGAGAATTTTGATAAAAATAGATGTTCAAAAAATGAGTTTAGACAATAATTAAGGCTCAAGCCTCGAGTAAAAATTTTTTAAGTTGAGTTTGACCCGAACAAATTATATTATAAAATAATAAAAACAATTCTTCTTTTTTTCCCTTATTTAGCAATCAATAGCCCTCTTTGAAGTTTGAAGTCCTAAATCCCTAACAAAAACCTTTGTTGTTCTCCACTCCACCAACACCCATTGGCCACCATCATCATAGTTCATCAGCTGTTTATTTTCGTGCACTGGTTTCGTAAGGATTTAGTAGATCAAGTTCGAAGCATCCAAGATTCAGCAACTCAACTCCGATCAAAATTTTATTCATTTTATATTTTTATAGTTTATGGCATGTACCTAAGTTGAGTTTTGAAGTCTAATGTTTATTTTGATCCTTTTTTGTATGTTTTGGTGGTAAGGACTTACAAGGTCTTAGATGATGAATATGCAAGTTTAAACATGTTACTGTATATGCCAAATTGATGTTTATGCATTTGTTTATAAGTTGGCTTTCGAATGAATTTGATTGTTGTCGCATGCGTTAAATGCTTATTTTTAGGTCATTTTATCATAGAGTCTCGATACAATAAGAACATACCTTGAGACCATAAGAATAAAATTAACCATTTCATGCATTTGCTTGCTTTAAGTCTCAAGATTGATCAAGGAAGTCTTGAGACAATCTAACTTAAGTCTCAAGACAATGTAACTTTTGTTTCGAGACAATGTCACTTCAAAGCTAAAATAGATTCCAAGTATCGAGACATAAACTAAACACCCAAACATTAAACTAAATTAAGAAAATATGAGAAATTCGTCTCAAGACATAAGGCGCATAGTCTTGAGACATAAACCCCAATATCTCAAGACATCTTCATATCAAATTATAGTAAAGCCCATCTTGTCTTGAGACATGGAAGATATGTCTCAAGACCTCCAATAGAAATTAGTCACATGAGTTTGAATTTAAATCCTAAATACAATTTAACCCTATATAATCATTGCATTATTATACATTGCATTCTTTAAATGTATCAATATGTAGGATATGAGAATGCATGGGAATTTAATTGCTTCAAATGACACGTTGCTTGTCAAAAAAGGTTGAATTGGTCAAATGATATTAATTAATTGTGGGATGTGAAATCTTGGTTGCCATGGAAGTGTTAAAAAGTATGTTAGGATGTGTATGAATATGTATGAAATACTTTATTGTATGAAAATGTTAATAATGTCCCTATGGCCAAGTTAGACTTGTTCATGGGCCGAGCTGGGTGGCCCAGCTTGAAGGCCCGCTTGAAAAGTAAGAGGGTTTAGGTAAAAATATGGCCCCGAAAAATGGGTTTGGGCAAAAAAATAAGGCCCGTTTAGAAAACGGGTTGGGCCTCAGGTAAGACTTTTCTCCCGAGCCCGACCCAGCCCGAATATGCCAAAAAAAAACTGTTGTTTTTTTATTATTTGTTTTTACTTTTTTTTGTTATTTTCTTGTTTTTTTCACTATTTTGCTATCATTTTACTATTATGTTGTTACTATTTTGCTGTTATTATTTGGATATTGTATATCTCTTGTTTTATTGTTAATTTTGTTACTATTTTAAGTGCATTTGCTTGTTAAGTTGCACATATCTTAGTGTTATTTAAATTACATATTTTTAAATTTATTTTTAATTTGTTAGAAACATTTATTTTAATGTTTTTAGTCTTTTAATGTATTATATATATTTAAAATTTATATAAAAATAATATAAAAAATTAATGTGTGGGTTAATTTGGGTTCAATTTTAGCATTTTTATTCAGGCTAAGTTTGGACAAAATTTTAGGCTCATTTTTTAGGTGGGATTTGGCCCGGGCCTAGCGAATGAGCCTAAAATTTTGGTTGAGCCCAACCAACTCGACCCATGAGCACCTCTAAGCCTAGTATGGGATGAATTGTTAATTCTTGCAAGTTGCCAATAGAGTCAGTAAAAACATGAAAATGACTATGTGAAAGTTGATGAATAAATGAATCATGACTCTCTACCATTTGGGGACCATTAAACGGAAATGAATGTGTATGAAGTATATTTAAGATCATGAAATTTGATATGCTATAACATAGAAATGGAAAGACGATAAATACTACATGAATAAAGATCTTGATTATGTGGTAGCAATGTTAGGATATTGTTGGCATGTCAATTAGGGTCTCATGTGTATTTTTACTGGAATTTTGTAATGGTGTTATGTGGAGTTCTAGAGTTATGTGATTAGACTTCGAATTTTGTTACGTTACCCCTTGGTCAAGCTTGTTTTGCAGATCATTAGGCTTACATTACCTCTTCAGAGGCCCTCATGATACATTCGGAGTTTTGTTGTCTTTGGGCTTAGCACCTTGATGCTCATTAGTGTATGCAAATTTCCTATTTATCTAAATCCTATATTACTAAGATTATAGTAGGCGTTAATTCAAACTTCGATAAAAGTTGAAAATGAAATGAAAAATGTGGCTATAAGGTGCATAATCTAAATAAGCTAATAAGAAATTGATATGGTAACAAATTCTAAATCTGTGTGGCCTAAGTGAACATGTCTTTAGTGATATTATGGTAATTGATAATCATGTACGCCCTTAGTGAAGTTACGAAAATAAAATGTATGATACATAAAAGAGAATGTTTGTATACATATATGAAAATGTTAAAAAACTATGGTTTAAAGGATTGTGTGTGAGATTAAACTCTATACAAACTTTCCATAAGATTTTGGAACATGAATTCCATAAATGATTGACAAATAAACTATTAAAATGTAATTTGAGGCCAGTAATTTAATTAATTTAAATGAATCGGTTTGTAGCATTATAATGCGGGTTGAGTGAACTTTGTATGACATGCTTAAGAGGGGATCAACATTATAAAAGGATAGGATAAATAGGTTAATCTTTAGATACTTACTAAGCTTATCAAGCTCACACGGTAATGATTTAGAACCCGTAGGTAAAACCATTTCCGAGAGGATTGAATTAGTGATTTAGATGCATTGCATCACCACTTGATGATAGAAGAAGGTTGAACATTGGATGATATCTTAGAATTTGTATCAAAATGACGTTTACATAAAGGCTTTGTCCCTTGAAAAGAGTTGTAATTATTTGTTTCATGTTGATAAGTGATAATGTACTTTAATTTGATGATTTATAAATTATTATTTGATCATTGAAATTCTTGAGTATGCTTTATGAATGTATCTGAGTTCTACGAGTCATTTGAATGTGTTTTAAATGATTTGAAACCTACCGATACTTAATGGTGTTTTTATATGTTTTTAGACCGAGTTTTGGCTTAAGGACACCAAGTTCCGGTCCTAACTTATAGGTATCGGAATAGGACTTTACAATAGTTAAAATGCTATAATACCAGGCTTAGATATCCTGGGTAGGGTTCCTTGCATTGTCTCGGTCGTTTTGGTCTCCTTGTGTAACGCCCCCTTTACCCGAGACCGTCGCCGGAGTCGAGCACGAGGCATTACTAAACTTATTTGAGCACTTAAACAAATTCAAACAATTTATATCACACTTTCCAGACAAGCTGTCCAACTGTATCATAGTTGCTAAATAATTCATATCTCGAGTTATAAAACTCGAAATCCAAATCCGTAAATTTTCTATGAATTTATACTCATATATCTACTTACCAATTTTTTCTAGAATTTTGGTCAAGCCAATTAGTACAGTTTATTATTTAAAATCTCCCTGTTTCAGGGTTTGACTACTCTGACCTTTGTGTATTACGAATCAGATATCTCTCTGTACAGAGCTTCAATGACTATGCCGTTTGTCTCTAATAAAACTAGACTCAATAAGGAATCTGTACATATAAAGTATGACTTCTAATTATCTTTGTAAAATTTATGGTGAATTTCCAAAGTCAGAACAGGGGATCCAGAAATTACTCTGGCCCTGTTTCACAAAAATTTAAACATCTCATAAAATATAGCTCATATACCTGTTTTGCTTCTTCCATATGAAAATAGACTCATCGAGATTCGATTCCATAATTTATTCATTATTTAATTCCATTTCTACTATTTTAGTGATTTTTCAAAGTCAAACTACTGCTACTTACCGAAAACTATTTTAGTACAAATATTGTTAACTAGTTTATAACATCTTTACTTCAATTCATTCAAACTCTATACATGCCATATAAATCTTCAAACATAAAACAAAAGCTACCGGAATTGATCTGGATAGTGTGCTTTGTTGTGTTGATCCGATCTACCCACTTCACTTCAAGTCAATCTACATAAAATATTAAACACACACAAGTAAGCTTATTGAAGCTTAGTAAGTTCATAGGTTAAAAGTAATGCTTACCAAACATAATATTTCCAAACAATACCAAAACATTTACTAAAGTTTCCTGCGATTCACAACCATTGTTATAATAATTCACATAGTTGAGCTCAACAAGAATAACTACTCAATCTCTTTCATTTGGATCACTTCTCTTTATTTCTTATAATCAAATTAGGAAACGGCTTACGAAATTGAGTACGTCGTTGCTCAATGCCACGATTCACAACTCAGTATGGTTTTCCTCATTGAAATACCATACCTACATTTTTCAACTCGGTATGGGAAATGCCATACCTACATTTCTTAACTCAGATGGGTTTGATAATACCATCCCTACATTTCACATTTCAAGTATGGATAATACCATACCTACATTTCACAACTCAGTATGGATGATACCATACCTACATTTCACACTTTGTCATGGAACAACCATGGTCTTATCCGTCAATTCATCACACGTCACGATACTGAACGTACTCAATCCTGCGTTTTCCTAATTTGCATTTCCACATTTATTCTTTCATTAACAAAATCTACACAATCCCACAAAAATTCGTATATAATAACACATTATATACTTCAATCATTCACAAATAAACATCTAATTTCAACCATATGAACTTACCCGGCTAATTTGTAGAAGATATTGAAATTTTGGGACTATTCGCAACTTTTATTTTCCTCGTTCTTCTTTGGATTCTTGATCTATAATATAAAATATTTCTACTCATTAGCATTTATTTGATTTCTATTTCACTTCACAATTTATGCTGTTCAAATTTCGAAATTACACTTTTACCCCAAAATTTACAGTTTTCACAATTTAGTCCCTACTCAATTCACCCATCAATTGAACTAATTTTTCTCAATTAACACTTTATTTTATCATTATAAACTATTTCAAAACCTTTTATATTCTGAATTTCAACAGCAACCTTCAATTCACAACTTTTTCACAATTAGGTCCTAAATATCATTTCCTATCAAAATCACTTAATAAAACCACCTTAATATGAAATTAGAACTTAAATTTCATAATAATTCATCATAAAATTCCCTTATCCATCCAGGGTAACTTCCAATTTCACCCATAAAATCAAAAACTAATGAATTCTACAAGTGGACCTAATTGTAAAAGTCATAAAAACATAAAAATTATCAAGAAAAGCAAGAATTAGACTCACATGATGTAAAAATATGAAAACCAGCTTTCTCCAGACCTTCTATGGCGTTTTGGCTGAGAAATTATGAAGAAAATGTCTAGATTTTTCAATTACATCATTATTTAACTATTAACTTTTATCTATTTCCAATTTTGCCCCTTGTTCACATTGTTTTCTTGCTTATTTCATACCCAAACCGTCCAGCCATTAACCTTTGGGTCTAATTGCTCTTTAAATCCATCTTTTAAATACTTAAGCTATTTACTCACAATTTAACAAATTTTGTGCTATTTTCAATTTAATCCTTTTCAATTAATTAGCCATCCAAACGTTAAAATTTTCTAACTAAACTTTAATACTAACTCAATGACACTCCATAAATATTTATAAAAATATTTATAGCTCGATTTTCAACTTTGAGGTCTCGATACCTCATTTTTGACCCGTTTGACCTAATAAATTCTTTTAATTCACTAATTTCACCATTTCACAAATTCTTCTAAATTCTTACTTGACTCATAAATATTAAATTACTATCTTGTTCAATCTCATTTGTCGAATTTAGTGATCTCAAATCACCATTTCCGACACCACTGAAAATTAGGCCGTTACACCTTGGAGCTCGTACTTGACCTCGACCACCTTTAATCACTCAATAAGAGTTTCTAAATGATTTTAAAGCCTTCAAAAATGATTTTACCTTGTTTTTATAGTTTTATTGAAATTATTTTAAGTTTTAAGTTATTGTAAAACTTTTATCTTTCTCAACCTGAGTGATCTCGATTAAGCCAAAGAATTTTCAAACACTTGTATGATTTGGGCATGTCCCCGTATATACTCAATGACCCAAAATGATTTCTAATCTTGTTTGAAACTTTCTAACCTTGCCAATTTGATTTATAAAACATTAATATGATGCGAAATAGATATATATATATTGGTTTAAGCTTGAAATTGTCGTTGTTGCAACTCATATTCGTTCCAATCGTTGAGATGGATGAGTGTTATAGTTCATTTGACTAGTTCATTCAACATATATACCAATATTACCAAGCCAACAGTTAAACCATGTCACAAGTTCGATAATGGTTATTGTTACAATTTCATTTTCAGTCCTTAGTAAATAGTAGTGGAATATAAGTAGAATAAATTTATTTTGTTCGATGTCTCCGAGCTATGTAACCCCATTTAATTTTGGCCATTAAATAATTATTTTTATGAATAACTAATTCTTTCTTTCAGTTTTCTTTTAGTCTATTCATAACAAAATGGATTCTTCCAATGTATAAAATAAAAATTCCAATGACTTTTGCTACTCTAATCATCCCAACCATGATTTTTTCATTTTTCTAGCATTTCATTTCACCTTGAAATAAGTATACGAAATATATCCATATGCAAACGGATTGTATAAAACATGTATATTATCACTTTCTAATAGTTTAATGCCACATCAGTAATTTCATCTTAAATTTTAGGATTTTCATTTAGATTTGATTTTTTTAAGATGAAAATCTTAAAATTTAAAATGAAAATTCTAATATGACATTAAATTATTTAAAAAGAATATAAATGACATAACATCACTGTATCGTTGAATGTTTTCCCACTAGAGGTACACATGGGCCGGGCCAAGTTAGGTTCTGGCCAAGTCCAGATAAAATTTTAGGCCGGTTTTCTGGGCCCAGCCCAGCCCAAAATATGGGCCTAAAAATTTGTCTAAGCCCGGCCCAAAAAAATTGTTAAGCTCGAGAGCGACCGGCCCATATTAAATTTTTTAGATTATTTCATTAAATAAAAATTTTAAAATATAATAAATCAAATACATTTAAAAACATAAAACAAATATTAAAACAAAAACAAACAAAAAAGAGAAAAACAATTCTTAAAACAATACACAAATTGAAAATATAATAAAAAGTGGTTATATTAAAATTGAAAATAAAATATAAATATGATTTAAAATAAAAATAAATATATATTTAGTATATAATTCGACCGGGCTGTGCCCGAGCCAAAATAGTTTTTCCCAAGGCCTAAACAGGCCTCGTTTTTTTACTCAAACCCATACTTCAAACCTATATTTTTACCCGAACCCTCCCATTATTTGGACGGGCCTTCAGGCCGGGCTACCCATGCACACCTCTATTTCCCACTGAACACACTCCAATTTATCATTGATAGAGGCACCTAAAGTACATCCTTCTAAACACTCCAAGAGACAATTATGCTTAGCATTAATAACGCCTTTCCTCCTAACACTCTTAAGTGCACTGATAAGTTCAGCCCTAGGCGATTCAAGAATGGTAGCACCAAACCGAAAAAGAGTTAGCAATCGATCAACTGAATAAGATGTTGGTCATCATTGCAACCACTAATTACATCTGATCAAACAAACCTTTACTTATGCAACACTAAGCATATCCATACTTCAAGAGATTTTATTATAGAAATAACATCACAAATTATTAGAATATAATTAAAAGCAACCTTCAATCAATATAGGATTACAACAAATAGTACAGCAAAATCTCCAGATAGTTATTTCATCCCTCCCAACCACCCTTTATATTCTTCCCATGCCAATAAAAAAATCTATTTTTATTTTTTATTTTCTTTTCTTCCATTCTTTCAGTTTAATGGGTCCTATAATACACTATCTTCAATCATAAATACATAAATTCATCCTTATCACACCTTAATTCCTTCACCATTTAAACTATGAGGGTTGGCATCGAGAAGGGTTTCTAATGATCTGGCTTTCCTGCTCCGAACTCTTCCTGCTTCTTTTAATAATTCAGATAACCTTTTCTTCTCATCATAAACCTCAGGAGTAGCAGTCCCCAGTTTTTCCTCTCTCATTTGAACAACATGCTCCAATATTTCAATGGCATCATCCAACCTGTTGACACCATATATCACAGCAATCACGGTAAGAAGATTAAAAAATCTGCATCCAGAAAGTAGTACAATGGTAGCAGTTTAGTTAAATATTTATAGATCCATCAAACCTAGCATAACCCGAGGAAAGTCAGTGTGGCGTCGTGAATTTTGACAATCAGGTGTAGATATGAGATTGAGAAGAAAGGAACAGAAGCATATTGATACCTGCCACTTGCATCATAAGTGCCTGCAAGATTACTATAAACAACAAGTGTATCAAGGTGGTACGGTCCGAGCTCTTGCTCCAATATGCTCTTGGCTTCTTCGAACAACTGGACAGCCTCATGTATAGCGTAGCATTGGACACAAGCTAGCCCCATCTGATTGAGAGCAACGCCAAAGAAGGCAGATTTCCTCTGTCCACATGCACGTAGCTTTGAAATGGCACCTTTGAAGGAGTTGTAAGATTCTGAATAGTTCCCCAGCATGTAATACATTACTCCTATCTGTGCTTCAATTCCAGCAATTGTACTTTGCTGACCAGGGCAATCATTGTATATTTTTAAGGCCTTCTGTAGCAACTTGATTGCCTGATCAAGGTCATTCATTGATTCATAGATAGCAGAAACATCTGTGAGGCCACTTGCAATTTCTTCTGGAGGAATCCCAAGCGTGGGTTTTTCGTAGATTCGGAGAGCATTCTCACAGTATGATTTTGATTCCCTTAATTTCCCTGTCCTGTTATACAAGTCAGCCAACCGGACAAAAACTGATCCAATTGCTGGATGATTCTCTCCTTTGGTTGTCTTAAAAGCTGTGAGTGCTTTCTGATAGGCAAAAACAGCCTCATCATACCTAGACAAAGATAGGTATGCATCTCCAATGCTGCAATCAACAGAAGCCACTTCTGCCTCCTGGCCATTTGCCACCATGGACATACTGGCTAAAACAAGATGTTCCAAAGCTGCCTCATGGTCTCCCCTTGTTTCACATATGAGACCCATGAGCCTCCGATCTGCTGCCTCTTCAAGAAGAGCTGATGAACCATTTTCTCTGTGAATGTCAAGAGCCATTTGACATAGCCTCTGAGCTTCATCAAATTGCAATGCCTGCACATGAGCTTCAGCCAAATACCTGCAGATCTCACCAACTCTGGGATCTGTTTCTCCAAGAACTTGTTTCTGGACTTCAAGGCCAGTGGTGTAACAAGTTATTGAGTTCTCAAGCTCTCCTAGCATTGCATAAGTGTCACCCAACTGCATATAACCAGCAAATTTAGCGAGGGCATGCTCCTGGCCTTCCTCAATCAGTGGAATCTCAATTGATTGTTCAAGAAGAGGAATTGCCTCATTGTACTGGCCTAAGCTGCAAAATATTGCTGCAGTAACATGCAAACACATGACCAGTTCTAAGTTGGGTTTCTCATTCGCGCAAAGTTCATATGATTTTGCCGCTCGAAGTGCCAATTCAAGAGCTTTCTGGGGATTGTCTCCTGCAGAAACCAAATCTCTAGCTTGCTTGAGTAAAAATGGTCCAAGATCAGGACTACCTAACCACGACTCGGAAGCATCCTCAGTTCCATTTTGTAACTTCGACCCTTTCCCTTTCTTCATGGATACAATTCCTGTGTTTGATTTCTTCAGAATCTTATTGTTCCGCTTGTTAATGGGAGGTTTCTCAGGTGGACTTTTTCCCTTAAGACTGAGTTTTGTTGATACTTCAGAGACCATTTGTGATTGAGACGATTTCCTGACATGATCTGGAGAAATGGATTTTGCACTTGCAGATTGGCTCTTGTCCAACAACCCTGACTTCTTACCACTAGACGAGCCTCCCTTCTTAGAAGAGGAATTACTATTACTATCATCTTCTGGTTTATCTATATCTACTTGCATTATTTCAACTTCTCTCATCTCTCCTCCAACAAGATGGCACAATTCCGAATCAATCCTAGACTCTTCACCTATGATCCAAAGCTCTGCCTTGAGGGTGACTGATCAGAACTCTGCATATCACACACATTCTCGTAAAGCTGCTCAATGGAGGTGTCAGCCTGATTCATCCCATTATTGAGGTGAAGAGCAGATTCTGCACCACGAAGGCTTTGCAGTCTTGCGCTCTTAGGGGACTTATTCAAAACCACATTTTCCTTAATATGTGATGAAGTCCCATTCACTTCATTCACATCTGCTTCTTCTTTATTATCATCCATAATAAGACCGGGCATCGTTTTCTACGAAAAATCCTAAACTTGTCTGCACCAAAAAGTCTCATTCCTTCAGAGAACTATTATAACTTATCATAACAATTTCTTAATAAAATTTCTTTAATCCCCAAGGACCGTATATAGTAAGAACTAAGAAAAGTCAATGGTCCTCAATCAGATCTTTAGGAATCAAATCCACCCAATTATCCATAAACTCATCAACAAATAAAGAAACCAATCATGCAAATAAACATCAATAAAGAAAAAGAGAAACCCCACAACTAATATCACAAAATATCAAGAAATAAACTACAGTCTACTTAATAGAAGGGGGAATGAAAAGGAAGAAAAAAAAAAGTGAAGACATGATAATACCTCCACATTACAGCCATGTATAAACCGACAAACAAGGTGATATCTTCTCTGGGTTTTACATATACTGGGTTTTATCATGTCTAACTTTAGGCTTGGTATAAATAAAGCCAGAACCTGGAAAAAGAAGCAGAAGCGGAATATCAAAGGGCAAAAATGAGAAAATGAAGCTGTAAATTTAATATAAAAATAAAACTGAGGGAGGTTTTGCATATGCAGGGGTTTGAATGTCAGAAAGAAAAGGGGGAAAGGTAATCTAAGTCGGAACCGTATCCGTATAAGAACAGTAGGCAAGTTTACGCTGGCCCGTAGTTTTCAGTTGGGCGATAATGCCCTTTATCAATTTGGGACTCACGTTCCCAAATCTCAAATTAAAAAAAAAAAAAAAAAACCAAACCTTTAAATTAAAAAAAATCCCCACGTCTCGTCTTAAATTAATCTCAAATCTCTTCAAGTAAAACACCCACGCTCTTTCAAATCACTAGCAGTGCCATTAGCTCTCAACTACTTGCAAGAGTCCAAGCTTCTTACCTAAAGGATTCAAAAACACACAAGTTATGTCTCAAGGTGCAACAACAGGGAGCTAAGCACCCAAAGTACAGCTGGGATGGTAGATTCCTTAGAAGGAAAGGCAAAATCGTGGTAGGTGATGAAAATAACCTCAGGCAAGAACTATTCTAGCTATTCCATGCAAGTGCTTTGGGAGGGCACTCTGGTATCCATGCTACCAATAGGAGAATGGGCAGTCTATTGTATTGGAAGGGACTGTCAAATGACCTTAAGCGTTGGACAAAAGAATGTTCCACCTGTCAAAAATACAAGTCAGAAAATGTTGCACCTACAGGCTTACTGCAACCTCGTCCAATACCAGTGAGGTCTTGGTCATCAATCTCTATGGATTTTATAGAAGGCATTCCAAGTTCAATGGAAAAAATTGTCAGTTGGTGGTAGATGGTTTGACTAAATATGGTCATTTTATTGCCTTATCTCACCTTTTACTGCTGTATCAGTAGCTCAGGTATTCTTGGATAATGTCTACAAGTTACATGGAATGATGGATGCCAGACTCAGTCGTATCTGACAGGGACAAGGTATTCATCAGCAACTTCTGGCAGGACCTTTTTTTCCAAAGGGCTGGTGCGAGACTTCATCTTACAACTGCTTACCATCCTGAAACTGATGGACAAACCGAGGTGTTGAACAGATGTCTTGTGAGTTACTTAAAGTGCATGTCTGGGGAACGGCCACAAGATTGGGTGAAGTGGTTACCACTTGCTGAATGGTGGTATAACTCCACCTTCCATACTGCTATCCACACAATGCCTCAACAATGGAAGCAGTATGGAAGGTGGAGTTATACCACCGTTCAGCAAGTTTCTTTAAAATGACCATATCCCTACACGACTCAATGGCCACTTGACTGGACTTGCAGTGTTTTTAACATTTAAATGTACCTATATCTGGGGGTAGATCCTTAAGTCACATTTAAATCTATTTTATATTTACTTTTAAGTCTAATATTCTTAAAGAACTGGTTTTAAAATTTAGAGCTGATAACATAATTTGCTCCTTCATTAGGTTGTGGATTAAAGAATTTTAGAACTTGAAGCTACACATGAGCTTTCGACGTGTAGATATGGCTGTGTTTTAGGCTGCTGTTGAGATTTCTGAGTAACCCTTCAATAAAGGTAACTTTTGGCAGCAAATTCTTTAGTTGAGAAGTAAGAAAACCAAAAGCTAGCAGATATAGATAAGCAGAACACCCACCACTACCCGGTCTCCTTCAATAAAATTCCTGATGGATGTACTTGGTATGAGTTTTGACGCAATGCACAGGTAATGTTTCTCATGACATGATCAAACTCAAAGTGTAGATGAGCTATATGATTTTGACAAGCAATTTTATTCTCAACTTCATGTATAAAGGAAAACATCCAGTTGTATTTGGCCATTAAAACTTGAAAAACTGGGGCTCTTGTCCACAGTTTACTTTCCCCTTGAAGAATGAGGAAGAACCAATAATAAGAGATGGCATCTGAACCTCCAAGAAAATTACTTGGCAACATAAAAGTTGAAGAATTTCCACCAGCAATTCAAATGAAATTGAAGTTGAAACTTTTTTTGAAAATTACAAAAAGTGAATTCTTGAAAAGAGAGGAAACTCAAAAGAGTAATTAAAATTTAATCTGATTAAAAATGAAGGAGGCCAGCCTTATTTATAGGCACTCATGGTCATGGAACAAAACTCCTTGATGAATTCAAACTCCAGAAGGATGTGGCCAATCTTATCTAACAAGAATTTAAAACGATTTACAACTCTTATTTCCTAAGTAACTTAAAATAAATAAAAAAACATATAAAAATTATTAAATATACTTGTGTGCTTGGATATAGACATTAAGATTAAACCCTACGATTTAAAAATTAATTAAAACCTAAACTAGTAATTTTTGTAGTCTTGTTCAAAAATTTTGCTCACACGTTATTTTCTAAAATAGTAATAACTTGAACTCTCGGATTTAAAATCGAGTGATTCAAAGTGCGTACCATAGCTCACTAAAATTGTAATAGATTGAGCTCTCTAGCTTGAAATCGAGTGATTTAAAGTGCATTTCGAAGTTAAGAAATAACTTTTCGAACTTTATGAGAACATCTCAGCTTAAAAATATCTAGATCTCATCTCAAAAGTTATAGCAAATCTACTGATTTTTCAAACTTGAAAATTGACAGATTTGGTGAATTAAATTTAATAAATTTCAATTCATCTATGCATGTATCATTCTTCATTTACTCAAAAATTCGTCTTCAAATTTATCATAAATGGAATGATTTAATTGAGCTGTTTTTGGAGGATGAACAAATTTTTGAAAGAAACAAACAAAATTCACTAGACAAATTCAAATTAAGATTAGTAAAAGATAAATCATTTTTTTTCTTTGTATGGTTTCGTTCTTTCTTTGCATTCTCTTTTTAAATATGAATCAACTCTCTAAATCTTACCTTATACGAATTTTCACTCTTACAAAATTGAAAATCGAGAGATCTATATACTTGGCACTGGAGCTACCCCTATCCAATATAATTAATTTTCGGCCTAGCCCTTAACAAGCCCAAAGGGAAGACCAAATTCTGCACTGATATTAGGGGTGAAGAAAGCGATTTATTAGAAGAGCCCAATCGTTCTAGGAGCGGCAAGAGGTCTTAAAATCCACTGGAGAGGGCGAGGCGGAGTTCAATACCATTCTTCTTCGTTTCTCTTTTGTACAACGAAGATATTATTTCTCCGATAAAGGAAATAAAATGGCCGACGATCCAGAGAAGAGGTTTCATTCGATCATGGACAAGCTCTTCCATTCTTCTAAATCTACCACTTCCTTCTCCAGGTTCCTTTTTGTTTCCCTATTTGCTTTTAACTACTGATTTGTTTCCTTCTAGTTGATGAAATTTCTATTAAACTACGGCTATTTATTTGTTTATTTATAAATATATTTGTAATTAATTACTAGTCCTCCGGCACCGGGAACGGGAGGACAAAGACAACTATTACGGGCGAAGAAACGACCCGTTCCATCGTACACTACAGCAGTGGAAAAGCAGCAGCACTGCTTAGCTGCGTCTGAAGCTCCACTCTGCAGACCATGGGATAGAGGAGATCTTTTGAGAAGGTTATCAACTTTCAAATCCATGACTTGGTTTGCTAAGCCCAAGGTTCCCTTTTCTTTCCTCTCTCTATTCTGACTATACACTTTCCTAAGCTTTTGGGTTTTTATTTAATAGATAAAGAGATGATCATGTTTTCCGTTGTTTTAGGTAGTAAATGCTGTTAATTGTGCTAGGAGAGGTTGGGTCAATGTGGATATGGACATTATAGCGTGCGAATCATGTGGAGCACGTCTCCTGTTTTCTACTCCATCTTCTTGGACACGGCAGCAAGGCATGTCATCCATCAGATATTCCTTCACTTTGAACCAATAGTTTGAAAAATCTGGTATTTGTAAGGCTAAATTATTTAACTTTTATACTCTTCAGTTGAGAAGGCAGCCTTGGTATTTAGCTTAAAGCTGGATAGTGGACACAAATTGCTTTGCCCTTGGATTGACAATATCTGTGATGAAAGATTGGCTGAATTTCCTCCCTCTGTGCCAGCTGATTTAGTTGATAAATTCCGGGCGAGATCTGACTCACTCTTTCAACTTATAGCTCTTCCTGTTATTTCATCTTTGGCCATTGAATTTATGAGAAGCCCTCAGCTTGAACAATTTCTCAGACAACCCTTAATGCTGGATTGTCTGAAAGGGAACGCTGAATTTTCTCATTTAGAAAGGATAGAAGATGGTTCTGCTGTGGATTCTGCCAACTTGTATTATCAGGTATGTAACTTGTTTCTCATTTTGGTTTGCGATTACAAGTACATTAAAGACTGACAGCTTTTGCCAGTTTCAGTTGCATAAGTACGAGTACACTTAAACATGCATGTTTGTTTTCTGAAACTTTCTTCTACTGCATTTTCATACCATTCTACCTGCTTTCTGGTAAAAGGAGTAATAATAATCCAATGGATTCTCCAATTGATGACTGTACAACATGTCCTGCATTGTTGATTGTGGTTTTGTCTTTTATGGCTTCCTGGATTTGTGTTGGTGTTGAAGACTGATAAATCTGAAAATGTTGCAGGCTCAAAAGCTTTTAAGTCTGTGTGGCTGGGAACCACGTTCACTACCTTATGTAGTTGACTGCAAGGATGGTCAGAATCAGTTTGTTAAAGATGCTGATATTTTAAGTTCATCCGAGGGAGTTCATTATGGACTAAATTTGCGTCTCAGCTTCCGTCCAACTGATGAAAATGAGAATTTGACGGCAAATAAAGACTTTGAAAATTCTTTTGGATTGCAGTATGATCCCAAATCTGTTGTTCTAGATTGCAGGCTTTGTGGCGCGAGTGTTGGATTATGGGCTTTCTCCACTGTCCAACGGCCTGTAGAGTTATTCAGATTATTTGGATGCGAGGAAGTCAATCCTGGAGTCCACGATTCTGGCCATGAAAGCAATGTCTGTGAGGTTCCTTTTAATAGTGGGGCATCATCTATGGAGCCATCTTCAAATTCAAAATTAACTATAGCTGGGGGTCCTCCACCAACACAACAAAACTTTAAAGCAAGAATCTATGTACCTGTTATTGGCGAGAGTTTAAGGGCTAGACTTTTGTATCATCCAGAGGTTAGAGATCAGATATACAGTAATCCAAAAAATACTCTAGTAGAATCCAATTGTAATAGGATTCCAGGAGAAATAGATTGTTTCAATAATAGTGTTAATCAGCTAGGTGTTCCGTTAGCGGACTTGAGAACTTTAAATGGAAAAAAAGATGGTCAAGTGAATTGTAATTCTAAAAGCAGCGATCGGTCTCCTTGTTCAAACTATGATGTTTGTTCAGGAGATGATACTTTTAGAAATGTCACACCTTTGGAAGGAACCGACTTCACTGCAAAAGAAAATTCTCCTTATACTGGTATAGATGATTCTAATATTGGGGGTCAAATAGAGAGTTCTCAGAATGTAGTCCTAGATTCTTGCCAGAGTAATAGCTTTCCTGAAAAGGTAGACAATGATAGAACTTGCAACTTAGCAGTAAAGAACTCTGATGCCATGCATGTTGGTGAGTCTTCTGTTATGACTCAAGGTGCTAATGTTTCCCCTAGAAATGAAGGAGCTAAGGCTAATGATTCATCAGTTATGGTTACATCTGAAAAGTACTATCCAGAACAAAATGCAGAACCAGATAGGGTTTGTGATAAAAAAAATTGTTTATCTAATCAAGACTCTACATGTGTTGCCTCTTGCTTGGAAGCTGATGTAAATGTTGATGGCACAAACAAGATGAACTCCAGAGAAGACAAAACTTGTTCCAACAGCGAGGAAGGAGTGATTGCCGAAGTCCAGGCTGTACAAAACAATAAGGTCTTATCCTGTCCCAAAGGTAAGCATTAATGCAGTATTGTTCATGATCAATAAGTTTTGTTCTCAGTGTCATTGGAAAAGATCTTTAGCAAAATGAAAGTTTCACTTATGCTTTTTTTTTTTCCTCTTTCTGTGTTGTTAATTAGTTCCCTTTGTTATGGGCTTTGGTGGTGAAGTTAAACTTTTTTTTCAATGGGAGAAGATGCTATTCACTTTATGTTACAGGAAGTTAAATTAGGATATGATTTTTTTTTTTTTTTTGCCTTTTATAATCTTTGGTGTGAATATTTTATTTTTCATACATATATCATATCAAACCTGTTTTGCCAATCAATTTCTATTAATGGTCTATTCCGGCAGGCATGTGGCTTATATATGACTTCTCTGATTACCAGCTCATGAATATGTAATTTAGTGCTCTAATTTGCTGAACTCTCCTTTTCAGTTAGTGTGATTGAGTGATTCTTGTTTATATACTCATTACACATTATTTTTTTTTTCTGTCCTTTCGAATTGAGTTCTACGTACCAAGTTGGGTGTTTGAGTTGTACTATGTTTCCTGTTTAGAAGTGTGCAATAAGCACGAGTTGGAGACTTCCAGAATTTTCTAGAAGATATTTGAAACATATGAGCCTTGTATGTACAATTGAGCAGAATGCTCAACTTTCCTAGTACAGTATAGCCCAAGGAGATCAACTATATTCCTACATGGAAGGAATAACTTCCCTTCTGTCTATCATGTTGAACCCAAATCCATAGATAATATCAGATGGACTGAGGGAAGATTATTCACTGCTTCTCTATCCCACTTTTCCATCTGATGTGTTGTCAAGAATGTCACACATTTTTCAGTGCACCTATGCTCCTGATTTGATTCCAACTTTACTCTTCAAGAATGGACTTATTCAAGCTGCTTGTAGACCTAGTTGGGCTATACATTTATAGTTTATAGTTTTTGCTTGTAGATGCCAAAATGGTTCTGTAGTTTCTTTTGATCAATCAAGTACCTTGTTGAAAATTAATGCCTTGTTAATAAAACTTTCATCATTTGTTAATGCGGAAGGTACATCCAAGGTTTTATTGATTTGCTCTTGCATTTGCTAAAATATTTTATGTAACCTTTGTTCTAGTTCTCTAGGTATAGAATGAGAGGTAGATCTGTTGTTGGATGGGCAGACAACATGCTAGAATTGTCATGTAGAAGAATCTTCCTAGAACTGCACCTTGATGAATTAAAAGAAACATAGCCATCAACTTATGCATTTATCTAGATATGATGTTTGAAAAATGGTACTTGATTAAATTGATGCTAGGTTACTGGGGTGGTGATGGTGGTTGAGGCTATCTTCATGAGTTGCTTTCAACTTAATGGTGACGGGGCTTAATATAATTTCTATTTTATCTTTTTTTTTTTCATCTTGGAATTTGCGACAGAACAGTTTAAAGTTCTTACTGGACTGATAGAGGACAGTGCTCCAAGGTTGTAAAGGCAATAATTAACTCTGATTGCACTCAAACACTTCAATTTCACTGGGATGGCATGTTTATATTCATTGACAATTATCTGTCTTGAACGATTTAACCTGCAACAGTGTCTTGTGAAACTTTGCCGCAAAGTTAGAATTCAACTCTTTTTTTTTTTTTTTTTTTCTTTTACTTCCATAATAATGCCCCGAGTATGTTGTACTTTAAACCTTTTGTTGGATCAGCTAGGAGCTTTTGTGATCTATCTCATGCTAGTTCTACCTGGAAAGGTTGATCCAGTAACTGCATGGCATTTTTTTTTTTCCTTTCTTTTTCTTAAGTCCTCATTAGATCTTTGCAATCCAGCTGGTTAGTAATGAAGTATGTCTTTCTTGATATGTAATTTATATATGGTCTATGTGTTTGTGGTATTTGCAATTGCTATATTCCTATTTGTGATTTCATGAATTTTCAGTTAATAACAAGAGTGAGCAACTGATGTGCCTCCATTTTCCAGGAAAGGATCTAAAGCGACTACATATGGATAAAATATCAGAGTTTGATCCGATCAGGCAGCACAGGCATTTTTGTCCGTGGATTGCATCAATGAGTGGTGGGGCACCTGGATGGCAACAAACATTATCTGCTTTGCTTTATGGGAAAGATTTTCCTAATTCTTCACCTGTGTGTTCTACTTCAACCGTCTCCATGATTAAGGTAAGTTGAAATGTTACTTAATTCAAGTAATGGAGGTGTTGCCGTATATCTTGTTCTGAAACAGAAGTATATATTCATATTAATTTGTAATTGAGTATAAATATGAATTTGGTATGCTTGCTATTAAGAGTTTTTTTTTTTAATAAAAAAAATTGATTTACTGTGCTTACCCCTAGTTCTACTATCTTACTCTAATTTTCGAATCTGTTGTAAAATTTAGGCTTCATCCATAAAGCAGTTCGTTATAGGAACTGTTGCTTAGCCTTGATGATTAAAATATCATAAGTTTTTGTTTTTACCGGATTAACATCCTTAGCTTTCCCATCCCTCGAGGATTATAATCATCCTAGATTTTATTCTGCAGGTTGATGATCCCATTGCCTCAGTTAGAAAGCTTTTCATGTCCCCTACGGCCAAAAGAACTAAAATCACTCGAGAATGAAGCTAAAGTAGTGTTTGTACCTACAAGCATTATCGTGGTATGCATCATGAAAGAAATGGAAGATTGAACTCGCTCATTCTGTAGGCGAATACGGAAATCACACATATCTTGGTTTCTACCATGTGAAACATAGAAATATATTATTGTATCCATTGGTGGGCTTTGTGAAATAGTACTCCAGTTTACAGCCAAATTATTGCCGAGACAGCTGAAATTGAATGAATGAGTTTTAAACGTCAATTTTGGGGAGTTGGGAAAGTTTTAAGATTTAAATGAGTCGTTTAATTTTAGATGATAGGAGTGGTAAGTGTTTTATTTCCAAAAAAGAAAAGAAGAAAGCTTGCATGCTTGCAAATCGGAGTCCATCAAGATGAAGGCACAATTTATGAGGACCAGCTTTGAAGCCTCTTCTTCAGCCACATAAGAAGAGATGACACAAAACTGGGGATAATTTGAACTGTTTGAGAATGGAAAAGGAAAGGAAAAAGAAGGGGGGGAATGAAATGAATGTTAGGGAGTAATGGAAGAGGTTGCAGAGATGCTGCTGTAACTATGGGGAGGAAGAATATTGTAAGAATTTTTGGCTCCTCTCGTAACTTCTCTTTTCTGTGTTCTAAATCTACACTGCGTTCAGAGAGTTCTGCTGCTTTTGCTTCACGTAGCTATATTCTGTTCTTTTACCTATTTTTAATTGGGTGACTATCCAAATTAGCTACTAGTATGTCTCTTTAGGTTCCCCAGTTTATATTGTTAATAATAACCAATAATTTTCGTTTGTAAGTTTGTTTGAGTAAAAATAATATTCATTTTATATAAAAATATAATTAATCTAACCACTATATATACTAAAATTTTTAAATTTGGTTCAACTGTGTAAAAGTCATCAATTTTTTTAAAAAAGTCAATTAAGTTTTTGTTTTTATTTTCTCATTCAATTGAATAGTTGTACTATCAAAGTGTATCAAAATTGTCTTTTGACCGTTAAAGTTAACTGCTCTCTAATTTTTTTTTTTAAGTTAAAGTCATCTTGTGTCACAATCACAGCATGTTATATGGTAAAAATTATAAAAATAAAAATTAATAAAATTTATTAATAAGAAATATTTTAAATTTATTAAAATTAGAAAAAATTATAAAAATCATAAAAATATATTAAAAATATAAAATTTTATAAAAATCATAAAAATATAAAATGCATAAAAGGACATTTAACCATTAATTTTAACCGTTGATCGTTCAAATTATAAAATGACCCGCTAGTTTTTTCAATTAAAGCCATCATGTGTTGCAATATAGCGTGACATGTAACAAAAATTATTAAAATAAAAATTAATAAAAGTTATAGAAAAATTATAAAATGCTTCTTTAGTACAATAATTTTTATAATTCTTTTACTTAATTTTATATTTTTATATATTTTATAATTTTCTTACGACTTTATAAAATTTTATATTTTTTCTATATTTTCTATATTTTATACTTTTTTATAATTTTTATAATTTTTTTAATTTTAGTAAATTTAAATATTTTTATTTTTTATTAAAATTTAATAATTTTATAAATTTTATTAATTTTAAATGTGATTGTGGCACGTGGTGCTTAATTTTATTTTTATCATTGTTTTATTAAAATGATTTATTTAATACATTTTGGCAGTTTGATTATTTAATTAAGTAAAAAAACAAAGACTTAATAATTTTTTTAAAAAATTCCAGGATCTTTTACGTATTTAAAAGTTTCCCAATTAGATAAAAAGAAAGCAAAGACTTAATTTTTATTTTTGAAGTCTGGAGGGTTTTACATTCTTTTTGAAAACAAATAATTGATATTGCATCAGAAAGTGTAAATAAAAAAATGATTATTTAGAAAATTTTAAAACTTGTCGCATTTTTTCATTTGTACATTAAATAATTGTTTTTATTTAAATAAATATATCATATAAAATAATTAACCTTTCAATAATACAAAATATGGCAGCCTCTCTAGTTGTAAATAAAAGGAGAAAAACATTAATTGAATAAAGAAACTTTAGAAATGTGGGAGTGTGTGAGTCATACATTGCTAGGGTTTAAGCTTAGTGTTTAAGAATTAAGCCTACTCTACCACCGCGACATTCGAAATTTTCCAGCTCCAGCCAAAAAGGAAAATGGCGAATTCGATGGCAAATTTATCTAGAAGGGTTTATAGATCTCTTCTCTGTAACCCCAGAACTTCTCAACTTTCAATGCCCTTTTGCACCACCACCCCGATTTCCTCCTCTGCTGAAACTTCCGACTCGGACTCTGATCCATTTCCCGACTTTTCTTCTTCGCAATCCTCAACGCCCTTAGAATCTGCCAAGGACTCCAACACTAAGAGTCGTTTATACGACCTCCCGCTTGAGAATGGCTTTGATACGGGCATTTACAAGGTGCATTCATTTTCACTCTAATGGCTTTCTATACCTCTCTCTCTCTCTCTTATTAAAAGAAATTTCAATATTTCTGTTTGGTGATTTCTGGGCATTAGCCGACTCTAAAAAGAAAACATGAGGACAAAAATGTCGTATATGCTAACTCGAAGTGGTTCTTTGGCTTTTGGTTGGTTTTCCTGTTGGTAGGCAATTCTGGTTGGACAGGTAGGGCAGACCCCAATCCATAAGAAACTGAAGAGTGGGCTATCAGTGACATTATTTTCCCTGGGGACAGGTGGGATTCGAAACAACAGGAGGCCACATGGGAATGAGGAACCAGTGGAGTATGCTAATCGCTGTGCTATTCAGTGGCATCGTGTTTGTGTGTACCAAGAGCACTTGGGAGGTGTTGTCCTGAAGCATGCTCTTCCTGGGTAAGGTTTCATTCGAAGCATATTTCATTGTACTTAACATGCGGAAATGCTTCTTTATATTCAGATTATGTCTATTTTCTTATCCTTGAATTTCGTCCCTTTTATTTGTAAAACTTATTGTAACGGTTAGTTACTGTGTTTTCTTTTGATTTAAAAGTACATACATGCTGTAAAAGATTAAGGGTGAATGCTCTGGTATTACTGAATCATTAAAGTTATTAGACACTTATACTGAAGATGCTCTGGTAACAGTCTATTTACATCTAGAATTGGGTAGCCTTCTTTAATGAATGTGAAATGCATGAGAAAGGGTGGCTGCAAGAATCCGGATAAAGGCAACCTTGTTCTGTCGAGAGAATAGTTGGTTTTGAAGGATTTTAGTTATGTATGAGTTTAGACTGAATGAGCTCTACTAATCAGCTGATGAAATCTACGTAGCTTTTGGATTTTGTGCATTCCATGTTCTTGGGTGGGGAGACTGTAGTGGATCATTTCTGAGCATAACAGTTTTCTGATAGCATTATTTGCAATATATAAACTTAGGGCAACTAGTTCTGTTTATGTATGAAATTCAAAATGAGGTTTCTAATATGTCTCTTGGAATGGGTGAGAGTGGGATATTGAATGCTATAGTAATCTGGTTTTGAGCATGGTTTGATGCCTTTTAAATGCTTTCATTCTTTATCTTGATTGTAATATATGTTTTTTTCCTCTGATGTAGCACGACTCTATATCTAGAGGGAAATCTGGAGATGAAAGTCTTCACTGATCCAATCAGTGGTATGGTTCGACGCCTGAGAGAGATTTCTATTCGTCGAAATGGTAAGCATTTTGTTTTCTTCCATTCTATGCTTACTAATTACCTGTTTTAGTACTTGCTCTTTTGAACTGAAAAGAAGAAAATGAAACCACTATACTTGTCTGCCAAGATTTTTTTCTTAAGTATTTTTAGTGCTCAAATGGATGTATTTCTGATTATTTCGTACCGCGTTTAATTCCTTATTTGACAATAGCAAAAATTTAGATGTGTATGGTCAACTGGATGAGTGATTTTATGATTAAACACTAATTTTTGGTTTACTGTCATGGGATAGATTTTGAAGTCATGAATGCTTTTTGACTTTTGTTTTGTTTTTGGCATGTCAGACTTGGAGTACTTACCTTGAATTGAAAGAGAAGTTAATAATAATTTATAATATTGTTATTTTGTACCAAGGAGTCCGCAAAATCCCGAATAGCCTTATGGGTCTTTCAGTTTATGCCTATTGGAAAAGGTATCCTTGATCTTACCTTATAAAATTGAAAAAGGTCAAGTGGTGCTTATAAGAAGAATGTGTTCTCTTGCTTGAAATTTTCAGTTTCTTTTTTTGTTTACCTTGGTGCTGATATTTAAATATTTATATTTTATGAATGTTGTGTGTCCATGTATGGATGAACCCGGCACTAGGCTGTCTTGTGGCTTACTGGTGTAGTCTTTTTTTTTTTTTTTTCATCCATTTTTTCCTGGTCTTGTTTCTGCTTCATGGAGGAAATGAGAGATTTAGTCTGCTTGTTTTATTATATTATCTTTTGGGGGTGAAAAGTACTTGACTTTAAAGTTAATGTTTGTTGTGAAATATGTAGGTCGGATTGTGTTTTTGGGAAATGTTGATAAAGCAGAGGGGCCAGCTACTGGAGAAATGAAAGGTGTTGGGTTTTTCTAGAAAGAAATGGTGTTAGTTGAAGTGAAAATGTATTTGATATGGAACCAATTTGAGCAATATAGTAGCAATAACCGCGAGGGGTAGTTGGTTTATGGATGAAGAAGGCATTGACGGGTAAAGACGTGAAAGTAGTTGAAATTGCATCTAATGTTTGAAGTAGTTATGTTAATATATTACAACACATCTATTTTGGGGAAACATCTGTTGCTATCTTTTGGATTGAACCAGCTTATCTACCCTCATTTTTTATAACAACAAAAAAGAACGGAACAGAAAACCGGCTCTTGATGGTTTAGACAAAATATGGTTTGTTGAAATTGCGGGTGGTTTGTTTTACTTCTGTAGTGGAATTGACTTTCAGACATTTTAATTTGAAAAGAAAGGCGAGTTTTTTTATGCTTTTTAAGTGCTAACAATAAAATAACAAAATGTAAGTCTCATATGAGTATATAGGATTCGGCTCTAGAAAGTATGAAATTAACATGGGAATGACACGTGATTAGAAGTGTTTGTGTGTTGGATTTGAGTCGAGTTTAGACATAATATTAATATATTTTATGTTTTTTCAAGTTTAGTTTGGTTCGAAATGTGTTTAAAATTTTGCTTAAGCCTACTAATTTGTAAATAGTTTATCCAAACTCATTTTAGGTTCATTCATATTATTTTTTAAAATCTTAAAAATATCTATTTATATTATTTTTAATTTAATATTTAATGATTTTATATATTTTTTATTTATTAAAATGTTATATTTAGTTATCTTAATATTTTTTAATGTTTACGTTATAGTAGTATTATATATTACTATAGATTTAATTTTTATGTATTATAAATTACATAATATATAAAAAATAATATAATATAAAACATTACAAACTTAAAAGTGAGTCGGGTTAGGTTTGGGCTTCGAATGTTCAAGCCTGAACCTGATGTATATTTTAAATGGGCTTAATTTTTTTTATTGAAGTTTATTTTTTAGGCTTAATATTTCTTTTCCCAAACCCTTCTAAATTTCTAACAGGCCTTCGGGCTTGGATAAATAACTTGATTCATGAACAGGTCTACACGTGACATCTCGAAAAGGAGCACCTCCTTTTAAGACCCATAAACATCCGAACAAGATATCTCTCTCTCTTTAAGAGTTTTGGATTTTGATCACCTTAATCACCTACGATATAATTATAAAACGAATAAATGGATTCAATAGTGAAATGAGAGAGTAAATATGTGTATATGATTTGCCTTATAATAAAAACAATTGAGTTGGTATTGAAATTGTATAGTCAATGGATTCAAAGTAATTAAAAGTGATTTGTTGCAACAAGCATAAATTATAAGTACATGACACAAGAGTAGATGATATGGTTTCATTAGTTATGAATTATATGTTAAAAAATGTGTTTAACTTAATAATGCATTGATTCATTTTGTTTACAAATTATGTTAGTATCACTGAGCTTTATTGTTCAGCATACGATTTTTTTTTTATTTTCGTATACAGGTAATATTAAATCTCAAAGATTCAAAAAATACGAAAACATTTAAGATTCAGTTCTCAACTTAACCGAGTTTGTATAGCTTTAGATATGTTTTGTAGCAAATTAACATGTATCTAGAGTCATTGATTAGTCTTTGAGCTTATATATTGGATGTTTTGATACTTATCATGTTAAAGGGTTGTTATTTGAATGTGGTCATGTCTGTATGGTGGTGTGTATATATGTTAACCTAGGAATATGATGGTATGCTTGCTCATTTTGGTTATGTTTATACTATATTTGAGGTATTGCTTGCACGCCAAATAAGTGAAATTGATGCATGGAATTAGTGATGTGGTGTTTATGTTTGTGAGCATGTGATTCAAGGCGTTAAATATGCTTGAAATTTGTTTATAGTGTTTCGTAATGTTTTGAGATGAATTGGTAATGTTTTGGATCAAATTAGGTGAGTTTTGGGGTATTTTTGGATTTTGACAAATTTTTATCGGTACAATTAAGTTAGTAGCTAAAAATAAACAGTAATACCCAATAATATCAGTAAAAGTATTCACTTGTATCGATACAACCGAGTCAGATAGGGATCCTTCCTTTATTTTGACTTGATTTGACCCCTAGAGACCTGAACTTGGTCCCGATAATCCCCAAACACTTAGAGCTCAATTAAAAATGTTTCTAAAGTATTTTAAATGATTTGAACTTGTTTTTAATCAATACGAATGTTTTGTATAATGTGGTAAAAGTATGATATTTGTGTTGACATTGAATGAAAAACTAATTTTAGTTGTTTTGGCAATGAACGTGGTATCTCATATTCGAATCCGACAATCGAGTCGGGTGTAGGGTGAATCGGTTTTCATAATCAGGTTGGTTGGTGAATCGGTCAGAACATTAGTTCGACCAGTCCGATTGAATAAATTACTAAAATAAAAAATAAAGAAAACTGATTCAATGGGCTTGGCCATCGGTTTTTCCAGTTCAACCAGTTTTATGGCTGTTTGTGTATGGTGTTCTTATTGCTTTCTCCTCTAAGGCTTAAGTGTGCTTTATGGATTCAAACATGTTATTTCGTTTCAGGGGTGTGTTTTGGTGTGATTCAGGGGTGCTTTTGGTTAGTTTTTAACCTTTATTCCAGCCGGTAATTTGTTTTCGGTCTCTTTCTAGTTTTACTTCTAAACTTGTTCTTATCCTTATTAAACACAGAAGCTTTATCAAGTTTGTTTCATTTTCTGTAAAAAAAAAAAAACAAAGAAGAAGAAAAAAGCATAGAGAAGTTGAGCAATATATGCATAGGATTGCAGTTTGATTCCACTAAACAAGATTTAACCTTTTGTAGCATTCAAAGTTGAATTGTTACACTGTCATATAAAAATCAACAAATTCCTGGGTAAGAAATCCAATTAATTATATACATACAGACATGCATGTTTGTATACAGTTGCTAGAAACGGGAAGAAGGTTAATCATTAATGTGATTTGAAGTAAGCCAAGAGACCAACGAGAGGTGCATTAATGTAGGTGGTTGGCTCGGAGTGTGCAAAATCGGCTCTGGAATCAGCATAAGAATCCTTAATATCAGGTCCTCCAACAACAGCTCCGGTTAACAAGTTAGGGTTAGGATTGTTAGTATAGAAATAGGTAGCTCCACCTGTGCAGTCAATATGTTGGGGATGTAGAGTAATAGAAAGTAAAGAGGAGCCCCGATGATGTATCCTCTCCGGGAACTTCTTGCCATATCCCACCATGTATGACATATTCAGTGGATTGCTTCCTAAGATGTAATCCACCTGCATGCGCGCATCAATATATTATTCCCAAAACAAAGCTAGTCACAGGGATATGGACATTAATGTATAATCATATAATTCAATACCTGGCTTCTTGCAACCTGTAGAAGCCTGGCAGGGGTGGCAACAACATTGCCACAGTGGATCACCCGACTGTCTTTACTCAGAGGGCGACTGTACACTAGAAGAAGGAAGGATAAAGCTGTTGCATGCTGCAAATTGCTTCCTCCAGGTTTAATAAGGAGCCCACCTGACGGGAAGGGAGATAAATGTATATTACATGTATTTAATTTCCAAGAAAATTAAACAACAGTCAGCCAGTAAATAGAATTGAGTTTGGTCGTAAGAGAAAACTGATTGCCTTACCTGGCGAGTAGGAGACTGAAACAGTTGGTGATTCAGGCAACACAGAGCAGACAAACTTGTCTGCATTAGTAATGAAAGGCTTAGGAGTTTGACTCTTTATTAGCTGCGCGCAGATGAGTAAACTATTACATTGATATTTGATCATCTCCATGTTTTCAAGAACAAAATAAAAATAAAAATTACTCAAGTCAGTAAATTAAAATTTAATACTACATATACTTGCCCTGGAAACAAGTACGTTGATGCCAGCATGCTTGGTATCCCATCCAAATTCCGCAAAGCTACTACTCTTGTCCAAGTTTTGAATGTTGGCTAAAACATAATTCCTGTAATAGGGAGCCTTTGTTGCCCTCAGTAACCATGCTGCCCCCCAAACTAATTCATCCTTGCATTGATTAAGGTGTATCGGAAGTCATTATTAATTTATATATGCTGAGCTGATCATTTGAATGTTTATTGTTTCCCGGCCCTAACCTTACCTGATATCCACTATAATCACAGTAAAATGGGCACGCCCATGGTCCAAGACTATCATTGTATGATCCCCTGTACTTATCTGCAAATTCAAAAACCTAACCCCAGCACAAGTGTTGTGTTACTAATGGGACATATTCCTAGATCCAAAGAAAATTATTTAATTTAATACTACCATTTACCATTCTTGCTCTTTTGAGCAGCCTTGCAGAATATCCACGATTAATAGGTCTAAACACCATTGAAGAGGCTGCAAGCGCAGCAGCTATCTCAGCCGAAACTTCTGATCCTGGAAACTCTTTACTCACTGCATATGGGGTTCTAGGAGTGTCCATGTCTTCAGGCCTCTCCCAGCAGTTGTGATCACCATAAGGATCGCCAACTTGAGCAAACACAAAGCCTGGGATGCTTGTGGCTTTCAGCAAGTAATCCGTTCCCCACTGAATTGCCTTCAATGAATGCTGCAGATCTGTGCCAAGGGATTGGCCAAACTCTAGTACACTCCAAGCTAGCATAGTTATGGAGAAAGCCATTGGAAAAGTGAATTTAACATTATCACCAGCGTCATAGTAACCTCCCACCAAATCAACCTGTGAATGAAAAGCCATATAATGTGATATCAAACTAGCTAGAGAATGTTTGTTTTTTACTTTTCAGTTTTTATGGTATATTCTATTCTACGTAATTTCTGCTCCATGCAAGTATTTCTTAGGCATGAATCCCATGAAATGTAAGAACTTGAGTCACGCAAGTGCTATTGCTAGCACACAATAGTTCTTTTTTTCGGGTAGTCCAACATTACTTGTCAAACGAAGACTTTAGCTCATTGCACGGTTGTGCTGCCGAAGAGGGAAGACAGAAAGACTTACACCAATCTCAAAGCCATCGCGAAGAGCAGAATCCTTCCTCCAGGTGATCCTTTGAGTAGGAGGCAACTTCCCCGACCTCTGGCCTTCGTAGAACAAAATACTCTTTGTTAATGCCTCACCATAATCATGTGAAGCCACCAAACCCATCGCCATTGCCGCCATTCCCAACACTGATAACCTTTGTATTAGGCTCATGACTAAACGTTTCCGTTGTTTAGTTACCCTTTTAGTCTGTTTTTGTCTACTTGCAGATGTCCAAGGAACAATATAAGCACGTATTATATGTAAGCACGGATTTGGCTTAGAGGTTGAATTTTAAGATGAATGGTATCCAATTTATCTATGGGATAATGCTATATAATTAGTTCAGGGATGACCAAAACCAATCGCTTTGTAATGAATCATGCATGCATTTGCTTGCTTCCGCCTAAACAAAAGAAAGCAGAAATAAGGCACGCAACAGGCGGAGACTTGTTTACCGTCGTAACTGGTGAGGCGTTAGTTTCAGATTATTTGGAATGTTGGATACGTAGTTGCCTTTGTCAATAAGCCAAAGATAAGTTGCCCAAAAAGGTATTTTGGAAAAGAAAAAAAGAGAGAATCACGTTGAAAATTTTAATAATCTGGGGTTAGATCAAGCGGCAAGGGACTTCGCCGCCTAGGTTATGCATGTATATCTTGAAAAGGTAATCTGCATTGATTGAAGAGAAATTAAACAAGCTTTTAAATTGAAAAGCAAGATGGGATCATATGGAGGCTGAATGGCGGGCGCCTTTGCCAGTGGCACTTACCTTAAGTTACGTACTTTAAATTTAATTAATGCCAATACAAAATGTATTCATTGTAGCCCTTGTTTTCTCTTTACGTTTATTCCATCGGCCTTATCCTTTCAAGCTTCCAATGAGTTCACCTTGCTAGGTTTGACATTTTTCTCTTTTTATATAATAAATCCACAGTATTGCCGAAGAAACTTGGGAAGATAATGGGCTGGATCCTTGCACATCTAGCCTAAGAATCAAGTTGAGAATAGATTTTGCCCAGCCCACCACTCGGGACTTTATATGTTTATAAAAATTATTTTCCTTTTTAATAATTAGTTCTTTCTGTTTTTTATTCTTTTAATTTTTATTTCATACATTTAATATAAATAATAGTGATAAATAAAGAAGCTAAATATATAGGCCTAAAAAATAGGTTTGAGAAAAAAAATAAGGCTCGTTTGAAAAACAGGTTGGGCCTCATGTAAGGCTTTTTTTACCAGGTCAGGCCTGGCCTGACTCGAATTTACAAAAAGAAAAAAATTATTGTTTTCTTATTGTTTTCCCATTATTTTACTATTATTTCTTGCTGTTTTCTCACTATTTTGTTACCATTTCACTATTATATTGTTACTATTTTGTTGTTATTGGTTAGATATTATATAACTCTTATTTTGTTGTTAATTTTGTTATTATTTTAGAAGCATTTGTTTGTTAAGTTGCACCTATATTAGTGTTATTTAAGTATAAATATTTTTAAAATTTACTTTCAATTTTTTGAGAAATATTTATTTTAATATTTTAATGTTTTGATGTAATATATTTAAAAAATATATATATATACAAAATTTTACCATGTACGGGCTAGGTTGGGCTTAGACTTTAACATTGTTATTCAGGCCGAATTTGAGCAAAAATTTTAAACCTATTTTTTGAGTTGGGTCAAACCTAAGCCTATCAAACTGGCTTAAAATTTTGTCAAGGTTCAACCTAAACCTTACCCATGAATAAGTATACTTTCTTACCATATGTTTGTAATAGGTTAAAGCATAAGTGTTATTTGCTAATATACCATCGTACTCTTAATATCTTTATTTATATATATATATATATATATATATATATATATACATATTTCCTTTTCTTTCTTGGGTTTGACTAAAATTTTATTTAAGAAATCTATTTTATCAAATTAAACAAATAAAGTTGAATTACATAACATTTCATCAAATTATTTTTGATAATTTTTAAAAACAAATAAGATTTTGGTTGGAAATAATGAACATGTGATTTGAGCTGAAATGCTATCATAATATTATTTTATTAAAAGTATATATTATAAAAATATTTTATATAAAAGGTGCTTACATAATTAAATTGGTATGACACCAACTTAAGTAAATATTTTATAATAATTATAAATTTTAAATACATAAAAGTTAGTATATGATAAATTGGAAAATAAAACCAACAAATTGCTTAAGCTTTAGTCCATTAATATTATATCAACAAAAGAGGATATAAGTTTAAACGTCATTACGCGAGAACCATACAAGGTTTGTAATCAATACTTGCAGCTTTGCTAAATTTCACGTGTACTGAAATTTGGGATAAAAGACGGGGAGTCCCACCCTCAAGTGCGAGCTTAATGATAGTGGCTAGCCCACGCCGGACCGCAAGCCGCAGCATACAGAGACCCACCCAGGGGGAGTATTTCTTTATTATTCACTTCCGATCCATCCTGCCTTGCGGAACCTACTGTGCACCAGTCACGTATAGCATAATGCAGAGATTTATTATTTAAAAATATTGTTTAATTTTTAATATCTTAAATTTTATTTTTATGATTTTGTAATGAAATTCTTTATATAAAATTGAATTGAAAATAAAAAGACTTAAGTTATATTTAATCAATAAATATTAAAATTTAAATTTATTTAATTCTGTTACTAATATAAGAAACTATGTTTATTTAATAAAATTGAATCAGAGAGATATTAGCGCATAATGTATTAGCAAAGGTGGTTCCCAGGGAGGAAGTTAGTTGGACCGACGGCGAAGCCACTGGAAACCGGGAGTAGCATGGTTCTTAAAGCAACCGACCAACCCAACAGAGCCACGTACCGTTGTTTGGTGAGCGTCATTACTTGAAGAAAAAGGACGCGCACGGGACGGGAGGGATAAAAGCTATGAGCAAGCTGTTGAAGCAAAATTGGGAGATTGAACTCCGTAACAATGGCGCAAACTGATGAGCACAGATACTGGGCGTGTTTTCTTTATAAAATGGATTGCGCATATATTTATTATCATTATGATAGTGAAAGTGGAACAGAAACCTATACAAGTTCTTAACACACACTGTATTCTTCGTGAAACATTGTTAGAATGAATTAATTTTCAAAAACATAAAAGCAACATCAGTGATATCTTAATTAAAAAAAGAAAATTGTTGGCTCATTAAAACATGAATTAAAAAAAAATTATCTTTCAAATGTATTAGTGAATAAATTATGTTGCCTACATTTTTATGACAAATAAGGCAAGTGGAAGCAGCTTGCAAAGGTTTGCACGCACCCCTTGTTTAGCCAGAATAACAGATATTAGAGGAAATGGTATGGAGTAGGAAAGGAGTTAGGGCTAAGAGGGGGGCCGGCCATACCTAGGGAGATTCATGGAGTAGACCATTTCCCTCTGCTGGAATTTATCAATAATATTATCGAAGTATTCGTGGGCTGCTGGTGGTTGTTGGGTTGCGTCACCCCACTCCAGATCAGCACTACCACAATTGATTCACACCCTATATAGCTAATATGATTTCTGTTACAGTTGATGTTGTGGTTGGTTCCTCTGACTTTGAAACTGAAAAACATTCACACTCATTAGGGTCGTTGTCATTTACGGGTGGAGGTGGCAGAAGAGTGGGGTATTTCTCTCTCGCCATCTTTCTCTCAGCCAATCTTGCGCCACCATTTTCCCGCCCTAAGCTTCTGCACCAATTTAGCTCCAAACCGACAGTGAGAGACAATGATTGGTTATGATAGATAATGAAAACATTTAGCTTACTAACATACATCTTACCAATTCTTCCATCATTAGGGTTTCCCTCTCTCTCCAATCACTTTCTTTTTCTTTTGCTTCCTATATAACCCTACTCTTTCTCCATTCCCCCAAACTCTTTCCCTTTTTCTCTCTTTTCTTCCTTCGGGATTCGATCCTACCTATCCTTTGTCCAAAGCAGTTGGGTTTAGTTCTCGAGACCACAAAATATCTAGTAACTTGTTTCTTTCTCTCTCTCTCTTTATTTGTCTTCTTGTCCAAATTTGGAGTCAATAGTTAAAAGCAAAAAAAATAAATAAATAAAGACTACCGATTACCACTAATTAATCACTTGACTGCTTCTTTGTCTTGGTCTTCTTGTCCAAATTTGGAGCCTGCTGAATGGTTAAAAGTTTAGAACACTCGACATATTTCGGGAGAAAAAGGCATTTTCTTGATTCTTCCTGGAAGATTCAATCACTCCAGATCCGTGTGTTAAAAAAGAGCTAGATCTTTGGTTGCTTGATCCGTGAGCACTCCCTCTCTCTCTCTCTCTCTCTCTATACACACACATCACACACGCACGCAATTCTATATTTTTCTTTAGATTGTCTAAAACACTGTGTGTGTTAGGTTTAACGTTATGGGATGAATTTAGTTTGGGTCAAAAGAACATCTTTGATCAGATCTACAAGTTTTTCTTTCTAATGAAAAGTGGGCCTCTAACTCATTTTGTCATTGACTGCATATTTGTACCAGTTTTGGATAATTAAAACTTGCACTAATCCCATGATCATCATACTTATATTCAGCAAAAATTTATCACTTGTAATATATATTTCTTTTTCTACGACGCATTAATACGCTCTTCTAGACTATTTTACCGACTGTAGATCTCGAAAGCATGCATTTTCCATTAAGTTTCTTTATCACAAAATAGGATCTCTCGCCACAATGAACACTTGTTCAGCCATTTCATGAGTTTACAATGGAGATGACATAATGGTTTTATCACGTGCTTTTAATTTCACTGCATGCCCGCCTGTGTTCGTGCACCTTATTGCTGTAATAACAAGATAAGAATGAAATTCTATGTCAGGTGCTTTTATCTTCTTCTTCTCTTTATTTTTTCCATTAACAGCAGAAAAAAGGGGTAAAAAAGAAAGCTAACTTTGTTTTCTCTCTTTTAAGCTTCTATTACTTTAATCTATTATAATTTTATATGAAAAGTGTATTAATATGCGATTAAATACATGGTATTTCAACATGTTATTCTCCTCTTACCAAAACTATAATTTTATATGAAAAGTGTATTAATATGCGATTAAATACATGGTATTTCAACATGTTATTCTCCTCTTACCAAAACTATATATTCGCATTCTCCTACAATGAAAGTCCGAGATACACTCCTTTCGGCCTTGTGAAAAAGGGACTTATCAAATATAACATATCATCATATTTCCATAAGGATTTAGGGGAAACAGAAGGACAGTTGAATATGCATAATATAATGTTACTAGCATGATTTTGTTTACTTGTCTTCATTATGTTATTGTCTTATTGACCTCCATAAAAATATTCATTGTAGTTTTATCTATTACAAAACAATGATAGTGTAGGCCATTGAACCTGCAAGGAACGTGCATTTAAATTTAAACTGCATAAAATGGTAATGAAAATTATCGAAATCAGACTTATCTTTACTGTTCTTGCTTCTATAAATTGATTTTTGTTTTCCTTTTTTTTTTTTTAGATTTCTTCATTTAGTCGAATATATGTAGAATCTAAAGAGTTATAAAATGAAATTTACAGATTATTTTACAGATTATATGATGATTTATTCATATACTTTCATCATGTCTTGCAGATTAAGAACAACAGAAAAAGTGGAAAATTCACTTATTTTCTTACTTGATGTAACATGTGCATTGATATTTTGTAGTTAGAGTTATATTGGTGAGCCAGTTGTAATTTATCCTTTACCAATTGCTTTGGGAATCAAAATATGGAAGTAATTAAATATGTAAAAATATGAGTACGTAGACTCTCAAAAGAGCTAGGTTTTGCCCGCATTGAGATGGTCTGTTATAATTGTGCAACAACCATGGAACAAGTTCTCTCTTTTGATAAAACCACATCCCAAGTTGAATGGGCAAGTACTAGTTAAGCCATGAATTTTGCTAGGTCTTAAAATCTTAGTAGCTAAGTGTGCATTTCAATCAATTCTTTGATCGATCTGTGCTCATCTGTTCTCTAAGTGTGGTTAATGGAAAAATATGTTAATATATTAATATATCATGTGATCAAAGTTTAGTGTGGTGATGGGTTTGCAGGGGAAAATGAATGCATTTTCACAAGTTCCACCAGGCTTTCGCTTCCATCCCACTGATGAAGAACTTGTGGCCTATTACCTGAGGAAGAAAATTACATCAAGAAGGATTGACCTAGATGTAATTAGAGATGTTGATCTCTATAAAATTGAGCCATGGGATCTTCAAGGTAGATAAATTCTGAAATCTTTGTAGATTACAAAGTTAAGGCCAAATGACACTAATTGAACACCTTGCGTGTATTTTGAACAGAGCTATGCAGAATAGGGACAGAAGAGCAAAATGAATGGTATTTCTTTAGTCATAAGGATAAGAAGTATCCAACTGGAACTCGCACAAATAGAGCCACTGCAGCTGGGTTTTGGAAAGCAACCGGTAGAGACAAGGCTATTTACTCTAAGCATGACTTGATTGGCATGAGGAAGACCTTAGTGTTTTATAAAGGTCGAGCCCCAAATGGACAAAAGTCAGACTGGATCATGCATGAGTATCGCCTAGAAACAGACGAAAACGGGACTCCGCAGGAAGAAGGATGGGTTGTGTGTAGGGTATTCAAGAAGAGAATACCAGCTATTAGCAAAGTCAGTCAGTATGAGTCTCCTTGTTGGTACGATGACCAAGTCTCTTTCACTCCAGATCTTGCTTCACCAATGCAAAATATGGCTTACCACCACCTTCCCTATTCCTGCAAGAAAGAGCTTGATTTGCAGTACCAAGCCCCAAATGAGCATTACCTCCAGCTACCACTTCTAGACAGCCCAAAACTACTCCACCCACCCGTCGAAGCATTTGGCCTAGACATCAACAATGCAAGCACTCTACAGGAAACTCATGAGCAACACTTGCAGACACTCTATGCTAACACCAATAACGAGCATGCGGCGGATCAAGTCACTGATTGGCGCATCCTTGACAAGTTTGTGGCTTCTCAACTCAGTCAAGAAGAAGTTGCCAAGCAAAATAACTATTCAAGTGCTTCAGCTAAGAATGTCTTCCACTCGTCGCAGCACGCAAATTTGCTCATCAGACATTTAAACAAACAAGAAATGGCACCGGAGAATGCATCAACATCCAATCGTCACACTGATCTGTGGAAGTGACTGGTCCTTTAATTATTTGACAGTATATATTACTAATCATAGCATATTCAGTTTCAAAGGGAAAAAGGAAAAAGGGGAAGGGAAGGGAAGTTATTATTTAATTTTCTGTACATATCAAAACTGTATAACAATTGCTAGCTCTTCCCTTCCCTGGTGGTATTAAATTAATAACATGATTAGTCAGGGGGAAAAAGTTGTTTCTATCAAGAAGAAAAATTGGTATAGGTAGCAAGACGGAGTATTACAGTGAGGAATGAGTTGTTTAATTATGGCCTATGGATTAAGTATATAACAGCCCCAGACACATATATTATTGTTTATTGATCGACCCGACAGGTGATAAGATATTTATACTTGTCAATGAATAGTAGCGTTAATCAGAAAAACTTTCCTTTGCCTCTTTCTTTCATCTTGTGATCTATATTAGTTTCTAGAATTGTTTCTTATGGACTATTGATTGGATTATAAGTAAAGCAAATTTAAATGCTTTGCTGTAATTTTGAAAAAGACGATAAAAAAAGATCCATTTTTGCAATGAGGGGGCAAGCAGCATGCATAGATATCAAACAAACATCTGGTGGGACCAGAATCAAATATAAATTGTCTCAGCTTGTCTAAAATGATTACTTGAATGCTAGCTTTGCTGGAAAGCTTGGCATGCAAGTGAGGCACGCAACACAAATGCGTAGGTATACTCTTTTCTTTTTTTTTTTTTTTTTTTTTTTTTTGGGTTCTTTTTAAACGTAGAAGCCACTCCAAAATAGTTCAATCATCCTAAAAATATTGCTGTGGAAATCAAGTTTCTGCTAATACGTAATCCTAAAATGTGTTGAGCATAAAGGTAGAGAGCTACCTAACCTCAAATAATAAAAGGTATATAAAATATATATGAGCAAAACTAGGTGGCTATCAAGCTATAGATTGAGGCCAAAATGACTAGGAATGCATGAAAATGAGTATGAAAAGCAAGTTTCCAGAGTTTCAGAGAATTACAAGCTTATATAGGAACAGCGAACTCATCCTAAAGGCATTTGAAACTCCCAAAATATTCTTGCATGTTCTGATACTAGGAAGGTGTTTGAAGGGCATGCAAAGTACGTATAAGAAACATCTTAAAATTGAATGATGTGAAAGGACATATAGCAGATATGATACAAGTCATTGCATGTAGAGAAGTGAAACTAAGAAGCAAGAAATACCTACCTTGAACATTTACGTTTGATTCAACTCAAGGTGGACCGAGCGAATGCAAGAAAGGGCATAGACAGTGATCAAGAAGTGTCGAAGGATGAGGGGAGCAAAGTGATTGAGCATGCGTACTGCTTAATATGAACTAAAAATGCTATAAAGTCAATTTAAAAAAAAAATTTACTGCCATGAAATTAATTTTTATAAAAGCTTAGAGAAGTTTGAATTGTAAAAACATTTACTCATCAGACTCATACAAGAGTCAAGAAGGCTTTAACTTTAGCCAAAGAGATATCTCCCCATGGACATTCTCATAGTGCTCCTCCTCCTCAACGCACACTACACATGAGAGAGACACAGAGATGGACATTAATATTCGAAACAAAGAATCCAAGGTTAGAGAAAAAAAAGGAAAAAAAGAAGAAGCGCAAATACAGATGATATATTATTTTATAAAAAAAACTATTGTAGAGAATTTTTATAAAATTTGATATTTTGTTGTATGTACTTTGTTGGGTTCTCAATAGACTATTTTCCTTCAATACAACTAATCATTAGACTTTAATGAATCATCAAGATTTATTTGTTTGTCACGCTTTGACCCATCTACATATATTTGAAAAGAAAATTTATCGATCAAGGCCACAAGCTGCAGAATTGTTGAAACACAGCATAGGCAGTGTAAGATTCTGACTAACACAAAAACTCCACAAAGTAGAGAAATGGAAGATATCATATATCTGGTTAACTTTTCTAGCCTAGGTGGAATATAGGGAAATCATTGGCTTACATAATATCATTATTATGATATAGAAATAAAATCTTTTAAGAGAAGTGTAACACAATAGTCATATCTTCGAAATTAAGATTGTGAATGCTTATGGCGACATATATGATTTTTATTATTATATATATTTATATAGTTCAGAAATAATCTATAATCTCTGGTTTGATAAAAAAAAATTGTATGTGTACTTTGGAAGCCACAAAACAAAGATTTTGTGAGTATGACCATGTTTAAAATAGGAATATGTCATTGGACTTATTTGAGTAATGGACATGGTTTCAATCATAGTTATAAAATAAGTAGTAACATCTATAATAAAGAGGTATATATGTGTGGTGTTATAGCCACTTGATAACACAATTATTGGTACTCTAATATGATTGTGTTTTTAAAATAAATGCAGTTTTAAAGAAAAATATAATGATATTTGAGTATGTAACTAACATATATATCACGTGTGTTCTGTCTCTTTATTCTAATCAAAGTCTAATAAAAGTAATACAATATGGTTGAAATATCTCATTCAAACCAATATTAAATAAAATAAATATACCTTTATATGAATTTCACCTTTAATAATGAATATTTGAATTTATTTTGACTTTATTAGGATATTAATTTATCCGTCTAAAGAAAACCAAGTTTGAGGTATCACTTTGTGCAAATCTTTGAAAATTTCTACTTACGACAATTATAACAGTAGGGAGTTTTGTAAATATTTTGACCAAGCAATAAAGTTTTAATTTTTTTTGTTGTAATAATCTCTTATATTACTTGTATAAAAAAATAATTATGAATGTAGTTACTCCAATAATTTATAAATGTTCTTTTGTCAAGAATGACATTTTTGCTGCTTCGGCACAGTCCACCTCATCATATCTGCATACCATTTAGTGATCCTATTATTGTTGGATACTGCGTTCTCGAAGCCAACAATCCGCGTAGCTTAGATATTGCAAAATATTCTTGCTTTTATCTTCAATCCTAATTTGCATTTCAATCCAAAAAAATCCCTACTATAAAGCTACTTTGCCCCACTCGTGCTAAAAGTAGATGAATTGTCCCTCTTGTGAAAATCTAAATCAAGATTATGAATTATGATACCCCATTGCTTCAAGTTAAAGTCATGTTATAGAACTGACATTCAAAAATTCCACACAACACTGCTAAAATGAATAGTCATAAGTACCATAAAAAGGTCCTGTTCTACTTACAGAATCAAGACAAATAATGTTGAATGTAGGTAATAAATCAACCCAGGAAACATAGAAAGCAAAATTTTAACAAAGTATGTGAAGTACATAATGATGGATCCCCTCATGATGCAAATTACAATTATGTAGAAAGAGGAGAAACTTTTAACACCAAAACAAAGAATAATGTGAGGTCTGACTTCATTTGCACGCCTAATCTAACTATCAAATAGGAGCAAACCACTCCAACAGGATAGAGAAAGATAACAAACAGCCGAGGAGCTGTAAGCTTTGAATAGTCACCTAAAAGTCAAAATACAAGGCTAAAATTGTGATGACAAGAGTTAGAAACAGCTTGAAGTTACCACAGTGCAATGCCATTGCAGAAGAGCTTTGTGATTCCCTGCAAATACAACCAGCCATTAGTATTAGGAAGGGCTTGAGAGAAATTTTAACGAGGTTTCATTATCAGATATATATATACATACTTCTGCAAGCTCTGCAGAGCACCGCAATAAATAACATTATCAGGAGGGACCATCTCTGTCTTGCCATTTTCCTCTGGATTGATAATTCTCATGTAGGTCTCTTGGCCTAGGTACCATCTATCCAAGTTCTCCACTCTAAGGTTCCATACTCCAACATTATCAAGAGATACAAGGACAGCCGTCCATCCACCTGGGTAGACCTACATAAAACCAATTAATAGAAATATTAATTGATTAAGCACTTGCCATTGCACACAGCAGTGAACAAGGTAGTGGTGTTAGAAAAAAACAAACCTCTGTTGTGGAGCGAGAAATCGCATCCCATTTATTATAATTGTTTCTGCTGTTCTCACTCCACACACCAAAATCCATTCTGCATAAAACACCCAAGAGTTGCTTAAAATACTGTAGAACATAAATGCACATTGGCACTTGGCACATCATGTATAAGTTTCTTACCCGACCACAAAGAATGCATAGCCATCCATGTGAAAGCTCTGCATCTTGGTGTCATTATTCTGCAATATAATTTCTATGAATCCTTTGTATGTAGCATTAATGACAGATCGGTCCATGTGGGGAGTTCTATCATGTGGCTTATTGGGGAAATCCAGCTTATAAGCACCCTTTACTTTGTGCAGGTCAGCTAACCTGATTGGTGTATCAGGGTTGACGAAAGAGATACCATTAAGTGTAGCACGAAACTTCCCATCAATCCTAACCGGAGGCAAGCTCTGTATCACATATGTGTCAGTCACATTAATTGAACCATAGTGAAAAGACCCTTGGGGATTTGGGCGAGCTCCACTTGCAGTAGTATTTTGCCTAATCATGACAAAATAGAGAGTTCAATATGTGAATCTTTGCAGACAAATTTGTTGTAAAAATAAGCCAACTTTAGAAAGAGGGGCCGTTGGAAGTTTATAAAGGAAGGAAAGTATCAATGTGGACACATGCTAAGGAACTGTGAGCATAAACCTGATGGCCCTGGGCTGGTTCATTGCTGACCATTGATTGTAAATATCACTCGGCGCAACAGGCAGAGGCCCACTGGCTGGTCCTTTTGAGTTGGAATAATGCAAGATGGCCACACCGGTTACTCTTTCCCACACTGTTTCATTCACAAACCTAGCACTTGCCACAATGTAATAATCTTTAGTTGCATTCTGATCCATGGTAACCAGAAAGGAATACGATTGTCCCACATGAATATCAAAGCTGGTGAAATTCTGTTGTGTTGTATAGAATCCCTCGGTTTCCACTAAGAGAAGATTATGGCCCTCAATTCTAAAGTTCAAACTAGTAGATGTCCCAACATTATTCACTCGAAAGCGATAAGTTTTGCCTGCAAAACACAATGCCATTGCAGATTAAGACTTCATACAGTAAAAACTAATAACCCCTTTCAGCTGATGTTACATGAAGCGTTATCAATAACTGAATGAAACACGTGAAACCTATTACTTTCAAGGGTGTGGGGTATATTTTAGATAAAGCTTAAAGGATGCCAACGCAAAAGGTAAAACCATTCAGTTTAAATCAGGCTCAGAAAAATTACTGTAACTGATGATACCATATACTCAGATGATAAGAAAAACAAAGCAAACTTGTTTGAAAAGAATACCTGGATCAACATTAATGGTTTCATATTCAATACCATTAGGTACAAGAGTTGAGTTATACCGGTAGGGTCCTTTCCCATTAATGAGAACTCCATCTGGCATCCCAAGTTCTTCACCAGACTCAAGAGTTGTTCTCAATGCCTAAAAGAAGAGTGTGTCAATTATTAGACTTAAACTGCAAAAAAAAAAAAAGTAGAATGCGGATAAAATCAAAATCCCAACCCTTCATCAGTTACTAACCGTGTGGTTTTTGGTATACCAATCACCCACCAAGAGGACAATGTCAGCATCCGGATGAGCAAAAGGAATTGCTATAATATTCCGGTTATTAATAATAATGGGACCAAAGCCACCCGATGCTCTTTGAAAATTGAGGGAGGGGAAGTAGAAAAAGCTCCCAATTTGATCCTTGACTTGAAATCGGTAAGTAAAATTCTTCTTGGGATGAATTGGACAGTTGGTGCCAAGAACACCATCCTGCCATGAATTTCTCCGCATTTGAATTCCTGGCCTGTAAAATTTCAAGTTTCAGAACCTGACGTTGAACAAATAATAGTAGTAATAATATCCCAAGGGAAACACTCAAATCCTACCAAGTCATCAAAAGATTTTCGTCCAACTGATTGTGAACATTAATATTCACATTGTAATTAGTTGTGACATTAACAACAGGACCAGGAAAAGCCCCATTCACTGCTATAACCTGCCAACAGATGAATTAAACATGAATAAGGCAATTTGAACTTTTATAAGTATCCAGATTTTCAAACACGGGGACAAGTCGTGAAGTCCTATGCGACATGCGTATATGCTAACTACTAATATAGTTGAAGCACAACCATTGCCAAGTACTCAACTTAGGTTCAAAAGTTAATCAAAGAACACAAATCTAATATACTAGTGGAAAATCACAAATAGTTCACTAACAATCCAGTTTGTAGATGCAGTTACTTAAAGAGATACCCTCTGATGTACTTCAACAATCTAAGCCAGAACCACCCCACAAAGTGAAAGTACTGAAAGAAACAGAGAGTAGTGAGAAAACAAACCCGTTGAGGAACACCAAGAGGGGAGAGGGTGATGTAAGAGAGTTTAAAATCAAGGAAGACGGAAGGGTCGGCAGCGAAACAGAGAGTGGAAAACAGAGCAATGTGAATCAAAAGAAGCAGAGCCATATTACCAAAAAAAAAAGAAGATATCTTCTTCTTCGCAGCGAAGAATGGGATTTGAAATAAAATGAAAAGAAAATAATCAAGAAAGAATATTTATGAAGTTTTACAACATCAAAGTAGGAGAAAAAGCTGAAAAAAGACACAAGTAGTAGAGAGAGACAGAGGAAGAGCGGGGCTTTTGTTGTTTATTTAATTTATGGATGAATCGAAAACATCATTTTCCAAATATTTTATTGTCTGTTACACCGGAAACGCGCTTAACCGGTTCTCTGAAATGCCGATATTGTTTCAACCTGTATAGCTTTAACTTGCTGCAGCCGGTGGAATGAGACAAACAGCCCTGTAATGAAGGCAGGGATAAATGGGAGAAACTGCATAAGTTTCGGTCTTCTTTTCTCACATTAATATTATTTAAATGTGAAATCAGGATTTCCTTCCCTTTTTCTCCAAACTTCTAACCTTCAGTTGAGATTATGCTGAGAAAAGCGTCCGCTTCACATGCACCGCAACCCAACGACTCACACCATTTTCACATTCTTCATCTTTCCAACGTTAATACTAATATTTTAATTTTAATTAGTATTTAAATTTTAAAATTTAAAAAATACAAATGAAATTAAGAAAAGAAATTGACTTTTTCTAAAATTATTGAGAGGCCCACCCCGATTACTTAATTGAAGGCCAATCCATGAGTGAGAACTGAGAAGCAGAAGGAATTCTTTTTGTTTCCATTTACTTTTGGTATTAAGTAATTAATTAATATTAAAATAAGGCAGACAATACCCACCATGACTTGTTTGAATTTGGGTTTAAGTATCAATCAATCAATGTCATTTGGTGGATTGGGAAATCAATTAAACCCGCCTGATATTAAGGGGGTGGAAGTCAGGGTTTTTGGAATGTTTGAGCCCCTCCTCCATCCATCAATTCAACGCGCTTCATCCCAGCAAATGTATGGCAATATTTTTAAAAAGTACTGTGAAAAAAGTATTTCTGGTAAGTATTTTAAAAATGTTTAGTTTAAAATTTAAGTGTTTAATATTATTGTCAAAATATATTTTTGAAGAATAAAATGTTTATTTTAAATATGTTATTATCAAGTAACAAATATGTATTTAAATAATATTTAAATTAATTAATATTATTATATTTTAGTAAGAATATAAAAAATTATTATAACTTATTGTTAATATTTTAATATATAAAATAAAAATTTTAAATATTTTTAAACAATAAATATTAATTATTTATAAAATTTAATTAAAATATATAAATTATATTTTAAATATTTAAATATAACTATTAAATATTTGTAATTAGTATTTTAAAAAATTATTTTAAATTAATAATTTTAATACATTTATAATTAAGCACAAAAAGGAAAGTATTATATTATTATAGGGTGAAAAATAATTAAGCACTAAAAATATTTTTAAAAAAAATAAATAAAATTTTAACTTCTGAAAAGCTAAAAGATTTCAGTAAAAAACAACTTATTCTATATAATTTTTTTTAAAAATATTTTTGAAGCTGAAAGTATTTTGAAAATCACTGCACAACAGCCCTTAATGTATATCTTTTCCTTCCACTTAATTAATTGAAGATTTGAGCGTCCATATACTTGATTGCTTTAACAATTCACCTTTCCATATCACAGATCAGCTTTGCCCAAAATTAGCAGATTCTCATAATAATAATAATAATAATAATAATAATGTTGGAAAATGGACTTAGTGGGGACTCAACCACCATTTGACTACTACCATTACTATCCCATCATCCAATCGTGGTAGCTTCGACACGACAGTTGCTTTTTATTTATTTACAATTCAGATATCTTCCGAAGAGTAAGAGATTGGTTGAAAAAGACGGAAGCAAATCAAGGGCTGTCCCATTTTTCGATGTTATTTGGTTGGGGTGAATTGAAATTGAATACAATCAAACAATTTGGGGGCAATAGCAGCTAAGCCAGGCCACAAACCAACTTCCACATGCCATTAAGCCAGACCCTTTTTTTAATAATAACAATGCTGAAGATATGGTAGGCAACTCGGAAACCACTTCTGATTGGGATGCCCGAATCCTAATCCTAGTTGTAGGAATTGTTATAAAATTCAATCCCAATTCCCACCAACTCATACCTATTCAGTTTAATTATTTGGTCATTACCAGGAATTTTAAGTAATGATGTTTATTACAATCTACTCCAAGGTTATTCAAACTTCGGTTAAAATTAAATTAATTCATTAAATTGATTTAATTTGATAGGAGATTTAGTTAAATTTTTTTTAAAATTTCGGTTAACAATAATTTTGGTTCGAAATTAGGTAATTAATTGAATTAACCTAACTTAATAAATAATATTATATATTATATGTATTAGGTAATTATTAATTCCGTTAATTAGGTCAAATGAACATTTTCAATTTATTTATTTTATATGTTTTATACCTATTTTAACAATATATATATATATATATATATAAATTTTGGTTAATTCAGTTAACCGACCGAATTAACCTAAATATTTCGATTCAGTTAATACTAATTTGGTCAGTTAACCATTTGAACATCCCTACCCTGCGATGAAATATCTTAAGTAAAACTCAATCAATCATGATTTATTATGTTAGATTTAAAAAACAAAAAAAAAAACAAAAACAAAAGTTAAATGGATCGTCAGTGATTTCACCAGAATTTTTTGTTTCTGATGATGGGTTAAAAGAAGTAAAATGAAGATTATGTGCAACATGTACAACAAGATTATGTCCTTGCATCTTTATGGTTATCCACAGTTAGCGCATATATCTTGCCTCAATTAGTTGGTGATGAAACATCATTAGCAATTCGGAGCACGTTATTGAGGTTGTTCTTCGCTCACCCCACAAAAGCAAGCGTTTTGTACCTGTCTTGTCAGTTAAGGGCCATGAGAAAAGAAAATTAAACAAATATGTGATACACTAGCAGTGTGTGGAAGCCCTGTATTTAAAACAGAACACATTGCCACCTTTTTTAATTGACTGCCTCAAGAGTACAACTCATTTTTTGCTGTAGTTACTTTCAGTTTCAGTAGGGTTCCTTACTCTTTGGACAGTGTAATCTTTGTTTCGATGGATTTAGAAACAACACAAAGAAAGCTTGTTAGAATGTCGATTGGTGTTGATGCAACTCGATTTCAACTATTCAAGCACGAAGTTCATGCAACAAAGAACTTTTCTTAAGAGACCAATGGTTCAAATGTGCAACATTCGACTTAATTATAAGCATTTTATAGTCGTTAATGTAGTCGATATAGTAGTTCAAGAATCCAATGCTAATTATGTGGAAAGAATGTGCATCTCCTTGATTTTTGTTATCATCAATTCCATCGTGGTTTCCTTTGAGTCACAACTTCTTCTTATAAGCTTTCACCACATAACCCCATATTAGTCCAATCCTATTATGCATACTTGTATGGAAACAAATCCAAATGACTTTGTGAACCCTTCTCACACATGCCCTAGCAACTACCCCACATTTAAGTTCTATATTATCTGAATCTCAAATAAAACCCATTAACCCAAATGACATTTTCCAGTCCTCAATCACCCCCAATCAACCGCAGGTCAATTTTTTGGCTACTCCTCCCAAAATGGACCATCCCATGGAGTGTGGTTCCCATGGAAAAAATTGAATTTCTCTCTCACAAGTATGCATACATGTACTTAACATGACAATTAGTACAACAAATAAACTAAAAAAAAAAACAAATAATAGCAACTGTTAATTTAAAAAGAAAATAAATTTTACATTTGAATCTCAATTCAATTAAAACACATTATCTTCAAAGAAACTATGAGTAGTTGTATTAAATTTTAGAATTTCAAATTATTTCATCGAAATAATAAACATTTTAGCAATACATGCAACTTGTGGATAAAGAAATCAAAATTTAATCTTTGAGAATATAAAAAGAAATGGTTGGTCTGTAATTTGTACCCAGCTCCAAGGAAAAATCAGAAATGAATGGTAAAGCGAGGAACCCTCTAAATTGCATGTTTTAAGAGTTTTGGGGTTACTATAATTGTCTTGTGAATTGGAACCCTTACAGGCTTTAAAAAATCAAATCAAATTCATAAACTTAAAGAACATTGAAAAGAAATGACAGGAATAGGAATCGGAAACGTTGAAGTTGGTGCACTAATTACCATAATTCTCATATTTGCTTCAACTGTTTCATCGCAAAGTTCACCAGAGATACCCGAAGATAAATCACAAGTGAGTGCGTGGTTTGACGCCAACGTCATGCCTGCATCTGAGAGAACTGGCAGCATAGACGCTGTCCTTGCGCAGGCCGAAACTGAACCTACAGTGGTAAAAGTGGTGCAAGGTGGCGGTGGAGATTTTGAAACCATAACCGAAGCCATTGAGAGCGTTCCCGAAGGGAACGACAAACGCGTGATTATATCGATTGGACCTGGTTCTTATAAAGAGAAAATCAAAATTGAACGAACTAAACCATTCATTACATTCCATGGGGATCCCAACGGGATGCCAACTTTGACATTCGATGGTACCGCACATGATTATGGAACAGTAGACAGTGCCTCCCTTATTGTGGAGTCTGATTTCTTCATGGCTGTTAATCTCATTATAGAAGTAAGCAACTAAGTATTGGACAATATATATATTCTTCTAACCAATTTTTTACTGAATATTTATTGTATTTCTTGGCATATACATAGAATTCTGCTCCGAGACCAGACGGGAAAACGGTCGGAGCACAAGCTGTTGCCCTGAGAATCTCTGGCGATGAGGCGGCTTTCTATAACTGCAAGATCATTGGTTTCCAAGATACATTATGTGATGACAGGGGAAACCATTTCTTTATGAACTGCTATATTCATGGCACTGTTGATTTCATTTTCGGAAGTGGAAAGTCTTTGTATCTGGTAAACCATTATTTTTAAAATAAACTAATTGGAGAAGCTGACTGACAATGGTAATTATCATAATTAATCATGCGTTACTTCCATAAACATGATGCAATGGAAAATGCACCCGCTATCATAAGTTAAATACGTTAAGCTTAACAACACATGCGATTTTTTTCCCAGTACTATAACACCATTCCATAATTTGATCATGCAGAACACAGAATTATACGTAGACGGGGATACGGGACTAACAGTAATCACAGCACAAGCAAGGGAAAGTCAAGAGGAGAACACTGGTTATTCTTTTGTGCATTGCACCATTACTGGAACAGCGCAAGGTGCATATCTGGGTAGAGCTTGGAAGACCAGTCCAAAAGTTGTTTATGCCTATACTGATATGAGCGAAGTCATCAATCCCGAGGGATGGTCTCATAATTTACAACCTGAGCGCGCCCAGTAAGTTTCATTTACATATCTTTTTTCCCCCCATGACTAAGCTTCACCTTCAATCTTAACCCTCCAAAAGCAAGCTGCTTCTTTCTTTTTATTACACTGATTAGAGAAGTTGACAATGGTGCTTTTTCTGGGGGTTCATTTGCAGAACTGTTTTCTACGGAGAATACAAGAACACAGGGCCAGGAGCTGATCAAGCTGGGCGAGTGCCATTCGCTGTACAGCTAACTGAGAACGTTGCCCAAGAATTCTTAAATCTTGGCTTCATTGAGGGTAGCAGATGGTTGCTTCCGCCACCAAATATCTAAATCAACTATTAATCTAGAAAAAATGGATAAATTTATCATTTATTAAGAATATATATATACTAACCAGTTAAATCTTACTTCGATTAGCATAAGAATTGTTGCTAATCTAGTAAGACATAGGTTCAAGTGTGCAGAAGCGCATTATTCTCCTATTTAAAGCTCGGGGAGGGATTATAAATAATTCTAGGCATTGTATAAAAAAGAATATAGAAGTTATGGATAGTTACTGATATTGTATGAAAAAGAATATATATACTATGTTTTGGTAGAAGTATTGTTTTTATATAATATTTTAGTGTATAAGTTAATAATTAACTAATTCAATCGGTAATATTTAGTTATATTAAGAGAATAAAGACTAGAGAGGAACACATAGTGTTAATCAAGCAGCATGTAATTTTCTCATGCAAAGTGTTCTGTTTATTTATTTACTTTTTTTCTTTTAATTTTTATTACTTGAAATAAATAAGCTATTGTTTGTTACTAAAATTAGATTTTTGGAATTGGTGGTCAATCGGAACAAACTCAGAAACTCTATGCATGTGTGTTGAAATGGTTGAACTTTATGCTATTAAGATGGCTTTAGAGCTCTTTCATGATTCCCAGTGGAATAGCAAATTTGACCTTATGGTGGAATTTGATGCATTTGCAGATGTTGAATGGTGTTGTGGCAATTCTTCTACACCATGGGGCATTGAGTCTCTAGTGTGGTTGATATAGATACTTTGGTGAAAACTGTGGTGAAGTTAAATTTATACATATATATATATATATTTAGAGAGTCCAATAATTTAGTTGCTCCTTGTCAAAGTAAGGGATCATAGAAAACACATGTATTAAAGAGAGAAAAGAATTGTATGAAATTATGATTCCATCTCATCTCTATCCATTTTCAATAAGAAAATGACAAATCAGATTTTTCTTCTTAATTTTTAGTTTTTTTCTTCCTAATTTTTAGTTTTTTACTCCTGAACAAATTCAAATCCAACTAAAATGCTAAAATTAGGAGAAAAAAATCTAATTTATTATTCTCCTATTCGAAAGGAATAGGGATGACGTGAAATTACAATTTTATACAATTTCTTCTCCGGGTGACTAGAATTGTTTTTATTCTATATGGGACCTTATGATAATGCTGATGTAATAATAAATCATAGAAGTGTAAATGTAATGAAACTTTTAAAGAGTATAATTGTCAAATAACATAACAGTGGGGTACCTTGAAGACTTCCCATGAAATGGTTGAATTCATCTTGTAGTCGCCACTCTGAACACTTCATTTTGGAACTTTGCAATTTCTTTAAACTATAACAACCAAAATACTTGTCTCAACCTAATAACAATGTCTTACTATTACAAGGTTCCTAAACGCATGGGTACAAATTAGAAAACTAATTAACAACCCTTTAACTTTGCTCAAAACCTTCCAAACATCATGAGAGCTTCCCAAATGTAAGGAAAGGTGTCTAAATTGTCTCCTAAACATAAGTTTTCATGTTTTGAAACTTCATACAAAACTTCCAAATTGAATTTCTTTTTAAGAAAAAAAAAATCAAACTTGCACTTTAAAACGATAGTTAAGGGATTTCTTAAGTTGGTTAGAAATAGACCTGATCATGGGTCGGATTACCCATCCAAACTCAAAGGTTCACATGAAAAATAGAAGAGTTTGAATAAAAATATAAATATAAAAAATGGGTTTGGACAAAAAATAAGGCTCATTTTCTAAACGGGTTAGGCCTTAGATAAGAATTTTTGGTTCGGCCTGAATTTGACTAATTTTTTACTTTTAATGTTTTGCCGTCATTTTACTATTATATTGCTATAATTTTGTTGTATAACTCTTATTTTATTGTTAATTTTTCTATTATTTTAGAGGCATTTGCTTGCTAAATTGTAACTATTTTAGTGTTATGTAAGTATAAATACTTTTTTAAATATATTTTCAATTTGTTGAAAAATATTTATTTTAATATTTTTAGTGTATTTGATGTATTATATTTTTAAATTTTTTTATATACAAATTTAATACAGGCGAGCCAGTCGGACTTAAGTTTAGCATTTTTTATCCAGGTCAAGTTTGGACAAAATTTTAAGCCCATTTTTTTTATCCGAACCTAGATAATAGGCCTAAAATTTTGCATCGAGGTCCGAATAATAAAATTTAATTAGAAACAAACTCTTGAATAAAGGAATTAAATTTGATCTTCAATGAAAAGTTACATCTTGATGCTTATTTCGTTGGCTTCTTTGGCTGATGGAGTTGGTATCATTTTTATTTATTCCATAGCTTCTCGAGGAACTCCTCTTTACTCTAAAAGTCTCATGGAATATAGGCTTTGAAGTCTTTAATTCTAGCTTGGAGCAAGCTCCTTAAATGTCAAACCTATGCACACCAAGGAAACCAATTTTTTTTCCCCTTACCAAATAAAATTGAGCATAACCTATCCCTTAGACCCATTAGCTTCAAATCTTTGTTTTGAGTTTAACGCTCTATTTGTTTTTATTGAAAATGATTTCTAAAAAATGATTTTTGGAAAATAATTTATTTTTCTAAAAAAGTTAATATTTTTTGGTATTTTGATGAATTTGTATAAAATAGTTTCTAGTGTTCGTGATTTCCTAAAAATATTTCATAAAAGCTATTTTCAATGAAACAATCATGCATTTGAGATTTATGATAAGTAGTGAATTGATTACAAAGTGATGTTAATGTGAAATTATAGTAAATAATGAATTTTCATGTTGTAAACTTTGTGAAATTTATAATTGAAACAAGATAAATGGTATGCATAATTTTTTTATGTGGAATAAAATATTATAATGAATTATTTGATTAAAGTGCTTATATGGTGAAAATAAATTACATGGCAATAGTGACTAAATTAAAAATATACAAAAGTTTCAGTGTGAAACAATTTAATATGTGAATAACAGTTTAATGGACGTGTTATGAGATGATGAAATATGCATAAAGTATTGTAAAAGTGAAATTATGGAAAAATATGTAATTTTATGATGATAATGACTAAATTGTTAAACATGAGAAAATATGTGGATGAAATAATAGAAGTGAAACACATAGAAATTTGATATGTGAAATAAGATTTTGAAATAAATTATGTGATTAAGGTGTAACAATAAAGAAAATTGATTTAATATGATTAATTTAGTAAATATTGAACTTTTATGAAAAAAAGGACTAAATTGAAAAGTTATGAAAGTTTTAAGAAAATATTTGATAATTGAAGAATGTAGTAGAGAATGTAACATCCCGGCGCTTTGACATGATGTTCGAGTCGAGTACGGCGGTGTTACAATGAATAGAATTATAACATTCCGAAATAGGGCCTAAACGGAACAGTGGTTGCGAAACCACAAATTCAGGGTATAAAAAATTAAAATAAGTGATTTAGAGTTGTTTAAAAGGTAAGATAAGTTTAGTAACACCTCAAGCTTGACTCGGTGATGGTTTGGGCGTAAGGCGTTACATTTATTGGTATCGAAGCGAGTTTAGTCGGTTCTCGGAGCAGCTAGTGTGAGAAAAAGTCTAGCTATACATGCCATACTTGTATTTTGATAGTGTGACGACTCGACGATTTTTAAATATTTTGTCTTATTGTAATGGATCCCGAGTGAGCTGGTGATGATGATGTAGAAAGTAATGCGCTTTGCTCCGTAGAAGGGTAGCGCCATCGAGAATAGGCGATGTGATTAATCGGGGAGGAGTGACTCGAGAAGCTCTCTTCCAAGCTTTGAATGATTTGTTTACCGAGTTCGTTAAATGCGAATCCGCAGTTAGACCTCCACCCCTCATGATTCTCGGGCTACCCATGTAGCTCAAGCTCCCCAATCACAGTGCAGTGATAAGAGAAAAGCCACCAGTTGATAGAATCAGAAACAAGGGGCGAAGAGTTCCGAGCAACAAAAGATGATGATGCGAAAGAGCGAATTTTGGTTAGAAAATACTATCGAGTCTTTGATGAGTTATCTTGTACACCGAGGAATGTATGGAATGTGTAGTATCACTTCTTAGAGACTCGACCTACTACTGGTGGAAGACACTTGTATCAGTTGTACCAAAGGAGAGGTCACTTGGGATTTCTTTCGGAGGAATTTCATAAAAAGTACATCATCGAGGTTTATTGACCGAAGAGAAAGGAATTCTGGAATTGAAACAAGGTAATATGACGGATCGATGAGATTGTGCTTAAATTATCGGCAACTTAACAAGGTAACGATGAAGAACAAGTATCCATTGCCTAGAATTGATGATCTGTTTGATCAATTGAAGGAGCTCTTGTGTTTTCAAGATAGATTTGAGATCCGGATATTATCGGTTGTGAGTTAAAGAGTCGATGTCTTGAAGACGCTTTCCGGACTAGGTATGGTCATTATGAGTTCCTTGTGATGCCATTTGACTTGACTAATGCTCCCGCCATTTTCATGGACTTAATGAACCGAATTTTCGACCGTACTTGGATAAGTTTGTAGTTTTGTTTATTGATGATATCTTGATTTATTCTCATGATGAGACCGAGCATGCAGAGCATTTGAGAACAGTTTTTCAGATTCTGAAAGATAATCAGTTGTATGTCAAGTTCAGCAAAAGTGAGTACTGGTTACGAGAAGTTGGTTTTCTTGGACATATTGTTTCAGGTGAAGGTATTAAGGTTGATCCGAGCAAGATTTCAGCCATTGTTGATTGGAAGCCTCCTAGAAATGTATCAAAGGTTAGAAGTTTTCTTGGTCTTGCCGGATATTATAGGCGATTTGTAGAGGGATTTTCCATGATAGCTACCCCGCTGACAAGATTGCTGCGAAAGGATGTCAAGTTTGAATGGATGAGAAGTGTCAACGAGTTTTGACAAGTTAAAAGCATTGTTGACTAAAGCTCTGTTTAGTGCAACTAGAACCGTAAGGAGTTTGTGATTTGATGATGCGTCCATGAATGGACTTGGTTGTGTACTTATGCGGGAAGGAAGGTAATTGCTTATGCCTCTAGACAACTAAAGCCACATGAGAAGAACTATCCGACACATGATTTAGAGCTAGTTGCCATTGTTTTTATTTGAAGATTTGGAGACATCATTTGTACGGTGAGAAGTGCCACATATTCACCGATCACAAAAGTTTGAAATATTTGATGACTCAAAAGATTTGAATTTGAGGCAAAGAAGATGGTTAGAGTTGATTAAAGATTATGAGCTAGTGATCGATTATCACCTGTAAGGCAAACGTTGTTCTTGATGCTTTGAGTAGGAAATCTTTATTTGCATTAAGAGCTTTGAACACTAGTCTAGCCTTATCGGATGATGGTTTTATCTTAGCTGAGTTGAGAGCTAAACCGATGTTTCTTGAAGAAATTTGTGAAGCTCAAAAAAAAAATGACATGATGAGTTGTTAACCAAAAGAGATCGGTCTGAGTCGGATGTAGAGTCGATTTTGGATCGATTCGACGGTTGTTTGATGTTCCGAGACAGGGTATGCATACCGAAGAATGATGAGCTTATTCGAAAGATTTTACAGGAAGCATATAGTAGTTCTTTGTCTATTCATCCATGTAGTATAAAGATGTATAATGATTTAAAAAAAAATGTACTGGTGGGTAGGAATGAAAAGGGACATTTCAGAGTTTGTTTTTAGATGTTTGATCTGTCAGCAGGTAAAGGTCGAACATCAGGTACCTTCAGGTTTATTGCAGCCTGTGCTAGTCCCTGAGTGGAAATGGGATCGAGTTACTATAGATTTTGTGACAGGATTGCCGTTTACACCGAGAAAGAAAGATGCAGTATAGGTTGTGATTGATAAGTTAACGAAGTCGGCTCATTTTATCCCAGTTCGTATGGATTATTCACTTGACAAGTTGGCCGAGTTGTATATGTCAGAGATAGTCAAACTACACAAGGTACCATTATCGATCATTTTAGACAGAGATCCAAGATTTACTTCACGGTTTTGGAAGAAATTACAGAAGGCTTTGGGCACAAAGTTGAGTTTTAGTACAGCTTTCCACCCTCAAACCGACGGTCAGTCAGAGAGAGTTATTCAGGTACTTGAAGATATGCTTAGATGTTGTGTACTGGAATTTCAAGGCAGTTGGGAAAAATATTTACCATTAGTAGAGTTTGCCTACAATAATAGTTATCAGTCGAGTTTGAAGATGGCACCTTATGAAGCTTTGTATGGACGTAAATGCCGCACACCTTTATATTGGACAGAGCTTAAAGAAAGCTAGATTTACGGGGTTGATCTAGTTAAAGAAACGGAAGAAAAAGTGAAAGTTATCAGAAATTGTTTAAAAGCAGCTTCAGACAGACAGAAGTCGTATGCAGATTTAAAAAGAAAAGAGATCGAATATCAAGTTGGTGACAAAGTTTTTTTGAAAGTATCCCCGTAGAAGAAAGTTCTCAGATTTGGCAAGAAAGGCAAACTAAGTCCATGTTTTATTGGACCGTTTGAAGTGATTGAGAGAGTCGGACCATTAGCATATCGGTTAGCTTTACCGATTGAGTTAGAGAAGATTCATAATGTATTTCATGTGTCTATGCTACGTCGTTATCGTTCAGATCCGTCACATGTGATTTCTCAAACAGAGGTTGAGATTCAGCCAGACATGACTTACGGTGAAGAACCGGTAAAGATTCTAGCTCGAGAGGTAAAGCAATTAAGGAACAAAAGTATTGTACTTGTGAAAGTACTATGGAATAGACATGGGGTAGACGAGGCTACATGGGAACCCGAAGAGGCTATGCGAAAACAGTACCCATATCTCTTCACAGGTAAGATTTTCGGGACGAAAATCCCTAAAGGGGGGGAGAAATGTAACATTCCGAAATAGGGCCTAAACGGAACAGTGGTTGCGAAACCACAAATTCAGGGTAAAAAAAATTAAAATAAGTGATTTAGAGTTGTTTAAAAGGTAAGATAAGTTTAGTAACACCTCAAGCTTGACTCCGGTGATGGTTTCGGGCGTGGGGGCGTTACATTTATTAAATGGTTCAGTAGTAAGAAGAGGTCGGTCAGATCGAGTTTTGAAACAGGGAAACTTTAACTAATAAACTGTACTAATTGGATAAGTCAAAATTCTAGAAAAAATTAGTAGATATATATATGAGTCTAGTTTCATGAAAAATTTACGGATCTTAATTTGAGTTTTGAAACTCGAGAAATGAATTTTAAGTAACCATGACGCAGAAAAACAGTTTATTCGAAAATTAAAATAAGTGATTTAGAGTTGTTTAAAAGGTAAGATAAGTTTAGTAACACCTCAAGCTTGACTCGGTGATGGTTTCGGGCGTGGGGGCGTTACAAGAATCTTATCAATTTAAAAAATATTTTACAAAAAAAAATTTGGTAAAACATTTTATAGAAATAAAGATAGTAATTTTACATGAAATCAACATAAGAAAACAACATAAGAAAAAGTCGAAAATATTTTTCGTAAAAGCTTTTTCGTGGAAACAAAGTAAATCCAATTTTAATATTTTTTAATTAAAAAAAAAGTTAAAAGTGAAATCCACAAGTGTTCTTCAACAATAGTAAAACCACTTGCTTCCAAATTTTGCTTTAACTTCTTCAACAATTTTCTAGGAATCAGTTATGAGTCAACTATAGACACCACTTTGATGTTGGAGTTTCTTAATTATAAGTTTTAGATTTCTTTTTATTTTTAGAGTTTATTTCTTTCTTAATTTTTATTTTTAATTATTTTAAATTCTAAAAAAGTTTAGAAAATTTATAAAAATTTCAAAAAATCTATAATAACTTATAAAAAGTATAAAAACGCTAATGGAGAATTTATAAATAAAAATAAAAATTCTAAAACAATTATTGATAAACTTATAAAAATTTAAAAGATTTTTAAAATCATTTATTTTGTAACACCCTATATCCTATTTGGTTTTAGAATCCAAATGTGATGCCAAATTCCATCGAATTCAAAGTTAGGATTTAAACCCAAACTCAATATCCAAAATCCAATAGTATATCTCGAGACAACAAAGCTGTCTTGAGACAAACCTCCCTTGGTTTAGTATTTTTGCTTTGATGATGATATGTCTCGTGACTTTGGGGTTCAAGTCTTGAAACTTAGTCTTTCCTATCTTGAGGCGCACTTCCGTTATTTTCCTAATTTAGCTTCAATGTTTGGATGACATTTCGAACTTGGCTACCTAGCGTTTATCGTAGACATGATAACTGGTACACGAAAGGTGCGTTCTTCTCAATCTTTTCGTACTAGGGAAAGGTCCTCTCAATGCTTTAACGCTCACACCAGAAATGGAACAAACTGTCTCAGGATGTTCTGAACCCAACTCACATATCACTTTAATAGGTGAACAACCCAACCCTTGGAATATACTATAGCCCCAAGTGACGAAGAGTCGAAATCGATGTGCCAAACCTTTCCATTGATGTGAGCTCTTAGGGAAGAGTAGCCTATTATCTCTAGAGTAACTTTAATCTATTGAGCGACGACCCTTCCACTCGGCACAATCAAATCACTAAAGCTGACTTTCGTCCTTACTAGATAGATGGGTCTTACAATTAAACTTCTTTCTGACTTTGCACTCGAGGGCCAATCTTCATCTGACTCGAGAAAACCTTTACACACCTCCATTACCTTTTGGGAGGCTTACGCCCCGTAGAAACTATCCTTTTAACCCATAGGTGTGTTAACAAAGGTTAGTAAATTTAGCCATAGTTTTTCGTCTTATTTTTCACGCATAATATTAATTGTGATACAAAAATATTAAGTTATACACTATATGTGAATATGATTTAGAAAGTGAGTCAAGGCTAAAAGTTTTAAGATGATGGTTTAATAAAGTAATAACTAATGATTCCTCTTGTTTCGTGTTCAATGTCCCTTTATCATAAAAGAAAGGGAATAGCTTGGGTGTATCCCAATGAATTTAGTGTAACATTTCGTAGTGATGCTTTTCATGACACGAGGCGTCAAGCATTAGGTACTTACGTATAAATATTTTATATTAATGGTGCATCATATTTTATTATTACTAACATCTTTTTTGTCATTTGGAGTGGGTCATTTATTCATTCCAAAATCAAATATATATATATATGGCGCATGTATGTATATGTATATTTGTCTGGTCGGAGGAGATTGTGGCACGTGACAGAAGTGGTCCCATTGCATTGAGATGAGGTAGGAGATCTTCATTTTGGATTTGGGGATTCCAAACACTTCTTACCCTAATTAATTACAATTAATCTCTAAAGTCTAAACTTAATTAATAAATTATAAAGCATAGCCGTTGGTCCCCTTCATTTTGGTGTATTGGTTATAGGAAGGGATGGAAATGGTCTCCTGTCCCTATCCTTGGATTTGGAGGCAATCTTGTAAACCAAATTTATTCACATTTAATCCCATTTTCTGCTCACTTAATCTTTAAAACACAATTAAATTAAGCTTATTTTTTAGAAATGAGCAAAAATAGTCTATATTTTCGTGAGAGAATTTGGAAGAAATTATTAATTCGTAAACCGTATAAAAGCTCTATATATTTATTAATATCTTAATTCAATGATATGGGCATTGTTGTCAAAGTAAGAAGAGATAGATTTGACTGCGTTGAAACGTATTATCATCCTCATATTCATAGATTAGAGAGATTATGGATAATTTTAAGTATTATATAAAAAAATAAGACATGAATTTTAAAAAGTATTTAAGTTTATATAATTCAAATATTACTTAAGTTGGCATCCTAATTATCAATGGCTCCTAGAACTTAAGAGTAAATTAGAAAACACATAAAAAAAAAGTCATTAAATTTGGAGGTGATTTAAAAAAAAAAAGAAAATTTAAATGTGATTTCGAAATTCATATTTCAGATGGGAGTTATAGTTATGTGATTGACTATTGTTGCCCTAAGCATCACCCTCATTTGCAGGAGCTAACTAAAAAAAAGAAAGGGTAATGGTGAATAATAAAATGGAAAGTAATAGTATTACGTTAATGAGGGGCAGTGCAGGCGTGCTATATATGTTAGTTAAATATAAGAACTGAGCTTAGAAAACAAATAATAGTATGGTGTAAGTAATAACAATGGAGGCAACAGTTCAATTATGAGAAGGAGGGCGTGTTCTAGGTCTGGAATAATCAGAGAAAAACCCACTACGGTCATCCAACTCCTTGGCCGAAGCTGAAACACCTACTGCAGTCTTTGACCTTTCTTCTCTTCCCTTCCTCTCACGGAAAACTATGCTTTTAAGTGATGTTTCTGTTGGTTGCTCCTTGTTCGGCCGTTTAACACTTCCCACCACCTGCAATTATGTATAACAAATCCCAAATAAGAAACACAAATCAATTAAGGGTATTAGTAGTGAGAGAAGAAAGGTTTACCTTGGTAGAAAAAAGATGTTTCTTATTGGATACATCATTGTTGTCCATGACTACTCCAAGATGTCGTGCATTGCATGCATGCATGGCCAGGCACACAAAGATGAAGAAGAATAGACAAGACATGATTGGATTCGGAATTAAATCTAGTTGGTAAGTAAAATGTTTCTTGTGGTGGTATTTTGAATAAATATAAATGGCAGACTATTGCATGAAAGGCAGATGATTGCTGTGGGTGACACTGACTGTCTAAGAGCATGAGAAGAAACTAAATGCCGCCCCCAGAAACTTAGACCCTTAATCCTACCAAAGGAGAGAGCTCCAGCAGCACCATCAAACTTTAATTGCAAGTATATATATATATATATTTTCATTGGCGTGCGTGTAACTCATGTTAATTGCTTAGTGATTTGTGAAGCAAAATTGTAGACGAGATGGATGTAGTCAAAAAAGGCACATTCACGAATGACAAGAGTAGAACAGTAATGGAGGAATACAAAATGCAACATTTTCCCATATGGAGAGCAATTCCAATTCAATTGTCGCCTGCTTTTATGACCACCCCTCCTACATTCACCACAACAATTACCGACAATCACTATTTTATTTATTACAATAACTACGCTGATTTTTTTCGTACTGTTAACAATCCCCGGATCTTGGGTCGACAAAACTACCTTTTTTACTGCCAACTTGTCCACTTCAACCCTGTAGCCCTGCCTAATCTAGTCTACTCTCAAACATAGGAAATAAACTTGTAGGTGTGTTAAAAGTACTACTAATCGAATTTCTGTAAATGCAAGATCAAAAGTCTGCTTTATTTTTATTAAATTTGTGGGTGTAGTTACAATACTACTTAAAACCCAAAGTAAAGTTAGAGTTTCGGATCCACTGCCACCATTCTCATACAAACATCTAACAAAACAATGTACGCCTTTCTCTCTCTTTCTCTCTCCTTTTGCTGCTTCAGCTGTGGTGGGATCGAGATTCAAGACCAATGTGAATGGCATTACCAACGCCAACCCTCGTACTCATTGCTGATGACCAACTTCTATTTTTCAAATTAAAACAATAACAACAACAAAAACCAATACAACTGTTAACTTCTCATGCTTTCTTTTCTATCCATAACACCATCTGATTCACTAACCTTGCCTTCATATTCACGCAACCAACCATCATCATATATTTATACAAGAGGAACCGGCCATTTTCTGATCCCAACAACCTCAAAAAGGTTGGCATTGCCATTGGCATCAGCATCACATATGCTAAAAGACCAGGATATTTGTTAATGAACTAGAATGGATGAAGCATGTGTCCAAGGAGACAGCACATCATCACATTTGGAGAAGAAGATTATTCACTGTGTCAGTAACAGAATTTGTTCTCTGCAAGTCCTGCAATTTCCAATGTCAAATTACATCATTTCTTATAATTATAATAAACAATAAATTCAATTAGCTAAGCTGTTCCTTCCCTCGAATAATTTTCCTTTTCCTTTTATCTTTTAACAAATGAAAAACCACACTCGACTGAACCAAGTAAAATCTGCAAGCTAAAAATCTTAATTGTCATATTGAATCCTAACCATACCTGAATAATCATCTCATCCGGGATATGTGGCAAAACCTCTCGTACAGTCTCAGTCATGGCAAGTATGTTTGCTATGTTGCCATTTCCTGTACTTGGGGTAGTCCTCATACGTAAACTGCCAGCATTTCCAGGGTATCTTCCGCCGACATTTGGTGGAACTGATGAAACAGATGCAGCGGCCTGAGACAGATTCATGGACCAGGGGCTCCGAGCAGTATGTTCAACAGCAGTATCTCCGACAGATGCAAGATGCCTCATCATCATATGAACTCTCCCAAGTCCAACAGATCCAACACCGGTAGAAGGACCTGCTCCATCAACACTCTGGGTTGGCCAAGAATGCAGCCATCCTGAATCCAGTTCTGCACTCCTACAAAAACCAAATAATATATATCAATAAGCATCCTGAAGAACAACAAAGAGAACAATAATTTCCAACTCACTTCCAAAATCAATTTTGGGTTTGCAACAAACATTATAACTTAGGCATCTGAAAGTTGCCATCTCCCTTCTGACTCCTGCATCAACAGAAGAAATAATGCAGGCAATGCAATTTACTTCTTTCTAAAACCAGAGGAACCTTTCTCTTTAAGGACATGGATATTGAGTGATAACAGCAGCAGATGTAGGGCAGCAGTTTGCTGCTAATGGAGTTGAAGTCCATCAAAATCCCACCTACCATTCCCCCAAACCTAAATTAATTCCTTCCTTGAGAAAGAAAGGAGGCAGACCACCAGTTTAATCCTACCTAACAATAAATGAAATACTTATTACCCAAAAAATAAAAGAATTCCTTTGTAATCAGGATCAAGAGTAAAAGTTTCCCATCTCAATTTGAACTTCTAAATGATTGTTCAAACAGAAGGTACAACACATGGTTATTTCAAAACAAGCTGGGGCAAACCACCTTTGACCCTCACTAACAGAAAATCCATAAACTATGCAAGGCACAACAAAAGAATTCCAGTGATACTCAGGGCACTAAATGAATCATACTTTAATACTAACTTCTAGATTAAATGATTGTTCAAAATGAAAATACAACACACTGTTATTTCAAGGCAAGCTAGGGAGACTAATTTAAAGGAACCAAACCTCCAAGGGCTGCCCTCCACTGGGTTCTGCATTTGATTTGGGAATACTCCGGTAGCTAAAGTGTGACCAGGCATATTTTGCCGATCAAGTCCAGAATTTATTTGACGGGAATTCACCTCATTTTCAGTTCTGCCCAGGAAAAGTGGCTTTCTACATGTTGGACATGAGTAAGCTTCATTTAAGCCTTGGTCCAACCTGGCATGGTATATTAATATCCAGCATTAGGTTCAGCTGCACACATAGCAAATACACAAACCGAATTTGATAGTAGCATATAATCATACCAAGATCTCAAGCAAGAAAGATGAAAAAGGTGATTACAATGAAGCTTTTTAGCCTTGGCCATAGATTCCTGAGCTTTGCAAAGTTAGTTAGACATTAAGAAATCAATGGAAACTAGAAAGGAAACAATTAAAAAAACAAAAGCATACCCGACATATGGCACATTCATCATCATATGCCTGTATCTCTGCAGATGTTGCATCAGGAAGTGCCGCATGAAGAGCACCTAATGCCATTCTCAATTTGATAAATCCATTTATTCGTTTCACAATTGCAGTTAGCAATGCCTGCTCAAAAAAGTTGAATTGGTGAACAGAAGGAACATGTATTGGGATGTCAAATTATCAATATTGGGCTGTAAAATGCTCCAAATACAATGGAATATTTACGCGTATATTCAAGAAAAGAACTGCATCTGCTAGATGGAATGCCATGCCATGAAGCCACCAAATAAGCACATAATGGCCAACTGCCATTATCAGTGTTGCCAAGTCAAGGAAGAAACCTAGATTGCGAATAAGAATGCCCTTCCATTCCCAAAACGAACCTGTAGGTACAATCGTCAAAAGAAAATAAGAGGAAGAAAGTGCAGGGAACAAACAGAAGGCTAACAACAAGGAACCTCACCCTTTTCAGCCAGATAATAAATAAGAAAATAGCAATCATTCTAAAAGGGGGAAAATGTCACATAGTAAAGGAATGCAAAGAACTTAAGATGAAACCTGCAAGCCTAGAAAAATTTTAACTAGAAGCACGAACGAATTTGCAAATAACCAGAAGGCATAAAATGTTGCAATCTGAAAGACTTGAACATAATAGCTCCAAGTCGTATAGATACTGAAGACTAGATCAAATTCTCAAATACAAGAACAGGTGCCTCAGCTTTTTCCATTTATTCATATGTCCTTACCTAGTATATATGAAAAACTAGAGTAACAAGGATTATGTTAATGAGAATGGAGATTATAATATAATGAGAACAATACAATGAAATCCCTTTGATTTATTGCTCACTTGCTTAGCAATCTCAGGAAACAAAACTCTTCAAGTCAATGACATTGTAAAGTAGAGAACCTTCAAGTATGAGAACATCCAGCCAACCTATCAACAAACAAAGTACTTACATCCATACCAAAAAAAAAAGAGCAAAAATACCTGCAACTGATAAATCAAATAGTTTTGATCTTTCGCAATCTACAGTGTTGCCCACTGCATGGAATGATATTTCAAGCAGCTGAAACCCATGAACCAAAATTGCCTGTATAGAATACCATATATAACAAAGCCACCTAATCAAACCAGGATCCAATATTTTCACTGAATAATAGTATTATACAACTTTATCAAAAAAAAGTGTTACATAACTTCAAGAATGATTGCATTTATCATAAAAACTGCACATGTATATATCAAGCATACCTGCAAGGTCTCAAAAGTAATACTGAGAGGCTCAAAAAACAACAGCAGAAACATAGACGGATTCAGTGTTTTGAATAGCACAAAGCTCAGCCCTATCCTGAGTGCACCCACAAAAAAACAAGTATATTTCACATATTTATGAACTTGTGCGAAGCCAAACTGCCTTCTTCCAAATTATAAAAAGTAGAAACTCCACTACCCGCAACTCAGGAACAAGTTTTTGTACTACACTGTTTGCCTTAAGCTTAGAATCACCAAAATTAACGTCATGGAATTGCACTCTAAAGGCACTATTGAGTTTAGACAGATAGAAACAAAGAAGTACAATTCTGAAGCTACTATTTACTTTAAGGCACTTTAGTGTTAGGACCTATCCGATAAATAAGGTTATTTGTGTAAGATAACTTCAAAATACTGTACAGGCTTCAATAATATTTTCAAACTCATCTTTCTATTCTTCTTTTGGTGTTCAGAGTGGCAGTAAGTCCCAGCCACCAAAATAGAGGCATCAACAACAGAATTCATATTCCTATTAAAAAATAACTAACATCATTATAGCCTTTGAGTTCTAATGCTGCCATGCATTCTAAAAGTATGATAATGCTATTCATTCTATGGTAATTTTAAAAAAACGAAAAGAAAAAGAAGGGATGTTGTTTATGGATGTATTTCCTAATTCACAAAAGTACAAGACATAGAGCAATACCAGAAGAAACTGAAAGATAGGACAAAGAGAAACACTGAAAAGACACGGAAGTATGCCCACGGTGTAACAGAAGGAGATGCATTCAAATGCTCAAGTCTATCCCTGCCCAAAGCTTGAAACATCTGTAGTGTGTGCTCAAGAAAATGTTAGGATACATAAGAAGCAATTCAAATTCAATCTCTTCCATCCTCAGCTAAAAACAAGATTTCCATCACAAATAGTATACCTTTAGACAACATATAACAGTCAACCAGATTAACCAAAGACCTGCTTGGATTATTGTTGGTGGAATAACTAATGGTAAAAAGGTCCCCTGTGCAATATCCACCAATATACATATCAGAATTAGCGAAAAGAAAGAAGAGGAAAGAAAAAACCTTAAAAGCATGTCAAGAGAACTTAAGATGAAAATGGTCCCAAATATTTACCAATTTCAATCCTGACTTAGTTTCACCTTAAGAAAGTATCAGCAATTCAATCACAAACAACTTATGCCAACCCACACAACATATTTAGTTCAATTAATCAATTCAGCTGGCAATACAGCAGTACCTATTGTCATACACTACAGATACAGTGCTAGAAAAAAAAATCTTGGGGATGGTATGCTGATTTCCTGTAATATATCCATGAGGACCATGAGGTTTCTACAAGCAAACAGACTGATAATTTAATCAAAGAAGTGTAAATTGATCTTCTTCTTCCTCAAGGGGCTTTCCTCTCTTTCCTTTCTCTTTATTCTACTGACTAGGTTGCCATTCTCTGAAAACCACGTATATCCTCATTTTGTCCATATGCATCTTCCATCCAATCCTTCAGTCAAAGAAATATTCCTTATGCATTATAACAAAAATAAAGAGTTCTCTTACACCCTCACACAAACAATGAAGTTTACAATCCACCCATCCTTTGGTGTATCCATCATATTGCAAAACCATCAGCATTCAGCATATCTAAGGTTGACCACAAAGTGGCCCTTGAGATGAGCCATGACCAAGGGAAAGATACTATTCTTATTTGGTGAGAAAATAAATGGTGATCAAAGTTAGTCATCACGAATTGTACAAACCTAACTTCAGCAATTTAATATACTTCCTCAAGAAACCAAATATAATTGAACAAGGGGACCTTATCCTGAATACTGTCTCAGGAATCCGAATGGTGAGCCAGACCAAAAATAATTCACAACAGCTGGTAGTTCAATGTTCACCAGGTGGTCTCCAGCCATCAAGAAGCCCAATATGATGACATTCTGATACAAGTGACCAATACTCATCAACTCAAAAAGCATCTATTCCTCATTAAAGTACTAATAGTTGTGTTAAAACCCTAGAAAAACTTAAGCATTTGCCTGTCCAATAAAATGTAACTATTCACAATCAAATCTTCAATTAAACCTTTGACCAAGAGCACCAAGAACTTCCTCAATTTAAATATGCCCTAAGCACCGTCATCTCTGTCAGTTTTCTGCATCATCAAATTTACTCTCCATAACCATACTCTCTTAAGAAGAAAGAAGGAAATAGCGTGTTCATATGCCTTAAGGAGATACAGACTAAACATATCAGAAATCCAGGAAACCATCCATTACAGGTTAATATTGTTTAAATCAGTTAAAACATTTACCTTGTAGATAACATAGTTGATAATGCATTCTATTAATTTCCGAATTTCTGAAGAGTATAACTGACCAAAGAATACAGTCTGCACATGGAAGAAGGAACCGCCAAAGAGTGAAACAAGGTTAAAGTAAGACGGCATAAATTTACTATCACAATAAATAATTACTCTTAGATATATGAACTCCAAAATGAACCTGCCTATTTCATCAAAGCTCAAAAAAAATTTACTTAGGAAATGGATATCAAAAGCCCACTAATTAGCAAGAACCTAGCTGAAGTTCATTTTCATAATTTCAGACATGGAGCACTTGTAAATCGAATCATGAGAACTTCAAACAATTATCAGAAAGTGACATATATGCTTCACATTTCCACAGGTTTTGTTTAAAGCCAGGACTTGGAATCAAAGTATCAATCTGGTTTCAGAGTGTTCAGAGTTTCAAATGATTCTTCCAATGTAATAAATAATTTTGACAACGTCATTTACCTTGCAAAACTATCTCAGCATATAGCTGCTTCATATCAGAGTAATGTCTTAAGACAGATAACAGTTATCAGCTCTCATTATAAATTCAAAATTTCAAAATCATTAATACTTAAAGGCTCGTGGAAACAGACTAAACTAACCTTTAGAGTAAGGATGACTAGAATAAATACATTGAGCACAAAATTTGCCAGCAGAGCCATGATGGAGTAAGAACCCAAAAGAAGCTCAGGTACATGGTTGACATTTTCCGTATGAATAAAATTCTCAGTAATTAACCCATCAGTTTGAAGTAGTGAAAATTCTGTCCGAAGTTGAAGAGCTATAAAGCTTAAAGCTGTAGAGAACACTGAGATCACCAAGTAGTTCACACCCATTGGTGACAAACACAACTTTTCCACCAAAAACGAACTTGCTGATTTTCATTAGAACCAACTAAACATAACTAATCACTGGGCAATAATAGCAAACTTCGAAATTGGCACAATCAATGGTAATGAAGTCAATTACTGAGGCTACTTTGCAACCATACGAACCTGAAAAAACATGCCCAATATAACCAACAAAAGGGGAAAAAATAACAAATAGTAGAATTTCTTGAATTTTTTAATGACGAATTTTCAGCTTCTAAAAGATCATATCCTTTTCTTATCTCATTAATTGGTTCCTTTTAAAGAAGACATATGTAGATGGAATATGAAACAGCCACCATATAAAGCATAACTATATTGAATGACCACCAAAAAAAAGCAAAATTATATTCAGGGAATGATTTATATTACAATCAAAGAAGAAGTTTATACCATTTAACATTCATAAAAAATCTCATCCTGATTGCCACAAATAAAAACTGAAAACCGAAAGAATATGGAGGACCAAATAAAATTAGGGCACTGAACGGAAATTGTAGCAAGAACATTTATTGAATTGGAGATATTAAATTTTTTTCCATAAAGATCAAGAATTGATAGATTCGAGAAGCTAAATGTAAGAATTTATAGATATTTTAAGTGAATAAAAGATATATAGGATGAAAAGAACACGAAACCTGATTCGATCTAAAGAAGATGAAGAAAATGCTATGACGAGTTTTCGCAATTCACCGACAATTTCTTTCCCTTTCTTTAAAGAAAACTCTGAGAATTAAACGAGCAGTTATTTTTTGCGGGAAACGCAAGAAAAAAAAGAAGAAGAAGAAAAACTCGTCATCCTATTATTAATAATTTTATTTTTAATTTAAGAGAAGAAAATAGTAAAAATTATTTAAAAATTAAAATTCTTTACCTAAAACAATTAATAATAGTTTCTTAATATATTTATTTATTTGTATATGCCTGAAAATGAAATAACTTTTAAGAAGAAATTGAGTAACATCGTGCTCAATTAATTAAAAAAATTAATATAAGATAGCACAAATTTATTTATTTATGAGTTTAGAAGAAATTATAAATTGTTTAAAACATTATATTATATCAAGAATAACTTCAATGTTTACATTATTATCCAAAATCAAGTGCAAAAAACTGGCGAGGATATGCCAAAAGTAGAGGTGAAGTTTTTAATAAGCAACAGGATTGAATGATGCCTTCATCAATTAATATAGTGTAACATACAGAATGTACATACAGATTGGCAGAGAAAATACTCTCTCATTACTCTTCTATTTTCTTTTACTCCAACTTCTCCCTCCAAATAATTCCTATAATAAAAAATAAAATAAAAAACTCCATAGTAATCATAACTAGAATCATGGAGAAGGCTAAAAAAATCTTCTCCTTGCCAAGTCATAATGAAAGCTTTTCCTCTCTTCATTTTATAACTACAGCAAAGAAAAATATGAAATCACACACTATTTATACAGGTGGAGCTTATGTTGCCCCTACAAAATCAATCATACATCCAGTTCTGGAGCTTCAGATCGTGTTTGTGATCCTCCTTGTGACCTTGATTCGGATATCCTAGCTGCCACCTCGGCCACTACAAGCCTTGTCAACAGTAGCCCTGCAACTAGTGCTGCTCCCATGAGCATTGTGAAAACCGCGCTCCAGCTCTCGGCAGAGATGTAACCAGTTAATAATGGTCCGATTGCAGCACCAACAGAACCTGTTCCATCTATGATTGCTGTTACCGTTGCCAATGCCTTGGAGCTCCCTCTTAATGAACTGTGTGTTCCCAGGTCTGCCGAGACAGCAGTTGTTATAAGAGCATAGGGGCCATTTACGAACATTCCGCAGATGAACATGAGAGCTACATTCATGACCAAGGAAACGTGTCCGTAACTACGGTAGAAATAGAGAGCAGGGATAGCACAATACATAAAAGTTGCCGCAGTTATGGCTCTCGCATCTAGACGATCAGAAATGTGTCCAGCTAAGATTCCTCCAAGCACCCCTCCAATATCAAAAAAAGTCGACAAGTTTCCAGCCGCCTCATTGGATAAATATTTACCCTCAATCGCTGCAAGATCAAATAAAGAAAGGCTAATCAGAAATGAATCATCTATAGACAGCCAAGTTTAGCATGTTTAAAGGAATACCATATATCCAAATGGTATAACACAATATCTATCAACAGCATTCAAAACTACAATAGAGAAATGCATAGGAGAAGGAAATAAAGAAGAATACCTGTATGGCTAATGTAGTATGGAAGCCAATAGAGAAATGTGTAAGCGACCAATTTGGCAAAGAAGAGGCAGAAAGCAAAAGGAGCAACCCCAGGAATTTTCCAAGCCTCAATGAACCCTACAGCTTTTTCCTTGAGCTCAGTATTTGAGCCTAATAGAGGCTCCGTAACTCCCTCTTCCTCTTCATTCTTCCTAAGTGAATCCACTTCATCTTCTTCTCTATAAGCACCGACTGATTCGGGACTAACAGGCAGAAAAAAGAAAACCACCAAGCCCATGAAAGCAATAAGCAGACCTGGCACAACAAAGGACCAACCCCATCCATAGCTCAATAGTGCTGAAGCAATCAAAGAACCAGTAATGTTCCCAACAGATGTGTGAGCATTCCATATACCCATAATCAGCCCTCTCTTCTTCTTCCCAAACCATTTACCAACTACTGCAACAACCGAAGGCCATCCCGTCGATTGAAATAACCCAGCAATCATTTGCACTATCAGGTAGTAATAAAAGCTATGGATTTTAGCCCAATACCCAGCACCAAATAGTGAAGTAAACAAGCCAGTTCCAACCATTCCCACTGTCAGAAAGATCCTTAGGTTCATTCTATCACCCATGTGTCCAGAGAAGTACATTCCTAAAGCATATACTGAAAGAAAGGCCACATCAAGTTGACCAAGCAAGGCCGTCCCATCGGATCCATTAAAGGGCGCCCAACCATCTCCTAGAACCCATGAAAGTCCTTTGCTTTCTGGAGCACTAAGGTATGTTATCCTCCACGGGAACTTCAAGCCTACATCAGATGATTGGGGATCAAGGGCACTCTTGACAATGCTGGTGGTTTTCCTCGTCGCATGATAGCTAGCGTATGCGAAAAATGTTACAATCAAGACAATGGCTTGATGACTTTCATAGGAAAGCTTCGCTTTCTTAATGTATTCCAAGAATCGAATTCCAAGAGGCTTGCTATAACTTCTATCAGCTGGCAATTCATGTTCTGAACCCATATATTTTGATTCCCCCCGAATAAAAGAAAAAGACCAAGTAGAGCTCCAACTTCCCCTGGTACACCAAAATCAGACAGCCAATAAGCTACGTTAGATTGTTATTTGATATACAATTCCAAAGTAATAATTACTCAATTAAAAACAGAACTTAGTGAAAAGAAAAAGCAACAAATAAATAAATTTCTAAATCAAATCAAACAAAGAGAGAATACTTGATCGGGTATCAATCAGAAATAGTTAAAATTCGTCAAATGGTTGAAAATAGGTTATACTGTTGATAAGGCTCCTAGAAATTAATTGAGATGCTGCTAAAAATTCAGAATCCCCAGAAATATAACAATATCAAGTTCCTAAAGTTGAGATACTGTGCTGGAAAAGTCCATGAAATTCTAGTCAAAATTCAATAAAGTTTCAAAGTGGAAACAAGTCCTTCAATTAGAAACTTATAAAAGAAACGATATTCCTTGTCTTCAGTAAAGAAAAGACCCCAATTGCAGTTATTGCTTTGAATCATGAAACAGTCTCAAATTTAACATCGAATATTAACTGGACCCATGAAATAGATTGTAACCGAAGCAAAATTAGTTCCATAACAAATAATGATGCAACGTAGCAGAGGATTCAATGGAATCTTAAAAAAATCCAACAGGTTCATAAAAACGGCAGCTAAAAAAGCAAACAAAACACCATCAAACGCAGGTGTCGATACAGAATCCACATGGAAAAAAAACAGAGAATCGCCAAGAAACAGGTATCCAGAGTTTCCAATGATAATTTTGACCATTCCAAATAAAAATAAAACCCAAATGGTCAAATTTCCATCCTGGGGAGTTCCCCTCAACATTATCGCCAAAGCAATCTCAAAGAACCCAGAAAATTAGTATATATATATATAAAAAAAAAAAAACAAGTTTACAAGAATTACAGCTTCAATATTGACGAAACAGATACATTAAGGAAAATACAGCAGGAAGCAAAAGGATCGTTACCTCGAGCTTAGCTGACGTCACTAGATTGCTATGCTATTGCCTTTGATTTCTCTCTTTCTTTTTCCTAAAAATTCTCTTCTATTGTTTCTCTTCTCTGTTTTTTATCTTCTTCTTTTCCCCGGTTGTCAAAGTCACGGATTTTCAAGCTCCAAGTGCAGCGGGAGGGAGGACTCCAAAACTTGGCATAAATAATAATTTAAACAATTGAATTGTCAAATATACCCTTACTTATTTTCCTATTAGTATTCTACTTCCTCGTTTATTAGATCCCCCTCATTTTTATTAAACTGACATAATTGTCCCTCATCAGAACGTACCGGCCAAGCATTATTAAAAAAGCGAAGGCAAAGTCTTTGTGGTCCCAATTCCCACTACTAAAAAAGGTCAGTAGTTGAATTTTTATTAAGTTAATTATCAATTGGAATGAGATTCTATATTTGCATATAAAATTTGATAAAATTGTCATTTAGACTCCCAAAAATATTGATAAAATGTTATTTTGTCCCCTATAAATTTACTTGACTTCTTAATCTAAAATTTCTAATTTTGCAATTAAATCTAAGGCAAGAAATTGAGTATGCATGCATAAATTGCAAAAAAAAAAAAAGAAAAAGAAAAATGAAAATGAAAGTGAAATTTAATTTCCTTATCACCATAAAATAAAAAGCAGCTCAACTTCAGTGGCTACTATTTCTCTTTTTATGCTTTTCTTTTTCAGTATTCTAAGCCATTAAATTGGCTACCAATGCGATTTCTCCTTTTGCACATCCTAATACATAATAACGAATATAAAGGCAGGGGCCAGGGGGGTTTGAAAAAATTGAGACGTCTTCTTTTGGGAGGGACTACAAGGACTAAACCCGGAAATTGAGAATCAAGCAAAGAAGGAGGGATAAGTATAAATAATGTAGGTTATTCAACTCTTCACGTATGAAAAATGTGGAACCTTTCGGAGAAAAAAATATTTGTCAAACCAATAGGGACGGGGTATGAAATAAATAAACAAATCCAGCCACAACGTGCTTTTTTTGAGGCTTCAATTTGTTTTGAGGATAGGGTCAATTGGGTCACAGCGGTCAAAAAATAAGGAAAATGGCGAAAGGGTGATTTGTGGGAAACAAGGGAGGATATTTCCGTCAATCCACGTGAGGGCGAGAGTTAAATGATGGAAATGGCGGATGGAGTCGGAAAAGCATATTCGCATATCCGAGAAGAATTATTCTGAGAGGAGGCGTATATCCTCATCCTTCTTTCGAGGTTGGGACCCACAACTGCCATGTCGGATTTTGGAGAAATTACATGGCATGATTGTATTGTGTTTAGGATCTTAATACAAGTGGAACTGGACATAGTACTCGGCCAACCTTGTATTCCTTCGGGCTGCCTGTCCCTGTCACTGTCTTTACTGGCCGACAGAGGGTTCATCGAATCTATTTGAATAATTTTTTTAAAATAATTAAGTTGATAAATTTTATTTTATTATTTTAATTTAATTTAACTTTTAATCGAATTGAATAAAATTATTTAAATTAAATTAAAAAATTAAACATGTCAGTTTAATTTAAAATTATATATATTTAAAAAAATTAAAGCAAATTAAGAAAAGAAAATAAGATATCTTAATATGATAATTTTAAATCATTAATTAATTTATTTAGCTCCTAAAATTATTATTTTAGAATATTTTTAAAATTTTTATATATTCTTTAGAATTTTCTTAAAATTTTTTATAATTTTTAAAAATATAAATTTTGAAATTTTTAAAATATTTTAAATTTTAAAATCTATTTTGAATATCTTTTGTAATTTTTATTGAGAAACTAATTTGTTTATTTACGTAAATTTGTTATTAAAAATATATAATTCAATTCGATTCAAACTCAAATTTAAACTACTTATTTTACTTGACTCGAAAAATTCAATTTGATTAATTTAAAATTTTCTTTTTTCTAATTTTTTCGAATCAAAACAAGCAACCGCAATTTCTAATCTAATTTGGATAGTCTTTGGCTAATAAAACTGGAAGCTAAAAGTTTTATATTGGGCGTTATTGATAAAAATAAATAAATTGTTAATCTTTTATTAAAATATGGAATCCAGCTTGAGTGACCAATCCTTGACTAAGTACGCCATACCTTCTTTTGGTACAAGTCAGAATTGGTGCGCAGCCTATTCTCCTCCTGTTTTCAGTCATATAGTACTGAATGAATTGCTTGATGTGCATAGCAGATAGCACCATGTTCTCTACCCTACCTCTAACTTTGCCTGCAACTTGACTAATCGATGATTTTTCTTTTAATTTAATTTTAAATTTAAATATCTTTCCATAAATTTTACATTAAAAACAAAAAACAAAAATATTATCATAGTGATATTTATGCACATTATTATTGTTTATGAAACTGACATTTTTGGTAGGCTCTATGCATGTTAAACATGTGTATAGTTTTGGTCTGTCACACATGTAAATTCCTTGTATATGTGAAGTGAGATTACAGACTATCCTTGCGAGCTCCTCCAACGATCCCCACTACAAGACTTATATACATCCAACTGATAAGGTCCAACCGAATTACGAGTAAACGATCAGGACTTTATATGAATTTCAGGTTGATGATCATAAATACGTTGAAAGGCTGCTGGGAGTCACAGCATTTTGAAGTGGTCCCTGCAAGTTGGAGTTTAGAAGAATAAAAAAGAGTGGGTGATAGTGTCTCAATTGGGGGGCGGAGTGATGATTGGGGGTCAACTTTATAACACTAAAGTTTTCGTGGTGTGCGCATATGGGATATACAAACTACATGGTTTTGGTTATAAATTGTTTTACTATTTTGCAGCCCACTTGTGGCTTCCCCCATCAATTAAGTACGAATAAAATATATATATATATATATATATATATGACATATAATTATGGCACTACTATAAGTTCTAAATACATGTGTCTGTGTATGCATAATAATATTAAATTGAGTTAAAAAGAATTAGGGATAAATTTTAAAATTGTATATGATTTTTATTTTAATGTGTAATTTGATACATGTGTAATTATATAAATATATGAAATTTTTATTGTGGTTCTAATTTATAAATGAAACTTTAATTTTATTTCAATTATACACATTTAAAGAAATAAAATATATAAATTTAATTTTATATTTGACAAATATAATTATTTTTGTATGCGCTTACATCAATAAATATGTTAATAATTTGTGAGAAATAGATCAAATCAAGATTTCATATATAAAATTGTACAAAATCAAATAATATATATAATGGTGATGGGACTAAACATGAAGATAGGCCAAAATGGTCTAGAAGAAAGGGTGGCGAAAAAGGTATGATAATTTGAGGAATGGAAGTGATATAGTTATTGAGGATAGAACTATTCACGGGTCGAATTATCTGTTCAAGCGCGAAGATCTGTCCGATAAAATAAGAGGATTTGGCAAATGAAAAATGGACTTATGGAAATTTTAAGGTGTGTTTTTTATATGGGTTGGGATTTAAGTAAGATTTTTTTTTACTCAAGATTAGCTCAGTTCAACCCGGCGAAATATATTGTGTTATAAAAGAATATTATATTAATTATATATGTTAAATAATAATCTTTGTATATTTATATTTATATTAAAGAACTAATCTAATAACAATTAAACCTATTACCCAAAACCTAAAAAGAACTTACTCAACTAAATAACCTAACCCAAAATATAAAATTCTAAACATTATTTAATAAAATATTTATTATATTTATTTGTGTTTTTAATATAATAAAGCATTTATTATATTTATGGTAGTGTTTTTAATATAAACACTTTTTAATATATTTTTAACGTGTTAGAAAATATTTATTAGATATTGTTAATGCATTTAATATATTATATTTTTTCAAAATTATTTTTAAATAATAATAATTTTAAAAAATTAAATATGAACGAACCAAATTGGGTCCAAATTTATTTTTCTTAAATTGAGTAAAACTTAAATGAAAAAATAAATCTAATTTTTAGTCAAAACCAACCAAAATTTTAAAATTCATCTAAATATATTATATGAGCCTAATCCAAACCCGATCGTTTACCTCTAATTGACAATAAAGTGATCCAAAGCGTATCTTCGAAGATAAACTTTTGTGCGGAATTGTGTTGCATTCACACCGTGGAGAACAGGTGTTGGAACGTGGATGGTATTCCTTCTATCTAATTTTCTAAACGAGCCCATTATCCTTAAGGCTAATCATAGGGCTAGGCCCGCGTTTAAATAATACTTGCTACGGCCGACGTTTACAAGTTAGCCAATCAACAGAACAGGTGGTTTAATTCTCTCTTATGCTCATTATTTAAAAGGAGTTTGGAATCGACATAAAGATATATTATCCAATTTTTTCATTCACCTCAATCCCTTTTCTACCACACAAGAGAGAATTTTGAACGATTAGATTTTGTTTGTTCAATCAGATTGACTACATAAAGATAAATTCGGTTATTTATTATGAATACACTATTATATTTGAATTGTCTACTTAGATTTACGGAACCAACATCTCAAACTTTATCTCACACATGGATGATGTTCTCCTCTCCTTTGACATTGCTGGGGTGGATGCCACTGGTGGTGTGGGAGCCCAAGGCCTTGACCTCAGTGACACAGTTCGAAGAATGGAAGAATATATTCCTCAAGTTATTGTTGAGGCAGCTGTAAGGTGCTTCAAGTTTGGATCAGAACCAGCACCATGTCATGGATGTTTCACTCTTTGTCCGGAAATTGTATAACCTTTTAAATCACGTATATGAAGATAGTATATGTGCTTCCTTTATTATCTTCTGTGTTGCTCAGCAAATGGGTAAATCACCTTTAGTACTCCATAGCATACCCCCCCCCCCCCCCAGTAGTATGTGTATATATAACAGTGACACCTACCATGATGAAGCACAGTCATTGTGTTTCACGGCTGTCTTTGGGCAAATACAAAATAGCTTATCCGATATATGTGGTAGATAAGATTTGTTACTGCATGAAGAAGAAATAAGTCCACATGGCACCCCAAATTGCTTTTGATATAATAAGACAGAAAAAAACAAGTAAACCACTGGCTGTGAGTGTGAGGAGCTTAAAACCACAAGGCAAATCCCTCGTAGTATTATCCCCGAAACCAAAAAATTCCTGTGGCTCTCACTCTCCTTAAACATGTCAAGAAATCAAATAAGGTGTTCACTAGGTTCATCATTATCAACAACACCCAAAAAAGCTTTACCCTCACCACCACCTCAACAATGAATGACATAGTAGACAAGCTCGTGATCTTTCTAGCCAAAAGAGATGGCATTGACAAGCTTGTGAAGACCTTCCAATACGTCTCTAAGCTTGTTAACTGGCAAGTAGAAGCTACACACCCAGACCTAGCAAACAGGTTCAAACAATGGGAGGTCTCCTCCGGTCTTAGCAGAAAAGCCTTTAGAACAGGCAGGTTCCTCACTGGTTTCAATGGGTTGAGAAGGAACCCTGGTGCCACCCCAACATTCAAGTTCCTAGCTGTACTTGCTAATGCAGGAGAGATGGTGTATTTCTTTTTCGACCACTTTCTATGGCTATCGAGGATTGGAACATTGGATGCCAAGTTGGCTAAGAGGATGAGCTTCATATCTGCATTTGGTGAGTCATTCGGTTATATTTTCTTCATTGTTTCAGATTTGATCATCATGAAACAAGGGGTTGAGGCCGAAAGGAAGCTCATTGCTTTACAAGAAGAAGAAGAAGATTCAAAAGATGCAAAAGAGAAGATAAGAAAGATAAGAGGGGATAGGGTGATGAGGCTGATGGCAGTGGCAGCAAATGTTGCTGATTTAATAATTGCAGCTGCAGAGATCGAGCCAAACCCTTTCTGCAACCATCCACTGTCACTTGGTATCAGTGGCTTGGTCTCTGCATGGGCCGGTTGGTACAGAAATTGGCCCTCATAGAACTAATGAATGAAAATTGATGAACAAAGTCTTTAATCTTATTAGATGGAAACTCTTTACCTGTGTATCTTTGCTTTGCTATAAATGGTGAGGATTTCACTCTCAGATATCGGTTTTCCTTCCATGTATGTTCCTTTTATTGGGAGCTATGGTGTCACTCTTATACTGCTACAAATAACTATCATCCCCTGGTATTATAAGGAACCAAAAGGCTTCATTTTCCACTTATTTTTACTCTCTTTTTTCCCTTTGGTGAAGATGGGAATAAAATTGAAGGCCCCCCTCAACCTCAAGACAAAAATAATTGATCCAATAATTCTCTGTCTTCCTTGGTTACTTACGGGGCCTAGTCCCTCTTTTTATATCCGTAGCCTGTAGCCTGCACTGCACTCATTCCCCGTAACGTCACACTTCCCATTATTTCTTTTTTTATATTTGAATAGCGAATAAAAAAATTTGGTCTAATTTTAATTTTAATCCTTTTACTATGTTCATATTTAAAAAAATTTTCTACTTTACACTGACATCTTTATAATATTATTAAAAAGTCTAAATTTTTCCTCTTAAAACAACCTTAAGCATTTTACATAGAAACCAATTTAAATGTACTAATTATTATTTGTTAAAATATTGGTAAAATTACATTTTGAACTAATGACAAAATAAAAATTAAAAGAAATTCCAATTTAAATTAAAACTCGAATTTCAGAATAATAAAAAGGACTAAAAGCGTATATAACCCAGGAGTTAGTCTCTTTTTGGAGTCCAAATAAAGCAAATAGAAACAGTGTCAGTCAAAGCTCAAACTTTGAAGACACTTGCCTTCCTCCCTGCAACCATCGTTCAAAAACAACACACCCAACTAGTTTTGAGTGAATGGAGAGACAACGTTCTTATAATGGACGAAGAAATATTGACGAAAGACCCAAAAATCGTTCACAATGTAGGCTCCAGCGTTCTTCATCTCTGCCGCCGGTCGCCAGAGCTCCGCCACCACCTCCTCCTCCAAACCAATTGAAACTAGCAGCAATGGCCATCGATTTGAACGTCCGCCTGAGATCCGCCGATATGCCTCTCGCAATGCAAGAGCGAGCTATCCGGAGAGCCAGAGCTTTAGTCGACGCTAACAACCCAGGTATTACCAAACCTACGCAGGTGGCAATGTGCCTTAAGAAGGTAAACCTAAAATCTTGCTTCTTCAGTCACATTTTTGGATGTCGGGGGTTTTGAGTTTTTTTTTTTCCTAAAAAAATGTTTTTTGGGGGATGCAGGAATTTGATGCGTTGTACGGACCGGCATGGCATTGCATAGTGGGGAAGAGTTTTGGGTCGTTTGTGACGCACGCCGGCGGAGGATTCTTGTACTTCTCGGTGGACAAGCTTTGTTTCCTTCTCTTCAAGACGGAGGTTCGTCCGCTTGTTAAACCTCCTTCCTTGCATAGATTGAAAATTAATAATGCCTAATTAATGCTTTGGTTAGAGAAAGAATGATTTTTCTAAATTTTCTTGCAAATTATTCCTTGGGTTTCATCGTAAATGGAAAGTGTGACGAAATTTGGTGAAAAGTTTCAACCCATCTATGCAAGGATTGTTTATTTTACATGCTCTGTTTTTGCACTAAAATTTGGATATGAAATGAGACAAGTTTTTCGAGTTTGATTAAAACAAACTTGAATTTGATTTCACCATTCTCGAGTCCTGCCCTAGCTTACTTTTCAAAGCGTGAAGACTTGTTTAAAACTTCGATTCCATCCGATTCAAATAATTTTGTAAATAATCTAATATAATATATTATTTTTATTCAAACAAAGTAATTAGTATTGTATTGATAGATGTATCGTTTATTCATTAAAACTACTACATATTACTATCGATTTGTTTTAGTATCCCGTTTTATCGATAATTTTGCTACAAAAATGTAACTACAGGAAAACTCTTCCTAACAACACTTAACAGAAACTACACTGGTGATAGGGTTGGAATTGGTGAGCAACCAACTACACTGGGTGGAAAGTGCCTTCAATATAAGTTCTCAGCCAGTGGGGGAGCCAAAGGCAGGCAGGCAGGGCCGGCTCCCTTAAAATGAATTTTTTTATTTAAATATTTTATAATTTATAAAATTTTAAATAAGTGATAATAAAATTATACTTTAATTTTTTACAAATAATAAAATTTTAATTTAATTCTTTAAAAATTATAGAGATATAATTTATTAAAATGATGAAATTATTTTTTTACTATTATAACAGTATATAATTTAATTCGGCCTCAAAACTTTTTTTTACTCTACCACTGTTCTAAAAACAGATTGAAAAAAAATGGTGCAGTTTTTTTTTTTCCTTCCTTTGAAGTACAGAGGCGGTCTCCTTTTATCACTATTCAATCACCATAGAAGATGTAACACTTCCAACAAAATTGAAAAAAAAAAATGTTTTTATTAAGTACAATTTGTTCCTTAAGGTTTGTGAGAATCTTAAATTAAAAAATTTTAGTGTTGTTGTTATTGTTAAGAGATGATGATCAGAATATATAATTAAATTTAAATGAAAATTTAAATATTTATTAAAAAGTACTTTAACTTTTTCATATTTTATTTATCAGTGATATAATCGATTGTGATGTATTAATAATGCATAGAGCCTGCGTGCATCAGATATTACCCTATTTGTATATATACTAAATTTTAACATGTCTATTATATGGGTTAAAAATTTTATTCAACAATTAGCAATTTCAAGTTTTAGAAGTGATGTGGAGGAGAGTGTGGTGAAGATTGAAGACAGTTCGCCCTGTTTGGACGGGAAGTCATACTATTCGAGAGGTTAAAAAGGAGAAAAATTATGAGAAATGGGACCCAATGGAAGAGATACAAATGAGGTTTGAGGTGAGAGAAATGGTGAATGTGTGCTCTTTACACGTGAGAAAGGCAAGGGGGAAGCCAAAATAGGATCGAAAAAAATGTAAAATTATTGATGTCGAAGTCCAAAATAAAAATTTTGTTTTAATAAAAAGCCTCAAATTAAAATAAAAAATTTCAAGCAACAGCCAACAAAAGGCCAAAGCTTTTACTTCCGAAAGAGAAAGGATTGTATAAAACATGATTATTATCTCTTTTAATAGTTTAATAAAATATTAATAATTTAATCTTAAATTTTAGCATTTTCATTTGAAATTAATTTTTTCAAAATAAAAATATTGACATGATATTAAACTATTAAAAATAGATATAATGACGATGGCATAACTGTTTTAAATAATTTTTTTCTAACTTTAAATTGTATAGATCACGTGTCAACTCTTGATAAATGAATAATATAATATCATTTTAATTGTAAAACATATAAATGATAAGTGATAATTATTTTATCGAAATAATCATGGTAATTCAATGAAATAGTCCAACAGAGTCAAAAGTTGCAGTTTTATTTTTTATGAACTTTTATACTTTTTATAATTTAGCTTTTTAAAAATTTTAATTATTTTAAATTTTTAAATATTTAATGACATGAGATATAAAATAAAATATGCTAACACCATTTGTTTATAATTACGTTATTAATTTAAAATTTTAGAATTAAACTAATCGATTATTCTAGTTTAATTTATTAAAATAAGTAAATAAAAAAAAGGAATATTGGAATATACTGTTGCGTATAGCTGCAAACGTCGTAGTTTGAATTATGATAGTAGTCTAACCCTTAATTGATATAATTGAAGTCGCTAAATGCCTTCTAGTCAAATCACTCTCTATTATTGTTATCCTCTCCTGAATGGAATGGACTAAAAAAATTCCATAACCTAATCAAACTCCTCTCTTCCTCCCCTAAACCCTTTTCCATGGCCAGAGGAATCCCAAATTATGACGACGGTGGCAGCTTCTATGATCATACAGGCGGTGGTGGTGGCAGTGGAGGCCAATACTTTACCCAATCTTCTTCCCTTTCCACATCGTCTTCTTCCGATTCTTTGTACCACTCGTCGGTCAATCGCGGCACCATCGGAGATGTGTTTTTCGGCACCGACGATATAAGAGACACCAGAGATTTGCTTTACAAGGAAGATGTGCTGGAGAGTTACCATAAAGAAACAGCACAAAAATACTTGAGGCAACGATCAAAGAAAAGATCAATCTCAAATTTCGGGTGTGTCGAGTTCTTGAAACTTCTATTACTATATTGCTGCAGATGTATAATATAGGCTGATTAATTTCTAGTCTGTAGAAGCTGAAAATCTTTTGCAATTTTATGTTTATATTTTTCCATCATAAATTGAATTTATTTCCAATAATAGTAAGGAGATCAGCCTTTCAGCTGTGAATATTTGTGAAATTACTCGAGATTTTCATTTTCAATTGTTTTTGCGTCTGAGAACGCCATTTTAGATTATGGAGTTTTAGAGCAGCAGCAGCAGTATACTAGAAATGCTTTGGTGTTTCCAAATATTCTCTGCTACACTAATTTTTCGGCTTATTTAATTATTATTATCATCTATTTTTGGCAGTACTTAGCATGCCATTTTTATGCGCATATTATTTGTGTGATTCAGAAGTTTTCAAAATTTCCAGCCCCAAAGTGGATTAAGATGTGAGCTGGCATTTGATTTTATTAGGCCATTGTTTATCGTAAATTGTTCATTTGTTGATTTTAAAATAATTTGATTTGAATTAATCCAAAAAATTTGAGATCCACATAACAATGATATTATACCATACATGATTGGGGCACACACTTAAAAGTAACCATTTCTCATCAAACTAATAAAATAAGCAATCAACTTAGCCGTCCAAAGAGTCGGTGGCTTGTGAAAGCTACCATTTTTATCATTGAAAATTGACACTAACAATTATTACTTTAATTAAATTCTTTAGATACATAACTAGTATAATTGTTGATTATCGAAGATGGGGAAGGATGTTGAGGGCGGTTCACATAGAGGTGTGCGGAGAGTTGCATCCTGAGCTACTAAGATGCAAGGTCAATTAGAGAGAGAGAGAGAGTGGGGAGAGAGAAAAGGTTCAAGGAGGAAGTTGGAGAGAAGGTCTATATTTGCATGTTCACTGCATTAACTATTATTGTATGAATCCTTTTGTGGTCTCCATCTGATCAATCGTCCCTTAGTTTGGTAGGTTTAATGAGTTATTATCTCTCTTAAACAACAGTGTTGCAAGTTGAGGAGAGTCTTGTCTTATAGGTAGATGGATTCAATTAAATCCATTTGTCATGTGATTGGTAAGGCTTAGGGTCCCTTCGGATGGATAGTGTGTTTAGTGTAAAAATAGCAGTGGCGATGAAATTAAATATTATAGGGATATTATAGCGTGAGATAAAAAGAAAGCTAAATATATCTCACTGGGGTAAAGACTCGTCCAAAAGAACCCTTAATCTGTGAGGTACCTATAATGGGTGAGGCGTGCTTTCCACAGGACATACTTCTAGTGAAGTAGTAAATAACTTCCATATGTACTTATGATAGAGCAGCTAACTAAGTTTGGCGCCACTTAACTCTATGAAAATAATTCAGTAGTGAAATTACCAAAAATATCATTTTTATAATATATTTATCAAGTAAATGTATAATATGTCATTTACTCTTCAAAAGATAAACCCACTAATTTCTTTTTATCCTAAGTATAAACAACTAGATTCTATACTATTTATAAACAATCAATTGAACAATAGCTTTCTTGTTAAGAATGACTATATGTTGGTGGCTCGTATGGATCATCTATGGGTACAAGTGCTTCGGTCTAAGTATAAAGTTGATAGAAGGCTTTAGGAGGTTCTTCATCCTAGAAATGGATTACGATTATGGAACGGACTATGTAAGGTTTGGGATGAGGTTTGAAATGGAGTTGTTGGGGTTTTGGGCGATGGGCGTTAAGTTGACTTTTGGAGAGATGTTTGGATCCATTGAAGTGAGTCCCTTGCGGCTTATTGTTTGCAATAGATTTTGATACCGGCGTTTCATATTTTAGTTAGAGATATGATGACTAAGCATGGACAATGTGCATGGAATCAGTTTAGTTTCTTACTTCCGACTCAATGCTTGGCCAAGATTGCGCCAATTCGGCGTCCCTGTGGTGAAGAGATTATGGTTTGGCCCGGTTTGAAATGGGACGAAGGAGAATTTTCACTACAAAATCAACATATGCAACCATGGATCAAATGGTTAGTCCCTTGAATCCGAGATGGTAAAGTTCTATGGAAATCTCGCTGTCCACAACAAGTTAGAGCTTTCTTGTGGTTGGTCTGCAGTGGAAAGGTGCTAACTAATGTTGAAAGAGTTAAAGAGGAATTTGACTATGGATTCTAGTTTTCATATATGTGGTACTAATGTTGAGGATATAGATCATGTATTAAGAAGATGCTCGGTGACGATCCTTTGCAGGAATAGTCTGGTAAATAACGGTAAGTTAGCAAAGTTTTATAATTTAAGCATTGAGGACTGGATTGTTCGTAACCTCACCGGGTCTTGGTATTTTTCGAGCTCTATAAAAAACCGGGATATTTTCTTTGTTTGTTGGTTATTATGGAAGAGAAGAAATGCTTATATTTTTACGGCTGATTGTGTAGACAATGATGGTTTTATCATCCTTGCATGAGACATAAAGAAGCGATTTTATTTTTCAGTCAATTGAAACAGATTTAGGGATCTACAAATGTCCAAAGAAGGTGGACGTAACTTTCATGGTCTCCCCCACTGATGGGGAAATGGAAAGTAAATGTAGACGGTGGCCAGAATCGGGAATACATAATAGGAATGGCGGGCGACATGATCTGAGGTGCATCTAGCTCGTGGTGCTTGGGATTTTAAGGAATATTGGGTGGTGTAGTGCTTATGAGGCGGAACTTTTGAGTATTCTTGATAGTCTTGAGCAGGCTTGGGAGCATGGTTGTTGTGATATGTTGTTAGAAATTGATTATTTACAAGCGTTGCATCATGTTAAATGTACTTTGATGATACATTAACAGGATTCGTATGTCATTCATACCATCCGAGATGCATCGAGATTGGGATATTGATATTAGGCATGTATAAAAATGGTTGATTGCTGAGCAAAGGCTTCGGAAGAAGTGGTTGTTGGCTTTTACTCTTAATTCCAACCTTCTGATTTTACTTTGAATGTGTTGCACGAAATTGTTACTGATTTATCTTTTTCTAAATTGATTGCTATGTAATAATCAGATGCGGATACAAAGGGGGGCTGGTAGTGGCCCTGGCCCCCCTAAAACGGAAATTTTATATTTAGGCCCTTGAATTTTTTTAAAAATTTTAATTTAGTAAAGGTAAAATTGTACTTTGATCTCTCTTTAAATTATAAAAATTTGATTTAATCTTTTAAAAATTATAAAGATACAGACTATAAAAAATTAAATTTTCATTCGGCCCCTCTAAAAATTTGTTCTGGCTTCGCCCCTGGTAATAATTTATACTATCTTTCTTAATAAAAGAAACAAACAACTAAATGAGTTTAATGTCACTTATTTTAATACATTTATCAAATAAATGTCACTAACAAAATCAAAATTTTATTCTAATACATTCATCAAATAAAGACAATATTCTCAAATATTATGGTGTCATTTGTCTAAGCCTGAAGGTTTGTCAAAAAAGTGGGAGGATTTGGACAAAAAATATAGGCTCAAAAATTGGATTAGAACAAAAAATAAGGTCTGTTTTTTAAATTAGTTGAGCCTTAAGTAGGATTTTATTTATACTTTCTCTTCTGTTGCTGTTTACTCCTATTATTTGTTGTTATTTCATTATTATATTGTTATTATTTAGATATTGTATAACTCTTATTTTATTATTAATTTTGCTATTATTTTAGACGCATTTGCTTGCTAAGTTGTCACTATTTTAATGTTATTTAAGTATAAAATTTTTTAATGTATTTTAAATTTATTGAGAAATATTTATTTTAATATTTATAGTATGTTTTGATATATTATACTTTTTAAATTTATTTTATATATCAATTTAATTCAAACAGAGTGGTTCAAGCTCTAATTTAATATTTTTAATTTGAATGAAAGTTTAAACATATTTCAAAGTTATTTTTGAGTCGGGTGTGTACTTAAAAATGTAATTAAAAATTTTGAATTTGCATCACCCATTAGCAGATCTACGTAGCAGCTGGCCCAAGCCGTACACATTTAACAGTTGGCTTCCCCGCCGAATCAACGTAACGGTATAGACCGCCAGAAACAACGTGAACTAGTGCGCGGTTAATTTTTGAACATGAACAGGTCGCAACCTTTCATGCTTGTTATAAACTTCCCTCACCCCTTCTTTGTATTCAAAAGCAATTTAACCAGAAATCCCAACCCTCTTTTCTATACTCAAAACAAATTCCATTTCATCATATTCTTCTTGTTACGAAATGGCTCTCGCTTCCTTCACTGCCCGTTTCAAGCAATTTGTTACCCCCGATGCCCTCAGATCTTATCTCGTTGAGTTCATTTCCACATTCTTTTATGTCTTTGTTGTTGTCGGTTCTGCCATGGCTTCACGTTAGTGCCTTTTCATCTTGTTTATGAATCTGGGTTTTTTTCCCCTACATGACATGATGGCCGACTTGTTATTTTTTACCAGGGAAATTGATGTCGAACTCGGCAACCGATCCGTCTAGTCTGGTGTTAGTCGCCATTGCAAACACCTTCGCGCTGTCCTCGTCGGTGTACATTGCCTCAAACGTTTCCGGTGGGCATGTGAACCCGGCCGTCACTTTTGGGTTGGCAGTTGGGGGTCATATAAGTGTCTCGACTGCTCTGTTTTACTGGGTTTCTCAAATGTTGGCCTCTGTGATGGCTTGCCTTTTGTTGAAGGTCGCCACTGTCTCCCAGGTATATCATTTCATCTGTTGTTGCACCATCATACAGTTACTTCATTTTTCATTACCCTTAAAATGACATTTATAGGTATTTACAGGATGTCCCAATATATACAATTGCCAGTGAAATGACAGGGTTCGGAGCATCCATGGTAGAAGGTGTGCTGACATTTGGTTTGGTGTACGCTGTTTATGCCGGAGGTGACACAAGAAGCGGTCCAATGAGGAGCATTGGACCACTGGTAATAGGATTGATGGCAGGAAGCATGGTTCTGGCGGCAGGACCATTCTCTGGAGGGTCAATGAACCCAGCATTAGCCTTTGGGTCCGCCGTAGTTGCTGGACGGTTCAAGAACCAGGCAGTTTATTGGGTTGGACCATTGATTGGAGCAGCAGTGGCTGGGCTTCTGTATGATAATGTTATGTTCCCCGGTCATGTTTCTGGAAGGGTGAATTCCGATGGAACAACTAGAGTTTAACTGTGCTTTCTTTTCTTCTGTACTAAGTTTCTTATTTTGTAAGAGATATAGATTTAATATGAAATCCACAAGTCCCTTAGAACAAAAGGGTCACTATACCACAACAATATTTTGTAAAATTATATTTTGTATTTTAACATAATTAATATATATTTATTTTTATATAAGGTGTTTGATTAAATTAATGTCTTAAATCAACCCATTGGAGGATCAAATAAAATAATTATATTATAAATTAATTTTAATAAAATTATAAATATTAATATAATAATAATAATTGTCTTTCACTATTTTTATATCAAATGCTTAAATTAAACAACTAAATATAATGTCTAAAGCCTAAAGACAACTTATTTATAAATATTTTTAACGTTGAATAATTTTTTTATAAATATAATTCAGTATTAATTTGTTTTATCCCATCATGAGGGCAATAAAATGTAATATTTGTTATTTTTTTGAAAGGTGGATGTTTGAAAGGTGGATGTAGAGCGGGGTGAATTTTTCTTTTGAATATTGGGTATGTAGCAATTAAGGTAATTACTTGCCTTGATTCGTATAAAATTATTAAAAGGGTAAAATTATAATAATTTAAAATGGAAAAATATATTATGTTTAAATGTTTACTTGATTTAAAAAATAGAAATTATTAAAAACAAATAGTAAAAATTAAATTGAAGCGTAAGAGGTGGAGATGAATGTATCCATAACCTATGAAAATGATAGTGGTTGTCAAAATTATACATTCATAAAGGAGTGGAGCAAAACATGTCAATTATGGAGCAATGATAAATTTAATAGTCATTATTATCCCTAAAACAAAAATAAAATAAAATGTAAAATAAAAGATTAAATATTAATTTTCCAAAACTTATAATGAAAAATAGATAAAGTTGCAATGTTAGTTAAACAATATACAAAAATGGAGAGAGTTCAATTCATTAATTTTTATTGTTATTTTCTTAAAAAATCACCTAATAATTGGGATAAAATTGTAAAAAAAAAAACACTTGGCTTCCTCATCCGTCAGATTTCGAAAAATCAATGGGCACATCCGTTTCCCGCCCTTTGGTTCGGTCAGTTTCATCATCAACACCACCAACCCAGTATCTCAAACGCTGACTTTCGAAATTCTGAAAAACCACCGTTTCAATCTCCGACGCCGTTTCCTCTTACCGAGTACGTCGGCTCCAAACTCAGAACACACTCCCTCCCTCGCTTTTCGCTCCAAAAGTGAATCTAATCACCGCATCTACCGTTACTTCCTCCACAATTTCATGCGATTTTCTTTTCTTTCAAATTCTAGAGTATTCTTTCTATGAGTCCCTGAATTTAAGGCGCGATGTACATCAAGGAAATATGTTTGGAAGGGTTCAAGTCCTATGCATCGAGGACCCTGGTCCCTGGTTTCGATCCTTTCTTTAATTCCATAACCGGTTTAAACGGCTCTGGGAAATCCAACATCCTCGGCTCCATATGCTTTGTTTTAGGGATCACTAATTTGCAACAAGTTCGTGCTGCCAATCTCCAAGAGCTCGTTTACAAGCAAGGCCAAGCCGGAATTACCAAGGCCACTGTCTCCATTATCTTTGATAATTCCGATAGATCCCGGAGTCCACTCGGTTACGAGGAGCACTCTGAAATCACTGTAACTCGACAAGTAGGTGATGCGTAATTGTCTTCTTCTTTTCTTTATTTCAGCTATGATTTTGTTTCAGTTTGAAATATTGCTGCAAATCCCATGTTTATCTCTATCTTTTAAAATTGAAAATCTTATTGAAACCTTCGTAGATTGTGGTTGGTGGAAGGAACAAATATTTGATCAACGGAAAACTTGCGCAGCCGAGTCAAGTGCAGAATCTCTTCCATTCGGTTCAACTTAATGTTAACAATCCGTATTTCGTCATAATGCAAGGTCGGATCACCAAGGTTTTGCATATGAAGCCTCCGTTCCGGGACGAGGATGTATGAAACAAAGACAGAGTTTGTGTTAAAAACACTTGATAAGAAACAAAGTAAGGTTGATGAGATTAATAAGCTTCTTGATGAGGAAATACTGCCTGCTTTGGAGAAGTTAAGGAAAGAACGGATGCAGTATGTGCAATGGTCTAATGGGAATGTTGAGCTGGATAGACTTAAAAGATTTTGCGTTGCTTATGATTACGTTGAAGCAAAGAGGATTAGAGATAGTGCGGTTGGTGAAGTCCAAAGATTGAAGGCAAAGATCACCGAAATAGATAATGATACAGAAAGGGTAAAGGTGGAAATTCAAGATATGGAGACTAACATATCGAAGTTGACTGCTGAACAGGAAGCTAATTTGGGTGGGGAAGTTAAAGCTTTATCAGATGAAGTAGATTCCTTATCTAAGAAACTTGTGCAGGAAGTTTCTGTGCTGAATAGCAAGGAGGATACTCTCAAGGGTGAGAAAGAAAATGCTGAAAAGGTTATTGATTTATTGTCCCGACCTCTGCTGCTTTATAAGCATCAGCTCAAGCATCTGTTTATCTTCTGTTCAATTTGTTTAATCTTTATCTTGTTTTCATGTAAATTACTTGTATTTCTTATTTTCTGTTGCAGATTATTCACTATATTGAAGTTTTGAAGCAGTCTATAGAAGAGAAAGCCGTTGCTGTGCAAAAGTCTAAAGAAGGAGCAGCTGATCTGAAAAAGAGAGTTGAGGACCTTTCTAAGAGTTTCAAAGAGCATGAAAAGGAATACCAGGTAACCACCTTCATATGTGAATTTTTTTTATAAACAATAAATATTATATTTCTTGCGTTAACTAGTAAACCAAGTTTACTGAGGAATTTTTCTGTCATTAAAATGGCAGGCTATCGTAGCTGGCAAGAACAGTGGCAATGAGGAGAAATGCCTTGCAGATCAACTAGGTGATGCTAAGGTTGCAGTTGGGGCTGCTGAAACAGAATTGAAACAGCTGAGAACGAAAATTAGCCATTGTGGAAAAGAGCTGGAAGAGAAAAGGCATCAATTAATGTCAAAGCGTGATGAAGCACTTGAGGTGGAGAATGAGCTTAATTCTAGGAGAAAAGATCTGGAAAAAGTTAAAATTGAATTGGAATCTCTTCCACACAAAGAAGGCCAGATGGAAACTTTGCAGAAGGTTCCTTATATGTTTCTTTCTCCAGTGTGGAATGTCCATGAATTTTCTTTTGGCTAAATTGTTTTTAATGGACAAATTTATCTAGGACTGTGCAATTATGTTGGACCTCATCCAGAAGTTGAAAGACACAGTACAAGATCTTTCAGCACAGCTAGCAAATGTTCAGTTCACTTATTGTGATCCTGTGAAAAATTTTGATAGGTCAAAGGTGAAAGGAGTGGTTGTAAAACTGATAAAAGTGAAGGATAGCTCAGCAATGGCAGCCTTAGAGGTTGACAACATATAAATGATATATTTCTAGCCTACCATCAAATTTATATGGTAACTCTTTAAATCAATTTGTAGGTTTCTGCTGGTGGGAAGTTATTTAATGTGGTAGTTGACACCGAAAATACTGGAAAGCAGTTGCTTCAGAATGGTGATCTACGAAGAAGAGTAACAATTATACCATTAAACAAAATCCAACCTAGTACTGTCCATCCAAGGGTTCATCAGGCTGCTATGAAATTGGTCTCTTGTTTTTGTCTTTGTTCTTTTTCTTTTTGAGTCTCTCTTTCTCTGTTCTGATTTAATGTTCGCATTGGCAGGTTGGCAAGGAGAATGCAAAGCTGGCACTTTCTTTGGTTGGTTATGATGAGGAATTGGAGGTATGTTTTCATGATGCTATTTTATTTGTTAAACCTCCTGCTGCATGATGCCTATTAGAAATTTCTGATGTATGCTTAATGTAATTTATAATGTGGTGCTTAAATTCGATTAATTGAGCTATACATGCTTTTGGAGCTTTTTAAGTAGCCGGGATGGAAATATTGGTAACTTTTATTTTGTTTGATGTCTTATTCTGAAGTTTTGAATGGTCCTGCAGAGTGCTATGGAGTATGTATTTGGAGCTACTTTTGTTTGTAAAACTACTGATGCTGCAAAGGAGGCATGTCCATCTGAATACTTTCATATGTGGTTCTTTAAACAATGTGAAACGATTCACTATTCTCTTATTTGGCTAGAGCTCATGTCTAAGTTTTACCTTTATTTGTCACCTGAAAACAATATTAGCTGTCAATTCATGTATGGTTTCTTTTCTTTTCAACTCAACGCATTGCAGGTTGCTTTTAATAGGGAAATTCGCGCTCCTAGTGTCACCCTTGAAGGTGATATATTTCAACCTAGTGGTCTTTTGACTGGTGGAAGCCGCAGGTACATGGTTATTTATTCTCGTAAAGTATTTTAGTATTTGTCCTTTCTTCACTCTTTTTTTCCTCTGAAACTTGAGGTTTCATTCTGCTTTTGGAAAGGTTGGAGTGGATGTTTAAATTTTTTTTAGAAAGTGACTGTTTTTCTTCTTATAACTTGTCCTAAGTAATTGTATCCAAGTACTTATTTGTGTAAATTAAGAGGTTTGAAAATTGAGACCTTTTTCACAGGGGGGGGGGATGATCTGCTTAGACAACTTCATGATTTAGCAGAGTGTGAATCAAAACTTGCAGGTCATCAGAAGAGGTTATCTGAAATTGAAATGAAGGTAATCTGCATTGAATGAATATCTTTTCATATTTAGTACGTTACTGATGCATTTGTGTCTTGTCAGATTCTTGTATGAGTTAGCTGAATTGTTCTTTGATGTATGGATATAATCACCTGCTATCTTAGATACATCTGATTCTAATATTAATAAAAACATATTTTATTTTTATTTTCGTGTTGTTGTTGTTAACTGCCAATTTGAGGATTAATTCTATTATGTGATTGAACTAAGATTCGACTAGTTGGTTTATATTATGTACGATACAAAACTATACGTGATACTATCGTTCTTTGTCATTTTATCTAGTGGTATGTCTTTTAAAGAAGAAATTGTATGAAAAATTACTCCATAGCAAATATCATTTCCATTCAGATTCTGACTTGTAATTCTTCTTAAGCATGCTCGCTCTTATCAGAAAATGAATTGATTGAGAGGATTGATTAAAAGTACAATTGCTGCGCATTATATCACATCCTCTCTTTTTGGCTTCCTGGAAAGAAAAAAATTACACTCTGCACCCTTGCTTTTGATGGATCATCAGAATCATGACGTCAATGTCAAATTTTGCATTTTACATTTTGATGGGGACTTGTTATACAGTTCTATCAATTTATGATTCATTAATTTAAGACTGAATAGTCTGTATGGTTTTAATCCATTCATGGAAATATTGCTGCAGTGATATCAATTACAGGATTTTCAATACATAGGTAGCTGTATTATCTAACTGGATCTTTGATTTTAGTAATTATTCCGATATTCAAAATCACATTTTCTATGAATGGAAAAATCTGTATTCTATTTGTTCCCAGGTTCTATTGTATTTTTTTTTGAACGTTTATGTGCCACTTAAGTGCCAGTTTCTACAGTAAATCAAATTTCCACTGTTTTCAATTGTTTATTGTCTTCATTTTTCTGGTCTTGTAGATTGCAGACCTACAGCCTCTTCAGAAAAGGTTCATGCACCTTAAAGCTCAGTTAGAACTTAAAACGCATGACCTTTCCTTATTCCAGAACAGGGCAAAGAAAAATGAGCATCTTAAGGTTTTCCACTTCGCTCTTTTTGATTATACTTTTAACCAATAAATTTATCTCATTTAAGCCATCATGAAGCCCCTATTTTTTTTTTCCTTTCCTTTTTTTAATTTTCTCATTTCCTTCTTTTAAATGAAACTAGCTTGCAGAAATGATAAAGAACATTGAGCAATAACTTGAAGTAGCAAACTTAGCTGTTAAAGAAAAGCAAACTTTGTATGAAAAGCATGTTAGTGCAATTTTGCAACTTGAGAAATCAATTAGGGATCATGAGAATAATAGAGAGGGCAGACTTAAAACCTTGGAGAGAAAGATTAAGGATACAAAATCTCAATTGTTGTTGGCTTCAAAGGATCTAAAGGTATATTGACACTTTTTCGTAGTTCCTTTAAAAATGATTTTGAAGAAACAAAGAGTTAACTTATTTGAACTTTTTATGCAGCGTTGCTATTTTGTTATTGATTCTAGAGACACGGTTTATGTTGAATTTGTGTTTATAGATGTTTTCGGATTTTAGTTAATGTGGTAACCATTATAAGCACTAGTCACACAACCAATTTTTTTTTTTTTTTTGGGAGGGGTGGTGGATGGTGGTTGTGGAATTTGAATGTCTAATTCTCCCTTGTTTTCTTTTAGTAATCGGTTGTGGTTTAATTTTGAGTACAGATGAAGACTTAGTTTATTTTGGCTCATTCATTTCTTGGACTTGCTGTTGCATGTTTTAGGAGCATGAAAATGAAATAGAGATGCTTGTTATGGAACGAGAAGCAGTTAAACAAGAACAATCATCTTTAGAGAGCCAATTGGCTTCCTTGAGAACACAGATTTACAATCTTAATTTGGAAGTAGAAGAACAACTGGCCAAGGTACCGGCAGATTCCTATCTTGTTTATTTCTATGTTATAAAGATATTTTTTTTCATGCTCTCTGGTGTAGGTTGATACTCTAAATAAAGACCATGACCAATTGCAATCTGAGTTAGACTCAATTCGTTTAAAGAGTAAGGAGTGTGATTCACAAATTAGCAGCATTGTTAAGGAGCAGCAAAAACTTCAGCTTAAGCTTAGTGACATAAAGCTTGAGAGGAAAAGGTTGGACAATGAGGTAAGTTTTTTTTATTAGTCCATGTAGGTCTCCTATAACTTGATGCAGTTAAATACTACTTATTATTGTCTCTTAGGTAAAGCAAACGGAGAGGGTGCAGAAAGATTGCTCCATGAAAGTTGACAAATTGATTGAGAAGCACGCCTGGGTTGCTACTGAAAGACAATTTTTTGGCAAAGGTGGAACGGATTATGATTTTGCATCCTGTGATCCTCTTAAAACAAGGGAAGAACTTGACAAGCTTCAAGCCGAACAATCAAGGTGCAGAGTTAAATAAATTCTGTCGCAATTTTTTTTCATATTCATGTAGTCCAAAACAATATCATACCTATTATCTTCTAATAATATGAGAGGTTATTGCTCACTTTTCCCTGGTTTGACTTGATTTTCAATTTTTTTTGGTCGCCTCTCATAAAGCCTTGGAAAAAGAGTGAACAAGAAAGTAGTGGCAATGTTTGAGAAAGCAGAAGATGAATATAATAATCTGATGTCCAAGAAAAACACTGTAGAGGTTAGATACTCTCAATCTGTCATCTTTTTTAGCATTTAACTTTTCCTTATCCTATGGTTCCTCTGTCTAGAATGACAAGTCTAAAATTAAGAAGACGCTTGAAGAACTAGATGAGAAGAAGAAAGAAACACTTAAGGTCACTTTGGTCAAAGTTAACAAGTAAGCATTACTTTCCGTTATATTTGGTTTTTCTGCATTTTACGTATCTGTTTGAATCTCCTTTTTTAGATGTTATGTTTCATCTCTCCTATGGTTATTTTGGTTTTGAGTTGTCTAAAAGTTAATTTTGCTCGGTCTTCATGATGCACTTTTCTTAAAGAGACTTTGGGTCCATCTTTTCTACCCTTTTGCCCGGAGCCATGGCAAAGCTCGAACCCCCAGAAGGTTGCAGCTTCTTAGATGGTCTTGAGGTCCGTGTTGCGTTTGGAGATGTTTGGAAACAGTCCTTGTCTGAACTGAGTGGAGGTCAAGGTCTCTACTTGCACTTTCTTTAATCTTGGCTCTGCTGCTGTTTAACTCCGCTCCATTTTATATACTTGACGAGGTACTTATTTTCTTCTTCCTTTCTTCTTCCTACTTGCTTCTTCTGCCCGCTCAATACCTGCACACATCCCAAACCGGTAGGGTGCTGATATTTTTTCTGCTCAGTAAGGTTCATTGTTTCATGAAAGTGGGTCAGGTTAAATAATTGGATTTAATTTTCATGCTATGGGGAAGTGGCATCTTCAAAACTAACCCTCAGTAAGTCCACACAGGGTTTTTGGTGACGATGCTATTCTTATAAATTATTACAAAAAACATGATTGCAACAGATCGATGCAGAATTGATCTAAGCCACACTCAGAATATAGGGAGAATGATTAAAGCTCACTTTCCACAATCTCAGGTATGATGAATTGATAAGTTAATAATCTGTATAAGTCTGACATGTGGACAATGGTGTTGTTGATACACAATGCACCGCAATTCATGCAGTGGTGGAAGTATTCATGTTGATATGGCTTGCCTAGTTTTGATGGAATTTAGTCATTGAACTGATCTTGAACATTTGTTGTTGAAACTTGCAGTTTATCGTAGTTTCACTGAAAGAGGGCATGTTTAACAACGCTAATGTTCTTTTCCGGACAAAATTCATGAATGGCGTTTCCACTGTCCAGAGGACTGTTGCTTCTAAGCCGAGCAGGTAATTTCCAGTGCCACTTACAATAGAAGAAAGAAATGGTGAAACAACTTGGTAGATGAAAGCTAAGGATGAAAATTTATCTACAGTAAATAGCATCTATGGAATAAACTTATGTTATCTCCAATACAAGACAAGAAAACTTAGATTCAAATAGCATAAGGTAAAAAGGGGGAAGTTGGGCAAACATCAAAATCTATAATAAATTACGAATACCCTATTTAATTGTATATTTCTACAAGGGTTAAAATGCAATTAATTTAATAGCTTAAAATTTTTAAAATTTTAAAAATAAAAATAAAATTTTATCATTTTGGAGTAGTTTAAGTGCAATTTTATTATATATTAATTTAAAATTTTATAAGTTTTAAAAAATAAAAATAAAATTTCCAATTTTAATGGACTAAAATTTTATCGCCGTTGTTCATGTAATTTCGGTAAATATAAAAACTTTTGCATCAAACAAAATACAGTCAATGTGGGATCATTTTTATATAGTTGTAAAGATATAAACAGCCCAACCCAGATCATATTAGCTCGCCTTCCTGACTTTTAACTTGTTCCCTACTTAGGTTAATATCTCATCATTTAGACTTCATTTTTTAAATTCAAATATTTAAAAAGTAAATATGAAACTGATTTTATCTGATAAATCAATTTCATCAAATCATGAGAAAAAAAAATCAATTTTATCAAACATATTAGATTGGACTTTCATACCAATTTGAGCAGTTATCTTTTTTCTTGTATCTAATTAATCTCTTCAAATGTTTTTTTTTCTTGAAAAATAGATGATGGTTGTTTATCTCGTATCTTAATTATGAGGTTTTGAGGTTTCGATCTTCATTCATAAAAATAGAGCACTTATTAACTGTTTACATTTTTGAAGAACACATGGCAAAAAAAATTAGTTATTATTACCAACAATGAATATATTCATCTAATTTCAATGAGAAAAAAGTTTAAGTCTAATAATTTGTCATTAATTACCAGCGATTTTATTTCTTAAAACTTTTGCAACAGATTAAAATAAAAGCTATCATATACATTTCAAGTTATCAGTTATTATTATTATATTTGGCTAAATATACCTATGATAGTTTAATGTAAAATATACTTCCATAATTTTAAGAATGTGCAATTATCTTCGTCATATTTAAAAAGAATTCTTATATTTGCAATTTATATTTAATTCAATTATATATTAACCTAGAGCTGATGAATTCAGTAAATTATTTTATTTTACATTCTTTTATAGGTAAAGATATCACATTTATTGATTCAACAAAACTCAATACAAAGTCAAAAACAAACATAATCTAGTACTTAGGGAAAAAAAAATAACACCACGCTAAAATAAGAGCACACCTGGGTAGCAAAAGTTGAGGAAGGAAGTCAAAAAGGTTAAGCAAAGTATTGCTATAAATAACAGTCTCTATTGGCCCCTACTTTGGCGAGATTATTATCCTCCATATTAGTATTGCGGGATATATGACGAATTATCCAAAAATATGAAAAACCTTCCTAATAAAACTACTAACGAAATTCCCAACGACACCCCGTGCTAGAGAAGGATCAGTGCACCAATTGACAACAAGATCAAAGCAAATGACAAGCCTAGAATCTCGGATAGAGGAGAAGTAGTGAATACAGGAGGGCATTAGAAAATCACGAGTGCCGAGCCTTTTTCATTTCGGAGAATACATCCAGTGCCTTCCACACCATCTTTAGCAGAGCTATCGACATTGAATTTTAGCACCCAATGGGAGGCTACACTCATCGGGCGCTAAAGTTAGTCCTCTTATTCTTCCTCTCCAAGACAACCTGGTTAGGGGGATTAAAGAATAAATTAAATGGATGATCGCCATTAAGGTGTATTGATCAATAACAGGAAATCCAGAACTTTGCCGTAAAAATTTAAATTATTTCTAAACAATCAAATGGACCATATAACAGCAAAGAAAAGCATTCTCCAAATTGTCGCATCAGCACGTTTAGGGGGTGCAAAAAACCAAACACTAGTAGACATCTTGGGGTCTTTCGGGACAACAAAATAGTATCCCCAATATTGGTAAAACAGTTAATATTATAATTAAATATTTAACATATCCCCAAAATCAAAATAAATCAATTTGGAAGGTTTTAATAGAAAAGAAATTGATTGAATTATTAAAGTAACAAAAATCATCTTTGTAACAACTCAGGTCTTAGTGATATTGAAAATTGTGGTTTCGGGATCTCATTTCGAGCTTGTAAATATTAAATAAAAATATTTATAGAGTTATTGTATAGGTAAATTGAAATTTATATAGTTAATTTAATCGAAATTGTGATTAATTAAGACCTAGAGACTAAATTGTAAAATTTAATCACTATAAATTGTTAATTAAAGAATGACTTGAGAACTTAAATTGCAATTAACTAAAGGTACCAAACAACAGTTAGACCTTGTTAAAATAAGACTTAGTGGACTGTGTAACGATGATTGATTAATTAAGTAGAATTAAGATTAATTCTTAACTAAAGCATAATTAACTTAAGTTGAACAACATTAAGTTAAGAATAAATATAATTTGTGTAGGAAAGAAAGAGAAATTTCTCTTCATCTTCCACATTAGGCCGTCCTCCACAAAAGAAAAACAAAGAAAACTTCAATATTTTTCCTACCATTCGGGTAAGTAATTTTCTTGTAATTTTTACAAATTTAAGGTCATGAGAGTTTCATTCAGCTAATTTATTTGTTAATTTGTAAAATTTTTATAGTTTAGAAAGTTACCATTATTGAGAATTTGATGAAATTTGTATGAATATATGAGAAATTAAGTTTAAATTATGAAAAGGACTAAATTATAACTTTTAATTGTTAAGTCTCAGATATTAGGGAGCAAATTAAATAAAACTTAAAATTGACATGAAATTTTTATATAAATAAAAAATAGAAGGTCCCTAATAAGTATTTGTGAAATTGGATTTCAATCCAAAGCTTTTGATTGAAAGTTATGTTTGTCCTGGGTTTAAGGACTAAATTGAATAAAGTACAAAAATTTGCATAAACGGATAATTGATTGTGAATTGACTGGAATTTGATATTTTGATATGTTTTGTGATTGTTCATAGTTAACAACATCACTGAATCGTTGAGAGAAAAAGGAAAAGCAAGAGCTAACGACAAGTAGCTCGAGTGTTCGAATTTTATTTCTATGATTCATATCACTTTAATTGTTGCATATTTATATTTTTTTGCACGACGTGATATTGAGGTGAGTTGAAAATGGTTAATTGAATTGAATTGATATGATTGTGATTGATTATCGAGATATATAACTAAATTGAATCTCCAATTCGTCCAAAGCATTTAATAATACAAGGAGATTCATAATTAATATATATTCCCAACTTTCTTTGAATATCCATTTTGTGCATTGTGATAGAGCAACTTGAACATCCATTGCACATTCAAAAATTCTAAAATGAGTTGCATTGGGTTACTAACCGAAAGCCAATTCTAACTGAGAGTTTTTATAATAACTTATTGACACGATGCTTATAAGTGTTAATTCATGTAAAATGTCATTTCCGTATATACAAAAACTTTTTTTCTCAAAAGATATGATTTAACTACTAATTGAAGACATTTACTTTATAAATTCTATTAAACCATTTTATACACATAAGTATCAGGTTCTTCAATACTTGCATTGAGTATCTAGCAAACAGTGATTATTAAAACTTGAGTATAAATTCACTAACATTAGCAAGAATTATCTCGACGACATAATTTGAAAGTTTTGTTGTTAAACAAATAATTAAACAAATAATCTCACAAACTACAAGTTGCGAGTTGATCATAACTCACATGTGATTAAGTTGTACATGCATCTACCAAATTATATCAAAATATCCACTTGTTGGATAAATGGTTACATATTTCTTTAAAAAATGTAAGAGATCTAATCTCAACTTTTGCTAATGAGTTTTGCTAAATCTTCTTTGAGAACGAACAATACTTGATAAATGAAAAATCTTCAGATTCTTTAATAAATTTAATGTAAATTCTCTTTTTGTCACATTATTATTGATCGAGATGATCTAACCAATCATGTCAACCAAGGGTGTGATTAGTATTGCTTTTAACAAGCACTTTTGAGACAAAAAAAAAAACACTTTTGGAAGAAAAATATTTGTAAACAAGTTGCTTTTTAGCTTCTTCCCAAAAGTAGTTTATTTTGGAAAACAGTTTTTGACAAGTAATACTAAACTAAGCCTAATTAAAATTATGTGCGTGATTAAATAATACTAATGTATATAAATAAATTTAAAATAGAGATAAATTAAGAAATTTAATAAATTAGACAAGGTGAGAGTTGCTCCGGACCTTATGTGCTTTATGTTCTGATTCGGCAAAGAAAGGCTTAACAATTATATATATATAAATAACAATACTGATCTCCCTTCTTTCTTTTAACCCACACTCCTTTGTTATTGTGTTGTTTCATCTCGCTTACGGCCATGGACCAAAATTCCAGACTATGTACGATCTGTCTCCGAAGATTCTCCAACGGCAAAGCCTTGGGTGCTCACATGAAATCTCACTTTGGTAGATTCTCCTCACCATCTTCTACTTCTTCTTCCAACCCACCTCTTGCTTCGTCCAAACATGAACTTTCTTCTGAGTCCACCGGGTCTGCTAAGTACCCAGCCGGGAAAAGATCTAAAACTCTTCGCAAGTTCTCCTCCAACATGGCGATGACCGGTTCACCATCTGACTCGGTGAGCTCACCTCTCTCTGTTGAAGATGCTGCCCTATGTCTTTTAATGCTTTCAAGGGATCAACGGAGTAATAATCCAAAACTAACCCAAGGTTATGAAATATCTGATGATGGTGTGGGTTCTGATAATGAGAAGGATGAAGAAGATGATGAGTTCTTTGGTGCAGCCAAGGTTCACCCAAAGCGCTACAAGTGTGGGACATGCAATAGAACTTTCAGATCTCACCAGGCTTTGGGTGGGCATAGAGCTAGTCACAAACTGAAAAGCAAGAAGATTTCCCAAGAAGAAGAAGAAGATGATGATGAAAATGGCGGTGATACTACTGATCATAAGATTCATCAACAAAGAACCTATCTTTGAATGCCCGTTTTGTGGGTGTTTCAATGGGGTCAAGCACCTGGTGGCCATAAGAAAATTCATTTCGATTACTTACCACCGATTGCTCGACTTCCATTACGTCGTCGTCTACTGTTCAATCGGTCTATCTTAATTTACTAGCTTTAGCTTTAGAACAAGATGATGATGAAGTTAGCTTAGTTCAGAATCCAATGCGCTCCATCTTTTAACAAGCTTATATGAATGGTTAATGAAGTTTTTTTTGTTTGTTTTGTTTTTGTGTATGTACAAGATAATGCTTCTTTTTGGTTCTTCATTTTACATTGAAACAGTGCACATTTTCTTTTCAATCTTTTTTAGTTTAGTCCCTTTCGCAAATTAACTCTTCTTTATTGCTAATTTATTTGAAGTTTTATTACATACATATTCCTGGGAAAATTATATATTTAGAAGATAAATGTGAGTTTAAAAATAACATATAATAAATAATAAAGTATAAAATTTTAAAAATAATAATATCACATATATTATATTTTTTTCTTGAGTTGACCGAGTTAATTTGTGACACATCCACAATGTGAAAGAAAACAATTATATAATATATTTATTAAAAATTAAATTTTACTTTAGTTAAAATGATAAAATTTAAAAGTTTTATTTAAATCCTATCATAAACATTTTTCTTGGATTTTATATATAAAAATACCCTTAAATTTAATATTTATTGTTTTATTAAAATAAATATCTTTTACTAATTTAAAAATTAAATTAAAATTTAATTATTGAAGACACCAAAATTTTGATATATAGTATAAACATCAATGTCAACATTTTCTTAGAATAAAAATTCAGCTTGAGGAATTTTGAGAAAAAAAATGGTTTAAAACAAAAACACGAGGCTTCACTGATTTTTTTGGGCAAGTGTAATTGATTGCTTACAAAATCATCTTTTACAAAAGAAATTTTAAAGCTGATTTTTGTTTGCAATTTGGTACATTTATAGTATATTTTTAAATTTTATAAGTAATTTTAAAATTGTTATGTTTTTCTTTTTAATATTTTATTATATCTTTATAGGATATTTGTTATCCCTTGACCTTGTTTTGCGAAAATTAAAAACTCCATTGATAGTGTACTTAAATATGCACAAAGAAGGTTTTAGTACGTCATGACACTCAAAATACCTTGCTAAATATGTTTGGTGTAAAATTCAAAATTTTAAAATTCTCGTATATTAGACCTTTATTCGCTCATATTTGCATTGTTTTTCTAAGTGATTTTTAGCAAGTATTGAGTCTTTTAATTGATTTTACAACTAGTTCTAACACAGAGTCTTTAATTTTAGTATTTTAAGCTACTTTGTTACTTTTTAATTAGATTCTTTTTTTTAATAAGTTTTGCAAGGTATTTTATACGCATTGAACCGAGTTTGAAGAGAAAAGAACAAATTTGGAAACAACAGAGCAAAGAAAGAGTTGGTAAATCAAGATCTGTATATTGCCTTTTGAAGTCGTCAAAATGTAAATTTACTAATAATTTAATGACGTTGGATATAGTTTATGGAATAAATTAAGAATGCCCATATTTGTTCTTATTTTTTAATTTATATAATTTTCTTTGATTTAAACCGATACATTGGTTCAATAATAAAGTTGAGATTATAACAATTTTAAATTTTTTAAGTTCGACTCTCACCTAATTACTTAATTTAGTTAGAGATGAGTTAGTTATTCAGTTCAAGTTGAAATTATGAAATATTTTTGGGTTGAAATTAAATTATCTATTTTTATGAAAAGCTAAAATACGATTTTACTATTTTAATAACTTATATCTTTTTAAATTTTAAAAATACTAAATCAAAATTGTATCATTTTTAGAAAGGTTAAATTGCAATTCTATCGTACACTAACTTAAAATTTCATAAATTTTAAAAAGTTAAAAATGATATTTCCTATTTTAAAGGAACCAAAGCCCCTGCCAGTTGCCTAACGCCGCCTTTTAATTCTTATAACGGTCGATTGTATTAAAACAGTTATAATTTTGGCATACGAATGTATAGGAAAAAAAAGGGTAAACTACAAAAATAATCACTTTTGTTTGCCTTAGATTACATTTTAGTAACTTATGTTTGAAATGTTATGTTTTAGTCACTTACGTTAATGTTTTGTTACGAAGTGGTCACTCTACAGCTAAGATCCATTACCTCCCTAATGGGAGTCCTACATGGTAGTCCAAATTAAATTTATTTAATTAAAAACCTATTTTTATCCTAGCAACCGGAGATCCAAGTTGACGTTTAAAACTCATTTGGACTGCCATGCAGGACTGTCATTAGGGGCGTAATGGAGTTTAACGCTAGAGTGGCCACTTCGTAACAAACGACAATGTAAGTGACTAAAACATAACATTTCAAACATAAGTGGCTAAAATGTAATATAAGACAAAACAAAAATGACTATTTTTGTAGTTTATCCCCTCTCTTCCTATATATTCGTATATCGAAATTATAACAGTTTCAACACGATCGATCGTTATAAAAATTAAAAGGCTGCGTCAGGCGATTGGCAGGGCTTCGGTTCCTTTAAAATAGGAAATATCATTTGTAACTTTTTAAAAGTTATGAAATTTTAAATTAGTGTACGATAGAATTGCACTTTAATCTTTTTAAAAATGATACAATTTTGATTTAGTTTTTCTAAAAATTTAAAAAAATTATAAAAAATTAAAATGTATTTTAAGTGACAGTTTTAGAATTTACCCAAAAAAAAAATTATAAAATGCTGACGTCATATTTGGATAGATATATCCGTTCCATATGAGTTGGCCTTCTTGTCTTGAACGTATTCTACTTAGGTTAATATGTCATCATTTAGATTTATTTTTTCTTTAAAAAGAAAATAAATCTGAAATTCATATTAATCAAATCATGAGAAAAAGAAATAAAATTGCATACCAAATAGAGCAGTCAAACTCATTAATTACCCTTCTTTTTAACTCTTAATTGGTATGAAACACAGCTAAGCCTAAAAATCTATCAATAATTTACCTTCCATTTTAACTCTCAACACATGCTTTGCCACTGCTTCAAATAAAAGCTACCTTATATATTTCAATTTACTATAATATTTGGATAAACATGCTTACTCATCATATTTATTCTCATTTCATAAACCCTTTTCATTAAAATCACAATTATACCCTTGTTATTTTTAATTACATAAAATTAAATATATTTAGCTTCATCTTTAGAAATTATTTCTATCATACTAATAATTTTTTTATAGTAATTAATATTTTAAAAATATAAATTATGTAATTATGTAATTACAACTTGTACTACAAACATGACATGTAATTACATTATGTTAGCGAGAACACGTCTAAGGAATTACAAGACAAAAGAATGTAATTAATAATTACTATCTTGATGATTACACTTTTATTCAATTACTCCGTTACATCATTTTATGTAAAAGTAAGTAATTATCATTATTTTAGAAAGTTTTAAACATAAGCTTAAAAGCCCAAGTTCAAGTATTGCTCTATCTAAACTGTGTTTGAGGTCAATTCATATTTATTTTTGTTTACGTATGGGGAGTTTGTATAGATTCATTCTATTGTAAGTCTAGATTTATTCTAACTATCAACTTAATTCTGCTTTATAATAGTTTCCGATTATAGTTGCTTGAATATATTCTTCGTATTAAATTTTAGAAAAATAAGTGAATATTTTCAAATATAATATTTTTCTTTTAAAAAATAGAAACTTATTTTCAAGGTTGTTTTAAGTTATAATTTACAAAAAAAAAAAAAGTTATAATTTATTTTTATAAATAAATAAATAAAATAAAAAATAGAGATAAATAAAATAAATTAGGCAAGGTGAGAGTGGCTGTGTGTGCTGATGTTCTGATTTGGCAAAGAAAGGCTTAACAAATTATATAAATAAATAACAATACCTAATCACCCTTCGTTCTCTTAACCCACACTCCTTTGTTTTCGTGTTCTTCATCTGGATTACGGCCATGGACCAATATCCCAAAGTATGTAGGACCTGTGACCGAAGATTCTCCAATGGCAAAGCCTTGGGTGCTCACATGAGATTTCACTTTCCTAATTTCTCCTTACCACCTTCTTCCTCTTCTTCCAACCCTCCTCTCTCTTCATTGACTTCCACCAAACATGAACTTTCTACTGACTCCACCGAGTCTTCTGAGAACCCATCTGGGAAAAGATCTAAACATCTTCCCAAGTTCTCCTCCGACATGGCGATGAACGACTCACCATCTGACTCGGTGAGCTCACCTTTCTCTATGGAAGATGCTGCCCTGTGTCTTCTAATGCTTTCAAGGAATGACCGGACTGACAATCCAAAACTGACCCAAGGTTACGAAATATCTGATCATGGTGTGGGTTTTGATTACGAGAAGGATGAAGAAGACGGTGAGTTCTTTACTGAGGCCAAGGCTCACCCAAAGTGCTACAAGTGTGAGACATGCAATAGAACTTTCAGATCTCACCAGGCTTTGGGTGGGCATATAGCTAGTCACAATTTCAAAAACAAGAAGATTGCCCAAGAAGAAGCTGAAAATGGTGGTGACGCTACTGATCATAAGATCCATCAACAAAGAATCTTTGAATGCGAGTTCTGTGATAGGGTGTTTCAATCGGGTCAAGCACTGGGTGGCCATAAGAAAATTCATTTTGGTTACTCACCATCGGTTACTCATAATAGGATTTCCATTAAGTTTAAGCCTACCGTTCAACCATTCGATCTTAATTTACCACCTTCAGAACAAGATGACGATGAAGTTAGCCTAGCTCAGAATACAGTGCGTCAGCCCTCCATCTATGACAAAGCTATATGAATGGTAAATGGAGTTTTGTTTGCGTATAAACTATAACTTCATTTTACATTCAAACAGTGGGCTCTTTCTTTTTACTCAGTTAAGACACAGTGGTTAGTTTATTTCAGGTCTCTTTTAGCAAATGCGCTTTTATCTTTTACTGTACTGGTAATGAATTTGTTGTTTTAATACAGGGTTTGATTCAAGGAAAATTTCATATGATTTTCTTTGTCTCTATGGTGATGCTAAGTTATAATACAATATTAATGATGAAATGACTAGAAACCTTTCTTTCTTCTTGTTTTTTGTTTGGATACTCAAAAGATTACTTTTGTTTTGTACTGATGATAATGAAGTCAAATATATATCCATGTATGTATGTATGTTGGGATAAATTTATGTGCTCTCTAGGGCTAGCCTATAATGTGGCATTTTATGGAGTACCATGGAAAGAAGTAGAAATCCATGGAGGGGATTAGGTAGAGTAGGTACTAGGTTTATGATTCATGATGATGATCTTCTTAGTATCAGAATGAAATGACAATCATATGCCTCCATTCCAGGCCCTATAATTAATCTCTACGGTGACTGTCTATTTTGAGTTGGGTAATACCTACATAAGTTTCCCTATCTATGTTACTCATATTTTCTCCAATTTAATAGATCGATTGAACCGAAAATTGATCGGTATACCAATATAAATAAAGAAAATAAATTAATATTTAAATTAATCGTTTGAAATCAATAAAAATTGAATTAGAAAAAATTAATTAATTATTATTAGATTAATAATCGAATCAATCACATTGATTCATTGATTTAATAAAATATCATTTCCTACAAGAAATTTCTCAATTTCTTTTCTTTTGAGGAGGAAAAGAAATGATATTTTACCTGCTTTATTTTGAATTTAAATTTAATCTATTTTCTTTATCAAACAATTATTTTTAAAATGTTTTAAGATTCAAATTTTAGTATTTTCTAAACATATTATATAATTTTGCTCCAAAGAAGTTAGGAAGAAGTTTAAAGCTATAATAAAAAGCGACATTATTAAAAATGATAGCGTATATTATATTAAATAATTCAGATTTAAATATTAAAAATGACATTATTAAAAGGAACAATTATAAACTATAAATCAAACATAGAAATTATCATAGTTTTAAATAGAAAATTATAATATCATGATTGATTAAGGATGTGAGTTACTTTCGCACTATAAAAGTGAAGATAATAATTCTCAATTTTTTTTCATTCTTTTGAAGAGAAATTATTTGATACACTACCGGTGGAGTTAAAAAAATTCCACAAGCACGAATGAAATGTTGTCATATGCTCTGAGGGAATATTAAAAAAATTAAAATATATAAATGTCATGAACTAAACCTTGATTCTGGAGTTAAAAAACTCTACTAACCCTCTTTTAAAATTAATATTCATGTCACAAAGGTAAGTAAAATTGTAAAAAAAAGATGGACCAAATGACACTATGTGTAATATGTTGATGGTTAATTTTTTAGAATAAATATTAAATTGACTCAATGTATAATTATTAAGGGTTAAAGTTATTACTAAGTCAATTTTAAAAATTGTCATTGTATCTTTCCTTTAATAATTTCACGGTTAGTGATAAAAAAACCGAATGACCATTTTATAAACTTTTATAATTAAGTGAAAAAATATTAATAATTAAGTAACTATTAATATAATTTATCCTCAGTATTACTTGTATCCAACTTTTGATGATTTAAAATGAGGTAGCATATGTTATAAAAAAATATAATATTTATTACGTGCCACTTTAGCCAAAAATGGGTTTTTTTTTCTCTTAAATTTAAAGTTATTTTTTATAAATAAAAAACCTCTAACTGACTACCTTAATAAACCATAATAATTTTTATGATTAAGTCCTTGCCATATAGGTTCGTTTGGTTACCTGGCCAATAGTTATTGCCCACCATTTGATAAAAAAATATTGAATTCAAAAAAAAAAACAAAGCAATTTACTAAATTTGACAAAAAATCAAAAGTTTTTAGCCTACAATTGCCTATTAAGGGTGAGTTTGGATGGGCAGTGCGTTTACCTGCGGTTAGTGTAAAAACAGCGGTGGCGATGAGATTAGATACTGTAACGATACTGTAGCGTGAGATAAAAAGTAAGCTAAATGCACGCACCGCACCCAATTACCGATCCAAACTAAGCCTAAGTAACAAAAAATTGGTCGGTGGGGATGATGTTATTTATTTGTGAAATCTGACATTAATGACTATAGGATTTCTTGCCAAGTTTTTCTGAAAAAGCAGCTTTTCTCATCATAATTAATGAATTGAACATAACCCAAATTATCAAAATTGCAAACAAAAACCATGGTGTATATTTTTATGATTTAACTATTTTTAAGTAGTAATGTAAAATAGTGTTTTTAAGTTGATAGTTATTTTCTTAAAATTAAACCCGTCTCTAATATTATATGTTTTAACCTTACGAAGTCAACTCTTAATATTTTTATGATCTTGAAAATTAAAGGGTAGGTCTCTTTTGGGATTCTTTTTCAATAATAAGGTAAATGTTGGGGTTGGCTGCTTAAATCCCACACTGAAAGTGGGAAAAGTTATGCGGCCTCAACCATTGTATAAATAACGGCTTTTAGCCTCTCTTTTAAGACAATTACCTCTTCTGCACCCTTTCCAATGCTTTTAAGGGTTAGTTTAAAAAGTACTTAAGTAATTAACCAGAAGAGGGAAAGTATATTGTGTTAAAGGAGTGTTAGAGGAATGAAAACATAATTAAGTTGTTAACAATGGTTTTAAGAGAGAAAAGTTAAAAATTTTAATTTTTCATTTGAAAAAAAGTATTTTTGAAAAGCCAAAAAGTTTCTTCAAAAGTTGTTTAATATTCATTTTACTTTTAAAGTACTTTTCATGTCACTGAATACAACTTAAAGCATATGTTTTGGAAATCCTTTTAATTAAGAGTTTCATTAGTTTAGAAATTTTTTCGTATTAATGAAATTATCGTTGTGTCTAAGGACATAGACAATATGTTGAATTTTGTAAATTTGATGTTTTGTTCTTTTATTATTTTATGTGTACTTATCAGTTTATCTGTCACATTTCGATATTTAATAGTAATTTGTTGGGTTAATCCGTTGTACTTGGGTAGTTTCAATTTGCTTTTAGTGTTTAATTAGTTGTGAAGCTATATTCATACGAGATATTACCTGGTGTCCTCAAAAATTGATATCAGAGCCTTGATGAAGAAGTGTTAATTTTCTTAATATGCTCTGTGGTTGTAGCATTGTCTAATCTATCACATTAGAAAGGAAAATTTCACTATTGGAGTTTCTAGCCAAAACTTTTATTAAATATAATTGTTCAAAAATAGAAGTATATGTAGATGAAAATATTAAACTTAGGGCACTATATTTAACAAAAAAAAGGATTAGAGGTGTTTGATCATTGTTCAATCTTGAAGGTTACTTTATCTAGATCGTGTTATAAATGTCCTGACTAAGCCTATTGACGGTCGGGGTGAAATTTCAACTTCTAAATCTCGGTTAATTGAATTTTCGTTTATGAGCCTCTTCAAACATGACTTATTGTTATTGATTCGATGATCCCTATAGGACGTGGCCAGCGAGAATTAATTATTGGGGATAAACAGACCTGTAGAACAATAGTAGCCACGAATATGATTCTCAATCAACAATGGCAATATGTAATATGTGTTTACGTAGCTATTGATTAAAGAACATCTTCTTCTATGACTCAGGTAATGACCACTTTCCAAGAAAGGGGAGCGATGGAGTACACCATTGTGGTAGTCGAAACAGTGGATTTCCTAGCTACATTATAGTACCTTGCTCCTTATATAGGAGCTACTTTGATGTCTCTTCCATCACGAAAACCGCTGGGTTGTGAAATTTATCTAAGATATATTTTTTATTTGTATTCGTGCCTTTCAGAAAGAACCGCTAAATCAAGTTATCAATTAATCATGTGTGGTATTTCGGCAGTGATATTCGTGCCTCATGACTGGTAATAGATTGTGCCTATCTAATTTTCATGAGAATCATGAAGGAACAGTGGCATTTGGAGCTGGTAAAAAAAAGGAACAAATCCTTGGAAAAGGAGTCCTAAATATTGAAGGCATTTAAAAAGCTTTAGAATGTCTTCTTGGTAGAAGGATCAAAAGCCAATGTCATCGATATCAGTCAACTATGTAACCAACAAATGCTTGTTAAATCCATAAAGAATAAATGCCTGATAGCCAGGAAGACAGATGAACTAGTGTTGGAAGGGACCAAGACTTTTGATAATTGCTACAAGCTGACCAGACAAACGAAGTGTAACAAAACAGGTACCTCTGAGCTTGAAATGTGGTATGAGAAGTTGGGACATGTGCATTACAAAGGGTTGCAAAAATGTATCTCATACATTTTGAGTTGAAACAGCGGACACTACAATTCATGTAATCAATAAAGCCTTATTGAGATAAAAAAACAACGGTGACTCTATACAAAATGTGGAGAGGAATGAGGCCTACTGTCAAATACTTCGATGTTTTTGAAAGCACATGTTATATCTTGAGAGATCGACCGTATCAAGGAAAGGTCAATGTAAAAAATGATAAAGGGATTTTTTGGGCTATTCCAACAACAAGGCTTATAGAGTCTATAACAAGCAAGCTCAAATAGTGGAGTCTATTAACGTTGTTGTGAAAAAAGGAACCACCAGACTGACACTTGAAGATGAAGATTTGACACAAGTAGATATAAAAGCAGTTGCTACTGCTCCTGACGAAACCGTGTCACAGGAACTAATTGCAAAGGAACAAGTAGATGGTGATGTTAATGAGGAGAATGTTGAAATGGATGATCTTTCCTAACCCCAACAATCTTCAAGGGTAAGAAAAGATCGCTACATAGATGATGCGTCACTGCCAACACACCAAGCAAATTTTACTGGTCATGGCTCTGAGTATAGCCACTAACTTCATGGTCATTGACACATATATATTCAACTCTAAGAATTGGAAAATACTGAGATCATGTTTGGTTTCATGCCTCACGTAGTCTTTTTTTTTTTTCTATTTTTTAATTTGTAGCCTTTTTTCCTTGTAATTTTGCCTTTAGATGCCGAAAAGGACAAAAAAAAATCTAAGAATACTTATTCAAATTAAAGCATCTATATTAAAAAATGAACATGTTGATGTTTGTGTTGAAGTTTTAGAAGTTAAAAACAATTTTCCGATCTTCAATCAATAATAAATAATTGAATTGATTATGTAATGGAAATAAAGTCGAATTCAGACAGCCAAGTAGGTAGTAGATATTATTTAATCCACTTCAATATTATTAATAATTATAATATAGTATGTATTGTAGATATATTATTAATTATAAAATAGTATGTATTGTAGATTAATGAATAAGATAGATAAGAAATAATTAAATTTTCCGAGGTCTTAAATAATATTCCTTGTTCGTGGAAGCCTTTACGTGAGGGAAAATAGTCTTCTCTTCACCTACCTTCCTTACTGCACTATTGTCATGCATTTCACATACATACATATATATATATATATATTCCTCATCAACGTGCCATCAACTTATACTTAGTTCCATAATGTATTTTAAACTGCTGCAATGCAATTTAAACCATGGATTTGCACTTTCTCTATTCACTTAATCCCTAAGCAAACACATCTCATCTGAACATAAAATTTGTAACATGGAAACGTCATTGACGACGCGCCGCCATCAGTCGGAGGCAAGGTCCGTATCTCCACACCTACTGCGGAGTCGAAGTGGAACCTCAGCCCTAAACAGGGCACCGCCGGTGATGAACTCGATCCAAAGCTCGGCTCACAGGTCAAAGTCAACGACAAGGTCATCAAGAACCCTAAGAAATGGAGAGAACATTAACCCTACCACCACCAACATGCAAAAGAAGCCTAACCATCAAGAGGGTAGAGATGGGGTGGTTAGGTTCATGCAGCAGCGTGGCAGTGGCGTTGCAATTAAGGGATCAAAATCAGTGACGAGTTCTCCATCAGCATGGGCATTGTCTCCGGGTAGGTCTTCGCCGTTGATGGTAGGAATGGAGCCACAAGGATCTTGTGGGTCGACGACTGAGGTAAAGGCTAAGTACTCCAAAGGAGTAAGTGGGTTTTTAAAGTATTTCAGGCAAAAGAAGGTGTCGCCTATTCGAGAAGAAGAGTATCATCAGTTTCGAGTTTTTTATAATAGGATGTTGCAGTGGAGGTTTGTGAATGCTAGAGCTGAAGTTGCCATGAACGCTGTGAATACAGATGCACAGGTACGTATACATATATATAATATATATCTTTAAATTTTATATGTTGTTTTTGGTAAATTTTAAACAAACTAATCCTAAATGAGCTAAATATGAACCGGCCTTAAAAACCCAACTAAAAAATTCAATGAGTGCGAAGTCAAAATGATCCAAGCTTAAAATTCAAAATGACTAGATTTAGATTAAACCAATCCAAAACCTACTCAATTCTCCCAAATTTAAAAAACTCTATCGACGAATTCAACTAATCTAAACACAAAATGTTTCAAACTAAAAATATCTCCGACTTGAAATAATTCGAATATATTAATACTCAAAACTTACATATTACAAATTAATTTGATTCAAAACTAACCTGAGTAATTGATTATGTTGTTTCTAATATTTGATTTTTCAGGATAAATTGTTTGGTGTGTGGCTAAGAATCCTAAAGATAAGAAACTCTACTTTAGAAAAGAGAATTCAACTTGAGAAGCTGATACATGAGATCAAACTACATCAAATTGTAGGTCCACAGTTATGTCTACTAAATGAGTGGGCGAAATTGGAGGCCAAAAATTACGAAGCTGTTAGCCGGGTGATTCGTAAACTCTCAGCAGTCCTAGTTAGAGTCCCTCTTAAACAAGATGCCAAGGTATATATTGTATTATGATTCCAGTCTAATTATACTTTCAGGTTCTATATTCATTGCATATTTAAATTTTAGTTATTTATTTATTTTTTGATATTATAATTGATGAAAGAAATTTCGTTGAATTGGATTATACGGTATTCTTAAAATAATATTAAAAGGTCACATATAGCTAATATCACACCTGTGGAAAGCTACATATGGAAATAAAAATGTTGAGTTTGAAATTGTAATGTTTCAAATTCTGAACATGGGATTATAAGGTTCTTCCTTATAGTGAAAATTGATTTTTTTTTTAAACATGGTTTCCATGCCGCTTTAAATTAGTCATGTGATTGATTAAAAAAGTGAAGAGATTAAATTTCGAGGTTAAAAGTGAAAGAACTAAATTGTATATGTTCAAAGAGTATAGGGACTAGAAGCAAAATTAGACTTTTATATATTTATATATATATATATCCATATATCCATATATCTTACTAATTAGCTAGCATTGGTTAATTAATTATGGAGAAATCGGAGTGCAAGGTTGATTATAAGAAGAAAAAATGTTGAACCAGTAGAGTGCATGCAGGTAGATGTGGAGTCTCTCAATGAAGCTATAAGTGCAGCCATTGCAGCCATGGATGGCATAGAAGCCACTATTATAAACATCTTCTCACAGGTTGGTTTTACATATATAATTAAATTGTGGGTAATAAAGTAATTGGCACTTGTATAAATTTCATTTCTATATATCTAATTGTAATTTTATGTGAGTGGAAGCAGCCGGTGGAGAAAATGCTGTATATGGTTACTGAGCTTATAAGCATGGTGGAACAAGAAAAACAGTGCTTGGAAGAAATTGAGAAAGTTATCACCTTGGTTCCTCCAAAAAATATATTGGTGCGCTCTTTAATAATTTACCCTTTGATTATTTGCTCATATTATAATTATGTTGAACGTTTTTGTGTATTTATATGATACGGTTATCGTTCATAGATGTGACATATTAAGTAGATTTTCATGCATGATGATACTTATCCTATTTTAAGGTTAACACATATTTAAAGTAAATTAGTATACACAAAATTAACACTATGTGTAGGCGAACCCATATTTCGCATATATAAACCCATAAAGACTCAACAGACTAACTGGTTAATGAGTTAATAATCGTTAGCATTATAACAAATTATATTATCGTGATTACAATTAAAGTATAAAAAAAGAACATATACACTAATTATCATACATTGATTTAATTTAATTCCAAAATTTTTGAGTTTAAAGTTAATGTTGAATTGAAATTATTTCACGTTCCTTGAAACATTTTATGTTGAGATTATTCGAGTACGTTTGTCAATAAATTTTTCATGTAGACTGATTTGAGACCAAAAGCATTGAATAATTAGCCACTCCTCTTAAGGTTTTAATTTGTGTAATTACAAATGTTTCCTAAGCAGGTGTCTGAGCAGAGCCTACGTGTGCATCTTATCCAAGCAGCTAAGGAGTCAAGGAAAGGTCAAACTCCTCACTGAAAAATTCATCTCATAAATTTTTGTAAAAGAAGAAAAGCAAAGGCATATGTAAGAGCAAAGAGTAGCAGTTGATTGAGTCTTAACTTGATTGATATGAGTATTGTTGCTAATATAAGAGAACGTTGATTCGAGTTCGTTAAAACACATTATTTTTTTATTTATAGGTTAAAGAGAGAATTATGAATAATTTTAAACATTACGTAAAAAAAAAAAAAAACAGATCTGATCACTAGTTTAATCTCGATATTATACTTGCACATATTTCTTAAACTTTTTAAGACACCAGGCCAAACAAAAATAGGTTACATGGATTATTTTGGTTATGCTCCAATCTCGATGTTAATCAACCCTCTAATCTATTTTAATTGTATCTGTTAGTTGAATGAGTAAAATTAATTTTTAGTTAAATCGATTCAAATAAAATTAGTATAGTTTTCTATTTAAATAAATATCCATTATAGTTTAAGTTACATGGGAAAAGTCATTTACTTCATCTTTGTATGAATTTGGGCTTTAAAATATTTGAGCCATTTCAATTCGTTTAATATTAATTTTGAGTTTAGTTTTTTTATGAATTTGTGTGATTTTAGGTTTTAATCATATATCATTATAGATATAAATTTTAAGATTAAATTGTTTCAAATTACTTGTTTTGATTAAGTTTGGATTAATTCATTAGTGTTGGTGTTGTTATTTTTATGCTCAAATAATTTAAATTTAATTAAAATAATTACAAATAGTTAACAATTAAAATTATATTAACTTCAATCATATCAAGCATTCAATATTATTTTAACCTTTTAGCATTTTATGCGAATTTATGTGAGTTCTGAGATAAATCCGAAAATGAATATGGACCAAATTGTAATATTTTTAAAAGATAAGAACATTTTTACAAAGTAAGAGTCACACGACCGTGTGCCCAAACCATATAAGAGTTTAAATTATAATAAAAAAAACTAACAAGCCGACAACTCGCACAAATAGCTACTCACTCAATTTTGGCCATCAAATAAAATATCTTCCCCTATATTTATTGGTCAAAAGTTTGAAATGAAAAAAAAAAAACTTAAAAGTAGCTTTGCTTTTATTTAAAAGTCTAATTTAATTCAATTTTAAATTTAATCCGAACTTAATAAAAGTACAAGTCTAATTCCAAAAATATGTATGTATGAAGTTAATAAAAGCACTTGAAAATTCCATTGAAAGGAAAAAAGAGAAGAAAAAAAATGAAAACCACTTCTATACCAATTCCCCACCATTCTAAATATAAACCATACAAGAAAAGGAAACGTAAAAGTAATGATATTATATATATTAACATTCTAGTTTAGCCTTTTGTGCTATAGAATCATCAATGCCAACAACAACCACATTGCTCCCATTGACACCACCACCGCCACCATCCGCAGGTAGTTTCCGCTTGGGCTTAGCTCCTTGTAGCATCAACACGACGTCCCTCATCGACGGCCGCTCCACCGGGTTACAATTGGTGCATAACAACGCAATTCTAAGCATTTGCATCATTTCTTCCCTCACGGATGCACATGTTGCCCCAACATTTTTATCCAAAACGTCAACAATCCTGTCTTTATTCTTGATTTTAGACCTAACCCAATCCACGATGCTGTGCCCATCACCAAATTCCGACTCCACCGATCTTTTCCCACTTATAATCTCCATCAACACTACCCCAAAGCTATATATATCACTCTTTTCGTCAACTTGTAGAGTATAAGCATATTCTGCAACAATGATACAAGAACGTTAATGATTACTACAACATTACAAAACAGACAAAACATGATGTAATGAATCAAAAGGCATTGACAAAAGTCTCCTTGGGATGGGCCCACCATTGTAATATAATCTTACAAGGATTTACAAGCAAAGCAATATAAACGACTTCAACAAATAAAGCATAAGTCTTCACGCCCATGCAACAGTTACAAAAAACAGGGCGGTGCCAAAATAGGCTTTTTAGTTGTTGTGCGCAATGCGCACCACCACGAGTCTAAAGCAAATTAAAGTTGGACTAAATTAAAACCTCTTATTATATATGGTTTAAATGGAATTAAATTTTATTTGTTTGTTACCTTAATAAGTGTGATGGGATGGACCCATTTTTGTTGTAAATCAACAAAAAGGGGAAGAATGTAATAGATTCACTAGCTGAAAAGTGCCTTTGTCCTATCAATTGACTCGAGTTTATCTAAAATAGGATTAATTCAAATAAAAAATTATTTTAATTTAGAATAATTTTATACTTAAATTTTAAATTTAAATTATTATTATTTATATTAAATTCGAGAATTTGAATAAAATTGAGCAAATAAAATCTTATCCTATGATTTTTTTTAATGCACAAACTTTACCAAAACTAGCAAACAAAATTCATATGTACGGACCGACCATGAACAAGGATTAAGCGTAGGTTAGCAAGATTCCATAATCTCAAACTAAAATGAACGGAAAGATTGGTAAACGCACCTGGCGCAATGTAGCCATAGGAGCCAGCAATGACCGACATGGACTCGTCACTTTGGATCAACTTAGCCACCCCAAAATCCGCCACTCTAGCCTCCATCTCACCGTCCAATAAAATATTACTCGGCTTCAGATCACGGTGGACGATCACCGGATCGCAGTCGTGGTGGAGATAGCAAATGCCTTGAGCCACCCCGAGAGCGATTTTGTACCTAGTCACCCAATCAGCCACCAAATTGTCCCCTTTGTTTTTGCCATGCAATAGGTCATCGAGGTTCCCGTTGGGCATGTACTCGTACAGCAACATGGTGCACTCCCTGTTGCTGCAACACCCTAATAATCTCACTATGTTACGGTGCCGGACGTTTCCCAACACCTCCACCTCAGCCAATACCCCTCTCCGTCGTCTCGCCGTCTCTTTATTCTTACCCCACAGCTTCTTCACCGCTATGGTCTCGCCACTCGGCATCTCGGCTTTGTATACCGTTCCCGTAGACCCCATCCCTATGATCTTATCGGTCATCGACAAGCACTCCAGCACATCGTCCGACGTGAAATTCAGCCGATGGAAGGCGGTTAGTTTCCACGGTCCGATCTCACGATCATCATTGAATCTACGGCCGTAACTGGCGTGGAAACAACGGGTCCCAGCCACGAGAACGAACAAGCCGACACCAAAAGCAGCTGCCACAATCCAAACTATAGCTCCCGCTGCTTTCTTAGGCGGATGTTGTTGGTTGTTATTACCAGCTTCCATATCACCTGTAGCCAACGCCTCCGGGCACGGTTTAGCTACAATTCTGCCGCAAAGTCCGTCGTTACCGAAAAATGAGGAAGGGTGTAAATTGGGAAATGTTGGACCGGACGATGGGATTGGACCAGATAGCAAATTGTAAGAAACGTCGAAATTTTCCAAAGTGCTACAGTTTTCGAAGCTTGAAGGGATAGTTCCGGTGAGCAAATTATGTGAAAGATCAACCGCATTTATCGAAGGAAGCATCGATAGTTCCCTTGGGATTATACCCGTAAGCAAATTGCTGCTTAAATTCAAAGACAAGAGCTTTTGACAACGATCAATATCCCCAGGGATGCTTCCGTTTAGAAAATTACCTTGGAGTTCGATCTTGTACACGTTATTACAGTCAACAAAATCTGGTATTTTGCCTGTGAGCTTAGATGAACTTGCTGAAAAAATTTGCAAGCGCGGTGCACTCCATATGTTGCTTGGCAGTTCGTTGTTGAAATCGTTCTCCGAGATGTTAAGGTACTGCAACATTGGTGCATAGCCAAGATCCCCAGGAATCTCACCTGTAAACTTGTTCTTACTCGCATCCACAAATGTTAAGTTCCTTAAGAGCCCGAAGCCGTATGGGATGGTACCATTGAGGAGATTGTTTTGGATTCGGAATCTAGAAAGCGATGTGCAGCTCACTAGGCTTCTTGGCAGCTCATTTGTGAACATGTTGTTGAAAAGGATGAGTTTGAAAAGCTTATTTCCATGGCAAAGATTTGGAGGGAGTGGCCCAGTTAGAGAATTTGATGATACATCGAGAGTCAGTAGCTTCCCATTTGAACCCAGTTTCTGTGGGAGAATGCCGCTGAAATTGTTGTCCCATAGAAGTAAAGTGTTGAGATTTGGCAACTCACCGATGCTTTGCGGAATAGTACCAGAAAAATTGTTGCCAATTAAGCTCAACCATGTTAGCTCAGTTAAAGAAGCTAACTCTTCTGGGATTGTACCACTGAGTAAGTTATTAGATAAATCAAGAACCTTCAAAGCTTTCAACTTTGTGTAACTCATTGGAATTTCACCTACAAAGTTGTTTTTGAAAAAATATAAAACTTCTAACTTGGTTAAATTGCCAAGTTCTTCAGGAAGTAGACCTGAAAGTGAACAATTCGAGATGTCCAAGTACTTGAGATTTGATAGCAGTGCAAGTTCCACTGGTATTTTGCCTGTAAACCCATTGTAGCCAATCTCGATGTGTTCAAGCTGGGTCAAGAATCCTAGTTGTGGTGGTAAAGTACCTTCCAATGCATTTCCTGCCAAGTCAAGGAACTTTAATCTTTTAAAGTTTCCATAGCCAACTGGTATCACCCCTTCAAAGTAGCTTCCCCCAAGATTGAGCTGTTCCAAGAACTGTAAGTGTATGAACTCGAGCGGCAATGGGCCAATGAAATCGTTGCTGTATCCATTAAAAAATTTCAAAAACTTAAGCTTGGAAACCCCAGGTGGAAATGTTGCATTGAAGGAGTTGTGGCTTATGTCAAGAGTCCTCAGTTGAGTGAGCTCAAAAACGGCAGGTTGTAGCGGCCCATCGAAATAATTTCTGCTCAAATTGAGGTCGACCAGGCTAGTCAAAAACCTGATCTCGGGTGGGATAATCCCAGAGAGGTTGCGAAAAGAGAGATCAAGAGACGTGACTTGAGCAGTAATGGGGTTGCATTTGACACCTGACCATGAACACCAAACCGGTTGATCATGGGAACCAGAGTTGGAAAAGGCAGGGGAAGGGTCCCAATCTTTGAAAGTGGAGAAAGGGTCATTAAGGGAGGATTTCAAGGAGAGAAGGGAGAGGAGAGGGAGAGGGAGAGGCAGAGGAGGTGGTGCAGAAGCAGAGAGGACAAAAGGAGAAGATGGAATTAGTAGATAAAAGAAGAATGTGAGGAAGAGAAGAAGAAAATGAAGGATCATGGTTATGGCCGGGATGTGGGGCGTTTTGAGGTGGATGTATGAAGCTTCATCTTTAGTTTATAGAGGTAAATTCAAGGCAAGGGAAACATATGTTTTAATTAGGAGACAAAGGTGGATGCTTTTTGAGAGCTTCACCATGTTTGTGTTTTTTCTTCCATTTTTCTTGATTTTAATTTTTTTTTAAAAAAAACATTTCGATTTCAATCTCTGAATTTTGTTATAATTAGTCAAATATATTAACTATAATTATTATACTTATAACCTTTAAATACTATTCTCTTCATGAATGTGAAACTTCATACCAAAATGCTAAACAGTAAATAGTAGTAGTACTATTTTGTTTTTCAATTTTTGTTTGTTTGCAATGGAGTTTGACTTTTTTTTAAGGCTAGCTTTATCTATGATGCCCATTTACTTTGTATCATTAATGCCGGTAAAAAGTGATTAGTAACACAATTATGAATTATACTCTCCCTTTTTTTTATATTATATACTTAAAATCACTCAAAACCTTTTTAACTTATAAATAGAAAAATAATACATTTAAACACGTTTGAATTTACGTCCTCTTACATTAATAACAATGTATATACTAATCGAGTTAAAACTCAAATCACCGACTAAAATTAATATTAAACTGGTAATTTATACACATGCTGTATTATAATTTTATTTATTTATATTTAGATGTACAAATGTGAAACTATAAATCTTGTTTAAGTATGTTGTGTTTTTATTATCTTTTTGGTTTTTTTTTTCTTTTTTGAGAAATACAAGCAAAAAGGCGAATAATGTTCGGCATGCATGCCTTCTAATTGCTTCGCCTTTTAAGCTCCACGCCTTCTATCACTTTATTGTTATTATTGTTATTATTTTGCTTTGAAGAATCTAATTTTAAACCTTGTTAATTTCACTTGTGTAATGTCACAGAACAGCTAATGAAATGCTAATTATTGGTAATATATATACCTTTATTTGCTCTTACAAGACATAATTAATTCATTTAGTAAAAAAGAATGAAGTGGGTAAAAACATTTCAACATTTGAGAAAATAAAAAAAGCAATAGTGATTGTTTCTGTAGGGGTTCTACGTGATCAGAGAGTGACTTGGATCCTTGGTTATAATCGTTTTCTAAGAATCTGTTCAGTATTTGTTGTTAATCTTTAGGATATCTAGGATGGACTAATTCTTTTACAGAATTGAATTTCACTTTGATCAAGAGGATTATTCAAGCCTTATAGCATATAAGACATATCCCGAAGAAAAAAATCTAGTTATAGACCGTTTAACTAAAATAATATCTGACAGAAAAATTGATGTGCGGATATTTGCTAAAACTCTTAGAAAGAGCTAATAACTTATGTGATTTTAATAATTTTAATTATTTTTTTTATTTTTATCACCAAAAAAGAAGCAACAAGAAACAACAAAACTACACTAAAATTTTAAAAAGCTACATAAAACATTATGCTCATATATAATTGCAGGTGGGGATGCCCACAGTACACCTCTAAGGCCTCTAAATTGAGATTCAATTGATAAATAAATTAAAATCGAACCAAATAGTAGAAAGGGGTAGGGAATGCATAATGGGGGTGGGTCCAAATTGGTTTCACCACTTAGTTTGTCCCCCTTATACCCATCGCTTGCAAAAAGGAAGGCTATGGAGGGATGGGAATGGCAGGATTATACAGGGCTCACGTGCCTGTCATGTGCAGAGAATCGGGACCGGGGTGTGTGTTTGGCGTGATAGTCATGGCATGGCAGCATGCATGCATGCATGACCCTACCACCAGAGCAAAGCAAAGGATGCATCATATTTGTGGCACTGCCATCATCAACATGCATCATCATCATCATCATGATTGGCCAGTTGCTTTCCATTGCGAAGCCAACGCGTTATACTTGTCGTCTCAATTTCCGCCCTAACTGTAGCTCCTCAAAATACTTCACCTATAGGCCTTTTTCTCAAGGTTTTCTCCCTTTCTTTTCTATTATAATAAGGGTTGAATCGAGATCTCGTTACCTTTTAAAATTTTGATTTGGTTGTGCTCAATTTTAAATTTAATCAAAATTTAATAATCACTTTTAAATTTAATCAAAAGTAATATAATTATCGAATATTCAAGTATATTAAAAAAATATTATAATAAATTTAGTTCTTAATATTTTTTTACTGTCAATTTAATCTCAACTAATTCATTTTTGAATTACTTTCTCCTTCAACCTTCAAAATTTAATTAATTTGCTTTTCTTTGATTGAAAAGAGATTGAAATGTTCAAATTTTAATAACAATGATGTAGAAGCTTATGCGTCAATTAGCATGTATTTCATAAAATTAATAAAAAAGTTCATAAAATAAATTGTTACGTAGACTACAACACCAAAATTACTAAATATTTAATAGTATATACAACTTTTCCATTAAAAGCAAAATAATTTAACTAAAATTTAAAAGTTGATAACTATCGTGATAAAATAAATAAATTTATCATTACTCAAAAAAAACAAGATCATAGTCTCGAGTGGCCTTTTTTTTTTAATCCTTTTTTTCTTTTTCTTCATGTACTAATATTGAAGAAGAGCATCGGGCACGCATGAAGAAGGTTAGTGGAATAATGCAGCTACCTTTTCCAAGCACTGCTTGCTTTCTGATTAACTTGCACATTGACTTCTTTTCTACTGCTATAGACTTCAAAATTTTTATTTATTTTTAAAATTTTCTATAGATATAATATCTTAAAGGGTAAACTACACTCATGATTATTTTTGTTTATCTTAAGTTACATTTTATTTTACTTATGTTTGAAATGTTATGTTTTAATCATTGAGCCGTTAATTATCATTAACAGTAAGTTGGCACGTTAAATCATCATTTTAAACAATAAAATCATCATTTTAAACAATAATTTTAGGTTAAATTATACAATTGGTTCTCATATTTTTTTGTTTTAAATAATTTAATTTTTTCCTTTTATGATTTTTTGACTTTCCTTTTTTTGTTTCCATTCTCTTCTACTTTTTCCTACCTTCTCCATTTATTTTAACTACCATGAGCTCGTTCATGACAAACCCAACAATATCATCCCCTCACCAAACAAAGCCACGTTCAAATCAATCGAGAGAGAGAGAGAGGGGGGGTTAGATTCATGTCAATGGTTTGAGGTACTCTGACAACTTTCTTGTTGACCCTAACTGTCAGGAAGGAGATATTCGTGAGGAGGAACACATATCAAAAAATTAAGTTGATTTAATGGCCAATGATGGAGATTTGATCTTGGGTAGTCCAAAAGTTGGGGATTTTTTTATATCTTTTCGAAAGGAAGTCATGGTAGTAGTGAATGTGTTAGTGGATGAAACGAAGATGACAGGTAGTGGTGGAGGGTTTTGATAGTTAGCAAATGGTATGGGTTTATGAGTTTTGGTTATAGACAATAATGGCTTTCGACTTCCTGCTTTTTTATTCAATGCTATTTCGACTCCCTGATATCTTAAAAGAAATGGAGAAGGGAGGAAAATAGAGGGAGGAGAAAAAGAGAATGGAAACAAAAAAAAATTTAAAAGAACATAAAAGAAAAAAAAATTAAATTGCTGAAAAGGAAAAAATATGGGGACAAATTGTATAATTTAACATAAAATTTGTGTTTAAAATGATGATTTAACATGTCATGCCAGCTTACCGTTACATCATTAACTGTAATTAATGGTTCAGTGACTAAAATCTTACAACACAATAACGTAAATGACTAAAACGTAATATTTTAAATATAAATGACTAAAATATAAAGTAAGATAAATAAAATTGACCATGGTTATAGTTTACCCTATATTAAATATATGAAAACACTTAAAACTATTAGCCAACTTCGTAGCATATATGAGAATAGGGTGATTTAGGGATTTTTATCAAAATAATATGATTTCGAAAATGGTACAACTTTGAAATAATTATTAGGTTGTGCGACACCCTGCAAGTCTTCAAATGGGAGTGCAGCAGCTATTATATTTGGGGATATTTCCTATATAAGTCCCTCAATTTTAAATTTTGTTTTAATCCTAACTTTAATTGGCAATTTTATTTATTTTATTTAGTCATTGCTTTTAATAGTTTTGAATTTAGTTTGTATTTATCTGGTTTTTAAATTACTAATGCCTTTATATGTATATGGTGAAGATTCACTTTGTTGTATAATAATTTTAGTTGTGTCTATTTACATGTCTTTTAATATAGATTCAATTACTAATGTCTTTTTATTAAATAGACACAACTAAAATTATTATACAACAAATTGAGTCTTCACCATATACATACAAAGGAATTAGTAATTTTAAAAAAACCAGATAAATACAAACTAAATTCAAAACTATTAAAATTGCAAATTAAGGTTAGAATTAAAATAAAATTTAAATTTAAGGACCTATATAACAAATATACCAAACTAAAATAGCTGCTGCACTCCGTTTGAAGATTTGCAGGGTGTCGCACAAGCTAAACGAAAATTTTTTTTTATCGTGATTGGATCTCACTTATCTACCTCTACTATCTTAACACCGCTAGCTAAGTATTTTCATTTACTATCTTTTTTAATTTTTTTGAAGGCTTTTGAAGGCTAAAATAATATGGTGAAGTAAAAATTTTATAATGGGAGATAATAAATACAAGAATGAAGAATAAAATCTTTGATTTGAGCTTATTTTAACTTTAAATCTATTCTCTTTTCTACTTTGAAACCTTATGTTAGGTTCAAAATTGATAATTGCAATTAGAAATTTAGTGCTAGAAGCAGTGCCAATTACTTTAAATTTTGGTGAAGAATAGAGTAAAAAAATAATAAACACTCAATATATTTATGCAGTTCAGTTTTCTTTATATCTTCGAGGCCATGCCAAGAGAGATAATAAACTATCTTAATACCTCATACAATTAATGATTAGAAGCATTAACACTCACTAAATTAGTAAATTCACTTTTACAGCTAAAATCTAGTCACTAAATCAATGACTCACTTGATTACTTACAAAATGCACTCTAAAAAATAAGTTCTAAATAACAAAATAAATACTATTTTTTTTTTTACTTCTACAATCCTTTTATATATAAGTGTTAAAGATCAATTACAATCCATTTTTCCATCAAAATACCAAGATAATTAGCATGAATAATTGTGGCCATTTGGGGTGAAAATAGTGATTAGAAGCATTTAACATGTAAAATCTGACAACTCTGCACAAGGGGAATTGATAGAAATTGATAAAATACTGAGTACCTACACGATGGGGGTTGATCCCTCCAAGTACTGGTCAACGGGATTTAATAAGCCGTTGGCTACTGACTTGCATAGGATTGATCCTCCCTCTAGCTTCTTAAATGCTAGAAAAATACTTGTAAATATTTCAAAAAAGATTTTGGATTAACTAAAAAACCATTTTATACAAGCTAAATCATTTTGGAAACACCTTTATGAGTATTTATAACATTTGAAAATATTTCATAAGATATTTCATTTTAATCTTAAATATCAGTTATATCAAAAGCTTGATTAATCAAAACTCATTGTTATTTTCAATCAATTTGTTAAGCAAAACAAGAAGAAGAATCCTCATCTAATCATATCAATGTTTGAATAATTATGGATAATTCAGCATTACTCTCTATTTTCCACTATATGCTACTTTGATCATAAAGTGGGGAAAATCACATTCAAACTAATTGGCACATGAAAATCTTTGAAAGTTCTCCTAGAAATTTCCCCTTTATTTTTACTTCAATATTTTCCAGCTTTGGATGATAAAATTTAGTGGTTATGTCCATTTTCATCTAAAGTTTTGACAATGAAATTGCATTCTCTTGTCATCCAAGTCAAGTAATTTCATGCTTTTGTGTGTGATTCTATGAACCGCTAGTGCGTGTGTAAACGTTGCATGGGGTCACATTCTCCCATTAAAACTTGAATAATGCACTTGATTATCCTGTTTTATTATCTTCATTTTCTTTTGCTTTACACTGAAAATGATATGTAATAGTTCAATTTATGCAATTATTCGACCTTTGGTTCAGCCTTATCTTTCCTCTCTTCTTTTTTTCCCTCCCTTCGTCCCTTTCAATATATTGGCTTCCATTTCAGCAAAGTTGTGCTGATCCTTGAATAGAATATGTTTTGGGCAAAAACAAAAGGAGTGGAATTCTATGTATTTATTGCCAAATATCCATCGGTTGCTTATTAGATAAGAACGCAGCAATGTCAAATCTTGCAAAGATTTGCATTATTTTCATATGCTACAAGTTAATCAAAGTATGTTTTCTTTAAAAAGATAAGGGTTTTATTTTGATATGCAATTCATCTTTGTTTATAAGACAAGTTCTATCACTAAAACCTTATGCATGTCTTAAGTTTAGATGAAATAATAGTGGAGATTCCTTATGCATGTCTTAAGTTTAGATGAAATAATAGTGGAGATTCAGGTTCCCTAGCAGTCTAATTGAACACTTTGCTTAGAACTCTACATGGATGAGTTTCATTTGGTTTTGAGTTGGGTTGGATCCATTAGATTAGGTCAATTTTAGTTTAAAAATTTTCTAAGTTACTTGGTTCGGGTCAGTTTCGAGATTAAATATTTTAGATTTGAATTAATTTTAAGTTTAGGCTTTTCATATTCAATTCATTAGGGTTTTAAACTTAAGTTTTCAAGTAAAGTCATTATGAGTTTAAATCATTTCGAATTTTTTCCACCTAGAGTTTCAAGTATTTTGGATTTACTTATTCCAATGAAATATCCATGGACAAATCATGTTCTGTAGAAGTGTAATTAAACACTTTGCTTAGACGTTCAAATAGGGTGGATCATATTCGTTTTGGTTGGTTCATCTTGATGATGTAAATTTGGGTTTTAAAAATTTTCAATTTGAATTAATTTCGAGTTTGGATAAATTTAGGTTCAGATTTAGGTTTAAGATCAAGTGATTCAAGTTTGAGATTCAAGTTTTTTAAGTCAACTCATTATTAGTCCAAATTATTTCAGGTCTTAATCACTTTAGGTTCAAGTGGTTTTGAGTTATTTATTTTGGTCATTTAGAGATTAAGTCATTTTAACTCAGTTTGAACTAATTCAAATTTTTTATTTTTTATGACCAAATAAGATCGAATCTCAAATTATAGCCTATTATTAATTGAGTATTCATTTATTTAAAAAATAACTTGGATTTGAAATAGACTTAAATCTTGAAGGTGATATCAAAACTTTGTCTAACATTATTTAATATAAAGTATGGGTTTTAATAGATTGGTGTAATAGATAGTGAACATCGTTGTCCCATAACATTGAGTTAAAAAGTAAATAAACTGACCCACAAGCGAGTGAAGTGAGGGTCTTCAATTTGATCATCAAAATACTCTTATTCCATGGGATTGGAGATTGATACATTACATCAAACATTTGGTACCCATTAAAGTACTAATCCATCAATCTTCCAAGCATATAGCAACCTTGCCATCATTCAATTAATTTAATATATTCTGGAACATTTATTAATTTCATGACATGTGTCACATTTTGTAACACTCTTTATCCGTGTCCGTCATTGGGACGGGATACGAAGCATTACCAGACTTAAATATAACCAATCATATAAAATCAGGCCATAAAATTTCATCCAATTTAAAATTTCATAACAATTGGACACCTCTAGCATATAGAACTTTTGACTAAATTGAGTGCCCGAATGTCAAAATTTCCAAACGAAATTTTCACAAAATAATTCCATAGAACCATAAAAATATAATAAAAATAAATTTTTACAATGTCGGATTTGTGGTCCCAAAACCACTGTTCCGACTAGGCCCAAAACCGGACTGTTACACATTTTTAAAAATAAAATTATGGTAATTAAATTTTAAAATTTTCATCTTGAATTTAATTAAAATTTATATACTTATTTATAAAAAATGCAGTGCTTTTAATGAGATATCATTATTGATTGATTGTTAGTGTAAAATTTATAATTATATTATATTAAATACAAACTCTTTATTCTATCATTTGATTGAATTTTAATTTGATTAATATGGATATTATTGTCAATGTAGTAGGACGTGGATTCGAATGTATTGAATCGCATTATCCTTCTATTTATAAGTTGGAGATGAACTATGTGTAATTTTAAACATTGTGTCAAAACGAGTAGATACTATCAAAACCTATAAAGAAATTGTTTAAAAAAATTTATTTTATGATTTTTTTTTATTTTTTTTTTGCCTTTAGGTTTATAGTGGTTGCTGGGTGTTTTGCTTTGAAGTCACGCACAAGGGCAATGATATAATTAGCAAAATGATTCTGAGTGGGTAAACTATTAATTGTTGAGAATATGATTGAAGACTTAATGAAGGTGTTGGTGTAGGTGAGGCTAATTTTTATTGAAGTAACCAAAAATCAAACACAAGTTTAAATTCATATATAGGCCTACCAAGTTACAATGATGGTGGGATTGCTTTTGCATCAATTTATAACTTCTTGTTTTTCAATAATTCTCCTAAAATGCCACAATTAACATTGATTTTGTTTAACATCTAAGCTTTATGTTATACTTGAAATTATTTAACATTTTGGAAGTTTAGGGTTTACTCTTCACTTAAAAAAAAATTGTATATTCTTAAGCAGATAATACAAGTTTAAATTTTGGAGACGTCATTGTTAAAAAAATAACCCTAAACTTCAAATATAAATGGTAAAATGAAAATAGAGGATACCAAGAAAAAAAAAAGAATTAAGTTAAATCGGACCCTTAAATGGAGGATATGCTCTCCTATTACTTTTTTAAAGATATATTATAAGTCCTTATACTCTTTGCAATTTTAGAATTTATTCCCTATAATTTTACTAGGAATTTAGCCCCTCTACTTTTCATATGTTAAAATCAACTTTGACGGTTTGTTTATAATTAAATTTCCATAAAAAAAATATTTTACACACGAGAGAAAGAATTGCATACATCCTCACATGCTTGACCTAAGATTTAATTTATGCTGTCCCATCCTCATCCCCAATGAAGACTAGCACTGAAATATTGTCAAAGTAATATACATATGTATATATATCAGTGATAAAGGTCATAGTTGTGAAGCGAATTAATCAAATTGTGAACTAATCAAGGGCTTAAGGCAATTAGGACAAAGACTAAGTACAGAGATCCAAAACGCTGTAATGAAAAGACAAAGAAAAAGGAGAGGAGGGTTCCACAAGAGAATGATGGAAGAATTTGAACATACTCTCCACAAAAATAACATCATTGGCTGACCAAATTATAAAAAATAAAAAATAAAAATGGACCCACTATTTCTCTTTTTTTTCTGCAATGAAATTTAAACACAGTAGTTCTTGCTTACATAGATTTATAGGTCCTTAATCCTAACATTATATTATTTCTCATTTCCCCAAGTGGAGAACAAAATGATGAGGGTTTCAAGGTTGAGTGAACTTAGCATGTGACATACCCCTCTCTCCCTCTCTCTAACTCAATCCTTTCCATTAAGACTGTTATACAACTATTCAACCGTGTAGATGCTATGTATGTATGCATGCATGCATACATTCTGCAGATCATTTGTAGGTCAAATGGTAAGTAGTGTGGCAAATGGGCCACAAATTTTTGTTGTTTATCTTGAAAACACACAAAATTAACCAAGCTTTTAGGGGGGTGGGGGGATTCATTAGAAAGTTAATTAAAGAAGGTAATTGAGATCCCCAAAAATATTTTTTAATAATTACACATTTGAAAGCTTTAATGATAATAGTGGGCAGTGATTGTGGGATGTGTTTGAAGAGACCAAAGAGGATTTCAAAAGGAAGAGGGGCCCAATATATTATGATTAGATGCCATGTTCTCCCATTTGGTTTTTGTTTCAAAAGATGCTTTAATATGAAGATAATGTGAGGGACTTACAATGTAAACACCACTTCTTTTGACAACAATAACCTTATGATTTTGACCTTCTAAAGGAATAACAAAAAAGGTTAACTATTAACTAAAGAGATATTGGAATTTTGGGAAACTTAACCCTCCACTTACTACATTATTTTCAGTTCAACATATATATATATATATATATATATATATAAAGAAACAAAAGAAGTCATATGTGAGATTTCTAAATGTTCAAAATTTCAAATTTAGTTTTATATTTAAAAATTGTAGTTTAATCATCAACGCTATTAATAATTTTTGTCAAAATTTTCATCAATCATATATCATCTTATATGAATACAACCTGATTAACATGTCCAATTGACAAATTCTAATAGAAATACTAATGATGTTTATGATTGGACTAAAATTTTAAAATTAAAGAAGTAAAATAACTTAATTTTTAATTAAGTTCTCAATTATAATAATAGATTTCTAATTTTACCAAAATACAAGCTACACATTTTAACCATATAAATATAAATATATATATATATAATATTTTAGCCCTAATAGAAAATTATTCCAGTACATTTCTTTTTAACAATTTTAAAAAGTTGATTTAATATCTTAAATTTCAACATCTAAATTCTTTCATATTTTAAAATTAATTCTAACTTTTTTTATAAGAATAACTAATTTGATATTAAAACCCTACTAACATTCATATTCACAAATTATCTAAAAATTATATTTATAATTATAACACCACTTATTTTGAGAACAAGCATGCCTATGATTTAGACCTTCTAAAAGAATAACAAAAAAAAAGTTGTATAAGGTTAACATTAGCAAAAGAAATTGAAATTTTGGAAAACTTAACCCTTCAATTACTACATATTTCAGTCCAAAATATATATCTCTCTTCAAAAATCATATGCGATATATATATATATATATATATAATCAAAATTTAAGATTTAGTTTTATATTTAAAAAGCTAAAAAAATTGTTTTTCAATTTAAAAGTTTTAGTCTAATCATTAATACCATTGGAAATTTTTGTCAAAATCTGTCAACTTGATATGTTTATTTTTTATCAATCATATATTGTCTCATATGAATACAATCGGATCAACATGCCAAATTGGCAAATTTTGAAGGAAATACTAATGATGCTTGTAACACTTCTCACCTGATCCAAGTAAGAGATGCTATATTTAAACACTAAACTCACCACTTAAATATATTCTTGTTTCATTATAATTGAGGTAACTTATAGCACAAAACATTATTATTCATACATAATTCACATTTTTTGTTTACCAATAAACCTAAGTACATGTCAAACTAAAGTCTAAAAGACTTGAACTTAAAGCTTGAGGAGTGATGTGATCCGAACTGAAGCAACAATCCTCGATTCTTTTCGAAAGTTATCTATCACCTATGCGTTTAAAACAAATGCGTTAAACTACATGAATAACTTAATAAGTACTCAACTGAATTCAATTTTACCATATATATACATATACACAATTTAAATACGTTTTTTATAACGTTTATTCACATTGTTTCTTTCACTAATATACTTAAACTTTAAAAAAAATTCCAAAACATAGAATCATTTAAATTAACTTTATAACTTATAGTCTTAACTTCAACAAATATTATCACTAATTAACTTTTGCATTCACATATCAAAATCTTTCTCTCATTTCACAAATATAACATAAACACTTAATTTACATATATCTTTTAACACTTAATTCACATGTTCACTTTTATCTTTATTTTCACATATTATTCTTGTTAGAATTAAGTGACCCAAATTCTTATTTAAATAAAATACGATGGAAAATAAAATAAAAGTAAAATCCATATAGAACTAGACTTCTTTTATTTTATTTTAGAATAAGGTTTTAAACCTTATTAAACTCCATCTATTTTATATTGATTAGATAAGGTGTTTCAATCCTACTAGAATATGGCTTTGCAAGCCTATAAATAGACATAGTCTATTCCTCTTGTATTTGAGTAAAAATTTTTCGACATAGTGAATTTTCTTCTCCTCGCCGTGGTTTTTTTCCGAAAGGGTTTCACGTAAAATTTATGTGTTCTTTATTTTTATTTATTTTATTCTATTTTATTTTTCACAAATTGGTATCGAGCTTAGGGTTATTCATCTCGATCACGGTAATGGCGTCTTTGAAGTATGAAATTCATTGTTGGATCGCAACACCGATTTGCGTTGTGGCAAATTAAGATGCAAGCGTTCTTGCAGATGGATCTAGAGGATGCCCTGCTAGGATAGATAAGATGCCTTCGACATTAACAGATGAAGAGAAGAAGCGTAAGGATCGAAAGGCATTAACACAATTACATCGCATTTGTCCAACGAAATTTTGCGAGGATGTGATGAAAGAGAAAACGCCATTGCATTATGGAAGAGGCTAGAACAAATATGTATGTCGAAAACTCTAACAAGCAAGTTGCATATGAAGCAGCGTCTTTATGCTCATCGTTTGGAGGAAGGTGCGTCTGTACACGAACACTTAACAGTGTTTAAAGAAATTCTCTCAAACTTGGAGGCCATGGAGGTTCAGTATGATAAGGAAGATCTAGGGTTGATTCTACTTTGTTCGTTGCCCCCGTCTTATTCAACCTTTAGAGACACGATTTTATATAGCCGCGAGTCTCTCACAGTTGATGAGGTTTATGATTCTTTAACCTCGTATGATAAGATGAAGCATCTTGTGGTTAAACCCAACTCTCAGGGAGAGGGTCTCATTGTTCGTGGGAGACAAGACCGGAATGTTGATGATGATCGTGGTAGAACACAGGAACGGAATCCTCGTGGTAAATCTAAGGGTAGATCGAAATCTTCAAACAGAGGTAAAACTTGCAACTTCTGCAAGAAGAAAGGGCACATTAAATCTGAGTGCTATAAGCTACAAAATAAGATTAAAAGGGAGGCTGCGAATCAAAAGGGAAAACAAAAAAAAAAATTCCGGTGAAGCTGATGTTGTAGAAGACTACAGCGATGGTGAACTTCTAGTTGCTTCTGTCAATGATTCTAAAGTAAGCGAGGAGTGGATACTTGATTCAGTTGCACCTTCCACATGAGTCCCAATCGGGATTGGTTTACAACTTATGAAACGATGATCTGAAGGTGTTGTTTTGATGGGAAATAATGCTTCATGTAAAATCGCGGTGTTGGAACAATTAAAGTTAAGATGTTTGATGGAGTTGTCGAACACTTAGTGACGTGCGGCATGTTCCGAATTGAAAAGAAATTTAATTTCGTTGAGTACTCTTGATTCAAAAGTGCAGATACACGGTGAAAGTGGGGTTTTAAAGATTTCAAAGGGTCCCTTGTTGTGATGAAAGGGCAAAGAAAGATTGCCAAGTTATATGTTTTCTGAGGTTCTCTTATTCTTGGTGATGCGATTGTCGCTTCCTCTTCCTTGTCGGATGATGATATTACTAAACTTTGGCATATCGCCTAGGGCATATGAGTGAGAATGGCATGGCGTAATTAAGCAAAGAGGACTTCTTAATGGGCAAGGAATTTGCAAACTGAATTTCTGTGAGCACCTTGTGTTTTTGGGAAGCAAAAGAGTTCGATTCACTAGAGGAATCCATAACACGAAGGAAACGTTGGAGTATATCCATTACGATCTGTGGGGGCCGCCCGAGTGCCTTCGAGAGGTGGAGCTAATTATATGCTAACCTTTATTGATGATTTTTCCGAGAAAAGTTTGGGCGTTCTTCCGAAGCGAAAAGCGATGTGTTTTCCACATTTAAGTCTTGGAAAATTATGATTGAAAAAGCAGACGGAAAAGCAGATAAAATACCTCCGTCATGCACAATGGCTTAGAGTTCATTCGATGAGTTTAATAGATTGTGCAAGTCGGAGGGATCATGAGACACTTGATTCGTCATACTCCACAAAAAAGCGGCGTTGCGAGCGAATGAACGAACGATCATGGAGAAGGTTCGATGTATGTTGTCAAATGCCAACTTACCAAGTCATTTTGGGCGAAGCGACCTCTCTGCATGTTTTTGATCAACCGATCTCCATCCGTTGCCATTGAGAAAAAGACTCCACAAGAGGTATGGTCCGTAATCCCGCTAATTATTCGATTTAAAGATTTTTGGGTGTCCTGCGTATGCTCATGTTGATAATGGAAAATTGGAACCGAGATCCATTAAATGCGTTTTCTTGGTTATAAAGCTGGTGTAAAAGGCTATAAGTTATGGTGTCCTGAAAATAGAAAAGTTGTGATTAGCAGAGATGTTGTTTTTGATGAAACTGCTATGCTACCTAACTTATCTCTTAAAGACTCTTCCAATAAAGAAAACCAAAAGCGGTGGAGCATCGAGTTAATACGAATCAACTCCTCAAGCCAGTACAAAAATTGAGAATAGAGTTGCTTCTTCACCGCAATACTCTATCGCCAAAAACAGGACAAGAAGAGAAATTAAACCTCCAAAGAAGTATGCCGAGGTTGATCTAGTTGCTTATGCTTTAAATGTGGTGAAGATATAGATGCGAATCAAGAGCCATTTAATTATTCGAGGCGATTAGTGTGAAGACTCGAGAAAAGTAGATGTTTGCTATGCAAGAGGAGATGGAATCACTCCACAAAAAGCAGAACATGGGATCTTGTAAAACTTCCTAAAGGTAAAAAGGCATTCGTTGTAAATGGGTGTTTAAAAAGAAAGAAGGGACTCGGGAGTTGAAGAACCCGGATATAAAGCAAGGCTTGTTGCAAAGGGTTCTGATCAAATTCGAGTGGACTCCACAGATGTGTTCTCTCCGGTTGTTAAGCATAGTTCGATTCGAGCTTTGCTTGGTATTGTTGCCATGCATGATTTGGAGCTTGAGCGGTTAGATGTAAAAGCGCATTTTGCATGGAGAACTTGAGGAAGATATTTACATGCAACAACCGGAGGGTTTTATAGTCTCGAAAAAGAGGACTATGTTTGCTTCTTTGAAAAAGTCCCTTTACGGTTTGAAACAGATCACCAAGACAATGGTACAAGAGGTTTGATTCCTTTATGACTTCTCATGATTTCAAAAGAAGTAGTTTTGACAGTTGTGTCTACTTTAAGAAAAAACAGTGATGGTTCTTTTATGTATCTACTTCTTTATGTTGATGACATGTTGATAGCGACAAAAGATAAAAGAGAGATAAGAAAGGTTAAAGCCCAACTAAGTGAAGAATTTGAGATGAAAGATTTAGGACCAGCAAAGAAGATACTTGGTATGGAGATTCTCGAGATAGAAAAGCAAGTAAATTGTACCTAAGTCGGAAGGGGTACATTGAGAAAGTTCTTTGCGAGTTCAATATGCGAGTGCTAAGCGTTAGTACTCCTTTAGCGACCATTTCAGACTTTCATCGGCCTTATCTCCTCAATCGATAATGAGATTGAGTACATGTCACATGTTCCATACTCTAGTGCGAGAGGATCTCTCATGTATGCTATGGTTTGTTCACGTCCGATTTATCATATGCGATCGGTGCGATTAGCGCGATACATGGCGAATCTGGTAAAGAACAACGGAAAGCGATTCGATGGATTTTAAGATACTTACGAGGCACTACTAATGTTTGCTTACAGTTTGGAAGAACTAAAGATGGAGTTATAGGGTATGTTGATGCTGATTTTCTTTGGAGACCTTGATAGAAGAAGATCTCTCACGAGTTACGTCTTTACAATCGGAGGTTGTGCAATTAGTTGGAAAGCCACTTTGCAAACTACGATCGCTTTGTCTACCAACGTTTGAGTACATGGCGATTCTTGAGGCTTGTAAAGAAGCTATTTGGTTGAAGGGACTATTTAGTGAACTCAATGAAGACCTTCAAATCAGCACGATGATTTTGTGACAATCAGTGCCATCTTTCTTACAAAAGATCAAATGTTTCATGAGAGAACAAAACACATTGATATTCGGTATCATTTTGTTCGTGATATTATTGCTCGTGGTGATATTGTTGTGAGCAAAATTAGCACTCATGAAAATCCTGCAGATATGATGACTAAGTCACTTCCTATAACCAAGTTTGAGCATTGCTTAGACTTGGTTGGTGTTCATTGTTGAAGTTAAACCCTTAAGGGGTTTTTGGAAGAGGTGAAGAACTTGTTTATTGAAAGTTCGCGATGAAGAACTTGTTCATTGAAAATTTGTGTCAAGGTGGAGATTGTTAGAATTAAGTGACCCAAATTCTTATTTAAATAAAATACGATGGAAAATAAAATAAAAGTAAAATCCATATAGAACTAGACTTCTTTTATTTTATTTTAGAATAAGGTTTTAAACCTTATTAAACTCCATCTATTTTATATTGATTAGGATAAGGTGTTTCAATCCTACTAGAATATGGCTTTGCAAGCCTATAAATAGACATAGTCTACTCCTCTTGTATTTGAGTAAAAAATTTTCGACATAGTGAATTTTCTTCTCCTCTCGCTAGTGGTTTTTTTCCCGAAAGGGTTTCCACGTAAAATTTATGTGTTCTTTATTTTTATTTATTTTATTCTATTTTATTTTTCACAATTACACATATCACTTTTGCAGTCCTTAGTGAGTCTCAATCGAGTTTCAATAATTTTGTTACATTGCATAGCACTAGGCCAAAATAGAACTCTTGGCCTTTAATGGAACTCTGGTAACAGAATTCTAGAAAACATACAAAACTCCATTAAACACATTACCTATCCCATTTCTCCTCTCCTAATCCCCTCCAAACCTCCGCAACACCAGCCCGATTCCCATCCGAACCCCCAACCCCTCTCAACTTCAAAATCATTTCACCATCACATATCATATATCCTCTTAGATTATTAAGGCATCTATTCACATAACACTTTATTCGTTCATTTTAAATCACATAAACATATACATAATATTTTCATTTGACACATTCACATATTCACTTTCATGTAACGTACTTGACATATCACATATATCACTTTGTATCACATTACTTATTCACTTTGAATTTCATCACCACATGCGCTACTTCCTCATTTCATTCATTATTTCACATGAACACAAACATATCTCTTATTTACAATACTTTACACTTTAGATTTTAATTCAATTTCATATAGCACTTTACTCAAATATTCAAATTAAAACAAACCAACTTGAATTCAATTAAATACTTACCTCTCTTTTAGCAAAAACCTCACTTTCTTTGCTTTTGTTCTCTTCCTTTCTCATTCTCTTCGCAATCTTTCACTTTCCTTCCAACTTTCTTTACTTCTAATTTCTTACCTCTTGCCTCTAAGATGTTATACAAACTCTTCCAGACCTGTACTTCATCTTACCTCTTTGGTGGCTATGAAAATTTTCAAGGTTTTGAGGTGAAATACTGAAATTTTGTGACAAAAGACCAAATTGTATAAAAATTGAAGTTTCTCTCCCATTTTTTTTTCTTGAAAGTGGCGTGAACCACTTATATAAAAGATAAAGAAGTTTCTTCATTTCTTCATTAAAATATCTCAACTAATTTAATAATAAAATTTTATTGTTTAATATATAAAAATCTAACTTTAGTCATTTTAATCAAATAGTTAAGATTTCATCTTATTTTTCAATCACATCCAATGGATAATATTTTTCAAAAACCATGATCTTTTTTTTTCATAATTATCTTATTTAAAAATAATTATTTTGCCTTGACTTTCTCTACCATTATATTCTTGATTCGTGACATTTTCTTGGTATAATTGCACTCTTAATCCTTCCTTTTTTTCTTTCCCTTTTATTTTTGCTGCCCCTCGCTGCTATCTTTCAGCCTTTCAATTGTGTAGAAAGTTCTACACTTTTCCTTTTGATTTCGTTTTAGTCTACTTATTTCATCATCCAATAAAATTTGAACACTTTTCAACCTTAATTTCCATAAATTTTACAAACTTTCCGCGTCATCAGATATGGGATTTTAATCCCATCCTTTTTTCTCTAAATATCAATTAAATATAGAAATTTTACATTTAGATCCCTCCTTCATAAAAATGGGAAATCACACTTTAGTCCCTATACTTTTCCATTTTATTCAATTTAGTCATTATCTCAATTTCCAATTTCCACATATCAATATATCTCCGTGTCACATTCTTGAAAAAAATTCTAAAACTTTTGCCTTTTTTCTAAAAAGATAAATTTACACTTTTAATCCTTCAACTTTTAAAATTTGCAATTTAATCCTTACTAACTTTCATTATTCATACTTTTCTCCAAATATTTAACTCTCCTTTAAAATACTTGTTGTTTTTAGAAACCAAAATTTTAGGATAGTACAATGTTAATTATTGGAATAAAGTTTTAAAATTAAAAAAGTAAAATGATTAATTTTAGTTTCTCAATATAATTATTAAATCTAAAATTACCAAAATAAAAGAACTAATGGCATATTTTAACCATATAAATATATATAACATTTTAGCTTTAATAGCAAATTGTTCTAGTAAATTTCTTGTTAAAAATTTAGAAAAAAATTTGATTTAATATCTTAAATTTTCTAAATTTTCATACCATATTTAAAAAAAATTATCTTTTTTCTTAAGAATAAGTAACATGATTTTGACTCTTAAGACCATATTAAATTATAACACATTCACGATATGGATGAAAAAAAAAGTAAAAATTATATTTATAAAAATTATGTAAAAATCTAATAAGATTTTGATTTGAATGTAAAATTGAATCTTCAAGTATTTTGGTGTTATAGGTTCAAATCCCACCATTTATCGAATTTTTAAATTTATTAAAAATTTATTTTAGGTTTAGAATTTTGTTTTTTTTTATATAAAAGATAAAAAATATATTATTATAGGTGAAGTTGTTTGTTGCTTCATAGACTCATTTGACTAATTAGAGAATTTTCACTTTCTTTTTCCATTTTGAATAATTAAAGATATTAACAATAGAAAGTGTTAATACCAAATTAGAATAAGAACCAAATGATGATAATCAGTCAAATTGGGTGTTTGAGGTAGATTATTTTATTAACTAGATTTTAGCACCTATCTAGACAAAGGGCATCTCAATATTTGTCTCACCAAGTCCAAGATATGGCTATGGGACGATAATTGTCCTTTCTTTTTTGGAAGGGGGGGGGGATTCAACCAAGATTTACTCTTGAATTTTCATATTAATTTAGCTGATGTCATAGTAAATATTTTTGTTAAGGAACTATATATATATATTTGTACAAGGTTTATGTACATCTTATATTTATATTTAGTGAGTTTATTTAATTTCTTATCAATTTTATTGGTTAATGTCACGAATTATAATTTTCTTGTAAACTAAGAACACTTACCAGGCCAAAACCTCATGACTTCAAAATTCTGTGAGCTTGTAACTTTATAAACCCAAGACTTTGCAAACTGACACCATGGGGACAATACCATTGACTTGGACAAAATATTTTGTTCATATATATCCATTGTCCTGACATGATAGTCTATACTTACGAAAACAATATAACAATAGGTCAATTAGGTTTCAGGGAGTACGAAACTAATACGAGGATGACATGTGATGTCTAGGAGGATACCTAAAAGCTCCCCTTTTAAGGCTCACAAATATATAGAGGGCTCTCTCTTTTATCATACTCTCAGGTATCTCTCTTCCTACTCTCAAACTTCAATCTCTCAATAAAACTCAAATCCCGACCACCATTATATGAACTGTCACCTACCACCACTATCCCAGCTTTATACCAATAACATATAATAATGTACCTAATTTGTTTTAATTTAAGTAGTATTTGTGTGGATTAAGAACTAGTTCAGTTTGTACCTAGAGGTTGTAATCTCGAGGAGATAAATGTGAGAAATGTGTTCCTTGTAAGGGGTTTAATGAATTAAAGGTAGCTGAAAATTAGAAAAGAAAAAAGGGGTAATATCTCAGAGGCATGGTGAAAAATTAAACCATTCATGATAGTAAAATTTGATGAAGCATGGTTTTGTTTTAGAATATGGAATTATGAAACCAGACATAACTAGATCTTATTATTATGCTGATTTTGTTAGTCGAAATTGAATTGGATACAACTACTATAAAATCGTAGTGATGAGTGTTATTTTCTAACTTTCTTTCAAAACAAAACCATCTAATTACTACTTACAAAGTGCTAATGAGTTAAAAAGGGTGACATTGCATCACAGCTCAATGCGCGCACACACAGAGCAATAAAATAATAGAAATATTAAGAAAAGAGACAATCCTGTCGATTCATGCCACTGCCAGGCCCAGCCATGATATATTTACGTATTTTGTTGCTATAAAAGCAATAAAAATGGTAAAATCTAAAATCCCATTTCTAGTATTTAATAAAAAATACTCAAACAACACAACCCCAATACGACAATAGCATTGGACATTTTCAGTGAGCACATAAATCTCAATAGCCTCTAACATAGAAGATTTTCAAGATGTCCCACACACAATATAACTGTCTCAAAATTCTTATAAACCCTACAATAGTAATGAAGCCAAGATAGCAGGAACAAAATCACCAAGTACGGTCCAGGGGATCAACGGTAGCGGCGAAGGGAGAGTGTGTTGTTTCTCTTCCAGGTTGCCCTCCTTGAAGGTCGAGCCTTGTGGTGCAAGTGCCCCTTGCCACGAAGACCCCTGTATTTCTTGCCAGCAGAGGTCAGTCCTCGGAGTTCCCTGTGCTTGTGAACCGGATTGCAGATCCAGTTGATTCTTGGGTCATTGCGGATAGCGTTGTGGGCAGGATCGACTAAGATGACTTCAAAGTATTTGTAAGTTGAATCCTACAAAGAAAAAGAAAACAAATTGGAACATTAAGCGCCCACAAAGAGTTGAGCATCAAACTCCATTTTAAAATCGATACAATTGATTGGTGTGCATTGATTCCCACACAAAATAGATATAAAATCTATAAAGATGAAAGATATAACTTTGTTTAGTGCTATTCATTATGCTATGAGAATAAAATGTTGCCAATGGAATTTATCAGTCATTGTTCTTTAGATGAATAACTAATGTTAATAAATTGGGCTTGGCTTAAAACTCACCTCATTGATCCAATAAGAGTTCACGACCCTAAGACCACCAAGCTTCCGGCCAGCTCGTTCCTCTGCAACTGATCGTTTGCTACGTTGGAATTTCAGCTGGGTAACACCCTGGTTTGTGGGCTTTCCATATACAATACCCTTAGGAACTGGTCTCTTCCTCCCACCACGCCTTACACGGACACGATAGACGACATAACCCTGTTAAAAAGAAGATTAGCCACCAAATACAACATACACGCAGAGAAAGTATTAACAACACATTGAATATCCTTAATGCAAAAATGAAATCAAGTTACCACTGTAAATATGTAGGAGTTTAAAGAATATTAAAAGACTAACATGGCATCAAACAGTAATCAGGTAGAAACATTACCACCCCAGCTTTATCCAGAAGCAGAAATTCCCAGTTAAGTGCAAACAAATAAAACAAGGAAAAAATTGTCCTTGCATGCATAGAAGTTGAACTAGGCACTTAGTGAATCTATTTAACACTAAGAATAATTTAGAACTCCAGTCACCATGCACTTCTGGTTTTCAAATCTCAGGATAAAAAAACCTTTCCCTACCCGAAGCTTCAGTTTCCTTTGGAATTCTTTCTCTTGTGGCTTTTAATTCGATGAACATTTCAACTATGCAGTTTTGAAAACATAGGATAATCTTATAACTAGAATGTGTTACAACTACGACAACACGTATATAATAAATTAAAAAATACAATATAAAAAAATCAGACCTTATAAGGTTGCAGTAGCATAAAACAATATTTAAAGAAAAAATGATATATCAATTTACCTGCTTGGCTTTGTACCCCAATCGACGAGCCTTGTCGGGGCGAGTTGGGTGGTTAACTCGCACGATGGAAGGGTGCTGACGGTACTCCCAGCACCTCACCCTCTGCAAGAACCTCATCACATCGGATTGCTTCTTCCTCCATAGCTCTGACACGTACTTGTAAGCCCCTAATTTCACAAAAATCACAACAAAAATTAAAATCGCCACAAATCATAACCCAAAATACCAAAACAAACATCTAAATAATAAAAAAAAATCATTTTTCATAAACTAGTCTTTGAATCTAAAAACGAAAGCTGAGAACCTAATCAGTAAAAACCAAAGCTTTAGCAAGCTTCTAGATTCTAATTAAAGGACATTAAATCAAGCTGAGGAAAAAACTGATTAATTTACATAAACAAATAAACAAACCCCAGATTTCAAATTATCATATCAACATCAAACGAGAAAGCAAATGAGAAATTAAAACAGTTGTTAAAATAATGATTAATAGATGCGAAATGGTAAAGAAAAATAGCGTACCCATGGCAGATTGAACTCCTGCGGTGTCTGATTTGGGTTTAGAAGGAGCTGCTGCCCAATTTGAAATAATATTATATACTTAAGAAGTCGGAATCTCGCATTAGGGTTTTAGAAGGCATGACAAAGGCTATTTGAATTGACAAATTTACCCCCATTGCTTGATTCTGTTCAAGTTGGCTGTTGGATCGATCCTATCTTTCAGACCATGTTTAAAATGGGGCCGCGACCTGTTTATTTTATTAAGTTTGAAATTTTTTGGGCCAACCATGTTTTTCCCTTTTATCTCATCAAATATTTAAATTCGTATTTGTAAATAGTTTGATAACACTAAACTAGTAGGGACAAATTTTGTTGAATTTTCTTGTCTGAAATTTTCAAATTTTCTAAGTCAAAATATTTAGTGAAATATTGTTGAGTGTGAAAAGAGTAAGCTGATGGTTCACACTGTGGAGGTATGTTGAGAGTCATCATATCAAATTGCTGAAAGGGAAATGAGGGGAAAAAAAATAGAAGGAAGTACGTAATTCATGCCCATCATGGAAGTGCGCTGATAGCCGCTTGGCCAATCTGAAAGTTTGTGTGGTGGGATTGGTTGTAGCAGTGGAATTCTTGGAGATGTTCTCGTCGGGATTAATCATTTTGTCCATGCGCATTGTATCAAATTGTTGAGGGTGAAATGAGGAAGAAGAAAGATAACAATTCACATAGTGGAAGTGTGCTGAGATGGAGGTTGAACAATCTAAGTACATAACAAGAAGAAAAGGTTCAAGGGTTCTCTTCAGATGATTCATGTCATCCACACTCATTGCACCAAACTATTGTGGGTAAAAAAAAGAAGAGAAAAATGATAGTTCATATAGTGGTATGTTAAGAGCCGCTACACCAATTGTTAAACATAAAACGAAGGAAAATGACGGTTCACACAATAAAAGTGTGTTAAGAGCTGCTTGAAATGGAGGTTGAACAAGATAAGCACATAACAAAGAGAAAAGGTTCAAAAAGCAAGACTCCTTATAGCCAAAGAAGGATATTTAATAACGATGTTGATTGTCCTCTTATCCTGAGGCCTAGACACATGTGTATGCTGGCCTTGCATTGATTGGCTCCTTACGGGCATCATAACCTTCTTAACTAAACAGTGATGAGATTGACGGATTTAGTAATCCAGACTGTGATTAAATTAATATGGATCTAATGGAGTTTCATGTATGGTTCATGTGAGGAAGGGGCTCAACACTTTTCTTGGCGAGATAGATTAAAGGCATTTTATGTTTCGACCATGTAGGTATTGACGAAGATCAATCTTATTGAGAAGTCGTCTATAGACAAGGTTGTCTTAGACATGATTGGCAAGACCTACTTCAACGAGACATGTATAACATATATAATTTAATAAACTATTTTAAGATCTAAAATTTGTTAATTTACTAACATCGAATTCACATATACCATATTTGAGAGTTTAAATATTCAATTCAAAATATTAAATCAGATTGGATAACACAGGATATCTTCTTCTTCTTCTTCTTCTTCTCCTTCTTACAATTATTACATTCCTAAAGAAAACTAAAGTCCGGAGTGACAACAACCCGTTGACCAACCTCACCAATGACACAACACTGTTTGCTTGCGGTATTGAAGGCAGCAACATCCTGTGCGAACACACAAGCTTCACCAGGCGATACCTGCATTTAATTTCTTAACCTATAAGCTTCCATCAAAAAATATTTATTACTAAAATTCTTTACAATATGCATAATCACCAATAAATTAAACTTGGAAGCCACATCCATAGATCAAACTGTCACTGCAATCCATGGAGAAATGCACAAAAAGATGATACAGATTAGGAATGTTAGTAAACCTGTCAATAGGGCGGATCGGATTGGTTTAGAGTGAGGTCAATTTTGGATTTTAAATTTTCATATCGTTTCATGTTTGAGTTTGGGTCACTCTTGTATTCAAGCTATTTGGGCCTGCTAGTCGGGTCATTTCGGGTTTGTTCAATGGGTTTGACACTTGTGTCTGTGTCATTTCGGGTTACTTGTTGGAGCATTTTCATGTTTAGATCATTTTAAATTATGAGTAGTTCTGGGGTCATTTTGAGTTCAAATTATTTTGAGTTGTAGTAATTTCTGATTTCGGAAAATGCATATATAGGTTATGCTTCGGTAAGTATCAAGCAAGGTATATTTAAGACTTACATCAAATAGTGTTTCTCCTATCTTCAACTTGACTGCTCCGCTCTTGTAAACCAGCATTTTCCCCACATATCCCTCCGGCAGCTCTTCCAACCGGCATCCTTTCTTTAAAGCTCCAAACCTATCAGATGATACCGAGTGCTCAGCTTTCTCTTTCCCCTTCTTGCTAACTGGTTGCTTAATTCTAGGAAGATTTCCGGGGAACTGAAAGAAGAGCATCTTTTGTTTGTCACCTTCCTGCTGTCACCAATTATCATTATTTTAGATACTTCTCTCACAAATGTAGAATTTAAAGGGGTTGGAACATTATTATTAATATAATCACCAACCAGTAGCCCAAGATCTGATGCAGGATTAATAGTTGCCTCATCATATTCCTTTTTAGCAGTCTCTACAAATTCTGCTTCATCTAGAAGTTCTACAAGCAAGACACGAAAACATGCTCAATACATATTAGTTCAGACAAGCAAAAGCGTATGACTAGTACTTGCAAGCACAGGTTTCATTCAAATGAAAAGAGTAATATTATCTCAAATTGCCTCCAGGGAAGGTAAGAAGACACTTTTGAAGTTCATTTGACTCATTTTCGACGCAGAAAACCTACCAGGGTCACCCGAGTAAGGTCTCCTCAGAGGAAGGGTAGTAGGATAGTAAGTGCGGTTGTAATCCTGCAATGTCATGGAACCAAACAGTGCCAGTTCGTAAGAGACGAATGCAGGCAGGAGGTTGCTCTCATTCACGGACACATGAACAGAAGGCAAAATTTTACCCATGGTTCTCTGTATTCACTCTTGACTCTTGGGGCTGGTGCTTCAATAGCATCTGAAGAACATATATCAGTGCAATCTTCTTTGGAAGTCGAAGACGAATCATCTAGGATTCTACCAGCTCTTTTATTGCCATATGACCTCAATGAAGTGGATGATGGGGCTCCAGGACCAAATGCAATTTGCACTGAAGCTGCAGACCCAAAATTTGAAAATTACCAGCAGAAAATTCCGTGCAAACTCGAAATAGCTAATAGAATATAAAGGTGGAGCTCTTATAATCCATCACCATGTAAACTTATCTAAACCACAACAATAAGTCATGCATTTCAACCATACCTATACTGCATTCTTTTAAGTTAGTTTATCATGGATCTTCTCTAAATGCTTTCTTCTAACCTCACAATGGTTTTTTTTTTTTTTTTGCTCGTCTTTTACGAAAAGCTAGTTAGTATGCTACTGAATTTCATTATCTATCTTCACAAATTTCATGTCAACTTCGAGTCGGGAAAGAAGGATTAAACTCAGGGACCAGCTTTTTGCAGGACAAAGCTAGCCACCAATTAGGCTTTACCTTGACTACCTAGCAGAAAATACCTAGAGAAATTATAGAACACTTTATATGCATACAAGAAGATATCATATGAAGGGTATTCATTGCTATATAAGCCTGCTATCATCAACCTATTCTATGATTCCTGTACAAAAACTAGTACACAGAAATGAAAGGTAAGCTAATAAGGGATTACATTTCTTCTCAACTTTCGGCTTTTGTCGCGTTAGATTCTCCTGCAAAATGCAACAGCAAACATATGAGTTTTTGGCCAAAGAATGTAAACAACTTGGATGCAAATGGCACAAAAACTTATCTTACTCATAGAATAAAAGCCATTCAATTCATGTATTAACTTTTTGTTGTGAAAATGAACAAAGGGTATTTGTTCAACCTAGGGATATTATATGCTGCTCGCCACCGTTTGACAATGCAGGCACAAACATAAATGAAACAGATGTTTTTGCAATTTCAAAATTCAGAAAAATTCCGGGCATCACTAAACCTTCTATGGTCCACATGTATACTACGTTACTTTTAGTATATTTTGAAAAAGAAAATTTGTTTTCACACAAATGCTAATCAAATTTTGATGCCAAAAAATATATAATTAATTTATTTTATTTAGCAAAAATAATGTGTAAAAACTATCATAAATGATATTACAAATACAAGTAATACACATCTGAAGTCAAAATCAATCAATTACTAAAAAAATTGATAACAGAAATATGTCCGAACTTAAATTAGAACAAAATCCAAATAAATCCTACACATAATTTATACAAAATAAGACTCAAGTTTGTCACGATGTGAACCTTACTATTAAGCTAATGCCACATCCAGTATTATTATTATTTTGAAAAAAAATCATAAATTCTGCAATATATATTGAATAAACAAGTATGCATCAATTGTACAAACACCCCCTACTAGTAGTGGTAGTGACTAACAAATAATAATACAATAAAAACAAGGTAAACAGATTATTTATACAGCCAAATAAATTCAACTCCCTAGCATGGAAAATATTACGGCCAAAATGAACTAAGGACCTGAATTTAAAGTGAACAGAAAATCAAGATACAATATTAGCAAAAAAAAAAGAAGCAAAATTACGTACGTTGAAACGTCCAAGAAGATATTGCGCCTGAGCAGCTTCTTCATCTTCATCACTCGTTTCACTGCATTTTGACCGATGAATAAAATTTACGCGTTTTTTGAAATATGAATACAGAATTAGAGAGACCAAAAAAGAAAACTGAGAAAAGAAAAAGGGGGGAAATAGGAATTATACGATTTGGCAACAGCAAGTTTGGGCTTTCTTGAAGATTGAGGAGCTTTAGGAGCGAATCGGACCTGGAAAAAGAACAGCAAGGTTAAACCACGACAAACTTAACTAGATCAAACCGTTACATCTCGAGATCTCGATAATCGACGGAATAAAAAAATCGTGGAAGAAAACTGAGAAAATTATTATGATGTTTTTTTACCTTTCGCCGGCCAGAAGAAGGCCCGTCAACATCCATGGCGGTTTCAGAGTTTCCGGTAGAAAGAAGACGAAGCAGGGAAGACAAAAAAATTTATCAAAAACGTGAAAAGGAAAGTTTCGAACCCCAGACCTCGACGAAGAAATAATGACTTTACCACTAGGATCTAACAAACTTTATGTCACCTCTGTACTTTTATTTTATCTATTCTAATTTTTGTACATTAATTGTATATTAATTTATTTACGGGTGAGCATTCGATCAAGTCCAAAAACTTGGAGTTAGTCAAGTTGACAAATCCTATTCTAGCAACCAAACTTAAATTGAAATTTTTTCAAATTGAATCGAGTCAAAAAAAATTCAAGTCAAGTTAATGAATCTTATTATTTATGCTCAATGTTGCTTTTACATAAACTGATTATTTAACTAGTAGACGAAGTATAGAGTTTTGTCTTTTCTTATTCAGATTTTCAGATGACTCAAATTGTATAATTCAGATTTTAGTTAAACCGAAAGAATTAATTTTTTATTCGAGTTGATCCGAATAACTCGATTAACTCAAACTATTTAATTTCAAATTTAATTTTTTTAAGAATGTTAAAAAGGATATTATTAGAGTAATACTAAATATTAGTGATTTTTATGGTACTATAATGAACAACAAAATGAATAGGATCAAGACCTACATTAAAAAGTGCATTAGTGGTGAATATGAGATAAAAGGTTTTCTCATAGCACATTTTCGGAATCTTTTATCTAAGCAACACGTGATTGATCATGTTATATCCAGAAAAATTAATGAGAAATTGAAGCAAGAAATCTTAGGAGAGGAAATCAAAGCCATAATTTTCAATCTTAATGTAGTGCAATCCCTAGGATTGGGTGGCTTTTCCAATCTTTTTTACCATACTTTCTAGGATAAAATCAAGGAAGATGTCATTTTCATGGTAAAAGATTTCTTCAAACACAGATGAACTTCCTACCAATACTGTCTTGATACCAAATAGTGCTACAGCATTAATATTTGTATAGGTTAAATAGTAATTGTATAAGTCACTAATGGGTAATATTAAGAATAACACCATAGGTAAGCTAGTTATAAAGAGGTAGTCATTCATGAAATAGAAATGTCTTCTTCTTAACTCTTTATTTCTCTCTTTTTGGTAAGTGTTAAAAGTAACATATTTTATCCTCGTTCTTAATGTGTTTTTGGATGACTATTCAATGTAAATGGTGAATTTTATGCTCTTAATCCTTTAAATTCATGTTTTTATACTTAAGAGAGCATTTGAGAGTAAAAGGAGTAAAAATTGAAAATCAGAGCGAGTTACAGGAGCCACATGGTTTGGACCATTCCACACGACTGTGTTGGTTTCACGAATTGCACTCCGAACACTGGAAAAATGCAATTTTTAGGTTTTTTAGCCATTCTAAGACCTATATATGTCAAAAATAAGAAGATATGAGTGAGTCTGTAACACCCTTCACCCATATTCAACGCTGGAACAAGGTTTGAGGCATTACCAGACATATAACACAAATAATTCTACATTTCGAGTCATAAGTTTCCATTCGAATTAAAATAATTCACGCTCAATTATAATGTCCTTAACATGAGCTTATAAGGCCCAAAAACATACACCGGAAGTAATTCGGGACTAAACTGAGAACTTTAGAAACTTTTAGAAAATTTAGTAAAATTCTCCACTATACAGGGTCCACATGCCCGTGTGGATTTGGAACACGCCTGTGTGGGCAGGCCGTGTGATTTCACACGCCCGTGTCCCAACCTCGTGTAACTCTCTGACTTGCAACCCGTGAACAAATAAAAATCACACGGGCAAGTTACACGCCCGTGTGCTAGGCCGTGTGGAAAATTTGATTTTCATAAATTAAGTGCAGTTTTCACACAGCCAAGGCACATGCCCGTGTTTGAGGCCGTTTCATCCACACGGCTGAGACACACGCCCATGTCTCTGCTCATGTGCTAAATTCTGAGCATCCTGTTTCTCATTTTTAAGGTACAAGGTGTAATACCCTGAAAATTTTTACAGTAAGATATTATCCTTGATATAGTAAAATAAGGAAATAAAGTGACAAAAATGGAAATTTTGAGTTATGTCAATATTGAGAAGTATATTATGATATATTAATTCAAGAAAGGACTAAATTGTAAAAGTGAGAAAAGTTTTGTTGCACAAGAGTAAATATTCATAATGTGAGGGGTTAAAGTGTAGAGATGAAAAAGTTGAAGGACCAATAGTGTAAATAATTTAAGAGTGGAATGATCTAGAAACTAAGGAAAATGGATGAATTAGGACCAAATTGAATAGATGAAGAACTATGAGGGACTAAATTGCAATTTTCCCAAACTAATGATGACTCAAGGATGGAATTTTAAAAGATAATAAAGGGCAAAATGGTCAATTGGAAGAGAGAGAAATCTAGAAAGTAATAATCATGCTAGAGATATTTTGATATTTTATAATTATTTAATTAGATAAATATTATTTTATTAATACTTTAATAAGATATTTTATTATTATTTTATTAGTATATAAAGAAAGAAAGATGAGAAATTCTCATCCATATTTTCCCATGCACTAATGTGAGAGAAAGAGAGGAAGAAAGAAAGTTTTGCTTTCTTTACAATTTGGTCCTTTTACCAAAAATTTACCATTTTCACCCAAAAATCAAATGAATTTCCATAGCTACCAAGAGACAAAAATGTTAAGGAGAGCATGGGGAGTTAGAATATCAAGTTGGATTCAAGAAATAGAAGTTGGAGGAGAGAGAAAATCAAGTTAAAGATTAGTATCAATAGAACAAGGTAAGTATATCAAGGTTTCAATATGTTTTTAAGTTTGTTATTATTGACAAAGCATGGAAATAATGTTATAGTAGAGTTTTCTTACATAAGGTCCTATGTTTTTGATATGTTAGTGAAGAGAAAATAAGAGAAAGTGATGAGAAATGGTGTAGAAAAAGAAAATAAGGGTGTTATAACATGGTAATTAATAGCTTGCACAAAAACAGTTTGGACAGCAGCAGTAGACTAACTTTGAAAAATCACCATAAATTGTAAAAATCGAATTAGAAGATGAAAAAAATATGGAATCAAATATTATTGAGTATAGTTTCTCATAGAAGAAATATTGTAAGCAATGGATTTTTAAATTTTGAGATATAATGAATTTCGTGAGATAAGGTCAAAATGAATTCGGGTTCCCCTATTCTGACTTTGAAAAATCATAAAAAATTGAAGAAAAATAATTAGGGGCTTAAATTTATATTTATAAAATCCTGAATGAGTATATTTTTAATATAAACAAACAAGAACATAATTTTAATCCTTTATGAGGAGATAATTAATTTTGGTGAAGAAGGGTCGAACTGTCAAACAAAGAGAATGGGGTAACTTTAAAGAATAAACTGTACTTATTGGCTAAACCAAAAATTCTAAAATTTTATGGTAAGAATATATATGAGTCTAGATTTAGGTAAAATTATCAGATATTAATTTTGAGTTCTATAGATCAAGATATAAATAATTTAGTGACTATGATGCGATAGACGACTTGAATATTCATAAAAGTAAATAATAAAAATTATGGATAATGTTACTTACAAGTGTGTTATCTACATTAAGGATGTGGAATGGAGAGGAGGAGGAGGAAAATATGTATGAATATTCATCTAGCATGGCTAATTTGCATATTTTAGGCTCAGGGACTAAATTGAATAAAAGTAAAACTTTATGGGCAATTTTGTAAACATGTCAGAAATGACCAAATTGCATGAATTGGATTATTTTATTATTTAAATTACAAAATTGAATGAAATTATTAATTTAGTTCAAGATCGGGGGAAAAATGTTTTAGGGATTAAATTGAAAAGTGTTGAAATTATGAAAAATTCGATATTTTATAGAATTCATGGATTGTTATCAATATATATGAGAATAATAGCTGGAAATAAGGATTAAATTGCAAGAATTTTATTTTCCTGACCCTAAGGATGAAATCGTCATTAATTAAAAGTTTAGGGGCAAATGGTAATTTTGTCTAGAGCATTAATTAAATGCATTAAATATGAAATGAATGAAAATGATTATCAAAATTTATTTATAAAGATCCGGACGACTCAAATATGAGACTTGATCGTGGAAAAGAAAAGATATCAGATTAATGAAATTATAAACACAAACAAGCAATGAGGTAAGTTCGTGTAACTTGAATTATATTCTTAAATGCTTGAGATTGTATGTTATTTATGTGAATATGATTTGAATGTTCATTGTATGAAAATTTATGAAGCATTGATAAATTTGATAAAAGGAGAAGAAATCCCGGTTGAATGAAAGGAAAATTCGATGGATCTCGAAAAGGAATTGACGGTAAAAGGATCTAGCCGGACGGGTGATCCTATCCTAATATAGCCCTCCCGAAGAATATGTGTAAAACGGATTTAGCCGGACGGGTAATCCTAATTAGGGTCTGAATTTAGCTCGGATGATAATTCAGATCCAAGCTCATTAGAGTAATTGTCGCGAGGATTTAGCTTTGGACTAGTAATCCCGACAATACTCTATGAGTTTATATTACTGAGGATTTAGCTTTGGACTGGTAATCCATTGTAAAGATGAGGTTCATGAGTGTGCTCTCGATATGAAATGTGTAAGACCATGGTTGAAAGATACCATGGCAACCTGTGTGTAAGACCATGGTTGAAAGATACCATGGCAACCTGATATGAAATGTGTAAGACCATGGTTGAAAGATACCATGGCAACCTAATATGAGATGTGTAAGACCATGGTTGAAAGATACCATGGCAACGTGACATGAAAAGAATAAGACCATGGTTGAAAGATACCATGGCAACATGACAGAAAATGAGTAAGACTATAGTTGAAAGACACTATGGCATCACGTCAAAGATAAATAAGACCGTGGATGGGAGACGCTATAACATCTGTTGAACAATTGATATTCAGGTAAAATGTATCAGATGACGAATGGTTATATGAAATGGTTGTGTGAAATGTTTACAAGAACTGGTCATATGGAAATATATGTACAAAAGCGTTGTATGAAATAATTATGAAAATGGATAAACAAAATAAGTATAAGTACATGGAATATAATTTATGTTAAGTTTGATATAAGCTATTACCAGAATAAATATACATAAAATATATGGAAATGATTGAGCATAAAATATTGATATAATGAAATGAACGATATATGCTTGTGAAGAAACGGTAAGAGCATGATATGTTTCATGACATGTACATATATGATTATCTTTGATATGTTGATACAAGGAAATTATGTAATTGAGACTATTATTAAACTCAAGTGCGACATGTCGAGAAAATAGATATATCAATGTTGAATTTATATGAGATATGTGCAAGTATATAACAATGTTGCTGTTTGATGCTTATACAAGTGTCAAACTGTTGATTGAATGGTAATATATTTATTTTATATGATGCATTGAATTGGTAAGAATTTTAATTTTTTTTAAGTGATCTGCAAATGGTAGTAATGCTCCGAAACCTTGTTCTGGCAGCGGATACGGGTTAGGGGTGTTACACAAGGGACACACAGCCAAAACACATGCCCATAGGACAGGCCGTGTGTTAGACACATGCCTATGTGTCAACCTGTGTGGACGAAAATAGGCCATTTTAAGGCCACTTTTCTCACCCTTACACAACCAACCTGTACTAAACACATTCATACAATAATATATCTCAACCAAACAACCAATTCAAGCCAAAATCAAGTTTTATATCTATCATAAGCAATCATAAAATTCAATTTGCATAAATTCACTATTTTAACTTTATTCATTAATTATTATAAACTACTAGTTCTTATATACATAAAACATATACTTATGTATAATTCATAACCTTGTTTCAAAATTTAACTCTTTTAATTCCTATACATACCATATAAACCTCTAAATACATAAGAAGATCTATTGGTGATGATCTGGATAGTGTGCCTCGTTGTGATGATCCGATCTTCCAAATTCACTTCAATCTACAAAAGACATTAACACACACAGGTAAGCTTGTAGAAGCTTAGTAAGTTCATAGGTTTAAAGTAAATCTTACCAAACATGATACATTTTCAAAGAAATAATAGAACATTCATTAATATTTCTTGCCAATCACAGTCTCAAATGATTAATTCACTTGATTGAGCTCAATATTAGAACTAATTAATTTCTATCATTTTAATTCATTTATCACTTACCATTTCTTATCAAATTTAGGAAACGTCTTACGGAATTAAGTACATTGTTCACTTAATGCTTCATTTTACTTTGATCTTGTACACTTTCTATCATGGTATCGCCATGATTGCACACTTTATCACTTTGCCATAGCTTAGCTATGATCTTACACTTGCAGACACTTATATAATTGCCATGATTTAATCATGGTTTTACATTCACTTTCACTGTGCCATAACTCAGTTATGGTCTTTCTCACTATGCCATAGCTCCATTTTGGTCTTACATGTCACACTTTGCCATGATTTAACATCATGGTCTTATCCGTCAATTTGTCACTGATCACTCTGATTGAACGTACTCAATTCTGCGTTTCCCTTAATTCGAATTTCCACTTCGACTTTCACATTATCACAATTTTCATAATCCAATAGCAAATTTATATAAATAAGACATTATATCATTTATACATTAACAATTAATCATAAGAGTTCAACCATATGAACTTACCTGGCTAATATCGTTGAAGTTATAGCAATTCAGGGACTAATCAACGATTTTCTCCTTTTCACGTTCATCTTTGGATTCTTGATCTATAATATAAAATTTTTCCATTTATTAGCATTCATTTTAATTTTAATTCACTTTACAATTTATGCCCTTCAATTTTCAAAATTACACTTTTATCCTAAATTTTATAGTTTTTACAATTTAGTCCCTACTCAATTAACCCACCTATTGAGCTAATTTTTATAAATTAACATTTATTCCATCATTCTAAACTACTATATATTATTTGGTAATCATAATCTCAACATCAAACCCTAATTATAAACTTTTTCATAATTAGGTCCTAAAATTCAATTCCTACTAAAATCTCTTAATAAATTCATCATATAATGAATTTAAAGCTTCAAATCCATGATAATTCATCATAAATATACAGAACTTATCCATGTCAACTTTCAATTTCACTCATAAAATCAAAAACTAATGAATTCAATAATTGGACCTAATTGTAAAAGTCCCAAAAACAAAAAAATTTCAAAGAAAAAGAAAGAATTGAACTCAAATGATGCAAAAATATGAAAAACCAGCTTTTTAAATCCTCCTATGGCATTTTGGCTGATGAATTATGAAGAGATTTCTAGATTTTTCAATTTAGTCACTTATTTTATATTTAATTTTAACCAAATTACCATTTTATCCTTAGTTCACATTGTTTTCTTGTCCATTTCTATACCCATACCGTCCAGCCCAAATGATTTGGATCTAATTACCTTTTAAATCCTTCCTCATTAGACACTTAAGCTATTTAATCACTTTTGCAAGTTTTTCACCTTTTACAATTTAGTCTTTTTTAATTAATTAACTATCAAAACGTTAAATTTTTTTGACGAAACTTTAATACTAACTCAATAAAACTCCATAAATATTTCTAAAAATATTTATGGCTCGTTTTATAAATTGAAGGTCTCGATACCTCGTGTTGGACCCATTTGACCTAATAAATTCTTTTAAATTCACACAAATCTCTAATTCAAAAATATTTCTAAATTCACACTTGACTCATTAATATCAATCTACTCAATTTTCAAACTTACTCGTCGGATTTAGTGATCTCGAATCACTATTCCCAACACCACTAAAATTTAGGCTATTATAGAGCCGTCATAAAATACTCAAGAAAACAACTCGAAAAACACCATTGAAGCCGATTCTAAAGTAGATTTCCATTAAGCTTAAAGATTCCCTTTTGATTTCTTTGAAGATTATTATCAATTTCTTTGTTTCTTGTGGTTATATTCTATTTTGGATATTTTTATTTGCTAGCATGAACTAATTTTATAAATAACTAGGGAGATGAACCCTATAATGGATTTTGTTATTTGATTTCTATTTTACACAATAAATACTTAGATATTGTTTTCAATTATGTGTGCTTAATTCTTTGTGTAATATTTCTAGACTATTAATCTATGTTTGATATGCTTAAATCAGAGGAGGAATAGACCCTGTTTAAGGGCAGATCTTGTGTGATTGAGTGGAGTTGCATGCAATCCTAAAAATAGGACGACATAAATCTAACGGATTAAAGTCAAATCTAATAGGGGAATCCATAGATCGAGTTAATGCGATAATAGGAGTTTTAATTAGAAAGAAATTTCAATTAATCAACTTACAGTCAGTTGCTTTTATTCTTGAACAGAGATATTAGTATAATTTAGGGATTTTTACAGATTAAGATACTAAGTGAAGAAATTGGGTAATTTAGATGAATAGTGACAAATGAAATCTAAGTGAATTCTTTCCTCGGTATTGTAACACCCCCTACCCGTATTTCGAGCCTAAAATAGGGTACGAGGCATTACCAAACTTAAAATGATCAATCATGTAAAAAAATCAGCCATAAAATTTTTTCTAAATTAAAAACTTTCATACATATGTTTAACGTCCCTTATATGGGCCTATGGGGCCCAAAACAAAACATACATTCAGGGTGGTTCGGGACCAAACCGTAAACATATGAAGCTTTTGCAACACTTAGAAAATTTTCACACTTTGGAGAGTCACACGCTCGTGTTTTCAACCCGTGTAACTCTCTGTTTATAACTTCATCACCCTTGTCAGTCGTACACTTCATATAAATAACAAGAAACATGTATGGGCTTAATTCTCATTCAATTTCTCATATATATACAAAATTTCACGTTATGTAATCATACAACATATATCAGCCATATCTCTGTAATCTAAATATATTTTCATAACAACTTATCTTGATTTCAGACTATTTCATATTTAAGCTTAAATAACCAAAGTATTTGAAATATCATCTTTATGCAAATAGTACACATGAGGTATATAATTCTATAATTATGAATAAACACATTTATCAAACATTTTCCATATTCATATATCAATGTCTCATGTCTCCATATATCAATAACCGTCATTTTCATGAATTCCGAGTTCAATTTCATAATTATTTGTCTCGTGTTCAATTTATTCCATATCGAAATTTTATTCATTAAAACATTTGAATTATCAATACATATGGACAATACATTAAAGATGAACAATTATATAATCACAAATGAATTCATTTATCAACCAAGTTCTATACTCGTATCTTATCAACTCGTACTTCCTTGTATCACATAATTCCATGTAATACTTACCAAACTTTGTCAAATTAGTGAACGTCTTACGGAATTGAGTACTTCGTTTTCTCGATGCCATAGTTCAACTATGGTCTTACACATCTTCACATAATGATGCCATAGCCCAGCTATGGTCTTACACATATTCATATATCGATGCCATAGCCCAGCTATGGTCTTACACGAATCACATATCTCACTGATGCCATATCCCAGATATGGTCTTATACAGTAGCATATATCACATCGATGCCATATCCCAGACATGGTCTTATACAGAAATCACTTGTCACTTGTCACTTGTAGTCGAAGCTACCACTATTCACTGATCAGGTAGCCGGAGCTACTATTTTTCACTGATCAGGTAGCCGAAGCTACCACTTTTCACTGATCAAGTAGCCGAAACTACCACTTTTCACTGATCAGGTAGCAGAAGTTACCACTTTTCACTGATCAGGTAGCTGAAGCTACCACTTTTCACTTGTCATTTGTCATTGATCAGATAAGTGTAGCCAAAGCTATTGCTTATCACTTGTTGCCATGGTCCAACCATGGTCTTTTCCTTCAATTCATCTTGTCACTGAACTGAAATGCTCAATTTGATCATTTATTCAAATTTCATGCTTTTACATTATTCACGATTTTATCATCAATACATATGAAATAACACATCATGAAATTCATAAAATTAACAAATAATCACTAAAATTTAGCCATATAAACTCACAAGTTCAATTTTTGTATTATAACGATAATCATAATTTCATAATAAATATACCAAATAAAACATTATATCATTTCTAATCCAACACTTATCGATTACAATCGGGCATGTGATCAATTTATACACGAGTCATTCATATATTTTTGTATATTTTCCTCCTCCTCCTCTCCATCCACATCCTTAGTATAAACAACACACTTGTAGGTAACATTATCCATAATTTTCACTATCTACTTATGTGAATATTCAAGCTGTCCATCTGTGTTATAGTCACTAAATTATTTTTATCTTGAGCTACAGAACTCCAAATTGAGATCCATAAAATTTCCCAGAAACTAGACTCACATGTATTATTACCATAAAAATTTCATAATTTTTGGTTTAGCAAATTAATAAAATTTATTCATTGAAGTCTCCCCTGTTCTGCTGTCTGACAGTTCCAACCCTTCTTCACTAAAAATTAATTATCTTCTCGTACAAGATTCTAATGATGTCCTCGTTTGTTTTTCTTGAAAATAGACTCATTCAGGATTCTAAACATATAAATTTAAGCCTCTAATTATTTTTATCCAATTTTTTATGATTTTCCAAATTCATAACAGAGGAACCCGAAATCATTCTGATCTTGTCTCACAAAAGTTATTGTATCTTATGATTTAAAATTCCATTGCTTACATAATTTCTTTTATAAGAAACTAGACTCAATAAGCTTTAATTTAATATTTTATTCATCCTCTAATTCGATTTCTAAAATTTTTGGTGATTTTTCAAAGTTAAACTACTGCTGCTGCCCAAAACAGTTTTAGTGCAAAATGTTGATTTCCATTTTACCCCAAATTTTACAATTCATACAATTCAGTCCTTGCTCAATTAACCCCTCAATTAAGATAATTTTCTCAATTAATAATATTTTGTAGACATTATAAGTTATTTCATAACTATTGAAATTTAGAATTTCCACATAAAACTCTAACTTCAAACTCTTTTACAATTAGGTCCCAAACATTCACTTTCTATTCAATTCTTTCAATAAAATCAGAATATAAACAATTTAAAGCTCTAATTCCATGCCAAATCATCATATAGTTCCAGCACTCATCCATAACAATCTTCAAAAATTAGATATGGAATCAAAAACTAATGAAATAGTAAGTTGGACCCTATTGTAAAAGTCCAAAAACATAAAAATTTCAAGGAGAAAGAAAGAATTAAACTTACATGAAGCTAGTGTATGAAAACCAGCTTGAACCCTCCTCCATGGCTATTTTTCAGCTGATGAATATGAAGAGAAATGAAGAGAATTCTAGATATTCCAATTTAGTCCCATTTTTATTTAGCCAATTTTGTCAATTTTCCAATTTTGCCCTTATTTCAACCATTTCCTGATTTTTCTCAGCTATTGCCGCCCAAAATATCTCCTTTGGGCTTATTTTCACTTTAGGTCCTTCCTCATTTGATAATTGAGCTATTTAATCCTTTTGGCAACTTTTACACCCTTTTCAATTTAGTCCTTTTTATTTAATTAACCACCCAAACGTCAAAATTTTCTGACTAAATTTTATTACTACCTCACCAACACTCCATAAATATTTCTAAAAATATTTATGGCTCGATTTATGAAGTCGAGGTCTCGATACCTCCTTCTCGACCCAATTTACCTAATTAATTCTTTTAAATCACCAAATTCACTAATTCAAAAATGCTTTTATATTCACATTTGACTCATAGGTATTAATTTATTAAATTTTCAACTCACCCGTCGGATTTAGTGATCTCAAATCTCTATTCCCGATACCACTGAAAATTAAGCTGTTATAAGTATTGTTTCGCTTCTTGGTTGTTTACTCAATTATTTTCCTTATTTGATCTTTATCTCGTTCGTAGTTAATTAATTTAGTTAATTTTAGTTTTAATCAATCACTCAAATTTATCGATTAAATAATAGAAAGACGATAATTACTAGTACTTTTAGTCTTCTTGGGAATGATATCTTTACTCACCGTAACTATACTATTAATTGGTAGGTGCGCTTACCTTAGTCAAGTTTTTAGTTGGTTTTGTGGACATCACTTTCCCTTCTATCTTGTGTTCTTATTTCTTTCTTTCCCTTGCTTCTCCTCTTTTATCTCTAAATTTCTTCTGTAATGTTTTGATACACAAAAAATTAGTAGATGCCCTAATGCCATCAATCAATTTTGACCCATTGGTTGTTATAATTTTGCTTATAAAATCATATCAAAGTTAATGTTGTAACAACCCAATTTTTAGTTGTCTCGGAAACAGTGATTCAAGATCACTAAATCCAACAAGTAAGTTCAAAAATTTAATAAATTAATATTTATGAGTCAACTGTTATTTTAGATATATTTTTGAATTAGTAAAATTTGTGATTTAAAAGAATTTATTAGGTAAATTGGGTCGAAAACGAAGTACCGAACCTCTATTTTATAAATCGAACCATAAATATTTTTATAAATATTTACAGAGTGTTAGTTTCGTTAGTATTAAAGTTTCGTTAGAAAATTTTAACGTTTTGATAGTTAATTAATTAAAAAAGACTAAATTGAAAAAAGTGCAAAATTTGTTAAAGTGATTAATAACTTGAAAAGTAAATAAGGGAGGACTTAAAGAGTAATTTAGCCTAAGTGATTTGGCTGGGACAGCATAAGGGTAAAAGAAATAGCAAAATTTGTGTGAACTAAGGGTAAAATGGTAAATTAGTGAAATTAAAAATAAAACAAGTGACCAAATTGAAATCTAGAGAATTATTCATCAAATTTCAGTCCAAAAAAGGCCATAGCAGAACATTGAAGCTGGTTTTTCATATTTTTACTTTAAGTGAGTTCAATTCTTGCTTTTTCTTTGTAATTTTTATGTTTTTGTGACTTTTACAATTAGGTTCAACTATTTAATTCATTAGTTTTTTTATTTCATGAGTAATTTTGAAAGTTACCATTATTGAGTGTTGGAAGTTTATGATGAATTAACATGGATTTGAAGCTTTTATCTTGTTATATGATGATTTTATTAAGTAATTTTGATAGAAATTGATTTTAAGACCTAATTGTGAAAAAGATTAAATCTTAGGGTTTGGCATGAAATTATGAATGCCAAATGCTGTGAAATAGCCTATAATACTTCAGTAAAGTGTTAATTGAGAAAAAATATCTCAATTGATGGGCGTGTGTCCCCTGCTCCTAAGATGAATTTTGAAATTTTGGGAAAATTTTCTTTAGTGTTCGGTTTAGTCCCAATTCACTTGAAAAGTTTATATTGGACCTCGAGGGCCCTTCTAAGGGACAATATGAATGTTTTATGATTGATTCTTGATTTGTATAATAAAGGTAATGAAATAATCGTAATTAGTCTGTAAAGTTTGGTAATGCTCCGTAATCCTATTTCGACGACGGATAAGGGTTAGGGGTGTTACAAATGTCTAATCGAAGGAGGTCTTTCTTAAAAAAAATCTATTTCACTAGCTAAAGCAACTTTGGGTTGAGGTACCTAAATTTGGTAATTTGTACATATTTGGTACCTAAACATTTTTATTTGACATAATTGGTATTTGAACTTGAAAACTATAAGCCAATCGAATTTTTTTTAAATATTTGAAAATATTTGATGTGACACTAATGACCAATATCAATAGCAACATGCGAAAACCTCACATTTTGAGATATGATAAAAAAAAAACTTTTAAAATATATAAAATTTGTACATAGGGAATAAACCTATATTCAGGTCCATTTGTGCGGTTCATTCTAGGCATATTTTTTTTAGTATTTTAGTATTTTTTTAATTTTTTAATAAAATATTAAAATTTTATATTATTATTTTAAAATTTAAAATATATAAAATCTAAAAATATTATTTAACACTAGAAGAAACTTGGTAAACTAGTAGGAATTAGTTTTGGTTATAATTTGCATGCCAATAGAAAATCGATTAAATATTGGATTGCTCACCAGCCGAATAGGCTTATGGACAGTAAAGATTTGCAGCCAATGACCTTGTAGAAGGAGCAGCAAAATTGTAAAACATAGGCCAGCCTCGTGAACCAAATACCCGTGTGGTAAAATCGATGTAATCCCATATGGTTGTTTGTTAAAATTCCTCCTAAGGCCAAATGTTGCTCACATTAAAATTTAGATTGCATTTTTTCCCTCTTACTCAAAATATAGGAAAAATAGTTCTTGTACGTTAGATCGAAGAACAAATTAATTTTTCTATTAAAAATTCCATCTATTTCTACTATTAAAATTTGATCAGCATGAGGTACATGTGACACGCCACGTGTTACTATCTTATGATTTTAATAGCCACACTAGTTTTTAACAGTACAAATAGATAAAAATTTTAACATAAAGGATCAGTTTACTATTTGATATATGTTGGGAGGTTAATTTGTTCATTTTTTGAGTAGAGGGAGTAAGATGTAATCTACTTCCTAATACATGAGTCTCTATGATACTATTGTTGTTTAAATGTTATTTATATATATATATATATATATATATATGTATATTGTTGTGTATATGATAGATGAAAATATAGTGCATTATAGTATTACTTAGGGAAAGATCATAGCATAGTAAGGTTTACCAAAATTTTGGTAAGAACATACATAGATAAAGATCCAAGACCAAGGAAAATTCTCTAAAGCTTTATAAAGTACAAACAGAGTTCTCAAAGCTAAAAGATAAGTGTATAAAAATTGTTATGAAAATAAATACTATAAAATGGCAAGAAGTTTACAAAGTACTAAAAGCTAATAAGAGAGTATAAAGATAGTTATGATAGCCAATAGTATAGTCAAAGTCTTTAATGGTATACTTTGAGCATAAAAAGAGAAAAGATTGTTAAATTTTTCTAGTAGACTCATAAAGGTGACATATAGTATTTCAAGAGATACAAGGATTAAAGCTTAATAACAAAAATTAAAAGATTGGAAAGATACATTGTTATGGTGTTCGCTATTACCGACTCGTTACTCAACTACCCGACTGAGATCGACTCGATCCTCTTTACTCTAACAGTGATAACCTGTATAGTTCGCTTGTGTAGGCCTGTGCGTAGAGGGTTTGCATCTCCGTATGAGTTGGCACGTGGGGTGTTCGTATTATCATGCAAGCGAACCCACGTCTAAAGAACACGTATTAATATTAGAATAGAGTACGTGTTGGCATACATAGGAGCCTACCTAGAACATCACAATGATCAAATGCATAAGATACTATTTAAATTTGCTTTTAATAGTTATAAAGTATATTATATGCCTATGTTAGAGTTTGTATGAGTTTTGAGGAAAGTTCAACACACAAAATTTGATGTTTTTGTACGTAGGTAATTGATCTCGACAAAAAGAAAGAGTTGTACTTCGAGTTGCGTCAAATCAAGAAAACATCTACAATTTTAATGTGCATATTTTAATTTTGGTTCATAGTTGTGTCATGTATATCATCAATTATGTTAATGCATACATTACTACATGTTTAGATGTATTCGAGGCCACATAGGCCATTTTAGTTTTGGTTGTGTATATACTTTATAATGCTAAGTTTTGTGCCTTAGGCCTATGATACGAAAATGTATATAGTGATGGTATGTAAGTTTTATATTTTTGAAGGATTTGTCTTTTCAGTTTTGAAGAGAGTTTAGAAGCATCTTTTAAAGTTGTTGAAGAGCGAAAGCGAGTAAAAGGTTCATGGTTGTTTGAGAGTAAAAGCGTGTGGAGAGTGAAAGTTCGATCAAATTGAACGTAAAAGGTCTATGGTATCTTGATAGAGGTATTTTGGGCAACCAAGATACAACATGGACTAAGGATGAGCATTCAATTGAATCGAGTGAAAACATTTTGAGTTAATTGAGTTGAGGAGTTTTATTTTATCATTCTAGCTCGATTTGAAAATTTTTAAATCAGGTCAAGTGAAAAGAAGTTCAAGTCAAGTTAAATCGAGTAAAATTATTCGAGTTAAATTAAAAAAAATAAACATGTTAAATTAGCATCTTGTTATCATATAACTAATTCTATTTTAAAGCATATACATTTAAAAACTCTTTCAAAGTAAAATAAGATTAAAAAAGAAGATAGTTTAGTATAATGAATTAAATCGTTAATTTACTTATTTAGATACTCGAAATTATTATTTTAAAAGTTTTTAAACTTTTTTTGTATATTTTTAGATTTTTATTTTTAAAAATATATAAAATTTGGAATTTTATAAATATTTGATTTTTAAAAATTATTTTGAACTTTTTTTTATTTTTTTGTTTTGGAATTTTTTTTTTTGAGAGAGACAAATTTACTTATTTTCAAAATTGAGCAAGCACCAAAGGTGTACCTACACCAATCAGTTATTATTCAAATAATTATAAAGTTCAACTCAATTTAAATTTAAAACTCGAATTATTTAATTGAATAACTCGATTCAATTAACTTACTCATGTAACTTCTACATCTTAAAGGTTTTGAGTTCGCCTTATGCTCTTTTGCATGAATTTTTGGGTTCAATCCACTTTTTTGCATCACGTACTGGTTCTTCATCGGGTAGCTCTAACTCGAGCCTTCATTGATCTGCCAAATTGAGCTGAAAAAGGATAACGATTCGGGGCCATGCATGCACGAATGAACCAAAATCAAAGTACAATAAAGTTAATATTACATATATACGTCAGCATGCGACATTGGTTGCCTCATCTCATGGCTTCATAATACTGCCGACTTTAGTTTTTGCTTAAAATATCTCATAAATCCCCATATTTTTCATAAATTTAGATTTTAGTCTTTATATTTTTATTTTTAAAATTTATTTTTTACTTTTTAAATTTTAAAATTCAATTCTAATTATTAAAAACTATTTTATTAAATTATAATTTATTACAACGTTATTTTTAATTACATAACTACATAATAATTTTTTTAATTATTTCAAAATTTCACATTAATAAATTTAAAAAAAAATTAACAATATCAATAACTGGATTAAAATTTTAAAATATAAAAATAAAAAATTAAATTTTTAAAAATAAAAATATGTAGATTAAAATCTTAATTTGTGAAGAGTATACTAAATTGCATTAACATGTGCATGAGGCATGACTGACCTCAGCTACATCCCCTTAAAATGAAAACAAAAAACAATTAAGGGTAGGGTAGTCAGTGTATTATTTGGCCCAAGCAAGCATTAAATTATTGCAGGTTTGCATGCATTTGTTTTAGACTTTTATGGTCCTTCAAATTTGATGGTGACAAATGCATATATTTGTATATATGTACTGTACACTTCTAGCAAGTTGAAGGTATAATGATAATTTTAATTTTTAATATTTATTTTATATTTTTATCTTATTTATTTTTATTATTTTAACTTTTAACTTTTAGTTTAATTTGTTTTCTTTTAAATGAAAAAATTAATTGAAGCATTAAAATTTTAACAATACTGACGTGATCATTCGTGTACAATACATGTACAATTCATAAAAATAAAATTATTAATAAATTTAAAAAAATTAATAATTATTCATGTTAATAGTGAAATATGTGTAGACAATTATATGTTCTGTCACAGCAATACAATTAAATTTTATTTAAAAATTAATTTAATTAAAATTTGAAGGTTAAGAGTCGAAACAATAAAAATAAAATGAGCAAAGTCACAAAATAGTAAAAGTGAGGAGCTAAATTTATCTTTATACCAATTTTAAATTAGATAATTATTAATTTAGGCCCTAATATTTACTTATTTTATCACTTAGTCCTTTTTATTATCACTTTAACCATTATCCTTTAAAATTTGGTTAAATTACATTAATATACATGGAGTGCAATGTTAAATGTGATGCCAATACTAATACAATTTTAGTCCATCAGTCAAAATTTTCGTTTAAAAATTATAATTTAATTAAATTTAGAAAATTAAAAGTAAAAAAATTAAGATCTAAATGAGATTGTAAATTATTCATTATGTATTTTTAATTTTATAAAATTTATAAAATAAAATTAAAAGAATGGATTTTTAGCACCATGACGTGGGCTAATCTTGTCCAACCATTGTCTCTCATTTACCACAAGCGATGGTTTTCCTTTTTAACCTTGGTTAATACCTTCTTTAATGCCTCGTTTTTCATTCCTTTTCAAATCGTTTTCAAGTCAAATCAATTTTGATGTGAAATCATACTCCTCATATGTATAAATTATAAATATGATTTAAATTAAATTTTAAATAATTTTATATTAAATGTTAAAAAATATAATAATATTAGCAATGAGTTCTTATAATTTTGTATACTTTATTATAATAATTTAATTCTAAAATGATATTTCATATATCATAATATTAACAAAATTATTTTATTATTATTATTTTATAAAATTATAATTAAAATGAATATTTTAATTTTATAATATTTTTAACTTCACTGCTAAACAGTCGAAATTTAAAAATATTTTTATAGAAAACAATGTTAAACTAAAGAAGATAGAAATAGTAGATAAAGGAAAAATCCAGATTTAGAAAATATAAACGAGTTTAGTTCTTTTATTAAATTTTTATATTTCTTGTTTTTTTCTTTGAAAGTAATAACTCATTCAAATTGGCTGGGATTTAATGTAGATGGGGATGATAGGGGCAGTACGGTCTCTTTGGCTGTTCTTCCTTTTTCTTTAATTAGACTTCAATTTGTCAATTTATTATAATTATCATAATTTTCATGCTCTCTTTTTTTTTTTTTACCAAAAAAATAATTTACTTTTTGGGTTTGGATCATAAATTAATTTTTTTTTAAAATTAAAAATGTTTCTAAAAAGTGATTTTGGACTTAAATGTAAAAAGAAAAAACAGATTTGAAATCAATGACGGGCAATCTAAAAAGGCTGATAAGGGCCTTGATCCCCTGAATAAAAGGATTGTATTGCAATTTTAAACTTCGTTAAAAATTATCAATTTAATTTAACTTTTTAGCTTTAGCCCCTCAATGATTTGTATTTTTATCTTGGTCCCCCAATCAAGAATTTTGACTTCGTTCTTATTTTTAACCTTCATTTATAATTCGATATATTTTTATGTAACATTTATATGAAATATATAGCATTTGAAATTGTAATGGTTATATTTTAATATTTAAAATATAATTTTATATTCAAATAAATTTTTACAAATAATTAACATTAATTGTTTAAAATTACATAAAATTTATATTTTAATATTTAAAATATTAATAATGAGTTATAGTAAATTTTTATTTTATTTTATTGAAATATCATAATATTAATAAATTACAACATCGTTTATTTTTTAATTTAACAACATCATGTCTAATACTTTTTTCACAATAATATTAAACATTTAAATTTTAAACTAAACTTTTAAAAACAATACTAAACTAACTTTTATTCTCGTCAATTTTATAATTTTTCTCAACTTGGTTTTCGGACTTTTTCTATTCATATGATTCCTCAAACTTGAATTTCATCAAACGAAATAAATTTTTTTCTTAACACCATTAAGAGATTATCAAAGTGTCACAATATCACTTGAATTTTTTTTAAAAAGAATATTAAAATATACTAAAAATGGACGTCGTAAAACATTCGTAGTCATTTTGGACATACATTTTTAATAATTTTTAAATAAATATTTTAAAAACCACAAAAAACACTAAATTTGTCTTTTATCTTTTTGTTTTTAAATCAAGATCGTGCCTTTTTTTCTTCTTTTCTTAGGCTAAATTATTAAAGCCCCAATTTTTCTTTAGATGAAAAGAGGAAGGATTTGACTCTTGCTATTTGCCATTAAGAAATGACATGAAATAAATTAAGACTTAAGGAAAAGCATAAAGCAGAAGACTTTACTCTAGTTGTACGTAGCATGCTTCACACTTTCAGATGACATTCTGCTGGATTATTTGTATCAGAGATCTCCAAATTATTATTTACTTTTTAAATTGATCCTTAAACTTTAAAATATTCTAGTTGAATCCTTAAATTATTAGTATCTTTTATCAACCATGTAATTGAGTCATTCATTTGAATGTTAAATATGCTCCAATTTGAATTAGAATTGATGCCTAAATTAATAGGTTATTGATATTTTAAGATGTCAATTATGTTTTGAAATTTAAGATCAATAGAAAATTTCAGTCATAATGTGAGAACTTTTGATGGAATTAACCCCATCCCTAATTTAGCCTAACAGATAACTTTACCTTACCTGAAAGAACAGAGAATAATTACAAACTCCAAACATACACGATAGAATAAAAAGTTTGATGAGATTATTATTATTATGAAATCTTAGCAAATAGAGTGGAACCCATTATAGCCTGACCTAAATGAAATCTTCAGGTTCCATTGTTACAAATACAATGAACTAAATAGTCTTTATACATGTAAAGTTGGTGAATAGAAGAACCTCCACAGCGCCCCAAATTCTTTAAACAAAAGCCATTAGCTATGATGATGAGGTATTTATTATAGAAGTTTTTATACTAAGAGTTATATTATATTTTATTCTCTTTATTAAAAATTTAGAGAAATTAATCTTTATACATTAGATCAAAGAGTAAACTGGTGATTTTGTTAAAAAAATTCATCCAAATCCACAGTTAAAAACTGGTATTTTGTACATTTAATCAGTTACTCCAGTTTTCAATAGTGAAAATGAATGAAATTTTAAATATAAAGGATCAGTTTACTCTTTCATCTAACATACAAAGATTAATTTTTCTATTTTTTGAATAAAAGAGACAAAATGCAATCTGCTCCTAATACAAGGGCCTCTATAATAATTTTACCTGTATTCATTCCATCATCGTTTCCTCAAACTGGAAATCAGTGTGAATTCCAGCTTGTTCATGTTGCCACCATGAATTGAAACCAAATCGATGATGGGTTCCATCTGGTTCAAGTGAGAGATCAGGAAGGTCAAACCACATACTCAGATCACTATCCTCCGATGACATTGTAGTCGAACTTGTTGCTTCCCGTTCAAACCTTTCTTCTTCTTCTTCTTCTTCTTCTTCTTCTTCTTCACCAACCATGCCATTGCCATTCCCATAGGCTGCTTCATTAGCAGCCTTTTGAATATCCGTATGGCTACAAGTAGCAGGACGAGGAAGTTGATGAGCTAACTCGGGAAAATTAAGGTAAGCTGATTCACCTTTGACAGCTATGGAGGCTGCATCGTGTGCTCGAGCTGCCATTTCCGCCGTGGGAAATGTGCCCAGCCAAATCCTTGAATTCTTCTTGGGTTCACGTATTTCAGACACCCATTTGCCCCAACTTCGCATCCTCACACCACGATACTTGCAACTCTTTTCACGATTGTTGCTGGCGTTGGGTTTCATTGATGACACTCTAGGTTTTTTTTCTGGGTTTGATGATCTTTTCTCCCTACGGGATTTCTTTATATACTTTAAACCCATTAGAACAACGTCATCTATAGGGATATTCAATTTTTGATACTAGTATAGCTGCTATTTGGAGGAGACTTGGAGCAAGGGGACGTCCCAAAATGGGAGAGTTTGGCACCTTTAATACACTTTATTGGGACCCAATGTTTTAATTACTGCAACAGTGATGCAATAAAATTTAGATTTTCGATTCAGTCCTTGTTCTATCAATAATGAAAAATTCATAAAATTTAAAATATTAAACTGATTCAACCCTCGATATTTTGGATTCACCTAGAGCTCTAAACCCTTATGTCTAGATGGGCCTTTTTAATACAAGATTATGCCTTGAAAATTTTGAGTTGTTAAGTTTAAGACTCAAATTTTGTAAATCCTTTATGTGGGTTTACAGTCTAGAGTTATTTTGTTTGATGTTTAGATATATTTTGAGTACTAATTTAATCATGTTTTGTAATTATCAGATGGTGATAGATATTTGTGGTTGTAATTAACTTAAAAAAGTAGAAGTCTAATTCTGCCCCCAATCCCAATTGATAGCACTATTAGCCGACTTTTATCAATTGAAATTTAAGTTTTAAATTAAATTTTTAAATAAGATAATAACAAATCAGATTTTTCCTCCTGATTTCTAGCATTTTCCTCATGGGACAAGTATGACGTGGAATCACAGTTTCATACTATCTCTTTTCTATTAATTGGATACGTTTTGAAAAATAATTAGATGAGCAAAAGCAAATATATAGATTTTTTCTTTCAAAAACTTGTCCTATGGCTTCACATGTTCCCTAACTTGTGGGTTTAGAGATAATTTTCAAGGGAATTAAAACTCACATTGATTGTAATTTTGCAAGCCATTGAATATTGTATATTTACAAGAAGGCTTGTTATTATTTTATATATGAAATTGAAAGAGCAATTGCTTGTTCTAGCGAGGAACTTATTTTTTTTTTAATGCAAAAATTATTATAAGCAAGTTGCTGGTGTTGTTCAATTTGCAATTAAGTTTTGAAGTGAAAAAATCTTAATAAGAAAGCGATCTAGTTTTGTATAGGAGAGAGGTTGCAACTTGATCGCAGAGCTGGAATTAAATCATGTATTGGACATATTGATTTATAATGTATTACTCTTTGGGAAACACAGTATAAATGTAGGAAGCTTCCAAATTGTGTAGCCAAACTTCTATGTCCATCTTCTATTACAATTGCTAGTAAGTTAGACTAATTTCAACTGAGCATACATCTAAAAGGCAAAATAAACAAACTCACAACTAGTATTAGATCTAGGAACATTGCATAGCAAGTTGTAACCCTAGTTGCAACTGAGGGTGAAACTACTATGGAGGACTTGCAGGAGCAGTTAGCCCTTTTTACTCAAAATTTTAATAGGGCGTAATAAGCTAACCAGAAAGAATAAGAGATTTGAAACCAATACAAATTATTGCAAGGGAAAGTGTCAGGGAGTTGTGATCAATAAAGATGCACCTCAAGAGAAAAAGAAAGGAATATAGTGTCATGAGTGTCGAGGTTTTTGTTATATGCAACCTTCTAAGTAATAATGAGATTGAGAATAACCTATAAAATATTGATTTGGTCCTGTGTTTGGTTTTTTGGATTAGAGCAACTTTCGAAGTAATAATGAGATTGAGAATAATTAGGAAGATGATAAAGTGAGTAATTTCTCAATTATTTGTGACATTTCTCCTTTTGAACTATTCTATTTATGTTCTTAATTATATTAATTATATTTATATTTTATTTATTATTAATTTAGGGAATATTTGAAAAAAAATAGCTTAAAGTTTATTTTTAGTAAATTTTTTGCGATTTGAACTTTCAACATAGTGCAATTTCAATATTTTGGTCATGACTGATATATGACACTTGCATTCTTTTAGCCAAAGGGCATTACATTGTAACATAATACTTCATCCTCCATGATAAAAGAAGTCTTTTCTTGATCATTTAATGCCATTGCAATATAGTTGTAACAAAAAAAATCCATAAATCTCATGTATTTATAACTAGATGATACATTAGTTAGTCTGTCAATTAGGGGTGAGCGTTCGATCAAATCGAATAAAAAAACTTCGAGTTAATTTAGTTGACGAATCATGTTTTATCATCCTGACTTGATTTGAAATTTTCTTGAATTGGAGTTGAGTGAGATGGAATTTGAATCGAATCGAATCGAATATTTTTGTTCGATTTAAATTAAAAAATAACTTTGGGTCCTTGTAACCACTATCACCACCATAATAAAATTTGTTATTTACTTTCATCCCTTCATAAATTATTTATCAATCTTTTATATATAAGATAGTTTTTTTGTTTGCTTAGTTGCTTCAATTATCTTCTGATTCTTGTCACTATGTATTTTGAAATTTAAAAATATATTAAATGTAAAATGTGATTTTTAATAAAATTTATCTTAAAGATAAAATGTGAAATTGATACTAACATAAAATTTTAACATGAATATTTTATGGCATCATCAATAATTCAATTTTAACATAAATTTATAAAGATTCAAACAATTCAATATATAAATAGTACAAAATGTGAAATTTAATTTAATAATATAAATAGTAGATATAAATAAAATTATTACTATTTAGGTTTAGGATTTTTAGATGATTTTATTTTTGTTTTGGAGTAAAATGTGAGAAGTAAAATTTTAAAGGGAAAATAAAAGTTTGGGGAAAAAGTAATGGAGGAGTAAAATTTGGGAGGGGGAATATTAAAAAAAAAAATGAGGGGAAAATATGTTAGGAGTAGACGGAATGGGAGGGGAGTAAAAGTTTTGGGGAAAAAAGGTTTAAGGATTCGGGGTAAAAATATAAAATATTATAATTTAATATTCGATTTATTTGAATTATTCAAGTTCAAAAACTCAACTTGATTCAAACTCAAAATTTGAAAAAAAATTGAATTAACTAGAATAACTTGAAATTTAATTTTTTTTTTAAATTTTTTAGAAGGTAAAAGGAAATTAGCTATCCTTGGGCACACTTTATTTAAAAGTTCTATTCTTGAAATCTAGACCACAAGTGGGGAGAACGATTTCTTCTTATTTATGGGCTTAATGTTTGGAGTTCAAACTTAAGGTACGGTTGATGCCTAGGATGGCCCACCAGGCGAGCACATCAATGTTTTATTTTAACAAATTGCTGAATATACCTTTTTCACTTTTGGGTAAGATTGAAGATACATGAGTCACCTTTTCAAGGTTGCCATGAAAGAGTTGCAATGCTTTTGCCCTCTCTGTTGGCTTTGGTTTATACAAGTTTTTGTATGATATAGAATTTAGGGTTTCAAAAGTTGTAATAGACTTATCAACACATCAGCTCTCTCTTAAGCTTTATGTCTTTTATTTCTAGGAGGTCTTCCTCTACTATTAAGGTTTTTTCGAAAAACTCTATTTATTTTGGTGTGGATGACAGATAGGTCTATATTTTTTTGGTTTCAATGAGACTTCTTATGAGCATTGTTTCTATCTACTATTATCTAAAATTATCGAGTTATTAATGACTGGGCAAAATCAAGAAATAACCCCTCATGTCCGAAATTATAAAGGATCCCCTTTAAAATTAACTTATAACCAAATCTTTGTTGGAGCATTTTCAAAATATTTATAATGTTCCAATATTTACAAATGAACGATTACAAGTTATCAAAAAATTATATCACTTGATTATTAACCAAGAGTTATCACTTTTTATTGTGATGAGTTATGTCTTTTAAATTTAAAATTTATGTCATTTGATTATTAACAAAGTGTTATGATTATTTTAGTAGATATTTATTGAATAATTATATTTCTTGTTAAAAGATATGACTATTCGATTGAATAATTGTGTTCATTGTTAATAAAATGTCACTATTCAAATATGCATTTATTAGATAGTTATGTTTTTACGATGAGACTTGTGAACTCCTATAAATAGGAGTCAAATTTCATTTGTTTAGAAAAACCATAAATATAGAAACTTTTTTTTCTTTTATTTCTCCTCTATTTTATATTATTATTAGATTGTTCTATAAATAATTATTGCAGACATTCTTTATAGAAATTGATATTCTTGCTATGCTATGCTCAATGCTCAATGCAGAGGCGATTCTAGGGGGCTAGCATGGGCACCGGCCCCCTAAAATGAAAAATTGTCATTTAAGCCCTCTAATTTTTTTAAAAAATTTTAAATTAATAAAGGTAAAATTACATTTTGGCCTTCCTAAAATTATAAAAATTTGATCTAATCCTTTAAAAATTATAAAGATATAGACTATAAAAAATTAAAATTTCATTCAACCCTCTAAAAAATTATTCTTACTTCGCCCCTGGCTCCGTGGATTGTTTTCATCAGTTCAAAACGTAGGCAGTCATTGGGTTTCATTGCATCCTCAAACCTTATTTGCCAATAATTCTTTTACACATCAACATATAGGTGGAGGCAAATAGAACCTTAAAAAAAGCGACATTAATACACGTCTTGAAACCTTCATTAATTTTTTAAAAGTTTATTTTTATCCCACACTTCAACAATCCTTAGATTGGCTCATACATTTTTGCCTAACTGCTTTGAATGAGAAAAGTTAACAATTTGCAAAGAGAATTATAAAGATGCAATATGCCATTACATTACTATTTTTAACCTCACGCACCAACACAAATTACTTCACTTATTATCACCTTATTGCTTCCTCTATGAAATCATTTAAGAAATACAATCTTCCATTTGTGGCCAACATTATCATAAAATCTGACCTACTCGATAATTTTAATTATAACAATTTATAATTTTTAGTAAATTTATAGCTTTTTAATGATTTTCTACATAGAATTTGATTTTTAAAATATATATTTTTAAAATTTCATATAACTTTTAGATTTTTTTGAAAATTTATGTAATTTTATTTTATATATTTTAAACTTTTAAAATGTTAACTAAATTGATAGAATATATAAATATTAAAAATTAAATTTATTATTATATCAATAAAAAAAGTTGGTATTATTATGGAGATGATAATTTAAAAAGTTAGTAAAATGAAAGTTAAAAATAATATCTATAATTTTGATATTTTAGTAACCAAAAGAGCAATACCTTAACTATAATTGAATAGCGAGAAATATAGTTTACCCTATGTAACAGTATCTACGGAACTGTCATTGCCTCAGCCGCTGTTTTTGCACGCAGTTCACAAATTTAGTGGGCTGAAAACTATATGCAGCCCATCGCAACTTATTCCGCACAAATCCGAACCCAAGTCAAGAAGTCTTCACTTGCTCTATTATATGATTTTGGGTCGTGATACCTATCAATTTGGATTCAAGTTATTTAGGTTTCTTTGTTAATATGTTTTGGTCTAATTAGAGTTTTTTTTTTTTGAATTAGGGCTTTGTTTGTGTTTGAATCTTGGGTTTGGGCTTATGACTATTTCTGGTTTAAATCATTTTATGTTAGTTTTATGGTTAAACAATCGAAAGGACGAAATTGATTAGTTTGGATTCAGTAATAACCTGCAGTGACATTACTTGGCTTTCAATTTCAGTTCCAAGTACTAGTTGATAAAAATCGATGAGTTCTAATCTGAGTTGGTGAAGTTATAATAAGCTTATATTTAAGCTTACTTATATAACTAAATTTGACTATAACCTAATTGTGTTGAATTTGGATCCACCGATGGAGTTTTGATTCAATTTCATTTTTACTTTTTTGTTTAAGGCAGAAACAAACACTGAATTCCGTAAGCATTAAAAAGTTTGAGAGATTAGCTTTGATTGAACATTGATCTCCTAGGGGTTGGTGATGATGATGATGCAAGTAAATAAAGAAACCTGGAAAAATGTTTTTAAGATATAGGATAGGGATTTGATTACTTTAAAGGTATGTCAAAAGTTTAAATATGGGTATTACTGTTCCCCAAACTACAATGTATATATGTGTGTATATATTATGAAAATTCCAGTATAAATTGTTATTTTAGATGATAATATATATTAGTAGTGTAGTGTTCTTCTAGACTCGCCTGGGATTCTTGTTCATTGACGACCTGGGAGCAGATAGAGCCAACCATGTTCTTGGAGAACAAGGTGAATGCGATGAGTATCCCCTTTCCTGTTCCTCCCATTGGCTTGTCTCGTTCTCTTTCTTAGTATGCATCATCTATAAAAGAAAGTGAAAGTACAATGTCAGTTTCAGTTATGTTAGAACTAATTTATGAAAAGGGTATTGCGGGAATATATATAAAATATACTCGCGGCAAGGAAGTGGAGGTTGTCCAATGATGATGTCTTCTCTGGTAGGTGAGTGGACAAGGTGAGCTGTGAGACCCGCAATATCCATGGTCATGGAGGTTGCCGGGGACCTCATTGAGGTTGATGAGAGTAGTTTCAGTCGTTGCCTCTGGAGGCAGAGGAGGCGATGTGGGTAAGTATTTGATAGCAACAGTTTGTCGTCTCTCAGCCAGTGGTTCGACAGTGGAAGTCGGTTGGGGACTACGACGGGGAGCTGTGGTGGTGGAAGAGCTGACAGAGGGAGGAGTGGGGACCGCAAGTAGGTCATCAATGCGAGCAACAACCTGACGAGACAAAGCCATGTTTGGCCATAGGAAGGTCCCTTGTGGTTTGCATATTCTAAACCCACTCTTCAGCCTTTGAATTTTTGCTGCTTTATTTTCTGTGGTTGCCACTGGGTTTCTTCTTTTTCTAGTAACTGATGGGATCCTTTCTTCTGGGTAACCATCTTTTTCTTCATCTGAAACTACCAGCATAGCTTTGTCACTATCAGTGTTTAATGGCGGTGTTGTTGATCCCATTATGACTAGGGCATTTGCAGCTTCCACTTTTGATCTTAGCTTCCCCATCTCTTCCTGCATGATTCATCATCCACTCCATTTCATCATCACATTCTGTGAAAACGCAATACATGAACTTCAGCCAAAGGAAACTGAGTGACTCATGATGAATACCTCCACTCCACATAAAGATTTTGAGATCTCCCCGAGCTGCCCCTCAAGATTAGCTTTCCATTTCATCAAGTCCATGTACTTTTCCTGAGCAAAAATCCAAGAATGTTCTAAGAGAAGAGCATATGGGATGGTAAACAATATAAGTCAAGCTTTAATATCTACCTTCAATGGAAGTAACATAGTAGTAGCATCATGAACCATGTTTTTGCTAGCAACAGAAGAATTTGGGGTGATAACAAGAGCTAGATTTTCATCAGTCTTTTTGGCCTCCAGCATATCCCTATTTTTTTTTATAAATGAAAGCAATTCGAATCATATAACACGTATAAAGGCCAACACCAGCTAGCAGTCAATGATAAAATATTAGTAAAAAGAAGAAAAGGTCTATACCTTCTTAGCTTGGCTATCTCTTCTCTTAGCTCCTTCAGCTCTCTGGCACAAACTGGATCCTGGGTAGGGTTATCACCAAGCTTCCAACCAGCAGGAGGGGTCCAATAAGGATCCTGAACCCCGGCCTCTTTCCTTATGTCCATTAAATCAGCACTCTCCAACCAATATTCCATAGCCCCATCGGCATTATGCCGCCTCATGAATCTTTCTTCACCTCCAGGAGCCACCTTCCAAGCCATGTGTTTAAGCAAATGATCCAACAATCCAGTGTCCCCAATCAACTTCCTTGCTTCTGCTCTCAATGCTGGCCTTAGTATTGGGTTCCCAAACACTGCTCCCTTCTCCTTCATAATCTTCAACATGTTTTTCTCAGCTAAATTATACCTTCATGGAAAACCAGCTTTATATAATAAAAAAAAAATAATTAACAACAAAATTAAATCAATAACACTATAGCTCACCTCTGAACAGACCATCGTTCAATGGAGTTTTTGACTTCTTTTCTCTTACTTGGCTTGTAAAGAGTAATTTGTTTATCATTCTCCTGCTTCGGTTTCTTTGCTGTCTGTGTTTTGAAGTTTTCTCCATGGAGCTTCCTCTTACAGTTATTCCCATCTGTCTCCATGATCTCATCATCACTAACTGTCTCTTCTTCCTCCTCTTTATTATCTTCTTCATTGTCTTCCTCATTTTCCTTCTCGTCCTCTTCTCCTTTAAAACCTATTGACCCTCTCTCTTCCACGTAGCGTCCCAAAAACCTAACCTGCCTACGCCGACCCCATCGGAGCATCCCAGCGGATATCAACTCAGACCAGCACAATCCTTTCTTAATCACCATGTTGACATAGCTGGTAATAACAGCTGGGCTTGGGCTCGGGTTCTTCCCTATTTCTTGTCCCTTGGGAGAAGAAACCCCCATTACCCAAAAACTCCATCGATTCCTTTGCACTGCAATCACATGCGGTGGAATCCTACGATATAAAACATCTCCAGCAGTCTCCGATTCCATGGCGTACTGTTCATCTAATGTGGGTAACATCTTCGCATCCACTTTCCTCCGGTTCCGTTCGCTGAAGTGTGCTCGAAGAGAATACATGCTTGGGTACCTTAACGACACGCTGCACTTAGACTTCTTACTCACCTTACAAACAAAAAACACCAAGCACACAGTTATCACCAGGATTCAAAAACTAAATTCATAAACAAAAAATTTATTTATCTATTACCATGATAACACGAACTAACTTGAGGTGCTCTGGGGTTTTAGTGGGAAGCTTGGAATGATCAATTTCATAGTAAGACCCAACTCTAATATGAGCAACAGCATCTGATATAAAATAAAAAAGTATGAAAAGGTGGGCATTAATGGAGCATAATGAAGAAAAAAAAAAGAGTACGTACCATCGAGTGAGGAAGGGAGCAGCAATTGTCTGCCCAAAGCAATCTTCATTGCGGCGTCAAATCTGATATTTACAGAAAAGAAAAAACCATAAAAAAAGAAGACGAAGTAATTTGAATATAAAAAGATGCATGAAGAGGAGTGAGTTAGGGCTTCTGAGAAATACTGAAAATGTAATATACTAAACAAAGAACCGAAGTAATAACAATGGCGGCTTTGTTTATTGATTTTAGCTCCATCTATAAATTTTTAAATGACATATAAAAAGAAGAAAAGGGAGATAGCTAAATGAAAAGATCAAACAAGAGAGGTAACGGAAAAACTTCAAAGTACAAAAAAAAAAAAAACTAAATTAGTTAGTACTGCATATTTTGTTTTCTCTGAAAATGCAAAGCAAATGATAATGATCAAAATGAAAAAAAAGAGACAGAGAGAGAGAGAGAGAGAGAGAGAGAAAAGGGAGATAACATACACTGGGTTTGTTGAATTAATCTGAGCACAAAAAGCCTGGAAATCAACAATAAGAAAACAATGGGAGACGTGAGGGGTGAAACGAAAGGAATAGCAGAAGAGAAGCGAGGAAATGAAGGCAGGCAGGATATATATAGCGTTGGGTTATGAAATTAGAAAAAGTGGATCTCAGTGTGTGCGTGAGTCTGTTAGTAATGAAGCAAATAGCAGCATTTGCACAGGAGAGAGAGAGAGAGAGAGAGAGAGAGAGAGAGAGAGGCAATGATGACTTTTATTCCTGTTAGTGTGCATGAGCTATTTTTCCCGCTACCCCCAAACTAATATCCAAATTTAACATTTAAAATTAAACTAAAATCGATTTATTTCAAATACAAACACACTAATGGGGGAGGAGGTTAATTATAATAAAATATTAAATTAAATTTCTATATAATTAAATTTATAACTTATTTAAAATTAATAATTATTTAATATATATTTATTCAAACAATTTACTTAATTATTATATAATTATAAAAAATTTATAGCCAATAAATAAATTATTTTGAAGACTTTTAAATTCGTTAATTGTTAGAGTAGTATATAATTAATAATAATTTTATTACTAAGCTTATTTTATATATTTATAATAGAATTACTAATATTTGTGTTTGATTATTTTATATCTAAAATAAATATATATGTTTATTTATTATTATTCATGAATATTTTTTTAAACACTATTAATTATATGCTCACGAACATATTAGTTTAATATTTACAATCATGTTTGTTTAATATTCATTAATAAATTCATTTAAAGTAAAATAATAAAATAAATACATAATTTTGGATAAACAAACAAGGACGCAAATTTAAAATTTTTAACAAACAAGAATAAACTTTAAAATAAATAACAAACATGAACAAAAATGTAAGGTAAAGTACTTTGAAACCTCTTATACTAGGAGGTAGATTGTAGTTTGACTCCTCTATTAAAAAATTTATCCATTTTATTATTGCTAAATGATAGCGTGTGATTGTTGATTACTTGAATTAGTTCTGCCACGTCAAAAATTGCATTCATTGCACCCTATGTATACAAATTTAGCTATTTTTTCTATTAAAAATTCTATTAATTTTGCTTGAATTAGTCCCTCCACGTCAACATAAGATATATATGGTACGCCACATATCATTTTTTGATTGCATCATCAATCATGTCAACACCTAACAGTAGAAATAGGTGTTTTTTTTAACAGAAAAATAATATACTCTTTAAATTAACATATAGGGATTGATTTATCATTTTTAAGACAATACAAAACCTTGATGGTACTTTTACCATTATCCAAACTTACTTCATTTACATTCACCAATCTCCATCGAGGCCAAGGCTACTGCCCGTCGGACCAGTGAAGAGGCCTAACTTCTGGATTTGTGAACATAGTAAGCAACTCAATGTCCTTAACATTCAAGTCCAATAAATTAATTTCCATTGAGGTGCACAAAATTTTGGATATTATTTTTGTACCACTGATTTTCTTTTAATCCTATTTTAACTTATCATTACATAAATCATGTGTGTGTATATATATACATGCTTAACTAATAGCAATAAGTTATTTAGCTGCGGCTACAAGCCTTCAATATGCAATTCCATATACATAGATCAAGTTCTTACATAATCCTACACGTTATAGTTTTTTTTTTTTTTCTCATGCAATTGGTGTTCAAAGCCACAATGGATATGCTTTCATGGAATCAGCACAATTGATCCAGTTGTTCTGCGATTCTCGAGGTCTGCATGTGCCTGCGATGCTTCTGACAAAGGGTACTTGTGATTCACCCGAACCCGCAATATGCCCGATGCAACATTAGCAATCACTTCCCCTGCAGTTTCCAGCAGCTCATCCCGAGTTGACGTGTATTGCATCATGGAAGGCCTAGTCAAGAACAATGATTTGGGTGCAAGTGCAGACAACGGAACCGGATCTGGTGTACCGGATGACTGCCCAAAGCTCACCATATAGCCACGGGGCTTTAAACATTCCAACGAGCCCTAACAAAATATAAAACCTTTAGTAGAATGCTACAAAGTTCAGTGAAGTTATATCATCTGTCTCCGTGGATATTGTAATCCTTTAATGCCTCAACTTAAGAATAGATTCACCCTAAAAGTAAGAACGAGCAAAGTAGGCGATAGAGCATCAGTCACAGAACCATGATTACCTCAAAGGTATTTTTCCCAACAGAATCATAGACAACTTCCACCCCCTTGCCGGATGTCATCTCATTTACACAGGAAACAAAATCCTCTTCCGTATAAATTATTACATGGTGACATCCATCTTCCTTTGCTTGAGCTGCCTTCTCTTTGGTCGAGACAGTTCCGATGACAGTGGCACCAAGTGCATTTGCCCATTGGCATAATAAAGATCCAGTCCCACCAGCTGCAGCATGGACAAGAACTGTGTGTCCGGGTTTGACCTATATTACATGATATTGTGTTAAAACCTTTTGTTAATACAATTACGACTCTTGTTCTACATTTAAATAAGATTAATTGATGAGAGTTAATGTCAGGATAAAGAGAAAATAACCAAGCACCAAACCTATAATATGATTAAAGTTATGAACAACTTGTATCCAAACAACCTACCTTGAAGCAACGACGTACTAGATACTGGGCAGTCATACCCTTCAGCATGATGGATGCAGCGATAATAGGGTCAACCAGAGGAGGAACTGGTACAACTTTGTCTGCCGGAAGAATCTGCTCCTCGGCATAGGAACCCATACGATCACCAGCATAAGCTACCATATCTCCAACTTTCCTGCCAGTCAGTCCAGGTCCCACAGCAGTCACCTCTCCAACAACTTCCATACCTGTAGTTAAAGAATGGAAACAAATGATTTCTGTGATAATCATTACTGGCAAAGACTCATGCTAACATAGTGAACACATCCTTTTCCCAATCCATGGGGTTGGCTACCACGTGATGAGATGGAAGAGAAAGAAAATCTCGAAAATATATTCAGTGTTCCATTTACTTCAGGACATGCAAAACAAATACAGAATACTTACTGAAAAAGACCGTGAGAGAATTACTTCATTCCGATTTTAATTTAAGTTTAATATAGCCTGCATCGGACATCTAAAGTTCCATTGGTTAAAATAGTCACAACACCTTCCTGATCCATAAAAGAGTCCAAGGCCTAGCATTTAGACAATACTCAATGAGAAGAGACTAGAAAGACTTTCTGTATATCTACTAATCTGCAAAACACGTATCATATCAGACTGGAATGTTCTGCATTTCTCATAATGTAAAAACTCGTTCTACTTTTAAACTTTCACACAAATCGAACCAACCTGGAGTGAAGGGCATGGTAGCAGCCTTATAAACTCCTTTCCGAAAATAGATATCGATGAAATTCGCTCCAATAGCTTTGTTTTTAATACGTATCTCACCCTCTCTGGGTTCCACAAGTTCCACATCCTCCCATTGAAAGACCTATATAGCCAATGCAAAGTAATCAATTTAAGCAAACCATAGCCGTAAACACTCCAACCTAAGCTCCGTTTTAAAATTCGCAGGATGTAAACGACATTCATAACAAGAGTATGATCCTTCTTTATCAAAAAATTAACTTTCTAAAAAACCCAGAATTAATTCAATCAAAATTAAATAAAAAAAGGCCAAAACAACAAAACCCAGAATAATTGAATCAAAGTTGAATAAAAAAGAAGGGCAAAACTGCAACCAGCAAAGCATGAAAAAAACAAGAACACATATTTTTAATTTCCCAAAAGAACTATTCAATCAAACTCATAAAAATTGTAATAGCAAAGTAATGAAGCATTGAAAAGGGTAAGAAAAGACCTGAGGTCCACCGAGCTGATGAACCCTGATAGCTTTCACCATTTTTATGGGCTGTGCTGTGGCAGCTGCTTCAGTACGTAGTGCCTTGGCTATTACAGGATTAATCCTGGGAGTATAAGATAACGATGAGTGGTTGGTGGTGTTATTGTTGGTCAGGTTTTGCACTCAAAAGGTAGATGGGGAGACATTGGAAGACTGTGGTGGAATAAAACGAAGCAAATGGAAGCGTTGATTGTAGAACCCAAGTTTTAAGAGGCCCATTCGGTTAACGTTTCCGAATTTGACTTGTTTAGCTTACATAATCACAATATCTGTCGTCTTCAAAGAGGCGTAGAGATAATCAGATGCCGGCTCTTTTAAGAAACTGACCCGAAATTTTTTACTTATTTATGAAAATGACTTGCAAAAATTAAAATTTTAAGGTGCCGCAGTCAATTGTTGACTTCATTTACGTCCTCACTCTACATAGCTGGCCTTATTTCGTCTATCTTGGCATTGCCGGTGACCGGAGCCTTTGGCCGCAAGCCCTCCATCTTTATAGGAGGAGCTACATTCCTGGCTGGTTCAGCACTTGGTGGTGCGGCTGTTAACGTCTACATGTTGATACTCGGTCGTGTCTTGCTAGGCGTTGGGGTTGGGGTTGGATTTGCGAACCAGGAATGCACAATAGTTATATTTGCTGTTTAATTATGGTTTTAGTCCCTCCATTAGGCTTAAATTTTGTGATTTAATTTGGCATAATTTTGAGGATGAAACTAGAAATTTTGTATTAGGAGGTTGAGATAAAATTATAAGCTTTTGGAGAGGTCAAGAATATAGGGGATTAATGGGAATTTCCTAAAAAATATCAGTCTAATTAAAATATTAAAGAACTTTTTTTTTGAAAAATTTAAAGGTTTTAAATGAAATTTTCAAACATTTTAAAAGACTCAATGACAATTTTCCAAATCTTTTACAAGGCCAAGACCTCCTTTGACTCGTTCAACCCCTGAGGCTTATAATACAATTTCTTAATTTAAAGCAAGGGGGCCAAAGCATCTTCCCTTTTGGATCCCTCTCTTCATATTTCGGTCCTCTACTTTTATGGTATTATTAGTTTGTCTAAATTGACAATAGGATTAGTTGTTTTCATTAAAGTGAAAATTACATCTATTTTTTTGGTTTTATCATGAAAAATTCATTAAATATTTTTAACTAACAATAAATTTATGTCTATCAAATGCTTAAGATTGTTCAAAAAATTCGTGTACACCTAAGTCAAATTAGAGTAGAGAGATTAAATCTCAACTTTTAACATTATAGAGGGACCAAAACCAAATTAGACCTTCTCTTTGAATTTGCATATATTTAGGGACCTAATTGTGTTTTTGCTTTGTTGCATTTGGTTTACAGCCAGTCCCATTATATGTCTCTGAAATGGCACTTCCCAGACATGGAGGAGCAATGAACATTGGCTTCCAATGAGGTGTTTGTCTCGATGTTCTTTCGCCTAACATTATAAACTTCGGCACCTAAAAGATCAAAGGTGGATGGAGTTGGCGAATCTCCCTCACACTTGCCGCATTACCGGCCTCAATCCTAACAATTGGAACAATCTTCCTCCTCGAAACACCCAACAACTTAATCCAAAACAACAATAATCCTGAGAAGGCCAAAATCGTGTTGCAATGTATACGTGACACGATCAATGCCCAAGAAGAACTAGATGATCTCATCAAAGCAAGCTCGATTTCGTAAATCATCAACCACACATTTCAGAAAATTATAGATAGAAAATATAGGTCTCAATTGGCAATGGCAATAGCTATACCATTTTCCAACAAGTAATATTAGGCATAAATGTCATCACATTTTATACACCAATTTTATTTAGGATCATTGGCCAAGGTGAAAGTGCTTCACTCATGCCCGCAGCTGTGGCTGGCCTTGTTGGTACCATCGCAACATTCATATAAGCACTCGTGGTCGAAAAACTCGGTCGAAAGGCCTTGTTTATAATAGGAAGAATTCAAATGTTTGCGACACAAATAACAATTGGAGTAATTATGACTATTTTGTTAGGGATCATGGCGGATTAAGCAAAGGGTATGCTTATTTAGTTTTCGCTTTAATTTGTGTACTTTTAGGATGGTTAGTTCCTAGTAAAAATTTCCCACTTGAGATTATATAAGCAGGACAAAGCATTGCAGTGGCAATTGGATTTCTCTTTACATTCATCATTGCACAAGCTTTTCTAGCTATGCTTTGCCGTTTTGAGTCCAAGATTCTTCTTTTTCGGAGGATGGGTTGTGGGCGTGGCAATGACCGCATTCGTGTACTTTTTGTTGCCGGAGACAACAAATGTGTTGATTGAACAAATGGAAGAAGAATGGAGGGATCATTGGTTTTGGAAAACAATTGTTGGAGAGGCGGATGATGAGAAGAAGCCTTACACACAACAAGGGACATAATGCAAAAAAAAAAAAAAAAGCAAAAAAAAAAAAGGAAGTTTGCATGACTTTATATACAATGCATGATGAAATTCGATAAAAGGGTTGAAAAAAACTATGTGAAGAGCTTTTTCTTAAGAAAAATATAGCATACAAAATAAATGTTTTTCTTAATGCTATTATTTTCTTTTGGTCTAATTTTGTTTTTAGTCCCCCTCATAAAATGACATAATTGGATTCCTTTTAGTACCCTAAAAGATGAGATCCCTTCTCAAAAAAACTAAAATAATTTAATCCTTGTTAATTTTGAAAGTGAGCAAAAAATGACAATTAATCAAGACATTAATATTTTGATTGGTATAATAATAAATTTAGCCCTCAAAGTTTACATTTTTGCCAATTTGGTCCTAATTTAACAAATTTGTTCCATAACATTTGTGTAATTGTGTAAACATTTAGGTTGAATTTGTTGAATTTATAAGAATTAAGGTCATATTGAAAAAATATGTAAATATTGAAGTCTAAATTTATTACCATACCAGCCAAAATTATTTACAATCGACGAAAGACATTAACATAATGGTTAATTGTCCTAATTGCTCACTTTTGAAATTAACAAAGAATAAATTGTACAATTTTTTCGAGAGAGACCAATTTGCTCAAATTTGAAGTTGAGAAGAATTGGAGAGTTTCATTACTGTAATTTTATTACTAGTTGACAACAGTTCACTGTGTAGTTCATATTGTGCGATGGAATAACAATAAAAAAAAATCATGCCATCATTTTAGCGATAACAACTAATGGTATTTTCAATTTGGATCTACTAATAATATTTTAAAAATAAAAATAAATAAATTTATGTCAAGTTAGAATAATTAAACTTCAAATTTCTATGTCGACCAAACCCGTGATACAGTGAATTCCTAACGTCACAATTAATCCTTTTCATTTTCAACTATAGTTTGTAGTGAAGTAACACTAAATTTCTTAAAACTAATGTGTAAAATGAAAAACCTTGGGGAAGTGGTCCATAATTTCATTAAATTTGTCACTATATAAGCCACAAATTAACAAGGGAAAATGAGGGCAAAAATGCACTATTCTACTTGATGTACATCTTAATCTTAAGCATCAAAATAATTCAATGTTAGTCCATGTCATTTGATCATCTTTATACTCCATCATATCTTTATTGTTTTATTTTAAACAATTAAAACTTCAAATCTTATTTTTATGGAAATTCTAAAATCTGAATCCAAACCATTTATACTTCAGATATAGGTTAATTTCTAAATAAGAAAATTATAATGAAATTATAAAAACGACTAAAAAATCAAGTTTAACTATACTAACAAAAAATTCTGTGGTAAAAGTATTTTGAAGGCCCATATATTAGGAGGTGGATTGCAGTTTACCTTAATTACTTGAAAATGGATAAATTAATCCATATATATTAAGTCAAAAAAATAAATTAGTCATTCTATTAAAAATTTTGCCCATTCTATTGCTAAGCGATGAACGTGTTATTGTCTAATTGCTTGAATTAATTCCACCATGTAAAAAGTTGCATCCACTCTGTCAAAAATTTCATCCATTTTTTCTATTAAAAATTTCTTCTATTTTGCTTGAATTAGTTCCTCCACATCAGCATGAGAAACACATGATGCCCCACATGCCATTTTTTAATTGTTTCATCAACCATGTCAATACCTAACAGTAGAAATAAATTTTATAACAGAAAATAATTTACTCTTTAATTTAACAGGAATTAATTTACCTTTTTTTCAGTAAAAAGATCAAAATGCAATCCATGAACTAGTATAAAACCTTCATGGTAACAACCACCTATCTCCACCGAGACAAAGCCTACTACCCTTCCGACCAGTGAACAGGCCTTACTTCTGGATTTGTGAACATAGTAAGCAACCCAGTGTCCTTAGCATTCAAGTCCAATAAATTAATTTCCATTGAGGTGCACAAAATTTTGGATATTATTTTTGTACCACTGATTTTCTTTTAATCCTATTTTAACTTCATCATTGCATAAATCATTGTGTATATATATGCATGCTTAACTAATAGCAATAATTTATTCAATTCTGGCTTCAAGCCTTCAACATGCACTTCCATATATATATAGATCAAGTTCTTACATAATCCCACACGTTATAGTTTTTTTTATTTTTATTTTTCTCATGCAATTGGTGTTCAAAGTCACAACCGAGATGCTTTCATGGAATCAGCACAACTGATCCAGTTGTTTGGCGATTCTCGAGATCTGCATGTGCCTGCGCTGCTTCTGACAAGGGGTACTTGTGATTCACCCGAACCCGCAATACGCCTGATGCAACATTAGCAAACACTTCCCCTGCAGTTTCCAGCAGCTCATCCCGAGTTGACGTGTATTGCATCATGGAAGGCCTAGTCAAGAACAATGATTTGGGTGCAAGTGCAGACAACGGAACCGGATCTGGTGTACCGGATGACTGCCCAAAGTTCACCATATAGCCACGGGGCTTTAAACATGCCAACGAGCCCTAACAAAATATAAAACTTTTAGTAGAATGCTACAAAGTTCAGTGAAGTTATATAATTTTTCACCGTGGATATTGTAAACCTTTAATGGCTTAACATAAGAATAGATTCAACCTAAAAGTAAGAACGAGCAAAGTAGACGATAAAGCATCAGTATCAGAACCGTGATTACCTCAAAGGTATCTTTCCCTACAGAATCGTAGACAACTTCCACCCCCTTGCCACATGTTATCTCATTGACACGGGAAACAAAATCCTCTTCCTTATAAATTATAGCATGGTGACATCCGTCTTCCTTTGCTTGAGCCGCCTTCTCTTTGGTCGAGACAGTTCCAATGACAGTGGCACCAAGTGCATTTGCCCATTGGCATAATAAAGATCCAACCCCACCAGCTGCAGCATGAACAAGAACTGTGTGTCCGGATTCGACCTATATTACATGATATTGTGTTAAAACTTTTTGTTAATACAATTATGACTCTTTTTCAACATTTAAATAAGATTAATTGACAGGAGTAAATGTCAGGATAAAGAGAAAATAACCAAGCACCAAACCTATAGTATGATTAAAGTTATGAACAACTTGTATCCATGCAATCTACCTTGAAGCAACGACGTACTAGAAACTGGGCAGTCATACCCTTCAGCATGATGGATGCAGCAGTAATAGGGTCAACCGAAGGAGGAACTGGCACAACTTTGTCAGCTGGAAGAATCTGCTCCTCGGCATATGAACCCATAGGATTACCAGCATAAGCTACAATATCTCCAACTTTCCTGCCAGTCAGTCCAGGTCCCACGGCAGTCACCTCTCCAACAGCTTCCATACCTGTAATTAAAGAATGGAAACAAATGATTTCTGTGATAATCATTACTGGAGAAAACTCATGCTAACATAGTGAACACATCCTTTTCCCAATCCATGGGGTTGGCTACTACATGATGAGATGGAAGAGAAAGAAAATCTAGAAAATAAATTCAGTGTTCCATTTACTTCAGGACATGCAAGGAAACAGAGTACTTACTGAAAAAGACCTTGAGAGAATTACTTCATTCAGATTCTAATGCAAGTTTAATATAGACTGCATCGGACATCTAAAGTTCCATTGGTTAAAATAGTCATAACACCTTCCTGATCCGTAAAAGAGTCCAGGTTTAAAGATTGAATATATTTGATTGTGCTGATCATTATCTTAAAGACCTAAAATACGGTTAGTATGGTTAAGTAAGCCAAGTAAATTAAATTATGAAATGGAAATAAGTATCAACAATCAACCATAAAGAGTAATTTATAAACTTTTATGCTACTCTTTTCATCTCTTGCTAAATGTTAACTCAACTATTTTTTCCGGAACTTCGGTGCAATCACATTAATTTGTTCAAAGAAAGTACCACTAAAATTCAAGTGACAAGAGTCCAAGGCCTAGCATTTAGACAATACTCAATGAGAAGGGACTAGAAAGACTTGCTGTATATCAACTAATCTGCAAAACATGTATCATATCAGCCTGGAATGTTCCGCATTTCTCATAATGTAAAAATTTGTTCTACTTTTAAACTTTCAAACAAATCGAACCAACCTGGAGTGAAGGGCATGGTAGTAGCCTTATAAACTCCTTTCCGAAAATAGATATCGATGAAATTCACTCCAATAGCTATATTTTTAATACGTATCTCACCCTCTTTGGGTTCCCCAAGTTCCACATCCTCCCATTTAAGGACCTATATAGCCAATGCAAAGAAATCAATTCAAGCAAACCATAGCCGTAAACATTCCAATCTAAGCTCCGTTTTAAAATTCGCAGGATGTAAACGACATTCATAACAAGAGTATGATCCTTCTTTATCAAAAAATTAACTTTCCAAAAAACCCAGAATTAATTCAATCAAAATTAAATAAAAAAAAAGGCCAAAACAACAAAACCCAGAATAATTGAATCAAAGTCGAATAAAAAAGAAGGGCAAAACTGCAAGCAGCAAAGCATGAAAACAACAAGAACACATATTTTTAATTTCCCAAAAGAACTATTCAATCAAACTCATAAAAATTGTAATAGCAAAGTGATGAAGCATTGGAAAGGGTAAGAAAAGACCTGAGATCCACCAAATTGATGAACCCTGATAGCTTTCACCATTTTTATGGGCTGTACTGTGGCAGATGCTTCAGTACGCAGTGCCTTGGCTATTACAGGATTAATCCTGGGAGTATAAGATAACGATGAGTGGTTGGTGGTGTTATTGTTGGTCAGATTTTGCACCCAAAAGGTAGATGGGGAGACATTGGAAGACTGTGGTGGAATAAAGCGAAGCAAATGGAAGCGTTGATTGTAGAACCCAAGTTTTAAGAGGCTCATTCAGTTTACGTTTCCGGATTTGACTTGTTTAGCTTACATAATCTTAAATATCTACCGTCTTCAAAGCGGCGTAGAGATAATCAGATGCCCCATGTCTCCCCGTAGAGATAATATATTTTTCGTGTATGCATGTTTACCTGAATCTTCCCACATTTTGAGCATGGATAGGTGCGACCCTAAATGACACAAAAATTATTAAAACTTAAATTATTAAATTGAAATCGATTGGATGATAAATCTAAATTCACATTTAATATTCTTAAAGGTATTGTAAAAGTTAGAATACATTTTATTTTTTATTTAAAAATAGATAAATTGATCATTTTATTTAAAAAATAAATTAATTATTTTATTAAAAATTTTATTTATTTTTATCTTTGAAAATTAGTTATTTTATCATCAATATCAGTTTTAACAGTAAAAATAAATAAAATTTTTAATAAAATGACTAATTTACTCTTTAATATATTATATATAGATTGATATTCTTATTTTTGAATATATAAATAAAATATCACTTAACTCTTAATACAACAACTTCTATATTACAGTAGTTAGGCAAAGCGAATTTAAATTTACATTGTATATGGTCATTTATTTAATCAAGTGGTCTGTTTATTTAATTAGTTTAGGCAGGACTAATTTTGGCTACCTTAAAATTAAAAATTTATGATATAAATTGTTAATAAATGTTTAAACTAAAAATTAATTTATAATAAAAATGCAATTTGCCTTGAAATGAAGAGAATTATGTTTGATATTTCAATCTTTAAATGAATTTTTGAATTCCTCATTGATATGGATACAGATGGAAGCTGTCTTCTCCATGGTTAAGATAATGTGAATATTCAAAGAAAATTTGGCAAGATGTTGTTAAGCTCTCCCAAATTAGAAGAAGAGTTGGGTGCTGAATCACCATTATTTTGAAGCTTGCGTGGAGTGCCTATATCCACTCGTTTTGGTGAATCTCATAAACCAGAAGCTTACATTTTAAAGAAGATTAAAGAGTCAAAGAAGACGGTACAGTCCGGTCTTAATTATTAGCTCTATAACACAATATTCAAACAAAGTCTGCTCCATTATCTAAAATCTCAAATCTCTCTCTCTTGGTGGAATTGAGCCATGGCAGTTGGGTTAGCTATAGCAAGTGAAGGTGGCCAATACAATGGCAGGCTAACTTTGCTTGTACTTCTTTCATGTATGATGGCTGCCACAGGAGGAATCATCTTTGGTTATGATCTTGGAATTTCAGGTTCTTTTCTAATTTTATCTATTTAACATCAATATGCAAGATTTTCTTTTATATTTCATCTAGACTCGAGTGGGTTAGATTGATTTTCAGTCGAATCAATCTGAATCATTTTGAATTCGTGCACTTATTCTCTACTCTTGTATATAGTCTCTATTGTCTTAGTATGGGAAAAAATTTCATCCTTTTGAAGTTGATGTAATGGCCTACATAGGCATTGAAACATTGTCAATAAGTTTTATAACCTTATTGGCATTTGCTTCGGTTCAAATAGAATGATTGGAACAACTTCATTATTGGCTGAAACTTTTTGTTAAAGCAGTGACTATTTTATGAATTTAAGGCTAATGAAACTTAGTTTTGAAAAATAAATCGTCTAATTAAGTTTTAGTCCCTCTGCTGTGTTGAAATTTTGGTTTTTTTAACTTTATAATTTAATTTCATCTTCTACTTTTATAATAATACGAGTATGGTGCTCAACCCACTCTTTGCGTTGGGTTAATTATTTGATTGGGAAAAATTATAGGGTAAAAAATTTGGAAGTTGAAATATACTCCAAGACCATACGCACTTCGTATAATTGAAATTTAGCTCTCTTTTATTTTTAAGAATTTAATTTTTTTTTCTTTTCAGATTTAAAAATTTAGGTTCAATTTTACCATCATTAAAAAATTCTTCTAACTTCATTGGTGTTACATTTTGAAATTAAAAAAAAAACTCTCAATTGCCATGTAACAAAAGATGACCTTAAAATGTTGATATGAATATTGTTTTAGAAACACCTATTCAATTCATCAAGATAAAATAATTTTTGTTGGAATAATATTTTAAGAAAAATTGGCATTAACGTTTTAGTTAACAATATTAACTATATAGACTAACTAATGACAATATAAAAGTAAAGAGACAAAATTGTACTAAAAATTAAAGCATATATATATTAAATTTCAGATTTTAACTTAATATAAGGATCAAAATTAAAATTTGACCATTATATTGTGATGTCAAAAAAAAAAGAGAAAAGCAAATCGGGAGTCACTTGTTAATTTCCAGTCGTATAGATAAGTAGGACCAAATTTATACCACAGCTAGTAGTAGTTGTTGCCATTAGTGTGGTGATTTGAAAATTTTTTTACAGCTTTAAGCCTCATATTGATATGTAAATTTGTTATTAGTTGAATTCTATCGATTTAAATTAAAGTGGTTAAATCTCAAAATTTAATATAATTGAGGGGTTAAACTACAATTAGACCGAAACAAATTGACACTTCAACTGAACAAAAGTCAAACTTATGGAGGCATGTGCTGTGTTGTAACAAAGGTGGAGTGACGTCGATGGAGCCATTTTTGAAGAAGTTTTTCCCAAAAGTTTACACAAAGATGAAAGAAGATACCAAAATCAGCAATTACTGCAAATTCGACAGCCAATTGTTGACCTCATTTACGTCCTCACTCTACATAGCTGGTCTTATTTCGTCTTTCTTGGCATCGCCGGTGACCGGAGCCTTTGGCCGCAAGCCCTCCATCCTTATAGGAGGAGCTGCATTCCTTGCTGGTTCAGCACTTGGTGGTGCGGCTGTTAACGTCTACATGTTGATACTCGGTCGTGTCTTGCTAGGCGTTGGAGTTGGATTTGCAAACCAGGTATGCACAATAATTATATTTGCAGTTTAATTATGGTTGTAGTCCCTCCGTTATGCTTAAATTTTGAGATTTAATTTGGCATAATTTCAAAGGCGAAACTAGAAATTTTCTATTAGGAGGTCAAGATAAAATTATAAGCTTTTGGAGAGGTTAAATTCAGAGTTTTTTTTTAATCAAAAGGGCATAAATGGAATTATAAATTTTTAGGAGGGTCAATAGTGGCGGAATGTAGCATAAGTTTGAGGGATCTAATTGAAATTTTCAAAAATTGTAGAAGTTTGATTAATTTTTTTGAGAATATTAGGGATTAAATGAGAATTTAAAAAAAGGGTCTAATTAAAATTTTTAAAATTCTGCGAAAAATTAATAAGAAATTTTAAAAATTTTAAAGGTTTAAATTAAAATTTTCTAAACTTTTGTAGAGCTTAACATTTTGAAAGACTTAATGACAACTTTCCAAAATTTTGATGAGACGAAGAACTCCTTTACTCCTCTTACTTCCGCACCTAAGATTTATAATACAATTTCTTAATTTAAACCAACTCCTCATAATTTGGTCCTCTACATTTATAGTATTATTAATTTGTCTAAATTGACAATTTGGGGTTAATTGTTTCCATTAAAGTGATAATTGGTCACATAGTGAGGGCAACATGAAAATTTCGTTAAATATTTTTAACTAATAATAATTTTATATATATGTGAAATGTTTAAGATTGTTAAAAAAATCGTGTACAACTATGTCAAATTAGAGATTAGAGATTAAATCTCAAATTTTAGGATTATAGAGGAACAAAAACCAAAATTAGACCTTCCCTTTGAATTTGCTTATATTTTGGGACCTAATTGTATTTTTGCTTTGTTGCATTCGGTTTATAGTCAGTCCCATTATATATCTCTGAAATGGCGCTTCCCAGACACAGAGGAGCAATGAACATTGGCTTCCAATGCGGTGTTGGCCTTGGCGTTCTTTCGGCTAACATTATAAACTTTGGCACCGAAAAGATCAAAGGTGGATGGGGTTGGCGAATCTCCCTCGCACTAGCCGCATTACCGGCCTCAATCCTAACAATCGGAGCAATCCTCCTCCCCGAAACACCCAACAGCTTAATTCAAAATAGCAGTAATCCTGATAAGGCCAAAACCGTGTTGCAACGTATACGCGGCACCACCGATGTCCAAGCAGAACTAGATGATCTCATCGAAGCAAGCTTGATTTCAAAAACCATCAACCGTCCGTTTCGAAAAATTATACAAAGAAAATATAGGCCTCAACTGGTAATGGCAATAGCTATACCATTTTTCCAACAAGTAACAGGCATCAATGTCATCACATTTTATGCACCAATTCTATTTAGGACCATTGGCCAAGGTGAAAGTGCTTCACTCATGTCCGCAGTCGTGACCGGCCTTGTTGGTACTACTGCGACATTCGTATCAGCACTCGTGGTTGATAAACTCGGTCGAAAGACCTTGTTTATGATAGGAGGAATTCAAATGTTTGTGACACAAATAACAATTGGAGTAATTATGGCCATTTTGTTAGGGAATCATGGTGGATTAAGTAAAGGGTATGCTTATTTAGTTTTAGCTTTAATTTGTGTATATGTAGCTGGTTTTGCATGGTCATGGGGACCATTAGGATGGTTAGTTCCTAGTGAGATTTTCCCACTGGAGATTAGATCAGCAGGACAAAGCATTACAGTGGCAATGGGATTTCTCTTTACATTCATCATTGCACAATCTTTTCTAGCTATGCTTTGTCGTTTCGAGTCCGGGATTTTCTTCTTTTTCGGAGGATGGGTCGTGGTGATGACCACATTCGTGTACTTTTTGTTGCCGGAGACCAAAAATGTGCCGATTGAACAAATGGAAAAAGTGTGGAAGGATCATTGGTTTTGGAAAACAATTGTTGGAGAGGTGGACGATGAGAAGAAGGCTTATAGACAACAAGGGGCATAATGCATAAAGAAAAGAAGTTTGCATGGCTTTATATATGATGCATGATGAAATTCAATAAAAGGGTTGAAAAAAACTCATGTTGAGAGCTTTTTTTTAAGAAAATTATAGCATACAAAATGAAAATTTTTCTGTAATGTTATTATTTTCTTTTGGCGTAATTCTATTTTTAATCTCCCTCATAAAATGACATAACTGGATTCTTTTTAGTAGCCTAAAACATTCGGCTAACGTAATTTGATAAAAAAACCTCTCCAATCTCTCTCAATTTTAAAATTGAACAAATTGGTCCCTAATAAAAAAAATCAATTCAATTTAATCCTTTTTAATTTTGAAAGCGAGCAAATAAGGACAATTGATCACGAAAGTATCATGATTTTTATTGGTATAATAATAAATTTAATCTTCAAAGTTTACACATTCTATCAATTTGGTCTTAATTTAACAAATTTATCCCGCAACATTTGTGTAATTGTATAAACATTGAGGTTGAATTTGTTGAATTTATAAGAACCAAAATCAAATTGGCAAAATATTGAAACATTGAAGGCTAAATTTGTTAGAAGCCAATCATAATTATATACAAATGATGAAATACATTAACATCATCATTAATTGTCCTTAGTTTTTCATCTTTAAAATTGGCAGTGATTAAATTGGCCCAAGTTTTTTAGAGGGATTGAAATTGAAAGGAGCTGTAGAGGTTTTTTACAGTAATTTTACTACTAGTTGTAAACGATTCACTATGTGTTTCATATTGTGTGATGGAATAACAATAAAAAAAATCATACTACCATTTTAGCGACAACAAGTGATGGTATTTTCAATTTGGATCTAAGGATAACATTTCAAAAATAAAAAAAAAGAGAAATGTATGCCAAATTGGAAGAATTAAACTCTAAATTTCTATGTCGACCAAACCCATGTTACAGTGAAGTCCTAATGTCACAACTAACCCTTTTCATTTTCAACTATGGTTGGTAGTGAAGTAACACTTGAAATTTCTTAAAACTGATGTGTAGACCGTCCAAAAAGAAAAATATTGGGAAAGTGTTCTATTAAAACACCCTAACCTGACTCAATTGCCGGATTCGGACTACAAGGTACTACACTCCATTACTAAGGGTGGGTTTGGATGGGCGATTGGGTGCGGTGCGTTTAGCTTACTTTTTATCTTACGCTACAGTATCTAATCTCACCGCCACCACTGCTTTTACACTAACCGCAGGTAAACGCACCACCCATCCAAACTCACCCTAAATCTACCTAATATGTTCATTTAAAAAAAACCACCAATTCAAGTCATGTAGTACTAACTCTTATTTATAAAAGCTTACCTTAGTACGACCCGCATGCTGAATCAAATTAATAGTAACCATTTATAACCTAGTTAAGTAATTTATTTCGTCAAAGGAATTTAATACAATTTTAAGACCCGTATAAAACAATTTACATCGGAAGTTCTACTACATTGAGATAGCTACTTGGTTTTAAAAGTTGATATAATATTTCCAAACTTAATTACAACTCAACTCGAACCCTGAGACTTCGTTTCTGGGTCGCCCCGCTGTATGCATATTATATCAAATAAGGAAAGTCGCATGAGCTCAGCAAATCCTGGCCTGATCCCTCATCGAATCCTTGAATCGACATAATACTTGCAATTCATGACAAAACACTAGTAAGTTCAATTGAACTTAGTTAGTGATCCATACCTGAAACCATCATAATGCTAACAAGCTAATACTTCAAGGATCTGAATTCACATATGATGTTTTCTTGTACAAGAACATTTCATCAATCTTGCTGGCGTAATCTTTACTTCAGGTAGTTTAACTTAGTTGGTACTTTTTGAGAACAATTCAGCTTGCTAGGTTGTATTAGATCCAGATCAAATGATGGATATCAGGAGAGCACACGTTCTGGACTACTCGCAGTCTTGCCCATATAAGGCTTTCCCTTACGAGAGTTCATAGATAGGTAATCACGAATACTGGTCTATATACGTTTGATATTTTGGCGGACAATACCTGCAGATTCTTTTTTCAATAGTTGTCCTTGCAGAATCTTGTGCAACCATTCCCTTGAGAGTTATTCTTCGTGGATTCTTACTTGGGAACTTATGAAAGAAAATCTATAGATAAACCCCATAGCACATCTTGTACCAATAAATCCAGATAACCAATTAAGACGAATCTTAGCGAATAGTTCCTTTTGCGGACTGCTAATTTGTCCTAACGGACTCAAATTTATAGTACGATCCAAATGGGTTCTGGTTTCAGACCCAATGATGCATATTCATACCTTGCGAAACATAAATGTGGATCCATAAAGAAGACCCCATTAAAGATTAAGTGGAAATCTACTCACCTCAATTAAATAAACATTCTAGCGGACTGTCATATCCTGCCTCTGTCTCGCAAAAATAGATAGCCCATTTGTTAACATTATGATTAATGGTAGACAATTTTAATGGCAAACAATCCAAGTGGTGCAAGTTTAGCACCCTAAAGTTGACTTTGAAAAAGTGGCATGGGATAATTTTTTTTTGGTCCTTGAGATAATGGGCTATTTATTGTTTGGTCATTGAACCTCAACTATAAATAGGCCTTCTCATTTCTCATTTCAATTCATCCCAACCAATCTTTCTCTCTTAGATTTCTCTCTTCTCCCATTTGAGAATTCTTAAGGAATTCTATTTGTTTGTAATATTTTGGAGATAGTAAAGTTATCATCGGTGTTAGTACAGGGGCGTAGGTATAATTTACGAACCTCGTTAAAACTCTTGTGTTCTTTTTTTGTCCTATTTTTCTTTCAATATTTGAGGGTATAATAGTAGTATTTAATTGTGCTATTAAATTACTATAAAGGGATATTCGACTAAGGAAAGACTTGGTATTTAAGAGATCCTTGTGATCCACCTCTCTTCCTTGGGAATTGAACTTTGTGTGATTTTTAGTACAATAATTACACGCTTCCGACCTATTGGAACAACAAGTGGTATCAAGAGAGAAGGTTAATCGTAGTATGCTCTGTGGTTGCAGTTTAAAGCGATCTTCCACATCGAAAAGATTTCCTTAGGTATATTGAAAGATTATGGAAAAAGCGGTCGGTTTAGGAGCTTCAACATCGTCCATGTGGACAAGACCGATAATTGCAAATGCAAGATTGGCGTGGAGATCTTTGATGGCACGAGCCATTTTGGTATGTGGCAAAGTGAGGTTTTAGATGCCCTTTTCAGCGAGGTCTAGACATTGCCATTGATGAAGAGAAACCGGATGATGTACGGAGAAAGATTGGAAGGCGATCAATCGGTTGGCATGTGGCACAATTCGATCATGCCTTTCTCGAGAGCAAGAGGTATGCTTTTTCAAAGGAGACTTCGCAAATAAGTTGTGGGTGGCACTTGAAGAAAATTTTTGAAGAAAAACAGTCAAAATAAGCTCCACTTGAAGAAAAGACTATTTCGCTTCACTTATGTCCCAGTACCACAATGAATGATCACATCACCAAATTTAATCGGTTAGTCAGCGATTTGCTAAATATGGATGAGACATTCAAAGATGAAGATTTGGCTTTGATCTTTGTTGGGGTCACTTCACGGGAGTTTGAGTTCCTAGAAACTACTCTACTTCATGGCGGGAGTGATATATCTCGGCGAAGTGCATGCGGCCTTATCTGATTATGAGCAGAGAAAGAAGGACAAGCAGAAAAACTCAATCGAGATCTGAAGCTTTAGTAGCCGAGGTCGTTCATACACTCGGAAGAAAACTTCGAAGGGAGATCAAAGTCAAAGTCCGGACTCGGGAAAGATGAATGTGCCTTTTGTCATGAGAAAGGCCTTTGGAAGAAAAATTGTCCAAAGTGAAGAATAAGGAAAAGCTGCTGTAGATGCTTGTGTTGCAAAGCATGATACTAGTGACTCGAACTATCCTTTGGTTGCATCATCATCGTCATTCCATTCGGATGAGTGGATTTTGGATTCGGGTTGTACCTATCATATGTCTCCTAACCGGGAGTGGTTCTCTGATTTAGTAGAACTAAATGGAGGAGTTGTTTATATGGGCAATGATAATGCTTGTAAAACTGTTGGGATAGGGTCAATCCAATTAAAGAATCAAGATGGATCAACCAGAGTTCTGACTGATGTTCGGTATGTGCCCAGTTTGAAGAAAAATCTCATCTCATTGGGAGCCTTGGAATCCAATGGTTCAGTTGTTACTATGAGAGATGGGGTTTTGAAAGTGACATCTGGCGCACTTGTGATATTGAAGGGCATCAGGAAAAATAACTTGTATTACTACCAAGGTAGTACAGTTATTAGAACAGTCGCTGCAGCTTTCGGTAACAATGACTTGGACTCAATGCAGTTGTGGCATATGAAGTTGGGACATGCCAGCGAAAAATCCTTGCAAATTCTGGCAAAGCAAGGATTGTTGAAAGGTGCAAAGGCTTGCAAATTAAAATTTTGCAGTATTGTGTTCGGGAAAGCAAAGAGAGTGGCGTTCAAGACTTGCTATCCATAATACAAAAGGTATTTTGGAATATATTCACTCGAGATGTGTGGGGCCTTCCAAAACACCTTCGTTGGGAGGAAAACACTACTTTGTTACTTTTGTTGATGACTTTTCCAGAAGAGTTTGGGTGTATACCATGAAAACTAAGGATGAAGTGCTTGGAGTTTTTCTTAAATGGAAAACTATGATCGAAAACCAGACTGGCAAGAAAATCAAGCGGCTTAGAATGGACAATGGAGGCGAATATAGAAGTGATCCGTTATTCGATGTGTGCCAAGAGTATGGTATTGTTCGACACTTCACAGTTAGGGATACACCACAGCAGAATGGAGTGGCAGAGCGTATGAATCAAACATTGTTGGAGAACGTTCGATGTATGTTTTCCAATGTTGGGTTGGGCAAGCAATTTTGGGCTGAGGCTGTGACATACGCTGGCCATCTTGTTAATCGTTTGCCATCATCGCATTAGAAAGAAAAACTCCTATGGAGGTATGGTGCGGAAAACCGCTCTGATTATGATTCCTTATATGTGTTTGGATCCTTGCATATTACCATGTGAAGGAGTCAAAGTTAGATCCGAGGGCATAGAAAGCTCTTTTATGGGAATCACTTACGGAGTGAAGGGATTTCGTCTTTGGTGCTTAAGCACAAAGAAAATGATCATAAGAGAGATGTTACCTTTGATGAATCGCCACATTGAAAAAGGCGTGAGATAAAGATATTCAGACGAGCGATACTCCACAGCAGGTGGAGTGTACTCCAAAACAGGTGGAGTTTGAGCAGATGGGGATTTGCCCAGTTAATAAGTCTAATTCTCCCGCCACAATGGAGGAATTAGAGGTTGAAGAGGTTCTGACCCAAGAACCGTTAAGTACACCAGAACCAGTTGCAGTTGTAAGGCCACGGAGAGAAATTCGTAGACCTGCTCGATTTACTGATATGGTGCCCTACGCCCTTCCCGTTGTTGATGATGATATTTGTAACACCCCGTACCCGAGACCGTTGCCGGAGTCGAACACGAGGGGTTAACGGACTTAATTCATTAATTAAACAGCTCATACGATTCATTTTAAAATTTCCAGACAAGCTGGCTAACTGCATCACAGTCGCTTTAAAAATCATATCTTGAGTTACGAAACTCGAAATCCAATTCCGTAAATTTTTCCTGAAACTAGACTCATATATATATCTACTAATTTTTTCTAGAATTTTGGTTGGGCCAATTAGTACAGTTTATTAGTTAAAGTCTCCCTGTTTCAGGGTTCAACTACTCTGACCTCAGTGTATTACGAATCAGATATCTCCTGTACAGAGCTTCAATGACTATGCCGTTTATCTCTAATAAAACTAGACTCAATAAGGAATCTGTACATATAAATAATGACTTCTAATTATCTTTGTAAAATTTATGGTGAATTTCCAAAGTCAGAACAGGGGATCCAGAAATCGCTCTGGCCCTGTTTCACAAAAATTTAAACATCTCATAAAATATAGCTCATATACCTGTTTCGCTTATTCAATATGAAAATAGACTCATCAAGCTTCGATTCCATAACTTATTCATTATTTAATTCCATTTCTACTATTTTTAGTGATTTTTCAAACTCACGTCACTGCTGCTGTCTGAATCTATTTTATGGTAAATTTTACCTATTTCATGGTTTCCATGGATTAGCTAGCAATTTGACATACATAATACCAAATATGATCATGATTAGCCATTCCAATGGCTAATCATTACCAAGCATTTCTATCTCCATACCACTCAATAACCATATCATAAGACCATATATACAAAATGATTATAATGCTATACATGCCATACTCAAAATATACAAGCCATTATGTCAAGATGGTATACGGATAGTGTGGCGTGCCTCCGACCGTTTCCGATTTCGAGCTGGCTTGTCAACACTACAAGGAATGAAAAGGAGGAGTAAGCATAAATGCTTAGTAAGCTCACATGCAAATAGCAAGTAACATAACCATATAAGCAAACATAAAACATCATTTGCATAATCATCACCAAGACATTCATATCACCTTTTCATTTATCATCTTACCATATTGTTGTTATATCGAGTTTTCAACCCGAGGGTTAAGTACATACCTGTTCAAATTATCCATTTCACAACACTTACCAATACGTCCCTTTCATCTTGAGTATTCCTCCATTTGAGTAGAACTTTACCCGTTGAACACATCGGAATATAATTCGGATACATGAAAAGTTTGCACATAAGTGCCACATATGTAGCCAAGCTAACATGTAACCCGCCCATAAGTGAACTCGGACTCAACTCAACGAGCTCGGGCGTTCGCATCCATAAGTGAACTCGGACTCAACTCAACGAGTTCGGATGCCTAGTTACTTCTCACGAACTCGGACTCAACTCAACGAGTTCGGACGCTCGCATCCATAAGTGAACTCGGACTCAACTCAACGAGTTCGGATGCTCAACCATCCTAGTGACATGTCACTTGTATCCCAATCTATTCCTAAGGTTCAAGCGGGCTTTTTCCTCGATCTCACATCTTTGCCGTCTTCCACGGAATATCGAAATCGATACTTGGTGATAGTTCATACTCATCAAGTAATTCACATAATTACATATTATCAAACAATTATCACAAGTATAATATTTCATAATAATTATCATATCATTTAAAAACATTAAAACATTTAAAATAATAACTATGTTACCAACATTTACATATGAACTTACCTCGTATGCGAAAATGGCTATTTTACCATTTAGTCCACAACTTGGTATTTTTCCCATTTTAGCCCGAATTTCAGTTTTCCTTGCTCTATCATTTAAAATATAGTCTAATTAGGACTCACATTATTCAAATTGACCCAAAATCATATTTTGGAAAAATTACAATTTGCCCCTAAACTTTTGCATATTTACACTTTTGCCCCAAAGCTCGTAAATTAAAATTCAGCCTATTTTCTTATGTTTTATGACATGCTGATCATTTTTCCTTCTATGGCAACATCAAATTCTCACTCTAACATGTACTTATGACTATTAGGTATTTTACCGATTAAGCCCTTTTGCTCGTTTTCACTTAAAACCGAGTAGCACAAGTTGTCTAACATAATTTAAAACCTCATATTCTATCATAAAACACCAAAATACACAAATTTCACCTATGGGTATTTTTCCAAATATAAACCCTAGGTTAAATTATTGCTAGCATAAGCTAAATCGAGCTACTAGGGACTCCAAAAGCGTAAAATCATTAAAAGCGAGGCTAGAACGAACTTACAATCGAGCTTGGAAGCTTGAAAAACCCTAGCCATGGTTTCTCCTTGCTATATTCGGCCATGGGGTTGAAGATGAGCAAAATTGGCTTTAATTTTGTATTTTAATTCATTTTACCCTAAATGACCAAAATGCCCTTACTACTAAACTTTCCAAAATTCCATCCATGTCCAATTTTGTCCATAGACTTAGAAATTGGTAAAATTACTCTTTAAGGACCTCTAATTAATAATCTAATTCAATTTTATGCAAAATACTTCTAGAACACAAGTTTTGCAATTTATTCAATTTAGTCCCAAATTTCAAATTAAGCACTTTATGCATAAAATTTCTTCACGAAATTTTCATACAATCATGCAATCATATCATAGACCTTAAAATAATCATAAAATAATTATTTATATCTCGGATTTTGTGGTCACGAAACCACTATTCCGACTAGGCCCAAAATCAGGATATTACAATATTCCTATCACTTATCAAGAAGCAATGCAAAGCTTAGAAAGTGATAAATGGAAAAGCGCCATGGATGAAGAAATGCAGTCTCTCGGAAGAACAATACTTGGGAGTTGGCGCAATTCAAGAAAGGTAAAAGGGCAATCGGATGCAAGTGGGTATTCGCAAAAAAAGATGGATCTCCTAGCAAGAAGGATATTCGCTACAAAGCAAGATTGGTAGCTAAAGGCTACGCTCAGAAGGAGGGAATTGACTACAATGATGTATTTTCCCCTGTTGTAAAGCATTCCTCCATTAGAATTTTGTTGGCCTTGGTAGCACAGTTGAATTTGGAGCTAGCTCAACTTGATGTTAAGACGGCTTTCTTGCATGGTGAGTTAGAAGAGGAGATCTATATGACTCAGCCCGAAGGATACACAGATGCTGGTGGTAGAAATTGGGTTTGTAAGCTGAACAAATCGCTATATGGATTGAAGCAATCCCCGAGGCAATGGTACAAGCGATTTGATAGCTTTATGAGAAGGCAGAAGTACACAAGAAGTAAATATGAAAATTGTGTGTATTTGCAGAAGCTGCATGACGGATCTTTCATTTATCTACTCTTGTATGTTGATGATATGTTAATCGCTTCGAAGAGCCAAAAAGAGATAGATAAGCTGAAGGCTCAGTTGAATCAAGAGTTCGAGATGAAAGATCTAGGTGAGGCCAAGAAGATTCTCGGTATGGAGATAAGTAGAGATAGACAGAGAGGCAAGCTTTGTTTGAATCAGAAGCAATATTTGAAAAAGGTATTACAATGTTTTGGTGTAAATGAAAACACAAAACATGTAAGTACCCCACTTGCTTCTCATTTGAAACTTAGTGCTCAATTATCTCCGAAGACTAAAGAAGAAAGAGAATATATGGCAAAAGTCCCATATGCTAATGCGGTTGGGAGTTTGATGTATGCGATGGTGTGTCTGTGACCGACATTTCACAAGTTGTTGGAGTTGTGGCGGTATATGCATGATCTGGAAAAGGACATTGGCAAGTCAGTGAAATGGATTCTACGGTATCTTGAAAACCGTAGATGTTGGTTTAGTTTTGAGCGGGATGAAGCACTTGGTGGGTTTGTAGTTGGATATGTTGATTCCGACTTTCTTTGGTGATTTAGATAAACGTCGTTCAACTACGGGTATCTGTTTACTCTTGCTAAAGCCCAGTGAGTTAGAAGTCTACCTTACAGTCTCTGATGAGTGTGTCTACTACTGAGGCGAGAATATATGGCGATTCTGAAGGCATTAAGGAGGCTATTTGGCTTAATGGATTGTTGAAAGACTTGGGAGTTGTTCAAAGTCACATTAGTCTATATTGTGATCAGAGCGCTATTCATTTAGCGAAAAATCAAGTCTATCATTCAAGAACCAAGCATATCGACGTAAGATATCACTTTGTGCGGGAAGTCTTTGAAAAGGAAAAATTCTACTTGAAGATTCCGCGGTAGATAATCCCGCAGATATGATGACCAAGGTGGTAACAACAATCAAGTTTAATCATTGTTTGAACTTGATTAACATCCTGAAATTTGAGCACCTTCAAGTGTATGGCGCTCGAGGCGCATTTGGAGGCACTACAAAAGATAGCTTTATCGAATTTGGGGAGTTGAAGGAAGTGTGTGAAGATGTGATTATCCTAATCAAATCTTCAAGGTGGAGATTGTTAACATTATGATTAATAGTAGACAATTTTAATGGCAAACAATCCAAGTGGTGCAAGTTTAGCACCCTAAAGTTGACTTTGAAAAAGTGGCATGGGATAATTTTTTTTTGGTCCTTGAGATAATGGGCTATTTATTGTTTGGTCATTGAACCTCAACTATAAATAGGCCTTCTCATTCTCATTTCAATTCATCCCAACCAATCTTTCTCTCTTAGATTTCTCTCTTCTCCCATTTGAGAATTCTTAAGGAATTCTATTTGTTTGTAATATTTTGGAGATAGTAAAGTTATCATCGGTGTTAGTACCGGGGCGTAGGTATAATTTACCGAACCTCGTTAAAACTCTTGTGTTCTTTTTTTGTCCTATTTTTTCTTTCAATATTTGAGGGTATAATAGTAGTATTTAATTGTGCTATTAAATTACTATAAAAGGGATATTCTGACTAAGGAAAGACTTGGTATTTAAGAGATCCTTGTGATCCACCTCTCTTCCCTGGGAATTGAACTTTGTGTGATTTTTTAGTACAATAATTTACACGCTTCCGACCCTATTGAAACAACACCATTCTTAGTGAACAGCTCTTAGAAACATATAACATGTAGGCGAATTCATACAAGTGAATCCTTTTCTGTGGAATTTTACATGTGAGATAGCCTTAACGGACTATCATATATTTTATATATGGACTCACATAAACAGATAGCTCATACCTTTGGCCATAGATTACCAAAAAACAAACTCATTTTTGGCAGATTTATCAAGTAGACTCCATATTTATGGAAACAGAGTTGTGGACATAAACACGAATTTGCATACGCAAATTATCTTGAACCTCCATTGGATCTTGCCTTATAGGCAATTCTAACAGATTCGTAACCGCAAACTGTTTCGCGGACCTCCCTGGTTCACGCCATAACCATAGACTTGCATTCATTTATACGACTTAAGGCATCTAACTCTGTAGAGTCTTTTACCACCCATAAAGGGTTTTCATACGTCCATAAAGGGCTCTTGTATCCTGGTGCGCACCTTTCTTCATACAGTCCGCCCAAACCTCCGCAAAGCCAATATCATTAATGTTTAGTTTCTGTATAATCCGCCCGAACCTTTGCAAATCCTCCTTGTTAATTTGAACACATAAGTGTTCCCCCGCAAGACCAGGGTCATTTGCCAATATCGGTTTGCATTCACATGCCACACTAGAGGCAAACCTTGTAACATATCAAATTCTCCTTCTCCGTCTTTCATCTCAAACACACTTTGACAGCTCTCGACTACTCCACACAATTCATACACATGTATTTCATACACAAACAATCAACCAATACTACTGTTCAAACATGACACATATTACGATAACATTTCATCCATATCACATTAATAAACCTATGACCAATCTTACATTTGCATGTCAAGACATAGCACGCATCTTTTAAGACCTAAGTTAAACATACTCAGCACATGATACTGAAAATAAATAGACATCCTTTAAGATCTAAGTGTTGGAACTAACCATCTACCCCACACTCAGATAAACATACTCAGCACATGATACTGAAAATAAATAGACATCCTTTAAGACCTAAATGCTGAAACTAACCTGGAGGTTGACGCCAAGTCTACCTACTCAACTTTTCCATTGCTACATATTGAGCCTCCTTAGTCAACAAAGTATAACAATCAATTCAGAATTCTAACGAAGACAATTCATCATCATACAAACCATAATTCCTTTACATGCAAAGGCTATTTAAAATGATTACATTTAACTTTGCCTGATACAGAACAATATCAATGAATTAACTGAAATCGTTAACTTTCTCTCTTTTCCTTAAATACATGAACACAAAAAGATTAAGAAGCTTATCAGCTTGATAAATCATCAGTTACTTATGCACAGGCTTTATTTCCTTTCCTCCATGCAGACCGCTTTTTAATCTTTCTCTCTTATAACCAAACCAGTGAAGAAGATGAAGAAAGAATAGAAAAATGAAAGAACTCTCTCTCTCCCTTATATACTACTCCCGCACTTCCTCACCAATTTCAAATTCAACACCCTAGTGTAAAACTCCACAATTACCATGTCTCCCACTATGATATATTTCTAGTTCAAATATAACGAAACCAAAGTTAAAATCCAACTTTTCCTCAACTAGTCATCAATTCCTGTTATTTTCACTAGAACCCGCTCAATTTATAAACTTTTCAAAAAAAAAATACTCAAAATCACGATTTCAATTTAAACTTTAACATCTCCCATAATTACTTAAAATTTGTCACTATTCCACTTGATGTGCATATTAATCTTAAACCTCAAAGTAATTCAATCTTAGTCATATCATTTGATCATCTTTATCATAGTATATATATTTGACTATATCTTTATTGTTTTATTTCATACAATTAAAATTTCATATTTTTTATAAAAATACTAAAATTTGAACTACTCGTAAACAAAGATTGGAATTGAATTTAACAAATTTAAGATTGAAGTTTTAAATTAGATAACTTAGAAAGATAATTGGAAGTCACCTTCAAAGTCAAGCATTTATACCCAACATTAATGCAATAGATTACTTATAAATTTAATATTCACCTACCTAAGTGTCAATATCAATGAACATAATATTAATTTGTTAAGTGTTAGTTTTGGGTTTTACTACATATTTTATTAATTCACAAAAGTTGCGCACAATTTCTCAATTTACATAAATTAGAATCACGAAGAAATTTTGCAAAATTGCCTAATCTCAACCCTAAAACATTTTTTAAATTGATATAACAAGTTAATATATATTTAAAAATTTATTTTTTAAAAATAATAAATCTTTTAAAGATATTTTGGGTTTTATAAATTTTATATAATGTATTTAAATAAAATAACTTAAATTACCCTTAAAAATAAAAACTACACAAACAGAACTTAAATATTGTCAAATATTATTATTTTTAAATATATTTTATTACACCTTAAAAGAAGACTGGCACTTATTTAACTTTGGCCATCAATGTCCTTAAAAATCAATTTAAAAAAATACCTCATTTAAAATTAATCTCTTAAAAAAACTATCATTTATTCCTTCTAAAGAAAATACTATTAATTTAAAAATAAGTACATATTTTTCTCTGTCAAAAATATTTTTTTTATATTTTTGTTTCACCAACATAATGGAGTGATAAAAGCTAATTTGTACTAGAAAAACTTGTTTTGATGTATAGATATTGATTATTAAAAGTGTTCAAATTTTGGTTAAAACCAAATTAATTAACTAAATCAATTTAATTCTGTTAATTGATTTATTTTGATTGGAGATCGATTAATAATTTTTAAAAATTAAGTTATCGGTTAATTCAGTTAAATCAAGTAATTAATTGAATTAACCAAACTTAATTATATAGTGTTCTAAAACTTAAAATTTCGGTTAACTTACAAGACAAATGAACATTATCAATATACTTTTTGATATGTTTTATACTTGTTTTAACAAAAAAAACATATAAATTTTAGTTAATTTAGTTAACGAGCGAATTAACCAAAATATTTCGGTTCTATTTTTTTTGAAAAATTTTAATTCAATTAACAATTTAAAAACTATACAATTCAGTTAATACTAATTCTATTAGGTTAACCGTTTAACACCTCTAACCACTATAATCATAGCTCATGAAAAGTGTGGTATATATTTTATTATAATTTTGTACATACTACCTATATTATATTATTTTTAGTTTAAAATAATAAATTTGATTATTTACTGTATGTATTTTTCCACGCACATGTATATTTTAAATATGTTTATGTCATACTTGTGAGTGTTTTAGTAATTATTTTTTTAATAGAGATTAAAACAAATATAGAATAAAAGGGTAATTCCTAGCTTCACTAATCATGCTTCATATGTCATTTAAGACCTTTATTTGGTGGAGTTTTATTTTAGATAAAGAAGCTAAATATAATTTAGCTATAACATTAATTATATGTGATATCAACATTATTTTATAAAATTTTCATCTCAATTAATTAATGTTGTCATGGAATTTGCAATTATATTTGCTGGCTATGAAATAAATATTACTTTCACTTGACAATTCCTCGCCAACAGCTTTCAAACCATTTGTGTCAGATTCTTTTTTGTTTCTTCTATTTGACCATTAAGTATATTGACATTAACCAAACAATCACTTCCATCAATAATTGTTTTACGCCTCTTTTGTAAGTTATATCCAATCCGTTCATGATTGCCAATAGTTTCACATCAAGTGCAGAACAAATGCCTATATTTTGACTGTAACCAGTAACCCATTTACCTCGATAATCCCAAAATAAATCCCTAATATAGGCTTGGTCGAATATTTTTTTTAAAAATAGTTTTATTTATTCAAAATAATGAAAAATAAAAAAGAAAAAGCATAGTAGCATGCCATAATTGTGACAATCTTCTTGCCTCCTCGATATGTCTAAAATCATCAACAACATAAAAAAAAGCAGGGATTAAGTTGTTGATATTTCAAAAAATTAAGATTTAATCCCCATATCTTTAAAGTCAATGAAAATGAAATTTAGTTTAATTTTATATATACAATAAAATACATGCATGGGACCAAATCTATTTGACCACTCTTATTCTACAAATTAAAGATTAATACCTAAAAATAACATGCAACCAAAATAAACCCATTCTTTTGATTTAATTATGCTATTAATCCTTGTATTTTTACATATTTAAAATTTAATCTCATTACTTTTAATGTCGACCAATTAATTATTTAATTTCATTTTTCGATTTTAATAATTAAAATCTAATTGATAATGCAATAAAAAATAAAAATAATTTTCACGTACCAATAAAATGTTATAATTAGATTTTAATACGAAATCAAAAAGTAAAAATATTAAAATTTAAATGTGTGGAGAACCATAAATTAATAGCAAAAATAAAATTTTTTTAGACGAAGGTTCATGTGAAGAAATCGACCCACTGCCATCGAAATTAACTTTGAAAGGAAGAGCTCTATTTTTAGTACCAATAAATATCCTTGAATAGACACTTTCTATCATACTTGAATGGTCCCAGATTTCATCATTCTATTATGTAAAAATTAAGAAATTAATCCTTATATTTTATAAATAAAAAATAAAAAAGGTTAATAAATACGTAATTTTGAATATTTGCTTTTCACTTTTTTTTTTTTTTAGGATAGCAATTTAACCCAAGACATAGTTATCCAATTGGAATAGTTCCCAAAGTAGAGGGATTAAATTAAGAATTAAACCCAGCTGAATTCAGCTACAACTCAATCTCTTTGAACTAATCAAATTTGATAAATCTTACCATATTATCCGAAAAATATGAAGTCTTTTCTGATGATTTTCTTGGAAGGAATATACCAAATATTTGCATTTTTATACTAACCAGAAGCAACCAGCCATTTTCGTTTCCTTTAACATGAACAAACAACCCAGTAGCAGTGTAAAAAGAAAAAAAAAATCAATTAAAAATTGATGAAATTGTCGTCATCAAATAATGGTAAACGCTTCACGGCATAGTTGTCTCTGAAATCTGAATATATTATATGTTATATCAGTAATAGTAAATATATATATATTTATTAAGTATGATTAGTTTAGTTTCTTGTTTAAGTAAAAATGGTGGATTTCTTGAAGCTGTTGAGCTGCAAAGGAAGCTGGTATGTTTTTTTTAGTACTTTTTTTTTTCTCTTTTTTGATTTGATATATGTTTTACTTTTATGGGTTTCTATTAGTTCTTGATTTATCTGAATTAAGGGTATAGCTTTTCATTTATGTCTGTTTTCTTTTTTCAAGCTTAAGCTCCAATGGAAAATGCCCTTTTAATATATATATATATATATATGTATATATTTTTTTTTAATTTGTACATTTCTATACTTATTTTCATGAATTTGTTTCTTTAACTTGCCTTGATTGATTGTATGTGTATATAGGTATATATATTGTAAGCAAAAGGTGGCATTATCTTTCTCTATTGATTACATGCCAAAAGAGTACTAAATCTGCAGGTTCTTTCCTTGTATTCAAGTTCTAAGCCAAGTAGAGTTGCTAATGAATAATGAACAATGAATAATTGTAACATTGTATTTTCTATGAAGCTGCAGATTATTTGGTCTTATAAGAAGAAACTGGCAGAATAATGGAGAAGAAAGAAAGAGAAGAAGCAGAAAATGAACTGGTGTTGCCACCTTCTCCAACTTTAACTATTGGTATAGCTATCAATGGAAATAGAGAAAGCAAATATGTGGTTAAATGGGCATTGGAGAAATTCGTTCCTGAAGGAAATGTCATGTTTAAGTTGTTACATGTTCGTGCGAAGATTAAACTTGTTCCTACTCCAAGTGAGTCAAGGATCTTAAAGATTAGTGTATCTGCTCATGGATGATAGTTAATTTTTTTTGTTTCTCAAGAAACTTTTGTTAAATATTTGGGAAAATGTCATCAATTTAAGAATGCTATGTTTAATGCAAATTGACTGAAATCATATCGATTCTAGTGGGGAACTTGCTTCCGATTTCACAAGTTCGAGAAGATGTAGCTGCAGCTTATAAGAAGGAACTGGAATGGCAGGCAAATGAAATGCTTCTTCCTTATAAGAAAATGTGTGCTCAAAGAAAGGTATATTCTTGTTTTTCTTATTGAACATTATTGTGCATGTTCCCCCAAAAAGTGAACTAAATTTGCTTAAATTCTGAAGGTGGAAGCTGATATTATAATCATTGAATCAGACCAAGTGGCGAATGCAATAGCAGAGGAGGTTTCAAAGAACACTATTACTAGACTTGTTATCGGAGCTTCATCTCGTGGGATGTTAACAAGGTATTTAACACAACATAGCGAAAAAAAGCAATTCCCATACCTTTTTGGATATGAATCAGTTGCAGTTGTGTAAATCTACTGATGCATTGATTTTCATATTCTCGGAAACGGGCTATTGCATATTGAGTTTTCCTTTTCTCCTAGGAAAAGGAAAGTGAACATCAAAGAGCCAGTCTTTGCATATCTGTTTACTTATGAGCTCTATATTTACTGTTATCCACTAGCTCCACCAATAATTTTGTAAATATGATGATATCTGTAGGAAGCTTAAGAAAAATAACTTGTCTTCGAGAATATCAGCCTGCGCTCCAAGCTTTTGTACAGTCTATGCTATTTCTAAAGGAAAGTTGACATCAATTCGGCCATCTGATTCAGAGATGAATGGAAGCACTAAAGATGACAGTAGCGAAACAAGTTTTTCTTCCAAGAACTCATCGGACTACAGTTTCAGTTCGCAGACAGGTACTTATCTTTCACTAAACGATTGACACAAACTACTCATAGAGAACCTTCATTTCTCTTTTCTGTAACTGCAGAATTAGGCTCTGTGGCAACCTATGCTACTTTCCGTTCTCCATCCCTGCCGATGCAGAGATCTCAAACACTTTCAATGATAAATCAAACACATTTACATTCAAGAACGAGTTCTCTTGCTAGTAACCAGTTCAGATCGACTGAGTCCACTCAGTTTAAATCTCCCGATAACAACCATTCTCGATGCCAGTCTCTTGACAATGCAGCAGGGAATGATGATATGAGCTCTTGTCCCAACAGTTCAGAATCTAGAGAAGCAGTCAGTCGAAATTCCAGTCGCAGAAGCTTGCAAACCTATCAACAATCATGGTTACCAGATCAAATATCAACCTTGGATGCTCAGGCAGACAATAATCCGTCCGAATGTGAGGTAGGTTTGGCCTTTGTTGTTCAAAAACGGGATGAGTGTTATGCATCATTATAGCCTTATATGGTATTTCATTACTCATCATGGTAGCCTTATGAATAAGGATATTCATTCTTTTGTGTCATCATCTTTTCAGTTAATGGATATGCATAGGTGAACTCTGTAATTTTCACGGTGCTTAAATTATAGGATGCAGTAACTCGTAATTTGCATTGACCTCTAAGTAGCAATTTACCTTCAAACAGATGTTTTAGTGAAGAAAAATGTGATTTTTACTGAAAATGCATAGTGCCTTTGGGTTTAGTTTTGGAATTCAATATGAAACTTCCACGTATACGCAGGTAAATATCAACTTTGAGCTAGAAAAGCTTAGAACCGAACTCAGACACATTCGAGAAATGCATGCTGCAGCTCAAAGTGAGACCATTGATGCATCCCAGAAGGTTAGTTGCATTATATCGACTTTGCCTTCTTCCCGAATCACATCTTTGCTGCTATTTGGCATCCTGGTCACTGAGCTTCTTTACTTTTCTAAGTTGTTCTCTCCATCATCTGTTCGGGTTAACGGACTGATTCACTTCTTTCTCTGTCAACACTGTTTTCTCAGTTGAATACTCTAAGTAAACGTCGCCTAGAGGAAGCAATGAAGCTTAAGGAGGTATGTTTGAAAGAGGAGGAAGCTAAAGAATTAGCTAGACAAGAGAAGGCGAAGTGTGAAGCTGCTATAAGAGAAGCTGTGCATGTGAAGGGGTGTGCCGACAGAGAAGCTTCACTGAGGCGAGAGGCGGAGATGAAAGCCTCTCACGAAGCTAAAGAAAAAGAAAAGCTCGAGAATTATCTGACAGGTCCCCTCCAGCAATACCAGAAGTTCACTTGGGACGAGATTGTGTCAGCTACATCCTCATTCTCGGAAGATCTTAGAATTGGAATGGGAGCATATGGAACTGTCTATAAATGCATATTCCATCATACCGCTGCAGCGGTGAAAGTTCTCCACTCAAAAGAAAATGGTAGAACTAAGCAATTCCAGCAGGAGGTACAAAATTTCTTGGATTAAACCAAAGCCATAATAGTGCATAGATAATTATGAGGTGATTTGACACTGAAAAATCTTGTCTTTCTTCCCTGTTTCAGCTTGAAATATTGAGCAAAATTCGTCATCCGCATCTACTTCTCCTTCTCGGTGCATGTCCCGAACATGGTTGCCTAGTTTATGAGTACATGGAAAATGGTAGCTTGGAGGACAGATTGCTGCGGAAGAACAATACCCCACCAATCCCTTGGTTCGAAAGATACAGAATTGCTTGGGAAGTAGGGTCAGCTCTTGTTTTCCTCCATAACTCAAAGCCTGAACCAATCATTCATCGTGACCTTAAGCCTGCGAACATATTACTTGATCATAACTTTATGAGCAAGATCGGTGATGTAGGACTTTCCGTGATGATAACGACAGATTCTTCCTCTACATCCACCGTGTACAAGGACACTGGACCTGTTGGAACACTCTGCTATATCGATCCTGAGTATCAAAGAACTGGGTTGATATCTCCAAAATCTGACATTTATGCTTTTGGGATGATAATTCTGCAGTTGCTAACCGCAAAACCCGCTATAGCACTAACTCATGTGGTGGAAACAGCAATAGATAACGACAACTTAACCAGAATTTTAGATTCAGAAGCTGGAAACTGGCCAGTTGAAGAAACAAAGGAATTAGCTATATTGGGACTGAGTTGTGCTGAACTTCGACGTAAAGACCGACCTGGTTTGAAAGACCGAGTACTTCCCATACTAGAGAAAATGAAGGAGGTTGCAAACAAGGCCCGAAATTCAATCTCCAATATACAGTCTGCACATCCTAACCACTTCATTTGCCCCATATCAAAGGTATGCAGAGATAGTCTTCTACAATTTGTTAAATGAAAACAAGGATTTGTCGTCGTTGCACGTTGGATATACACTCAAAAGAACACACCTGCAGTAGCATATGCACTGATGCTTCACAATGCCCATTCCATTGCCTGAATGAAATTTGTGTTTTTTTTTTTTTTTTTGTCCTAACAGGATGTAATGGATGAACCATGTGTAGCTGCGGATGGATACACATATGAGCGCAAAGCAATAGAGAAATGGATTGAAACGAATGATATATCACCAATGACAAATTTGGCTTTGCCAAATAAGAATCTGCTTCCAAATTACTCTCTTCTTTCTGCAATTTTGGAGTGGAAGTCCAGAAAACAATGATTTCTTTTTCTTCTTTTTACTGTATATTCTTTCCCCTAATCCCACTACTGCAAATATATATATATATATATATATATGCTTCCTTTCTGCAACTTCGAGTCCACTATAAGTCTTTGCTAGTATTCCATCTGTAAGAAATGCAATTGTATATTATATATAGCGGAGGATTTTGAAATTTAGTTATGTTTTGAGCCAATATCAACATAATTCCATGGAACATGTTCTTGTTTTAACCATTCTTGATTAGCATTATTATATGTTTATATATTGTAATAATTATATTTATTTAATATAAAAATAATTTGTGTATTTTTTAAAACTGTTCAACTGGATCAAAATCAAAGTTTTATTTATATATTTGAAGCTTACACTAAATGATAAATCATATATCTAATCACACATTAGATTGAAATTTAAGTATAACTTTAAAATTTATCTTAGTTTAATTAAAGTAATACAATAAAAAAACACATAAAATTCAATTATAAACGAAACATATAAAAGTAAAAGTTGTTTTATGGGTATATTTAATCTAATTAAATATATATTATCTAGTTAACTATCAGTCCAACTAAAATATATGTAGCAAAATAATTTTCTTTTGAAATAAAGGGTGTAGTAACAATAATAAAATAATATTTGACAACATTCCAAATTTATTTATTGAGTTTTTTTACTTTACTGATAATCAATAAAATACATAGAAAATAAGAAAGTTAATTTTTTATACAAATAAATATTTGGTCTGATGATCTAGATTTAAATTATGTTAGTCGCCTTGTTATTAAGATTTTATTTTCTCTTATAATTTAAAAGAGAAATTATAAATTTAAAGGCTTACGTATTTATATTTTATGAATTTATATGTATTATATTAAAAGATAAATTTTTAAATATATGTTTTTAATAAAGGATTAAAATGATAATTATCTAAAATTAAATCCATCGAAGATTTCACTATATTCCTTTTCATTGGACCTCCGATGGAATTGATTAAAATATGTTTTCTATAATGTTTACATTATATGGTCAATTTTTAATTAATTATTTAATCTTGCCACATAAGAGAACCCAATTAAAAAGCGCCACGTTATCATCTGAGCCCAACCGACCAAAGGGGTCCCACTTAACAACCTCTTTGATCCTGGTTCAAAAAGATAAAGCCGACGCTACCTAATTCGTCACTTAAAAGGAAACAGAAGGGTCTAATTTTACCCTCAGTCTCTTACTCTTTCCATCTTTTAAACTTTAGTGCCTTTACTTTTAATTCAAAAAAATTAAACTTTCTGCTTTGCATAATTTAAATTTTAAATTTCAATTAATAATTTATTAAATTTTAATATATTAATATAACCATTTGGATTTTATTTTTTAAATTAAATATTTGATTATTAAAAGTTAAAAATTTAACATAAAAGGATAAAATTTCAAAAGTTTAATGTGTACAAGGACTTGAGTTAGAATTAAACTATAAAAAAACCTTGCCCTTTGTTGCATTCGAACAACACGTAACTGTGTTCTTCTTCTTCGAACCTGCAAAGGTTACTGTTTTTAAAGGGTTTTTCTTTTCTCTCTCCTAACTCCAAAGGAACGCACTTTTTTTAATCTCCATGTATCCGCCCACAAATAAAGCAAGCAGCTTTATTAATATCTCTTTAATTCAATTTTCCTTATCTCTCTTTGAGTCTTCAATTGATTGCCCAGATTTTTCTTCTTCTTCTTCTTCTTCTTCTTCTTCTTCTTCTTCTTCTTTCTCTTCAATTCACGATCTGCATTAGCTATTTTATCATGCTTTTCTTAAAACTTTTCCTTCTCTTTTCTTTGTTTTCCTTCACTTTCTCTCACGATGCCGCCTTTGACCCTCATCTTCTCCCCAGACCATTAATCATACAACCAGAAGATATCGAGACCCTGTTTGAAAAATTCGATGATGAACTCAACTTACACTGTACCAGTTGGAGATTTTCCGTCGAAGCCAACAATTTGAGTCCCTGGAAGACGATTCCCGAGGAATGTCTGGGCTATGTTAAAGAATATATGACCGGTCGTGGTTATAAACTGGATCTCGAAAGGGTTTCGAGTGAGGCTGGGGTTTACGCCAAAAACCTCGAGTTGAGTGGAGATGGAAAAGATGTTTGGATTTTTGATATTGATGAGACTTTGTTGTCCAATCTTCCTTACTACATTGAGCATGGTTATGGGTAAGCTGTTTGGTTGCTAAGAAATCGGGGGGAAATTGAATTTTGTGTGAAATTTTAATATGGGTTTCATTGATAATTTGCAGGTTGGAGATTTTTGATCCTATTGAATTTGATAAGTGGGTTCAAAAGGGAATGGCACCAGCGATTGAACCAAGCCTGAAACTTTATGAAAAGATTTTAGATTTAGGGTTCAAAGTTTTCTTACTCACCGGTCGAAATGAAAAACACAGGTCTATTACAATCGAAAATCTTACCAAAGCAGGGTTTCAACGTTGGGACAAGCTGATTTTAAGGTAAACAAACATCATACCTCTTTTGATTCATTATTTATAGGATCCTATTAGCTGAATATTTTTGGACTGGAATGGTGTTTTTGTAGTGGTTTTTGAGTTCTAATTGTTGGATACTAGTTTCTATGTTATGTTTGGCTTTAAATTTGTTCATGCCTTGCCAAAGCTTGTTGGGGCTTGACTCCTCATTTCATTAGGACCCGATGTGGCTATACCACATATTTGTTCATGCCTTCCCTGCTTGGAGTGAAATCGTGAGAGACTTTTGGCTTTACTGCCAATGTCTGTGCACAATGCTTATATCTGATTGAAGTTGAATGTTTGAAATTTCATTCTCACCTTAGTTTTCACTTCATGAAGCAATGGTTGCTTCTAGGAATGTTTTGTTTATCCTGCAAAAGCCGGAATTACTGATGTTTGTAATCGCCTACTGATAATCGTATTATTGTTCCATACAGGGACTCGGAACAGCACGGCAAGCTAGCGGTGGTTTTTAAGTCGGAGAAAAGGAGTGAGATGGTAGAAGAGGGATATAGGATTGTGGGTAACTCCGGGGATCAATGGAGCGATTTATTGGGCGCCGACCCATCGAGACGTTCGTTCAAGTTACCGAATCCTATGTACTACATTCCCTAGTAAATCCCTTTTAAATGCTTTTTAGTTTACCATATCTGAAATAATTCTTGTAAATACATTGAAAATTCTGGAATTGTTATCACAACCAGACTGTACTATAAAAGACTCAAAAAGATTGACATATGATTTAAGTAAAGGAAAATGTGAGTGATTGTATGTTATTATACTTTTAATTATGGTTTCTTCTGATCTTATTAAAGTTGTGGAATAGTGAGTGAGCTTGAAATTTTCTATGCCCTCCGAACCTGTGGATTCTGTGGCTAGTTCTAACCCAAACTTAGAAACTCGACTCAATTAATTTGAACTCAAACTTAATCCAATGAAAAAGTTAATCATTTGAACTCGAATTGACTTGAATGACAAAATTAAAATTGTCTTGAACCCGAACTTAAAATTATATAAAATGTAAATATTTGGCACGAAGAAAGTGACCTAAAGACCAAAAGTTTTCCTAAGCCTTCCATTCCATGTATGGGTGGGGCTGAGATTGAAAAGTTTCTATTAGCTTCTGCAGATTCAAACAAGACCACAACCCCAAAGCCTCCCCTTTGCTTTTAGCACTTATTTATAGGGCCGGTGCATTGGTCCCTAGTAGGTTGGCAAAAAATCTTCCCACCTTGACTTTTATAGACTTTGTGTTAAAAAAATATGATTAATATACCTTTTGGTACTTATATTTGGTTTCAATATTCAATTTGGTACCTAGTGTGGTTTTAAACTTTTAATATGTGTGCTCTAGTAAAAAAAAAAACATAGGTACTTAATTAGGACAAAAAAAAACTTAAATATCAAATTGAACATTGAAGTCAAACTTAGGTGTTTGTATGGGAGAAAGAAAAACTCTTAAATATCAATTTGAAAAAACTCAGGTACCAAATTGAACATCGAAACCAAATATAAGTATCGAATAATATATTAAGGTTTTGAGATCAAATTTATGTAAAATTTGCTTCTCATGTCTTCATTTATTAATTAAAATATTTATCTTTTAATTTTATAACTATTTTTAATTATAATTTCTTAAATTTTATAATAATGTATTACATGCATTTAAATTTTATAGATTTTTATCATTTTGGGAGAATATTAATACACTAATACACGAGTCTTATGCACCATTAATAAATAATAACATGACACATTATTATTGAATAAGACAAATAATAATAATAATAATAATAATAATAATAATAATAATAATAATAACAGATTTATAAATAAATACAAGTTAACTTTATTTAATCTTGAAACCTAAACCCAAATTCACCAGCACAAACTAACTACTTCTGACACAGTTTTTTAAAAACCCTACGAAAAGTTTACAATCATCGGCCACCGGAAAGTACAGACGGTGCAACAGAAGAAGAATGGGAGAATCCCTTGGAGAAGGAAGATGTATATGACATGGACTTGGCAAATTCATCGAAGCCTTCACGATGGGCAAATGCTAGGCCACTAGAGGAGAGACTAAATGATGATATTTCTGGCAAAGCCATATTCCTTTCTAAAAACTGAACAACATGGCGCATAGTTGGTCTTGCTTCAGGCTCCGAGTGAGAGCATATCAACCCAAGTTTTAAAACCAACTCAACTTCCTCTAATTCATAATTTGAACCCAAATTTGGATCCTTTGCCTCAACAATATCACCTTTGCGCCAACAAGAATACACCCAATCAACCAAAATGACTTCATCTACCGGGGATTGTGATATCGGCCTTCTTCCACAAGCAATTTCAAGCAGAAATGCCCCAAAAGCAAACACATCAGTGCAGGGTGTGGCTTTACCGGTCCGAGTATGCTCTGGAGCTATATAACCGATTGTACCCACAACATGTGTTGTGTATGGTTCAGTTCCATGATCATATAATCTAGCAAGCCCAAAATCTCCCAATCTTCCATTTAATTCACTGTCAAGCAAAACATTGCTAGCCTTAACATCCCTATGAATCACAACTTGCTCCCATTCTTCATGTAAATAAAGCAATCCTGATGCTACACCTTTGATGACTTTGAACCTTTGGCTCCAATTAAGGGTGAGCTTTGGCTGGTTGTACAAGTACTTGTCTAGACTTCCATTAGGCATGTAGTCATAGACTAGAAGTAGCTCACCTTTACGTCGGCAATATCCCAAGAGTTGAACTAAATTTCGGTGACGGAGACGACCAATACTCACGATTTCTGCCACGAATTCTTTCATCCCTTGTCTTGATTCATGTGAGACTCTTTTCACTGCAACCTCAAGTTTACTAGTTGGAAGAGTTCCTTTATAGACTCTTCCAAATCCACCAGCACCCAATAGCTCCTCGTCTTTGAATCCTTTTGTAACAAAGTATAGATCTTTAAACTTGAATCTATGAGGACCATACTCAAGCTCCCAATCTTCAATAACTTCAGCAAACTTCCTCTTCCTCCTTGTAGAATAAACAACACCTGAAACTGCTACCAAAATCGCAGTCACTAAAATGAAAGGCAACCCAATTGTGAAAAGCCTTGATATTTTCTTTGGTTTAGGAAGCTTTGGAAGTTGAGACAGGGTAAGGTCTTTTGCTTGACCATTCATCTTAAAGCTCCAACCCAAGACATAATGCGATGAGAGAATAGTAGCAGTTGAGGATGAAAACCCAACATACATCTCATTGTTAACAATTGAAGAGAGATCACGATGCAAAGATAGAAGTGGAGTCTTGGGTTTAGAAACTTTAAATGGAGCTAAAGTAACATCCATTCGCTTACCTACACCATCGTATTCCACCCAAACTTGTAACCTTTGCCCGCTGATCAGACTCAGGTTTCTAAACTGACGTCTGCCATTGCCATCCTCGTAATATCCAGCAGGAAAAGCTTTTTCAGAAATTAACCCATTAATATCAATCCCAACGTGATTCTCATTGATGTCATTCAAGTCGGTACTTTGTACTGTGTCGAGTTCTACAGCAACAATGTGGTTTGTAGCTTTTCCGTTACTGGACTTGTTGAAGAGTCCGAGATACTGGCTTCCACCTGCTCCGGAGAAGTTCCTGCAGGGTGAAATCACGAAAGCCATTCCGTTACTGCTTAAACCATGGTATTTGGAAAGAATAGCGAACACAAAGGTGGTAGAGAAGGAAGAAACGGAACTATTGGTTGAGTTCTTGAAGTTTATATGGTAAGGGTAGAAAGCTTGGCCTGTGCTTCTCTTGGTTTCATTGGTGAGCTTTAGGAGCCCAGTGGAAGTGAGCTGTGCGATGCCATTAAGGGTTAGATTGGCTGATCGGAAGCCATTGTAGATGAATTCAACATCATCGCTGCCTGCTAAGCTTATCATAAGGGATAGCTGAACAATTGCTAATCTGAAACTGAAACACACGTCCATGATCAGTATGGAAGTTCACAGAATCTGTATATCATGAAGAACCAGAAATTGAGCACTGTCAGTCACGCATCAATATATATATATAACATTATGATATAACATTCACAAAGCAAGCTTGATATTTAGTTTAGCTGTTAAATCACAGTCAGTCACACATCAAAATAGAACAAGGACATGGGAGACTATAGTGTCAACGCCATGATCCACACGCAAATTAGCCCCGCGCGATAAACAAATGTAACCTCATGATGATGAAGTAATTAACGAAGCAACCAGGCATTCACGCATGTGTTACATATACCGTTGACGTGGCGCACATCAATAAATATTTAAAAATTTAAAAATTTTCTAAAATTAAATAAAATTTTAAAAATTATTTAAAACATATAGAAAATTATTAAGGTGCATTCAGTATTTTTCCACCACAAAGCAACGAAGATTTATCAAATTAACCTAAAAAAAATTTGATATTTATAAAAATGACCCAAGTTCAAAAATAATCACTAAAATGACCTGAAATGAACAGTAGATTGAGATTTTGGCCTGTAAATGGCCGACACCAACTCGTATTTTGCACACATGATTGCCTGATGATTGTGTCAAGCTTTAAAAAATTAATTTTTTTGGTTTTGGCTTTGTCAATGGCGGCACTGAGTATTTTTTTCAAACTGTATCATCTTGGTATACAAAAATATGAGTTTTTAAAATATATTTTAATTTAATTTTAATGCTGCATATTTCATCCGGATAAAGTATGTATTATTAAAATTAAATTAAAATATTAAATAAGAAATAAAATTATAAAATAATATGTTACTTGAAATTAACTATTATTGTAATGAGATACATGTTTTATTAGGTATAAGTATTTAAAATTTTATTTTTGTAATGTGATACATGTGTAATATATATATAATCATATTAGTGAATCATAATGCGTATTTCATCCGGATAAAGTATGCATTATTAAAATTAAATTAAAATATTAAATAAGAAATAAAATTATAAAATAATATGTTATTTGGGAAATAACAATTATTGTAATGAGATACATGTTTTATTAGGTATAAGTATTTAAAATTTTATTTTTGTAATGTGATATATGCGTGTATATATATATAAATATAATCATATTATCGAATCGCTAATACATACTTCATCCCGATAAAGTATGCATTATTAAAATTAAATTAAAATATTTTTTAAAAACTTATTTTTTTGTAGACTAGTATGATACGGTTTAAAAAAAATACCCTAGTGCGGACCATTGACAGGCCAAAAACAAAAAAATTAATTTTTTAAAGACTAACACAATCATCAAGCAAACATGTGTGCAAAATACGAGTTGGTGCCGGCCATTGATAGGCCAAAACCCTAATTTACTGTTCATTTCAAGTTATTTTGGTGATTATTTTTAAATTTGAGTTATTTTTATAAAAATTAATTTTTTTGGGTCAGTTTGATAAAATAGCCAAAACACTTGACCTCTGCAATTAAAAATAGGCTGAAAAAGCCGAATGCAAAAGTTGAGATTAGGTGTTTTTGGTTTTTCCTTGAAAATTATCAAAATACATTTATTTGTATTAACTAGTTAAAAGATATATAAAATATTAGATTAATTTATATTTTATATATAATTATTTAGATATCATTTATCATTATATTAAATTATTTAAATCTTATTTATTATTATATTAAAATTTTAAAATATTTTAGATATCATCAAATTTACAAATAATTTATATTAATTACTTAAACTGTATCTTTTAATAAAATTCGACTGGATATTTATTATAATAAAATTAAGGAAAAAGCAAGCAAAAGACAAAGCAATAAATTGAAAGGAAAAAAGGAAAACCTAATATCTATCCCAGACGATCTCAACAGCTGGACACCATAACCCCATCGCCTCTTCACATCACTTATCCCATCTGTTTTGACGATAGCTATTTCCAAGATATTTTCTTCACATCACTTAATTTGTATTTAAATTTTATATTTTATATATAATTATATTTACTTGCTATTATCATGTCTAAAAAGGATGGCAGAATAATCCAAGTCGTACCTCAATAATATTTCCAAGCAAAAATTGATAGGACTTTTCTTTGATTTTAACTTTTCCATTGACTCGAAAAAGTTTGTTTTTTGTTTTATTACTATTCAACGTGGACATGGAAGAAGACACTTAATTTCTTTTGGTATTATTTAATTAAGGGTAAACTAGTTCGATACTCAATTTTTAAGACTTTGGTCATCTAAAATGAAATTTTTGTATTTTTATCACTTAATTTTTAAGGCACGTTTATTTTAGTCACTTAATTATTAAATTTTAACAATAATTAACTGTATATATCACATCATATTTACACTTTCATTTTAGGTAGTTTAATTATATAGATCACATCATGTTTATACTTTTATTTTAATCATTTAATTTTTATATTGCTTTTATTTTGATCATCTAAAATGTCTCTCTCTTTTTTAGTATTGGCTAGGTGAAAAAAATAAAATGAAAAAAAGGAAAAACTAAATAATACTTTTAAAGTATCAAATTGTACATGTTTACTCCTTCCTGAAAGTTCTATTTTTTAATATTAAAATCTTAAATTTCAAAACATCAAAATTAATTAAATAAGTTATAGAATTTTTTTGTCCCTTACTAGTGTTAATCAATTTATTACTATAATATTAGAATTAATTAATTAACGTCTTTTTAAATTTTAAAATTTTTAAGTGTTCAAATTAAAATCAACTCAAATAAATTATCTCTAATACATTTGGTACACTGCCAGTAAAGTTTTTAGACTCAATAAGTAGGATCAGGGGTTGAAAAGTGCCAAACAGGGATTTAGTAAAAGAGTGAGTATTTGGTAAAGTGACAGTGTACTTTTTTATTCTATAAGTAGACTTAAAAAAGTTTTATGTATCTTTTTTTTAAATATTTATTTTTTAATATTATATTATATCCCTATAGGACACTTGTCAACCTCTGACATGCTTGTAGAGTTTAAAAACTCCAATGACAGTGTACCAAATAATTTCCAACAGTAAAATATTAAAAAAATATTTTAAAAAAGAGACACATGGTAACTTTTTAAGGCGGCTCGGGAATAAAAAAAGTACATATTCGATGTACCAAATACTAACCCTTTTAATAATTGTACATGAAACTCAAGTTTATTTTAATTATATGATCTCAAGTCTTTTATACTAAGCTAAAAACAAAGAAAACCCTTTACAATTTGTTAGGCCCCAAAACACCAAGAGGGTGAATTGATATTTTAAAAATCTTTGCAACCTTTTTTAAATAATGAGGGAAGGAAAAAAAAGTTTGAATAATTTGACTTATTGTGGTTCGACCCTAATTACCTACCTCTATTACCTTGGTATACCTCAACCAAGGATTTACCAATTCACTATACTTGAAATTATTACTGTAACGAGTCGTTTTCAGTGAAATCGGAACAGCAATTTTAGGACCAAAATCTGATGTCAAAAAATTTATTTTAATATATTTTAAATATTTATAGTGTGTTAGAATCATGGTATACAAATTTTGTTAAGAAATCCTATTGTTTAGTATGCTCAATTTGTGAAATAGGACTAAATCATATAAAGTATAAAAGTTGTGTTCTTCTAGCTAAAGGTGTTAAATAGCTATAGAATTTTAATGTAGAGGTCTTTATTGAGTAATTAAATCATTAATTGAGGTAGTGGATGTACATGGATTTCAATCATGAAATTTGACAATGTTAGGTTGGTATTAGGTGTAGAAAAAGATTAAAAAAAAGAAAGAAAAACAAAAAAGAAACTATCATGATTAAAAAAAAGAAAGAAAAACAAAAAAGAAGCTATCATCCTTTCATTTTCTTTCTACCCCACCCGTTTCTAGTAGAAGAAAATAGCCATGGAAGCTTGAAAATTTCAGCCAAGCTATTCTCTTGAATATCAAGAAAAGCAACGCACAGAATTAGATTGAGGAAAGATCAAAGCTATTGATTAAACGATCGTTTTCCATCGTACAAGTTCAAGTGTTTCGGAAGCTTGCTCGGATTGGTAGTTGTCAAAGATCACTTCACACTATCGGACTCTATTTTAGTACTTTGAAATTTATATTTTGGGTTAAATGGCATGTATAGGGATTTTTGCTAGTGTGTCCTATATGTTTGTTGTGTATTTAGCGAAGTGATTTGACTTGAAAATGATAAAAGTTTTGTTGTGTGAATATGTAATTAGTCTTATAGTATTTGGTATATGGTTGTCATGTGAATGACTTGGTTGTGAAATGGTGTGTTAAATGCCAAATGATTGATTTTTAATAAATGGCATACATGATAAGTTATAGGCACAATGAGGCATGTATGTGTTTTATCACATAGACATATTATATATATATATATATATATATATATATATTTAGTTTGTATGAGCACAAGTAGTCCATTGAAGTACCTATGGACATTGTGTTATATGTGTGGATATTGCATGATTCAAACTTATTATTGGTTGGTTTGATTCTTTAATTATGCCTTGGTTATATACATATGGTTGTGGTTAGTTTGGTACCAATTTGGGTGAGAAATATGGCTTAGAAACTAGTTTATTTTGTCCATATTGGCAAGGACACCGGCATGTGTCTCGGCTGTGTGTGACACACGGTTAGGTTACACGGCTTTATGTCCTCTAATACCTCATTTGAAACAAGTCAGTAGCTTCACACGACCTAGCACATGGGTGTGTGGCATGCTTGTGTGGTTTAAGTCAATATACCCTACAGTTTTCGCACGGCCTAGTACATGGCCTGACACATAGGCGTGTGGCTTGGCCGTGTGACCCAAGTCAGAGAGTTACACAGGGTAAGAATGGTACCACTTGTATAAATATTAGAAAAATACTGTAATTTTTAAATGTATAAGAGGGATTAAGCAATTTTACCTTTTTCTGGTAGAACTAAATAAATTGGGACCACCCAATTTCAAGAAAATAGCTGTCTGCCACATATTTCTTATTAAAACAGGTAAAGGCAAATTTTTTTTTCCTTCAAGTCACTTTTTATGATTTGTCCTTTTTCATTTTTTTTCTTTTTAAGTTTTTATTTATTTGTCCTTATTTATTTTATTTTATTGTTTATTATTGGTTTTAAAAATTTGAAATGTATATTTGAAATGTTTTATAATATTATTTTTAAAATTTTAAATATATTTTTTAAAATTATTTTTAATAATATAAAATATTTAAATGTATTATTAGTTTTATGACCTTTCAAATTTATTATTAGTTTTATAATATTTTAAATGTATATTTTAGATATTTTTAATTTTATATATAATTTTTAATTATTTTTAAAATATTCAAACCTTTTTTAAAATCTATTTAAAATTTAAAAATAATATTTTATTTAAAAAGTGAAAATTAAATTAATTAAAAAATAAAAACTTTATTTGTTAAAAAAAGATTTATTTGTTAAAAATATGACTAATCACATCGTGTCAGTGACATCAACAATGTGACCAATTATTAACCTAATTATTAATTGAAAAAAAAAAAGATGAATGTATTATATAAGGTGGGTTTGATCCCTTTCAAATATTTGTAGAAGGAAGAAAAGAGAAAAAAAAGTTATTTATAATTTTATTTTTATTTTATATTTTATAGTTATTGTAATATAATAATTAATTATATTGTATTTATGTTTTTTTATATTATGCAGATATCAAAATGTCTTCTGGAGCAAATACGGATCACACTTCATTGAAGATCAACGAAATAGTAAAATTAATTATAAATTAAATAAAAAAATCGTTTTAGTTTCTTGTTTTTTCTTGCTAAGCGCTACTTTGCTCCACGTGTTTTGATTATGAAACTGATCTCTATTTAGTTGTTATTATACCTTTTAACTCTTTTCTTATATGAAATTCATCTCTACATGTTAGTTATAATTTTTTTAATTTAGTACATATTCATAAATTTATATATTAATTTTTTAATATGATGACCTTTTGCTTAATTTTACTGTTTCTGTGACGTGGTTCTATTTGTTGGGTACAAAAATTATATTTATCTTTAACGAGTGTATATTTTTTTATAAAAGTTTTCGTATGTAAGATAAATTTTCGAGTTTGAATATGCTTAGTTTATATTATATGTAAAAATCTATGTATTATCATAAATATAAATTCAATAAAAATAAGTCTTTATTTTTATATTTACCCATACCACCTATAGTTTTTAGGACGTTATTGTTTTTTTTATGTACTTTTGTAGTTATATAGTTGCTTTTAGTTTTAATGCTTAACTATGATTAGGACATAATAACCACAATTGATTTCTACGTGTTATTATTAATATTTTATGACAAATCTTCATTCTATTATTAATATTTTATTACTTATTTAATTTAACTTGAATAAAAAATACTTAGAATGGATACGTCGGTATAGTATAAGTGTGATGTTGTTGTTTTCTCAACCTTTCAATTTTACTCTTCAATATATAATTTTATGTTTAAAATAAATAGATAATTGATTTATCATATTTTTATAAAAAATTTACCATACAGGATGGGTATTTGGTTTGGAGGTCGTGGTTTCATTTTCCCAAGTATGATCCAGACGAGCGAATCATGCCATACTTACAGTTGGTGGGATTTGGAGACGTCGCATTGATCTGAAGGTTTGACCTGAAGGCGAACTTAAAATCTTCCTTGGTTGAGCGATAGTGTACGGAGACCCACACTTTCATTATGTCATGCGGGGAGTGCACTATCACATTTGAAGATGTCGCTATGCAACTTAGGTTACAAGTAGACGGTGCTGTGGTCATGGGTCAAAGCAAAATGTTGGAACCTTCAATAGTATGACACAAATTACTTGGACGGTCCCCTAATGATGGGGAATAGAATTTCACATGCTTCACATTGGCATGGTTGAGAGCAAATTTTAAGGAGTTATCGAGCACTGCCACAAAGCACAAGGTGATGTGTGCTGTTCAAGCCTATATTAGGGTACTTATACCGGACAACAGGTCTAATGGGGTCCACTTAAAGTACTTGCTTCTATTCGAGGATTTTTCTCGTGCCAGTAGTTATAGCTGAGGATCGACAATGTTGGCCGTATTGCACTATGAGCTTGCCGAGCAACAAAACATAGAGTAACATGGCTGGTTGTCTACTTTTACTGCAATCTTTGGCTCTATACAGGATGCCATTTCTAGCGGCTGTTAGGCACCAACCATATTCGTGGCCACTTATAAATAGGTAAAAACAAAATTATACTTAACATTTAACGACTTATAAGTGTGGATAATATTTTTCAAAGTTTAACTGCTAACATGTTTGTTTTGGTTTAAGATGGGCCATTGTTTTGGTTTAAGATGGGCCACGTCTCGAAAATTGGCGCAAGCTAAACATTAATCATTTACCGCCAAATGATAGAGACGTACGCCAGAGAGAAAGTAATATATATTAATATGGTTTAAGTAGCGTTGAATTAACATATCCACTTGCAGTATGTGATGTGACTTGACTCATTATGCTATATTATGCAGTTGTTGTAGATGTTGTATTCTGTACCGAACATTGCAACCCTTATTCCTTAACGAGTTCATGCTGAAACCCATATGTGGTGCATTAACATTCTGGTGCTCAACTTCTCAACCGTTGAGTGGTACAACGATGATCGAGTTATGCGACAATTTGGGTGTAGACAATTTGTGTTGGTTGAGCCACAACAATTTGCTGATGTCCACGGTAAGACCATGAGGAGGAAACATACAACAGATTGGAACGTGGAACATCAATGTTATGTAGCACTATGGAATGCCTGGTAAGGCAGGTAGCCTAAGATACACTCCTGCATGTTTGACTGAATACATGTAGTGGTACATGACTCAATAACGCATTTATTTATATGGTGGACAACTTATAATAGTACCAGGTCACGGCTACAGATGTGAAAATCAACCTATGGGGGAGCTAGAGGATCAACATATGATAAAGCCCAACTCTGAGGACCAACATTTGAACACATCGGACCAATGGGTTGGCGCTTTTTGTGATGAGTCGTAGAGCAGTTCATATCACCCGGACATGGGCGGTTCAAGTTCATCACTCGAAAATGGGCGGCTTGAGTTCATATCACTTGGACATGGGCGGTTCGAGTTCATATCACCCGGACATAGGCGATTCAAGTTCATTTCACCGATATCAACCACATATATCATTTGATATGTTTGGTAATAACATGTACTCCACCCCGCCTCAAGCCATGTTCGATCTAGCTGTCAATCCTCCTAATGTGTACAGCACACCCCAACGTCCACCTCGTCAACAAAGGCCTGTAAACCACTATACCCTGAACAATGATACCACTCTCTGTTCTTTCCAATTTTTAGTTATGTAAATTTCAAGTGTTATGTAATATTTTTTGTATTGGTTTAGGGTTCCATAGCTTATATATTAGTCTTTTTTTGTATAATTTATAATATCTTTTAAAGTATTAAAAGTTGAAACTGTTAATTTTAAATAAAAGCTTAACACTAAATAATACAAACTTTATTTTTAAAAGATCATAAAATGCAAACATTAGGTACAACATTTAATTTCTTTCAGACTGTGAAGATTGACCAGTCTAGACGTTTCCATGGGGACATTTGCTCTGATTGTGGCCAACTGTTCAACATATGGCGCAATGCTTTGGATCAACCTGTTCTCTTATATCCATGTTGCTCTGAATCCTCATTGTTGTCAGTCGACCTTTGACTCTTCTACGTAGTGACCGATCTGACAACTTCCTGAACGCAGGCAGTTGTACTTCCTATGTCAATACATCTCTTAATACGGGGAACTCGTTACCCCAAATACGTAATGTACTTTCAAGTATGTACACATCGTCTATATTTTGTTCGACATTCAAACTGTAGGTAGCACACGCTGCAACCACATGCGTACATAGGTACTGTAGTGTTTGGAATATCCCGCATTCACACCGTCTATTTCAAATATCAACTCCGTAAGACCGTGGCGGGATCCCCGACCGATGACCAATGTACTCTGTCACTCGAAAAGTTTTCAAGTTTCGGGAATATACTTTTGCATTCATTGACCTAGCCCTTTGAGCGTTCTCTTTCATGGCATCCCTAATTTTTTTCGACGTGCATATGCCCTGCCTCTAAATGTTTTGCTTGTTTCAACCGTATTTTTGGCATTAAAGTTGCTAGCCTGTAAAATATGCTAAAAAAACCGCTGAAATTGGCAAGTGACGCGTACGCTTCAAGACAGAGTTAATAGCCTCAACGAGATTAGTTGTCATATGACCATATTGGTACCCCTCGTCAAAACATTGAACCCATTGCCACTGCTCCATGCTACCCAACCATTGTCTGAGAGACTGTTTGAACCCCGCCATATCAATCTCTAACCTCGCCAACTTATGTCTGAATCGGTATGCTTCCAGCTCGTATCTTACGTATGCATTCTGATAAAATGCATTACAATCTCAATTAGGAAATGAACTCAAAACATTTACAAATACGAATTTAAATACGATGTTTTTACCCATGTTCACAATTCGTTTGCGCCAGTTTTTGTTCTTGTACTTATTATGGAAGTTGGCAACGATGTGACGAATACAATAGGCAGACCTCCACGGAACATCGGATTGTCGAATTGTGGCAACAAAACGCTTCGATCTGTCACAGATAATGCAAATATTGTCTTGCCTAACAGCATGCCTCTGCAAGTTCCGAATGAGATATGCCTACGATTCGAAGTTTTCTAACTTCATGATGGCAAAAGTGATTAATAGTAAATTTTCGTTACCGTCTTGTGAAACCGCAATCAGAAGTATTTGCGTTTATTTTCTATAAAGCCATGTTCCATCAGCTTGCACTAGCGATTTATAGTGGGAGAAAGCCCTAACACATGGATCGAAAGTCCAGAGCAGTCGATGGAAAACTATTCTCCCAAGTTCTAGTTGTCCATTCGAGCCTCTATAAGGCAATATTTGCAAGTCCACAACAGTTCTTAGGATATATTCCACCATTGCTAAAATCTAACCCTGAAGTTCATTGTATGACTCATTCCAGTCGCCATACAATTGTTGTATGGCCATTTGTTTCGCCCACTATGTTTTTCTGTACGACACTTTGTCCTGAAATCGAGCTTGCATATCCGCAATCAATGTCGACATAAGAATAATTGAGCTATCTTTCACTAGTGGCATGATGTAGTTACAAATACTTTTGGCATCCAATTTCCGGTAGTCTTAAGACATATGTGTGACAGTGCATGTATGACGTCCTTCTAATTTTCGTATTTTCCACTATTAAGTCATCTGTATAAATGCAGCTCGAACTCGCTAACCACACCCACATCGGCTCTCTAACATTCCCAAATATATAATGTCAATGTAGATTTGGCAACCATGTAATCAATCGACAACATCATGTTGTATTGTTTGATGGAAAACACGCAGTCCGCCTTATTCTCGAACTATTTCCCAACGAACAACTCCTCGAACTGTGAATTTGACGTGAATCTATGAGCAGGTACTATGTCGGTGTACTCAGGGAACTCAGATGCATGCACTGTATCTGGATCTACGTTCAACATGTCGCCCCCAGGTTCATTTTGCAAAATAACGCCACGACTCAGGTTACTGAATTAAGGGCTATGAACATCTTCAACCTCCTCTGGGCCTTTATCATCGATATCGTCCAGAACCTCATCAACATCGAGATCACTAAAATCTTCAACATCTTGATCAGAATTGGAGGCACTGCCTGAGTGAAAGTTCTTCAGCACCGAATATGAAATTGAGAAATCTAAGTGAAGACCACTTTTCCGGTAAGATTTTCGGGGACGAAAATCCCTAAAGGGGGGGAGAGTTGTAACGGCCCAAATTTCAGTGATATCGGAACAGTGATTTGAAATCGCTAAATCTGACATGTGAGTTTAGATATTAGTAAGTAAATGTTAAGTGTGGTTTTAGAAATAATTTTGAATTAAATGAAATTATGTAGTATAGGAAGTTGTAGATAAAACAGAATAAAAACGAGGTATCGAGACCTCGAATTCATAAACCGAGCCATAAATATTTTTAAAAATATTTATGGAGTGTAAATAAGTTAGTATTAAGTTTTCGTTAGAAAATTTTAACGTTTGGATAGTCAATTAATTAAAAATGACTAAATTGAAAAAGGTACAAAACTTGATAAAATGATTAAATGGCTCAAGTGTTAAATGAGGGAGGACTTAAAAGGCAAATTAGCCTAAAGGGAATGGATGAGGCGGCATAAGCAAGAAAAAAATCTAGAATCAGGTGAACTAAGGGTAAAATGGTAAATTTAACAAAATTAAACAAATAAATTGAAATTGAAAGAGATTTCTAGGCCATTCTTCTCATAATTTCGGCCAGACAGCCATGGGAGAGAGCTTTTAAGCTGGTTTTGCACAATTTCACTGCATGTGAGTTTATTTCTTGCCCTTTTCTTATTTTTTTATATTTTAAGACTTTTGCAATTAGGTCCAATCATCTAATTCATTAGTTTTTGATTTGGTGGGTGAAATTGGAAGTTACCCTGGCTGAGTAAGGGCAGTATATGATGAATTATTATGAAATTAAAGTTCTAATTTCATATTAAGGTTGTTTTATTAAGTCATTTGATAGAAAATGGTATTTAGGACCTAATTGTGAAAAAGTTGTGAATTAAATGTTAGTGTTGAAATTCAGAATATCAAAGGTTGTGAAATAATTTATAATGATAAAAGAAAATGTTAATTGAGAAAAAAATTAGTTCAATTGATGGGTGAAATGAGCAGGGACTAAATTGTAAAAACTATAAATTTAAGGGTAAAAGTGCAATTTCAAAATTTGAACAGCTTAAATTGTGGAGTGAAATAGAAGTCAAATAAATGCTAATGAGTAGAAATACTTTATATTATAGATCAAGAATCCAAAGAAGAACGAGAAAAAGAAAAAGTTACGGAATAGTCCCTAAATTTCAATATCTTCTACAAATCAGCCAGGTAAGTTCATATGTAAATGTTGGTAACATAGTTATTATTTTAAATATTTTTATGTTATTTAAATGATATGATAATTATTATGAAATATTATACTCGTGATAATTGTTTGATAATATGTCAAATTATGTGATATACTTGGAAAATGTGAAATACTACCGAGTATCGTTATCAGCATTCCGTAGGAGATGGTTGAGACACATGATTGGGAAAAAGGTCCCGTTGAACCTTAGGAATGGATTAGGATACAAGTGATATGTCACTAGGATATTTGGGCATCCGAACTCGTTGAGTTGAGTCCAAGTTCACTTATGGATGCGAATGTCCGAACTCGTTGAGTTGAGTCCGAGTTCGCTTATGGGCGGGTTACATGGTAGCTTGGCTACATATGTGGCACTTATGTGCAAACTTTCCATGTATCCGAATTATATTCCGATGTGTTCAACGGGTAAAATTCTACTCAAATGGAGGAATACTAGAGATGAAAGGGACGTATTGGTAAGTGTCGTGAAATGAATATTTTGAACAGGTTTGTACTTAACCCTCAGGTTGAAAACTCGACATAACAACAATATGGTAAGATTGTAAATGAAAATGTGATATGAATATCTCGGTGATGATTATGAAAATGATGTTTTATGTTTGCTTATATAGTTGTGTTACTTGCTATTTGTATGTGAACTTACTAAGCATTTATGCTTACTCCCTCCTTTTCATTCCTTGTAGTTTTGACAAGCCAGCTCGGAAATCAGGAACGGTCGGAGGCTCGCTCACACTATCCGTGTATCATCTTGGTATAACGGTTTGTATATTTTGAGCATGGCATGTATAGCATTATAATCATTTTGTGTATATAGTCTTATGATATGGTTATTGAGTGCTATGGAAATGCTTGATAATGATTAGCTGTTGGAATGGCTAATCAAGGACATATTTGGTGTTATGTATGCCTAAATGCTAGTTATTCCATGGAAATCATGAAATAGGTAAAATTTACCATAAAATAGATTAAGACAGCAGCAGTGACGTGAGTTTAAAAAATTATTAAAAATAGTAGAGATATAATTAGATGATGAATAAAATATGGAATTAAAGAATTATGAGTCTATTTTCATATGAATGGAACAAATCAGGTATATGAGTTATATTTTATGAGATGTTTAAATTTTTGTGAAACAGGGCCAGAGCAATTTCTGGATCCCCTATTCTGACTTTGGAAATTCACCATAAATTTTACAAAGATAATTAGAAGTCATACTTTATATGTACAGATTCCTTATTGAGTCTAGTTTTATTATAAATAAACGGCATAGTCATTGAAACTCTGTACAGGGTGATATCTGATTCATAATACACAGAGGTCAGAGCAGTCAAACCCTGAAATAGGGGATACTTTAACTAATAAACTGTAGTAATTGGCTTGACCAAAAATTCTAAAAAAAAATTAGTAAATATATATATGAGTCTAGTTTAAGAAAAAATTTACGGAATTGGATTTTGAGTTTCAGAACTCGAGATATGAATTTTAAGCAACTGTGACGCAGTTGGATAGCTTGTCCGAATTTGTTTAAGTGCTCAAATAAGTTTAGTAATGCCTCGTGCTCGACTTCGGCGACGGTCTCGGGTAAGGGGGCGTTACAAGAATCATTACTATTATTGGTCATTTCTCTGGCATCTGCCTATGTACTTATTATCACCTTCAGATGTATTTGTAGACGGGGACCAAGAGTAGGGTTATTATACGAACTCCCACCATAATTAGGATTTGTAGGTATCTGCGATCTCCCTTCACATTCTAATTGGTCTGTCTATCCAACATTAAGATCAAAGTCAAATTCCCAATGTTGACTTATTGGACTAACATTCTGAACAGACTCTAAGTCTACTAACTCAGCAAATAACTCAACTGATTAAGGGTTCTTACTCCTAGTCGACTACCATATTTCCATCATAGTGCCCAAGTCATTATCATCTAACAGCTGCATCTCACAAAATTTGAACCAATCTGTAGAGATTGGAAACGTGTAAAATAATTTGGACATTGCCCTTCCACAACGGATAGCTATTTTCGCACTGATATTCCTTCTTATTTCTGTCAACTTCACATTTTTTTTTGAATTGCAAACCTACTCTTTGCCTATTTCAAAATATACAACCAATATCACCTTCTACAGTTTCACCATAAAAAAGAACATACACCGAAAACACCTCATTATTCATATTCAACAAAATTTTTGAAATCTTCTACTGAACACAACAATTTCACCATTCTATATATGCTAGAGAATCAAGAGGTGGAGCCATATATAAAGAATGGCTCCACCAAAATAAAATACTAAATATTAAATTTTTATATTAGAAAATATTAAAAGTTACACTTGTAATAAAGTGATGGAGCCATTCTAAATGGCTCCACTAAATAAAATATTAATTTTAAAATTTTAAATTTAATTTTAAAAATCGTTTGAATATCTTTAAAATTAATTGAAAAATTAATAATTTATAAAAATTATATTTAAAATTAAAAAATATTTAAAATATACATTTAAAATATTATAAAACAAATAAGAAATTTGAAATGTCATATCTTTAAAATAATATATTTTAGAAAAATTAAAATTATTATAAAATAAATTTTAAAATTAATATTTAAAATATTATAAAACTAATAATAAATTTAAAAGGTCATATCTTTAAAATATTTAAATGTTTTATATTATTAAAAATATATTTAAAATTTTAAAATAATATTTAAATTTTTAAAAAATATATTTGAAAGATAAATAAAAAACTTAAAAAAGTAAATAAATAAAAACTTAAAAAGAAACAAAATGAAAAGGACAAATCATAAAATGTGACGTGAAGGAAAAAAATAAAAAATTACCTTTACCTGTTTTAATAGGAAATATGTGACAGACAATTATTTCCTTAAAATCTGGTGATGCCAATTTATTGGGCTCTACTAAAAAAATGTAAAATTATTTAAACCCCTTCTGCTTTCAAAAATTATAATATTGCTCTAATATTTATACAAGTGGTGCTATTCGATATGACTTCACTAAAAATTAATATTTTAATGTAAATTACTGACATAACATGTTAGTGACGCCAAACACTTTGGTTCTACTAATTTTTACTGTAAATTTTAGGTTATTTTCATATTTTGTCAAAAAATACTTAAGTAATTAATTAATTTTTTAAGATTATTTTTATAAAAAAGCCCAGCTTCCACATGCCAGACTGTACATATTAAAAGGGGGTTTTTTTTACTAATATAGTTTAAAAAATAAAAAAATACTGAAATGGTATAGGGCAAAAAATATTGACGAAAATGGTATGGAAGGTGGTGCCGCCTATGGCAGTGGCATGACCACCCTGGGTTCCACCATTTTCTGTTAAAAAGAAAAAAAAAAACAAAAAGCTGAAAAAAAAGGGATTGTGTGGGTCCCAGAGGCGGCACCGCCCCACTATAAAATCTAGATCCGAAAATTTTAAAAATACAAACAAATAGACAAAATTAGGGTTATTTACTAAATTAATATAAAAACAAAATAAAATAATACTTTTGAAACATTATGTACTAAAATATTGTAAAAGAATAAAATAGGAAAATAGTATATTTTAAAAATAAGATCCGAAAATTTTAAAAATACAAACAAAGGGACAAAATTAAGGTTATTTACTAAATTAATATAAAAAACTAAAATATACATTTGAAACATTATGTACTAAAATAATATAAAAATAAAATAGGAAAATAATATATTTTAAAAATAAAATTCGAAAATTTTAAAAATTTTAAAATACGAAATTTTTTATTTTTCAATGAATTTAATTAATTACATATTATAATATATTTTAAAATAATATTGAACAACTTATCATGTGTTTTTAATTATTATTGCATCACTGAAATTATTATTAAATAAAAATTAAATTAAATTAAAATATATTGAACTACATGCCGGTGTATTAAATATATTATATTTTAAACCAAAATATTTTACTTATTAAATATTTTAAATTATAATAAAAATATTTGTATTTGAGTTGGATATATTTATTATTTTAATGTAGTATAGCAAAAAATATGTTGTCGAAAAAATTACTTGCTATTTTTTGTAATTAAAAGTAATATATAAAATTTATTTTGTTAATAACCGAAATTTATTTTGAAATTGCAGGCATCTCAATGGCTATTTTAGTGCTTCTTGCTTCCCGAGTTGCTGCTTCTTCTTGCTTCCCGAGTTGTTGCTTCTTCTTGCTTCCAAAATTAGATTTTATAATGGGACGGTGCCGCCTCTGCCAGAGGCACAACCAGTGCCGTCTTTGGGACCCACACAATCCCATTTTTTTTCAACTTTTTATTTTTTTTCGTTTTTAATTATTTTTCTTTAACAAAAAATAATGAGACTCAGGGTAGTCATACCACTGCCATAGGCGGCACCACCTTGATCCATACCATTTTCGTCAATATTTTTTGTCATATACCATTTCAGTATTTTTTTTTATTTTTTTAAAACTATAATTGTAAAAAAACCCTATTAAAAGGTCACTAGCTTCAACGCCATCCTGGATGTTACCAAGTCCCCTGTAAGAAATTAAGCCTCCCCTAAATCTGATTCCATCTATATCCAAGTATATTCATCGAAAATTCGTCGCACTTTACTTTTATCTTTTCCATTCACACAGCTCTAATACCTTCTTTATCTAGCTCTGATTTGACTGGGAAAAGATTTCTTTCTTTTGGTACAACAGCTTATTCAACAACCCACTGTCACGTCAATATCAGATCCTATTAGTAGTTGTAAAAGTTGTCTGCTTAAAGAACTAGTTAATTAGTACGAGTAACTTTGAGAAACGGCTCCAAACCCCCGTCACAAAGATTACTAGACGTTGAAGTCTTGCATCATAATTTCATCGCCAGAATAAAAAGTTATAACCAAGCATGTCAATAATTAAACACTGCTTATCTTCCTACTCAGGCATGGAATTAATAGACATGTTACAAAGGAATCAAATATCATATTTTATTAATGGATTTTCTAGAATTTTAAATCAACAATCGACCCCTTTCTAGTTTGTTTATATAAACCTTGCAAGTCAATGATTCCAGGCGTACACAGAAATCTTCAAACTAAGCTTCTTTTCTCCATTGCTTTGAGAGGAGTACTGAGAAAGCAGCTTTGTCATATTTCTATTTATATATATAGCTTCAAAGTGATGATACATGAGACAATTCATTCTTTTCTTTCTTTCTTCCATTCGAATACCCTCCAAAACATGCTTTCCAAGAAAAGACCTCGCATACGAATTGTCCGAAGATCCGATAAATATTCTCAAAATGCTGAGGCCATTGCCAACAACTATGATCTTTTGATACTGATTCTAGTTCGTTTACCTGTTAAATCTCTTCTTCGATTCAAATCTGTTTCGAAAACCTGGCACTCTTATCATCTCCGATCCCGAATTCTCTCGACATATCAGGTCTCATCATGTGCAAATTAAGTTATCAAGTCAACAAACCTGAATATGGCTTCATCCCTCTTGGAAACAAATCATCAACTGATGATGCTCCCTCTAAGTATCTGGATTTCATTAACCACCCATCAGGTTTGAAAGTTGTGCAATCATGCAATGGATTGCTATTATGTAGTAGCTCCCGTTATTACAACAATTTCAATTATGATTATTACATTTATAATCCTACAACCAAACAATTTGTTACTATTCCTTTACCAAGTAACCTGCAGAATGCTAGAATTGTATGTCGTTTGAGCTTAGCATTTGATCCAACCAAGTCACTTCACTATAGAGTTGTATGTGTTCGAAACCCCGACCCATGGCTCAACATTTCGGATGATCCGGAATCGGACTATGTGAGCCAACAAATCGAAATATACTCCTCCCAAACTCGTTCCTTGAGACTCTCCGGTAAATCTTTCCTTGCCCATGTCAACACTGGGTTTGGTGGTGAGCTGTTTTGCAATGGTGCCATTCATTGGCTTGGTGCATGTAACAATACTTCTTTCTATTTCAACGCCGAAGAAGAGGAACTTCGAGATTTGCCAATGCCATCAATTCCCGATGATTGGGAATGCCTTAGGCGGGTTCTGTATTTCGGGGAATCTCCAAACCATTTGCATCTTATCGAAATATATCCACCTCCAACAAGTCGATTCAGTGTGTATGAGGTTGAGAGTGATTACTCTGGGTGGTTTGTGAAGTATAACATTGACCTTGATCCACTAATGGTAAGGACTTATCGGGATCCTTCGGATTTGAACTATTACGCGTTTTCCATTTTTTATATTGTTAGGGAAGCAAATGATGAAGAATCATACATGGTATTGCATATACCTGAGAAGGCTGTTCGGTATAGTCTAAAAGATGGCAGCTTCAAGAAAATATGTGATTTGGCTGCAAATGAAGCTGAGTATAGGAGCAGCCCTGCTTTGATTTTATTGGCCTATTCTTGTGTTGGTGAATTCATTCAAACTCTCATCTCCTGTATCACAACAATCTTGAGAATAAAATTTATTATTACTTTCCATCCTACCAAATTATATATGAATTTTATTGCACTATTTATTTCTAAGCTTGAATTTTCAAAGTGGGGTGTGTTTAGCATTTTCGGACAAATAAAAAAAAACAGATTTGACGTGACAATGAGGAGGAGCACGATGACGCGATGGATGAGCATTTGTAATCCTATTTAGAGAGTTGACGGAATATCTTTTGCATAATATTTGATGAAGAGTTTTTGGAATACATTTTGAGGGAGTTTTGTATTTGGGTTTTGAGTTTTGCTTATTTAGATTATTTTCTCCATCTTGTACTCTTTGTCCATGATTTTTTTACTCTTAACTGAGTTTTTTTCACGTAAAATTGATGTGTTCTATCTTCTTTCTTTTTTTTTTTCATTGTTTATACAGATCAATTCTTAATAAGTGATAAAATAAAATTTTAGGTTTAATCAAATTGGTTAATAGAGACTTCCTAAAAATGTTACATTCAGCAAATTCAGCCATGCTTACAATTGTCTCAATGCTATCCAAGTAAAAAATGAATTGATACTTTTTTTTTTTCCAAGATTGAATGGAATGTGTTATGGGTAAATTACAATAATAATCCCTAAACTCTTCTTAAGCTCAATTTTCGAAAATTGAGCATGTGGTCATAAAAATTCTAGCTCCAGGTTTGTTGGCTTGTTAATTCTGTCTCCTTCCTTGGACAGCAAACAGCATTGTCATTGTGATAGTTGACTAATTGCATTTTATCATATCATAGCAAATCCTTAATTGTATATTCAACCATAAATCCATACATACACCCAATGTGTTTTATGAAAAGGCACCCATGTGCCTCATTATCAATGTTTTTCATTGGCTATGTAATATCTGACTAAACTTCTTCTCTCCATTGTGTTTATGAATTGCTTGAAACTGTTGATTCGTGAAGCAATTCTTTTTTCAATCCTATTGGGTAATCGGATACTCTATAGTGTGCTCTCCACGAAGTGGCCTCGGATAGAATTGACGAGATCCGACAAACATTCCCCTAATGCGGAGGCTATTGCTAATAACTATGATCTTCTGATGCATATTTTTGCTTGTTTACCTATTAAATCTCTGTCACCTCCGATCCCAAATTCTCTTGTTGCCTTTTTGTCCACATATCAAGGCTTATCATGGAGAAATCGAGTTCTCCAATCATCAAACCTGAATATGGCCTCATCCCTTTTGGAAACATGTCATCAACCGATGATGCTACCTCTCTATGTATCTTGATTTCATTAACCACCCTTCAGGTTAAAAATTTAATGTTTTAGTTAGTATTTTCTTTTTTAAAAAATAAGTAATTTGATTATTTTTGAAAGGTTAATGATCAAATTGAGCTTAAAAAAAGAACAAATACTAAATTGACAAAAAAATATAAACGTTGAAGGCTAAATTTATCATTATGAGTTAGACTTGATTAAAATATGCCATAAGTCCATATACTCTTCACAAATTTGGAATTTAGTGTTTGTACTTTTATTTTCAGGAATTTAGTATTTCTACTTTTCAGATTTTAAAATTCAAGTCCAATTGTTAGCATTGTTAATTTTTTTATTAAATTTATTGGTGTGACATTTTAAAATAAATAAAATGCTCACTTAGTAGCTATATAACTACAAAAATGACATTGTAATGAACTTGAATTTAGCAAAATAATTTTAATATCGTTAATAATTGGACCTGAATTTTGAAATATGAAAGTAAATGTATTAAATTCCTAAAAATAAAAGTACAAAGACAAATTTTAAATTTTCAAAGAATACAAAAACTTATGGCATATTTTAACCCTAACATTTAAAAAAAAAGTGATATGTTCACTTAACATTCTAACTTAAACGCGTAGTATTGCATGTAATTAGTGAATAGGGTATGAAATCAAATAATTCGTGTTAAGCTACAAATGAGTATGTCATGTCATACAAGGACCTTTTTGTAAATAGTATATTGACTGCAGATAGCATATTAATTAATATGTATATATTTTTGAGGGCTGGAATTAATTTTTATATTTTTACGATAATAAAAGTGAAATTTTACTATTTTAATGGCCTATATCTTTATAATTTTAAAGGTTTAAATCAATTTTTCTCATTTTGAGGAGTTAATGTGTAATTTTACTATATATTAATTTAAAATTTTAAAATTATAATAAAACTAAAGGTGAAATTTTTCATTTTAGGCGGACTCCACCCAAGTATATATATAGGAAATTAAAACTTCAATAAAAAAAAATCATATATTATAAATGGATTTTCCAGAATTTTTAAATCAACAACTGACCAATTCCTAATTTGTTTATAATCCTTGCAAGTCAATGATTCTAGGCGTACCCAGAAATCTTCAAACTACTCCATTGCTTGAAGAGGAGTATTGAGAAAGCAACTTTATCATATTTCTACATATATAGCTTTAATGTGTTGACACATGACACAATTCCTTTTCAATCTTATTCAGTATTCGAATACTCTTTAAAATATGCTCTCTAGGAAGAGACCTCGGATGCGAATTATCCGAAGATCCACTAAACATTCTCAAAATGCTGAGACCATTGCCAATAACTATGATCTTCTCATACAGATTTTAGTTCGTTTACCTGTTAAATCTCTTCTCCGATTTAAATCTGTTTCGAAAACCTGGCACTCTATCATCTCCAATCCCGAATTCTCTTGCCATCTTTTTCCTGACATATCGGGCCTCGTCATGCGGAATTTGGGTTCTCCAGCCGACAAACCTGAATATGGCTTCATCCCTCTTGGAAACAAATCATCAGCTGATGATGGTCCCTTTTAAGTATCTGGATTTCATTAACCACCCATCAGGTTTGAAAGTTGTGCAATCATGCAATGGATTGCTATTATGTAGTAGGTCCCGTTGTGACAACAAATCCAATTATGATTATTACATTTATAATCCTACAACCAAACAATTTGTTATGATTCCTCTACCAGCTAACCCGCAGGATGCTAGAATTGTATATAGTTTGACCTTAGCATTTGATCATACCAAGTCGCCTAACTATAAAGTTGTATGCGCCCGAGACCCTGACCCATGCTCAACATTTCGGATGATCCAGACTCGAACTTCATGAGCCTACAAATCGAAATATACTCGTCCCAAACTCGTTCCTGGAGACTCTCCGGTAAGTCTTTCCTTGCCCATGTCAACACTGAGTTTGGTGGTGGGGTGTTTTGCAATGGTGCCATTCATTGGCTTGGTGCATGGAACAATACTTCTTTCTATTTCAACGTCCAAGACGAAGAACTTCGAGATTTGCCAATGCCTCCAATTCCCGATGATTGGGAAGACCTTAGGCAGTGTCGGTATTTCGGTGAATCTCAAAACCATTTGCATCTTATCGAAATATACCGACCTCCAACAACTCGATTCACTGTGTACGAGATTGAGAGTGATTACTCTGGATGGTTTGTCAAGTATACATTAATCTTGATCTACTAACAGCTGCATATCCAGGAATGGTACGGACATATTCCGTTCCTTCGGATTTGACTTATTATGTCTTTTCGGTTCTTTGTATTGTTAGGGAAGCAGATGATGAAGAATCATACATGGTGCTGCATATACCCGAGAAGGCTATACACTACAATCTAAAGGATGGCAGCTTCAAGAAGATTTGTGATTTAGATGCAGATGAAAATGGTTATAAGGGCAGCCCTGTTTTGATTTCCTTGACATATTTTTGGGCTCATCATTTCATCCAAACTCTCTCTCGTGTATGAAGGATTACTTATTACATAGTATATATATTTATATATGCATGTATGCACCTATATATACATATATGCAAAACAAACAGAATCTTAGATATTAAAGGCATTACATATCAAACTTAATTGCATAATTTGCAATTAATGCTACAAGAATGCATCCATATCTTTTTCCATCAATTCTATTGCTGTATGAAATAAACAAATGCTAGCAAACAGTTTTACTTTTAACTGTGATATAATGAAGCCTTTACAAGCATATTAGATTAGCACGAGCCACCATTATTCCTTTCTTTCAAATATTTTCCCTCTTTCCCCACATCAGCTTCTTCCCATTTTCTACCTTCTGACTGAATGAGCTGAGCTACTCTCCAATGGGGTGAACATGAAATTCCCAGAAAACATGGCTTCTTTATCTGCAAATTAAATCCCAAATTTTAGGTTAAGTTTGAAGACATTGGATTCAACATCATAAACTCAAAGTTCCCAATAAATAATCACCGTCAATTAGTAAGTTGGACTGATAAAAAATAGCCTACCAGTTAACGAGAGGCAACTGACTTCACGACGAACATACCTTGCCATCGCCTGCAGACAAAAACATAAATCAACTCAAAATAAACTTATGTTGTTCATACTGTATTTCATGTTATGAGCACAGTCGTTCTTCTCCAAGAGGTTAAAATATGGATGCATTGGCATTTCAAAAAGGAACTAAAGAAAATACCTAACGAACCAACACCACATCCTACATAACTGTTAATTACAATGGCATAAAAGAAGAGATCGGAACATGCCTGGACTGTACGTAACGCGGCAGCATCTGGCTTGGATGTACCATCATCAGAAAAGATATTCCTGCAAAATTCCAAACCAATGTTTGAAGCTGAGTAAATTCATTGCCAAAAATGTACACCAAATGGTGATGCAAGTAAGATCAGGTTTGATAAGCCTCAGAAGGACTGAGAGTGGCTACAACTTCATTGCACCACCCAAACTGAAAAAGGGGCCAAGTCTAATTCTTACATCATAATTTCATGGCTATCCACCGGGAATCACCAAGTTTCAGTATAACAAATTACACATCTAGTTACTGTAGTTCTAAATGGCAGGCATATAAATTATTAAACAAAACTAAGCTTCCTTGCATAGGCACAGAATTAAAAGAGAAGTTGCAATGAGGACAACCATAAATGACCGGAACAAGTTCCAATAAAGATCTTACCTCCATATAACCTCTGTTAGCTCCTCGTGTGTAGCCTCCGGAAGCAAGGCAGCATCATAAGCAACAATATTTCCATAGAATATCTTCTCCAATTCTTTCATCCATTTCGTCAAAAGTAAGTTAACCTGCCATTTCAAAGATAATAAAACTTGCTTCACAACAACTATTCAAGTCTCAAGCGATATAACAGCAGATCAACATACCCCAGCTTTAGATACTCTGAGCTCAACATCATGATTATAAATCTCATAGACGTATTGTCCTAATTCAACACCATCTTTTCCTTCAGCTTTCAACCGGCGTAAGCAGAGCCACATATGAAGTACAAGCAGTGAAAACGTCATCCTGAATGTCTTCTCCAAGTTAAATACTGCAGATAAAAAAGACCAATGTTACTGCCAACAAAAGGAAAATCCAAAAATTTAATAGAAGTTTTCATATATAAAAATAAAAGAGGATAGAGACCTTCATAAATAGCAGGTTTATCAACTTGGGAAAGGACACGCCTATATATAACATTAGCCCCTCGAATTGACTTGCTTTGTTTACTATAGAAAAGCATCATCTTGAGAACAATACGCCTAATGCCTTCATACTTTGGGTCTTCCACTCTAAGGGGAGAATCTGGGGCCAAAGCCAATGAACAAGGCTTAGACCAAAACATTTTATCCAAATTTACCTATTCAAAAATAAAAATCGAGATCATAAACAACCCAATAAAAGATCTTGAAGAGATGTATTGGTATAAATTCATATTGGGTATATTTTTTGAGAGAAAATAAAAGATGTTACCAATGATTTGGTAGGTGGGAAGGAATCAGCAGGAGCAGGTGCAGGTGCCACAGCTGCATAGCTTTGGCGATGAATCAAACTGAAATCTTTGCCTAAGTCAATGGAATTGAATGATCGTAGCTTTGAGAGATGGGTTAAAGCTCTGCTCCATCGAGGTAGCATTTTTCTTTTTGAGAAATGAAATCTGATTTCCTTTTACAATCCAAAGGGGGTATTGCTTCAGCTTTCAAAGCCCTAAACCCTCGCTCACTGTAACTGAGCCACACTCGAAAACGATAAAGAGGAAAAGTCAGTAAATCGTGCGGTGCATATTAACTGATCAAACAACCTCGATACTAACACCAGATTTATCCACGTCACCCAAAAATATAATAATATAAACGTATAAAATATATAAAATGTAATAATTCATAAAAAAAATCAGAATAAGAATTTTTTAAGGATTTTTTCGTTAAATTTGACAATAAAAGTCTACTTTGTTACTTAAATTTTTTTTGTGTTTATTTTGGTATTTAAATTTGACAATTAAATCTATTTTTATCTTTAAACATGAATTTCGTCATTTGTATTTTGTTACATGTGCTTTTTGTTCACTTAGATACTTGAACTTAGTAACTAAATCCATTTGAGTCTTTAAACATGATTTTCTCAAATTCTGATTATATGACCATCATTCTTGAAACATAATAAAATTAATCAATTAGACTAATTAGATTAAGAATTAACCTATATCTTGCTCCAAACAAGGCTAAACCGATTAAAATAAAAAACTAGTCAAAACCAATAAAAATAAAAATGAGACAAAATTAATTGTTAAACAAGTTGAACCAATTTAATAGGTTTCTATTTTCTTATTTTTATGAATTTTAATTATTTATTTAATTATTATTACTCTAAACAATTAAACCAATCAAACCTATCAATTCAAGAATTAATAATTTAATTGATTTAATTAGAATATTGTATATAACATTCACGTCATCAATTGAAAAGCACCGATATCAAATTTTCACATCATAAAATTTTTATATTTTTAAATTTAAAGACAAAAAAATCTAATTAGCAGATTAAAATACCGAAAAACAGATACTAAAATAAATTTAGAGGCTAAAAGTTGATATTAAATCAATACTTAAATTTTACAATTTAGCAAATATAAAAATTAAATCATATGATATTATAAAATTTCGTTAAAAAAAATTCAGATGATTTTGACACAAATCTCTAAATGCTAATATTCAACTATTACTGGTATCTCCATCATAATTTGTACCCTTTTATTCTTCACTCCCACCAAAAGATAATTAAAGACTGCATCTGGATTATGATGAATTATGCATCATAATTACTCTTGTTCATACGAAGTACAAACAAACAGCTGCAAAAGCTTCATAACAAAATTAAAAAATTAATTATATTACATTAACAAAACTGTCAAAACTGGTATAAAATAAATGAAGGATTGGCCAAGGCGTACAAAATTTGGCAGGTACTATTTAACCTTTAACTTAAGCTTCCTATAATAACTAGTTTTAAACTGAAAGTTGAGACTTGCTGTCTTGCATCATTCAACCCTTTTCTCATACAATGGTTTTTCCCCGGATAAATGAAAAATGGGGTAATGGTTTACCATATCCTGACCGTCATCAGAGGTATTCGCGAAGGTTTTCACCACTCATAGTCTCCATCTCCTTGAGGATATCTTGTGCCAATGATTTGACCGGTAACTCCACATCTTCCAGCAATTCACCTAGGAAGGGGATGGTTTCTGGTAGCAGTACCAAATATTCTTCTTTTAATTTCTCCAGAAATTCCCTAACTATTCTCAACCCCAACACTCGAGCACGCATCTTCTCACTCCGTGTTTGCATCAATACCTGTCGTATTTGAAATAACAATACAAGTCAACGTGGAAATGCACAAAAGGTTTGAAATGATCAGCTGTTGAACATATTAGATGATATGAGGGCTGTGCAACAAGGTATCAAAAAGACTGCAATCCCGAGCTCAAAAGGGCAAAAAGGATAGAAAACCACCTCGTGGTTCAGGGGCTTCCACAGCAGGTCAGTTCCAGCAGTAATAGCCATCTGACCTATGCAAACAACCAGCAAGTCATCTACTTCCTTCAGAGACGGTACATCGGTTTGCTCTTCAACGGAAGTTGGAGGCTCAATGACAAGCTGAGAAACAATGGGCTTCAATAAAACCTGCATACGAAATTCAAAATGTTCCATCAGTTAAAACAATTAGAATCAGGATAAGCAACCCTAACCAATTGAATTATCAAAGCCATTCAATTACCCATAGTTTCTAAATAAGATGATACACAAAGAATGCTCAGTAAATAGATGAAGGGCAACATATACAAGATAAAGGAATTGTAGGCATCTGAAAAGTGAAATCCTTAAGATTTCACAAGTCAATTACCCAAGGGTCACCTAGATATGAGATTGAATACATACATATATGTGTGTGTATAGTTTTAAGGAATAATTTAACATATACCTACACTTTAATTAGAACCAACTCCATGAACTATAAAAACTACAATTAAGAAAATAAGATTTGCTAACCTGAAAGTTTGATGAATTGAGAAACTTCTGCCTTCCAGTGTCATGGAGAAAACATTTGTGTAGTGATGATAAGATCAATGCCCTAAGATGCCAACTTTTAAGTGATACGCCGCCATTTACAATATTCCCATCCTCCTGAACCTTGGGTTTCTTTTTCTTCCGTACTAAATCAGAAGCTTTATCTGCAGAATCACTAAGCAGCTGTACACAACTCTTGACCAAGTACTTGAAGTAGGGGACAAACAAAGACCTGCATTTAGGAAGAACAGCATATAACTCTAAACCAACTGATTAATAAATAATAAGCACATATATAAAAGCGAGTTGTTCTAAGCAACAGAGAACTATTGCAGAATTTCTACGATAAAAGGAGTTCCATGTCTGATATGACCAAGTCCTGAATAGAACAGCACGTTATCAAATTTGTGTATCTGATATTTTCATGCATCAATTTTCATAACCAAAATGTACTCATCTAGGACCACAAACCTTCAATATACAAATGACAGAAAAAGTAGAGAACAGAAACGAATTTCGAAAGGAAAATCGTTGAGATCTGGAACTGATGAAGATAAAGGTGAACCACACCACTAAGAAGACATATTCAGAAATTAACCATAACTCCGCATCAAATATGAATCAGAAACTTGAGAAAAATTTAATTACCTATGATTCTCCACAAGTTTATTAACCAGGCTATAGAATGATATAGCCCTGTCAATATTCATGGTTCCACTACCAGCAACATCTTGAAACTCCGTCTCGGCCCACTCAATACTCTTGGCAAAAAGAGGTTTAAACATATTCTCTGTTAGTTTCATTGTAAGAGAAATTATCGCATTGATAACGCTTTTTTCTACAGCATCAATAGTTTGAACTGTAACAGGATGTTGCCGACGCAAATCAAGAGCAACCATGCATTGGTCAAAAATCTTTCCATAGGAGCCACTAACTGATGTCCTATCCATTTTACTAACTAGATCTGCTAACATTTGGAAAGCAATCACCAAGCTTGAATCTCCAGATTTAACAGCACCCGAGTATATCTTTAGCAAAGGCTGAAAAGTAAGTCGAACCTGGAAACAAAATCAGAAGAAATAGTAACAAGGATTAGCAGGCAGAATAAGTGGGAGTTTCCAGACGGAGAGAAAGAGGGGAAAACAGAAACTGAAAAAAATAATAACTAAATGAAGACTTACAGGTATCTTATCAGTCAAGAGCTTTCGCACTAAATCAGCTCTGGTTTTCAGCTTTAGATCTGAAGCTGACACATATGCAGGATGAAGTACCATTAGTTCTATGATATCTCCAAGATATGGGTTTAAAAATCCCCCAAGCTTCTCAACAACTGCTTCCAAAGTTATAAGAATAGACAGCAAAATGGAAGTAGATTCATCACTTCTGCTTTCTAAATTGGAACTCTCAGATATTCCACGAGACTTCCGAATAACATTTTCCATCATACAAGGAAGCTCAGCCAGAGCCTTTGGTCCAAGGACATTAACCAATGTGCCAGTTGTTTTAAGGCAGCTGGAAGAGACAGCCATGTTGTCTGAACTGATGCCTTTCGTAACTGATGCAAGGCACATGCCAAAGACTGAATGATTAGAAGAAAACCTCTGTGCCAGGATATCCAGTGTTGAAAGTGCAGCCAGTTTCAATGACACATTTGATTCATCAATAGAATCATCAACTATCTGAACAATTTCTGTACACATCTTCTGAAAATATTCAAGAGCAGTATCATCCAAATGGAGCTCATAGCTATTTGAATTTGGATCCAGATCTCTTTTTTCCTTGCACTTTGACTTAACAGAGACATGGTCCTTAAGTGTTTCACATAATATCTCGAGAGCCTGTTTGCAAGTACAGCTTATTGGTTAAATAATAAGCTCATTGTTAAGAATTTAGAACAGTATAAAAGTGACCAAAAACAACCAACATTTTGGGATACACTGTTACAGATTTGAATTGTGCAAAATTTTAGGCATAAAACACAAACTTGCACCTCGTAATGGAAGATATCTCAGTCCCAAAAATCCAAATCCCCAAATTTAATAGAAACAGAAAATTACTGAAGTAGCCACATTACCTTCTTTCTCACAGTGTTATCCGCATTGCCAAGTAATTTGGTGATGTATTCAAAGCATGTGGAAGGCATCATACTCATTGTAATTGTCTTCAATATAGCATGCACACATGCCTTAAATTCTTTCCAACTTCCAACTGGAATTCCTATTTGCTTTCTTCTTGCATCAACAACTTGTGAGAGAAAGACAACCTGCTCTACAAGTTCTCCAAGTTTTCTCTGTAATAAGCAAAACAATATTCATATCCAGATAATGCTTCTGACTACCATAAGAATAAAATGAGAATCAGAAAACACATACAGTCAGCTAATTGGTCAGGCAAACGAGTTAGAAAGATAATAGATTTTAATTTTCCAAGTATAAGAATTAAGAAATTTTACAAAATAAAAATAATAATAAAAGATCATGAAAGTTACAACCAAATTAATGAAATGAAGCATTCTAAATTAAATCATCCACCTAAAATAGGCTACTATCATGTTACATGGATTCCAAGTTGTGAATCGGAAAATACATGCAAGATCTAACCCACCATAATTGTGTAAAAGGAGTAATGCTGACAAGACTTTATCCTTTCACTGAATAGTTCAAAAGTGGCTTACAAAAACTAAAAGAAATGATCTTCACTCATGGATATAAAAAGCAAAAACCAACCAACTTCAGAGTTATTGACCTCAATTGGGTTAATAATTGGCTCAACTTGTTCATAATTGAGTAAACCTCGAGGTTAAGTAGCTCAATTAACAAGTATTCTAATACTCAACTTTTGAATATTAGTGAGACGCATGTATATTCTTAATTGAGTTCATTCTTCATGATAATCAAACTAACTAGTGCCCAGCTCGAAGGCAAGGAAAAAGCTTGGTTGACCTTGAGCCTTACATTCTATCACTTCGACTCGATATACCCCTATTCAATCTATCCACAACTTCTATTCAATTAGATACACAGATTTTTTGAACGAATAGCACATAGTGTCAAGTAATTTGTCAAAAATGAAAAATGAAAATATTTTTCCATGGTAAAAAATGAACAGGGTTAGTCATTATATATGCACATGCATGAAAATCTGGTGAAACACCAAGTTCGGTCTGCAATATATTGGCTAACTATAAAGGACGAGAAATTCTAAAAAGCATATGGGCTTATACCTGGATGCTATCTGAGTTCTCCCTAGATTCAAGCTTCAATACAAATTCTGGGTCTTGCAATTTGTATAAAACAAAATGCATGGCAAAGAAGAATTGCATAAACACTTCTTGAGTGAGATCATTCGGTCTCATTACTTGAAGAACCTTTAATATAGAAGGAAGCCAAACCCGGCACGAGTACTGCCCACATATTTGTATGGCAAAGGCATACTCCCAGTCTTGGTGTGCAGAATACAAGAAACTATCTGAAGAGTATGTATCTGTAAGGCAAGATAGTCCTTTTCTTGAAACTAATGAACGGAAAAGGAGGACAAACAATGAAGACAAACTATCAATCTCCCCCAAAATCCTGCAGAAAACGAAGTTAATTCAAGCAAACACTGAAAATAACCAACTGAAATAATCAAGTTCTAAATTTAGATGATACCTCAATAAGAAAGCAACAATCGACAGCCTTCTATGGTCAGCAATTTCAGGCAATATGTTTACGAAAATCTGACCAAAGCCAAACTGGAGTGTTAGAAACAACAAATCCAGATATAGATAAACAATGAAAATATTTAAGATACAATTACCTGAAGCAAGTTTTCTGTATTGTTGGCCTTAGACAGCCAGCATGGAACAACAGCAGATATAAGATCTTCAAACACATGTTGAGAATGGCTATCAATCTGTAGATAGATGTTCAGAACAGAATAATTTTTAAATAAAAATTCATTTAAGAATGCAAATAAGGTTTCGAAAACTTTGAAATAATTCATATTCCAAACAAGGTGAGTTTTAAATTGATGGGATAACAACGATTTGCATTCAAGACGTTGTCCAGGATTTCTTTAAAAGTTAGTAAAGTATAATGAGAAAATTGACTAATTGGATACAGTTCAAGACATATAAAGCCAAAAGATAGTTTGATAAACCTGTGAGACTGCAGATTCTCCAATAACCATAAGTATATCCAGTATGTGCTCCAATATCCTATTAGGAACTAACTTTGCAATAGTGGATAACAGGGTAAAGACATGATTGCGGGTTACTCCATCCTTCGTCAAACGAGCACAATCAACCAGCAGTTTGATATCAATTTTATCCATTATGCCATCCTGCCAATGACATAGGTGTTATCTAAAATCAATAAAGAAAAAAGGAAATGAAACAAAGGGAACTAGATGCAGTGTAATGTTCTACACTTTCAACTGCAGAACAGTAGGCATACCTTCAGGGAACTACTTTCATCCATGAATGAAGCAAAAATATCATCCAGAATTAACAATAATATTTTCTGTACATCAACAATTACAGTAGACTTCGACTGAGGAACACCAGAAGTTTGTATCCAACTTCCATCTTGAGCGAGAACACCATGTACCCATTCATCGGAGAATGCTTTCCTGATAAGCTTAAATAAGGGACCGACAAGGAACTGCCTAAAACATTTAACAAAATACAATTATTTTGTGGAGGAATTAGACTTGATTGGAAATGGCAAGGCTTCAATTTTAAACAAATATCACAAAAACAAATCGATGGAAGTAGAGAAATATCATTTGTAGAAGCAGACCTGTTTGATATGTCTTTCTTCAGAAGCAACACATCAAGAAGGGAGCTAAGAAAATAGAGAGTCTGTTCTCCTTTAAAAACTAAATCATAACCAGGCTTTGGATTAGCGGCTGATTTCTTTTTCTTCTTTCCATCAGCTGAAACAATTGCGACTGGATCCTCCTTACATACAAGATCAAGCATCTCACCTACTGTAGACGAAGCAATCTATAACATCCAGAAGAATGCAGCTGATTATCACAGTTGCCTTTATACAACAAAAAGAACTCCAAGAGGAACCTATTGTCTAATGTAAAAGCTACAGCATGGGGATAAAATTTATCACACCCTGATCTTGGTGTCATGAAAAGTTTCAAATTACATGATATTTTAACCAAAACATCTTTAAACAACTAAAAACACATTCAGGTTCATTTTGGTCCTTCATTACTGTACTACTGATATAAATCATGGTTGCCGTGCAAAACCAAGAACTTATTGCACGTACATTGCATCAAGCATAGGACAAACTGTAGAAAACTTCTAAAATCTTTTCCAAACATAAATCTGACAGATATGCAAAATTTAGAACTAGATCATCCTATATTTTTAAACAACTTCAAGATTAATAAAATATGAACTAAGAGCTTAGAAGAGCAAATACACTGGCACTAACTATACATACTATTCAAGAAATATTTATATGATTAATCAAAAGAGAAAGGAAAGTGCAATTGTAAAGGAGGGAGAGAGGAACAAACAGTTAAACGTAGCAACGCATCTCTGGTTGCACTATGAATATCACTATTACTGTTGCGAAACAAAAGCACTAGCTGTCGAAATATTTGACCCTGACAAAACAAATAAAAGAAAATTAATGAAAAACCATTCACCCAAGATGAACTTTGCAATTTAGTATTGTATTGAAATGATCAATAATAGCCATCAGCCATTACACAAACAGATTGATAATAAACATCTACCTCATGTAAATTATATAGATAACCATCCACTCTATAGAAATATATCAAGTATCAACCACAACCATCCGCCCTAAGTAGACACAATCAACCCAAAGAACAAACGAAGGGCAAGTATCATTTTCACATCAGGGACAAAGACCCAAAACCGTACAGGATTAGCTACAACTAATTGCACAAAGAGATCGATAATGATTGTGTATGAAAAACTTTTCAAGGATAAGCAAACAATCCAAGCTTTATCCATCAGTGATCAGAATGTACACACACAGCATTTCCCAAGTTCAGTTTAACAATCTAAAATCTGCAGGAACACTTCCACTGGACATATAATACAATCCCTCAGGCTTGTCTGGTCATGGCACAAGAACATATATATTTGTCCTTTTTCCCCCTTTCAACATCCTATTTCAATTCATTAACTAGGTAAAACATTGAAATTTAAAGTAACGCATCCCAGAAAAGTAATAGAAGTTGATAATAATAACCTGTGCCTCATTTGTCAAGCCACTGTAGAATTGACTGTTTAGCTTTTGTAAAACAGTAATACAGGGTTCTTTAATGGCAGGGTCTTCTGGAGACTTAGAATCCAACTGAAACAAGAAATATAAAAGCTTTGGATTAAGTCCTGAAATCCTAGTTCATAGATACAAGTTGAGAGGAGGTTCATACTTGCAATGCCTTGAACACATGTTCAGAAAACTGTCCACCAAGAGATGAGGGCATAATACACATCTAGGACAAACAGAGGACAAAATCATCATTGAACAGCTATGATCATAAAATCATACTAAAATTTAATGATAAAAAATACAGAGATGCATGCCTATCTTAAAGCCATATAAGACAAACCAACTAAAACCTTACCTCCAAAAGCAAGCACAGGATCATAATTTCAGTTTCTGACAACTTGAGGGATGAGTTTTCCAGTTCAAAATAGCATTGACTTCGTTTTCTCAGAAGCAGAGATAATAATGCCTCAATCTCTTTAACATGCAGAATAGCATTGCCTAATCCTTTGAGCAAAGATAAAACCTTTAGCTGCCAACAATATCAAACCAATAAAAAAATTTCAAGTCATTATCACTCGTCACACATGAAAATAACAATAATCCCTGAAATAATATCACTTAAACAGGAAGGAAAAATAGGGAACAGCTAAGAGGGCAAACCTTTCCAGATTCAGAGAGATTTAGAGCAGAACTTAATATGAAAGCCAGAATTTTCTCCTTTGTAGATTTATTAAATCTGAAATAGAATATTTAAAGAGAAAAATATATTATTAAAAACAGCATAGCCTGATTATACAATTTAACGCATGGAAACAATTATATGTTATGAATAGCGCAGAACAATTTAGCTAAAGACAACATAAAACTCAATTTCGTGTATCATGACATTATTCTACCAGATCTATTGAACACAATAGATGCAAGTACATGTAGCAATCGAAGATTACATTTACAATGCAAACTGTTCACTCCAATAAACTAAAGGAATATCATTTTTAGTGAATAAGTGAAGCCATTTCAAGTGGTACAATGACTAGGCTCTAATTATTGTAAATGCCCAGCAATAAATTATTTTAGAGAAGAAACAAAGCATGCAAGTACCTTTGCTCAATGTTTGGAGAAACCAAAATGCTCTCACAAGACGAGCCAAGCAAACATGTCAAGAAAGAAGGGAGAAAATTCTTGTCAGATAATATAAGCCTCTTTTGCTGAACCATCAAGCCCAAAAGTTCATCAAGAAAATGGCTCCAAATTGCAGTATTTCCTGTTAATAATCCAATTCCAGTTATAGTTTAAATAAAAAGGTGAATAAACATAACCATATGAAACAAAAATATCATCCATCATACCATTTTTCTTGCTGGAGAAGTCCACTTGACACCACAATTTATATAGCTTTTCAATACAGTCCATGGCAGCAATCCTAGTAGCCTGAAAACAGGATCTCACATATTTATACACAATGAAGAACTCAAAAGAAAAGGGAGACCATCATGAGCTCCTAAGACAAGCCAGCATTTAAAAATTTTGAAAACTGGTGAAACCTGATTGTCACTGGTGAGTGGAAGAAGAAGTGAGGGAAATTCAGCCAAAAGTTCAAATGGTAGTCTATCATTTAGCTGAGAACAGAGAAATGAGAAACAATGAAGGCTCTCTACTTGAACTGCAGCAGGAACTTCTGCAAAATCAATAACAGACATAAGCTTAAGCAACAGTCTCTTCAAATTCATTTTACATTGTAACTTTGCAAGGATAAATGCATGTCACCCTTGAAAACTGAAAAAGAACAAGGGGAAACCAGAAAAACACCTTCTGCTGTATAAAACCTAGACAGAAATCGAACAGGTGAAACTTTGCACTTTGTAAGGAAGCCATGTAGATGCTTCTCAACAAGCTCTTGAAGGTGTTTCTTGAATGCATCCTTCAAACTAGAACCAGCTACGAAGATGAAGAAATCCTGAACTCGGGTAATACCATTCTCATTGTCGTCCTAAAGAGAAAAGAAAAGGTCAGGGTGACGCAACAGAACCAGCAAATCAGCAACAGAAAGCAAGAAAAGTATCACCAACCAGAAAGAATTCAGCATTGACTGCTGAATCAAGTAACGTCCAGAATAGGCATATAAGAATATTCTTATTTACTGTATCAACATCAGCAACAAAAAGCTGATCTAGAAACTTTTTGCAATCCCAATCAAGCATCTCTTCATTGAACTGACAAAACAAAAGAAGAAAATTTGAATAATTTGAACAAAAAAGTAAAGAGCAATTTAACACCAAATAATAACAGAAAAATTGACTTCAACCTCATGTAGAGAGTTGCCAAGTGTAGACCCAAAAGCTTCCCACTGAGACTTCAGAACCGGAAAGCAAGCATCAAAAAGTACCAAAAATTTTCCATCTAATAGATAAAAACATACAGAACAAACACTTAGTATAGGTGCAAAAAGCAACAGCAAGGCAAAAGAAAACTTCAGGTAAATTATCATGAGATATATGAAGCAAAGAGTTTAACAAAATTACAAAGTTTCTTCACTAACAAATCAATTTTACATTAAATCACCCACCAAAAGCAAACATATTTATTAGGCTAAAGAAGTATCAAAAAGTTGCACATTAAGTTATCGATAATATGGTAAAACTGAAATGTTAGCATAAAAGCAGAAATCCCAAGACTCATGCATTCCACCAAAACAGTAAAGAAACATACTGTTTATCAACATAGAAAATGACTGCATCAGAACCAAAAAGAGAAGGGTCTTTGATGATTTAAAGTTGTCGCAACTTCTGGTAAGCCAAGGCATATACTCAGTAGGTTGCATCAAGAACTCTTCCGATAGACTTCTAACAATTTCCATATTAACTGTAGATACAGTGCCACGCTTCTGCATTTTCTTCTCAAATCTGCCAACAGCCTCCGCATCAACTGAGGATCCTGACAGTAATTTCTGCAACTTTTACAATTTCAAAGTTATTCAGCACACATAGAACCTAATAGGTGAACAAATATAATTAGTAACTGAAATTTAAAGTGAAAAACAAGTAGACTACAACCTTAGACTTTCATCTAAATCAAATGTTACTGCTACCTCTAAAATTTTGACAGCTATTGATCCCCCAAGGCCAAAATACATAGCAATTTGATATAGTATGAGGCCTTTGCAGGCCATTAGAGGGAGATTGTTCCAGTTCCGAAAATCAATATTAAGTCAAGGTATGACCAAATAAAACACAAATCCGAAACTCAATACCAATTCATCAGCCAAATTATATTCTTGTGATCTTATCACCAATGGGTTTTAGGATGGATGCTTAACATACAATTAAAAGTTGCAGACACAAAAATGGCAGCCAATAACACTCTTACAGCCAAAAGGCCCACGTTTCTTTATAAAAGGAAGAAGAAAAGAAAGGGAAGACTCACCACTTCCTCCCCAGATGCAGCTGCAAGTGTCTGGAAAAATGGCCATTTTATTGTCTTGGCCAAATCCAAAACCTTCAAGCTCAACCTATGAGTCTGCACACAGGTAAATTTATTACATATCAATTAAGAACAGAAGTATGGGTTAATAGGTCCCAATAGGGCACCTTAAGAAATTAAGTAATAAAAGTACCTCTGGCAAAATTAGTAGTAGTGAGAATATCATGGAAGCAACTTCTTTCAAATAATCTATCTGATCATGGAAGCTGAGCATGGCAATCTTTAGGAATGAAACAGGAACATCACAAGACAAAGTAGAGTTAACTGACGAACCTGAAAATGAAGAGCATAAATCATGAGAAACAAAGCCATTGCAACTCTGGTGTGCTAAACCCTCACTATTTCATAAATTCAACTGAACAAATCCTAGGCAGTAGACAGAAACTATTACCACTGCTTTTTATCTAACATGACCTCATTTAATTCACGAGCAAGAAAGATAAACCTAGGAGGAACTTCACTCAAGAACTTCTGTTACAAGAGTGTCCAATTTTTAAATGCCTGATAATCTCCTTAGGTCAACCATAGAGCATCCATCATATACCAATATCAGTCAACAAACTCACTCTCTAATCAAATAAAACAAAATCATTACACAATGCTAATCAAGCCCACTGCAGCATCAGAAGGAAAGTAAGCATTTTCTCAACTTGTTTATTTTCTTTTGTTTGGCAACAGATGTAAATTGGAATAATACAGAAAAACCAATGAAGAACCTATACTTCTCTGTTTCTCCAGGAAGTTTAGAGGCAGTAGTGGAGACAGTTAAGATTTCAAAATTCAACTTACTGACCTAATGTCAGAAAACTTAGACATTTCTTAAGCACATCACGTAATGCTTCAAGAAGATCTGAAGGACTAACTACTTCAGTCAATCCATCCACAGACAGAGCAGCTTGAACAACTGTTAAATCATCATCATGAAGCTGGCGCAATACAGCATCTTTAATGGCTACAAGCCTCTGCCAACAGAATCATGGAACAAACATCAGTTGAGAAATGAGATAACCTAATGCACCTAATTTATATAGTAAACATACACAAAAAAATATCTTCTTCCAAAAAGAGCCAATTTACTTGCCAACCGATCTTAATAAGACTGCTACACCAATGTCATACTAAAAGATAGAACGGGTACAAGGGAGAAAAGTGGGACACTACCATTTACTTAAGAAAAAGCACAAAAAGGAGAAGAAAATGTCATCTTTGAAAATAGAAAGAAGAAGGAAACACAAATAATGCAAAGAATGAAAGTCGTTTGCTGCAAGAAGGTATTAAAAAACACCATATCCAAAGAAATTCAGGAGAGTAAAGCAACAACGAAGTAACTTAAAAACATTAGAAGTATCGTCCTGAAAAGAAAGAGTGAATTATTCAAGCACCAGAGACAACATTATCAGATCAAACTAAAGGCTTGAAGCAGCAAATAAGTAACAATTCAGAAACCAAAACTACATGTATAATGCAAAGGAATTACCTGTGCATCAAGAGAATTCATTTTAAGAATAGCAGATCGGTTAAGCCCTGAAAATGTAGCACGTCGAACCTCGGGCTACGTCACAGCACCACAGCATAAGAAGCCTTGAACGTACATTCAAAAAGTCCTAATAATGTGATGCTAAATAATACCTTAGGATGGTGTGATGCAAACCAGATTTTGGACTCTGAGAAGGCTATTGATAAATCTAAATTCCCGTCCAATATTTTACTCAAAAACTCACACACAGTGTCTTCTTTCTTGGATTGTACTTTGGCATCCTATTAGAATAAGTAAAGACCAAAAAAAAACATAAGACCAAAAGCATGAAAAAGATAAAAACAAGCAAAGATATGGAGTCATAGTCAAACTAACCTCTAGGAACTTGTGAACAGCTCCATGAAATTGTGATGGATAATTCTTATTAATAGTAGCTAAAACATTCTTGGCCCAGGTTACTGAAAAATATTTCACAGATGATCAAGAAATATGACATAATTGGCATCAGTGGAAAAAGAAAAAAAGTATGCCTACAATAGACATTTAGCCAACGAAGACCAAAAGTAATAAAAATACAGATATCAAAGTAAATAACGAGTACCCTGAGCACCTGTGAAACAAAATTTAAAGTGAAAGAAAAATGTTGATAAAGTATAAGACACACCTGATTCAGAAGATACCAATTTGCCTTCCCTCTCAGATAATTTCATGCAGGTTAGTAGAATCTTCGAGACAATAGGATCCACTAAATTCCTCAGAGGAACTGAATCTATTACTGATATTAAAGCAAGATGATATGAGTCATCATAAGAACTGCAATAAACAAAAATCAGTTTAGAAGCAGCAAGTATGCAAAAAAGCAGGACAAGTAGCAAAAACTAATCAGCTTCACACCTTTGATCAACCAGAGCTTCCAACAGTATGGCAAGGAATCTATCGATGTTAAATTCCTTGGATAGTTCCAGAAGAACAGCACCAATATCCCTTTCAAAGCATGCAAAAAACCTAGTAAATTACAATTTAACCTGGTGACAAAAGACTTGCAGTACTGCATTAAATTTCTAAACAATGTTTAAAAAACAAGGAGTTACTTGATATCCCTCAAACTTTCCAAAGCCTTCTTTGGGAATACATCAACAGACTGTGACTGCAAAATTTACACAAACTAAATTAAGAAAAATAGAAACTGGACTGATAAAAAAAAAACCTAACATTTATTGCAGGATGACTAGATTCTCAATTTGAGTGACTCCAACTAGAACCATTTTGTAAGAAAGGCACATTGAGCACCTATTCAAAACGCCCCTTTAATCGTATAAAAGGATCCATTAAAAGAAAAAAGTAAGTAATAAGCATCATCTCAAGTTAGTAATTTAACAGAGATAGAATGGCTAAAACACCGACCGAATGAAAATATGGATCAAGCTAATATATTTTTTACATGTGCATCATGAGAAAATCAACATGAACTGTTCAAGGTATGATACAACAGTTGAAACTTGAAACATATAAATGGTTGAAACTGACACAAAGCTCCCTTGTCAAACATGTAAACATGGTAAAAATATGGAAATCAAATTCACAAATGATATGCATGTGAACCTTAAACGAAAAATGCCAAAACCACACCAACAGAAAATGATTGAAACTATTAACTCATAAAGAACAGGATTTCAGGATGAAATTGTTTTTTGCAAATTACATATTTGGCAGGAGCAGGATGCTGTTACCTGAACAAGATTTATCAAAGCCATAAGGGCCAACCGAAACCATTGCAAATCAGTTGACTCTTTTACATCTTCCCTAGCAACCTCAGCAACTGTTCGAATCAAACTATTTACAAGTTTAGGAGCCAATGCCACTTTATTTGCTAGAAATCCAACAATCATCAAAGCACCAGCCTACATAAAAATTGTATATAATTCAATCTAACTACATCTTCAAATCAGCAAACTAAATCTCGTGGGACAAAAACCATAAAACAAAATAGAAGGAATAGTAAAAACAATTTCCAAATAATCACACTTATGCCTTTAAAATACCTTGTGATCAGAACCTCCTTTTGCACCAAATTGAAGACCAGAAGCTACAAACGGATGGATTCTCTTCACAATGTCACTGTCAATTGTTGCAACACAACCCAAAACTTCAACAATAACTGCAGTGCAAAAGCTAACCACTGGTCTTGATGCCTGAAATTTCTTTGTCAGAGATGCCTACAGCAGATAGTAATTCATATGAGAATCACCAGGCTATAGCAACCAAATTACTATATTTTATACAAACAGTAACTTACATAGTTGCACAAGGCCTCCAAAACTCCCATATCTCGAATACATTGTTGCACTATAACAGACCTAGGAGGCGGTGCACCAGAGGCTTTAACACCATCCAAAAATTTCCATTTACTATTCCTGTACCAATCAAGAAAAACAACCCACCATTTACAAACAACTATTCGTGATAACCAAGGGATGATAAAAAGAGAAACTCCACATTTTCCTTACCCTGTGTTGATTAACTGAACTATTCGAACAAATGCATGCGTGTCATGGTATGGAAGCACACATAAAACCAAATCCTCAACATTGTAAACATGAATCCTGTAAATGCCAACGCCAATCAATTAAACATTATGTACAACAGAAAAAATATTATAATAATAACTAAAAATCAACATTTAAAAAACAAAACATTATCACAAAAGGTGAAAAACTAAAAACAGAACATTATCACAGAAGGTGAAAACTAATACTTACTTGTATCGACGTATCAAGTACTCAAGTGTTTTAAGAGAGGCAGAAAGTTGAAGATGTCCTGATAGTAACCGCAAATACGAACTTATCGAGGCATTAATTTGATTATTTTCATCCACTCCCATCAATTCTCTATCCAATTCTTTACTCTTGAGATTGAACAAATCAATCTTGCAGTTTCTAAACCTTTCGTCCACGCCTACTAGAATCTCTAGCCCTAAACACAGCATGAACCAATTTTTTTTAACAAAACATATCATATCAACAACCTTCGTTGAAAGAAATAAGAATTACAAAGCGGGAACTAACCTGACAGTGCAATGTCCAGAATAGTATCAATATCAATATCAGCAGCTTCTTTGGGGTTAAACAAAATGGAAGGGCGAGTTAAAGGACGCTTTTGAGGTTCATTCTCAACTTGAATAAACGTTTTGATAGCCTGTAGCTGAGAAGCTATAGAACTCGCCATTCCTTTCTTGTTTTCCTTTCTTTAACAATCGAAACGAAAGAGAGAACGATTTGGGATTTTTAAGAATCAAAAAAGAAAGAAAAAAAAATGAACTTTCAAACCAAAGAGAAGAAGTAGACTCAAAAACCCTAAGCGCGGCGCCGTTTTCAGGTATGCTCTGGGGTTTAACCGCCTTCCTGAAATTCTCTTCTAAATTTGTGAAGGTTAAATTCGTCATTTCAGAGCTGAAGAGATGCTTTTGGTTTTTCTATTTAGATTTAATTGTGTCCATATCCCTATACTCTTCACATATTTGAGATTTAGTCTAATTAAAATTGCAATTTAAAAAGATTTTATAAAATTATGGTGACTGTGTATTATTATTAAAATAAAAATATTTAAATCCAACTTATAAGGAAACTTTTTTTAAATTTATATTGTTTATTATTGTTAAAATAAATATATGACAATTTAGAAGGATTTTGTAAAAGTAGGGTGATTGAGAGCGAAATTAGCCCTATCTACAATTTTTTCTAAATCGGCTGAGAAGCTAATTGGGCCCAATTGAAAGATTTGAAGGCCATTTACTGAAAAGTCCATTAAACGTGAAAGGCTATTCAGGCCTACCTACTATAGAAATAAAAGACGGGCAAACGTAAACCCACCCAGAAAACCTAGCTATTTTGACTTTAAAATACCTTTAAAACTATTATAAAATTTATATCAATAAAATATATAAAAGCATACGAGTTTAGAATAACTTTTAAATCATTAAAGAATTTACGAAAAATATTACAATTGTCATAATTGCACATTTAGATAGTTAATTTTATCTTATTTTAATTTAAATACAATTCTAAGCATAAAATACGATAAATTAATTAATAATGTTTAATTAATAAATGTTTACATAAAATTTAGATTTAAACTGAATAGAATTCATATTAATTTATAATTATTAATTATAAAAAGCTTTACCTAATTACACATTTAAATAATTTAATTATTAATCATTAATTACAATCATTTTTAAATTAAATTTTAAGCTAGATAGAATTCTAACCATTAAATTCACAATGTAATAATTTAACGGGTAAACTATAAAATGTCACTAAACTTCAGAGAATTTTTCACTGAATTATGAGAAGTTATATTTTGATTACTAAAGTTATCAGCTTATTACGTTTTCGTCACTCATCCGTTAATTATCATTACAGCTTTAACGAAAAAGTGAGATGACACATTAATTGAAGGCTTAATAATATGTTAAATTTTCATTAACCATTTTTATACATCTAAAAAAATATATTATGTTAAATTATCGTTTAAGTTTATTTGATTTTTACTTTTTTGATAATTAGGGAATGGGATGAGGTTATTTGGGATCGAATCTAAACTCTCATACCTATAACATATTGTTCTTATCACTCGTGAAAATTTATTAACAATATAAAGATTAAATTTATTGTTTTAATTTTTATATGAATGCAACAACTTTAATCAAATTCACCTTTTTTTTTTCATAAAAGAAACCTCCTTACTCATTTCCTTTTCCTTCCCATAAATTTTTAAAGAATATGAGTGGTTTCACCACTAGTATTACAGAAATATATTATGACCTTTACTCTTATTACTTTTATATTAATTTATTAGTTTATGGTCAACCTTGAAATTTTAATCTCTTATAATTAATATAAAACAATTAATTGCAGAAAAAAAAACTTTAATGCCTATGCTTTTCTTTTATATTACATGTTTGATTATATTACTTAATACAATTTTATCCCTATCATTTAAATATAAAAGTAATAATATATCTAAATTTGGAAATTTTTAAGAGATGATAAATTATTTGATGCAGGATTTTTCACTCTTGCACAAAAGCAATGGAAGTGGTTGATGCGGGTATCAAACTTGCTAACTTCCTAAAATTTTGTATATGTTTAAAAATTTAATTATGTTTACTGTATTTTTTAGTGGAAACAAGCAGAAAGGATTTTTCAGTTGTAAAATAAATTACTTACTATTTTCTCACTTGATTTTTAATAAGAAATTAGACATTTCTTCGTTATTCGACTAATAGTTTAGTTATGATTCTAGTTACATGGTAAAAGGTAATTTTATTATACTGCTAATCCTAATTTTTATTTTTTAAAAAAATTAAATCTTCTGCATTCATAATCTCTAAAACTGAACAACTTTTATTTAAATAATTTTGTTAATGAATGCGAGGAATCTCTTTGAGTACATTGTTGTTGACAGCTTTAAATTTAAGAAAAATAAGATAATACCTGTGTCACGTACCGAGACTTTAGCTCTAATCACATTCGACCTTAGATTCGTTTTTTCCGCCAACAAGCCTAATTTAGCCTTTGAGTTTCGCATGGGAAAGGCTTGACACATGTGGAAGTGTTTATATTACTCAAAGCTAGCTTGAACATACAAAAAAAGTGAGGAGAGTCTCTACTTATATAGGCAAGTCCTGAATTATCCAATGATTACAATTAGTCCTAATGGATGGTCAATATCACATTCTAGAACCTTCACACCTAACCTTATTAAATGTTATACAATGGTGAAGAGTTCTAGAGCTTCTGAAACATTCTACATGAATCCGATCCTTCTTTGGATTTTTAAAGTGCTTTTTTCATGTTTGTTGAATTCATACTTGATGAGGTGTTACTCACATGCAATACGTGACACTTGTACATTGTATTTGCTTTTAAAGCAACCTAAAACTTTCATGTATAAGTTATAATGTAAAACCCAAGTCTCAACAAAAATACTTTAATTTGATCACGAAAATTTCATAAGCTTAGCCCCTACCAGGAATTGGCTTGCAACAATGGTCTCGATTGTCTAATGCTAGTTTTCTTGTAAACAGAACCACGTGCTAGATGTTCAATTTAATGGCAAAATTGTCATGGGAATCAAAGCTGCAGTCATGAAGTAATTAGGAATTGCTAGTAAAACTAATTTAGCAAGAGTGACTACCAACTAAGGAAAGTTTCCTAATATCCCAATCATTGAGCTTTCTACGCACTTTCTCTAATACGAACTGTAAAGTGTTTATTGTAGCACGCTCATGGAATAAATAGCTGCCTACCTACACCCTCAAATCACCCACTTTCATGAAACTTAGTGTATCACTGATTCTAATAGCTAACTACTCTTCGAAAAATAAACTTGAGTCTTGCGGCACTGACCTTATATCGAGTACATGACTAACTGTTTTAAGTTCACCTTGTAAATTAAATTGTGAAATCATTAGACACATGTAAACTAACTTCACTGGAGTATAATTTTCGGACCAAACTTCTTGATCAATTAAGTGTCCCAGTCCCTCCATGCATAGCACAAATAACATAGGGGTAATGGGTTCCCCTAATGGATGCCATGAATTAGCCGAAATGATTTTATAGTCTCACCATTGTACAGTACCTGAAAAGGATGCTGTAAGAATACAACACACGACCAAAACACAGTGAAAAGCATACATCAACCAAGGTGTTTTCTAGAAAGTCCCATCCTACGTTTTTACCAAATCCATTTTATTAACCATGTATTGACGTCCTGCCAGCTATAAAACTGGGTTGATTTGGTTGCACTAATTTCGACATATGAGGCCGCAATCGGCAATGGATTAACGATAATCTTGGTTATCACCTTGGTTCTTGTTGATCCATTCTAACAGTTGAGGAATTTCCTAAATTGTTTACCAAGAAAAAATATTATTAAAATAGTTAAAAAATTTCTATATAAAGAATCCAGATGTTTGTTAACTGACTAATGATCATAAGCCTATTTTGACTTAACCGCTTTCTTACATCACAGAAATAAACAGTCAAAGTTAACGACTCCACGGCACTCTCATTTCTTACTTTTTATTGTCACTACAAAAAAGAAATTTCCGCAAAAATCACAAATCTTTGAAAGGCTTTTGGATTTTAAATTTTCCAATGGATTTATCGATTTCCAGTCCATTCCGCGGTGCTTTTCCTGCACCAACTTCAACCTTCATCCTCAATCCGAAATCTCGATGTTCCCATTCCTTGAATTTCTTTAAGCATCAAAACTCTTACAGCAAAAATCCGCTTTTTTCCCGCCAAAAAATACCGATCAGAGCTCAGGTTTCAGATCCGGCGGTGGATGATGGGTTTGTCATTGACGATGTCCCTCACTTGACTGATTTCCTCCCTGATTTGCCGGTATTCACTTCACTTTTCAGCCTTCATATTTTATTTTATTTTATTTTTTGCTTTCGTGACTGTTGTTGATTCTTTTTCCGAGTTTGGAATTGTTTTAGTTGGATTAGTGTAGAGAAAATCATTCTTGTAATGATTAGAAATTTTGGCTTCTGTTATTTGGTGTTGATAAGAATAAACTGGAAGAGAAAATATGGAAAAGAAAAAAACAGTCTAAATGAACTCTCCTTATAAAAAATAAAAAAGAATTGAGAAGTACTTGAGTTTAAGTGATTTGGAGTAAAATTAGATGAATGTTAGAGTTATAAAATAATTGAGCTGCTTTGGAAACCATCAATGTAAGAACTTGGAAATTATTTAAATAAGAAAAGTATCAAAATGAAGAGTCTTTGATTTCTAAAAATCTCTCACATTTGTAGGGACTTAAGAAGTGCATTGCAAGAGATGTTGTCACCTTAAATCTCACTTTGTGATTCTTCTGACTTCATTTATTCAATTAGTTATCTCTCAATGTCACTTCTCTTCACTTCCATATGAACTTACAATTTATACTGTTGCCCAATCTGTTGATATCCATGCTGTATTTCTTCATCTGATTTTTTAGGTTTTTGACCGCATTCAAGTTCTTCCAACTTCTTGGTTTTGTATTCCTTTTATACATAAATCATATCTTTTAGTTGTTTTTTTTTATTTACTTTTTCTTTCAGTCGTATCCAAATCCCTTGCAAAATAGCCAAGCATATGCTATCGTCAAGTAAGTGCACTTATTTTTGGTATAATTTTCGTAATAGTTGTGGTCAATTTCAGTTTCATGGTCACTAAACTTTAATCTTCTGTCTTGCCAGGCAAACTTTTGTTCGTCCAGAAGATGTGGTTGCTCAGAAGGTAGGTAACCAAGACAGAAGAAGAAGAAAATGAAGAAAAACACATCCCCAAAGTTGTCCTGATAAACTTATTCTATTTGATTCAATCCTACAATGTCTTATCTGTTTCCTTTGTCTTGTTTAGATTGTTGTTCAGAAGGATAGCTCCCGAGGAGTACATTTCCGGCGTGCAGGGCCCCGTGAAAAGGTATGTTTCTTAAGATGTCATCATGCTCTTGACATGGGTTCATTAGCCCATTTAATGCTTTTTTTATTGCAGGTATATTTCAAATCAGAGGAAGTGCGTGCTTGTATAGTAACTTGTGGTGGTTTGTGCCCAGGGATCAATACAGTCATTCGGGAGATTGTCTGTGGATTAAACTATATGTATGGTGTTGATGATATACTTGGCATTCAGGTTAGATCATTTGATATTACATTTTCTTCGATCATGTGTGGATTGTTTTTCATGAACTCGTGTGGTTTTTGCTTATTCATTGAATATATCTACTGTTCATCTTTCTTATATTCGTTTAAAATTTGTGCATGAACGTAGTTTTTAAAATCTGAAATTGTGTTAGCCATTTTTCTCTTTCAGCAAGAAAGACAAGATGGTTTTCTATGGGTATAGTATCTCCATTTGAGCTTAGTTTAATAGTTTTCAAGTTCATATTTTAACTATTAATTCCAGATTGTCTAGGTTCTTACCCAGTTATTTCATATTCAATTGATATTTTACAAATTCATGCTATAGTATGGCAATATGCAACATGGCAACTATCATTCTGAGTTGTTGTTTACTGCTACGAGAAACTATTCATGCTAGCAGGACTGCTGCATGTTTTATGTTATTAATTGATACAAGGCCCTAAATACTGGCTCCATGTCAACTGGAAAAATAATTGACTAGTGCATCTATTTTCAGCACATGATTTTTTTATTTCACTTGAAAAATATTTTATGGTGGCTCCTTTAAATGTTCACATGTTTAATAGGACTGTTGCTGTGAAAAGAGTTTAAAGAGCTTCTAGTTTTTCTAGATTCCACAGTACATTGCGCAGTTCACTTTGTGATCATTCGTCTGTTTTTTTTCTTCTTTATGTATGTTTCTCGGTTCTCTTAAACTTAATTCACATTCTTTTACATTGATTGTATCAAATTTTAGTTGGTTGCAACATTGTTTCATCGTTATACTGTTGAAAATTCTAGGGAGGATATAGAGGCTTTTACTCTAAAAATACCTCGACATTAACACCCAAAGTTGTGAATGATATCCACAAACGTGGTGGCACCTTTCTTCTCACTTCACGAGGAGGTCATGATACTCAAAAGATTGTTGATAACATCCAGGACAGGGGAATCAATCAGGTAAGCAGTTGCTTTCTTGTCGATAACAAAGTTCCCTCACTGGTAGGTAGATTGTCAAAATCTCTATGGATTTCAGGTTTACATTATTGGAGGAGATGGAACCCAGCGAGGGGCATCTCGGATTTATGAGGTAATAGGTCTTCCAACATAAGATCATTCCTTTTACTTGGGTGTATCCATCTTGATCTCTTTGGATTTTATTTTTTCTATTTCTTACTTTCTGTTGTTTCCTATGGGCACATTTTCTTCAAGGAAGTTGAGAAACGTGGTCTTAAGGTAGCAGTTGCTGGCATACCCAAGACAATTGATAATGATATTGCAGTAAGTTCAACCACAATATTATAATGTTTGAGAGAGTAAAATAAGGTAGTATTTTGCAGTGGTCATATGACTACCAAAGTTGTTAACTCTACAAAGAATATAAAGCATGCTTTACTTTTAGTATTTAGACTAGACCCATGCACCTATCATTTGGGTTTTAGATAGTCCTATATCAAGTGAATTTTATAGCTTATAAATACTCCCAACTAAGAGGGTACTGTTCCTGGGTAAAAGCAAATAAAGTGGCCTTCTTTGTATCTGCAGTTTTTAGAATGATTGGAGTGTAAAACATCTTAATAATTATTCAATTACGGGGCCTCTTTTTCCAACTGTTGACTGCTAATTTTTACATATTTCTTCTATTTCTCTTACCATATTCTCTTTATTCTTTAAAGGCCCTTTGCAAGGCCACGATGGATTATATTTTTCTAATGCTCTTATAGAAATATGATTTTCATATACAACTTTGAAGGTTGCAATCTTCTGTTTAAACTGACTGGTTATAATTGTGCCTGCCTTAAGGTGATTGACAAATCTTTTGGTTTTGATACTGCTGTTGAAGAAGCTCAGAGGGCCATTAATGCTGCACATGTGGAGGTAGAAAGTGTGGAAAATGGCATTGGAATTGTCAAACTCATGGGAAGATACAGCGGTTAGTGTTTTGAACTTTATAGAAACTACATGATAATTATGGAGATAATGCATATTATGTGTGTGTGTGTGTGGTGTGGTGTGGTGTGGTTGGCATCCTCTTTAACTAATACTCATGCAGGTTTCATTGCTATGTTTGCAACCCTGGCAAGTCGCGATGTGGTAAGGTCTTGGTCCCATTTTCTATGCAACTAGCTTCATATGATAAATACCTCTGAATTACACTGAATATTAGATGACTATACCCTTTCTTGTCTTTTTTGTTATCATTGTTTATTTCCCCATACTTCAATTTCCCAAGAATTCATTCAACTTGAGTAAAGAGTAAAGTGTAATATTTTTGTTCAAATTCTTCATCTTTGTGTGGTTGATGTCTAACAATATCATAATATTTGACATGCAACAGGATTGCTGCTTGATTCCAGAATCACCATTCTATTTGGAAGGCAAAGGTGGACTCTTTGAGTTTATTGAAGAGCGACTAAAAGAGAATGGACATATAGTTATTGTTGCTGCTGAAGGAGCTGGTCAGGAATATCTTGCTCAAAGTATGCAAGGAATTGATGAGAAAGATGCATCTGGAAACAGGCTTCTCCTTGATGTTGGTCTCTGGTTAACCCAAAACATCAAGGTGGGGTGCATAATCTCTCTTATCAGCTTCAGATTTTTAATTCAGTAAATCATGGTATCACAGTCTCAACAATACCTTAAGGAAGAAACTAAGGCTTTTATTTCTCCTTCCCTTAAGCAACCTTTCTCCAGAAGGTTTTTTATTGAAACGAGCATTGAAGTGGGTGCTAGTTGTAATTAATATTCCTTTGTTGGATTCTGTGTTTAATTTCATTTTATATAATCATATATCAATGCAGGTTTAGAAATAGAAGCATCTATAATCTAGGAAACCAGAAAAGGAAAAGATGGTGTTCTTTCATGCATTCTGAACTATATACCGACAGGAAAATCTTAGTGCACCACTAGAATATTATGTTGCATGAAACATTTTTGTTTGAGTTTAAACTTTACTATGAACTGGTTCTTGATTTCTGGTTGTAGTAATTTTCCTTGAGCTCCATAACAGAAGGGTTTTAGTGTATTAACACAACAGCTCGTGGTGTATAATTATAAATTTTGGAGGAAATTGTAACTCTATTATGTTACCAACGGTCTTTGGTAATCAACCCTCTTTTTGTTCTTCTCACCTGTGCTTTTATCATTTCCCCTTAATTATTTACTACTTCATGCAGGATCATTTTACTAAGGAGCCGAAGATGGCAATAAATATGAAATACATTGGTAAGTTCAACATCATATCTTTTTTATCCCCACTCTTGTCCTTGTGGCTAGTGCAATTTTATTTGATCTGTCATTTTTATAGTTAAGATAATCCTGGTTAAGAGATTTGGGTGTTTTGTCATGCTAATTTTACTAAAACCGCAAGAAAATTCTTGGATATGCATAATCCATATTTTGCAAATAGTTAGGTAAATGATGGTTGGTGCTGCAATTACTTGATTTGTTATGCATTTGATCATGTGCTACCCTCCTGAAATAAGATGTTTCTGTCTGTTTCATTATGCTTGGTACTTTAAAGAAATCTTGTTCAAATATCATGACCAAACATGAAATCATGAGCCGCAGTTTTACTGCAAACCTCTTGGAAACTTGTTTTTCTCTCTGTGTCATCTACCAAAATTTTACTGAATTAACTGTTATAATAAAAGCAGCTGGTTTGAAATTATCTACTTGCATGGACACCAAATTTCATATGAGGCATCTTTTCATTTTAAGAACCTTTTCTTGAGTTTTTGATGTGGAAGTTGGTGGACAAAATTTGAACTCTCCTCTAGATCGGAACTGCTTGTTCTTATTATTTCATGTGATAAAACTAAAATTATTTTTATCTTTCATCCTCCAGATCCTACATACATGATACGAGCTATTCCGAGTAATGCATCAGACAATATTTACTGCACCCTTCTTGCACAAAGTGCTGTGCATGGGGCCATGGCTGGATATACAGGGTTCACAGTTGGACCTGTAAACAGCAGACACGCCTATATTCCAATTTCTGTAAGCTTTGAAGTTTTCAATGGTTTTAACTTTATTTTGAAATCTAATAATTTTGCTTGACATCTAATTGCATTTATTCTTTTGAAGTTAAAATGTTTCTCCATGAACTAACTTGTTCGAAATTCAACTAGTTTTTTCCTTACCTTACAAGCATCCATCCCCCAAAACTGAAGATAATTGGTTGTTGCCACCTCTTTGCAAATTAACCTAGTTTTTGTACTGTATTGGAGTTGACGTCTAACTTGGAATGTCGCTGTATGGTATTTCTGTTTCAGAACGTTACTGAAACTCAAAACACCGTGAAGTTGACTGATAGGATGTGGGCTAGACTTCTTGCTTCGACAAACCAACCGAGTTTCCTGAACTGTGATGAATCAACAGGTGGGAAAGTCTGTAAAGATACTATCGACTTGATCAACAACATGAAGATTACATCTATTTAGATTCGATTGATATATGCTCCGATGTAAACACATCATCATGGCTTCATTTCTTACCTCTAATAATTTGCAAAACACTTCAACTTCGACGCTTTGAAGTCACCAAGAAGTCACCATCTGCATTTAGCTCATATTTGGGTTGCTACATATTTGTTCTCACTTTGGATTGTCTCAAGAATTTGATATCATCATGACACATTGCCAACCTATATGTATATTATATTGAACCGGAAAATTTTGCTTCAAAGTGTATCAGCATTGATATTTCAGTTACTTCGATTCCGATGTTTATCCATTTTCTTGAATCCTTATGTGTATCTTTCGTTGCTCCTTTTTTTACTTTGAAAACTAAGTAGGCACATTTGCATATGCCAAGAAGACGTTCTTAAAGTGTATATTGTCAAATATATGTTGGAACACCATATGTATTTACATAACATGACATTGATCGTTAATTTATTATATTGATATGCTTGCTCGAACAACATGCATTTGGACCCTGAAACTCTGATCCTCCCTTGTGATATATTCTCTAAATAGTAGTGCTTGTTAACTTGTTGCTTATGTTTATTGGAAAAAGTATGTGACGGGTCTTGGACTTGCGTAAGTCCCTTTTATTTAATAGACATGTCTTTAAGGATGGAAGTTGTGTTGTTGGCTCATGATAAATGATATCTAGGTATCGTTTATGGCAAAATAATGCTAACCGAGTTGCGATCCAATCTAATTTTATAGGAGTAGTTTTGTCGGGTGGGTTTAATATTTAAATTTTACAATAAAATTTAAAATTATATATGAATTTTGATTCAATTTATATTTTAATACATCAATTTGGTTTAGTACTATTATATGCATGTTTTTATTCAGTTGCATATTTAAAATTTTAATTTTAATTAATAGTATATGTTCAGAAAAGAACAAATCACTTTTATTTATGTTCACATTAATTAACTATAATTATTTGTAAGTACAATGAGTAAACATAAAAAGTGTCATATCAATAACAGTGCTTGTGTTTTGTAAAAACTAAATCAAAATCAAAACATGCTCTAAATGTAATATCAAATCATGTAAAACTTAAAAAGTCAATCCCATTCCAATCAATAAACAAAAAAGAAAAAAAAGGAAAAGAAGAGTATATTTATTAAAAAAATTTGTCATGATTTAGCCGTTAAATTGTACACCTTTTTTCACATTGAAATCTAAATTCTATGGTGTAAAAAATTGGTACTTATAATATCTTATAGAATTTGGTCCAAAATTCAAATTGCAGTAAAAATAAAAAGAAATGACCCAAGATATTGCAACAAACATTGAAGGAGCAACAGCAAGAAAAATGTATCTATGCTACTGTCATTTGCAGATGTATCTATGCTACTTGGGGAAAGCAAGATAATGACAGAAAAAAACATAAAAAATACAATAAGCACAGAATAGAAAAATGCCCTCAATCAGTATCCAAAAAAGAGATAGGAAGAACAAAGCACAAGTTGGAACACCATACCACTCAATATTATGTAATCAATACCTAAATATATGATTAGAAGTCAAACAAGTAGTAATCACAATAAAGATGAGGGAGAAACCAGTAGCAATATCAGCGGCTGGCTTCCCAAACCTGATAACAAATAAGGTTAGGTATGAAATTATTTTAACTTTTAAGGATAAAAAGGAAAAATCATAGATAAAATATGGTTATATTTGTCAAAGGAAAAGGCTTCACGGTTCACTGTAGGTACACTGAAGGCTTTGGCTCTAGTCAAAGCAAAATAGCATTTTTGGAGTTTGTAACGCATCGAGGCTGCGTTGAGACTTCAGTGAAAATCTAGCCTAAATGTGCCTTTGTGGAGGCAATCAGTGATCCAAAGGAAGTCAAACTTAGAAAAAAAGTCTTCCCATTAAAGTTTGCCATGATTCTCTCACAAAGTGAAAGGGATCATATATGAATTATAAATTTTTAAAGGAATTAATGTGTAATTTTATCATTATATTAATTTATAGTTTATCATTATATCTGAATTTGAATTTAGTCTTCAAATATCAACAAAAAGCTTCAACTACTCTAAAATAAATATTATCTGATCCAATTCAAACAATATTGTTGTTCCTTTCTTCCTACTCAATTTAGCATATTAATTAATACATAATTTACTATTACCAATGTTTTCTTAAACCCGATGTCTCATATCAAATTTAAATTATCTTAAATAGTAACTCCGCATAAATCACTAGACATATCTTTAAATTTTGATAATAGGTAAAATAATATATATATATATACATAGATAAATTGAATTATAAAAAGATGCACATGGTTTTGACTTTTGAGTCTAGTAGTCCCCATCAAGCTATTCTATTATTACAATATGAGAGCAAGCTGGGAAATCTAAAGAATTGAAAATGGATACGGCAGGTTGAAATTTATGATAATGAGATCGTATGAATAAAGGATAATGAGATCATATGAATAAAGGGTTGATGATAATAATATTATCCCTCTTCTCTTATATCTTTATAAGTCGGCTATTTATTAGTCTGGTTTTTTGGTATTCTCTCTCTCTGCAAGTTGCTGTAATGTGGGCGTTTGTTAGTACATCTCCATCACTCGCAACTTGTTACACTATTATCTATTAATTATGTGTTTATATTTACACATTTCCATCCAAGAGTAGTAAGCAATATCAATTTTGCGATTATCTACACACGATGTTATGATGTAGCACCTAAAGTGGTGAAGTAATGGCTAACTTTGCACTTAGGTCACCAATAACTCAGTATAATAGTAGCTAACACCACTTTACATATAATAATAATTATTCTCAACAACCTTTTAATCCAATGATAAGAACAAAGCATTCTATTGTAAGTACGAGCGTTTGATTTTGTTAGAATTAAGTGACCCAAATTCTTATTTAAATAAAATACGATGGAAAATAAAATAAAAGTAAAATCCATATAGAACTAGACTTCTTTTATTTTATTTTAGAATAAGGTTTTTAAACCTTATTAAACTCCATCTATTTTATATTGATTAGATAAGGTGTTTCAATCCTACTAGAATATGGCTTTGCAAGCCTATAAATAGACATAGTCTATTCCTCTTGTATTTGAGTAAAAATTTTTCGACATAGTGAATTTTCTTCTCCTCTGCCGTGGTTTTTTTCGAAAGGGTTTCACGTAAAATTTATGTGTTCTTTATTTTTATTTATTTTATTCTATTTTATTTTTTCACAAATTGGTATCGAGCTTCGGGTTATTCATCTCGATCACGGTAATGGCGTCTTTGAAGTATGAAATTCATTGTTGGATCGCAACACCATTTGCGTTGTGGCAAATTAAGATGCAAGCGTTCTTGCAGATGGATCTAGAGGATGCCTGCTAGGATAGATAAGATGCCTTCGACATTAACGAGATGAAGAGAAGAAGCGTAAGGATCGAAAGGCATTAACACAATTACATCGCACTTGTCCAACGAAATTTTGCGAGGATGTGATGAAAGAGAAAGCTGCCATTGCATTATGGAAGAGGCTAGAACAAATATGTATGTCGAAAACTCTAACAAGCAAGTTGCATATGAAGCGGCGTCTTTATGCTCATCGTTTGGAGGAAGGTGCGTCGTATACGAACACTTAACGGTGTTTAAAGAAATTCTCTCAAACTTGGAGGCCATGGAGGTTCAGTATGATAAGGAAGATCTAGGGTTGATTCTACTTTGTTCGTTGCCCCCGTCTTATTCAACCTTTAGAGACACGATTTTATATAGCCGCGAGTCTCTCACAATTGATGAGGTTTATGATTCTTTAACCTCGTATGATAAGATGAAGCATCTTGTGGTTAAACCCAACTCTCAGGGAGAGGGTCTCATTGTTAAGTGGGAGACAAGACCGGAATGTTGATGATGATCGTGGTAGAACACGAACGGAATCCTCGTGGTAAATCTAAGGGTAGATCGAAATCTTCAAGCAGAGGTAAAACTTGCAACTTCTGCAAGAAGAAAGGGCACATTAAATCTGAGTGCTATAAGCTACAAAATAAGATTAAAAGGGAGGCTGCGAATCAAAAGGGAAAACAGCCAGAAAATTCCGGTGAAGCTGATGTTGTAGAAGACTACAGCGATGGTGAACTTCTAGTTGCTTCATCAATGATTCTAAAGTAAGCGCGAGTGGATACTTGATTCATTTGCACCTTCCACATGAGTCCCAATCGGGATTGGTTTACAACTTATGAAACGATGTCTGAAGGTGTTGTTTTGATCGGAAATAATGCTTCATGTAAAATCGCAGGTGTTGGAACAATTAAAGTTAAGATGTTTGATGGAGTTGTTAGAACACTTAGTGACGTGCGGCATGTTCGAATTGAAAAGAAATTTAATTTCGTTGAGTACTCTTGATTCAAAAGTGCAGATACACGGTGAAAGTGGGGTTTTAAAGATTTCAAAGGGTCCTTGTTGTGATGAAAGGGCAAAGAAAGATTGCCAAGTTATATGTTTCTGAGGTTCTCTATTCTTGGTGATCATTGTCGCTTCCTCTTCCTTGTCGATGATGATATTACTAAACTTTGGCATATCGCCTAGGGCATATGAGTGAGAATGGCATGGCGAATTAAGCAAAGAGGACTTCTTAATGGGCAAGGAATTTGCAAACTGAATTTCGTGAGCACTTGTGTTTTGGGAAGCAAAGAGAGTTCGATTCACTAGAGGAATCCATAACACGAAGGAAGCGTTGGAGTATATCCATTCGATCGTGGGGCCGTCCGAGTGCCTTCGAGAGGTGGAGCTAATTATATGCTAACCTTTATTGATGATTTTTCCAGAAAAGTTTGGGCGTTCTTCACGAAGCGAAAAGCAATGTGTTTTCCACATTTAAGTCTTGGAAAATTATGATTGAAAAGCAGACGGAAAAGCAGATAAAATACCTCCGATGAGACAATGGCTTAGAGTTACATTACGATGAGTTTAATAGATTGTGCAAGTCGAAGGATCATGAGACACTTGACGATTCGTCATACTCCTGACAAAAGCGGCGTTGCGAGCGAATGAACGAAGCGATCATGGAGAAGGTTCGATGTATGTTGTCAAATGCCAACTTACGAAGTCATTTTGGGCGAAGCGACCTCTCTTGCATGTTTTTGATCAACCGATCTCCATCCGTTGCCATTGAGAAAAAGACTCCACAAGAGGTATGGTCGGTAATCCCGCTAATTATTACGATTTAAAGATTTTTGGGTGTCCTGCGTATGCTCATGTTGATAATGGAAAATTGGAACCGAGATCCATTAAATGCATTTTCTTGGTTATAAAGCTGGTGTAAAAGGCTATAAGTTATGGTGTCTGAAAATAGAAAAGTTGTGATTAGCGAGATGTTGTTTTGATGAAAGCGCTATGCTACCTAACTTATCTCTTAAAGACTCTTCCAATAAAGAAAACCAAAAGCGGTGGAGCATCAGTTAATACTGAATCAACTCCTCAAGCCGTACAAAAATTGAGAATAGAGTTGCTTCTTCAACGCAATACTCTATCGCCAAAAACAGGACAATAAGAGAAATTAAACCTCCAAAGAAGTATGCCGAGGTTGATCTAGTTGCTTATGCTTTAAATGTGGTGAAGATATATATGCGAATCAAGAGCCATTTAATTATTACGAGGCGATTAGTGTGAAGACTCGAAAAGTGGATGTTTGCTATGCAAGAGGAGATGGAATCACTCCACAAAAGCGAACATGGGATCTTGTAAAACTTCCTAAAGGTAAAAAGGCATTCGTTGTAAATGGGTGTTTAAAAGAAAGAAGGACTCAGGAGTTGAAGAACCGGATATAAAGCAAGGCTTGTTGCAAAGGGTTCTGATCAAATTCGAGTGGACTTGCAGATGTGTTCTCTCCGGTTGTTAAGCATAGTTCGATTCGAGCTTTGCTTGGTATTGTGGCCATGCATGATTTGGAGCTTGAGCAGTTAGATGTAAAAGCGCATTTTGCATGGAGAACTTGAGGAAGATATTTACATGCAACAACCGGAGGGTTTTATAGTCTCGAAAAAGAGGACTATGTTTGCTTTGAAAAAAGTCCCTTTACGGTTTGAAACAGATCACCAAGACAGTGGTACAAGAGGTTTGATTCCTTTATGACTTCTCATGATTTCAAAAGAAGTAGTTTTGACAGTTGTGTCTACTTTAAGAAAAAAAGTGATGGTTCTTTTGTGTATCTACTTCTTTATGTTGATGACATGTTGATAGCGAGAAAAGATAAAGAGAGATAAGAAAGGTTAAAGCCCAACTAAGTGAAGAATTTGAGATGAAAGATTTAGGACTAGCAAAGAAGATACTTGGTATGGAGATTCTCGAGATAGAAAAGCAAGTAAATTGTACCTAAGTCGGAAGGGGTACATTGAGAAAGTTCTTGCTGAGTTCAATATGCAGAGTGCTAAGCTGTTAGTACTCCTTTAGCGACCATTTCGGACTTTCATCGGCCTTATCTCCTCAATCGATAATGAGATTGAGTACATGTCACATGTTCCATACTCTAGTGCGAGAGGATCTCTCATGTATGCTATGGTTTGTTCACGTCCGATTTATCATATGCGGTCGGTCAGATTAGCGGATACATGGCGAATCTGGTAAAGAACAACTGGAAAGCGATTCGGTGGATTTTAAGATACTTACGAGGCACTACTAATGTTTGCTTACAGTTTGGAAGAACTAAAGATGGAGTTATAGGGTATGTTGATGTTGATTTTCTTGGAGACCTTGATAGAAGAAGATCTCTCTGAGTTACGTCTTTACAATCGGAGGTTGTGCAATTAGTTGGAAAGCCACTTTGCAAACTACGATCGCTTTGTCTACCACGGGTTGAGTACATGGCGATTCTTGAGGCTTGTAAAGAAGCTATTTGGTTGAAGGACTATTTAGTGAACTCAATGAAGACCTTCAAATCAGCACGATATTTTGTGACGGTCAGTGCCATCTTTCTTACAAAAGATCAAATGTTTCATGAGAGAACAAAACACATTGATATTCGGTATCATTTTGTTCGTGATATTATTGCTCGTGGTGATATTGTTGTGAGCAAAATTAGCACTCATGAAAATCCTGCAGATATGATGACTAAGTCACTTCCTATAACCAAGTTTGAGCATTGCTTAGACTTGGTTGGTGTTCATTGTTGAAGTTAAACCCTTAAGGGGTTTTTGGAAGAGGTGAAGAACTTGTTTATTGAAAGTTCGCGATGAAGAACTTGTTCATTGAGAATTTGTGTCAAGGTGGAGATTGTTAGAATTAAGTGACCCAAATTCTTATTTAAATAAAATACGATGGAAAATAAAATAAAAGTAAAATCCATATAGAACTAGACTTCTTTTATTTTATTTTAGAATAAGGTTTTAAACCTTATTAAACTCCATCTATTTTATATTGATTAGGATAAGGTGTTTCAATCCTACTAGAATATGGCTTTGCAAGCCTATAAATAGACATAGTCTATTCCTCTTGTATTTGAGTAAAAAATTTTTCGACATAGTGAATTTTCTTCTCCTCTGCCCGTGGTTTTTTTCCCGAAAGGGTTTCCACGTAAAATTTATGTGTTCTTTATTTTTATTTATTTTATTCTATTTTATTTTTCACAGATTTTGATCTTAAACAATTTCATTCTCCTCCCCAATTATAAAATATATATATATTATAAAATACCAAAAAAACGACTTACGAGCCTTAATAAGAACTTACTTTATAACTCAATAGACTATTTATTAAAGAACTTCGTTTATTTAAACCCTTCAACTTATACATTTTTTAGCAAAATGAGATTAAATCCCAACTTTGCAAACTACTAACAAATAGAATATTAACCATTAAGTATTCACCATTCAAATTTATTTTATTTTTATAAATAACGAAATGTCTGTTATTCGAAACTATTAGGAAAAAAAATAGAAGTAGATAATAGATTTGGATATTCAAATTCAAATAGAGAGCCTCTGTGCATTGCCAATGGCTTCACGCTATCGGGTTGGCTCTCCTGCTCCCACTTCTCATAGGCGGTGGCACTTTCTCAAGTCCTTTTGGACTCCTCTACAATGACTTCTTTTGTCCCTCTTTGAACTCCAACGATCTTAGGATTTTTAAAAAAAAATCAAAATTAACTTAATTCAATTTGAATCAACTTAAAATTAATTCAATTTATTGTTTATTTAGTTGACAGGTTTGTGCGCGTAAGTATTTCTTTTGATCAATTGATATTAATATTATTATAATATAAAAAATATAAATTTAAGCATGCTAAAGTACATATATTTTTTATTTAAAATTTAAAAAATATTATTGATAATTTTAAACGTTATATAAGAAAAACCCACCTCTTCTATGAGAAAATTCGTACATGTGCAAAATATAGTCGAAATAATATCTAGACTTTAGCTAATCCCTTTTCCATTCGTTGAAAATAACATAAACTTAGAAAATGATTTTGCACTAAAATTTCTACTTATTCAAACCACAATTTTTACTCATTCATAGCACGCACTAACCAAAGAAAAATCAAAAGAGATATTTTAAAATTTTAGAATTAATAAATTAAATAAATTATTTTTAGAATTATATTTGATATATTTACAATTTATACTTTTATCTACAATAAAAAAATTGAAGAATAATATTACATCATAAAAATAAAGTGATAAAGATACGTTACATTTCTAATAAAAGAACGTGAGTTAAAATATTATAAGCAATATTGTTTGAAGCAACAACTATGAACTCCATAAATCATAAAAGCAGACACGAAAATTATATTTTTTAATATTTTTAATTTATCATCTATTTTAACTTCCATAACATATTTTATAGTTTAATTATCATGTATAAATCTCCATATGCTTGTAATTATATTATAATTATAGAAAACTGATGTAGAAAGTATCATAAATATCTTTGGGAAGCATATATGAGCCTTATTGTATAAAGAAAACATAGTCCAAATAATATCTAGACTCTAAGCATTACTCTTTTCCATTGTTGAAAATGAATTTGCACTCAAATTCCTACATATATCATCACACCTTTTTCTTTTCATTGATAGCACTTAAAAAGAAAAAAAAAAAAATAAAAGGAGATATTTTAAAATTAATGAATTTTTTTGTATATTCTATCAAAAATTGAATAATTATATATATCTTAAAATAATGTAGTCATTTAAATCCATTTTAATCATTTAGTATTTTTACTTTTATTTATAGAAATTTAGTGCCTTTACTTTTCAGATTTCAAAATTCAAGTCCAATTGTTAAGGGTACTAAACTCCTGTACTTGTATTTAACAATTAAACCTAGATTTTGAAATATGAAAAATAGTGGGACTAAATTTCAAGTTTGTGAAGAGTATAGGGACTTATGGCATACTTTAACCTTTTTCCTAATTCAATAAAATTAATGTATTATTTTTAAAAATATCTAAAATAAAATCTATGTAATTAATTCTTAAATGGGATAAATATTAAAATATACACAAATTTTGATGCAATGTGTAATGTTTTACATGAATTCTAATTTTCTGCGATTTTATACATAAATTTTAATTTGATTAAATTTTCACAAATCACTAACAACATTATCGAATTAGCACCATTTTACGTTGATACATTGCATACACAAATAATTATATTAATTCAATATGAAAATAAATGTATGCATTTGTTTTTATAAATGTGAATAATTAAATTAAAATCAAAGTTTTGTATATACATATGAATCACAATTCAAGTTTTATGCGTATAATTACACTAAATCAAAGTTAATATATCGAATTCTATAATATTAAACTAAAGTTCATATATGAATTTGATATTTATAAAAAAAACACACACAGACCAACATTGTGCCATTTTCCACTCCACAAAAACTTCAATTGGAACTTTATATACAAGTCATTGTACAATAAGTTGTTGAATTCTTACATTTTCTTCTAAAAAAGAAACATAACTCAATAGGTAAATTTTTTTATTTTTTATTTATTTATCAGGTTATTTACTAAAGTGAGCTGAATAATTAATTCTTCGCATTCTATAGGTTTTTTGCATTCTGTAAGTCCATTAAAGAGTAAATGTTGACCATGAATTTTAAAGTTATTTCATTTTTAAGGCGAAAATTAAACTCTCAATCACTGATTAAAGTAAAAGAGGCCCTTACCATCTCACTTAACTCCCGTGATTTCTATTAACTCCCGTGATTTCTATTTGGTAATATTGATTACTTACGTACATATTATTATAAAATACATTTAAATATGATGTGGTTTGGGCATTTAGTACATTATCTAACATGTCACCATAAATGTTTTCTAGTTAAGAGAGAGAGTCCATTCCGATCATCATCATCAAGCTCACCCTCTTCTTCCTTCACCTCCCATGCCATTTCGCTACTTCCCGGCGATGTGACGTCACTTTCCGGCAACCAAACTCTCTTCTCTCTCCTCCTTTTCCTCCCGGTAGTAACCGCCGGTGGCTGGCTTCCCTCTCCGGCTTCAAGTGGAAAATTCAATATTGCTTTCTGACCCCTCATTTTAAACGCAGCACAATCATAAGCCTTAGCAGCATCGACATCACTATCGTAAGTCCCTAACCATACCCGAATCCCTTTCCGGTTCGGGTCACGGATCTCCGCCGCAAACTTTCCCCATGGCCTTCTTCGTACACCTCTATAATGCCTTTTCTCTTCACAGAGTGGCCCCTTTGTTATCGGCCCTGGTTCTACACCATGGGTGAAGATTTCAGGGAGTTGATGGCTTTGGGGTTGAAGGTGAGAAAGGTCAAAATCGAGGGTGTTTATGAAAGCATCGGGGGTGGCAACGTCACCGAGAAGGTGTTGTCGAATGAACTCGAGAGTTGTTGATTCTTCAAAGGTAGCCGCCATTGTTAAAGTTTACAAGGAATTTGTATATGATGAAATTGGATATGAAGTTGATATGGGGGAGTGAGTGAGGATCTATTTATACAGTGAAGATCAAAATCTCCCTTTTCCATCGCCATGGAAATTGACAGCTTTTTCAAGTGTGGGACTCACCTTGGGGTGAAAAATATCCTTTGGATCCATGTATGCATACTACGATATGAGAGCACCTACATCATATTTATAAATAAATAATTTCAATTTATCTAAGTTTATTCATAGATAAGTATACATACGTAAAATTAGAGGTTAATGCAAGGGTAAAATTATATTTTGATATTTTAAAATTTAAAATTTAATTATGATTTCTTTAAAAATAAATATTTATATTTTAATCCTTAATAAATTATAAAATTTTACATTAATATAATGATAAAATTATATTTTTCGTTCTCTTAAATATAAAATTCAAATTCCACGTCTCCAAAAACAAATTCTGGCTTCCCACTTGTCGAAATCGAAACGTTGAAATATTAATTAAACAAAGTCAAGGAGGAGTTGGAGTATATACATAAATAAAAATCCCAACCCTGGCATTGCCCGTTGCTTTATCTCTCAGTGTTTTGGTTTGCCCACAGTAGCTTGGAACTATTTCTGCACACGGTTTTAACACTAAGTACTATGTGCTGGAAATTAAGGGATGATCTTATCCTTTGGCAATTAAAGCAGCCCACAAATGGGGTCCTTTTAATAGGGAGTTCTTCAAGTTGACTCTGGAGGCAGCAACAGAAGCTAAAAAGATTGTCCATGTTATATATATATGTCCTGAGGTTGCTGGGACCTCCCAAGTTGCTCAAGCCATATCCATATATATGTTTGGCAAAGAAGGAGCTATGGTGTAAATTGAGGGAGTGGACATGCAACATTTTAAGAGACAAATCACTTTGCAACTGGAGTGGCTACTTGGAGGGATCCACACCCCAATTAACCCTCTTGTCATTTTATTTGACAGCTTCATTATGAATTGTGTGTGTGTAAGATGACCGGATTCGAAGCTAGCTATTACAAGTTGTTTCTAATTTGCTAACTTACATCCCTAGGGAGAAAAAGTACTTGTTCTACCACTTGCTAAGTAGACCCCTACCCCATAATCAAATCCATGCATGCATCTCTTTGCCATGTTACTAGAAAACACTTTGTAAAATGTGTTGCATATGATTTTTGGAGAAAAGTAATAAGTTCGGTAATTGATTTAACAGGTTTCAAGTTACCAATATAATTTTTTTGTTTTTGAGGTGGCTTGATCAGATCGCTATAGTCTTTTCATATCTGTCTTTTAACCATGGTTGTTGGTTTAAAAAAGACTCCACGAGATTTCACTATCATAAAATTGCACCTTAGACATTAACGAAAATTTGAGATAGTTTCATGCAAGTAAAGTTATACTTTATTCTTAATAACCAAATAAAGTAGCTTGAGAGAAAATTCAAGTTCGAACCTAGAAATAATATTGTTGGGAAGAGATATCACAAATCTTAAAAAATTTAATCTTTATGGACTTAAAATGGGCATGAAAGATACCCTAATTATACCTAAAAAAAAAATCCCTCTCAAGTTGTAAACTATGAGCTTCCAATTGCTCAAAAACAACAAGAAATAAATTTAAATCTAAAATAAATTGTACTCAAAATATTTAAATTTGAAAACTAAAATAAATAGTCTATTGAATCATGGGTGGAATAGCAAACCACTTATGTTTAAGTATTTAGTTGACATCATTGGACAACACTTAGTTCTTATAAAAAAATTATTCGGTTCTTCCAATTCTAAATTAATATTCAAATAATTATGGGATAAATATCAAAATTATATACTAATTTTGATGTATAATTAATATGGACTTTAATTTTGTATAATTATACACATCAAACTTTGATTTCAGTTCAAATGTGTACATTCGATTTTGATTTAATTATACACATTATAAATATGAATACATGCAACTTATCTTTATATTAGATAAGTATAATTATTTATGCATATAATATGTGAACACAAAATGGTATTATATCAACAGTAATATTAATAATTTATGAAAATTAAATCAAATAAGAAAATAACAATATCAAAATTTACACATAACATTATATATCAAACCAAAATTAGCGTATAATTTTAAAGATTTATGTCAATAATTATATTAAAACTTTATTTAAGATGGAGACTTTTCTTCTATCAAGAGTTGGAGGCAAGTCTTCTAGCATCGGAATGTAAATAGATTGTAACAAATTCAATTTTAATTATATTTTAGACTAAACATCTTTATCTTATATTAACAAAATTATTACTCATCACGGAACAAATATTAATAGTAATAATCTCACCTATTTTCTTAAATTTTATTAAATGCAATTGCGTGATGTATTCGATAAACTTTCATATCCCAACTTGTAATTATAAAATATTATTTAAAATCTTCATTTGGGTTTATTTTAATATGAAAACTAAATTGATTTTTTATAAAATCCCATTCTTACGTTATCATATATAGATTATATTATAGTTGCTTTCAAATATAAATATAATTATAATTTGATTAAATTTTCATAAAATATTAATAAATTATTGAATTACATTAGTATATTGAATACACAAATAATTATATTAATTCAATATGAAAATAAAGATATATATTTATTTTTTATATGTGTATAATTGGATTAAAATCAAATATAAAAACCAAAATTCAAGTTTCATATATATATAATTACACCAGATCAAAATTTATATATCAAATTAGTAACCATGCAAAATTTATATTTAATTAATATATTTGGTTCAAATAATTAAAAATTATTAACAAAAACCCTTCCATAAATCTTAATTAATTAATCATAACAAAGATTTTGATTTTGATTTTCTGTAAAAATAAAAAATAATTTCATTAAATAAACAAATCAAGAAACAAATACAATTTTAATTAAATAAAAACCTTAGGCTTTGGCATTCTTTAGTTTATATACACTAATAATACTCATACTAATCCAAAACACACACCTCTTCATTAATCCATTTCTTGACGGCCGTTAACTTTTTTCCGTTTATAGTAGATGATTCAAGCCGTCACGTCAACCAACCTTTCCTTATTTAGTAAACGACACCACCATCTTTACATAACGGCGAGTCCTGAAATAGAATAACCGAACGGAGATAAAGGTGATAATGGAGGAATACTAAATATTCCCTTCATATCTTCACTATCCCAAAACCCTTTCCAATTTGACGGCGTTAAACATACTCCCGCCGTCGTCGTTACGTTTTCCGTTATCTCTTCCTTTTTCACTACTTTCCTCTCTTGTTCTTCTTCTTCTCTTTTTCTTTTATTCGAGGGTTGGGATTCAGTTGAGTTCGAGTTTCCGATTTCGAGAGGGAAATTCAAAATTGCTTTACTTCCACGTAGCTTAAAAGCAGCTCTATCATAAGCTTTAGCGGCTTCGATAGCGGTTTCGAAAGTTCCGAGCCAAATTCTAGAACCTTTTCGATTAGGGTCTCTAATTTCGGCTGCGAACTTACCCCATGGTCGTCTTCTTACACCCCTGTAATGCCTTTTCTCGTCATGTTCCTCGATGGCTTTCGTGGCGGTGGAGGTTATTTCAACTTTCGATGGTGGAATTGTGACGTTAATAGAAGGACGACGTTGGCTTAGGGTGGATTGTTTATGAAACTGGGGTGTTGGAGGAGGTGAAAGAAAGGTTTCCATTGAAGCAAAATCATTAAGGTGTTGATTTATGAGTTCTAAAGCAGATGATGTTTCTCCGAAAGAAGCCATTCTTGGGAAGCTAAAATTAATAAAATGGAAGTGAAGTTGGAGGAGAAGGTGATGGATTTGAGTGGAAAAGAGAGTGTGTGGTGGGTTTGTATATAAAGGGGAAGAAGACACATGGAGATGGAAATTAAGAGATTTTCATAGGAGGTTTCCAGGATAGACACAGGAAGTATCCTATACTTTTAGCCATGGGTCCAAACTGGAGGTTCAATAACATCATCCAATTTGGCATTTTCCTCTACACTCACTATTTTAGTAATTTCCACCACCCCTCGCACGTCATTTTTAGATAGAGATTCAATTTTATTATTTTTAAAAATCTAAAAATTATTTATTTTGTTTTTAATTTAATAGATTAGCATGTTGAACTAATCGAATTAACGAAATTTTTAATACTTTAATAATTAATTAAATTAATTTTTTTAAAATTAATTAAATTAAAATATTTTAATTAATTCAATGAATTAACGAATTTATATATATTGTTAAAATAAGTATAAAATATATAAAAATAAATAAATTGATAATATTCATTTGATCAAATTAACGAATTAAAATTACATATAATTTGTATTATTAAATATTAAATTTGGTTATTTACTCAATTTTAAACCAAATTAATCAACCTCTGACTGAATTAGATCGATTCGGTCAGTTAATTCGATTTTAACCAAAATTTGTACACCCAACCAATAGTTGACAATTCTACTTTTTCTTTTTAAATTATCATTATGTAAATTAACAAAAACGAATTATTATAATTCTATTGACATCGATATTTTTATTAATCTTTATATTTAAGGATAAAAGAATTAAAATTTATTATAAATTTAAAAATAAAATTAAATTCATCAGGGTTTTACTTGGATTAGAATAAGATTAAACTAGAAAACAAGAAATAAGGATAAAATCTTGGTAATGATCGCAAAACTTTTACAAAACATAAAGAGTCTTTGGGAATAATCAAAAGTAAGTGTATAATGAAACCATATGTCATGTTTTACCGATAGTGACATACTGTTTTTATTTTATAAAATTTAAATTTATTTATTATTAGTAAAGTAATTTAATTATATTATCTGGCGGCTGACATCTGAGTTTAGAAATTTTAAAAATTAAAATAAGTATTGTATTCGTATTCATATATATATATATATATATATGAGTTAATTAAATATTAAAATTTACTAAATATATTAATTTAATAATTTTAAAAATATATAAAATATATTATATGCATAAAAGTAAAACGAAAATTGAGATGTTGTGAGCAAGAATGTTTTATCTTTAGCTATCAAGTAGAAACGTGAGGATTTCAAATACTTGGATTGAGTGTTACCACGTGCCGTGGACTTTCAAAAGCTGTCGGAATGGTTGCAAAATTATAACTTTGCCAAAGCAATGTTGAGAGTTTTGCCTACGCAAACTTTTTGACCATTCCAAAACCAAAGCTATTACCATTTTCAATGTTTGTAGAATTTTAATTACCACGTTTCTAAATGTAATAATAATAATTTATAAACCACTTGTAAGGGTTTAGAATGATGGATAAAAAACATTTATGAGACAAAGACAATCACTTCCTATGCATAGATGGACACTTGATACAAATCATCTTGTGTCCCCTACAATGTATCATGTGTAAAGGAGGGGAACCACAATGCAACTCTTGCTTGACTTTTAATGCATATTAATTTTTATAAAAGGTTCAGAATTCTTGTTGACTTAAGTATTGAAGAACATCTCGAAGTTTATACTCTAGTACTTCGTAACTTATCCTCTTCTAAAACTTCTTTTTAACATTAAGATTTTAAGAACTTTTTCCCTTAAGTAAAACTCTCTCAAGCATTCTCTCAACAACCAAGCCTTTCTTCCTTGTAAAATTACAGGCAAAGATCACCTTCATCACAACCTTTGTAGAGAAGATCAATGGAGAAAGTTGAACAAGCAACATCTTTTATTTCTCAAGAAGCAATTGAAATCCATTCTATTTAATAACATTATATATACCTAATTTTGGCTATTAACATTTTATCTCTTCTTAAAAATAAATAATCTTAATATTTTGATTAATAATTATTGTATTGTGTTTCAAGAGATGTTCCGGAAAAAATATTTCACATTATACCATTTCAAGAACAATCATAATGCCATTTGAAAGTACATAATTAAGACAATTTTAAGGAGCTTTACTCGATCATACTAGTGAAAGATTCAAAAGTCTTACACTGCCTAAAGACTTGTTTCATTGCTTTGGCAACCAGTTGAGAAAAGCACTATTTGCTCATTATAAGAACTTGTCAAGGGAAGATATTTTGTAAACAAATTATTTTTTTATTTAGTTTATAAATAAGATTTAAAGGGGAAAACCTAAGTGGAAGAGTGAATCTAATTGAATGTGTAAAAATAAGATTGTAACTTGATAAGTGAGCTGAACTTAATGACATCTTGTACTATTCATTCATAGTGGATTACTCTGTGAGTAAGGCTTGATAGACATATAAAGGGATTTCCAACCGTGTAACCAAATCCCATGGGCATTGTTGTTACTCTCTTTTCACAATTGTTTCTTTAATCTTGATTCACAACACAATTGACAAACAACTCAACACCATCAAATAACATATGACTCTAGATTTTCGTGGGTACACTACTAATGAAAGATTTGTTAGTTAATAAATTGTTAACCAAAACCGAAATTTAAAAAAATATATTTTTTATGTCATAGAATTTAACTTTTATGTTACGTTTAGTTAGAGTATTATTTTTTATGTATGTTTTAGTATCTGAGTTAGCACAAAACTAATTCAATTGATAATATTTAGCCACTCCCATGACTTTTTTTAGCGGAGAGAAAGAAAAAATTTCACTTATTTTAAAGATGTCTTATTTTTACAATACTTTTTACTCATATTTCTAATTTCATGTTTAAATTCACACCAACTATTTTTATTTTATTTTATGTCTAACTATTGTAATACACAAGTAATAAAAACTTTTCCTTCTATTATTATAATAATAATCAAACAAGTAATTACTCTCATACTTTTACATTAAAAGTCGTACTATAGTGAAATGTCTATTGTAATTAATTAATCATTATTTTCAGTACAAATTTAATATTCTTTTGACACAATGCTTAAAACTTATTATAGTCTCTCCCTGAATCGTAAATAAGAGAATAATGCGTATCAACGCACTTGAACATAATTAACTATACAAATTTAATTTAACTTTTGAAGATAAAACTTTTTTAACTCAGAATTATTATTGTTTTAAATTGTTTAATCATATTTGAAAAACTTTGGATGTAATCATTTTAAATATATTTTATAACATCTAATTAATTAATATATTTAACATAATAGAAACTTAAAGGCTTAAATTTAGTACTTAAATTGAATTTTTTAATTCAATATATGGATTTGACATTTTTTCTAATTTAATATTTAATATTTTTATCCGATTTGGTGCTTGAACTTATTTAATATCATACAAATTACTCCAAATTGCTAATCATGCTAATTTTTATATGAGGTAGCAAAAAAATCAATGCATGCTTGTCATGTGGCAAATGATATTGTGTTTCTTTTTATGCATTTTAAATGTTCAATTACATTTAATTTAATTAATATATTTTATTTTTATTTTGGGTTTTAAAATTTATTTTATTCAATATTAATTTCTTGAGTATGGCCCAAATGCATAACTTTTTAACAAGAATTTTCTTTAATACTAGATATATTTTTATAGTATAATAAAAAATTTTAACACCGTCAATTTTTGAAGTAATTTGTATATCATTTAATAAATTTGGGTATCAAATTAAAAAGAATATCAAATCTAAATACCAAATTAAAAAAATTAAATACTAAATTAGAAAAATATCAAATATCATTTAAGGAATCTTAAAATGTTTGGGGAAAAAACTCACAGTATATAAATGCGAAATTATGAAGGAGTCGCATTGAAGATTGTGGGTCAATTGACCCCAAAATAACTATAAAAAGAGGATTGTTATTTTGTTTGGAATAAATTTAAATTTCTATATAAGATTATTTTTTTTCATCAGATAATTTAAGAATATTGATTTTGATTAATATAAATTGTTAAATACATTATGATTGATTGTTTTATAATTTTAAATTTTAAATATTGAAAAATATATTTTTAATATTGACAAAGATAAAATAATTCAACAGGAAAATATTATGAATAATTGTAAAAGTTATAATTATTGAAATTCATTTAAAGGATATTTTATTTTAATTACTATTCTAATAGTTTGTAATAATTTTAAATTTAATCATTTTATACATTAACTTATCATATGTTAATATTATGTAGTAATTTGAATGATTTTCTAAAACGTTTGGGTTGAAGACTTGACTATTAAATGAACATTTTGTACCATGCATTGAATCCCCATATTATTAGTTAATAGTCTAGTCATCGTCAACTAGTCAACTCATTGACATTTACTTATAGCTCTCCATTGAAGCAACATCCCATTAATTCTTTTATAATTGATTAAATTTTACTATTATGCATAAATTATATTAATTTATTTAAAAAAATAAAATTTTAAAAAATTCAAGAAAGGAAAGGAATTTTATTGAAAAGGGTAACTATAAAATTCAAAAGATCACGGCGTTGGCCTACCCCTCCCTACGCCCCAACAACTAGTTAGGAATATTCTTTTTACAAGGGATTAATTTTATGTTAAATTGTAAAATATCTGAATTAAAAATATTATGTCATCGTTTATAACTAGAAGTATTCATACGTTAGGTCGGTCCAAATATGAATCTAAGGATGTTGATAAGAGTTTGGTCTCTTAAAATAGAAAATTATTATTTAGGCCATTAGATTTTTTAAAAAATTTACATTAGTAAAAATAAAATTACACTTTAATTTCCTTAAAATTATAAAAAATTAATTTAATTATTTAAAACTTATAAAAATATAGACTATAAAAATTAAAATTTCAATCACCCCTCAAAAATTGTTCTGGCTTCGCCTTTAGGTGGGTTGATTCAAGTCAGATTTATATATGGTATTGACATAATTTTTGTTTGCCCAAAACCTTACTAGACTTGAAATATGAGTCTCGAATTTTGGCCAAATTTCATTTTTATAAATAATTAACTTAAACTCGTTTTAAGCTCACCTATATTATTTTTTTAAATTATATTTTTAATTAAATATTCAATAACTTTATATGTTTATTATATTAATGTTTACCTAGTATTACATATTATTACAAATTTAATTTTCAAGTGATATAAATTACCTAATATATTAGAATAAAAAAATATGTTACAATATGAAAAAGGATTAGAATATTCGAGATTAAATCTATATTTTAATTCAATTTATTTTTCGTATATAAGATTTTTATTTAAATCTTCTCGAATAACTAAACTTTAAATAATTAGATTCTTGGATAACTTAATGTATAATAATTTAATAGAAAACAAAAACCATACCATAAATAGTACCATTATTAGCATACTCTTTTTTTAATATTACAATAATATATGATAATTTCCAAAAGAAAAAAGAAATTAAAATTGCGGTGTGGGAACTGACATAAGGAAAGCCACGCGGGGGATCGTCGAAGGTACGTAAGGCACGCAAAGGCATGGTCATTGGGCACTACCGCACGCCACTTTTAACCAACAAACAATTGACCACTATGTATTCACTATTTTCAACGCTTGAATTCTGACCTATAATAATTAAGCTTCTAAAAGAAATAATACTTTTTTGGGGAATTTCCTAAAAAAAATCATTTTATATTATTATTTATTGAAATAGTCGATTTTTTTATTATTTACTAAAAATAATCATTTTTCCCGAAAGTGCGTCCACGTCAGCACGAAGTCAGGGGACGTGTCAGCAAAACACTCCTCCAGAGAAGCGTTTTGCCCCCAACGGTCACATGACCGTTTGAACTCCAACCGCAAAAAAAAAAACTATAAAATGCCTATCCCCCCTTTCATTTTTTCACACAATAGTCCTCTCACAATTCTCTCTAAATTCTCTCAAATTTCTCTCAATTTTTGTCAAAGCTCTATCTAATTTTTGCAAAAAACCTCTGTTTAATTTTTTTTGAATTAGTTTTATTTTTATATTACAAAAATATTCGATCCTGTTAGAAATGGCCAGAGAATTAGTTCGTCTCGATACGAAACATATCTCCGTCGATCAAATGACAATGGTAAGTGATAAGTTTAATTAATTTTTGAATAGTTTTAAATTTTTTTTCATTTATGCAATTTTAATTAATATTTATTTTATAAATTTTTATAACAATCTGTAGATCGGGTGTTACAATACTAAATTCGTAATATGTCTGGTCCTCCATCGCCGTTGATAGAGAATTACCTACGGGAAGTGGGTTTTTGGCACGTGGCCACGATAGGTCGGGGGTGCAAGTTGGACCCGAAACTAATTGATAGAGAAGTGGAGACCCGAGACGCACACTTTCCATCTTCCATGCGGAGAGTGCATTGATAAAAGTTGTTTTAATATTTTAATTATACTTTACTTTTTTTTAATTTTATTAAAATAAATGTTCTTTTAAATTAGGCAATATTTTTATTTTTTATATTTGATAAAATAAAAGTTCTTTTAATATTTTAATTGTATTTTACTTTTTAAATTTTATTAAAATAAATATTCTTTTAAATTAGCCAATATTTTTATTATTTTTATATTTATTTTATATAGTTTTAATTAATAAAATAAAATTGTTTTTAATATTTTAATTGTACTTTATTTTTTAAATTTTAATACAATGAATGTTCTTTTAAATTAGTCAATAATTTTATTAAAATAAATGTTATTTTGAATACGACTATATTTTAAATATTTTTATATTTTTAATAAAATATAAATAATGTAACATAATTTTATTACAACAACTATCAGCTATATTGATTTGGACATGATTGAGTTATATGGCCTAGGTTCCTACACTATCCGCACAACCTCTGTTGGTTTGTTGTTTTTCGGATATCCATATTGTTACGTATTCTGGTCGAGTAAGGTTGACCCTTTGGTTTACGACGCAATTCTCTATCCGGTAACAGCTTAAACGGAGCAAGCGATACAGACAGACACTTACGTTCATCTGGGATCAGTGGGAATACGTGTCTCCACACGTTGTACATGTATTCTATTTTTTACATTTGGTCGACATATGTCATGGGATCCAGACGGAGATTCTAACAAGCTGCAATTACATGAGCGCATGGATAACGTAGTGCGTCAAACACCCCACAGTCGCATGTCCTATTTCTCAAGTGTACATGATATTGCCCACCAATAATATATTGGTTCGGTCTGTCAAACTCCATCACACAAAACCATAGGTTGTTGCGATAGTGACACACTTTGTGCATGGTGTTGGTTCGTGCCTTCGCCTTGTTAATCTCTTGCAATACCTTCGCGCACCATACATGGCCTCCCTGCATTTGACCTTTATAACTCACTGCTTGCTTTGGAAATAGTGCCGCTAAACGAAAATATGTCTCTCGTAAAACGGCTGTTATCGGTAAATGACGCTTTCCTTTTAGAACAGAATTTATGCATTCAGCCAGGTTTGAGGTCATATGACCATATCGTAGGCCGCCGTCGTATGCTTGTGTCCACTGTTTGAAAGGTATGTTACAAAGGTAGTCTGCGTCTTCTTTGTTAACTGAACGCAAAATCACTAACATCTCATGAAAACGGTTCTTACTTATCTTATACTCTGCCAATATAAGTTGATAATGAAAATTACATACCACTCTTCCATTTAGAATAAACTGAATATTACAAACGAAATTATATTAATAGAGATTAAATACTCATGTTGGTCACTTGCTGTCGTTCAGTTGTAGATTGTGAATTGAATTGAGACATGAGATTTGAAGCATGAACTTAAGGTTCATAAATTTGTTAAAATATCGAAATAAGAGGTGAAAATAGAATGAATTGGAAATAATGAAATAGTGTATGAGTTAATTGAATATAATCATATGAATTAATTATAATTATTTTTATTGAAAAATGTTGGTTTAAATAATTATTGAAAGACTAACGTTGTAAGGTTTTAGATATGAAATAGAATAAGTTATTGAATTGAGATATAGAAATGAAATATCTGAAATAATGATTTTATGAAATGGTTATTGATGAAATGCATGAAATGAATATTGATACAGAAGAAGATATATAAATTAAAATGAAGAAAAGCTATTTAAGATACATATTACTAAGAAAATTTAAAGTTTTAAATGCATGAATGATTTATTGAAAGTAAAATAGTGGTAAGATTAATTGTGCATATTTATTGTTTTTACTTTAAGTATTTGAATTATAGTAATATCATTGGGTGTATACTCAATGTACGGTTTGTTTCTAAAACATAAAAATTAAGTAAAAAGGGCTAAATTAACTTACCTATTTAAGCTTCAAGCATCAAACCCCCGATTTTCCTTTTTTTTTTTTTTTTCCTTCTTTCCTTCTCTTATTTCTTCCGTGCTCTCTATTCTTTTCCTTTCTTTTCTTTTTGTTTCTTTTTTCGTTTACTTTACTATATATATTATAATAATATAATATAATAATAATTCTTATATTATAAGTAACTATATAATTGTATTACACATGTATGTATTTAGTTCATTATACATGTATATTTTATTACCGTACATTTGTCAACTTGTAATTTATTTCATAATAAATATCAATTTAATAAAAATAACATTAATAAATATTAAATGTAAAAACCATAATAAATAATAATAATAATAATTTAATATAAATATTTATGCATAAAAATCAAAGATTTTTATGCATTTGTCAGATCACTTAGGACAAATGGCATAATTTCCATTTTGGTCCTCTTTATTTTCTTTTAATCTACAATTAAACTTTCCCACTTTATTCAATTTGGTCTTTTATTTAATTACTCTTAATTAAATTAAATTCACTTAATTAAACTCTAATTAACCACTTATTTTACTTCGTAAATATTTTTAATAAATATTTATGAATCCGTTTTTTAGAAACGGAGACTCGAAAATACACTTTTCCGGTAATAGTAAAATTTGGGTCGTTACAATGTTCCTACTAGTAGTAAGGACTAAATTATAAATTATTTAAATTTATTATTTTTCCGTTTTTATGTTCTAATATATTACTGATTAGCCAAGAATTACTTTGGCACCAAATGTAATATTCTATATTAGGTTCCTTGAGTCGAACATGGTATAGGGGTGTTACAGGCGACCATGACCCACTTGGATTGTGTATTTACAATAGTCCAACCAAACAAATTACTATGAGATTACTACAAGAAAGAGTTGGTGAACTTTGTAAGGATTATTATGGCTAATTGTATTTAGCTTCTTCTTCCTACAAAAAAAAAATGTGTAAAAGTAATAATACATACGCATGTTATGTGTCTTTTAATTTTGTTGATTTAATTCCCACATTCTTTCATTTTTGAACATAATTCTCATTTTCTTTATTTGATGGAAATTCACGATATGAATTCTATGATCAGTTTACAACAATTATCTCTCTATAACAGGCAAAATTTGGGTAGACAAACGTGGTTGTTATTGAGAGGGTTGATTGTATTTATATTCATTCTTTGACTTTTTTTTTTTGTCATCTGGTAATTTATTTTGAATCTCAATTAAATTCAAAATTGAGTTGAGCCAAATCTTTAAAAGGGAGAGTAGCTCTTTCAATGCTATTTTTTTTTCCAATTCTACTTAAATATTGTTGTTTAAATTGGATCAAGATCGAAGTTGAATCACGAATCATGAATCGGGTGAACTAATTTATTTATGTTTTTAGCCCAAATTAATGACTCAAATCGAAAAAAAAAAAACACCAACTCATCCAACTTGAATAATTAAACCAACCAACAAAATCCACCTAAATACTTAAAAAGATGAAAATAAAAACTAACTTAAGTCAGAGTAAATAATTTATGTTTACATCATTATTAATATTTATTTATACTTGTAATTTTTAAAAAATTCTAATTTTATTTTACTTACTTTTTAAAATTTTAAATTTATAAATTCATTCAACCAATTGAAACTAATTTCAAAACCATTGACTTAGTAACATCAAACTTTAAACAATTGTAGTTTTTCTTTTAACAATTTTATTATAAGTTTTAATTATATTTATTTTTTATACAAAATTATTTATAGCTCCTCCTCAATCAATAAATAAGAGGATAGTGTATTTTAACGCACTCGAATCCGCATCCTCTTACATTAACAATAATTATAAAATTACAAATATAATATAAAAGTCTTACCTCCTAAATCAATTTTTGTTGTTTTATGAAGTTATCAACAATTCGTCCAAATTTCCTATAAAAAAGAAAATCAAATTCGACGAAATTAATTAACGTAACGTGAATCACGCACTTTATATTAGTTAATAGAAGAAAAAATAATAACAATTGTTGTGAAAAGGAACTACAATTAATTTTATAAAAAATATATTAATATTTAACATTATTTAGTGTAGAATTTGTTTAGTATTAATATACCATTAAAATTTATTTACTTTTTAAAAATTTAACTATACATATTTGTCTTTAAAACTTTTAATAGAATAACAACAAATAATTTATTGTTAGTAAATAAATTTACACATAAATATCATATTAAATACAAATTAAAAAAAATTATAGAACTAATGAGGCCTTGACACGATTAATAAAAATGGAGCTACGAGTCTTTGAGTATTTATATTTGAGATCTGTCATATACAATTGTCATGTGCGATTAGTCCCATCATATATTGTTATTGTGTTTAAATTTTAATCCTGTAGGTTAGTTTTAATTCTAATTATTCCGATTTTTAGTCCATTGATATTGATGTTAGTTTAACTTTATTTTGTAATTTACGAAACATACATTTCTCTAAAAAAACGAAGGTTAAAAAAGTAATTGGTATTTGTACTATTAACATATTTGGAATTTAATTTTATATATTTTTATTTTAAGAAATTAAAAGAAAACAATTAATATATAGATTAAAAATAGGGGAAAAAAAAACAAACAAATAAGACAGAGTTCGGTCGGCAAATAATATGAAGTAATGGAAGGAAGAGTGAAGACAATGGGGGCATGCCCTATCATAATCGTAAAATTAATTAATTAAATTAAATTAAAGCCGCTACACCTTTTTATTTAAATTTCCTTTTGACAAATTGCATTTTATAACGTACAAGGAAGAAAAGCGTGAAAATCACTTCCATCTATTTAAATTTTAAAGGGCCTACACCTATGTCACAAATTCAATACACACAAATAATATATTTGTAGTAATTTATTTTTCTTTCATATTTCAATTATATTTTTTATTCTCTATTTAGTTATATACATCAAGTAAGTTTATTGAAATTCTATAAAATATAAATCTTTTACTAGAATCTCGATAATGATCATCTCTTAATGTTTAAATAAACAAAACCTATAAGTTTAATCTATCTTCAAAAAGAAGGCAAGTAACTTAAGAATTAGCGGAACTCTTCCAAACTATTTTCGCAACTCTTTAAACACTCTCAAACCCCAATTACTGATTCTTGACTCTCCGTGTGAACTATTTCTAGTTTCCTAACACTAAACCTTGTATCAACAACCGGCATTGTTCGTGGGAAACAAAGCAAAAACCATGTCTCTACCATATGAAAACAACCCCAACTTGTCATACCAAAGCATTCCAACCGACTTTCAACAACAATAGACTTCCTGCTAGGGGTGTAAATGAGTCGAGCGGAAATAGATAGCGGCAAGCTGAAGCTCGATTGGGAATTCAAGGCTTGATACAAGGCTCGAGCTTGATGAACATCAATATCTAAGCTTGAACTCAACTTGAGACATAATTGAGCTACTCAAGCTTAAGCTTCATTAGACTCGTTTTTTCAATTTTTGAACTCAAGCTCAACTAAGCTCATTCATACTTAAGCTTTTTTCTATATAATAAGGATAATGATATAATTTCATAATATAAAAATACATTAAAAAGAATAGCTCGATTAGGCTTGTGAGTTGTTAGAATTGAGTATTATCATGTTCAAATTCAACTTAAACAATAGCTTGAGCTACTTGAGCTCGATAATTACTAAATCAAATTTGAATTTTGTAAATTAAACTCAAATATCATATGAGCATCGATGTCTCATTTACACTACAACTCCCTCTTATATTTCTTTCAACTTTGCCTCAAAGGCTTCCACTACCTTCATCAGGTGAGCAACCTTCCTTTGCAATGTCATAGATATAGAGAGAGAAACCTAAGCTACCTGAAAAAAAAAAAAAAAAACCACCCTTCGTTTGTTTTCAAATAAGCGCTGTCATCCTTTTGCTTGGTCATAATCTTATTCTTTGAGCTAAACTAATCGTAATTGTTATGTCATGGTGATGTCATACTGATATTAATTAATGAAGTTACATGCTCCTTGTTTAGGAAGCAGTCCCCCTATAAATAATAAGACAACTAAAAAAAAAAATCAACAATAATAAATTAAACACCTATTTTAACCCTTTAACAATACTAAGGCTAATCTCAAACCTCATGTGATGGCTTGATAGCCAAAGGTGTTCACCACCTTAAGTATAGTCTAGGTTTGAGTCACAATAGTCATGTTTATTGTTCAAACTTTACCCTGTTATTGTAATTCACCAAATACTAAGGTAAATCTCTATGTATTATTTTTTCTTATCAATATGCATGGTATAATGAGTTTCAATATTCAAAATTTTTTTGGTATAATCACAGGAGTACTCTTTTGTCTTACAGTCTAATAGTGTTATACTTCTCCACCACTCGGACACATGTCAATACTAGAAGTATTGTTGACTTCAGTGTTGACTTCATGAAATTTTGTACACATGAAATTTTGATTATGATTCAAATAGATATATGAAAATTTAATAAGACAACTAAAATAATAATAATTCAACAATAATAAATTAAACACCTAATTTAACCCATTACCAATACTAAGGCTAATTTCGAACCCCATGTGATGGCTTGATGGTCAAAGGTGTTCACCACCCAAGGTATGGCCTGGATTTGAGTCACACTAGTCGTATTTATTATTCGGCTTTCCCTATTATTGTGATTCATCAAAAAAAATACTAAGGCTAATCTCTATGTATTATTTTTTGTTATCCACATACATGGTATAATGAGTTTCAATGTTCAAATTTTTTTTGGTATAATCATAGGTGTACTCATCTGTTTTATGGTCTAAGAGTGTTACACTTCTCCGCCACTCGAACACGTGCCAACACTAGAAGTATTGTTGACTTCCTCGTTGACTCCATCTGAAACTATGCATTACCTGACCATCTTTTCGCAACACTCTTTGGTGAGACCATCCGTCCCTTCCTCAAAGGAGCTAGCCACCCACTTTTTAAGTATGAATGCTCTTCAGGTGTGAACACTCTTTTAAGGCTATAAGGGATCCAGTTGAGTGTAACAATCTTATAAATTGAATGAATAATGAAATGGGCTCCACAATACACGTCTTTCACGCAAGAATAATTTTATTCATGGCAATTTGTCACATCACACTAATGGAAAAGGGAGCTTCTATAAATACCCTAATCAACGATGAAGAAGAGATTAATTTTCAGCACCCTAAAATTACTTTGAGCAATTGCCCTCTTAGTCTGTCATTTTGTCCTTAATCTGGCTCTTGGCCTTCTTAGGTGAAATAGCCTTCACGGCCCCGGCTTGACCCTCCTCCCTTGTTGTACACTGTATCAACAAAGAGTAATCATATTCAGGTTAGGATGGTATTAAGGTAAAGTCCTTCCAATAATGACAAGTCCAAAATTAGAACTTGGTTGAAATACCTAAAGAAATCTACTACTATTTTTTTCTAGTCACTTATTGATAAGATTGAACCTAATTAATCCATCAATGAAAGCTTGCACAAATTCTTAAATTGGTATCTATCTCCTTAGCTTTGGATCTTATGATTGAATCACTTAAAAACTTTTAAGTCTTGAGTGCATCTACTCCATTTCCATAAGCTTAGTTGGGTTCTTGAATATCTTGCTTGCCTTCCATACTATTATTAGATAATCAAACTAAAAATATTGTAACAATATCTAGCACTAAATTAATATGAAAATATTTTTCAAATATTACAACCCAATTAATTAGTTTTCGAAAAATACATATTAAACAAATGAAGTAATTGTGGATAGCAGCTTCTAGCCAAACTTTGTCTCTATATAATCAAGCTGACGAAAGCATATATAATATTAAAAGGATAAAGGCATACAATATTAATCACATGAATTATATAAACTCTTCATCAAATACCAAAAAATTGCTTCTTCTCATTTGGACCATTTTGCTAAACCTTTCATTTTATTTTTTATTTCCAAAGTCAGAATTGTTAAATTATATTGTAAGATGCCTTAATTTATTCAATGTGATATATATATATATATATATATATATAATAAATAATGTATTAAACAAAATTCCAAACAGATATTGATAATTTTAATAGTTTATTATCTTTAATTTGTTAAAGTTGTATGACTTAAATTCATGTTAAAGGAAAAATCAGTGGTAAAATAGGAGGATCTGTGGCAAAACAGGCTGTACAATGAAATCCATATAGAAATAGACTTATTCTATTTGATATTGATTGGAATAAGGTGTTTCTACCTTATTACACTGTTTCTATTTGACATTGATTAGAATAAGATTTTTTTCAACCTATAAATAGATTTAGTCTAAACTCTTCTTGTACCATTCGAATTCGACATTAGTGATTTTTTTCTCCTCTACTAGTGATTTTTTTTCCAAAAGAGTTTCCACGTAAAATATGAGTGTTATTATTATTATTTTTCTTTCTTTTTGCTTTGAGATCGTTCTATAGTGTCCTTGTCAACGTTCAACTTTTACAAACTCCATACTAATGAGGGAAAAATAACAAAAAAAAAAAAAGAAGTGAAGTAAACAAACACATTTTTATAAAATTTTCTAATATTAATGTTTTAGTAATCCAACATCATATTTCATATTTTATTCATACTGATCGTACATGTCAAGTTTGGAGTAAATTATTATTTTTAGATATTTATTTTTTGTAAAAAATTTCAACTATCGTATATACATATATATATTTTTAAAATTTGGAAATATCATTAACTTTTTCAGCCTTTTTTAAAGGAGAGTTTTTTATTTTAGCCTTGAAAGCTTACGGAAAGGATTGTATGAAACTGTGATTCCACATCATCCCTATCCCTTCCCAATAGGAGAATGACAAATCAGAAAAAGTTGAAAATTAGGAGGAAAAATCTAATTTGTCATTCTCCTATTAGAAAGGGATAAGAATGACGTGGAATCACAATTTCATATAATTCATTCTCTGAAGACTTAAGTGGTTATATCTTGGCCTTGAAAAATTAAAGATTGTAATTTTTATTAAAATGACCCTAAATTTTTAATAATTTTTAAAAAGAAGAACAACCTTACCATCCTAATGACTTTTAAATAAAAACTTCAAAATAATTCAGTAAATTAAATGAAAACTTTTGAATAATTCAGTGATTATTTTATAATTTTTTAAAATTAAATGACCAAAATATAAACTTACAAATATTCAGATATTGGATATAGTTTTTTTTTTTAATACAAAAAGGAGGCTCAGCAATAGCAACAAAAGGACTAACAATACTTGCTCCTTCCTTGGTTCCTAAAGCCTTTATGCCTTGATGGATTCATTTGTTCCCATGGCTTGTAGCACCGTGCACTGCCCAATACTCCTTCCATATCCCAGGAGCCAATTATTACAGGGGCAAATGCAAGGGGCAGGTACACATCTTGCCCCAAATTAGTAAAATTGCATTTAAGATCCCTTAAAATTTTATATAAAATTATAAATTAATGTAACATTAAAATTATCGATTATATTTTGTTTAATGCCAAAATATATGCTCATTTCCTTGTTTGAATATAAAGCCATTTGTAATTATAATTTTCTATTCCTAATTATAAATTGCAAATGAGAATTTTATTCATCTTTACATTTGCTTTTCAACATTAAGCATAAACTAGTGGAATCCATGTGAATCTCATAAAAATTTTCCCATTTAACACATGTTTTAGAAAATTGGAATTTAGATCCACTTTTTGAATAAAAAAATACATTTTTCATTGATCCAAATAGTTGAATGTATCCCATAAAAAAGGGGTTGAATCTAAATTTGTCAAAACAAAACCCATTCATATTAATTATTTTATTTCATAGTTATATTCTGCTATTAATTTTTGTACTTCACAAAATTCTTATTTTTTTCAAATTTTCAAATTTCAGTTGTCACCAAACGATAACTGTTAAATTCATCAAGTTAAGTTTAGTTATTTCTAAAACCCAATGTGCCAAACATATGATCATATGTGTAAGCTTGTTATTTCCACACATTACTCACTAAAAATTCAGTTAATGGGTTAACGATTACCATTCAAGTCAAGATTGAAATTTCAAAATTCGAAAAAATACAAGGACTTAAAATGATTAAATTGTAGAATATGGACCAAATTTTACAATTGTATGCATCGCACGAGATTGATAATTGAATTCAACCAAATTGATTTAACTTTTACTGTTTGGGTCAAGACTAATATTTTAAAATTCAAAATATACAAGGACTAAAATTGACAATTTAAAAGTACAATGACTAAAATTAATCAAATTAAAAGTATAGAAACTAGATGACACAACTTTTATAAAGTATAGGGACTAATAGCATAATTTAACCTAACTCTTAATAAGTAAATGAATTATGTAGTTGATAAAGAAAATTTGTCAAATGAGTAAATTAATATGGATTAATATCACCATGAATATAAATAAGAAATATTAAAAATCAAATTAATAAACCTTATCCACTTTGCGTCCTCTGCCATTAGACTTCATCTACAGGCTAAATTAATGCTATTAATATGTGGTAGAGGACATCAATTGGTTGAATCAATTGATTTAGTAGGTTTTTTCGAATTAATTTAATCTATTTTAATATGAAAAAATTGATCATAGATTATTGAGTTGAGTTTATATGATTATGTAAGAAAATATAATATTGAATGTAGTATTAATATGTCAATAACAATAATAATGCAATACAATGCAATAGCAGTAACACAACAGATCATACTTATAATTAAGCAGAGTTGAAAATTAGAAGAAGAATTTTGTTGAGACCTGTATGAACAGTTTCTTTAAGACAGATTCAACCTCTCCTCGGTGCTTTGAGTAACGTTGGACGTCTATCTTCCAGGATACATCAACAAATGATAACAGTCAGTAGTAGCACAACAATATTTATCAATCAAACACAATTTTGCCTTTCTTTATCTCCAGGAGGAATGAATTTAGAAGGAATTTTTTATATTGATGGTTTTTAATTATGTGTTTTAGAAGTCTCCTAACTTGACTTTATATAGAGGAAAGGAAATAAATGAAGAGATTTAGACCGATTCATGAAGAGTTTTGTTGAAAAGTTAATAGATATAAGTGAACAGACACAATGAATGATGAGATGTAATATTAAACCAAAAACAATAAATCTATTCATGATCAAAAGATACAATTGTTCAAAAGATACAACTGTTCATCAAGAGGTAAAACTATTTTTTAATTTAAGTATCAATTTATCATTCTTCGCTCAACAATTTTAAACATATTATATAGAATATAAATTCATAATTTATTATTCAAGCCTTTAATTTTATCAATAAAATAATATACTTCAAAACTCTAACATATCCATTATTTTCTAACAATTTATATTTTTATTATATATTACATATTTTAAATAATTTTAAAATAATAAACAAGTTAATTTTTAAATTAAATTTAAATATTATTAAACTCAAATTTGAATCAATGAATAATTTAAATTCATCTCAATAATTACTAAATCGGATTTGAATAATTTTCAAACATTTATTCTGATTTTCGCCCACAGATGTACGTGTAAACCATTGAGGATTACCGAAACCACCCGTAGGCAAAATAGAACTTGTCTTGTCGTGTAATAGACTTGTAGACATTGGGTGGTTTAAGAACTTTATATCAACCCATCCATATCCTTCACGTGCCCCACATTTCCTTCCAATTTGCCCACTTGCATTTTAGAAGTTTCATCCACTTCCCAAAAGACAAACATACAATTCATACAACCCAAACTTTTTAATTTATTAATTTATTTTAATTCAAATTTTAGTTTGTGTCAATTTAGGAATTGAGTTAGATAAATTAATTCATATGTATTAGATTAAATAATAAATTTATATTTTATTAAATTTTTCATCTATTTTTAAATAATTAGGATAAAATGTAATTAAACTTTTAGCATAATGGCTCATAATTACGTAATTGATATTTGTTACTATTTTAATGTTATGTTTTAGTTAAAATGTCAAACATCATAAAAAATTCTGAGCTTATTCGAGTTTATTTTAAAAAGAAAATTGAGGGAAGAATCAAATTATATTAAATTAAAATTTAGAGATCAAATCTCCGTATTAAATATAGTATAAGGATGAAAATCTGAAATTTAACATTTATTTTTGGTAAAAATATCTCTCTATTCTCTCTTAATTTTGATATTTAGTAAATTGGTTTTTCTTAAAAACATTAGAACCAATGAAAACCAGAAGTTGACATTTATTTTTGGAAAAAAATCTCTCCAATCCCTTTCAATTTTGATATTGAGGAAAATTGTCCTCTAAAAAAAGAGTAATTTAATCCCATCAATTGCGAAATGGAGCAACTAAAGATAATTAATTAAAATGTTAATATTTTTCATCAATTGTACATAATTTTTATTGGTATAATAACAAATTTAACTCTCAAAATTTGTCAATTTAATATTACTTTAACAAATTTAATCCACAACATTTACACAAAATATATAAACATCAATTGCTAAGTTCATTATAATACCAATCAAGATTATATATAATTAACAAAAATACGTAAATATCATGATTAATTGTCTTTAATTACTCAATTTTAAAACTAAATTACTTTAATTTTTTAGAGGGACCAATTTGCTCAATATCAAAAATTAAAAAAATTACAAAAGTGTTTTTACTTTTATTTTATTCTTACGTAATTTTAATTTTCTTTTCTCATCTATAAATACCCTCTATCTCTTTTTAACTTGTGTCCATTAACAATCTCTTTGTCCTCCATTTTTTTTCTCTTTGATTTTTCATTGCTTTACACTATTTGATCAATCAGAAGCTCAACCCTAAAAGTTTCATTAGAATGAACAGTGTTAACCTTTCTCATCAATATCCTCGAACATCAAGCTTTACTTGTCTTAACTCTTGCTTGACAGAACACTGGGGTGATTTGCCCTTAAAAGTCGATGACTCTGAGGACATGATCATCTACAATTCCCTTCATGAAGCTCTTAACTTCGGTTGGTCACCGACGACGACGGGTTCAACGGCGGCAACGACAATTAAACCTGAGCCCAAAGATGAATCAGCAGAGATCATGGAAAACGCGAAGCCAATGGAGTTGACTCAAAAAGTGGTGAAAGGGAGACATTACCGTGGAGTTAGGCAAAGGCCGTGGGGGAAATTTGCGGCGGAGATTAGGGACTCAGCTAGGAATGGAGCAAGAGTGTGGTTAGGTACGTACGAGACAGCTGAGGAAGCTGCTTTGGCTTATGATCGAGCAGCTTATAAGATGCGTGGTTCAAGGGCTTTGCTTAATTTCCCGCATCGGATCGGTGACAATGAGCCTGAACCTGTTAGAGTTAAGGCTAAACGTGGGGCAACAAATGACTCGGTTTCGTCCAATGGTTCATTTCCTAAGAGAACGAGAAGCTTGGAAGCTAACAAGGCTGAGTTGACCACTGTGTTTCAACTGGGTCTATTTCAGGTTGGGGAACAGTTATTGGTGAATTAAAAATTATCAGAAATTTAAAAATGATGTTGATGAGAGAGACGGATGCGAACCTCGTAAAAGATAATCTCCATGAACTATAATCTTAAAAAATATTTTGTTTATTTTTGTTGGTTTATTGTAAAGCAAATTGAAGTTCTGTGAATAGAAAAATGCAATAGTTTTTTTCCTTTAATTTTGCAATGAGAATATAAACATAAAGCTCTGAAAAGTAGGATTTGTTTCTTTTCTAATACTATTTGATATAATTTTAATTATTATTAAGTATTATTTTCACAATTTACGCGTATATCTTATACAATTAAACGGTGATTATTAATTTATTAAAAATTAATGAACGAAAAAATAATGAACTGAATTTGAATTTAGATGTACTAGAACTTGAACATAAGCTAACATTAACCTGTCATAAGTAGAGGGTATCACCAAAAGACCTAGCAGAGTCCAGTCTCCTTAAAATGAAAAAATAGCATTGTCACCTAAAAATGATATAAATTTAATTTAATTTTTTATTATAATAATAAAATTATATTTTAACTCTTATAAAATATATAACTTAATTTCAATTTCCAAAATAATTTCTAACTTCGTTTTTATTCATTAATATAAAAACATATTAGTTTAAAGCTTGTAATCAAACACAATTGTTAACTTTGTAATAAAAAAGGGAGAGGGCTCACTTATTGGCAAAGATGATTTAATATATTGGAGCAACTTTGAACTTACTTTCTACTGTATCAATGTTATGGATAAACTTGATTTAATTATTCATACAAAGACTTCTTAAAGGAAATTGACATCCGAGTATATCCTTTCGATTATCATATCAATTTATTTAATTGTTTTAAGGATACAATTTTTGGTCATAGGAGAGTATTTTAAATAATTTTTGCTGATTCAGTCTTAATTTAATTAGTGTCAGTATTGTTGCTAATACATAGGACTTAGGTTCAAATGTGTTGAAACACATTATGTTGTGGGGAGGCTATGGTTAGTTCTAAGCATTATATCAAAAAGAACAAATATAATGAAAACTTATAATGAGATTAATGTTAAAAAATATGTATGCTTTTCAAATTTTAAATTTGTATATTTTCATTGCTAAAATCTAAATTATCACTAACAATGTATCTCAACTAATTAACGATGACAAATAACACGATAATTTGAGTTTTTTTTATGTAGGAATAAATCTTAAAATTATTTACTTAATTTTGGTGAGATGTGCAATTTGATACTTTAATTTTGATTTGGTATAATTATACAAATAAAATTTTGATTATAATTCAAATGAATATATGAAAATTTAATTTTACTCGATTGTACACATTTAAAGAAATAAATATATTAATTTATTTATATTTTGAATAAATATAATTACTATCGTATGCAATATATAAAACTTAAAATAGTATTCTATCGATAGTTTTGTTAGTAGTTTATGAAAATTATATTAAATCAAAATTTTATGCTTAAAATTATATAAAATAAAAATTATGCTTAATTTTGAGATTTATCCTCTATATAATGATAGTAAAATTTTAAAATTTTAAAATTTTACTTATAAAATGCAATTATCTTTGTACTAATAAATATAATATTTTTCGTGAAATATAAAAATTTAAGAAATTGAGGTTACCCAATATTTCTTCATTGCTGTTGAAAATGTGGAGATATCGAAAACAGTATGACTTTTCAAATAAAGAAATTGCAGTGAGTTGGGAAATTAGGCATCCGTAAGGAATTATTTGTCAATTTCCAAATATCAATTACTTGTCAATTTATTGACATATTTCAAAATTATTTAAGAAAATTCTTTTGAGATATTTTATTAGGGTGAAATCAAATTATTTTTAAGGTGGAAGAATTAAATTATAAAATTTTTAAATTTTAAAATTTTAAAATATAATTTTATTATTTTTGAAGGATTAAATAAAATTTTTCATATTTTGAGGGTAAAATGTAATCTTATCATAAATTTACTTATAATTTTATTATTTTTAAGGAGAAGACATGCCAACTCCCATAATGCCACTTTTAACTTCTAATATTCAATAGATATATTACATTCGGTTAAATTTAAAATCGACTTAATTAAAATTATTTTTATTCATAAAATTTGAAATTAATTTTTTTAAGAAGATCGAGCTACATACAAATCGACTTTTTAAATATGAATAAAATTTGTTTAATTTTAAGTTTAGATTATTAAAAGAAAAAGAAAAACATTATTGAGGGTCGTTAGTCGCTATGATTAATTAGTTGAATTTCCAAGTAGATGTTCTTTTCATATAAAAGCCCAAAATATTTTGATATATTTGGGCTAAATAATAATTATGAATGAATGATTATTCTTCATTATTATTTTGGAATCTTTCCTCTAATTATTTCTATTTTTCTGGTAGATGAGACAAATGATTAGGTTAATTAGTTGTTAACAAATGTTTTCATGTTGGTTATCTTACTCGGTATTCAATTTTAATAAATTTTCATTTTTAGAGAAAAATTTTGATAAGTACAATAATGCATAAGCCTAACTGAATCTAATCATAGAGATTTTTATTTGCAATGGCTTTTTTAAGGAGTTTATGCTCGATCAACTATAATTAAGATAATGTAATATAAAGCATAATAGGCTGAAAATTGAAATGTATCTGAAATAATTGGAGAAAAACGCACATATAGCAATATGAGACTCTAGACCTCAACCTTGCAATACTTCTTATCTAATAATTTTATAGTGTTCTCGTTATTTTGTTAAAAAGTAAACAAGATTATAAAGTAAAGAGAAATATAGAATAATCAAGAAAGGAGAATAGAAGATGAAATGATTATTCAACTTTCACATTGACCTCTAATAAGTTCGTACATACCCTCTATTTTTAAGGCTTTAAAAATCATAAGTTACAGAGCATTTAGGACCAATGTTAATGATTTAGGGATTATGAAAATTCATTCTTTAGGATTTATAATAAAGGATTATGGATATCTATTTATCAATGGATTTACAACAAATAACAATATTGTTGTGAATTGAATGAAATTACTTGGTTATAGGTTTAATAAAATGGAGTTGAAAATTGGGTTATGCTTGGATTATAAGCCCAATTCATACTTGACCCAACACTACACAAGCTTATGACCCATGCTTGGTGTGGTCCATAATTGTAACAACTTAATTTTATTTTATGTTGATGAAAATCCAAAAATATTACAAAGAAATTCAATTTTACTTTATTTTTGAAGTGAGGAATCGATTGTGAGTTCTACAACCTATGGATGAATCAGCCCTACCGTGTCGAACCCCGCTGTGGTGGCAGTCGCGCAGCAATGTCTTAAGACATTGACAATAATATGAATCAACACGATTAAATTACAATATGTGACGTAATAGTAGTTTATTTTATTTTTCAATTATGTAGTTGGGGTTTAATTTTTATCTATAAGAATAAAATATATTCGTAAATATTATTTATCTTTATATTAAATTTTATTATTAATTTTATATTTTATTAAAATTAAAATTTAAAAATTTTAAAAATATATATTTAAAATAATTTAATTAAAGAATATAAATTAAATCTATAAATTTAACTACTATTATTTAGATTAGATTTGGACTAAAATTTAAAAACAAAGACAAAATAGAATAATAATAATAATAATAATAATAAAATTTAACCTTACCTGTTCGAATAGCTTCCACGAGAACCCTTTAATTCTTACAATACAAGCATTGGACGTCGTCTTGTTCAAAGAACCTAAAAAAATCAAACCCGACAAAAATCAACGTGTCCTTAAACCAAGCCATTTTTTACATGCAACCCCTGCATGAAAGCATCCTCACCACGTGCCTTTCTTTCTTCTTACACGTGCCCCCTCTTTCCCTTCTATATAACCCACCTCTCTCCTCTCTCTCTCTCCAATATCATACATACCTACATACTTAATTTCCATTTACTAGCAATTTCTTCAAGTTCTTTTCTTTGTTTTTTTAATCAATGGCTGACCATTACCTCCAAAACACTCAACCAATGACTCACCAAATGGTGAAAGCCGCTACTGCCGCAACAGCCGGTGGTTCCCTCCTCATTCTCTCCGGTTTAATCCTAGCTGGCACCGTTATTGCACTCACCATAGCCACTCCACTCTTCGTTATTTTCAGTCCAGTTCTTGTCCCTGCTCTCATTGCAACAGCTCTCCTAGCAACGGGTTTCGTTGCCTCCGGCGGTTTCGGTGTTGCAGCTGTCACGGTCCTGTCCTGGATTTACAGGTCCTTTATCTTTTCTTCTTTTTTAATGATCTCCAAAAATACCATGAAATTTCCTGTACTGTTTTTACTATTTTTATTTAAAAAATAGTAAATTAGTCTTCATATTTTATCAAAGATTAAAGAGAGTAAATTTTATCAAAGATCAAAAGAAATATATTTTCATTAAAATTTCATAAATTAGTATGAGATACACTTTAATCCATTACATGTTAAAGTAATGTCAATTTTTTAGCAGTCCGTCGGGTCAGTCAAATTTTAATGTAATTTTCTTTAAAATGAACAAAATAATTAATTTATTCCTTTAACACGAAATGATAAATGTACTTTTTTACATGATTAATTTTTTAATATTTTTATTAGAAAGTAAAATTCAACCTAATCATATTAAATTTTTAAGAAAATTAATTTATATTTTTTATTTAAATTTTTATTAGAAAAGTAAAATTCAATCCAACTGTTTGGGCTTTCGTGGCCCTCTTAGTAGCTTTTTCTTATTGTTAAATGACTATATATACAGGTATGTGACGGGGAGGCACCCACCGGCGGCGGATCAGTTGGATAGTGCAGGGATGAAATTGGCTAGCAAGGCACGGGAGATGAAAGATAGGGCGGCACAACTCACCGGTGCGGCGGCTTCTTAAATTAGTTCTCTACTGCATGCTTTTGTAAAGGAGCTGTGCAAAAGTTCAGGATCAAGTGGCCATTAAACCGATCCTTAATGATGTTGTTGTTATGTTGTTGATGATGAAAAGATGTTTTTTTCTAAATTTAAAAGCAGCATTAGAAACTTAACTTTGGGGGGATGATGTGGCTGTCTGTTTATGTTTAAAACTCCCGAGTAATTGACTGTAATAAGCACTACTTGTTTTTGTTGTTAGTTTGTGTGTTTGTTGGTTCCACTTCAATTACAATAAGTAAAATTGGATATTTAAATTAAACATTATACAACATTAATAATTTTTATTTTTATTTTTAAAATATTTAAAATTAATAAAATATTAATGTAGAATATTATAATTTTCAATTTGATTAAACTGACATATTTAATTATTTAATCATATAATAAATTATTTAATATTTTAATTTTATTTAAATAATAAAAGTAATTTTAATAATATCCTTCTTTAAAAATATTTAATATTAATATTTTAATAATAAACTATATATTAATAATAAATGCTTATTAAAATATGCTATATATATATATATATATTTTTTTTAAGAACTTAGTTTTCTAATTTTTAGAATAATGATATCATTTTTAAAATAAAATATTTAATATTTTAATTAAAAATTAACATTATAATGAAGGCTAATTTAATGAGACAAATTTATGACATATTTTAACTTTTAATTATGATTCTATTTAAATAATGCTTAACTTTATTTATCTCTCACACTTTCTACTTACATATTTGTAATATATATAATTTAAATTAAATTATTATTTATTATTAAATTTATATATAACATTAATTATTACAAAATATTTTAATTTTATTGTTAAAAAAGCGCACTATAATATTTGTTATATATTTATGTCATGTTCATTTTACAAATATCAACAAATATCAATATAAAATATAAATTTATAGATAAAATAAACTTAAGATTTGTTTCATTTAAAATAATTTTTATGAAATATTTTCAAGAAATCTATCAAATAATAAAAAAATTTTACACATATTCGTGCAAAAGTGTATTTTGCTTTAGAAATAATAAATATAAATTTGATTTTCCAAGGCGATAGAAAGAATAGCTACAAAACTTGGAATATGAATAACAAAATAAAAATTATCCATTTTTAATTAAAAACTCATGAAATAATTTTAATTATTTTGAGAAGAAAAATTGCTATCTCGTCACTAAAATAAATACTTATAATATTTTATATTGACAAAATGACAGATGAGCATACCATGTAACTAGGGATGATTATAGACTGGGTTGAGTTTAGGTTGGGCTCAGATAAAATGCTAAAACTCGAGCTTGACTTGACTCGCTCATATTAGTTTTTTATATTATATTACTTTTACATAATTTTTAAATATATATAATACATCAAAAATACTGAAAATATTAAAATAAATACTTAAATAATACTAAGATAGATGCAACTTAACAAGAAAATATCTTTAAAATAATGACAAAATTAACAACGATATCCAAACAATAACAACAAAATAGTAGTAATATGATAGTGAAATGGTATTAAAATAGGGAGAAAATAATAATAAAAAAATCATTAAAATAACAAAAATGCAGCTCTTTCTTGGCATTTAGCAAATTCGAGTCGAGCTGGGTTGGGGTCGGGCCAAAACTATATTACTTGAGGTCCGGCCCATTTTTCAAATGGGCTTTATTTTTTTACCTAAACTTTCTCATTTTTCAGGCAGGCTACATCTACATATAACTCATGTTAGTCTTTTTTCTACTGCAGAACATATTTAAGAACATCACGAATCTGTCATGTACTCATGTTATTATACAAATTCTGTCTTAAAACATAGTCTTTTGTTTAATTTGACTGGATTTAACAACTTTGACCTCTCCTGAATTAATTATTATAGTGGTGAGATTAAAATTGAAATGATATATTAAAATAAATATTATTTGGATTCAAATTTAGACGAGAGGTTAGATTAAAAACAATCATTAAAGAAACAATGTGCTATTATACTATAATAAAATTTATATTTATATAAGATTATAGACTTAAATTAAAATTATATTTTTTAAATAATAACTAATATTTATTAAAATCATATTTATGGTAAATTTTAAATTAAATAATAAGATATATTTAAATTATTTTATATTAATAAAAATAAGAATATATATTTAAGATAATAAATAATTTATAACTTATTAGATTATACTATATAAAATCATGTAACTGTTATATAATAAGATTTATAATATATATACTATTTTTTTTTCTGTTAGACACCCTATCTTTTAATGAGAAATTAGAAGTTAGTGTGTTGAAAATTTCCCTAAAGAAGTGTGTCAATGGTCCATGAAGAAGTATTTGCAATTTGATAGCTACAATTAAGAAAATCTAACATTTAAGACTAGAAAAAATTGATAACTGAGTCTTTACTTAATTGGTATCAATATTTTACTTATTGTATAAAAAGGACAAAATAAAAATTAAGTTTAAGAAAATGCAAAATCAAAGACATAATAAAAATTGAAAATTAAAAACTCAAGTTAAGTAAACCAATATTCAAAGAAAGCAACCTTACAGTATAAAATTTCATAAAATTTTATTATGATTAAGAATTTAATAACCTAAAATTGAATTTATTAATAGAAATATTCTTATCATCAAGATTTTAAAAATTGAACTAAATATTTGATGGATGATGCTTTCGATTTTGGGTTTAACTAATTGAATTAACAGGGAAGAAAATATTCTACAACCGGTTACACTTTATAGCGCATTGTTGTATCTCACAATTTTAAATCTCACAAATGAGTCTGACGTTACATTTGACTCTTCCAGTATCTCACCCATAAATTCCATCTTTTAATGTTTCCCTTTTTTTCAGCCAATGTCTCTCACTCATAAATTAGCCTCAAATTGCACCTTGTAGTATTTTTTTCATCGATTAAGTCTTCAATTCAATTGGAATCGGAATTGTTGTTGGTGCAAGAGAATGTGAGTTTGAGTGTGTTAAAGTATATTTGAGTGTGTTAAAGCACATTATCTTCTTATTTAAGGGTTGAGAGGAGTTATGAATCAAAAGTAGGAATCATGGTGCTACACTCATATGAAAAGAAAGTAATCACATAGAAACCATGCCAAAATTTTAAATTTTTATAAAAATTTTTAACATATTGTTAAAAATTTTAATATATTTTTAAAGCATTTGCAAACCCTTCCCTCAAGGCTTTTTAGTTTCTATCTTTTTCTTCCCCCCTAAAGTTCAAAACTCTAACAGTTAATAAACATTTCTACTTGTTTTCTTTAAAGTTTAAAGCTAAAAAAATCCTACAATTTTAAATATCAATATCTTTGATGACTACTACCCAACAAACTTAAATTTTCTCTTTCTATTCTTTAAAATCCAAAATTTAGAGTAAAAACAAAATTAGAAAGATGAGAAATTGAAATGATAGAAAAATAAATAAAATTAAAAATATATTTTTTTCTTTTCATAAGTTTACTTGGTAGGAAAGATGAGAGAATTAAAAGAAAAATAACTTAAGATTAAAAAATTTGATGACTAAGTTTTTACTGGTTGGTGATGTATTGTTGTTGTATAGAAATATATGAGTTTAAACTCACTAAAACGTATTTATCCTCTTATTTTAAAGGTTGGAATTGAAGAGTAGTTATAGATTATTCTACTCATTGTATAAAAAAACAGAAATAAAAATCAAACTTAAGAAAATGCAGGATCAAAGACCTAATAAAAATTGAAAACTCATGTTAAGTAAACCGACATTCAAGAATGCAGCCTTGATGTTTTGAAAATAGAATGGAATAAAATTAAGCAAAATGAAAACAACGATTCACTTATAATTGTGTCAATTTTCACAAATTTTTTATGATTAATACTTTAATAATTTAAAATTTAAAATTTTAATAGAATCATTCTTATCATCAATATTTTAAAAATTTAACTAAACATTCAATAGATGATACCTCCAATTTTCGATTTAACCAATTGAATCAATGGGGAAGAAAATATTCAACATCCAGTTACACTTTACAGTTCAGGCATTGTTGTATCCCACAATTTTAAATCTCATAAATGAGTCTGATGTTACATTTGACTCTTCTACATCTCACCCAAAAATTACACCTTTTAATATTTCAATTTTTTTACCCAACGTCTCTCACTTGTAAATTAGTCTTAAATTGCACATTTTAAGATTTTTTTTTGTCGATTGAGTCTTAACTCAATTGGTATCTGTATTGTTGCTAGTGTAAGAAGACGTGAATTTGAGTGTGCTGAAACATATTATCCTCTTATTTAAGGGTTGGAGAGGAACTATAAATTAAACCTAAGAATCATGATGCTTATCTTTTACATTTTATACTTACTATGTGTTTGTTAAAATGCATGTGAGGAATTCAAGTTTAATCATGTGCTGAATTATTTTATTGGTTGATTGATAGGTGGATTGCTTGTTAAGTTATTATCTATGCTTTGATTGGTTGCTTATTCAAGTGTATTAAATTGCATATTACACTAGAATTGACATATTTAGTGGAAGATTTAGATAGACGAGACCAAGAGAAGACTCTATTGAGTAGGACATTGATACATTTGTGCCGAAAAGTGAGATTGAGATGAGAGCTTAGGTGTTATTTTTAGTTTAGGATGGGACCTAGAGGAGATTCTTAGTTAGGAATGACAAACAATATAATCATCTTAGGTTTATCAGCTTAGTCCGTAATCCATGAATTAAACAACCATCATTTCAATCCATTTGGATTAATTCTAGCAAAAAAGGAAAAAAGTTAATTTAGTATTTTTATTTGTTAATTTAGTTATAGCTTAAGTATTAATTTATTTGAATTTGCACTAACAATTTCTGACTCAATTAAATTAATAATTGTTAAACTTGTAATTATTTGCCAGCAATTTCTTGGAATGCTATAGTGTTTCATTGACATTACAAATATTCTACTCATTGTATAAAAAGGGCAAAAATAAAAATTAAATTTAAGAAAATACAGAATCAAAGGCCAAATAAAATTGAAAAATTAAGAACTCAAGTTAAGTAAACCAACATTCAAAGAAAGCAACCTTGATGTTTTGAAAATAGAATGGAATAACATTAAGTAAAATGAAAAGAGAGTTTAACTGTGTAAAATTTCATAATTTTTTATGATTAATATTTTAATAATTTAAAATTTGAATTTATTAATAGAATTGTTCTTATGATCAATGTTTTAAAAATTAAATTAGATATTTAATGAATGATATCTCTAATTTTCGATTTAACCAATTGAATCAACGGGGAAAAAATATTCAACAACCAGTTACACTTTACAGCCTAGACATTGTTGTATCTCACAAATTTAAATATCATAAATGAGTCTGACGTTACATTTGACTCTTCTAACATCTCACCCCTAAATTGCACCTTTTAATATTTCCCTTTTTTTCACTCAACGTCTCTCACTCATAAATTAGCCTTAAATTGCACATTTTAATATTTTTTTTTGGCCGATTGTTATCAATTGTTATCAGCATTGTTATCAGCATTGTTGCTAGTGCAAAAGAATGTAAATTTGAGTGAGCTGAAATATATTATCCTCTTAATTTTAGAATAAAAAGAAAATTAAAAAGATGAAAAATTGAAGGGATAGAAAAATAATAAAAAAAGATTAATGCAAATATATCATTTCAATCCATTTTCATTAAAATAAATTGGGGTAGATTGAAACAAAAACAAAAGTATAAGTATCAAATTGAACTTTTCTCTTTTTTCTTTTGCAAGGGTATCATATTGCACATTCAAGAAAAATTCTGAGGCTAACTGTGACATTTAACTCTAAAAATAAACAAAGAGAAAAAAAAAAGGGAAAAGAAAAGAAAAAGCACAACCAAAACAAAGATGCTTAATATCTCTTTTGGCCTCGTATTATAATTAAATTATCACTTTGATACCTATACAATTTTTTATCAGTTTGATCCTGTACTTTCATTATATAATCCCCATTACCCCTAACTCAAATTTCTGTAAAAAAATTAAGCCAACCACTGACATGCTGCCAAGTGTCACGAAAATTAAAAATTAAAAATATAACAAAACTAAAAATAATTTAAAATAAAAATCTTAAAACTCAAAAATTATTTAAAAACTAAAAAAATCATAATCCATTGTTGAATATTATAAAAAAACTAAAATTAAAGTATGCAAAACTTCAAAACAAATTAGAAAAATAATATATTTTTTTAAAAATTGTTTGTTTGAAATTTTAAAATTAAGGTATTTTTACTAAAAAACTCAAATTTCCTTAAAAATCCAAAATTCTAAAATTTACAAAATACCATAAAATTCTTAAAAAAAATCATAAAGATCTAAAATTTTCCAAAAACCTAATATTCCAAACAAACAATTTTTAAAAATTTATGAGATTTTTATTTTTTTAGTGTTTCGCATGCTTATAATTTTTAATTTTATGATTTTTTGGTAATTTTAATTTTTTAATTTTTAAGTATTTTTATAGTTGTTTTGACACATAAATCAGGTCATTAGCTGATTTAAAACCTTTAAAGAGAAATTTGGGTTGGGGGGTAATGAGTTATATAGAATGCAAGTATAAAAGTCAAGTTAAAAAAAAAAAAAGTAAAAGTATCAAAGTGAGAATTTAACAATAGTATAGGGACCAAAAAGTGGTATTAAGCCTAAAAACTATTATCTATAAGCAGAGGAACTTACAGATTACTGTTTGCCTATTTCCCATTTACTCGTTCAAGAAAACTTCAAATTGGATTCCAAAATTAAATTTTCGCTTCCGATTTCGAAGCTATTAATTAGTGATCTTTTTTTTTTCTCAAAGGTCAGTTCATCTTTATTCTTTCAATCAATTCCCTCTCATCTCCATTTCTTTTTTAGGCTCTATTTTATATGTTGTTTCTATTTCAGGTCTTGTAATTTACTACACTTCTCCATTCACTCTCATAATTTAAAAAAAAAAAAAAATCCTTTGGAGAGATTGGCGAATGCATTTTAAAAGAAAATTTATTCGAATTTTAAATCGTTAATAGAAATAATTTAAGCCGATTTATATTTGATGAATTATTATTATTTTTTAAATATGAACTTAAATTTTAAAATTAATTAGAGCTTTTAATCTTGGTTTTCTTCTTTGCAGGTTTGAGGTGAGAGAAAAGCTATGATACTAAAATTAAGCATTATCTAATAAGAATGCCGGGCATTCCTTTAGTGGCTCGTGAAACCTCCTCGTATGTTCTCTGGGATTTTAAACTCATAATTTGAGGGTTTTATTTTTTTCTTCTTTTAATTTTTAATATTATTATGGCAATATGTTATGCTCATAGGTATCTTGGTTTTGGGTTTCGCGTATTTTCTAACAATGTCAAGCTAAAAGTATGTGATCATGCAAACATTGTTTTTCTCAAGGTCATTGTGAGTGATATCTTGTTCTAGAGCCTTTATGTTTGATTACTGTTGATTTATTGTAGAGTTTATGTTTGTTTGTTTGTTTTTGTGTTGTAATGAAGTGTGATTTTGGAGTATGTCTATTTGGATAAGTTCATGAGTTGAGGGGTTCTCATGTTATCTTTCTTTCCAGCTATTCAAGAAGCACAGATCAAATGTGCCAAGAAGATTCTGGCCTGAATTTATCTGCTGAAGAGGAAATTGCGGCTGAAGAGAGTCTATCGGTTTATTGCAAGCCTGTAGAACTCTATAACATTCTTCAAAGGCGCGCTATAAGAAATGTAATATTTCTGCTTCTTGTTGCATCCGACATTTTATTTTTTTTCATGTAGATTGATTTTCATGTTTGTTCAAGATGTGGTGTCATTCGGCGTTGCGGACAGTTAAAAAGTACATGCTGCTTTGAACCATCTTAGTTTTATTTTCATTGGAAGAGATTTTTCTTTAATCTTTAACTAGGATATTTTTTTATATTAATCTACTTCTTAGTTGAGGTCATCTTTAAATGATTTTTCTTTTAATTTGCAGCCATTATTTCTTCAAAGATGTTTGCGTTACAAACTTCAGGCAAAACACAAAAGGAGGTAATGTTCCAATGTGGTTGCAACTTGAAAGTGCTTATGGTTGCAACTTTTAGGATAGGCAAATCTGTTGTATAGATTCTTATGTTTGACTGTACATATGGTTGTTGGAATTGCATCAGTTAGGTAGCAATGACAAGTTTCTTTATGATAGGAGTTAATTCTTATTTTGTTGTGTGATTATCAATGAATTTTTTAATTAAATTTTCATGATGATTAGTTTTTGGTTATTATTTTCTAATAATCGTGTGTTGTCTTGTTTGACTTGATCAAAATTTGCTATATACAGGTAAATTTGAGTTATTAACTGCATTTTATTTGGTTGATATGTAGAATACAAATGACAGTGTCTGTACCAGGGATTGTCAATGAAGGTGTACTGACACAAACTGTTTTTCCTTTATACATCTTGTTGGCAAGGCTAGTTTCTGATGTTGCGGTTGCAGAGGTAGGGTGTATCATGTCTGTACATTCAAAACTAAATCCATTAGTCTATGTATCTTCTTTTCTGGTATTGTTGTACTCCTTTTTTTGTACTTCATTTATGATATATTTACTTTTTGAATCCCACAATGAAGTATTCTGCAGTTTATCGTTTTCGTCGGGCTTGTATCTTGACTAGCTTCACTGGCATTGATGACAGTAATCAAGCCCAAGTAAATTTTATTCTCCCTGAGATTAATAAGCTAGCTATGGAGGCCAAATCTGGCTCGCTTGCCATTTTGCTTGTAAGCTTTGGTATGTATTTCATAAATCCCGTACATTATAATAGTTCAATTTAGTATGAATTTTAGCTATTGAATGTCACTTTTTCTTTCTGTTTCATTCACATTCTACTTATTCTCACAGCAAATGGAGGATGCTGCCTTTGGGGTAGGATACCATTAGAATCACTATATTTGTCTTGGGAAAAATCCCCAAACTTGAGTTCGGGACAAAGGTCTGAGATGGTTTTACCTGTTGACTTGCAGTCTTGCTTATTGAAGGTGTGCCATCATAGCTTTTTGGTTATCTTTTAAAGAAAAAAAATCTGGGGGACTGTTCTACTAACTGCTTAGCTATTATTTTAGTCAATATCATAGCAAAAAAGAATTGTTTAAGATTCAGAGAAAGCTTTCTTGATTGTTTTTGTACTATGGCCAAGTCATAAAGTATCACTTCTAGGGCAGTGCTCCATTTTCTATATCCTTCTCAAATATAAAATAATATTCTTAAGGAATGACTCTGCAGTCCTTAGACTCTGATTCTCTCCTTGCTATTTTTATTGGGTATATACTTGTGATGTTGTTCAACCATGCCATTCTAAGCTTGAAAATTCATCCTAAACTCAGGTTTAGCTGAAGGATATCTTGAACTCCACCTGTCTATGTCTAAGAGTTTTTCAATGAAAATTCCTACCGCAGTTTAGAAGTTGGTAGAAACCAAAAAATATTTGTACAACTGTATCAAAGGGATATAGTGGTTGATAGAAATGCTATGCCAGTAGTATAGAGCTCTATGTATTTGGAATGTTGATGGTGTTGCTATACCATTCGATGGTTAATTAGGTTTCCCTGTACTTATCTGGTTTTCTCTTAAGTGATCACTTTGTCTCAAGCAGTTTTGCTTATTGTCGATGACTGCTTGTGTGAATGATACTTTAACCATGGTACAACTTCTTTACATGGCTCACTGTAACCAGTATAGAAAATTGAGATGCATGTTCAAGCACTGATGATTAAAGCTTAGATAAGTATCTGAATTGCGGTTACTTCTATATTTTATTTTTATCCTCTCCTGCTGCAGTTGAAATGTTCGAATGAGGACAAATTCATATCAATTCAAAGTTCCAGCAATTCTTCCTCAGCGGTATGTCTCTGCTTCTTCTTTTTCTTTTGAAATTGACTTCTGACTTGTCTTCTAGAAATATTTACTTATGGCATTTGATTTGACTTTTTTCACTCCAAAAGAATCAACCACTGCAGCTTCAGGTCATCATTTCTGCTAAGGAGGTTGGGGTAAAGGAAAAATCTCCCTATAATTCATACACATGCAGTGGTGTTTCCTCTTCATCGCTGCCTCATATTATTGGGTAATCCTTGTTATAATAACCATTAAAAGTAGTTTTGCTCTCTGATCAAATATATTCCCCTTTCTATGCCCTGAAAATTTGATATTACCTGCTCTTTCCTGGTTGTTAATGTGTTTGGAAATAACCTTGTAATTTCTTTAACATGCTCCACAGTGCTCTAAATGAGGCACATCTTACTTAGGAAAAAGCGGAGGATGGGCATTAGTGATTCTTTTGGGTACTTTCATGTTTAATTCGATTTACTTCCAAATGCCAATCTACAGATAGTCACATTAGGTGCTTTAGACTAACTTTTTTGTTTCAAACATAGTGTCCTCCCCCAAAAAAAAAAAAAAACACACACAGACACACAAAAATCATACAATTGAAAGAAGTAAGGAATGTGCATTTGCTTGATGTGATTTAACCTTGGTCTCTATGTCTATCTCTAAGACTGACATTATGCTGCTTTTGGTTTTAGGTTGAGAGCAGGAAATGTCATCTTTAATTACAGATATTATAACAATAAGTTACAGAGGACTGAAGGTATTATTTCTTAGTTCTTACATCTTTTTCTTTGGGATAGGGGTTAAATCTTATACACATTCTGGTTTTCTTGAGGTTGCATCTTTTTCTTTAGCTGCCTGTACCCTCAAGCTAAGGATTATTTTCTAGAATTTTTTTGATTCTTCTCTCCTAGTCCTTGTTTGGTGGGCAAGACACTATGATTAACTAGTTAATCATTAGGATTTTGTTTGGAATTTTTATATAATTTTTGCATTGTACTTTGCTTATTGATTTAATGTCATAAGTTCCATTTATTTGCAGTAACTGAAGACTTCTCTTGCCCTTTCTGCTTAGTAAAATGTGCTAGCTTTAAGGTTGTTCCTCTTGGTTCTATTTTTTCTTCTATTTCATTTTGATTCAAATGAAATTGTATCCGTATTACTTGGACATTTATAGTTGATGCATAAATTTTTTTCTTATATATAGGGTCTGAGGCATCACTTGCCTGCAAACCATGATCTCTTCAATTTTGAATTTTGGGTTCGTAAAACTTCAGGATCCGTGGTGGTATTCTGATAGTTGATGCATGCATACCAAAAATTCTAATTCGTAGGTACTTTGTAGGTAACTGAAGAGTATCAAGCTGTTAATGTTTCAGTCAAAACTGATAGTTGGAGATCTGAGGTCAGAGTATTTTCTTGACAAGACTTGCAATTCTGTATTGGTTTCTGATTTTTTCTTCTTGGCTAAATGAACTGATTTGGGCTAATGTTAATGCATCTGGCCCCACCCTTTTTAAAATTGTTTCTTCAAATTCACAGGGAAAAGCTTACTGTAATACTTAAAAGTTCAAGTTTTATTTTTTGCCGTGATTAAGGTGAAATTTGCTAGTATGGTGTGACTTAATATTGAATCTGCCACTGTACTTTTATTTAGTTATATGGTGAATAAAGGTGTTAGCTTCATCTTCAGATAGGAGAACTGTAACCATGTAAATGTGCCTATTTCCGTGCATCTTGTCCATGTCACTGTTCTAGTTTACATGTGTATGTTTTCTATTCAGCTTGTTGCAGATGGTGTCGATCCTAAACAACAGACATTTATCTATTAGTAAGTTATTTAATTTGCCATTTACATGCTAGTGAGTTTCTTTCCTCATCTTATTTCCACGAACCGAAGTTGGTAGCTCATATGTATGCACAGCTCAAGGCGTAGACGACAGAAGGGCCTAGTTCAAAATGCAAGGCATGTACATCCTGTTTTCTTAGAGTCAAATCTGCCAGCAGGAGGCTGTGAGCTTCTTGACAAGGCTCATGGTATTACATTTTATATACGACCATTTACTTGTTACTTTTTCTTTTATAAAAAATTATTAACTTTCAGCGAAATTTACTATATACTTTAGAAATGGAAGGTTGTCTAGGCCATCTGATTCTAATACTGATGAAAGGGCTCTTGTCTCAGGTGGTAACATTATACAAAATGGTATAATGGGTGCTCTGGAGTGTGCCGAACATCTTCCATCCAGTTCCAATGTTGCAGGGGTTTCAGGCACTGCAGGACAATCATATTCTGATTCTGAACATGTTCAATCAGTGTCCGGAAACAATCTTGGCCCCCCTGCCTTGCAATTTGCAAAGACAAGAAAAATATCTATGGAACGTTCTGATCCCAGAAAGTATGTCCTGAAATTTTTTTTTAATCTATGTATTCAGTGTGTTCTAATTCATTCCATATGGTTAAATGCGTTTCTTTTTTTTTCATCGGAGCATTGTTTATGGAATTTGTTCTGTGAATTTAAAGGCATTGCTTGTCAATTTTTTGTACATTTCTACACTAGGTATTTTTTGGTGCTAATGTAGTAGCTACTGTTGAATGATTGTTTTTCTAGAGAGTGTTGGTCTCAGAACTGTTGGGGTGGAAAGTACTTTATCTACTGCCCAAAGTGTCTAGTGGCCACTGCCATTCCTGATTCAGGCATAAATGTTCTAAATCCTGTATCCATCATCTCCCTCCCAGTTGAGTAATAGAACTTACAAATAACAGTTGTGACCCACTAGTTAAAAGATGGAAGTGTGTTATAAAATTGATGTGCTCATTTGGACTGGTCTTGTTTAGATAATATGCTTCCCTCTCCATCCTTGCCCTATTTTCTGCTATGACAAAGGGTTTATTGTTGAACCATGAATATGGGTTTGATTTTATTATTTTCTGTGTGTTTTCAGCCGTACTTTCCTTCGGAAGCGACAGTTTTTTCACTCACACAGAGCACAGGTGATTGAAAACTTTGTAATTGGTGTTTGTAATTTGGTTCTGGGAAAGGCGATGATATCCATAATGCAGTGTGAAAAGAAGAGAGAAAGAGGAAAAAAGAAAAAAAGAAAAGTTGCTTGCTGCTGCTTACACTTATCACACACATACACACATTAGCAACTAATAAGAGAGTGGGTCTAGTTGTGGCTTAGCTAGCATGTGAAATGGACTGAGGACTGTAGTTTTGGTTTGCTCCTTGAGTTATGTTGTGTGGTACAGCTCAATATGCCTTTGCATTAGTTTTTGTCAAGAGATGTTAAGAAGCTTAGTAATAGTTGACTATGAAATCCATTACTGACAATGTATACATCAAAATCTGTGAAACTCTACATCTCTGCTTGAAGCCAATGGCGATAGATCAAGTGACGTCTGACAGAGACAGTGAGGATGAGGTCGATGACGATGTTGCAGATTTTGAAGATCGAAGGGTATGTATATTTTATTTGTTTTCTCTTCCGTAGTCTTTCAACGTTGATACTTTTGTAGAAGGACATATTGTGTTGGATTTTTGTCAGTGGACAGCTAAGAATTGAAGGGTGATGTAGTTATCAACAAGTTAGGAGTATTTACACCAACTTACATGACAATCAGAAGTAAAGTAACCATTTTGACATTAGTAGATCCCTTTCCAAGGAATATATAAATGGTATTTGATGAAAAGATATGTATAGATTTTAATCTCATTAAAATTCGTTTTGGTACATTATTGAACTGCGTGACTCAATATCTGCGATGTAGACAAGCTAGGAACAGAAGTCAGTGAACGAACAACTAATAATATGATATAATGCAGTAGTTACTAATCTTTACAGCCCATTACAAAAATGACTCCGAGTGTCTGAAGTGCCAGGGTTGGTCATTAGGGCTAATGAATTGAATCTTGGTGAAATTGTTTTTGCATTTACAAGATTGCATTAAGATGCTCTAGCATGTTGCAGATGCTTGATGATTTTGTTGATGTAACCAAAGATGAGAAGCAAATAATGCATTTGTGGAACTCATTTGTGAGAAAGCAAAGGTAATCTTGTCTTTCTGTTTTACTTCGGGTTTTTGCTTCCGTTTCTTTTATTCTCACTTGGAACTAGTTGAAATCAAATCATAATTGTCATTATAAGTTCTTCCCGCCTCTGTCTGTAATTATGACAGTTTGTTTTAACACGTTTAAACCGCCCTATATGATGCCCAGGATGTTGGTCTTTTTTGTGTTCCTTTGGCAGTTTCTTCATTTCACTCATAGTTGAATCAAGTGACTCTCTAATATCTTCATTTGTTTCTCCTGGTGTTACTGTTTCAACGATGTCAGGGTGTTAGCAGATGGTCATATTCCATGGGCATGTGAAGCATTTTCAAAATTACATGGGCAAGACCTTGTCAAAGCCCCGGCTCTCATCTGGTACGTCGTCTCTCTTTTGTTTCTGATTAAAACTTATGTCATTTAAGCCTAGCACTTCAGCTTGTCTATTTTCCTTGAATTGTAGTTTCTTTCTCGTCTGATTGTACATACTCGTCTTCCTAGTGTTTCTGATCGGCTGATGTAATAAAAAACGATCCCACATTGACTAGCCAAGGATTTGATTCAGGCTTTAGAAATCAAGGGCCATCCTTCCCTATCGATACCCGTTTTCTCAAAAGACAAAAACCTAGTGGGCGATCTTTAGACCTCAAAAAACAAACAATACCTCATAACGGTCGCGGTTTAACTATTCTTACATTAATAATGTTTATGAGATTGCATTTTTGTTGTCCCGTTTTCAACATAACATCGAATGTATGCTTAAATTCGAAGATCATAATAAACGTATTGCCTACCTATGTTGAATTGGCAGGTGTTGGAGGTTATTCATGACCAAGTTGTGGAATCACGGTCTCCTCGATGCACGAACCATGAATAATTGTAATATCATTCTACAACAGTACAAGAAGAATGATTTGGATTCGATAAAAGGCTAAAGAGACCATTGGTAAACAATCATGATGCTGAAATGGTGCTCTCAGCAATCACCCCACCCCAACACTTTTGTATAACAGTGGTCGACTCTAAAGCTCTTTACATGTCATTAAGTCAAGTAATTGCTTTACTTATTTTGTACAATCAGCAGGTATAATTCATGATACTTTTTATACTTTTATTTTCTTAATGTTCTTATAATTATTTATTTGATATTTAAAAAAATTAGGTATCAAATATCTATAATTTAAACATATATATACACTTTGGAGATATAAAAATCATACTACTACCATCGCATCTAGATTCTTGTGTACTTATACTTCTGGGTTGCTGGTTATTACCCCCGCAGAAGCAAAGGCAATGAAGAAGTGCGGTCGAAAAATGTTTTTACATCTAAACACAAAAGCTGAGATTTAAGTGTTTTTGGTTTTTACATTTGAAAGTAAATTATTAAAATATTTTTATTTATATTAACAAACTATATCTTTTCATGGTACTTTTTTGTCTCACTTTTAAAGCATTTTTGCAAAACTGGCCCTTGACCAGATAATCTTTTTATTTATATCAACAAATAACAGAGTTTCACTGTATGGTACCTATAAATATCCTCTGCCTTTTCATAGTCTTTCTCTCTTCTTTTTAATTGACGAGTTCTTGGACAGTGCTAGCCATTACAGCAAATATTCTTTCATTTATAGCAATAAAAATCCAATCTAATATAAAGCTCATCATTGATGGCTAAATTGGTACACTAATGCTAAAATGACAATGAAATGAACATAGTTCAATATATTAATAGGAGTTAGGTTTAGGAATGCTTATGTGCAAGTGTGGTATGTCATTGTTACCCCATCAAAATGACTAATTTGGACTACTCATTAAATGCAAGCAATGGAAGGTTTTGTATGTTCAATTAATGATTTATTAGATAAAAATTTTCATATAATATTTATATCTTAGAGAAAATCAAATGAGGAAAACAAATCTTATTGCTATAAGAAAAACATTATTTGCAGCATGGCTTAACCTGCCATCCAGTAATTCAAAACATACACGATTTTTAGATTTCAACTCATTGAAATAAAATGACAAATAATGCGATGAAAAGACTAGTTATTACAAACAAAATGTTAAGAACAACTTTGATAATTCATTAATAACCGGTAACACAGATGAAGCTGCAATGTATGTTTCGGATTCGAAGGCTTCCAAGAAGGATTGTACAAAGATCAAAATATGGAGTCCACCCGTGGAACGTTCGTTGAAATTCAGTGTTGATGGTGCATTTAAGGGTGATGTGTCATGGAGGGTGAGAAGGTGTTTTAACGGACTCGAATTAAATACTAGTGTGCATGTGTGTACTGAAATGACTAATTCATATAGTAAAACATTCTAATTTGAAGCCTGGGATAGCTAGCTTCTATCAGTAAATTCTATGTATAATTTCAGCAACATCTCAATACACAGTAATAGAATTTTTAATTAACAAACAGCACAAAATCATCACCACCATGATCATCATCATCATGACGCAATGCTTTTGAAAGAATGAAATGTCAAAGTACTCGAAGCAGGATATTCGAAAGGTATGCACCCTCTGGGTAGGATGGGTCAATGGGATGATCACAGCCGGCTCCGCTCTGCCTTAGGACTGTGATTTTTCTCTCGGCCATCGAGGCGGCGCCCTGGTATAAAGAACAAACGGAATTTAGGAGCTCTTCATCCATATTCCTACTTCTCTAAAGCAAGCTACGTATTTCTCAACTTTTGTGTTTCTAGATTGATCATTGTTTATATAAAAATGAAGGCTATCAAAAGCTAGTTCTTGCTTCATTGCTTCCGAGAACAACTGTTAGATGATAATAAATTTCTTACCAACTATCAACTATCTAGTCTTGTAACCTGCTTTGATCTGGCTCTTAATTGGATTAAATTCATATGTAGGGGTGTAATCGTGTAAAGCCAAGCTGAGCCTGAATACTAGCAAGCTCGAGCTTCACTCAAAGCTCGAAACTTGATGTTCCAATTGGACTCGACCAAACATCTATTTTTAAGCTCGAATTTGGCTCGAGATATAATCAAGCTACTCAAGCTTATTTATCAATTTTCGTACTCAAGCTTGAACTTGAGCTCAATTAAGATCATGTGTTTGAGCTCGGCTCAATAATAATGCTTACGGTTAATAATATACTAAGGGCAATAATGTAATTTAATAATATTTAAAACAAATGTTAAAAATGAGAAGATAGTAAGGCTTACAAGCCGAGTATTACTAAGCTTGAAGTCAACTCGATTGATAGCTAGCGCTCGAGATCAAGATCGAGCTCCACCCGATAATTACCAAATCGAGTCGAATTCTTTTCAAATCAAACTCAAATAGTTTGTGAGCACCAATATCTCATTTTTCAGTTTAACAAATAAAATTTTTATTTATAAAGATCTTGTGTTATGGAAGGTATATAAAATCTCGCTATGTTCAAAAGGGAAACAAAAATAGTAAAAAGATAAAGCAGAAAACTTCCAATACCTATCCTCACTAAAATAGTAACAAGGCAATGTGAATGGTAACAAATCAAACCAATTTCTTTTCTTGTAACAATGCAAATTTTGTAGAGTTACGCATACAATATATATTCAAGGCATCGCCAGATGGTTTCTAGTGCTCAAGAAAGTACACAGAAAAATCATTTACCTGAAGAGTGCGCAAGAACGTCCCACTTTGAGTCATTGCTCCCGAACAAGAACAGCTCATGAGAAGGCCACCTCTTCTAGTTATTTTCATTGCTAGTGAGTTTAAGTTTCTATACATGCCTGAAGCACTTTGGAGAACCTGGGATATTATTAGCATTCAAGAGAAACATGAAAAGCATATATGATGTATTATTAGACTTATAGTCACAGCTTATTATTCATATATGAGAGATGCCGGAATCGGGATGCATGAGAGGTTTTACATGTTCATTTGTGTGACAGTATAAGTGAAAGTGTAGCATATTCTTGTTTATTAATTAATTTGGAAAAACAGCAAAGAAAAATTTATTTGATTTCCTCCCAAAACAAAGAATAAGAAATTAATTTCGACTAAACATAAGCTGCCTTGAGCTACTCGTGCACTTGATGATATTTGTATAATATTTCAAACATGAATTACTAGATAGTAGATTAATGGTTAAAATATACTCTAAATCCCTATACTCTTCCTACATTTGGAATTTAGTCCCTCAACATTTTAGATTTCAAAATTCAGGTCCAATTATTAGCAGAGTTAAAATTTTCTATTAAATTTACCAGTGTGACATTTTGAAATTTAAACAAAAAAAGCCCTCACTTGATGGCCATGTAAAAAATGAAGTTATAATGAACTTAAATTTAACGATGTTAACAATTGGACTTGTATTTTTAAATCTGAAAAGTAGAGGAATTAAATTCCTAAAATAAAAATAAAGGGACTAAATTCCAAATTTAGAAAGAGTGAAGGGAACTGTAACATATTTCAACCTAGATTAATCAGCAAAAACAGTAAGGCATACAGATTAGTCTGTCTGCATGAATATGGCCGAACTTGTAAACCAGAACTCTGATCACCTTCCAATGTTATCCAAAGGGATATTAGATAGTGCTAAATAATATAAATATATATATTAGTAATACCTTTCTTCTTGGTGCAAGTTTTGGAGGATCAAGAATAACTATATCCCATGAGTCATTTCTAGAAAGAGCACCCTTCATAAATACAGTTGCATCTTCTCTCAAAAAAAATGTCTTTTCAGGGTCCAGATTGTTGAGAGCAATATTTTCTCTGGCTAGCTCTAGTGCAGGCAATGATGTATCAACACCTAAAAGAATATCAGACAGAATCACATTAACAGTCCCTGAAAATATCTGCAATCATTGAGAAAGAGTTTTGAAGTATCTACGTAGATGTACCTTATGACAAGGAATATCGAGATGGTTAAAATGGAAGCAACTTAAGGTCAAAAACTAACTCAATTCAACTTAGCTATACTTCGATTCCGTACCAGTTGGATTCTACTAGAAGGATTTTCGTGGCCATCTTCTTGAAATTTTAAGAAATTCAGCTATTTGGCAAAGAAAAGTGGCAAATCCAAAATCTAGAAGATAGACTATGACTGGATTTTGGCACTACTGGATCAAATACATAATTTTGAGCAGATAGTGAAAATGACCAAATTTGAGTAAGAAATTACATTACCATAATACTAGGTTATGATAGTTCTACTTTACAAATTTCTAAATAAATTGGCCTTGCACTATTATTAGTTGGCTGCAATCTCTAAATAATCATGCCAGGCATCCTTGACAACTCTTAATTAAGCAAAAACATTCAGTACAAGTAGGCATTTAGCAAATAATTAATAAAAATCTTGACAGTCACGAACCGGTAATACTCATAGCACCTCCTTTTGCAGCATTTAGGGCAAAACCACCACTATAGCAGCAAACATCTAGAACTCTCTGACCATGGGAAATCGTTGACAAGAACATTCGATTTTCCCGCTGATCAGCATAAAATCCTGTCTTTTGACCCTCCAATGAGATTGCATAAGAAATTCCATTTTCTATAACCTAATATATAAATGTAACAGACACCTTATAAGACTCATGTTAAACTATGGCACTAAACAAAAACTGAAGGACAAAGAGCAATAGCTGTATGAAGCATTTCAGAAATCCAAATCAAAAAGGGTGACCACAGTCACTTATCTAGAAAAATGACATTTCAACAAATAATAAAGACTGAAGTCTAATGATTGTCTTCATTTTATAAATGAGAGATGCAATCCTGGATGGAGAATCCTCAAATGAGAACGTTCAGAAAATCTACAAGTGCAGATTTATGCCAATAAGAAGCTTTATAATTTGAAATTTCATGAGGTGACATAGTATTAATAAAAAAACAAAGAATTAATGTTGCAGTTATCTAGCATGAATAAATAATTCAATAAACAATATCCTCATATTGACTCCAGCTCCGGCTATCACAATTATGGCATGGGACTTCCAGAAGTTGGTAGCTTCTTTCAGATAAAGTATATAACAACAGCAAAGGCATAAAAGAGCCAACTCAATGGCATAACAAACCACAGTTTGTGCTTGCAATCTATGTATGATGGTAGCAGTCAATTGGAATATGTACAAAGGGAATAATTCTTCTTATGCATGTTGTCAGTCATAGCTAAATCTTAAATGAAGTACATATATTTTATTCGCAAGAAGACAAGTACATGGAGAACTTTCATGGTAAGCGTGACTTCAAACTCAAATTTTACAGTTTTTCAATCACTATGGATGAAGATGTGCATAGGAAACATATTAAAATGTGCAGTGTGCAATATTTCAAGGGATTTCTACCTTTGTTCTCTGGGGACAAGTGGATGGATGCAATTCTTTCAGATCTGCTGCTTCTACCCCTACTTTTAAATTTTCAACAGAAGGTCTCCAATGCATATGATTAATCTCATCAATTCTTATATATATTTTTATTAGCAAGGACACAAGTATATGAACTTTCATGATATGAAAGCGTAACTTCAAGCTCAGACTTTATAGCTTTTCAATCACCATGGATGAAGAATGTGCATCACAAACTTATTATTAATGTGCAGTGTGCAATATTTCAAGAGATTTCTACCTTAGTTCTCTGGGGACAAGTGGATGGATGCAATTCTTTCAGATCTGCTGCATCCATTCCTTCTTCTTTTAAAATTTCAACAGAAGGTCTCCAATGTATATGATTAATCTCATCAATGCTACTGATGCATGCTTTAACTTTTGATTTGTATGTCTCAACCCAAGCAGCAGATGATGCTACCACTGCTAAATCTCCAAAGACATCGACAATTAATCCTGACAATCTACAGTGAAGCAGTAACATCCAATTTGCAAATGAGATGTTAAGCCTCCAGAAACAGTTTGGTAGGAATCAGAAATGAATATGAGAAATAGCGGTTGGTATCTAAGTTACTTTGACCCTTCTGTTCTCCTTTTCTCTATTTCTTTTTCTTTTCTTTCTTCCTCTGTTTTTTCTCACTGCTGAAACAGCCTCTTGACAGTGTCTTCTCTCTTTCTTCCCTTCTATCTCTTCTCAATTTTCACAAACTAATGAAAAAGAGCTTGTAGCCTTAGGATTCATTAGAGAGACACCCATATCTCTTTTTAGGTTTTGATAAAATTCAGCTCGCCTTTATTTTATTCATCATCTCTTTAAATACAAAATGCTTATCACAGTAATTAAAGGAAGTCATATCAATCTACACAAAGTCCTACCAAAAACTTCTTCCATTCAAAGATTACTACCAAATAACTTCTACTAAACATCCACAACAAAGATTCTATAGGATGTTGGTTAAGTTGGGTTTTCCAACAAAATAACTAACTACACACCCCTATAGAAAAGAGTACACACTTCGAATTTATACCTATATTCAACACTCACTGCTATGCCATGGTAACATGGAGCCGTTTTTTATATCCAAACTCAAAGAGAAAAATTATATACACAACTGTCGAGCATGCATATGTTGTTACCAACAGCATTTTATTAAATGTCATTGCCCTTTAAATCTTGAATCAAAAAGTATAATTCAAAGTTACAGTTACCTGTCTCCTTCACTATTGACAAGACGATATGCATCCGTAGTTGCTGAAGGAAGCCCTAATCCACGACGTAACTCTACAGCTGCATTGATTCTTGTTTCAAGAAGTTTCTCCATGTCAAGTGCACAAAAAGGATCTCTATATGACATAATTTAAGGAAGTTAATCGCCTTTGGGTGTAAGTAAAACTTAACTACAAAACCCTGCGCTTTTTTGATTAACTACCTTGTTGCTTCCTCTTCTAGTTGCATGAGCCGAACACAGAACATGGAAACCGAATTATACAAACCCCATCCAATAGGTTTCTCTGTCCCATCTGCTACCAACACAATATCTCCAGTCTTAGGTGGTGGTCTACCAATTATTCTATCAATTGCTCCACTGTAAACCATTGGGCTTCCATCCTTGAATAGTTGTGTCTTACCCTTCTTTAGAATAACCTTTGCAACACCTATTAAAGCCAAACAAAATACGATAAGAGTAGGAAATTTGAATCAATTAACAAGCCCTTACTACAAGTTCTGTACACGTCAGGTTTCTCAAGGACTAAGGAAGAGCATAAACAATGAGACAACAATCCAACACACGGCTCATGAAATCACTTGAGTATCAGTTTTTATTACATAGCTCCATTTTGGTTTCTGTTCCCTGCCATTGTCCTACAATGATTGATTCATAATGAAAATGATATTAGTGATGAAAAATTGACACAATCTAATCTAACCACCTTCATCGCATAGGAAGAATCACAAAGGAAGATAATATTATCAACATTGGACAACTTCTTACCATACTTCACTGTTGTCTAGTAAATTAAGTATTTCGCTGAATCTGACAAACAAGGTGATGTCTAAATGCTCAAGTTTTATTTTTTATTTTTATTTACTATTTTCAATGCATATATCCATGCTATTTAATTATTTACATTATTTTTTTTATAAATCCTTACTTTTTAATTTGGATATCCAATAGTCATATTCTTGATGTATTTTACATTATTTATTTACATTGATGATGGCGTAGTCTCATATTCAGTAGTCATTTTGTAATCCTATTGTGACTTCAGCTAAACACAGTTTTTTAGGATTGAGATGTATTTTACAACTTTTTTGCAGCACAAGTTGCCTTCCTTTTTCTTCGCTGAACTATATTGATTTATAATGATATTTCCTATTTCATGCAAACAGTTTTTGTTACTATTTTTTATTGGATTCTTATCCTATACACTGCCAGTGGAGTAAAAAAACTCCACAAGCGGGTATAGGATGATGCCATTTGTTTTTAGGATGTAATAAAATAATAATTAAAAAGGACACTTGGCATCATCCTAAACCCGCTTATGAAGTTTTTTTTAATTAGCCTTTTTTATTTACTACTTCATGCAAACCTAGAAACATATACATTATTTTAGTTTTCTTTCCTTCAAGCTTAAGATAAAAAGAAAAAGGACAAAAAAATTGAAAAGTTCTATATATTTTGTTCGGGCAGCAGACTTTGTTTATGCTACCATTGTTAATGATCCTTGGAGATTCTTAATCAATTTTATATTGACTTAGGAAATAAGATAAGGAAAAGAATGCCTGACGAACTTATAGTCTGCTTTACCCTTTTTTATGTGGCATTTATCTCTTACATGCAATTAGAACCAGACTGAAGAAACATCAGAGAACCTCCTTATATTGTCAAAAGAAATGCATGATTGCAAAATGGACATTCCCCACAATAGACCCTAATAAATACGATGGTCCATGGATTTCATAAAAAGATAAGGCAAAAAAGCACGAATGAGGCAAGTTGTTTTCTACATTATATCGAAACTTCCAAACATGGATTTGGACTTGCACTTGCTCCTTTCTTTCTTCAAGAAAGAAAGTTAAAGGTACAAAAATGCTGACATGCAACCAAGCGCACTGATTTTTCTTAAGCCAGTCAAAGAAATGTAATTTTCAATAAGAAAAAGAATACAAGAAAAAGTTAAAAGGAAATGTTCAAAGCAAGTGAAAGACAAAGTAAATCAATCAATTCATATTGCAAATTTGGATTTAATACTATGTTACTCGGATTCGGGTATGAGTGCGGATACAGATATCAATATGTATCCAACACGGGTGTGGTTAGATTTTTCTAAGTTTCTCCATGTTTTTGAAGATCCTTGGAGGTCACATCCCCATATCCAAGTGTCAATTGGAAGACTCCACTAAAAAATAAGAGTCCAAGCAACATAAATTTAATACCTCACTGCAAATTTTCTCGTTTTGTTTGCTACTCAACCTGCCCCCCATCCCCTTCAAATGTGTTAAAACAAAAAAGTGTAAACAGTAAAAAATCAAAATTGTAGAGGGTATTTGATTAATACCAGGAAATTGGTCAAAATCTAAGACATTCGAACATAATAGATCCATAACAAGCTAAAATTACTATTCGTTTAATCTTTACCATCCAAAGTCTTTTTTTTTCTTTTACATCAGAAAAAATAGAAAAAAAAGAAGGAAGAACAAATGCACCGAGAATTTAATCAATCTCCTCTAAGTCAATCAAAACAGCTAGACCAATCCAAACCTGATAGCTTTACAAATAGTCGAAGAACAAAGAAAGCACTGATAAAAACGAAACGGAAACATCAGCAAACAGAAAATAAGGGAAGAATGAAGAACCTGCCTCTCAAGAAAATGAAATGCCTAAAAGATGAAAGCATTGTAGCTTGAAATTAATCAGAAACAAGAAATTGGTCGCAGAAAGTTTGGCTTTGGAAGAAACCGACGTACCTTTGGGTTGAGAAGAAGCAAAACGCTGAAGGGAATAGAACGGCGGTGGCCGTGGTGGTGGTAGTGGGAGGTGAGAGTGAGAACAGGAGAGACACTTCATAAGGCGGGCATGAAGCTGCTGCTGCTGCATGCTTCTTTCCGCAATATTTTCGAGTCAGGATTTGGTCCGGGTATCGGATATAGTTTTGTTATATAATTATATTTTAATAAATTTATTTAAGATATGAAATTTAAATTTAGTAATAAAACAAAAAATATTTTTTTTATTTTTTATATTTGAGTCAGGTATTTTAATTTAGGTGTTGTTTGTTTAAAAATTAAGGACGCTTTTGATAAATTAAAAAAATTAAGTATTGAATTTTTAGTATTAATTATTTAAACTCCAAATAGAGATCTCGAACGATTAGAGGTGTTCAAATAGATAACAGATCGGTTAATTGAACTGAATTAGTATTAATTGAATCAATCGAACTTTTTAATCCTTTAACTGTTAACCGAACCAAAATATTTCGATTACTTTGATCAGTTAACCGAATTAACTGAAATTTATATTTTTTTTGTTAAAACAAGTATAAAACATATAAAAATAAATTTATAAAGTTCATTTGACTGGATTAACCGAATTAATCCAACAACTAATAGCCTAATACATATTATATATAATATTATTTACTAAGTTCAGTTAATTCAATTAATTACCTGATTTCGAATCGAATTAACTGTTAACTGAAATTTCAAAAAACTTTTAACTGACCTCCGACCGAACTAGATCGATTAACCTACCGGTTAATCGATTAGATCGCTTCAGTCGATTAATTCAGTTTTAACTGAAATTTAAACACCCCTACCAATGACGGATTTTGAACAAGAGATTTAGAGTTTTTCAAGTCTCTCTGGCAGCTAGTTGCTTAGTCATTGAACAATTAGTCGTCACCCATCTTTGCTACTCCTGCTTCGACCATGATACCAATCATCAGTTATTTTTTCGAAATAATAAAGTTTTTTCATCCCAATTAATCGTCACCCGTCTTTGCTATCCTGCTTCGGCCATGATACCAATCATCAGTTGTTTTTTCGAAATAATAAAGTTTTTTCGTCCAAGTGTTAGACCATGCTTGGACTTTACTTAGTGATATCTATGGAGCTCAAGTCTTACGATGATTTGATTTTTGTAACACCCCCTACCCGTATCTATTGCCGGAATAGGGTACGAGGCATTACCGGAGTTTACTGAACATTTTTAGATAATTCTGAGTCATTTATTATTCATATTTTGAAAATAATCATAACGTCTCTCTATTGGGCCCTCGAAGCCCCAAACATACATTAGAAACCAACCGGAATTAAATTGGGATCATAAAAAAAAAAATTCGCAAAATCTTAAATTTTATTTTCATATAAGTACTTACTATTTCAATGCTCCTTATAATTAAACATGTTACCATTCAATCAATAGCTTGGCACTTGTCTAAGCGTCAAACAACATCATTGTTAGTATACTTGAACATATTTCATCTAAATTCAACATTGATATACTTATTTTCTCGACATATCGCACTTGGGTTTAATAATAGTCTCAACTTACAAAATTTCCTTGTATCAACATATCAAAAATAATCATTTATGTACATGTCATGAAACATATCATGCTCTTACCGTTTCTTCATAAGCATATATCATTCATTTCATTATATCAATATTTCATGCTCCATCATTTCCACATATTTTATGTATATTTATTCCGGTAATAGTTTATATCAAACTTAACATAAATTATATTCCGTGTACTTATACTTATTTCGTTTATCTATCTTCATAATTATTTCATACAACTATTTTGTACATATATTTCCAATGACTAGTTCTTGTAAACATTTCACACAACCATTTCATATAACCATTCGTCATCTGATACTTATTACCTGAATATCAATTGTTCAATAGATGTCACAGTGTTTCCCATCCACGGTCTTATTTATCTTTGACATGATGCCATAGTGTCTTTAAACTATGGTCTTACTCATTTTCTGTCATGTTGCCATGGTATCTTTCAACCATGGTCTTATTCTTTTCATGTCACGTTGCCATGGTATCTTTCAACCATGGTCTTATTCATTTCATGTCACGTTGCCATGGTATCTTTCAACCATGGTCTTATTCATTTCATATCACGTTGCCATGGTATCTTTCAACCATGGTCTTACACATTTCATATCAGGTTGCCTTGGTATCTTTCAATCATGGTCTTATACATTTCATATCAGGCTGCCATGGTATCTTTCAACCATGGTCTTACATATTTCATATCAGAGAGCACACTCCCGCGAACCTCATCCTTACAGTGGGATTACCAGTCCAGGCTAAATCCCCTGCAACGACAATTACTCTAATGAGCTTGGACTGAATTACCAGTCCAGGCTAAATTCAGACCCTAATTCGGATTACCCGTCCGAGCTAAATCCATTTTACACGTATTCTTCGGGAGGGCTATATCAGAATAGGATCACCCGTCTGAGCTAGATCCTTTTTACCGTCAATTCCTTTTTAGAGATCCATCGAATTTTCCTTTCATTCAACCGGGATTTATTTTCAATTTATATCGAGTATTAACAATATTTCATCAATTATCATGAATTGAACATTCAAATCATATTTTCATCACATAACCACATAGTTCAAGTATTTAAAATACAATTCAAGTTACACAAACTTACCTCATTGCTTGTTTATGTTTATAATTTCATTAATCCGATATCTTTTCTTTTCCACGATCAAGTCTCATATTTGACTCGTCCGGATCTTTATAAATAAATTTGATCATTATTTTCATTCATTTCATATTCTAATGCATTTAATTAATTCTCTAGGAAAAATTACCATTTTGCCCCTAAACTTTTAATTAATGACGATTTCATCCTTAGGGTCAGGAAAATAAAATTCTTGCAATTTAATCCTTATTTCCAGATATTATTCTCATACATATTGATAAAAATCCATGAATTCTATAAAATATTAGAATTTTCCATAATTTCAACACTTTTCAATTTAATCCCTAAAACATGTTTTCCCCTATCTTGAACTAAATTGATAATTTCATTCAATTTTGTACTTTAAATAATAAAATTAATCCATTTCATGCAAATTGGTCATTTATGATATTTTTACAAAATTACCCATAAAGTTTTACTTTTATTCAATTTAGTCCCTGAGCCTAAAATATGCAAATTAGCCATGCTAAATGAATATTCATATATTTTTTCCTCCTCCTCCTCTCCATTCCACATCCTTAATGTATATAACACACTTGTAAGTAACATTATCTATATTTTTATTATTATTTACTTTTATGAATATTCAAGCTGTCCATCTGTGTCATAGTCACTAAATTATTCATATCTGGATCTATAGAACTCCAAATTAAGATCTGCTAATTTTTCCTGAAACTACACTCATATATCTTCTTACCATAAAATTTTCAGAATTTTTGGTTTAGCCAATAAGTATAGTTTATTCTTTAAAGTTACCCCTGTTCTGCTGTCTGACAGTTCTGACCCTTCTTCACTAAAAATTAATTATCTCCTCGTACAGAATTCAAATGATGTTCTTGTTTGTTTCTATTAAAAATATACTCATTCAGGATTCTAAACATATAAATTTAAGCTCATAATTATTTTTATCCAATTTTTGATGATTTTCCAAAGTCAGAACAGGGGAACCCGAAATCATTCTGACCTTGTCTCACAAAATTTATTATATCTCATGATTTACAATTCCATTGCTTACATAATTTATTCTATAAGAAACTAGACTCAATAAGTTTTAATTTCATATTTTATTCATCCTATAATTCGATTTATACAATTTTTATGATTTTTCAAAATTAGACTACTGCTGCTATCCAAAACTATTTTAGTGCAAGATATTATTTACGATATTTATAACACCCTTATTTTCTTTCTCTACACTATTTCTCATCACTTTCTCTTGTTTTCTCTTCACTAACATATCAAGAACATAGGACCATATGTAAGAAAACTCTACATTAACATTAATCCCATGCTTTTTCAATAATATCAAACTTAAAAAAAAAAATTGAAATCATGATGTTCTTACCTTGTTCTATTGATTTCAATCTTCATCTTAATTTTCTCTCTCCTTCAGCTTCCATTTCTTGAATCCAACTTGATGTTCTAACTTCCCATAGTCTCCTTAACATTTTTCTCTCTTGGTAGCTATGGAAATTCTTTTTATTTTTGGGTGGAAATGGTGAATTTTTGGGAAAAGGACCAAATTGTAAAGAAAGTAAAATTTTCTTTCTTTCTCTCTTTCTCTCACGTTAGTGCATGGGAAATATGGATGAGAATTTCTCATCTTTCTTTCTTTATATACTAATAAAATAATAATAAAATATCTTATTAAAATATTAATAAAATAATATTTATCTAATTATATAATTGTAAAATATCAAAATATCTCTAGCATCATTATTACTTTCTAGATTTCTCTCTCTTCCAATTGACCATTTTGCCATTTATTATCTTTTAAAATTTCATCCTTGAGTCATCATTTAATTTGATAAATTGCAATTTAGTCCCTCAGAGTTCTTCATCTATTCAATTTGGTCCTAATTCATCCATTTTCCTTAGTTTCTAGATCATTCCACCCTTAAAATATTTACACTATTGCTCCTTCAACTTTTTCATATTTACACTTTAACCCCTCAAAGTTTGAGTATTTACTCTTGTGCAACAAAACTTTTCTCACTTTTACAATTTAGTTCTTTCTTGAATTAATATATCATAATATACTTCCCAATATTGACATAACTCAAAATTTCCCTTTTTGTCACTTTATTTCCTTATTTAACTATATCATGGATAATATTTTACTGTAAAAATTTTCGGGATATTACAATTTTCTAGTCTTTAATTTTTTGGTTTGATTGAATTTTCATAAGAAATATTTGGGTTTTCATTACACATGTTTGATTTAAGTCACCCACAATGATAAAGATCTATGTTTAGTTGTATTAAGGTTTTTTTTCTCTTAAAGGTCGAGAGTGTCATATAGTGAGAATTGAAAATACATGTCACCCAACATGACTTTCTAAACCTCAATGATGTTGAATTGATATAATTTACAAATGATACATGGTTGGGTTCTTATCATTTGTTAGATAATGAAAATTGACGAGATAGAACTGTCTATTGAAGTGATATGAAACAAATAAGAGCAGAGTATATATCAAAACTCTATTAGCTTATTAATTAAAATAGGAAATAATATTGAAGCAATCGTAAAATTAAACAAAACTTTCCAATAATATAAAAGACATCAATATGCATGATAAAGAAATCTTTTAGTCCTTCTACCAATGCAATCAATAAAGAGAGCTCTATAAATAATACTAATATAAAATTTTTAAAAATTTGGATAGGTAAGCTGAAAAAAATTAAGTCATAAATTTATTCAAAATTTATTTTCTACACCTAGAACTATTTATAGTCTCTTCCGAACTTTTAAATAAGAGAATAATACATTTCGACACACTCAAACCTACATTTTCTGTTCATATAAATGAAACTAAACCTCAATCAACTATATATATTCTTGTAATAAAGCTTGATTTATAAAATTTTTGAAGGTCAAAAGAGGTGAGAGAGAGAAAATGGTGAAAGAAACAACAAGAAAGTGTTAACCTTGTGAACATAATGGCCATAATTCAAGAACATGAAATGGAAAAGGAAGTGGTGTTAAGCTATTTGGTGTGAACATAGCTGTTGTTGTTGCCATGGATGAAAATTTGATGAAGAAAGGCTTGAATGCCGAATTTACGGTCCCATAATATTGGAGAAAATTAAAACAACAATGGTGGTGGTTGAGGAAGATGATGATGGGTTTTTGTCTAATGGATAGATTCATGAAAACAGCCCATGTAAGGAAAACACGTAATCTAATTGCACTCTTCTTCTTATATATTGCTTGTTTAGAAATTTGATTTATTTCGTGATTTAGGGTTAAATTTGTTGGGTTTTATTGTTTTTAAGCTTTTTCTTAAAAAAATTATTTATTTATTGAAAAAAAAATTCACACTGGTTCGCAAGGAGCTCAATCCTTAATATAGAAAATTTATAATTTAGATTTTTAAAATTTTAAATTAATAAAGTAAAATTATTTTCTTTTTAATATTGAGTAAAACAATAAATTTTAAATATGACAACTCACACGATAATATACGTGTCATTCTCACTATTTTTTTAATTGACATGTAACATAATGTACACATAGATTATCATATAGTATCATTAAAAATTAATATTTTAGTCGATATCTCTGCTAATTTTTTTAAATGTTAATGATCAAATTTAACTTTATGATAATTAAATTGACAAAAGATACATATTATTATTCTATACACTGTTAATGAAGTAAAAAGACTCTACAAGCGAGACTGAATTGATATTTTTTAAATACATTTATGAAGTTTTTTATTCCATTAACAGTAATTACCAAAATTAAATCAAATAGTTCCAATGTAAAAGCTCTGATTTTGTTCTTTGTTGTTGTTGACAGAGGGGAGAACATTTTTTGTTTGTTATATATTTTGGATCTGAAGTTAAGACAAAGACACAGAAAATCTTGTCTTGCCGACAGGACACCACCAAAATGTTTGGAATATTACGATAACATCCCAAAAATTCCGAAGACAAACTCAAATCCATACAAAAAAGATGACTAAAAAAAAGTTATTCATTAATAAATATCAAATTACAGAGAAACAGGGGATCCCCAAAAAGAACAGAGTGACAATAAAAGTTTCCCCAAAAAACTAAAACTTTTCCCACGAAACAAACGGACCTCGTAATATCATAAAAACCCATAAACTAAACAGTAAACCCATTTTTCCCAATACAAAAAAAAAAAAAAAAAACATTTTTTTATATTTTTAAATTTTAAGTGTATCAATGAAGTGTTTGCCATCAGCAATATCATTATTTGCGAGGAAATCCAAGAAATCCCTAAAACTACTTTCTTTATACCTCTTTGGATTTTGTTCATCGATAAGCTCATTAGCGGTTTCCATTTTATCATCCATCCCCAAACTATGTAAACTTGCAATGGAAACCCTAGTTTTTTCGCTGTTCAATGTAGCCCTATGAACCACACTTTTGTATACCCCATTGCTCATCACTTCAAAATGGTCACCTATATGAACCTGTAATACACCGTGAAGTTCAGGGACCATTTTCCAATTTCCATCATCAGTGTCCAATATTTCAAGACCTGTTGAGCTTTGTAAGATAATGGTTAAACAAGTGTAGTCTGAATGTGGTGGTAACCCTAATGGCATTTCTGGTTTAGGACATGGTGGGTAACAGTTTACTGCCATGACTTGCATGCCACGATCTATTTGCGGGGTTAGTCGATTCGGGGATATCCCGAGACTTTCGATGATCATTCCCATTAGTTCGAGGGCGATGTTTCGAACTTGTTCACAATATTTACCCATTTTCTCCCTGAAAACACATCACAAATTTAAATAAGCATGATGAGTTAGAAATATTGCGTATATCTATATTACATGTCAATAGTATTTTATCATTTTATTCAAAAATGATAATTTAGTTCTTATACTATTAAAATTTTATCTATTTTATTATTAAAAATAACATAGTTAACGTGTACTTTATTCTGACATGCAATTATCAGTTTTTAATAGAAGTAGATGGTGTTTTTAACCCGACTAGTTTACACTTTGATCATTATATAATGATTATTTTACCTATTTTTTAAATAAAAGAGACAAAATATAATCAAACTCTTAATATAAAGACTTCCACATACTTTTTACCATAGACATAACTGGGAACCTACCTGTATTGAGGAGGGTTATGGGGCCATGAATCAATCCAGGCATCCAAGGGATGTGCATAATGCTTGAGGAAAACTCTCCAAAATTGGACCTTGTCAGCCCCGTCTTTCAAGCTTGTGCCGTACCGTACCGGGTTGTAAACGTCATTTGACTTGAATTTAAGCTTCTCTTCACTTGGCAGATCGAAGAAACCGAACGCCACTGCGAGTGCTTCATCGAGAATAGATTGGCTAATCCCATGGTTCACAACCTAATGCAAAAATAAATAAATAAATAAAATGAACATACCTACTTTCTTAATATACACAGGTGTATTCAATTTAAACCTAAAAAAATATTCGAATTCAATTCGATAATTATCGAGTCAACCAAATTTAAGCATCTTTATATTAAAAATAGAGGCATAAATTTATATTAAAAATTCGGATTAAAATTATAAATATTTGGGAATCAAAACTAACAATAACTATCACTTTTAGTGATACTTAATTAGCTTAATGGAGTTCAAATATAAATTGAAGTAATTCGATTATATTTTTAAGTTGAACTCGAATTTAAAAAACAATACTTAATTAAGCTCGAACTAAATATCGAAACCAGAAATTAGAGTCAAAGAAAAACCAAGGGAAAAAAATACTCACTTGAAAGAAGCCCCTGTGGCGACAAGCTTCACTAAGTTCTTCAATGGCGATTGAGCGTTTATTGCCATTCATTCGTAACCGAGACATATCGATGGTCGGAATTCGAGCTTTCTCTGTACCCGAACTTGAAGATTTCGAAGGCGAAACGACGTAACATTCCGGAACATAATCCAAACCCTTCTCTTGTGCTGTGTTTCCAATAGTAAACGAACTCGGATTTTTGTCTCCAGACATTCTGTTTGGACTTCAAGGAAAAAAAAACCCAGAAAACAGAGCAAGAAAATGAAAAGAAATACACGTTGTGGGATGCTAAAATCATGCAAATATATATAGTGAGAAAAAGTTGGGTCAGCTATGACGATTTAAACTCAAATCATAAATGCTTGAAATGCTGATCATTACAAGTTGATTTAAAGCACAACATTCCAAAATATAACTTTTATGACATATTGACATTCATTCATACATGTATGTATATTTAAATGTTTAAGGTATGGGTTTGTGGATATAAACTATGGATGACAAGAGGTGGATATAATTATATGTTTTTAAATTTGAGATTTTGCAATGTTTGCGATCATCATGTTTATCCAGGTTAATAAATTGTGGCTGAAAAACAAAACAGCACTTTACGGCTAAACGACATTCAACATATTGGGTGTAACTTGTATGCCACCGCGTTTTATGTTGCAATGAACCGGTTCCAATTTTTTCAGACTTTTCATGAATTTAAGATTTATATAACTTTGGAATTGAAATCGAGTCTAAATTAATCCAATTTTATCCAAAAATTCAAGTACCTTGAATAGTAAATTCGAAAAATGAAAAATTTAGATAACTTTAATTTAGTAATTGAGTTTGAAATTAATTTGAATGTATCAATTTAAGTTTTAATATTTTCGAGTCGATTATTAATTTAGATTATTTCAAGTTTAAATTATGATCGTTTAAGTTTGTTACAAATCGGGTCATTTTGGGTTTTGTCATTCTTGTTTGACATTCAGCTTTGGTCAATCCGAATTATTTGCTGAGATCATTTTATATCTGATGTCATCTTAAGTTCAAGTTATTTTTAAGATTGTTAGCTTTTTATTACCAACAATCAAGCATAAATATGATAATACTCATGTATTTCTTACTACCAACCTGATTATTGTTTTTGTTAACAAAATTCTAAGAAAAAAATTGTTTTAATTAAAATTCACATTTCAAGTCTCTATTAGTTGATGCCGATTAAATCTTAGCTCGATTAGCATGAGTTTCATTCCCAATGTAAGAGTACGCGGGTTTAAATGCACTGAAGTATATTATCCTCCTATTTATGGGTTAGAAATGGACTTAAATAAGTATATGCTTTGTCTCAAAAAGAACAGATATAATCATAATTAAAATTCTTTTGACACTCCAATAATTTAATATCTTACTTCTTCACTCAGATATCAACCAATAAAAATAATAATACAACAAACTTATGATATCTCAATTCAAGATTTGAAGGCAAGAGTTGAATACGAGTATACTCATTTCTTTTCAATATTTGAACACTGTATATTCATATGGATCTTAGGATAGGAAATATATGTTATCCGCAATCGAGAAACATGAAACCAACATTATTGCTCTTTAACCTATTAATGACTGTTGGAAGCACTGTCTTAATTCTACCTAATCAATCTTCAATCTCATCTTTACAATTTTTTTATATAAATTTTAAATTATCTATAACTCTCGTCAAACTCTTAAATTGAAAAATACTATGCACTAGAACCCACACCTACCAAGTTGTTGCAACAATGAGGCCAACTAAGTTAAGATAAAATTGAACTTTACAAAAATCTTTTATCTATATTAGATTTTTTCACACGTGATTTGGGTGAAAAAAAATTTAATATTAAAATTATATTTATAAAAAAACTTATTCAATAATTCAATCATAAACAAAGTGGTAAAGTATTTACAAATAATCAAGAGTTGGGTGCAATTATGAGGCACATTGCATTCCCAATGGAAGACACAAGTTTAAATTTAGAAAACGACATTGTTGAGAGGAGCAGCTAGAAGCCCCGAAATAGTTTAAGTAATTTTCCTACGAGACGCCTAGATCCAGCTGCATACCTGTATGTATGATATGATTTTACCAAATCCAGGTTTCCTTTTTATATGAACTACAAGTTTCGGTACAAATCATGTTACTAACCTTGTTTGTCAAGTCTAAAAACTTATCAAAGTATAATGATTGGAAGAAGTGAAAGGAGGATTGAAGTTTTTCATTTCAAAAACAGGATTGTTTTGGAAAATAGTACAAATACAAATACGATTTTTGTTGCAGCAAGGGAAGACTATTAGGATGTTTGTATATATACAAAGGATTGGTTATCTTGTTTGTATCTACATTTGAAAACCAATAATAAAGAGAATGAGAATGTCACCTCTAATCAAATGGATCAATTCGTGGGTCGTGTTCGCTTGCCATTGCCATTCCGGTGCAAAGACAAGTAGGGCACATCACCTGCCGAAGTTATCAAAAAAGGGTCACGAGTGAACAAATGAATGATGCGAAATAATGCTATATCTGGAAAAGAAAGGTAAATAACGAAAGCCATCAAATTTCCCGGTCGATATATGCACAAGTAAACAACACACCAATGAGACCATATATTTTTAGATGACAAACCTTTCCGGATCCCAAACAGTTTGAACATCTTTCCGTTCTGGGGGTTGATAAAGGACGGTCTCCACCATTTAGTGTCGAGACTGGTTCAGTAAGAACAAGTGATCCGGTACTTGAGCAGCGAGCACAAGCAAGATATCCTGCATTTACCGGAGGATAAAATACAGTATCTTCTTTTTGAAACTTTACAAGTACATGTCTGAGCTTACCAGAAAGTGTAGACTGTAGAATCAAACTATTACTAGCACTGAACAAGAAAAACTGATCCGAACAGAGGTGTTTGGACGGTTTATGGAATACAAGTTTAAAAAACGCGGTTATCCAAAACTGAATCAAATTTTATTTTTTATTTAATATATAATTGATTTTAATTTTTTTATAATATAAAAATAAATATTTTATATTTAAAATAATTTAAAAGTTATTAAAATTTTATTGTTTTTTAGAAATATTTATAAAAAAGGCTTTGAAATTTTGTCAAATATATTCAAAAGCTATAAAGCAAAGTTTATTTTGTTAAAATAAGTCTAAAAATCCAAAACAAAAAACTAATATATAAAAATTGAGAACTGAGCCGACCCGAATTATGACGGACGGTTCAAAAAATCTAAAATACCTAACGGAACTAAATTGAACTGATATCACCCTTAACTATTACAGTATAGATGAACTAAAACCTGAAACAATCCAAACTAATATTGACTAACCGAACTAAAACCTATGCATATAATTGCACTTGGGTCTAGAACCTGGGTACTTGGAACCCTAGGAAAACAGAATGTTTCAGGAATATACCTGTTCCAAGACAATACTTGCACCGTTTATGCTCTTGCTGTTTAACATTGTTTATTTCGACTACCATCAAGGCTGAGATAACCCCTACTGCTCCTCCAGAGAAGGATGCCACTATAGGATCAACCTGACTGCATTTACCACCAATGGAACCACGTTACATAATACCACAATGAAACAAAATTGCATGCGCAGTTTAAGATTTGGTAACAAAGACAGATGCCACTTCTTTCTAGAAGCCAAACTTGTCTAAGAAATTAATTTCCCACTAATATTTCTAAGTATATATAAGCTGGCTTGCAGCAATTGCGATAAGTGTTACACTGAAACCAAAAGGACATCAACTTCTTCGTGGTTAAAAAGGTAGCATTCAAGCGAGCTTAAGCTATACCTAATAATAAACATCCACTACAAACCAAGAGGATCAATCATACCTCAACTGCATTGGCAGATGTACACTACGGATGAAATCTGCATATGATGTGCCCCCCAGTCCTAGCTTAAGCTCCAGCTAGGGTACGGGAAGAAGAAATAAGACATGTAAGGAAATAGAATATGATTCCAAAAACAATATCTAATTCTATCATGTGTATTTTCATGTTAAAATCAGATGTTTATTAAAAGTGATCATCTCCTTTCTAATTTTCGTATATATAATGGATTATTTCCCTCCAAATGATTTATCCTCTCGGGAACACGTTCCATTCATTCTCTTCTTAAAAGAACAAACCAACTAGAGAGAGACTAGATTCCAAATGTAGAGAGCATGAATGACTTACAGTGGGTGCTAGAAGTCCACCAAAAATAATAATTCCAGCAATAAGAGAATAACAAGTCACATAATAAACCTTGAGATTTGCTGAGGTCTGCAAGTGAAATACCCGGTCAAAGATATATGATTGTACATAGATCAACTTGGATTTAATTTCATTTATTAACAAGTAAAAACAATAGGCTGATGGAATAAAAACAAATCATTTAAAGAAAATCTCACCAATGGAGGCAGGAATGGGATGAATGATGGAAAATTAGGAAGTTCACTTTCTTGCTCTTCCTTGGAAATACCTAGTTCAGCACTTTTAATTCTCTGTTGTATCCTTAGCCTCCGAACCTACAAGAATATTATTTGAGGGGTGTATCATTTGATTAAGCAATCATATGGTTTTCTCAGTATAAATGCCAATGCAGAAACTTCCCCTGTTGACATCGAAAACTCAAAAATCTAATTAAAAGAAAAGCAGTGGATTCACCTCTTCCATTTGGAGAAAGATTTTGTTACGCCGACTTCGAATATTATCCTCAATTTCTTGCAGTTCCATCTTAGCAAAATCCTGGACTGTTTCAGGCCCTTCTATGATGCAAAATCTGCACATTTTGTAATCATAAATTCCCAAGATTTTGAAATTCATGTTTTTCTATACATTTCAAATACATAATCAAAGTTCAACCATAACTAATTTGTCTTTTCATAGCTCATAGTTAATATAACAAATAAAAAATCCAAATTCAGCTTTTCATAGCTTATAAAATCATAAATTCTTAAGATTTTGAAATATATGTTTTTCTTAATGCATTTCAAATACATAATCAAAGTTCAACCTTCACTAATTTGGCCTTTTCATAGCTCAAAATTAATAAACAAATCAAAAATCCAAATTCAGCTTTTCATAGCTTATAAAATCATAAATTCCTAAGATTTCGAAATTCTTGTTTTCTTATGCATTTCAAATACATGATCAAAGTTCAACCTTAACCAATTTGGCTTTTTCAAGCTCAAAATCAATATAACAAATGAAATATCCAAATTTAACTTCTCATACCTTATAAAATCATAAATTTCTAAGATTTTGAAATTCATGTTTTTTTAATATATTTCAAATACATAGTCAAAGTTCAACCTTAACTAAATTTGGCTTTTTCAGAGCTCAAAATCATAAATTTCAAAATTCCTAAGCTTTCGAAATTTGTGTTTTCTAATACATTTCAAAATTCATAATCAAAGTTCAACCTTAACAAATTTGCTTTTCATAGCTCAAAATTAATATAACAAATGAAAAATCCAAATTTAGCTTCTCATACCTTATAAAATCCTAAATTCCTAATATTTTGACATTCATGTTTTCTTCTACAATTCAAATACAGAATCAAAGTTCAACCTTAACTAAATTTGGCTTTTTCAGAGCTCAAAATCATAAATTTCAAAATTCCTAAGCTTTCGAAATTTGTGTTTTCTAATACATTTCAAAATTCATAATCAAAGTTCAACCTTAACAAATTTGCTTTTCATAGCTCAAAATTAATATAACAAATGAAAAATCCAAATCTAGCTTCTCATACCTTATAAAATCATAAATTCCTAAGCTTTCGAAATTTATTTATTTTATACTTTTTCAAATACATAATCAAAATTCAAACTTAACTAAATTAAACTTTAGTTCTCACAATTCATATAACAAATGAAATTCGAAAATTTCAAATTCATGAGCAACAGAGAAATAACCCGGCGGCAGTTTTATCGGCGGGAGAATCGGATTCAACAGACGGCGCGGAGGAAGATGAATCCGGCTCGGTAGCCATAGATCGCCATCTCGATTTCAATTCGCATTTCTTATGAACAAATCTAGAGCTCAAAGAAGGAGGCTTGTATGGAGGCGAAGGCTTTACCGTACAAGAAATCGTCAACACTCGACTCAAACAAACCATCCTCAAGAAGAACAAAATTCTTCAATCTCAATAATTCTCTCTTCTTTTTCTCAATAAAATTTCATTTCAGCGTTGTTTTTCAAAAAAGGAAAGAAAAAAATCTAAGTTCATTGCTGTGATTTTATTGTTCGATGCTAAAACAAATTAATCAACCGACGATTCTATTGGTCTAATTTTGCCTCAGGTTCTTATATTCTTGGGACATTTAAAATTTAGTCCTCTACATTTAATTTAGTGAGTTTAATCACCTTAGTTATTAAAATTCAATTGATACCCTTATTACTCACTTTCGCTAAATTTGATCCTATTATTAATTTCACTTTAATATAAAGTTTAAAAAATATAAATATATATTTATAAAAGGTTTATCTAAAACTTTGGTTAAATGGTTAATTTAAAGTTTTAATAAACACAATGTTTTAGTTTTAATATCATCATAGTAATATTTTATAAAATTATTTTATATACAACTATAAAAATAAAAATAATAATAAATTTTAGTTATTTTATAATTGAGTTAGTGTTTGGTTAATTTTCGAGTTATGACATCAACTCAATTAGTGTTGATGCTTGAATCAGGCAAGATAGAGATATCGATGATGCGGGATGGTTCACCTTACTTAAGGCAAGGGGAAGAGCCGTCATATACGGTGATCAAAGTTCAAGGGTATGCAATTGTTGAGGTCCAAAGGATGGCTGAGAGAGAGAGCAATCATGCACAAGGCTAAGGGATTATATATCCTTAACCATAATCCCAATGTGCCACATGCCACTCTTTCATTGGCAATCTTAAGGCAAGCTTGTAAAGTAACCTACCATTGTTGACCTAAGTAGGGTGGTTAGGGTGACTATTGAACTTGTTATCAATCACTTCATATGAAACACATCAGTTAGCATCATAAATGGTGATTATTGTGTGGGTCTCATGTGAATTCGTACTTAAGAAGTTGTTTTAAAAAGATTACTCTCAGTGGTAGTTTGAAAAAGAAAGTATTTGAAGAATTATTAAATAATAGTATAAATAAAATGTCGAATATTTTTTTTATTAGGTTACAAAAAAATTAGAATTAATCATTACAAACATAGTTGCACTAAAAATTGGAATATATCTAGACTTTAACTAAAATAAATTTAGACAGGACTAATGAAATTCAAAATTAGAATAAAATTTAAAGAAAATTTACACATGACTTACATAGAATGAGATTTGAACCTGGTCACTCAAGGTGACATATTCTAAGTTAAATAAAATTTTTGAAATTAAAAGCAGAGAGACAAATTTTAAAATTTGAGAAACGACAGGGACTGGGGTCAAAATTAAACCATCCCAATTTGATTGTGGAACAGAGGAGGTGAGTGAGTGGGGCTTAGATTGACGAAGACAAAGCGGAAGCATTAAGTAATGATGCAAACTTGAATGGCGAAGATCTTTTGAAGGGCGCTAATGCTGCCAAGTAAATGGAATAATAAGTAATAATTTTACCTGCTTTTTCATTTTTGGATATTTTTATTTTCCCGGAAAATGACTTCCATTTTTGTAACTTTGTTCAATTTAATCCTATGATTTTCCGTCTAGGATAAGAAAATAAAATAACAAAAACAAAGCATTATCCAATCTGTTTCTCTTATTTTTATTATTATTTGGGGATACATCAAGAAAATGAAATTTATGATTTTCTTTTATGCCATTGGAGAGTGGGTTTTGTTTATTTAATAAGCCCAATGAAAACTTTTGGGCCAGAACAACGGCCTGAGTTTATTAAAAAATAGGATAAACTATCAAAATAGTCACTTTTGTTTCTCTTAGGTTACATTTTAGTCACTTATGTTTGAAATGTTACGTTTTAACCACTTACGTTAACGTGTTGTAACATTTTAGTCATTCAGCCGTAAATTTTCGTTAACGGTGTAATGGTAAGCTAATGTGGCACGTTAAATCATCATTTCAAACAAAAATTTCAAGTTAAATTATACAATTGGTCCCCATATTTATTCGTTTTGAGCAGTTCTTTTTCTTTTATGTTCTTTCAACTTTTCCTTTTTTTTCCTTCATTTTCCATTCTTTTATGCTTCTTCCTCTATTTTCCTCCATTCTCTATCTCTTTTAAAGTAAAAGAAAAAAATTTAAATTGCTCAAAATGAAAAAAAAAATATAGGGACCAATTGTACAATTTAACCTAAATTTTTTGTTTGAAATGATGATTTAACGTTCATTATCAGCTTACTGTTACATCGTTAACAGCAATTAACGGCTCAATGCCTAAAATGTTACAACACGTTAACATAAGTGACTAAAACGTAACATTTCAAATATAAGTGACTAAAATATAACCCGAAGGAAACAAAAGTAACTATTTTGGTAGTTTACTCAAAAAAATATGATAATTTTTTTTAGTAAAAGTACCATAAAAGCCCCTGTATTAGAAGTCTATTTACATTTTGCCTCACCTAGTAAAAAATAGACAAACTAGTCATTGTATATTAGATTGAAGAGCAAACTAGTCTTTTTTGTTTAAAATTCATTTATTTGTACTGTTGAAAACCAGTATGGTTGACAGAATAACCAGATAGTGACACGTAGCATGCCACTTATACCTCATGCTGGCGTCCAATCTATAACAATAGAAATTGATGAAATTTTTAATAGAATGACCAGTTTTCTCTTTGATCTAACATACAGGGACTAATTTGCCCATTTTTTAGTAAATGGGGCAAAATACAATCTGACTCTTAGTACAAGGGTCTCTAGGATACTTTTACCCCTTTTTATTATAAACTTTTTAATTAACACTAGATTTTTTCACACCCATGATGTGGTTGAAAGAAAATATTTTATTAAATTTTTTAATTATGAAGATAGATAGAATTAATTTTATATTTAATACTATTGAACAAGTGTCCGATCCTTAGATTTGTAATTTGTAATTGTTTTGTTTAAAGGTGATGTAAAAGTATAAAAATCAAAAGTGTCACTATAAAATATTAATTATAATTTGTTTAAAAAGGATATTTCTATAATTTTATAATTGTGTTGGTAACTCGATTAAGAGTGATACCAACTTAATAAAATGCTTAAACAATATTATAGATAGATAGATAACCTTTTCTTTTATAAAAAATTTGTTGTCATGGTTGTTAATAGCACCTAGCTCAATTATTATCATGTCGACTTGGTAATTCACTTGTAAACGATTGTTGACGTGATAGTAACACATATAAGAAATTTTAAGCATGTAAAATTATAAAATTTTAAAAAGTAGTAAAATATTAAAATTCTCAAAAGAAACTTAAAAATTATAAAAAGTGTTTTTAAAGTATTTATTAGAAAAACCTAAATTAGTTCATATGACTAGCCTTTTTGTAGTTTTACTATGGTCATGCCAATGATATTAGTGGCATTATTCAATTTGATTGAGAAAACAATGCATGGGTTGATGCTAAGTATGTTTCCACTGTCTGCCTTTTAACTTGTTTCCACCAATTATCCCATTTGATCGAGGAAGAGTCAATGCTATTGCTTGCCCTTTGTTTTCGTCCCTCGATTTGTTCAATTGATTGTGTAATCTCGATTTTGATTGTAATTGAAAATTGAAATAAGTTTAAAGAAAGTAGATTGAGTTTATTGTTGGTACAGATGCTAGTAATGTTCACGCTTTGGGAAGTTCGAGTAAAGATCACCTGGCATATTTTTTTTTTTTAGGAAGTCAGTTTTTTCAAATAAAAATAAAAAATTAAGTATTGTCTGTCGAGTAGTCGATGGAACCCTCAACAATAATAAGTATTATCTCGTATTGAGTTTTTGTCTTTCTCTTTCATCGAGAGCCTTAAAGGGTTTTCGAAAAAGAAACGATTCAGTTAATAAAGATACAACTAATAAAACTTTCAAGAAAAATGTCATTATAGTGCGTAACATTGAATCACCTGCATTTGAAGGAACTCAAAGAATGCTTTTGATAGTTGATGCTAATAATCCAAAATTTGCATTTTTTTTTTATAAGTATCATTTATCTTTGACTATCTAATTGCAGTTAGTATGTGTTGCAAATGTTTCCTTTGTTGGCTCATTTTGTTAGTTTGGTGTTTTGGGATTTGTCTTTAAAATTTACATATATTTTTGGTACTGAGATTTTTGCTATTGCCTCCTCTTTATAGTTACTATTATTGCCTAAGATCTTGAAATTACTCTTATAAACCTTAGAAAAATAGAGTAAAGTAACTCTAAATATTAGAATTGTCATTAAGGTTGGTTTAAAACCATCACTTTTAATGTAAAATAACCAACAGTCTTATCAATTTAAATCTACATTTAATATTGTAAAAATTGAGACACTAAATTACGTAAATTAAAAATATTAAATTCTAATTTGCATTATACAGGGAGGGGAACCATAATTAGATTAGACCTTAAATATTTTGGTCTTGGTAGGCCCATCAACACAACTGATCACCAACAATAGATTAAGTCATGAAACCAATAAGATCATCCAATTCCATCTATATAAACAATCTCTTTTGAGATTGATCGACAGTTGAACCTCAACATAAAACCAATTAGTCAAGGGTGTTTATTCCTTCCCCAAGTTTTTGGAATGATGTGTAAGTTTAACATGTGTGATAGCGTAAGTGTATAGGCATATGGGTGTGTGAGTTGTACTTAATGATATTAAGTGAGAATTGTTTATACTTATTATTCAAAAAATAGATAAATTAGTCACTATACGTTAAATCAAATGATAAATTGTTTCTTTCTGTTAGAAATTGGCATGGTTGATGGAATAACAAAAAAGTTATGCCACATATACCTTATACTGATGTACAAGGACCAGTTTTTACAGTAGAACTGGATGAATTTTTTTATAGAACGACCAATTTGCTCTTTGATCTAACGTACATGTATTAATTTATCTATTTTTTGAGTAGAGAAAACAAATTGAAAGTCGGCATCTGATATAAACAACTTTATAATACTTTTACCTATATCCCTTTGCTTTACTCCATTTCTTTCATTTATTATATTAACCTTGCACATAAGAAACGTCATGAAGATCTAAATCCTACACCATCTAGTATTATTTTTCCCTCCATGGAACCACTCTCATTAGTGTAAATATTGTCCAACACTATATAATCATGTAAATTGTAAACATATATAAATCACATCAACACTATATTTATGTAAAAATTACTGCCTAACACTACATGATCTTTTAAAGATATTATTTTCTATTTGTAGATAACGTTCACAGCGTCACACACTCACTGAAATTTGCTCTCCACGTCTGAGTAGGGAAGGGTGGGGGAGCTAAGTGGTATCATAAATCATCAAAAGATAGCCAAATTTGGATGAAAATATCTTGCAAGTGTTTTCAGCCTTCTAAATCGTTAGCAAATCCAACCAAATATATGTATATAAATTATTATGGGACTGTTTTAGTGATGGGTCAATTCCTTCACTGCACCATTCACTATTGAGAATTGACATTATTGTATATAAATAAATTAAATATAGTTGAAAGTTGGGCCAAAAGGGGTACTCAAGTTTCAGCGTTGAAGTAATGGGAAATTGGGTCCAATTTTATGAGGCAACTTGGATTGGGGAAATGGAGGGGTGTCGCATCGCATTGCATGTGAGGTGGTCCGAGCATTGGGGTGGCCGAAATTTTCGAATCTGCAAGGTTTCTAACTCATTTCAATTTTGAATATTGTAATTATTGGTAAAAAAATAGTAGATACTTTTATAATAAGAGTAGGATTGTATTTTTTTTTTTGCTTTAAAATTGAGTAAATTATCTATTTGCATTAAATCAAAGAGTAGATTAGGCACTCTGTTAAAAATTTTATCAATTTTTATTGTTAAAAACTAGCTCTTGTATTTAATATGAGGTACATGTTGCACACTACATGTCACTGTCTAATTATTTCACCAGCCACACTAATTTTTAACGGTATAAGTAGATGAAATTTATAATAGAAATGATCAATTTATTTTTTGATCTTATGCAAAATGACTAATTTTTTCATTTTTTAGTAGAGGAGGCAAATACAATTTAACTTCTGATATATGAGCTTCCATGATACTTTTACCCATACATGTTCTATAGGTCAAAGGTGTTCATTTCACAACCCACATTATGGGTTCAAGTCATAGGAATTACCAGGGGCAACGTCAGAGAGCTAGCAAAGGCCTCAACTTCCAGAATAAAATTTTTTAATTTTGGTAATTCTCTTAAAAATATACAACTAGAATCCAACCTATCAAAAAAAATTTTGACTTCACTTTTAGAGATTATGGGCTTGTGGCATGTGCATAGGAATGATTTACTTCTACATGAGTGAGTTATACAAAAAAAAAAAAAAATTTAATATTTAGAAAAGGGTTTTCGTACACTATATTCTAATTTATAGTATTAAAAAAAGGAAAAGAAAAGAGAAGAAGATTAATGAAAGGACACTGGAAAAGAAAAATAATCTTAACCATCTTTGCCAATAAGTGAAAAGGAAACGAAATAGTTGATTACAATGATTTTGTAAGATTGTTGTTTTTTATAAAATAATTATGTAAAAATAAGGACGGAAAATTTTAATAAATTAATTTATTTATTTTTCTTAACATTAGTATTTTTTAAAAGAAAATATTATTATTGATAAAAATAATGAACAATAATAATACAAAGACATAGCATATTGTACAAACAATAAACAAATCCTTACAAGTTAAAGCACAATCATCATATCTGTAAAATAATTTCAACTAAGAAAAATTCAGAAAACTATCAATAATCTCAAAAATTCATTTTATCAATGATACACAAAAAACTAAATCTCATATGGACTATTTTCCTTCTCATAATCTTGAATCTATCACTATTATTATAATCTATCATGAAAAAAACCTTCAAAAATTATTCCTAATACATCTGAGTACCCCTTTTGTTCCACCCTACTGCTATCCCTATCATAGCATTTTAGGCAAACAGTCCCACACGAGTTGAGCCAATTGAAGGTGAAGTTTTCAAGTTGAGCTTATAGATTTGGTGTGCTCCATTGAAAATGGGGGCTCTTTATCCTAATATTAAACATGAATTTTCGTGGGTGAATGGCCCAGTAAATTGGAAAATATTCTAGTTGTGGAACCACCTATGTACCCTAGATTCTAGACATGTTGAAATTAAGCTAGGTCCTTGTCCAATTACTTCCACTACTAAAGGGTTTTTCCAATCTCTACTTCAATCTATATACCTGTAATTATGCCTTTCCTTCCGCTCTCAACAATCATAATTCATAACTGGATAACTAATTACCTGTAAAAATACTTTTCCGTGAATGATTAAAAGTTTGATATCTTTTATTCGAGATTTCAAGGTCGAGTTAAATAAATGAAGAAAAATAATTTTGGAGTTTTGCTCTTTGTTTAAGAGTTTAACCTAATTTGATTTTAAATTTAATTTGAGTCTATTATGATTATCAAATATAAAAAATCCAAAAAAAGTGAATGAATCTAATAAAAGTTGGCACATTTCACAATCATAACTAAAATTTTGATAAATCAACTAACTTAAAACTTCAATCAATTTGACAATTTAATTAAACTGCGTATCAACTCAACTAATAAAAATATTTAAAAGTATGAAAATATCTAATCAATTTATATTTGATAGACTATCGTAGAAATGACATAGTAGGTCAAATATTTGCGGATTTTGAACTATTTCATTCAAAATGTATAAAATTGTCTAAATATATGAATATATTTTCTATCCAAAAATTATATGAGTATTACCATCCAAATTAAAATCTATTATTCATTAGATATCTGAATCCAAAAGAAAATGATAATTTCAAATTTTTATTTTTATTTTTGGATATCCAAATCTACAAAAAATTTAATTCAAATATGTTAAACTTCTTTTCATATATATAAATTCAAAACAATAAGCATTTTTATAACTAGTAGATTTAGATATTAGGAATATCTATTTGCACCCATAGTGGATAATAATTTTAAAATCTAAATTCAAATATTATCTTAATCCACAATCTGAGTTACTATCCTAAAACATTTATGCATACATAAAATAAAAATATAATTAAATAAATTTATTAGCAAATGACATCGTGCGATTTACTTATACTATAGAAATTTTAATGAGGTTAAAGTATTTGAAAGGTCCCTGTACGTACTATAGAGATCAAAAATCAAATTGGTCCCTCTATTATTAAATGGATCAATTTAGTCCCTATACTATTAAAATAATTAAATAAGTCTAAATTAGCACAACAACGATAGAACCAAGATTTTTATCCCCCCCTTAGTTGTCAAATAAAAGTTTTGACGGGTAATATAAGGAGAATGGAGATTTCTCTCTCTGAAAAATTTGGTTCTAACAAATCCATTGTGGAAGAGTTGATCCCTAAAAAGGTTAGATTCAGAGACAATGATGGTGAATCGAATGATGACATGAAGGTGGACTCATCTGCTCATCCCATCTCTTGGAAAGATATGCTCATTGGCCCTGTGGTAGAGGATGCTTCTAAAAGATCGGAAGAGAAGGAAGACATTGATTTTTTAGAAGGCGACATTAAGAAGACTTTTGTGAATTGAGTGCCTTCTATTACCTTTTCTGTCAGGATCCATCAAATTCTCTTTTAGGGTATGGAAAACACTGTGGTCTTAAAATTATTTGGTTGTAACATAGGTTTTTCGGTGTTGCAAAATAAAATTTACAGTATGTGGAAACCTTCAACACCTATACACATGATGGACATCGAGAATGGCTATTTCTTAGTCAAATTTCAGAATAAACAATATTGCGAAAAGGCTCTTTCTGAAGGGCCATAGATCATTTTTGGTCAGTACTTGACTGTTCAGCCTTGGACGATGGCTTTCGACCCTGCCCAGGCCTACCTAGGTGTTGTCATGGTGTGGATCAGATTCCTTGCTCTCCGTAGTTATTTATATAATAACAAAATCATCACAGAAACTAGGGAGTTGGTCGAAAAAGTGGTCAAATTAGACATGAATACAGATAGTAGGGCACAGGGTCACTTTGCCAGAATGACGATTTACGTCAATTTGGATAAACCATTGGTTTCTCAAATACTGATCAATGGTTGAACGCAGAAGGTGGAAATCGAATCCTTATTTACCATTTGATTCCATTGTGAGAGATATGGTCATGTATATAATATTTGTCCCTTTAGAAATGTTGAGCCATCGATTGAGAAGGATAATAAGTCGCTGGAGATGATTTCGAAAAATTCAAATTCGGTCAGGGAAGAATCAGATAAGAAAGACGAGAGTTACGGGCCGTGGATGATTGTGGAAAAGAAATTAAGGCAGAGAGCAAGGGATAACAGTCAGAAGGCTACTGGATTTCATGGGAAAGATAAGGAAGTTTCCCGTATTAATGGGAAAAATAATAGGAATTTCAATAAATAAATTACTGATGGAGATTTTGTTGCTATTCGGAGCTTAAAAGGGAAAGAAATCATTAATGGGAAACAGCATGGTCATAAATCTGGGGTTAATCCCAATGGTCAGTTTAAATCAATAGGAACCAAGTTTAACTCAGGCAAAATCATGGGGGTAGGTTCAAGTATTGGTTTTTGGCTGTTTAATAATAATAATAATAATAGGCCAGTACTGAGACCGAGTCCGGTCCAAAGTAATTACTTACAATTTTCAAAAGAATCCAACACGGGCTTGGACCTACTTGATTTAATGACCTATGAGCAGATAGAGCAGACCAGCCTGGAAGAGTGGTCCAGCCAAGCCTTGCTGCTACTGAAATCTACAGTCGAACCCTTACAGCGGAAGCTGCTTCTAGCACTTCCATCGACAGAAATTCCCATAAAGAACCAGGCAAGTCCTCGAATCCTCTCCTCCCTACTGTGATTTCGAAAGGAAATGAACCCAAAGCGGTGACAATGGCTGTGGGTCATCTAGACTCCGACAGACATTCGGCGGTAACATTCTTAGAGAACAAAAGTGTAACTAGCCGAAAAAGTGTTTCTCCTACAAACAGTCCCTTAGTATTGCCTCAGGAGGGGGTTACTGACTTGGGGAAAAAAAACAAAATGAAAAGAACTTACAACATCAACAAACATAGCAAACACCTTCACGGCAGCAACACTCGTTTCAAGAACTCCGGCTCTCGAAAGGTATCGTTAAAAAAGTCCATAGAGCAGCTTGCAGAAAATATTACAACATTTTCGAAAGAAAACTTGGATTCTGGGGTTTCCACCAGAACTGATAATAACCTTGGGGGTGTTAGTAACCCCAAACAACAAGAGGTTCTTTGTTTTGCTTGTGTTTTTTTTTTTTGAAGTTGTTTTTGGGTTTTATCTTTTTTTTTTTAATTTTCATTATTTAATAGATTTAAACCTTAAAATTTTCTCATGGAATTGTCAAGGGTGTGTGAGCAGGAATTTTATTCGGGCCTTTCGGGAGTATAAAGCCGAGCATAATCCAGATGTTGTTTTTTTGGTTGAACCTAGAGTGAGCGGTAAAAAAGCTAATCTTATTATTAAGCAGTTAGGTTTTAATTTTTTTCATCGGGTGGATTCTGTTGGTTTTTCAGATGGTATTTGCTTTCTTTAGAAGGATTCGATTAGAATTCATATTATTAGAAATCATCCGCAATTTATTTCTGTATGTGTTGATAAATTTATTCCTAATAAATCATTTCTCATATCTTTTGTGTATGCAAGCCCAAACAGATCAAAACGAAAACTTTTTTGGGAATGGTTAAAAGCTTTATCCCCAACTCAATATATTTATTGGCTAATTATGGGAGACTTCAATGCCATCTTGTCTCCTGAGGATAAGAAGAGTCCTTATACTATTGGTAAGTGATGTGATTTTTTTGAAAATTTTATTGACTCTTGTGATTTGTAGGACATAGGGTTTTGTGAACCCCCATTCACCTGGCAACGAGGGGATACTTTTGTCAGATTGGATCGAGCATTAGCTAATGATGAATGGATGTCATGGTTCCCACAGTACTTAGTTCATCATCTCACTAGCATTAAGTTTGATAATCGACCTCTCTTATTGTCTACTAAACCTAATTTTGATGTGGCTATTGGAAGACCTTTCAGATTCCTTACAGGGTGGACGCTACATAGCACTTTTCCCAAAAGTGGAACTTTTCAAGTAATATGGTTGATTCTTTGAGTAAGTTTACTTCCTCTATTAAAATTTAGAACAGGAATGTGTATGGTTTTTTTGGTACTCGCAAGTGGCTTCTCAAGAGAGCTCTGAGCAACACTCAAAAGGCCTTTGAGCACTTTCCCTCTAGTCATTTAGCTAAAAAAGATATGGATATTCAAGATGAGTTGGAAAATGTGCTGGAACATGAAGATTTGCTTTGGAAGCAAATTGCTCACTGCGACTGGCTTCAATTGGGGGATCGTAACACAAAGTTTTATCACAGTCGTTCAATCAGGAGAAGGAAATTCAATCATATTACTACTCTTCGTCTTGATAGTGGGGATTAGTGTTTCGACCAATATATTTTACAATCAAAGGTTGTTGAATTTTTTGAATTACTTTATGGTGAGACCTCTCCTATCTTGAGTAGTAGTTTTAATTTTGAGTTTCTTAGCCTCACTTCTACAGAGATTAATTTTTTAGAAGAGGCAGTTACGAATGAGAAAATAAAAAAAAACGTTATTTGACATGGTGCCTTTGAAAGCTTCTAGTAGCGATGGGTTTCATGCTCATTTTTTCCAAAGTCAGTGGGATACCCTTGGGGAAGATGTGTGTATATGGGTTAAAGGTGTCTTTGCTGGGCATCCGATTGAGTAGGAGTTAAATAACACTTTGCTTGTTCTTATTCCTAAAAAAGAAAACCCAGAAGATTTCAGCCAGTTTCGGCCTATCAGCTTGTGTTCTGTCCTTTATAAATTGGTGATGAAAATGATAGCTAACCGTTTTAAGGTGATTTTTCCTAAGCTGATATATTAAGAACAAGCTGGTTTTATAGCGGGCTGGAATATTTTAGGCAATATTATTCTCGCACAAGAAGCCATTCATTCTATGCGTAGCAAACGGGTGGGGAGAAATTGGATGGCCATTAAGTTGGACCTGGAGAAAGCTTACGACAGAGTGAGTTGGGATTATATTCATGATACTTTTATTGCAGTGGGGATTTCTTTTTTTTTAAGAAGAGTTATCATGTTAGTCATAACATACTTTTCTATGCAAATTCTTTGGAATGGAGTGCCTACTCGGAAGTTCAAACCGGTTAGAGGAATTCGCCAAGGATGCCCTTTATTAACTTATCTCTTTGTTCTTTGCATAGAGTGCTTGGGTCGTAACATTCGGGCTAATAGGGACAATGGCATGTAGAAATCAATTCGGTTGTCCTGCTCCGGTCCAGAGATCTCGCATTTATTTTTTGCTGACAACTTGGTGATCTTTTTGCAAAATGCAAATGGAACAAGCTAGATCGTTAGATTCTATTCTTAAACAATTTTGTGCTAGTTCGGAGCATAGAATAAATGGTAAGAAGAGCAATGTTTATTTTTCCAAGTCTACTGAAAGAGGTGTCCGTAATCAAATTTCTCAAATGTTCAGATTTCAGGAAGTTCAAAATCTTGGCACTTATTTAGGAGTACCTCTCTTTCATGAAAGGATTACTAGTAGTATGTTGAGCTTTATTATGGAGAAGGTAAGGCGAAAATTGCAGAATTGGGATGCGATGAACTTATCTATCGCAAGGAGGATTACTTTTGTAACAGCCTAATTTTCAGTGGTGTCGAAACAGTGATTCGAGATCACTAAATCCGAAAAATGAGTAGGAAATATTATTAATTTAGTGAGTATAAGTTAAATGTGAGTTAGGAAAAATTTTGAAATAGTGAAATGTACAATATATATATATTAAAATAATTAGAATTGAAAACGAGGTATCGAGACCTTGGGAATTTTAAATCGAGCCATAAATATTTTTATAAATATTTATGGAGTGTTAATAAGTTAGTATTAAAGTTTCGTAAAGAAATTTAAAAGTACTGATAGCTAATTAAACAAAAAGGACTAAATTGTATCAAATGCAAAATTGTGGGAAATGATTAAATAGCTTAAATGATAAAAGAAAGAGGGTTTAAAAGGCAAATAGACCCAAGGTCTATTTGGGCTGGATGGCAAGAGCATGAAATCACCAAGAAAATAAGGGCAAAATTGGAAAATTGCAAAATTTACTTAATAAAGCTAGGACTAAAGTGGAATTATCTAGATTTCTCTTTATTTTTCTGCATTCTCATCAGAAAAAACACCATGGAAGAGTTCCCTTAAGCTGTTTTTTCATATTTTTACTGCAAGTAAGTTCAATTCTTGATTATTTCTTGAAATTTTTGTGTTTTTGTGACTTTTACAACTAGGTCCATTTGTTGAATTCATTAGTTCTTGATTCTATGAAAGAAATTGAAAGTTTCTATGAATATGTGCTGGAAGTATATGATGATTTGATATAGTATTAGAGCTTTAAATTGTTTATATGCTGATTTTATTGAAAGAATTGAATAGAAAGTGAATGTTTGAGACCTAAATTGTAAAAGCGTTTGAAGTTAGAGTTTTATATGGAAATTCTGAATTTCAATAGTTATGAAATAACTTATAATGTCTAGGAAAAGTATTAATTGAGAAAATTAGTTTAATTTAGGGGTTAATTAAGTAAGGACTGAATTGTATGAACTGTGAAATTTGGGGCAAAATGAAAATCAACATTTTGCACTAAAACAGTTTTGGACAGCAGCAATTGTCTAACTTTGAAAAATCTCCAAAAATTGAATAAATCTAATTAGATGATGAATAAAATATGAAATTAAATCTTATTGAGTCTAGTTTCTTATAGAAGAAACGGTGTAAGTAATGAAATTGTAAATCATGAGATATAATAAGTTTTGTGAGACAATGTCAGAATGATTTCGAGTTCCCTTGTTCTGACTTTGGAAAATCATCAAAAATTGGAGAAAAATAATTAAGGGATTAAATTTATATATTTAAAATCCTTAAAGAGTCTATTTTCAATAGAAATAAGCGGGAACATCATCCGAATCTCGTATGATGAGATGATTAATTCTTAGTGAAGAAGGGTCAGAACTGTCAGACAGCAGAACAGGGGCAAATTTAAAGAATAAAATGTACTTATTGGCTAAACCAAAAATTCTGAAAATTTTATGGTAATAAGATAAGTAAGTCTAGTTTTAGGGAAAATTAGCGGATCTTAATTTCGAGTTTTGTAGCTTAAGATATAAATAATTTAGTGACTATGACGCAAATGGACAGTTTTGAATATACATAAGTAAATAGTGAAATTATTGATAATGTTACTTGTTGCATGTTATATAAATTAAGGATGTGCAATGGAGAGGAGGAGGAGGAAAATATGTATGAATATTCAGCTAGCATGGCTAATTTGTATGTTTTAGGCTCATGGACTAAATTGAATAAAAGTAAAATTTTATGGGCAATTTTGTAAAAAAAATGTTAGAAATGACCAATTTGCATGAAATGGATTATTTTATTATTTAAATTACAAAATTGAATGAAATTATTAATTTAGCTCAAGATCAGGGAAAAACATGTTTTAAGGATTAAATTGAAAAGTGTTGAAATTATGGAAAATTCTGACATTTTATAGAATTCATAGGTTGTTATCAATATGTGTGAGAATAACGGCTGGAAATAAGGATTAAATTGCAATAATTTTATTTTATTTTAACCTAAGGATGAAATCGTCATTAATTAAAACTTTAGGGGTAAAATTATAATTTTGTTTAGAGCATTAGTTGAATGTATTATAACATGAAATAAATGAAAACGACGATCAAATTTCTTTATAAAGATCCGGATGACTTGAATACGAGACTTGAACGTGGAAAAGAAAAGATATCAGATTAATGAAATATCTGATAAATGAATCGGTAACTCCGGTAATGCTCCGTAACTCTATTCCGGTGACGGATTCGGGTTAGGGGCGTTACAACTTTGGCTCAATCAATGCTCTTATCCATCCCCAATTATTTTATACAATCTTTGATGATCCCGAAAGGTGTCTGCTTTAATATTGAGAAACTGGTTAGAAAATTTATTTGGGGAAGCACAGAAAGACACACTAAAATATCCTTAGTGGGATGGGATTCAATCTGCCAGCCACGGGCTCAGGGCGGCCTGGGTTTTTGGCATTTGAGTTATCAAAATTCTTCTTTTTTAATGAAGATTGGGTTTAGCCTTGCTTCTAAAAGTAATGCGCTCTAGGTGCGTGTTCTTTGGTTTAAGTATGGATGGAAAGATCATCTTCCAGACTCTATTAGCAAGAACCAATGTTCACACTTATGGAGGTCCCTTTCTAAAATATGGCCTACTCACCAGGAGAATTTAATTTGGTCCATTGGAGATTGTGCTTCTGTTCGCTGTTGGAAAGATCATTGGATTCCAAGTATGGGTTCTTTAATCTAAAAAATTCCATATTTTTCTAACCTTTACTTGGACTGTTGTGTTAAGAAGTTTGTCAACTCAAATGGAAGTTGGAATTTGGATTTATTCTGTGTCTAGATTTTGAAGGACGTTATTTGTAGGATTACAAGTATCCCTCCTCTACACCCAGACTCAGGTCAGGATAGGGTGATCTGGACTCGATCTTCTTCCGAAAACTTCTCTGTTCGTAGTGCTTATTGGACTTTAAAATAAGATACATGGAATTCTAAAGATGAGCATTGGAAGCTTATTTGGAAGCATTTAAGACCACAAAGGGCAAGGGTCTTTCTTTGGTTGGTTTTCAAGAATAGACTCCTTACTAATACAGAACGTGTAAGAAGAGGAATGGGAAACAATAGTTCTTGTTCCTTGTGTGGCTACGAGTTTAAGGACTTGGCTCATGTTCTTCATGACTGCCTTTTCGCGAAGGATGTGTGGTTACTTGCTCTTCCACAACATCTTAAACAAAGGTTCTTCTCTACCTCTTTTTCAAATTGGTTGTTACTTAACACTTGTTGTCATGAAAGAATGTAGGATAGCGGCCTCATTTGGTCGTCTTTATTTGGATTAATTGTTTGGCGCTTATGGAAGAATAGAAATCTTTTTATTTTTCAGAATATCTCCTGGACAGCTACTGAAGTGATCAAAGTCTCCAGCTGCTGAGCTCGTCAATATGAATCAAATATTTGCGGCAGCAGAAGGAATAATCCCATTTCGATTTCTGTTAACAACTCAGATAATACATGGATCTTTTTATCCATTGATGGGGCCGTAGACAGAGGTTCAAGGCACGCTGCTACTAGGGGTGATCAAGGATCAAGACGTAAATTGGATACTAGGATATACTCGCTTTTTAGGAGTCTGGTCTCTGTTTGAGGCTGAAGTTTGGAGTATTCTTGATGGAGTTCTTATCTTGCTTAACAAAGGCTACAGACGAGCTATTATTCAAACCGATAATCTTGAAGTTGCCCAGAACTTGATGGACTTGAGTTTAGAAGATTCTAGGATTACAGTAGTTCAAATGACTTAGTGCATCTTGAAGGCAGAAGGAAATTGGAAGATTAAACACATTCTAAGGTCTCAAATTTTGGCTGCGGATCGTTTTGCTAAACTCAGCTTGAGTTGGAAAACAAGCCTTCAAATCCTCAATAAGGCTCCAAATGAATTAAGTGTTTTGTTACAAGAAGAAAAAGACAATAGGTGGTTTTTGTAGTTGATGCAGTTCATTTTCTCTTACTAAAAAAAAAAAGAAGTCTAAATTGTAATAGAGTTGACATTAACCAAGTAAAAAAGATTTTGTAAAATATTTTTTCAATTACGATTCAATTTCAAACAAAATATTTCATTTACGAACAATTTTTTAATTATTAACTTTGTTAAATAGTAAATGAATTTTTTATACAATAAATGTTAATTCTATTCTAATTTGACCTTATTTGATTCTTCTAAATTGTAGGACTAAATTGATTCATTTAATAATAACGAGACTAATTTAATTTGATCCCTATAATACAACTACATTTAAAACTCCATTTAGCCTTTTAATGACAATTACGTTTTTTCGAGTTTAAAGAAAACACTATTAAATTGACAATTTTGTTTAAAACTTTGATTTTTTACAAAACAGTTATGTTTTGACAATAATTGATGAAATGTATGGTTTGAAACTAATTAATAATAACACAATATTAAAATGAAAAAAATTGTGAGTAAAACGAAATTTAAATACATCTAATTAAAAATATTAAATGTACTACATGTTGGAACATTTTCAAATATTTATAGTGTTCCAATAACTATAAATGAATGGGTGTAATTAATCAATAGATTATATTATTTTATTTTTGAAAAAATTATAACTGTTTAAATAATATTATTTGAATAGTTATAATTAAATGAATAATTATGTGTTTATTTTAAAGACATTATTATTCAGAAAGACACCTATTGATGAAAGATGTCTCTATGAAAAGACATGAAAATTCCTATAAATAGGAATGAGATTTCATTTGGAAATCATACCAACAAATTCTAATATTCTTTCTTTCCTTCCTTCGTTTTTTAATATTATTAGATTATTCTATAAAGTATTACTGTAGAAATCCTTTATAGAAATTGAGTTTCTTGTCATACAATACTCAATGTGCAGTGGGTAATTATCGTCAGTGCAAAACGCAAATAATCATTGGCTTCATTGTATTCTCGAGGTTAATTTGCTTGGAACTAGTTTGCACATCGAAGATAATATAACCTTAAAGAAAGTGACTTGATACACCCCTTGAAGCCTTATCCTATTTCTTATTCTGTTCGAGTTTCGTTCGTGTGTTCGAGATTTTCCTTACCGGAGATTTGTCCTAACAATTTTAAGGTTATTTTTCATGATGACTACCACAACTCATGAAAGTGGAACACTAAGGGAGTTGGCTTCCAATTTTATCAAACTTGATTGGTTTGATGGTGGCAGCTTTCGACGATGGCAGAAAAAGATGCACTTCTTATTATCAACGTTGAAGATTGCTTATGTTTTGGATACTCCAAGACCTGACGAGACTTAAAACGAATCTGTTGCTGCAACCCGAGAAAGACAAAAATTGGACAATGCTGATTACATGTGCATGGGCCACATATTAAATGGTTTATCTGATGGTTTGTTCGACACCTACCAAAACGAGGTCACCACTAAAGAATTATGGGACAAATTGGAGATAAGATACATGACCGAATATGTTAGAAGTAAGAAATTTCTTGTCAGTCATTTCAATAATTATCAAATGGTTGATGGTTGTTTTGTTATGGAATAATTCCGTGATATTGAAAAGATGTTGAATCAATTCAAGCAATATAATATGAAAATGGATCAAATGATTGTTGTATCCTCTATAATAGACAAACTTCCTCCTTCTTGGAAAGACTTTAAAAGAAGTCTAAAACATTAGAAAGAGAAAATATATCTTGAGGCTTTGGCAAATCATCTTCGTATTGAAGAAAAATGTTGAAAGCAAGATCAAAATCTAAATTTTGAAAATGCCAAAGTGCATGTTACGGAGGAAGTACAGACTACTAAACCATTCAAGAGAAAGTTAAAACAGATTGATAAAGCACCTAAGTTCAAAAAGAAACAAAAGGGCTCATTTTATCATTGTGTTAAGCCAGGACATTTCAAGAATGAATGTCGAATTTTAAAGAAGAAATCATCTTCTAAGGCTGATAATAACGAAAAGCTCGTTGCAATGATATCTGAAATTAATATGGCACAAAATGATAATACATGGTGGATTGATACTGGAGCAACCAAACATGTGTGCAAAGACAAAAGCATGTTCACAAAGTTCACACAATGTGAAAATAACAATGTCTTGTACATGGAAAATTCTTCCACCGCAGCAATCAAAGGCAAAGGGTCTGTTGAACTACAATTCACTTCTGGAAAGGTTTTAACCTTAAATGATGTATATTATGTACCAGAAGCTAGAAAGAATTTAGTGTCTGGAAGTTTGTTAAATAAGTTTGGTTTTAAACTTGTTTTTGAGACAGATAAGTTTATTTTGTCCAAATGAGGAATTTTTGTAGGGAAAGGGTATATGTATGAGAGTATGTTCAAACTGAATATTATTAATAAGAATAAAAAATATTATTTCTACTTATATGGTTGAATCTTTTTGTTTATGGCATTATAGATTAGGTCATTTGAATTATAGGAAATTGAAGAACATGTATAAGTTAGATTTAATTCCTATTTTTAAGTTAGATTTAATTCCTATTTTTAATAATAATATTGGAAAATGCAATACATATATGTTGACTAAAATTATAAGAAATCCTCTTCTAAAGGTTAAAAGAAAAACAAAATTGCTTGATTTGATACATAGTGATTTATGTGACATGCGTAATACTCCTACATTAGGTGGAAAAAAAATATTTTGTTACTTTTATTGATGATTGTTCTAGATATTGTTATGTATATTTATTGCATTCAAAAGATGAAGCACTTGATAAATTTAAAGTTTATAAATCTGAAGTTAAACTTCAGTGTGAATCATTTATCAAGTGCTTAAAATCGGATAGAGGTGGAGAATACTATAATCCAAGTTATTTTGAATCCACTGGGATTTGTCCATCAAGTTTCAGTCCCTTACACACCACAACAAAATGGTGTAACTGAAAGGAAAATAGAGTCTTGACTGAAATGGTAAATTCAATGTTATCATATTCATGTCTTGGACAAGGTTTTTGGGGAGAAGTTGTTCTAACAGCTTGTCATATATTGAATAGAGTTCCTAATAAGAAAACTAAAATAACCTCTTATGAACGATGGAAGAAAAGGAAACCAAACCTTAATTATTTGAAGGTTTGGGGTTGTAGAGCTATTGTCAAAGTTCCAACACCTAAACGTAAAAAGTTAGGTGAAAAAGGAATTGAATGCATATTTATAGGATATGCACATAACAGCAAGGCATATAGGTTCATGGTAATTGAACCAAATGATTCAATTTCAATTAATACTGTTATTGAACCAAGAGATGCTATTTTTGATGAAAATATATTTAATTCTATATCAAGACAATTACAACCACAACAATTGATTCATTCTTCAAATGAGAATGAGATTCCATTGGAACAATTTGATAATAATGATGAATCTTGTCAAGAATTAAAAAGAAGTAAGAGGATTAAAAAGGTCAAAGATTTTGGACCAGATTTCATTATGTTTATTGTAGAAGGAAAAGGTGAAAGTATATGCAATAAGATACCTTATTGTTATAATACGAAATCTGCTCCTATTACATTTGAAAAGGCAATGAAATCTCAAGACTCTGCTTTTTGGAAAGAAGCAATAAATGATGAGACGAATTCAATAATGGGAAATCAAACTTGGATCTTAGTTAATCTTTCACCGGGTTCTAAACCAATAGGTTGTAAATGGATCTTCAAAAAGAAAATGAAGGTCGATGGAACTATTGATAAGTTTAAAGCAATGTTGGTAGCCAAAGGTTTTACACAAAAACAAGATATTGATTACTTTGATACCTATGCTCCAGTAGCAAGAATTGCTACAATTAGACTCTTAATGTCACTTACCTCTATATATAATTTGGTTGTTCATCAAATGGATGTTAAAACTACATTTTTAAATGGTGAATTGGAAGAGAAAGTGTATATAGAACAACCGGAAGGATTTGTTGTTCCAGGACAAGAGCATAAGGTATGTAAGCTTGTTAAATCTTTATATGGACTTAAACAAGCATCAAAATAATGGCACCAAAAGTTTGACAATGTTGTTTAGCTAATGGCTATAAAAATAAATAAATTCGATAAGTGCATATATAGCAAATTTAAAAATGGAAAAGGTGTCATAATTTACTTATATGTAGATGACATGCTCATTTTTTACACGGATTTGGAACAAATAGAAAACACAAAGAAATTCTTGTCAAACAATTTTGCTATGAAGGATATGGGTGTAGTAGATGTTATTCTTGGATCTACACCCATGGATCTTCAAATAAAATTAGTATCTAATGCTGGTAGGAAAATTAATCAATTGAAATATGCAAGTCTAATTGGTTGTCTTATGTATATAATGACTTGTACAAGACTAGATATTGCATATGTTAGGTACATAAGTAATCCAAGTAGTTTGCATTGGCAAGCTTTGAATAGAGTACTTAGGTACTTAAAGAAAACTATTAACTATTGATTGTGTTATAAAGAATATCCTCCAGTTTTGGAAAGGTATTAGGATGCTAGTTGGATTAGAAGTTTGGAAGATCATGTATCTATTAGTGGATGGGTTTTCATTCTTAGTGGATGAGCCATTTCTTGGGGTTCCAAGAGGCAAACATGTATTACTGATTCCACCATGGCAGCAGAATTTATTGCATTAGCCGCTGCATCTAAAGAAGCAGAATGGTTAAGAAATTTGCTTTATGATGTACCTTTGTGGCTTAAGAAATTCTTAGTGAAGCTACTCGAGCAAAGGCACATAGCCAAGTATATAATGAAAAGTCTAGACACATTTGATTAAGACATAGTTATGTCCGACAGTTAATCTCTGATGGAGTGATCACTATTAATTATGTGATGTCAAGTGAAAATTTGGCGGATCATTTGACAAAAAGTATTGCTAGAGATGCAGTAAAAAGGACCTCAAAAGGGATGGGACTCAAGCCCATTAATCAGAGTCACCCATGATGAAAACTCGACTTAATGCTTAGTATAACGTCAAGCCTTAAGTTCAATGAGACAAAGTACATTATTAGTATATGACTGCTAGCCTATAAATAAATCCATCCTAAGATTAAAGTGCTAGGTACCCGCAATGACAAGGGAATGATGAGTAATGTGCTCTTAATGGATCCATAACATAAATATTTTAGAGTGTTATAATTACGGTAACACTCTTGATGGGATCTACCCATGTGAGTGGAAGTGTGGCCGCTTCTAGGAGCTCAAGGGCTTGGCTCTGACAGCACTAATGAAAAGAGGACACAGACACATAGCCATAATAGTGTCCCTAGATACTATGCATTGACCAATGTTGAAATCATTGTGTGAGATGTGTTCGGTTAATCAAATGAAATAGTTGGTTCAAAGCTTAGTCTACCATGCAATTTCGATTAACTTTAACATGTTTTCACTAAGTGAAGGTTCAATCGTAAGATACCTTCATTTATGCAAATTGATTTCCAAGAATATCAAAATCTAAAATATTTTGAAAATGGGAGGAGATTGTTGGAACATTTTCAAATATTTATAGTGTTCCAATAACTATAAATGAATAAACGTAATTAATCAAAAGATTGTATTATTTAATTTTTGAAAAGAATTATAACTATTTAAATAATATTATTTGAATAGTTATAATTAAATGAATAATTATGTGTTTATTTTAAATACATTATTATTCGAAAGACACCTATTGATGAAAGATGTCTCTATGAAGAGACATGAAAATTTCTATAAATAGGAATGAGATTTCATTTGGAAATCATACCAACAAATTCTAATATTTTTTTCTTTCCTTCCTTCGTTTTCTAATATTATTAGATTATTCTATAAAGTATTACAGCAGAAATCCATTATACAAATTGAGTTTCTTGTCATACATTGCTCAGTGTGTAGTAGGCTATTCTCGTCAGTACAAAACGCAAATAGCCATTGGCTTCATTGTATCATCGAGGTTAATTTGCTTGGAACTAGTTTGCACACCGAAGATAATATAACCTTAAAGATAGTGGCTTGATACACGCCTTAGAGCCTTATCCTATTTCTTATTCTGTTCGAGTTCCGTTTGTGTGTTCGAGATTTTCCTCACCGGAGATTTGTACTAACACTACAAGTGTTTATTATGGTGTTGTTATCAATCTTGAGTTGATATCGAGTTAACTTATTACACAAACTTGATCAATAATATTATTAATATATACTAGATATTCTATCACACGCGTATGCGTGTGAAAATCACGTATTTAGAACATAGATACATGATTAAAAATAATATACATTAAATAATGAAATGTATGGTTTGAAACTAATTAATAATGACATGAAATGTGTACAATATTTAAATAAAAAATTAAAATTTTAAGTAAAATGAATGATACATCATATTAAGAATACTAAATTAGTACAATTGTTTAACATGGTGTTGTCATCAATTCTAAGTTGGTGTCTAGTTAATTTGTGACACTAACTCAATCAACAATAATATTAAATCTAAATTTAGTTATGTAAAGATATTTTCATGATTTCTCTAATCATGTTGGTGTCCGGTTGACTTGTAACACTAATTCAGTTAATTGTTTAAATAGAAGTATAGATATGTAATTGATGAAGTAATAAAATGTACATATTAAAATAAAATGTATAAAAAATTAAAGTAAAATTTCAGTTGACCAATAAATTTAAGGTTTTACTAACTTAATTGGCAAGGGCTCAAAAATTACTTTAGGCATATTTTTATTAATTTTTTAAAATTAAAATAATTAAAATGTCCTCGATAATATAACCATATTTTTAATGACGAAAGGATAATTTCAAAATTTCTCTAATTGAGTTGGTGTTCGGTTAACTCGTGACACTAACTTAGTCGAGTGCTTAAATAATAGTATAGATAATTGATGGATGTGATAAAATGTGCATAATAAAATTAAAATGTACAAAACATTTTAAAATAAAGCTTTGATTGAATGGTAAAATTAATATTTTGTTGATACAAATATTATGAGTTCAAATTCTATTATATGCAAAATTTTTATTGATTAAAAAGAACTAAAGTAGACTGGAATAATATAACTTTTATAAATACATATAATTTTTTTTGTAATTTCTCTAATTGAATTAGTGTCTAATTAATTCATAATTCTAACTCGATCAAAATTTTAAATAATTATTTAAAATATATAAAATTAATTTAAATTAATCTAATCAAATTATTTTTAATATTAACCAATCAAACCCAACCAATCATAATATATAATTTAAACTAAATTCAAATAATTTTGACTCAACTTAATAATCAAGAATTATCTCGTTTCTTTAATAAAACTTGTTCTTTCTGCATATCTAGGCACCCCACGCTACTGGGGATGCATTATGGAAGGAGCATTGTGCCACCAATGCCTGCCATCATATCAGATCCGATCTTATCAATGTTTTCGATTTCTCAAATTTACCAACTTCAGAGGTGACCACATGTGACGCATACCTTAATCCTAATTTTGACTCTACCAGAGAGGTAAGCCTTCCCCTGTCTACGAATACTCTTTCTTCCAGAAGGAGATGAAGGGGTCAGAAAATATAGTGACCATTACACCTGTTAATGAGTTAAGTAGTTGGTCCGCTTGATTTTTAAAATTTAAATTTAATTATAAATATATATTCAACATTGTATTAATTTTAGATAGTAAAACGAACTTTTTAGATGGGACGGGATAGCCCAAAAATGAATCTAGATTAGAATTTATTTTGGAACCGAATCTTGGGATGTCTCTGATATGCATACAGTGAAGTATGATCTAAACTCTTTTGAGTATTAAGCAATCACTTTTAGCGACTTTTCGTACCCATTACAGTGTAAATCTCTATTATTGTATTACTCGAAATTCTATATAAATTTTAGGATATAATACAACATGTAATAAAATAATCTCGTAGTTTATTAATTTTTATTTAAAATTAAATTAATTAATGAAACATAACAAATAAAAAAAAAAAAACAAGTACGTCAATAGACCATATTAGGTCGATGGGTCGATTAATCAATTAAAATTGGAAGTGGTTAAGTAAGTGATTTAAGTCGTTGAAAACCCTAATAAAAATTTAGTGTAGGTGCAATTACAACCCATTGGCAATAACCGAGTCTAAGCAAAGTGTTTGGTAAAAGTATTAGTGGATTGGATTTCAAATTTTTTTATTAAAAAAATAGGTAAATTAGTTTTTATACATTTTGAAATGTGTAAGTTAATCTTTCTGTTAATTTTTATGTTAAATGATGATGTGGAGATATTGATAATTATTTTTATGGGTAAATTATAAAATTGGTCACTCAACTATACCTTTTGTTTTATTTTGGTCACTAAATTTTTCTTTTTTGATTTAGTCACTAAACTTTTCGAAAATATTTTAGTTACTCTGAGTTTATGTCGACTTTTTTTATTTGTTTAGTAACAAAATTAGCCCTCTAATATTCAGATATTCTATCAATTTAATTCTAAATATAAAAATAAACAAATTTAGCCCTTAATGTTTACAAAATTTATCAATTTAGTCTTAACTCTAAAATTTTAAAAATTAATAGTTGAGTGACCAAAATAGAACAAAATACATAGTTGGGTGACCATTTTTATAGCTTAACCATAAAAAATAATTTCCAGCACGTCCATGTCATTATTTAACAGAAAAAATTTAACGAATAGGCTAATTTACATGTTTCGAAATGTATAAGGGGGCTGAAATGCAATCCACCTTTAAGTATAGGGGCTTTCCTGGCACTTTTACCTTTGCCCATTGTATATATTTTATCTAATTATAATACTAATTTTGTTATGATTATGTGCAAGTTGTGGCATAGAAAAATCTAAACCTTGGGGCCTGCCTTTGTTTTATGTTTTAAAAATGACTATTATTGCTGCTACGTTTCTGCTGATTCTGTGGATGGTTTGCTCACGTGAAATTGAAAGGTAAAATTCTGCTATTAGTCTTTACATTTTATAAAACTTGTAGATCTAGTCCTTTATATTTCAAATTGATCAATTTTATTCCATGTACTTTTTGATTTAATTAATTTTAATCATTGTACTTTTTAAAATTTGAAATTTTAGTCTTGAAAAAATAGTAGCAATTTAAATCTATTCAATTAAATTTTAAAATTAGTCTTATACCATGTATAAATTTTAATCATTCTATTTATTGAATTGCGAAATTTTAATTTTAATTTTAATACAAATAACAGTTGTTAAATCTATTAACTAGTTTTTTGTGAATAATACATATTTGACATAATATTACACATATGATAATAAATTTATATTATAAAAAATAGTAAAACTTAATTTAATAAATTTAATAGATATCACAACTTTCCAACAACACATGGAATAATATCAAAATTTAATCAAACTAAAATGTGGTCTAAAAACACAAAGTCCCTCAGATTTTATTTTCTCAGACTCCAAACAATTAAAAAAATGGAAAATCATGAAAGAAAAAAAAGAGATATCACGTGTCAAGATCATATCATTTTCGTGAAAGGGATGAAAATTTAGATCCCCTAATAAAATAAAAATGTGGAAGTCAAAAGTTGTTATCTCCTCCCATTACACCACAAGCAAAAAGTACCTTTTTTTTTTCTCCTCTCAAGTAACTAATTATTACAACAACTTTGGTTAAAAAAAAAAAACACTAAGGATTATTGAGGTTAAAATTGGAGGAAATGTTGATTTTAAAAAATATTTAGGAAAATGTTTCCTTTTTTAATAGAAACATTTGATTATAAATAAAGAAATAAAAATGCATCAAATTAAACCTGCGGCTAAAGGATATAAAATTACTATTATTTAACTTAAGACTCAACGATAAAATTACTAACATTTAACTATCTAACTAAATAAACTAGTGTATCAAAAAAAGTTAGAAAAAGTGTCCTGTAAGACGCGTTTTTTATTTCTCTCTTTAAAATTAGTGTATTTCCTTAAATTCTTTTAAAACCAACATTTTCTCTAAATTTAACCGATTATAGGAATGGTAAAAGAAATTCTCAAAATTATCAGATTTGATCTAATTTAATTTTATAGGATGAGTTTTTCGTTTTGAAAATCGAATTTTAAAATGGAGGGGGGTTTTATTTCTATATTACTATTTTCAGAGTCGGATTAAGATCCGATTTAAGTAAAATTTCCATGTCCTTTCTATGGATATATTTACTAAAATGTTCTCTTTCAATTTTATTAATTATTTTCTTTTCTTTTCTTTAATTATAATATATAATTTTATAAGAAATATATTTTATTTCTTAAAATTTTTCATGTATTTTTATAATATCTTATTTTTATAAAATTTTATAATATATATTTGATTTAATATAATAAAAGTTAATATATATAAAATAATATAAAATTTTTAGACAAATTGAAATATCATAAAAATCAGATGAAATTAAAATATTTAAAAAAAAAGCTGCATGGCTTAGTCTAGGATTATGACAAAATGGTACTGTATTTTATATATTATTTAGGTTTAATTTAAATTTCATCCTTCTCTTTATAAAGTTGAAAAATTAGTCCTTTTATTTTAATTTTTTAGAATTTGATTCTTGTATTTTAAGAAAATTTCCAATTGAGTAATATTGTTAAACATTACCACTAAGCTATTGATCTCGAAATCAGCAATTTAACAAAAAATATATATATGTTTGGAATTAACGATATGCATCCGTAAGGGAAAAAACAATTTATATGCAAAAGATTAAAATAAAATATCATTAGTTTATGTAAAATGGAGAGACATTTGACAAATTAAAGTAGAGGACTATTTTTTAATTTTTGTAAAGTAAAGGATGAAATTTAGAATTAAACCATTATTTTACCAAAGGTTTTTCTATGGTTTCTTGCCGCCTCGCTTAGTCTCTTGCCCATATTTTGCAAATCTGTAGGCAAGTTTTACACATTATTATTTATTTTCCCAAACCTTTTATATATATATATTTAATTTATTTTCTTTTTACAATTCTCCTTGCGGCCTCTCCATTCCTAAGGATTTGTGGAGTTATTTCGGTTCATTCTCTGCGAAGGTATTAAACCATTCTTTTTTCTTGATTTGTATGAATTTTTTTGTATTTTTTATCTGTTTATTTTTGGAATCGGGTTTGGGTCTTGAATTGCTCTAAAATTAAGATGAAATTGTTTATCATGTTATACATCCAATATATGGGTGAAGTTATGGGCGAATCCAGAAATATGGGCGAAGTTAGAAATTTTTTGAGCGAAAATAAATTATATATTTTTATGATAATGAAAATATAATTTTATTATTTTAATAGCCTATATTTTTATAATTTTTAGAAGATTAAATCAAATATTTATCATTTTTAAAAGCTAAAGTATAATTTTTTATTATTAATTTAAAATTTTATAAAATAAAAAAGAGCTTAAATGAAAAAAAAATCATTTTAGGAGAATAAACATCCTTAGTAACCCTCTTAGATGCACTCCTGGATCAAGTCAAACAAAAAAACTCGAGCCATCCTTCTCTGTTGCCATAATAGTTGAGAAAAAAAGAGAGGAATGGATTGGGATGGTTACTATTTGGCTTGTGATTATTTATGTATGTATGTGTATGCATGCATTCAGAAGGGCTTGGCCAACCTAAAATGGGATAATTATGTTTTAATAAATTCAAAAATTATAATTTATAAAATAATATATGATGAAGTTATAGTTTAATTCTTAAAAATAATAAAAATTTGATTAATCCTTATAATAATTATAATAGTATATGATAATATTATAATTTAACTCTAATAAAAATATAAAACCTAACAAACATAAAATTTTTGATTTCTTCTTGTATGTGTACATATATATCTATATGTACGTACGTATGTATTTCCATGTGGCCTTGTTGGCTTGGTCTGTTAAAGATACGACCGACTCAATTGCCTGCACCTTTACCAACTTTGCCTTAGCATCACCCAAACCCCATACCTCTCTCTTAGTTGATATTTTACATCCATGAAATTCAAACCCCTAAAAATATCTTTCGTTTCACCAAATATCTTCTTTCTTTCACTAGCTTTTGCAATGAGACCCTAAGGCCTGTTGGACCCATGGGGCAACCCATGCCTAATTTAGGCATATAATTCGATATTTCAGTTTCTTAACTCTTTAAAAAAAATGTGTCGAAGCCAGCAATTCATCAGGGACATAAAATAAAATTTTAAAAGTTTGAGGGGCCAAAAACTAAAAAAATTATTTAAATGGAACTTAAATTAAAAACCTCATAAATAAAAGGGACTAAAATAAATATTATACCTCGTAGCTAAAAGGAGACAAGTCCACTAATTGCCCGTTCTAACTACGCCCATAATATGCTAAAAATTTTTGGTTATTTTTCAGACGAAAACTTGAAAAATCAACATTTTCTAATGTTCAAGGTCCCCGATGCTTCAAATTTAGATGTACAAAAATTAAATTACTTGTTTTTATAGTAGAGTGATTGATTTACACTTCATCCTATAGTATAAGGACTTCTCAGGTAATATAATGAGGTTCACTGCTCGAGCTTAGCATTAAAAAAGAATTGACATAATCATGAAATTTCTTCAACGTTTAATTACATCTTATCCATTAATATGGATAACCAAATAACAAAGTTAGTGGCTTGGAGCTTTTCTTTTTTTTTTTTTTTTAGTTTCATGCATTTTAAAGGCATGAAAGACAAGACAATGAAACATATCATAAGTGTAAAATATTGATGTACAATGAGTTTTTATGTTTCAATTTTGGTTAAATTTTACTATTAGTCCCTGTACCATGCACAAGTTATAGATTTAGTCTATATACTTTATTTTGGTCATTTCGGTACATGTACTTTTAGAATTTTAATATTTTAGTCATGGCCAAATGATAGCTATTAAATTATACTATTTTCAAATTTTGATGTGGCAGGGATTTTATCACATATGTAATTATATATAAGCTTGTTACTTTCACATATTACTCACATAAATACAAAAAAAGCTCAATTAATAGATTTAACAATTGTCTTTTACATTAACACTAAAATTTTAAAATTTTAAAATATATAATAACTAAGAATGATTCAACTAGAGAACATGGATTAAATTTACAATTTTACACATATAATACAAAACTAATAGCAGCCTTTAACCAAGTAAATTTAACCGCTATCGTTTTTTCATGACTAAAATTTCAAAATTAAAAAATTACAGATGTTAAATTTGACAAATTCAAAAACCCTAGTTGTGATGGCCTATTGGTCAGGTGTTCAACTTCCCACAAATAGCCTGGGTTCGAATCATCATTGTACCAAAAAATAAAATTAATCAAATTAAAGTATAAATACTAAATTCATAACTTAGGGGACTAATAGAAGAAATTGACCTTTTCAGTTTAAGTTAAAAAGGGCGGTGGTGGGATTCAGGCGTGGTAGTGCTTCTATCTTTGTGGGCAAAAAAATTCGATCCATTACTTACATGTGCACCCATATAAAAAGTAAAATACCATCACAACAAGTGGCCTTTAAATGTCAAAATCCAACCCCCCATTATAAATACCACCCCCCCACTTACACCCCCCCAATCAACAATTCACTTCATATATATCATTCCACTAAAATGGAGAAAAAATTGCAACTTAAGTCCCTTCATTTCACCTTCTTCTTCCTTTTCTTCTTATTGTTTGCATTTAATATTGTGGGTGCTTTTGGTACTAGGAAAACACTATCCATGGAAGGCTCTAATGCACCAAACGGTGGTTCCAATGGTGCTACTGGTTCAGCCCATGGTCCTAACTGGGACTACAGTTGGGGATGGGGCTCAAGCCCTGGTAGTGGATGGGGTTATGGTTCTGGTTCAGGGAGGTCACCTAATGGGTTCGGGAGGGGTTACGGGTTCGGGTTTGGGTCTGGTACTGGTTCAGGTTCTGGTTCTGGTTATGGTTATGGGAGTGGTGGTGCTCATGGTGGTGGATATGGTGCTGGAAGTGGAACCGGTGGTGGTGGTGGTGGTTCGACTGAAAATGGGAATGGTAACCGTTGGCCATCAAGGAACCCGAACCCTAACCACCATGGTTAAAAACAAGGAGTTTTTGAGGTTTGCTTTGTCAGGTGACAATGGTTAGTGTAATATAAAATACATGGTGTGTAATATATATTTTATATTTTTAATCAATCTACGCTAGTTTTATAAGTTTTAAAAAAAAAAAACCTATGTACCGTCTATGTGCTTGATTATATAATTTGAGCTTTAAGGCCCTGTTTATTTCCATTTCATGCTATAAATTTTTGTATATTTTAGGTTTTCATGTTGGAAGTTTAAAGTTTATGATTGTTTTATTTTAGAGCGTAATGTATTTTATCGTTTTAGTTAGCATTTTTTTTATATACTTTTTAACAAAACATAAATCGTTTAAGAATCGAATTTGAGATTGATATCAACAGTAAAATTGAGCCGTGTATAATATGATGAAGAAAATAATCCTTTTCAGACATGAAATTTTAAAGCAGAGTGAGCCGTGTTTTCCTATTTTGAAATATGCAACAATATTAAAGCCAAATAAAATAATATTATATGGTTTTTTTATTATTCAATTGATAATACCATATGGTTTTTAAATGCAAATATTGTTGTTGTTTGCATGGTTGACACTAGAATTGAAATTTGGTTACTCTTTTAGAATAAACAAGGCAAAATATATTAACCGAAATGTAAAGAGATGACATTTCGATAAATTTGAGATCGAAATCTCGATGTCTTTCTTACCAACATAAAACATGGGTGTTCATTAAATCCAAAAAATAGGCTGAAGGAGCTGATGGAGAAGTGAGAGAGTTTTTTTTTTTTTTTTCTTTTTGTCTTTTGAGAGCATGAATGGGGTCTTTCTTTGGAGCCCATGTAATGATGTTATGGTGACTATAGGGTATGTAAGATATTAAGTATAACAAAGATCATGATGGGTGGGTCTATCATCATTTAAAACAATAGTGGATTTTTAAGACATTTTTAATGTTTAAACAATGTTTCGTAAATTTTTTTTATTTGAAATTAGTATGGTATCTAATAATCACATTAGATTTTTATTAGACTTTGAGTCGAGTTGTGTTTAATCCTTAAAAGTGGATACCAACAATAATCTTTCTATAAAAAAAAAGTTGAATGAGCCGATGGAAAAATGACTATAGAATATATAAGATACTAATATATAACAAACATCAAGTTACTTGTAAGTGGTGGATTCATCATCATTGAAACAATAGTGGATTTTCAAGGCTCTCTTGATGTTTAAACAACCTTCGGTGTTTTTTTTGTTTGTTTGTTTGTTTGAAATTTTGTTTGGTATCTTGTAGTTACATTGAGTTTTGACTAAATTTAAAATTGAGTTGTGTCTAATCCCTAAAAGTGGATGCCAATAATAGTTTCTCCATAAAAGAAATAGTTTGAACGAGCTCGTGGAAAAGTGGCTGTAATTTATGTGAGATATTAACATATAACAAACATTAAGTTGCTGGTGATAAGTGAATTCATCATTATTGAAACAATAGTAGATTTTCAAGGCTCTTTCAATGTTTAAACAACCTTTTGAATTTAATTTAATTTTATATGGAATCTAGTTGGTATTTAGTAATTACATTGGACTTTGATTAAATTTAGAGTCGAGTTGAGTTTGATCTCTAAAATTAGTCAGTTTAGACACCAATTTTCTCATCCAAAGACTCAAAAATCAAACTTAAAAACTTATTTAAATAACATCAAACTTCTTATTACTCAACCCCATTCCAAGTTTCACTTTTAACTGGAGACCAAACTAATTGAGGAAGGCTCGTCTCTTCTTTGCTAATTCCTCCCACTTTGGCATGGTAGGCATTATTGTAATACCTAAAACCCCCAACTGAAAGGGTTTAATTGTATAAGATATTTGCTTATGACTTACGAGTAAAGTTAGAAAGTTAGTCAAAAAGTGGCAGCAAACTGCAATGATTGCTTATATATAATCAGGAGTTTTGAGCTAAATATTAAACATTTAAACACAGCTAATGGATACTAATTCTGCATTTTTTATATACTGGGTTGTTCTAATTGAGCTGTCATTTGCTTTCATAATGACATCATTGGAATTTGCTGCATTCCTTGATTCAAAGAGACATGTGGGTATGGGTACAGCTATCAATTAAGTGGGTTGGGCTTATTTTGGTGCATGTGAAGATGACCTTGATCTATTTTTAGTGTAAATTATGTTGGTTTGAATTATTTAAGTTTGAAGGTTAAAATTTTTAGCTCCAATCATTTAAAGTTGGAATTATTTTAAATTTTGATCATTTTAAGTTGGTGTCATTTTAAGTTATTTGTTCGAGTCATTTCAGTTCAATTTTTTTTCTAGTTGATGTTGTTTCAGTTTGTTTCAAGTTGTAAGCGGTTCTAGATTTGGTTTAGTTTAGGGTAAATTATTCTATTAATTATTTAATTTTTAGAGCGCTTTCATTTTAGTTATCCAATAATTAAATTTTCTAACAACGGTTGACTGCACACACCGTATCATGTTTATACTTTTATTTTAGTCACCTAACTTTTAAGTCACTTATATTTTAGTCATCCAATTTTGTTTTTAAGTATTGAATGAGATAAAAAAATATAAAGAATTAGATTGAAAAAGCGTTAGAAACTAAAATAATGCATTAATTGTTAAATTAAACTTGTTTACCCCATTGCTGAAAGTTTTAATTTTTATTTTAAAGTTAAATTTTAAATTTCAAAACATTAATATTCAATTAAATATTTTTTTATCTTTGTTAGTGTCAATCGATTTATTGCTATAATATTTAAATGAATCTCATTCTAAAATATAAATTTTATTTTATATTTTCAAATTAAAATAAACTCAAATAATACGTATTTAATTATTGCCTCTGAAACTCATAAAATTTTAATTATATTATCTTAAATCTTCTATACTAAGCTAAAAATAATGAAAAATCATCACAATTAATTAAAATAATTTATTTTAAGCAAGTATAATATTATATATTTAAACTAATTTTCAATAAAAAATTGTATACTCAAAATATATATTACGTAAAATATATTATATTATAAATAAAAGTGATCATCTTAAAAGTAAAAAGTAAATTTTCTTTTTTGTTTATTTGGACAACACAAAGTAATCGGATGAAAGTGTAATTAGTATGATAGGAATTACACACTCTTGCAATTACTAAAATTGTAATTCTCTAGACTTGTTTGAGCATAGTGTAATTACATCGTAATCTCATATGTCATGTTTGGTTGTACAGGTTATAATTATACGGTTACATAAGTTATATTTTTAAAAATATTTATCTATAATATATATAAAATAACGAGTTTAGAAAAACTTTTAAATAGGCGAGAACATATTTTTTTCATCGTATTACTAAATTCACATATAAATACAATTATAAATTAATTCAAAATAATTAATTAAGATTTAAATGTTTTTAATAATGATATTCATCCCAGTTCATATTAATATGCAGGGACTTTTTAAGTTTGTCAAAATTATTCTACGCAATTCATAAATTGATAATATAATATATTTATATATTTCTTATACTTCTGTAGGATTCGATTATTCTACCTTGAAATTATTTTTCTAGTGGAAGAGTTCGCTATTCCAGTTTGATATTTCAATACACTATAAATTATTCTCCAGTCGGACAAGAAAAGCACGAAAAAATAACATACACGAAAACTATGATTTACGAGAAGGTATTATTACAAGAAAGGTACACATAAAGTATTTATTTTATAATTAAAATCCATCATTATTATTTACATCTATAATATAGTTAATTTATTTATATCGATTTTGCAATCATCGAAGCAGTGAGGACTGAAAAGTGAAATTATGATTTTATAATATGTGTTTTTAAACTTTGGCTATTTTACCTAAATGACTCAAAAAATAATTATTTACGTAAATGACATTGGTTCAAAAACAGTCATCTAAATTATTAGAAATAAAACAATAAAATTAGATTATGGGGACTAGATGGCCGGTACCACTATTTTTCTTATTAAAAAATAATTTTTAGGGTTTTGAATATTAGATGGACGACACTTATGTATTTTTTTCAAACTGTATCATATTAGTATATTTTTATATTGGTATTTAAAAAATAATTTTGGAGTGCTGACACACTAATGGCCGACACCTATTTATCTGATTAAAAAAATATATTTTGGGCTTAATATTGCGATATTCCCATCCCCTTCTGTTGGGTCAGCGTAGGCCTTTGTTGGCTTGCACCTAAAGGTGTGCATGGGCAGGGCCGGGTTCAGAAAAATTTTTAGGCCCATTTTCTAGGCTCGGGCTCCACCCGGCCAGACCCGACTCGAAATATGGGCCTAAAAATTTATCCAAGCCCAGTCTAGCTAGGCCCATATTAAAATTTTCTAGCTTATTTCATTAAATAACAAAATTTAAATATAATAAATCAAATACATTTAAAAACATAAAAACAAATATTAAAACTAAAACAAATATTAAAACAAGAAACAAATAACAATTGAGACTAAAACAATCTTTAAAACAATACACAAATTGAAAATATAATAAAAAAATGGTTATATTAAAGTTGAAAATAAAATGTAAATATGATTAAAAATAAAAAATATATATATATTTAGTATATAATTCGGGTCAGGCCTGGGCCAAGAAAGTTTTACCCAAGGCCTTGCCCATTTTCTAAACGGGCCTCATTTTTTTGCCCAAACCCATATTTCGGGCCTATGTTTTTACCTGAACCCTCCTATTTTTTTGGGCAAACCTTCGGGCCGGGCCGGGTAGCCCGGCCCATGCATACCTCTACTTGCACTTGACATGCCCAAAAAATATTTTTTTAATCAGATAAAGGGGTGCCGGTCGTCAGTGTGCTAGCACCCCAAAAATTTTACTTTTTTTAATTACTGATATAAATATATACCAATATGATACGGTTTGAAAAAAAATACATGGGTGTTAGCCGTCTAGTGTCTAAAATCCCAAATATTATTTTTTAACAGAAAAATAATGATACTGACCATCTAATCCCATAACCTAATTTTACTATTTATTTCAACTCATTTAGGTGATTGTTTTTTAATAAGGATCATTTATATAAATAATTATTTTTTGGGGTCATTGGGGTAAAATAGCCATATTACACACAAATAACATTTTATAATATTATACTATTACTTACAAAATATAATTTATTTAAAGTATTATTTAAATTAAATATATTATATAATTTTTTCTTAATTTTATAAATAAACGCGAAAATTCAAGTGTAACGCACGAGGCCAAAAAACTAATTACTATAATAAATTAGAGGAATTAACATTTTTACAAGTCTTTATTTCAACTATATTTTTAAGATGTCAAATTAAAAATTTATGGGACAATTTTTTATTTATAAATAAGTATATTATTATTTTTATAATATACATAGACATGTAAATAAGTTATGTCTATATTTTTGATCATAATTTTTTATAAATAAATATATTACAAATCTTTTAATATTTTACAGGTAAATTATATTTTATAATATAGTTTGAACATAATTTTAGAAAAAAATAAACTTTAAATAATATAATTTTTGTTCCAACTTTACGAAATTTACATGGATTATTTTTATAATATCTTTAATTTTTTTCCACAAATATTCCAAACACTAGTATGTATATTCATGTATGAAAATCTCTATTCCTCCTTAAAATACCAAAAATAAAAAAAAATATAAAATGGAATAATGCTCTGTAAATTGGTTTTGGGCCTCGGCCTTTATGGTGGGCACAAATCCCGATATATATATTTTTGTTTTCCCGCTTAATCAATTATTTTGAAAATTTCATTCCCCCTTTGATTTTGGAGCCACTCCATTTATTATTAAACCCTTCGTTTTCCCCCATTCCTTTTTATTTCCCTCCTACTTCCCAAAACCCTTTCCTACATTTCCCGCCGTCCAAATCAGCTCAATTCCTCACTTCGGATTCGGCGCCAGTTCGGCCATCGTTGTTTATCCGGCTCTCTGAACAATCATCGCCGACTGGTCAGAATCCATAAAAGTACCTTTGTTTCTGGTCAAGGGTTTCTTTTCTCTCGTTCAAACCGATAATGCCGAGCACGCGAAGAGCTTCTAATCCTATGAAGGGCACTGATTCGACCAAGAATCCGACTCGCTCGAGCCAGCGTAATCGAAAGAAAGTGTTGGAGCCGGAAAATGATGAAGTCGTCGTTGTCAGTGAAGGAGAGAACAGTGAAGTCTCTCGTGGTGGTAAGCGGAAGGAAAGCTCTGCCTCTGGAGCGGTCAACACCGCTAAGAAGTCAAAACCAAGTGTAGCTAAAATGACGCCTTTGGAGACCGGGAATGGTGAAGCTATGGTCGTTGACGGCACTGAGAACGGCAGCAAAACGACACCAAAAAATTCGAAAAAGACGAAAAAGGATGTAGCTGTTAATGAAGACGAGGAGGAAACAAAGTTTTTAGGGGAACCTGTTGATGACGAGGAAGCCAGACGGCGATGGCCAAAACGCTATCAAGGAAAGGTGTACATATCATATCCTTTTATTTTCTGGGAAAAAAAGTTTAATCTTTTGAAAGTTCGCTTAAAGTCATAAATTTTCGTAAACCACGCAATAGAATTTTGAATAGTCCTTTTCTTTTACCTTTTTATTGATATTTACTACTTTTGTCATTAGGGAGCAAAAAAGGTTATTTCAAAGAGTTCGAATGGGTAAGTAAATATTTTTTTTTTCCCATAAATCAATTTCACTTAAACTAATTACTTACATTGCATCTATTGTTTAATTGAATTAGTGGGTGTTTGTTATCGTTTTCAACGATTTTTATATTTATTTAAGCTTTCAAGTTTTTTTTCCCCTTTTCAATTTAGCATTTTTTTGTTAAAATGACTAAGAGCTCGGTTAGTATCTTAGAAATCGTTTTTGAAAAATGTAAATGATTTTTTTTTTTAAATCCATCATCCGGCATTTTAGTTTGGGGCTAAAAGGATTTTGATAACAGCCTTCTAATTAGTATTGCTTTTGCTATGGAATAAGTGTATTTACATAGTAAAAAGGAATGCTAAATACATATGATGTAATGAGTTTAAAGGGGCTAAGGTTTGGATTCTGAGTTCAACATTACATAAGATCAACGTAGAAGCATTTGACTGTTTTGGTTGAACAATAACGAATAAAAAAAAGTGAATAATAACTTTTTTCCCAACATTTTATATTTTTGTTAAGGATCAAATAAACCCTTTGTTGTAGTTTTAAAGATGTGCAACCTTAATTTTCCAATTTATTTGGTACAGTGACTCTGAAGAGATCATTCAAGCTCGACGGCACTATACCCAGGCAAAAGTGGATGGTTGTATGATATTTAATCTTTATGATGATGCTCATGTCAAAGTCAGTATTACTTTCTCATCTATTATTTTGTCCTTATATTTTCTTTTACCATATTTAAGATCATATTAGTCTTGTTTATTTGTTTCATATTGATCTTTTGCATTTGCTTGATTGGTACTTTAACATTCTGTCATTATATTTTTATATATTTTTATTCATTTGATTGTTTACAAACCTTCTCAAATTTATCATCCCCTGAATTGGATATTGTTTAGACTTTGTTAGAATGGATGTTTTTCTCTACATGAAAATATACAATATGCTTGATGTTATTCAATAACTGATTTACAGTACATATTTAGGATTTCTAGCACTAAGTATTCTGGATCCTCTCTGATAAGCAGTGAGGAATTCGAGCAAATGCTCAATGGATTTAGTCATAGTGGTAACTAATTATATTATTTTTGTTTTGTATATATATAGGCTGAAGATGGAGAAGATTGCTATATATGTAAAATTGTTGAGATGTTTGAAGCAGTTGATGGAGATTTGTACTTTACAGCTCAATGGTTTTACAGGGCTCAAGACACAGTAAGATGATTCTTTTGTACTATTTGCATTAGTTTTAAACCTTTTAATTTGACGTTAAATATCATTCCTTTTGCAGGTACTGAAAACGTTAGGCCACCTTATTGACAAGAAGCGTGTATTCTTTTCACAAATTGAAGACGACAATCCCTTGGATTGTCTTGTTGCAAAGCTTAACATTGCAAAAGTATCTTTGAACGTGCGTTTTCCGTTTCTTGCACTTCATTTTATTGTCTTTCACTGTTTCACCATGCTGTATAAATATTATGGTTTTTTAGGTTGATTTGGAGGCAAAGAATAAAGAGATTCCAAGTTGTGATTATTATTGTGACATGTTATACAAACTGGAATATTCGTCTTTCACTAACTTGCCGCCAGGTAGCTGTTATTCCTCTGATTTGCTACCCCTTTTTTTGAGTGTACGTCAATGGACATTTAAAATTTACTAATTTGCTTCAACTTCTAATAATTTCTTTTCTTAATCATAGAAGGGAAAACAAATGCTAGCGAAGAAGCTTCATCTACAATTTCTGATGACAGCCCAGATATAGTAAATGGAGCTAACAGTGGTTCCGAGGATGCTTCATTGCTGGACCTGTATTCTGGTTGTGGAGCAATGTCAACCGGCTTGTGCCTTGGGGCAAATATGGCCGGATTAAGGCTAGTGACTGTGAGTTAGTTTACAAGATTTAAATAATTATGCGTTTTAAGTTTTTTGTATTTTGTAAATTCTTATAAATTTAGTTATTTATTGGGTTTTTGTTGAATGAGTTTAGAAATGGGCTGTGGATATCAATAAATATGCTTGTGAAAGTCTCCAATGGAATCATCCGGAAACAACGGTAAAATTTATTTATAATTCATTTTGTTATTTATTGTTGTTGTTGTTGTTTAAATCATGTAATAACCTTGGTGCAATACTCGGTTTCTCAGGTCAGGAATGAATCTGCTGAAGATTTTTTAGCATTATTAAAAGAATGGGAACGGCTGTGTGCTTCATTTTCATTGTCAAAATCTGAGAATTTGGAGAGGCAGTCATTCAATTCAAATGCAAATGAAGATAATGTAAATGATGAAGAGGAAGAGGACGAGGAAGATGAAAATGAAGATGGTGATGGTGAAGTGTTTGAAGTAGAGAAATTTCTTGCTATATGTTACGGTGATCCGAAAGAGAAAGGGGAACGTGGGTTGTACTTAAAGGTATTTGAGCTTTATAAGCTTGATGTTTATTGGCTTGTAATAGCTCTATTAATCTCATGTGGCCAATTGTTTTTTCTTCTTTCATTTATTCTCTTTAGAACGTTGTTTTGAAATCCTAGCTTCGGAACTAATTTTACAACTTCAATTCTAGCACTGATTTTTTAGCTTTATGTTTCGCGCGCTAGCTTTGTTCTTTTTACTTTGGGGAACTCCACCATGACTTCTATCCCCTTTTGTAGGTTCGTTGGAAGAATTATGGGCCAGAAGAAGATACATGGGAACCTTTGGATGGATTGGGGTATTTCAACTGTATTTATGATTGATTATTTCGTACTTAAATATGCAAACTTGTCTCTAACAGTTTCTTCCTTTTAACAGTGATTGTCAAGAATGCTTGAAGGATTTTGTTACAAGTGGCTTCAAAGCAAAAATTCTGCCCTTACCTGTAAGTTTCTCTTGTACTTTCTTATGTTGCTTTTTAAAAAATGTTTTTGTTTAAATGATATTCGTACATAATTTATGCTGTATTATTTCTTTATTTTGTTTGAATTACTCATGTTTAACATATTTGGGTACGGGTTATAGATATGATCTTTCATTAACTTTTCAAATATATAGAAAAAAATTTAAAAAAAAATGTATATACATATGTATAAACCCAAATCTGAATTATATATAACCTATAACATTAGCCCTTGCTTTTTCTCACAACAAGGTAGCGTCTCTAGGGAAGGACAAGATAATTATAAAATCTTAGAGTATTTCCTAAATTCACAACATAAATTTGCCTTGTTTTTGTTATAATCACAAATTCTTAGTATGTTCTGTATTTTTTTCCAATGTCCTAAAGGGTGATGTTGATGTGATTTGTGGAGGGCCTCCATGCCAAGGTATCAGTGGCTTTAATAGGTTTAGAAACAAGGATAACCCTTTGCAAGATGAAAAGAACAAGCAACTTCAGGTTTTCATGGAGATGGTGGAGTACTTGAAGCCAAAGTTTGTTTTGATGGAGAATGTTGTTGACATTGTAAAGTTTGCAGAGGGATATCTTGGACGGTATGCTTTGAGTAAGCTAATTCATTTAAATTACCAAGTCCGAATGGGAATGATGGCAGCTGGTGCTTATGGTCTTCCCCAATTTCGTATGCGTGCTTTCTTTTGGGGTGCTCGTCCTAATCAAGTGAGTTTTTTTCCTGTGAATACAAAAAATTGTAACTCTTGAATCACTTGACGTTGTGTTATAATTAACCTTTTGGAATATGTTGATCTTGTGTTGATTAAGTTTTTCACTAATAAATTCTTAACACTGTTCTCAGAAATTGCCACAATATCCACTTCCTACACATGATCTTGTCCTAAGAGGTGTCATACCTGTTGAGTTTGAGGTACCAAAACCTTTCTTTGATTTTAATTTTTAAATGCTTCTATATTCTCACAATACTTAGTAAATTGCAGATGAACACTGTAGGCTGGGAAGAAGGTAAAAAAATAGAGTTGGAAAAGAAACTTCTACTAGAAGATGCCATTTCTGACCTTCCATCAGTATGTTTTAAGATTACTTGAAGATTTTCCCTCCTTTTTTCACTGCTTGGCTAGTTCATTTATCAGTTACATGTACCTTTATGTAACTCTATTCTTATAGGTTGGAAATTATGAGGATAAAGATGAAATGGACTATGACAAAGATCCTAAAACAGAGTTTCAACGATTCATCAGGTTAAGAAGAGAGGGTATGTATACTTTTCATATTTGCTAATTATTTATATACATTCTCTGAAGTCCATGTTAATGAAATTGTTTTGGATGGGCATTTTTCAAGTGTGTCCGACATGAATATTTTATGATCGATTTCTTTGTCTTGTAGAGATGCCTGGTTTTTCTTCATTAAATGCAAAACCAACAAAACATTTGCTCTACGATCATCGTCCACTTCAACTCAACACGGATGATTACCAACGTGTTTGCCGGGTTCCCAAAAGGAAGGTACATCATTTCTCCCCATCTCAACCCAATCGGCTTTGTGTTCTGCTAGATGCTTCTTCACTTGCTAATTTCTTTCATCTTATTTCTCATTTTATCAACTTTAGGGAGCAAATTTTAGAGACTTTCCAGGTGTTATAGTTAATAGTGGCAATAAAGTTGAGTGGGATCCTAACGTTGAGAGGGTTTATTTGGAATCCGGAAAACCATTGGTACTCTTTTTCATTTTGTTCTTTTTGATATTCTTCTTAATCTGCTTCCATTAAGGTGCACTTCATAACATTTTTATGAAAACAATTACAGGTCCCTGATTATGCCATGTCTTTTGTCGGCGGCTCATCAAGCAAGTGAGTATTTTGTCTGTCACACGTCTCTGATAATAAGAAAGAAACTTTTGGATCACGTAACCTTACTGTTATGAGATTTTGTAGACCATTTGCTCGTCTATGGTGGGATGAAACTGTACCCACAGTGGTCACTAGGGCAGAACCTCATAATCAGGTTATAATTTATCCACACATTATACGTTATAGTGTTTTAGTTTATTTTCATATTTTAATTTTTGTAACTATATCCGTTTTTGTACCATAGCATTCATGACTTGCAATGATCTGGTATGTCTTTGATAGGCGATATTGCATCCTGTACAAGACCGAGTTCTCTCAATTCGCGAGAACGCAAGGTTGCAAGGCTTCCCTGATTACTACAAGCTTTTTGGCCCCGTCAAGGAAAGGTACTTGTATAAGCGATGCCTTTTTCCAATTATGTTGTTTTGATCACATTCTTTTGCAATTATTTGGTTTCAAGCAATGTTGTTTAAATCAGATCAATCAATTGTATTTGTTGAATGAGAACCGGTTGGAGTTCTAGTTCAAAAAAAAAGGGCTAGGTTGGATGATCCATGAAACACTGAGAATAGATTTAACCAAGTATGTTTAAAAAATATAATGAATTTTTAGTAATTTTTTAATTTGAATTGATTGAATCAAGAGTCAATGATTTAAATGGTTGAATTATTAGTTTGGTTTTGTAAACTTTTCTTTCATCTTTTAGGTTTTATTTTAAAAATTAAAATTGTTATCAAATTGATCATGTCATTGGTTTTTACCTTTCAGTTTGATTGTCGGTTCAATGAGAATTAAATAAATAATTAAAAATTTAAATATATATGAATTGGTTCAACTGCTTTTTCTTAATATATATATATCGGTTTTAGGTTTCTTACGAGTGGTTTTTCTAGAAATATGTTCAATCTTTTGTTTGGATGGTTCCAACAACAGTGCTTTCAAGCATGAAAACCAACATTCATTGTCTTTCCTCCGGTTTAAGTACACTCTACAATTAGTGATAGAGATCAGTCTTGTATCTTGGCTATTTTTCATATCATATTCTAGTTTAACCAAAATTTAATATTTAGTGTTGCAAAATTGAGTCATATTATGATAATCTGTTTGGCGTGACCTATGTATAATAGGTACATTCAAGTTGGAAATGCTGTAGCAGTGCCAGTTTCAAGGGCATTAGGGTATGCCCTGGGATTAGCTTACCAAGGTGTAGTTTCAAATGATGAACCATTAACGAAACTTCCTCCAAGATTCCCTAACATATCTGAGAAAGCTTCTTCGGATTCATCTCAAGATAATTCTTAAACCCTCTTTTTTCTTCAGTCTAAATAATATTAGTCAATGGAATTGTGTATTACTTTTTAGATTTTGGAACTCTTAAGAGTAATTAAAACCTAGTTTAATGTTCTTCATTCGAGCCCTTGTTGTACTACTACTTCTTGTCGGTGCTAATATTTTTTTAATTGAGTTTTAATGGTTAAAACCCGTAAGGTAAACTAGTTACTCAATTGTTAGTATGTTTTTATTTTGGTCCTCTAAATGTATTGCTAATAAGGTAACTATTAGTTTACATTTTTTGTATTGCACTTATTTGAGTAGAATTTGAGTTGAAATGATATATGCATGTATTAAGTTTGTCAAAAAGTAATGGATAAATTTATTAGTGATTATAAGACTTGATATTAAAATGTGTCTTATGAAATATTTGATTAGGCACATTATACTATAGTGTCTTATAATCACCAATAAATTTATCCATTCCTTTGACAAACTTAATACGTTCATGTAACATACATTCATGTAACATATTGTCTTGTAATATCGTGTTTATATAAATTGTGCAAATGGTATGGGGATTATGGAATTGATGTTTATATACGTGTATTATTGCATGATGTTCATATGGTGTGATGGAGGCTATTTGATATATGAGTATTATCATTCCTCATTTGATTTCTAACATACTGTGCTACTGTAGAGTGTGCCATATCATTTAAGTAAATAATGAAAGATGAATTAAAGGTTAGTTTAATACTAAGTTTAAGTATAACGACTTTTGATTGGGGAAGGAAGAAATGTGAAGTCAACATTGGTTATAAGTTGGCAACTGTAAGCTAAAACAGGCGACTTGAAAGGCAAGTGAGGCTTACTTGAGTTAGAAGGTAGTAGTATAATGCTAATGCATGTTATATTTTGCATGAGGAAGTCTAGATGTGTTTAGAAGTGAATTGATGATGTTTTAATCGCTTTGATTGGATGATTTAAATGTGTTTTGAGGTTGCCTCTTACTTATATAAAGTTTTTGATATCGATCCAAATTAATTTTTAAATTAGATTTTTTGACGGTCAATGTACCATAGTTGTTGGTATTGATACCTTGTCTTAAATTGATGAACTATTGTCACATGTGGAAAAATAAATTTGGTTAATGAGTATGAGTTTAGAGAATGATTAAAAATAATTTAGTTAGAGTTATTAAATGATGAATAGAAGTCTATAATAGTTGAGAGGTATTGATGATATATAAATTGATTCTTTTTCTACTGGTACACACAAAATAGTATATTAGATGGTAGTAAAACTAAAAAAAAAATGAAGTGTTGATGCAAATAGACAGTATGGAAGTTATTGAAGTTATTTAAAATTTGGATTCAACACCCTTGAAATTAGTGATAATTAGGTGTATTCACTATCTCTTGAAGAATGTTAAAATGGGTACTTGAATACATTTTTAAAGAAGAAAACATAGAAACAAATCAAATGATTAAAATAGCTTTCAATAGAAAAGAAGGGTTACATATGTTCACGGTTAATTTCTTTAGTATAATTTAAGTAGTTGTAAAAAAAAAAACAATATACATAAGAAGGAAAAAGTTCTAAGAGGAATATTGATTTATGAAGTTGTTTCTTTTAATCAATTTTAATGATTGAGTCTACTTTCAGATTAGTAAATTTAGAATTAAAATTACAATTAAATTAAATTAAAATTACAATATTTTTAATAACTTATTTAAGAATAAACATTGAATTGAAAATTATTTAATTTGATAAACCATTAGCTAAAACATCAAAATCTTCCAAATTTGATTAAAGAAATAAAAGTTTAGTCTTTTCGAAAATAAATCAAATACTAAAGAAAAGTCTCGAAAACAAAAAAGCCACCTTTCTCAAAGTATCCATTCCATATGGAAGCACCAAGACCAACATATGAAGACGACGACTCATCGGACTCCAACTCCGACCACTCTCCTAAGTTGTCTCTTCCCACCAATTCCAATCCCCAAACGGAGGAGATGCTGTCGTCTCCTCTCCCTCCGCCTCCTGTTTCTCTCCTCCACCCTCCCAATTCCCTTGGTAATTCAAACTACAACAAATTTCCCATAACTTTACTAAAATGTTTTACTCTTTTTGCTCATCAAATATTTTTTTCTTGATAACGAAGAAAGGATCTTTGGATTACTTACAAAGTGGTCAGCCCAGTAGAGTGAGAAGCTTCCCTCACGTCGAAGGCAACTATGCTTTGCACATTTACATTCCGGATACTTTTTTTGAATGGCCACAGTTCTTTATCAATAATATTGAATTGAATGAATTGCCTTTTTTTTTATTTACTCTGTTAATTATTTCAGTTTTTATACAGTCTATATCAAAGAAAGAGATGGGTCAATTTTTGAAGAGAGCTTCATCCGTAGTTCCTCAATTTTTGAAGAGAGTTTCATCCGTGGTTCCCAATCTCCATGTTGTGGATATTGATGTTCCATTGGATACACTGTGTAAAGAAGAGCATAAACTTGAACAAGTGGCACTAGGAAGGGAATTCCATATAAGTTTAGGAAGGACAGTTCCTATTAGAGTTCACCAGATTGACTCTATTGTGACAATGCTTTGCCAAAAACTTCAATTTCAAAAGCGGTTTGATGTTATTCTTTACTATTATTATGCTTAGTTCCATTGTTAAATAAATAATCTTTGGGTTTTCTTCCTTATGATTCAAGGATATGGTTTTGATCTTTGTTCTTATTGCAAATAGGTATTGGATTGATTTTAACAAATGGGAGGTTTTTATCAATGATGATCGAACGCGCACCTTTCTTTCACTCGAAGTCGTTACAGGAGGATTACCCGAGGTAAGTGTGCTGGAGTTTTCCTTTTTTCTTTTACTGAAATTGAAATTCTTTTGCATATTGAGCTTGCTTTCATTGTTTATATATATGGACATCTCAAGTGAAAGAGAAAAGCTAAAGAAATAGGATGATATGCCATAGCTTTATTGCCCATCTTATTTTGTATAGAGATGCTTGGGTTTCCAAGTTATGCTTCTAAAAGTGGTATATAATTTAGAGATTGATGCTTCAACTGGAGTAAAAACTTCTCATTTCCTGACAATTAGGTATATAAGTCGTATCTGCTCTCAGTCTCAGTAGGATGGCTATCTTATGTAGAACAAATCGGAATGCTCATCTTGCAGTTCTTTTTCTTTTCCCTCTATATTCCACTGTTCTTTTATTTCCAAATAAATGGCATTTACTTGGTTGCAATTAACTCGCAGATAACTAAGCAAATTCAGGCTGTTAACGAGGTTTACAAGCTTCACAATCTTCCCGAGTTCTATAAGGTCTGTGCAGTTATAATTAATTGCCAAGTCTAATCAATACTTCATAAAATGCAGAGCAATGATCTTATTCTTATATCATATTGTTTGTCAACCTACAGGATCCAAGGCCTCATATATCATTGGCTTGGGCACTAGGTCACGTTAGTGGTTCCTTTAAGAAAGTGGTCGAGCAGGAAACAAAGTCATCCGGCTTTAGAGGTTCCTTACAGAGTCGTATTTGTACAAGTAAAGTTGGTGGCATTGAGTGTAAAATTTGTAATAGAACACATATAATATGTAAATCTCCCAATCAATGATAGAATCTCTTCAAACTCTCAAGATGCAGCCATCTTAGTTTCTTTATGTTACTTTATCTGTTATTTATGAAAATCCTGATATAGTATTTGCAATTAGGTCATCATGGACCATCATAAACGTTTTCCCTCTGTATGGCTAACAGGTGCTTTGCTTGTAACCTTGACACTAATCATTACCCTTGTCTTACAAAATATCTTCCTTTTTGGTTTGCGACACATTGATTAGACTTCATTTTTCTTGGTGGAGGAAGCAGTACAAACACTCTTGATAGTTTGGCCTCCTTTATGATGTTCTGAACTTTTGGTCCTACTTGGAGCTTTATAACAAGTCTAGTAGACTAGCCTAAAAAAGGGTTGACAAGCCTCTCCAATATCAATGGAAGCTGCATATGTCTACCAGGATCTTCCACATCAGAGTTTTTCTTATTTATACACTGTTCATGTATGTGAAAGGTATACATACTACTATTGTAACATTCCGAAATAGGGCCTAAACGGAACAGTGGTTGCGAAACCACAAATTTAGGGTAAAAAAATAAATAAATAAAATAAAAAATATTTTATTATTATTTTGAGGTTCATGGTATGATTACATGATTGTGCGAAAATTTCGTGATAAAATTCTATGCATAAAGTGCTTAAATTGAGGTTAGGGACTAAATCGAATAATTTGCAAAACTTGCATTCTAGAAGTTTTTAGTATGAAATTATTTTGGAATATTAATTAGGAGATCTTAAATGGTAATTTGACCAATTTTAAGTTCATGGACAAAATTAGGACATGGAAGGAATTTTTGAAAGTTTAGTAAGGAAGGGCATTTTGGTCATTTGGTTATTAACATTAATAAAAAGGTAAAAAAGATGATAAAATTGTATCATCTTCTTCAAGTTACCAGCAGAACCTTACCTCTCTCCATAGCTGGGGTTTCTTCAACTTTCAAGCTTCATAGTAAGTGATTCCAAGCCCTGTTTTTAATGATCTTTACGTTTTTGAAGTCCCGGTAGCTCGATAAAGCTTATGCTAGCAATAATTTAAGTTAGGAATCAAATTTGGAAAAATACCCATAGGTGAAATTTGTGTATTTTGATGTTTTATGATGGAATATGAGGTTTTAAATTATGTTAGACAACTTGTGCTACTTGGTTTTAAGTGAAAACGAGTAAAAGGCTTAATCGGTAAAAATACCTAATAGTCATAAGTACATGTTAGTGTGTGAATTTGATGTTGCCATAGAAGGAAAAATGATCAGCATGTCATAAAACATAAGAAAATAGGATGAAGTTTAATTTACGAGCCTTGGGGCAAAAGTGCAAATATGTGAAAGTTTAGGGGCAAAAATGTAATTTTTCCAAAGTTTGAGTAAAGGGTTGTTTTGATAAATGTTGATATTAAATAAGCTAAATTTGCTATTATAGATCAAGAAGAGCGAAATTCGAGAGTAGATCGGGGAAAAGAAAAAGTAAAGGACTAAATTGTAAAGTTTAGTCACATTTTGTATCGAGGTAAGTTTACAGTAAATAAATGCAATATTATTTTATTTTACATTATTATTGTCAATTTCCAGCATTTATATATTTATGTTATGAAAATATTTAAAGTCGAATTTAAGGTGAAGTGACAGAGGAAAAGTGTTAGAAAGCCCCGGTTGAACCCTAGGAATGTTAGGATATTAGGGTTGACAGGACAGAACGAAATGAGCCATGTAAGTCCATATTAGAAATATGGCTTTGGAGACAGGATTGAGCCATGTAAGTCCATATTATATATGGCATTGGAGACAGGAATAATTCATGTAAGTCCATGTCAAAGACATGGCATTGGCAGGATATTGATAGACAGAACGACCTAGTATCCTTAGTATTCCGAGTGGTTCAACGGGTCAGGATACTAGTTAAATTACAGTGAATTAACAGCAAAGGAAAAGTAGATTATACTTATGAAAAGGAAAGGTCGTAAGAAAGAAGGTAAGGGAATAAAGAAGAAGATAGAAATTGAAAAGTAAAGAAATTTATGATGTTAGATGATATTATGCATAATTATCCATTATGTTGAATGTTGTGATTTATTTGCTTGTAAGCTTACTAAGCCTAGTGCTTAATCTCTTTATTTTCTTCTTCTTATAGTACTTATCTAGCCACTCGGGGATCGAAGGAAACGTCGGAGGCCGATCACACTATCAAAGAAATAACTCGGTATCATTAGATGTTTTGTTTTGTGTATGGCATGTATAGAAACTTAGCTACTTTTGGTATAATATGAACAATGAATGATGTGTAAATACTTGCTAGTGATTAGCTAATAAAAATGGCCGATGATATGCATGTTTATTAATATGTATGATTGAATGGTGATTATCACATGAAAATTATGAAAATGTGAAAGTAACCTAAAACAGATTCAAGTAACAGAAATGACGTAACTTTGAAAAATTACTAAAATTGTAGAAACATAGTTTAAAGATGAATAATATATGAAATTAAAGCTTATTATGTCTATTTTCTTATGGAATAAGAAAAATAGGTAAAGGTATTATATTTCATAATATATCTGAGTTTTAGTGAAACAGGGTCAGAGCGATTTCTGGAACCCCTGTTTCAACTTTGGAAATTCACCATAAATTGTACAAAACTAATTAGAAGGTATACTTTATATGGTTATAATCCTTGTTGAGTCTAGTTTTAAGAGAAATAAACGGCTTAGTGATATGAATTTTGTACAGGAAGAAACATGGTTCGTAGTAACAAGAGGTTAGTGCAGTCGAGTTTTGAAACAGGGGAAACTTTAACTAATAAACTGTACTAATTGGCCAAGTCAAAAATCTATGAAAAAAATTAGTAGATAGATATATGAGTCTAGTTTCAGGAAAAATTTACGGATCTTAATTTCGAGTTTCGAACTCAAGATATGAATTTTAGGCGACTCTGACGCAGAATGGCAGCACATTCCGAAATGCTTAAATAAACAATTTAAAACTATTTAAGTGATAGATTAAGTTTAGTAATGCCTCGTGCTCGATTCTGACAACAGTCTCGGGTAAGGAGTGTTACAACTATGCATATGAAAGTTACATATACAGTCATGTATCCGAAGGATGCAATCTAATACCTGAAACTGATGTAGGAAAAGTAACCTCTCTGTATGATGTGTGGCCAAATGGGATATGTTTGCAAATGTGATCTTCAAGAATGGTAACAGATGTCATTTGCATTAATCTTTGTCTTTCCTTCTATGTTGTTTTCAGGTTTTCCACGAGTTCTGCTCGAGTTTGCAGTGTGCTTAGATGTGTACTTGGGGCGGGCCAGGCTGAGCTTTGAGGATAATTTCCAAGACAATATTTTTCGGCAGATGTTAATGTCAGTATGATTGACGAAAGCACTGATTTCATTATAATGGTGATGTCTCTTATGCTACTCGGTGCAATGCAAGTCATTGCGGTATTGTAAGTGAAAAACAGTGCAACCAAACAAATCTGGAGCTCAAATTGCAGGGGGAATTTGCTTGTGAGGATGTTGATCATGGAAAGCGACATTGAAAAATCCATCGAGTTGAAAACCATGAATAATGCAAAAGTAACTTCACTGTTAGTCCCCATGATGGAGGTCCCTGCTATGTGTGCTTCACCGCCACTGGTCCCATTGTTCGGGTTCGGAAAATAACTATCTTGACAAGTTCCCCCTGGAGGGCTGAGTCCAACGTGAAAGGTCGCAGTGGTGACCAGAACAGCAATGATTAATGAAGAGCCGTGAGCTTCGCTGGGAGTCTCGGCCTTTCTTAAACTTGAAATACTCTACCAAGTTATCAGTCAGCCATTGACATCTCTGTCGTGTTCTTGGGTGGTCTGGTTCTTGATCATGAGATTCGCGGGAAGGAATCGGAGAGTTTATAACATCTCTAGCACTCACTGCTCCAGCTTGTCGAAGAATTTCCTTGATTTCTGTCACCTGCCTCACTAGGAAACATCTGATGGACATCCAGGGCAGTGAAACCAGTTTTGTTTACTGCATTTATTTCCTACAAGCCTGAAGTAGTTGCTCCACTACCAAGTATTAATTCTATCACCTGAAAGAGCTTGTTGAGGTAAACATCATATCATTGTCTGGCATTGTATCAAATACTATACCTGTCCAAGTTCGGCCTATCCGCTCAAAACTCAAAGGCATGCTGGTATTGAAGGGAAAAAATGCGGTAAAAATACCATAAAGAATTTTATAGGAGTTAACAAATAAGAGAAAGAGAAAAAATAGGCACATAAACTTTGTTATTATAGTTCCGATTCACCAACCTTATTTTATGAAACTTCATTTAAAAAATAATTTTATTCAACAATCGTCCGGGTTACTTGTTACACTCACTCACCCCAAAAATTTATCCTTAAAACAATGATAATTGCAGTCCCAACAATAAACTCAATTGTTACACTCACTCACCCCAAAAATCTCACTTACAATCAAAGTTTACTCTCCTCATACTATCTGAAGTGGAAGCTTCTATGGAACCTTCACATTCCTGTGGCGTGCTCTAAAAAAAATTTTGCCGCGTAGAGTTTGGTTGAGGGAGAGAGACATCGATGTTGATTTAGGTTGTAAGAGACGCAATATTTAGGAAGACATTTCCCATGCTTTAATTGCAATAAAAAATGAAAATCTAGAGGCCCAAACATGCCTTGAAACTAGAGGAATGTGCAAATTTAACTCAATAAGTACCTTCATCCCCCACCCCCCAAAAAAAAAAAAAGAAAAGAAAAGAAAAGAACCTGTAACAAACAATAAGAACACATTTGGCTCAAAGAGTACTAGAAAGCTTTATTTCTAACTATTTGCTAAAGCACAGAGAAGAAATGACAATTCAAGCCACAATTTTTATGCTATAGATCAACTTAGATAAGGCCTATACCAAATACATTCAGGGTTTTCTTACATCTCCAGCTTCACTGCAGCAATGCAGCCATCCTTATTTCATATTCTAGCATACAATATCGAAGAAATTACATATTACAAACCTTAATTTGTTTCGAAATAAACAAGCCTTAAGAACCTGTTATCTCAAAGGCAAAAGAAAAGCTCTACTGATTTCCGGTGATTGGGCTATCGCGACCTTTTTTGATATCATCCCACCCTCTCACCCATGGCTGGCCAGGGGTTGCTCTGGTCTCGGGAGAGGAATGGTTGTTGAGGTTTTTCAAGACCCTCTGTTGCACTGCAGAGAAGACCTAAACAACCAAAAGATCATATAAGAATGCTAGGAAATAAAAGAAATACAAGTGCAAAACTTTTATATTTTAGATCATCTCTTACAGGATTAACGGTCACTGCTTCGGGTGGTTGTTCTTGACCGGTTAGCCATTTCCAAAGGTCGGGGTTTTCCTGCAAAAGAGAAAGATTTAAGTCAATATGGCAAACATTTGGATAGTAATGAGATGCATGATTTGTTAGATTTCTTCCCTCAAAGTTATAGTGTTGAGAAAGATCATTTTTATGGTTTCATATCACTTTATGGATAGAAATACACAGTTCACTAGTATGCTTAATACGATCAGCAATATCATGCATTGGAAAACACATTGTCGTGGCCTCTACTATCTTAATGCTCAGGCATGCTTCAAAACTGACAATATTCAGATATGTTTCTGGGAAAAGTATCCTAAACCCCAAGAATTCTTTAATTCTATTACTAATACAGCAACCTAGACATTGCTCCACTAGCAATGAAACATGATAATCCACTATAGTTTCATATAAGCAACACCAACTACATGCATGAACCAATAAGAGAGTACTTTTGAACTTAAAGGCATGTCAGTTCAGCATATAAGCAATCAGAAAAAAGGATTTTTTACCAAATCGAGAACCTTAACAAGAGCTTTAATTCCATTTTCATCCATAGAATGGATATGTTCTTCAACCCATTTTCCCAAAACCAAATCCAGCTCCAAAAACCCTCTTTGTTTGCTCCTATACAACAATCTATAAAAACCCAAAACAGGGATCAATCAAAAAAAAATTAAAATCCGCTAAATATTGATTATCAAAAGCAGAAAAAATAAGTACCCAAAATATAAAAAGCTTACCTGTTATAAAGACGCCTTTTGCTTTCTTCGTTAGAAAGATCGATGTTTAATGACTGAGTGTTACCAATATTAGTTGAAAAATATGTTGAAACCCAACCATACTGTGGCCTGATAAAGGACAATTCTTTTATAATGTAAAACTAACAAAAAAAAGCAAACAAAGGTGAAATGAAGAACTAAAGGGGTTAATGGGTACCTGAAAACGGTCGTTGTACGGCCGGAAACGGCGGAGGTATTAAAGATGCGGTGGACGTTACGAAGAGCTATTCTGAGGGTAGCCATTGTCTAAACGAACCGATTCTGGAACACTGTCGAGAAGGGGCAGAAAAGCAATATATAAATAAATTAAAAATTAGGCCATGTTGGCTCTAAAATAGGTCCTGCTTTTTAATTAATTTCTTTTGTAAAGTCACTTGAAAGTTTGTATTATAAACTATATAAATTAAGGCCAATTATACTTATATTATTGATTATAATTATTAGTATCATTATTTTATATTTTTCAAACTTTTAATTAAAATTCTATGTAAATATTTTAAAAATAAAATTAAAATCAATATACAGCAAAATAATAACACAAGAATAGTATAACAATATACAGAAAGAGTTCAAATCCATAAAATTTCAACATGTCCATCGAACAGCAAACACTTTAGCAGACATCATAGCCACTGAAAGTTTGAAGCAAAGGAGAGGATTTTACCTGGAAGGAGCGGTACCAAGGTATGCAGTCAAAACACTAGAGGACGAATGGGTCTGAGAACCAGACTGAGGTTTTTGTGAGGAAAATGAAGGTTTGCTCCATGGAAATCAAAACGTTGGAGTAAAATGTTTTGAAAAAGATGATTCTTGGGATATTAAGGAGCGTTGCTTTGAATGGGAAAGAAAGTTTTTGGGAAAGATAAACCGGCAATTAATAGAGAGACAGATGATGGGAGTGGTGTGAATCTTCCCAAGCAAGTGGGCTTTACTTTTGGCGTTTTGTTTTTTCATAGGATTTCTTTTTTATTTCTATATTATCTTAATAGACTAGGCAATATCAATAGGATTTTATTTCTGATTTTTTCACATGTTTCTGAACAAGAATTTACCTAGATTTCATCAATCAAGCAATATGTAAAGGATTTTCATTGGAATAAACTATATTCTGCCATGTTTTTATCTTGGATGATGTAATGGCTGCACAGATTCTTGATGCGTGTAGTTGAAGCAATTGATCATTCTTATGGTCAAACCTCTTAATTTAGTTATTTATAGTTTTTATTATATAAAAAAAAAACAGAAGTGATAAGAAATGCTGTTTTACAAGGCATACCAACAATATTTCCTAGTACAAACTGTAACAGTAAACTTTTGCGAAGAGACTTGTGAAGCACGAGAGCTTGGGTTTAAACTTAGCAACCCAACCCGACCTACAAAATGCATCATATAAAGCACAACATATACAACATTTCGAGCTTGAAAGGCAGTGGGAATTTTCTGGCGAGGATTTTGATCGTATAAAGTAAGATTCCGAAACCTACCAAGTTGAAAAGCGCAAAGAGAGAAAATGAAACTCCATTAGAAGTGCCCGCAATAGACCAACCTGCAAGATGCATCTTGCTGATAACACTCCTAGTACTATTGTTTTGGTTTAGCTGCCACCAAACCGGCTACGATTAAGAGCGTCTTGTGTGCTTCGCTTGACAAAATTTTGCCCTTCTTAACCTTGAAGTTCACCAATTCTTCCGTTGTGAGAAACCTCCTCCAAGGGCGTTGCAGAGAGGCTAATATCTCTTTCCCTTAAAGCTCTGGCACCGGAAAGAATGTCCATGATTTCTCCATGGCTGCCTTCACTTGGGAACATCAACAGCATATTAAGGGCTGAGAGATCGCTTTCATTCACATCGTTTGCACCCAACAAGCCTGAACTGCTATTTTCGAGTAACAATTCTACAACCTGCAATGATGGTTACATCTTTTTTTCTTTCACATACATACATAACATGGGGGCAAGATGAAACATGGAATAGACTGCAACTTATAGGGCAAATGCTCACCCTTTTGAGCAAATCTTACATTTACTATCAAATTATTTCTTCTGGTTCAATCATTTCTTAAATAACAATGACTGTTCCCATGGCACACTACCGAATACACATGATTTTGCGACTGATCCTACACCGGGAATACAAATAGACCCCTGTATTTTAGTTATTGGCCTTAAAGAGGAGTTGAATCTTTGTCTAATGATCTACTAATATATTTAGTAACAAAGTGAATATAAATTGCAAAAGAATGCTTGGTAGACTGTAATTTCCGGGATGATATAACAAGCAACAAAATTGTGCTTAGAGCCCCGGTATGGATTCAAGGTTGTATTGTTTAGAAGCTGAAGTTTCAACTTGCTGGTTGTCCTGAACTTTTGGCTTGTTCATGGCCTCGGAATTCTGCAAGCAGGCGTAGGAAGCTGTTCGACTAACTGAAGGGCCAGGATTGCTTATTCTGCTAGTCAAGAAGCGACGGATAAGACCTCTGAGGAACGGGGCCATGGTATCTGGCTCATATTCGAGGTAGTACATGATTCCTCCCATGCATGCACAAAATAATGCCACCTGTGATAGTTTCGAAGCATAAAGTCAGGAACCGAATTTATAAGAAACAATCAACGCAGTTATCAGTGTAATGATGCACATGGGCAAACGTTGGTTATCACTTAGACCAACATAGAAGCTCTCATGAGAAAGAAAACTACCTCAGCATTTTTAACATCAGGAAGCAGATGGCGGTTTACTAAAATATACCACCATGATTCTCCAGCTCGAGGAAGAACATAGAGAGCAAGTTCACCACGTCTAGCTTTTTTCTCCAGTAATACAGAAAGACCCGACATAGCGCCAGCAACCCAATATACAAGCTTGTGGTCTTGCAATGCAATCTTTCTATGCAAGCATATAACCGCCTTGAATTGCACATGCAAAAATGTTTAATATATAATACCAATTTTAACAATGGGAAAAAAGTGAATGAGAAGTAGGAAACCAGCTACCTGAAAGATTCCAACAAATGCAGACAAGAAAGATGTTGATTGAACAGCACCTTTAACGGCAAGCCAACAGGCACGACCAGGTGTATCCATGAACTAGAAGTGTACAATGATGATGCAAAATTAAAAAATGAAAAACAAAGATAAATTCCAAAAAATGAAATTTCATTGTAACAACATCTACGCATAGCTAGAAAATATGTAACTGTATATATGTGTAACATATGCTCAAAAAGGACCAAAAGAAACCTGTAAAATCAACTACAAGAGATTTTGTCTCGGTTACAAAACTGTCAATTGGTTCTTCGATTTTATACAGCATAACTGCTTTTACTCAACTACTCAACTATAGGAAGATTAACCAAGAAAAAAACCACTCACCAACATTACTATACCAGACATTTAAGTAATACAATATTAACTAAACCGGCTTGACCTTTATCTCGAGACATCCAAACATCGAAGCTAAATTAAGAAAACAGGGAAAGCATGTCTTGAGATCAATCTCGAGACATAATTACTTCGAAGCAAAAAGAAAAGAAAAGAAAAGAAGACTGGTCTTGAGACAAGATTCTACTGTCTCGAGACACATTGTTGAACTTTGGCATTTTGAGTTGGATTTGAGTCCTAACTCTGATTTTGAACTCAAGTAATCTTGAGATTCGATAATTAAAGATATACATATAATGCATGCATATGCTTTTGAATGATGGTTGATTTGATATGTTTGCAAATTTTAAGCTAAATTCGTAATAAATGAAGTGAGTTAATATGCAGTTGCTCCGGCAACATAATGTAATGTCACGTATTTAGATACTGTGACTGGGACGGGTGTGGGTGTCACATTTAGTCATCATTTTTCAGAAAATGGTTTTCTTTCTTGGGAAAGCACACACAGGAAGGTAAGCCCTTTATTGTCTTGTTACGTTTGCTTCTTCGATATAGAGCTAAAACCACATTAAGGCAAAACAACTTCAAGGTCCCTCCACATTCAAGGATGCAGAAAGGGAAACCAATATGTTATGCAAGATATACCTTTTGTAAGTGCAGAACAACGAATGGCACAAAAGTCAAAGAGAAGTAAAGCGGGAATGTTTTCCTGAATGTAGCTGACACTGCCTTAGCATTATGGCCTAGACAAGAATTTGTGTCCGGATGAATAACAGAACAAGGAATTATTGACGGGAACTCTTCCACCTTCACAGTATCAGACTTCCCTCGGCTATTTAAGTAGGCTGATATAGATTCAACATCCACTGGACCACCTCTACAACTCTCCCGTACAGCCTTATATACAGGAGCTGCAACAGGACCAGTCTTCTGAATAAAATCTTTATATGATTTTGGCAAGCTTTCAGGACGCATCACAAAGGCGTACATAACCTGGCATGACCATCAATCAGCAAAATGGGATGAGATAAAAACAAATGAGGATGATGAAAAATGCATCAACCAAACACTATTAAGTGAAAAAAAAAAAAGATATGAAACCACAATATATTCTCCAATCATTTAGAAGCAAACTCCGATTCATTAGACAATAGAAACCTTCTCAAAAGATTAACTTTTAGGGATCACTATTTGGGGCTTGAACTTTTTTTTGTCCAAGTTAGATTCTGAACTTGGCAATTGTTCCCATGTTGGGGCATGAACTCAGCAAGGGCTTGAACTTTTTTTGCGTCTATGTTGGTCCTTGAACTTGGCAATTGTTCCCATATTGAGTCTGAGCTTTAGGGTTTTCAAGGAAATATCACGGAATAACTTGGACAAAAAAAAAAGTTCAAGCCCCAATGTAAGAACAATTGCCAAGTTTAGGGCTAAAATTGGACAAAAAGAGTTCAAACCCTAACTTTTATTCGGAAAAAAAAAAGTGCTCTGAAGCAAATGAATTGGAGGTAACTTCACATGATCTCACAAGAACAAAACAGAATTAGTTACATTTCTAGAACACATATAAAAAGTTATGTCTAGTAGTACTTCTCTAAAATTTAGCTTAAGCAGTTCCTAGAGTTATGAATGTTTTATTATCAAAATGTATAACACAAACATCTAGCCACAAAAGTTAATGAGCTTTATATTACCTGGGCACAAGCTAAAGAAAAGAGTAGAGAGTCACCATGCCTCCAATGGCTTCCCCATAAATGAAACTTATTTTTCGATTTCGCAGAATTATAAGCACACTGATGCGTAAAGCAAAATATTAGACAGTAAATCGGAGAACTGGAATTATGATCTCAGATCACTTTGCAAATTTATTACTTCAAAATACATTCATGTACCTGAGCTACTCTAGCCAAAAGATACAATGAAAGTGTTCGCCTTCGATTGGGATCATCCAGAGCTAAAATCGACAATCCTGCAATGCAACCTGCTAAAATTCTGTTCCATCAACACCTTAAACAATGTCAAATATCATGAATCAAAAGTATTCAATTATTCAACTAACCATGATTGGATACCCATCTAATGCATATCAGTTATTTATAGCAAACTTACGCATTCAGCGGTGTCTCTTTCTTTCTCCGTTTTCTCAGTAAACATCGGAGTGCATGGTATGAACCAGTAAAGCCACCAAAAAGTAAACCAATGCGGCATGCTTCCTCTCTCACAATCAAATCTTTCTCTGAGACAAGTTGCTGGAAAACAAAAATTCAACATTTCTTAATATCACATTCCTAGCAAAGAAAAATTATAAGACCCAAAATCTGAGCAATTTTCGATAAAAGTATCATGGAGGCCCCTCTACTAGGAGTTATATTGCATTCTGCCCCTTAACTCAAAAAATGAGCAAATTACTCCTATGTTAAATCAAAGAGCAATTTGGTCCTTTCAGTTAATTTTCATCCAAATCTACTGTTAAAAACTGGCATGACTAATGGAATAACCATACAATTATACATGGCGTCCCATATAGGGAAAATGGATGAAACTTTTAACAGAACAACCAGTTTACTTTTAATCTATCTACAGAGACTAATTTGCTCATTTTGTTAGTCAATTTTCCCAAACAATCATCTAATCACATTTTACAATACATAGCCTTAAAATATAATCCAAAATAATAGTTAATATTTGTCTACCAACTAAGGAAACCACAATGACGAAATTCAAACCTTCAAACAAGACAGTGTACATAAATCATACATTAAACCCATTTAATCAATCATTTTACATATATTAAAACGAAATACAAATACATTTCGACTAAACATTTCATAAATTCACAAAACAAGCCAAAGAAAAACCCTTTTTTTTTCATAAAAAAGAAACCCTAACCTTGAGATCAAGAAGCGAAGAATAAGACTTTCCTCTAGCGAGTTTGAAACCACGAAGAAGAATCCCGATACCTACTCTAACACCATAAGAAAGGAGAAAGCTTTGACAAAGATTGCCAATGGCATTGGCCACACAAGAGTCATCAGCATGGTCACACGGCGGGGAATCGCCAAAAGCGGCCTTCCTTTGACGTCTATGAAGCTCTTCCATGGCTTCCCTTAAACGGTCCTCCGCCTCACGAAGGCGCCGCTCAGCCTCGGCGTTCTCGGCCGATAACCGTGCCGAGGAAGTGGAGTTATCGGAGAGGAGCGGCATTTGGGATTCAATAATGGAGTTTGTTTTGGCATCTGAATGTAAAGAGGTAACCCAAAAAGAAAGAACCAAAGGCATGGGGAAGAAAGAAAGAAGAAAATATAAAAGAGAAATATAAAACTATAAATAGTTTTCTTTTCAAATTATTGGTTTTTTCTTTCTTTTTTGCTTAAACTATAAGAAAAATTTTACTTTTTAAATAAAATTTTATACCTTTAGTGTATCCAAAATTTGATGATTTTTCTTTATTTTGAATAAATTTAAGATTTATTTAGGTAAATTAATGTTTAAATATTATTTAATTACAAATTGAAAATAAAAAGGTATTTTAATGTGGATAATCATTTGATGGATAATGTCTTTTAATATTATTGTGGGAATTTTATTTTTAGATAATGTAATTTTAATAATTTTTCAATGTTATATCAAGAATTCTTTTTAAAAAAATCATTATTATTGTCTCTATTCCGAAAATGTGGATATTCTTTTTAATACTATTTTTTCAATATTCGAATTTATATTTTCTTTTTGAAAATGCAGTGCATGCTTGTTAGTAAAAAAATCATATTAATAATATATGAGAAAATCTAATGGTTAATCATTTTGGGTGGTTAAAAATAATATTATTTTATTTTATTTTAAAATGCCAAAGAAATGTAAATGTCTTTATTATCATATTTTTTATTTTAAAATTTGAATTTTTATAATTTCATATATATTGACTCCTAAAATTATTTCAATGTCAAGTTAAAATAGATATTAAAATATTAAATTCATGATATAAAATTTTAATTTATTTTTTGGGTGAAATATTAATTTTATTTTAAGTTGGATTTTGGGTATGGTGTGTGATCTCTTTGCTTTGACTTTCCATAATCATAAATAAGAAGAAAATCCAATAAAATGAAAAGAAAGAAATAAATTGGATTGAGTTTCCTAGATATAAACTCTTGTTTTAAACGTTTAATTTAACTCTTAGTTCTCATTATGGACATACTCTTAAAAACAGATAAGAGTTTATTTTCTAAATGAAAATTAAAACTATAATTTGTTAATTTTAAAAAATCTAAATTACTAATTGAGTAAAATGAAAATTAAAACTATAATTTGTTAATTTTAAAAAATTTAAATTACTAATTGAGTTTTAATTCGATTGGTATAGTCCATGCCTGACCCTAAGGGTCATCTGGAATTGCAGTCATCTAAGACTCAAGACTAGAGTCTAAAATATTGTTTTTCGATTTTTAAGAGGCCCAAAAAAAATTTAGCTTTTAAGGGTTCAAAATTTTTGTTACCAACTTTTAGGGGACCTAAAAAAAATTTTCTCCAACTTTTGAGGAACTTAAAAGCCCATTTTATTATTTTGTCTAAGACCTAAAAATATCAAGAACGGGCTTGGTATAGTCATTGTTACCAATACAGCAAGACGTGGGTTTGAGTGTGTAAAATATATTATCCTTCTATTTTTTGGTTAGGGAATAACTATAGATAATTTTAAACATTATGTAAAAAAACATACAATCAGAATCTATAATAATTTTTTTTAAAAAATTTAAACTAATCTAAAAATGTCGCCAAACATTAATATATTTCGTTATTGCAGGTTTTTGCCTTTGCCTTTTCTTTTACTTTAATTCACGTGAATTTGAATGTTTTTGGTTGCCCTTCAAACAAATTATCTAATACCTTCGATTCTAAGTCAGATTTGAAAACTTATCATAAAAGCTTAGTATTAATAACTCACTTTTTAACTCAAACTCGAAAACTAGGACCTAAGTAGATGGAGAAAAGTTATAAAATTTGACAGATAAAAATAAAAATTACATGTTAATAAAAATTATATTAAATTATTAATTTTTTAAGGTAAAAAACATTTTTTACCAATAAATGTTAGGACGTAGTCAAAAAATTTATTTGAGAGGATATATTTTTATGAGAGCTAAAATACAATTTCACGATATTATAATTAATTTATATCTTTATAATTTTTATAGAACTAAATCGAAATTTTACATTTTAAGGGGCTTTGCGCCTAGTGTCACATTTGACGTTGGGTGCAATAGTAAAACACATGACACTTCTAAGGAAAAAAACGTAAGTTCGAACATTGAAAATAATATTATTAGGATAGGTAGCTTTGAACCTCGAATATGGACAATAAAATAGACTTGAAGCGCACCAAAAATTAATAATTTTTGAGAGGGGTTAAGCAAATTTCCCATTTAATAGGATCCAAGGCTCATTTGAATAAAAAATATTTAAACCTAAAATAACTTAAACCACCTAAACAAATAATCGAAATAATTCAATTTGAAGGACCCGAACCCAAAATAACCTAATTCAAAATGATCCAACTTAACCAAATAAAAGCTGTTTTACAACATTTTAAGCAACCAAACTAAAACTCCCATAATTCCCATTTATAACAAATAAGCATCTCTGGCTGCAAATCATATCAAATTTGGCAATCACAAAATAAACATTGAACCAAATTATTTGTAAACTATTTTAAGAGTTTCCAGTTTTGTCTGAAGAACTTGCAGTTTCATCTTTCCAGGACGCTTGCCATTGTTTATCGTAGTAAGTAACTTCATCAGCAAGCTTCCTCAGGTTATCAAAATCTCGGGTTTTCCTCAATAAAACGATACCAATCACTGTCATAAACAATGCTGTTTTGCAAATGAAGTTGCCTGTTTGGCCGATTAAATCCATCCCCGTTAAACCGTCCACGACATATGCAGAGAAGAACCCTATCATCGCAGCTCGACCTGCAATGATTTCAGTGGAAGAAGATGAAGAGGGATGATTATATAACTTCGAAAAAAGTAACAAAAATAGGTGAAAGTACAATAAAGGCAATTGTACTAGGAGATCGATTGCATTTTGCCCCCTCTACTCAAAAAAATGGATAAATTAATCTTTATAAGTTAAATCAAAGAGCAAACTAGTTTTTTTGTTAAAAATTCTATCCAAATGTTTTCTGTTAAAAGTTGGTCCCATGTTAAGTAAGGTACATGTGGTACGCAACATATATCTGTCTGATTATTTCGTCAGTCAAGCTATCTAATCTAATGTAAAAGGATTAATTTGCCCATTTTTTAAAAAATAGATAAAATGCAATCTAACTCCAAGTACAAGCCTCCAAGATACTTTTACCAACAAAAATACCATTGAGCAATTCAGCCTCTGGAAGATAAGTTCTCATGAACCATGCCCACCAGGGTATGATTGAGCTTCTAAACTGGACTGGTTCTTGGTTTGAACAAGTTTCTGGGTACATCTCCAAGTATTTTCTCCTCTTTGCTTCTATAAAAACCAGCAAAAACCTTGCATTAATGGAGTCTCGTAAACATATCAAAATCAGTAACAAATATTAATGGAAAAGCTTACCTGCAACAATCACACTATCCCAATCCATCCTACCATTTCTAACAAACATATTCAAATCCCATGTCCCATTCTTCCACCGTTCGTCACTGAACTTCCGAGCAGAGGATTCAATCTCTAACTTGTTCGCCGACTTATCTTCAAGACCCTCTGAGTTATTAATTTGTGGAGATGGTTGATCTTTTTCGTCGATTTTAAAGCCTTTCTGACCTTCAACATCAATGGTGACAGCATCGATAGCTTGCTTTGTCCCTAGAGAATAAGCTGGTTTGGTTTGTGCATGTTGCTTCTTGGCAACATGATGTGAACTGCACGCTTTTTGTAAGGAAGCAGATATGGCAATGGAAGCCATTGTTGTTCTAAGATAATGTTTTTCCCCAGTTTGCTTCTTTGATGTTCTCAGAAGCTCTTGTGGGGGGAAAAAGTAGACAACCTGCCCATACTTTCACAAAAAAGCAATATCATCTTTCCATAATTTTCTGTCAGAAGAGTTATGGGAATGTTTTGGTTTTATTTTACCTTTTTTCTTTTTTTTGTCTATTTTTGCTCTAATAGGGTAATGACTTTATCCAGTCAAAATATAATATGTATAAGCGAAATTATATTTGATTTAGTAATAGTTGAAATGATCTTCAAAGCTTTCAATGGCATGATAAGAAGCAATGCATTTAAACAATAATAGTAGCTTTTAAAAGGCATGATAAAGGGCACTAAAAATTCAATCTAGCATCATGGTTTATAATTTGTGGTAACCACTACAAAATAAATCGAAAAGGATTTAAATGCCGATGGCTACCCCAATACTAAATCAGTCTTTTACGGTGGTATAGCGATGATCTCTAACAATAATGCCATAATAATAAGATGATTCCACCGTTTCCTATGTGTTACTGTTCATCCGCAAATGGCTCCCCGAGTAATGGTCAATGAACCTGCACAATGGTTCTATGTTATTACAGATCTGATGTGATAATACCAACAGCAGCAAAAGCAGGGATATAACAAATAGCCTTCTGCATTTCACTTGAACATTGATCAGTGTCAATATATCGCAGAAATCAAGCATACATAGTGACAATCCCTTGGTGTAATGTAAAAGTTCAGGTAAAAGTACCATGAAGACCTCTGTACTAGGAGTCAAATTACATTTTGCTCCCTTTACTAAAAAAATAAGTAAATTACTCCATTTACATTAGATCAAAGTGCAAACTGATCCTTTTTTTTAAAAAATTTATCCATTTCTATTGTTAAAAATTGGAGTGGCTAACGAAATAACTAAACAATTACGTGTAGTGTATACTTCGTGCTGATGTACATGGGGCAATTTTTAATAGTAGAAATAGATGAAATTTTTTATAGAATGACCCATTTGCTCTTTAATCTTACATACAGGGACTAATTTGCCCATTTTTTGAGTAGAGGAGGCAAAATGCAATCTCACTCCTAGTACAAGGGCCTTCATGGTACTTTTACCAAAAGTTCATAATAGCTAATGTGAATGTTAAAAGTCACTAAAACATAATTTATATATTAATCAGTATAGTAGGGCTTTGACTTTATGAAATATAAGAACATAAGACTGTTACCTCATGAAATATACATCCTGTTACTTTCAACATAGATGGTTAGTCAATTTAAGCTTCTTTCCTGTGATAATCAAAGTGATATTCATCAGAATCAGGGTCTTTAAGGTCCTCAATATATATATAATATGCATTTATTCATTAAAAGTTCTCAAAAGAAAATAAGTTAAGAATTTTGGAGGTACAAACTTACATGCTTCCTTTTTCTTCGATCGATTCCAGTATTCCTCATATCATTTTTTGCAAGAGCAGATCCAGAGGGAAGACCATAAGGCATTGGAGAATGAGTTGAAGCAGGAGCTGGAGGAGCAGTAGTCATAGCAATATTGCTAGCTGGCAAAGACTGCTGAGGTGGAGCACTAGCAGGAGGCGGGGGTGCAGGTGTAGGAACTTCTTCGGGAGGAGGCTTAGGCAAAATGAACTTCAACCGATTGTTTCGGTAGTTCTTCCAGAAGAAAAATTGCTGTCTGTGTGCCACTTCCTATAAAATTTTGGTACAAAAATGAAAAGACATCCCAAAAGTAGTACATATTAAATTTTTATTGTGCATATGGTTTACTAGACAATATCCAGTTAAATCAAATTATACTGTTGTGTTATACCAGAAAATATCCAGTAAAAAGACCTCTACAGTCTTTCTCAATTTTGAAATTAAGAAAACTGGTCCCTCTCAAAAAAATTGTAGCAATTTAATCTCTCAATTTCAAAAGTGAGCAATTAAGGACAATTAATCACAACATTAATGTCTTTGGTCAATTGTACATTGATTGGTATAACAACAAATATAGCTCTTGACATGTTTTGTCGATTTGGTCTAGATTTTAAAAAATTCAATAAATTTAACCTCAACATTTACATAAATATTACAAGCTAAATTTGTTAAATCATTACCAAATTAACAGAATGTGTAAACTTTAAACGCTAAATTTGTTATTATAACAATCAAAATTATGTACAATTGGAAGAAAAAATTAACGCCGTGATTAATTGTCCTTAATTGATCACCTTCGAATTGACAGGGATTAAATTGCTCTAGTTTCTTTTAAAGGGACGAATTTGCTCAATTTTGAAATTGAATTTCGAAATTGAGAGAGAGACTAGAGAGGTCTTTTTACTAAAATATCCCTCTTAACATCTACAACTTGTTTGATGCAAAGCATATAACGAAAAATAACTTTAGAGCCTTATAAAAACAACTGCATTACTTTATGATTATCACTGTCAGCATCAGGTCAATAATAATCTTTTTTCTTTTTTTGCATGAGCTCATGGTCTTAACTAGGGGACCCCTAAGACCTTTAATACAAACATACAAACATGAATTTCAATGTGATAACAATTATTAGGCTAACAGCATGAGCAAGAAGCATTAGAGCTTAACCTTGTTGGCAGGATGTGCCATTGCATTTCGGAAATTTGCATTTTGAAGAAGTTCAAGGAAATATAGACAATGAGGATACCTGCAATCATCTTTTTACTTAAGTTCATGTGTCACATAAAAAACCCCAAAAGAGGAAGCTATAAATTATGGAGCTATTACTCATCATTTATCATGTAGTAAAACGTATTTTAGTTTAAAGGAATTCAAGCCTAAAGTATCACGAGGAGAGCTTTCAAGTTGCTGACATGATAAATTTTAGGTACTCCGGTCGTTGCCAGTATTGAAGATATTTCAAGTATCCAATGAATGCCTCATCTTCAAAATAGCGGTTTTGAGCCAAATCTACATCACAAATTTAATGAGCAATTATCAATGAAGAATGCATCCATTTTCTGAAATGAACAAATGAATACAAAACAAGTAAAAAAGAATGAAGCATAGACAAAAATACATCTAATGAATAAGATTAATTAAATTTTGACACAATGAACAGCCAAATCTACCCAATGTGTCGGCGTGTTTGAGTATTAATTCAGGTTGCATTTGACCTGACAATTGGTGGGTTGGCTTGGTTTTGAGTTGAGTCAATCTGGATCAAGTCCATTCTGATTTTAAAATTTTAGAGTCATTTTGTGTGAGTTCAATTTTGGGTTCAAGCTGAAAGAAGTTAAAAAAGAATGAAGCATAGACATGTCAACAACACAACTAATGAATAAGATTAACTAAATTTTGACACAATGAACAGCCAAATCTATCCAATGTGGGAATGAGGTCAAGCATTAGTTCAGGTTGCATTCGACCTATCAATCGGGTGAGCTGGGTCAAATTGTTTTGGGTGCGGGATGATCAGGTCAGGAGTTCGAATCGTAATTGACATGTCTAGGGTTCTTTTTCTATATATATATATATATATAAAGTTGATAAAAATTCTTCTCCTTTGATGAATTTAACAACACAAACAGCAAAAGAACTCCATTTTGACAAATTTCGCAGGTTAACCCTAATTTACAAGGAATTGGGCACTTACAGTGGATATAAGTAGGGTTGGCAAGGCACTGCACGAACTCCAATTCGAGTAAGAATCGTTGCCGCCCATCGTCTGGATCCTTGTACACGTTTTTGGGCCTAAAAAATCATCCATTTATTCCAAAAAAGAAGAAGCAGGTAATGTTACATATTCCTCTCACAAATTCTGTTAAATGAGACGAGGAAATGAAAGCAAAAGAGATATAAGCTTACGAGGAAGGAGTATCGGAAGTGTTATCACTTTCTTTAGTGGAAGCCATTGATACAACAACCTTCACTCAAATATGAAAAACGGAGAAAAGGCGGTGATTCAATTTTAGCTACGGTTGATCAGTCGATCAATGCCATATAGTGAAGTCCAATGAATCTCTCAATGATTTCAAAACCCCAACCCTAGATATAACAAAACAATGAAATCTTAGAAATTCAACTGTTTCAATACAAACAAAATGGCTTAAAAACTGGATTCGGAGGGAATCGGAGATTGGAGCGAAGCTAAGGGAGGAACAATGGTTCCCTTTTAAGGAATTTGTCAAGTAAAGTCTGATCGGTCCAAGCCCATTACGTATTAACAAATTATATTATTTTTTAGGCTAAACTTTATCAACAGTCCCTAATTTTGTTTAAAATTACATTTTGGTCATTTAACTAAACTTTCGAAATTATGTAGTAAGTAATAACGGTATCAGATTATTACATTTTAATCACTGGTTCATTAACTTATGTTACTACAATAGTGTGACACGTTAATCGAAAGGATTACTAACTAATTTGATCCTTGAATTATTGTTAAAATATCATTTGAATACATTAATAATTTGTTTTAATAATAATTCTAAAAGTATCAAAAATTCTAATAAAAACTTAAATTCATATTTTTAAAATAATTATAAAAATATTTAGTTATAATTTCAAAATTATAATTTTAAGATTATTAATAATTTATGATAATTTTAGATTTTTCTAATTTTTAAAATTATTGATAAGAAAAATGCTAAATGTATTAAAATAATATTTCAATAAATTTTATGGGACAAATTAGTTATTAACCCTTTGAGTTAATGTATAGTAATCTTAATATCATTAATGATTATTACGAAATTTTAAATAAAGTTTAAATATTGTTGGTGGAATTTACCCTTTTATCTGTTTTAAGAACTATTATTGCTGTAACAGTGTCAACAAAATTAATAGAAATTATATTATTATTATCTAGTTAATACAGTTGCTCTTGTAACAATCATAACGTGAGTTGAGTAGTTTAAGATTTGCATATAAAATTATTTTTAAATGAAATAATTATCATTATTTAAATCAATCTAGTTAAAGTGTTTCACTTAATTCAATTAATGGTGAGTTTGGATAGACGGGTATGGTACGTTTAGATTATTTTTTGTCTCACGTTATAGTATTGTTATAATATCTAATTTCACTGTCACTGTTGTTTTTACACTCCACTCCAAACCCACCTTAAATTATCCTCTCAAGTTTGAAATAAGACTAACGCTTTAAAACGAAAGTTTGAACAAAAATATTGATACAAAGATAAAATTAGCTCTTAAAATTTATGTTTTTTGTCAATTTAGTCTTTATTATTATTTTAACTAAAATTTGCCCTTAACGTTATAAAATTGGTTGAATTTGACATTCAACTTTTTAAAAAGAGTCGATTGTTTTTTATTAGAAATACTAACTAAAAAATTAAATTTCTAAACATGAAAACCTATATGGTAATTCACAAGTAACTCATGTTTTTTTAAAAAAATATCAACTTTCTATATATTTATTAAAATACTTTTTTTATTTTTGAATATTTTATGAAATTTAAGTTATTTGACATAAAATATAAGATATAGTGTTACGTCAACATAATTTACATGTTAACTGTTATACAGATTGCTAACCAACATCATTATGCCAAATTCTTTTTCAACGATTAATGGATAAATTTAGTTAAAAAAGAATAATAACTAAATTGATAAAAATATATAAACATCCAAAGCTAAATTCATCATTATGCCAAAATATTATCTAAAAATAAACTTTCAAAAAACTAAATCCAACTCAAGTCTGCCAGACTCATTTTTTTAAAATTTTTTATACTATATATTTAGATCATATAAGAATTAAATATATAATAATATAAAAATAAAAATATTAAAAATATTTACTCTTAAATTTAATAAAAACATATTAAATTATAAAAATTAAAATTAAAAACATATATCTTTTTCCAAAACTAAAAAAAAAAACTTGAATTAGCCAATGGCAAAAAGATTGAGGAGCTAAGACAAATTTTGAGGCACATATTTAGAGCCCCAAAAGCGTTTTATCCCTTAAAAGCCCTCAACTTGCAGTAATTCATCTGGAAACTATAGCAACAAGCAACTGCAAACTGCTAACCTTTCCCTGCATTTATAATATCTATGCGAAAGTCGTGTTACTTTAGCAAACAAGAATCTCCAACATAAACTCATCAACACCCAGAAAATTAAAAAATTTCGAAATATTTCACTACAACATTTGCATATTTGCCTCATTTCTCCCTGTTGAATCAAATCATATGCAAGGTCAAATGAACGGCTCCCTCCATGTTACATATTTGCCCTTCGGTAAGTAAATCGCAGTTCGACTTTCTCCCTCCGTGTTACATAACAACGCTACGACCATTATAAACTAGAAGTAATGCTCTTCTCAAAATTTGCAACATCCAACAACGTGAGATCCATCCTAATATGGCCTGTATCTGGTTGGCCGCCTGAACCTTGGAACCCTCCTGAAAATGAGGTTAACAAAGTTGATATATTCAATAACAAGGTTATCAAGAGGAAAAAGTCGCATTCAATTCTTTCAAGTCTCAACAGATTACTGTTGAGCAGAGTAACTTTTTTCAGGAAAAATCTTCGAAGTGTCATCCGTCCAACAGCCGAGCTCAAGTGGTACCAGACTTGAAAGTACGTGGCTTATATCCCTCACTTAGGTTGGTTCGAATCCTCCCACACATAGGTGACTGATATAATTATTGTTACTCATTATATTGATACCTCTCCTCTGAGCTTTGCAGGTCGTATCTCCACCAACCGAGGCGTTTCCCTCCATGAACCCTACAGTGCTCTTAGCAGAAGAGGGAGACAAAACCCCAACACAGGAAAAATATCTTACCATCATTGGGGGTTTGGCCGGCTGCCCGGAAGATGACATTTCGAAGATTTATCCCAAAGGAATCAGCCCCTTCAACAATTACGAAGATCAGATAGAAGATTCTAAATGCTAGACACCAACCAAATCAAATTACTGTCAGGAAGGTGGTTTGGAACCCCTATAGCAAAAAAGCTTAAAGCTTAAACATTAGAGGCATAGAAAATGCAGGATAGCAGAGATCATAATAGGCATAATTTCTGAGCAACGGGAGATTGTTTCACTTCCATGCATCTCATCCGGAAAAAACAGAGGGTTATAGAAAAACCAACAACACTAGCTAAAAAAGGTATGCAGAGTTACTGAACATATCAAGTTATCTTTTTTCTTATGCGACAACCAAACAAGAAACATATTTCCACGCTTACCCATAGCTATAAGGAGGATAGAAAACAGGACTAGGCATAAAAGGTCTTCGGGAGCGGAAATATGGGTTGGGTCGCCTTCCTCGATATTGTTTCATTCCAGGAACATTTGTCCTCTTCGCAGAGACCTGTGAGCAAACCAAACACACTTTTATCAACATGCAGTTTAGTTAATGAAGTAATAATCCAAATCAAGTTATAAACCTTCAACTGACGACCATGCAATTCTGTTTCATTTAACAACAGAGCATTTTGAACAGCGTCAATTTCAACAAATTCAACGTAGGCGAATCCTTTAGGTTGACCAAACTTGTCGGTCAAAATTGTCACTCTGTTAACTGTTCCACAGGATTGGAAATGCTGCTGAACTTCCTCGGGTGTACATGAGTAGTCTACCTGTTGTTAAAACGATATATAGAAAGAAACAAAGGGTTAGCGCACATTGAGTTACACTTCGTTACATCGGAATCATTTATTAATTGTACACCTCAACAATCCAGAAGTTGCCCAAAAAAAGCCAAACAACATAAAACAGCATATGAAAAGCAGCATCAGTATTCCTCAAAATAAGTTCATCTCGGTCAAATTTGTTTAAATCACATTGACTTGTTATAGGTAAAATACCATGGAGGTCCATGTACTAGGAGTCAGATTACGTTTTGACCCCTTTACTAAAAAAAAGGGCAAATTAATCCTTGTCTATTAGATCAAAGAGCAAACTGGTCCATTTTGTTAAAAATTCCATCCATTTCTACTATTAAAAACTAGCGTGGCTAACAAAATAACTAGACATTTATATGTGACATGTCAAGTGTACCTCATGCTGACATTCAGGGTCCAGTTTTAACAGTAAAAAAGGATGGAATTTTTAACAGAAGGACCAGTTTGCTCTTTGATTTAACGTACAAGGACTAATCTGCCCCTTTTTTTAGTAGAGGGGATAAAATGCAAATCGACTCTTAGTACAAAGGCCTCTACGGTACGTTTATCACTTGTCATATTATCCATGGATATGCACATAACAACTATGTTACTTGAACTTGGGTGTGAGTATCGGATAAAGGTATGTGTCCAACACAGATACAATCAGATTTTTCTAGTTTTCCATGTGTTTAGAGGATCCATGAAGGTCACATCCCCATATTCATCTGTTGGACACGAATGATGGAGATGGGTTCTTCAAAAGAAGTAAAGAGTTAAAGCAATATAGCATAACAAAGCATTTCAAGCCACACAATATGCTCAAGCATAAAACCAAATTAGGTTGAAGGGATCAAACTGGTAAAACTCATCCTACATCCTTATTAGTCACACTTAAAGCAGACTCATAATTTCAGCTTTGCTTATAAGTAAATCTCATCATCATTCATCAAGACATTAATTAGATAGCAGATAAGGTAATCGTCACGATTTAGCCAAATAAACAAATAAAGAAGATTCAGAATTTAAAAAGACATTGGAAAGGGTTGATAAACCTCACATTACCAACATATATCGAGCGCGAATCGACTTCCTCCTTTTCAGCTTGAGTTGCAGAAGTACCTGAGGAATCTTCATATGTATCCAAGAAAATGAAAGTAAAACCAAATCAGTTTATTAGAAATAACAGTTCATTAGACATAACAATTCACACACACAATATTCCATAATCCAAAAATAAACATTCAAATCTATAACAGAGAAGCTCAATTTTATTTTCAAAATTAACAAGTTAATTTTTTCATCAATTTGTGTCGAAGTTGTTAAAAGAAAAACCAAAAATTCAGATAAAAAAACCTTGGACAGCGCCCATTTCCTTCTCGACTTTAGCTTGCATTTCACGTAAAGCTCCGGCCTCATCCTCGATCTCTTTAAGTCTCTTTTTCATGTCCTCCAAATCCTAAAATTATTATTATTTTAACAAAAAGCGCTTTTGATTAGACAAAAAGCTCAGCTAAAGCTAAAATTTATAAAAAAAGAAAATCAAGAAACAAGGGACTGACCTTGGAGTTGGAATTAGGATCTTGCTCAAGATCATGTTCGTTGCCTTCGTAATGTTCAGCTCCACCAGACATGTCAGCGTCCATCTCTCCTTCCTCATCAGGAATCTCCCCTCCGTACACCTCGTGCTCTTGCTCTTCATGTTGCTCCATTCTCTCCCTCTTTTGGGTGTTGACAGTGAAAGTTTGTCAAATTAGGGTTTTGAATTTAGGTTTTTTGTTTTTTCAATGGAATTAAAAGAAATTAAAGAAAACAACGGTGAACCTGAGATTCTGCGCCGGCGTGTGCCTTCGATTAATTTTCGATACGAAGATCGACGGATGATAATGGCGAAAGAAGGTAAATTTAGTAGTTTTCAGTAATCATTGAGGGTAGTTTGGGCTTTCACTTTCATGAGGCCCAATCCTAGAGTCCATTGTCTCCGACCTCTTCTTATAGTTTATCAATTTTTAGCTTTTGTTAGATAAAGACATGATATGCATATTACTTATACGGAAATTATACGGGTAAACTAACACCCGTACTAAAATAAATTTGTTTTCTCTTATTAATTTATAAAAATTATAAAATAGTCATTTAATTATTTAATTATTTTTATTATAAGTTATTAAATTATTAAAAAGAAGATAAAAGACAATATATAAAATTAGCATAATAGTAACTTTAATCATAAACATTTATATATTTTTATCAATTTAGTCTTGAATCTAAAAAATTAACTTTTAACATTTACATATTGTGTAATTTAATATTTTTTTACATTTTTTCTTTGTGATATTAAGGGTTTTTGAATTTTTGATGTTTCCATTTTTATATATTTTCAATCAAAATTAGCTGATAATTTTTTTTGGCTTTTCCGGTGAAAGGGTAAAAAAAAAAGCAAAACTCCAAAAAAACCATATTACACAATGCGTAAATGTCAAGGTTAAATTTTTTAGAACCAAGACTAAATTGACACAATGTATAAATGTTGAGAATTAAAATTGCTATTATGCATATTTTAAAAACTGACACATCATATTCCCATTAGCAATTTAATGACAAGTGACCAAAAAATACAAAATCGAATAGTTGGGTGACCATTTTGTAACCTTTCATAATTGAGTGACAAAAAAGAAACTTACTAATAATTGGGCGACTATGGATGACCTAATTATACATTCAAGTCTGACCCTCATTATATCACCTAGAATTGATAAGGATGGCAAAAATATCCAAATTCGATGGATTCTAATACGACTCGATTTGTAAGGGTCAAATTATTTTTTTGAAAAATCGGATTTGAGGTGGGGGTCGAAGCAAGTAAAATTAAAAAAATAGTTCAATCGGGTTTGAGGTAAATCCATGCTGCCAAGATATATACAAAAATGCCTTTGATATATATATTGCTTTCAATATACATATTTATTAAGTTTTAAGTCTAAACTCAAAAAAAAAAACTCACGTCAAGATAAATAAAAATAAAACAATTAAAAAATATATAATCTTATTTGCTTCAAAATAAAAAAAAAATTGAATTAAAATTTGGGTTGAGTTGGTCGGAGTTGGTTCTCTTATTAAATTTTGGTTTTATGGCAAAAAATTTTCTTAAGAGTTGGTGTCGGGTCGAGGCGGGCAAAAATCTGCCTCACCTCGCTGCCATCCCTAAGTATACACCTAATGCTTTAAGGTAGAATTTGATGAAACTTGGTCTTTTTAGAAACCTAATCTCATCCTTGCTAAGCGCCATGTCACATTAAGTGGACCTATGTAATCCCAAAATATAGTGTTTCTAAGTATCTCACATCGACTCCAATAGTGTTCTTAGTTGATAACTTGTCACTTTACCATCTGTATCTATGAGGTAAAGTGCTTGATAACTACAACCTACAACAAGTTAACCTGTAACACCCCACACTCAATCCGAATGTGTGATGTCATATTATGTTGCAAAAGCATTTTAGACTATCTTATTACATAACCACAAATTTTAATTCATAATTATCAGTCAATTCAATTTAAACATTTATCATACTCACATGTATGCATTCATCATTTTTAGAATTCAATTAATCATATTACGGGGTTATGAAGTGTCAAATTTAAAGTTAGGACTACAATCCAACTCAATTGTCAAATTTCAATATAGTGTTTTGAGACAGGGTCTAATTTTTTTTTTGAAAATTTTAATTTTGATGTTAATATGTCTTGAGACACTAAAATTTGTGTCTCGAGGCAATGCCTTTTATGCCTCGAGATCGGGTATTGATACCAACCTCACATGTTTTCTTATTTTAGCTTCAATGAGTTCTTGTCTCAAGGCAAAGTCCACTCTATCTCAGGACATAAATGAGGTTGTCTTAAGACTAGCTTAGTAAGTCTTGAGACATCAAGCTTTAGATTTAACAATAAGTTAAATTTTATTTAAACGATCTTTGAGATATGATCTTTTTGTCTTGAGGCTAAATGGCAATCTAACCTAAACCACGCGTTTTTAAACCATTCCTGTTTATACCTAAAACTTATCTTAACATTTCACCAATACTTAATCCTCAAATTGGCACATGGAGATACAATTTAACATCTTCCAATCATAGCAATCCATGCCTAGCTAAATACTTTGCATAGCAAACCTCATATTACCTAACACAATTATCTACTAATCACAAAATGAAATCCAACAAACACTTAATACACTGAAATATCAACCTAAAACTTTAAACCAAAAATCAACCTAGGTACATGCCAAAAACCAAAAACAAAAATATACGTACAACAAATTGATTTCTGAGTTGAGTTGTCGAGTGGAATGCTTTACAATTTCTATTCTACGACAACTCTCGTCTGAGACTTGCACATGAAAACAAACATAACCATACACTGAATATTGAATACTTAATAGTGCTAATATAATTCAAATTCAATACAATAATATTGAGGTAAATCAAATATACAAAACAAACATCAAATTCTACTATATTACTCTTTTTTTTCTTTTTTCTTTTTTCTTTTTCATCACGATAATCATTTAATTTCTCCACATTTTTTTTCATTCAATATTTATTCAACGTTTTAAAATTTCTTATAATTATGTATTCAATATCCAACAAGTCATTTATCATCACTTTTATTACTTATTAATTTCGGTCTCTGTTATCTGATAATATAATAGACATTAAAATAAATACTCGAATTTGTATAACGAATGAGTTCACGATTCTCTGAGAATTGAGATTGATTTATTTTGCTATCTTGGATTGCTCAACAATAATGATTTTTAGTATTTGTTTATTCTATCATCCCGGGTTGTTTGGGAATAATGGTTTTTAATATTTGTCCGTACTGTTTATTTTGTCATTTCGGATTACCCAACTATAATTGAACTGCATCTAACATCATTTAACGGGACATGATCGTTATTATTATCAATATAACTAATATCAACATGGTGTCAAGAACAAATACTTGTATGTATCAAGTATATACGTGTATATATATATATATATATTAAGCACCATCAATTAATTTAAATTTTTTATTGTTATCTCGGTATTTATTTCATATGCATCTATAGTGACTAGTTAATTTATAAATAAGTTATTGAAAATGAATTATAGAAGTATAAACCAAAAACGATTATTCGTCAACAACTTTAGCTTTTCCTTTTGTTTTAAGACGGTCCTATGTCTTCTTTAGCTATGAAATTAAATCCAAATACAAAAACTCATTAATTACACAATTCGAAAATAATGTATGATAATTTAAACATGAATGCATTTGTTACAATTTATTCTTTCAAAATTCCTAATGTCTAAAAAACTCATATATCACGATTTACCTGGTCGAATTTAAAATAAAATTCATAAATTTAGTATAAGGAGCTCCTATAACCATTATTTATTAACAAACCCAAAATTTTTTATTTTTAAAAATTGAGTCCCTATTACATAATCTTAACTAATTTCTTAAACAAACTTTCAACTAGAATCAACACATTCCTTAATTTTTTAACTTAATCCTAACTCAATCTAAACTCATTATTCAAGAATCCATCTCTATCCAAGCCAAATTTCATTAACATCCCCAACTTAAATAAAACTCAATAATAATTAAAATCTAACACTTGTGGACTAGAATTTTTAGGTCTGTCATCCTTGGCACGCTACTATTTGTCGCTCTGGCAAAGTGATTAGGGTTTATTTGTTTTTTTGGTTTAGTTCTGTGGAGGCGGAGCTTCTTGGCTGTGATCTCTTGTGCACTGTTGATAGAAGGCATAGTTTGCGATTGGACCTGCAAAGATGGAAACCGAATTGGCTCAATTTTCAATTAATGAATAAGAAGATGGAATTATTCAAATATAGCCAGATCTGAATAGAGAAGAAAGATGAGAGATTTTCCAACCTGTGGGTTGTTTTCTTACTACTAGCGTCATTCACTTTCAGCAATGAGGAGTACTTTGGCTAATTTGTGGCACCCTGTTTGGGGCGTTCAGATCCGATATCTAATAGAGAAAAGGTATTTGTTTCAATTTTTTCATATTATGGATCTGGAAAGGGTTATTAAGGGTTCTCCTTGGACCTTCAACAACCATTTGCTGCTTCTTTATAAATTGATTTGGGGAGAGGATCCACTACAAGTACCCTTAGTTATGACGCCGTTTTGGGTTCAAATACATGATGTTCCCATTGGATTATTTTCTGAGAGTTTGGCTGTTCAACTAGGGAATTTTTTGGGGGGTTTTTTGGAATATGATGGCTTTAATTTGGGTAAGGAGAATAGGAATTTTATGAGGATCAGAGTCCAAATTGATGTAAGGCGTCCTTTAAAAAGGAAGAAGCAAATTCTGTTTTCTGGAAGAAGGTCATATGTCAATTTCAAATATGAACGAATATCGTTATTTTGTTTTTTCTGCGGAAGATTAGACCATAGCGACTCCTGTGAAGCAAAGATGACACTTGGTGTAGAAGTAGCTGAAATGGGTTGCAATTTGTCTCTACAAGCCCAGACCCGAAGAGCGTTAGTAATGAAGAGTATCTCGCTAAGAGAGGATTGAGAGGGGAAAAATGAGAGATGATGGGGGTCGTATGGTAGGAGAAGGGAATGGGTTTTGGAGGAAGGAAGATAAAAGAAGTTATGTAAAACTTGTGGACCCAGTTCTTGGATTTAATTTAGTAGGGGGATCATCCGGTTCTATTCAAAGGGTGACGGGTGTATTGTCAAAACAGATGTATGATTCTATAGAGCATGATTTGGAGGACCCACCACTAATCGGATAGGAGGGGAAGAAAAGATCCAGAATTGAATATGATAATTTCGTAGAAAATAATGATAATAGTATGGTGCTATCCAGTAACAGAAAAGTGGAGGAAAGCGATTTAATATTATCAGCGACTGCTAGGAGGCAAGCCGGCCGGATGCAATGAAAATTCTAAGTTGGAATGTTTAAAGTTTGGGGAGACCTCGAACAATTAGAAGACTTCGGCATTCGCTAAAGACTTACAATCCCCAATTAGTCTTCTTTATGGAGACTAAACTTTGTAGTTTACAAATGGAGAGAGTTCAAAGAAGTTGTGGTTTTGCAAATGGAATTGAAGTTGATTCGGAGGGAACGAGAGGAGGCTTGTGTATGGTATGGAAAAATGATATCACAATAATTCTCAGAAGTTTTTCCAAGAGGCATATTGATGTGATAGTGGATGACGCAGAAATCAATAGAAAATGACATCTTACGGGCTTTTATAATACCCCTTATATCCGAGACAGAAAAGACTCTTGGGCTGTATTGAAAACTCTAAGTCACGAGAAAGATTTCCATTGGTTTGTTTGTAGGGATTTCAACGAAATTATGTATGGTTGCAAGAAACAGGGAGGCTTACCAAAAGAAGAGAGAAGGATGAATTTGTTTCGAAAAATGCTAGAGGAATGTCATCTACATGATGTGGGTTTTTCGAGTAGGTGGTTTACTTGGGAGAGGGAAAATCTTCCTGAGACAAACATATGAGAACAACTGGATAGAGGGGTTGCTACTGCAAGTTGGATGGCTTTGTTTCCCGAAGTGGTAGTCCAACATCTGGTTAATTCTTTTTCTGATCATTGCCCCCTATTGTTTGAGGCTTGTAAAGAAGAGGTCATGAGAAGAGAGGGTAATTTTAAATTCGAAGCATGATGGACGCTAGAAGATTCTTTTTATGAAGAAGTTAAAAACGAAATGGCAGTAAGTGATATTTGGCAAAAGCTTGAGGTTTTGAGAATAGGGTTGAAAAGGTGGGCAAGGACGATACGAATGAGTAGAAACTGGAAAAAAAGAGATGTTAACAAAGAAATTATCAGAATTAGTCAATGCTGAAAGGGAGGAAGGAAATTTAGCTGACATGATTGACACAAAAATTAAGCTAAACTTTGAAATTTAAAAGAAAGAATATTACTGGGAATAGAGGGCTCGGTTGAATTGGCTACAACTTGGCGATAGGAACACAACTTTTTTTCACAGCCATGCAATGCAAAGGAGGAGGAAGAACCGGATTAAGAAGCTACAGTATGACAATAAGGAGTTTATGGAAGACACTCGGAAAATGGAGGACGTTGCATGAGTAGATTTTGAGAATTTATTTACAGCAGGGAGGACTATTTTTAATGATCACACTTTTGCGGGTATTAAATGTTGTATCTTTGATGAAGACAGCAGTAAACTCTTAGCGCCTTACGAGGAGGAGGAAATTCGAGGAGCTTTATTTGAGATGGGGTCCACCAAGGCACTAGGGGAAGATGGATTTTCAGCCCTTTTTTACCAAAGATGTTAGGATATCGTTGGGAGTGATGTTGTTTCTTTTTGCCTAAATCTTCTGAATGGTGAGATGGAGGTTAGTTCTATTAATGCTACACAGATTGTGCTGATCCCGAAGATCTCTAATCCTTCTCATTTGACTCATTTTCGGCCAATTAGTCTATGTAATGTTCTTTACAAAATCGTGGTGAAGGTGATTGCAAATAGATTTAGAGGAGTCATTGACAAATGTATTGATGAAGCACATAGTGCATTTGCACCAGGAAGACTCATAACAGATAATGCATTAGTGGCCTATGAAATATTACATTCGATGAAACAGAAGAGAGGGGGGAAGAAGGGATTTATGGCAATCAAGTTAGACATGAGTAAGGCCTATGACAGAGTAGAATGGAACTTTCTCCAAGAAATCATGAATAAAATGGGTTTCACTCAAAAATAGATTGATTCAATTATGAAATGCATCTCTAGTGTCTCCTATTCAATAGTGTTTAATGGCATTAAAGGAGACAATTTCTATCCAACAAGGGGACTTAGGCAAGGAGACCCATTAAGCCCTTTTTTATTCTTGATATGTGGGGAGGGCCTATCGGGTCTAATGCGAATGGCTACTGGGGAAGAGGTTATAAAAGGTGTCAAAACCAGCAGAAGTGGCCCTAGGGTGTCTCATCTATTGTTTGCTAATGATTGCTTACTGTTTGAAGAAGCATTAAGCAGAGGTGTAAGTGCACTTAAGCAGATCTTGCGAGAGTATAGAAATAGCTCAGGTCAGTGCGTAAATTTTGACAAATCGACAGTCTTTTTTAGCAGTAATTTATCTAAGGAAGTCATGCAGATGGTGGTCACCCAATTCGGAATTAGTAGCTCTAATGAATTTGAAAGGTATTTAGGGCTGCCAAGTTTAGTTGGGAGAAGGAAAAAAGAGTCTTTTCAAGCATTGAGGACAGAATAAAACAACGGATTGATAATTGGAGTACGAGATTACTGTCTCAGGGAGGAAATAAGATATTTATTAAAGCCGTTTTACAAGCGATACCGACTTACTCTATGGCCTGTTTTCTACTACCAAAGACATTGTGTGATGAAATGGAAGGCATAATCGCCAAATTTTGGTGGTAAAAGGGACGGAGGAGGAGAGGAATTCATTAGTGCCCTTGGAGAACTATGTGTTTTTTAAAAGAAGTTGGAGGCATGGGTTTTCGAAATTTTAGCTAATTTAATATTGCGCTTTTAGCTAAGCAGGGTTGGCGTCTCATTAATAATCCAAGTTCCTTATTAGCTAAAGTTTTAAAAGCCAAATATTATCTGCAATCAAATTTTTTGAACGCACAGCTAGGTTGGTTACCATCATATACCTGGAAGAGCATCTGGGCAGCTCGAGGGCTCATTTAGGACAGGCTGTGTTGGAGAGTTAGACGAGGGACCGAGATTGATGTATGGAATAACTGTTGGATTCCTGAATGTAAAGTCATTGGTGAGTAAGGTAGAGAGACAAGCTGTGAAGAATCATCAGTTTCTGATTTAATCAATAGTACCAGTAGGACTTGAAAGCGAGAGCTAATCAACAATACCTTTCATTTTGTTTGATTTTCTTTGATGTGACTGGAAGATTTTCTTTGATTTCATTTTGTTTTCCATCTATTTATTTTATTTCTTTGCTGTCTGTCATTCTTTGTTTTTAGTTATGGGTTAGGTAATAGGTATGTTCATTTCTTTGTTTTGTTTTGCTCTTATGGGCAGACGAACTTGAGCCCAAATGTTTATTTGGGTATTGTTTTATTCTTTTATTGTGAGCCCAGTCATATTATTCAAAAAAAAAAAAACACTTGTGGACTAAGTTTAGATAATTAAGATTCCATAAAAATTTCGAAGAAAATGTATTGTTTATCTTGGAATTTATGTCCATACGAAGAAAAATTGAATTTTCTTTCTTGTTCTCTCTACCATTCAGTGGCGAAATGTAGTGGAGATCTAGGGACCATGATCTCCTAAAATGGTGAAATTTTAATTTAAATCCTTTATAATTTATAAAATTTTAAATTAATAATAATAAAATTACATTTTAATCTTCAAAAATGATAAAATTTAGTTTAATTATTTAAAAATTATAAAAATATAAACTATTAAAATAATAAAATTATATTTTATTATCGTAAAAATATATAATTTAATTCGACCAAAAAACATCCCTAACTTCGCCACTGTTCCGCTCACGGCAATATATATATATATGTATAAAATTTAGTAGTTTAACTAAATTATTTAAGCCATTAATCCATCAATATTCATAAATGTACAATTTTTCTTTTCTCAAATGATGAAAGAAAACCATTAAATCCCACTATCATACTATTATTATGGAGTAATTAATTCCAGGGGCATGTTTAATTACCAAGCAAGGACAGTCATAAAGCTTAAATCAAAATCTTTTTATTTTTCACATTTTAGCAGCTTAATCCTTGTTCTATCGATTTAATTCAATCTCACTCACAAATTCGACCTCTCAACTCTGTATTTTACACATAATTATTTTATTATAATTTTTTAATAATTTAATTCATTAAATTTAACTTAATTCAAATTTTTCGACACCAATAAAAATTGAATTGTTACACAACCTCTCTCTATAAATGCTTTCCTCCAACATCAAAGTAAACGGAACATACTAAGTAAGTCCGTTATTATATGATCACTTTGCAAAAGCTTTCTTCTCAAGTTCTTTATATAACCTCCATCTTTAGTGATTTTTCACATCATATATACAACGTGAACTATCACTATAATCTATCCAAATATTTTGTACAACTTAAATGTTAAAATAATTGGCGTCATCGGTGGAAACAAACAAAAAAAACTATGCCTCTACTCTTAAGGAGCTATCATCGTCAAGAATAAGAATACCAAAAAGCCATCCATTATCAACACCAAGGCAATTCTGGACACCAAGAGTATTGTAAAAGCTTATCATCCATCCTTTCTACATTTTCAACGATGAAGAAACAAGCATGCACTTCTAATTTTCTTCTAATACATTGAGAATCATCACGATGAAAGATATTGTCAAGACTTATGAGTGAGAAAAGATTTCAAGCTTATAATTCGACAATATAAAGAGTTGCAAGCCTAGAACGAGTTTTTTTTAGTTTAACTTTATGAGTTTGCTCAAGAATATACCCTGAAGGACAATAAATATACAAGAAAGAAATAAAAAGAATCTTTTCAGGGCCAAACACAGTTATTAAGACACTAATATAAAATTAACCTCACCTGATCTACATCATCCAACACCTGAAGATAAAATTTTTGGCGAAGCCCAACCTCACCGAGCGTCATATCATATAAAGTGGGCTATGCAATCCTCAAAAAAAATATATATATAAGGAATAGCACCTATCAACACTCATCAATCCATCACTTTCCCGAGCCTAACATCTCTATATATATCTAGTCACCTCATATCGACTCCATCAACGTTCTTAACTGACAACCTACTACTCTATCATCTGTTCTTATGGAGATGATTGGGACTTATGCCAAGTTAACCTCCCTTTACAAATACCTTCGTTGAGCACCAAAGTAAGGGACATAACAATTTAACTACTTAATATACAATCACCATACAAAAACTTTCAACGAACTTCTTTACGTACTCTAAACTTTCACCTTGTGTGACTCTCCATATTGTATACAATATGAACCATCCCATAATCTACCCAAATGCTTTCTATCTACCCAAATGCTTTCTATTAACTTTGTTGTTATAACAATATCATTATAATTATATTAAACATTATTTTTTATTTATAAAATATGTTGCATTTATTTAATATTTAACTCTCATACTCGAACTTATTAAATATGCTTTCCACTATTTTTACTCTAAAATATTAATTGAAAAAATCAGAAAATGGTAGTCACAAACGAACAAAAAAAAAGAAAATTGTGGTAGAAAAAGGAAAAGAGTGGGTCGCAGTCCCCAACCTCACGATAATATCAAATATGATAATATTAAAAACCAACAAAAATAATAAGAAATAATTATAATATGATATAAAAATGGTAAATTACAGTAGTAGTCACCTAACTATTAGTAAATTTCTTTTTTAGTCACCTGATTATAAAAAGTTACAAAATGATCTCTTAACTATTCGATTATTTTCATTTTTGGTTAGTGTTGGAGATTGGAGAAAAAAGTTGTTTGAGTTTTGGTTTTCAAATTTGTGAAGTTTAAAGTTGCTTCGTAGAAAAAAACTTAACCGTAGAAGAGAAGAGGAATGAAAGCTTTCGGTTGATGCAGGTGGTGCGAATAGAAAAGGCCATACAATAACGATTTGAACAGCCCAATAGAGGTGCTCACGGGTCAAGTCAGGTTAGGTTCATGCAAGGCATCTAGACCAAATTTCCAAGCCAAGGCTCGACACGAAAAATGGACTTACTTTTTTGCCCAAGCTTGACCCAGTTTAAGAAAAGTAAATTCAGCCTAACTTGATCCATCCATATTTGATTTTTTAATATAAATTTTATTTAAAATAAAATTTAAAAATATGTTACACTAAATGTTCTAAAAAAGCTAAAATAAAAAATTCTAACACATTAAAATACATTAAAAGTATTTATATTAAAAAGCGGTTCCATAAAAATAATAAATGTTTTATAATATTAAAAAAGTAAATAAATATTTTATTGTATTAAATATGATTTTAAAATTTTATAATTTGAGTTAGGGTATTTAGTTGGATAAGTTTTTTATTTTAGGTTTTGAATAATGAGTTTTAATTGTTATTTAGTTAGCGATTTAATATAAATATATAAAATATTATTTAACATATATAATTAATATGATATTATTTATAACATAATATATTCGAGCTGGATCAGGTCAAGATCAGGCAAAAAAATCTTGCCCAAGGCTGGACCTTTATAAAAAGCGGGTCTTAAATTTTATTCAAGCCTATTTTTTAACCCTCGTATTTTGCCCAAAACCTCACAATTTTTAGGTAGGCTTTCAAGCTTGGATGAATAATTTAACTCATGAACAAGTATTTAAAGTAAAACTTTCAAATAATTTAGTGACTATTTTTATTTAAATATTTTAAAATTAATATACAAACTTATTAAATATTTAAAATTTAATCGCCTTTTATATATTTTACCCATAAATTTAAAGAAAAAGAGCCAGGGACACAATTATAACGCGCAACTAGCCACTAACACATTGATTGGTTGGCAATCAGTTTGAACGACCGGATAAGCCTGCGCCACAAACAGTCTTACAGGCTGAAAGTCAATTTCCGATGGCCTCCGCCGCCGCACACCTTTCCTTCAGCCTTCCCTTTCCGCCTTTCTCTTCTCCACGCCATCGCCCAGTAACTGCTTTTCCTTACCCAACCACTCAGAGTCAGAATCAGAGTCGAGTCTCCCTCAGAACTCGAGCTTTAGGTCCTGACTTTATGGGTGATTTCGGGGCACGTGACCCTTTCCCAGCAGAGATAGCTAGTGGATTTGCTGAGAAAGTGTTGGGAAACGTCGACACAGAGCATAAGATTCTTATCCCTAATGCATCAGCTCTCTCTCTTGCTAAGCAAGATTGCTCTCCTATTTCTCCTTTACAGCCTCCCTTGTCGGTGGATGAAGCTAAGGCTCTAATGAAGAAGGTGACTTTTTGCAATTTACCCTCTTTTCAAATGCTTTTCATTATCATGTTCTGAATTGAGGTCAATGGGATTGAATTGTTTTTTTGGTAAAAACGTATAATAAGTTTCTTAACTCTTCGTAAATTTGGAGATCAGTCCTATACTTTTATTTCTAGTAATTTAATTTTACTATTTTTCAAATTTTCAAATTTAGGTTAATATTAATATTATTAAAACTATTTTGTTATACTTGGAGAATTAAATTCTTAGAAATAAAAATAAAAATAAAAATACCAAATATTATATTTGTGAAAAGTATAGAGAGTTATGGTATATTTTAACGTTGATTTTTTACTTAGTTTTTGTTGTAAGCTTTGTTCATGCTTTAGCTCTAAGTGTTCTCTTCTTTATTAGCAGCAATCTGATTTAGAATTTGAAATTTAAACCGAGTTTGTTTCACTCAAAATGGCTTATGAAAATGTGTTTTCTAATTTTTGAAAAATAATTTATAAGTTAATAAATCTTTTACAAATTAATTTACCATTTTAAAAACACAAGTTCTTTTCAAAAAAAACTCATTTATGAGTAATTTTATTTTATATAAAATTAACTTAAATCAAATTTAATATTATCATATTAATAAATTTAAAAATATATTTAAAATTATTAAAATCTGTTCAATATTATTAAACATACATATTTAATTATTTATATTTACTAATATAATTCAACACTTCAATAAATTATTTAATATTATAATTTAATTTTAATAATAAAACTTGAGGATAGTAATTTTAAATTTTAAATAATATTCTTAATTATTATTGAAAATATTAATATTAATATTTTAGTAATAAATATATGTTACAATTTATAAATATTTAATAATAAATGTTTTATAATATAGAATATAAATATTTTAATTATATAAAATAAGTATTTATTTAAATTATGCTAGTTTTAATTATCCTTCCAACTCTAGTGTGTCACTATCCACTCTCGTATATGAAATATATATTAATTTAAATTAAGTTTTAATTAGACATTGTTTATTTTAAAGTTATATATGGTATTAGTTATTATAAAATAAATTTTTTATTGTCAAAAGGAGATGCTATTATAACATTTAGTAACAAATATATTTATGTTGTATTTGTTTTACTAAGAACAATTTTAGAAAATAATTTTAAGAAAATTTATCCAAAAACAAAAAATATTTTACGCAGAATCATTTAAACGCCAAAAACTATCAAGGTTTCTAGAAAATCAATCAAATTTTCAGAAATTATTTTACTGAAGCTGTTTTCAGTGAAACAAACAAATTCATAAGAGCTTTTATGTTTCTTATTTTCATGTTTCATAATGTCAAAATTCTGCTATGCAATCTAGTCACTCTCAATTTCGATCCTTCTAAAAAATGTTGAAGCAATTTAATTCCTATCAATCTTAAAAGTGAGACAATTAATCACAATATTAATGATTTTCTCTAATTTTACATAATTTTGATTGATAAATAACAAATTTAATCTTCAAAGTTTTCTGTCTATTTCTATATATTTTGTAGCTAACCTTTTTTAAATATTCTTTTGAATTTTTATATATTTAAAAATTTTATACTTTTTCAGATAATTTTATGGATTAGGACCGAATTAATAGAATATGTAAATGTTGAGAGTTTAATGTGTTAATATATCAATTAAAATATTGTACAATCGAGGAAAACATTAATTGTTGTAATTAATTGTCTTTAGTTACTCATTTTTTAAATTGACAATAATTAAATTGCTTTAATTTTTTTTAAAGGGATATATTTGCTCAATATTAAAACTGAGAGATACAGAAGAGGTATTTTTACCCTATGCAATCTTATGATCCTAGAAAAGCTCTTAGAAAACCTTAATTCATGTCTTATATTAGTAGCTTGAAGACTTTTGATTTAGTAAAAAGGAAATTCATGGCTTATAACATGTTTCTCTAGTGCTGCAAGTCTCCTCCTAGAGTCTAATATTCCGTTTAAACAGTTTTCGACCGAGATCGAACATTGCATCCATTAAAGCAAATCCGGACCGGAAACTTGTATAAGCATCTTGTTAAAGATGCTAATATACAAATCCGGATCGAAAACTTGTGCTAGTAAGTCGTATATTTGTTGCTCGAAAACTCTGATTTAGTGAAAGGAAAAGAAATTTCTCCGGTGATCGATCATACATCGTTGTAAAGCTAGTTTTCTTAATCCGGGGAAGACGATTGAAAGATGTTAATGTTAACATCTTGTATTAGCATCTTTAGTTGTTTGTTTAGCTATATACAAGTCCGGATCGAAAACTTGTGTTATAAAGTCGTATATTAGTTGCTCGAAAACTCTGATGTAGTGAAAGGAAAAGAAATTTCTCCAGTGATCGATCATGCATCGTTTTAATCCGGGAAAGATGCATCGTTTTAAGCATCTTTAGTTATTGTATAGCTATATACAAATCCGGATCGAAAATTCATGTTATAAAGTTTTATAGTAGTTGCTTGAAAACTCCGATTTATTTGTAGGAAAAGAAATTTCTCCGGTGATCAATCTTACATCGTTCTAAAGCAAGTTTTTTAATTCGGGGAAGACGATGGAAAGATGCTAATGGTAACATCTTGTATAAGCATCTTTAGTTGTTTGTATAGCTATATACAAATCCGGATCGAAAACTCATGTTATGAAGTTGTATATTAGTTGCTTGAAAACTCCGATTTATTTGAAGGAAAAGAAATTTCTCAGGTGATCGATATCACATCGTTTTAAAGCAAGTTTTTAATTTGGGGAAGACGACGGGAAGATGCTAATGGTAACATCTTGTATAAGTATCTTTAGTTGTTTGTATCGGTGTTGAAAAATAGGAATGTTTTTGCTCGTAGGTTGTTGGATGGAGGCTGTTAGATGAAGAAGGTGGACTTAAACTGCAGTGTTCATGGAAATTACGAGATTTCAAATCCGGAGTTGAACTCATCAATCGGATTTATAAGGTTACGGAAGCTACCGATCATTTCCCGAGCCTCCATTTGGAAGGACCGAATCAAGTCCGAGCTGAACTGTGGACTGCTTCGATTGGTAAAACCGAACTCTCCGACTTACTGTCTCTCCTTTAATTACCTTCTAGCAATTGAAGTTAACTTACTGTTTGCTTGAATTGCAGGAGGGTTGAGCATGAATGATTTCATTGTAGCTGCCAAGATAGATGAAATAAAAACATCGGATCTTGCGCCTCGTAAACGGATTTGGGCATAAATCGGAACACTGATTTTCTTTTTCCCGGGAAGTTATCGGAGCATATCCGATAAAAACCATGGAAGTCATAAGACTCAGGGAACTTCAATGCTCTTGATGAAAGATTCAAACATTTTTTGACATATACACTCCTTTTTTATCCTTCTAAGCCTTTGTATATGGAATTATTTGTTGATTTTACATCTTTATTAGTAACATCATTTTTTAACAATAAAATGGTGATTCTATCAAAATGTGTAGTCAAAGGTAACAAAAAACCTGGAAAAACCAAAATCAGAATTCAACAGTAATATTGGATTGGCATAATTTCTTATTTGACCCTCTAACTTTACACTAAAAAAAGTCATTTTAACGATTCATTTAAAATTTTACTTCTTTTAAAACTTATCTTATTTGTTAGGTTACCTCAAAATGAATGGAAAAATTTAAGTCTATTAATTTCATTAACATGGCATGCAAGTGGATATCACGTCAAGAATTAATTAATTTTTAAAATTTAGAAATTAAAAAAACTAAAATTTATTAAAATTATTAAAAGTATAAAAATATTTTTTTATTTTAAATTTTTAAAATTAATTAATTGCTAACATAGCATACACGTGAATTACTACATAGATGTCACATCAATAAAGTTAATATAAATTAAAATTTTCATTTATTTTGAGGCGACTTGACAAAATATGTAATTTCAAGGCTAAAAGAAGTGAAAAATTAAATAGAAGAGGTAAAATATTTTTTATAAAGTTAGAGGGCCAAATAAGTAATTATGCCTATTCAATTTAATTCCAAATTTTTGTTAATAATTCCATTTGGTTTATATTAATAAGAGGTTTTAGTTGGACCGGTTCAATTGACTATTTAATAGTAATTAAATAAATAATTATATAATTATGAAAATTATAAAAAATAAAAATATATATTAATAGTTTTATAAAATTTATTCAACTAGTTCAATAGTTGATTTTTTTTTCCGAGTTTCAGTTTTTTGTCTTGATTAATATACCAATCAATTTTTGGTCCGACAGATCCAATCCATTTTTAATCATACATATTGGTAGTATAGTAAAGTTTGACTTAGTTGAATTGGTGAGTAATATTTTACCATTCTAACTCGATTTAAATTATTTTCGAACCGATTTGAGTGACTTGAATTCAAGTCGTGTCGAATAAGTTTGCTAAGGTTGAATTAAAACAAATTAAGCTAACTATATTGAAATCTTGTTTACGATATGACTAAATTCTAAATTAAAAACATAAATTAGATAGCATATATAATAAGCATGATAAACAAAATAATAGCACGTTGTGAAATTATTAAGGACTCAAGAGATATTTACATTAATTTATTTTTAAATTACTTAAATTATTTAAGTTGTAAAACTCAAGTATGATTCTAATTTGAAAAATTAATTATTAATTTAAATTAATTAAAAAAACTGAATAACTCCTTCAATTAATTTGAAAGTTGAATTTTATCGATTTATTTTTAAATTATTCAAGTTATAAAACTGAAGTATTACTCTAATTAAAAAAATAAATTATTAATTTAAGTTAATTAAAAAAACTGAATTTCTCTTTTCGATTACTTTGAAAGTTGAAAATTTTAAATTGTTTTTTGAATTGAATGGAATTTTGTTAGGCAGTACCATATAAATTTAGTACAACTACGTCCTGCTCTTCAAAGTAGTGGATGTACAACCAGACAAAGCATGTCCGAAACACCACGTGACGTGGCGGTCGTGATAAACTGCTGATATCGCAGTTAAACTTTCAAGCTTTCTTATCTCGCTTCGCTCTTCTCTAGTTACATTGTATGAGTTTTCCTTAAAAATAAAAGAAACCCGACGAAACTCATTCGAAGAATGGCGGCAACTACTTCCATGGTTACGTCATTAACCTTCACAATTCCTTCGCTAGGTTAGTCGGTCCTACTACTTTCCCACCATCGTTATCCGCTTCTTTCTCTATTAACAATCTTCCTCTGTTAATGTTAACTAATCTTGGAACTTGCTAAAAAGCAGGGTTTCGCCTACCCACTCGTAGTTACCCATGTGTAAAACCCCAGGTTTTGCTTTGCTTCATTGCTTTCCCTATTTCTTTATACTGTATTTCCTTTCTTTTGTTTTCTGTTTAGTGAAGTTTTGAGTTGTGAAAATGGAATGTGGAGTGATGTATCCTTCATGTTCGATGAAATGTTTCAATGATAAAAGAGGTTTCTAGTTTTTTGAAAGAGATGCATTAGTTATACGTCATTTGTTTTCCCCCCATGGTCTCATTCTTAGCCAAAGACGCTGTTTGTTTGTTTACAGAGACGTTTTGTGAGGAAGGCTGCTTCAAATGTTATAACGGCAACATATGAGTTGAAGGCACCTCCATATCCCTTGGTAAAAATCTCAAAACTTTTTACTTTTTATTAATATTGTTATACCCGCACTCGCGAGCACTCGAAGAACTCGCTAAACCCCCTTAAAGTTTAGGCCAACAGTGAAAACTAGATCCCACCAACCAAGAACTTGGATCCCCTACCTCACGGGCCTAGAGTTAGACAAGCACATGTCCGGGGACCATACCCCTGACAAAAGTGGCTTGCCTACAGCCGTACACTGCGTTTACTTATTATCCTGATAGGGTAGCCTTCACCTAGGATGAGGAACATCAATAGGTCGGTTAAACCAAATAGTATGGAACCATTAGCATAAAGATACGTGTAACCTCGAGAAGGGGCTGACAACACTCCTTATAAGGCCTCGGAGGCCCGGAACCAGCCAAGACACTCACTATATTCTCTCTTGCTCCCTCACTCTCTCGACTGATACTTTCTGCTTCTTCCTCTTTACCACCATACTTGACCACCTATGGTTCTCTATCTGCCAGGTGAACTGTCCACCACCATCTCCTCCATCATGTATCAACAAATATTGTTTTTATTGGAACTTTCTTTTTGGTTGCAATCTCAAAATACAAAAAAGGACCCCATTGCTAACCTTGTTACTGCCTGCTGGAGACATTATCTGCTACTTTGTTTAGAGGCATCTAGAACATTTGTCAATGTTCATTTCCCAACTCCAATTCAAATATGAAAAGAATGTTAAAAATTTTGTTATTTCTTCATATTCTCAGAATGCATTGGAACCTCATATGAGCCGAGAAACCCTGGAGTATCATTGGGGAAAACATCACAGAACCTATGTGGAGAACCTAAACAAGCAAGTTGTAGGAACAGATCTAGAAGGGTTGTCTTTGGAAGACATTATCATTGTTACATACAATAAGGGTGATATACTCCCTGCATTCAATAATGCTGCACAGGTTTATGCCATAAGCATTAGTGAATCTCAAATTTCATATTATGTTTTTCTTTTTAAGTTTTATAACCCGTTTGCAGGCCTGGAACCATGATTTTTTCTGGGAATCAATGAAACCAGGTGGTGGAGGAAAGCCATCTGGGGATCTTCTAGATCTGATCGAAAGAGATTTTGGTTCATTTGAACGATTCATTGAAGAGTTTAAGTCCGCTGCAGCTACTCAGTTTGGTTCTGGCTGGGCTTGGCTTGCATGTAGGTGACTACTTAGAATGGCATCTTTACTTATTTCCATTAAAATTCTCTAGTTCTTAACGTAATTTGGACCGTAATGCGTTGATGCAGACAAAGCAAATAGGATTGATGTGGAAAATGCAGTAAATCCTTGGCCATCAGAGAAGGATAAAAAGCTTGTAATAGTGAAAAGTCCAAATGCTATGAATCCCCTTGTTTGGGACTACTTTGTGAGTATCCTTGCTCTACACTCATAATTCATGTTACAACTGTATATGTATGTATATTAGTAAAAGTACCATGGTTAGAAGTCAGATTGCATTTTGCCTCATTTACTCAAAAAATGGGCAAATTAGTCTTTGTACGTTAGATCAAAGAGCAAATCGTCATTTCTATTAAAATTTCATTCATTTATACTGTTAAAAGCTGGTGTGGTTGCCACATGCATCTTATACTGACGTACAAGAACAAACAATAAAAATTGATGAAATTTTTAACAAAAGGACCAGTTTACTCTTTGATTTAACGTGCAGGGACTAATTTGCTTATTTTTTGAGTAGAGGGGGCAAAATGCAATCCAATTCTTAGTACAAGGGCCTCGATGGTACTTTTACCGTATATTAGCTAATATAGAAAGCAATCTGGGGAGGCTATTATATTTGTTAGTTCAATGCATCTAACATTATCATCTGTTTCTTTTCTACAGCCACTCCTCACTATTGATGTCTGGGAGGTACTACATGTTTAATTTTACTTTTCCCTACTGATTCGATTTTTAAATTATTTCCAAATTCTTCGATTAACTAAAGACTAATTTTATTGGTGTGATATGCTCTATGTTAACAGCATGCTTATTACCTTGACTTTCAGGTAACATTTTCATTAGTTTTTAATTGCTTGGACTTGTCCGATGAAGAATTTATTTGTTGGTTTCTAATGTAATGTTGTCAAGTGAGTAAAACTTCGTAAATCTTTTCTACTGGCAGAATCAACGACCAGATTATATATCAGTGTTCATGGAGAAGCTTGTATCTTGGGAAACAGTTAATACTAGACTTGAAAAAGCAAAGGCTCGAGCTGCCGAGAGGGAAATGGAGGAAGAGAGGAGGAGAAAAGAAGAAGAAGAGGGCAAACCGACTAATGAAGAAGATGATGATGATGATTTAGAGATGTACGTAGATAATGACAATGATGATTCAGAGGCTGAATGAATTTAACATACAACAATGGTATTAGGATTCCATGTGAGTAAGTCTTTATAATACGCTCGAAATTTATATCGAGGTTAGTTTGTGCGGCCAACAGAATAGAAATCCTTTTTTTTTTTTTTTTGTATCTATACTGGATAGCTAAACCCCGATGTAGAAAATCAAGTGATGTTTCAATAAAGTACTGCCATTTTTGTGAAATTCCTGCGTAATTTTTTTAGGTCAGCCATGTTCAATCACCAGTGTGCCGAAATCCTAAACACAAATATGTTAAACTGAACATGTCATGTGTTTGAAATGTCATGTCATGTTTATTACATTTTTATCTTGATCATTAGATTTGTTGTGTTTAGTGTCGTACATTGGCATTGATCATGCATCTTTTCCACATGACTGTATTTTGACATTCAGTTTCAGGTATTCACCGTATTTTCCAGATGTTTTTTCATATGCTTGAGGATGTATTGGTATCAGTCAAAATACTAGAGTTTCATTGCTTGCTTGATTGTAAAAATGTTAAGCATGCCGTTTGATTATATCTATATATTAACAGAATAATTTACATACCAGCATGTTTTGAACTGTTGCTCCGATGCTGTTACTATCTTATCAGAGAATTCCTTGAAGAGAAAAGACCTTGAAGATTCGAAGCCATTGAAGTTCCAGTCATAGGGGGTCCAAAAACATCCCAAAACCGAAGAGTCTCATCTGCCACAGCCGATACAACAGTTACTCCATCAGGGCTCTACAACAGGAAAATACAAGAAACTTCAAATTTCTTTTCATACAAATTTCCTACTGGATTCTTAAAAGTTTGAATAGTTAAAAACCTGGCATAGGTTGATAATTCTGGGCTCATGGTTCCCAAACTCCCCCACTTTTGTCATCGAAGGGTACTTCCAGAGGCATAGTTTGTTTTGATCCTCCCCTGTACTGTATCCATGGCTACTCAATATCTCCTTGTGATGTCTGTTCCATTCCAGCCCAGAAATCTGCTCATTTTACAGAAAATTACTAATAGTTGAATAAAAAAACCGAATAATGCAGATGGATTTTACCTGTGCTTTGGTTTCAATACTGTGAATGCAGATTCCTTTCTGTGTATTCCATATCCTAATACACCTATCATTCCAGCCTCCTCCAGATGCAAGAACATTATGCTGATATGGGCACCAAGCAAGGGCCTTGACTGCGGCGTAATGATCTGTGAATAGATGGAGAAACTTCGATGAACTCATTTTGGAAGCTTCCCATATGTATAACTGCTTTTCACTGCCTCCACTTGCCAACCTATCACCTTCATTCGACCATTTCAAACCGCACACCTCATCGGAGTGCTTTTTTATGCAGGAGGCTAAATGATTCCGTGCTCTAACTGCAAATAAGATCATGTATGATGGATATTTCTACAAACTGTTCAAATATCTAGTTTGATAGTTAGAATATCTACTGTCATGATTGATAATGGACTTGTCCCGGCTTCCCGATGTTAAAATGTGGCCGTTCCATGCGGTGGATGTTATCCTTTCACTATGACCTTGAAGGCTCCTAATCTGCAGGTAAACAGATACATGATGAATGCTTTGAAGCAACCTTCTAAGAGCTCTGATACGGTAAATGAATAGAGAAAGAGAGAGGAGACGAGTTTCGAAGATTCAGCATCCCAGAGCTGTAGGTTGGAGCATGTATATCCAACAGCTAGAGTTCGGGCTTCCTCGGACCAGGTTATGCTTGTAGGCCAGTTGTCCTCTTCACGAACATGGAACAACTTGTGTATCCTCTGGTCTACTGAGTTCCATAAGTACAGTGTTGGACCCAAACCAACAGCTAGAACGTTGTTTTTGCCCCAACTCATGATGTTCACATAGTAGTCATCCAAAAGCCCCGGTGCATCCAAAACTATCATTTCTGCCTGCACCACACACCGGATCGAACAACGAATGGTATAAGCTCAGTCCCATCATTTCCTACGTCATCGATACTCAAAGGTTCTTTTCAAATACAGATGTGTTCCATACGGGTGCCTTTTTTCCCCATTAATTGGTGGATCAAACTTCATATACATATTTGAATGTGTCAGTTGTCACACACGAGTTCTAAAGAGCCTAAGCAACATAGATCATTTCATGAAAGAATCATCTTTTCATGAAAACCAGCCCAACCATCAACTTTTATAAATCCCAACATTGGAGCTTACTCCATTCTACTCTAGGAAACAAACAAAATGCTAAAAATGTCACAGCTGATAATTTTGGAGTCAAATTTTTTGAACTTCCACTATTTTTGGAGTCAAATTTTTTGAACTTTCACTATTTTTTGTAAAAACATATTTAAAAACTACATTGAAAGTTTTTATAATATGTTTTTCAATTTTTTTAATCTATAATAAATTTTAAAGAATAAGATGTCAAAAGTTGAAAATTTTGAACCACTAAAAGTTAAAATGTGACAAGTTTACTGAGAGAGAGAGAAAGTTACTCCTAAAGTTAAAAGATAGCCCATAGATTGAAAAATATGAACTTGATTGTTTAAGTTTTTCTAGGTATTCAGGATGATACTCCTTATACGTGTCAGACGTGCTACATATAGAAGCTCTAGGAAAAATGAAGATTTCGGGAAAAAAATAAGGGGTTTTGTGCTACATATAGAAGCTCTAGGAAAAACCTTGGGGATGGACCGATATGGAGCCTGTTTGCTCTTGTTATCCGATATGGTAGCCATTTCTTGTCTCAACTCATCAACGAAACGAATGGATTTTGTGCTGGATTTTGAGCTTCCTTTGAAAACCATAATCCTTTTCCCTTCAGAATTTAAAGACTGACTCTCAATCAGTTTCTGTTGATACACTTCCTGCCATCAATGAAGAGAAAACTACAAAAAACCATAAGTTTTCATCTCCAGATTTTTGCCATTTCTAAATCAATAAATTTCATTTTCAGAAACACAAAGGAATGGTGAAAAACGTACATCGCATTTCGAAGATTTGAAGTCGGTGGTTTTGTTGGTCAACAGAGTGTGAGCTCTATCAAGATCCATCAAACTTCTGTTGGGTAAAAACCGATCCCCCTTAATGAAGAACAAATGAATTCAAGAAACTTGCAGAACATTCAATGGAGAAAACCCCCCAAAAAAAAAAGATGAAATTCATTTGTACCGGAAAATGGTAACGAGTGGGACTGTCATGGAGTCTTCTTGGAGAATACCAATAAGATTGAAGGAGTCTCAGCTTATCGCTTTGATCCATTTTCAAGGGTTTCCAAGAAACACAATTGTGGAGAAGAAAGAAAGTAAGAGAATGGAGGAAAATAAAATTACTGCAAACCCTTGAAGTTTGCAGTAATTTGCGGAAAATAGAGGAAAATGGAATTACTGCAAAAGTAAGTAAGAAACGCAACAAGGCTTTTGAACCTTTCTCTGAATCCCGCCAAAAGGAAGAACCGTTGATATGGTTCAAAGGTTTGGGTCGAAAATAGGTTTGAATTTGTTAATAATGGGTTAACGTCACAGTTTACCCCTAAACTTTCATTTAATGTGCAATGTGGTATATGTATAAAAATAACTTTGTCCCATACCGAATAAAAAAATACGTGACATTAAATGATTGGTTTTGAGTTTTGAATATAATTTACTCTTCAATTTTCAACTGATACGTACTTTTTTCTGTTTAAAGTTTCTTTTTGAAATTTTGTTTACTGCTTAAAAATAGAAATAAGATGAAAATATCAAATAATTTAATTAACCTGTAAAAATCATATTCAAAACCCAAAATCAATCATATACGTTATAACGACACATGGAATTATTTATTAAAACGATTTTAAAGCTTCGGGGTACACTGATACTTCGCAGAATATAATCCATGTATCAAATTAGATATTTTCTTTGCAGAGGTATTATATTGCACATTATATAAAAGTTTAAGGACTGATTTTGACATTTACCCTTTAATATTCTTGCACTTGAATTGAATTCTTGTCTTGTTCATAACATTTTTGTATTAAGATTGTACTTCATAACATTTTTGTATCATGATTGTACTTAATTATGTTTATGTTAGTGTCTTATAATTAGATTTGTCAATTTTGACCAAAATTTAGAATCAGTTTCAAATTCAAACTCAACTTAATTCAATCTAATTATAAAAGACCCAAATCATATATAACTTCAATCCGGAAAGACCAAAAACTAAAATGACTCACATAAATATCCAAAATAATATAAATTTGAGAATCAAGCCTGAAATGGCCCAATTAAAAAATACAAATAATTCGAACTCGAAATAACTTCAACCTAAAAATACCCAAACTTGGAACCCCATGCAATAGCATGACGATGACGGTCAAGAGTATTCACCGCTTCAAGTGTCTAGTCGCGTTAGTTGTTCGGGTTTAGCCCTATTATTCTAATTTCAAAAAAAAAAAACCCAAAATTGAAACAGACCTTTAAAACTCAAATTGAAACCATCTAAATTGATCAAACCGGAATCAATCTAACCAATCCAAACCCATCTAATTGACATTCAAGCAAGTGGAAAAGGCAGTAACTGAAGAGAATGGCTATCAAACAGAGAGAAAAGCCTTCATTGAGATCATACCCATAGAAACCATCTATGAAAGTAAAAGTGAACTGCACAACTAGGCAATCATATAGCAAGGGTGACAATCGACAACGTGCCGGTCCTGTGAGATCTACTGACACGAGACTTGTTTTTTACCCTAAAGAATCAGCAAACCGATATAGATCTGCCAATGTCCTAATAGTTCTATCTGGCAGACCAACAAAGCCTTCTATAGATGGTGATGACCCAAATAAATCAGTAAACCACTTGGATGTAGATTGTGCAACATAGCCTTGTTGCCATGTATATGCCAGACCATTGCCACTCATACCGCCGCTTCGTACATTGGTGGTTCCTCCTATCTGGTCCATCTCAGTTTTCGGAAAAGAATTGGTAGATCCATGTGGTGCAGCAGAGGCAACAGGATAATCGTTGGCATGACAAGAATTAGGGACCAAACCATCATATAACTTCATGCCTTCAGCAAGAATAGCAGACGGTTGCTCATGCGACTGATTTACATTAGATTTTGGCAAAGGGGACCCTTTGGTTGCAAATTGTGATTGCTTCATTTCTTTGCTCTTAACCGTACTCGATGATCCCATTTCATCCAGTTTTCTGTTTGGCTTTATTTTTTTCTCCTCAAGCCGTTTATGTAACTCTGCAACTCTTTCTTCCAACTTGACTATCTTCTTTTCAAATTGAATTGAACCAAGAAGCTCCGTTACATCATTACTAAGATTTTCCGGATACTGGACTATCGATTCAAGAGCATCTAATTGCTTTTCATTAGCCTTTCCCATCTGGGCTATCCCATTTTCGGGAAAACAACAGGTTGATCCATGTGGGGCAGCTGAGGTAACAGGAGAATTGTTGGCATTACTAGAAATAGGGACCGAACCATCACCTTCGGAAAGAATAGTGGTCAGTTGCTCACACAACTGATTTGCTTCAGATTTTGGCAAAGGGGACCCTTCGGTTGCCAACCGTGATCGCTTCATTTCTTGGCTCTTAACTGTACTTGATGGTCCCTTTTCTTTCCGTTTTCTTTTCTTCATTTTTTTCTCCTCAATAATTTTTTTTAGCTCAACAATTTCTTCTTCCAACGTCACTATCTTCTCTTTAATTTGCCATGAACCAAGAAGCTCGGTTGCATCAATACTACGATTTTCCGAATAATGGACTATAGATTTTAGAGCATCTAATTGCTTTTCATTAACCTTTTTCTGCGAAAGGCCATAATACAGTAAATGCAATGTTTAAGGATGAGAAAACATGTAAGATCATTTGTGTGAACAAGAGATTAAAAAGGACCATACCAGCACCACGTGGCACTTATTCGCTTCCTGTTTTGCCCCCTCGAATGCTTTTGTAGACTCTTGCAAGAATGAAGTCAACATTGTCTTAGTGGAGAATTTATCCTCAAGCCCAAAGATCGAAGCAACCTCAACAGCTTCGAAAGGCATCCCATTCTTCACCATACTCTCTATGATATCTGTAGCATACAAAAGTGTCTTACGTTAATCAGATGCAATTATATTTAGTTCGCCATTAATATTTGTCTGATTTCTGTGAGAATTCTTGTTATGGACACTTAAAAAAGTGAGGCAGAAACAATGTTTTCAAACGATTAATTACAGTCTTTGTGACTCTTTTTTCTACTTTCACTTGATATCACAAACCTCTCCTAAATCAAGGAGATTGAAATAAGAAAGACACTAATTACCGATCTCCAGGCAGGCAGGAATATAATGAAATCAAAGCGTGACTCAGAGCCAACTAATTGACGAAAACAGATTCTAAAGCACACCAAGAAAGGCTATTCTTCATTTTTGTGCTGTTCTTGTCAATTAGTAAGCCACCTTCTCCTAAATCAAGACGATTGAAATAAGAAAGACACTAATTACTGATCTCCAGGCAGGCAGGAATATAATGAAATCAAAGGGTGACTCAGAGCTGACTAATTGACAAAAACAGATTCTAAAGCACACCAAGAAAGACTATTCTTCATTTTTGTGCTGTTCTTGTCATTAGTAAGCCACCTTCTCTAAGGCATTCCACTTTTGAGCTAGAGAATAGTTATAAGGTTACATAGTAAGTGAAACTACCCATATTGATTTCCCTATTTGTATTTACCATAGTAGCAATATAATTTGAAACTAATTTGTGAAGTTTGTAAAATCCACAGGGTCATAATCTTACCTAAACTGATTTTAACCACAAAGAAAACAAGGGTAATTATCATGAAAAGGATAGTTAGAATTTGAAACTAGGATAGACAATTCTTAGGAATAATGAAATTGTACATGGAAGGAACTTGAGCTCAAACTCAAGTTTGAGTATTGTTGAGGGGATCGACTTCTTTGGGAGAAGTGTTCGAAGTGTCATCTGCTGGGCAGCCAACCAAATCCCCAACAATGGTAGGTACTGTCCTTGTCTCAAGGTTTTGTCTGCCTCCTCCAACACGGGGATAATACCTATCATTGTTGGGGCTCCATTTACTGTTGAGGGGCCAACTTCTTTGGAAAAAATCATCGAAGTGTTGGCCGAATCCCCAACAACGGTACCACTTGAGCTATATATCCCTCAGGTTGATGGTTCAAGTACCCCGTGCATGTGATTTACATAATTAGTGTTACGCACTATACTGATACCTCACTCGAGAGCCTTGTAAGTCGTATCTTCACCAACCAAGGCATTCCTCTTTGCAAACCCTTCACGGCTCTCGACAAAGAAGGGAGACAAAACCTGACACCTGGACAACACCTACCATTGTTGGGGGTTCAGCCGACTGCCCAGTGGAGACACTTTTAAGACTTCCCTGAAGGAGTCTAGCCCCCTTCAACAATAAAAAGACAAAAAAGGAAAGAAGACAAAGACCCTGACACAGGACAAGAGCTACTATTGTTGGAAGTTCGGCCAACTGCCTGAAGAACAACATTTCAAACTTCAAAGACTTCTTCTGAAAATGTCAGCCCCTCAACAAGTATATAAATCGTGTAAGTGAACCCAAATAGTTCAATTTCATTCTATCAAGCTTGAGCGGATTAATCTAAACAGTGTTAACTACCATATAAGAACAATGACGCTCCATATTAATGATGACATTGGTAGCATCCAAAAAAATTCATAAACTTATAAGCAATTTATATCAATGGAACCTGAAAAGCAATTACCTGGAATTTTCCCATGAAGAAAAGGAGAGTACTTTACTGCATCCGAGATGCCACTGAGCTTAGTCAACTTAAACAAAACCCCCAAATCCTCATTACTAAACACTTCGGGAATCCCAAAACAAGCAACAAAAAGCAACAAACCCTTTGCATCAGTTTCATTGGCTTTATCCAAACCACCCTCTCCAATCAACCTCTTTCGCCATTCAACAGCTCTTTTCCGTGCTTCTACCTTAACATTTGCAGCAATTAGAAACCCACCTTCACCTCTCATCATCAAAAGGAAAAATTCCAAAACCAAAACAGAAGCTTGCCTTGCCAAAGGTATATAAGGAACCTTGATTTGAGCCTTTTTGCCTAATAGAAAGAACCTCCCAATGCAATCTAAAACCAATTGGGCTGGTTCTGGTGCAAGCTTTAGAGCCGCAGGGACTTCTTCTCGAAGCTTTGGGATATCTGATAAATGGGTAATAATATATTTACGTACTCTTTTGCTACGCATCTTTTCGCAAAGGTTTCCAATTCCATAAAGCGAGGATACCGAAGGAGAAACTGTTTTGGGTACTTTTTGCGTTGATTTGGGAGAAGGTTGGGGTTCAATTTGAGTGCTTTGTTCATTGAATTTGGAGCCAATGGCTTGGTTAATGAAATCGAGGTGTTTGGTTAATTCGTCGAATCTATATTTGAAAGCTTCGATTGCAGTGGAGAAGGAGGTGAGGTCGTCAATGAATTTTAATAAATGGGGTTGTCGTTCTTCTTGTTCTTTTTCTTGCAGTTGTAGTTGTAGTTGTTCTTGCTGTGGTTGTTGCTGTTCTGGTTCGGTTTTGACCACCGGTAACGGCGGCGGAATCGGTAACCGGGGAGGTAGGGACGGCGGCGGGGAATCAAGTGGATCTTGCTTGATGGCGGTGTAATTGAGTTTGATTGAAGGCAATGAAGGTTTGGCCATTACAACTTCACAAACTAAAATCCCGGCGGCTTTTCTATTTATAGTTTTACCCTGTAATATAAAAATTAGGGTTAAAATTTGTTGTTACTCATCCTTTATAGAATTTTAGGTTATCCTTTGTCAAATTTTGTTAATTTAATAGTGATGGAATATTATTTTAAAAGTAGATAATTATTTTTAAAAAAGTTTAATATATGAATTCACCCTTAAAATTAAAATAACCCATTTTTTTCCTAATTCCTTTTTTTTTTCTTTTCTGAATCACATTGGTTAGTATCCGTTGTACAAATCGATCCTTATAATTAATACCATTAATTTTTTAAGGTTTAATATATAGATTGACCCTTAAACTTGACAATGTTTTTCATATTGACCCATAAACTTCTCTTTAAATCATATTGATCTCTAATGTTGACATCCATTATACAGATTGGTCCCTATACTAATACATATTTTTTTTGAAGAATTTGTTGATGCAGACAAGTATGGGGTAACATGTGGAGAAATAAGGGACAACACATTGATTCATCTTTAACTATTCTTAAAATATTTTAAAAGACCTTAAATTTTTGAAAAAATTCAAAAGATATTCAAAATTTTAAGAAATAGTATAAATTATAAAATTCAAAAATCCAAAAATTTAAAATTACAAAAATAAAAATATGTTCAAAATTGCATTTTATTTTTATTTTAGATAAAATAATTTTTAAAATTTTATGGGCCAATCTATATATTAAACCTTTTAGAAGTATTTTATTTTTATTTTAATTAAATTACTTAATAAATTAACTAATATATCATTTTGATAATTTTGTTTATTTCTTTCTCTCACAATTAAATTAATGTCTGCTTAACTTATAATATTAAAACTTAAATTAACATTAAATTTTAATTTTATGAAAGAATTTTTTAAAATTAATTTTATTTATAAAATTTTAATTTTTAATATTACTTGTCCGACTAAATGCACTCTATCGAACCTAAACCAAGCTTGGATAAACAAAATTTGATCTCAAGTTGACCAAATCCAAAACAAAATACTATTCATTCATTAAAGATTAAAATATGCTATGTACAATTCTAAATTTGAAATTTAATCCATTTACTTTTATTTTAAGGAATTTAATCCTACTTTTGGATTTAAAATGCAACAACTTCAATCGTTAATATTATTAAAATTTTTGTTAAATTAATATTTATTACAATATCATTTTTAAAATGTCATAATAACAAATTTAATGGATAAATTTTAACAATATTAACAATTGAATTTAAATTTTGAATCTAAAAAATAGAGAAATTAAATTCTTAAAAATTAAAATAAAACAAATTAAATTCTGAACATAGAAAAAGTAAATATTATGTTATTAAATCATACAACTAATTTGTTGAAATATAAATGTAAATAATTTTTTTAATGAAAAATTATTTAAGATCATGGTCCATACATCATTTATGGAAGATATTTTCTATGATATAATGACAAAATTTTAGAAACAATATAAAATGATATAGTACTTGTCATGTGAAATGCAATCATAAAATGCACATTTATTATTTATTATTTATAAATATTTAAACATTGAATAAGTTCAAAGAGTGCTGAGAAAATGAAATGTATACTCCATATGTATAGTTTAACAACTTGAAGGTTTACTTATATACAAATATATACCATAAACTGCCCAAAAATCTTCCTACATTATTTACATCATCATATAATATATTGTAACCAGAGAATGGAGAAATGAGTCGCAGATGTTGAAACTCGAAACCTAATTACATGAATTCCCGGATTTCGGATTAGATTCGGGGAATTGTATGGTACTAGGAATAAGCAACTAGAAGATGGACGCTGTATCAGACAAGCTGATGTTCCGATCTGATCGACTTGTAACAATGGGGTTTCCTAAAGCATCAAGATCAATAACGGCTGTTTCACCGGGACTGTAATTTCCAGCCAGGAGGGCTTCACTTAGGGGATCTTCGACTATTGCGGTAACCGCCCTCCTGAGGGGCCGTGCACCGTAGGTCTGGTCGTAGCCTTGCTGACAAATGAGGTCCTTGATTGATTCAGACACCTCCAAACCGATTCCCAGTGATATGAGTCTAGCATTAACCTCTTGCAACATCAGGTTTACAATCTCGAGCATCTGAAAAGAAACCGGATAGATGTGACCAACAGCATTTTGGTATAACATAATCCGAGATCCCGGTAAATTTTCAAGTTCAAAGTGATGGAGATCTATGTAGCATGGATTTAGGGGCACACAGAATATGACTAGGAGTCAAATTACATTTTAACCCTTTACTCAAAAAATGAGTAAATTAATCGTTGTACGTTAGTTTAAAGAACAAATTGGTCATTTCTGTTAAAAATTTCATTCATTCATACAGTTAAAAAATAATGTAGTTGACGGAATAATTAGAGAGTTACACATGGCATGCTACATGTACCTCATGCCAACATTCAGGACCAATTTTTAAAGGTAGAAATGGATGAATTTTAACAGAATGATCAGTTTGCTCTTCAATACTAATTTGCTTATTTTTTAAATAGAGGGAGCAAAATGCAATCTGAAGGCCTTCAAGGTACTTTTACTTTAATCAACAAAAAGGCACAAACCTGAGGTTTCTCGAGAGATCGAAAGACAACTACTTCATCAATCCTGTTGAGTAACTCGGGACGGAAATATGCTTTCAGTTCCTCCATTACCAGAGCCTTCATTCCAGCATATGAAGAAGATTCATTATTCTCGAGCAAGAAACCAATGGAGCTACGTCTACCCTTTGCAATCGCAGAAGAACCCACATTCGACGTCATCACTACCAATGCATTCTTGAAAGAAACTCTTCGACCCTGATTAACAGAATCTCAAATGAGAGACATCGATAATCAACTAATATCAGCTGCGTATAGATGATGATAATGTCGCAAACAAGTTCAATTTACAACGAACGAACCTGTGAATCTGTGAGGTGACCATCTTCAAACAGTTGGAGAAGGATGTTGAATATATCAGGATGGGCTTTCTCTATTTCATCGAGCAATAACAACGTGAACGGTCGTCTTCTAATAGCTTCCGTAAGCATACCTCCCTCTTCATAACCGACATAACCAGGGGGTGATCCTATTAATTTACTCACTGTATGTCGCTCCATGTATTCGCTCATGTCCAATCGAAGCATGGCATCCTCCTGCAATGATGGCATTAGAGGACGGAAGAAAAGATAGCTTAGTGTTATGGGGCCAAGTCATACATTACCAAAAAACAAACCTTACATAACATTTTCAAATAAACGGGTATCCTTTCGTGCCTAGTATCTAGGATGGTGGAATCTTTAATTCCATTATAGTGGAATCCAGTGGAATCCTTTTAAAATCAACAGTTTTGGTTAAAAGACAGAAATGAAAAGACTGTAACTGTTTGATCAAACCATGTCAAAAACTAAAAAATTGTATTGATGACCTGGAACCTGTTAACCGGTTACCGAAAATGTTAGTTTTTCTCTGGAAATCAGTTTATCTCTTTCTTTAGTGTTGAAATCGGTTGAATTCCTTAACAGGTAAATTCACATTTCTCAATGCAAATCCTCCGTGGCATGATCAACAATGGATTGGTATATCTATTTCTACCCGTTTATTTCAACCATTGATTTAAAAAGGATTCCAAGATATCCCACTACAATAAGATCTCACCTTAGACATTACCATCTAGGACATATCAAAATTACACAACTCATAAGTAAATTAATGGGACAAATTAATAAAAGGAATGAATAGCATGAAGCCTTACCGACCCAAAATAGCATGCCGCTAAGGCTTTTGTTAATTCGGTTTTGCCAACCCCGGTTGGACCACAAAAGATCATTGCAGCAATTGGTCTATCAAGATCCTTTAGGCCAACGCGGGATCTCTTAACAGCTCGAGAAATGGCAGCAACAGCTTCGTCCTGACCAATAACCCTTTTCTTAAGCATCTCATCAAGGCAAATTAGAAGCATTCTTTCATCTGCAGTGAGCTGCTGCACTGGTATCCCTGACCAAATCGAAGCAACTGCCGCGATTTCTTCAGGTCCCACCATTATAGGTCTGAAAGAATCACCTCAAAAAAAATTAGTTAGAAACCAGACAAAGCTAGACGACCAAGAAGCTAATATATCTAACATTCAGCATGACCCGGCAAGAGAAAAAAAAGGAACATACCCATCGTTCTCTGAAGTAGAAGGCAAAGGAGATTCTTGGAGTTCACTGGAATCATCCACACCGGAAGCACCGGCATTGTTTTTCAACCTACTGGCAATGACCTATTCATGACAGAATTGTCGAAAGGAGGTTAGGGTCTTAAAGCACATCAGAAGCTAGCGTACGCACAAGGTCAAAGATATTACCACTTCATGCATGGCTTGAACAGTTCTAATTTCTTCCCAATAATCGTCAGGTGCTTTTGAGAGAATATCAGTTTCTTGCTCTCTTTTCCTCCTAAATGCTTCAATACGAGCTCGGCTTCCAGCTTCATCAATGAGGTCGATTGCTTTATCGGGAAGATACCTGTCAGGAATATATCTTGCTGATAGGTACACAGCAGCATTGATTGCTTCTAGAGTGTATCTGCAGTGGTGATGAGATTCGTATTTTTCGCGTAGACCAAGCAGTATCCCGACTGCATCCTCCTATCAGGTAGCACATTACATCCAAATAAGGAAAGAGGGAAATAGATAGTAACTTTTAGTATAGATTGGATTAAAAACAACCTGACTCGGCTCGTTGATCCATACTGGCTGAAATCTTCGTGCTAATGCTTTATCCTTTTCAAATTGGGTCCTATATTCCCCTATAGTTGTTGATGCGATGCACTGCAAAAGATGTTGTATTAGTGCTTGATAAAGAAATGCACCATAATAAGAAGAAAACAATGTCTACTCCTATAAAAAAGCCTTCTATGAGAAAAGGGATTGGACTCCATTAGAAGGAAAAAGGGTCCCACCTTTTCATTCGAAGAAGTAATCCAGATGTGTTAAAGATGTTATTGTTTGATTTATATGGGTAAAGTACCATGGAGGCCCCTCTACATAAAAATTGGGCAAAATAGTCTCTATACGCTAGATCAAAGAGCAAACTAGTCCTTCTATTAAAAATTTCATTCATTTCTGTTGTTAAAAACTGGTCAAATGAATGAAAATTTTAACTAAAAGGACCAATTTACTCTTTGATCTAACATAGAAGGGCTAACTTGCCCATTTTTTGAGTAAATGAGGTAAAATGCAATATAACTTCTAATACAGGAACCTCCATGGTACTTTTACCAATTTATATGTCATCTTCATTAACTGCAGTAAACATCATGCCTATGTTTTTGGCATATAAGGTTCTATGTGAAAATTACAGTTTGAGAAATAATTACCTGTAATTCACCCCTACCAAGTGCAGGCTTCAATAGATTCGCAATGTCAAGACCAGATCCCTTGTTTCCACGGCCAACCGTACCAGATCCAATAAGCGTGTGGACTTCATCGACAAAAAGAATGATATTACCTGAGGAACAGATATACCAAGTATGAGAGAAACAATAAAATAGATTCCAGCTCTCGAAAAAGCAACTTCTCATTGTAGGCACCTGATTTTTTTGTCTCACTTAGCAAAGCAGTAACACGTGCCTCTAACTCTCCCCTCTCCTTCGCACCGGCCATGAGCAGTCCTATGTCCAAGGACATTATTTTTTTATTCTGTGCACAGTAAGCGCAATAAATCAATACACTTCGAAGACACAACCTCAATAGAAGTATGACAAGAAGCATTTGGATTGATTTGTGAAGAGGCGGACCAAAAGAAATGCTGGGATTTCTGCTTGTGCGATACTAGTCGCAAGTCCTTCAGCAATGGCTGTTTTACCAACCCCACTTTCACCAAGAAGAATCGGGTTATTCTTAGTTCGGCGACAAAGTATCTGTACAATTCTTTGAACTTCAGTCTCTCTGCCAATAACAGGGTCAATAAGTCCCTCACTTGCACGGGCTGTAAGATCGATACAGAATTGAGCTAAAGCACTTTTCCCTGACAATTACATATGAGGAACAAAGCATTACCTTCTGTTATTCTAAAAAAAAAAACATAACTATACAAAAAGAAAAGGATTAGATCAAATTTTTACCTTTTGTCTTGTCAGGGGACCTCAAAACAGCAGCATTACCAGATGAAGATTTTTCACTCATCTTTTTTGATGATAATGAAGGTTCCCTACCATCTTTTGCAAGCTCCCCCTGTAATCTGGTGACTGCTTCAGCTGCCAAGTGATTTATATTTGCTCCCAATCTGAGATTTTTAGCACAAAAGTTAATGAAATGAAACTTGTTTTGTCTTTTAGACCAAAATGCTCATGCAGATGTGCATCACTTGGCAGAAAAACCAAGCAAAAATGACTTGTCTCTATAATCAAATGTTATATAAAATTAATGACATAAATTTCTTTAAATTGTAAGAACTTATGCTCTTTTTGTATGAATATCATGATGAAACAACAAAATTCATGCTTTTTCATGAGCTTCTGAATTAACTATCAAATACTATGAAGCTTATATTTGCTCCCAATCTGAGATTTTCAGCACAAAAGTAAATGACATGAAACTTGCAGCGTCTTTCAGACCAAAATGAAAATGCTCATGCAAATTTGCATCACTTGGCGGAAATCAAGCAAATAACTTGTCTCCACGATCAAATTTATACAAAATTAATGACATAAAAAATCTAAACAAAGTCAAATGTGTTCTTTAAATTGTAAGAACTATGCCCCTTTGCATGAATATCATAATGAAACAACGGAATCCAAGCTTTTCATGAGCAATACAGCACATGTTGATTATATATATATATATATAAACATGTTCCATTAACAAATAAAAATAAAAATGCTCATTTTAAAAGGAAAAAAAAAAAACCTTTTTAGGACACGACTAGCACTTCCATCATCAACGGTAAATAAACCAATAGCAATATGTTCAGGGGCAATAAAATTATAACCCATAGTCCTTGAATACTCCACAGCAGCTTCAAAAACCCGTTTTGTGCTTATGGAAAACGGTACATCCGTTGAAGAAACAATAGACCCTTGTTGTTTATTATCCAAATCCTCACCATGGTTACTACTTTGCCAAATGCTACGAACAGCATCACGAGCATTCTCAATTTTCAAACCTGACCCTAAAAAACCATTAGGGTCACGATCTTCACCAATCAAACCCAACAAAAGATGTTGGGTAAAAACCATGTCTTTACCAAGAGATTTGGCTTCTCTTTGAGACAAGATCACGGCTTTGATTGCTCGTTCTGTAAAACGCTCAAAAACAGCAGAAATTTGAATGGGTTTTCTTCTTTTAAAAGAATGAGGGTGTTTAACATGATGAACAAAGTTATTACAACGAGAGATTGAGAGACCAAAACAAGAACTTGAAGAAGAAGAATAAATTGAATTGTTGAAATAAAAAGTTCGATGGAAACGAAAAGGGAAACGTGGAGGTGATGAAGGAAATATGGAACGTGAATGTAAATGAATTGCTAATGAAGAAGAACATAAGACATCCATATCTTTTTCCAGACAAAAAATTGTGGGTAGTTTTGCCTTAAGCTACACGAGTTTCATTAAGGATAAAAAGGAAGAGAAGAAAGGAGAAAATATAGGTTGAGTTTGAGATGATGTCCAATCGAAATTGAAGGATATTTTCTTGGCTGTGCTGTCGAAGGAAAGAGAGGAGGAAGAAAGGGATGGAGTAGAAGTGTAGGCTTGACACGTCAAGCCACCATTTCTTTTTTGGTCAAAAAATGGGTTTCTTTAGAGGTTAAATTCTGTTATTAGTCCCTGTATTTTATAAAATTTTTGGATTTAGCTTCATATTTTAATTTGATTATTCTTTATACTTTTCAAATTTTAAAATTTTAGTCCTCACGAAAAACATTAAATTCATTAAAATTTTATACCGCAAACATTAAATTCATTAAAATTTTATACATAAACATATTATTATATATATAATATTATGTTAATTTATTATTTTTACGTATTACTTATTAAAATTTTAATTAATAGATTAATGACCATTATTTAAGTGAAAATTAAATTTTAAATTTCAAAACTTAGAACGATTCATTGAATAATGTAGACTAAATCAATAATTGTAAGTATGGTACAAAACTAGTAACTAAATTTAAACAACCAGGTTTAATAGCTACTGTTTGGATCAATACTAAAATTTGAGAAATATAAAGACTAAAATTGACCGATCTCAGAAATATAATACTAAATTTAATCAAATTAAAATATTAAGACTAAATCTATAATTTTACAAAAATAAAGAATAATAGCAGAATTTAACTTTTTTTAGAAAATAAAAAAGTCCTACTTTTTAGTAAAAGCCTTTGGTTTAAGACAAGTCACCCCACTGAAGTAAAACAAGCAAAGAATATATCTTCCAAAGGTTGTTTTGTTTAGAGACAAAAGTGCCAAAGTACTTGCCTGACATAGCCAAAAACTTTTGGCACCGTCGAGAATCGGCGCAAGGTGCACCGTTGAGGTTGGTTTTGGGCTCAGAATCTTCCTTGAAGTAAACTCTGTACCAGTCTTTCAAGGAGATAGATTATGAAAAGCTGAATACGTAATTTGATATTTGTGTTAATTTTTTATATAATTTATGGTTTTATATTTAACAAAAGTTATATATTTTAATACATGAAGGTAATAATATTATTTTTTATTATTTTCATTAGATTTTAGAGTTAATTTGATGAAACTTTATAATTAGCTAATAATATCAATAATTAATTTCTTAATCAACCTTAAAGTCAGGATTAAACTACTCACATATGGTTGTACTTAATAAATTAAATACAAAATTAAATAAATTCATAATTGATACTAAATTTATTCTATTATCAAAATCATTAAACATTCAAACCTAATAATATTAGCAATTAACTTTTACTAAATTAACTTTAAAAATCGAATTAAATATTAAAAGTTAACATCATTACTTTTGAGTACCCAAATATATTTTTGTCAAATATAAGTATCAAATTGGACTAAAAATAATTTAAAAATTATTAAATTATTTTAAAAATTATTTAAGTTATTAGGCATTTATATACGTACACATATATTTTATTTTGAGAAATGAGTGATAAGAAGATGGACTTGCACCCTCGATTTGAAATCTAAATATGATATTAACGGATTTTAAATTAGCGAGACATTGTTACTAGATCAATAACTTATTGGTTATTCATTACCATTCAATAAAATATTAAAATACAATGACAAATTTATCTTTTAACATCTATCTATTTTATCAATTTGACATTTTAAAATTTTTAGTTAAATTTGATCATTTACTTTTTAAAAGAGTCAAATTTAATCATCAATGTTTAAAAAGAGTTGAATTGTTGTTTTTAACGAAATACTAACTAAAATGTTAAATTTTTAAACATAACAATTCGCATGACAATCATCGTGCTCTTTATGCAACTTTTTTTTGAATTTTTTATAAATTAAAAATTTTTGCTAACTTCGCATATAAAACAAATAGTATCATGTCAACATAAAGTATACGTGAATTATCATACAGATTGTCACATCAATGTCTTTAAAAAATTCATATTTTAATAAGCATTTCTATTAACAATTACGATTTGATTTTTTTTAAAGGTTAATAATCAAGTTTAACTAAAAATAAATATCAAATTAACAAAATAAATAAATATTGAAGGATAAAATTATTATTATTCCTAACCTAAATTATCACTCAAGTAAGATTTTCACAATTCATTTCCAAGAATAGAACCATAATATCGCCAACTTATAGAGGCTACGGTCTTTCTGAACTAAGCACCAAATTGAGTAGTGATAAAATTCAGCTCAACCAGTTCATCCTCTCCAAGAATCAGCTCTTCAAGGAAGTTAAGTGATTAAATTGCATGTTCAAGTTCACTCAAAAGCACCTTTTAAAACATTGAAAACTCAAAAACCTGAGATGCAGGGTTCAGCAAGGGACAAAGTAAAAAAATTGCTTTATAGACCCAGAGAAGAATCATAAATTATTGGGGGTTCAAAGTGTAACTTTACCATTATACTAACATATAATTTCATAAAATTTTAGGAAGTTAAATGAAAATCTACCATTTTTGAGGGGCCAAGGCTTCTACCTGCCCCTTTTGTCTTCGTCTCCATTCAGCCAAGGACGAGGCTAGAAAATTACTGTAAGGGGCCAGAGAAGAATCATAAATTATTAGGAAGCAAAAATACAATTTTACCATTATACTAATATGTAATTTTATAAAAAAATTAAAGAGTTAAATGGTAAATCTACCATTTTTGAGGGACCAAGGCGTCTGCCTACCCCTATGTCTTCGCCCATGAGTTCAGCCTTGGTTGCTACCAATAATCATTGCATGAGCAAGTTCCATCTTGAAAGTGATGGAACCTATATGCATCCCTAACAACAATCTTCCTCCCATAAACATAAGAGACAAACTTGAATGCTGAGTAGCAATCATTGCAGATGCGTAGATTATTTGTAACTTGAACACTCATTTCTGGATCAATCTTCATGATTCCAAATGCCATAGCTAGCTTTTCACTGTGATAGTTTAGAATATGTTCTTTATCTTCATCGTCCACGTCGTGCAGGACGCATGAAAGGTTGGAAACATACCCTACCATCTTAATCTCAGCTGCCAAGCTCTCTACTTTCCCATAAACTTCTTGCCAATATGGATTCACTTAATCAGCTGAATGGAAGCCGTAAACCTCATTACCGAGCTCAACCACGCTGAATGCTGAATTCTCAATCTTATATATTTCATATTTTGTCTCAACTTCACTACTTCTGGCCATCTGTTAGAGGCTGCATATATGTTTGACATTAGTATATAGTATCCGGCATGCTTCAGTTCAAGTTCTTACAAGCTTCTTGCGGCCAATTCAGTTAATTCTGTATCCCCATGAATTCTGCAAGCCAAAAGCAAAGCACCCTAAACACCATCGTTTTTTGGTATCGTTATCTGTTGAACCATATCGAAAGCTTGGTTGAGTAATCCAGCTCTGCCTAGTATATCAACCATGCAAGCATAGTGTTTCACCCGGAGGCTTTCGGAGTGCTTTTTCATTTCTGCAAAACATTTCCTCCCTTCATCGATAAGACCGGCATGACCACAGGCGGATAATAGAGAGGTAAAAGTAATATGGTCTGGCTTAATGCCTGTTTGTTGCATTTGTGAGAAGAGATTCAATGCTTCTTTCCCATAACCATGCATGTCATACCCAGAAATCAGCACATTCCATGAAGTGATATTCCTTTCTGTAGGAGGAATATCATTAAATAACCTGGTAGCAGTGTCTAAATCTCCACTATTAACATACATATCCATCAGGGCATTGCATAGATTTGCATCGATTTTAATCCTTTTATAACAAAATCGTGGAATTTCCTTCCTAAATGTTGAGAGCCTAAATAAGCACAGGCAGAAACCATGATCAACTTTGTTACTGGATTAGTGAAAGTCTCAGAATCCAACATCACCTCAGAAAGAAACAAAGCTTCACTAGCTTGACCATTTTGACTGTATCCTAAGATGATAGAATTCCATGAAATAACATGTCTTTCCTCCATCAAATCAAAAACCAGTCGAGGCAAGCTCACATTGCCGCATTTTGCGTACATGGCAATAATTGCATTCCCAACAGAGACATACTTTAAATAACCATTACAAATGGCATAAGAATGAACTATTTTAGGTCATTGTCACTGAATCTGACAAAACACCGTGAAGTTGCATATATTGGAACAACAGAAGAGCCTTATCCGGCTGTTCAGCCTGTTCATAGGCCGTGATCATGGCAGTCCAGCTAACAAGATCCCTCATTGGCATTTTATTGTATATCCCTCATTGCATACATGGTTACTAAAGCAGCCTCCACCTAGAAATCCAAATCAAACCCAGTTCTTATAACATCCTCATGAGCAACTTTCCCTTCAAGAACCAAGGATTTTGAAGCGCATGCTTTAAGAACAAATCGAAAAGTGTAGTTATGTCAAGGGCCAGTTTGAAATTCTGTTATTAGTTGCGTTTTAATGTTAGAATTGTTAGTTATACGGTGAATTTTGGGAGAGTCGGTACGAGGCGTTTTGTATTAGTGATTCGGGTGCGTTTTAGTTAAGTCATTTAAGTAAAACCGGGCGTTTTATTAGCCCAGCTGTCGAGATAACAGCTAACAGTATTTCAATTGTTCCAACGACTTTCTCAGCCATTAAAACATCAATGTCGAAATGGGGGTGGTTATGCCTTCCGTTATGGAATGAAATTACTGTGTTTCTCTTCTCCGATATCTCTTTTCTCTCTTCTTCTCTATTCTCTCAGTCAGTCAAGATCGCCACCGTATCAAGTTATTGGGACGCATAAGAGGATATAACTCCAACACTTCGACGTGGCAACCACCATTCGCATATGCCCGAATCATTGTATTCCAAAGAAAAGAATAGGGCTTATCACCATGGATACTATCGAACAATGAGCAAGCACTGTTGTGTTCACCAAATTTGGCATTTTTTATGATAATTTGAGCACCCAAATGAGAATTATAATTGATAATGCCTGAAATAGTAAGAGAAGAGTGCTCCTGTTTGAGTGAAGCCAAGCTGTTGCAGATATCAAGGAGCCCATTGTAAACGTTCTCTATCAAGTCAAGAAATGAACTGAAGGCATACGTGGAGTTGAATAAATGTAGATAAGAAGGGTTTAGGCGACGCATAATTTCAAAGTGAAGATCAAAGCAATTCGTACAACAGGTATGAACAATCAAAATCTTACAAAATGGATCTCACGATCCATGTAATTCATATTCCTACAATAAAAGCACTAGGCTGTGGTCTTTTTCTTTTTCCTTTTACAGTATATATATGATACATAATGAATTAGACAAGGGATATATAATGTCTTGGCCATAAAAATCTCGAATGTTACAGGTTATAATGGATGCTGAGGCCGGATCAAGAACTCTGAGATGAGTCAACCTGGCTCCAGAGCTTCTCGGCATATGTTTTATCTTCTTCTTTCTCCTCTATGACATAATTAGTTGCTTCGTTTACTTCCTCGTTGTCTTCATCTGATACCTCTTCCGTCATATTTTCCGTAATTTCTACTTCTGCAAGGCTCTTTGCTTCTCGTTCTGAAAGTTCAGCTAATGCCTCCCTCATAGCCTGTGCTGTTGCTGGTCTGTCTTTTGGCCCGTATTTCGGTGCAGGCACAACAAATGGTAAGGCAACATCATCCAACTTCGTTCTATTTTGGTTAGCAATGCACTTGGTCTCCATTGGAGGAAATACAAATATGATACCAAGTTCATAGTTACAGACGTGAAGCCTTGAAGTGGAGTTGGTCTGAGCAAGTCCACTAGCTTTTATACCAACTGAACTGGAAATAGGTCTTCCCCAGGCAGCTGCACTAAAATTATGAGACCCACAGTAAACCCAACCAGATGAAGATGAGCTTGCCTTGGACCAGAAGCGCCTCCGTGCCACCTGCTTGAATTTGCATTTTATTCATTAACCTTTTCCCCTAAAAACATTGAATTGTGCAAGCATTTGGCAATGTGAAGAAACAATGCTAATATAAACAGACTCCAGATGTTTGAATTGTTTGTTCAAGAAATTTTCTGATAATTCAAAAAGCAGGTAAATCACCTTTACGTGCATTGGATGCCCTACTCTATTCGAGGGAGAAGGAATTGCATCATGTAGTATACCCACATTTCTCAATCTTTGCCATGTTTTCTGAACAAAGAAATGTATGATTAACAGAAGTGTGAAAAAAATAATCCAGGAAATTACAACTGTTACACATAGGGACAAGTGTGTTGTTACAACTTGACACAAATTACCTTTTTGAAGACTTAACATATCCCTATTTGTTGGACCATCAGTTTATAGTCCCATGTCAACAGACTTTTGCCAACCATTTAGATTTAGATCATTTAAGTACTGAGTTCTAATCCATAGTTTTGGTAGACCTTTGCACTCTAGGAAGGAAGAAACATATGTTCTACCACTAGTAATGCTTTTCATATGAAGTTGGAGATGAATCATGGTTCTTTTGGTCAACCTAGGATTTAAACACTTGTCAAGAAAAGCTGCACACTGAGGTCACGGTAACAGAGACCTTACCTCTGAAAAGAAAAGAATTCGCCTTGAAGGAGAGATGCCAGAACATGCATTTTTCACCTGCTCGATAGTGGGAAAAATAATTCTAATGGATGGATTTCTCAATTCTTGACTAGTAGTCCAGCCGCCCCACTGTCAAGTAACACCATATTACTGTGTGTACATACATATTTAAGAGCATGATGTTCAACATTTCATGCATAAAACCAAATCAATGTAAGTTACCTCTGGATCAGACTCCTCTGAATCAAAAATTTGTGATGACTTCTTTCCAACAGATGCGGCAAAAGCAGCTAGAAACGGTGCACTGACAGATGAACCAATTGAGGATGCACCTTGAAAACAAAAGATATATCAGACAAAACTAATAACAAGACAAGTAGGTTGCTAAATTTTGAAGGGAAGAAAAAGTTACCATAAATGAAATCAGACTCTTGTGATTCAGGCCAATTGTATTGACCTAAAACCTATAAAAAAAAAAAGGAGAAAAAAAGAAGAAGAGATTTTAAGATAATTATCAAATGTTTCCAAGTAACATAACCTCATACAGATACATCATACGATAAATTATTTCATTCTGTATGACTGTATCTACCAAAATGCAGGCAAGTTTTTTATTTCAGACACTGACCAGAAATGAAGATTCAACAATCATGTTGCTTGCTTGACTATTGTAGAAACAAGTAACTATAAAAGTGCTAGTAATCATTTAGTGGTTTTAAGATACAAATACAGCATGAAACCGTATTTTGAAATACAGATTTGCGATAATAAGTCATAATGACATATAATTAACACCAGCAGTCTAGAATTACAATAATGCACAAAATGAAATTCATAGAAACATGACTATAATTTGGAATGAAGCCACTAAGTTCATTACCTCTTGAAGTCGCCAAAGGCCTGTACACCTCTGAACTGACGCAATGAGAGAGCATAATGCAGCAATATTTTGATCTTGCATCATTTTTGACATATCTAAAAAACTTGGCCCCTACACAAATCAAAACATGTTAAATAGCTTCATTACAAATAAGAACAGATACCATCTGTGATACCACAAATTATATAACATGATAACATCTCAAATAAATAGCCAAAATACCATGCCTGTAACACATGCAGTATCAACTGTACTTTCTTGTTGTTCCCACCAAATGTAGCTGTAATGGCTTCTTCACGACATACATATCCATGAAATTCAAAAAGTCCAATATCCCATAATGGAGAAACCCATTTTGCGACATTCCGCGGCAAAAAACCAAGTTGAATGCAATCTATGCCAGCCACAACAAGAAACATAATGAGGGGAAAAGGGCATTAGCAACAAATGGCTGTGTTAACCTCAAACAGTTACAACAATTATAAAAGTCCGTGATGGTGGTAGCTAAGATGAAACTTTGAAGTCAACAAAAGTACCAAATCTCAGTAAACAAGAAATATGTTAGCAACATAACTCCATATCCACACGGTTTCCGATAAATAAAGATGATCTCAACTATGAAGCAGCTACTAGTTTCAGTTCTTTTTAAAGTAACTAAACCATGGAACTACTGATACATCCATACTATGTAAAGTGTATCCCATGCACTAACTTTTAAATGGTCCAAAGTATAAATCAAGTTATCAGAAATTTACCTCCTGAAGAGATTTTATCAGGGTTAGGAACAAGAACACTCACAGCATTCTCATCTGCAGGGATGTTTGTGTTTCTTCTCAAAACAACATTTAACATCCCATTTGCGTTTTCACAAGTTTTGCCAAGAAAGAGCGCCAGTTTCTTAAGTTGTGCACCATTCCTGTCTGCTGTAGTGCGAAAAAGGTGGCTTAAACCAACCACAGACACTTCAACCAGACCAAGGAACTTCGCATCCAATGATGAGGGTGTTATCTGATTAGCCTGAAATGATAGAAAACAAGGCTTCTTCCTATCATTGAACCTAATATAAAATACATGTAAAACACCAAGGACTAGCTCGTCACACAAACACCAAAAACCTACCTCCATCTTAAGATTGAAGCAATACCTTATGAATGCCATATATTCCAATTCATATTTTATACAAGGAAATAGTCAAAACAATATTAAAAAAGGTGAGCCAGCTCAGCATTCAAGAGTCCACTTCACAGAACAAAATAAGAATGGAAGAGTGTTAAATGTGTGGGTTACGATACCTTCAATGCTCTGTCTGAATGCATTCCAGGTACAGAAGCAACCAGGTATCCCATAGCATTGGTAAAGTCATAATTAGTCAACTCAACAATCCAATGAGACTGACCAGGTACATCAACAATAAGAGATGCCATAAAGCCAGCTAGCTGAGCAGCGAAGTCAGATCTTGAATTACTCATTTCTCCATAAGAAATTGAAAAGAGAGACAAATAATCAGGTTCCCTTCTACGCGGAAAATCTTGCCACCAAACAGTGTTGGTTACATTCTCCCACTGCAGTATCCAAAAGTGCTAATATAAATAAATAATAAGAACTAAGCAAGAACAATATCAGCATAATTGAAAAACTAAACAACAAATAACTGCAAAAAATTGAGCAGCTAGCACTTTTCTGAGTAAAATAAATAAATAGCCAGCATTTTCATAGAGAAATCAACATAACATCTTTCCAAGCAAAAATACTCAAGTATCCAGGCAAATTTAACCCACCAATTGACATCCCACCCAAAAAAATTGAGGAAGTCTACTTTTTACAGAATAAAAATCCCCCCTGCATCAGCAAACTTCAGGAATAAGGTGATTTGTCTAAAATTTGGCTTCAGTTATTATGGTGAAGAGGAACACATATGCATAAGACATGCATTCTTGAGAAAAAGAGATAGGGACATAGTGAACTCCATCAGTATAAAAGGAGATAAACCAAAAATTATAGTCTACTACTGTTTAAAACATCGTGATAGAACTCCGATAAACAAAAACATTGAGGTAACTAAATTATGAAAACAGAACTTACATCTGCACAAATCTGCCATGTCTTATTTAACATACAGCAAAAACATAGATAAAAATCAAATCACTAGACATTGACAAAAAAAAATGTAATTACCTGTTTTGCAGCTAAATTAGCATTAGTAATGACAGCATGGATACTTTTTTTCTCTTCACAGGACAAGCAAAGGGAAGATAGTATACATGTTGTCATTACTTCTGCTAATTTAGTTGCAAAAGGAGGTAGACTAAAGCATATAGTCCACCACTGTTTAAACAGCAGGATACAGAACTCTGATTAAGAAAATATTGAGGTAACTAAATCGTGAAAACAAATCTTACATCTGCATGAATCAGCTATGTTTTATTTAATATATAGAAAGAACAATAAAACATACTCCCTCTGTCCCAATTACAATGTCACAGTTGACTTTTATGGATCACTTTTTTTAACTTTAACTTCAATTATTTTAAATATTTTAATTAATTAAATTTTATAAAATATATCTAAAAACTATTTTGTTGAGATTTTTAAAATGTATATCAATAATAAATTTTAAATAAGTCAAAGTTGAAAATTTGTTACCACCAAAAGTCAAAGGTGACAAGTTTATTAGGATGAAGGGAGTGGTTAAAAATCAAATCACTGAACAAATTGACATAAAAAAAAAAGTAATAACCTGTTTCGCAACTAAATTAGCAGAAGTAATGACAATACGGATACTGTCTTCTCTTTGCACTACAAGCAATTTTGGGTGATGGCAAGCAATTCCTCGTTTCTTGAGATCATTACCAAAAGCGATAACCTCAGGGAAAGGGGGAAACCTAATACAATGTTGGATTAGAATTAGGGAAAAATGCCAGTATCAGCCGATATAACTTTTAATATGCTCAAGTAAAATACTTACACTGCAACCAAGTTTGGAAATTCAGGGAAGGGTGTGGAGGTTCTGGCATCAGGGCTTGAGCTCCAACATCTCTCAGCATTATGACAAGCAACTGTTACAGGCAGATGGCAAGGAATTTCACAGTGCAACAAAAACCTACCAAAAAAGACTATTAGGTATGGATACAGAAATTATCATGAAGAGTATGTAGAATTTCAATATATTGAGGGGAAAAACATGTAACTCAATTTATCACATTGGTATCACAAAACAAAATTAACCATTCTTTTTGGTGTAGAAATATGTAAAGGTATAAAACCAATCATGTAAAGTACTTTCTGCAGAAACTTGTGTAGTTACAGTGACTCTAACTGACTCTAAACAGGATATTCTGCGAACTTTTGCCAGTGGAGACTAATATATAAGGAGAGCAAAACGAAAAGAAAAACTTTACCATGAAATGTCACTTGTAAATGTAGCAATAAATATCTTTGAAATGCTTTCAACAGGATATAGAAGTTCTCGCAAGGAAACAACAGAATGGTGATTTGATGAGCCACTATCTGAATAAGCAAGGCGATTGAGGTAAAACATCTTCCCAGGTGCCGAACAATAGTTTAATGAAATCTTGCTTGTCCCAACACCATCAACGTCAGGATTATTTTCTTTCTCGGGAACATTTATTAGTGACATCCCGCACCTGTTATTAGCAGCAGCGTCCTCACCACTGCATTCAACAGGGCCCTTACTACATGGAAGGTCACTAGGTAAAGGATCACCAAAAAAATCCTGGTCTAACTCTGAAGTTGCCACTTTTCTAAAAGAATTAGACTGCACGGGTTTGTCATTTTTATTAGAAGATTGTGGTTCCTGCCTGAAAAGTGGAAAGAGGCTACTAACCTCTTCTTCACTGCCTATTGCACATTTCATTGTATCACTTAATGTCAACCCCAGAAACATGTTCTGTCCAGAAGCTAAAATGTCACATTTCCTAATGCAAGAGATGGGGTCATCACTGTGCAATATACTCCGGCACTGACTTAAAATAAACTTGGCTCTCCCTATAGCATCACTAGATTTTGATCCAGAGAAGTTCCAACTTCTATTCATCTCCTTCGCTGGGAGGGCAAAAACCCTTTTGTTCCTCTTTCCACTTGACACTGTTCCTTGGGAATGTCTTGATGAAACCATTGCCCCAAGTGACCGTGGCATCCCACCAGTAACCTCATCCAACTTGGAAACTATTTCCTCTTTAAAAACAATCCCTTGAATAACAAAACCAACTCGAACCCGTAAAGTACACTCACTTTCATTCCCACAAACAAGCAAAACCTCATCACCAGCAAACAATTCTCTAACCATACCCCGTTTAACCTTAACCTTATTCACATAAACCCCATTCAAAGAAACCCTAACCCTAGAAAACCCTAAAACTTCTTCCCCTTCTTTATCTTTCTCTTCCAATTCATCATCATACAACAAAAATCTTTTGCGAAATTCATTAACAAAAAAACTAAAATCATTCGAAAAAATTGTTCCATCGAGAATAAATATTTTACGGTCAACACTGTCATATAAAATCTGGCAATGTTGCTTACTTACGAACCGACTGCCGAACGTGAAGTTGCAGGAACCATTGGCTCGACCAATAGTGTAAGGCCGGTCAGGTTCTAGGCGGAGTGATTCGATAGGAGAACCGGTTTTGGAAGAAAACAAAGGGACATCGAAGCTCTTAACTTCAACTGATGCTGATTTTTTCAGGGTTTTTGGTTTTTTGCGAGGGAAATGATGATTATTATCATCGGTTCTCTTCTTATATTTGTTTGTTAAATGAAAAAATGAATCTTTCATAAGAATTATTAGGGGAAAATTTTATTGTAAAATTTATGGGATAAAAAAGGAATTTGAAAGAAAAAAATGGTAAAATAATAGAAGAGAAATTGAGAGGGAAAATGATTGAATTGATAAACCATTGTTCATGACTATAACTGTTTATTGGCCAGCTAACTGCCCAAGCGGGAAAGGATGTACAAAATTTTTGAGAAAAATATTCTGTTGGAAAATTGGTTTAGTAAAAAAATTAAGGTATAGGATGTTCTCGGGTGTTAACATTCAAAGGTCTAAGTTCGACCTAATCTAAGCTATTTTTTAATTAGTAATGGTTTATATTATATTATATTATTATATATTATATAATTTATACTACATAAAAATTAAATATATATAAAAAATATGGACTAGATATTATATATAAAATTTTAATAAATAAAAATATATAAATTTATTAAATATTGAATTAAAAATAATATAAATATATATTTTAAAATTTTTATAAAATAATATGAGTATGCATAAAATAAATTTAGGTTAACCATTTATAAATATAGACTAATTTAAGAAAAATTTAGGTCCATATTTTGATTCAGTTGAGCTTGAAAAAGCATAACATATATTAATATCATATATAAGTTCGAGTCAAACAAACCTATGAACACCTTTATATAATTTTCCCTCCTAACTTTTATATATTTAAGCATTGTCTATTAGGCTTTTAGCGATCCTCATTTAAAATCCAAAAGTAAAATGATTTTTTTATTATAAAAAATAAGATTAAATCACTAGTTGAAGTCTGAACTTGGCAATTTTTCTTACATTGGAACTTGGATTAGACAATTGTTCCCATATTAGGACTTAAAATTTTTTTTGTCCAAGTTACTCCTACATTTGGCAATTGTTCCCCATTGGAGCTTGAACTTTAGGGTTTTTATGGACTAACTTGGAAAAAAAAAAGAGTTCAAACCCTAACATGAGAACAATTACTAAGTTCAAAGCTTAACTTGGAAATAAAATTCAAACCCAATATGGGAAAAGTTGTCAAATTCAAACCCCCAAAAAATATTACATAAGTGGTGAGAAATAGTTTAATTGAATAATATACATTATAATTAATATTACACATTGTAATTAATATTACACAATATATTATTATATATGTAATAAATACTATACGAGATAATATATTGTGTAGTAGTCTTGACTTATATGGAGTTATGGTTAATATTTTTATCAGACACTTGTTTAACACGAATTTAAATCGCGTGACCTCCATCTCTGTAACACCTCTTAACCCCAAACCGTTACCGGAACGAGGTTATGAGGCATTACCGGACATATCAGATAACTTGCGAATAATTTACAATTAATATAACTTTTATGGTATAATATAATAATTAAGTCCCTATCTTGAACTCTCGAAGTTCAAACACGTATTAAAAGTAGAACGGGACTTGTTCGAGTATTCCAAAATTTTTTTTTATAAAAATTTAGGCAGCATTTCTGCTTATTTTTACCTAAACCTCCTGCAAATTCAAACCAAAACAACCAACACCAATATTTCACATTCATATAACTATTATTCATATCATTAACAAAATTTTAACTTAATAACTATCATAGCATCATTCAAAATTGATTAAAAACTTCATTTATTTAACAACTTAATGTTCATGTATCAAAATATCATGTACTTTCCTTACTATTTCATTTAACCATCTAAATTTTATAAATCATCCTTCACTACCCAAAGTAATATACATATTCAAGTGACTAAACAACACCTATGTACATGCCACTTTTATCCAAAAGAAAATATACATCACCAAATTTGTGTTGGAGTCGGGATTGTTTTGGATGTTGAGCGAGACACTTGACTTCTACTAACTCTGCACGGAAACAACCGTACGCTGAGTATGGATATACTCAGTGGTATTACTATAAATCGAGTCATATCAACAACAGTAAAAACATAAATATTAAAATACCTAACAATTAATGTCATATGTACTAATTCATAAATCAATGTATTTTCTCAAACTTAAATTTATATCACTTATGAATATACATTTCATACTTTTCTCTTATTATCACAATTCCAATTTCAATTCGTAATTCTTCTCATTTCAATGCCTCAAATTCACATTTCAATTTTTCACCCTATTAACGTAACTCGGACTTTGGCGGATACACGGATCCAACCAAACACACCAATATGGCACCCAGTGCCTCATCGGATAGTTCGAAGTAATAATTGACACCCAGTGTCTCATCGGCCTAGCCGAAGTAAAGTTGGTACCCAGTACCTCATCGAATCTATCCGAAGAAATATAGTGACACCCAGTGTCTCATCGACTCGAGGTCGAAGTATCCCTGAACACTTCCAATCCTATGGCATGCCAACTATATCCGACTCAGCCCGACTAGTTAATAGGGTATTCAATTCACTTTCTCAATCCTATATCACTTTCAATTCACAATTCAAATCACCAATCATTTTTCAATCAATACACTTTTCAAATAATTACATATTCCATAATTCACTTATTCAATTCAATTTGATTCAATTTGCATCACTTTCATTTTCACTCAATATTCATATCAATTTCACATACTTACCTCAAGTCTTACTTACCATACATAACAATAAAAAAATTCAGCAATCAATAATAATTAAAATTCGAATTATAGTAATACACACGTAATTCTCCGTTTTAGTCCTCGATGACTTTCTCCTTTCCTTTCGATGCTGATGCTTCAGGTTCTTTGTTGGCTACGAAAATAATAATTTATAATCACCAATACAACATGATTCAATTTAATTCATGGGCCTAAACATGCAAATTTAACCATTTTAATGTATATATATAATTTCACCATTAAGCTGTCTACTTGAGTCATTATTACTAAATTATTTATATCTTGAGCTACGAAACTCCAAATTAATATCCGTAAATTTTCCTTAAAACTAGACTCATATATCTTCTAACAATAAAATTTCCAGAATTTTTGGTCTAGTCATTTAGTACAGTTTATTCGTTAAATACTCCCCTGTTATTTCATTTGACAGTTCTGACCTCTCTCTACTAAAAATAAATTATCTCATTGTACAGAACTCAAACAAGGTTCTTGTTTATTTATTTTGAAAATAGATTCATTAAGGAGTTCACATATATAAATTACACTCCATAATAATTTTTGTACAATTTTTAATGATTTTCCAAATTTAAAACAGGGCATCTCGAAATCACCCCGAACCAGTCTTACAAAATTTCAAATATCTCTTGATTCATCAATTCATTGCTTACACTATTTATACTATAAGAAACTAGACTCAATAAGTTTTAATTACATATTTTTTTCATCCTCTAGTTCAATTTATACAATTTTTAGTGAATTTTCAAAGTCAGACCATTGCTACTTCCCAAAACTGTTTTGATGTAAAATGTTAATAACCAAATTTATAACACCAATTCACACCTTATTCCTATTCAAATTTCATTTAAACTCAAATTTAACTATTAAATTTTCAACATATTTTCTTAATTCCGAATTTTCCTCAATTTAGTCCCTAAAACACAAACTTATAGTTTACTTTGCAATTCAATCCTTATTTCATTTCTAACTTGAATTCCTATCAATTTAACCCCTAATTCATCTTTTTATTCAACATGAACAATATTTAGAAATCTAATAACTTTCAAAATATCAACTTAATTTCATCAAAACTTTGTTCTAAAGCTTTTAAAACATCAAAATTAAGAGAAAAGGACTAAATTTAGCTTACCAAATAAGTTTGAAGCTTCAAAATCTCAATTTTCCCTTTTTCTTTTCTTTCCCTTTTCTTCCCCTGTTTTTCGAATGCTCTCTGTTTCTTATTCTTCTTTGTTTCTTTTTATTCTTTTTCTTCATTTGTTTTATATACATATATATATAATATTATTTAATAATAATAGTTAATAATAATTTATAATTTATAATTCAATAATAATCTAGAGAAATCTTTAGATTTTTTTCTTTGTTTGCCGCCTCAACTATACTAAATGGTCTATTTTCCATTTTGGTCCTCTTCATTTTCTTTTAATCTACAATTTAACTTTCATCCTTTATTCAATTTAATCCTTTTTACTAATTACTCTAAATTAAGCTAAATTTACTTAATTAAAACCTAATTAAACACACTACTAGACTCATAAATATTTTTTTAATAATTATTTTCGAACTTATTTCACTAAGACAGAGGCCCGATAACACACTTTTCTGGTACCCACAGATTTTGGGTCGTTACAATCTCTCACCCGATATTGCATAAAAAATATATATTGTGCAACAACATTAAACTTTTACGAGATTTAACAAAAATATATCAAATAAATCGTAGGAAAGAACACAAAAAATTTACGAGAATTTACAAAAATATATTAGGTAGATTGTATGGAAATATATTAAATAGGTAGAGGAAATTATTAATGGTATATATTATATTTTAACTAATTTCTTATTCATGTAATGTATGGATTTATTTGTATGTATCAATTAAAATATGTTTATTTAAAAAATGTGTTACAACATTCTAAAATGCTAATATAGATAATATTATTAATTACCTCTAACTTAAGAATAATTATAAAACTAATAAAAGCGGAAGGGTTTATGTTGCAAATAACACTATTTATATTTTAGATTTAAATGTGTGTGATTTGTAAATATTTTAACTAGATCAACAATAAGAAAGAATTATATGAAATTGTGATTCCACGTTATTCTTATTCCTTTCAAATAGAAAATGACAAATCAAATGAGGAAAATGCTGAAATTATGAAAACTTTATTTAAGATAATTTATCCTTGCAATACATTAATTATTGTACGTATCAATTTATATGTAATAATTAAAAAAATTATAGACTTATGAACCATTAGATAAGTAATAAATAATAATCATGAATAAAATAGTTAAAATATGTCAATTGAGTCTTAGTTCGATTGGTATGAATATTGTTGTCAATATAGGAGGATGTGGGTTCGAGTGTGTTGAAGCGCGTTATACTCTTATTTATGGGTTGGGAACGGACTATAGGTAATTCTAAATATTGTGTCAAAAAGAATAAATATAAGTAGACCCTTAATAACGAGATTATTAATAATTACAATATACTATTGATTTTTTTAATGTCATATTTTGCTGTTAACAATCGCAATATGTTTTTGTTTATTAAGCTTCAAGCTCTCTTAGGGTGCGTTTTGTAATACTTTTAAGAAGTTTTTTTTTTTTAGATAAAAACATTCCTATATAATTTATTTTTTTAGAAAAAATGTACTTCTCTCAAGTAAAAAAGTAACGAAAAAGTACCTTTTTTTTTATAAGCTAAAAAATTTAACTTCTCCCTAAAAGTGTTTTTTTTCTCCCAAAAATACTTTTGAGAAATATTGTTAAACTAAGCCTTAATATGGTATCCACCATGGGTTTAATGAATGAAGATGTTGTCCATTTCTAAGAGTTCGAAAAAATTGTTGTTACATCTTCTCGCACCCTAAACTGTCTTCTGCTATCTCCCTCAAACCTTTGCCTCTTATTACTTTAAAAAAGAAATTGACAAGGTTATATCAAAACCAATTTAACTTCGATTTGTTATTGCATTTATTTAGTTTTAAGTTTTGAAATCAAATATGTTATGCAATTTATGATAAAAATTTGAAATATTTATTGTATCTTCATTTAAAGTAATTCAATAAACAATTATTGCATTTGTGCCGATAATGAAAAAGATAAATTTGTGTATAGAAATAGTGATGACTCAAAGAATGTGACCACTAATAAAAAACAAGAGATAGAAACATGGGGCATAGGGAATATTGAATGAAGCTCTTGTATTTGTGATGGCTATAGGGAATATTGAATTTCATTTTGCTACCTCAAGAGGTAAGATTCCATAACCTTGGTCCCTCATCACCTCTTTATATTATGGGATTCTCTTTTTTTAAGTCAGAATTTCATATTCATAATAATTTAAGATTTTGTTTATTGATTTAAAATTTTACTCATTTAATTATTACAAAAAAATACTTTTTTATTGAAATAAGTATTTAGTACATTAATAGTGTATTTTTTATTCTACAAATAATCTTAACAAATTAATATTCTTTTTTAATATTTATTGTAGTTCTATAAGATATTTGTCAACTCCCTACTCATGGAATCTAAAAACTCCAACAGTAATGTATTAAATAATTTCATTAAAACAAATTACTCATTATATGTATTTTTGAAAATTATTTATTCATTTAGTATTATTAGTCCAACACACATAATATATATATATTTATATATATTATGTTTTGAAGAAGGATCTACTTATTCTAGTGTAAAATTAAAGTGATTTTACATCATTTTATACCAACTTCCATATATAATGCTCCACTCATATACATCATACATGTCAAATTGGCACTTTTTTTATGTAAAATTATATATTAATATGGACAAAACTTTAGATAGACATGATAGAGACCTTGAATGGATTAAAAATTTACATGCATGACGAACATAATATCATGATGAATTTATAAGTTAAATTATGTCAATTGATATTGTCACTATTGTCAATATAGGACAACATGAGTTCGAGTGTCTTTGAAACGCATTATACTCTTATTTATAAGTTGAGGAAGAACTATTGATAATTTTAAGTATTGTGTCAAAAGAATATATATATAATCAAAATTTATAATAAAATCGTTAAAAAATTAAATTATTAAAATATTAATCGTATAAAAATTACAAAATAATATAAAAGCATTACCAATAATATCTCTACTCTATTTTTTTCCATCATCGATATATTATGTTTCAAGTTTGACTCTTATCCTTTATTTAATTAAAAATAATAATAATTTTATAATAATTTCTTTTAATTTTAAATTTTAAAAATTCTCCCAGTAAATTCAATGATACAAATTCAATTAGTATACATACTCTGTTTAATTTTGTTTAATTGTTTTCAAGCAGAAATTCTACTTCCATCTTCAACAAACCTCTGAAAAAACCAAAGGCAAAAATTGTACTGATAAGAATTTCTATAAGCTAAAAACGGAATATTATTATATAATTCTTTGAGGTTACGAAGCTCCCGCAACGTTAAAAGCATGGCATCCAATAACGCGAAACACAATCGCGATTTCATTATATCCAGTTACATATCCTAAAAGAGTAAATTCAAATTCCGATCATTCAATTGGAATCGGAATCGTCTTGTTTAGGAACCAAAATCAAGGAAGAAAACGAGTTTCGCGGCAACTTAACTCGCTGATCGCCTGGATTTTGAACGTCAATACTAGTACTACCGACCTTTTCGCCTTGCCTCCTCCTCATCGAAACGCTAGTCTTGTTGTTGCGGCGGTGAACAACCGGAGTTCCGGGCTGCCGCTGCTTACCGTCATTATTACCATCAACAACAACCTCTCTCTTTTGGATCGGCACCGTGGAGGGAGGAGTAGAGTCGAGGACAGGAGCAGGCTGTGGCGGACGAGGGTAGAAGAAATCTGTGGGGAAAAAATTATACTGAAGACCAGCCATGTGAAATTGTATTTGAAGGAAGGAAAGAGAGAGACTTTAAGCTTGAATTTGCTTAATTATTTTGATGCAAGGAAGTATGTATTTATAAGGGGGGAAGGGAAGGAGGCGGTTAGTTACTTCGACTTGGCTTGGGATTCAAGTTTGGCTCGGATTTGTATAGAATATTAGGGGTTTTTAGTAGTTTAATTCAGTAACTAAATTATCAGTAACTAAATTAATTAATTTTTTTAAATTCTTAATCGTTAATTAAATCTTTTTTTAAAAAAATTAACCAGATCAAATTTTTTCGTTTAATTTAGTCATTAGTCAATTAACTGAAATCTATATTTTTTATTATAAAACATAGAAAAATTAACAAAATTAACAGAATTTAATATATGTAAAATGTATATAAAAAATATAAATTTTGGTTAATTCAGTTAATTCGATTAATTAACCAATTTCAAACTTTATTAACCGAACTCCAACTGAATTAATTCGATTAACCAACTGATTAACAGAATCAATTTAGTTTCACCTGAAATTTGCACACTCCTATAAAATATCAACAGCACTTATTTATATATAACTCTCAAATTTTACTTATAATTAATTAATTCAAATTTATTTAAGATTTCTCTTATTATTTTCTTAAAATACTTTGATTTAATCTTATGTTTTATTTAATTTAGACAAGGTTTTTAGATATTACAAGCAGGTTGGAATGTAACGGTGTTCTATAGAGTATAATAAAATAAATTAAAATATTTATTATTATTTTATACACGGCTAGTAAAGTAAAAAAATTCTACAAGTAGGTCCAAAATGATGCCATTTATTTTTAGGGTGTAATAAAAATATTTAAATAATTAAAAAGGATATTTGATATCATCTAAAACTCGATTGTAGAGATTTTTTTACTCTACTGACAGTGGATAGAATAATTACCCTTAAATAACATATAGAAACAACATGACACTTGGTCACAATTTCAACTTTGAAATTTAAAACTCCACAAGTTATGTATCGAATTATTATTCATTTAATATTGGCTAAAATAATATGCATGTTCTTGTACCCTTTGTATATTTGGAAGTTAGTCCTTTATTTTTATTTTTGGGGAATTTAGTCCTTCAACTTTTTAGATTTTAAACTTCAACTCTAATTGTTAATACCATTAAAAACATTTTGTTAATTTTGTTGGTGTGTTATTTTAAAATTAAAAAAATACTCACTTAGTTACCATGTAACAAAAAAATAATGTTTTAATGACCCTAAGTTGAGCAGAATAATTTTTACTATATTAACAATCAGACTTGTATTTTTAAATCTAAAATTAAAGGGACTAAAGTCCAAATATGTAAAAAGTACAAAGACCTAGAACATATTTTAACCTTTAATATTCAGCAACTATATATATTGTTATTAAGGAGTATCTAGTTTGAGACTTATCAAACTTAATTATTTAAGTAGCTCTTTGAGTCCCATAATGTGCGTAAATATAATTATGTTATTTGATAAAATAAGATATTATATTAATTCATTTCGATTAAAATTTAAATATGTATTTTAAAATTTTAGACATAATCTATTTCAAATATGGTATTTCTAATAAAATAAAAATCAAGAAATTAAAATTATTATCAAAGTCATTTAAAATAACAGTTTGAGTAAAATGAAAGGTTTTAATCATCTATTAAATACAACCTTATTCAATTTATAAACATATTTAATTTTTCACGCAAATTAAATTTCTAAACATAAAATATTATTTAAACCCATAAAATATCATAGATACACTTACATTGAACAAGCAACCTTATTCTCGTACACTAATCGGCTGATGGCCACAGGCTTTGACTTTTCTTTGCTGCACATTATTATTGTGGCTTTCATTCTCTTTTTCTTATTTAATAGAAACAATTAGTAACAATTAATAGAGGGATGTTTCAGTAAAAAGATAAGTAAAATTCAATGAAAGGTCCCTGTACTATGTATTTTTGTGAAGTTAGTCCGTATACTATAATTTCGTCATTTTTATATCTCTACTTATTGAAATGAGTATTTTCAATGCTAAACTTTTTCTACGAATATCGATAAATTATTTACGTGACTTATTTATAAAGGAAAGACTGAACTCCTTCTAGAGAAGTTTTTGAAGCATGATTTATTTAGAGCCTACGGACCCTTTAATAAGTCAGTATTGTCTCTGAGTTTGATCGGAGTTTTGTCTTCCGAATCTGTTGTGAGCCTGAACTTGAGGTGGGATTCGAGGAGTAGGAGTGCCTCGTTGGATTGGGTCATGTGTGACATATGGATCACCTATCAAAGGAGACATGTGTCTCACGCTCAGTAAGGTTTGAATCATTGACCTACAAGATATAGGTCATCTTTAGAGGAATATATACCACTTAATCTAGTCAACTCTAAATAAATAACACTTAGAAGTCTTATTCAGAAAGTATCCGTCCTCCCCTCAACAACATTAACATTTTTTTGAGCAAATGGACAAATATTATACAATTTTTTTAATGTGTAAAAAATGTGTTTAATTATACAAAAATGTCCTATCATCCCATGTTTAAAGAAAAATAAACCACATTAAATTATTTGACAGAACTAATAAAAAAAAACATTTCAAAAAATAAAGATATTGTAAATGACCAAATCATCATAAACGGACTAAATTTGTAAAAAAAATATAAAGTGCGAAGACTCTATAAAGAATTTAACCTAAAAGAGAAGTAGAAAACAGTAGAAGGATGTGGGAGCTGTCTGCCGGTCCAGCACGTTTGGTGGAGCACAACAACCTCACGAAAAGACCATTAGATTGAGGAAGGTCTAGGCAAAGTTATGATCCATTAATTCTTAGTCAACTTTGGACTCAAATTTGAATGGTCAAGAAATTTGGTAAGTGTGAAATACTTTTTTTGTGGTACAAATCACGGGGGAATTCAAAAATTATTTTAGGACTAAAATTGAATAATAAACTTTTGAGATGTTAAATATAAATTTTTTAAATTTTGTTCAAAGTGTAAATTTCTTTGTATTAATTTATAAGGGACTAGAATTAAAAATTTTTAAATTTTGGGGCCAAGGTCTACCTGTCCCTATATCCACCCTAATCAAGTATCGTGGGCATAGAGATAAACATCCTTAACAAATGGGCCAGATGTTGGGATTCTGATAAGTGTGATGTCCAAGGGCAAATTTAAAAATTATATTAGAACAAGAATTAAATTATAAATTTTAAGATGTTAAATGTAAGTTTTATCACGTATTAATTTATGATTTCATACTTTTTAAACATGATTAAATATGATATTTTTATTTATTTTTTGAGACTAAAGTGTAACTTTTCTCTCTATTAATTTATAATTTAATCATTTATTCCGATTTGGGAGGTGGCCCTTGCATCCACCCTTGATTACATATCACTATTCAGAGCAAATTATTGTTGCATACACATATATCACTAATTGATAATTTTTGCGATTTGATCTTACAAACATGGGTGCAAGGATAAACATCCTTGACAAATGGGCTAAACGTTAGAGTTCTTATAAATATGAAATATTGTTCAACTTAAAATAAAAAAATAATTCCTTTTATAAATTATTGGTAAAAAATTTAAATCTCTTAAATATAATTTGGAGTATGATCATGTAAAAAATAAATAAATGAAGATGTTAGATAAATTTTAACACCTGTAAAATAAAAAAAAAAACTTCATTTTCAATTCATTGGAGGCAAATAATAGATTAAAATATTCTATGTAATTTTGTAAATTTATACTTTAATTTTTATATTTTTATTTTTGGGAATTTAGTTTTTCTACTTTTCATATTTTAAAGTTTCGTTCAATAGTTCAAATTGTTTTATTAAATCCAAGTTCATTATAACGTCATTTTTAGTTACATTGCTACCAAGTAAATATTTATTTTATTTTAAAATGTTACACCAACAAATTTAACTAAAAGAAATAACAATATTAACACTTAGACCTAAACTTTAAAATATAAAAAGTAAAAATTTAAATTCTTAAAATAAAAATATAAAATTAAATTCTAACTTTATGAAAAATATAAAATTTATGAGATATTTTAACTAAATAATATTATTTGTTTAATTTTTTATTTAAACAAGAAAGTATTGATTTTGTGTGTGAAAGAGAAACATCATGCACCTACTACTATGAAAAGTTTTGGTATCACTTTAAAGTGAAAAGACGAAGGGTGGGTTTGGGGCGGCGGTGCGGTACGTTTAGTTTACTTTTTATCTCACGCTACAGTATCGTTATAGTATCTAATCTAACTGCCACCGCTATTTTTACACTAACCGCAGGTAAACGCACCGCTCATCCAAACTCACCCGAAGTCAAATTTGATTAGGAGATTGAGTTTGTACATTAGTAGAAAGGCTGAGGGACAATGAGTTATGTGACTTTGGCTTGATTAAGGCCATGATTTTGCGCATCTTATCGCCCGGGCTTAAAAGAGAATGTTGTTCTAAGTGGACGTACTTTCAAGATAATAAAAAGTCTATTTAGACTTAATTAAATCATATTAATAGAATTTTATGAAACTTGTCTGTGATTATCCATTACGCATCCACCTTGATCCTCTCCACTATGTGTTAGTTTTGTCTAATTCTTTTATTTTCTTTGTCTGTTATGCTTTGTACTAGTTTAATTCTATATAATATTTTTTTATACTATACTGGGGGTAAGGGATGGGGTAACATGGTTCGAACCTCTGTCAAACAAATGTTTGACAAAAATTTTAACCATCGTTCCATACAAGTTAAGACATATATTTGTATTTGTAATGTACTTGTGAATGTATTGTATTTGTAATAGTTAAACTTTCAAAAAAATTGGTTAAAATATGCTATAAGTTATTGTACTCTTCGTAAATTTGGAATTTATTCGATGTGCTTTTATTTTTAGAAATTTAGTTTCTCTACTTTCTTAGGTTTCAAAATTATGCCCAATTGTTAACATATTAAAATTATTTTGTTAAATTCAAATTCATTATAACATCATTTTTGTAATGCCCCCACGCCCGAAACCATCACCGGAGTCAAGCTTGAGGTGTTACTAAACTTATCTTACCTTTTAAACAACTCTAAATCACTTATTTTAATTTTCGGAATAAACTATTTTTCTGCGTCATGGTTACTTAAAAATTCATTTCTCGAGTTTCAAAACTTGAAATTAAGATCCGTAAATTTTTCATGAAACTAGACTCATATATATATCTACTAATTTTTTCTAGAATTTTTACTTAGCCAATTAGTACAGTTTATTAGTTAAAGTTTCCCTGTTTCAAAACTCGACTGCACTGACCTCTTCTTACTACGAACCATTTTTCTTCCTGTACAAAATTCATATGACTAAGTCGTTTGTTTCTCTCAAAACTAGATTCAACAAGCATTCTAAACATATAAATTATACCTTCTAATTAGTTTTTACAATTTATGGTGAATTTCCAAAGTTGAAACAGGGGATCCAGAAATTGCTCTGACCCTGTTTCACTAAAACTCAGATATATCATAAAATATAATACTTTTACCTGTTTTTCTTATTCCATAAGAAAATATACATAATAAGCTTTAATTTAATATATTATTCATCTTCAAACTATGTTTCTACAATTTTAGTGATTTTCAAAGTTACATCATTTCTGTTACTTGAATCTGTTTTTAGGTTACTTTCACATTTTCATAATTTTCATGTGATAATCATCATTCAATCATACATATTAATAAACATGTATATCATCAGCTATTTTCTTAGCTAATCACTAGCAAGTATTTACACATCATTCATTATTCATATTATACCAAAAGTAGCTAAGTTTCTATACATGCCATACCCAAAACAAAACGTCTAGTTATACCGAGTTATTTCTTTGATAGTGTGATCGGCCTCCGACATTTCCTTCGATTCCCGAGTGACTAGATAAGTACTATAAGAAGAAGAAAATAAAGAGATTAAGCACTAGGCTTAGCAAGCTTACAAGCAAATAAATCACAACATTCAACATAATGGATAATTATGCATAATATCATCTAACATCATAAATTTCTTTACTTCTCAATTTCTATCTTCTTCTTTATTCCTTACCTTCTTTCTTACCTGACCTTTCCTTTTTCATAAGTATAATCTACTTTTCCTTTGCTGTTAATTCACTGTAATTTAACTCGTATCCTGACCCGTTGAACCACTCGGAATACTAAGGATACTAGGGTCGTTCCTGTCTATCAATATCCTGCCAATGCCATGTCTTTGACATGGACTTACATGAATTATTCTTGTCTCCAATGCCATATATAATATGGACTTACATGGCTCAATCCTGTCTCCAAAGCCATATTTCTAATATGGACTTACATGGCTCATTTCTGTTCTATCCTGTCAACCCTAATATCCTAACATTCCTAGGGTTCAACCGGGGCTTTCTAACACTTTTCCTCTGTCACTTCACCTTAAATTCGACTTTAAATATTTTCATAACATAATATATAAATGCTGAAATTGACAATAATAATGTAAAATAAAAGAATATTGCATTTATTTACTGTAAACTTACCTTGATACAAAATGTGACTAAACCTTACAATTTAGTCCTTTACTTTTTCTTTTCCTCGTTCTTCTTTGGATTCTTGATCTATAATATAAAATATTTCTACTCATTGGCATTTATTTGATTTCTATTTCACTTCACAATTTATGCTGTTCAAAATTCAAAATTGCACTTTTACCCCAAAATTTACAGTTTTTACAATTTAGTCTCTGCTCAATTCACCCATCAATTGAACTAATTTTTTTCTAAATTAACACTTTTATTTTATCATTATAAACTATTTCACAGCCTTTGATATTCTGAATTTCAACACCAACATCTAATTCACAATTTTGCTCACAGTTAGGTCCTAAATACCATTTTCTATCAAAATGACTTAATAAAACAACCTTAATATGAAATTAGAACTTCAATTTCATAATAATTCATCATAAACTACCCTTACTCAGCCAGGGTAACTTCCAATTTCACCCACCAAATCAAAAACTAATGAATTAGATGATTGGACCTAATTGTAAAAGTCACAAAACATAAAATTACTAAGAAATAGTAAAATTGAACTTACATGGTGCAAAAATATGAAAAACCAGCATAGGAGACCTGCTACGGCGTTTCTGGCTGAGAAAGATGAAGAAATGTCTAGATTTTCAATTACATCATTTTTTTAACTATTAACTTTTATGCTAATTCCAATTTTGTCCCTTGTTCACATTGTTTTCTTGCTTATTTCATACCCAAACCGTCCAGCCATTAACCTTTGGGTCTAATTGCTCTTTAAATCCATCTTTTAAATACTTAAGTTATTTACTCACAATTTAACAAATTTTGAGCTATTTTCATTTAGTCCTTTTAATTAATTAGCTATCCAAACATCAAAATTTTCTAATGAAACTTTAATACTAACTCAATGACACTTCATAAATATTTATAAAATATTTATATCTCGATTTTAAATTCGAGGTCTCGATACCTCGTTTTTGACCCGTCTGACCTAATAAATTATTTTAATTCACTAATTTCACCATTTCACAAATTCTTCTAAATTCTTACTTGACTCATAAATATTAAGTTACTATCTTGTTCAATCTTATTTGTCCGATTTAGTGATCTCAAATCACCATTTTTGACACCACTGAAAATTAGGCCGTTACATTCTACCTCGGATTTGTGGTTTCGCAACCACTGTTCCGTTTAGGCCCTATTTCGGGATGTTACAATTTTTTTAGCTACAGGCTACCAAGTGAGCATTTTTTTTAAACTGTCATACCAACAAATTTAACAAAAAATTTAATAGTACTAATAATTGAATTTGAATTTTGAAATTTAAGAAGTAGAGTGATTGAATTCCAATAAATAAAATTATAGACTAAATTTCATACTTGTGAATAATATTGGGACTTATGACATATTTTAATAAAAATTCTTTTAAAATTTTCTAAATTATCCTTAAATTTCTAAACCCATAATTAATTATATTTACTTGAGAAGAATATTATGTGCCTAAATCCGCTAACATATGATAATATAAACGATACATGTGTTTTCAATTCCATCATAAGTAATTGTACATGTGTGGATTTTAATCTAGATTATTTCTTATTCTTTATCTATCTTAGTGTTATAATAAATCCATTCTACTTTATAATTATTTAAAATGTATTTATTAGTTGTTTCTCTTGAGAAAAAAAAAAACCACTAGCACACCCATGCATCTTAGTTGGCTTTAGTTCACACAATTATATTCAATTGATTTAGTCAACAAAAGTCAAAAATTTTCACATTAACCATGCTTTTCAACAATATTTTCAATCAAACCAACACACATCCTCATTAATTCCTTATCAATTAATAAGAAATTTAGCTCATAACTGGAAACATCAACAGAGCAGATATATGTAATTAATTTAAAAATAATTTGATTTCAAATTATTATTATACTAAAAACGAAATAAATATATATTGTATTCAAGTTACAAACCAAAGTAAAGTGTTTAAAAATGCTCATAAACTCTTCTTCAAGTTGAAAGCTTGATTTCAACTTGAAAATCATCCTTTTGTTGTTGTATATAATTTGTTGAGTAATTTTTCGTCATGTCTAATTAAAGAGGATAGTTAAATATTTATATACATAGTTATTGTTCATGAAATTGATGTTCTTAGTAGACTTTATGCATGCTAGACACATGTATTGTTCTAGACTGCCTGTTAGACATCGTGGCCCCCACATGTGAATTCCTTGGATATATGCGAGGTGAGACTGCAAGCTCTCCTTGCCGACTTCGTACTGTAAGATTTGCACTCATCCATCTGGTGGGCCCTAGTTGAGTCGCAGGTAGGCGACTTAGGCCTTATTTAATTTTCGAGTTGGTGATCATAAGTACATAACAAATTTAATGTAAAATTTTATGTTTATATATTTATCAAATAATCACAATTGTCGTATTAACGTAATTTATATACGCATATGCAACAACATTCAAGATTTTTTAAAAAGTTGCATCTAATGGTAAGTTGACTTCCAAATTTAGTAGAAAGTTTTTTGGTTTTTTTAGCCGAAATTCATGAATTTTTCTAACATGCAAAGTCGTAACTTTTAAGAGGAGGCAATTATGTATTTATTGACCCACAACAAATAAATATTTCATATTAAAATTAGAGTGAAATATAGTATTACAAAACATTATTTCTTTCTTTTGAGTTTCTCTCAATCCATTAAGATTTAGAATAATTTGTATTCAAGTTTGTAACATAAAATTATTACATTTGAGATAAAAACATTGTATCTTAATAATACTGTTTTTCAATCATTTTATATATGGAAGAAAAGTAATAATAAAAAAAACAAAACAAACAACCATTAGGCTTAGGGGGCTTTGCCTCCTCCCAAGTTTTTAAAATTTTTATTTAACTCCTTCAAAAATTAATGCTAAAATTCACCATTGAAATTAACTCTTCTTAATATAGTTTCCTGAAAATGTTTTACCTTATATTTTGACATACCAGATCAGTATATTTACTCATTTGATATGAGTATTTGATATATATTCATTTTCAAAAGGCAAGCACCTTAGTCTAACTATATTTTGTTGCAATCTATGATGGGCCACACCGTTCAATGAAACCACCAATAATGGCCCATTTTAAATAGAATTTATCATTCAACCATGACCAGTAGATAATGACTTGACTTTGCATATTATATGTGTAAGGCCCAAATTTTGTCCGGGGCCCAATAAAATCAAACCCGAATTAAACCTAACCTATTACCCAGTTACAAGCCCAAACTTAATTTTGGCCCAACCTAATCCCATTACACTTGCCCAACCCAAACACAAAAAAAAAAACTAAAAAAAAATTAGCCACCAAAGTCTGTCACCACCCACACCTCCACTTGCTCCACTTGCACCTGCAAAAGAGAAAAAGGAGAAAAGACAGCAATAAATAATAATAAAATTTGTAAAAAAGGGATGGCTATAAGAAAGCCATTCGAAAATCAGGAAGAAAATGGGGGGGATTTTGGATTCTATCTTATTTTTTTCGGCTAAAAATAGAAGCCGAAAGAAATCATAAAAGAGGGGATCCCCATTCTTGTACGGAGGATTTCAGAAATAAAAGAAAAAAACACAAAGAAAAGGTGGATTTCCGATCGTATTCTCTTGGTTTTCATTTTGTTCTTTAGTTTCTTTTTTTATTTCTTTTTTATTTTTGTTTACAAATCTATTAAACGAAAGTGGGCATAAAAAAAAAAAAAAAAAGAGAGGAGAAGAGAGTCTTACCGGATCCACCCCGGGGTTGCGTCGCCGGAGTTTTCTTTTCCTTCGTTAGAATCAACGCAAGGAGAAGGTGGGGGATTATTTCTCCTTTGTTTTCTTCGGTATAGAGAGGCCTCACCATTGAATCTCCCTTTAAAAGTGCCAAAAACCCGGTTCTATGAAGCTTTGAACCACCGTTTACAATGGAAGCCACGGCGGGTTCACGATGATTTGGTGACAGTTCAAAAGGGGGAACGTAGAAAACCTAGCAGAGAAAAGAAGTTGAGGAGAAGGGGCTGCTCTCTTTATTTCTGCCGAATGAATAAAAGGGGTGAATGTTTTAAGAAAAAAAAAGTTTTTTTTTTAAAAAGGGATTTGGGTGTTCTAAAAGTTTTTTTTTTTTTTAAAAAGGGGTCACTGTTCTTTAATTTTAATTGCTTTTGGGGAAAGGAAAAAGATGGCCTGCGCATGGACAGTTGGTTCTGCGCATGTTCCCCTTAAATGGGTAATTTCCGCGGCCAGTCCTTCCTATTTTGTGTTACCTTTAATTTGTACCTATTATGTTTCTTTCATTTTTCTCCAAAAATTTGCACGCTGTTTCAGTTTGGTCCGCGCCTAGGCAGTGTTTTTGGTGATTTGGGTCATTTTCAATTTTGATCCCCGAGCATTTGTGCGTGTTTTATTTCGGCCCACAATTTTGTTTAAATGATTAGTTTTGTTTATAAATTATCCCTTTGGTTTTGTTGTGCTTACAATGAAGTTTTTTTTTCCTTAAGAAATAAGGGCATATTATTTTAGCATATAATATTGTATTGTTTTGATGATTTCGTTGTTTTTTTTATGTGTATATTTTTTTTCTTTTCTTTTCAAATACTTTCGCATATTATCATTATCTCTTTTATATATATATACATACATATATATATATATTATATTACATTTATTAATTTCATATATTATTTACTTAAATGTTGTACATATATCACTTTGCATATTGCTAAATCTTTTGAAACTTCATTCATGTATTATATATATATATATATATATATATATATTTGATGCATCTCAAATTTCCATGTAAATTATTTTATGGCATTTATTTTAAAATTCATTCGTATGATATTATTTAATTTATTACTTATTTATATTTTTCTATTTATTTTAAAAGTTTTATATCCATTATTTGTTTTAAAGTCTTTGGATTACTTTTATAGTAGTGTTCTTTTAAAATTTCCTTTCTTCCCTATTGTTCATTTTATTTTAAAACTTGATATTTTATTTGAGTAATTTGCTTAGAACTTCTTTTAAGTTGGCTTTTAAATCATTAGCTTATAATTATTAACATTTGTATTTTTATATTTGTTCCTTCATGTTTTGTATCATTCTTGATTATTCATGTAATGTTATTGTTCCAAATTTTTATTTCTTGCTCAATACTAAGCTTGTATGCTCTTTATTGCATCATGTTTTTTTAATTCCAACTTTTTTCTCAACGTCAATTGTTTTTATCTCTAAATAATCAAACAAGTATATTGACTCATTTTTTTTGCAATTGTATTTGAAACTTCACAAATCAAGGCAATGTTTCGTGTTTGGAAATTCGGAAATAGTTGTGTCCTAACTCATCGGATATGATATTTTGTTACCTCGAAATAAGATTTTTCGCAAGTAAAGGCAATATTAGATGTTTGGCAATTCAGAAATCGTACCTATCGTCTTTGGGTTGCAATTTCTGCTTGTTCAAACAATCGAATATTCCTTCTGTTCCACTCATGTCTTTTAAAAATTTTATTAAAACGAAAGAGATGTTCGATATTTAGCAATTCATGAAATCGTGCCCTAACGTGTTGGGTTGCAATTCTCGCTTGCTCAAAATAATCGAATGTCTCTTTAGAATTTCATTCATGTTTTCTAAAAAAAACTTATAAAGGAAATGTTCGGTATTTAGCAGTTCGGGGAATAGTACCCTATCGTGCTGGGTTGCAATTTCCTATTTGCTCAAAATAATCGAATATCTCTCCGGAATTTCACTCGTATCTTCCAAGCCGAGGCAATGGTCAATGTTTGAAATTGAGGAATCGTGCCTCTACTCTTCGGGTATCAATTTTTCGTTAGACCAAATAGTTGGGCACCCTTTTGTTATTTTCAATTACAAATTTTGAACGTCGAAACAAGAAGATTTTTGGCAATGGACTCGGGTTATTCAAATGTTATTAACAAGAACCACATTTCAAAAACATTTTTAATTTTAGACCAAAGGACAGTATTTAATCAATTTGGTACCAATTTTGGGCGTAATGAGGGTGCTAATCCTTCCTCATACGTAACCGACTCCCGAGCCTATTTTTCTCATATTTTCGTAGACCAAAATTATTGTTTTAATAAACCAAAATGTTTTATTAAAACAACCCAAATTTCTAGGTGATCCGATCACACCTAAACAAAAAAGATTGGTGGCGACTCCATTTTCGCTTTCCAAAAAGTCGATCCATCATTTTTAAAACGAAATAAAAAAATGGTTTCGACAATATGAATGAAGAATGATGATAGTCATAAAGCAAAATAATCATATTCATTAGGGACTACGAGCCAGTATGCAAAACCCTACATGTTTGGTGATGATAAAGATCAAAGACTAGACTCTTGCTTGTGCTGTTTGCTGATTTGAACAGGCAACAATGGGGTGATCTTAGGAAACTTTGGTGAGTGAAATTTCGATTGTTAGTTTTTTAGGATGATAGGTTGAAAGCAAGCCCTAAAACATCCTAGTAATGATTTATATATACAAGGTGTTTTAATACGTTTTACGATTTAGGACAAGTCTTGTTCAGTCTGAGGATGGTATTTAGATAAAACCCTCTAATATTTTAACTGGTCAATAACTGAGTCTATGTTTTCACAGTAGTATGTTCATAGTTTTTGATCTAATATTTTAAATGGCCAATAGTTGAGTCTGTGTTTGATTGAACGTAAAGAGATTTAGTTAGATCAAAATTGCTCATTGATTTGTCTTATTGCATTACTTTGGGATCGCTTCTAAACTATCTTAATGCTACAATTTGTAAGAGCTTGATATGAGATTATTATTTGTGAAGATCATATTATCCATCACCGATAATAATGATTAGCTCTCTCATTGAGAGTGTTTTTCGAAAAAGTAAACAACTGACCATTGGTGTATAAAAATTAGTTAGACAAGTGCACTTGTTAAATTACATCACCCCAATTTTAAAAACTCCCCTTCGCTTGTTAAATTATGTTATCCCTTATTTTTATGGTTTTAATTTTTCCATTCCGTTGGACACAAAATTGCGATAGAGCGAATTGCTTGCTGTTTAAAAATTCTGAATTGAAGATTGTTCTCCACCATACTAAAATCTAGTAGAGTGGAAGGCATCTCTTCACTACTTTTTACTCTATGCTCCAAACCTTCCATTCTTCATTTGAAACTTGTAATGTAAAGAGGAAATAACAAGTAAATCTGAACTAACTCTAAGAATGATAAAAATCAAACAAAACATAATTAACAAAGAAACTCTAAAATACAGTACAAACTAATCTAAATGCTAAAATTACCTCCTAAAACTGTATAAAAATTGTACTAAAACAACTCTAAATATGAAAATTATCTGCCATGAAATGTGCTCCTTTCTTAGAACGGAGATTAAAGCCTCAACTACATAATTAGGAGACGAGGTGAGCAACCACTATGTTACGCCTCGTGGTTTCTATTTGACTATGACAAAAGGATTTATGTCTTCCATAGAAGTGTACGAATTATAGGTAGGCTTTTGGTAATTAATCCTATAAACTACTTTTATTGGATTTAATATAATACCATTTTGGAATAGATATCAAATAGCTAGTTAAATATATGAGTAAGAAATCAACAAGTGTTTGATATAATGATAAGGCATATTGTATTTTCAGGAAAAGTACTTATATTTAAATCCTATAAATAACATTGTTGAGAAAAGTAATCAAAGACCCAAAAAAATTAATTTTTACCGACCGTAAAATTAATATAAAGAATACCTTATATATATATGTATTTCAACATATTTTCTTGCACATTTCTTTAGCCATTACAAGGAAAATCATTGGGATTCCTTGGATGCATGCAAGTCATGGAAGAGGACAAAAAGAGAAATTAGAAATGATGGAATTTTATATATAAGAGAGAGACCACAGTTTACATTACATCTGTTACTGTAGTAAAGCTTACATGTGAATGAATTTAGATACCTAAGAATTTGGGTTTTGGAATTATTAAATTGTGTAGGTTGTTTTAATTTGATCAATTTTAGTTTTTGTATTTTTCGAATTTTGAAATTTTAATCTTGATTAAATGGTAGCAATTAAATGTATTTGGTTAAATTATGTTGTTAGTCTTGTATCATGCGTAAAGTTATAGATTTGTCCATGTTTTCCGATAGGATCATTATTAGTCGCTATATTTTTTTTCAAAATTTCAAACTTAATGCAAACAATAGTTGTTAAATCTATTAATTGATTTTTTTTGTGAGTAGTGGAAACAATGAGTTGACTAGTATTATATATGCGATAATATGTTTGACATATCAAATTTTGAAAATAACAGAACTTAACTTAATGAATTTAATCGTTACCATTTGATTAGGACTAAAATTTTCAAATTCTAAAAATATAAATATTGAAAAGGGCCAAACTAAAATACCGATACTAAATTTACAACTTACACAAAGTACTAATAGGAGAATTTCACCTAATATATTAGAAGAGGAAATTCTTTCAACAACATAGATTCGGCCTGCCTTTTGGGGAAAAGGGTATGGATATAGATCAAGTCCATAAAGGGAGGAAACTGGACTCTAGTAATTCTCCCTCCTAATGTCGATTATTTTGCTTCAAGTGGATTCTGAAAAGATTTTAATACCAGAATTATATTTCAATTTTTATATTTTTGGATTAATAATTTAAAATATATTTTAAAATAATTCAATAGGTTAAGAATATATAATATAAAAATTCTTAAAATTTAAAATAAATATATAAAAAATAATTTATTGGGTTTGACCAATGTTAACAGATATTGATCAACATTTCGGAGCACGATTGGATGACTAGTTTTTGCTTGACTGCATTTTTGGGTTGAGTATCAATATCTCATACCCATGTATTGTTACCTCTTGGTTGAGTATCGATACTCAGACTCTTGGTTCTAGTACATTCAAAGCGAGCAGCTAAAATTTTGAAACAGGAGGCTTGTATTGGTACAAGGCACCTTATTATTGTTACTTGCACTCAAGTATCAGTACTTCCTCTAGAGGATCAGTACTCCGAGACTTTGAGCCCAAAATTAGTTGAAAATTGGTCTAAGCATCAGTACTTTGGTCCCAAGTATCAATACCTAGCTAACAGTAGTGCATTTAGGCCTTCTAATATTGTTTTAAATTCATTATGACTTAAGTTTTTGGTTATATTTATTCATGAATGCCTAATTTGATGATAGATGATTCAACTCCTGCTAAAATGAGTATTTAGTGAAAGTTAGATTCATCGTTGTCACTTTGAAGATGATTGAAATGATTTTTGTCCAATCAGGTTTTTGGATTGGGTAAGGGATGTTACGCATCTCCAAGCTTTTAGAGCTTGGGCTATTCTCTAAATAGCATACGAAGACACTGTTACTATGAAACAATTCAAACATCAGATGTTTGTTTTCAGGTTTGAATTTTTTAAAATGTCATGAAGAAACAATTTCTAATTTTTATGCTAAATTATGTGACATCTCTAACCAAGCTTTTGCTCTTAGTGAGGAGCATTCAAATGCCAAGCTGGTTCAAAAGGTTTTAGGATATCTATATGAACAATTTGTGAAATGTGATTGCTATAGATGAGGCAAAGGATATTGATACAAGAGTCAAAATTTAATTTTCAAAATGACCTTTCAGTATTTGGTACTTATATGTAATTCGATCATTCCATAAAAATATCCCCAATAAGCTAAAAAGTTCGGTACAACGTCTACCTTCGCTTATCAATGTTAATCTTGCAATTGCTTTTATTAACCTAGACTAATTGTCTTTGCCAAGAACTTGTGATTAATACAAGTCAAGAGCATACAGGATATGTCCTCTCATATCAGTTAGGGTGATTTATCCTCACTGGGCCACTTCCCACCTTTATATGCCTTATATCATACCCAAGACATCTTACCTTAAGCATTTGCCATTATGGATCTATTTCGTGATGAATCCAAGCATGACACTCAACATATAAGATAAGTCGGTGTCACATGGTCTAAAGATTATTTACACTACTGACACATGGAAGTATTGCTATAGAAACTTACATGAAATATCAAATAGAACTCTTATAACGAGTAATGTTTAGTGTATTTGTCACACAGCAAGCACTCACATGTTATCTTCAAGTATCTTGTACTTCAACTTATAAAATTAATTCCATGCATCCACATGCATGTAAGCTTAACACGTACTGTCAACTTAAGCATTATCGATGTTTTGTCTCAATAATGCGATGGACAAGAAAAATTTAAAAATCACGAATTTAATTACAATTCCCTTTCAAAATCATATGTATTTCCTTGAGCTTTATCTATATAGATTGTAAATGTCAATTTTATTATAGATTTTACAATAAAAATATATTTACTCCAAAATACTAAATGGGGATTACAAGCTAATCACCATTTGACTTGTACTATCTTTACTATATTTCTTTATAAAACCAAATAAGTACATAAATTTTTAAAGGATCTTTTTTCTTATTATTGTTATTATTGTTCAGACAAGCACGTGATAATTAATGTAGCATTATAACGAATAAATTAGGGGTGTTTAATCGGTTAACTGACTGGTTAACTGACTCGGACAACCATTAACCGAATTAATCGACTCTTTTAAACCTTTAACCGTTAACTGAACCGAAAGTTTTTCAAAAAAAATTAACCGAAGCGAACTTTTTCGGTTAATTCAGTTGGTTAACCGAATTAACCGAAATTTATATATTTTTATTTTTGGTTAAAATAAATATAAAACATATCAAAAATTAACCGACCGATTAATTTATATTTCTAAAAAATTAACTGAACCAACCGAATATTTATATATTATAATATTATTTATTAAATTTGGTTAATTTGGTTAATCAACCGATTTCGAACCGAATTAACCGTTAACCGAACTTCCAAGAAATTATTAACCGACCTCCGACCTAATTAATTCAGTTAACCGACTGATTAACTGAATTTGGTCTGTTAACCAAATAAATTCGGTTTTACCCGAAATTTGCACACTCCTAGAATAAATAAGACTTTTTGTTTTTTTTAAAAAAATGTGTTCTTTTTTTCATGTCCATTTTATATTTTATGTTTGAGGTTTGTGGCTGTCTCTTCCAAAATTCGAACTTAAATCTTTCTTTTAAAAATACAACATGACTTTCTTTTAAAAATACAACGTGACTTACCATTATACCTAAATATTTGTTAATTTTTTTTCCTAAACATAATGTGGGTGTCTCCATCCATCTGATTCATGGTATACTTCAACTTGATTATTTCTTTATATTATATGATTCATTGCCGATTATAATAATATAGATCCCATCACAACTGACTATTATTATTATTGTTTTGTTCAATTAATGCTTATGTTTAAACCACCTAGTTTTTTTCTTTTTATTTTTGTTCACAGTTTCAACGAATTTTATTATTCGAAATGCATGCCTTAATGTATATACCATAATTTCAAATATAATTTAATAATGTAATAATATCGATACCAACATAATTTAAAAATGTGTTTTATTTTGTAAACAATTTTTAATTTAATGACAATAGTATTATGTTATAAACATAAAATTTGAATTTGATTTCAAACAATTTTATTCCCTTCCACGATCATAAAAGAAATAATATATTTTTATTTTTTTTAAAATTGTTTTATTATATTTTAATTACTATTTACAATATATTTACAACAAACACATATATTAATTTTAAATATTCATAATTTGGATCAGTTTTACTTTACAAATAATGGCTTCAAATATTTAAATCCACGATATTATTGTAAATAATGGGGATTATAAAATATAATTGGATTGAAAATTAGAAACTAAAATAAATATGAAAAATATTCAAACTTAGCATAGAGTAAATATAAACGGAATACACATGATTTATATGTCGTAAGACTCAAATTTGAGATGTTATTCAAGTACAACCCACATACCTACAATACTAAATAATCACATAGGCTGTTCATGTATACAAAGTTCTTAGAATCAAATTGGATAAACCACCAATTCTAGATTCGATTTGTTTGTTCAATCTAATTAATTTTACCTATTCAATTTAATAAATTATTAAAAAAAAGAAAAAGAAAAACTAGTCCAAAAAGTCAATTGATCTAACTTTTCATTTTAATTGATATTTCAATTTACTTTAATTCAATTTGTGTAATCTAATTTTAAAAACGATATTTATAAATTAATCCATGTTTTGGAAATGATGCGAATACTCCAATGTTTGGGTGATGTAATAATCAAATTTCGATGAAAATAATAATAAAAAATGGATAAACTTTTGTGAAGGAATCATTAGAACTCAAATATTATAAAAAAATTATAAGTTTAGGTGCAGCATTTGTGAAAGAAAAAGTCAAATAGTGTTGGCTAACGAATAAGAAATCCCATTTATTTTTTATTCTTTTATTAATTTATTATTAAGGGGTGCACTAAACCAAACTTAACAGTTGCAATTTCCAAACATTTTCCGAATTTAATTAATTAATTAAAATGATAATATATAATATGAATTTATGATGCTACACCCAACACCGTGAACCCAAAATCCACTCATCATTTCACCTCAATAAATACCAATATAAGCACCAAGGGAAACATGATAGAATTTACATTTCTTTTTATCTTTTAAAACATGTCATTTTGAGTTTTAAGATTCGATATTGTTGTTTATATAGGAGGACATAGGTTTGAATGTATTGAAGTTTATTTATACTTCTATTTAAGGATTGCAGATTGCATAGAGACTATGAATAGTTCTAAACAAATATATTAAAAACATGTCATTTAGTAAATTTAAAATAAATTATTTTAAAATAAGTTGAAAGAATATTCTTGCCTTAGTGCAAGCGTTTTCTTAAACAATGCAAAGTTACGAATTATTTTAAGAGTTGGAATTAAATTGTAAGTAAGAGTTAAAATGTAATTTTATTATTTTAATAATTTATATTTTTATAAGTTTTAAAGGGTTAAATAAAATTTTATCACTTTTTGAGGTAAATTACAATTTTACTATATTCTAATTTAAAATTTTATGATTTTTATAGGACCAAAAGTTAAATTTATCATTTTAGGATTTTTAACTCACATTTTGCGTTAGATTAATTAATTTCGGGCTAAATTGTAAACTTAACATTTAAAGATTACAATATGCTCCAAATGTCTGCACAGTTTACATATTTAGAATAAAAACTAGAGTAACCAACAAATTTAGGATGCAATGGCAAGACATATTATATTCCTAAGAGAAAAATATAGTTCGAACCTTGAAGAAGGCATTATTGGGAGAAATAGTCATAAACCCCGAACATGAACCATAAAATGAACATGAAAAGTGCAAAAAAGGAGATTGAAAGATTTTGGTCAACCATCCCTACAAAACAACTACTCGTTTTTATAATGACAGAATGTGTCTCATTATAAGCATCAATCTTATGCATCCTACAAAAATAGCACGATAATAAGTTTGTCACATTAAGATTACCAAACATGAAACCTTCCTTATAAATACTCTTGTTACGATGCAGAAATGATTGACCCTTAAGCATTCAAGTCTCTTCATTATCCTCGACATACCCTTTTGCAACCTTAATCCCTTCATTCACTTACCTCCTCTGTCTCTTTGCTGAGGCCATCAGAATCACCACATCCTTCTCTATGTGTTACACCCTTGTTGATACCCAACATCAACACAAATAATAGAATTGATGCGACACTTGCTGGTCTACCATACCAGAAAAGGGTTATATCAAGCATTTTGCGGAAAACGACCTCAGAAATAGAGATACCAACCATTGTTCCCCCACCATGGTCAACCATTGTTTAGATAAAAGGGTTGGAGTAGCCATTAGCCAATAAAGCTTTGGAGTAATGGTTTTCCCACAGAAATTTCCAGGTCACTTTCAAAGAAGGTGAGGCCAATTACAAAGTAAAAGCCATTAAAAAAGCTTTATATAAATTCCTGAGAGAGACAAAATAAAAAAATTCATGCACGTGGAAATAAAGGTCGAATAGGAAACTTTCAAACCACCTCCCTCAATAAATATTAAAATTTTATATTATTTTCACTGTGTTTCAAGCATATGCAAAGACCCATAGACCATCATAGTATCATGATTTGATAATGACCCAACACCAACAGATCCAATAATTTAAGGTACACCATCATTTTCTAGTAAAATCTTCATTTCCATACCTCGTTGAAGATTTTTACTTCAAGCTCTTTCTCTCTATATATACATACACCATAGCACTTGCATCTCTTAAAACTTGTAGACCCTTCATTTTTCTTCTGGTTTTCAATCCATTGGCAGCATTAAGTGTTGAAGAATATGAGTTCAGAGGATTTAGGGACTGATAAAGTTCCCCATAGTTGTCCATTAAGTGGACCTTTAAACAAAAGGGTAGCAAGGAAAGGTGCTCGGTTCAACGTCCCGGATTCGAGCTCATCGAAAGACGATGGCTACGTTGAGATTACCCTCGATGTTTGCGATGATTCGGTGGCGGTTCATAGTTTAAAAGCTGCAAATGGAGACGATTTGGAGCAAGACCCAGAGTTGGCTTTGCTTGCCAAAGGTCTTGAGAAGCGAACTACTTTGGGTTCATTAATGGCGAGGAATGCTTCGGCTAAGATTAGGCAAGTGGGTCATGAATTGAAGCGTTTAACATCGTTCACCAAGAAGCCAGCTCGGTTCGATCGGACGAAATCCGCTGCGGCTCATGCTTTGACAGGACTTAAGTTCATAAGCAAGACTGATGGTGGACATGGATGGGCAGCTGTTGAAAAACGGTTTGATGAAATTACTGGTTCGAACAATGGGTATTTGCCTCGTTCACAGTTTGGGGAATGTATAGGAATGGAGTCGAAGGAATTTGCAGGGTTGCTGTTTGATGCACTAGCTCGAAGACAAAACCTTCATGGGGATTCAATTGATAAAGTTCACCTTAAATACTTTTGGGATCAGATCTCGAATCAAAGCTTTGATGCTAGGCTTCAAACTTTCTTTGACATGTAAAATTTGCTTATTCTTTTTTCACATTTTCTCGGATTAAATGTTCATCAATAAGCTTTATATACACCTTAACTTACCTTCTGAGTTAAGTGTTTGATAAAATGCCAGGGTGGATAAAGATGCAGATGGAAGAATAACTGAAGAGGAAGTCAAAGAGGTATGCTATGCCATGCCATGCTCTAAGCGAGACATTTGATTTTTGCTGATCTGATTCCGAGTTGGGTGGATCGAGTTACGTGTTTGGTCAATTTCGGGTTCAAGTACTATATGCTATCATTTTTGGGTTTGAGTTTTCGGGTGTGAAGTTTTAAGTTTTTGGGTTGAGCTAATACGAATTTAGATCATTTCAACTTCGGGTCACTTTCAATTACAAGTTCATGGTTATTTAATGTTGAGTTTTCATTTTAAAGTTCGGATTCTTCCGATTTTGATCAATCTTGATTAGGGTAAATTTGAGTTAAAGTTGTTGTCTTTTATGGTAAAATTGGATTGAGTTGGGTGGTCAAATTGGACCGAGTTGGGTGTGGGCAGGGGCAGGGACAAGCTAAAAATTGGTTTAGAGGTAAGAGATGAATCATAAATTATTGAAGGGTAAAATGTAATTTTACAATTATATTAACATATAATTTTATAAAAATTTAAGAGACTAAATAGAAAATTTACCATTTTTGAGCCCTTTGATGGAGCTTCCATCTCTCGGTGTGGATTTAGGTTGATTGGACAGGTCAAGTCGAGTTGGGTGAGAATTGATAGGTATAAATGCAGCCTATGTTGTTTGAATTTAAATATAGTGTTGAATATGGATATGTTTCCTCTATCTAAAATAGAATGAAAAGATTGATATATAAAACCAAAAAGTTGACCATATAGTATGTTCCTTAGAGTAACTATTCTATATCTAACTGTTAATTTACTTTCACAGATTATAAGCCTCAGTGCCTCTGCAAACAAACTCTCAAATATCCAGAAACAAGCTGAGGAATATGCAGCTTTGATTATGGAAGAATTAGACCCTGACAATTTGGGATACATCATGGTAAGATTCAAGAAATTCCCTTACAATTATTGTTGGCTTTTGTGTTTTAAATTTTTTTTTGGTTAAAATGTGTTATAAGTCCCTATAATCTTTGTAAATTTGGAATTTAGTCTATGTACTTTTGTTTCTAAGAATTTAGTCCCTCTACTTTTTAGGTTTCAAAATTCAGCTCCAACTATTAATCCTGTTAAAATTACTTTATTAAATTTAAATTCATTACAATGTCATTTTTTAGTTACAATACTACCAAGTGAATAATTTTTTTTTCTATTTTAAAATGTTACACTGACAAATTTAATAGTGTTAATAATTGAACTTAAATTTTGAAATCTAAAGAGTAGAGGAACTAAATTCCTGAAAATACAGATACAGGGACTAAATTTCAAATTTATGAAGAATAGAGGGATCTATGACATACTTTAACCTTCATCTTTTGAATTCAATTCCATGACCAGAATTCTTAAACTTTAAACCAGATAAATAACCTGGAAATGCTTCTTCTACAAGCACCAAACCAATCTGTAAGAGGAGAAAGCCGAAACCTGAGCCAAATGATAAGCCAGAACCTTAAGCCTACACATGACCATAACCCACTGAGGAGATTCTATAGGGGCACCAGGTATTTCTTGGTAGATAACTGGCAAAGAGTTTGGGTGATGGCTTTATGGATTGCGGTTATGTGTGGCCTATTTACATACAAATATATTGAATATCGAAGACGAAAAGATGTATTTGATGTGATGCGGCATTGTGTTTGCTTTGCCAAAGGTGCAGCTGAGACACTTAAATTGAATATGGCTTTGATTCTGCTACCGGTCTGTCGTAACACCATCACCTGGTTAAGGAACAAGACAAAGCTAGGTGTTGTAGTTCCCTTTGATGACAACCTCAACTTCCACAAGGTAATACAGACGTTTATCTAACTTAAGAGTTATTGCTTACATGTTGGAATTAGGTAAAAGAACTATGGAGGCTCCTATATTAGGAGTAGATTGTGTTTCTAATAGAAGGATCAATTTGTCCTTTGATCTAATGTACAGGGACTAATCTGTCCATTTTTGAAATCTAACTCCTAATACTATGGCCTCTATGGTACTTTTACCGTTGGAATTACAGAATGAATTGTGTTTATTTGAATGCTTTGGTACAGGTTATAGCAGTTGGGATTACAATTGGGGTTGGAATACACGGAATAGCTCATTTGGCGTGCGATTTCCCTCGCCTGCTTCATGCCACACCTGATCAGTATAGACCAATGATAAAATATTTTGGGAAACAACACACGAGTTACTGGCATTTTGTTAGGCATGTAGAAGGAATTACTGGGATTGTAATGGTGGTGTTAATGGCTATAGCTTTCACGTTAGCCACACCGTGGTTCAGACGGGGTAAGATGAAGAACCTTCCCAAGCCTCTCAAGAAGCTTACAGGCTTCAATGCCTTTTGGTATTCTCACCATCTATTTGTCATTGTTTATACTCTTCTTATTGTCCATGGAATTAAGCTCTTCTTGACCGATAAATTTTGCAAGAGAACGGTAAGCAATGACCACAAATTCGAGTTACAAAGAACTAAGTTCTGTAATAAACATATCTGTTGAACTTTATTTGTGTTGAACATGGCAGACTTGGATGTACTTGGCAATTCCAGTTTTCCTTTATTTATGTGAAAGATTGACCAGGCTGCTTAGATCAAGCATCAAGGCTGTTGCAATACAGAAGGTAAGCTAATTGTCATTATACATAATCCAATCAGTAGCAGTACTATAAAGGCATCTGTATTAGGAGTCAAATTATATCTTACTCTCTCTACTCAAAAAATGTACAAACTAATTATTCTACATTAGTTCAAAGAATATAATGGTCATTTAATATTAAAATTTCTATCTATTTGTACGATCAGAAACTGGTGTGACCGATGGAATAACTAACTAGTGATACATGGCATGCCACTGTACATCATACTTATATACATGGATAAAATTTTAATAGTAGTAATGGATGAAAATTTTAATAGAAGGATCAGTTTGCTCTTTGATTTAACATACAAGACTACTTTGTCTAATTTTTGAATAAAGAGGGCAAAATGTAATATAACTTCTAGCACAAAAGCTTCATGATACTTTTACCTAATCCAATGCAATATTTAATAAAATTATCATGGTTTCTAATTCAGCCCGTGAAAATTTGCAGGTTGCAGTTTATCCTGGAAATGTACTAGCACTTCACATGTCCAAACCACATGGTTTTCGATACAAGAGTGGACAATACATGTTTGTCAATTGCGCTGCGGTGTCTCCATTTGAATGGTAAGTCTTAGACTTATTCAGAACATGGTTCAGACATAGCCTTGTAATTGGTTTTGTTTAACTTCTTTTTCTAACATGATAATGATTTGGTTACATGGAAACAGGCATCCATTTTCGATTACTTCTGCCCCTGGAGATGACAATCTCAGTGTTCATATAAGGACTCTCGGTGATTGGACACGACAACTTAGGACCGTATTTTCAGAGGTAAGTTACCCGAGTTTTATGAATAAAGGGTAGGGATATGTTGCACGAATTAATTAAAGGTCTATTTATTTGCATATAAAATATTTTATAGAAAATATTTTTTGTGTTTATTTTAAAAAAATAGTTTGGTCAACAGAAAATAACTTATAGTCAAGAAAAAATAAGTTATTTTTCCTGTAAAATTACTTACCCTTTTGAAAAGCATAAGTCATTCTCCGGAAAAGAGCTAATCTAGAGATAATTTTATTTTTTATAAAAATTACCTTAAATCAAGCTTAATATTATTATATTTATTATAAATTTTATTTTTATTTTTAAAAATATTTAAAATATTATATTTTTCAATATTATTATACATACTTTTAATTATTTATATGTAGTCATATAATAAATTATTAATATAATTTATTATTTTAATAAGTTATTTAATATTTCAATTTTATTTTAATAATAAATTTTAAAAATAATAATTTTAAATAATATTATTGAAAATATTCAATATTAATATTTAATAATAAATATTTATTACAATTATAAATATATTAATAATAAATGTTTTGTAGTATAAATGTTAAAATATGTCATAAATCTATGTACACTTTACTGATTTGTAATTTAGTCCTAGTACTTTTATTTTCAAGAATTTAGTCCCTTTACTTTTCAAATTTAAAAATCAAGTCTAATTGTTGATATCGTTAATTTTTTTGTCAATTTTGTTGATGTCACATTTTAAATAAAAATACTCACTTAGTAGTCATATAATTAAAAATGACTTTGTAATGAATTTAAATTTAACATAATATTTTTAATATATGCAAAACAATGTAAAATATAAAATTATAGATAAAAATAAATTCAATTAAACAATGAAAAAATAAGAAAATCTCAAATGTATGTTTGTTTAATTGAGAATAAATTTTATGAAATATTTTAAAGAAATCTACTAAATAACGTAAAATATTTTACACAGATTCATCTAAATACCAGAAAATATTAGCTTTTCCAGAAAAGTAAATTATTTTCTAAAAATTATTTTCCGGAAGTTATTTTCAATGAAACAAACGGAAGCTAAACTTTAGTTTTATAATAGGGTTAAATTACTATTTGGGCCTAAATTTGGCAACCATTCTCTGAACTTTATTTTATTCAAGTTAGATCTTGAACTAGAGGCTTGAACTAGACAACTATTCTCACATTAGAGCTTGAATTTTTGTTTGTCCAAATTAATCATTGAACTTGATAATTGTTTCCACACAGAAGCTTGAACTAGACAACTATTCTCACATTGGAGCTTGAATTTTTGTTTGTCCAAATTAATCATTGAGCTTGATAATTGTTCCTGCATTGGGGCTTGAACTTCACAAATTTCAAAGAAATATTAGGGATTAACTTGAGTAAAAAATGTTCAGGCCTCTAATGGGAACAATTGTCAAGTTTAGAGTCTAAATTGAAAAAAAAATGTAAACCCCAATATGGGAATCATTGCCAAATTCCAGCCTCAATATAAAAATAGTTGCCAAGTTCAAGCCCCCAAAAATGATTTAACCCTTTAAAATATATCTTGTTTTTCAAGGTTGAGCAGTTGAGGCTGTTAAGCCATCTATTTAGCAGACATATTTAATATCCTAACTACTCCATAATAAGACTTTTAATGTTGGAAATGTTGTTAAGGCTGCTGAGATTTAGGTTGAATTTGTTTTTTTCCAGGTGTGTCAACAACCTACTGATGGGAAAAGTGGCCTCCTTAGAGCTGATTGCTTGCAAGGAACTAACAACCCAAAGTAAGTCATAAACTCATGATTAACTTTAGGGTTAAATCATTATTTGCTATTTAAACTTGACAATTTTTCTCATATTAGAGTTGAAATTTTTTTTTGTTCAAGTTAGACCCTGAACTTAGCAATTATTCCATTATTGAGACTAGGACTAAGCAACTGTTCCCAAATTGGAGTTTGAACTTTTTTTTGTTGTCTAAGTTAATCTCTAAACTTGACAATTATTCACATATTGAAGCTTGAAATTCAATTGTTCCCTATTGAGACTTGAACTTTAGAGTTTTCAAGGACTAGGGCAAAAAAAATTCAAGCCCTAATATAAGAATAATTGCCAAATTCAAGGCCTAACTTAGATAAAAAAAAAGTTCAGCTCTAAAAAAGTGACTTAACCATTAACTTCATCAACATCTTTTCTTCTTTCTATTTCATATGTTGCTTGGATTCTTCATTTTTCTTTCAAGTACCCCATATCCGACACATGGATATGGGATATGTAAGAATCCAACAGGTACTTTAAAAAACTCAAAGATTCTAACCATACCCTTTCCATATACATACCCAAATACTAGTAGCATAATTTGGATCTATAGGCTTAAATTAGAGGTTCTTGCTACATGTATATACATGACGAGGCACTACCCTTGGAAATATCTATGTCTCATGAGTGTTCTTCTGTATCTGATTCATGAAGTAAATTATTTTGTTTGAAAACAAACAAAAGCGGTTACGAAAAAGCTAATTATGAGGAAAAAGCTATGGCAAGATGAATGAATGCTCAGAAACCTTCCTTGATGGAGGTTGAGATGGCCTCAGAACGGTATAAGTCGGGTCAATTCGATTTTTACGATTTCGGTGTCATTTCAAATTTGAATAATTCGAGTTTTTATTATTTAGGGTTTGAGTCATTTTAGGTTGAAAGCATTTGGGTTAGCCAGTGGGGTTTTTGAGTTTAAGTAAATTTGGATAATGATCATGTCAGATTATTTGCTCAGGTAATTTTAGGTTTAAGTTATCCAGGTTTGGATCATTTTGGATTTGAGTTATTTAAAATTATCTAGATGATGTCATTTTTGAATTTGGATTGAATACCTCCAGTTAACTTTTTATGCTTGCTAATGGTGAAAATGTTGTTTCGTCACATGATAAATGATATGCTAACAACATGATCTTCAACCTCACTGGTAAATTTGAACAGTTTCCCACGAGTTCTAATCGACGGACCATACGGAGCACCGGCACAAGACTACAAGAAATACGAAATCGTTTTGCTAATCGGATTGGGGATCGGAGCAACCCCCATGATCAGCATTGTCAAAGACATAGTGAACAACATCAAAGCCAAGGAAGAACAAGAAGATGAAGAAGAAGAAGATAAGATGAATGCCCTTGAGAACGGAAATGGAGCAGCTATTAATAAAACCAGTCTCTCAAACTCCAAAAGAAGGCTAGAAAACTTCAAGACAAGGAGAGCATACTTCTATTGGGTGACAAGGGAACAAGGATCCTTTGATTGGTTCAAAGGAATAATGAATGAAGTAGCTGAAATGGACCGTAACCGTGTGATAGAACTCCATAACTACTGCACCAGTGTATACGAAGAAGGCGATGCTCGTTCAGCTTTAATCACCATGCTTCAAGCACTCAACCATGCTAAGAACGGCGTCGATGTTGTTTCGGGTACAAGAGTAAAATCGCATTTTGCCAAGCCTGATTGGCGCAGGGTCTATAAGCAAATTGCTGTTAATCACAACAATGCTAGAGTCGGTATGTACACTGAAACTATTGCAGCTTTTTTCTATTGTTGTTTTGCTTCTAGTTCCTGATAAATTGATGTTGAATGGCAATGGCAGGGGTGTTCTATTGTGGGGCACCAGCGTTAACAAAGGAATTAAGGCAACTAGCTTCGGATTTCTCGCGCAAGACCTCCACCAAGTTTGATTTCCATAAAGAGAATTTTTAGATGAGATTTTCAGGAAGTGATAAAATTCGGTCACATCATCCATTTTCGAATCAACCAGTACAATTCTTAATTTAAGACTGATATAACCGATTAAGTTAACCGATTTAGTCCAATTATTTTATTCAAAAAACAATGTCTTCAGATCCGAAAAAGAAAAGCCGAAAGGAAAAAGAATGTCTAATTACGATGATCCCCCGTTGTAATATGGTCTCAACTGTATAAAGATGTTCGCTTTGTTGATTGTCTACATGTTTTTCTTCTACACCAAAAAAGAATAAGACTCTTTAAAAAATTAAAATAATTTAATTTTTATCATTTATCGAAAACAATTGATCACAACATTAGTTTTTCTCATCAATTATACATAAATTTCACTAATATGATAATAAACTAAAGTAAATGTATAAACTTTAAAGCTGAATATGTTTAATTTTTAAAATTAAAACTAAAATAATAATATATAAAAATTAAAATTATTATTATACTAACTTATATTATATACAATTAAAATTAGTTATATTTAATTATTTACTTCATTAGAAGGATTAATTATTCCAATTTCTTTGAAAGAGATTTAAGAAAAACTAAAGTAAACAACTCAAAATAATTAATATAACAAATGATGTTTATAATTTGATTGGAATGAATCTGATTTCCTTAATACCAAAGGAGTATCATTTTGGACACTAATGGGAGGTAAGTGGTATAATAAAAATATTTCAATTGAGTTAAAGGCTGTATTTTTCTTTGTTTTAGCAGGAAAAAACCAAAACCAACTAAAAAATATCATTCCAACTCAAGTGAAAAAGCACATGCGGATAACCACTGAAGCAGACAAGCATGGATGTACTAAATGGGGAGAAAATATATAAAACTTTTCTGACTAGTTATAACAAAATTCTACAAGTTCCAGCATATCCATTAAGGTTGGGGGTTTCAACACCATCATACCATAAACTTCAACTCCCTCTACTTGGTTTTTGCTTTTTGAGGCACATGACATGAAAAACTGTCTCTGTTTACACTCTTCAATTAATACAATCTAATAATGTTTCATCAAGTAAAACTAAAAAAAAAAAAATCACCAGGTACCGTGAATGTTTCAGCTATGAAGACCACCTCTAAAGCCCAAAAATTTGCCCATACTAAAAACAGATTATCACCATTCACCTCTGTTTTAAGTGTCACGCCTCCTCCTGCGAGGAGGAGCAGCGGTTCCTTCTTTCTCTTCTTCTTCTTCTTCTTCTTCTTCTTCTTCAGCCTTTTCTCCACTGGTTGATTGATTGTTTGATGTCTCAGCAACCTCCGGTTTCTTCTCTACTTTTGGCTGCACAACAATTAATCAATTGAGTAAGACGAAAAGCTACGGGAAGAATGAAATGCAAACATATAGACCAAAAAGATTGATTCGGATTTCTTACTTGCTTCTTGCCACCGAAAAGAAGTCTGAAGAGAACTGTGAGCATAATCACCAAAATGGAGACGATGACACCAATGGTGATGTTTGGCTGTTTCTCAGCCTTCTCAATGAGATCCTAAAAGAGAAACAATATTTCAGAGGGATCTCACTAATGAATAGTGATTTGCATATGATGGAGCATATTTGAGATTTAACTTACAAGGATTTGAAGCTTGTATTCACTTAAGAAAGGAATATCAGCAACCTTGTAAAGGACATCAAAGACCTTCTTCTGCAGGAAAGGAATTACCAACTTTAAAGTGTTATTTGGATGAGACTTAGGAACAGACCAACAATAACAAAGTAACCTTGCCAATGCATTACCTGGACGGCTGAAAGTCCATCTGAATCAGTGGACTCATCCTCAGCCTTCTGTTTTTCTTTCTCAACCTCAAACTTAGGCTTCCATGTGGTCTCCCTGTATGACTCAGCAACCTTGTCATTTTTGGCAATCAAAATATTGTCAAACAATATGCCATCTTGCATTGTCCAAATCTCAATACCAACAGCAGCAATAGGCTCAAAGTCAGGCTTATCAAGCTCAAAGTAGTCGGGGTTTGGAATCTCTTGAGGCTTCCAAATACCCTTGTAATTGGGGTTATCAATTAGTGGAGCAGACCATTTTCCCTTGTAAGCTGGATTCATCTTCATTGGCCTCTTCCATTCACCACAACCAGGGGCTGTCTCACACTTCGGGTTATCAATTTTGGGGGCTTCCCACTCACCATCCTCTTCATCATCCCAATCTTCTGGCTTGGTTGCCTCAGGATCATCTATCTCCTCAGGCTCATCATCTAACCATCCTTCTGGTTTCACAGCCTCCTCATCTTCAATTTCCATGGGAGCATCCTCATCCCAATCATCCGGCTTTACAGCATTTGGGTCTGGAATTTTGGCTCTCTCATCCCAGTCCTCAGGTTTCTTATCGTCTGGATCAGGAATCGTCTTAGCAGGGATAAGTGGTGGCTCAAAATCATCAGCTGAGAGGAAGTTAGCCTTCTTTTTCTCTTCTCCATCAATCAGAATTCTAACCTCATTGTCAGGCTTCAAGATCGCAGTGTACACATGAGTAAGCTTGTCAGATGGGACAGAGGGTGGATATTTAAGATGATGTTCGACATATTCCCCACTTTTAGGATTCTTATGCTTCAAGATGAAGTGAACCTTGTTTGTGGCTCCACATTTGTCAGGTCCAAACATGATAGAGTAAGGGGATTCATTGTCAAATTCCTTAGCCTTCCATCCAGCCTCTTGAGGACGAAGGTATTTCAAATATGCACCACCACATTCAAGCCCATTCTGAAAGCGAGTCTCAAACTGAAGCACAGTGCTTCCATCCTTGAGACTCACAGGCTCATTGAGCTCCTTCACTATCGCATACTTCCGTGCCTTCTCGCTCACAAGAAGCCCGTAGTCATCATGTCCTTCGCTCTTCGAATGTTTCCATACACCTGCAACCCCCAGAACACCATCAATATATACCTTTCAACTCCCTAAAACATCTAATAGGCCAATGGGTGTGTCATTTCATATCACACTTAAAAAGTAAAGGGATACTGATAACAAAAAGGCCAATGGGTAACTATATGATTTCTTTTAAATCTTGAATGGCTATGAATGCAATTTGTATAAACATCAGAGAAGCAAAATTGGAACTTTGGATCCAAGTGAACAAAGAGGTGCATTAAATGGCAAACAAGAACAAAAAGCCCAAAAAGCTCTAAGGCAGTTAATCCCGCATTAAAAGGTGGATTATGAATCCTAAACTTCAGCTCAGGATCGAAGAAATGGTGGATTATAAAGCATAAACATTATTAAATATTTGATCACTACATCTACTTTCCCCAAAGATCAAATTTCTATCCATATTTTAGATTATTAATTTCTTTAAAACCCCTCACTAACTCTACTTGAATAGCAAATATCAAATCAGGTTGAAACGTTTATATTGTGGTTAAAATATAATGTTAGACCCTGTACTTTGACAAAATTTGAGATTCAATCCCTGATCTTAAAAGGTTAGAAATGAAGTCCTCCAACTTTTTTGATTTAAAAATCTCAGAAAATCAATAAAATCATAAGTAATTTCTGTCAAAATTTGTCAATTTGGCATATTGATTAAGCTACCCTAATGTGAAGTGCCATATGATTGAAAAAAAAAAAAAACATGTTACTTAAACTATCGGACTAAAATATTTAAACTAAAGAAAAATAAGAGGACTAAATTTTTAACTTTTAAAAAATAGGGACTAAATCTCAAATTCTATAAAAGTAGAGGCACTAATATAGCATAACCTTAAATTATTTTTTCAGGATATTATCTTTTCTAGTAATACAATAACAAGCTCCACAATCAATCAACACTTCTAAACACCTAAAAACCAGCATGAAGAAAACAGATCCATAAAATATTCAACCGAGGAAACCCTATAAATAGAAACATAAAATCATTTTTAAAAAACTCACCTTTGTAATCATCTTTATCGGACACGATCCATCGTCCGTCAAAAGGCTCATCAAATGAGTCATAAAAGACCTAAAAATAACCCACAAAAACAGGAAGTCAATCTAGCTTTCAATTTCCACAGTTTCAAATAAATCTCAACAAAATCAAGGGTTTTAAAAAGTAGAAAATTAAATTACCGTATCATCATCAGCGGCGAAGCAAAGGGCTTGAAATGAAGCGAAAGCTAGTAAAAGGAGAAGAGCAAAACGCCCCATAATCTTCGATCTAAAAACCCTAAACTCAAACTATTGAAGTTCTTTTACCCCTTCTTTTCGATCTGAATCTAAATCTGCCATCAATTGTGTTTGCCCTTTTTTATATATAGATCTTCGGGATACTGGCGTCGACTTGTTTTACCCAATGATAATACGTGCCACGTGAAATTAACCAATGGGTTGTTGCCACGTATACAAATCCACGAACATCGCGAAGGATTTTTTTTTTTCCCCAAAATGTACAGTTGGTCATTTAAGTGTACGCTTTTTTGATAAACTACAACCAAGTCACAAATTAGTAATAAATTTACGTTTTGGTCACTTAATTTTAAAAAAAGACGAATAATTATTAAACTATTTGACAATTTTCATTTAAGTCACTAAACTATTTAAAAGATTTCATTGAATTCACTAAATTATTTGAAAATTTTCATTTAAGACACTGAACTATTTGAAAGATTTCATTAAGTCGCTATTAAGTTTTTTTTTTTAGAAAAGTATGACTAGTAAGCTCAAAATAATGAATTGATGATTCATATGGTAGATTAGTATCCATCAACAAGTAAAAAAACATGCCTTAAATCCAAGCTGATTTGACGATCAATATCGGAAATCAAAGAAAAAATCTATTTAAATTTTGATTCATAGATTCATGACGTTTAAAATTTGTTTCATAAAAAAAATGAACTATAGAATAAAATGGGAATGAGTGCTCTCGATTGGTATATGTGGTACAAACAAAGAACGCCATACTATAGCGATTTCAACAATCCAATTACCTAAATGAAATCTTTAGAATAGTTTAATGACTATTTTATAATTTTTGAAAGTTAAGTGATCAAAACGTAAATTAGCTAATAATTCAGTGACCCAGGGTGTAATATACCCTTATTATTTACTTTTGAATTTTGGTATAATTGTGGCCTTGGTCTATGTAAATTTGTAATAATTTTTCTTATACTTAAAATTGTAATAAGTTGATTTTTTTACTATGATTAATATTACTTATTATTCCAAATCAATAACACTATTAAAGAATTTCTTTAGTAAGCTAATATGAAATTTTAATGAAAAATATTCCAAATTTTATATCTGTAAGCCATTTTTTTGTCTTCAAACGGAACGAAAATGAATAACGCAATCAAGTTTCTTTAATTGGGTTACTGGGTTTTTACTGTCTCTTTTCTCAATTTGTAGGGAGGAGGAGGAGGAGGACAGGGTGATTTTTATTTTATTAAATATTAATATATTTATATTTATTTAATGTTAATGTTAATATAATTTAAAATTTTAATTTATTATTATAATTTTTGAAAAATATTTTTCTTATTTATATATTTTAATTTTATATATTATTATTATTTCTTGTCAACAATATTTTTATTTTTATATATTTTAAAATTTATTTTTTAATATTTATGTATTTTTTAGTTTTTAAAATTAGGATCAATTTGAGATTATTTGTAAATTTTGAGATTTAATTTTTAAATTTATGACTAAATTGATATTAATATGTAAAAGTTGAAGGTTAAATTTGTTATTATATTATTTTTTAACTGACACATCACTTGTCATTTGTGATTTTAACGAGAATGATCAAAATGGTTGAATTATATGACGTGGTGCTTAAATTACAATCTTTTTATTTTGAATGTATAAAATGAAATTTTTTATATAGTTATGTAACTATTGTATAGTTTACTTAAAATAACTATTTTAATAACTATAATTTCAACTTTTAAGTTGACTTAAGAAAGTCCGGTTTTAATTTTTAAAAGTATTCTACACTAGGACTAATAAGACATTTTAACAATATTAATAATTTAAACTAACGCGTAACAATAATAATGATAAAATAATTAAATTTTGCCATATTAAATTATTGAGACTAAATCCTTCAATCAAGTATGGTACAATAACTAAAACATAATTTGACTAAAAATTTAATTTAAATTTATTGTGTTTTAACATGTTTAATTTAATTTTTATTTATTATAAAATTATTATATTTTTAAAGTTTATATGTCAAAAAAGCCTTTAAGAAAATGCAAAAAAATTAATTAAACCCTTATATTAAATTTGCGCCAATTAAGCCCATGTCATTAATAATAATTATTATAATTACTATTATTATTAAATCCTCTATTAACCGTTAAAAAAATTGATAGACTAATAAGAAAGTGACACGCACGACTTATGACTTAATCTATTATTTTCCCATAAAAATAAAAATTATAAAAAGTCAGAAAAATTATTAAAATATTTATAAAGTTATTAAAATTAATAATTAATAAAACTTATAAATATTATAAAATATAATAAATCTAATAAATTTCAATAAATTATAAAAATTTATAAGATTTTGCTTCATTATTTTTCCAAAATTTTTAATTATTGTTTTTTTAATTTGAATTTAGTTTTTGTTTTTATATAACCCCATTATTTTTTGTTTTATTTAAGAAATAAAATTATTATCGATCTTTATGGATTGTAACACCCCCTACTCGTATCCGTCGCCGGAATAGAGTACGAGGCATTATCGAGAAGCAAGAAACACTTACAGATAATTTAAATACATTTTCATAACAATTTGTTTCGATTTCATACTATTTCATATTTAAGCTTTATTCACCAAAGTATTTAAGCTTTATTCACCAAAGTATTTGAAATATCATCTTTATGCAAATAGCACACATGAGGTATATAATTCCATAATTATGAATGAACACATTTATCAAACATATTCCATGTTTTTATATATATACCATAGTTCCATATTTCTATGTATCAATTACCATCACTTCCTCGTATTTCAGACAAATACGTGTAACAGTTCATAAATATGAAATTCATTAACTCTTCCTACCAATCACGATTTAAATTGCCAAATCACTTATTGAGCCCAATTTCAATGTTCACTAAAATTTATCATATAAATTTGGATGTACGTATTCATCAATAAATTCCATTCTCATATTTTCACATACATTTACTTTCCACATTTATGAATTCAAATAGCATATACAAGACATACCAATGTATTTCAAGTACGTTTTCATGATATTTCATTTCGAACTCAGATTATTTCATACTAGAAGTTTTCTCATTAACTCATTTGGAATACCAATTCATACGAATAATACACTCAAGGCGTAGAAATATATAATCACAAATGAACTCATTCATCAACCAAGTTTTATGCTCATGTCTCATCAACTCGTATTTTCTTATGTCACATAATTCCATGTAATACTTACCAAACTTCTTCAAATTAGTGAACATCTTACAGAATTGAGTACTTCGTTTTCTCGATGCCATAGTTCAACTATGGTCTTACACATCTTCAGATAATGATGCCATAGGCCAGCTATGGTCTTACACATATTCATATATCGATGCCATAGCCCAGCTATGGTCTTACACGAATCACATATCTCACTGATGCCATATCCCAGATATGGTCTTATACGGAAATCGCTTGTCACTTGTAGCCGAAGCTACCACTATTCACTGATCAGGTAGCCAGAGCTACCATTTTTCACTGATCAGGTAGCCGGAGCTACCACTTTTCACTGATCAGGTAGCCGGAGCTACCACTTTTCACTGATCAGGTAGCAGAAGCTACCACTTTTCACTGATCAGGTAGCCGAAGCTACCACTTTTCACTTGTTATTTGTCATTGATCAGATAAGTGTAGCCGAAGCTATTACTTATCACTTTCATTTGTCCTTGATCAGATAAGTGTAGCCAAAGCTATCACTTATCACTTGTTGCTATGGTCCAACCATGGTATTTTCCTTCAATTCATCTTGTCACTGAACTGAAATGCTCAATTTGATTATTTATTCAATTTTCATGCTTTTACATTATTCACGATTTTATCATCAATACATATGAAATAACACATCATGAAATTCATAAAATTAACAAATGATCACTAAAACTTAGCCATATAAACTCAGAAGTTCGATTTTTGTATTATAACGATAATCATAATTTCATAATAAATATTCCAAATAAGTCATTATATTATTTCTAATTCAACACTTATCGATTATAATCGGGCATGTGATCAATTTATACACGAGTCATTCATATATATATGTATATTTTTCCTCCTCCTCCTCTCCATCCACATCCTTAGTATAAATAACACACTTGTGAGTAACTTTATCCATAATTTTCACTAATTACTTATGTGAATATTCAAGCTATCCACCTGTGTCATAGTCACTAAATTATTTATATCTGAAGATACGGAACTCCAAATTGAGGTCCGCTAATTTTCCCTAAAACTAGACTCACATATCTTCTTACCATAAAAAAATCATAATTTTTTGTTGGGCCAATTAATACAGTTTATTCATTGAAGTCCCCCCTGTTCTGCTGTCTGACAGTTCCGACCCTTCTTCATTAAAAATTAATTATCTCCTTGTACAGGATTCGAATGATGTTTTCATTTATTTCTCTTGAAAATAGACTCATTCAGGATTCTAAACATATAAATTTAAGCCCATAATTATTTTTATCCAATTTTTTATGATTTTACAAAGTCAGAATAGGGGAACCCGAAATCATTCTGACCTTATCTCACAAAATTCATCATATCTCATGATTTACAATTCCATTGCTTACATAATTTGTTCTATAAGAAACTAGACTCAATAAGCTTTAATTTTATATTTTATTCATCCTCTAATTCCATTTCTACAATTTTTGGTGATTTTTCAAAGTTAGACTACTGCTGCTGTCCAAAACAGTTTTAGTGCAAAATGTTGATTTCCATTTTGCCCCAAATTTCACAATTCATACAATTCAGTCCTTACTCAATTAACCCCTCAATTAAGATAATTTTCTCAATTAATACTTTTCATAGACATTATAAGTTATTTTATAACTATTTAAATTCATAATTTCCACATAAAACTCTAACTTCAAACTCTTTTACAATTAGGTCCCAAACATTCACTTTCTATTCAATTATTTCAAAAAAATCAGCATATAAACAATTTTAAGCTCTAATTCCATACCAAATAATCATATACTTCCAGAACATATTCATAGAAACTTTCAATTTCTTTCATAGAATCAAAAACTAATGAATTCAACAAGTGGACCTAGTTGTAAAAGTCATAAAAACACAAAAATTTCAAGAAATAATCAAGAATTGAACTTACTTGAAGTAAAAATATGAAAAAAAAGCTTAAGGGAACTCTTCCATGGCGTTTTTGCTGATGACAATGCAGAAAAATAAAGAGAAATCTAGATAATTCCACTTTAGTCCTAGATTTTTTAAGTAAATTTTATAATTTTCCAATTTTACCCTTAATTCTCCTTATTTTCTTGCTAATTTCATGCTCTTGCCGTCCAGCCCAAATAGACCTTAGGTCTATTTTCCTTTTAAACCCTCTTTCTTTTATCATTTAAGCTATTTAATCATTTCCCACAATTTTGCATTTGATACAATTTAGTCCTTTTTGTTCAATTAACTATCAGAACTTTAAAATTTCTTGACGAAACTTTAATAATAACTTATTAACACTCTATAAATATTTTTAAAAATATTTATGGCTCGATTTAAAATTTTCGAGGTCTCGATACCTCGTTTTCGATTCTAATTATTTTAGTATTTATTTTTAGTACACTATTCACTATTTCAAAATTATTCCTAACTTCACATTTAACTTATACTCACTAAATTAATAATATTTCCTACTCATTTGTCGAATTTAGTGATCTCGAATCAACGTTCGACACCTTTGAAAATTAGGTCATTACATGGATACAACTTGACTTGTCGTTATCTACTTATATTATATTTTTAAGTAAGTTTTTTTTTTTGTAGGTCTCGACAGCCTATCATATTACAATTTCTATTTTATTTCAACTATTTTTAACTAATAATTTTAAAGTAAATATTTTATTTATTTTTAAGTATGAATTTACTAATATGATGAAAAATAAAATATATTCATGTTATTTTAATTTTTTCAAATTCGTACTTTTATATTTATTATAAATATTATATCTAAGCATATACAAACTTGTGAATAAGTAGAACTTCCATTACTAATGCATAAGAGACTGTCTCCATCGCTTTCCTCTTTTTATGTCTATTTTTGAAGACTAGAGTAAACTAAAATTTTCATTTGAAATTTACTAAATAATAATCTCATGGTTTCATATAATGAGCATGTACTTGTGTTTGCTAATAGAATGTTATCTATATATAGCATCGGAGTAACAATTTTACTCTTACGAAGTTTAAATATATGCACTAATCAATCGTATTTCCTTAAAATAAATAATAATCTCGCTTAAACAGATCTCCATGCAATGTAATTTAATAACAAAATATATTATTACAATTATACCTAGAAGTTATTAAAAGGAAAATAAAAACAACAAAGAACACAAAATTTTTGACAAAGTTCAACAAGTTACACTTACGTCCTCTAATACTATCAAATATATTTCCCCAAAATCATCCTCATTAGTGTTGGATTGGAGGCGCTAAAGCTTGGTTTTCCTTTTGCGTTGCCCCGTTTTGATTTTAGTTGGTGTTTTGGTTTATGATTAAGGGAAGCGGGATTGGCCATGAGAGTATAGGCGTTGGATCGTGAATCTTCGCACGACAGAGGAGCATCTTGTCTCGGGTAGTCATCGACAAGGCCAATTCCACACTCACTTGCAATCCTAATGTTTGGATATCAAATTTCGTCTCTGATCTCTAATCGTTTGACTTATTACTCTTGCCTCTTCCCTATAAGAACCACGAGAAATGCCACTTCGGGTTAGTTACCATGGGCTCGGGTTTTAGTTTATACAGGGGCGAAGCCAGAACAAATTTTTAGGGGGCAGATGAAATTTTAATTTTTTATAGTTTATATATTTATAATTTGTGAAGGATTAAATTAAATTTTTTAAATTTTAGGGGGCCAAAATATAATTTTACCTTTACTAATTTAAAATTTTTAAAAAATTTTAAGGACCTAAATAATAATTTTACATTTTAAAGGGGCCAAGGCCCATGTCAGCCCCTGGCTTCATCCTAAGTTTATGCAACATTTAGGTTTACTCTTTGGGAGTAAGCCCATGGACTCTTTGATAAATTTTGTTAAAAATTTATATCTCATACTAAATTTGGATTGATAAATGAGTACATACTAATATCATTTTTTCTTAGTATAATTACATAAGTCAATTAAATTTAAAAGGTGTAATATCAAATTTAGTTTTAAATATTTATATATTTTGTCAAATTGATATTTTTCAGTTAATTTGACTTTTTTTTTTTTAAGAGTCAAATTTGATCATTAACCCTTAAAAAAAAGTTGAACTGCCGATTGAGTCTTAGCTCAGTTGGCATCAACATCGTTGCCAGTACGGGAGGACGTGGGTTTGAGTGCGCTAAAATACCTTATCCTCTAATTCAAGATTTGGGGAGCAGCTATAATTAGTTCTAGATATTGTATCAAAAACTAAATATTAGGAATCGTGATACTACGCTCATATGAAAGGAAGTAAATAAAAAAAATTGATTTGTTATTTTTAAAATTTTTAAACATTACAACCCGCATGACAATCCGTTTAAACTTCGTGTTATTTTTAAAATTTTTATATATATTTTGAATATTTTAGAAATTTTAACTTATTTGATGAAATAACATATAAGACAAATATTATTATGTCAATGTGAAGTACATTCGGGTTGCCACGCTAATATCATTAAAAAAATATGTTTTAGTCAATATTTTTGTCAAAAAAAACTATTTAACTTTTGTAATAGGTCAATTTTGACCTGGTCTAATTTTGAAAATAGTAAAGCCAACCAAATAATAAAAGTCCAAAGCTTCAACAGTCCAATTTATACATTAAAATGGCCTAAATTAAAAAATACTCAAAACCCAATAACATACCCAAACCTATCCTACCCAATTTACAAGGCCTAAGCTAAACCCTAGCCCACTAGCTATCAAACTTTTCAGCCAACAAACCCTAGCCTCCTTCAACTTAACTAGCGCTCCACGCCACCCTCGCCTGTGCCACCGCTGTTCGGCTTGCCTCCACGTGGTTATGAGGCCTGCAAAATGAAGCAAACACCCAAGACAGAAGTAGACAATGAGAAAACGACAAAAATAGAACAAACAAATAGTTTGTAATGGTCTATAAAAACAATGATGGTGTTTTTTTCTGCTTCGGCTTCTTTTAAAAAAACGCATGTATACAAACGAAAAAGAGATATACAGAGGGATTAAAAAGGTGATTTTCTTTGGTGATTTTGGCTTCGTTCTTGTTTATTCTAATTGCTTTTCTTTTTTTTTTAAATACGATAATAATATAGTAGTAAAATAAAGGGGGAAAGAAAACTTACCATGTTGATGGCCATTCTCCATTCGGGTCAAATCGGAAAAGGAGAAGAAACATGCGTTTCTTGGTTGCTCCGCCGATTTTGGCCATGTTCTTGGAGTTTTGGCCTTGGATCTATGCTTTATAGATGATGGGCTCCAAAAATCGGTGAGAAAGGTGGGTTTATAGGTCTCCGGCCACTGTATAAGGCGGAACCATGGCAAAGTTGACCGGACTTGCTTCACCGGGGATTGGGGGTTCTTAAGAGAGGATTTCCTTTCTTAGGTTTTTTTTTTTTAAAATTGTGAAGTGAAATGTTTTAAACAAAAAAAATAAACATGGTTCTTATAGAACTATAAAACAACGCCGTTTGGGTAAAGGAGAAGGGGTCTGTGCGCCTAAAATGAGTGATTTGCATGGGCAGTCCTTCTCTTTTGCACTGCTATTGGATTAGGCCACCTGTTCTTCTTTTTATTTTTTTTAAAATCTGGCCCAGGAATTTTATGTCAATTTCATTCTAATCTGCATTTAAACGCTTCATTTCGGGATTTGGTTTATTTTCATTTCTAATCCCCCTCCTTTACGCACATTTCACTTCAGTCCCAATCTATTTATCGGTTTATTACGATTTAGACCCGGAACTCCGTCTTAATCCCGATTTAATCCTTTGCTTAATTTTAACCCTTTTTATGAATCCATTTTATTTTAATATTATTTATTTATTTATTATTGCTAGCTTTCACTTTTCTTTTAAAAATATATATCGTGTATACATACATTATTATATTGTCATCTTATCTTCATTATATTGTATTCGTTTGTTTTATTTATTATAAATCTTTCATAATATTTATTTTGAACAGTTTTATTATTATATATTTTAAGTTTTTTCATATGGTATTTGTTTTAAATTATTTTACCATATTATTTATTTTAATTCATTTTGTATTATTATTTTAAATTATTTTATATATTATTTACTTTAAATTGCTTTATAAATTATTTATTTCAAATTAATTTATACTTTATTTTAAAATTTATATATTATTTATCTTGAACCATTTTAAATTTCTTCCATAAGTTATTTCTTTAAAATTTATATTATTTCATGTCAAGTGGTTTCATATAGCTCTAATTTAAATTGTTTTATACTTTATTGGTTTTAAGTTGCTACATATATTGTTGTTTTAAGTCATTTTCATGTTGATTATCTTAATTTGTTCCATGTATTATTTCCTTCATCATATTTTACAATTGTTTCTTATTTTCTTTTATTTTGCCTTTGTGTTTATTTATTTTAATCATTTATTAATTTAGATTTCATCATTGTTATCATTTTATTATTATTTTTGTGTCGTTATCTTATGTTAGTTATTTCTTATTTGGTCGTTCATATCAAATAGTACAAATTATGTGATTATTGTGAACCGTTTTTAGTATATTCACATTCTTATTATTTATTGACATAATAATCTTATTCGCAAATTACCGTTCTAAACAAAATAAATACACATCGTTTTAAATTTCATATTTGCTATTATTTCATAAAAAGAAAATTCTCTAATAAAGGTAATATTCTGTGTTTGGGAAATTCGAGAGATCGTGCTCTAACGTGCTAGGTTTCGATTTTTTCCGTTTGATCCAAATGATCAAATATCCTTTTGAAATTAAAATGCATGAGTTTTGAAAATCAAAAGACAAGCTTATTCTCGATAATTTAAAATGTCGTGTCCTAACGTGTTAGATGTGACGTTTAATTACTTCGAGATAAGAAGGTCTTTAGCATCCGCTTCGATTTATGCAAATATTTTCGTAAAATGAACATTCATAAAAAGGGATCGTAAAAATTTGAAACAGGCAATATTTCGTGTTTGGAAATTTTGAGAAATCGTGCCCTACGTGTTGGGTTTCGATTTATCGTTTGATCGAACAATCGAATATCCTTTTTAAAATTTCAATGCATGAGTTTTGTAAATCATGAGATGATTTTGGTATCGAAGGTTCGAAATGTCGTGTCTTACGTGCTGGATGAGATATTTTATTTCTTCGGAATAAGAGAATCTTAATATCCACCTCGAGTTATCCAAACATTCATAAAAAAGGATCATATTTTAAAATTTATTTTAAAATCTTTTCAACTTTCGACATCAAGACATTAATTAATCAATTAGGTATCAATTTTGGGCATTACGAGGGTGCTAATCCTTCCTCGTACGTAATCGACTCCCGAACCTGTTTTCTCAAATTTCGTAGACCAAAATCGTTGTTTTAGTAAATCAAAATATTTTATTAAAATGACCAAATTTCTAGGTGATCCGATCACACCTAAACAAAAAAGATTGGTGGCGACTCCCAATTTTTGTTTACCATTTTCAAAACTAAAGTCGACTCCCGGTTTTCAAAAAAATGGTTTCGACAACTTTTTTTTGAAAGACAAATGTACCTGAGAAATCTCTCTATATAGAGATTTGATCAAATTAATCACTCTACAATTAAATGGATCGATTTAGTCTTTATGCTATTAAAATATTTTAAAAATTTTTATGGTTCTATAAATGAAATCTTTTATTTGAAATTAAACGCAATTAAAAAATAGTTTTAAGATATTTTTTATACAGTAAGGGTTAGCTCCATTACAATTTGACTTATTTAATTCTTTTTAATAGTATAGGGACTAAAACAATCTATTTAATAACAAATGACTAATTTAATCTCGTCCTTATAATACAAGGATCTCCCAAATACTTTATTTTTTTGAAAAATTAAAAATCAAATTTAGTAATAATTAAATAAACAAATTCCAAGAAAAAGGAACTAACTTTAGCATTGCACCTCTTTAAAAGCAAAGTTTATATTGTGTAATAAATTTGGAATGGTGAAAGGAAGAGTAAAGGGAATAGATGGATGGTGCAAAGCATTTTGTACCCTAAAATATGAAAAAGAAAGGGGGCATAATCTTCTTCTATATTCTTCCCCCTTTAGATTATTGAAATATAATCTTACCTTTCTGCCAAAACTTGCCTTTAATGTCTCTTTCCATTTGTTTATAATTTTCATTCTCTTCTATAGAATGGGAGCCCTCCACCTGTTATCTAACTTTCCTCTTTCATTATTTGGCTTTATCAGAAGAGTATAATAATTTAATGTAAAAAAGTCAAAATATTATCTGAGTACATAAAATTTAAGATTTAATTTTTATTTTTATAATTGATTGAGTTTTAATTTAATTAGTATTGATGTTATTGTTAGTGTATGAATATGTAGGTTTGAGTACGTTAGAATATATTATCTTCCTATTTAAGAGTAAGGAGATCTTATAAATAGTTTTAGACATTATATAAAAAGAACATATATAATAATAACAACTTATAATAAGATTAGTATTTAAAATTTAATTACTTTTGTATTTTTATGGTAATAAGTTGTAATAATTTACATCATCAATATTTATTGCCAAATTTTACTTCAAAATGTTTGCATGAATGTATTAATGAATTTTTGAAAAAATATTAACATTAATAATAAAATTAAATCTTAAAACTTTATTCAAGAAAGGTGATGCCAAGGGCAACTAGGGTTTTTCTCTTAAAATTGTAAAGTTATAGTTTGATCCAAGTTAATCAATCTTGTATCAAATTACGTATCATTTTATTTCGATACCGTTGTGTTTTAATATACAATTTGAATTTATCTATATTTTAAAATTATTTTCATATATACTATATATATACATAAATATATTTTAATTACATGCACATAAAATTTAATATTATTAATTAATACCACGTTTGGTTACTAGTATAATAACATGAGGAAAAATTTTATTTAACTCAAATGTATTACACTAGATATAAAATAAAGAAGAGTTAGCATAATCTAAACTTGAAATTAAGGTGGGGAAAAGAGAGTAAAACTCTTGTAAAAAGTAAGACATTTTCAAATTAAGTACATAACTTTTTTATATTTTCCAAAAATAAGTCATGTGGGTGGCTAAAATTGCCAATTGAAATTAATTTATTACTAACTCATATACTAAAACATAGTGAAAAATAATACTCTTATTAGACGTAGCACAAGTACAATAACTTATTTAAATAGTTACAATTTATTTTTAAATGTAATTATAAAAATAAAATTAATTAAGATAAAAATATGAAAACCTTTAACCAACCTATACACATCTTAGTAGAAAAATACTAAAATGGCACGTACCAATTGTTACAATGTCGATCAGAACAATTTGATTTCTCTAAAATTATAAATTAATATAATAAAGTTATAAATATATTAGTAATTTAATGATGTAGTTAAAAATTATAACTAAATATTAAGGATCAAAAGAATTCCTAACTTCCCTTAGATTTGATAAAAAAGAATAATAGTAGTTAGTGGAAGATAAGATATTCCCCCATGAGAGAATAATATGAAATTTGACACTTTTGTCTTCTTTCTCTTATTCTTTGCAACATTGAGCCATTGGCACCTGTCTCACACACTGTCCATGAATGTATTTTATATAAACCTAGTGTTGCTGAAACTAAGACAATTTACAACACAATCTCTTCTTCCTTTCCCATCTCACCTCTGTCAAAAAAAGAATGTGGAGAAGCAAGAAGAAGAAGAAGAAGAAGAAGAAGAAGAGCTTTAGTATACCATTTATTCTCGGGATTTAAATTGCGGTGACGTTAGCATTATCGGAATGAAGTTGACGGTGATTTAAATCCTTGATAACATTATATATCATGTATCCTCTTCTTGTTTCTCTTACAGGATTTGAAGGGGACAAACACAGGCAAGTCATTGAGGCAAAGGGAAGGTCATGCCTTTCTTCCGGATTTTTACTTTACTCCTCCTTTTTTTCATATATATTTTTCCTCCTATGTTTTAAAGGATAATTATTTGACATATTGATGGTAAAAATTTTAATTCCACAAATTGAGTTGAAATTTTATAATGTATTATTAAATTGTATTTAAAAATTAAAATATAAATAAAACATATATCAAAATCTCAACTCGTTTGTGCAATTGAAAATTTTCACCACTTATATAACAAATAATTAACCATGTTTTAATACATACTCATTAAGATTTCTAGAGCTGTTTGATTTTCTCAACTTTATGCTTGTATAAGTTATGAATAAAAATTGTTTTCATTATACAATTATATTTCTCAATTTCATTACTAGTTTTTTCTTTTGGGGTTAAATTTTGGTATTAATCTTTTTATTTTGTGAAAGTTGTAGATTTAATTTATGTATTTAGTCTTTGTATTTATTTATTAATCTTAATATCTGTACTTATCGAATTTCAAATTTTAGTCATCACCCAAAGTGTTGCAATTAATCTGTTTGGTTAAATTCAATTACTAGTCTTATATTATAAATACAATTTTATATTTAGTTTATATTCTCCTATTGGATCATTCTAAATCCCTATACCCAATCTTGATGCAAAATGAGTGTCGTTAATCCATTAACTGGTTTTTTAAAGAGTAATATGTGAAATTAATAAGTTGACATCGCATTGCAGATATGATAATATGTTTGTCACGTCAGAATTTGAAAATAGTAAAACTTGATGAATTTAACATATATCATTTAATGAGGACTGATATTTTTAAAATTTGAAAAATGCATGACTAAAATACCAAACTAAAATATATAGTTAAATTCACAACTTTCTCAATATATAAAAACTAAAAATAGAATTTAACTTTTTTATTTCTTTTAAAATATAAAAATTAAATCCACAACTTTTTAGTATTTAAATAATTAAACAAATATGAAATTAAAAATTTTAATTATCTAATTTTTTTCAAATTATCAAACAACAACCTAAGCCTATTGGGATTAGCTTGAGACAACTAGATATTTTAGTTTAGATTATTCATGGTTAATGGAACCGTGGTTTTATTAAAAATATATATGTATAAATTCTTAAAATATATTTACAGAAAAACGTATAGTTAGAAAATTTTAATTTATATTAGATTTGACATACATGATCCACATGGGTCGTGTAAAAAATATGACGGTCAAATTGTTAAAATATTTGTTGATGCACGGTATTAACAAAGCTGTAAAAGGAGGAGAGAATGTGTCAAAGGAGGCCAATCCACCTATTCTAAGGCTGAGAATTTTGAGTGGAGAAGAATACTCCCCTTAATGATACTTTTTAAGTATTTATAGGAAAATAAAGACTTTTACTTGATATGCTAATAATAAGCCCTAAATAACCTAATAAAAGATCCAACTAAGTCCAAATTAAAATAGAAATATAACACTCTTAATCATATAAAAATTAAAAATATATATAAAATCACTTAAATATTATATGGGAGTAAATAAATCTCTCCCATAATTAATAACAAATAATATATTTATCAATTCAAAAGTTACATCCTCGGTTATTAACCACAAAAAATGACACATAAGATGCAAATTTTCCTAAATTGTAGGTTTAAAATCCATGACTTATAATCTTCCGACTTTCTAGGTGTGTTAAAACATGAATATGAAAAATAATTTTTATATATATTAAAAAATAATGTCAGACCTATAAACTTGGAGATTCAGGGTCTATTTAGCAATGCTTTTGAAAAATACTTTTAAAAAGTGCTGTGAAAAAGTACTTTTGAGAAGTACTTTTGAAACTTTGAGTGTTTGGTATTGCTCTCAAAAAGTGTTTTTGAGAAATAAAATGTCCATTTTAGACATGATATTATAAAGTAACAAATATGTATTTAAATAATGTTTAAATTAGTTAATATTATGTTATTTTAGCAAAAATATAAAAACAAATAATTATAACTTATTGTTAATATTTTAATATATAATATTAATTTTAAATATTTCTAAGTAATTAACATTAATTATTTATTAAATTTAATTAGAATATATAAACTATATTTAAATATTTAAATATAATAATTAAATATTTGTAATTAGAGATCGACACTATTGTATTATTTTAAAATGATTTTTTAATTTTTAAGTAATGCTTTTAACACATTTGTATTATTTTATTTTAAAATGTACTTTGAATATATAACTCATATTAAATATTAACATAATATAAAAAATATAAACTTAGCAAATTAAAATATTACATATATTTGGATTAAAGTTCAAACAAAAGAAAAAAAGTGGAAAATGGATTCTAACGTTAGAAAAAATGGAAAAAAAAAGGAAAAGAACAAATAAGGCTAAAAATATAATATAGCCTCAAAAGCACTTTTGGACTGAAAAAAGCACCAAAATTTCTTCTTTTTCATATGAGAAAAAGGACTTTTCTTAACCTGAAAAGCTTCTACTTTTTACCTCTGTTCTTTATTGCTTTTTGTGTAAAAGTATTTTTCTCCCTAAAAGCTCATCACAAAATCAATGCCGAACGCAGCCTCAGACATCATATTTTATATAAATTAGATTCTCAACATTGGTTTACATAAGCCTGGGTAAATTTATAACAAAACTATGTACCCCATTGTCTGAAAGTGAGAATTGCCACCTACTCAAAATAATCATCTTTATTTACAGTAAAAGTATCATGGAAGCCTCCATACTAAGAGTTAAATTGTATTTTGTCAATGTTATTAAAAAAGTATATAAATTAATCTATTTATATTAGATCAAATAGCAAAATGATCCTTTTGTTAAAAATTTCATTTATTTCTACCGTTAAAAATTGATCTTCGCACGTCAACATGAGGTACACGTGACATGCCATACATCATTTCCAGTTATTCCATTAGTCGCAACAGTTTCTAACAATACAATTGGATGAAACTTTTAATAGAAATGATCAATTTGTTCTGTGATCTAGTATATAAAGACTAATTTGACCAAATTTTAAATAGAGAGAGTAAAATATAATATGAGTCTTGGTACAAGGACGTCCATGGTACTTTTACCCTTTATTTACTTTTTTAATTATCTTATTATTAGTTACATTCCTCTATAAGCCCAAACTTTAGGACTTCACTAATCAAAGTTTAAGTCTCTTTTTCATTGCCTCATAAACCAAATACGAAATGCTTGCAGCAGGGACTACCTTGAGGAGAGTTGGTATTAGTCCTATGTAGAATCCTCTATAACCTTCCTTCCTATATGTTCTCCAAAATACGTCCGATATCCCGTTATACACCGTGTCCGACGTGGTACGTTGTGCTTGCATTCTGGGAAACAACCCATAAATGCAAATGATATTTTATTATCTATAAACAAATTATTGGAAATGGGGACTTGTGTACGTTACGATCATACCTTGTTCGAATAACCTGCAAAGGGTAAATGCATGTTGCTCCTAAAGCTCCGGAGATTGCACCGCAACATAGATTCACTAGAGGACCGGGGTCTACAAAACCACGAAAAATGAGACGAAACTGAAAAATGAAAATAAAAATATGCAAGACCAAAATATTGGAAGTGAACAGAAAAGTACCACTGTCCTGAAGAATATGTGTCCTTGAGAAATCTCTCAAGGTCTCATAGACGGTGAGGTCGATACTGGCATAAGGGATAATCCCGAAAATAGATGGCACAAGACCTTTGTAAAATGCTCGAGGTCCCTCTTGAACCCATATATCCCGGGTTAACTTCCCTAGATGCGGAGCCTTTCCACCTTCGGAAGCACAAGTTTGCAATCGTATTTTTACAAGATCCATTGGGTAGATAGTGGATTGTGCCACTGCACCCGCAACACCACCGACAACAAGTTTCCCACCAGCACCTATATCACCCTTGTTATCCCCCATATGCTCTCCTATTACATCCTTTAGCATTTCGAAAGTATAGAACTTGATAGCACTTTCGGGTGTTACCTTCACGATATTTAACCCATTACCTCGGAAAAATCCCAACAAACCTTCTTCCTTCAATATCTTCGTTACTGCAGGCAGAATACTTGTACGTGTAGTCTGAACCTGCAAAACAACTTTCAGGCGATCGAAAGGGGCAGTTGCAGTACGAGAAACCGCGCCTGCTATTCCCCCTGCAATGAGAGACTTGATTCTGGGAACGTGTTTATTGATGCCTTGAGGAATAACAGCATGTTCTCCAATATCTACATGGCAAACCCTTTCCCAATGATGATAGATGTTCTCGACGTTAGCTTCGTGAGGGTAGAGTAAAAGGAAATCCCTCCATTCTTCGAATGTTATAATCCCATTATTGTCCTTATCGACATGCTCCACAAATTGAGCAAGTTTCTCGTCGTTGATTTGAATCCCTACAAAATACCAACAGCCAGGACTTATAAGATGTAAACAATGGATTCATTGCAATGATGGTAACAACCAATTGTTCCACATCATGATCACAAGAACTATCACGCATTTTCACTGGAGAAGTTTATAGGGATATATCATGGGGGGTAAAACGGGAGCAAATTCATCAATAACATGCACAACTTCAAGTCTTTGATACGTTACTTGTTATGCAAGAAAACGGACAGATTCCGAAAGATTCGACCAAGAAGAAAATGTTTCGAACATCCAGCAAAACAAATAGACACATACTAATGACAAGAAACTTTACCGGACTATCACACCAAATAAACTGAAGCATGAGTATATACCAACAAAATATTCTAAAATAGGACACTGTTTCTACACAATGGGAAACTCATCGGGCCCATGAATGAGTTTCCCATGAAGGTTTATGCCTTCTCAGTCTATTACCAACAAGCTCGTGGGAGCATCTTCCCGAGTATAACTATATACCAAATTCCCTTACAAACTTGAAGAACACAACACATAACCATAGTCCATATTACCAACTAAAATACAGCTCTTGTTAAGTTCTACGATAATCTCCATGGTCAACGTTTATCTATCGTACTGTGATTTGCTACCCCAATGGCCTAAGGACAAAGCTACTAAATATCAGATAGCAAGTGTGAGATATCCAACTAAACTTCCATTATAGTTAATGGTTTGTAACTAGACAACATAGAAAGATCTGTCAAACCTGGTAAATGTGTGATCCAATCCCTTTAGCATCAATAATTTCACAAAGTTAGCCAAATGGTAAACTACTAAAAGGTTTTTGTACAAAGTAAAAAACAAATTCTAACATCTACTTAGCCTGCGGGCGTTTACTAATGGTTACCAAACAAGAAATCACACTGCCACCACACACTTACTTTCAGCCAACACAATCCACATTAACGCTATATATGTTCCTTACATGTTCTGAGTGGCGGTCCGAGGTACAAGCACTGCAAAAGCAAGTTCTCCGGTCTCCCGACGATGAATTTGCAAGCACTTCACATTCAAAAGATCGAAAATGACATACACTAACCATAAGTGGTTCAAAGTTTTTAATGATTTTCACTATCAACTCAATCAATGCAACTATAAGACTAAACTGATCAAACATATAAAGGTAAAGACAAACAAAACTAAAACAATGTAATAAAGAGAGCATCATAGTATATTACCAGCTTTAACAAGTGCATCCCAAAGCTCTTCAGGCAAAATGCAACCACTATGTTCCACATCAATAGCTTGAAAAATCCTATAAAGTTCAAGCTCTTTATCATCCATATACCTCTTAAACTCATAATAATCTACACACCCATCTCTGTTTGCATCACAAACTTTCAAAAGATCATTGGCATACTTATACTCAGCAGGAATCTGTAAAGCTGAAAGACCCTTTTCGATTTGAGTATAATCCAAGAATCCCACATCAGCTGCATCCAAAAAACTGAACAAACTACGAATCCTCAAATCCCTTTCTTCTTTGGTTTCCCCTAATGCTAACAGAACATGTTCCATTGAAACAGGACCCCTTTTTTTTACCGGGTTGCAACATTCAGGTTTGGGTTTGGCCCCCATTTTAGGTAAGCATGGAGTTTTTGGAAGGAATAGAACATTCATAAAAAAAAAAAAAAGAACAACCCTTTCATTTGGGCAGAATGATACAACTAAGAAATTAAAAACATTGACTTGAATTAGTGACAGAAAGAATGCAAATGACGTGTAGACTTTTCTCTTGGTAGGTCAAAAAAAGAGGGGGAAATGGAGTCAAAGTCCCAAAGGAAATTGCGTAGAACATCATAAATATAAGTCCAACGCAATTGCGTATGGTTTTGATTTCTATAATAATAAATTCAAACTCTTAAAATTTATATATTTTGTAAATTTGATTTTAATTTTATTAATTTTTTAGAATTAAAGTTAAAATGATAAAATATATAAACACTAAAAACTAAATTTATTATTATACCAATCAAAATTATTACAATTGATGAAAGACATTAACATCAATTAAATTACTCTATTTTTGTTTAGATGAACTAATTTACTTTTTTTCAAAATAAAAACAAAACAAAAACAAATCAAATATATTTATATATATAATATAACAAGATACACATATTATAATTTCAACAAGTGGAGCATCATGTTTTCTTATATAATTTATATTTTTTTAAAAATTTTTTAAAATTTTTATTATCCATTAAATTATAAAATTTTATGTTTAAAATAATTAATTAATTAGATAAACATTAAATATATATTAAATATATTATATTACTAAAAAATTAGTATAATGCGAATAAATTAATAAAATGAATATTTTATACCAATAATCTGAATAGCAGTTCGATTTCTCTAATAAAATTTTACTAATATAGCATTTATGAACTAAAATTTAATACGATTATAAATTAAAATTTATAACATATTATTTACTAAAATTTTAGTATAATTTTATTAAAATATGTTTATATATCCATGCACATTTAGTTTGTATTTATTAACAAAGATATTATCATTTACATATTTAATAATATGTTATGCTATAAATATTAAAATATATGTTTAATATGAATATTTAGATTTTCAATTTAGTATATTAATAAGTATAAAATATTAAAATTTAATAAATATTTTACTAATTATTAGTAATTACTACCCGTGAATATATATTATGTATTTTAATATATTATATTCATATGCATAAATTATTTATATTTATTTTAATATATCTATTAAATGATCAGCCACAGCATATGATTTAGTATAAAATAATTTAAAATATTTTTAATTTAATAATTTTGAATATATATTATATTACTTGATAAATTAGTATTCGCCTCCTTAAAACTATTAAATAATATGAATAATTCGAATTATACAAATAATTTATTGTATTTATAAATAATCTTTGTAATAAATTAACTAAGTATAATATATTTAATTAGCTAAGCAAGTGATAATCTCTCTTTTTATATTTAATTTTATAAGTTTTTATTTACATTTCGAAAATCACATTTAAGTTTAAAAATTTAAAACAGTGCTGAAAATTTTATTAGATAATAATTTTAAATATTAAGTTATTATAATAATAAATAATATGTTATAATTTTAATTAGATAATCGAAAATTTAAAATTTAGATAAAAATTAATTAAATAATTATCTATTTGGTTTAGCTTAAATATTTATTTATATATTTTCTATAAAATTATTTTTCAAATTTAGTTAAATATTTAATTAAATAAAAATTTATTTGAATCTTTTTTTTTTACCTTTGAAATAATATCCTTTACATTCTTTTAAGATAAATTTTTTAACATTAATTATAATTTACTTTCAATAATCATAAATCTATTAAAATTATAGTTTGAAATTTAAATCATAATTATCTTTAAATTTTAATTACCTACCAATAATTTTATAAATACCAGAGTAACAACTTAAGCGTAATTTTATAAATAGCTCACATAGCTTGCAATAGAGGTGTTCATGGGTCGAGCCTAGCTAAAAATTTAGGTTTGTTTGTTAGGCCCAAGCCCGGCCCAGATAAAAATACTAAAATTAGGGTCCGGCCTAACCATATTAATTTTTATATTATTTTTAAATATATGTATACTTAAATAACACTAAGATAGATACAATTTAACAAGCACATGCCTCTAAAATAATAACAAAATTAACAATAAAATAAAATTTATACAATATCCAAATAATAATAACATAATAGTAACAACATAATCATAAAATAGTAGCAAAATAGAGAGAAAAAAAAAGAAAATAACATTAAAAAACAAAACAAAAAGTAGATTTTTTTTTTATTCTTTAATGAATTTAAGTCAGGCTAAAAATGCTTTACTCGAAGCCTGATCCTTTTTAAACAGACTTTATTTTTTTGTCCAAACTTATTTTTGGGGCCTTATTTTTATCTGAATCCTCCTACATTTTGGGCAGGGTAGCTTGCAACGAAAATTACAATTTCAAATATCACTCAAATTATCATTGTCTTATAAATGGTTTACGTTGTGTTTCTTTCACAATATTAGTGGTGAAGCTAACCAAGCGACACATTCACTCTCTCAGTATGGGTTACTTGCAAGTCCTGCGCAAATTTGGGTTGAAGAGATGCCACCATATGCCTTTTTCAATACCTATAGGTGGATAAGTTAAATATTTTAATCGGTTGGGGTGTTTCATGTGGATTGGGATTTTTAGGCCTCTTGATAGTAGATTTGATGATCATTTCTTCTTGGGTTTTGTTTTGCTTGCCTATCTATCTTTCTTTTCTAATTGGGAAGATTTTAGATTAATTTATGACTACCGCTCATTTTCTTAAATGAAAATAAATTAATTTGAAACTTTTAAATATGTATAACTCTTAAGTAAAAAAATATATATATATATATTAATTACGTATTTCTAAAATAATTTTAAAATAAAATATTTGTGACCCATTTTAGAATACTTTAATAAAAATATTATTTTGACAAAATTAAAAAACTTTATTATTATTTAAAAATACATGATAAGGTGAAAACACACTAATATTTATTACAAAGTTGAAAATGAATAATTTCATCTACCATTCAATTGATGTAATTTATTGGAAAATATTAAAATATATTTGAAAATAACAAGATAATAATAATAATAATAAGTAACAATTTTTATTGGATAAGGATGAGAGGAAATGATATAAAATTTTATGCTTAGAAAATGAAAATGAAAATGAAATCACAAAAGAAAAATTAGAAGTAAAAGTAAAAGAGTAATTAATCAAAATAATAAAATATAATTGGAGATAACAAACTGTGCCCAACTTAGCTATTCACGCGGGAATGAGAATTTTTTTTGAGTTATCTTCATATTTGGTCCCTCAACTTTTGTTAGACTTATAATTTAACTCTAATTTGTTTTAAATTGTTTCGATTTAGTGTAAAGTTTGTCTTCTTAATTTACAGAAATTAAGGAATATTGATTCCAATTTGAACTCATTATAAGGATTATAATAAGTATAAATTTTACTTATAATAAGTATAAATTTTACTTATAATAAATTTTAAATATACATATATATATATTTAATTTTCATTGAAATACTTTTTAGCTTATAATTGGTATAAAATTTTACTTACATTAATTTTTAAAATAATTATAACTCTTTAAAACATATTAAATAAAAAATAAAAATATTATACAAAGTTCATAATTCATTAGTTGTAAAATTTAAAATTTTAAATAAAATTTATACAATTTTAATTAATACATACAATTAACTTGTGCATCATACGAATAAGAAAATTAATATTATAATAAATTCAAACAACCAAAAATAATGGGGAAGAGATGAACACCCCAAAAAAAAAGGTTGATTACATTACAATTTACAATGGCATAATGATTCATTTAGCCTTCTAACTTTATAAAAAAATTATTTTAACCTTTAAACTTGTATTATTTGTCAAATCACCCTAAAATAAATGAAAAAGTTAGCTGATAATGCTCTAGAATAACGTATTTTTATGTATTAATCATGTGTTTATTCTGGGCTTCATCCTACAAATTTAAGCTATTTATGTCTTTTTATCGATTAGAGACTGATTTGGAGGCAAAAGTAAAATTAAGGGACAAAAGTGCGAATTTGGAGACACAATGGGCTGATATGCGACACAGGAAAAAGATTGTGCCAAAAGTGAGAGCATAGAAGATACAAGGACTAAAAATGCAAAAAGAAGAGATTTTATTTTATAAGACTTCATTTTATTTATATTAGGATAATTAATATTAAGATAATTATTAGAATTATTTAATTTTAGGATTTTATTTTAATTATCTTTATTTATCTTTAATTAAATGTATTTATCTTTTTAGAATTTAAGTTAAATTAGACTATCGCCCTAGCACTATAAATAGGAGTGAAGTGAATCTATTTTGAGTGTTCATCTTTTTCTGTAAACACTTTCCCCCTAAAAGTCTAGGCTTTTATTTCTTCATATTTTCTTTGAATAAAATTCCCTTTTTCATTTTTATATTTATTTTCTTTTCCACCATTATCATGAGCCACTAAAACCTATCTAGCCGAAGGTTATTAATATTCCCCAAAAAGGGTTCTTGAGGCCTAGTATAACACCCCCTAACCCCAAACCGTCGTCGGAACAGGGCTACGAGACATTACCGGATATATCAGACAACTTATGGATATTTTACAATTATTATAACATTCATAGTATAATTGAAGAATTATGTCCCTATAATGGACTTTCGAAGCCCAACACAAGTATTAAAGTGGAATGAAACGGGACTTGTTCGAGTATTCAAGGAAATATATATATATTTTTTTTACAAAAATTTCGACAGCATTTCTTCTTAATTTTTACATAAAACCACCTGCAAATTCAAACAAAAAACCACCTAATCCAAAACCAATGGCACAATAAAAAACAATTTAAACCTAAATATATCTAAATCATAACCAATTCATTAACATAGTCATTTAATAACTAAACATTTATAATATTAATCCAAATTAACTAATAACTTCATTCATTTTTTTCATTCCAACTTATACCAAATTATATAATATAATATTTACCATTTTATCAAACTAATAACAAATATGGTATACCATTCTTATAACTAACTTTACAAGTATATCTATATAACTTATAAATCACCTAGTACATGCCACTTTCAATTAAGAAAGAAAACATCACCCAAAATTTCTGGAGTCGGGATCGTTCAGATCTTTGGACCGAGATGCAGACTCCTATTAACTGCATGACGAAACAACCATACTTGAGTATTCCGTACTCAGTGGTATTACCATAATTCAAATTATAATAGCAATAAAGAATTTTAATTACCGGACATGTAACTATCTAATTTCACAAATATCAATTCATTCTTAAACTTTCATTAATTAATAATAACGATACAATTTTTATCTATTCTTCAGTTTCCATCACATATTACATGTAACAATTTCAATCACTACATGAACATTAAGTTCATGCCTTTCATTTTCAATATTAATTTCAATCCACTATTCAACTTTTTCGTTTCTTTCAATATTTCAATAATATAATCAATCAATTTATTTTAAATTTCTCATCTTAGATATTCACCCTATTAACAAATCCGGACTTTGACAGATACACGGATTCCAACCCAACACACCATTACGGCACATTGTGCCTAAAACGGTACATAGTACCTGATCAGTATACGACACATAAAGTGCTTAAAACGACACACGAGGTGCCTGATACGACACACGAGGTGCCTGATACGACACACGAGGTGCCTGAAATACGACACATAAAGTGCCTGATCAATAAAGCCGGCAAATCCCGTACACTTCCATATCCTATGGCATGCCAATTATATCCGACTCAGCCCGACTAGTTAATAGGGTATTTCTATTCTCAATTCACTTTCATTTCCATTCCAAGATTACTTTTCAATTAAAACTTTCACATTCAAATCAATTTACACTTCAATTATACATACACATTCACCATTCAATTGAATTCTCATTCAACTCAAATATCAATACTTACCTTATAATTCACTTATTAAATATAGAATTGATATAAAACATTTAATAAAAAGTAATTTGAATTATAGTAATACAAACCGTGAATTTCTCGTTTTAATCCTCGATAGCTTTCTCCTTTCCTTTGTGCGCCGATGTCTTGGGTTCTTTGTTAACTACGAAAATAATAATAATTTATAATCATCAATATAACACAATTCAATTTAATCCATGAGCCTAAACATGCAAATTTAACCATTTTTAATGTATATATATAATTTCACCATTAAGCTGTCTACTTGAGTCATTGTTACTAAATTATTTATATCTTGAGCTACGAAACTCCAAATTAATATCCATAAATTTTCCTTAAAACTAGACTCATATATCTTCTCACCATAAGATTTTCAGAATTTTTGGTCTAGCCAATTAGTACAGTTTATTCATTAAATACTCCCCTATTATTTCATTTGACAGTTCTGACCTCTCTCTACTAAAAATAAATTATCTCATTGTACAGAACTCGAATGAGGTTCTTGTTTACTTATTTTGAAACTATATTCATTAAGGAGTTCACACATATAAATTACACTCCATAATAATTTTTGTACAATTTATAATGATTTTCCAAAGTTAAAACAGGGCATCTCGAAATCACCCCAAACCAGTCTTACAAAATTTCAAATATCTCTTGATTCATCAATTCATTGCTTACAATATTTATACTATAAGAAACTAGACTCAATAAGCTTTAATTACATATTTTGTTCATCCTCTAGTTCAATTTATACAATTTTTAGTGAATTTTCAAAGTCAGACCATTGCTACTTCCCAAAACTGTTTTGATGTAAAATGTTAATAACCAAATTTATAACACCAATTCACACCTTATGTCTATTCAAATTTCATTTAAACTCAAATTTAACTATTAAATTTTCAACATATTTTCTTAATTCCGAAATTTTCCTCAATTTAGTCCCTAAAACACAAAACTTATAGCTTACTTTGCAATTCGATCCTTATATCTATTTTAACTTGAATTTCATTCAATTAAACCCCTATTTCATTTTTTTTTATTCAACATGAACAATATTTAGAATTCTAATAACTTTCAAAATATTAATTTAATTTCATCAAAACTTTGTTCTAAAGCTTTTAAAACATTAAAATTAAATAAAAGGGCTAAATTAACTTACCTATTAAACTTTCAAACCTTCAAACCCTAATTCTCCCTTTTTCTTTTCTTTCTTCTTTCTTTCTTTCCTTCCCCTGCTTTTCGTTTGCCTATTCTGTTTCTTTTCTTTGTTCTTTACTTTATTTTCTTTCTTTTATTTGTTTTAGTTGCTAATAATATATTATAATTTAATTTAATCAATCAATAACAAATATCTAAGAAAAGCCTTAGATTTTTTTTTACAGTTTATGCCGCCTCATCTATGCTAATTGGTAAAATTGCTAGTTTGGTCCTTTTTATTTTCTATTGATCTATAATTGAACCTTTGCCCTTTATTCAATTTAGTCATTTTTACTAATTACTCTAAATTGAGCTAAATTCACCTAATTTAAACCTAATTAAACACATCGCTAGACTCATAAATATTTCTAGTAATTATTTCGAACTCGATTTACTAAGACGGAGGCCCGATAATGTACTTTTTCCGGTGCCTGTGAATTTTGGATCATTACACCTAGAATCCTTACTTAGCCTTCTCGCCAAGTATTCATCGTTTCTTCGCACTACGGCTGACGCTTTAGTCCATGGCCCTTAAGAAGTAAGCTTTTCAACATATGCAAAGGCGGCCGCTTTGTATGTTTTAGAAGGATTGCACAGTCGGTTCGTTAACTTACTGCGTCAGAGGTTGGCGAGCCAAAGAGACAAAATGGCGTGGGATTCGCCATTGAGAAGCGTTGATCTAGCATAAGTTACTGGCTAGAATCAGGTTCCCTAAAAATCGTAAGTCTAATCTTTGGAGCTGGTGCTCGTAGGCGTCTTCTTCCATTATAACTGACTTACTTGAGTTGAGAAGAGTTATTTAAAAGCCGAGGATTGAACCCAAGGCGGAATGAGACAACTGGAGGCTGAAATCTACCAATAAGAATTTCTTTTCCTTTAACTCTCTTTATTATTTTTATTATTTTTGTAATCATAATTTCAGTCAACTTTAAATTCTGTTTTTATTTCCAGATTCTTAATTCTATTTTTTATTTTTCAGGAACGCAGGTTTTCTTGGCCAAGAAATTGTCCAGGATTTCAAGAAACGAGCATTTGTACAATCTGGTCCCTGAGGATTTGACCCTACTTCCCCTTTACTATTATTTTTACTATTAATTTTACTAGTTTACAGGGAATAGGATATTTTTTGTGCTCTCAACGACCGCATCATTAGCGTTGGTTAACTTTGCTGGTGTGGCATTCACATGGCAGTCCACGTGTATGCCATGTTAGCAAAGTTAACAAACGTTAATTTTTTCATCAACTTTAGTGTGATTTGACAAATAGTGTAAGCTTAAGAGCTAAAAGAAGTGAAAATTAAATGAAGGGCTAAAATGACTTTTTTTTATAAAGTTAGATGGTCAAATAAATGATTATGTATAAAATAAACCCTCTTTATAAAAGCTGTATTATTTGAAGGGTTTTTTGTATCTTTTAATTATATGATAAAATAAAATATATATACATAATAAGATTTAAACATGTATGTTTTTTTCTTCACAATTTCTATAATTTACCATTCAAATCAAAGCATTATTTGTTATTCATATCAATTTAATTATTCACATTAGCGTTATATCTATAATTCTATTTATAATTATTTTTATATATTACATTTATGTGTATTGATTCATTTATATTTCGTATAATTTATCATGATTCAATTAAATGTTGATGGTGCGTGAAAAGAAAATACAGCTATGGCCGCTTGTGGGGGAGTTATTTGAGATTGAAATGGAAAGTGGATTATTAATTTTTCTAGACTGATTGGCTCTTGCTCGGCGTTTAAAGTAGAAGTCTAAGGTGTTGTTGAAGGACTTTAGATTGCCTGGAGGATTGGAGATCGAAAAATTATTTTGGAAATTCATAGTATGGAGGTTGCTACCATGTTGTCTAGTAGTGCTAAGCCTGATGATCATCGGTTGTGTAGGGAGGCTCACAAGTATATGAATAAGGAATGGAGGTGATTACTCAACATACCTATAGAGAAGGTAATAAGCTCGCCGATGGATTAGCTTCAATGGCTTGGGATCAACCACTACAATGTTCTGTCTTTTAATATCCACCAGACATAATTCGTAGCTTACTAAATGCAGATGTAAATGGAGTTGTGACATCAAGATTAATGGTTGACTAGCCACTATTTTATGCTCTTTCTTATTAATAAAAAAAAAAGTGTTTAAGAGCTTTATATTTGGCATTCACGTTGAAGTCTTGGTAATGAAATCTCCTCCCACAAATTTGTAACGAATTAAAAAAGGTAAAATTGAATAGTTGAATGATCATTTTGTAATTTTTCATAGTTAGATGATAAAAAGGAAATTTATTATTAATTGAATTACCACTTTATAACTTTTCATAATTGAATGATTAAAAAAAATTACTAATTTGTCACTGAAACTACCACTAATGTTGGCAAAAAAAAAAAAAAGGAAGTCAGATGTTAAACACTATTATTTAAAATTCATGTCACTGTCAAAGGTGCCAAAAATGCCTTAGTTCATGAATTTTATATGAAGCAGTTGGTATTTGATTTTGTCCTTTCTTTTCTTTTAATTAAGATGACTTTATCTATATTTTACAATTTTCGTAAGCAACATATATTAGACATTATATAAGTATATAATCCTCTAAATAATATATAAGCCTTTCACAAATTTAAGCCATTCACAAATTTGAAACATTCAAACAACTTTACACTACAACCAAGAGTTACATTATTCATGCCTATGTATCACTACAACCAAGAGTTACATTATTCATGCGTATGTATCACTAATTTCACAAACAAAATTATTGGAATTCATATATTTTTAATAACAAAATTACTTGAGCAATGGCTCATTGACTAAGCCAATGTCTCGGCCACCAATATGTAGAATAGCCCCATAACTCCAGTATGCTGTTTGATACTACTGTAATTAGACTCTAAAATTAGAGTCTCCCCTTTTGATATTTTCTTAGTTCCTGGTTTAGGGTAGCAGGTCGACATTCCCACGATATAACCATTTTCGTTTCCAGCTTCTTCTCCTGTCCCGTAAATCGGCATCGAAGAGCATAAACTCCGGCCGTCCTAAAATCATTGTACGAAAACATGCACATCACGACATTAGAAGAAGACATTATATTACTAAAATTCACTAGATGATCGCATTGGACTAAAGTTGTTAATTTTTTACTTTACTTGATTAACTCGAATCTAAACCTAATTTAACTTAATTTAATAATTAAAAGTCAGTAACTTTAACTTGAAATGACTCAAATCATAAATTATCTAAATTTGGGATAATTTAAACTTGAAATAATCTAAATTAAGTGTCAAGCCCGAATGAAAAAAAATTCAAAATGATCCAAACCTAAAATGACATAACCCGAAAAACCTTGAATGACCAAAACTTTAAATGACCCCCCAAAAAATAACCTAAAATTATCTTAAGTGTTAAACCTAATACCAAATTGAAATAACATGAACTAAATGTCAAAATTGAATGATTGAACTAGAAATGACTCAGCCCAACAAAACTCAAATGACCCAAATTCAAAGCTGACTCTAATTATATTTGATCCAAATTCAAAAGAATTCAAACTAGAATTAACCTAAATCTAAAATAATCTATTAAATTGAAGCAAAATCAACCTATCTTATTAAATTTATAGATATGCATTGAACACATAAATTGCTTTTTAAGTACCATGTTAACATTCTTATAAAATTTATGGGAATTGACCATTGTATTTTGGATAATTTATGCATATGCATGCAAAAGGAATTTCATTACCTTCCCATAGAGAGCAGAACCAGTGCCGCCCGCATGCTGGTGTGCAACACCATATACCAAATAACCACCAAATGGCATGTCGAGACTAACGCTTTCGGCGTCAATGCATTTGTCGTTTTCCGATCCCGTGGCACGACAAGATTCAACTTGATACTCCACCTGCATAATTGTATTCATCACCATCATAATCAAGAATAAATTTGATTTCACGAAAAAAAATTGTTATATCAAATAAACATTTTAATTACCTGGCAATTGTGTTCTGAATTAATCCCAGTTGAATTACGAGATCTCTTCCAAATATCAGAAACATCGAATATATAAACATTCACCGGTACAATCAAGCTATTCATATCGACCCATTTCACGGTGTATTGAAGGTAAAGGGTTCTTTCGATGCCAATAAACCCATCTTTCAACCTACATTTTGTGCCATCATAGCAACATAATAGTCCCCCATCATAATTTGGGCTCAAAGGTGTTCCATTTTCCTCCTTGGTAACATTATACAAATTGCACCGACATTCGGTACATCCCATCCTATCTTCCACTCCCCTTGTATCGATAGCATGGACGTTCAACCCCCATGTTTCTACAAACCCTGATGGAATCTTAGTAGGGCTACCGATTTCTATCCCATAAGGATCAGGGATATGAGTCTTAGTTCTTCGTGTCTCGGAACCGAGACCAAAAAATTGATCAAGTGCTCCATCTTGACATATTCCGCTATTTCTCCCAGAAATATAATCCGAACTGTTGAGCTTTGAAATGTCTTGATTTTCCAAACCTTTACGTACATAGAATTTAAGAACTAGCCAATGATGCAAGTAAGTATCATACAATGGAACTGGATTCCCACTTTCATCAATAATCTCAGCATCGAAACTTTTCAAGGCAATATGACCTCTCGGAAAATCGATATTCGAAAAAAGTTTATTCGCTACCGATCCCGGCCCGAGCACGATCTGAGGTGATCGGAAAACGCCAGTTTTTACCTTATGTTGTTTACTCCGAGAGGCTTGTGAAAATGGTAGAGCTGAAATTAACAAAATTGCAACAAAAAGTAACCATCCAAGATTGAAAGTCTTCATTTCCCTGTCAAATCAATATCTTGAGTTAAAACATATAATCCCTAGTTAAATATTTCAATGGAGCCAAATTTTATAAAATTATATAAAATAAGAAAAATTGTTAGTGTTATTGTATGAAATGAACCAAAAGGGTCATTTGAATATTCACCTTTTTTGCCAAATTATTTTCATAGTCATCAAGTATGATTTTGAAGGCCAAATGCAACAAGTATAAATTTGAAATCATAAATATATAATATACATACGAAAAAACAGAAGAAGCAAATTTTCAAAAACTGACCCTTCATGGTGCATTATACATAATAAATATATAAATAAATTGTTGAATGCTTTATTTAAGAAAAAGGTAAATTATATTAATATTCATTTAATTATGTTTTTCTTTCTAATCCGATTATGAAAAGTTATAAAATAATCATTCAATTATTAGTAAGTTTCTTTTTAGTCACTAAATTATAAAAATTACAAAATAGTTATTCAACTATTCAATTGTCTTTTTGTCACCTAAATATTTTTGTATTTTTTTTGTTTTTGCTTTTTTTAGAACAATCTCATTATAGGTTCTAATTATATTATTCTTTTTGATATAATGCCTAGAACTGCGCATATATCTTCCTCAATCTATAAATAGTAGGACAATGCATTCCAGCGTACTCAAACCTACATCCTCTTGCATTGATAACAATATTCATGCCAACCAAATTAAGACTCAATCGGGCTTGTGTTTCCATTTTTACTAAAAGAAAAAATCAAGTACTAAAAGAACTTGAATTCGATTTGATTAATAACTCGAATCCAACTAAATTACTACTTGATCGAATTCATTTTTTTCGACAGGAAACAAAAATGAAAGCGACTAGAATCGAACTGAAAAAATCAGAAGGAAAAAGAAAAGCAACGTACCTCAACATTTTGAGATTATTTTCTTCACCAACTAATGCTTGCTATATTTCAACGTTGAAGTTGATCAAATATCCTGAGTTTTAGTTCAATATATATACATACACATTTTAATTAATTAATTAATTAATTAGAGATAGTGACAGGGTAGCATATGAGACTTGGCTTCCTGTTTTTGACTTTTCTCAAGTGTATTTTGATGCTAATATTTTAAAGCAAATTTCACATTAAAGAAAACCCTTCAAAAGTGGCTGCTGCCGAGGTAACTTGCTCAGCAAGCAACAGAGTCTTACTATTTTGACTTTTCTATATAAGTATATTCCGCCTGAACCGTTTGAACCTGAAAAAGGTCTATCTTGGGTTTCAATCACTGTACTCTTTCAATTTTTAAAATTTAATCTCTGGATTTTTCAAATATTCAACTCTTCTACTTATTTGATTTAAAAAATAAACTTCAATTGAAAAGGGTGAAAATGGACTTGTATTAAGACACATTATCAATAAATTAATAAATAATTTTATAAAATCATTAAAAGTAAATATAATCATTATTTTCTTTAACAAGTAGCATCTTAAGATTCATTGATAATATATAAATCAAATAAATAATCTATATTAGCAAATTTAAAATACTAAGATGCCACATATTAAAACTTAATAGAAGTCCATTAATAGTATTAGCGATGGAATTTTAATAGTAAAAAATTATATGGTCACTCTTAATTTTTATATTGAGTAAATCGATTCTTATAAAAAAATTACAACGTTAATATTTTTGTCAATTGTGCATATTTTTATTGGTATAATAACAAATTTAACACTCAAAATTTATAATATCAAAATTAAAATTTTATTTTAATTTTTAAATTAAATAGAGAGATTTAATTTCTAAATAACTTGTAAGGTCACATCAGTAGGAAGAGAAGAAAAGTTTAATTTTTAAACTCGTGTTTAGCTAATAGTATAAATCAAAGATGCATGATTGAGATGGGTTTTTAAGAAAACGAATCTGAGTTAAGAAAAATAAAAGGTGAGATTTATAACATAATAGATAAGTCTTATTTTAATGTTCAAACTTCTCAACTTGTTTCATTGACTTTATTTTTTAATTATATTGATTGTGCTTTGTCAAAAAAAAAAATTACAAAATTACACTGCTTACAAGACATGACAAAAATGAAGGGCATTAAAGTTTATTCTTAGAGATAGTCAAAGATGCTTAAGTTAAATCGAAGAATAAGATAATTTTTTTTAAAAAATGGTTTAGGATTGAAAAATAAATTATAAATTTTGGGAGATTAATATGTAATTTTATAAAATTTTAATGGTTAAAATAATAAATTTATTATTTTCAAACCACGATCTATCCTTTGTTTTCACCCATGTCAAGAGTTTAAATAAGGAATGATAAATTACACCAATAGTCACTTTGATTTCAATTCAAACACTCGACTTTCGAAAAGTAACAAATCAGTCACTAATATTATTGAAAAGTGACAAATCAGTCACTCATTAACATTTCCTGTTATAGGCCTAATAGAACAGCTAGCATGGCTAGTTAACTTGCCACGTTAGATGATGAGCCAAAGGATATAAGGTTTAGACGGGTTTAGAGAAAAGAAAAGAAAAGATGGATTGATTGATTTAGGGTAAAAAGAGAAAAGATCAATTGGGTCTTACTTTTCTCCTTTTCCTTATCTTTCTTCTTCTTTTTCTTTTCTATTTTCTCTTCGTCTTCTTTTACCACCTCTTTATCATTATGTTTTTCTTTTTTCTTCATCTTTGCCACATTGTCTTTTTTCTTCTTCTTCTTCTTCTTTTTATGTTATCATCACCTTCTTCAACTTTGTACATCTTCTTATTTTTCTCTTTTTTTTTTCTCCTTTTTATTATTCATTTCTCAAATTTCACTATCCTCGTGTTTTTCTTTATCATTCTCTTTATGTTTCTCCCCCTTATCCTCCTTATGCTTCGACTTTTCCTTCTCCATTGATTTGGTCATTAATTTAAGTCCAACCTCAGCCTTCTCTTTATTCTCATGGTTTGGCTCCATATCCTTCACCTTCGCTTTGAAATGCAGTTCTTCCTTTTTCACATTTTTTCCTCTATTGACAATCGATTCAAATGTACCTCGCAACTCAAAACCCTTTGCCACAAATTGAAACTCAAATGTACATACTTCATGATTTTTCAGCAAGTTCCCGAAAAGAATGCCAGATATAAATAAGCATGGAAAAAATACAATCAAATATGAACAGACTATAAGATTCATTAAAAGACACAACATGATGGTTGGTATATTACAACTACTAGCATTACACATAAAAGCAAGTTTAGCACAAAACTTCTGATAGTAGAAGCATGATGTTCAAAGTTCCAAACAGAAAAGTGATCTGGCTTTTATGCAATGATGAATTTGTGTCATCCAACTAACTTGATTCCGAATACTTTCACTACCATCATATGTTGACAAGAAGTTAAATGGCATTTCAACTGAATGACAATGAGAAGGAAAAAAGTAAAGACCCTCCAACTGGCCAGTTAAATGACAGCAAGCATCTTGTTAAATGCTAAGTCACTTTTCCATTATGTTTGTAACGGTAAATAGTTAGTAGGACTGATTTGTTATTTTTCGAAAGTCGAGTGATTGAATTGAAACCAAAGTGATAGCTCTGTCAGTTGTATCAAAGTTGAGTGACTGTTAGTGTAATTTACCCTTTAAATAATGGCAAGAAAAAGAGATTGTATGTAGCTTTTATTCCTAGTTTAGGGTTATCTAAAGAATTTTTTGACTTCTATAAATGCATTAAGGTTGGGTGATAAGTGATAAAAGTAACATGTTTTAACCCCATTCTTAATGCATTTTTGGATAATTATTCGAGGTAAAATGGTGAATTTTATGCTTCTAATCTTTTAAATTTATGTTTCTATACTTAGGAGAGCATTTTGGAGCAAAATGAGCAAAAAATGAGCAAAAATTGGAGCAAGTTCCAAGAGCCACACGGGTTGGACCCTCCCACACGAGCTAGGCACACAGCCGTGTGAGCCACACGGGCTGCCACACGTCCATGTGCCAGCCCATGTGGATTTCGCGAATCAAATTCTGGACACGAGAAAGAAATGCAATTTTTAGGTTTTCGGGCATTCTAAGACTTACATATACCAAATATAAGAAGAGAGGAGGAAGCCGTTAGAGATTTTTGAAGAGAACAACTCGAAAAACACCTTTGAAGCTGACTTGGAAGCAAATTTCCATCAAGATTGAAGATCTCATTTTGGTTTTTTTGAAATTTATTACGAGTTTCTTTATTTCTTGTAGTTATACTGTCTCTAAGATGTTTTTATTTGCGATTATGAACTAATTTTCTAAATACCTAGGGGAGATGAACCCTATGGTGAATTCTGTCTTTTAATTTTTATTTTACGCAATAAATACTTGGATCTTGTTCTCAATTTTGCCTGCTTTATTCTTGGTTTAATATTTCTGGACTATTTATCCATGTTTGATGTTCTTGAATAGAGGGGGAAAAGTCCCTGTTTAAGAGTAGATCTGGCATAATTGAGTAGAGTTTCATGCAATCCTAGAAATAGGATGATATAAATTTACTAGATTAGAGTCAAATCTAATAAGGGGATACATAGATTGAGTTAATACGACAATAAGGGTTTTAATTAGAAAGAAATTTCAATTAATCAACCTAGAGTCAGTTGCTCTTTGTCTTGAAAGAGATATTAGTATAATTTAGAGATTTCTACTAATCAAGATATTGAGTGAAGAAATTGTTTAATTCAGATTGATAATGATAGATGAAATCTAGGTGAATTCTTTCTTGGGTATTGTTTCGCTTCTTGGTTGTTAATCGTTTGTTTTCTTGATTTATTCTGTAATAGCCTAAATTCAAGGTTATCGAAACAGTAGTTTCGTAACACAAATCCGATTTAAAGAGAAATTATTTAAAAAATTATTGCATGAATATTAATATAATAGGAAAATAATATGAAAATATCGATAGAAAAATTTTACTGATTTAGTGGTTAGTTAGAAAAAGGAATTATTGAAGGAATTAGGTAAAAACAAGGTATCGAGACCTTGATCTCGTAAAATTGAGTAGGAAATATTTTTATAAATATTTATAAAATGTTAGTAATGTGGTATTAAAATTTCGTTAGAAAATTTTAACGCTTGGGTAGGCAATTAAATGAAAAGGACTAAATTGGAAAAGGTATAAAAGTTGCTAGAATGATTAAATAGCTTAAGTGTCTAATGAGAAAGGATTTAAAAGGAAATTAGACCCAAAATTTATTTGGGCTGGACGACAAGGGCATGAAATCAGCAAGAAAATTGATGATTTAAGGGCAAAATTGGAATATTACATAATTAACTAAATAAAGATAGGACTAAATAGGAAATATCTAGATTTCTCTTCATTTTTCTTCATTCTCATCAGCCAAAATGCAATAGGAGGGGTTCTTTAAGCTGGTATTCCATAATTTTTGCACCAAATCCAAAAGATTCAAATACGAAGCTAGATCGAGGAAAGGAAAAAGTTCGAGATTAATAGATTTTTGTACAGGAACAATTATCAAGGTAAGTTCATGTAACTTGAATTATATTCTTAAATGCTTGAAATGTATGTTTTTTATATGAATATGATTTGAATGTTCATTATATGAAAATTTATGAAACATTGACATATTTGATAAAAAGGGAAGAAATCCCGGTTGAATGAAAGGAAAATTCGATGGATCTCTGAAAAGGAATTGACGGTAAAAAAGATCTACCCCGGACGGGTGATCCTATCTGATTTAGCCCTCTGAAGAATATGTGGAAAATGGATTTAGCCGGATGGGTAATCCGAATTAGGTCTGAATTTAGCTTTGGATTGGTAATTGGATCTAAGCTCATTAGAGTAATTGTCGTTGCAAGGATTTAGCTCGGGTGGTAATCCCGACAATACTCTATGAGTTTATATTGCAGGGGATTTAGCTTGGACTGGTAATCCTGCTGCAAGGCTGAGGGTCGCGGGAGTGTGCTCTTTGAAATGAAAATGTGCGCTCATGAATATGATTTGACGGACCCGGAATTGTACACTAAAAATGTACCTCTGAAAAATCTATCGAAATTTCGATAAATTCAACGGGATAAATATGGAAAAATAACAAGGAAATGGAAATCATGGTATTGATGAGCACATCAATCATGGTATATATATTATTGATACATGAAAATTATTGTACTAACTTGAATGTTGAGTTTGTGCATGTTAGGGTAATAATGCATTGAATGGATATTTGAATGTTTATTGCATTGTATTGAAAATATTAGTTAAGTATAATTCTTATTACATGAGCTTACTAAGCACAAAGTGCTTACCCTGTTTCATTTTCCCCTGTTTTGTAGTGTTAAGAGCTCGGAGGTCGGATTTGGTCGGAGACGCATAACACTATCAACCTCAGGATTTCGATATATAAAGAAACTTTATTTTGGAAATCAATGGCATGTATAAGCTAATAAAGTAAATGATTCTGTAAAATGAATGTAAGGTCAGCCAATGGTATGGCTAACAAATCTTGGTTTTGATGTGTGATGAGGTTATCTTATAAATATGCATGAATCTATCTTGAAAATATGTTGAATTGGATTGGTTGATTTTTAATGAGTCTCGGTTTAAAATTGCAGGTGTCGGCACCCCATGTAATCTCACAATTTCTGACACATATAATTCCGCTAACTTATCAAGCTTAAAAACTGCTTCGATAGGAATAAAATGCCGACTTAGTTAATCTCTACTATCACCCAAATCGAATCTTTTTTCTTGAGTCACTGCAACCCGGATACAAAATCCATCGTCACATGTTCCCACTTCCATTCGGAATCATTATGGGTTGTAACAAACTGTAGGCACTTGATGTTCACTTTTACCATTGATGATTAAACATTTTGCCACAAATTCACAAATTTCCCTTTTCATACCAGGCCACCAATATATTTTCTTCAATTCACAATACATCTTCGTACTACCCGGATGAATCGAGTACATACTACTATGAGCCTCTGATAAGATATCCTTCTTCAATTCTAAATTATTCGGGACACAAATTCTATTACGATAGTATAACATACCACTATTATCAATAGAGTACTCTAAGTTCAAATTATCCCGAACCATTTGTCGTTTCAATACCAACTTCGGATCTTCATATTGCAACTCCCGAATTCGTTGAAAGAATATTGGTTTTGTCTTTAATTCAGCTAACACAGAACCATATTCATTAACAGACAAATGAGCATTTAACGCCCGAAGAGCAAATAATAATGATTTCCGACTAAGTGCATCTGCCACTACATTTGCCTTACCCGAATGATAATTAATGACAAGATCGTAATCTTTCAACAGCTCTAACCATCGCCTCTGTCTCAAGTTCAGCTCTTTCTGTGACATTAAATATTTCAAACTTTTATGGTCTGTATACACATAACATTTCTCTCCATATAGGTAGTGTTTCCAAATTTTTAAAGCAAATACTATGGCAGCTAATTCAAGATCATGTGTAGGGTAATTCCTCTCATATGGTTTCAACTGTCGAGAAGCATATGCTACAACTTTTCCTAACTGCATCAGTACAGAACCTAAACCATTCAGAGACGCATCACTATATACTACATATGGCACACCTGATTCAGGCTGAGTTAAGACTGGAGCTTCTGTCAACATTTTCTTTAATTGATCAAAACTTCGTTGGCACTCATCAGACCATACAAATTCAACATTCTTCTGTAATAATCGGGTTATCGGTGAAGCAATCAATGAAAAGTCTTTCATAAATCGGCGATAGTAACCAGCTAATCCAAGAAAACTTCGTACTTCCGTAATATTCTTTGGAGTTTTCCAATTAATCACCGCTAACACCTTACTCGGATCTACCCGTATACCATCAATTGACACAATGTGACCCAAGAATCCTACTTCATGAAGCCAAAATTCACATTTACTAAATTTTGCATATAACTGTTTTTCCCTCAAAATCTGTAGTACAATTCTCAAGTGATGAGCATGCTCGGATTTTGTCTTTGAATATATCAGTATATCATCAATAAACACAACCACAAATTTATCCAGGTAGGATTGGAAAATTCGATTCATTAAGTTCATAAAAGCAGCAGGAGCATTTGTCAAACCGAATGGCATAACTAAGAACTCATAATGACCATACCGAGTTCTAAAAGTCATTTTCGAGACATCACATTCCTTTACTTTTAATCGATAATACCCAGATCGAGATCTATTTTTGAAAACACTGCAAAGATCCTTAAGTGATCGAATAAATCATTAATCTGAGGCAAAGGATATTTATTTTTAATCGTTACCTTATTCAGCTGCCTGTAATCTATGCACAGCCTCAATGAACCATCATTCTTTTTCACAAATAAGACAGGTGCACCCCATGGTGACATACTCGGTCTGATAAACCCTTTGTCTAACAGTTCTTGCAACTGCACTTTTAACTCTCTTAATTCTGCTGGAGCCATTCTATACGGTGTCACTGATATGGGAGCTGTTCCCGGAAACACATCTATCACGAACTCAACTTCTCTATCCGGTGGTAAACCTGGTAATTCTTTAGGAAATATACCCATGAATTCATTTACAATAGATAGTTGATCTAACTTTGATTCAGAACTTCGAGTATCAAGAATATAGGCTAAATAAGCCTCATTTCCTTTACGCAACAATTTCTGAGCAGACATAAAGGAAATCATCCTAACGTATCATCTAATTTTCCAGACTCAACCAAAATAATGTCTCCTGTTTGACATTTCAAACTAATTCAATTTTCTCGACAATTCACTACCGCGTCATGTTTCATTAATCAGTCCATGCCCAAGATAATATCAAATTCCTGAAAGGGTAGCAGCATCAAATTAGCGGGGAAATCACAGCCCTTAACTTTCAGTGGACAGTTATGACATATTAAATTAACTACCACATTTTGACCTAACGGATTTGTAACTTGTACATCATAATCAGTAGGCTCAACTAATAAATTCTTTTCAGATGCTAACATAGTGCAAATATATGAATGAGTAGACCCAGGGTCTATTAAAGCATACACAGGAACATCATAAAGATAGAAAGTACCAGCAATTACATCTGGAGCTGTTGCTTCTTCTCTTGCTCGAATGGCATAAGTACGAGCAGGGACCCTAACTTCTGATCGACTAGCAGTATCTTTCATACCCGAACGAGTAGCCCCTGTAGCACTGCTCTGGCAGAGCGTCTTCCTTTTTGATGAGGAGTTTTCTGTTTCTCTTTCTGTTCCATTTCTTCTACTTGTAATTGGGGACAATCACGAATAAAGTGATCAGTGGCCCCACATTTATAACAAGCCCCTAACTTACTTCTACATTCACCAGGGTGACTTCTTCCACAATGTTGACACTTAGGCCTTTGGGGATTTTGTAACGGCCTAATTTTCAGTGGTGTCGGAAATGGTGATTTGAGATCACTAAATCCAACAAATAAGATTGAACAAGATAGTAATTTAATATTTATGAGTCAAGTAAGAATTTAGAAGAATTTTTGAAATGGTGAAATTAGTGAATTAAAAGAATTTATTAGGTCAAACGGGTCAAAAACGAGGTATCGAGACCTCAAATTTGAAAATAAAGCTATAAAATATTTTTATAAATATTTATGAAGTTTCATTTAGCTAGTATTAAAGTTTGGTTGAGAAATTTTAACGATTAGGTAGTCAATTAAATAAAAAGGACTAAATTGTAATAAAAATAAATTTTGCTAAAAAGATTAAATAGCTCAAGTGTTAAAAGAAGGAAGATTTAAAGGGAAATTAAGCCTAAAAGTGAATAGGCTGGACGGCAAAGGCAAGAAAATCAGCAGAAAAATAAGGGAAATAAGGGCAAAATTGGAAATTTTACAACTTTAACATATAAAATAAGATAAAATTGAAGAATCTAGAGATCTCTTCATATTTTATTAGCAAAAACGCCATAGAAGGTCTGGAGAAAGCTGGTTTTTCATATTTTACATCATGTAAGTTTAATTCTTGCTTTTTCTTGATAATTTTTATGTTTTTGCGACTTTTACAACTATGTCCATATGTTTAATTCATTAGTTTTTGATTATATGGATAATTTTGAAAGTTTCCATGAATAAGTGCTGAAAGTTTATGATGATTTATCATGGAATTGAGGTTTTAATTCTATTATATAATGATTTTATGAAGAGATTTTCATAGAAATCATTATTTAGGACCTAATTGTGAAAGTTATAAAATTAGGGTTTTGTGATGAAACTTTGAATGTCAAAGGCTGTGAAATAGTTTATAATGTTTAAATAAAGTGTTATTTGAGAAGAATTAGTTCAATTGATGAATAAATTGAGTAAGGACTAAATTGTAAAAATTGAAAAGTTTAGGGTAATTGTGTAATTTTGAAAATTTAAGGGCATAAATTGTGAAATAGAATAGAATTGAAATGGATGCTAATGAAGGAATGATTTTATAATTATAGATCAAGAAAACGAACTGAATCGTGGAAAGGAGAAAATTCAAGAATAGTCCCTGAATTTCTACGACTTTTGCAAATTAGTCCAGGTAAGTTCATGTGGCAAAGTTCAATGTTTTGATATGAAAATCTTATGATTGTTAAAGTATTTTATTGTTGATGTACAGGCCAATTTTGGGCCAAACCCAAAACCCAATACACAGAAACCCAATAACCCCAACTAACCTAAACCCATAACACTCGTGACTTAAGCCCCAAACTAGTTTTGAGCCTACCCGACCGACCGATCCAAACCCACCAAGGATCCGCGTGTTTTTATCAATGGTTTATTTATGCGTCCTTCCGCTTTTTCACCCTTTTGCAATTAAGTCGTTTTTATTTATAAATTGGCCCGAGCTTTGTCGCGATATTCAATTTAGTCCCCGCCAAGCGCAGTGTTTTAAAGGCTTGGGAAAATTACTCTTCGGTCCCCGCTATTTTACGCGTGTTCAAATTAGCTTTTTTATTTCTTTTATTCTAAAATGCCCCAAAACTTTGTTTCTTGTTCAATTTTAGTCCTTTTCGTTTATTTTCATTTTTACATATTATTAATATTATTACTATTATTTTTATTAATATATTAATTATTTTCAAAGTATTATTACTACTAAAGATTACTATTTCTAGTTTTAGTATTATTATTAATATTAATATATGTATATTATATATGTATATATTCATACATTTATATATAATCTTGTTTTATTTACCTTATTTTAATATTACTATTATATTATATTCGTTTTCATAACTCATTATGTTTCTAATATTATTATTATTAGTTGTTATTTACTTCTAATATGTATATATCATGTAAATGTTGTAATATTATATGTATTTTTTTTACATACGTGATGTATATAAGTTCTTAATATTATATTTTATATATATTATTGTATATATTTTAATATTATTAGTTATATTTTTCTTTCATACTATTATATATATATATATATATCTAATATTATATGGTATATTTCTAATACTATTATTTATATATATTTATATGTGTGTATGTATTTGTGTAATGTACAAAATAGTTTCATTATCATTTCTAAGGTATGTATGTATTGTATCGTTCCATATATATGTTATGGATATATCTTTAATATTACTAGTTATATATATATTTCTTATACATTTCCACGTACATGTATATATTATATTTTATTATATATTAGTACACATATTTTATTACACGTATATATATATGCTTTTATATTAATATTATTTTCAGATATCATATTATTCATTAGTGTACTTATTATTTTCACTATTGCCACTTATTAAATTATTTCAATATTATGTACTATTTGGTGTACATACATCTTTATTTATGATTATTAGTGTATAAATACATGTCTTTTATATTCCTAATATATATCGATATCGTTCATCTGTACTATGTATATACATATACATATTTAATATTACTACACATATGTATCTTTTAGGCATTATATTTTCATACGTCATGTATATATGCCGTACATTATATTTTTTTGCATGTCATTTTATGTACATGTTATCTCGCTATTATTATTGCTAAGTATATTTTGTATTTATTCATGATTTGTCTTTATTTCTTTTGCAAATGTCATTGTTATTGTTATTCGAATGTTCTAGTATCCCATGTTGATATTTTTATTCATAATATCATTATTCGCATCATTTGTTTATTTTTAAATTCTTACTTTTGGAAACTTTTTCAAATTAATTTTAATACATAAGGCAACATGTCGGTTTAACACAATGTCGCTGATTTCATCGCTATGTTGGATGAACATCAATCGACTCGTGTTAAAACGGTATGTCCTTCTCGAAAATCCAAAGAATTGAAGATTTTTCATCTTTTTCGGATCTCGACTAAACGTTACATTGAACTCGTATTTTTGAAAATCTAGTCAACACATGTTTATGAGACACCAATTTTGGGCGTCGCGAGGGTGCTAATACCTTCCTCGCGCGTAACTGACTCCCGAACCCCAATTTTTCTCTGGACTTTTGACGTAGACCTAAATATCCCAATTTTTCTCTGGACTTTTGACGTAGACCTAAATTCGGCCCTCATTTTTGTACAATAATAAGTTTTATTTTTCTAAAAAAGGATGGTTTATTAGGTGTCCGGTCACACCTAGAAAAAATCGGTGGCGACTCCCTTTTTTAATAAAATCGAAAGTTGGTTTTCAAATGTTTAATAAATCGCCACAATTAGCGACCAAGAAAAACTAAAATTTTTTTTTTACGTCGCTACAGCTGGCGACTCCGCTGGGGACCTAGCCTTGCGAGTCGAGTCGAATTAAACACGTTTTGTCAAAATTTTCAAATTTCTTTGTTCAAAGTAAATATTTGGTCGTGATCCGAAAATCTCGTTTTCAAAATTCATGCATTTGTATCATGTCGTAAATATTTCTTCTAACTTACTTATTTGGGTGTTTTTTAGTTTTCGATTTTTATGGTTTTTAATTTTGGTTTAGTTTCTTTAAGTAAAACGCAAAGGTTCATGAGTTTCTCCCCATTACACGTGCACTTGCATTTTCGCATAACATGAGCTCTCTACCCGGCTCCGTCTGTTTAAGTGAAAGTAAATGCTACGCCTTCGTGAGTTAACTCGTCCCTCCATGACAAGCTAGTGAATACTTTGGGTTACATATGACTTATGCTTTCGTGAGTTAACTTGTCCCTCCGCATAGGCATAAGTAAATGTAATCCTCGAATTGAACTCGTGAGCTTTGTGATGGGTTATGACCGAGGCTTCGTGCTAATCTTAGCAGATGATAGTACGAGCAATTCGAGTATTGTCTAGAACCGAGACGCATATAATGAACCATACGAGCTATCCAATTAGAGCCATGCCGAACCTCTCGTCGCTTATAGTCACCAAAATAAGTACACGGGAAAATGCCTTTTGCCTTTCATTTACACTGTTTATGCAAAATAATTGGATTGGGTAGTTTAATTTGTTTTTCAAATTATATTTGTTGTGTTTACTAACCAAGTTTGTTTGTTTTTATTTTTATTTTCATCATACATCATAGGCATCATATTAGGAAGGTGTTGATTAAAGGTTGGTTGCCAAAAAACGGGTTTCTGATGGAGGAGTCAATTACACAAATCACCGAGAAGAATGCCGTGGTGCGGGACTGGTCTCTAAAAACTCAGAGAGAAAAGGGGGATAGTCTAGTGAAAGGGTGTGTCGCCAATTTGTCCGAACATATAACTGTAAATGTTCGCCAAAATAACTTTGAAGACTTGGTTCGAATTTGGAATCAGTGGGATTCAGACACTAGAGACGTTTTCACTGAGAGGTATGGAGATATAGCTCACCTGATTACCATCCGTGTAGACGAACAGTTGATTCAAGCCATGGTTTGGTTTCGGGACCCGACTTATCGGTGTTTCACCTTCAATCAAGAAGACATGACTCCAACCATAGAAGAGTATCTTGCTTTACTCCGCATCGACAATGTACAATTCGGCAAAATATATGTGAAGGAGCCTAAGCCGATGACCTTCAAGAAAAAGTTAGTAAGACTGACAGACATGACCGATGCATGGGCTGAAAAACAGATGAAGAAGAAGAACGAAACCATTTGCATTCCATGGTCCTCCCTACGAGATTTGACTCTAAACCATCCCGACATGCTGAAAAGGGTAAATCTATTCGCTTTGGCCATTTATGGTCTGGTTATTTTCCCAAAGATTCTCGGACATCTCGAAGTGGCAGTAGTCGATTTCTTCGAAAGGTTAAAACAAGGAATCAACCCTGTCCCAACCATCCTAGCCGAGACCTTCAGGTCCCTGAGTAGTTGTCGAAGAAAAGGGAGGGACGATTTATCGGATCTGTAGATTGCTCAATGTTTGATTTTAAGTCACTTACGGAAGGTAGAGCGCACTCCATTCCATATGTTTTCTAAAACATTCTCCCGCTAGAAGCTTTCTCAAGAAAGAATGGTCAAGGAAGTTCTTGAGCAACATTGGGTATCGATCTTTCGTAACCTTCGCAGAGGATATAACATGGAGAGCACCCGGATCCGTCCTTGGTCTTTGCTATACAAATGTGGAAGCCAAGATTGGGTACCTTTACTTGGGTTATGGGAGGAGTTGGATATGCTCGCTATTGGTCCAAAGGCAATTCTCTTGCGACAATTCCTCCCCAGAGCTGGAGGATTAACACGATTCGAGTTCGCTTTCACGGGTGAAGGATATATGAAGAGAGTCCGGACTTTGCAAAATCTTGGAAGGAAATTCATTTCATGGAATTAGCCTTGTATCTCGATACCCTTACCCAAGATTACAACGTATGGAGGAAGCAACGGGTGAATAGTCGCAAATCTCGACAACAAACCACCCCATCCGAATCCTTTCTCGAAGGAAATGCCGTCGAGCTAGAAATGGCAAGACAAGAATTGAGCAAGAAAAGGCCAAGATGTCTCGAGACCTTAGTGCCCTTCAAGAAGAAAAACATCAATCAAGATTGAAATTGGGTTGAAAGATCCAGAATCGAAAAGGTACAAAGAGAAGCCGAGATTGTGAGAAACGACTTAAGGGACCTTCATTTGGAAAATAAGAAATTAAGAAACACTATAAAGAATAGCGGGTTGGGCAAGTCGACAGCAGAATGGAAGGAAGAAATTAGCAATATCAAGGGAGGAATGGAGTTTTGGAAGGGAAAAGCAAAGAAAGAGGAGGAAAAGGCTGCACGCGCTTTGATAGAGTTAAGAAGGAAGAACGCCGAGTATGAAATAGCGACTGCAGAATTGGCGAAAAGTCAGTCTGAACATCAAGAATTAAAAAGGAAAACACGAGATCTAGAAAATATGCTGCAATCTCATCAACAACAATTAGAAGGCTCTAGAAGAAAAGAGTGAGCAATACGATAGGGACATTCACGTGTATGAAGGAACTCTCAAGGAAAAGGAAATACAACTCGGCTTCTTGATCAATGAAATTCGCAAAGCGGCTATGCAAGTTGTTCAATTATCAGATGAAGCCGAAGTTCTTAGTTACCAATTCCCTCCGAGCCAAAGATCGAACATATCAGAGTTTTTAGAGCAAGTAAAGAAACAAGGCAATGTGGCTAGGAAATTTGTGTAACCATTGAAAAATGGAAACTTTGTGTAATAGGCTATGTTGATCAATGAAATGCCTAAATATGGGGCTACCTTGAAATTAACACCAATTTTTTGCATTCCTTGCATAATTAACATGTTAACATTTTGACATTCGTACATTCATTCATGCATTCATCCATGCATTGCATATCCCATACTCGATCGCTGAAGACAAAATATATGATTCGCAGTTGTAATACCACAAGACTGGAACCACGTCATCAGTATAAAACGCGCCGACAAGCTAGAGTGATGGAAGCTGAATTCAATGAGAGAATTGAAAGGATGGAAAGGACTCAAAAAGAATTACAAGAGCAACTGGCCAAATCACAACAAGAGACGAGAGACCTAATGATGAGATATCGAGAAGAATCACTCGAGCAAAGAGATCAAATGGCCAAAATGATGGAGATGATGTCAGCTTTAGTTAAAGGGAAAGGACCCATGCGGAGCCCTGACATTGAAGAATCTCGATCAAGAATTCACCACAATCGGGATCCACTCTATCCCCGTGATTCACTCCACCATTCGCATATACAACACAAAGAGGGTGCACTCAAGGGAACCCACGGCTTGGAACATCGACCTATGCCACCGCTCCACCCGCTAATTTGGGGAAGGAATATTCGCGTCAAACCCAGGGGCTAGTCCTGCCGATCCACTAGTTCAGATCTGGATGACCCAAACAGAGGTAGCCAAGTTGAAATCGGATAACCATGACGCAAAATATAGGAGTCTAGAGGAAAGACTCAAAGCGATAGAAGGCAAGTCTTCTCGCACTAGGTGCCAAAGAGCTCGATTTGGTACCGATCCGATTTTGCCCCCAAAGTTTAAAGTACCTGATTTTGAGAAGTATGATGGGACAAGATGTCCAAAGGCGCATTTGGTCATGTTTTGTCGAAAAATGACTGGTTATGTGAACGAGGATAAACTACTCATACATTGCTTTCAAGATAGTCTAACGAGGTGACTCTCCGATGGTATAATCAACTTAGTAGAGAAAAGATTCGATCCTCGAAATACTTGGCGTCGACATTTTGCGTCAAGACAAGCATGTATCGGAGATGGTGCGCATCGTATGACCTTGCAAATGATGGAGAAGAAACCAGCAGAATCCTTTAGACAATATGCGCAAAGATGGAGAGATATCTCGGCCCAAGTGGAGCCTCCACTGACTAAGACCGAGATAACAGTCCTTTTCATCAATACTCTGAAAGCACCGTTCTATGACAAGTTGGTGGGAAGTGCTACGAAGGATTTTTCGGATATCGTAATATCTGGTGAACTCACACGAATGCCGTCAAGAGCGGCAGAATGGAAGGATCGAAGGCTCAAGAAAAGCAAGACCGTAAGGAAGAAAGAGCGAAGCCCACATGGTGGGGCTGGAGTCATTACATTCCCATTCAGTATTCTAACCAACCCCGACCTCGAAATTATCCACCCCAATTTCCATTACCCTCCTCAAACACCTTACTACCAAGCATCACATCCGTCCTACCCTGTATACGCCATGAATAACCAAAGGCCCGTCACCACATTTCCACAAAACACTCTGCCCACTCAAAGCCAACCCAGAAATGAACCAAGACCAACAAGGCCTAATCCTGAGAGACAGCAATTCACCCCTATTCCTGTGTCATATGGGGAACTGTACCCAAAACTTCTGGAGAAACAATTGATATCTCCCCATTACATGGCCTCCCTTAAACCTCCATACCCGAAATGGTACGATCCAAATGCTAGTTGCGCCTACCATGCGGGAACCAGGGGCATTCTAACGAGAATTGTCTTGCTTTCAAAAGGAGAGTTCAAGGGCTCATCGATGCGGGCATTTTGCGATTCGATGGTCTTGGCAAGAAGACCGGAATCCATTCCCAAACCACACGAAGGGAATGTGGCGCAGATGAGAGGAGGATAAACAACAAAATAGAAGATGGGTTTCAAGTACGAACACCTCTGCAAAGAATGGGAGATACTAAGTGAGAAAGGGTTGCTCTGTCGCTTTAACGGAGTATCCAAAGGAGGAGATGCAAAGGTCACGATTTTTGCAAGCTCCATGGTATTGGGGAGCATAACATTGATCTGTAAGGAATTGAAGTTTCTTGCAAAGTATGATGGACAATAAGGAGATTGGGATTTTTGTAAAGCCAAAGAGGCCGACGGTGGAGAAATATGTGCCTCGACAATCAATCATCGAGTTTCCCATATAAGCCAACCAATCGTTAATAATCTATTATGACGAAGAAAGAGCGGTGAAACCAAAATGATAATTGAAGTACCATCTCCTTTCCCTATAAGGACAATAAAACAAGATCTGGTGGAAGTACGATGTCAACATCGTTACACCGAAAGTGAAAAGCTTGAAGCCACAACGAAGACATTGGGGAAGTAGGTCATTTTACCCGATGGGCGGTGCTATTCTAAAGAAGTTGAACCGATAAAGAAATGTAGCGACTTGAAACAAAAAGGAAAAGCAGTGATGCACGAAGTCGAGGTCGAGCAAGAAATTCCACCCGTGCAAGAAACTAAAAAGCTTGTGAATGAGGAAGAAGCTCAAGAATTCTTGAAATTTATTAAGCACAGCGAGTATAGTGTGGTGGAACAATTGAGCAAGCGGCCAAAGACGAATCTCAGTTCTATCTCATCTTGTTAAATTGAGCCACATCGAGCTTTATTGAAGGTGTTAAATCAAGCTTATGTGGCCAACAACATATCTGTCGAAAAGCTTGATAGATGGGTAAACAATCTGAATGCGGACAATTTCATCTCTTTTAGTGATGATGAGATACCGCCAAATGGTAGAGGCTCGGTGAAAGCGCTACATATCACGACTCGCTGCAAGGGCTATATAATACCGAACGTACTCATCGATAATGGGTCAGCATTAAACGTCATGCCATTGGCCACGCTTTCCGAATACCGATGGATTTGTCCTACTTAAGGCCCCGTCATTCCATGGTAAGGGCATTCGACGGACGAGGCGCCAAGTCATGGGAAAGATCGAAATCCTTTGAAGTGAGCCTTACATCTATGAGGTCGAGTTCCAAGTCATGGACATTACACCTCTTATAAGCGCCTTTTGGGAAGACCTTGGATCCATTCTGCCGAGCGGTTCCATCATCCCTCCATCAAAAGTTGAAATTTATCATGGATGGTTGTTTGGTCACAATCGAGGTGAAGAAGACATTGTCGCATCTATCTCTTGATGCGCCATACCGGAAGTAAGCAAGGACGATGGAATGTTCCTTTCGATCCTCGAATTCGTCAATGCCACTTTCATCGCTGAAGGAAACAAAATTCGATGCCAAAGCGCCGAAAAATACCGAATGGGTGTCAAGTTGATCAGTAGGAAGAGGAGCTCGTGCGAGAAGAGGTTTAGGGAGACATCTACAAGGAATAGTTAGGGCTTTAAAGCCGATGTACCACAAGGCCCGTCACGGTTTGGGGTTCCAATGACATGCGCCAAAGAAGAAGACAAGTGGAAGAAGGATCAAGAGAGAAGAATTACAAGAACTTTAGGCCGAGAACCGAATGGGAACCGATAGAGTACCCTAATTTGTCAAAACATTTACATCTCATGGAATATTGTACCTGGACAAGATGATCTACTAAACATCTTTGGGGTTAATTGAAAGGGTTTTCGAATGTCATTATAAGTGTCATCGACAAAGAAGTGGTGCAAGTAAAGATGTCTCGAGGATACGCCTTTGCCCTCCCGGTTTTATGTTGAACAATTGGACTCTTGAGGAGCTTCTTGTAGTTTATAAGTCTTGAGTAATGCTAAACATTAACCTTCTATTGTGTCCTTAGATATAATAGAATTCTTTTGTAAGAGCTTTCATTCGCTCTTTATCATTTAAATGAATATCGATGAAGATGCATTTTGTCGCGATTTTTCGCGTTATCACTAATTTCATGATCATTTTCTCATTTCATAGCCTATCTTTACATTTGCCTCATTACCATGACATAACATTTTGTTTGTTGTTTCCAATACTTGGATGTCCCCTATAGCTTCCTTTTCCATTTCAACTTTCGGTGCTCGGATATTGACGACATGAATAAGCCCGAATTCTGAATCTTGAAATCGATTTTGAGAAGGTGTTTGCTTAGGAGAATTTGAAGTCAAGAAAATGTCAAGATTATGTCTCGCCTCTCTGAATTGTTAAGAATGGTGGAGCAAGAGGATAAACAGATTCGCCTCATGAAGAATCTGTGGAAACGAAAGAATTTGGGCAATCAAGAGAGGAAACAAGAAGTGAAGATTGGGACTTCTATTTCGAGAGAGTACTGCATAGTTTGATCACTTTACTCATGAATACAAAGATGTTTTCGCATGGTCATACAAGGACATGCCAGGCTAGATGAAGATTTAGTGGTCCATAAGCTCCCATTAAAGCGTAATGCAAGCCCATCCAAAGAAAAATTAAGACGGATGAGACCCAAATGCTATTGAAGATAAAGAGGAAGTCAAAAAGCAGTTTGACGCTGGCTTCCTACAATTCTCCAAATATCCAGAATGGGTGGCTAACATAGTCCCGGTACCAAAGAAAGATGGAAAAGTACGAATGTGCGTGGATTACCGCGACCTGAATCGAGCAAGCCCAAAAGATAATTTTCCCTTGCCACATATTGACACGTTGGTGGACAACACAGCAAAACATTCATTGTTTTCTTTCATGGACGGGTTCTCGGGGTATAATCAGATCAAGATGGCCCCTGAGGATATGGAGAAAACTACCTTCATAACAATGTGGGGAACGTTTTGCTACAAGGTGATGCCATTCGGGTTAAAGAATCTTTGGGCAACATATCGAGGCTATGGTAACGTTATTCCATGACATGATGCACAAAGAAATAGAGGTCTACGTCGGCGACATGATTGCTAAATCCCGAGGGAAGAAGAGCATGTGGTGAACCTCAAGAAGTTATTCGAGAGGTCGAGAAAGTTTCGGCTAAAGCTTAATCCAACCAAATGTACATTCGGGCTACCTCGGAAAGTTGCTAGGCTTCATTGTCGATTGAAAGAGGTATTGAGGTTGATCCGGATAAAATAAAAGCCATCCAAGAATTACCGCCTCACAAGACGCAAAAGGAAGTTAGAGGATTTTAGGAGATTAAACTACATTGCCCGATTTATCGCTCAACTTACCAACCAATGCGACCCAATCTTTCGGCTCCTTCAAAACATAACCGGAGAATGGAACGAGGAATGCCAGTGGCCTTTGATAAGATAAAACAATATTTGTCTAGTCCTCCGGTGCTAGTACCGCCAACCCCGAAGACCTTTGATATTGTATTTGTTGTGTTCGAAAGTTCAATGGGTTGCATATTGGGACAACACGACGAGTCGAAAGAAAGAAAAGCGATCTACTACCTCAAAGAAAAAGTTCACCGATTATGAGGCAAAGTATTAAATCCATTGAGAAATATTGTTGTGCCTTGGTTTGGGTGGCTCGGAGACTTAGACAATACATGTTGTACTATACGATATGGTTGATTTCAAAGTTGGACCCGATAAAATACATGATGGAATCGCCGGCACTATCGGGAAGAATGGCACGATGGCGATTCTCCTCTCGAATATGACATTGCCTATGTAAGTCGAAGTCGATAAAAGGAAGCGCAATAGCTGATTTTCTAGCAACTCGAACAATGTAAGAATATGAGCCTTTAAGATTCGATTTCCAGACGAAGACTTAATGTGCATCTCGTAAATAGAATCCGAAGTTATCAAAAGAGAGGTCATGGAAGATGTGCTTTGATGGTGCGTCGAATGCGTTAGGGCATGGAATCGAGTAATCTCGTATCACCAGACGGAATCATTATCCTTTCACCGCAAGACCGAACTTCTTCGTACCAATAATATCGCAGAATATGAGGCTCAGATCATGGGGCTTCGTGCACTATCGAACGAAACATCGAGATCTTGGAGGTGTACGGGACTCACCTAGTGATTTACCAAATTCGTGGAGAGTGGGAAGTGAGGGATTCAAAATTGATTAAGTACAGCAATTTAGTGGTGGATTAATCAAGGAATTCAAAGAAATAACTTTTCATTACTTCCCACGAGAAGAGAACCAACTGGCGGATGCCTTGGCCACTTTGGCTTCAATGTTCAAAGCAAGTAAAGAAGCAGAAATAATGCCCCTCAAAATGAGCATATATGAGGTCCCTGCACACTGTTGTAGCATCGAGAAAGAGGCAGACGGACGACCATGGTTCTACGATATCTTAGAATATATCAAGAATCAAAGCTATCCCGAACAAGCAAATGAGAACGACAAAAGAACAATCAGAAGAATGGCAGCGGGATTCGTTCTTGATGGGGATATCCTATATAAAAGGGGAAAGGATCAAATACTTTTGAGATGCGTGGATGATGTCGAAGCCAGAAAGATACTTGAAGATGTCCATGAAGGAATCTGTGGGACACATGCCAATGGTTTCAGTATGGCCAGAAAGATTATGAGACTCGGTTACTCTTGGTTGACGATGGAAAGCGATCAGATTAGTTTTGCCGAAAATGCCACAAATGTCAAATCTATGGCGATAAAATTCATGTAGCCCTTCGCCCTTCACGCCATGACTTCTCCGTGGCCTTTTTTCTATGTGGGGCATGGATGTTATAGGCCAATTTCTCCAAAAGCATCAAATGGACATCGATTCATTTTGTGGTTATCGATTACTTCACAAAATGGATAGAAGTCGCTTGCTTGCCAATGTGACGAAGACTGCAGTTTGTAAGTTTTTGAAAAGGGAAATCATTTGCCGGTATGGTTTGCCTGAAAGAATTATTTCAGATAATGCCACGAATCTGAATAATAAGATGATGAAAGAAATGTGCGAGCAATTCAAAATAAAGCATCATAATTCCTCGCCCTATCGCCCAAAGATGAACGGGGCTGTTGAAGCAGCTAACAAGAACATTAAGAGGATCATTGGGAAAATGACTGAGACATATAAAGATTGGCACGAGAAACTTCCATTTGCTTTGTTTGCATATCGCACATCTGTCATTTAACATCTACGGGAGCAACTCCTTTCTCTCTAGTCTATGGAATGGAAGCTGTGCTACCCATCGAGGTTGAGATCCCCTCTCTGCGAGTATTGATAGAATCAGAGTTAGAAGAAGCATAATGGATTCGAGCTAGATATGATCAGTTGAACCTCATTGAAGAAAAACGTCTAAAGGCAATTTGTCACGGGCAAATGTACCAAAAGAGAATGATCGCAGCCAATGACAAGAAGGTACGACCAAGAGAATTCCATGAAGGAGAACTCGTCTTTGAGAAAAATTCTCCCAATACAAAAAGATCTGCGAGGAAATGGGCACCAAGCGGGAAGGACCGTGACGTCAGAAAAAGGCATTCTCGGGAGGAGCTTTGATCCTTACCGAGATGGATGGGAAAGAGTTGTCGAATCCAGTGAACTCGGATGCAAGTGAAGAAATATTATGCTTAAGATGAAAACTCAAAAAGATCTAAAAAAAAAAAAAAAAAAAAAAGGAGGAAGGATCGAGCGAAAACCGAAAAGGCGCTTTGGTTAAACATAAAAGATTAGAATGAAAACCCAAGAGGCGTTCTAATGGAACAAATATTCGGTTTACAAGGCAAGGCGTTCTAAACTGTACGACAAACAGTGAGACTGTAGTATTTGAAGCATCTCTGAAAGCTTGAAATTTTCTACGCAAGGAGCCAGACTCTAAAAGATTCTTGATTGAAGAACGTGAAGAGTTCATGTGTCAAATATCTAAAGCATTTGTATCCATTGAATACGATCTCTTCTTTGCACATTTGTACTATCATTAGCTAACTTTCTTTGTTTGCCACATTTGAAATAAAGGAATATGAGATATCATTTTTGTCCCTACCTGACCATTTTCATGCATATCATTATGTGTTTATTTACATGATAAATGGTGAAATGATATGCCCTAAACAAAAGAAAGGTTAAGCATTACCTGGATGAAAATTTAATAAGCGCAAGAGTCCCAAAGTAGGAACAAAGTTCAAATGGGGACAAAAGAGTGGCATCTGAGGAACGTCGATTACTCGTGAAGCTTGAAGACATGTACATGGCATAAAGAGGAAGTAAAGAGCCGAAGTAATGAATGCGGACCATCACAAGAATCGAGACGAAAAAAGACATACGACGAACATACTTAAAGAGCACTGCATAATCATATAGGCATAAAGCCATTTAAGACAAACATGTGCATAACATGATAACATCATGCATGGTATATACAGGTACTCCAGCAGAGCAAGAAATCTGGAATGAGAGTCGCATTGAATCAAATGAAAAGACACTTGAATTCTACCAAATGATAGGTTTTGATATTTTTAATGTTCAATTTCTGTCCTCCAATTTTGTTTTTTCTAAAAATCAACTCATATTGCGAGAAGTGAGTTGAGCCTCAGGGCACGCTGAGGTATTTTCAATTTCTGCTTTTTAATTCATGAAAATCAGCTCATATTGCGAGAGGTGAGTTGAGCCTCAAGACACGTTGGGGTAATTTCAATTTATGTTTCAAAAATCAACTCATATTGCGAGAAGTGAGTTGAGCCTCAGGGCACGCTGAGGTATTTTCAATTTCTGCTTTTTTAATTCATGAAAATCAGCTCATATTGCGAGAGGTGAGTTGAGCCTCAAGACACGTTGGGGTAATTTCAATTTATGTTTCAAAAATCAACTCATATTGCGAGAGGTGAGTTGAGCCGAGGGGCACGCTGAGGTAATTTCAATTCCTATTAAATCTAAAACCGACTCATATTGCGAGAAGTGAGTTGGGCCTCGGGGCATGCTGAGGTATTTTCAGTTTCTACTTTCTAATTCCTGTTTTTCAAAAAAATCAATTCATATTACGAGAAGTGAGTTGAGCCTGTTAATTTCTGTTTTTCAAAAAGCAACTCATATTGCGAGAGGTGAGTTGTACCTTTTTGTTTTTCAAAAAAATCAACCCATATTGCGAGAAGTGAGTTGAGCCTCGAGTCACATGTCAAGCTCATATTGCGAGAGAAAGGAGTTGAACTCAAGATCAAGCAAAGACTAAAGATTGAAGCTGATGGAAAACACCAAATGTGGCCTCCCTGAAGCTGCAATGGAGCGGGTCCAAGTTGCAAGTCTTAACTCCCTGAAGTTGCAGTGGAGCTGATCGAGGATGTCAAATCTTGCCTCTCTAAAGTTACAGAAGAGAAGACCACAAATCGCATCTCAACCAAAGCAGTAGAAGAGCAGATCGAAGCTGTAGATCTTATCCTTCTGGAGCTACAAGTGAAGCAGATCGAAGCCCTAAAATCTCATACAAGTGAAGTTACATTAGAGAAGATCGAAGTTGCAAGGCATATGTTGGAAGGTACAGTGGATTGAACCAAAGCTACAAGGTATAGTGGACTGGAAGGAGATTATCACCAATGAAGTCAAGACCCAGCAAGACCGGGCAAAATTGGCCTTTCATTATGTCTTTGCTCCATTCCCGTTACACGACAATGAGCAAAGAGGGGCAGCTGTACAGGCCAATTTTGGGCCAAACCCAAAACCCAATACACAGAAACCCAATAACCCCAACTAACCTAAACCCATAACACCTGCACTTAAGCCCCAAAACGGCACCATTTTGAGCCTACCCGACCCGACCCGATCCAAACCCACCAAGGATCCGCGTGTTTTTTATCAATGGTTTATTTATGCGCGCGGTCCTTCCGCTTTTTTCACCCTTTTGCAATTAAGTCATTTTTTATTTATAAATTGGCCCTGAGCTTTGTCGCGATATTCAATTTAGTCCCTGGCCAAGCGCAGTGTTTTAAAGGCTTGGGAAAATTACTCTTTCGGTCCCCCGCTATTTTACGCGTGTTCAAATTAGCTTTTTTTATTTCTTTTATTCTAAAACAGCCCCAAAACTTTGTTTCTTGTTCAATTTTAGTCCTTTTCGTTTATTTTCATTTTTACATATTATTAATATTATTACTATTATTTTTATTAATATATTAATTATTTTCAAAGTATTATTACTACTAAAGATTACTATTTCTAGTTTTAGTATTATTATTAATATTAATATATGTATATTATATATGTATATATTCATACATTTATATATAATCTTGTTTTATTTACCTTATTTTAATATTACTATTATATTATATTCGTTTTCATAACTCATTATGTTTCTAATATTATTATTATTAGTTGTTATTTACTTCTAATATGTATATATCATGTAAATGTTGTAATATTATATGTATTTTTTTACATACGTGATGTATATAAGTTCTTAATATTATATTTTATATATATTATTGTATATATTTTAATATTATTAGTTATATTTTTCTTTCATACTATTATATATATATATATATATATATCTAATATTATATGGTATATTTCTAATACTATTATTTATATATATTTATATGTGTGTATGTATTTGTGTAATGTACAAAATAGTTTCATTATCATTTCTAAGGTATGTATGTATTGTATCGTTCCATATATATGTTATGGATATATCTTTAATATTACTAGTTATATATATATTTCTTATACATTTCCAATACATGTATATATTATATTTTATTATATATTAGTACACATATTTTATTACACGTACATATATATGCTTTTATATTAATATTATTTTCAGTATATCATATTATTCATTAGTGTACTTATTATTTTCACTATTGCCACTTATTAAATTATTTCAATATTATGTACTATTTGGTGTACATACATCTTTATTTATGATTATTAGTGTATAAATACATGTCTTTTATATTCCTAATATATATCGTATATCGTTCATCTGTATTATGTATATACATATACATATTTAATATTACTACACATATGTATCTTTTAGGCATTATATTTTCATACGTCATGTATATATGTCGTACATTATATTTTTTTGCATGTCATTTTATGTACATGTTATCTGCTATTATTATTGCTAAGTATATTTTGTATTTATTCATGATTTGTCTTTATTTCTTTTGCAAATGTCATTGTTATTGTTATTGAATGTTCTAGTATCCCATGTTGATATTTTTATTCATAATATCATTATTCGCATCATTTGTTTATTTTTAAATTCTTACTTTTGGAAACTTTTTCAAATTAATTTTAATACATAAGGCAACATGTCGGTTTAACACAATGTCGCTGATTTCATCGCTATGTTGGATGAACATCAATCGACTCGTGTTAAAACGGTATGTCCTTCTCGAAAATCCAAAGAATTGAAGATTTTTCATCTTTTTCGGATCTCGACTAAACGTTACATTGAACTCGTATTTTTGAAAATCTAGTCAACACATGTTTATGAGACACCAATTTTGGGCGTCGCGAGGGTGCTAATACCTTCCTCGCAGAATCGACTCGAACCCCAATTTTTCTCTGGACTTTTGACGTAGACCTAAATATCCCAATTTTTCTCTGGACTTTTGACGTAGACCTAAATTCGGCCCTCATTTTTGTACAATAATAAGTTTTATTTTTCTAAAAAAGGATGGTTTATTAGGTGTCCGGTCACACCTAGAAAAAATCGGTGGCGACTCCCTTTTTTAATAAAATCGAAAGTTGGTTTTCAAATGTTTAATAAATCGCCACAATTAGCGACCAAGAAAAACTAAAATTTTTTTTTTTACGTCGCTACAGTTGATGAATACTATCAATTTGCATTAACTAATAAATAATGTGTAACTAAAACTACAAATTAGTAGGAACAATGGATTTGAGTGCTTCTATTCTGTGACCCTGATGAATTGACGAAAAATATGTGATAAGTGCACCCGTTTAAGACCATAGCTGGGCTATGGCATCGGTCCAATGTGATAATGTGACTCCGTATAAGACCATAGCTGGGCTATGGCATCGGTATAATGTGATAATGTGATTCCGTATAAGACCATGTCTGGGATATAGCTTCGGTATGATATGTGAACCGTGTAAGACCATGGCAAGGCTATGGCTTCAGTGTGTGATGCGTAACAATGTGAAAGTCCATAGTTTACTATGGCAATGTGATAATGAAGCACTCAATTCCCTTATTGTTCCCTAATTTGACAATGAAGTAAATGAGAAATGGGCCTAAGGGAGTTAAATTGTGAGTAGCCATATGGAAATTATTCCAATGAGTTATTAATGAAATTGTGATTTGGAGGATGAAATAATTAAACTAATAGATATATGATTGTGTACAATATTTGATATGATTTGTGTTTTTATGCCTACGAGCTTACTAAGCTTCAATAAGCTTATTTGTGTGTGTTTGATAATTTCTTTTGTAGATTGAATTAAAGAGAAGTTGGTAGATCGGATCAACACAACAGGGCACACTATTCAGATCAATTCTGGTAGTTTTTTTTTTATGTTTAAAGATTTATATGGCATGTATAGAGTTTGAATGAATTGAAGTAAAGATGTTATAAACTAGTTAACAATATTTGTACTAAAATAGTTTTTGGTAAGTAGCAGTAGTTTGACTTTGAAAATTCACCATAAATTGTGGAAATTGCGTTAAGAGCTGAAAAAAAAAATGAGATTAAAGCCTAATGAGTCTAGTTTCATATAGAGGAAACGGTACATGCAATTGGATTTTATGTTATGAGATATTTAAATTGTGGTGAGACAGAGTGTGAATGACTTCGAGTTCCCCTGTTCTGATTTTAGAAAATCATTAAAAATTGCACAAAAATAATTATGAGTCATACTGTATATGTATGGATTCCTCATTGGGTTTATTTTTAAGAGAAACAAACGGCATGGTTATTTGAATTTTTTACAGAGATAAATTTGGTTCGTATTGCACAGGGGTCAAAGTAGCCAAACCCTGAAATAGGGGAGGATTTAACTAATAAACTGTACTAATTGGATCAACAAAAAATTATATAAAAAAATTGTAAGTAGATATATGAGTATAAATTCGGGGAAAATTTACGGATTTGGATTTCGAGTTTTATAACTCGAGATATGAATTATTTAGCAACTATGACGCAGTTGGACAGCTTGTCTGAAAAGTATGATATAAATTATCTGAATTTGGTTAAGTGCTCAAATAAGTTTAGTAGTGCCTTGTGCTCGACTCCGGCAACGGTCTCGGGTAAGGGGCATTATAGATTTTGTACATTACCCACACTAACAGCAGGTCTGTCAGATGCCTTGTAATCAGATTGTCTTGGTCTACTCTTTCCTGATCTTTCTGGTGCTGAAGTGGCTCGACTGAATTCCTCTTTAGATTTCTTCACCGATAAAGCCGAAAATGACTTAGATGCACTTCTTTTGAAAGATTCTTTACTTCTTCTATCTCGTTGCATCTTTCAATTATATACTTCTTCAAGCTTCTGAGCACGATCTGATAGAACAACAAATTCTCGTATCTCAGTGCCCCCTATCATCATTCTAATCTCATCATTAAGCCCTTCTTCAAATCTGATACACATTTCTTCTTCAGTGGGTACTATATCTCGAGCATATTTGCTCAGATAAACAAATTCTCTTTCATATTCAGCCATTGACTTGTTTCCCTGTCGCAAGTCGAGAAATTCTCTTTTCTTCTTATCCAGATATCTTCTACCGACATATTTTTTTTTTAAATTCATTTTGAAAAAATTCCCAAGTGATCTTCTTAGCCGGTACAACTTCTATTGTTTCTTACCAGTTATAAGCTTCTTCTTTCAATAATGACATGGCACATATTAAGTAATCATCTGGTGAGCACGCCATTTGCTTAAAAACCCTCATTATACTTTGTAACCAATATTCAGCTTTAACAGGGTCATCATCTGTTCTTCCCCGAAATTCTTCAACCCCATGTTTTCTGAGCTTTTCAAATAGAGAACGTTTACCAGATTCAGTTTTCGGAGGAGGTGGAGGAGCAACCGGGGGTACTACCGATGTTGAGATAGGGGGAGGAGGTTGCGGAGTTTGATTTCTTTCTCGTACATTCTCATTATACCACTGATTCATGAATCCATAAATCATATTTTTGAGTTCTTGTTCTAGCATCAATGAAATTGGAACTTCACTACTTATTCCTTGTTTAGAGGTTTGTACTCTGCTATTAACTTCTTCTTGCTCAGTTTGTTCTGGTCTATCTGACATCTTTTCAAATCGAAGATAATCTATAATAAAAATAAGGATTAGATTGGATCATACACATCACACTATCATAGATTTATATGGCATGTAATTCTAGACACTTTTCACATCATACATATTCCGAGAATCGGCTAAACCGAAGCTCTGATACCAATAAATGTAACGCCCCCTTACCCGAGACCATCGCCGGAGTCGAGCACGAGGCATTACTAAACTTATTTGAGCTCTTAAACAAATTCAGACAAGCTATCCAACTGTGTTATAGTCACTAAAAAAAATCATATCTCGAGTTACAAAACTTGAAATCCAAATCTGTAAATTTTTCCTGAATCTGGACTCATATATCTACTTACTAAATTTTTTTTTGGAATTTTTGGTTGGGCCAATTAGTACAGTTTATTAGTTAAAGTCTCCCCTGTTCCAGGGTTTGGCTACTCTGACCCCTGTACACTACGAATCAAATTTCTTCCTGTACAAAATTCAAATAACTATTCCGTTTATTTCTCTTAAAAATAGACCAAATAAGGAATCCATACATATATAGTATGACTCCTAATTATTTTTTTACAATTTTTAATGATTTTTACAAATCAGAACAGGGGAGCTTGAAATCACTCTGACCTTATCTCACAAAAGTTATTATATCTCATGATTTACAATTCCATTTCTTACATTATTTCTTTTATAAGAAACTAGGCTCAACAATATTTAATTTCATATTTTATTCAACCTCTAATTAGATTTTCACAATTTATGGTGAATTTTCAAAGTCAAACTACTGCTACTAACCAAAAACTGTTTTAGTACAAAATATTGTTAACTAGTTTATAACATCTTTACTTCAATTCATTTAAACTCTATACATGCTGTAGAAGCCCAAATTGCCCGGGCCCGATTATATCAAAACCCAACCAAACCTCTAAACCCACTAAAACCTTTAACCCATGACCCATTTACATCTACCCAAACCCATTACAAAACCCAATTATTAAACCCAATTCAAAAGCCCATTAAGCCCCCCCCAAAAAAAACCTAACCCTAAAAAAAAAAAGAAAAACCTAACCCCCAAAAAAAAGAAAAAGAAAAAGAAAAACCTAACCAAAAAAAAAATAAAAAAACCTAGCCACCTAACCACTGTCCCACTTGCCCCATTTTTCCTCCCATTGTCTACCACCACCACCTACAAAATAGAAAAAAAAAATAGAAAATCATGTAAAAAATGGCTATAAAAAGCCATTAAAAAATCATGTAAGAAAGAAAAGAGGGAGGATTTTACAAAGATTGAAGAAAAAAAAAACACAAAAATCCCTTCAAATTTTGAACACAAAAGAAACATCAATAAAAATGTTGCATCTTTTTCTTTTTTCCTCTTCTTTCGAATCTTTTTTTTTTTTTTTTGTGTTGTTTTTTTTCTTTCTTTATATATACATATATTGTTAAAAAAAATTTACCTTTTCCGCCACCGTGGCGGTGGTGGTGACGATTGACGGCGACGACCGACGATCAACCGTGACCCCCCCTTGGCCGGATTTCCTCCCCTCCTCTCTCTTCTTTCCCCTTCTTTTTTAGGTATTTTATATATATTATGTATATATTTTTAATGCCATTAGTTATATATTTCTTATGTATATATTCTTAAATACTATTATATACATATATATATATTAAATACTATATTGTGTATATATTATTATTACAAATTATTACTATTGCTAGTATTATTATAACTATTATTATATTAGTGTATATTTTATGTACATATCGCTATAGAGGATTCAAGGCTTTTCTCGGCGCGGCCAATACCGGAGCAGAGGTTTCTTAAAAACTAGAAGTCAGCATTCTATTCTAATCGTAGGCCTTCATGCCTGGGCTGATACCTCCACCACTTAGACTGATGTGGAAAATTTATCCCAAGGCTTGTCGGAAATTGCCAGTGGTTTTTCCACGAGGAAAGGCATGGTAAAAAGAAAATGAGCTATCATAAAGACTAAGATGGTTAAGCCGAGTATCTTGCTCTTGCTCGGTTCAAGCCAGGTTATATTCCCTCATCGGAATATGTTCTTTTTACGCAATTTTCGTAGTGGTTGAGCAGAGTTTTTCAGCCCTTCGGTTAAGCGTCTGCTGACCGCCATGTCGTGCCCTTCATGGATGGCATAGTCCTTTCATACGTCTGGAAGATTATTATACGATGATAGCACCAATTCAAGAAGCAGGGGCTAGGAGCTAATCATTATACGGATTTTTGGCGAGACCTTTCGAACAGATCTTCCTTTATATGTATATATTTGCACATATCATTATTTTATATTATTGTTGTAAATTTTTATGTATATATTTTTTATGTACGCTTCCTAATATTTTCTTTTATTGTAGATATTATTATCATTATTATTACATACTTTTATTATATGCATATATATATATATATGTATTTTTATGTACATATTATTATTTTATATTATTATTACCAAATATATCATTTTTCCTATTTTATTATTAGTACATAATTTGTTTTTATTTTGTAAATATCATTATTATTGTTATTCTAATATTCTAGTATTCCTTGTTAATATTTTTCATTAATGATATCATTTTTTTGCGTCCTTTATCTATTTTTAATTTCTCACTTTAGGAATATTTTTTCTCATGTTTTAATTAATTTCAAAAATAAGGCAATGTACCGATTTAATATCAAGCCATCGATTTCATCGCTATGTTGGGTGAAATTCGTCGGCTTGTGTTAAAAAACGGGACACCCTTTCTAAAAAAAAATCGAAAACTAAAAATTCTCATTTTTCAATCGGATCACGATTAAATATTATATTGAACTCGTATTTTGAAAATCAAGTCAACACATGTTTATGAGATACCAATTTTGGGCGTCGCGAGGTGCTAATACCTTCCTCGCAGAATCGACTCGAACCCCAATTTTTCTCTGGACTTTCATGTAGACCTAAATTTGGCCTTCTTTTTGTTTTAAACTAATTTTATTAGGTGTCCGATCACACCTATTAAAAAGGATCGATGGCGACTCCCTTTGTTAATAAAATCGAAAGTTGGTTTTCAAATGTTTAATAAATCGCCACAATTAGCGACCAAGCGAAACTAAAATTTTTTTTTACTTCGCTACACATGCCATATAAATCTTTAAACATAAAACAAAAACTACCGGAATTGATCTGGATAGTGTGCCTTGTTGTGCTGATCCGATCTACCAACTTCACTTTAATTCAATCTACATAAAAAAAAATATCAAACACACACAAGTAAGTTTATTGAAGCTTAGTAAGCTCTTAGGCATATTAACACAAATCTTACCGTACACTGAACACAATTATATATATATATATTAGTTAAACTATTTTATCCTGCAATTCACAACTTCATTAATAAATTCATTTGAATAATTTTCATGATGCAATTCACGAACTTAATTCTTTTGGGCCCATTTCTTATTTATTTCCATTGTCAAATTAGGGAACAATAATGGAATTGAGTGCTTCATTGTCACATTGCCATAGTAAACTATGGACTTTCACATTGTCATACATCACACACTGAAGCCATAGCCCTGCCATGGTCTTACACGGACCACATATCATACCGATGCCATATCCCGGATATGGTCTTATACGGAATCACATAATCACATCACACCGATGCCATAGCCCAGCTATGGTCTTATACGGGGATACGAATCACATGGTACCAATGCCATAGCCCGGCTATGGTCTTATACGGAATCATGTATCACATCTTTTCCGTCAATTCATTATAGTCATAAAATGAAAGCACTCAAACCATTGTTCCAGCTAATTTGTTCTTTTAGTTACACATTATTCATTAGTTCATATAATTTGAAAATATTCATCTACAATAAAATACTTTAACAATCATAAGATTTTCATATCAAACATCGAATTTGCCATATGAACTTATCTGGGTTAATTTGCAAAAGTCGTAGAAATTCAGGGACTATTCTTTCATTAGCATCCATTACAATTCTATTCTATTTCACAATTTATACCCTTAAATTTTTGAAATTATACTATTACCCCTAAAATTTTCAATTTTTTACAATTTAGTCCCTGCATAATTTATTCATCAATTGAACTAATTCTTCTCAAATAACACTTTATTTAAACATTATAAACTATTTCACAGCCTTTGACATTCAAAGTTTCATCACCAAACCCTAATTTCATAACTTTCACAATTAGGTCCTAAATAATAATTTCTATAAAAATCTCTTCATAAAATCATCATATAGTAGAATTAAAACCTCAATTCCATGATAAATCATCATAAAATTTCAGCACTTGTTCATGGAAACTTTCAAAATAATCCATATAATCAAAAACTAATGAATTAAACATATGGACCTAGTTGTAAAAGTCTCAAAAACACAAAAATTATAAGAAATAATCAAGAGTTAAACTTACATGCTGTAGAATATAAAAACAAGCTTCTTAAAAGCTCTGTAATGGTGTTTTTTAGCTGACGAAGATGAAGAAAAATGAAGAAAACTCTAGATTTTACCTAATATATCATATTTTACAATTAAATTATTACCCTATTTCCAATTTTGCCCCTTGTTCACACTTGATTTTTAATTTTCCTGCACACACATGAGTCCAGCCCAATAATAGGTGTCTAATTTCCTATTTAGTCCTCCTTTAATTATTACTAGAGCTATTTAATCACATCTCACAATTTTGCACTTAGTTTAATTTAGTCCTTTTACCTAATTAACTCATCGAAACCTTAAAATTTCTTGTGAAACTTTAATATTAACTTATTTACACTCCATAAATATTTCTAAAAATATTTATGGCTCGGTTTATGAATTCGAGGTCTCGATACCTCGTCTTTATTCCGTTTTATCTACAACTTCCTATACTACATAATTTCACTAATTCAAAAATATTTCTAAAACCACGCTTAACATTTACTTACTCGTATCTAAGCTCACATGTCAGATTTAGTGATTTTAAATCACTGTTCCGATATCACTGAAATTTGGGCTGTCACAGCAGGGAAGATTAGATATCTATAAAGGGGTTATATTGAGTTTAAAAAAAATTAAATTAATTCGTAAACTCCGGGAATGCCTCGTACCCTATTCCGGTAATGAATACAGGTAGGGAGTGTTACATATTCTTTGTTGTGTTCTTTAGTTAATTAATTTAGTTAATTTCAGCTTTAATCAATTACTTTAATTTTTCAGTTAAATAATAAAAAAACGATAATTATTAGTACTTTTAGTCTTCGTGTGAACGATATTTGTATTCACTGTAACTATACTATTAATTAATAAGTGTAATTGCCTTTGTCGAATTTTTAGTTGGTTTCATGGACATCATTAAGTAAATTTTTATCTCAATTTGACAAAATCAATAGGTCATGTGACTTGTGGGCCTTAAGGTTTTTTTCCATGGGCTGGTATAATAATAGTTCCTGTTTAAATATAAGATAAATTATAAATAAACCTGATCATGGGTCGGCCCACCCGCTTAGGTTTGAAGGCTCACTCAAAAAAATGAGAGGTTTTTCGTAAAAGTATAAGCCTAAAAAATAGGTTTGAAAAAAATAAGATCCGTTTTCTAAACGGGCCAGGCCTCGATAATATTTTTTGACTTGATCTGAATCTGTCTAAATTTTTTTCACTATTGTTTTGTTATCATTTTGCTATTGTATTGCTATTATTTTGTTGTTATTATTTGGATATTGTATAACTATTATTTTATTGTTAATTTTGCTACTATTTTAAAAGTATTTGCTTGTTAAGTTGCATTTTTTTTTGTGTTAGTTAAGTATAAAAACTTTTTTTATGTATTTTTAAATTTCGGAAAACATTGATTTTAATGTTTGTAGTATATTTGATGTATTATATTTTTTAAATTTATTTTTATATAAAAGATATAAAAAATTAATACGAGCAAATCAGGCCGGGTGCAACATTTTTTATTTAAGCGGGACTTAGGTTTTAGGTTGGGCTAAATTAGGACCTATAAAACAAGTCTAAAATTTTACATCAACCTGGCCTAATCTATAATGAATCTAATTATAAAATCGACTAGTGAAAGATTTGTTTATGGGTAGGATTGCTTAGAACTACAGTGTCTGTGTGAGCACAAGTTAAAGAGAGTGAAGAATTTTTTTTTTTTTTTTTTGGGATAAACTTTGCATTTAAATTTTAATAGTATAATTGTATCATTTGAAGGAATTTTTAACACAATAATTTCTTATTACTTATTGTTCTTAATTTAATTTTACTTCAAAGTTATTTATTTTCTTTGCATTTAATTTTATATTAGTAAGTTATATGATTTTACGTGATCTTACGCGTTTAAATTTTATTAATTTTAAATAACATATTTTTCTGTTTTAAGTTTTAAATATTATACAAAGTTGGAACTATAAGAAAATAAACTATAATATTAATTTGAAAAATAATAAAATTAAGTAAAAATAATTTATGATAAATATAAAAGATATTTACATTAAATTAATAAACACATTTAATAATAGTGATTAAAATATAATTGTGGAAAATTGACTTTCTTTTAAAAAACTCAAACATTTTCCACATGTACTAAACAAATAACAAATAGAAAAAAGTGACAGTTTTGAGAGTGCTTACTTCACACCGTATAAATAATCTATCTCATCATCAATTAAAATAATTATTGATCACTTTTCGATGTTATTATTATTCAAATATTATTTAATATTGTCTTTTAAGAACTATTGCGTTAATGCTTCATTCTTTTATATATATATATATATATATATATATAATTCTAATTTATTAATACTAACTATCTCTGTTTTAATCGATAAAATTTTTAATGCTACTTGATTGAATATGCTTAATTATTGAATGCTATTTATAAAGCTAAATTTTAATTTTAATTGGTATATAACTTTAATATTAATTAAGTGATAATTAATATGTTTGAAGTTCTATTCAAGTAATAATTCTATATTAAATTAATAAAATTAGCATAATTTTAAATATATATATATAATTAACACAATTAAATTATAATTATAATTATCATAATTTTTTATAATTTATGCTTAAATATCTAACAATTATATTTTAAACTTAGCACAATTTGTTTACTAATAGTTTTAAATTAAATTATCATTTTAAAAAATTAATTTACAAATGCAATATGGTAGTATATTTTAGTTTTTTTCTTCATAAAATTAAAATAAGCATAAAAATTTAATAACATTTTCATAAATTGATTTTAATTTTTTTAAAATATTTACATATGATTTTAATTAAAAGTTTGAAAAAATATAAAATAATCATACTAATAATTATAATCAATAATATAAGTATAAATATTATTTGTTTGGCCTTAATTTATGTAGTTTATAATACAAACTTTCAAGTTACTTTACAAAAGGAATTAATTAAAAGCTGAAATTTTGGAACATTGCAATAATTGTTTTTTTTATTATTATAAACTTTTAATCATGGTTCTCTAATTATCGAACATTGCAAATTTTATACAAAAATTAAGAAATAAATATATCCTATTTAAATAAATACACATGGTGCATTGCACGAACTAAGAAAATTAATTATAAATATAAATATGTTTATATGATGTTAACAACATGTATAGACATGATCTACTCCGAGCTTACGATGTCTGTCTTCAACATAAAATCGAAAGTTTCTATTCTGAAGTGTATTTAGTTTGAGTGGATCAACTCATTTAGAAAAATGTTTTTAAAATTGAATTAGATGGGTTGGTTAGACTGGTTAAATTGGAAATTAATCGATACAACGGTTAGTAATAAGGTAAAAAATTAGATAATTCGCGGGCTGGTACGAACTAGTTGAATTGAGCTAAAAAACTAATTAAATTAGATTTTATAAAATTTTTAATAATTTATTTCATTTGAATAGGATGGATCAATTGGACAAAGAAACGATAGTATGACTTATTCGACCATCAAGTCAATTCCAAAAATATCTTTTAAAAAATGCATCCTAAACCAATGTTTTTTAAATCAGATCGATAGTTGAACCAATCAAACTATTGATTCATCAGTCTAATTAAAAAATTATTTAAAAAAAACTAAAAAAAATGGTTCAACTGGCTTTTAACTAGTTCAATTGGTTTTTAGCTAGTTCAACTGGCAGTTCCCTATCTAACTAGTTTGAAGCCGCTTTCTGGACATGTCCCCCCCTATCGGTTTCCGGTCCAATTAGTTGGTCTATTCTGGTTCAAACAACACCGGTCTAAACTTGTTCATGGGTTGGGTAATCTACCTGGAATGCTCTACCCGTCTTGACTTGGCAGAACTTGAACAAAAACTTTTTTACCCTCGAGCTGGCTCAACCCAACCCAATTTTAAATTAAATAATTTTAGTTTAAACTTAATTATAAAACATATAAATATTAATATAAAACATTGTTTTTAATATTTCATTATTTTAAAATAGTGATTTGAATTTTCTAAATAGATCGGGCCAAACTGGGCCGGGCTCAAACCTGAATTAAAATTTTAAAATTTGGGTCTCACGCCAACAGCCATGTACGGGTCTAACTTGCAGGCTAACTTCTTTACGTGGATTAAAATAGGCCACGTTTTCCTCTTCACTTTAATTTTTAGGGTAAATTGCACTTATGGTCACTATAAAATAGGATCTGTCTTATTTTGGTCATTTTAAAATTATTTTTTTTTAATTTAATTACTCTAAATAAAAAAATTATATGAATTAGTCACTGCCATTAAAGTTTTCATTTTCTTTTAACGGTTTGTTGACGTGACATATTAACACGTTGAATGCTATGATATTAGCATATTAATTAAATTTTTAGCCAAAAATAAATAAAAATTGTCAAGTGTCAGTCAATAAATCTGTTAATCTGTCACATTAACAATATGTAAAAAGAAAAATAAAATTTTAAAGGCAATGACTAATTTGTACTAATTTTGAAATAATCAAAATAGTACAGGACCTATTTTAGAGCCAACATGGCCTAATTTTTAATATATTTATATAATGCTTTTCTGCCCTTTCTCGACAGTGTTCCAGAATCGGTTGGATAAGGCAATGGCTACCCTCAGAATAGCTCTTCGTAACGTCCACCGCATCGTTAATACCTCCGCCGTTTCCGGCCGTACAACAACCGTTTTCAGGTACCCATTAACCCCTTTAGTTTTTCATTTCACCTTTGTTTGCTTTTTTGTTAGTTTTACATTATAAAAGAATTGTCCTTTATCAGGCCACAGTATGGTTGGGTTTCAACATATTTTTCAACTAATATTAGTAACACTCAGCCATTAAACATCGATCTTTCTAACGAAGAAAGCAAAAGGCGTCTTTATAACAGGTAAGCTTTTTATATTTTGGGTACTTTTTTTTTTCTGATTTTGATGATCAATATTTAGCTGGATTTTGAATTTTTTTGATTGATCCCTGTTTTGGGTTTTTATAGATTGTTGTATAGGAGCAAACAAAGAGGATTTCTGGAGCTGGATTTGGTTTTGGGAAAATGGGTTGAAGAACATATCCATTCCATGGATGAAAATGGAATTAAAGCTCTTGTTAATGTCCTCGATTTGGTAAAAAATCCATTTTTTTTATTGCTTATAAGCTGAACTGACATGCCTTTAAGTTCAAAAATACTCTCTTATTGGTTCATGCTTGTAGTTGGTGTTGCTTATAAGAAACTATAGTGGATTATCATGTTGCATTGCTAGTGGAGCAATGTCTTGGTTGCTGTATTAGTAATAGAATTAAAGAATTCTTGATGTTTTGGATGCTTTTCCCAGAACTATATCTGAATATTGTCAGTTTTGAAGCATGCCTGAGCATTAAGGCTTGAACTGCCAACTATTGATCTTCACTCATAAACATAATCCTTAGCTGGCTTCTAATCTTCCTTCTCTCATCTCTGAGATACGTTTTATGAAGAAAATGATTTTTTTTATTTAAAGATCAGTAAAAAAAGGGTCTGCATCTCCTGTAAGAATGATTTAGAAGATCCAAAACCAAAAATATCTGTATTTGCTAGCAGCAATATGGTGGAGGCTGTCAATCAACATATATTGATCCAAAATCTGATTCAAGCAGTAAAAGTATCATGGAGGCTACTGTATTAGGAGTCAGATTTCATTTTTCCCTCTCTACTTAAAAAATGGGTAAATTAGTCCTGGTACGTTAAAAAAAAAAAGCAAACTGGTTTTTCTGTTAAAAATTTTATGTTCATGTGACATGCCATGTGTATCTTATGTTGATGTATAAGGGTTAGGTTTTCGACAGAAATTTAACATACAGGGATTAACTTGTTCATTTTTTGAGTAAAAAGAGCAAAATATAATTTGACTCCTAGTACAAGGGCTTTTATGGTACTTTTAGTGATTTAAGTCCAGTATGGTACCTTTGAGTATGTAAGAAATGTTTTGAATCGATTCATTTTAATGAATCAATGATGTTGGCCCTAGAGATTCACAGCAGATAATAGAGGCACCGACAATGTGTTTTCCAATGCATGATATTGCTGATTGTATTAAGCATGCTAGTGAACTGTGTATTTCTATCCATAAAGTGATATGAAACCATAAAAATGATCTTTCTCAACACTATAACTTTGAGGGAAGAAATCTAACAAATCATGCATCTCATTACTATCCAAATGTTTGCCATATTGGCTTAAATCTTTCTCTTTTGCAGGAAAACCCCGACCTTTGGAAATGGCTAACCGGTCAAGAACAACCACCCGAAGCAGTGACTCTTAATCCTGTAAGAGATGATCTAAAATATAAAAGTTTTGCACTTGTATTTCTTTTATTTCCCAGCATTCTTATATGATCTTTTGGTTGTTTAGGTCTTCTCTGCTGTGCAACAGAAGGTCTTGAAGAACCTCAACAACCATTCCTCTCTCGAGACCCGAGCAACCCCTGGCCGGCCATGGGTGAGAGGGTGGGATGATATAAAAAAAGGTCGCGACAGCCCAATCACCGGAAATCAGTAGCTTTTCTTTTGCCTTTGAGGTAACAGGTTCTGAAGGCTTGTTTATTTCTAAACAAATTAAGGTTTGTAATATGTAATTTCTTCGATATTGTATGCTAGAGTATGAAATAAGGATGGCTGCATTGCTGCAGTGAAGCTGGAGATGTAAGAAAACCCTGAATGTATTTGGTATAGGCCTTATTTAAGTTGATCTATAGCATAAAAATTGTGGCTTGAATTGTCATTTCTTCTCTGTGCTTTAGCAAATAGTTAGAAATAAAGCTTTCTAGTACTCTTTGAGCCAAATGTGTTCTTATTGTTTGTTACAGGTTTTTTTTTTTTTTGGGGGAGGTTGGTGGGGATGAAGGTACTTATTGAGTTTAAATTTGCACATTCCTCTAGTTTCAAGGCATGTTTTGGCCTCTAGGTTTTCATTTTTTATTGCAATTAAAGCATGGGAAATGTCTTCCTAAATATTGCATCTCTTACAATCTAAATCAACATCAATACCTCTCTCCCTCAGCCAAACTCTACATGGCAAAATTTTTTTTATAGCACGCCACAGGAATGTGGAGGTTCCATAGAAGCTTCCAATTCAGATGGTATGAGGAGAGTAAACTTTGATTGTGAGATTTCTGGGTGAGTGAGTGTAACAATTGAGTTTATTGTTGGGACTGCAATTACTATTGTTTTAAGGATAAATTGGGCTTTAGTTAATAAGTAATTTGGATGATTGTTGAATAAAATTATTTTCTGAATGAGGTTTTACAAAATAAGATTGGTGAATCCAAACTATATCTCTTATTTGTTTACTACCTTTGTTACATAAATCTTTTTCGAACTTGTGTGTTCAAATGTCAATCGGTACATTAAGTTTGAACAGAGATCAAGCTGAATTGTGCTTTTTCAGCTTGGAAATATAATTTCTAAGCTTTATTCAACAATATAATGATACAACAAATTGACTCGAACACTTAGTTACAAATTAATTCGAACATGTTTCACTTGTATGATTTTTCGTCACTCAAAACACATTTCTATATATCAATCATAAATTCGACTAAAGAAATCTAATTGAGATTCAAATTGTGTTCAAAAATTTAGAGATAAATATTGAAGATCTTATTGCTTAATTTTTTTATCACAAATTTTCTCAAAATACCATTACTCAAATGAGTAAAGCTGATGATGTATTTGGTGCAGATGCAATGGTAACACTAAAATAATTAAAATATTCAACAAACAGTTTAATGGTACGTTTGGTTTACTGTAATGGAATAAGACTGTAATGGAATAGAGTTGTAATGGAATAGAGCTGTAATCAGTAATTCAATTGTTTGGTTGAATGGAATGGAATAGAGCTGTAATAGAATTCTTGTGTTTGGTTGAATGGAATAGATGTTACAATAGCATAGGAAAAAAGTTAAAATGACCGAACACCCTTAACATAATTTTTTAAATAAATGATTATTGCTATTGTTATTAATTTTAATAAAAATAATAATAAATAATTTAATCATATTTTAATATAATTATTATTATATATAATTTAATAATATATAATTTAATAACATTTTTAATATAATTATGTTTTTATTTTTGTAAAAATATTAAAAAACCAAAATATATCCTTTAATTAAATTTAATGATCATTTTGTAATTTTTAAAATTAAATGACCAAAATATCAAATTATCAATAATTTAATGACTTGAGTGTAATTTAACCATAAAATCCCACCAAATAATCAAGCCCACCCACCAAAATCCCAAACTACAATGGCCATCGTCACTTTCTTCCCTTTCACCTAAGTTTTTCATCAACATGAACAAACTAAAGCCCAACAACCCAATCCAGGAGAAAGCTCTAGAAGCCACTGATACTTCAGCAAAATGAAACAAAAGCAATAAACTCTCCTGAAAAGCAACCTTTAGCAATTAATTCCTTCGGTTACCTAAATAGTTCCCTTCCCAAGCTTCTTCAACCTTTCGTTTCTTGCAAAAATGCCCTTTCTAGATCCTACATCCACCCAAGACTCCCCTCCTCTGAATTAGAAAACATATGTTTAGAGAGCCTTCCCCTTTCGATCCTTTTTCACTTATTCTCTGGCAAAATCAGGAACTCCGTCTCGCAAGCATTGATGTATCCCTCATTTTAATCCTTCAACAACAAACAGATAGGCAACACCATTCCAACATTTTTATTTTATCTAAAATGATAAAATATTTATCTTTCCATTCTTATCTACTTGTTATGCTTAGAAATTTTGGATCCCAAAAATCCAAAAGAGCAACCAGCCATGACTTTCTTTTCTGCCTTAAAGACCAAACAGTAACAAAGATGAAGAAACATGCAATCTATTTACTTAAAAATTTAAGCAGATTTGATTCCTTTAGGTGTTCCTGTAGATGGATTGTTGTTATAAAATTTTGTTATCTTTTTTTCTGTTATGGTTTACTTGCTGCATTGTTTAGATTCAAGTGTTGTTGTTTTAATCGATTTTTTTGTTTAATTTTAGAGTTTTAGATGATTTTCTGCATGGGTAAAATGGGTAAAAAATAAAAAAAAATCTATTTCAAGAATCGCCGAATAACCCATTCAGAGGTGGGAGTGCGTAATGGAGATTACGGGACTTTGTCGCTTAGCCCAGGAATGGCCATTCGACTGAATGGTCATTCAGCCAACCAAACATCTGCTTCACTGTGGTGGGGTGAATACACCCGGAATTGCTAAGCTATTCATGTAAACCAAACATGCTGTAAATGTCTTAGCCAATCAATCATTAAATCCAACTTACTCCCTAGTTACAATATTCCTACGAAATAACTTCGCTAACTATTTTAATAGCTTCTATTTTTTGTAATTTTTTAAATGATTAAATTAATTTTTTATCATTTTTAGGGGGATTAAAGTGTAATTTTATCTTTACTAATTTAAAATTTTTAAAATTTCAAAAGGCTTAAATAGAAAATTTTCTATTTTAAGAGGCCGGGGACCTTGCCAGCCCCCCTAGTTTCCCCCTATCTCCCTCCCTCTTCCTCTAGAAAAAAAAAAACTAAATTAACGAAATTCAATTAAATATGTTTCATGAAAAATGACTTATGAAAATTGTTTTCTATATTTTCTTGTATTTGTTTTGTAGAAAACAACTTAATAATTAGAAAACAATTTATAGGTCAATGAAAAATAAATCAATTTTCCTAAAATTAATTTACCCTCTCGAAAAACGTAAATTATTTTCTAAAATAACTTCTATTTTTATATCAAAATTAACTTGAACAAAATATAATATTATTAATTAATAGTAAATATTCAATTTTAATATTAATATGTAATATTATAATATTCAATATTATTAAACATACATATTTAATTATTTATATTGAATAATACAATAATTTATTAATATAATTAATATAAATTATTACTTTAATAAATTATTAAATATTACAATTTTATTTTATTAATAAGTTTTAACAGTAATAATTTTAAATTTCAAATAATATTCTTAATATATTAATGAAAATATTTATATTAACATTTTAATAATCTATCTATATTATAATTTATAAATATTTTATAGTATAAAATATAAATATTTTAATTACATAAATATAAGTATTGATTTAAATATGTTTAGTTTCATTTATCTCTTCCAACGCTAACGTGTAATGGCCTAAATTCAAGGTTATCGAATAATTGTTTTGTAACCACAAATTGATTTAAAGAAAATTTTATTTTAATATTTTTGCATGAATATTTATATAATAGAAAATCGTATGAAAATATTGATAGAAAAATTTTACCGATTTAGTGGTTAGTAAGAAAAAGAATTATTGAAGGAATTAGGTAAAAACAACGATCGAGACCTTGATCCCGTAAAATTGAGTAGGAAATATTTTTATAAATATTTATAAAATGTTAGTGATGTGATATTAAAATTTCGTTAGGAAATTTTAATGATTGGGTAGTCAATTAAATGAAAAGGACTAAATTATATAAGGTGTAAAAGTTGCTAGAATGATTAAATAGCTTAAGTGTCTAATGAGAAAGGATTTAAAAGGAAATTAGACCCAAAATTTATTTGGGCTGGACGGCAAGGGCATGAAATAAGCAGAAAAATTGATGATTTAAGGCCAAAATAGGAATATTGCATAATTAACTAAATAAATATAGGACTAAATAGGAAATATCTAGATTTCTCTTCATTTTTCTTCATTCTCATCAGCCAAAACACCATAGGAGGGGTTCTATAAGCTGGTATTTCATAATTTTTACACCAAGTGAGTTAATCCTTGCCTATTTCTTGTAATTTTTTGTTTCTAAGACTTTTACAACTAGGTCCTACTATTAAATTCATTAGTTTTTGATTTCATGGATGAAATTGAAAGTAACCATGGTTGAGTGCTGTAATTTTATGGTGAAATAGAATGAAATTGAAGCTTTTATTTATTTATGAGATGATTTATTAGGTAATTTCAATAGAAATTGATTTTTAGAACCTAATTGTGAAAATATTTGGAATTAAAGTCTATTGCTGAAATTCTAATTCCTAAAGGTTATAAAGTAGTTTAAAGTGATGGAATAATATGTTAATTGAGAAAAATCAGCTCAATTGAGAGGCTAATTGAGTAGGGATGAATTTATTATTTATTAAAAGCTTAGGGGAAAAATGGCAATAAATAGCTTGCATTAAAACAGTTTTGGACAGCAGCAGTAGACTAACTTTGAAAAATCACCATAAATTTTAGAAATACAATTAGAAGATTAAAAAAAAATGGAATTAAAGCTTATTGAGTCTAGTTTCTCATAGAATAAACGGTGTAAGCAATATTTTTTGAATTTTGAGATATAATAAATTTTGTGAGATAAGGTCAGAATGAATTCGGGTTCCCCTATACTGACTTTGAAAAATCATAAAAAAATTGAATAAAAATGATTATGGGCTTAAATTTATATGTCTAAAATTCTGAATGAGTCTATTTTTAATATAAACAAATGAGAACATCATTCTAATACTGTATGAAGAGATAATTAATTTTTAGTGAAGAGAGGTCAGAACTGTTGGGCAGCAGAATAGGGGTGACTTTAAAGAATAAACTGTACTTATTGGCTAAACCAAAAATTCTGAAAATTTTATGGTAAGAAGATACGTGAGTCTAGTTTCAGGAAAAATTAGCAGATCCTAATTTGGAGTTCTGTAGATCAAGATAAAAATATTTTAGTGACTATGACCCAAGTAGACAGCTTTGAATGAACTCTAAATAATAGTGGAATTATATAGAATGTTGCATATGAACATGAAATGTATTAAATTGATAATTAAATTTATTGATTTAGATCTAGAAGATTCAAATACGAAGCTAAATCAAGAAAAGAAAAAAGTTCGGGATTAGTAGATTTTTGTTTACAAACAAGTATCGAGGTAAGTTCATGTAACTTGAATTATATTCTTAAATGCTTGAAATGCATGTTTTTGATATGAATATGATTTTAATGTTCACTATATGAAATTTTATAAAACATTGACATATTTGATAAAAGAGGAAGAAATCCTGGTTGAATGAAAGGAAAATTTGATGGATCTCTGAAAAGGAATTGACGGTAAAAAGGATCTAGCCCGGACGGGTAATCCTATCCTGATATAGCCCTCTCGAAGAATATGTGTAAAATGGATTTCGAATCAGGGTCTGAATTTAGCCTGGACTGGTAATTCAGATCCAAGCTCATTAGAGTAATTGTAGTTACAGGAGATTTAACCTGGACTGGTAATCCCGACAATACTTTATGAGTTTATATTACAGGGGATTTAGCCTGGACTGGTAATCCCGCTGTAAGGATGAGGTTCACGGGAGTGTGCTTTCTGAAATGGAAATGTGCGTACATGAATATGAATTGACGGGCCCGGAAATGTACACTAAAAGTGTATATCTGAAAATCCATCGAAATTTCGAGAAATTCAACGGGATAAATATGAAAAAAAAATATAAGGGAATGGAAATCATGGTATTGATGAGTTCATCGATCATGGTATATATATTAGTGACACATGGAAATTATTGTACTAACTTGAATGTTGAGTTTGTGCATGTTAAGGTAATAATACATTGAATGGATATATGAATGTTTATTGTATTGTATTGAAAATATTAGGTAAGTATAATTCTTGTTACATGAGCTTATTAAACACAAAGTGTTTACCCTGTTTCATTTTTCCCTGTTTTGTAGTGTTAAGAGCTCGGAGGTCGGATTTGATCTGATACACATCACACTATCAACCTCAGGACTTCGGTATATAAAAAAACTTTATTTTGGAAATCAATGGCATGTATAAGCTAATAAAGTAAATGATTCTGTGAAATGAATGTAATGTCAACCAATTGTATGGCTAACAAATCTTGGTTTTGATGTGTGATGAGGTTATCTTAAAAATATGCATGAATCTATCTTGAAAATATGTTGAATTGGATTGGTTGATTTGGATGAGTCTCGGTTTAAAATTGCAGGGAAGGTTAGATATCTATAAAGGGGTTATATTGAGTTTTTTTAAAAAAAATTTAATTAATTCGTAAACTCCTGCAATACCTCATACCCTATTCCGACAATGCATACGAGTAGGGAGTGTTACATAACGTGTCACTATCCATTCCCATATATTATATTATTATAAAATAAATTTTGATTGGCAAAAGAAAAGTTATTATAATATTTTGTAACAAATATGTTTATTTATGTTTATTTTATAAAAATAATTTTAAAAAAATTGTTAAACAATAAAAAGTATTTTACAGAGAATAATTCAAACAACAGAAAATATCAAATTTTTAAGAAAATCAATCAATTTATTAAATTACCATTTTTATAAACTATTTTAATTAATCAAACGCAACCTAAATAAAATAATAAATAATACTACGTACTCGATTATTAAAGAAGCACAAGTCCCTCGATTTAAGGTATCACCAAACAATTTTATTGAGTAGTTGCTTTTTCATCCCAAACTCCAATAAACGCTACCAGCATAGCCCAATAAAATTTGTGCTTCAAATTGACGGCATGAACATAAGCATGGATGGGTGCAAGCACGCGTACTGTCCCGGTCCCCTTTAAAATATAATTTTTCATTTAAGTTTTTAAACTTTTAAAATTTAAAATTATAAAAATAAAATTACATTTTAACTCCTCTAAAATAATATATTTAATTTAATTTTTAAAAATTATAAAAATATAAACTATTCAAATAATAAAATTATATTTTAATAATATAAAATTCAAAATTTAATTTCAAACCATCTAAAAATTTTCTATCTTCACTCTTAAATGCATTTGACATCAAAGTACTTAAAGCTCTAAATCAATCAAGACTTAGAACAGTGAGTTAAGTAAATAAATCCGAATATAGGACAGAAAAAAGGAAGGGAAGAAAATTAAAGAATAACTAAATAAGGGGAAAAGAAAAGCAATAAAGAGGGACAAGTCATGGATGATCCATTCATTTCAGACAATTATTGTCGTGGGGACTATCATTTGGTTTGTTTAAGTACAAAGCTCTTAAATCTGTTTTGAGGAGATAAACTGATAATTACAAGAACAATGGAGCAATGGAGTTGACTGATACGAGAAATAGTCACTGGAAGTATCATTGCAAGAACAATGGAGCACTGGAGTTAACAATGCTAGGAGAGATAACCCACTATATTTTAAGTTTTCTACAACAAGTAACTTTACTTTTATATTTAAAGATCAAAGTTAGGAGTTGAAATGCATATGATCAAATCAATTAAAATTCGGTTATTCAAAATATTATATCCCAAAATTAGGGTTAGAAGAAATAAAAAAATTAAATTTTAAAGTATAAAAAAATAGGGTAAACAAACTTAGAATGCCTTAAAAATTCTTGTAATTAAGGAAATAATAAGAATAGGGTAACTCTCTGTTTATAACTTCATCACCCTTGTCAGTCGTACACTTCATATAAATAACAAGAAATGTGTATGGGCTCATTTCTCATTAAATTTTTCATATATATACACAATTTCACGTTATGTAATCATACAACATATATCAGTCATATCTCTGTAATCTAAATATATTTTTATAACAACTTATTTTGATTTCATACTGTTTCATATTTAAGCTTAAATAACCAAAGTATTTGGAATATCATCTTTATGCAAATAGTACACATGAGGTATATAATTCCATAATTATGAATAAACACATTTATCAAACATTTTTCATATTCATATACCAATGTCTCATGTCTCCATATATCAATAACCGTCATTTTCATGAATTTCGAGTTCAATTTCATAATTATTTGTCTCGTATTCAATTTATTCCATGTCGGAACTTTATTCATTAATACGTTTGAATTATCAATACATATAGACAGTACATTTAAGATGAACAATTATATAATCACAAATGAATTCATTTATCAACCAAGTTCTATACTCATATCTTATCAACTCGTACTTCCTGTATCATATAATTCGATGAAACACTTACCAAACTTTGTCAAATTAGTGAACGTCTTACGGAATTGAGTACTTCGTTTTCTCGATGTCATAGTTCAACTATGGTCTTACACATTTTCACATAATGATGCCATAGCCCAGCTATGGTCTTACTCATATTCATATATCGATGCCATAACCCAGCTATGGTCTTACACGTAATCACATATCACATATCGATGCCATAGCCCAGCTATGGTCGTACACGAATCACATATCTCACTGATGCCATATCCCATATATGGTCTTATACAGTAGCATATATCACACCGATGCCATATCCCAAATATGGTCTTATACGGAAATCACTTGTCACTTGTAGCCGAAGCTACCACTATTCACTGATCAGGTAGCCGGAGCTACCAATTTTCACTGATCAGGTAACCGGAGCTACTACTTTTCATCGATCGTGCAGCGAAGCTACCACTTTTATCGATCGGTAGCCGAAGCTACCACTTTTCACTTATCATTTGTCCTTGATCAGATAAGTGTAGCCGAAGCTATCACTTATCACTTTCACTTGTCTTTGATCAGATAAGTGTAGCCAAGCTATCACTTATCACTTGTTGCCATGGTCCAACCATGGTCTTTTCCTTCAATTAATCTTGTCACTGAACTGAAATGCTCAATTTGATCATTTATTCAATTTTCATGCTTTTACATTATTCACGATTTTATCATCAATACATATGAAATAACACATCATGAAATTCATAAAATTAACAAATAATCACCAAAATTTAGCCATATAAACTCACAAGTTCAATTTTTGTATTATAACGATAATCATAATTTCATATTAAATATTCCAAATAAAACATTATATCATTTCTAATCCAACACTTATCGATTATAATCGGGCATGTGATCAATTTATACACGAGTCATTCACATATTTTTTTCCTCCTCCTCCTCTCCATCCACATCCTTGGTATAAATAACACACTTGTAAGTAACCTTATCCATAATTTTCACTAATTACTTTTGTGAATATTCAAGCTATCCACCCGTGTCATAGTCACTAAATTATTTATATCTGAAGATACAGAACTCCAAATTAAGATCCGCTAATTTTTCCTGAAACTAGACTCACATATCTTCTTACCATAAAAATTTCATAATTTTTGGTTGGGCCAATTAATACAGTTTATTCATTGAATTCTCCCCTGTTCTGCTGTCTGACAGTTCCGACCTTTCTTCACTAAAAATTAATTATCTCCTTGTATAGGATTCGAATGATGTTTCCGTTTGTTTCTATTGAAAATAGACTAATTAAGGATTCTAAACATATAAATTTAAGCCCATAATTATTTTTATCCAATTTTTTATGATTTTACAAAGTCAGAACAAGGGAACCCGAAATCATTCTGACCTTGTCTCACAAAATTTATCATATCTCATGATTTACAATTCCATTACTTACATAATTTCTTCTATAACAAACTAGACTCAATAAGCTTTAATTTCATATTTTATCCATCCTCTAATTCCATTTCTACAATTTTTGGTGATTTTTCAAAGTTAGACTACTGCTGCTGTCTAAAACAGTTTTAGTGCAAAATGTTGATTTCCATTTTGCCCCAAAGTTCACAATTCATACAATTCAGTCCTTACTCAATTAACCCCTCAATTAAGATAATTTTCTCAATTAATACTTTTACTAGACATTATAAGTTATTTAATAACTATTGAAATTCATAATTTCTACATAAAACTCTAACTTCAAACTCTTTTACAATTAGGTCCCAAACATTCACTTTCTATTCAATTCTTTCAATAAAATCAGCATATAAACAATTTAAAGCTCTAATTCCATGCCAAATCATCATATACTTCCAGCACATATTCATAGAAACTTTCAATTTCTTTCATAGAACCAAAAACTAATGAATTTAACAAGTGGACCTAGTTGTAAAAGTCACAAAAACACAAAAAATTCAAGAAATAATCAAGAATTTAACTTACTTCAAGTAAAAATATGAAAATCCAGCTTAAGGGAACTCTTCCATGGTGTTTTTGCTGATGAGAATGCAGAAAAATAAAGAGAAATCTAGATAATTCCACTTTAGTCCTAGCTTTATTAAGTAAATTTTACAATTTTCCAATTTTACCCTTAATTCTCCTTATTTTCTTGCTGATTTCATGCCATTGTCGTCCAGCCCAAAGTGACCTTGGGTCTATTTTCCTTTTAAACCCTCTTTCTTTTATCATTTAAGCTATTTAATCATTTCTCACAATTTTGCATTTAATACAATTTAGTCCTTTTTGTTCAATTAACTATCAGAACTTTAAAATTTCTTGACGAAACTTTAATACTGACTTATTAACACTCCATAAATATTTATAAAAATATTTATGGCTCGATTTAAAATTCTTGAGGTCTCGATACCTCGTTTTCGATTCTAATTATTTTAATATTTATTTTTAGTACACTATTCACTACTTCAAAATTTTTCCTAACTTCACATTTAACTTATACTCACTAAATTAATAATATTTCCTACTCATTTTTCCGATTTAGTGATCTCGAATTACTGTTCCGACACCATTGAAAATTAGGCTATTACATATTCTCTACCAAATATTTCAAGGTTTTCAATTACATCCCTCTTTTCCCAGTGATTGTCGATTTCTTCATCCAAAAATTTGAAATCTTATTCGAAAAGTTAAATAGTTAAATATTTTCTATTTAATTATCAAGTTAGAAGTTAAAACTACGATAATGAAATAAATCAAAACTTGAAATGTCATCCAAAAAGTAGAATAAAAAAATTTAAGATTTGAAACATAAACAATACGCATGTATCTCGAAAAGGGCGCGTATTTAGTACTCTAACAGTATAACTATTTTTATTTCACAAATAATTTTAAAATTTAGCATTTTTTTTAATATTTATTTTTTTAATTTTCTTATAGTCATATAAAACATTTATCAAAAACCTTAAATGTTTGTTTTGGTTGAAGGTTGACAAGAAAGCTACCTAACTCATATCAATGTTATCAATGTCCTTAAATATCCCAACGGTCTAACCCTTTGGACAGCGACGTGAATTAAATTAACTCACCAGGTTGTGGGCTTTCTTCGATGATGGGGGCATTTGGGGATTGTCAATAATGGTGACCATTTTTTTACATTAATTTTACTATAAATTTTTTATATGATATTTAGAATTATTTATAATTTTTTTTAACCCTTAAAATAAGAGAATAATATGTTTTAGTGTACTCAAATCTATATATTTTTACACTGACAATCATATCAATGCCAATTGAACTAAGATTCAATAGGTTACTATTAATATTCTTTAATTAAAATTGGTTTATAATAAAATATTTTTTATCATATATCATATTATACATATATTAGAAGGTTTAAAATGAAGGTTGATGAAGACGATTTGTTTTAATATCATGTGAACTCTTATTATTTTAAATTATTATATTTTTATATTGATTTTAAATAAATAAAATTTGAAAATTTTATGTGAATTTTTAGGTAAAAAGTAAAATTTATAAAAAAATTCAAAAATATGGAAACAAAATATTTAGAAATTAAATTTATAATTTTAAAATGCATATTAAATACTTGAAAATCTAAAATTAAAATAAAAATATATGTTAATGGGTTTTAAACTAAAAATTTAAAGCATAATAATAATTGAAGTAATTAAGATTATTGCTAACACATACAATCATAAAATTTATTCATATTATTAATAAAATTTTATTTAAAATATAAAATAAATTAATATATTTTAATTTATACATACATCCAAATTGTGGATTGTATAAATAAACTAAGTTATATTTTTAAGAGAATATTCTTATTTTTATATAATATTTAAAAAACAAAATTTTGATCATAATAAAATCTAAACCCAAAACATCATGTTGATAAATAATTAAATTTATTATTATAATTACAGTATCAATTTATTTTTATGCGGATCTTTAATATAATATATTTGTTATTTAATTTTTTCACCCATAACGTGAAACATAAATTAAATATTTCCTAAAATGCTTTTCTTTCTTTAGTTTTTATAGTTATTTTTATTCTTTAAAATTATAATTTCTTGATAAAAAAATTGTAACATATATTTTAGTTTTTACACAACTCAAAAACTATTATTTCAAATTAAGAATGGAAGTTGAACTAAGGTTGGGAGCAATCAAAAAGCCACACGTGTTGCCAACCCTAACATCACCAATAATGAAATTTTAAAAATAATAATAATAAGGTTAAATGCTGCTATTAGTCTTTTATTTAGTAAAAGTTGTGGATTCAATCTCTGTATTTTTATTTGATCATTTTACTTGTACTTTTTAAATTTTAAAATTTCAATTTTCACCATATAATAATTGTTAAATTTATTAAGTAAAGTTCATTATTTCTAAATTATATTGTGTCAAACATATTATCATATATGTAATCTTATGTCAACTCATTATTTTTACATATTACTTACTGAAAATCCAGTTAATAGGTTACTAACTGTCATTTGCATTAAGATTAAAATTTTAAAATTTGAAAAGTATAGGAGTACTAATAAATGAATTTAACTGCTATTGTTTGGGTCAGGACTAAAAATTTTAAATTTGAAAAATACCAGGACTAAAATTTACTAATTCAAAAAATACAATGACTAAAATTGATCAAATAAAAGTATAAGGAGTAATAGTAAAATTGAACCTAATAATAACAACAAAAATGAGTCATAAATTTTGCTTGGAAAAATTGATATATGGGGGTTGAAAAATACAGCCCTATATTTTTGAGTTGTGAAAGTTAATGATTTTAACAGACAAAACATAAGGAAGTAGACAAGCATGATGATGAGTTCAAATAACATTGAGTCTTCCGCTAAAGCAAAGGAAGAAGAAGAAATCACCAAAATAAGTCTTATGAGAAGCATGGTTGAAACACAAGATCCTTCTTCCAAGGTAGGTTTTTTTCGTTGTTTTTCATTTATACAGTCGGATTTAATCTAGTTGGTTCAAAAAGTGACATCGAACAAGTTTGAGTTTTGGATCTTAATATCGACAATGGCTGTTTTTATTCTCAGGCAAAATCATGATTTCTTCTGTTATGTCAAAATTATGATTGAAAAATTGAACCAGAAGTCCGACAAGTTGAACTTTCGCTTCTTGTAGGAAGTAGATGATATGACAATGAGAAGATTTCTAAGAGCTCGTGATTTAGATGTGGAGAAAGCATCGAGCATGTTCCTCAAGTACCTGAAATGGAGACGAAGCTTTGTTCCTAATGGTTTCATTTCTCCATCAGAACTCACACATGAAATCCAACAGAACAAGATGTTTTTGCAAGGTTCCGACAAGAAAGGACGACCTATTTCTGTTCTTCTTGCTGCAAGACATTTCCAGCATAATGGCGGCCTCGACGAATTCAAGCGTACCCCTTTTTCTCTTTTTAGAGTCTCTCTGGCTGTGATAATCTTGATATTAATTTGCTTTTTGTTAACTTACAGGTTTTATAGTCTACATTTTCGACAAAATACTGGCCAGGTAATAATATTTTTATTCGCACTCCCTCACATTGGTGGAATAAGGCTTAAGCACAATATTAGCCGACGATTTTTAAATCAGATTGATAGTGAAATCGAGTATATCATCAATTTTTTGGTGTCATCGGACCGATTAAAATTATTAAAAATTAAAAATTAAAAAAATTCGATTCAATTTTCTTGTTTAACTAGTTCATGTCGGTTTTCATGTCAATCAATTTAAAGTCCCCGCTGATTAATACTCTAGTCAGTTCTCAGTTCAATCAGTCGGTCCAGTTAGGACTTGATTATGGTTAGGGTCACTTGCCTAGGCTCGAGGTCTGCCCGAAAAGTGAGAGAGTTTGGGTAAAAATATAAGCTTGGGTTTAGATAAAAAATAAGACTTGTTTTTCAAAAGGGTTGGGCCTCGGGTAGAATTTTTTTACCTGGCCCCGGCCCAAATTTGCCTAAACTTTATTTTCTACTACTGTTTGGCTACTATCTCGCTATTATATTGCTACTATTTTATTGTCATTATTTGGATATTACATAACTCTTGTTTTATGGTGGATATTGCTACTATTTTAGAGACATTTGCTTGCTAAATTACGACCACTTAGTGTTATTTAAGTATAAAGATTCTTTTTAATGTATTTTCAATTTGTTGGAAAACATTTCTTTTAAGGTTTTTAGTATATTTGATGTAGTATTTTTTTTAAATTTGTTTTTATATAAAAAATAATATAAAAATTTTAATACAGGTGGACTGAGTTGGGCTCGAGTTTAGCATTCTTAATCTGGTCCGAGCTTGGGTAGAATTTTAGGCCCATTTTTTGGCCGAGCCTAAAATTTTTACATTGCCCCAATCCAAACCTAATCCGACCTGGCGCATGATCAGGTCTAGTCCGGTTCAAACAAAATTGATATTAACACACTTTATACTTGTTCATACCTAGTCTGATTCAAAATATGAGTTTAAAATTTTATTCACATCTATATATTTGTAAATGGCTAACCTAAACTCGTTTTAGGCTTGCCCATATTATTTTTTAATTTTTAAATATTTATATTATTTTTAATTTTATATTTACTAATTTTATATATTTTTATTTAAATTTTATATAAACGTATTTTAACATTTTAAAATTTTATAATTTAGAAAATTGATTGGCTGAAACTTAAATATTTAAGCCCTGAGCTTAACTTATATTTTAAATAGAGTTAATATTTTATCTAAATTTATTTTTTAAATTTAATATGTTTCTTTAAACTTTTTAAATTTTAAATGTACCTTCGAGGTTGGATGATGCAGATCTAATGTGTTTACTACAACAGTTTAACCATTTTTGTTTGTCAAATTTAATTATTATAAAAAATGATTGTAATAAATAGCGATTGATAGTATGGTTGGGGGGACAGGATACCTCCAGGACAAGATAAATTTATTGTGATCGGAGATCTTGAAGGTTGGGGATATGCAAATTGCGACATCCGGGCATACCTTTCTGCTCTCTCTCTCCTGCAGGTTTAACTCTTAATCATGTATTAGTTTAGATTTTATTTCTCATTTGGATAATTTTTAACTTATAATTCATTTGAATCTGTTCGGTTTTTTTTTTCTTGCAAAATACACTATATTAAAATGATTTTTATATAAAATGGACCCATTTTGAGATAAATTAAGTCTTGAATATTTTATATAGTATATTTAAGTATAAGCTGAGCCAACCCAAGGCTAAAAATAATTTTATATTTTAAACAGATTTTAATATTTTTAGAATTTATTCTTAATTTTAAAATATCACATTAATAAATTTTAAAAAATAATAGTGTTAACAATTAGATTTAGATTTTGAAATCTGAAAAGTAAATGGACTAAATTATTAAAAACAAAAGTACAAAAACTAAAATTTAAATTTATAAAGAGTACAGGGACTTATGTCATAGTTTAACCTTCTAAAAGAGAATGATATTTAAATCGGGCAAACTTCAAAAATAGTCACTTTTGTTCGCTTCAGATTACATTTTAGTCACTTATGTTTGAAATGTTACGTTTTAGTCACTTACGTTATTATTTTGTTACGAAGTGGTCACTCTAACGTTAAGCTACGTTACCTCCCTAACGGTAGTCCTATATGGCAGTCCAAATTAAATTTATTTAATTAAAAATCTAGTTTTATCCCAGCAACTAGACATCCAAGTTGGCATTTAAAATCTATTTGAACTGCCATGTAGGATTGTCGTTAGGGAGGTAACGGAGTTTAACAGTAGAATGACCACTTCGTAACAAAACGATAACATAAGTGACTAAAACGTAATATTTCAAACATAAATGACTAAAATGTAATTTGAGACAAACAAAAATGATTATTTTTTAGTTTACCTTTAAATCTTTCATAAATAAATTAATATTTAGTTCATTTGTGATACCATTGAATCAATAACTTATAAAAATAGTATATAAATAAATGTTGGAAATCCTTTAACAAAAATAAAGCCAAATAATTTATTAGCCAAAGAGTAATATTTTTTAATGAAAATGGGCAGGATTACTACCCAGAAAGATTAGGAAAGATGTTCGTAGTGCATGCACCCTACATTTTCATGGCAGCCTGGAAAGTTGTTCACCCTTTCATCGACGTCAAAACCAGGAAGAAGGTAATATTATCTAAGTCTGAATTAAATAAGTGTCCTTCCTAAATATCCGAATTTTATAAGCCAAAAAATATTTTTTAAAGAAAAACTTGTAGAAAGTAAAATGTAAAGAGATAATGAATTTAGATATCTAAATCTGAATTTATAATAATTTTAAATATTTGAATCTACAACATATAGAGTAAAATGAATATCTATACATACCCACCCGGGGCATAGGGCCAAGCAAGAGCCCTGACTTTTCTTAAAATGAAAATTTGTTGCTTTAGACCTCTCAAAATTCATAAAATCCTAAGCTCATATTTGGTTAAATTATAATTTGCCTCACAAAATGTTAACATTTTAATTTAGTCATTTTAAAACCGCACACACACACATATATATATATATATATATATATATATATATATATATATATAAGTCAATAAAATAATAAAATTACATTTCAACTCTCATAAAACTATATAATTTAGTATCGTTCCTCCTAAAAAATTTCTAGCTTTGTCCTTGTATGTACTATTTATTGTCATCACTACATATGTTTGGTCCAGTATACTTGACTATTTTTCTTATTATAAAAAATTTATTTTTATACCTATATTCAAATGTGTGTCGAATCAAGGGTAGAATCGGTGGCTAGCAGAGACCACGAACCTCTTAAACGAGAAATTTCTCTTTTAGCTCTTTTAGGATTTTTAAAATTTTAATTTAATAATAATAAAATTTCAATTTGACTCTTTAAAATGATAAAAAATAATTTAAATATTTAAAAATTATAAAATTTAAACTGTTAAAATAATAAATTATATTTTTATTATCGTAAAATATATAACTTAATTCCAGCCTTAAAACATTTGTTCGCTTTGCCCTTAACAAAAATTTAGCTTACTAAAAATCATCTTGTATGGTAGATTGACATAGAAATTTTTTTTGTTTGGAATATACAGATAGTATTCGTTGAGAACAAAAGCCTGAAATCAACATTGCTTGAAGAAATAGACGAGAGCCAACTGCCAGAAATATATGGTGGCACGCTACCATTGATTCCCATTCAAGACAGCTAAAAAGCACACACATAAATATATATATATATATATATATATATATAAGTTGTTTGTTAAAGAAGCTTTAAGGGAATAGATTTTATAGTCTATTTTTAAGATTTGTTGCTATTTTCCTTAATAATGTTATGTTCAAAATTTAAATCTCTATCTTTCCTTGAAGTACAATATACTTTATTATTACACCAAATACTTGTTAGTTGGAATATTATAGGCAAAATCTATATTTTATTTATTTCATGATACTAATAGAAAATAAAATCGAGCAATGTAACAAAAGAAGAGAAAGTAATTAAATCTAAATTTATGATTACAATCAATGATGAAATCGTTCATAATTGATAAATTTATATAAATTTTATGATTAAAATATTTTGCCAATTATCTACTTATGTTTAAGTTAATACAAAGTTATAATTTAAATTCATACCTTTGTTTTATGAAACCTCCCCCTCTCTTTATCCTTTTAACTTCTTTTAGAGAATAATCCAAGACTTACGCGTGATTGGTTAAAGCATATGTCATTAATATAATAAACTTGTCTCAAATTTCTTTGTTTGCTCTTTCATTTTATTTTCATTAGGTGTCGCTATTCGGTTTTGACAATTACATATTTTCTAGTTGCTCCATGCCATATGAGTAATTGTAAGAATTGGGTCATTTAGGTTACTAGTTTTCTTGGGCTTAAGGCTTTAAGCTCTTTGTTAATATAAAAAAATGCCCTTTTCCTCCGTCATGTCTGAAGTAAGTAATAAAGTGATCTGATGAATACCTGACAAAGGCAGTAAGAAGTTTTGTTGGTGTCATTTTATTCATTAAGATTTTGAGCTTTTACTAACTTGAATGGATTGGTCTTTTCCCCAATATTAATATTAAGTTGCATTACAAGGTTAGCAACTAGATGGTTTTACTATATTGATATCGACTAATATTTAGTTGAAAACTAGTGGTTCAATGATTTTTGCAAGTAACTAAAAATGTATAAGTAAATATTGATTCAATGATTACCTAAGGTTTAACTAGTATTAAGTTGAATTACATGATTGGATTGTAATGTGAGAACACAACTTATATTAGTAGGAAATCTACATTTTTTGTTGTCCATGGGGTCAAATTAAGCGAATGACTCAACTAAGGACTATTGTATTATTTATAAGTTTAATTGAGGAGATAGTTTGTTTTGGTTGTTGAAGTTGGATTGACTCAAAAAAATAGAGAGATAAATGTGATTGTTTGGCTGACAATACATTAGATAGAACCCAAGTTGAATTTATCCTAGATTCGTTTATGAATTAATTCACTTGCAACATTCTTAGTGTGACTTACATGAATCTTGAGTAAGTGAATGGCCATGTGTGAATGACTCTAGTGCTCTAGTATATTGAAAACACGTGCTCTCATGGTAGTGAGTCGAAAGTTGGTACGTTGAGCACATGACATGTGCATGACATATTGGCATGGCTTCACTTACAATAGTGAAACATAGATTGATTAAAAGAGTAAATGGTATCCTTCCATTAACATTGTATAGATTATAAAATTAGAATATGACCATGGGTCATTCGTAAAATACCCCTTACCCAATTCAAAAGTTTGGTTAGATAAAGAATGCCACATCAGTCATCAAAGTGACCCAATCAAACAGTCATACAATCAAATCATAGGTAAACATGTGTTGTAATCATAAAATAAACTATTTCAAACTTCCACAAACAATTGCAAACAAAAACCAAGCTCAATCAAACCTTAAAACATCAATTAGAAGCTTAAAGTACGAATTATGCACTCATGTCTTAAGACACAGAGGTCATGTCTTGAGGCTTGCCTTCTCTTAAGCTAAACTTAGTTACTGAGTTCAAATGTCTCAAGACTTTACCCTATTTCTCGAGACCTTACTTGTCTATCTCAAGACTTAAACCTAGAAATTTCATCTTGTCTCAAGACTTAAGCCCAAAATTGCAAAAAAACTAAGGTCCAAAGTCTATTCTTTTCAGAGTTCGCCACAAAGGCTATTCTTAACTATTATGTTTATGTGAGGTTTACCCACAAACTCTTCATGTATTGAAACAATCTAAATTCAACATTTTACTTCAGAAACATACACCTAAACATAACACATATCTCATAACATATATTTCACACACATACATACTCAACCATCCTTCAATGTTTCAATACTCATGCACCAATCATCACATACTATACGCTTCATGACTTCAAATCCATAGTTCAATCAATTTTTTATAGATGACTCATAATATGGACAATATACATGTAGGAGTCAGTGTAGAACTTACTTGATACCCACGTACAACAACTTGAATTCCAAATTCAAACTTCTATCATGAAATCGCAACAACCACAGCTTATAAAACATAAGAACACCATTACTACTCTTATACATGCAAGTTTCTTGTCATTTCAATCGCTATCAATCCGACGCAGAAACCTTATACTTATAGACTTACTGTTCAGTTACCAAATGCAGATTTACTTATTTAGAACTTAACATGCAGAGTTGAAATACTTACCCTGATGCGAAGTAACTATTGATCATAAAAGAACCTTAGCCTCTAGATCATCAAAGTAGGATACATTTAGATTTAAGGAAGGTTTCAGTAGATACCACTTGGGGAAGAGAAAGAAGAACCCCTTTCAGAACACATTCTCACATATAAATATGACTTATCTTACTCAGTGGAATTTAATAGGTGTCATACGTATCAAAACTTGCATTCTTATTGGCCTACAATTTTTGAGAAAAGTATAAATAAGTTCCCTTCATCAAACTTATCAGGTTGAACTATACAATTGATTTCTAATTGATTACTTAAAGTTTAACTAGCACGGTTTTCCATGCAATCTAGGCAAACTATACCTTTAGCTAATACTCATCCTATTTTTCACTTTTATCTCTTAACACGAATGCCTCCTTCATATAACAGAATATCATGAAATCAAATTCTTACCAACTCAAGTGGTGATTACTATCCATCCACACGTATATGCCAAAATGGTATTGGGTAGAAAACACCACGTCAGACAGACTGTCTACTTCTATACACTTAAAACTTTAGATCCACCAGAATTTGGGTGTTACAACACTAGCCTTAGTGCCAACTAGAATAAGCAATAGTACAATCAACTCTTCAATCATATTTGAATGCACATGCAAGAAGCCCACCAAGCCTCAACTATTAGTTTTCTCCATAGGACACTTGCAAATGACTCATATAGATCTATATAAACTCTCCTCACTAACTAGATCTCTTTAAAACACCATTTTACACCCAACATTGCCAAATTGTCCAAATAACCTTTCTTTCATTTTTTTAAGTTACCTAAAATATCTTTTGATGGCTCTTAGCATTTCTATGTGAATTGCCTCCAACCTTTATCACTAAATCCTTTATCAATATTGCCATAAGAATTGATTTATATCATGTTATCACAAAAAGCAGAACCTCGTGTTTATTATAGATTCTTGTTATACCCTTACAATTATTGAACCACTCGATGTCTACGTTTGATAAGTGCTAAAATTAACATGTTTTAACACCATTATTAATGTGTTTTTATGTAACGACCCAAATTTTAAGGTCATTGGAAAAGTGAGTTTTTGGGTCTTCGATCCTGAAAATTAGATTCGTAAATATTTATTAGAAATATTTACGAAGTTAAGTGAGAGGTTAATTAGATTTTAATTAAGTAAATTTAACTTAATTAGGGTTAATTAAGTATATGGACTAAGTTGAATAAAGTGTGAAGGTTTAATTATTAACTATAAAAAGTCAAAGGACTAAATTAGCAAATAAGCCTTATGTGACAAGTGTGTGGTAAGTATAAATACATTTGTATTATTATAATTGGTACAAATGTATGTAAATAAATGTATTTACTTATTATTTAAGAAATTAATAATTATAATAATATAATAGTTAATAATATAATAAAATAAATAATAAAAGAATAAAGAAAAAGGAAAGAAAGAAGGACGAAACAGAACAGGGAAAGAAAGAAAGAAAAAGGGAAAGAAAAATAAAGGAAAAATAGGGTTTTAAGGTTCAAGCTTTAAGTGGTAAGTTAATTTAATCCCTTTTCTTGTAATTTTGGTGTCTATGGAATCTTAGGAAGAAATACTATTTGAACTTTGTTGAAATTTAGAAAGTTATTGAATTTTTAAGTGTTGGTTAAGTTGAATGCATGGAAGAATTATTGGTTTAATTGATAGAAATTCAAGTTATATGTGGGAGAAAGATTGAATTGTAAAAATAGATATAAGTTTTGTTATAGTAGGGATTAAATTGTTTAAATTGTAGAATTGATGTTTTATATTGAATATTAAGAGTTGAAACTCGTTTAAAGTAGGTATAAAATAAAATTTATAAGGTTATTTGAAGAAAAAGAATAGTTATGGTGGTAGGACCTAATTGGAAATATAGTAAAAATTACATGGAAATAAAGAGTGTGTTATTAAATAACATATATTGATAACTTTAAATGTTAAATTTTATGTAGCCAACGTAGCACCGGAAACGTCATCGAAAAAAGGAAAGGAGTAAGTGAACAAGGATATCGAGTAAACTCGAGAATTTCGGTTTGTATTTCTATAAACTATGCTTAATGATCTAATACAATGTAATTGTTATTTTTAATTATTAGAATGTATAATGAAGATATGATGGAAACTGTTACTACTTCTGTATTGAAATGAAACAATTTGAATACCCTATTAACAGTGTCAGGCTAGTCGGATACAATTGGCATGCCATAGGATTGTAAGTGTTCAGGGATATTCCGACTGTGTGTCGATGAGAGACTATATGTGTCGCCTTACTGTTACTATTTCGGATTCGTTCCGAAGAGGTACTTCGTACTTGACTATGACTGTTACTGTTACTATTACTGTTACCCTACGGTATATTTCGATTTCAGCTGATGAAACACTGTATATTATCCCCGGTGTGTGGGTCGGATCTGTGTATCCGTTTAGGTCCGAGTTATGTTAATAAGGGTAAATGAAAGTACTGAAGACTGTCTGATATTGATTAAGTGACTATGATTGATTTACAAATTTTTAAGTTATCGAAAGACATGAAATATAAATATATATGAATTGCTTAACTACAGGGAAGCAATGTAAAATGAATATAAGGGGTGAAACTATTAAGATTATGAAAGTAAAAAGTTTAAGTTGCAATGTATATACATAACTTATTATTATTTTAAGTATTAGTTTATAGAAATACCACTGAGTGTATACTCAGCGTACGGTTTGTTTTCCATGCACAGGATTAGATATGAAAGAAAGTTAAGGACTCAGTATCCAAGTCAATCCCGAACTTAAAGTGGTGAAGTACCTTTCTTTTGGTAAAATGGCATGAACCTAGGCTGTTAAGATTTTATTTTGTAAATGATAAGAATGAGCATGAAAGATGTTGAAACATGGTATGAAATATGCATATTTTGGAAGTTAAAATTACATGAGTTTGACTAGCATGATATTGTAGTATAATTTCGATATGAATTGTGGTACATAATCTTTAAGAGGTATTGAAGTGAATGAATGAATATTTGCTAAGTTTGAATGGCATAAAGAACGATATTTGATTTAAGAACTATTAGTAAATGTTTGGGCGTGAATTAGATGTGTTTAACATGTGAAAATAACTTAAAAATAGTCAAAAATCATGTTTTCACAAGGCCAAGTCACATGGGCGTGTGCTCAGGCCGTGTGGCTCTCTGTTTATGTCACACGAGGTGTCCCCATGGTCGTGTGTGCAAGTCAGATCTGCCCACAGGCTGGCCCCACAGCCATGGGAACCCCACGGGCTGGCCACACGGGCGTGTGCCCCTATCTTCAAGGTAAAATTTCCAAAGTTGTCGATTTAATTCCCAATTACTTCTAAAGCAAGTATTGGGCCCCGTAGACCCATATTAGGGACTTTATAGTGTAATTTGAGAAGTTTCGATTTGGAAATGAAAATTTATGAGTCGATTTTTATAAATGCTAGTGTATAAGTTCGGTAATACCTTGTAACCCTATTCCAGTGACAGTTTGGGGTTAAGGGGTGTTACATTTAGTGGTATCAGAGCTACTTAAGTTTAGTCGATTCTATGACTAAATTGAGCTCGAAATTGAGTTTAGAGGTACATGTCATTATTATGTTAACTTTGAGTTGAGATTGGATGTTGATTTATATATACTGATAAATTAACTCTGTTTTATAGTGAGTAAAAGATGTCTGACGAAAGTATCGAGGGTACCGATCAGGAAATGTATAGTAGAGATGAATTATGTGATGTAAATGAATCTGAATCTGTAACCCCAAGTGTAAACCCAATAGCTAACCAACCACTGAATACTGGAAGAGATAATACAAAAATATTTAGAATGATTGCTGAAGCTCTTCAAAGAGCGGTAGGAAGTATGCCTGCTACTATTTCTACTCCTCCTACCCGACGAGCTCCTATTAGGGAACTACGAAAGTATGGAGCTACAGAATTTCTGGAATAAAAGGAAACTGATTCAACAATAGTTGAAAATTGGTTAGAGACTACCAAGAGAATTTTGAAGCAATTAGAATGCACACCATAGGAAAGTTTAGTATGTGTTTTTTTCTGTTGTAAGAAGAGGCTTACATATGGTGGGAATTAGTGATTCAGAATATACCAGAATAATAGGTAAACTGGGAATTTTTTCAACAGGAATTTTAGAAGAAGTATTTGGGAGAGACATATATGGAAGACCAAAAACAAGAGTTTTTGATGTTGAAACAGAGAGATATGTCCGTAGTGGATTATGAACGGGAATTTCTGAGACTGAGCAGATATGCAATTGAATTTGTACCGACTGAAGCTGACAGATGCAAGCGACTTCTAAGAGGACTGCGAGATGAATTCCAACTGCAATTGATGCTTCTACGGATTACGGAGTTTGTAGATTTAGTAGAAAGAGTTAAAATGATTGAGCAAGTACTGGGGAATAGTAAAAAGTCTGAAACTGCCATTCAGCTGGAAAACGTCTTAGAACAACTAGTTCAAGTCTACAATTCAAACGATCTAGGGAATCTCGTGGTAGTGGAAGATTCAGTTCAAGATCAGAAAGATGAGACAGAAGTCGAAAGAGACAAACTATTGTATCTACTGGCAGTATCAGAAGCCCAGCTCAGAATGTTGAAATTCCAGAATGTGAATATTATGGAAACAAACATAGGGAAGAATGTAGAAAGTTAACTGGGGGTTGTTTCCATTGTGGATCCACTGATCATTTTGTAAAAGACTGTCCGAAAATTGGTAAGGTAGCACCAACGGTATCACAAAGATCTGAATCTGTTTCCAGAGGCCGAGGTTCAGGCCGAAGTGGTTCAGTTGCTAGAGGTGGAATTAGAAAGGCTAGTGAAAATGCTACACAGTAATCTGAAGTAAGAGCTCTGGCCCGAACATATGTTTTAAGAACTCGAGACGAGGGGGATGCTCATGATGTAGTGACAGTATATTGTTATTATATTCAGAACCTGTTTATGTTTTAATAGATCCAGGATCGTCACATTCCTATGTTAATACAAAACTAGTTGAGACGGGAAAGTTAAAACCTGAATTGTCCAAAGCAACGATAGAAGTGTCTAGTCTATTGGGGCAAACTATGTTAGTGAATCAGATATGTCGAGAATGTCTATTAATGATTTAGGATAATATTTTTTCTGTTGATCTGTTGATTATGCCGTTTGACGATTTTAATATTATACTGAGCATGGACTGACTATCAGAACATGGAGTAATTTTGGACTGTTATAAAAAGAAATTCACTATTCAGAATAAAAGTGGTGATCAGATTAAAGTAAATGGCATTCGGACTAGTGGGACTATTCGTGTTATTTTAGCAATTAAAGCTAGTAAGCTTCTTTATCAAGGATGTGCTGCTTTCTTAGCATATGTTATTAATTTCGATTTAGTTAAGAGTCAATGCAGTAAAATCTAAACTGTATGTGAATTTCCTGATGTGTTTTTTGAAGAATTGCCTGGATTACCTTCTGATCGGGGAGTTGAATTTGTGATTGAAGTATACCCGGGTACAGATCCAGTGTCAATACCTCCATATCGAATGTCACCTACTGAGTTGAAGGAGCTGAAGGTACAACTGCAAGACTTATTGGATCGGGGGTTTATAAGACCTAGTACATCACCATGGGGAGCTCCAATGTTATTTGTTAAAAAGAAATATGGTTCGATGCGGTTGTGTATTGATTATCGACAGTTGAATAAGGTAACTATCAAGAATAAATACCCGTTACCTCGCATTGATGATTTATTTGATCAACTAAAAGGATTTTCTGTATTTTCAAAAATTGATTGGAGGTCGAAATATTATCAGTTGAAGGTAAAGGAGAGTAATGTATTGAAGGCAACATTCTGTACACCGTATGGGCATTATGAATTTCTGGTGATGCCATTTGGGTTAACAAATGCTCCAGCTACTTTTATGGATCTTATGAATCAGATTTTCCAACCGTACTTGGACCAGTTTGTAGTGGTTTTTATTGATGATATTCTAGTATATTCAAAATCTGAAACTGAACATGAACAATATCTTCGAATTGTTTTGCAAATATTGCGAGAGAAGCAATTATATAGAAAATTGAGTAAGTGCGAGTTTTGGTTAACAGAGGTATTTCTTGGTCATGTAGTATCAGCAGATGGGATTAGAGTAGATCCAAAGAAGATTGAATCCATACTTCAGTGTAAAGTTCCTAGAAATGCGTTAGAGGTACGTAGTTTGCTTGGTTTGGCTGGATATTATCGAAGGTTTGTGAATGGATTTTCAAAAATAGCTTTACCAATGACAAAGTTATTGCAAAAGAATGTTTTGTTTGTTTGGAGTGAGAAGTGTCAGAAAAGTTTTAAAACATTGAAACAAATGTTAACAGAAGCACCAGTATTGATTTTACTGGAGTCGGGAAAAGATTTTGTTGTGTACAGCGATGTTGCCTTAAATGGTCTTGGGTGTGTACTGATGCAAAGTGGAAAAGTAATTGCTTATGATTCACGACAATTGAAACCCCATGAATGCAATTATCCAACACATGATCTAGAATTAGCAGAAGTGATATTTGCCTTGAAGATTTGGAGACATTACTTATACGACGAAAAGTGTTATATTTACACTGCTCATAAAAGTCTCAAGTATCTTCTGTCAAAGAAAGAATTGAATTTGAGATAGCGTCGGTGGATAAAACTTCTAAAAGATTATGATTGTGTTATTGACTATCATCCGGGTAAAGCTAATGTGGTAGCGGACGCATTGGGTAGAAAGGCTGCAACTGAATTGAGAGCAATGTTTGCACAGCTCATGTATTGTTGATGACAGAAGTCTTTTGGCTGAATTGAGAGTAAACCAGTAATGTTTGATCAAATCAGAACAGCACAGTTAGAAGATGAAAAGCTAATGAAGAAGAAAAGCTAATGAAGAAGAAAGAGATGGTGCAGAATGATATAATAGAAAATTTTAGCATTGATGAGTATGATTGTTTGAGATATCAGAATCGACTTTGTATCCAACTACTTCAAAGTTGAGAGAGTTAATACTTCGAGAAGCACATGACAGTTCTTTTGCATTACATCCTGAAAGAACGAAGATGTATCGTAATTTACGAGAACTGTATTGGTGGCCAGGTATGAAAAGAGATATAGTGGAATGTGTGGCTAAATGTTTAACATGTCAGCGAGTTACAGCTAAACATCAGATTCCGACTGGATTACTTCAGCCTATTAATATTCCTGAATGGAAATGGGATTGCATCACGATAAACTTTGTAATCGGGTTACTGATGTCAACTGGTAAGAAAAATGTTATTTGGGTGATTGTTGATCGACTCACAAAGTCAACTCATTTTATAGTAGTCAGAATAGATTAGTGACTTCAAAAGTTGGTAGAATCTTATATCCGAGAAATTGTAAGACTACATGGTATTCCTATATCAATAATTTTTTACTGGGATCCACAGTTTTCATCAAGGTTCTAGAAACAGTTGCATGAGTCTCTCGGTACTCGACTTCATTTTAGTGGAGCTTTTCATCCATAGACTGATGTACAGTCCGAACGAGTTATTCAGATTTTAGAAGACATGCTCCGAGCTATTATCTTTGATTTTGAATCAGGTTGGGAACATTATTTACCATTAGTTGAGTTTTTATATAACAATAGTTTCCAATCAAGTATTCAAATGGCACAATATGAAGCTCTATATGGTCGGAGATGTCGATCACCAATGTGTTGAACGGAACTGAACGAAAGAAAAGTGGTTGGTCCAGAGTTAATTCAAGAAATGGAAAACACTGTTAGAAATATTCGAGAACGATTGAAAGTAGCTTTTGATAGGAAAAAATCATACACAGATCTGAAACAACGGGACATTGAGTACTCAGTTGGAGACAAAGTATTTTTTAAAGTCTCTCCTTAGATAAAATTTTGAGATTTGGTTGGAAGGGTAAGTTGACTCCACGATATATTGGATCGTTTGAGGTTATAGAAAGAATTGGACTGGTAGCATATCGTTTAGCTTTGCCTTCTGAATTACAAAAAATTCATGATGTTTTCCATGTTTCTATGTTTAGAAGATACCGATCAGATCCCTCTTATCTGATTTCAACTGAAGATATAGAGATTCGACCTGATTTGTCATATGAAGAAGAATCGGTTAAGATACTGGCACGTGAAGTAAAGGAATTACGTAATAAACGAGTTCCCTTAGTAAAAAGGAGTAGTCATAATATTGAAGAAGCAACGTGGGAATCAGAGGATACAATGAGATCACAGTACCCCCATCTCTTTTCAGGTAAATTTCGAGGACGAAATTTATTAAGGGGGAGAAATGTAACGACCCAAATTTTAAGGTCATTGGAAAAGTGAGTTTTTGGGTCTTCGATTCTGAAAACTAGATTCGTAACTATTTCTAATAAATATTTACGAAGTTAAGTGGGAGGTTAATTAGATTTTAATTAAGTAAATTTAGCTTTATTAGGGTTAATTAAGTATACGGACTAAGTTGAATAAAGTGTGAAGGTTTAATTATTAACTATAGAAAAGTCAAAAGACTAAATTAGCAAATAAGCCTTATGTGACAAGTGTGTGGTAAGTATAAATACATTTGTATTATTATAACTGGTACAAATGTATGTAAATAAATGTATTTACTTATTATTTAAGAAATTAATAATTATAATAATATAATAGTTAATAATATAATAAAAGAAATAATAAAAGAATAAAGCAAAAGGAAAGAAAAAAGGACGAAACAGAACAGGGAAAGAAAGAAAGAAAAAGGGAAAGAAAAAAAAAGGAAAAATAAGGTTTTAAGGTTCAAGCTTTAAGTGGTAAGTCAATTTAATCCATTTTCTTGTAATTTTGGTGTCTATAGAATCTTAGGAAGAAATACTATTTGAATTTTGTTGAAATTTAGAAAGTTATTGAATTTTTAACTGTTGATTAAGTTGAATGCGTGAAAGAATTATTGGTTTAATTGATAGAAATTCAAGTTAGAAGTGAGAGAAAGATTGAATTGTAAAGATAGATATGAGTTTTGTTATAGTAGAGATTAAATTGTTTAAATTGTAGAATTGATGTTTTATATTGAATATTAAGAGTTGAAACTTGTTTGAAGTAGGTATAAAATGAAATTTATAAGGTTATTTGAAGAAAAAGAATGGTTATGGTGGTAGGACCTAATTGGAAATATAGTAAAAGTTACATGGAAATTAAAGAGTGTGTTATTAAATAACATATATTGATAACTTTAAATGTTAAATTTTATGTAGCCAACGTAGCACCGGAAACGTCATCGAAAAAGGGAAAGGAGAAAGTGAACGAGGATATCGAATAAACTCGAGAATTTCGGTTTGTATTTCTATAAACTATGCTTAATGATCTAATACAATGTAATTGTTATTTTTAATAGTTAGAATGTATAATGAATGATATGATGGAAACTGTTACTACTTCTGTATTGAAATGAAACAATTTGAAGACCCTATTAACAGTGTCGGGCTAGTCGGATACAATTGGCATGCCATAGGATTGGAAGTGTTCCGGGATATTCCGACTGTGTGTCGATGAGACACTATATGTTTCGCCTTACTGTTACTATTCCAGATTCGTTCCGAAGTGGACTTCGTACCTGACTATGACTGTTACTGTTACCCTACGGTGTATTCTGGTTTCGGCCGATGAAACACTGTATATTATCTCTGGTGTGTAGGTTGGATACGAGTATCCGTTTAGGTCCGAGTTATGTTAATAGGGGTAAATGAAAGTACTGAAGACTTTCTAATATCGATTAAGTGACTATTATTGATTTACGAATGTTTAAGTTATCGAAAGACATGAAATATAAATATATATGAATTGCTTAACTACAGTGAAGAAATGTAAAATGAATGTAAGGGGTGAAGCTATTAAGATTAAAAAAGTAAAAAGTTTAAGTTACAATGTATAGACATAACTTATTATTGTTTTAAGTATTAGTTTATAGAAATACCACTGAGTGTATACTCAGCGTACGGTTTGTTTTCCATGCACAGGATTAAGTACGAAAGAAAGTTAAGGACTCAGCATCCAAGCCAATCCCGAACTCAAAGGGGTGAAGTACCTTTCCTTTGGTAAAATGGCATGTACCTAGGCTGTTAAGATTTTATTTAGTAAATGATAAGAATGAGCATGAAAGACGTTGTGTAATACCCCGAAAAGTTTTATAGTAAAATATTATCCGTGATATAGTAAAATAAGGAAATAAAGTGACAAAAAGGGAAATTTTGAGTTATGTCAATATTGAGAAGTATATTATGACATATTGATTCAAGAAAGGATTAAATTGTAAAAGTGAGAAAAGTTTTGTGGCCCAAGAGTAAAAACTCAAAATTTAAAGGATTAAAGTGTAAATATGAAAAGTTTAAGGACTAATAGTGCAAATATTTTAAGGGTGGAATGATCTAGAAACCAAGGAAAATTGATGAATTAGGACCAAATTGAATAGCTGAAGAATTATGAGGGACTAAATTGTAATTTTACCAAATTAAGTGATGACTCAAGAATGAAATTTTAAAAGATCACAAAGGGCAAAATGGTCAACTGGAAGAGAGAGAAATCTAGAGACAATGATGATGTTGGAGATATTTTAGATAAATTAAATAAATAAATATTAGTTTATTAATACTTTAAAATTGATTTTTAAATAATATTTTATTATTTTATTATTATTTTATTTAATATATATATGTACGGAAAGAAAGGGGAGGATGATATGACTACTTTTCTCATGCAACTAACGTGAGAAGAAGAAGAAGAAAGAAAGTTTTCCTTTTCTTACAATTTAGTCCTTCCTCCAAAAGTTCATTATTTTCACCTAGAAATTGAAAGAATTTCTATAGCCATCAAGAGACAAAGATAGCAAGGAGATGATGGGGAGCAAGAATATCAGGTTGGATTCAAGAAATAGAAGCTGGAGGAAAGAGAAAATCAAGTTAAAGATTAGTATCAATAGAACAAGGTAAGTATATCAAGATTTCAATATGTTTTTAAGTTTGTTATTATTGACAAAGCATGGAAATAAGGTTATAGTAGAGTTTTCTTACATAAGGTCCTATGTTCTTGATATGTTAGTGAAGAGAAAATAAGAGAAAGTGATGAGAAATGGTGTAGAAAAAGAAAATAAGGGTGTTATAACATGGTAATTAATATCTTGCACTAAAATAGTTCTGGACAGCAGCAGTAGTCTAACTTTGAAAAATCACCAAAAATTTTAGAAATCGAATTATAGGATGAATAAAACATGAGATTAAATCTTATTGAGTCTAGTTTCTTATAGAAGAAATGATGTAAGTAATAGATCTGTAAATCATGAGATATAATGAATTTTGTGATACAAGGTCAGAATGAATTCGAGTTCCCCTGTTCTGACTTTGGAAAATCATAAAAAATTGCATAGAAATAATTAGGGGCTTAAATTTATATTTTTAGAATCTTGAATGAGTCCATTTTCAATATAAATAAACAGGAATATCATTTGAATTCTGTACAAGGAGATAATTAATTTTTAGTGAAGAAGGGTCAGAACTGTCAGACAACAGAACAGGGGTAACTTTAAAGAATAAACTGTACTTATTGGCTAAACCAAAAATTCTGAAAATTTTATGGTAAGAATATATATGAGTATAGTTTTAGGGAAAATTAGAGGATATTAATTTAGAGTTCTATACCTCCAGATATGAATAATTTAGTGACTATGACACAGATGGACAGCTTGAATATTCATAAAAGTAAATAATAATAAAAAATATAGATAATGTTACTTACAAGTGTGTTATATACATTAAGGATGTGGAATGGAGTGGAGGAGGAGGAAAACATATATGAATATTCATTTAGCATGGCTAATTTGCATATTTTAGGCTCAGAGACTAAATTGAATAAAAGTAAAACTTTATGGGTAATTTTGTAAAAATGTCAGAAATGACCAAATTACTTGAAATGGATTAATTTTATTATTTAAATTACAAAATTGAATGAAATTATTAATTTAGTTCAAGATAGGGGGAAAACATGTTTTAGAGATTAAATTGAAAAGTTTTGAAATTATTGAAAATTTTGATATTTTATAGAATTCATGGATTGTTATCAATATGTATGAGAATAATAGCTGGAAATAAGGATTAAATTGCAAGAATTTTATTTTCCTGACCCTAAGGATGAAATCGTCATTAATTAAAAGTTTAGGGGCAAAATGGTAATTTTTCCTAGAGCATTAATTAAATGCATTAGAATATTAAATGAATGAAAATGATGATCAAATTTATTTATAAAGATTCGGACGACTCAACTATGAGACTTGATCGTGGAAAAGAAAAGATATCGGATTAATGAAATTATAAACACAAACAAGTAATGAGGTAAGTTTATGTAACCTGAATTGTATTTTAAATACTTGAAAAATGTGGTTATGCGATAAAAATATGATTTGAATGTTCAATTCATGATAATTGATGAAATATTGCTAATACTCGTTATAAATTGAAAATAAATCCCGGTTGAATGAAAGGAAAATTCGATGGATGTCCGAAAAGGAATCGACGGTAAAAGGATCTAGCAGGACGGGTGATCCTATTCAGTATAGCCCTCTGAAGAATACGTGTAAAATGGATTTAGCCGGACGGGTAATCCGAATTAGGGTCTGAATTTAGCTCGACTGGTAATTCGACCAAGCTCATTAGAGTAATTGTCGTTGCGTGGGATTTAGCTCGACCGTAATCCCGACAATACTTTATGAGTTTATATTACAGGGGATTTAGCTTGGACTGGTAATCCCACTGTAAGGATGAGGTTCGCGGGAGTGTGCTCTTTGATATGAAATGTGTAAGACCATGGTTGAAAGATACCATGGCAACCTAATATGAAATGTGTAAGACCATGGTTGAAAGATACCATGGCAACCTGATATGAAATGTGTAAGACCATGGTTGAAAGATACCATGGCAACCTGATATGAAATGTGTAAGACCATGGTTGAAAGATACCATGGCAACCTGATATGAAATGTGTAAGACCATGGTTGAAAGATACCATGGCAATCTGATATGAAATGAATAAGACCATGGTTGAAAGATACCATGGCAACATGACAGAAAATGAATAAGACCATGGTTGAAAGATACCATGGCAACGTGATATGAAATGACTAAGACCATGGTTGAAAGATACCATGGCAACATGACAGAAAATGAATAAGACCATGGTTGAAAGATACCATGGCAACGTGATATGAAATGAATAAGACCATGGTTGAAAGATACCATGGCAACATGACAGAAAATGAGTAAGACCATAGTTGAAAGACACTATGGCATCATGTCAAAGATAAATAAGACCGTGGATGGGAGACGCTATGACATCTATTGAACAATTGATATTCAGGTAATACGTATCAGATGACGAATGGTTATATGAAATGGTTGTGTGAAATATTTACAAGAACTGGTCATATGGAAATATATGTACAAAATAGTTGTATGAAATAATTATGAAGATAGATAAACGAAATAAGTATAAGTACATGGAATATAATTTATGTTAAGTTTGATATAAACTATTACCGGAATAAATATACATAAAATATATGGAAATGATGGAGCATGAAATATTGATATAATGAAATGAATGATATATGCTTATGAAGAAACGGTAAGAGCATGATATGTTTCATGACATGTACATATATGATTATCTTTGATATGTTGATACAAGGGAATTATGTAAGTTGAGACGATTATTAAACTCAAGTGCGATATGTCGAGAAAATAAGTATATCAATGTTGAATTTAGATGAAATATGTGCAAGTATACTAACAATGATGTTGTTTGACGCTTAGACAAGTGTCAAGCTATTGATTGAATGGTAACATGTTTAATTATAAGAAGCATTGAAATAGTAAGTACTTAGATAAAAATAAAATTTAAGATTTTGCGAAATTTTTTTATGACTCCGATTTAATTCCAGTTGGTTTTTAATGTATGTTTGGGGCTTCGAGGGCTCAATAAAGAGACGTTATGGTTATTTTCAAAATATGAATAATAAATGACTCAGAATTATCTGAAAATGTTCAGTAAACTCCAGTAATGCCTCGTACCTATTCCAGCAATGGATACGGGTAGGGGGTGTTACACGTTGAAACATGGTATGAAATATGCATATTTTGGAAGTTAAACTTACATGAGTTTGACTAGCATGATATTGTTTTATAATTTCGATATGAATTGTGGTACATAATCTTTAAGAGGTATTGAAGTGAATGAATGAATATTTGCTAAGTTTGAATGGCATAAAGAATGACATTTGATTTAAGAACTATTAGTAAATGTTTGGGCGTGAATTAGATGTGTTTAGCATGTGAAAATAACTTAAAAATGGTCAAAAATCATGTTTTCACATGGCCAAGTCACATGGGCGTGTTCTCAAGCCGTGTGGCTCTCTGTTTATGTCACACGGGCTGTCCTCACGGTCGTGTGTGCAAGTCAGATCTGCCCACGGCCTGGCCCCACGGCCATGGGAACCCCACGGGCTGGCCACACGGCCATGTCCCAGGCTACACGGGTGTGTGCCCCTATCTTCAAGGTAAAATTTCCAAAGTTGTCGGTTTAATCTCGAATTACTTCTAAAACATGTATTAGGCCCCGTAGACCCATATTAAGGACTTTATAGTGTAATTTGAGAAGTTTCGATTTGGAAATGCAAATTTATGATTCGGTTTTTATAAATGCTAGTGTATAAGTCCGATAATGCCTTGTAACCCTATTTCGGTGACAGTTTAGGGTTAGGTGGTGTTACATTTTAAGTGATTATCTAATGTTAATTGTGAATTTTGTGCTCCTAATCCTTTAAATTCATGTTTTAATTGTAACAACCCGATTTTCAGTAGTGTAAGAAACAATGGTTTGAGACCACCAAATCCGACGAGTGAGCTCATAAATTTTATTATTAAGTATTTACGAGTCAAATTTGGTTTTAGGAAGATCTTTGAATTAGTAATTTGTGTTTAATAAGGATTTATTAGGTTAAGTGGTCTAGAAAATGAGGCATCGAGACCTCGATTTTATAAACCAAGCCGTAAATAGTTTTATAAATATTTACGGAGTGTCATTAAGGTAGTATTAAAGTTTCGTTAAAAAATTTTAACGTTTTGATTATTAATTAATTAAAAAATACTGAATTGAAAAAGGTGAAAAACTTACTAATTAAAAAAATAGTGATTAAATAGCCTAAATGGTAAATAAAGAAGGGCTAAAAAGGCAATTAGACACACATGGGAAGGCTGAGGCTGCATAAACAGAAAAAAAATGAAATTAGGTGATTAAGGGGTATAATTGGAAAATGAAATAAAATTAAAATAGCTAAAAATGGGATTTAATAGTTTCTAGGCAAATCTTCATCAATCTTCAGCCTAAAAATACCATTGAAGAACCCTTAAGAAGCTTGCTTTCTATTTTAGCTCCATTTAAGTTTAATTCTTTCCTTTTTCTAGTAATTCTTGTGTTTTTAAGACTTTTACAATTAGGTCCAACTAGTTATTTCATTAGTTTTTGATTTTATTGGAAATTTTGGAAGTTACCATTGATAAATATTGGATTTTTTTGATGAAATAACATAGATTTAGAGCTTTAATTTTATTGTATGATATTAATTTTAGGACTAAATTGAGAAAAGAAAAAATGTTAGGGTTTGATATTAAATCTCTGTTTAACAAAGGTTGTATGATAGGCTAGAATATTTAGATAAATTTTCAATTGATAAAAATTAGTTCATTTAATAGACTAATTAATAAGGGACTAAATTACAAAAGTCGTTAAAGTTAGGGTAATTGTGTAATTTTGAAGATTGAGGGGTATTAATTGTGAAGTGAATTGAAACTGAAATATATGCTAATGAATGGATAATTTTATATTTTAGTTCAAAAGCCTATAGACAATAATGAAAAAGGGAAATTAGTAGAATAGTCCCTGAACCATTACAAATCTTACAATTTAACCCAAGTAAGTCCGTATGGTTAAACTGTAATGTTATATACTTAATTTATGAATGGTGTTATGTTTTTATTTATATCTATTGATGAAAGTAAAATATTGTTAAAATTATGAATTTTGAATTGAATACTCAAAACGAATGGAACGTGGGATTTAGTGCAATTGTTCTGTGGTGAAAGATAACAAAGGAAGAATTGACGGAAAATTACCCAAGTTAACCGAAGTTCAACATTTGTTGCGAACTTTCGTGTTTAGTTTTCTATTAGCTTTCATGAGCTTCTGTTTAACTCATATGAGTTTCCGTTCAACCCTAATCGGTTTTCGTTCAGCTTTTTTGAGCTTCTGTTTAACCCTTATGTGTTTGCATTCAGCTCTTCTATATGAACTTCCGTTCAACCCTTATGGGTTTCTGTTTAGCACTTTTGTGCTTCTGTTTAGCCTGAAAGCTTCTGATAACAATGTACTCATATTCGTAAGCAGTTTTCCGATTCGGTAAGATTTAGTAAATGACTTATGTGGTTGAAATTGAAAGATTTATCGTTTATTACTGATATTGATTTGAAAGAAGTGTGTTCATAGATTTATGTTGTGTTTGACAGGAAGAGTGCATGATTAATTTACTATTTAATTTATTATATTAGGTTTGGTAAGATTTATGTTTAACCTATTGAACTTGCTAAGCTTCATTAAGCTTACTTGTATTGTTTAATGTTCTTGTAGATTAATGTAAGGTCGGGAGATCGGATCAACACATTAAGCCACACTATCCAATTTAATCGAGTAGCTTTTGCAACGTATACTTTAGTTTATATGGCATGTATAGGGTTGGTTTGGAAATGAAATAATTTGAAATGTGGTTGTGAATGATATTGCTTTCATGTATGTAATTAGTAGTAATTTTGAAAAATCAATGAGATGGATCAAGTAGGTAAGTTTAAGTATTTGAGTATTTGTGATGTTTTGTCATGCTTAAAACATGATTTTGGCTTGTGTTGATTGCTTGTTTGGGATGTATTGAAGTATTAAAATATTGTGTATAGGTTGATATCAAAATAGGTGAGAAAAGTGGCCCTAAAATGGTCTATTTTCGTCCACATGGGCAGAGACACTGGCGTGTGTCTCAGTCGTGTATGGCACACGGCCTAACACATGGGTATATGCTCCGGTCATGTGTCCCCTGCATCTTTAAAATTGAGAATCAGAATGCCCAGGTTTTTTGCACATGGCCTAGCACACGGGGGTGTGGCTTGGTCGTGTGACCCCTACACTTTAATTTCGCTACACATAGCCCAACATACTGGTATAAGGTTTGGTCGTGTGACCCAAGTCAGAGAGTTACATGGGTATGGACATGGGCTGGGACACGACCGTGTGCCTCACATCGAATGCCCACACGGCCTTAGACATGGGCGTGTCTCTTGGTCATGTGAGCCACACGACTTGGCCACAAGGGTGTGTGTCCCCTGCACCTGAAGAAAATTTTGAAATTTTGGGAAAAATTCTTTGAGCTTCCGGTTTAGCCCCGATTTACATCTAATGCGTATATTGGGCCTCGAGAGATCATACAATGGACAATATGAGTGATTTATGATTGGGTTTTGATATGTGTACTAAATGTTATGAAAGGTTCGCATTTGATCTAAAAAGTTCGGTAATGCTCTATAACCCTGTTCTAGCGATGGATAAGGGTTAGGGGTGTTACATTAATGCTTAATAGAGCACTTGGAAGCAAAATGAGCAAAAAATGAATGAAAACCGAAGTGTCAGAGCAAGTTGCAAAAGCCACACGGGCTGAACCATTTCATACGGCCAGACCACACAACCGTGTGACCTACACGAGCATGTGATAGACTGTGTCATTTCACGGGATTGTGCACTGGACAATGGAAAATCATGATTTTTAGGTTTTTCAAGTATTCTAAGACGTATATATGGCAAAAATAAGAAGATATATAGGAGTGAGCCATCAAAGAATACTCAAGAAAACAACTCGAAAAACACCATGGAAGCCGACTTTAAAGTAGATTTCTGTCAATATTGAAGATTCCCAGTTGATTTCTTAGGAAGTTACCATGAGTTTCTTTATTTCTTTTGGTTATATTGTATCTCGGATTTTTCTATTTTCGGGCATGATCTAATTTTCTAAATAGCTAAGGGAGATGAACCCTATGATGGATTTTTTTGTTTGATTATGCAATAAATATTTAGTTTTTTATTCTCAATTATGTGTGTGTAATTTTTGGTTTGATATTTCTAGAGTATTGATCTATATTTGATGTGCTTAAATCGGTAGTTGAATAGACCTTGTTTAAGATTAAATCTTGCATAATTGAATGAAGTTGCATGCAATCCTAAAACTAGGGCTTCATAAATCTACCAGATTAGAATCAAATATAATAGGGGAATCCATAGCACGAGTTAATGCGATAATAGGAGTTTTAATTAAAAGAAATTCTAATTAATCAACCTAGAGTCAGTTGCTCTTATGCTCGAAAGAGATCTTAGCAAAATTTTGGAATTTCTATGGATCAAGGTACTAAATAAAGAAATTGCATAATTTAGATTAATAGTGATAGATGAAATCTGGGTGGATTCTTTCATGGGTATTGTTTCATTTCTTGGTTGTTATTCGATTATTTTCGTGATTTGTTCTTTTTCGCGCCTATTAGTTAATAAAATTAGTTAATTTTAGTTTTAATCAATCATTCGAATTAATTAGTTATCAATCATTCGAGTTATTTAGTTAAATACTAGTACTTGTTGTCCTCGTGGGAATAATATATTTGTTCACCATAACTATTTATTAATTGATAAGTGCACTTGTCTTAATCAAAATTTTAATTAGTTATGTGATCATCAGCGCTTAAAGGTAAAACTCGACAAAGCTCAACTTTGTGACCTTGCTCGAACACCGCATTATATGAGGCAATTTAACACAATCACTAAAATATATATGTAGAAGAGTTTTTGTCAACACTTGTCAATTCATCGCCTCCACAAAGTTGCAAACTCTCCAATCGACCATCTTACATAGTCCCCTCTCATCGTCTCTACAATGCTCTTAGTTAACAATTCACCACTCTACCACCCGTTTTTATAGAATTTAACACTTAATGGTTGGGAGCCACACCAAGCCAACCTCCCTCAATAAATACTTCCTTTCAACACCAAAACAAAAGAAACAAACACAAGATCAAAAGTAGCTTACATTCTTCACAAACATTCTCTCAACTCAAATAAACAACCATCCTTGGTTGCCCTTTATACCCTTAAGGTGTAAACCTCCACTATTTTTAATAGCTCTTCACAGTATTTACAATATGAACCATCATCATTATCTACTTTTAACGCTTCATATAAACTTAATTGTTAATTTAAAGAATTCAATGCACATGTAACATATTCAGGTCATTAATTATGAACTCGAGAAAGAAAGAAAAGATACATACAAGCAAGATATCAAGGAAGCTAGGAAAAGGATTGAAGAAAGGAAGAATATTGACTGTTCAAAACGAAAAACAACGGTGAACAGTATTTTTCCTAAAAATTGTGGGGCAATTTGGGTACATTCAAAAAGCAAAAGAATGATGGTTCAAATGAAAATCAGACCATGGGGCAACTCCAAGGAAGTTTAAAACCGAAAACTCATGCTCAACACCCTAACAAAAGGAAAGAAAAAGTCAAAGTCAAAGGAAACATAATCTGGCACTCACAGATGCTTCAAAATTACCCTAAGGGTCTCTATAATCACCAATCAAATGGTTCAAAACATTCCAATATTAAAAAAAAAAGGTCCTCATCTAAAACACCAAAATCTGGCCGTATCCTAATATCAGGGTACGTTAAAAAAGTCTAATCATTTACCTATATTGACGTGTCGATTTCCTATTCGTTCCCTATATATAAATTGAATAAGGAAAACCTCATGCAAAGGAAACATTAACTGCTGTCTCTCTCACTGGTTACTGGTTAGGTTCCAACTGTCAAGTTCGGTTCCCTTGTAACAACACAAAGAAACCAATTCATGCAAGGGTATTTTGGGAATTCCATAGTTGCTGTCTTTATATCAACCGGCAGCTTCCTCTTGCCAACCAAACATAAAGGGATAAGAATATTTTTTTCTTTCTTTATTTTCTTGTTTTCACTTCAAAAATGGACCCTGAGACTTTTGCTAGTGGGAGCTTCTTCAAGTGGGATCCAAGGGGAATGATGGCACCAACGCCGGCTCGTTTGATGGAAGCAGTTGCCGCCGTACCTCAGCCGCAGACGGTGGCTGTGGCTGCTGCTGCTGCTTACATGGGGAGGCCGAGGGAACTTGGGGGTATTGAAGAGTTATTTCAAGCTTATGGAATCAGGTACTATACTGCGGCGAAGATAGCTGAGTTAGGGTTCACTGTAAACACCCTTTTAGGCATGAAAGAAGAAGAGTTAGACGAGATGATGAATAGTGTATCACAGATATTCAGGTGGGAACTCCTCGTCGGTGAAAGGTACGGTATTAAAGCCGCCGTTAGAGCTGAAAGGAGACGGCTTGAAGAAGAGGATTCACGGCGGCGCCACTTGGTTTTAGGTGACACCACCACCACTACCACCGCCGCCAACGCTCTCGATGCTCTCTCACAAGAAGGTTCGTTCGTTATTTTATATATATATAAATAAATAAAAAACCCTTTGATTACGTAATTAAAAGAATCTAGACAAGACTTCCCTTTGACAGTTTCATTTTGCTGTTTTTCTTTCTTTGGTAATATACGTATTTGATGTTCATTTTTATTACAGATACTATTACACGTAAATGTTTTGTATGAAAGCTTTGAAACAATCTCATTTTCCATGCAATAAGCTCGTCGTCAATATATATATATATATAAGAGCACCTTTGCCATCCCTAGGTGCAATAATATTATATGTATGTATATAGTTAGTTTTGCTGTATTTGTTGGGGGGCGTTGAAAAGAGTGGTTGACAGGGTTATCAGAGGAGCCAGTGCAGCAAGAAAAAGAGGCGGCGGGGAGCGGCGGAGGGGGAACGTGGGAGATGGTAATAGGTGGAGGAAGGAGGAAGCAACAGCGGCGGAGGAAAGGGCAGAAAAAGGTGGTTGAAGTTGACAACGGGGATGAATTCGAGGGTGGTGATGATGATGATGAAAACGGTGATGGTGGTGGCGGTGGTTACGAGCGGCAGCGGGAGCACCCTTTCATCGTAACGGAGCCCGGCGAGGTAGCACGTGGCAAAAAGAACGGCCTTGATTACCTCTTCCATCTCTACGAGCAGTGTCGGGATTTCTTGATTCAAGTCCAAAACATAGCTAAGGACCGTGGCGAAAAATGCCCCACTAAGGTAACATATCAACCTTTTTTTTAATGTTTTTTTAAAGTTAATATGAATCTTAAAACCAATATGAAATTAATTAAAAATTTCATATTAACCCTATTTAATTAGTTTTTGTATTATATGTTATTTTATGATTTGGTTTAAAATATTAGTTATATACATTTTCATATAATAATATGAATTTTTATATATAAGTAAAATATTAACCATTAGGTTTCACCTTTGTTGTTTTGGATCAATATTTTATGCATAGACATTATAAAATTTTATGTTCCATCCATTATTTAAAATCTTAAAAATTAATTAACTTATTTTCATTATGTGTCATCATGTGTATAAACTTATACATCTTAATTGCATCAAATATAAAATCTATTATTTTTGTTAATTTTTCTAAGCATGTTTTTATTTGCTAATTTATGTATATATGTTATCAAGTTCAACATGGATGCTTTTAACATAATTAGAAATTTGGTTAAATTGATATCATTAATTAATTGAATTTTAATTTAATTAAAAATTTATTAAAATTTATGTTTTTCTTTTTACAAATCGGTATTACTACAATGAAAAATTTGTCCGTCACACATAAAAACATTTAAACTTGACATCTTAGTATTTAAAATTTTGACTTTGCCGTTTCAACTAAAATTTCTTTTGATTTTTACATAAACTTTTAAAAATATATTTTTATATAATTTTTTCACCTACATCATGAATGTATCATAATTTAGTATCAATAAAATATGTAACGAGTTGAATTCTAACTTTGAAGATTAAAGCGGATTTTTTTGTAAACAAAATTTTAAAACTCTTAAACTTTAATTAATTTAAACTCAAATCAAGTTTTAGTTTTTCAGTTTGCCTTTAAATTTATGTCTAAGTAAACTATTAAAAAAGTTAAAATGTGTTGTTAATTAGTCTTTAAATTTTTATCAAAATACCCTACTAAATAAATTTAGTCCTCTAATTAAAAACTTAAAAATTAAGTCCTCACACTTTTTCATATTTAAAATTTTCAGTACAAATATTAAAATTGTAATTTTTGTCAAAATTTGTTAGCTTGAAATTTTGATTAGGTTGACAAAAATAAACATGATAAGTTTACAAATTTTAAACAGAAATTACCAAGATAATGGTTAAAACTAGAATTCTATACAAGTACAAGGATTAACAACATATTTAAAAGAACAAAAACAATTAGATTGAAATAAGGGTTAAGGGAGTTCATTTAACAAAAGTAAATTTAGTTGAAGGACTTGAATAGTTATTTAGCCAATTTAAAAATATAAGGAAAATTTGTCCTATCTAAAAGCAAAGAAAATAGGCATAGAGGTTCCCAATAAAGCAAGGGGGATTGAAAGCCAGCTGTTACAATGAAAATATGACAGATCTGGTACGGGCAGGAGTAGGGTCTGGGAAATATGGGTTCGAAAGAAAATATTTGCAGGTGGGGGCAGGGTAGGGTCCCTAACTGTACTTTATCTGAAATCATTTCCTGTCTTTTTTACCCTTATTGAGCTGGCATGCCCCCCATGTGACATCTACTCTCCTTTTTTTTCTTACATAACCATGTTTTGTCGTTTTCTCAACCTTTTACTGTTTTATTAAAATACAAAATTTAACTTAATATTAATCAACTGTTTTATTAGTTTTATTATATGATAGTGAACTTTTTTATATAATTAATTTCTATTGTTCGAACTTGCATTCTCTTTTATATAATAATAATAAATTGATCAAAATATTATTTTAATCGATTATCAATTTGAAACAGGCCAAAATAACAAACCAAATTAGATCCATAATCGAAAAAAATCACCCAAATTGAAGGTGACTAAACCGAATTGGTCTCCTCTATTTATACACCCTATTAATTTCAAATCTCACTTTTTTTTGCTAAAATATTAATTTTATAGTACATTCTCAAGCTATAACTCTCGTTTTAAATTAGTTTCTAAACATTAAAATATTTTAATTATGTTCTTAAATTATCAAAGTTAAATCAATAAGAGTCTACTATTACTAAAATCATTAATTTAACTATCAAATGAGACATCAAATTTTATATGGCATAATTTAAAATGTAAAATTTAAATAGAAATAAATATTATCAAAAGAATATTGTAAAAATCTTAATTTTGAAGTTTTTAAAACTTTTACAAAAGCTTTTATTGTTCACTCTCTTTTTTTTTTCAATTTTACTTTATTTTTAGTTTTAACTTTTAAAGGTACAATTCTTTTAAAATTTCATTTTAAATTATGTTATATAAGATTTGATGTATTTTTAACGATTAAATTAGTAGTTTTAATAATATAATGACTTGATCGATATAGCATGATAGTTTTAGAATGTACTGAGAATATGTTGAAGCTTAGGATCAATTTATAACAAAAATATCATAGTTTGATAACGTCTAGTGCATTTAACTCTAAAAAAACAAAATCAAAGTTGATATAAAGTTTGATTTTATTGGTTTTTAATTGCTTTTTTTGTAGGTGACAAATCAAGTATTTAGGTACGCTAAGAAAGCGGGGGCAAGCTACATCAACAAGCCTAAAATGCGACACTACGTGCATTGCTACGCCCTACATTGTCTCGATGAGGAAGCGTCGAATGCGCTGCGGAGAGCTTTCAAGGAGCGAGGCGAGAACGTCGGGGCATGGAGACAAGCCTGCTACAAACCACTAGTTTCGATTGCGGCTCGCCAAGGTTGGGACATCGATGCCATCTTCAACGCCCATCCTCGTCTCGCTATTTGGTACGTCCCGACTAAGCTTCGACAGCTTTGTCATGCCGAACGTAATGGTGCTGCTGTCGTTGCCGCTGCTTCGAGCTCGGTTTCTGGTGGACATGATCATATGGGGTTCTAAAAAGCTTTTGATTTTATATTAATCAGTTGAGGATTTTAGATTATATGTATGGTTTAAGTTGGAACTGAATTAGAAACTTTGAGAATTAATGTAGTTTAGTTTAGTTTAGCGTCTCTAGATTTTAGGTTTATCAGATTGTATAATGTATACTGTACATTATTTCGAACTGAACTTAATTTAAGCAAGAAATTGTCTGCCTTTGTTTTCAAGTCTCTCGCTGTATAATAATCGATTGGTTAAATTTTTCTATCAGCCCTTGTACTTTATGGAAGTTGTGAATTTAATATTTATACTTTTCGAATTTTTAAATTGCAATATTCACCGAATATTATTATTAAATTTATTAAGTTAAATTCTACTGCTTTCAAAATCTGATGGAACAAACATATTATCATATATGTAATGATATGTCGGTTTGTTATTTTCACATAATACTCGCTAAAAATTTAGTTTATGGATTAATGACTTGTGTTTGTGCCAAATATAGGACCTTAGAATGGTTTAATTGATAATATAAACTAAATATACAAATATATGTGTAATATAGGATTAGTAATTGAATTTTAAAAATAGATTTAACTGTAATTATTTGGATTAGGATTAAAATTTTAAAATTCAAAAATTATTATAACTAAAATTAATCAAGTCGAACAATATAAGAATTAAAATTGGTCAAATAAAAGTAGATAAACTAAACCCACAACTTCCATAATATAGTAATAGATATAGTGAAAACTTGATTAGGTTTCTAAGATGCTCGAATTAGATATTAAAATGCATCAATCTAACTCTCTCGATAATTTGAGTGGTTCAAATTCAATCTTAACTTGATAATTACTGAAATAATTTTTTTTTTGTTAAATTGAAGGGTTTTTTTGGTCTTTTATTTATCTTCTGTTATTATTGGAGAATTCTTAATATAAAACTCGTCGGTATCCAAAATTTTTAAACCTGTAGAACTGTAACAGTTAAGATCAAAAGGTTTTGAAATACCGTTTGGATAATTTTCCCGCCAAAAAATGGAGAATCGACGGAGATTACAGGATTCGGCATCTGAATCAACTTCTTCGATCGGCGCAAAGCTTACGAGACTAGCTTCGCGGCAGGAGGAAGTGAAGATTGCTTATCACCAACTCAAATCGCAGATCAAAATCGGTTTGGCCGAAGTATTTGCTTCTGATTTTCGTGATTTTCCTCTCGTTTGATTTCGTGTTTCTTTGAAGAAATTAAAACGATGAATCGCTGTTGATTTTGTTTTTTTTTTCAGGCAGAGGATGTCTTCTCTTCCTTGGCGATTCCTTTGATGAAGTTGGTTGGTTTGAAAACAGAGGAAATGGCTGAAGAAGGACGGTTCACCGCGATCATCGTCGATGCTGATTTCTCTCCTGTAATCTAGAAATTTTGAAAACTAAATCAGTAAACAAATAACAATTCTAAGATTAGGTTTTAAATTTGAATTTTGGTTTCATGGCAGAGCCAGGAATTCCATAGGAATGGTCTGAGTCTCACACCTGAATCACCAACTGCAGCTGGAGGAGAATGGAACGATCAGATTTACAAAAAGGTAGTTTAATACATAAATTTTCATTCTTCAAGAACATTTAAGTACATTTATCAAGTTCAAAATCTCTAATCTTTCTTTTAGCTTATTATCAAATCAGTTAGGGAAAGTATTGTCAAGTATCTCCTGGCATCCATTTTTTGTACCTTAAAGTCCTCTCACCTCTAATCATTCATTAGCTAAAATTTTACATTAGAAAAGTTAGGAATAAGGATCTAAATCCACGAGAAAAGCTTAGCCAAGAATATTGGGCTTTATGGTGAGGTTTTAATACATAACTACCCTCGTAGACTACATTCAAATGTTATCAATGTATATAATCCGATGAAGATTATCTTGCTCCTACTTTTTTTTTGATTTGGATTGGAGCTTCTGCCATGGTGCTGTATAGCCAAAGAGAATATTTGATGTCATTTCTCTTGGGTCAAATTATGTTTTTCATCCATGTATTATACTCATTTTCGGGAATTTAATTCTTATATTTTAATTTGACATAATTAAATATTCATATTATATTTTAGATCACTAATATCTTTAGAAAGATTTTGTTGGTTGAATGATGTGGAATTTTTAAATTTTTTTAAAGAACTCAAACTTGAAACTTCGTTTTTTTTATATCTGTGAAAGTATGGTAATTAAAATAGTTGTTTTCCACTATATTGTCATTCAAGAACAATTTCAGGTTAGCCTCTTGTTTTTCTTTTTAATATATTCTATATTAGCCTACTATTGGATTTTTTAATGATGTCAGTGATGATATTAACAATAGTAGAAAAAAAAATACAAGTTGAGTATTATACACCTTTGTATTACACATTCAATAACCCAGTTTTTTATCCTTGCAGGAAGAAAACTGTGCTGCTAAGGCAATAATAGCAGGCAAAGAATTTTATGAGAAGCAAGAAACACAGTTACTGCAGCTTGTCCACCTGCTTAGACAAGTGGAAAACCAAGTCAATTCTCACCAGGATGACATTCTTCAAAGCCTTGCCACTCAACGGGGCTCCCTTCAAAACCTTTTCCGCAAAGCAGTTTATTATATATCTGCTTTTCATAGTCAAAACCATGACATCTTTCTAATCACGCAGAAGCTTCTTCAACTCATATTTTATAAAACAGATGCAGTACTTAGCTCAGTTGAGGATAACGTGCAGGGACTAATGGAAGACTTAGCTGAACGAATGTGTAACCCAATGGTAGAGTATGTCAAAGGCCTGAGAGCTGATTTGAAGATTGGAACATGTGCACGTTTGCTGGACACTGTGGATGAGATGGAAAGATGTATGAGAAATGGTAGGATTGAGTTAGAGGAAGCAAGGAAGAAGGTCAGAGTAGCAGAGGAGGGGAGGATCAAGGCATTGTGCAAGTTAAAGGAGACCGAAGAAAAAGTTAGGAAAATGAAGCAATACCATGAGTTCATTGCTGCAATACAAAACCATCATATTGAACAACTTGCCTCAAGCAAGGTTTAATTTCCTGCCTTTTTGTGCTTTGTAATTGTGGTTCATTGCTTTCCAGACTAGAGAGATGCATGGGTACAGCTTAAGGCCTGCCACTAATAATTGCTGCCCCTAATAACTTGGTTTGAGTAAATTAGTCAAATTTAGGTAAAAGCATCGTGGAGACCACTGTATTAGAAGTCAGATTGTATTTTGATCCCTGTACTTAAAAAATGAGTAAATTAATTCCTATACGTTAGAATTAAGAGCAAACTAATCTTTTCTATTAAAATTTTCATCAACTTCTTTTGTTAAAAACTAGCATGGTTGATAAAATAAACAGCCAGTTATACATGGGTGCCATGTGTACCTTATCTTAATGCATAGAAACTAGCTTCTAACAATAAAAATGATGGAATTTTTAATAAAGGACAAATTTATTCTTTAATTTAACGTATAGAGGTTAATTTGCTCATTTTTTTAGTAAAATGGACAAAATGCAATCTAACTTCGGGCCTCCATGGTACTTTTTTCCGTCAGATTTAATGATTAGAAGGCAATTTAAGTCATTGTTTCACTTTCTCCTCATGTTCTTTTGAATATGTCAGGGTATCACTTGGTCCACTAGTAAGGTAGAAACAGAGGCAAATGTGCTCGGTATAGTAATTGATTGATATAATCTCTTTTCTTACTGTTTTATTTGTATAAAGTTGTTAGGCGTGGAGGAAGCTAATGCAAACGATAACAATCTAGTATGGGAACTAGAGAGGAAGATGAGGAAATTTCGAACACCTGGGAGTCCAATGGGGCCTAAAGAACTTGTCTACCATGAGAGAAAAAAGAAGCACCATCAATCTACAAGAGCAAGGTCTTCATTATATCACAGGTCAGTGATTCAGAATAATGTGCAAGCTCTGGGTCCAGAAACCACATGCGTCGACGCTCGGATCCCCTTGGGTTTATCACCTTCATCGGCAGTGCAGCAAGTGGTTTCACGCAAGCGCATCAACCCCTACCCCTTCAATCCTTGATGTCATGTAAGTGGTTTGATGATTTTTCACTATTTCGAATTTAAATGATCAAATGGACCCCGGTTTTATTATCCTACTGTTGTGTGTGACCGCTTTTGAGAAAGATTAGGAAACTTTTAAACCAAGCAGTTGATGAAACATGCTGTTAATTTTCATGTTTTAATGTGCATCAAATATTATTTCAAGACCATTCGTATTATATCTGTCATATTATTTCGTACATTCACATCGGGTTTAAATGACAAGTTGGAGTGATACCCGAAGGAACCAACTAGATTCAGCAATATTTCAGATCTATCAATTCTTAAAAGCTGTCCCACTGTCATGGCTTAATTTGAGATCTAGAGTGTATGATTAGTTGGACAGCTAAATTTGGTCAAGAGGTGAGAAGGTTAGTTTGGGTGAAGTGTATTTTTTATTTTATCCTTTATGCTTTTTTATTCTTCATATTTAGAGTTTTTGCTATCTTTAGTCTCAACAATGTTATTTTTAAAGTTCAAATATATATTCTCCACTTGAGAATTTAATATATTTTATTATTGCATATAACACTTTTGATGTTTGATAAAGTATATGATTATGTTAAAATTTATTTTAGTTTATTTGTAACATGTCCATAAATGCATATTGTGTTGATGTTAGTTTTTGTATTATGTTAAATTTTACATAGCTTATAATAATTCGATTTAAATAATAATTTATATATTTATTTTGAGTTCGTGATTTGTGTTAAATTATATAAGTTGTACATACAATTATTCACTTATCAGTATTTAGGTAAATGAATTAATTTATAAATGAGTCTAGGATTAAGTAAATTTGGATCCTATCTGAATCATTGTTAGTCCGAATAATTACATCTCTATTTTTAAGAGTCAATTCAGTTCCAATAGTCAAGACAAACATAATAGTCTTAATATGAGTCATTTGCTCATTATGACCCTATAGAGTTTAGACCGTTTAGATTATCTATTAATTATCTTCTCCATTACACATAATTCTTATGATACAACTTAATATTAATTAAGTGAATTAATATTTACTTAATCATTTTATTTTTCATGAAAAAAATAACATTTAGGACATTCATATAAAAATATTAACTAATCATATAAAAATTTTATTAATTCAAATAGTTTGAAATATTATAAGTAATATATGACGGAATAATTACATTAAGGGCACAAATTCTATCAAACAAATTCACCCTCAAGTCAATTATGAAGATAAACCACAGATTGATACTTGAGTTAAATATGAGTTAATGCCTGAGTTAAACATGAGTTGTGACACATAAATCAGATTGAAGATACAAAGATTGTCATTTCACAAGTTACAACTCTTGTTGATGAGATAGCACACTGCTACATTCCCTTTAACAAACCTGATAGAAGTTGACCACGAGAGAATGGAGTAAGGGAAGAAATAATGAAGTCTTGATGTTTATTTGTGGTGTTAATGATTTCTCATGTTTCGATTACAGTTCTATTTTTCTTGCTTTTTGGTTTATTCTACTTGTTTTACAGCTTGTTGTCACAAGAATCACCATAATCTGCCTGGCCAAAAAAGATGTATGGTTAGCTCTATGTTGTTATTTGTGCTACTTTTGATTGTGGTTTTTGAGATGCTATTACAAAGGAGAGACATGCTTAGGGGAGTGCATTGCACAATGGTTATGACTTTTTCTTTTCTTTTTTACTGTTCTTTTTGATAGACTACTTCTATGCGTAGTATTGTGGTGCTGTTATTTTGACGTTTGTGATAAAAAGGGGGAGAAGTGATGATAGGAGGAGAGAAGAATGTGGATTCTAATTTTCTTTTTTTTTTTTTTTGGGGGTGTGGTGGTTGAGGGAGGGATGAATCTGTGGATTTTTTTTCATGTTTCAATGTTTTTCTGAAGGTTTTTCTTTTACTACAAGTTTTCTTGAAAAATGTCAAATCGAAAAATTGTTAATGTACAAAAAGTTGTGGTTCACATTATGGTTCAACATGTAGACACATCACAGCTCATGTGTTGTACGCAATTTATGCATCATTTCGATAAATTAACAGTTTTGACTTACAAGCTTATTATTTAGCCCTTAAGCTATGCTTTTAAGCAGCAAAAACTCAATTATTTGATTTGTTATTAAAGAAGTAAATTACTAATGATGAAATATGGTGCGGTAATTGTTCATCTCACTCCTTAATCGTGAGATTTGGGATTTAGTTTCAGGGGAGAAGCCAGAAAATTTTTTTAGGGGAGGCCGGATGAAATTTTAATTTTTTATAGTTTATATTTTTATAATTTGTAAAGGATTAAATTGAATTTTTATAATTTTAGGGCGGACCAAAGTGTAATTTTACTTTTACTAATTTAAAATTTTTAAAAAATTTCAAGGGCCTAAAATAAAATTTTTTATTTTAGGGGGGCTGGGGCCCATGCCAACCCCCCCTCCCCCGGCTACGCCTCTATTTGGTTTGTTTATGGGGATGAAGCACATTTTATAACTAATCATTACTTCTTTGAATAGCATTCACAGAAGAAAATTAGTTATTATTATCGACGATAGACACTTTGGTATATTTATATGCAAATTAATAAATTAGTTTATTACAAATTAAATTTATAATTATCGTTAAAATTAAAAATTTTAAGTGTGAACTTGAGATAGATATCATTATTATACGTTATTTTTGGACCAATGTGCGCTACATAAATTTTAATCTTGTGCGATTTAAAACTAAAAATTTTAAGTGTGAACTTGAGATAAATATCATAACTATTTATTAACTTTGGACCAATTTCCACTGCATGAGTTTTAATCTTGTGGAATTAAGTTAGAGGTGATTATGGGGCGTGTTGGACCGTAACAAAATTTTAAGCCCGTTTGATAGGCTTTAGGCTTGGTCTAAAAATGGGTATAAAATTTTACCTCTAAGTTCGGCCCAGATAAAAACATTAAAACCTGAGCCCGACTCGACCATATTAAATTTTTTATATAGAAATAAATTTTAAAAATATAATACATCAAATACACTAAAAACATTAAAATAAATGTTTACTAACAAATTGAAAATAAATTTAAAAAAAAAAAAAGTCTTAGTAACACTAAAATAGGCACAACTTAACAAGCAAATGCCTCTAAAATAATAACAAAATTAATAATAAAACAAGAATTATACAATATCCAAACAATAACAATAATAGTGAAATGATAGCAAAATAATGGAAAAACAATAGCAGTTTTTTTTTTTGCAAGTTCGGGTTGGGTCTTGCCCGAGGTCCGACTCATTTTCTAAACGGGCCTTATTTTTTGTATAAACTCATTTTTTGAGCCTATATTTTTTCTCAAACCCTCTCACTTTTCGGGATGGACTTTCGGTTCGGGTCGAGCCGCCCGATTCATGATCAGGTCTAGATTACATATATGAATTTTAATTTGATTCAATTTTCACAAATAACAATGTAGCACCATTTTATATTTACATATTTCATAAAAAATTATTATATTTATTCAATTTGAAAAATAAATGTATTAATTTATGAGATGTGTATAATAGAATCAAAATTAAAGTTTCATAATACAGCTTAAATCATAATCAAAGTTTCATATCTATAATTACACCAAATCATAGATCATTTATCACATTGCATATTTTATCAAAGTATATATGTAAATTTGATATTTATCGTTTGTCAACTTGAAACTAAAAATCAATTACGTAAATATTCTTTAAAATTTTAAACTAATAAAGTCATCCGTACTTTTATTTAGAATTCACATTATATTATTCTAATTAAAATTAGTAAAATTTAAATAATATATTTTTTATTAACCAATTTAAAATTAAAAGTAATTAAAATTTTTATATCTATGTAACCTTTAGTAATTTATTTTAATTTTAAATGAACTAAATATATAAAATTATAGTCAATGGGTTTAATTAAAGAATAGTTGTTTAACTTACAATTAAATCATTAATTTTTTTTCTTTTCTCGGGAATGTTCGTGCATGAAGGGGAGAAACTGAGGTCTTATATAGTCTTAGAAACTGGAAATCTTGTAAGCTGGTAAGCTTTCTAATATCACTGTATTATCAGAATTAAGTAAAAGAATGTAGTTAAAAATTTCAGTTGATTATTGATTCTGTTCTATTTTGAGTAAAGTGGCGGACAACCATTTATATCGCCCTTGCATACAAAGAGATTATGATTTTTATGATAACGAATGGTCTTAGTTGGATTCTGAAATAGTTGTTATGTTGTATCAACTAAGGAGACTCGTGTTACAAGGGAAAAAGGCTTAGTAGATGGATGTGGCGTACCTTCAGGTGAGTTCTAAAAGTGAAGAATCAACTCAAGGCTGAAGCAGAGGTAACGTGTTATATGCGGTGTGTTTAAAGATATACAATCGTTGAGTGTGTTATGTTGAAAATTTGATGTATTGTGGCTGCGTGTGGTAAGATAGATAAATACTCATTTGGTAGTGAGTTATCCAGGATGAATGAATGAAATGTTGGCATAATGCATGTTGTGAAAGGATATGGGGTAGTATGGCTGAGAGTAATTATGACTATGTTGCTTGAATGGTATGATTGGCGGCGCATTATATGTCACATGATAGGCAATATTCGTTGGCTGAGTGTTTGAGTATGTTATGCATTATATTTATGTGCTTGGAGGAAGTTTGGATGGTCATGCATGAGATTGCATATGCATTATATTTATGTGGCTTTGTGGGAGGTTCAGTTGGATTGAGCCAAGAATGGAGATTCAAAATGGTACAAAGAAAGGTGCGCACCAATATATAAGAGCCCCCTTGTGTGGGACGTATAAAAGTCCTTAGTGGGACGAATGGAAATCTATGGACATAGCAATACCGTATATGTGGAAGCCCGTGAGGACTATCCAAAATGTGGGAAGTCCGTCAAGACTATCTTTTGTGGAAGTCTGTCAGGACTATCTAATATGGGAAATGTTCGCCAGGACTGATGTTGTGAGGAAAGTTCACTAGAAGTATCTTGTAAACATGATTTCACCTTATGTCCGTTTGTATGAATCCGCAAAAAGGTGATTTATTATTTTGGGTAGGCCATTGTGCCCGTGGTAGCAAATAAACTGAGGCGGATATAAATTATGACGATCTCTCGGCTTATTCTTACAGTTTTGCAGCTACCATAGTTGTGGAATTCATTTTGGTGAAAGTTGCAAGTTCGGTTAGAGATTCAAATCTAAATTTATAAGTACGCATGCTAGTAGCACATCCTATGATTGATCCCACTGTACAGGTAAATTGTATGGAAGTCACATTATATATGACAGTTTACTAGGTTCTTTTGGGGACGATGCAAGGATATTCTCCTATACTTCTGAGATGAAAAAACAGTTTATTTAATTAAGTATTGTATCTGACTATGCGGCTGAAAGTAAGGATTCACGTACTGGAGCCTGTTAAATCAAGCACTAATAATGGTTCATGGTGGAGGGTATTCTCTATGATCTACCCTTCACCATAGGTATGACACAAGATAGATGCACGAGTGTCTTTCTTAAGTACGCAAGTGAGAATTCGCAAAAAGTATTTCGTAAAGAACAGCGAAAGGGTCCGCAAGGAAAATTATGGAAGAAAGGATTGGCGGAAATTACCCGCCAACATACTAACGTCTCTACCTTGGCATTCTTGATTATGCCTCAACGAAATATCACTAATGGAACCTATTCAGTTAAGGCTACGCAAGCAAGATTTGATGGATATGCTCTTACACCGGCAAGCCATGTGGTTTTCGAATAACAAATTGCTAATTCAATAAATGTTATGTCAACGTCAGGTATGAATTACTTACTAGGGTCAATCGAACATACCATTATGTTGCTATGAATTGCAAGTAAAAAGAGGAATTTGAGAGTTTAAGAAGGTATCAAGCCAAAATCCGCCGAGCTATGACAGATTGTCTCTTAATCGTAGTCTGCATACGATGGGACAGCCTTAAGGCAAAGCCTCAGGTCTTAGATGTAATTTTAACTAGCTGCATCTAGAAGGTCTCTTTCCAGCTTAGTCAAATGATCAGTATGTTGAAGATTACTTGTAAAATATCAGAGGTTCTAGCATAATTGGAAGTAAATTCACGTCCACTGCAAGGTTCATTAAATAATTGAGATTCTATAATACTCATACTACGTGATTATAAAACTCGATTGCATATGGCAGGAATGATTAGACAATCGTGTTCTATTATAGATTGCATTAAGTTCAAATGGCGGAAGAGAAATACATATAAACATGTTACTAATCAAGAATGTGTTAGAAATTTCGGATCTTGAGCGTAGCACCTCATAGTTCGGATCTGACGATTGGATCGGACATAGGATGTTACAATTATAACAGTAGATATATATAACAGTAGAGCTTCAACCAATACTTGTAACGTCCAAAAAAAGGGAAAACATTAAAAATTTTGAGCATTCTTGAGCTATACGTTTTCCCCTGATTCAATAAAATCCAGATTCCGTACTGGTTTGTCGATACTGTATAAGTTTAGCTTCAGAATCAAAAACATGTTCATTGACCAACTCCTCTTCTTGGATGAGTTGCAAGACTTCAGTTCAAAAGCAAAAACGAGGATCAAGCAGCAACAGAGCAAAACGAGAGCAAATGCGGAAGTTGCTCTCTCATGGGAACGAACATGCTGTCAGATACAGAAAGGTACTTCTACATTTTGTGCAGTCCGATTTGAAGATCAGAAGATATGGAAATGAGAAGGGGTAAAGAGTGATGCCATACAGCTTTGAAGACTCGTCTGTGATGAGCTCGGATTGATTGGGATGGCTTGCAAGCATTGTACCTAATATCGAAAATGTGAATATCAGGATCAGCTGAACCTGATGAGAGGTATAAACCATCAGGAGACCAAGCTTGATTGATAAGAGCCGAATGAGATTCACTGCTTTCTTGTTTCCACCCAAATGAATGCAGTTCGGCATACATCGATCTAATATCATAAAGCCGGAGCTGCTTTTCATGGACCCTGTAAAAAGATACATCACATTGTTTAAAACTTTGGAAGGTAAAGTTATATTACTCTCTTAACAATATATGCCTCGCAATATGTATTCGGAGGGTCATATTACTATACCTATATCCGAATATGCATAGGATACAAGCACTTCCATGAGCAACAATAGGCCAAAAATATCCAAGATTTAGATAGGTATAAATACTATAAAAGTTCTTGTACTAAGAGTCAAATTACATTTTGCCCCCTTTACTCAAAAAAATGAGCAAAATTAGTCCTTATACATTAGTATTAAAGAGAAAACCAGTCCTTCTCTATCAAAAATTTCATACATTTCTATGTTTAAAAACTAGTATGGTTAACGGAATAACCAAACTGTTACACATGGTGTACCGTACATACCACATTCTAACGTACAGGGACCAATTTTTAACAATAGAAATAGATGGAATTTTTAATAGAAAAATCAGTTTGCTCTTCGATCTAACATATAGGGACTATTTTACTCATTTTTTGAGTAAAGAGAGCAAAACACAATCTAACTTCCAATACAAGGGCTTCCATAGTACTTTTAATAACTTAGATATTTTAAATTACGAACTGCAAAACTGATTACAATACCACAATTATGCATAACAGCCCGAGTGCCTAACTCAAATGTATCCAAAATGAAGGTTCTAGGAATATGGTTTGAAGTGTTACGGGTTTATTTCATTACCAATATTCAAAAAGCACGAAAGGTTAATGGTCAACAAACATAAAGAAGCTTTTCTGGTCACAGAATAGATGTTTCTTACCCAGTTTGAATCATGAATAGATTGAAGTCACAAGGATTTGGTATAACACTCATGCATTTACTTTCTATTAGATGCTTGAAGTCTACACCTCCAGCAAGCACATCAAACCCGACAATTCTTTTATCAGCCCCGGCAGAAAGTACAATCTGCTTTTGCTGCATCCCTGCAACTCCCATGACAGCAGAAGAATGTAGAGTTCTATGTAAGGTCTTTGGCTTCCATACGTTCTCATCTTGCTCACCCCAAAGCACCACCGCATGATCACTGCCACCAGTGACAAAACAGGTATCTTCCCAGGGCGTGAATGTTATGCTGTTGATGATACCTTTAACATGAGGCTTATCCTCTAAGTACGTTACATTGGATCTCTGTCATTGCACATGCAAGAAAAACGATAGTTGACTTTATATAAAGATAGTCCCCTACTAAAATGGAAAACAACTGTTCTTACTAAAAGAATTACAGGTTATATTGTTCTTAGGTAAAAATACCATGGAGGCTCTTCTATTTTGCATTTTGCTTTCTTTACTCAAAATTTGAGTAAATTAGTCCCTGTCCATTAGATAAAAAGCAATCTGGTCTTTTCTGTTAAGAATTCCATCCATTTCTATTATTAAAAACTAGCATGGATGACAGAATAACCAAACAGAGAAATGTGATGTGTCACATGTACCTTATGCTGACATACAAGGGTCAGTTTCTAACAATAGAAATTGATAAAATTTTTAACAGAAGGACCAATTTACTTTTTTATCTAATGTACAGGGACTAATTTGCCAAATTTTTAGTAGAAGAGGCAAAATGCTATCCAGCTTCTAGTACAAGAGCCTTCATGATACTTTTACCATCTTCCATAGTCTCAATACATCCAAGAATATATTAATTCGAAATAAATTCATATATATATATAACACTTACCCCTTCTGTTTTCTTAAGATTTAGTACCGATATCTGAGAAACACCTGCATCTGCAGTGTATACAGAAAAAAGGCTGTTTCGATGTGGATGCCACGCTATATCTTCTGGCCATCTTCTCTCTCCCGACGATACACAACTTGTGGTACTAAGCAAAGAAGCTGATGATCTGAAGTTCAATGCAAATAAACAAAAAAAGAACAAGAAAACCTTAGGTCTCAATTGATACAATTGATAAATATATTTGCAATAAGCACCAAATCACAGCCTGATCTAAACATGTCAGTTCTTCAATTTACTCATAAATGTCATCAAAGCAAAAAGTAAGAAAAATTAATGAACATGCCACTCACAGCCTAAATCAATAAAAGTACCATAGAAGCCCTTGTATTGAGAGTCAGATTGCCTTCTACCCCCCTTTACTAAAAAAACTGGACAAATTAGTCCCTATACATTAAATCAAAGAGTAAACCGGTCCCTTCTAATAAAAATTCCATCCATTCCAACTGTTAAAAGCCAGCATGGGTGATGAAATAACCAAACAATTACACGTGGTGTGTCACAAGTACCTAATGCTAACATACAGGACCAGTTTTTAACAATAAAAAAGAATAGAATTATTAACAATATGACAAATTTGCTATTTGATCTAACGTACAGGGACTAATTTGCCTATTTTTTGAGTAAAGGGGGCAAAATGCGATCCGACTCCTAGTACAAGGGCCTCCATGGTACTTTTACCTGCCTAAATCATAACATGAAGGGGAGGAAAAAGGATCAATGAATCATACCGATAAATTTCAGAAGAGCTCAGCCTAAAATCAACCTGATATTGTATTTTCCATAGAGAGTTAGAAGATAAACCACTCATTTCAAAAATGGTGCATACAATTTAAGCCTTAACCACAATTATCCTTTTCCTCCATTTCACATGCTCTAACCACACTAACCTTATCATGCTAGCTAAGGTACTTAAAAGACAACCCTCCCCTTTTACCCTAGGGCAGAAGAAATGTCACAGTTAACACCTTTCGGCAAAATGAATGCTTCACTACGTCTATCAAATGTATCATATTCATAATCCATCATGGATATAAAGATAAACCCATGTATCAAATGCATACCATGATATAATTTGAAGATCAATTATATGAAAATTTTGCCTTAACTCACCCTCTACCTTGAATTTGCCACAAGTTGACTAATCCATCCAAAGCACTGCACGTGATACAAGACACTAGAAAAAATAAGATCCATAGAATATAAAGAAACTATAGAATTTTGCATGCTTAATAGTTCAAACAATGAAGTGTATTGGGCCTTCGATCATGCTCCTAAAACAAAAGTTTTCTCATAATGAAAGGCATACCTTCCGTCTCAATTATTAAAAAAACATACCTGGTTACAAAAAGCTGATCATTCACCGGACACACAGCAACACTTCTCAACTTTCTTTTGTGCTGACTTGGGATCAAATTGCTTGAATAGGATCTGATTAATGTTGGTGAAGAGCTACTTTCAACCAAGGGAATCAAGTCCTTGTGTTCCTTTTTTTCTATAGAGAAGGAAGTTTGTAATGTTCAAGTAAAATCCAACATTGAAATAAGTAATCAAAATCTAGTTCAAGGTGATTGCCTTACCAAACTTCCTTTTAGTTCCTCCATCTTTAATTTCAACAACTTCCACATCTGTAGTAGAACTTGTATTAGATTTCTTAGCTCTTTTTCTTACAGCCCTATTAGAGGCAGCAGTTTCTTCGAGATCAATGATAGTTTTCGCAACTAACTCTTCCGGTTTTATAGGTTGTGAAATCTTGGGACTTACGTTAGGTATTATGAGTTCCGTTTTTGGTTGCAATAGGTTTTCAGAACCTATATTTATATGTTCAGGACTGACTATTCTCTGCTCTACCGTCACCCTTTTAGTAGCCAACAACGAAGCATTAGATGATGTCAGGAAACGTCGACCTCGAAGGCGAGCCAATTTAGATTGTGAATCTTGAAACCTCTCCTCAGCTTCAAGAAGCTATGTTTCAAAAAAGCAAGAAGAATAAAACAATAAAACAAGGCAATCTGATATAAATGCACAGTAAAAGTACTACAGAGGCCTAGTCTGATTGCATTTTGTCCCCTTTACTCAAAAAATAGGCAAATTAATACTTGTAAGTTAGATCAAAGAGCAAATTAGTCCTTTTTGTTAAAGATTTCATCCATTTATAGTGTTAAAAATTGGCATGGCTAACAGAATAACCAGACAATTATAAACCAATTTTTAACAGAAAAAATAGATGAAATTTTTATTAGAAGGACCAATTTACTCCATGATCTAAGTACAGGGACTAATTTGCCCTTCTTTTAGTAGAAGAGGCAAAATACAATCCGAGGGCCTCCATAGTACATTTATCTCATTACAATTTACAACACACTTGCCAACAAGATAAAAGAAACAACATTATTAGCAAGCAATTTGGTTCACTAACAGTATGCCTCTAAACAACATGATAATCTCATAAACCCCATAATAAAATATTTAACAAACAATGAAAAGAGAGTTTCTTTGTATTCTACTACTGATAACAGCCTATAAAAAGTGGTAAATTTTATCAGATTGGTCCTTTCACTTCAATGTCACTTATTTAAACTTTTGTTTCTCAAAAGAGAAGGCATTAAAGCGTACATAGTAAAATGGAAAGAAAAAAATTAAAAATATGAAAAATCGAAAGAGAAAAAACTACTTTTTTTCATCTATTGTTTAGTAAAATTGAAAAATGAGAAGAAAAAAAATTAAAATATTTAACTTACATTTGTCATTTTTCCCCTTTTATTATTCCAATTTAAGATTTATTTATTTTTACACAAAAAAAATTATTTTTCCACAGAAGACACTCAAAAATCATTTTCCACCAAAACAAAAAAATGAAGGAAGGAAGAACCTGAGATTTGTAATAGGAGACACGTTGGCGAAGAAGTTCAACTTCTTTGGCGCGATGTTCCACTAAAGCCACTAATGCTTCTTCTTGCTCTACTAAGTCGTTTTTGTCTTCTTCATATACTTCTTCTTGCTTAACTCTCTTTGAAATCATTGAACCGTCACTCATTTCTTTTCACTTCTTCTTCACCTCACAGTGCCACACCTTCTCGGCTTCCTCAACCCCAAAACCCCTTTGGTGTTCCTTTTCATTCAAGTTCACATATTAGGGCGCGTTCTTGGCGTTAAAAGGGTCTAATTTTTAAATGTGTAATTTTTTATTTATTTTTATTTGATAATTGATGTTTAATTGATAATATTTTAAAATAAAAAATTAATTAAGTGGTTAAATTAGATCGATAGTGGAATCGACTAAGCTGTTGGTTTATTCCGATGGTCCAATTAACAAATTAAAAATATTAGAATTTAATTGTTTTATTTTTACCAATTCTCGTTTTATTTGTTTAAGTAAACACTACTAATTTTTACTTGTTTAAATAACACAATGTTGTTTGAAGTAACTTTAAGCAATTATTTTAGTTTTTCTATATTACTTTTTAACATTTTTTTAATTCTAATTATCTCATTTTATTCTTTTATAAATATATAAATAATTAACCAATCATTAATTTGACACAAGGAGTAGGTGATCAGAAGACTAATTGAAAATTATAATAATAATAATTTGATATATTAATGATGGAATTTTCTAACTCTATATAAATTCCTCATAATTATGAGAAACCAATTTAACACTAGATTTATCAATTCTGACTTGAACTCAAAGTATTTGATCCAATTAATTCAAATCCGAACCCGTTCAAACCAATTTGATCAAATGATGCAAAATACCTGAATTGAACTGAGATAATCTGAATCGAAAACTCAACTAACACAAAATAATTCAAAACTGAAATAACCCACAAATTTAAAAACCTTTGAAAAGGCAACCCAATTTGTCTAATTGACAGATCTAGCAAGAACTCAACTAATTTCCATGGCTAATGAAAGTACGAAACATCTGCAATTATCAGCTTCACCTTTGCCTCATTTTCAGACAAAAACCTCCTTAAAATTCCTGTTGCTGTTACTAACATAATCTGGCAAATATTGAAACAAAAATTACACAAAGATCTAATGCTTCTCTTATACAACATTTTTCGAACCAAGTTGTTATTTTTGGGTCTTAGTTCGACGAACGAAAGCAGTTCACCATAAAGTAGTCATCCAAGTTGTATGTTACAGAACATAGAAATAAGAGAGGACATACAAGAGACCAAAAAAAGAACAAGAATATATTTCCATTAAAGGTAAACAAATAGCTTCAAAATTCCACAACTAGAAAACTTAGATATACTGTTTCTTGCTCTCTGTATCTCTCTCTCTCTCTCTTTCTCTGTAAGCAATTACACCCCAAATAGACCAAAAGCAGGGATTATACGGATTTGAGAATCCCCGGGGTTAAAAAAATGAGATTCACATAATTCAGGTACAAAAATGAAACAACAAAGGATTCCCTAAAGTTGGTGCATAAGCCCAGGTACTTCTATACAACATGATACCCTTCGGTCATAAGACTATCCAAAATTTGAAGCCCCCATTACGCGAGTCTTTATACTCATAATGGCCTATGGGCTTTGATAAAAAAACAAAAATTTTCAAGTTTAGTTTTGGTTATGCATCTTGCTTTCTGAAACTGATTCTCTATAGCCAAAAAAGAGTCATCAGTCCACCATCAAATACAGAGTATTGTCTACAAAAGTTTTAGTACTCTGCAGTTAGAGATGGATAAGTGGAGTGCTCAATCAGAATCTTTGGAAGAAACCAACAATGAGTCGACCCCATTGGGAAATTCCTCTGTGTTAGCTAAAGTTGAAGAACTACCTTGGCAGTGGCTCTCGTCATTGCTAGTTGTTCGAGGTCTCCTTGGTCTTGGTCGAATATTGGTACCCATAGGAAATGGCTCCTACAAAAGCAAAGAAGTAGGAATTAAATACTCGAAACATCCATCTCCATTACAGATATGAGCTTGTTTAGGTAAAAGCACCATGGAAACTCTCGTACTAGGAGTCAAATTGAATTTTGCCCACTTTACTCAAAAAAAGGGTAAATTAGTCCCTATACATTAAATCAAAAGACTAAACTAGTCCTTCTGTTAACAAAAATGGATGAAATTTTTAACAGAAAGAACCAATTAGCTCTTTGATCTAACATACAAGGATTAATTTGCCCATTTTTTGAGAAAATGGGGCAGAATGCAATTTGACTCCTAGAACGAGGGCTTCCACGGTAGTTTTACCGCTTGTTTATGGTGTCAAGCTAGCTTACCTGATCACCCGCATTTGGGCCATTAGTGTGAAAAAGAATAGGGCGACATCGTTTATCTTCATTCATCAAGCTCGAATTCTGGAAATGAGTAATAAGAGCAGCCTTTCCCTGGATCCTAGCAAATGCAATAGACGCAACCTTTTCACTGTTGAACTTCTCCCATTTCTTGCCATTGAATGCCTGAAAAGATGTATTGGTTTAACCCGAAGGTTTGATTTATCAAAATATAACCACACAACACACATGCAAATGACAATATTTTACAGAGCTAAGAGATATTAGTGTGAGATATCATCCATTTATCAAACCTTATAGAAGGGAACGATATGTTGCGGGTCAATCATGTTGATGAAAGCATAGCCTACATTGCATTTATTCTGACAAAAAATAATTATTTGTAAAAGTTTAGGTTAGTAACATTGAACTACAAGTAAATGTAGCACAACCAAGCATGTATCAGAATGTCGAGGATGGAAAATGCTTAAAGGACCAATTGAGTTACTTGCCTTGAAGTCAATTGGCAAATAAATAAAATCATAAGTTCCTCGACAGTGCTCATCAATGGCTGCCAGAAGCATCTTTGAGGTATACCTGCGCAAATCAACATTTTTCTTAAGTTGATAATCATTTTGAAAAAAGAAACATAGGGAAAGGACAAGCAATAAAAAATCCAAAGGATGAACATTAGCATAACATCACATCAAATTCATTAAGCATTCACCACCTTCGCTAACTCACTTCAACATATTACTATAAATGATGAATTTGAATGAACCAGAACCAATATGTCAAGTAGTCAAATAGAAACTACATTGCAAAATTAGTGATGCATCGACAATTAGTCCATTTTGTAGCATCAATGAGATATAAAGGCAAAGTGCTGTTAATCATCACAGGCTATCTGCAACTTTAAGATAATTCATCGCACGGTTTTCTTCAAGCATGAGAAAGTTCAAACAGAAAAAATATTCTAAGAAATAAATTATTTGAATAGTAAATAAAAATAAAAATAAAAATTCAAGGCATTATACATAAAGAGTAAAATGACTGAGGAGCAGTTCACATACTTGTTGGGTATATTTTTAATCATAAGCGTTGTTCTGCTGTCTTCCCCGCGTATGATTCGGTCAATATCAAGTTCATATTGTTTTTTATCAGCATTACTAGTATTTGATTCATTTCTGCGGTATGAAAAGTTTCTGACACGATCATTAGGAGAATCAAGAGATGCGGGCATCATAGGGTTCCTGCGAGGGAAAAGGTGGCACATTTGCTGAGGAGAGTGTACCCCACCAGTTTTTGTCAAATCCATGCAATTTCCACCAACATGAGAAAAAATGTTGTGGGAAGCATATTCCACCGGATGTGATAGCGAGCTACTAGGAAAGCCCACGCTTCCAAGAGATCCAAGGGGAAAACCTGAAGTTTCAGGAGACTCCCCGATATAAGGATGCCGCTTGTCCCAGAATGCAGAATTAACTGGTGGTGCTGAGCCAATGTGGTGGTGTACAGGTGATCCTACATTCAACATTACAGAAGGAGCCCTAGGAAATGCTGGGATATGTGGAAGGCGATTAGCATGAATGCCATTAACAAACGATGGTGAATTTGGCCAAACCATGGCAGTTGGCAGATTTTGCTGGGGCGAGTTGGAGTTGTTCCACATGTAATGGTTTCCATTACATGACAAGCTTCCATTTCCAGATGACCCAAACACTAGGGAATTTATCAGTAACACAAAGTTAGTTTTAGGAAAGTAAAATCCAAAGCATAAGTATCATAATTGAATTCAAGAATAAAGAAGAATTACATTAGTCAGAACTTTTAACATAATAAATTGTGAGCTTTATAAAAAATATTAACATACTGAATTATGAAATTCCTATAAATTCACAAAGGGGTGCAACAAAGATGCTGGGAAACAATTTTAATTAATATTGGATACCATAATCAGCTGAGCTTACCCCCTGCATTAGGTTGCATTAGGTGCCCATTTGACCTTGCTCCTCGAATATGCCTATTATCAAGTCCTTCAGCCATCATGGGACTGCTGCTGCTAGCCATGTCTATTATGGTACTAGAGGAATTGAATGGAATACCATTGGCTAAGCTATCATGATACTCAGGTAAAGAATGGGGATGGAAACTTGGTACACCTTGGTTAGCAAACTTCATTTCATCTAGAGCGTGGTCGGGCTCCCGAAAGCTTAAGGGTTTTCCTATCGGTGACACTCTTGCTGGAGAGGCTAAGTTAATTGGCACAGTAGAACTTCGATGAGTTTCAGCAAATGTACTCACAGGTGCAACAACCTGGGTAGACCCATTATCCATGCAGCCAGATGCAGTCAATCCTGGAGAAACTGTCAGAATGAGTATATGAAGCAACAGAAACATTTGCTCTGAAACAACAGTTTATAATGAATTGATCAGATGGCAGAAATTTAAGGGGAAATCATACCACAGTTTCCCGATGATAACTCATCAAAAGGGCTTTTGCATAGGTTAGGTTCATCTTGCTCTGACTCAGGCTGTTGTGTAAAGCTGCAAAAGGAATTCTGATGTATTATTACTTGTAGAGGCCACAGAAAACAAGAACTTTTTTTTACTAAAAGAAAAAAGAATAAGGAACAGAATACAACTTAGATGCACAAAATGCAAATAAGCTATCCCAAAAGTTACCAAACATGATTTACCAACCCCATATTCATATTGAAGTAGACAATTAGCACAGAATCATAATGTTAAAAATAAAAACAAATTCCCACTTTCAGGAGCCAAGATCATGGAAAGGGAGAGAATAAGTTTATGATATTACCGTCCAATGCCCCATAGATGGCTTGGTTCAATTTTGATCTGCTTCCCAGCAATGTCACTGCTATTCAGTGCTTGAAAAGCAGCTTCTGCAGCTCTAACATCATAAAACTCAATGAATTTGGGATTATGCTTCTGCAGAGTTTCATGGATCTGCCACAAAATTTTATTACATGAGATACATTATCATCCCAAACATAAGGGAATTGTGAAGCTGAAGGAAATTGAGTGAACCCTTTACTTCTTTAATTTCTCCAAAAGCACCAAATATTTGTTGAAGTTTATCGGATGAAACAGAAGAATCAAGGTTGAAAACCACCAGCGTCCCATGGTTCACATCTTTTTCAGATTGGTTTTCCTGAGGTCACAAGATTTTGGAAAATAAATTAATAAAGCAGCAACATGTCACATGAAGATGAAACAAATTGGACAAAACAAGGTTGTAAGTTGAAACAACAGAGAGTAACAACAATAAAAGAAGACATAACCATCCAGAACAAATTGGTTGAAGCCAAACCTTTGGAATTGAATAATGTATATCAAGTTTCCTACGCCTCAATGATTTATTCTGCAGAGCCCTCATTGCATTTTGGGCTGCTCTTAGATCATAATAAGAAATCATAACAAACCCACGATGCTTGCAGGCAGTATAGAGAGTTCGAATATCTCCATATTGCTGACAGAAGAAAACAGGTTGGTCAATTAACTTACTAGAACATGTACCTTTAAAATGAGATTTGATGGATTTGCTTGCAGAAAGTCTCAATAAACAATGTATCAGATTCAAAGGAACACGAACCTCAAAGAGAGTCTTTAACTCTGAGTCTTCGACATTGCTATTAATGTTCCTAACAAAAAGTGTCCTAGAAGGATGCTCACCATATGGATGTTCACCAACAATTAAGCCATTTGAACCCCCTTGAATGTTGAATACTCTAAGAAGATCAGAATTCCTCGGAACCATGGATACACGATCATCCCCTTCTAGTTCCATTCCTCCACCACTGCTGAATAGGTCAAAGTCTTCTAATTCATCTCCTTTACTGTCAAGAGTATTAAGTCCCAAGTCATCAATCACCCCAGAGAATAGATCATCTTCATCAGGAAGGAGATTTCCGATAGTCTGTGCCTCAACTTCTTCCATAGATTTGAAAGGTTCTTCCTCAACGTGTGGAGCAGCTGAACTGGCATGTTGACAAGATAGATCATTCCCTAATAATCTCACTGCATAAAGACAAAAGCAAAGCAAATCATAGATAAAAAATTTATTAATTGTACGCTAATGAAAAGAAAAAGACAGTGTGTAACCAGAAAAAATTGGGGGAAAAGGAATCATTGCAGTGAAGAATGATATCAGCCATGGTTTTCAGTCAGATGGGAAAATGTCCTACTGGGATGAACCTCTAGTAGAGAAAAAGGCAAATAGAGAAATACATGTGTGTGTGTGTCTGAACAGATTAATAAAATAGACAAACCAAGAAGTGATTAATTAACAATTTCATATTTTCTTTTAGAAATTTTAGCAATGATATGGTAGGAAATTAATAGTCATCAATCAAAAGATTCAACACATAAAAAGCTATATAAGCATCTGATATCAGAAAATCAAGAGAGAAACAGTGCAAACATGGAATGCAAAAGCATCTTGACGCATGAGTCCAGACACCCATAGATATGCACAGAAGCTTGATGCTTGTGGTAAAAACACTTACACTTTCTATTAAATACTTCAGAGAATGAACTTGAAAACAGGCTACTTTCATGCTGGATCACATTGCCATAGGTCCTGTTTCTATTCAAGTTCTCTGCTGGTTTTGTATACAGATTTGACATTGATTTAGGATGGTGATTCACAGAATTCCATGAATGCTCAGACAAATTGGTAATTCCCTTCCAACCAATGCTTAACTTTTCTTCTTGATCTCTGGCCAAATTTGATGGGGGTTGTTCCATATAGTCAGTAGACAGTTGTTCCATCGGAGATGAACCAACAATCTTGTCTGCAAAGACCAGAATTTTTTTTACACAAACAGGAAACAAACCATGCAAAAGGTTTTTTGCACAGAAAAGTACATTAAGTTTTCATTTTAAAATATCCGAGATATAGAAATGATATCCAAAGTTTTACATGCGACACCGGCAAAAATTCCATAAAACAAGAAACATATTGCTAACAAGAATAAGAAAAATAAGTGAACTTACTAAACCTATCAAGGTTAATATGCATGTATGCTATCTCAAGGGATAAACCTCATGTTCCCAGAGAGATCTCACAAGGGGTGAATTCTGACAATAAATACAGCATTTGCAAAAGGGGAAAAAAACTAAGACCAACACCAATTGTTGGCTCTCAATTAAACCGAGTATATCACACACTTTTGGAATTAATATATTTGTAGTATTCACTAAACCATAAAGGTTAACGGTGATTCTTAAATACACCCCATATGTCATCCCTAAGTCAAGGATGCATATGTCATCGTAGTAACCAAGAGACTGAACTGGTCATCTATTAAGTTTAACAATGACAAAAGCTACAAGTTAAGTTTTTCTAATCTAAGCCTACAGGCAAGAAATTGACAACCAGTTTAAACAATCAATGCATTTAAAATAAACCAATTAGAAGCAGAGAGAACAAGCAATTCATTTGTCCATATCTTTGTTCTCACCTTGATTATCAGACATTGTATTCGGCTTCCAAAATCCAACTTGTCTCTGCCCAACAGAAGTAAATGTTAAACAACATGAAATAAATTACTGTTTTTTGATACAGTGACTTGAAAGCTTCAACGAGAAGAAAATGTTCACAATTCAAAAAGAAGCACATACAGGAACCTTACAATTTGTCTAAAACAAGACAAAAAGACCCACTAATAAACTCAAAATATAAAGAAATATAAAAAATTGGGTGCATCATTTTTCCCTACAATACCTCAACTGGGAAAAGAATGTCTTCTAAAAAGCGGGATGATGCCGATGCCGATGCCGATGCTGATGCCGATGCATTACTTTGATCCATGACCTCGAATGGCATTTTTCGGTTTTAACACCAGACAATCTGAAAAACTGAAAGCTAAAAGCCCAACATTTGTCAGTTGCAACTCCGCCTGACTTGATGGCCTTATATCAAAAAGCATTCAACAACCAGTAATTCCTAATCAATAAACTTGTAAGTTTTCATAAAATAAAGATAATATAACATTACAAGAAGTTCAAATTTTGAAAGAAACATGAATTTACTAATTTAAATTCTAAACTCTTTCGTTTCAATATATCAAAAATCATAGAAAGAACAGAAGATAGACACAAAAGCTACCTACTTTCTTAAAAATTTGGCAACTTAAAAGCATTTTTAAAGGAAGAACAGGAGGCCATTTTTTTTTTTTTTTTTTACTTTGTGGTAATTCAAAAATAAATTGAAACATGTAACATTAGAAGGACAGCCACTTACCTACCAACGACCAAATGAAATTACCCCCGTTGGGTTTCCAAGAAAAGGTACATGTTGATTATGGGGAACTTAATTTAAAAGTGATAAAAGAAACATACATGATGCTGATTAAGGTGAATTTTCCATTTGCGAACCAAAATAAAAATTACAAATTTTTTATAAAAAATCATTAAATTCCCAATATTTATATTCTAGTTTCCTTTTCTTTTCCCTTTTTCCCACGACCTTTTTGTAGGCAGCTAAAACAAAACAAATGATTTATGCAACTTCAACCCTGAAAAGAAATTTGTTACCTACAGCACCAGTTTAAACTTTAAACCCAATCTTGCATTTCTTAAATTTGATCAGATCGAGGAATTTAGTCATGAAAAATGCCTAAAGTCTGAAATTAACCTTTAAAAACCCAAATTTGTCAAAGTTTGACCTCAATAAAACAGAAACCAAACCTTACCTTTTGAAGCCAAAACAAAATTTGTTCAAATTTCTGCAAGCCGTTGCATGAATTGATACCCAGGTCGAAAGCAACACTCATTCAAATATTTTTTTTGAAAAAAAAAGAGCAATTCCGAGAGAGATAAAAGGGTAAAAAAAATCAAGGCATAGAGGAAGAAGACAAAGCAAGGGATCTCATCATCTTTTTCCCTGCATTGCAAGCCATTACTCACCACAAGAGAGAGAGAATACTTTTCCCCTTTTTTTTTTTGTTGGTTTTTTGTTTTCTTCTACAAAACCATAATTACATAACCATTTAACATCAATTTGAAAAAAAAAATGAAATTCAATTCTCTCGGCAGCTTTAAAGAAAAAGGAAGAAATACAAAATTCTGACGATCAGAAAAAGCGAAATTCCGGCGAGATTTGGATTCTCGCCGGTCGCTGAGTTTTCCCTTTAAAAAGAGAAAACAGAGAGAGAATCAATTTTAGATTTTTGGATTTTAGAGAGAAATATATATAATTAATTAATTAAACGGAAAAAAAAAAGTGTTTTGCTTTGTTAGTTGCCTTTGAAGGGAAAAAGAACATAAAAAATAAATAGGCGCGCTGGCGCGACGGCTTTTTATATTTTGTTTTTATTTATTTATTTATTTACATTTCTCGATTAAAAAATAAGGTTAAAATGTGCCATAAATCCCTGTACTTCTCATAAATCTAAAATTAGTTCCTATATTTTTATTTCTAAAAATTTAGTCTTTTTATTTTTTTATTTTAAAATTCAGGTTTAATGGTTATTATTGTTAAAATTATTTTGTTAAATTTATATTTATTCTAACGTCATTTTTAGTTACATTATTATTAAGTTAGTTTTTTTATTTCAAAATATTATACAAACAAATTTAACAAAAAAATAACAATGTTAACAATTAAATTAGAAAAATAAAGGACTAATTTTTAAAAATAAAAAATATGAATTAAATTTTAAATTTGTGAAGAATACATGGACCTATTGTACATTTTAACCAAATAAATAAATAAGTTCCGTCCCTTAAAACACGACCGCAAATTTTGGTGGCTAGTAGTAACCGGGATATAATAAATTGAGCTGCTTTTTTTAAAGATATTTTTAGAAATAAATAATATGGTTAATTTTACTAAACGAGGTCTCAAACTTTAAAATATTGTAATTGAATTTTTTAAATATCAACCTAGGTGCCAAGGGACATAAGTCACATACTTGCAAGTATGGTTCCACTTGAGTTATATTAGGTTGGTGGTTTGAATTCGAGTGCCAAAAGATTTGCAGAATCGAACTAGTAGTCAAACCAATCAAACCACCAATTCTCGATTCAATTAGCCTAATCGATTTTATCTAATTCAATTGAATAAATTATTATATATATTAGAGAAAACTAGTTCACCTATCTATTTAACTAGTCCAACCCCTTATTCCAGACTAGTATCTCAATTGGTTCCTAGTTTGATTTTAAAAATAGTGCCTTGAGCACAGTTGATTTACATAATTAATGTTATGTGTCATACCTTACAAGTTGTATCTCTGCTAATCGAGATGCTCCCCCTTTCAAGAACCCTTTAAGGTTCTCGACAGAGGAGGGAGACAAAACCTCAACACGAGGACAATACATGTTGTTATTAGAGTTTGGTTGGCTACCCTGTGGTTGACACTTCAAGGGCTTCTCACGAATAAGTCAACCCTCCTTAACGATACTAATACTTTAAGGACTCGCTTAGATTGTTTTGTTGTACAAATAGTAATTTAGATTTTAGATCATAATTCAAGGACGAGAAATGCAATTATCCCGAAAACAATAATAAATTGTTTTAATTATGAAGAGAAATTTTGTAGGTAATTATGAACTGCTTTGTTTACGTTAGAATTGATAATTAATATTTCTCATATTTAACTCTGTTTTCTAATAATTTTTTATAAAAAATAATAATAACAGATTTACGAAATCAAGCAAAGGCGGGCATGAGAATTTGAAGGCGCCAGCCAGCTAGTTTCAATCCGGCGCCATCTAGTTTTGTAAAGCTCCACGTATAAGATTTACGTCCTTGTCTTAATATCCACGTGTCATTCATCTATTAGTAGTTCAAATACACCTAACATGATTTTTTGATAAGAGCAAAATTTACAATAAAAATAATAATAAAACCATTGAATTTTATTTTTAATTTGTATTTTGTATAAATAGAATAAGTGTTTTAAATGAAATATTGATGCATGGTAAATATTGGGGAGTGTTTAGGGATGTAGACGCAAAGTGTTTAGTTGATTTTTAGATGTAGTTAGGAAAATATTTAATTTTTAAGATTGAGATAATAGTCTTGTTACAAGGTCTACTCTTATCATGAAGAAAGGGTTATCGATAGTTGAAAGTAAATCTTAGTTGATCTTAGTCGACGGAGCTGTGGAAAGTTATTTGGTTGAATTACGGCTTGTTCATCATTTGTTAAGTCGAAACTGGAATGTTCCTGTTCGTCATATTCCAAGGTTCCAAAATATTATTGCTGATTATATTGTCAAGTGTATGGCAACAAATTCACATAAATTCATTAGTTTGAAAATCGCCCACAATCAACTAGAAGCTTAATTGAGATAGATTATGTTATTTCTTTGAGATATTACTGTATTATTTGATTTTTACTTTAAACGGTCTTTATCTACCAAAAAATATATAAGAGTTTAAATGCAAAAGTAAAAAAAAATGAAGAGATTCTATTACAATTGATGCATCTAAATAATCACAAATCAAAATTAATATTATCAATTGAATATATTCAAAATTAAATTAAAATAAATTTAATTCTCTTTTAAATGATTAATAAAATTGCACATTAACTCCCAAAATTAAAATATATATGTTTAGTCTTTTCAAAATGATGAAATTATAAATTAATACATAACTTAAAAATTATAACTCGATATCGATTGCCTAAAAAATTTTGAATTTACCCGAATAAATTTAGACTAAACTTACACATGATCCATATAAATTGAAACTTAAATACAATATTTTAATTTTATCATTTAACCAATACTTCATTGAGGGATAAAATTAAAATTTAAAATTTATTTAAATGTTAATTTAATATTTGGGGGTTATCTCTTGGTTGGCTTTTTTTTAATTTATGTAGTGGAAAGTGATGTGTATATAGATCATCCTACAAACATTCATTCCAAGGATGTAATGGAAATGTTTGAACAACAAAAAAAAAAAATGGAGGAAATGAGAATTTTATAAATTCTTTTATAGAAAAAAAAAAGAAGGAAGAAAAGGAGTCAAAGAAATCATAGAATCTTTGAAAAATATAAGGACCTTTCATGAAAAAGGGGAGACTTCAACATAATAATCTTTTAATCCTAAAGCAATATAAGAATATAGACAACTCCATGAAACCATGGATATGATGTCTTAAAACACTAAATAAAATTAGGATAATATTTGCTACACTTTTATTTAACCCTCAAATGGGTCATATAATAAATTTACTTAAATCTGTTTCTGAAATTTAAAATTTTCACCTTCATTAAATTATTATTAAATAATATAATAAATAATATAATGTTGATTGAGGTGATAGAATAAATTTGAGGGTTTTTTTCCTAAATATAAATTAAATTTGATTAAAAATAAAAATTTTAATTTAAATCAATGTTTTCGTTCAATCAAGAAATTAGAAAATTTCAATTTAATCACCAGTTTAACTGAATTTTTAGTCCAATTCAACTAATTTAATTAATTTACAACTCAACCGATCAACATCTTATTTTAGATCAAAACTCAGACCAATTTCCAATTCAACTATTCAATCCAATTCTACAAACAGTTATTTAAACTAAAAATTCCAAACTTTAACTAGACATAAAATTTAAAGCATATTAAATTAATTTCATTTTCATAAAAATCCAAAATTAATTTAATCATCCTAAACCCTAAGAAACCTGAGAGAATTTTAATTAAAAAAACTTCCAACCTTAATTTGTATCTAAAATGTCTCATCCCAATTCAATTACCACCACAAAATCAATATAATTTGTTGATTGAATTTTCAGCTTCGTTTCAATTTCTAACAAAATAATATATCTTTATGAAATTATTAGTAAAAAAACTATAACAAATAATATAATTTTGAATAAGGTGATTAGCAATTTCGAGTTCATTTTTTTAAATCTCATTTATAATAAAATTAAAATTTCAATTCAAATCAAGGTTTTATAATTAATTTGGTGACCGAATCAATTAGATCATTATTTTTCGATTCGACTGGTTCGATTGATCCAACCAGTTTATTTGGTTAAATTGAATAAAGTATTAAAATTTAAAATTTAAAAATATATTATTTTAAGAAATAGAGAAAATTAACTCAACCGCCTATTCAACTGATTTTTTTAATCCAATTCAATCGAATCTCGAGTTAACCAATTCGACATATTATTCCGAATCAAAACCCTAACCGATTAGTGATTAAAAAAATACCAGACCTAAATTTAAAAAAAAAAAGCATATTAAATGAAGTCCATTTTCCATAAAATAAAATAAAAAAATTAATTACCCTAAACCTAAAAAGAAAAAGAAAATAAAAAAAATCCAACCTTAATTTAAATATAAAGTGCGTAATGCCCCAATTGAATCAGCACCACAAAATGAATGGAAAACCTAAATTAGGCAGACTTAAATGGACCCCACAAGTTAAAGCATGAAATAGTATAAAGATCCATGTGATGGATCAAATTTATGTCCATCATTATTAACCTAATCCATTGTCTATTATCCAAACAAAAAATGCTTAGAAAAATACAGCATGGCATGTTCACTTTTTAAGTACCTCTAATTATGGATTCTAATATCTTTTCCAACATGCTTTTGTCGGTTCTTTTATTCCTTTTGATTTCCATTTTATATATTCCTTTCCTCTTCAATATTCATTAATAATTTATCTTATCACAACATGGTGGAATATTTTTATATATAGTTCACAGTTTTATTGGTTTTATAAACAAATATTTAAAAGTTTTAAAATTTTTGAAACACTATTTTTAAAAATAATTTTATAAGTTTTAAACTTCAAAACAATTAAATGAAAATATTTTACAAGAGTTTAAAACTTTTATTCTTTTTGTGGTTGTGATTATTAAATATTTTTAATTTTATTTAAATAACAATATTTTTATAAAACATACTAACAACCGATGCACCTTTGAGATAGTTTTTATTCGTATAATCGTCAATTATGAGGAAAATTTATTGGTTTTATAAACAAATAATAAAAATATAATTAATTTATTTTCGAATGTTTGTATTTAATATTATTTAATAAAATCTCAATGATTTGTATTATGATTCTTTTTATTCTTAAAAATAAACATAACTATCCGTTCACAAAACAACCTTACATATACTTGCTTCGAACATTAGGATTAATACAACTAATACTTAATTAACTAATTTTCAGTTCCGCATCAGTTATGACTATTTCGGTCTATGCGTATTATTTTAGTAATTAATTGATGATTTTTTTTTTGCGCCGCTTAAATTTTCAACTTGTTCCACCCAATTTTGGTTGTAACGATCAAAATATTATGCATAAATCCGTGCAAAAAAAAAAAATCTAATTATTGTCCGAAATGGTAATAAATAATAAAAATTTTAAAAGAAACATTGTACATGCATCAATATTTTATATTTGAAATTTATTTAGTACCATTCATCGGTTATTTTAAATATTTTTATATGTATATATTAAATTTTTTTCAAAAATATTACTAAATTCAAAATGGTATACTGAAACGGACCAATACCAATATACAACAGTTCCAGTAGAAAAATAATGCATATACTAGTACAATATTAATTATCTTGTGTAAAATTCTAAACCACATCAACCTTCAACATTAAAAATTATTGACTTGTAATGTTTTAAAGTGACTCGTAAAAAAAACCAAACCAAAATTCAACATATTTCAAAACTCGAACAATGACTAAATTACTCAATTTTTTTTTCAAAGTCACTTTGAAATACGACAAATCTATCATTTTTTTTTTCAACGTTCTATTGGATACAATTTTACCTATTTGCTTCAAAATTAAATGTAAAAAAAAATCGATTTTATAGTAGAGAGATACAAAGACTCTCAAAGTAGTTTAACATATACAAATTTGACACTAGCATGCAACTAGTAAATAGGTTGTATTACAACTTGAATTACCATTAAACATAAGTTTTTACAAGCTTTTAGTGTGTAATGACATAAGTATAGTTCAGTACTTTCAGGTAAGAGTTGGTTATGCATAAAATCTCCTATTAAGAGAAACCTAGAATCAAAGATCAGGGATATTCACCATACCGTCGATACCCTTGTCCTCTTTTCTAGGTACTTTCTTCCTCTTCCTATCGGATTGGGGTTCTTTTGCTTTAAGCTCATCGCTGTAGGACCTCAACGAGGCAGCTAAGTGTTCATTTCTGTGAGCTGAAAATTGAAACAAATATGAGTTGGCTACTTCTAACCTACTGATACGAAGGCCTCAATGAGACAGCTAAATGTTCATTTCTATGAGCTGAAAATCGAAACAAATATGAGTTGGCTACTTCTATCCTACCGCTACAAAATGTATCTCAATGAGGCAGCTAAATGTTCATTTCTTTGAGCTGAAAGACGAAGCAAATATGAGTCGGCTACTTCTAAGCTACCAATACGAAATGCATCTCAATGAAGCAGCTAAATGTTCATTTCTTTGAGCTGAAAATCAAAGCAAATATGAGTCGGCTACTTCTAAGCTACCAATACGAAATGGACCTCAATGAGGCAACTAAATGTTCATTTCTGTGAGCTGAAAATCAAAACAAATATGAGTTGACTACTTTTAACCTACTGCTATGAAACTGACCTCGATGAGGCAGCTAAATGTTAATTTCTTTGAGCTGAAAATTGAGAGTGAATAGGTTTTTATGTTTCTCTAGCTCTGAACAAATATGAATTGGCTAGTTCTAACCTACCAATACGAAATGGACCTCAAAGAGGCAGCTAAATGTTCGTTTCTGTGAGCTGAAAACCAAAGTGAATAGGTTTTATGTTTCTGTAGCTCTGAACAAATATGAATTGCCTACTTCTAACCTACCGATACAAAATGGACCTCAATGAGGCAGCTAAATATTCACTTCCATGAGCTGAAAATCAAAGTGAATAGATTTTATGTTTCCGTAACACTGAACAAATATGAATTGGCGACTTCTGACCTATCGATACGAAATGTACCTCAATGAGGCAGCTAAATGTTCATTTCTGTGAGCTGAAAATCAAAGTGAATAGGTTTTTATGTTTCTGTAGCTCTGAACAAATATGAATTGCCTACTTCTAACCTACCGATACAAAATGGACCTCAATGAGGCAGCTAAATGTTCATTTCCATAAGCTGAAAACCAAAATAGATTTTATGTTTCAGTAACCCTGAACAAATATGAATTGGCTACTTCTGACCTACCGATACGAAATGTACCTAAATGAAGCGGCTAAATGTTCATTTCTGTGAGCTGAAAATCAAAAGTGAATAGGTCTTTATGTTTTCTGTAGCTCTGAACTAATAATGAATTGGCTACTTCTAACCAACCGATATGAAATAGACCTAAATGAGGCAGCAAAATGTTCATTTCTCTGAGCTGAAAATCGAAGTGAATAGGTTTTATGTTTTTGTAGCTCTCAACAAATATGAATTTCCTACTTCTAACCTACCAATACAAAACGGCCCTCAATGAGCCAGCTAAATGTTCATTCCTGTGAGCTGAAAATTGAAATGAATAGATTTCATGTTTCTGTAGCTGTGAACAAATATGAATTGGCTACTTCTAACCTACTGATACGAAATGGACCTCAATGAGGCAGCTAAATGTTTATTTCTATGAGCTAAAAATCAAAGTGAATAGGTTTTTATGTTTCTGCAGCTCTGGACAAATATGAATTGGCTACTTCTAAGCTACTGATACGAAATGGACCTCAATGAGGCAGCTAAATGTTCATTTCTGTGAGCTGAAAATCAAAGTGAATAGGTTTTTATGTTTCTGTAGCTCTGAACTAATATGAATTGGCGAACTCAATGGGGCAGATAAATGTTAATTTCTATGAGCTGAAATCGAAGTGAATAGGTCTTATGTTTCTATAATCCAAACGAATATGAATCTGTTACTTCTAACCTATCGATACAGAATAGGCATGCTCTTTCTCTCAAAATAAGTCACTACTTAGAAGATGAACAAGATTGTCACTAACAATAATACCACAAAAGAAGAAATACTTCCAAAAGCATTGTTTGACATTATGCACTCACCAGAAACTATGACATCTGTCATGGTCACAGATTTACGACCGGCATGGTGTGCAAATAGTTCAAGGTCTTTTGCCAACTGACCTGCAACTCAAACAGCCCAAACATTTCATTAAATCAAGCAATCATTTTTCATAATAATATCAAACAACACAAAGGGTTCTATAAGCAAATGCAAATTTCTCACCTTCTGCAATTGATAATGGTTACTGATTGTAGTTATAAAACCACAGGTATACTGAGAATATAAATATACAATCACATTCAATAAAACTTGAAATTATATGATAATTATACCAAATGCCTTAGTGCTCAAGCACCAACGAACGCCAAGTCTCAGCGGTGTCCGATGGTACCCAATTTCATAGGCCATCAGGTGCAAATGGTGCTCGAACACCAAGTATTACTAAGGCATTCCGAATCTTGCAGAAATAACTCCTAAATTGTTAATAACTAGTTCATAAAGGTTCTTAATATAATAGCAATAAATATCCTCTATGGTTGCCTACACTGTAAATTGACACAAAATCTTAATAATTGCTTCTTTCAGCTTCACCGTTAAACCCAATAAAATAATGAATTGGAATATTAAGATGTTTCATATTCAAAGAAGGAAGTAGAAACAACATAAAAGAAAACCGATTCACAAAAATAGAGAATTTAAATAGTAACGAAAAGTGAGGTATTTTACCGATGTATTTGAAGGCCAAATCGGCAATACAAGCTACTATCGGTGGAGAAATTTCCATACCGCTTCTCTTCGCTGCGACAATTAGTTGAAGATTTGAATTCAATTTAGTCAATTATGAAAATTCTTTAACTAGAAAAAAAAAATTGCTAAGAAGCCAAAAATAAGAATAGAAATTGTGTGGAAAAAAATGGACCTTCGGATTCGGCGATGGAAATAGCGGAGAGACGAAAGCGATCTCTCAAGAGATCGGAAACTGAATCGTCTTCTTCCTCTTCTTCTTTCTCGAAATCGCTCCTATTATGTTCGTCGACTTCCATACTTCTTTCAAATCTAGGGTTCAAATTTCCCGGTCTTCTTCAGTTCCATCTGATGAGAAGATGGAGAAATGCGCGGGAATTTGATCCAGGCGTACGGTTTTGGGCCCTTGAAGACTCCTATATCTTGGGCTCCATCATGGGCTGCCTTTATAGTATGGTGTTAAAAACCGAATAGTTTGTCAAACCGGTCAGACTATCAATTTTCGGTTCAATTTCTTACCTAATTTTTTTAAATAAATTATTACAATTTATTAAAAATGTATATTCAAATTATAAATTTGATTCAACTTATTATTGTCCTGATCTAATTGATTCCAAATGATACACTCAAAAATCGGTTCAACCCCTTTATTTGTATCGATATATCAACTAATTCCTGAGCTCAAGTCCAACTAGTCCGATTTGATTACGACAGCCTTATTTTATAGAGCTCTCAGTAAAAAATCATAATGATTGTTAAAATTTTGTAAAATATTAGCTTATTTTCGTTGATATAGTACAAATTAGGAGAGGAGTACATGGATTGAACTTTGAAAACTAAAGGTATCAGCACATAGCTTCAATTATTATCGCTGATGATGTTTGAGATTAGCCTGAAATCCATCTCAATACAGTTTTATTTGATATATATTTGTGTTTTACATTTGTAGACATGGTATAATCTTTTGCCCGTTTGATTTTTTTTAATTTAGTGTATTCATGAAATGGTACATTTGGATCGGGTCCTACCACAGCATCCATTCAAAGCTTAATTTCACCCACAAGATAGCTGCTATTTTCTACTCTTGAAAACCCACCTCTGATGCCAATTAGCACTAAATTAGAGTGATATTGAATTGGTTAGATTGAAATTGTTTTAAAATTTTTAATAGTTTATTATAATTAGACTTCTTCTTGTTCAGTTCTCAATTTTTTCATATTAATTTTTATTTTAAATTTTAGACTTATTTTGATAAAATATGCTTTGCTTTGTCGCTTTTGAGTATTATTTTACAAAATTTCAAAATCTTTTTCGTAAATATTTTTAAAAAGAAAAATAATTTGTCAAGAATTTTAAAATATTTTCACCATTTTAAATATAAAATATTCATTTTCATATCATAAAAATTTAAAATTAATTATATATAAGTAAAAATAGAACAAGATTTGGTTTTGAAAAATCATGATTCTTAAACTTTCATTTCGTATCGGTTCGAGTCAGTTTTCAATTTTTCGGTTTTTCTTGCTCAGCCATAACCTGAATCAATTAACATGCATGAGAATGCAAAGTTGTTTACTCGGTGAAACAACGGAACAAACATTTCATGCCACTAATGCCAAAAATGCTTACAGTAAAGAATAGAGTACGAGCAAGGAGTGAACCATCGTCAATGTCGGCATCAGAACAGGACGTACTTCAGTAGGATTCAGTTTCTTCATACTATAACCAACACAGTGTTGGCCAGGTCAGATTCGGTTCAATACCAGAAAAGATGGAATAATCTTCTTACTGATTTCATGAAAATACTAGATGCAGTGTAACTAATTTCATAATCCAAAGTTTCAGTGGTTAAATTTATAATGTTGTAGATTAGGTCTGATTTGTATTTAAATGTCCTAACATTCCTTTAAGGGTAACTTTAACATAAACCAACTTCATAATTTTCATTCTTGGGAAGAGCTTGGAACAAACAAAGAATGAACTACTGTCTCTCTTCGACCAGACAGGTGAAGCTAAGGACGGACCGAAGCTGAGGCGGTTGTCAATTGATGCAAGTGAGGGCATTAACTAGAAAAAGGTTATCGAAACAAAGAGTAACATTCCAAGTTCTGAAGCTCAAAACATAAACTACCAACTAGATAGGGACCTAAGGAAGGATCAAGCAGATAACTTGGTGGCTGCCCTCAAAAAGTGAAAACTAAGATAAGAGATTTAGCTTCACACAACACAGTGAAGCAAAGGGGAAAGAGTATTAGGGAAGGCAAGAACAGGGGAACGTAAAAAAGCCCATGGTTCAGGAGACAATGCAATGAAAACGATAATTAGAGAAATGTTCAGGATTACAACCGATTAAAATCGCCTATATACATTTTCTTAAGCTTTATGATTATCATCTCAAGTTCTAGTATTGTAAAGAGACCAAGAGGAAAGTAAAAAGCTTTCGAACAGAACGGATAGCAACATAACCTGGAAACCTGTTAAGACTTTCTCACATATCTTCTTCAATTTGACAATGAAAAAATTAGAAAAGTTTAACATCTTGTTCTCGCAGAACTGTACATCGAGCTCAAGAAAAAGGGCACAAAGAAGGAAAACATTTTACCATGACATTCGGAAAATTATGCAATATTCTGACACGATTATGCAGACAACATCAAATGAACAAAGATTAGTCACTAAATCTGATAAAAAAGAATTGTTAACAAGTATTGGAATTTAGATACAAGGACATCTAATATACAATTAAGCACATAAGCAGATATATATAGTAATGAGCATACAAGAAAATTCAGTGCTTAGAAACATTCCGGACATTTTTATGCCGAATAGTTAAAAGAAAATGGAAATAAAATCTAACCTTTCCTCCTGGTCTAACTATGCAGGGACAGCCTCGACAAGTCTTGCAAAGTAGAACTGTGTAGTGATTAGCCCTCTCTTTCTTATTTTCCATCCAACCTTATTTAGTGCCCTTTCTACATCTGCCTCGGCATGAAGATATGCCCTCGTTGCTTTAGACGGCCCTGGAAATAATTCACCGATCCTCTTCAACAGATCGTAATAAAATGTCTTCGGTGCAAAGCTCAAAATTAATCGGTTTTCGGCAAGTGAAGCAAGGTGTGCGATCATTCCGTCAGCTTTATTCTGCGGATAATGTATTAAAACATCTAAACACACCACAGTATCATATTTCCCATCTAAACTCTCCAAATCCTTCACTTCAAATTTTGGCATAACTGGCGCAATATCACCATTCCCAGCTGTTAACTGCTCTTTCGCCTGAAATCATAATATCACATAATTCAAGCTTCTAATTCCCAATCAACAAAGCACAGTTCATTGCAATTGAATCTGAGAAATGGATAAAATTTTAATCATTTGTTAAAATAAACATTTAAATTGGATCATTCAATAAGCATTCATTACTTAAGATTCAATTATCCAATCAACAAAGCACAGTTCATTACAATTGAATCTAAGAAATGTATAATCATTTGTTGAAATAAACACTTAAATCGGATCATTCACTAAGCATTCATTACTTAAACTTCAATTATCCCAACAATAATGGTAGAGAGGAATAACTAACTAACCTGCTTCTCAGCCTCGGCCACCATGGCGGCGGAAATATCGCTGGCGGAAACAACGGCACCTTCTTTAGCTAAAGGAATGGAGAGACAACCGGTGCCACAACCAGCATCGCAAACAGTGACGCCATTCAGTGAGCCATCATCGGTCAACATTTTCATCACATTTTCAACGGTTTTGGAATGCCCTAACCTAATATCAAGCTGGACTTTATTCACATCATCGGTCTCTCCATAAATCTTCTTCCACCTTTGGAAACCAGAATTATTGAAGTAATTCCTAACGACTTCTTTATCGCCCCCGCCGACTTCTTCCGCCTGAAGACGACGTCGGCGTTCCGGGTCAGTGAAGGAGAGAACCGCTGCTAAGGCGGCGACTGAACCTCCACCTATGAGAGCAACAGTGGTGCTATCCAAAACGGAGAGGTCGGTAACCGATGTAGCGGTGGATAAGGGTGGAATGGCCGCGACTGTGGTGGTTGTTACGGTTGTTTTCAGTTTGTTAGGAAGTTTTGGAGGGAATGTAGAGAAGAATCTAGAGTTAGTGTGGAAATGAATGGGAGAAGATAGAGAGACTGAGTACGACATTTTGTTTGAACTGAATTACTTCGATGAATTCCTCCAATTTCTCCGATGAATTCCTTCGCCAGCCGGTGGCGGAGGGGTGGCTACGTGTCTACTGTGAAGGTGGTTTGCTGTAAGTTGTGATTTTATTTTGGTTATATATTCTATCTTGTGGATAGCATGAAAGGATAGCGCTAATCTCCGATTCCATTTTGTAGGGTCCACTCTCTGTTATGCCGTGTTTGGTTTCGCACACTTTCTTTTTTAAGGATAAACTGCCTCATAATTCACGGTTAATTTTTTATTTCACCACTTAACTAAAAAAATTATAATTTAATTATTAAATAATTTAAAATTTTTTTTATTTAAGTCATTATATTATTAAGATAGATGTTATATAGTTTTCTCTATTCATATTACTCGAATCAATTAAAATTTTTTTCATCTTCTATAATTAATTTTTGTATGAAATAACTTTTATCACCACGAATCCACAAATAAAAATTTAAATAATTTTTTAATCTCTAACTTAAATTAAAATTTTTAAATAATTTAATAATTAATTTATATATTTTTAATTAAACGATAAAAAATTTATTTATAATTTAATAACTAATGGTATAGTTTAATAACTTATCTATAGTTAATTTTTTCCTACCGTGACAGTATTGGCCAATCACCTGACATCCTCTTATACCTCATTTTTCTTTTTCTTTTCTTCTTAATTTCCGTCTTCTTTCCCTTTTTATTTTCATTTCTTAATTTTCTTTCTTCTGTCAAAAACCCATTTGCATCTTAAAATGCCCATTTGCCTTCTTCTTTTGCCTCTCTTTACAGTCTTCAGCACTGAAGAAGATGAAGCAATCCTAATTTCTCTAATCCATTTCATTGTTTCATTCCTCCTTAACCCCAAACCTACAAAATCCCATCACAACAAAACCCCCAAAGCACAAGCTTTAAACCCCATTATCCACACCTTATCAGTGCAAACACAAAAAAGATGAACCCTAACATCCCAAAAAGCAAATTGTAAGACCCAAATTTTGCCCGGGACCCAATAAAACCAAACCCGAATTAAACCTAGCCTATTATCCAGTTACAAGCCCAAACCCAATTTTGGCCCAACCTACTCCACCACCTTTGTTGGCCACCCACCTTGGCCACCAACTCCACCACCCTTGGCCACCTAAACCACCCCAACCACTCCACTTGTAAAATTTGGCTATAAAAGCCATTCAAGACTTTGTTTTAGGGGGTTTGGTTTTTGGAGGAGGATTGTTCTTTGTTTTGGAGGAGGTTTTTTGTTTTTGGAGGTGTTTTTTGTTTTTTGGAAAGAAGGTTATTTTGTTTCTTGGAAAGGCTAGTTTTGAAGATTAATCAAAGACCAAAGCAAAAGAGGTTTCTTTTGTCTATTCTCATCTTTAGTTCTTTGTTTGTTTATTGTTTTCCTTTCAATTTTATTTTGTTTTTTTATATAAAGTAAAAATAAAAGTAAGAAGTTTACCCATATTTTCATTACTGAAAAAGTTTTTTTTGAGGTCCCATTATAGATGTCTGATTGGTATAGATGTGACCTGTGGGGTCCATGACTGAAGTAAAGCCGGACCAACGGCGGATTTAGAAAAGAGGAGAAAGAGAGTTGAGAGCTTTGTTTTATTATTTTATTATTTTTACTATTATTTATATTATTATTATTATTTCTCATGTATATATTATTATTTATATTATTATATTATATATGCCTCTCCATATTTATTTATATTATTACTATCATTATTGTTACTTCTATTATTTTTATTTCTAACTACTATTATTATATATATATATATATATGTATTATTGTTTGTATTATTATTATTATCACCCTATTGTTATTACTTTACTTTTGTATTCTAATATATTATTAATATTACTCATATTTTCATTATTTTTGCTATTACTATTATTATTATATATTAGTGTATATTTTATGTATATACATATATATATATTTATATATAGTATTGTTTTTATTACTTTAATTTAATATTTTTATTATATTTGCTTTTTGTATTTCTATATTTATTATTATTATTATATAGTAGTGTGTATTTCTATTATATACATATATATATATTTATATATAGTATTATTGTTTACTTTACTTTAATATTATTCTTATTATCATTATATCCAACCCAATAATAATTCTTTCATAAAGTAATATTCGTATTTGGTAATTCGAGACAATCGTGCCCTAACTTATTGGGTTTCGATTTTTCTCCTTTAACCTAAATAACGGAATATTCTTTTAAATCATGACATGAGTTTTGAAAATGCTTATTCTCGGAGATACGAGGTGTTGTGCCCTAACTACTGGGTATGGCATTTTGTTACCTCGAAATAAGATTTTTGCAAGTAAAGGCAATATTCGGTGTTTGGGAATTCGAGGAAACGTGCCTAACTTCTGGGTTTCGATTTTCCTCGTTCACCTTAACTAACTGAATAACCTTTTGAAATACACAATTTTTATATAAAAGGCAAGCTCGCTCTCGAAAATTCAAGATGTCGTGTCCTAACTTCTTGGATGTGACCTTTTATATTGTGAGACGAGAAGGTCCTTAACATTTGAACATTTTCTTTACAAAGAGGATCGTATTTTAAATTCTTTCAAGTTTTCAAATTTTCGACACTAAGACACTAATTAATCAACTAGGTACCAATTTTGGGCGTATCGAGGGTGCTAATCCTTCCTCATGCGTAACCGACTCCCGAACTTATTTTTTGATTTTCGTAGACCAAAAATTATCGTTTTAGTAAATCTTAACTTTTATTAAAATGATTAACTTAAGGTGATCCGATCACACCTAAAAAGATTGGTGGCGACTCCTGTTTTCGTTTTTTTTCTCCAAGTCCATACCCGTTTTTTTTTTAAAAAATGGTTACGACACAAATCACTACTTATCTCTTTCCTAAACAAGCAAAGAATACAATACCTTAAAATTACTAAGAACCCTAAAATTTTCTTGTCGTTTATTCTTCGAGTTGTTGGTTTTTTCCATCATTTAAATATTACTTCCTTGAAGTCGTTCAAAAACTTAAGCCCTCATTCATATGCAACAACTAAAATTTGAATGATCAGATCCAACGGTTGAAGTAAGATCTTGAGATTCGAAGCCAAAATTGAGACCAACTCAAGTGCGAGCTTAGTTGATCCGTGAGACCCATTTCTTCTTTTGCTTATTTTTCGCGCAAATAATTGGTTTTTGGATCTGGGTTTTGGGTGAAAGAACAGAAGAAATAGTGAAAATGGGAGATTTCCATGAACAATTGAAAGTTTGAAGAGAAATGGTGGATTCGAGAAATGGGTTTAAGAAAATATTGGTGTTGTAGTGAAGGATTAGGGATTTGAATTGAATGCTCTTCTCTATCGTTCTTGAAAATGGATTGGTAAAACAAGAAAAAACAAAAAACAAAATGAAAATTTGAAAAATAAAATGGAACTTATAAAGTTAATATTTTATATTGATTTTCGATTTTTTTTTTTGAGATAAAAAGGAGGAAGAATTTATGGCGGATGAGCGATTGAGCTCCATCATGAATTTTTTTCTCCTTTTTTTTCAAACTTTATGTGGCTTATTAAAGCCCTATTATTTGTATGATAATTCAAAAGCTTGAACCATATAAAAATTAGAAAAAGAAATGAAAATGGAAATTTGGGTGTCGGAAAAGTCGGGCTTTGTGGGTTAGTTTGAAAGGGGAAAGTTTTGGTGGCATGAGTTTTTACTGAAGAAAGAAGGGATGAAGGAGTGTAGAAGCAAAAAGGGAAGAAAATGAGGGAAATAAAAAGAAATTTAGGTACAATAGGACACCTTGTGCAAAAAAGTTTAGGTATTAATCCGAAATATGAAAAAGTTATAAGTATTAATTTGGAAAAAGTGAACAAATTTTAGTACTAATTTTATATTTAACCATAATTTTTTTTATAATTAGATGATTATTCATATAGTTTACCCAAATATCAATTGGTTACATGTTTTAAGTTTTTAGACTTTTGTTTTAGTTGATTAAAAAATGCTAGCACCTTTCCAAAGGGATTTGAGTTTTGCACCAGTCTTCTTATGCCTTGGAACATATGTACTTATTTGATTAAATTTTTTACTTTAGATATAATGATAAATGTTCATTTTAAAAAAAATGAAATTCTATTGTGCAAACTTTGATATATTTTCTAAATGATTTTCTGATTTGTAAAACATTATGATATGATATAATGATGGTGAAAATTTCTTTTCCAAGTTTGAGCACACCTCAATCATACATACTTTCGGGTAAGGAAATAAATGTGCGGATGGTCTTGCTCGTCTTTGAAGTAATCTTAGAGACCCTTTTTAATTGAACATCCTATTTTCTTGCTCAAACAATAGTGCAAATGTGTTTGCGTTTGTGTTTAATTATTTTGAAAATCTATGCATATGTTTAATTCTATCTGATTATATTAAGCCTTTCTTGTTGGCTGAGGCCAGGGCTTTTTTGCTATATTGTATATTATTTTAAGTTTAATAGTTGTTCATTTTCTCAACCCAAAAAAAGCTGAGACTTGAAACATGAAACATTTTGAATATTTGTAAAAACATTTTCTTTTCGAGCTTTCAAACATTTTACAAAAGCTTCATCATTCCCTAATTCTCTCTTTTCTAGTTTTATTTTATTTTTATTTTTAAAAGTTATGCAATAACATTTTACCTTTTATTTTGTCTTTCTTTTCAAATTATAATACACAGGATTTAATGTGTCATTTAACAATTTTAGTAATTAAAGAACCTAATTGATATAACCTCAATAAATTGAGGATACAATTGAAATGTCTAAAGTTTTTGGGACTAATTTAATATGAGGGTCATAGTTTGAGGACTTTTGATGGATTTAACCCACATCATATTTATCTGCCATACGCGCACTATCGTATCTGTGCAAAAGTAACGAAGCAAACGGTTCGAATCAGGCCCAATCTCAACAAAGATTACCCGACCCAATCAAATCCCCTGCAAAGAGGCCCAGCATAGGCCTATGAAATCGAGATTGGTGGTGCTTCAAATCTCAGACGGCTGTCTACGGTGAAACGCCATTCTTCATTACCATTAGATTAATCCAAGGTAACGCCATCGGTACTGTCAAAATTTATAGATCTCCACACTTGGTTTGCTCGCCGGTAAAATGCCTTCATATTTTTTGGTTGAATTTTTTCTGTCACAAATCTGCCAAAAACCTCTGTCATTTTCGTTATCACATGCAGTCTTATTGTTGTCTTTTTTTTTTTTTTATCGAAGGTGTTATGGCGAAGGTTAACGAAGCAGCGGCGATGGAAATTGATGATCCAAATTCAAACATTTCTGACCAGATCAGCCCTAAATTCTCAATCAATGGTTTGTTTTTTGATGTTTCTTTATAGAATTTTTAACTTCAACAATTGCATCACCTGTACTAATTTGTTAGCGAGATTGTATGTTCTGTTTGATTTGTTTCTTGTTTATTTGAAATTATATATAAAAAAAATTGGCTTCCTTTTCAGTTTTGCAACTTCTTAAGTCTGCTCAGATGCAACATGGATTACGACATGGAGATTACACTCGTTACCGGTAAATTCACTTTGAAAATGATTACAAAATTATGGAAATGTTTTATATTTGGACATTGTTAATATTTAAACGAATAATGTTGGGACTGCAGGAGGTATTGCACTGCTCGTTTGAGGAGGCTGTATAAATCATTGAAGTTTACACATGGCCGTGGTAAATACACCCGAAAAGCCATTTCGGAGTCCACAGTCACTGAAGTGAGGTCAGCCTTGTTAATTTGCTGTAATTTGACAATTTTTTACAATATGGAAGTTGCTTATATTTTCGCTTTACAAGTGCTTATTTCTTTGTGTTTGTGCAGACATGGTTAGAGGGTAATTATTGGTGTTGTGTTGCTTGTGAAGTAATAGTTAGAACATGTTTTAGAGTTTCTTGCATTAACATGTCTGGTTTTAAATTGTTTGCTTTAGAAGCTTTTTGTATTGCAAGGGATTGGTTGGTCTATGCTGTATGTACTCAAGTTACGATATCTTTTCAAAGCTTACAGTGTTACTTTGATTTGATGTGAAATAGGTTTCTTCATGTGGTTCTGTATATGGCAGAGAGAGCTTGGAGCCATGCCATGGAGAAACGACAGCTTCCAGATGGTCCAAATGCACGCCAGCGTATCTATTTGATTGGTAGATTACGCAAGGCAGTCAAATGGGCTGATCTCTTTTCACATTTGTGTTCTGTCAAAGGAGATTCTAGAACATCTTTAGAAGCTGAGGTTGGTTTGCAATTTTATTGTTATTTGTACATCTACAATCTTCAACCCACTTTTTTGGGTCTTAAGGAAGAAATGAAAAAGCATAAAATAGTTACGTGCGTACATTATTTCTTTTAAATCTCTTGCTTTTTTCTTTTGTTATCTTTGGTTAAATGGTGTGTCTTTTGAGTTGTGTAAAGGTGTAAATGCTTTTAATTAGTATGTAAATTATTGCTTATGCCTTACAATAGCATCACAGTGAGCTTAATGAATTTTTGCTTTCTGATTGAGTTTGCTATTTCTGGATGTTAACTATGCTTGGAGCATAGACTTTGTACTTGTCGTGGACAAGTGAAGCTAGGGATGTCTGTAAATCTATGTTTATCTTAATCAAATTTACAATTTTGTTTCCATGAGCCTTAATTTACTCCAGTGTTTGCCGTTATTTTGTATTGTTTTCTTTATGAAGCATGACTGTAATTCTTTGCAGTTCATCTTTTTTTGATTTTTTCTTTCTAGGCCTATGCGTCCTATATGAAAGGGAATTTGTTGTTTGAACAAGACCGGAATTGGGACACTGCATTGAGGAATTTCAAAAGTGCCAGGTTTGTGCTCGTCTCCAATAGTATCCTGACATAGAAATAATAAAGTAACATGTTCAAGTAGATGGCTAATATTTTTGCTTGATCTCATGCTCCTATCCTGTGTCAAAAGGAAAAAAATCAATATCCTTCGTAATACTTTACCCAATAGTTGTTTTGTCGGTTCTAGCACAAAAGGCTGACATCTTTGATTATGTTGCAGGTCGGTTTATGAAGAACTAGGGAAATATGGAGATTTAGAGAATCAAGTCTTGTGTCGTGAACGGGTTGAAGAACTCGAACCTAGTATTCGCTACTGCCTTCACAAAATTGGAGGTTCAAATTTGCAAGCTTCTGAACTTTTACAGATTGGTGAAATGGAAGGTCCTGCATCGGACCTTTTCAAATCAAAGCTAGAGGTAAGTTCTTTTCTGTGAATAGGAATTAATGAGGCATTGGTAATTTCATTTTCTTTACCATGAATAGTGCTGCCTGTATTAAGTTTTAGTGAGTCACTGCTTATTTTTCTCCTAACTTGCTACCTGCCTGCTTGGCTAAGGAATTAATCTGTTATAGTGTAAATGAATCAATTCTTCTAAAAATTTGCTTTCCAAGTTAGCAAGAACTTGTTCCAACCGTTTACCACCTTACCAAAGGTGAAGTGGTGAGAATAGATAGTTGCTTTCTGAATTATAACACATCATTTCTTTTGATATTCGTTCGATTGGAACAAACTAATCATTTGTTCAGAAATTTTGATAAGATGTTTGAACTATCCTTTTCAAACTTCAAGCTGATCTTTTGTCTGCAAACATTTTCATCTATGGTCGAAAACCTTTGGCTGCTTTTTACGACAAATTAGTTATGCACTCCTCAAAGTTTGTATAAATGATAATTTCTTTTCTTAGAAGAATGCCCATTTGTATTATATCTGTTGGAATTGGTTGTGCTCGTCCTAAGAGCTCATCAGATAACTGTGCAGGAAAGGGAGAGGGAGGGGGATAATAACTTTTGTCCTTTCTCTTTATTCTGCAGATGGTTTTGTTGGTTACATTGATGTCTTATACTATCCTGATTTGCAGGCCGTTATGGCGGAGGCAAGATCACAACAGGCTGCATCTCTGACAGAGTTTCATTGGCTTGGCAATAGATTCCCAATTACTAATGCAAAAACTCGGGTTGCTATTTTGAAAGGTTTGCCATTAGCTTTTCCTGTGAATGTCAGTAATGAGGTTAGCGTGTTTATGGCTCATATTAAAAATCAAGACTGAAAACCACTTGGAAGTTGTTATGGTAATCTATGATTGACCTATATATTTTCTTAAATTATGCATAAACTACTGACAACTGAAGAATTATGGGTGTGGTTTTGATTGTCAAATATCTTCTGTTTCAGATGAAAACAAAAATATTCACCTTCCTTAGTCCTCTCTTCTTCACCCGAGATCCATTAAATGCCAAATTTGAACATAGTCAATATATTAAGCTTTCATTTTATTGGCACTTAGAGTCAGTATTTGCTCTTAATAATTTTTTTTTTGCATTTTATTTTTCAATTTTTTAGCTCATTGCTTTAATGACTCATCCTAGCACCTAAACCAGACTTAAATTGCAGTTGAAGCTAGCTTTCAAATTTCTGTGCTGCACTCCTTTCTGCTTCTCTCTTCTTTGTCTGCTAGATTTAAGATGTAGCCAATTCTAGCAGTAAAAATTTCTAGCTTCAGTTGAATTCAGTGTCACAAATCATGTTTTTTTCATTAATTGTAGATGTGAAAAAAGCACCTGTGTGGTTGAAACTTTTTTATTCTTGTTTTCTGGTTATCCTTGTGACCCTTCAAGTTGGTTAAGAGGACATATGGCCTAAATTTATACTTTTCCTGTGTGCAAAATCTGCAGCCCAAGAACTGGAAAAAGATTTACATGGCCCTTTAGCCGATTCACTCTCAGCTGAGAAAAGACTAGTAACTTTTGATAAAGTTTTTACAGCATATCATGAAGCTAGGAGCTGTATCCGGAGTGACTTGGTATGAAGTGTTAATTTGTAGTGTTGCTTTCTTTCCGTAGAAATTGTGTACTTCTCATTTCTTTTTTCCTTAGTACTATTTCTTAGTAGGATTTAAAAGTTGCAATTATTTCCAAACTCTTGATTTCCAAATCACTTCTTTGAGGCTGATGTTGATGATTTAGCATACACTCTAGGCCAGTGCAGGTAGTGCTGAAAATGTGAAAGATGACTTAAATGGTCTGGATAAGGCTGTTAGTGCTGTTCTAGGTCAACGAACAATTGAGCGCAATCAGTTGTTGGTTAGCATTGCAAAGAGCAAACTTACAAGACGTCGTGATGACAAAAACGAGAAAGTCACCAAGCCTGAGGAGTTGGTCCGCTTATATGATCTTTTATTACAGGTGAGGAAGGGGATATCTGTTTTTGGCATGCGTTCCTTTCCAGGAAAAGAAGCTTGTACTAATTCTTAGTTCGCTTAATTGATGCTATTTGGCAGAATACAGCTGATCTATCTGATTTAGTTAGTTCTGGAAGAGATAGAAAACCTGAAGAAGTGACCTTTGCTGAAGAGTGTGAACTTAAAAGTTTGGCCTTCCGAGCTGAAAGGTTAATTTCTCTTACATAACTCTATAAAGTCTTCCTTTTTATTGGGTAGCATATTTATGCTTAAATATCTGCATCAACCAGTTCTAAATAATATCCTTGTTCTCCTTTTCCAAGAAAATAAAATATTATTTTTGACCTCTGGATGATGACATTCTGCAGTTTTCTCCAGTTTCTTCATTTGAAGGATTTTTCTCCTTCGTGGTGCTATTAGGAGGAATGAAATAGAATCGTTAATTTCCTGCATTTCAAATGATGAAATTAAGTTGACTTAGAAGTGATTCATTGTTTTTTAACATTAATTTCGGGTGCATTACTACAAGAGGTTGCCTTGTGAAACTGATGCATGGACCTCTGGATTTCTTTGCAGGTGCTTCTACTTGGCAAGATCATATAGTTTAGCTGGAAAGAGATCCGAAGCATATGCGCTATACTGCCGTGCTCGCTCTCTCGCCGAGAATGCCCTATGGAAGTTTCAAGCTCATAGTAAAACCGATCAGGTGTCTATATTTAATAGGGTTCGCCTTCCCCACTATTTTTGGTATATTTTCTGTGTTAAACTGCTGAATGCATGTATATATGCAAATGACGTGCTTGACACTTGCAACGTTTTCTTTAGCACTGTCTCTTAACTTTGGGTTCAGACATCTGATCCGTATTTAGTTGGTACCTTTATATTATTTACAGGTGATGATCAAAGAGTTGAAGACTTTATATGATGAATGCCGATCTTACAGTTGCATAGAGCATGCAACTGGAATTATCGAGGAGGTGAAAGCTCCTGAGAATCTTTCAAAGAAAATATCTACTATATCACTAACTGGAGCTGACAAGAAGGTATAATTTATATTTAAAAAGTTTCCTATTTACATGATGAGTTCTCAAGTAGTCAATCAGTTAGGGATGGCAATGGAAATTGCAGAGTCAGATATTTGTGGATATTTGACTTACTTTTTTGCATATTCAAATATTGCGGATTCGGATTTGAATAAATTATTTACCATCCATAGTGGATTGGAGCGGATGTGGATATTAACCCTTCGATATTCATTATCCAGAATTTCAAATATGCTCTACTTTTGGAGATAACGAATTCAGATATCTGTTATCTGAATCCGCTTTACTTTTGTGGGTTACGGAGCCAGATTCAGATATCCAAATCCATTATCCATTTTATTTTTGAAAAACTTTTGGACTTGCTATACTAAAATATTTAGTGGATTTTTATATCCTACAGATAATTGAATTAATTCCGATTTGGATTCCAAATAATAATACTCGTAGATTTAATGCAAATATTAAGCAGATTTGCATATTTAGATTTGGATTTTGTAGAAATTGCATAATACGACCCACTGGCATCCTTAACTAATTTTGAATCCTATAGAAATTATCACGATAACATTTATTTCCATTGTTGCATAAACTCCTTCGTTCATGATAATTTGTTTTGCTTATGATCCCGATTTTGCTACATTGTTGTAATGATGCTGCTTTGGAGTGGTTCAGGTGGAAAAATACCTACTCGAGAAACTCGATCTCTACGAGTCCGCAATTAGTGAGTCAAATGTGAAAGCTGTTCCGCGTATAGAACCCTTCCCGCCGGCCTTCCAGTCAATACCCCGTAATCCAATCGTTTTAGACTTGGCTTATAATGCCATTGATTTCCCATCTATAGAAAACAGGATGAAGAAAGACAAGAAGGGTTTCATTAGTAGGCTTTGGGGTTGAGTTACAGTTCAAGGTAAGATTTGATTTGAAAGGAATAGAACCAAAAATTAAAAACCGCTTTCTTTTCACATGCTTTTGACTTTTGACGTTTGACTTCATGATTTGGTTAACTGCAAAATTTTGGTATTTAGACTGAGATGATGTGAAATATTTTGGACAGTAAAAAATCGTTTTTTTTTTTATTTGGATGATTTTCAGATTCGGATATTAGTTTTATTGTATCTGATCGGAATTTCCTTAAATTTGAGATCTGAATCCATTTTATTTTAGTTTAGATATCTGAATTTGTTTTGCTTGTATGGATAATAGATTTTGACTGATCTTACAGATTTAATTTTTGTTTAATTTTGAATTATTATTTTGTTAAGCCAATATTTTTATCTTCAAATGCAGTTTTGGATGGAAATATTTAAATAGATGTTTTACCATGTAAAATTAAAGGGATAAATATCACAATTATATAGGAACTTTGATCTAATGTATAATGTCATATATGAATTTTGATTTTATGAAATTTGTATTTGATTCAATTTTTATTAGTAACTAACTAACATTATCGATATATTATGTATATAAACAATTATATTAATTTAATCTGAAAATAAATAAATGTATTTATTAATTTAAATGTATACAGTTAAATTAAAATTAATTCTTTTGTACTTACAATTGAAGTTAAAATTAATTGACTAAAATTTATATATAAATTCGGTTTTATCCTTAAATTAAAATTTTATAAAATACATTAGTGGATCATGTTTTTAATTCTTATTTATCATCTAACATTAAAATTCTCACAGCCAAAAAACGGTAAAGTTTCTTAAATATTTATATTGAATTTTCTAACTATTTTCCTTTTGAAATTTATTTCAACTATATATTTAAAATTGGAATATTTTTTTAATGTTATTTTAATATTTAAAATATGATTTATATGTATTAAATTTTATGAATAATTTATATTAATTACTTAAAAATATTTAATCTCATATTTAATAAATCAAAACATGAATAATGAGTTACAATCAATTAATTTTTATATTTTTATTATAATTCAAGTTGATAGATTTCATATATAATAATATTAGTGAATTTAAATATTATTTAAATGTATATTATATATTTTACACATTTTATATGATTAATATTTTTATAGAAGGTCTTCCCTTAGGCGATGGGCAATTGGGCCTCTAAACTAACATGCCTGAAATGGGCTTATGGATCTTGTACCACTCTAATCAAAATCATTATAAGCTTTTAATGGTGGTGGAGAATAATAGGATTCATGCAAATTATAAACTCAATTTTTCTCTTCATTTCTTCCTCATTTTGTTCCATCTTCTTTTTTTTTTTTTTTTAAAAAAAACCTTAAATCAAACCCTAAATCCGTTAAGGTTAAAAAACTCTACAAACACTAAAACATGTTTTTAGATAATATTAAAAAAATAATAATAATAACAGATACATGTCCTTCATTTAATTTTTGTTGTGAAGTTAAAAAAAATTACTAGGGACTTTGGTAAGTAAAATTGTGAAGTTGGGTAAGGGAAGAAAAAAGTCTCCAAATTGAGGCAAAGTAAGTGAATTTGGGTGTACGTATGAGATTGGATTCTTAAAGGTGTGATTAAGAGAAAGGAAAATGTGGAGGACCATTTGGTCTATTGTTCCAATAATACAATTACCATTGCCTAACCTTTTTTTTCTCCTCCTTTAAAAAGGAGAGAGATAATGGTCCAATATTCTCTACCAAACATTTGCCTTTCCTTTTATTGATAACATGAAGCTTGCATTGCATGCTTCATCAACTATTTCTCTTAGTAAAAAACTAAGTGGCATCAATGCATTCAAAATCACCCAATTTTTTCTTCTCCAATACACTTACCAGCATTTTTCATCAAGTATAAGATTATAGGATAATACTTGGTGTAGGATCAAATTTATGCTCGGGCCCAAAGCTCACAAACCCAAACCCAAATACACTACACAGCCCAACTAATTTATACCATGACCCAATACAAGAAACCATCCACTACCTCCTTCACCCCCACACCCTACTAAATCACCCCACTAACTCCATCACCCCACTAAACCATCCACTATCTCCATCACCCCACTTGCCTATAAAAAGAAAGGGCAATCAGTTGTAAATCACCCCACTTGCCTATAAAAAGAAAGGGCAATCAGTTGTAAAAGTTGGCTATAAAAGCCATTCAAAACTATTGTACAAGGGGGGAGTTCTTTTTTGGAGATTAATCAAATATCAAAGCAAAAGAGGTTTTTTTTGTCTATTCTCGTTTTAAGTTCTTTGTTTGTTTATTGTTTTCCTTTCAATTTTATTTTGTTTTCTTATACGAAAGTAAAAATAAAAGGAATAAGCTTACCTATTTTAGAATTACCGAAAAATATTTTTTTGAGGTCAAATTGCAGATCTGCAGTCCGTCGGCAATGACCGTGGGGGTCCGTGACGAACAAGGCCGAACCGATGGCCGGATTTAGAAGGAAGGGGGAGAGTGTTATTTTTAATATTGTTGTTATTGTTGTTATTATTATTATTATTATTATTATTATTATTATTATTATACTTATTTTATTCTTATTACTACTATTTTGTATATATTTATCATCATTATTGATTTATTATTATTATTAGAAACATATTTTTATTTTTATATTATTATTTTATTAATATATTATTATTATTATCTTCTATTTTGTTGTTGTTATTATTATTTTAATCGTTATTACTATGTTTATGGTTATTGTAGCATTATTCTATTATTACTATTATTATAGTTAATTAATTCTACATTTTCATTACCCTATATATTTTCTTTTTATATTTATTTTATCCCTCCATATGTATATATGTTATCGTTTTCACATTATTATTTTTATGTATAGATCCTTTCTTTATCTATGTATATATATATATATTATATTTTCATATATACAATTTATTTCTTTTGAAGATCCCGTTTTAAAACTATACTCTGTCTATTTTGACTATTTTCTTATTATTAATATGTGTATTATAGGAATCCTTTTTCCTATTTTCTTTTGTTTTATATATTTATATAATTGTTTTTATTTCTTTTGTTTGTACCATTATTAACATGTTACCACTACCATTTTATTATTTATCATTAAATCTTTTTTTTGCCACTATGTTTTATTGTTAATATGCATCGTTCAGCTTATTATGGTAATATTATTTGCATGTGACATACCATTATTTTCGTTTTTTTAAATTTTAATTGCCCAAATTAATTTATTCACAGATCTATTCTCAATTGTTTTTAAAATAATGGCAATGTTCGGTATTTAAAGACTTCGAAGAATCGTGCCCTAACGTATTGGGTTTTGCTTTCTTTGTTTGTCTTGAATATTCGGATATCCTCTTACCAGTTCACTCTAAAAAATTTTCAAAATAAAGGCAATGGTCGGTATTTAAAGAATTCGAAGAATCGTGCCCTAACGTACTGGGTTTCGCTTTCTTTGTTTGTTTTGAATATTCGAATATCCTCTTAAGGTTAAAACGCACGTTTAAAAGGCAAGCTCACAATTGAGGGTAAAAAATCTTGTGTCCTAACGTACTGGATGTAATGTTTTACCTTGAGGTGAGATGGTTTTTAATACACATTTGACTTACCTAAATGTTTTAAAAGCCAATAAAAGGAGGATCGCGTTTTGAACTCTGTCCAAATATTTAATTTTCGACATTAAGACACTAAATAATCAATCAAGTACCAATTTTGGGCGTGTTGAGGGTGCTAGTCCTTCCTCGTACGTAACTGACTCCCGAACCAGTTTTCTATTTTCGCAGACCAAAATCGTCGTTTTGGAAAATTTATTTATTTCTTAAAAACAACCGTGTTTTGAGGTGATCCAATCATACCCTATTAAAAACGATTGGTGGCGACTCCCAACTTTTCATTTTCAAAAGTCGATTTTCCGTTTTCAAAAAAACGGTTTCGACACTTGGTATACTGGCAGTGGAGTCTTTAATCTCCATAATTAGGGTTGGGGATGATGAAAGTACCCTATATGTAATACCCCTACCCGTATTCATTGCCGGAATAGGGTACGAGGCATTACCGGAGTTTACGAATTAATTTTTTTTTTATATTCAATATAGCCCTTTTATAAATATCTAACCTTCCCTGTAATATTAAATCGAGACCAATCCACATCAACCAAATCAATTCAACATATTTTCATGATAGATTCATGCATTTATAAAAGATAACGTCATCACATATCTATAACTGTGTTTGTTAACCATACTAATGGCTAACTTTACATTCATTTCACGTTAACATTTACTTTGTTAGCTTATACATGCCATTGATTTCCAAAATAAAGTTTCTTTATATACCGAAATCCGAGGTTGATGATGTGATGTGTCTCGACCAAATCCGACCTCAGAGCTCTTAACACTACAAAAGCAGGGAAAAAGGAAGCGGGTAAGCACTTTGTGCTTAGTAAGCTCGTGTAACAAGAATTATACTTACCTAATATTTTCAATACAATATAATAAACATTCATATATCCATTCAATGCATTATTACCCTAACATGCACAAACTCAACATTCAAGTTAGTACAATAATTTCCATGTATCAATAATATATACCATGATTGATGAGCTCTTCAATACCATGATTTCCATTTCCTTGTTATTTTTCCATATTTATCCCGTTGAATTTATCGAAATTTCGATGGATTTTCAGAGGTACACTTTTAGTGTACAATTTCGGGTCCGTCAATTCATATTCATGTGCGCACATTTCCATTTCAGAGAGCACACTCCCGCGAACCTCAACCTTGCAGCGGGATTACCGGTCGAGCTAAATCCTCGCAATATAAACTCATAGAGTATTGTCGGGATTACCGGTCAGGCTAAATCCCACAACGACAATTACTCTAATGAGCTTGGATCTGAATTACCAGTCGAGCTAAATTGAGACCCTAATTAGGATTACCCGTTCGGGCTAAATCCATTTTACACATATTCTTCGGAGGGCTATATCGGATAGGATCACCCGTCCGGCTAGATCCTTTTACCGTCAATTCCTTTTCGAGATCCATCGAATTTTCCTTTCATTCAACCGGATTTCTTCCCATTTTATCAAATATATCAATGTTTCATTAATTTTCATACAATGAACACTCAAATCATATTCTCATCAATAACATACAATCTCAAGCATTTCAGAATATAAGTCAAGTTACACGAACTTACCTTGATACTTGTTTGTAAACAGTAAAAATCTATTAATCCCGAACTTTTTCCTTTCCTCGATCTAGCTTCGTATTTTAATCTTCTGGATTTAAATAAATAAATTTAATTATCAATTTAATACATTTCATGTTCATATGCAACATTCTCTATAATTCAACTATTATTTATAGTTCATTCAAAGCTGTCTACTTGAGTCATAGTCACTAAATTATTTATAACTTGAGCTACGGAACTCCAAATTAAGATCCGTTAATTTTACCTGAAACTAGACTCATATATATTTTTACCATAAAGTTTTCAGAATTTTTGGTTTATCCAATCAGTACAGTTTATTCTTCAAAGTAACCCCTGTTCTGTTGTCTAACAGTTCTGACCCTTCTTCACTAAAAATAAATTATCTCTTTATACAGAATTCAAATGATGTTCTTGTTTGTTTTTATTAAAAATAGACTCATTCATAATTCTAGACATATAAATTTAAGTCCCTAATTATTTTTATTCATTTTTTTATAATTTTTCAAATTCAGAACAGGGGAACCCGAATTCATTCCGACCTTGTCTCACAAAATTCATTATATCTCAAAATTTACAAATCCATTGCTTACAATATTTCTTCTATGAGAAACTAGACTCAATAAGATTTAATTCCATATTTTTTTCATCTTCTAATTCGATTCCTACAATTTTTGGTGATTTTTCAAACTTAGTCTACTGCTGCTGTCCAAACTGTTTTAGTGCAAGCTGTTTATTACCATTTTTCCCCTAAGCTTTTAATAAATGATAATTTCGTCCCTACTCAATTAGCCTATCAATTGAGCTGATTTTTCTCAATTAACATTTTATTATATCACCTTAAACTAGTTTACAACCTTTAGGAATCAGAATTTCAGCAATAGACTTTAATTCCAAACATTTTCACAATTAGGTCCCAAAAATCAATTTCCATTGAAATTGCCTAATAAAATCATCTCATAAACAAATTAAAGCTTTAATTTCATTCTATTTCATCATAAACTTACAGCACTCAACCATGGTGACTTTAAATTTCATCCATGAAATCAAAAACTAATGAATTTAATAGTAGGATCTAGTTGTAAAAGTCTTAGAAACACAAAAATTACAAGAAAAAGGAAAGGATTAACTCACTTGGTCCAAAAATTATGAAATACCAGCTTAGAGAACCCTCCTATGGCGTTTTTAGCTGCTGGAATTGAAGAGAAATGAAGAGAAATCTAGATATTTCCTATTTAGTCCTAATTTTATTTAGTTAATTTTGCAATATTCCAATTTTACCCTTAATGTATCAATTTTTCCGATGATTTCATACCCTTGCCGTCCAGCCCAAATAACTTTTGGGTCTAATTCCCTTTTATATCCTTTCTCATTAGACTAATAAGCTATTTAATCACTCTAGCAACTTTTACACCTATTACAATTCAGTCCTTTTCATTTAATTGACTACCCAAACATTAAAATTTCCTAACGAAATTTTAATACCACATTAATAACATTTCATAAATATTTATAAAATTATTTTTGACTCGGTTTTACGAGATAGAGGTTCCGATACCTTATTTTACCCAATTTCTTCAATAATTTCTTTTTCTAACTAATCACTAAATTGATAAAATTTTCCTATCAATATTTTCATACGATTTTCCTATCATATAAAATTTCAAGCAAAAATATTGAAATAAATTTCTCTTTAAATCGGATTTGTGGTTACGAAACTACTGTTCCCATAACATTGAATTTACGCCATTACACTATATGCAGAAACGAAACCAAAACTTTGTTTTTGGGGGCAAAGTTAAATTATAAAATTTTAAAGGGATTAAATTATAATTTTATTTTTGTATGAACTTATTATTTTAAAATTTTAAAGAGATTAAACTAAAAAATTCATCTTTTAAGAGATTAAAGTGTATTTTTACCATTATACTAACTTACAATTTTAAAAACTTCAAGAGACTAAAATAATAAATTTCTATTAGGGCTAGGGCTTTGTCTATCTCTTTTGACGTCGTACTTAACAAAGGTGCAGTAATATATTTAAAAAATAAAAATATAAAAAATTATCATTTAACTCTATTTGTGGAGTTAAAAAATATATTCACAACATATCAAATATTGACCTAAAATTTATTATTACTATTAAAATTTGAAGAGATAAAAGTAAATCTAATTATTATATTTAAGCTGAATAACTATAGTGTCAAAATCTAAGTGAAATTAGCATGAATTTAAGGGGGAGTAATTGGTCGGTTTGATTAAAGCAAATCGAAAATTTTATACTTTAATGATTAACTGAATTGCTTAGGTCCTAACGAGCATATTTAAGATAGGTGGTTGAACCCTTTTTTTTTTTTTTGCATAATGACTTTTTTGGTCCTCTAACTTTATAAAAATATTATTTTAGCTTTTTATTTAAATTTTCACCTCTTTTAGTTCTTTAACTTGCATTTTTTTGTCAAATCACCCCAAAATAGATGAAAAAGTTAACTCTGTTGGCATGGCGCATACATGTGGATTGCCACATAGGTGATGTGTTAACATTTAATTGAATTTTTAATATTTTAATATTTTTTAATGATTTCTAATTTTAAAAAGTAATTTTATAACTTTTTTGAATTTTTTAAAAGTTAAAAAATTAATTTAATGTTGACATGCCATCCGCATGGTAATTCACATATATGCCACATCATTAAAGTTAAAAAACGTTTATTTTTCATCCATTTTGAGGTGATTTGATAATAATAAAAGACAAGTTTGAGAACTATAAAAGGTAAAAATAAATAAATAGAAAGTTAAAATGACTTATTTGTAAAGTTAAAAATCAAATAATAAATTTAGGTTTTGGTTATGTATATTTATAAATAAAATCTTAACACTAACCCTTTTTAAACCAATAAATATTAAAAACTAAGTAGCACATAAATTTGATTATAAAAATTATAAAACTATTTGTTAACCAAAATTAAATTAATCATCATAATACCGAATTAACTTAAACTAATAACTATTAGCCCTACATAAAGTAGGTTACCATTTCTTGCATATGATTTTGATATGATTTTGATGAGAAATTAATGTGAATCTTTTAGTGACGGTTGATCACATTTAATAAATGGTGGGTAGGGTTACCCACAAAATGCTGATGTATAATTTGAGCCAGATCTTGAAGGACTAGAAACTGTACATGTATTTTATTTATTTATTTTTGAATAATTTAGTTCTGATCATATATGTTATTTTTTATAAGATGTCTAGAATTATCTAAAGTCCCTCCTCAACCAATAAATAGGAAGATAAAACGTTTTAGCGCACTCGAATTCACGTCCTCCTACATTGACAAAAATACCCATATTAATCGAAGAAAGACTCAATGACACATGTATTATATTTATTTATATATATATTACTTAATAGTGTTAAAATTTTATTAAATCCAACAATTTCATTTTAAAAATAATTTAAACATCAACTTCCAACAAAGAGTATAGTGTTATATGATATGAGAGTTTGAATGCAATTTCCAATGGCTCCATTCTTACACTCAATTATATATAGGATAAATTTTGTTATTAGTCTTTATACTTTGTGAAAGTTGTGGGTTTAGTCCATCTATTTTAATTTGATCAACTGTAGTCCTTGCACTTTATAAATTGGTCAATTTTAGTATTTGTACTTTTGAATTTTTGAATTTTTAGTCATAACCTAAATAGTATTAGTTAAACATGTTTGGTTAAATTCAATTACTAGTCCTATACTATGCATATAGTTGTAGGTTTAACAATATTCTGTATTTGGAACATTCTAAATCCCTATACTTTTAAATTTTAAAATTTCAATCTTGATGCAAATGGAAATTGTTAATCTATTAATTGGATTTTTAGTGAATAATATGTGGAAATAACAAGTTGACATGACATTACATATATGATAATATGTTTGTTGTGACTGATTTTGGAAATATCAAGACTTAATGAATTTAATAGTTATCGTTTGGTGAGAATTGAAATTTTAAATTTTAAAAAGTATGGGGACTAGAAATGACTAAATTAAAGTACATGAATTAAACCCATAACTTTCATAAAGTATAGGGACCAATAGCAAATTTTAACCATGTATAAACAAGACTATTTATTACAAACTGATAATATGTTACGAGAAAAGCGTATTACTAATATCCATATATTTGTTTTTTATGATTCAATAAAAAAAAATCCTTCCTCGATAAAGCTTTAGTATTGTTGGTTAAGACAGAAACTTTGGATTATTGAGTATTCAAATTGGACTCAAGTTCAAGTACCACCATTTGTAACTGTAACGTGTGGATTTTCAATTTTAATATCTGCATATATCATAGACAGATTTTGTTTGATTTTTTTTTGTTTCTTCTGCTCTATTTGAATTGATTCTACATCATAACTGCTCAAACATCTATTTATATTTAAAAAATTAAAATAAAAACCTAAAACATAATCAAAGTTCTAATGCCAAACCTGAAGATTTTGTTTATGTATCCAATTATAAATCAATTTTTTTTATAAAAACATTATTTCTAAATTTGAAGTAAATAAGATGTTGTTATTAAATTAATGTCGATAATGGCAATATATAACAACTGTAAAGCAAAAAGAAAAGAAAAATAAAACACACAGTTTTTACATGAAAATCCTTTCAGAACCACGGGTAAAGAAAGGAAAAATTACTAATATTGAAAACTGAATGATATAAAAAGAGTTTCAACTATATATATTTAAAGATTGAAAAAATCTATTCTAATCAATGTCAAATAGAAAAAGTGTAGGTCTATACCCTTAAACTCTACACAGATCCCTTTATTTTATCATTATATTTTCTTTAATAAAATTTAAATTACACAACTCTAAAATTATATTTACACATTGTATATGAAAAATATTGTCCTAGTATAAATTTATGTCAAGTAACCTCATGAAGCCTATCTCATGGAAAGATCTAGAAATGAAAAGAATTCATAATTTTAACCTTTTTTTTTAAAATAAGAAAAGGAAAAGGACAAAATAAATTAGAGAAATGGCATTAATGAATTACCATTGTGGAGGAAACTATTTGGATATCACACCATTCACCATTGTCAACATTATGCCAACTTCTTCATTAGTGGTGCCGTTGGTGGGGGGTGGGGGCTTCACTTTTTTTTTTTTTTTCTACCTTATTTATTCATTTATATTTTTAATGTCGTGTTGGATTAAAATTCTTTTGACATAAATTAACCTAATATATTATTATACACAAATAAATATATATTAAATTGTAGTAGGATTATGTAATAAATTTATAAGAGCGAATATAGAAATTTTTTAGGATGGAATTGAATTATGAATTTTTGTGAAATTAAAGTATAATTTTATCTTTTATTAATTTATGATTATATTCATTTTAAGAGAATTAAAAAATTCTTTTTATTTTTATGTAAATAAATATAATTTTATCACATAATAATTTTTATTTGGATGGGAAGCCTCTTGTCTCCCCTCTAAATTTGCCCTTCTAAATATGTTTATGAAAAATTAATAATAAATATTAAATGAGTCTTTAGTTGAATAATAAAGTATGAATATTAAAAATTATCAAAAGCGTTTAAATTCTATTTTATATATTTATATTTTAAAAAACTATAGAATGAGAAAAAAACACCTTCAACATAATATAGTTTATTTTGTAAATGATATTTTCGTTATTACTTAACTAAATTAGTGCATAGTTGACTCGAGAGACAAATTCACTAAAAGATTTAATATTAGTGGAGATGACAAAAATCTCAAGATTATATAATCTACTTTGTAAAATAAATATATTTTTGTTATTACTTAGCTGAATTAGTGCATAATTGACTCGTGACACCAAATTTAGTAAAAGGTGTAATATTAGTTGAGATGACAAAAATACCCTGAACATAATAGAGTTTACTTTGTAAAATAAAAGTATTTTTGTCATTACTTGGCTAAATTAATGCACAGTTGGCTTGTGATACTAAACTCAATGAAAAAAAAGGCATAATGACTTTTTTAGCCCTTCAACTTTACAAAAAAATCATTTTAGCCCTCCATAAAAGCTTTTAAACTTGTATTGTTTGTCAAATCATTCCATAATGGATTGAAAATTTAATGTTTGCTACTTTTTATGATACAGTATCTATGTGGTAGTTCATGTGTATGTCACGATAGTTATTAATTAATTTTTTTTAAAATAAAATATTAAAAAATTAATTAATTATTGATGTAACAATCCACGTGTAAGTCACATTAGTAAAGTTAACAAACGTATCTTTTTCACCTATTTTTGAGTGATTTGATAAATAACGCATGTTTAAGGGTTAAAAGAGATAAAAAAGAAACGAAGGGCTAAAATATTTTTTTTATAAATTTAAAGGGTAAAATAAGTATTATACCAAAATTAATATGAGTAGAGATAAATAAATGCGTGAACAGTTCAACCCTAGTGAAAAGATTGATGAGTGTATGTAATTATTGGCTGATTCATTACCCTAGCAAATAAATAAATTACTAATATTGTAGTTTTCCCAAGCAAGATATCCTAAAATAGTTGTATATTTGACCGAAAACTGGGCATGGAATATCTCCAAAAGTTTGATTCCACTGATAAGGTTCCATGAGATTTTGTCCCCTTCATATCGGAGGTGACCCCTCCTTATTTATTTAAACAATTGGGGATAACTTCAAAACCAAGAGAATTATACTCCCTTCTTACTCTTACAAAATTATTATTTAATACTTCAAACATTATTGGAATCACAATAGTAAGCTAGAAATTTCTTTTACGGAAGGATTAAAATATAAATTTATCATTTATATATTTTAAAAAATAATTTAATTTTTAGAGAGGTCTAAACTGCTACTTGCCCCTCTTGCTCCGCCTTGATCACCATCTCAATAAATCCTTAAGGGAATATGGGTTATCTTTAAAACCCTATTATTGCCTATTGGCACACTAAAAAGGTGTGAGAAAAATATCCTTGATTAAAAATAATTAGAAAGTGTCTATTGTATAATATGAAAAGCTAAAAACTATAGAGGAGATTAGATTAGAGGCTACCATCTACTATTTAAGAATTAATAATCCTATATAGCTTGTGTAGGGTGACTTGTTTCTACTCATTTATTTTTATCTTTTCGGAGAAACCCATGAGAGAAAATGTTGTTAATTAGGGCTAAGTATCATTTATTTTATTTTCCCATTTTTAATTGCTTAACTCTTGGGCAGGGCAGCTATTAATTAACTTTGATTGTAACATATTTGGAATAAATAAAATTATACATTAATTTTGATTCAATGTGTAATTATACACATAAAATTTTAATTATGGTTTAAATGTACACATTTTAAAAATAAATATATCAATTTTTTATATTGGATAAATATAATTATTTCAGTATGCAATATATAAAATAAAATGATGCTATATGAATAATTATGTTAATAATTTGTGAGAATCATATTAAATCAAAATTTCATGTAAAAGATTATACAAAATTAAAGTTCATGTATACAATTATATATTAAACCAAAGTCCATATATAGGTTTGAGATTTATCCCTAACAATTTATATTATTTCATTTATACATATTTAAAGAATATGTGGAGATTTAAGGTAAAACAATTATTCCTAAAAAAGGGTTAAAAATTATTACAAAATATTTATAGAATATATTTCAATTAATTTTAATTATAATTTTTTATATATTAAAATATTTTACCATCCTAACTTGACTTAATTAACAATAAATAACTTATTGCATAAGTAAAATTTTAATTTTAGTTAATTGTTTTAATGTTGAAAATTTTATTCTAATTAAAATATATAAAACTAATTTTTTTTTCAAGAGTGGTATAAAATTATCTCATATTATCAATATATATATTATATACATTAACAAAAGTAAGATGCAAAGTTTTGTTAGATATTATAATGAATTTTCTTTTATGAATAATTATTTTAAAGGCAAAAGAAATATTAAGTTAATAAAATGCATGAGATCTAAATTAAAAATATTTCTAAATTTATCACATCAAATGATAGAACATATAAAATAAAATAAATTAAATTAAAGGGCCAAAACATAATTTTATCATAAATTCAAATAATAATATGCATGTATTAATAGATTAATAAAAAAATTAAAATGATTTGAGGTTGGCTTTCCCCCTACAAGCCCCTTATCTTTGTACTATATTTTTTGATAGATAATTATTGAATATGTTTGCGATGGTTAAGGGTATTCACCGTTTTGGACGTGATTGATTTGGGTTTAAATTGCATTAGTCGCGATAGTTGCTTTGGTTTTACCTTATTATTGTAATTTATAAAAAAAATTATAAATCAAAAATATATTTATCCCCATCTTCATAATTTTAAATTTAAGTTTATATTGTATTTTATTCAAAATTAAAAAGAAAAAAGAAAAGAAAGAAAGTAAAAGAATCTATCCCCATCTTCATAATTTTAAATTTAAGATTATGTATTATAATTTAAATGTTTTATATTTATCTCAAATAATGTTTTTGTAACATTAAAATTATCTTCTATTTTTAAATTTATATGCGTCATACCCAACCTTATAATTGTAAATTTAACTTAATGTATTATAATTTGAATATTTTTATATTTTTCAAAGAATGTATTTATAATTTTAAAATTATCTATTCTTTTTAAAGACAAAAAGTATGCCTCCATGGAATTATATTTTATTTCAACAAAAGAAATAATTATATCCCAATTACCATGAAATGATCTTTAATATATAATTTAGCCTTAAATTAGACCTCCATTATAAAGACTATCTTTTATTTTTAGAAGACCAAAAGATTTAGCCGTCCACAAAAGGCTTAATTATATTCCAATTATCACAGAATATATGATATTCAAAATAATTTTATACACACATGTAATATAGTATATAATTTAATAAGATGAAAAATATATTTAATTTAAATTAAATGGAAAATTAACTTCTTTAAAATTTCTATTTGTCTAATTAAAAATTATCAAAATTTTAAATTTTATGTCTATCTATTTAAACTTAAAATTAATTATAGATAATATACAATTAAATAAAAATTTATTTAAGTTAAATCAAATGATAATTTATTTTATCTAATTAACTATTTTTTAAATATAAACCTTTGGAATTTAATGGGTAATGAAAATTATAAAAAATTACCTTTAAAAATATATAAATTACATATAAAAATATAATTGCTCCACTTGTCATAATTTTGGAGTCGGTACCTTATTATAGAATATATATATATATGATATGTGTGCGTTTTAAACCTATAAGTATTAGGCAAACCTAATGTATTTAAACCCTAGAACAAATATCAATATCCAATAGCAATATCTAAAATTTGTACTTTCTTCTTACGGCTATTAAAAAAATCCTATAGGCTTTTTTGTGCATTTAGGCCTTTATCATACCTAGTAACTTACTTTGTGTGCTTGCCAATATTATGAAAATAAATAAAATTGTTAATCTAGAAATTTAATTTTTAACTTATTATCATTAATTAAATAATAAAATGTTAGAGTTTGTGTGATTCAAATCTTGCCACTTATTGAAGAAGTAAATACAACGGAAAAATATGGAGATCTGTGGGGACAAGAAGCCAATGGCTGTATAGAACTATATTTCTACTATTTGACTTTGATTAGAATAGGGTTTTTCAACTCTTAAATAGATGTAGTCGAAACTCCTCTTATATCATTGGTTTTTCAACATTAGTGAATTTTTACTTCTCTACCCGTAGTTTTTTCTTGAAAAGATTTCAACGTAAAATCTGTGTGTTCTTAATTTTCTTTTTCTTTTTACATTGTAACCATTCTATTGTCATTATCGACATTTATTATAACATAAAAAAAATGAGTTGAGAGAGCTTCTAAGTAGATCTAAGTATTCTATAAAAAAAATCATGAATTTATTTCAAGAAACTTTAAAGTCTTGTAGTTAATGTTAGAGTTCTTTTACTTTGTAACTAAAATCGATTATACCTTGATACTACTCTATCCCGAACAAGACTAAGATCATATCGTAAATGGATGAGGACATTAATGGTTATTTTCAAAAAAAAAGTAAAGTAATGCATACCGTTAAGATATGTTAAATAAAATAATAGGATAAATGCCAAAGTTATATATGAAGTTTGATACAATTTGAAACATTATACATCAGTTTTAATTTGATGCATTGGTATGTATCGAACTTTAATTTTAGTTCAATTTTCACATTTCACTAACCCCCTATCTTTGTGACATGATTTTCTATTAATTTATTTGTAAATTGCCGATATTGTATTTGATTAGGTTAACAAACAAACAAACAAATTTAAATTATTTCCACATAGATTAAAAACAATACCCACACTTGGGGAAATGGTTTCTTATTTCCCTTAGGTAAATTGTTTTCTTTAATCTAGGTGAAAATAATTTAAATTTATTTGTTTGTTTGTTTTCTAACCTAATAAAATATTGTGCCAATCATTTTCACATAACTTAATGGAAAATTGTGCCACATAGATAACGAGATTAGTGAAATGTAAGAATCAAACCAAAATTAAAGTTAGATGTGTAAAAATATACCAAATTAAAGTTGATGTATAACATTATAAATTGTATCAAAATTTATGTACAATTTTGGTATTTATCTCTAAAATAATATCAAGTAACTATTGAAAATATTCATTTCATTAAAATGAAAATTTTCAACATATAATTTTTAATTGTGTTTGACAACCATAATAACTTTTTAGTTAATATAAAATTTTCAATAAAAACGTTGAATATGATAAGTAGATAGCCATTTATCACTTAATGTGAAAAATAAATTATGAATAAGTTTTCGTTTTGATCACTTAACTAAAAAAACTATAATTTGGCCACTGAATTGTTCAAAAGTTTTCATTGAAGTCATTGAACTATTCAAAAAATTTTATTTAAGTCAATGTGCTGTTAAGTTTCTTTTTTTAATTTTGCCAGTGAGCTCGAAGCGACGATTTGACGTCATACGATGGATTAGTACCTTTCAACGAGTAGAATAACATATCTGGGATCCAAGTTGATCTAACGATCAATGATAGAGATTAGAGAAAAATGTTGTTTGAATTTTTGCTTGCAGATTCATGACATCTAAAGTTGTTTAATAAAAAAATTAAATTGCAAAAGAGAAGGAGAAAGCTTTTAATTTGTGCAAACAGCGTGAACAGAGAAAGCCATATAATATCGATTTTAACAACCTAGTAACTTGAATGAAAACTTTTGAATAGTTCGATAACCAATTTGTAACTTTTTTAGTTAAGTAACCAAAACAAAATCTCTCCCATAGTTTAGTGGCTAATGATGTAGTTTATCTTTCTAAATTTTATGATTAAAATTTTCATCCTCAACTATTATTCATCCTAAATTTCTAAAACTCTAATTTTTCAAAAAAAAGGATAAAAGATAGGTCACTATACTATTTACAAATTTAAAATTTAGTGTCGGAAAAAATTAGAACTCCAATTTTAGAAAAGGTATGAAAGAAAAAAAATAAAGAAAGTGAATTAAAAATAAGACTTATCTATATATAAATATATATCTTTTGAACAAGTTTTATATGCTTTCTAAAATTTTTCCAAAAAATTTATGTTATTTAATATATTTATTTGGATGCATATTTATAGAATAATTACTATCATTTTTTAAATAATAATGATTACACTATTTATTTTTGATATTGCGAAAAATTCATTTACGTCATAAATGTAACACTTAATTTAATTATCTAAATTATAAATAATTTATTATTTAAAATTTTTATACTATGTACTTCTTAATCATCCTAAAATTACAAACAATCATAAACTCTGAAAGAATTAGTAAATGAAATCCCAAAATTTTATGTTTTGTATAAATGTTTTAGAAGATTGCTATCGAGGTTTGGCTTAATGCCAAAGTTGATGTTTTGGGATTTCTGATTATATGTTCGAATTTTGCCCTATGTAATTAATGTTTGATTCTCAATATGGATTTATTTTGGTTTAAGTAGTATCATGTATGGTCTTTATCCACATCTATTTGGTCTATGTTTAAATATATTCTAATTATCAGTATGATTGTGCTTTGTGTTGTTAATTATGATGCTGGTTATTTAGCTATGTTAATTGTAATTGTACTGAATTTTATAAGCATTCAATTTAGATTGTAAAATTATTTGATATATTAGTAAAAATTAAGTACGAAATATAATAATAGTAATATCGATTTTTAATAAATAATTATTTTATAATTTTAATCTTATTAATATGATATTATTTATTTTATTATGAGTAGATTTGTATAAAAGTTAAAGATAAAATTATAATTTTTTAATTTTTAATAAAGTGAGGATATGATTAATTTCTAAAATAGGATTTCGAAAAATAAAACTTGTTGGGATAAGGTGTGCTATAATGATCTGAGTGGCACTCGGTAGTGTCCACTACGATCTACCACTAAGACAATGTAGCAACTTGTCATATTTGAATTGGTAATTTAATGAAACAAAATATTTGGACTAGTTTTGTTGTGTTGATATTTTGAAGATATTCTAGTCTATCTATAGAAACCAATCTATGGCCCTTGAAGAGTGGATTGGATTCGATTGAATCAAAACAACCTTTGTATTGTGGAGAATTTGTAACACCTCGAATTTTGGGTAGAAAGTTTTGAGCTTTGGGGTTAAGGTCAATGAGAAGGTTGCGCTATTATGTTTAGTTGCGCATTTAAGTGTCAGAATGGGCTTGTTGGTCTGGTGGTTGAGTAAGTGTTAGTATACCTCAAGGTTTTGGGTTTGAGTCTGTGTGCGCATTTCGGGAAACATTTTTGTATAATGTTGTTTTGTTAAATAGTAATTTTGTTTAAGTTATATATATAACCAATTGCTTATATTATTTTTAATTTTAATTATATTTTTGGATAAAACTTCCCAAAGTGATGTTCACGTTCCTTTGTTTCTCTCCCCACTCTTTATTGTCAAATTTTATTTTTCTTCTCTTTTTATTATTTTTCTAAGGGATGTAAAAAAAATATACGGTTCTCTGCCATTAAGTTCTTCTCTTTAATTTTCATTGCTGGTTTTTGGGTAGTTCAAGGTTTCGAGCAAATATTTCAAAATTGTGTTGGGGAGGCGTTGTAACAGCCTAATTTTCAGTGGTGTCGGAACAGTGATTCGAGATCACTAAATCCGACAAATGAGTAGGAAATATTATTAATTTAGTGAGTATAAGTTAAATGTGAAGTTAGGAAAAATTTTGAAATAGTGAAATGTACTAAAAATATATATATTAAAATAATTAAAATTGAAAATGAGGTATCGAGACCTCAAGAATTTTAAATCGAACCATAAATATTTTTATAAATATTTATGGAGTGTTAATAAGTTAGTATTAAAGTTTCGTCAAGAAATTTTAAAGTACTGATAGCTAATTGAACAAAACGGACTAAATTGGATCAAATGCAAAATTGTGGGAAATGATTAAATAGCTTAAATGATAAAAGAAAGAGGGTTTAAAAGGCAAATAGACCCAAGGTCTATTTGGGCTGGACGGCAAGAGCATGAAATCACCAAGAAAATAACGGCAAAATTGCAAAATTTACTTAATAAAGCTAGGACTAAAGTGGAATTATCTAGATTTCTCTTTATTTTTCTGCATTCTCATCAGCAAAAACACCATGGAAGAGTTCCCTTAGGCTCGTTTTACATATTTTTACTGCAAATAAGTTCAATTCTTGATTATTTCTTGAAATTTTTGTGTTTTTGTGAATTTTACAACTAGGTCCATTTGTTGAATTCATTAGTTCTTGATTCTATGAAAGAAATTGAAAGTTTCTATGAATATGTGCTGGAAGTATATGATGATTTGACATAGAATTAGAGCTTTAAATTGTTTATATGCTGATTTTATTGAAAAAATTGAATAGAAAGTGAATGTTTGGGACCTATATTGTAAAAGAGTTTGAAGTTAGAGTTTTATGTGGAAATTCTGAATTTCAATAGTTATGAAATAACTTATAATGTCTAGGAAAAGTATTAATTGAGAAAATTAGTTTAATTGAGGGGTTAATTAAGTAAGGACTGAATTGTATGAACCGTGAAATTTGGGGCAAAATGAAAATCAACATTTTGCACTAAAACTGTTTTGGACAGCAGCAATAGTCTAACTTTGAAAAATCTCCAAAAATTGTATAAATCTCATTAGAGGATGAATAAATATGAAATTAAAGCTTATTGAGTCTAGTTTCTTATAGAATAAATGATGTAAGCAATGTAATTGTAAATCATGAGATATAATAAGTTTTGTGAGACAATGTCAGAATGATTTCGGGTTCCCCTGTTCTGACTTTGGAAAATCATCAAAAATTGGAGAAAAATAATTAAGGGATTAAATTTATATGTTTAAAATCCTTAAAGAGTCTATTTTCAATATAAATAAGCAGGAACATAATCTGAATCTCGTACGATGAGATAATTAATTCTTAGTGAATAAGAGTCGGAACTGTCAGACAGCAGAACAGGGGAAAATTTAAAGAATAAACTGTACTTATTGGCTAAACCAAAAATTCTGAAAATTTTATGGTAATAAGATAAGTAAGTCTAGTTTCAGGAAAAATTAGCGGATCTTAATTTCGAGTTCTGTAGCTTAAGATATAAATAATTTAGTGACTATGATGCAAATGGACAGTTTTGAATATACATAAGTAAATAGTGAAATTATTGATAATGTTACTTGATGCATGTTATATAAATTAAGGATGTGGAATGGAGAGGAGGAGGAGGAGGAAAATATGTATGAATATTCAGCTAGCATGGCTAATTTGTATGTTTTAGGCTCATGGACTAAATTGAATAAAAGTAAAATTTTATGGGCAATTTTGTAAAAAAAAAGTTAGAAATGACCAATTTGCATGAAATGGATTATTTTATTATTTAAATTACAAAATTGAATGAAATTATTAATTTAGCTCAAGATCAGGGAAAAACATGTTTTAATGATTAAATTGAAAAGTGTTGAAATTATGAAAAATTCTGACATTTTATAGAATTCATAGGTTGTTATCAATTTGTGTGAGAATAATGACTGGAAATAAGGATTAAATTGCAATAATTTTATTTTATTTTAACGTAAGGATGAAATTGTCATTAATTAAAAGTTTAGGGGTAAAATGATAATTTTGTTTAAAGCATTAGTTGAATGTATTATAACATGAAATAAATGAAAACGACGATCAAATTTCTTTATAAAGATCTGAATGACTTGAATACGAGACTTAAACGTGAAAAAGAAAAGATATCGGATTAATGAAATATCTGATAAATAAATCGTCAACTCCGGTAATGCTCCGTAACTTTATTCCGGTGACGGATTCGGGTTAGGGGCGTTACAGGCGTTCCGATCTTCTTTGGTGTTAGAATCGCGAATTCAGGTGTGGGTTCAGAAACTTTCCTTTCATTATTGAAATTTTGTTTTGGGATCCGTGAAATTCGACATATTTTGTGTGTTTTTGGAATTTACCAATCGAAGTGTTGATTGTCGTGGAATTACTTGAAATTCTGAGTGTTTTTGGTCATTTCTATATTATTGAGGTTTGGGGACCGTTTCAACATCAAAGGCACGTTTTGCAGCCTGTTTCGGTGTGGTTTCGTGACCACACGAGTGGCCACACGGGCGTGTACCCCATCATGGGTGGTTTACACGGCCGTGTAGATTTGAGAATTAGGGTTTTCGGGTAGGATTAGGTGCTACACGGCCGTGTGGCTGATTTGGGGAAATTAGTTTATTTTCAGACGATGATGTCCCTTGGGTACCCGGGCATGTGCGTTTGGGAATTTAGGTTTTTAAATGAATTTTGGTGCCACACGGCCTGGCCACACAGGCATGTGTCCCATACGGGCATGTGAGGTCTCTACACGGTCGTGTCTAATCTATTATTAATTTTTAGCACTTTTGGACAATGAGTTACACGGGCTGTTCACACGGGCATGTGCCCCCTCCACATGGGCGTGTAGACCCCCACATGGTCTAGGCAATTCCACACGGCCATGTGGTCCTACCTTGCCAAATTTTGTACTATGTTGATTTATGATTTGTTTGTAGTTCTGTGTGTTCCAACCCTTAGCTAGGTCTTAGTAAGGGTAGTCAGAACTCTGTTTTGACTCAGACATATTTGTCATATGCAATCGTTGCCTTATTTAAGTGACTTGTTAATGTGATATTGCCAAGCAACTATGTATCTGTTTCAGTAGTTAAGTGATATGGGTGTGTGTGTGATTGTCTGAAAATTGTGTACATCGAGTCTATAACTGATTGACTGGTTACGAGTTTATGCGTCTGTGTAATTAACAGTATTTGGTGTGCATTGTTGCATTTACATTATGATTTCGGGTTAGGGATATGAAGAGAAAGAAGTCTGATCTAATTTGGAAGTTTTAATTGCAATACGTCTGTATAGCGGTTTACCGCACAACACGATACTTCTGGCAGCTCAGCTGCATACTGTATTTACGTGGCTTTGTTCCACATGCGTGGTGTGTAGGGTTGGATGGGCCTTTCGAGGTCTTATGTGGTGAGCAAGGTTGGTTAAGCTTCTTATAGCTCATTTGTGATGTGAATGGGGGACAAAGAGGTGTTTGGTTGGATGGGTGGGTTTCATGTTGCTGCATTTGTTCCAAATTTTTGTCTGTCTAATTACGAGATTAATGGTATATAAATCGTAGTATTCAGTACTAATGTATCTGTTCTGGTTGTGATGATTATTTGGATATCGGATTGCCATTGTGATATTTTTTATCGTGGCATTTATTTTTTTTTTGTTTTTTCTATCGTTCCGATCTCACACTGAGTTTGTGTAGCTCACCCACTCTCAGTTTATCCCTTTGTAGGTACTCTCGTTTTCTATTTCTGGAGTTGGACTTGGAGTGCAGAGGTTTAGGAAGTGTTACGTTTTTAAAACTGGTTAATAAAATATTTTCTGTAAAATTGAGTTTTATTTAAACGATTTTAGACTGTAAGTTTTGTTTTAAATACTGTGGTATGAAATTTTGTGTTAAATGCAAGTAGACGTTATTTGAATTGAACAACTGTATTTTGAGATGTCGGGATTTGATAACTGAAAATTTTTACATAACTTAAATATTGTTTGTTTTCTCATTTGTTGATCCTAAATTTACTTATGATCACTTCGGTGATCAATGTAACCTCCAGGTTTTAGGGCGTTACAGAATTGGTCGAAATTAAGATGTTGTTTACTAGAAAATCATATATTCATCATATTATACTTTTATTGGTATATTTTGTAATTGCTATTCTCAAGAAGTTGCTTTATATTCATTCACTTAGTATGTTAGCAAATTGAAACTGATGTATGTATGTATGCTTGTGAGGCTTGTCTAGGCTTAACATAAGAGCTTATCGAGAGCACTTTTTGTTTTTGTTTATCGAGGAACTGTTTGAGAGAAAACCATTAGAGTTTACTGTCTAAATTCTCAGGGGGAGAATTTAGAGGTCAGTGTTAATAGTCTTTAGGTATAAATGTTAGATCTCTATACTTAGGAAGTAATAGACTGATTCACTTGTTATATTGGTGATTAAAGATAGTGTAATTACTTGCTGAGCTAAGGAAAATTGAATTGCGCAAACAAATTTTGGTGTTCTTTGTTATTTTGTTTGCTCAGTTTTTGCATGTCAAGCTGTAGTGGCCATTACAATCAAGCACTTCCACTCACTGTTGTTGAATTTAGTAATTAACAACCTTAGGTGTTAACAAAACCAACTTAATATTAATGACTAATGGTGTAATTTATCCAATTTAGAATAAGTGGACATGGTTTTAGCCTTTAGGTTGGATTTTTCTTTTTTATTTTTTAAATATATTTGTTTTATTTATTTATTTATTTGAAAGAAGAGAAGAGTTTTTAAACTTATCTTCTAACAACTAAATAAAATAATGGTGTGTATTGGACATAATTGGTAAAAGTTGTGGTCCTATATATTGTGTACAATACATGGAATGATGGAAGCATGGCCAATTATTTTATGTGGTCTTCTTTATTTTCTTGACATCTTTTTTTCCTTTTGAAATATCATAATTTTTACAAGTTTATTTCAATTTTCATGAGTGAAATATCCCTAACAAACTTGACATAAAGCCATTAACACGTGAAAAATGTGAGATTTTTTATTTTATGATTCGGTTAAATTATGATTTTGGTTTTTGTGTTTAATTTGAAGATTTAGTTTCTACACTTCATAATTTTGATATATTATTCTTTTTTGGGATGGTCACCTCACCTTATTACTATTAATGTTATCTTTAGTCTAATATACGGGTAACGGAATTTCAGTAATTGGGTTGGCGTGGTATTTAAAAAAAAAAATTCAAAAACTAAATTTGTTTATGTCATTAAAAAGGTTAAATTATGGTTATTAATTTGTTTTTACATTCTACAAAAAATTGAAAAATAAAAGGGAGTAAATTACAAATTTTCTATTTTGGGCTATCCCCTTAAGTTGGCCTCTATTAATAATAGTTGAAATATCACAAGATGCCAATTTAAATTATAAAAGGCTAAATCTTCAAATTGAGTATAAAACAGGGATGGAGATCATAATTTGACCATCCTTTAATTATATAAGTTATCTTAATTGGTTATGAAATAATAATAACAAAGCATATAGGAAGTCCAAGAATATGCCGTTTCACCTTTAATATTAGAAGTCCATGTAAATGGGGCTTTGTCGTTTCGACTCCAAATATTAAACTATATATTAATGTTAAAAGTGAAGTGAAGTGAAGTGTTAATAATAAATAAAATGCATGCTTTTACCGACCAACGCTTTATGTCAATCCACCTTTGTTAAAATAAAATTCAATTAAAATACAAACAAAATAGAAAATTCAGACTAGATTTCCTCTTTCCTAGTTCATACCACACCTAGTTTTGGCTTTTGCCCCACACCTCATGAAGAAAATTAAATATTTCTTTCTTTCTTTTTTTTTTTTAATTAGTTGAATCAAGAATTGATTGTGATAGAACAAGAGATAAGGTTAGTTGACTTGCAAATCGGTGTAGACAAATTGAATCAGATTTTAATAATTTTTAATTGAACCAGTAGTTTAACTAATTTACTGGTCTAATTCTAAAAATATTGGTTATATTGTCATATACCTAAGAAAAAACATGGCACATCTTGGCCAAAAAATTATTGACATTTGAATTGCCAATACATATTATGAAAATTGAAAAATAAAAGTGATAACACAAAGAATCAATGTGGTGTGGATGAGATAGTGGTGGAGATTGGCAGACAATTCACCTTTAAAGGCAAAGAGTCGTACGATGATGGTGGTGAGATGGCAAGGGCAAGGTGAGAGTTAGAAAAGATATTACTTGTGTCCCTTTCAAGGACGAGGAAAAATTTATATATAAGTAGATTATACGAGACATATGTTAACTATTGATTGGTCAATTAATTTCCTTAAGAGTTTTAATTAAGTGGTTAACATGACATTACTCAAATCATAAGGTGTACATATGACAAATGAAGTGGACTTATGTATTATTCAAAATTTGAATGAATAATATTTGTGGTAGACATAGTCAGGTGGGGAGATATACTATGCAACAAGAAATAAAAATACCAAGTAATAAAGGCAAAATATGTTAGTTCAATCATTCTTTTTATATTTCTATCATCATAATTTAAATTCTAATAAATTTAAACTAATATACATAAAAATTATCTCATTCATCATTAATTATCTATGATTTCGGGAAAAAATATTAATAAATAATTATTTATCAATTAATAAATGGTTAATATTTAAAATTATTAGTGTAGATTTGTTATTGGACAGGCCCACGTGACCTCAAATACTGACATGACTACTACGTGGCATAATTCGATTGCTGACTGTCAATTTCTTATAAAGTTTAAACTGTATACAATTCTCATCTCAAATCCGGCACCACCCATGAAAAAATATGCAATTTAAAAATTAAAAAAGGAAAAGAAAAAAGACTGCTGATAAATAAATAAATATAAAAAAATAAAAACCGAAACTGAAATGTAATATCGTTTCAAGTCCGTAACGGTTCAACGGAAGCTGAATCCCACGGTTTAGGGCAAAGTTGTAGGTACAAATACAGTTAAGCCCCCTAAAAAGAGAAAAATATCATTTTGGCCTCTGTTATATTTTATAAAATTTGTAAATGACTAAACGGTCAAATTGCATATTGACATTGACGTGATCACTAGCATAACAAACTATGTATAACTCATCAAAATTAATAAAAATATTTTAAAATCAATAAATTTAAAAAAATCATAAAAACTTTTAAAAATTTTATCCATATTAATAATAAAGTATATATAAAATGTCACGATAATACTATTAAAAATTTAACAACTCAGTCAGTTTTTCGTTAAAAAGTAAACTATTTGACTAAATTTTAAAGTGTGAGAACCAAAATAATCCCCAAAAAATAAATAAAGACCAAAATAATAGAATGAATAAACATTAGAGGCTAATTTTATCTTTATACCTAAATAAAATTGTTGCACATTCATATATTTTTAGATATTCTAATTTTTTTTTCAAAATTTAAATATTAATCTAACGTGTCATATTTTAACTTCTCAATACTTCTATAAATCATATTAGCATTTGTTAACAATTAAATTAACCGATGATAGTTTCCTTTAATAGAAAGGTTTGATTTTTTTGTCATTAATGGCTTAATCAGGTAGATTTTTTTCCTGAAAATTCAATTACTTTTTTTGTGTATAAATTTTAAACAAAGTACAAAAAAGTAATAATTGTTTGAATATATACATTTTAGTTTTAAAATATAATTTGAGGACTTTTAACATTTTAAATAAATTTTAATTATTTTTAATAATGTGAGATATTGTCCACGTCACTCATCAATTCCATATCATTTCCAATGTGAATGATACGTGTCAAGCTTCTATTTGTAGTGGATACAAAATGAATGCTAATCTAATTTTCCACTTGCATAATTTAAATTTGTTTTACTTCTGTAGATAATGATTTTGAATGTTTATTCATTATTAATATTTTATTTTATTCTACATACTAAATTTAAATACTTAACATATTCAAATATCTAAAAATAATTAATTTATTTAAATATTTAGAATAATACATTCAACATGTAATAAAAATTCATATTTTAAAATAAATATATAAATTTAGTATTATTTTGTAACAAAAGGATATTATGAAAGATGCTAGGAGAGGGGAGGCAGAATAAGCATGGCCCCACCTTATGGGATTTCTGCAACCTTATTTGGAGACATCACGCGGTCAGTTGAATGCCTCCCTTTTAATTATATTTTTATTTATTATTTTATTAATAAATACCATTAAATTATGTGTAAAAATATCATGGAAGTCTTATATTAAAAGTCGGATTGTATTTTATTCTCTATTAATAAATGTATAAATTAATCTTTATATGTTAGATTATAGAATAAATATATATTTTGTTAAAATTATATTCATTTTATTATTTAAAATTGACCTATGTATATTAAAATTAGATACATGTCTTGTTTAGTTATTCTATCAACAATGCTAATTTTAAACAGTAAAAATGATGAAAATTTTCAACAAATACAATGATTAATTTACTCATTATTTGAGTAAAAGTGACTAAATACAATTTAACTTTTAAAATAAAAATGAAAGAAACAATACGAAAATAGTGATTTGTTTATTTTATAATTAGCTTTATTGTTGCTTTAAACTTCAAATTTTGATATCATATTTTTAAATAAAATTATTTATATAAATTATTAAAATATAAAAATATTCGTATTTAAAAACTACGAATTTGAATTTTTTTTTAATTTCAACTAATATAGAATTGATTTGGGTTACAATTCAGATTTTTAATATTAATATAATTTTTTTAATAATATTAACAGTAATTAAATTAATTATTTTATTTTGGTTGGCTGCGAGTTGCCTGGCTTTGTTATTACTGCTGACCGAGTACACGTCGCTTTACCGACGCTGATGTTTCACCCTCTTCCACTGTACTACTATCTTTTTTATATTTTACTTTTACTGTTCATTACAGCTTTTTCTTTCTTTTTTTTTACTATTTACTCTGCTGTTATGTTTTATCCACCCTGTTTCTGTATTTTACCTCTGAATTTTGTCCTTTTTTTTTTTTTTTACTTTAAACCGTTGAATCATCTAAAAGGAAATGCCTTTTTTTCAAAATAAATATATAAATTTAATTTTTAAAGTAAAAAAATTATTATGTTAAATTCTATAATCAATTTCATATTATAAGAATGTTGTATATTTAGTTTGTATTATTCAATTTGATTTTTTATATTTTTATATTTTTAAAAATTTTAAAATTTCAATTTTGATTTAAAATAATAATAACTAAATTTATTAATTAAAATAGCGGAACTTTTTATGAGTATATTATAAAATTACAAATTAACATGGAATCATATTGAAAATAAAATAATTTAACTTAATGAATTTAATATCTTTAAAAGAATAATGAGTTTAATAATATAAGATATTTAAGTTATCTTAGGAATTTGAAAAGGTAAAAGCTAATTGTATGCAAATAGCTTGTATATAATGATTAGGTTTAATGTAATTTTTAATTTAAACTTAGTAATTAGGTCCATTTTAGTACTTGTATTTGTATTTATTTTGGTATTTGAATTTGACAATTAAGTCTAATTTGATTCCTGAATTAAGATAAAATGAATTATTTGTCAAGTTTAAGTATCAAAATAGACAATAAATAACTTTTGTGTTGGCTTGATAGACAAGGGCTATTCACCCATAGAGCTCACCCGAGTTTAAGCCTTTATTTGGGTAGCTCCTTTTCACCTTAGTGTGTGCATGTGTGGTGTCAGTATGCCCCTATTGCGCGTGTGAGTACTAACCATTTAATTGTACAATATTAAAAAACAAGTGAAAAAAATAATAAAGATATTTAATTAACCTAATTGTTAAATTCAATGGCCAAATTTTATATTAATCCTTTTCCATTATTTATGATTTTAATGGTTATCTGCAAATGGAAGGGCTAGTTTTCAAAAGACGATGGCATAATTGGATGAAATGGGATAATGGAGCACATTGTTGTTGCTTGTATTTGCCTCAATCGACTTGTCACCATTTTGTAACAATTTGAAAGATGGGTCTTTTTTCCCAATGCACATGCACGTTCGTGCCTATATATTCCAAGCTTTGTCGCATGTTAATCTATAATGCTACTAACTCGTAGCTCTCCAACTATAAATATATGCATACATACATACATACACTTCTTTTTTGGTCATATTTCCTTTTTAATATTTAAATAATATTAATTAGTACCTGCTGAGTCTTAACTCGATTGGTATATGCATTATTGTCAATATAGTAAGATGTTCGAGTATGCTGATACACATTATCCTTATATTTATGAGTTGAAGGTTATGGATAGTTCCAAGCATTTTATCAAAAAAGATAGATATGATTAAACCCTATAATAAAATTATATTCGACCACTAAAAAATTATAATTAAATTCCAACTATCTTCTCTTAAAAGTTTTCTGAATTTGTCACTAGTCTCATATTATCCAAATATAATATGACTTAAATCTTATCATAAATGTGTTATATCCAAAGTTATATTAATCTATATGGTATGCTTTGTAATAAATTTTTTATTTTATTTGTAATAATTAATTATACTTGAAGTGGTTCAATTATTATATATAAGATATTTGGAACTTGGATTGAGATTGAATTTATAAAAAGTTATTAAGATAAAACGAACACCTTTATCCAAATATATACTTTTATGATCCAAATATAAATTTCTTATACTTACAACAATTTGTTAAATTAAGAAGAAGCTTTAATTTAATTTTTCAAGAAAACATGGAAAATAAAATAAAAATAATTAATATCATAATTTCTTTTGTCAAAATGGCGGTTAATTCATATCTATTTAATTGAATTGAGGTCACGAATAACTAAAACTATTTATTTTTACACAATAACAAATATTAATATGAGAATATTTTATCTTTTCAAATTTTAATAAAGCAATCCTATGTTGAGATTTGAGCTTGAATGCATAAGTTGTGAAATTTTAAATTAACTATTTTAACTTAAGCCTCACTTGGGTTAAATATAAATTTTTTATAAATATGTGTTTTTTTCATATAATTATTTTAAGTAAGAAAACTTTAAAATATATTTAGTTTTTAACATTTAATCTTCCGTTTAAAAAGTTAAAAATTCTGATAATATTTATTTATTTTATACATTTAAAAATAAATTTTATTTTTATTTCTATTATTATTGTAAATTATATACAAGCTATTTTTTTTACTCGTAACATATACATATTAGTTGCATATATTACTTAATTTACTTTTAATTATATTTAAATCAAAATAAAACATAATTAAATAAGTATTTAATTTTAAAATATTTATAGTTTATATATTAAAATGATTTTTATTCTACGATAATTATTTTTTATTTTACATAAAAATCTTATTTTAGATCATATATTAAGAGATAAACGAATAAACAAATAAAATATTTTTTGGGACAAAGATTCCCCCCTTCGTTGCTTGGGACAATTCACGTGGGTCCCACTGACTTACTTCTCCCTGCTGTTTCCACTGCCGCATTTCTCTTTTGCACTTCGTTTTCTCTTCAATTTCTCGCGAGAACCACTATTCGTTTATTTGCCATAATTTTATAACTACAAAGAGAAAGAAAAATATTTTTATCAAACAAGGGGTTGGGGAGAAAGTGTTGGCATGATTATTTATCTTGTGCCCTCCTATTTTATAAAAAATTATTTTATTTTATTTTAATTTTTAAATTTGTATTATTCGTCAAATTATTATAACATGAATGAAATATTTAATGTGTATTAACTTTGTTGACATAGTATCCACATGTATGATGATTTTTTTTTATTTTTTAAAAATTAATTAATTAGTGATGTACCATACACGTAAGATTGCCATGTGTATACCAAGTTAGCATACCATTTATTTTGAGATGATTTAAAAACAACGCAAAATTAATGATTAAAAAGGTAAAAAGTTAAATGGACTAAAATGATTTTATTATAAAGTTGGAGAGTTAAATAAGTCTTTATGCTGAAAGTATTTAACTTTAACAAAAAGGTTAATATGTAGTTTACTCCTATGAACTTGTCAAAAAATACTTAGTTAGTACTTAAACTTGTATTTCACCAAACACACTACTATAAGTTTAAATGTGTTTAAGTGCGTTTTCATTCGATATAAGGGTTGGAAGAGCTATGAATAGAAATAGGTTTTGAATAAATATATATTATGATCTTAATTATTTTTATTTAATAAAAAAACAACATATTCAAAGTCAACTATTTTATTGAGTGTAAAAATATTGTATTTCGTTTTATATTTTATCATCCGCTACTCACTTGTTGGCTCTTTTTACATTTTTAAGGTGGATTTTAAAGTAATAATTTGGTAGTTGTTTATTTATTTACTTTGTTAATGATTATTTTCCATACATTTTATATTTATTCTTTACATACAAATTATACAAAATTTAGCAAACATTATAATTGAAAATTTTGAATCAAAATTAAAACCGTTAGATTTTAAGTTTTTATTTGAGGCGTAGATGATAAATTGGAAATTTAAGTGTTAAAATTTTTATTAAAATTTTATAATGATTGAATTTCTATTAGAAAATTATTTAGTAAATTATTAATTATAAGTATTGAATATAATTATGTTGTTTGATAAAAGTAAATATTAATTTTTGAAAGATTTTTTTTAATTTTAATCTTATTAAAATAAACTAGTGCATGAAGGAACACAACAATCTAAGACTGAATTTGTTACCTTCATTTTGGGATACATTGTGAGTTGGAATTGTTAACTAGGAAAAGAGTTGAATGAGCGGCAAAGGAGACGGTGGTGTACATTGTGAGTTGGATTTGTTAACTAGGGAAAGAGTTGAATGAGCGGCAGAGGAGACGGTGGTGTGGTTGTCTCCTTCGAAGCTTTTTGTTCGAGTAAATTTTGATGCATGTTTTGCAATGAGTTGGAGGTAAGGAGTACATGAATTATTATTAGAAATAGCACTGGTCTGATAATGGGAGCAACTTACCTATGAAATAGATATGTACCGAATGCGTTGGAGGTAGAGGCATTGGCTGGTACTCAAGCTTTTAGATTTGTACAAGAGTTGGGATTTTGGGCATTGGAGGTTGAGGGGGATTCCTTGGTGGTTATAATGAAGCTCCAAGCAGCATGCATTGATCGATTGGAAACTAGTAACCATCTATGGGAAGCAAAATAGATTGTGTTGGGTTTTGAGATATGTAAATTTCGGCATATGAAGAGGGGAGCAATCATGTTGCTCGCCTGTTGGCCAAATAGGGGTTTTGCCGGAAACGTGATGTCTGGTGGGTGGAGGACGGCCCAACAATAATTCAGGGACTGGTGGAGGAAGAGGGACAATCCATTTTTTAGGTCAATTAGGGTCCATTGATACAGTGATAGAGGAGGCTAGAAGATTTTATTATAGCTATCAGGGTCAGATTGGTTCATATCAAGGGGATTCAATATCGATTTTGGGTATCTGAAGCGGTATATGGCATGTGGTGTGGGTTGTGAGAGGAAAGAGATTTTTTAGTTATTGTTTATTTAGATGATCGAAGGTCACAATTATTTTAGTTATTGATGCAATGACACCAAAGTCCATTGAGATTTAGATAAAATAAACTTTTAAAGAAACATCAATGTCGCAAATATGTAAAAGCCAGACAAACATTTATAAAAACTAAAGTCCAAAACAAGAGTCACAAGGATGAATAACAAAATATGGGATGATCCATAGAACACAGACACTTCCTTGCACCAACGACTTGAGACCAGCAAAGAAAGGAAGGCAAGAACTTGGGTTATTATGCCGAACACAAAGGAAAGAAATAAGAACCTATGCGACAAACATAGGTGTGATCGATGCTGGCTCCAAGGCTATGCGATTGCTTACAAGCAGCCAATAAGCAAAAACTTTGAGGGGGAAAAAGCTTTCTAGAGAAGGACCTCTGCAAATTTAATTGTAAACTATTTGAAAATACAATTTTTATGATAAATTTTCAAATTGATGGATTTATTAAATATTTATTTAGTAATGAATTTGAAATTCTTAAAATATTTTAAAGAATTTTTATATGTGTAAATATTTTTTGAGAATATTTTTATATGTGTAAATCTTTTATTGGTTGCCAAGCCAAAATCTAATCGTATTAGTCAACCACCAATCAAAACATACCAACTTAATTTAGGTACTAACTAATTTCAAAAGTTTTAGATACCGAATAAATATAAAATGCTAATTTCAAATATCTTCACATACAGGGGGAATTTAGGGGCTCGTAGGGCCTGACCTTTAAAATAAAATTTCTATTTTAGTCATTTAAAATTTTTAAAATTTTAAATTAGTAATGATAAAATTATATTTTGACCTCTTAAAAATATAACATTTTAATTTAATTCTTTAAAAATTTAAATATAGTAATGATAAAATTATATTATGACCTCTTAAAATATAAGATTTTAATTTAATTCTTTAAAAATTGCATTTAAATTACAAATTAATTTCAACTCCAGTGAAAAAATTTCTGACTTTACCATTATTGGTATATTAACTCAAAATTTATTTAGCACACTTTTGATTAAGAAAAAAGAGATAATTTAAGCAAATATTAAAAGGAAAAGAAAATAAAAAGAGATAAATTAAAAGAGCGATTGTGGGAGAAAAAAGAAAGAGAAATGGAAGGGGTAGGAAATGGTAGTAATGATCGGCGAGGAGAAAAGCGAAAGATACGATACGATACGATAAACTGTAACCAACCCCAGGTGCATGGTAGTGATAGGCGTAGTGGGCACTGCACAATGGGAAAAACAATAATAATAAAAGTAAGAAAATAAAGCGTAGCTAACGTGCGCGGTAGGGCGCACAATCCCCATACTTTTTTATTTTTATTTTATTATTATCTAATTTTCGCTTATTATCTTTCTTACAGCAAACCTGCCTGTTCATAGCACGACAAAACCACTTCCCCATAAAAACACAACAATTGTCCCACTAACGTCAAGACAAACGTCGTTTGCTGCCAACCCAATCAATCCTTGACACTTTTTCACTTTCATATTTATTACTTCATTTAAAACTCTAATTTTAGTTCCATCAGCACCAAGTAATTGAGATAAAATTTCTTACCTTTATTTCAAATATATGATTTTTTTTATATTTTTCTGTTTAGTGGAGTTCATATTAGAGTATTTTCCTTTTAATATCTTTTTATTACAATAATTTTTATTTTTATTTAAGTTTGAGTCAATTCATCAATAATTTAGTTAGTAAATGATTAAGGGTGGATTTGGATGAGAAATACATTTAGCTACGATTAGTGTAAAAATAACAATGACGGTGAGATTAGATACTGTAATGATACTATAGCGTGATACAAAAAGCAAGTTAAAACGTATCTTATTGTACCCAATCGTCTATCTAAACCTACCCCAAAAACTTTTTTACTTTTATGAAATATTAAATATTTATATTTATATATGGAGTGTTTTCTTGAATTGATGTCATGGGTTAATAGAACATCACTTTAACCGTGAAATTATTAAAATACACTCTCATATATAAATTAAATTATATATGATAGATTTAATTATAAATTTTAAATAGCATAAAAGCAAATCAAACTTAGACATGTTAATTGGACAAATTAGATAAATTTTAAACACTATTTTCATAATCGATCAGAATGAAAGATTAGATTATTTAATCCATGAATTAGTTGAATTAATCAGGTTGATTAATTAAATCGATTGAACTACTTTTTATTTAAAATTTATTTAATTAAATTGATGGGAATTCAGACATATGCTTTAATTAATTTAACCATAAGTCGGATCATGATATTGAGTTTCATATTGATAAATTGAACGAGATTTAAAATAATTGAATTGAATATTAAATATAATCAATAAATCCATGGTAGAGAATGAAGAAGCTTTGTTAAGAGCTCTGAGCTCATGAAAACTAACGAAAAAAAAAACCAAAAAGGTAAACGTCGTTAAAATCCAAGCCGAGGATGAAGGATTTTATTATTTTATTATTATTTAATTATTAAAATAAATAATAAATAATTTTACAACATGTTCCATCTGGTCCCCTTGAACCTTGACTCCTCTCCATCCGGCTGGCCCAATGATAAGTATAACCGGCTATAACCGGTTAATAAAGAAATTCGTACCGGTTAGTGCCGGTTTATTTTCAGTGGGTTTAGAAATTGACCGCGGTTGAAATGATTGCAATTCCCTTCTTCCCATCACCATTGGAAGTTACAGAGAGACAAACACACCAAAAAAGAAAGAAAAAAAAAGGAAACCAGAGAGAAAAAAGAGATTCAGCTTTTTTAATTTTTTGGCTTTGATTATTATATTTTTTTGCAATTCTGTTGTTGTGATTTGATTGATTTACGTGTTAATCAACGAGATTTGGTGGTGAATTTGAGTGAAATTTAAGGTTTTTTAGGGATTTTTCGTGGATATTATGATTTTTTTTTCGAGAGTTAATCAGATGAGAGATCTGAGCTAAAAAAGAGATTTTGAAAAATGACGAATACGGAGGTAGCTATGAAAGGGAATTGTGTGAACGGAAGAGGAGGAGAGAGCTTTTCTTCTGGTTATAGTGAGCCAAATGATGGTAGGAATACCGTGGAAGGGCAAAATGGTCATTCGACTCGTCAAGCTCCGGCTACAGGTGTGTTCATGGCAGTTTCTGGCTTTTGTTGTCTTTGTTGTTGATTTTTGGTTGTTTTTAATGCATGTTTTTTTAATAGACCCCGAAACGGCGTTGTATAATGAACTATGGCATGCATGTGCTGGACCTTTGGTCACTGTTCCTCGTGAACAAGATCGTGTGTTTTACTTTCCTCAAGGTCACATAGAACAGGTTTCCTTCTACCTTTAGTTTTGTTCTTCATCTTTGTTGACAAAGGAATGTGATTTGAAAGTGGATTTTAGTTTTCTTTGTTTCTTTTTTTTTTCACGATTGTTGCTATTTCGGGTTTGTTTTTATTTGCTTACCCACTGGTCTGGGGGTGAAATCAGGTTGAGGCGTCTACTAGTCAAGTAGCAGACGAACAGATGCCAGTGTATAATCTTCCATCAAAGATCCTTTGTCGTGTGATTAACGTTCAGTTAAAGGTACCTTGTCTTTTACTGTTATTTACCTTCTTTTTTTTTTTTTTTTGGTTTCCTTTCTGGGTTTTGGAATAACTTTTTTGCTTTTAATTCTATAGGCTGAACCAGATACAGATGAAGTCTTTGCTCAAGTGACTTTACTTCCTGAGCCTAATGTAAGCTTCGATCTCTTTTGTTTTTGGTATTTTTGTTATTTTAGGAACTGATGGGAAGTTGAATTTCTAAAGGCTTGTTCTTTGCTTGGCAGCAAGATGAGAACACTGTGAACAAGGAGCCTCCTGCGCCTCAACCACCACGGTTCCATGTGCATTCCTTTTGCAAGACCCTCACTGCGTCAGATACAAGCACCCATGGTGGGTTTTCGGTGCTCAGGCGGCATGCAGATGAATGTCTTCCACCACTGGTTTGCGTCTATCAGAAGCACCTGTGTAGTTCCTTTTTGTAGTTAGGTTCTTATTTATTTGTGCTTGTTTAACAGGACATGTCACGGCAACCTCCAACCCAGGAGTTGGTTGCTAAGGATTTGCATGGAAATGAGTGGCGATTCCGGCATATTTTCAGGGGTAATGGTCATGAATGTTCTTACAAGTTCTGGGCGATGGATTCTTTTATTTGGTTCTGTTCTGCTTAAGCAATCTGGACTTGCAATTTGATTTAAATGTCGGTGGAAATAACAGGTCAACCACGAAGGCACTTGCTTCAAAGTGGATGGAGTGTTTTTGTTAGCTCCAAGAGGCTTGTTGCAGGGGATGCTTTTATATTTTTAAGGTTTCTCTGCTTCCTCATACGACCTATGAATTTTGGTATTTTAGGTTTGAATTCTTTGATTGAGCTTGAGAATAAATAAGCAGAATGACTTGTATTTTGTAGAGGCGAGAATGGAGAATTACGTGTTGGTGTACGACGTGCAATGAGGCAGCAGGGCAATGTTCCTTCATCAGTAATATCAAGTCACAGCATGCATCTTGGTGTGCTTGCAACAGCATGGCATGCCTACATGACAAAAACAATATTCACTGTGTACTACAAACCTAGGTATGTAGATTGCTACCTTTTTAACATGCTACTCCCAAGCTTTCCAACAAGATCTCAACAATGCTGTTTGGTATAGGAACTCATCGCAGTTGTATTCATGCCTCTCAAATTTCTGTTGTAGGACAAGTCCTGCTGAGTTTATTGTTCCTTTTGATCAGTACATGGAGTCAATGAAGAATAATTACTCCATAGGGATGAGGTTCAAAATGAGATTTGAAGGTGAAGAGGCTCCCGAACAGAGGTACGGCTTGTGTCTTTCCTGCCACATAAAAAATAATTAATGGAATTCTAGTATGTTTCTGCATAATGGCAACCAATTTCAATTTGATGTGGGAGGAAAAGCTGAGGTTATGGTTTCCATTTTTTGTTGATTGCAGGTTTACTGGAACAATAGTTGGAATTGAAGATGCTGATCCTAAAAAGTGGCAGGATTCCAAATGGAGATGCCTCAAGGTAGATTTTAACGTGAAAAGTGTTTTGACATTTTTTTAGAATAGTGAAACAAAATGTAGAATTCTCAAAGTTATGGTTATGTTGAAATAATGTTCTAATACCGCCAACAGGTGCGATGGGATGAGACTTCTACCATACCTCGTCCAGAGAGAGTTTCTCCCTGGAAAATTGAACCTGCTTTGGCTCCTCCTGCGCTGAATCCCCTTCCAATGCCCAGGCCAAAAAGGCCCCGATCTAATGCAGTCCCTTCATCTCCTGATTCCTCTGTACTTACTAGGGAAGGTAGGTCCTATCATATAACAGGTATTTTCATGTAACAGCTTATCTGGAAAGATATATTGATTTAAATTAATTTTCTAGGTTCATCAAAAGCTATTGTAGACCCTTCACCAGCTACTGGGTTTTCAAGGGTCTTGCAAGGTCAAGAATTCTCGACCTTGCGAGGCAACTTTGCTGAGAGTCATGAGTCTGACACTGCTGAAAAGTCGGTGATATGGCGACCTACGGTAGATGACGAGAAGATTGATGTGGTTCACACTTCAAGAAGATTTGGGTCAGAGAATTGGATGTCTTCTGGGAGGCACGAACCAGCAGCATACACAGATCTGCTCTCAGGTTTTAGGTCAAATGCTGATTCCTCCCTTGGGTATTGTCCACCGATGGTTGATCAAACTTCATTAGCCGGTAATCCAATGAGAAGACAATTACTAGATCAAGAAGGGAAGCTTGGCTCTTGGTCCCTCATGTCCTCTGGTCTCTCACTCAAGTTGGTTGACAGTAATGCTAAGCCTTCTGTGCAAGGTTCTGAGGTTCCTTATCAAGCTCGAGGAAATGGTAGATTTAGTGGTTTTGGTGAGTATCCTGTGCTTCAAGGTCATAGGATCGAGCACCCACATGGAAACTGGTTGATGCCTCCCCCAACGTCATCTAATTACGAGAATCCTATCCAATCAAGAGATTTAATGCCCAAAGCTTCATTGGGACAAGATCATGAGAACGGAAAATCTAGAGAAGGAAGTTGCAAGCTCTTTGGTATTCCTCTCATTAGCAATTCTGTTGCATCAGAGCCTACTGTCTCTCCTATTAATGCCACGAACAAGGCAGCAAGTCATGTGGAAGCTGCACCAAACCAAGCTCATACATTTACGTTTGATCAAAAGTCTGAGCAGCCAAAATTCTCACGGTTGGCAGAGAATCTGTCTATTTTTAATGAGCAGGAGAAATCATTTCAGCTGGGTCAGCCTCATACAAGAGAGGTTCAAAGCAAATCTCCTAGTGCTTCAACTAGGAGTTGTACAAAGGTTCCTTTTATCTCTCGTCTCTCCTTTTGAAGATGTACCCCTCTTATGTAGTCTTTTAGGATCTTGCTCAAATCTGTTTGTTATTTCAGGTCCTAATGCAAGGGAGTGCTCTTGGTAGGTCCGTGGACCTTACTAAGTTCAACAACTACGATGAACTGATTGCTGAATTGGATCAATTATTTGAATTTGGTGGTGAATTAATGGCCCCTAAAAAGAATTGGCTTGTCGTTTATACCGATGATGAGGGTGATATGATGCTTGTTGGAGATGATCCCTGGCAGTAAGGATTTGTAACTTCATTCTAGTACATTTCACTTGTTCCTTATATTTGATGGCTTACATCATTACTAAGTTCCTGCTTTTGAACAGGGAATTTTGCTCCATGGTTCGCAAGATCGGTATCTACACTAGGGAAGAGGTTCAGAAGATGAAGCCCGGGTCATTGAATTCAAAGGGCGAGGACAATCCGGTTTCTGTGGAAGGCCCAGATGCAAAAGACGTGAAATGTACACCAGCATCTAGTACAGAGAATTGTTAAAGCTCGGCTCTAATATTTCCGGGTAATATAATGGGTGTGTATAATTGCATATAAGTATCGAACCTTGTTTTAAATAGGAAGAAGAAAACTAATCAGATTGAACATATATCATGTTATTACATGAGAACATCCACCGTTTTTTATCGTTTCAGCTTTTTGGTGGGAGGTATATGGAGTGCCGTAGTAACATTAGACGATTGGTTGGTTAGAACTTGATTTAGTTCCGAGTTGAAAGTGACTGGTCCACAAGTTTTTCTCAGAAACCAGAATCCAATATAGATGGCAGAAATGGTATTAATCCAATTTTGGACATGATGTGGTGGTAGTAGACGACTAGTAGTATATGGTATCCATTTAAATATATACATAAATATGTATACCTGCATTTAGATTTTCAAGCATGGCCTTTTCATTTGCAACCTCACCCCTTTTGTACAAAGATGTTTTACTTTTACCCCATCCCCTTTCTTGACTTTGGAATGTAAGTAAATACGCCATCTATTATCTTCTATCTCAAGTAAGCATTTCATTTTGTTGTTTTCTATTATGTTTTTTTTTTTTTAATTTTATATATATCATATTTTTGTTAAATCACCAAATATTGGGTGCACCTATGATATCTGTAAACCAGCAGCTTAATTTCTTTCTCTTTTTGGGTAATTTTTGGGGGTGGTAGTTAGGGAAGAGCAATTTTTGGTTAAAATCGCAAAATCGACCCAATCGTGTTTTTGAGTTTCGGTTTTGTTGGGTGGGGTTGGTTTTTGAATATGGAAACTGAATCAATTTAAAAAATTGATGTACTTTATATTAATTTTAAATTATTTAAAACATATTTATATTTTATATAATGTATGATAAATATAGGTGATATATTTGAGAGGTCCTTTTACTATAGAGATTTTTATCAAAGTAGTCCTTCAGCTATTAAATGGATCAATTTAGGATTAGTTTAGTAATACTTTTGAAGAGTGTTTTTGAGTAATGTTTCTGAGAAGTTTGATATAAAATTTAAGTGTTTAGTATTGCTGTCAAAAGTATTTTTAAGAAATAAAATGTTTATTTTAGATATGTTATTATTTAAATAATATTTAAATTAGTTAATATTATTATATTTTAGTAAAAATATAAAAAAATTATTTTAACTTATTGTTAATATTTTAATATATGAGAGAAAAATTTTAAATATTTTTAAGCAATAAATATTAATAATTTCTAAAATTTAATTAGAATATATAAATTATATTTTAAATATTTAAATATAATTAGTAAATTAAAGCACTTTTAAAAGTTAAAAATTTTAGTTAAAAGTAATTTATTGAGCATAATTTTTCTTTTAAAAGTATTTTTGGAGTTAGAAGTGTTTTTTAAGCAGTGTAGAATAGACCTTAGTCATTGTATTATGAAGAAGAATCAAATAATGTCAAATTAGACTAAAATTAACATTTATTGTTTAAAAATAGCATTTATTGTTTAGAAAATTTAGTAATTTTAAAGTTTTAATGGTTTTGTAAATAATTAATTTTTTAATAGAATTGAATTGTAATTGAAAAAAGTAAATTTTAAATAATTTTGTATATTGTAGACTTTAATTTTATTACAATTAGGACTAACTTGATACCTTTAAATAGTATAGGAACTAAATTGATTTTTTAATAATAGAGATTAATTGGACCATGCCCTATAATACATAGACTTCTTGGGTACTTTCACCAATAAATATATAATCACATAAATCTTATCAAATAATTTTAAATCCAACTCAAAAACTCAAGATCGGATAATTGATTGAAAATGTGAAGGAATTAAAGTTTATTCAGTTTAGTCGATTTTCTCAACATAAGTTAGTCGAACAATTTTTTTTATGTTAAAGTCAATTTAAAGCTAGTTGTAGCTTACTTAGTTTCAATTTAAAGCTAATTGTAGCTTACTTTGTTTCTTAACAATGTGATTGAGAGTTTGATTTTTATAGTTGAAAAAATTTAACTTTTGCGTGTATATATATATATATATATATGTCTTATGCACCCAAGTGTGAAAAATGGAAGGTACATTCTGATCCCTGGAGAAAATTCAAGTATTCAACCGTGGAAGTCGTCAAAATATACATTTCAAAAAAGTAAATTATTAATTGAAGACTTTTAATTGCAATAAAATATTTATTTAAAATAGATTAATATTAATTAGAAATATGAGAAAGAAAAAGGGCGTTTGACTTCTTCTCCTAACATTGAAAATGAATCACATGTTTTAGGTGTGGCGAAGGCTTATTACGTGTTTTACTCAACCTGAGTTCATGCATATAGAAATTAAACCTTTTGAAAACGTTTTTCATCCTCAAACAAATAAATTTTTTTCTTTTTACAAGTTGGGTTTAGATTCTCAATTTCAAGTGTAAGTTAGATCATTTTTAGTTTAATATTCTTCGATTGAGGTTGTTTCTGACGTAGATTTGATTTTCAGTTGTTTGAAAATGAAAAATAATTGTTATATTAAGTTATTGAACTTAATTAATAATTTAAAATTTTATATTTGCATATAAAAATATTTGTGTTTGTAATTGAGATATATTCACATGTATATATAACGTAATTGAGCAAATTGACATAGTTGATGGAATAATCAGACAATGATATGTAACATGCCACATATGTATTATGTTAATGTACAATGATCAGTCTTTAACAATAAAAAAGAATAAAATTCTTAACAAAATAATTAATTTACTTTTTTTATCTAACGCACATGAATTAATTTGACTATTTTTAAAATTTAAGAGATAAAACGAGTGTTTGCTGGATGTGAAGCCCAACGTTGTCCAAAGCCCTTAATGTGGACAACAAAACATGTGTATGTAAATAATTCTAGAAATCTAATATATTATATATTCTGTGTCTAGAATTTTTTATAATAACACATCTTCCGAAAATGGTATTTATTTTATCTTAACTAAAGCTGTTGACTAATAACTATGAACAGCTATAATTATGCCAATAATCAATTATATACCATTTTTTATTGTACCAAAATGAGAATCATCTACGGTAATTTACTTGAGATCAAAATTTAATTTAATTTGATGTAAATGTTTAGTACCTCATTTTCACTATAAATATTTCAAATAAGCCAATAGATGAATTGTGAAGTAGAGAAGCAAGTTGACCTACAACAATAGGAAAAAGGTTTGGTTTTTTTACTATCTTACTCCGTTTATTCATTCAACTCGATTTTATACTTTGATCTTAAGAAATGTTACAATTGTTGAAAATATGAAATTGGTAGTTTGGTGTTAAAACGAAGTGCCCACTTCCCTGCCCACCAAATTTATGGGGAGACAATTTTCATGTTTAGGTATTAGACAATTTATTGAACCTTATATTTGGGTTATATTGATTACATGGTGAATATATAACTCATTATGGAAGATCATTTTGCTGCCATAGAGTCCTTATTTACTTCATATGTTATTATTATATTGTATTACTCTTATGATATTATTATTTTATTCAGATTGTATTAGATCTTTTATTGTGAGTAAGTCTTGAAATCAATGTCTATATATTTGAGAGACTTGCCTAAAAAAATGTACTAAGAGTTAGGCACTTAATCTGTTCTAATGAGAATAATTTGCAAGAGTGTTTTTTTGTTAGTGTAACCTTATGTTGTGTTTTTACTTACTGTGATCAAAAGGGATGATCATAGTGGTGAGAGTATTATATCTTCAAAGTGCAAGGATGAGAGAAACGATCACGGTATGTGTGATTGGGTAGGTTCACTTTGTAATCATTGAAAAGAGTGCATATTTCTCACTGAGCTAGGCTTTGCGGACATAGGGAAACCAAACTGCACAATCATCTATTTGTGTCTTATATGTTAATTGTTTTCCATTTAATGCTTGGAAAGTGTCCACCAACTCAGGCACCAATTTGGTTGTGCAACTTCTACTTTTAGCAATGCCTTTTTTTGCTCATAATTGATATCAAGCTTGCCATTTAAGGTACACTACAGCAAAATAAGTTTTTAGCGGCGTTTGGATAAAAAACGCCGCTATAGATCGAGCATTAGCAAACGCCGCTATACATTGACCGTTAGCGGCGTTTTTCAAAAAGCGCCATTATAGATCAAGCATTAGCGGCATTTTTCAAAAAGCGCCGCTATAGATCGAGCATTAACGGCACATTTCAAAAAACGCCGCAAAAGAATTAAGCACAACGATGTCGTTTTATGTTGAGCTTTAGTGGAATTAGCGGTGCTTTTTGAAAAACGCCGCTATAGATTAAGCATTAACGACGCTTTTCAAAAAATGCCACTATAGATCGAGCATTAGCAACGTATTTCAAGAAACGTCGCTATAGATTGAGCATTAGCGACGCTTTTCAAAAAAACGCTGCAAAAAGTTAATCATAACGCCGTCGTTTTATGTGGAGCTTTAGTGGCATTAACGACGCTTTTTGAAAAATGCCGCTATAGGTCGAGCATTAGCAACGTTTTTTGCGCAAAAAAATTTGTTCAACTGCGCTCGCAAAAAGATGAACCACAACACCGCAAAAAAAATTAAGAACAATAAAAAAAAATTAAGCATTACTTAGAGGAATGCTTAGAGTGGTGGAGTCGTTATATTTATTGGAACAGTAGAAAACTAACTTCCATTAACAAGAGAGACGAAAAGGCCTGGTCAAGAAAACTAGGGGCAACAAAACTACATCAGTCCCGAGAAACTAAACAAACATCAAAAGCCCCAAAACAAATAGTTGAGCTCTCAACCCAAACAAGATGCCAAAACTAATAGTGCAAAAAGAGCTTAATTTCCTCATTAAGACAGAACAAGGTCACAGAAGTTAAATCGACTGAACTTATAATTAAAGCAAATACTTATAATTATATACATAATCAAATTTTAAAATATTTCTTTTAACTTATTGTAAACATTTAAAACATATATCTATTAAAGTTCGAATCATTAATTATATATCGTAGTAAATATAATAAAATTTAAAGTGCGAAAGTAGTACTTGAGTTAATTAATCTTAAAAATCGAAATAATGGACTGAATATAGAAAAAAAATTTGAATCGAAATAATGGACTGAATATAGTATTTTTAAAATGAAAAAAATTAAAATACTATTAGTTAAAAGAATTTTAAAATTTTGAGGTGTATGACTGATTGTTTTAAATTTATATAGTAAATAATTTCTTATATAATTGTAAAAGAGATAATATTAATATGAATATATTAAAATTATAATTATAGTTTAAATTATTTAAGAGATGATAGATAAACTTTATATATATTAAAATTTAAAAATTGGTAACCCGTGCATCTCTAAAGAAACAAAATTAATTAGTAAATTGAAAATGTTATTTAAATTTCCTAGAATATTGAAAGAATATATAATATTCAAATTTTATCTAACTAATTTAGGGTTTAAAGAATTATAATTAAGGGTTTAGTGGGTTGTGGTTTATAGGACAGTGGTTTGAGTTTAGGGTTTCGAAATTTTGGGTTTATAGTTTATGGGTAAGGTTTTTAGGTTTAGGGGTTAGGGTTTAGAGTTTAGGGTTTATGGCTTGGGTTTAGGGGTTAAGGTTTAGATTTTCATATTATTTTAAATTATTTTCATACACAATTATAAAATTTTAATAGAAGAAAATTTGATTGAAATTAGCGGCGTTTTTATGATAAACATCGCAAAAGGTAAGCAATAGTGGCGTTTTTCTTATAAAAACGCCGTAAAAATTTATCATAAATAGTTATTCTATTTTAAGCAAAACGACTGTGTTTATTTGAATTTTTAGTGGTGTTTTTGTTAAAACGTTGCAAAAGGTCAGCTTTAGCGGCGCTTGGTTAAAAACGCCGCAAATGGTTTCTTTGTTTTAATCAAAATGGCGCAGTTTAATTGCATTTTTTAGTGGCGTTTTTGTCAAAACGCCGCAAGAGGTGGGGATTTAGCAGCGCTACCTAAAAACGCCGCAAAATGTTTATTTGTTTTAGCCAAAACGACACCATTTGTAGGTTTTTTAGTGGCGTTTTTGCTTAAACGCCACAAAAGATGATTTTTTTTAGGCAAAACGTCGTTGTTTTGCTCTCCCCATTTTTTCCATCCAATTAACCCGATGATAATGTATTTCTTTTCCCCTTCTTTCCTCTGCTTTTTTTTCCCCAACCAAAGTCTGAAATCCCTAAATTTCTCTCAAAATTTGCAGCCCACCTTTTTTTCTCTGCTTTTCTTCCCCAACCTTTTCTCCTTATTCTTTTTTCCCCCTTGAAATCCCTAATTTTCACCTGAAATCAGCAACCCAATTATTTTTCCCCAAATTGGCAGCCTTGAAATCGATTTTGGCGCATTAAACAAGTATCAAAAGCGAAACAACAAAATGAGAAGGAGGCTTTCACCATCCCTACTTGCAAGTACGCAATTTTTATTTGAAAGATCCAACTGATGAGGGTTGGTACGTTGTACTCCGGAACACCCCTAGAGACTTGTTTGACATGGGTAGAAGTAGAGATGACATATTCGAAATATCAGAAACTTTGCCTTTTCCAGAACAAAACTTAGATGAAAATATCCCTAGTACTAGTACACAACATCAATGGGCTCGCCATGATATGGATGAAGATATTTACGAATAATGATGTAGTAAGATTTTACGATTTTTTAATTATATATAATATTATAATTTAAATATTAGTCTTGTTAAATATTTCAACTATTTTATATGTACTATTATTATTGTAATTAGTTACTAAAATTTCAACTATTTTATGTGTATTGCAGGAAAAATGCCGAGAAGAAGATTACGATATCTAAGTATTATTCAGAATACTCCAAATTCGGAAGCAACAAATAGTGAACAACAGACTGCCATTGGATTTTCGAATGTTTCGGAAACACTTGACGAGTCTACAGAAATTCAAAGTAATGTTAAATTTAATTTACATGCGTGTTGGCTTTTATTATTGATTTCTTTTTCAAATTCTTATATTATAATATACCATTTTTCAGCTGAAAGTGGTGGGACGCGTAGAGGTTGAGGACGTATGTTGCTTAAAGATTTATACGAGTTAACTCCTGTCGAGCGTGTCAAAGTATTTAGAAACAATCTTGGTCAGCCTGTTGGATCAGAAGCTCGACTTTTAGTAGGATATTTGGGCATTATAGCACGAAATGCTAATATGTTGCCTATCAACTACAAATCATGGCATCAAATGCCTGATAGTAACAAAAATCAAGCTCTCGATAATATTAAGGTAACAAAACATGAATGTAATTTATAATACTTTGGTTTAAGTTTCATTTATATTTACTTTCTAAACTTGTGTTTTTTTAGGAGAGATTTGCTTTGGAGGTCTTGGATACATATATAAAGAAGGCATTGGGAAAAAATGGAGAGACCATAAAAGCACTTTAAAGAAAGAATATTTTAAGAAAGATATAAGCCTCGAAGAGAAATTGCGAAATGTCTCGCCGGGGATGCTGAGGTACCAATGGAAAGATGTGGTTAGATTCTGGAATTCAAAGAAATGAGAAGTATTACGTACTTCCAAACTCTTATAATTATTTCGATTTATAGTATTTACTATATATGTAATAATAATTTCATAATGTAGGACTGTGAGCGAGTTGGAACAAGCAGCAGGCAAAAACAAAAATTTACGCATACAGCAGGGTCGAAAAGTTTTGCTTGTGTAGCTGAGGCCGAGGTATTTTTAATTTATTAATTGTGTCAAATATTAATTACTTTTTATTAAATAATATTTTTACTACTATATTGTAGGAACTCTCGTCCAGTCAAAAAGTTAGACGCCTTCAGCTTTTTGACATTACACATAGAAAAAAAGATGGATCTCCAATGGCTTCAGAAGCTGGAGAAATTATGGTATATTTACTTAATAAAATTTGATTTATTTTAAATATTTATAATGTTTAATTATAATGGTTTAATTCGTCCTTAGTAGTTTTAAATAATGTTAAGTTATGTTGCATTTGTTTTTATTATATATTTCATTTCTAACTCTTTGATTGATTTATTAGGAGAAACTAAAGGATAAAAAGACGGAGTATGAAGCGATTGCTTCGAGTGATAGTTCTGTTAATCTTGAGGACATTGATAACAGATACTGAAGTTTTGGGTCCTAAAAGGTATGGTCGGATTCGAATTCAAGGATCTAGTGTTAACCCAACCCAATATTTTGGATCCAGCTCGCAGCAATACATGCCTTCGGGGAGTCAAGCTCAAGCTGAAGTTCAGAGGTTAAGAGATCAGATGACTTAGATGCAAGCGAGCACAGTTGAGCAAATTGCTCAACTTAAAGTGGAGGCAGCATCAATTAAAGAGGAGGCAGCAGCGAGGGAAGCAGAGCAAAATAGAAAATACAACGAACTCCACTACTTCTTCAGAATATGATGTAGATGTTTTAGCAGTCCCAGAAGCCACCATATTAAACGTTTATTTCCTTATTGTAAGAATGTTTTAACAATATAACTTTTAACATTACTGTAATAATATTTTGTTATTTCATTTATAAATATATCTTTCGTTGAATTTTTAAAGTATCATTTAGATTTGCTATTATTGGTTGGATTTGATATTGCTTGAAGTATCATTTAGATTTGCTGTTATTGGTTGAATTTGATGTTGCAGGAAGGATTGTATATGAATAAAATTAGGATATTAGAAATCTGCTAAAATTAGTGGCTTTTTTTTATACCAAAAATGTCGCAAAAGAAAATACATTTAGCGGCGTTTACAAAAAAAAGTGCAGCTAAAAGTCACATTTTTTAGCGGCGTTTGTGATAAAAGCGCCGTTAAAGGTCAGGTTCTTTAGCGGCGTTTGTACAATAAGCGCAACTAAAGGCCACGTTCTTTAGTGGCATTTTTTACATAAACGCCGCAAAATGTTAGCGGTGTTTTTTGCGATTCTTGTAGAAGTGCTGCAAATAGTTTTAGCGGTGCTTATAAACGCCGCTAAAAACCTATTTTGCTGTAGTGGTAGCTAGTGGAGATCTAGAATGTTGCTAAGCTATTAGATATGGAAGGTTCATCCACATTAATACCCTTTATGCTTGAAGTTGGCAATTATACCTATTAGAAAGCATGCATGAAGGCCTACATTATATGCAATTTTTAATGGAGTGGATATGCAGGAATTCGAAAGAATTGCCAAATGCACTGCGACAAAAAATGTTTGGGATATCTTGAAAACAGAACACGAGGGAACCTCCATAGTCAAATATGCAAATGCCGACTTCAAGATTTGAAAGTCTGAAGATGCAGGAGTCAAAGGCAATTAGTGAATTTTATACAAAATTGTGTGATTTATCAAACCAAGCTTTTGCATTAGGTGAAGAGTATTCAAATTTGAAGCTGTTGAGATCTCTCCCTAAAAGATTTTCTATCAAGGTCATTGCCATTGAGGAGGCCAAGAACCTTGAACAGTTGGCTATAGATGAATTCATTAGTTCTCTACGACCCTTTGAGATGAAAATAGAATAAACAAAATAAATCAAGGGAAAACGAGATAAAAATATTGCTTTTCAAGTCAATGAGAAAGTGCCCACTTCACAAAATGCTATCTTGGAGGACTTACAAGAGCATATAGCCTTGCTTACTTATAATTTCAATAAGGCATTCAGAAAACAATCAAAGAGATTCAAGAAATTTGAAGTCAATACCAATTTTCCTAAAAACAATTCAAAGGGATTTGTGATCAAAGAAAAGCTTGAGAAGGACTAAAAGAAAGGTGTACAATGCTATGAATGCCAAGGGTTTGGCCACATTCAATCTGTAATAGCCTAAATTTTCAGTGGTGTCGGAACAGTGATTTGAGATCACTAAATCCGAAAAATGAGTAGAAAATATTAATAATTTAGTGAATATAAGTTAAGTGTGAAGTTAGGAAAATTTTTGAAATAGCGAACAGTGTATTAGAAATAAAAATTAAATTAGAATTGGAAACGAGATATCAAGAGTTTGAAAAATTTTAAAACGAGCCATAAATATTTTTATAAATATTTATGGAGTGTTAATAAGTTAGTATTAAAGTTTCGTCAAGAAATTTTAAAGTTTCGATAGTTAATTGAAAAAAAGGATTAAATTGTAACAAATGTAAAATTATGAGAAATGATTAAATAGCTTAAATGATAAAATAAAGAGGGTTTAAAAGGCAAATAGACCCAAGGTCTATTTGGGGTGGACGGCAAGAGGCATGAAATCAGCAGGAAAATTGATGAATTAAGGGCAAAATTGGAATATTGCAAAATTTACTTAATAAACCTAGGACTAAAGTGGAATTATCGAGATTTCTCATTATTTTTCTGCATTCTCATCAGCAAAAACACTATAGAAGGGTTTTCTTAAGCTGGTTTTTCATATTTTTACTGCAAATCGAGAACCCGAAGCAAGTCGAGGAAAAGAAAAAGTAGCTGATTAGTCCCTAAACTTTCACAAATTTTACAAATCGACCCAGAGAATGATCAAATAAATGATCAAATTGAGCGGAACGTCGGATTTGAGTACTTCTGATCAGTGACAAGTGATAAGTGGTAGCCTCAGCTACACTTATCTGATCAGTGATAAGTGACAAGTGATAAGTGGTAGCTTTAGCTACACTTATCTGATCAGTGACAAGTGATAAGTGATAAGTGGTAAGTGGTAGCTTTAGCTACACTTATCTGATCAGTGACAAGTGATAAATGTGATCAGTGTAAGATCGTGGCAGTACTATGACTTCAAAAAGTGATAAGTGATCATACGCAAGACCATAGATATACTATGGCAAAGTGAAAGTGAAGTACTCAATTTTCCGTAACCGTTCCCTAATTTGGTTAAAGAATGATATGTGACAAACGGGCCCAAAAGAATTAAAGGAAATGGATGAGTGGTAGTAAGTTTATACAAAGGGAACTCACCAATGACTGTGGTTGACAGGTGAACTTAATAGTTGTGTATATTGTATAAGTGTATAAATATTTGGTAAGATTTATGTTTTATGCCTATGAACTTACTAAGCTTCTATAAGCTTACTTGAATGTATTCAATGTCTCTTGTAGATTGATGTGGAAAAATACGGAGGATCGGATCAACACAGAGGATCACACTATCCAGATTATCTCCGGTAGCTTTTGTAAATTTCCTTTTTGATTTATATGGCATGTATAAGGTTTGATGATTATATAAATACTAAGAATAATGAATATGTTAAATAGTATAATTATAATAGTAGTATAATTTGGTATCAATTTGATTGAAATGAATTGGTTGGTTGGATTGGTCTTGGTTTTAAAATTTGCAGGGAAGGTTAGATATTTATAAAGGGGTTATATTGAGCAAAAAAAAAAAAAAACTTTGGGATTTTGCGAAAAATTCCCTATGGTTTCGATTTAATTCTGGTTTGGTCTCGAAGTATGTTTTGGGCTTTGGAGGGCCATCTAAAGGACGCCATGACATGTTTTAGTAAATGAATAGTATTTAACTCGTATTAATGGAAAATTAATTCGGTAAACTCCGGTAGTGCCTCCTACCCTATTCCGGCGACGAATACGGGTAAGGGGTGTTACACAATCCGAGAGGGCTAACACTATGGAAAAGAAGAAAAAGTCTCTTTGTGTGACATGGAGTGATGAGGATTCCTCAAGTGGTTTTGGCTTAGAAGATGATCATCAAAACTTTATTGCTTTCACTGCTAATGCTGGAAATGAGGATTCTAATATAGAGTCTTGTGGTGAAATTAATGAAGACTTTCTAAAGACTTATAAACAGATGTTGGGTAAATGGGCAATGGTGTGTGAGATCAACATTCAACCGTCTCAAGAAAACAAGTGTTTGAAAGATGAGAATGCTATTTTGACCAATCAAGTGGCTGCAAAAGAAGCTTTACTGGTAGAAGAACATAGTAACATGGTGAAAATCAATGAAGAACTGGTTGGTGTAAAGTTGACGCTTGAAAAATTTAACAATAAGCTTGATGAGCTATTGGGACCAGAAAAAGGGATCCATGTAGATGGGGTTTAGGCATTGTGAACAAAGGGGAAAATGTTGAAGAAAAGCCGATTGTATTCATGAAAGCCTCAACATCAAAGTTAAAAATTATATTTTTAAAAAATTAATTAATTGCTGATATGGAATACGAGTGGAGTTCCACGTGGATGCCAAGCCAACAAAATTAGTAGACATTAATATTTTCATCCATTTTGGGGTGATTTGACAAATAATAGAAATTAAAGGGCTACAAAATATGAAAAATTAAATGAATGACTTTTTTATAAAGTTAGAGAGTCAAATAAGCCATTATTTCTTAAGCAAAACAACACAAATTACCACTTTCTAGGAGATCATTTTTATTAAAGCAAAAGTAAATTACTAATTAATACAAAAGAAGCCCAACAACATAAATTATAATTTCTTTTTACAAATAAACTAAATTTACAAAATTATTTCCCACAACTCATATTCTATGGTATAAATTGATAATACCTGCATTTTCTTTATTTGTATTCTTCTTAAATTTAAAATTTAGTTTTACTTTTTATATTTTAAAATTCATGTTTAATTGTTAACACTGTTAAAATTATTTTTTAAATTCAAGTTCATTACAAAGTATTTTTTAATTACATTGTTATCAAGTGAATATTTTTTTAATTTTAAAATATCAAATGGACCAATTTAATAAAAAATAATAGTGTTAATAATTGGACTTAAATTTTAAAATCTGAAAAATAGAGAGACTAAATTCTTAAAAATAAAAATAAAAAGACTAAATTTTAAATTTATAAAATGTACATATACTTATAATATTTTTTAATCTTTTGAAAAAGGAAAAAATCTACAGAAAAGCATGAGAAAGAGAAGACAGATAAGAATGGAGGTGAAGTTGACAACAAAGCCCTACCAAATCACCACACACATGTCTCTGATATTTTCGAATAGAGGATTATAAATTTAAGGATATTTTAGAGGTCCTAATTTTTATAAGTTTCTCTTATACCTTAATTTGTCAAAACAAATTGTTTTCAATTTGTATTTCTCTACTTTTCTGTACAAATTCATTCACTTAACTATACATTTAACCCAACCCATCAAATTTCTCAGTAGTTATCATGGAAAAAAATTAGATCCTATTAAAAAAAGAAATATTATTTTTTTTATAAAAGAAAATTTAAAATATTAAAAATCTAAAAATATTATTTTTATTTAAGTTAAGTTGAACGTTTAAAAAAATTATAAAGAGCAATGGAAGAAAAAAATATTAAACATTTTTACAACCTTTTATAAGGATATTGTTTTTGGGAAGTATTATGAAAGAATAATTTTATAAAGTTTGATTTAAATGTTTAGTGTTGTCGCTAGAAAATATTTTTGAGAAATAAAATATTTATTTTAGACATTGTAAGAATTAAGAAATGATATTTGCAAGTAAAATTAAACATTGTAAAAACAATGCTAGAAACACTACTAATTGCTTCAGGCATTGAGGCAAAAAATGAAGAACACAATAATATGTTTATACAATTCGGTTTCTCTACATTTACGGAGCTTTAGCCAGAGAGATAATTCACTGAATTAACACATTGTACAACAAGTGCTTGTAAGCTTTAACATTCACCAGATTAAAATCTCATATTTGCACCTAAGATTTGTAGCACTCTCCTCAATGTTTTCTCCCTTGAAACTTAACACTCAATATACTTCAAAGAAACTTGTCTTAATGAACAAAAATAACTGCTCTCAATACAATAATACTTCACTTATACAAGTCTCTTCCATTTATAAGGAATCAAACATTGCTAACATACTCAATCAATTACAATTAATCTTTCTATTAAAACAACAAGAAAACTAATACTGAGAATGCCTTCAATAAGTCAAAGATAAGTTTTGAATCTTTAGGATATGCTTCGTTTCGATCCAATCTCTATAAAACATGAAAGTCAATTTCCTTAATCCAATCCAAACTGATTATCAAAATATATCGTTATAAAATATTTGGATATCGTAGATGGGCTTGTACACACCCAAAGCATCGAAAAAGATCAAAGCCCAATGATTTTGTTACAAAAATTTGCCAATTCCATCCATGACAAGTTTATGAGTTTGAGTAGTGACAGATACTAGTAGCCGCTGCTCCTTGGCATACCTTAAAAACTGCACCAACCATAAAGATATTGTAAAGTAAAAATATTCATTTAAATTATTTTTAAATTCGTTAATATTGCAATATTTCAATAAAAATATAAAAATAATTAATTGTAACTCATTATTAATATTTTAATGTATAAAATATAAATTTTAAATATTTTAAAACCATTAATATTAATTGCTTATAACATTAATTTGAATATATAAACTATATTTTAAATATTAAAATATCAAAATTTCAACTTTAAATATTTATACTACATATAAATGATTTGAGAGTTATGTCACGAGTCAACTCAATTGAGGAAATTATCTAAATGTCCTTTTTTAATCTATAGTCTATACTATATATAATGTCTTTGACTAAATTGGTGTCATGAATCAACTTGACACCAACTCAATCAAGAAAATTACTTAAAAATCTATTTTAATAAGGAATTAAATATTAAAATAATAATATTTTAGTTTTTTTAAGAAAAAAATAAAAATGCAATATCTAAGGATTGACCCAAACTTAAAAAGAAGTTTAACCATAAATACTTTATCATTTTACCTCTAACTTAATTATTAATTAATTTTTGCACAAAATAATTTCAATATTATATTTTCTATCACCCACATTGTAAGTATAGTAAAATCTAATATCATATTATATATTTGAAACAAATTTTAATAAGGAAATAATTATATATCCCATATAAATATCAAGTAAAATACATTGAATTATAAAATGAGGTTAAATTTTCATTTGACTCAAAAAGTGGTTTTTTTTTCAAATGCAAAAGCAAAAAACATTATTTGAAACAATTTTGACTTCAAAAGTTATTTGTTTAGTATTGTTTATAGTTTAAAAATACTTTTGAAAAATAATACTAAACAAAGCTTTAACAATTGACTTGAGACAGAAGACTTGATATGTGGCTCTTGGTCATTTCACTCATGGTTCAATCAACATTTTCTTATTTTTTTTTTATATTTAAGAACTTATTTGATAACCAAACAAAAAAGATTGAATTGGTTAAGAATTAAATTTTAAATGATTTAATTTTTAAGAGTGTTTAGTAGTCTGCAATAAAAATCACTTAAGATTAAAAATGATAAATAGATAAAAGTTTATGTACACATTTACTCTATATCTACTTCTTCAATTCAGCCTCTTCTATTCAATAAACTTTTCTTTGAAACATAGATAAAAAGGAAACCTTCAATTTGCACTTGAAAAATAGTTCAATCCAATTGTTGATTAAATAAAAACGAACAGAAAAGTTAAATGGAAAGTAGCGCAAAGAGCAAAGTAAGGAAATATAGCATGCAATGTGTGTTAATGTAGTCCACTGAATGGTTAGATTCAACAATCATCTAGATCACCTATATATTAGTTTAAACCCAATCTATCTTTACACAAAAAAAAAAAAATAACCACAAGAACACAACAAAACTATCAACAAAGACACTAAAAAATCGCATCTTAAATAATGCCACAAACAATTTATTTATAAGCTAATACAAGAGTCCATCAAACAGAGTTTTGATAGGTTTTAAACTCAAATTTAAAAGTTAAAATTATCTCATTAATTATTTTGAGTATTTATCAAATAAAATTTTTCATAAATTAATCTTCTAATTGCCCTAAAACTCTCTATACAAATAATACTAATGATAAGTATTGTCTTCACTTCAAACTACATTTGTTGAAGAATGCTAGCCGAAAACCAATAATTGTTTTGTCAAACACTCCTTAGCAAACCAGAAAAACATCAAGCACTGATAGAGCCGAAACAACTCATAGTCCAAACAGAAAATTCATTCTCGTTCTGGCAGAACATGGAACCAACATATCAAAACCCCCAACATAAATCATTAATTCTTCAATTATATGTGATTTTTTTTGTATTTCTGTTTTAGTATTTGAGTCCCTTCTATTCATTAACTGATATGAATAAATCATTAATTCATCAATTACATATTCTCCTTTTTAAGGAGTTTTTCTTTCTTTGATACATTTCTGAGATTACTTTATCACTTGTGGTGAGTATTTGCTGCCTTTAGTAGGAAATTATTTGAGAGCAAGAAGTTTCTATAATGATACAATAATTTTAGGATTGATTGGGTTAAATTAATGAATTTTCTCAGTTGTATTCATCAAATTGCATAAACAATATTTGGTGTGTTTGCGCAAATTGTCCTTTACTTATTGTCTCTCAGTCTTGCATACTTCCAACACTTCTGTAGAAGATGAAAACTGGCAATTACAAATGCTTTCTTCAAACTTGTTGACAATAACATCAAATAAATTGTATTATTAAATATTTTTAATATATTATTTAATAATTTTTTAAAAAAAAAAGTCAGCTATAATTGCATATAATAATATAATAATATTAAAAATCATGCTTTTTTTTTTTGGGTTATATATTGCTCAAGTAAAGGTAAAATTTTTTAAAATGGTTAAATGTGTTCAAATAAGGGTTTTTTACGCACTTTAGTCTAATTTGTAAAAAAAGTTATGTAAATATTGACGCGTTTAGAATAAAACACATAACGTTTTAATAAGATATTACTTGAAAAGAAAAAAAAAAGTAATCTTAACATAATTTGAAACATGATATACGACATTTAAGAAGTCCTTATTTAATATTTTTAAGATGGCTGTTTGGATAAGTTTGATCTTCATTTGACCGTTTGTATAAAGATTAGACATTTAAATAACCATTTTGAAAGGTTTTGTTATTACGTAAGCAACCCCTGAAATATTGGGCACAATTTCAACATTAAACCTTTTTCTTTTTCAAATTGCACTAAAAGATATAAACCAATAAAAACAGAGTAACAAAGGGCAAACAAGTCAAACAAAGAAAATATCTAGGGACAAGAATGGGACTGAGATTTTTTGTATTGACGTACCGTAAAAGCAACGAATGTAAAGGCTGTTAGATTTTAAGCGGTGTTTTTGTCTGTATATCTAAAACTAATATTTAATTTATATACTTATAGCAATATAAAATTTAAATAATTAATGATTATTTTTATATGTTCGAAAAATTATATACATAATAAATATAAATATATTAATAAATATTTATTTTTGTTGTTTTTAGCACTAAGATATAAAAAAAGATTGACCTCAATTTTGAGATTAGATGAGATTTTATGCTAATTTCTTATTTAAAACAAAACAAAATAAAATTAGATTTTTCTATCTGATTTCATGTTGGTATTTTAACAGAAATAATTAACATATTAGTAATTTAGATTAAATTATGAATTATGAAATTAAAATATAAAATTATCTTGAAATTTGTAATTTCTTTGAAAAATTTTCTCATTTTTAATGTATTTGACACATATGTTAAAATTTTAGTGATACAAAATTTAGTTGATTTTTTAATAAAAATATATTTTAACAAATTGCTTCATATTCATATTCGTATTTATCTTTTAATTCAAAATTATTACAATAATATAAAATATTATATTAATAATATTAAGGTAAATAATAAATAATTTTCAAAACTCAACATATATTTTTATCCAACAATATAATTATATTTTGTAATTAACTTTTACAAAATATGTTAGCATAATTATCAAAACAAGATTGGAATGGAGGAAAATTATGCTTTTAGCCCTTAAAATTTATAAAATTTTAATTTAATCTTTTAAAAGCTACAAAGATATATGTGGTTTCCAACACATATTTTAACTTTATAAAAATATTAATTCAATCTCACTCTGTCCAAAAAATATTCTAACTTTGCGAAGATTGGGTCAAATTATTTTAAATAATTGATTTTATTGTTATAGTTTATAAAAAAAATTGAATGATTATGTTTTTATTATAATTTGGTTAGCATTTGATATAATAGTAGTGTACATTTTTATTTATTTTAGAAGTGTTCTTCAAAAACGGTCATGTATTTTTTAAAATATTTTATTATATTTTCTCCTTTGGTGGAGTTTAAAATTCTCTTGAGAGTAATGCATCAAATACTATTTCATAATTTACTTGTATTTATTAAATTTCTTTTATGATTTTTATAAAAAATTTAAATTTATTTATTTATATACAAGTAAATTTATAATTGAATTGATTAAACAGAAAATCGATAATCTAGTAAAAATATCATCTTAAACCACAAAAATCTAAACAAGTGTAAATCAAATGGCGGAGAAGTCGATAGAAGATGATAGATTGTCGACGTAGAGAATTATCAAAGAGAGAGAGAGAGAGAGAGCGTGTTAATATAAGCCACATCTATCCTCTTTATTTGCTCTTCGGCCGACCATTCCTACTATCAGTTTAAAAGAACAAAAAAAGGGTAAAAATAGGGTCTCTTCTCTCTGCAATTCCCAAAAGAAAAGACCCCTTTTTAGTATATTTTACTGTCCATTTCACTCTCTATTCAATTTCACCCTCTTTCTTTTCGGTGAGTTATGGAACTTTCTTGAGGTTTAATTTTTTATGCTTTTCTTATGCTTTGATGGTTTGGATTTTGGTTTTAGTTTCGTGGGTTTTTTTTGTTTGAATAAAGAAAAATTTGATTTTAGGGTTTTGGTTGGTTTGGGTTTTAATTGATTCTCTTTCTTGATTTCTTTATTGTAAAACCCAAAAAGACTTGGTGATTGGTAATGGATAAGGTGAGTAGCCCACCTGTTGACATTTTGTATAAGTTCCTTCTATGGGTTATGATAATAGTAATGATTGCTAATGGATTAGCTCTGGATATATTGTTTTGGGTTGATGAATTTATGATTTGCTAGAAGTGCTTAACTCAGTGGTGTAAGAACTGTTAATTATCCCTTTTCTTGGTAAATTGTTTCCATTTTTAGTTGATTTTGAGATTACATATGTGAACCTTCATTTATTTGTGACTGTTCTTCCAAATCTCTTATTGTTGGTTAATGATTTGCAATATTTTTGAAGAATGCAAGTGTTGTTTTGTTTGTTTGGGGGTTATTTAATTTAATTAGTCTTTGTCTTATCGCAGATAGTTTAGGAGTGATGGCTAAAGTTCTGGCGCAGTCGACTATTGTTCCTTCTCTAGTTACGAGTCGAAGTCATGGTCGATCCACTGGGAAATCGAAAAGGTCTGTCAAAATGATGTCTAGTTTACGAACACCTGGATTGAGGATAAATAGTTTCTCTGGGTTGCGGGGCTCAGCTTCTTTGGATAATATGGTTAGAGTTGACCAAGATTTCCATTCCAAGGTTGCGATTTCAATCTCGTCTCAACGTGGAAGGGGAAGTAGGTGTGTGCCTAAAGCCATGTTTGAACGCTTTACTGAAAAAGCAATTAAAGTAATCATGCTTGCTCAAGAGGAAGCTAGGCGACTTGGCCATAACTTTGTCGGTACAGAGCAAATTTTGTTGGGTCTTATTGGTGAAGGTACTGGCATTGCTGCAAAAGTTCTTAAATCCATGGGAATCAATCTTAAAGATGCGCGAGTTGAAGTGGAGAAGATAATTGGAAGGGGAAGTGGTTTTGTTGCTGTGGAAATTCCATTTACACCTCGTGCTAAACGTGTTTTGGAACTCTCGTTAGAAGAAGCTCGCCAACTTGGTATCTTTATAGATAATTTACAGCAGCTTTTAAATTACTTGTTGAATTTACTTTGATTAACTGGTATATAAGCTTATTTTTATAACATTTCAGGCCATAATTACATTGGATCAGAGCATCTGCTTCTGGGGTTGCTTCGTGAAGGTGAAGGTGTAGCAGCACGTGTTCTTGAGAATTTGGGTGCTGACCCAAGCAATATCCGCACACAGGCAAGAAATGCCTTTATTGACTTTATCTTGTTTAAAATTTTTTATTTATATTTTAAAAATTAACTGGGGTTAAATTTTTACTATTTGATTGACTAGGTTATTCGTATGGTTGGTGAGGGCAACGAAGTTAGTGTGGTTACCGGTGGATCAACTGGTAACACAAAGATGCCAACACTTGAGGAATATGGAACCAATTTGACTAAGTTAGCTGAAGAGGTAATTGGTTTTATTTATTTGTCATTTTTTATCATTTTGGTATTCATGTTTGCTTGTTTTTAAAAAAGTATTTTCTATTTTTAGGGTAAATTGGATCCTGTTGTTGGAAGGCAAGATCAAATCGAACGAGTTGTCCAAATATTGGGTAGACGAACCAAAAACAACCCGTGTCTTATTGGAGAACCTGGTGTTGGAAAAACTGCTATTGCAGAAGGCCTTGCCCAGCGAATTGCTACTGGTGATGTTCCTGATACTATTGAGGGCAAGAAGGTGCATATACATGTTCTTTTTACTATTAAAAACATTCTATTTTAGCAAAAGGGTTGAAGGAATTGACTTTGAATTTTCTTAATGCGTGTTCCGGATTAGAATTTCCTTGATCTTACAACAATTAGAACAACGCATTTGTTATGGTTTTCTTATCAGGTTATAACTCTTGATATGGGTCTTCTTGTTGCCGGAACAAAATATCGTGGTGAGTTTGAGGAGAGGTTGAAGAAGCTAATGGAGGAAATCAAGCAAAGTGATGAGATAATATTGTTTATTGATGAGGTGCACACTTTGATTGGAGCTGGAGCAGCTGAAGGTGCGATTGATGCTGCCAATATCTTGAAGCCTGCTCTTGCAAGAGGTGAATTGCAGGTACACTGCTATCGACACACTTAAGACTTCTATTGACGGTTTCACTAAATACTATAATCGTTTAGAGACTAGTTAATTTTTATATCCGGCTTCTAATTTGAGTTATGTGCGGTCTGCTTTTGCTGTTTATTGGAATTTTCTAGTTAGGTGTAAGAAATGCATGTTGAATTTCTACTACTGTTGAAATTATAGTATCGTTTACACTTTTACTTGAATTGATGTAGTGTATTGGAGCTACCACACTTGATGAATACCGAAAGCATATTGAGAAAGACCCAGCTTTGGAAAGGCGTTTCCAGCCAGTTAAAGTGCCCGAACCATCTGTTGATGAAACTATACAGATTTTGAAAGGTTTACGAGAGCGTTACGAGATTCACCACAAGCTTCGTTACACAGATGAGGCCTTAATCTCTGCCGCACAGCTTTCATACCAGTACATCAGGTACACGGTCATCTTATTTCATGGAGTTCCTTTATAGTCATTGAATCTGGAGTTCCCTTTTTGTTTCTCATTTCGGTTTCTGTATGCTTCAGTGATCGTTTTCTGCCTGATAAAGCAATTGACTTGATTGATGAAGCTGGATCTCGTGTTCGCCTTCGTCATGCACAGGTATGCTTGTATAATAACCTAGTCATGAAGTGACTCTTGCATGCTTTTCCTTCTCAAGTTCATTTTCATGACATTGTTGATACAGCTCCCTGAGGAAGCTAGAGAGCTTGAGAAAGAGCTCCGGCAGATCACAAAGTCGAAGAACGAAGCAGTTCGCAGCCAGGACTTTGAGAAGGTACAGAATTATTTCGAGTTTCTTGGGGCCTTTTTTGCTGATTTCCTTCGGAGGGTGGATCAATGGTCCTCCCCCAGGTCCTAACTCTTGCTTTTTATGTTGTGGGTTTGGCATAAACAGGCTGGGGAATTACGTGATCGGGAAATTGAACTCAGGGCTCAGATCACTGCAATCCAAGAGAAAGACAAGGAGATGAATAAGGCAGAGGCGGAGGCAGGGGATGGAGGGCCTGTAGTGACTGAAGTCGACATTCAGCATATAGTCTCTTCATGGACTGGTATTCCTGTCGAGAAAGTATCAACTGATGAATCTGATCGCCTACTTAAAATGGAAGAGACCCTTCATAAGCGAGTCATTGGTCAGGATGAAGCTGTCAAAGCCATTAGCCGTGCTATTCGACGTGCTCGTGTTGGTCTCAAGAACCCCAACCGGCCAATTGCCAGCTTTATCTTCTCTGGACCAACTGGTGTGGGAAAATCGGAACTAGCAAAGGCACTAGCTGCTTACTACTTTGGCTCTGAAGAAGCCATGATCCGACTTGATATGAGTGAGTTCATGGAAAGGCACACAGTGTCCAAGCTGATCGGTTCACCCCCTGGGTATGTTGGGTACACTGAGGGTGGTCAGCTAACTGAGGCTGTTAGGAGGCGACCATACACCGTAGTACTTTTCGATGAGATTGAGAAAGCCCATCCTGATGTTTTCAACATGATGCTTCAGATCCTCGAGGACGGAAGGCTTACAGATAGTAAAGGAAGAACTGTCGATTTCAAGAATACACTCCTGATAATGACATCAAACGTCGGAAGCAGTGTGATCGAAAAGGGTGGACGGCGAATTGGATTTGATCTCGATTATGATGAGAAAGACAGTAGTTACAATAGAATAAAGAGCCTGGTGACAGAAGAACTGAAGCAATATTTCAGGCCGGAATTTTTGAACAGATTGGACGAGATGATTGTTTTCAGGCAACTCACCAAGTTAGAAGTGAAGGAAATTGCCGATATAATGCTCAAAGAAGTGTTTGACAGGCTTAAAAGCAAAGAAATTGAGCTCCAAGTGACCGAAAGGTTTAGAGAAAGGGTGGTGGAAGAAGGGTACAACCCAAGTTACGGAGCAAGGCCTTTAAGAAGAGCCATAATGAGACTTCTGGAAGACAGCATGGCTGAGAAGATGCTTGCAAGGGAAATCAAGGAAGGTGATTCAGTAATTGTAGATGTTGACTCTGATGGAAATGTCACGGTTCTCAATGGTAGCAGTGGCACTTCCGAGTCATTGACCGATCCGATTCCAGTTGTGTAAACCACATAAGCCACTCTAGATATGTTGTTTTGTACCCTCTTTTTTCTTTTTCTTCTCCTTTTGATTGAACTGGCTATACTATTATGAAGTCTGTTTTGTTGGAAGGACTAGTTGGGCAGTTGAATTGGAAGCCATTAGTTGCTTTTTGCATTTGGAAGTGTTGAAACTGTAAATCTTTTAACACTGAATTTGTGCATGCATAGTTGGAGTAGGCTTTCAACGAGGATGGTGGTTGGTAGTGCTGTTTTGCTTAGTTTATTTCACAATAAAAAAAGTTTAAATTTGTTCAAAATGTGATTCCTTTACTTCTGTACATGAATGATGAATCAAAATGTTTTTTAGCTGCTTCTCTAATGGTTCATGTTTACAACCTTGTCAACATTTAGACCAAGTTTAGTACCTGTACTTCTCGAATTAAATTAAATTTATTTTGTTAGTCAATTGTTTTTTAGTACGGTTGTAGATTTGGTTTATATTTTTCAATTAGATTTTAAGTCATTATAAATTTAATATTTTGGAGCTTTAGTCTTAACTCAAATGTTAGCCATTAATTCATTAATGAAATTCTTTTTTTAATAATATGTAAAAATAATAAATTAGTGATACATAAACAATTGCTATTGCTATTGAGGATTGAAATTTTAAAATTTAAAGGATTAAAATTTTAAAATTTAAAAAATATAAAGATAAAGATTAAGTTAAAGTTTATAATTTAAATCCATAAATTTCGCAAAATACAAAAATTAATAATAAAATTTTACTAATATAAAACATACAATACATGTTTTCCTTGCTTCTAAGAGAAAGGAAGCTATGTTATAAAAAGGTTCTAACCAAGAGATAACCTAACATGCGTATGAATCTGAACATAATTCATATGTTATATGAGTTTGGATTTAACACTAAAATTGAAGTTAAAAATTTTACGTTAGGGTGACATTAAATAATAATATTTTTAGATTTAAAATAATTTAAATTGAATTATTTAATTTTAAGACGGTAATTTTGGAGCTATAAAAAGTTTAAATTGAATTTTTAACTGTTGAAAAGGGCTAGGTTTAAAATTATGTCATTTAGCCATGGGGCAAGGCCCTGTCCGCCCATGGCTTCGTACTCATAATTGCAATAGTGATGAAAAAAATATTTTATATTTTAAACTGTAAAACATTATATTTTAGCTTATTTAACATATTGTCGTTGTAGTATGGTGATGAGTAATTCTGCATTTCTTATCATTCGTTTTTTGTTTAATCGGTTTGGTGATTTAAGTTTAATTATTAGATTAATAATAATTAAATAAATAATTAAAATTTTATAAAATTAGAAATGTTAAAAAATATTAAATTGGTTCAACCTGTTAAATTGATTTTTGTCTCAATCTTTTATTTTTATTGATTTCGAACAATTTTTGATTCGATCTGTTCAAATTTTTTTATTTAGATCAATATATCGATTGATTCTTGATCTAATCGGTTTAACCGATCAATGTAATCATGTTCCAAGAACATTGATAACATCATCAAATATTAACAAAATCAAATTCAAAGACCAAAAATAAAAATTAATTTAATTATCAAGTTCAAAAAATAAAAAATTATATTATCCCAACAAAAAAATATCTCGAATCTTTTCTTAAACGTCTCGTCCAAAGTAGAAGGATGGGAAGAACCACTTGATGATGCCTTTATTGCTGCCATGGCGGATTCAAAGCCTACAACCGGACTGAGTCAATACTTTCTGGAATTTCAAATGCTTAAATTCTAGTTTTAGTCCTTGTATTATACTCAATTTAAAAGATAGTCATTATACTTTGATTTGAAATAATTTAATTCTTATATTATTTCTTCTATTAGTCAACTGAATGTGAAATTCTTTTTAAAACTCAAAATTCGAAAATCTCTATATCATTTAAAATATCAAAATCGTTATTTTTACTAAATTTTAGAATTTTTAACAATGTTATTGATTGAGATTAAGGTATAATACTAGTAATAGTTAATGAAAATAGTAAAGTTAAAATATGCAATAAATTATTGTATTCTTCAGAAATTTAGAATTTAGTTACTCTATTTTTATATTTTAAAATTGATTCAACTGTTCATTCTATTAAGATTATTTTGTTAAATTTAGGTTCATTACAACATCATTTTTTAGTTATATTGTTACTAAATGATTTTTTAAAATTTTAAAATATCACATAAAAATTTAATAATATTAATAATTAAACTTAAATTTTAAAATCTAAAAATAAAATAAAAACTAAAATTTTAAAAATAAAAATATAGTGATTAAATTTAAAAATATTATATCATCGGTGGTAAGAGAAAGGAAGCTTTAAGCTAACCATAAATTTTAATTTTGAATTTAATCTCTAAATTTAGGCCTCCTTTATATTGGAGTTTCAAATACTTAAGATTCTATTATACTCAATTTGATTATTTCAAGGATTATGCATTGTATTCTTTTATATATTTTTCATGTTCGGGTTGCTCCTTTTAATAATGTCGTCACTAAGATTCAAACATTATTTTCTTATTGAGAGTGTAATGTGCCTTACCACTACACTCAACATTTATTGGTACCACTGTACTTTGATTTGACATAACTTAAGTCTCTAAGTCAATTGATGTGAATTTTTTGGCAAAAGTATCATAGAGACTTTATACTAGAAGTCAAATTGTATTTTGCTCACTCTACTGAAAAAATGAGCCAATTGGTTATTGTACGTTAGATCTAAGAGCAAATTGATCATTTCTATTAAAAAATTCATCCATTTATACTATTAAAAATTGACGTGGCTGATGGAATAACCAGACAGTGATACATGACATGTCACGTGTACCTTATGCTAACGTACATAGATCGATTTTTAACAGCAAAAAAGGATAAAATTTCTAATGCACAAGAACTAATTTACTTTTTTTTTTAAGTAGAGAGAATAAAATACCATCTGACTCTTAATATAAGTTTTCATAAAACTTTCACCAAAATTCTTTTTAAAAATTTGAAACCTAAAATTGTTTATGTCATTTGAAATATGAAATTAAGGTTGGGATTAAGGTATATAATATTAATAATAGTAGCTTAAAACCATAATTTGACACAATTAAAAAAGGTTGCCAATTGCTAAACGACTTCCCAAGTTGAAAAGTCTCCCACAATGTGCGAAAGCAAATATGCAATGGCTTGTATATTTTGAACCATAAATGCATATATGTGTGTATATATATATATTCTTGCTTACATATATATATGTGTGTTTTTTTTTTTTTGTGTTTGCAATTTCAACTTGATCCCAACAAACAAATTATAGCTATACCCTAAGAAAACAATGGCGATTTCCGATAATTCTAGGCAATCTCTTCTTCCTACTTTCCTCTATTCCACTCCTTCCTTGAGCAAACGTCTCTTCAATTTGGAGCCGTCTTTGATGAAAGCTGAACATCGAACCCCGTTCATTTCATTGGGTGATGTAGGGGGGAGAGCGAGTAGAGTTGTGGTACCATCGCCAAAGGAGGGAAAAATAGAGTTGTTCTCCCCAGCTTTTTATGCCGCATGTACGGTTGGCGGGATGTTGTGTTGCGGCATTACTCACACCGCCGTCACGCCTCTCGACATTGTCAAGTGTAATATGCAGGTAATGCTTTCTTAATTTCTTCACCCAACTTTCGTATAGTGTTTTTTTTTTTTTAGGATCAATGTATTTTTTATATCCATTTTACTGTTTATAAAAAATAATTTTTTTAAAATTCGTGACTATTCTTTTTAACAATATTGTCTTTTAAGTAGGAGCAATGTTGAGGACAATAAGGGCTCATCTCTCTATATTAGGAAAATTTAATTTTTGTTTTTAAAGTTTATAAAATTTTAAGTTAATAGATGTTAAATTTGTACTTTAACCTTTTAATAAAATTTTAATTTAATCTTAAAAAATAAAAAATATAATCTATTAAAATAATAAATTTACATTCCAGCTCGCTCATTTGTACAATATATTTTAGTATTGCTTGGTACTTTCTGAATATTCCCCTAATTCAAAAAGAAATGAGGGATTAACGCTTAAAACCATGCTTGATCTTAAGTTTAGGTAAATTAAATCACTTATTATTTTTTTATGAATATAAGAAAAATATTATAATATATAATAATTGAATTATTAAACATAGATAATATTATAAATGTGTTTTTTTATTGGTCTTTGGTTGTTGATGATGCATGAATCAGGCTATGTTGACAATTATGGATTAACGTGTTGACTTTTCAACTGGTAATAATGTTTCAAAATTTCTTGGGATTCAAGGGTTTGATTTTGTTGGGTCCTCAAGGTTTGGAACAACTTTTTGGACATTGAAACGTGTTTTGTCCTCTTTTTTTTTGAATTATAATTTTTAAATATAGAAAAAATGGTTGAATATGTGGCGTATACGACCAGTCTTTTCTTTTTCATCCCATGGCTGCTGCCAATATTTTAATATCATGTGGTCAATACAAAAGTGCACATAATATATATTATTTTAAATAAATTAATTTAGTTCCTATATTATTAAAATGAATCAAGTAAGTCCAAATTATAATAAAATTAACATTTACTTTACAAAAATATTTTGGAAATTATTATTTTTCAATTGTAATTCAATTTCAAATAAAAGATTTTATATACAAAACCGTAAAAGTTTTATACATATTGACAATAGTAAATATTAACTCTATTTCAATTTAGTTTTATTTGATTCTTTTAATAATAGAGTGACTAATTTGTAACTTTTCATAATTGAGGATAAAAAAATCCTTATAGTTGAGTGACTATTAATATAGTTTACACAAAAAAAAAACTTCAAAAATAATTGAATAATGTTCAAGCCAAACTTAAAAAAATATAACTTATGTATAAATACTCCTACTTGAATTCGAGTGTCAGTGTTTTGTATGTGTTTGAATACACATTAGATGTATGTAAATATAAAATTTGAAGCAACATGGCTAATAGGAATGGTGATGAAATCCCCAGATTGATCCAACAAAATACAAGAGCATAACATCAGGGTTTGGAGTATTGGTTAAAGAACAAGGAGCTAAAGGTTTATTCAAGGGATGGGCACCTACACTTGTTGGTTATAGTGCTCAAGGTGCTTTCAAATACGGTTTCTATGAGTTCTTCAAGAAGTACTATTCCGATATCGTCGGTCCCGAGTATGCTGCCAAATACAAGACCCTCATTTATCTTGCTGGTTCTGCGTCGGCCGAGTTGATCGCCGACGTCGCTCTTTGCCCCATGGAAGCTGTCAAAGTTCGTGTGCAAACTCAGCCTGGTTTCGCTCGAGGTCTATCTGATGGATTACCAAAGATCCTCAAAGCTGAAGGTGTTGCCGGGTATGACGTCCATAAAATGCACCTTTATTTATTTGGATTTTAATATTACACTTATTGGTGGTATTTTTGAATAGAATCAATGGTCAAACCAATCATGATATTAGTTCTCCGTTTGATAGTTAATCTAATCATAAAAAAAATTCTGAAAAAAATAAAAAATAGGAAAAAAAATTATAAAAAAGGCAAATAAATAATAATGAAATAAACAACAATTATCCACTCCGATTTAGGGTTGGTTTTTCATTTTCATTTTTCCTTCATTTTAAATCATTTAATAAGTATTTGGATGGATTGGGTCAATTGGGCTTTTTTTCCCTGTTTTGACCCATTAATTTGAGCTAAAAACATAAAAAAATTGGTTTAACTACTTTTTTTTTGTCAGTTAGTAGTTCGCACTTCAACCCCGATTATGAGTGGTTGGTTCTAAAACTGATCTAATCTCTTTGTTCAAATTAATATACCAACCAATTTTCAGTCAAATCCAATTTAAATAACATTTCTCTCCAACCTCAAATTTGATTCAATCTCATCCAATGATTTATATTAGTATTATACATAATGATATAAATTTATAAAATGGGAAAATAGATCCACTTTTTATAGTTTAGATGGATAATCCTATTATTGCACAAATCTAATTTATATAATAGATTTTGTTTTTATTTTATTGCATGAAAATGTCACACTATATATAATCTCTCTTCTTGTTTGTATAGGTTATACAAAGGCCTTGTTCCTCTTTGGGGACGACAAATTCCATGTAAGTCATATATTATCATCCCTTTCATGTTTTTCGAAACTCTGGTGTTAGTATTTAATATATATGTATATATAAAATTTTGCAGATACAATGATGAAATTTGCATCATTTGAAACAATTGTTGAGCTAATCTACAAGTATTCTATCCCAACACCCAAACAAGAGTGCAGCACAGCATTACAACTAGGGGTGAGCTTTGGTGGTGGTTACATTGCTGGTGTTTTATGTGCTGTTGTATCACATCCTGCAGACAACCTTGTTTCTTTTCTCAATAATGCTAAAGGGGCAACTGTTGGCGATGTAAGTGTAATAAAAAAATATCCTTCATCCTTTTTTTTTTTCTTGAAATTGGTAAAAGTATCATGGCGATAAGAGTCGGATTGCATTTTGCTCTCTACTAAAAGTTATGGGCGAATTAATTAATAAAAATACCATGGAGACCCTTGTCTTAAGAGTTTGATTGCATTTTGCCTCATTTACTAAAAAAATGAATAAATTAATCATTGTACATTAGATCAAAGAGTAGTTTGGTCATTCTGTTAAAAGTTACATTCATTTCTACTATTAAAAACTGGTCCCTATATCTCAGAAGGAAGTACACATGTCATGCCATGTGTAACTATTTAGTTATTCTGTCAGCCACGCTAGTTTTTAACACTAGAATTGGATAAAAATTTTAATCGAAAGGATTGGTTTGCTCTTTAATCTAATAAATAAGGACTAATTCGCTCATTTTTTTGAGTAAAGGAGGTAAAATGCAATCTAACTCCTAGTACAAGGGCTTCTATGGTACTTTTACTCAAATTAGTCATTGTGCGATACATCAAGGAGCAAACTGGTTTTTTTTATTAAAAATTTCATCTATTTTTACTATTAAAAATTTGTTATTGTACGTCAGCATGGTGTAAACATGGCATGCTACGTGTAACGAGGTAGTTACTCTGTCAACCACATCAGTTTTTAAAGGTGGAAATGGATGAAATTTTTAATAGATTGAGCCAATTTGCTATTTGATCTAATATGCATGGACTAATTTATTCATTTTTTAAATAAAAGAAGATAAAAATATAATCTTACTCCTACTACAGGAACGTCTGAAATTGTATATACAGATTTTGTTTTAGTTTTCATATATATATTCACTTTAATTGCAGGCGGTGAAGAAGCTAGGAGTAATGGGTCTTTTAACTCGTGGCCTTCCTCTTCGTATTTTCATGATTGGAACCCTTACTGGAACGCAATGGGGAATCTATGATTCATTCAAAGTTTTTGTTGGCCTGTAAGTTCTTCTGCTTGCAAATTTTTTACAATTCTTTCAAACTCAAAATTTTGTTTTAGAATTGAAAGTATGGTTCAAATCGAGTGTCATTGAATTTTAGGGACCTATTTAAAACTTTTAAAAATTTTTAGGTATCTAATTAAATTTTCTTTAAAATTTAGGAGCTTCATAAGAATTAAAGAAAACCAGAACTTTTGGAAATCTAAACTAAAATTTCTAAAAATTTTGGGGGTCTAATTAAAACCTTTAAAAATTTTAAGGAGCATAATCAAAATTTTTCAAAACTTTTGTGGACCAAACCCCCTCTGGCTCCAACGTAGTTCCGCCACTGTTGGTAGCAGAGAGCAACTTCTGATTAAAACTAAGAAAATTGATTCAATCGTTTTAGTCGGTTTGGGAGGTTTGTTCAGATAAAGGTTCGGTTTTGTTAATTGTTTTGGTTGGTTATTGGTTTTTTAAATTTCAAATTGACCTAAATGAAAAAAACAGACTTAATTTAATATATATTTTAATTATTTATAATATATTTATAATTTATAATATATAAAATAAATAAATAATATTCAATCCCAATAATTAAGTCGAGTAATTAAAGTTGGCTAATTGATCGAATAAATCAACCTAAAGTTGATTCAGTTACGTCGGTTCTTGAATTTTAGTTCAATTGAGTTGATTTTTGAGATTATGATAAGTTGTTAGTTTAATAAAAAGTCAATCGAATCGATTGAAAAAACCAAATATTCTTCCTAACTGCTGGGTATACATAAAAAAAAAGTCTATTTAAAAAGTAATGAAATTATTTTCTAAGTTTGCTTAAATAAATTGAACTCTTTTTTATCTCCAAGAAATTCATTTATATGTTGAATAAATCAAATGACCTTCAATTTGGTTTACATTTTGCAGGCCAACCACGGGTGGTGCTACTCCTACTCCTGCCACTTCAAAGGCATGAAAAAGTATTGTTCTTTTCAAACAAGATGCCTACTTTTTTTCAGTTTAGAAATTTTGCCTTTATTGATAGAGCAATAATAGGATTGATCAATAAATTCAAAAAATAATAGGGGTTGATCAATGCCCACAAAATTAGTATTAGTTGCCACTTTCGTCTAAATTCTATTCTTTTGTAGACATGATTTATTTGTCAATCTTTTGAAGATTGTAACCAAAATTTGAAAATGATTAATGATGATTGGAACTTTGTTTTTAAATACTCTTGTTAAAGATTATATTTGATTGAATCCACGAAGGTAGGGATGACAATGGAGTGGGATAGAGAAATGTAACACCCCATACCTGATTCGATCACCGAGTTTGAGCTACAACATGTTATATTCGTTGCCAAAGCAATTAGGATTGAATATATTCAATTTCTACCATTATACATTTAATTATGAGTAATACATGCATATAATATGATATACAATCATTCTTGAGTCTTACACGAGCTTATGAAAGCTCTATTGGCAACCCAATGTCAAATTAGGACCAAATTATAATATTTTCAAAATTTGGGATTGATGTTGCGATTTCGGGGGTTCCTTGTCGTGATGCAACATATTAACTAAGCTCGTCGTGGCGACAAGGGTTTGACGTCATGATGTGACCATTTATTTCTAAATGGTCTAAATTGGTACCTATTCAAAATGGCCTAACCAATTGGCCAAATTCACTTTCAACCTGCTTTATAAAAAAAAAACACATTTTCAATGCTTCATAAACCACCTTAAATGTTTCAGCCCAATCAATTCATCAAAATTCTCATTCAATTCAATAACTAACCTTAAGATACAAGTCCATTTCTATCATTACCATTCAACATATAAGTTAGTTTCATGGAACAAACCATTCAAAACATTTATCATATGTAAATACACAAATAGACTATAACATAACAATATTTTATGCATTTCAAACCTTGTGACATATTCAAATACATAATCTAACCAAATGACCATTTCTAAGATACCAACTCTAACTTCAAATGTTCACAAGATCACATATTATATGTTACACTCGGTTCTCATTAAGGACCCAAAGATAAAAGAATTGGGAGTGAATTGAATTAAATAATGAATTGGTAGACCTTACTAAGAAATTTAGATATTTTAGAGGTTGATGAGCAATTAGTTGGATTTGAATTCTGGTTTGGTTAAGATGGAATCGACTGGTTTCATAAGTGGGAGACACAATGATTACTGGCGATAGGCTAATAGAGGATTAGTGACTGTGTAGGGGAGTTATATATTTGGGAGATAAAGGACGTTCCTACAAAAGGAATTTTTCTCAATTCTATTTACAATTTCCTCTCATCTGCATCGTCTTCTTTGGTTGTTCTGAAGAAGAAGAGAATTTAGAAGAGTTCTGTATAGAGCAGAAGTTGTGATAATTGAAGTCTGGAAGTAGAGAAATTGAGAAACTGGTAAGCTTTCTTATCTTTCTAGGCTCATGAATTAGAGAAAGAAGGAGGGTAGGGGCTCCTAATAAGTTTTTGTAAACTAGGTTTTGGGTTTTAAGGTTTGAATATCTTCGATTTAACTGATAAATGATTGTAATGCTTAAATTCTAGGGCAAAAGAGGCTTTGGTGTTTGAACAAGCTAAGTTGATTAGGACAAAAGATGTAAGGTGTGACAACCCGAATTAGAGCCTAATCGGAATAGTGGTTTCGTGACCACAAATTCGAGATAGAAATAATTGTTTTATAATTATTTTGGGGTTTATGATATGATTTCATGATTTCCTGAAAATTTCGTGATGAAATTTATGCATGCATTGCGCTTAAGTTGAGATTAGGGACTAAATCGAATAAATTGTAAAACTCGTGTTTTAGAAGTTTTTAGTATGAAATTGCTTTGGGATATTAACTAGGAGGTCTTAAATAGCAATTTGACCCATTCCTAAGTTATGGACAAAAGTTGGACATGGAGGGAATTTTTTTGAAAGTTTAGTAGTAAGGGCATTTTGGTCATTTGTATATTAAATGAAATAAAATGGGAAAAATAACACAAAATTGGTTAAGTTGCTGACGAAAATTGCTCTCCTCCATAGCTAGGGTTTCTTCAACTTTCAAGCTTCATAGTAAGTGATTTCAAGCCCCGTTTTTAATGTTCTTTACATTTTTGAAATCCTCGTAGCTCGGTCTACCTATTTCTACCATTATTTCGAGTTAGAATTTATGTTTAAAAATTTACCCATGAATGATATGTATGTATTTTAGTGTTTTATGGTAGAATATGAATGTTTGAAGTTAGGAGAACGATATTTTCTAAGCGATTTTTAGCAAAAACGAGTAAAAAGGCATAATCGGTAAAAATACCTATTGTTCATAACTATGTGTTAGAGTGAAAATTTGATGTTGCCATAGAAGGGAAAATTGACCATCATGTCATAGAACATAAGAATAAGGGCTGAAATTAAATTTCCAAGCCTACGGGCAAAATTGTAATTTTGTAAAAGTTAGGGGCAAAAATGTAATTTTTCCATAATGTGACTTTTGGATTGAAATAAATAGTTTGAATGTTAAATGGGCTAAATGTGTTGTTATAGATCAAGAAAGGCGTGGAATCGACCTCAAACGAGGGAAGAAAAAAGTTTTGGACTAAATTGCAAAATTGCCCTATTTTGCACCGAGGTAAGTTTGTATGTAAATAAACATTAACTTCATTTACATTTTTATATTTCAGCCTATTATATATATATTCTAGCTAATATTGTAGCATAAATAGACTATTGGAAGAATAGAAATAAATAATAAAGAGAGGAATCCCGGTTGAACATTCGGAAAGATTGAATAAAATTGATGGAGCGTAGCTAGGTCACATGTATGGTGTTGAGTGCCCATCATGTGTACAAGAGAGCTACGAGATACTATGTGGTAGCTAGGTCACATGTGTGATACGGGACGTATCCCATGTAGACAAGAGAGCTATGTGAGAGATAAATATAGCTAGGTCGCATGCGTGATTCCAAGTGAAGGACACCATGTAGACAAGAGAGCTACGAGACACATCGGCTAGGTCGCATGAGTGGTACTAAGTGTTCACCATGTGTACAAGAGAGCCGAATTAAATGAAATATGATTGTGGGGCTGTGTGCTGAAACCATCAAGTATCGAGGATTAATCCGAATTGTTCAACGGGATGGCTTTGTGGTGACATTGTAGTCATGGACCTACACTTGTGATGTATGAAATGTGGTGAAAATAATTTGTGGTATATATATATGTAAGTTAAAATGAGGTTAGTGCAAAGAATGGGTGAAAGAGTGAAATTAGCATTAAAACTGTTTTAGACAATAGCAGTGATGTGACTTTGAAAAATCACCAAAAATAGAAGGAATTTAATTAGAGGTTTAATGAGATGTGGAATTAAATCTTAATGAGTCTATTTTTATATAAAAGAAACAGAGAAAGCAAATGAATTCTATATTTTGAGATATTTACAATTGTGTGTGACTTGCTCAGGATAACTATGTGGTCCCCTGTTCCAACTTTGAAAAATCATTAAAAATTGTACAAAACAAATTAAGAAATATAGTTTATATTCATAATTTCCTTATTAAGTCTAGTTTTAAATGAAACAGGTTTCATGGTTATTTGAATTGTGTAATGAGAGAAATTCAATTCGTAGTGAACAGAGGTCAGATTAGTTGAGCTGTGTAACAAGGGAAACTTTAACTAATAAACTGTACTAATTGGCTGAACGAAAAATTCTAGAAAAAAATTAGTAAAAATTTTTATGAGTCTAAATTCAGGGAAATTTTACGGATTTGAATTTCGAGTTTTTTAACTCGAGTTATGATTTATTTAGTGATCATGACGCAGGAGGGACAGCTTGATCAAATTGGAGTAAATAGTAAAATTTAAAAATATGATATAATTGAGTTATGTTGTAAACATATTAGATTCCTTATTTGTTATTTATATACTTACTTACTAAGCTATAAGCTTACTTTCTTTTCTCTCATTTGTCTTATAGTGTCATCCAACTAGCACAGGAGTTAGAGATCGTAGAAGATCCGCCCGCACTATCAATACTCTGGGTATCTGAACTCAACATTTTGAAATATGGCATGTATGGCAGACTTAGTTATTTTGTTACGTGTCATAATTGTCTAGGTTTAAATTACTACTTATAGTATAAAACTAATCATTTTGGACGAAGCCTTTGAAATTGGTTTGTATTGTTAATGGCATATGTTATAATGATTCATGATCAAATTGCATGCCATATTTTTGTTGGGTTTTATTTAATAGTATATACTATAATTTGTTAATACCTCGTACCCTATTCCGGCGACGGACACGGGTAAGGGGTGTTACATTTAGTGGTATCAGAGCTATGATTTAGTCGGTTCTCGGACTAATAAAGTGTGTGTAAAAGTCTAGCTATACATGCCATAAATATATTGTGATAGTGTGGTGACTCCTGATTATTCTAAACTGTGTTTTGTTTTAATATAGTAATGGATCCTCACGGAATTGCGGCTGATGATGCTGCTAGTAATGCGTCGGCTCCCGCACAAGGGACCGCGCCTGTGGAAGGTAGACCTGAGACATTAAGACAGGGAGATGAGGCTCGGGATGCCTTTCTCCAAATGATTAACAATTGGTATACTGAATTTATTCGAGCAAATCCAAATGCTCAACCTCCTCCACCCCTCCTATACCTCGGGACGATTCTGTAGCTGCTCAAGGCATAGATTTGGTAAGAATGAACAAGCCTCCAGTTGACAAGATTCAAAATAAGAGGCCGAAGAGTTTAGAGCAAAGATCGATGATGATCCCGAGAAAGCGGAATTCGGCTTGAAAATTCTACCGTGTATTTGATGAGCTCTCATGTACACCGATGAGTGCTTAAAGTGTGTTGTATCACTTTTGAGAGATTGACCTACCACGGTGGAAGACTTTGGTAGCAGTGGTGCCAAAAGAAAGGGTTACTTGGGATTTCTTCCAGGAAGAATTCAGAAAGAAATACATAAGTGAACGATTTATTGATCAGAAACGGAAGAAGTTCCATGAACTAAAGCGGGGCAAGATGTCTGTGACAGAGTATGAACGAGAATTTGTAAGACTCAGTAAGTATGTCCAGGAATGTGTGTCACTGAAGCTATTATGTGTAAGAGATTTGAGGACGGGCTAAATGAGAACATTAAAGTGCTTGTGGGAATTTTGGAGCTGAAAGAATTTGTAGTATTGGTTGATCGAGCTCTTAAAGTCGAAGAATTGAACAAAGAAAGAAGAAAAGCTGCTATTGAGGCTCGAGATGCCAGAAAAAGGCCGATAAGCAAGCCATTTGAATCTCAATCAAAGAGGTCCAAAGAGACAAACCCTTGAATGACAGTTTCAAAGGGGGATTCACACAGAGATCGTGGTAGAGCATATTGTGGTCCAAGCTCAAGCTACTTGGTGGCAAGTGTGGGTAATGTGGGACCTAGAAAGCCGAGTGTCGAATGTGGCGAGCAACATTATGGTGAGTGTTGGGAACCGAAGCGAGCTTGCTTCAAAAGCGGTTCTCATGAGCATTTTATTAGAGACTGTCCGGAGAAAGTTAAAGAAGAAAGATTTCAGAGTGCTAGACAGAATACCACCGCTAGTAGAGGTAGACCACTGAGAAATATTGGAGGTGGGACTAGCAGTAAAACTGCGATGAAAGATTCAGCGGCGAGATCAGAAGCTAGAGCACCTGCTAGAGCTTATGCTATAAGTGCCCGAGAAGATGCATCATCTCCCGATGTCATTACTGGTACATTTTCTCTTTATGATACTATTGTTATTGCATTGATTGATCTCGGGTCCACTCATTCCTATATTTACATGAATTTAGTATCTAATAAAAAGTTGCCTGTTGAGTTTACTAAGTTTACGATCAAAGTGTCGAACCCCTTAGGCCAATATGTGCTAGTTGACAAGGTTTGCAAGAATTGCCCATTAATGATTCAAGGTCACTGTTTTCCGGCTAATTTGATGTTGTTAGCATTTGATGAGTTTAATGTTATCTTGGGAATGGACTGGTTGACATTGTATGATGCCAAGGTAGATTGTAAACAAAAAACACTAGAGTTGAAATGTGAAAATGGAGAAATTCTGTGGGTTGAAACAGATGAATCAAATAAATTGCCTATGGTGATTTCGCACATGTCTGCACAGAAATACATGAGGAAAGGGTGTGAAGCTTATCTGGCTTATGTAATGAATACTGAGTTGCCTCAACTGAAGTTTGAATTAGTACCGATAGTCTGTGAGTTTCGGATGTATTTCGGAGGAATTGCAGGTTGCCTCCGAACAGAGAGATAGAGTTTGCCATTGATTTGTTACCGGGTACTGCACCGATCTCGATTGCTCCATATAGAATGGCTCAGATTGAATTAAAAGAATTGAAGGCTCAGTTGCAAGAGTTAACAGACAAGGGATTTGTGAGACCGAGTTTCTCTCCTTGGGGTGCTCCTGTATTGTTTGTAAAGAAGAAGGATGGCTCAATGAGACTTCGCATTGATTACCGTCAGCTTAATAAGGTGACTATAAAGAACAAGTACCCATTGTCGAGGATTGATGATTTATTCGATCAGTTAAAGGGGGCCACAGTGTTTTCAAAGATCGATTTGAGGTCTGGTTACTACCAGTTGAGAGTTAAAGAGTCGGATGTGCCGAAAACTGCCTTTAGGACAATGTATGGACATTATGAGTTTCTTGTGATGCCTTTCGGCTTAACAAATGCTCCAGCTATATTTATGGACTTGATGAATCGAATCTTTCGGCCATATTTGGATAAGTTTGTAGTAGAGTTCATAGATGACATTCTAATTTATTCTCGGGACGAGTCTGAACATGCCGAACACTTGAGAACCATATTGCAGATCTTGAGAGAAAAGAAACTGTTTGCTAAGTTTAGTAAAAGTGAGTTCTGGCTTCGTGAAGTCGAATTTTTGGGACATATAGTCTCAGGTGATGGTATTCGGGTGGATCCAAGCAAGATTTCTGCGATCGTTGATTGGAAACCGCCAAAGAATGTATCCGAGGTTAGAAGCTTTTTAGGATTGGCCGGGTATTATAGACGTTTTGTTGAGGGATTTTCGATGATTGCCTCTCCTATGACTAAGTTGTTGCAAAAGAATGTTAAGTTTGAATGGATGATAAATGTCGTGAGTTTTGAAAAGTTGAAAGCACAATTGATGAAGCACCAATTTTAGTACAAATTTAGAGCCAGGAAAGGAGTTCGTAATTTATAGTGATGCATCATTGACAGGCCTTAGATGTGTGTTGATGCATGAGGGTAAGGTGGTAGCTTATGCTTCGAGACAGTTAAAACCGCATGAGAAGAACTATCTAACACATGATTTGGAATTGGCCGCTATTGTCTTTGCCTTGAAGATTTGGCGACATTAGTTGTATGGTGAAAAATGCCGAATTTTTACTGATCACAAAAGTTTGAATTATTTGATGAATCAAAAGGATTTGAATCTGCGACAGCGGAGGTGGCTTGAATTATTGAAGGATTATGAACTAGTGATTGATTATCATCCGGGAAAAGCAAATATAGTTGCTGACGCCTTGAGCAGGAAATCTCTTTTTACTTTGAGAGCCATGAATATGGGGTTAGCATTGTCTGATGATGGGTCAATCTTAACAGAAATGAGGGCTAAGCCTTTATTTCTCCAGCTGATTTGTGATGCTCAAAAGAACGATAGTGAGTTGCGAACCAAAAAAACTCAGTGCGAATCAGGTTACGACTCAGATTTTCGAGTTGGACCAGATGACTATTTGATGTTTCAAGATAGGGTATGTGTACCGAAAAATGATGAATTGATTCAGAAAATATTACATGAGGTGCATAGTGGCTGTTTCTCAGTTCACCCTGGTAGCACAAAATGTATAATGATTTAAAGAAATTATATTGGTGGCGGGCATGAAAAGGACATTTCGAATTTGTAACCAAGTGTTTGATCTGTCAACAAGTAAAAGCTGAGCATCAAGTGCCTTCAGGATTACTCCAACCTGTAATGGTACCTGAATGGAAATAGGATAGGATTACCATGGATTTTGTAACTGGTTTGCCTTTGACTCTTAAAAAGAAGGATGCTGTCTGGGTAGTGGTTGATAGATTAACAAAGTCAGCCCACTTTATACCAGTACGTACCGATTACTCACTTGATAAATTAGCTGAATTATATATTGCTGAAATTGTGAGGTTGCACGGGGTACCTATGTCTATAATATCAGATAAAGATCCGAGGTTTACCTCGAGATTCTGGAAAAAGTTACAAGAAGCTTTGGGCACAAAATTGAACTTTAGTACCACATTTCATCCATAAACAGATGGTCAGTCGGAAAGAGTAATCCAGGTACTCGAAGATATGCTTAGATGCTGTGTTTTAGAATTTGAAGGCAATTGGGAGAAATATCTATCTTTGGTTGAATTTGCCTACAATAACAGTTTTCAGTCAAGTATACAGATGGCACCGAACGAAGCCTTGTATGGTCGCAAGTGTCGGACTCCTTTATATTGGACCGAACTTAGTGAGAAATAGATTCACGGAGTTGATCTAGTTAAAGAAACCGAAGAGAAAATAAAAGAAATTCGGGATTGCTTGAAAGCTGCTTCAGATCGACAAAAGTCATATGCAGATTTAAAAAGAAAAGAGATTGAATTTCAGGTGGGTGATAAAGTGTTCTTGAAGGTGTCACCATGGAAAAAGATTCTAAGATTTAGCCGAAAAGGCAAATTGAGTCCGCGTTTTATTGGGCCGTACGAGATTACTGAGAGGATTGGACCAGTGGCATATCGGTTAGCCTTACCGGCAGAGTTTGAAAGAATTCATAACGTGTTTCATGTATCAATGTTGCGGCGTTATCGTTCTGATCCTTCACATGTGATTTCTCCAACAGAAATTGAGATTCGACCGGATATGACCTATGAAGAGGAACCAATAAAGATTTTGGCTCGAGAAATTAAACAGTTAAGAAATAAAAGTATAGCCTTAGTGAAAGTATTGTGGCACAGACATGGGATAGAAGAGGCTACGTGGGAACCTAAGGAAGCTATGAGGAAACAGTACCCGAGCCTCTTTACCGGTAAGATTTTCGGGGACGAAAATCTCTAAAGGGGGGAGAATTTTGACAACCCAAATTAGGGCCTAATCGGAATAGTGGTTTCGTGACCACAGATCCGAGATAAAAATAATTGTTTTATAATTATTTTGGGGTTTATGATATGATTTCATGATTTCGTGAAAATTTCGTGATGAAATTCTGTGCATTGCGCGCTTAAGTTGAGATTAGGGACTAAATCGAATAAATTGTAAAACTCATGTTTTAGAAGTTTTTAGTATGAAATTGCTTTGGGATATTAACTAGGAGGTATTAAATAGCAATTTGACCCATTCCTAAGTTATGGACAAAAGTTGGACATGGAGGGAATTTTTTTGAAAGTTTAGTAGTAAGGGCATTTTGGTCATTTGTATATTAAATGAAATAAAATGGGAAAAATAACACACAATTGGTTATCATCTTCATTAGTTGCTGCCGAAAATTGTTCTCCTCCATAGCTAGGGTTTCTTCAACTTTCAAGCTTCATAGTAAGTGATTTCAAGCCCCGTTTTAATGTTCTTTACATTTTTGAAATCCTCGTAGCTCGGTCTACCTATTTCTACCATTATTTCGAGTTAGAATTTATGTTTAAAAATTTACCCATGAAAGATATGCATGTATTTTAGTGTTTGATGGTAGAATATGAATGTTTGAAGTTAGGAGAACGATATTTTCTAAGTGATTTTTAGCAAAAACGAGTAAAACGGCATAATCGGTAAAAATACCTATTGTTCATAACTATGTGTTAGAGTGAAAATTTGATGTTGCCATAGAAGGGAAAATTGACCAGCATGTCATAGAACATAAGAATAAGGGCTGAAATTAAATTTCCGAGCCTAGGGGCAAAATCATAATTTTGTAAAAGTTAGAGGGCAAAAATGTAATTTTTCCATAATGTGACTTTTGGATTGAAATAAATAGTTTGAATGTTAAATGGGCTAAATGTGTCGTTATAGATCAAGAAATGCGTGGAATCGACCTCGAACGGGGGAAGGAAAAATTTTGGACTAAATTGCAAAATTCCCATATTTTGCACCGAGGTAAGTTTGTATGTAAATAAACATTAACTTCATTTACATTTTTATATTTCAGCCTATTATATATATATTCTAGCTGATATTGTAGCATAAATTGACTATTGGAAGAATAGAAATAAATAATAAAGAGAGGAATCCCGGTTGAACATTCGGAAAGATTGAATAAAATTGATGGAGCGTAGCTAGGTCACATGTATGGTGTTGAGTGCCCATCATGTGTACAAGAGAGCTACGAGATACTATGTAGTAGCTAGGTCACATGTGTGATACGAGACGTATCCCATGTAGACAAGAGAGCTACGTGAGAGATAAATGTAGCTAGGTCGCATGCGTGATTCCAAGTGAAGGACACCATGTAGACAAGAGAGCTACGAGACACATCGGCTAGGTCGCATGAGTGGTATTAAGTGTTCACCATGTGTACAAGAGAGCCGAATTAAATGAAATATGATTGTGGGGCTGTGTGCTGAAACCATCAAGTATCGAGGATTAATCCGAATTGTTCAACGGGATGGCTTTGTGGTGACATTGTAGTCATGGACCTACACTTGTGATGTATGAAATGTGGTGAAAATGATTTGTGGTATATATATATGTAAGTTAAAATGAGGTTAGTGCAAAGAATGGGTGAAAGAGTGAAATTAGCATTAAAACTGTTTTAGACAGTAGCAGTGACGTGATTTTGAAAAATCACCAAAAATAGAAGGAATTTAATTAGAAGTTTAATAAGATGTGGAATTAAATCTTAATGAGTCTATTTTCATATAAAAGAAACAGAGCAAGCAAAGGAATTCTATATTTTGAGATATTTACAATTGTGTGTGACTTGCTCAGGATGACTATGTGGTCCCCTGTTCCAAATTTGAAAAATCATTAAAAATTGTACAAAACAAATTAAGAAATATAGTTTATATTCCTAATTTCCTTATTGAGTCTAGTTTTAAATGAAACAGGTTTCATGGTTATTTGAATTGTGTACTGAGAGAAATTCAATTCGTAGTGAACAGAGGTCAGATCAGTTGAGCTGTGTAACAGGGAAAACTTTAACTAATAAACTGTACTAATTGGCTGAACCAAAAATTCTAGAAAAAAATTAGTAAAAATTTTTATGAGTCTAGATTCAGGGAAATTTTACGGATTTGAATTTCGAGTTTTTTAACTCGAGTTATGATTTATTTAGTGATCATGACGTAGGAGGGACAACTTGATCAAATTGGAGTAAATAGTAAAATTTAAAAATATGATATAATTGAGTTATGTTGTAAACATATTAGATTCCTTATTTGTTATTTATATACTTACTTACTAAGCAATAAGCTTACTTTCTTTTCTCTCCTTTGTCTTATAGTGTCATTCAACTAGCACAGGAGTTAAAGATCGTAGAAGATCCGCCCGCACTATCAATACTCTGGGTATCTGAACTCAACATTTTGAAATATGGCATGTATAGCAGACTTAGTTATTTTGTTACGTGTCATAATCGTCTAGGTTTAAATTACTCCTTATAGTATCAAACTAATCATTTTGGATGAAGCCTTTGAAATTGGTTTGTATTGTTAATGGCATATGTTATAATGATTCATGATCAAATTGCACGCCATATTTTTGTTGGGTTTTATTTAATAGTATATACTATAATTTGTTAATACCTCGTACCCTGTTCCAGCGACGGACACGGGTAAGGGGTGTTACATAAGGTGAGTTTCCTGTATGCTATTTTTGAATAAATCATGAATGAGTGTTGCTTGGGTGATCTGTGTTTTCATTTGCTCTGAGTTATGTTTGAAACATATGTTAGAATATAAATTCAATGTATGAGAATGACATACGTGGCGGAGGTAGCTTGAATTCGTGAGAGTTTATAAATATGTTTTGTATGGTAGGACTGTATATGGATGTATGATAGTGTGAAGTACTCCTTAAAGTAAATGTTATTTGAATTAATATGATGATTATAACATATGTTGAGTTTGGAGGAAACTTACCTCGACGGGGTAGATGAAGATAGGAGTAATTGGCATAACAGAGGAATGAACAGGCTAAAATGGGGATTCAAGGGAGTTTGGGCGGCATCATGGAATGGTATCTATTGGCTTGCTAGAGGGACACCGTGACAATGGTCTATTGACTCTATTGAACATCGCGGTGGCAATTATTGACTAGTCCTTCGGAGCGACACATCGGAAGAGGTCTAATGATTCCTTAGAATTAGAAGTCCGTCAGGACAATAAACATGAGATTATACTGTGTAAGACCATAGCTAGGCTATGACAATAAATGAAGTTCGGTAGGACAATAAACATGAGATTATATTGTGTAAGACCATAGCTAGGCTATGACAACAAATGAAGTCCACCAATACAATAAATATGACATTATACGATGTAAGTGTTGGGAAATGTGTCCATATTGTAGTAAACATATAACTGTTTTCTATTTATTTGAACAATGAATAAATAAATAAAGTTGATTTCACATTTCACTATTATGTCTTTGATATTTTGCATGTATAGCGAAATTGTGACAAGCAAATATTAGCTTATTGATTGCCTAAAGTTCAAACTGAAGATAAGTGACATTGTAAAAAATGTTTACATTGCGAGAAAGACGACTTACTTCTGTAGATAATCTAAATAAGCCCGTAATCTAGACAATTACATTTATATCTCTATCTTTGGGGAGTTAACTACTTTGATACCCAAGACAAGGTATCTCCCCATTTGGACTTGATAGATGACATAATAATCCTTTAACCGATTTGCTCAATTTCGATTCATCAAACTATGAACCTTATAGATTATCTGCTAATACAAGTTGTCTTTTCGCATTATGATTTCCACTTAATGCAACTTAGTATTAGTTAAACATTAGGTAATTAGTGAGCCAATATTTGGTCATATGTTGTTTTTCGAGCAAAACCATTTTGAAGATAAATACAAATGACATTAACATGAATAATGAAATTTTATCAAACTAATCTATTCGAAAAATTATAAATATAAGGGTCTGTTTGTTTCACTGAAAATGGCTTCTGAAAAATGATTTCTATAAAATGACTTACTTTCGTGGAAAAGTTAATATTTTCTGATTTTTGGATGAATTTGTGTATAATATTTTCGGTTGTTTGATAGATTTTTAACAATATTTCATAAAAGTTGTTTTCAATGAAACAAACATACATTTGAGATTTTCTTATCTTTTTATTATTTAATTCAGTTTATTTTATATCTAAAACTTATATTTTACTTTGTTTTTGCATATATTAAAAATATTTTATTAAATTCAGGTTCATTACAACGTAATTTTTAGTTACATAATTACCAAGTGAGTATTTTTTATTTAAATGTGACATCAACAAAATTGACAAAAAAAAATTAACAATGTCAACCATTGGACTTGATATGTATGTTTAATAATACTAAAAATATAATATTTTATATTAATATTTTAATAATTTTAAATATTTTTCAAAATAAAAATAAAATTTATTATCAATATAATAATATTAAACTTAATTTAAGTTAATTTTATATAAAAATAAAATTACCTATAAGTGAGTTCTTTTCTCAAAATGACTTATATTTTTCAAAAGAGCAAGTCATTTTACAAGAAAAATAGCTTATTTTATGTTGACGTGTAAGTAATTTTTCTTTGACTAAACTATTTTTGTAAAACAAACACAAAAAATATAAAAATATTTTTTATAAACTTTTACATATAAACAAACAGGCCCTAAATAACAAATAAACTATACCTAATACATTATATCTGTTAAATCAGGTTAGAAAAAAAAGTAAGAAATTTTAGCTCAAAACTTTTATCTCAGCTCCCTAACCTTACTTAATGATTATTATATTAATAAATATATTTTCATCCACTTATTCCACGTTGAAAACGCATTCTTAGGATAAATAATCATAACAACAAACATTCTTAGTATAAATGATCAAACCTCAAGTTGTGCCACACGTTTTACGTGGACGTGCGTTGCATGTGCCTTCAATTATTTTATTCCTTCACAGTCTGGCCGCCGTGGTTTTAAATACTACTTTCCTTGTTTTACTTGGTTGACTTTAGAGAAAAAGAAATTAAAGAAATTATTATTTTTTATTATCTCAATTTATGTTTTAATTAATTACGTTATTATGTTGTAATATTTTAATTCTCGAGCTATTAATTACTATTAATGGTGTAATGATAAGCCGATGTAACATGTTAAATCATCATTTCAAACAAAAATTATTTTAGGTTAATTTATACGATCAGTTTCCTTATTTTTTAATAATTTAATTTTTATTTTATGTTCTTTTAACTTTTTTTCTTTATTTTTCATTCTCTTTTGCTTCTCCGTTTATTTTCCTCCATTCTTATTTCTTTTAACATTATATTTCTATGTTTTTCCATTTGTTAAAACTAGTCTCTATACTTTTATTCTTTTGAACAGTTTAATTTCTTCTATTAAGACGAGCTTGTAGACTAGTTTTAACAAGTGGAAAATATTAAAAAAACTATGTTAAAAGAAATGAAGAAGGAAGGAAAGTAGATGGAGAAACAAACGAAAATAAAAAATAAAACAAAAAAAAAAAGAGTTAAAAGAACATAAAAGAAAATTTTAAATTGCTCAAAATAAAAAAATTTAGGGACCTATTGTAGAACTTAACCTAAATTTTTTGTTTGAAATGATGATTTAATGTACTATGTTAGTTTACCGTTATACCGTTAACCACAATTAACAGCTCAGTGATTAAAATGTTACAACACGGTAATGTAAATGATTTGAACATAACATTTCAAAAAAAAGTAATTAAAACGTGGTTGAAATACTTTAGTAGTTTAAGAAAACCGAAAGAAGAAATATTTTTAAATTAAAATATAGAAATCAACACACGAAGTTAATACTAAAAACATGAAAAGAAAGGAAAAAAATTAATTTCAAAAGAAGAACAGAAATTAAGATTAAAGCATGTCATTGTAATTGCCCTTTAGTTTATTTCTTTTGTTTTTTTCAAAGTTTTACAGCTAGTTTACTCAACTATCTGTAAAAAGAAGTTCCTAAGGATTTCCACAGTGGACTCCTATCCATTTTATTTCTTTTTTTTTTAACATGAAAATATTATGGGTAAATTCCAATTTCAATCTTTCTATTTTTAGATTATAAGAATGGTTAAATTTTAATTTGAATTCTATATTTCGCTCAAATTTGATATTTAACCTATATATTTTAATTTTGGCATATTTTGATATCTCAACTTTTATAATATTAGTAATTAGTCTAAATACTTTATTCTAATTAAAACGATGACATGAGTTTTTAGAAATTGTTAGCACGGTTCAAATTCTTTATTAGATGCGAGTTCGTTATAATGTTATTTTTTGTTACATGGATATCAAGTTTATTTTATTTTTTTAAAATGTCACATAAAAATAAAAGAATTCTAATAATGTTAATAAATGGATTTAAATTTTAAATTCAAAAATAAAGGAACTAAATTTTTAAAATAAAAATATAAAGATTAAATTCAAAATATCTGAAGAGTTTGAAAACTTTGAGAAAAGTGCAATCTTTAAATTTTTACATTATAATTCAGTCAACAAATAAATAACGGAAACTATACTAGTTTATAATATAAATATAATCTACATGGTAAAAACTAATTAGAATTAAACTCATAAACAGTAAAGAAAACCTTATCTTTATAAGTAACTTAGAAAATACTTGACTCTCATCTATTTATACTTATATTAAATATTTGATTGAGTTTGTGTCACGAGTCGATTAAATACCAATTAAGTTGAAAAATTATTAAAATATATTTTTATATACAAAGTAAATTATATAATATTATGAGGGTTTTAAAATTTTAAATAAAACCTATAAAAATTCAATTATAGTAATTATATTTGATTTTTATTTGATTTTTATTCAAACCTTTGGTAATTATATTTATTACATAATTTGGTACTTGAGAATGTCGTTTTTTTTAATGTGGCACCTGTGTTATTTTTTACTCAATCTAATATTTGACAAAAAATTGTATATTTTGATACCCAAATGTAACTGTGTTAACTTTTTTGTGTCTAATTTGGGTTCCAAAGTTGATTGGATGAAAATTCATAATTAGCTAATAATATTAACAATTAACTTTTATCACATCGACCCTAAAACTCGAATTAAATTACATCCATCGAATTGTTCTTTACAAATTAAATGAAAAATTAAAAAAATCACAATTTAATACGTAATTTATTCTATTAACAAAATAATGAAAAATTCAAACCTAATAATATTAACAATTAACTTTCATTAAATCAACCTTAAAACCCAAATTAAATACTAAAAATTAAAGTTGTTACTTTTGGGTAAAAAAATATATAGCTTTTGTCAATTATATGTACCATATACAAATTGAACAAAAAATAACACAAGTGCCACATTAAAAAGTGTCAAACTTTGATATCAAACTATATATGGGGAAATTACACCATTAGTCACTAAACTATGAGTAACTTTTCATTTTGGTCACTTAACTAAAAAAAGTTACAAATTGGTTATTTAACTAAAAAAAATTATTGGGCTGTTAAAATCAATATTATGTGGCTTTCTCTGTTTACATTGCATGCACCAATCAAAAGCTCTCTTTCCCATTCTCTTCTATAGTTTATTTTTTTTCATTATACAATTTCGGAGGTCATGAATCTGTGAACCGAAATTTAATTATTTTTTTCTGATCTCTAATACTGGCCGTCAAATTAACTTAGATCTAAGGTATGTTCTTTTACTCATTGATGGGTACTAATCTATCGTACCGATCGTTGAATCATTGCTTGAAGCTTGTAGGTAATTTTTTTTTTAAAAAAAAAAAGAAAAAACTTAACAATCAAATGACTTAATTAAAAACGTTTGAAAAATTCAATAACTTAAATAAAAATTTCAAATAATTTAATGACCAAATTATAATTTTTTTTCATTAATAACCAGAATAAAAACTAAAAAATAAAAAAATTATTAAATAAAGAATTAAAATGGTTTTTTTAAAGTTGAAAGCTGAAATAAATGATTATGTTTCGTTTTATCAAGGAATTGGATGCAAATATGATCTGAGTACCGCCAAAATCAACAATTTTGCTATCATGAACTAGCGAACATAGTTCTGTTCTATTTCTTTGCATGCTTATGCTTGCATGTATGTTGATTCAACTTTAAAAAAAGAAAAAAAGAAAAGATGCAACCTTCGTGCACTAATTTCTAACAGCAAAGTGGGGGCTGTGACTAAGATGTTTCGTACTTAATATAGAAAAACAAAATATCTTAACCCACTCTGTCTCGTTCTCAGCAACCTTCAATTTTGACAGCATCTTTCTTTGGTTAGACAATGGAATGGAAATCCATTTACTGTTTCAGAGCACAGGTTTGCTGCATTTCATATTAAGGTGCAGTGAATTTAGACATACTCATTCCGAAGCATTTGAGATCTTCTGCGTCAACAGGCAAACTTATATATTTTCATGACAGTTAAAATATAATTTTATCATTATTAAAATATGATATTATTAAAAAAATAATTTTAAATTCTGAATATAGACAATAAAATGGATATGAAGAATACAAAAAAAAATTACCATTGTATTGATAAATTATAATTTTACCATTTATTCACTTAAAATTCTATAAATTTTCAAAGGCTAAAAGAACAAATTTTCATTTTAGGGAGGGGCCAAGGCTTTGCCTGCTCGCCTTATTGGACCATGAGTCTTAAGTGTAGTATATTCATGTTATATACTTTTTTTTTTAATAAATTGGTTTAATAATAACATCCATTAATTACATTAATACAATTTGTATATTACCCTCAATGTTTTTGCACACAAGGCAAAATAGAAACAAATATTGGCTTACTGGTTATCTAAAGTTTAACTAATACTAATCGGTATTATGTGGTCGGATTGTAATACGAAATACAACTTGTATTAGTAGATGAACCTAAACATGTCCTTAGTCTAATAAAAAATGAGTAAACTAATTAAAAGACTAATATGTCGTCTATCAAGTCTAATTGGGGAGATATTTTATCTTGAGTATTAGAGCGGATGACTCTCAGAAGATAGAGACATAGATGTGACTGACTAGACTAACAGTACATCAGACAGGACCTAAGTAGAATAGATCCTAGATCCATTTATGAATTTATTCACTTGTGATAGTTATAATGTGGTATACCTTAATCCTGAGTGGATGATGGACTATGTATATATGACTCGTATACTTTGATGTAAGTAAAAGTCTGAGTTCAAATGGCTAAGAAATCGGAAACTGGTGTGTTGGGTATACTACTTTTGTAATGACCCGAATTTTACGGTTATCGGAAAAGTGTACTTTCGGGTCTCCATTGTTGAAAAATGGATCTGTAAATATTTATAAAAAATATTTACAAAGTTAATAGAGTGGTTAATTAGAGTTTAATTAACTGAATTTAGCTTAATTAAGGATACTTGGATAAAAGGATTAAATTGAATAAAGTGTGAAAATTTAATTATAGATTAAAAGAAAATAAAAGGGACCAAAATGGCAATTATGCTATTTAGCATAAGTGAGGCGGCATATAAAGTAAAAATCTAAAATTTTTACTTAGATTTTAATTATAATATATATATTTATTAGTAATATATGATATTAAATTAATTTATTATAATTATATTATAAGATATTTATATGATAAATAAATTAAATAAAGACAAATATATGGTAAATAAAATATACAAGTGTAATACATATATTTGTACAATTGTAGTATATTTTATTTAATTGCTTTCTATTTAAATAGATTTTTATATGAAATAAATAAAAGAAATAAAAGAAAGCGCAAGTGTATAAAAATAATTTGGTACAAGTGTAATAAATATTATACATATATTTGTAATATATGTATGTATTTGCTTATTATTTAAAGTAAATATTAATGTATTTATTATTATTAAATTGATATTATATGATGAATAAATTAAATAAAGACAAATGTGTGAATATGATTTGGTACAAGTGTATAAATAAAAATATATACATTTGTTATATATGTATTTAATTATTAGTAGATATTTATTAATTATAAAAGATATTTATTAATTAAATAATTATATTATAAGATTTTTATGTAATAAATAAATTAAAACATGACAAATGTATGATGATGATATGTTACATGTGTAAATATAAGTAATATTATAATTGTAATAAATATATTAATTATTAAATAGATATTTAATAAGTTATTAGATTATATATATATATATATATATATATATATATATATATATATAAAGCAAATAAAAGGAAGGAAAAGAATAGAAAAACAAAATAGCATGAAACGAAACAGAGAAAGGAAGGAAAGAAAAGAAAGAAAGGGAGAAAAAGGAGAAAAGGGAAAATTGAGATTTCAAGGTTTGAAAGTTTAATTGCTAGCGTTGTTTCGGAAATCTCAGCTAAGCAAGGAAAAAGGCAAAGTCGAACGGTAGCTAACTTGAAAATTACGGTTTGTATTTTTATAATCCGAACCTAATTATTAATTGTTATATTTTATTCAATGCCTTTAGCGAATGTTGATGTGAGAATTATTGTGTTCAATAATGGAAGAGGGTTGATTTGGTATGTTATGAATTTATTGAATTAATATTGAATTGAATTATATATATATATATAAATATATATTTGTGTGAATGTGATATTGTGCAGTTATGATAATTGAATTTTGGGTAAATTTGATTTTTAATTCTTCTATATATTAACTCTATAAATATCTTTATTTACTATTTACAAACTCGGATTACGAATATGGAATCCAAAACCATATTTTCCGACACTACTAGAAACTAAGTTGTTATAGAGTTGTTAATACATAAGTTTCATATATTGTTTTCTTCCAAAAAGTAGTGAGAACTTATTTTCTAAGAATAAATTCCATTATTTAGAAATTACAATTTCTAGTAATTTCTATTGAGAGAATTATTTTCCTACTAGAAGTAATAAAATTGTTTTTAGTTTTGTGTTTGGATTGTGTTGCTCGAGCATACACTCAGTGCAATTTGAGGTATGAGGATAACGAGAAAGGTCGTTAGATTGAAATCCAGGAATCATTCAAACCCATCTCGCACAAATCACATGTACTTTTTAGAAAAATGTTTATTGCTATAAAAGTCACAAAGTAGCTCGATTTCCAAATTTTTTATACTTTTGTTGTAATTGAAAATCATTTTCTTAATAGGATTTTTCCAACATACCTTCCTTTGTCCCTGTATCCACCGTTGGTAATAGTGACTAATCCTTACTCCTCGAAAGTGTAAGGTCATAGCCAAATAAGCAAACAAGGCCCTTGGCTCTCTCTTGGCTAAATGAGCAACAAGCTCTTTAGGCCCTCTTCAAAATTAAAAGATTTAATTTAAGTTTTTTTAACCTTTGATTAAATGAAAATAATTATAATTTTAGCCCTTTTGAAAAATTAATAATTTAATTTAAGTATTTCTATTATGAAATTTTTAGCTTTGGTCTCCAAATTTTTATAATTTTATTTCACCCCTCTAAATAATTTTTTTTTAGTTTCACTCTTGCAATAAGAAATTTATGGCTGACCACAAAATGTACTCCATTTCTTTGAATAAGGATGAACCTTAAGATATAGATAAAAGAAACAAAGTAATATAATGGTAAAATTACACTTTAACTCTAAAAAAAATTATGATTTATCTCCACGCACCCAAAAAAAACAAATTTTTAGCTTTATTCTTGATGGAACCCCTGAAAGGATGAGAAGATACAGCTGGTGGTTAAAAAAGGGTTTAGATTCATGGAACAGTTGAAATTTCTATATATGTATAGATGTTGTTTCATAGTCATGGTGCCAGGTTACCTTGTTTGAAAGAAAGGAGGTTTAGATTCAGAGAACTGTTCAATTTCTATGTAGGTATTTGTTACTTTTGCACAAGAAATTAAAGAATTGCCAATTTAAGGGTAACGAAATATAAACATTGCGTGGGTGATTTGAATTCTTCTATTTGCGGAAACAATCTGTTATCCTCAACTCACCGTCCACTGTATGATTAAATCCATGCCATAAACATGGGCCACCAATTTCTTTAATTTCTGATTATATATGTTGAATTTTATGCTACTTCTGTTGTATACCTTAGACATTATTATTTTTAATTTTAAGTACAAATTTATATGCTGCATTGTTTAGAAATTTATATTTTATAAAATTATTAGTTTATATATTTTAATGGTTTTAAAATTATTTTAGGAGGTTAAATTATAATTTTATCATATATTAATTTATAATTTTGTGAATTTTAGAGGTTCAAAGCAAAAAAAAAAAATCATTTTAGGAGTTCAAGTTCATATTTGAGTAACTTTTATCCCTTTTCTGCTGTAAAAACTATAAATTCATTTCATGTATATGGAATTTAAAGGATTTCAAGGATTATATTATTATATGTATATCTCGGCATTTTCATTGTTTTAAAATTTATGATATTACGAATTAATAAAACGAAAGAATTGCACTTTAGTCTCTTCAAAGATTTATGATCTATCATTGACTTTAAAGGTAATTTTACCCTTGCCTTTTTTGGGTACAAAATAATTTTTAAAGAAGATACGAGTAACATGGGTTTAAAACCTTAACTCTTACCCCTTTGCTTCCATTGATAACTTCACATCACAAAGATGTTTCACCCAATTGCATCACCCTAAATCTTTTTTTATTTATATTTGGGTAAACATGTTGAAAGGAATTGGACCAGTTACTCATAAGTTTACCAATTAGTCAATCAGAACTTCAAAAAATTATATAAAAATAATAATGTAACCATTAATTAAAATAATTTTTTTTTTTTTTTTTGGCTTGTAAGTTGACTGATGGATGAGTAATGTACTTAATTGCAAAAGTTGTAATGCAGTTTAAGTACAACTGGAGCCTCCTTATTTGAAATATTTTCCAAAGAATTATGTAATTTACCATAAAAATAATGGCACTTTTTCAAAATTTCCTTTATTATTTTCATGGTGACAACTAGTTCATGCCAAAATTTCCTTTATTATTCCCTTTAAGTTAAGTCACACATCATACTCTTGCATATTTTTTACTTTTTTTTTTTTTCTTTGGTTTTAAGGTTTTATTTAAATTTAATTTTAAAATTTAAATTCTGTTATATATAATCTAATGTGTTACTTAACAATAAAATTAACAGTTTTAACAACGAAAAACCCTAATTGTAAGATTGAATAATAGAATAAATCCAAATAAATCTCACATACAATAAAATTTAAACTCAAAATGAGATTTAAACCTACAAGTCTTTGCTTTCTTTAATTTGGCTTAATTTATACGATTTTGGAGATTAAAAATTATGTTTAATAGTGAGTAAACATCTATAAATGATTTCAAATTATATATATATATATATATATATATATATATAATGTCAAATTTAGCTCTCATCATTTAGAATTTTATTAATTTGACCCTTTTTAGTTAAATTTGATCATTAATATTTTAAAAGAGTTAAATAAATTTTTAACAAAATGCTAATTAAAGCATTAATTTTTTAATAATGTTGTCGTGGTAACCCGCAGGTAATTCGCATATACTTCATGTTAACATAACACTATTTATTTTAGATGACGCGTTAAAAAATAATTTAAATATATAAAATATTCAAAAATAAATTATAAAATATAAAAAGTTCATAAATTAAAAAAACATGAAATACATGTGGATTGCCATGTGAAAACAACAATTCGACTATTTTGAAAAGTTAATTGTCAAATTGAATTCTTTGTAAAAGACCGAGGGCTAAATATAACTAAAAAATGAATAAAGATCAAACTAACAAAAGATGTAAACGTTAAAAGCTAAATTTATTATTATGCCTTTAAAAAATAATGAAGTTTGCGATTTTAAAATTAACTTTTATATAAAAAATTCATTATTCTCTAAATTTTAAAATATTTAAATATACATCTCAACATTTCAAGTATTCACATAAAAATTTGGGTAAACTATAAAAGTAGTCATTTTTGTTTGCCTCAGATTACATTTTAGTCACTTAAGTTTGAAATGTTACATTTAGTCACTTACGTTATCATTTTATTATGAAGTGGTCACTCTGTCGTTAAGCTCCATTACCTCCCTAATGACAATCTTACGTGGCAGTCCAAATGAGTTTTAAATGCCAACTTGTGTTTGAGGTAGACATTATGAAAATTCAAAGGTATATTTGAATTGACTGTGATGCGATAACGCTCGAAGACCCATACATTTTATCTATAGTGTCGGGATGGAACCATTGCCTTAGAAGCTCATCACCTTGCAACTCAGGCCTCAAGTTCACGGTGCTTATACAGTGACGGGTTGAAGTATAACTAGGGCTCATACTTGAAGAATATTAATTTTGCGGTCATGAGTTAGACTATAGCTCGAGAGCTTAATTGAAAATGGTTATGTGCTCACGAGTTCGAGTTTCACCTTATCAGAAAAGGATGGTTTGTAAACCCGATACATAAGTTTGAGATCATAATCATAGGGAAAATTTGGGGAGCTTTATAGTATAATCAAATTAATTCTTTTTCTCCATCTTCTCCAAAAGCAGTATCATCAACCTCCCTATCCGAAACCTATGACAAAGTTGGATGTAAAAGGACTCTAAAGGGGGAGTAATTGTGGCGGTGAAGAGAAGGTAAAACTTGAGTTGAGGTGACAATTGTTGTAGTTATTAATAAGTTTTTTTAATCATAGCAAACATTGTCTATCCAAAAGAACCTTCACCTTTTCTCCACCAAATAATTCACTCCTCCCTTGAAAGTCTTCTTGCCCCCAACTCTATCACAGGTTTCGGAGAAAAAGAAGGTTAATGATACTACGTTTGGTGGAGACAAAGATGAGCGTGGTGCCCTCCTACGTGGTTAAGTGCGGTGTCCTCCTACATTGTCATTATATGTCCTCCGTTCCATAATAGGTTGTTACGAAGATGAGACACCTTGATAGAATAATAACATCGAGGGTGTTTGTGACATTATTTGCAGATAAGTGTATGGTTTCGCATAAACCAGTTGTAGATAAAATGTTAGAATTGTGGAAGATGGCAGATACGTCGGAGTTGTTGTCAATATTGGCATGTAATATGGTGTTAGGGATGGAGGTGGTGCAAAAAAATACCTACATAAGGTATTGAAGCAAGGTACGATGGTGCATAGTGTGGTGTTTGTGTAAAAATACCGGGGCTAGTGAAAGCACTATAATAATATTAACCATACTGGCTGGGAGGTGGTGTAGCCCTCGATGCCTCGTGTTGGGTTGGAGTTGATAATGACTTCATCGAGGCATGCAGTCTTGACCTAGGATTGATGTGGGGTCATCTTGGCCTTTTAGTATGGTGATGCCTAGTCTTTGCCTCCTCGGTAAAAGATAGGCTTATCGTGATGTCTGAACCATGACAAGTAGTCTGAAGAGGTCGCCAATTTCGAAGCGATAAATGATTTACGATTAGGTAAGATATCGTACCTATACTCCCAAATGTTGATATATTGCCCATGAAATTTAGTCCAATTTTTGTCAATTCTCCACCATCACGTACACTATCAATGACATCTTCTCGTGCCAAATATAGGGATTGCCTAAAAATTCGACTGGGATGCATGCTCAAATTCTCCAATCAACGTATGACATTCATTCAAACTATAGTTGTAATAGCCTGATTTTTCACCCTAGTCGAAACGGTGGTTTCGGGACCATGAATTCGAGCCAGAAAAATAATTAAAAATTATTTTCTGTGTTTGCTATGTGTGAAATTATGAGTGTTAAATTTTCATAATTTAATTGTTCGGTTTGAATGCTTGATTATTAAAAAAGGGGTCAAATTGCATTAAGTGATTATAAGTATGCTATTTAATTAAGTATTAAAATTAGCATGTCTTTTAAAGAAAGGGGTTTAAAATGCAATTATGCCATGAATAAGTTTAGTGGACGGTGATGGATCATTTTATATGATATTTTATATATTATAAAGTATATTAGTTAATTATAATATGAATGAATTTATAATAGAAAAACAAAAGAAAGAAATATTCCTTTTTGCATGTTCTTCCTATATTGTCGAAATTAAAGAGGAAGAAAAAGAGAAAAGCTTTCCCACTTTCGGTCAAGGAAAGCCAAAATCCAAGGTTAGTTTTAGTTTAGATTTTGATAAAAAGTATATTTTTGAGCTTGTAGTCTAGATATGTGCATAGCCCATGTGTTAATTTTGAAATTAATTCATATTATGGTATTCGCTATGGAGAAATTTCTTGAGTTAGTTGGTGTTGATGTTAGAAAATGAAACTTATATGCTAGATTTTTTTAAAAAAAGTTGTAATAAGATTTCTGTGATTTTGTGTATAAGGGACAAATTTGTAAAATTTTTAATAGAGAGGGTCTAGATTTTAAATTAAATAAAATGTAAAGGTTTGAATAGGTTTAGTGAATATTCGGCTCTTGTGAATTGGGATGAGATTGAGAGTATTTTATGATATATGCACTTTGGATTATTTTGTACAATTGTAAAATGTGAAGGGCAAATTAGAAATTTGCTTAATTGTGTAGTTGAGATTAAATTCAGTGAAATTCAATTTAATGAGTTCAATTTGGAATTAATTAGATCAAGAACAAAAAGGACCGGGATCGGATCGGGGAAAAACAAAATTAATCGAATAGTCGTGAAACTTAGTTCGCCGATATACGATGTAAGTTTTTAAGCAACTAAGTCGAATTGGATTTATTTATAAATGATATACATGGATTTAATGGAAGTATATATATATTATTGATAGAACCGAATGTGACATTGATTAAGGAGACGAATAGGTTAATATGTATTTATGTGGTTGATGTTTAAGCTTTGTATGTATATATATAAATGAGTAGCAAGTTTGAGAGATGCACTAAACGTGCAAATTTGATACCGAGCACTAAGTGTGCGAAATCAGTTATTGAGCACTAAGTGTGCAAGTTGGTTTTAAGCACTAAGTGTGCAAATTGGATTTCCGAGCACTAAGTGTGCGAAATCGGTTATTGAGCACCAAGTGTGCGAGAAAATTTTTAAGCTCAAAGATTGAGATCGGTAAGTCTCGAAACTATGAGGTGTTTATATTTGAAAGTAAATATATGTGTTTAATTGTGGATTATATGAAATGCTAAATGTAAATCGTCTATTTGGAATTTTGTATAAGATGTATATTTTGAATAGCTTTGTGTTTGAAATTGTGGATATCACATGAGAATGGAATTTCATATTAGATTCGGCCGGGAGTTTGGGAACAAGAAATGCTTTGTGGTTGTAAGTTGGTATTGATGAATCATTGTCTATAATATTTGAAATTATTATTAAGAGTTTGATTGATAGACTTATTAAAATTGCTTATAACTTACTAAGCTGTTAAAGCTTACATGGTGTGTTTTTGTTTGCTCTTTGTGTTTTAGATTCTTGGTGATCGTTACGTGCTCGGGGATCGTCAGTGAATATCGTCACACTATCATTAATCTTTTGGTACTTTTGAAAATCGAACTGAAAGTTTATGGCATGTATAAGCTAAGATACCTTTTGAATTCATTATGGTTGAGATGTATATAAATGCCATGCGAAAATGGCTAACTTGATACATAAGTCTATATTATCTTGATTGTGTTTTTGTGCTTGTAATGTTTGAATATGAAAAAGGTGAAGTTGATTGTGGTTTGAACGTTTGGTTGATATTTTGGTGTATAGTAGATGATTCGACTCTGCTATGTATTAGGTGTAAAACATGCATGTTGTAATCGGTTGATATTAGATAATGTGATTTTGTTATAATATACATAGGTAATTTTTCACACGATCGTTTGGTATGAATTTTGATTGGCTTAAAGATCTAACTTTATGGGAAATATTATGTATGCCTTTTTAATATTTTAAGTTATATATATTTTAATAATGGTGCATTCGGCTAGGTTGCTTAGTTAATTAGATTTGGTTAAATGGCCGAATATATGTATATCTAGTTATATGTTAAACAAGTTAACTAAGTTATAATTGTGGAAATAGATTGCATTTATTCGGTTTTTGGGTAATGAAATTTAGAAATGTTTTGTTATTTGGAGGTTGTATATAGTTTGCCATGCATATATGATATTTGCAATGAGTGCATTGTATGATATGTCTTGATTTTAAATAATTACCATTTGAATATTACTTATGCTGTTAAAACAAGGATGATATATGTGTTATTAGTAAATCAATTTTATTACTTATGTCACAGTTGAGTGGTTAAAAAGACTCGTTATTATGCATGTGAATTGTTCGAAAATTACGAGTAGGTCTCGTAATGCTTCGTAACCCACTCCGGTGACGGATACGGGTTAGGGGTGTTACATTTGATTGGTATCAAGCTACGGTTTAGTCGATTCTCGGACTAAGGTAGCGCGTATGAGTCTAGAGATTTTTGTAAAAGATCAGTGGGTAAACCGTAGCTCTGATACCAATCAAATGTATAGCTAGACTCATGATGATATATCCATTTACTATACGGAGTTCGAAGCTAGAGATTTCCGTAAAAGATCAGAGGGTAAAACTTCTCTTTCGACCTCAAAGAAGTTCAAAGATGATAGTAGTCGGTCAAAGACAACGGCTGGGTTTTCTATTCAAGAGCGACCACCGGTGGGTTCACGAGCCTCCTCGATGGCTAGTGTTGGTAATACTCGACCAAATAAACCTGAGTGTCAACAGTGTGGTAGACGACATATTGGTGAATGTTGGGGTAAATTCAACAACCGAGTTTGCTACAAGTGTGGGTCGCAGGATCATTTTATTCAAGACTGCCCAGAGTTAGCTGAGAAAGAGAGTGCTCCGAGTGTGAGATCGAGTGGAGCTGCAGCTAGAGGCAGACCACCCCTAAATGCGGGAGGCAGGAGCAGTATTCAGAAAGGTACTTCAGACACAGCCGTTTGATCTGAAGCTCATGCACCTACTAGAGCTTATGCTATTCGAGCCAGAGAGGAGACTTCATCCTCGGATGTCATCACTGGTATATTCACTCTCTATGACACTAGTTTAATCGGTTTAATTGATCCTGGTTCAACCCATTCGTATGTATGTGAAACTTTAGTATCCAGTAAGACTTTGCCTGTTGAGTCTACTGAATTTGTTATTCGGGTGTCGAACCCCCTAGGCCAATGTGTCTTGGTTGATAAAGTATGTAAGAACTGCTCACTGATGATTCGAGATTCATGCTTCCCGGCTAATTTGATGCTATTGCCATTTGACGAGTTTGATATAATTTCGGGTATGGATTGGTTAACCGTGCATGCTGCGGTGGTAAATTGTAAAAGAAAGACTATTGATCTACGGTGTGAGAATAATAAGATTATTCGGATTGAATCCACTGATTTGAATGGTTTACCGTCAGTGATATCTTCAATACTGGCTCAGAAGTATGTGAGGAAAGGTTGCGAAGCTTACTTTGCATATGTTCTAGAAAATCAAGTGAATGAAAAGAAGATTGAATCCGTACCAGTTGTGTGTGAGTATCCGAATGTGTTTCCTAATGAATTACTGGGTTTACCACTTGTTAGAGAGGTAGAGTTTAGTATTGAATTAGTATCGGGTACGACTCTGATTTCAATAGCTCCATACCGTATGGCGCCTACTGAATTAAAAAAATTGAAAGCACAGCTGTAAGGATTGACTGATAGAGGTTTTACACGCCCGAGCTCCTCTCCCTGGGGTGCATCAGTTCTATTTGTAAACAAAAAAGACGAAACGATGAGAATGTGTATTGATTACCGTCAGCTTAACAAAGTGACCATCAAAAACAAATATCTATTGCCGCAAATTGACAATTTGTTCGATCAGTTAAAAGAGGCTTTTGTGTTTTCAAAAATAGATTTACGATCAAGTTACTACTAGTTACGAGTTAGAGACTCTGATGTACGTAAAACTGCTTTTCGGACTAGATACGGACACTATGAGTTCTTGGTGATGCCGTTCGAACTTACTAACGCACCTGCTGATTTCATGGATTTAATGAACCAGATTTTCAAACAGTTTTTGGATCGGTTTGTGGTTGTGTTTATAGATGATATCTTGATTTACTTTCGTGATGAATCTGAGCACACTGAGCACTTGAAATTGGTATTACAGACCTTACGAGATAATCATCTCTATGCAAAGTTTAGCAAATGTGAGTTCTGGTTGCGGGAGGTTAGTTTCTTGGGGCACATAGTTTCAGCGTCAGGTATTCGGGTTGATCCGAGTAAGATTTTAGCTATACTCGATTGGAAACCTCCGCGGAACGTTACTAAAGTTCGAAGTTTTCTAGGACTTACCGGATACTATAGGCGATTTGTAAAAGGTTTTTCAACGATTGCTACTCCGTTGACAAAGTTACTTCCGAAGGATGCTAGATTTGAGTGGACAGAAAGATGTCAGAGAAGTTTTGATCAGTTGAAAACTTTGTTGACTAAAGCTCCAGTGCTTGTTCAACCAGAGTCGGGTAAAGAGTTCGTTATTTTTAGTAATGCCTCTTTGAATGGGTTGGGCTGTGTTTGATGTAGGAAGGCAAAGTTGTAGCTTATGCCTCGAGATAGTTAAAGCCACATGAGAAGAATTATCTGACTCATGATCTTAAATTGGCCGTTATTGTGTTCACTTCGAAGATTTGGCGCCACTATTTGTTCGGTGAGAAATGTCGTATCTACTCTGATCACAAAAGTCTCAAATATTTGATGACTCAAAAAGATTTGAACTTAAGGCAACGACGATGGTTAGAACTGCTAAAAGACTATGAACTGGAGATTGATTATCATCTGGGAAAGGCTAATGTAGTTGCTGATGCTTTGAGCTGAAAAGCATTGTTTGCATTGCGTACTATGAATGGACATATGTCTATGGCTAATGATAGTGCAATAGTAACTGAGTTAAGAGCAAGACCGTCATTTATTCAGCAGATTTGTGAAGCCCAGAGTACAGATGAGGATTTGAAAGTAAAGCGGATTCAAAGTGATTCGAAGAATAATTCGAAATTTCAAATTGATGTTGATGGGTGTTTACGGTTCAAAAACCGAATTTGTGTACCGAAGAATTCTGAGTTAATTCGAATGATTTGAAGTGAAGCACATGATAGTAGATTGTCTATTCACCCGGGTAGCACGAAGATGTTTAATGATTTGAAATAGTACTATTAGTGGCGTGGTATGAAGAGAGACATCTCAAACTTTGTGTCGAAATGCTTAGTATGTCAGCAAGTAAAAGCTGAGCATCAGGTACCATCGGGATTGCTTTAGCTGATTTTGATACCCGTGGAAATGGGATCGATTCACAATGGATTTTGTATCTGAATTATCGTTAACACCGAGCAAGAAAGATGCAATTTGGGTAATTGTTGATAGATTGACGAAATCGGCCCACTTCATTCCTGTCCGTTCAGATTACTCACTCGATAAGCTAGCCAAATTGTACATATCACAAATTGTGCGATTACACGGAGTACTTATTTCTTTAGTATCGGATAGAGATCCGAGGTTTACATCACGGTTTTGAAAGAAACTGCAAGATACTTTAAGTACTAAACTGCATTTCAGTACTGCTTTTCACCCCCAAACGGATGGCCAGTCCGAGCGAATCATCCAAATACTCGAGGATATGTTGAGATGTTGTGTTCTCGAGTTTGAGGGTACGTGGGAAAGATACTTGTCCTTGATTGAATTTGCATACAATAATAGTTTTCAGTCAAGCATCAAAATGGTACCTTGCGAAGCTTTGTACAGTCGTAAATGTCGTACACCTTTGTATTGGACCGAGCTAAGTGAAAGTAAGATGTACGGGGTTGATTTAATCAAAGAGGTTGAGCAGAAAGTAAAAGTGATTTGAGAAAGTTTGAAAGTAGCGTCTGACCGTCAGAAATCATATGCGGACTTGAAACGTAAAGATATAGAATATCAGATTGGTGACCGCGTGTTTTTGAAAGTTTCGCTGTGGAAGAAGATACTCAGATTTGGTCACAAAGGTAAGTTAAGTCCGAGATTTATTGGGTCGTTTGAGATTACTAAGCGTATCGGACCAGTTGCTTATCGATTAATGTTACCACCTGAGTTGGAAAAGACTCACAATGTTTTCCATGTTTCGATGCTTCGATGGTATAGATTCGATCCTTCACATGTGATTTGCCTTTCTGAGATTGAGATTCAACCCGATTTAACTTATGAAGAAGAACCAATTCGTATTCTGGCCCGTGAAGTAAAAGAGTTGAGAAATAAGAAAATTTCATTGGTAAAAATGCTTTGGCATAAGCACGGAGTCGAGGAAGTAACTTGGGAGCTTGAATATTTGATGAAAGAACGTTACCCAAACCTTTTTATCGGTAAGATTTTTGGGGACGAAAATCCTTAGGGGGGAGAGTTGTAACAGCCCGATTTTTGACCCTAGTTGGAACGGTGGTTTCGGGACCACGAATCTGAGTCAGAAAAATGTTTAAAAATTATTTTCTGTGTTTGCTATGTGTGAAATTATGGGTGTTAAATTTTCATAATTTAATTGTTCGGTTTGACTGCTTGATTATTAAAAAGGGGGTCAAATTGCATCAAGTGATTATAAGTATGTTATTTAATTAAGTATTAAAATTAGCATGTCTTTTAAAGAAAGGGGTTTAAAATGCAATTATGCCATGAATAAGTTTAGTGGACGGCGATGGATCATTTTATATGATATTTTATATATTATAAAGTATATTAGTTAATTATAATATGAATGAATTTATAATAGAAAAAACAAAAGAAATAAATATTCCTTTTTGCATGTTCTTCCTATATTGTCGAAATTAAAGAGTAAGAAAAAGAGAAAAGCTTTCCCACTTTCAGTCAAGGAAAGCCAAAATCCAAGGTTAGTTTTAGTTTAGATTTTGATAAAAAGTATATTTTTGAGCTTGTAGTCAAGATATGTACATAGCCCATGTGCTAATTTTGAAATTAATTCATATTATCTTATTCGGCTATGGAGAAATTTCTTGAGTTAGGTGGTGTTGATGTTAGAAAATGAGAGTTATATGCTAGATTTTTTTAAAAAAGTTGTAATAAGATTTCTATGTGATTTTGTGTATAAGGGACGAATTTGTAAAATTTTTTAATAGAGAGGGACTAGATTTTAAATTAAATAAAATGTAAGGGTTTGAATAGGTTTATTGAATATTCGGCTCTTGTGAATTGGGATGAGATTGAGAGTATTTTATGATATATGCACTTTGGATTATTTTGTACAATTGTAAAATGTGAAGGGCAAATTAGAAATTTGCTTAATTGTGTAGTTGAGATTAAATTGAGTGAAATTCAATTTAATGAGTTCAATTTGGAATTAAATAGATCAAGAACAAAAAGGACAGGGATCGGATCGGGGAAAAACAAAATTAATCGAATAGTCGTGAAACGTAGTTCGCCGATATACGAGGTAAGTTTTTAAGCAATTAGGTCGAATTGGATTTATTTATAAATGATATACATGAATTTAATGGAAGTATATATATATTGTTGATAGAGCCGAATGTGACATTGATTAAGGAGACGAGTAGGTTAATATGTATTTATGTGGTTGATGTCTAAGCTTTGTATGTATATATATAAATGAGTAGCAAGTTTGAGAGATGCACTAAATGTGCAAATTTGATACCGAGCACTAAGTGTACGAAATCGGTCATTGAGCACTAAGTGTGCAAGTTGGCTTTTGTAAGAGTGTGCCTAAAGATCAATCACAAGATGGTTGTAATATACTTGGTTTATCATGTTTGTTAATATAAGGCGTTGCCATTATTATTTCAGTTTCTTTTCTGTGTGCATAAATAAACTATTTTATAATAATGCCCTGAGAATAATATGATTATTTTTAAAATATCCTTAGTCAAGTGTTATTGTTGGCTAGGACAATAATAATGCATTAAGACTAACATGTAGTTGATTGATGATAAAGAGTTGTCATTGATATGAAGTGTCAGAATCAATGCATGAATATGTGTGTTAGAGAACAACATATTGGACTGACCCACTATGAGTATGTTTCTTGGATTATTATGTAATTGTCACAACATTACTCATAGTGATTAATATGTATATGATCCTCATACTTGAGATCATCTTTATCCCAACATCGTGAGTTGTATATTTTGATACAGTCAAACAAACACCATAACTGGTTGTTCTATAAAGACTGATGTTGGATATACCACAATCTATGTTAAGGGATATAGTTGATCAATATAGGATAAGTCCCTCCTACATAACGGGAGTAATATCTCAGGCCACTTAATTGAGTGATGCTAGAAATGCATGGCCATGCTCAAATAAGTTGATATGAGATGTCATACTTATTTGTGTATCATAGTCTACTCAAGGTATCAAGAAACATGGGATGGACTATGCAAGTGTGACTATTCCATGACTTGTGTCCATTCCAAAGATATAGGACTTAAGGATTAATGCATGAAAGGTTAATCACAAAAGGTTATGTCGAATTATGACTTCTTGTAACTTAGGTAGCATTGATGCATTGCTAGATGCCACTCATTGTTTGTAACATTAGAATCATTCTAATATTACTGCTAACGTTACAAGAACCTATAGGGTCACACCCTATGGTTGAAATGAACGAGGTAAAACATAGTTGGTATATTGCTTGGTTGTCACATGAATTAAATTAATTATAGAATTAATTTAATTGGGCAATCAAATTTTTGAACATACTATATGTACAAGGATGTTGTACACATAATCAGAACATAATTTTATTGATATATGAATTTAGTTCGTATTTAAGTTTAAATAAATATAGTTTACCGAAATCTTTATTATAATTAATGTAATTATAATTTTTCGGTTAAACATTATTATATTTATTTGAATGATAATTATTATGTTTGGATTAATTTTAATGAATTAAAATTCATTATAAATATATACCAATTAAGAGGGAGTTATATATAGCAAGGGTAAAAACCCTAAAAAGTATATATAAAAACTAGCCCGAAAATATGCAATGTGGTCTAGCAGACGTTTAGCAAAATACTCTCTGAAAATAGTTTTCTGGGATTTCTACCGTTCATTGTTAATTGGGTGGACTACGTAGAGGCCGACATCGGAAAAGGTTGCGGCTTGGTTCGATAGCGGTTCAGCATCCCTGTTGCCTAGGCGTCGCTGTCTACTCAGATTGAAGTTTCGGTAATTTCGAAACCTTTTTATCACCCCGATTCGTTCCTTTCACATGGATCCTTGGTTTGGATCTCCGAAATATTTTTTTTTAATTTTTCGCTGCGCCTTCGAGGCACCGGTGTTCTAACAGTTTTAAGCACTAAGTGTGCGAAATCGGTTATTGAGCACTAAGTGTGCGAGAAAATTTTTAAGCTCAAAGATTGAGTTCGGTAAGTCTCGAAACTATGAGGTGTTTATATTTGAAAGTAAATATATGTGTTTAATTGTGGATTATATGAAATGCTAAATATAAATCGTCTATTTGGAATTTTGTATAAGATGTATATTTTGAATAGCTTTGTGTTTGAAATTGTGGATATCACATGAGCATGGAATTTCATATTAGATTCGGCTGGGAGTTTGGGAACAAGAAATGCTTTGTGGTTGTAAGTTGGTATTGATGAATCCTTGTTTATAATATTTGAAATTATTATTAAGAGTTTGATCGATAGACTTATTAAAATTGCTTATAACTTACTAAGCTGTTAAAGCTTATATGGTGTGTTTTTGTTTGCTCTTTGTGTTTTAGGTTCTTGGTGATCGTTACGTGCTCGGGGATCGTCAGTGAATATCGTCACACTATCATTAATCTTTTGGTACTTTTGAAAATCAAACTTAAAGTTTATGGCATGTATAAGCTAAGATTCCTTTTGAATTCATTATGGTTGAGATGTATATAAATGCCATGCGAAAATGGCTAACTTGATACATAAGTCTATATTATCTTGATTGTATTTTTGTGCTTGTAATGTTTGAATATGAAAAGGTGAAGTTGATTGTGGTTTGAACGTTTGGTTGATATTTTGGTGTATAGTAGATGATTCGGCTATGCTATGTATTAGGTGTAAAACATGCATGTTGTAATCGGTTGATATTAGATAATGTGATTTTGTTATAATATACATAGATGATTTTTCACACGACCGTTTGGTATGAATTTTGATTGGCTTAAAGATCTAGCTTTATGGGAAATATTATGTAGGCCTTTTATATATATATTAATAATGGTGCATTAGGCTAGGTTGCTTAGTTAATTAGATTTGGTTAAATAGCCGAATATCTGTATATCTAGTTATATGTTAAACAAGTTAACTGAGTTGTAATTGTGGAAATAGATTGGATGTATTCGGTTCTTGGGTAATGAAATTTAGAAATGTTGTCATTTGGAGGTTGTATATAGTTTGCCATGCATATATGATATTTACAGTGAGTACATTGCATGATATGTCTTGATTTTAAATAATTACCATTTGAATATTACTTATTCTGTTAAAACAAGGATGATATATGTGTTATTAGTAAATCGATTTTATTACTCATGTCACAGTTGAGTGGTTAAAAAGACTCGTTATTATGCATGTGAATTGTTCAAAAATTACGAGTAAGTCTCATAATGCTTCGTAACCCACTCCGACGATCGATACGGGTTAGGGGTGTTACAATAGTACAAAATAATAAGTTTTATTATCTACATAATATTAAATTTTAAATCCTTAGGTGAATAGTACATAATTGAAAATATTAAAAACTAACCTCGACTTCTGATCGTTGATCTAATAGTAGTCGGATATATTCGAGCTCCTTCGGTAGTCCTACAAATAATATGTTATTTAAAATATATTATAATAAAAAAATTATGATAACTATATTATCAAATGAATTTTACCTTGTTATGAGTGGGAAAATATAAGGGGCATCAACTTGGGAATGTAACAATAGTAGTCGGTACCATGCCCAAGACTGCAAAATGAGTATACAACCACCAATTTTATTTTTTTGTGGTTGCGTTGCCTAACACATCTCTTGGTACAATGTGGCCAACACGGTTGATTCCCACCTAATTCAGCCTGCTTCTTTCAAGTCGATGAGTTGTAGTAGCCACATTAAATGTACCAGATTTCGAGATTTATCAGGAATTAGAACACTGCTAATTATGTAACACCCCTAACCTAATCCGTCACTGGAACAGGGTTACAGAGCATTTACAGATTAAATACAGACATTTCATTTCATTTAGCATTCACATCAGAAATCAATCATATACAATCATATTGTCCCTTATATGAACCCTCGAGGCCCAACTTATGCATTAGAAACAAGTTAGGACTAAACCGAGTACTTAGAAAATTTTTAGCAAAATATCAAAATTTTTCCAAGGTGTAGGGGACACACGCCCATATAGCCAGGCTGTGTGTCTCACACGGTCAATAGACACGTCCGTGTCTAAGACTGTGTGGGTATTCGAAATAGGGACACACAGTCGTGTCCCAACCCATGTCCAAATTAAAGTGCTCACTGACTTGGGTTACACGGCCAAGCCACACGCCCGTATGCTAGGCCGTGTGAGTATACTAACTTGCATTAAGTAGGTGAAGGGGTCACACGGCCAAGTCACATGCCATGTACTAGGCCGTGTGTCACACACGACTGAGACACACGCCCATGTCTCTGCCCGTGTGGACGAAAATAGGCCATTTCCAAGGCCATATTTCTCACCTAAATTTATCTTCCACCTACATCAACACTTTAACACATTCACGAGCCAATATAAAACATTCAAATCAATCCAAAACCAAGTTTTAAACAAGTCATATTATCTCATATATCTTAGGATTCAAATTTACCATGATGATCAAAACACATATTTGCTTACTTATTCCAAATATGCTATCTCAACTCATTCATCAATACGTCTATATTCTATCCATCATTCAACCACACCAAATATGCCTATATTCTATCCATCATTCAACCACACCAAACATATATCAAGCATGATAATACCGTACATATATATTCATCAAAATATGTCTAACACAAGCCATTCCAATGGCTAGTCACAACCAAACACATACATACCATCATTGGCCAAATTTAACCTATACATGCCATTATAACCCAAAATTAATTTGTTACATATACCGAACTGAGTTGATGGAGTAAGTATTTAATGCTTAGTAAGTTCGTGTAACAGAGATTAACTTACCATTTATTTACATTTAAGGTAAGCATACAAAATATATCCAAAGAAATTTAGCTAATAGCCTAAACACATAACCTCATCAAACATGTTAGTCATGTATTTCACATGAATACCAAGAAACATGTATGAGCTCATCAAATATCAAATTTCCATGTGTTTCATGTATATACAAGTAATGATTCATTTCGAACTCATATTTTCTCATGTTAGGGTTTTGCCTATTGAATCATTTAAAATGTCAATGGATACACGGTAGTACACAGAAAGTGTACAAAACTGTAATTCGTCATTTCATATTCAGGAATACTTATACAAGTACATAAACGGGAAGCTCTCTCTTGAGCCATAGAACGGGAAGCTCATGTAAGCCATGTAACGAGAATCTCATATGAGCCAATATCAGGAAGTTCAAGCGAGCCAATATCAGAAAGCTCTAGAGAGACATTAATCAGGAAGCTCATGAAAGAGCCTTTAATCGGGAAGCTCCGAAGAACCATATATCGAGATGCTCATAAGAGCTACGGTTTGTCCACAACACATGTAGGATCAAAATCAATTGGGATGCTCCAAAGAGCTATTAACAGGAAGCTCGCAAGAACCATATAACGGGAAGCCCATGAGAGCTAATAACAGGACAATCTTTCAAGCTGTGGTGTGTCCGCAACACATGCAGGACCACAACCAATTTGAGAACCCTATATCCATTGAATTTCATTTATTCAAACAGGACTTAATACTTGTCGATCATCGTCGGATATGTAATTAATTTCATACATGGCAATTACACAATTTAGATACACAACATTCGATTCAAACATATAATTATACAATTTAGTTACACGAACTTACCTCGACAATGTTCGTGTACACAAAAGCTACTAATCTGCTACTTTCTCTTTTCCTCAATTTAACTCCATATTTGATCTATCCATATCTATACGAAAGAGTTTAACATCAATTTATATTCAATTCAATCCAATTCACATATTATGCAAAATTACCATTTTGCCCTTATACTTTTAATTAATTACGATTTCGTCCCTAGGCTCGAAAAATGAAATTCATGCAATTTAATTCTTATTCCAAGCCTAGCCAATTTTTATGTATCACAATATCAGCCCATGTATTTCACAAAATTCAGAATTTTTCCATGAATTTTATATCTTTTCAATTTAGTCCTTAAATCATAATTTCATTAAAATTCCCTTAACAAAAGTTGTTTATTTATCAACAAATTTTCATTTTCTACCATAAAACTTCATAATTCATACGTACTCAACCATGAAAAAATCCTAGTACTTTGATAACTTTGCAAATTAATCCTCGAGATATCTAGATTAAGTTATTACGATCTCAGAAATATAAAAATTATTAAAAACGGGACAAGAATGCTTACCTAATTAAGCCAAATAAGCTTGCTTGAAAACTTAGGTTTTCATGGCTAGGGTTTCCATTTTTTTTTTTTTGGGAAAGATGATGAAAAATGATGATATTTTAGTATTTAATTAATTTATCATCTTTCCAATTTAATCCTTTTCTTTTTTTAATTTCCATGATAAATCATCATATTTATCTACTAACTCCACTAAATAGTCTATTTTCCATATAAGGACCTCCAGTTTTGAATTCCATAGCTATTTGATCCCTTTAGCTACTAGAATTCAACTTTTGCACTTTATGCAATTTGGTCCTTTCCCTCAAATTAAACATGAAATCGGTAAAATTTTCTTAACGAAATTTTCATACGATATTTCAATCATAATGCAGACCATGAAATAATATTAAAATTATTTTTCTTCCAGACTTGGATTTGTGGTCCCGAAACCATTGTTCCGATTTCACTGAAAACGGGCTATTACAAATTAACCTCAGGATGAATGTTCGGGTGTGTTGTTCTCTTTTAAAGGCACTCGAGGTGTTGTCGAGATAACCAAAATTATATTCCAACCATTTCATCTCTATCCTGCTACCAAAAAACTTATTTGGCACCTTACCTAATAATCGCTCGCAAATGACACTCTAACCGCCAACGACCACTGATCCCGTAACAATTGGTCTATCCATTGGTAAACCAAGTTGTAAATTTATTCCTCAAGTGTGATTGTACACTCACCGCATAAAAGATGGAATGTTTGTCTCGGATCTCCATCTTTCCACCAACGCGCTGATAAGTGCAAGATTCAATCTACACCCCCTAGCATACGAGACACGTGGAAGAATTCCTCCTCTTCCAAGTATTATCCAATTACATGCGGTGCCCTCAATGATAGATTATGTATGTCTCCAAAATCCAATCTTCAACTTGAAAAAAAAATTTATAAACTTAATAATGTTAACAACTTAATAATGAACTTAATTAAAATTAAAAAAAATTAAAAATATTATTTTCAATCAGACGCTGGAAATATGGTTGTCATTGAAATGAATAAGAATATTTTTCATTATAAAAATCAATTAAAATGAATAAAATACGAAATAGAAAATTAAAACAAGAATAAATTTAGAGAAATTTAATGAAAAATAAAAACTAAAAATTGAAAGAATTGAGAGAATTGGATATGAATGCAAAATGGAGAAAATGATTAGGGTTTATATAGTAAATAAACTAGTCATTTTATAGCCGTTGGAGTTTTGTGACCGTTGAAATTTTACTGTTGGGAAATTGCGTCCCACAAGATGCACTCTCCTACCACATAAGCAAAAAACGCATCTTGCTAAATACATTTTCACTCCTGTTTCTAAAATCGACTTATTTCACTAAATATATTAAAAAACTACCTAAACCCATAGTTTTTTTTAAATTCGTCTTTTTTTATAAAATTTAACCGAAATATACCGCATATTTTGCATGGAATTTAGTGACCCTATTTCTCTCCCTTTGATTGTCGATATAAAGCATTGTGCACTTAGCATCTTTGCTTGTCAATTGTCATCATCATCTTTTTCACTCTCATTCCCATCACTTTCTTTCACACACAAGAGACACCCGAAAGATCTCACCCATATTTTGTTTTTGTTTCAATGGCATCCTTTTCAACCAAATCTAACCCTTTCCTCATTGATTCCATTTTCTCCCCACATAAGATTTCTGGGTCTGTAGGAGAAATTGAGAACCTCAATTTCAATTGGGTTTATAGTAATAATAATGAACCTTCTGGTTCAATTTTTAAAAAGCAGAGCAGCACTGGTGAATTCACTGTTGTTGATGATATTGTCGCTCTTACAAGCAAGAAAAGAAGGGCTAAAAATGGGGTTAAGGTAATATTTTTATTTAAAAAAAATCCACGAATTTGGGTTTAATTTTTCATTTTTTTTTTTTTACCATTAGGATGAAAAAGAAGGGAAACCCAAGAACCAGAAGAAGGGAAATGATGAAAAGAAAGTGTATAAAGGTAGTAAAAAAGATAGAAAGAAAGGTGGTGAAGAGCCTCCTAATGGTTACATTCATGTTAGAGCTAGGAGAGGTCAGGCAACTGATAGCCATAGCCTAGCCGAAAGGGTATTTGTTTTTTTGTTTTGTTTTTTTGTATTACATTATTTATCATGTTGTGTTTATCGTGATTGTGGTTGAATTTTGCAGGTAAGAAGAAAGAAAATCAGTGAAAGGATGGAAAAATTGCAGCGACTGGTTCCAGGATGTGATAAGGTGTTCATAACTTTCATTTGTTGTTTGTTTTTCAAAGGAGAAAAAAGTGGTTAACTGCAGCATAAACCATGAGTCTCTAAGCTTTAAAATATTAAAATTGGATCCTAATATAAAAGACTTACTTCAATCAGGTACTTCTGTTATTCCACTTGTCAGCTTTTGCATTAAATATCTGTTTTCTGTTTTGTTCAACTGACCAATAGATTGACAAATCCAAGGGTAGGCGGGGCATACTTTTGCCAATGTTTTTAAAATCTGTCCAAACGATTTCATTAAATAAATTATTAAAAAATTTATAAAAATAAAAAAATTAAATTTTGATTTAATTGGTGTTTTATCCTATCCAATCGATCCGTATTAGTTTTCGAGTCAACTAATCCAATGCACTTTTCTGAATCAATATCCTGACCATTTCTTAATCTAATCGGTTCAATCAGTTAATCTACTCTAATTCAAACAACTTGGCTTAGCTTAGCCCCATTGGCTAAATAGATTAATCACTCTTTAGTCTATTTTCAAAATTAAAAGATTCAATTTAAGTTTTTTTTGCCTTTGATTAAATGAAAAAATTATAGTTCTAGTTTTTCTTTAAAAATTAATAATTGATTTTAGCTATTTTATTTTTGGTGAATTACAATAATAAGGTAAAACCCGAACAATAAACGCGACTAACATGACTTAAATCCAAGCCACACTTGAGGCGGTGAACATCCTAACCATTAAGCCATTACATAGGATTTAATTTCAACTTTTTATATTGAAACTATTTAATTTTGCCCCTTCAAATTTTATAATCTTATCTCAATTGTTTTAAATAAATTTTTGGTTTCACCCTGGATAGGAATTTGAAATTAATACAAAGGAAAATTATGCAATAATGCTTTCCTTCAACATTGATTTCTGTCTGACAGCTTTCCATTTTTCTCTTCCATGAAAGTAGATAACTGGAAAGGCTCTTATTTTAGATGAAATTATCAATTATGTTCAGTCGCTTGAAAGTCAAGTAGAGGTAAAATTATTAAAACTCTTCAGAATTTTTTTTTTAAATTGTAATCCAATAAGCAATATTTTTTTTTTTTGCCTTGTGTTTTATTTTAGTTTCTATCAATGAAGCTTGCTACTTTGAATCCTATGTTTTATGATCTAGGAGTTGACCTTGAAGCATTTATGGTCAAACCAGAGGTAAGAAATTAAATTGAAAAATAGTTTGATAAAATGTTTAATTATTTGTCTCTAAAATATTTAATTATGTTTCAGATAGTAAATAATGTATCCTCACCAACACAATGTAACCCCACTCAGCCTATAACCACTACGGCTGCCGCTGCCGCCATTGGTACCATGGCCACATTTACTCCGACTAATAATATTCCGCTCTTGGATACTTCAGCTTCACTTTTGTTTCACCAAGGAGAAATGTCCGCGGTCTTCTCTCAGTTTCAGGTATACTCTATATTAGGGTTTTGTGTTTTTCTACAATACTTAAATTTGAGAATTAGTCTATATATTTTATTTTGACATAATTTAATCCTCTGCTTTTATAATATTATTCAAAATAGTTAATACCATTAACAATTCTAATTAAAATACCCTTCCAACCCAAAAACATCCATGTCAATATGATGCATTTTGAAGGGGTTAATTGTGATAACTATTTAGATTAGCGAATCACATTATAAAATAAAAGAATTAAATTATATCAAATTAAAATATTGAGACTATATCTAATTAAAATATTGAGATTATATCTTAAATTTAAACATAATAAAAGCATCATATATAACAACTACTTAACCTCAATTCAAGCTTTCACCTTTAAATACGACATTATTCAAATTCAAAATTGGAAAATCTGCAATTCTTTTTGCAACAAATAAAAAAAATGGAAAAACATACATATTAATTATAAATATTTGAAAACACATGTTTTTTTTTTTAATCAGGACAATGGTAGTGTACTGTGGGAAGAGGAGGGCTTGCGGCAAGAATTTCCAAATCCGTTCCGTTCATTTTAATGCAAACAACTGCCCTACAAACATATGGTATTAACTATGAAGCCCTCTTGTCTTGACTTTGATGCAATAATAAAATATTAAAATACATTCACTTCTGTTTTTTTAAGGATAAACCAATACTTAGTCCCTAAATTTGAGAACTTTTTTCAATTTGGTACTTTTAACTTTTTTGGTTCACAATAGTCTCGAAATTCAATAATTTCTTTTTAGTTTTGGCCCATATAATCATGTGACACCTGATATTATGTCACGTCATCACCTAAATATTTATATTATTTTTATAAAAAATTTATCAAGTTCAAAAATAAATATGGGTCAAAAATTGTTTAGTAAATAAAATTTAAAAAAGGGTCAAATTTTGAATTAAATGTTTCCGTGTCGCTTTCTATAATATAGTCTAACCTTTGGCTCTAACCTAGCTTCCCAAAGAGGCACAAGATGCCGAAAGCAAAGGGAAAGGAAGACCCAAAATTTCAGCATTAAAGCTCTAATTTCAAGTTCCAAAGGCTATCAACGACATCAACGGAGGAAGAACACAAAGGACAAACATAATCCACTAAATAAGACTATAATTTTTTGTAGTGTTAGATCCATTATTTCCTCTTATCTTTTTTTGTTTCGTTTCTCGTTAAGTCTCCCAAGCACAAATGCCAAGACCCAACATTGGATTGACTTAGGAAAAAGACAAAAGGAAATAAGGGTAACAATAGAAGTATGTTTTATTACTACTTTCTTTTAGGGTTTAGTGACAAAGAAAGAAAGTGAACTTGAAAGCTAAGTCTTATTTTTTTGTTTATCAAAAAATTGAATGGAATGAAAATGAAATTTTAGTTAAATTAAGTAATTTATTCGAATCGAGTTAATTATTTTAGTTGAACTAAATAAATTATTCAAGTTTGAATAAATTCTTAGTTAATTTATTCAAATAATTTAACTTAAAAGAATTATTTATTTGATTAAATTCATACTCTCAAATAACTTCGGATTTTATTTACTTTAATATTATTTTTGTTTTGCAAGTAGAATTTAATGTTTTATTAATAATATCATCATATTTATAACATATTTAAAAAGGAAAATTTGATTTTGGCCATTGATATACATAACATATCTCCAAGTCTTAGTGATATTTATATATTTGAAATTTATTTTGTCTATTTTTCATATTTTAAAATTAAGATTCAATTGTTAATCACATTAAAATTATTTTTTCGTTAGTATGATATTTTTAAATAAATAAAAAAGAACTCTCATGACTTGGTAGCTATGTAAAAAATTGATGTTTCAATGAACTTAAATTTAACATATGAATATTAACAATGTTAATAATTTAAATTTGTATTTTGAATATGAAATAGTAAAGAAATTAATTTTTTGGAATAAAAATAAGGGCTAATTCTTAAATGCATGAAAATTAAATATCCTGGCGTGGATAAAGAGATATAAAAATGTGTTTTTTAAGTAAAAAAATAAACAATGAGTTTGATACAACTTAATTTAAAACTAATTTTTATTATTAGCTAAATAATTTTTTAAATGAAAAGCCAGAATTTGCGGGCTATATTACTAGTTTTAGGCAACAAAAAATACTTTTTACTATTTTCTAAGAAAATGTTAAAAACAAGTTAAGTTGTACTATTTTCAAATTTTAATGCTTTAAATATATTATTATATGTGTAATGTTAATATTAAAATTTTAAAATTTGAGACTTAGAATGATCCAATTAAAAATACAGATAAATCTATAATTGTCTACATAGTATAAGACTAATAATTGAATTTAAACAAATAAATTTAATTTCTACTATTATGGGTCAGAGTTAAAATTTTAAATATTAAAAATATAAGGATTAGGTCTAAAACTTTTACAAAGTACAAGAACTAATAGAAGAATTTAACCAAATAAAAAAAACAGACTAAAACGTAGGAAGAAGCGAGGTAGGTTCTTTTGTCGTGTGTGGTGCGACCAGGCAGTCCTGCCATTGTTGACCATAAATTCAAAGTCCAATCTGAGCTTCTATTTCTTTTTTCTTTTTTTTTTTTTGGCTAGGCCAATCTGAGGTAGTTTTTTTTTTATTTTATCTGATCACAATCATCCTTCGGATTTAAAAATTAAATTGTCGAAAAGGGTTTTGCACAAAAACTCTTCGAGGATATGAGACTTCTATTCAAATTAATCGAAATGTTGGAACACCTTCTTAGTGATGGAACTTAAGAAAGTTACAATGATCAGGGGTGAAGTTAAAATAAATTTTTTAGGGTCGAATGAAATTTTATTTTTTATAGTTTATATTTTTATAACTTTTAAAAAATTAAATCAATTTTTATAATTTTAACGGAGTAAAAGTATAATTTTATTTTATTAATTTAAAATTTAAAAAAATTAAAGACTTAAATAATAATTTTCTATTTTAGGATGTACCTACCAACTCCCTACTTTTGCCTCTAACAATGATAATGAAAAGATAAACTTGATCGAGAGAAAAATAAGGAAGTCAAAGATATTATCAATTGTCAACAATTTAGAAGAGCAAGTTGTTAAAACTTTATGTTGACGCTTAAGATTTAGTGTTGGGTGTTAACATCCTCTCCCTTAAATTATAATATAAGCTTTACATGTAAAATAAATAAATATTAATTAAAATAAAAAGATTAAGTTGAGCAATAAAAATTAGACAAATCCATAATATCAATATTTAAATGATCCAATATAGTAAGTTGGTAAAGATTTTAAATAAATGATGTTTAAATTAGATTAAATCGATTGATTAGATCGAAAATTGGTTGAGGTATCAATTTTGAAAATAATATTGAATTAATTGAACTAAATTTTTATTTTTAATATTTTTAATTTTTTAAAATTTTAATAATCTTTTAATCAAACGAGTTAGAATATCATTATCCCAAACTCCTTAAATTATTTCACTTTTAATTAAAGCTTAAGAGAATTTTATCAAAATAAAATTATGAAAGACACTTTTTCCAACATTTAAAATTTAGAAAATATTGATCAAGATGAAAATACATAAACAAAGACAGAATCAAGTAATTATAAAATTATAAGAATTTTAGTTTACGGAGTGATAATTAAAATTTTATTAAACACCTATTTAGTATGAATTTAAATTATTATTGTATTTGTTGAATATTATATTGTTAAAAACTATAAAATTATAAAAATATTTAAGACTTGCACGTTACTCAATCAATGATATTTAATATTATCAATTAAACATATAATATATTTAATAAAGAAATACTATATTCAATTTATGATTTTTCTTTTTATAATTACAAGCGTCTTCATCCGTTTTATGATTTAAACTTAATTTTGTTCAAACTGAGGAGATATTCAAGTAAAGCCTTCTAACAAAGTCGATTCTAAAATTCAAATTTGGTCTAAAGCAATTTATGACTTTATGTTTGCAAGAATAGTTTAATTTTTACACTCAACTCACAAAAAATTAGATTGATTCGAATTAAACAAATCAGATTCTTGATTTAAGAAAACTGACTCGACTATTTTAAAGATATTTTGAGATATCTAGTCTTTATTAGGATATTATTAGTCATGTTTTAGTTGTCTATTTGGTGGAGATTATTATTGTAATTTTTAATAGTGTATCAACAAGTCTAAAAATGCATATATAAGTAAGACTTGTGTAGGTAAAAGGAATGGGAATTTAGCACTTAGTCTATTCATTAGGAATTGTCATTGAAATGTACATTTTGTGAGTAAAATAAACCAGTCACTTGGTTTTATAATGATGAGAGATTTAGATCTTCGGTGCAAAGGTGAGGTTGTTACATTTATTAATGGAAGAATTTAAATCATTATTTGTATGAGGTTAAAAATAATGAATTGTCTATTTAGATAAGAACTCGTAAATAATTATTAAACTACGGCTCTGTTTGTTTGCCAGTAAAATATTTTTTGGAAAATGATTTTTGAAAAATAATTTACTTTTCTGGAAATGATTTACTTTTCTGGTGTTTGGATGAATCTGTATAAAATATTTTCATTGTTTGGTAGATTTCATGAAAATATTTTCTAGAAAACTGCTTTTACATATATTAATAAATTTATATATATATATTAATAAAATTATACTTTAAATTAATTTTACATATATTGAAATGATTTATTATAAATAAATCAAATTAAACATATAATAATACTCAATTATTAAGTTAGAATATTAACCGTCATAAATTAAAACAACCAAAGTCAAATAAATTATTTGTAATTGTGTTATAAAAATAAAAAATAAAAGATTGAATAATTATAAATTAGCTTCCAAACCACAATTAATACTAGAAATTAATAATATTATCCAAATGCATAATTAGTAATACACCACATACTAACAATAATATTGTTCAAGTGCATAACTAATATTACACCACATTAAAAGTATCAATATCTTCAACCTTGAAAAAATTTTTGAAGCCAAAATTTTTCTATGCTTCTTACTTGAAAACATTTTTTTATCATAAATTTCGTATCAGAGACAGCTCACCAATTTTCAGCTTTGAATGTAAAGCATAATGTTAAGATTCTAGGAATAACTGAGATTTGTAATGATGCTAGTAAACAATGACAAAGAGTAAGTTGTTATGATCATAAATAAACAGTATTTTCCAATAGACGACCAAGCATAATAAGTGAATCAGGATGTGTTGGCCATGGACTCGATTAGGAACTGGTAACCTTTTGGTACTGCTGTCTTTGTGCTAACACACGTTGCTAGTGCTAGAACATCGGAACCAAGGCCACGAGACATGGCTAGAAACAACAGCAAATGGAAATTCGCGATACACTTCACGAATAGAAGGCTCTTTGTCCTATCTAGATGATTCTTCAGTGTCCTCATTGTCACGAGGTTGTTCTGGTTCTCAATAGGAAAGGTTGATGAAAGAGATCTCTGCATCAAAGCAACCATTCATTTGTGTTTCAGAGTAATTCTTAAGTAAAACACAGGTCCAACTCCAACCTGAGAAATAAAAACATAATAACAACCACTCTTGTATTTATTGTTAGACTAGTAGCGAACATAGGTGGACTTCGTTAAGCCACATACGAGGCTGCTAGCAGAAAATGACAGTCAATGATGTTTTTTAGGAGTCTTATACTCTAATATTAGCGCTGCACATAGTTACACGCCTAACAAGGGTGATTATTGATTTTATTTGTTTCAAAAGTGATTTTCCGGTATGGTGCAAGGCATCAATCTCAAAGTGACAACAATCAAGACCAGACAATCATGTCTACTTCCAAACTTAAATACTAATATCAAACTTAAATACCATGAAGCGGTCATGGCAAGAAAAGATCGATTTGGAACAGACATCAAGCAAGAATGGTAATTAAGAAGCTGCAAAGTTTGATATAATTGTGTTCTTGCTGTTTATCTGTCTGATACATCAGATTAAGGCAGCCTGCAAAGTTAAACCTTTGACGTAGAGCCCAAGGTATTACTGAATTGCTCACAGTAGATAGATATGTAAGTCGAAATAGTGTGTTTTAATATAGATGAGCATTACAAATCAAGGGAATCGGTTTATTGGCTACCCTATTTCTTCACTATAAATGCCTATGTATATTTATAAGACCCACCTCTTTTTCCGCCTATGAAAAATAGAAGAAGCCGGTCATTGCCCTCTTTGGTGCATTAGGATCCTTCTTTTTCCTTTTCTTCTTCTTTCCATCATCTTGTCCATCTCTACCTTTCTTCTTACTTTCTTTAGAAGAAGAGGCAGTTGCAGCTGTAGCAACAACAACTTCCTTCCTTTGATCCTTTTTCGCAGGTTTCTGTAATTGGAAATTCAATGTGAGATACCAAATTATACTTTGTTGACAATTTCCATTTACAAGAATAAACTATGTGAAGGAACAAAATGACTTACCTCTTTCTCATCTCCACTTTCACTAACATCAGATTCTTCCTCCCCAGAATCATCAGTTGGAGAACCTCCGTCGTTCTTGTCAATAATAAAGTTCTCATCCTGCATTTACAACTTCATCAATAGGGATAGCCAGAAGCTAATAGCTCAGATGTCAATATCTAGAATGTGTTTAGATATTTTTCCTATAACTATTACTAAAACCAATGTGTTTAGGGATCACTCGATGACCAAGTGAAAATTGTAATCAATGCATATTTCAAAAACAGATAACCATGTGCATATTAAAGACCTAAATAAAGATGGGGAAAGAAAAAAATACCTCCTCATCACTTTCACCTATACCAGCTTCGTTCTTAATGCGTTCAAGATGTGGATCAACTGCATCATCATTATCATTTTGAAGAATCTCAGCTACACTATCTGCGGTTCGTACATCTCCAAGGTTCATAATCCTCAAACCCTTAGAACTGCATGGTAAAAGAGCAGTTAATGAATTGCCAAAAGGACCAGAATTACTAACTCAATGGAAAAACTTATTAACCTAACCTGATGAAGTCAAACAAATTGTAATATTCATTTATCTGAATATTCTGAAATAAATGTTCTTGCTCAGTTTTTAATCTTATAAGAAGATCAATGTAATGCATATTTGAGCCACCAGCAGCATGCCTCTCAAATTCAACATAGCCAATCTGGCATTTTGAGTAGAAAGGGAAAGATAACCAAACATGTCAGTTAAAATAGGTACCTATCATTTGCATCTAGAACAACAGATCAATCAAGAGGCAAAAGTATGAGGCTGGTTGAACTGCCAAACAAACAGAGTATAGAAAAGTATATTAAAGAGGTTGTAAATATATTTTCCCTCTCTTATACCAATGAATATTACTATCTTACATTAGTGAAAGAATTGAACCTTTGGAAGCAAAAAAAGACGTACAATACTGCTATATTAAATTTTGAAATCATTAGCCTCTCCTTGGAGTCGCAAGAATGATAAATGAAGTTCAACACTATACCGACCCTTGTATGAAGAGCATACTAAGTCATACATTTAAAAGAAGAAAACAAAATTATATAAACCAAAAGAAACAAACCAAAAATCAAATATACACAAATGACACATTGGTTCTGATTAGGTGATTTTTCATCCCAATGTCAATGTGCTACCTTGTTGTGAGGATTACAATGCCCTTAAAAGTGACAACAGCTTCCTCAACTCCAGTACCAACATCAGCCACTGACATGATTTTTTCATGGAAAACCTAGAAGGTAATGGTACATAGCATTACCAAAGGAATCATTAGTTGTAAATTCATATTTTCCTAATAAAGAAGTGACAACAGACTTACCTGAGCAGGAGGACGATTTTCATCACCAACAAATTGGGTGTTGGTGTTGGGTATGTGGAAACTTATCTCCATAAGAACAGAATATGCGATGGACTTTTACCTGGAAGAGAAGATGAAGAACAGAAGAAGGAAAAGGAATAAAGAACGGAAGAAGGAGAAAGAGCCTTACCTGGGTGAAGGAGGAACCGGAAAAGCTCCTTGACCAAACTAATTTGCAACCTAATGGGAAGGGGAAGGGGAAGGGGAAGGGGAGAAGAATGTGTCATTTTCCGGAAAATGTCTTACCGAATTCAAAAGGGTAAGACATTTTCCTTAATAAAGAACTCTCTTTTTTCCCGTGTTTGTAAATATTTTACTTGGGAAATTATTTTCACCCAACCAAACATCAAAAAAGCCTGAAAAGCTTTTACGGAAAAGCTTTTACACGTTACCAATCGGAGCCTACATAACTAACAGTTCTTGTGTTCTATTCTTCAATAGTTATGCAGACTTAGGGTGGGTTTGGGGCAGTGGTGCGGTGCGTTTAGCTTACTTTTTGTCTCACGCTACAGTATCTAATCTCACCGCTGCCGCTGTTTTTACACTAACCGCAGGTAAATACACCGCCCATCCAAACTCACCCTTATTCTTAAAAAAATTAACTGTTTCCTTCAAAAATAAAATTATATAAATCACTTTCTCCCCACATTTAAATTTTACAGAAATATTCATAGCGAATGTATGACTTGATGAGTGCTTCTGTGAGTACTATAAGTTGTTTTTATGTAGCGTATGTTGTATGCATCTATAAATGCTTCCATGAGCAGGGGCGAAGCCAAAGGGGCTGGCATGGGCCCCACCCCCTTAAAATGTAAAATTACATTTTAGGCCCTTAAAATTTTTTAAAAATTTTAAATTAGTAAAGGTAAAATTGCACTTTGGTCCCCCCTAAAATTATAAAAAATTTGATTTAATCCTTTACAAATTATAAAGATATAAGCTATAAAAAATTAAAATTTCATCCGCTCCCCCCAAAAAAATTTTTTTGCCTTCGCCCCTGTCCATGAGTATTGTTTTTGGTTTCTTGAAATATGTGATAAGTTGGTTTTATGTTGTGTATGCATATATAAATGTAAGGTTAAGAAAGGAACATCGACATTACTGAAATGTACGATAAGTTGCTTTTATGCAGTGGATGCATCTCTAAATATAAGGTGAAGAAAGGAAAATCACCATTAGTGAAAATATATGATAAGTTGCTTCTATATAGTATATGAATCTATGATTGTAAAGTTAAGAAAGGGACATAATGACATTATTGCTTGTTGTATAATGTGTTAAAAGAAAGAGGTACTTGGTATGCCAGATTATTAGGACGTATTACTGAGATACACTGTATTATGACATTTTTCTTTTCGGTATTGCAGGAACAACTGTAAAAATAAAGATTTATACGTGGAGAACCTTTCACTTGTACTCCGTGATAGACCACCTTATGTTCCGAGGGAGTTTGATCCGTGTGCTGTTGCTGGCAACTCAGGTGATCATCTAAAAACGAGGTTTGAGAAAGAGAGAGATAACTATGAAGTTGTCATTAGAGAGAATGGTGCCCCGCAGTCATTAAGCTTTGGCTTCTTTTTTTTTTTTTCGAGTAATGTTTCTTATAATATTTTCGTATGGTAAATGTTGTATTGCAGAACCATACCGAATATGTTGGCAAGAAAAGTACAATTCGGCTTCTCAATAGAGAATCTGCCAGAGGTCTTGATAAAGTTGTAGGATTAGATGGTAATGACATTTTTTCTTAAAAGTTTTGTTGTTTACTTCTTATGCTTTCATAATTCTAAAGCATGATAAATATATGGATTTTAAAGCAACAAGGAAGGAGGTCTTGATAATCAAAACTACAATTCATGATTTTTATGAGTCAAATGATTCGGATTAGCATAATTGATTTCACAGATTTGATTGTTCCCCGAACTAGCTAATGAATCCCTTCTTTTGGTATGAATTTGCTTTCTCTGTTTGTGATTCGGTCGATGTATATGGTTTCATTGTGGATCCCGGTTATGAAGAATGGTACTATTTCTTGTAATTTTCTTTGTAACTTAACAGCCTAATTATGTTTACCTAACAAAATAAAATTTCATAGTACCCTGCAGGACTCAATATTCATCGGAATCTCAGAAAGGCCATACGCCTTTATACGGCAGGGCTTACTACCAGATGATGGAGTGTTTGGGTGTATGCCCTCTTTCATATTAAAATATTTGCATGTGTTCTTCCCTTGGAATTAATAATAAGAGAAGTGCTCTATTGATGATTAATAAAGAAATCAGTATCTTTGACAAATTTGTACCCGATTTTGTGGAAAGCTTATCAAAATCCATTCTCCAATGCCAAACGATCCAAACCTAGTTGTGAAGTGGGTTCCAAGTCGTAGCACTATAACAGCTGCTGAAAGTGCATCACTGAAATTCTTGAGGTTACTTTCTTTTAGTTGTTTTGTTTCAAAGTCACATGTATGACAAAATAATCAGATAATGATATAAAGGTCAATTTTTACCGGTAAAAATAGATAGAATTTTTAATGGAAGGACTAAATTGCTCTTTGATTTAATATGTAGAGACTAATTTACCCATTTTTCCAGTAGAAGAAACAAAATACAATCGGACTCCTAATAAAGAAATTTTCATAGTAATTTTACTTGCTTCTAAATATAGATCAAACACAAATCTTTCAGTTTCAAACTTATGAATCCTCATGTATAAGGCTCAAAATAAATAGAATTAAAAGTAAAATCGAAAATGAAAAAGTATTAATAAGTTTGCTTTAACAATTTTGGTGATGATAGGTATGTTAGAAACTGTCAAAGCAAATTTAGGTTGCTTTGTTAAATGTAGTTTTGTAATTGCATGCCACAACAAAGTCGAGCATTGTGTCAATCTGATTGTTCAGATATATGTAAACAAAAACCAAACCAATGATGGATCCTAAAAAACTTTTTTTAGTATAACTTTGTTAAGATATTATATTGTTAAAACTTTCTTCTTTTTTCGCTTTTAGTAAATTGTTTTATTCAATTTTGAAAAAAAACATATTATATTATCAAATACACTTTTATTTTAACATTGTAATAAAAATTATTTGACACATTGTAAGGTTATAAAACTTTGTTACAATATCAAAATTGTGTTGGGATATGCCTTGAAGTCAATCGACTTATGCAAGTAAATCTATGACAATCATGCAAACTACGAATCGAATGAAGCCGTGAGAGACAATGACCACGCAAACGACTTAAGAAGGGTTCATAATTATGAGACTGTATTAGATCAAAGTTATGTTTTTAAAATATTCTTAATAATTGTAGTGTTGGTGTTACGGGGCTAGAATTTTTGTCTAATAAACCGTGTGATTTTAGATGGTTTTTTGAGTTCAAATCCTGCCTAAGTCTACCTATTCTCAGAAAATGAGAATTCTAGCAAAAATTATCTAAGAAACTCAAGCAAGCAAAAGCAAACTCGAAACGAAAAAGCAAAGAATGAATAGAAAAGCCAAAAATAAATATTGGACACCAAGTGCTTGAGTAAATGCTCTTTGTATATTTTTAACTCAAGAATGAAATGAATACAAATAGAGGAGGAGGAATCTATTTATAGTTGAGCTCTCCAAATCCAACGACACATATCTAATTACATCAATGGCTGAGATTAGATCCCATCTAAAATAAGAGAGTCCTAAGTGATTTAATTCTATACATGTTTATTATAATGACCCAAAAGTCAGTGGTATCAGATAATACAGTTTCGGGACTTTGTTTCTATAAACCGAGAGCATAAATATTTTTATTAAATATTTACAAAGTTATATCATACATGAATTGAATTTTGGATATGTAATTTTTCTGAATTAGTGCTTAAATTAAGGTATAAGGACTAAATCGTAAAGATAATAAAATTTTAATTTTTATGAAATTTTGTTAATTGGAATTGGAATAAGGACCAAAGTGGCAATTATACCACTTTTAGGATTGATAGTGGTCGTTGGTACTAAAGAATAAATATTTGTTATAAAATTTAAAATTAAGTAAAATTATAAACTAAAATATATGTATAATAAAACCTTTAATGGGAGTAAAGAGAAAACGTTTTATTTTCTTCTTCCTCCCACAAAAATTCCATAGTTAAAGAAGAGAAAGCATTCGGCCTTTAGGGTTTCAAGTCTCAACAACAATTTGATTAGTGCAATTTAGTTTTTTTTTCTCGTGATTTTTATGTTTTGGGAATCCTGAGATCTTAATCTAGCTAACCCATGTGTTAATTTTTGAAACTATGAAAGTTTTAGAATGATTCCATTGATGAATCTTTGAAGGTTTAGGTACTAAATTGATAGATTTTAAGCTTAGAAGTGAAAAGAGACTAAATTGTGAAGTTAATTTATAACTTTGTACTATAGGGACTAAAATGCATAGATTTCAAAATTTGTGGTAGAAATGAGAAATAAGAAGTTCTAGTTGGACTATAGTGAAAATGAAATGAAAATATGAGTTCTACATTGAAAGTTATGTTAGTCCCAGTTCTATGAACTAAATTGAATAAAAAATAAAATTTGTATAAAATGTCAATTGATTCAAGAATTGGTTTATTATTGACAAAATTATATGTTTATGTTAATCCGTAGCTATTGTCAACCTGGAATCTACGAAAAGGAAAAGAAAAGCTAAAATTGTCGACGAATAGCTCTGAGTTTTCTATAAGTATTTCTATGGTCTAATTCTTATCTAAATATTGTGTTTTATGTTATTTTACATTGTAGATTGTTATTGTGAACTATTGAGGATTGATTAAATTGAATTGGGTATATTAATGTTGTATATTGATATAGGGACTAAATTGAATAAAGTAGAATTTATAAACTTAATTCGCATCTAGGAAGCAGTATGAGAAACTAGTGGAAGCATGTTGAAACATATCATAGCTGATGAATTTTGAATTATAAATATTAAGTTGTTCGTATGAAACGAATAAAGAGATGGATGACTTGTAGCCACACGACATATGATGGAGTAATTGCTAAGCCATCGTCATCGAGCAATCTGGGATGGCAAGTCATAGTTGTCGGGCAATCCAGGGTGGCAAGTCATCATTGTCGGGCAATTCGAGGTGGTAGGTCATTGTCGGGAAATCTGAGGTAACAAGTCATCGTTGTCGAGCAATCTGGGATGACATACTGAAATGAGTTAAACATAAGCACTTGAAATCAGAATATCGACTGAAGAGTAATACGATTTGAGATTTGACGAATTAGAAATGTATAATGAATGATGTTTCATGTTTGAGTTATAGGGAACCAAATGTTTAGATGTTGATTCTATGAATTGAAAATTATACCATCTCCTTATATTGTATTGGACTTACAGGAATACTACTGAGTGATATACTTATCATACGGTTTATTTTTCATGTGCAGGGTAAGTTTAAATCCACATGTTTGGTGTCCACTTCAACATCACATCAAGTTTTCCCAACTCCACAAAGTTTATGCCTCTTGTTCTAGTTAGTCTTGGCATGTACCTAATAAGTCTTTTTATTTTATAATGTAAATGATATCAACTAATGATGTAGATATGTAAAGTCATTTTGGATATAACGTGAATATGTTGTGACATGCATGGATACAATGAGCATAGTCAAGTTTTAATGTCTATATTTTATTAGTATGTAATGGATGATGCTTTGTCTATTGTCAAATCTATGGAACAGATGTTTGGAAGGTGTTTTAAGTGTGTTTTAGACATGTTACATTTGTAGGAAAACTGTTCATTTGGTCACTTTTTAGGTTGTTTTGTTGTTGGTTTTGATTGGCATGAAATGGCAAGTTTTGAACTTGATTTTTTTTGCAAAAACAGAGTGACGTTGCGACAAGAGTTTCACATCACAACATCGTAAAGTTGTCGTCGAGACAAAGCTAGACAATTTGTCACATCGTGCTGAGGAACCCCGTCGTCAAGACAAAACCAATCAGTTTGTCACGTTGCGATGAGGGGAGTCCCTCGTCACAACATTAGTCCTGCAAGTTAAATTCTTTACGTTTTGATCCCTATTCATTTTCAGTTTGGTTTTTGAGTTTTCATTAGCTCGTATAAAGCTTGATAACTATTAAATGCATGTCATGCTTGGATTTAATGGTTTATTGCATTATACTGATAGTTTGTGTACGTAGTTGCTTGAGCAACAGATTTGACGCTCCGTGTGTAACACCCCTAACCCGTATCCATCGCCGGACTAGGATTATGAGGCATTACCAGACATATCGGAGCATTTTATAATCAATTCACAAATATCATCCACACATCATAGCATCATAGTCAAACATCATTTCAAAGTCTCTTTCTTAGGTCAGCAAGACCTTAAACATGCTTTAGGAAGGGGTCGGGACTGAACCGAGCACATACAAAATTTCTCAGAAACTTAACAAATTTTTAAAGTTACAGAGGTCACACGCCTATGTAATCAGGCCGTGTACCTCACACGGCATTAAACACGCTCGTGTGTCTAAACCGTGGCTAAACAGGGCATACATACTAACTTGTACCACATGGCCGGAGACACGCCCGTGTGCCTTGGCCGTGGTCGAAACTGACTTGGGTCACACGGTTAACCACACGCCCATGTGTTTAGCCCCTGTACCCTTCGAAATGGCCACACGCCCATGTGCCAAGGGCCACCAGACACGCCCGTGTGTCTAGGCCGTACTCGAGACTATCTTTAAATTGTAAGACTACCCCAAGGGACACACGGCTGTGTAACATAACCGTATGTCGCACACGGCTGAAACACACGCCCGTGTGGACAAAAATAGACTATTCACAAAGCCAATTTGCCACCCTTAATGGTCATCTCTACAAGTCCAAAATCAAAGCATTAATTGCACCATAATTTTCAACTAATTTCAATCATAAAACATTCATCGTTCATGTCATATAATCACCAACTTTTCACATCCATTCTCATATCAAAATCATACCATTTCCATAACTAATTCACATAACTAACTTACCAAATTGACTATTTCTCACTAGGCCATTTACGCACATCAACACATCTTAACTCAACTTATATACCAAAAACCACACCAAATAGCAACTTTAATCTAGTCTCACGGACTTAGGGTTCTTGCATCACAATCCGTGCTGCCTTAGGCAGTTATTTGCTCCAAAAACGCTTAAGTCAGCCTAACTTCCACAAAAGAAGGATTCAACAGAATTCCTCCCAAAAACACAACTCAAATGAAAGCAACTCAAAGCCAAACAAGATAAACGAAGAACGAATCAAGAACAAGCCACAGAAAATAAGAACACAAGAGAGAAAGAGGAATTTGAGTGAATGCTCTCAAGAATTATTATTGTTCAAAAAAAACTCAAGTGCTTTACAATGAGGGGAGAGGCCTCTATTTATAGTTGAGCCTCTCCAAATCCAACGGTACAAATCAAGTACATTAACGGCTACGATTAAAGGGTATCTACGAATCAAATCTCTCAGATTACAAAACTATATCTTCTAAGATTACATATCATATCTAAGATTGCATATCTTCGAAGATCATGTTTCCATATTTGTCGAGCTTGTACATGGACCTTCAATCTCTTCAAGCAACGGGCCAATCCGATTGGGCCAAATGACCTCCTTCCTTCTTGATGGATCGCACAGATGTGTCATGGTTGCGGGCTCCCATGCACAACCCATGACATTCTCCCCCATCGAATCTAACGACGCCCTCGTCACGTCCTCCGCATGGTACCGATCTATCTTGTCTTGGAATTGCCACAAGGCTTCGGCAGGTTCCCAACTCGTCTCACTATCCGAAAATCCCTTCCATCGGACTAAGTATTCATGCCGCGGTCGATAGTACTTCCGTCTGACCACACAATCCGCCTCGATGTTCTCGACTTCTTGATCATAGGCAACTTTTACCCCCATTGGTGCTCGTTCGGACTTGCTTCGATTTGGGTCTTCTCCATCTTCATGGAATGGTTTAAGCATACTCACATGGAATACTTGGTGAACTTTGAGCTTTTCGGGCAACTTAAGCTTGTAAGCCACCTTACCTACCTTCTTCACAACTCGAAATGGCCCCTCATACCGTCGCACGAGTCCTTTGTGTAACCCATCATGTCGCAAAATCAGGTGTAGTTTAGCAAGAAATGGGTCACCAACCTGAAATTGCACGTCCCTTCGATTTCTATCCGCCCACTTCTTGTTGCGCTTACTTGCCTTATGTAGACAAGCTCTAGCTAGATCGTTTTGCTCTTTCCAATCTCTCATAAATCAATAAGCTGCTGGATTCGGTCCCGCATAACAAGTTGTAACAGCATTGGGTGTGAGCGACTGTTGCCCCGTCGCTATCTCGAACGGACTCTGGTTCGTCGCTCCAGTTCGTTGTAAGTTGTACGAAAATTGGGCCACGTCCAGCAATTTCGGCCAATCCCTTTGTGACGCACTTACATAGTGCCGAAGATATATCTCCAACAATGCATTCACTCGTTCAGTTTGCCCATCGGTTTGGGGATGCATGCTAGTGGAAAAGTTCAAGTCTGAGCCCATTAACTTGAACAACTCCGTCCAAAACCGACCCGTGAATCACCCATCTCGATCACTGATAATAGACTGTGGTATTCCCCAATACTTCACCACATGTCTAAGGAACAAGCGAGCTGCCTCCTCAGCGGGACATTCCTTGGTTGCGAGGATGAAAGTTGCATACTTCGAAAACCTGTCCACCACAACAAAAATACTCGCAAATCCATCAGATTTACGCAAACCTGCGATAAAGTCCATGGATAAACTCTCCCATGGGCGTTCCGGAATAGGCAACGGTTGTAACAACCCAGCAAAGGTTTTCAACTCAACCTTATCTTGTTGGCATACCAAATAAATTCTCACATAGGTCTCCACATCATCACCCATGTGAGGCCAATAAAACCGGTCCTCCAATAGAGCCAAGGTGCGGTGTATTCCTAGATGGCCAACCCATTTTGAACCATGACATTCCTTCCCTTTGCAAATTCCCATGTTGAGGCACATATAGACATTGCCCATGCGTGTATAGCAATTCTCCCTCGAGCCAAAACCGCCTCGTCTTTCCATCTTTGGCAAGCTCCATCAGATTATGGGCCGTGAGATCATGGGACAGTCCTTCTTGAATGCGCTCTAATAAGGGACTCTCGGGTTGGCTTATCGTTGCAAATTCTATTTTTCTGCTAAGTACATCAGCCACGATGTTCGCACTCCCCGGCTTGTATTCCTTGCTAAAATCAAATTCCGCTAGAAAAACCTGCCAACGAGCCTGCTTAGGGGATAACTTTTTCTGGGTTAAGAAATAGCTATTTACAACATTATCAGTGAATACCACAAACCTGGAACCCAGCAAATAGTGTCTCCATGTGCGCAGACAATACACCACCGCCGTCATCTCTTTTTCTTGGACAGTGTATCTTCGTTCCGTCTCGTTAAGCTTTCGACTCTCGAAAGCAATTGAATGCCGATCTTGCATCAACACCCCTCCAATCGCATACTCCGAAGCATCCGTGCGTACCTCATACCCCTTTGAAAATTTTGGCAATACGAGTACAGGCTCACTCACCATTGCTTGCTTCACTTGGTTGAAAGTTTTCTCACACTGAGGGTCCCAATCCCACATTTTGCCCTTTTTCAACAAGTCCGTCAAGGGTGCAGTGATCTTGGAATAGCCTTCAATGAAGCGACGGTAGTAGTTTGCTAATCCAAGGAAAGACCGCAACTCTGTCACCTTAGTTGGTAGCTCCCAATCAGCAATTGCTCAAACTTTACTTTCATCCATTCGAATCGTGCCCTCTCCCACAATATGGCCTAGAAACGGCACTTCTCGTTGGGCAAATGAGTATTTCTCCTTTTTGACATATAGCTCATTTTCTCGTAGAGTTTGGAACACCTCCCCCAAATGTCGCACATGCTCTTCAAACATCTTGCTATACACCACAATATCATCAAGATAAACAACAACAAAACGATCCAAGAAGGGTTTTAATTATAACATCCCGAAATAGGGCCTAAACAGAATAGTGGTTGCGAAACCACAAATCTGAGGTAGAAAATTTTATTTTATTATTATTTTGAGGTTCATGATATGATTGCATGATTGTGTGAAAATTTCGTGATGAAATTCTATGCATAAAGTGCTTAAGTTGAGATTAGGGACTAAATCGAATAATTTGCAAAACTTGCATTCTAGAAGTTTTTAGTATGAAATTGCCTTGGAATATTAATGAGGAGGTCTTAAATAGCAGTTTGACCAATTTCTAAGTCTATGGACAAAAATTGGACATGGATGGAATTTTTTGAAAGTTTAGTAGTAAGGGCATTTTGGTTATTTAGTTATTAAAATGAATTAAAAACAAAATTAAAAGCCAATTTTTGTCCATCTTCTTCATTTGGCCGAAATTTCAAGGGTTATCCATAGCTAGGGTTTGTTTCAAGCTTTCAAGCTCCATAGTAAGTGATTCCAAGCCTCGTTTTTAATGATCTTTACGTTTTTGGAGTCCCAATAACTTGATTAAGCTTATTCTAGCAATAATTCAACCTAGGGTTCATATTTGGAAAAATATCCATAGGTGAAATTTATGTGTTTTGGTGTTTTATGACAGAATATGAAGTTTTAAATTATGTTAGACAACTTGTGCTACTCGGTTTTAAGTGAAAACGAGGAAAAGGGCTTAATCGGTAAAAATACCTAATAGTCATAAATACATGTTAGAGTGTGAATTTGATGTTGTCATAGAAGGGAAAAATGATCAGCATGTCATAAAACATAAGAAAATAGGATGAAGTTTAAATTACGAGCCTTGGGGAAAAAGTGCAAATATGTGAAAGTTTAGGGGCAAAAATGTAATTTTGCTAAAGTTTGGGTCAAGGACTGTTTCAATAAATGTGAGTATTAAATAAGCTAAATTTTTTATTATAGATCAAGAAGAACAAAATCAGGAGTTAGACCGGGGAAAGAAAAAGATAGTGGACTTAAGATTCTTGCCTCACAATCCGTGCGGCCTTAGGTAGTTACTTGCTCCAAAAACGCCTAAGTCAGCCTAACTTCCACAAAAGAAGGATTCAACAGAATTCCTCCCAAAAACACAACTCAAATGAAAGCAACTCAAAGCCAAACAAGATGAACGAAGAACGAATCAAGAACAAGCCACAGAAAATAAGAACATAAGAGAGAAAGAGAAATTTGAGTGAATGCTCTCAAGAATACTTATTGCTAAAAAAAAACTTAAGTGCTTTACAATGAGGGGAGAGGCCTCTATTTATAGTTGAGTCTCTCCAAATCCAACGGTACAAATCAAGTACATCAACGGCTACGATTAAAGGGTATCTACAAATCAAATCTCTAAGATTACAAAATCATATCTTCTAAGATTACATATCATATCTAAGATTGCATATCTTCGAAGATCATGTTTCCATATTTGTCGAGCTTGTAGATGGACCTTCAATCTCTTCAAGTAACGGGCCAGTCCGATTGGGCCAAATGACCTCCTTCCTTCTTGATGGATCACACAGATGTGTCATGGTTGCGGGCTCCCATGCACAACCCATGACACTAGCCATATCACATGGTATGATATACACTTCCAAAATCATATTCAAATACTTCTAGCTTATACATGCCATACTTTAATATTCACATTTTCAAAAGGTATCAAAATAGAGTTCGATAGTATGGTGATGATCCTCGATGATCCCCGAGCTCCCGATAGCTTCAATATCTAAAAAACAATTGTAAACATACACAGAGTAAGCTTTTAAAAGCTTAGTAAGCTATATACAAATAAACTTATCTCATAACACATTTCTAAACCAATTCATTCATATAGCTCATGGAAAAATACAATCACATATTAATATGTCTTATATAGCTCATTTGATCATAATTCACTTACATATAACACATTTCATTCTCATAATAATTCACACATATATCATATGTCCACAAATGTACATATACTTACCTTTTTTCTCAAACATGATATATATTTCAAACGTACCTGAATTGGATACACATTCACATAGTCATTCGTTTCTCGAAATGCCCGTTGAACCGTACAGAATCAAATAGGATACGTGGATAGCTCGAAAAGCTCATACAATGCCAACATCCCAGACGTGGTCTTACATGTAATTAAATATCGATGCCACTGTTCCAGACAGGGTCTTACACAAAATCAAATACGATGCCGATGCCCCAGACATGGTCTTACATGTAGACCTCAAATCGATGTCAACGTCTCAGATGTGGTCTTACACGAAATCACACATCGAAATCCTATGTCATGACATATGTATCCTAACTATTCCTATGCTTCATACGGGACTTTTCAAACGTCGTCACATTATCGGAACTTTCTCGGATTTCTCATTTTCAACTCAAATAGCCATTCTTCACTATTCATTTAACATATAAGCAATAATAATTCAATTCAAACACATTTATTTGTATATCGACTTACCTTGTACAGGAATGAACGGAAACGAACGACTATTCAACTACTTTCAACTTTTCCCGATCTAATTTCATTTTCTTTGGTTCTTGATCTATACACATTCAAATTTAACTATTTTATTTGACAAACCATTCAATTCAATCCATATGTACATATTTAGGGCATTTTACAAATTAGCCCTCACATTTTCACTTTTTACTTTTTGACACTTTAGTCCCTAATTCATAGAATCACAAAATACACATAATTTCATGTTACACATGCTAGGCCAAATTTTCCTCTAGCCCATATAAGCCCATATATTTTATTTATTTCACATTTTAGTCCCTCAAAATCTCATTTTCACAATTTAGCCCATAATAATCAAATTCATCAAAAATCCCAATACAAAACATATTTATCTATCATCAAGCTTCCATAATTCATCAATTAACATTACAAAACTCACAATTTCATCAATGGTATAACTCAAAATCATCATCGGTTCTAGAAATTGATACATGGGCTAGATAGAACACTAAGCAATAATCACAAAAACATAGAAATCATTGAAAACAGATTAAACCCTTTCTTTTCTTATATTTTCGGTATGAAAAGATGAACAAAATGGCCACATTTTTGTTTTTTTTAATTAATACATAATAATACATCAATTACCATTTTATCCATGATTAAGAAACATATAAAAGATTAACATTAAGGCCATTAATGTCCACTCACCATGTAAATGATATTTTAGCAGTTTAGTACTTTAACAAATAGCAAGTCACTTTTGCACTTTACACGATTAGGTCCTTTTTCTAAATTAGGCACACAAACGATCAAATTTTTATATGAAACTTTCACACATATTAATTCGCGTATTATAAGCACAGAAAATAATATTAAAATATTTTTCTGACTCGAATTTGTGTCCCGAAACCACTATTCCGACTAGGATCTAAACTGGGCTGTTACACCGTAGCTCGAACCCGACGATAAGGTCAGGATTCGGGCGTTACATTTATCCTTTAGGATTTACAATAATTATCCTGACAAAATATAATGTTTACAATTTAGCCAGGTTCCAAGTAGATGGGCTTTGAGTCTTTTCCAAGCAATGGGTCAATTCAGTCGGGCCGAATGACCCCCAATGAACAAAAAGGAACATCAAAGTGTGCCTTGGTCGCGGGTTTCTTTGCAAATCCTGTGACACTGGCACAAGCTATTGCTAATATTAGGATTTGTGCTCTTAATTTCGTCATGATTGCTTGTATATTTTTTTTCCAAATTGATTGAATAAATGAAATTAACACACGTTCTTTTGATTAATTTTTATATGATTGTTTGCAATGGTTTTTATATAAAAAGTAAAATCCATAAGAAAATAATAGCTCATTGGTTACCTAAGGTTTAACTAATAGTAAGTTGATTATCTAGACAATTATAATGCGAGAAGATAACTATTATTAGTAAGTAATCTAAATTATCCATGGTATATAGAATCTTATAGAGAAAATGATTTAATTTTAAATAAGATTATTATGTCGTCTATAAATACAATTGGGAAAATGCCCATCTTGGCTATCGAAACTAATTTGACTCCTAAAAATAGAAATATAGTTGTGATTGTTTAGACTAAATCCAAGATGAATTATCCTAGAGCTGTTTATGGTTTTTTCACTTATGACATTCATTGTGCTAATTACCTTAATCCAATGTAAGTGAATCGTCATGTGTGTATAAATGATACATTTTGATATATTAAAAGCCTATGCTCTCATGGTAGTGGGTCAAAAGTTGGTATATTGAGCAAATGACTTGTGCATGACATGATTTCACTTACAGTAGTGGAATCATAACTTAAAAAAAAGAGTGACATCCTCACTAGTATTGTATGAATTATAAAAATAGAGCGTGACCATAGGTTATTTGTTTACGATGAATGACTAATCATTACTGTTTGTAAGTGATAGTCGTTTTCATTGCAAAAGATATAATGTTGATCATCAGATAAAATGGATCGGATTAGGTGATGAACTTAACCTAAAGGGGTCAATGATATCTTATGAGGTAACACGCATATTTGACAATGTCATTGGATAAAGGTTTCGTATATGTAGTTTTCATAATGGTATATAATTAAATAAATTTAATTATATATGTTTGAGGATCAAATTGATAAAATTTGTAAATGTAGATGTTTAAATTTATTGAATTATTTAGAATTATGATCAACTTGATAGAATGTGTAAGTATTGATGACTAAATGTGTTATTATACCGATTAGAAAAAAATCGCATCATCACTTTAATTAATAATTAAATAAAAAGTGACAAAAAAAAACCTAAAATATAAATAATCAAAAAATTTATATTTAAGACATTAATAACTAAATTAAAATTATTATAATTAAATAATAACAAAAATACGCTAATAATTGTTAACTCCAAAAGGATTGAGGGCAAGGGAGAAGGAAAATAAAAAACAACACGGGGCTGACTCAGAGAGTCCTCTCCTTTGTAGGTAATGAGGACACGTGTTACTCACCCAAACATCACTTCCACAGTGTCTCCCCACTTCACTTTCTTGTATTTCAGCTTCTCTTTCCCACCCGTTGCCCCCCAAACCCCCCACTTATGGCTGATATACAGCAATCCTATGACCAGCTAAACGGCGTCGTACCACCCTCCGTCGCCGTCGTTTCATCCGACACCGTTGGATCCAAACGCCAAAGACGTCCCAGCGTTCGATTAGGCGACATCGGTGGCGACCAATCCTATGATTCTCACACACGAAGACCCACAGCTCCCTCTGCCGTATCTGCCGCCTCTAAGCAATGGAAAAACCAACCCCACCATTCGTTAAACACCTCAGTCGGCGGTTTGAATTCTAAATCGTCAAAAACTCGCACTGTTCCCAATCTCGCCGCCGCTGACACCACCAACAACGGCACCTTCGATGACGAAAGAGAAGCTAACGAAAACAATAATAATTTAGACGGCGTCACAATTGGCTGGAGGGTTAAAGATATCAAGAAACGGGGACCCGCTATTAAACGGATCAGATCCAATTGGGTTCCTAAATTCGACAATTCTAGCGGCGGAAACGCTAATATCAACGGCGAAAACAACACGGAAGATAAATACAGTGGTGGTGAAGATAACGATTGTTTCGATATGGAGAATTCAGAGAGTCCCATTAAAGAACAGAGTCCAATTCATTGTTTGGATAATTTGGGTATCCACAGAAGGAGACCAGTGCATGAAGATGGGGTTCGAATATGGCTAAATAATTTGGGTTTAGGAAGGTACGCTCCACTTTTCGAGATCCATGAAGTTGATGATGAGGTTTTGCCATTGTTAACATTGGAAGATTTGAAAGATATGGGAATAAATGCAGTTGGTTCTAGAAGGAAAATGTTTTGTGCTATTCAGAAGCTTAGTAAAGGATTTTCATAACGTTTTTGTAGTGATGGAGATATTTATCCGCCATTGCAATGTAAGTTAAAGCTTTTATTACCTCTTTCTCTGTTTACATTAACATTTGGTGTAGTGAAGTAGGAGAATCATTAGGGTTTTTTTTTTGTAAAAGTATCATTGACGGAGTATTGTATTTTTACGTTTTCACTCGTAGCAAATTAGTCCCTATACATTATATTATATTATATCAAAGAGTAAATTGTCCAATTCTAGGTAAAAAATTGGTCTTTTTTCTGTGGCACGCTACATAAAATTGTCCAGTTGTTTTATCAACAACGTTAATTTTTAATAATAAATATTGATGAAAATTTTACTAGAAGAGATAAATTTACTCTTTAATCAAATGTAAAGAGCGGGTTTGTATGGTAGTTTTACTGGGTTTTTGGTTAGATTTTTAAGGTGCTCTTTTGTTAAGTTAATGCTAACTATTGTTGAGAATTTTAATAGAAAAAAAGAAAGTGAGACAAGATAATATTAGCTTGTATTTTGGTTAAAGAAAAGTGCTTGACGAAAATTAAAGTATTTTCAAATCATATTCCTATTGTTTTCTCATTGAATGGAATATATGTTTTACAATTAGATGCTATATTGTTATTTCTTTAAGCTATGAGACTAGTGATTTGTGTTGTGAAGGCTAGACCCTTTTAGGGAAGGCGCATTTGATGCACTTAACTAAAAAGTAATTGGAGGTTATTGTATTAAGAATTGGACTGCGTTTTGTTCTTTTCATTCAGGAAATAGGTAAATTAATTTTTATATGTTAGATCAAAGAATAAAATAATGCTTTTGGTAAAAAATCTACATTTTTACTGTTAAAAATTGGTCAATATACATCAGCATGTGGTACACGAGACACGCTACGTGCCTGTTGTTGATTATTTTGTCAATCACTTCAGTTTTTAACAGTATAAATAAATAAAAAATTAACAGAAAAAATTAATTTACTCTTCAATCGTATGTAAAGGGATTAATTTACTTTTTTTTAGTAGAAGGAATAAAATGTAATTTACCAAGTTGCTAGTGGATAGAAATGCACCATGTAGCCTTGACAACATGCATTGTGATTACTGTGACGTATTCATTCAGAAGGTTAATAGCTTGGAATGAAGCAATGGCGCAATAAATGTTTCTTTGCTACGGTTGTTGAAGTTTCTATATTTGTTCCCTCTAGAAACAAAATTGTCAAACATATAGCTAATTTGGTTGACCTTTATTCAAGAGAAATATATTTAATTGCTATTGAAAACTAGAAAAAGTTTTAACACATCATAATATCATGCCAAAAATTAGGTGGAGCAGCTTCTTCCACCTAGGGTAGTTCATCTTCAATCCCAAGTCCCTTTGCCAAAGCCAGTTTTAGTGGATTTGTTTTAGGGCTATATGCATGAATGCATTTTTTGTTTCTTATATGGGTAATTATACCTAAGGTCATTAAACTATTAGTTGATTTATATTTTAATTACTCAACTTCAATAAGTTATAAAAATAATTATTGAACTATTTAAAAGTTTTTATTTTAGTTATTGGATTGTTAAGCTTTTTTTAAAATCCGGCTAGCGAACTCTAAGTGACGATTTCATGATCGGTATTGTGGATCAATATTCATTGATAAGTAGAAGAGTAGACCTTAGATCCAAGTCGATCTGACAGATAAAAGAGAGACAAAATAAGAGTTTTGATTGGTGCAGAAAGTGCAAACAAAGAAACAAAGAATGCCATATAACAACAATTTTAACAGTTTAAGAACTTAAATGAAAATTTTCGAATAGTTTGATGATAATTTTATAACTTTTTGAAGCTAAGTGATGAAAACCTAAAGTTGCTAAATACTAATAGATTAGTAACTTTGGGTGTTATATATTACTTTTGGGATCTTTCAGATCTTCTTTATAGACAATTGTTCATACTGAGTTGGGATGAGATGCAAAGATAAATGGTGCCAGCATTTTTGAAGAATACTATGTTATACTTAAATGCCCATCATGTATAGTCCCATGATTATGCTGAAATATGTGCAGGACATGTGTATATTAAGAAAATATAGAGTCTAGGTAGCATAAGTCGAAAACAGAAAACAACAATGAATATGGATGATATGCTGACAGGAAATTTGCCCATAGATTTTCCATCTTGGTGAGGACTGTGTTAAAAACTGGTTCCTAGCTTGACTTGGCTTGGCATGACAAAGCAGTATAACTATGTTTTTATCAATTACCAGTAGGAGCCAATGAACGGAGTAGGTTCGGATTTCCGACCGAACAAAGGAGAGAGGAGGTTAAAGATCAATAATTGAATTGTTAAAATATTAGTCATATAAAAATATAAAAGGATGTAAAACTGTTTAATTTTACACTAGTATAAATGGATTATAATTGTTATTTTCGTTGCTTTAGCCGATTTCTTTAATTTAGACTTCTTAACGGCTTAGTTGGCTTCACCTGGAATTCATAAATTCACACCATTTTTAGCGCATGAGAAGGGTTGAATGCGAAATACTGCTAGACATTGACTTGATTTGTTTGGCCTTGTTAAGTTGGGAATTGATACATTTTATTAAAATATTTGGATTATATAAACTTATTACAAATTAGGGTAAGCCTCAAAAAGGACTTATAGAAGGAAAAGGGCGAAATAAAATTAGAGAAAATAATCAAAATATCAAAAAGAAAAGAGATTCAAATGTACTAGATTTAGTCAAGAGTTAGTTGGTGAGCTTCAGGCGACGAAGCTCAACTTAAAAGGTTAAGGAGAAAATCTCATTGAGAAGAGGAACATATAAAAATTAAGCGATCATCTGATGATGGTGGACGAAGATCGAAAGACTTTCTTTGTTAGGGCTTCTAGTTTAAATTAGTGAAGCTTTATGCCATTTGAAGGAAAATTAAACTATAAAGTTAGAGGAGAGAAAAAAGCTCTTGTTCAGCGTGTTTGTTTATTGGGGGAAAAAGACTCAACAATGATTATGTCACTATTTAATAGAATACAAGTATGAAGTAGCTCCTTAAAACTTTAAACTTCTTGAATAATTCAATGATAATTTTGTATTTTTTTTAAAATTGAGTGACTAAAGTGTAAACTTACTAAAAGTTGAGTGACTCTAGTTATAGTTTAGCGTATGAAGAATAGTGGGTTAACGATCTATTAAATATTCATTAACAATATAATAATCTAGTGACTTAAATGATAATTTTCAAATAGTTCAAGAACTAATTTATAACTTTTTTATATTGACTTACAACAGTTGAATGATATTAAGTATAATTTATTTTAAAGATAACCAACCAATCAAATGCATTGCTATATTATATTTAATATCTATTTAATGTGAAAATCATATAGTAAATATTTAAAATACTGATGATAGAAGGTATTATATTTTTGGGTAATCTACTTAGTTGCTCATTCAATTTTTAAAGCGATTTATTTTGTTCACTTGAAATTTTTTCGGTAATTTTATCACTCAACATTTTAAGGCACTTTCACTTTTAGTCATTAAAGCATTAAATCCTTAATGACAACTAGCTATATTCACTAAATCGTGACTATATCATGTTTACACTTTCTTTTTGTTACCGATTTTTTTAAGTCTTAATTTGGATATCAAGATTAAAGTGAAAAATATAGAAACTAAAATATTTCATTAAAAATTTTATCAATTTGTATTTATTTATCCCATTCTCAAAAATTTTAAATTATTTTTTATCTTGAAATTTTAAATTTCAAAACATTAAAATTAATTAAATAAATTATTAAAATTTTTATCTTTTGATAACATCAACCGATTTATTATTATAACATTAAAATAATTAATTTAATCTCTTTTTATAACAATCATGTGAACATCTCTACCAAAAAATTAAAAGAGTGACAAATATTTTTAAATAAAAAATAAAGACATTGATTTTTAATTTCAAGAGGGTGCACTGACTTTGGCATATTTAAAACTAATACATATAGTATTCTCTCTCCTCTAAAACTATACTCTTAAAATATAAATAGGTAACTTACACTATTAGTCAATAGATTATGGTTAAATTTTCATTTTGGTCACTTAACTAGAAAAATATAATTTAATCACTTATGTTTTCGAAATAATTGTTTATATTATTATTAAGTGACACTTTTTAATTTGCATAATAACAATAATAGTCCTCAATTTTCATATTTTCTATCAAACTGACCTTCATTTTGTATAAAATGATTAAAAAACTTAAAATTATTTAGAAAATAGAAAATTATATTTAAAATTTCTAGAAAAATAAAATCTCGAAAATATTGTTGAAGAACTAATATGTACGAAAAATAAAAAAATATCATTCAATAGAATCAATAACAAATCAAAAAATCAAACAAAAAAAGTTAAATCATTATATATTTCTTCATTGTTTTTAAAACCAAATTAGCAATATCATCAAGTCAAGTTTTATACCTTTGAAGAATATTCAAAATTAATATTAGAGAGGCTTGTAAAATCAATTCTTATGTCTATTTTTTAACAAAAATAAAATAAAATATACCACATAATTTTTTCTTAATGGTTCTTTTTTTTAAAGAATGAATATTAAATATTTTCATACAAAAATATATTGGGAGAAATTTTGGAGGGTTTAAAATAATTTCCTCTTATTTTATCTATTTTGTTAGAAAAATATTTTTATTATTTTATAAATAACATTTTGAATAATATTATTATAGATTCTATCATCTCTGTTTTCATTTACACAATATTTAAAATTAGTCATAATTTAAGATAATACCAATCCACCGCTTTATTGGCAACCATTGTAATTAACATTAAATTGAGGGAAAATATAAAAATTGAGGATTGCAATTATACCCATTAAAAGAAGTGGAATTAATAACCCTAATTTTTATCATCATCTTCCGCCTACCATCGGCCCTCTTCGCTCTTTCATCTCTGCAAATCAGTTTTTTTTCCTTCTCTTCTCATATCAGTTCTCACCCACCAACGTGTCCGCTGGTGCTTTCCGGATCTGACCCGTATCCCTTGTCGGATCGTGTCGGCACAGTTACTGTACCCAAATTACCGAGTCCGGGGAACGAAGGTCACTGCCACTGTCCAATCCGAAAATGGCGTCGAGACTAGCGATGCTAAAACATTCCGCCGCCACCGACTACGGTTCTTTTTTAGGTCTGAGGAGATGTATTCATGCTTCAGCGCTCCCTCCACCCTTGGGCGCTCCAATCGGTCATCCCCCACCATCACAATCGTTGGTTTTCCCCGAGTCTGATCAAACCCCAGAAAGCAATAATAACAGCAACATTGGGTTTGGGTTCGGGTTCGGGTTCGGTTTCCCTAGTTTTCCCTTGGGAGGAGGATCCATGGAGCTCATGGCTGTCCCAAAGAAAAAAGTAAGGATGTTTTTTAAAATAAAATGATGGTTTCGAATGGAAATGTTCATATTTTATAGGTTTTTTCCCTATGTTTTTTAGGTGAGTCGGCATAAGAGAGGCATAAGAAACGGACCAAAGGCTTTGAAACCGATTCCGGTTATTATACGATGCAAGTAAGTGTTCTTTAATATATCAATTTGGAAATTGCTTGAATTAGTAATAAACGTAGTTTAGTTGTTGTACAAATGATTGATTAGCAGTAGATGTTCACCATGTTTATAAAATGTTCAAATAAATCCTTAACAGGAATAGGAAAGCGGTGATTATTAGAGCATTGGGATCCAAATCCATAAGTATGCATGCATAATAATAGCTACGACTGGACAAAACTAAATGATAATGTAAGGCTGCACAAAGAGATGATGGAATTGGATATAGAACATTTGCCCTTCATGACCTTCCTTGAAAGCAAATAAAAAAATGGGTAATTACAATCCATTGATTGCCTTAATTGCAGGAGTTGCGGTCGTGTTAAGTTACCACACTTCTTCTGTTGCAGTGGAGATCGTGGGCACAACAATGAACGAGATGATTCATCCGGTTAAGTTGTAGGTGGACTAATAATAAGAAGCTTTTTCATTTATTATGAGAAAACATTATTGGGATGTCATGACAATGTTGGTGGGCAAGCGTAGACGGATTCAGTCATAAAAATAGGTTAGAAAGTTTTGTTTACAAATGAAGCCATCTAGAATGATGGCAAATAACTGCAAAAATGATGATCTGATCTAGCTAGTGCATTTTTATGGAGTTACATAAGTGTGCACTTGTATGGAAAATCTTGGTTGGTTAAGATTGCTTTCGTGGTCTGTGTTTCTTGTATTTCTTAGCTGCAACTGGTTTCTATGCTAAAATGACAAGTTAATTTGCCCTTCTTATCTTTCTTTATCTTCATCTGAATCATTCCATCTGATCTTTCTGCAAATCAGCAACAAAGGGGTATTCCCAAAATTTAACTCACCAGCTTTAATTCTAGTTCAAATCAATGCTTGAGTACTCATTACTTACTGCCACTTGCTCTAGCACCGCTGCCAGTGTGGCAGATGATGCCGCAACATCGGAGGCAAGATAAGTCAAAGTCACTGGACCAGCTATCCACTTTGATTCTGAAAGCAATAAGAGCGAGCATCCATCTGCTTGTTCAGGACCTCAGCCTCCTGCGTTACCTCGGCCACCTTATTGAACTCATCAAGAAGCCTTCTAAAGTAAACTAACTCGTATTATGTGACAGCACATTTAAAAACAAGGGAGGTGGAAGATTTTGAGCTGCCGTCTCTTACAAAAACTCTTTTAAATGCATGTATTGTATAAATGGGTGGATTTGGGCATTCAATCCTGAACCTCATTTCTGCATCATCCACACTATATTAGTCCATGTTCGGATCCATCCGTTTCTCATGCGCTTGCCTTACGGCCATTTGACAATTGAATCAAAGAACACCTCAACAAGAAGTTGCATAGCAAAAGCCAGTTTTCATATGCACCAAAAAAGTTGTTAATACTGAAACCCCGAGCTTTGATCTGACTTTAAACAAATTTACCAATGCCCAAAGCAAAACATTTACAAGGTTAAAGTCTCGTCATGTATGAAAATGCAGCTCTCAGCGGTGCTAATCTACTGTTCACTGCCATAGATCTCACTAGACGTGTGCATTTGTTGTTTGCGTTTAACTACAGGGAAACTTGTTTTCTAAACCACTTTTTCTTACATGGACATCATTTTGAGGTTAAATTGAATATAAGCTTTTGTGCTAATTTTATATCGCTATTCGTGAAAAAGGGTCTTCTCCACCCACCCACCTTCTCCTCTTTCCTCTTTTCCTTTCCTTCCTCGTCTCCTCCAATGATTTGATCGACTTTAAACAAACTTACCAATGCCCAAAGCAAAACATTTACAAGGTTAAAATCTCGTCATGTATGAAAATGCAGCTCTCAGCGGTGCTAATCTACTGTTCACTGCCATAGATCTCACTAGACGTTTGCATTTGTTGTTTGCGTTTAACTACAGGGAAACTTGTTTTCTAAACCACTTTTTCTTACATGGACATCATTTTGAGGTTAAATTGAATATAAGCTTTTGTGCTAATTTTTATACGCTATTCGTGAAAAAAGGGTCTTCTCCACCCACCCACCCTCTCCTCTTTCCTCTTTTTCCTTTCCTTCCTCGTCTCCTCCAATGATTTGATCTGACTTTAAACAAACTTACCAATGCCCAAAGCAAAACATTTACAAGGTTAAAATCTCGTCATGTATGAAAATGCACTCTCGGTGGTGCTAATCTACTATTCACTGCCATAGATCTCACTAGACGTGTGCATTTGTTGTTTGCGTTTAACTACATGGAAACTTGTTTTCTAAACCACTTTTTCTTACATGGACATCATTTTGAGGTTAAATTGAATATAAGCTTTTGTGCTAATTTTTATACGCTATTCGTGAAAAAAGGGTCTTCTCCACCCACCCACCCTCTCCTCTTTCCTCTTTTTCCTTTCCTTCCTCGTCTCCTCCAATGATTTGATCGACTTTAAACAAACTTACCAATGCCCAAAGCAAAACATTTACAAGGTTAAAATCTCGTCATGTATGAAAATGCACTCTCGGTGGTGCTAATCTCATTCAACGCCATAGATCTCACTAGACGTTTGCATTTGTTGTTTGCGTTTAACTACAGTGAAACTTGTTTTCTAAACCACTTTTTCTTACATGGACATCATTTTGAGGTTAAATTGAATATAAGCTTTTGTGCTAATTTTTATCGCTATTCGTGAAAAAGGGTCTTCTCCACCCACCCACCCACCCTCTCCTCTTTCCTCTTTTTCCTTTCCTTCCTCGTCTCCTCCAATGATTTGATCTGACTTTAAACAAACTTACCAATGCCCAAAGCAAAACATTTACAAGGTTAAAATCTCGTCATGTATGAAAATGCAGCTCTCAGCGGTGCTAATCTACTGTTCACTGCCATAGATCTCACTAGACGTGTGCATTTGTTGTTTGCGTTTAACTACAGGGAAACTTGTTTTCTAAACCACTTTTTCTTACATGGACATCATTTTGAGGTTAAATTGAATATAAGCTTTTGTGCTAATTTTTATACGCTATTCGTGAAAAAAGGGTCTTCTCCACCCACCCACCCTCTCCTCTTTCCTCTTTTTCCTTTCCTTCCTCGTCTCCTCCAATGATTTGATCTGACTTTAAACAAACTTACCAATGCCCAAAGCAAAACATTTACAAGGTTAAAATCTCGTCATGTATGAAAATGCAGCTCTCAGCGGTGCTAATCTACTGTTCACTGCCATAGATCTCACTAGACGTTTGCATTTGTTGTTTGCGTTTAACTACAGGGAAACTTGTTTTCTAAACCACTTTTTCTTACATGGACATCATTTTGAGGTTAAATTGAATATAAGCTTTTGTGCTAATTTTTATACGCTATTCGTGAAAAAAGGGTCTTCTCCACCCACGCACCCTCTCCTCTTTCCTCTTTTTCCTTTCCTTCCTCGTCTCCTCCAATGATCGAAATAGTCATCGTCGCTTCCTTATCAACTGCAACGCCCTTCTCCCCCTTTCTTTCCATTTTCCTACCCCTTCCTCCTCTTCTCCACCACTCATCTTTTACCTCATTCATCACCACTCTCATTCTCTTTATTCGAAAAGTGAAATGCTTAAAATAACAATGTGGCCAAAGGTTTTTTCTTTGGCTCCTCCCTCAATGAATTGTGTTTTATTAGGTTTAAGGTGACTCTTTTTTTCTTTACATTTGATAAAAAGTAATTTAAAAGTTTAAGAGTGAGTTTCAAGAATGACAATATCGTCAATAACGGTTACAATGCACCAGTTCGTGTTATCTATCCTTGTGGCTGGCTTCGACGCCCCGCACATGGCTTGTATCTCTGATGGTGGCATTCCATCCAGTGTTTATTCTTGACTTGACTTTATGTCAAGGGTTTATACCACTTTCTTTCATTTCTTTTGTTTTCTACGTTAACCGTTAAATGAACTTGAATCTAAAATATGCTCTTTTACTCGTTAATGGATATTAACCCATCGTTTCAAATGTTGAATAATTTAATGATTATTTTATAACTATTTTAGTAATTAAAATTTAAACTTACTAATAGTTTAATGACTTTTGGCGTAGTTTATTATTTTATTTATAATATTTACAAATCAATGTAAGTAAAATAGAGATTTTGATTTTAATTTTAATTTTTGATTTTCTTTTTTTATTTTGAATTTTTTGAAAATGATTTATATTCTTTTCTAAAAATTATATGCTTTTAATTTTTTAAATATATTTTTAAGTATTAGAATTTTTAATTATAATTATAAAATGAATATCAAATGCATAATATTTTTTAATATAAAATGAATATTCTAAGCAGATAAAATGGTTAGTACATCATGAAATTAAGTCTCTTAACTATTAAATTCAATGCTAAAAACATTACTTTAATTAGCAAAAATATCATTCTCGTATCTACAAAACTAAGAAACCAGTAATTAATGAAAAGAATCTAAGCATCGATTATAGCTCTTCCATAAATATCCTTATCCTTTATCATTAAAGGTTAAATCACCATTTAAGTCCCGAATTTAACAATTTTTTTTTTCATGTTGGGGCTTTAATTTCTTTTTCTAAGTTAGATATTAAACTTGACAATTATTTCTATATTGGAGCCTAAACTAGGCAATTATTTTTATATTGGAGCTTGAACCTTTTTTTTGCCTAAGTCTTTAAACTTGACAATTGTTCCCGTATTGGGCATGAACTTGACAATTGTTCTAATATCGAAGCCTGAGCTTTAGGATTTTCAAGAACTAAATTGAGCAAAAAAAGTTCAACTCATAACGTGAAAATAATTGACAAGCTTAAGGTCTAAATTGAACAAAAAAAATTCAGACCTCAACGTGAGAAAAGTTGTCAGGTTCAAGCTAAAAAGTGATTTAACCCATTATTAAACAATAAAAATTGGATTATTCCAATTTGATATTGATAATTTTTCTTTTAAGAATAAGTATTTAATACATTGAAATAAAATATTTTAATTTTATACCAATTTTTGGACGCAACAGTAAGATATGTTGTATTTTTAGTGAGAAAGCGTATGTTCGAACCTTAGAGATAATATTATTGAGAGAAGTAACCACAAATCCGAATATAAACCATAAAATAAACATAAAATATATCAAAAAATATTCTTAAAAAATTGAAACATTGAAATGTTTTTTACTTTGAAAATGTATCGAATCTAATAAATATATAATCTCTTTTCCTAAAATTAAAATATATGTACGGAATAATTTTTAAAAAATAATAAATTATTTTAAAAGGGTTAAATTTTGTTATTAGTTCTTGTACTTTAGAAAAGTTTTAGATATAATATTTTTACTTTAATTTAGTTTTTAAATCTTTATACTTTTCAAAATTTAAATTTTCAATCCTCACCAAAGATTAAATCTCAAATTCATTGAATTTTGATATTTTCGAAATTTGATGTGACAAACATTATCATCTATGTAATGTCATGTTAGCTTATTATTTTCGCTTATTACTAACTAAAAATCTAGCTACTTGATTGACAATTATCACTTGCATCAAAATTGAATTTTCAAATTTTGAAAAAAAATATAGACTTAGAATGATCCAATTGAAGAATATAGACTAAATCTACAATTATATGCATAGTATAGGACTAATAATTGAAATTAAACAAATAAATTTAACTGTTGTTGTTTGGGTTAAGACTAAAAATTTAAAATTCGAAAGTACAAAGACTAAAATTGATTAGATTAAAAGTACTAAGACTAAATTCGTAAATTTTGTAAAGTACAGAGACTAATAGAAAATTTTAACCTTTTAAGAAATGAAGTAATTATTGATCAGGAAGGATTCGCTGGATCCCACCTCATTCTAAGCCTATAACTATGTATCACAGCCCTATTTTATTGCTCTGACTCTGACTGTTTTTCTCTGTTTTCGGCTCAGTTTCCGATCATCGCACAATCGTCACCCTTTTATTACCTCCGTTTTATAGCGCGTGTGTCACACTCCAGCTTACGTCCTTGATTTTGCCCATCTATTTAATTTAATTACGGTAAATTACACTTATGGTCACTAAACTATTAGTCATTTTACTACTTGGTCACTCAACTTCAAAAAGTTACAAAATTTGTCATGAATTATTCAATTTTTTTCATTTAAATCAATGAGTTGTTAAAATCGTTGTTGTATTGCCTTCTTTGTTAGCAATGCTTGCACCAAAAGAATGATTTGCTTCCCTTTCTCTTCTACAGTTCAGTTTTTTTAATAGAACAACTTTGAATATCATGAATTTGCGAACTAAAATTTAAATAATTTTCTTCTTTGATCTTTAACACTAACTGTTAGATCAACTTGAATATAAAGTATGTTCTTCTACTCGTCAATGGGTATTGATCCACTATACCGATTGTCGAATCATCGCTTGTAACTTACTAGCTAGATTTTTTTAAAAGAAAATTTTAATAGCCCAGTGACTTAAATTAAAATAACTTTCAAATAGTTCAGTGACTTGAATGAAAATTTTTAAATAGTTCAATGATCGTTTTGTAACATTTTGAAGTTAAATGACTAATACGTAAAATTACTAATAGTTTAATGACCTTAGCTATAGTTTACCAAAATGGTTAATAAAGTATATTATAAATTAAATATAAAGTTTGATACATTTTATTGTTAGGGTAAACTATACAAACGGTCACCTAACTATTCCCGCGTTCTTATATTTTGGTACTCAACTTTAAAAATTTTCAATTTAGGGATTAACATTTGAATTGTTCTTATTTTGATCACCTATCGTTAAATTGATCACAAAAAGTTTTTTTTCTAACTATTATAATAACACATTTAGTCCTCAATACTTACTTATTCTATCCTTTTGATCCTAATTCTAAATAATTCAATAAATTTAACCCATCACATTTACAAATACTATCAATTTTATTCTCAAACTTTCTAATCAAAGCTTTCAGCTTTTAAAACAGAAGCATTCCACACCTATAAATTTGAACCCCAAAAAAAAATCTCTTAACTAATGAGCCACTTTCTGAGCCAATTAGGTACCAATAAGTTTAACTTGAAACTTTATTTCCTTTTTTTTATTAGTTTTCTTCTAAATAATAATATTTTATAACCTTTTATTGATAGAATGTTGGCTAAAGAAAATGAAAAAAAAACCCTTTAAAAAACACTTCAGATTTACTCATATTGTTAACAGTATGACGTAGAAATAATTCTCGAAGTTGATCCTTAAAATTGGAAATTAAATCTAGAGTTAAAAAACATGGATTTGACAATCCAATTTATTCAATCAATAATTATATAAAAATTATGAACATTTAATTTTTCAAAAGGAAAAAAATATGGAAGTTAATTGAATTTTCTTTTGTTACACCGATAATGATTGTTTTAATTTTATAAACTGATTAATAGATTATTAAGTGTTCTATTTATTTTTTATTTTATTTTTTGTGAAAACAACTAAACTAAATATGCATAGATGTAATACCCCTACCCGTATTCATTGCCGGAATAGGTACAGGTATTCTAGGAGTTCTAATTTTTTATTTTTATTTTTTATTTTAGGAAAACTCAATATAATCCTTTTATAGATATCTAACCTTCCCTGCAATATTATATCGAGACCAATCCAAATCAACCAATCCAATTCAACATATTTTCAAGACAAATTCATGCATGTTTATAAAATAACGTCATCACATACCCAAAACCAGGTTTGTTAACCATACCAATGGCTAACTCTACATTCATTTCACAGAATCATTTACTTTATTAGCTTAGACATGCCATTGATTTCCAAAATAAAGTTTCTTTATATACCGAAGTCCTGAGGTTGATAGTGTGATGTGTCTCCGACCAAATCCGACCTCCGAGCTCTTAACACTACAAAACAGGGAAAAAGGAAACGGGGTAAGCACTTTGTGCTTAGTAAGCTTATGTAACAAGAATTATACTTACCTAATATTTTCAATACAATACAATAAACATTCATATATTCATTCAATGCATTATTACCCTAACATTTACAAACTCAACATTTAAGTTAGTACAATAATTTCCACGTACCAATAATATATACCATGATTGATGTGTTCATCAATACCATGATTTCCATTTCCTTGTTATTTTTCCATATTTATCCCGTTGAATTTATCGGAATTTCGATGGATTTTTCAGAGGTACACTTTTAGTTTACAATTCCGAGTCCGTCAAATCATATTCATGTGCGCACATATCCATTTCAGAGAGCACACTCCCGCGAACCTCAACCTTGCGGCGGGATTACGGTCGAGCTAAATCCGCAATATAAACTCACGAGTATTTTGGATTACCGTCCAGGCTAAATCCCTGCAATGACAATTACTCTAATGAGCTTGGATCTGAATTACCAGTTACCAGTCCAGGCTAAATCCCCTGCAATATAAACTTATAGAGTATTGTCGGGATTACCGGTCGAGCTAAATCATTGCAATGACAATTACTCTAATGAGCTTGGATTTGAATTACAGTCCAGGCTAAATTCAGACCCTAATTCAGATTACCCGTCCGGGCTAAATCCATTTTACACATATTCTTCGGGAGGGCTATATCAAGATAGGATCACCCGTCCGGGCTAGATCCTTTTTACCGTCAATTCCTTTTCAGAGATCTATCGAATTTTCCTTTCATTCAACCGGGATTTCTTCCCATTTTATCAAATATATCAATGTTTCATTAATTTTCATACAATGAACATTCAAATCATATTCACATCAATAACATACAATCTCAAGCATTTAAGAATATAATTCAAGTTACACGAACTTACCTTGATACTTGTTTGTAAACAAAAAAAATCTACTAATCCCGAACTTTTTCCTTTCCTCGATCTAGCTTAGTATTTGAATCTTCTGGATCTAAATAAATAAATTTAATTATCAAATTAATACATTTCATGTTCATATGCAACATTCTCTATAATTCAACTATTATTTATAGTTCATTCAAAGCTGTCTACTTGAGTCATAGTCACTAAATTATTTTTATCTTGAGATACAGAACTCCAAATTAGGATCCGATAAATTTTCCTGAAACTAGACTCACATATCTTCTTACCATAAAATTTTAAAAATTTTTGGTTAATTCAATCAGTACAGTTTATTCTTTAAAGTCACCCCTGTTCTGCTGTCTACAGTTCTGACCATTCTTCACTAAAAATTAATTATCTCTTCATACAGAATTCAAATGATGTTCTCGTTTATTTATCTTAAAAATAGACTCATTAAGAATTCTAGATATATAAATTTAAGTCCCTAATTGTTTTTATTAAATTTTTTATGATTTTTCAAATTCAGAACAGGGGAACCCAAATTCATTCTGACCTTGTCTCACAAAATTCATTATATCTCAAAATTTACAAATCCATTGCTTACACTATTTCTTCTATGAGAAACTAGACTCAATAATATTTAATTCCATATCTTTTTCATCTTCTAATTCAATTTATACAATTTATGGTGATTTTTCAAAGTTAGTCTACTGCTGCAGTCCAAACTGTTTTTGTGCAATCTATTTATTGCCATTTTTCCCCTAAGCTTTTAATAAATGATAATTTCGTCCCTACTCAATTAGCCTCTCAATTGTACTGATTTTTCTCAATTAATATTTTATTCTATCACCTTAAACTAGTTTACAACCTTTAGGGATCAGAATTTCAGCAATAGACTTTAATTCCAAGCATTTTCACAATTAGGTCCTAAAAATAAATTTCTATTGAAATTACCTAATAAAATCATCTCATAAACAAATTAAAGCTTTAATTTCATTCTATTTCATCACAAACTTACAGCACTCAACCATGGTGACTTTCAATTTCACCCATGAAATAAAAAACTAATGAATTTAATAGTAGGACCTAGTTGTAAAAGTCTTAGAAACACAAAAATTACAAGAAAAAGGCAAGGATTAACTCAATTGGTGCAAAAATTATGAAATAACAGCTTAGAGAACCCTCCTATGGCGTTTTTAGCTGCTGGAATTGAAGAGAAATGAAGAGAAATCTAGATATTTCCTATTTAGTCCTAGCTTTATTTAGTTAATTTTGCAATATTCCAATTTTACCCTTAATTTATCAATTTTTCTGCTGATTTCATACCCTTGCCGTCCAGCCCAAATAACTTTTGGGTCTAATTTCCTTTTAAATCCTTTCTCATTAGACTCTTAAACTATTTATCATTCTAGCAACTTTTACACCTATTACAATTTAGTCCTTTTCATTTAATTGACTACCCAAACATTAAAATTTCCTAACAAAATTTTAATACCACACTAATAACATTTCATAAATATTTATAAAATTATTTTCGACTCGGTTTTACAAGATAGAGGTCCCGATATCTTGTTTTTACCCAATTTCTTCAATAATTTCTTTTTCTAACTAACCACTAAATCGGTAAAATTTTTCTATCAATATTTTCATACGATTTTCCTATCATATCAATTTTCATGCAAAAATATTGAAATAAATTTCTCTTTAAATCGGATTTGTGGTTACGAAACCACTGTTCCGATAACCTTTAATTTAGGCCATTACAATAGAAATACTGTAACTATCGTTTTATTCTATGGCTTCTCCTAATGACTGCCTTGAATCCTCATTTGGTTCTTTGCTTGGGTCCCATTTGTGATTAGCGTTGTAGTGTTTTGTCAAATCTACAATAAACAATATGTATCACTAATAATTTGATTTAGTGTTAAATTATTTATCAAAATAATTAAAAACTAAAATTATGATAGTCAAAGTGAAAAACAATTTTACAAATATTAAATTATTTATATAATTTAATTATACATATTATATATTAAAGTTTATATTTTTATATTATTTTAATGGCGTTAGTTAATTTTAACACTAACTTCTTAAAAAATATAAACAAAAGGGTTATATATCAAATTGGATAATTCCAAGCATAAATAAAACAATTAAGAGATGTGGAATGCCTCTATTTTAAAATATGAAAGCTTTGATTTGAAAGTTTGAACATAAAATTGATATAACTTGTAAATGTGAAGGGTTAAATTTATTAAATTATTTAGAATTAATATCAAGTTGATAGAATAAGTAAGTATTAAGAACTAAATGTGTTATTATATCGGTTAGAAAATGGGTTTTCATTATCAATTTAACGACAAGTAATTAAAACAATAACAAATTCAAATGTTAGTGCCTAAATTGAATATTTTTAAAGATGGGTGACTAAAATGAGAATAAGACATAGTTAGGTGACCATTTGTATAGTTTACCCTTAATATTATATAATGTTTTACTTATTTTATAATCATTTTCGATTTACGGAATATGCAAAATAAGTAAATATATATATATATATATATATATATATATATATTTATTTGTTTTAGTAGTTTCAAGTTTTTTCTTCAAACTTATTTGGGACAATCAAAGTATCAAACAAAGTTTACAAATAGTTAATTTGCGTTAATTCCACAATCCATAAATTCTCCATTCGGTTTATTAATGTTGTTTAAATTCCATAGTAGGAAAATATAGCTTTATATATAAAATTAATATTTTATTGAAGTTGATAGTATGCATTAATTTAATTATATTATAATTATTTATTTTGAGAATTCACTATAATATTATTACAAAATCAAGACATTCTAAAATTAAAATTAAAAAGACATGAATAAAGCATCATATTTGATAAAAATATTTAAATTTATTAAGAATCTGGTTGCGGAGTAAATTATGTTTTTCTTTGTGATCGTATAGTCAAAAAACATGAGATATTTTATCTAAAGTAACACATTTAAAAGACTTTGAGATAAAAGAGTTTTATTTCGAGTATTATACTTGGATAGATTTTATCTTTTTATCTTGACAGCAAATTTTGTAGAATCGTGATCTAAGCATGAGACTTGCAAATTGAAAAAAATTCTTAGAGATATTGTTTTTTTACTTTAAATATTTTTTTATCCTATTTTGCATGGAGATAATTTTGAAGGAATAATTTGCGGCATATGAGGTTGATGTATTTAGAGAGAGTTTTTGTTTCGAGGGAATAGAGAGTGTAAGTAACTTCTATTAAGGGATTTTTATTGTATATTTGGTTAATAGCTTTTTGTAAGAGATATTGTTTGGAGGAAGTTTATAATTCAATTATATCTATTAGAATACTCCAACGAAAAGTTACTATAATTTAATTATGAGTTAAATCGAGTATGAATAAATGTAAATACATACTGCTTTTCAAATTCCACTACAGCGAAGTCAACCGGCGGTGATATTCACGCGCCTGAATTGCGTCTCATATTCAAAAAAGTTTCACACCTCTCGAAATATATCTCCAGGCCAAGCCAGTTCACTTGCTGGCTACTACTGCTCCATCGTTTCCCAATCACTCTTTTCTCTCTCTAGGTCCTTTACACTCTAAACCCTAAATTCTCTCTCTTTTTCTCCTCACTTTTCCTTTTTCGTTCTTTTCACTGCACAAACTTTCTAATCATCCAAACAGAAAAAAAAAAAGGAAGAAAAAAGCGAGGGAAGAAAAAACTGGGTTTAGCCGCCATGAAAGTACCAGAAAACGACGACCCAATTTCCGCTTCGAAGCTTCTTTTGGTTTCTCTTTTGGACCAAATTCAAAACATCATCAATTTCAAAGGCAAATGGGGTTTGATCAAATCAAAGCTTTTGGGTCTCCAGAGTCAACTCGTTGACCTCTCCGATTTCCCTTCTTCTTTATGTGATCCCCTTGCCATCGACCTCATTCGTTCCGTTTTTCTCACCTTGAACGACGCTGTTTCTCTTTCTCGGAAATGTCAAAACGATGGTTTGACCGAGGGAAAGTTGAAGACCCAGAGTGAACTCGACGCCGTTTTGGCGAAACTAAACCGGCATGTTATGGATAGTGAGATTTTGATTCGGAGTGGAGTGCTTCAAGACGGTGCCGTATCGAGTTCTTCTTCGAAGAAAGAAGCAGTACGAATTGAGTCGAGGAATTTGATAACTCGGTTACAAATTGGGACAAACGAGTCGAAGAACTCAGCCATGGATTCACTTCTGGGTTTGCTTCAAGAAGATGATAAAAACGTGATGATAGCTGTAGCACAGGGTGTGGTTCCAGTGCTAGTACGTTTACTTGATTCAAGCTCTTTAGAGATGAAGGAAAAGACAGTGGCCGCCATTTCGAGGGTATCAATGGTGGAATCGAGCAAACATGTGTTAATCGCTGAAGGGTTATTGCTTTTGAATCATCTTCTTCGAGTTCTTGAATCAGGAAGTGGTTTCGCAAAGGAAAAATCCTGTATAGCTTTACAAGCTTTAACTTTCTCTAAAGAAAATGCAAGAGCAATTGGTTCTAGAGGTGGGATTTCATCTCTTTTGGAGATTTGTCAAGTTGGTACACCTGGTTCACAAGCTTTTGCTGCTGGGGTTTTGAAAAACTTGGCTTCTTTTAATGAAATTAAAGAGAATTTCATTGAAGAGAACGCCATTTTTGTTTTAATAGGACTTGTTTCTTCAGGGACTGTTTTAGCACAAGAAAACTCAATTGGGTGTTTATGTAACTTGGTTTCTAATGATTCTAAGTTAAAGCTTTTGATTGTTAAGGAAAATGGGATTGATTGTTTGAAGAATTTCTTGGATTCATCTCCAAATCCAAAAAGTCTTGAAGTTGCTATTGAATTCATTAGGCATTTAGCTTCTTTTCCTCCTATTGCAGAAGCTTTGGTTGCTGATGGTTTCATTGCCCGTCTTGTATCTGCTTTGAACTGTGGGGTTTTAAATGTAAGAATTGCAGCAGCTAAAGCTGTTTACGAGCTCGGGTTTTCGTTGAAAACAAGGAAAGAAATGGGTGAATGTGGATGCATTGCACCATTGATTAAAATGCTAGATGGCAAAGCTGTTGAAGAAAAAGAAGCTGGTGCAATGGCATTGTCGAAGCTCGTCTTATACGTCGGTAACAGAAAGGTTTTCCAAAAAGATGAAAGGGGGATAGTAAATGTTGTCCAATTATTAGATCCTTTGATACAAAATCTAGATAAAAAATACCCTGTTTCAATCTTGTCCGAGCTCCTACATTCTAAGAGATGCAGGAAGCAAATGATTGCTGCTGGTGCTTGTGTGCATTTGCAGAAACTTGTTGAAGTGAACATTGATGGAGCTAAGAAGCTTTTGGAGAGTCTTGGTAAGGGTAAGATTTGGGGTGTTTTTGCCAGGCCATAGCAAATGGAAGGGATTATCTTCAATGTGGGGCTCATTGAACTGTATGTATATCATAAATTCATAGTTGTGTTTTTTTTTTTTCCCCTTTTGTTCATATTGGTTGTTTATTTGCTTTAGAGCTAGTCTATATGTTTAGTGTAATTGTTCATGGAGAAACAACTTTGTTTGTAGTTTGTAGACAAAATCTTTAGTTTTGGTGACATAATTAGTCTGGTTTTCAGTTTTGTTTCCCAAATTTCAATGATTACATAGCTATATGATCTTATTTTCTTCAAGGGAACATGCATATTAGGTTCTTGTGTTCACTGCTAGGCATATACCTTGAATGCCTCTGCTAATACAGGTCAACGTTCAGATCATTTTAGCTTTGCTTGTTGGATTTTTCAGTTTGGGTTATTGATTTCGAGTCATTTTGGGTTTTCGTCATTCTCGGGTTCAAGTTGGGCAGGTTCCAGATGTTAACTCTCTATGATCAAAATCTAAGCATTAGGTATGCAATGAACCATTTGGGGTTATTTAAGCTGTTCCTATAACACCTCCCTAAAGTAGCAAAGATTATAATAATGTTAACATTGATTATTTTGGTAGTTAGTTAAACAATGATGATGATGATATATATGATTGTGTGTTTGAAGTTGAAGAATCTGGGTGGCTGCTTCTGTTCCAAGTTTAGTTGCTGTCATTGTTCTCCAACCACCACAAACTTGTATACTATTTCCTTGCCTAAACAGGCAATCACTTCATCTTTCCAGCTCTTCTTAACAACCCCGTAGGGTCCCGTAAGGATATTTCTTTTTTGGTATGATCAAGATATTCTTTGGATCTGTTTTACCGTCCATGAAACCTTCAATCCTTTCAGGGTTCATAACTGTGCTTCCTAACAATGTCACCTTCATGTTTGAACTTGAGTTCTCTCACAGGGAGTGCCATGTGCTTTAGTAGTTAGTACTACATCCAACACTTATTGGCAGGGGTAAAGGCAAAGGGGCAGATAGTTGCCTTAGCGCCCCCCCCCCAAAAAAAAAAAATGGTAGATTTGCCAGTTGGGCCCTTAAAATTTTATGAAACATAGTATAATGGTAAAATTGCACTGACTTTCCCAAAAAACTATGTTTCATTTTTGGTCCCCTATGGCAATTTTCTGCCTTCGCCCTTGCGTGTTGGTAGGGCCAGGATAAGGATATTACTCCATCGTTAAGGATCTTGCTCATTAATTTCCTCTGTAAAAACTAGCTTAGCCTATTAAATTATTTATGGAAATAGATACTTTTGGTTAGTTCTATAATATCTATGGTATGGGAGGTCTGGTAGTTGATGTACCTATATATTTGTGGGACTAAACCATGTGCATTTGTTCTTGATGCCATGTGCATTTGTTGTTTGCGTTTAACGGCAGGTAAGGACCTACCTAAACTTGTTTTATAGATTGACTTACCCCATGTATTTGTTGCATTATATTTATTTGGGGAAAAAAATAGGTATATATCCATGTCTTCTGTTTAGTTGATTCATGCAATTCTAGCCTACTTTAAGTTTGGTTTCCGGAGACTTTCTCAAACCTACTTGTTTGAAACTTCCTTGCCTATTACATAGAGGTGTATTCAAATGGTTGGTTTTGTTAATATTCGAATCGAATTATCATTAATTAAATTAATTAGAAATTTTAAAAGCTCTAATTGTTAGCCGAATTGAATTTTTTTAGAAGCCTATTAACCCGACTGGAATAATTTTGGTTTATTCAGGCAGGCTATTAGTTGAATTAACCAAAAATTTACAATTCTTTTGTTTATTTTTATTTTATTTTTCAAATAATTTTAGTTTTCATAATAATTTTTAAGCCCATTTTAAGAATATATATATATATAAAATCTATTAATTTTTATATTTTGAGTTTATATAATGTGTTGGACTTATCTAATACTTTGTGCCTATAATATATTATTAATTTAGATTAATCGATTAATTCAGTTAATTATTCAAATTTGTGCGAATTAATTGATAATTGAAATTTCAAAAAATCTTTAATCGATATTGATTGAATTAGATTTAATGGTCAATCGATTAATCAAATTAATTCGGTTAAAATTGGAAATGCACCCCTACAAGTGTTTATAGGCTATGTTGATTTTGAATCAAATCCAGTATTTGTAAGTGTTATGAATCAGGTTAAGTTCAGGTGGAACCCACTATGATATCAATACATACATAAGATCTTAAGTAAGGTAGTTAATATTGTATTAGTAGGCGTACGTGTCTATGGGCCAAGTTGAGTTTGGATCAAACCCATTATTTACAAGTGTTTATGGCCTAAATTGAGTTATAATTGAATCCATTATGATATCAACACCATAAATAAGAATTTAAGCAAGGTAGTCAGTGCCAGTAGACGTATTGTTTTTGTTTTGGTACTGATTTCTACTATTATTGACATGTTTTAGTGTATTATTTTGGATTTATAAATATTTTAAATATTTTAAACATATATATTTATACTTTACTTTTTAATTTTTGATAAATTATATGTGCTTTTGAACATTTTCATATATATATATATATTAATTATTATTTTGATAAAATTAAATTAAATTATATATACATGTGAATATATCTTAAATCATATCTATATAAATATATTTTATGTAAACATAGTTTTGTTTTGTTTTGTTTTGTTTTTTTTTTGTATTATGTAAATATAAGTAGAGCTGATCATGAGTTGGGTGGCCTGCCCAGCCCAAGGCCCCTTAAAATGGGAGGTTTGGGTAAAAATATAGGCTGAAAAATAGGCTTGGGCAAAAAACTCGGATAAGAGTTTTTAGCCGAGCCCAACTCCAACCAATTATATATTAATATATTTTTATTTTATTTTTAATCATTTTAAATTTTAATATAACCATTTTTATTATATTGTCAATTTGTGTATTGTTTTAAGAATTGTTTTAGTATCATTTTATTTGTTTTAATATTTGTTTTTATGTTTTTAAATATATTTGATTTATTATATTTTTAAATTTTTTATTTAATGAAATAAGCAAAAAAAATTAATATGGGTTGGGTCGGGCTTGGGCTTAGCAATTTTATTTTGGGTTTGGACTTTGATAAAATTTTAGGCCCATATTTTGGGCCGGGCCTAGGCCTAGTAGACGGGCCTAAAATTTTGTCTGGACCTGGCCTGGTCCGGCCCATGATCACCTCTAAATATAAGTTTTAAAATTTTTTTATTATACTCAATAATTTAATTTAATTACTAATTGATTTTAAATGTAATTATAGAAATTGTAAAGTGGTTAAGATAAAAGTTCTAATAGTTGGTTTAAAATATCAAAATTTTATATCAATATCAATCTATACAGGCTGGTATGTACCAATATTAACTGAAATAGATTGAAACACATTGGAATGATTGAAATTTTGATTGGAACGGAACATAGATTACTCGATATCTGTTTAAAATCAGAACGATATGTACCAACCGATATGATATTAATTACCATGATTTTAAGCGTTGTAGATATAAGTCTCAAGTTTTGTCCATATCCATTCATATTTATAAATGATTAACTGAAATTTGTTTAGACTCGTCTATAAATATTTCAAAAATTATGTTGTTTTTATATGGGATAAATATCAAAACTAGACATAACTTTAATTCAATGTACAATGTCATACATTAACTTAGATTTTGTGTAATTTTATATATGAAATTTCAATTTAATTTAATTTTCACATTTGATAACACTGTCGATATATTATCATTTTTTTATGTATAGCATATACCAATAATCGTATCAATCCAATATGAAAATAATGATTTTATTTATTTTTTAAAATATGTAAAATTGAAACCAAATTTAAAGTTTCATATATACATATGAACAATAATAAAATTGTTCATGTATATAATTACACTAAATTAATGTTCATTTATCAAATTGTACATTAAATCAAAATTTATGTGTAAATTTAATAATTAACCTTTTAATCATTAATTTTTATTTAATATAAATTAAATAATATAAGAAACATAACAGTTGAAGTTTAATACAAGCCCTGGATCATATCTTAAAGTTCATTTTAGTTCCTTTATTTTCATCCTTGTATGTTTGAAAAGTTTGACAATTTACTTATTGCACGTTAATTTTGCTAATTGTTTTTTTACTTTATTTATTCTTTTACATAATTTTTATATTTAAAATTATTTGTACTTTTTGTCCACATAGCCACCATAAGCGACATCAGCCATTTGTTTTCGAGACCAGTAAGTTTTTTAATTTGATTTAATGTCATGTTAGCCATCATTAAACCATGTCGTTTCATTAATGACAAAGTTAACGTGCAAGGGATTAAAATGCTAACTTTTCAAATTACAAGAGTTAAATTGTTCCTTTTAATAATAAAGAAACTAAGGCTCCATTTGTTTCATTGAAAATGGTTCTCAGAAAATGATTTTTGGAAAATGACTTACCTTTTTGGAAAAGCTAATATTTTTTGGTGTTTGGATAAATCTGTGTAAAATATTTTCTGTCGTTTGGTTGATTTCCTAAAAATATTTCATAAGAGATGTTTTCAATGAAACAAACATACATTTGAGATTTTATTATCTTTTCATTGTTTAATTGAGTTTATTTCATAATGCTTATTTATATTTTAATTAATCATATTTTAGTTTTAATTAATCTTAATTTATTTAATTAAGCTTAATTGTAAATTTCGAATATAAATTTATGTTTAATTAAGTTGAAAGTGGTAAATATTTATTTTGAATATTATTTGGATGAGTAAGTTGACAAATGATTTAATTTGATAAAAATTGAAGTAAGGATCAAATTCTAAAATTTGTAAATCTTCAAATTCTAAGGGTTTGAGTAGTAAATTTGAAACATCGATGTAGTAATTAAATTATATGATTATGAAATATGAAAATTTGGAAAATTGAGTATAAAATAGTAAAGTTTAAAATTATAGGGGTTAAATTGTAAAGATATCAAAACTTTAGTTTTGGACTAATTTACATTATTTGAGAATTTACAATTTTGAAAAATAGAATATGAAAGTTTAACTGTTCAAATATCAAAGACTAATTTTGGAAAATTTGACAATTTTAGTTGTTAGGACTAAATTATAAAATTTGGAAATTTTTGAAAAGGGAATGTTCTGCAAAACTATACAAAATAAGGTTTAGGATTGAACTATAGAATAAAAAAAAATCTTTTTTTGAGGAATTAAATTGTAGACTAGTAAAAATTTGGATTTCATGGACTAAATCGTAAAAAATATAGAATTAAAATATAAGGGATTATTTTCTTTGATAGTGAAGAAAGCTTCCCCTTCGTTGCTTTGAAAGCTTTCCCTTTTGTTTCTTCGACAATGAAGACTGTGAATAGAGCCTTATCAGTTTGAAAAATGTCTTACGGAAAAAAAATTGGTAAGACATTTTCCTTAACAAAGTCTTGATTTTACCCTTTTTTTTTTTTGGAGAATGATTTCATTTAGTAATTCATTTTTCACCAAACAAACACCTTAAAATAATGGTTAGTATATGCAAACAAATAGACCCTAAAATTAATGTTATGATATAGTACAAGTACTTGAAGTAGACTTTAACTAAAAAATGAAGTATTATAAATTTGAAAAAATATGGTTAGATGGAAGCAAGTTTGGATGTAAAATATTGAAATTCAAACTCAATTTTCAAGTTTAATAGTGTCTAAAAACTTTCCAAACATGGAATGAATCTTCACAATCTATGGATAGCTCCATTTACTGGACATAGAAATAAAGCAATTGTGTGCAGGGGTGAAGCTAGAAAAATTATTTAGGGAATCAAAATTAAATTGTAATTTTATAATAGGAAAAATATAATTTCACTATTTTAATATCCTGTGTCTTTATAATTTTTAAAAGATTTAAATAAAAAAAAATTCACTTTATTGGGGGCCGGGCCCCTGTGACCCCCGTTTTCACCTTGTGTGCCTAAGGAACTTTAGCATTAAGCTATTCATTCCTACCATAGGATTCTAGCTTTTAAATGGCTTAATGCATAATTTAGTATTTAAAGTTTGATATTTTTTTTAATGTGGTATATATGCTATTTTATAGTTCAATGGGTATTTATCTTTAGAAAAAGTTATATATTTTGATACCTAAAGACAACAATGTTAATTTTTAATGTTTAATTTTAGTTTTAGGGTTAATTATATCAAATTATACAACTTTTGTCTAAATACTAGATTGAATCAAAAAATAATACATATATCATATTTTAAAAAAAATAACAAACTCAAATACGAAATGTTGAAAAATTTATGAATGGGGACTTCAAAGAAAGGAAGCAATAAACAAGCAATGGTGACAAAAGAAGAAGCCATAACAGATGGGGATTGGAGGCGTGCTTTAGCTGTTCAAACTTAGAGATAAGAAAAAGATGGAGCGTTTTGAGGTGTATGGATATATGTATTTGTTTGTGATATTTGGATTAAAGACATGTGAAAGAGAATAGCATCTTCACTGATAAATAGAGAAAAAAGGTGCTCAAGTCTCAACCAACTCTTTGCTTTTATGTTTAACTCACCAATTTAAATTATTTTCCAATTGATTAATCCTAAAAATATTATATTATATTTTTAATATAAATTGTAGGAAATTTAGTGTATTAGAGTTTTTGGGAGAGGAGAGAAGCCTCTCTACAATCAATAGTGATACATTTAAGTATTTATAAGAGAGTCATGGTTCTTGGTTCATCCTCGCTTGAGGAAAGCGTACCCGTTAATAGCAGGAGGATCCAACCATATGGTTAAGGATAGGCAGTCCCTTATGTTGGGGTGAGAAGTACACGAGTCATCATTCATTAAGTGACTACTCGAATGGTATAAGATGGATAATCGGGTAGGGATGTAATAAAATTATATTTTTATGAGGTTGTTTTTGTCTTTTTATACAATAACTTAATAATAAAATTAACTTAATAAAATTTAAACTCAAAACAGTAAACATAATAAACATTTAACTTTACTATTGTAACCAAAGTATCAATTGATTTTTATATAAATTTTAATAAATATATTTATTACATATTTCATTCATACGACTCATGAGTGTGTCATAAATCTAGTATAATTTTAAAATATAAAATTGAAAGATAATAACGTCATAATTGATTGTCATTAATTGCTTACTTTTAAACAAGTTCAATTAATTTTTTATTTAATTTAATTGATCTAATATCTTTCTCCAATTGATACCCAACTTATTTCCAGATCAACTGGTGGATCCTTAAAACACTCTTTTAAATATTTTAGCCTAATGTGTTCCACTTTAATTAACCGATTGAAGGGTGTGGGCTGAATCCTACTCTTGGTTGCACTTTTTAGACTTAAATGGGCGCCTTTAAGCCCATTGAAAAACCCTTCAAACCTTGAGACCTACTCCAATTATTCCATACAACTTCCTAAATACTCATAATCCAAAATGGTGCTGCGCAATTTTATTTTTAGAAAAAAAATTATAATTACATATCAAATTTGACATTTAAATAATACAAAATCATTCAATAATGAATTTTTACAAGTAATAGTTGATTTCTTTCTAAATGTTAAAGAAATGGTTTAATATATCATTTGATAGTTAAGTTCGATACTTTTTTTCTAATATGGTATATATTTTATATTTTTGGGTTCAATTTGATACTTGTAATTGTGGAAAGTTAACTTTTAGTGTTTAATTCAAGTTCCAGAGTTTATTTGATGAAAATTAATTGCTAATATTATTAAGTTTGAATTTTCCATGATTTTGTTAATAGAATAAATTCAATATTAATTGTAAATTTGTTTAATTTTGCATTTAATTTGTCAAATATAATTCAAATGCAAACTTTAGTGCTAATTTTATGAAAGCTAATTGCTAATATTATTAGCTAATTATGTATTTTCATCAAATTAACTCTACAACATGAGTTAAATACTAAAATGTTAATACCAATTTACAAGTACCAAAATATATAATTTTATTAAACACAAGTATTAGATTTGACAAAATAATAACACAAATATCACATTTAAAAAAAGTGTCAAATTTAAATACCAAATTATGCATTAAACCTTAGACAATTTTTAATAGAAGAAGATACTTTTACCTACAATATTCAAACAATAAACCTACGAGTATATGATTATATATATGTGTATATATATTCCAAAACATTTTTTTAATGTTGTTTAAACTTGGTAATTGATGCTACATTTGGTTTAAACTTTTGGTATAATTATTTATTTGATTCTTTAATTTTACAAAAATGTTATTTTAGTTCTCTATTTAATTTTTGTCTCTTTTAATTTTTAAACTTGCATTTTTGTCAAATCATCCAAAAATAGATAGAAAAGTTGATGCTTGTTAATTTCGTTGATGTAGCAATCCATGTGTATGCCACATTAACAATTAATTATTTTTAATTTTAAAATATTAAAAACATTTTATATATTTTTAATAATTTTAATTTTAGAATATTTTATATTTTTAAATTTGAAAATTTAATTAATTGCTGACATGGCATCCACATGACAATCCATGTGTATGTCACATCAATAAAATTAACAAATATTAATTTTTCCATCTATTTTGAGGTTATTTGATAAAAAGTGAAAGTTTAAGAGCTAAAAAGGTGAAAAATTAAATGGATGGCTAAAATAATTTTTTTTCATAAAGTTAAAGGGTCAAATAAGTCATTATGCCAAAACTTTTTTTAATCCAAGTTAGTTCTTCAACTTGATAATTTTCTCATATTAGGGTTGAGCTTTTTTTGGGACTAATTTTTTTAAGGAAATACCAAGAATGAACTTAGAAAAAAAAAAGTTTAAAACCCCAACACTTAAAATTTTCAAGTTAAATTATCTATTAAAGAATAGTTAAAATATGTTGTTAGTCCCTATACTTTGATAACATTTGAGATTTAGTCTATGTACTTCAAAAGTTAGAAAGTAAGTCCTCCAATTGTTTTGAATTGAAAATTTCAGTCTAATAATTATAATGTATACATTTTCTATCAAAACTTGTCAAATTGGTATGTCGATCAAGTTGCTCTCATGTGATGTATCATATGATTGATGAAAAATAAACATGTTAAGTTGATAAAGTTTAATAGAAATCACCGGCAATAATGATTGGACTAAAATTTTTAAATTAAAAAATAAAAAATTTAATTTTTATTTTTTAAAATACAAAAACTAAATCTCATATTTTAACGTTAAAAGAATTTATATCCTTGTAAGCACATGTTGAGAGGAAAGAAAAGTTTGAACTTATTGTACTGTTTATTACTACTATAAAGGGAAGACAAAGTAGTCAAATGGAAAGCTCGATGGGCTTATTTTTCTTGTAGGGAATAGTGGAACAAGTTTACAAAGATATGCATTGCGTCAGCATTATCAATGGCTGTCAAATCTAACGAATATTATTAGTAGTTTCGTAATCTATTCATGGGAATGAAAAACAATTTGTAATTAGTTGTTTATTTATTCGAAAAATATTTACAATAAAATAATTAATTATTATTAACTGATGATGGATATATTAATTTCAAAATGAGTAAATTAAATAATAATTAAAGTCTATTTAGATAGTATAGAGTAATTTAATAGAAGTTGTTGATACAATTTACAATAAGAGAGGAGTACAAAGAAGAGAATGGTGGATTATCTGTATAATTTAAAAAAAAGATTTGAGTATAATTATTTGTATAATTATTCTGATTCTCATCCTCTTCTAAGAATTGAAAAATATAATTGAGTGTTTTAATTACACCAAATTTAATAAGATTCGCCAATTACAATGATTACTCAAACATGACACTCTTGTGTAATTACAAGTAATTACATCAAAATTCAATTATTAGATAGCTTTTAAACACTACCTTAATGGTAATTTAGTTAATTAATTTAGTCGATAATTTACTTAATTAGTAGCTATAAATAGCTATAGGTGCTGTCTGTTGTAACATGTAGCAAACGGTAAAAGTATCGTGGAGGTTTTTGTATTATGAGTTATATTGCATTTTGCTTATTTTATTTAAAAAATAGGTAAATAAGTCATTATACATTAGATCAAAGAGTAAATTGGTCTCACTGTTAAAATTTTATCTATTTTTACTATTAAAAATTGATCTGTGTGTGTCAGAATGAGGTACACGTGGCATGTCACTTATAACTGTTTGATTATTATGTTAGTCATGCCGGTTTTTAACAATATAGATGAATGCTTAATATAAATGACCAGTTTGCTATTTAATCTAATGTACAATAATTAATTTGCTTATTTTTTAATAGAGATAAAATGCAACCCGACTCTTAAAATAAAAATTTTAATGGTAATTTTAGCATAGCAAACTGTATTTACTGGACCAAAATCTATTGATGCAAGGATTGTTAAAATAGTCTGCGAAACAATATTATTAGTTTGGAGAGTGAAAACTGTCCTACAAAATAATCGTAAAATTATTGCAGGTCGATAATGCAAGTAATTTTTGTTTATATGCATAGGGAAAGGATATTGAAAAAAAGAACAGTGGCACCAAACAGAGAAAATGGTGTAAGAAACTGAGATTTACAATGGGAAAAATGGTCCCCCATAAAATGCTGTATTGTCTGAAATGTGAATGCCCCATTTGACATGGATGTGGGCTACGCACCAGACATTTAAGACTTCAATAATTTAATGTAAACTCCCATCAATAATTTTGGACAACCCTAGAAAGCTCAGAAACCAGACACCAATGATATTGACCATATTTTAGAATAAATCGATCCTTTTCATTATTAGTGAAAGACATTTTTTGAGTTCATAATTCTGTAGGTTTTTTTCTTTAGTAGTTGTGTAAATCAAACATATTGGAGTTTTATTGGTTTAAGATATAGATTTTAGTAATTTAAATTAGATTTGTCAATTTGAATATAAATTTGAAAATTTCATTAATCAACTTCAATTCAATTTAATCCAATTTAATTATAGAAAGTTAACAATTTGAATTCATCTAATCTGAATCTAAATTGAACTAACTTAAACTCAAAATACTCTAAATTGAAAACAGCTCAAATTTAAAATAACATGAATTCAAAATTTAAAATGATCTCAACCCGAAGTTAAACCAAACAAAAAAACCTAAACCTTAAGCATAAATGACAATATGCCATTATAAATTTACTTTAACCTTAATTACGAACTCCAAAGAAAGAAAGAAAAAAAGAAGGTTAAAATGTGCTGTTAATCTCTATACTTGTACAAAATTTTACATTTTGTCTTTATACTTCAAAACTTAAAAATTTAATCCTTACTTTTTCAATTTAAAAATCATAGTCCAATTGTTATTATCATCGGGTAGTTTTTGTTAAACTTTTTTAATTTAACATGTTTATTTTCTATTAATGCCGCATCATATGAGAACACTTCAATCAAAATTACAAATTGACATAATCTTTGACTTTTTAAATATAATAATTAAATCTCAAATTTATCAAAGGAGCTAACAACATATTTTAACTAAAAGAAAACCTTTGCCAACTTCATCCTGCCTATAGCTGAAAAGAATCTAATGGATTCATATTATTTTATTGGGTTTGGCTTCCATCCATTACTTTTGTGTCTATTTTTATTCCATTATAATTAATGGTGAAGAAAATTTGATTTGATCCGAAATATTTTCTAATTGCAAATTAATTGAATCAAATTATTCGATTTTTTGAATAAAATCAAATGAGTAATTTAGGTTTTCGAGTTCTAGTTTAGTTGAATTTTGCAACACTAATAATTTGAACAATTTGAATAACCAATTGATGTAAATATCCTTTATATCCTAGATAGTTTTGAAAATATGCAAATTGGTCCTCTAAAAGTTACAAAAGAATTCAATATATTTATAAAATAATTTTTCCAAAATTTTATAAATATTTATATTCAAAAATTAAGAATTATTAAAAGTTACTAAAAATATTTAAAAATATGAAAATGCTAAATTATATTTAAAAAATCAAAATGATAAATTTTACAACTTAAACGAGTAAATTATCAAATCATGTTTATCCAACTAAGTATCTAGTTTTTTTTCCCTCTTGATTTGTTTTAAAAGAGATTTCAAATATACATGATATTTATGTTATTTAGCTTGAAATTTAGTCATATTGTCAACAAGATTTATGACCGGTTTAATTTTTTTAACTTAACTCAAAATTTATTCAGCTCGACACGAATCTCATTTACTCGACTCTATTTGGAAAAAAATCAAATTGAGTTAAACCGAAAAAATAAAACTTATTAACTCAAGTAATTCAATATTTTTCACTCTATTTGATTAGATACTCACCCCTAAATACATATGGGCATAGACAGATGGTAGGTGACGGCCTTGGTCCCTCTAATGGTAAAATTAGCTTATAACCCCTTCAAAATTTTAAAATTACAAATTAATATAATAAATTTACATTTTAACCTCAAATTTATAATTCATCTCTGAATTCTCCTAAAACAATTTTTTGATTTCCCCAATTGACATCTTTAATCATCATTTAAAAGTATAACTTTGCATCTGTTACTTAAATGAAAAGTCAATGTCGAAGCAGGTAGCAATATTTCTACGCATTTCTCACAATATCGCCAACCAAAGTGAGGATTAGTCAAAAGCTATATAACTCCATTTACTGGCTCAAATTCTTTGAAATTGAACATTATTCCTCATATTTTTCAATAGCAGAGATAGCCAAAGGCAACAAAAGTCAATCAGTCTTTATTTTGGCTTGTAATTTTCTTCACATTTCAATGGTAGAGGTGGCCAAATAACCTTTAAATTCATATATATATATATATATATATATATATATATATATTCCAATTTTATAGGAAATACACCCGAGAAGCCTCTATATTGTAGGAATGGTATTAAATTAGTCACTCTATTATTAAATAGACCAATTAAATTTTTGTACTATTAAAAAGAATCAAATAAAGCTAAATTAAAATAGAGTTAACATTTACTGTATAAAAATGTCATTTATTGTTTAGTAGATTTAATATATTTAAAATATTTATAGTTTAATAAATAATATTTTTGTTTAGAATACAACTACAATCAAAAAATAATTTTAAAAATTTTGTATTTGGTAAATATTAAATTTATTAAAATTTAGATTTATTTAATTTTTAATAATATAAAGATTAAATTAATTTATTTAATAATAAAGATATTAATTTTTATAAAAGATAGAATTTCCAAATGCCTATTGCACACTGTCCTCTAGGTTGCTAAGCTGACCATTTAAATGAAAAGTCGGTATCGAAGTAGCTAGCAATATTTCAATGCCTTTCTCAGTCATTACCACTTCAATTTTCACCAACCAACTCTGACTGCCTCAAATCATACCATAAAAGTTCATTCTAGTCCCTTTATTTTTAGTAGCAACGTTTTAGTTTTTATATTTTTAAAAACCTAATGTTTTCGTCCTTCCATGTTTAATTTTACCGCTTATCAGAACGAAACAATAGTTTTCAAGACTTGAGTAGAGGTAATAAATTGATTTTTATTTTTACCATTGGAATTGTGTTTGATGTTCTTTTTTATAATTGTTGTGTTTAAATTATTTGTAGTTTGATCCATGCTAGCCACAAATTTAGGGTAGAAGTAAAATTAATTTTTTTTTATTATCTTTTCTCATTCTTTAAAATTGTTGTTTAGTTTTTTAATTTGATTTAATATTTGATTTAATGTCAAGTCATTACCATTAAACTAGACATGTTCATGGAATAAGTAACCTGTCCAAACTCGAAAGTCTACATGGAATTTAAGAGATTTTTGAGCAAAAAAAAAGCCAGTTTAAAATATGAGTTGAGCTCCACCTCAAACATTCAAGGCTCGAGTCTAGCTCAATCCGTTTTCTATGTTTAAAAAGTATTAATATTACGTGAATTTAATTTGATTGCCCATCAACACCTCTACATCAAAAACTAAAATGTACAAAAACAAGTTGTTTGAAATGGAACACTACACACATATATAAGGAAAAGTATTTATATTACAACAAATAGCAATGAAAGTCAATCTGTCTTGATTGTGCCTTGTAATTTTCTTCATATTTTCAATGGTAGAAGTCGCCAGATTACCTTTCAGATCATATATACAACTACTTTTTGACATGTATTAAAATTAATACAAGTAATTGACATTAAAAACATTAAAAAATGGTATGTTTAAATGGCTACCTTATTCGTTATTTAGAATTGATACATTATTCGGAATAGTGATTAGAATTTTGTCTACCATTTAGATAATATAGGTTTAAATTTCATCATCATTTTCCTCCCTTAATATTGTAATTATTTAAAATTAATATAAATAATAATTTAAATTTCCTCAAATAATTCAAAAGTAAAATAAAATATTATTATCCTTTTATGTTTATATATTTTGTGTAAATATTAACATAATGTATAAGTGTTGAGTACTAAATTTGTTAAATCAAGACTCAATTTATCGAATGTGTAAATGCTGCGGGCTAAATTTTTAAAACCAAGACCAAATTAACAGAATGTATAAACTTTAAAAGTTAAATTTATTATTATACTAATAAAAAATAAGTACAATTGGCCGAAAACAAAATAACATTGTGATTAGTTGCTCTTACTTATCCACTTTCAAAAATGTCAAGGACTAATATTCATTGATTTTTTTTAGAAAAACCAATTTGCTCAATATTAAAATTGAGAGGGACCGAAAAGATATTTTTTCATGCATAAATCAACAGAACAAGCATACGAATTATTATAAACTCTTGACTTCTATGGAGTGGTGGTCAAATCCTTAACATACATCCATTTTATACAAGTACAAATCATATTACCTCAATCCCTAATTCAATATTGTATAAAAAAACATGTGAATTATTAGAAGTGCAAATTAAGTGCTCTACGACCATAGATCTCATCATGGGCAACAACAAATGGTCAAGTCAAATTTAAACACATGTTTAGAGAGACGAAAAAGGTCACAGATAGAAGTGAAGTTGGAATTTTTTTAGAAGATTAAGATTAAGTTATATAATTTTTATAAGAGTTAAAATATAATTTCATAATTTATTGACATATATCTTTATAATTTATAGGACTATAAATTAAAAGTTTTTCATTTTGAGAACCAAACTATAATTTTAACATATATTTACTTAAAATTTTATAAAATTAAAACAACTAAAAGTTAAAAATTTTCATTTTTAGGGCTTGCATGGCAAAAATTGTGAAATCCTATGATTTCCATCTTCATAAAATTGAGCAACCACCTGTGAGTATCTACAATTTGCTACTAGATGATCTTAGTAGTGTTGTGCACACCGTTGCCTGTGATGTTTAATCTTTAGGTTTTTCCGAGTTTGACCTTGCCGTTTACACTAAAAAGAAGTGCAGATCAAGAAAAAGAGAGGGCATGGAGAGGCAACAAAGGGGATAAAAACGTTGATAAGAAAATGATGGAAAATTCAAAGTTGAATTGAAAATGACAGAAAGGGTATAAAAGGAAGTGCACGTTATTAATGTGGGCAGGTAAAGTCAGTAAAAAATATTGGTAAGTGAAAAGTTCACCTCATTTAATTACTTTTCTATGACTTAATCGGTATGATTATTGTTGTAAATATAGAAAGATGAGAATTTACGCTGAAACGTATTATCTTATTATTTATAAGTGAAGAAATTATGAATAATTTTAATATTATTAAAAAATAGATATAATCAAAACATATAATAAAATTATTAAAAAATATTATTATTTACTAATTAGTAACTAAACACGGACATGAAAATTCATTGTTGATGATACTAATTAATTTGTGTGAATTTTTGAGACTATAACATTCTTGACTTTTATTATATTAGTGCTTTCCTAACTTATCATTATGATTATGCTTAGTAATGTAATTACTTGTTTAAATTAAGTGCATAGTTGCATAAGTATGCGTATTATTATGATGTAGAAATGGTTTATTTTGAAACCCAACTAAACCCCTGAAATTTAAAACAAAAGCTTAAACCATTGGACTCAAATTTAATGATGGTTAAATTAGACTGATTGAGTTAAGAATATCAATTTGAGGAATTTTTTAAATCAGTTGAATTGAAAATTATTAAAACTGATTGAATTAGTTAAAAATCAATTAAATTAATAGTTAAATGGAATTTTTAATATTTAATAAATTTAATTAAATCCATTAAACCAGTAAACTGGTGATATAATCGATTTGAATAGAAATTTAATTCTAAATACACTCATATCTTGTGTAATTCTAAATATGCACTAATTTGAACTAAAGGAGAAGAAAGCACAAAAAAGGAGTGATGTGGAGTTCAAATTTCATTAAATCCAAAATCTATTTTCTTTATTCAATATATTTTATTTAATGAAAATTAAAATTATTTTTGCCAAAAGAAAAAAATTAAACTATTAGTTGATATAAGATTATTTTTGATAAAAAGATCTCTGCAGTCTTTTCAATTTTAATATAACAGGGTTGTGGTACTGTATTAACCCTTATATAAAAACAATAAATATATCACATATATTAATTTAATTAAGTGATGTTAAAATTTTATAAAATAAAAATAAAAATAAATGTAAACAGAAGTTGGTGATGAAGATCCGATCCCAGTCATGAATTTGGAAATATTGAAGGGACGTAATAAAAACAAATGGTGGGAGTGGTGCCATGGCATCCCATGACCATGGCTGACACTGTGACTTTCATTGTCTCACAATAAATGCAAATCATACCATCTTTAATGCGTTTCAGTGTGGTAGGTCTGCTCATTTTTTCATTACACATTATTATTTGCTTCTTTTTCCCTTCTAAATTTCATGTCCATTTTCTTGGAAAATGTGAATGTAAATTTTAACGAGAAGTTGAGGCGAGTCACCCATCTATTAATAAATTTATATTTGACCAATCAATTTTAAAAGAAATATAGATTTATCAACGTAAATTTACAAGTTTTACGATTAGTTTTTAATCTTTGTATCTTTCTTCCTCAACATGATAATTGAGATAGTATCAACATCTCAAGTTTCAAAACTTAGCAATGCTGCTATTAATCCCATACTCTTCCTTTAACTCAATTAACTTAGCAACCTTTCATTTTTAACTTAACCTATTTACCATTGTCCATTTGATCAAAACCATGACCTAAGAAAATATTCAATGAACCCATCCTTACCTCGAATCAACAACTAAATATTACTACAATCATAATTAAAGAAAATAAAAATACTTATAAAAAGCAAATAAGAAAAGGAAAAAAGCCTCTTGTTTCAATGATCCCCAAACAAGGCTTAAAAAACAAAGGGACAAAATAAAACCAATGAAAGGGAATAAAAATATTAAAAACAAAAAAACGAGACTCAAACATATTATATTCATCCATGAGTTAGTTAGAGTATTTTAGGCGGCTAAAGTTTAATCTTAAAAGGCCAAGGAGAATGTCTTACTAAGAAGAGGAATATATTAAAGTGAAATGGTTATTCGATGACAAAGGACAAAGATTAAAGAGCTTTTTTGTTAGGGTTTCAAGTTTAAATTAACGAAGTTTAAAGCTATTTCAAGGAAAATTAAACTATAAAGTTGAAATAGGAAAGAAAAAACTTTGTTTCAATGAATGTTTTTGTTGGAGGTGATCGGATGGTGACGAGATTACTGGAATACACATGTGAAGGAAGTCCCTAAAACTTTCAAATAGTCTAGCAGCTGATTTATAATTTTTATTTTTTGTTTGAAATTGAATGACTAAAATGTAAACTTACTAGTAGTTAAGTAATCTTAATTATAGTTTACCTTATGATGAATAGTGAGTTCATGACCACGTCTAACTTCCATTACAAAGTTAACAGGCCAAACACCAACTCGTAATTCTTGAAAAGTTTAGTGATCAAATTATTACTTTTAAAAAGGAAGTATCCAAAATGTAAATTTATTAATGGTTGAGTGACCTTAACTGTAATTTACCCTAATTATTTTTAATAGTTCTATAATTATAATTCTACCTTAAAATTGAATCTTGTTAATAAGAATTTAAACTCAATTTAACTTAATTTAATTATAAAAGTTTAACAATCCAAACTTAAATCTTAAAATTAACTCGAACACAAAGACAAATGGAGCCCTAGACAATTCAAACCTAAACTGACAAAAATTATAAAATGATTGGGAACCTATAAAACAACAAACAAAAAAAAAAATTAAATTGAAATTATAAAAAAATCGAATATTAATATTTGATTTATTGGTCACGGTGTCCATCATATTATCCATATTGTGGGTTTGAGTTGTAAAGATTGAGAAAAGTACCATAGAGGTATTTGTATATTAATTTTATCTCCTCTATTAAAAATACGTAAATTAGTCATTATACATTTGATCGAAAGTAAATTGGTTTTTTTATTAAAAATACATTAATTTATGTTATTAAAACTAGTATTGTACGTTAGCACGAGACACATATAACATACTATGTGTTATTGTCTAATTATTCTATTAATCACATCAATATTTAATAATATAAATAGATAAATTGTTAAAAAAAACTAACTTATTTTTAATATAATGTAGTAGAGAAAGGTATAATACTTTTATGGAAAGAACTATATAATGATAAATTGGTCCTACCAAAACTGATATATGAATTAATCCAGAATTCCCATCATTCACCTAATTGATAAGTTTAATTGGAAAAAAATTATTATTATATTTTTGAAAGAATAATTCTTTATGAGTTAATAAAATTATTGAATTATTTTACTTTAGTTTACGTGGTTTGTTTTGACTTTCCCAAAGTCATGATGTCACACTCTTTTACCATTGCATGGCAATTACGTAGTTTTTCAAAAGTCAGTGCCCTATCTTATATTACAAATCTCACTTGCTTCAGTGTCTCAGTTAAGCTAAGGCTAAATCTAAAGCTATCTTTGCTGTTCTTCGCGCGGTCTCCTCTTTTCTTCTTCATTTTTTTCCTCTGTAAAATTCCCCTCAAGGTTTCAAAAACGTCGCCGTTTTAAAAGTTTCCGGCTTTCGTTTTTGCCACAAAACCGCTAGTGGTTTTCCGGTTAATCGGAATACATTATTATTATCCCTAATGCATTTGTTTTGAGAGGAATGGGTTGTGTCTTCGGGAAGCAATCACACCCACCGTCTTCAGATCGCCGGCGGCGGAGCAAAACCGTAGCTTCACCACGTCATCCACGTACTCATCGTCGCAGGAGCTGTGGTGAACCATCTACTGAAATCTCAGTCGTTAATGCTGTGGACCCAGTTGTGGATGTTGAAGAGAAGGAGAGACCGAAGCAACCGAAGCAAAAAGCTAGACATACTGGTGATTTCCCGGTGAGCATTCCGGCACCGGAGAGACGACGGACACCATCAGACCTTAACCAACAAGGGTGGCCGTCGTGGTTGATGGCTGTAGCTGGTGAAGCCATCCGTGATTGGACCCCAAGACGTGCCAATACATTTGAAAAGCTTGACAAGGTATCTTTTGAACTTAATTTAAAAAGCTTCCTTTCATTATAATCATTTTAACAATTTGGGTTTTTCTTTTTTCCTTTTATTGAATTGAAAGATTGGACAAGGGACTTACAGCAATGTGTACAAAGCTAGGGATCTATTAACAGGGAAAATAGTGGCTTTAAAGAAGGTTAGATTTGATAATTTAGAACCAGAGAGTGTAAAGTTCATGGCAAGAGAGATACTTGTATTAAGGAAACTTAATCATCCAAATGTAATTAAGCTTGAAGGCTTAGTTACTTCAAGAATGTCATCTAGTCTTTACTTGATATTTGAATACATGGAGCATGATCTTGCTGGCCTTGCTGCTTGCCATGGAATCAAGTTCACTGAGCCTCAGGTACCCATTCTTTCATAAATTGGGTTGTTAGTTTTTGCTGATCATAGCTTGATTTTACTGTTAAATATTGATTACTCGGTATGGGTTCTTTCCCTATTTTGCTTGTCTAATTGAGAATTTTATGAATATATATGGGTAAAAGTGCCATGGAGGCCCTTACTAGTGCCATTGAGGAATTGGTCCTTCCTATTAAAAATTTCATCCATTTCTAGTTTTAAAAACTAGCTTAACGAACGGAATAATTAGACAGTTCCACCTACACGAACCAGTTTTTAACAATAGAAATAGATGGAAATTTTAATAGAAAGACCAGTTTACTTTTTGATCTAATATACACGGATTAATTTGCCTATTTTTTGAGTAGGAGGGGTAAAATGCAATCCAACTCCTAGTACAAGAGCCTCCATGGTACTTTTACTTATATATGGGCTTTTGATGTTACTCTCAAGTATTTTAGCTTACTACTTGGGTCCCATAGCTAGTGGTTTTGACATTCAATTTTGTCTGTTGAGCTTTTTTAAGATATTTTTGTTTTTATACCCTTTTTGAGAGTGTATGCAAATTCATGGAAATTTCGTGCTTCACTTCAATTTTTGTAGTTGGTTTTACAGTTCTTTTGAATTATACCTTTTGTTTTGACAGTTTCTAGATGGAATGAATGAGAAATGACAAGATGGTTAAAGAAAAGATCCTACTTTTCAAAAGTTAATCGATTCCTAATATAGGTTTTTTAATATATTTACAACAATGATTCACATCGTACAAGGTTACAACTGTGTTTGATGTTACTCCAACATGGTGATTTGCCACCTTTTTGAAGCTGAATTCCTTGGTTTGTAATAGTTGGTTGTTTGCTTTAGAAGGCTGGTTCATTGCTGAAATTAGATAATTGTTGCACAATGTAGAAAAAGTGCCGAGAAATGGCGTTAGTTTGTGATTAGAAATAGTTAAATGCTGGTTATGGCTTGTGATATTGTGCACTTGCAATTGTTAGAAATAGTTAAATGCTAGTTAAATGAGGTTTTACATTGCTGAAGAAGTGAAATATTTAGAAGATTGATTTGTTTTGATGTTTCTTTTCTTGGGCAGGTAAAGTGTTATATGAAGCAGTTACTTTCCGGGTTAGAGCATTGCCACAACCAAGGTGTTTTGCATCGTGATATCAAGGGTTCTAATCTTCTTATTGACAATGAAGGGATTTTAAAAATTGCTGATTTCGGGCTGGCTACCTTTTATGATCCTGAGCAGAAGAAACCCTTGACTAGTCGAGTGGTTACACTTTGGTATCGTCCACCTGAACTACTTCTTGGGGCAACTTATTACGGTGTTGGGGTTGACCTCTGGAGTGCTGGGTGCATTTTGGCTGAGCTAATTTCTGGGAAGCCAATAATGCCAGGAAGGACAGAGGTATAAAATTTCTCTCTTTTATTGATCTGCTCATACTTAGTGTATGTTATATTAATGCATATGGTCATTAGTGGCCCATATGGGTTTGAGTTTTAGATGCTTAAAACACATTATGCTCAACCTTGAAACTATTGTTGGTGATGGCATTGGACATTGGTCAAGGCTTAATAAGCCAATACTGAATGATCTTGGCGATTGACATCACATTTTTTTCGCTTGCTTAGGTTGAACAACTGCATAAGATATTCAAGTTATGTGGATCCCCTTCTGAGCAATATTGGAAGAAATCCAAATTGCCAAATGCAACGCTCTTTAAGCCACAGCAGCCATACAAACGCTGTATAGCTGACACTTTCAAGGATTTTCCGCCTTCTTCTTTACCTCTTATTGAAACTCTTCTTTCAATAGACCCTGAAGAACGAAGTACTGCCACTGCAGCCCTTAACAGCGAAGTGAGTTGTATCAGCTTTGTTAATGCATCTCTCGAGAAAAACCAATATTCATGTTTTACCTATGATCCTTACTTATATATATTTCAAAATAGCTTTATTGATTTATGTTGAGCATTCCATGTTTAATTATTTCATTTCCTGTCTGCAGTTCTTTACCACTGAACCATATGCTTGTGAGCCGTCAAGTTTACCGAAGTATCCCCCGAGCAAAGAAATGGATGTAAAATTGAGAGACGAACAAGCCAGAAGGTTAGCCATCTTTCTCTTTTTTCCACCTTTTGTTTTCATTTTGTAGTTTGGCTATATTCTGGTAGTTGACATGCATTTTTCACACATAGGCAAAGAGGTCTAGCCAGCAAGGTTAATGCAGTTGATGGTGCTAGGAAAGTTAAAGTTAGTGAACGTGCTAATCGAGCAGTTCCTGCCCCCGAAGCAAATGCAGAGATTCAAGCAAACTTAGATGTAAGTGAGACACTTTTCTCTTCATATTCTTTTAATAATGCTTTTACCACTTTATGTTCATTTCACTTGATTTTGAGAATTTCTCATGAACGAAGTTTCCGAGCTGCTGCATATTAATTGCCATCTAAATTATTCCAATTACGAATATTAGCTTAAGTGCTTGGCTTTGTTAGTTAAGGCTGAATTTTAAAATACCTTTCTTGAGTATTATGTTTGTTTGATCACATTTTTCGACCATTTTGGCCGCGGTTCGGTCACTTTTGGGTTTAATGCCGATACTTGTTTGTTTGATTGGTTTTCTTTTTCCAGAAATGGAGAGTAATGACACAAACAAATGCAAAAAGCAAGAGTGAGAAATTCCCACCTCCCCATCAAGATGGAGCTGTTGGGCATCCATTAGATGCTTCACATAAAGGGCCTCTATCTTTTTCCGCAACTGACACTACTTTTGGCTCATCAATTTTCAACTCTAAGTCATCCGAATCTGCTAAAAATCCTGGACCTGTCATCGGTTCTTCGAGAAGAAAGAAAACCAATAAAGACCCCCAAAGGGCTCCATCTAGAAAGTTCATCCGCGGTTTCAAACCATCCTCGATAGGCCTATCGATGGATTTCCTGTTCCGAGGTAAGTCTGAGGTGATTCGTAGCTAGAATTAGAATAGTTTTCCAAGTTTATAAACCTTTTTTTTAAGGGACTTAAAATGCGGTTTTCCCATTTATTCTGCCCCCATCTATTTTGTATCTGATCATATAAATATCTGGTGTATAATCCATGCCAAGATCCCACATTATTTGGTGTATAATCTGCCTATGCAATCCCACTTTTTGTTGTACAGTTCTTTTGGATGACAATGCAAAATGTTCAATATTTTCATCAGCTTTGAATAAAAATCTAAAATTAATTGCTTCAAGTTTTAGGGTTAGCTTTACACAATGCTATTCAATTATACATTATTATTACTCTTTTAATGTATTTTATAATTAGACAATTATAAAAAAGAAAAAATCAAAGGGAGGATTTTTAATTAAACTACGATTAATATTTTAATAGTTTAATCATTAATATATATTTATTTAATTATTTGAATTTTTTTATATAAAGCAAAAATTTGACATGTATAATTACATTAATGAAATATAACATAAAATATTAGTATGTAAAATTTTTCTACATGGCAAGTAGATTCATTATTTGATTATACAAATTATTACAACTTTTGTATTGTTTTATTTAATTAACCAGAACATTAATTACATTCACAATGTTTTGTATAATTAAAAGGAAGAGATTTATTTACACTTATGTAAATTTAAGTTATTATTTTGTAATTTTTATACAATTAATATTTTAACCATTCAACTGTGATATTTTATGCTCCATTAACGGGACATGCATTTTAAGTTTTTTTTTTACATAGATTTAATTTCAACTTTCATTATAGTTTTTTTTTTTTTTGCAAAATCTATCAATTCGTTGTTAGTGTCAATATTGAAATTGTAAAATTCAAAAATTATAAAAATTAAATTTGAACAAATTAGAATGATAAACCAAATCCAAATAATCGAGTTATGTTAATGAAACCACTTGGTAGATTTCACCAAAATTGTGTGATGTTGGTGCTTTGCCTCCTTGATTTCGATCAAGGATTTATTGGCTTCACCCTTGGAAGAGCATGGGTTGTGGAGTGTTAAGGGATGTTGCTAGATGTTTACTTGATATGTTCTCAAGATGAGATGGAACTTCATACTATCAAGGTTATATTGTTTTTGTTTGTTTCTTTTTAATGGTTTCGTAAGTGTTTCTTGGTTGCAGGGGCGAAGCCAGAACAAACTTTTAGGGTGCGATTAGTTTACTGTAATGGAATAGGGCTGTAATTGAATAGAGCTGTAATAAGTAATTCAACTGTTTGGTTGAATGGAATGGAATAGAACTGTAATAGCATTCTTGTGTTTGGTTGAATGGAATGATGTTGTAATAGCATAAGAAAAAAAAACTAAAATAACCAGAATACCCTTAGTAGAATTTTTTTTTTTAAGATAGATGATTATTGTAGAATTTTTTTTAAGATAGATGATTATTGTTATTGTTATTAAATTTTAATAAGATTATTCTTGAAAATAATTTAATAAAAATAATAAATAGTTTAACCATATTTTAACATAATTATTATTAAATATAATTTAATAACATTCTTAATATAATTATTATTATATAAATTAAAAATCAAAATATATAATCTTGTAAAATATATATAATCAACTTTATTATTTTTAAACTACAGTACATATTTAACGTGCTAAAAATCATTATGAAACAAATAATTTAATTATTCTACAATAAAAATAATTAAATATTAGAAGTAATAAATAACTCATTGCTAAAAAATAATAAATAATTTGAGAATTATGTTTTACATCCAAGCATAATATTCATATATTAACAAAAGTTACATGATTTCATTAGTTTATATATCATAATTCATATGTTTTAAATATCAAAAGTTACAACATTGTAATGATATTCTATCATGTCATTATACCATCCAAATATTACAAACACAAAAAAAAAAATACAAAATAAATTCACTACTTTATCTTATGGTCGGGAGTTTGATCCCTATTCATGAGAATGGAGCACATTTCGTAACTATTTATCTTGTTTACCTCTTTAGAGAGCACCCACAATAGCATTATAACTTTATTTTAATTTACATTTGTCATTATACTATGAGAATATACGTAAATTTGTCAATTAACTTAATGTGATTGAATTTTGCCACTAAAATTTGAATTTTATTGAATATTTCAACCAACTTTGATTTTTTTAATTGAAATTTACCACCTAATATTGATTTTGATGATTTGAAAACAAATTTTAACAAGAAATTTATTTTAATAGTTAACCATAACTTAATTTATAAAATATAATACATTAAATTAGAATTTTTTATTAAATTAAAAGACTTGAAAATTAAATATAACTTAACTTTAATTTTAAAATTATCTTAATTAATTTATTATTTTAACTATTAAAATAAAACATTAAAAAATATGTTTTAATTAAAAATTATCTTTAAATAAATTTGAATAGAAAAATTCAGGTAAAGATAAAACTAGGCAAAATTTAATAGAGAGTTCAATTCGAGGGGTTACATTTACTTATGCCTATGCGGAGGGGCAAGTTAACTCACGAAAGCATAAGTCATATGTAACCCAAAGTATTCACTAGCTCTGACGGAGGGACGAGTTAACTCACGGCGTAGCGTTTACTTTCACTTAAACGGACGAGGCTCGGGTAGAGAGCTCATGTTATGCAAAATGCAAGTGCACGGTGTGTGGGAGAAACTCACAAACCTTTACGTTTTATTTAAAAAAACTACAAAACTAAAGCATAAAACTTAAAGCTGAAAAACAAAAAGGACAAAACGAGTTAGGAAAACGTTTACAACATAATGCGAATGCATGATTTTTTGAAAACAAGCTGTTGTAGGCCAATTTTAGCCCATTTACATCAAAACCCAATTTAGCCTTACCTAACCCACCAAAATTAAACCCAAAACCCAAAATATTAACTACCCAAAGCCCAATTTACATCAAAACCCCAATGGCCCAAACCCTAAGCCCAAATCAAAATAAAAAAACCCTAGCCCACAACTTAAACTTTTCTCAACTAAATCTTAGCCTTTTCCACCACCAACTCCATTAGCCACTCCTTTTCCACCACCAACTCCACTAGCCACACATTTTCCACCACCAAATCCACTAGCCACACTTGCTCCATTACCTACTCCACTAACCACACTTGTTCCACCACCACTTGTATCTACAAATGAAGACATAAACAATAAAAAAATATTTTGTAAATGGCTATATAAGCCTTCTCATATTTTGTATATGGGGGGATTTTTTTTTTTGGAGAGTTTTTGGGAGAGAAAGTTATTGTAAAGGATTTTTGGAGAGGTTTCTTTTTAAAGTAATCAAGGAGAAGAGTTATTGTGAAGGCTAGTTTTTGGAGAACCTAGTTTTTTTTGGAGATTAATCAAAGATCAAAGCAAAAGAGGTTTCTTTGTCTATTCTCATTTTAAGTTCTTTGTTTACTTATTGTTTTCCTTTCAATCTTATTTTGTTTCTTTTATACGAAAGTAAAAAATAAAAGGAAGAAGCTTACCCATTTTATCGAAAAAGTTTTTTGAGGTCCCATTGCAGTGTGCACGGTGGTGGCGCTATGCATGATCCGGCATGACCGGACGATGGCCGAAACCTTGTGGCGAAAATCATCCACCCTCTCCTCTCTCTCCTTTTTGTTATTATTATATTTCTTAATATTATATTATATATATTCTTTTAATATATTAGGTATATTTTAAATTCTATATTACGTATATATATATTTTATACTATTTTATGTATATATCTTTAATATTATATTATTTATATATATATTTTTTACATGTTATCTTATGTATATATCTTAACTATATTATGTATGTATTTTTAACACTATATTATGTACATATTTTTAATATTATCACGTATTTATTTTTATATATGTACATATTGATGTAGTATTATTAATAGTATTGATTTTTAAACATCATTATTATTTCTAATATATATATATTATGTACATTTTTTATTTCTATTTTATTTTTATTTGTCAATATTAATTATTATTATTCTAATATTTTGATATTTTAATATTTTATATTTTATATATTTTATTATTCACATCATTATTCGCATTTTTTGACAATAATATTCTTGGATTTTTTACTATCATTTTAAAACTTTTTACATTTTAATTTTAAGAATAAGGCAATGTACCGATTTTAACATTAAGTCATCGATTTCATCGCTATGTTGGGTGAAATTAATCACTCGTGTTAAAACGGACGTCCTTCTAAAAACAAAAAACTTGCAACTTCTCATTTCCTTCAATCGGATCACACTTAAATGTCAAATTGAATTCGTATTTTGAAAATCAAGACAACATGTGTTTAATAAGATACCAATTTTGGGCGTCGCGAGGGTGCTAATACCTTCCTCGCAGAATCAACTCTCGAACCCTAAATTTTCTCTGGATTTTAACGTAGACCTAAACTCACCTTTTATTTGTTTTAATAAGAGATCTAATAGGTGTCCGATCACACCTAGGAAAAAGGATCGGTGGCGACTCCTGTTTATTTCAAAATCAAACGTCAAATTTCAAACTTTTTTCAATAAATCGCCACAATTAGCGACCAAGCTAAGCTAAAATTTTACGTCACATATTTGGCGACTCCAATCGGGGACCCGTTTTGAGAGTCGAGTCGAGTTAAGCATGTGTTGTTAAAATTTGCAAAAATTCCTTGTTCAAAAACATATTTAGTCGTGATCCTTAAAATTTTAAATTTCGAAGAATCATTTGCATCGTGTTGTAAATATTTTCCTAACTTGTTTATCATCCGTTTTTCAGCTTTAAGTTTTTACGATTCTAGTTTTTAGTTTTAAATAAAGAGAAAAGGTTTGCAAGTTTCCCCCCACACACTGTGCACTTGCATTTTGCATAACATAAGCTCTCTACCCGGGCTCTGTCCGTTTAAGTGAAAGTAAACGCTATGCCTTCGTGAGTTAACTCGTCCCTCCGCACAAGCTAGTGAATACTTTCGGGTTACATATGACTTATGCTTTCGTGAGTTAACTTGTCCCTCCGCATAGGCATAAGTAAATGTAATCCCTCGAATTGAACTCGTGAGCCTGTGATGGGTTATGACCGAGGCTTCGTGCTAATCTTAACAGATGACAGTATGAGCAATTCGAGTACCTGTCTAGAACCAAAACCGCATATAGTGAACCATACGAGCCACCCAACTAGAGCCATGCCGAACCTCCGCTCGTTTAGTAGTCACCGAAATAAGTACACGGGAAAAGCACATCTTACCTTCTATTTCTTTTACATTTGTGCTTTCTAAGCAAGGGAATCGAGTCCACTGGACCAAGTAGCTTAATTTGTTAGATTTTCCACAGTTTTTCTCTGTTTATATGTGTTGCGCTAACCAAGGTCGTTTGTCTGTATTTTTATTTTTTATCATGCATCGAAGGCATCTTGTTAGGAAGGTGTTGATTAGAGATTGGTTGCCAAAAATGTGTTTCTAATGGAGGAGTCAATTATACGAGTGACCGAAACGTTGTGTTATACTCCTTTGATTAAGGAAATGCCTAAATAGGGGCTATCTTGAAATTAACACCAAATTTTTGCATATTTATTCATGACTGACATTCATTTGACATTCATGCATTCATTCATGCATTCATTCATACATTGCATATCCCATACTCGGTCGCTGAAGATAAAATATATAATTCGCAGTTATAATACCACAAGATGGAACCACGTCATCCAGATAAAACGCTACCGACAAAGCTAGAGTAATGGAAGCTGAATTCAATGAGAGAATTGAAAAGATGGAAAGGGCTCAAAAGGAATTACAAGAGCAACTGGCCAAATCGCAACAAGAGACGAGAGACCTAATGGTGAGATCTCGAGAGGAATCACTCGAGCAAAGAGATCAGATGGCTAAAATGATGGAGATGATGACAACTTTGGTCAAAGGAAAAGGACCCATGCAGAACCCCGATGTTATGGAACTTCGGTCAAGAATTCACCATGATCAGGATCCACTCTATCCCCCGGGATTCACTCCACCGCCCGCGTATACAACACAAAGAGGGTATACTCAAGGAGAACCCACAGGCTTGGAACATCGACCTATGCCACCTGCTCCACCCACTAATTTAGGGCAAGGAATATTCGCGTCGAACCCAGGGGCTAGCCCTACTGATCCACTAGTTCCAGATCTGGATGACCCAGCAGAGGTAGCCAAGTTGAAATTGGATAACCATGACGCAAAATATAGGAGTCTAGAGGAAAGACTCAAAGCAATAGAAGGCACTGAAGTCTTCTCCGCACTAGGTGCCAGGGAACTCAATTTGGTACCTGATCTAATTTTGCCTCCGAAGTTCAAAGTGCCTGATTTTGAGAAGTATGATGGGACAAGGTGCCCAAAAGCACATCTCATTATGTTCTGTCGAAAAATGACCGGTTATGTAAATGAGGATAAACTACTCATACATTGCTTTCAAGATAGTCTAACAGGGTCAGCTCTTCGGTGGTACAACCAACTTAGTAGAGAAAAGATTCGATCCTAGAAGGACTTGGCGTCGCGATTTCGAAAGCAAGTACAAGCATGTATCGACATGGTGCCAGACCGGATGACCTTGCAAATGATGGAGAAAAAGCCATCAGAGATCTTCAGACAGTATGCTCAGAGATGGAGAGACGTCTCGGCCCAAGTGGAGCCCCCACTAACAAAAACGGAGATAACCGTTCTCTTTATCAACACCTTAAAGGCGCCGTTTTATGACAAACTAGTGGGAAGTGCCATGAAAGAGTTTGCCGTCAAGAGCGGTAGAATGGAAGGTTCAAAAAGGGCAGCACCTATGAAGAAGAAAGAACCAGAAGCCCACATGGTGGGAATGGGAAGACGTTATGCCTCTAATCCATATCTGAACCAACCCCGACCTCGAAATTATCCACCTCCAAATTTCTATTATCCCCCTCAAAACCCTTACTACCAAGCACCACCTCCTTCCTATCCCGTTTACGCCACGAACAACCAAAGACCCATCACCTCATTCCCGCAAAACACGATACCCGCTCAAAGCCAACCCAGAAATGAACCAAGACCAACAAGGCCCAACCTCGAGAGGCCACAATTTACTCCTATCCCTGTGTCGTATGGGGAATTGTACCTAAAACTCTTGGAGAAACAATTGATATCTCCCCATTACATGGCCCCCCTTAAACCTCCATAGCCGAAATGGTACGATCCAAACGCTAGTTGTGCATACCATGCGGGGAACCAGGGGCATTCTATTGAGAACTGTCTTGCTTTCAAAAGGAGAGTTCAAGGGCTCATCGATGCGGGCATTTTGCAATTTGATGGTACTGACAGTATGACCGGGAATCCATTCCCAAACCACACCAAAGGGAATGTGAGCGCAGTAGGAGAGGAGGATAAACGACAAAGTAGAAGATGGGTTTCTGAAGTAAGAACACCTCTGCAGAGAATCTGGGAGGTACTAAGTGAGAAAGGGTTGCTCTGTCGTGTTAACGGAGTATCCGAAGGAAAAGATGCAAAAGGTCACAGTTTTTGTGAGTTCCATGGCATTGAAGGGCACGACATTGAGTCCTGCGAGGAATTCAGAAATTTACTGCAAAATATGATGGATAACAGGGAGATTGGGATTTTTTGTAAAGCCAAAGAGGCCGACAGTGGAGAAATATGTGACTCTGACAATCAATCATCAGGTTTTTTGTATAGCGCCGACTGACCGTTAATAATTTATTATGACGCGAAGAAGGAGCGGGTGAAACCAAAAATGATAATCGAAGTACCATCTCCTTTCCCTTATAAGGACAATAAAGCAGTACCGTGGAAGTACAATGTCAATATCATCGCACCTGAAGGGGAAAAGCCCGAAGCCATAACTGAAGATGTTGGGGAGGTAGGTCATTTTACTCGAAGTGGACGATGCTATTCTAAAAAAGTTGAACCGGTAAAGAAAAGTAGCGACTCGAAGCAAAAAGGGAAAACAGTGATGCACGAAGTCGAAGTCGAGCAAGAAATTCCACCCGTGCAAGGAACTAAAAAGCCTGTGAATGAGGAAGAAGCTCAAAAATTCTTGAAATTTATTAAGCACAGCAAGTATAGTGTGGTGGAACAATTGAGCAAGCAGCCAGCGCGAATCTCGGTTCTATCTCTACTGTTAAATTCAGAGCCACACCGGAATGCTTTATTGAAGGTGTTAAATCAAGCTTATGTGGCCAACAACATATCTGTCGAAAAGCTTGATAGATGGGTAAACAATCTGAATGCGGACAATTTCATCTCTTTTAGTGATGATGAGATACCGCCAAATGGTAGAGGCTCGGTGAAAGCGCTGTATATCACGACTCGCTGCAAGGGCTACATAATACCGAACGTACTCATCGATAATGGGTCAGCGTTAAATGTTATGCCATTGGCCACGCTTTCCAAAATACCGATGGATTTGTCCTACTTAAGGCCCTGCCATTCTACAGTAAGGGCATTCGATGGAACAAGACAATAAGTTATGGGAAAAATCGAGATTCCTCTAGAAGTGGGTCCCTACTTATACGATGTTGAGTTTCAAGTCATGGACATTACACCATCATACAATTGTCTCTTGGGAAGACCTTGGATCCATTCTGCTGGAGCAGTCCCATCATCCCTCCATCAAAAGGTGAAATTTATTATAGATGGCTGTTTGGTCATTGTCGAGGGAGAAGAAGACATTGTAGCATCTATTTCTGCCGACGCACCATATATTGAAGTGAGTAAAGACGCTCTGAAATGTTCCTTCCGATCTCTTGAATTTGTCAATGCCACATTCGTCGCTGAGGGAAACAGAATTCCCGAGTCAAAACTATCGAGAAATACCAAGATGGGTGTCAAGTTCACTGTAGGAAAGGGATCCCGAGCAAGGAAAGGTTTGGGAAGGTACCTGCAAGGAATAGTCAGGGCTCTAAAGCCAGTACATCACAAGGCCCGATACGGTTTAGGGTTACAGCCGGACATGCGTCAAAGAAGAAAACAGTGGAAAAAAGATCAGGAGAGAAGGATTGCGAGAACTTTGGGCCAAGAAGTAGAATGGGAGCCCATAACATACCCTCCTTTGTCAAAAATATTTACATCTGCGGGAATGATATACCCTGGACAGGATAATATACAAAGCACGCTGTTTTTAATTGAAAGGGGTTTTCAAAATATCAGTATAAATGTCATTGACAAAGAAGCTAACGCAAGTAAAGACGTCTCAAGGATATGCCCTTGTCCCCTGGGTTTCAGGTTGAACAATTGGACTGCCGAGGATCTTCTTGTAGTTTATAAGTCTTCAGAGTAATGCTCAAACGTTAACATTCTGTTATGTCCTTAGATATAATAGAATTCTTTTGTAAGAGCCTGCATTCGCTCTTTATCATTCAAATGAATATCAATGAAGATGCATTTCGTCATAATCTTTCACATTATCACTAATTTCATAATTATTTTCTCATTTCATAGCCAATCCTTACATTTGCCCCATCCCATGCCATAACATTTTGTTTGTTGGTTTCAATACTTGGATGCCCCTCTATAGTTCCCTTTTCCATTCAACTTTCAGGTGCTCAGATGTCAACAGCATGAACAAACCCGTTACGAGTCCTGAAATCGATTTTGAGAAGACTGTTTGTTTAGGAGAATTCGAAGCCGAAGAAAATGCTGAAGACTATGTCTCGTCTCCTGATTTGCTAAGAATGGTGGAACAAGAGGATAAACAGATTTTGCTTCATCAAGAATCTGTTGAAACAATAAATCTGGGAACTGAAGAAAGGAAGTAAGAAGTGAAGATTGGGACTTCTATTTCAGAGGGCACCAGGCATAATTTGATTGCTTTGCTCATGAATACAAAGATGTATTCGCATGGTCGTATCAGGACATGCCAGGATTGGATGAAGATGTAGCGGTCCATAAGCTCCCATTAAAGCCAGAATGCAAGCCTATTCAACAAAAGCTAAGACGGATGAGGCCTGAGATGTTGTTGAAAATAAAAGAGAAAGTCGAGAAGCAATTTGATGCCGGCTTCCTACAAGCCTCCAAATATCCAGAATGGGTGGCTAACATAGTCCCGGTACCAAAGAAAAATGGCAAAGTACGAATGTGCATAGATTATCGTGACCTGAATCGAGCAAGCCCAAAAGATAATTTTCCCTTGCCACATATTGACACGTTGGTGGACAACATAGCAAAACATTCATTGTTTTCTTTCATGGATGGATTCTCGGGGTACAATCAGATCAAAATGGCCCCGGAAGATATGAAGAAAACTACCTTCATAACGATGTGGGGAACATTCTGCTACAAGGTGATGCCTTTTGGGTTAAAGAATGCAGGGGCAACATATCAGAGGGCTATGGTGACGTTATTCCATGATATGATGCATAAAGAAATAGAGGTCTATGTCGACGATATGATTGCTAAATCCCGAGGGGAAGAAAAGCATGTAGTGAACCTCAAGAAGTTGTTTGAAAGGCTGAGAAAGTTTCAGCTAAAGCTTAATCCAGTCAAATGTACATTTGGGGCTACCTCAGGAAAGTTGCTAGGCTTCATTGTCAGTGAAAGAGGTATTAAAGTTGATCCAGATAAAATAAAAGCCATCCAAGAATTACCACCTCCGCGCACGCAAAAGGAAGTTAGAGGATTTTTAGGGAGATTAAACTACATCGCCCGGTTTATCGCTCAACTTACCAACCAATGCGACCCAATCTTTCGGCTTCTTCGAAAACATAACCCGGGAGAATGGAACGAGGAATGGCAAGTGGCCTTTGATAAGATAAAACAATATTTGTCCAGTCCTCTAGTGCTAGTACCGCCAACTCCTGGAAGACCATTGATATTGTATTTGACTGTGTTCGAAAGTTCAATGGGTTGCGTACTGGGGCAACACGACGAGTCAGGAAAGAAAGAAAAAGCGATCTACTACCTCAGTAAAAAGTTCACTGAATATGAGGCAAAATATTCGTCCATTGAGAAATATTGTTGCGCTCTGGTTTAGGTAGCTCGGAGACTCAGACAATATATGTTGTATCACACGACATGGCTAATTTCAAAGCTGGACCCAATAAAAAATACATGATGGAATCGTCGGCACTATCAGGAAGAATGGCACGATGGCAGATCCTCCTTTCGGAATATGACATTGCCTATGTAAGTCAGAAGTCGATAAAAGGGAGCGCAATAGCTAATTTCTTAGCAACTCGAACGACAGAGGAATATGAGCCTTTAAGATTCGATTTTCCAGATAAAGACTTAATGTGCATCACAAAAATAGAATCCAAGTCATCAAAAGAGAAGTCATGGAAGATGTGCTTTGATGAAAGCGCCAAATGCTTTAGGGCATGGAATTGGAGCAATCTGGTATCACCAGACAGAATCATTATCCGCTCAACGCAAGACCGAACTTCTTCTCGCACCAATAATATCGCAGAATATGAGGCTCAGATCATGGGGCTTCGTGCAGCTATTGAACGAAACATCGAGATCTTGGAGGTGTCGGGGACTCAAACCCTAGTGATTTACCAAACCGTGGAGAGTGGGAAGTAAGGGACTCAAAATTGATTAAGTACAAGTGATTTAGTGGTTGGATTGATCAAGGAATTCAAAGAAATAACTTTTCATTACTTCCCACGAGAAGAGAACCAACTGGCTGATGCCCTGGCCACTTTGGCTTCAATGTTCAAAGCAAGTAGAGAAGCAAAAATAATGCCCCTCAAAATGAGCATATACGAGGTCCCTGCACACTGTTGTAGCATTGAGAAAGAAGTAGACGGACGGTCTTGGTTCCATGATATTTTAGAATATATCAAGAATCAAAGGTATCCCGAACAAGCGAATGAGAATGATAAAAGAACAATTAGAAGAATGGCAGCGGGATTTGTTCTTGATGGGGATATTCTGTATAAAAGAGGAAAGGATCAGATGCTTTTGAGATGTGTGGATGATGTTGAAGCCAGAAAAATACTTGAAGAGGTCCATGAGGGAATTTGCGGAACGCATGCCAATGGTTTCAATATGGCCAGAAAGATCATGAGACTAGGTTATTATTGGCTGACAATGGAAAGTGACTGCATCAATTTTGCCAGAAAATGCCACAAATGTCAAATCTACGGCGATAAAATTCATGTAGCCCCTTCACCCCTTCATGTCATGACTTCTCCGTGGCCTTTTTCTATGTGGGGCATGGATGTCATAGGCCAATTTCTCCAAAGCTTCAAATGGACATCAATTCATTTTGTGGTTATCGATTACTTCACAAAATGGATTGAAGCCGCTTCGCTTGCCAATGTGACGAACCGCAGTGTGTGTGTTTTGAAAAGGAAATCATTTGCCGATATGGTTTGCCTGAAAGAATCATTTCAGATAATGCCATGAATCTGAACAATAAGATGATGGAAGAAGTGTGCAAGCAATTCCAAATAAAGCATCATAACTCCTCGCCCTATCGCCCAAAGATGAACGGGGCTGTGGAAGCAGCCAACAAAAATATTAAGAGGATCATTGGGAAAATAACTGAGACATATAAAGATTGGCACGAGAAACTACCATTTGCTTTGTATGCATATTGCACATCTGTGCGAACATCTACAGGAGCAACTCCTTTCTCTCTGGTTTATGGAATGGAAGCTGTGTTACCTATTGTGGTTGAGATCCCCTCTCTGCGAGTCTTAATGGAATCAAAGTTAGAAGAAGCAGAATGAGTACATGCTCGATATGATCAACTGAACCTCATTGAAGAAAAGCGTCTCAGGGCAATTTGTCATGGACAAATGTACCAGAAAAGAATGATCACAGCCCATGACAAGAAGGTACGGCCAAGAGAATTCCATGAAGGAGAACTCGTGCTGAGGAAAATTCTCCCAATACAAAAAGACCTGCGAGGAAAATGGGCACCAAATTGGGAAGGACCATATGTCGTAAAGAGGGGCAGCTGTTGTAGGCCAATTTTAGCCCATTTACATCAAAACCCAATTTAGCCTTACCTAACCCACCAAAATTAAACCCAAAACCCAAAATATTAACTACCCAAAGCCCAATTTACATCAAAACCCCAATGGCCCAAACCCTAAGCCCAAATCAAAATAAAAAAACCCTAGCCCACAACTTAAACTTTTCTCAACTAAATCTTAGCCTTTTCCACCACCAACTCCACTAGCCACTCCTTTTCCACCACCAACTCCACTAGCCACACATTTTCCACCACCAAATCCACTAGCCACACTTGCTCCATTACCTACTCCACTAACCACACTTGCTCCACCACCACTTGTACCTACAAATGAAGACATAAACAATAAAAAAATATTTTGTCAATGGCTATATAAGCCTTCTCATATTTTGTATATGGGGGGATTTTTTTTTTGGAGAGTTTTTGGGAGAGAAAGTTATTGTAAAGGATTTTTGGAGAGGTTTCTTTTAAAGTAATCAAGGAGAAGAGTTATTGTGAAGGCTAGTTTTGGAGAAGCTAGTTTTTTGGAGATTAATCAAAGATCAAAGCAAAAAGGTTTCTTTGTCTATTCTCATTTTAAGTTCTTTGTTTACTTATTGTTTTCCTTTCAATCTTATTTTGTTTCTTTTATCTGAAAGTAAAAATAAAAGGAAGAAGCTTACCCATTTTACCGAAAAAGTTTTTTTAGGTCCCATTGTAGTGTAAGGTGGCGCCATGCATGGTCCCATGACGGACGATGGCCGACCTTGTGGTAAAAATCATCCACCCTCTCCTCTCTCTCCTTTTTGTTATTATTATATTTCTTAATATTATATTATATATATTCTTTTAATATATTAGGTATATTTTAAATTTATATTACGATATATATATATATATTTTATACTATTTTATGTATATATCTTTAATATTATATTATTTATATATATATATATATTTTACATGTTATCTTATGTATATATCTTAACTATATTATGTATGTATTTTAACACTATATTATGTACATATTTTTAATATTATCACGTATTTATTTTTATATATGTACATATTGATGTAGTATTATTAATAGTATTGATTTTAAACATCATTATTATTTCTAATATATATATATTATGTACATTTTTTATTTCTATTTTATTTTTATTTGTCAATATTAATTATTATTATTCTAATATTTTGATATTTTAATATTTTATATTTTATATATTTTATTATTCACATCATTATTCGCATTTTTTTGACAATAATATTCTTGGATTTTTTACTATCATTTTAAAACTTTTTACATTTTAATTTTAAGAATAAGGCAATGTACCAATTTTAACATTAAGTCATCGATTTCATCGCTATGTTGGGTGAAATTAATCACTCGTGTTAAAACGGATGTCCTTCTAAAAAACCAAAAAACTTACAACTTCTCATTTCCTTCAATTGGATCACACTTAAATGTCAAATTGAATTCGCATTTTTGAAAATCAAGACAACATGTGTTTAATAAGATACCAATTTTGGGCGTCGCTAGGGTGCTAATACCTTCATCGCGCGTAACCGACTCCCGAACCCTAAATTTTCTCTGGATTTTAACGTAGACCTAAACTCAGCCTTTTATTTGTTTTAATAAGAGATCTAATAGGTGTCCGATCACACCTAGGAAAAAGTATCGGTGGCGACTCCCTGTTTATTTCAAAAATCAAACGTCAAATTTCAAACTTTTTTTCAATAAATCGCCACAATTAGCGACCAAGCTAAGCTAAAATTTTTACGTCGCTACACAAACATTTGAGGATCACAACTAAATGTTGATTTGAACAAGGAACTTTGAAAATTTTGACAACGCGAATTTAATTCCAGACATGACTCTAAAAAAAGGGTCCCCAGTGGAGTCGCCAGCTGTAGTGACGTAAAAATTTTCGCTTTCATCGCTAATTGAGGTGATTTATTGGAAATTTGAAAAACCAACTTTCGATTTTATTAAAAAGGGGAGTCGCCGCTGATCTTTTTTTCTAGGTGTGATCGGACACCTAATAAATCATCTTTTTTGAAAAGAAAATTTATTTGAACAAAAATGAAGGCCAAATTTGGGTCTACGCGAAAATCCAGAGAAAAATAGGGTTCGGGAGTCGGTTACACACGAGGAAGGTATAGCAACCTCCCGACGCCCAAAATTGGTATCTTGTTAAACACGCGTGCGTTGTATTTAATTTCAAAGAACGAATTCAATTTAATATTTAATCATGTCCAATTGAAAAATGAGAATTTTTAAAACACGAAAAATTTTGAAACCTGAATTTTTTTTTTAGAAAAACATGAAAAATTTTGGAAACACGAAAAGTTTACAACACTAGAATTTGGACAAATTACATATCCTCATCTGCATTTTAAAAATAAAATTTGATCACTTACCAATAATCGCAAAAATAAATATCCAATTTCAAAACACGAGAATTTTTAAATTTTAAATTTTTTTAAAAGGACGTCCCATTTTAACACGAACTAATGATATTCACCCAACATAGCGATGAAATCAACGACCTTATGTTAAATCGACACGTTGCCTTATTTATTGAAATTAATTAGAAGAAAATAAAACATTTCTAAAATAATAAAAAGAAAACTAATAATAATGTTGTAATAATATGTGATCTAAAATATATATTAAATTGAATGAGTAAATAATAATAAAAAGGGTAAGAATATACCAAAGTCTAATATTATGGGTTCTTGAAATTAATCTCTTTTCTCCTCGGGTTGTTGAAATGGGCCTTTGTTGGTGATCACACCTGAATCGATTGCCACAAATAGAGTCGGGTTGACCCGACTATTTAAAAATTTATTTTTTAGACCAAATTTTACATGGCCCAAATAAAATTCACATAAGGATAAAAGATTCAAATCATTTCAGCCTATTACAAAATAATTCCAACCCAACTAACTTAATATTTCAAACCAAACTAAACCCAACTCACTAATTTAAAATAATAATAATAATAATAATAATAATAATAATAATAATAATACAAACCAATCCAACTCACTAACTTAATAAACCCAACACAACCAACCCAACCCACTAACTTAACATATCACCCAACCCACTAATTAACCCAAACTAAATTTAACCTATCAAACCTTACATAAACCAACCCATTAACTAAAATATTTTTTTTAATACTAAACCCCCCCCAAACAAACAAGTCTCTAGCAGCAAACAAAGAAAGAAAGAAGAGATCCAAGCTTCAAGCCGTCGAACCCCTCTTTCTTCTTCCAACGTGTGCGCCACCAACAACCATCGTATGCGCCGTGTGAAATCAAGCTACGGGTAGTTGAGGTTTGGTTTTTGGGGTGGCTGATAATCGTTTGGCTCGGGTATTTAGAGTGGGTTTCGATTTGGGAGCTTGGTTATGGTGTTAATGGTGGTTAGTCTCTGGTTGGTTGGTTGCTTGCCGGATATTGGGGTTTTTTTCTTGCTTAGATTGTTGAATGTTCCTTTTTTTTTTGCTGGAATTTTTTTTTGTTGAAATTTTTGCTGGAATTTTTTTTGCTCTTTTTCTCAAATGGGAGAATCCTCTCTTTTTTGGTGTGTTCTTTTTTTTCTCCCCCCCGGTGTTTCTACCATTTTGCTTGTTTTTTATGCTATTTGTAGGTAGTGTGTGAAGAAGGAGCAGCCACCCATGTTTGTGGCCTGAAAATCTGGGAAGTGGGTGCCCCAAACCACGTAATCTGTCTGAAGGACCAAATCACAAATGCAGCAAAACTTCTGGGGTTAAATATAATTTTTAGAAAATTTAGGGTTAAAATGCAATTTAAGGAAAGTTTAAGGGTCTAAGTGAAATTTAAAGAAAGTTTAAGGGTCAAAATGAAATTTAGGAAAAGTTTAGGGGTCAAAATGTAATTTTTATTTTTTTTTGAAATTTTGAAAATTAAACACAAACTCTAGTCGGACAAAAATTTAGTGCTTACAGCTGCCCCTCTTTGCTCATCATTGTGAAACAAGGATAGTGCAAAGACTTAAAAGCACTAAATTTTGTTCAATTGTCCAATCTTTATTCTTTACTCGGCATGTGATCCTGAGCTCAACTCATTTCTCGCAATATGAATTGACTCTTTAAAACTAGACATTAAAAATAGAAATTGAAAATAGCTCAGCATGTGAGCCAAGGCTCAACTCACTTCTCGCAATATGAGTTGATTTTTGAAAACAGAATTTGCAAAAGGCTCAACTCACCTCTCGCAATATGAGTTAATTTTTGAAAAACAGAAAAGGCTCAACTCACCTCTTAATATGAGTTGGTTTTGAAAACAGAATTAAAAGGCTCAACTCACCTCTCGCAATATGAGTTGATTTTTGAAAAACAGAAATTAAAAGGCTCAACTCACCTCTCGCAATATGAGTTGGTTTTTTTGAAAAACAGAAAAAAGCTCAACTCACTTCTCGTAATATGAGTTGATTTGAAAAGCAGAATTAGTAAAGCAGAAATTGAAAATACCTCAGCATGCCTTGAGGCTCAACTCACCTCTCACAATATGAGTTGATTTTTGAAAAGCATAAATTGAAAAAAACATAAATTGAAAATACCTCAGCATGTGAGCCGAGACTCAACTCACCTCTCGCAATATGAGTTGATTTTTGAGAAACAGAAATTGAAAATACCTCAGCGTGCCCCGAGGCTCAACTCACCTCTCGCAATATGAGTTGATTTTTTTGAAAAACAGAAATTGAAGAACAGAAATGGAAAACACCTCAGCGTCTTGAGGTTCAACTCACCTCTCACAATATAAGTTGATTTTTTTGAAAGATAGAAATTGAAAATACCTCAACGTCTCTTGAGGCTCAACTCACCTCTCGCAATATGAGTTGATTTTTGACAAACAAAAATTGAAATTACCTCAGCGTGTCCTGAGGCTCAACTCACCTTTCGCAATATGAGTTGATTTTTTTTGAAAAACAAAAATTGAAAATACCTCAACGTGTGAAACGAGGCTCAACTCACCTCTCGCAATATGAGTTGATTTTTTTTTATGATAAATTGAAAATACCTCAATGTGACTTGAGGCTCAACTCACCTCTCGCAATATGAGTTGATTTTTGAAAAATAAATTAAAACACAAAAATTGACAATACCTCAGCGTGCCCCGAGGCTCAACTCACCTCTCGCAACATGAGTTGATTTTTAAAAAAACATAAATTGAACAGAAATTGAAAATACCTCAACGTGTCTTGAGGCTCAACTCACCTCTCGCAATATGAGTTGATTTTTTGATGATAAATTGAAAATACCTCAATGTGACTTGAGGCTCAACTCACCTCTCGCAATATGAGTTTATTTTTTTGATTTTTTTTTGAAAGACAGAAATTGAAAATACCTCAACGTGTCTTGAGGCTCAACTCACCTCTCGCAATATGAGTTGATTTTTGAAAAATAAATTGAAAATACCTCAGCGTGCCCTGAGGCAAAACTCACCTCTCGCAACATGAGTTGATTTTTAAAAAACATAAATTGAATAGAAATTAAAAATACCTCAACGTGTCCTGAGGCTCAACTCACCTCTCGCAATATGAGTTGATTTTTTTGAAAAACAGAAATTGAAATTACCTCAGCGTGTCCTGAGTCTCAACTCATCTCTCGCAACGTGAGTTGATTTTTTTGATTTTTTTTTGAAAGACAGAAATTGAAAATACCTCAACGTGTCTTGAGGCTCAACTCACCTCTCGCAATATGAGTTGATTTTTGAAAAATAAATTGAAAATACCTCAGCGTGCCCTGAGGCTCAACTCACCTCTCGCAATATGAGTTGATTATTGACAAACAGAAATTGAAACATCAAAATACCAAAACCTGTCATCTGGTGGAACTCAGGTGTCTTTTCCTTTGATTCAGTATAGCTATCATCACATACTCTTGCTCTACTGGAGTACCTGTATATGTCATGCATGATATTATCATGATGTGCACATGTTTGTCTTAAATACCTTTATGCCTAAATGATTATGCTATGCGCCTTAGGCATGTTTGTCGTATGTCCCTTTCCGTCATGATTTTTGATGATCTGTGTTCATTGTTTCGACTCTTGACTTTCTCTTCAGGCCCTGTACCCGTCCTCTACCTTCACGAGTAATCTATGTTTCTCAGATATCGCTCTTTTTGCCCCTGGTTGAACTTTGTCCTTGCGTTGAGGCTCTTGTACTTATCAAATTCTCATCCAGGTAATGCTTAACATTTCTTTTGTTTGGAGCATGTCATTTCAAAATACTCTAAATCTTCAACGCATGGACTCTTCCACGTTTCTTAATCAAGAATCTTTTTGAGTATGTCTTCTTGCATATAAATTTTCGAGCTGCTGAAAATGCTTCAAATACTGTAGTCTTGCTGCTTGACTCACTTCTTGAATCTTTTTACTCCTTGGGCCCAAACCTGCTTCATTAGGACTCCTTTCGGTTTTCATCCTAATTTTTGTTTATCAAGACGCCTTTTCGTGTTTTCATCTCGATCTTCTTCTTTTTTTTTAAGCGCCATCACTCATTGCCCATCAAGGCTCTATTATCGACGTAGTACGCGCCCTATTGCTCGGTTGGTATTTTGACCCAAAATCCAAAAAATAATCGCGTTTTGCTCAACCTGCTTGCCCCACCGTAACTTCGTGGTCCATTCCACTGTAATTTGGGGATACAAGGTTGGCACTATCCTTAAACCATTCCACCGCAATTCTCGGCTATAGGATCTCAGATCCATCAGTAACTTAAGGGTGTATGATCTGTAACTTGTTCCATCGACTGATATTTTTTAACAGAAAATCTGAGGAGATAAACTCAATTTGAGCTCAAATATTTCCAACCCTTACACTTGGTAAGCTCTTGAACAATCGATTGGTTTCAGGTTCCTGTACTATTTAGAAGCTTTGAGAGTAATACGCGAAACTCCTTTTACGATAGTATGATTAGTCCATTAATAATTATTTCAATGTGAAATGCTTGAAAAGGATCGAACTGATGGACAAGAAGAAAATTGATTAAGAGCATAGCTCGAAACAAACAAGTTGAACAATGAGAGTAAATGCAAGTTTATTGGAAGCCCATTTTGAAAAGAATAAGATAATCAAAGATAAATTCAGAAATGGGTAAAATGGAAGGCTAAGTGCCCCAGATATCGCAGCCTGAGCTTCTTTGTACAAACTCTTTTGAGACCATTTTGAGTTCAACATGTGTTTAAGGGATTCAAAGTACTTTGTCGATGCCCCAAGACGTAGCATACTTCTTTACTGTCAATTCAAGTATAGCAGGACTGCCATATGCCCTACCTTTGAACAAATTTGAGCCGCCTTTTTCAGGTTTTCAACTCAAAACCCCTTTGGTATCAAGGCGCCCTTTGCGGGTTTTCACCTTGACCTCTCCATTTTCTTTTCTTTCTTTTTTGTTTTTGAATGAAGGTCACAAAGCGCCCTTTGCGGGTTTTCACCTTGGCCTCTCCTTTTTAAGTATCTCTGGACTGAATCCGAATTTAGGATTGGATCAGTGTTCTTTTGGGGAAAGCCTCCTTTACCTCATAAAGTTCTTAAGCGTTTATTTTCCTTCGAAATCCTTTTGTATAGAAAGGGTCTTCTGCAATACCAAGTTTCTACTATGAAATTCCTTTGGGTGAACCATTTCCGTCATAACTCGGCATCATACACGTTTGACTTTCAAACCCTTTTCTGCAGTCAAGTTTACTGAAGACATTTTACTTCATCCAATTCTTGATTCAATCGAAGCTTAGAGAAAAAGAATCTTAATTTCCATGGACAAAACCAACTCTAATGCCCCAGTGAAGGTCCTGGTCAACTTTAATAAGCACTAAGAGTAAAAGGTAACTTCTTATGCCAATATTTACAAGTCTCGGTCACCTTCCATAACTTTTCTTTATTTTTATATTTTTCTTTTGGCAGCCTTTGTTGCATTGTGATATGCCATTATACCGTTACGCATTAAAACATGATTCTTTTTGGCATTTGATCTCTCTTTTTATTTTTTGTTTATTTTTTGTTTTTTGTTTTTATTTTTATTTTCATGACTGTCGACTTTATGATATTGGCATATGAAACCTTCTTAGTGAAGCAATTGACGGCCATGACAATGATATCGACTAGAAGCTTTTGACGAGATCATCCCCGAAACATCTATGCCCCACGTATTGAAAAGTTTGTGAAGAGATGGAAGAAGCACGTGAGTCTTGACGATATAACTGATGCCATTCCCTTCCCATGGTGGACCAACCATATCCGATCCTTATTGATTAGCCTGGCTATTGCAGAACCATTGTCATGTGTTCTTTAGACACCCTTATGAACCTCTTTCAAGATGTTCCTAAGTGCGTCTTAATATGATCGTGCGAAAACATCCTTGAATTCTTGGAAATGACTCAATAGTCTTGCCTTATTTCTGTGGTGAGTTAGGTTTCGATCTTCATCTCAAGCTCACAATGTCAGCTGACCCTTTGTAAGTTAGGGTCTGTCTTTCATCTCATTTTGTCATCCTTCACGAATTGGAAGGTAGACACAATCTCTGTCATCTTCGAAGTTCTGAGATTCCTCTAGACACATATCTTGCTCCCAAGGAGTTAGTAACAGCGTCACTCGTGACATTGATATCTGGGGACCTACTGTGGGTACGAAGGTAAATTTCAGAGAATAAATGATTCTAATAATGATTATTTGTATAGGATGATCATGAATGTAAAATAAAAGAATGAAAGTCCAAATAATAAAAGAATCTATAAATAGAAGAAAATTTACTCAAAAAGATGCATTTCATTGAAATAAAAATCTTGGACTGAAACCTATTTCTTAAAAGAAATCTTATCACCTCTAGGTCTTAAGGTAATAAGTATGTTTTGAATATTACTCTAGATTAGCTTTAAAAGTATACGGATCTCTTCCACTGTCCCATTGTTCAAAACACTTCCAAGTATGTGAAGTTCTGAGGTGGGTGATATCGAGGTGGTGGTTGAGTTGGGTACGAATTAGAAGTATAGTGGCTTCTTGTTCCCACCACATGGGTTTCTGGCTCTTTTTTCTTCATAGGTGCTGCCCTTTTGAGCTCTCAGGGCCATTCATCCTTCCATTTTTGATGGCATTCTCAATAAGTTCTCCTGATATTACGATGTCCGCAAAGTCCTTTATGGCATTTCCACTAGTTTGTCATAGAATGGTGCTTTCAACGTGTTGATAAAAATGACAGTTATCTCAGTCTTAGTCAGTGGAGGTTCCACTTGGGCCGAGATATCTCTCCACCTTTGCGCATACTGTCTAAAGGTTTCTGAAGGCTTTTTCTCCATCATTTGCAAAGTCATCCGGTCAGGCACCATATCAGACACGTGTTTATACTGTTCACAAAACGAGAACGCCAGGTCCTTCCATGATCTGATCCTTTCTCTCCTAAACTGATTATACCATCGAAGAGCTGACCCGACAAGGCTGTCTTGAAAGCAGTGTAAGAGTGGCTTATTTTCGTTCACATAACCGGTCATTTTTCGGCAAAACATGATGAGATGCGCTTTTGGGCATCTTGTCCCATCGTACTTTTCAAAATCCGGTACCTTGAACTTCGGAGGCAGAATTAGATCGGGCACCAAACTGAGTTCTTTAGCACCTAGTGCGAAGAAGACTTCAGTGCCTTCTATCGCTTTGAGTCTTTCCTCTAAGCTCCTATACTTCTCTTGGGCCTCGTGATCATCGGTTTTCAACTTGGCTATTTCTACTGGATCGTCCAAATCTGGAACGAGTGGATCAACAGGACTAGCTCCCGGGTTTGATACGAACATCCTTTGCCCTAGATTGGTAGGTGGTGCAGGTCGTTGCTCCAGGCCTGTAGGTTCCCTTTGAGGACATCCTCTTTGCGTTATATGAACATGGGGTGGGGTGAATCTTGGGGAATAAAACAGATTTTGATCATGATTAACTCTCGACTGAGGTTCCATAACGGCAGGACTGTGCATATGTCCTTTCCCTTTAACTAAAGTTGACATCATCTCCATCATCTTGGCCATTTGATCCCTTTGCTCGAGTGATTCCTCTCGAGATCTTACCATTATATCTCTCGTTTCCTGCTGTGATTTAGCCATCTGTTCTTGTAATTCTCTTTAGGCCCTTTCTATTTTTTCAATTCTCTCATTGAATTCGGCCTCCATAGTTCTAGCCCTTAGCCGCGTCTTATACGAATGGCATGATTCTAGACTCGTAGCGTCACAACTGTAGGTTATACGGTTTCAGCCTTAGCGAATGATTAAGGGACATGTACATGCAATGAATGGATGTATGAATAAATGTCAAATGAATGTCAGTCATGGATGAATATGCAAAAATTTGGTGTTAATTTCAAGAAAGCCCCTATTTAGGCATTTCTTTAATCAAAATAGTCCATTACACAATGTTTCGGTCACTCGTGTAATTGACCCCTCCATCAGAAACCCATTTTTGGCATCAATCTCTAATCAACACCTTCCTAACAAGATGCCTATGATGCGTGATGAACAATAGAAATACAGACAAACAACCTTGGTTAGCACAATATATATGATCAGAGAAAAACTGTGGAAATCTAACAAATTAAGCTACTTGGTCCAATGGACTCGATTCCCTTGCATAAAAAGTGAAAGTGCAAAAGGTAAGAGGCGTTCTTCCCGTGCACTTATTTTGGTAACTACTAAACAGACGGAGGTTCAGCATGGCTCTAGTTGAGTGGCTCGTATGGTTCACTATATGAGATTTTGGTTCTAGATAGGTACTCGAGTTGTCCGTACTGTCATCTGCTAAGATTAGTACGACGCTTCGGTCATAGCCCATCACAGGATCACGAGTTCAATTCGAGGGGTTACATTTACTTATGCCTATGCGGAGGGACAAGTTAACTCACGAAAGCATAAGTCATATGTAACCCGAAAGTATTCACTAGCCTGTACGGAGGGACGAGTTAACTCACGAAGGCGAAGGCGTTTACTTTCACTTAAACAGACGAGGCCGGGTAGAGAGCTCATGTTATGCAAAATGCAAGTGCACGGTGTGTGGGAGAAACTCACAAACCTTTCCGTTTTATTTAAAAAAACTACAAAACTAAAGCCATAAAACTTAAAGCTGAAAAACAAAAAGGACAAAACGAGTTAGGAAAACGTTTACAACATAATGCAAATGCATGATTTTTTGAAAACAAACATTTGAGGATCACAACTAAATGTTGATTTGAACAAGGAACTTTGAAAATTTTGACAACGCAAATTTAATTCCAGACATGACTCTCAAAAAGGGGTCCCTAGTGGAGTCGGCAGCTGTAGCGACGTAAAAATTTTCACTTTCGTCGCTAATTGAGGTGATTTATTTGAAATTTGAAAAACCGACTTTCAATTTTATTAAAAAGGGGAGTCGCCGCCGATCCTTTTTTCTAGGTGTGATCGGACACCTAATAAATCGTCTTTGATAATACTCTAAAATGACGTGTTTTTATATATTAATCATGTGTTTATTTTGAGCTTGAGCCTACTAATTTGAGCTATTTATGTCTTTTTATCTTTTAGGGACTAAATTGGAGGCGAAAAGTAAATTCAAGGGAAAAAAAGCGTCAATTTGGAGATTAAATGGGCCAATATGCAACGTGGGACAAATATGGTGCCAAAAGTGCGAACATGGAAGGCACAAGGACTTAAAAGCAAATAGAAGAGATTTTATTTTGGAAGACTCTATTTTCTTTTATTCTATTAGGATAATTAATATTAAGATAATTATTAGGATTATTCAAATTTAGGATTTTATTTTAATTATCTTTGTTTATCTTTAATTAAATGTATTTATCTTTTAGAATTTAAGTTCAATTAGACTATCTCCTAGCACTATAAATAGGGGTGGAGTGACTCTATTTGGAGGATCTTTTTCGTAAACACTCTCCCCAAAAGTCTTTTGTTCTTTTATATTTCTTTTCAATAAAATTTCTTTTTCCATATTTTTATTTATTTTCTTTCCCACAATTATCATGAGCCACTAAAACCCTTCCGCCAAAAGTTGTCAATATTTCCCCAAAAAGGTTCTTGAGGCCTAGAATCCGTACTTAGCCTTCTCGCCAAGTATTCATCGTTTCTCCGACACACTGGCCGACGCTTCTGTCCATGGCCTTAAGAAGTAAGCTTTTCAGCATATGCAAAGGCGGCCGCTTTGTATGTATTGGAAGGATTGCATAGTCGGTTCGTTAACTTATCACGTCGAGGTTGGCGAGCCAAAGAGACAAAATGGCGTGGGATTCGCCATTGAGAAGCGTTGATCTAGCATAGATTATTGGCTAGAGTTAGGTTCCCTAAAATCGTAAGTCTAATCTTTGGAGCTGGTGGTCGAGGCGTCCTCTTCCACTATAACGGCTTACTCGAGTCGAGAAGGATCATCCAAAAGCCAAGGATTGAGCCCAAGGCGGAATGAGACAACCGAGGTGGAACTTTCCATAAGAATTTCTTTTCTCTTAAAACTCTCTTTATTATTTTTATTATTTTCGTAATCATAATTTCAATAAACTTTAAATTCTGTTTTTATTTTATTTTCGCCCAAAATCAATTCTTAAATTTTTTTTTATTTTTTTCCAGAACGCAGTTTTCTTGAGCACGATTCTACCCAGGATTTCGAGAGACAAGCATTCGTATAATCCGGTCCCTGTGGATTTGACCCTACTTTCCCTTTACTATTTCTTTTTTATTATTTTACGTGGAATAGGATATTTTGGTGCTCTCAACGATCGCATCAAATTTTGCCATGCTTGGGACCCAACATACTAATCTTGTTTTTCTTTGTTTTCTATGACCAGATCTGCTCTAGGTACTCATGCGTTCGACTCAGAAATTCAAAAGACTGCGAAAGCTAATCGAAAGGAAACAAAACTAAGGAAAAAGCAGTCAGTGGTGGTTGGAACTCAAAGCAATCCACCGCCAGAAATTAGAATCGACGACGAAGTAAAATCTAGGGTTAACGAAAACCCTACTCAAACGTTAGAAAGTAAAGAAGAAGAAGTCGATTCCCCTGAAGAAGTGCTGAACACTAGGGTTGACGAAAACCCTAATTTAACACCTCAACTTATGGCTCAGACAATTCGGCAACTGGCCGAAGCGCCGATAGAACAACCGCCACTATGCATTGCGTATCCTACTATGGATACTGATTTTGAATTAAAGTCAGGCTTGATTCAGCTACTGCCAACTTTCCGTGGGTTACAAAATGAAAACCCCCACAAGCATTTAAAAGAATTCCATATGGTTTGTTTGAGTATGAAACCTCAGGGGGTAACTGAGGATCAAATTAAATTGCGCGCTTTTCCTTTTTCCCTAGCAGATTCAGCCAGGGAATGGTTATTTTATTTACCTCCTGAATCCATTACAACTTGGGCTGATCTATCTCGTTTATTCCTTAATAGGTTTTTCCTTGCATCATGAGCGGCTGAGTTAAGAAGAGAAATCGTGGGCATAAGGCAAAAAGACGCAGAGACTCTATACGACTATTGGGAGCGATTTAAGAAGTTGTGTGCAAGTTGCCCACAGCACGGTATAACGGAACAGTCTTTGCTCTAGTACTTTTATGAAGGTTTGAAACCCATGGAGATGAATATGGTAGATGCCGCGAGTGAAGGAGCATTAGTCAACATGACTCCACAACAAGCAAGAGACTTAATCTCCACAATGGCTGCGAATTCCCAGCAATTTCGAGCCAATCCTGAACCCCCTAGAAGGGTTCACCAGCTAAGTAATTCTACCATTGAAGATAGACTTGATAGACTTACTAATATTGTGAATTCCTTTGTTACAGAAAAATCGAAACCAGCCCGAGTATGTGGAATATGTGCCACACCTGAACATACGACTGATGCTTGCCCTAGTCTGTGTGACGATTCTATGGCCCATTTAGATGCTATGGGAAATTTTCCTGGGCCACCACAAAGACGATACGACCCTTACGCCAATACCTACAACCCAGGATGGAGGGACCACCCTAATTTTAGTTATGGGGCTAATCCACGATATAACCGACCATACCAAAATCGAGCCCCACAACAATCAGAAGATTCGTGTAATTCTTTAGAAACTTTGGTCAATAAATTAGCAACTAATGTCCTTGATTTTCAACAAGAAACTCTCAATTTCCAAAGAGAAATGAAGGGTTTTCAGCAGAAAACTGAAGCATCCATAAGGGAGTTGACCACATCAATTGAAAAATTAAACTCTCAAGGAAACCGCCATCACAAATGTAACCAAACCCGAGGCGTAATGCGAATGCGAACGTTACGAAGTGGAAAGGTCTTGGAACCAATTCGGCAAGAATCTTGGTCAAGAAATCGCCAGAAACTCCAGAAACGATTTAACAGATCCGAGCAAAACCCCCACTGTCGAAAATCCAACCTCCATTCCCAAGACGATTAAAACAGTGTCGAAAAAGTAAGGAAGACAAGGAGATCCTCGAAACATTCAGGAATATTGAGATCAACTTACCACCGTTAGATGCCATTAGACGATTCAGCAGTATGCCAAGTTCCTCAAAGAACTTTACACCAACAAACGAAAACTAACAGGTAATGAAAAGGTAAGTGTTGGTGAGAATGTTTCAGATTCTCTGACAAAAAATGCCGGTTAAATGCAAAGATAGGGGTATGTTCGCTATTCCATGCAAAATTGGCCATTTGGGAATTAAGAAGGCTATGTGTGATCTAGGGGCCTCAATAAATGTAATGCCTTATTCTATTTATGAATCACTTAACGCAGGTTTTTTGACAAAGACATGTGTTATTATTCAATTGGCAGACAGGTCTATTGTGCATCCTGAAGAAGTCCTCGAGGACGTCTTAGTAAAAGTTAATGAACTTATTTTCCCTGCAGATTTCTACGTAATTAAGATGGAGGAGGACAACACTGCTGGATCTTCAGACCTCCTGTTGGGCCGACCCTTCCTTAGTACTGCTAGCACCAAGATCGATGTTCGAAGCGGCACTCTTACGATGGAATTTGATGGGGAGATCGTGAAATTCAATGTTTACGATGCCATTAGCCATCCAAGCGAAATCTTGGCGTAAACGCGTCGACTGATTGACTCATTAGTGGATGAGACTTTTGAGTCAACTTATAAAGATGAATCAATATAGATATGATGATTATGAATTTGTTAAGACATTATTATCACCATCGAAACTAAACTTCTACCTTACATTGTGCGAGCTCAGATTTGGAATTGAAACCAATTCCAAGATCTCAAGTATGCATTTTAGGAAAAGGTAATACCTTACCAATTATAATTTCAAATAAACTCTAAACCCGAGGAGGAAAGTTTGATCCAGTACTAAAGAGTCATAAGGAGGCGATTATTTGGACCATTCTTGACTTGAAGGGATAAGCCCTTTGACATGCACCCACAAGATTTACTTGGAGGAGAACACGAAACCAAGGAGAGAGGCACAAAGACGCTTAAACCCGAATATGATGGAGGTGGTGAAAAAGAAATAATTAAGTCGCTGGATGTCGACATCATTTTCCCATTTCGACAAACGCAGATGGGTAAGTTCGGTACAAGTCGCACTCCAAGAAAAGCAGGCGTGTGAAGAAAGAAAAATACCGAGGCGACTTAGTACGGTCCGAAAGTGTAAGCGGGTGGCGGTCTCAGATCGATTATAGGAAGTTGAACGCTTATACTAGAAAAGATCATTTCTCTTCCTTTTATAGATCAAATGCTTGAACGTTTAGTTGGTAAAACTCACTTTTGTTGTCTTGATGGATATTCGTGTTTCTTCCAAATCCTGTTGCGCGTAAGACCGTGAAAAGACCACTTTTACATGCCCGTTAAGACGCGTTTGCATCTGTGAGGATGCCATTTGGACTTTGCAACGCACTGCCTACCTTCCGAGATGCATGATGAGTATATTTTCGAATATGTAGAAAAATTATTGAAGTTTTATGGATGATTTTACCATGTATGGAAACTGCTTTTCTTGAATGCCTTGAAAACCTTACGATAATTTTGAACAGTGCATAGAATTTAATCTTGTCTTGAACTATGAAAAGTGTCATTTTATGGTAGACAAAGGTTTGATTCTAGGTCATATAGTCTCATCTAAGGAATTGAGGTTGATAAGGCCAAAATTGACATTACAAATTCTTTGCCATATCCTCTCTCGTTAGAGAGATACGTTCTTTTCTTGGCCATGCAGATTTTACAGAGCTTTTACAAAAACTTCTCAAAAATAGCTGAACCATTGTGCGAGCTGTTGCAGAAAGACAAAAAATTTGAGTTTGACTCAAAATGCATGGAGGCTTTTGATACACTTAAGCAAAAGTTGGTAACCGCCCCTATAGTACAAGCACCAGACCGAACTATCCTTTGAAATTATATGCGATGCAAGTTTAACGTAGCGTGGGAGTCGTATTGGGACAAAAGATAGCGAAAGAGCCTCATGTCATCTGTTACGCCTCAAAGACCCTAGATGCTGCACAAAGCAACTACACAACCACAGAAAAAGAACTTTTAGCTATTGTATTTGCTTTAGATAAATTTCGATCATATTTACTGGGATCTAAGGTGATTATTTTTTCTGACCATGCAGCTCTTAGGTACTTAATCGCAAAGAAGGAAGCAAAGCCAAGGCTCATTAGGTGGATTTTACTGCTCCAAGAATTTGACATCGAGATTCGTGACAAAAAGGGGTGTGAAAACCTGGTGGCCGACCACTTGAGTAGGATAAAAACTCCATTTGATGATGATCCCATAAAGGATGAGTTCCTGACGAAAGCTTATTCTCAACCGAGGCTTACTATCCGTGGTATGCGACATAGTTAATCTCTTAACCACGGATCGCGCCCACCGAGTTAGCTCAATCCGTAAAAACAAGCTTAGACGCCAAGCTCGGAATTACATATGGGACGATCCATACTTGTGGAAACATTGCTCGATCGATAATACGATGATGTGTTCCAAACCGAGGTAACCTCTATCCTTACTTTTTGTCACACGAAGCTTGTGGAGGTCACTTTGGCCCTAAGCGGACACTCACAAGGTATTGGAGTGTGGGCTATATTGGCCTACAATCTTTCGTGACGCGCTTAACTTCGTAAGTCTTGCGATAAATGTCAAGATACTGGTAATATCACTAGACGAAATCAAATGCCCCTATCCCCGATTCATGTATGTGAGATTTTTGATGTATGGGGCATTGATTTCATGGGCCCTTTATTTCTTCGTTTGGAAACGATATATACTTCTTGCGAAGAGACTATGTTTCTAAGTGGATAGAAGCAAAGCCTACTCACAATGATAATGCTAATCTTGTTGTGGAGTTTCTAAACGAACTATTTTTCTAGGTTTGGAACACCTCGAGCTTTGATCGATGATCGTGGTACCCACTTTTGCAACAAGGTCATGGAGGCACTATTATCAAAATATGGGGTTCATCATCGTATAGCAACAGCCTACCATCCCCAAACGAACGGCCTAGCAGAGGTTTCAAACAGGAGATCAAGTCAATTTTGAAAAACGGTTCGACCCAACCGTAAGGATTGAGTCTTCGACTCAATGACGCTTTGGGCCTATCGGACGGCGTATAAGGGACCAATTGGCATGACCCCGTATCGACTTATTTTTGGCAAAGCATGTCATTTACCAGTAGAGTTGGAGCATAAAGCTTATTGGGCTATTCGACAATGTAACATGGAGTTAGAGCCTGCAGGGAAGGCAAGGAAATTGGGCATTCAAGAATTGGAGGAAATTCGCAATGATGCCTACGAGAATGCTCGAATTTATAAGGACAAAACAAAGATGTTTCATGACAAAAATATAGTTCAAAAGAATTTCTCAGTAGGACAAAGAGTTTTGCTTTATAACTCCGTATTAAAGCTATTCCCAGGTAAGCTTCGATCTCGGTGGTAAGGACCTTTTATTGTGACTAAAATATTTACAAATGGCGCAATTGAAATAGAGAGTGAAGAATCAGGAAAGCGGTTCACAGTCAATGGTCAACGGCTGAAGCCATTTTACGAGAATTTCCAGGCCCACACGGTCGAGAAAATTCAATTAGAACCACCATAAAACCGTTCAAGGCGTCGAGCTAACGACATTAAACAAGCGCTTGTTGGGAGGCAACCCAGTCTTTCTTTTTATTTTTATTTATTTTTTTCTTTTATTATTTATTATTTTCTTTTATTTTTATTTTATTTTAGTTAAATATTAATAAATTTCTCTTCTTCCATCTAGGTGAAATGAAGCGAAAATACGAAGAAAAAAAAAAGACAGAAAGTGTGCACCAAAACAACCCTATCCATGCTGTCAAACAGTTCTATTCCAGCCCAGAATGCCATATCTCTGCAGCCAAACAGTCCTATTCCAGCCATAGAATCCCCAAAACCTGCAGCCAAACACCCCTTTTCAGCAAATAAAACCCCCAAACCTTACATTTTTTTTTCTTTTTTTTCCAAATTTCTCCATAACCGCCGACTCCTTTCTCCTCCACCACCCACCGCCGATTTCTTAGCCACCACGGTGAGAACCCGAAGCCAAACCAACATTGCACACATCACTCACCCCGTCTCCACCTCTTACCGCTTCGCCATCTTCTTCTCTACCGTGTGCACCAACCGACGGTAACTACATGGGGAGTTTTTCTAAACTTTTTTTTTTCTCTCCACCTATTTGTTTTCCTTTTACTTTCACATCGAGGACTATGTGTTTTAAGTGGGGGGGAGGCATTCTTCGTTGTTACTGTTATTATCTGCTATTTTTGCTGTCATATTGTTGTTTGACTTTCATGCATGATTCTTACCTTCTAAGGAAGTTATGATTTTTCCCATAATTGATGCCATCTCCACTATTTTATTTTTATTAGGCTAAAAATAATTGTGATTAATAGGGTTAATTCTATCTTGCTTTTCGTAAAATTGATCAAGTTTAATATAAAGTGAACACTTAAAATGATTGCATGCTTAATTAATGTTCATGGCTATTAGGTGATTATTAAAACTTATTTTTGACACTTAAATTTTTTTCTTTCCTGAGTTCTTAAGAATTTTAAATATCGTTTAATTTTTAATAAATGTTTTCCATGGTTATGAGTACTGACTTAAATCGTGGATTGATCGAGTAAGGGTAGGGTGCTTGGGTTGTCATTCTACTTGGCGTCAAAAGGTTGTGTGACGTGACAAGTAAAACTCCACTAGCCGAGGTTATGAGTATGGCTCAAATCGTGGTCGATCGAGTAACCGGGTAGGGTGCTTGGGTTGTCATTCTACTTGGCGTCAAAAGGTTGTGTGACGTGTTGGGTAAAACTCCGCTAAGGAAATAAATAATTTTAGGAGTATGTTAATGAGTAACTAGGGTGGGGTGCTTGGGTTGTCATCTCTTGGCGTCAAAAGGTTTAATATATTCCTAAGTAAATAAATAATAATAAAATTTAAAAAAATCAAAAAAGAAAAAAGAAAAAAAAGAAGAAAAAATAAGTACTAATAAAGTTGCACTTGAGGGACTAAAGGAGGAAATAATTAAGGTGTCTTAGTAGGTTTGGTAATTTACCTAAATGGCATAACTCAAGTCGATCTTAATTTTGTGTGAAATAATTGGAATACTTTTTCTGCTTTTACTTAAAGCAAGCTTAGAGGTCTCTTTATTTTTCATATCGTTTTAACTAATTTTATGAAACTTTGGAGTGGTATTTCTTTTATGGCAGAATCTAGATTTCACAGTTGATAGGAACCATACTTGAGGGCAAGCATGGGCTAAGTAGGTGGGAATTTGATAATACTCTAAAATGACGTGTTTTTATATATTAATCATGTGTTTATTTTGAGCTTGAGCCTACTAATTTGAGCTATTTATGTCTTTTTATCTTTTAGGGACTAAATTGGAGGCGAAAAGTAAATTCAAGGGAAAAAAAGCGTCAATTTGGAGATTAAATGGGCCAATATGCAACGTGGGACAAATATGGTGCCAAAAGTGCGAACATGGAAGGCACAAGGACTTAAAAGTAAATAGAATGATTTTATTTTGGAAGACTCTATTTTCTTTTATTCTATTAGGATAATTAATATTAAGATAATTATTAGGATTATTCAAATTTAGGATTTTATTTTAATTATCTTTGTTTATCTTTAATTAAATGTATTTATCTTTTTAGAATTTAAGTTCAATTAGACTCTCTCCCTAGCACTATAAATAGGGGGTGGAGTGACTCTATTTAGAGGATCTTTTTCTGTAAACACTCTCCCCCAAAAGTCTTTTGTTCTTTTATATTTCTTTTCAATAAAATTTCTTTTTCCATATTTTTATTTATTTTCTTTCCCACAATTATCATGAGCCACTAAAACCCTTCTGGCCAAAAGTTGTCAATATTTCCCCAAAAAAGGTTCTTGAGGCCTAGAATCCGTACTTAGCCTTCTCGCCAAGTATTCATCGTTTCTCCGCACTACGGGCTGACGCTTCTGTCCATGGCCCTTAAGAAGTAAGCTTTTCAGCATATGCAAAGGCGGCCGCTTTGTATGTATTGGAAGGATTGCATAGTCGGTTCGTTAACTTACTGCGTCAGAGGTTGGCGAGCCAAAGAGACAAAATGGCGTGGGATTCGCCATTGAGAAGCGTTGATCTAGCATAGATTACTGGCTAGAGTCAGGTTCCCTAAAAATCGTAAGTCTAATCTTTGGAGCTGGTGGTCGTAGGCGTCCTCTTCCACTATAACTGGCTTACTCGAGTCGAGAAGGATCATCCAAAAGCCAAGGATTGAGCCCAAGGCGGAATGAGACAACCGGAGGCTGGAACTTTCCCATAAGAATTTCTTTTCTCTTAAAACTCTCTTTATTATTTTTATTATTTTCGTAATCATAATTTCAATAAACTTTAAATTCTGTTTTTATTTTATTTTCGCTTCCAAAATCAATTCTTAAATTCTGTTTTTTATTTTTTTCCAGGAACGCAGGTTTTCTTGAGCACGATTCTGCCCAGGATTTCGAGAGACAAGCATTCGTATAATCCGGTCCCTGAGGATTCGACCCTACTTCCCCTTTACTATTTCTTTTTTATTATTTTACAGGGAATAGGATATTTTTGGTGCTCTCAACGACCGCATCAATCTTTTTTGAAAAGAAAATTTATTTGAACAAAAATGAAGGCCAAATTTGGGTCTACGCGAAAATCCAGAGAAAAATAGGGTTCGGGAGTCGGTTACGCACGAGGAAGGTATAGCACCTTCGCGACGCCCAAAATTGGTATCTTGTTAAACACGCGTTGTCTTTAATTTCAAAGAACGAATTCAATTTAATATTTAATCATGATCTAATTGAAAAATGAGAATTTTTAAAACACGAAAATTTTGAAAACACGAAAATTTTTGAAACCTGAATTTTTTTTTTAGAAAAACACGAAAAATTTTGGAAACACGAAAAGTTTACAACACTAGAATTTAGACAAATTACATATCCTCATCTGCATTTTAAAAATAAAATTTGATCACTTACCAATAATCGCAAAAATAAATATCCTATTTCAAAACACGAGAATTTTTAAATTTTTAAATTTTTTTTTTAAAAGGACGTCCCATTTTTAACACGAACCAATGATATTCACCCAACATAGCGATGAAATCAACGACCTTATGTTAAATCGATACGTTGCCTTATTTATTGAAATTAATTAGAAGAAAATAAAAACATTTCTAAAATAATAAAAAGAAAACTAATAATAATGTTGTAATAATATGTGATCTAAAATATATATTAAATTCGGAATGAGTAAATAATAATAAAAAGGGTAAGAATATACCAAAGTCTAATATTATGGGTTACTGAAATTAATCTCTTTTCTCCTCGGGTTGTTGAAATGGGCCTTTGTTGGTGATCGTCACTAAATCAAATTGCCACAAATAGAGTCGGGTTGACCCGACTATTTAAAAATTTATTTTTTTTAGACCAAATTTTTACATGGCCCAAATAAAATTCACATAAGGATAAAAGATTCAAATCATTTCAGCCTATTACAAAATAATTCCAACCCAACTAACTTAATATTTCAAACCAAACTAAACCCAACTCACTAATTTAAAATAATAATAATAATAATAATAATAATAATAATACAAACCAATCCAACTCACTAACTTAATAAACCCAACACAACCAACCCAACCCACTAACTTAACATATCACCCAACCCACTAATTAACCCAAACTAAATTTAACCCATCAAACCTTACATAAACCAACCCATTAACTAAAATATTTTTTTTTTAATATTAAACCCCCCCTAAACAAACAAGTCTCCAGCAGCAAACAAAGAAAGAAAGAAGAGATCCAAGCTTCAAGCTGTCGAACCCCTCTTTCTCCTTCCAACGTGTGCGCCACCAACAACCATCGTATGCGCCGTGTGAAATCAAGCTACGGGTAGTTGAGGTTTGGTTTTTGGGGTGGCTGATAATCGTTTGGCTCGGGTATTTAGAGTGGGTTTCGGTTTGGGAGCTTGGTTATGGTGTTAATGGTGGTTAGTCTCTGGTTGGTTGGTTGCTTGCCGGATATTGGGGTTTTTTTCTTACTTAGATTGTTGAATGTTCCTTTTTTTTTTGGTTTTTTTTTTGCTGGAATTTTTTTTTTGCTGAAATTTTTGCTGGAATTTTTTTTGCTCTTTTTCTCAAATGGGAGAATCCTCTCTTTTTTGGTGTGTTCTTTTTTTTCTCCCCCCCGGTGTTTCTACCATTTTGCTTGTGTTTTATGCTATTTGCAGGTAGTGTGTGAAGAAGGAGCAGCCACCCATGTTTGTGGCTTGAAAATCTGGGAAGTGGGTGCCCCAAATCACGTAATCTGTCTGAAGGACCAAATCACAAATGTAGCAAAACTTCTGGGGTTAAATATAATTTTTAGAAAATTTAGGGTTAAAATGCAATTTAAGGAAAGTTTAAGGGTCTAAGTGAAATTTAAAGAAAGTTTAAGGGTCAAAATGAAATTTAGGAAAAGTTTAGGGGTCAAAATGCAATTTTTGTTTTTTTTGAAATTTTGAAAATTAAACACAAACTCTAGTCAGACAAAAATTTAGTGCTTACATCTCTATTTGATTTAAAATCATTTTATGAACTAGTTTCTATGTTCTTAGGATAAGATCACTTAATCTTGATTGTGCTTAAATATGGTACAAGGCATTTCAACAATTTGATTTAGATAGTAGACAACAAGAGGGCTTAAACTTGCAGCTGTTCTAGTACAAAGGCAGCTTAGCTTATGCTATGTAGATTATTACATGGGTTATACAGGCAGGGTTGAGTGGCAGGAGCAAGGACTTGAGAGGTATACATGCTTGTATAGATAGTAGAAAAGCGACACATTTGGTCCATCTATTTTTTAGCGTTAATGATGAAAGTAATAGGAGGGCCTTTGACAGGGAAGAGCTACCTTCATCAAATCTCTAATAGTTATTAGGAGTAACTAATATTTGAATTTTGTTTCAACTGTTTGAACAAAAAAATAAACTAGCTTCCTTCATGAATCAAACCCCCTTGCTGCGTTTTTGAAATCATTTTGTATTGATTAAAGAAAATATTTTAGCTACAAATCATAAGTTACATAGAGTAACTTAACATTGCTATCATAATAATCTAGCACAAGATAGTGTTAAAGGTCTTCAAGAATTCAAGTCCTCATAATTTACAGATCCCACAACTGTTCAGAGGGCCATTTTTTCAGGCAGGAGGGGGAAACAAGGAGCCTATTTTAGACTATCAGATTTATCAATCATGATTTTGCATCACTTCATACCAAATAATGATTCAATTGAATTTAGTATAAAGTAATAAAGAAACTGCTTGAATATATTATGAAGCTGCCTATATGTTCAAAAGGTTCAATGTACCAAATTAATGAAGCAACAAAACGGGAAATTATTAAATTTATTCTGACATACCTTACAGACTCACTTGGAAGATCTAGTACAATGACCCCTGTGCTTATCTATAATATATCTCTATGTCTACGAAGCATTAACAACTTGCTTTTCTATGAAAGGAGGAACTAAAATCTTAAACACATACTACTTTGACATTTATTTAATACTATACATATATAAATAACACAAAGCAGAAACCAGGACATCCTTCGTGAAAGAAGAGAGGACAAAGTGTCTCTTATTATTGATTTTTTTTAATTTCAGAAAAGTATGGATTAGAGGTGATCCAATAATGTTATAAATAACTATTCTGGTCTTGTTCAGACATAGCACTAAACCATAAGTCAACTTAAATCACACAAGTATTAATTTTTGTGCATTTTCTTAACCCAAGTGATAGAAAGTGACTAATTGAGAAACATACCAGGTGTACAAAGAAATCTTCAACAACAGCTGTATTACTCTTTAATAGAAATGCTTCGTTCCTATTTTAAAAACAAAATCCACATAAATCTGCATGTGCGGTTGAAGATGATAAGGATCCTGATGAAGTTTTTATCCATTCTTCACAACCGGAGCTTGAGGATGAATTTGTGGAAATGGGAAATCGATGGAATTCAACCGGAGCTTGAGGATCAAGAATCGATGGAATTCGCTGGCAGGTAAGAATTTGGTGGCTTTAGTTTGAAATTGGATCTGGGTTCGGGCTTGGATAAGGTTGGTGAGGATGGTTTAGAGGTGAAAAAGATGGAGAAGGTTCTAAGGAAATAGGAATCAGAAGTGAAAAAAAAAAGAAGAAGAAAAATGGTCAGATGTGAGAAAGAAGAGAAGGGCAAAGTCGATAAAATTTCACGCTGAATAGGTATTCAGTGAGGAGGCTACTGAATGATAAACGGTAGTTTTGCCTTGAATAAGGCTCTAAGGAATAAGGCTGTAATAGCCCTTCAACCAACCAAACAATAGAATAGGGTTGGGCCCACTGAATAAGGCTGTAATGGTTTAGCATTACAGCCAACTAAACAAGCTATTAGGGGTGCTGAATGAAATTTTAAATTTTTATAGTCTATATCTTTATAATTTTTAAATGATTAAATCTAATTTTTATAATTTTAAGGGAGGCTAAAGTACAATTTTACTTTTACTAATTTAAAATTTTAAAAAAAATTTAAGGGCCTAAATATAAATTTTTCATTTTAGGCCAGCCCCCTGAATCCGCCTTTACTTGGTTGTGGAGTTTAATTTCGTAACTATGGAAATATAATTGTATATATAAAATTTAGTTTTGGTTTTAATTTTCATAAGCTACTAACTTTAATAGCATTACCATTTTATGATTACTTATTGTATATACAAACAATTAAATTAAATTAACATGAAGCTAGATTTATTTGTTATTCTTCTTCATAATATTAACCCAACATGAAAATAATTGAATTAATTTATTTTCTTAAATATGTATAATTAAATCAAAATTTAATCCATATAATAAATAAAAGATAATTTATAATTATGAGATTTATTCCTAAGAGCAGTAGAATATAGCTAAAATAAAAAGAGAAAGAGAGAAAGAAAGAAATAAGTCTCTTTTCTCTTTTAATGTTAGCATAATCATCTAACTTTGCTGAATGAAAAATCTCGATGACTACCATAACATACAATTAGCAACATGGTTTAATATGAATCAAGTTTTTCATATATTTCCCCCAAGGCAAGAGAAACCACATTTTCGTCCCTTTTGATTCATTTTTCAGCTTCGTTGGCGACTCCTGAAATAAGAAAACCTTCAGCTATGTCAACCTGATTTTCATTTTCATTAGAGGTATTCATGCACGACACTTAGAATTCAGACTGGCCTCATTTGGCCTAAAATTTATCTTGTTGAAGCTTATGAACAGGTCTAACGATGTTGGTGTTTGGGATATCAAATTACCTCACTGGATGTCTGGGATTCGTCAGTCCCATCAGATTTGCTAAACGACTCTTTCTTCTGAAGATCATTTTTGCCTACAACAATAAAAATGGTTTTTGTTGAAAAATTCAGAATTCATGATTGAAAGCATGAAAAATGTACTTACAATTACAATTATCATCATTCTTCTTATCCTTGACCAAAGGTGTAATGTAAAATCTGAAACTTGGTGAGCTTGGACAATTAAGAGGGTCATCTACACTGCCAAACTCTAAACTCTGTGTTCTTCTTTCTCTGGTGTTGTTGTTGCTATCATTTCTTTGTACAGAGGTAAACTTTTGACTTTCATTTGATTCATTACTATTACCATTTTGGGAAATAAGATCTTCACCGGAGTCAGCAACAGCCCTTTTTCTGCTTCTCCGAATCTCCTCCACCCTATGGCAGAGGAGCGGAGGCAGTTTAGGCAAAGGCATCTCTATTCTGTTTTTGATGGTTTTCTTTTGTCTCAAATTTCTTTAAAAGATTAAATGAAACAACAAAAATAGGGTTGAGAGAGATGGGGATAACAAGCCAAATGGATGGTAATTTTGGGTTTATAATAGCTTCGACAAACACCATCAGATATTTAACTTGAATACTATTCATGGAAACATACACGTATTATATGCCTATATAAAAGATTCATTTTCACTATTTTGTTTGGAGTATTGAAAGTATATTAAAAAGTTAATGTATCTGGGAATCGAATCAAATTAATTTATCTATTATTAAATGGATTAATTACTCTTTATACTAATAAAAATTAAAAATGTCTAAATATTAAATTTTAATTGCAGTTCAATCATAAAAACTTTTTTTAAAAAAAATATTAACTCTATCAAATAATAAATTATATATACTTTAAACAATAAAAGGGTTGGCTCTATTTTAATTTGATCTTACTTGTTTCTTTTTAATACTATAAGAACCAAATTAATCTGTTAAATAGCATAAAACTAATTTCATCAAACCCAACCTTTCAAATATATTTACCCATATTAAAACCTTAAGAAAAGTGTTGTACATGCCCTAAAACCATCATTAATTTTTATTTTTATTGTTTCAATTTCTTATTTAGGTTTTCTAACAACTCAGACATGGTCAAATACATGGGAATAGCAAATGTGGGATTTTGATTGACAAGTAAAAAATTTCACAAACTAGGTTGGGTATAGAGTATAGTAATATATATATATATATATATATATATATATATGATTAGTAGATATATAATTCTATTTGTGGAGTTAAAAAATAAATTGTTAGTATATCAAATACAGCAAATACTCACCAAAATAATATTGTGTAAAAAAGTTTAATGGCCCTTAAAACATAAAAAGCTAGGTTAAAATAAGTTATAAATCTCTGTACTTTTCAAAATTTGAAATTCAGTCTTATACTTTTATTTTAAGAATTTAGTCCCTCGCTTTTTAGTTTTTAAAATGTAGATCTATTTGTTAACACTATTATTATTTTTGTTCAATTTGTTAGTGTGACATTTTAAAATAAAAAAAATCACTTAGTAGATGTAACAAAAAATGATATTTTAATAAACTTAAATTTAATAAAATAATTTTAACAGTGTTAATAATTGTATTTGAATTTTGATATGTAGAGAGACAAAATTCTTAAAAATAAAAGTATAAAACTAAGTTTCAAATTATATTTTAACAAAAAAGAAAAAAGCAAGAGGTCCCACCGGGAGTCGAACCCAGGTCGCTGGATTCAAAGTCCAGAGTGCTAACCACTACACCATGGAACCGAGTGTTGGTCACAGTACTCAAAGTAAACTATTTTATTAAGGGTAATTAAATTAATTAGAGAAATTTATACAAGGGTTCTAAAAGTAAAAATAGAAAAAAAAATAGGTGACGTAGATTGAAGCAAACCTTACAATGTTGGGCAATAATCAATCCTTAAATTGCAATTAATATATCTACCTAATACAAGTTTGAATCATTCCAAAATTTCTTTTATGGCTTCTCAAATCATCAATTTAATTAGTTTAACAATAATTAAGTAAGCCCTGATTAATGGCAAACTTAGTAGCATCATACGTATAGATTATTACACGCTTCCCATATAGATGAAAGCTATTATGTATTAAGTATTGAGTTTGATTCTCATTTTAGGTATGGAGTAGCTTTAAAACTCGTGGTTAATATCTGCCCTTTAATGGGCCTACATAATGTGGAGGATTAGTTCTGCGCTCGCTCTGATAGATATATTGAGAAATTAAAAAAGAAAAAAAAATATAAAAATTAAATGATTTTTTTTTAAAAATGATAATCTTAAAAATTGAAATGTTCAAGTTTAAATCCCAACATATATAGGTTTTTATTAATTTTTTGTAGAAATATAAGAACGTAAGTATTCTCACTATAGTATAACTTTATAAAGAAAACATGGTTCTTTAATTATTTTCTAATTAAGTTGGAATCCAATCAGGGGCAGAGGGAGGAGGCTGACAGCAGTTGAGATTTAGTGTCATTAGTGCAATGATTTTGTTTACATATATTTGTATTTTGTCTTTAATCGTTTTTGTACACAAAGCAAAATGGAAGCAAATATTGACTTGCTAATTATCTAATGTTTAAGTAGTACTAAGTGGTATTATGTGGTTAGATCGTAATATAGAAAGATAATTTATACTAGTAGATAATCTAAACAAGTCCTTAATCTAAACAAAATTAGGTAAATCGGTTGAAAGACTAATATGTCATCTATTAAGTCTAATTAGGGAGATAACTTATTTTGGGTATTAGAGCAGATGACTTCCAGAAAATAGAGATATAAATGTGACTGACTGGACTGACAATACATTGGATAGGACCCAAGTAGAATAGGTCCTAGATCTATTTATGAATCTATTCACTGTAACGTTCATAGTGTGACATACATTAATCCTAAGTGGATCAAGGACTATGTACGTGTGACTCGTAAACTTTAATATAAATTAAGGCTTAAGTTCAAGTAGTTAAGGAACCAAAAGTTGGTACATTGGATACACGACTTCTGCAGTATGTAGCATCATTTCACAACAGTGAAATTCATAATCTAATAAAGGATCTTAGGTACAAAAGTGAGGAGTCTAATTGGTGAGTATTAGAGGTTGTGATAATTTATTGTACATGTTGCTAAGATAGTGAATTATCTCTTTTAGAAAGGCCCCGCGAACGTAAGAAAACCGAACCATATAAATATATCGTGTGTTCATTGTATTTTTGCTTTGTTCATACTTAATGCCTGAAGCAGTTGGTACTAGTTACCAACACTGTTTTCGGCACTGCTCTTATTTTACTTGCAAATATCTATTTTGAAACTAACAACATATATATCATAGAACACTTCAAGTATCAAAACGTTTTCAACATCAAAAGAAAAGAAACTGTGCTATATATCATTAATTTCCTCCTCTAATTGTAAGTACAATAGGTTAATTAGCTTTGTTTCTTGTAGATCTTCTTTGGCTTAGGCTGTATTCCATTTGGTTTTCACAAAATTCTCTGAATTCAATATCCCTTTTGTTGCTAAACATATGTATTATATATATATATATATATATATATATATATATAGGATAAATCAATAATTGTCTGAAATATCGACATTATTGAGGAACACCATCTTCTTTTATTGACCAACAATGCTCAATATATTACCAATTATTGTCCAAATCATATTCCTCAATAGTGTTATATCCCTTAAGTACACATAAGAAACTAACCACAAGTTACTTCTCAATTTGGATAGATAGCTGTTTCACATATGATCTATCAGATAAAGATATTATGGATCTTAACTTTCAAAATACTCAAATCCCAGTCACGTTTATTTAATATTTTGATATATTGAATGTGGTAATTTTTTAACTTGGTCCTTAAATTGTTTTCTTTTTCACATTAGTTCCGAATCTTGATAAATTTTCTCAAATTGATCCCTAAATTTGGAATCTGTTCAGGAGTGATGACATGGTGCTATGAGATTGTGCCATGCCATCACTTGAATTTTTTTTAAAAAATTATATAAAATTTTAAAAATAAAAAATATTTAAAAATATATATAAATTATAATTTTTTTAAAAAAATTCAGGGAGTGCCACATCATCATACTGAACAAAATCCAAATTCAAGGATCAAATTGAAAAAAAAATTGTCAAATTTTGAGATTAATGAAAAACAAAAAAGTAAAATAAAAATAAAGACCAAGATAAAAAAATTTACCCAGTTCAAGGACTAAATGTTACTTTTTAACTTTTAATAAAATATTACAAAGGAATAACTCCGTATCAAAACTTAAATCAATATAATGAATGTTAAGGTTGTCTTGGGTAGTGCCATTTAACTTGTTGACAAATCTCAATTTTGATTTAGTGCAGTTATACACATGAAACTTTGATTGTGGTTCAAATCGTATATATGGAACTTTAATTTTAATTCAATTATGTACATTCAAAGATATAACTAAATCAATTTAGTTCTTTATTTGTATATGCAATATATAAACATAAAAATATGCTATACCAATAATTATATTAATAATTTGTGAGAATTGAATCAAATCAAAATTTTATATATAAAATTACACAAAATCAATTTCATGTTTAAAAGTACACATTAAACCAAAGTGCATGTATAGTTTTGAGATTTATCCTATAAATTAAAAAATAACATCAATTTATAAAAATAAAATCAATTACAATACACCTAAAAAAAAATCAAATTTAATTTCAGAAAAAAAAAAAATTCAAAGCTGAAAAGCCATATTCAACAAAACATGCAACTGATGTTTTCTATTAATCGTAAAAAGTTGTGGTGTTTTTTGTAAAATAAAAAAGGACCCATCTTTAGTCTCTATTAATATATCACACCAAATGTGTTAGAATTTGGATAAGAAGAAACTAGTATTGGGTCTTTACCTGACTTACAATTAACCTCCTTCTACATATTATTTCTATACATTATATACCCTTCAAACATCAAAGAGAAAGACTTGTAGCTCAAAAACAAAAATGGCTTACCACCATCCATGGATATTCATCTCTGGCATTCTAGGTATAATTCCATTTCCATAGACATATATATACATACATATACATTCATATAATTAACATCTTGTTCATTTCTGAAAATCCCAACAAATATAGGTAACATTCTCTCTTTCATGGTGTACCTTGCTCCTTTGTAAGTGTTTCTTCTTTTCTTTTCTTTTTCTATGTATACATACACATATATAACATGGGATTTGATGTATATATATATTGAGAATTGCTAGGCCAACATTTGTTCGGGTTTATAAAAAGAAATCAACAGAAGGGTTCGAATCACTACCTTACGTGGTTGCCCTAGTGAGTGCGGTGCTATGGATCTATTACGCCACTTTAAAACCCAATGCTTTCCTTTTAATGACCATAAACTCCATTGGTTGTGTTGTGGAAACCATTTACATCATCGTCTTCATCGTTTATGCTCCCAAGAAAGCTCGGGTATGCTACTAATAATACTGTAATATACATATATATATATATATACACAAAAAAAAAATAACGAGCTTATATAAGGTTTTGGCAGATATTGACATTGAGGTTGCTTCTGGTATTCAATATGGGAGCTCTTGTTTTGGTTCTTATTACACATTTCTTTTTAAAAGGGAGAAGTCGAATCCATGTTATTGGATGGTCATGTGTGGTGACATCGGCTGCTGTTTTTGCAGCTCCTTTGAGTATAATGGTTAGATATAATTATTATTGTTTAATCAATAATTTTAATTTGATTTGTCTTGTTTTAATTATTAATTAATGGTGTTTAATTTTTTGATAGAGGTCGGTCATTCACACCAAAAGTGTGGAGTTCATGCCATTCACTTTATCATTTTTCCTCACCTGCAGCGCCATCTTGTGGTTGGTTTACGGGCTACTTCTTAAGGACTTTTATATATCTGTAAGTATTTTCAAATCCATATATATATATATTATAAGTTGAAGATACATTAAAATTTTAAAAAACTAGGTTATATTTTAATTTGGTATTAATATTATGCTTAGATTTTGTTGAGGGGAATTGATCTCTTGGTCCAAGTTTTTAGAGTGTTGTTTGTTAGGTGACTGATTAGACCTCAATAATGATTAGTAGTCGCGTCGGAGTTTTGTCTCCCACCTCTATTAAAAGCCAATTTTCCATGAGAGACTTGGTTTGCAAATGGGAAGCGCCATGAGGAATTCGGAAGTATGTGGGTGTACACCAAGGGAATATAAGCGTCTCTGCCTTAGTGGGGTTTGAATTTCTGACTTATGACATATAGATCACCAATTAAAGAATATTAGGGATAAAGCTAAAATATTTTTAGGACAAAATTAAATTATAATTTTTACTATAGTAAAAATATAATTTTTAAAAGATTAAATTAAAATTTTATTATTTAAAAGATTAAAATATAATTTTACGTTTAATAATTTAAAATTTTAAAAATTCAGAAGTTGTCCCTCCTCTGAAAAGTATGTTATCACCTCAGAGACTTTTCTTTAAGGAGTAGTCTCCCTCACCCCTTAACAAATCTAATTCACTAATACAATTAAATAATTCTTTTAATTTAAATTTTTAGAAAGAAATTGATACCCAAAATTTTCCTGTCATTTAAAAGGTAAAATTGGGACTATCAAAATAATTATTTTCACTATTTTTATTTAGAAAGATAACTCCAACATTAACCTCATGATTTGGACTTTTTTTAAAAAAAATTAACATTAGTTCACTGATCAATTTTTAATAGTATTAGTGGTTTAAACTAAGGCATAACAATAATGATAAGTAATATTAAATTATACCAAATTAATATATAGAATAAATTCTCAAGTTGAATATAGCAACGAAAAATAATAATTTGATGGAAAAATAGAGTTTTTAAATTTCATATCTATACCTTGACTTGTGAAATGAAAATATATAAGTTAAAATATGCTTATAGTTTTTGCTTTTTAAATATTGAAAATTTAATTTTTTAAATTTTAGATTTCAAAATTCAAGTTCAACTGTTAATTTTTTTTGTTAAGTTGGTTGTTGTTACATTTTGAAAAAAAATTATTTACTTGATAGTCTTGTAATTTAAAAAGATTTTGTAATTAACTTGAATTTAACCAAAAAATTAACTATATTAATATTTAGACCTAAATTTTAAAATTTAAAAAGTAAAAGAACTAAAATTTTAAAAATATAAGTATAAGAACTAAATTCTTAATTTTGAAAAGTGCAGGAGTATAGCAATGAAATAAAATGATTTATCTATTATTTTTTCTCTATTGATCAAATGCATGAAATGTGGCCTCAACCTAGAAATATCGACCCCTTCATTCACGCATTTCTAATTTCCTATTGTTGTAGTTTCACCTCATTTTTATCTGATTTCTTTATTGGTTTAATAATCTCAGCTCCCAAACATTGTGGGAGTTGTTCTAGGAACAATCCAAATGCTACTATATGTAGTCTACAAAAAGTTCAATAACAACTTTGCCAAAGACCATGAAAGGAAGCAACCGTCGCCGACTGTGAACGGAAAGAACATGAATCATATCAAAGCTTCAAATATAGACAGTTCGTCGCCGCAAGTTTCAGTTTCCGGTGACATCGAAGTCGGTAGAGATGAAAATTTGTATGGCCCTCAGTTAGAACATAGTGATGATGAAGCTTAATGTGGAGTTTGAATTTGCCTTAATTTTACATTGTTACCCATTATACACAACTTTTAAAGATATTAATATGTAACTAAAGCCAAATTAAGGCAGGAGCAACCATTGAAATGATTGGACTCCTGGTTTTTCAAGGCTTCCTTTTTTAAATATTTAATTTTGCATTTTTTTTTCTTTGCCATTGGAAAGAAAATTCAAGATTGGAGGATGCTTGGACTCTGTAACATCTCCCAACTGAAATTTATAGTTATATTTACAATTATTGAAGGTTCGAATTATTCCTTAGCCCAATAAAGTAGGGTCATCCACTATGTCATACATGCATAAGTGCTTTTGGGTTTATTCTCCTCAAATGGATCTAAAGAATAAAAAGTAGATATTAATTTAGCTTTAGCTCTGTTTATGTTATTGGTATTATAAGGGTTCAAATATAGTGAAGTGTGTTTTTTATTCGGTATACTGATAAATATTTTATAAAAAGAGAGAGTAGATTTTGAGTATATTATAATACAATTTTCTTTTAGTTTTGCCAAGTGCAATTGAGAAAAATAAAAAAAATAAAAAAATAAAGAACACACAAATTTTACGTGGAAACCCTTTCGGGAAAAAAACCACGGGCAGAGGAGAAGAAAATTCACTATGTCGAAAATTTGAATCCAATACAAGAGGAATAGACTATGTCTATTTATAGACTTGTAAAGCCATATTCTAGTAGGATTGAAACACCTTATCCTAATCAATATAAAATAGATGGAGTTTAATAAGGTTTAAAAACCTTATTCTAAAATAAAATAAAAGAAGTCTAGTTCTATATGGATTTTACTTTTATTTTATTTTCCATCGTATTTTATTAAATAAGAATTCGGGTCACTTAATTCTAACAATCTCCACCTTGACACAAATTCTCAATGAACAAGTTCTTCATCGCGAACTTTTAATGAACAAGTTCTCCACCTCTTCCATAAAACCCCTTAAGGGTTTAAGTTCAACAATGAACACCAACCAAGTCTAAGCAATGCTCAAACTTGGTTATAGGAAGTGACTTAGTCATCATATCTGCAGGATTTTCATGAGTACTAATTTTGCTCACAACAATATCACCACGAGCAATAATATCACGGACAACATGATACCGAACATCAATATGTTTTGTTCTCTCATGAAACATTTGATCTTTTGTAAGGAAGATGGCACTCTGACTGTCACAAAATACTGTACTGATTTGAAGATCTTCATTGAGTTCACTAAATAGTCCCTTCAACAAATAGCTTCTTTACAAGCCTCAGTAATCGCCATGTACTCAGCTTTAGTGGTAGACAAAGCGACTGTAGTTTGCAAAGTGGATTTCCAACTAATTGCACAACCTCTGATTGTAAAGACGTAACCTGTGAGTGATCTTTTTCTATCAAGGTCTCCAGCAAAATCAGCATCAACATGCCCTATGACTCCATCTTTAGTTCTTCCAAACTGTAAGCAAACATCAGTAGTGCCTCGTAAGTATCTTAAAATCTACTGAACTGCTTTCCAATGTTCTTTACTGGGATTTGCCATGTATCTGCTAACTGCACTGACTGCATATGATAAATCTGGACGTGAACAAACTATAGCATATATGAGAGATCCCACTGCACTAGAGTATGGAACATGTGACATGTACTCAATCTCATCATCTGATTGTGGAGACAAAGCCGATGAAAGTCTGAAATGGGCTGCTAAAGGAGTACTAACACGCTTAGCACTCTGCATATTGGACCTACAAAGAACTTTCTCAATGTACCCTTTCTGACTTAGGTACAATTTACTTACTTTTCTATCTCTGAGAATCTCCATACCAAGTATCTTCTTTGCTGGTCCTAAATCTTTCATCTCAAATTCTTCACTTAGTTGGGCTTTGACCTTTCTTATCTCTCCTTTGTCTTTTGTTGCTATCAACATGTCATCAACATAAAGAAGTAGATACACAAAAGAACCATCACTGTTTTTCTTAAAGTAAACACAACTGTCTAAACTATTTCTTTTGAAATCATGAGAAGTCATAAAGGAATCAAACCTCTTGTACCACTGTCTTGGTGACTGTTTCAAACCGTAAAGGGACTTTCTCAGTAAGCAAACATAGTCCTCTTTTTCTGAGACTATAAAACCCTCTGGTTGTTGCATGTAAATATCCTCCTCAAGTTCTCCATGCAGAAATGTAGTTTTTACATCTAACTGCTCAAGCTCCAAATCATGCATGGCCACAATACCAAGTAAAGCTCGAATCGAACTATGCTTAACAACTGGAGAGAACACATCTGTGAAGTCCACTACTGGAATTTGACCGTAACCCTTTGCAACAAGCCTTGCTTTATATCTGGGTTCTTCAACTCCTGGAGTCCCTTCTTTCTTCTTAAGCACCCATTTAAAACGAACAGCCTTTTTACCTTTAGGAAGTTTCACAAGGTCCCATGTTCTGTTTTTGTGGAGTGATTCCATCTCTTTTAGCATAGCAAACATCCACTTTTCTGAGTCTTTACAGCTAACCGCCTCAGAATAATTAGATGGCTCTTGATTCGCATCTATATCTTCAGCCACATTTAAAGCATAAGCAACTAGATCAGCCTCGGCATACTTCTTTGGAAGTTTAATTTCTCTTCTAGTTCTATTTTTGGCGATAAAGTATTGTGGTGAAGAAGCAACTCTATTCTCAATTTTTGTTCTGGCTTGAGGAGTTGACTCTATATTAACCTGATGCTCCACTTGCTTTTGATTTTCTTTATTAGAAGAGTCTTTAAGAGATAAGTTAGGTAGCATAGCAGTTTCATAAAAAAACAACATCTCTGCTAATCACAACTTTTCTATTTTCAGGACACCATAACTTATACCCTTTTACACCAGCTTTATAACTAAGAAAAACGCATTTAATGGATTTCGGTTCCAATTTTCCATTATCAATATGAGCATACGCAGGACATCCAAAAATCTTTAAATCAGAATAATTAGCAAGATTACAAGACCATACCTCTTGTGGAGTCTTTTTCTCAATGGCAACGGATGGAGATCGGTTGATCAAAAACATGCGAAGAGAGGTCATACGCCCAAAATGACTTCTGTAAGGTAGCATTTGACAACATACATCGAACCTTCTCCATGATCGTTCTGTTCATTGGTTCTACAACGCCGTTTTGCTGTGGAGTATGACGAACTGTCAAGTGTCTTATGATCCCTTCTGACTTGCACAATCTATTAAACTCATCAGAACAGAACTCTAAGCCATTGTCTGTGCGAAGGTATTTTATCTGTTTTCCCGTCTATTTTTCAATCATAATTTTCCAAGACTTAAATGCGGAAAACACATCGCTTTTCTGCTTCAGGAAGAACGCCCAAACTTTTCTGGAAAAATCATTAATAAAGGTTAGCATATAATTAGCTCCACCTCTCGAAAGCACTCTGGATGGGCCCCACAGATCAAAATGAATATACTTCAATGTTTCCTTCGCGTTATGGATTCTTCTAGTGAAACGAACTCTCTTTTGCTTCCCAAAAACACAGTGCTCACAGAAATTCAGTTTGCAAATTCCTTACCCATCAAGAAGTCCTTTTTTGCTCAATTCTGGCATGCCATTCTCACTCATATGCCCTAGGCGCATATGCCAAAGTTTAGTAATATCATCATCTGATAAGGAAGAGGAAACGACAGCTGCATCACCAGTAACAGTAGAACCCTGCAAAACATATAACTTAGCAATCTTTCTCTGCCCTTTCATCACAACAAGGGACCATTTGGAAATCTTTAAAACCCCACTTTCAACTAAGTATCTGTACCCTTTTGAATCAAGAGTACTCAACGAAATTAAATTTTTTTTCAATTCTGGAACATGCCGTATGTCACTAAGTGTTCTGACAACTCCATCAAACATCTTAACTTTAATTGTTCCAACACCTGCGATTTTACACAAAGCATTATTTCCCATCAAAACAACACCTTTAGACACTGTTTCGTAAGTTGTAAACCAATCCCGATTGGGACTCATGTGGAAGGTGCAGCCTGAATCAAGTATCTACTCATCGGTTACTTTAGAATCATTGACAGAAGCAACTAGAAGTTCACCATCGCTGTAGTCTTCTACAACATCAGCTTCACCAGAATTTTCTGGTTGTTTTCCCTTTTGATTCACAGCCTCCCTTTTAATCTTATTTTGTAGCTTATAGCACTCAGATTTAATGTGCCCTTTCTTCTGGCAGAAGTTACAAGTTTTACCTTTGTTTGAAGACTTCGATCTATCTTTAGATTTACCACGACGATTCCGTTCCTGTGTCCTACCACAATCATCATCAGTATTCTGATCTTGTCTCCCACGAATAATGAGACCCTCTCCCTGAGAGTCGGGTTTAACCACAAGATGCTTTATCTTATCATACGAGGTTAAAGAATCATAAACTTCATCAATTGTGAGAGACTCGCGGCTATATAAAATCGTGTCTCTAAAGGTTGAATAAGACGGGGGCAACGAACAAAGTAGAATCAACCCTAGATCTTCCTTATCATATTGAACCTCCATGGCCTCCAAGTTTGAGAGAATTTCTTTAAACACTGTTAAGTGTTCGTGTACATACGCACCTTCCTCTAAACGATGAGCATAAAGACGCTGCTTCATATGCAACTTGCTTGTTAGAGTTTTCGACATACATATTTGTTCTAACCTCTTCCATAATGCAGCGACAGTCTTCTCTTTCATCACATCCTGTAAAATTTTGTTGGACAAATGCAGATGTAATTGTGTTAACTCCTTTCGATCCTTACACTTCTTCTCTTCATCTGTTAATGTTGAAGGCATCTTATCTATCCCTAGCAGGGCATTCTCCAGATCCATCTACGCAAGAACTGCTTGCATCTTAATCTGCCACAAAACAAATCTGGTGTTGCGATCCAACAGCGGAATTTCATACTTTAAAGATGCCATTACTGTGATTGAGATGAAAAACCCGGAAGCTCTGATACCAATTTGAGAAAAATAAAAAAATAAAAAAAAATAAAAAAATAAAGAACACACAAATTTTACGTGGAAACCCTTTCGGGAAAAAAACCACGGCAGAGGAGAAGAAAATTCACTATATCGAAAATTTGAATCCAATACAAGAGGAATAAACTATGTCTATTTATAGGCTTGTAAAGCCATATTCTAGTAGGATTGAAACACCTTATCCTAATCAATATAATATAGATGGAGTTTAATAAGGTTTAAAAACCTTATTCTAAAATAAAAAAAAAGAAGTCTAGTTCTATATGGATTTTACTTTTATTTTATTTTCCATCGTATTTTATTAAATAAGAATTCGGGTCACTTAATTCTAACAGCAACAACAATTATAAATAATACATGTCCCAATAACGATAACTAGAAATTACACAATAAAATTAAATTGAAATCTGAAATATATCCAAACGCTCATATATAATAATTACACATAAAAACTCGAATTTAAATAATAAAAAATCAAAACATTAACGTTACCAGCACAATCAAATACCATCGTTTGGTTAGTTAAATTTCATTTTATTTTTAACTATATATATTTTGGAAGCTTTTGTGAGGAATATATTTTGGAATTAGTTTGAAATTAAGTTTAATGAGATTATATAAATATGTGATACCCCCAACTAGTAGACGAGGGAGATCACTTTAAAATAAAATAAAACATACATAAAAAAATAATATTAATTTTAGATTAGAGCTCTTCAATTGAGATAGTGATTGAATCTCAAATTCAAATCTAAATTTATTCAATTACCACCAAAATTCCTTTACAAATTTGACAAGACAATAGCAGCCAGGGTTGATATAATGATTATTATTATTAAAGTATAAACAAGTATTAAATTAAATGATTAACTCAATTCTATTTATTTAACTAGACTAATAACAATAAATCTAAAAGAAAGTTGATACATAATGTATGACTCGTGTTGAAACCTTTTTTTTGAAAAACGGGGGATCGACTTTTAAAACAAAATATGGAGTCGCCACAATCCTTTTATTTAGGTGTGATTGGATCACCTAATAAAATATTTTATCTCGTTGAAATCCATTTTGGCCTACGTAAATTTGAGAAAATGGGTTCAGGAGTCGATTACGTATGAGGGAGGATTAGCACCCTTACTACGCCTAAAATCGGTACCAAATCGATTAAATACTGTCCTTATGTCTAAGATTTAAATTTTTTTTGAAATGTGGTTCCTTTTATAAACATTTTGTAACGACCCAAATTTTACTGTTACCGAAAAAGTGTATTTTCGTGTCTCCATTTTTAAAAAACGGATTCATAAATATTTATTAAAAATATTTACTAAGTAAAATGAGTGGTTAATTAGAGTTTAATTAAGTGAATTTAATTTAGTTAAGAGTAATTAAGTAAAAGAACCAAATTGAATAAAGTGTGAAAATTTAATTGTAGATTAAAAGAAAATAAAGAAGACCAAAATGGTAATTATGCCATTTGTCCTAAGTGAGGTGACAAATACATAAAAATCTTTGATTTTATGCATAAATATGTATATTAAATTATTATTATTATTATTTATTATGGTTTTTACATTTAATATTTATTAATGTTATTTTATTAAATTGATATTTATTATGAAATAAATTACAAGTTGACAAATGTATGGTAATAAAATATATATGTGTAATGAATTAAATACATACATGTGTAATACAATTATATAATTACTTATAATATAAGAATTATTATTATATTATATTATTATAATATATATATATATAGTAAAGTAAACGGAAAAAAGAAACAAAAAGAAAAAGAAAGGAGAAAGAACAGAGAGCAGGGACGAAATAAGGGAAGGAAAGAAGGAAAAAAAAGGAAAGAAAAAAAAAGGGAAAATTTGGAGTTTGATGCTTGAAGCTTAAATAGGTAAGTCAATTTAGCTCTTTTTACTTAATTTTTATGTTTTAGAAACTTTAGAACAAGGTTTTGATGAAGTTAAGTTGATATATTGTAAGATAGTTGATTATAAGACATTGTTCTTGTTGAACAAAAATATGAATTAAGGGCAAAATTGATAGAAATTCAAGTTAGAAATGAAATAAGGATTGAATTGTAAAGTGATTCATAAGTTTTATGCTTTAAGGACTAAATTGAAAGAATTTCGAAATTATGGTTTTATGATGAAAAATAGATAATTATGTCTAAGTTTGGTTAAAAATTGAGTAGAAATAAAGTATGAATTAAGATAGAAAAGTAAGTGAACTTAGTTAGGATTAAATTGAAATTAAAGTAGAAAATCAACATTTTGCATTAAGACTGTTTGGGACAGCAGCAGTAGTCTAAGTTTGAAAAATCACCAAAAATTGTAGAAATTGAATTAGAGGATGAATAAAATATGAAATTAAATCTCATTGAGTTTAATTTCTTATAGAAGAAACGGTGTAAGCAATTGAATTGTAAATTATGAGATATAATGAGTTTTGTGAGACAATGTCAGAATGAATTTGGGTTTCCCTGTTCTGAATTTGGAAAATCACCAAAAATTGGAGAAAAATAATTAGAGGCTTAAAGTTATATGTTTAGAATCCTAATGAGTCTATTTTCAGGAGAAATCAACGGGAATATTATCCGAGTTCTGTACTGTGAGATAATTAATTTTTAATGAAGAAGGGTCGGAACTGTCAGACAGCAGAACAGGGGTGAATTTAAAGAATAAACTGTACTAAATGGCTAAACGAAAAATTCTAAAAAATTTATGGTAAGAAGATTTGTGAGTCTAGTTTCAGGAGAAATTACCGGATCTTAATTTAGAATTCTGTAACTCAAGATATAAATTAGTAATGTATTAATGATTATGAATTGTATTACTTTCGTAGTCAATGTGGTACCAGAAATCTCGGCTAAGAAAGGACAAGACAAAGTCAAAGGGAGTTAGCTCGGAAATTAAGGTTTGTATTTCTATAATCCAAACTTAATACTTAAATTGTTGAATTTATTAATTAATATATATGTAGTAGGTTTTTTGAGATGATTATTTGAATTGGATTGAATATTGATTATATTGAATTGATTTATGAATATATGTGAATGTTTAAATTGAAATGAATATTGATGTGGAAATTGAATAATAAATATTTGTTATATTGGAAAATATATGTAGTTGGAAGTGTGATGAAATTGATAGAAAATGTGATTATTGTGAAATTGAATATTTATTAGTGAAAAGTGAATGAAATTATATTTAATTTAAAATATATAGTTAATTAATTAAAATATGAATTAATTGAAAACTGAAAAGTGAATTAAATACCCTATTAACTAGTCGGATATAGTTGGCATGCCATAGGATATGAAAGAGTACGGGTTTTTGCCGGCCTACTGATCACGCACTTATGTGCCGACTACTGTTACTGTTACCGTTATCGATTCAGCACTTTGTGTGTTGAATATCATATCTTATTATCGTTCGGATTTGTTCCGATGAGGTACCACGTGTACCGCATCGCCATCTTATCTTTATTCTTTTTTGACTTGGCCGATGAGGCACTATGTAATCGTCTTGGTGTGTTGGTTGGATCCGTATATCCGTCTCGAGTCCGAGTCATGTTAATAGGGGTAAATAAAGGTATAAAATAACTTATTATTACTGAATAATTGGTGTTACAGATAATTGATGTTAGTGGATATTAGATTGGTCTTGAATAACTGAATATTCTTGAATAATTGATCATTCTTGAATAAGCGATTGTCATTGAATGAATGATCATTCTTGAATAACTTAATTGTTACTGAATATCTGATTTTACTGAATAATTGATTGTTACTGGATAACCGATCAATTGATCGATATTGAATAATTGGTTATTATTGAATAACTGATTGTTACCGAATATGTAACACCCTCTAACCCCAAACCATTACCGGAACGAGGTTATGAGGCATTACCGGACATATCAGACAACTTACGAATAATTTACAATTAATATAACTTTCATAGTATAATATAATAATTAAGTCCCTATCTTGAACTCTCGAAGTTCAAACACGTATTAAAAGTAGAACGGGACTTGTTCGAGTATTCCAAATATTTTTTTTTATAAAAATTTCGGCAGCATTTCTGCTTATTTTTACCTAAACCTCCAGCAAATTCAAACTAAAACAACTAACACCAATATTTCACATTCATATAACTAATATTTATATCATTAACAAAATTTTAACTTAATAACTATCATAGCATCATTCAAAATTGATTAAAAACTTCATTCATTTAACAACTTAATGTTCATGTATCAAAATATCATGTACTTTCCTTACCATTTCATTTAACCATCTAAATTTTATAATTCATCCTTCACTACCCAAAGTAATATACATATTCAAGTGACTAAATAACACCTATGTACATGCCACCTTTACCCAAAAGAAAAATATACATCACGAAATTTGTGTTGGAGTCGGGATTGTTCTGGATGCTGAGCCGAAACACTTGACTTCTACTAACCTGCACACGGAAACAACCGTACGCTGAGTATGGATATACTCAGTGGTATTACTATAAATCAAGACTATTTAATATTAATAAATTACAAACATCAACCATAAATTTTATAATTATTTAAACTACTTTTATATATAATTATTTTACTTCATAAATCTTAAATTCATAATTCATTTTTCTCATACTAACTCAATTCATAATTTAGTTCATACATTCTTTCTCGTACTTTTCAATAGTGCTAAAACAAATAATCTCATTTTCAAAATTTCATTTCAATTATTTACCTTATTAACAAAGCTCGGACTATGACAGATACGCGGATTCCATCCAAACACACCAGAATATCCAACCCAAACACATCAGGAATATTATAAATCCTCCATAACACACCGGTATAATATATCCTCCCAAACACACCAATAAGGCATTAAATGCCTATTCGGATAAACCGAAGTATATAATAACAGAAACATCCTCTAGGCCGAACTACAATCTCTTCATCACATCACAAATCCAATGGCATGCCATTTGTATCGAATCTAGTCCGACAAGTTAATAGGGTATTATTTTACTTTTTCTAATTTCAATTTCATTTACACAAAAATTTTCAATACTCATTCAATTCAAATATCTATTATCTTAATTCATATACAAATTAATTTTCACACAAGTGTATACCATCAACACCGTACATTTGTCACAATTTATTTATTTTCAATCAATACACTTTTCAAATAATCACATATTCCATAATTCACTTATTCAATTCAATTTGATTCAATTTATATCACTTTCATTTTCACTCAATATTCATATCAATTTCACATACTTACCTCAAGTCTTATTTACCATACATAACAATTAAAATTTCAGCAATCAATAATAATTAAAATTTGAATTATAGTAATACACACCGTAATTCTCCGTTTTAGTCCTCGATGACTTTCTCCTTTCCTTTCGATGCTGATGCTTCAGGTTCTTTGTTGGCTCTGAAAATAATAGTAATTTACATTATTATTTACAGCATTAATTATAATAAATAATTAAATTTCTAAACAACTCCTACCTTATTCCCAATTTAATCCTAACTAAACTTAATTATTTTCTTAATCCAATTCACTCTCTTTTCTATTCAAATTTTGTCTAAAATTATATTTAACTATAAAATTTCCAGCATATTTCCCTAATTTCGAAATTTCTTCAATTTAGTCCCTACAACATAAAACTTATAGCCTAGTTTACAATTTAATCCCTTAATCAATTCTAACTTAGAATTCATTCAATTAAATCCCTAATTCCATAATTTTTCCAACATGAACCCTACTTGGAAACATATGAACTCTTGAACTATCAACTTAATTTCATCAAAATCTTGTTTCAAAGCTCCTAAAACATCAAAATTAACTAAAAAGGACTTAATTGACTTACCAAATTAACTCCAAGCTTCAAATCCTTAATTTTCTCTTTTATTTTTCTTTCCCTTTTTCTTTCTCTTTTTCTCCCCTGCTTCCCGTTTTCAATTCTGTTTCTATTCACTTTTGTTTCTTTATTTCTTTAATTCTTTTATACTTTATTATTTTATTAACATAATATAATATTAATATAATATATTAAAATATATTTTACTTTAATATTAAGTAAATTAATAATTATATAACAAGTGTACATATTTATATTATTACAAATGTCATTATCTAATTTGCTTATTAAATAAAAATCTCATGATTTAATTAATACAATTAATAATTATAAAATATCTTTATACTTAAATTATAAGTAATTAAATATTTAAATTACAAATGTACCAATACAATTCCTACACATGTATATTTTATTACCATACAATTGTCTTCTATTTAATTTATTTATAATATATTATCAATTAAATAATCATAACAATTTAATATAAAACCATAATAATAATCATTATAATATATAAAACCTAAAAAAATCTTTGATTTTATTTCACCAATATGCCACCTCATTTGTAGTCAATGGCTTAATTGCCATTTTAATCCTTTTTATTTTCTATTACTTTATAATTAAACTTTTACCCTTTATTCAATTTAATCCTTTTTATTACTTACTCTAAATTAAGCTAAATTCACTTAATTAAATCCTAATTAGACACACCACTAGGCTCATAAATATTTTTAATAATTATTTTCGAACTTATTTCACTAAGACGGAGGCCCTATAACTCACTTTTCCGGTGCCCGTGAATTTCAAGTCATTACAGAATAACTGACTGTTACTGAATAAATAATTGTTCTGAGTGTTAATGAACATTACTGATTGATTAATTGTTATTGAAAAATAATAAATGATATGAAATTTAAAGTAGACCAAAACATTGGTTGGAAAGTGAATGTTTGAATTCTCATTGAGTTTGAATAGTTCAATATATATAAATTAATATGTTTTATAATTGTTTAAGTGTTCAGATTATAGAAATACCACTGAGTGTATACTCAGCGTACAGTTTGTTTCCGTGCGCAGATTAAGTTAAGGCTAGATTGTTGAATCAGCATCCCAAGCCGATCCCGAATTCAATGAGGTAAAATATGTTGAGTATTGGTAATGGCATGTACCTAGGATGTTTTGTGAGAGTCATTTAGGTTGTAGAAGTATTGATGAAATGAGTAAATTATGGTTGGCAACAGTATGTAGTATGAATTTTGAAATTTACTAAAAATTCGTAGTGATTCTAAATTAGTCCCGAATTCAATTTACTGTTCATATTGGTCCGCGAGGGCCCATTAAAGGGACGACATCTTAAAACTAGGATGTGTGTGAATATTTATTTTAATTAATGACCAGGAATTGGACTGTACTGACTGGTAATATTTCGTAACCCTGTTTCGGTGACGGTATAGGGTTAGGGGACGTTACACATTTGAATAGCCCAAATTGGTCATCAAAACTCTCTTATTTCAAAGGAATACAGCATCACATCTAGCACGGTAGGACACGATCCTTTATACCCTCGAAAACACGATAAATTTCAAGTTTCAAAAGTTTATACGTTGAAAATTACAAAAGGATGCCCAATTATTTAGTCCAACAAAAAAATCGAAACCTAGCACGGTAGGGCATGGTTCCTCGAATTTCCAGACATTGAACCTTGCCTCACCTTAGAATTTAGAAAACACAAGTGAAATTCAAAAGGAATATTCAATTATTTTGAACAGACGGGAAATTGCAACCCATTACAATAGGGCACGATTCCTTGAATTGCCAAACATCGAACATTTCCTTCGTTTTAAGGAATTTTTAAAGACATGAGTGAAATTCCAAAGGAATATTCGATTATTTTGAACAAACGAGAAATTGCAACCCAGCACGAAAGGGCACGATTCCCCGAATTTTCAAACTTTGAACGTGTTAATTCGACTTGAAATAAAACGAAATTAATCTTAAAGATTTGGACCTTATAAAATCACATTTCGTAAACCAAGTAGAAAACAATGATATGGGATAATATGCACACATAAGATACAATACTTGATGAATGAGGATAACGTGTCTTATTTAATCAACTACTGAAATAAACAATTAAGTATAACTAACCTAAAAAATATAACCCAATTTCAATCATGCATGGGAAATAACTGATATAGTAATACAAAAACGAAAATAATGTGCCACAATAACATACATAGCCTAGTACATTACAATCAATACAAAATATCCAAAATAAATGATAAAAAAAACAAAACTATAGTATAAGGCAAATTTAAAATAATGATGAACACGATATATGCATTGATGAATTGATAAATTAGAACATATTTGTGAAAACAAACTAAATATATACATACAATCATTAGAAAATGAATTATAGAATAAATTATTTTTTGAATTATGAAATGTTAAAACATTTATTAAAATATGTTCAATAGAGGAAAATTTGAATTATATATATATATATATATATATAAAAAGAATAGCAAGAATAGCAAGAAGACATAGTAAAATATAATCTTAATAAATATACATAATAGATTTACAAAGTATATATACGTATAAATTGATTTGAGAATAATTATTTGTGAAAATGGCATAAAATTAATAATACATTTAAGATTGAATTAATTTTATTATAAAATAGAATTGAAAACATACTTTTATGTACAAAGAGAAATATAGGTATAAAATACATGGAATTAGTAATGTATATAGATCAAATGTATGTAATACACACACATATATATATATATATATATATATATATATATATAAGTATAAAGATAATTCAAACAATATGTAAAACATGTATACAAAACATATTAAAATAACAAAAAAATATATGTTAAAATATGTGGATGGAGTTAAAACCATTATATGTATGAAATAACATTAACTCTATTATAAAGTATATATATATATATATATATATATATATATATATATATGTATTATAGTGTAAAAAAACATTACAATAGTGATTTTAAAAACAAAATCAAAATCATTAAAGTAACTTAAAATATTAAAAAAATAAGTAAGCAAGGATAAAAATGTTGAATGTATCTTAAAAATAATAATGAACCATAAGATAAATAAAAGGAAACTCAATCAAAATAGAATAAAAATGGAAGGACAAAATTATAAATGAAATGAACCATTAAAATAAAAAAAAGGACCCGTGTGCAACATGTGCAAATGCGCAGGGACCAAATCTGGAAATAATCCAGACCCCAAAACGCAGCGCTGAGGCACGGACCAAAGTGCAAACACGCGCAAATTATAGGGAAAATTTAAAAAAAAACAAAAGAAATACAAATGTAAGCTAATTGAAAAACAGCGTAAAAGGGGAAGGGCTTATCACGCAATTATTCCCTCTCCGCTAGGAGCGCGCGGATCCCGGGGGCCATCGGGTAGGGTCGAAATGGGTTGGCCTAAACGACACCGTTTTGGGAGCCATTGAAGCAGGCTTAAAACGACGCCGTTTTTACTCTTGTAAAATGACTAAAATCAACCAAATTCGCCCGATCCACCTTACCCCCCCTTTCTTCTCATTTGACAAACCCTAGATCCTCTCTCATCCATCGATTCCCATCCCCCAAACAACCACCTGCACATTCAAGCCTAGAGGACGAGATTTTTAGCCTTAAGGTCTCCCCCTGACTTCGATTTCAACAAAGTAGAAGGTGACCCATGGCGCATTTACAAGGTAAGCCCCTTTTCCTCTTTTTTTTTTCTTATTTTTCTTTCGCATATAAGAATCACAAATCCAGAAAAATGAAACTAAAGGAAGTAAAGCATTTAGAGATTTTTGAATTGGAAAACACCTTGTGTATTTTAGTATTCGTAATGTGCGCGTAAAAAAAATACAGGTGATTCTCTTTAGGCTTTATAGCCGAGAGAAGAAATAAAAAAAATACAATTTTCTGCTATTTTCTCGCGTCTGTTGTCTTCTTACGTTTGGTGTGCAGGTACGGTGAGCGTGTGCTGGCACTTGGTGTGAGGCGTACGGAGGCGCACGTGGCGGCACGGAGGGTACGGAGCCAGGCTTCGGGCGCACGGAGGCCGTACATGGGGGTTTCTGAAACTATTTTGATTTTGGGCCACTTGGGCCTTGAATTTTTGGACTGTAATTGGACTTTTATTCTTAGGTTTATTTATTCTTTGATGTGGACCCGGGCAAATTGGCCTGCTTACAACTCGAATTTGAGATTTTAAATTTTTTAAAATCTCAATCTTGTCATTGAATAAAGTCTCATCTTTAATTTTTTTTATATGATAGATTCATGAAAAAAATTCTAAATACATTTTAGATCAAATATAAATAGAAAATTTAAGTGTTAGCGATAAATTTCTAAAATGGATAAGAGTAAAAATAGGAGCTAAGCTGAGAATTTAATTTTGGATTAATTCAATAGTTTAGTATGAAGGATTTGGGTGAAGCTATCTATGCCCTTAGAATTCGAATCCTTAATGCTTTATCGCAAGATTCAGACATAGATAATATATTGGAATGTTTTGCTATGGCCGATTCAAAGAAAGGTACACAATCTTTTGTATCGGGCTTCCATCTTTCTTTGGATGATTGTCTTAAGACAACAGAAGAAAGAAAGTATATGAGAAAGGTTCCTCATGCTTTAGTTGCAGGAAGTCTCATGTATGTTATGTTATGCATAAAATATTAGCAATCAATTAAGAATATACTCAAGTCGATATTAGACGAGTCCTAGTCCAAAATGTTAACAATCAATTAAGCATATACTCAAGTATTTACTGAAAATGGAAGATTGTATGCTTGTATATTCTAGAGGGGATTTAACTCCCATTGGACATAAGGATTCGACTTTCAAATCTGCCAAGATTTAAGGAAATCGACATTAGGTTGTATATTTGTCTAAGAAGTGGGGCCATAATGTGGAAAAGTGTCAAGTAGATTTGTACTACTAACTCCATTGTGGTGGCCAAATATGTGGTTGATTTTGAGGCAACAAAAAGTAGTCTGGCTTCAAAAGTTCCTCATAGATCTCGAAGTCATTCTTGTTATGGAGAAAACTATCACATCGTATAATAGTGCGACAATAGCTAACACCAAGGAAACTGGAAATCATAAATAGGAAAAAAAACATTGATGAAAAATATCATATTATATGAGAGGTGTTGACAAATGAAATAGTGGATGTAGTTGAAGTCGCATTTGAGAACAACCTTGTGGGTCCATTTATCAAGACTTTGGTGGTTAAGAGTTTTGAGAAACATGTAGAACGTATGTGTATGCAAAATATGAGTTATCTACTTCACTGGGGCAAGTGAGAGACTGTTGGGATCTAGTGCCCTTAGTGTAGTTATTCGTCATATATGCTTGTAAATTTTTGACCAAATTAGTTAAATAAAATTTCATCATTTACGTTATTATCTTTTGTATTTGTCCTCAATGATTTTTGCAGGCAAAGAAAAATGTATGAGCAAATATTGGTTCACCGATTATGTAATGTTTAACTAATATTTTGTTGTATTATGTGGTCGGATCATAATTCGAGAAGATAACTTATATTAGTAGGCAACATAAATGGTTCATAGTCTGAAGAATCAAAATTGAGAAAATTGATTCAAGGGACTATTATGCCATCTATCAAGTCCAATTAGGGAGATACCTTGTCTTACATATCAGAGCAGATGACTTCTAGAAAGATAGAGACATAGGTGCATTTGTCTAGACTGATAATACATCAGACAAGACCCAAGTTGAATATATCTTAGATTTTGTTTATGGATTTATTCACTTGTGACGTTCATAGTGTGGTTTAGCTCAATCCTGAGTAAGTAACCTACTATATGTATGTAACCCGTATACTTTGATGTGTTGAAAGCCTGTGCTCAACTTGTAATAAACCCGAAAGTTGGTATGTTGAATATACAACTTATGTATGAGATAATTTTACTTACAATAGTGGAATTCATAGCCCAATAAGAGAAAATGATATCTTCTCGTTGGCATTGCATAGTTGATAGAAAAATAATGTGGCCATAGGTCATTATTCTATGCCAAATGATTTAATTACTATGTGTTAGTAATTGATCATTTATGCAGGAAGATACAATTATAAGTAATTTAAATTGTATCAACAAGCCATCGAGGATGCTTCCACAAATTAGAGTACCACGAATAAACTACCAATTAGCTTGTCTCAAAAATCAAATATTAACAATTTACCCATTTAGATTTAACAAAATTCCGAAGACGATTCAAATAGCATTGAGTTCTACTAAGTTTGAATCAGAATTTTCCAAAGGCCTATTATACCTTGTTAGAATGGTCATTGCACCCTCACTTTGTCAATCACAACTTTACCAGTTACAACTTTGCTAGAGGGAAACATTTCACCAATTATGGACCTTTTGCTGATGTACATATACACGGAACGTGAAGCACCACTTATATACGTTGCCAAATAATACTGTTGGTTCATTCTTTGTGTAGATCATATGTAGGATCTCGCTTGGTCCATGTCAATCCTATTCTACCTATCTAGAAGGCTATCATATTAAGTGATTAACCATGAGAGAATTATTGCCGAACACATATCAAAAACTAGAGTTAAGGGATGATTACCCTAGCCTACAAAATACCTATCCTTGTGCTTCACTTTTCATGCCTTATAAACCATTCTCCTACTCCTCTAGTGACTCTTAACACTAAATTGTTGTGTAAACTATTATATCCACCTCCAGTCTTTTTTTTTTCCTCAATAATATTATTGTAAATAATAACATAAATTTTTAACCTAAACTAAAAAAAATTATAAATTATGAAATTGTGACCCAACCTAACCATGAAAACGAGGAATGAATTATGGGTAAGTACTTTAGGACTCCCCATCCAAGATATGAGACCCAATCAAGTATGAGTTGTAAACCTTAAACCACTTGGTGGACGACACATCATAAAGAACTATAGTGGGACCAATCCATATTGGTGATTTGTTTAATCACTTGGAATGCCTATTTATCCTAGGGAAGTTAATTACAAAAGCAATTAGCATATCTCTAAACGTAAAAGATCCCACATGAAGCCATAAAAAGGACAACAGAACCCAACTTATTTATTTTTATATTTTATAAACTTTCTATAAATTTAAGGATGGCACTCCATAAAAAGTTTTTAAATGTACATTCAAGGGACTTTACTTTTAATGACCACGTATAAAAATATATAATCAATAAAAGCGTAGCAAGGGGGAGATAGGCCTTCGACCCTCATGGTTAGATGGTATAATATCATTTTTAGCCCTTGTTAAATTAACAATCTAAATTGATCCCTTTATCCCCTTAAATTTATATTTTTGGTCCCTCTAAAAAATAATAATTCAATCCAAGTTTAACATAGATTCTTTCACTTTGGCCCCGAAAAATTTTAAATTTTAACTCAACCCTCAAAACATTCTTTTTCAATGATTAGCCACTTTTTTCACATTTTTCTTATTGTAAACTTGACATCACTTTTTTGGATTTCTTACTTCACCCCACACGTCGGCACCTTCCTTTTCATCCCTATAAATATGGACGTCCTAGAGATTGCTTCATAGCAACTGAGAGAGAGATCATTGGAATCAGCCTCAGTTGACAAATATTCACTTTCTCTTTCACAGAGAGAGAGAGAGAGAGAGAGAGTGAGAGAAAAAAGAGAGGGTATTCTTTACATAATATTCATCTAATACAAATAAAAGATGGCTCTTCACCTTTCTTGGGTTTTCGTTTTTGGCATCCTCGGTACATACATATATATATTCATATTCCCTTCTTCTTTGCATATTATAATTTACTCTAACTCCATGTTTTCTTGTTTTTAGGCAACGTTGTTTCATTTATGGTCTCCCTTTCTCCCTTGTAAGTCTTTTTGTTTTTGGTGTTATTTCATGAATTTTCTCTATATAAATTATGCCTTGTTAATGGAGATGGTGATGTAATAATTTTTGCAGGCCAACATTTTATCAAATCTACAAGAAGAAAACATCAGAAGGGTTCCAATCATTACCCTATGTGGTATCACTGTTCAGTGCGATGCTTTGGATTTACTATGCACTTCTTAAGAAGGATGCTATGCTACTAATTACCATCAACACTTTCTGCTGTTTCATTCAATCTTTTTACATTGTCACTTACATTTACTATGGTAGAAAGAAGGAAAAGGTAAATTCTAAAAAAAAAGCCCTAGATATTTATACGTGTTTCATGAAGTTCATCATGAATCTAATTCAATTCCCAAATGGTGGAAAATTTTCAGCTCGAAACTGTGAAGCTTATGCTCCTATTCAATATTTTCGGGTTCGGACTTGTCTTTTTCTCCACTTACTTCCTTCATAATCCCATGACCCGTCTCCACATTCTCGGATACATTTGCATGGGGTTCTCTTTGAGTGTGTTCGCGGCACCACTTGCTATCGTGGTGAGTATCATTGTCTCAATTTTGAAATTGAATATCACTTCCGGTCTGAATAGGATTATATTTAAACCGTAAATTCTCTGTTTTTCTTGCAGAGAAAGGTCATGAAGACAAAGAGTGTTGAGTTCATGCCGTTTACTTTATCAGTGTTTCTTACCGTAGGAGCAGTGATGTGGTTCTTCTATGGCCTTTTGTTGAAGGATATGAACATTGCGGTACATTACTTCATTCATGCAATAACCTTTTTCAATTGGTTAATTTGCTTGGAACTCCTTATACTATAACATTATGAGCAAATTGGTCCCTCTACTACAGAAGTGAATAGTTTAGTCTCTACCTTTTTTTAATTACCATATCAATAATAATTAAACTTCATTTTTTTTTAAAAAAAATTCAGGTACCAAACGTACTAGGGTTTATCTTTGGGATACTTCAAATGATACTTTATGCAATCTACAAGAACCACCCAAAGAAAATGGTGGTGGAAGATCCAAAGCTTCAACTATCAGACCAGCACATAGTTGATGTCATTAAACTCGAGTCGGTCGTGTCTTCGGATGTAAACACAACGGCTCCTCAACCGTACGAAAGTAGAGGAAGAGGAGGTGTTGAAGCTCAAAATACGAAGGAAAAAACTTCAGATGCTTCCCAAAAAGTTTAAACGGTTCAAAGAAAGGGAAAAAAGGGGTTCTACAAGTGGAAGATCATTGCTCGAGTGATGCCAATAAAAAAAAGTTATAGCAATGTATAATTAAATTACGTTTAGTTTTTGTTTTCATGGCAAATAAAGTCAAAAGCCATGCAAAAGAAAAGGAAAAAAAAGTAAATTAAAATAATGTGTTGTGCAATTTCTATCCCCCTCATTGTAATCTTTTTCTCTCCATCTCTCTCTTGTCTATCAATCAATAATGAGTGTATAATGTTTTTGTTTTTATTACGTTAATGTTTAATATATATTTTTATAATTATCATGATGAGCAAGTACTTTGGATAGGGTTACTTTTAGAAAGTTTACGAAAATAAAGTGTTGAATATATTAGTACCACTTTATATATCATATCAACGTTGATTATAAATTAGATCAAATTATTCGAATGCATATTAATATATCTTAGCTGGTAATTTAGATGAAACTTATTTGAATTTAAAATAACTGTGTATATTATAATGAGAATTAGGTAACATTATATGATATAAAGCTGTTGCCTTAAGCATTTTTACCAATTGATGATGTTGCTTTTTCAATATATATTTGTATAATTACAGGTGTTCTCATTTGAGTATAATTTTATTCGAGCGAGAATAGTATTTAGGTAAAGTCCTTTCAATAATGTCAATTTTAAAATTTAAATTTAATTAAAATGTTTAGAAAAGAATTCTACTTCCATTTCTTCCAACCACTTATTAATTAAATATATATAATTATTTCATTGTAAATACATGGAGTCGTTCATTCAAAATTTGTAGATTTTTCTTTTGATAGCCACTTAAATTTTTAAAAAAAATTCTTTTGGTACATATATATGTACAAGCCCAATTTTTGGGCCCAAAACCCTCTAACCCGTTTGACCCAAACCCAGCCCAAACCTTTAAAGAAAAAAGTTTCAAACCCTAGGTGCGCCGCACCTAGGGTCTCCTGGCTCCAACCACTGCCTCATGCTAGTGGCACTACCACCGCTGTTTGTCTGCCATACAAAGAAGGAAAAAATGGTAAATATGTAGATGATAAGCATGTAAATAGCTATAAAAGAGCAAAATCAAAGCCTTTGTAAGCGGGATCGGCACTTGTGAAATAAAAAGCAATATTAGTTTTCAAATATACAAAAAACAGAATATAGACACTAGCAATATCAAAAGCAGGAAAAGAGCCCAATATCAGAGATCGGAGAACGAAAGTAGCGAATCCAAGGTGATTTAACTTCATTTTCATTTTGTTCTTAGATTCATTCCCTCATTTATACATAAATAAAAAAACATAAAAAAAATAATAAGAAAAAGAAAAAATTACCCGTCGGTGGCCTCCTTGGCCGGTTTCTGGGTTTAGCCCAGAGGGAGAGAAGAGATTTTTTTTTTAAAGAGGCTGGAGAAATGATTTTTTTTGCCAAGATTTTGGTATTTATAAAGGGACCATACGACGTCGTTTTGGGCCTTGATTTCAGGCGCCAAAACGGCATCGTTTCGACCAAGACCCGAACACCCGACCCGCCTATGCCCAGGATCCGCGTGTTTTTGGACTGAGGGGTTATTTGCGCCCTCAGTCCTTCCGCTTTTGAGGCTTAGTTCAATAGGGTCTCGCGCTATTTCCTTTTTCTTTAATTTTTCCCCTATAACTTTACTTCTATTTCATTTTAGTCCTGTATAAAATGTTGTGTTTTAGGGGGAAGGGATATTTTCCCTTTTGGTCCCTCCTGTTTGCTCGCGTATCCAAATTAATCCCCTTTTTCTTCATTTATTTTAAATCAGCCTCAAGATTCCATTTTTAGTTCGATTTAGTCCTTTCCTTTTCCTCATTATGCTAATTTAATTGTAATATTATTTATTGCATTTTATTATGGTTGTATCTTTATTAATGGATCATTATTATCGCTTTTATTTGATACTTATAAATATATGTTATAAAGATATTATTAATAGTCTTAATACTATAATTCTTATTAATATATTTGTATATAACCTAGTATTCTTTTAATTTAGGTATTATGCTCCATGTTATGTATATATGTGTTAATACTATACTGTGTCTATATTTTTATACATCTGTACATATATATTATGCATATTTCTCCTTTTAATACCATATATATATATATATATATATATATATATATATATATATATATATATATATATATATTCTCTTATATATTACGTATAATATCCAAATATATATTCTGCACATACCGTTAATATCACCATATATTTATTTTATTTTTAACATGCGTATGTATTTTTAGGTAATACCTTTAATAATTGTTTTCTAATATTATTATCATTTAATATGTGTATCATATATATATTCTTTTAATATTGTGTTCTTCTATCGTTATTATATATTTTTAGTAATTGTATTATACATTACCATATCTATATAGTATTATTATTATTATTATTATTATTATTATTATCCCTAGTATATATATACATCTTTTAATATCATAATATAAGTATATATATACTTTTATTTACATATTATTATTATATCTATTTTTACCCTATTATATCTTATACATGTATATATATATACTCTTTATATATGGTATTTTTTTATATATCATTATATTTATTATTATACTTATTGTTCTCACTATTGTTACTTATCATTTTTACTTTTCTTATTATTCACGTCATTATTATCATTACAATTTTTTTATTTTCTTTATTTTGTTACTATCAATATTAGCACCATTTCTGTTACTATTACTTTATTTAATATCACTATTATGATTTCTTTTATTGCTATTATTATTATTTTATTTATTATAATATTTTATTTTTACTATTATTGTTATTATTACTACTATCATATTATTAGCTCATTATTTTTATTATCTTCCTTATTAACATATTTTTACCTTTTAGCAACATTATTATTATTTTTCTTTACTATTTTATATATCACTTATTTATTTACCGATTTACTATTAAACTTCCTTTTTACTTATTCTTATTATTCTTGTTTATTTTTATCGGTTTTTTTTTTATTATTTTTACCTATTATTCTCCTTTTAAGTTTCATAGCTTGTTTGCTTCTTTCATTTTTGTCATTTTTACTACTCATTTATCATTAGGCTTGTAAACATCATGATTTATGTCTTTTCGTCTTTACGAATTCGCGTTATATCATTCAACCCAATAATAATTCTTTCCTAAAAGTAACATTCCGTATTTGGTAATTCGAGACAATCGTGCCCTAACTTACTGGGTTTCGATTTTTCTCCCTTAACCTAAATAACGGAATACTCTTTTAAATCACGACATGAGTTTTGAAAAATGCTTATTCTCGGAGATACGAGGTGTTGTGCCCTAACTTACTGGGTATGGCATTTTGTTACCTCGAAATAAGATTTTTGCAAGTAAAGGCAATATTCGGTATTTGGGAATTCGAGGAAACGTGCCCTAACTTACTGGGTTTCGATTTTTCTCGTTCACCTTAACTAACTGAATAACCTTTTGAAATACACGAATTTTATATAAAAGGCAAGCTCGTTCTCGAAAATTCAAGATGTCGTGTCCTAACTTACTGGATGTGACATTTTATATTGTGAGACGAGAAGGTCCTTAACATTTGAGCATTTTCTTTACAAAGAGGGATCGATTTTAAATTCTTTCAAGTTTTCAAATTTTCGACACTAAGACACTAATTAATCAACTAGGTACCAATTTTGGGCGTATCGAGGTGCTAATCCTTCCTCGTATGCGTAACCGACTCGAACTCATTTTCGATTTTCAGAGACCAAAAATTATCGTTTTAGTAAATCTTAACTTTTATTTAAATGATTAATTTGAGGTGACCCGATCACACCTCATCAAAAAGGATTGGTGGCGACTCCCGTTCTTTTATTTTCAAAATCCAAGTCGATTCCCGTTTTTTTCGTAAAAATGGCTACGACAATATATATACTAAAAAAAATTTAAATTGACATCCTTAATATACATCTCTATATATATCACTTAAATTTATGCATCATGACAAAAAAATTTAAGGGTTAATATATATGGAGATATCTAAACTTGGTAACTTATACTTGGTACCTAAACTTTTTCTTGGACCTAAATGGTATCTAAATTTGGAAATCGTAAGCCAAATTGGTACTTTTTTTAGGTACCTGACTAACATTGTTAGAATATGTTGACTTGACACTGATAACCAATAGTATGGTGACATGTAGTAGCCTAATATGTAGTAACCTAACATTTTGACACATGGAAAAAAGTAAAAATATTTATAAAATTTATATTTTTTATTTTTTTCCATGTGCCAAAATGTGAGGCTGTCATGTGTCACAATGTTTGGTCATTAGTGCCATGTCAGCATATTCTAACAGTGTTAGTCAGATACCTAAAAAAAGTGCTAAGTTAGTTTACATTTTCCAAGTTTAGGTACCAATTAGGTAAAAAACAACTTTAAAGTACCAAGTAGATATAAGTTGCCAAGTTCAAGTACCTTCGTACATATTAACCCAAAATTTAAAATATGTTGTGTTGGTTCGCAATCTAAAATGTGCTTGGTATTGTGGTTTAGAGAGTTGGCATATCTCGTTTGACACATTCCAAATAGTATATGTTAATCAACATGGAAACCTTTGCTAATCAAGAAGTAAGATTGTACAACTTATTGAAGAGTTCTAGTTTAAACATGACTCTTAAAGATCAAATTAAGGTTGGAAGGAGACTTAGATCAGTTAAGGACATATGCAACATGTCCTTAAAAGAGTCCTTATTTAAAAAGGAAACATGTGCATCAAAGTTGAAGAATCCTAGTTAACATTGTTGTCTTTCGTGTAAGTTAAATTCTTGAAGAGTCCTATTCCATCAAGACTTCCTTGGTTGATAAGAGAAGGATTCATTTTTTTAAAGGAAAATCAAGACTTTAATAAAAGAAATAACAAACACAAACAAAAACAACAAGGAAAGGACCACTAAATCCCAACCCAACAAGCTGGCCCCATACACCCGATCCTAACGTCCTTAATCATCATTAGCATAGCTTACATAAACATTTAATGAGAGATAAAAAAAAAAGTAGAAACAAAAATAGCATCCCATTCAATGTGGTTTGCATATAATAATGCCACCTTAGCAAACGAATGAGTCACCTTATTTGCATTCCTACCAGTCCAACAGAAGGGCAAATGCTAAAATTGCCTCTTCTGCATTAAGCAGTTATGAACCAACATGCAAAATTCCAAAACATTAATTGAGAGACATAATAAAGCATTCACCACCATCAAATAGTTTGATTCAAAAAGCACATTATCCATATGTATCAATTTTAACCATGAATGGGACTTACATATAACAAAGGCTTTTGCTACACAAGAACTAATTAGCAACTTCTCAAACATGAACAAACACCTTATCATATGACCATGTCAATCTCGAATAATGGTTGCAAAGCTAACAACACTTGCAATGTTCAAATCGAAGGGCATCAACATTGCATTTAAAATAGCCCATGGGAAAAGGCAACCATTAACCATCGTTCTTGACTATATTCGAGTCAGCCCCTTACCTTTTGCATGAAACACTAGCAGTTGTTGTCGAAGGATACTGACGAGAAACAATAGAAATTGGATACACAACACTATAAACGTGATTCAATTGAGGGAATTATTCTATTCATTACGAGAGGAACCTTAGATTGTTTTGTTATTCACTTTTGAGTGATTTTTTTTTATCATTTTAGGGTGGAGACTTCATATGAAATGTTCCTAAGTGAGGCTACAATGATATGAGAATTAGGATATATTATGCTTACATTATTGATTGTATTTTGATGGTCGTGAAACTAACTAAAAATTCGACTTAAGGCAAGCGCATCTATCGAACAGTAGTATAGTTATGGTGAGACCGGAAATATCGTATCCACGAGGACTAAAAGTACTAGTAATTACTATCTTTTTATTATCTAGCCTAAGAATTAAAGTGTGTTGTTAAACTAAAACTATTTATCTAATTAACTAAGATTACGACAAAGATGAAGTTTAGAAAATACTTTAGGAAAACCGATGGAGAAGAAAATACCCAAGGAAAAATCCACCTAGACTTCACTTATTACTTTTGAATTAGACAATTTATTCACTTAACTTAATCCGTAGAAATCCTTAATTTATGTTAATATCTCTCTCGAGACAAAAAACAACTGGCTTTAGGTTGATTAATTGAAATCTCTTTTTAATTAAAACCCTTATTGTCGCATTAACTCGATCTATGGATTCCCTTATTAGATTTGAATTTAATCCGGTAGATTTATGTTATCCTATCTCTAGGATTGCATTCAACTCTGCTTAATTACGGATGATCTACTCTTAAATAGGGACTTTTACCCCACTGAATAAGCACATCAAAACCTGAATTAATACCCTAGAATATTAAAACAAGAATTTAGAACTCACAATTAAGAATAAAAATAAGTCTTTATCATATAATTCAAATAGAAATAAGATTCGTCATAAGGTTCATCTCCCTTAGGTATTTAGGGAGTTTAGTTCATAATAATAATGGAAAATATCTCAAAGTTTGGAAAACAACAAAATATAAAGAAACCCAAAGAATTTTTAGGAAATTAGATGGAAATCTTCAGTCTTGATATAGATCCTGGCTCCGAGGTGATTCCGATGGCTGTTCATGAGTATTTTCTGCCTTTAACTCTGTGTTTCCCCACTAATCCTCTTCTAGGGTGTTTTATAGGCTTTAGAATGCTTCAAAACCCTCAAAAGTGCCATTTTCTGAATAGAACTAGGCTTGGGCTCGGTAGAGACACGGCCCTGTGCCATGCCCATGTGAAGGTGCTCAGGCCGTGTGCAATACTGAGTTGGTTGTTAGTCGACACAGCCATGACAAACGGGCGTGTGGTCTACCCGTGTGTCACACACGGGCGTGTGGATCACCCGTATGGAAGTGCCTAGGCTGTGTGAAAACTGATTTAAGCCCAATTTGTTCGTTTTTGGCCTATCTCTCGCTCCTTTTGCTATCCTAAGCTCTCCTGAGTATAAAACATGAAATTAAAGGATTAGGAGCATCGAATTCACTAAAACCAAGGAGAAATCATTCATAAATATGCCAAGCATGGGGTAAAAATATGTATAAATTACGGTTTATCATATTTTGATATTTATTAGTGTAATTCTTCTTTAGGCAAGGCCTTGTAAATGTACCTTAAGTCCAAACTACATTAACAACTTCCTGCTATAGACCGTATAAGCATTGATGTTGCTAGAGTAGCTCAAGAAAATCTCTTCATCACTTTTGGCATTGAACTTCCTTTTATATAACTCCCAATATCATAAAATGTAACAATTATTCCCCAAAACATGAAAGTATTTGACGATAAGCTTCATTCCTCTGCCATCCTTTTTTTTATTCCAATAAGACTCTATTGATTACATGAGCTACAATATTGATTGCTTCGACCTAGAATTTGTGAGAAACATTCTTATTGTTGAGCATTACTTGAGCCATATCTTTCATTGTTCGATTCTTTCTCTCTACCACACTGTTCTGCTTAGGTATTTTGGTAGTAAAAAACTCACATTTTTTTCCTTCATCATCATAATAAATAGAGAATTCTTCATTGTCAAATTCTCTACCATTATCGCTTTTAATAAGGTGTGATTTTTCCAATCAATTGGTCTTTTTTTGTTCTAATTCTAATGATTTTCTAATTAGTTGGACTTTTTTGTTCATCAACTTGTTGCTTAGCTTCTGAATTCAACAAAAGTTTCAAAATTTTCCCTCAATAACTTGACTTAGGTGTACCTCAAATAATCATTAGCAACACCAATACATAGTAGTTCATATGAAGCAATTCTAAGAGATTTGTAGTCTAGATAACTAGTTGCAATTAAGGATGTGACTTTGTATGTTGTTTTCCTTTGATGCAGTGTAACACCCTATACTCGATCTAATCTACCAGTCCATGTACTGAATGTCACAATCCACGTATAACTTAACTAAACTCCTTGACTATCCTATTTAAATATTTTAATTTCCACATTTAAAAAAAATTAACTTCATCCATAACCCACTTCAAACAAACTTTAGAATTATTACAAATTCACTATATTGGTAATCTCTGACATTATTCGCCATTTTGATTTAAGCTTACAACATTGATTCATCTAATTTAATTCTTGAGGTGTAGCTTATAAGGTGTTCCACTCTGTACACATGAATGAAAATCACACTCCTCCCAAAAATTAACGATGTCTGGCTTGGTCACTCCACTCGGTTCTCAAGTTAAAACTTTATCCTGCAAATAAGCAGTAAATTTGTAAGGTCAAATGAGCTTAATGAGAATTTGCAAGACAACATTCAGAAACAAAGTTTTAAGCAAAGATTTCAACTTCCTAATCATTCTTGGCCTTCCACAGATTTCATCGACGAGGTCAATGACTCCCCTTTTTTCCCGCAGCTTACTATTGGTGGACCTATCCTCTAACTGAGACATAAGTGTGTTATTTTATGGTAACAGTCCTCTAGTGATAAAGGCTTGATGCTGTTTGATCCTAACTTCCCTTACTACCTAACAAGCCTATCCTCCTCTTTTACTCACAACCTTGGATGTAAATTCCATTACCTACCATTAGTTGTCTTCCATTTACTTCATCAGATTTAGATCCTTGCCTTCCACTATTCTTGACGAATTATCCGCCCTATGTTAGTCCCTAGTGGACGCTTCTCCTGTTAGCCCCACGTGGTCTATCTGGCATTATTTAATCTTGATCAAACATCCTTCCTCTCTATAGGTTTATGATAAACTCTACCAATTAGACAGTTACGCTATCATTGCTCCCAAGTGAACCCCGACGGACTTACCCACCCAGGTTGTCTTTTACCCGAGGATCCCTTAAGCTTAGGTTTCGCTCTATCCTCCTATTTATACCCTCGACTTAGGTTTACTCACCAAAACCTACAGACTCATATATTCTTAATTACCTTTCTTATCTTCTTAATTTGGAAAATTCTTAAGACTATCCCATTAGATAAGTAATACTTGTCCTTTCGTGTTACTCTCCAAGTAGGTTATACGTCAGTCTTTCTCTTACCTTGTACTGTCATTTTCCTAGCCTAATTGTCACATTCCAAAATTTGGCCTAGAATAAATAGGAATAAAATTGAGTTTTTTAATTTTTAAAAAATAATTGGTTTCATAGTTAATCTATTGTTTTTCTTTTTAATATATCTAAGACCTCCCTTCTTTGGTTCTCTTCTTTCAGAAACAAAAATTTCATAAAGTTTCTCTATTAGAGTTGTGTGACCCAAATTCCTGTTAAAAATTAAATATAAGTGGCAAGATAGAATGATCTACAAGGGCGAAGGTCGATGTTTAACCTTAGTGCATTACTTCCTTTATTTGATGTTGATTCCGGTATAGGCTGCACATGTGAAATCCGTATAAATGTTTACTTCCTCTATTTGATGTTGATTAGAATAAGGTGTTTTAACCTTAGTGCATTATTTCTATTTGACTTTGATTAGAATAAGGTTTTAAATCTATAAATTGATGTAATCATCTCTCCTCTTGTATCATTCGAATTCGACAGTGTGAATTTTCTTCTCCTCTACCTATGGTTTTTTCCTGAAAGAGTTTCCACATAAAATTTTATGTGTTCTATTTTTTTTCTTTTCTTTGTGATACATTGCCATTATCTATGTTAAATTTCTCACATTTTCATTGGTTGTATTGAACTTCTTCATCATGGACCATGCGGAAGAAAGCTCCTTCAAGGTTGCATATTTGATAACCATTTGCTTGATGAGTTTTTGGTTTTCCAGTTTCAGAAAAGAATTTTCATTAGTATGATTTGCATTAATTGTGCATAGCTACTCCTTTTTTTCCAACACTATCTTATAAGCTAATTTCTAAGAAATCTTCATTGGTTTTATATCAGAATCAATGTAAGCTTCTGAATCAATTATGACTAGATTACTGACAGAAGTGGTGAAAACAACATAGTTGCTGACATGCTCCCCACCCTCATCTGAATTGTTAGAAAAGTCTTAATCACTCAATGTAACACAAAGGTATTTCTTTTTCTTCTTGAATGTGTCCAAAGTCATAACATTTATGACATTATATACCTTTCTTCTTCTCCTTGATAGATTTATCATTGATCATAACACATTTGTTTTTTATTTTTGGATTTTTTTTGCAACATCAAGCTTCTTGTACCTTCTAGGCATCTTCTTAAATTATTTTTAAAGTTTTGAGTAAGAAAACCCATTTTCTTTTTGAGTTCGTCAATAGTAGTGTTACTAGCAATTCTAGCTGTGGTTGCAACTTGAAGTGTTATGTTTTTCTCACCTTTCAATTTTTTCTTCTTGGATTCATTATGGATCATTTCAAATTCTTGTAATGACCCTATAAGTTCATTAATGCACATTCTATCTATAATTTGAGCCTCTCCAATTGATGTCACTTTGATGGCAAATCTCTCAAGTAGTGATCTAAGGACTTTTCTTACCAACTTTGAGTTTGAATATTCATTACGTGTGCTCAGTCCTGATTTGACAAGTCACATAGCTTGGCAAAAAAACTCACCAAAAGTTTCACTTTCCTACATTTTGAGTGTCTCAAATTTGGTGGTCAACATTTGCAACTTCAATTTTTTTACTGTGTTGGTTTCTTCATAGGTTATATTAAGAATTTCCCAAGCTTCTTTAGCTATTATATAGTTGGAGATCCTCTTGAATTCTTGACCATCAACTCTACAGAAAATGACATTCAAGGCCTTGGAATTTGCATTAGTCAACTTCTCTTCCTCACTAGTCCAAGTGAGCTCAAACTTAGAAGTTTTAACTCAAGAGACATTAGTTTTAGGAGGTTCCCATCTAGTGAGAACTGTGTGTCAAGCATTTTCATCTATTAACTTTATAAAAGCCTTCATCATTGTCTTCTAGTATGTGTAATTGGATCAATCCAACATAAGAGGTCGTGAAATTGATGAGCCTTCCACTATGAGAAAAAAACTCAACACTAAGATCACCACTTATTACGCCAAGTGTTAAGTCTGATATCAATTTAAAGAATTGGTTTTTGCGCACGACCAGTTAAAACTGAAACAACTAACAAGTGAAGAAAAGCAACACCAAAAGTTTGGTTATGCAATTTAGTTTCAACCTACACCTATAGGGATTAGCTTAGAGAGCTAATCTACGATTTTCAAACATGTACAAGTGGTGATTTAAGTTTACCACTCATCATGTAGCAACTTCATATTCATATTAAAATCTAGATCACTCTCCACTATATTTCCCCTTGAATAATTAACTAAAAAAATTAAGTTATCCACTTTGTGTTGTTCTTATAAAATACCCCACAAAATGATTTCTAATAGAATAGTGCTAAAATACAAATAAATTATAATACCAATTCTGACCAAAGTAGCATACAATATAACTGCAATTATCCTAATAATAATTGACCCCATTCAATGCTAAAATCCACCTCTATCCATCGCCATTAGAAAGTTGTCTAGTGCTTTATATTATATTAAAAAAATAAATGAAAAGAAAAACATTGCAACTTTTTTTAATTTTACCCCAATATACTTGATAATAAACCTTTACATGTAAATGATTAAATAATAATTAAGCATAGTAAACAACTTAGCCAACACACATGAAAAAATAAAATACAAAAATATCAAAAGTCAGAACCGATCGCGGACCAATGTCCCCTAAATCACCTTTTGAGTTGTTCTCCGACTTTAGTAACACAATTAACAGGATATTTGATGCGTGCATAAATTTTACTTCTCATATTTAAATAATAATATGATATTTTTTCATAATAAAACATTAAATAGTAAAGATCTTATAAATAATTATTAATAATTTTATTTAAACATTAATTGTAAATTAATTATAAATAAGTGTTAAAATCTTATAAATTAATTATCTTAGGCTTTAATTGCTTTTTTGAGAAATGCTCTGCAATGAATGCTGAGTTATGGAGCTTGTTGGATGGATTGCTTATCGCTCAGAAACAAGGTTATAATAAGGTCATCATTCATTCGGATAATCTCGAAAACGTTATATTGATCTGTGAGAGCAAGGTAGTGGTTTCAAAGAATGCTCTCATTAAGAGGATACAACAAATTCTGGCCTCGGAAGAAAATTGGTGCTTGAATTATGTCCCTAGGGAAATCAATCGGGTCGCTGACGCTTTGGCTAAAATGGCTTTGTCAAGTGGCAACTCCTTGCGTATTATCGAGTCTCCTCCTTTCAGGATTAAAGATATTTTGAAGGAAGAAAATTTTATTGATAATTCCCTCATGATTTGTCCTATGTAATCGCTGTTTCGTTTACCAAAAATAAATCTTAAACCTTAAACATGAGATCTAATCCTAAATCTTAAAATCCAAAATCTTAAATGCAAGAGTTATTAATATTTATATATAATAGTTACAATTAATGTTTAATTACATTTAAATAAAATTATTAGTATTTATTTAGAAGTCTTCCATACTTTTGTTTAATTTAATGATGATGTGCCATGCTAATATTTATTGATTGCATAAGACTTACACAATCGACAAAGTGTATCAAATATTATTGTGTTTATTAATATCACAAAGTTGTTTACTTAGATAATAAAATTATGGTTAAAATATGCCTATAATCCCTGTATTTTTTGAAAATTAGGAATTTAGTCCATTTACTTTTCAGATTTCAAAATTTAGGATTCAATTGCTAATAGTGTTAAAAATATTTTTTGTTAAATTTAGGTTAATTACAACATTTTTTTAATTCATGGCTACCAAGTGAGTAGGTTTTTTATTTCAAAATGTCACAGTAACAAATTTAACAAGAAAAAAATTAACAGTGTTAACAGTTAGACCTAAATTTTAAAATCTAAAAAGTAGAGTGATGAATTCCTAGAAATACAAGTACAATGACTAATTCTTAATTTTTAAAAAGTACAAGGACTATAAGCACATTTTAACCTAAAATTATATCAAAGTTAAAATAATATTAAGAATATTATCATTTAATTGATTTCATACATAATTCTTTTTAAAAAGTTATAAAGTGCCAATAAAAATAGTTTTGAAATCCTTTTGGAGCACTAGGAAATTTGAGAAACCATAAAAGAAAGGTTAAAATATGTTATTGGTCCTTGTACTTGTACAGAAATTGAGATATAATCTTTATACTTCAAAATTATTTATTCAATTTAAAAATTTAGTCTAATTTTAAATTTTAAAATTTTAAGTATAAGGACCAAATCTCAAAAATTGTCAAAGTATAGATAGTAACAACATATTCTAACCTAAAAGAAACTTGCCTTAGCTCATTGAAAGTTGTTTAAAAATAGAAAATGCTTCCAAAGTTAAGAGTATCAAAATGGTAATTAAGAAATTATGTCATTAAAGTATTATCAGCTAAATAACTTGTAATCATATATTCTCCCTTTCTTAGTTTTAATCTTATTACCATCCTTTTTCCTTGTATATAACATACTTTTAAGTATATGTATATATATAACTTTATTTGCGTTTAATTACATATATAAAATATATTTCAAATGTAGTAAGTTTTGATGTTAAATTTCGAATTCAAATCATTTCCTTTTTATAAATAAAAAAAATACGAAAGTTTGATTATAAAAAGCTAATAATACATATATGTTTAAACCCTAAAAGTAATTAATTTAGCAGTAAGTTATAAAGTTGTGCTAATTGGGTTTTCCATATCTAACCTTAAGAAGCTTGGGGCACCTAATTATGAAATACCAAAAATGAACAACAATATGTGTACCGACCACTAGGGTCCAAAAATAAAATGGTAATAACAACAATTTTGGGGGCTAAAATAGGAAAAGTGAAGAGCAAAGAATAGAAAAGTAGGATGACAATTTGGTGATTAAAGCCCAATTCCCAATCTATTTAGCACTTTTAGTATTGGCTCTTCCATATATTGAATGAATACATCACAAAATTAGCTAAAGAAAGTGTTTTTTTTTTTTTTTTTTTGTTCTTTAATATGGTCCACAAAACAAGACAATTGCTGCATTGCTTCTTCATGCCAAAATCAATGCTTCCCCAGCATCTTGTATATTTTACTTATTATATATATTCAACTTGGATTTTCCATTGAATTCCCTTTCTTTTGCACTTGATTATTTCAATACAAAATTCAAACTACTTCTAATAACCCCAATTTTATCTTTAATCTCAAAACTACCATAAAAATATCAGTTATGCTAAATTGCAATGTTTTTTAATCTCAATAAACCAAACATCTCACTATAATCTTTTCAAATAATTAATTTCCTTACCCTTAATATTTAAATTTAGTTTCGATGTTTAAATTGACACCTACCATTTTTTAGCTCAATCTGACACTTAAATCTGGCTTCAATGTTCACTTTCATACTTAAAGTTTTTTTTTCAATTTGATACTTGAGTTAATTTTTTTTTTGTCCTAGTTAAGTACATGTGTTTGGCTTCAACGTTAATTTAGTACCTAAACTTTTTTTCTTCAATTAAGTACTTATATTTTTTAACTAAAACACACATTTCAAAGATTTATTGAATTACATGATATAGTTTAATTTGATTATCAAATTAAAATTAAAAAAATCAAATAACAAGTTAAATATTAAAAGTCAAACTCAACTCTTATTTATTAACCAGATTTTTAACTCTTAGTATCACATAATTCTCTTTCCGTATATAATTATATACAATGACAATGTATTAAATATATACTCAATTTTAATGTTCAACTACGATAGAATTTGAAGTTCAAAATGAAAATACTCTCTAATTTAGACATGATACGAATAAAACAACATTAACCCCACATACGTAACTTCCATGATAAAATTTTAGGTATAATATAAATTTTGGTCCTTGAATTTAATAATTAAGTTTATTTTAGTATTTATATTTTTTAATCTATTTTGGTACCTGAATTTGACAACTACATTTATTTTGGTCATTGGACTTGAAAAATATAAAAATTTGATGATGTGACATTAAGATTGTGCCACATCATCATTTGAAAATTAAAAAATTTATATAAATTTTCAGGTGATGATGATGTGGTATAATGCTAGACCAACATTAACTAATTAATTAATTATTCATAAAAATTTAAAAATTATTAAATCGGTTCAACATGTTCAACTACTAATTTTTGTCCCACTTTTCGGTTCTATCAATTCAACCATTTTATTTAGACCAATATATCTATTGGTCGAATCAGTGAATCTAGTCATGTTTCCAAAAATACTTCACATTATTAACTTTTAATAAAATTCAAGTTCAAAGATTAAAACAAATATGATTGCAAAAGTAAAATATATATATATATATATAGATACTCGGATAAAAAATTATATTATCTCTAAATTTAAAGATGTATGATATTGGTGTTTATATTTTTAATATTTAATAAGTTTGTTCCAACAAAATATCTATAGGTTGTGTTGCATGAAAGTGGTGGCTGCAGTGTGCACGTCATGCATTTCTTTTATGATTTTATATTCCATTTTTTCGTGAAATCTGAGGGATCAAATCGTAGTGAAGCAAGTAGCTAGTAAAAGAATTGTAATAATTGAGATGACGTCAAAAAAAAATGGTAGGCAGGCAAAAGCAATGCAACATATCTGCTTCTTTATTTCTTTTTGGTTGAAGATCAGATATACATGCCATGGGGCACTCACTACTATCTTAATTAACCCTCATTTTAATCCCAACAATTTCCCCATGCATCTTTTTTTTTTTAGATTTAAATTATATTATATATATCATATATCATTAGTGTGATAAAAATAAATGGCATAAATTCATTGAATCAACAACAAATTATTTATTTAGTTTAATATATATTAATCAAAAATATTTCGATCCCATTAATGTCTATTAGTTAAGTGTTCACTTTTTAAAAATAGACTGAGTTTGAATTATTATTTTTTAAAAAAATTAATACAGATCGATTCTAACTGATTGAATCAGTAATTAAAAGGTTCATATCTACAATCCGATTTTTAAAACATGGGTAACAAGTTAATATTGTTAATGGTAATGTTGAACTGATAATAGAAAGCATAATCGATTTAATATTTTATTATATTTTTTATACAATGCCTATTTTTACCTATAAGCATTTCCTAACCTTTCAATTAGAAAAACGATTTAAATACGCTTGAATCAATGTCCTCTTAATTATTGCAATATCAACAATATCAACAGAACTAAAATTCAATTTGTAATAGATATCATTATTCATTCATATCCATTGAATAACAAACCGAAACATCATGTAATCTTCATCGTTCCGTGCCTGAATTTACGAAAAGTTAGAAGAAGATTTCAGACAAGCAAGCGAAAAATACGTCATGGCAAAAAAAAAAAAAAGGCTGTCTTTTTCTTTAGCAAATCTTTATATTATTTTTTTTCCTTTGCAAAGTTGAGATGATAAGATCACTCGGAAACATAAGCAAAAACTGCAAAAAAGGTTGTCTTTTTAATTTAATTTAATTTAATTTTTTTTCTGACCTTAAAGTGAAGCTTTCTTTCATCGGCCAGTTGCAGTGCATTTGTAAGCCAAGTCCATTTCTTTGTTTCAATTAAGTGGTAATGCATTTGCATCATCTTTTGTCCATTTCACCCTGAAATAATGCACTCAAAGTTATTTTCTTTATATCTCATTCATGGCTGTCAACATTATTTTGGGGATGACATCAGGCAAAGCTAATGATTTTTTTCTTTTGTCTTTTTATTAATTCAATAATCAAAAAGTGCATATAATTTAAAACCATATGTTCAACCAAAAACTTTGTCCGGTTCAAGCTGCTTTCTTTTTCTTTTTTTTTTTTGCAATATCAATTTCTCACATGGTAGACTTGATCGGTTGGTCGATCTTCAATTCGAATAGAATTAAAAATATAAGTGACATGAAACTCCATATTGACTAATCAAGGGAAATCTTAAAAGAATTACTTTTCGGGTGAAGTTAAATAGGTTCATATAATTTGATATCAAAGTTTATCTAGCACTGATTAATGGGTCATAATCCCTCTTTTTTGGTTTCTTCTATAGTGGAGTCGAAAAACAATGTGAGTCCCATATTGCTTTGGAAGGGTAAAGAGGTCTTAGAATTGAATGTTCTATATACAATGGAGTCGGAAAACTATGAGTTCCATGTTTATTAGGAAGGGCAAAGAGGTATAGTCAATATGTCCTTTAGTACGGTGGAGTTGAAAAGCGATGTGAATCAAGCCCTTAAAATGAGAAATCCTATTTTTAGCCCTTTAAATTTTATCAAAATTTAAGCTAGTTTAAGTTAAAATTACACTTTGACCCCTCAAAAATAATAAAATTTTGATTTAATCTTGTAAAAAATTAAAAAGATATAAACTATTAAAATGGTAATTTGAATTTTAGCTCTCGTAAAATATACAAATTTAATTCTGCCTCACTCTTCCCTCCTTGATAATTTTTCTAATTTTGCCCTTGATGTGAATCATATATTGGTTAGGAAGGGCAAAGAGGTCTTGGTTAATATGTTAGCCTTGTATTGGTTAGGTAGGGAGATCTTAAATGAGTTTCCTTTCGAATAGAGCTAAATAGGTTCATATCATTTGGTATCAAAGTCTATATTGCACTAACCAATGGTCCCTCTTCTTTGGTTTCTTGTATAGTGGAGTCGAAAAATAATGCGAGTCCTATATTGGTTAGGAAGGGTAAAGAGGTATTGGAATTTATATCTTCCACGTACAAGGGAGTCGGAAAAAAATTGTGAGTTTCATATTGATTAAGGAGGGCAAAGAGGTATTGGAATTTATATCTTCCACGTACAAGGGAGTCGGAAAACGATTGTGAGTTTCATATTGATTAAGGAGGGCAAAGAGGTCTTGGTCAATTCATTCTTTAATATAGTACAATTGGAAAATGATTGTGAGTTCCATATTGATTAGGGATGGCAAAGTGGTCTTGGTCAATACGTTCTTTAATATAGTAGAGTTGGAAAACGATGTGAGTCCCATATTGGTTAGGAAGGGAAAAAAGGTATTGCAATTGATATGTTTGAGTCGAAAAATGGAGTGAGTTCCATATCCATTAGGAAGGGAAAAAAGGTCTTGGTTGATATATTCTTTAATAAAATAGAGTTGGAAAATTGATGCGAGTCCCATATTAGTTAGGAAGAGTGAAGAGGTTGTATCACCTTAATACCTAACCCGATCTCGGGGTTCGAGCAACGGAATGTCACATTTGTTGTCGGGACAACTTTCGACATGAAATTTCATAATTAAATCAAACACACCATTATATAACATGCATACAATTAAATTAATCTAAACCGAGATTACAAGGGCCCAATTTTAATGTCTGAGCATGAAATAGGACAAAATTGCAAGATTTTAAATTTCATGGCAGGTATCAATGCCCTTAGGTAGGTAACGATACTGTTTTTAGCTTATATATTTTAAAAATACTTCATTTAAGTTACAAGTATTGATACCTGTCATCTGGTATCGATACCTATTTGATAAGTATTGATACCCATTTAAGTATCAATACCATTTTGGCATTCTATTTATTTGATAAATCGATTCAAATGGTCGAGTATCAATACCTATGCAAGGGTATTGATACTTTCTTGCCAAAATGGTCAAAAAACTTCCTTTTACATGCTCAATTCATGCCCAAACCGTATTAGTTCAAATAGTACCTCATAAACCTGTAAAAGAAACTAGCCAAATACATCAACAAATCATCCATTCATCCTATACCAAAACCATTTCATTTACTATGCCTTATTTAGTACCAAATAACTTCATTCAAATCTATCAAAACAAGCAATTCTACCTAGCATTTCAAGCTTTTCAATCAACAATACCTCTTTCAACATTACATATTAATTCCGACCCAAAAATGACCATTTCATATTTGTCAAGCTTAAACACATTCATAACAATGCAAGCATACCAATCATTCTGTTAGAGTTGTGTGACTCGAATCCTGTTTGATCCGTCTTGAAAAGTTTGAGGTGCAACTCACTTGTTAAAGAAATAAAATAGAATGGCAAAATTGATGATCTATAGGGGCGAAAGACCATGCTGCACAAGTTGAATCCATGTAGGACTATACTTTTTCTATTAGACATTGATTATAATAGGGTTGTTTAACCCTTAAAACGTGTGTAATCGAAAACCTCTTGTATTGTAGTTTTTCTACATTAGTGAATTTCTCCTCTTTTGCTAATAGTTTTTCTCGATAAGGGGTTTTCACGTAAAATTTGTGTGTTCTTATTTTTCTTTCTTATTGATTTGCTATCATTCCTACTGTCATTATCGACATATAGTATAACACATTCCAACCTATCTATTCATAGTATAACATTTAGTATTCATTCAAGTTATTGAGTGTATTTACCTAATTCACACATCATAAACATAATAATATATACACATGATTCAAACCATTACCAAAATCATGCCAACATATATACAAAGTACATCAAAATGCCAATTCATCATTCAAAATTAGCATCATATAAACATAAGACTCCCTTAGGTGTATGCCCTTAACTGGCAAAAGGAAATTCACCGAGATTGTTGAGTTTGAGATTTTTTATGGATGCTAAAAATCGATGCTCGATAGTCCAAATAACACCTAACCTGCACACGAAAAATAAAATCGTACACTGAGTATAAACTCAATAATATTTTGATAACTAATATTATAACATAACATAAATTATGCAAAGAAATAAATCAAAGATTGAATGTTCATATGCAAATTAATATGTCAAATTATACCATTTCTTCATATGCATTAACTTAGTCATATTGAAATTGCTATCATAAGAACATAAATCATTTCATATCGCATTTGAAGTTATACCGAATGGTTGTCACATTTTCATTTCAAATTCCTGACCTTACAAGTTCGATAAGCATGGTCAATCATCATTTCAATTCAATGCTACCATTTCATCAATCAATAATCAATTCATAAATGTAAAGCAAGATTCATCTCAATACAACTTCAATTTCACATTTATAACAATACACAGTTTTTCTAAATCTATTCAATTTAATCTTTATTGTGAACAACCAATCGAATTGAATCAATTTCACTCAATTTATCATTTCTAACTCACCTTATGATCTTACCATACAAAATAGTTCATAATGCAGCAATTGAAGTGATTCGGGTTATAAAAATACAAACCGTAAATTCCAAGTTACTCGTCGATGACTTTATCTTTTCCCTTCTTTTTCAAAGAATTCGGGTCGATATTAGCTATTAAAGCTTCAAAAATCAAAACCCCATAGCTGAAACTTCCTTCTCCCTCACTTCTTTGTCTTTTTCATTTCAATAGTTTAATTTATTATTTCTTTCTTTTATTATTTTTTATCAAAATTTTAATGAGATAAGCGAACTTACCGCCCACTATACATATTAAATGGTATAATTGCCATTTAATCCTTAATCCATGTTTCTAATTTAAAAATCTATAGTAAATGAACTTTACCACTTTTATAATTTAATCTAGGTACCTTAATTAATCACTAATTCAGAAAAATTTACATATCCAAAATTTAATTCACCTATAATACAACTTTGTAAATATTTAATAAAAATAATGATGATCTCGGTTTATGGAAACGGGGTACCGAAATTGTATTTTCTGACACCACTGACTTTCGAGTCGTTACAAAGATACTGAATTTAATATGTTCTATGTACAATGGAGTCAGAAAACAATGTGAGTTCCATATTGATTAGGATGGGAAAAGAGGTCTTGGTTGAAATGTTCTTTAATACAATGGACTCGAAAAATGATGCGAGTCTCATATTGGTTAGGAAAGGCAAAGATGTATTGGAATTTATATGCTCTACATAGAATGGAATCGAAAAACGATTTGAGTTCCATATTGATTAGGAAGGCATAGAGGCCTAGTTGATATGTTCATTGGAGTCAGAAAGTGATGTAAGGTCTATATTAGTTAGGAAGTGCAAAGAGGTATTGAACATGATATGTTCTATGTACAGTGGAGTCAAAAAATGATGTGACAAGTTCCATATTGGTTTGGAAGGCAAAGCAGTCTTAGTTGATTTGTTTAATGGAGTCGGAAAGCAATGTTGGTCCTATATTGGTTAGGAAGGACAAAGAGGTCTTGGAATATATATGTTCTATGTATAATGGAGTCAGAAAATTATGTGAATTCCATATTGATTAGGAAGGGCAAAGAGATTTTGGAATTGATATGTTCTATATACAATTAGACCTGTTCATGAGTTTGGCCATCTAGCCCCGCTCGGCCCGAAGGCTTGCCCGAAATATAGGAAGGTTTGGCCAAAAATATAAGCCTAAAAAATGGGCTTGGACAAAAAGATAAGGCCCGTTTAAAAAACGGGTCGGCCTTGGGCAAGGCATTTTTGGCCCAGGCCCGACTCAAATTCACTAAAGGACAAAAAAATCTATTTTTTAAAATATTATTTTCTTATTGTTTTCTCCTATTTTGCTACAATTTTACTATTATGTTGCTACTATTTTATTGTTATTGTTTAGAGATTGTATAAAACTTATTTTATTGTTAATTTTGTTATTATTTTAAAGACATTGGTTAATTTTGTTATTATTTTAGAGGCATTTGCTTGTTAAGTTGCATATCTATCTTAGTGTTATTTAAGTATACATATTTTTTAAAAGTTATTTTCAATTTGTTGAAAAATATTTATTTTGATGTTTTTAGTATTTTTTATGTATTATATGTATTTTAAAATTATATAAAAATAATATGGGCGGGTCGGGTCGAGCTCAGATTTTAACATGTTTATCCGGGTCAGGCTTAGGCAAACTTTTAGGCTCATTTTTCGGGTCGGGCCAGGCCCGGGCATAACAAATGGGCTTAAATTTTTAGTTGAGCTCGGCCCGGCCCAGCCCATGCACACCTCTACGTACAATAGAATCGAAAAATAATGTGAGTTTCATATTGAGTAGGAAGGACAAGAGGTCGATATGTTCTTTAATATAGTGGAATCGGAAAATGATGTGAGTCCTATATTGATTAAGAAGCGCAATGAAGTCTTGGTCGATAATATGTTTTTATAGATCTCTCTTGAGCTAGCTTTTGAGATGAAAGTTAAACTGGTCCTTGGACCATACATACCAACTAGCTTAACAATGGAAATCAAACTTTTACGTGTTTAACATGATTACTATGCAAAATCATATGATAAAAAGGTATTAAAGTGAATGAATCTTGAATGAATGCTTTATAAAAATGTATGGAGAGAAAATAATACTGTAAAGGAGGCTTCAGCGCAGCCTATACTTTGATCAACCAAACCTTTTTATGTTAATTGCACTACCAATTTCTCACATGCTCATTTCGATCAGTCCCCATACGATGATAATGCCACATTGATGCTAGTTGTTAGCCCACCTATATAAATCAAACTTAGCTTGATGGATTATTTTCACTGAGCATCCCCAAACTATCATCTGAATTTTAAATTGGTATTCACATTTTAAAACTTTATGATTGAATCTTTAAAGCATTAGTATTCTACCAATGAAGTCCTTTCATCAGCCTAATCATTAGTGACATTGTCTTCAGGAGACGAGTCCAATTTTTTTTGGGGGAGGTAGAATTGAATAATAAAATTTATAATATATTAGTTTATGATTTCATCATTTTGGAAATGATTAAACATAATTTTCTTCATATTTTTTTGGAGAGGGGGGCAAAGTCCATTTTTACCATAAGTTAATTTTTAATTTAATCATCTTATAGGGACTTATATTAATTTTTAATTTAATCATCTTATAGGGACTTAAACAGTCTATCCCCTCAGATTCATCCCCGATTATCTTTCTTTTTAACAAATTGAATGTAAGTTGCCGATGCAGTGGATACACACATGTTTTAAATATGCTTCACATAGTATTTTAACTGTCATTTAATGACCAAGCTTATGGAAAAACTTAAATGATACAATACTAATACTCTTAGAACTTCATTTAAATTTTTTAAAGTTCAAAAACGAATTCAAAATCTAAATCACAGTCCCTAACATATAATTGACCAAAATTGTATGAAAAAGATGTACTAAAATGAATGGCATAAAATGAAGGAATTATGTGAATGAAGCTTTACATGAACGTATGGAGAGGAAACAATACTGAAAAGCAAACTTACAACTCAGCCTATACTTTGTTGATGATAACGTTAAGATTTCACCTAACTACTGGAAATAATGATTAGAAAGTACTGCATTAATTAAACTTTGTTAATGTATTGTACATGTTCAATTACTTGAACTTGTTTTCCTCAAAGGACAATGTTTCCTTGGCTGAAACACCAATGGACAATGGCCATTAGTTTTTTTTTTTGAGCTTGACAATGGCCATTAGTTACTTGCCAGTCAAAGGGGATGAATTCTACAATTTCCAGCAAATTATAAGAATGAGAGCACTACATTTTCTTAGATAAAAAAAAGTGTAAATTAAACTAACATATTTTATTTAAATTCTAATCCGAGGGCGGGATCAGGGCGAATCTAGAGGCGGATAGAGGCTCAGGCCCTTAAAATGGAAAAAAATTTATTTTGATTTTTTAAAATTTTAAATTAATAAAGGTAAAATTGTACTTTATTCCCCTTAAAAATGATAAAATTTTTATTTAACCCTTTAAAAATTACATTTTTACTATCGTAAAAATTACAATTTAATTTTGGCCCGTAAAAAATTTTTCTAACTTTGACCCTATGTGGGATATTGTTAATTTTAATTTTTTAATTTTTCCCATAAATTTTGAAGGGTTTTAAAGGACCATATTTCTTTATCCATACATGAAAATGTGACCAATATGAATATGGTGCGTAAACACTCGAAGAAAAAAGAGCCAAAGATGGTTGTAGATTACAATTAACAGCAAGTAATATATGAAAGTTCAATAGCAGTGCCACAAACATGTTTTAACTGCTTTGATTGCTAGCAGATTTTATTTTATCGTCGTAGTTAGTGCAATAATTTTCGCATTCATTATTATATTTATCTAAACTGATTAGTTTATAAAATTACCACATTATTCATTTTCTATAAGCATTTTAGGGAGAGCTATGGAAAACATGGCCAATCAATTTCGACAACGAAAACTTCGATACTATGTTAATCATGTTTAAATTTATTGTGTAATACATATTAAAACTTATATTTTATGTTATATGTTCACAAGTATGAAATGGATAGAAAAGTGTGACAAGTAAAGGTGGTGAATGAATGAGTAAGAGAATGTATTTTAGGATTTGTTGAAAATTGGCCAAATCATGCTGCTGTTATGTTTTATGTTTTTGTTGAAGTGCATGCAGTCTATTTACATATTGCAGTAGTTTATAATTTAGTTGCAATGTAATTTAGTTTAGTGGAAAATAAACAAATTTAATGACAATTTGATGTATTTAGATAGTGAATAATGTGTTTAGTAAATTTGTTTTAGTGTACAAATAAGGTTTCACAACTTGTAGATTAATTAATGGTGTTAATTATGTTTGGTAAGATAATTATCTATAAAAATCATATATTGCTATAATAATGGTAATGAAAATTTGTATTTTCATTCCTTGCTGCACGTTTGTAAGCAAGTAAATTGTTTCATACTGGTTGCTGCTTTGTTCTGTGCGCCAACAGGATTTCCCAACCAAAATGTAAGCATGAGTTGTAAACCTTAAACCAGTTGGTGGGCGACACATCATAAAGAGGGACCAATCCATTGGTAATTTCTTTAGTTACTAGGAAAGTCTATTTATCATAAAAAACAAAAGCAATTAGCATATCTCTAAATGTAAAAGATCTCTCTAAAAGCCTTAAAAAAATAACAAAACCCAATTATATTTAGTGAATTTAATTATTACATTTTATAAAGAGCTTTTTAAAAACATGTTATCATCACAACTTATACGATTAGTCATGGTTAGATTAGTATAATGTCATTTTTGGCCTTTCTTAAAATTAACAATTCAATTTAATCCCTTTAACTAAATATAAATATTATATATTTGGTCCGTCCTAGAAACTAATAATTCAATTTAAGTCATTTATCTTTCCATTTCTTTTCTTTTGCCCAAATTTTTTTCAATTTCATCTTTACCCTCAAAACTTTTTTTTTTTAATTCTTATCTTTTTTCGGTAAAAGTATCATGAAACTTTGTACTAGAAGTTAGATTGCATTTTGGCTTTTATACTAAAAAATGGACAAATTTCCTTGTACATTACATTAAAAAGCAAACTGGTCCTTCATTCATTTTTATTGTTAAAAACTAGTCCATATACGTTAACAAGATGTACGCGTGGCATGCCACGTGTCACTGTCTGGTTATTCTATCAGCGACGTCAGTTTTTAACCGTATAAATGGATGAATTTTTTAAAAGAAATGATTTGTTTGCTTTTTAATATAATGTACAGGAACTAATTTGTCCATTTTTTGAGTAAATGGGACAAAAAATGAAATGATTAATTTGCTCTTTAATCTAACGTATAAGAATTAATTTATCCATTTTTTGAGTAGATGAAATAAAATATAATGTAACTCCTAGCAGGGAGACTTCGATAATATTTTTACCCACTTTGTTCATATTATTCTTATTGCAAACTTGACATCTCCTCCTTGTGTTTCAGAATAATTAACCCCACACCTCGGCACCTTCGTTTCCATCACTATAAATATTGACATCCTAGAGATAGCTTCGCAGCTCATTCCAACTGAGATAGATCATTGGAGCCTCACTTCACAATATATTTTACACTTTCTCTTTCAGAAAGAGAGAGGCAAAGAGAAAAAAGAGAGAGGGTATTACATATATTCATCTAATACAAATAAAGATGGCTCTTCACCTTTCTTGGGTTTCCGTTTTTGGCGATCTCGGTACTGAAATATATATTCATATGCCCTTCTTGTTTGCATATTATAATATTCACTAACATTACGTTATATTGTTTTTAGGCGTCATTATTTCATTTATGGTCGCCTTTTCTCCCTTGTAAGTCCCTATATTTTTTGGTATAATTTCATGAACTTTCTCTATATAAAGTTTGCCTTGTCAGTGGAGAAGGTGATGTAATTTTTTGCAGGCCAGCATTTTATCAAATCTATAAGAAGAAAACATCAGAAGGATTCCAATCATTACCCTATGTGACATCGCTGTTCAGTGCCATGCTTTGGATTTACTATGCACTTCTTAAGAAGAATGAAATGCATCTAATTATCATCAACATTTTCTGCTGTTTCATTCAAAGCTTTTACATTGTCACTTACTTTTACTACGGTCGAAAGAAGGAAAAGGTAATTTCTAGGTAAAAGTATTGTGGAGCATTATATTAGGAGTAGGATGGCATTTTGTCCCCTTTACTCAAAAGATGGGCAAATTAGTTTTTGTAAGTTTGATTAAAGAGTAAACTAGTCTTTTTGTTACAAATTTCATCCATTTCTACTATTAAAAATAGATATCTACGGATATCCAATTCGAAATTTGCGGATTCGGATATTAAAATTACTATCCGCTGTGGATTTGAAGTGGATGCAGATATTTGCGGGTATCCAACTCCGCTTAGCTGGTTACGAAATATTTAATATTTTTTATATTTTGTAACCAATGCGGATTCGGATAGTTCAACATTTGCAGATATCCGACCTGTTGTCATCTCTTAACATGAGGTACTACATGTATCATGCCATGTGACACTATCTGGTTATTTCGTTAGCTATGTCAATTTTTATCCGAACAAATAAACAAAATACAATTTAACTTCTAGTAAAGAGCTTCCTTAATACTTTGACCTAATTTCTAAAAAACAAAACCCTATTTATACATCTTACATGAAGTTCATCATCAATATTATTTTGTGAATCTAATTCGCTTCCAAATGGTGGAAAATTTTCAGCTCGAGGCTGTGAAGCTTATGCTCCTAATCAATGTTTTCGGGTCCGGACTTATCTTTTTCTCCACTTACTTCCTTCATAACCCAAAGACCCGTCTCTGTATTCTCGGATACATTTGCCTGGGGTTCTCTGCGAGTACGTACGCGGCACCACTTGCTATCGTGGTGAGTATCGTTGTCTCAACTTTGAAATTGAATATCACTTTCGATCCCAATAGGATTATATTTAAACAGTAAATTCTTTGTTTTTTCTTGCAGAGAAAGGTCATAAAAACAAAGAGTGTTGAGTTCATGCCGTTTACTTTATCAGTGTTCCTTACCATACAAGCAGTGATGTGGTTCTTCTATGGCCTTTTGAAGAAGGATATCAACATTGCGGTAAATTACTTCATTCATGCAATAACCTTTTTGAATTGGTTAAATTGCTTGGAACTCCTTGTACTATAACATTTTGAGCAAATTGGTCCCTCTACTATAAAACTCAATAGTTTAGTCTTTACCTTTTTTAATTACCATATCAATAATAATTAAACTTCATTATTTCTTCTTGAAAAATCAGGGACCAAACATACTAGGGTTTATCTTTGGGATCCTTCAAATGATACTTTATGCAATCTACAAGAACCACCCAAAGAAAATGGTGGTGGAAGATCCAAAGCTTCAATTATCAGACCAGCTCGAGTCGGTCGTGTCTTCGGACGTAAACACAACGGCTCCTCAACCGAAAGACAAAGGCTACAATAATGGAGGGGGAGGAGGAGGAGATGTTGAAGCTCAAAATATAAAGAAAAACACTTTAGATGCTTCACAGAAAGTTTAATAATTGGATGAAAGGGAAAAAAGAGTTATACAAATGGACAATTGACAAGAGATGCCATAAAGGACGGTCAATGTATGATTAAATTACATATAGTTTTTGTTTTTATGGAAAATGTGGTCAAAAACCATGCAAAATAATGTGTGTGGTGTAATTTCTGCCCTCTCAGTGTAATCTTTTTCTCTCCATTTCTCTCTTGACTATATCAATCAATAATGAGTGTATAATGTTTTTCTTTTTCTTTTTTTACTTTTATTACTGTAACGTTTAATATATGTTTTTATAATTACCATTGTTGATGTCGTTTTAATGAGCTGAGTATGGGTTGCTATGTGCAGAAGGAATCTGAAAAACAAAAAAAAAAAAAAAAAAAAAACAACGAAGGAAAAGAGGTTTGCATGCATGGTTTTGCGAATCTCATGGTTATCCCATTTTATTCCTTTTCTTGATTGGATATCAACAATAGTTCCCAACCAAGTAGATTTGTAATATGACCTCTGAAAGGCTAACAATAACTGCTGTTGTAGTGAGTAGTAGTTTTTATCAGTCAGGTCGGGTTGGATTCGTATCGGATCTAAGTATGGTATTAGTATATTTTATACTAGTTCAAATTTGGTCTGATCTGAAATATGAATCTAAAATTTTATTCAAACTCACCTATATTTACAAAAAAGTAACTCAAGCCTATTTTAAACTCAGCCATATTATTTTTTTAAATTTTTTATATTATATTATTTTTATATTTAATAATTTTATATTTTTGGTTATTGAAATTTCTTATACAGTTATCTTTACATTATTTTAATATTTACATTAGTAATATATATTTAGTATAGGCTTTTTAATGTGTTATAAATTACATAATATATAAAAATATTATAATATAAAATATTACTTAAAATTAGCCGAGCCGAGTTCAGAGCTTGAATGTTCAAGCTCAAATCTGATCCATGTTTTAAATGGGCTTATATTTTTACCCAGAACTATTTTTTTGGCTTAATATTTTTATCTAAATTCTTCCAAATTTTAAGCGAACCTTCAAGACTAGATGAATAGCCCGACTCATTAATAAGTCTAGTAATGAGATTTTTGTAAAAACTCCACCCATTTGGGGGTTATCATACCATGATTGAAGAAAGAGGTGAAAATACGAAGCTTTTAATGTTCAAAGATCAAGATAACTGGTGTTGTCACATATTTAAATGTGCGTCTTGATTTTGCAATTATATGCTCTTTCTGCAAATTTTGCTTCTCTTTTATTGTTCATTCCAATGGAGGATTTCTTTAAAGAAAGCTCCTTTAATGAGTTCTTGAAATATTTCTGAGATTATTACACAGGTTAGATTTTCTTTTCTTTGGTTGATTTGTAGCATTTTCTTCTTCTTCTTTTTTCTTTTTTGTAGTATTTTTTTGTTATAGTTCCTTTTCTGAGTTTGAAAAACAATGAGAAGCGTAACGCAAAGAGGTACTACCAGGGGTTAATCTCCAGCTGCAGCATCAGATGCTATTCCTCGCTCTGTAGACATGGAGTCCATGAGATTACTTTTAAAAGATTTAGGACTTCCTTCAAATGTTGGTGAAGAAATCTTGGTTTATGGTAGGGATTGTCAAAGAAATCCTAAGAGATTACAGTGACATGTTGAGACTACATAAGCAAAGTGTTTGAAGTAGTGTAACCTAGTCATGTAAATTTGCCATGTAAGATGTTGTAATTGTGTTTAATGTTATGTTAGCTGAAGTTGATGTATAGCATGCAAATTGGATAAAAAGCTCAACTTGTGAGTTACGCATAGGTTCGAGGGAATCGAGAGTGTTTTGAGAAGTTAAGCAACAGAGCTTCAGGGTTCTAACCTAATATTTTACTTTTGTTAGGACTTTTTGTTAAGTTTTGGGCATGAATGTAGGCATAAGAGGTTAATTTGCATGTCGGTTTCTTATCTTACGTTGTAGCCAAGGAAGCAATTATGGAAGCATTCAAGAACAACAAAGAATGTAGGCATAAGAGGTTAATTTGCATGTCGGTTTCTTATCTTACGTTGTAGCCAAGGAAGCAATTATGGAAGCATTCAAGAACAACAAAGAGAAATACAAATAAGTATTCAAAATCATTTATACAAGGGTAAGCAAGGACTTTGCCCCCTAAAATTTAGAAATTGCAATTCTAACTCTCTATAAATGATCAAATTATAAATTAACATAAGGGAAAATTATGCTTTGGCGCCCAAAAAGTGAAATACATTCTATTTAGTCCCTTCAAAAATGATAAAATCATAAATTAACACATGATTAAATCTATATTTGACATCTCAAAAATTTGTAATTCAATTTTGACCCCTTAAAAAAATTTCTAGATTCACCCCTGATGCTAGTAATCAAATGCTAGCTTGAATTATACGTAAAGCTGTATAGACTCTACGTAAAGACAAAATGTACACCAATTTGTAAGGAGAAATGCTTCTGTATAAATGCAATCTATTACTAATAAAAGGCCTTTTCATGTAGGCAATGAAAGCTTTTTCAACTTTCACGCATTGCAGTTCAATAAAGCTGAGGTTGTAAACAAGCTTTAAAAGCCGATAATTATCTCATACATTAGCATCGATACAAAGTTTCATGAGAAATACAGACTCTAAAGTAAGAGGCAATGACCACAAATCTTAATCTGAAAAGCTGACAACAAAAGAACCATTGATTCCCTAGCTAAATGGCTACTCATTCAATAGGAAAGTGAGAACAGGATTGGACAAAGTACCTTAAATCTTGCTAAGAACTTTCTCAGCTGCTGCAATGGTCTTTTGGATGTCTTCCTGAGTATGTGCCAAGCTTGTAAATCCAGCTTCGAACTGTGAAGGTGCCAAGTATACACCTTCCTCCAGCATTCCCCTATAAAACCTGGCAAATTTTGCCGTATCACTCTTCTTTGCATCGTCAAAGTTGTAAACAGGTCCTTCTGTGAAGAAAAATCCAAACATCCCATTGATATACCCCCCACAGATTGCGTGTCCTGTCTTTTTTCCAGCATCTAAAATGCCTTGAACAAGTTGTCCGGTGATCTTATCCAAGTATTCGTATGTTCCTGGCTCTTTCAACCGCTTAAGGGTCTGTATCCCGGCTGTCATCGCCAATGGGTTCCCACTCAAGGTCCCAGCCTGGTACATTGGCCCTGCTGGTGCCACCATCTCCATGATCTCCCTCCTTCCTCCATATGCACCAACAGGAAGACCACCACCAATTATCTTCCCTAGGGTTGTTAAATCAGGAGTAATCCCAAAATATTCCTGTGCCCCGCCATAGGACAAGCGAAATCCGGTCATCACTTCATCAAATATGAGGAGAGTGCCATTTTCCTTGGTTAAGCGTTGTAGAGCCTCAAGGAAGTCAGGTTTAGGCGGAATGAAGCCAGAGTTCCCAACAACAGGTTCAAGAATAACCGCCGCAAGTTCCCCTTTGTTACTGTTAAATAGATTCTCAACAGCCGATATATCATTGTAAGGGGCAGTTAGAGTTTCGAATGTAGCTGCTTTGGGAACACCAGGAGAGTCAGGAAGCCCTAAAGTAGCGACTCCACTACCTGCCTTGACAAGAAATGGATCGGCATGGCCATGATAACAACCCTCAAATTTAATGATCTTCTCTCGGCCAGTAAAAGCACGGGCAAGACGGAGCACACCCATGCATGCTTCTGTACCAGAGTTTACAAATCGAACCATTTCAATGCTAGGAACAGCAGAGATGACCATATCTGCTAGAACATTCTCAAGAAGACAAGGAGCACCAAAGCTTGTTCCTTTCTTCATAGTTTCAGCCAAAGCAGCAAGGACCTGCAGATATAAGCAAAGCGATGGAGAATTATTAGTCATCTCCATTACACACCTAACAACTCTAGGTAGAGATAGTGCATCATTGCATCTCACATAAAAGAACATCGCCAAACCACTTTATCATGAAGAAGTGCACAAACATTGACCTTACGCCATTTGTCATTGAAAGACAAGGAACTATGTAAGATGCTCGTTGCTCGGGATGTTAAAACACTAAAATGAAAACAAGCAAGGTAGATTTAGATGAAAAGAAGAAAAAACCTAACCTCATCATCTGCATGACCAATTATAGCCGGACCCCAGGAGCCAACATAGTCGATATACTCATTACCATCTATGTCCCACATATGAGAACCTTTAACAGAATCAATCACAATCGGTTGTCCACCAACGGATTTAAAGGCACGGACAGGAGAATTTACACCTCCAGGCATCAAATTCTGCCCCCGAAAGAAAAATGCTCTTAGAGGAGTCAATGGAAAAATATACTCAAAATAAGATATAAAAGGGTAAATGAAAAGATAGTGACATAACAATAGAAACTAAAAACTGCCACTATAGCTACAAATCTATAAGGTATCCATAATTAAAACCAATGATACTTCTCAATACAATTATATAAAGTTAACATGGTAAGCTTCATCAAAGGAGTAACCATCCAATTAGATATACATTTTACATATTATTTTAGTGATAAGCAAGGAGTTTTTACAATGTCAAAAGCATAATAGTTCCTTCAAAGCCTGCTCAAAGTCTCAATATGAAGCTATATGTTTTTTTTTTTCTTTCTTTTTGAAAGTTTCACTAGTACAAAGACAATACAATGACAAACTACAATGGAGAATCCAACCAATACAATGCACAGATGAAAAAGACCGGACAAAAGCTGGATTAATCCAAGCATACACACAGAGTGGGAGAGAGACCCACAGATTGTAATTGCAGATAGTGGGACTCGAACCCGGCCCTCAAAGGTCAGGGGCCTACTGTGCCCAGGTCTAAGCTATAAGTACTAATATATGATATTAAGGCCAATTGGGTCAAATCTTTAAAAATATTTGATCAGCAATCTAACATACTAAACTTCCTATCAATTCCTTTAGCCCAAACAGAGTACAAAGAAATCAAGGTGGAATCTTTTATTCATTTTCATCCATGCCATAACAAACCCAGATCGAGAAATCAATCAAATGAGATGAATTTTTTTTAAATAGTAATAAAAGGACAGAACTGAGAGAATTACCTTGGCAGCATTGAAAGCTTCTTCAGATTTTTGAAGGGTATAATTCTTCTTTTTATCTTCAACTGAAACAGTCATCTTAACACGAAAACCAGAGGATTGTGAAGAATGAAGTGATTTAGAAAGGTTGGAAGAACAAGAAAGACCTAACCCAATTCCAATTCCACCTATTGAGGCCGCCATTTTTTCTATCTGTATTTGTTTCTCAGTGATCTTCTAGGCAAGTCTCAAGAAGAAGAAGAAGAAGATAAGAAAATGGTAAAATTGTAAGAAAGACTAGCCAATAGGCTATAGATTAGCCACCGAGCAGTCTACCCCATTGTTTTTGTCAACTTCTGGGTTTATAATATGGCTGGGTTGTGAGTGTATAGGATACAGACTAAACCGTTTTGGGTGGACCAATAATCAAATTATGTTTTAATGCATGAAAATGTCCCAGTTCTAGGTGGAAAGCCCAAAAATGGACACAGGCCCACTACAACCTATTCTAGCCTTACAATCCCACCTCTTGGTCTATCAGCATTACATATCCACCCCAAAACTCACTTCTTGAGTTCGACAGTTCTGTTGGTGGCCATTTGTTTATGTCAAGGTTGTATGAATCTACTGAAAAAGTATAAAAAGACACTTTTAGGTTAGAATTACAGGGATAATCCAGTTCGTAACGTGTAAGTTAGATGTGTAAACGTGCACGTTCATCAGTATAAATATTTTTCTGTTCTTTTTTTTTTTTTACAGTTGTTCTTGTTCTCGAAGTGTAATAATTTATGCGATGTATTTATGTTTTTGCCATTAACATGATTTTGAGGGAACCTCTCTTTGCTTTTGACACCTTCGACAGGAAGTTAGAGGGAAGAAGAATATAATAACACTGGTGAAAGTAGGTATTGATAACTTGTTGAGATACATCCTTTCTCTAATTTTTTTTACAAAAAAAAAAAAAAGGACTTGCTGTTCAACCCACTAAGCAGCACTGTTTATGGCGTATGAGTTTGTAGAGATTTAAGTCAATTGCAAATGTATTTTTTTTTTTAAATCTCATGAATTTTTTTTGAAAATGATTCGCTTTGCTTTATTATAGACATTGGAAAGGGGAAAAAACAATACAACCCAAACAAAAGAGAAGCCCCAATCGGAGCTAAAGAAAAGGAAACAGCAAAACACAACAAAGAAATCAAACCACGAAAAAATCCCAAATCAGCAACAAAAATTAACCTGAAACCCTAAAAACGAAAACAACCCCAGCCCCCGACCTTCAGCTCGGCAAAACGACCAATCCTCCCCACCAGAAAGCAACTTGAGTAGGAACGGAAACGGAGGGGACCCTAATCCCAAACATATGTAGAGTCTCGATCCCAAAATAGACCCACAATCGCCGGAAATCACGGAGGGTCCAGCCACCGTCGGTCCGCAGCAACTATTTCACAAACATCTGGAGGAGCATCTTCAACCCAGAAGCAACTCATGAATTTGAATCATAGTGGCAAAAATATATACATTGAAAAAATCTAGCTTTAAACATGATATGCATGAGACAAAGCAATTATTATAAATTCGATAATTAATAAATGTTAATAAAATAAAGTAATAGAATCATAGAGATATTATTATTTATGTGATATATTGTTAGACCACTTTTTTTTTTATTGTTATATTGATCATCTTCATCTTCAGATTATATGTGTTTTATAATAAAAGAACCATCCATTTTATTCAATTTTCGATTCTAACCATTGAATTTGAGTCCTGGATTTCGCATCACATAATCATAGAGATATAATTCATGTTTCATGATGTTATCATGTTCTACTTACACAATTAATAAGAAAAATATACAATATGCATATAATTTTTAATGATAAAATATTCGGACATAAATTTAAAATTTCAAAATATACATATATTCATTCCCAACACTCATGTCATTTAACTCGAATAACATGGCAACTACCTACCTAGATGGCAAATAAGTCACTAAGACTAACCAAAACCAAAACATGTAAAGGTGTGAATCTATTGAGCTGTCCCCTAAGCCAATGTTACAAAAATGAATTGCCATTGATCCAAACCCAAAACCAAAACGCACCAAAAAATACGGGTAAGGGGAAGTCTGTCGTTACCAGAAAATAATGTTGATCGGCTATCGAAGTACGGGAGATTTCATCTTCTCCAGCAACTTAATCTTGTCAAGCAATTCTTGTATGGTATTAGATGCTTCCTACAATGCCAACCATTATCAAACATTGATGGGTTGTTCCAAAGAGGAGAAACGAAAACGAAATCAGGTGACAGAAAATAAAGATTCGGTAAATGTAAGAAAAAGTTCGAATATGAAAGTGTTTTTAGAAAGATTGTCAATACTGACACTAGTACATATTTTTTAGATAACTTTTACTAATGGATACGGGCTGGTACATGTCAGCATCGACCCAGATCTACTGAAATTTTGATCAAAGTGAAACTTGATTTACTTTGTATTAATTTGGAACCGAGATGGTACAGGGTACCAACAACCATGGAATTTAGCTTAGAATGAAACTTTTAGCTTCTTTTTCGATTAAATTCTAAAAAGAACAATGAATGAGAGGAATGTGTGTGGAATGAATGAGAAAATGCAATAATGAAAGAGTCTGAAAAGAATTATAACCTTTAGCTTCTTTCTCAAGTTTTCTTCCTCCTTGTTTCTTCGATCCCTCTCTTCCGAGAAAATGTTAATCAGACTTTCATGTTCAATGCTCAGATTGTCGATTTTTTCCCGCGCTGCTGTCAGCTAATAAAACGATACAAAAGAAAGAAACCCGAAATAAGTGTAAATCCCAGTAAAATTAAGCCACAGAGAAATTATACAAGAAATTTATAAAATGGGTTAACAATACAAGGTGTTCCCAATTTATATGTCAAGCTGTAAACTGGTCTCAAAACTTCAAAACTTTTGAGATATCATGGTATATCACATCAATCAAGTTCTTCGTTAACTGTCAATTTAGGCATTAAATCTCAGCTCAGATCCGACAATTTAGACATATGGACCGTATTTGAAACACACCTCATGGCTAGCTTGGATCTGACATTAAAAAAAAGATGGGCCTCAAACATGGCAGACTTCAACTTCTATCTTTCATTTTAGGGAGCATGTGTGTTTAAAATGTGCTCCAATTATTTAAATTGGCCTCTACATTAGATCCAAGCAAACATTTAACACTCCAGCTTATAAGTAGACTGACAAAAGAATTTGATTGATACGTACTAATATTGTAAGGACTTAATTAGAACTTGTTCAAGCTTGTGGACTAATTAGAATCTAAACCCTTACATAACCCATCACAAAATTAATGTATTGCCATATTTATCCCTACTATTCCTTGCATTTATTTAAGCCACTCAAAGAAGGGATCATACCTCGATTTCGAGTGATTTGCATTGGTTTCTTTCCTTCTGCAAATCATTGAGCAGTTCGCTTTGATGCGCTCCCTCATATTTCTCTAATCTACAAAAAAGAATAAGATTGTTTATACAAAAGACTACAAAAGACAGGTCATAGCAGATCCGATGAAGCCTAACAAATACGGTCTCTGAAAGCACCTTTTCTTCAATTCACAATTTTCCTGCGTCAATTGCTCCAGTATATGTAAGTTGGCCTCAGAAAGCGAAGGCTCGCCATCATTCAGACCACAATCCTTCCAATTGAACAAAAATGGTTATTAAAAACACGCACACATACACAAAAAGGGCACAGAACTAACCTTTAACTTCTATACTAAAACAAACTTTTGACTGCTTACATTAGCTTGTCTCTCAGGTAAGACCTCATACACATCAATACTTGCATCTTCTGCCAGATGGAAAGATATTCTAGATGGGCTTGATCCTTTTCCAGATTTTGGCATGTCCTTTCTACCTTCATCTATCAGCAGCTTTTTATTATAATCACCCTTGTTAAACAAATGTCCATTACCATATCCACGATCCACTGTTTCACGAAATCCCAGACTTTCTTTTCCTCTTTTTTTCCAACTTGAGGGTGAATATGACTTGTCTGAGTCTGAAGAGAGTCGATTGCTGCTAGAAGTACCATTCTTATTCAATCTAGTAGATAGTTTTGGATCGCGACCAGGAGAAGTATCTAAAAGGATAAAAAAAACCGATGTCAATCAAGGAGTGGCTCACAATTCACTGATGACAAAAAACGCATACCTTTGGCTAGAGACTGGTTTATATTTTTCTTATTACGCCGTGGGGCATAGCCAATTCTATGACAATTAATGGACCTAAAATGGAGCAGTCAATAATCCAGAAGCAGCAATTGGAAGCCACATTGTTACCATTGGAATAACTAGAATAGAACAACAAACCAGTAAGTTTTTTGCATTTGTACTAGTCGTGCTTCGAGTCTGGCAAGAACTGTTGTACGCTCAAAACCCTGCTTATCATGAGCTGGCTCAACAAAATTAGCCTCCAAAACACCTAAGAATGCAGTCAATTAGAACATAACCCAGTAAAATAACTAGTAGACTCCAATGCTGAAACAATACCTATAACTCCACGACCATCACTCCCGGAAGAATTCCAAACCCTCCAAAAAGGCTGGGGAAGTGGGTTAAAGAAGGCATCAGACAGAAGAACATTGTAAAAATAACATTTATTGCAGGTAAAATTGACTAGTATGTTAGGTAAACTGCAAAAAGATGCTTAAAAATGCCAGAGAAACAAATAGCAAAAGCTCCCGAAGAACTAACATTTCATGCAGAACAAAAGTTAGGCAGCAAGTATAAACCAAACCTTGCTGTCTATAAAAAATGGCTATGTATAAGCAATCATCGTGACACACTGTATTCAAAGCAAATATAAAGCAAAACCTTGACGAGCCTGTTTTTGTGATAAACATTGAAACCCTGAACATCAATGTGATGTTTGGCATCTTTCACAAAACCAATGATCACCATAGCAGACAGCTGATGACAAAAATGCAAGAAACCAGTGTCAGACAAGCATAGTGTGGAGTAAATAGAACAGAAAAGTAATCTATTTAGGATTATTACATGCAAATCCTTAGGGGCCCCCTCAGCACTGGGATTTGGTCGATACGTAACCCTGTCAGTTAACATCATATCATTAACTATGTCGTGATGCTCAACATCTTTCCCGCGTAAAATGATTCTGAAATTAGGAGGAAGTTTCAAATAAAGTATTGACGCGTAACTCTGCAGAGTGAACAAAGAAAAATAAACTAAAAATCAAATTAAAAGAAAAAAGCTGAAGTATATGTGTTTGTACACTACTGCAGGCAATGCATCAAATCATGTACATAGCAAGTAAAGCATCCAATTTTTTAGAAATCTTCCTCCATGCTTGAACCAAGAAAGAACTTATAGTAGGCTTAATATTGGAATATCTTTTCCATAAGTGACCATGGAAGAAGGAAACAATTTTCCACAACAAAACAAGACCTAAAGTTCTGATCTTAGTCAAGTGACAATCCTTTTGGACTTTGTCACCCACTTCTGTCATTGTTCGTTTTATTTTCCTTCAGTTCTCCTTCCTTTTATTAAAGGGTAAAAATCATAATTTCTTGCATTGAAAAAGAAGTAAAATAATGATAATTACCCTCAGCGAATGTTTATATGTCAGGAAGTGCCTAGAGTTGGGAAACTGTTTTGCCATTTGTATATTTGTCTCATCACGGTTAACACCTCTGAGTTGGATATCCTGCCAACAATAAGGCACCAAAAAGTTTGAACATCACAAATACATTATATTCTATTTGACATTTTAGACTTTAAATAGTGGAAAGAATCCAGGACATTTGAGACATACATGTGGATCGCCAAGAAAATCAAGTTCCAATAGTCCTTGGTCATCCTCCCAGAGATTATATATAATAATTTGTGTACCATGGTCTTTCATCAGACTGAACTAAAAGCAGGAAAAGGAAACATTTTACTATACAATACAACTGTGCGAAGCATAATGGAGATCCCAGCTTAACAGACAAGTACAAACTGAAAATTTGCAAAAGAAATACTACTTTTCTGAACACCTATTCCACAATCATCCTTCTATTGACATCAAATTCTGCTCTTTTTTTCTTTTTCTCATTGGAGCAGATTTTTAACCAGAAAAGCAACACTAGAATAAGTGTTACCTGACGAAGGAGGTCAGCTTCACTGTAAAAGGGAGACCACTCCACTATAGTGTCCAAATTCCTATACCAGTCACCATCAGTAGATCGTATGATCTTGCTCCATTCTTCTTGTCGCCATTCATAATCCAGCTGTTCATTTCAATTCATACAATGATTAAATAGCACAACCAGAGTATAGTTTCAGCAGTAGCGTACTAACTATTTAAGTAACAAATAAATATGGCTTAGATCACAAAATGGACCTAAACTATACCCATTTTCCCAAGGTTGTACCTAAACCTTTTTTTTTTTTTTTTGTCACAAGTGGTTCTTAAACTATACTTTGTTACTCAAAGTGGTACCTAAACTATATACTTTTACCCAAGTTAGTACCTAAACGTTCTGCTGGTCACAAGAACCTAAACTATACTCTGTTACCCAAAGTGGCACCTAAACTATACTCCGTTACCTAAATTGCCCCAGCCGTTAAAAAAATCTCTTAGCCAATCATTTTGTAACACATGGCAAACTTGTTCTAAAACAAGGGAAGTCTCTAAAAGAACTTAGTAGATATATACTTGGCTATAAAATTAATAGTGATTATGCTTGTGTTTGCAGACCCCATTATGAAAGCAATGGTGGTGACTAGATCTATATTCATCAAAATACTATACTAAGTTTTAGTTGGCATTACCATGGGTACCACAATGTCTTCCTTTCCTGTGCTAGTCAAAAATGTGTAGGATAGCAGTCCAATGCTCTGTGTGGGACTAAAAACAAACCAAAGAATTTAATTACCAGTTACAGTGACAAAAACAGAAAGAAAAGGTAGATCTAGCATATCAAAAAGAAAAAGGAAAAAACAGGGTAAAGGTAGAAAATATGCATATACTGAGCAAACACAAGTAAAGATTTGAACAATTTTTCTCTAACATCAGCGTTTCTAATAGTTAGCAAATAGCAACCTACTATAAATGGACTTGTTAAACAAAGCACCAAACTTGGGAAAGTTTTACATTGCCCACAAGCTAAAGATACAACCCTAATTACTGCCACTGCTACAACAATGTGTTAGTACCAAAGGGATAGGGAGTTTTTAAAGGTGAATATTACTACCAAAACCTAGTCTGACCAAGTAAAATGTTCAAAATTTGAAGATGACACTTTGTAGATAATATTAATATCTATTCACAGTATAAAATAAATATAGAGCATATCAGTGTTAAGAAAAGAAAATCAAACCTGATCAGTCAATCGAGATGGTTCAACAGAGAATCAAAGGCATACTAGGTGCGGTATGTATAGTAGAACAGGACTTTAGTGAATCCGTAAAAACTGGGTTAAACTGGTAAACCCAGTTTTAACATTTGCAAACTAAAAAGAAACAATTGAATCTTCGCAATAATAATGATTCTTTTAGCAAGAAGAAATAAAGAAAGACTAACTGTTTTCCATCTTTTCCATGACACCGGGAAAATACAATAACATCTGCGCCAAGTCTCATGGTACTAGTCTTGAATCCATTACCATCTGTAGAAAACAAATGCAAGTGTAAAATGCCCTGCGGAAGCCAAATAGCAACTACAAAGTATCTTTTTTTCTCTAGACTGTAGAAATCACTAAATACATTGTCCAATGGCGTTTGCTAGTTTGCTTTTTGCCGAGTATCCGAGAGACATGCACTGACGCATTTTACCAGGATCCATCCCGCCACCATTATCTGCAATGACAAGAATTAATTTCTGAAATGTATCATGTTATACATCTTGATTCTTTGAAGACCATACAGAAACAAGCAAACAAAAAATGCAGGACTGTCATTACTTGCCTAGCTAGTCCTACTGTTCTTTACCCTCCACCTCATAGTTTACTCATTAAAATGCAGAAAGAATCAATAGGTCACATGAGGACTTTGAAGCCAACATAATAAGCATCAGTCAGTAAACGTGAGAAGTGAACACACAGTACCTTCAATTAGCAACATTTGATTCCCATCTTTCTTACATTTAAGCATGTCCATATTAACATATGTTGCTCCATTGCAGACCTAAAATCAGAAAATGAAGACAAAAAAAAAAAAAAAAAAGAGCAAACACTACATAATTGAAAGAGTAGAAGCATCAGGTACCTCATCCAAAGAGTTGTCAAGAAGCTCCGCAAAAGCTGCAAAAGTAAAATTAATTAACATACCCCTACCAATAAGAACACTTTAACAAAAGAAATGGCTCTTCTCATCTAACCGGAATAACTGACATACATACATACATACAGACAGACATCGGTTAGAGAACTCTACCTCCAAGAGCCCATTTATGACTCGTTGCATTTGAATGTAGAAATTTTGGATGAACCCTTACACGATCCATGCCACCTACAAGTCGAAAGAAAAACAGGGGAGAAGCATCGCAAAAAATAAATAAATAAATAAATAAATAAAGGAAAACAGAGCTCAAACAATTAATAATGCAGGCTTTGCATGATTAAGTGAAACATTGTTATCCCCTACAATCCATTAGTCGACTTCAAAATATATAAGTATATTACTACTAAGAGGATGTTATAAACTAATAATACCTGAAGGTAAATCACAAACAGTAGATGAGACTCCGTCATATTCTCCAGCCTTCCAAAACTGCTTGCAAAGCACACTCGAAATCCTACTTGCCGCCTGCTCCGGCTGTCTCAGCACCACCTGAACCTCCGCAACCGCCGTAATAGAGTCCAACTGAGCTGGAACCGGATCATCTGGCGGTAGAGTAGACAAAAACCCCACCGGAAGTTGAAAATCGACGTCATTCACCTTCCTCTTCTTCCTAATCCTGCCTTCAGGTCGGTCCACAGCTGCAATGGCGGTGTTTGCATTGATGTTCTCGTCCGGACCGTCTGAGTCATCACTCGAGTCCGAATCACTGCTACTGCTGCTGAGTTCGATGACCGATTCAAGGTGTTTACGTGCTACGTCGTTTAGCTTCCGTTTTCGTGCACTTATCGTTTCAATGATCTCTTTCTTCACGCGAGCGTCCATGGATTGGCTGGAAAATCTAAAGCAACTGCAGTTTAAAAAAAAAATTATAAAAAGAGAACAGAATAAGAAATTCAAATTTTAGAGAATTTTTATCAAGACAATTTTGCATGCATGATTTAGAAACGGGAAAAAAAAAAAACAATTGGAGAATATTACTTATTTTTTCTTCTTGTTTTAGGAAATGAATGAACTTCGATTTTTATAAAAGAATTATGAAGAGAAAACTTCGATTTAAACAGCCATTTATGTTGTTTCTTTTCCTTTCCACAAAAAATATATAAACAAAATGCTTTGATTTTCCCACTTTTTTCCCCCGAAATTCGCACCTATTACACCCATTTATTATGTATTTAATATCTAGGCTAGCCAATTATGTCCTCCTTAAATTTTAAGGAAATAGACTCTTTCTGGAGAGAGAAACGAAAAACGTGATTGGTCATGTAACGGTAAAAAAATTTAAAATAAGACGACAGTCTTTCAAATCTCAATTTTCTTAAGTTCTTGTTCTAATTTTTTTATATTCTCGCTTAAAAATATTAGTTTTTTTTTAATTATTCTATATTTTATTCGTTTGGATTAAGTTTTCACGTATGGAAACATCTCTAATTCGTTTCGACAATAATCACATTTTTACCGCTCAAGTAGTAATGATAAGACAAAAATTTAATTTTCGTTATTTTCGACTAAGTTAAATTTAAATTATTTTTTTCTTAAAATAATTTATTTTCGTTATACATAGGCGGATAATCGTGTTTTGAAGGCATTTATACATGATTTGGCAAAGTCTCCAATCACTGAAATTCGAGATTACTTGCAAGAGGCGGGATTCTTGCATACATTTTGTATGCTCGGGGCTGCAAACTTGATCCTAGACTCATCAGCACGTTGGTAGAAAGATGGAGACCCGAGACACATTTTTCATATTCCATGCAGCAAGTGTACAATCACATTGGAGAACGTGGAGTTACAACTTGGTCTGCCAGTAGATGGGTCGGTCATTACGGGAGCGATCTTTCCTGGTAAAGAGGATCTTTGCGCAACATTATTAGGGAAGGTGACAAATAAGTTTGATGGTGGTCGAATATTGATTAATTGGCTGGCGAAAATTTTTTATAAGCTTCATCCGCATGCAACCAAGGTCGTTAAAGAACAATATGCCTGAGCATTTATCCTTCAGTTAATCAAGGGCATTTTAATGTCCGATAAATCTCAAAATTTAGTACACATAAGGTGGCTACTATACCTAATAGATTTCAAAAAATGCAGACAACTAAATTGGTTATCGGTCGTATTGGACACATTATATTGGGAGTTGTTTCGGGCCACGAAATAGGATAAGATGGCAATCGGTGCTTGCCTGTTCCTGCTGCAGCTGTAGGCTTGGTGGCGGCTACCATTTCTATGACCCCTAATGAACGACCCATACATGTTTCTCTTGGTGATAAGGTAAAAATCATTTATTAATAAATAGTTTGTACAGTAAATGTTTTATTTATTATATGTTTGAACTAACATATCGCTTTTACAAGTGGAACCATGGGCTGAGTTACGTGGGACTACCTAAGGAGCTGAAAGTTATTAGGCTGCACTTAGATCAACGCTCGAAAGTCGAGGTTATTTACTTATTCTTTCGAACCTATATTAATTACGCAATAATTTGTAAAATGAAATTTCGTACATAACGAAATTTAAAATTGTGTATTTCAATTTGAATGGATGCCATACGCTGACACCAATATCATATCTTGCATCTCGTCGAAAGTGTTAGGAAATCGGGGGATATGGGATGCGAAGGTGTCGTTGATAGTGTAGGTGACGATGGAAATGCATGAACCAGACCAGGTGATGCGACGGTTCCGATATCAACAACAAATTTCATCGACACCACGAGACTTGAAGGAGCTGCACAATGTGGACATGCAAGGGAAAACGACAAGGATTTGCAAAAGATTCACAATGACTACATTGAGGCTTAGGATCATAGGATGAAATTCTTACCCATCTGTGAACTTTTTTTCTCCATAGACACGACGACCTGTTTGAAGTACTTGTCGTGGTTCAAAACCGCCAACAAGCCATATTTTTTATCGGTGGAGGCAAGGAGAAAGCAATTTCATTAAAAGAGGCAATGACGATTGCTCCAGCAACAGTGTAGGGCTAAACACGATCTCACGAATCAACTCCACCTAAAAAAGTGTCACCTATGTCTACGCAATATCCCGGTTAGTTCACTCCACTTATTCTTATTCATTTCATTAACCCCTTGTTCCTCACCTACATCTTTTTCCTCGGCTGCATCTTCTTACTCACCTGCATCCTCTTCCTCATATGCACCTTCATTTTCCCCTTCAAGCAAGGGGTTCGATGTACCCTCATTGGTCCCCATCTAAAGGAGTAAGTCATCGATTATTCTGTAACCTATGTGCCCGCCAAAATTTGCATTGGTTTGGTGCTCATGACATTGAACCTGCACTAAAGTTGAGATCGAACACATTGATTGAGTGTCGACCCCAAATATCGATATTAGGGTTATGCTCAAACCTTGACTGGTACTAGCCACCGAAATTTAGATTCGTGCCAAAAACTGACAAATGTCTACCTATAGATGTTTTAGGGACATTTTATTACAAGCTTTGTAACAAGCCAATGAACCCACCACACAACCGTGTAATAGGACTTTCTGTTTCTACTCGAGTTGCAACAGTCACCGCAACAATGGTCGAAGATAGGCCAGATCCATCAGGCTCGGCAAACTTGATGTAGAACTCAATTACAATATTTCCTCTTGGGACATGCGATGATATGACCGTCTTGAGTTGGAGCTCGTCATTCACATCATATAGGCCATACCTATACGGGTAAATGGAAGAAAGATATCTATATTGCAACCTCAAAATTCTTCCTCAGGTCAATCTTCTAGCTTTCTTCCTGATTCTAGTTTGTAGCTCACGCAATTGAATGGTACGATCGAACGCCAATTCCACAGACTGTGCTCTTACAAATACCACTCCGACCTTTGTATTAGATATTTGACCGTCATAGTAGATAACAAATTTCACTCTTTGACTTATTTCAATATTGGTTACGAATTGGATTAACAGTACCCAAAAAATAAGTAGATGGTTATCGAAAAAAGTACAAATGACTCCAGCAACTCAATAATTCAATTTTTTATATTAATTTGATGCATGTCTAAGTTATAAAAATTACGTCCCTTTAATAGAAAAATAAGCCAACGAGAGAGGGAATACGTGCTTCGAAATTCGTTTATGAATACACACATTTGTCAAAAAATGATGATAAAATGAAAAGTATTATTTGAAAACATGTTCCTAAAGTTATATTATTTCATCAAAATAGTGCTCCCAATAGTATTTGGCGCCTCAAAATGTGAATCAATTATACAGAATTATTTTCTAGGGCAGCTTTTTTTAACTTTCAGTAAAAAAAAGGTTAGAGAAAGCACGCCCAGCTTCTTTTCTTCAAAAGTACGTGCCCATCTAATTTTTCAGCCATTTTTAAGCACGTTTTGAATATATTCCTAGAAGACACTAGTCATACAACGTGTTTTCGACGACTGGAAATTTCTACTTTGCAATCTATCCCTTCCTCATGCCTATAAAATGGGTTTTCCACTCCATGTTTCATTGTCACTCAAACATCTTCTCCCATAGCCTCTTCATCCATCATCTCTAAAATACTTCTCAATGTTAAAATTTTTTGTCGCTAAAATTTTTTTGTTGATGTTCGAAGTATTATTAAGTCATCAGTGATGCGATATTGCTTCGAGCTGCACACATTTCATATATCATGCCAAGATGGAACCATTACCACCAAAGCCTATCCTGAGGAAGTCGGATTCCGAGGTGATCTTGCTTTGTATGTTTATGAGTGGAAGAATACATGGAGGTCTCAATCAACAGCTGTTATACAGTCATGGATCGAGGTATAACACAGGAGCTAGTTGATGGTTGTTACGCAGCCATGAGCTCAAACTTTTCAAATACGCGAAAATGTTGCCTTATAAATAACATACAGAAGTTTAAGTGCATAATTATAGGGAAAATTTGTGGGCCTTTCCACTATAATCAGCGTAATTTTTTTCTTTATTTCCAAGTAGTCGATACCTTTAACTTTCCTTCTTATCCAAAGGCCAACACCGTCGTGGACACAGGGAGACTCTCAAGCGATGAGCGATTGTTTCGGTGGAGTAAAAGTGATACTCCTTTTGGGCTAACAGTAGTTGTCGTTATTAAACAACCCATTAATAACTATAATCGCTACTACGTTGACCCGATTTTGACATCTACTTCCATTGAAACATCCGCTCTCCCCTTGAGAGTCCTTTTGTATCCACTTCGGTGTCAGCCTTCGGACAAAAATGAAAAGTCAAAAATACTGGTTGCGTGAAAATAGAAAAAAATTACATTGCTTACACCAGAAATCTCTTATTTTTTCCCTATGATTATGACATTAATCTTATGCATGGTATATGTAAGGCACCATTTGCAAGGTATCCAAAAAGCTTGAACTTGTAACTGCATAACGATCGTCAACTGGACCCCGGTTATACTCGAACCCATGACCATATCACGACTGCCAACTGGGACCTCCATTTAGACTTCAACCTTCGATCTTATCAAACACAATCACCCTAAAACCAAATTTCCCCAAAATAAGTTTCTGAGGTGATTGTCCTATCTCGCTGCGATATATGATATCACATTCCCGACTCCTCAAAACTACATTTGAAATTCTCAAAGTTTAATTAAAAACCTAAGCTTTTTTAAAAAAAACTTTAAACCTCAAAACCCTAAACTTACAAATATTAAAAACCTTAACATTGAGAAAGAGAAAAGAAAAGCGTTTCCGTTTCTCTCTCCAAAAATGGCATATTTCCCTAAATTAAAAAAAAACCGATTTATAAACCTAATTAAAAAAATAGCATATATGGCTAATTTAGCTTAATATCTTCTTTTAAAACATTGGGTAGTTTTCACACCTTCATTATTTATTTGTGTTATAAAATAAAATTTGGAGTTTAACCTATAAAATTTACTTTCTTTTGTTTATTTTAAAATTATAGTATTTTACTTTTTAAATTTTAAATTTTAAATTCAATTATTTCTATTGTTACAATTTTTCTATAAGTTTAATCCGTGTAATATTTTAAAATTAAAAAAACATTAATAGTTATGTAACAATAAAATATTTCTTTTTCTTAAAACCGGTTATTCAATAAGGGATTTTAGACTTTTAGTTACTCAATTTCCTTTTCAAGTTCCACCTAAATAGGTGATTTTTCAAGATTTCATCTAAAGAGATTGTTTTTCCAGATTCCTTATATTCTTTTTTCATTTAAGACCATAATAAACATTTAAACTTTAAATATTAATTTTATTTAATTACAATATATTTTTAAATTTATTTATTTATTAAATATATTTATTATTTTTACAAAAATTTAATTATATATATTATATTATTTATTTTTAATATAATTATTCTTTTTATAATTTTTTTAATTCATAAAATTCTAACAACATAATTTTTTTCTTAAAACAATTATTTATCCAAACAAATCAATTATGATTGCCAGCATTTTGAATTAGTGAAATTTAAAATGCTAAAATTTAAAAATCTACAAAATGTCAAAATTTTCCATTCAAATACATCTAGAAGCAGAGATATGGGTTGTTTAGGATAGCCTCTTGTTAATGTGGGAACTAGGAACAAGAAAGGATATTTCAATCTTGGCTATTGTTCGCTATGTTCGTAGATTGTTAAAGGAGAGATTGGAAGGTGCAAATAGTAAATGTTTACATGGAGGGAAATTGCGTTACTGATACGCTAACCAACTATGTGTGGAACCTTTCTATTGGGCACCACCGGCTCATGCAACCACCGAATGAGGCGTTGCAAGTAATCCATGATGATGTGAGCAACATTGATGTGCAGAGACAAGACTAGTACCAACGTAGTTTGACACTGTTAACTCCTCCTTTATAAAAAAAAATTATATATACATATATAATCCTATACCATTCTAATTAAAACGTTAATGATAATAACTATTTGTATTAATTAATGAAATTATAAATTATATAGGCGAATTATATTAAAAATTAAAGTATAAACATTAAATCTTAAATTTAAGTATGATAAATTAAATTAAATTAAATTAAATTAAATTTAATCGTTGATCAATAATAAACATTAAATTTTAAATTTAGGCATGATAAATAAAATTTAATTTAATTTAATCGTTGATCAATAATGAAGAAAAAAAAGTACTATGATGGGTTGTTTTTGCACAAATCTTTTTGGTTCTTAAAAAGAAACAGTTTGAGAATGTTTGGAACACCCTCTAACTCTAAACTGTTACCGGAACAGGGTTACGGAACATTACTGGACCTTTCAGACATGTTACGAACATACATATTGTAAAACATTCATAATGTCCCTTTTATGGACCCTCGAGGCCCAAAATACGTGTTAAAAGTGAATCGAGACTAATTCAAGTGCTCGAGAAATTTTTCATGAAATTCTAAATTTTTTTTATTTTTTTTAAAAGTACAGGGCTCACACCGTATAGACCGGACCGTGTAGGCTCAATATAACCCCTTTATAATCATCTAACCAACCCTGCAAACTTAAAACATACTCAATTCAAACCAATATCACAACCATTACAATTTATATACAATTACATTTAAAACATATCAAGACACCAACCTGATAATCTATTCATTAAACATTCACAAGCAACATTAAGATTAGTTTAGAAATTTCATTCTATTTCCATTTCAAAGTTTAATATCATATGTGCCATTTTATCTTCTTATTCTTTCATATGTCTATTCAAATAACTTATGTCATCTATTACAACCAAAATCCACCATGACACATATACATAACTTAGGTACATGCCACCTTTACCAAAAAGAAATATATACATCACCAAGTTTCTGAGGTCGGGATCGACTCTGGATGCTGGACCGGATCATTTGACTTCTACTAACCTACGCATGGAAAACAACCGTACGCTGAGTATATTATACTCAGTGGTATTACTATAATTCAAATTTGTAAATCATGCAAATAAGTATACTTATTCAATTTATACTTTTATCCTTTTAATAATTGATACATATTAAATCAATTTATTTAATAATAATAGTAACTTTTCAAACTTGTATCCAACTGAATTCATACAATATTTCACTATCTCAAAATTCATTCCATTCCTACATCTCATATCAATATTTATTTCATTTCATATATAAAATCATTCAATAGAATTGATATTATCAAAATTTATTCATTTTCCCCTATTAATGTGATTCAGACTTTGACGGATACACGGATTCAACCAAACACACCAATATGGCACCCAGTGTCTCATCGGCCATGCCAAAGTAAGTTGGTACCCAGTACCTCATCGAATGTATCCGAAATAATATAATAACACCCAGTGGCTCATCGACTCGAAGTCGAAGTAACCCTAAACACTTCCAATCCTATGGCATGCCATCTATATCTAACTTAGCCCGACTAGTTAATAGGGTTTCCAATTCACTTTCTCAATTCAGTTTCAATTAAATTCATACCAATCACAAATTCTCATATTTTCAATTCAATATCACAATAACTTATTTAATTCAATTCAAATCACTTTTAATTTCCAATCAATATACATTCAAATATTCACATAATTCATAATTCAATATCATTTCTTACCTCAATTCCACTTACCACACACATTAATTAAAATTCAAAATAAATAATAACTAAATTCAAATTATAGTAATACAAACCGAATTTCTCCGAATTACTCTCCGACAATCTTTTCCTTTCCTTTTGAGCCGATGTCTTTAGTTCGATGTTAGCTACAAAAATTAAAATTAAAATATTTTACAATTATTAATACAACAATTATTCACATCAAATACTTGAATTTCCTATTTAACTTCTACCTTAATTCCAATTTAATCCTTAACTAAAATCATCTATTTTTCCATCCCAATTCATACCTTATTTATATTCAATTTTCAACCAAAATTAAACTTAACTCTCTAATTTTCATCATAAATACCTAATTACAAATTTCTTGCAATTTTGTCCCTATTACACAAAATTTATAGCCTATTCTACAATTTAATCTTTCTCCCACTTCTAACTTGAAATTCTATTAATTCAATCCCTAATTCACACTTTCGCTCAACAAAATTAGCATCTAAAAATCTAATAACTTCCAAAATTTCAACATATATCTAGAAGTATTTTGTTCTAGGATCATAAAAACTCAAATATTACAAGAAAAAGACTTAAATTGACTTACCAATTTGCATTTGAACCTTTGAAAACCCTAAATTCTTTTATTTCCTTTTCTTTCTGTTTCATCCCTCACCTATTCTGTTTCTTTTGTTTTATTTCTTTTCCTTCTTTTGTGTATATATATATATATATATATATATATATATAATGTAATATTAATATAATAATAAAATAATATATTATAATAAAACTATTCTGTTTCTTTTGTTTTATTTCTTTTGCTTCTTTTGTTATATATATATATATATATATATATATATAATATAATGTAATATTAATATAATAATAAAATAATATATTATAATAAAAATCTTAACTAAAAATCTTTGATATTTCAATGTTAAACCGCCTCAATTAACTAAAATGGCTTAATTACCTATTTAGTCCTTTTTACTTTCTTTAATCTATAATTAAACTTTTACCTCTATTACAATTTAATCATTTTTCTTAAGTACTCCCAATTAAATCAAATTCACCTAATTAGAACCTAATTAAACACACAACTAGCTTCGTAAATATTTTTAATAAATATTTACGAATTCATTTTACTAAGACGGAGGCCCAACAACATATTTTTCCGATGCCCGTGAATTTTAGGTTATTACAATGTTCAAGTGTCCAAAATGAATTTTTAGATTCGTGGATTTATCAACATCAAATTTGTAAAAAAGAACAATTTTTTCCTGACAATTAGGTTAGATATAATGAAAAAAGTTTGAAAAGTCTTTTGCTTGTTTCTATTCTTTCTCAAGGAATTGTTTTTTACTGCATTCAAAACAAAATATGTATATTGTGAAGAAGTATTTGTCTTTACCTTTCTTTTTGTCCTTTTTCAATCTAAGTTGGACTAAATTGAAGGGTTGTAACTATATTCCTATTGTCGGTGTCAGATTTAAATGTTACAGAATGGGTTTTGCTTTCTAAATTCAATTTGATTATATATGTAAAGAAAGGAAGCAAATATTCGCACGGGATTAGATAGTTGATGTAGCTAGTTCTTACAATGAAATTTCTTACAAATAGGGAGAGAAGCCGAGGACAAATTAGTGATGAATGATGATGCTTCATGTGGAAACTGTAATCCATGTACTCCCACTAATAGGCGGCAATGGACCAAAATTGTATTCAAGTTGTTCGACTTGAAAAAAATTGCATTTAGAAAAAAAGAAAACGAAAACAACTAAAAGAATAAATTCAAGAATAAAAAAAAATAAAACTCAAAACATGGATAAATAAAGAAAATTAAAATTAAAAGGTGAATGATTGAGAAATTAACTCCCAAAGTTGAAAATTTTAGAAATGAAAGAATCAATTTATCAATTTCTATGTCTTTAATTGTAATATCCTGAATTAGGGCTTAATCGGAATAGTGGTTTCGTGACCACAAATCCGAGATAGAAATAATTATTTTATAATTATTTTGATGATTATGATATGATTGCATGATTGTGTGAAAATTTCGTGATGAAATTCTATGCCTAAAGTGATTAAATTGAAAGTAGGGACTAAATCGAATAAGTTGCAAAATTTGCATTCTAGAAGTTTTTAGTATGAAATTGCATTGAAATATTAATTAGGAGATCTTAAATAGCAATTTGACCAATTTTAAGTTCATGGACAAAATTAGGACATGGAAGGAATTTTTGGAAAGTTTAGTAGTAAGGGCATTTTGGTCATTTAGTTATTAAAATGAATTAAAAACAAAATTAAAAGCCAATTTTTGTTCATCTTCTTCATTAGGCCGAAATTTCAAGGGTTCTCTATAGTTAGGGTTTGTTTCAAGCTTCCAAGCTCCATATTAAGTGATTCCAAGCCCCGTTTTTAATGTTCTTTACGTTTTTGGAATCCCGGTAGCTCGATTAAGCTTATGTTAGCAATAATTCAACCTAGGGTTTATATTTGGAAAAATACCCATAGGTGAAATTTGTGTATTTTGATGTTTTACGATAGAATATGGGGTTTTAAATTATGTTAGACAACTTGTGCTACTCGGTTTTGAGTGAAAACAAGTAAAAGGGCTTAATCGGCAAAAATACCTAATAGTCACAAGTATATGTTAGAGTAAGTTATGAAATTGAAGATTAATGAGTCTATTTTCATGTGGATTGAACAAAACAGGCATATAAATTATATTTTATGAGATATTTAAACTTTTGTGAAACAGGGCCAGAGTGATTTCTGGATCCCCTGTTCTGACTTTAAAAATTCATAATAAATTTTACAAAAATAATTAGAAGTTTTTCTTTATATGTACAGATTTCTTATTGAGTCTAGTTTTAATATAAACAAACCTCATAGTCATTGAAATTTTTTATAGAGAGATATCTGATTTGAAATACACAGAGGTCAGAGCAGTCGAACTCTGAAATAGGGGAGACTTTAACTAATAAACTGTACTAATTTGCCCAACCAAAAATTATATAAAAAATTCAGTAAATAGATATATGAGTCTAGATTTAGGGAAAATTTACGGATTTTGATTTCGAGTTTCGTAACTCGAGATATGATTTTTCTTGTAACTGTGACGCGGGTAGCTAGAAAGCTGTGAATGTAGAAACAAATGATTTGAAGTTCTTAATTTGATAAATTATGTTCGGTAACTCCTCAAGCTCGACTCCGGCGACGGTTTCGGGCATGGGGGCGTTATATTTAGTGGTATCAGAGCAGGTTTAGTCGGTTCTCGGACTACGTGTTGTATGTACGGATTTTACTATACATGCCATATGTATGAATTGTGATAGTGTGACGACTTCTGACCTTTTTAAATGATTTTTATATAGTAAATGGATCCCGATCCAACTGTGGCAAAAGCATGGGGTAGAAGAGATTACATGGGAACCTGAAGAAACTATGAAAAACCAATACCCACACCTGTTTATCGGTAAGATTTTCGAGGACGAAAATCCTTAAAAGGGGAGGAGAGTTGTAATATCCTGAATTAGGGCTTAATCGGAATAGTGGTTTCGTGACCACAAATCCGAGATATAAATAATTATTTTATAATTATTTTGATGATTATGATATGATTGCATGATTGTGTGAAAATTTCGTGATGAAATTCTATGCCTAAAGTGCTTAAATTGAAAGTAGGGACTAAATCGAATAAGTTGCAAAATTTGCATTCTAGAAGTTTTTAGTATGAAATTGCATTGAAATATTAATTAGGAGATCTTAAATAGAAATTTGACCAATTTTAAGTTCATGGACAAAATTAGGACATGGAAGGAATTTTTGGAAAGTTTAGTAGTAAGGGCATTTTGGTCATTTAGTTATTAAAATGAATTAAAAACAAAATTAAAAGCCAATTTTTGTTCATCTTCTTCATTAGGCCGAAATTTCAAGGGTTCTCCATAGTTAGGGTTTGTTTCAAGCTTCCAAGCTCCATATTAAGTGATTTCAAGCCCCGTTTTTAATGTTCTTTACGTTTTTAGAATCCCGGTAGCTCGATTAAGCTTATGTTAGCAATAATTCAACCTAGGGTTTATATTTGGAAAAATACCCATAGGTGAAATTTGTGTATTTTGATGTTTTATGATAGAATATGGGGTTTTAAATTATGTTAGACAATTTGTGCTACTCGGTTTTGAGTGAAAACAAGTAAAAGGGCTTAATCGGCAAAAATACCTAATAGTCAAAAGTATATGTTAGATTAAGTTATGAAATTGAAGATTAATGAGTCTATTTTCATGTGGATTGAACAAAACAGACATATAAATTATATTTTATGAGATATTTAAACTTTTGTGAAACAAGGCCAGAGTGATTTCTGGATCCCCTGTTCTGAATTTAAAAATTCATAATAAATTTTACAAAAATAATTAGAAGTTTTTCTTTATATGTACAGATTCCTTATTGAGTCTAGTTTTAATATAAAAAAACCTCATAGTCATTGAAATTTTTTATAGAGAGATATCTGATTCGTAATACATAGAGGTCAGAGCAGTCGAACTCTGAAACAGGGAAGACTTTAACTAATAAACTGTACTAATTTTCCCAACCAAAAATTCTAGAAAAAATTTAGTAAATAGATATATGAGTCTAGATTTAGGAAAAATTTACGGATTTTGATTTCGAGTTTCGTAACTCGAGATATAATTTTTCTTGTAACTGTGACGCGGGTAGCTAGAAAGCTGTGAATGTAGAAACAAATGATTTGAAGTTCCTAATTTGATAAATTATGTTCGGTAACTCCTCAAGCTCGACTCCGGCGACGGTTTCGGGCGTGGGGGCGTTACATTAATGAACAATGAAGACTTTTATATAAGTTAGCTAATTACATCAAAATAAACCTTTCAACTATAATAAAACTCTAATTAATCTAACCAAGAATAGTTTTAGTAGAAATAACTTTCTTGTTGACTAAGAAATATAAAATTCCTAAATAACTTTAAATACTTACAAATATCCTTAAATTCAGAATAATAAAATAATAAAATAATAAAACCTAATAAATACAATATTGGGCTCAGATATAATAAAAATTAAGTTTAAAAATCAAACCCAATAAGATTTAAACTCAAATTAAAGCACGGAACACGTAATTTCCCGTAATAATTGTAACACCCTAGACCCGGTCTAGATGTCCAGACCAAGTTTGGAGAGTTATATCAACCGTACTAAAATTCATACTATCATAACACAGTCGAACTGAACCATTCATTACATAACATTCGTGACAACAATAATTTAAAACATATAATCTTCATAAATCTCATAACATCATAGAACATAAATACCTAATAGTAATGCTTAAAAGAAAAGATAAAAGTTTGACCGAGCTCCTGCGACACTGACCCGATCAAGATTAGGGACCACCTAAAAGCCAATCAATAAAAAAGTGAGTTGTAAACTCAGTGCGTAAAAGGAATGTAATTCAACAATAGTTGTTTATAAAGAAATTCCAATTCAGGGATTCAGTTTGATACAGAATCATATTCAGTCTAGATTCAGAGCAAAGGTGTTACTTATATGTACGTATATTCAGTTCCAATTCAAATAAGGTTCAGATCAGATTCAGATACAATATTCCTATTTCCATCCGCTATACACCATCTTCGGCCATCCCAACACACCATTATGGACATTTAGTGTCCATCCATCCTTGCACACATTTAAAGTGCTCATTGACGCTTTCACAGAAACACGGCTTAACTGCTAGCTTAATAAACGACAAGCGCCAGAATCAGAGTAACTCATTGTGGCGTAGCCACAATTTCAGTACAGACTCCTTCTCCCTTTACAGATCCCAATACAGGACACAAATACCCGTAACACTTGCCCAGTCATTCTAACTCATTATACAATTAACTAAGATAGTTCCAAAACAGAGTAAATATCATAGTGCACATATAATTAGGTTACTCACAGATTAGACCCAGTGTACCAGATAGTTTTCATAACATCAAATTCGATTATTCGTACCTTGAGGAAACCATTATCAGGGGTAAGTAACATTTTCGGCCTCAAAAGACATTTTTTAGGCCTGATGACCTACCACACGGCCTGGTCACACACTCGTGTGCCTTGGTCGTGTAGTTTTTAAGCACAAACAGTGACTTACACAGCCCAAACACACACTCATGCCTGTTGCCCGTGTGAACCCTACACTAGCATGGTCACACACGGCCTAGACACACGCTCGTGTGGCTACCCGTGTGGCCCCAATTTAGTAAACAATGAGTTACACAACCGTTCACACGGCCTGCCACACACCCACACAGCCCAATCACACACCCGTGTGCCTAGCCGTGTGGCGTCGACAGCCACCATTTCCAGCGATTCGAAACATGTGAAATTAAAGTTTCCAGTACGCCCTTGGTTTCCTTTTGATGGGGAAACAACACGGAGACTACCCGGAACCTAATTAATCATTCAACAACCAATTACACCATCAATTTCAATATTTACCAAAATCAACCCACCGCTAATGTTATGTCGAAAGATTTGACGCAATTCCAACTCAAGTCGCACACTTCCTCGCACGAAACTGGAGAAATCAGACTAACACGGTGGATTAACGTCTCTTGCAATATCATTGCCTAAACCAAGTAACCAATCTAGTGTTTAACAGAACGTCAAGTAAACGAGCAAAATGCCGTTTCGATAGAAAAGTGCTAACATAATGGAAATCACGAACAAAAGAAAATCACAGCGGAACTTACTCAATATCAACCTTACAAGCAACAAGACTTCCCAATTCACATAAAATCAATTGCAGAAAAAGAAGAAAAACAAAAGAAGGAAGAACATAAAAAAAAAAACAAAGAACAAAATTTTAGAAAAATAAAAAGAACGATAACATTTTCTTAGAATGTTTTAAAATAACAACCACTACTTCCAGCATCTGAAAAAAAAATTTATATTTCCTAACGTATAGGATGGGATTCGAACTCGGAACCAGACAAAATACAAAACAAATGCTTAGCCAGTGAACCAACAAACTCATTCTTAACACCAATTTTACCCAAAATTACACTTAACCACCTAACACATGGATAAGGGTTGTTTTAAAATAACAAAAACTTTAATAACGCAACTTAAACTCCAGACCTTAGACCCAGGAGCAGAGCACCAAAACCAGAGATACAAAAATTAATTACTGCAGATTCTCACAATTAAACTCCTAAATTTTGGGTGTTACAATAATCCTGTTCAAAAATTTTGCTTGCGCAATCTTAAAAAAATGGTTATAACTTGATCTCTCGGACTCTAAATCGAGCAATTCAAAGTGTGTTTCAAAGCTAAGAGATAGCTCTTCAAACTCTATGCAAACATCTCAACCCAAAAATGATTGGATCCTATAAAAAAAATTTGTCGCAATTTGACTGATCTTCCCAACTTGAAAATTGACATCTTGATTAAATTGACTTTAACAAATTTCACCCCATCCATGCATGTATCACCCATACAGTCCAAATTCAACAAGTTTAAGGAAGAAATTAAATTGTCCCTCATTGCCTAGTAGAGGTGTGCATGGGCCGGGCCGGGCCGAGCCCACAAAAACTTTCAGGCCCGTTTTCTAAGCCAGGGCCCAGCCCGACCCAAAATATGGGCCTAAAAATTTGCCCAAGCCCGGCCCGAAATAAAATTGTTAAGCCCGAGCCCGGCCTGACCCGGCCCATATTAAATTTTTTTAACTTATTTTATTAAATAAAAAATTTTAAAATATATTAAATAATCATATACATTTAAAACAAATATTAAAACAAGAAACAAATAAAAAATATATTAAAACAATTCTTAAAACAATACACAATTTGAAAAATATAATAAAATTGATTATATTAAAATTAAAATTAAAATATAAATATAATTAAAAATAAAAAAATATATTTATTATATAATTGGTAGGCAGGTAGGGATCGAACAAAAAATTTTACCCGAGCCCGGCCCATTTTCTAAACGGGCCTCGTTTTTGTGCCCAAACCCATATTTCGGGCTTATATTTTTACCCATACCCTCCCATTTTTCGGGCGGGCCTTCGGGCCGGGCCGGGCCGGGTAGCCCGACCCATGCACACCTCTATTGCCTAGTAACCAAATTCTTTATTATTCTCCTATATTTGACAAATAGCTATTGCATTATGTTTAGGAATAATAACTTATTTGGCCTTCCATTTTTTTTAAATATCATTTTAACTTTTGATTTAAATTTTTACCTTTTTTATCTCTTAAATTTACGTTATTTGTCAAATCACTCCAAAATTGATGGAAAAGTTAACGTTTCTTAACTTTTTTGACGTGGCTTACACGTGAATTGCTATGTCAATAATTAACTATTTTTAATTTTACAAAATATTAAAAATATTTTTATTTGTTTATATTTGTAAATATTTTTAATATTTTTTATTTTTAAAATAATTTTATAAATTTTTAATATTTTAAAATTTAACTAATTGCTGATGTGGAAAATTAAAAAAACCAAAATTAAGAAACATTAACTTTTTCCATCAATTCTAGGTTAATTTGACAAATAACTTAAGTTTAAGTGCTAAAATAGGCAAAAATAAATAAATTGGGCCTAAAAATGACATTTTTATAAAGGTGGAGGGCCAAATAAGTAATCATACTAATGTTTAATAACCACTTTTGTTTGCATACTTTGTTGGAAAAACATGGAAGGAAAGAAACTTCATTGTTTTTAAAATTGTTATAATCAGCGGCTCTAAGATAATATCAAGTATCTTTATTATTTAATTATTTTTATTACACTTTAAAAATAAATAGTATTATCCTAGATCCTTATGTGGAGTTTTTTTTTTTACTCCACTAACAATGTATAGGACAATAATTCATTGGATGCTATTAAAAAATAAAAATACCAACAAATGGTTGGAAGAAGTGGAAGTTGACTTCTTCTCCACGTACCTAAATCAAGTTCAAATTATAGAGTTATTATTGTTGAGAATACTTTATCTGAAAATTATCTCGATCTAAATAAAATTAATTTTAATCATAAAATGAATGAGGATTATATGTGATTATACCAAAATTCATAAAAATCATTAAAATTAATCACCAGTTCATCGTTACTTGCATACTTGCATTACCATTCATGTTATTAATGATTTAATATTTTAATATAAATTTTATATTATATTTTGGTAAAACTATAATAGTAGTTACCTAATTATATAAATCAATCAAACTATGAAAAGCTATAAAATTAACATTCAAGTATGAAAAGTCTTTTTAGTCACCAATTTACTAACATTAAAATAGAAATAATTAAAAATCTAAGATAATTGGGTAACTAAAAAAAAAAAAATTAAATAATTGAATGATCATTTTGTAACTGTTCATAGTTGGGTGACTAAAAAGAATAAAACCATAATAGGATCTTTTAATAATTAAGTGATAAAAATAGTTGAAATACTACTAATGTCATTTATTTTTGGGGATAAATTTTAAAAAATCCACCTAATTTAATAAATAAAATATGAGATCCTAATAATATTTACATCTTTTATTATTTACATTATTATTATTGTAGCAGGATTATTTTTATTTTTTCAACAATATCATTATAAGTTACGATCATATCTTTTTTAATACAATGCATAGAACTACTTATAACTCTTTTACAATTCATAAATAGAAGAATAATGCGATTTAGCATATTCGAACTCATCTCCTTCTAAATTGACAATAATATTCGTGTCAATCAAATTAAAACTCAATCGATAATTTTTATTATTTTTATATACATGTATGGTTGTTTTTGGGTAAAGTGTACTGTGAGGGGAATTTAGAAGGCTTATCCCACTTATTTGCTTTTGCAAATTTGTCATCTTTTCATTTTATAGAATAAAAAACTGCCACTTTTCGGAACACGTGCGTTTGTGTCTTTTTGTAAGATATTTATTTATTTAAAAATTAAATAATTTAATATGTATGTTAAATTAAAGAGTAAATTAATTTTATATGTTAAAAATTTTATTCATTTGTACTCTTAAAATTTAACATGACTAAACAAATAATCAAACAGTGACATGTGACGTATCAGGTGTATCTCATGTTAACATTCAGGGACCAGTTTTTAATTATAAAAATAAGTAAGATTTTTAACAAAAAGATCAGTTTGCTCTTAAAATCTAAGGACTAATAGCTTATTTTTTAGTAGACATGACAAAATGCAATCTAATTTTTAATATAGAGGTCTCCATTGATACTTTTATCGAATTGTGCATCATAATTTTCATTTTCTTTAACATTTATACTATTATAAATAGATTGGTTGGGTTTAATTTTAGTTGATGAATTTAGTAGTTAACTTATTAAAAGTTAATTTTTAATTATAAGAATAATTATTTGATATATTGGTGGTGAAATTTTTGACTTTACAAATAAGCGAGTTAAGATCTTATCATATGTCTTTTAATTATGTTTAAGAATTAAAAATAAATGATTAAGACATGTGGTAAAATTTAATCTCGCTTTTAAAGTTAAAAATTATCTTGCTTGTGCATTAAATAATTACCCTCATTATAATACATTTATCAAATAAGGTTAAAAATGTCATTTACTCTTAAAATGTTATCCATTAAGAATATTTTATCTCTAGGCTCTAATATTAAATATTGCCATTAAAAATTGATTTAATCCATTAATTGATACTTAAACTATATTCTTTTTCCTTCTAGGTACCTAAATTTTTTTCCCAAGTTGGTATATCCGTTAGGCTAACCATTAGTCAAAGCGTTAAGTCCATTTTAAAAAAGACTTGATTCACAAATTAGTATCTAAACTATATCATTTTTCCCAAGTTAATACCTAAACTTTTATTTGTCACAATTAGTACCTAAACTATTTTTCTGTTACTCATTTTACACCAAAATATTATATTTATTAAAAATTACAACTAATAATAAACCGTCACCGTCATATAAACTTAAAAATATTCTTTTTAATTATTTTATTTTATTTTTTATTCTACATTATTTTCTCTTTTTTCCCCTTTTTCCTTTATAATGCATAGCAATACCAATAATACTTGAAATTTGCCCTCATAATTCTATTTTCAAGTCATCGCATGCTTGCTCAACTTGATGGGATTGAAAAAGTTATTTCATTGATCAAAGCTAGTGTTTTTAGAATTGGACTGGTTAGACCAAGAAGCAATCAAGGTACTGGTTCAGAGATAAGGGTTGAACTGATTGAACCGCGAACCGATACAGACTAATTGAACCAAGTTAAAAAAATAGTTGAACTAGTTTTCTTTATTTTTAAATTTTTTTTAATTTTATGAATTTTTAATAATTTCTTTGATCGAAGTGGACGAAATGATCAAACCAAGAATTGGCGACCTGACTAATTCGACCATTGATTTAGTTCTAATATATATATATATATATGAGAAAATAATATTGTAACACTCCTAAAACTCTGATGTCATAAATAATATTATTTTAGAAAAATATTTAGTAAAATTTTCACTAGTAGGAAATTGCATTTAATCGATAAAAATTAGAGGAGAGAGTTGGACATGGGAGAAAGTCATTAGAAATAATATATTTTAATTTATTAAACCGAGCTATAGGCTAATTTTAATGAACTAAAGGTGTAAGGGTTAAAAATGTAATTATATTAAAAAGTGACCATAGGTTCACCCTGCCAGCCCCTCATAAGTTGTAAAATTACTATTTAGGCTCTTATAATTATTTAAAAATTTTAAATTAATAAAAGTAAAATTGCACTTTGGCCCCCTTAAAATTATAAAAATTTGATTTAATCCTATACAAATTATAAATATATAGACTATAAAAAATTAAAATTTCATCCAATTGGTGTACTTTGGGATTGTTTTGGACCATTAGATTAAGTAGGGAGGAGAAATTTAATTTTTACAAAAGCTGCAAGCCAGCGAGGCAGTTTGTATGTCATATATATATATATATATATATATATATATATCCAGATTAAGAGTTATTCATTCTAAACCTAAAATAGATAGTTTTTTTTTTAATATTTTTATGTTTTTCAAAATAATAGTTGATCAGACTATTGTCAATAAAAAAAGAATGAAGAAATAATCAAATCTCTATGAAACATAAAAGAGATAGAAAAAAAATCAATTAATTAAACATGAAACCCACTACAATCCTAAAAAAAAAATTTAGTTCAAGTAGGAATTGAAAAACATCATGAAATAAAAACAATAGCTAGTAATAAAAAAAGGAAACAAGAAAAAAATAAATAGAGAAATTGAATCTTTTGGATGAATTCCTTCCATCTTTGATGCTTGACTGCTTTGGCAGCTCCCTCTCTTTTTCTCCACTCATTTCTTTTATTTTAGGTTTTTTTTCTCTTTTTTATATTCCCTAAAAATCACAACTCTTGAAATTTCATCAAGTACTCCCACCACTCCAATGAACAAACTTTACACTATAGCGGACAGTTTGCATGCACATGTTGGAGCAGAGAAATCTTTCACTAGAGTGAAAAACTCTCTTTATTGCATATATCAAGTTATCCTTTCTCCATACTATGCCATTCCATCATTATGTAAGAAACACTCGAAAATGAGCCGAATTTAACACTAATAATATATAATGAATTAAAAATATAAATTAAATAAAAATTTTCCTAATATCTACTTAAATAAATCTATAAAATAAACTAAAAATCCTATTAAAACAAAAGACAAATAACTCTAAGATAGTAGAGTTGTCACACACCTATCTATATATATGATTATACCAAAACCTCTTGTAAAAATTAAGATAAATTATACCGTTGATCACTAAACTATAATTAAATTTTTATTTTAATCGCTTAACTAAAAAATATTACAATTGATGAATAATATTTTCGAAATTAATTTTGATCGCTCAACAATCAAGCAAAGGATTAGTCGACTACCCAAGTATTAATAATAAGGCAGAAATAGTCCTCAAAACATGACATCTACTCTACTCCCGTTGTACATGATGCAATGACAATTTATTTTAAATAATTTTTTCAACGCAACGTGCCTACATTCATAAAAATTTAAAATATATTACAATAATGATGTAAGCTCTCATGTCGTTGGTCCTCTTATAAATTATATAAAATTTATATTATATAGAGAAAATAAACTTCATCTTAACGTGTGCAATTCATAATATTTTAAAATATCCTATAAAATATAATAAAATATTTAAAATTAAATATTAAAAAAAGAGATATGTGATAATTTTATAAGATGAAATAAAAAGTCTACCAAATATTAACCGTTTCTTTAAATATATTACCAACAAATTTTTTTTTAAAAATCAAGACCTAAAAAATAATTATATAAATAATTTACAAGTCCATTTATTCATTTATTTAGATACGACTTAATATCATAAACTTTTTGTTAAAATAATTTATAATCATCATGAAGTGTAAAAAATGAAACCGAATATTGCATAAGTATTTTTAATCGTATTATTAAGGTAAACTCTCACTCATTGGTATATTATATGCCTTACTATTGAATTTTAAAAAGTATATGATTTTATAATCTTTTTACAATTTTACATTTTATGATTTTTATTGAAAAAAATGAGAGATCAAATTTGGAGATGGCATAGGCTGTCATTTTAGTAGGGTTGTGCAAAAATCAATAAAAATTGAACCAATCGAACTAATTTGGTTTTTTCGGGTTGGTTTGGGCTGCTTCAATTTAAGGTCAGGTAATCAGTTAATTTGGTGTTATGGTTCGGTTTCTGTTTTGAATGTAAAAATCAACTAAATTAATTAATTTTACACCAATTAAATATAAGTTGTTCATTTAAATAAAAAATTATAATTTGATCAATTAATTTTTAAAATTATTTTTTTGTCACTCGACTATTAAGTGATAATTTTTAGTTAGTATAATAACAATTTTAACATTTAATTTTTATACTTTTTGTCTATTTGACCCTTATAAAAAAACTCGAATAATATTCAAAAACAGAAAATTCTATATAAGAATTCTAGAAAAATAAAATCTCGAAAATGGTGTTGTTGAAGAACTAATATGTATGAGAAATAAAGAAAATTATCATTCAACAAAATCAAATAATAGATTAAAAACAGGAAAAAAAAAGTTAAATCATTATATGATTCCTCAATGTCTCTCAAAACTAAATTAGTAATATATTCAAGTTAAATTTCATGTGTTGAGGCCCAATTTTGGCCCAACTTAATACCTAATCCTAGTCCAATACCCCAAAAAAAAAATTTCCTAGGTATGCCTCCCTACTGTCTGCCACCATAACCCACTCCATAGTTGGCCATCCACCCTCATTTGCTCCACTTGCCTGGAAAAGGCAAATAAATTAAAAAAAAAAAAGAACAAGTTGTAAAAGGTTATATAAAGCCACAATCTCAATGTAAGGAGGGGTTTTTTTGAACACTAAAGAGCATTGTATTACAGATATATTTCAAAAATAAAAGAGCAAAAAAAAGAGAGAAAAATGTTACGTTTTTTTTCAATTTTTGATTTCTTTTTTTTTTCTTTTTTTTTTCATTTTTGATTTTGCTTTTAAGCTTCAAGAACAAGAAATAAAAAGGAGAAGAAAAGAAAAGGGAGGGGGATTGTATTATACACGATTTAAGGAATCAAAGAAAACGGAGATTGAGTTTTATTTCCTTTTTTCATTTCTTATTATTTTTTTCCTTCTTTGTTCAAAAAATCAATTTTAAAACGAAAAAAATAAAAAAGGAAGAAAGGGGACTTACCCGAACCTCGGAGCCACCACATCGGAGCCCTACTCTATCGTTGAAATCGGCTCTCAAAAAGGAAAATGGGGGTCTCTCCTTTCATATTTTCGGGCTAGGAAAATAAGGCCTTCGGGCTCCCTAAAATCGGGGTCAAAAGATCCATTCGCGCAACCCCGACCACCATCTACGGAGGCTCCATGGCGGCGGCAATAATGGATATAAATCCTAGCCAAAGGGAAAATGAAGGAGAGAGAGCCAAGGAACTCTCTGTTTTTTCTTTTCAAAATGGGGGCTGGAAACACAAAATAAAAAAAGGGGTTTTAAATTTTTTTTTTTTTAAAAAAAGAAGGCCTGCACTTTAACCCGTTTAACAGGCCTAATATGTGCCTTTTAATTGAAAATGGGGAAATTGTGCATTAGGTCCTTCCCATTTGCGCAAACATTCAATCATGCCTCATTTATTTCTTTTCTTTTTAATTTGGCTTTGATACTTATGTATATTAGCATTTCGGTCCCATTTCTTTTTACTTTATTATTTTCCCCCCAAATTTCTATCTAGAGTTCAAATTAGCCCATTTTTCGTCTTTCTTTTATATTTTATTTTATTATTTAACATTACGGTATTATAATTGTATTTTATTTTCTTGCATATTATTTACTATTTTTATTATTACCTTCATTTCATTATTATTATTGCTATTGCTTTTTTTTTGTTGTTTATATTATTATTATTATTATTATTATTATTATTATTATTATTATTATCTCCGTTACTATTATTATTATTTTTATATTACTATTATTGTTATATTATCACTATTTTCTTACTATTATTATTACTACAACTATTATTACTATGATTATATTTTCTTTTATACTCATTTGCTTATTACATCATTAATTTTATATCATTACTATTATAATAATTATTATCATTACTTTTCATCGTTATATATTTTTTTTCTTTTCTCGTATTATTACTATTATTAATATCATTATTACTATTATTTTTATTTTTATTACTACTACTGTTATTTTTATTAACATATTTTTACCATATTATTATTTCCTTTTATATATATATATCATTATTGATATCAACAGATACTATTATTATTTATGTACTATTATTTTCTATTTATTACTATTATATTTATTACTATTATTAATATATATTTTTCTTTTCTTTTCTTTAGTGCTATCACTATTATTATATTATTTGTCTTATTAATGTACTATTATTATTTCCCACTTAGCTATTATTACTATTATTATTTTTACTATTATAATTATTATTAATCTTTTATTATTCTCTTACATTATTTGTTTGTTTTACTCCTCTATTTCGATCTTATCATTCTTATTATGCGTTTATTTTATTTTGTTATGTTCATTGATATCGAAATTCATATTTGTTTGTTCATTTTTCGCTATTCCATTTTACCACTAATTTATATTAATTAACCGATTTAAAATAATTCTTTCACAAAGGCAATATTTGGTGTTCAAATTGGGAAGCGTGCCTAACTTACTGGGTCTCGATTTTCCTCGTCCACCTTAACTAACCGAATATCCTTTTGAAATACACGAATTTTTATATAAAAGGCAAGCTCGCTCTCAAAAATTCAAGATGTCGTGTCCTAACTTACTGGTTGTGACATTTTATATTTTGAGACGAGAAGGTCTTTAACATTTGAGCATTTTCTTTACAAAGAGGGATCGTATTTTTAATTCTTTCAAGTTTTCAAATTTTCGACACTAAGACACTAATTAATCAACTAGGTACCAATTTTTGGGCGTTACAAGGGTGCTAATCCTTCCTTGTGCGTAACCGACTCCCGAACCTGTTTTCTTGATTTACGTGGACCAAAATTGTTGTTTAAATAAATCAAACCATTTATTAAAAACAACCACTTTTACAAAGTGATCTAATCACACCTAAAAAGATTGATGGCGACTCCCGTTTTCGTTTTTTCTCCAAGTCGATACTCGTTTTCCAAAAAAAATAGTTACGACAGCTTGGCGACCCCACTGGGGACTTTTATAAGAGAGTCAAGCCACAAGTTGATTAACTTTTGTCTTTTTTTCAAAAATTGAGAGTTTGGGTTTTGATATACGATCCCTTCATTGCATTTCACCCGTTTTTATTACTGTTTTCATCATTTTATTCCTATTTTCTTTAATCGCTTCAAGTTTTTATGCATATATCCTCTCACATTACATTGCATGACCGTTGTGGTCACACCTCTTAAGTGAGAGTGAGAAACTATGCTTTCGTGAGGTTTTCACCTCCGCATGGGCTAGGGGACCGCTTCCGGAATACATCTGTACTTATGTCTTCGTGAGGTTTTCACCTCCGCATGGGCATAGGGAAATGTATTCCCCTGAACTGAACTCGGTCTGTATGAGCCTATAATGGGTGAGGATCGAGGAATCTGTTGGTTTAAGTACCCTTGCTTTAGAACCGAACTACATATAGTGAACTTTAAGTGCTCGCCCCAGGTAGTATGATGATGACCTTTAGTGCCTACCTTTATAAGTTCTTATTTATTATATTTTTTTATATATGTGACACTTACTTGTTTTTCTTATTTTGCTATCATTGCATGTCATTTATCATTAAAAGGTGTCGATTCAAGGTTCGATTTCTGAGTTAGAAAGTTTTTTAATGGGGAACGAATATCTTAATAAAGTGGAGGACAACTCTTTCGTTTGTGCTTGGTCAGAGAAAACCCAGATGGAAAAAGGAAATAGTGCCACCGAAGGATACACATCAGAATTATGGGATTACACTCTCATTAGTGTGATGCAAAATAACCTCCAAGAGTTAAAGCAAATATTGGATTAATGGAGTAACAAAGCCAAGCAGTTGTTCTACAGCAGTTATGGGGAATTGCAGTATTTGTTTGCCATAAAGATAGATGAACAATTCAAGGTGAGCGTGGGGAGTACTGAGGGACACTTATACTATTACAGATGAAGATAGTCACCTCATGGATGGTAGGGGTATAAGACATACAAAATTGAATTGGATGGAAAGAATTTTGCTTATAATGGTAGAAAGGCTCACTTACTATAGGACCCCTACCAAACAACAAGCTGGAATTTACTGTGGTACTTTAGGATGATTGTACCTATCAGAAATAATGAAAATGCAAGACCTAATGGCCGAGACAACCCAAATGAGCATGAGATTAAAGAAGATCGTATTGTTTAAAGACTTTTAAAGTGGAGATTAGCTATGCTGCGAAGATACTTATGCAAGCAATTCAAAGTGTTCTGTGGGAGCAGAAATTTGAAGACTCTCAAGAAGCACTGAGGATGTTTGATATCAATTTAAGGCAGTATGCTTCGGAGCTGGAATGCCTACTTGTTCGCCAATCTTTCTTTCAAGGTAATCAGAGCAACTTCACAGACATTGGAGGAAGTGTCTTTGGCTGTAGAGCTTAATTCATAGGTGAAGCCGTAATTCAAATTCAAAAGATAGCTGATCATTTACAAATACTGGTAGAAAGGGCAAGCCCGTTGAGCACCAATATGAGCTACAGTCAGATCGTGGTCGAAAGTTAGCTTTGTTATTAGATAGGGTTAAGACTCTAGGCCTACGAGCGAAAGCATATTTGTAATCCATTTTATGAAAAGACTTTTGTTCCTTAAATAACGTTTTCTAAAATGAAACTAAATCGAGATCGATACCTTTTTGCATTCATGCATTTGCATTACATTACATCAAAGAAAAGAAGATGTTGATTCGAAATTCGATTCCTAAATAGAATAGTTTGTTATAAGAAAACGAATTTCTTAATAAAGTGGATTATAGTGCGGTCGTCTGAATATAGTCCAAATAAACACGACGAGAGAAAACTGATAGTCCACGGAGGAATACATGATGTAATTGCCAGAGATTCAAGCCAACAAAGGTTATCCAAGAACATGACGAGAGAAAGCCGGAAGTCCACGAAGGAATACATGACTTGATTGCCAACGAAGATTATCCAAGAGCCGGCACTTTTTGATGAGTATCATGGAGATAAGTGAGCAAGAGGTCGAGGCTCAGATTAAGCAGCAAGGAGTTAGCAAATGCATCTTTTAGAGAATTTACAGGATTCGACCATTAGCGTTTACTTGGACTATGAAGGGCAAGACCACATATGTAATCTATTTTCATGTAAAGAAATCTGTCTTCTAGAAAAGTTGTTCTAATGGAATTGAATTCAAGATCAACATCTCCTTTTCTTTTGCATTCATGCATTTGCATTGCATCACATCACATGCATTTAAATCCATAAAAAATACCCTAATTAACATTAAAAAGAGGGAGAAAGAGAGTGAGAGAAAGAGGAAATCTAGAAGCAACACATCCTTACGGTACACGTACCAGGACAAAGAATATAGATCAAAGACTTGAGCAGATCCAGAAAGAAATGCAAGAACAATTACAAGAAAAATTGGCCAAAATCCAACAGGAAATGAAAGATTAAATGTTGGAGGCCCAAAGGAATATGATAACTGAAATGGCTCACGTGCTGAAAGGGGCAACAAATAAAGGAAAGGCCCCTATGACTATCACTGAAGAGGGAATTGAGGAATAAAAGTCTCCAAACTTTTGCATACTTGGGAGTGTTTTGAATAATGGGACTGTGGAAGAGATACCTTTATTTTTAGAGCTAATCCAGAGTAATATTCAAAACACGCTTATTACTTTAAGCCTAGAAGCAATAAGAATCATTTTGTGAAATAAGCTTGTGTCCTAAATCTTTGTTTCAATAAAATGCATCTTTTTGAGCAAATATTCTCTTATTTCATTTCATGTTATACGAGTAATCGTTCTTAGATTCATTTGTTCTTTAAAATTTCTTTGGAATCATTTATTCTTTGGAATCTACCTTCGTACCTACAACAGGTCCCCAGATATCAATGATGTGAGCGACACTGTCACCAACTCTGGGTCTCCTTTTGAGCGAAATATTGACCTAAAGGGATCTCAGCACTTTGAAGATGACAGAGATGTAAACTACTCTCTGATTTGTTAAGAATGGTAGAGTAAGATGAAAACATATCCTCTCTTACAAAAAGTCAACAGACAGTAGGCCTAGGACAAGAGAAATAGGCAAACATCAGAGTCTACATTACCATAAAGGCAAAGCGAGACGTCATTTTTGCACAATCGTATCAAGATATGCCTGGCTACTAAAACATGGGGTTTTGAATGACATATACTAATGGTTTTACGATGGACAGGCTAATCATGAGATTTGGGTTCTGCTGGCCCACCATAGAAAGGGATTGCATCAGTATGCCGTAAATGCCAAATTTATAGAGAAAATTCATGTGCCTTTTCATTCTTTCGACTTTCTCTGTGTGGGGCATGGAGGTTATGGGCCGATCTCTTTGAAAGCTTTTAACCAATACCGATTCGCCTTTGGGGTCGTCGTTTACTCCGCGGAAAGGGTAAAAGTTGTTTCATACGCCAATGTCACTAGGTCGACAGTCATCAAATTCCAAAAAAAATGGGTGCCAACAAAGAGTGCCAGGAAATCATGTCTAACACAGCTATACAATGTCAAAAGGTTGCAGTCTGTTTAAAGATTAGGCGCTATATGGCAAAGGCAAAGGCAAAAAAAAAAAAAAAAGGACCCAACAACAAATTAAAGATCATGGGGAAGATGACCGAGATTTGTAAAGGTTGGCATAAGAAGTCACCATTTACCCTCTATGCTCATCAAACGTTGGCCAAGACCTTCACTAGGGTAGCGTATTTCATCAGTCTATGGGATAAAAACGATTTTAAAGAAGAGATTTCTTGTCTCAGAGTCTTGTCAGACCTGAAGGTGGATAAGGCAATCCCGATACGATCAGTTGAATATGAAGAAAGGAGGTTGAAAGCCCTCCGTCATGGTCCATTGAACGATGTGAGCTTACGATGAAGAGGTTCATCCTAGAGAATTTCACGAGGGGAACTCGATAATGAAAAGATCTCTTCTATATAAAAGAACTTCTGAGAAAAATGGATGCCAAACTGAGAAGGACCTTATGTAAATAAAGAAGACCTGTTCTGGAGGGACATTAACATTGACCGAAATAGATGGCAAACATGTGCCCAAGTCGATGAATTCAAATTTTTTCAAGAAATATCTCACCTAGAATGTGAGAGGCCAAAGTGGAAACCCGCGAAGGGCGCTTTAAGACTAAAAAAGAAAAAAAGAAAAAAAAAAGAAAAAAGGAGAGGCCATGGCGAAAACCCGCAAAGGGCGCATTGAGACCAAAGGGGATTTGAGTTGAAAACCCAAAAAGGGCAGCTCAAATTTGGATCAAAGTGGGGCATACAGCAGTCTTACTATACCTGAATTAACAATGAAGAAGTATGCTACGTCTTGGGGCATCGACAATGTACTCCGGATCCCCTAAACACATATTAAGCTCAGAAGAGTCCTCAAGAAGTTGGTACAGAGAAGCTCAAGTTGCGATATCTGGGGCACCTAGTTTTCTATTTTGAATTTACTATATTTGATTAACTTATTCGTTTTGAGTTAATTTCCTTCTTATTGCATTTGCAATCTTTGATTAATTTATCCATTTCGAGCTATGCTTCTAATCAATTTCCTTCTTGTTCATTGTTTTGATTTTTTTTCAAGCATTTTACATTGAAATAATGATTAATAGACTAATAACACTTTCATAAAAGAAGTTTTGCATATTACTCTGGAAGTTTCTAAACAGTATAGGAACCTGAAATAGGACCATCATTTAGAACTCACCAAGCCTAAGGTTTGAAAATGTTTCTAAATTGTGACTATCTCTTTGAATTTTATGTCGAAGATATCGGTTGAATAAAGAGGCAAGATATTTCGTCAGTGATACAACCTCGACAAATGACGAGTAATGTCAACCTAAGTGTAAGAGGGGGTCATTCTCGAGAAAAAAATGATACTCTGCATTCATGCAAATATCGATCATATACAATGGGTCATTACACCCAAGGAATGGTGTAAGAGATCAAATTGATTGAAGATGAAACAAATCCTATACCCTGAGTTGCAGTGGGTTGGATAAAAAAAAACTCCATAAAGTTTGAGTGGGACAAGCTTGTTGAGCAGATGAGATTGTTTCTTCGAGTTTTTTATGCCAGCTAAACAAGACGACAGAATAATGAGTCAACAATAAAACCTCAGTGAACGACGAGTAATATCAAACCAAGCATTAAAAATGGCATTTTGCATTCACACAAACGTCATTCATACACATCTATCTAGAAGCATTTGGCTCAATCGAGTCATGGCATCTTAATCATTAGGCATGAACTCATACACATTATATAGGTTAAGTCCTTCAATGGACAATGAAGATTGATGTGCCTTAATCCCCTAAACAGTAGGGTAATAGGCTAAAGCATAGCAGATCTGACCTTCGCTGAAGCAGATCCAAGATGATTTGACATCTCTGTATCAGGCGAGGAACAGATCGAAGACATAGCTGATTTGGCTTTCACGTGTTTACGTTGAAGCAGATCCAAGATGATTTGGCATCTCTGTATCAGGCGGGGAGCAGATCGAAGACATAGCTGATTTGGCTTTCACGTGTTTACGTTAAAGCAAATCCAAGATGATTTGGCGTCTCTGTAGCGGCGGAGAGCAGATCGAAGATTGCAGATTTGGCATCCCTATGTTTATAGGGAAAAGATCGAAGATAGCAGATCTAACATTCCTGTGCTTATAGTGAAGCAGATCGAAGATTTCAGCATGGCATCTCTGTGCTTATAGGGAACAAGTTGAACATAGCAGATTTGGCATCCCTGTGCTTATAGGGAATAGATCGAAGATAACAGATCTGACATTCCTGTGCTTACAGTGAAGCAGATCAAAGATTTCAGCATGGCATCCCTGTGCTTATAGGGAACAAGTTGAAAATAACAGATTTGGCATCCCTGTGCTTATAGGGAACAGATCGAAGATAACAGATCTAACATTCCTGTGCTTACAGTGAAGCAGATCGAAGATTTCAGCATGGCATCCCTGTGCTTATAGGGAACAAATCGAAGATAACAGATCTGACATTCCTGTGGTTACAGTGAAGCAGATCGAAGATTTCAGCATGGCATCCTTGTGCTTATAGGGAACAAGTTGAAAATAGCAGATTTGGCATCCCTGTGTTTATAAGGAACAGATCGAAGATAGCAGATCTGACATTACTGTGCTTACAGTGAAGCAGATTGAAGATTTCAGCATGGTATCCCTGTGTTTATAGGGAACAAGTTGAAAATAGTAGATTTGGCATCCCTGTGCTTATAGGAAACAGATCGAAGATAGCAGATCTAACATTCATGTGCTTACAGTGAAGCAGATCGAAGATTTCAACATGGCATCCTTGTGCTTATAGGGAACAAGTTGAAAATAGCAGATTTGGCATCCCTGTGTTTATAGGGAACAGATCGAAGATAGCAGATCTGACATTACTGTGCTTACAGTGAAGCAAATTGAAGATTTCAGTATGGCATCCTTGTGTTTATAGGGAACAAGTTGAAGATAGCAGATTTGACCCCCTAAGCAGGAGGGAAACAGATCGAAAGCGACGGGCCTTAACTCCCTAAGTAGTAGGGTAATAGGCTAAATTTACATATCTTAACCCCCTAAGCAGTAGGGAAACAGATCGAAGGTGATAAACCTTAAACCCCTAAGCAGTAGGGTAATAGGTTGAATTTACAGATCTTAACCCCCTAAGCAGTAGGGAAACAGATCGAAGGCGATGAACTTTAAACCCCTAAGCAGTAGGGTAACAGGTTGGATTTACAGATCTTAACCCCCTAAACAGTAGGGAAATAGATTAAAGGTGATAGACCTTAAACCCCTAAGCAGTAGGGTAACAGGTGGAATTTACAGATCTTAAACCCCTAAGCAGTAGGGTAACAAGTGGAATTTACAGATCTTAACCCCCTAAGCAGTAGGGAAATAGATCGAAGGCGATGGACCTTAAACCCCTAAGCAGTAGGGTAACAGGCTGAATTTACAAGATCTTAACCCCCTAAGCAGTAGGGAAATAGATCGAAGGTGATGGGCCTTAAACCCCAAAGCAATAGGGTAGCAGGCTGAAAATTATAGATTTTATATTCCTGAAATGGCGTTGGAGGGGCTCGAAGCCACAGCAGATCTCCTCGAAGTTTCAGCGGAGTAGATTGGAGTCACATGTCTTATCTTCTTGAAGCTGCAACAGACTGAAGATAGCAAATCTTATTTCTCTGAAGCTGCAATAGAACAAAGTAAAGTGACAAGCCATAGTAGACTGCAATGAGACTAGCCGAAGAAGAGAAGCACCAAAAGTTAAGACTCGACGAGACCGACCAAAATTCGCCCTTTTAAAGTCTTTGCTCTATTCCCGTTACACGACAATGAGCAAAGAGGGGCAGCTGTTGAGGCCCAATTTTGGCCCAACTTAATACCTAATCCTAGCCCAATACCCCAAAAAAAAAATTCCTAGGTGTGCCTCCCTACTATCTGCCACCATAACCCACTCTATAGTTGGCCACCCACCCCCATTTGCTCTACTTGCCTGCAATGGAAAAGGCAAATAAATTAAAAAAAAAAGAACAAGTTGTAAAAGGTTATATAAAGCCACAATCTCAATGTAAGGAGGGGGTTTTTTGAACACTAAAGAGCATTGTATTACAGATATATTTCAGAAATAAAAGAGCAAAAAAAAGAGAGAAAAATGTTACGTTTTTTTTCAATTTTTGATTTCTTTTTTCTTTTTTTTTCATTTTTGATTTTGCTTTTAAGCTTCAAGAACAAGAAATAAAAAGGAGAAGAAAAGAAAAGGGAGGGGGGATTGTATTATACACGATTTAAGGAATCAAAGAAAACGGAGGTTGAGTTTTATTTCCTTTTTTTCATTTCTTATTTTTTTTTTCCTTCTTTGTTCAAAAAATCAATTTTAAAACAAAAAAAATAAAAAAGGAAGAAAGGGGACTTACCCGAACCTCGGAGTCGCCACATCGGAGCCCTACTCCATCGTTGAAATCGGCTCTCAAAAAGGAAAATGGGGGTCTCTCCTTTCATATTTTCGGGCTAGGAAAATAGGGCCTTCGGGCGCCCTAAAATCGGGGTCAAAAGACCCATTCGCGCAACCCCGACCACCATCTACGGTGGCTCTATGGCGGCGGCAATGATAGGTATAAATCCTAGCCAAAGGGGAAATGAGGGAGAGAGAGCCAAGGAACTCTCTCTTTTTTCTTTTCAAAATGGGGGCTGGAAACACAAAATAAAAAAGGGGGTTTTAAGTTTTTTCTTTTTAAAAAAAGAAGGCCTGCACTTTAAGCCATTTAACAGGCTTAATATGTGCCTTTTAATTGAAAATGGGGAAATTGTGCATTAGGTCCTTCCCATTTGCGCAAACATTCAATCATGCCTCATTTATTTCTTTTCTTTTTAATTTGGTTTTGATACTTATGTATATTAGCATTTCGGTCCCATTTCTTTTTACTTTATTATTTTCGCCCCAAATTTCTATCTAGAGTTCAAATTAGCCCCTTTTTCGTCCTTTTCTTTTATATTTTATTTTATTATTTAACATTATGGTATTATAATTGTATTTTATTTTCTTGCATATTATTTACTATTATTATTATTACCTTCATTTCATTATTATTATTGCTATTGCTATTTTTTTTTGTTGTTTATATTATTATTATTATTATTATTATTATTATTATTATTATTATTATTATTATTATTATTATCTCCGTTACTATTATTATTATTTTATATTACTATTATTGTTATATTATCTCTATTTTTCTTACTATTATTATTACTACAACTATTATTACTATGATTATATTTTTTTTATACTCATTTGCTTATTACATCATTAATTTTTATATCATTACTATTATAATAATTATTATCATTACTTTTCATCGTTATATATATATTTTTTCTTTTCTCTGTTTTATTACTATTATTAATATCATTATTACTATTATTTTTATTTTTATTTTTATTTTTATTTTATTTTTATTTTTCTTACTACTACTGTTATTTTTATTAACATATTATTATTTCCTTTTTTTATATATATCATTATTGATATCAACATATACTATTATTATTTATGTACTATTATTTTCTATTTATTACTATTATATTTATTACTATTATTAATATATATTTTTCTTTTCTTTTCTTTAGTGCTATCACTATTATTATATTATTTGTCTTATTAATGTACTGTTACTATTTCCCACTTAGCTACTATTATTATTATTATTTTTACTATTATAATTATTATTAGTCTTTTATTATTCTCTTACATTACTTGTTTGTTTTACTCCTCTATTTCGATCTTATCAATCTTATTATGCGCTTATTTTTATTTTGTTATGTTCATTGATATCGAAATTCATATTTGTTTGATCATTTTTCGCTATTCCATTTTACCACGAATTTATATTAATTAACCGACGAAAATAATTCTTTACAAAGGCAATATTTGGTGTTCGAAATTCAAGGAAACGTGCCCTAACTTACTGGGTCTCGATTTTCCTCGCCCACCTTAACTAACCGAATATCCTTTTGAAATACACGAATTTTATATAAAAGGCAAGCTCGCTCTCAAAAATTCAAGATGTCGTGTCCTAACTTACTGGATGTGACATTTTATATTTTGAGACGAGAAGGTCTTTAACATTTGAGCATTTTCTTTACAAAGAGGGATCATATTTTAAATTCTTTCAAGTTTTCAAATTTTTGACACTAAGACACTAATTAATCAACTAGGTACCAATTTTTGGGCGTTATAAGGGTGCTAATCCTTCCTTAGCGTAACCGACTTCGAACCTATTTTCTTGATTTACGTGGACCAAAATTGTTGTTTAAATAAATCAAATCATTTATTAAAACAACCACTTTTACAAAGTGATTCAATCACACCTAAAAAGATTGGTGGCGACTCCCGTTTGCTTTTTTCTCCAAGTCGATACCCGTTTTCCAAAAAATGGTTACGACATCATGTTTATGAAGAATATACAAAATTGATATTATAAATACTTATGAAATCGAAATCAATTTTTAAGGAAAAAAATGAATATACTAAAAAAATTTCTTTTCAGACTCAATTAACTAATATCGTAAAAATAAATTATATTAAGAATTTTTTTATAACCAACAAACTATATCAAACAACAGCAAAAAAAAAAAAAGCAAACAACCATTAATTTTACTTAATGTTTACTTTTATATTTAAAAAAAGGTATTTTTATATTTTCTCTCAATCATACCATCTCTCGCAGCCGTCTCACTCTCACACCTCAACTCAGCTCGTCGGTTGTCGCCACCGTCTCTCTCTCTAAACATTCACTTCTCTCTCTCAGTCCATGATATTTTTTGTTTATTTAGCTGTTGTTCATCAAAACCAAACCCAATATTAAATCTAAATTAAATTCTTCAATCGACCCACTTTTTACCCCTACCGAGCAAACAACAATTGCTAAAAAATACATTCTGACTTTGACATAGAAAATTTAGCCAGAAAAATGAAATCTATTATATTTTCTACTTTATAGATTATGAAATTAAGTAATATTTTTTATTATAAAGCTATGAAACAATGAAACAGTCATTGTATGTAATGGAGTAGTTTTGATGTATACGAAATCAACTAAAATTTTAACTAAGGCAGGTACATTTATCAATTAATAGTATAGTTACGATTAATATAGATATCGTTCTCACGAACACTAAAAGTGCTAGTAATTACCTTCTTTCTATTATTTAACTAATAAATTTGAGCGATTGATTGAAAATGTAACGCCCCAAAATTTTAAGAGTTTAATTGTGTAAATCTGCAATAATTAGATTTCTGTATGTCCAATTTTGTGCTCTGCTTTTGTGTTTAAGGTCTGAAGTTCGAGTGGCATCGTTAAAAGTTTAGTTTTTTTTTTTAAAAACAACTATGTATCTGCTTTAGTTGTTAAGTGTTCTGGGATGTGTATGAGGTATTGGGTTCTCCTTCTTTTCTTTTATTTTTCCTTTTACGGTATCCAATTATGCGTTATTTGAGAGTTTTTCGTTGTTGTGAGGTTGATTGTGCAATTATTGGGCGAGGATATTGCAAGAGACGTTATTTTACCGTGTTAGTCTGATTTCTTCTGTTTCGTGTGAAGTTTCAAGTAGTCTCTGCGTTGTTTCTTCGTCAAAGCGAAACCAGGTGCGTACCAAAAACTTTAGTTTTTGCAAGTTTCGGTCGCCGAAAATGGTGGCTATCGACGCCACAGACCAGGCACACGGGCGTGTGTCCAAGCTGTGTGAGCCACACGGTCGTGTGATTGGCCATGTAACTCATTGTTTATTTATTTGGGGTCACACGGGCAAGGACATGGTCGTGTGCCTAGGCCGTGTATGGTTATAGTGGTGCAAGGTTCACACGGGGAACAGACACGAGCATATGTCTGGGCCGTGTAACTCACTGCTTGTGGTATAACACCACACAGTCAGGGACAAGGCATGTACCCAGGCTGTGTGTTCAGACGGGCAGGGACACGGACGTGTGTCTAGGTCGTGTAACTCACTATTTATGCTTCGAAACCACACAGGCAAGGCACATGGGTGTGTGACCTGGCCGTGTGGCAGATTATTGAGACCCGAAACCTATTTTCGATACCATGAATGTTACTTAACACTGATACTGAGCTCCTCAACATACAAATGATTGAATTTGATTACATGAGAACTGTCTGATACTCGGAGACTGATTTGTGAGCAACATAGTTATATGTATACTATAATGCTTATTTTGATGTTGAACTACCTTATTTAATTGTGAAATAAATTAAAATGACTGAATACATGTTACAGGTATTCGTGTTCTGCATTGGCATGGGTTAAGATATTGTGAAGGAGGAAGAAGTCTGTTCTGAAATAGTGGCTACACCATAATGAGTATTATTCTAATTCTGGCACTTGTCGCATACTTATTTAGCAGCTAAGCTACGTCTCTATAAAACTGTCAATGAACACTCTAAGGTGTGCAGGGTTGGTTAGGCATTGAATTCCCTTAATGGTGTGTTGGGATGGTTAGCGATGGTGTGTAGCGGACGGGGATAGAAATATTGTATCTGAATCTGATCTGTATCATATGTGAACTGAAATTACATATATATATATGTGACTAATTTGCTCTGAATTTGAACTAAAATCACTTCTGCATTAAACCGAATCTCTGAATTTGGAACTACTCTATAAGTGAGCATTAATTGAATAAACTTCTTTTACGCACTGGGTTCACAACTTATTTTGTTATTGAATGGATTTCTTGTGGTTCCCAGTCTTGAAAAGGTTGGTGCCGCGGGAGTTCGATCAAGTGGTTATCTTTCCTTAAGTAGTATATTAGAAGTTTGGGTAACTATAACAGTGCGACTTTGTAAGATTATATACCTAATTAGCTTTTGCGATGAATATTATGCGAAGCATGGTTTAGTTTTATTGTGTTGTTTATGTGGTAAGTGATGATCGATGATGTAACTCTCTCTAAATTTGGGCTTGATGATCGTATAACTAACTAAAAATTCGACTTAAGGCAAGCGCACCTATCGAATAGTAATATAATTATGGTGAGACCAGAAATATCGTATCCACGAGGACTAAAAGTACTAGTAATTACTATCTTTTTATTATCTAGCCTAAGAATTAAAGTGTGTTTTTAAACTAAAACTATTTATCTAATTAACTAAGATTACGACAAAGATGAAGTTTGGAAAATACTTTAGGAAAAACCGATGGAGAAGACAATACCCAAGGAAGAATCCACCTAGACTTCACGTATTTCTTCCGAATTAGACATTTTATTCACTTAACTTAATCTATAGAAATCCCTAATTTATGTTAATATCTCTATCGAGACTAAGAACAACTGATTTTAGGTTGATTAATTGAAATCTCTTTCTAATTAAAACCCCTACTGTCGTATTAACTCGATCTATAGATTCCCTTATTAGATTTGACTCTAATCCAGCAGATTTATGTCGTTCTATCTCTAGGAGTGCATTCAACCCCGCTTAATTATGGATGATCTACTCTTAAACAGGGACTTTTGCTCTACTTATTAAGCACATCAAAACCTGAATTAATACCCTAGAATATTAAAACAAGAATTTAGAACTCACAATTAAGAATAAGAATAAGTCTTTATCATATAATTCAAATAGTAATAAGATTCGTCATAGGGTTCATCTCCCTTAAGTATTTAGGGAGTTTAGTTCATAATAATAATGGAAAACATCTCAAAGTTTGGAAAACAACAAAATATAAAGAAACCCAAAGAACTTCTAGGAAATTAGATGGAAATCTTCAGTTTTGATGTAGATCCTGGCTCCGAGGTGATTCCGATGGCTGTTCTTGAGTATTTTCTGCCTCCAACTCTGTGTGTCCCCTCTAATCCTCTTCTAGGGTGTTTATATAGGCTTTAGAATGCTTCAAAACCCTCAAAAGTGCCCTTTTTCCGAATAGAACTAGGCTTGGGCTCGGTAGAGACACGGCCGTGTGCCACACTCATGTGAAGGTACTCAGGCCATGTGCAATACTGAGTTGGTTCTTAGTCGACACGCCATGACACACGGGCGTATGGATCACCCGTGTGAAACACTAATTTAGGCCAATTTGTCCGTTTTTGGTCCGTTTCTTGCTCTTTTTGCTATCCTAAGCTCTCCTGAGTATAAAACATGAAATTAAAGGATTAGGAGTATCGAATTCACTAAAACCAAGGAAAAATCATTCATAAATATGCCAAGCATGGGGTAAAAATATGTATATATTACGGTTTATCAGGGTTGGACGTCTAGACCGGGTTTAGGGTGTTACAGAAAACTAAAATTAACTAAATTAATTAACTAACGAACACAACAAAGAACAAAACAAGAAAATAATTGATTAACAACCAAGAAGCAAAACAATACTCAGGAAAAAATTCACCTAGATTTCATCTGTCATTATCAATCTAAACTACGCAATTTTTTCACTTAATGTCTTAATCCGTAGAAATCCCTAGATTATGCTAATATCTCTTTTGAAAGTAAGAGCAACTGACTTTAGGTTGATTAATTGAAATTTCTTTCTAATTAAAACCTTTATTATCGCATTAACTCGATTTATAAATTTCCCTATTAGACTGGACTCTAATCCGGTAGATTTATATCATTTTATTTTTAGAAGTGCATGCAACTCCACTCAATTACGCAATATCTACTCTTAAACAAGGTCTATTCCTCTGATTTAAGCATCAAACATGGATCAATAATTTCGAAATATCAAATCAATAATTAAGCACACATAATTGAGAACAGGATCTAAGTCTTTATTGTGTAAAATAAAAATCAAACGATAGAATTCATCAAAAGGTTCATCTCCCTATGTATTTAGAAAATTAGTTCATGCTTGCAAATAAAAACATCTCAAAGATAGTATATCCGAAAGAAATAAAGAAACTCATTAGAATCTCCTGAGAAATCAACTAGGAGTCTTCAATCTTGACAAAAATCTGCTTTAGAATCCGCTTCAATGGTGTTTTTCGAGCTATTTTCTTGAAAATTTTATAATTCATATTTTTGTCATATATACGTCTTAGGATGCCCAAAAAACCTAAAAATCGCGTTTTCTTGCAGGTTTAGGTTTAGAGGTCATGTGGAAGGGGTTAGCTCGTGTGGCTCTTGTAATTTGTTCTGATTTTTCAATTTTCAATCCTTTTACTCCAAATACTCTCCGAAGTATAAAAATATAAATTTAAAGGATTAACAGCATGAAATTCACCATTAACATCGAATAATAACTCAAAACACATTAAGAATGAGACTAAAATATATTACTTTTAGCACCTATCAGGTTTCAACAAAAAAATATTAGTTCAATTGTGTCGGTTTAGGAAGAATTTCGAGTCTATTTTGATTTTTAAAAAAATGAAAGTTGATTGTTAATTTTTTTAACCGAACTGATCGATTGCTCACCCTTACATCTAATTAGCCTGTCAACTAATTTTAATGGTTACATTATCAAAGATAAAATCCATTAACAGAGGAATTTAATTGAATTTTTTAATTAATGACAATAACTTAATATTGATACAAACTAAATTAAAGGACTTACTTAATATTTTATTTTTTAAGAACTTTTTATACTTTAATTTTTTTCAATAAATATTAACAAATTCGGAAAAAAACAAAGAACTCGAATTTAAGTAACAAATTGAGCATAATCTCAATCTTTGAGGGATAGATGAGGAAATTTGATGAGTTATATATTCAAACTTGACATGAGTAATTGGTGTTCATTATTTTAAATTAAATTAACCTATTAATCACGTGTCGTTTGACTACATTAACCTTGTCCATTACACATTCATGCTCTCTTTTTTTTCCTTTCAAGACAACAATATATTTTAATACTTGAAATTGTGTGTTTAGATAGTTTTTTTATTAAGAAGTTTTTGATAAATTATTAAGAAAAAAAATGGTTAGACATACATGCATCTTACCCAATAATTTGATCTGCTATATTTAATTCATTGGATCATAAAAGTTTTTATTCACAATTTGCTTAGAAAAATCAAATACTATAATTATAATTATAATCAAATATTTGTGAATACTATTATAACCTTTCCACGAGTCAATACTTCGTTCTCTCTCCTACATTTCATTATTTGTAAATTTTAATACCTATATATTAATTATTCGTATTTTCTATCTATTAAAATTTATATAAATTCATCAATCGATCAAATATTATATTTCATTATTTTATACTCGAAATCATAATTTTAAACTAGAGCTCAAACGTATAAATATATAAATCAGTCTTTAACAATTTTCAATATAAAATCAATAACATTATAAAAGCATACTGAAATAAACAATAAATTTTTCATTCGTTCAAGATTCTCCAAACATAGAGAACCCTTCATATATATCATTATAAATATATAAACATTAAGTCAAGCAAATGAATTAGCATATAGTTGAATAAATCTAACATAGTATTTTATTAAAACCACATATGATAATGTTGTTAAAGGTGAGTCCACACATGTGGAAAAAATTGGCAATGTATAATGGATGGTAGTGCCACCTTTTTTGCTCAAAGGAAAAGACTTGAAAATTTCTTCACCCATCGTTTAGGACAACTCAAGCATCCAATAACAACGTCTATATGGTCCAATTATGTGCATTTTCTCAACTCTTTCGTGATCATCGACTTCAAGTTGAAGCACACATTTTTGAAATATTTGTACTAAGCAAAGATGGCTTACAAAATTTCCTTGTTTTTTATTTTTATTTTTGAAATTCACTAATAAAATTAAGAATTGTATTTTATCTTGTTTATACAGTATCAAAGATGATAATAATTTTTTAAAAATAATTGTTTTATATATTATTGGGGATAATTATTTGATACATCGGCTGTGGAGTTCTTAGACTCCACAAACGAATTGAAAATGTGACAAGTGCCACATTTATGAATTATTATCCTATATACTATCGATGGAGTAAAAATAACTCCATAAGCAGATTTCAAGTGATGTCATTTGTTTTTAGGGTGCAATGAAATAATAAAAAAATAATTTAAAAAAGGAAAAATATTTGGTACACTACAAGTAGAGTTTTTAGACTCCTTAAGCAAAATCAAGGAGTTGACAAATGTCCTATAGGAGTATAGCAAAATATTAAAAAAATACATATTTAAAAAATGAGACACATGGTAATTTTTTAAAGCTGCTTGTGCAATAAAAAAAATAAACCGTCAGTGAACCAAATACTAATCTTAAAAAAAAAAAAACACTTGGTATCATCTTAGATTTGCTTGTGGAATTTTTTTACTCCACTGCAGTGGAAAGAAGAATTATCGTTATAGGTTAGTATTTGATATACTAGCAGTGTATTTTTTTATTCCATAAGCAACATTAAAAATTTGTCACGTATCTCTTTTTTTTTAAATATTTATTTACTTAATATTTTACTATATTTTTATAGGTACTTATCAACCCATTAATTTCGCTTGTGAAGTATAAAAGTCCACAAACAATATACTAAATATTTTCCTTTTATTTATATTTTTAATTTTTATTATTACACCCTATAAAATACTTGTGATTTTCAAATCTATTTATGGAATAAAAAATTTGTCTGCTACTACAGTCGTAGGCCTTATACCAGATGTCATTTTTGGCAAATGTAAGCCACCAACCGTTGTCCTGACCACTTATAAATAGGTGATTTAACATTCAAATATTTTGTTTCTTTATTTTATAGTATAGTAATTTTGCATGAAAAGAATAATAATAGAAAATATTCACGTGTATTTCAGATGGGCGACGATACCGGAAATTAGACAGTCATACACTGTGCCTGTATACAGCCAAATGATAGAGACTCACTCGGGGGATAAAGTAAAATACACTTCTGACATTTTTCTCTAGATACATTGTTAGAATTAAGTGACCCAAATTCTTATTTAAATAAAATACGATGGAAAATAAAATAAAAGTAAAATCCATATAGAACTAGACTTCTTTTATTTTATTTTAGAATAAGGTTTTTAAACCTTATTAAACTCCATCTATTTTATATTGATTAGATAAGGTGTTTCAATCCTACTAGAATATGGCTTTGCAAGCCTATAAATAGACATAGTCTATTCCTCTTGTATTTGAGTAAAAATTTTTCGACATAGTGAATTTTCTTCTCCTCTCGCCCGTGGTTTTTCCCGAAAGGGTTTCCACGTAAAATTTATGTGTTCTTTATTTTTATTTATTTTATTCTATTTTATTTTTCACAAATTGGTATCAGAGCTTCCGGGTTATTCATCTCGATCACGGTAATGGCGTCTTTGAAGTATGAAATTCCGCTGTTGGATCGCAACACCGATTTGCGTTGTGGCAAATTAAGATGCAAGCGCTTCTTGCACGATGGATCTAGAGGATGCCCCGCTAGGATAGATAAGATGCCTTCGACATTAACAGATGAAGAGAAGAAGCGTAAGGATCGAAAGGCATTAACACAATTACATCTGCATTTGTCCAACGAAATTTTGCAGGATGTGATGAAAGAGAAAACTGCCGCTGCATTATGGAAGAGGCTAGAACAAATATGTATGTCGAAAACTCTAACAAGCAAGTTGCATATGAAGCGGTGTCTTTATGCTCATCGTTTGGAGGAAGGTGTGTCATACACGAACACTTAATGTTGTTTAAAGAAATTCTCTCAAACTTGGAGGCCATGGAGGTTCAAGATGATAAGGAAGATCTAGGGTTGATTCTACTTTGTTCGTTGCCCGCCTTATTCAACCTTTAGAGACACGATTTTATATAGCGCGAGTCTCTCACGGTTGATGAGGTTTATGATTCTTTAACCTCGTATGATAAGATGAAGCATCTTGTGGTTAAACCCAACTCTCGTGGAGAGGGTCTCATTGTTCGTGGGAGACAAGACCGGAATGTTGATGATGATCGTGGTAGAACACAGAACGGAATCCTCGTGGTAAATCTAAGGGTAGATCGAAATCTTCAAACAGAGGTAAAACTTGCAACTTCGCAAGAAGAAAGGGCACATTAAATCTGAGTGCTATAAGCTACAAAATAAGATTAAAAGGAGGCTGCGAATCAAAAGGAAAACAAATTTAAAATTCGGTGAAGTCGATGTTGTAGAAGACTACGCGATGGTGAACTTCTAGTTGCTTCATCAATGATTCTAAAGTAAGCGAGAGTGGATACTTGATTCAGCTGCACCTTCCACATGAGTCCCAATCGGGATTGGTTTACAACTTATGAAACAAGATTCAAGGTGTTGTTTTGATGGGAAATAATGCTTCATGTAAAATCGCAGTGTTGGAACAATTAAAGTTAAGATGTTTGATGGAGTTGTCGAACACTTAGTGACGCGGCATGTTCCGAATTGAAAAGAAATTTAATTTCGTTGAGTACTCTTGATTCAAAAGGGTATGATACACAATGAAAGTAGGGTTTTAAAGATTTCAAAGGGTCCTTGTTGTGATGAAAGGGCAAAGAAAGATTGCCAAGTTATATGTTTTCTGAGGTTCTATCTTATCGTGATGCAAATTGCCGCTTCCTCTTCCTTGTCGATGATGATATTACTAAACTTTGGCATATGCGCCTAGGGCATATGAGTGAGAATGGCATGGCGAATTAAGCAAAAGAGGACTTCTTAATGGGCAAGGAATTTGCAAACTGAATTTCGTGAGCACTGTGTTTTGGGAAGCAAAGAGAGTTCGATTCACTAGAGGAATCCATAACACGAAGGAAACGTTGGAGTATATCCATTCGATCGTGGGGCCGTCAGAGTGCCTTCGAGAGGTGGAGCTAATTATATGCTAACCTTTATTGATGATTTTTCCGAAAAGTTTGGGCGTTCTTCCCAAGCGAAAAGCGATGTGTTTTCCACATTTAAGTCTTGGAAAATTATGATTGAAAAACAAACGGAAAGCAGATAAAATACCTCCGCATGCACAATGGCTTAGAGTTCGCTCGATGAGTTTAATAGATTGTGCAAGTCGGAAGGATCATGAGACACTTGACAGTTCGTCATACTCCACAAAGAAAAGCGGCGTTGTAAGCGAATGAACAGAACGATCATGGAGAAGGTTCGATGTATGTTGTCAAATGCCAACTTATCAAGTCATTTTGGGCGTAAGACCTCATCGCATGTTTTTGATCAACCGATCTCCATCCGCTGCCATTGAGAAAAGACTCACAAGAGGTATGGTCCGTAATCCCGCTAATTATTTCGATTTAAAGATTTTTGGGTGTCCTGCGTATGCTCATGTTGATAATGGAAAATTGGAACCGAGATCCATTAAATGCGTTTTCTTGGTTATAAAGTGGTGTAAAAGGCTATAAGTTATGGTGTCCTGAAAATAAAAAGTTGTGATTAGCAGAGATGTTGTTTTTGATGAAACTGCTATGCTACCTAACTTATCTCTTAAAGACTCTTCCAATAAAGAAAACCAAAAGCAGGTGGAGCATCAGATTAATACAGAATCAACTCCTCAAGCCAGTACAAAAATTGAGAATAGAGTTGCTTCTTCACCGCAATACTCTATCGCCAAAAACAGGACAAGAAGAGAAATTAAACCTCCAAAGAAGTATGCCGAGGTTGATCTAGTTGCTTATGCTTTAAATGTGGCTGAAGATATAGATGCGAATCAAGAGCCATTTAATTATTCTAGAGGCGATTAGTGTAAAGACTCGAAAAGTGGATGTTTGCTATGCAAGAGGAGATGGAATCACTCCACAAAAACAGAACATGGGATCTTGTAAAACTTCCTAAAGGTTAAAAGGGCTGTTCGTTGTAAATGGGTGTTTAAAAAAAGAAGGACTCTGGAGTTGAAGAACCCAGATATAAAGCAAGGCTTGTTGCAAAGGGTTCTGATCAAATTCCGTGAGTGGACTTCATGATGTGTTCTCTCCAGTTGTTAAGCATAGTTCGATTCGAGCTTTGCTTGGTATTGTGGCCATGCATGATTTGGAGCTTGAGCGGTTAGATGTAAAACGCATTTTGCATGGAGAACTTGAGGAAGATATTTACATGCAACAACCGAGGGTTTTATAGTCTCGTAAAAAGAGGACTATGTTTGCTTGCTGAAAAAGTCCCTTTACGGTTTGAAACAAATCACCAAGACAGTGGTACAAGAGGTTTGATTCCTTTATGACTTCTCATGATTTCAAAAGAAGTAGTTTTGACAGTTGTGTCTACTTTAAGAAAAAATGTTGATGGTTCTTTGTGTATCTACTTCTTTATGTTGATGACATGTTGATAGCAAAGAAAAGATAAAGAGAGATAAGAAAGGTTAAAGCCCAACTAAGTGAAGAATGTGAGATGAAAGATTTAGGACCAGCAAAGAAGATACTTGGTATGGAGATTCTCAGAGATAGAAAAGCAAGTAAATTGTACCTAAGTCAGAAGGGGTACATTGAGAAAGTTCTTTGCAGGTTCAATATGCAGAGTGCTAAGCCTGTTAGTACTCCTTTAGCGTTCCCATTTCGGACTTTCATCACCTTATCTCCTCAATCGATAATGAGATTGAGTACATGTCACATGTTCCATACTCTAGTGCAGTAGGATCTCTCATGTATGCTATGGTTTGTTCACGTCCAGATTTATCATATGCAGTCAGTGCAGTTAGCAGATACATGGCGAATCCTGGTAAAGAACACTGGAAAGCAGTTCAGTGGATTTTAAGATACTTACGAGGCACTACTAATGTTTGCTTACAGTTTGGAAGAACTAAAGATGGAGTTATAGGGTATGTTGATGCTGATTTTGCTGGAGACCTTGATAGAAGAAGATCTCTCACAGGTTACGTCTTTACAATCGGAGGTTGTGCAATTAGTTGGAAAGCCACTTTGCAAACTACAGTCGCTTTGTCTACCACTGAAGCTGAGTACATGGCGATTACTGAGGCTTGTAAAGAAGCTATTTGGTTGAAGGGACTATTTAGTGAACTCAATGAAGACCTTCAAATCAGCACGAAGATTTTGTGACGATCAGTGCCATCTTTCTTACAAAAGATCAAATGTTTCATGAGAGAACAAAACACATTGATATTCGGTATCATTTTGTTCGTGATATTATTGCTCGTGGTGATATTGTTGTGAGCAAAATTAGCACTCATGAAAATCCTGCAGATATGATGACTAAGTCACTTCCTATAACCAAGTTTGAGCATTGCTTAGACTTGGTTGGTGTTCATTGTTGAAGTTAAACCCTTAAGGGTTTTTGGAAGAGGTGAAGAACTTGTTTATTGAAAGTTCGCGATGAAGAACTTGTTCATTGAGAATTTGTGTCAAGGTGGAGATTGTTAGAATTAAGTGACCCAAATTCTTATTTAAATAAAATACGATGGAAAATAAAATAAAAGTAAAATCCATATAGAACTAGACTTCTTTTATTTTATTTTAGAATAAGGTTTTAAACCTTATTAAACTCCATCTATTTTATATTGATTAGGATAAGGTGTTTCAATCCTACTAGAATATGGCTTTGCAAGCCTATAAATAGACATAGTCTATTCCTCTTGTATTTGAGTAAAAATTTTTCGACATAGTGAATTTTCTTCTCCTCTGCCCGTGGTTTTTTCCCGAAAGGGTTTCCACGTAAAATTTATGTGTTCTTTATTTTTATTTATTTTATTCTATTTTATTTTTCACATACATATTTTGCAAAATAAATTAAACTTAGCTAAAATATTGTTTACTCTGTACTGTGCAGTTTCTATGGACATCATATTCGGACCTAAAATTTACGACACTCATACCATTATAGGTACACGATTAGCAAACTCTGTTTGTAACAAACATGCCATTAATTAATTTTCATATGGTTGAGTGGCATGTCGCGGATCGAGTATTAAGACAGTTCGGTTGCATACAACCCATACCGGACCCTCCATATATATTAGGAGAAATACACGGGATTGATAAAAAGGGGAGGGACTACATAAATTTGGTAAACCAACACGTTCCGTATATCTTTCTGTGGAACACCCGACATGAGAGGCGACTCACCTTGTTTGTCTCGGACACTAGGTTCATTTCTTGACGCGAGTACCAAAATGGTACTTCGAAAACATGTTGCCTTACAATTACCAAGGTCAATACATGTTGATTCTGGAACACGGGCTACCGGAATCTACTCGATGGCATAGGACCAGAACATGACCGCATCATAACCGAGTTTAACCATTCAGAAACACAAATTCTGTCTCCAATATAGATCCCGAGCCCAACTATGAAGCATTCAAGGAAACCTCGTATACCCCCAATCTGAATCCTTATTCGTTTGAAGATATATTTGGCAAAGACCCCGAGCCTCAAGATTCAACACACTCTGGATCATCCTCATACCACCCGGAGCTCCATCGGCAATCACCTACACCTAACATTGACGATATTTTTGCCTAGGCACCTCTAGAATTGCAATACTCCAACACCCTCGATGATTGGGTATACGATTATACATCTTTCTTCAATGCACCGGAAGGGACACCGGAGGTCAGCCCGGGCAACTATCAAATGCCTCAACAAGCTGCACGACCTCACCGACGGAGGCACCCCGAACGTTATACGCCAGCACCTAGGATGTCATCGGGATCTACGCAGTTTTGATTTTTTTTAAATATTTATTTTGTATTTTTTTTACAAACACGAAATATTTAGAATTTTTATCGTAATTATCAAGTTGACATAGTACAAAATATTAAGTCAAAAATATATAATTCCAACAAATAATATTACGTAAATAATAATATAAGAAAGCACGAACATTCTTCAAAACTAATTTACGAAAATATTTATAATTTATATATGAAAATATAAAATCGACCAAAAATATGGATTAAAATATTTTTATAGCATCCCAAAATAAAACAAACATTTTAGAATAATTTTTATACGAAAATATAAAATTCAACCAACAAATAATACGAACTAAAATTGATTTACAGATACAAAAATAATACAAACATTTTGAATAATAGTTTCTCCACAGTTAGTTGTATTCTGCTTGAATCAAGCCTTGTTCGCCCACCATATTCTTTAACCGTAACTGGTCTACACAGTTCACCATACATGGCGAAAGAAGTCATCCGACCCTTAATGGCATAACCTTTGCAATTCACGTGACAGTATATAATTCAACCCAGAAATTCGGTTGTACACTCCCAAACACTCTCATATGCAACCCACTACATCACACTCATTGGATGATACACTACAAAAATCAATATCAACATTTGATAGTACACTCCCAAACACTCCCATTTTGTGGTACGCTCAACAATTTTTTTTCCAACCAACTAAAATATCACACCCCCAAGGCCTTCCATATATATAGGCTAAGTGGGTGTTGGCTATCAGTGTCCCAACACCCTTTTTTTTTTACCTAGTATAAGGTGTCGGCCACCAATGTCTCAGCACCCAAAATTTTTTTTTTCTCAAATTTGGTACAAGAATGTCGACCATCAGTGTCTCAGTACATGAAAAAAAATTTTCGGTCCCCGAAAAAGCTAAAGCCACAATCTAGTACCCCTAACCAAAAAAAAATTTTTGAAAAGGTAAATGTTAGCCATTAGTTGGCCAGCACCCAAAAAAATTTTAATCAATAAATTTGGTGCCGGCCATCAATGTCCCCCAGTTCAAATTTTTTTTCTAATACTCGTGTAAAATATATCAATATGATACGAGCAGGAAAAAAAGACGATGGTGTCGGCCATTTAAGTCCCCAAGCCCAAAAAAATATTTTTTTAAACACTTGAGAAAATTATCAAGTGATGATTGGTACAAAAATATAAGTGGTGCCGGCCATTTAGGTCTCCCACCCTAATTTACTGTTCATTTCAAATTATTTGGATGATTGTTTTTTAACTTGGTTATTTTTGTAATTAAATTTTTTTTAATCATTTTTGTCAAATAACCCTTGTTTGGAGTATAGTTGGAGATATTAAGGTTTAATTCATACTAAAAAGAAAAGTCAAGGAAATGGGAAAAAAATTGCAGACAAATTATGAAGTGACAACTATAACGTCATGTTGGTGAGTGGTCTGGGATTAAGGTGACCCCTTAAAGGAGTTTGATTCAAACACGTTTAACTTTGTCATTAGTTCAACGGATGGGGAATGTCATGCTCCCTTCATGCAATCTTTGCGCAGCCATTAATAAAGTATATTCAAGGTTATTTTAGTATATTTACACTCTAGTCACTTAACTTTAAAAAATTATAAAATGACCATTAAATTATTTAATAATTTACATTTAAATCACTAAACTGTTAAAATCGTTATTGTATGGTTTTTTTTTTCTCACCGCCTACACCAATCATAAGCTCTATTTTTCCTTCTCATCTATAATTCAGTTTTTTTCATGAATCAACTTTGAACATCACAAATCTGAGAACCAAAATTCAAATAGTTTTCTTCTCTAATCTCCAACATTGACCATCAAATCGACAGATATATTTTTCTACTTGTTGATGGGTACTAATACACCGTAACAATCATTGAATCATCGCTTGGAGTTCACTAGCTAAACTATTTTTTGTTTTAAAAAAAAATTAACAGTTTGGTAACTTAAATAAAAAGTTAAGAATAATTGGATGATTATTTTGTAACTTTTTGAAGTTATTGAGTGTAATTTATTTTTTTCTATATGATTATTGCTCCATCAAATTGCGTTTTCTTTTTCCTATTAATTTTCCACTTTGTCAACTTTATATTGCTTGCAATGTTCTTACATGGTGAAGGTTTCATCTGTAAATGGATTGGTATGATAAATATTGAAATAGTAAAACCTGATTATTGTACAGAATTCAATTGTTTTAAATGTTTTATCTGTAATTTCGATACATATCTAGACTGGTATGAACTACATTAGTATTTATAAGTGGATGGCTGTAAATGTATCTAATTAAAAAAATTAATTGATAGCCACAACTAGAATTTAAAATTTGTAAAGTGCAATAAAATTTTAAAAAAATAGACAATGGTCGTATTTAGAGTTTGATTGTAAAATTAAAATATTGAATTAGTATATTGTAGTACCGATATACAGGTTACATTATTATTGGTGTGAAATAAAAATATCGAATTTATTTTATATTTAAAATTATATATTTCGGATTTCAATTTTGATATTTTTATATTAATTTATGTTTAATATTTATTTTAAAATAAAGTTATTTATATGAATTTTTAATTTTTAATATTTTTTATTTTATACTAATAATAAACTATTATTTTATTATTATTATGAGACTTATGTAATGATAATGCATCAAATATTGTTTTTAAAATATTTTATTTACAATATATCAATTATTATGTCAAATTTAATTTTTTTAAGGAATTGTTTTATTTCCTATTGAATCAAAGAAGAACGTGTCAATATAAACAAGCCACTTCATAGGGACAACATCATGATTAGGTGATGGAAAAAACATATTCATCCAATATAGAGGATTTCACCTAAATATCATCTTTGACTTGATCATATTATGTCCCTATATTATATTTTCTTAAAATAAAAATATATACTAGCTTTTTAATCTTACTTATGAAACTTTTTGTATGATTGAGAGAAAGAAAAGGGATGACAAGATTTGAATCCATCTCATTTAGATGTCAAATATAAACTTTTACCACTATTCAAATAATTAAGTTTGGTAAACTTTTAATTTCACTAACAATATACTTAATAATAGTACACAAGTAAATTAAATCTAATCTCAAATTTCAAAACAGCTAATCTTATAGCCATCATAGTGTTACAAATTCTTCCTTTTCTTTTGTTTCCATTCTAATTAACACTCCCCTAACAAGGAAAACGAGGGGCAAATTGTAAAAGATTAAAAACAAAAGGTGAAATGAAGACTTCCAAGAAAATTCACCTAGCCTACCCCCACTATACAATGTCTTCTCCAAGTGTTAACTATAAACCAACATAATATATACCACCTAATACCGACAACAAGACTCATCCCTCAAACAACTCTCTTTTGTCTTTTCTCTATACTAAGTCCCCCAACACATCTTTCCTTTTTTCCTTTTTTTTTTTTCATGATTTCTTATTTATTAGTTCCTGTTTTGAATTAATTTATTTTATCTTATTTCTCCACTAAGAGACAATGGCGTTGAAGGCATAAAGAAGTGGCCTCTCTTTGTCGTTCACATAGCCCTCCTTTCTTAAATATTCAAAATCTACCAGCGTTGTTATATGTGTGTGTGTATATATATATATATATAATTGAGCTGACTTTCCAAGCTTTATGATGATTATCCACTAAATCATATCTACATATATATATTGCCAAACAACCCCCCAAAAGAAGCCAAAAAATCACAAAACAAAATCTGGGTTTGTCTTGAATGGATGTTGAAAAGATGAAACTGAAGAAAAACATGTTGGCTAAGGCCTGGGACAGATGCAAATCTCTTGGAAATAGTGGCAAGAACTCATCGGTGAATCCATTGATGAAGAAGAGCAAATCATGTCATATTCCTTCCTCATCCATGGATGATCATAAAAAGAAAAACAAGGTGGCTCCGGAAGGGTGTTTTTCGGTATACGTTGGATCTGAAAGGCAAAGATTCGTCATCAAGACCGAATTGGTTAACCATCCATTGTTCAAGATGTTGCTTGAAGACGCTGAGCTTGAATATGGGTTCAATAGTGAAGGTCCTCTTCTTCTTCCTTGTGATGTTGATTTGTTTTATAAAGTTTTGGCAGAGATGGATGATAATGGTGATGATGGAGAAATGAGTACTCGTTTCATTTGTAGCTTTGGGTGCAGTCCTTCTCGTCATCGTTTAAGTTCAAGAAGTATGAATAAAGGATATGGATCGTATAAAGCTCTTTGTTCATCTCCAATGATTAAATTGAATAGTTGTTAAAACTTAATGATTATACGATTTGATTTTTCTTTTTTGGGGAATGGATATGTGAAGATGATCAAGCATTCACATACATCAATGTAATTGAAAAAGTGGTGTGTATTGATTTTCATAATTTAATGCATATAGTCATTGACTTATACTTGAAGTCTACTTTAAGTGTTATATGTGAAATTATATTAGTTAGCTGATTTTTGCTAATCACAATTAATGTTAGGTGGGAATTTTATTAAGAATGGTAGCTATGAATTTTGAATATGAATGTTAAAATTTAGAAAATATAAAAATAAGATAAAGATTCTAATTTCTTTAAATGAATTATAAGATTTGATAACAACGATTTTATTTGATTTGATGGTGAAGGATTGTACGTCCATAGAATCCATTGAGGTTCAAAGCTTTGAAAGAGTAAGTGGTAGTCCTTTATTTGAGTAACCTTAAGACATGATCCGCATGTATCACTAAATTTATTTTATAAAAAGTATTATTGGTCAATTATATTATTATTTGTATAATTAAGTTAATATATCAAGTCAACTCAATATAAATTCAATTAAAAAAATTATCAAAATAATTTTACATATTTTAAATGAGTTATATAAGGAGGTATTTTTGGTTTTTTTCATTTAAAAAATTATCGTACAGATTGTTATCATATTTTAGATGGGGTAGTGTGGCAAATGAAGTTGTGCATAGCATGAAGGAAGGGAAGTGGAATTCTGGTGGTTGCGCCTTGAAAATCGATTTTGGGAAGGCGTATGATTGGCTTCAGTGGGACTTTCATTTAAATATTTTGGAGGAGATGGGTTTGGGGAAGAAATGGAATGTATTTCGACAGCTTATGTTTCGGTGTTAGTTAATAGGTGACCTACGAAAGAATTTCGAATGCAAAGAGGGTTGAGACAAGGAGATCCGCTATCTCCGTTGCTTTTCATACTTGCTACTGAATCGTTCCATGTGATGCTTAGGCGTTTGGAGGAGAATTTAGGCTTTAGAGGCATTACGGTCGCTGAATCTGTCTTGGTTATGTCTCATCTGCAATTTGCAGATGATACTGTTGTGTTTTTTGAAGCTTCTGAAGAAGAGGGTGTTATTTCTTGTATGTTTCGAGTTGGTGTTTCCAGTTGCGATTGACAAGGTGTTAGCAGCGAAGGTTGCCAGCATTATTGGTTGTGAGATGATGCATCTCCCTTGGGGATTCCGTTGGGGGTCAATCCGAGAAGAATGTGTATGTGGGAACCAATTCTTAATAATGTGGCAAAGAAAATATCTTTCCTTTGGTGGTCGTGTGGCTTTGATAAAATCAGTTCTTAATTCATTGTCTTTATATTATTTTTGGGTTTTCAAAGCCTCTAAAGGAGTTATTGGCAAGCTTGAACAGATTAGGAGGAACTTCTTGTGCGACAGAAAAAAGATGGCCAAGGTTAGTTGGAAACTTGGAATACAGTGTGTAAGCCAAAGGCTCGGGATTTCTAAGCTTGTTCATAAGAATGTCGCCCTTCTCGGAAAACGGTGGTGGAGGTTTGGAATTGATCATGATTCACTTTGGCATAGGCTGATTGAGGAGAAGTATAGGAAGGGGTAGGTCGAGTGGATTCCTAATACTAAGGCTCTAAATTAGGCATCTTGCATGTTTCTTCATTTGAGGGGATGGTAAGAATGGTGGGAAAATATATTAAATTTTGGAAGGATATTTGGTGTGGTAGCTCTTCCCTCAAAGATGCTTTTCTCCCTTGCGTTGAATAAAGATGCTAGTGTTGAGAAGGTGTGTTGGGTGATATTAATGCGAATCAAAGATTTTTTAGACGCAGGAGCTGTTTGATGATTTATGTAAGAATGTTCCACAAATCACATTGCTAATGAAAGAGGTGAGGTGCCCTGTATTGAAGGATGGCCATTAAAATTGTGGAGTATATGTATCCCATCGAGGGTAGGATAGTATTCCTTCAAAATATTTCCTGAGGGATTCCGATTCACCATGCTGGTAGTGTTTGTGTCTAGTGTAAACAAGCTGATGAGGACTGCTCGCATACTATGCATGGATTTTCCAATGGTGGGGATTAACATGGGAAAAACCTAGGAAGGTTAAAGAATTGGAGACTATGGGAAATTTTCTGGGTATATTACATTGATTAACAATGTTGTGTTTGTTCATGTTTATAGAGAAGCCAATGGTTTTGCTGACTCTTTGGCTGAATTAGGAGTTCATAGAGAGAATGTGGAAGCTTTGGTGGCTGCATGATGCGTTATGGAACTTACTATTTCTGGTGTGTGGCTACTACAAGTGTTTTGGATGGATTTTTGTGTCTGTTGTTTCTTACTGTATCTGCTGCAAACTTTTTGCTTCTTTGTTTCTGATGTATGGTGGGCTATCTGCATGTCTGTTATTACATTGTTACTTCCCTTTTCTTTTATAATATTAATTAATATTGCTTTGCTGAGCAACACTTCAGTTATTGGGTTCCCACACCAATAAAACCATTTCATATTTCTATAAGCCCATCTAACTTTATTTGGTTTATTATTAACATAATTAAAGAAAATCAATTTTTCAAAAGAGAAAACACGCCAATAATTTTGATATTATTAACCCATCAATTATTGATTTATTTGCAAGTAATTTTATTTTTACTCGAAAATTATGCATGATTATGTATGTTGCAGGATCTACATTTTGTAAAAATAAAATGTTTTTGATATTTAATTTATAAAATTCTATGTTTAAGATTAAATTTTATTTTCAGAATGTTATTTGTACAAATCAACAGTGGATATAAAAAATAGTAAAAGAAAAAGCTTTACGTAACATTGCATATATTTATTCTAAAAAACATATGATATTACTAGTTTTCTTTGAGAAAAGATTGTATTAAATTATGATTCCACGTCTTGATAATTCAGATTTTTCTCTTGATTTTTAATATTTTTAATTGAATTTGAATTTTTCCCAAAAGAAAAAATTAAAATTAGGAAGAAAAATCTGATTTGTCATTCTCCTATTAGAAACGGATAGGAATAACATGAATCACAGTTTCATACCATTATTTCTCGTTTTCCTTATATTTTAACTTGGTTTTTAAAACAAATTTTATTAACTAAAAAAAATTGTATGATAACTACTTATTTATATTTTGTGTATTGCAATTTTATATTTTTATATAAATCTTTTAAAAAATAACATATATTTTCATTTATAAGAGGTAAAAATAATAAATATAAAATCCAAAATAAGATTAAAGAAGTTTTCCATAATGGATATCTAATGGTACATATTCAATTTCATTATAAATTTACATTGGATAATAACTCTATTATTCAAATTTGTAATAGTTGGCTGGATGAATTTTGAAGGCTTTCTTAATTTTTAAAATTTTCAATCTAAATTTATCTATTCATAATTGAGTTAGAAATAAAAGAATTAAGTGATATTTGATATTAAAACAATTATGAGAAGAAATGTTAAAAGTGTTAAAATTTAGATTAAGAGGATTTCATTCATATGTCTTGTCAAATCTTATAAACATGATAATTGACTCTAGAAATATATACATAAAATAATTTTACATCATTAATAGTCAACACAATCTCGTTTAATTTCATCATCTATGCACAATTTGTATATAAACTATCCACACCAAGTCAATATCATTACTTAATATTAGCCTCAACTATTCATAGATTTATCAATAATTGGCAGATAAATTATATTTAATTTGTCTTTTTATTAAAATAAATAGATAAATTAAGTCAATTGGCCTTCCTATTAAAAACTACATTTATTTATATTATTAGAAATTAATTTTATACTCAAAATAATGTCCATGTGACACAATATTTGTAACTATCAAGTTACACTGCTAGCCAAATCAACTCTTAACCGTAGAGATGAATGGAATTTTAATAGAAAATATCAATTTGCTCTTTAATTTAATGTACAAAAATTAATTTACTCATTTTTAGTAAATGAAGCAAAATGTAACTCCTATTGCAGAAGCATTTATGGTATTTCTATCTAAATTATGTTATTTGAGCTCAGAAATGAATCTAATTAAATATAAATATTATAAGAAAATAAATACGAATATGATTTTAAATACAAAGTTGGAATATGTATTAAATACGAAAATAAAGAGTTGGGTAATATAGATAGTTTTGAAACTTAGTACGTGATTGAAAGAAAACATACAAACCCCTTGACATTGCTCCATTTTCATATCTCCATTATTAGTTCTTCAAACATTTTCATTGCAGAAACAGGCAATCCAAGAACCAAATTAATACTTTTATGATCTTTGTGATGAGGAAACAAAATAAGAACAGGGTTTTCGGGCAAAGCAACAGGTCCTGAACAAATAGGTTCACCCCAACCAAAATCTACGGTATATAAAGGTAGCCTAGACCAAGTTGTAAGCAACACAGTTGCAGCCAAAGAAGGTCTAGCTCTTGTCACTTCAAAATAATCAATTGCAGATCTCATATATCTATCATCAACCAATTCAATGGCTCCTTGTATTAATCCCACTGCAAATGACAATGGTTTCTCCACTAATTCACCAGCTTCAACAATGGAGTTTGTGATGACAATTCCATTACCAGCATATCCTTTTGGTAATGGTGGGATAAACTTTTGCCTTCCATTAATGGCAAAGAGGAGCTTTGTTTTTTGTTGTGGGAGTAAGTTCAATGCTTGGCATCTTGCTTTCCATATAAACCCTGAAAGGGTTTCAAATGTGGTGCATTTTGATAAGACCCTATCTTCCATGGCTGTTTCTTTGAGTTTGGCAAGCTTTGGTGCATCAAAAGTGAATGATTTATGGATGATTTGTTCATGTTGACGAAGGCTGGTTTTGATGGATATGTCTTCTATTTCATCAAATTCATGGTGGGGAAACTCTATTAATGGTGGGTTTCGGGGTTTTAATATGGTTCGGTCTAAAAATGGGGTGAGGTTTAATGGTAAGGCTCTTGTAACTTCACCCCATCCATTAACAAATTCCATTGCAGCAATGCCATCTAGCATACAATGGTTCATGCTCATCCCAATAGCAAATCCTCCACACTTGAATTTAGTCACCTGAAATATCAATTTTCTCTAGTTTTCTTCAATAAATGGTATTGATCTTACGAAACATTAAAAAAAATTAAAAGAAGCAAAGTGATAAGGATGGAAAAGGTAAAAATACCATGGATCATGTCTTTATATTAGGAGTCATATTGCATTTTGTATTTTCTACTTAAAAATGAGAAAATTAGTCCTCATGTGTTAGATCAAAGAGTAAATTTGTCATTCTATTAAAAGTTCCATCAATTTCTTCCTTAGAATGAGGTGCGCATGGTACGTCACGCGTAATTGTTTTATAATTCTGTCAGTCACAGTAGTTTTTAACAATAAAAAACAGATGCTTTTTTAATAGAAATGACTAGTTTACTTTTTTATCTAATGTACAATGACTAATTTACTTATTTTTTGAGTAAAATAAACAAAATGTAATTTGACTCCTAGTACAATAACCTCCATGATATTTTTACTGAGCGGAAAACTATTAAGTAAAATTTATAGATGTAAGTGTTATAGTTTTTTCAATCTATGGTTGAAGTTTAAATTAGTTTTGAAATTTCAAAATATTTTAATATTAATACCATATAAGGCATTTTATAAATGTTAACTCAAATAAAAAATAAAGCATAATTATATTATAGACGCATGTTCATATGCTTTATGTTTGATTCAAGTTAGCATTTAATGTTTAAATTGACGACTAAGTTGATTGATGGACTAGATTAATAAAGTATTCATATTTTAACGATATCAATTAAAACATTTTAAAATTTGAGAATCAATTTAGAGCTTAGATCATAATTTGGGGGACATTGTGCAATTAACCCTAAACTTAAATAAAGACTAAAAACAATGTTTTAGCTGCTGTTTTAGGGTTTTGACTCTCTCCACTTTCAATATTTATTGTTGACGGATTATAATCATAGTTGAAGATATCCAAAAGGATGTCGAATCGATTCCACTTCAATTTTCGATTAAACTAGATGATTTGATCATTAAAATTAAAATTAATTACGAAATATTCATAAAAATTAAGTTAAATTAAGATAAAGTAAATAAATTTACTAAAAAAATTATGAAACTTACCCAAAACATAATGAAATAGCCCTACTCTTCTTTCTTAATAGGTTTATATCATGATTTGATGTGCAAATTATGTTTTTGTTTTCTTATTTTAGATAATAATATACACATGTCACCTTTTTTAAAACGAATTAAGACGAAAATTATAATTCAAATACCAAAATAAATAAATTTAAAGAATGAAAATAAAAACCGAGCATATTTTAAAGGCTATATCGTAACTTAAATCTTATTAAAATAAATATAAAAATGATTTTACCTACTGGTTTTTCTACTCTCGTTGTTTATTTTATATTTTTATTATTTTGGACTTTTTAAATTTTTTATAAAATTTATATGATAAAATTATTAGATCACCGTTGCAACAATACACCAATCAAAGATTCAAACTATCTTCATACCTGAACCATTAAAAGAGGTATCTCGAGTAAATTACGAGCACCAGGAATATGATAAACCAACTGTCCAAGAACAACATGATCAACCTTGGTTAAATCCGCCATCTCTTCAACTCCACAATTAGCTTCAGCCTCAACAAAAACAGCACCATCATCGCCATTGCAGTCCACAATGAGCTTCCCTTCTGAGCTAATCATTAATTTCCCAGCAAGTGGATAATAATAAACCAAAATCTTGGATAACCCATTCTTAACCATTTCCACAGCTTCCTCATTGCCTTTACCCTCTGATTTGAAGAAGTAAACAGTGGGGATTGTGGCTGCAATGTTTTGGTCAAGGTTTGAGAGGTAATATAGACCCTTCTTCTCTACGGGTTCATTTGGATGAACCCTAGTTGGCTCTCCTTTTGTTATAGTGATCATTTCATTATTGCTTCCATTGCTAATATCCTCCATTAATCCTAAGATAAACAAGAGATAAAAATCAATCAATGGGAGCAAAGGGGAATCCAAAAGTTTTTTAGGAGTTGAATTATAAACTTTTAAAAGGGTAAGATTATTATTATATTATTTTTGAAGGTATTTAACAAATTCTTTTAATTTTATTTTTAGGCTAAGTGAAATTTGATCATATATTAATTTATAATTTAAACTTATTTCTTAAATTGACCTCTCAATAGGAGTATCATTTTGTCATGATACCGATATATATATATATTAAACACTCAATCGAATTGATGTCACGAGTCGATTGAGCATAAATAAAAAAATATCCTTACTTTATAAAGTAAATTGTATTATGAGGGTATTTTTATCATTTTATATATTTTATTATAAAAATAAAAAATATACAAATATAATAGGATTTGAACCCAAGTGGGTTCTATAGTTTTCAACATTTATATTTTACCATTAATCAACCAAAATCTTATTTTATTATTTAGATTATTTTTTATAAATATATTTGTTAAATAATTTTATTTTTTAAAATGTGTCATAATCTAATAATTATCAGTTAGATTCAATAACTTAACCTAGTTATTATATTTTATTTTTATGTAACTAAATAAAAAATGAGATAAAGAGTTATTAAAATTTAGTTAAAAAATTAAATTCTTGTAGCAACAAATATAGGTTTGAACACATTGATATTACTTGAAATGAACTGAAACATGTTTAAATTTTTATCAAAATAAAATTTCTACTTCTTAATATCGATCTAAGGCTGAAAGATATATATGAACCAATAAAACCCATACTAACCAGTGAGACCGATATCGATACAATTCCAACAACCATGAATGATCTCATTGTTTACCCCGGAAGTGCTAACTATGATTTGCATGTGAATTATGAGCATGAAGCTCAGTTATGTGGGCATGGAGGTTTTAAAATTGAAGGTTAGTTTAGTATATAATAGGAATGAAAACATACCTGGAATCAATAAAAAGAAACTGAAATGCTGCAACTGTGGTTTTTTATTATATGTTGTTTTGGTGTAGAGCTTGAACTTTTATAGGAAAAGCTTGAGCAACAAAGTCTTTACAATTACCAAAAGGATAGCAACAGATGAGTGCCAAGGAATGGTTCTGCCTGTAAAGTCCCTTTACACTTATTTATCAGTAAAATTGATTGAATCAATGATTCGATGGATAATTTGATTTGAAATATACAATTTAACTTTTAAATTCTATGAATTCAATTGAAAAAGACTTTTTTTATCTAAATATTATAATTATTAAAATAAGATAAAATCAATAATATTTTAGTAAATTTAATATCAAATTTTGAGATCTCGAAATGTCAGATTTGACATCAATCTAGCAAGACAGAGAAGGTCTCACATCTTGAAATTTCAATATAAAATTATAAATACAAAATTCAAGTTATTGTTGAAAAACATAATATTTTGGTAAATAATTTAAGACCCATTAATTTCTTAATATTTTAGTAAAAAGCGGATTGAAAATTTATTATATGTGACAGGAATTTCAACATTTAACTTTTAACTTTATATTAAAATTTATATTATAAAACTCTTAGTAAAATATATTTTTAAATATATTTTTTGTAAAATTTAATTATTTAAAATTTTTAAAATAATTGAAGTGAAAGTTATTTTGGGGGATAAAACAGAGTACTTAATTACCGTTAAAATCATGGAAAGAAACACAAGATGAAATTATGAGTTAAAAGGACGAAAAATTAAATAAATGGTTAAAATAAAAAATTTATAAAATTGGAGGTCCATTATCTAATAATTTTTTTAAAGTTATTAAATTAATATACTTTCTTATTTTTCATATGATGTTTGTAGTAATAAATAGTTGAACAGTGTAAAGCTTCATTACTTGATAGAAGCATTTAAGAGAGAAATGAGGTTGGTAGGTGGGTGGGTGGGTGGGTTTAGTTAGCTTACTCTTTATCATATTCATAGAAGTTTTTAATCTTTGATTAACTAAAGCTTTTCTGTAAGAGTAAAAATCACATGTTTTTGTTTCCTAATATTTCATGCTCCAAGCTACATGGGATTTAATATTTGATTGGAACCGCCTTCTAAAACAATGTTTCCTTGATGAATAGGGTTTAGCTATTTTCAAACGCAAATGAAGAAATATGGATTTCAGCATTCATATATACCCATTTGTTAAGGTTAGGAGCTTAGCCACCCTAAATAGGCTTACACCCTCCTAAATGCCTTTGACTTTGAGGGAACCATAATACCCATTTGCAAACTTCATCCATGCCCACTTTTTTTAAAATATTTATGTTGGTTTAACCTTCACTTCATTCTATATATAAATATCATTTTGGGATTAAGTCCCAATTAATTGCTTGGAGTTCAACTTTTTATACGTCGCTAGTAAGTGTTACACTTTTTCTCAAATGAGCTTAAGTGGAGGTTAAATTTTTCTCTCTTTTTTTTTTAAGTAGAAGTTTGTAACGACGTAACAATTAAGAAGTGGTAATGTCATCCAACGTTAAACAATAAATGATATGCAGGTAACCCAAACCAAAACTCAAAGAGCAATCATCATCTAGTGACCAATGAGCAAGACTGTAGGCAATCCCATTGGTCAACTTGAAAACATAACAAAAATAAACAGAAACAAAACCGACACAAGGTCCATAAGCCTCCTCAAAGATTTGGCCATACAAAGATAAGTCCAACAAACAATTATTAAGCCTACAAATAAGTGCATCACAGTCGCTCTTAATAGTGATCCAATGAAAACCATGATTCCTATGAAGAATAAAGGCCTCGATATCAGCATATGCCTTGGCAGAGAGAGGTTGAAAGCACGACGCAGAAGACAAGCGTAGCCAACCCGCACTACACCTTTTGAGTCACAAGCAATCCCTCCGCATGAACCTTTCCTCTCGGTCCAACTCCAGGCAACATCCACATTAAATAGGAGCATATCATCGCTAAGTGCTTCCCATTTCGCCACATAGGGACAAACCGGTGAAGGTAAAACCCTTCAAAAATGTCAAATGAGATTCAAATTTTTTTTAAAGAAATACTTAGAATAATTTTTTTTCAAATCCATATATCAATTTTTAATTTTTTTTTCTTTTCAAGTAATATCTAATTCAACCGTTATATGTTCTTTTCTAAACATGTTAGCATTTATCTAATTTTTACTATAAATCAAGTTAAAATGTGTGAAAAGTCCTTACTTGAATATATTCATGCATGTTTAATCATTGTATTGTCATTTCGAAAATTTTAATTATTAAGTGAGCAATCCCTAACATATTAGGCTCTAATTTTAGAAAAAGTACCATGGAGGTCCCTATATTAAGAGTCAAATTACATTTTTCCTTTTTACTAAAATTGAGCAAATTAGCCCCCGTTAGATCAAATAAAAAAATTCATCATTTTTATTAAAAATTTCATCTATTTGTACTATTAAAAACTAGCGTAGCTAATGGAATAGACAAACAATGACACGTGACATGCTCATATTGACGTATAAATACCAATTTTTAACAGTAAAAATGGATGAAATTTTTAACATGCTCAATTTAATCTTACTTATAGGGACTAATTCATAAGTGCTAAAAGTAACATGTTTTAACCTCATTCGCAGCAAGTTTTAGGTGATTATCCGATGTTAATTGTGAATTTTATGCTCCTAATATTTAAATTCTTGTTTAATGCTTAATGGAGCACTTGGGAACAAAAGGAGCAAAAATCGAAGCATTGGAGCAAGTTGAATGATTCACACAAGCGTGTGGTAGGCCATGCCGATTTTACAGAATTGCATCTTGAAGAATGGAAAATCATGATTTTTAGGTTTTTTGGGCATTCTAAAACATATATATGACAAAAATTAGAAGATAGGAGAGAACCGTCAGAGAATGCTCAAGAAAACAGCTCGAAAAATACCATTGAAGCATATTTCCATCAAGATTGAAGATTCTTAACTGATTTCTTAGGAAATTATCATAAGTTTCTTTTATTCTTTCGGTTATACTGTATCTTTGATTTTTCTTTTCTCAAGCATGAATAAATTTTCTAAATACCTAGAGAAGATGAACCTACAATGAATTCTATTTTATGCCATAAATACTTAGTTTCTTATTCTCAATTATGTGTGCTTAATTTTTTGGTTTGACATTTCTAGAGTATTAATCCATATTCGATATGCTTAAATAGGTGGTTGAATAAACCTTGTTTAAGATTAGATCTTACATAATTGAGTGGAGTTGCATGCAATCTTAAAAATAAGACGACATAAATCTACGAAACTAAAGTCAAATCTAATGGGATAATTCATAACACGAGTTAATGTGATAATAGAAATTTTAATTAGAAAAAATTTCAATTAATCAATTTAAAGCCAATTACTCTTATACTAAAAAAGTATATTAACATAATTTAAAGATTTGTATGAATCAAATATTTTTACCCTCTAATTCCATTTAACCCGTTATATCAATTAATATTTTAGCTTAACCAACTTCAAAACCCCACACAAATCCTTTTCTTCACTTAAATTCAAAAACGTCATTAACTCTAACCTACCACCACATTTAGGCCCTAGTCCCAAACTTTTCCTCTTTTAACTCTCGCGTCCTTTTCTTTATTTGGATACTGCCTAGTTTTAACCTATAAAATATAAATATTAAATTTGTATTATTATTCGAGTCGAATTAGCTCAGATCAACCCAATTAAAAGATAAACTTATATTTTTATTTAAACTCATTTTTACTAAATTAATATTTTTCTCCAACCTCTTTCAAATTTCAATCAAAACTTCATACAAGCATCCAACTTTTAAATAAGTCTTCCTCCAACATCATTTAACCTTTTTTTCTTTGCCCTTTGAAGTTATTCATTTGTACCTAATTAATTTTAATTTAATTGGTATCTTAACTTATATTTTGTCAACTTAATTAATGCCTCTACATTAACACTATTAGTTTACACTAACATAACACTACAACTTCTTAATATATCATATGACAAGCATAAATAAAAATATTTAAAATATATAAATTAATAAAAATATAATTTTTCCACAATTTATGGTATTATTATTTTGAAATATATATAAAAAATATAAATTTATAAAATCTAAAACATATAAAAAGCATATAATACTTTGAAAATTATATAAAATATTATAATATACATTTATAAAATATATAAATATATAAAATAATTAAAACTTGTAAAATCCCACAAATCAACTAAAAAGCCTAAACAATTTGACCAAACCATCCATCTAAGTCCATTCTTGATTTTTTTTTTAAAAATTTACTTTTTTATTAATTTATGTATTTTTAATTTTAAAATAATAATTTCAGATTTTATTAAAAATATATATAAAATTACTAAAATAATCAAACAATTTAATGGGAATAAAAAGTATACTTTTTTACTTTATATATCTTAAAATATTTTTATTTTTATCATGTGACATTAAAAGCCTACTAAATAACATCATCAATACCGTGTCAACACAAAGTAAAAAGTACTAATCTAATCAAAGGAATACAATTTCAAGGCACAAACAAAGTTTAAAAATAATAATAATAACCGACAAACGGAGAAATTGATAGGCAAAACACAAATTAACCATTGCAAGAAACAGAGGTTTATGCCAGTTTTTATCCGTTGTAATCAAGTCGATCAAGCCATGAGAAGTTGGTGTACGATTGTAGAAGCTAAAGTATTCAAACTCAACTCAATTATTTACGTAATAAAACTCATTTTATATTTGAATTATCTTCGATTGAAGTTGTGATCAGACCCAAGCTTGAATAATGAAAAGTTCAGTCAAATACTAAGACTAATGCAGTAATTTCAAGCTTGAACTCACAAATAACTCAAATATTAATTTCTTCCAACTTTAAAATGACTATATCAAATTCAACTTCTTTTTTAATCATCTCATTTACTTTCTTACCTTAAATGATCATATTAAATTTAAACGACGTAACAATGGAAACAAATTTTAAATTGTTTTTGAGCTCAAAAACATTAACAAGAGAACTGTTCAAAATGTTTGATCAAAATGTTAACATAATCATCTTTGAAAACCCAATCTAATGACTACAGTGCATACTTTCTTCTAAAACTCAAATCTTTGAAACTTCTGCCGAATAAACAACATGATGTTCACTATGAGAAACTTCAACTACAAGCATACTACAATAAGTTACTACAAAAGAGTAACTACCTCATATGTTACAATCCCACCTATTGAACATCTAAAATGACTACAATTTTATAATTCTATTTAGAATTGCAAATCAAATCCCTAGAGGGAGAGATAAATTACCGGTCATATAATTTCCTCAAGTGAGAACTAGGCATCATCATCTCCATCACCATCTTTATCAGCACCACCACCTGTATCGGCATTCTCCTCACTTTCATCCCCTTCCTCATCCTCATCAGACATGTTATTTATCACATCTGTAATGATATCCTTCACCTCAGCTTTTCTGTGCATCAAATCCAGGTCAAAGTGTGTACCTGAGATTATCAAAATCTTATAATTAGTTAAGAGTCTAAGTATCAATATTGTAACTTAAAGACTTTTAATGACTAAGGGTAAAACATACCTAGTTGCCTAAGGATATCAGATAATGTTGCCTGCATCAGACAAGAAAACTTTAGCACTAATACCCTGAATTTAATCATTACATCTAAGAAATAAACAGATAAAGATAACACTTACAGTGTTGAAGTCCACTTTTTTTAGAATATCTACAACTACTTCATGAATCTCTTCCCTGCTAGGCTCGGGTTTAGGTTTCTTGCTGGTTTTGCTTTTACCTGTCACAACATAAACACAATGGATGTTGAACAAAAAAAATCAATAAACTCAACCACTTCAAATATTCCTTTTTCTTTTAAGAATATCCACGCATAAAAAAACTCCATACACCAGCATAACAGAAACAGTATAGCTAGTGAAATCTACCTTGTGATTTAGCAGAAACCTTTGCTGATGACTTGTTTGTTTGCTTCTTGACTGCAAGCTTCTCTTTGGTGGATCCATCCTTAGAGTTTTCCTTTTCAACCTTAGGCTTCTTTGATGCAGAACCCTTTGATTTAGAGCCAGAAGTCCCACCACCATCACTAGCATCTTGTTTTGAAGTTGATCCAGAAGATTTTTTGCTAGATTTTGCAGGGGTGAGATTTTTTCCAGATTCAAATTTATCCTTGCTTTTTGACTCCGGACTCTCTGTTGCAACCTTTTTTGATGTGCCCTTTTTGCTTGACTTCTTGGGTTCTTCTTCTTCCTCCTCTGATTTAGTCTCCTCATCATCATTCTCTTCTTTTGGCGCAGTGTCAGCATCATCTTCATGAGAATCATCTCTAGTAACAGGGGATTCAACTTTATCATCATCTTCCTCCTCCTCAGCTTTGGATGAACGCTTGCGCTTTTCTACACCTTGGGGTGTTTTTCGTCGCTTCTGTAGAGAGAAATTGAAAACAAAATAACAAGCATCAAGCACTCTAGGCCACCAACAAATGCAGGGGACTAAAAATACGGCAGAGACAAGCAAAAATATAAAATCAGAGAATAGTTATCATTCTCAAGCAGCAATTCCCAGCTAGATTCCTGCAGCACAACCTTATTTGAGATTTAGAAAGAAAATATGTGAATCTACAAGCCTAGCTTTACCTAAACAAAAACATGTATAAACTTTGGTTCCTCAAAGAGAGAATCTAGCAAACTAAAATTACTAAAACCAAATTGATTAAAAAATGAAGGTAACTGGAATAGAGGAAAGTCATCACAATGATGATCAGCTTTCCTAACATACCAATGTTAGACACATCAAGACCTATGAACATAGTCACACAGATACGATGTTTTAACCCTCCATATAAAAGGGGAAAAAAAACAAACATTCTTGTCTAATAAACATACAAGCACAAAAACTCATGCAAGTGCAATCAACATAGCTAACCTTATCAAAGTGAAAAGCTCACCATGAAGTCATGAACCATGACAAAGATGATAATGAACAAATCACAAGATTCAAGAAAACAAAAAGGTTCAGAGAAATTAATAATAACCAAAAACAAAGATAATGCATGTCATGTACCACCACAAACACAAAGAAGCAACAATCCATGTAAGATAATTCATTACTAGGCAAGTGAAACATAATTTATTCTGAATCCAGAAATATTCATTGGTAATATCACTTAAATCTGTAATCAAACCAAATATATTTCTAAACCAACTAAAAAGGACTATAGAAGGACCAATACGGAATGAGAAAAACCACACCAAATATTTTGAGAAACTTGAATGAACAAATAGCATTAAAAATTTTCCACGACTGGACCAAAAAATAACAATGAGGAAATATCTATATTAACAATACAAAGCAAATAAATCTAAAAACAGACAATAGAGACACAGTGGCCAGTGAGCAAGGTTTGACAAAACTGATTAAATGGAGATGCAAGGATGTCTTGAGAACATAAACTTAGATCAGCCGAGACTAATTACTAACCCTTACAAAAAAAACAAATTGACAATTCTAAAACCCTATTCTTATTGGCAAAAAAATTAGCATTAATGAATGATAAGTCAAATTATAACACATTCGACCAACATAGTATAAAGAACCTTAGAAATAAAAACAGAACTTCAGCACCAAAGCATATATCATTTGTTGTTAGGTTAATGAAGGCCAAAAATTAACATCACTCTGATCACAACAATTTTAAACTTGGCACAGACAAGGAGGTAAAAATTATACACAACAAAAGGAAACTTGAACAGAAATAAAATGGAATCGATGAATTAAAAAAAAAAATACAAAATGACACAGCAATACAAGCATTATCCAACTATCATAGATGCATAAAATAGATAACATATACATATCTAAAAATGAAGCAAAATCAAACAAGACAAACCTTGGCTGATGTATCCAATGCCTCCGCAGAACCAATGTTTTTGCTTGGTGTAGCCTTACGCCTTTTACCCTTCTGAAACAAGAAAAAGAATCTCATTTGGCCCAAAACTGACAGTTAATCATATCAAAAACTTCATAACATACAAAAGATTTTGAAAAAAATTTGCACCTGTTCCTTGTCAGCAAGAAGAACGTCTGTTGTAGCATGAGGGGATTCCAAAAATTCCAATAATTTGGCAGTGACTTCCTCCTTCAAAATAGAAATGACTTATACCCAAAGAAGCAAGAAATATTATTGCATAAAAATGGTACATTTTATACATTTCTTTCTTACCTTTCTTACACTGGTCCTCATAAATGGAATATTCAGCAAATCACAGAAATCAACCAATTTTTCTTTAACACATTTGTCAATTTTTTCTCTTACTTTCGCTTTTTGTTTTTCCTGCTGAAAAGATAATACAATGGTCATTAAGAAATCTCCACTTGATGAAAATCAGGTTATACACAGTAAAGCATGGGCAATGTATCTTCAATAAAGCCTACTTCATGGAAATGCAACAAGAGAACCATGCAGGCAGACAACAGGGGAAAGAGAGGGGGGACTTCAGAAGATCAAAAAAAATACCTCATTCTCAACCCAAACATAGCCTGAAAATTGACCAATGTTTCTCTTCAAACTGTGAGGCTGTAAATGGAAAAATACAGTAAGTACATAAAAAACACATCATGGAACAACAAGACAATATAACCCTCAATCACCTTTGCTTTCTTTCCAAAGAGAATTATATGAAGCATCTGCAGATTATCATCAGCTTTTCTCTTTGACAACTTGAAAGCCACTGAAATGAGTTACAGCATCAGAAATAAATAGTGCAGGCCATGCAGTAATAACAAAGTTCAATGACCATGAACAATACTATTTCAAAGAAAAAGTATCACATGAATCTGTCTATCATCCAAGAGAATCTTGAGAGTCAAATATCAGATGAAAACTTCCAATCTAGAAAGTAGTCAAATAGATCTCGTCTACAAATTCCCAACCAATTCAAGTGCCTATAAAATTCCTACCAAGCATGACAATCCAGAACGAACTATTGATATGGACTCATGAGAGCAAGTTTTGATTAGGTTAGGGTTAAGGAGTCTTCACATTTATCTATTTTAACTATAACATTTAAGCTTTTATAGTTTAACTCAGGGACAATACCATTTCAAGTATTTATCATCACACTTATTCGAACTCGACATACCAAACAGTTTAACCTCAAATTTGCATTGGTTCAGATGTCTTTACTCACATCTTTATTGACAGGTTTTATGGAGACTAATTGTTCTGCTTTCTAAAAAGTAAATCTACATGCATAACTAATAACCAACACTCATTATCATTTAAAACACCAACAAATAGAATGAGCTTCAAATATTATTAAGTATTAAATATTACTAATTTGAGTACAAATAGAAAGTACTCAATTTATTACGTAGACTACATTACTTCAAAGGACCCAGAATTGAATATAAATAGAATCACAATCAATCCAATCCCATGAAATTCAAAGAAAACATGCAGTAGAACCTTAGGGGGGGAAAACAAATAAGCAAGAGAACAGACGCATACCATTGGGAATATCTTTAAGCTGAGTACCACGACCCTGAAAAGCAAATCAAAGTTCAAAAAACAATCATAACACAAAGAAAATGAATTGAATGAAACCAGATCCTTAACCCCAGAAAAGAAAGCATACCTTTTCAATTGACAGAGTTTTAGACGAGGAAGACCTTGCAACAGAAGGAGCTGAATACCTTTCTACGACTTTCCTTTCCCTTGTAGGCCTATCACTACTAGGCGTCACTGGCTCTTTCTTCTCAGCCGAATCTCGACCAGATTTCCTAGAACTCCGCTTTCTACTACTACCTTTGACCTTTTCAGTCCCTTCATCTTCACTCTCTTCTTCTTCCTCCTCCCCCCTCACCTCTTCCTCCTCCTCCTCTTCTTCTTCCTCGTTCTCCTTCTCTTCAACTTCCATTTGTTTCTCCAAAACCTCCTTACTTCCCTCTTCGTTTTCTTTATCTTTCACCTCCTCTTCCTCCGGTTTCTTGTCATCTAGGGTTTCCGTCGCCATAGAAATCACCGGTAAAATTAAAAGGAAACTGTACGTTCCCTTGAAAGCCTAGAATTAAAAGAAACCCTAACAGATCGAGAGAAAAAGAGTAACTATGGTGGGTGAATTCAGTGCAGTGAAATGAAAAGGAAAAATAAGTGTGATTGGTGTAGGTGTATTGACTTGGTGTTGTTGGAAATGGCAAATTTGAGGGCGAATTTTGAGACTAAAAGGAAAAAGAATGAAGTACAAACTTTTATTTGGGGGATTTAGGGCGCGCGACGGAGATGAGAAGAAGAGGGAGTAACGAGCGGGTAACCAAAAATTATTTTTTACGAGTGAGCGGGATTTTGATTTCGCCATTTTTTTTTTTTTTTTTTAGCAAAAATCAAAACCTGAAACTTAAAACGTTACCGCATTGAGTTTCATACTTTCATTCATTTGTGAGTCCATAGTCAACATATTTTGTTAGTTAAATATTAATGATAAATTGTTTGTAAGTTTATATTTTGATAGCTCAATTTTAAAAAGTTATAAAATTATTATTAGATTTTTTAAAAGTTTTTATTTAAATTATTATCTGTTTAATTTTCTTTTAAGTCCACTAGTAAAACTGACGATGATTCGATAATAGATATAATGGATAAATACATGTTGATAAGTAGAATAACATACATTAGATCTAAGTTTATCTAATACTCAATGTCGAGATAAAACTAAACTATAAAAGTAAAATGGAATAAGAGCTTTCAATTAGTGCACGTTGTGAGAATAGAAAATGTTAGACAATAGTGATTTTAGTAGCTCAATGACTTAAATGAAAACTTTCAATAGTTCATTTATCATTTTGTAATTTTTTTGAAGTTAAGTAACCTAAACATAAACTTACCTCGTGCTTTTTATCCTTAACTAAAATTCTATCACATGCGTATAGGTGGGAAATTACATACTTATAATACATATATATATTTAAAATAACATATAATAAATAATGAAATTATGGTTTAAAATTAATTAATAATGACATGTAAAATATTACAATATTAAAATAATGAGTAAAACAAAATTTAAACAGTGAATGCATTAAATTAAGAATATTAAATGTACTACAATTATTTATCCTAGTATGGCCATTAATCTTAGTTACAAAATTATCATTACATACAACCGATAGGGTAATAAAGAATACATAATAAAATTAAATTAAATTATGTAAAACAAATCAAATTAAGGGTTTTGTTAACTGATAAAATAAAGGTTTTATTAATGTAAATGGTACATGCTCAAATTGCATGCAATTTTTATTATTTTTAAATAAAAAATTAAAATACCCTCAAATATTATAACTTATTTTAATTATGAAAGATATTTTTAAAATTTCTCTAATTGAATTTATACCCGGTTGACCCATGATACCAACTCAAGCATGGCTTAAAAAGTATATCAGCCTTAAATCTCTTCTTTTCTTTTTTTATCTTTGGGATGGCGTCATTGATCTTAAAACTGATTGTCACCTAGCAATTATATATTGAAAGGCCAAGAACGTAAAGTTTGCAGTTGATATCCATATATAAACTTTAGGCAAGTATCTCGCCCTTGAAACTTTAAGGTTTGATCAACCGGTCCAAACATACGGTTTTAAGTAGAGTATTAATGATTTTTGTGTTTATAAATAAATTAAGGATGAAAATGTAATTTTCTTGATTTTGCATATCAAATATATTATACTAATTAGGAATAATGAAGGCATGTTATCATTGATTAATTTGCAGCTCACTCAATAATTTAGCACGAATAACTTACGAAAAGTTGATTACGTCATTAATTTTGAAACGGTGTGTCACACCCCAAAAATGATGAATCTAAAAAAATGAGCGAGGTTTGCATGTTAACTGTTTTAGTATGCTGTGGTAGCATAATTCGCCAACCTGCTAGCTTGTTACGAATAGTACACTTTTACTATTACCAATTCTTTCAACTAACAAGTTGACTTACAATTTATCTAGGCATGTCCTTATTCTCTACTTGTTTAAAACACCATAACTATATTCTTGTAGTCCATTACTTACTGACCATCTCTTCGTGTTGGAAAATGTGTCCATATTGTAAAAATATATAATTGTTTTCTATTTAATTGAACAATGAATAAATAAATAAAGTTAATTTCACATTTCACTATTATGTATTTTGTATTTTTTGTTTCGTATTTTGCATGAATAGTGAAATTGTGATAAGTAAATATTAGCTTATTAATTATCTAAGTTCAAACTAATGATAAGTGACACCGTAACATTTACATTGCGAGAAAATACAACTTACTTTAGTAGATAATCTAAATGAGTCCGTAATCTCATAAAAGAATCAAAGTGAGCATTAGATTCAAATATTGATATGAAATTAGGCAGATTCCACTTTGCCAACCAAACTATTTTATTACAATACGCCAAAACCTTAGACCCGCCAGGCCTGAAGTGCTACATCCAGGGTTGGATGTCGTAAGGAATACATAATCCCTTCTTGTATGATTGTTGAAACAACTAAAATCACTTGATGCCATTCTCTTGTAAGTGTTCCAAACGTTGAACATCGGCTGACTGAAGTTCAAATCAAAACCATTAATTGAATGTCATATAGGGGTCCAGTATTCTGCGTTACCACCAAACCCAGATTGTTGGACGTTCTGCTTGTAGCAGTTTAATTCTAGAGCAAAATAGAAGAATTGGTAATCCACTGGCAATATGTGTTTGCACCATCGCCTCCAACTCACTCGCGCCTCTAATATCAAAAGTGTCATATCTAATGGTGTCGACCAAAGCACAAAATCGATATTTAAGTGACAATACTCTCATCTGGTTAGATTAGTCGATCTTTCGCCTAATTCTTCCACGTAGATTTGACAATTGTATATTTGGGTTAAAAGCCAACCACGCTGTGTTTTCTGATAAAAAAAACGGCCCCGTTCTCGGTGTCACATGCTCCACCGTCATAATAATCAATAACATTAATTCGTCCACTTATTTTCAATGAAATAACTTGTTTCACATGTCCAAAATAAAAATATTATGCAAAATAATAAGTGTTGCAATTAAACATAAACAACAAAAATCGATCATTACTTGATGCAAATTGCGTAATAGCTTCAAATTATGCCTTATGTGTGAACTTCCTCTTCTTTTTTTTTTTTTGGTTGTAAATGCCTTATGCCACTCAATACTGAAAGTCATGCTTTTATAGAGCTGAGGTGAATGGGAAGTTGAAAGTGCTAGAGTGAAAACACTCCATGTAAGACACATTTTCAGTGCACTGTCATAAAAAAGCGCTGAAAATGTGCTCAGCTGAAAGCGTTTTCAGTTCACTGTTAGAAAAAAAAATTGAAATTATGTTTCGACTAACATGGCATGAAAACGCATCCAGTTGCATGCTCTTTTAGTGCTTTTATCTGATAGTGCATTGAAATTGCATCCTACGTGGAGCGTTTTTCCTTTACCACTTTCAACTCCCCATTTTTTTTCCACTCACCCATCAGATATCTCGGGATTTCCTAGATGTATTTTCTGAAGAAATATGAAAGTTTGAAAATAATGCACTGAAAAATACTCTGAAAGTTTAAAAATAATGCACTGAAAATTCTGATCAACCTTAATCTCCCGTAAAAAAAAAAGTTAATTAATCAAATTGAGTAGTTTGAGTTTCGATTATGAATTGAATCAAAATTTACAATATGAATAATTCGAATATACTATTGGTGTAAATACAATATTTGTAAATATCAAATTAAATAATTATTAACTTTACATCTAAAAAATATAAAAACTAAAGAATATATAAAAACTTAAAAATATAAAAACCCTACACAACCCTAAATCCAAAAATCCACAAAACCTTAAACCTAACCCTACTTAAAAAAACCCAAAAATCTAATCCTAAAAAATGGATCACAAGAAAAATACTTCTAGTTATAAGCGTTTTCTGCAAATCAGCTGAAAACGCTTTCAGCTCAAAGTATTTTTTTATTTCAGTCTAATACCATAAAATTTCAAAAAAATAACTTAATCCAACAAATTTTTAAAAGACCATATTTTTAAGAAATTCAGTGCAAAATGCAACCTTAAATCAAATTGGGGCAATTTTCGGACCATCGGGCTAATTTCACGTCTCTCACCCATTTAAATGGTTAACAATTGAGACCAATAGAAAGTCTCCAACAAGCCCACAGTTTTTTTACCACTGGCCAAAAGTAGGCCTTGTTCTAATATAAACCCTAGTTTGTTCATTGCTTTTGCTTTCTACGTGTTTTCTAGGGTTTTCTTCCGCCGTTCTAAATCACAGAAAGCTTTGAAGAAGAAGCTTTTGGAGGTGCAAAACATGGTAAATCCGACAACCCCATTTCAATTAATCATCTTCTAATTACGTTTATTCAAGTCTAGTGTTTCTCTCAAATTTTCCCCACAGTTTCTCTCATTTTTATGCTTGTTTTTGCTTTAAATACAGTTCACTCTGTGTTTTATTTGTGCTGTTTTTTTTTTTTTGAGATTTTAATGTTGAATAAGATGTAGTTAGAGGATTAGTACCTGAGAAACTTGTTGTAAATAATTGGTTCAGAAGTTAGCTGATATTTCTAAATTTCTAGGAAATGAAAACTGATCTATGATAGCTATTTTTTACAGTGTAGTGAACAGTTATTACGTTGAAAGATTAGCATAATTCTTAGTTTACCTAAAAGGATTAATGTTTTATATTTCTGTATAAATTTTGAAGAAGCTCTTGGACTATGGTCCTTTTGCGGTAAATTGTTGTCCTTTGTATTTTGAATCAATGTACTTGTTTAAAAGGGTTCCCTTTTTTTGCTAAATGCAGGGGCCGAAGAAAGGTGGAAAGGTGGCTGTGCCCGCCAAGAAGAAACAAGTAATCTTCATTCTTCATTACTTTCTTAATTGCTGAACCCCTCAAGTAACTTGATTGTGGTCTCACTATTGGTTTATCATTTTGATTATTGATATTAGGAGAAGGTTGTCAATCCGTTGTTTGAGAAGCGTCCAAAGCAGTTCGGCATTGGAGGGGCTTTACCTCCTAAGAAGGATTTGCATCGATTCGTGAAGTGGCCTAAGGTTGTTCGTATTCAAAGGAAGAAGAGGATCCTCAAGCAGAGGTTGAAGGTTCCACCAGCATTGAACCAGTTCACCAAGACTCTTGACAAGAACCTCGGTCTGCACTAAAATCTTCTCTCGTTTCTAACTTATTCATTAGATTCGCCATATTTGTTTCAAGTGGATTCTCAACTGCTGTTTTCTTTAACCTTTGACTATTTTCTGAATGAAATGTTTAACTTAGCTTAGAAGTTTGTGTGGTACAAGTTCGGGGAAATGGATTTTTATTATAGGTACTTACTTTTAAGAGTAAATTTCACCAAACGTCCCTAACTATGACTCACATTCTTAATTTGTCCCCAAAGTACAAAACATTGCAATTACATCCCCAAACTTTGAAGTTTATAGCAATCAAGTCCTTCCAGTTCTAAAACATTTAATTTCAGCTTTAAGTGATACATCAAATCCTGTGGCATTATTTAAAATTTAAAAAATAAGATAAAATTAAATGTTAAAGTTAACAGAAAATAGAAAGAAAAAAAAGGTAAAATGGCAAAACTTTGGTGCAATTTACTCAATACAAGGTTTATTTTCACTTTGTAACTTTTTTATTTTAAAACTTTTTAAGTTTATTTTTTTCCTTATTTTTAGAATTTTAAATTATGCTATCTAGGATCTGAGGTGTCACTTAATAGTAAAATCAATGGTTTTAGTAGTGGAAGGACTTGGTAGATATAATTTCCGAAGTTAGGGGATGTAATTACAGTGTTTTAATGTTTAGGGACAGACTTAGAATGCGAGTCATAGTTTAGGGATGTTTGGTGCAATTTACTCTATTTTAAATGTATATGTCTCACCTTTCTCTTGGTAACCAGTTCACTTGAAAAACAATTGCAAATCGGAATTTATAATCTATATTGGTTTTCATGTGCCTTGTTATTTTGAAATATAACATACATGGGGTGACGTGGTTTGTTCGCATAAAAACTTGCTTATTCTGTTATGTTTGTTTTCATAACTCTGCCTCTTTCACATTTCTCGCTGTTGATTACTGTTTCTGATTATAATGGTTGCTATTAAATTTTAACCATTAAACATTGGTTATCTCATGTCCTCTTGCAGCAACAAGTCTGTTCAAGTTGCTCCTCAAGTACAGGCCAGAGGACAAAGCGGCCAAGAAGGAACGTCTCTTGAAAAAGGCCCAGGCCGAGGCTGAAGGAAAAGCCCCCGAGTCTAAGAAACCAATTGTTGTGAAATACGGTCTTAACCATGTTACTTACCTTATCGAGCAGGTTGCCCTTGAATTTCTTCATTTTCACTGAATGCTTTATTTCTATTGTGAATCACTTAAGAATAATAGTTCCTTTATAATTCTTTTGCAGAACAAGGCTCAATTGGTTGTTATTGCTCATGATGTGGATCCCATAGAGTTGGTAGTGTGGCTTCCGGCTTTGTGCAGGAAAATGGAGGTCCCATATTGCATTGTTAAGGGAAAATCACGTTTGGGATCGGTAAATTTCTTTCATGTGTCCGTGTTTTCTTTGCCAAATTATGACGTTAAAGAGCAGACTACTTATCTGTGTTAGTGTACTACTGCAGATTGTCCACAAGAAAACTGCTTCCGTCTTGTGTTTGACCACGGTTAAGAACGAGGATAAGCTGGAATTCAGCAAAGTACTCGAGGCAATCAAGGTAGGAATACGCATACAATATAGTATGTAACTAACATATGTTCAAATCACACATCGTAGTATTCACTCATGATGCACGTTGCAGGCAAACTTCAATGACAAGTACGACGAGTACAGGAAGAAGTGGGGTGGCGGCATCATGGGCTCCAAGTCACAAGCCCGAACCAAAGCGAAGGAGAAGCTTCTTGCAAAGGAAGCTGCACAGAGGATGACATAGAGGAATTAATAGACCTTTTGTCGCAGTTCGTGTTTTTGATTAAATAGTCTTTTGTAGTAAGGTACGATCGATTTTCGACTCGGGTTTACTCTCTTTTCCGGAGGAACATTCATATACTTTTGTGGTTGAACTTTCTAAATGCCTAGTTTGTTGTTTGTGCTGAAGTTTTGTGATTTTCTAATGAATTGTCAATCAAATGTTTTTATTTTTACATGTTGGCCAATTCATCATTAGTTTTGTGATTTACTTACAATTTTTTTTCAAATCCAACCATATAGATAGGTGGATAATATAAATTCATTAAAGTTCACCCCCAAAAATGGAAGTATATATTATTTTTATTTTACTTTTAGTAATTTTATATTTTATTTCACTAAATTTATAAACATTGGTAGCTGAAATATTTATTAACATTAATATTTTAACATATATGTTATCTATATGTGATGAAAAGTTACATGATACATTAAATTATAAAATAGAAGTAATATGGTATAATATTTAATACGGGTTGGGATAAGACTGGGTTTTGAATGGACTCTCGTTTGGGTTAAAATATTTGGTTCCACGGTTGGGTGAAATTATTGAAATAAAACATTATTACTAAGGAATTAAAACATTTGTTAATGAAATTAATTAGTGAATATTTTTAGATTTATTTTGAACTTTGGAGATAAAAGTGAAAATAGTAGAATGGAAGTTATTGATATATTGACATTCTTATTAGGTTTGAGAGAATGTTATAGAGAGTAATTTTTGACCAAATATGGCAATATATGTTGTTTCATATATTTCATTCTCAATTTGTTGAGCAAAAGTTATTTATCTAAAGTTTTTTTTTTTTGAGGTTTTAACTGAAGAAGGTGTTGCAAACTTCTATTTACTAACTACTTACAACCAGCTAAAAAAGCTGAAAATATTATTTATCAAATACTATCTTTATATTCTTGTTTAAATATATTTATTATTTGCATTTAATTAACTTATTTAAATTTGTATCCGAATCAAATAAATTATTCGTTCAACATTCTAAATTTGTTGAATATTTGAATTTATTAAGTGAGTTTTTTAAATTAATGACCTAAAAAGTAAAGTAAGATACAAGGATGGATATTCAAATTTATTTAGGAATATAAAATAGATTTGTTTATAAATATAAAGCGAATATTGAGTAATTATTTTATATATTGTTAAGAAGTGTACAAATCGATTTAAGATGTTATCAAGTGTTGTAATATGAATTAAAAAAAAAAAAAAACCTAGGCAGATAAAAGAAAATGACACATAAGAGCTTAAATTACACCACCCACTTATGAAGGTTTTTAATTTTAATTTTATTCCATTAACTAGAGACATCAGCAATGATTCAATGCAGCAATAAAATGTCATGTACCTCACTTCTCAACTCAACTTTCTCTAATCCCAGCTTTCACTGTCGAAATCAAAATCCAAACATGAAGTATGTTTTGTTATAATATTAAGTCTTAACATTTATTTGTGCGCACCCTAACATGAACGTTTTGCTATAATATCATGTTTACAGACTTGGCCTCTAACGTTGATACTAAAAAGAAGCTGTTCTTTCGTCATCGACGAATGATCCTCAAAATCCAACCTAATTTCCAACAATATATGGTTCTAAAAAGATGTATTTTATATTTCCTTGGTTGATAATGATAACATATAGCAGATGAACTTGCAGTGAAAAATACTCTGCTTATCTTTAAATTTTGAAGCTATGAATACTTTCCCATGATGGATATTTGAGTTCTTTTGTCAAGTAGGGAAATCAAGGGTGGAATCAATGATTCAAAGGGAGAGCAAAGCTAGAGTCAATCGCAATGGTCAAGTTCATGAACTCAAGGATAGAATGAGTTAGTAGAGGGGAGCCTAGACTTAGTTGCAATGGTGAAGGGTGAGATCAGAGAAATTTGAGCTGAGAGACATTTTATTATTGCATGGGGTCATTGCTGATATGATAAGAAGGACTTATCTAATAAATTGAATACTTGCAAATATTTGAATTCGCATCATCATCTAAGTTTAAATCCTCCAAAGTTTCATTGCAACAATTATGTAAAATTAATTTACATACAAAACCAAACCTATACATGTATATGGGAAACACACAAGCAATAAGCTATAATTCCCCTCCAAAAACCAGTAGGGAACAAAGACAGATTAATATTATAATAATTTAAGAACAAGATTTGATGAGTTTATTGAAGTTATGGAAATTTCTTCCTTTAAACAAGTTCCCAAACGAGAAACTTGTCCTTGTCTCGTGTTTTTCTTTGGGAAGTTTCGTAGATAATAAAAGGGAGGAATTATTCCCTTCAACCTTCACACCACAACCTTCTTCTTCTCCTAATCCTCCTATTTCTTTTTGGACCATTTCCATGGTTTTGGGATCAACCACCCCATTTCCCATCACATCACTTACTATGAACCTGTCGTTTGCTTTTCCACCATTCCTCCTTATTTCTGCTCTTTTAATGCTTAATCCATTTTCACGAATTATTCTTGTGATTTCTGATAGTACCCCAAACCGGTCCTCTGTTATCACTTCCAATTCCACACCCTGTATGCACAATAAACCCAACTTGAGTATAGTACAAGGACTCAAACTGTAATTTGACCAAGGTTTTTTTTTTCTTTTTTTCTTTTTATAATTATGAAGAGCTTTAAAACAAGATTTTGAACTGTGGATTACTAAGCTACATTGCGGAAATTTTATTTGGGAGTTAATTAAAAATTTTGTGTTAAAATGCTTAAATTACATGATTTGGGGAGCTGAAAATGTAAATATTTCATTTATTCAAGTGTTAAAAACTTAATTTGAATTATTTAAGTTGAGAAGGGGCTAAATAGAAAGTTTTTCTCATTTAACCAAAGGGGGGCAAAGTCACTATCCACTCTTTTAACTTCACCACTATACACTCTTCAGGAGATAAGTTTAAACCTTGTAGAGTGTGTTGTTGGGAAGAACGACAGATTAAAAAAAAATAAAATTAAAGTATGCTATTAGTTCTTGTACTTAAAAATTAAAAATCAAGTGTTACTTTTTTCTTTTCTTTTTTTTTTTTAAATTAAAAATTTCAACTCGGTCATTAAAATTGTAAGTATTTTTTGTCAAAAATTGTCAAATTAAAATTTTGATTAGGTTGTCCTCAATTCTCATATGACTTGACATATGATTGATAGGAAATAAATATGATAAATTAATAAATCGGACTAGGATTTTTAGGTTAAAAAAGTAGAATAATAGAAGGACTAAATCTCAAATTCTATACAATTATAGCAACTAACAACAATTTTTCTTTTTATAAAAATAAAAAATAAAAAATTTTGAAGGTAACCAACCAACCTGTGTGGTTCTCCTTTCAATGGCAGCTTCAAGACATTCCATAACTCTTTGTTGTTCAGCTTCTGAACTTATAGGGAACCCATCAACATGTCTGATATAATATTCCTACAAAAAGAAAGAAGTGATTTTACAATAAATACCCACTTTAAATTTCATTAAAAAAACATTTGAAATTCCTTGTAATAATTTACAAACCTGATAAGCTTCCAGTCTCCCTGTAATGACAGTTCCATGGAACACAACATATTCCATATCCGTTAAACAACAAACAGTATCAAACAATAGCTTTGGTCGATCCAAGCATCTTATGGTCACAACTGTATAATCCCTATCACTGCAATCCAACACAGTTACATGTGGTTCCATAGAACATTTGTCATTATGTCTCTCAAAATCTCTATCTGCTAACAACATTTGATGCAATCTTCGACCTGTATGAGTTTCTCTTGATGTTGAAACAAACATTCTTGCACTTGGTGTCTTAAAATCACTGTCCCCTTTCATTACATTGAAGAGTAGTTCCTTGATTGTTGAAAGCCGGTCCGGGTCTTCGATCGTGTGACCTGTTGACCGGTCGGTGATATGGATAACGGTGGCGGCTCGAGCGTTGTGTGTCCATATCTCGGCGTTTATTACATTGCATCCCATATCAGCTAAAACCGCGGATAATTCGGAGAGAAGACCCGGCCTATCATTGCCGGTTAGTTCTATTGTAGTACTGGTATGGTCTTTGGAAGGGATTAAATTAGCTGAGCTCTTCATTGAATTTAAGATATATACTTTGGTTTCAAGTGTCTGTAGAATTTAACAAATGAAAATTGTTTAAAAGGTATCGTAATGATATTAATATCATACATGGAATCCCACCAATTTACGCTTACTTTTTGTATATAACCACGTGTCTCTTCATCTGTAATTTTCTTCCCTCGATTATCTGTCACATAAAACACTGAAAAAACCAAACAAGTTTGATATAATTACAGCACTGTTGTGGGGGAGGTCGGGCTTGCTCTGAAAAAAGTTTGCCAAGTGTGTTCATAGGGAGCTGATGGATCCCTCAAAAGAGATAATACTGGGCGTGGAGTGTTTATGCTCTATTTTATCCTCGGGTTTGGTCTCATGACTCCAAAAAGAGCCTTGAAAGATTCACGGAATGAGAGGGCCTCTATCCACCAGGAAAATATGAGTATTTGCACTTGGTCGGATTTGAACACATTTTACCCACAAATGCTATATTAGCTCACATTTCTTTGGTTGGTGGAGGTGTTTTCACTTCGTGAACCCCTCAAAGCTTTTTGTAGAGTTGGAAGATAAAATCCGGAAGTAAAACCAAGCATAGACATCCTATTCTTGGGTACAATACCAACCATTGTCGGGAGGCCTTTTTAAGAGTCTATAAACAACATTTCGCAAACTTGCTTAGAGCCTATAAATACAAAAATTATGAAACATACCATCCATGAACCATCCAGCATCAGAAGAGATATAAGCTTTGGTTACATTAAGGTTAAGGTCTGAAAGAACTTGGACTATTTCAAGGAGAATCTCATGCTTGTTCACACTATCAACCTAAAAAAAATAACACAAAATTACCAAAGCTTATTAGTACAACCTTATGCCATCTATAGCATGATTATTGATACTGGTTCAACCTTAATTCAATTAGCACCATTATTATTGTAACAATTACATGAGTCTGAACATGCTTAAACACAGTCTTATGTGAAAAAAAAAAATGATACCTGTATAAAGGTAGCATGTCCACAAGCACCATTGTCAACAATAACTCTACAAAAGAAATGGAATTCAGCCCATTAAAAGCAACACAAAAAACAACATAAAATCTAAAACAAAAAGAAAAGGAAAATGGATTAAATTGAACTGAATTGAATTGAAACTTCAAAAGAAAACAGAGAAAATACCTTGGAGGGTTGATTCTCCTATTAAGCTTTGCAAATTCATCATCCATTCTTTTTTGTTTCTCAAAATATTCAAACGAAAGAGGAAAAAGAAAAATAAAATAAGAAAAATAAAGAAGAAGATAGAAATTAGAATGGGCAATGGAGGAGATAACAGAGAGTGAAGCCTGCAGGGGCGTTTTATAAAACCTAAAGGAAAAAACAGAGAGAAGGCTAAAAGGGTACAACGGGAGCTTGGTATCCACGTGTCGGTTATTGATTGGTTAATGTAAACAGTTAAAAGACGTTACTTGCGATGCAACTGAATAAAAAGAAGGTTTATTCTTTGGGTGAAATCATCATCACACCCCACCTTTATCGAATTAAAGAGTCCGTACCGTACGCGGGAAGGGTTTAATCCACGTGACAATGTGAGAATTACGTTGCTTCATTCATCTTAATGTCACGTGCCATGTCTGCCGGAGCTGGACGTGGTTCCCAGCGGCAATATAGTAACCGGAAAGTATGAAGAAAGGTTTGGAGTTTGAACTGAAAGAAAAGCATTAGAGATGCTAACATCTTTCTTAATATAGAGTATTAAATTCCAAACTTCAACTTCACATTCTTTTTATTGTTAAATCAAGATCCCATTCTATTTTTATTTTTAATATCATTTTCTTTAAAACTTTTCCAGGGTTTATTTATATACAAAGTAGAGCATATTAATAGTGAGATTGATTTATTCCATCCAATATTTTTATTTTTGAATTCGTCATCATAATTTTGAACAGTTATTTTCGGATTTATTTTGAAAGAGTGAATTTTGCTTTATACCTTTTCGATATTATTTAGTAAATTTCTGAAAACAATTTCTCAAGCAAAGAAAAATAATTAATAACTTTTCATAATTTTTTATATAAAATAAAACATATTTAAATAAAAATAGCATTTGGTTCTATTCTTGTAAATATAGTTAAGAGGAAAAATTATTATTCCATAAATTATCCAAATAACCTTATTTGGGTAGGCTTTCGATTTCTTAAATTTTCTTGTTTCGCTCTTTAGCATGACTCTGAATCAAAAGTTAAATAAGTTGAATTTTCGAATTTTTTCAAATTTTTAATTAATTTTAAAATATAAATTGTTGTTAATAATAAATTTATAATTAAAAACCAAGGATGAAAATAAATCAAGACATAATAAAAATATATTATTGCTAAAAGAATCCGTAAATAAAAATAATAATAACAACACAACTTATGAGTTTTTACCAATTTTTAATTTTATTTTCGGAGATTAATTATAAAAAGGAACCCCAATCCTAAAAACTGGATCAGGCAGTTAAAAGCTGAAAAATGTAGAAGATAAAGCATGAAAGCAACTACAGTGATTAGGAGACTATAAACGTGGCCATATCTAAACAGCAAAAGGCTTACTTTTTAACATTGTTGGGAGTCGATTGCTGTTTGGTAGGACTACTTTGTAAGAAAAACAAACAAACAAGAAATATCTTCTCAATCTCAGTTTTCTTTTGGCATTTTCCAGGGGAAAATGTGTGGAACTTTCCTGAGAAATTTCGTTTTTTGTAAGATGTTTACGTGGATCTTATCTACATGACAGATAACTGTATCAAGGACGTTAAAGTTTCTTTAATCTCTTTTCTTTGCGCTTTTTTTTTTTTAAAGCATGGTTGAGAAAGAGAAATCATGTTGGTCTACTCAACTATTTGATTTCTTATATAATTATATTAAAATCAGTAAAAAGATGAAAACCGAGAACAAGAAAAATTTGTTGATGATCATTAGAATCGGATTTATTTTATTTTATTTTGGATTTTTTAAATAAAAAATAAATATTCTTTAATTGATTGGTTTGAGATTTAACCATGTTGAGAGGATTGATTTTTTCGAGAAAAACCTTCGAAGTAGTGTATGTTAGGAAGCTAGTCGAACTCCTTACTATGGTAGGTATTGTCTTTGAGTTATGTTAGAGTTTTGTTTCTCACCTCCATTAAGAGCCATGTATGGTTCACAAATGAGAAGTGTCTCGAGGCAACAAGTTGTTCGTGAGCATACGAATGTCGGGTTATCTTCACATCTTTGGTTTTATCGCTTGTTGGGGTAAGATTGGACCATCTCTTCTTCTTGGATAGGAGGTTTGTTGTTGAGGGTCCCTTCCAACCCTTAACTCTTCAAAGATTTCCTTATTTCTTAGGTTGAGCTCTTGTTGGTGTTCTTGTTGCTTTTGATACGACCTTTGCTATGTAGAGAGTTGTTCTTCTAATACTTTTATTTTTTCCCTGCATTTATATAAATTGTTATAAGTCTAGATGGGGGATTTGAGAGGTTTGCTCATCTTGAGAGGCGTTGGTGTTGTCTTGATAATATTGCGAATAATAATAAGGTGGGGTTTTGGTAGTATTGGGGGTAGTTTTCCTAGTAAGAACATGTTGAGGGTTACATGGACGCTGGGGATCTTGGGGAAGATTTAGTTAGGATTGTTGGTACTGTCCGGCGTTGGTTTGAGGTAGATTTTGAGTTACTTGTGGTTGAGTTTATATTTTTTTTCTAGTAATCTTGGGTTCTTGCTTCTACGTTATCAGGAATGCCAATGGACTTGCAAGTATGTGGCTTATATTTGGTGATTCGAGTCCCCCTACATGTAAATGATCTATATAATTAATGTTATGCACTATACTTATACCTCTCCTTTAAGCCTTGCAACTCACACCTCTGCCAATTGGGGCGTTCCCCCTTCATAAACCCCTATAGGGTTCTTGGTGGAGAAGGGAGACAAAATATTGACACGAGGACAATATCTTACATTGTTGAGGAGTTCGGTAAGTTGGCCACGGGACAACACATCAAAGACTTATCTCAAAAAAACTGACCTCTTCAACAATAAAAATTAGCTCAAATGGTGCCATATTGCCTAAGTGGTGACCCATATGCCATAGGTGAGGGGTTCAAACCCCACCAAGAGCAAAGATGCTCATGTCCCCTTCATGAGTGGTTGTGTGCCCACATACAACCTGTTGCCTCAAGGTGTTCCCCCATCGTGAATTGTACATGGCTCTAAGTGAAAATGGGAGCAAACTTTAATATGACTCAAGGATGATACCTATCATTGTGGGGCCAATTCCCAACAAACAACACATCAAAATTTTCCTATTATTCTTATTCTTAGATTAAAAAAAAACTTTTTATGTTTTGATTTTTAAAATATATTTTTAAAATTTAATATATTTCTTATTTATTTTATGATTTTTAATGTCTACTTATAAGATGATTGATTTTAGTTGTTTTTAAGAAATATTGAAATCTCAATTTGTCAATTTAGTTGAATGGAAAATTGGAGGTCCGAAGTGATTCTTTTTCAACGATGATGTCTTTAAATTTCCAAGAAAGAAATATGTAAGGTAAATGTGTTTATAAGTCGGATTGAGTTGAATTATTGCATAGTATTAACATAATCTATATTTGTCCAAACTCAGTTTGACCCAAAATATAGGTTTTAGATTTTGCCTAATTTTATTCATATTTATAAATTAGTAACTCAAATCTATTTTAAATCTACTCATACTTCTTTTAAAAATATTTAACTAATTAATATATATTTTATTAAAATTTTAAACATACACGAATTAATATATATATTATTATAGACTTAAGTTTTATTCGATATAATCATGGGCTGGAATGGTATTGAAGCATCGCAAAAAAGTCCAATTGCGACCTAGCATGCGGACATTTTTGCCTCGTTAGTAAATTCTATGTTAAAACCCACTAATTTTCTTGACTTCACCAACTCTACCGCTTAAAACATTAACATCTACTACCTTTTCTTTGCTTAAACTTAATAATATAATAACCACAATAACATGTTTTGTATTTGGTAAAGTTATTAGATTATATTTTATCTCTTCTACTAAAAATATGTGTAAATTGATCAATATACATTAGATAAAAAGTGACCTAATCTTTTCTGTTAAAATTCTATCAATTTCTATTATTAAAATTAACATGGCTAATAAAATAATCAAACAATAATATAGGGCATGCTATATGTATCTTATGCTACATACAGAGACTAATTTTTAATAGAAGAAATGGATGAAATTTTAATCAGAAAAACTAATTTACTTTTTGGTCTAACATAAAATGACTAATTTACTTATTTTTTGAGTAAAAAAAGATAAATACAATCTAAATTCTAATTAAAGGCATATGTGGTGCCCTAAGAAGAGGGTAAAAGCACAGTGTAGTGGACGAGGTAATGAACATTCATGCATGCCACCAATTTGGGCAGCAACATATTGAAGCTTTTTTTGTCTTTATTACAGGACAAAGCCTACAAAGCTAGCTTACCAACCATTTCACCGACCACAAATCATCACAATTTGATACCCAAGAATCAATGAATTCACCATCCATCCCCACTTGTCTATCACTCATGACTTGCCAAAACACAGTAGCTAAGCTTTTGTCTTCAATCTCTGGTCTGGTCTGGTCTGGTCTGATCATAAAAATCGCCATTAGGAGACCACCCATTTTTGTGGCTAATCCAGACACCCTTTTAGGAGGTGAAGTTGAAATGGTTGGTTTTAAGATAGTGAGTGCACAATCTATGGAGACACCATTATTTGTTGCGTTTAGCATTAGCATGAATCATGACTGGCTGCTTTTTAGATTGAAATATGTATGGGGCTGATTATTATCGACTGTCACATTTTTTCAGACAACATTGAAAGAAATAGGTGGCAAGGTTTCGGAATCTTTATATTTTATTGCAATACACATTGGCTAGATTTGGGCCGAACTTTTATATATATATATATATATATATATATATGGTATTAACATTACACATGTTTCTTTCGATATTTTTCCAATCAAAAATATAAACTTTGTACTCAAACTCATCATATTTATAAATAATTAATTTAAATTTTGTTCCATATGAAAATATGGGTTTATTTGTCCAAATTTTGGTGCATCTTATTTTTTTGAATTTTTTATTAAAATATTAAATATAAACCACTTAATATTTAAATTATATTATTATTATATATATATATAGTTTTCACATGTTATAAATTATTTAATATGTAAAAATAAATAAAATAGTGTATTATAAATTTGAAAATGAATTAGGTCAAATTTGAACTCTAGATGTTGGAGCTGAAACTCAACTCATATTTAAGCGAATTTAAATTTTTTAAATCAATTTTTGATTTTAATATTTTTTTCAAATCTCCTAAATATTGTGTACGAATTAAGGTTTCGACACCTAACTCAAGGACAAATATATATGTTTTTAACTCTTTTCAAGCAAAAAATGAAACAGTCCACTGTTCTTACCCCATATATGAGTCCAAGACAAGTGATTTATGGAAAACAAGGAGTCCAAAAATCATACATCAACATTTAACTAACTATACCATATATCAAGCACATAAATTACATCAATATAAACACTAGGCCTGTTAACCGAAATGGTGTTAATTTATTCTTAAATTTTAGGTTCAATTCACATGTTTACTAATAGTGTAACTTGTGTGAATGTGTGACTTACGAGCTAAAAAAAAAACAATATAAACATAATATAAACATTTTATTTATATCTATTCCTTTTTTTTTTATTTATTATAAGATACATATCCAATCGGCAAATTTAAGTAGCATTAAGCAAGTTATATCAACCTAAGCAGATGCAGAATTTCCCTTGAGGGCCTGAAGCACAAGTTGCACTAAGAAATTTCTCATGCAAAGCCTTTTTACATTCAGCAATACATTGAGGGAGAGTGCATGGATTGAGCTGGATCCCGAATGCACCTTCCACAAGACTCGGACTCAAAACTAGCACCCCCATTGCCATTGCAATGACAATCAACACTAACTCGAACTTCACTCCTTTAGCCTCCATTGGAAATATCTTCAAAGTTAGAACAAACACCCTTTGTCGCTCCTTACAACAAAAAACAGCAGGTCTCATTACATATTTATAGAGAGAAAAGAGAATATGTTGGTCTAATTATGTTTTAGTCCCTCTATTATACTAAACTTTACAATTTAATCCCTCTACTCTAGTTTGACGTGATTTGATTCTAGTGCTATTAATATATCCAAATTCAATTAGCCATGTTCAACCAATAACAAATTTACATATCAGCTAAATGGTTATATCATCACCTTAACAACAACTACAACTAAATGTGTTATCAATTTGGATCTACTAATAATATTATCAAAGTAAAAAGAGCAAATTATATCAAGTTTAACATAGTAAAAAAACTAAAACTATAATTAAAATAGAATTAAGTATAAGAGTTCCTTAATGATCCCCCAAATAATAATGGAGGGTCCATGTGATAAACCAATAAAGTTGAAGAAAAGAGCACAAGATTAGAGATGAAAGGTATATGAATATATATTAATGGAGATTCTCCATCTATGAGCCAACCCCATTATGGTTTATAATAGTATTGTGTGCTTTAACTTTTGGATCCACCAAAAAACACCAACGGGGGCATCATTTGGCCACTTTCCCCCCCCCCATGGATTAGTGAAGTGTTAACCAATGAAGGCTCAACGTTTGGATTATAAATGCTAATCGGTGCTATGTTATCCCCACGTGTTGGCATTGTATTTCCAAATCCATCTGCCAATCTTAGATAAGCACAAAGGCCATAACAAGCCAACCCACTTCCCACAATTCCATATGCATATGCTTTACTACAATTACTTAACTAGGAAAGATATGGATCTTCTTGTTGTTGTTGGGTTTATTCTGATGCTATTGGTCCTGCCAGACAGCCACTCTTTTGGGTTTTATTTTATTTTATTTATTTTTATTTATGATTTATATTTAAAGTTTGTAGGTATCTTTTCTAATAATATCGTCTTTAAAATTTTAATTTGAGTTTATTTTTGAGAGTATAATTATTTTATCATTGCACCCAATACTTATTAGTAATAATCTGTTGCAAGAAATTAACCTAAAAACTATAGGTAGTATTGATATTGAGCAAGAATTGTGCACAGAGCACTGATATTAGGAACAATATTTAAAATTACAAAGAGATGTTAAAATCTAATAAAATGAAAATGTTTAAGAATTAATATGAAAATAATGAGTAAAAGATGTATTATTATTAAGGGTGTGGATGAGGGCAACATGGTTTAAACACATATCAAATAGGTGTTTGACAAAAGATTTAATATATATTTCATATCACCTATATATATTTATATCTTACAGTGTATACATATATAAGATACCACAACATCAACTTTTGGATTTCCCTCAATTCACTAATTGATAATTGGTATCTTTCAAAGAGAAGGTATAATCATTAGAAGATTTTATCTTTTGAATAGGTAAGATGGAATTACTCCCCCTTAAATAAATCCTCACAAAATGAAAGATAAAATCAAGAATAAATGAAAACCTCTCAAAAGCAAAATATACAATGAATAGGCTCAACAAGTTTTTGTAGAAGAACATGAGTATAACAAAGAAAAGTTGGATTTTTGCTCAAACTTTGTAAGCTTTTTTATTGTCTTTGTTTGAGTATATTTGAATTATATTTACTCTCTTATTGATTTGGAGATGTATGGAGCTGTTGGAGAGAGTTTCTACTGTTAGAGACATTAAATTTACGAATTTAATGTAGCTTGCAGGGTCATGTATCGAAACCATAAAAGGTACTTAAAGAAAAATATAATTGTTAGAGCTTCGTGAGTATCGGAACCAAGAAGAGAGGTTTTGGTACCTCATTAGCAAGTATCGATACTTATGAGAGTTAATATTGATACCGTGCTCCCTTATTTGGTAATTTTTGCCATTGGCTTGCCAAGTTTCAATGCATGTAAGGCATGTACCTTCAGGCAAGTATTAATACATTGACCCTTATTTTGTAATTTTGGTTATTGACTTACCATGTACCAATAGATCATATCTAGATAACGATACATAGCCTCAAATTTACTTTAAAAATCCTCAAAATATTTGTAGAAGGACTCAAAAAATTTTATAACAAGTCTAGGACATTTGAAAATTTGTTTTTGAATTTTATAACTCTTATGAATAATTTAAGTGTAGTCGAATTAAATTAAAAATATAATTAAAAAGTTATAATTATTTTATTATATCAAAACAATTAAAAATTAAAGTTAACAATCTTATCTTTTTATATAACAAAACATTAGAAAACTTTAATTTGAAAAAACTCCTCCTAATTAAATCAAATATTATTTTCAAATTGTACTCTCATATCTAAACACATCATCTAGGTTGACGGATAAAAGATCCCGTTGGGTCACCTTACTCATGCTCCCTTTACCATTACATGACTCCTCAAAACGAAATTAGTATGATTACTAATGCTCATAGTTACTGTCCAGGGTCAAATTGCTTGGCACGGTTGATCTTGATTATCACCCTTATCATTCCTTAACATGGCAAATGGTCGGCAATCCCTTGTATTCAATCAAATTCGAAGGCACCCTTTTATCCACTGTAGTGTTATAGTCAATTTTCACAACTTGTTCATGAAGTCATCTCACCCAAACTACAACATGGGAGGGGGTGTTGTTCTTTAGTAGAAAAATCCCAACTCCATAGGTGAACGGTGAAGTAACTCCCATAAATTATCCATGGTCCCTCCATAGGGAAGCTTTTGTCTAGATCAATTAATTCTCCTTATAAGTACAATCGACCTATCATTGCATCCCTATACTTTTTGTCAATCAAATTATGCGCTCGATTCAAGAACCGAGTGCTATTACCACCACACTCTTTTCCACGACGCACCACCAAAATCTTTGGATGACTGCTTCTCCATCTCGACATCCGTCATCATTCAATTAAATCCAACATCTTTCTCTTTTTATGCAGGCAGGGGTCTCAAATTTCCAGTGTTAATCATGTTTATTACAACTGTGGGTCCAAACTCCAAAATTGTGATGTTTGATTCCATTAAGCACTCGAAGAGTCATAGGCCCAAATTTAATAAATTGGGCAGCCCACTCTAATTCGGGCAGAAAATTCGGGTCGGTATCTAATACGGGTCTCCATTTAACCCCAAATTTCCCGCCCGCCGCCCACCCCTATTATTTTTACAGTGGAGGGAAAATCTAAAATCCCCACAAATTTCAACGTCAATGGCGAGAAGACGACTAAGACTGCACCGCTCCTCCGATGAAGAAGACGAAGAACCATCACCACCACAACAACAACTAGAAAACGAACCTCCAAATGAAAGCTCCGCCGTCACTAACCAGTCCGTGACTGTATCTCCTACTAACCCTAACCCCGACGAACCACTTCCAATCTCCGACGACGATTTCGTGGATGTCCATGAAAGTTTCACTCCTCCTTCTCCTCCTCCTCCTCCTCCGGCGGAGGAAATGGCTGCACCGGTTACATCAGTTGAAAGCTCTGGCTCTCCGATTGGGGACTTTCTTTTAAGAATGGGACTCAAATTAAGGAGAGAATGGCTGGATTCTTGCGTACAAGGACTAGAGAGCTCGGTCCCTAGTTTTTCGTTTCTCGATGTTTCTGCAAAAGCTAAGCTTTGCTTTCAACAATTCTTGTTTTCTGATATGAATTATTCCGGAGGCGGTATTCTTCCGTCAAATGTTGATTCAATGCACCTTGTTGATCTCAAAGGACCCTTTGTCTTGCAGGTTCGGTCATAAGGACACCAAATATTCAAAAATATTATATAAATGAATGCTTTGATGTTGCAAATCTTTGTTCATGTTGAATTTGTATCTTTCTAGGTTGATGAAATCGTAAATATCAGTTGTCCGCTCAAAGGAAGGTATCAGGAGACACCTTCTGGGATTAAGAGGTGCCTTAAGTTATCCATGACAGATGGTGTTCAACGTGTGTTTGGCATGGAAAACAGGCCTATTAAAGATCTTCAAGTTTTGGCTCCTGCTGGATTAAAGGTTCTTCTCTAGTGCTATTGCTGATTTTTGTGTGGTATTTCTAATAGGGAATGCTAGTTTCAATATTGATGATCTTATTATGCTTGAGATATGTTAAGAGTCCAACTTGAAAACAACTAATAATAAGCGGAGGGGCTTAACTAAAATTTAATACTTAAGAGATGTGGGATAATGCCACTTAAACACTCCCCCTCACGTGTAGCTCACATGGTCTATATGTGCACAACTTCATCAGGGTTCGTCAAGACCTCACATGAGGTTAGGTAGGAAAAAAACAACAGAACAAAACCAGGATTCTGATGCCATGTTAAACATCCTAGCTAAAACTAATCGGTAATAGGTGGAGGGGCTCAACTTCAATATAAGACCATGGGAAATCTAATACGTAACAGATTGAGACAATGTCACTTTACAAGATAAATCATATGGGTAAATAGTTCCCGTCCATAATATGTTTAGAGAGTCCCTTTCAGAAGGGTAACCAGCGGTTGCATGATCTTCACATGATTTGGATGCATGAATTTGAATCAATGACATTTTGACAGCTTTTGGTCTTAGTTTCTGACTTTTGACTTAACAATTTGGTCATATACGGATCTTTTAAAATCTTCTTCTATATTTACAGGGTGATGGTGTGTGACATTGGATATAAGTTGTTTGCATGGCTACTTGAAGACAAGCTATGCTGTCTCATCAATTCATGTCAAGAGAATATTACCTCTACTTCATAAATTGTAAAGGATCCATAAAAATTCCCATTTTCTAAGAAAGAGTTTCTTTTACATTGTTCTGCAACGTTTTTATCTTGATTTGTATGATGGGACATACCTTTAATTTTCAGTCGAATGATTCATTACTGTTTCTCGCAATGAGTTGCTGTCCAAACTGCTTAATTTGTTGGGCAAAGTCTCTTTTCCTTTTACTGTTAGTACAACACTTAGATTAGCCCTTATTTGGTTTGCCACTGAAACATTTATTCATGTCAACCCATAAACTAAAACCTATAAGTCCTATTGATCTCCAAAGCTTTGATGTACTCAGGTTATATCTTTTATTCTGTAGGTTGCTATCTGTAATGTACATATACGACATGGGCTTATTGTGCTGGTCCCTGAAAGTTTACAAATTCTAGGGGGAGTGGTTGAGGACTTAGAAGCAGCACGACAGCGTCTTGTTACTGAAGTAAACAAGCCACCTAGGGGTAAAAGGTATTATTGAATTCCAAGAATGTATCTACCATTTCGTTTCATGTGCATTACAAATGTTTTTATGTTATCATAATCAAAATCAAAAGATATTGGCCTTAAAGGTTGTACAGTAAGGAGTATTTAGTTTCTAGTTCAGAATTGTGTGTTTGTAGTTTAATGATTGCTATTTAAACTGTTTTGAAACTTGGAATGATCTTACAGATTATGAATGAATTGATGAGCCCCAAAAATTTACTTTGAATAATGAATGTTTCATTGTTGCGGGTCCTCTTTTCTCTCTATCTTATGCAGAACAAAGTCAGGAGTGGTTCCTCCTTTAGCAACTAGAGCAACTCTTGCTGCATGGCCACCAAATGGTGTTAATGCTGTTGAGCCAACTAACAATTTAATATCTCAAAATTCAGCTCCTCTTCGGGCAGATGAAAGAGGTTGTTTATTATTTGTTTGTTTTTTAAATCAAATGCAACGGGTTGACTTTCCAAAGTAAAAAAGAAAAAAAATGAGTACACAAAAAGTTGGTTGCATGCTGTTTATGTTTGTTATAAATGTAATTTTGAGGGGAGATGTTGATCAATGCCTTTTTATGTATAGTAATATTTGAGAAGTCCTATAGAGCAGAAAATAAGATGGAAAATAGTGGGATAAAAAGAGGATCTTTCCCTCTTAGTTTGCGTTCTTTCTGCCTGATCTTTGACAACCACAGGCAGCTTAAATATATTAACTCTTAAGAGTTAAGCATTTACTGCTTCACTTGAGTTTAAGAACTGGAGGTTGACATTTCTCGTTGAAGAAGCGAGAGACTTCTTTTGCTTGGACTTCTCTTAAATACTTTTAGTTGGTGATACACCCTAATTGTTTTGCACCTGTTGTTTCATCACTTACTTAAAATTATGAGTTACATGAATTAGTACGACGAAAGTTTGAAGGCACATGAAATTTTATATGGTGATTTGGCAAATTGAGGACCTATTTGATTGATTCTATGACAATTTCTTCTTTTCCGTATATCCATGCATTGCAGGTGCTACTTTGGTTTCATCTAGCACTGTTACTCTAAGAACTATAGAGAATCCTACTGTTCATGTGGGTGGGGCGAATGCTGTGCCTAATTCATCATCTGATGTTGCTTTGGATGTTGAGAGGATGCATATTGATAGTGTTCCCATTAGCAGAGAACATGCTGCATCAAACTCGAATTCAAGTATTGTTCCAGATGATGAGCTCATCCATATGGTTGATGTGGTTGAGCATCCTCTCATACTGTCTGGAGACCGAGAAGTACCCTTTACATACTTGGCTAGTTTGTCAGCCAAGTGGGCTGCCATTAAAGATAAAGCTACACATGTACAGGGAAAAATTAAGGTATCCGTAGTTTCCTATTTCTAATACTTTTCAATCTTTGATGACTTATATTTTAGCATTCAAGATTTGTCTAGCGATTTTAAAATGGATAACCCAGGATTAGTTTAGAATCGCCTTGCATCATATTTTTAGTTGGTTTCTAATATCTTATCTTTCTGAAATTTTTCTTAATTTTATGAAATATTTTTGTAGTGCTTTTTGACTGGTGTCAAGGGATTCCGGTATAAGCAAAGGACAACTTACGAGCTGCTGTGTTATGTTGATGATGGCAGTCTCATCTCCGAGATCCTTATTGATCACAATGTAAGTTTATGCTGAAGCAACACAACCTGGATTTTGTAAAGCAAATAGGAGAAACATGAATTTTCTCTTTTACTCTCAATATTGACTTGCTAATTTGCATCAACCCTCAATGTTCTCTCTCTTTCTAAAAACCTTTTTGTAGGTCTTATGCCTTTTTACCTGCAATGCTATGATTTTACTGCAACTTGAGAACTTAAATATGGTGGTATTTCTGAATTCCAGGTTGTGCAGAAAGGAATAGGTCATTCTCCCCAGGAGGTCACTTCTGCTCTTTCTTCTTCAGACAAACAAAAAGTTAGTGGTATGAAGGAGATTATGAGGCAGTTTCAGGCATTTTTAGCACATTTTGAGGTAAAGCTTGCCAATCTTCAACTTTTTATCAACAATTATTAGTTTTACTCATTTGTCTGTAATTGATCTGAGTCGAGCTAAAACAGCAAGAAACTAGAGCTTGATCAGGAATTTGCTGCTGAAACTCGGTTCGCTCAATTGAATATTATTATGGAAGCTCGAGCAAAGCTCGAAGTAAAATTAAACTATTTGAGCTTGGGTAGATTAAGCTCATTCACATGATTAATTTACTCTAGCTCAAGTTTGAACTTGTTTTATATACAGAAATATTATAGTTTAACAACAAAATTTAGGATTCGAGGTTTTAGTGCGTTCATATACATTAAGGGTATAGTAGTTAATAGTTTAAATATTATAACTAAAAAAACTCGTTTAAGCTTGTGAGTTGCTCAAATTGAACATTAAGATGCTTGATCGCGAGCACAAATGTCTTATTTACACCCTAGCTCTTGTAAATGATTGGTTTTATTGTTGGGTACTTCTATCATTATGTGCAAAAATGTTATTCTCCAGGGAATGATGCTTGTAGAAATAAACAAAACATCATCTCTTCCAATTGCCAAGGAGATGACCCAAGGCTGTTCTGCATCTGATGCACGGTTGCTTCTTAGAAGATTGAAGCCTCCTCCTCCTCGAACACCAGAGCACCGGTCATCGGATCCCATTGAGATATCCCCTTAATTGCCTGCATGTTACAACTACAACTGGTTTTCGAATTTCGTAATGGAATCCATGATCCTTTGTTTTGCATAAAAACCAAGGATCCATGGAGCTTCACTTCATTGCAACGGCAAACATGAAAGAAACAAGGCATGTATTTACATGGATCCATTGACTTCAATTTTGAGAAGAAAACTGGTTAGAAGAACAAAGACAGCTGCTAATTGATTTCAAATGTATAGATTGTATGATTTAACTTATGGAAAAACAGAAACTTCTATTTAAATTAAGTTCTTTATATATTCGACATCAAGGGAGAAGAAGCTGCTTGATTTCATTAACTACGTCGAGTATCTTCTTGCTAGGTGAATCCCTGTAAGAAGATCCAGGCCCTAATATCATGAACCGGTTCCACCCATCCATAATCTCAGGGCAAAAGACCTTCCAAAGTATGGTGGTCTCCATCCACGACGGCACCGTCAAGTATCTGTCCCCACGCCTGGCGCTTTCAACTATTGCCTTTGCACATTTCTCTACCGACTCTACTGGCATCAAACTCACCTGGACCTGCCACAAATTCATACAAACCCGTTACATTATAAATCCGAGTTCCAATGCAATTGAGAAACAACAATATTATTTGAACCAGATTGGACCAAAAAGTTGAACTAGTTAGACTTAGGAATTAGTATAAACCAATTGCGTTGAGCCAACTTTATTATTTTTTTGAACTTCTAATAAATTTTATCAAACTGGTTGAATCGTTTGCATTGACAAACCTCTAGTCGATCTAGTTCAACCAACGATCTGATTTGAAAAAAAACATTAAGAAAGAAAATGAAAATTCCATTGCTTCATAAAATAAAGTGAATCTACACTTAAACCACTAATTAAATTAATATCGTGAGTTAATCGAATAACAATTAAAAAATAAAAATATTCATTGATAAAGTAAAATGAATATATATTTACTATAAATCACTGACTTGAGTTAATGTCATGGTTAATTAAGTACCAATTTAATTGAAAAAGACTAAAATTATTTTGAAATGATTTTATATATTTGATCTATAGAATGAATGTCATGAGTTAATAAATATTTAATTTAATTAAAAATAAAAATACCCTCACTTATTAGAGTATTATTTAGAAAGTATTTTTGTGTTTTATATAAAAAATAGAAAAATATAATTGAAGGCATGCATTTTTGGTTTTCCACATTGACTCATTACTATTAATCTCATTTGTTTTTAGGTCTCACAATAAAGTGTATATTATTTAAGAACCATTTTAGTATCATATTGACCAAAAACGAGAAAGATCTAAGTTCAAGTTACTTACATCTCTCATTTCTCGATCAACTTCCAATCTGCCTTCCTTTGATAGGAATTTGCCTTCGGTCATCTCGGTATCAATAAATCCGGGCGTCACGATTGTGACTCCGATTTGAGTCCCAAATTCAATCCTCAATGTCTCGTAAAAGCTTATCAGTGCAGCTTTGCTTGCCTTGAATTATTGCATCAACTTCATTATTAGAATTGCTCAAAGTTCATATATAACAGTAATGATGATGAGATATCTTACATTGTAGAAGGCAGTTCTGGGTGCAAATACCCATCCAGCACATGATGATATCACTATTATCTTCCCTTTGCTCTTCTTTAGGTGTTGCTGTGCAAAATAACTGCTGTATACTGAACCCCAGAAGTTTATGTCCTGAGATAAGTTAATATTTAGTCCCTAAACTAAGTAACTTTCTCATCTTGCTACTTAAATTTCTTGTCAACATTAATCCCTAAACTTTGACAATCTTTCCCGATTTTAATCCATACTATGATATTGTACAATATCATCACCTAAAACCTTTTTTTTTTTTTTGAATAGTGTCACTTCTTCATGAAAACCGAAAACGATTGTCAAGTCTAAAGGCAAATATTATTTTTTCCCTAATTTAATCTTTAATCAATTTCATCCATTCATGTTGAATATTTAAAGCCAAATGATTGATTACTATAGCTGGTGAAGCCTTAGTGATATCATCATAATCTTCAAACAAGCAGACCGGAGCAACTCCAGCATTGGCGACCAAATGATCCACTGTTATCAACATTATTAAAAAAACATCACCAAATTAAGAATCCCAAGAGAAGTATAAAATCCGCAAAATATCATGAAAAAGCCTTTATATTACAAGTCAAAATACATTTTTTCCTTTACTAAAATAGACATTTTTTATTTTATTAAAAGACAAATTAATTCTTATATATTTGATAAAAATTTTAAAAGAAGTATTCATTTTACCGTTAATGAATGACAAAATAATAGATAATTACTTACAAAATAAAAGTATCATAGAAACCCTTGTACTAAGAGTGTACTAAAAAATAATAAATTAATCCTAATCCTTTTTTCTAAAATTCTTCTATTTATATTGTTAAAAAGCTGATACAATTGATAATGATATGCAAAAATATTTGACCAGTAAAAATAAATAAAATTTTAATAAAATCATCTGTTTACTTTTTTCATCTAAAATAAAGAAATTAACTAATTTACCTCATAAAATACAATACGCCTCCTATAATTTAAGAACTTATGACCAGAAATTAAAATTTAATAGGAGTATTTTTGTTGTTTGAGTAGATGAACGATCAGTTTAATAGGGACTAATTTGGCTTTTTTGAGTAAAGAAGCAAATAAGGACCTCCATGTTACATCATGAGGTGGTACAGTGCTTCTTACATTGTCCAAAGTGGTTCACAGTGGCATCAATAAGCCGCTTACAGTCATCAATGTTAGAGACATCTCCAAGTATGTAAACAGTTTCAGGTGACCCAATTATCTCACACACATCCGCTACTTCTTGCAGACGTTGATTTCTCCGTGCAACGAGTGCTAATCGAGCTCCTCTCCTTGCATACTCATATGCCAAATGCTTCAACAAAAAACCCCAACAATAATTAGTCCAATAATGAATAATCATATATATGTATGTATTTAGGGATTGGTTTAGTTCAAACCTCGCCAATGCCGGAAGATGCTCCGGTAATAAGCACAACTTTTCCGGTCAAATTTTCTTTGAATAAGGTTCTGACAGTGGAGATAAGGGAGTTGAGAAAACGATATTGGTGAAGGAAGAAGAGAGCAAGAAGGGATATAGTAATCACGATAACATTCATCAACTTATCGGCCAAATCCATGGCTTCTTTCGGAAATATTATTCTTTGAGATGGAAGCCAGTTTCTCAAGATTTGTAGAACAAGTGAAATTTCATGGCTTTCAAGGTCTACAACTTTTCGCAACGTAGCAGTTTTGCATGTAGGGAATTCGACACGTACCTCCGTTTTTTTTTAATGTTTTATTTCATTGCGGGTTTGGGTATTAGGGTTGTAATTGAAATCAGCAGAGCCCGAATTCTGTTAATTTCCACCTTGAATTTGAAGATGTTATAATTAATTTAAATTTAACAAAAAAATAGATTTAAAATTTAAAATTTAAAATTAGAGTGATTAAATTCTTAAAATACAAATACATGGATTAAATTCCTAATTTTCAAGAAGTATATGGATTATACGTATATTTTAAACTACCAATTTTTGTACCGAAGCTCCAATTCGAGCTCGACTTGATAATTAAACTTAGGGTTAATAATATATATTAAGGGTAACATTGTAATTTAATAATATAAAATATGAAAAGTTCAATAAGACTCAAGAGCCATTTGGTTAAGTATTACTAAGCTCAAATTAAGATTGACCAATAACTTGACTCAATAATTACCGAATCAAGTTCAAATTTTTTCTAATCAAATTCGAATAGCTTTGAACATCAATATCTCATTTACACCCCTAGATAATATTAGATAAGACTATATTATTAATTAACAATATGTTAAAATTCGAGTTAAAAAATATCAAAAGAGTCCTTAAATTTTATCCTTTTTTGTAATATATTTTGTTTGGGCATCATTTTATTTGGTTTTTTTTCGTTTTGGTATCCTTTGATTTGTCTTGTTTGATTTATTTTTCAAATTCCTTACTTTTGTTTTTAAGTTTAGTGATAATGAAAATTTTAGTTTTTAATGTTTATATTTTTAATTTGATCTTTACTCTTCTTTTGAGTTAAATTTAATTCTTAATTTTTAAAAGAGTCGAATTTAACAATCAACTTTTGAAAAAGAGTCAAATTATTTTTTAATGACAATAATGATTAAAAATATTAAAATTTTAAACATGATAGCCCATATAACAATTCACATGTACTCCATACTATTTTTTTATTTCAAGATATTTTATAAATTTTAAATTATTTGATAACTTGATAGTGCCATGTTAGTATGAACTATAAGGAAATTAAAATATTGATTACTATGCCAACATTGTTAAAAATTAATGTTTTAATCAACATTTTTATTAAAAAGTAATTTTATCTTTTAAAGAATTAATAATTAAATTTAACTTAAAAATTTTAATTAACAAAAATATGAAGGTTGAGCTAAATTTATAATTATGTGTTAATTTTATTTTTTTAAATATGGAGATCTCCACCCTCACCACCACAACACAATCATATCTGTTGAAACCATTTTTAAAAAAACAAGGATCGACTTTATATTTTGAAAAGAAAACGAAAATTGGGAGTCGCCACCAATCCTTTTTGTTTAGGTGTGATCGGATCACCTAGAAATTTGGTCATTTTAATAAAACATTTTGATTTACTAAAACAACGATTTTGGTCTACGAAATTTGAGTAAACGGGTTCGGGATTCGGTTACGTACGAGGAAGGATTAGCACCCTCGTAACGCCCAAAATTGGTACCTAATTGATTAATTAATGTCTTAATATAGAAATTTAAAAACTCGAAAAGAATTAAGAACACGATCCTTGTTTTATGTTGATCTATGCGAAGAATTTACTTGAGTAAATCGAAATGGATTCCAAAAACCTCCTTGTCCCGAAATAATAAAATGCTACATCCAGTACGTTGGATGCGACATTTCAGACCCTCGGGAATAAGTTGGTCTTTTGATTTTCAAAACTCACGTGTTTTAATTTTAAAAGGTTATTCGGTCATTTGGATCAAACAAGAAAAATCGAAACCCAGTACGTTAGGGCACAATCTCTCGAATTTCCAAATACAGAACATTGCCTTACTTTGAAAATTTTTTATTTCTTAAAAAAATTTATCAAACATAAATTTAAAACAACATGGGTTATTTTGAAGCATAATAAGAAGATAATCAATCATATTTAAACATAGTGCATATGGTAATAATAATACATTAATACAAAAATAATTATATGAGTCAAGTATATATGATAAATAAATGAACGTTATAACAGCACTAATGTACTATAACAATAGCAATGTTAGCCAACTAATCCTAACAATAAAACATACAAAATGAATGAATAATAGCAATGGAAATATTAACAAAATAATAGACAAATAAAAATATAAATATAAGAAAAAGGTTTGTAAAAATATTGGCGCTAAAACATAAATAAAATTGATGGCCCGATTTATATTAAAGCATATATAAATGAATGTGATAATAATAATAATAATTCATAATAATGGTAGGAATAATATATACATGTATATATATAAGTAAAAAATGTCTAATTTTAATGACATGAAACAGGTGATAAACAAATAGATGAATAAATTAATAATAATAGAATAATAATAGATAAAAGATAATAATAATAACAAAGGCGTAAATAAAATAATATATATATATATATATATATATATATATATAGCAAACAAACGAACAAACAAATGAAATGAATATATAAGCAAGGAAATAAATAAACAAATAAAGAATAAAATAAAATCCTTGAAGGGCTGAAATTCAAATAAATAAAGAACCAAATCGGGATTAAAATGAAATTTCGAAATCTAAATTATAATAAACAGATAATATAAAAAATAAGGACTAATTCAAGACTAAAATGAAATTAACAGGGGTGAACTGCAAAATAAAAATAAACAAATGAATAAATAAATAAAGGATCAAACGCGAACGCGCGAGAAATTGGAGGCATCAAAAGGGAAATTACTCCCTGATCCTTCCAAACGTAACGTTCCAGGAAGCCTCAAAAAATGGAGGATCAAAATGAAAATATAATAAAATCTAATGGTAAAAACTAAAAAAAGAAAGGAACAAGATTGAAGCACGCCGAAAAGAGGAGGGACTAAAAGGGTAAATATACCCTTAGTCCAAAACACGCGGATCCTCTATAAGATCCGGGTCGGTTCGCGCGGATTCCCCCTGAATGACGCCGTTTTGAGGCGTGTGGGGGAACAGCAAAACATTGTCGTTTTGCATGGCTATTAAAGCCCTTTTTTTTCTTAAAAATTTTCATTTTCTTTCTCTTTTCAAAAACAAAGAGCAGCCCCCTGTTTATGCTCTGCTAGGGTTTATACACCCATCATTGCCGCCGCCGTGAAGCCACCGTAGTTGGTGATCGGGGTCGTGCAACAGGGAATTTTTGAGTTTTGGGCCTACAAAATTTAGACCATTTACATGTTAATAAATCTTAGATTTTTACTCATTTAGTTTATTTTTATAAATCGGACCAAGCCGAAATTAGGCTATTACAATATCTACTATTAACCCACCATTCACCAACCCCAAACAGCCAAGTAAGCACTCTCACTCCACAAACCTTCATTTTTCAAAAGCTTTATTCATTATTTAGCTTCTGAATTATATTGGTTTCTTATTTTAGTATTCAAGTATCAAAACAGAAGTGAATATATAGTTGAAAAGCTTGGCCCTTCTTTCTGATTTGGTGGATGAGAAAATCAAGGAAAATGAAAGGAAACTCTGGGATTTCAGGAAAATTCTATTTATTGAACACTGAGATTTATTATATGCATGCAATTTGAGAGCTAACAAACCATAAATTACACTGATATTTGAATCATTCAAATGGGATACGGGGAGAGGGACGGTGGGGGGAGAGGCTCGAGCAGGGAAGGTTTTTATTTTATTTTTGAAAATATTAATGTATTTTTATATTTTTTTTGAATTTTTTAGAATTTTGATTAAATTGAGAATATTTGTAAATTTTGAGAGTTAATTTTTAAAATTACTACTAAATCGATATAATATGTAAAAATTGAAAGCTAAATTTGTTATTATACTTATTTTTTTAATTGTCACGTCAACTTGATGTCTGTGACTTTAACAAGAGTGATCAAAATGTCAGCACTATGTAATGTAGATACTTAAATTGCAAATATTTTTATTTTGAGTGCCTAAAATGAAATTTTTTATAGTTAAAAGAGAATATCTATATAATTTACCCTATAATTAATTTGTTAATTTGTTTCAAAAGAAAATTAAATATCTACAATCATAAAAACTTTTATCTTTAATTCGAAATTTATAAACTTATGTATTCAAAAATAATGATTTATTTGATACATTGTAGTAAACTTTTGTAGTAAAATATTATAAAATTATTAAAATATATTATCTTTTGTTAATTTATTTATTTTATCAATATTCTATAATCTGTGTATGGTATATTTTATAAAAATAAAACAAACTTAATAGTTGCTCATTAATCCACAAGTACAACTCCATTAGGATTATTTCTTCACTAGAAACTAACTTTATTTGGATTTTTTTTTAATCATTTTTGTCGTAACCATTTTTTTGAAAAAAAAACGGGTATCGACTTGGAGAAAAACGAAAACGGGAGTCGCCACCAATCTTTTTAGGTGTGATTGGATCACCTTGTAAAAGTGGTTGTTTTTAATAAATGGTTTGATTTATTTAAACAACAATTTTGGTCCACGTAAATCAAGAAAACAGGTTCGGGAGTCGGTTACGCACAGGGAAGGATTAGCACTCTTGTAACGCCCAAAAATTGGTACCTAGTTGATTAATTAGTGTCTTAGTGTCGAAAATTGAAAACTTGAAAGACTTTGAAATACGATCCCTCTTTAAAAAATGCTCAAATGTTAAAGACCTTCTCGTCTCAAAATATAAAATGTCACATCCAGTAAGTTAGGACACGACATCTTGAATTTTCGAGAGCGAGCTCGCCTCTTAAAGTTTGCGTATTTTAACTTATTAAAAGGATATTCGTTTGTTTAGAGTAAACGAGAGAAATCGAAACCCAGTGAGTTAGGGCACGTTTTCTCGAATTCTCAAACACCGAACATTGCCTTTATTTTCGAAGAATCTTATTTCGAGGTAACAAAATGTCATACCCGGTAAGTTAGGGCACAACACCTCGTATCTCCGAGAATAAACATTTTTCAAAACTCGTATCGCGATTTAAAAGAGTATTCCGTTATTTAGGTTAAAGGAGAAAAATTGAAACCCAGTAAGTTAGGGCACGATTGTCTCGAATTACCAAATACAGAATATCACTTTTATGAAAGAATTATTTTAAGGCGTCGAGTAAAAAACATAATGTGATTTATAGTAAAACATAAAAGCAAATTACGGTACTAATACGTAATAATAAGCGCGACAGTGTCAAACATAGTAATACGAGCAATTATGAAAGGTGAAACAATAGCAAGGCTAATAAACAAAAGCATGAGAAAAATGAAATGATCGAATATATAAGTAAATTATCGAAAATAAAAAATGAATAAAACATGGAACAACAAATGGCAATGATAACGAAAACGATAACAATAATAACATAAATAATAGTATAAAGCGATAATAATACATATAGTATTAAACATGATAATAATAGCAATAATGTAAACATGGAACATATATATGTAAAATACGTAGTATTAGATTAAAATAAAAATATAATATTTTTGAAAACAATGATAATATATACAAGAGTAACTTAATAATAACGATACATAAATACGTACATGTACGTATTGAAATATATATGTAATAATAGAAATAATAATAAGAATATCGTGGTATTAAAATATATGTACATGATATAGTTTTAAGAATATACACAACATGCATGGTATTAAAATGGTATTAAAAAACATAATACATACATATAAGTATTGATAAAAAATGCTAATACTAATAATAATGGTCATAGTAATTACAATAAGGATGATAATTGTAGCGACGTAAAAAAAAATTTTAGCTTAGCTTAGTCGCTAATTGTGGCGATTTATTGAAAAAAAGTTTGAAATTTGACGTTTGATTTTTGAAATAAACAGGGAGTCGCCACTGATCCTTTTTCCTAGGTGTGATCGGACACCTATTAGATCTCTTATTAAAACAAATAAAAGGCTAAGTTTAGGTCTACGTTAAAATCCAGAGAAAATTTAGGGTTCGGGAGTCGGTTATTCGCGAGGAAGGTATTAGCACCCTCGCGACGCCCAAAATTGGTATCTTATTAAACACATGTTGTCTTGATTTTCAAAAATACGAATTCAATTTGACATTTAAGTGTGATCCGATTGAAGGAAATGAGAAGTTGCAAGTTTTTTTGTTTTTTAGAAGGACGTCCCGTTTTTAACACGAGCCGATTAATTTCACCCAACATAGCGATGAAATCGATGACTTAATATTAAAATCGGTACATTGCCTTATTCTTAAAATTAAAATGTAAAAAGTTTTTAAAATGATAGTAAAAAATCCAAGAATATTATTGTCAAAAAATGTGAATAATGATGTGAATAATAAAATATATAAAATATAAAATATTAAAATATCAAAATATTAGAATAATAATAATTAATATTGACAAATAAAAATAAAATAGAAATAAAAAATGTACATAATATATATATTAGAAATAATAATGATGTTTAAAAATCAATACTATTAATAATACTACATCAATATGTACATATATAAAAAAATAAATACGTGATAATATTAAAAATATGTACATAATATAGTGTTAAAAATACATACATAATATAGTTAAGATATATACATAAGATAACATGTAAAAAAATATATTTATATAAATAATATAATATTAAAGATATATACATAAAATAGTATAAAATATATATATATATATATACGTAATATAGAATTTAAAATATACTTAATATATTAAAAGAATATATATAATATAATATTAAGAAATATAATAATAACAAAAAGGAGAGAGAGGGAGAGGGTGGATGATTTTCGGCCACAAGGTCGGCCATCGTCCGGTCGCCGGACCGCCGCCGGCGCCACCGTACACGGCAGCCGGACCTCAAAAAAACTTTTTCGGTAAAAATGGGTAAGCTTCCTCCTTTTATTTTTTTTACTTTCGTATAAAAGAAACAAAATAAGATTGAAAGGAAAACAATAAGTAAACAAAGAACTTAAAATGAGAATAGACAAAGAAACCTCTTTTGCTTTGATCTTTGATTAATTTTCAAAAAAAACTAGCTTCTCCAAAAACTAGCCTTCACAATAACTCTTCTCCTTGATTACTTTAAAAAGAAACCTCTCCAAAAATCCTTTACAATAACTCTCTCCCAAAAACTCTCCAAAAAAAAATCCCCCCATATACAAAATATGAGAAGGCTTATATAGCCATTTACAAAATATTTTTTTTATTGTTTATGTCTTCATTTGTAGGTACAAGTGGTGGTGGAGCAAGTGTGGTTAGTGGAGTAGGTAATGGAGCAAGTGTGGCTAGTGGATTTGGTGGTGGAGAAGGTGTGGCTAGTGGAGTTGGTGGTGGAAAAGGAGTAGCTAGTGGAGTTGGTGGTGGAAAAGGCTAAGATTTAGTTGAGAAAAGTTTAAGTTGTGGGCTAGAGTTTTTTTTATTTTGATTTGGGCTTAGGGTTTGGGCCATTGGGGTTTTGATGTAAATTGGGCATTGGGTAGTTAATATTTTGGGTTTTGGGTTTAATTTTGGTGGGTTAGGTAAGGCTAAATTGGGTTTTGATGTAAATAGGCTAAAATTGGCCTACAACAGCTGCCCCTCTTTGCTTATTATCGTGTAACGAGAATAGAGCAAAGATATAAAGAAAGGCCAATTTTGCCGGTCTTGCTAAGTATGGACTTCTTTGGTGCTCTTCTCATCCGGTAGTCTCTTTCCATCCATCGCATCTTGTAGCTTTGGTTCAATCCATCGCAAATTCGAGATATGCCTTGTAGCTTCAATCTGTTCCAATGTAACTTCAAGGATATGAGATTTGTGGTTTCGATCCGCTTCATTGTAACTTTAGAAAATAAAATCTACAACTTCAATCTACTCTTCTATCGCTTCAGTGAGATAAGGTTTGTGGTCTTTTCTTCTGAAACTCCAGAAAGGCAAGATCTGATACCCTCGATCAACTCCACTGCAACTTTATGGAGACAGAATCGACGTCTTCAATCGCCTTCAATCTTTATTCTCTACTCAAGATGTGATCCCGAGCTCAACTCATTTTTCGCAATATGAATTGACTCTCTAAAATAGACATTAAAAACAGAAATTGAAAATAGCTCAAGACGTGAGCCAAGGCTCAACTCACCTCTCACAATATGAGTTGATTTTTGAAACTTAACTTGAAAAGCGATTTTGAAAATACCTCGATATGTGATGAAGGTTCAACTCACCTCTAGCAATATTAGTTGATTTTTGAAAAGCGAAATTAAAAGACTCAACTCAACTCTCGAGAATTAAAAGCTCAACTCACCTCTCGCAATATGAGTTGAATTTTTTGAAAAAAAGAAATTGAAAATAACTCAAAGACGTGAGCCAAGGCTCAACTCACTTCTCATAATATGAGTTGATTTTTAAAAGCAGAATCAAAAATGATTTTGAAAATACCTCAACATGTGACTCGAGGCTCAACTCACATCTCGCAATGTGAGTTGATTTTTTGAAAAATATAAATTGAAAAAATACCTCGCATGTGTGATCAAGCTCAACTCACCTCTCGCAATATGAGTTGATTTTTTGAAAGACGAATTGAAAATAGCTCAGTAGCGTGAGCCAAGGCTCAACTCACCTTCGCAATATGAGTTGATTTTTTTTTGAAAGGCGAATTTGAAAACGGAAATTGAAAATACCTCGGCGTGTGACTCGAGGCTCAACTCGCCTCTCACAATCTGAGTTGATTTTTTGACAATGAATTGAAATTACCTCAACGTGTCACGAGGCTCAACTCACCTCTCGCAATATGAGTTGATTTTTGAAAAACAGAAATTTAAAAATACCTCAGCGTGTCCTGAGGCTCAACTCACCTCTAGCAATATGAGTTGATTTTTTTTTACGAACAGAAATTGAAAAAACCTCAGCATGTGAGCCGAGGCTCAACTCACCTCTCGCAATATGAGTTAATTTTTGACAAACAGAAATTGAACAGCGTGTCCCGAGGCTCAACTCACCTCTCACAATATGAGTCGATTTTTGACAAATAGAAATTGAAATTACCTCAGCGTGTCCTGAGGCTCAACTCACCTCTCGCAATATGAGTTGATTTTAAAAACAGAAATTGAAAACCAGAAATTGAAAATACCTCAGCGTGTGAGCCAAGGCTCAACTCACCTCTCGCAATATGAGTTGATTTTTTTGAAAATCAGAAATAAAAACATCAAAATACCAAAAGATGTCATCTGGTGGAACTCAGGTGTTTTTTCCTTTGATTCAGTACAGCTATCACCGAAACCTCTTGTTCTGCTGAAATACATGTATATGTCATGCATGATGTTATCATGATATGCACATGTTTGCCTTAAATGCCTTTATGCCAACATGATCATGCTATGCGCCTTGGGCTTGCTTGTCATATGTCCTTTTCCGTCATGATTTTTGATGATCTGCGTTCATTGCTTTGACTCTTGACTTTCTCTTCAGGTCCTGTACCCATCCTCTAACTTCACGACTAATCTGTGTTTCTCAGATATCGCTCTTTTCCCTCTGGTTGAACTTTGTCCTTGCTTTGAGGCTCTTGTACTTATCAAATTCTTATCCGAGTAATGCTTAGCACTTCTTTTGTTTAGAGTATGTCATTTCACTATTTATCATGTAAATGAACCACATAATGAGATGCATGAAAATGGTCAGGTAGGGACAAAAGGATACCTCACATTTATTCATTTCAAATGTAGCAAACAAAGCAAGTTAACCAATGAGAGTAAAAAAATGCCAAAAAGAAAGAAAGGATCGTATTCAACGGATACAAATGCTCTAGATATTCAACACATGAACTCTTCCTCGTTCCTCAATCAAAAATCTTTTCGAGTCTGGCTCTTTGCGTAGAAGATTTCGAGCTTTCAGAAATGCTTCAAATACTGTAGTCTCACTGTTTGACCCGCTGTTAAAACGCCACGCTCTTTAAGCCAGGTTTACCTCATTAGGACGCCCTCTCGGGTTTTCATCCTAATCTTTTGTGCTAATCAAGACGCCCTTCGCGGGTTTTCGCCTTGATCCCTTCTTTTTTTTTTTTTGGATGCCCTTTTCGAGTTTTCATCTCAAGCATAATATTTCTTCACAGCATCTGAGTTCACTGGATTCGGTAGCTCCTTGCCATCCATCTCGGTAAGGATCAAAGCTCCTCCTGAAAATGCCTTTTTTACGACGTATGGTCCTTCCCAATTTGGTGCCCATTTTCCTCGCAGGTCTTTTTGTATTGGAAGAATCTTCCTCAGTACGAGTTCTCCTTCGTGGAATTCTCTTGGCCATACTTTCTTGTCATGGGCCGCGATCATTCTCTTCTGGTACATCTGCCCGTGACAAATTGCTCTTAGACGTTTTTCTTCGATGAGGTTCAACTGATCATATCGAGCTCGAACCCATTCTGCTTCTTCTAACTTTAATTCCATTAAGACTCACAGGGAGGGGATCTCAACCTCAATAGGTAACACAGCTTCCATTCCGTAAGCCAGAGAGAAAGGAGTTGCTCCCCTAGATGTTCGTACAGATGTGCGATATGCAAACAAAGCAAATGGAAGCTTCTCGTGCCAATCTTTATATGTCTCAGTCATTTTCCCAATGATCCTCTTAATATTTTTATTGGTCGCTTCAATGACCCGTTCATCTTTAGGCGATAGGCGAGGAGTTATGATGCTTTATTTGGAACTGCTCGCACACTTCTTTCATCATGTTATTGTTCAGATTCGTGGCATTATCTGAAATGATTCTTTCAGGCAAATCATACCGGCAAATGATTTCCTTTTTCAAAAACCTGCAAACTGCAGTCCTCGTCACATTGGCAAACAAGCGGCTTCTATCCATTTTGTGAAGTAATCGATGACCACAAAACGAATCGATGTCCATTTGATGCTTTTGGAGAAATTGGCCCTATGACATCCATGCCCCACATAGAAAAAGGCCACGGAGAAGTCATGACATGAAGGGGTGAAGGGCTACATGAATTTTATCGCCATAGATTTGACATTTGTGGCATTTTCGCAAAATTGATGCGATCATTTTCCATTGTCACCAATAATAACCGAGTCTCATAATCTTTCCGCCATATTGAAACCATTGGCATGCGTTCATAAATTCCCTCATGGACCTCTTCAAGTATTTTTCGGCTTCAACATCATCCACACATCTCAGAAGCATCTGATCCTTTCCTCTTTTATACAGGATATCCCCATCAAGAACAAATCCCACTGCCATTCTTCTAATTGTTCTTTTATCGTTCTCATTCGCTTGTTCGGGATACCTTTGATTCTTGATATATTCTAAGATATCATGGAACCAAGGCCGTCCGTCTACTTCTTTCTCAATGCTACAATAGTGTGCAAGGACCTCGTATATGCTCATTTTGAGGGGCATTATTTTTGCTTCTTTACTTGCTTTGAACATTGAAGCCAAGGTGGCCAGGGCATCAGCCATTTGGTTTTCTTCTCGCGGGAAGTAATGAAAAGTTATTTCTTTGAATTCTTTGATCAATTCAGCTACTAAATCACTATACTTAATCAATTTTGAGTCTCTCACTTCCCAATCTCCACGGATTTGGTAAATCACCAAGGCTAAGTCTCCGTATACCTCTAAAGTTTTGACGTTTCGTTCAATAGCTGCACGAAGTCCTATGATACATGCCTCATATTCCGCTATGTTATTAGTACAGAAGAAGTTCAACCTGGCAGTGAGTGGGTAATGGTTCCCTTCTGGTGATACTAAGACTGCTCCAACCCTGTGCCCCAATGCGTTTGATGCACCATCAAAGCTCATCTTCCATGACTTCTCTTTTGGTGACTCGCATTATTTTTGCTTCTCTACTTGCTTTGAACATTGAAGCCAAGGTGGCCAGGGCATCAGCCAATTGGTTTTCTTCTCGCGGGAAGTAATGAAAAGTTATTTCTTTGAATTCTTTGATCAATTCAGCTACTAAATCACTGTACTTAATCAATTTTAAGTCTCTCACTTCCCAATCTCTACGGATTTGGTAAATCACCAAGGCTGAGTCTCCGTATACCTCTAAAGTTTTGACGTTTCGTTCAATAGCTGCACGAAGTCCCATGATACATGCCTCATATTCCGCTATGTTATTAGTACAGAAGAAGTTCAACCTGGCAGTAAGTGGGTAATGGTTCCCTTCTGGTGATACTAAGACTGCTCCAACCCTGTGCCCCAATGCGTTTGATGCACCATCAAAGCTCATCTTCCATGACTTCTCTTTTGGTGACTCGTATTCTTTTTCTGTAATGCACATAAAATCTTCGTTCGGGAATTCAGATCTCAATGGCTCATATTCATCCATTGTTCGGGTCGCCAAAAAGTCAGCTATTGCGCTTCCTTTTAATGACTTTTAACTCACATAGACGATGTCGTACTCTGATAGTAAGATCTGCCACTGTGCCATTCTTCCTGAGAGTGCAGGTGATTCCATCATGTACTTTATTGGATCTAGCTTTGAAATTAACCATGTCGTATGATACAACATGTATTGCCTGAGTCTCCGAGCTATCCAAACCAGAGCGCAACAATATTTTTCAATGGATGAATACTTTGCCTCATATTCAGTGAACTTTTTACTGAGGTAGTAGATCGCATTTTATTTCTTTCCTGACTCGTCATGTTGCCCCAGTACGCAACCCATTGAATTTTCGAACACTGTCAGATACAAAATTAATGGTCTTCCCGGAGTTGGCGGTACTAGTACTGGAGGACTAGACAAATACTGTTTTATCTTGTTAAATGCCACTTGGCACTCCTCGTTCCATTCTCCGGGATTATGTTTTCGAAGGAGTCGAAAGATTGGGTCGCATTGGTCGGTAAGTTGAGCGATAAATCGGGCGATGTAGTTTAATCTCCCTAAAAATCCTCTGACTTCCTTTTGCGTGCGCGGAGGTGGTAACTCTTGAATGGCTTTTATTTTATCTGGATCAACTTCAATACCTCTCTCGCTGACAATGAAACCAAGCAATTTTCCTGAGGTAGCTCCAAACGTACATTTGGCCGGATTGAGCTTTAGCTGGAACTTTCTCAGTCTGTCGAACAACTTCTTCAGGTTCACTACATGCTCTTCTTCCCCTCGGGATTTAGCAATCATATTGTCGACATAGACCTCTATTTCTTTATGCATCATATCATGGAATAACGTCACCATAGCCCTCTGATATGTTGCCCCTGCATTCTTTAACCCAAAAGGCATCACCTTGTAGCAGAATGTTCCCCACATCGTTATGAAGGTAGTTTTCTCCATATCTTCCAGGGCCATTTTGATCTGATTGTACCCCGAGAATCCATCCATGAAGGAAAACAATGAATGTTTTGCCGTGTTATCCACCAACGTATCAATGTGTGGTAAGGGAAAATTATCTTTAGGACTTGCTCGATTCAGGTCACGATAATCCACGCACATTCGTACTTTGCCGTCTTGCTTTGGTACCGGGACTATGTTAGCCACCCATTCTGGATATTTGGAGGCTTGTAGGAAGCCAACATCAAATTAATTCTTGACTTCCTCTTTTATCTTCAACAACATCTCAGGCCTCATCCGTCTTAGCTTTTGTTGAATAGGCTTGCATCCTGGCTTTAATGGGAGCTTATGGACCACTACATCTTCATCTAATCCTGGCATGTCTTGATATGACCATCTGAATACATCTTTGTATTCGCGGAGCAAAGCAATCAAATTATGCCTGGTGCCCCCTGAGATAGAAGTCCCAATCTTCACTTCTTGCCTCCTTTCTTCGGCCTCAGATTTATTGCTTCAACAGATTCTTGATGGGGCAAAATCATTTATCCTTTGTTCCACCATTCTTAGCAAATCGGAGACGAGACATAGTCTTCGGCGTTTTCTTCGACTTTGAATTCTCCTAAACAAACAGCCTTTTCAAAATCGATTTGGGACTCAGAACGGGTTTGTTCATGCTGTTGACATCTAAGCACCGAAAGTTGAATGGAAAAGGAACTATAGAGGGGCATCCAAGTATTGAAACCAACAAACGAAATGTTATGGCATGGGATGAGATAAATGTAAGGATTGGCTATGACATGAGAAAATGATTATGAAATTAGTGATAATGTGAAAGATTATGACGAAATGCATCTTCATTGATATTCATTTGAATGATAAAGAGTGAATGCAGTCTTACAAAAGAATTCTATTATATCTAAGGACATAACAGAATGTTAACGTTTGAGCATTACTCTGAAGACTTATAAACTACAAGAAGATCCTCGGTAGTCCAATTGTTCAACTTGAAACCCAGGGGACAAGGGCGTATCCTTGAGACGTCTTTACTTGCGTTAGCTTCTTTGTCAATGACATTTATACTGACATTCTGAAGACCCCTTTCAATTAATAACAGCGTGCTTTGTATATTATCCTGTCTGGGGTATATCATTCCTGCAGATGTAAATGTTTTTGACAAAGGAGGGTACGTTATGGGCTCTCATTCTATTTCTTGGCCCAAAGTTCTCGCGATCCTTCTCTCCTGATCTTTCTTCCACTGTTTTCTTCTTTGACGCATGTCCAGCTGGAACCCCAAACCGTATCGGGCCTTATAGTGCACTGGCTTTAGGGCCCTAACTATTCCTTGCAGGTACCTTCCCAAACTTTTCCTTGCTCGGGTTCCCTTTCCTACAGTCAACTTGACACTCATCTTGGTATTTCTCGATAGTTTTGGCTCGGGAATTCTGTTTCCCTCAGCGACAAATATGGCATTGACAAATTCAAGAGATTGGAAGGAACATTCCATAGCATCTTTACTCACTTCAATATATGGTGTGTCGGTAGAAATAGATGCTACAATGTCTTCTTCTCCCTCGACAGTGACCAAACAGCCATCCATGATGAATTTCACCTTTTGATGAAGAGATGATGGGACCGCTCCAGCAGAATGAATCCAAGGTCTTCCCAAGAGACAATTGTATGATGGTGTAATGTCCATGACTTGAAACTCAACATCGTATATGTAGGGACCCACTTCTAAAGGGATCTCAATTTTTCCCATAACTTCTCGTCTTGTTCCATCGAATGCCCTTACTGTAGAATGGCAAGGCCTTAGATAGGACAAATCCATCAAAATCCTGGAAAGTGTGGCTAAAGGCATGACATTGAGTGTCGAGCCATTGTCGATGAGCACATTCGGTATTATATAGCCCTTACAACGGGTTGTGATATGCAATGCTTTCACTGAGCCTCTACCATTGGGCGGTATTTCATCATCATTAAAAGAAATGAAATTATCCGCATTCAAGTTGTTCACCCACCTATCCAGTTTTTCAACGGATATATTGTTTGCCACATAAGCTTGATTTAACACTTTCAGCAGAGCGTTCTGGTGTGGTTCTGAATTCAACAGTAAAGATAATACCGAGATTCGCGCTGGCTGCTTACTCAATTGTTCTACCACGTTGTACTCACTATGCTTGATAAATTTTAAAAATTCCTATGCTTCTTCCTCGTCCACAGGCTTTTTAGCTTCTTGTTCAGGCACAGTTTCATACTCATCTTCAATCACATGCATCGGTACTTTTCCTTTCTATTTCAAGTCACTGTTCTTTACTGATTCGACCTCTTTTGAATAAAATCTTCCACTACGAGTGAAATGACCTACTTTCCCAACGCTTCCAGTCATGGCTTTGGGTTTTTCATCTTCAGGTGTGACGATATTAACGTCATATTTCCATGGTAATCGCTTTATTGTCCTTGTAGGGAAAGGAGATGGTACCTCGATTATTACTTTTGGTTTCTTGGTTCCTTCTTCGCGTCATAAAAATTATTAACGATTCGGATTCATTATACGGACAACCCTGACGATTGATTGTCGGAGGTACATACTTCTTTCTCATTGGCCTCTTCGCCTTTATAAAAAATCTCAATCTCCTTATTGTCCATCATATTTTGCAGTAATCTCCTGAACTCTTCGCAGGATTGAATATCGTGCTCCTCTATACTATGAAATTCGTAAAAACTTGGATCTTTTGTATTCCTTTCCTCGAATACTCTGTTAAGATGACAAAGCGAACCCTTTTCAACTAGCACCTCCCAGATTTTCTGCAGAGGTGTTCTTATTTCAGAAACTCGTCTTCTACTTTATCGTTTGTCCTCCTCTCCTACTTCGCTCATATTCCTTTCGGCGTGGTTTGGGAATTAGTTCTCGGATGTACCGTCAGTGCCATCAAATCGCAGAATACCAGCATCGATAAGTCCTTGAACTCTCCTTTTGAAAGGCAGGCAGTTTTCCGTAGAGTGCCCCTGGTTCCCGGCATGGTATGCACAACTAGCATTTGGATCGTACCATTTCGGGTATGAAGGTTTAAGGGGTGCCATGTAATGGGGAGATATTAATTACTTCTCCAGAAGTTTTGGGTACAGTTCCCCATACGACACAGGAATAGGGGTGAATTTCTGTCTCTCGGGATTGGGCCTTGCTGGTCTTGGTTCATTTCTGGGTTGGCTTTGAGCGGGTATAGTGTTTTGTGGGAATGAGGTGATGGGTCTTTAATTGTTCGTGGCGTAAACGGGATAGGAAGGAGGTGGTGCTTGGTAGTAAGGGTTTTGAGGGGGATAATAGAAATTTGGAGGTGGATAATTTCGAGGTCGAGGTTGGTTCGGATATGGATTAGAGGCATAACGGCTTCCCATTCCCACCATGTGGGCTTCTGGTTCTTTCTTCTTCATAGGTGCTGCCCTTTTTGAACCTTCTGAGCCTTCCATTCTATTGCTCTTGACGGCATTCTCTATGAGCTCACTAGATATTACAATATCCGCAAACTCTTTCGTGGCACTTCCCACTAATTTGTCATAAAATGGCACATTTAAGGTGTTGATAAAGAGAACGGTTATCTCCGTTTTTGTTAGTGGGGGTTCCACTTGAGCCGAGACGTCTCTCCATCTCTGCGCATACTGCCTGAAGGTTTCTGATGGCTTTTTCTCCATCATTTGCAAGGTCATCCGGTCTGGCACCATATCCGACACATGCTTGTACTGCTCGCAAAATGCTGACGCCAAGTCCTTCTAGGATCGAATCTTTTCTTTACTGAGTTGGTTGTACCACCGAAGAGCTGACCCTGTTAGACTATCTTGAAAGCAATGTATAAGTAGCTTATCCTCGTTTACATAACCGGTCATTTTTTGACAGAACATGATGAGATGTGCTTTTGGGCACTTTGTCCCATCATACTTTTCAAAATCAGGCGCCTTGAATTTCGGAGGCAAGATTAGATCAGGTACCAAACTGAGTTCTTTGGCACCTAGTGCGGAGAAGACTTCAGTGCCTTCTATTGCTTTGAGTCTTTCCTCTAGACTTCTATATTTTGCATCATGATTATCCAATTTCAACTTGGCTACCTCTGCTGGGTCGTCCAGATCTGGAACTAGTGGATCAGCAGGGCTTGCCCCTGGGTTCGACACGAATATTCCTTGCCCCAGATTAATGGGTGGAGCATATGGCATAGGTCGTTGTTCCAAGACTGTGGGTTCCCCTTGAGTATACCCTCTTTGTGTTGTATATGCGGGTGGTGGAGTGAATCCCGGGGGATAGAGTGGATCCTAATCGTGGTGAATTCTTGACTGAGGTTCCATAACATCAGGGTTATGCATGGGTCCTTTTCCTTTGACCAAAGTTGTCATCATCTCCATCATTTTAGCCATCTGATCTCTTTGCTCGAGTGATTCCTCTCGATATCTCACCATTAGGTCTCTCGTCTCTTGTTGCGATTTGGCCAATTGCTCTTGTAATTCCTTTTGAGCCCTTTCCATCCTTTCAATTCTCTCATTGAATTCAGCTTCCATTACTCTAGCTTGTTGCCGCGTTTTATACGGATGACGGGGTTCCAGTCTTGTGGTATTACAACTGCGAATTATATATTTTATCTTCAGCGACCGAGTATGGGATATGCAATGTATGAATGAATGCATGAATGAATGCATGAATGTCAAATGAATGTCAGTCATGAATGAATATGCAAAAATTTGGTGTTAATTTCAAGATAGCCCCTATTTAGGCATTTCCTTAATCAAAGGAGTATTACACAGCGTTTCGGTCACTCGTATAATTGACTCCTCCATTAGAAACCCGTTTTTGGCAACCAATCTTTAATCAACACCTTCCTAACAAGATGCCTTCGATGCATGATGAAAAATAAAAATACAGACAAACGACCTTAGTTAGCGCAACACATATAAACAGAGAAAAACTGTGGAAAATCTAACAAATTAAGCTACTTGGTCCAGTGGACTCGATTCCCTTGCTTAGAAAGCACAAATGTAAAAGAAATAGAAGGTAAGATGTGTTTTTCCCGTGTACTTATTTTGGTGACTACTAAACGAGCGGAGGTTCGGCATGGCTCTAGTTGGGTAGCTCGTATGGTTCACTATATGCGGTTTTGGTTCTAGACAAGTACTCGAATTGCTCGTACTATCATCTGCTAAGATTAGCACGAAGCCTCGGTCATAACCCATCACAGGTTCACGAGTTCAATTCGAGGATTACATTTACTTATGCCTATGCGGAGGACAAGTTAACTCACGAAAGCATAAGTCATATGTAACCGAAAGTATTCACTAGCTTTGTTGTGCGGGGACGAGTTAACTCACAAAGGCATAGCGTTTACTTTCACTTAAACGGACAGAGCACGGGTAGAGAGCTTATGTTATGCAAAATGCAAGTGCACGGTGTGTGGGAGAAACTTGCAATCCTTCCATTTATTTTAAAACGACAAAACTAAAACGAAAGATAAAACAAATTAGGAGATACGTATGTATGATTTTTTCGAAAACAAAACTTAAGGATCATGATTAAATATTAATTTGAACACGGAAATTTGAAAATTTTGACAACACGCGTTTAATTCAACTCGACTCTCAAAAATGGAGGTCCCTAGTGGAGTTGCCAGCTGTAGCGACGTAAAAAAAATTTTTAGCTTAGCTTGGTCGCTAATTGTGGCGATTTATTGAAAAAAAGTTTGAAATTTGACGTTTGATTTTTGAAATAAACAGGGCGTCGCCACCGATCCTTTTTCCTAGGTGTGATCGGACACCTATTAGATCTCTTATTAAAACAAATAAAAGGCTAAGTTTAGGTCTACGTTAAAATCCAGAGAAAATTTAGGGTTCGGGAGTCGGTTACGCGCGAGGAAGGTATTAGCACCCTCGCGACGCCCAAAATTGGTATCTTATTAAACACATGTTGTCTTGATTTTCAAAAATACGAATTCAATTTGACATTTAAGTGTGATCCGATTGAAGGAAATGAGAAGTTGCAAGTTTTTTGTTTTTTAGAAGGACGTCCCGTTTTTAACACGAGCCGATTAATTTCACCCAACATAGCGATGAAATCGATGACTTAATGTTAAAATCGGTACATTGCCTTATTCTTAAAATTAAAATGTAAAAAGTTTTTAAAATGATAGTAAAAAAATCCAAGAATATTATTGTCAAAAAATGTGAATAATGATGTGAATAATAAAATATATAAAATATAAAATATTAAAATATCAAAATATTAGAATAATAATAATTAATATTGACAAATAAAAATAAAATAGAAATAAAAAATGTACATAATATATATATATTAGAAATAATAATGATGTTTAAAAATCAATACTATTAATAATACTACATCAATATGTACATATATAAAAAAATAAATACGTGATAATATTAAAAATATGTACATAATATAGTGTTAAAAATACATACATAATATAGTTAAGATATATACATAAGATAACATGTAAAAATATATATATATATAAATAATATAATATTAAAGATATATACATGAAATAGTATAAAATATATATATACGTAATATAGAATTTAAAATATACCTAATATATTAAAAGAATATATATAATATAATATTAAGAAATATAATAATAACAAAAAAGAGAGAGGAGAGGGTGGATGATTTTTACCACAAGGTCGGCTATCGTCCGGTCATGAGATCACATGGCGCCACACCATACACTGCAAATGGACCTAAAAAAACTTTTTCGGTAAAAATGGGTAAGCTTCCTCCTTTTATTTTTTTTTACTTTCATATAAAAGAAACAAAATAAGATTGAAAGGAAAACAATAAGTAAACAAAGAACTTAAAATGAGAATAGACAAAGAAACCTCTTTTGCTTTGATCTTTGATTAATCTTCAAAAAAAACTAGCTTCTCCAAAAACTAGCCTTCACAATAACTCTTCTCCTTGATTACTTTAAAAAGAAACCTCTCCAAAAATCCTTTACAATAACTTTCTCTCCCAAAAAGTCTCCAAAAAAAAATCCCCCCATATACAAAATATGAGAAGGCTTATATAGCCATTTACAAAATATTTTTTTTATTGTTTATGTCTTCATTTGTAAGTACAAGTGGTGGTGGAGCAAGTGTGGCTAGTGAATTTGGTGGTGGAGAAGGTGTGGCTAGTGGAGTTGGTGGTGGAGAAGGTGTGGCTAGTGGAGTTGGTGGTGGAAAAGGAGTGGCTAGTAGAGTTGGTGGTGGAAAAGGCTAAGATTTAGTTGAGAAAAGTTTAAGTTGTGGGCTAGAGTTTTTTTTATTTTGATTTGGGCTTAGGGTTTGGACCATTGGGGTTTTGATGTAAATTGGGCTTTGGGTAGTTAATATTTTGGATTTTGGGTTTAATTTTGGTGGGTTAGGTAAGGCTAAATTGGGTTTTGATGTAAATAGGCTAAAATTAGCCTACAACAATAATAATAATATTAAAGTAAAGTAAACAAAAGTAATCCCGTATATCAATATATATATATATATACATGTAATGAAAATACACACTACTATATAATAATAATAATAATAATAAATATATATATACGTGTATGTACATAAAAATATACACTAATATATAATAATATTAGTAATAATAATAATATTAAAATGCAAAAAAGTAAACATGATATAATAGTAATATTAAAATAAAGTAATTAAAATAATTGTGAAAAATAAAATAGAATAAAATAAATAAAAATAAAGAACACATAAATTTTACGTGGAAACCCTTTCGGAAAAAAACCACAGGCGAGAGGAGAAGAAAATTCACTATGTCGAAAAATTTTACTCAAATACAAGAGGAATAGACTATGTCTATTTATAGGCTTGCAAAGCCATATTCTAGTAGGATTGAAACACCTTATCCTAATCAATATAAAATAGATGGAGTTTAATAAGGTTTAAAACCTTATTCTAAAATAAAATAAAAGAAGTCTAGTTCTATATGGATTTTACTTTTATTTTATTTTCCATCGTATTTTATTTAAATAAGAATTTTGGGTCACTTAATTCTAACAATCTCCACCTTGACACAAATTCTCAATGAACAAGTTCTTCATCGCGAACTTTCAATAAACAAGTTCTTCACCTCTTCCAAAAACCCCTTAAGGGTTTAACTTCAACAATGAACACCAACCAAGTCTAAGCAATGCTCAAACTTGGTTATAGGAAGTGACTTAGTCATCATATCTGCAGGATTTTCATGAGTGCTAATTTTGCTCACAACAATATCACCACGAGCAATAATATCACGAACAAAATGATACCGAATATCAATGTGTTTTGTTCTCTCATGAAACATTTGATCTTTTGTAAGAAAGATGGCACTGACTGTCACCCTTTGCAACAAGCCTTGCTTTATATCCGGGTTCTTCAACTCCTGAGTCCCTTCTTTCTTTTTAAACACCCATTTACAATGAACAGCCTTTTTACCTTTAGGAAGTTTTACAAGATCCCATGTTCATTTTTTGTGGAGTGATTCCATCTCCTCTTGCATAGCAAACATCCACTTTTTCGAGTCTTCACAGCTAATCGCCTCGAATAATTAAATGGCTCTTGATTCGCATCTATATCTTCACCACATTTAAAGCATAAGCAACTAGATCAACCTCGGCATACTTCTTTGGAGGTTTAATTTCTCTTCTTGTCCTGTTTTTGGCGATAGAGTATTGCGGTGAAGAAGCAACTCTATTCTCAATTTTTGTCTTGGCTTGAGGAGTTGATTACGTATTAATCGATGCTCCACCGCTTTTGGTTTTCTTTATTGGAAGAGTCTTTAAGAGATAAGTTAGGTAGCATAGCGGTTTCATCAAAAACAACATCTCTGCTAATCACAACTTTTCTATTTTCAGGACACCATAACTTATAGCCTTTTACACCACTTTATAACCAAGAAAACGCATTTAATGGATCTTGGTTCCAATTTTCCATTATCAACATGAGCATACGCAGACACCCAAAAATCTTTAAATCGAATAATTAGCGGGATTACCGGACCATACCTCTTGTGGAGTCTTTTTCTCAATGGCAGCGGATGGAGATCGGTTGATCAAAAACATGCAGAGAGGTCGCTTCGCCCAAAATGACTTCGGTAAGTTGGCATTTGACAACATACATCGAACCTTCTCCATGATCGTTCGTTCATTCGTTCGCAACGCCGCTTTTCTTTGTGGAGTATGACGAATCGTCAAGTGTCTCATGATCCCTTCGACTTGCACAATCTATTAAACTCATCGAGCGAACTCTAAGCCATTATGCATGCGGAGGTATTTTATCTGTTTTCCGTCTCTTTTTCAATCATAATTTTCCAAGACTTAAATGTGGAAAACACATCGCTTTTCGCTTGGGAAGAACGCCCAAACTTTTCGGAAAAATCATCAATAAAGGTTAGCATATAATTAGCTCCACCTCTCGAAGGCACTCTGACGGCCCCCACACGATCGTAATGGATATACTCCAACGTTTCCTTCGTGTTATGGATTCCTCTAGTGAATCGAACTCTCTTTGCTTCCCAAAACACAGTGCTCACAGAAATTCGGTTTGCAAATTCCTTGCCCATTAAGAAGTCCTCTTTTGCTTAATTACGCCATGCCATTCTCACTCATATGCCCTAGGCGCATATGCCAAAGTTTAGTAATATCATCATCGACAAGGAAGAGGAAGCGGCAATTTGCATCACCGAATGATAGAACCTCAGTAAAACATATAACTTGGCAATCTTTCTTTGCCCTTTCATCACAACAAGGACCCTTTGAAATCTTTAAAACCCCACTTTCATTTGTGTATCATGCCCTTTTGAATCAAGAGTACTCAACGAAATTAAATTTCTTTTCAATTCGGAACATGCCGCACGTCACTAAGTGTTCGACAACTCCATCAAACATCTTAACTTTAATTGTTCCAACACTGCGATTTTACATGAAGCATTATTTCCCATCAAAACAACACCTTGAGATCTTGTTTCATAAGTTGTAAACCAATCCCGATTGGGACTCATGTGGAAGGTGCAACTGAATCAAGTATCCACTCTCGCTTACTTTAGAATCATTGATGAAGCAACTAGAAGTTCACCATCGCGTAGTCTTCTACAACATCGCCTTCACCGAATTTTTCGTTGTTTTCCTTTTGATTCATGACCTCCTTTTAATCTTATTTTGTAGCTTATAGCACTCGATTTAATGTGCCCTTTCTTCTTCGAAGTTGCAAGTTTTACCTCTGTTTGAAGATTTCGATCTACCCTTAGATTTACCACGAGGATTCCGTTCTGTGTTCTACCACGATCATCATCAACATTCGGTCTTGTCTCCCACGAACAATGAGACCCTCTCCACGAGAGTTGGGTTTAACCACAAGATGCTTCATCTTATCATACGAGGTTAAAGAATCATAAACCTCATCAACTGTGAGAGACTCATGGCTATATAAAATCGTGTCTCTAAAGGTTGAATAAGACAGGGCAACGAACAAAGTAGAATCAACCCTAGATCTTCCTTATCATACCGAACCTCCATGGCCTCCAAGGTTGAGAGAATTTCTTTAAACACTTGTTAAGTGTTCGTGTACTGACGCACCTTCCTCCAAACGATGAGCATAAAGACGCCGCTTCATATGCAACTTGCTTGTTAGAGTTTTCGACATACATATTTGTTCTAGCCTCTTCCATAATGCGTGGCAGTTTTCTCTTTCATCACATCCCGCAAAATTTCGTTGGACAAATGCGATGTAATTGTGTTAATGCCTTTCGATCCTTACGTTTCTTCTCTTCATCTGTTAATGTCGAAGGCATCTTATCTATCCTAGCAGGCATCCTCTAGATCCATCGTGCAAGAAGCGCTTGCATCTTAATTTGCCACAACGCAAATCGGTGTTGCGATTCAACAATGAATTTCATACTTCAAAGACGCCATTACCGTGATCGAGATGAATAACCCTAAGCTCGATACCAATTTGTTAAAAATAAAATAGAATAAAATAAATAAAAATAAAGAACACATAAATTTTACGTGGAAACCCTTTCGGAAAAAAACCACAGGCGAGGAGAAGAAAATTCACTATGTCGAAAATTTTTACTCAAATACAAGAGGAATAGACTATGTCTATTTATAGGCTTGCAAAGCCATATTCTAGTAGGATTGAAACACCTTATCCTAATCAATATAAAATAGATGGAGTTTAATAAGGTTTAAAACCTTATTCTAAAATAAAATAAAAGAAGTCTAGTTCTATATGGATTTTACTTTTATTTTATTTTCCATCGTATTTTATTTAAATAAGAATTTTGGGTCACTTAATTCTAACAATAATATTATATATAGAAATGTACAAACGCATACATGTAATAAACATACATTAATCAACAGGAAAACAATAGAAGTGCTAATAAAACTAGTATTAGAATAAAAATAAAAATAAATGCAAACATAATAATATAAATAAGATAAATAGAAACAATCAAAAGCAATAGAAAGGATATAATTGAATCGAGAACACAATTTTGGGGTAAATCGTAATAAATAAAAGAAGAGGGATTAATTCACACATAAATAACCATGAAGGACTAAAACGGACAATAGCCCTTTGTCCAAAAACGCGCAGCTTCAAAGGGACCAAATTGGAAAAGGAGTCAAATTCCTGGGCATAAATTAGAAACAGAACAAAAGAAATTTAAAAGCAAGAAATTGCGAAGGGCTAAAGCATAAATAGCCCTTCCGCCAAAACAAACACGCGGATCTCTTCCGGTGAATTGGGTCTTTGGGTTGGCACCTAAGCGGCTGCTTTTTAGGTCTGGTCAGGCACAAAAACAGCAGTGCCGCTTTTAGTAGGCTATAAAAGCCTAAAATTTTCCAAAAAATCATTTTCATCGATTTAAAAAAGCGGAGAGAGCTCCCTCTCTCTCTCCTCTCTCTGCAGACGGCGAGGACTCGACCACAGGCCGATCATCGTCCGTAGTAGGTGCCTTGCGCGCTACCACAAGACACAGTGGTCGAAAATCGAAAAAATGGTAAAAATTTGATTTATTTTTATTTTTTAAAGTATATTTATAATATATGTATATATGGGTAAATAGATTTAAAAAAAAAGAAATCAACGATAATAATTAAATAAAATCACCTTGGGCTATTTTGATTTTGACTCTCTGTTTGGGACTGTTTTTTTGCTTGTTTTGTTATTATTTGCTTTGAATCACTGTTTGTTTACATTCAAAAAAGAAAAACTCTTTCCTACAATCCGGTTGTCCCCCCTTTGCATAGAATTTTTAAAGGCTTTTATAGCCATTTACAAGTTGCTTGTTGATGATTATTTCTTCTCTCCGCAGGTGCAAGTTGGTAGTGGTTGGAAATGGGTGTGTTGGTGGCAGACAACTGGTAGAGGAGTAGGTGGCCAAGGTGGGGCGACGGCTAGGTTTCATCACCACTTTTCTTTGCTGAAAATTGTTTAGGTTTAGGCTAAGTTGTTTTTTTTTTTTTAATTTTGGGTTTGGGTAGTTCTAATTTGGGCTGGTTTTGGGTATTGGGTTTGGGTAGATTTAGTTATTGTAATTGGGTAGTGAGAGTTTATTTCGGGCCAAAATTGGGCTTGCACAATTTTCATCCTTATTCTTTTGAGTTAAATTAGTCCTTAATTTTTAAAAAGAGTCAACTTATTTTTAACAGAAATACTAATTAAAATATTAATTTTTTAATGATGTTGGCATAACAACTCACATGACATTTCACATATATTTTATATTGACACAATATTATTTATTTTATATAAAAATTCAAAATTTTAAAAATCAGAAAAAAACATAAACTACATATAAATTTCCATACATATTATCATATTTAAAAATTTAATGTTTTAATCAATAATTTAAATGAATAATTTTTTAAATAATTTAATAATTATTTTATAATTTTTAAAATTGAATAGTTAATATATAAATTTTAACGACTTAAATGTAATTTATCTAAAACTTTAATACATAAAACAAAAAAGTACGAAATAAAATGTACCAACACGAGTCATCGAAATTATTGATATACGGAAAGATTAAATTTTATTTTCTGAATCAATCAGATTTTAATTCCGTTGGTATGAAGCTTTTAGGGGGTGCATCAAAGGTGTGTGGTGCAGTTTTCTCTGAAGTAATAAATAAGAAGCGATTGCAAAATTCAACCAGGTCAGGGCACATCACTTTCAATGCATAAAGTGAGTTAACCCATGATGGCTCCATCACGTACTTATCTCCTCGGCATGCACCCTTCACTATTGCTTTCCCACATTTCTCTGCTGATACCATTGGGATCCATCCAAGTGCTGCCTATACCCACCATATGTTTCAATCAAATGTCAGCACACCAGTCCACTGTATTTGTTACTTCCAATGAACAATGATAACAGGAAAGAAAAACAAAGTTTAGAAATGTATGAATTATCAATTTAAAATCTATTCAAGTTTATCCATTTGATTTTGGATTTGGTGAATTTAGATTGGATTAACTCAAGTTCTAAAAATTTTGGTTAGGCTGATTTTATATTTGGGATATCTAACCTTGGTTTTATACATCAAAATGTCACATTTATTTTGAATAAACTATTAAAAATTTTAAATCAATTTATTATATTATTTATTTAATATAGATCATTAACTAATTAGTAATAATTAAATCTACGATAGAACTAATTATGAGTTGAAGAAGCTCATTAAAATATTTACAATTGATCAAATGCAAAATTGTAAAGTTCATAAAGATTTTTAAACTGTTGTCACAACCAACGTTGCGACATGGCGAACTTATCATCGTGACATCGTCTCTATTTTCTTACAAGTTCCACGCTTTATTTTTATTTATTTATTTTATATCATTATCCGAACCGTATTCAGATATCATAACCACCACTTCATTTTACATTTCATCCACTTACATCTATTTCTAATCTCAAGTAGGTATAAAAACATGATATTCAATCAAAGATAACAAAGTTTATAAAATTAACACAAATATTAAAGTTTTACAAATAAGACCATTGGAGGACTTGCACTTGCAAAATTAGTTTACCTGTATATTTCATATTTATTTCTAAATTGTGTCAATCAATTTAATTCTTCATAAAATTTCAACAAAGAATTCAATATTACATCAATTAACAATCATTTACTTATTATTTTATCAATTCATTTAAATCATACTCACATGTATTAATCATTCCACCACCTACAACCATTTGAAACATTTCAAATTCATCTACTATATATACATTCATATATATTTTCCTCCTCCACCTCCACCTCCACCTCCACCTCCACCTCCACCTCCTTTCCATTCCACATCATTTATGTATAGATTTGTTTGAATTTTTAGCTTTTAGTATAACATGCTTATATTGAACATTAGTTATAATTCCAATATTTATTTATGTGTTCATATCAAAGCTATCCACTTGAGTCATAATTACTAAATTATTTACATCTTGATCTATAGAATTTGAAATTAAGATTGATGTTTTTGAAACTAGACTCAAATATCTTTTTACCTTAAAATTTTCAAAATTTATAATTTAGCCAATAAGTACATTAAATTCTTCAAACTTGTCCCTATTTTGCTGCTTAACAGCTTCGACCTTTCTTTACTAAAAATTAATTATCTCTTAGTACGGGGTTTGCTGCTTGACAGCTTCAACCTTCTTTACTAAAAAGTAATTATCTCTTGTGAGACAATGTTGATAACCAAGTTTATAACACTCTCCTTTCCTTTCTCTACAGTATTTCCCATCACTTCCTCTTATTTCCCTTCACTAATATAACATCATTTTCATACTTTTTTTCAATAATATCAAACTTAAAAATATATTGAAATCTTGATGTTCTTACCTTATCCTATTAATTTCAAACTTTAACTTAATTTTCTCTCTCCCCCAACTTTCATTTTCTTAAATCCAATGTAATTTTCTTGTTCTCCATAGTCTCCTTATCACTTTTCTCTCTTCGTGATTATGAAAATTCCTTGAAATTCTAGGTGAAAATGATAAATTTTTTATAAAAGAACCAAATTATAATGACAACAAAGTTTTCTTCTTCTCTCCCCTTTACTCACGTTGAAAAGATGAGAGGATCTTTTTTTTTTTTTCCTTCTTCATCTTTCTCTCATTTTATACTAGCTATTTATAATAAAATATCTAATTAAAATATTAATAAAATAATATTTATCTTATTAAATAATTATAAAATATCTTCAAAATATCTCCAACATCATCATTGTCTTCTAGAGTTCTCTTTCTTTCTAATTGACCATTTTATCCTTTATGATATTTTAAAATCATCACATAATTTGATAAAATTATAATTTAGTCCTTCACAGTTCTTCACCTATTCAATTTGGTCCCTGCATGCCAATTTCATATCATAGTAAATTAGATTATTTTCACTTTTGGTCCTTCAAATTTTTTATTTTTCCACGCTAATTCTCTAAATTTTGAATATTTACACTTGAACCAAAAACTTTTCACATATTTATGATTTAGTCCTTACTTTAAATCAATACACTAAAATCTACTTCTTAATAATAATAATAATAATAAATTAATTATTAATTATTATTAATCAATATACTAAAACCTACTTCTTAATAATTTATTATTATTATTATTTTAATACTCAATATTCTCTTTTATCATCTTTATATCTTTTCCTTATTTTATCGAGAAATCAATTATACATCATGTCATGCTTCTTAATTTAACTCTCTTTTGATATATTGCGCCTTTCATTTTCTTTGATCTTATATCTTATTTCACTAAGATTTTATCTCATATTATTGATGACTAAGGGGTTTTGAAGATGTAACAAAGTTGATATTTAATTTTTTTGTTCAATTAAATACTTAAATTTGACTTTTTAATTTAAATTAGCACTTGCAATAAATGATTTTATTTGAATAAATTTAATTTATAAAGCCAAGTTCAAGTACTAATATGATTTAAAAGGTCAAATTCATGCAACTACCTAATCGGAGAAAAAATAGATATTAAATTAAATATTAAGTCAAGTTTAAGCACCTAATTAGATAGAAAAACCTTAAGTACCGAATTGAGTCTTGAAGACAAATATAATCTTTAAATTTGATCGACTTTAGTTTTAAATTAATCAAGCTGAGTTTTTTGAGTATGGGTAGAATTGACAGGTTTTGTTTGGACAAAAATTGAAGGTTCTAATTTAATCTTAGAGTATACTTTTTCAATTATATATTTCTGTCAATTTAGCTATCAGTTTTTGCATCAGAAAATATAAAAATAGATGTATGAGTGTACCTTTGCAGGTTCGTTTTGTGACAAAGCCGACTTGACCAATCCCGGGGTCACAATTGTTATGCCAATGTTGGAATTGCCAATCTCGGTTCTCAACGTCTCGTAGAAGGTGATCAATGCTGCCTTGCTTGCCTGAACCACAAAATATTTCATATTACATTTGTATGGTAATGTTGGATGATATAGATTGATTAGTCAGATTGAGAATAAATTGAAGTATTAGTTCAGAGATTGGTTCAACTTATGATCTAATTTTGAAAAAGAATAAATTTTGGGTTAAATAGAGAAAATGACAAAAAAGGAAAATGGCTTACATTGTAAAAACTGAAGCGTGGGAAAGGATACCATCCAACGGAGGAAGCCATGACAATGATCTTCCCTTTAGTTTTTCTTAGGTGTGGAATGGCGTAATATGTGCCATATGCCACTCCCCACAAGTTCACGTCCTACAACATATGGAAAAAGTATACATTTAAATTTATTAGTACATATAGCGTATTTAAGATTTTTATATATTTTTAATTTTATATAATAAAAATAAATTTATATTTGAATTTTAATTAAGTCTTAGTTGAGTTACATTATGTAAAAAACGTAAATTTAAGCATGCTTAAACACATATTATTTTTAATTTAAAGGTTAAGGATTATGAGTTTAAATATAAAAATTAATCCATGTAGTTCACTCTTGACATTGAGTCCTCTATATTTTTATTTAAAAAATCTCATAATAAGTTTTTTTGGCTTTATATTTATATTTTTTGTTGATCCTTTCTTTAAAATTTATAAAAAAATAAAAATATATATTTTCAATAAAAATCCTAAAAATTTAAAATGATAAAAATTTTGAAATTTATGAAAAAAAACAAAAAAAGTATCAATTATAAATAACATAAAGTTCCAAAAGTTCAAAAGGAGTATATTATCTACTTTTTAAATTTAAAATTCAGATTTAAACAAGTATTTTTAAATTATATTAAAATCCAATTTAATATTAATCAAAGGAATAGCTCTTGAAAAGACATTATTACCATAAAGAACACATTTTTCCAATTTTGAAATTATATATATATTTCTTGAATTTTAATATATGTTTTTAAAAATAATATATCTCTAAATAAATGTAGGATTTTTATAGAAAATATAAGAAATTTATAAATTTTATGCTCTTGTAAAAATAAAAACAAAATTGGCAGAAACAATATGCGTTAAGGGTTTATTATTATTATTATTACCTTTTTCGTAATTGTAAAATTGGATGAGAAAATCATGATTTTAAAACCTATATTTAAATGAAGAAATATAGAGAATTAATGTCTTGAAATTAAAATATAGAAATTAAATTTTAAAATTTGAAAAAATACATCGAACTCTTTTATATTTAATGCATCTATATAATTTTATGTATTGTCAGTAAATTAAATAGGGACAACCGCAAAGTAAGCAAGGGTTATAACTCCTTAAAATAAGAAAATTCTATTTTAACCCCTTAAAGTTTATAAAATTATAACTTAATAGTTGTAAAATTATAGTCTACCCCAAATAATAATAAAATTTTGATTTAATCATTTTAAAAACTATAAAGATATAATGATAAAATTAAAATTACAGTCTCATAAAATGTAAAATTTAATCTCAATCCCTCCCTAAAAAGATTTTTAACTTCCCTAAACAAAATGATGACAAGTCACTAAATATGAAGTTGAGTGTACTTATTTTTAAAACTTTTGATAATTATAATTTGATCCACTGTGCTATAGGTTTAAAATGTAAATTGAGAAGGAATTAAAAGAAGTAATATATCTTACCAGAAGATAAGAGAAATCAGAGAAGTTTTGGATTTCCTCAAACAATTTTACTCTTGCAAGGCCAGCATTATTAACCAAGTGATCCACTGTTCCATGCATGTTTCAAATTTCAATTATAAAATAATCAAGAATCAAACAATTTAACAAAAGGTGCAAAGGTCGAATTATGATTTTAGTCCTTTAATATGATAAAATTTAATATTTAATTCATATACTTTAATTTCAACATATTTCAATCCTCTTTCTTTTAGTAAAAATTCCACTGTTTTGTATAGGTTAGTTTCTATGACCTGACATATTTGAAGACTAAATCCAAAAAATACCTTAGAGGAACTTACACTAGGAATTAAATTATTATATTTTATCTCTTTATTAAAAATTAGATAAATTAATCCTTATCGTTAAATCAATGAACAAATAATTAGTCCTTTCTTATAATATTTTTATCTATTTGTATCGTTTAAAACTTAAAAACTGGTGTAGCTAATGAAATAATAAGATAATGACATGCGACGTACCACATATACATCATGTTGGTATATAAAGATAAGTTTATAACAAAAAAATCAATTTACTTTTTGACTTAATGGTACTTTTATGGACTAAATCCCAAATCTAAAAGGAACTAAAATAAAAATTTGACAAAAAAAAAGTGTAAAGTTTTAACTTACATCGATGAAAATGCTTGATTGCTTCATCAACAAATTTCTTGCAATCTTCTTCCTTGGAAACATCAGCTGTAATGGCAATAACATCCGGAGATCCAAAGCTTCTAACATTTTCCACAACCCTTCCTAGATGATCCCCTCTTACGTCCACCAACACCAACCGAGCTCTTCTTCTTGCATATTCATAAGAGATTTGCTTCAAAAAATGAAAAAAAGAAAAAATTAACCATGCATGCAATAGTTATAACTCATTTAGGAATTTAAGATTAATTATGGGATATGAAACCTCTCCGATCCCTGCAGCTGCACCAGTGACGAGCACTACTTTTCCAGCAACATTTTCACTGGTTAGGAGCCTTGTTATGAAGTTGATGAACTTGTAAATAAGATAAAGTGGATAAACAAGAAGGAGAACAATGAGCATAAGCGGAGGCACTATCACATTCATGATATTTGTAATCACATCTATATGATTAGCCATTGATATTGCAGCCAAAGAAAACTCAAAGAGATGTATAGAGAACCGAAGATGGTGGTTTGTTTTACACTTGTTTGTAGCGATGTTTTTATAGAGGGTTAATGTCTCATACGGGATTTTAACTTTAAAAAACAAATATAAATAATTAAAACTTTATAGATGTATCGTCACATAATTTATTGTTAATGTATAACTTACCTATATGTACATTATCTTTATACATACTAATATGATTAATTATAATTTTTATCAAATTATAAAATAAATATTTAAACATTAAAATATACTTAAAATTATATTGTCACACTGTACATATATTTGATGTGCATCAGAGTACGTGTCATATGCTTTAAATTGTAGAGTTGAAACGTAATAAATGTAGATGGGGCACTATGCCATATGAAATCAGACAAAATCTCTTGATATCCCATAGAAAAGGTTATCATTGAAGTTACAAAAAAAATGAATGTAGTGGATGGAGTTGGCATCATCATTATTATGGTTGTTGTTGTATGAGACATATTTTATCTTCATCTACCAAAAAGGAATAATGAATTTAAAACATGGATGAATTGGTTTTATAATATAATGGGATTTACCTTTTAAATTTTAAAAATAAAGTTGCTTTTATATTTTCATAAAATGATTTTTTCCAAATTTAAAGTTTAAATTAAATATTTTTACTATTAATATTAAAGAGTATTGATTAAAATATAATATTAAATTATATATTATAATTTTAGGTTGAAATAAAATATTGTAATAGTTTTCATTTTCATGAAAGTTGCATTATCATTTCAACTTTGACTTAATTATTTTTTATAATGCAATAATTAAATTTTAGACTCAAAATTATAATATAAAATAATCATATTTGGGTTAATAAAGCAAAATTTAAAGACAAAAAATTAAAACGCAATAATCAACTTTTTTAAATAATATTTTACTTATTCATATAAAAATACAGTTATAACTTTATTTAATATCAAAAACAAAGAGTGGGAAATATATAATATATAGATTTTTATTACACATGAAAATTTTGAGACTCTTAAAAATTATTTTGAATAAATGAATTTATTCCTATATGACTATAATTAAATTATAATTAATTAAAATGTAACAAAAAAATTAAAAAATTATAATATTTAAAATTTCAAAATACTTAAATCTGTTGGACATGCATTTTGTTTATGGGAATGCTCCCCACTTTTTTTGCTGCCCAACTTTCACATCTTACATGTGTAATTGTAAGATATGTTTTGGTGGTTTTTTTTTTTTTTTATGGGAAACCACCATCATAAATTTCACCTAACGTTAGGGCAGGAAGTACACATTCCAAAGTGTTGATATTGGACTATTTGGATCATATTAAGGTTCTAATATGTTATTAATAAGGTTCTAAATTTCACCTAACCATTTCTCACTTTAAATAAGGTTATAATATGTTATTAACATTTTAAATTTAATTTATAATTTAAAAATTATAATCCAATCACTATCATCATCCTAAGTAATTTTTATTAAAATTTATCAATTGTTATATAATAAGAGCATGGTCAACTTATGGGCCAAATCCATGGCTTCTTTTGGAAATGTTATTCTTTGAGATGGAAGCCAGTTTTTCAAGATTTGTAGAACAACTGAAATTTCATGAATTCCAAGGTCTACAACTTTTTGAAACGTAGCAGTTTTGAATGTAGGGAATTCGACACGTACATTGAGAGTTTGGTAGTATTAGGGTTGATTCTCAATACTCTTAATATCAAACTTGAATTCCATATTCGGTTTAATTAAATTTATTTATCAGTTTGGTTAAAATATGCTTATAGTTGTTATATTTATATTTCTAGGATTTAGTTTTTCTTTTTTCTTTTAATTTCAAAATTTTTAATATTATTATTTTTTAGTTAATTTTATTGCTGTGACATTTAAAAAAAATTTACTCAAGTGATAGTCATGTAATTAAAAAATATTATAATTAATTTGACTTTAAAAAAAGCTTAAATTTTCAAAATCTAAAAAGTAGCTAGAAGGATTAAATTTCTAGACTTACAGGTACATGGACTAAATTCCTAATTTTTGAGAAGCACATGGGCTATACACATATTTTAACCTACCAATTTTTGAGAAGCACAGGGTTAATCATATATATTACGAGTAACATCGTAATTTAATAATACAAAATATGAAAAGCTTAATAACTCGAGAACCATTTCAATCAAGTATTACTAAGTTCAAATCAAAATAAAAGGTAACAACAAATCATTGAAAACCTAAAAAATTGAAGAATATTGGTAAAATTAGTTTTGAGTTCTTTAATAATTTTAAAAATTATTATGCAAAGGCATAATGATTTTTTTGCCTTCCAATTTTATAAAAAAAAAAAGTCATTTTAGTCATTTATTTAATTTTTCACTTCTTTTAATTTTTGAACTTGTATTGTTTATTAAATTATTCCAAAATAGATGGAAAAGTTAATATTTGTCACATTTATTGACGCGGCATACACGCGGATGACACGTCAACATATAATTAATTTTTTAAAATTTAATTTTTTTATATTTTTACACTTTTTTAAATAATTTAATTATTTTTTTAATTTTAAAATTAATTAAATGTTTACATGTCATTCATGCATATGTCAACAAAATAAAAATATTAACTTTTCTATCTATTTTAAGATAATTTAAAAAAGGTAAATTTGAGAAGCTAAAATTATTATTTATGTAGTTGGATGATGAAATACATCATTCTGCCTTATCCAATTTATGTACCTCTAGCGTTGAAAATTTCCTTTTAATCGTAAATAAGTCAAGTGTTCCATTTTCCCATTGTATAGGAAATCTATTGTTGATCTATGAATCATGGAGGCTCCTCTAGTGTGGTATGAGAACCTTTGGCAAAATTTTTATGGTAAAAACAATATTAAATTAAAAAAATTAAGCTAATTTAGAATATGAATCGAAATGAAGTTTCAATATTTAGGTTAGAATTCAATTAAGTTTGTTTTCTAAATTTATAATATATTATTTTTATATATTATATAATTTATCACACATAAAAATTAAATATATAGTAATATATAATATTATATTGTACATTTATTATTATTTTTAAATTGCTTATCTATAGTTTTAATAAATAAAAATATATAAAATTATTAGATATTAAATTAAAAATAATATAAATATTCTTAAAATTTTAAAATGTATGAGTATGCCTAAAATAAAATTTGGTTAATCATTTATAAGAGTAAATTTAGATAAAATTTAAAGTTTATATTCTAAATCGAGTTAAACTTAAGCAAACATACAATATATGTATACTATGTTTAAAAGTAACTCAAACCCAACTCATAAACACTTTTGAGCCATATATATCGAATTAATTCAAAATTTCACATACATAATTAGTATAATTGATAAATTCAAAATTCAATAATTGAATTGTTAAATATCAATTATAGAAAAATTTTAAAAGAGGGTAAAACCATATGTAAATGAATCCTCCTTTAAATAAAGCTGAAGAAATTAAAAAGGTAAAGTTGGTTTGGGAATGGTATATTTTTCTTAAAATTTTAAAACTAGATTAAAGAAACCGAATTGGTAGGTTCGAAGATGAAGGGCGACATTGGCCGAATAACCTGAAATATATTTTATAAATCTTGTGCTTTGAGACGTTGGGACAAATAATTTGCTTTTATATGGAAAATTGTAAACAAGTAGTTGGATATGTACTCATGGTTGGCAACATCGAAGAGCATGGAACCACCAATAATGGGAACGTGCATGGATAAAAAGAAAAATTGTAAACAACCTCCAACAATTCTTACCATTATGACAAGACACACAATTGAACTGAAACTTGAAAGTGAAGTTATTGTCAACAACTTCTTCATACGCTGAACGATGTATAGTGTACACTACAGTGATTGTATATCATATCATATTTTGATTACATACTTGTCATTTACACCCACTGGCCACTCCCTCAGTAAGCCTCTTGCTCCGCCTGCCATCCACATCAACATCAATCAAACCCATAAGAATCTTTTTAACAGTTGGATCATCCAAAATTGAGGGACTAAAACAATAATTTCACCATTCTTAACTTACTTTCTTGGGGACGATGAAGTGCACAAATTTCTTCTTTCCTTTACCATTTGGAGAATTAGTATTCCCACTTTGATGATGATGCCTCTTATTATTATTATTCTCTCTCAAAAACCCTTGTTTCTTGATTTGGTCCCTCACAAACCTTTCATATATGAAAGCTGCCCCCCTAAACTGTGGTAATACCATCCATGCCATAAACACTAGCTTCACTGTGTACCAAATTGGTATCCTATAATTCATTCCATTCACAAACTCAATTTGTAAACCCAAATATATATATAAATTTGAAATAGGTTAAATTATGTTATTTGTCCCTATACTACCATTAAAATCGTAATTTCTTTTATCAAAATTTAATCAATTAGGTTTATCGATTAAGCTGCCCTCTCTATATTATGTGGCATCCGATCGACATGTTATTTTAAGAACGATGATGATTGGAATAGGTACTAAGTCTAAAAATTTGTAAAAGTAGAGGGACTAATAACAAAATTAAACCAAGTCTGAAATATGGTAAAAAATATTTCCTTTTTGTAGCTTACCACTCTAAGACTGATTGAAGCACCATCTCTGTTAAAGTTAGCAAAGAATATAGGATCCAATAAGCAAGCCACTGTTCATCATCTTCTTTCCCTGGTGTTTCTATAGCTATCACCGAGGCATATCTGAAAATAATTTAAAAAATCCGAAAGTTTTCCCCAGAAAACAATTGAGAAAACCCATATAAATTGATTAGTATAGTTGAAATTTACTTACAGGGGATACAGCAACATCACCACAGGCCTGCGGGTATTACAAATTCAAAGGAAAAATCAAATAGAAAGTTTAATTATTGAAACATGAAAACAAGAAGGATGTAAGGAGAAAACATACCCAGCTAAAGCATGAAGATTGGAGAGCAAAGTCCAGAAACGACTCATGGTGTTGTTTTATTGTGGATTTAGGGGAAAGTTTTAATAGGACAAAGAAAAAAGAAGAAGAGAGAAATTGGAGATTGGGATAGAGATGAATAAAGAGACAAAAAGTAGTTTATGGTTAGTTGATGATATCAAAGACAAAGCGAAGGAAAAATAGAATGAAGATGAAGTCACCCTAATATATATATACAGGGGCAGGGGAGTCTTTGGCCCCTTGATTTTGTTAAATTTTCTTTTTGATCCTTTAAATTTGTAAAATTACTTGTTAATAAAATAGTAAAGTTACACTTTCATCCCCTAAAAATGTTATAATTCAATTTTAATCCTTAATAAAGGAATTTAACTTATACCCCACTTGTGTGACTTATACAAAATTTTTCTTCTTCCAAAAGATATGTGTTTTCTGGTAATGTTGATGCAAGACCGAGTTGACGGTAAAGATGGTCGGTTCACCTAATTTATGACAGCGTGGGGGGTTGATGAGAAGGATGGTCGAAGTTGTAGATAAAGGGAATAGAGGTTTTGATGGGAAGGAAGGAAGGTAATGGTCCTTTCCCTATAAATAGAGAAACTACAGGCAAATCTAAAGGCACAGGGAAAGGGAAAAAAAATTAATCCAGTCTTATAAATAAAGACATTATAAAATAATATATAATAAAATTATATTTTAACCCTCTTAAAAATGAAAAAAACTGTTTAGTCCCTTAAAAAATGATGAAATTATAAATTAATATATAACAAACTTTATCTTTTGATCTATGAAAAAAATTATAATTAAATTTCAATCCCTGTTAAACACATTTCTAATTTCACCTTGAATGCAAGTGGCCTAATACTATATATTAAGGTAGAGTGATACCATGATATGATTCAAATCATTCTAAACCAGACACTATGACTAGAACCAAATATAACGATGAGTGAGGGTTGTATATGATTGTTTGGGTGTGATTGTTTGAGAGTCTTCGTCTCAACGATTAATAATTAAATTAGATTTGATTATGAATTGGAGGGTTTAGGTAAAAATATAGGTATAAAAAATGAGTTAGAATAAAAAATAAGACTCATTTTCTAAACAGTCAAGACAAGTAGGATTTTTTTGGGTTAGGCTCGGCTCAACTCGAATCAGCTATTTTGTTATTGTTTCGTTGCTTTCTTGCTATTGTTTTACTATCATTTTGCTATTATATTACTATTTTGTTATTATTTTTTGGATATTATATAACTAATTTTATTGTTAATTTTCTTACTATTTTAGAGACATTTGCTTGATAAATTATAATTATATTAATATTATTTTTATGTATAAAAATATTTTTAATATATTTTAATTTATTAGAGAATATTTATTTTAATATTTTTAATATATTTAGTGTATTAATTTTTAAAATTATTTTTTTATGTATTAATTTTTAAAATTATTTTTTATAAAAATAATTTTAAAAATTAATACATACAAACTGAATTAAATTCAAATTTAATATTTTTAATTTAAATTAAACTTAAATAAAATTTAAATTTATTTTTCAAATCGAGCTGAATTCAAACCTAAAATTTTATATTGTGGTAACCCAAACCTAGCATGCCCATGATGAGTTCTAAACTAAATCATCCCACACTAATGACTAACCCCTAGTTCTGTATGTAGTCATAGTTGTACGAGGTGACAAGTGGCTTTGACGTGGTTGTGATAGATTGACCGCCGAGATCATAGTGATCCCATGCTATCTTAACTTTAATTTTATACTCAGAAATTAAAAAATGGAATGATGTAAATGCTAAGCCACGTGTAATCTTCCCAGTGTTTAGATGGTGAAAGGTCGGTGACCGACGGCTCTTTTTATCCACTAACGTGTCCGAATCAATTGTAAGACAGCACCTCCTTGTTATCTCCTTCTCGATTATCCACGGTATCTTCTGGTGTGACGGTTGCAGATTTATGAATCTTCTTTTTATTTATTTAGTTAAAATACGCTATTAATCCTTGTATTTATTCACATTTAATATTTAATCCTTATACTTTAAAAAGTTAAAAATTCAATCCGTTTACTTTTTAGTTCAATCATTACTGTTATTTGTAATTTTATCAAAATTAATAATTTATTTTTATCAATCATACGCAACATCATATTTAGGAGTATGTATTTTTCGATGTTATCTGAATTAATCGATAAAACTAAATTACTTCAATTAATTAGTTGATCGCCAAATCAAATTCAATTGAGAGATGATTAAAGGTTTTAGAAAATTTTGTTATCAGTTAATTTAGTTCGAAACCATATAATTAACCAATTAAATTAAATTATTAATAATATATTATAGGTCCAATATATTATAGATAATTTCAGTATATAAAATTAATGAATTTATAAATATTGGAGTTGAAAAAGTATTTAAAAAAACAAAATTTAAACTAAAAATCAGCAAAAAGTAAATAAACAAAGAAAAGTAAAAATTAATGTTGTTAATGGAATGTTTGTTAGTATGTTTTTAATTTAATGTTGTTATTGTTTTTAATTTATTTTACACTTTTTCAATTAAAAATAAAGAAAAATTGTTAGTTCAATTTGAGTATGAATCGAACCGATCGTTTTAACACCTTTATTCATATAAGAGCAGTCTACTAAACATGACAAGTTGGTAAATTTTGACAGAAAATATTAACAATGTTAATAGTTGGACAAAGATTTTTAAATAAAAAGTAAAAGGACTTAATTTTTAACTTTTAAATATAATGACTAAATTTTAAATTTTGTCTAAGTATTGGAACTAACAACATATATTAACCTTTTATTAAGGTTCAACAATAACAAAAAACTCTATATATTTTAATATAATCTCAAAACTATTCATAACTCTCAAACTAAATAGAGTAATACATGCGTAGCGCCCTTGAACCTACATTCTATTGTATAATGTAATAATAATTATATAAATTGAGTTAAGACTCAATCAACAAAACTATATGTCTTCTAATTAATGTGAAAAACATATTATTTAAAGATTGTTTTACATCAATATTATAAAGTATGTAGCAACTGCGAAAATAAATGAAAAAATATTTATGAAGTTCATTTGATAAACTTATTTTGAAATGTCTTAATTAAAGGAATGAATTCATTATATAAACTTTTAGTAAAACATTTGATACCAAGATAACTTTGGAAAGTGAGATTTTAAAATTTGGATTTTAAAAATACTATAAATTGAGTGGTGAACTATTTAAAATGTAACATTATGATAATCGGGGACAAATTTAAGATGGATTCCTTTAAAATAGAAATTTTTTATTTTTGTCCTTTAAAGTTTTAAATTAGTAAAGGTAAAATTATACTTTGGTCTCCTAAAAGCGATAAAATTTTAATTTAATCATTTAAAATTATATTTTTACTATCATACAAATTACAATTTAATTTTGACTCTCTTAAAAAAATTTCTAGCTTCGTCTCTAATGATAATTTCACAAATACATGGATATATCATATACTTATTTAATAATGAATTTGAAATTCTTAAAATATATTTTTTTAATTTGACAAATCCATATTTATATACATTATATTGAATATCAATTATAATATGTGCATTTCATTTCTACCATTTACATAATAAATAAAATCCAAAATTTCAAATTGAAATAGAGCAAAAGGATAATTAGGTCTTGAAAATCATACAATTTATATGCACTGTGATGTCCCTTAAAACTAACTGACACGTGCTACACTTCAACATGCTTTTATAATAAGCAAGTAAAATAGAGTAGTCATATCTGTAAAGTATTGTTGAGAAAAAAGCAAAATTTCATTGATTATCTCAAATAATCTCACAATATAAGGACTTAAAACTATATAATTTCTTTTACAACTAAATCTTATATTTTGCTGCTTTATTTCAAAGTAAGTAAGAAATAACGAGAAGATTACAAATAAAAATTGCCAACTTCTTAGTGTAATATGTTATATGTCATGTTGCAACATTATTCTAACAATATCATGTTGCAACATTATAAGCTACACAACTACTATTATAACCATCTCTCCTTTCATTCTTTTTTCTTTTACAAAACTTGCAGAAAATAAGTTTCACACACCCACACAAATGAACTATAAGGAAACTAGAAATAAATATACTTGTATTTGGCTAATTAGTCCAATAAACATACTCCCCCTTCCGAGATGCATCCTTAAAAACATCAAACATCAAAGTTATCAAATCAAAGCATAATCAAAACTCCCTCAATATTGATTCCTCATCAAAATCATCAAGCATTGAATCAAATCCAACATAGACCAATGTATGCACAATATGCAAACAATTCATCCAATAATATAAAATTATTACTATAACAACTCAATTTTCAATGGTATCGAAAAATGCAGTTTTAGAATCTCATTTCTATAAATTGAGTTCTTAAATATCAAATATGAATATTTACGGAGTTGGTATAAAAATATATTTAAGTTTAGTATACTAATTTTGCCAAATTAATAGTTAATTTAGGTGCAGGAACTAAATTGTAAAAGTCTAATCCCTATAGGTTTTTAATTGGTCAAAGACTTAGAGACTTAAATTGCAATTAGCCAAAGCCTCAAAATGGTTATTAAACCCTTTTTCTAAATTTGTGTTCATAGCGCTATTGGTGCCATCTATTTATAAAGAGAGAGGGTAGAACTCGTATTGAATTGTGCCATCTATTTATAAAGAGAGAAGGTAGAACTCTTGTTGAATTGTGGAAGTTTATTTCAACCAGAAAAATGAACTCCTAGTCTAACTAGGAGTATAGAGAGGCGACAACCCTAGTTAATAATACTAATGGTGTCGTCCTACCTTTTTACATAAGGGGCTTTTGGGCTTCTTCCATATCAGGTCCAATTACAAGTACTTTCTAGGCTTTTAACCCAATACTTTATAAACTGATTTAACCCAATATTTATTTTTTTATTTCCCAAAATAAATTTAAATATATTATCAATTAAATAATTTTCTCAACCCAATTCTAATTCCGTTAAAATCATAACAACTTTACCGTAAAAGAATCTATGAGAAATTTATTTAATATTTTATATTTAACGGTTCACTATGACTAAATGATTTATTTTTATTTTCGAATTTTATTTAATTGAAAAATATAAATTCATTTTTCATTTTGGAGAAAATCACATTCATTTACAAATGATTCTATTTCTCTGTTTTCATTTTCATTTTTATTTTGGAGAAAACTATAATCATTTCCAAATGATTTCCCATTTGTTCATTTGATCCAACATGCAATTCATTTCTAGTTTCAAAGAGTTAGAGGAGGGACTGATTGGACATATGTAATTGAGGCTTAAATGATTTATAATTAAGTTCCAGCTTTTCACCTATTAATTATAAACTCATTTAGTCACGAAATCATTCCGCTATAGTATCGTGACTGAGCTCTCCCTAATGATAAACCATTACGAAAGCAACTCGATCAATACTCATCCAGTGACCTTGTCATAAGTGTGTTACCCTCACAGGATATCTTTAATCTTTTGGGGATAATATTCATTCTTCCAATATGATCCTATTTTATCTCATGGTAACCATTATATTTTCCTTCATTAAAAGTTAATTACTATCAAATAGTAATCAAGTCATCTATCACAAAGACGAATGACCCGTGGCCACGCTTACTTTTCATCAATCATGTAATGTTAATAAAAGGATAGTCTACTCATGTCTCGGGCTATGAATTCCACTGTTGTGAATGACGCTACATACTGCAAAAGTCATACACCCAACGCACCAACTTTCGATTCCTTATTTATAAAACTTAAGATTTTACTTACATCAAAGTGTATGAGCCACACATACATAGTTTGTCATCCATTTAGGATTTAGGTATGCAACACTATGAACGTCATAAGTGAATAAATCCGTAAATGGATTTAGGATCTATTCTTCTTGGGTCTAGTCCGATGTACTATCGGTTTAGTCAGTCACATATATGTCTTTATCTTCTAGGAGTCATCCACTCCAATACCTAAGACAAAACATCTCCTCATTTGGGTTTAATAGACAACATATTAGTTTTTCAATCAGTTTGCTCATTTCTAATTAGACTAAGGACATGTTTAGGTTCGTCTACTAATATAAGTTATCTTTCTGTATTATGATTCGACCATGTAATACCGTTTAGTATTAGTTTAAACATTAGACAACCAATGAGCAACATTTGCTTCCATTTTGCTTTATGTGCAAAAACCATATGAGGACAATCATACAAAGTATATTAATATAATTAATAAATTTGTTTTATTAACCAGTCTATTAGAAAAAATTACAAGTTTACAAATGAATATACTTCATTCAAGGCACCAGATCCAACAACTATACCCCCTCACATATTGATAGTAAATTCCCATATTTCATCATGACTTTTTCTTTGTTCTTGCTTAAATGCTTTCTAACATCTAAGGTGTATCCCTTTTTGGAGAATCTTCTTAATGTTATATTGAAATTCTTTCTGGAAAGGATCGAAGAACCCTACGCACCAGTTTAACCTCGGAAAAATGTTCACCAAGATAGAATGCCTCACTAAAATTATGATATAATCAAGCATAAAATTCAAAAATAGATTCATCTTTATTCATTTTCAAATTTTCAAACCTGGCAATGATGAGTTGAAGTTTGGATATGCGAATTGTGACAATCTCTTCATGTTGATTTTGAAAAATTGTCATAACATCTTTAGTAGATTTGCACATTAAAATCATTTTGTATTGCCAATATCACTGCCAGTAAATATTGCATTTAGGGCTTTCAATTTGAAGTTGGTTAGCCTTTTTCCATTAGTTATTATCTTTTTTTTTTCTTTATTAGAACTTGTTGTGCTATAAGCAATTAGTAATAACTAGTCTTGTCCAACCATTGACAATAGCTCTCCAGTCCCTTTCATCAATAGCCTTCATAAAAGCCCCCATCTTTTCTTAATAGGCAAGTTAGAAGCTCCAATCAACATTGTTAGACTTGAAACAAAACTCCATTTTTTTATTGCCTCCATAATACAAACCAAGCATGGGATCTCACATGATAATTTAGGTTATAAACTCTAATACTAATTGAAAAATGTCTAGTCTAGAGATTACTCTAGATGAATGTTTGCAACAGTGGATTATAATAATGTAGTGAAATGATTAAGAATAGCAAAAACAAATAACAGAGGAGACAAGAGATTATTTACGTAGTTTGATAGATAAACTTAAATATGTGCATAGAGAATAGATCTACTATACAAATTGTTAGGATTTCGACCCGTTAAGCAACAAACAAGAAAATAGCGGAATAAATTAAGAAATTAAACACACAAATTTAACGTGGAAAAATCCCTCCAAAGAGGATAAAAAATCACGGGCAAAGATAATTTTACTATAATGGCAAAAGAACGAAGAGTACAAAAGATGGAGATAAAAACTAAACCCCGAAAACCTGAAAATAAAGAACCCACAAAACGTAAACACAAAATTCTCTAAATGTGTTATGAGTTCTAATCTCTAATGGGTGTGTATTCTAAGGTTGTAAAAGAGCCTATTTATAGGCTAAATTCATAAGTCAAATAATAATAAAATAATCTAAACTAATCAGTGTTTGATTGAAACAAGTAAAAAGAGTTTAACTGAAATATTATTTCTCAAATTTGACTGAAAATAGGAGTCATATTTAACAAATCTCCACCTTGACTCATATTTCCACAACATCATCTTTGCCAAAGCCCGCCACGAGCCAATCTTGAACTATGCAGGGAATTAACTGAGTCGAATTTGTGCTTAGAAATTGGAAGACTTTTAGCCTTCGACTTGTACACTGCCAAATCAAAACTAACCCGGGTTTGATTTTCATGAACACAGTGCCCTATCTTTTCAAAACCTGTATCCAAAAGAGAACCTCTCTTCAACGAAACGATTATATTCTTTTCCCTCCTATGACCAAGTTGTCTCCGCTCCAAACGAGTTGACTTCAACTCTGTAACTAACGAGGGACGTCCGATTTCACCAGTCACTGTAGAACCTTCTAGAATATAAAGACTGCCGATTCTTTTACCTTTTAACAAAATGAGAGTCCACGAGATACTTTAATATCGCTCAACTCGATGTTAATTCTGCATCTTTTCAAGTCTAAAATACTCAAGGAGATGAGATTCTTTCGTAAATCAGGTACATACCTAACATCTGAGAGTGTCTTAATCGTCCCATCGTGCATCTTAATTTTAACAGTACCAATGCCAATTACCTTACTAGATGAATCGTTCCCCATGCCCACAACTCCACCTTCAACTGAACTGTATGTGGAGAACTATTCTCTATTGGGACACATATGGAAAAAACATCCAGAATCTAGGATCTACTAGGACGTGAGCTTGGAGTTATCGCTCGTTGACAATAACAAGAAATCATCACCGTTTTCATCGGCCAAATTAGCACCAGCTATATCTTCCTCGTTACTCTCAACAGCTATTTTATTTCGCAGTTTATAACAATCTGCTTTGACGTAACCTAACTTTTTACAATAGCGACACCTTTTGTCTCGTTTCTTTGATGCTACCTGTACAAGCCCAATTTTGGGCCCAATAACTCAGCCCAACTAAGCCCAAACCTCACCTAACCCTAGCCCACTATCCTAAACTCCTCCAAAAAACCCCAGCCGTCAGCACATGCTCCCCACCCATCCACCACCGATGCCTGCAAGTGGCCTCTGCTCCACCGCCCATTTTTCTACAGAAAAAGGACAACAAATAATAAAAAAGGGTTGTACAATGGCTATAAAAGCCGGGTCAAAATCTTGTAAAATGGGGGCCTTTTGGTAATGAAAAAACAGCCTTAGATTTTTAAAATACAAAAAGCTAAAACTCTAGCAAATAAAAACAGTTCAAAGACAGGAGCCAAGTTTGAAATCTAAGGTGATAGTTTTACTGTTTCCGCATTCTTGTTTTATTTTATTTTGTTCTTTTCTTTTCTTTTTCGATTTTTTTTGACAAGTATTAATATATACATACTTATCTAAGATATATATAAAAAAATAAAAAATACAAAAAAAAATAAAAAATACCATTTTTCGAAGTTCCGGCCACCGACACCGGAGACGCGACGGAGGACGGTGGTAGGCCGCCGGAGCGCTGACCGTGCTCAAACCTGCAGAGAAAACAAAGGAAAAAGCTTAGTTTTTTTAGAAACCAACAGCAAAAAAATAATTTCAAAAGCAAAATTGTGGCTTATATGGGTGGTATAAAACGGTGTCGTTTTGGTCGGCACCCATAAGCCCCAAACGACGCCGCTTAGGCGCGACCAAGACCGACCCATCTCACCACAGGATCCGCGTGTTTTTGCTCTTAAGGGCTAATTATGTGCCCATCCTTCCGCTTTTATATGTTTTGCAATCGGTTTTAATTTCTTTTAAATCGGCCTTGGAATCTATTGTGTTCGCGATCCGGTCCTCATTTCTACGATGTCGTTTTAAGGACTTGGGAAAATTTCCTTTGGCCCTCTGTAGTCATGACGCGTGTTCAAATAGGTCCCCTTTTCATATTTCCTTGAATTGGGCCCAAAACTCGCTTTTAGTTTGGATTTGATCCTTTTAGATTTAATCTAATTTTATTTTTTTATTTTTACCATATTTTCTATTTTGTAGCATTATTTATTATTATATTAACTGTTATTATTATTACAATTATCATATTCATTAATATATTATTATCATTTTTACTATACCATTATTATTATATATATATACCTTTTATTGTTATTCATGTACATATATTTTAAATATTATTACCATTATTATTTTTATCACTTACATGGTTATTATTATTCTATTAATATATACTTTATTGCACATGTACATATATATATATATATATTATAAATAGCATATTGCCCATACATTCTATTATGTATATTTTATAACTATCATGAGCTCATTTTATATATATCCCGTATATTTTAATATATCATATATTTTTTTCATTTCTATTATTATATATATTTTAATACCATATGTATTATTGTCGTCTTATACTATTATTATTATTTTCGTCATCATCGTCATTTTTCTTTTGTCATTTTTTATGCATCTTTATTATTTCATGTATTCGAGGGTTTTATTTTCTTCATGCATTTGTTTATATTTACACATTACTAGACCTGCTATCATTTCATTTTTAATTGCTCACATTATTATTTTTGTTATCGTCACGTTCATTATTATACATTATTATTAATACCAAAATTTTTCTTTATAAATCACGTTATATTTTGTCACTCAATATATTCAAATAATTCTTTCATAAATATACTATATTAGGCAATTCGAGATAATCGTGCCCTAACTTACTGGGTTTCGACTTTTCTCATTTAACCTAAATAACGGAATATATTCTTTTTAAATCATTATACGAGTTTTGAAAAATGCTTATTCTCGAAGATGTGAAGTGTTGTGCCCTAACTTACCGGGTATGATATTTTGTCATCTCGAAATAAGAATTTTGTTTAGAAATAAAGGCAATATTCGGTGTTTGAGAATTCGAGAAAACGTACCCTAACTTACTGGGTTTCGACTTCTCTCGTTATTCTAAATAATCGAATACCCTTTTAATAAAATGCACAGATTTCATAAAAGGCAAGCTCGCTCTCGAAAATTTAAGATGTCGTGTCCTAACTTACTGGGTGTGGCATTTTACATTTTGAGACGAGAGAGTCTTTAACACTTGAGCTTTTTATAAAGAAGGATCGTATTTTAAAATTCTTTCAAGTTTTTTTAATTTTTGACACTAAGACACTAATTAATCAACTAGGTACCAATTTTGGGCGTATCGAGGGTGCTAATCCTTCCTCGTGCGTAACCGACTTCCGAATCTGTTTTCTCGATTCTCGTAGACCAAAATTGTTGTTTAAATAAACCAAACTATTTATTAAAAACAACCACTTTTATGAGGTGACCTGATCACACCTCGTCAAAAAGGATCGGTGGCGACTCCCGTTTTCCCGTTCTTTTATTTTCAAAATCCAAGTCGATTCCCTTTTTTTTTCAAAAAAAATGGTTACGACAGCATGGCGACTCCACTGGGGACTGGGATGAGAGAGTCAAGCCACAAGTTGATTAACTCTTGTCTTTTTATCGAAAATTGAAAATTTGGTTTTGAAATACGATCCTTTCATTGCATTTCATCAGCTATTTTTGTGGTCTAAATAATACTTGCTACGTTGGTCCGATTCTTTAAATAGTGTTGCATATTGCATTGCATGATCGTTGTGGTCACACCCTCTTAAGTGGGAGCGCGAAACTATTCCTTCGTGAGGTTTTCACCTCCGTGCGGGATAGTGGATTGCTTTGGGATACATCCGTACCTATGTCTTCGTGAGATTTTCATCTCGTGCAGCCATAGGGAAATGTATTCCCTGAACCGAACTCGATGCAGATGAGCCTATAATGGGTGAAGATCGAGGAATCTCGCTGGTTCAGTACCCTTATTCTAGAATCAAACCCCATGTAGCGAGCCTTAAGAACCCACCCTAGGTAGAGCCACTCCAAACCCTAGTGGTTACCCGAGCAAGTGCTATATTTATTATTCTTCGCTTGCTTTGAACTGCATAAACACCGACTTGCTTTGTTTTACTTTCATTTGTATTTGCATGGCATTTTCATCATAAAAGGTGTTGATTCGTGTTCGGTTCCTAAATAGATAGCTTATCATGGAAAAGGGTTTTTGATAAAGTAGAAGACAACGCTATTTGTCCGGATATGGGTGAGACAACACAACAAGAGAAAGGTGACATCTTACCAAGGGTATGTGTCGAGCTATGGAATCTCACTCGGATCAACAGAACCCGAATAATCTCCAAGAGTTGAAAGAAATATGGAACCAATGGGACAACGAGGTCAAGTAGTTATTCTATTGTCATTACGGTGATTTACCTTATCGCTTGATGTCAAGGTAGACGAGCACTGCTTTGAGCCCTTGCCCAATATTGGAATTCGCTACGCTTGCTTCACTTTCGGAAGGTAGATTTGGTACCTACTATAGAAGAATACACGACCTTGCTTCGCTGCCCAAAGATTCAGATAGACGAATTTATACGGACCGCCAATGTCCCAAAGATTTTCAAAAACCGATGAACATCACAGGATGAGCGAACGATGGGTGACAACACGGATCAAACAAAAGGAGATTGTAAATGCATCCCATGGAGGAACCCGAGGGATCTAATCTTAGCACACCCCGACGTGAAAAAAGGGTAGATGTCTTCGCCTTAAGCATCTATGGATCGTCATCTTCCCAAGGCTTTGGGGCATGTAGACGAGGTCGTTGTTGACCTTTTGATAGGCTTAGTAAAGGAACCACACTGCACCCGCAATCTTGGCGGAAACTTTCAGATCATTAAATGCTTGTAGAAGAAGCGGTGAAGGGAGATTTATTGGATGTGCATGACTTTTGCTATCCCGGTTCCTGACCATTTTTGGAAAGTGGAAAAGGTCTCATATCGTATCTTCTCTCGAAAATTACTCTCACCGAAAGAGTTAGTGGCTACACCGAGGCGAGATGATGTAATGAAGAAAATTGGATGAATGTTCTCCAAAATCTGCAAGAAGAAGATGTTGAATGGAGAGCCCGTGGATGGTCCCCGATGAAATATTATATCGATGCGAGATTTTGATTGGGTTCCCTTATTGGGAGTATGGGGAGCCGTCGGACACGCCTCTCGCTTGCATTTGCGACAATATAGATCCGCACGGTTTACACCACCAACATACGGGTTGGCCCAAGGCGAGTTCACGCTCACAGGAATACTTACAAAAGAAAGTTCGCGAGATATCGAATGCCCGGAACCGCACCAGTAAAATGAAGAAGTTTGCTGCAAATCCCATGACTACTCCCCGAGTACGACCGATGGTGGAATCGGAGGATTAACGACAACGTCCCTACATCGATCAAGGGAATCCTCACCGGTAGAAGAGCACTTGAAAGTAATCCCATCCGAAATGGAAATCATCAGCAAGATTTCGAGAGAAAGAGTCTAGAGCTAGAAAAAGGATCGAGCATTTGGAAGAAGAAAAGATGCGATTAGGGTTAGACGTCGATGCCCGTAAATTAGAAGTCGAAAGACTCGAAAGGGGAAGAACAAGGTCAAGAGGACTTAGAAAGCTTAAAACGGACTATAAGAAGTCACAGAGATCAATGAGAACCACTGGGTTAGGAAAACATCCAACAATGGCGACATGAAGTTAGAAAAGAGCAAAGCAAAGCCAACCAATGGGAGGAAAAATTTCGCGATACTCAAGCTCGAGAAGGTGCTCTAAAGAGAAGTTTGGTAGAAAGTCAAAATGAGAAAGAAGGGTTAAAGATCCGTATCGAGTTAGAGAGGTTATTATATCAAGACGCTCGCGTAACTCGCAATCGAGTTGAAAGCTAGTCGAGTAGAATCAAGAATTAAAAAGAATATAGAGGAACTCAAAACAGTATACTGCAAAATCGTGAACTTGAGATAGAGCTCCTCAAGTAAATAACGAAGCGATGGAAGGAGCAACTTCATCAATCCCAAGACCAAGTCGAGTAGGGACTACATCATGGGCGAGGCTTTGACTCAAGTACTGAAGTGGTGACCACTTGCAAACGTTAGCGATACAAGCCGATGTCTTGAGTTTAAAATACGAGTTAGAGACGGATCGAGGCCAAAAGCTAGCTTGGCTTCTTAGACAGAGTTAAGGCCTTAAGTATCGAGGCCAAGCCTTATATGTAATCTATTTTATGTAAAGAAACTTGTTTTCTAGAAAAGTTACTCTAATGAAATCGAATTGAATCAACGCTTTTGCATCCATCTCATTCATTGTATTCATGCATCAAGATTGCATCATACGCACTAAAACTTACAAGAAACCCTAAAATCATGGCGGTTACCCCGGAACATCGTTACGGTACAAGAGGAAAACAAAAGCAATGGATCAAAGGCTAGAAAGATTGGAACAAATGCAAAAGAGATGCAGGATCAACTACAAACACGTATGCAAGAACAAATGGCCAAAATCCAAGAAGATGTAAGGGACCGATCTTCGGAGTCCCAAAGAAGTATGATGGATCAATTAATGCGTCTATTGGCTGGTGGATTAGAAAAGGAAAAGCCCCATAATCAATAATGGAGATGACAACGAAGATCCCGTCTACCTCCCGGTTTGTCCCAATGGACGTTCAGACACAACCCGATGTGTACCCAAGAAGGCCATCATCACTATCGGGCCTCAACCATTTCAAACCGGTGTCTCGGCACGGATGAATTATCGGTGGTTCGGCTCTAATCCAGGATAATCCGACCAACCCCGTGGTCCTCAATCTCGATGAAGTAATAGAAGCGAGAAAAGACAAGGGTAGAACTCCCGAGAGAGCTTGAGGAAAGATGTAGATGGTTGGAAGAAAATTTAAAGAAATGGAAAACACCGACTATCGTGGTGGAATCGACGCTAAGGAATTAAGTTTGGTTCGGACCGGTACTCCTCCCAAGTTCAAGACCCCGAATTTGAGAAATACAACGGACTAGTGCCCGAAGCCCACATCACTATGTTCTCGCAGACGCATGGCAAAGCTATGTCAATAATGACCAACTATTGATCCACTGCTTCCGTGAAAGTCTAGTTGGAGCAGCTTCTAGGTGGTACAACCAAGCGAGTCGTAACCATATCAGTTCATGGAGGATTTAGCGAGCTTTCATGAAGCGAAGACAAGTCACGTGATGCATATGGCCCCGATAGAGTCACATTACGTAACATGGAGAAGAAACAAATGAGAGTTTTAGGCAATACGCCCAAAGATGGAGAGAGGTAGCAACGCAAGTTCAACCACCTCTTACGGAGAAAGAAACGACCATGCTCTTTATCAATACTGTTGAAGGCTCCATTCATTAACCACATGCTAGGGAGCGCTACTAAAGCTTCTCGAGACATAGTAATGTCCGGAGAAATGATAGAGAACGCGATAAGATGTGGAAGGATTGAAGCGAGGAAAGTGCTAAGAGATCAACCCCAGAAGGAAAGAGAACGATGTGAACAACATGAGTATGTATAATAAGCCGCCACCATGAGCCAACCAAAGGTGGTGACTACCACCATCATGGCTCAAGAAGACAGACTTCAACCCGAGGCCTAGACGGAAAGAGTCCGTTTACTCCTATCCCGATGTCCTACAAGGAATTGTACCGAGCTTATTCGATGCCCATGTAGTGTCTCCTTCTATCTAAAGCCAATGCAACCCCATTCCCCAAATGGTACGACGCAAACACCCAATGCGAATACCATGCGAGAGCCATGTGGCACTCGATAGAAAATCGCACCACTTTCAAGAAGCTAGTTGAAAGACTCATCAACATTGGCATCGTGAAATTTGATGATACACCTAGTGCGTAAAACCCATTACCGAATCATGGGGATAAGGGTATAAATGCCATAATCAAGAGTTCGTGGAAGGAAATTAAGATGAATGTTGCGTAGTGAATACCCGCTGAAAGAAGTGTGGAAGAAAATGGTGGAAAGAGGTTTGATGGCGCAGAATCGGGGTTAAGCCTCGAGAAGCGAAGAATTATTGTGAGTTCCACGACGAAGAGGACCATGAGATCCGTAAATGCACCAATTCGTGGCTTTAGTACAAGGATTGATGGATAATAAGGAGCTGGAATTCTTCGAATATGTCAGGAACCAGGAAAAAGCAGACGTGTGTGCCTCTGAAGAAGGGTCGACGAGAAACGCTTGCAAAATCAACCACCCATTGGTTATCATATCACGCTTAAGAACTAATGAAGATGGGACCCAAGTCGCACCCAAAGTCGTGATCCAGAAGCCCGTTGCTTTCCCTTATAAAGATAGCAAAAGGGTACCATGGAATTACAGCTGCAATGTGACGATCCCAGGAAAGAAGAGCCCGGCCAGTGCTTCACAAGAAAACCAAGACGTAGGTTTTTTTACACGCAGTGGGAGACGTTATGTTCCCGAAGGCACAGGAACCAAAATTGCCAAAGAAAAGGTCCCGACAGTAGAGCAAAGGAAAGAAAAGATGGTCGAGTTTGAATCGTCAGTCAATGAGTCAGTAACCGAGAATGAAGCCAGGGAATTCTTAAAATTTTTAAAACACAGTGAGTACAGCGTCGTTGAACAGCTACATAAGCAACCAGCTCGCATTTCGGTGCTGGCCTTACTCTTGAGCTCGAAACGACATCGAGAGCGTTAATGAAAGTCTTGAACGAGACATACGTCGCAAGATGACATCTCTGTCAACAAACCGGACCGCTGGTCAACAATATCGTACGACAATTTTATTTTCTTTAACGACGACGAAATACCACTAGGAGGCATGGGGTCCATAAAGGCCTCGCACATTACCACGCTGCAAGGGATACACATTAATGGGTACTCGATCGATAATGGATCAAGACTAAACGTCTTACCCTATCCACACCGAAAAGGTTGCCCGTGGATAGTTCCCATATGAAGACATGCCTAAATGTAGTAAGGCGTTTGACGGTCGAAAGAAACGTAATGGGAGGATTGAATTACCCTTCAAATCGGTCCTAGCACGTCTGAGATAGACTTCTTAGTGATGGACATTAAACCCTCTTACAATTGCCTATTGGGAAGACCTTGGATCCACTCGGTAGGGCAAGGCCGTCATCATTACATCGAAGCTTAAACTTATAACGGAAGGTCGATTGGTGACCATAAATGCGGAGGAAGACATCATTGCATCTGTTACAAAGAACGCACCATATGTGGGGACGGATGATGAAGCCATAGAATGTTCTTTTCGATCGTTGGAATTGTGAATGCGACCTTTGTTGTCGAAGGAAATAAAGTCCCAACACCTGCACTTTCCAAAACCACAAGAATGGGACTACAACCGATGGTTGGGAAGGAGCCTTGCTGTGGAAAGGACTTGGAAGAAGCCTACAAGGAAGGGTCAAAGTACCTATGCTCACGGACAAACGGGACCGCTTTGGCTTAGGATTCAAGCCGATGCAAGACAAAAGAAAGAGGAGCAAGAGAAGAAACGAGAAAGGAGAAGAGCGTTTGAACGGGAAGAGATTAAATGGAAACCAATGACCTTTCCCCATATATCCGAACATTTGTGTTAGGAGGAACTATTTATGCCGAAGGAAAATTGGCGTGCCAAGAGTCCATCAAGAAATGAGGAAAACTTCAAAGATTAATGCCACGCTCAAGGAGGAACCGGAGAAGAGAATGGGACGGCATTCGCCTTATGAGCCGTAAAGTGTTTTGAATAATTGGATGCGGAAGAGATTCCCGTAGTCTTTAAAACTAACACAGAGTAATGCCCAAAACACGCTTATTACCCTAGGCCTAGGAGTAATAAGTGTCTTTTTGTGAAATAGGCCTATGTTCAAATCGTTATTTCAATAAAATGCATCCTTTCGCCTTATTCAAAGGTAAATATTCTTTCATACTCATACCGTACATGCCATTGTTCTTAGATTCTTTTGTTCTTTGCATCTTCCTTTTCGCCCAAAACAGTCTCCGGATATCAACGATGTGAGTGACCTTGCTATTAATTCGAGTCTCCCTTGAGCGCGATATGTGTCTAGAGGATCCGAGGATTTTGGAGATGACGATGATTGTAACTTATCCCCTGATTTGTTGAGGATGGTAGAACGCAAGGAGAAACAGATTCTACCCCACAAAGAGACCGTAGAAGTCGTGAACTTGGGAGATGAACTAGAAAGAAGAGAAGTAAAGATCGGAACTTGCATCGCTACAGAGACAAAGCGGGACCTTATTGAGTTACTCCAAGAGTTCAAGGATGTCTTTGCATGGTCATATCAGGATATGCCTGGGCTAAGTACTGACCTTGTGGTACACAGGGCTCCCCATCAAAGAAGAATGCAGCCGATTCAAAGAAAAGCTTCAAGGATGCGGCCCGATGTTCTGTTAAAAATAAAAGAGGAGGTCAAGAAGCAATTTGATGCTGGTTTCTTACAAGTAGTTAAGTACTCAGAATGGGTAGCCAACATCGTCCCCGTCCCTAAAAAAGATGGGAAAGTACGGATGTGTGTAGACTACAGAGACTTAAACAAGGCCAGCCCGAAAGATAATTTCCCATTGCCTCATATCGACACCTTAGTGGACAACACGGCAGGTTACTCACTTTTCTCCTTCATGGATGGTTTCTGGTACAATCGATCAAAATGCATCCTCGAAGACATGAATAAAACCACATTTGTGACCATGTGGGAACCTTTTGCTATAAAGTAATGCCGTTTGGATTGAAAATGCGGAGCAACATATCGAGAGCCATGGTTACCCTATTTCATGATATGATGCATAAAGAAATTGAAGTTTATGTCGACGACATGATCGCCAAATCTCGGATGAAGAAGAACATGTGCAAGTCTTAAGAAAATTATTTTGAGGTTGAGAAAATTCCAGTTGAAGCTCAATCTCGCAAAATGTACCTTCTGAGCCGTGTCGCAAACCGCTAGGATTCGTGGTCGATGGAAAAGGGATTGAGATCGACCTGCACAAAGTCAAGGCCATACAAGAATTACCTCCACCACGCACTCAAAAGGAAGTCCGAGGATTCCTAGGAAGATTAAATTACATCGCTTCGGTTTATTTCACAACTAATCGAAAAATGTGACCCCATATTCCGTCTCCTTAAGAAACACAACCCCGGTGGTTGGGACGAGGAATGCCGAAGACTTTCGACAAGGTTAAGCAATATTTGTCCAATGCCCCAAGATTGACACCACCTAATCCAGATAAGCCATTGATATCAGATTTGACGGTATTTGAAAATTCTATGGGATGCGTACTTGGCCAACACGATGAATCGGAAGGAAAGAAAAGCGATATATTACCTCAAGAAAAGTTTATCGAGTGTGAGACGAGATACTGCTCATTGAAAAGTTGTCTTTGTGCCTTGATTTGGACAACCCAAGATCGAGACAATACATGTTGTACCATACAACTTGGCTGATCTCTAAAATGGATCCTCTGAAGTACTTGATGGAGTCAATCGCCTTGAACAGAGAATGGCCCGATGGCAAATTCTACTTTCTGAATTCGATATAGTCTATGTGAACCGAAAGTAGTAAAAGGGAGTGCAATAGCGATTTCTTAGCCAGCAGAGCCCTAGAGGACTACGAGCCTCGAACTTTGATTTCCCAAATGAAGATCTAATGTGCATAGCAACCATCAAGAAGACCCTCAAGAGGGTCACCCTTGGAAGCTAAACTTTGACGGAGCATCAAATGCCATGGGTAACGGAATCGGGGCGATTCTCGTGTCCCCGAGTGGAGATCATTATCCATTCACTAGTAAATTAGATTTATTGCACAAACAATATGGCGTAATACGAGGCATGCATCATGGGAATACGTGCGGCCATAGAACGTAAAATCAATGTGTTAGAGGTATATGGAGATTTCGCCTAGTAATTTATCAACTCAAAGGTGAATGGGAGACAAGAGACCCCAAATTGATCAATTACGGAGGTTAATCCTTGAGTTAATTAAAGAGTTCGATGATATTGTCTTCTACTACCTCCCACGAGAAGAAAATCGATGGTGACGCCTAGCAACTTTGGCTTCTATGATCAAGGTGAACCAGGCCGGAAGATGTGAAACCGATCCAAATGAGCATTTACGAGGCCCGGCTCATTGTTACAACCTTGAAGAAGAAGAGGAAAATGATGATCACCCTTGGTACCACGACATCCTACGATATGTGAAGAATCGTGAGTACCCTAACCAAGCTACCGAGAATGACAAGAGAATGTTGAGAAGATCGGCGGTGACTATGTCTTAGATGGGAGATCTGTACAAAAGAAGGAAGGATCAGGTACTATTAAGGTGTGTAGACGCCATTGAGGCCGAAAAAATCTTGAAAGAAGTCCATGAGGGCATCTGCGGGACACACGCTAATGGTTTTACAATGGCCAGGCAAATTATGAGATTCGGTTATTATTGGTCCACCATGGAAGGAGACCGATTAACTCACGCCAAAAGATGTCATAAGTGCCAAATCTATGGAGACAAGATTAATGTGCCTCCCTCACATCTGCATGTCATGACCTCGCCATGGCCTTTCTCGATGTGGGGCATGGATGTGATTGGGCCAATTTTGCCAAAAGCTTCAAATGGGCATCGTTTCATCTTTGTGGTCATCGATTATTTCACCAAATGGGTGGAGGCCTCTTCATACGCCAATGTCACTAAATCAGCAGTTAGCAAGTTCCTAAAAAAGGAAATCATCTGTCGATATAGAATGCCAGAAAGGATCATATCTGACAACGCATTGAATTTAAATAATAGCACGATAGCGGATGTCGCGCATCGATTCAAGATCGACACCACAACTCGTCACCAGACGCTCAAGATGAGCAGTGCAATCGAAGCGACCAATAAGAACATCAAGAAGATTGTAGGAAAGATGACGGAAACTTATAAAGATTGGCATGAGAAGCTACCATTTGCCCTCTATGCTTATCGAACGCCTATCGAACTTCTACCGGGCAACGCCTTTCTCATTAGTTTATGGAATGGAGGCAATTTTACCTATCGAGGTCGAGATCCCTTCCCTTAGAGTTTTGTCAGAGGTAAAGTTGGATGAAGCAGAATGGATCCAGTCCCGATACGATCAGTTGAATTTGATTGAAGAAAAGAGGCTACGGGCTATTCGCCATGGTCGATGTACCAAAAGCGAATGATGCGAGCTACGACAAAAGGTTCGTCCCGAGAATTCCACGAGGAGACCTAGTACTGAAAAAGATCCTGCCCATACAAAAAGACTTCAGAGGAAAATGGATGCCGAATTGGGAAGGGCCTTATGTGGTGAAGAAAGCCTTTTCTGGCGGAGCATTGATATTGGCTGAAATGGATGGCAAGACCTTATCCAATCCCGTGAATTCGGATTCGGTTAAGAAATACTTCGCCTAAAAAAAAAAAAAAAAAAAAAAAAAAAAAAAGGAGAGAGGCCAGGATGAAAACTCGCAAAGAGCATCTTAAGACCAAAGGGATTTTGAATTGAAAACCCATAAAGGGCAATTCAAATTTTGATCAAAGGTAGGGCATGCGATGGTCTTATGGTACCTAAGTTAACAAGGAAGAGAGATGTTACATCTTGGGGCATCAGCAAGAGTACTCTAGATCCCCTAAACGCATATTGGGCAAAAAAAGGGAGCCTTCAAGAAGTCAGTACAGAGAAACTCACGCTGCGATATCTGGGGCACCTATTCCCTTTTATCCATTTTGTATTCCAGCAATGTTTGTTGACTGTAATTAATATATTCCCTTCAAATGTTGTTTCTAATAAGTTTCAGTTTTGTCATGATCTTTTTCAAGCATTTTGCATTGAAATGATGATTAATGGACTAAAGCCATTTTCACAAAAAGAGTTTCAGATATTACTCGAAAGTTTCTAAATAGTACAGAACTCAAACAGACTATTATTTAGAACTAACCAAACTCAAAGATTGGAAGCATCCGAGAAGAAAGAGTTTAAATTGGGACTACCCCTTCGGGTTTTCTATTCAAAATTTAAGCTGAACAAGAAGACATGATACCATTTCAGTAAAGGAACCTTGATTAACTAAGAGCAATGGCAACCTAAGCAGGGATTCATGCTCACAACATGCTGCACTCATACATTCATAGAACATTCATAAGTGCATCTAATTAGGAATATTTGATTCATTTTGATCATAACATCCTAATTCTTTGACATAAGCATATATACAGGGAACTGATTCTACAGGTCATGTCCCTAGAATCAGTGAATTCATAAGCCTTAACCCCCAAGCAAGAGGGTAACGGTGAAGATTTACGATCTTAACCCCTAAGCAAGAGGGAAACAGATCGAAGACGAAGGGTCTTAAACCCCTAATCGGTAGGGTAACAGATCAATTGCAGATCTTATCTCCTAGGCGAGGGAAACAGATCGAAGATGAAGAACTTAACCCCCTAAGCAGTAGGGAAACAGATCAAAGAAGATGGGCCTTAACCCCCTAAGCAGTAGGGTAATAGGCTGAAAATTACAGATTTTGTCTCCCTGAAGTTGCAGTGGAACAAATCGAATCCAGCGAATCTTGTCTTCCTGAAGTTGCAGTCCCCTAAGCAGTAGGGAAACAGATCGAAGATAATGAGCTTTAACCCCCTAAGTAATAGGGTAATAAGTTGAAAATTACAGATCTTGCCTCCTCGAATGCAGTGAAGCAGATTCAAACCACCAAGCTTTAACCCCCTAAGTAGAAGGGTAACAAGCTGATGTTCATAGGATCTTAAACCCCTAAGCAGTAGGGAAACAGACCAAATTGCAGATCTTATCCCCCTAAGCAGTAGTGGTGTAGATCGAAGACGAAGAACCTTAAACCCCAAGCGGTAGGGTAACAAGTTAAATTGCGATCTTATCTCCTAAGCAGAGTGGAGCAGATCGAAAGACGAAGAACCTTAAACCCCTAAGCAGTAGGGTAATAGGTTGAGTATACAGATCTAAAACCCTAAGCAGTAGGGAAACGGATCAAAGATGACAAGCCTTAATCCCTTAAGCAGTAGGGTAACAGGCTGAAAATTAAATATCTTCTTCCTAAAACAGCAGTGGAGTTGATCGAAGCCACAGCAGATCTCCTTGAAGTTTCAGTGGAGTAGATTGAAGTCACATGTCTTAGCTCCATAGAGTTGCAGTAGAGCAGATCAAAACAAACCTTACCTTCATGAAGCCGCAGTAGAGCAGTGAAGCGGAGTGAAGCAACAAGATTGGAATGAAGCTACCTGGGGAAAAGAAGCGCTAAACAAGTCTAGATATAGTGAGACCGAGCAAAATTGGTCTTTCTCAAGTCTTTGCTCTGTTCTCGTTACACGACAACAAGCAAAGAGGGGCAGCTGTACAAGCCCAATTTTGGGCCCAATAACTCAGCCCAACTAAGCCCAAACCTCACCTAACCCTAGCCCACTATCCTAAACTCCTCCAAAAAACCCCACCACAAGACATGCTCCCCACCCCTCCACCACCGATGCCTGCAAGTGGCCTCTGCTCCACCGCCCATTTTTCTACAGAAAAAGGACAACAAATAATAAAAAAGGGTTGTACAATGGCTATAAAAGCCGAGTCAAAATCTTGTAAAATGGGGCCTTTTGGTAATGAAAAACAATTTTAGATTTTAAAATACAAAAGCTAAAACTCTAGCAAATAAAAAGCAGTTCAAAGACAGAGCCAAGTTTGAAATCTAAGGTGATAGTTTTATTGTTTTGCATTCTTGTTTTATTTTATTTTGTTCTTTTCTTTTCTTTTTCGATTTTTTTTACAAGTATTAATATATACATACTTATCTAAGATATATATAAAAAATAAAAATACAAAAAAATAAAAATACCATTTTTCAAGTTCTACCACCGACACCGGAGACGCGACGGAGGACGGTGGTAGGCCGCCGGAGCGCTGACCGTGCTCAAACCTGCAGAGAAAACAAAGGAAAAAGCTTAGTTTTTTTAGAAACCAACAGCAAAAAAATAATTTCAAAAGCAAAATTGTGGCTTATATGGGTGGTATAAAACGGTGTCGTTTTGGTCGGCACCCATAAGCCCCAAAACGACGCCGTTTAGGCGCGACCCGAAGACCCGACCCATCTCACCCTGGGATCCGCGTGTTTTTGCTCTTAAGGGCTAATTGCGTGCCCAGTCCTTCCGCTTTTTATATGTTTTGCAATCAGGTTTTAATTTCTTTTAAATCGGCCTTGGAATCTATTGTGTTCGCGATCCGGTCCTCATTTCTACGATGTCGTTTTAAGGACTTGGGAAAATTTCCCTTTTGGCCCTCTGTAGTCGCACGCGTGTTCAAATAGGTCCCCCTTTTCATATTTCCTTCAATTGGGCCCAAAACTCGCTTTTAGTTTGGATTTGATCCTTTTAGATTTAATCTAATTTTATTTTTTATTTTACCATATTTTCTATTTTGTAGCATTATTTATTATTATATTAACTGTTATTATTATTACAATTATCATATTCATTAATATATTATTATCATTTTACTATACCATTATTATTATATATATATACCTTTTATTGTTATTCATGTACATATATTTTAAATATTATTACCATTATTATTTTTATCACTTACATGGTTATTATTATTCTATTAATATATACTTTATTGCACATGTACATATATATATATATATTATAAATAGCATATTGCCCATACATTCTATTATGTATATTTTATAACTATCATGAGCTCATTTTATATATATCCCGTATATTTTAATATATCATATATTTTTTCGTTTCTATTATTATATATATTTTAATACCATATGTATTATTGTCGCCTTATACTATTATTATTATTTTCGTCATCATCGTCATTTTTCTTTTGTCATTTTTATGCATCTTTATTATTTCATGTATTCGAGGGTTTTATTTTCTTCATGCATTTGTTTATATTTACACATTACTAGACTCGCTATCATTTCATTTTAATTGCTCACATTATTATTTTTGTTATCAATCACGTTCATTATTATACATTATTATTAATACCAAAATTTTTCTTTATAAATCACGTTATATTTTGTCACTCAATATATTCAAACAATTCTTTCATAAATATACTATATTAGGCAATTCGAGATAATCGTGCCCTAACTTACTGGGTTTCGACTTTTCTCATTTAACCTAAATAACGGAATATATTCTTTTAAATCATTATACGAGTTTTGAAAAATGCTTATTCTCAAGATGTGAAGTGTTGTGCCCTAACTTACGGGTATGATATTTTGTCATCTCGAAATAAGAATTTTGTTTAGAAATAAAGGCAATATTCGGTGTTTGAGAATTCGAGAAAACGCATACCCTAACTTCATCGGGTTTCGACTTCTCTCGTTATTCTAAATAATCTAATACCCTTTTAATAAAATGCACAGATTTCATAAAAGGCAAGCTCGCTCTCGAAAATTTAAGATGTCGTGTCCTAACTTACTGGGTGTGGCATTTTACATTTTGAGACGAGAGAGTCTTTAACACTTGAGCTTTTTATAAAGAAGGATCGTATTTTAAAATTCTTTCAAGTTTTTTTAATTTTTGACACTAAGACACTAATTAATCAACTAGGTACCAATTTTGGGCGATCGAGGTGCTAATCCTTCCTCGTATGCGTAACCGACTTCCGAATCTGTTTTCTCGATTCTCGTAGACCAAAATTGTTGTTTAAATAAACCAAACTATTTATTAAAAACAACCACTTTTATGAGGTGACCTGATCACACCTCGTCAAAAAGGATCGGTGGCGACTCCCGTTTTCCCGTTCTTTTATTTTCAAAATCCAAGTCGATTCCCTTTTTTTTTCAAAAAAAATGGTTACGACACTACCAATACCGAAGCTTACCTATCTGTCTTGCTATCCAAATGAAGCTCATTGCCGAGTTTGTCTCTACTCAACAAATGACCCTTCACATCTTCGAACGAGAGTTTGTCTCTGCCATAAATCAGGGTCTCCTTGAAAGACTTGTATGAAGGGGGTAAAGAGCACAATAATAGCATAACCTGATCTTCATCGTTAATATGAACCTTAACATTCTTTAAATCATTTAAAAGAGTAATAAATTAACTGATGTGATCTCTAAGAAGCTCACATTCATTCATGCGAAACGTAAATAGACATTGTTTCAACACTAAACGATTAGCCAAAGACTTAGTCCCATAAAGAGTTTCTAACCTTTTCCACAAGGCGGATGAGGTCTTCTCCATCAATACCTCCTGCAATACCGTATTCGCGAGGCACAACTGGATTGCAGACAAAGCCTTTTCATCAAGCTCTTCCCATTCTGTTTTATTTAGATTCTCAGGCTTTTTCTCAGTAACAACCTTTTTCAAACCGGATTGAACTATAATTGCCATCATCCGAACTTGCCACAAACTGAAATTTGCCTCACCATCGAACTTCTCAATTTCAAATCTTGTTGCTGCCACTCGGAACGGGCTGATATATGAAAATTGAATTAGCTCTGATACCACTTGTTAGGAATTCGACCCGTTAAGCAACGAACAAGAAAATAGCGGAATAAATTAAGAAATTAAACACACAAATTTAAGATGGAAAAACCCCTCCAAAGAGGATAAAAAACCACAGGCAAATATAATTTTACTATAATGGCAAAAAAACGAAGAGTACAAAATATGGAAATAAAAACTAAACCTCAAAAACCTGAAAACAAAGAACCCATAAAACGTAAACACAAAATTCTCTAAATGTGTTATGAGTTCTAATCTCTAATGGGTGTATATTCTAAGGTTGTAAAAGAGCCTATTTATAGGCTAAATTCATAAGTCAAATAATAATAAAATAATCTAAACTAATTAGTGTTTGATTGAAACAAGTAAATAGTGTTTAACTAAAATATTATTTCTCAAATTTGACTGAAAATAAGAATCATATTTAACACAAATTTTTGATACACCATTTGTTAATAGTCTAATGTACTTAGCTCCACAAGAATAATTATGGCCTCAATTTCATTAAATTTGTATACAATCTTACTATAAAATGCTAAATTCAATGTATTAGAAAGTGAAATAATAAAAAAACAATTATACACTCGAATTTTCTTTAACATTTGACTGATTTGTGCTCTCTTCAATCTCAATTTCAATGTCAAGGATGCAGCACCCTTTTATAAGCAAGTAAAATAAACTAGTCGTATCACCATCATCTAGATAAATACAAGAATTGATGAATACCCAAATCACTTAATCACCTCTTTATCATCCAAACACAAGGTCGTGATTGTATCAAATAAGGATAATAAATAAACCCATGAAACAAGGACTCTAAGAATATTTGATTTTCTTTTAGAAGTAAATTTTATATTTATAACATTATCTCAATATTAAAAGTTAAATCAAAATTGTCTAACTTTCCATTCTATTAAAAACGTCACTTACAGTGTTATATGTCATATTACAATAATTATCGTAACATTAAAAGCTATACAGAAAATTTTTCCTCTTGGATCTAACTTGATTTAAATTAAAAGTAATTAGAGCAAAATGTGATTATTGAATATCTTAAAGTAGCCTATATTCTATATGTAAATAAGTTATACAGATGGTTGCTCTATCAATGATATTTTAGTTTCATCCATGGTAAAATAATTTGTTTGAAATTATAAATATTTCAGTATAACTTTAGTCGATAAAAATATATATTTATATTGAAAATAAATGATTGAAAGTCGATCACACACAAATGCATATAAAACTATAAATTTAAAATATAGATGTGTGTTTAAAAGTCACATACAATAAATAGTAAAACATATTATTTAAATCTAATTAATCATAATAACATATAAAATATTTATAAATATTCAATCAATAATTTTATTAATTATATATATATATTCTCCAAATAGGAAGCTTGGAAGTTGGTTTCTTGGCCTAACCTGGGTTAAGTAGGCCGGTGTTTACTATGCATGAGGAACCCCCTAACCTAACCTATACTCTTTTCCACATTGAAAACTCAAAAGTTAATTCAAACATTATATAGAATTTGCTTCATTTATTATTATTTTTTTACTGAAAATTAATAAAAGAAAACCCCGACCTTTAGACCTGTGCTAAGCATCTTAAATGATAGTATTAAATTTATCGTGGAGTGATAATCTTTTTCTTTTTCTTTGAATATGAGCCTTTAGGTCTCTTATTTGATCTTAATTTTAGATTATTTATTTAGTATAATGATTTTATATTAAACGAGGTTTAATATTATCAATTAGGTCCACTTTAATACATGTATTTTTTTCTACTTTAGTTATTAAACTTGACAATTAGGTCTATTTTAATTCTTGAACTTGAATTATGTTTTAATATGACCAATGTTACTGAATAAGACTAGATCAGATCGACTGAGAACTGATCGATATAACGGTTTGAACAAATGATTTGTATCAATTGACTTATAAATTACTTGAAATTGGTAAAAATTGAATATCAAGACAAAAATCGACAGTTATACAAGTTAAACCGGTTTAATAATTTTTTTATATTTTTAGATTTATATGAATTTTTAATTATTTATCTAATTATTGTTGGTTTGGTGGTCGAAGTGGTTGAATTGGGAACTAGTGGTCTGACCAATTTGACCACTAATCCGATTATTAAAACACTGAATGTGATACTATGATATTGTACCACACCATCACCTAAAAATTTATATAATTTTTTTAATTCTCAAGTGGTGAAGTAGCACAATCTTAAAGTGTCACATCATCAAATTTTTATATTTTTCAAGTTCATGGACTAAAATAAACCTAGTTGTCAAATTCAAGTGCTAAAATAGACCTAAAAAATACAAACATCAAAGTGAACCTAATTACTAATTTCAAGGATAAAAAATTATATCCTCCCTTTATATTATTGCATCGAGTTAAATTGAATCAAATGCATTTTTTTATTTAATCAAATTGATAAATTTTATTTTATAAAAAATTTAATAATATTTGGTTAGGTTGAAAATTTTATAATTTAATATCACATATATAATCGTATATATTACCTAAAGTACAGTTTTCATTCAAACTAAGAAACAGCCCTAAATGGAGGAGTTCATAGTGTGAAAAGTGGTGGACATCATTGATAAACAATCAGCATTTTATAATATTAAAATAAAACCAATTAATTATAATAAATATCAATAAATAATGTTTTTGAAATCAATTATATTTAATTTTGGAATAATTCTATTAGGAATATTTTTCTTTTTAGTATTTTATAATTGGATGTCTGGTTTTAGTGAGTTTTTATAGTTTATAGATTTTTATTTTTGGTACATTAATAAGGATAAAATTATAATTAGATTGAATGGGGTTAAATAATTTTATAATAATCATCATGTAATTTTTAAAGGATTACATCTGGAGGTTGCATATATTTATAGATATCCAAAAGCTGCATATAATGTCCAAAGTCCTTAGAAAAGGTTTTAATGGATGTAGATGCAGTAAAGAAATGCCCTAGAGAATCGATGCTTGATCCATTGCACTACTATGTGGCTTGCGGTGAAAAGGTTAATACGTCGGCTAGTTCAATTTCTTCCTGGCCTGCCAGGAACAATGATTGGCCTTGCTTGGAACTGTTGAGGACTGGTCAATCTTTGAGCAATTTTATCCTTGCGGGACCTTATATAGTCAAATAAGCAAACGTGTTATTTTTGTCTGAAACTTTAGTGTCGTCTAATAAATTGGAGGGGATTCATGTCAGCTTAAAGTTTGACTTGTGCTTCTGTGTCGACGAATTGGGACGTAGTGGTGGGTTAGCTCTTCTCTGGAATAAGAATTATTAATTAAGATATTTAATTTATTGGTGTCCTTTTTTAACAACTTAAAGTTAGTATTGTTCAAAAACTCGAGTTATATAAGTCAAATTTAAATTAAGATATTTAATTTAAACTATTCATTCAATTGATTAAAAATCAATAACTCAAATAATATTTTAATATTTAATAACGTTTTCCCAATTAAGTTAATTTAATTAGGTTAGATCAATTTTTCATTAAAGATTTCTGAACGGTAGTTCTACATGATTTCCAAATTATGATTAGAAACACACTTGGAGCTACCTTTATACAAGACACCTTAAAATAAAAATAACGACATTCAAATAGGTACAGAATAATGCTGCTTGACAGTTTTAGAACAACAATGAAGCCATTATCTCAATCCAACTCAACGATGCTCCATCATCACTACATAAAGCCTTCAACAACATCCATCAATCACCAATCTGGCAAAGAAAAAAACACATTTGAGATTCAAAACACCCAGACTTTGCCAATGAATCTGCCACACCGTTAGCATCTCTCCCAATTTTTTTAAACAATATCTCGCTAATGTAAATAAATGTAACACGCACATCTCTTATCTCATTATGAAATGTGTCGGTGTTTAGTCTCTTAACAGAATTCAAAATTCATTTGACAATGTTCAAAGAATCGGTCTCAATAATAAGGTATGTCTTGCCTCTTTATTAGTGTTTGTAACTATTTTTATTTATTAATCAAAATTTCTTAATTTTATAAAAGAATATCATAAAATATATTTTAATTCTATAACTATGTTTTTATATATCCCGGTTGCAATTTTGTAATTTTATAAGATTTTATAAAATATATTTAGTTTAATTTTGTAAAAAATTGATATAACATAAAAACATTATTAAAAATTCAAAATAAATCTAAATGAAACCAAAAGTCATTTCAAGATCAAAATTGGAATTGGAAATTAAAGTATTAAATAATGTTGGGAGTAGGGATATCCTGGTCAATGTCTCTAAAGTTTTGATAGGATATATTATTAATTAAAACTTTTTTTATATATATTTAAAGTATTTTTATATCGGTTTTATAATTTATAATAATTAATCTTTTCGAGAAAATTTTATTTTCAGTATTTGAAACTAAATTTTCAAATAATATAATGAGAATTAGGCTTTTAAATACTTCAATGTCAATCACTTTGGTAAACTACATTGGGATATATGAAAATGTAGATGATCCAGAATTGCTATTAACAAAAAACCAACTCCAGATTGGGCAGACGATTCTGATATATTAACAATTTCAGTATAAACAACAAAGCACAAAGCCCATCTTACTCTTTAAACTGGATAAGACCCAAAATTCTCACACACACCTTTTCTAACTCTATCTTTAGATAGGTAGAATTGGTCCATGTGATCGTGTAGCGTTAGCAAAGCAAGCAAGAAAATTGAAGGGATAGAAAGATAGAGAATGTATATTTTGAATGTGTTTAATAGGAATGATGAAAATTTTGATTTTTTTTATTTTTCTGATTAAAAACCTTAATTTTTTAAAAAATACATTTTTTATTTTTCTTATTAAAAACGTTAATTTTTTTAAAAAATACCCTTTCACGTATCATGTTAACACAATTTTTTCTTGTTATTAGAAGGAGTGTTTTAAGGAAAATTCAGTTAAACATTTTAATTGGAATAATTAACGGTGTAACTATTTAAACTAATGACATTATAAAAATAGAGATCAAAAGATATTAAATTAATTAATCATTGGTGTAATAATAAAAATTTCGATTATTATCAAAATATAAGTTTACATATAATCTTGGGTTCAAATCAAAGATAATTCTTACCTTTTCAAAGGACTAAATTTAAGTATAGAAAAAATTCCAATCTAAAGCTTTGATAAACTCTTAACAAGTCAAGGGTTGAGTTAATCATTATATATGTGTATATATATATATATATACTCTTGGATGTCTTCCATTAAATTTTTGCCCGACATAAAAAGAAAATTAACTGATTTTATGATTGTGAATCCCAAATAAAAAAAATAGGGTAAAGACCTACTACAACTTTGATTCAAAATGTCAAAAATAATGAACATTCCTCCCACTAATTGAGGTCTTCAATCAAAGGGTAAAAGAGAAACTAGAAAACCCTTAATGGTATTCTATAGATAAAGTGTAGCTTTAGACCTATTGGAGGAGAAGTACCCTCAACCATTGTTTTATGCCTTCTTTGAACTTACTCTAGGGGACCCAAAAAAAAGCATAATAAAAGGACCAAACTTTTCCTCCAAAAGCCATTGATGTGCACTTTCAATTCCTTAATAACCTAAAAGGAATTTTGGAAGGATTCTTCGCCACAGAATATCCCTTCAATGTGTGATCCATCAAAGCATTGAAAACATTAATTTAATAAGAATCAAAATCTTTTCCCCAACCTTAAATTCTTATTTGAGCTGGATATGAAAAAGAAATTAGTATTTGTAATACCATATTAGTATTTTTGTTAAGATATGCCATAATTCTTTGTACTTTTCAAGAATTTGGATTTTAGTCTGTATACTTTTATTTTTAAAAATTTAGTCATCTACTTTTTAGATTTTAAAATTTAGGTCAAACTGTTAACACTGTTATTTATTTTGTTAAATTCAAGTTCATTATAACGTCATTTTTTTAATTATATGGCTACTAAGTGAATTTTCTTTTAAAATCCAAAACGTCATATTAAAAAATTTAACTATATTAATAGCTAGACCTAAATTTTGAAATCTAAAAATAAAATGATTAAATTTTAATTTTTAAAAAGTGCAGAAACTTGTAACTTATTTTAACCTAATTTTTTTTTATCGAAACAAACATTATAATTATACAATTCTTGAGAGAAAAGGTGCAAGGTTTTCACATACATGATTTATACTCTAGGCATGGTGTCAACATACATAAAACTTATATGAAATTTTGACTCTAAAACTAATCATACTATTTTTTAACATAATCACAAGTGTTTTATTTTATTTTACGATTTAAAATTAACTCTATTCGAATAGAAGGTGACTTTTAAGATTTAAAATTAATATTATTTTTATGTATAAATATTTATAATTGATATTTATCACAACTCAATTTGGGAATACAATAACAAAAAGCAAGATTGTATAATCTTAGGTGAAAGAGAATCTCTTTCTTTTCCTCTTCTCTGGCAAATTCTCAATCAAGAGAAGGCATGTGAGCTAGGCAATTAGTTCTAAATATTAATGATTCAAATAAATAAATATTTCTTTTCTAGTGGAAATGTTGGACCAAGTTGGGGACAGTAATTTATAAGTTCAATAACTTAATTGTACATACATACCACCAAACCATATATAAAATAATTAACTAGTTTCTCCTCACATTCTTGACTTCTTCTTGATTACACTTTCCTATTTTAATAATAATAAAACAACTTTGCTAAATAGTATCCTTAGACACTTTAAGCTACCATATTATAAAAAGCAAATACCTTCAAATTTATTAATTTGAAAAGGGATTTAGTTATGTTGGTTTATGTTGTGAGATTCTAATCTTAACATCTACAGTTCATTTATTAAATTATCAATAAAATTTTGGTTTTAGCCCATATTTCACTTATGTATGTGTGGATTTTATTTCGATTGTTTGTTCGAATAATTTAATTCTATTTTGTACTTGAATTGTATTTGTACTTATAAAAGTCTAAAATATATTATTAAATTAATAAGTGAAATTTTAGTTTAATAGTAAAGAATAGATCCTTGAATTTTAAGATTACGAGTTCGATTCTCACCACGTGTGAGTTTTTTCTAGATTTATTTTACTTTAAGTCCGAATATATTTAAATTATTAGTTATTACATGCATTAAAATAAAAGAAAAACGATATTTTATGTTGGTAAGAAATTCATGAAGACCTAATCCTACCTCTCCTACCCATCACTTTTATTCCCATAGACAAATTTATTACAAGATAAGTATTGCACCAATTATGTATGAATGCATACCTTTTGTAACATCAATGTGGTCCATGTTTTTCTTTAATCCAATTTCCTAATTTTCTTCTAGATTCCTCTAACCTTTCTCATAAAAGAACGTAGATAATATTACCCAATTATTCTATTTCCACTTTTAATTTATTAGTATAAAAATCATCAGATAAATAAGATTAAAAGAATTTTACTCTATTTAAGAGTTTAAGGGTAAGTTTGGATGGACGATATATTTATTTACGGTCAATGTTAAAATAACGGTAACAATATAATTAGATACTATAATAATAATAATTCATTAATCGTAAGATTAATTATTTTGGCATGAGACTTTTTAATTTTTTTAGGCTTATTATTACAGGGTGAGAAGTATATAGGGTCCAGGGTGGGGAGGAATTTTTATTTTATTTAATATTAATATAATTATTTTATTTATTTTAAATTTTAAATATATTATTATATTTTTGATCATTTTATTTGTTTTATATTTTTAAAATTTATTATTATATTTTTGAAAATTTTTATATATATTTATATATTTATTTGAATTTTTAGAATTAGGATTAAATTGAGAATATTTGTATGAGGGTTAATTTTAAAATTATAACTAAATTGATATAATATGTAAAATTTGAGGTTAAATTTATTATTATACCAATTTTTAAATTGCATGTCATTTGTTATTTTACCTTATGTGACCAAAATGATTAAACTATATAACATAAGTGCTTAAATTGTAAACTTATTATTATTATTTTGAATGCCTAAAATAAAATTTTTAATAATTGAATAAATATTTGTATATTTTACCTTTAAAAAATAATCAAATGTTCCACTATCTTTTCTTTTATATTCTCATGGCTAATAATATAAAATCTATTGTCCTATTTCAAGTAAAACTATAATAGAATCTTCCCTCGAGTTGAAGTCAAGTTTACATTCAAGGTTGGTTAAATCAGTTAGAAAATTATTTTAGTGTAGTAAAAATTAATTAATTTGTGAATCGATACGAATTAATTTTTATAATTTTTATTTTAAATTTTAATAATTTATTTACTTTGAACCACTCAAACTACTTAAATTAATGAGACCAATCAAATTAATTAAGAAACAATGATTTACCGGTTTCCACAGCGATCTAATTCCAAAAGCATTTATTGAAGGCTAAATTAATTAAAATTTTCAATCTCAATTCAATTAGTTAACTTATAAATATATAAAATGTATAAATTAAAAATATTTAATAAATATACATACAAATAAAAATTACATATTTAAGAAATAGGATAAAAGTAAATAAAATGAAGAAAAGGTTTTTTTGTTAAAGATAAAAAATTTATAGAAAAAATACAAAATTATATTAACATCATGTATTTTTATTTGGCATTTAATGTAAAAAGGCAGTGACGGTCCATTGAGGAATACAAAAACTATATAATATAATAAAGATGTAAATAGAAAAATGGGGTCCACAAAGGTTGTAGGATAGGCTGGCTAGGTAGACAAGACAAAGAACCAATTAAATGCCACCACGTGATGACCACAAACACTAACCTCTTACTTTACTAACTGTCTCCCACTCTCTCAATCCACATTTATTCAGTCCAATTACATTTACAAATATAATTTTTAACTCTTTCTAAATTTAAATTTTAATATTCATACTTTTATTTTTAATAATTTAATCTATTTTTTAAAATTTTAATTTGAGTCTATTTATTAATACTATTAAATTTTTTAAAAATTTTAAATTTATTAAAATGTCATTTTTCAGTTATATAACTATCAAATGAGTTTTTTTTAATGTTACATCAATGAATTAATGTATTAAAAATCGGACCTGAATTTTGAAATATAAAAATAGAGCCAATAAATTCCTAGAATTAAAAATACATGAACTAAATTCTAAATTTGTGAAGAGTACATAAACTTGTGACATATTTTATCATTTTTTAATCTTTCATTTTTGTTTAAGACATATAGCCATAATTGCAATTACAAAGAATATATTTGAATAATTATAACTAGAATTAATCATTATAAAGCAATATCATAATGATAACACAAATATATTCAAACCTATACAAGAATAAATCTATACAAAGTCTACATACAATGGGACAAAAACTATAATGAATATAGATTAATAACCCACACATGGTTTATATACAATAAGACTTAATCATAGGCTCTTAACGTTCCCAAGGCCTTAATCCTATTAGGCTAAGGCCTTGTTGAAGAAGATTGACTTCGTCAAGAGAAATATTCGAAGTGTTGTCTATTGATATATGATGGGCCGCTTAATGGGTCAGTATTATCCCCAATTTGAGTTCTTTTCTGTTGATTCTAATAAGAGCTCAAGTCCTAAAAATGCAACTGGTTCATAGAGTGGGAGCGCCTTGTCGAATGCCTAACAAGGTGGACCATACATATGCACATGATTACCCACTAAGAAATCTTCACATTTACTCTTGATGATATTGGAACCCATGTCTTATAGCATGTAGGGCGCTTATGGGTAACTACATAGCCACTTGGACTACATACATACATATATATGGGAAAATATTTGATACACTGTCAGTAAAGATTTTAGATTCTACAAACAAAGTTAGGGGGTTGATAAGAGTCTTATAAGGATAAAGTATTAAATATATATAAACATGTCAATTTTTTAAAACTATTTGTGGAATAAAAAAATACGTTGCTAGTGTACCAAATATTTCAAGAGAGTGTTCACCCGTAGAACTACTTGAGTTCAAGCTTTCAGGGAGCAAATGGTAACCTTTTATTTAGACAACCCCTTTTGGACATAATATTGTTTGTGTGGTGTAGCTGTATCCCTACGGAGCGATACTAACCTTATTGTACAATATCAAAAAAGATGCAAATAAATCTTAATTATTTAATTACAATATTATCTTCAAGGTTTTTTTTTACTTCTATATTTTAACCAATTTTTTCATTAAATTTTTTAATAATAGTAACTAATTAATTTTACATAAAATAATTTAATTAAATCATCTCGAAAAGGTTATATATAAATGAATTAAATATAAAGTTAAAATATTTAATTAATTTATATTTAATTCTAATTGAAGTAAAAAAATTTAATAAAAGTTAAATATACTTAATTTTATAGCAGTTCAATATGTAATTAAATTTACATTATTTTATAATTATCTTTTAATTTAAAATTTACTTATTAAATATACCTCTAGAGGTTAAGAAATTTTCTTCAATCCTGAGGTGGGTGAATGGATATTCTTGAAACCATAGGAGGTAAATGTCTTTTACACTAAATAGAAGGAATAAATAAATCTATTCGGGTTAAATGGCTAAATTTAAAGACTTACTTAAAAATTGAGAAGATTTAAATAAAAAATTAAATTTTAAAAATAAAGTATGAGTTTCAAACTAGCATGATATGCAACAATTTTCAAACTAGCATGAAATGCAACAATTTACTTAATCTAGAGGGAGCGCAATAATCGACAATTTAGAGGACTTCAAACTTCTGAGACTGATATTATACAACAGATTAAATAATTTGTACAGATTAGAAAAAAAATCAATACTATCGAGAAATTAAATTTTAAATTTACGAAAAATATATAAAGATATTTTAACGGAAAATAAATGAATTAAATATTAGTACGTAGATGTAATAATTACAGCATCAAAGATGCAGCCAACAAAATGTACAGAACCACCTGTATGTCTAATAGGATCCTACGTGGAATTGCTTGTGAGTTATAAAACTAGTTTTTTCACTTTCCGCAGCAATGCTGTTTGACCATTGTAGTATGTATTATATTGGGAAAAGGTAGTCCACTCAACCTTTCTACGTACTTAAACTGTCGTATACGTATACTATAATTAGTAAGTTGTAAATGAATTTACATCCTCCCCACAATGTCTCTCAACATCTTTACTTAATTCCAGCCCCTGTCTTTGGTCTATTAATTCCAACATCTTTAGTTCAATGCTAATGGGACATTGTAGTTTTATAATAAATACATAATTTTTTGATATATTAAATTTATAGAATATTTTAAATATAATTATTGAGGGAAATATGATCTAATAATCTTCACCGATTAAAGATTAAATTGATAAATGTTAAGTGTAATAATAAAACACATTATATCAACAATAAATTTTAAAAAAAAATCATCTGATTTTACTAATTAGGTTTCACTAACCAAAATTGTAAAAATTATATATATATACATATGATTTTTATTTAATCACTTTTATGATATCTTTTTAACTCAATTTAGTAATAATTTCATAATTATTTTAATCTTTATAAGCATTCATGGATCAATTGGGTGAATTTATAAAATAAATTTATGTCGTAAAAAAATTACTTAACAAAAAACAACAAAACAAATAAATACATTTAGTTTAGCTTACAAAACTTGTTGGAGAAATATTGGTAAAAAAGAATTCATTAAATAATCCATATATTTATATTGTTATAATAGTGTTATTATAAAGTTTAATATATATATATATATATATGATGTATATTTAAAATTAATTTTAAAAATTACGAAAATTAAGTGAGATGACAATAATTTTTTCTACTTTAGTTGATAGTTGAGGGTTCATTCTTACTTTAAATACGAAGTAGTTTTAAAATAATCCATTTAATAAGCCTATCAAACATAAAAAAGTTAGTCATGGGATCTCTCCCGTGTATACCTTGGACAATAAAAAAAATTGTCTAAAGGGGGGCAAGGACAAGGAGCGTGAAAATGGGAAAGGAGGGGGAGAAATAGGGTCACGTGGGCTCAGCCCCGTAAATACAATGGACCCATCACGTGGGACCCTTCCACCAACCCGACATGCAACATGTTCCACATTCCGACAATGACAACAATAAATTAGGGGAGCGTGAAGGTGACCTTAGGGAATTTAATTACATAAAATTAAATAGATTTAAATTTAAGTATTTTAAACTTATATTTATATCAATCATATATTAAATTAAAATTTAATATTTAATAAAATTATTAAAACAAAAAGTAAACGAGAAGACAAAATAGATTATAATTATAATTATAATTGATAATAGTTTTTTTAACTTACAATCAAGGCAATTTATAATTTAGTTTAACAATTAATTAGGTTTTATTATACTTAATTAAAAATAGTTGAATAGAAAGATTGAAAATAATAAAAATAAATAGTAATTAATAAAGGGTAAAGTTAATTTTTTATTTAAAATTATTTAATAAATAAACCTTGAATGAGAGAGTGAGTGTTTTTTTTCAATCAAATGGAATCTCTACTCCGTCTTTTATTTTGATAGAATTTTTATAGAGAATCATTATAGTTCATTTTATTTTTGTTTTGTAGAGAATTGTTACTATTTATCTCCATCTTTTCTTTACAAAGAATCATTATTGTTTATCTTCATCTTGTCTTTCAAGGAATTTTTACTGTTTGGCTTACTCATCTTCTTTTGGAACAATTGTCTAAATTCATTCTAGATGTTTTTAGTAAGTTTATATATCTTTATAAAATATTAGGTTTTTATCTAATTATCATTTTGGAAATTTTATATTTTTATAAAATATATACAATTTCTAATATAGCATGTCCGAATTGATCTCGACAAATTATTGTTCAAATTCATTTGAAGCTTTACAACCATTCTTCTAAGTACATTCTTAATATGAAAATATTTTATTTTTTTAATTTATATAATTTATATATTTTTAATTTTATAATAAGAACATGATATCTTATAAAATTTAAAATATATAAAATACTAAAAGCACATCTGGAATAAACTTAAAAATAATTGTCGAGGTATAAATGAACCTGAGCAACCATTTGTTCTAGTTCATTCTTCATGTGAAAACAATTTTATACTTTCTTTTATTAATTATATATATTTAAATATTTTTTATTTATATTTTGTCACATGTTATAATGAGAAACTACTACATATCACCGTGTGATTAGTTGTCGATGCCACATCATCAATTTCTAACAACATTACCTTAGAGGTACCAAATTCTATGATGGGATTCATGAGTAAAAAAAAAAAAAAAACGAAGAAGTAAAAATACCACTTTAGTCTCTCTCAATTTCAATATTGAGAAAATTGGATCCTCTAAAAAAATATAGTAGTTTAATCCCTGTCAATTTTGAAAGTGAGTAATTAAGGACAATTAGTTACAAGGTTAATGTTTTTCATCAATTTTACATAAATTTGATTGATATAATTACAAATTTAACTCTCATAATTTATAAATTCTATTAATTTGATAATAATTTAACAAATTTAGCCTTTGGTATTTGTGTAAATGTTGAGGCTAAATTTATTGAATCTATTATAATAAAGATAAAATTAACAAAATATGTAAACATCGAGGACTAAATTATTATTATACTAGTCAAATTTATTTACAATTGACAAAAGACATGGCTAAAATGTCAAATGAGCCTTTTGAATATAATGAAAAAAATCAATTAAGCCCCTCATTGAAAAGTGCACCCTATTAAGCCATTCGAATCATGATTGGTACCTAATTAAGATCCTTAAAATAATTTTTCTATTGAATCCTTTGACAGTCGTTAACTGCTAATGTGGCAAGTGTTACACCCCAAAAATGGTGGATCCAAAAGAAAGACGTATAGATGTGAATGTTACCTGTTTTGGCGTACTATGGTAGTTAGTCCGCCAATTTATAGGCTTCTGGCGGACTAAAGTTTGGCGTAAAGTATCCGCCGTAGAAGTATCTTAGGATTTATTCTCGTATTATTCTTTAATTGAATAAAGAGTACAACAAGTAAAGAGTACGCCACATAGTTTTAGTTATGCAGGATGTGCCTACAAAGTATATGTTAATGCTATAAGGGGCAAAAGTGTCTTTAAGGTCACGCCATACGAGTTATTGCCATAGGTGTGATATGCCAAGTGTGCTTAAACGATATGCAAAATGGATTTTGTAATGCGATTGGTTGGGAGACAATTGAATAGATTGACTAGTCAAATAGCATCAACATTGGATTTTCTTTTATATTTTCTCCAATTTTTGTAGGACATTATAGAGACAATTTTTGTATGCATTTGACACTTGTATATATATATATGGTAAGAAGGGAATTTTTAGATGGTTTTTCTTCCTTCTGTTCTATGCTTAAGTTTTTCTTAAGATTAAATATTCTCTTCTTCTTTGCTAAACTGGAAGCTAAGGTTTCTGGGGTTGTCAGTGGATGTTTCAACCCCCTGGTAAGTTTGATATCTTTGCATGTTAGGATTTTGAAAGAGTAAAAATGTTATGAAACATAAACAATAAGATATGAATCAGAGACCCTGCACGGGGGTCATATGTAAATGAGATGATAGCAAATTATCTACAAATGAGTTTTTTAATGGTGAATCCATGTTCTTTTAAGTAGTTATTGCTGCTTGTTCGAAAAGGACAATCAAGTTTGGAACTCCGAGCTTCAGTAAGGTGAGTTTCAAGTGAGTCCTTATCTTGACTCATGCATGTTAAGTTTACAATAAAAAGACTTATGTTGATGTCATCTCAAATGTTTGGTAAGTGTGTGAGAAGTATCATCTAGTTACGACATGTTACAAATGAAACATATAAGTTACAATGGAAAGATTTATGTAGATGTCATCTCAAATTTTTTATGCTCAAGCCCAATAAGACTTAACTCACCGAAATGATTTTGTTTCACTATTTTTAAAATAATTTTTGATAAAATATTAATATAGACTTATTTACTTTATATTTTTTAATTATTGAATAGTAAATCGGATCAGTGGATGAACTTCACTACTCATCACTCACCCTGAGTTATCAAGCACTAAACTCGTCATTCAAACCTCTCACTCTACGCCCCAAACAAGTCTGATCAACACACTTCAATCTCCCCATTTATTTATTATCAAAAGCAAATACTTCAAACTAGCAAAATAGTAATTTTTCTATAATTTTTATAACTTTTAAATAAAATTTTATTTTATAAACTTCTATTAATTTTAATAATTTTCCTAACTTATTTGTAGTTTTTGTAATTTAAATAATTTCTAAAACTTTATAGTAATTTATATAATATTTAATTATGTTTCAATAAATTTTCTAAATATTTTATAAAAACTTTTATAACATTTAAATTTTTCTAATAATTTTTATGAATTTTATAATTTATATTTTAAAAATTATTTTTTATATTTTAAATAAATTTTTACTTAAATAATCAATTAAGCCATTGTAAACTAATAATAAAAATCAATTAAACTCACCACATCACCTGCCAATGCCATGTCCTCATCGACAATTAATGGCTGTTAGGGGCTTTAATGGAAAAATGAATTCGAGGGCTTAATTGGGTACCAAACATGATTCGGAGGGCTCGATTGGACGTAATTTTCGCTGAGAGGCTTAATTGATCTTTTAATTCTTTTCAAAGGGCTTGAGTAACCATTTATTCTAGTTTATTATTCACATGAAAATAATTTTATACTTTCTTTTATTAATTATATATATTTAAAGATTTTTTTATTTATATTTATCACTTATCATAATGAGAGATTACTACATATAATCGTGTGATTAGTTGTTGGTGCCACATCATCAATTTCTAACAGCAGTACCCTAGAGGCACTAAATTCTATGAGGGGATTCAAGTTTAAGTATTGGTTAAGTTAAAAAGAAAGGTAAAAAAACACGTCTCTAGTCTCTCTCAAATTCAATTTTGATAAAATTATTCCCTCTAAAACAGTCAAAGTAATTTAATCCCTAGCAATTTCAAAAGTGAGTAACTAAGGACAATTAGTCACAACATTAATTTTTTGTTAATTTTACATGAATTTTATTAATATAATATTAAATTTAGCTCTCATAATTTATAAATTCTATTAATTTGGACATGATTTATCAAATTTAGCTTGCAATATTTGTGTAAAGTTGAGGCTAAAGTTATTGAATTCTTTTATAATAAAGATCAAATTAACAAAATATATAAACATTGAGGGTTAAAATTGTTATTATACCAATCAAAATTATATACAATTGACAAAAGACATTAGCATTGCGATTAATTGTATTTAATTGCTTATTTTTAAAATTGAAAAATATTAAATTATTCTGATTTACTCAATTTCAAAATTAAAAAGAATAAGAGAGGTTTTTTAACAAAAAAAAAATAGAGACCAAATTGATATAAGTGAAGAAATTGAAGGAGAAAAATAAGTATTAACCCTTTACATAAATATGATGGTAAAGGTGAAAGTAACGCGCGGGTGAAACACAAGAAGAGATAGAAGCAAATATGGAAATGTTGGATTATCGGCGGCGAATTCTCAAAAGCAAAGTATATTAAAAAAAGCATTGTCAACAGTAAGCCTCTTAATTTCATAAATAAATAAATAAATTTTATTTTCTTCTTAATTTCTCCAATATAAAAGCCAAAGAGAAAAAAGCAAAACAGAGAAGACATGAAGAGAGCGCAATAACTTTTTCATCTGCAGTAATTGTGAGTGAGTACCCACAAAAATAATGACCCCACTTTTCAATGCTATTATTATTATTTAAATAAAAGGAATTTGTCAGATTCAGAATTTATTAACCCATGATATTGGGGTATATGTAGGTAATAATCAGTAAAGTTGATTGAGTTTTAAGTGAATTTATTAACCCATGATATTGGGGTATATGTAGGTAATAATCAGCAAAGTTGATTGAGTTTTAAGTATAATTTTTATTGATATTGTTATTAATAAAAAAAATTTGAGTATATTGAAGTGTATTATTTTTTTATTTAAGGGTTGATAATGAGTTATGATTAGTTCTAGGCATTGTATAAAATTAATCTAGATATGATAAAATTTATAATAAAATTAATGTTCAAATAAAAAGTAATGAAGAGAAAAACACAACCCTAAAAACATCAACTATAAAAACACCAATGGCACAAAAGTAAGGGTTGAGAAAATAATAATAATAATGATTAAATTCGATATTAGTATCTTTTGTGAAGGTTATAAATATAGTCTTTTAATTTTTGAATTGGCTAATTTTAGTTAATTAAATTTGTTTGGTTAAATTCAATTACTACTCATGTACCATGCATACAATTGTAGATTTAGTCTATATTCAATCTCTATACTTTTTGAATTTGAAACTTCAATCTCGACGCAAGCGACAGTCATTAATCCGTTAACTAGATTTTTAATGAGTAATATGCGAAAACAATAAGTTGACATAGTATTACACATATAATAATATGTTTATTACATCGATTTTAAAATGGTAAAACATAATCATTTTAAGAATTGTTATAGAAAATTAATAAAACAATAAATAAAAGAGGATGAAAATACGAGAGAATTTTATTATTTTATTTTCACTTACAAGGTGCTATTTATAAGCTCCTTTACATTCAATTAATAAAGGTATTACATTGAATGAATTAAAGTTTCTTAATTACTCTATTTAATAATCTCTTGATTATAAATTAAGTAAATAGTTTTATCTCATTACTTTAATATGCTTAAAGGGGGTTATGACATCCATTTAATTTACAACACTCTCCCTTGGATGTCTTTTAAATAAGAATGTGCCTCATTAAAACCTTTATTAGGAAAAACCCTGTGGGATAAAAACCTAATGAAGGAAAAAGAGTACACAATCTTCTATTACAAGTTGCCTCGTTAAAAACCTTTAACAGGAAAATCCAGTGGGACAAAACCTTGGTTAAAGGAAAAGAGTACAACATGTTTTAGACTCCCCCTAATGGCGACATCACATTATATCTTTGAGTCGACGTATTCCAATCTTGTTTCGTAGTCTTTCAAATGTTGAAGTTGGCAATGCCTTGGTAAAAAGATCTGCTAAATTATCACTAGAACAAATTTGTTGAACTTCTATGTCACCTTTCTTCTCAAGATCATGAGTGAAGAATAATTTTGGTGAAATATGTTTCGTTCGTCACCTTTGATATAACCACCTTTTAATTGAGCTATACATGCTGGCATTATCTTCGTATAAGATAGTTGGCATATTTTCTGTAGAAGGAAAATTACATATCTTCTGGATATGTTGGGTTAATAACCTTAGCCAAACACACTCTCGGCTTGCCTCATGCATTGCAATTATTTCAAAGATGATTTGAAGAGGCAAAGACTAATGTTTGCTTTGTCGAACGCCATGATATGGCAAGTACCTCCACATGTAAATAAATATCCATTTTGAGATCGACCTTTATGTGGATCCGATAAATATCCAGCATCAGCATAACCAACTAATAGGGATTTTGAATCATTTGAATAAAATAACCCCATATCAATGGTCCCTCTAAGATATCTAAATACATGTTTAATTCCATTCCAATGTCTACGTGTTGGAGAAGAACTAAACCTTGCTAACAAGTTTATAGCAAAAGCTATATCAGGTCTTGTGTTATTTGCAAGATACATCAATGCTTCTATGGCACTTAGATATGGTACTTCAGGACCAATAAACTCTTCATCATTCTCACAAGGACGAAATTGATCTTTATTAACATCTAAAGATCGTACAACCATCGGGGTACTCAATGGATGTACTTTATCCATATAAAATTTATTTAAGATCTTTTTCGTATAAGTTGACTGATGGACATGAATTCCATCTTTTAAATGCTCGATCTGCAGGCCAAAACAAAATTTTATTTTTCCGAGATATTTCATCTCAAATTCTTTCTTTAAATAATTTACTGCATTTTGAAGCTTTTCAGGAGTTCCAATAATATTTAGATCATCAACCTAAATAGCAATTATCACAAAGTTTGATTCAGACCTTTTTATAAAAACACATGGGCAGATTGAATCATTTTTATAACCTTCTTTTAACAAATATTCACTAAGACGATTGTACCACATACGCCCAGATTGTTTTAATCCATATAAACTTTTCTTTAATCTGATTGAGCAATTTTCCCGGGAAACTCTATATCCTTCAGGGATTTTAAATCCTTCTGGGATTTTCATATAAATTTCAGTATCAAGTGTACCATACAAATAGGCTGTAAGAACATCCATTAGACGCATGTCAAGTTTTTCACGTACTGCTAAACTAATAAGGTATCTAAACGTGATTGCATCCACCACAGGAGAATATGTCTCTTCATAATCAATGCCGGGCCTTTGCGAAAATCCTTGTGCTACAAGTCGTGATTTATATGCTACGACTTAATTTTTCTCATTTCGTTTTCACACAAATATCCATTTATATCCTACTGGCTTTACATATTTAGGTGTTTGGACTATAGGTCCAAAAACCTCACGTTTAGAAAGTGAATTTAATTTTGCTTGAATTGCGTCTTTCCATTTTGGCCAATCTTTTCTATTTCTACATTCCTCAATAGATTTAGGCTCAGGATCCTCATTTTCTTTTGCTATTTCAATAGCAACATTATAAGCAAAATTGTTGTCGGCAACTATATTTTTTCGGTTCCATCTTTTTCCTAAAGTAACATAACTTATTGAGATTTCTTCGTTATCACCATTTTCAGGTACCTGAACTGTAATAGCCTGAATTTTCAGTGGTGTCGGAATAGTGATTCGAGATCACTAAATCTGACAAATGAGTAGAAAATATTAATAATTTAGTGAATATAAGTTAAGTGTGAAGTTAGGAAAATTTTTGAAATAGCGAATAGTGTACTAGAAATAAAAATTTAAATTAGAATCCGGAAACGAGATATCGAGAGTTTGAAAATTCTTAAAACGAGCCATAAATATTTTTATAAATATTTATGGAGTGTTAATAAGTTAGTATTAAAGTTTCGTCAAGAAATTTTAAAGTTTTGATAGTTAATTGAATAAAAAGGATTAAATTGTAACAAATGTAAAATTATGGGAAATGATTAAATAGCTTAAATGATAAAAGAAAGAGGGTTTAAAAGGAAAATAGACCCCAGGTCTATTTGGGCTGGACGGCAAGGTGTATGAAATCATCAGGAAAATTGATGAATTAAGGGCAAAATTGGAATATTGCAAAGATTTACTTAATAAACTAGGACAAAAGTGGAATTATCTAGAATTCTCATTATTTTTCTGCATTCTCATCAGCAAAAACACCATAGAAGGGTTTTCTTAAGCTGGTTTTTCATATTTTTACTGCAAGTAAGTTCAATTCTTGATTATTTCTTGAAATTTTTGTGTTTTTATGACTTTTACAACTAGGTCCACTTGTTGAATTCATTAGTTTTTGATTCTATGAAAGAAATTGAAAGTTGATATGAATATGTGCTGGAATTATATGATGATTTAGCATGGAATTAGAGTTTTAAATTGTTTATATGCTGATTTTATTGAAAGAATTGAATAGAAAGTGAATGTTTGGGATCTAAAGGTGAAAAAGTTTGAAGTTAGGGTTTTATGTGGAAATTCTGAATTTAAATAATTGTGAAATAACTTATAATGTTAAGGTAAAGCATTAATTGGGAAGAATTAGCTTCATTGAGGGATTAATTGAGCAAGGACTGAATTGTATGAACTGTGAAATTTGGGGCAAAAATCGAAATCAACATTTGCACAAAAACAGTTTTGGACAGTAGCAGTAGTCTAACTTTGAAAAATCACCATAAATTGTAGAAATCGAATTAGAAGATGAAAAAAAATTGAAATTAAAGCTTATTGAGTCTAATTTCTCATAGAAGAAACGGTGTAAGTAACGGAATTGTAGATGATGAGATATAATAGATTTTGTGAGACAATGTCAGAATGATTTCGGGATCCCCTGTTTTGACTTTGAAAAATCATCAAAAATTGGATAAAAATAATTAGGGGCTTAAATTTATATTTTTAAAATCCTTAATGAGCCTATTTTCAATAGAAACAAACATGGACATCATCCGAATTCTGTACGAAGAGATAATTAATTTTTAGTGAAGAAGGGTCGGAATTGTCAGACAGCAGAACAGGGGTGACTTTAAAGAATAAACTGTACTTATTGGCTAAACCAAAAATTCTAAAAATTTTATGATAAGAATATATATGAGTCTAGTTTCAGATAAAATTAGCGGATCCTAATTTGGAGTTCTGTAGCTAAAGATAAAAATAATCTAGTGACTATGACACCGATGGATAACATTGGAATATACATAAGTAAACAATTAAATTATAGATAATATTACTTATAAGCGGGTTGAAGATGAAATCAATACTGATAAATGAATGATTTTACAATGATAGATCAAGAACCCAAGCAAGTCGAGGAAAAGAAAAAGTAGCTGATTAGTCCCCTGAATTTTCACAAATTTTACAAATCGACCTGTAAGTTCATATGGTTGAAGTTTAATGATTATATGTTAATTTTATGAATTATATAATGTATGATGAAATATATTTATTGATGAATAGAAAATAAAATAACAACCTGAAAATCGAATAAATGATCAAATTGAGTGGAATGTCGGATTTGAGTACTTACGATCGGTGACAAGTGATAAGTGGTAGCCTCACTACACTTATCGATCGATGATAAGTGACAAACGATAAGTGGTAGCTTAGCTACTCTTATCGATCGGTGACAAGTGATAAGTGATAAGTGGTAGCTTTAGCTACACTTATTTGATCGATGACAAGTGATAAATGTGATCGATGTAAGACCGTAAGGGACTATGATTTTAAAAAGTGATAAGTGATCATATGCAAGACCATAGTTATACTATGGCAAAGTGAAAGTGAAGTACTCAATTTTCCTTTACCATTCCCTAATTTGGTTAAAGAATGATATATGACAAATGGGCCCAAAAGAATTAATGGAAATGGATAAGTGGTAGTGAGTTTATATAGGGAACTCACCAATGACTGTGATTGACAGGTGAACTTAATAATTGTGTATATAGTATAAGTGTATAAATATTTGGTAAGATTTATGTTTTATGCCTATGAACTTACTAAGTTTTTATAAGCTTATTTGAGTGTATTCAATGTCTCTTGTAGATTGACGTGGAAGTATACGGAGGATCGGATCAACACAGAGGATCACACTATCCAGATTATCTCCGGTAGCTTTTGTAAATTTCCTTTTTGATTTATATGGCATGTATAAGGCTTGGTGATTATATAAATATTAAGACTTGTTTAATGAATATACATTAAAGTAAAGAATGATGAGTAAGTTAAATAGTATAATTATAATAGAAGTATAATTTTGTATTAAATTGATTGAAATGAATTGGTTGGTTGGATTGGTCTCGGTTTAAAAATTGCAGGAAGGTTAGATATTTATAAAGGGTTATATTGAGCAAAAAAAAACACTTTGGGATTTTGCGAAAAATTCCTATGGTTTCGATTTAATTCTAGTCTGGTCTCGAAGTATGTTTTGGGCTTTGGAGGCCCATCTAAAGGACACCATAACATGTTTTAGTAAATAAATAGTATTTAACTCGTATTAACGGAAAATTTATTTGGTAAACTCCGGTAATGCCTCCTACCCTATTCCGGCGATGAATACGGGTAAGGGGTGTTACATGAACCTCTTCTGGGGTTTTTTTGATTAGTTATATCTTTGGACTCTTCTGGGGCACTTGCCTCCACAATATTACCATCTTGAATAATTGATCCTTTCCTTTTACGAGGATTTTTATCTTTGGAACCGATTGGCCTTCCACGCTTCAGGCGTGGATTACTTTCTTTTGCACTAACAATTTGCCTTATTGGGATATCAATTCGTATTGGAGCATTTTCAGCTGGTATGTGAGATTTTATAATTCTCTTTAGGTCAGTAAATGAATCTGGCAGTTGATTGGCAATGTTTTGCAAATGTATAATCCTTTGAACTTCTTGTTCACATTGACTTGTACGAGGATCTAATTGAGATAATGATGATCCATTCCATGTAATTTCTTTAACCAGTTGTATTTTCTCTCCCCCTAATGTTGGGAATGTTGTCTCATCAAAATGAAAATCAATAAATCGTGCATAAATAAATCTCCGTTAATGGTTCAACATATTTAATTATAGAAGGAGATTCATAACCAACATATATTCCCAACCTCCTTTGAGGACCCATCTTTGTGCGTTGTGGTGGAGCAATTGGAACATATACTGCACATCCAAAAATTCTAATATGGGAAATATTTGGCTCCTGACCAAAAGCCAATTGTAATGGGGAGTACTTATTATAACTTGTTGGCCTTAAGCGCACAAGTGCTGCTGCATGCAAAATAGCATATCCCTAAGCTGTAACAGGGAGTTTTGTTCTCATAAGCAATGGCCGAGCTATTAGTTGGAGGTGTTTGATAAATGATTCAGCTAAACCATTTTGTGTATGAACATGAGCTACAGGATGTTCAACTTTTATCCCAATTGACATACAACAATCATTAAAAGCTTGAGATGTAAACTCACCAGCATTATCAAGACGAATAGTTTTGATTGCATAATCTGGAAATTGTGCTCTTAATCGAATTATTTGAGCAAGTAGTCTCGTAAACGCCAGGTTGCGAATCGATAATAAGCATACATGTGACCACCTACTAGATGCATCTATTAATACCATAAAATATCTGAATGGTCCATATGGTGGATGAATGGGCCCACATATATCACCTTGAATACGTTCAAAAAATGTTGGAGATTCAATCCCAACTTTAGCTGGTGATGGTCTAATAATCAATTTTCCTTGAGAACAAACGACACAAGATAAATCCTTGAATTCATGAATCTTTTGGTTCTTTAATGGGTGTCCAATTGAATTCTCGATGATTTTTCGCATCATAATAGATCCGGGATGGCCTAATCGGTCATGCCAAATAGTAAAAGTATGAGCTTCTACAAACTTCTGGTTTGTAGTAACATATGATTCAATTGCACTAATATGTGCATAATATAAACCTGATGAAAAAGCAGGTAGCCTTTCCAAAATATATTTCTTTCCACATTCAACATTTGTAATATATAGGTATTCAACATTTTCTCATTCATAGTCTCAATATGATATCCATTAAGACGAATATCTTTAAAACTTAATAAATTTCTTTGAGATTTGGTGGAATATAAAGCATCATTAATGATAAATTTTGTACCTTTAGGTAATAATATAATAGCTCTTCCAGAGCCTTCAATAAGTTTTGAACTACCCGATATTGTATTAACATGGGCATTACTCATTGTCAAATGAGAAAAATATTTTTTATCTTTGAGTATCGTATGTGTTGTAGCACTATCTGCAAGACACATGTCTTCATTGATTTTGGGTCTATCGAAATTTTGTTGAATATTCATATTCTTCATAAAAACAAACAAAATATAATATGAGAAACATTACAAATATTTATTAAATATATCAATTATTTTTTTATGCAAGAAAATAAAATATACTTAAAAAAATGTCAAAATAACATCAATTTTTCTAATGATTCTCAAAGAAATTTGCCACATCTAGATGAGTTATATTATTAAGGTCATTAAATTTATCATCCTTGTAGGCATGGTCAGTTTTATTATTATAGTGAATATCTTCATCTTTTGCCTCTATTTCATCATTTTGGGATATAAAATTTGTCTCCATATGCTTTCCCTTCCTTTTAATGGATGCTTGATAAAGTTTCACTAAATGCTCAGACGTACGACAGGTACGTGACCAATGCCCTTTCATACCACATCGGTAGCATATATTCTCAACAATCTTTGAAGGATTATTTTGACCACTTCTTTCTTGTCTTTCATTGTTATTATTTTTCTGGTGGTTAGAAGTATCATTGTTATGACCACCATGATAACGATTACTAATACATCCTCGACCACGTCCCCCACTACGTCCACGACCTCGGCCGCGACTTCTATATTTTCTATTTTCATAATATTGTGTACTACTAAATTCACTTCAGAGAATGGTGCAGAACCAGTGGGACGAATTCCATGATTTTTCATCAATAGCTCATTATTTTGCTCAGCCACCAAAAGGCATGAAATCAATTCAGAATACCTTTTAAAACTTTTTTCACGGTATTGCTGCTGCAGGAGCACATTAGTAGCGTGAAAGGTTGAAAATGTTTTCTCTAACAAGTCCTCATCAGTTATGTTTTCTCCGCATAATTTTAGTTGAGAACTAATTTTGAAAAGTTCTGAATTGTATTCACTTATAGTCTTAAAATCTTGCAATCGTAAGTGCATCCAATCATAACGAGCTTTAGGGAGTATCACAGTTTTCTGATGGTCAAATCGTTCTTTCAAATTTTTCCACAACTCAAGAGGGTCTTTCACAGTGAGATATTCCACTTTTAATCCTTCATGCAGATGATGATGAATGAAAATCATTGCTTTTGCCTTGTCTTGATTAGATGCTTCTTTATCTGCTAATATAGTATTTCCTAGACCTTTAGCATCTAGGTGAATTTCAGCATCTAACACCCATGACAAATAGTTCTTGCCTGAGATGTCTAAAGTCGCAAATTCAAGTTTGGCAAGATTTGACATTATAATCACTTGAATCAAAATAATAAAAAAATATTAGTAAATTAATAAGTATTCTCAATCGTAAAATAATTCAATTATATATACCAAATTTGCTAAATAATAATATGTATGTCAAATATTGGCATAAAGAGGAATAGTCATGATAATAACTTAACACAAATTAAATTAATTGAAATTTCTTTTAATAAAAAAATGTATATATAATTATCATTATTAGATTTTAGTTGTAAAAATAAATATGCAAATGTTACCCAAAGCAAATATTTCATCTAGAAAATAAAATAAAAGAATTATGAAAATATTATACCGTATATAGTTTAACGGGAGTTATACGGGCAAATTATAAAAAGTCGAAATGACGTAAACTTCACTATGAATTAAGTAGAAGCTCGTGCTGATAACGTGTTATAGAAAAATTAATAAAACAATAAATAAAGAGGATGAAAATACGAGAGAATTTCATTATTTTATTTTCACTTACAAGGTGCTATTTATAAGCTCCTTTACATTCAATTAATAAAGGTATTACATTGAATGAATTAAAGTTTCTTAATTACTCTATTTAATAATCTCTTGATTATAAATTAAGTAAATAGTTTTATCTCATTACTTTAATATGCTTAAAGGGGTTATGATATCCATTTAATTTACAACAAGAATAATCTAGTAATTTCGTTTTGGTAAAATTTAAATGCGTTTGTTACATGTGTTTTCAATCAAAATTGATGTTAATTAGATTAAATTACTTTTATTTAATTTCAAACTTTTATAATATAAAAAAATGATTTAATCGGAATTGGTTTAGCCTATTTTTAAATTGGATTGAAGTAAGATGAGTTGTTGAATCCCAATAAATGCCAAAAGAGAAGTTAGCTTTGTGCTTTAAACAAACCAACCAAAGTTGTCTTTTAAAAAATGATAAATTTATCAAATATCTTCAATTTAAAAAAAAAAAAACAACTTAGAATAAAGTATATTGTCTTAACTTTACAAATTAGAGAGTCAAACAAGTTGGCCACAAAAAGCTTATATTCCTTTCATAGTTTACAAACCCAAAACTTTAAAATTAAAAAAAAAAATTGAAATAAAATATCTCAATTAACAGAAAATAATTTACTCGTGTTTTTTTATTTTTTGAAAATTGGCTTTCCTTTGGAATTTCTCAAGTTTAACGTTAAAGGAGCTTTCTCGGAGGCACACGGTTTGGCTGGGATTGGTGATGTTTAGAATGCAATGTATCACTTTACCTTTACGTATTAAAGGAGTAAAACCTTTATTTAACTCATCGGTAAGCTATTACTTAGTTGTAAAAAATGAAAATTGATGATTGAATTATTTGAAATTTTTTATTTGAGTCATTGAATTATTTAAAAGTTTTTATTTAGGTCATTAAATTGTTAATTATATTTTTAAAGAAAATCCAGATGGTGACCTTCAAGCGACGATTTGATGATCGATATGATGGATCAATATCTATCGACGAGTAGAAAAATATAACTTAGATCCAAATAAATTTGACAATCAATGTTTAAAATAGGAGAAGAAAACTGTTTAAATTTTGATTCGCAAATTACCGATGTTCAAAACTGTTTCATGAAAAAAAATTGAACTATAAATGAAAAGAAGAATGAAAACTTTTGATTGGTGCAACTGGTGTGAATAAAAGAGGCCATACAACAATAAGTTTACAACTCGAAGACTTAAATTAAAACTTTTAAATAATTTAGTGACTATTTTATATTTTTTTATATTAAGTGATCAAAACGTAAATTTATTTAATTTAGTGACTTTGGGTATAGTTTATTTTTTTAATTTATTTACATTAATATTAAAAGTGCAAAAATATGACATGCATATTCAGATTATAAATTATTGGAATAAAGGAAAACAATGCATGTGGGTATAATATGGTGACGCAGCCAACAAGGAGGTGTGGTATAGAATCGAGTGTCAGGTACGTAGTAGGGTATGATTGAGTTCAACCAGCCCACTCATAACCTTAAGGGAATTCACTTTAAACCATCAAATTTTGTCACTTCTCAATGGCTGCCATCTCTCAATCATACCTTTATTTTAAGAAATAACATATGCTACTTTTACAAAAAATCATGATTACATTATAAAATCCAATTCAAAGAACAAGTAGTTTTAATGAAATCACATGAAATTCTTCTAAAATAGACCTAATAATATTTAAAAAGATTAACACTTCATCTGTTTTCATGTCTATTTTTCTTTCCATCTTTTGTCTGCTTTCGTTCCTTTGTGATTTTGTTTTTCCTTTCCTTTCCTTTCCTCTCTTTTCAATTTTATTGGTTGAGTTTCTGAGTTCATGTACCATTTCCATGGCCCACGATATGAAGGTCAAGGGGACCGCAGTAGAGATATAGAGGAAGATTTTATTTATGTTGATCCGAAGTCAAACTAGAATGCGGATAAACAAATGATGGAGAATTCTTTGAAGTTCATAAGATGGAGAGGACTCCCTTTCTTTTGTGGTTAAGACACAAAAAGAAATAGAGTACAAGTTAAATTTCAATTTTTCCCAGGCATAGGGATTTTTTTCTTGATTAATATGATCTATTTTTTTTTAAATTTTAAGCAGTGTGTACATATTTGATTTAATAAAGTAGAGATTATTTGCTATCCATACATTACAAATAAGAGGATGATTTCTAAAAATTACAATACTATTATTAAAAGTCGCATTCAAACTGTCTTTAAATAAACATACAATTAAAATTAAATTTTTTTTTTAAATTAAGTTCATAAAAAACGTCTTTCAATAATCTTCTTAAAATTATCAAAATAAATATGTAAATTTTCTACTATTTTAGCTGCAACACTTGTCTTATCTTCACCCATAGCGAGAGACTCTTATGTTTAATATCTTTTATTTCCTTAAACCTCTGTGAAGAAACATACACATGATTAATGACTCTAGAATTGATAACTAATGACTTTAGTAAATATTGCATGGGTCAAGAAGTGATCCTTAGTTGACAGAGGCCAACGGTCGAATGGTGCTTTGAATTCCGACACATGAGATGCATCGAGCAAGTACGGACTTAGTGTTGGGTTCCACCAAGTCTTAAGCAAAGATGCCTTGCATCTTAGACCATAATGTTTGGTGTTCAAGATCATCGATGGAGATGATACTTCAGACCTATTGCAGGCATAAGTGCCAAATGTACTATGAGAGTGGGTGCCCTCACTTAAGTGATTGGATGTGAATAGCTTAGTGACGCTGGACCAAGCATGAGGCCTTTGAAACAAGGCATTGATGAGAACTAAGATAGTCCTCACAAAAAAAAGGACATGCTAAAGGTTGATCATGACTAAAGTAGTCATGGTGCCGCATGGAATTGTGTTGTTTCAGGTTAAGGAACGGACGGTCTGTGACATTAAGCCTGCAATTGGCATGTTTTAAAGCTAGGTTCTTTATTCAATTTCCATGAAATACCTATGTAATTATCTATCTTTTAGAAGTTTTCTAATTACATAATCTCTTTGGTGTCGATTACGTTTCTGTGTTGGTTGTTTATGTAAACTTTGTTATTTGCTCTTTTTTGTTGTTGGCTATCTAATTTGATTTTTTAAAAGACTATAGTGGAGATGGATGCAATAATGTTCAAGGCCCTTTGCCTCCTATTCTTACTAAAAATAAAGAATTAATAAAACATAACTATGAAAAATTTGTATATTTAATGAATTATTATGTTTGCTATAAAAATTGTGATTACATGTGTTTAAAAAATTAATTAAGTAGTAAAAAGTTTGATTTATTGTATTTATTATTAAAAGTTTTATTGATGTATCAATATATGATTTATTATGAGTTTCAAGTTGTGACCTATTAATCGGTGTTCATCTATTCTAGGAATAATTTGAGTTTAAATGATTGTTGTAAAATATATATGTATATATATATATATATATTGTATACATGTTTAAACTTTAGAGATGATATTATTTGAAGGTGCAAACACGAACTTCAAACATAAATTTTAAAATGCACATGAAAGATATAAAAAATAAACCTATGATTTTGTTATACCCTATTACTGCAAGACACATGGTAGGCTGTCGAACAGGCCACGACTAACCTTTCTTGGATCCATCACTGGCAAGCTTGTGGATGGTCTACAACTTACCCCTAGCAAGGCACCCCTCTTTGGTCATTGGTGCTTAATCGTTTCTATAGCCTCAATAACAGGGATTTAAGAGCAAGGCAACCTACAACACAAGTAAGACCATGTTGTGCATACCATGGTGACAATTGACCTATAACAGTAGTGCTCGTTGGGCACCTAAACTCTGACTATTGAATCCAACCAGCCCGCGTAGCCATTTGAACCACTGTACGATCCGTCACATAACACTAAAAGACAAATAATGGCCCACTATATAATCTGATGTCCACAAGGGAACAATGATTCTCTTTTTCCTCCTTCCTCTCCTAATCCCTGAGCCTTCTTCCTCCCTCCTTCCTCCTCCCAGCATTTTCCTCATTGTCGGTTCTTAGTTGTACACAAGTGAACCAGATATTGCACTTCCTAAAGGTGTTGGAACAATTAACCAAACTGAATTAATATTAATCAAATTTTTTAATTTTTTAACCGTTAACCGAATTAAATTTTTTTCAAAAAAAATTAATAGAACAGAAATATTTCAGTTAATTCGATCGATTAATTGAATTAACCAAAATTTATATGTTTTTTTGTTAAAACAAGTATAAAACATATCAAAATAAATAAATTGATAATATTCATTTGACTAAATTAAAACTACATATAATTTGTATTATTAATTATGAAGTTCGGTTAATTCGGATAATTGACTTAATTACTTGATTTCGAACCGAATTAACTGATAATCGAATTTCTAGAAAATCATTAACTAGCCTTCGACTGAACGAAAGAAATCGTTTCGATCAGTTAATTTGATTTTAACCGAAATTTGAACAGCACTACACTTCCCTTCCTCCTCTCTTTTGTATATAAAATTATATAATGATAATACAAAATATTGATTTTTTTTTCACATTTAATTTAAAAATATAAATTGATAAGAAAATAGAAATACTGTATCAAGTGACTTTGATTTGTTGGTGAAGTGATTTTAAAGTCAAATGGTGATCTTAAGAAACCCATTTCAATTGATTTCCCCTTTTCTGAAATCCATCCATTTTTAGTGCTGAAAATAGAAAAATTATCGTGACCCCAATCTTTCATTAACAGTCAGATTCTGATTTAAAGTTTTTCTCTATTAGTAACTTGACAAAGCAAAGAGAAAAATATGGAATAAAACATTCACGTTTTGTCACATGCACTAACTGCAAACTGCAAACATTCATTTTTTTGGTAAGGCAGTTTGGGCAACCTCTACAACCCAAAAAGGGAGGGATTTCGAAACTTTGGATTATGGTGGGAAGGTATTATTTCTCTGTTTCCGGATTTTGTAATGTTGTTTTTGTTCAAAAGTGTTGTAAATGAGTCGTGTGGGAAGTTCAAAATGAGTTGGTTTTTAATAACGAGGGTGGGAATCCTATTAAGGTTTGCTACTAATGATCCTAGGATTCAAATTTTATTAAAGTCAACTGTAATGTCTCAGTATTGCGATTGTTTGCAGCAATGGGGAAAGACAAGTTGTTGAGGGATGCTGGGTTTGTTGACTTGTCCCAGTCGTTTGCAATACGTAAGGCTTCGACTTAATGCCAAAGGTGTTATTAAAACATCAGATGGCTTAATGTGATTGTGTAAACTGATCAGTCAATTGATTCTTTAATAAATAAAAAATGATAAGAAGTCAAAATGGCAGAAATTAACCCAATAGAAAAAAAAATACAAATAAGTTGAAATTATATCATTATTTTAGATATAATTATATATAACATCTTAAAGAAAAATACAAAATGGCAAAATTCTACAGTTTCAGTGTAGATTATACTTTCTTTTATAGCCATTAAACAGAACAAGGAGAAGAACATGGAGATTAACAGAGGACCCAACATTTGTTTGTTGATTACATTATAGAACAAGCATTAGGGTTCTCATCACTGAAGTACTGTGGAGGATAAGCATAGAACTCAGTGGCATACCTTAGTGGGTAATAATCGAATTCATTTTTCTTCAGCTCCACCGCCACTCTAGTCTCTTCCACCCCACCTTCCGCCGCTTCTCCTCCTCCTCCAGCGGCCACATTTGCTTCTCCTCCTTCACCACCACCACTTCCTTTATTGTCTTTACCCTTGTCATCTCCACCGCCAGAAGAGGAGTCTTTCTTGTCTTTTTCACCACTACTCTCTTCATTTTTCTTCTCTTCTTTGCCTCCATCTTTGGGTTTTTCTTCTTCCTTTTTATCCGGCGGCGGCGGCGGTTCTTGTTTCACTATCACTGCATGCTTCCCGGTTCTTTTGTAAACGTATTCAATCAGTTTTGGTGGACTAAACACTCCTTTCACTATCACCTCTGAGCTCTTTAGATCTGGTTCAGCTGATTCCACCCCTGAGTGAATTTTTCAACTTTTATTAATTATATAAATTTGGGGTCGATTGAATTTAATAAACAAATGAAATGGGGTCAAATGAAAGTTGAAAAAAAAAATCAAAGATTCAAAGTTAAAAAAGACAATACTATATATTTATTTATAAAATTGGCTCCCAAATCAGACCGTTAATACATGAAAAGAAGAAGAAACGAACCTTTCATTCTTTGAATACGTTTCTTAATTCCTTGAGCACAAGCTTCACAATGCATGTGAACCTTTAACACCACCATGATTACTTGAGGCTGTGCCAAAAATCAAAACCCCAAACTTTATTAGTGCCAAAAATGGTGAAAAAAATGAATCTTTTTAGTATTAGGGGGAAAGAGTAAAGACCTCTTCTTTCTTTTCATCAGATTTAGGCTTTTCGTTTTCCTCTGGTTTTTTATCCTCCGCCGTAGGCGGTGGTTTAGGGATAGGTGAAAGAAGCTCAACTTGTTTATGGCTTTTCCTTTGAACTCTCTCTAGAACTTTTAAAGGATCAGCTTTTTCACCTTTCACCACCACCTTATTACTCTTACAATCCGTCATTACATCTTCCACTCCTACAACACACACTCAAAACAAAATTATCATTAACAAAAACTAAAAATAAAAATAAAAATCAGAACATATCATAGAAGTTGATTTTGTTCCTACCTTGAAACCCTTTGAGACAACGACGAACTTTACGAGCACAGCCTTCACAATGCATGTAAACTTTCAATACAATCTCTTGTGGAGGTGGTGGTGGTGGTGGAGTGGTTTCTTCTTTAGTTTCTTTCTTTTCTTCACTTTTCTTTCCATCATCTTCAACCTTTTTCTCTTCCATTTTTTTCTCTTCAACTGGTTTTTTCTCTTCCTATATGAAACAAAAAAACATCTTACTGTCATATAAAGCTAAAAAAGAAAAGCAAAAAGCAAAGTGAAGAAATGGTATATTTTATGAGATGATTACCTCCCCCATTAGATTACTGAGTCTGGGTTTTTACTTCAAAGTACAAAGACTTTGACGGTTCTGATAAAAATAAAAGCTTTTTATCAAGGAACTTCGCTTTCTTGGCTACTCTCTGGTGTTTTCTCTCTGGAGAGACTTTGCTTTTGCTTTTTGTTTCTTTTTTTTTTCTTTAAATTTATTTTCCCTTCTTTTCTCTCTGTAAAGGTCTAATGGAGAAATGCTAATGGAGAAATCTTAAACTAAATGAGTTCCCCCATGACCCTTAGATCTAGTGAAGGTAAGTGCATTTTATTATCATCAGCATCATCATCGTGATCAACATCATAATCATCATTATTAGACTTGTCAATTTCACACCCGATTTTATTTTCTTTTGGGTTAAAGTGCATGGAGTCATAGATTATATTTTATAATTTTTAATGACGAAATTACTTCATTTGCATAGTAAAATAATTTTTTTTATGAAAATGTTTATTCATTCCTACTATTAAAACTAATATGGTTAATAAAATAATTAAATAATTACATATGGTATGTTAAGTATATCTTATTCTACATATAATGATCGCTTTTAATAATAGAATTGTATGTAATTTTTAATTAAAAGACCGGTTTGCTCTTTGATATGATTACATGGGCTAATTTATCTTTTTCTTAATAGAGGAGGCAAAATACAATCTGACTTTACAAGAGCTTTTGTAGTACTTTTATCTTTTCTTTCGGTATAATTAGTGTTCACGAAAATTATTCTTTCGTACTATTGCGGTGGCTTCTCTTAATAATATAGATTTTAGAATTTCAACTTAATATTTTATCTTTAATAATACAATATGATTTACTATTACATGGTTGTTGTTAGACCTTATTTGATTTTAAATTGTGAATAACTCAAACTATCTAAGTCACACTCTAAAATTATTTAAATAAAAATATCCAAATAAAATTATCTAAACTAAATGACAAACTCGAATAACAAAACTTAAAAATATTACATTAAGAAAAAATAAGTAAGAAAATAATACAAACTTAAAATAATTTACATTTGAATTATTCAAAATTTAAAAGGTATAATGTTAAATTTAGCCCTTAACATTTATATCTTTTGTTAATTTGACCATTATTTTTTTCAACTAAATTTGATCCCAATCTTTTAAAAAGAGTCTTTTTTTTTTTTAAACTGAACCAGTCAATCCATCGGTTTGCCAGTCTGATTGATTCGACAGGATCTAATCGGTTCAAAGCCATTCTCTGGACCGATACCCCGGTTGGTTCCCAATCTAACTGATTTGAATAGCCAATCTTATCAGGTTCAAACATCCTTAGTCAAATTTGACCATAAATCTTTCTAAAATAGCCAAATTGTTGTTTTTTTTTTACCAGAAATACTGACTAAATGTTAAAATTTTAAACTTGACAGCCTATATGACATAAAAATAGTACAATGTTATCATGAAATACACATGGATTATCACATTGGTTGTCATACCAACATCATTAAAAAGTGAATATTTTAATTAATATTTTCATTAAAAAATAATTTAACTTTTTAAAAATGTTATTGACCAAATTAATTGAAAAAACAACTAAATTAATTAAAAAATAAATTTAAACTTAATTCAATGATGAATGTGGTTTGGTAAAAAAAAAAAAGTCATAAATTCTTTGGCAGTAACCGAACCAAAATTGGGCAATAAAATAAATGTATGGACATTATTACAGAATTATTTTATGTGTGTTGTAATAAATACTTTCAGTTTGATACATTAAATTTTCCTCCTAATTTTTACATTATTTCAGTGATTTATTGATCAGAATAATTTCAAGGACCCAAATTCAAGATCTTGACCGAATAATTTAGTTTTGGTTTTATAGTTTTATATGATTGAATCATAATTATACTGTTATAATTGAAAATTGTAGTTACTAATAAAAATATTTACATTAAATATAAATATTATGCATAAGGTTAAAAATAATTCAAATAACAGATTGGTGTAAATACTCCTATGGTCTCTGTCAATTTTGAAAATGAGTAAATTGATCTCTTTCAACAAAATTACAAAACATTCTTTTAAAATTGATCTCTCTTTCAACAAAATTACAAAACATTCAAAAGAATTTTTATGATTCAGAATATTTATAAAAATTCCAAAATTTATATTTTAGAGAATTATAAAATTTAAAAAGAAATTTTAAAGAATATATAAAGAAAGTTAAAATTTTAAAATTTTTCTAAAATAATAATTATGAAACCTAAATAAGTTAATTAATGGTTCAAATTTATCATACTAAAGTATGTTATTTTTTATTATTTTGCTTTGAAAAAGTTTTAAGATATATATGCTTTTAAATTTATGTACTCTAACATAGAATTAGTTATCTTGTAATAAGATTTTATGTTTAGGTTTTAGTTTAACTTGAATAATTTCACTCGATTCAATTTGACTAGACTTGAATTTTATTTCACTCAACTCAATTAAATAAAAGAAATTTTAAATCGAGTTAGGATGATAAAATATGAATCAACATGTAATACCCCATACCCGTACCTGAGACCGGGATAGGATACGAGGCATTACCGAAATTTTCAGAATAATTTCAATTAATTTATATTATTTAGTATTCATTTTCATGTTTCATGTAACATCTTTTTCATATATTCAATTCAAAATATCATATAAATACGATACAATACTTAAATTTTCATATTTATATGCTCATTCTGGGTATCCGAACCTACCTGACTAAATTGCAGAAATACCAAGATTTAGGGACATATTGGTAATTTACTATTTTCCCAAATTTCACCCAATCTTAAATTGATAATTTCATTAAATTTATTAATTTAGATAATAAAACAATTTATTCCCTTCAATTTGGTCATTTTTGACATTTTTACAAAATTACCCCTAAAGTTTTACTTTTATTCAATTTAGTCCATGATCTTAGAACATGCAAATTAGCCATGCTAACTGAATATTCATATATATTTTTCCTCCTCCTCCTCTCCATTCCACATCCTTAATGTATATAACATTCTTGTAAGTACGATTTCACAATTTACTTATTAATGCTTACATCAATCTGTTCACACGAGTCATAGTCACTCATTATTTATAATTCGAGCTACAGAGCTCAAAATTAAGATCCGTAAATTTTCCATAAAACTAGACTCACATATCATTCCACCATAAAATTTTAAGAATTTTTGGTTTAGCCAATTAGTACAGTTTATTCATTTAAGTTTCCCCTGTTTCACTATCCAACAATTCTGACCTCTCTTCACTAAAAATTAATTATATCACAGTACAAAACTTGGATAATGTTCCCATTGATTTCTATTGAAAATAGACTCATTAAGGATTATAAGCATATAAATTTGAGATTCTAATTAATTTTATCCAATTTTTGGTGATTTTCCAAAGTCAAAACAGGGGAACCCGAATTCATTCTAACATTGTCTCACAAAATTCATTATATCTCATAATTTACAAACCCATTGCTTACACTGTTTCTTCTATGAAAAACTAGACTCAATAAGCTTTAATTTCATATTTTATTCATCTTCTAATTCAATTTCTAAAATTTATGGTGATTTTTCAAAGTTAGTCTACTTCTGCTGTCCAATATTGTTTTAGTTCAAGATGTTTATTACCATTTTTCCTCTAAATTTCAAAGGTCATACAATTCAGTCCTTGCTCAATTAGCCCATCTATTAAGCTAATTTTTCTCAATTAACATTTTATTCCATCATTCTAAACTATTACAAAATCTTTGAAAATCAGAATTTTAACACTAAACCTTAATTCACAACTCTTTCACAATTAGGTCCTAAAATCAATATCTATTGAAATTACTTGATAAAATCATCAAACAACAAAATCAAAGCTTAAAATTCATTTTATTTCATCATAAAAAGCTAACACTTATCAATGATAGCTTTTAATTTTGTTCATAAAATCAAAAACTAATGAATTAAACACTTGGACCTAATTATAAAAGTCACAAAAACATAAAAATCTCAAAGAAAAGGGTAAGAATTGAACTCACATATGTCAAAGTATGAAAAACCAGCAGCTTTCAGACCTCCCATAGCGTTTTTGCTGAAGAAAAATGATGATATCTCTAGATTTTTCAAATTTGTCTTGTTTTATATGTTTAATTTGCAAAATTTCCCATTTTGCCCTTGTTTCTCCTTGTCTTTTTTGCTGATTTGCTTTCCCAACCTTCCAGCCCATACAATTTGAGTCCAATTGCCTTTTAAATCCCTCCTTTTTAATCACTTAAATTATTTAATCACAATTTAATAAATTTCGCACTATTTTCAATTTAGTCCTTTTTAATTAATTGACTAACCAAACGTTAAAATTTTCTAACAAAACTTTAATACTAACTTAATAACACTCCATAAATATTTATAAAAATATTTATGGCTCAGTTTATAAATCTGAGGTCTCGATACCTCGTTTTCAACCAAATTTACCTGATTAATTCTTTTAAAATCGCAAAATTCACTAATTAAAAATAATTCTTTTAAGTTCGCGCTTGGCCTATAATTATTATTTGTTAAAATTTCTAAACTTACTCGTCGGATTTAGTGATCTCGAATCACTGTTTCCGACACCACTGAAAAATTTGGCTGTTACACAACAACTCGATTAATTCAAAATTTTATCACTTGATTCGATCAAACACTCACCCCTAATGTTGAGTACATGTTTGAGAGTATGTGTTATAGAGTGTTAGATATGCTTGAAATAGTTATTTAAACTTGTTTATAATCTTCCATTATGTATGGAGATTATTTGGTAATATTTTGAACTAAACTAAGTAAGTTTTGGGATCATTTTTCAATTTTGGTGAACTTCTATCAGTACAAGTAGTCATGTATTGGTACAAGTAAGTTAGTAGCAAAAAATGAATAGTAGCAGAGACTTCTAGCGGTAGAAGTATGTCGGGTTTTTTACCCTAATATTATAAAAAAAAAATTTATACACCAAAATGAGTTGTCAGCCAGATTAATTACGAAAATGGTATACTTTTTGGGGTTGTGCCTACTGACAGCACAACCCATTATTTTATTATTAAATTTATTTTTTTTGTTTTAAAAATTATTATTATATTATTTTAATATTTATATTAATATATAGATAAAAATGAGTTTTTTACGGATAAAAAATACCAAAGCAGGTCAAGCTCATTAGGTAGGCACGACTAGTCGTGCACGATAGGTAAACACAACACCCTGCACATTTCCTTTTCTTTCTTTGCATTTTACAAAAATTGGTCTTATATCACTTTTGGTCCCTCTACTAGGCCTAAAATTAAAATTCAATCTTTATACTTGAATATCTACAATAATATTTGGTTCTATTTTTATAATTTTTTCCAAATAATTAACATTGTTAATTACTCGATAAAATTTTGACGTGTTTTTTAAACAAAAATTAGTTTAACAAAACAATGATATGTTAAGTTGGAATAAGTTTTAAATAATAAAATTTCTAACAAAATTGTATTAAAATTTTTGTTAATTACTCGATAAAATTTTGGCGTGTTTTTTAAATAAAATATTAGTTTAACAAAACAATGATATGTTAAGTTGGAATACATTTTGTTAGAAATTTTATTATTTAAAACTTATTACGATTTAACATATCATTGTTTTGTTAAACTAATATTTTGTTTAAAAAACACGTTAAAAACTTTAATGAGTAATTAACAATATTAATTATTTGGAAAAAATTATAAAAATAGGACCAATATTATTGTAGAAATTCAAGTATAAAGATTGAATTTTAATTTTAGGCCTAGTAGAGGGACCAAAAGTGATATAAGACCAATTTTTGTAAAATGCAAATAAAGAAAAGGAAATGTGTAGTGTTGTGCTCACTGTTAGGCACGACTAGTCGTGCCTACCGACAGCTCGATTGCTTCGGGTATCTTTAATCCGTATAAAATCCGTATTTTTATCCATATATTAATATAAATATTAAAAATAATATAATAATAATTTTTTAAAACAAAAAAAAATTAATAATAAAATAATAGGTTGTGCCTATCAAGTAGGCACGACCCCATCTGGCTGACAACCCATTTTGGTGTATAATTTTTTTTTTTTTATAATATTGAGGTAAAAAATCCAAGTATGTCAAAACAGGGTCCCTCCCCTATTTGACTTATTTTGACGCTTAGAGACCTAATTTTGATCCCAAATATCTTTGAAAACCTAGAATTTGATTAAAAATGTTTTAATTGATTTGAATTTGATTTTAATCAATAAGAATGTTTTGTAAATAATGATAAAAGCAAAACTTTGTGTTTGATATTGAATGAAAACTAATTCTAGTTGATTTGATTAATAACCTTGACTTGTTTTCAAGTAGTTCTAAAGTGTTTGAATGTTGAACTTGTCTATTTTGAATTAAATAGTTTGTTTAATATGACAAATGCTTGATGTTTGAGTTGAGTTTAAAAGAAAAGTTAACCCTAATTGTTTTGACAATGAATATAGTATTTTTCATTCAGACCCAACGATGGGATCAGTGTAGAGTACTACATGACCAGATGTGATTAAAAGGTTTGGATGTGATTTTACTTTAAATTGAAGGAGGCCTTGGATGTACCAGGATTTGACATGAATTTGCCTTGGGCAGGTTTCATTGGGATTTGATAGTAGTTACATGGCTTCCAAGCTGGGTGAGCTCTTGGGTGGGTGAATCCTTTTGTTGGGATAGTTATTTTTGCAATCCGCTTTTGATTGAGGTAAAGATAATTTTCAGGAGAAGGTGATTTGAATATGCTAAAAATCCTTTTTCATGGACTGCAATGAAAAACACTTATATTTATTTAATATATTGTATTACAACAAAATCTTCAGATACAATGAAAGAATTTGTATGTTAAAATTAAAATGGCATAGATTTAATATATGAATAAAAGCATGACCTTAAACATTACAGAGATGGAAACCATAAATTCTAACGTCTTTGGAAATTAAAGACCTTAATGGACACAGTAAAGATGGATGCAAACAAAACAGTGAAACCAAGAATTACGGCAACGACAACTCCCAGGAATTCATGTCTGAAACCATATCGACTTCTCAAATATTGTTCCACTGTTTGACCAATGAAGTCTCCATCTTCTAGGGGTGTTTCCACGTCTCCAAATTGTGAAACAAACAATCCGTACAAGGTCCATGCTACTGGACAAACCCAATAGTACCATCGCCACCATACAGGCATGCTCTGCAAAATTCAACAGGTTAAACTTTTAAAAAATCTATATGAACTTGAAAATTGGAGAATCACATGATGAAAAGAGAAAAAAAAAAAGAAAAAAGCTTACCGGTCGTGGGATGATGAACCCTGAAAAGAGGTTCCATAGTCCGTAGAATGCAGCAGAAACAATCGATGCAATGTGGTAGTTTGGCGTAACAGCAACAGCCATCATGCCATAGAAGGTGAAGTATAATAAGGTAAAGTACATGAAGAAGAGATACCAAAAGAACTTTGCAGCAGTCCATTCGAATCCAATCATTGCATATACTAAGATGCCATACGAAGCAGCTTGAATAAAAATGTAAGGCATCTCAATAATAACCTGCAATTTACAAAAATGGAAGCTTGTGTAACTTTCTTAACTGTTTCGAAACTTTTACAAGTTTTCCAAATTACGGAAATTTACCTGCGAAATGGCATATGGCATGGCAGAATACATTCCAGCAGCTCTTTCTCGATAAAAGACCGTTCTTTCAACAGCAACAACAGGCTGCACAGATGAAGCATTTTGGATACCAAGGAAAAGAACAGCAGCATACATTGAACCCATAGCATTGGTCAGATCTTGTCCTTTATTCCTGTAATTCCAGAATGTGACAGTTAGATATATCAAGATGATCGAAACCAACATTGAAGCATCTACTTTTGTGGTTTTGACTTGTAGCTTACATTTTCGAGCCAAGGTCCCAGAACATTGTCCCAAACACCAATGCTATTACAGTTGTAAAAAGAAATCGAACAGCGGTATATGGCGGGTTGCGCCAATATGACCAGTGTTGCTTCCATAAGCATGCTGCACACTGAATCAAGAATGACTGAGAGTACTGAGTTGGAAAATAGAGTTCCTTTGATCCAGCAGCAGGCTTGCTTAAATCTTCAATAAGAGCTTTGTTTCTCCTGAACAATGATATACATTAGTATCAAATTTGAGTTAGCTATCTCAGATGTCGATCTCGTGCTGAATTAAAGTAATTAGTTGAATCATCGTATAAATTTTTGTTGCAAGGTCAAGTATGAGTATCTTATCATTACCTGTGTAGATCTGAGTTTTTGTAGATATCGGCGAAATCAACACCTAAAGCTAATTCTTGTGCTGTTGTGGTAACTTCTAACATCCAAGTCGCTGGATTGTATCCTTCTTTAATTTTGCTAACTCCTTGAATTCCCTATAGAAAGATGAATACTATAGTGTTAGATGAATAAATTATATTAAACCATGCAATTTAAGGTCCTTCATTTCATCTTACCTCAAAATACTCAATAAGATGTTTAGAATGGTGTCCTAATGGCCCGACATATATTTCCTCTCCTCCTCGCTTCATAAGGAATAACTGCAATTGCATGTTCTATTTAGATATAAACTCATACAAAGAACCAACAAAAGCACAATAAATTCTTTTTGAATTGAATTTCAAGTCCCTTACCTCATCAAATGCTTCAAATATGTCAATACTTGGCTGATGGATAGTACACACAACTGTTCTTCCAGTGTCTACTGTGTTCCTAACTGTTCTCATAACAATTGCTGCAGCTCTCGCATCAAGCCCTGAAGTTGGCTCATCCATGAAAATGATCGAAGGGTTTGCTACAAGCTCTACTGCAATCGTAAGCCTTTTTCGTTGCTCAGTTGATAAACCATTTACACCAGGTAAACCAACCAGTGCTTGCCTTAACGGATTCAATTCCACGAGTTCCATGACTTCCTCGATGAACATCTATAAAAGTATTAAATTAAGCCATACCAAAATGATCATTTGGAAAAATGGGTTATTTTGTGGGACTCTATCAGTAGGCAATGAAGGGGTGTCAAAACTAAAAACTTATTGACTTCAATTAGTCCTCGGAGTTTGAGATCGAATTGTGTTTATTGGATTATCTTAGTAAAAACCTCTAAACATATATCAAAGAAGATTTAGAGACATGAAATAGCTTAAAGTTTCATGAATGCCAACCTTTCTGGTTTCAGCTTTAACGTCAGCAGATAATCGAAGCCAAGCAGAATACAGCAAAGACTCATACACGGTGACATGAGGAGAGTGAATATCATTTTGTTCACAGTATCCAGATATTCGAGCAAATGTTTCTTGTTTCTTCTGGAAACCAGAAACTGTGATGTTCCCATCTATATAACCACCTGTTTTTCTACCAGCAAGCACATCCATAAGAGTAGTTTTACCCGCACCACTAACACCCATTAAAGCTGTAAGAACGCCTGGTCTAAAAGCCCCACTAACACCCTTCAGTAGCACCAATCTATCTTCAGTAATACCTTGTTGTTTCATTTCCTGAAATGTTCCAAATGAATCGAACAAACTTTTATATCTGTGGACCACATTAACAACAAATAGAATATAATCCAAACGTTGAACATATATGGAATTTATACATGGAACCTTAAGTTACCTGTGGCATATCAACAGAATAAACAACGTTATCAAATGTGAGGCAATGTGGCTCAAATGGAAGAACCATTCCCTTTTTCTTGATAGCAATGGCCCCGACAGTTGCCTCTGTCACAGACGAGGACTTCGATGAGATGCTTCTTTGAACCTCCTCTTGAATCTCTGCATATCAAATGGATTAGTATTCTAAATAATGCCATGTAAACAAAAACCCTAAAAGAAATATAGGCGAGCTATAATACCTAAGTTAGTTACACGATTTGAGCTGCTTTCATTGTTTGTTAACTGAATGCTTCCACCAATTCCATTGGTTTGTTCATTGCTTTCCGTTTGTTCTGATATTACGGCCCTTGAACTCCCAAATGCTGCATAATTATTTGACAAAATGTAAAAGATTAGCTCTCCATTATGAAGAGGATTAAGTTTTAAATAAACAAAGCTATACTCACGTTTTAGATAGGTAAGAGCCACAGTGAAAAAAAAGTTCAACAATATTACGAAACCAGCCAATCCTCCTGCTCCTATCCAATACCATTTTGGTTCATGGAAGAAATCCCTGGACTTCAAAACTTCGATTCCTGCTGGTTCTGTTGAACCCGGAAGAGACTTCAATACAAAAGAAGCTATAATCAGATGATTGCTCTGAGATCAAAGCAAAACTATAAACATTGCAAATTTAAAGTATTACATGACTCCACTGGTTCCCACGGAACTCATTAACCATCAATGCGGATTGTCCATACATCAGAGGAGAAATCCAGTAACCCCATATCCACCAACTCTTTATGTCATCTATGACATTAACAAAAGAAAATGGATTAGAGAAAAAAAGTTAAGTTTGATGTCTAGTGATTTGTCTAAGACTTATCATACCTCGTGCCAAGATAAAGCCACTCAATGCAAAAAGTATGAGCAAAGCAAATGAGCCAAAAGTATTAGCAACAATCATGTTTCTAGCAGATGCTGCGATGAAGCGAAACAACCCCGAAGACATCTGGTTAACGAGAAGGAGTATGAAGTATTGCCTAAATAGCCTGCATTAGACAAGTTGCTTACACATCAATTTTGGATCAAGATTTAATAAGCTACTATATAAATATGTGCACTACTACTTAAGGTTTCATTTGAAACTTTTATTGCCTTTTCATTTGTTTACCTTTCAACATTCGGATCAAATCCGATGACATAATAGGTAAGAAATACCCATATAGCAACTTCTACAAATGTGATTGGAATCTTGAGTATCCATCTTGGTAAAGCATATGTCCATGCAGGAAAGAATAAGAGGTCTCTTTGCTTGAAAAAGACAGGAAGCTTAGCAATGGTCATAGAAATCTCAGGCATTCCATTAAACATGACCATAATCAAGCCAAAAAAAATTGCCCCCATATAGATTCCTCCGTCAACAGTTGAATCTCGGTTCATCTCAGTCCTCAAAAAGAGAGTCATAGAAACTATTGCCATAAATGAAAGCTAGTACAGAAAGAAAAAACAAAAAGGAAGTTAGTCGTTGTCATGTAATATAAACCATAACAATTACAGTGCTAGAATTAATTGTCCTTAGCACTCACCTGCATAAATATGAAGATATAGACAAAAGAATTTCTCTTCATCAACAGAAACTCCCTTAAGATGTTAGCTTTCAGCAACTCCCACTTTCCAACACCATATTTTTTGGTTGTCAAAGCAGCGGGGTGACTCTTTGCTTTCTCAAATGGAGTTCGAAGTTCATCTTCAAGTTGCAATCCAACATGGAAAGATTGGAATGCCTCAGCAAACTCATCGGCCGTGACAAACCTGTAAGGTTGATCTCTACGTGCCCAATATTGCATTTGATCTTTCCTTGACGTAACCTACAATGAAGAAAGTCAGGTAATGTGATAGAAGATGAACTTTGTCCGAATAAAAGAAAGAAAGAAAACCAATGTCGAGACATACTTCTTGCAGGAAGTCCGCAACGCCTTTTCTTTCAGGACATCTGAAGCCCATAGATTCGAAAAAACTCAGAACGTGTTCACGAGGACCCTGATATACTATCCGACCATCGGAAAGGAGAATAATGTCATCGAAAAGGTCATAAGTCTCTGGAGCTGGTTGAAGAAGAGAAATGACTGCAGTTCCATTAAGGATATGAACAGTTTGCTTGAGGGAGTTTACAATCTGGAAAGTTGTAGAGCTGTCCAGACCAGTAGATATCTCATCCATAAAGAGTGCCTTTGCTGGTCCAACCAGCATTTCACCTAATTGCATTGACAGAAATGGATTTCATGATAAAAAATTGAGCCTACTTTGGTAATGGAAAAAATGGTTTAACTGATTTTATCAATTACCTGTTGTGACACGCTTCTTTTGTCCACCAGATATACCCCTTAACATTTCATCTCCTACCATAGTGTCTGCACATACTTCCAGTCCTAAAACCTAAAAATTTCATGCCAAATGAGTTCAGTAAGTATATATATTTATCTTAGTACTTGGATATCTTTTAGATTCCTTTAACATTACCTTTAGAATGTAATCTGTGATAACATTTACTTCCTGACCTTCAGTTGCTGCTGCCTAATATTTTAAAGGTGAAATGAATCAACAACACAAGTTTAATTCTTTCTACAATTCAAACATAAAAATAATATTCATTACTTCTTACCTTCATGAAGACATCAATATCGGGATCAGGTTTAATATTTGCTTGTTTCTCTCTTCTTGACAATTCTGCCAACATATCTGTAAACATCCAAAACAATAAAATTTCATGCTTTGTAGTATAAAAAATGTCAAATAATAAATCAAACAAAACAAACCATAACGATCTCCAACCCCTTGGCATCTTGCAGAAAAGGCCAAAGTTTCCCTCACTGTCATTTCTCCTATATGAAGATCATATTGACTGATATAGGCAGCTGTTCTTTGGGGCACAAATTCATTCATCTCATGCCCATTGTATGTTACTGTCCCAGAACACTGACAGAGAATTTTACTTGATAATTAGAAATAAAATCAAAGACAACATCCAATGCATTGAACCAAAGTGAACTTTTGTAGAGCACCTTGAGAGCACTATCAAGCTTTCCGGCTAAAGCCAACAAGAGAGTGGTTTTCCCAGAACTTGGAGGACCCAAAAGCAATGTCATCCTGAAGAAATAAAACTTGATTAATCTCAAGATACCCAAAATTTAAATTTAATAGTAAAAATTAAATCTTCATGTTACCTGCCAGGTTTAATGATTCCACTGACGTCTTTGAGGATTGTCAGCTTTTTCTTTCTACTAGAAAGAATTCCCATCTCAACCAATAAGCTCTTTAATCACAATACAAATTGAAATGTCAGGAAACAAACATTAAGGTAATGTGTTTCAGTTAATTTTGATCAATATTTGCTTGTAATAATATTTTATTATTTTAAAATTAACTTTTAATGTTTTATAATTACTTTTAAAATTAAACTATAATTATTAAATTAATTCATTAAATCTAATTAATAATTATAAAATTTATATTTGCATATAAATATATTTATATATATGTATTTTAGATATATTTGCATGCATATATATAAATAATATGTAATCTATTAAGAAATTAAAATAGACTATTTATATGTAAAAGAAATTCAAAATGGTATACCAAAACACACCACCAATAGTATTATAGGATATACAATACTTAATTAATACCTTGTGTTTAGAACACGAGAAAAATCTTCTTCTTTTTTATTTATTTATGAATATTGGATTTTAAATTTTTAAATTTTGAAATGAATTTTAAAATTCGCTCTAAATTTTCTTAATTTTGAAATTAAAAACCAAATATAATTTTTATGCCAAAATCTTGAATTCCAAACATATCATAAATGGGAAAAACGTAAATGACCATTTTCCATCCAAGTTGGAACCTACCTCAAATATGTTAGTGACGAAATTAATAACTGTAGGCAAAGCATTGCTTCCTACGTAAGCTTGAGCATCAATATTTAGATGTTGGAATCTGACTTCAATAGTGGGAACTTCGATGCCAACCCTGAGGAATTCCATTGCAAAACATTGGCATCATGTTTAGTTGAATGTAAATTTGTCATTGTAAACATATTTATTGTATATTCTTTAATCACCATTTAATCAACTAAACAAATGTAATACAGTTAGTAATACACATTTTATCCTATTTTATTTTCATAGAATTTTCATTTAATTCTCTCTTTATTTATTATTCAAAAGTCAAAATTTGACTAATTAATTAAGGATGTTGATTATCTTTTAAGATCGTAGAATTCATTCATAATTATATTTACATGATAGTTTAAATAAGTGGGTGTGAATATATAATCTTGAAAATCTATTTTATAAAAAAAAACCTTAATTTCATACCTTTGGATACGATTCTTGAGCTTGAGTAAGAACTTCTCATTATCTTCCTCAGCAACTTTGACCAACCTCTCAAGCAAAGCCTTCCTCTCTTGCCATCCAATATCGAAAACATCGATTTCATTGGCACCACCTTGAGAGCTTGCCAATATACCTTTCCTTAAACGAGCAACAGTGGGTAGTTTCTCAAGTGCAGCCCACTTTAAAGCTTCTTCATCATCTTCATCTCGAGAAGATCTTGAGAAAACTTCGATGCCATTGTTTCTCCATATCGAAGAACTACCAGACCGTATACTTCTCCTTAAACTAGTACTCGCTTTATAAATATCACCCCCCTCCATTACCCAAAACAATATCTCTCGGAGCTCGAAATCAAAGAATAAAAAACGAATGAATAATAATTATATTTAGGGATTTGTTTCTGGTATGAAGTTAAAGGGAGTGTTTGATATTTGGCATATATATAAGGATTACGGGCGACTACAACGCATGGCTGCTGGCGGCCCCTTATTTCTCTTTCAAATGTCAAACTTCAAAATTTTCCAGGTTCTTTCTTTCGCATGGATTGAATTATGGAATATTTTTTGTTTTTCCTTTTCTTTTTAACTGTTAATATGTAATTTTTCCCCGAAATTTGTTTAAAACTCTCTAATTGGTTTCTAAATTTTTTTTTTACTTAATCGGTACTTAAACTTGTATTCTGCCACCTGTGTTGTTGGTACTTCCGCATTAACACTCTTAATTTGTGTCAATGTGGCACTTATGGTAACATTAATAAAAGTTATAAAGTATGCATAATATAATTAAAATGTAAACATTATATTAAGATAAAGTTTTGGTTAAGTGGTAAAGCTAATATTTTGTCAATATAATTAGTGTAGTTTTAGTTTTTCATTGACTTTTTTTAACAAATAAAAAAATTAAAGTATCGTAAAATAAAATAACTTATTTTACTTACAAAAGAATATTTTATAATTTCTCTAATCGAATTAGTATTTTGTTAACTTGTGACACTAACTCAATAGATACTTAAATAATCATATAGATTATTTTTAATATTATTAAAAAACATAAATTACAAAATAATCATAATAATACTAGTCCTTAATATAAGACTTTTCAACTCATCTGTGAAAGAGAAAATCCATAAGACTCCCATGCCACTTTTCTTTTTCTTTGAAATTGAATGGCTTCTAGATAAATCCTTAATTTAAGACTTTTTCAACTCATCTTTATGTGAAAGTGGAAATCCAAGAGACTCCCATGCCACTTTTAATCTATATCAATAATATATATATATTTACAAATTTGAAAACAAAAATCAACTGCAGAAAATATCTTTTATTTTCTATTATATTATTATATTTTCTATTTAAAAATAATTATAATATTCAATTTAAAATTATTAATTAAAAATAAAATAAAATAGAAATTATGATAATTATATATTTAAAATAATTATAGTTTAATAGAAGTTTCTTTGATAAGTGGTTTTGCTAGAATAGGCAACAATGAAATCACTATTTTAGCAAATGACGTACGTGGAGAAGGGTAGTGACATTGATCCACAAGAAGCTCAGCAAGCTCTTGAAAAAACGGAAGCTAACTTGAGGAAAGTTGAAGGCAATAGAGGCAAACAATTGACTCAAATCTAGCTCTTAGAAAGGCTAGGACACGAGTCGAGGCTATCAACGCGATTTCGTAACAAGTTGGTTAATCGAAAGAATTTCCGTAGAAATAGAACTTCCGTTTATATATCCCATTTTGATTCTGTCGATTAAATAGAATCAAATACAATCAAAAGTGGCGAATCAGATTTTGATCTAACAAAAAAAATTGAAAACGGAAATAGAATAGGATGAAAAAGATAGAAAATCAATAAAAGAAGGTAGGTAGAAAAACTTGTTAGACATTGGTATCAATAAACCCTAAACCCTAAACCTATTATTGGATTTAAACCAATGACTCTCGCCGTATGAAAGCAATACTCTAATCGTTGAATTAAATAGGTCATTTATTATCATAAGTGTCGAAACCATTTTTAAGGTTTTGAAAAAATATGGATCGTCTTTTAAAAAACGAAAGTTTGGAGTCGCCACCAATCCTTTTTGTTTAGGTGTGATCGGGTCATCCTGTGATCGATCATTTTAATAAAGCATTTTGGCTTATTAAAACAACGTTTTTGGTCTACGAAAAATTAGAAAACGAATTCGGGAGTCAGTTACGCGCGAGGAAGGATTAGCACCTTTGCAACACCCAAAATTGGTACCGTATTGATAGTTAACGTCCTAATGTTGAAAATTTGAAAAAAAATTTAAAACACAATTCCTTCAAAAATGTTTAGATATCTTGAACTGGATATTGAGATTCTCTCGCTCAGAATGAATAAAATATCACATCCAGCACGATAGGATACAACATTTCGAACCCTCGATACAAGATCATCTCATGATTTCCAAAACTCATGCATTTGAAATTTCAAAAGGATATTTGGCTAGTTGGTCAAACGATAAATCGAAACCCAGCACAATTGGGCACGATTTCTTGAATTTCCAAACACGAAATATTGCCTTTTTCCGAAAACTTTTGAATAATAATATCAAGTGCAAGAGGTGTATTTTTTTACTTTGAAACCATGATATGCGAATGCAATTGCCACGTAAACAAGATCGAATGCACTAATAACACAATTTGTGATGGTCACCTAATATACATTATTTACAAACTAACATGATAATCAAACGACAAATGAATTAGAAGACATATATAACAAATTAAAAACAAAGCAAATCGAATAGAGTGTAAAAATAATTTGAAAATGATAATAAATGAGTTCAAAATAATAATGTGAGAAAAGAATCGAAAATCAATAATATACAAAATGATTTTTAAAAAAAAATATATATGACAAAATCTAGAATAAGTAATGTATATACATATATAAAAAGAAGAATAAATCATATGAAGAAAAGTTCAAAATAAACAATAAATACATTTAAAATAAATAATTTGTATAAGAGTTGAAAATAGATATTATGTAAAAGTCTGAAATAAATCAATAAAATAGAAATTTGTAAAAAAATGAAAATAAAATGAATAAATAAATACAAAAGGGAAAAAATATAATATAATAATAACAATAATAAAAGTTTTAAAATCATATAAGAGGATATAAATAGATGAATAACAACACGATATAAATAAATAAATAAAATGTTAATAACAAGAGTAAAAAACATATATAAGAAAAATAATAATGAAAATAATATTAGTATATAAATAGAAATAGAAATATAATAAAAGTAGAAATATAAATTGATAAATAAAAATTAGATAAATAATAATATTAGAATAAAAAATAAATATAAATAGCAACATAATAATAATAGCAATAATATATTAAATTAGTTAGTTTGATAATAAAATAGTGGAAATAAAAAAAGGATTAAATCGAACCTTAAAGTAAAATTTTGGGGCAAATCAAATATAAATAAAAGGAAATGGACCAATTTGAACGTGCGAATAACAAGGAGGGACCAAAAGGGAAATAATTCCCACCCTCCAAAACGCACAGCTTCAAGGAAGACAAAAATGTAGTCAAAACATATTTTAGGGCCAAAATTAAGAATAATGAAAACTTAATTGCAAAACAATAAAAAAACGGAAGGGCTAAAAGCAATTGGACGAATTTAGAAAAGCAAAGAAATTAAAATGAAATGGACAAAATTCCCACGTAGTTGAAAGAGAAAAGAAAATAAGTCAATTCCAATGGAAATAGGAAAAGAGAGAATAATCCAATTCCAAATTGAAGTAGGAATATCAAAAGTAATCGATCCCCTTTCAAAGAATAAAATACACGTATTTATATACATGAGGTTTATTAAAAATAGCCTAACTAATTTAATAATAAAATAAAGTAAAATAAAATAAAAAAAATAATATATAAATAAATAAAACAAAAATAAAAAACATATCTTCCTATTTTTAGCCTTTTACCAAGTCAACAAATTTTGATAACTCCTTGGTTTTCTCCATCTTTTTGATTTGGCCACAATTTAATGATTGTCTTTCGATTTGGCGCTTTTTGACTGTTTTCGACCGATTGCCCCCTTGGGCTTCGGTTATTATTTTTTGGGGCCCAGGTCAAAATTAGCCTATTACAGCTACCCCTCTTTGCTTATTGTCGTGTAACAAGAATGGAGCAAAGACTATAAAATGGCCAATTTTACCTGGGCCTGCTGAGTCTCAACGCTTCTTTTCTTTCTCTTCAAGTAACCTCGCTTTAACCCACTGCATCTTTAGGGGTATAAAAATTTTCGTTTCGATCTGCTCCACCACTGCTTAGGGAGATATGATCTGTAATCTTTAGCCTGCTCCACTGCTGCTTAAGGAGATAAGGCTCACCGACTTTGATCTGCTCCACTATTGCTTAGGGAGATAAGATTTGCAATCTTTAGTCTATTTCCCTACTGCTTAAGGGGACAAGGCTTGCTGTCTTCAATCTGCTCTACTATTGTTTAGGGATAAGATCTGTATTCTCTAGCCTGTTACCCTATTGCTTAGGGGGTTAAGGCTTGTTGTCTTCGATCTGCTCCACTACTGTTTAGGGGAGATCTGTATTCTCCAGCCTGTTACCCTACTGCTTAGGGGGTTAAGGCTTGCTGTCTTCGATCTGCTCCACTACTATTTAAGGAAGATCTATATTCTCCAACCTGTTACCCTACTGCTTAGGGGGTTAAAGCTTGCTGTCCTCGATCTGCTCCACTATTGTTTAGGGGAGATCTGTATTTTCCAGCCTGTTACCCTACTGCTTAGGGGGTTAAGGCTTGCTGTTTTCGATCTGCTCTACTACTGTTTAGGGGAGATCTGTATTTTCTTGCCTGTTACCCTACTGCTTAGGGGGTTAAGGCTTGGGAATTCACTGATGCCACTGCACTGTCCTCTGAGGAACATGATTTGTAAAATCAGTTTCATGTATCTAGCTTATGCCAAAATAATTAGGATGCTATGATCGAGATGAATCAAATGCTCCTAACTGGATGTGATGCTTATGTCAAATAATTAGGATGCTATGATCGAGATGAATCAAATGCTCCTAACTGGATGTGATGCTTATGTCAAATAATTAGAATGCTATAATCGAAATGAAATCAAATGCTCCTAACTAGATGTGTTATTATATGAATACAGAAATGTCATGAGAATGATTCATTTTTAAAATCTTAAAGTGTCATCACTCGTTATTCATCAGAGTTTTATCACTGTCGTATTATGCTGCCTTCCTGCTCGACTAGCATTTCTAACAGAAACAACCCATTTACTCAACTAGCTTGCCCCACTGTAGTTTCAAAGTCTCTTCTACTGTACCTTCTATGACATAAAGTTTATACTTCCCACTGCAACTTCAGGGGAGTAATCATTTGATTTTTTCTATCCATCCTGCTGCAACTTAGAGGTATAGGATTTGCATCATCTTCAATCAATTTTATCTGTTACACCATTCCCTGGGTGTAATGAACAGATGTATATGCCTGATATCTGTATGAATACAGAATACCATTTTCTTTTTCTCGAGAATAATCCTTTACTCGTTCTTTTTCGGGATTATAACACCAATTTAATTTCCTTTTTGCTCAACAATGTCTTTGACAGAAAACCTAAGGAGATAATTTCAATTTGGGCTTAAATATTTCCAACCCTTAAGCTTGGTGAGTTTTAAACAATAGTCCCGTTTCAAGTTCCTGTATTATTTAGAAACTTCCAGAGTAATATGCGAAACTCCTTTTATAAAAGTATTATTAGTCCACTAATTATTACTTCAATGCAAAATGCTTGAAAAAGATCATAACAACGTACCAGAAACATAGCTCGAAGTAAGTAAGTTAACTAATGATGGCAAAATGCAATTAAGAATGAAATTTATTGGGATGTATCTTGAAAAGAATAAGATAATCAAAGATATCAAATCCAAAAATGGGTAAAATTCAAAACTAGGTGCCCCAAATATCGCAGCTTGAGCTTATTTGTAGCAACTTCTTGAGGACCACTTTGAGCTCAATCTGTGTTTAGGGGATCCGGAGCACTTTGTCGATGCCCCCAGACATAGCATACTTCTTTATTGTTAATTTAGGCATAGCAAGACCACTGTATGCCTTACTTTGGTCCAAATTTAAGCCGCCTTTTTTGGGTTTTCAACTCAAATCCCCTTTGGTCTCAAGGCGCCCTTTGGGGGTTTTCGCCTTAGCCTCTTTTGTTTCTTTTTCTTTTCTTTTTTGTGTTTTTCTTTTTTTTTTGAAACTGCTAACTGTAACTAAATCTGAATTTATCGGATTGGGCAGGTTCCTGCCATCCGTCACGGTCAATATCAATGCTCCTCTAGGAAAGGCTTTCTTTACTACATAAGGTTCTTCCCAATTTGGGATCCACTTTCCTTTAAAGTCTTTTTGTATAGAAATCTTCAATGCTAGGTCCCCATCGTGGAATTCTCTAGGACGAACCTTTCTATCGAAAGCTCGCATCATTTATTTTTGGTATGTTTTGACCATGACGGGTAACTTTTAACCTCTTCTCTTCAATCAAGTTCATTGAATCCTTCTGCTTCATCCAATTCTTGACTCAATCAAAGATTGGAGAGAAGAAATCTCAATTTCAATACCGTTTTTATCTCATAAACCAATGAGCAATGTGTTACCCAACGAGTCCTGATCAACGTTCGATAAGCATAAAGGGTAAATTGTAACTTCTTTATACCAATATTTACAAGTCTCGGTCGCCTTTCACTATGACTTTTGTTTTTTTTTGGGAGGGATTTGATGACTTTGTGACATTGGCATATAAAGTGACCTTCACCCTTCTCATGAAGTAATCAACGACTGCCAAGATGAGTTGATATTTATTAGTCGAGAATATATAACCTGATAACATCCATGCCCCACATAGAGAAAGTATGTAAAGAAATAAATTTTGTCTCCCTAAATGCAGCCCAACTGATACAATCCCCTTCCATGGTGGATCAATAATGCCCAAACCTCATGATTAGTGTGGCTACAGTGAAACCATTACCATATGTCCTTCTGACACCCGTATAGACATTTTTCCATCCACAGGTCCTAGTATCCCAGGTATATCTTGACATGATTATGCGAAAACATCTTTGAATTCATGGAATATACCCAATGATAATTCGCATTGTCTTTGTGGTAATGCAGGCACCGATCTTTACCTCTTGCTTATAATGTCCACTGACCCTTTGTAAAGTAGAATCTATTTTTCATCTTTTTCTACCATCCCTAACAAATAAGGAGATAAGCTACAATCTCTGTCATCTTCAAAGTCCTGAGATCCGCTTAAACACATATCTCACACCAAGAGGGAGTCAGTTACAACGTTGCTCCTGCCGTTGATATTTGGGGACCTATTGCAGGTACAAAGGCATACTTCCAAAGAATAAATTATTCTAAGGATGATTATTTGTATGATATAATCATGAATGAAGCATATTAAAAGACAATCAAAAGAATATATCAAGAGTGAAAGAATATCTACTCAAAAGGATGCATTTTGAGTGAAATAAAGATTTTGAACACAAGCCTATTTCACAAAAGGATTCTTATTGCCCCTAGGCTTAAAGCAATAAGCGCGTTTTGAACATTACTCTAGATCAGCTCTAAAATATAGGGATCTCTTCCACAGTCCCATTATTCAAAACATCCCCAAGTACATAAGGGTTTGGAAACTTTTATTCCCTGATTCCCTCTTCGGATATGTCATTCATATTTTTCAATATTCTTTCTAGGCTTTTGAACTGTTCAAGGCATCGCGACTTTTTTTTACCCACTTCCAAATATCGCATTTACTTCATTGTCAGCACGATTAGGTTCTAAGGAATCATCGAACTTCACAGTTCCCATTTCAATGAACCTTTCGACCAACCTTTTAAAGGTAGTGCAATTTTCAATTGAGTGTCCCGTTATTCCCGCGTGGTACTCGCATTGAGCATTCTCATTATACCATTTTAGAAACGGAGGTTGCACTGGTTCCGAGTAGAGCGAAGACATCACATGCACATCAAAAAAATTCTGATACAATTTCTTATATAACATCGGGATAGGCGTAAACTTTGGCCTCAAGTTGAGTTCCTGCCTTGAAGAGCCTTGATAACTAGTGGTGACAACCATTAGTTGGCTTACATTGACCAATTTAGAAGGCATGCTCACGATATTTACTTCATTTTCCTTGTTTCTCAGGATTGACCTTTTGGCTCTTTCTTCTGTATCTATCTTCCCACTTTTTACCACATTTTTAATCATCTCACCGGACATTACTATATTTGAAAAGCTCAGAGTAGCACTTCCCAACATATGGTTAATGAACGGGGCTTTCAGAGTATTGATGAAAAGCATCATGGTCTCTTTTTCCAGAAGAGGCGGCTGGACTTGTGTTGCTACTCTTCTCTATCTTTGGGCATATTGCCTGAAGCTCTCATTTTGTTTCTTTTCCATATTCTGTAAAGTGATCCTATCAGGAGTTATATCCGTCACATGACTATACTGTTTCACGAAAGCTTGTGCTAGATCCTTTCATGAATTGATCTGGGTACGGCTCAACTGGTTGTACCATTTGGATCCTGCCCCGACTAGACTTTCTTAGAAACAGTGAATCAATAATTGGTCATTATTGACATAGCCTGCCATTCGTCTGCAGAACATGGTGATGTGAGCTTTGGGACAGCTAGTCCCGTTGTACTTCTCAAACTCTGGAGTTTTGAATTTAGGGGTAAGCACTAAGTCTGGTACTAAACTCAAATCTTTAGCATCAATTCACAATAATAGTCAACACTTTCCATCACTTTGAAATTTTCCTCTAACCACTTGCATCGATATTCTAATTGTTTCGAGAGCTCCACCCTTTTCTTTTCTGTTTCTTCATCGAGATCGAAAACAATAGGATTAATTGAATTATTCCTCGGGTTAGAGCCTGAGCTGTCTTGGTAATTCATAGGCGTTGAATCATCGGCCTGAAACTGTTGGGGCCTGATCGTAGCAGATGGCCCTCGTGTATACACCTCAGGTTGTGTCTGAACATTTGTCAAGGTAAAACCTGCAGGGTAGAGAAGCTCCTTATTGTCCTCTCTAGCATTGGTCATGGAACTTTTCCTTTTTTCTAGCCCCTTAGTCAGCAGTTGGGACAACTGATTCATCATATTCCTTTGAGACTCTAGCACTTGGTCTCTCATATCTTGCCGTACCCTCGCCAGTTTCTTCTATATTTGCCTTTGTAACTGGTCTTGCATCTCTCTTTGAAGTTGTTTAAGTCTTTCCAATCTTTGGGCCATATCTTTTGTCTTAGCACGGTTATCGTAATGATACTTGGTTGGTAAGTTTTTATAGGTTTCCAGATTAACTGAAATGATTTCAATTAATTAAGGTTATTTTGTGAAATTTATGCACATGATGCAATGATGCAATGTAATGTAAATGCATGGAATGAATGCAAAAGAAAGAAAAACGTTGATTCTGAATTCAATTCCATTAAATTTTTTTTCTAGAAAATAAATTCCTTTACATAAAACGAATTACATATGCGGCCTTGCCATCATATTCCCAGGCGAGGACACCGATCTCTTTTCTTCGTAAAAGTCAAATCTCACATGCTCCCAATAAATGCTTCCATTTAGCTCCTTTTGCTTGATCTGGGCCACGACTTATTATACTTGCGATGTTGATTAGCTCCTTTAAGAAAGTTAGGACACGATGGCTCACGAAAAATCTCTATCGGCTTGAATTCTCGGGCAAAGTCTTGTTTTCTACCGCAAACTATCAGCTTTCTTTAGTTGTGTTTACTTGGACCATATTTAGACAACCGTATTATAATCCACTTTATCAAGAAATCTGTTTTCTTATGACAAACTATTCTATTTAGCAATCAAATATGAATCAACACCTCCTTTCTATGATGATGTAATGCATTGCAGTCATAAACGAAACAAAACACGTTAGTACAGGAGAAAGAACAATATAGAACACCTATTCGGGTGACCGCTAGTATTTGGCATGGCTCTACCTAGTGTAGGCTCTTAAGTCTTTCTATATGTGGTTTGGTTCTAAAGTAGAGGTACTCGAACTAGTAGATTCCTCGATCCTCACCCATTATAGGCTCATGTGGACCGAGTTCAGTTCAGGGGAATACTTTTCCCTATGGCTGCACGGAGGTGAAAACCTCACGAAGACATAGGTACGGATGTATCCTAGAAGTAGTCCACTAACCCATGCGGAGGTGAAAACCTCACGAAGGCAAAGTTTCTCACTCCCACTTAAAAGATGTGACCACAACGGTCATGCAATATGCAATACAAGAGTATTCTATGGGACTTGAACCAAAACGAATGCAGTAAAAGGATCGTATGTTAAAAATCAAATTTTAAATTTTTGACAAAAGGACAGAAAATAATCAATTTTACGACTTGACTCTCTTATTGGTCCCCAGTGTAGTCGCCAAGCTGTCGAAACCATTTTTAAGGTTTTGAAAAAATATGGATCGACTTTTAAAAAACGAAAGTTTAGAGTCATCACCAATCCTTTTTGTTTAGGTGTGATCGGATCACCCTGTGATCGATCATTTTAATAAATCATTTTGGCTTATTAAAACAATGTTTTTGGTCTACGAAAAACTAGAAAACAAATTCGGGAGTCAGTTATGCGCGAGGAAGGATTAGCACCCTCGCAACGCCCAAAATTGGTATCGTATTGATCAATTAACGTCCTAATGTTGAAAATTTGAAAAAAAATTTAAAACGCAATTCCTTCAAAAATATTTAGATATCTTGAACTGGATATTGAGAATCTCTCGCTCAGAATGAATAAAATATCATATCCAGCACGATAGGATACAACATTTCGAACCCTCTATACAAGATCATCTCATGATTTCCAAAACTCATGCATTTGAAATTTCAAAAGGATATTTGGCTATTTGGTCAAACGATAAATGTAACGCCCCAATTTTCGGGAATCCTGTGAATGTTGGCATAGGTTTAATTATGTTAGTGGGCCTCTAGAAAGCCTAAGCTTAAGATAGAACCCGACAATTTTAGTTAATTTTTGTTCCATAAGAAAAAGGGGGTGAAATTATGAAATAGGACCTATGTGAAAATGTTTGAAAATGCTATAGGCTAAATTGAAGTGGCCAAATAAATAGGAGTGCAAAATAGGAGGATTTGCATGACAAACCTCTCATTTTACATGAAGTGGCCAACCATCATGTTGTTGTAGACAAAATGTACACTTGATATCCATAATTTATGGTACAAATTGATACAAATTGATAATAGGTTAGGTAAATGTTCCATGATAATGGGTTAGGTAAATGTTTCATGATAATGGGTTAGGTAAATGTTTCATGATAAGAATATCATGTCTTTTGTATTAAAGAATTAAATGGATGAAATATGAAGTTTTATTAAAAGAAAAAGGGGTGAAAAGAACAAAGTTTTGTCCATCTTTGTTCATCATAGCTGAAAGTTAGAGAAGAGAAAGGAGAGGAGAAAGCTCTTGAGTATTCGGTCATTAGGAGGAGGAAAATTGAAGGTAAGTTCTTGGTACCTTGCTTCTTATTTTGAGGTTCATGAGTTCTTCTTGATTCTACCTTAACTCTTGAAGTATATTTTGATTTTTAGTTGTGTTGTAAGCATTTAGTCATGAATTAAAATGAAGGAAATGGTTGTTGTTTCATGTTCTTTTGATGAAAAATGGAAGATAGGTGAAGTTGAGCCAAACAAATGAACATGCATGTGCCTTAGATGCTAAAGGGAAAAATCGGCTAACATGTTGTGCTTTAAAATGATGAAATGGAGAGTATACTTAAGTAAAATCATAGATATGTGATGATTGATTGGTGATATACATGTTTAAATAACATGCATGCAAGGTATGTGTGAAAGAGTGATTTGGTAATAAATCTGCTTGGGACAGCAGCAGTAACGTGACTTTGGAAAATCACCATAAATTGTGGAAGAAGAATTAGAAACTGAATAAATTATGTAATTAAAGCTTAATGAGTCTAGTTTCAAATGAAATAAACTAGAACATATTTTGAATTCTGTACAATGAGAAATTTGATTCGTAATGAAGAGTGGTCAGATTAGTCAAACAGTGAAACATGGGAAACTTTGAGAAAATTCTGGTATTGATTGGCTAAACCAAAAATTCTGAAAATTTTATGGATAGAAGATATATGAGTCTATTTTCAGGGAAAATTAACGGCACTTGATTTGGAGTTTCGTACCTCTAGTTATAAATGATTTAGTGACTGTTGCTCAGAAAGACAGCTTGCAGTGAAATTATGATTATGTGGTAAACATTGACAAAAATTTGTTAATGAGTTGCTTATTGATTTCTTATAAGCTTACTATGATCTGTAGGTGTGGTTGGCCGAATATTGTAAGGGGTTAATACGTAGTTTGTATTTGAATAGTTAGATTAACGTGTTAGTAATCCAATTGTAGGCGGTTCGTGTGTGGATCTCACAAGATATCGTCGCAAACAGGTATGTAACTAACACCCTCTTTCTTAGTCTAGATCGGCAAAAGTCGAAAAGCCGAAATGCCGAAAATCGGTATTTTGTAGATTTGCGAGTGTGCGAATGCTCGTAAGGTAAATCGATTAATGTTTTTGGTAAGCTGCAAAATTTGGACTGCAAAGTGCATGATTTCTGTGCCCTCGATATTTTTGGGCTTAATGGGCCAAAATTGGAATGATGGGCCAACGGGCCCAATTCGGTAAGAACCCTCGGTACGTGATTCTGTTAGTACGTGAAAAGTAGGAATATGCATGAAAACCCTAAAATAGATAAATTACTGAAATACCTTTAAAAGTGGAAAATTTACGCTTTACCCTAGTAGATAAATTACCAAATACCCTAGGGTTAAATTGATCTAAATGCATGTTTGATTGTTGTTATTTATTGCATGCCATGTTGTTATTATCGATGCATGGACCTGGGATATTGACGGAGGAAGTCTTGAAAGTGGCTTGTCCACGTCTTGGAGGCTTTGCCTCAATTTATCGATAATCGAGCAAGCAAAGTGCAAGCTGTGGAGTGTTAAGGTGGGTGGGTTGAGCTATCCCCACATGGAGTGTATGGCTGGTACGGGTGGAGTGTAGTGGTTGGTGGGTTGAGTAGTCTCCCAAATGGGCTTGCATATGTTTCTTGATGTTGCATGTATTTTGAAATGGGCCTATGGGCCATACTGTTATCTGAATAAGGGCTAAGGCCCGGTTTATTGTAATCTGAAAGGGCTCGCCCAGTACCATCATTACTGAATGGGCTTAGGCCCAATGGGCTTGAGCTGACTTGGACTTTGAATGGGTTTTCCTTACACACCGAGTTTCCCCAAACTCACCCCTTTTATTTTCATCCACGCAGAAATCCCCAACCATAGTGGGCTTGGAGTCGTGAGGGAATTTGAGTGGCCACCCGCTCGAAAGTTTGATTTTCTTCCGTGAACTGGACATCCTTTTAATTACGTTTGAGGTTTTGGGCTTTTAAATGTAATAAGGCCGCTTATTTATTTTGATGGTTTTAATATGTATTACTAAGATAGGTATTACTTATTTTAACTGTTGAAACTGGATAGCTTTAGGCGTTTTCAAAAACAACAGTTGATTTCAAAATAACACGACAACAAGCAAAGCTTCCGCAATGAAAGTATTTTCCAAAATTAATCACTTTTCCTAAAATGACTTAATCAAATCGGTTTCCTAGAAATATCCATGACGTTAAGGTGTGGCAATGGCAGTATGCATGTCTAGGATTGGATCCGAAGGAGCTTGGTACTTAAGCGATCCGATGGACTCACCACCTCTTTTCCGGTTTCCTACGGTGCTGACTTCCATTCACTTTAACCCTTAATGAATTAATCTTTTGAACATTAAGTACGATTTTCTGGACTTAGAATGGATTTTTTTTTAACGTTTTTGATGTGGCATGCCGGATCCGGCCATAACTTCTGGGCCGGGTTTGGGGTACTACAATAAATCGAAACCCAGCACGATTGGGCACGATTTCTCGAATTTCCAAACACGAAATATTGCCTTTTTTCGAAAACTTTTGAATAATAATATCAACTGCAAGATGTGTATTTTTTACTTTGAAACCATGATATGCGAATGCAATTGCCACGTAAACAAGATCGAATTCACTAATAACACAATTTGTGATGGTCACCTAATATACATTATTTACAAACTAACATGATAATCAAAGACAAATGAATTAGAAGACATATATAACAAATTAAAAACAAAGCAAATCGGAATAGAGTGTAAAAATAATTTGAAAATGATAATAAATGAGTTCAAAATAATAATGTGAGAAAAGAATTTGAAAATCAATAATATACAAAATGATTTTTTTTTAAAAATAATATATGACAAAATCTAGAATAAGTAATGTATATACATATATAAAAAGCAAAATAAATCATATGAAGAAAAGTTCAAAATAAACAATAAATACATTTAAAATAAATAATTTGCATAAGAGTTGAAAATAGATATTATGTAAAAATCAAATAAATAAATAAAATAGAAATTTGTAAAAAAATGAAAATAAAATGAATAAATAAATACAAAAAGGAAAAAATTATAATATAATAATAACAATAATAAAAGTTTTAAAATCATATAAGAGGACATAAATAGGTGAATAACAACACGATATAAATAAATAAATAAAATGTTAATAACAAGAGTAAAAAACATATATAAGAAAAATAATAATGAAAATAATATTAGTATATAAATAGAAATAGAAATATAATAAAAGTAGAAATATAAATTGATAAATAAAAACTAGATAAATAATAATATTAGAATAAAAAATAAATATAAATAGCAACATAATAATAATAGCAATAATATATTAAATTAGTTAGTTTGATAATAAAATAGTGGAAATAAAAAAGGGATTAAATTGAACCTTAAAGCAAAATTTTGGGGCAAATCAAATATAAATAAAAGGAAATGGACCAATTTGAACGTGCGAATAACAAGGAGGGACCAAAAGGGAAATAATTCCCACCCTCCAAAACGCACAGTTTCAAGGAAGACCAAAATGCAGTGAAAACATATTTTAGGGACAAAATTAAGAATAATGAAAACTTAATCGCAAAACAATAAAAAACGGAAGGGCTAAAAGTAATTAAACGAATTTAGAAAAGCAAAGAAATTAAAATGAAATGGACAAAATTCCCACGTAGTTGAAAGAGAAAAGAAAATAAGTCAATTCTAATGGAAATAGGAAAAGAGAGAATAATCCAATTCCAAATTGAAGTAGGAATATCAAAAGTAATCGATCCCCTTTCAAAGAACAAAATACCCCTATTTATATACATGGGGTTTATTAGAAATAGCCTAACTAATTTAATAATAAAATAAAATAAAAATAATATCTAAATAAATAAAACAAAATAAAAATTATATCTTCCTATTTTTAGCCTTTTACCAAGTCAATAAATTTTGGTAACTCATTGGCTTTCTCCATCTTTTTGATTTGGCCACAATTTAATGATTGTCTTTCGATTTGGCCCTTTTTGACTGTTTTCGACCGATTGCCCCCTTGAGCTTCGGTTATTATTTTTTGGGGCCCAGGTCAAAATTAGCCTATTACAATAAGGAATCATAAAGCAAAAGAAAAGGGACCTATTACATCAATGGATTATAAATCCAATATTACTTCTAAGTAATACCAATCAAACCGATTGGATCATGTAATATTGATCTTGACAAGAAATTATCTACATAATATGATAAAATATGTATCACAAACACAAGTGCTATAGCTTAGTTGGTAGAGCACCTCGTTTACACGTGCGCCAATGTTTTTTAGGGAAGTCTATCATGCGATCAAAAGAATTAATGTTTTTAAGAAATCGATGTCTTACTCCATTACTTTGAAGGAACAAAACAAGAGAATAATAGCCTGACAAATGGTTCGGTCCGATTCAGGTGCCGTTTAAGCAAGATCTGAATCGAACCCATCATTGATTTGAAATATTGATAGGGTGAATACCTGGTCTATTCAATGCTAGACATAAAGAGTATAAAGACCTCAAAAATGCTATTTTCGTCCTATGAATCTTAAGGTGTATAAAGTTTCATGTTTAATTTTTTAATCAGGATAGTAGATGCTCCATTTAACTTAGGTTGATCTAGGCCAGAAGCAGACCTACGTCAAGATAACCCTTCCCCTCTTTGAAACACTTTGGAAGTGCTCCTGTATCAATAATGAATCAGAGGACACAAAACCATCTTTGTCATAATTACACATTTAAAAATAATTAAATTTTAAATTACAATTATTAGTTAAAAAGTTGTGCTAATTTTAAAATAGAGCTCTAAGCATAAAAAATAGGGAAAAAATTGTAATAATTATAATTATAATTTACAATTGTTAGATAATTTTTTGACATAAACAAAAGTTGTGTTAATTTTCTTGATGTCAAATAGAGTTATTACTTGAATAAAATTCTAAACATATTAATTATCACTTAATTACTAATAGAATTAATTATGTTAATTAGTCATTATCTTAAATCATATTACCTGCTTTAATTACATAAAATAAAATAATATTATATTTTAAATATGTTAAAAATATTTTAATTATTATATTCAATTAAAAATATTATATTGCACTAATTATTATAATTAAAAATATAATATTTAAAAATTAATGTAAATCACACACAACACAACGCATTAGAAAGCAGTAAAATTAATAACTAAATAAGTTCCAATATTTATGCTGCCATCAGATTACTTGACTGTTGACAATAAATCCAATTTTTTAGAACCTTCATTGTTGCGTCTTATTTCTTAACAAATTTTGTAGTCAAAAAAATTTAGGTGAAGTTGTTTTGTTTGTTTTTCTTTTTCACGTGTTAATTAGACTAATCAAATTCAAACTATTTATTAATGTGTTGTGTTGAATTCAAATTGATATTTGAAGGTAGAATTTAGCAATGCTAGAAGTAATTCTATACCAATGTCAACTACTTTTGGCATCAATATTCAAAGGTGCAGAAAAATAAATAATATAATAGATGTTTACGCAGTATGGTCTCTTTACATTTACGGAACCCTATTTAGAGAGAATATTTGTTATCTTAGTACATCGTACAATAATTGATTTCAACATCTAATACTCACCATTTTTAACTTTTCACTTTTGTACTTAAGATTTAAATATCTTTCCTCTAAATTTTTCTTCTTGAAAATTTAGAACTTTAACCAAGTCGCACACTTGATTATTACAATATAATGTATTTACAAAAACATTCCTTACTAAACAAAGTAAAGTGCTTTCAATCAGTACAATGCTTACACAAGTTCTAATAATATATAAGTGAACGAGACTTGTTAGCATATTTATTCTGTTGTAATTAATTATCCCTAAAAATAAATAAGATAAACAACACATATAATATCTTCGGAATTTCACAAAATAAGTCTTCAATCAATTTAATATCTTTCCTTCAATGATCTTGAGTCGATCCAATCCATAAGATAAGGGGTGATATTGCTTCGATCTAATCCAAACAAATCTTCAAGATCTCTTGCTAAAAGTAGTTTGGATATCAAGAATGAGTTGACAAGTATTTCAACCAACTAAAGAAATATATTTGTTGCCAAAATTTGCTGATCTAAACATGATAATTTTACCATGTAGCCAATACTACTACCAATTGACACTGATCCAAACACTCTTTAAAAAAAAATTTCTTGTGTTCCAAAACTTAGATACCTTCTAACTTGTATATAAGTTTAAAAATAAAAATTCAAAATTTTATAAGCAAATGTGATTAAATACAACATTTAAATAATTTATTTATGAGAATAATTTATTTTAAAATTATCTTAAAATATATAATTTTAAATATTAATAAAATAATGTCACATCATTAACTTTTAAAGTGTATAAATATTATTATATATCCATTTATATATAATATCTTTTTGACTTAATTTAAAATTAGTTGAATTTAGAAAAGCCACCAATGATGTCATTCTTGAACTAGAAGTAACAAAACAACTTGAAGAACAAGGAATGAGTACTAATAAAGATTCGGTTTGACTTTCTTTTAGTCTTATAATAATAATTAAGGTTAAAATGTGCTTATAGTTTCTATATTTTTCGAAATTTAATCTTTATATTTGTATTTAGTCTCTTTATTTTTATATTTCAAAATTTAGGTCTAATTGTTAACACATTAAATTTTTTTGTTAAATTAGTTATTGTGACATTTTGAAATTTAAAAAAAATCACTCACTTGGTAGTCATAATTAATTTCAAATCTATTTTACTCACAATTTAATCTATTTTTTAATTTTAATATTGTACCTATTCTACGTATTATTAGTAATTAATTTCAAATATTGCATTTCATTATTTATTATATGTTATTTTAAAATTAATATTTGTATTCTAAGTACATAAATTTACACAGTGATAAAATTTCTAAAATATATTAAAGTTTTTTTTTGCTTTAGATATTGTAATCAGTAGCTAAGGGTTTGACAGGGTCCCGCCCTCTAAATGGAAAAATTTTCATTTAGGCCCTTTAAAATTTAAAATTTTATATTAGTAAAGGTAAAATTACACTTTAGCCCCTTAAAATGATAAAAATCGATTTAATCATTTAAAATTATAAAGATATAAGCTATTAAAATTATAAAATTACATTTTACTATCATAAAAATTCTAATTTAATTTCAGCCCTAGAAAATTTTCTAGCTTTACCCCGATTATAATACTAGAAACTAGTAGTTCATATGATTATGTAACTTTATTGAAATTATACATTAAATATAAACCTATAATAAAATTATAAAAATTATGTAGAAATTTTTATCATTTTAACTTTTTTCAACAAAACGTGATAATTCTTGAAAAATAAAATAAAGTGAGGCCCCATTATTTGATTTTCTAGATAGAGAAAACATTGTAAGAAGGGTAATCTTTGGCCATTTCACCATTTGCGAATTCAATAACATTATAATTGACTTATTCAAAACAAATTTAGATTTGAGTTCTTTGGTTACAAGGCTTCTCTTTTGATAGTAACATTTGGATCCTTCTATCGATTTTATGTTTTTCTTAAAAAAAAAAATTTAAGATAATTTTGTCTTAACTTTACAATTAATTTGTAAAAGTATCATAGAGGCCATTGTACTAAAAGTTGGATTACATTTTGTGTCCTCCACTAAAAAAGATAGATAAATTAGTCAATATATATTAGATCAAAGAACAACTAATCTTTTTATTAAAAATTCCATCCTTTCCGCTGTTAAAATTTGGTCCCTATATGTCAACATGAAGTATACATGGCAAGCCACGTGTTACTATTTGGTTGTTCAGTCAACCACACTATTACAAATGGATGGAACTTCCAATAGAAAGAATCAATTTACTCTTTGGTCTAATGTACATGGACTAATTTACCTATTTTTTAGTAAAGGGCACAAAATACAATCTAACTCCTATATAAAGACCTCTATGATATTTTTACCACAACTAATTGCTCAGAAGAATTTCGTGGACCCAAAATCAAAATCTTGACCAAAAAATTTAGTTTTGATTTTGCCTTTCAAAAAATAGTTTTGATTTTATAGTTTAATGTGATTTTATTGTAATTCATAATATTTAATGTTATAAACGAAAATCGTACATTGCTAATAGAAATATTTACAATAAAGAAAGAGATTATGTATAAGGTTAAAAACTGTATTAGTCCCTATAGTTTGATAAAATTTGTGATTTAGTCTTTATACTTAAAAATTGGAATTCAAGTCTTAATTAATCTCATTCAAGCCTTGAATTTTAATTAAATATGACGTGATTTACATAAATAGAACATGAAATATGATGATTGGATTTACGCATACATAAAATGTAATATTATAATGTAAACATTAAAAAATATGTTAAGTTGTCTATTCTTAAAATTTTAATAAAAATAAAAATATTAAATTAAAACATAATAGAATATAAAAATAGTAAAACGGATCTAAATGAATTAGACTAGCTATTTACAAATATGAACGAATTCGAACAAAATCTTAATTACATATTTTGAGTCAGAGTGAAATATTTAGGTTTAATCCGAACTAAACCCTTAATAATAAATTTCTAGGCAACTAAATCTTTCTCAAAGACAACAATTTGCACAATCTTTAATGGAAAGTCTTTAAATGCCATATATAGCGAATGAGTTGATGAAGCCAAGGTTTGAAGGTGATGAGCTGGTGATGCCTTTTGAATTTAAACATATGATGTAGCATTTTTTAGATGTTTGTCTAAGGATTTTTACTCATACATTTGTTCAAGCATTGAGTTATTTATCAAAATCTAAAATTAAGATGGTAAAATAACATAAATTTATCTATTTATCTTACGTGGTACCGTTAGATTGACTAATAGTGTCACATCAGTACAAGCTAATAATATTAATACGAAGATACTAACGAAATACAAATAGATAAATTTTGAACAAATTATATATCATCCCAAAAAAATCCCAAAAAAATCAAGCAATTCAATTAATCTAAGAACATGACCCTTCAATTTATGGCAATTGGTTTCAAATTTTAAAGCACTGTTGTAATCTGTGTTTAAGACTCAAAGATACTCAAATGGAAAACTGAAGTTCCATCTTTTTTTTAGTAAAGGTTAAATTTCTTTACAGGTCCCTATATTATAGGCTTAGAAACAAATTAGTACTTTTACTAAAAAAGTTAGCAACTTAATTTATCTATATATAATTTTTATACAAACAGATAAAATTACAAACATTGGTAATTTTCTTTTGGTGTATAAATAAAACTAATCAACTGTACTAAATAATTACAATCGGAAACTCAACTATTTTATTGATCCCAAAATTATAACAAAAAAAAAATCTCCTCAGGGATTTTAGCAAGCACTTGTACATCTATGCTTCCAAACCTTGGTAATTTTAAATGTAAAATGCATTGACTTATCATATTGAAAAGTGAAGTGGAAAAGATTGAACAAATTAATTTTTTTGTAATTTTTAAAATATTTAAAAATTTTAATGTCATTTTAAAACACGAAAATTAAGGGATTTTTAACATTTAAAGGTATGATGTTTATTGGCCAAAAAAAGTATGATGTTTAAAATTTTACACTTCAAAATTAAATGTACAACAATTAAACTAGTGAGTTGTGTCTTCAACCAATAATACAAGACTTGCAAAATAATACATCAAAATGGTAGAACAGGTTAAAATAGTACAAGGATAACTTCCAAATCATATAAATAGTAATGATCCACTTCAATCTTTCTAGGACAAATGGTGGATTGCCAAAGTGGGTCAATGTCATTCATTGCATGTGAAAAGTCTTAACATATAAAAGGTAAAATGATGTGATTGTACTAATAATTATTGAATTGAGGAGTAAATAGTCGGACGGCTTTAAATAAAATTTCGAATTTGAGTATTGAAAAGGAAGAACATAGTGTAAAAAAGTTTTACCTTTTTTAAATGTTTGATTGGATTTAAATTTGATTTTAATATAATTCAGTTCAGATATTAGATACTGTAAAATCACATATTAAAAAAATTATTGAATAAAAAGATAAAAATTTAATATTTTTAAATAATATTTCAAGTTTGAATCGAAAAAAAATAATATTAAGATTTATTTAAGGGTCTAATGTAATTTTGACTTTTTAACTTTCATAGTAGAAAAAATGAAAATTATTTGATTGTCCGTGCATGTGATGATATTGTGGACCTGTGATGGAGGCCCCCCTTAGGTCCTAGTTTTTAAGGGGGTAGAAGAATCCTGTTTATTGCATTTTGTACTAATGAGGATGGGGAATGGAAAAGTTTCAAATGGTACGAAGTTTCATTATGGACCCAATTTGTCTTTACTTAACCAGCATTGACATTTGGGAATCTTATTGGGGTATCTAAGCTGTAAATGCCCAAATTTGACCCGGCCTTAATAACAATAGTCCAATTACAAACCGAGCCTAAATCAATAAAAAAACCAAAATCTAAAAATAATTAAAAGTTCGTTTACAAACAAAACAGGCCCGCTACCCGGTTACAAACCCAAAATACTGATGGCCCGATAGGCCCAAACGGTTTTAGTAGAGACAGAAACCTTAGCCAGCCCTAGCGTCGTGCCTCCCTTCTACCAGCCACGTGCTTCCTAAGCGCAAACACCGCTCGAGGGTTGGCTCCCCCTGTCTCGTTGCATCAAAACGGAAGCCCCCCTTTCGTTGACTTTCCCCGACCTGCAAAGAAACCAAAAAGGGAACAATGGAGACAATCACACGCAAAGGGCAATAGAGGCAAACAATGAACATTATTTTCGGCTATATAGCCACAAGAACAAAATGTAATGAGGACTCTTTTTTTTTTTTTTACAGAATATCAATCAAAAATTCAAAGCAAAGAGGTGATTCTTTTTTTAATTCAATTTAATATTTCGCAACTCTTTCTAGTAAGTTTTCTCTGGTTTTGCTATTATAGAAATCATTTATAAAAGGAAATAGGAGGAAAGGGATGAAAGAAAGTCACTTACCCGAGCCTTGAATCGTTGGTATCATCGGAGTTCTTCTCCGTTAAAATCGAATCCAACAAAAAGGGGTGACTTTCTTTTTGACTCTTCATGGTGGAAAGCATTAAATCCTCGGATATGGATCTAAACGGGGTAAAGAACGAGAAGACCACCCCCATCGACCACCGTATGCGGTGGCTACATGGCGGCTAGGGTTTGGTTTCTTTAAGGTTCGCATAAATGGGGGAAAAGAGGAGTGTTTCTGTTTTTTTTTTTTAAGAAAAAGGAAGAAGGATAAAATTTTTTTAAAGCTGGTTTAAATAGCAAAGCAAAAACAGCGTCGTTTTGCAACAAGGAAACCGGCGCTAAAACGGTGCCGTATCAGGCCATCCGTGCGTGACCCGACCCACTCCAGGGGGTCCCCGCGTTTCAGATCATTGGGTTATTTTCCACTTTGATCCCTCTGCTCCTTTGCGATTGTCAATTTGATCTTTTCCTTCCTTTTTCGTTTTTTAATTTTGCCCCAGGTTTTTTTTTTGTGTCTGATTCATTTTAGTCCTGCAGAAAATAGTGCGCAGAGAATTTAGGGAATAATTTCCCGATCAGTCCTCATTTTATCGCACATATTTAATTTTAGTCCCTATTTCATTTATTTATTTATTTATTTAATTTATTATGAGTTATACTCTAATTTTGTTTAACCTTCAATTTAATCCTTTTATGGTCTCATTTATTATTATTTAAGATATTAAATTTCATTTTAATTTCAGTCTACCTTTTAGTTTCGTTTAAGTTCGATTTAGCCTATTTGTTCTAATTTATTTATTTATTTATCTATTTATTTACTTGTTTACATGTTCATTATTTCTTTAATCTTTATTTTTATTTTATTTTCCTTTTTACTGTTCATTCTTTTGTTATATACATCAGTTCATTTTAAGTGATTTTATATTTCATTTGTTAAATTCTTATATATATCATTAAACCATCTTGTTGATCGCTTTTAGATTGTTTTATTGTTATTCATTTTAAGTGTTTCCACATATCATGTATTTTAAACTATTGCCAACTTTAAATTTTATATATATTATTTATTTTAAGTTATTATGTACATTACTTATTTTGGTCTTCATATATATATATATATATATATATATATATATATCTTTTGTTTTAAACTATTTTATATGTATTATCTATTTTAAAGTTTTATATGCTATTTAGTTATGCTATTTCATATGCTAATCCTAAAATCCATTTTTGTTATTATTGGCTTTAAACCTTCCATATATTATTTATCTCAAAATATTTTTATGTATTCTTTATTTTAGATTATTTCAGTATATTATCTCTTCAAAATTCTCATATATAGTATTTAACCTAAATTATTTTGTATGTAATTCATTTTAAAATTTTTATATACTATTTATTTTAGGTTCTTATACATTATCCATTTGAAAACCCTTTTATATTCTTTCTTTGTAATTTTTCCATTTGTTGTTATTCATTTCAAATTATTCAGTATATATTATTTTGTTTCATTCTTTTGCAATTATTAATGTCGATCTCTTAAAATGGTGTGCTTTGTGAATATTTAATTCATGTATTATTATTGTAATTTGTTTGTTAAGATTATTATGGCTATTATAGTATATGTCGAAACCATTTTTAAATCGTGTTTTGGAAAATAGGAATCGACTTTAAGAAAAACGAAAACGGGAGTCGCCACCAACCTTTTTAGGTGTGATTGGATCACCTTTTAAAACATTTTGTTTAAAAATCACTAGTTTTGGTCTACGAAATCAGAAAACGGGTTCGGGAGCCAGTTACGTACGAGGAAGGGTTAGCACCCTCGTAACGCCCAAAAATTGGTATCTAATTGATTATCAAAATGTCTTTAATGTCGGAAATTTAAAAAATTTAAGATGCAATCCTTTTTTTTAAATATTTTTTACTTTGAAAATTAAGGTTCACTTGTATCAAATGAATTAAAATATTACATCCAATAAGTTAGGACACAATATTTTAAAGACATTTGACACTAAGTTAGTCCTTTTGGAAATCCCTATCTCGAAACAACGAAACGTCATATCCAGTAAGTTAGGACACAACGCTTTGAAATTCCAAGATAGTTGTTTGCATTTTGAAAACCTTAAAAACTTAGAAGGGTGCTTGATTATTTGAACTCAACGAGGAAAGTTGCAACCCAGTAACTTAGGGCACTACTTTTCTCGAAACTTCCAAACACCAAGTATTGCCTTTATTTTTTGAAAACTTTAGAGTCTTGTTTTTAAAATCGATGCATGAAGGAGCATATACGAGATAACATGTTATAATAATAGGTAAATAAAAGCACAATAGCATAAATATCATACATTAACTAACATATATATATAAGAAATAAAACATGGCAAATTTTAAATAAGTAAAATATAAAAAACAATATATATATTTAAGAAGAATAGGTAAAACACATAAACATGTAATTCAACATATATTTAAACATATTAATAAAAATGATGCATGATATACAATTTAACATAAACATTCTTAAAATAATATCAACATACATGTCAATTCTAAAATATGACCTTTAATAATAATCACAAAACAGTATTTAATATATAAATGATATGTTCAATATATGTGAAAGAATTAATGTATATTAAAATGTAATATAAGGTAAGTAATTATTGATAAAATATACCTAAAATATAAATTTAAAAAAATGCTTAAAATAAGTTATGTATAATAATATAATATGAATAAAATAAGGAAATATAAAATAATAATAATAATATAATAGGTATTTTGCATATAAAAGTATGGTAGCATAATTAGTAAAAAATATATATATACATAATAAAATATATATAAAAGAATATATAAGAAAAATAAATATTATAAGGAATGTTATATAATAAGATATAGTATGTAATAAAATATAAATAATTATAATGAAATATAATATGGTATATATATAATAATAGTAATAATGTAACAAATAAATAATAAAATAAAAAAATACAACATATAATGAAATTTATGAATGTATATATAATGTTAAAATAATACAAATAAAACAATATAACTAACGTTTTTTTTTAAAAAAAAAGGACTAAAATTGGATTCAATTAAGAAATTTGGGGGTTAATTCGTGAAATAATAAAAATTTTGGGCCTGATTGAAATGTGCATTAAAAAAGAAGGACTCACTGGGCTATTTGCCCTAATCCCAAAACGACACCGTTTCCCCTAATACGGTTTTAAAATCATTATGAGGACTAAATTGAAACAAAATTAAAACATTAGAGCTAAATTAAAAATAAATAAAATGAAATTATAAATATTAAAAAGGTGGGAGGACCAATTGAGTGATTAACCCACTTTACGAAAACACGCGGATCCTCTCTGGGTAATCGGGTCAACACGCGAATTCTGAGTCTTGAAACGACGTCGTTTCATGCTTATTGAATTAGACCAAAACGGCACCGTTTTATCTAGGCTATATAAGCCAAATTTAAAGCTTTAAAATCATTTTGTACTCTATCTAAAAAAAAAGAGGAAAAATCCTCTGAACGAGGGCCTGGGGTGAGTTCTCGGAGTGCCATCGTGCCTCCGTCCAATGGGCTCCACGCGCTCACGCGCCACTGTCAATGCCGTCACATACGGCGGCCGGAAGCCAAAAAACCTCATCGTTTACCCCGCATTAAAAGGTATTCCATTTTTTTTTATCTATTTTTAATATTTTTATATGTATAAAATGCAAATATTTGGAAAAAGAAAAATAAAAAACAAATCACCTTTGCTTTCTTTGTGAAATCTTTCTGATGTCTTATTGCAAAAAAAATATTTGGTGTACAATCATCCTTTTCTCTGTGTGTGTGTATCTCTTTATAGATCAAAGAAAAAGGCTTTATAACCTCAGTCTATTACATATTTTGGAAAGAAATCCTTGATTTCTTTCCATATTTGTTTAATCTGTATATTGTGTTCTTTTTTTCCATATTTGTTCTTTGTCTGTCGCGATTTCTTTCCTTTGTTTGCAGGTGAGCGCGAGGATCTCGGTGGCGAGACAAGATTGAGGCGTGGCGTGCTGATGATGGCGACGATCTCGGCGTTGTTTGCGCGCCGATGGTGGCGCGACATCCAGTAGCTGAGGTCAAGGAGAAAGTCGTGGCACTGGTAGAGCCTTGACATGAGGCCAACAGACGCTCCCCGAAAGTTCTAGAGTTTTGTGAAACGAAAGGGCGCTTATTGGACATGACGTTTGAGGCGTCTGAAGCTTCCAAAATCCTTTGCGGCTTGAGGAGAAAGAGAGCTAGGGTTTCTAACCCTATCTGAAAGTCATTTGGGCCCCTATTGTTTGGGCCTTCGAGTTTATTGGTATTAGGTGGGTCTGTTTGGGTCTGCTGTAATGGGTCTGGTTTAGGTTTGGGCTACGGGTGCATTTGGGTACACGGTTAGTGGGATTTGGTTTTGAAGGTTTTAAATATTGGGCCTACGGGTTAATTTTTTTGGGCTCTGTATATGGACTTTTAAATGGACATTTTAAATAAATAAATATTTATTTATTTAATTCTTTTATTATGTTTTCAACCCGGTCAAATTTGGGCTACTACAGTATATTAGTATTATTATATCATTTATTTATCACATATTCTTGACTTGTATAGTTGTTTGATATCATCGCATCATTATTCCCCATGAACTATGTTTAATTATAATTGGTTATCTTTGTATTATGCTTCAAAATAACTCATGTCGTTTTAAACTTACGTTTGATAAAATTTTTAAGAAACGAAAAAATTTTCAAAGTAAGGCAATGTTCTGTATTTGGAAATTTGAGAGACCGTGCCCTAACGTACTGGGTTTCGATTTTTCTCGTTTGATCCACATGACCGAATAACCTTTTAAAATTACAACACATGAGTTTTGTAAATCAAAAGACCAACTTATTCTCGAAGGTCTGAAATGTTGTGTCCTAATGTACTGGATGCGGCATTTTATTACTTCGGGACAAGAAGATCTTTAGAATCCATTTCGATTTACTCAAGCAAATTCTTCGTATAGATTAACATAAAAAAGGATCGTATTCTAAATTTTTTTCAAGTTTTAAAATTTCGACATTAAGACATTAATTAATCAATTAGGTACCAATTTTGGGCGTTACGAGGGTGCTAATCCTTCCTCATACGTAACCGATTCCCGAACCCGTTTTCTCAAATTGCGTAGACTAAAATCATTATTTTAGTAAATCAAAATGTTTTATTAAAATGGCCAAATTTCTAGGTGATCCGATTACACCTAAACAAAAAAGGGATTGGTGGCGACTCCCAATTTTCATTTTTTTTTCAAAATATAAAGTCAACCCGTTTTAAAAAAATGGTTTCGTCAAAGTGCATTGAATTTTAGCCTAACATTGGTTATATATTGCATATGTTAAGGCCTCGAATGCCAAGTGTAGTGGGCTACATATATTCATAACAAATGGGTTATTGTAGCTTTTTTATTACAAAAATTTTAGTTTAGAAAAACATATACCAGCACTATTGGCATTCGCATGCTCTCAAAAATTGGTTTGTTTTTAGGGTAAATTATATTATTAGTTATCCAATAATTTTTTAATTCAGTTAATTATAAAAAGTTATAAAATAGCTATTTGATTATTCAAATTTTTTATCACCATCTAGCTAACAATAATTACTTTTAAAATTGGCATAACTGTAAAAAAAAAAAGACTAAATTATATTATGTGTAAATATTGAGGGTTAATTTTTTTAGAATTAAGACTAAATTGACATAATTTATAAATGTTGAGGGTTAAAGTTGCTATTATATCATTTTTAAAAGCTGCCACTGTTAGCCAATTAGTGACAATAATTGAGTGACTATTTTTTAATTTTTCATAATTGGGTGACAGAAAAAATAAACTAATGGATATTTTATTAAATTAATTTATTCAAAAATACAAGTATATATATAGATGAAAATATTACACTAAGAGCAATATATCCCAGCATTCCAAACAGTGGTTACGAAGGTAATAATCTTCCTTTATTTGGAAGAGTATTCATGCTGCTATATAGTTGCTTGTCAAGAGAATTAGATGGCGTGTGGAAACGAGTAATAAGGTGGTAGGGTTCAAAGACCATGGATTTGTGATGAAGATAATTTTTATTTTGATTCGATACCACTTCAAGGCTTAAAGGATATGATGGTGAATGAACTAGTGTGCGGTAATGATAGCTCATGGGACATGAATCTCGTGGAGGGGCTTTTATCTCCATATATGCATAGCGGGTATTATGTATTCTAATTAGTCTTCATTAGCATCCCAACTGTCAACTATGGAATTTCATTAAGGTTGGTAGTAGGTACATGGTGAGCTCTGGTTATAAACTCGCGGTGAACTCGTTTACTACCTTCGAAAGAACAGAAATTTGTGTGGCATTGCTTACGTGGTTTTGTCCCTTGTAATGCGAATTTGTTACATAGGGGAGTTAATTTGTTGACTATGTTTGTTGTGGCCAATACGAGGATTTTGTGCATGTACTTTTGGGGTGTTAGTTTGCACGTGATGTTTGTCAGCTGGCAGTTGTTAATATCTCATATACTCAGTTACCATGTTTCAGCCACCCAAATGTTTTATTTTGCGGATTGTCATCTATAGGAGTGGATGTCTACCCGTTAGATAGAGTGCAGGCAGATGCACCATTATCTCCAGCTGTTGATTTCAGTTGGTCAAAGCCACTGTTTGGTCAGATTAAGTGTAATGTTGATGCTGCCACTGTCGATAATGAGAATGCAACTAGTTGGGCCGCTATTGTTCGAGGGTTTTCAGGTTACTGGCTGCAATGGATGGACCGTAGTATTGCGGAGGTCATGGCTGCCAGGAAGGCTCTGTCATGGTTACCATCGCACGGTTTTGATAATGTGCTTGTTGAGACCGATTGTCTTAAAGTTTGGTATGCCTTGATAGGTCTAACTAATGATTTATCCGAATTTATATAATTGCTCAGGATTGTTCTTATATTCACACACAATTTCACTATGTGGGAGAATGATACCAATTTCCTTGAGTCTCTTTTGCTTTTTGACATTTCACTATGTGGACCGACTAACGAGTATGATTTTAGATTCGAATGTATGAAATAAATTTATTGGCTTGAGTTTAAATATCCTCTCCTTTTATTTTATTAATGAAACTCTTATCTTTCTAGTAAAAATCAAATTAATTTAAATAAACAAAACCAATCAAATAAAATAATTGTTGATAAATAATAAAGTTACTATGCTTAAGAAAATGTTACTAATATAATAAAATAAAATGAGTGATGAATTTAAAATTATAATAAAAAAATTGAAGTCAATTAAATTCAAAATCTTCATCTTTTTACTTTTATAATTTTCAAAAGCATTTTAGCAAAAACATCAAAATATGTTTTAATTTAAAATATGTCATAAGTTTTTATACTTTTTCATAAATTTGAAATTTAGTTTAATACTTTTTATTTTTAAGAATTTAATCTCTTTACTTTTTAAATTTTAAAATTCCAGTCCAACTATTAACACCGTTAAAATTATTTTGTTAAATTCAAGTTCATTACAATGCCATTTTTCTACTTGCTTGCTAGCAAGTGATTTTTTTATTTTAAAATGTTACATGAACAAATTTAACAAAAAAGAATTAGCATATTAGTAGTTTGACTTGAAATTTGAGATATGAAAAATTGTGAGACTAAATTATGGGAAATAGAAATATAGAGACTAAAATCTAAATTAATGAAGAGTATAAGGATCTAAGGAAAAATTTTAACCCATTTTTTCAAAAATTTCACCTAATTATTTCAATTTTATTTTCCAATAAAATATTTTTTAATGCTTTACCTTTTCAAGAAAATAAAACCAATCACCTCTATTTTTTTGAAACTATAGTACTTGAAAAAGTAAAAGTAAACTTTTTTCCTAAATATTTGCGTCAAATTTGAATGTTGAGTCGATATTATTGAACAATTTTACTTTAATATCACCTCGGCTCGAATAAAACTAAATTTTAAACTATAAAATGAGTAAGAATGGCTGTGGTTATAAAATTTTTATGTAAAAGTATGATTGATTTGCTTTATCGAACCTTACGTTATCTATCTCTTACAAATCAACGTGGGCAGCATTAAGAAAAAAACCTTGGACAAAAGATGACACATGAAATCTCGACAAGCTGTTTAAAAAGTTGTCTAATATACATATAACTAAGACAAACTAAGGGTTTAAGTCATTTGTCTCATATTGAGAATAATGGCCTGAAATTTGATTCATAAACTTGATTAGGGCATATTTAGTCAATCAGCAATGATTTTGTTCTTTAAATCCAATTAGTTGATGCAATAATTATTAAACCTTTTTCTCCTTAATTTAATGAAAAGAGGAATTGGAGGACAACTAGTAAAGTGATAATCTACATTATTGAAACCTAATATAAAAAGGATCTTTTTATTACTTAAACTATTAAGTATAGATTTTTTAAAGTTGAAATGTATCCCATTCCCAAAACCCTAGAACACAATATAATAAAAAAACAAACTTTCTTTTCATTATTTTGTGTATATGGTTCCCAATGTGAAAAACATCCAATCAAAAGTTAAACCCATATATTTCAAAAATTAAAAAAATTTCATGAAAAAAAAAGGAAAATTATATTTTCAAAATTAATTCATTTAATGATTTTAATTAAAATGTTGTTTGAATAAAATTAAATATTAAATTTAAGTTATAAAATATGTTTAGTATATGTACAAAATGAAGATTTAAGTAGACTTAAAATTTTTTAGTCGAATTTAAAGATTAAAAATTATAAATTATAGTAGACATTTATAAAAATATATATATATTAACTTTTTAAGTATTCACTGAAACTAGGGCAATAATTGATGATCATTTTTTTCATTCAACTTACATAATTAAGCCAACCGGTCTGATTTGATTTTTTTCAAACGCAATTGCAAGTTTTAAGGCTTTTTTGAGTCTCGAACCGCCCCCAAGAAACAACACCACCCTCTCTCTCTCTTTCTTCCCAATCCGAACACGCCCACCCACCCAATCCTTAGGTTTCTTCAACAATGGAGGTCAAAAAGAAAGGCAGAAAAGTCCACCCTTCTTCACCTTCTTCATCACCGCCGTCTTCATACAAAGACCGTAACTCGGTTTTCAAGCTTTTCCCGATGGCAATCCTAGCATTAGCCTCAACTTTACCACCACAAGACCAAGAAGTATTGGCTTACATGATAACAAGGTCCATTATTTTAACCCATCAACCCAAGAACAAGTGCAAGAAAGGTAATAACAAAGCCCCACTCTTTCAATGTGGGTGTTTTGAGTGTTACACCAGGTTTTGGCATAGGTGGGATTCTTCACCCAATAGGGACCTCATTCATCAAGTTATTGAAGCTTTTGAAGACCATTTGGTGCAAAATGAAGCAACCCCAAAGAAACAATGCAAAGCTTCAAGGAAGAAAGAGAAGGTAATAATGGTTAATAACATTTGTGAACCTAATGAAAGTGAAGGGATGGTGGAGACTGAAAGTAAGGGTAACGATGAAGTGGCTGAGGGAAAACTGGAAATGGAGGTGGCGGCCGCCGTAGCCGGTGGTGGGGGTGGGGTTAGCCATAAGGGTTTGGCCAGGAAGGTTTTACCAGATGTGGTAGGGTTATTCAACTCTCGTTTTTGGAGCCTGTGGGGTACTAGTATCTAGTGAAATTTTCTCTTCTTTTTTATTAATTTTCTCGATAAAATTTTGCTTCATTTTCTAGCTGTTTGGAATTAAAGATTCTCTCCAATGTCACATGAAAATTTATATTTTTTGGGTGTCTGTATGAGTCAGTCAAATCAGTTGCAGAGTTTAAGGGTCTAAAATTGGTAGTGAAAGCTTAATAGATTGTAGCTAAGAACATATATTGTGTAGCTTACCTGAACTATAAAAAATATTTTGATTAAATCACAATCTGCATTGCCTTAATTTCAATTTTAAACGAAATCTGTCATTTTTTTTCATTCTTTTGGGGCCTTTTTGAGTAAATTCTGGAAAACTCATTTCAGGAGAATACTCTTTCTTGTTTCTGGTTTTTGTGTAGTTTAGTATTAATAATTTAATTATTAATTTTTAAATCTTAATATAATTATTTGATATATACATAGTGAATGTTAACAAGTGTTTTTAATTAATATTTTAAAAATAAAAATATATAAATGAGATATACGATGAATTCTTAATTTCTAATGTAATAGCTCAATTTTGTCCGGTCCGAATTATAAACAAATAAAACAAAAATCAAGTTAAAATAAAAATAATAAAGTCTAATAGAAAAAAAAAGAGAGTCCATTTATAAAAACACTTCATGGCCCAGTGGCCCAACAAAATAAACTCTTTCTTTCAAAAAACTAAACCCTAGACTCCAGTTGCTACTCCTATGCCTTCGCCATGTCAGCACGAACACCGCCCGAGGTCTGCCACTATCTCACCAAAACAGTAAAGGTGTGCTTTCCACCACCATCGTTGACTCCACCGCCACCTGCAAAAAAGAAAATACAAGGTCAGAGATAAACACGCAAAGAACGAAATAAAGGGCGGTGAGTGAAACAATAAAAAAATAAAAACAAAATATATCATATTTGGCTATAAAAGCTATGGTCACCATGTAATCTGATTTTTACATAGAAATACTGAAAAAAATCGAAACAATAGAGAAAAAATCAAAGCTAGTTTATTTCTTTTCATTTTTATTTAAAAAAAAAAGAAAAAAGAAAAATTAAATAAAAATGGAAACTTTTACCTGTCTCTTGGTGTCGCACCGCTGTCGGAGGTCTCCTCCGATCACGAAAGCCATCAAACCCATTAGGGTGTCGTTTAGGCTTCGAAAATACAAAAAGGTGAGGCAAAAAAAGGTGAAAGTAAATTTTTTTTTTTAGGCATTTATCTTTAAATCTAGAACCTAGAGTTAAAAAAGGCAAAAAAAAAAAGAATTTTAAAAATTTTTCACTTTAATTCCACTTTAACTCCGATTTAATCCTTTATTTGTTTAATTTCAACCATTTATAGATTTTATATATATATGTATATTATTCTGCTTATTTATTTATTATCTCTTTACTTTCTTATATATTTAAACTCATATTGTTTACATTTCCTTTTAATTGTGCTTTTTTTTGCCCATTTATTATCAATGTCATTATTGTTTTATTTTTCTATTTTATCATTTTTATTGTTCTCACATTATTTATATTTACATTCGTCATTAAGTATCTTTCATTTTTATTTTTTATTTTTATTATTATGATGTGATTATTAATCTTATCATTATTATAATTACATTATTATTATAGTATTTCTTTATTTATTTATTATTTATCATTCTAATATTCTACCCACATAGCCATCTTATATTATCTCATTATCACTATATCATACATTATGTTTAAATATGTTTGTCCGTTTCATACTACGCGCTAATAAACTAAATACACATCATTTTAAGTGTTACATTAATTTTTATTCGATGCATAAAAAGGAGAATTTCAAAATCAAGGCAACATTCTTATTTAGGAGATTCGAGAAGTTATGCCCTAACTTATGGGGTTCGACTTTCTCTTTGAACTTAGATAACTGAACATCTCTTTTAAAACTAAAACATATGAGATTTAAATAGTCATTAAATGACAAGTTTATTTTCAAGGATTCGAGATGTTGTGTCCTAACTTATGGGATGTGTTCTTTTCGTTTTGGTTACCTTGATATAATGAGGCCTTTTACACTTGTTTTAATTTACTTAAGCGATTTTAATTAAAATATCATTATGCAAAGAGGGATCGTGTTTTAAATTCTCTTCAAATTTTCAATTCTCAACACTAAGACATCAAAGTAGTTAATTAGATACCAATTTTGGGTGTCACGAGGGTGCTAATCCTTCCTCGTGCGTAATTGACTCCTGAACCCATTCTGAATTCTTGTAGACCAAAAAACATTATTTTAGTAAATCAAACCTCTTATTAAAATGATCAAATTACGAGGTGATCTGATCACACCTCACGAAAGTAATTGGTGGCGACTCCCATTCTCGTTTTTTAAAATAAAAAATCGATTTCAAAAAAATTTCGTCACCTAAAAGTAAAAAAAACAAATCAAATAATAATTCATATTTTTGATAAATTTTTATTTCATATATCAATATTAAAAGGCTTGTTTAGTTTAGTTTTTGACATTCAATTTCCAAGCATTACAAAACAAAATATTTTTTCCCATCTAAAGTGCTTTTAGAAAGTAAAGCAAAAGTGGTGTTGATGTGATTTTGCTGTTGGCAAAAAATGTCTTTGAGTGTATTGTTATTCATCTAAAAAGAAGCAAATAAGTTTGCTATAGTTGGCTATTACAAAAAAAACTAGTTCAAGAACTTGTATAGATTACAACCAAACTTCATTCTGTGTTGGAGATTAAACTTGCCCATAAATTAAGTTACTTGTAATTGTATTAAAGTGTAAATATTTCAAAATTACTACTAAATATACACCAATTTAAATACAAACATACTATATGAATTTACATGATTAAATGAACAAATAAATTAAACTTTAAGAACTTTATCTTTTCCCAATTATTTTGATTGAGTACAATTTCCGATAATGCAAGTACACAAAATTTTTGAGCTTCAACCCTATTCTTCTTCATTGGGTGAAGAAGATGATTCAAAGAAACAAAGAATGCTTCTTTCTTTCCTTTTTTTCTTTTCTTTTCTTATTATTATTTTATACATTTTATAATAATTTAATTTAAAACTTTAATATTATTTTAAGAAAACATATTATCAACCGTCCACTACATTCTAAAATGGTATATCTACTATTATAGACTTTAGTTTAATTGTTATATAAGTCCTTAAGCTTTTGTCCAATTATAAATCTATAGTTACGAACTTTTATAATTAATTTAGTCATTGTCGAAACCCTTTTTTTTTAAAAAACGGGGAATCGACTTTTGAAAATGAAGATACGGAGTCACCACCAATCCTTTTTGTGGTGTGATTGGGCCACCTTATAAAACATTTAGGTCTCACGAATTTTGAGAAAATAGGCTCGAGTCGATTCACGTATGAGGAAGGATTAGCACCATAATACGCCCAAAATCGGTACTTCATTGATTAATTTATGTCTTAATGTCGAAAATTAAAGATTTGAAAATATTTTAAAGTATGATCATCCTTTTTGAAACATTTGAGTAAATTAAACATGAGTTAAAGACCATCTCGCTTCAAGGTAAAACGTCACGTCCAATACGGTAGGACATATCATTTTTGACCCCCGATTATGAGCTTGTCTTTTATTTAAAACATTCGAGCACTTTATTTTTTTAAGAAAAAGGTATTCGGATATTTAAATCAAACGTAAAGCCACAGACCAAGATATGGCAGGCATGATTTTTCGAATTTTAAAATACAGAACACTGCCTCCACTTTTCAAAACTTGGAGAAATTCAATAAGAAGGATATTCGAATGTTTGAATCGAACAAAAACCGAGACCCAATACGGTAGGGTACAATTTTCCGAGCTTCCAAATATCGAAAATTGCCATTGTTTAGGAGAAAATTTAAAGAATAAATTGATTAAGAAGGATATTCAAATACTTAAATCAAATAAAAAACGAAACCCAGTAAGGTAGGACACGTTTTTTTAAAACGATTAAGTATAGAAAATTACCTTTATTAAAAACTATTTGGGAACAAAACGTTGAATAAAATACTTAAATCGAATAAAAAACGAACCCAATACGGTAGGGCATGTTTTTTAAAACGATTAAGTATAGAAAATTGTTTTTATGTTAAAACAAGTTGAGAATACATTATGGAATAAAAGAACTAAAACGATTAAAATTTGGGGAGGAAAAAAATGATAAATAATGATGGATGACATAAAATGATAATATGAGAATCATGCTAACTCTATATTAATAAAAAAAATTAAAATGGAAACAACAATAGTCATAAATGTGATAATATAATAAACATGACAATAATAGCAATATATCAATAGTATTACTAAATATAATAATAATAGCAAAATTAAAATAATAACGATGCTAAGCTAACAATAATGATAAATAATAAATAATAAGTATAATAAACTATATTTAAAATAATTAACTCTTAATAAATAAATAAATAAATGAATATCATATAAAGATAATTTAAAAAAGTAACCCAAAATAATAATAATGTACAATAGTAGTAAAAAAGATAATAAAAATAATATAATGAGTTAATGAGTTTATCGCCAACTTGAAAGAGGTTCCAAGCAAAATACCCAAATAAAATATCAAGCTTTAAAATAAAATGAACAATAGGAAGATAGGAAATTTTTAAAGCATTAAACACTACTATAGGGTAACACCAAAACTTTTAAACAAATAATGGATATAAAACTTAAAAAACATAAATAAGTAATATTAAAACAGTATCATACGAATGAATTTTAAAATCAATGCCATAAAATAAATAATTTACATGGAATTAGACATGTATTAAAAATATAAAAAAATAATACAATAATACATAAATAAAATTCTAAAAAGATCAAGCAATATGCAGAGTGATATATATAACATTTAAGTAAACAATATGTGAAATGAATAAACCTAATATAAATAATATATAAAAAGGGTAATGATGATATACAAAAGTGTTTTGGGAAAAAAATATGCACATGAAAAAACAAAAACCACGAAATCAACAAAACAATACAAAATTATATGTTAAATAATATGTTCTTATTTTAAAAGGAAAAGAAACTTCATTGTAAGCATAACAAAACTAAAGGGATAATCTATAAATAAAACTAATCATTGAAATAAAATTACGGGCCGAAATAAAACGCGCACAAATAGTTGGGGATCAAAATTGAAAATGACCCAAATCACCAAAAACACTGTTCATGCGCGGACCAATTCGAAACAGTGCACAAACCTTTGGGGAGAAATGAAAGAAACATAATGGGAACAGATTAAAGGTAATGCAAAGTAGGAAGGACTGGCTGCGAAATTTACCCATTTAAGGGAGCATGCGCAGAACCAGCCTGCACAAAAGCTATTAAAATTAAGCCATTATTTTTGAAAAAAAAAACTAAAACCTATTGAAAACCCAAATCCACCTTTTTAAAACCCCTTTTCCTTTTAACAATCACCCCTTTGATTTTTTTTTAAAAGAACTTAAGAATTTTTTGAAATGTTCTCTCAACTCATGCACTCATTTTCTCCTCTTCATCAGACACCACCTCCGTCAAAGGTCCCATGTGCGATGGCCACCGACGACATGAGCACAACTCCGGTAAGACTTCTCTCTTTTATACTTTGTCTTTGTTTTGAATCCGAAAAAAAAGAAAAAGGAAAACAAACAGAAATAAATTACAGCAAAAGCTCACCTTCAAAAAAAATTCTTCTTAGTTGTTCTCTACTGATTTTGTGTTTCTTTTTGTATATCAAAAAACGTCCCCCCCTCCCCTTTTACAATGAAAAAATGAAGGCTTTATAGCCAAAATACAAATAGTTTCCTCTTATTTCTTTGCTCAAGTCGCAGGTATAATGGACGTGGGGCGTGGGTCGTACTTCACGCTAGTTGGCCGGACATGCGAGGTGGAGTGCGTGGTGGTGGAGAACGTGGGTAGTGGAAGCATGGAGGCAGTTGGAGGCTAGGGTCTTGGCTGAAAATGTTTTAGGGTTTGTGGGTTAGGGTTAAGTATTTAGGCTTCAAAATTGGGTCTATTTTTGGTCTTTGGGGTTTGTTTTTGGTTTAAAAATTTGGGCTTTAATGGTAAATGGGCCCGGGCAAAAATTGGTACCCACAGTCATTATACCTTAGTTAACTATCAATTCAATAAAATTAAAGGACTAAACCTTAATATATTTTAATATTAACCTTAGGGACTCGAACATCAAAAATAGGATTCCAAAACCGCATTTTCTGACACCACTGACATTTGGATTGTTACAAAAATAAATAGAAATGGAGAAATAGGAAAACATTTGAAAATAATTAAGGTTTTCTCCAAAATAAAAATGCAAAAATGAAATCACTTGGAAATGAATATGATTTTCTCCAAAATGAAAATGAAAATGAAAATGACTTGAAAAATGAATTTATGTTTTTCAAATTAAATAAAGTTCGAAAATGGAAATAAATCATTTGGTCATCATGAATCGTTGAATACGGAAATAATAAATATATTTTCTCATCAATTCTTTTACAGTAAAATCGTCATGATTTTAACAAAATTAGCATTTGGTTGAGAAAATTATTTAGTTGGAAATATATTGAAGTTTATTTTTTGGAAAGTAGAAAAATAAATATTAGGTTGGATCAAATTATAAAGTATCATGTTCAAAACTTGGGAAGTACTTGTAATTGGACCCGATATGAAAGAGGCCCAAAAACCCCTTAAGTGGGATGGCAAACCTTAATATTATGAACTAAGGTTGTTGCCTTTACACCCTAGTCGAACTAGAATTTTGTTTAACTAGTTGAAATAAACTTTTACAATTCAATAAGGATTCTACCTTCTCTCCCTATAAATAGATGACACTGGTATGACTATTTACATGACTTTAAGATAACGTTATTCTGCTTGAAAATTGAGAGATTTTTATTCTTTAATAATTAAATATATTTTCTGGAATAACAATTTTGTCAATTTCTAATTGAGAAATTTTTTTTTGTTTTCACATTAAAGAAAAGAAAACTATTTCTAGTTCTGTGTTTGATTCGAATTGTTCGAGCCCACATTTAAAGCAGTTCATCGTACGAGAACAGTAAAGAAGATCATTTGGTTGAAAGCCAGGAATGACAAGGATTCGTTTATCCAAAAACACAAGTACGATTTCAGTCTAGGATTTATTGCTATAAATATCACAAACCGGGTTGATTTTCAAAATTTTTATTTTCTGCTGTGCAAGAAAACCATTTTCAAACCGATTTTTTTCCAACAGTAAGAACTCCATTGTAGAAGTTGGGAAACTATCATACCAATGAGGTTTTATTATCACCTTATCCAACTTCCTTGAGAAGGACTCAACACTTCTTTCATTACATCAAGTGTAAAGGGGGCTAACATATGGATGGTTAGTCAACTCTAAGTTGTTCTAACAGTCAATAAACTCCAACATGTTTGGAGTAGTAAATTGTGAGCCATTAAAATTTAAGCTCCCTTTTGACTTAATGATTATGTTAACATCTCTAGCACTTAGCGAAAGGTTACCCTCAACTTTGATTTTCATCAAATTCAACCTTTTTCACAACATTCTCCTTTTACAATTATTGTTACTGTCATATGTAAAAGATAACTTATGTTAGTTGGTAAACTAAATTTAAAGTGTATAGTCCATAAAATCATGGTGAACAAGTGACTTGTGCTATGGTTATTTTGTTGTATAAAGCAAAAAGAGGAGATAACTTGTCTTAGTCATCGGAGCAAAATTGACTTTTGAGTAGAGATATAAATGTATTAATTAGGATTGAGAACACATTAGACTAGACCTAAGATGAATTAATCTTAAATTCATTTAATAATTAAGATTGAGAACACATTAGACTAGACCTAAGATGAATTAATCTTAAATTCATTTAAAGATCAATTCTCTTGATATGTTCATTGTTTGCTTGCCTTAATTCTAAGTAAGTGAATGAATTTATATGTATAAATTGTATACTTTGATGTATTGATAACCAATGCGTCTCAAAATAGTAAGCAAAATGTTGGTACATTGAATATATAACTTATGATATAGTTTCACTTATAGACAGTGTAACTATAACTTGAATAAAGAGTCATGAGTATCCTCTTAAAAGAATTATGTAGTTGATGTAAATGAAACCTAGCTAGTGGTCATATCATGGTGACTTAAATCATTCAATGAGTAAATAATTATTTATATCATGATATATATTGTAACACCTCCAAAATATATAGGGTTAAAAGTAATAATTAGCCAAGAAATGAGCCTTAGTTGTTACTCAAACAAAACGACGTAAATTTTTTTTATGTGGTCCAATGAATATTTGATATATGACCGATATAACGTCACAATGAGTTACCATCTGAAAATTAAAAATGTATATAAAAATCTAAAACTATATATATTTTATTTTTATTTTATTTTAAAAATATTATAGAAACTTTTTATGTGGTGAATGAATATTTTCATGATTTTTATTTTATTTATTTTATAAAAATTATTAAAACTTATTTTTATTTATAAATATTTTTATAAAACATTATAGAAGTATTTTAATTTTTTATTTAATTTCTATAATTTTTAAATTTTAACGTATATTTTATATTCTGATTTTTATTTATAAAATTATTTTATAAATTTTATTTTCTAATAATTGTTTTCGATTTTTATACATTTTAAATTTTGATGTCATTGTTGCCCTGCATCAAATATTATTGTGCAACGTAAAAAAAATTTAACATCATTTAGTTACAAAGTTCAATAATGAAAATCAAATATAGGTATTAAATAGATTTTTGAAAAATAAAGAAATAAATTTCTCATTAAAACTAAACTCAAATATTAAATAATAATTTTATAATTAAATTAATGGTTTATTAAATAAATTATAATAAATTCATCAAAAATTTAAAAACATTTAAAAAGTTTAGAAAAATTCCAATTGAATTGATTTTTAGCTCAACTCAATCGATTCATACCAATTCACAAATTAATCGATTCAATCTCATTTTTTGGATAATCAATTTCTAATTTAACCGATTGATTTAGTCCAATTCCGACAACCTTGTCAAATAGTACATTAACCCTTTTCTTTTTCTCTGTCATATATTAGGTTAGGTTGCTAAAGTCTAAGCTGACAAGGAGCATTACGTATATTTTCCCGATTCATATATTACTTTGAAAGTTAAAATATAGAATAATATCATCTGTCATCATCATTGCCTAACTTTGAAATAAGTCCTTTGATAGCTAATTTGGGTGAAACAAACAGTAAGTATCTCGCACCCAATTTTTCAACATCAACCACCAAACATTCAATTCTAAACTTGTCAATCTTAATTCTCTTCTTTTTCTCTTCTCTTTTCTTCTCTTTGACTTTATATTTTATATTAGGGATAATATAACTTTTGGAGATCATTTTTGTTCTTAAACTTGGATCCTATCAAGATTTGATGATATGATCAATATTTCTATAACAAAATTAGATCGAACGGGTCAAGAACTGACAGATATATTAATTTGAATAAATGGGTTAAATCAATTTACTCGAAAAATGTTTGAAATTAGTAAATATAAAAAATCGAGACAAAAACCGACAGTTGAACAAACTTAGTAAAATTTTTTTAAAGATTTTTAATTATTTATTTAATTATTGTTGGTTCGGTAGTCGAACTGGTTGAATTGAGCACCAGTGATTTGACCTGTTCAATCACTAATCTGGTTATTAAATTACTAAATTTGACACTCTATATTGTACCACATCATCATCAATTCGATTAATTTTTAAATAATGATGTGGCACAATCTCATAGTGCACATCATCGAACTTTTATATTTTTAAAATTCAAAAACTAAAATGGACCTAGTTATTAAGTTCAAGTGCCAAAATGGACCAAAAAAGTACAGCTACCAAAGTGAACCTAATTACTAAATTGAGTAACCAAAATTATATTATCCCTTTTATATTATGCTAAATTTTCCTCAATATTATGTGTTAATATTGGAATATGTCATAATCTTTTACTTTTATTAAATTTAACAATTTTTTAAATAATTTAAAAACAATTGTTGTAGGTTATAGTAATTATAAAATATTTCAATTTTTACTAGAATTTTAAAAAGTTTTACACTGCATTAAAAAAAGTTTCACACTTATTTAAATTTTATATAGTTGATATTTTAATAATAAAAATCATATTTAATGTTTTATTAATATAGATTAGAGTTGTTCATTGGTCGGATTAGGTTTAGGTTAGGCTTAAGTATGATATTAACACATTTTATGCTTACTCAAACCCAGCCTAATCCAAAATATGGGCCCAACATATTTCCCAAGTCCTCCCATATTTTAATATTTTTGAAAATTTTATATACGAGCAACTTAGCATTTTTTTTAAATATGTTTACATTATATTATTATATATTTTTATGTGTTATAAATTATATATTATAATATGTTACAAACTTAAAAAGAAGGATCAGGTCAGACCGAGTTTGGGTATAGAATGCTTGAACATGAGCTTAGCCCATATTTTAAGCAGACCTCATTTTTTTGGCATAATGTTTTTACCCAAAACCTTCTCATATATCGGGTTGATCTTCAGGCTTTGACGGATAACCTAGCCTACATGTTAAATTTTAAATAAATTAAAAATAACTAATTATTTTTTATGCAAAAACTTCAATATAAACTTATTCAAAACTTTAAGCGAATAATAATTATAATTATATAAAGATTACAAGATGGAAGGATTTTATTTTGAGTATGACACTCGAAAAGATATCATCTTTATCTTCCTAGTTTAAGCATGAAACGTGGAAATTGAAGATAATTTTGGAGATATCATTTTGGAAATTATATAAATTGCAAAGCTATAAAATGTAATATATATATATATATAATTAATTATTGACATTTCCAAAATATATAATTATTACATGAAAATTACTTTTTATTAGAATATAGGAAAAATTAATTAATTCTGGAGATAAGTAATTTAAAAGTTAAGTTTGAAAATAGGTTTGTGTGAAGGTTAGTATAAAATTCTGACCACTGAGCTTTTGGGATTAGGGAGGGGACAACAATATTTTTTTCTAACACCTTAATTCCTACGGGTGTGTTGAAGTCTGTTTGAATAATTTTTCTATTTTCCTTATTTTAATTTAATGTCAGACTTTCATGGATGTCAAGCTTAGTTTAATATTTTGACTAATACTTTTTCCATTTCATTTCTTATTATATTTAATTATAAGTTCTGTCGTGATGTTTTTCAAGGATTAAAAAAAAGAACCTTAATAAAATTGGCGAAAACTTAGCTCTAATATTTACAGGAAAGTATAAGCGTAAAAATGCTTAATATACTACTGAGATTGTTGAACATTTTCAGCTATATTTAATAGAGAAGAAGGAATTAATTAATTAATTAATTTTGAGCTATATTTAAATAAAATTTGTAAAATTAACAAGAAAATAAGAAGGTTAAAATATGTTGTTAGTCTCCATTACAAAATCTAAGATTTAATCCTTATATTTTACAAGTTAAAAATTTAATCCTCCTATTTTTACAATTTAAAATCCTAATCCAATTATTTTCAACTTAGTATCAAAACTTATCAACTTAGTATGTTTATTTTTGTTAATCATATAATACAATTTAATCAAAATTCTAAATTGATAAATTTTAATAGAAAATACTTACAAGAACTGATATTTTCAAAAATAAAAATTTTAACTTTTTCAAATATAGGAACTAAATCTCAAAATTTGTTAAAATACAGGGACTAACATCATAATTTAATCAAAATTAGAATTATTAGATTATTTTGTCCTAATATGGTGATGCTAAAGTCAAGTTTACGTAACGTTTACGACTCAACTTTGTCTCTTTGTAGAAGGAATAGCATTCATGCATGAACAATTAGCCTTCACTTCGGTCCATGCACTCAGTATAATTTCAGTCACTTTAATACGTTGGCCAATGGCCATTACGCCGCCCACCTTTTTTCCCCTAAATATTTCTGGGGTAAAGTGTATCTAAATTTTTTTTTAGTAATTTTATGTTTTAGTTACTTAACTTTAAAAAATTATAAAATAATTATTAAATTATTTAAATTTTTTTATTTATGTGATCACTAGACTATTAAATTTTTTTTTTAAAAAAGTCTCACTAGGTTTTAAGCAACGATTCAACAGTATGTTGGATCAGCACCCGTTGATAAGTAAAAAAGTATATATTAAATTTAAGTCGATTTAAAAATTAGTGTCAAAAATCGGAGAAGAAAGCTATTTAGATTTCGGTTCATAAATTTTTAACGTTTAAAGTTGTTTCATAAAATCAAAATTGAATTGTAGAAGAAAAGGGATGATAAAACTTTCGACTGATGCAAGTAATGCGAACAAAGAAGGCCATACAATAACGATTTTAACAGTCTAATGACTTAATAATTTAGTAATTTTTTGAAGTTTGAATGACCAAAACGTAAACTTACTAGTAATTTAGTGACCTTAGGTGTAGTTTACCCCTTAAAATAATCTCCTTTTTACCTATATACACACTTCCACCACCTTCTGAATTTCCAGTTTATATATATCTTCAGAAGAATAATAGCAGCTTAATTAGTTTTATTCATTTTTTCTTTCGATGGAGAATTACTCCATAGTTTTCTCCGATGGATCTTCATCTTCACCATCATCGTTAACCATGGCGAATCATCATCATCAACAACGAAGTTATTTGCAAAGCAACAATGGTGTAAATACATGTAAGAATATGGGTGCCTCCATTGACAAGAATGAAGGGGAAGTTGCAGGGAAGAAAGGTGACAAAAAAGAGGTGATGAAGAAGCACAAATATGCATTTCAAACAAGGAGTCATGTTGATATTCTTGATGATGGGTATCGTTGGAGGAAATATGGCCAAAAAACTGTTAAAAACAGCAAATTCCCAAGGTATTTTTATTATCTATATTTCATCAAATTCATCCATATATTATACTTAATTTAGAGATTTAGTCTGATTTAATGTTACGTCTTAAACTATATCACTAATATAGTATAATTTTTTTAAAATTTTAAATCATGTGAAACCGAGGAAATATATTTTAACCTAAAATATCATAATTTTTAATGTATTTATCATTTCAACTAAAACATTATTTAATTATTAAATTAATTTTTTATAAATATATTTATTATATAAATTTATTTTACTCACATTATAAGCCTGTCATAATCTCGTATTTATTTAAAAAATACAAACCAAATCATGAATTTAAGGAATTAATCTCTATATGTATTAGTTAAAAGAATTTATTAGTTAGCTGAATAGTCCAAATTTGAGGTTGAGCTAGATTGTTTAAGTGGTAAATTAGTTTTAGAAAATAACTATTTTGATTAGCATGATTTCACTCAAACCTGTTCTGTTGATGGACTAGGCTATTCGCTTAGACTCGAAGATTTACTCGAAAGTTAAAAGAGTTTGGGCAAAATATTAGGCTCGAAAAATGAGATTGAAAAAAAATTAGATCAATTTAAAATATGAGTCAAGCTCAAGCTTGAACATTCAATGCCTGAGCCCAGCTCGACTCGTTTTTTAAGTTTATAATACTTTATATTATGTTACTTTTATATATTATATAATTTTTAGGCTCATGTTTCATGTCAGGTTGGGTTCGGACAAGCATAAAAAATGTTAATATCATGCTTAGGCCCGGTCATGAACACCTCTAATTTTACTTAAAAATGGTTAGTTTAGAGTTTTTTTAAAAGAATTATACAATAGGAACCAATTGAATTTTTTAATCCTATTAATAACTTGAATTAAAACATTAGTAATAGTAAAAGATAAAATCATGACAAATTAATCAACAAGTGGTTCGGAGAAATTGTAAAGGACTTTTTACTTGGGCATTTGGATAGGTTTCATTATAATTGTCGGGAAAATTCCAACTTGAACATGATCAGGTTCAATTCGTAAAACGAATGATGACACTTTTGATTATGAAAAAAAAGTTATGACAAAATCTCAAATTAAATATAGTATAAAGACAAAAACCAACCTCTAGATCCTCTTTTTCAAGTAACATAGCTAAAAAAAAAAACCAATTTTCCATGAATAATCATCTCCATTTTGGTTGTGTTTTTTTTTTTTCTTTCTTGAATTGCAGAAGTTATTATAGGTGTACACATAAAGATTGCAATGTGAAGAAACAAGTGCAACGAAGTTCAAAAGATGATGAAATTGTGGTGACTACTTATGAAGGGATACACACCCATCCAGTGGAAAAATTATTTGAAAACTTTGAACACATCCTCAAACAGATCCAAACCTACAATCCTTTATAAATAATTCTCTTTTTAATTCATTATCCAACATTAGGACTTTCTCTGCATCTTTAGCTTGTAGTGTTATAAATGTCTACCATAATCTTCACCATGAAAATATTGAAGATATGCTTTTTATATATAGGTTAATTGCATGACACTGTACTCAAATTATGTCTCAAATTTTAAATTCATCCCGAACTTTAAAATATCATCAGAATATCAACATTGTATTAATCACATTCTTTCTTCAACTTTAAATAGCGCTATGTCATGTACTGAAATTGGTCTCTGCACATAAGATCCCAAGCTGGCATATGTAATGTTTAAGTTCATAACTAGATTTTCAAAATGATATGATTGATAAAATATTGATACTTAAAAACTTAATTATAACATTTTGAAATTTAAAAATTAATTTTAGAATTTAAGTACGTCGTAGAGAAAAGATTGTATGAAACTGTAATTCCACGTCATTCCTAACCATTTTCAATAGGAAAATGACAAATCAAATTTTTTCTCGTGATGATTTTTAGCTTTTTTTCTCCCCAAAAAAAAATCAAATCCAACTAAAAATGTTAAAAATCAGGAGGAAAAATCTGATTTATCATTTTTCTATTAAAGAAGAATAGAGATAACGTGAAATTATAGTTTCATACAACCCCTTTTGGTACGTAGCATGCAATAATGCTTTTATATATTTGTGTCATCTTTTTCTTTCTTGGTGCTTCATACTATCAAGATTCTCCTTATGAAAAATTGAATTTCCATCTTTGATTGAAATCTCAGCAATTATAGTATTAAAATAATGTGGACTCTATTACTAATTATTAATATTTATAATTCAAGAAATATTTAAAAGAAAAACATAATCATACGCCCTTTTATTAATTACGAATGTTTAATTTTGTGTGAATTGTAAAACACAATTGATTTCAATTACTTCATGAAAAATTAATAAAATATCATTAAAAATAATATAAACCTAAGTAACCAATAAAATGAAAAACAAAAGAGATAAATGCATTTCATGTTATAAATAGTTTATTAAAGTTTTAACATGTCTTGATGTTGGTAAAATTAGTAATTTTTTTGATGAATTATAAGAAGATGGTAAAACCCTAACAGCAACGCAACTAGCATGACTCGAATTTAAGTTACACTTGGAGCGATGAACACTCTAACCATCATACCATCACACAAAGTTCTTCATAAAATTAATATTATTCTTAAATGTTTACATTGAGACGGTTTTATTTAAATCTTTTTGCTTCAATTCATTTTAATTTTCTCTATATCACTATTATTAGTGTATAATTTTTTTCAAATATTTAAAATAATGTTTCTATATTTGCTACATTAAAAGTTTAATAAATCCTTTATTAAATAATTACACATCTCTATTAAATTTATGTGATTTAAACAAGACTTTTCAAAATATTATAAAATTGATAATAACATTTTTACTGATAAAAATTAAAATAAAACATATAATATGCTAATTTTTTTCATGTCTTGTATGTTTTTATTGAATTATAAATCTATACATAAAATTGTATAAAATTAATTAATAATAATAAATACAATCAATTCGTAGATGGCACAAGTAAAAAATTAATGTGTACGTATGTAGATGCACGAGTAAGAAACTACTGTATAGCTATGCATGTTTTACTCCCTATATTTTGGCTTTGCATTAGACATTCAATGCGTCATATTTTTGGTATTTAACCATTTCTTTTTAATTCTGAGCAGCACTAGTTTCTTTTTGGCTAAAATTCTAAGTAGAACCTTCAAATTTTCTATTTTGTTAGATAAGTCATTATACTTTTATTTACCCAAATAAGCCTTAAACTTTAATTTATACCCAAATAAATCTTTTAACTTTTATTTAACCCAAATAGGGCTTATTTATGTACAAAAAAAGTATAGAGCTAATTTGATAAAAGTAAACTAGTTGAAGGACCATTTTAAGAGGTTAGCCTTTTTTTTTCCCTCTGTTTATAAGATAGTTAATGTCCATGGAATCTGGACTGCCAGATGGAGCTGCTTGTTCTTTCGACAAATCAGTTTACAATGTCCAAAACCTAATCTCAGACAATGACATTAGTAGTTGTTTTTTATTATATATTTTGAATATTCCATCTATATATTAAAATCGTATGATATATATTCTTCTATATACTTTTATATATTAAGTTTGAAGTTAGATCACGAATTAATCATGTACTAATTCAATTTAAAAATTATTAAAAGATTAAAATAATAAAATAATATGAGAGTCTAAAATTGCAATAAACCCACTTTATTTGGGGGACTAGGGCCTTACCCAACTCTTTATTCACTATTTATCAGATTCCAATTCAATTATTAAATAGTTCCTTCCTAACTTTTAAATAAAAAAAAATAACGCACTTTAATACATTCAACTCATGTCCTCTAATACTAACAACAATTTCAATATTAATTGAGCTAAAACTCAATAAATATAAAATCTATATACTTATATATAAAAGAATGGGTCCAAAGGGCCTGCCTTCTTTAACAAGTGTCCAGATATTGGGTGTTCTCCTTTTTTACATTATGTTAAGAATGGTTAAATTATAATTTTGCTTTCTCTATCTTTTTTTTTTAGGTATATTTTCCCTCTCTTTTTTCTTTTTGCATTTTATCAATGTCGTTAAATTTAAGTTTTGGTTCCTCTAATATGTTTAAATTTGATATCTAATCTTTATATTTTAATTTTTAATATAAATTGGTCGTTATATTTCTATAGTGTTATTAATTCATTCAAATAGTAACTTTTCAGTTAAAACATTGCATTGTCATATATAATTTAAAAACCCCAAAAGTTTTAAATACTAACACGTGGTTCTTTGTTTCTTTTAGGTTTATGTTGGTTTTACACTACTTTTTTGTAATTTTAGAAAAATGATTAAATTTTGATTTTGATTTTCTATTAATTTCTAATAAAATTTGGTCCATGTATTTTTATAATGTTATTAATTAATCCAAATAATTAATATCATTAATTTTTATAAGTATAATTAGAGTATATTTTAACTTTCAAATTTGCATTCCGTAATTTGACACAAATAAATAATCAACCTAATACAAAGTAAGAGAATCATACTAGTTATAATAAATAACTTTGAACAACATAACTATTTAACTCCAAGATAAAATTGTGTATTTAAGTATATGTTGTCTTTTTTGTAGTAAGTATTTATAAAAGATTTTCATAGTGAATAATGTATAACTGATATTGTACAGGCCAATTTTGAACTCAATACCCCTGAACCCATTTACATTTTTACAAACTCATTTATAACTTCAGCCCATAAAACCCGAATGGCCCACTAAAGTATCAGCCAACCCCATGACCCATTTACAACATAAACCATTAACCCAAACCTTAACTGTTAATAGCCCAAATAATACCCAAACACATGAGGCCCAAACCTTTGACCCAAATTCTGACTTAGGGTTTCAGTTTCTGAAACCCTAAACATGTCTAGCGCCACAACCACCCCCACCTACCCTCTGCACCCCATGCCCTCTGCCACCGGTCACTTTCACCAGCTCTACAGCACCATGCCCTTTCACCTACAAGGTCAAGCAAACACACAATGTAAAGGCTGTAAAAGCCATGAAAATCAATGTAAAAAGATCGGTCATTTGAGGGAATAACAATACCAGCAATCAATTCAAACAACAAATAGCATAAATCAAATATAAAAAGCAGAGCAAAGTACAAAAAGAAAACAAGGAACGAAAACATAAATCAAAAGGTGATTCGTTTTTTCATTTTTCTTTATTATTTTCTCAAACATGTTCTTTTTTTTTCTCTTCATTTCTAACAAATATACATATATATTCGGAAATAAAAAAACAACAAAAAAATATAATTTTTTACCTCTCCGGCCACCGTGTGCGGCCCCCTAGCCGGATTTCTCCCCTCCCTCCTCTTCTCCCTTTCTTTTTTTTTCTTTTTTTCCAAACCCCGGCTCAAAATGATTTTTTAAAAAAAAATTTGACTTTTATAGGGGACCAAAACGCACCGTTTTGGTCCCTCCGTTTAAGCCCAAAAACGATGTCGTTTTGGACCCCGGGTCGGGTCGACCCGACCCGCTCCGACAGGATCCGCGTTTTTTAAAACAGAAGGGTTATTTGCGCAATCGGCCCTTCCTCTTTTTCAACGTTTTACAATCAAGCTTTTATATTTTAATTTGGCCCCAGAATTTTGGCCATTTTTTAATTTGGTCCCTCCGTGCTGCACAGCATTTTGGTGTAAGAGAATATTTTCTGTTTTAGCCCTCCTAAATTATTCGCGCGTGACATTTTGGTCCTTCCCTGCTATTTTATTTCTATTTTTGCCCCAGAATTAGATCCTTTATTCTATTTAGTCCTTCTTGTTAGTTTATTGTTTTATTTTCAAATTTCTTGCTTTCATTTTCTGATATTTACCATTATTAATTATAGTTTTATATATATTTATTTTATTTACTGTATTTACTATATATAATAGCGTATATATTTCATGTACATATATGTAGATATATTTCATATATTTATATGTATATTATGTATGTAGCATCATTATTATTTTTATGTGTATAGATTGTGTAAATATTTTAATATTTTGTTATATATATTTTTCATATATTGTATACTTGTGTTCTTAATATTATATTTTATGTATTATTATGTATATTTTAGTATATACTTATATTTGTGAAATGTTATCAATAGTTTATTATTATTAGTTTCAAAATGTATGTATTGTATTTATATTTTAATATTACGCTATATATGTTTTTGTATTATGTATATATATATTTTAAATATTATATATATTAAGTATTTCTAGCGATATTACTATATACGTATATATTTTTATCGCATAAACATTTTTATTTATATATATATATATATAAACATTTTATTTATATATATATCGCATATGTTTTATATCGTTTATTTTCCTTATCTATTTTACTATAGCTATATGTTTTATTATTTCATGAACGTGTCTTTATATCATCTTTATTATTATTAATCTTAATACATGTTTTATATATGTATATGATATGTATAATTTAATATTATAGTGTATGTACGTATTCATATTATAGTGTTTTTAGTTACATATTTTTAATTATATTATTTTATTATTTTGCTATTATTAGTATTAGTTTTAGTTTCAATAAGTATTCTAATATGCACATATATATATACTCTAGTATCATAGTTGTATACTTTTATACGGTCTTATGTACATATATTTTACGCATTTTTATATACATTTTAACATCATATATGTATATGCATTTTTGCTATATTAGTTAGTCTTTTCTCTATTTCATATATATATTTCAAATACTATGTATAGTATATTTATGACTTCATTACTATATATTTTATGCACCCACTGTTAATATTATAGTTGTGTATATATATCCGTTGTTTTTATTTCATGTTTAAAATTATCATCATTTACGTTAATATCACATGCATAATTATTTGTTTTAATATTATTATCATATTTATTATTTGTTTTAATATATACCGGCATTTTTATTCATTTCTATTTCGTATCAATTTGTTTTGGCATTATTTCTAAAATTTTATTTCTGTTTTCCGATTAATTTCAATGCATAAGGCAACATATCAGCTTAACACCAAGTCGTCGATTTCATTGCTATGTTGGGTGAACATCAATCGACTCGTGTTAAAACGGTATATCCTTCTTAAAAATCAAAAATTGAAAGTTCTCGTCTTTTAAATTGGATCACGATTAGAATTTAAATTGAACTCGTATTTTTGAAAATCAAGACAACACATGTTTATACGATACCAATTTTGGGCGTCGCGAGGGTGCTAATACCTTCCTCGCGCGTAGCCGACTCCCGAGCCCTACTTTTTCTCTGGATTTCGACGTAGACCCAAATTCATCCTTCTTTTGTTTTAAAAAAATAGATCTAATAGGTGTCCGATCACACCTATGAAAAAGGATCGGTGGCGACTTCCGGTTTATTTTAAAATCAAATTTCAATTTCCAAGTTTTTATAAATCGCCACAATTAGCGATCAAGTAATTATTTACGTCGCTACAGATATCATCTTTGACTTTTTAATCACTTCAATTCCGTCATAATCTCTTATCAAACCATAAACCCTAGCTTTCCAATGATAATAGGATTAAATCCATTTTTTTATTCATCGTTAATAGTGATAATTAATTTTTTATCATAGATATTCTTTAAAAAGGTGAACGATTAGTTATGAAATATGTTCCATTCCCATGAATAGAGATTGAATCCCCTACCACAAAATTAAGAGATGAGGTGAACAACCATTTATTTTCTAATCATTTATTTATTTTCTTTAATGAGTCATTATAATACACGTTAAAAAGTAAATTAATACCACTAATATACATATAGTTATTTACTCTCTAAACATTTAATTCTTAAAATAAATAGGTAAAATTTTGAACTGAAATAACATTCAACATTAAAAAATATTGAATTATCACCAAGAGATAGAAGTCAAAAATTTTGTTTAGGGGTCAAGATAAAATTATAAAATTTGGGGGCCTAAACTAAAATTTTTGTCTTAAAAATGCTTAAATTAAATTATTAGATTTTCGAAAGGGCTAAAATTATAAATTTTCTATTTAATCAAAGGTTAAAAAAGACTAAATTTAATTTATTAATTTTGGTTTGTCTCAGTAGAGTCTTTCAGTGGCATGTTTCGATCCCCTTCCCCATTATTTAAAAAAAACAAGCCACTGATTCAGATACAAGATACTATTATTACCGCCTGGACAATTAGACACTCAATCTGTAATCGCAATGGTCCAATTGCAAGAGCGGAGCTTTTTACTAACTAAGCTATATCCCTTAGCCAAGTGGAGCATGCATGAAGGAGTCAGATGCTTCTTATATTCTTTTCCTTGGCGCCAAAGAGTGGCCAATCGTCATCCGTTTTACGATCCAAGCATAATTCTATTCAGGTCGGGGGTGATATTCAAGTAAAGTACTCTTAATAATAATGATTCTAGGATTCAAACTTGGTCCAAATATTTAGAAAAAAAATCCACTTCCACTTCTTCTAACTACTTGTACATCTTTAACATATATAAAAACTAAATACATAGTTTATTGTAGCTAGGCACCATAGAAAAAAAAAAAGGAAGGGGAGAGAGAAAAATGGAAAGAAAGAATGTCAAATTTTAGGTTTGGTCCTTTTATTATATTCATATTTGAGATTTAGCCCTTATATTTAATTTGACATAATGTGTTGATTTACTTTTACAATATAATTAGTTAGCCAAATAACTAACATGGTTTATAGTTTTAGTTCAAATGCTCAAGTGGATTTTAAATTTTTTTTGTTAGTATGATTAGTTAGAAGATGATTAAGCCTTGATGTAGTTAGGAGAGGTTTTTTAATAAAAGACCCATGTCATTATGTTAATTAGAATAATTAAAAGTGCTAGCTATTTGGAATAACCAATTATATAATAAAAATAGAAGGATCAAATTATGTCAAAATTAAAGTAGAAGAATTTAATTCTAAATTTAAGCATAATAAAGGACCAACACTATAACTTGACCAAGAAAGAAAAGAGAAAAAGGACAGAAAAATAAATAAAGATAAAAATAAAAGAAATTAGTTTTAAGGTATTGTATATTTATAAACTATGTATTTAAATTGTTTTCTATGCTATATTTAGAAAAAAAATGATAATTTCTATTTACGTGCTAATTTTCATGATTAAAACTCTATAATAAAATAATAATATTTTAGAACTTAAAAGATATTATTTATTAAATTTTAATTTAAAATGATTAAAACTGTAGATGCGGGGAGTTAAAAAACTAGTATTTTGTAAGAAAAGAGAAAATATAACCTATCGTTGCGGTCTTGAAGTTTCCGTTTTCTGTATTTAGTTGTTTTCTATTTCTATTGCATTGCGTACCCAACAAGGGGATGTAGCTCAGATGGTAGAGCGCTCGCTTAGCATGCGAGAGGTACGGGGATCGATACCCCGCATCTCCACAATTTTGAAATTAAACTAAACCTGATGGACGAAAAGCAGGGGCCTGTTTTCTTTATCATGAACCGGTCTCTCGTAAACCTCAGGGATATTGGAGTGATCCATTGTTCTTGGGTGAACCACAGCACTATTCCCTGTGGCTATTTGTGGTTCAGTAAATGATGGAACAATTATATAGATTTTTCTAATTTACTAAATAGTTGTCAAAAGTTATTTTTGTCAATTTTATTTTTATTATAAAATTAAATTTATGATAATTACTAAGGTATTGGATACTGATTAATTTAAATTATTCCAATCTTTTATATGCAATATTTAAAATAAAATAAAAATATTCATTGAATTTTAGTTCGATTGGCATCAATATTATTTTTAGAGTAGGAGGTCATGAATTCGAGTGTGTTAAAGCGCATTATCCTCCTATTTAAGGGGCAATGGGTAATTCTAGGCATTGTATAAAAAATAAAAATAAAACAAAAGTTAAAACACTCATTTCCAAATAAATCATGTTTAAATCTTAAATTACCTTAGGAATGTATATATTGATCATTTTCTTTAAATATATCAATTAAAATAAGAATAATTAATAAATTTATTTTTTAAATTTAATTAATATATAAACATAACATAATAATTTACAAGAAAATTAATTAAAATGTAGCATAATTAAAAAGTAATATTAAGCATATTAAAATATATATAAATTATTTCTATTTATTTTCATTCTTTTGCTAATTATTTTTCCCTTCTTTCATTTTCATTTTTTTTGGGTAAAGCAACTTTTAGTCCTTAAACTTTTATCATTTTTACCATCATCATTCCTAACTGTTTTTGGTCCAGTTAGCTTTGGAACTTGGCTGCTTTTTTCAATTTGATCCTTGAATTTGGATTTTGTTAAGGAATGATAATGTTACACTTTGAGATTGTTCTACATCATCACCTAATTTTCTTTTAAAATGCTAAATTCTTTTATAATTTTTGTATGATTTTTAAATATTCTTAGATTATCTCAGAGTTCATTTCATCACACCTTTACAGAATCCAAGATTAGGGATCAAATTGGAAAAATTACGAATAAAAAAAGTTGAAGGACCAAATTGAAAAAATTATCAAATTCAAGGACTATAGGCTGCTTTATACCTTTCTTCTTTTATCTTTGTTTAAGTTTGAATTGCTCCTCTTTTACCCATTCACCAAATTAAAGAAAAGGAGGCTTACTATGTTGTTTTTATATAATTAGTATGCTATTCACACACGGCTTAATTATTTTTATTAAATTATAAAGTAAAAATTTAAAATTATAATTTTTAAAAGTTTTTGTATCCTTTATATATTTAAAATTGAATATTCATACTTTTATTTTAAAAAGTTGTCTATTTTTCAAATTTAAGAATTTAGGTCCACTTGTTAATACTACTGATTTTTATTTTGTTAAATTTGCCAATATGATCTTTTGAAACTAAAAAAGTCACTTGACATCCATGTAATAAAAAATTTATAATAAACTTGAATTTAATAAAAAATTAATGGTACTAACAATTCTTAAAAGTTCACATCATTGTTATAAAAATTAAGGTATCAAATTATATTGAAATTAAAATATATAGATTAAATCTCAAATTTGAGCAAAATATAGAGATTAAATTAAAATTTAATCACTTTTATAAAAAAATTTAAAAACTAAAGGGATTGGAATTGGAATTGAATTGACCCATTCTGTTCTCATGTCACAAAAAATTAGACACTCTTTTATTTTGCTTTACAAAATCCATTAAATTACATCACTATTAATATCTAATAATTTTGTTAAATTATAGTGAAATTCGTCTGAATTGAACAAAATAGTTTGAGAGCTAATTAAGACAATAATTAAAAAGTAAAGGCCAAATTAGTAAACAAAATTATGAAAATTGATTTTTTTGTTTTTAAATAGAATTAAGGAAAAGTTATCCAAAACCAAAAATAGGACTAATAAAATGAAATGAATAAATTCGTCTAAATCGATAAATAGAAAGATTATCTTTAAATTTTAATTCAATTTTTTTGGGGGCTTGAGACAGAAAATTCTGATAAATAACTAAACAATAATGGACCCTCAAAGATTATTTTATCATCTCTTTGTTTTCATGCATGACAACAACAATGTCCTAACCATTGACCAAAAAAATAAACAACAAAGAAGAAACCATGTATTAAATAATTAGTTGGAACTGGTAATAAAGGAATCAGAAATCATTTGAAAGAAAAATCAATTATTTATTATAAACTTTTAATAAAATAATTATTTTTTGTTAAAATATGTCTACATAAATTTATAATTTAGTCTCTTTATTTTTATTTTTAGAAATTTAGTTTTTTACTTTTTGATTTCAAAATTGATTCAATTTTAACACTATTAATTTTTATTAAATTTGTTGGTATGACAATTTGAAATATAAAAAGAAGTAACTAAATAAATATTATAATAAATGTGAATTTAAAAAATAATTTTAATAGTACTAACTATCGGACCTAATTTTAAAATTTTAAAAAGTAGAGAGATTAAATTTCTAAAAATAAAAGTATAAAGGCAATGTATCTTCCTTCCTCAATTTTTATCTTCATAATTACTAGATTCGTATAAGAGAAAAGATAATTACTTGGTATCTTTTATGTTTATTTTATTGTTTATGTTTGATATTTGTACTACCGTCATAATAATATTATCTTCAAAGTTTGAACTTATATTCTTTCTATACGAATGCAATGTACATTACCACTATTCTAATGCCTTGATATTTTATGTAAGATAAAAGCCAAAACTAATGCACACAATCTAAAGTCCTACTGAAGAACTACTCATTTACATACTTCTTTTTATTACATATCCATCAAGTGGTCATCATAAGAATATATTATTACTTTTATGAGGGCCTACCACCATTGCCAAAAATGAAAAAGTTCTAAGCTTTCCCTTTTAATTATTTCACTTTTCCATCAAAAGATGCCGAGTGGATCACCTCTTACTCCAGTCATTATATGCAAGGAGGGGCGAAACCATAATTTTATTTTGTTAACGGTTGAAATAAACTTTAAAATTATTTGGGGGTAAAGCATGAATTTTGTATTAAAAACTTTAAATTGAATTATAAAATTTTAAGAAGGATTACCAAAGCAATTAGCCCTTTGAGCTTAGGGGCTAATCGGCCAAGTCCCTACGCCCTTGTATGTAAAAAATGTAGATATTAAATCAATCTAAGAATCGAGCTAATTAGGCCCACTCTAAACTGAATTGAATTTGGAATAGATTCTTTTTTATTTGGATAAGTTTAGTTTGATCAAACTAATGCGAATGGGTGAAACCATGGATTTTATGCTAGAAAGATGAGATAAAAATTATAAAATTTTGAAAGAGGAAAAGGGTTTAAATTGAATCATCAATTTTTGGGAGGGGTAAAAAGTGTAACTTTTTTCTTTTGACTAAGAAACTAAAAGGATTTAAATTGAATAATTAATAATTAGGAGAGGTTAAAATTTAAAAAAAATCATTTTTCTTAAGGGCTGAAATTAAAATATTAATTTTATTGAGAGGCCAAAAGAGAGATTTTTCCAGCAAAAACCCATGCTTGCCATCTTGGCTTTGCCCTAGAATCAAAACTTGAAAGACCAAACAGTTTTCATGCTAAATAGTCCACATATCCAAGTGTTACCCTACTCATTCCAAATTCCAAATTCCAAATTCCAAATTCCAAATTCTTTCCGATAGATATATAAAAGATTTAAATAAAAATATTATATAAAATTAAATATGTTTTAAATATAAATCAAACTTAAGAATTAATACTAAAAGCTTAAATTCAATCTGGCTCAACTTATTTTTTAAGTTTACGATATAATTATTTTTATATTTTATGTAATTTATGTTATATAAAAACTTATACTGTAATGTAACTATTTAAAATAAATAAAGTTATTTATACTTAGATATTTAATAAACTTTCAAAAAATTTAATAAATAATATAAAATTATCAAATATTAAGTAAAAGATTTTTTTTAAAATGATATGAATAAGTCTAAATGAGTTTAAGTTAATTATATATAAATATAGGTGTCTTAAGCAAAATTCAACATTCATATTTCAAGTTGATCAAAACATAAATAATTATATATGGAAAAACAATCTTATATATAGTTTGTGAGTTTTTAGACTCTACAAGTGAATTGAGAATGTATAATAAAAATTAAATATATAAATAAATGAGACACTTGTGACAATTTCAGTTATGTTTGAGGAGTCTAAAACTTTATAAGTTGTCAATTCAAATAATTACCTCTCAAAATTACACATGAACTTTGATTCATTGTGCAATTATACATATGAAATTTTAATTGTAGTTCAAATATATATATAAAACTTTAATTTTGATTCAGTTATACACGTTTAAAGAAATAAATAGATCAAATAATTTTATATTGAAAATATAATTATTTATGTATGCAATGTATAACATAAAATAGTGTTACATCGATAATGATGCTAATAATTTCTGAAAAATGAATCAAATCGAATTTCATATATAAAATTATGCAAAATAAAAGTTCATCCATAACATTGCAAATTAGATCAAAATTCATGTATAATTTTGACAATTATCTCTTATCCCATTTTAATATTATATATATTTCATCTTTCTACAAAGATATTATATCTTAATCTAATCCAACTTAATTCGACCTGTATACATAGCAATGTTGCAATGCCAAATAGGCTGGGGCTTGGGTATAATAATTTTTTTAGTCCTTCTAAGATTTAATTGCTTGGTTTTTTTTTTTAGCTCTTTAATTATATGAGAATTTAATAATTGAATTTCAACCATTTTAACATAAATAATTTTAGCTTTGATTCCTCCACAAATTTTTAATTTCATATAAGTTTTGTCATACAAATGGTTAGAAGAAATGGAAGTGAATTTCTTCGTCGAAATTTGAATTAAATTCAAATACTAAAATCGTCAGAAAAAGTTTCACCTAAATACTATCCGCAATATATAAACTTGATCATGACACTTGTGGTACTAAAAAAAGGCACTTACCCATAAAGTTTTGTTCGTAATTTATTGCAGCCTATATGCTCTTCTATTTCATCACGATGTGTACTGTACAGCATAGAATTAGTGTATAAAGAGATGGAAGAAAACGAGGGCCAAAACAACAGTGTTGCCGACAGCAAAATCTAGGATCCGTTGGTTTGAGTGGTTTGGTTTTGGTGTGGGACTTCACTTTGCAATTTGCAGACATGAAAATGGTGACAGTGTGTGAGTGGTGAGGAATACCACACGTTCCATGGCCGATAATACAGAAATAAATCAATCCACCCTTCCATTCCTTTTTAAAATTCCCCTCTTTTTTACAGCTGCGGTGGATGTTGTTGATTCCCATTATTAGCCAATGAGGTATTGGTAATGTTGGTAAAGGTTAAAGCCTTAAATTTAAAGTGTTGAGATTTGAATTTTATTATATGTATTTTTGCAGGTGTGAATTCTCAGTCCAAATTTTATGCTGGTTTAAGTCTAAATTCTATCAATATTTATTTTAATTTAGATCTAAATATATGTAATAATTTAATTATGGTCGAAATTATATAGATATATTGATTATAATCATTATTCTATTTGTACATTGTATTCCTTGAATCTAATTGTTGTTATAATAATTTCTTGTAACACAAATTATATTTACGCCTTAAATGGAAAAAAATCATCAACCATTTAATTGAATTTTGAATAAAGTTGAATTGACTCGATTCATAAATTATGAAAAATAAGTAAAAAATTGATTAAACTTGTTAATTGGATAAATTGAAATGATCTTGAATCAAATCAATACAAATGAGATCAATTCAATAACATATGGTTCCAGTTTTTACTAATTTGTGTTTGAATATCATATTCTTCAAATTTAATTATTCAAATTATTTCGATTATTTATTTAAATAATTTATATTTAAACCATCTGAAATTTGTTACGGGTTGTTATCGTTTTCATGGAGTTGTCTCTTCCTCGTATTAACGCTTCTGTCATTTAAATTTACTTGTCATTGTCAAACTGGGGACCTCATTGAAATATTGTCAAACTGGGGACCTACGTTTCTACATCTTTTGTTTTCAATCTAATTCATATACATCGATGAAAACGTGAGTACCAAATTTAAAAAAGAAATTATTAAAATTACATTTAAATTGCATCATATCATACAATTGATAGGTAAAAATTAATTTAAAGTCGAGTTATTTAAAGTGTAATTTGAAGTTAAGAGAGAGATTTATGAACGCTATGAAGTCATTTTAATTTTAAAATGTTTGGGTCTCATCCAAAATGTCATCGCAAGTTAATTAATTTTTAAACTTAAAATTAACTAACAGCTTTGAATAATGAAATTTAATAAATTTCATCATATTTATGCATGTATCAAAAACCACCTTTAATGTAGAAATAGGTTATGATTTATTATTACAAGGGTTACGGTATAGGTTTAGTGAGCTATTGAAAAGAGTTAGTTTTAATCTATATTTTCTTTTGTTCTTTACATTGTGCACCAAATTTCGAAATATATGAAATAATACGAAATTAATATGATGAAACTACTTCTAAAATCTCACTTCAACTATTCAAGATTTCATAAAATTTACAACAACCAATAATTTAAAAACTTCAGAAAATAGATTGTAAATTAAATTATTTTGAATTAACTTTTACGTATCAATCGTATGATATGATGCAATTTAAATGTGATTTTAATTTATTTTTTTTTTTACAAAATTTGGTAGTCACGTTTTCATCGATGTATATGGATTAGATTGAAAACAAAATATATGGAAACGTGGCAAGCACTAATGAAACAATGGCCTTGAGATTGAACGGTAATAATTGTACTAATAACCATATTTCAATGAGGTCCCCAATTTGACAATCACAGGTAAATTTAAATGACAGAAGCGTTAATATGAGGAAGAGACAACTCCATGGAAATATAACAACCCGACATAATAAAAAGAAGAGGTCAATTGCTAAATTAGTTACTTTTGTTTATTTCATGTTATATTGTAGTAATTTATGTTAATATATTGTAACATTTTAGTCATTCAGCCGTTAATTCTCGTTAATAGTATAACGGTAAGCTGATGTGACACGTTAAATCATCATTTCAAACAAAAATTTTAGGTTAATTTATATAATTGGTCCTTATATTTTTTCATTTTGAGCAATTTAATTTTTTTATGATCTTTTAACTTTTTTTTCTTTTTTTTTCATTCTCTTTTCCTTCTCCCTCTCTTTGATTGATCTTCCTAATTTAAATTGTTAAAAAAAATATAGGGACTAGTTTTAACAAATGAAAAATATAGAAAAATTACGTTAAAAGAAATGAAAGGAAGAAAACTGAGAAAGAAGGAGAAAAGAATGGAAAATAAAGAAAAAAAAAATAGAGGAAAGTTCAAAGAATATAAAAGGAAAAAAACAGCTCAAAACGAAAAAAAATATAGGAACCAATTGTATAATTTAACCTAAAATTTTCATTTGAAATGATGAGTTAACGTGCCATGTCATTTCCCCGTTAACGACAAATAACGCTCAGTGACTAAAATATTGCAACATGATAAAATAAGTGACAAAAATATAACATTTCAAACATAAGTGATTAAAATATAACTTGAGACAAATAAAAGTGATTATTTCTATAATTTACCCTATTGTAATCGAAATAATAAAACATATATAATATGAATTTTTTGGACAATAACAACTAATTACTTATTTACTTGGGTCGAATAATTTATGTATTCATTTGAGTGTCATTTCTACAAATAAAATTAGTGAATCCCTAAAAGGGTTTTTTTTCTTACAGGAATAAAGCAAATAAAAATTTTATTTAAAAATTAGATTAGTTTTTAGGTTATTAGGGAAAAAAAACAAATGTTGGAAAATAGAAGAGATTAACAGCCATATCAAGTCACAAATTTATTATTATATGTAACTCTTTTATGAAATTGTTACTTAACATGATAATTTCTCTTTCCGTGAGAGCAACTTGTGACATTTTCGATTTTTTTTTTTTAAATAACATGGTGATTTACCTCTCCAACTATGAAAATTTTGTACTATATATATAGTTTTCTTTTCAAAAATAACTCAAATAAATTAATTACTTATAAAAATAATTTACTTGTAAAATTATGTATGAAAATAACCCGTTTTGGATAGTGAATCTCAGTGTTGCTGTTATTATTGGCAGCACCACCCTTCAAAATGGGCCAATCATTGCCTGGTTTTAAAAATATATATATATATTTTTTAGTGTCATTATCATTGGCGAAACTAGACTGAAATGTGAATATATAAAACGTTCAGGGACCTGACGAAGCAATTATTCTTTTTAGACTTGATGACAAAAAAGGGTGGCGCCGTGATTACTACGACACCCAATTAAATACTTTTAAACTTTTAATTTGTTAGCATGTTAAGTCTGTCCCCTTTTGAAATTAAATTTAAATAGTCCTTAAAAAAAATAAACTCTTTTTATTTTTTTAAAACAATAAACTTAAAAATTATATAAAATTATTATTTAAATTACTCAAATATATCCTAAAAAAGTCCTCAAGTTCTAAATAAGAAATTTTACTTGAGAAAAATTCTTAAGGGATATATTTCGGTAATTTAAATAAGAATTTTATATAATTTTTAAAGTTTATTGTTTTTAAAAAATGAAAAGGTTTATTTCTATTATACTTATATTTTCAAGGGCTATTTAAATTTAATTTCAAAATGGATAGACCTAACATGAAAATAGGCCAAATGTTTAAAAGCATTTAAGTGGGTGTCGCCAAAAGCCATTTAAGTCGGTGTCGCCAAAAGCCACCGGGCCACCCCTTCATCTAACCTAAAAAGGGTAATTATTTCATTAGGTCCCTAAATGTTTTATATAATCACACTTCAATTGCTGCCAATAGCAAAAGTGGCACCCAATTTTTTTTTTTTAAATCAGCCAATGATTGGCCTATTTTAAGATATGTATATATGACAAAAAATAAAAAGATAAGAATTGGTCGTTATAGAATAGTCAAGAAAACAACTCGAAAAATATCATTGAAGCTAGCTGAAGTAGATTTCCGTCAAGATTGAAGATTCTAAGTTAATTTAGTAGGAGATTATAATGAGATTCTTTATTTCTTTTGGTTATATTGTCTCTTGGATTTTTATTATTTATTTTTATTTTCAAGCATGAACTAATTTTCTAAATACATAATAGAGATAAACCCTATGATGAGTTCTGACTTTTGATTTTTTATTTTACACAATAAATACTTGGTTTATTGGTCTCGATTATGTGTGCTTAATTCTTGGTTTGATATTTATATATTATTGATCCATGTTTAATGTGCTTAAATCAGAAGAGGAATAGTCCCTGTTTAAGAGTAGATCTTGAGTAATTGAGTAGAGATGCATGCAATCCTAGAAATAGGAAGACATAAATCTACCGGATTAGAGTCAAATCTATTATAGGAATCCTTAGCACGAGTTAATGCAATATAGATGTTTTAATTAAAAAGAAATTTCAATTAATCAAACTAGAGTTAGTTGTTCTTACTCTCAAAAGAGATATTAATATAATTTAGGGATTTCTACGGATCAAGTTACTAAGTAAAGAATTTGCGTAATTTAGATGGATAATAACAGATAAAATCTAGGTGAATTATTTTTAGGTATTGTTTTGTTTCTTGGTTGTTAATAGTTCATTTTCGTGGTTTGTTCTTTGTCGTGTTTGTTAGTTAATTATAGTTTTAATCAATCACTTGAATTTATCAATTAAATAATAGAAAGATAGTAATTACTAATACTTATAGTCCTCGTGAAAACTATATCTTTGTTCACTATAACTATACTATTAATTGATAGTTGCACTTGCCTTAATCAAATATTTATTTAGTTTAGACGCATTAGGCAACGACAACACCAAGATTCATTGTTTAAAACAGGTCATTTTCGTATACAATTTTACAAGTGAATTATTTTCTTAAATAATTAATTTATTTGGATTATTTGTATATATACTCAAGACCAAAATTTTCTTAATAATTTTTCAATTTGGCTTTTTTTAAAATAAAAACACTGATATTGAAAAAAAGAAACCGTGGATTTCTGTGCTTTAAATTCAAGCCAGTGTCACATCCCTGCAAATGAGGTCCAACCAGCATGCAATTAATATCTTTTTCCATTATTCTTTAGCAAACTTTAGATAGTAGACATGTGACTAATTTCCTCTTCCTCTTCCCATGTTACTTTATTAGGTTCTAATGGGTTCCTTGTCAGTAACAAGGTTAAAGTTATATTATTAGTCCTTCTACATTAGGAAAATTGTGAATTTAATTTTATATTTTGATTTAATTATTTTTAGTTTTTTATATTTTTAAGTTTCGTTAAATTTATTAAGTTAAGTTTTACTATTTCCTAAATCGATCTGATGTATTCAACATATTATTATATGTGTAATGCTATGCCAAATTGTTATTTTCATATATTACTAAAAATCCAGTTAATAGATTACCAACTATCATTTTGTGTCAAAACTAAAATTTCAAGTCAGCTTTCTATTTCCATATATTACTCACTAAAAACCCAGTTAATGGATTAACGATTATCATTTTGTGTCAAGATTGAAATTTTAAATTTTGAAAAGTATAGGGACTTAGAATTATTCAATTAGATAATATAAACCAAATATATAACTATATGCATACTACAAGACTAGCAATTGAATTTAACCATACTAACTTAACTGTTAATATTTGGGTCATGATTAAAATTTCTAAATTCAAAAAGTATAGAGATTAAAATTGACCAATTTGAAAAGTACATAAACTCAAGTATAGAGACTAAATCCATAACTTTTGTAAAGTACAATGACTAATAGCAAGATTTAACCTATTATATATAGACCTGTGACTAGTTTTCTCTTGTTCATCTTCTATTACTTTAGAGCAAACTATACTTGTAATCACCCAACTATTAGTATGTTCCTTTTTTAGTCACCTAATTATGAAAAGTTAGAAAATGATTGCTTAACTATTCAATTTTTTTCTTTTTCCGTCACCAATTGTTAAACGATTGATGGAAATATTACGTGGAAGCTTTTAAAATTAGCATAATAGAAACGTTATCTCTCAACATTTATACATTGTGTCAAATTAGTCTTAATTCTAAAAAATTTAACCCTCAACTTTTACATATTACTTAATTTGGTCCTTTTTTAAAAAAAATTTACTCCTCTTTATGACTCTTTCACCTAAAAAGCTAATATATAAATTTATCAACTAATTTGGTCATAAATACACCAAACGATGGAAACAATAATTAATTTTCATCTTTTCTCATTCTTTTAAAATTAACCCTTAATACCACAAATAAAAGTAAAACGGTAAAAAAAGGTTGAAAGAAGAAGAAGACCAAATTACATGATGTGCAAATGTTGAGGGTTAATTTTTTAAAATCAAGAGTAAATTGACACAATGTATAAATATTGAGGGTTAAAGTTGTTATTATGCCAATTTTAAAAGTTGTCAAGTTATATTTTTGTTAGTAACTTAACTGTTAGTGACCATAACTTAACTGTTAGTGACCAAAAAAGGAAAATTTAAATAGTTAAATGATTATTTTGTAACTTTTTATAGTTGAGTGGCCAAAAATATAATTTATTAATAATTGAAGGGTTACCCATTACTTTCTTAGTTTTTAATGGAGTCCTTATCAATGAACAAATGTCTTGGAAAAAAATTTCCCCTTGGCTTGCATGTAAGCAACACTCTCTTCCAAACTTTTCTCTTAAACTCATTATTTGTTTTACCATTTATGAACTCTCTTTTTTCCCCTTGTTTTCCTATCTTTTGGGAACAACATTAGTTGTTATCATTTTTAACCAAAAAAGAAGTTTTTTTTTTTTTTTTTTTAAATTAGAGTATTCATCGTGGGAAGCAATGAATAACCCTTTCGCCGTGAATACTTTCGAAAGAGATAAACAATTGGATTGGAACTTGAGTAAGTCAAAGGGGTGTATGGATTGGAACTTGAGAGGTGCTACAACTTGCAATTTGCCTAAAATTGTTGAAGAACCAAGCTTTGATACAATCAATGGATCATCAAATGGGGATTTCTCAGTTGATTTGAAGCTTGGTCCATTGAATAAATGGAAGCAACCACCATTGTCAATGGAGTCTTCTTCTTCATCATCTTCAAAGAGAGCTGGAGCAAGCAACAACAATGGAAGCCATCAACAAGTTCGGTGTCTTGTTGATGGGTGCAATTCAGAGCTTAGTAAATGCAAGGACTATCATAGACGCAATAAAGTGTGTCAACTCCATTCCAAGGCTGCTCAAGTTTTCATTAATGGCAAAAAGCAACGATTTTGTCAACAATGCAGTAGGTATGATCAACGGTGGATCTTGGTGTTAAGATTTGGGGAGGAGTTAACTAAATTTTTTTTAAATTTGGAAGACTTAATGAGAATATTTAAAATTTTTGATAGATTTAGTTAAAATTTTCAAAGAAAAAAAATTAAAGATTTTATGAGAATTGAGAACAATTTCAAAGGAATTAATTAAAATTTTAGTGATAAATTCTAAACAGGGATTAACTAAAATTTTAAAAAGAATATTTCTAATGATTTCTCTCAGTTATGTATTTCCTTCTTCTGTTGTTTCTTTTGCTTTGCTGGATAGGTTTTTTTTTTTTCAATTTCCTTATAATCTATATATCAAGTTAGGTTGGGATCAGATCATTATTTAGGACTAGATGAATAGGTCTCAAAGTTCATTCAAACAAATAATATTTATAAATGATTAATTTAAACTTGATTTATTCTTTCTTATATCATTATGAGTCTCATAATATAGTACTTATACAATATATGTTTATCTAAGATCGGTTAAATTTTGTCTAAATTCATTAATTCAAGCTTGATCCAACCATATTTTAAAAAAATTTAAAATTGATTTATACAAATTTTAATATAATATTTAATAATTTTATTTGTTTTATTTTATTAAAATTTTAAGCATAAAAAATTAGCATTATTCTGTATTATTATATATTCAATTTTTATGTAAATAAATTATATAATAGAATATTGTATTACAATATTAAAATAAATCATTTTAAATAATTTTACATATTTGAAGTGTCTTCGGAAAATTATATGCTGATCCAATATTGATACGGGTTTAAACTTTGTTATTTCCTCATCTGATATTGTAATGATTAAAAAAAAAAAAACATCAAGCTATGTAAATTGTAGTGTTCTTTGTTTTGCAGGTTTCACTCACTGGAGGAGTTTGATGAAAGAAAAAGAAGTTGCAGAAAACGTCTTGAGGGACACAACCGCAGGCGAAGGAAGCCTCAGTCGGTGTATCCCCTCTCTCTCATGCGTCCTGGAACCTACTTCTCTGATCACCAAGGTCTGTTTTTGCTATCATCTTCATTTTCATACATGTAACTTGAATGCAAGTGTTGAATACGGATATGTCTGGCACCTTTTGCAGGTACTGAGTCGTTTCCATTGGCTAGTTTGAATGTACCTACTTGGCCTGGAGTTAACACGCAGGAACCCATAGTAAAAAACGACACTCTTCAGAATCGAACCCAACCCACCTGCCAGTCGTTCATTACCGCACCCGAAGGAAATGGGGGCAGCAGCAGTCACAATGTGCCGGGTGATAGGTTAGTACCTTGGATTCGAGATGCAGATTATGCTCTCTCTCTTCTGTCATGTATGCGGACACAACCTACGCCTGGGATCGGTTCGAGTAACCTCGTACAGTCTCACTCGTTCGCCTTTGTGCATCCCTCGAGACTGAGCCTCGCGGACCCCGTTGTCGAACCGATGGCATCACTTGCTGTTGCCAATGGCAGGGATGATAGGGTCCATTGTCCAGAAATGGTTCGCATGGATTGTGGTGAATGCTCTAAATCCCAAGACCCTCACACTCTTCCCTTTTATTGGCACTAGGAAATATTGAATCGAATTTAACCTTCTTTTATTTAGTTTTTTAAATAAAAGTTTAAATATGTTATTTATTTTAATTTTGAAACATTGAATCTATATATTTTTTTAATTTAAAAATATTGATCCCTTTGTTTAATTCTGTTGTTAAAGTTAACAATATCAAATGTAAAATAATTTTTAACCCTCATCATTTACATTTCTTTGTTAATTTGATCTTTGCCTTTTAAAAATATTTTTTTCATATTTTAAATAAAAAACATAAAAATTAAAAATATTATTTTAAAAATAAAACTCTTTAAATTCAAAAATACAAAATAAAATAAAAATAATTTTAAAAATATAAATAAAATTTTAAAATTCAATGTTACCTAAAGCGATTAGATCGTGAGTCGGACTAGGAATTGATTGGGGTATCAGTTTGATGAGAGGTAAAAAATCGATTGAGCCACAAACTAATACAAACTAGTTGAACCAAGCTAAAAAAATTGGTTAAACTAATTTCGAACTAGTATGACCAATTGGTTCCCTAAACTATCAGCCTGACTGATTATAAAAATAAATTAAATTGCCAGTTCAACTGTAACACCCCCTAACCCTTATTTGTCACCGGAACAGGGTTACGGAGCATTACTAGACTTTTCAGATCAATTATGAATGTTACACATTCATTTGTCATTCATATCATAATATCGAACACTCAAGGAAGTTTTTCGTGAAATTTTCAATTTTATTTTCTAGAAACAAGGCACATATGCCCGTGTGAATCTGGGACACGCCTGTGTCTTAAACCGTGTCTTACCTCGTGTAATTCTCTGACTTGGGTCACATGGCTGGCCACATGCCCGTGTGTTAGCCATGTGTCTTACACGGTCCAATCACACGCCCGTGTGTCTGGCCGTGTGGACTCAATATGAGTCTTAAACATTAAGGTTACCATTCCCTGCAATCTTACACATCAAGCAACTCAAAACTATTTAAAATTCAGTTAAACACACTCTAAACATGTCAAAATAGACATTCTAAGTACCTAACCAATGTACCTTCATAGGCACTCTACCTAACTTATTCAAACACGCATGTGCAAATTTTTACTAAATAATCTTCTTGAAACCAATTATCATTATACCTATATGTTCACACATAACCAATATGATTTTATGCACCTTTTATGTTTATTCAACTACTATTTTATCTCTCATCATTCAATCATATCGGCATTTTAAGGCAATCATGCAAACACCACAATACCAAACACAAGCCAAATACATGACTAAGTTTAACAAAACACCTATAGACTAACCTTTAATCAAAATAACCTATACATGCCATTATAACCAGAATCAAGTCATCAATAGTTACCAATAAAACCAATGGATAGTGTGATATAGCTCCGATAAGCTTCCAACCCGTTCGAGCTTCCGATAATCTGTAAGGTAAATAAATATAACAAATACGTAAGCAATGATTTCTTAGTAAGCTTATATAGTCTTTAATCATACTAATTTATTTCAATTACAAAACTTTACAAATAAAAAATAATCCAATAATGTTACTGTAATACTCATAAACTATTCTCACTAATTCACAAGGTGAACTAATCCATAGTATCACACATAGACTTATACCCTCAAGCTTAGTAAAATTTTATATAACTTTAATTCTTCCACACTTATTCCATATGCATATCATACAAGTCATATGCATATCATTTAGCCACAGTTACAAATTAATGCATTTAACCAAGCCTTATTCTAATTGGACAAATAATAATTAGTTCCATAAGAAATTGCATAATCTAAACCTTACCATTCCTTCATGAACACTAACTTATTTTCATTTAAATACTTACCATTTCAATGCATCAAATAAATAAACAAATTACTATTCAACTAATAGCTTGGCACTTTCATAAACATCAAACAACAACAATAGTTAGCATACTTGCACATCTTACGTATAAATTTAATATTGATAAACTTATTTTCACGACATGTTACCATATACATGCTTTCCTTGTATCAACATAATCAAAGATAATCACATATTTACATGTCACTTTTAATATATTAAATAAATATCATTTCCATGTCAAGTTTCAATATGTCATGTAAATATCATTTCAAGACATGTTTCAATATATCAATTAAATATCATTTCCAAGTATTTCAAGTATATACCAGTAATAATCATAAGTCTTTCCATATTAATTCATAAATATTTACAGATTATTCATAGTACATTCAATTCTCATTAATTTGTTATCTTAAATGGCTTTTCACATTTCATTATACAATTGCAATATACATTCCATAGTTATTTCATGAGTATATAACTCACATATTCCATATATTTGCAACATATTTCACATTCTATTTTCGATTCACTATTTCACTTCCATTTCTCATACCATACCATTTCAATATCAATTATAAAACTTTATTATTCATTTACCCCTATTAACACGACTCGAACTCGGACGGATACACGGATCCAACCAAAACACACTAGTTTGGCACCCAGTGCCTCACCTAATAATTCGAAGTAATAGTTTGACACCCAGTGTCTCATCGTGTAACACTCCTTACCTGAGACTGTTTCCAGAATCGAGCACGAGGCATTACTAAACTTATTCTATCCCTTAAATAGGTTTAAATTGTTTATTTAAGCATTTCGGAATGTGCTGCCATTCTGCGTCGTAGTCGCCTAAAAATTCATATCTTGAGTTCCGAAACTCGAAATTAAGATCCGTAAATTTTTCCTGAAACTAGACTCATATATCTATCTACTAATTTTTTTCATAGATTTTTGACTTGGCCAATTAGTACAGTTTATTAGTTAAAGTTTCCCCTTTTTCAAAACTCGACTGCACTAACCTCTTGTTACTACGAACCATGTTTCTTCCTGTACAAAATTCATATCACTAAGCCGTTTGTTTCTCTTAAAACTAGACTCAACAAGGATTATAACCATATAAATTATACCTTCTAATTAGTTTTGTACAATTTATGGTGAATTTCCAAAGTTGAAATAGGGGTTCCAGAAATTGCTCTGACCCTGTTTCACTAAAACTCAGATATATCATGAAATATAATACCTTTACCTATTTTTCTTATTCCATAAGAAAATAGACATAATAAGCTTTAATTTCATATATTATTTATCTTCAAACTATGTTTATAAAATTTTAGTGATTTTTCAAAGTTACGTCATTGCTGTTACTTGAATCTGTTTTAGGTTACTTTCACATTTTCATAATTTTCATGTGATAATCACCATTCAATCATACATATTAATAAACATGCATATCATCGGCCATTTTATTAACTAATCACTAGCAAGTATTTACACATCATTCATTGTTCATATTATACCAAAAGTGGCTAAGTTTCTATACATGCCATACACAAAACAAAACGTCTAATTATACCGAGTTATTTCTTTGATAGTGTGATCGGCCTCCGCGTTTCCTTCGATCCCCGAGTGGCTAGATAAGTACTATAAGAAGAAGAAAATAAAGAGATTAAGCACTAGGCTTAGTAAGCTTACAAGCAAATAAATCACAACATTCAACATAATGGATAATTATGCATAATATCATCTAACATCATAAATTTCTTTACTTCTCAATTTCTATCTTCTTCTTTATTCCCTTACCTTCTTTCTTACGACCTTTCCTTTTCATAAGTATAATATACTTTTCCTTTGCTGTTAATTCACTGTAATTTAACTCGTATCCTGACCCGTTGAACCACTCGGAATACTAAGGATACTAGGTCGTTCTGTCTATCAATATCTCGCCAATGCCATGTCTTTGACATGGACTTACATGAATTATTCTGTCTCCAATGCCATATATAATATGGACTTACATGGCTCAATCCTGTCTCCAAAGCCATATTTCTAATATGGACTTACATGGCTCATTTCGTTCTGTCTGTCATCAACCCTAATATCCTAACATTCCTAGGGTTCAACCGGGGCTTTCTAACACTTTTCCTCTGTCACTTCACCTTAAATTCGACTTTAAATATTTTCATAACATAAATATATAAATGCTGGAAATTGACAATAATAATGTAAAATAAAAGAATATTGCATTTATTTACTGTAAACTTACCTCGATACAAAATGTGACTAAACTTTACAATTTAGTCCTTTACTTTTTCTTTTCCCCGATCTACTCTCGAATTTCGCTCTTCTTGATCTATAATAGCAAATTTAGCTTATTTAATATCAACATTTATCAAAACAACCCTTTACTCAAACTTTGGCAAAATTACATTTTTGCCCCTAAACTTTCACATATTTGCACTTTTGCCCCAAGGCTCGTAAATTAAACTTCATCCTATTTTCTTATGTTTTATGACATGCTGATCATTTTTCCTTCTATGGCAACATCAAATTCACACACTAACATGTACTTATGACTATTAGGTATTTTTACCGATTAAGCCTTTTACTCGTTTTCACTTAAAACCAAGTAGCACAAGTTGTCTAACATAATTTAAAACCTCATATTCCATCATAAAACATCAAAATACACAAATTTCACCTATGGGTATTTTTCCAAATTTGATTCCTAACTTAAATTATTGCTAGCATAAGCTTTATCGAGCTAGGGACTTCAAAAACGTAAAGATCATTAAAAGCGGGCTTGGAATCACTTACTATGAAGCTTGAAAGTTGAATAAACCCCAGCTATGGAGAGAGGTAAGGTTCTGCTGGTAACTTGAAGAAGATGATACAATTTTATCATCTTTTCACCTTTTATTAATGTTAATAACCAAATGACCAAAATGCCCTCCTTACTAAACTTTCAAAATTCCTTCCATGTCCTAATTTTGTCCATGAACTTAAAATTGGTCAAATTACCATTTAAGATCTCCTAATTAATATTCCAAAATAATTTCATACTAAAACTTCTAGAATGCAAGTTTTGCAAATTATTCGATTTAGTCCCTAACCTCAATTTAAGCACTTTATGCATAGAATTTTATCATGAAATTTTCACACAATCATGTAATCATACCATGAACCTCAAAATAATAAAATATATATATATATATATATATATTTTTACCCTAAATTTGTGGTTTCGCAACCACTGTTCCGTTTAGGCCCTATTTCGGAATGTTACACATCGGCTCTACCGAAGTAATTTGGTGCCCAGTACCTTATCGAATTTATCCGAAGTAACAATTTGACACTCAATGTCTCATCGACTCGAAGTCGAAGTAATCCTTGAACACTTCCAATCCTATGGCATGTCAACTATATCTAACTATTTCGGAATGTTACATTTCTCCCCCCTCTTTAGGGATTTTCGTCCCGAAAATCTTACCTGTGAAGAGATATGGGTACTGTTTTCGCATAGCCTCTTCGGGTTCCCATGTAGCCTCGTCTACCCCATGTCTATTCCATAGTACTTTCACAAGTACAATACTTTTGTTCCTTAATTGCTTCAACTCTCGAGCTAGAATCTTTCTGGGTTCTTTACCGTAAGTCATGTCCGGTGAATCTCAACCTCTGTTTGAGAAATCACATGTGACGGATCTGAGCGATAACGACGTAGCATAGACACATGAAATACATTATGAATCTTCTCTAACTCAATCGGTAAAGCTAACCGATATGCTAATGGTCCGACTCTCTCAATCACTTCAAAGCGGTCCAATAAAGCGTGGACTTAGTTTGCCTTTCTTGCCAAATCGAGAACTTTCTTCCATGGGGATACTTTCAAAAAACTTTGTCACCAACTTGATATTCGATCTCTTTTCTTTTAAATCGCATACGACTTACGCTTTGTCGAAGTCGCTTTTAAACAATTTCGATAACTTTCACTTTTTCTTCCGTTTCTTTAACTAGATCAACCCCGTAAATCTGGCTTTCTTTAAGCTCTATCCAATATAAAGGTGTGCGGCATTTACGTCCATACAAAGCTTCATAAGGTGTTATCTTCAAACTTGACTGATAACTATTATTGTAGGCAAACTCTACCAATGGTAAGTATTTTTCCCAACTACCTTGAAATTCTAATACACAACATCTAAGCATATCTTCAAGTACCTGAATAACTCTCTCTGACTGACCATCGGTCTGAGGGTGAAAAGCCGTACTAAAACTCAACCGTACCTAAAGCCTCTTGTAACTTCTTCCGAACCGTGAAGTAAATCTTGGATCTCATCGAAATGATCGATAATGGCACTCCATGTCGTCTAACTATCTCTGAAATGTATAACTCGGCCAACTTGTCAAGTGAATAATCCATACGGATTGGGATAAAATGAGCCGACTTAGTTAGCTTATCAATCACAACCCATATTGCATCTTTCTTTTTCAGTGTTAACGGCAATCTGTCACAAAATCCATAGTAACTCTGTCCCATTTCCATTAGGAACTAGCACAAAGTTGCAATAATCCGAGGTACCGATGTTCGGCCTTTACCGTTGACAAATCAAGCATCTAGAAACAAACTCGAAATATCTCTTTTCATTCCTACCCACCAATACAATTTCTTCAAATCATTATACATTTTGTACTTGCTGGATGAATAGATAAAGAAGCGCTATGTGCTTCTGTAAAATCTTCCGAATAAGCTCATCATTCTTTGGTACACAAATTTCGTCTCTAAACATCAAACAACCATCGAACCAATCCGAAATCGATTCTATGCGACTCACATTGAACTCTTTTAGCTTGTAACTCATTATCATCTTTCGAGCTTCACAAATCTCTTCAAGAAATACGGTTTAGCTCTAAATTCAGCTAAAATAGAACCATCATCGACATGGCTAAATTGGTATTCAAAGCTCGCAATGTAAATAAAAGTTTCCTGCTTAAAGCGTCAGCAACTACATTTGCCTTACCTGGGTGATAATCAATCACTAACTCATAATCTTTAAGCAATTCCAACCATCTTCTTTGCCTCAAATTCAAATCTTTTTGAGTCATCAAGTATTTCAAGCTTCTATGATCGGTAAATATCCGACACCTTTCACCATACAAATAATGTCTCCAAATCTTCAATGCAAATAAAATAGCACTAGCTCTAAATCATGTGTCGGATAATTTTTCTCATGTGGCTTCAATTGTCTAGAGGCATAAGCAATTACCTTTCCTTCCTGCATGAGTACACAACCGAGCCCATTCAAGGATGCATCACTGTAAATCACAAATTCTTTACCCGGTTAAATTTGTACTAAGATAGGAGCTTCCGTCAACAATGCCTTTAACTTGTCAAAACTTTGTTGGCACTTCTCATCCATTCAAACTTAACATCCTTCCGTAGCGGTCTCGTCAGCGGGTAGCTATCATGGAAAATCCTCCACAAATCGTCTATAATATCCGCAAGACCAAGAAAACTTCTAACCGATACATTTCTAGGAGGCTTCCAATCAACAATGGTTGAAATCTTACTCGTATCAACCTTAATACCTTCACGAGACAATATGTCCAAGAAAACCAACTTCGTAACGAACTCACTTTTCTTTGAACTTGGCATACAACCTGATTATCTCTCGAATTTGTAAACTGTTCTCAAATGCTCGCATGCTCGGTCTCATCATGAGAATAAATCAAAATATCATCAATGAACACAACTACAAACTTATCTAAGTATGGTCTAAAAATTCAGTTCATTAAGTCCATAAAATGGCAGGAGCATTAGTCAAGCCAAATGGCATCACAAGGAACTCATAATGACCATACCTAGTCCGAAAGCGATCTTGAGGACATCGACTCTTTAACTCATGGCCCGATAGTATCCGGATCTCAAATCTATCTTGGAAAACACAGTAGCTCCCTTCGGTTGATCAAACAAATCATCAATTCTAGGCAATGGATACTTGTTCTTTACTGTTACCTTGTTAAGTTGCCGATAATCTATGCACAATCTCATCGATCCGTCTTTTTTTTTTCACAAATAGCACTGGTGCACGCCATGGTGAACTCTTGGGTCTTACAAAGCCTTTATCTCATTAATTCTCGCAATCGAGCTTTCAATTCTTTCAATTCCAATAGAGCCATTCTATAAGGAGCAATAGAAATGGGCGTGGTACCTGGAATCAACTCAATACCAAACTCAACTTCTCTAACAGGAGGCAAACCTGGTAGTTCTTCCGGAAACACATCGGGAAACTCACATACCACAGGCACTGATTCAATTTTCAATTCTGGATCTTTAGTGTTCAACACAAAAGCAAGATAAGCTTCATACCCTTTTCTCAAGTATTTACGAGCGGACATACGAAATTATAGGAAATGAACTATCTGACTCTTCTGAATTAACCCGAAGAATTTCACCATTTTCACACTTCAACTCAATGAATTTCTTTCCACAATTCACTATCACATCATGTGTAGTCAACCAATCCATACCAAGAATCACATCAAACTCATCAAATGGCAATAGCATGAGATCAATTTGGAAAACAGTAGCCTCTAATCATTAAAGGACAATTTCTACATACCTTATCTACTAATACATGCTTGCCTAATGGATTCGATACTTTAATCACAAATTCTGTAGATTCTATAGGCATACTTATACTAGGCATCAATTTCATACAAACATAAGAATGAGTTGAACCGGATCAATCGAGCAATGACATTAATATCATGTAGAGAAAATGTACCGTAATCACATCGGGGAAGATGCCTCTTGGCGTGCACGAATAGCATAAGTCCTTGCAGGGCTCTAACATCCGGTCTCACAATCGAATCTCTAGAGGTACCTCATTACTTGCTCCTACTCCGGTTGCCTCGATGATCGCCTCTAGTAGGAGCATTTAGGATCTAGCACTCTGTGTTACCTCTAGGCTAGCCACTTACGGACATTCTCGTACAAAATGATCTGGAGCACCACATTTATAGCAAACATTTTTCCGCCCCGACAAGGACCATAATGAAATCTACCACACCGTGGACACCCTGATCTACCCTGTCTGACATTACCTACACTCGTAGTCGAGGTGGTCTGAGCCTTCGGATCCTTAAATCTGCTACCTCTATTCTGACTAGATTGCCCTGCCGAAAAGCTAGATCTGGTAGAAAACTCTCTGAGCCTCTTGGATGTAGCCTGAAATGATCTGCTCATCTGTCTCTTCTTTGTATCTTGTGTCTCTGTCTCAACTTTGCCTTTTCTTTTTAATAGCTCCTCTGCCTTACAGGCTCTCTCAACTAAAATAACGAACTCTTTTATTTCTAGGACACCCACTGACAGTCGGATATCATCATTTAACCCATCCTCAAACCTTTTACACAAGATAGCCTCTGTGGACACACATTCTTGAGCATATTTACTGAGCCTGACAAATTCACGCTCATAATCGGTCACAAATCATATTGCCTTGTTTCAATTCCAGAATTCCTTTCTCTTCGGTCAATAAACCTCTGGTGATGTACTTTTTACGAAATTCTTCTGAAAGAAATCCCAAGTGACCCTCTCTTTCGGTACAACCGATACAAGTGTCTTCCACCAGTAGTAGGTGAGTCTCTAAGAAGTGATACTACATTTCATACATTCCTCGGTGTACAAGATAATTCGTCAAAGACTCGATAGTATTTTCTAACCAAAATTCGCTCTTTCGCATCATCATCTTTTGTTGCTCGAACTCTTCGCCCTTGTTTCTGATTCTATCAATGGTGGTTTTCTCTTACCACTGTACTGTGGATGGGAAGCTTGAGCTGCATGGGTAGCCCGAGAATCATGAGGGGTGGAGGTCTAACTGCCGGATTCGTACGAACGAACTCGGCAAATAAATCATTCAAAGCTCGGAAGAGAGCTTTCGAGTCACTCCTCCCTGATCAACTATTACTGGCCTATTCTCAGATGGCGCTGCCCTTCAGAGAAGCGGTAGCATTACTTTCTACATCATCATCACCGGCTGCTTGGATCCATTACTATAAAACAAAATATTTAAAAAAATCGTCGAGAGTCGTCACACTATCAAAATACAAGTATGGCATGTATAGCTAGACTTTTCTCACACTAACTGTCCGAGAACCGACTAAACCTGCTCGATACCAATAAATGTAACACTCCTCACCGAGACTGTTTCGAGAATCGAGCACGAGGCATTACTAAACTTATTCTATCCCTTAAATAGGTTTAAATTGTTTATTTAAGCATTTCGGAATGTGCTGCCATTCTGCGTCGTAGTCGCCTAAAATTCATATCTTGAGTTCAAACTCGAAATTAAGATCCGTAAATTTTTCCTGAAACTAGACTCATATATCTATCTAATAATTTTTTCATAGATTTTGACTTGTCCAATTAGTACAGTTTATTAGTTAAAGTTTCCCCTGTTTCAAAACTCGACTGCACTAACCTCTTGTTACTACGAACCATGTTTCTTCCTGTACAAAATTCATATCACTAAGCCGTTTGTTTGTCTTAAAACTAGACTCAACAAGGATTATAACCATATAAATTATACCTTCTAATTAGTTTTGTACAATTTATGGTTAATTTCCAAAGTTGAAACAGGGGTTCCAGAAATTGCTCTGACCCTGTTTCACTAAAACTCAGATATATCATGAAATATAATACCTTTACCTATTTTTCTTATTCCATAAGAAAATAGACATAATAAGCTTTAATTTCATATATTATTCATATTCAAACTATGTTTATAAAATTTTAGTGATTTTTCAAAGTTACGTCATTGCTGTTACTTGAATCTGTTTTTAGGTTACTTTCACATTTTCATAATTTTCATGTGATAATCACCATTCAATCATACATATTAATAAACATGCATATCATCGGCCATTTTATTAACTAATCACTAGCAAGTATTTACACATCATTCATTGTTCATATTATACCAAAAGTGGCTAAGTTTCTATACATGCCATACACAAAACAAAACGTCTAATTATACCGAGTTATTTCTTTGATAGTGTGATCGGCCTCCGACGTTTCCTTCGATCCCAGTGGCTAGATAAGTACTATAAGAAGAAGAAAATAAAGAGATTAAGCACTAGGCTTAGTAAGCTTACAAGCAAATAAATCACAACATTCAACATAATGGATAATTATGCATAATATCATCTAACATCATAAATTTCTTTACTTCTCAATTTCTATCTTCTTCTTTATTCCCTTACCTTCTTTCTTACCGACCTTTCCTTTTCATAAGTATAATCTACTTTTCCTTTGCTGTTAATTCACTGTAATGTAACTCGTATCCTGACCCGTTGAACCACTCGGAATACTAAGGATACTAGGGTCGCTCCTGTCTATCAATATCTCGCCAATGCCATGTCTTTGACATGGACTTACATGAATTATTCTCTCCAATGCCATATATAATATGGACTTACATGGCTCAATCCTGTCTCCAAAGCCATATTTCTAATATGGACTTACATGGCTCATTTCGTTTCGTCTCTGTCAACCCTAATATCCTAACATTCCTAGGGTTCAACCGGCTTTCTAACACTTTTCCTCTATCACTTCACCTTAAATTCGACTTTAAATATTTTCATAACATAAATATATAAATGCTGAAATTGACAATAATAATGTAAAATAAAAGAATATTGCATTTATTTACTGTAAACTTACCTCGATACAAAATGTGACTAAACTTTACAATTTAGTCCTTTACTTTTCTTTTCCCGATCTACTCTCAATTTCGCTCTTCTTGATCTATAATAGCAAATTTAGCTTATTTAATATCAACATTTATCAAAACAACCCTTTACTCAAACTTTGGCAAAATTACATTTTGCCCTAAACTTTCACATATTTGCACTTTTGCCCCAAGGCTCGTAAATTAAACTTCATCCTATTTTCTTATGTTTTATGACATGCTGATCATTTTCCTTCTATGGCAACATCAAATTCACACACTAACATGTACTTATGACTATTAGGTATTTTTACCGATTAAGCCTTTTACTCGTTTTCACTTAAAACCAAGTAGCACAAGTTGTCTAACATAATTTAAAACCTCATATTCCATCATAAAACATCAAAATACACAAATTTCACCTATGGGTATTTTTCCAAATTTGATTCCTAACTTAAATTATTGCTAGCATAAGCTTTATCGAGCTAGGGACTTCAAAACGTAAAGATCATTAAAAGCGGGCTTGGAATCACTTACTATGAAGCTTGAAAGTTGAATAAACCCCAGCTATGGAGAGAGGTAAGGTTCTGCTGGTAACTTGAAGAAGATGATACAATTTTATCATCTTTTTCACCTTTTATTAATGTTAATAACCAAATGACCAAAATGCCCTCCTTACTAAACTTTCAAAAATTCCTTCCATGTCCTAATTTTGTCCATGAACTTAAAATTGGTCAAATTACCATTTAAGATCTCCTAATTAATATTCCAAAATAATTTCATACTAAAACTTCTAGAATGCAAGTTTTGCAAATTATTCGATTTAGTCCCTAACCTCAATTTAAGCACTTTATGCATAGAATTTTATCATGAAATTTTCACACAATCATGTAATCATACCATGAACCTCAAAATAATAAAATATATATATATATATTTTTACCCTAAATTTGTGGTTTCGCAACCACTGTTCCGTTTAGGCCCTATTTCGGAATGTTACACATCGGCTCTACCGAAGTAATTTGGTACCCAGTACCTTATCGAATTTATCCGAAGTAACAATTTGACACTCAATGTCTCATCGACTCGAAGTCGAAGTAATCCTTGAACACTTCCAATCCTATGGCATGTCAACTATATCTAACTTAGCCCGATACAATTAATAGGGTTTGAAATCACTTTTCAATTTCAGCCAATATTCATTTCAATTAAATAATCACAAATCCTCAAGAATTCAACTCAATATCATAATATCAAACACTCACCTCATTCCACTTATCATACACATTAAATAATAATTACAACAATTAATATTCACGTACCATCATTTTTATGAATTTCGTGTATATTTATTTCAATAACAATTCATAATCATGAATATACATCAATTTTCCATGTCACTAACCAAGTCATTCCAAATCGGAGAACAACTTACGGATGTGAGTAAATCGTTTTCTTTGTGCCATAACCCAGTTATGGTCTTTTCATTAAAATGCCATAGCCCAACTATGGTCTTACATTTAAACATTGTCATGGCCCAATCATAGTATTATCCATTAATTCATCATTTGCACTGAATGACTGTACTCAATCCGGCGTTCCATTTTTTTTTATCATTTCAATTCAATTTCATAGTTTCAACAATAATTTATTTTTAACAATAAATATAAATATATATATATATATATATATATTACCATTCATCAATTTAACACATAAATATTAAGGTTTAACCATACGAACTTACTTGAGGTAAATTGTGAAAGTTGTAGTAATTTAGGGACTATTCGGCTAATTTCTCTTTTTCATGTTTGTCGTCGGATTCTTGATCTATAATATAAAATTATTCATTCATTAGCATCTAATTCAATTCTAATTCACTTTACAATTTATACCTTTCAATTTTTGAAATTACACATTTACCCTAAATTTTTACAATTTTTACAATTTAGTCCCTTATCAATTGAGCTAATTTTTCTCAATTAACACTTTATCTAATTATTTTAGGCTACCAGACAGCCATTAAAATTCAGAATTCCAATAACAAACCCTAATTCTTAACATTTTCACAATTTGGTCCTAAAATCAATATCTATCAAAATTAGTAAATAAAATCATCACATAACAAAATTAGAGTTTCAATTCCATGTTAATTCATCATAAAATTCAGCACTCATCAATGGTAACTTTCAAAATTACCCATGAAATCAAAAACTAATGAAATAAATAGTTGAACCTAATTGTAAAAGTCTTAAAAACACAAAAATTATAAGAAAAGAGCAAGAATTGAACTAACATGGTGTAAAAAAATATGAAAAACCAGCTTAGAGGACTCTCCTATGGCGTTTTTGGCTGAAGAATGATGAAGAAATATCTAGATTTTCAATTTAGTCTTTGTTTTATTTGTTTTATTTACTAAATTTCCAATTTTACCCCTCGTTCACACTAATTTTTTGTTATTTCCTGGACACACATGCCGTCCAGCCTTATACTAAGTGTATAATTTTCTATTTGGTCCTCTCTTAATTACCTCTTAAGCTATTTAATTATTTTAACAATTTTTGTACCTTTTTCAATTTAGTCCTTTTTAATTAATTAATTACCAAAATGTTAAAATTTTCTAACGTTTAATACTAACTCAATAACACTCTGTAAATATTTATAAAAAAATTTACGGCTTGGTTTATGAAATCGAGGTCTCGGTACCTCATTTTTTAAACTAATTAACCCAATAAATCTTTTAAAACACAAAATTCACTAATTCAAAAATATTTCTAAAATCACACTTAACTCATAAATAATGATTAATAAATTTTTTTTCGAACTCACTCGTCGGATTTAGTGATCTCGAATCACTGTTTCCAACATCATTGAAAATTGGCTATTTAACCAGTTTGTACAGGTTCATAGGTCAACCGATTTTTAAAATTTTTAAACTTTTTTAACCTTCAATATTACAATTTTTTGTCAATTTGGTTTGTACCCTTTAAAATTACGTATTTTTTAAAAAAAATCAAAATTTACTTTTTCTTATATTTAACAAAAAACATAAAAGTTATATTTTAAAAATATATGAAAAAACTCTTTAAAATAAAAATAAATTTTAAAAATATAAAATTCTAAAATTCAATGTTATCTAAATCGGATTAGACGAATTGGATTAATAATTATTTGGGATATCGATCCGGGGAGAGGTAAAAAACCAGTTGACCTACAAACCGATATGGATTGGTTGAATTAGGCAAAAAAACAAGTTAAATTGGCAGTTGAACCGATTTTTATAATTTTTAAATTTATTTTTGATATTTAATAATTCATTTGCTTTGAATCGGTGGAATTGGTCGTTTTGAGAACCAATTGGTCAGACTAATTCCAAATCTATTCAACCAATTCGTATCGATTCACAAGCCAACCATTTTTTTTATGTCTTGCCGAATCAATACCCCAGCCAGTTCTCGGTCCAATTGGCCGGGCTAGTCCATTTTAGATAATATTAAATTTTAGAATTTATTTTATATTTTAAAATTTGTTTTATTTTTTAATTTTAAAGTGGCTTTTATATTTTTATATTTTTATTTTAAAATATTTTTAAAAATTTTATGTTTTATTTAAAATATAAAAGAATAGTTTTAAAAATTTTATGTACTTTTAAAAGGTAATGACCAAATTGATAAAAAAGAACTACAAATGTTGAAAGCTAAAAATATTATTTTACCTTTGACACTGTTAACTTTAATGATAAAATTAGAGAAACTAAGATTTTAAATAAAAAATTATAGAAACTCAATGTCTGAAAATTAAAATATAGGGACAAACACAGGAAATGATTTCTCCAATTATATTGGACTCAGAAAATTAAATAATATTATATTAATTTTATACATCTAAACCAAATGTCATAAAATCTTATTGAGAAATTATAGTCAAAAATGTATAAAAAGTATTTATAAAATTAAACTATATGTTATCAATTCTTATTGAAGTAAAAAATTACAATTAAAAACATAAAAGCCAAATTTTACCTAATTCTATCCTCAACTAAATTAAAAATTTTGAACCTAGTTCGAATTATAGAATTATTATTGTCGGAAGGGTTTATCTAAATATCATCCTTGCTCAAACAAAATTAATCTCAAATTGTAAAATAGAAAAAAACACATATAATTATACCAAATAATAATAATAATTGATAAGTGATAAAAGTAACATGTTATAATCTCATTTTTAATACGTTTTTGGGTGATTATTCGATGTTAATGGTGAATTTTATGCTCATAATCTTTTAAATTCATTTTTTTATATTTAGGAGAGTATTTAAAAGCAAAAGGAATAAAAACGAATGAAAATTGAAAAGTCTGAGTAAGGTATAGGAGTCACATAGCTTGACCCCTTCCACACTGTCGTGTGAGCCATACGAGCTACCACACAGTCATGTAGCAAAGCCGTGTCGATTTTGCGAATTGGCACTCTAAACTACGGGAAAACGTGATTTTTAGATTTTTCAGGTATTCTAATAATATATGACAAAAATAAGAAGATAGGAGAGAGCCGTCATATAATATTTAAGAAAACAACTCGAAAAACACCATTAAAACCGATTCTGAAGCAGATTTCTGCCAAGATTAAAGACTCCCATTTGATTTCTTAGGAGATTATAATGAGTTTTTTTATTTCTTTCGATTGAATTGTATTTTGGATATTTTTATTTTCAAATATGAACTAATTTTCTAAATACCTAAAGAGATGAACCCTATGATGAATATTGTCTTTTGATTTTTATTTTACGTAATAAATATTTAGATCTTGTTCTCAATTATGTGTGTTTAATTCTTAGTTTGATATTTCTAGATTATTCATCCATGTTTGATGTGCCTAAATCAGAGGGGGAATAGACTCTGTTTAATAATAGATCTTGCATAATTTAGGAATTTATACGGATCAAGTTACTAAGTAAAGAAATTGCATAATTTAGATTGATATTGACAGATAAAATCTAGGTGAATTTTTTCTGGGTATTGTTTCGCTTGTTGGTTGTAAATCGTTTAATAGTAGTCTTCGTGGAAACAATATCTTTACTCATCGTAACTATAATATTAATTGATTGATAGGTACACTTCCCTTAATCAAATTTTTAATTAATTTCGAATGCATCAATAATAATAACCATCAAACCACCTTAAAACCCTATAAGCCAAATAAAAATCGAATATTGAATTTTTCTTACCAGCCATATGTTAACACATAATTGGATACTAGTATTGCTCAATGTTTTTTAAATCGAATCAATGATCAGACTGATCAGGTCATAGATTCGATTAGTCCAACTGATTTGATTAAAGAATTATTAAAAATTAAAAATAAAAATAAAAATCCCTATTCAACCAATTTGTGCTAAATTTCAAAACCTATTCAAAACCCTTTTTCGAATCCAACCAACCAATCCGGTTTAATTCAAACATCCTTGGTATTGATATGATACTCCAAATACTTAAAAGATTTTTTTTTTAAATTAAAAAATTGCATATCCATATGAGAGAACAATGTGATCCAAAAGCTAGTAGCTAGGGCTTACTTATATAAGTCTCACAAACAAAATTCATCAATCATTCAATTTGATTTTTGAATTTTAATGTGAAAAAAAAAAAAACTAGCAAATTTGTAATGCCTTTAAGGGCAGGACTATCACAAGAGGACAATAGAAAAAGTAACCTCAACATAGAATGTGCTTGGCATAATCCACAAGATGCTTCAGTTGCAACTATGTTCCATTTCATTGGAACTCACAAGTTTAGGGTTTTTTCTTTTTCCGACAGCCAACACGATCGAATACATGGATAAACAAAAAGAAAAAGGGTTCTTCGACGTGTTTACCAGACTGCTTATTTCGTTGCATGGAAAAAACTCATCTATGGAAACATGAAAATCAAAAGGCAATCAAATATTTATTCCCAGGGACTTCTTGAGCTTCTCAACTTCCAAATATACTGTTGAGTATGGAAGGAACTCTGAGAAATGTTCTTTGCTCAGGTCATTGATTGCTACCGCGAGTTTAGGGATTTCTAAGGTTTCTTCATGGGTTAGAGCTCGAACAAACCTGGCTGGATTACCTGCCCAAAGTTCGCCGGTTGGGATTCTCCTGCCTGGAGGTACTACGGAACCAGCTTCAAGGATTGAGTGTGTTTCCACCAAGGAACCTTCCATGAGAATAGAATGCTGTCCGATAATGCACTCCGGTTCAATTGTGCATGACCTCAAGAGACTGTATGCACCAATTGTCACAAACCTCTCAATTGATGTCTCAGCTGGAAGTCCTGTAATATAGAAAATGCTTCGATTTAAATAGTCATAATTCAGAAATGGTATTCGCATGATGATGCGAATGAGGAATTGAAATTGACTAGATCATAGAAATGACACATGGACAGAATAAAGTTCTCAACAAAGTAATTGCATATGTGATTCATTTTTACATCATACATTCACAGCATAAACAATTGAAAATATCTCCAGTTACACACGACAAGTATTACTTGCAGTCAAGCATAGGCATGCAGGATCCAAGAGCCACATTATAAAATAATAACAAAAGAGAAGCTACCGATAAACATGACTCAAGAATGAACCACTTCTTAACAGTCAAGTGAACTCATTGTTCCAAAAACAAGAGGCATTTTCAGGAGGACATGTGATAGAAATAACAAGAAGCAAATTGCAACAGGCTTTTCATCATCAGCACATAAACCTTATTATAGTAGAACACCCTTTGGAAAATGTGGGTGAGAATAATCTCACTAAAGCTATTATCAAAGAGAAAAACCACTATGTCTTCACTTCTACAGCTGCTATGCGTAACATATATAGACACTAAATTGTGAACAAAAGACGATATGATAGCTCCTGGAGCTCTATCTATCTACTAGAGGAGGCAATAGAAATGAAAATTTTATCAAACAAGATTGTTTAGGGGGTTAAGGGGTTCATAAGACAAATATTTCTCTTTTTTTGGGGGGCACATATAAGATCATGTTTTAAGTATCCCAGAGTGAAAACATGTAAAATTAAGTCTGCACAATGGAACATGGCAAAAGAACCGTGTTAATGGCTTATACTGATTACAACTTGGCATCAAAATTTACATTCTTAGCAACTATGAGAGCTACATTAAAGACGGATTTTTTTACCCTTTTCATATGATGTTTGATCCTTGAGTTCTGGGTATTTTAACAATCAAATGCCGAAGATAATAGATTATCCTTAAAGCTATTATCCAATGGATCAGCATGTAGACCTCAGAATAAGGGTGTGACAATAATGAAGCTAATTATGGATATAAAGCTCCAAATGATACCTAAATACGAATTGTTATTGCATCTAAATTGTGAGGCTCATAAATAAAATAAAAATAAAAACTAAAAAATTGGTTCCTTCATTGAATAAATTAGCTAGTTTCGTATTAAATGGACATCAAGAGCCCCTAAGAAGCTTTTCAGCTGCACTGAACACATTCGAACATAATGCACAAGTCTCAATCAGTTAAAGCTTCGACTAATTTACACGGTAAATTAACACCAAAATCAAATCTAATTTCAAGCTAAATTTTGATTATAAACAGGTACTCAGAAACCCTAAATAAAATTCGGGGTAACAATTTTAAGCTGCATTGAACACATTCAAACATAATAATCAATTATAGCGTTGACCGTTTTAGCTTATTCGAAAGAAAAAAACACCGAAATCAAGAATTTTAATTATAAACAAGTAAAAAAAGTCAGAAACCCTAAATTTTATTTAAAAGAAACATCAGGAAAAAGAAATGAAAAGAGGATTACCGGTAGGTGAGGACCAAGCGGCGTGAATGACGCAGCGTTCCTGGACATTAGAGCAGAATCCAACGGTGATCTTGTTGAGATCTCCACGTAGGACGCAGCCGTTCCACACCGACGCTCCGTCGTAGACGGTTACTTGACCGGCCAAGACGACATTAGGTGCCACATAAGCGTCGACGGCGACCTTAGGGACCCACTGTCCGAGAGGGATTATCTTCCTTTGGCCCCTGTAGTCCCACTTGACTCGATCCGACGACGGCGAGATCGTTTTCGCCGACTCCGTGGCGAAACAACGGGATGAGATTACATGACGGTGAGCGGAGAAAGCAGAGGCCGCGGCCTTCCTGGAGATGCGAGCTGCTATGGATGTCGCCATTAGTGGTGGCAAACTGGCAATGGAGTGAAGGAACACAAGGGATTTAGAGCTTCAACACGAGTGAAGAAATGGAGAGAAAAGAGAATATTTTTAGTGGGTTTCCTGATTAGCCCAATCTTATCTATCATGGGCTATGCCGGGCTCGATTTAAAGGCCCGCCGAAAATGTTGGAGGGTTTAAGTAAAAAATAAACCTGAAAAATAGGCTTAGACAAAAAATAAAATCTGTTTAAAAAATGGATCGGGCCTCGTGTAAGGTATTTTTTGTCCTAAGCCCGGCCTGGCTCAGCCCGAATCTATTAAAGGACAAAAAAATCTATTTTTTTAATATTGTACAAAACTTATTTTATTGTTAATTTTGTTATTATTTTAAAGATATTTGTTAATTTTGTTATTATTTTAGAGATATTTACTTGTTAAGTTGTATCTATTTCAGTGTTATTTAAGTATATATATTTTTAAAATTTATTTTCAATTTGTTGGGAAATATTTATTTTGATGTTTTAGTATTTTGATGTATTATATATTTTTAAAATTATATAAAAATAATATGGCGGGTTGAGTTGAGCCCGAGTTTTATCATTTTATTTGGGTCGGGCTTGAACAAAATTTTAAGCCCATTTTTCAAGCCAGGCCTAGCAAACGGTCCTGAACTTTTTAGTTGAGCCTGGCTCGGCCCATATTTGGACCAAAAAATCAAGTTCAGACACCAATTTAAACCAATAAGCCAAAATCAAGTACCTAACTGAAGTAAAAAAAAAAAAAAAAAAACTCTTTAGATGCCAATTTCAACCTTAATGTACCAAAATGTATAGTTACTGAAAAAGTAGTGTTACTAGTTTTGTATCCTTCAAACTTTAGTTTTAGCTTGTTTGAGAGTGAAGTTTAGTATAAATTTATGTTTTGTTTACTTAGAACATAGCATGGTTTAACCATGCATTTTGATTTGGTTTTTAGCATTTAAATAAATCTGATATAATTGTCGATTGAGTTTTAGTTCGATTGGTATCGATATTGTTGTTAGTGCAGGAGAATGTGAGTTCGAATGCGCTGAAGAGCATTATCCTCCTATTTAAAAGTTGGGAGGAACTATGAATAATTCTAGGCATGTTACCAAAAAGAACATCTATGATAAAAACCTATAATTAACAATTCATCTAGTACAACTATTAATTTATGCTTGATCTACCCTTCATAATAAATAATTATAACCCCAAAGTTAAACTCAAATTATCACAATCACTCTCCCAAAAACCAACAAGTTGAATCCCACTTAAACTAAATCATGATCAGCTTCTTGGTAAATAAGTCCCCTTCTTGATTTAAATCTAATTGCAAGGAATCTTTGTCATAAGTTGAGCTTTTAACCCCATCAAAATTGTCTTTTATCACTTGAATTAACTTAAATAATATTCAAACCAAACTCTTCATTAATCAGCTTTCCATTAACTTCGAAACACTTCCAAAATATAAAAATAAGAATCTTCAATCATCTTAAATTTGCCTATTTCTTCTTTAAATCATTCAATTGAATAATAATCTCATTAATCTCATCTCTAATGCCTTTCATTTATTGTTCAACAAAATTAAATCAAAAGTCATATTGTTAAAAAGTGAAACGCTGCTTTTTTTTTTTTTTAATTGCCACTTCTAGAATGAAGTGTAACAAGAGAAGCATTCAAAGTTTCTTAACAAAATTAAAAAGACTATTCTCATCTCTAAAGCTCATACCATAAATATCTCTCAACCTAAAAATTGACCCATAAACACTTTTTTTCAAAGTTCTCAACAGTGTTCTTTTTTTTTTTTTCCAAAATCACTTTTAAGTATTCCTAAACTAGTTATGAGACTTTAAATCATAATAAAATTAGAGAAAATCCTGTACCATTTACGCCTAATAAAACTCAAACCAAAAATGAAAAAATTCCTATGAAATGCAATTTGATTATGGATGATTTCCGCCTATTAATTTACAATTCAAATATATATACATATCAATACATAAAACAGAATTCAAACTAAAGCAACAACAATAAGATCAATGACAAAAAGGAAAAACAACAAAAAGAAGCATTAAAAATGAGAAACAATATATTCGAAAAGGGTTAAAACCTGCTATTAGTCCCTGTATTTTATAAAAATGGTGAATTTAATCTCGATACTTTAAGTTTATCATTTTAATTCTTTATTTTTTAAATTTTAAATTTTAATTTTGCCTAACTCTAACTATTGAGTTCGATGTGACAAATACCTAAATTACTAAGTAAAAATCTAGCTAATGGATTAACATTTTCATCAAGGTTAGAATTTCAAAATTCAGAAGGTATAAAACTTATAATGATCCAAGTGAAAAACATAGACTAAATCTATAAATGTGTATATAATATAATACTAATAATTAAATTTAATCAAATAGATTTAATAGTTATTATTTAGATCTAAGCAAAATTTTCAAAAATCAAAAATATATAAACTAAAATTTATAAAATTAAATTACAAAACTAAATACACAACTATCACAAAATACAGCCAGAATTTAGCAATTCCAAAAGATATCGTTCATTAATCATAAACGTAAATATGAAGATCAAGGGCGATAAGGAAGATAGTAATGAGACCAAGGTAGATAATGGAATGAACGAAAATGGAAGCTCCATTGGTTTGCATGTTTCCGAACTCCACAACCTTGTTCTTCGCCGGTATCTGAAACAACAGTCCGGGACTTAGCAACACAAACAGCACGGTCGCTACTATTACCGGACCCCAATCCGCCATTGATGCTTTCGATCGATCCCCCTCTTGTTTTGGTCTTTGGGGTTTTGAACTTTTGATAGAAAAATATTAGAAACCGAAGAGAAAGGTTTTTTCTTGGGGGTGAAAGAACAGAGAAAACGTGTGGTGATGAATGAGAGAGTAAATAAGAAGACCACGACGAAATGAGACGATCCGTATACCAATAATTGAATCTTTGTCATCGGGTGTTGTAGACCGACCGGTCATGTAGGCCCACGTTTGGATTAAAAAAAAAAATTATCCTATTCCTTTGGTTGTGGAAATTTCTCAGGGACACTAATTTTGTAAATTATTTTAGTTTGATATGAAAAATTTAAATTCTATTTGATAATTATAGAGTTGAGCTAAGTTGTTTGATTGAACAAAATTCAAGTTCAATAACATTTTATTTGAACAACTTAAGAGTTTTATGAAGTTTTTATATTATTATTTTATTAAATTATATTATTATTTTTAATATATACTATTAACGCTGAACTTAATTATTAAGTTGAGTTTGAGTTTAAGTGCAAAAATTAAAAAATAAGCTTAATTTGTCAAATTTTGAAAATAAATATTCAATCGAGCTCGAGTCAAGTACCGAGTTTTGAATTTGAGTTGAGCTTGAGCTGGATAGTATTTGGACTCAACTCAACTCGATTACACCCTCATGAGATCTCTAAAGAACAAAACAATTGGCCATGAAATATGCTTCATTTCCATGAGTGGGGATAGAACCCTAACCATATGGTTAAAGAACAAGGTGACCACTATTCCACAACTCGTGGTTAACAATTTTGATTTTAAATATCTAGACTGAATTATTATTTTATTTAAAAAATAATTAGTTTTTAATATGAGTAAATTATATTGGTAGTCATCCGAATATTAGTAACTTTTTTTTTGGTCCCACAACTATTTGATTTTTTTTTCTTTTTTGGTCCCAATCATTAAATGGCTAAAACAATGCCTCAACTTTTAAAATAGGCATAATAGCAACTTTAATACTCAACGTTTATATATTGTGTCAATTTAGTCTTAATTTATAAAAATTTAGCTATCAATATTTATACATTACCTAATATTGTCTTATTTTTACATGAAAATATAATTTAATGCTGTATGTGTAAATTAGAAATAAAAACAATTTTAAAAATCCATACTTATTACTAAACTAAATAATCTCATATACATTGTTTTCCTTATACTTCAAATGGTTGAAAACTTGATATTTTTCAATGACAATTCACTCGTTTTTTGTTTTCCATTGTTGAAGCAAATCCATTTTTTTTAAAGTTGTTAAACTTAAAATTAGGTTGAATGAATGAAGTGGGTATGTTTTGTTTTCAAGAAATGGACTATTTTTCAAATTTTAGATAATTTTGTTTCTTTTTCTTCTTTAATTTTTCATTCAGTCAAATGCAAGGACATCATCGTAAAGATACAAAGTGGTAGCATTTTTATTGCTCTTATTTATCAACAAAATCTATTGTTTGATGCTGGCTCTCACGATTGATAATGTAAGTTCATTCATGGCCTTGTTTGAACTCCCAGGCCCCTAAGTCGTTCACTCTTTGGATTCAGCTAAATTTTTTGAGGCAATGATTATGGAAGTTAATTCAATTTCTTTAAATCAATCTTACCCACTGTTTTCAAAACGGACTGGTCAGCCAAATTGATTAGATAGATAATTAATTAGGGTATCAGTCCAGGATGAGAGATTAAACTGATTGATCCATTAACCAATACAAACTAACATTTGAACTAATTTCTCTATTTTTTAATAATTTATTTAATTAAATTGAATCAATTAAAACTAATTAGATCAATAACCGATAATCTAATCGGTTAAATCACTAATTCAATTATAAAAATCTTAGCTCTAACTTTAGATAGTAGTAAAGCTAAGAGGGTCGACATGAACCCAACTCCCCTTATAATTTATAAAATTTTAAATAATTATACAATAAAATTAAACTTTACGGCTCCGCATTATCTTCATAATCAATAGGGATAGTTTAGGGAAAGGGAAGGATATAGATATGTTGCAACGTAAAATTAACTATATTTTATTATTATTGTTATTATGCCGATCATAAAATTGAAAATTCAATTCCCTCCTTTTGCGAAAATTGGAAAACCTCACAAAATTCCCGTAAAAAGGGAGGAATTTCAGTTAAAATAATTCCACGTGGCAAAGTTTCATTGGTTTCCCTTCCCTACCTTGCTCATTCTTATAATCATCGTCCAATTCGTTTTTCTTTCTTTTTTCCGCCCGGTGCATTTTCCGGGAAAAGTCCAATTTTCCCGACCGACGACGATTTTCCTTTCTTTTTTATTCTAAACACTTCCCCGCGCTTTTTTTGACCCCGAGAGTCCTCAATTTTTTTCTTTTTTTTTCTTCCTGAATCTATTGATTTTGCCGCTTCACCTCATCTCATTTTCGTTTAATCAATAAATCAACCTGAAATTTTAAAGGTTCGATTGGAATTGAAAATCAAATAAGCTTCTCATTCTGGTTAGTTTTTAATTTAATTTAATTAGTATTTTTTTAATTCCCGTTTTTTCACATGAGAAAAGTTGGAAATTCAATGCGTGTAAAAGGGCTTGAAGATGACAAGTTACAGCGGTTCGCCGAGGCGGAATATTTCAAGGTCAAGCTTTTCATCAGCGAGGAGAAAAGCATTGGAGAATGGACGTTCCGATTCTATCCGGAAACTCTTACCATCTCCTCGTCCTACGTAAGTTTTTCATTTCATTTCGTTTTTTTTCATAATTTTTAAGAAATTACTGTTTTGATTTGAATTTCTAATAATTTTGGATGAAGAAGCGTTAAAGTTATAATGAATGATTGAATTTTAATTTTAATGGATTGATAGTTTCAGACGGTAATATTTTGTGAAAATTCATGTTCTGAAATGTATACATTCTGTGAAATTAGTGATGAAAAATGTTTAAATGTGCTAATCATTGTAATATTTCATCTTGAAAAAGTAAAAAATAGCAATGAATTTTTTTGTTTCAACTTGCTTGTGGAAAGGGGACTTGCTGGAGAGCGTACTGTGAAGAAGTTGAGGCTCTCAAAGGCCTTAACGGTACCAGAAAGTACCACCATTTATGAGGCCTGCCGGAGGATGGCTGCTCGTAAGGTTGATGCTTTATTGCTTACTGATTCTAATGCATTGCTTTGCGGGATTCTCACGGACAAGGTATGGCTTAAATCCTTCCAGACTATAACAAATTCCCTTTATTTCAATCTCAAAACAAGTGGAGATAACTACATGAACTAGTTTCTTTACTCTGATATGATATCTTCCACCTTGCTCTCTCAGGCACTTTGGATTTCATGTTGGCATGAAGAACATTCTTTATGCTTACAAATTTATTCTTTATGAACTATGATAATTATCATGTCTCTTATTTATTGATTCTTCATTCCTGCAGGACATAGTAACAAGAGTGATTGCTCAGGAACTTAATATGGAGGAAACGCCAGTTTCTAAAGTAATGACAAAGAACCCGGTATTTGTTCTTTCTGATACTCTTGCTGTGGAGGCACTCCAGAAGATGGTGCAAGGTTGGGTTTTGTGGTTGACAAACACCCTTTGATGTGATATATTTTACTTTTTCTTACCCTCTAATATTGTTTTGATATCATTCTAAACAGGAAAATTTAGACACTTGCCTGTTGTACAGAATGGGGAGGTCATTGCTTTGCTTGATATAGCTAAGTGTCTGTATGATGCTATTGCTCGAATGGAAAGGGCAGCTGAAAAGGGAAAAGCTATTGCTGCTGCTGTTGAAGGTGTAGAAAAGAATTGGGGAACATCTTTCTCTGGTTGGTAGATAGTTTTATCTTTTATCTTCAATAGTTGTCTTTTTGTGCCTTTTCTGCTTATTGTTGGTCCTTGTATTACTCGTTTTTGTTTTTATAGTTTAGCTATCAGCTGACCACTTTTAACATTTTTAAGTCTATGCTGCCTTTTGAGGTGATATGCAGGTCAGAATACATTCATTGAGACACTTCGAGAGCAAATGTTCAGGCCTTCACTGTCAACAATAATTGCAGACAATCCAAAGTAGGTAATGCTTTTGTTTTTTCTTTTTAATGTAGATTTATTTGGTCCTTTATGGTATTTTGAGTAACTTTGCTTAATATGATGCCTTTCTGTCAGGATTGTAATAGTTTCACCAGATGACACAGTTTTAACTACTACAAAAAAGATGCAAGAATGTCGAATAAACTCTGCAGTTGTGCTTGTTGAAAATAAACCCCGGGGGATTCTAACGTGAGTCTCTTTTGAATCAAATTGCAATTCAACAATTTTCCATGTGTAGTTGAGGGAGTGAAGGAAGGAGCATTGTCACTTCAACTTTTATTATTTTTCTTGTTACAATCTCCATTGATGTATACTCTGACTTATTATTCTGAATTTCTGACAGATCAAAGGATATATTAATGCGGGTAATAGCACAAAACCTTCCTCCGGAGACTACTTCAGTGGAACAGGTTTTTGCCTCTTGGATTCTTTCCCCAACCCACCCCCCCTTTTATGTCAGCAAAGTTTTGTTCTTAAGGCTTAACCTTATATACCAGTAGCAGTGTATCATATTTGAACTCTATAATAAGCACATTCTTGAGTTCTAGTCATTTTGCTGTTGATTTGATGTATAGGTTATGACTCCTAACCCAGAATGTGCAACACTCGACACACCAATTGTTTCTGCTTTGCATACAATGCATGATGGCAACTTTTTACACCTTCCTGTGCTAGATAGAGGTGATATGAGTTGCTACCTTGCAAAGAATATAGTTTTCTATGTGCATCATACCGGTTCTCAATAAGTTTCTGTGGTTAGATGCAGATGGAGAACTAGTTTCTATTGTTGATGTGATCGAAGTTACTCATGCCGCTGTTGCTACAGTAAGTCAAGTGAGTATCAGTCTAAGGTTAAGGTGTTCTTAAAGTAAATAAATCTTGTAGTGTACAAACAATCTATCTCTTTATACTATATCTAAAAGGCTGAATTCCGAAACTGCAAATAGTGAAAGGCATATCTTTGGAAAATTTTAAATTTAATCTTTTGATTAATTAATGATTTCTTATAAATTAAAATCTTGACTAATTTTTATTTATGTTGCTATTAAATAAAAATATTGAACTCCTTGATTAATACAGTATATTTTTGTTGCTTGTTAGTTTTCTTTTAAATCAAATATTGACTAATTTTTGTGTATCTATTTGCGTATTTACCTTAAATTCTTTTATTAAAAGGAAATGTTCCTGACAAACAAGAATGAAGAGTAGCAAAACAATAATGAAATTTAATTAACTTAAATCTTTTATAGAAATCCATCTTTTTTACTTGCATAAATAAAGCTTCCTTGCGCTTTAAATGTTAAGTAATTGTAGATTATGACTCACAAATTCATTATTTTCTTACATATAAGTATATAACATTATGTTGTAAGTAATACACGTGCAACACAGTTTGGAGGAAACTTGTTACTCCCAAGCACGTAACAAACTTGTTTTTGTGAATTCTAAGATTATTATTTTCTTTTCCTATTTCGTTAGGGATTCATGATGTTTTTCTTATGATCTTATAATTTTCTACAATCACTAGGTTGGGAAAAATTTTGGAGTCAATAATGAGGCTGCCTCAACAATGGTGCAGAAATTTTGGGATTCCGCAATGGCCTTACCTCCCATTGAAGATGAGGATGAGACAAGAAGGTTTTTTATGTTGATGTTGCTCTGTTTATATAGTTGTGCTTTGTTCCATTACTGTTTTACTAACTTATTGACAGCAATATTTCAGTTATAGTTCATTGAAGTTAGCTTCTGAAGCAGCAGAGACAGAGAGATCTCTTCCCTATCCTTCATCCAATTTTCCATTTACATTTGGTTTCAAAATACAAGATAGAATGGGCCGAATGCATAGATTTACATCTGGTATGTTACTATTTCTACTCATAAGCTAGGCGCCTCCATGAATATATGGTCTTTTCTTTTGCATGAGGTTCATAAGCAAGTGTTGCTTGTCTTTTCACCCGTCAAAATATGCAACCTAAACAAAACATTTCTTGGCAAGTTAATTTGTTAATGACACTAACTTCATGAAAATAGTTGATCGTTCGTTTTTCTTTTTTTCAAGTTATGGTTTTTGTCTCTGTACAAATAATTAACTTGTGAATTTAGTTCTTATACTTTAATTTGGCATAATTTGATTATCCTACTATTATTAATGTTTTGTCTTTTTCCAAACCACTAACACTCTTAAAAGATTCCATTATTCGGTTATGAAGTTTACTTTAAAAATCCAAATCATGAGATTGAGTTAGAATTTTTTAAATGACAAATTAGTAAAAAGTAAATATTTTCTTAACCATAATTTCACATTTTAAATGGATAAGGAATTTTTTTTTTACTTATGCATCAGTCAACTAATGCAATTTTTAATGGGGTTAGTGATTTGGATTAAAGCATAATATTAATAATAGTAGGAGGGCTGAATTATATCAAATTAAAATTCAGGAACCTAAATCCTCAAGTTGAGTGTAGTATACTAACAAAAACCATAAGTTGAGTCTTGTGTTCAAGAGAGACTATTAGAGAATCTAATTCTTTATTGATACCATGCATTTATACCTACTATTTTGTCTACAAAATTGTATTTAATAGGCTTTTTGCTCATTATTGTTGGATACAGATACACGTAGTCTGACGGATCTAATAACTGCAGTCCTTCAGAGGTTAGGGGATGACAGGGATAGAGATAGTGTGCCTCAAATCCTGGTATAACTTTAGAATTATTATTAGTTTTTTTTATGATTACATTGGTTTCAAATTTGTTCTCCCTCAAATTTATGCTAATTGGTGGGTTTATTATGCAGTATGAAGATGAAGACCATGACAAAGTTGTATTGGCATCGGACAATGATCTTCAAGTGGCCGTGGAGCATGCAAAATCAGTTGGTTTGAAGGTATGATTGAACTCTGGTTATCTATATGTATATCTGATAGAACATTTAACAGTGGAATTTACTTTAGAAATGGCTAGCATTATATTGAGTCTTAATTATAGGGGAAAATGATATGAACCTCGAACATTTGTCATGAAACCCGATAACAATAATTGGAAATCAATCCTTGGATCGTCCAAAAATAGGTTTGAAAGATTTCGGATTATTGATCCTTTCCTTATAGCCAGGAGATTAAAATTCACAAGGTTTCCCCATTGGAATTGCCGGAGTTCACCTAAGATGAAGACAAGAAACTTCTATGTTTAATTTAGTATTCAAATTTGATTCATTCTTATTTAAAATAAAACTAGGGTTTCTTCTCAAAAGCCTTTAAGCGTAACTTAATAATAACATAAGTCCAATTAAATGTTTAATTGAAAAAAAACAAGATAACTAAAATGTTGATTGTGGGAGTGGAGTTCTTATTTTGCTCCACTGATCAATTAAAATGTTGGTGCTGCTAGAGCAAAGACTGGTCCGCTAGAGTGTGCTTGAAGAACGCAAAGAAAAAAATTAGCATACTCAACGAAGATAATTCAATCCTAATTTCTCAACCAAGGTAGTACTGGCAATATTGATACAACTACCACCATCAATTATCATATAATATCATATCTTTGAAATGACACCGAGTATGAAAGAGATTATTGTGCTGCTCCCCTTTGTCTTTTTTCTTCGCTTAGAGACTCAAAGCACGCTCAACCATCAAATTGTCTCCAACAACAGCGTACTCAACGCCCTTTCCTTCTCTGGACAAGGGTGCTGAGTCACTTCCACCATCCTCATTGGTTTCAGTTGTCTCATCATTCCTCAAGATCATTCCCTTTTTATTCAGACATTGGGATGCTATATGTCTTGTTCCCAAACACCGAAAACATTTAAGATATTGAAGTCAATTAGTTTCGAAAGAACCGGTACCTTGATTGTTGTTGTTGATATTGCCTCTGCCTTTATCTGTATTTCCTCTGGGCCTTGAAGTAGGCTTGTCATGATCAGATTTACCCCAACTTGGTGCCATCTTGAACCAGAAGCTGTGGCTTCAAGTTTAGTGGCTCAGTCCCTTTTGAGTTGCCTCTCCATCTTCATTGTCATATCATATATCCTCAAGCTCGACATAATGCTGCAACACCACAATGTTAGCTATCTCTTGGTTTAACCCACATGAGAATTGAGTCATGGTTGCCTCACGGTCCTTCTCTACATTAGCCCGTATGAAGGCTACCTCCATCTCCTTATGGTACTCCTCCATTGACTTAGATCCCTGTCGGAGTATGCTTGAATAACACAAAAATCAAAAAGGATTTTGCTGGGGTGAACATACTAGTTTGGTGAAGCATGCCTATGTAATGTAAAAATCAGAAAAGATAACGCTGGAGCGAAACATTGATTCAGTGGTACAAGTTCTGAAAGTATCTAACACTAGATTCTTTCATTGGAGCGATATAATCTTTCCTTTGAAGCATGACCACTTCTTAGATTTTCCTAACTTATGATTGCATGATTGATCTAGTTGGCATGGAAATTTTGAATATATTTGCTTATTGCCTGGTCACTAGTTGGTTCATATCATGTAAGCCTCAAACAACCCTCTAGTGTAAAAAAACTTGATAAGTTTCAAAACAATAGTTTTCCGATAGAAATTCATGTCGAATACAGGTCAAGCTGCAACCGATATTGGTGGCATCAGGCATTACTGTATTTGGATATTTTCACATTTTAGTTTTTTCTTTTTTTTCTTTTTCTTCTTCTTATTTGGATTGGGAAAAAATATGATAATTTACTTCATGAATTATTATAAACCAAATTGTTGGATTCATGGGTTACTTGATCTTTCGTTTATAGGGCAAAGCCAATACTAGAACTTGTCAGGACCCGCCAACTGATCAGGTACTCTGATCTTCTTGGGTCATGTAACCGTGTGTTCTGCCCATAAGCCTATATTGTCTCATTTGGGCACCCACTTGTCCTTCAAAGTTTTGTCACCCGAAGGTGTGCCTCTCTAAGTTCTCAAACTCAAGCCCTGCCCATTTAGGATTTCACTTGGTAACAATGGTAACAAAGCCTTGAAGGATCTATGGGGTGCCCAGAGGGAACAATGCCGGCTTATATATTCACGATCCAAAAAAATGAGAGTACTTTACCGGTTGATGGGTCGTGGCAGGAACCCTTACATTACAATGTTTGAAATTCAGTACTGTTTGGTACAATATTGACAATCTCACAAAGACTGATTTTCAGTGAATTTCCGTTTACTGAACCTATCTTTTACAGATTCGATCCAATACATGAAAATCTGCAGCTTACCATGTCTGGAAGCACAGGAGACTGTTCTTTTGCTGCTATTATTATATATAGGTGAATGTACCTAAGAGGTCCCTTTATTGTAGGGACTTGATCAAATTAGTCTCTCTATTACTAAATAGATCAATTTAGGCCTTATACTATTAAAATGAATCAAATAAAGCCAAATTAGAATAGAGTTTACATTTATTGTTTAAAAAATATCATTTATTGTTTAATAGAGTTAACATTTTAAAAGTTTTTATGATTTTGCAAATGAAATTTTTTGTTTGGAATTGAACTGAAATTGAGAAAAATAATTGTCAAGACATTTCTATGCAGTAATGTTAACTCTGTTAGAATTTGGACTTATTTGATTCTTTTTAATAGTACAAGGACTAAATTGATCCAGTACCTATAAAACAGGGACTTTCCAGGTACTTTAACCATTCACATATTGTTTTAAAACTAAAACCTGATATGATAGTAATAAAAAACTTCATTGGTATTTTTATAGTTCGATTAAGTTTAGAAGACATCTTATCAATGCTTTGTGCAGGGTTTAAGATTACATTTAGATTATTCGGGAACGAAAGATCATCGTCGAAGGGGCTCGGGTTCAGGATGCATGGATTATGCGAACTCCGATGCATGGAATACGGCATGCAACACCGTTGCCGCAGGGGCAGCCGTTGTTGCTGGGCTGAGCTTATTAGCATACTTGAGGAAAGCCGGTAATTAGCATTCTTAAAAAACTTCCAATATATATATATATATGAAGAACAATACAATGAATTTCTTTAGGATTGAATGCCCAAATTCCTTTTATGTTTGATTTTGTTTTCCTTAATTTTTGGGGGTCTGTACAAATTAAGATATCATTTTATTTTTAGCCGGGGGGGGGGGGGGATGCTTGTTGCTTAGTTTACAAGGTTGAGCTGTGTGGCTGTCTCCCCCCTTTAATGAAGGGTGAAATTACAATGTATAAAATATAATTTATTATATGATAACAGTCGTTTGTTTCAGATTTCAATGTTTGGATTCCCTCTATTATAAAGGATGACGCAGACCGAATATGGGTTCGATTAAGAATTGATAAGGATAATGATCTAGAATAAGAGATTAGATTAATTGATTTGTAAACCAATTGAATCGGTTTTTTTTATTTTTTAAAAAAATTATATTTTTTAATAATTTATTCAATTGAATTGAATAAATTAATTCAACCAAAAATTAATAATTTGACTGGTTTAGTTGAAAGAAAATTAATTGAACCGAAAATAATACTTTTAAGAATGAAACAATTTCAACAGTGTCGGTTCATTTTCACCTTCACAATTGCAACAACAAACACAAATTTGTGAAGATGACAAAAAATGTTAACTACATTATATGGTTCCAAGCAATATTTTAAATTTTAAAATTTAAATTTATACGTGTTGGTTTTGCTTTGGTAGTCCAATGAGAGTGCATAACGAGTTGTTTATGGGTTACTTAAGGTTTATAGAGAATCACTTCCGGACTGTTTTGTACATAGGATTGTTTACAATCGTTCTTGATAAAAGGTCATTTGTAAATTGTCTAACAACTTATTACACGTCGCGCTTTGATAAGGGTATAACAGTAATTTTATTAATAAGTTGAATTTAAGTTGTGGATGTAACAAGCGTGTATATATATATATATATATATATATATTTAAAATTTAATTCATATATTTTAAACATTTTTCATATTAAATTTAAATTTATTTTTAACTTGATTAATAAAAAGATTTGATTAATATAATATTAATGTATTAGAAATTTTAAAAAATATTAAAATTGAGATGAAATTAAGGTATGAATGGAAGACTTTGTGACACAAATAATAATTCAAAAGGAAGGCTGAAATAAAATGATTAAAGTTTGGATATGGGGTTGAAATGGTTGAAACTTGGAAGTGTAGAGGCTTCAAAAATGGCTTAAAGTTCCAAAGATTGTCGGTTTGTAGGTCACACTCTCACCCTGTTCTTGGGACTATGTGCGACATTTTAATTTAAATAAAAAGAAAGGAACAATTTCCTTGGTCCCTAAGCTCCAAAGCACCTAGATGATGAAATGTATAAGTTCTGTGATTTTTTTTTGTTCTTTCTTGTAACCTTTTTGGGTAAATTATACAAATAGTAACCCAATTATGGTCACATTCCTGTTTTAGTCACCCAATTTTAAATTTTTTAATTTAGGCACTAACGTTTGATTTCGTTCCTATTTGGATCATCCACCGTTACATTGATAATAGAAAGTCTTTGTTTAACTGACATAATAACATATTTAGTCCTCAATTCTTGCTTGTTCTATCAAATTGGTTCTAATTCTAAATAATTCAATAAATTTAGCCCTTCACATTTACAAATTCTATCAATTTGATCTTCAAACTTCCTAACCAAAGATTTCAACATTTAAAACAGAGGCATTCCACTCTTATTAATTATTTTAATTTGATACATAACCCTTTTTTTAGAAGTTAGTGTTAGAGAAATTAACTGAGCACCATTAAAAACAATAGAAAATACAAATTAAAAATATATTATCCCTATATAAAAAAATGTAACATATTCGCCATGTTTTATGCTGATTCATTTTAATTATGAAACACTCAATTTAATATTATAAAATTATAATGTATAATTGGATTATGACACGTTTATGTTGTAGGTAAAAAAAAGAATACGTTATAAATATATTTATAAAAGTTGATAAAAATAATAAATTTGAATGGTGAAGTTTAAACATTGAAAATTACATAGGCTAGTTAAATTTTATTATGTGTAGATATAAAATGAAAAAATACACTTAAAATAATACAATTTATTTTACAAATTAAGAGTATTTTTATCATTACCTAATTAAAATAGTACCCGATTGACTTGTGACATCAACTTAGACAAATATTTAATATATAGTATATTCACATATTTATTATACACTAAAAATTATAAATATACAATAAAATAAAATACTCATCTTTACTTGAATACCACCCTCGGTTTAAATAGGACTATACTCTAACCATAAAACGGATGAAAACACTTGTGATTTATAAAAGAAATTCTATCTATTTAATGTGAATCTAAGCCACAAATCTTTCATTTAATAAGATTGAAGCTATGAGAATTTTAAAAATTGCGACTAATTAGTATTGATGAGCTTAAAAGTGGTAACATTATCATTGAGGCTCTTGTATTAAGAGTTAGATTGCATCTTGCTATTTTTACTTAAATGGGTAAATAAATCCTTGAACATTATATTAAAGAGCAAATTAGTCATTTCTACTAAAAATTCTATCCATTTGTATGCTAAAAATTGGTGTGACAGACGACATAATAGACAGATACACATGGCGCGCCACATGTACTTCATGAGCAGTTTTTAATAATAAAAACATATGAAACTTTTAACAAAAGGATCAAATTACTCTTTGATGTAATGTAGAAGGACTGATTTGGTCATTTTTTGAGTAGAAGAAACAAAATACAATCTAACTTTAATAAAGGGACCTCCATCGTAATTTCACCACTTAAAAGCGTGTTTATCTTGATGAAGACTAGATCCATTTAGGACCAAACACACTTCCTTTTTCAACTTATCTGTATCCAATTATCTATAAGCTCTTTTTCTTACTTCAAACCTTTGGTTTATTATAACTTTTCATCAAAATCTTGTGTTTTATTGTTTTACTACTTTTAATTCTTTCATTATAATTTAATCATTTTCCATCTTTTATTTTTCGAATTATCTTTTCAATTTAAAAATCCTTGTTAATTTTGTCAAATAATTTGATGTGATTAATGTTTATATATATATATTTACACATTTAGAAAGGAAAAAAATAAGAAAAAATATGATATATATATATATATATATATATCTAATTATACAAAATTGTATATTTTTAAAAGTGAGCCACCTCAAATTCCTTAAGAATTTGACTTTAGAAAATAAAAAAGGACTAAATCTACAAAAATACAAAATACAAAAACCTTGTACGCAATTTGATCTTTAAATTATTTATTTAAGTAATGATTAGATTAGGTATAGTTCACATGTTAATAGTGCAATAAATCCGGTCGATTGAACATTTCTTTTTGTAAATGCAAAGTAGTGGCAAACCAATTTCTTTATCACTTCCTTTCTTAATTTGAAATTTAAATCCGAATAGTTATCCGTATTCATTCTAATTCTGTAATATTTATTTATATGTACTGTTAAAAATTAAAGTAATTGACGAAATAATTAAATAGTAACACGTGAGGTGCCATGTATATCTCATACTAATATGTAAATATTAATTTACTCATTGATTTAAAATGCAAAAATCAATTTATCTACTTTTAATAAAAATAAAATATAATCCAACTCACCCACTTTTACTCCAAATTGCCATCTCAATCCACCACTCTAATTATGAACTTTTTCATCATGGGTTTTGTTAATAATATATTTTTTCATATAAATGAATTTCAATAAAAAGAATGAGAGGAAATTTTTAGATTTTAAGATTTAAAAATAAAAATATTTTTATTTATAATTATTTCTATAAAAGGAAAAAAAGTACAGAAATTATGTTGTTGTTTTTTTTCTAATTAAGAATATTTTAAATTTATAATGTTTTTTGGAAAATAGTTTATTGATTTATTTTTATTATATTTATATGAGCAAATTGTAATTAGAGATATTTATTTTAAGTTTAAAATAGAAAATCTTGGCACCGCCAGCACAATTTTCATTGTCTACCTCTAATATTTTTAAAATAAATAAATAAATAAAAAGCAAATGTGAGTGATTTTCACTTTTTTCATAATCAAATTACATTTGACATTCTTTGTTTTTCTGTCTTCACATTAGACAAAAGTTTTAACATTTCTTTATAACTGTAATAGATTTATTATTTCTTTTATAATACAAAATTAAAACCATAAATTCATTTTTAAGAAAAAACTCGTTGAACCCAAAATTAATATTAACTGAAAATTACCATATTTAATAATTTAATTTTCTATTTTAACTCTAATAAATAATTTAATTTTTAAAATATTTTTATAATAAAAACCAAATGATAAACTTAATGTATAATATTTTAATTATTTTATTTTATCTCTTTTAACATTACTATTATCATTTAAAAACTTCGGTTCTAAAATTTGATTTTTAAAATAATATGAAAATGTATTTTCAAAATTAAGATAACAATATAAGATAAACAATTTTCATAATTTAAAATTTAAAGTTTACATTTATCAAACAGTCTAATTTTATTTTGTACTTAATTTTAAGTAATACAATAATAAATTTTATAACTTAAATTTAGTACTTAATTTTTCAAAAAAAATCATTTAGCATTTAATTTTTAATTTATCAAACAACACCTTAATTTGATTTGGCTTAAATTGTTAAATTATTTATGTAGTGTCTATAATAATTAATTTAAATGGTAATTATTAATCAAATTCTTGTAGCTTAAAAATAATAAAGTTTAAATTATATTATTAGTCATTGACTAAATTTAAGATTTAATTCCTATACTTAAAAAGTAAAAAAAATTCTACCTTTTTATTTAAAAAGATAAACCAACCATCGTAACTATTTTTATTAAAATTTGTCAAATTGAAAACTTAAGCTACTCTCATATCACAAATCGAAAATAAATATGATAAATTGAAAAAATTGATAAAAAATATTAATGACATAATGGTTGGATTAGGTTTTTAAATTAAAAAGTAGCTGATTAAATTTTAGCTTTATACATACAAAACTAAATTTCAAACTCTATACAAGTAGAAGGACTAACAACATATTTTAACCAATAATAAAATGATATCTATACTAATAAAATTTTTAACTTGAGTCTTTTAACTCGATTGGCATGAGTATTATTGTCAATATAGGAGGATTTAAGTTCGAGTACACTCTTCTTATTTATAGGTTGAGGAGGGACAACGAGTAATTTTAAATATTCAAATTGTTGAAAAAAATACTAGTAAAATTTAGTAAAAAAAAAACAGATTCCATATTTAATTCCATATGTTACTTTCTCTGGCTCCGCCACTTTATTATTCTCCGTTTTTGTTGTTTTTTTATTTAATTTTTTATTCTTTAAAAAAGCATTCATCATTATATAAAGAACACCAAAAAGAAAAGAAAAACCAGAACCTTCTTTTTCCTCCTGTGGGTGTGTGTGTCATTTTGTATCTAAATTATTTTAAATTTCTTGCATTCCTTCTTTACTCTGAAAATAATCCAATAAAGTTACTCTCTTTATCTAATAATATATTGAATTCTCAATCAAGTTTTCATTTTAAAAAAAAATATCATTCACTTTGTTTTCCATTATAGGATAAGAGTTTTTAAGGTGTTTGGATTCCTAGAAAATCCACTATATAAAGACCCAAAAAGGAAGAAAAAAAAAACCCAATCTTTTTCGTCAATGGAGGGCTCATTTTCATTCATTTTCTTGCTGTTTCTCTTACCATTTGTAGTATCCCAAGAGTCGCCCATTAAGACAATAGTGGTTTTGGTAATGGAAAACAGATCCTTTGATCACATGGTTGGTTGGATGAAACAAAGCATAAACCCAACCATCAATGGTGTAACTGGTAATGAATGTAACCCCATTTCAACCAAAACTCCAAACCCAAAATCCATTTGTTTCACTAATGATGCTCAGTTCGTAGATCCAGATCCGGGTCATTCTTTTGAAGCTGTTGAACAACAGGTATTTGGTTCAACTCTCTCCTCATTCCCTTCCATGTCTGGTTTTGTAGAACAAGCCTTCTCAATCTCCCCAAATATGTCTGAAACAGTCATGAAAGGTTTCAAACCAGAAGCTGTCCCTATTTATGCAACATTAGTTAAAGAATTTGCTGTGTTTGATCGTTGGTTTTCATCAATCCCTGGTCCAACACAACCTAATAGACTCTTTGTTTATTCAGCTACTTCCCATGGTTCAACTAGCCATGTCAAAAAACAATTAGCACAAGGGTACCCTCAAAAAACAATCTTTGATTCACTTCATGAAAATGGCAAAGATTTTGGGGTTTATTTCCAGAATATACCCACAACTTTGTTTTATAGAAACCTTAGGAAACTCAAATATGTGTTTAAGTTCCATCAATTTGATTTGAAGTTTAAAAAAGATGCCTTGAATGGCAAGTTACCTAGCTTGAGTGTGATTGAACCAAGGTATTTTGATCTTAAAGGGTTACCTGCTAATGATGATCATCCATCACATGATGTGGCTAATGGTCAAAAGCTGGTCAAAGAAGTGTATGAGACATTGAGGGCAAGCCCTCAGTGGAACGAAACATTGTTGGTGATTACTTATGATGAACATGGTGGGTTTTATGATCATGTTAAGACACCATTTGTTAATGTTCCAAACCCTGATGGGAACACTGGTCCTGCTCCTTCTTTCTTCAAGTTTGATAGACTTGGTGTTCGTGTTCCTACTATTATGGTCTCTCCTTGGATCAAGAAAGGCACTGGTAAGTTTTGAATTATTTAATTTTCAAAGGATCAAAATTGCAGTTTTTTTTATGTTTGAATTGTTTAAGTTTAAGAGGGGTTAAAAGTGGAATTGAACCACTTGTTGCTGACTTTCTTTTGTCATATGACAACATTAAGATTTTCAAAGATAGATCCTGTGTTTTTCATGCATTGTTTGATTTTGACAAATTGCGATTTGGTAGATTTTCTTACAAAACAGTCTTTATTAGTATGACTCCACCGATTTTGACCATTAGTTCTGTTTTTTTTTTTTTTGGTTATTAGAAACATGTTACTTTGGATATAGAGTTCATATGACATTTTTAAGAGGCGGCATTTAACAAGTTTCACTGTTTGTAATTTTATTTGGGTAAACTACACTCACTTTTATTTTCCTTAAGTTATATTTTAGTCATCTATGTTTAAAATATTATGTTTTAGTCACTTATTTTATTGTGTTATAATATTTTAATCATTAAACTGTTAATTGTTGTTAACGCTTTAAAAATAAATTGAGGTGACACGTTAATATTACTTCTTATATTACTTATTTCGAGAAAAAACGTGTTAATATTTAATTGGTTCTTATTTACGACCCATGAAGACTAATTTCTTCAAGTTTCATGATAGCTCCAGGATTTAAATCTAAATTCGTTTCTTAAAACTGCAATATACGTTATCATTGCTTGAATATCAACATTTGCAACTTTTTCTCCTATTCCAAAATCAAGGCTTCTTTGAATTAAGAAAAGAAATGTTAATATTAATGTTAGTAGGAACATATGCTACTTCAAACCCAAAGCTTAGTTTGATTGGTTTATACTCTGCTCTTAAGAGTAGGTGTTGAAACTGAATCTCCTCACCTACAACTCTTTCCTTATTTCGTAGGGAAAAAAAAAAAAAAACATGTTAATCTTGATGTAATCAGTCAATTCATGTTGTCACGTTGACATTCCGTAAGTTCGATATTCTTGAATTCGTAATAAATAAGCTCATTGCTTTGTTTGATGTTTTTTGTTGTAGTGATAAGTGGTCCAAAAGGACCAACACCAAACTCAGAATTTGAGCACTCATCAATCCCTGCAACAATAAAGAAAATCTTCAACCTTTCTTCCAATTTCTTAACTCACAGAGATGCTTGGGCCGGCACTTTTGAAGATGTTGTTTCCCACTTAACTTCCCCAAGAACTGATTGTCCAGGTATTTCATATAAAAGTTTATTATAAAAGTTTATTAAGAGTTGGATTGCATTTAATCCCTCTATTAAAAAATAAATAAATTAATCTTTATACATTAAATTAAAGAGTAAACTCATCAATCTTTTAAAAATTTCATTCAATTCTGCTGTTAAAAACTGATCCGTGTACATCAATATGAAATACACATAATAAGTCATATGTCAATACTTAGTTTTTTGTCAGTCACCTCAATTTTTAATAGAAATGATTAATTTACTTTTTAATCTAATATAGAGGAATTAATTTGTCCACTTTTTTAAGTAAACGAAACAAAATGCAATCTAACTTAATACAGGGACTTCCATGATTCTTTTACCTAAGAAAAACCTTAAAAATCCCTAAAAGAATATGAATTAATAAGACCATGTATGTAAGCTGTTTCATCTGAATCTATTGCAGAAACATTGCCAGATGTTGTACCTTTGAGGGCAACTGAAGCAAAAGAAGATGCTGCTCTGTCTGAGTTTCAAAGTGAGGTTGTTCAACTAGCTGCTGTTCTTAACGGTGACCATTTCTTGAGCAGTTTTCCCGATGAGATGAGCAAGAAAATGACGGTGAAAGAAGCTCATGAGTACACCAAAGGGGCTATTTCCCGGTTCATACGAGCAAGTAAAGAGGCCCTCAAGTTGGGAGCTGCCGAGTCTGCCATTGTAGATATGCGATCATCGCTTACAACGAGATCTTCGAATCCGTAACTGGTTGACCTCGAAAACCTCGGTCCTCTTCTGTATTTTATCTATCAACCCTCTAAATTTTCTTACAGGTTTAGAAAAAAATGGATGTTCTCAATTAAAATTTGTTAAAGTAATATGCAATAAAACAATAGTATTTTAGTGAAAGAAGTGTGTTTGAATCATGTATTATATTGTCCTGTTCAGTTTCTGCGAAGTTGGGTAATTTTTGGATTCATTACAGATTCGGTTGAAGCATATACACAAATTCAATTACAAGAAACTAAAAGAAAAAAAAAAAAATCGAGTTCCAGCTATAAAAAGCTCAAGCACAAGTTGAAATCCGATACCCAATCATCATCATAAGTAACTTGTGCTTCAACTTCGAGCTCAAGTTCTAATACAAAATAAGAAAACAAAACAATCAAAAGAAGCTGGTTGAATAAAGCATTAGGATACTCGAATTTGACTAGTTCCATAAAGCAAGCTCAAGCCCAACTTGATAATGATCGAGCAGAACTCGATCTTTTTTGTAGTCAAATTTAAGTAACTTGTGAGTATATGTGTCATGTCTCATTCAAACTCTTAAGCACTATCATCAAATAACACAAATAGCACCTATCACAGGTAATTTTCCTCCAAGTAAACCATATATCATCATCATTCAATGTAGATATTTGGTTTCATATTTACCTCCTAGGGCACTCTTTTCGGCAACTGAGATAAGTCAGTTTTATCGTCCAAACTTTACATGGAACAAGGACTTTGCCAAGTCGATACATCCGTAATAAGCTCCCGTAGTTGATCTATTAGACGCTTTACGTATACATTCTTGTTTGCAAGCTCCTACAAAAAAACATATACCAGATTAGTTGCATTTTTACAGGCATTAAATATAGGGCGTTAACCTGCATTTTCCTTGAAATACTAGTGTTTGACATGTTTTGGACAATGTTTACCGGAGTAAGCAGATAACGGATGCAAGAAATAGGCGTTCGAGTTCTAGAGAGATATATGCAAAAAAATAAAAAAGGGAAAACCATATTCGACACTCATCCGAGTCTGGGTGACATAAGAGTATACATCACAGAAACCCAAATCCAGGCCCATTTTAAGGAGCGAATGATATTACCACAATTCTTCAAAGGGTGTAAACAAGAGACTTTTGATCACAAGCTACTTGAGTTCAACTCGAAAAAAAATTGAATTCAATTCGATAGTTATTGAGTCAAACTCAAGTAACTCTAGCTATCAAACGAGTAGAATTCAGGCAACTTGATACCCAATTCGAACTGCTCATGAACCTAATCAAATTCTTTACTTCTAATATATATTTAAATACTCAAATACACAAAAGCTTAATTTGAGCTGTGGTAATCAAGTCGAGCTTGAGTAGTTAGATTATATCTCAATCCAAGCTTAGAAACTGATACTCATTTGAGCTCAAGCCTAATATCAAACCACAAGCTTCAAGTCGAGCTTCAGCTATTGAAAGAGTAAAATTCAATCATCTTGATACTTGATTCGAACCACTCATGAGCCTAATTGAATTTTTTACTTTTAATAAATAAATATATATTTATATATTCAAAATCAAGAGCTTAATTCGAGCTCAAGCTCAAGCTCATATACGGTAATCAAGTAAATGAGCTAGTTAAATTATATCTCAAGCCAAGCTCTAGCTTAGAAAAAGATACCCAATCGAGCTCAAGGTACAAGTTTGAGGTTATCACTTATCACTATTCAAGCTGAATTCAGCTCGATTACAGCCCTAAATTATGAAATGCCCAACTTAAAAAAGACTATAAAATTATGAAAATTTCACTGCAAAATTACCTTCCTGAGATTCGAGGCTTCTTCTTCCAGCTTTTCAATATCAGCTTCATCTGCAGGACTAGTTGCCGTTGAACCCGTTTCAAATGCTTTTGCCTATTTAAATATCAATAAGAAAACTGCAGAATCAAATTCATATTCAAATAACAAAAAAATTGAAATTTTAACAAACCCATGAATCCTACATAACAATTACAAGTCTTAAATTTGAGCTAAAATTGAGGGTTAAATTCTACCTATTAGTCCCCGTACTTTGCAAAAGTTGTGAATTTTAGTGCTGTACTTTAATTTAGTTATTTTTAGTCCCTGTACTTTTTAAATTTTAAAATTTCAATCCTAAATGGCAAACATATTACTCTCTAAAAATTATCTCAAAATTTGAAAAGTATATAAACATAGAATGATTAAATTAGAGAATATAGACTAAGTCTATATCTGTACGCTCTAGTAATTGAACTTAAATAAATGAATTTAATTATTACTATTTAGATCAGACTAAAATTTTAAAATTCGATTAAGATTGACCAATTTGAAAAGTATATGACTAAAATTATTAAACAAAAGTATAAGGACTAAATTCACAACTTGCGCAAAATACAGAAATTTTAACCAAAAAAACCCTAAAATTTTCTTTCAATACCTTCTGAGAATTGGGAATGGCGGTGAGCACAGTGCGAAGAGCAGCGACGGAGTTCTTATACCTAAGGCGAGCTTCATCGAGCGCACCATTGCCACTACCTCCAATTCCACCCATCTCCAAGTGATGTCCACCGTCGGACGACGAATCACCGTTTCCTAAAACGGCGCCGTTGGAGAGAGAAGAACCGTTAGGTGCAGCAGTATTAGTAGTAGTGTTATTAGTAGTAGGATTGGTGGACCATAAGGCAGGGTTGCAAAGCTCGTCGTTCATGGAAGAGAGGATTTGAAAAGCAGCTTCAATGGTTTCTTCTAGATGTTTTAGACCCTCTGATGCAAGTTCCTGCGTCGTTTTGTTGCTGCTGTTTGTTGGTGTTGTTGTAGGACTTACCGTGGGATTTTCTTCCATTTATCAACCAAGGGTTTCTGACTTTGCTATTGATTTTCTGTTTGGACGCCGAGAAAATATAAAATGGAGAATTTCCCCAAGTGCACGAATGAAAAATAAATCTGGGTTAGAGCCCTAAACGTCAAATTTGAAGCCATTTTTGGGGCTAAAAATTAGTAAAAAATAAAAAAGGACGTCGACAGCAGGGTTCGAACCTGCGCGGGCAGCGCCCAACAGATTTCAAGTCTGTCTCCTTAACCACTCGGACATATCGACAGTTGTTGCTTAATTGCTGGAAATTGTTTTACTTAATCGTTATAATATATAGGAAAAAACAAGGTCAAAAGATCTCTCTCTTTTAATTTCGATATTGAGCAAATTAATTCCTATAAAAAAAAAACCAATTTTGAAAGTAAGTAACTAAGAATAATTAATCACTACGCTAATAAAGTTCCTCAATTGTTCATATTTTATTTTGATGTAATAACAAATTTAGTCTTAATATTTATACATTTTGTCAATTTGGTATTGATTTAACAAATTTAGTCAGCAACATTTACACATTCTGCAAACAGTTACACAAAATATATGAACATTGAGCTTTAAATTTGTTATTTTATCAATCAAAATCATGCATAATTGATATAAAAACATAATCGTCATAATTAATTGCCCTTAAGTTACTCACATTTGAAATTGAAATGAATTAAATTGCTCCAATTTTTTTCGAGAGAGATTAATTTATTCAATATCAAAATTAAGAGGAATTGAAGAGACTTTTTTTTTTTTATAAAACAGCATTAAAAATATTTTGTCCTCTTTAAAAGTCTGATCTAACTTAACCTAAATCTGATTGAGGTCTAATATAATTATTAACTACCAAGAATTTTATCCGATCCTTTAATTAACTTTATAAGATGTTAATAAACCAGCCAAAGATAATTACCTAATTTAGACTATCCATTACCAACATTTATCTGTTTCTTTAAAATTATTGTTTATATTCAATTATTTAGCAAATTGTAATATATTGATATCCATTAAATCCTTTAAATATATGAAAAAATTAAATGATACAAGCATAATCGTTAGTTTGTCTGCGTTTTTAATTTCTTTGGTGATATTGCTGATAGATATGTGAGCATTATGTTAACCAGACTTAAATATGTTGCACATTAGAATATTGTGCCGACCTCAACCTCTGAGCTATCTGAATTATTTCATTTGGTGCTTTGTATAATTTATTCACCCCTATTAAGCCCTCCTGATTCCATTGCGAGTAGTATATATATATATATATATATATGACTATTACGACAATAAACAAGGTAGCCTTCGATGGTCGATTTTTAAACCAATGCTCACTATTACTATCTAAGATGATAATTCCTGTTCTATTGATACTTTATATCATTGCGATGCGATTAAACTTAATCGTTGATTATCGGACTAAAAGCATGTACGAGCCAACTTTATATAAAGTCCCAAAATTAAGTTGCAAGGAGGAGCCATTGTAGACTATTTAAGAACATTGCTGATCCTTGTCAATTTGAGCAAATATGTTGCAGAGACTGCAAAATAGCAATCATAAATGTTCAATGTGCGAGTAGAATGTCAGTTTCTTAATTCAAGCAATAACAGATTAATGTCTCATAAATCTGAGTAAAAAAAATACTGAAATAAATTGTGTTGTTCAAAAAATAATGAAGATCAATAAAATTATGCTGAAAATATGTGTCTAACACCTAGAAATAAAGTGCTAACCTAATATAAGAGTTGGATTCTTCATTTTAGAACAAAATCCAAAGAATTTTGTCCTACAAGGAAAGATTGTAAATACATGTAAATGATGCTAATGGACCCTAAAAACTACTTGTGATCTAAGAAATAATTTTTTTCAATTTTTGAATACATACATTGAAATGATTAAAGAATTTATTTTTCTATATTATTATAGTTAAATATTTTAATATTATAATTTTTTATATAAATATATAAGTCTATCAAATAATCATACATTATTCATGGATAATAATTTTCATATATACATTTAATTAATTTACATAATTAAATACCACATTAAAAAATAAATGAGGATATCTACTAATTAAAATTTACTTGCTCATTTTAGCTAACTGGCAATGTGTACATTAACCAGAGTTAAAATTAACCATCGTTAGGGTTTTACCATATATAAAAAGGTTAGGTTTATGCCTATATAAATAAATAGAAAATATTATTTTTTTGAAAAATTCCCATTAAATAATAAAATTTGTATTATTAAGAAAATTCTCAAAATTCTGGTTTTGGGGATTTTTATTTAGTTAAATATATTTTAATCTTTCAGGTAAAAAGTAGGCAAATAAAATCAAAATTGAAACTGGGGATTCTTCAATGGCGTCTCTCGGATTGAATTTTCTCTGTTAAATGGGTAATTTATTTCCCACTTTTTTGCTTGTTTTTTAGTTTACTCTTTTACGAATTCTTATTAAAGCCATTGATTGAATTGTTTACTTCTGATTGAGAATTTTTTTGGGGTTTTAATCAGAATAAATTAATTACTGAATTAAGGCAAAATGTGTTAACTAATCTCAATCACTGTGTTGGAATTATCGGTTTCTTTTTTTTTTTTGGCAGAAATCAAGTTAATCGATGAACTTCATTCTTTTTTTCTGTATCTTTTTTTTTTTAATTTTTTTTGTTGAATTTTGTATTTAGATTGTATTCGTTCATTCAATGTGGATTGGGTTTAATGGCGTTTGGTTTACGGAAGAATTTTCTGAGAGGAATTTGCAAATATCCATTAGAAACTGTAACTTGATAGATTGTTTTCAGTAAGTATTAACATTATAGCATTTGTGACCACATTCTCTGCAATCTGTTCTTTTTGAAAGCATTTATGATTGTTTCTTAGTTTCAGTACTCCTAGTATGTTACGATGTAAAACAAATGACCTCCAGCTCATGTTTTTCTTAGTTCAGTTGATGAATCCTCGGATTAAGGACAGTTTTAGCAATTCATTTTTCATAAACCCCGAACATGGAACTAAAACAGATATGGAGAGTACCTAAAAAACTAATAAATGATTAGTTTATTTGAAATTTCAGTACTCTAGTATCTTTAGTTTTAGTGAATGACCTTTGTGTGCTTTGTTTGTTATATTGGTTATGCATTTCGTTGTTTCAGAATCTGTTTTAGTTATTTCAAGAATTCGGTACTGAAGTTCATTGATTGATCGATGAATTGCCTTCCTGCACTTGTTTTTCTCCTTTTTAAGTAGTTTCTTGGATGAAAAGCATTTTCTGAGACACATTTGTTTCCAAATCTGTTGTGTGCTTCTTTTGGAAGTTCAATATTTGATTTCATTGACTCTTAAATTAGTTACTTCCCCGTGTACTTTAGCAAATAGATTTTCCGATAAAGAGTTTCTGGAATTTGATTGATATCGGTATAGCTTTTTGTTTGTATCTGTTACTTGCAATGTGTTGTTTTCGAATCTGTAAAGCTTGAGTTGAGTTTGAATGGATTCACTTTCTCGGGTATTTTTATTATTTCAGTCACTATTGTCTCATTTTCGGGTTTTTGGAATATATGGAATTTGATTAATCTCAAGAAGCTTTCATTCTTATTGCTTTATGTATCCTTGAGTTGCAAACTGCCTAATCTCGGTTTCATTGTTTTCCATTTTTGGTCTTGTAATGCATTGGAGGATTTAGATTATATCTTTTAATGTTAGAATCTGTTCTAATATCGTGTTCAATGACAAATCAGTTAATGAACTGAAGAAGGACACAGCAACGGTTAGCTACAGGCAGAGATGGAATGTAACAAAGATGAGGCCATTAGAGCTAAAGAGCTTGCCGAGAAAAAACTTGCGGAGATGGATGTTGTTGGGGCCAAAAGATTTGCTTTGAAGGCTCAAAACTTGTATCCTGAGCTTGATGGTCTTTCTCAGTTGCTTGCAACTCTCGACGTGTACATATCCGCAGATAAAAAGATCAATGGAGAAGTTGACTGGTACCGGGTGCTTGCTGTTCAACCATTTGCTGATGAGGATACCATTCGGAAACATTACAGGAAGCTAGCTCTCGTTCTTCATCCCGACAAAAATAAATCCGTTGGTGCAGATGGGGCTTTCAAAATTCTATCTGAAGCTTGGAATTTGTTGTCTGATAAAGCGAAGAGAATTGCTTATGACCAGAAACGGAACTTAAGGGGCAGTTATACTAATGTTTCACATGTGAAACCATCGTCATCAACGACAACCGGTCATAACGGTTTTTCCCAAAATTTCACCAATGAGAATATTTCGAACACCATTGGTAGGAATGGTGCTACTTATTCTAAGCCTACTCCTCGCTCAGCGAGAATCGATACCTTTTGGACAACCTGCAACTCTTGTAAGATGCATTTCGAGTACTCTCGGGTTTACATCAACTTAAATCTTCCTTGTATCAACTGTCGTACACCCTTTTTTGCTGTTGAAACACCAGCCCCAGCTATAAACAGCAGTAGCAAATATACTTCATTTTCCGACTTCATGAAGTTTCAGGTTCATAATAAGGGACAGGCAAGATTTTCTGGTTCATCTACAAAAATTTCCCGGAAAGGCCAGTTCCCTAGTTCAGGAAGTAACATAAATGTGTCTCAACTGAATTCAACCACTCAAGCTACTGGTGTTGCTAATGCAGCTAGCGAAACATTAAAGCGTGCGCACAAAGAAACAAAGGCCGATATCACGATAAAGGAAAGCTTGCACATGAAATGTCATCCTTCCCAGAAAACTGATGCAGGTTTAGGTATGGGATCTTCAGCTTCGGTTTCTAGTTTTGCAGGAAAGAAACATAGACCTAAGAAGAGGCGCATAGATGAAACCAAGATGGGAAATCACTCGGCCATGGGAAATGAAGGGGTTAGCAGTTTCGAAAATAATGCCGGAATCTCTAGAACTAATAGCATAAAGCAGCCTTCGCCACTGGAAATCCGTAATATTTTGATGGAATTGGCTAAGAAAGAAATCAACAAGAAACTAAATTCGTGGAAGCTGACTTCTCTATCAGCTGCTTTGGATAAACCAAAGGCATTCGATGAGGGCTTTAGTGGTAACAATGAAGGAAATGGAACAGATGCTTTGACTATGAAACGCGATGCACACAAATCTGTGGAGTTTGTTGATATCAAATCTAGTGTTCATCAGCCCAAAATGTCTTGCTCTGTTGATACCGATCTTGATCCTGCTACAGAGGAACCTGATCCAATGTCCATGAACGTTCCAGATCCCGATTTTCATGATTTTGATCAGGATCGTACTGAAAAGTCATTCGGTGAGAACCAGGTTTGGGCTGCTTATGATGATGATGATGGGATGCCTCGTCATTATGCAATGATTCATGGTGTGATATCATTAAAACCGTTCAAAGTACGGATGAGTTGGCTTAATTCTAAAAGCAATGCGGAACTGGCTCCGTTAAACTGGATTGGTTCAGGCTTTTACAAAACTAGTGGGGATTTCTGGATAGGCAAATATGAAGTTAATAAGTCTCTTAACTCGTTTTCGCACAAAGTGAAGTGGTCGAAAGGCCGGAAAGGAGCAATCCAAATATATCCAAGGAAGGGAGATGTTTGGGCTCTTTATAGGAACTGGTCTACTGATTGGAATGAACTTACACCTGATGAAGTGATACACAGATACGACATGGTTGAGGTTCTCGAAGATTACAATGAACAAAAGGGTGTTGCTGTTGTACCACTTGTTAAGGTGCCTGGGTTCAAGACAGTGTTTAGGAAGCATTTTGAACAAAGTAAAACAGGGATGATTCCAAGAGAAGAGTTGTTTCGGTTTTCTCATCAGGTCCCTTCATATTTGCTCACAGGCCAAGAAGCTCTAAATACTCCAAAGGGTTGCTTGGAGCTCGATCCTGCAGCTACTCCATTGGAACTTCTTAAGGTATTAACCGAAGCACAAGTGAAAGAAATGGAGGTGATGACCAAAACAGTGCAGGAAACGAAAGTAGAATCTGCCGGACAAGCCATCATCGAAGAAAACAAAAATAAGAAACCCCAAATGCTTGTTTATGGTAGACGACAACGAAGAAAACAGGAAACGTAGGAAACAATTTTGGATGAATAGAGAAATTTATCGAAGTGGAAATTTACAAGGATTCAACAATTTTATGTCCGAATCCTTGGGAAGAAGATACTGGCGAAAACGGATTCGTTAAATCGAAGGATATTGAAAGTCACAATGTTCATAGTCTTATATACATATACAATGGAAATTGAGGAAGCTGGAAATGAGTGGACAATGAAACTCAGTTCAAAGCTAATAGGGTCTTCTTCAAAAAACCGAGTTCAACTCAGGTATATATATCTATATCAATCTGAAGAAAACGTCTTAAAGATCAAAACAGCTTTTTTTTTGCTTCTTCATTTTTTTATTTGAAAGGACTAATTTTTTTGCAACACCTGGTGATGAAATTTCATCCAGGAGCTGCCTTTTCTTTGTTCAAAAGTTAAAAACCACAAATTTTCCTTCAAAATGTTTGCTTTTCTTGGAAAAGTTTAAAACTTGAATTGAATCTCATTATGTATTTTAGTATTGGAATTTTCAATTGAATTGAAACATGAACAATTTAAAAATTGATAAGAGTTTGATGATGTTTTATGCAATTAACTCTTTTCTTTTTGTTATCATTATGCTCTTGCCTCTCATTAAAAAAAGGTTAATTTCTGCCATTAGTCCTTGTACTATCCATAAATTGTTGATTTAGTTTATATATTTTAATTTGATCATTTTAATTTTTATACTTTATGAATTTTAAAATTGACGAAATAGTAACAGTTGAATTGTAAAGTTTTTTAAAATCTGATCTGACACATATTATAAGTTTATCATATATATATATATATATAACACCATGTTAACTTGTTATTTTATATATGATTAAAAAAGACAGCTATGGATTTAAAGATTCTCCGTTTACGATAAGATTAAAATTTCAAAAGGAACTAATAAATGATCCAATCGAAGAATATGGATTAAATTTATAACATTAGGCATTTAAACAATAATGAGAGTAAAATTTAATCATTTGATCAGTAATTAAATTAAAATTAAAATCAATAGTTAAATAATAGAGATTAAAATTAATCAAATTAAAATATAAGTATCAAATTAGTAATTTATGGAAGGAAGGGTCTAAAATGAGGATGAAGTTTAACCTTAACTGATGATGAGGTGGCATTGAGTAATTAATAAGAATCCTAATGCTTACATGGCATTATGAGTCAAAAAGCAAATCTATAAAGTTGACAATGATATATAATTAATTAATTTAATAACTGTAATAGGGATATTTAATTATATAATTAATTAATTTAATAACTGTAATAGGGATATTTAATTATTAAAGATTTGCTCTAATAATTTTAAATAAATTTTAGAGTTACAAAGTAATTTTATTAATAAAATGAATTGTGAATTTTTTATTTAAATCTTAATTCGTATTAAATGATTAATTAAGATGAGTTAAAGCGAAAGAAAGCATGAGAAATAAGTTGGACCAACTTCTTCAAACTATTAATTAATTCATTAAAATTCCACCCAAAATAATTTTGACTAAATTGATTTTTGTTTTAGTTTTTACTAAATTTATTTTAAAATATTAAAAATATATTTTTTTAAAGAATTATCGACTGTTGTTGGGTTGATGGTGGTACCAAATTTAGATAAATAAGATTTTTTTAATACAGATAAGTAATAATTCATAAATAATTTTTTATTTTGGAAAATAATAATAATAAACAAAGCCAGCGCAAAATGCAATGCCCGCTGTACCTTATCCCATCCATATCTGACCCTTAAAAATATCCACCGCCGCCACCACCACGACGATCACCACCGCCACATCCCCATCTCCCGCCATTTGTTCACCAGCCAATGGACAGTAACCAGCAAACTCAATCCACCCCATACCCACCTCAGCCTCCCACATCCGCCATTACCCCTCCTTCATCCGCCACAGCAACTGCGCCTCCTTTCCACCACCTCCTTCAACAACAACAGCAACAGCTCCAAATGTTTTGGTCATACCAACGCCAAGAAATCGAGCAAGTTAACGATTTTAAGAACCACCAACTCCCATTAGCTCGCATTAAGAAGATAATGAAAGCCGACGAAGACGTCCGTATGATCTCCGCCGAGGCTCCCATTCTCTTCGCCAAAGCTTGTGAGCTTTTCATTTTGGAACTCACTATCCGTTCTTGGCTTCACGCCGAGGAAAACAAGCGACGGACACTTCAGAAAAACGACATCGCTGCGGCTATTACGAGGACCGACATTTTCGATTTCTTGGTAGATATTGTGCCTAGGGATGAGATCAAGGATGAAACTGCTTTGGCTCCGATGGTCGGTGCTACCGCCAGTGGGGTACCTTACTTTTATCCCCCTATGGGTCAACCTGCTGGTGGTGGTCCTGGTGGGATGATGATTGGCCGGCCTGCCGTCGATCCCACTGGAGGTATTTACGGTCAGCCACCTTCTCAGGCTTGGCAGAGTGTTTGGCAGACGGCGGGGACTGATGATGGCTCGTATGGCAGTGGAGTAACCGGTGGTCAAGGGAATCTTGACGGTCAAGGGTATGTTATTTTTTTCCTTAATTTTGAGAATTTTCAATTTGGTAAAATATGTTGTTAGTCCTATACTTTAACCTTATTAAAATTCAATCCTCTTATTTTTTCAATTTAAAATCTTAATCCAATTATTATCATCATTTTACTAAAAAATTGTTAATTTAACATGTCATGATTTATGAAGTAGTCTAACTAATATGTCAAGTTGACAAATTTTAACAGAAAAAAAAAAAACTAACAAGTATATGATTGGATTGAGATTTGTAAATTAAAAATAAAGTAGAAGCTTAATTTGGACTACATTTCAATTTTTATCAAAATACAGGGACTAATAGCATATTTTAACCTTTCAATTTCTGGATTTATTTTTTTAATTAAAATTTTGGTTGTTTTTGCCCTTTTAGACATTGGTTCCACTCAAAATTTAGTTTTTTTCCCGTTAAAACTCTTTATCATATTGTTCTATTATCATCTTTAAGAATTTTCAATTTCTGGGTTTGTTTTTTTGATTAAAGTTTTGCTTTCCTTTTTTAGCCATTGATTGCATTCAAAATTATGTTCTTTTTCTTAAACTCTTGCAATATTGTAGGATAAGGAAAATTTTGCTTGAATAGTGTTGAATTAGATACCAATGCTTTGAACTTTAGTCAAAGGAGCTGGTTCCCTTTTAGTCTTTTCTAAACCATTTCCCCATTCCAAGTACTGGTTTAATGCCATCTTTGCATTTTGTTTGATGGTTATGGTATGAAGGTTCCATTTTTATTGATTGAATTTGCTAGATTTAAATGTAAAACTGCATTTTTTTCCACCTTATTTCACTTAGCCTTTAAGTGATATGATAGTTATGTAGTGATGGTATTTAGTAAAAGTACCATGGAGGTACTGTATTAGGAGTCGGATTGCATTTTGCCTCCTCAACTAAAAAATGGGCTAAGTAGTCCCTGTACATTAGATTGAAGAGCAAGCTAGTCTTTCTGTTAAAAGTTTTACTTAATTCTACTTGTAAAAACTGGTTTTTATACGTGAGGTGCATGTGGCATGTCATGTGTCACTATTGAATGTTGTGTTATGGCATGGAACTAGCATCATATTTTCCATTTTCAGTCATTTAGTTCCTAATGAAAATGGGCTGGTTTGCACGTAGTCCTTGAATTGCTGGTTGGTTCCTTATCCGGTTATTTTCCCATTCCTTTTGCTCCGAATAGTCACTTGTGTTTGGCTCGACTCTTCATTTTGCTTGAAGTATTTGTGGCCATACTCATATAAAACACATATTCATGCCCAAAGTTTACACCTGACTTCGAGTAACATTGTTGCTTCCTTCGAAGTAAACATATAATCTTTCCCCTTATCCATGTAGCAACCAGGATGTCTAGTTAATCATCTCATTGGTTTGGTTTATTTTCAAGATAAACTATACTAGTAGTCACTCAACTATTAATAAATTTCTTTTTTAGTTACTCAACTATGAAAATTTATAAAATGGTCACTTAACTATTAATAAACCTTTTTTGATCATACAACTATGAAAAGTTACAAAATGGTCACCAAACTATACAATTTTGTCTTTTTTGGTTACCTGCTAGCTAATGGTGTCAGCTTCTAAAATTGGCATAACAAACATTTATAAATTATGTCAATTTAGTATTAATTTTAAAAAAATTAACCCTCAATATTTACACATTGTGTAATTTGATTTTTTATTTTTATTTTTTTTGCAATTTTTCTTTTCTTTGTGACATTTAAGGTTAATTTTAAAAGAATGAGAAAAGATGAAAATTATTATCCTAGATTTTTTGGTGTTTTCATTTTTTTTAGCTGATAATTTTGGTTTTTTAGTTTTTATGTGAAAGGGTCAAAGAAAAGAAAAATTGCAAGAAAAGACCAAATTATTATTTATGTGTAAATGTTGAGGGTTAGATTTTTTAGAATCAAGACTAAACTGACACAATATATAAATGTTGAGAGCTTAAATTGCTATTATGCCAACTTTAAAAGCTACAGTTATTAACAGTTGGTGACCAAAAAAGACAAAATTAAATAGTTAGATATCATTTTGTAACTTTTCATAGTTGGGTGACTAAAACATTTACTAGTAGTTGGGTGACTATTTTGTAACTTTTTATAGTTAGGTGATCAAAAAAGCAATTTACTAATAGTTGAGTGACTACTAGTGTAATTTACCCTTATTTTTTTCACTTTTGCATCCTAAGCACTTGCATTTTTGTTAAAGTTTCATTTTGCATTGCATTCTAGACTTCCTTTTGATCATATGCAGTAGGATTTTGCAGATTCAAACACCGTCTAAGTGTTACAGTAGCTAATAAGTTAGTTAGACTGTTAAGTCTGTTAGGCTGTTAAGCCTAGTTGTTAGTTGGCTGTTAGTCTTTCTCTCTATTAAATAGCAGATGTACTCAGAGTTCAAGATATGAAAAATGTATTCTTCTTGATCATTGTTATCTCCTTAGATTCATTCTTTTCATAGTTTAACACTAAGTATGATTTTACTTAAAACCTCGAACGAAAGACGAGAATCTTGAATCGTTCATTTTCATCCATGCGAACTTTTCTGAAAGACCCCTATAGTGCATTTTAACAAGGGTATGTTCTAAGACCAGCTAATATGCATTCATCTTTTTCCTAGCTTTGGTTGTTTTATTCATTTCAGTATAGTGATTCGGTTTGAATTGTTGATATATTGTCGCTATCTACCTGTGATAGTGAAGTGGATCGTGCTAGTGTTTAAGGAATATTTTCCTTTTGGTACCGGAAAATGCCAAGTCCGGGTTTTCAGGAGTACGTTTTGCAGCTGTTGTCACTTATAAGCCTCTTGGTATTGTAGCTGTTGTCACTATGAGCTGTTCATTGATCTCGGTTTCTTGCCGGCCATTGTCTAAGGTTTTGTTGCTTTTCTGCAGCTAACCTAAAATCATGGGTCCGATATCGTACAGTGGATGGTGTGGAAAACGCGTGGAACTCAGGTGATCTACTGGGGAATTTATGCTTTTGTGCTTATTGATTTATGAATGCAGTTGTGTTGGTATTGTTTATGGGAAAAAAGAAAAGCTACCTTGAATTTGATGACACTTTTATAGTAACTTGTTAAAAAAACAAACTCTTTTAACTCATTTTTAGTGCAGCTAAAACAATATCTTGCTGCCATGCCATATGACTTTGGTCCAAATCATATTTAATGTGCAGTTCTGTCTTAATTCTTCCAAAAATGATTATGTTCTCTGGATTCTTCATTTTTGTTAACACTGTATGCATGTTTCGCATTGATGTTCAGTAGAAAAAGAAGCCCTTGTAAAGAAAATTGAACCATCAGGTTTCAATTTTCGAAGTCGGGTTAGATGGATTTGAGTAAAATTGTGTCTGTGATATATTTATTAAAAATGCTCTTCTTTTTTTTTAATTTTTTTTATTTAATCTTTATAAGAATTTACAATCTATATTTTAATTTTATACTTTTTTTTTACATATCTAATTACAGTTTCATAATTTTTAATATTTTATAGTACATATTTCCTTTAGTTTTGTAAAAATTAATATAATATAAAACACACTTAAAATTAATATAATATAATATTAGTTTTGTGATAATTACACATTTACATATTTAAATAAGTGAATAATTTTTTTTGAATTTGTTTATGTAATTACAAACAAATATATTTTATTATATTTAATATTTTTACATATTTGTGTTTATATCATCCCATTCATAACACTATGCCTCTTATTTGTGTTTTTCATATTTGGTGGACCTATAAAATAAATAAATAAATTGGTAAAATCTAGAGGTGTTTCAGGATTCAATTGCCTTCAACCTTGTATCCGATTCTATTTCCAACTTTTCTAAAAATCATCTAAAAATTAAAATAAACATAACTTTTAAACAATTTTTTTAAAAAAAATCTATTCTACAATAATAAATTTAATTTAATATATCAAAATAAAAAATTAGTACTTACTAAAACTTAACAATCAAATACATTTATTGAGTTTTGATATAATATCTAAAACTATCCATTGCCCCTCCTCAATCCTTAAATAGGAAGGATAATGCAGCTCAACGCACTCAAACCCACATCCTCTTGCACGACAACAATACCAATGCCAACCGAGATAAGACTCAATTAACTTATACAATACATGTTTTAAACTTTACAATCTATTACAAATTAATATTTATAATTATATAAAATTCAAAAATTTTAAAACAACGAATTTCCCATACATCACACGGAATATATAATTAATCAAAAATAATTTTGATAAACCAATTTTTTTTCATTATTACATATGAAAATTAAATTATTAGGAGAAAAGTAATGAGATTTTCCATGTAAGAGTAAGAAAGTCATATGATGATTTTGGAAAGCTTTTCCACTCCCTCCATTCCATGAACCAACCTTGTTTCTTCTTTTCTTCCTTTGCATTTTCTCCTTTTTCCAGTCTCTCAATTTCTACAAACAAAACTTTCTATATATGAAGAAGTTGGAGTCTATTCTTCATTATTCAAAAGTCATCCACTATTTTTTTTTCTAAGGAATTTGTTGATTCAGCTACAAATCACCAAACAGCTAAATAAGGAGTTTCCAAGCAACTACCAAATTAATGACTATAACAAAATTTTAGTAGCAACTTTCATTAAAGTACTTAATTAAATTAAATTTCAGTAGGCAAGCATGCAAAGCCACTTTACCACATTTGATTAAATTAAAACTAGAAGAATAAAAAAATGTATATATAACTATATAACCAGGAAATTTTCCCTGTTTAGCTTTGTTTTTTTTCCTTATTTTCATAATTATATCTATACTGAGAAACTATTTTATGCACTCTTTTCACCACATTATTCAGGGTCTCTTTTCAATTATTTAATAACATTTTAACAATTTTTTCCATGTAATTGATACATAATTTTGATAATTTTTACCTTGAATCAGTTTAGGATTCAAGGTTCAGGCTTCGAAATTCAAGTTTAGGGTCAAGGTTTAGGATTCTAAATTTGGGGTTCAAGGATAAAATAATTACCAAAATTATGTATTAATGATATGAAAAAATTATTAAAATGTCATTAAATAATTAGAAAAGATCATAAATGATATGTTGGGAATGATTCATAAAATAATTTCGCCATATACCTAGCTATATTTGAGCATATGTATATATATCAATTATTAAATATAAATTAAATCCATGCATCGCAATGTAGTGAAATGTGTATAAATATAAATAAAGACTATCAAAATGAAAAAAAATCTCATAACAAAAAAAGAGTTGGAAAAGTATGTTAATTTCGAGGGCGAACTATAAATATAATATTTTTATTGTTGTATAAGATATTTCAAAATTCAAATGTATTAACGAAATATATATGTGAAATATTAACAATAAAGTTTAAACCTAAACATATTAACCTTTTTAAAATCTATATAATGGATTTTTCCATTTTTATTTATAAATCATGAATACCATTCTTTTATTGCAATAAAATTGCTAAACAATTTTTCTTAATTAACTTACTAAATATTAAATTGAAAATACATCAAAACTTTTAAATAATTTTTTCAAGAAGATAGAGGCATTAATATGATAAGTTGAAAACGATCTTAACTTAAATGAAACAGTTATTAAAGTTCCTGTATAGAAAAAAAATTATAAGTTGAAACTTTTATTTTACATTAAATTATATTTTCACATTACAGAAAATAAAAAGTTTTAATTTAATGAATTTATTAATTTAGTTGTCAAGTTTTAATTATATAAATTTGATTTGTTATTTTCTTCATTGGAAAGGGATGGAGTGAAATCATAATTTTATATAATCTCTTCTCTCTATAAAATATAATTTTAAAATATATATTTTAAGTTTGAGAAAATATGTGGAAATGAAGATGTCCACCATTCACAATAATGAGAATGGAGTTAGTCTACATAAATTAGGACTAAGCTCAGAACATTGAAGCATATAAATAGAATAACCCAATGTGGCTGCTAGTCTGCACTCTTGGATCTTAGTTTTCCTCTTAAATATTTTTCGCTACTTGAGTTGAGTTTGATGGAGATGATGGTGAGGTCTGTTTGGCTTTTCGTGTTTCCTTTGCTTGTAACAAGTATTAGGTGGATTTATAGGTGGAGGAACCCTAAATGTAAAGGAACACTGCCTCCAGGTTCGATGGGACTCCCACTTTTGGGAGAGACCCTCAGTTTACTTGTCACAGCCAAGTCCATAGACATCCATCCTTTTTTTAAGGAAAGAATGAGTAGGTATGGTCCACTGTTCAAAACAAGTTTAGCAGGTAGATCAATTGTGATATCGGCGGATCCCGATTTCAATAGTTTCTTGTTTCAACAAGAAGGTAAACTTGTTGAGGTGTGGTACATGGATTCCTTCGCAAAATTGCTTCGCCAAGATACTACAGCAGCAAGTGGCTATGTACACAAATATCTGAGGCACCTTGTTTTGAATCACTTTGGTGTTGAGACTCTTAAACACAGGCTGCTGCCTCAACTAGAACGTGCCATAAATCAAAGATTGCAGGAGTGGGTTAAGCAGCCGGAGGTACAACTCAAAGACCAAACAGCTGCAGTAAGTCTCTTTCAATATATTTACTAATTTTTCTCTTCATTGAACCACTAGTTTTCTAATAAACAATTATTTGCAGATGATATTTGAATTTACTGCGAAGCACATGCTTAGTTACGAACCCGAAAAATCCTCAGATACTATAGCCCTAAACCTATCCAACTTCTTGGAGGGACTGATGGCATTTCCTATACGCGTCCCCGGTACTGCTTTCTACAGATGTAAAAAGGTAAGCCATTCAAGAAAACTAGAATTCCCAAAACGGAATTAAAATTTTTATATATAAACATTGCAGAGGCAGCAAAAAGTAATACAAGTAATAAGTAAATTAGTGGAAGAGAGAATGAATTCGGGAGAAGGTGGACGAATTAGCAAAACAGATTTTCTGGACCAAATTGTCGAAGACATGAGGACAGAATCATTCTTGACAAAGGAATTTGCCACTCATGTTCTCTTTGGAATCCTCCTGGCTAGCTTTGAGACTGTTTCTTCCACTATTGCCTTAGCCATCAAGTATTTATCCGACCATCCTTCTTTACTACAACAACTTACGGTACGTAAGTAATCAAGATTTATAATTATTTAATATTTTCTTTCTTTTTTCTTATATATATATACTTGTATAATTCGTTATCTGTAAATTTATTTATTCTTTCTTAACTCTTGACAAGGAGGAGCATGAGCAGATTCTTAATAAGAAAAGAAGAGATTGTAATCCTGGACTTGAAGATGGACTTGAATGGGAGGATTACAAATCCATGCATTTTACTAATAACGTTAGTTATATATATATCATCTCTCTCCTTTATATACAGCTAAGGAGAATTCATTTACACTAGTGTAAAAATAATTATTCGACAGTTGAATCTATCGATATAATTATTTATATCACGCATATAAGTTTTTAATAGATCCAATATCTCTATTATATCGATCTAAAATATATATTCAACAGTTGGTATTTTTTCATAAAATAAATAATTAGAAATTTTAAATTTGCATCAAATTTGGCATGTATTATTTATATTAATTGTACAAAAGATACAAAATAAATCTCTCCTATATATATATATTCTTTAATTAATTTTAATTTGTTCCTTTATTTAGGTTTTATCAAGAATCAAGGGTGATGTTTAATAATTAATTCATGTAATTTTGTGCTTATAAGGTCATCAATGAGTCGCTTAGATTAGCAAATGTTGCTCCAGGGATCTTAAGAAGGGTTATAAAAGACATTCATGTCAATGGTAATCATCTCTTAAACACACAGTACTAACCATATATACATTGTTAAATTAAATATCTCTCTATATATGTGTGTGCATATTTAACTTTTCTTAATTTGTCAGGGTACATAATACCACAAGGTTGGGCTATCATGGTTGTGCCTGCAGCCCTACAGCTTAATCCTGAGGCTTTCGAAGATCCTCTTACCTTCAACCCTTCAAGATGGAAGGTATTTAATTACTTGTGTAACTATGTAAATAAAAATAATAATAATAAGAGTTTGATAAGCAATTAACCTCTACTTTTTTAAGAACATTGGAAGCAATGCGACGGCAAAGAATTTCATGGCATTTGGAGGAGGCAATAGGACATGTGCGGGAGCAGAGTTCAGCAAGGTCCTGATGGCTATATTTTTACACGTTTTGGTAACCAAGTACAGGTATATTGATTAATATGTTATGCAAGAAACTATATGTACATATATAGATGATAAAATTGAGAATAAAAGAGTACGTAAATTTGGGTTAGGTGGAAAAAGATGAAGGGGGGAGATGTGGTTCGTGCACCCACTCTGGGATTTGCCAACGGTTTCACCATAAGTGTTTTGGAAAAGGAAGCGTAGCTTGTTACGCTCAGATGTTGAAGAATAAGGTTGACGCGCTGGATTTGTCTTCAATCCCAACTTCTGTGTTCCTACTTTCTGTCTCATGTACGGTACTCAACTCCATGATTATTGTATACTTATCAACACTTACCGTTAATTTTCACCATGTAATAATCCTTCGCTATAAATAATAAATGTGACGTCAAAGAATCTCCTCTAAGATGTGAAAAAAGCAAGAGAAGCAAACCAAAATATCTCTCTTGGATATTGAGACAAAATTGTCTATTTTAAGATTTACGGATGAGTGCCAAATTCACTAAAAAAAAAATCTTATGTATAAAATAAAATTTAAATTCATAGTTAGAGCTGATCATGGGCAAGGTCGGGCTAGGTTTGGGCCGGGTCCAGGCAAAAATTTAAGCCCATTTTTTAGGCCCACCTTCAGCCCGTATTAATTTTTTAGCTTATTTCATTGATTAAAAAAATTAAAAATATAATAAGACAAATACATTTAAAAATATAAAAATAAATATTAAAACAAAAAACAAATAAAAAATGAGACAAATTATTCTTAAAACAATACACAAATTGAAAATATAATAAAAAGTGGTTATATTAAAATTGAAAATAAAAAAGTAAATATGATTAAAAATAAAAAAAATATATATTTAGTATATAATTCGGGCGCCAAAAAAGTTTTACCCGAAACGGGCCTTGTTTTTTGCCCAAATCCATATTTCGAACCTGTATTTTTACTTGAACCCTCACATTTTTCGGACAGGCCTTCGAGCTGGGTCGGGTAGCCCAACCCATGGTCACCTCTATTTATAGTTAAAGAATTACGGATGTGTCGTGGATAATTTTGTACTCAAGACTTGTGCAAACTGCAAACATGCATAAATAAATAAAAAAAAAGTTTAAAATATAACTAAACTATACAAATAAAACCGAAATAAATGTAAAATATAATATAAAAATTAAAAATAGAAGCAAAAGGATAAAAACTCCAGCCTCAAACGTAACTTAACTTTTGAGTTGTGAACTGATCATGGGTAATGAAGACATTAACTCAAAAGAAGTGGCTGGATTGAAAAAGTTGGTTGCATATTGGAAGGAGCAAGCTGATAGGAGGGGAAATGAGGAGGATTAGGAAGACATTCAAGAGGAGCAAAGAAGTAAAGTCCATGCTTTGTGAATTGAGATTGAACTAGAATCTTCTTGAAAACAATATTTGAATTAATGTGTTATACAAGAGCTTGACATTGAATCTGTTTAGTAAGAATTTATAGGTGGATTAAAAGAGTTTTCTTGATAAGTAAGATATTATATAGTGGATCTCATTATCATATATAACCGATGAAAATTATATAATATGTGTATTGCTTATTATTAATGATACCAAAATTAATGTTATAGACATAATTAATATAATATGAGTCATTAATAATTTAACTAAACTTAGCCATAAATTTTAATAAATATAATATAAAATAATATATTCTACATCAATAGTTGTATACATGTATTATATAATAAATATTATACAATTATTGATATTTTTCATTATAATCTACCATATGATTAAAATATGTGATTATATCATGTATTTCGTTATAAGCAAAATAACATATTATTAGTAATATGTATATAAATGTTATATTGTATATATTATAATCTACCATATAAATATACATTTTATTATATCATAGATCTCACTATAATATATAATTAATAACATTTTAATCAAAAACAATTTTGATGAACCAATTTTTTCATTATTACATATGAAAATTAAATCATTAGGAGAAAAGTAATGACATTTTCCATCTAAGAGCAACAAAGTCATAAGATGATTTTCAATTCCATGAGGCAAGCTTTTTTCTTCTTTTGCATATTCTCCCTTTTCCAGTCTCTGAATTTCTACAAACAAAACTTTCTATTATCTCTTTAATGGGAAGATACGAAGAAGTTTGAGTCTACTTTTCATTATTCAAAAGTCTTCCACTATTTTTCTTTAAAGGAATTTATTAATTCAACCACAAATCACCAAACAACTAAATAAGGAGTTTCCAAGCAACTACCAAATTAATTATTCATAAAAATAAAATAAAAAACCTCCCAAATTTACAACTTGATAACTTGGAACATCAAAATTCTCGGTATATTAATCATAAGAGTTAAGTGCGATGACAAGAGTTTCTCTTACATTAACCAATGGTCGAGGGTTTGATTCCTGCCCTGCATGTGAAACAGCTTTAAAATTCATTACCAGCATCTATCCCCTTAATATACCTATAAAATACGGAAGATTAATTACTTGGCTCGCATCGGATATTTGAGAAATCAAAAAAGAAAAAAAAACTCAGTGTATTAACTTTATTATTAAACCAAAATTTTAGTAGCAACTTTCATTAAATCACTTAATTTAATTAAATTTCGGTAGGCAAGCATGCAAAGCCAGTTTACCACATTTGATTAAACTAAAACTAGAAGAAAAAAAATGTATATATAACTGTATAACCAGGAAATTTTCCCTTTCCTGTTTAGCTTTTTTCCTTATTTCTATTATTATATCTATACCATATACTTGAGAAATTATTTTATAGATCATTTCCATCACATTATTTATGATCTTTTAAAATTATTTAATAATATTAAATAATTTTTCGAAAAGATAAATGCATTTAATTATCAAATTATCACATTTTAAATATATTTATAAAAATAAACTCCATTTCAAAATGCTAATACAATATATAATAATATAAAAAGAAAAGCTATAACAAAATATTCAAAATCTAAGTGGATTTAAAATAATTTTCTATTAGAACTTAGATTTGCAATTAATTAGTTAATTAAGTGGATTTAATATTTTAATAGTTTTTATTATACATGGAATTTTAGGAAGAAAAATAAATATTAAAATGCCAAATGGCAAAAAAATACAATGTGAGAACGAATTTTTTTTTTTTTTAAGAGCTTGACCAGTAGACGAATCCAAGTTGTTTCGAGAATAAAAAAAGTTTGACCAAATTTTTTTATCTTGATGAGTTTTTTGGATTAACTAATTAAATTAGATTGAAAACAAATTAAGAAAACGAATGAATGAAGTAATAAAATTAACCAATTAAATTAAATAAAAGAATTGAAAATAAGATGGATGATGGAATAAAAAAAACTGCCGGATTGTGTTAAAAACGCGATGCCCTATGAAATTTTTGAAGACAAATCTTCAATAAGCTTCACAAATAATTTTAACCAACCCTTAAGGTCAAACTTTAGTAAATTGGAAGGTGAAGAGTGTATTTCCATAGTTCTTGGAAAAACCAAGAAGAAAATAAGTTTTAAAAAAATATCACAAGAAAAATATGTTGCAAAGAGTTGTATTGAATCAAATGATCAAATATAATGAACGATTTTTCTAAAAATAATAAAGATGCATTTATATATATGCTAGTTCATTAATAAGAAATAAATCTCCTAACCATGGTGAAATTCTAATTAACCTAAACAATAAATAGTTCTAGTGGAACTAAACTTTATTGACTAAGAAACATAGAAGTTCTAAACAATTGGAAATGCTAAAAAAATATCCTAAAATTCGGAATACGAAATCAACCAAAATATAAAACCTAATAAATACAATATTAAGCTCACGTATAGTCAAAATTAAGGCTTAAAAACAAATCAGGTATGATTTAAACTTGAATTAAAGTTCAGAACTTGTAATTCCCCGTAATTAGGGATGTAAATGAATAAAGTGTTCGATGAACAATAAATGAATAGTTTAGTTTTGTTTGTTTATGTTCATTTATTAAAGCTAAATAAATGAATATGAACAAGATTTTGAGGCTCGTTTATTAAACAAACTGAACAGGAACAAATCTTGTTTAGTTCTTTTATGTTCATGAGCAAACTCGTTTAATAAATCATTTAAAGCTCTTTTATTGTTCCATTGGTATAAATTAATGAAATTATTATGGGTTGTGTGCTTATTTTTTTAGTTATAACATAATTATTAATATTAATATTTGATTATTTTATATCTAAAAGATTATATATATTTATTTATTGTTTGCTTGTTTATTATTATTATTCATGAATATTGTATGTGAACATGTTCAATTATATATGTTCATGAGCATGTTTGCCGAACATATTCGTTTAGCATTCATGAACATGTTCGTTTAACTTAATCAAACGAATATGAACACACATAATTTTAAATAAACAAACATGAACAAAAAATTTTGAAATTCTTAATAAACATACACCAAACACGAACAAGCTTAATGATAAACAAACGAACATGAATAGAGGGCTATTCGTTCAAGCTCAGTTCATTTACAACCTTATTCGTAATAATCTCCTCCAAAAATTCTGTTCGCGCAATCTTCACTAAAACGGTCATAACTTGAGCTTTCGAACTCTGAATCGAGTTATTCGAAGTGCATTTTGAAGCTAATAGATAGCTCCTTGATCTATATGAAGACATTTCAACCCAAAAATATCTGGACCCCATCCAAAAACTCTTTGCAAATCAACTAATCTTTTGGGCTTGGAAAACAACAACTTTGGTGTGAATTTAAGTTAATAAAATTTACCCCACCCACGCATGTATCACATCCAAAATTGGGCTTCAATTTTCGTGATCTTTTAGGCTTGTAAAAAGTTAAGTCAAACATGTTCTTGGGTTGGAATTTAAGCCTCAGACTTGTATCTCCCGCCCCTCTCCTTCCTCAAAAAGATTCATCTTCAAATCTTGTGTGTCATTGAAGAAGGTATAAATTAACTCTTCAATATAGCATGTGTTAGAGGACAAACTTGTGGTAGGATTCAACGTGGCAAGCTCTTCCAAAGGCATGGTCGCATGTGAAATTTCCTCATTATCAATGTATTCTCAATTGTTAAGGTTACCATCACAACTTTCTTCTTTAAAAATATCAATAGTAAAGGAAAAAGTCTCAACAATAGGCATAGGGTCACAAAAACTGTCTTCACAAATCGTTGCACTAGAAGTCTCTTGTTCACACATATCTACATCTTCAACGAAAGCATTAGAAGAAGTCTCATCAATAAGCTCAATGTCATACGTATGTTCTTCATCACCACTTTCATTGTTAGGTTGGTAATGAATTGGACATTGGTAACCCTTGTGATCTTTTGAACCACACTAATGGCATTTCAAAATCGACAAGAGATCTTTTGAGACTGCTACACATGCAGTGTCTTTGTGATCCCTTGCATCACAAAACATGCAACTTTCTTTCATGTTCTCTTTGTTCCGCTAGAAGTCATTCAAGCTCATAGAACTTGCTATGACTATTTTACCCATGTCTTTCTTGACATCTCCATGAACAATAGTAGGTTAAGCTACATTGAACATGTTCATGCAAGTTTGGAGCAAATTTGACATATTCACTTTGCCATTGAAATTGAATTCTCAATATGAGAATGAGAACCTTGTTTACTACGATCAGATAATTGTCTTGGCTCATAATCACCATTAGCATCATTTTTCAACTTGTCGTTCCACTCACTAACGTCTTTTTGTACTTTAGTGATCATTCTTGTAACACCCCTAATCCGTATCTGTCATCGAAATAGGGTTACAAGGCATTACCGGACTTATACACTAACATTTATACAAAACCGAGTTATAAATTTACATTCCAGATCAATTCTTTTCAAATTTCACTATAAAGTCCCTAATATGGGCCTACGGGGCCCAATACATGCTTTGGAAGTGGTTCGGAACTAAACTGGCAACTTTGGAAATTTTTCCTTGAAGATAGGGGCATACGCCCGTATGGCCTGGGACATGGCCGTATGGCCAGCCAGTGGGCAGATCTGACTTACAAATTCTTAGGCATCAGAGGGGCACACGCCCATGTGGCTAGGCTGTGTGGTAATATGATTTTTCACCATTTTAGGCCATTTTCATATAATTTTGACACACGACCATGCTTAATACCCGTGTCCTTCACACGGCCAAGACATACGGCCGTGTCTTTTGCCCGTGTACTATCCTGACTTCACATTTAAGGATGTAGGGGACACACGGCCTATCAACTTGCCCATGTGCAAGCCATGTGTCTCACACGGTCTGATCACACGCCCGTGTGCCAGGCCGTGTAGACTCAAAATGAGCCTTTCGTCTCAAGTTTACCAACCCTGCATAACTTAAGCTTTAAGCTAATAATTTCTTCAACTTTTAATTCAACCAAAACTCAATTAAACACACTTAATACATGTTCAATTAAACATTAAATCATCTAAGCAATGTACCCTCATGGATACCACAATTCATATTGAAATTATACTACAGCATCATACTAAACAAATTCATATAAATTTAACTTCCAAAATATACATATTTCATACCATGCTTCAACATCTTTCATGTTCATTCACTATCATGTACAAAATAACACATTGACAACTTAGGTACATGCCATTTTACCAAAAGAAAAGCATTCACCATTTTGAGTCCGGGATTGGCTTGGATGCTGAATCCTTAGCTTTCTTTCGTACCTAGTCCTGCGCACGGAAACAAATCGTATGCTTAGTATGTACTCAATGGTATTTCTATCAACCAATACTTAATTTATGCATTTATACTTAAACCTTAGATTTCAATAAATAAACACATCCTGAACATTCAATTAATTATCTTCATTTCATAATAACATTTATCATTAGAATCGAAACCAGTAAGATATACAATCCAGTCAGTATCATTCAGTCTTCAGTGCAGTATTTTACCCCTATTAACATAACTCGGACCTGGACGGATACACGGATCCAACCCACACGCCGAGATAATGTACAGTGTTTCATCGACCGAAGCCGGAATACACCGTAGCAGTAACAATAACGATAAGAATGAAAGATGGCGGTACACGAGTACCTTATCGGAACAAATCCTAACGAGAATGATAATGATGGTGACACTTATAGTGTCTCATCGACACAAAGTCGGAATATCCCTGAACACTTCCAATCCTATGGCATGCCAACTATATCCGACTATCCCGACACTGTCAATAGGGTTTTTATTTCACTTTCAACTCATTATCAAAAATCAATATACATTTCAATTCAAATATTCATAAATCAACACAATACCACAATATCAATACTTACCTTAATTTCAATAGCCATACATAATATCAATAATATGTATCAAAATAACTATTAAGTTTGGTTATAGAAATACAAACCGTAATTCTCGAGTTTATTCGTTATCTTCTCTCACTTTTTCTTTTCCCTTCTTTGATGACGTTTCCGATGCTACGTTAGCTACGGAAAAATTAACATTTAAAATCATCAATACATATTATTTAATAACACACTCTTCTATTTTCCATGTAACTTTTACAAAAATTCCAATTTAGTCCTTCTACCATAACCATTATTTTTCTTCAAATAAATCTCATATTTTCATTTAATATCTACTTTAAACAAGTTTCAGCTCTTCATATTCAATATAAAACATCAATTCTACAATTTAGACAATTTAGTCCCTACTATAACAAAACTTATATCTCTTTTTACAATTCAATCCTTCTCCCATTTCTAACTTGAATTTCTATCACTTTATAACATAATTCATCTATTTATTCAACTTATTTAACATCTAAAAATCCACTAACTTTCTAAATTTCAACATAATTCAAGTAGAGCTTTGTTCTAAGATTCCAAAAACATCAAAATTACGAGAAAAAAGATTAAATTGACTTACCAATCAAACTTGAAACTTCAAAACCCTAATTTTCCCTTTTCTTTTTCTTTCCCTTTTTCCTTCTTTCTTTCCCTCAATTTTCGTTACTTCTCTATTCTGTTTCTTACTTTTGTTTCTTTATTCTTTTTATTATTTCTTTTATTTATTTTACTTTATATTATTATATTATATTTTTTAATTATAATTATTATTTCTTAAATAATAAGTAAATACATATATATACATACATTTGTACCAATTAAAATAATACACATGTATTTATACTTACCACACACTTGTCACATAAGGCTTATTTGTTAATTTAGTCCCTTCAATTTTCTTTAGTCTATAATTAAACTTTTACCTTATATTCAATCTAGTCCTTTCACTAAATTAGCCTTAATTCAAGCTAATTCACTTAACCAAAGTCTAATTAACTATACTACTAGCTTCTTAAATATTTCTAATAAATATTTACGAATTCATTTTGCAGAAATTATGACCCGAAAATTTAAATTTTTGATACCCGTAAATTTTGGGTCGTTACAATTCTCGCAAAAGTCTCAAGGGTAAGTGTTGGTTTATCATTCTCTTCTTCAATACTATGTGTGTACCATTATGAGAATATGAAATCACAAAAACAAAACACAAAACTATTTAAGTAAAAACAAACCTCGTCGTTAGCACTTGCAAACAAAAAAACAATTTTATGAGGCAAAGAATAAAATGAGATAATCTCGATTGTAAATTTTAAAGAGTAATCAAACTTAGTATTCTTATAGAATTCGTCTAAGAAGCCAAAGAAAAGCTCGACTCCAATAGAAACTGAGTTGCACGGAGGAAGGAAAGGCAACCCTTTTCGCACCAACTAACACAAGAAACAAGAATGTGTTAGAATGCGTAATAGGACAAAAATAAGCTAACCACAGATTAAAAACATGACCAGGGTCAATAAAAATAAACTACTCGGCAGAAACCGAAATAATGGAAAAACAACTTGAATTTTTTCTTCAAAGTGTTCCCGAAGTGCTAAAATCACCAAATTTAGTCTGGAGCCTTCTGATATGCTAAAAAACATATATAGAAAGTTTCGACACAAAATTTCACTCATATAATATATATACTTTTTTGAATTTCTTAATTTTTTTTCAATTTTTTCTTATGGACATATTTTTTTATCTACATCATAGTGCCACAGATCTTTTTATGAAATTTTAATTCAAAACGAGCTCGTTTACCCACTCAAAAAATTAAAATTTTGAATTTTTTTAGGTAAAATAGTGTTTTTAAGGCTTTTCAAAAGAGCAGTAGTGAAAACATTTTTAGCATAAAGAAAAACAACTAAAAACACCCAAATTTTATACCAAATGATACAGAATGAATCTTGTTAGCCTAGGAGATGAATCCAAGTTGTTTGAAGACTCGAAGAAGCTTGACCAAAATTTTGATATGTGTATATATTTGTCTATGTATATATGTATATCATATATATTATAAAGTTATTTAATAAATTTTTAAATTTTTTTACTTATATCATTTGCAAATCCTTTTAAATTAAAAAAAATTATGTGAAGTAATTTAATATATTTTAATTATTAAATATAATTAAATCTTTGCATTGCACTGAAGTGAAAAAAAATGGTAAAAGTACCATAGAGGTCCTTGTACTAAGAGTTAGATTTCATTTTACCCCTTCTACTAACAAATGGTAAATTAGTCCCTATATGTTAAATCAAAAAGCAAATTAGTCCATTCTGTTAAAAAATTCATCCCTTTGTATTAGTAAAAATTGGTGTAACCGGCAAAATAACCAGACAGTGACATGTGACATGCCACGTGTACTTCATGTTGACATACATGGATCAATTTTTAATAGTAGAAATTGATGAATATTTTAACTGAATGATTAGTTTGCTCTTTGATCTAACGTAAAGGGATTAATTTACCCATTTTTTAAGTAGAGGGGCCAAAATATAATTTGACTCTTAGTATAGGAATTTCCATGACAATTTCACCAAAAATTTATTATTTTCTTAACTTTCTCTGACCTCCATCCATTTACTCATGAATTCTAACATGAAAACAAAGCTTTTGATGTTGCTAGCCACTTGATTTCACTTAGAAATTTACTTAAAAATCAAAGGTTTTTAGTGGAGATTTGCTTATTGGATGGAGAAATTTTTTTCGTCCTCCATGCATGCGACGTTTCTTGTATGGGAAATATGAAGAAAATTCTTCATACTTTTTTTTAATAATTATATAATATTGAATATTTAAAATAATAATAAAAATATCCCAACACCATAATTTCAATTTAAGGGTCGTAATTTCATCTCAATTTTCATCAAAATCCAATAATTAATATATTGCCAAAATTCCATATTTTAAAAAATATAACTATCTTAATTTAAATGCCAATATTAATTCCATATTCATCGAGTAAAATCATTGGCTCAAATTCAATACACATGATCAAGGACACTTTAATAATTTTGTCAAAAAATCCTCACTTTAAAATAACTATTTTGCCCCTGCTAAAATTTGATATTTACATAAGAGTCATTCTCACTTTTGGTGAAATTGTATCTTTAATCCTTCAACCTTTCCATTTTGCCCTAAGAAATTCATATTTTTATTTTCTATTCTTGTTATATTTATTTCTGATTCAAATTCAAATTTTAGATTTTCTATTAATTTAATATAATAAAATTATTGTAACCACATCTTTATAAAAAATATTAAATTAACTATCATACTAAAATTTGATAATATCACGTGTCATTTAAACTAATATATATTCATATTTAAATTTGAGTAATTTTTTTATATTTTCCTTTTGGGAATAAATTATTTTAATTTTCTAAGAACAATTGTATATAAAGTGGATAATGTTAGGAATTTATAATGCATGTATTTTGTTGTGAGATGCTTTGATTCCATTAAAATTTTCTTTATTTCATCACCTTATCCATTTAATGGAAAAACATGTAAGATCTGAATCAAACAGGAAACAGCTAATTGGTTTTGGACCACACATTATTGTATCCATTCCTAAACTTTACCTAAATGATCTTTAATCCCAATTGTTTCAATCAATTATGTTTCACATGTTAGAATATGTCATCAATTTAGTTGTTCTACGTTTATTCAACAATTTAATTCTTTACTTTTTAAAATTTAAAATTCAAGTTTAATTATTAACACTGTTATATTTATTTACGTAATATTTTGAAATAAAAAATATTTATTTGGTAGTCATGTAAATAAAAAATAAAGTAATGAAGTTGAATATTTTTTAAAAAAATTAATAGTGTCAACAATTGGACCTGAATTTTAAAATCTAAAAAGTAGAGAAACTAAATTCTTAGAAATAAAAGTGAAGGACTAAATTCCAAATTTTCAAAGAGTACAAGGATTATTTTACACACTACGTTTAAAAGGAGTTACTCAAATAAAAACCTACCGCTTACTCAAATGTGTTCTAGAAGGTGAACATCTCTTAACCATCAAGCAAATCTCATCATAAAATAAACATGGAATTTATGACTCTAAAACCGTGATAAATACCTAAGAAGCATGTACATGAAATAATATTTTTATTACAAACCTAAAAATTATAAATACAGGATTTTATTACACACACATTTATGTAATAAGTTTATAAAAATTTTATTATAAAACCAAATATATGGTTGAAATGGTAAATTTAAAATACTAAAATGTATGATGATATGTGTACAAATCTCATTATTTTCATCGTATGTATATATTTTTCAATATTTATCAAAATACAAAAGATAAATGCTCTCTAAATAATTTTTTTTACTTTGTAAAATAAATGGGCTATTGGTACTTTCTTGAGTTAGACTTAATTAGCACTTTAGGCCCCATTTATTTCATTGAAAACATCTTTAGAAATATAATTTTAAAAAGTAAATTAGTTTTCGAGAAAATTGATATTTACTATTATTTCGATGATTCTACGTAAAATATTTTTTGTTGTTTGGCAATTTTTCTTAGTGAAACAAAACACAACATATATATTAGTTACAAAATATTATAATAGCATTTTCTTTTGACAATTAAAATTTATTTTATAATAAGATAATATTTTATAAATAATCAATATCATATATAAACTTAATAATAAACAATGTGTAATTAAAATTAAAATTAAAATTATATATATTACATATATGCAAGTGGATAGTGACACATTAGAGTTTGAAGGATAAATGAATTTAATCATGATTTAAACAAATATTCATATTTATATTATTAAAATGTTTATATTTTATACTATAAAATATTTATTATTAAATATTTATAAATTGTAATATACATTATTAATATATTAATCTGAATATTTTTTCAACAATATATTAAGAATATTATTTGAAATTTAAAATTCAAAATTATTATTGTTAAAATTTATTACTAAAATGAAATTATAATATTAAATAATTTATTAATTATATTATCAAATATAAATAATCAAATATGTATGTCTAGTAATATTGAATAGTATAATATTTTATTTTAATATTTTAAAATATATTTTAAAATTAAAATTAAAATTTTATTATTATAATAATATTAAACTTGATTTAAGTTAATTTTATATAAAAATAAAATTACAAAAAATGAGCCCTTTTCTATAACGCTTTTAAAAGAATAAATCAATTTATAAGGAAAAGAACTTATTTATTATTGACTTATAAGTTATTTTTCGTTGGTCAACCTATTTTCCATGAAACAAATATAGGAAAATGTAGAAAATATTTCTTGTGAATTATTTTATGTGAAACAAATGCAGCCTTAATATATAGTATAGATATATGTTATATGAAAATTTCAAAAAAAGAAAAAGAGTAATAAACTCAAAACAATATACTAAAATAGTCCAGAGCTAATACGTACCAATATTAGAACAAAAACAACCTTCGATCACAAGACAAACCGAGGCTGGTCGGGTCTTCAAGCCACCGAAAGGTTCGAGCCACGATACGACACCTGGACCATGACGGGAGCTCCAACGAAAATACTTCCTGTAGAGCCCAAATTTTGCCCGGGCCCAACAAACAGAGCCCAAAACACCAAATAAATTAATAGTCCAATTAACACCCCATTAAACCACCCTATTAAATCACTCCACTAACTTCATCACCCCACTTGCCTGCAAAAAGAAAGAGGCAATCAGTTGTAAATTTTGGTTATAAAAGCCATTCAAAACTATTGTAAATGGGGTTCGGTTTTTTTTTTTGGAGAAAAAAGGAGAAAGATTCGAATAGAGACTTTCAATACAAGAAATACACGAGATTAATCAAAAATCAATGCAAAAAAGGTGTTTTTTCGTCTATTCTTGTCTATTTTGTTTATTTTATATACGAAAGTAAAAATAAAGGGAAAGATGCTTACCCATTTTGAAATTGCCGAAAAAAGAGTTTTTTTGAGGTCCAGCCGCCGTGTACGGTGGCATCGATAGCACCGCGTGGAGGTCCGATGACCGAAACAAGGCCAGACCGATGATTTAGAAGGGAAGGGGAGAGTGTTATTTTTATTTTTTTATTACTTTTACTATTATCTTATATAATATTACTGTTTTCTTTTATTATTAGTAGTATAGTAGTAACATAATAGTGTTTTTATTATTTTATTATTATTTTAAAACATTTTACTTAATATTTTTTGTTATTCAGCCTACTTTAGATTTTTAATTAAATTTTTATTAGTATTTTTGTTATTTCATTTACTATCCTTTTATTATTTTGTTTAGTTCATTTTTATTTTTTGACCCTCATTATTGTTATTCCGTTATATATATATGTATATTTATTTATTTATTTATTTTAATACTTTTGCATGTTATATATTACATCATTTTTTGTATTTACTTACTTACTTATTATCATTATCCTTAATTTTAGAAATTTTTATGATCATCTTATTATTCATTTACCTAATCCTTTTAAGCTCTAGATTACTTATTATTTATATTAATATTATCATTATCTTAGATTACTTATTATTATTATTATTATTATTATTATTATTATTATTATTATTATTATTTAGGCTATTTTACATAGTATCTATTTATTGGTTTATTTCAGGTTCTATTATTCTTTTGTTTTTTTTTAGTTTTTACCTATTATTTTTTCCTTTTATAGATTCTTTGTTTTATTTCTTTATTTCATTTTATTTTCATCATTGTTTTTACCATTCGCATTACGCATTTGTTATTCTGGTATGTATTTTAGTACCATAAATTTTTTTCATCAAATTGCATTACATTAACCTTCACCCGATTCATGGAATTTTGTTTTAAAATAAAGGCAATATTCCGTATTTAGAAATTTGAGAAATTGTGCCCTAACGTACTGGGTTTCGGTTCTTCGTTTGATCTAAATAATCGAATACCCTTTTGAAATTGAAACACATGCATTTCAAATTAAAAACTTATTCTCGAGAATTCGAGATGTTGTGTCCTAACTTACTGGACGTGACATTTTGTTGTCTCGAGGTAAGAATTTCTAAGAAACAAAAGACAATCTTATTCTCAAAGGTTTCAAATGTCGTGTCCTAACTCACTGGGTGTGACATTTTATTTCTTCGAAATAAGAAGTCTTAGCATCATCCAATTCGATTTATTCAAGTTTTCTTTTAAATAAAAAGGATCGTATTTTAAAATCTTTTCAAATTTTCGACATTAAGACATAAGTTAATCAATTAGGTACCAATTTTGGGCATTACGAGAGTACTAATCCGACTCCCGAATCTGTTTTCTTGAATTTCGTAGGCTAAAATCGATGTTTTAATAAAACAAAATGTTTTATAAGGTGATCCGATCACACCTAAACAAAAAGTATTGGTGGCGACTCTATTTTTCATTTTAAAGTCGATTCCTATTTTCAAAATAAAAATGGTTTCGACACTTCCGATAAACAGAAAAGCTTTACAGTTTGGCATACTATACGCAACTGTAGCAAATGGGTAAAAAGAGAAATGGAAGAAAGTGATTAAGTAACAAACTATATACCTAACAGGCCTAAAACAATTAAATACATTAAACAATGGCCTAAACGCGTCTGTCCTCGAGTCAATTCATGCAAATTGATATAAATGGCCATATCTTAATGCTTCTTATTTTATATTGATTGTAGCTTTAATGGGGAAAACCGCTGATACTAGTTGACTTGAAACCAAAGCAAAAAAACCATTGTCTTCTTCCTGATCGATAACATAATAACAACCCCAAATTTTATAATTACCTTGGGAGGAGGATGCTATGGTAGTGGCTGTAAGGTGGTCGAAAAGGAAGAAAATGCCTCCCGAAGAATCACAGTCTCGTGCGCTTCCGGTTATTCCTTCCGTTCAGTTTTCTAGTACTGTGGCATCAGGTACCGGCCCGAAATTGGATGGAGCCGCTAGAAGGATGAAATTTCGGGGAAAGAAATTACTTCCGGTGCTTGTTTTCATCTTGTCGTCCCTTTCCATTCTCAGATTACTTAAAATCGCAATTACTACTACTACTTCACATTCTTCACCTCGAGCTGCTGCGTTGTCATCATCCATTCAACAAGAATGTTCATCTTCTGAATGCAGTGAGGTTCAATCGAATGCACCAGGGGTCGAGTCTGGTCCACGTAAAACCGTCGCCAATTCAGCCTTTCTCATCCCTAAGGAATTCGTTTTTCTTTCAAATCTCATTACCAACATAGCACCTTGCAATCTCCTTGTTTTCGGTCTTCAAACGCAGTACCTCAACCTATCATCTATAAACGCAGGAGGCATCACTGTTTTTCTCGAAGACGACCCTTACAAGATAAGCCTAAACAAAGCGGATTCTAATGGGACTCGGGTTTATAAAGTTAAGTACCAGGTACCAGCTAAGAAGGCATACAAGCTGCTCAAGCATGCCAGGGAAAACCCTGTTTGTGCACCGAGTACAAGTCTGCTCCAGCAATCAAGTTGCAAATTGGCATTGAGAAATTTACCACAAGAAGTATATCAGCTTAAATGGGATGTCGTGGTGGTGGATGGACCTACTGGGGACGCACCGGAAGCACCAGGCAGGATGTCAACCATCTACACTGCTAGCATATTAGCAAGGTCTGGGAAGACGACCGATGTTGTAGTACACGACGTTCATCGGATGATTGAAAAATGGTTTTCTTGGGAATTCCTCTGCGAAGAGAACTTGGTTTCAGCTAAAGGAAGATTCTGGAACTTTCGGATCTCCAATCAATCGAATGATACAAGGTTTTGCTCTTCTGAGACGGTTCGGATAGAGTAATAGCCTTCTTTTTATATCTAACCAAAATCAGAGTGCCACATGAGTGTCATCTATGAATAACATAATTATCCCTCCGCATAGCTAACAGTGGAATTCAGACGAATTGGATGTTGTCCATCCGTGTAAATGAAGAACAATAGACACACTCCGTCAGTCAGAATTGAAGGGTGTTTGCCCTGCTCCATTTTCTCTTTCATGTGTGTAAATTTAGATAAAAAGGAAAGAATATTGTATTATTGTCGAAAGCCGTAAAAAAAATAATAAAAAAAGAACTCACTCAAATAAATAAAGTTTTATAGTTGAATTCATAGAGACGAATAATAATTTTTCCTTCAATTAAAATAAATAAATAAAATAAAAGGTGTTTTATTTCTAAAAAACTTAAAATTAAAACTAAAAATGGAAAGAAACTAAATTGAAAACTTACAAAGAAAACAATAAATAAAATTTGAAAAAATTAATTAGATGGAACTTTAGTTTAAGCAAAATCTACGTTTGATTCGAGGGTTTGATAACTAATAAAAGATGATTTTCTATACTTTTAAATAAATTAATTATAGTTACCGATGATTACTTACTAAGCTAATCACTTCTTACCTTTTCTTCTTGATAATCAAGACAGTCGTCATTAATAACTTACTTTATTGGCAAATAACCTTATAATAATCTTTAGGATTTAATTTATCAATAACATTAAAGAAGCTCAATTCTAACCAACAAACAGACAATCAAAATTTATTTAAATTAAATCGCATTTCCACACTACCTGATCTTAAAATACAATATGAAAAATTACGCAATTTATCACAAATATTAAAAATCAATCAATCGACTAAATCTCTAACTGACAAGGTAACTATTCTAAGCTATCAAATGCCTATCAAATATTTAACAAACCTGAATAATTGTAATTCACCAAAAAAAAACATGCAAATGCTAAACAACGAATAAAAAATTTAGAAACAATTCAAGCTCACAAACTTTATACAATCAAACTTCAAAATTTACTTTACAAGCCATAAAATAAGAAAAACACTAAAAACAATAAAGCTACAAGAAGTTCCTCTTCTCTCTTGTCTAAAAGATATTATTTATAAAGTTTATTTGACTTAAAATTAGGGCTCCAATACTTTCTTGAAAAAGACAAAAATGACATTATTTTAGTCACCTTGTTTCCAGACTCTTGCACATACCTCAAATAATGTGAACATTGCGAATTTAGAAGGTTGAAACAAAGGCAACTTGAACTAACGACGCTAAAGTTGTAGATTTTGTCGAAGTCTCACATTTTTTCTAGGTTCGACATGCCAAGAGCACTTACTAGTGACTGAGGTACGCATTTTTTGCAGTAAAGTGATGGAGGCTTTAACCAAAAAATTTGACTACGGCATATCATCCACAAACAAACAGGCAAGCAGAAGTCTCCAACAAGGAAATCAAAACTATTCTCAAAAGAGCAATCAATCCAAATAAGAAAAAGGCTATAAAACTCATATATGTATGTTCCCTTACCGGCTAATATTTGGCAAACCATGTAACCTTCCTATTTAGCTAAAACACAAGGCATATTGGGTCATCAAGAATTGTAACATGAGGATGGGAGACTGCAATTGCAAGAGTTAGATGAAACTTGAAACGACGTCTCCAAGAATTCATATGGACAAAACCAAAGCCTTCCACGACCAAAAGGTTTCCAAAAAAGACTGGACAGAAAGTTTTACTTTTGTGGTTTCTAATGTCTCTCCTTATGATGCAGCGAACATTAAAGCTCCAAATAAAACCAAAATTTTCAAGGTTTAAAACCTTTGTATGGAAGTTTTGAGAAACACAATGTTGAGACCATTGATCTTAAAATCCTAACCTACAAGTCTTGATAGGAGCATTCCGTCTAGCCAAAGACATTAAAGAAAAGCACCTATGGAGAGAACTTCAGATTTTATTTTCGTTTTTTGCTTCGTTTCCATTTCAATATTTCTCTTTCATTTCACTTCGATTTTATTTATCTTTATTTCCTTTCTACTTTATTTTTATATTTTTATTTTTCGACTAGAGTTGAGGAACAACCGTTGACATCGATTTAAGGACAAACAATCAAAAAAATGGAAGTTCAACAAGACCCTGACACCAGGAGAGCCGTGCCCCAACTCTAGTCGAAAAATAAAATAAAAATAAATTAAAAAGGAAATAAAAAATAAAATCAACAATAATAAATAAATATATAGAAGGGAAAAAGGAAATGAAAACAAAGCGAAAAACAAAAATAAAACTCGGAGTTGCCTCTCCGTAAGTGATTTTCTTTAACGTCTTTGGCCAGACAAAATACCCCCATCAAGTCCCATAGATAGGGATTTCAAGATTAGCTGTCTCAACATCATGTTCCTGAAAACCTTCATAGAAAGGTCTTAAACAATGACCATTAACCTTGTAGATTTTGGTCTTGTTTGGAGCTTTTATGTCCACTGCACCATGAGAGACATTAGTAACTATAAAAGGTCCTTCCCATTGAGAACACAATTTACCAGTAAATAATTTTAAACGATAATTATGAAGTAAAACTTTTTGTCTAACCGAGAAATCTTTCCTGAAAACCTATGATCATGGAAGGCTTTTGTTTTATCCTTATAAATTCTCGAATTCTCATAGGCGTCATTTTGAATTTCTTCTAGATCTTGCAATTGCAGTTTCCAATGTTTACTCGCCTCATCCATCCTCATGTTACAATGCTTGATGACTCAATATGCCCTGTGTTCTAGTTCAACAAGAAGGTGACATGGGTTGCCAAATATGAGCTGATAAGGTGACATACTTATAGGAGTTCTATAAACCATCTGGTAAGCCCATAATGCATCAATGAGCCGCAAACTACAGTCTTGATGATTTGGATAGACCGTTTTCTCGAGAATAGTTTTGATTTCCTTGTTAGAGACTTCTGCTTGCCCGTTTGTTTGTGGATGATATGCGGTGGCTAGGGCTCCAGATTTGGTGCCGCGACTCCAGATCTAGGGCTGAGGCTCCACAGTTTTGAGCTGCAGCCCACTTTTCCTTTTAATTCTTCGTGTTTTGCTCATTCGTTTCACTTCCATGGGTCCTCAAACTTGCATCCCAAGTTCATATGCACCTAATTAGAGTCATGAAACACCAAATTAATTAATAATACTAAATCATATAAGATTAGATAACAATGCTAATATATGCAAATGTGACACTAAACATGCAAATGAAGCTAAAACATGATATTTTACTTGAGAAGCAATGAAAAGCAATAAGGATCCAAAATATATGAATTATGGGTACTTATCAATTACATGACACTTGGTAAGGTTTTGCCAATTATGTATAATCTGGGTGCCAAAGCTCGCAACCCATTGTTCCAATTCAAAACAGCACATCTAGTTGCTTCAGAAACACAGATATACATACATTTGTGAGACAGGTAAAAGAGTAGGGGACATGGAAAATTATTTATTATGCTGTAAAGTATACACTATTTTCAGAGTTGTGATAAGAATACAATGATGGAATAACTACAGTTGCTAAATATCTTAGGGTGAAATCACCATGAGTCCATGAGCTACTCTTCTCTTTCCTAAGTTTCGCATTGTGAAACTTTCAATTCACCATAGAGGAGTAAAACAAAAGAATACTTCTTGATTATTCAACCGTAAGCTTCCTGCAGTTGTCTTTCCTTTGTGCAATTACTAGTCATCATTCACCAATATCTTTTCGCTGCCAAAAGGGGAAAAGGTAAACAGCGTAAATTTAGAACCAATATAATACATAATGAAATCATAATTAATGCCATTAAACACCAGAGCTAGTTAGTTGCATCTATCCTTTTAACAAGAAGAAAGTTTCTTCCTAGCAAATACTCAAACTAAAGTCAATCATCAAGATGCAGTTAATAGTTGCAATTCTAAGCAACCTAATGACATTCTACAAACAGACCCTTTTGTTGCTGACAAGATAACTCAGAGACCACTTTGGCTGACTTTTTTTTTGCCATAAGTTCTGCACTTTTATAAATAATGCATGTTATTTTACCCTGATGAAAATCAAACAAACTGATGGCTCAAGTGAGAACGCAGAATAGAGCACATTTCATAATCACATTTCTATCTATTGAGACACTAGCCTTGAGAATGACATGGTATATGAAGATGTGTGCTTACCATTCGTTTACTGATGTAAGGCTGTATCTTAACTGGCATCTCAGAATGGCTTTCAACCTTGAGGAACTTATGTTTTTCAATATCAAATTCTTTTCTAGATTCCTTTCTGCTACCTGACTGCCAAACTCTACCAAAATTAGGAAGCCAGTTAGCATCACAATCACTCTCAACAATCTCCCCTCTCTTCTCTTTCTCCAGCTCCATCTTTCTCTTTTCAGCCCAAGCAGCCCCAACCCTTTTTGGGTTCAACTTATGGGATTTCTGTGACTTGTTTGATGAAATAAAACTCCTTAAAGCTGGCTTTACTTGATTGTTTAGCAAAGTCTGATCAGCAGCTTCAAGCCAAGGAGGGAGTGCTCCAGAATGCACATTTCCTCCAGCATCTATGGTTGAAATGGAAGACACTTGAGTTAAGCTCTGCAATCCTGAAAAAAAGAGATTGTCATAAGATAATGAATAAAAACTTGTTCCTTGGAGCATCCCTCCACTTTGCAACCAGAAAACCTTTAACCTAGTTTTAGTAGCATATTAACCATTTACTTTTTAGTTTTTACACTGATTTGGAATGGAAATAGAATTATATGAAACCAAAATGTAATTACACAATACCCTGGGAACTGCTTTCTCTGCTCACCATACTTGCATTCTGATACACTTGGCAACCCTGAATGAGAATAATTTGCAAAAAATATAATTAAATATCATGCAAGAGGAAACTACTTCGTGGAGACACAAAACTCAAAACAAACAATAAGGTGCCCCATAGACGGGCTTCTTGTACATTAGGCATGCAGTATTTTATTCAAAGTTCAAAACCATAAGATAATTAGCTTCACTGAAAATTTTAAATAGTAAAGACCCAGTACGGAGAAGCATGCATTCAAACACATTATTGAATGTATTGCAAAAGACTATGATACACAAGACCTACGCATGTTTTAAAAATTGAGGCAATTGATTCTCTTGTAAATAAATATTGAAGACAGCATAATCACAAATAAAATTAGTATTGAGGTTTATCTTTCTAAAAAAAACACACACACAAAGTGGTTAAGAAAACCATTCCGTTTCTTACTTTCCTATAAAACCTCTATTCAAACAACAACAAACAAAAAAGAAAGAACTTCTAAGATGGCACAGTCACATAACAATTTCTAGGGAACAATTAAATAAGATCAGCTGCAAGGTAAAAGTGTGGGAGAATAAACTTACGCCAACATCACTGAGGTAAGCATTTCCTGAGCATATTCCATTGTAAAGAAGATTTTGTTGGCCACTGCTATTAGCTGGAAAATCCCAGCACAACGCAGACAAACAAAACTAATAAGACAGTTTATTCTGTTTTTATACAAGAAACTTTCACTGAAATATCAACAAAATAACTAAAACTAGATTGAATGAGAAAATATATCAAATAACCAGATATTGATACCTTTCAAATCATTCGAGTTCAACAAACTTGTATTCGAAAAGTTGGCCTCATGAAAATTTGAACCAAAGTGCGAAACTTCAGGGAATCTTGAATTAGATATCTGATACTCATTTGTATTGTATTGTAAAGGCAAAACAACATTAGAATAACTTGGTTTGACACTGTTAAGAGTATTTTGTCCAAGATTATTAATTTTTTCAATGTTGACATTATAGTGGATATCATTTGAAGCTCCATATTTAAGTCCAGATCCTTCAGTAGGAGCAACCATTGCTTCAACCTTCAATGACTCACACTTCTTCTCCCACTGCAATGACCAAAAACGAAATCGTCACATGATTAACCTTCCAAGCTTTTGTTTGAACAAACTAACAGTCATACCTTAGTTAGATCAGTTTCCGATATCCTATATTTGTCCAGTTGGTCCATCTTACCACCATATTGCCAAAGAAAATGCTTCAAATTCTTCAGGTGATGCCCACCCGCCAAGTGATTAATAGCATTTTCACTGTTCAATGAACCAAAAACACTAAAGCTTGCTTACAAAAAGCACCATCACAATTAAATCACAAAAAAAAAGCAAATGAAAAGCAATGCGATCTTTTTTGAATTAATAAATTTGGTAATATGCCGCCAGTCCCTGTACTTGAAAAAATTTCACATTTAGTCTATATACTCAAAAAAGTAAAAAGAAAAAAAATCCTCCTACTTTTCCAATTTAAAAACCCTAGTGCAATGGTTGATATTGTTAGTATTCTTGGTTTAGATTTTCCATCCATGCAATCATACCAAACTCAAAATCATAATTATGATCTCAATAAGCACACTTGATAGTAAGCAAATTTTGACATAAAATACTAATAATGTCAGTGGTTGGATTAGATAAAGAACTTGTAAATCGAAACATAAGATCCAATGTTGTAACTTAAGTACATGAACTAAATATTAAACTTCGCCAAAATACAGAGACGGACAGCATATTTGAACCTAAATTTCACTCATTAAATCCAAACTTTTAATTTCCAATTTCCCTTGCGTTCTCTATGTAACTTGATCTTAAAATTGCTGTAAATCCCAAATTACTTGAACTAAGTTGAACCAAGCTTCATAATGATTCATTATATACAAAATTTTACAAAGCAATTCAGTTTTGTAATTAAAGGCCTTACCAAGCGAAAGAGCTATCGAGCTCGTCAACATCGGTATCGCAGAAGACACACCAAAACCGATTGCGATCCGCGTGCTCAGGTCGAAGAACTTTAGGGTTTCTCAAGAAGAAACGAACGTCATTGATCTTGTTTTGGAATCGAGATAGGAAAGAGGAGAGAGCGGTTTTGTGGTTAGGGAAATACTTGTGACGTGGCCCTTGGTTGTGGTTCAGCTTACAGACCTTGCAGAACTCAAATTCACACTTTTTATCCTTCTTCTTCTCCTCCTCTCTCTTTGTAACGTTGTGATTTTGGTTCGTAAAGCTCAATCTAGAGTTAGTGTTTGGTTTCACTGAATGATCCGCCATTGTTGTATGGAAACAACAATTGGTTAACTGATAATCCCTAATGCTAAAAGCGTTGCCACGATTTTGAGTAAGGAAAAAATTTGAACCGCCCTTTTTGAACTATTTAGTTAAAACGCACCGTTTAACCTTTGTAAGCTCAGTGTCATTGTTACCTTTGAAACCGAACAATTGATTAAATCTAATTCAATCAACCTAATTGTTATAATTGTTAAATCGATCTCAATTAAATAATTTATAAAACTTAATTTAATTGGTTCAATCATTAGTTTAATCGTATTTTATTTTGATTCAACTAATTCGTAAATTATCAAAATTTTTCTTTTATTCTAAATTAATATACTGATCAATTCACGTTTTAATCGGTTTAACCGTTCAATCTGATTCAATTTCAACAACCTTAATTCACTTAATTAAACAATTCACTTATAAAAATTTTGGTTGAGTTTAAACAAAAGTTTTTTTTTTTATTTTTATTTTAAATCAACTCAATTTTAATTCAAATAAAATATTTTTATTTAAATTTAAACATCAATGCCTAATTTTAGGCTTAAGAACGTAATGGTCTTAGCTCTCCACAATGTCCAATTCCTTGCTCTAAGTCCAAACATATTAGAGTCTAATTAAATGTATTGATTCAAGAGTTCGTAATAAGAGACCTTAAAGAAAGTTGTTTTAAAAGTTTAAACATTCAAAACTCTATTTTAAAGCATACTTGGCCCATGCAGGCTCAAAAGTTGAACCTAGTTAAAAATATATTGACTTTGGAATAGTTAAAGTATTGAAGTGAGCAGCCCAAACTCATACTCTCTTGAAGATTCGCTCATTTAGGTCACTTGAAAATTTAACTATTTTAATTTTTTATTTAATCTTTCAATGATGGAATTAGTAAATTTATTTTTATGCTTGAGTTAATTTGTTTTCTTGCAAATTTGGCCCATGGAGAATTTACATAAAGCTGACCAAATTCACTTACGACTAATATAGTGTGCTTGATGTAAAATATGAGTGTTATGTTAAAACTATATCAAGATGTTTGTTTGTTTAGAATTATGATTTATTATTATTATTGTTATCTTCTGTTTGCTACTAAGTAAAATGTCAATGTTATTTATGAATGTATAATCTTAATATTGCATGTAGTAATCATTTTCTTTTTCCTTTTTCTTTGTAATATGGGTTAGATCCATCATTTATTAAGCTTTTAAATGTGGAAACTTTTATAAAGAAAAACATATTTTAAATATATACTCAATTTAAAAGATAGCATTCATGCGAAAAATAGTTTCAATTAAATCAAGGGTATGTGTAATAATCTGATTTTCGTTGGTGTCAAAAAATTGGTTTAAGATTGAAATTTTTAAATTGAAAAATTTTAAAATTGCAAATCGGTTTTAAATTATTTGTCACATATAAAACAAATAATGGCATATAAACATGAAGAACAAATGGATTGCTATGTCAACAAAATTAATGTTTTAGTCAGCATTACTATTAAAAATTTAATTTCATTCTTTTTAAAAAAATTAATAGTTAAATTTAACTAAAAATCAAATTGATAAAAATATAAATATTAAAAATTAAATTTAATATTATTTAAATCCTAGATTTAATAGCATTAATCCAATTAATTTTTGGTGTCAATATACATCAATGGTATTATTTTCAATTGCGGATATGTCGGTTCAATCAACCAATATGATTTATATATATTTCATTCAAATGATAATATTCTTGACCATAATAAATTAAAGAAAATTATGTGACACCAAAGATTCTTCTAATAATAGCAGAATTGAAAATTTCCATTTTCAAATAAAGAATTTAACTTTATATTATAATCTATATCTATATACTAAAGGAATGTCCAAAGTACATTCCTCCTTACGACACATGGCTTACACCCATTAGCTCCTTTTGTTCATTTTCTAAAAACTGTTAATTTTCAATTTTGGTCTTTATAAGACGCATAAATTTGATATTTAATCCTTAAACTTTAATTTCTATCATAATTTGGTCTTTATATTTTTATAAATTTATTAATTAGTTGAAATAGTTAATATCGTTAGCTTTTCAATTAAAATATTACGTCGTTATATGTAATTTGGAAATGGATTTTTAAATCTATAAAGTTGAGAGATTGGATTCTTGAAAATAAAATTTCGAGGATTAAATTCTAAATGTACGAAGTGTAGAAATTTAGAGTCATGATTGTTTGAACCGGTTGGGATACCAGTCTGGAGAAAGGCATTAGACTGGTTAACCTGAAAACTGGTACGAGCTGGTAAAACTAAGCTGAAAATTTGAATCGTTTTTTTATTTTTTTAAATACTTTTATTTTAATATTTTTAATGATTTATTTAATCGAACCATGAAAACTAGTGGTTTGTCCAGTTCGACTATCATTTTGATTCTAAAAACTTTTCTTAGAATATGTTTGACCTTTAAATTTTTATTCTATATTTTAACACAACCAAAAAATTAACCCAACGTGAAGAATGAATGGACCATACTTGTTATTATTTTAAAGTCATAATTAGAAATAGGGTTGTGGGGGACATGGGAATTTTTTCTTTGTTATGATTAGTTTTAAGTCTTTCCATGCAGGTCCCCATCTTGTTTTGATATAAACCCTAAAATTCTCTCTACTTTGTATCCACTGATATGATATTAAACAATTTTTTTTTTTTTTGAGATAAATTTCAAAATTATACTTTATCTTTGATTCAATGTACAATATGATACATGAATTTTGATTTGGAGCAATTATACACAAAACTCTAATTATGGTTTAAATATATGCATGAAGCTTTAGTTTTGATTCAAATATACACATTTAAAAAATAAATATATCAAATTTTTTATATTAGATAAATATAATTATTTGAGTAAGCAATATATAACTATAAAATGATGTTATATTGATGATTGTGTTAACATCTCTGTGAATTGGATTAAATAAAATTTTATGTATAAAATCGCACAAAATTAAAATTATTGTATAAAATTAAACATTAAACTGAAGTTTATGTATAGTTCTGAAATTTATTCATTTATTTCTATTCTCTCTCCATTAAGCCCTGAATCCCTATACTCTTTCAAATTTTAAAATTTATCTCTACTTTTAATTTCGAGAATTCAGTCTCTTTATTTGTTTGATTATATTAAAGTCTAATTAATAATATTATTAATGAATTTCGATTAAATTTGAATACGTGACATTTTAATTATTCAAATTAAAAGTAAAGAACCAAATTTCAAAAGTTTAAACAGAACATAAACTATTAGCGTAATTAAACCAAGAAAAACTATGGTAAGGGTTCACTTTTGCTAATGTTTTCGAGTATAAGATACGATTACAAAACACTAAGTATATTTTTCTAAAACTCGAATAAAATCCGGCATCATAACCAGTAATACAATCATCTTTGAAAGCATGAAACTTTGGATATTCAAAAGCTAGAATGTTTAAAATGACACATATTCGAATATTCATGTTTGATATTAGTGTTCATCATGGTAAAAGTATTATGAAGGTCATTATATTAAGATTTAGATTGCATTTTATCCTCTTTACTAAAAATAAATAAATTAATTCCTATACATTAAATTAAAGAGTAAATCGCTCGTTTCTATTAAAAATTTCATCCATTTTACTATTAAAATTAAATTGGTATAGTTAATAGAATAACCAAACAATACACATGACGTGTAACGATATCTCAAGCTAACATATAAAATCAATTTTAATAATAATAATAATAGATATAATTTTCAATAAAAAGACTAATTTATTTTTAATTTAACATATAATAATAATTTATTACAAAATATGAAAACTCCTAATTTGATAAACCAATAAATTGATGAATCTCTTTGTTTATAGTTGATATTTAACAAAGATTAAGCAGAAATCTGCATCAAATCACTATAATTTATGATGGAAGAACAGGAGAGATAAAAAAAACAGTATCAAATGATGATAGTTAGTGGACAAATGTGAAAAGACAAATGTTAAGGTTTTGTCATGATGACAAGTTTGATTGTTTTGGGTAGGGATGACCCTACATCCTTTATACTGCACCTTCAACTTTATGGTTAAGACATTGATATGTGGTTGTTTTGCAATTCTATGATTGTAACCAAATAAGCAATACAAGACAAATGAACCTGTATTGCAAGTGGTCTTATGTCAGCCCATGGTCTCCCATCCATATGATTGTTCTCTTTCTCTTTCTTTTTTATATGATATAATCCAATCAAACTTCAATTTACAACTCATTTTCCCCTTCTTACCACTTTCTTATTCACTCCTTAATTTGCTCCATTGCCCTTTGAAATCCCATCACTAGAAAATTGTATGTGGATGAGTTGATTCGGTTGGATTCAGTTTGATTTAGTTATAAATAATTATTAATAATAACTTTGTTAAACCAATTCAACTTAAAATTATCCGTTAATTAAATTGATTTGATTCAATTTTTATTTGTCCCTCTCTCTTTATAAATGTAGAAGTTATATAGATTTTTTTTTTTTCATGTTCTAGTTTCTTATTACTAAATCTATGCTGCTCGAATTCAAGTGTGAGTATCGACATTATATTGTTTTTTTGAGTTTTCCATGTGTTTGGAATCCTTTGTAAGACCACATCTTTATACCTATATGCTTCGAACACATATGTTAAACGCATGGGCGAATTCAAGGGTAGGTAGGCAAAGGCCTTGGTGCCTCAAAAATGAAAGTTTGCCTTTTAGTTACTTTGTAAATGTTAAAATTAGAAATTAATATACGGTAAAATTATATTTTGAACCAAAAAATTATAAATTCATATATGATAAAATTACATTTTAACCTCTCAATAAATTATAATTTAATTCTGACCCCTTAACAAATTTTAAGCTTTGACCTTAATTGAACATAGATACTTCGAATAAAAATAAAGAGTCAAAGTTATGTAGGTTTCAAGCTATGTTACTTGGAGTTAAGTACAAGAATATGACAATCGAAGGATCATATTTTTATACTCATATCTAAAAATGCATCATATACGAGAGATGAACACAAATACTTTTAAAAAAAATGAGAAATCAGAGCAATATAGACTTAAACAACCAAAAAATCACTTTTGAGATTGCATTTGTGATCAAAGTTGCTTTTAGTGGCAAAAGAAAAAAAGGGAAGCTAAATTGCTTTTAGATCATAAATTAGGTTAAGTGGCATGGAAGATTCTTGCAACCAAAAAAAGAACTCAAAACTAATAATTAAATTAATCATTTAGGGTAGTTTTCTTTCTTCATGTATATATAATTTTCCTATCTCTTTGAAAAGAAAGAAAAGAAAATGTACTTTTCATGAGGGTCTAATTTTGAAACTCTAATGGTCCTTTGCCCCCACTAGTTTATGTCTGTAACACTGTTGATAGTCTTTTGAAACTCATCAAAGAAATCAAATCAATGCATTAAATTATTGAACACTGTTTTCCTTTTCTTTTTTCTTTATAATTTGGTTATATGAGAGTAATGTTTGGAGGTGGCTGACAAGAAACCAGCTAACTCCATTTTCACTGATATTAGGGTAAATTACAAATTTAGTCATTTATGTATGATTTAGATTACATTTTGGTTATTGAATTTTAAAAAGTTACGATATAGTCACTAATGTTATCAATTTGTTACATTCTAGTCACTGAACCGTTAATTATAATTACCAGTGCAACAACAAGCAAATGTGGCACGTTATATCATCATTAAAAAAAAAATCTTAAGTCAAATTGTAGAACTGATCCCTATTTTTTTCTTTTTGAGCATTTTAATCAGGGGCAAAGTAAAAAAAAAAATTGCTTTTAGGGGATTAGAAATGAATCATAAATTTGGGGAGGGGCAAAGTGTAAATTTACCATTAAATAACTTGTAATTTCTTACATTTTGAAGAGGCTACAAAGCAAATTCATCACTTCGATCCACGCCTCTAATTTTAAATAGAACACGTAACAGTGTTAACTATTTGTATCTACGATAGCATTATAATATAGGGACCAAATTATATCAAATTAAAGAATATGAACTAAATTTTAAAATTAAACATAGTAAAAAGGACCAAAACTATAAATTGACAAGAAAATGTCTGGTCAATTGTGTTGGGATCTCAGTTCCAGACATGAGTAGTGGGTGTTTGGTTTCTTTGAAGAGCAAAAAAGTTGAAAGAAGTTGAATATACAAATGGCATACAGGCTATTCTGTCTTCTTGTTGATGAAATTTACCTAAACTTTTTGTTCCCATTCATTTGCCTTTCTATCTATATCAAGTTTCTGAAAATTGACCTCTTTAATGCCAGCTTTGACTCATCAATATGCAAAATCTTGTGTACCCAATTTGTATACACTATCTTAAAAGTTTGATTAAATTACAGTATTCTAATTTATTTTCATTTTTAATTATCTAATTATAAAAAGTTATAAAATGATCATTCAATTATTTAATATGGTCTTTTTTTTGTCACCCAACTATCTTAAGTTATTTAGTGTATCCATTTTTACATTATTCAGTAGGTGACTAAAAGAGACAAAATTGAAAAGTTTGGTAACCATTTGTAAATTTTCATAGTAGGGTGACCAAAAAAAAAATACTAATAATTAGATGATTTGTAACTTTTTATAATTAAGTGACAAAAAAATTCTTAGTTAGGTGACATCTACTATAATATAAAGAGTTATGCAAGTTTTGTTAGCACAATGGCAGGTGCCTCGCATTTTTGTTATCAATGTTCCTATATGTTGCTTGAGTAGGTATCGGATACGAGTATTTTTTTATATTTGTATGTTATTTATAAAAAGGTTTTTTTTTTCATATATTTCACCAATATTCAAGTAAATGTCAAACATGAATATGAGTATACAGGGTAGAGTCAAGGGAAGCTGGCAGGAGTCCCAATCCCTCCTAAAGTGGAAAATTTCCTTTTAGTCTATTTATAGTTTATAAAATTTTAAATTAGTAACAGTAAAATTATATTATCATAGATCATTAAAATGATTAAATTATATTTTTACTATCATAGAAGTGTACAACTTAATTCCAATCTCCTAAAAATATTGAATTCACAATAATATTAAATATGAATATTAATATATTTAGAGGATTATACTTTACACATATTTTATTATGCAATAAAAATATTAAACATGATTATTTTAAAAAACCTTAATTTTTTTTGTACTAAAATCGACTCTCTTAACAAACCCTTACATTTTTGTTATCAATGATCACATATGTTGCTGGAATAAGAATTAGATATAAGTAGGGTAAAATATGCTACTGGTTTTGTATTTTTTAACTTAGAATTTAGTTTTATATTTTTACTTTTAGTAATTTAATCCTTCTGTTTTTTAAAAATTTTAAATTTTAGGTTCAATTGTTAATATTGTAATTTTTTTGTTACATTTGTTGATGTGATTTTTTAAATAAAAAATATTCACTTAGTAATAACATAATTAAGAAACTGACATTTTAATAAACTTGAATTTAACAAAATAATTTTAACAGTGTTAACAGTTGAACTTGTATTTTGAAATATAAAAATACAATGACTAAATTTCAAATTAAAAAATACAAAAACTTATAACATATTTTACCCATATAAATATTATCTGAATATACTTGAGTTTTTCGTATATTTAAAATATTAATTATTATAACCCTAAACCATATGATCATAACCAAAAAAAAATGCACCTACAGAGAAGTCAGAGTTTGATCTTATAATAAAAAATACATAAATTTTAGGATTTTCAGCTTTTACACATTTAGTAGTGGGAATAGCATCAGTGTAAACACATGATCCAATCTTACAAAATTATAGCAGATAAGATATGCCCTGCCTGTCTGTTGATTTTGATATCAGTAGTAACTTTTTTGCAACTTTCAAAAGTTAAAACTTGCTTATTCACATATATATATATATATATATATATATATCTGACATGTATGTGCAATTGTGCTATAAAAAGTGTGTTAGCAATTAGGACAATAATGTATATCATCACCAACAAAAATATTAGGACAATAATGCAACACTGTCTCTGCGTTTGATTAATTGATTCCATATTAAGCTATGCAAGTCTATTGATTCCTTACTGGGCTATGCAAGCCTACCATGATAGCAAAGCTAAAGAAACTAAACTTCATCTTAAGATCATGTATATGATCTCATGATTAGATAGTTAAAGCAAAACCCATTGCTGGAATCTGGTAAAATTATGAAAGTTTTTGTGTTAAAAGTAAGATTGTATTTTGCTTTATTTACTCAAAAAATTAGATTAAAGAGCAAATTGATCTTTTCTGTAAAAATTTTCATCCAATTCTATTGTTAAAAATTGAGGTTACTAACAGCATAACCAAACAGTTACACGTGATGTGTCACATGTACCTCATGCTAAAGTAATTGACCAGTTTTTAACCGTAAAATGGATGAAATTTTTAATAGAATGACCAATTTAATCTTTGATTTAATGAAACCAATTTTTTTATTAGAGAAAACAAAATGTAACCCGACTACTAATACAAAAACATTTATGAAATTTTTACCCTATATACATAATTAGATATTTCAAGCAAATCCCATTTGTTGGAATCTCATAAACATTGATATATAGAATGCAAGCAAAACCTATTTCTAATCAACAAATCATCTGTTTAAACTTTGATTTGTTCTTCACATAATCGAGTAGTAAAGAGTTGTATATTTTTAAAAGTATCAGCAGTGAAAAAGAACAACACTAATAGAGATCACGTCTAATCTGATTTCACCCGGATCAAAGATGAAAAGAAAGTAAAGTGAAAGAAACCAAGTTCATCTAAGGAACTTCATGATATATGCATACATGTATGTATGTATGTATGGATGGATGGATGTATGACAATTAGAATGAAAGGCAAAAACCCATTGCAGAAACTCAAATTTCTCATTAAATGAATTGAAAAATACACACTGCATATATATATCGTTCTGATCATCATTTTATTTATTGTGTTGTTTTTTTGCTTAAATCCAATGCCCCCAAAGTTTCAAACCCTTTTAAAGAACAACTCAACCAGCCATGGAAAATATATTTAAAAAGAAAAAAAAAAAAACTCAGCTATCTTTGAATTAAACAACAAGGGTTTGATTTTTCTTTTTTTGATATTATAAAATTCAAAAATTAAAAATTAATTTTTTTTCAAGGCCTAAACCTTTGCCTGCAAGATTGACAAGTGATCTCCATGCACGTAGAATCTATCTGTTTCGTTGCTCTTTCTTTCATCCTCTCAGCTTTCTCCACTTCTTCTCTTGCTCTTTGCCACATATGTCTCGCCCGAGCGAACTCGGACTGAGCCAACTCCATCTCCCGTTTCGTTAACTCCCTAACTCGTTCCGCGTAAGCCTTTTCGATAGCCGCCAACCGGATTTGCTCCGCCGCTTGCCATTTCAACGACTCAACGCTGACACAATTCGATGGTTGTTGGATTGGGGTTAAACTGATCGATAGTTGTAAGTCGAGTGAAGGGCCTCCGTATTGATGATCACCACCACCACCCATCGCCGTCGTGGCCGCCGCCGTGGATCGACGAGATGGAATCTGGGTTGGTGAAGAAATGGGGATTGGAGTTGGGAGAAGCTGAAGTTCCTTTTGATCATCATCATCTTCCATAGCTGTAAAAAAGGAGAGTTGAGAAAAATATAATTGAAAACGGAGGGTTATATAAACAAGTTGCCGAGGGCAGTGAATTTACCTTTTTACCCTTCTTTCCCATGCAAAATGGCTTAAACCCTTACTTTAATGCTTCAAATGACCGATCCATCCTTTAGTTAGCCTTGAATTACCGTAATAAACCCCAAATAAAATGAATTAATGTTAGATAAAATATTTTAGATTAAGTTTTGTTATTAATTATTTTGCGAAAGTTGTGAATTTAGTCTAAAGATTTAATTTAATCAATTTTAGTTATAATGCTTTTCGAGTCATTTAATATTAGTCCCAATTTAGTTATTAAACTTGTTTGATTAAATTCAGTTACTAATTTTGTATACATGTATATTTGTAGATCGAATCCAATTTCTTTAATTATATCATTCTAAATCTCTATATTTTTCAATTCAAATGATAATACTTGTTAATCCATTAACTGAATTTTAATGAGTAATATGTGAAAATAATAAATTGATATAACATATCTCGAATGATATATAATACATGTGCTGTATATCACATGGCTTTTAAACTTTTAACCATTTCAATTAAATCCTCATTTGATTTTAATATAAAGTTTTATAAATATATTTTTAAATAGTTTTTTCCCTCACATCGTGGACGTGTCATAATTTAATGTTAAAGAAAATGATTTGTTATTTCACCTATAAGCAATGATTGGGTTCCAAGACAATTTTTCTAGTTTCACCTATGCAAAAGGGCTAAAACTAGTATTTACTAGTGTCAAGGATGAAGTTAAAAATTTTGTATCGGGATTAAGATAAAATTGTGAAAGTTTTTATGCATTAAAGCTGAAACTTTTATAATATTTTAATTTAATAAAAGGTAAAATTATATTTTAATTCTTAAAATAATAAAATTTTAATTTAATCTTTTAAAATTATAAAAAATATAAGTTTTAAAATTACAAAATTACATCTTAACTCTCATAAAAATATACAACTTAATTTCGACTTAAAAAATAATTTCTAAAACCTATTAATTTCCTATTAGGTCCCAACCTATTCAATTATAAATTCGAGCTTATAGACTATGTAGTGCTTGTGACGTAGCGGGAAGTGAAGGGCATTATTGTGAAATCAGTGTAAAGGCCCGTTATAGAAAGAAACAAAAGCATGAGAAGTATAACGGATCACGTTTTAATATTAGGTTATGAGTATCCTTTTTGTACTTCTATATATATATAATAATAATAATGTACTTCTCTCTCTTTTTATATATTATATATAACATACCATTTTATTATATTATTACCTTTAATTAATGTGTTTTTACTATTTTTTATTAATAATATTTTTATAAAGATTTTTTATTATTATTTTTACCTTTTTGGAGAGATGAGATGGAGGCGTCATAATTAGAGTCGCACGTGCGTTAGGGGTGATAGATAGGGTGAATTTTGAGATTTTTTTCCTTTTAATAAAAAAATTAATAATTGAAATGTTAAAAAACTTTTTTAAAAATTTTATTATAAGATGATAATTTGGGCATTTAATTTACTTAGAATTTACTATTATTTTTAGTAGTTTAGTATTTAAATTTGACATTTTTTATATGGTACTTATATTATTTTTTAATTTAATATGATATTTGTATTTGATAAAATTTATATATTTTGACATGCAAGGTTAATGGTATTTACTTTCTAGTGTTTAATTGAATTTATAAAGTTGATTTAATGAAAGTTAAATTTATAATATTATTAGGCTTAGATTTTCATGATTTTGTTAATATAATAAATTTAATGTTAATTGTAAATTTATTTAATTTTATATTTAGTTTGTCAAATATAATATGATGGGTGTGATTTTATTCTACAAGTAATATTAAAAATTAACATGTATATTTTTTAAAATATTTATTTTTAATATTATACTACACCTTATAGGATACTTGTCAACTCTCAACCCTATTCGTTATGTTGAAAAACTTCGTTGACAATGTATCAAATATTATTACTTATTATAGAGTTTAGAATATCGAATGCAGGGTATTGCTTTGCGGTAAGCTTAAAGTTAATATTTTGCATTTAATCTGAATCTATAAAAATAAAACAGATTCAAATAGTGAATATTTACATTCGTCTATATCTTTTTACAAATATTAATTGAATTGTTTGTGTTGAGGCGAGTAGATTCCTTCAGAAGAAGTTTTAAAAGTATAGTCCGTTGAGTAATATGTTGATTCCCAATAATTAAAGGTATTGACCATTAGCGGCTATAGATAAAGTATAAAAGACAAAATCTCCATTGAGAAATAATAGCTTTGATTGCTGAAAGACTAATTGGCTACTCGATAACTGAGGTAAATCTTTACCTGCTCCTCCTCAAATAAAAATTATTTTTAAATTTCCTATAAATTGATTAAATAAAAAGTTAATTTATGGTACAATTGTACTTTGCCCAAAAGAAGAAAATTATGTTTAATTCATTTTAAATGATGAAATAATAAATTAATACATTATAAAATTATAATTTTACATCCACCTAACAATGGATGGAATTTAAAAAAAAAATTCGAAAAAGTGGATAAAAAAATTCGAAACAAAAATATTCTCAGAATTTGAAAACTGGAACTCGCAAAAAAAAAAAAAAAAAAGAGTAAATGGTGGGGAGGGATGAAATTTGCTTTAATGGTAGGGCAAGGGGATGTCGGGGGCATCCTAATCCAGGGTACAAATGAAAATGGAGAGTGGCACGTGGGATGGACACAGTGGTGAGGCAGACCATGATTGTGGATACTGACTCGACCACTTGGACCGTTCATCTGGTGGGTCCCACTCTTTTTTCCTCTCTCCAATCTCCATCATGTGGGCTTGATCTAACCACCTTTCTCCTCTTTGCTGATTGAACTTTGGTATCCATTGCTATTGGGTTTTTTTTTTTTTTTCTCTTTCAAATAAATAAAATTAAACTTTAAAGCTACAAAAATTTATATTATACTAAATTTTATCGCATAATAAAAAATTATATTAAAAAATATATTTAAAGATTATTTTATACAAATTTGTTGATTTTATGATGGATTGCGAAATATTTTTTTAATTGTTAATTAGGAGATTATATAAAAATATAAAAATATGTTTATAATAATATTAATTACACTTTAAAGTAAATATACTTTAACAACACTAACTTAATTAGCCACTTTATATATAATATAAAAATCTTTTAGTAAATTTATAATTGACTTTTATACTTCCAGTATAAGCAAATCACTATCAACTCACGCATTACAAATAAGGTTATTTCTATGATTCAAACACAAAAAAATAAATTTTGGGGATGAACACACAATACCACTAGGCCAAAAGTTGGAGTTTTATAGTAATATGGGATACTTATCGACAAAAGGATTATGGAGGCCCTTATATTAGGAATCAAATTGTATTTTACTCCATTTACTCAAAAAAATTGACAAATTAGTTCATATACGTTAGATTAAACAACAAACGAGTCCTTTCTATTAAAAATTTCATCTATTTCTATTATTAAAAACTAATGTGACTAACGAAATAACCGATAGTTACACATGGTGTGCCACGTATACCATGTTGATGTACAAAGATTAATTTTTAACAGTAAAATTGGATGAAGTTTTTAAAGTAAAAAAATCATAGTTGGGTGACTACTAATGTAGTTTACCCTTTATGTACAAAATGATTATCAACTCACACGCCACAAATAAAGTTACTTTGTGGTTTGAACTCACAAAGCGAGTTTTGGAGGTGAACATGCCAAGATAGTCAATATCGTATTGGTGGTCAAATTATTTTTATACTAAAATTGGTACGTACCAGTACAAGTCTGTTTTGGTGTATCGTTTTAACGTTAATTTTGTGAAAAATATTTATTAAATATTAAATATATTAAATGAATTAGATTAAATAATTTTAAATATAAAAATATTAATTGATTATATAAATGCTTGTCAATAAACTTCACAAATAAAATTTCATCATTTAATAAATCAAAAGAAAATAAGAAAAATAACAACACACATTATACAACAAAATTATCCACAATATTATTTTTAAAAATTATTTTAAATGAAATTTTAATAAAAATATACACAAAAAATTCTGTTCTGAACCATTTAGAAATTGTCTTTTTTCTTCTTTAGTTTGTGGTTGTATAAATTCTTTGTTTATTATTATTTATTAAATTTTTACTTTAAATTTTAAAATTGTTCCTTTATTTTGGTTAAATTTTAAATTTGGTTAATAAAAATTTTAAAATTGGTAAAAATTAATTTTATCAAAATTTTAACATTCATGCATCGAATGGAGCGTAATATTTCAGTTGGATTAAAATTTTCATTGGTGCGAAAAAGAGTAGTGATTATAATGATTTATTACTAAAATGGTGTATACTGATCGATACAATCGGAATCGGTGAAGAACCGGCTATATTGGAATGCGCAATGCCATAAGCCAAAAGCTAGGGTTTTATAGTATATATAGGACATTTTATCTTACCATGTGTGAACTGTCATATGATGGATTGGTTTTAGTTTGGATTGGTTTGATGATATTTTATAATTGTTTCTACATGTATTTGTGATTTGCTGTATCTATACTAGTAAAATTTCAAAAAAAAAAAAAATTACAAGTAATGATTTAGAAAAAAAAGCATTTCACAAGCAAATTTAAGATACTATTATATTTATTAATATTTTTTATATATTATAAGAACACGTGACATCTTAAATATGTTTATAAAATTTATTTATTGGAAATAATTATAACCTCTTTTATTTATATGGATAATTATTCTATCTATTTTCAGTGAAATTAAAAAACTTTTCGATGTTAGAACATTGATGCGTGTTCTTTAAATATATTAAAATTAAAAAAAAAAACATGTTCTGTCCTAATCTCACTTGCGGAATTTTTAAATTCCACCAGTAAACAGGTTAATAATTTAATATATATTTATATAAAATCATTCGAATTTAGTGATTGAAGTGAATTGGCACCAATTCGATTAATAAAATAAAAAAACCACCTCCGATTTCATCTCATACAATAATAATTATATTAATTTGTTTTTCAATTCCATCATTGGCACGCATGGAACTAATAATAACTTAAAAATATTTAACTAAAATTATATCACGAATCAATAGACTTCAACTTAATTAGTGAAAGTATAAAAAAAATGAAGTAAAATTAATTTTAAAAATAACCATATTCTTTTTGACCATCAATATGTTTGACCACACCACCAATAATTTTTCCTCTTTTATGTATTATTAATATGTACTTTTTATTTACATCCACATTATTGATGTGTCATTTTAGTTAGTATATATATATATATAAATATATATATAATTCACAAACTATATGTGAAAAATAATTTTTTGAAAAATAACACTCTTTTCTAAAACAATTATATTTTAAAAGAAAAAGTTGTAAAACTGAATGTATAAAGTAGTGTTCTTTAAAAGACTATGAATGATTATTTTAGCACTAGTTATTTATCAAAATTTAAAATTATTTTAAAATTAAAAGTCTTAAATGCCCCTAATTTCTATTATTATTATTATTTTTAAATTTTCTTTAACTCCATTGGTATATTTAACTCATGATACCAATCTCATTCAAAAATATATATTAAAATATACATTATAAATTTTAATAAAAATGTAATATACTACAATTAACCATAAGTGTATTTTTTATGATTAATATATATAGAGTTAATTACTATTCATAAATATAAATGTTAAGTAATTTTTTTATATCTCATTAAAAGAAATATTTGTGTATTTATATATATTATCACGATTCATGATTTGACTCCACTATCCATAGGACTGACATTTTAAACAAACCTTGAGCATATTGGGCATGTGTATCATTCTGGGTCGCCTAATAAATCTCGCAGCCCACCACATACAAACTCCTTGGTTATGTGCGAACTAAGTTCTTGAACTCCCCTCGACTCATGTGAGTTGATTACGTGAACTCCCCTGACTGTCCTCTTGCTATACGTCTTGCACACATCCATCTAACAAGACTGATCCGGATCGTGAATAGACGACTTGGATCTTACATGAATTTCGAATTAGTAATCATTGGTGTATAACAATAACTTTTATGATTAATATGTGGATGACATGTGAATATTAATTACCATGTATCAAAGTCCTACAACTTTGAACCTTCATTAGAATAAACCTTATTTTCTAATTTAATTTATAATACAATAAAATATTTTTTAAATACTAGAAAAAAATAAAATACTGAAAGGAATTTTGTTTTTTTTTTAAAAAGTGATGATAAAAAGAAAAGCTAAAAGTTAAGAAGACATGCAAAATATTTTAATACTTTTTAGTAAAAAGAATGTTGGGTTAGTAGTTGAAGTGAAGATTGAAGCCATGTGCCAAAGCTTTCTATTTAGTGAACAAGTTGCATGCATTGGTGTTATATAATATACAATGCCTTTGAGATATGGAATATTCAATATATATTGTTGTAATTTATTATTGGGCAAAAGAAGAACAAATCCCCCTTTTCAAGGTTTTGACATTTTGAATTTAAAGTAAAAATAATAAAAATAAAATAAAAACAATGTGACTTTTGTGTAAGTCACCTTTTAACCATGAATTCTTTTGGGTTTATACTTTATGTTAATTATAACCATCTTACCTTTACAGTCATATAAATGTACTTTTCTAAAATAAATATTTATGTTTCACATCAACTTTTTAATAAGGATAAACTATAAAAATAATCACTTTTATTTTTTTAAATTACATTTTAGTTATTTATTTTGAAATGCTATGTTTTGTTTATTTACGTTATTGTTTTTTATCTGAAGTAATCACTCTACCGTTAAGCTCCGTTATCTCCTTGACGGCGGTTCTACGTGGCAATTCAAATGAGTTTTAAATGCCAACTTGGATATCCTACGTGACAGTTCAAATTAAATTTATTTAATTAAAAACACATTTTCATCTCAGCAACTGGACATCCAAGTTGACATTTAAGCCCATTTGGACAGCCACGTAGGACTGCCTCTAGGGAGGTAACAGAGTTTAACGGTAGAGTGATCACTTCGTAACAAAATGATAACGTAAGTGACTAAAATGTAATTTAAGGCAAACAAAAGTGACTATTTTTGCAATTTACCCTTTTAACAATGAATAACTATTAATTTTATGTGGATTTAAAAATGATGTGATTTTTTTAAGTGATATGTTATGATTGAGTTTTAGCTCAACTCATATCAATATTGTTGTTAGTGCAAGAGGACATGGATTCGAGTGCGTTGAAACATATTATTTTCTTATTTAAGCATTGGGAATGGACTATGGATAGTTCTAAATGTTACATAAAAAAAAAATACTCGATTTAAGTTTTTAAACTACATTAATTTAGGTCATATTTTAATTTAATACAACATCATTTAGTTAAGTTCATCTCATAAAATTAACAATTATTTTTCAACTATAATTAAAAAAACCATTTTATTTGTTTTTAAGTACTTTTTTTTGCTAATGTTAAATGCATTTGTATTATAATACTTGTATTATTTTTTTAAATTCTAAGTTTTAGTCTCATTAATTAGTATAATTAATATTTAAGAAAATATTTGGTACATTAGCAATAAAGTTCTTAGACTCCACAAAGTAGAGTTAGGGTTGACAAGAGTTCTATAAGGATATTTTAAAAAAAGAGAAACATGTATAATTTTTAAGATTGTTTGTGGAATAAAAAAGTACACTGCTAGTGAAATTGTTAGATTCCAAAAGCAAGCTTAAGGGGTTGACAAGTGCCTTATAGGAGAATAATAAATTAAATATTAAAAAAAGAAACATAGGACAAATTTTTAAGGTTGCTTGTGGAATAAAAAAATGCACAGTATATCAAATACTGACCCTCTAATAAATTTGAAATTCAAATCCCAAACCAACAATTAATTTGTTAAGTCATTTTTTTGGCCCAAACTTGAAAACTATTCTCACATTAGAGCCTTTTTTTTTTTTTGTCTAAGTTAGGTCCTGAACTTAAAAAATTATGTCATATTAAGGCTTGAACTTTTTTTTGTCCAAGTTCTCACATTGGAACTTGAAATTTTTTTTGTCCAAGTTAGCCTAGATATTTCTTTGAAAACCCTAAATTTCAAGTCTCTATAAAAACAATTACCAAGTTAAGGGATTAACTTGGAAAAAAAAAGTCAAGTCCCTGTGTGGGAACAAATACAAAGTTAAAACCTAATTTTGATAAAAAAAGTTTAAACCCCAATATAGACATAATTGTCAACTTTAAACCACAAATAATGATTTAACCCTAATCTTTATATTAAAAAATAAGAAAATGACTTCAAGTTATAAAAAGTAAAATCTATGTTACCCGTTAATTAATTTTTTAAGTATAATTGATTGAACATTATTGTTATTTATATGGATTCGTATTTTAAAAAAAAACACTTTGTATATTAAAAAGAAAAAGAAAATCAACACTTATATATATCATGGTCCATGTATTCATGCCACAACCTGTTCATCTCTGAAATATGTCTTTTCCTTTTTTCACTTCGGTTCCCATTCAGATGTAATGGAGACACTGTACAAACAACTAACTAATTTGACTAGGTCATTGTCGAATCAAACTCGAGGAAGTTAATATTTAATTTATGTTACTACTGAATTCCAACTCAAAGCATAAATAATCCGAGTCTAAAATCATCAAGTACGAAAATTGAGCGAAACTTGATTTGCATATTTTTCTTTCTAACTTTCATTTGAAAATATGAACTCAATCAAGTTCGGACTAGACTTTAAGTCTCGAATTTCAAATTTTAAATTAAATTTAAACCTTTCACATATCAACTCGAATGTACCCTTATTTACAACCTTTTGCATTCTTAACTATCTATAGAAAGTAACTAGAGAAGGAAATGGTCTATTCCATTAAGTCTCATATTAGCTCAAGTATGGGTTTTATTTTATGAAAATTTCTTAATAAACTTTAAAAAAATTTAAGGCATGGATGGTTCATTTGCTTGCTTTTTGACAAGCAATAGAATCTAAAACAAGTTTCTAATTTGCAAAAGAAAACTATCTACCTTTAAACTGAAACTTGTGTTTTATTTATTTATTTATTTATTTATTTTTTTTTTTTGGGGGGGGGGGTGGGGAGGGCAATTAATTAGCATTCAGAGCTTCAAGTTGCCTTCGGAGATCTTCAAGTTCATCAATAGCCGTATCCGTGGCTCCAGATGTAAGTGACTTTACAAATTCATTTGCACTCGGAAGCTCAAGGGCAAGACCTTTGGGAAGAGCATTTGAACGAATAGAGAGAGTAGTAGTTTAGGGAAATGAAATAGAGATCAAACACGAGTGATATGGCTGCAACTCTGCAGTCTTGATGAGTTTTTGGTGGAGATTTAATCCTTATTAGGGTCAGAACGGCACACTACTCGAAGATGACAAGCAAATCAAAAGTAAAATTTTAACAAGAAGATAAAAATAAAGGGCAGAACATAGAAAAAAAAAAACCTGAACTTGCGCCATATGTACACTCCAGTGCATCATCATCGACGACACTGCAAAAACAAAACAAAAGAAAACAAACGGATAAACTGGCTAATCTCCCAAAGTAAAACCATATAATGATTATGATCCAGGAATATTAAACATGCAGAAACAATCTAAAACAGCTTGTAACTTCACATAGATTATGTTAGTCAATCATTACATTATTTGCTAATCTGATCAAATATCATAATGATATAACTACAACTATGGAAGAAAAAAACCGAGAGGGAATTTTAAGTCCAGGTTTTTATAACATGTATCAACCCCTTTCCAGAGTTGTGATTTGTACCTTATGTTCCATTCATTATCGGCATGAAGCGGGGCATCAGCTGCTGCAACCGTCGCCTCGGCTTCCATCCTGGCTTTAGCTACACCGATTGGCTTTGCAAAAAGGTATATTTTTCTACAAAGAAATTAGCCATTCCATCATCAGAAGAAAACCGAATAACCCAAAGACATAATTAAAAAAAAAAAAAACTCTTTCTCTTACCTGCCGCTCCACAGGCAGCATTTGAACATTGCGGATTTGGCTTCATTGTCATAGTTGGGAAGAAATCTATAAGAAAAACAAGAGTAAGCACAAGCAGACATTAATTTCACAATATAATTCTGCGTAAGAGCACATCACGGATCATCACACACAACTTCGAATAGAATCATCTATTCTCGGGCTATTATAGACGAAGATAAAAAAAGGATTAAACTTAGAGATGAAAAGAAATCTAGAAACCCTCGGGTTCTGACCTACCCCGTGCTATAGGGTGTTCTTTTAATCGGGTTATGAGGTGGGTAAGTCTGTTTTCCAAAAAAAAAAATTGGGTTGGGTAAGGATCAACGGATCAACTTCTTCAGGAAAAGTCTTTGAAGTGTCATTTGTTAGGCAGTTGATATAGTCTTCGATAATTGTAAGTATCATCCTAGGACTCAGGTTTTGTCTCTCGACTCTACGGAGAGTCTCGAGAGTTCATGGACTGGGAGCGTCTCGATTGGTGGAGAGAATATGTATATGAAGGACGCGTAGATAATTAATTAAGGAAGTCGCATACAATGTGGATTGAACCACCAACCAAGGCATAACTAGCCTTTTCAAGGAGACATGGTACTACTTGACACTTTTTTATTGTTGAAGGAATTGACTCCTTCAGGAGAAGTCTCCAAAGTATTGTCTGCCGAGCAATTGATACAACCTCAACAATTGTAGGTATTGTCTCGAGACTCGGGTTTTGTCTCCCGACTTCACGGAGAGATCAAGGGTTCACAAAATGGGAACGCCTCGGTTGGTGAAGAGAGTACGTCTCCGAAGGACATGTAGATAATTAATCGATGAAGTCGAGCGCAATGTAGGTTGAACCACCAACCAAGGTATGACTAACCTTTTCAAGGAGACATGATACCACTTGACTACTCGACAGGCGACACTTTGAAGACTTCTCCCGAAAGAGTCGATCTTCCTTAACAGGATCGGTTTGGGTAAATTCCACCCCAATATATTTCTAAAACACCTCTTTTAATTTTATAACTATTATTAATTTTTAATTATATAATTTCTTAATCTTATAAGAATGTGTTTCGTATATTTTAATTATATAAATAATATTTTATATATTTTTATTACAATTGCTTAATGTTATAAGGTTTTACAACATATAGGGTTTAGTTTTGTAAAAATTAATAAATATAAAACATCATGTAAAATTTCAAGGCAGGGGAAATCATTTGGAGGCTGAGGTCAGTGTCGGGTGCTAAAGTATTAAATAGAAGCTCAGAGCAGGGTGGGTTTGGATGTGTGCATGCATAAGTAAAATAATTGGGTCGGGGCGAGTAAAAATAGTCCCCCTCCATTGCCATCCTAATATTTAATCTAAAGATGGGAGCATGCAGGGAGAGTTGATGAAGGATTTTACCAAGTAGGGAGAAACGTATCCAAATTTCAACAAGACCTTGAGTGTACTTGGGACCAGAAGACCAGCGACAACTCTCTGAAAAGTTAGTCCACACATGTATTCATGTGTCAGTATAGATAGAATCATTCATATTGTAAATTCATGCATACATATGGGTAGATAGATGCATTTACGTCTGTAAGTTTGTGCAGACGTGCATGCATGCGTCCTAGAGAAACAGAAAAAGATGAAGGAAACCAGAAAAGAAGAAAGGCTTACCATGGTAGTTGGCAAAGATGCGGCACAAACCCCTTTACGCTTGAGTGTTCGTTCATCCACTCCAGATGTTACAACCTACGAACGAATAAGCCGTGTTGTTTTCATATTTCGCATTCTTGATTGTGTAACTTTAAAACACACATGCACTATAGATTTCACATCTATATGAAGCTAATAGCATGTATTAATGGATTAATGTACCAAAGGAGGTGCACAGGTGAAACAAACAGTTCCTCCTGGAATCAACAACTGTATATGACCTGAAATTGCATCTCGGAACACCTGTCAGAAATTAATAAGCAGCAGAGGGGCAAACCAAGCATGTTTTTATATCTTTACTTGGAATCTTCTAGCGTATTCTTAGTGAAGTTTAATATACATATACATATGTAATCTACAAACCACTAAAAGGTCAAATGGACTACTGAAAAGGTATTACACTGCAATTTTCGTAAGTTAGATTATGTGCCAATGGTAAGTTCTAGTTTTCTCATAATTTGTGATGCCATTATAAGAATACCGAATCGATCTACTACTCAATACTCAATATGCATCCTTAAATGTGTTGTAATATTATAACCAATTTACTGTGGAAATGCATGAGGTCAGATTTCTTTAGGCTTTATAATCAATACAATAAGTCTATCAGATTCATGGAATCACAAGCATCCTTGAAAGCAAACTTCTTGTCAGATTGCAAAAGTAACAATAATAGAAGACACTTCTACCAATGACTTCAATTAGCTAATGAATTAATAAAAAAATAAGTTCTCACCAGAGTCCATCCATGTTTGATTCAACTCTGCTTTTTTATAAAAATAATCCTAAAATTTTGATTAATTATAAAAATATTCATTTTTTTTAGTATGTATATAAATGATCAGAAATGAATAATGAAAATTAGTTGGTAGAGCTAAAGAGATTGGCACCATCCACTTCTCAACTCAACTAATCATTAGCTGCTAGGATTAAAAAATTAATTTTTTTGGGTGGAACCAATTTATTTAAGGCCACTTATATAAATACCAATCTAATACCAATATATTTTTTAATATTTTTAATGATTGATTTTTTTTTAATTTAAAACTAAAATTAGTATTTTATTTGGTGGAGCCATAGAGGATGGCACCACCACCGTCAGACTTTTTATTTTTAGTTTATTATTATTATTTAAAACTAAAATTATTATTTTATTTGGTGGAGTCATAAAGAATGGTGCCACTACCTTTAATGTGTTAGATGTTTTTTTTGTACTGATTTTTTATTATGCGCCACCACTAAGTAGCAATTTCGCTTCTATACCCTAAACAAACTCCTCTCCCTTTAATTGTTTCCCCTCGAAAGCTTAGATGTAAGCTAAGTGACTATATAATAGGCTCTCTCACTTACATACTCTAACCTAATACAAGTCATGCATATATGAATAGTAAATAGGCTTGTTAAATTATAATAAATAATTATAAGTTTTTTCTGCATAAGTAGCCACATGTTTAGGTCTTCAATTGTAACACCCTATACTCGATCCAATCTTCGAATCCAAACATGTGATGTCATATTATATCGTCAAAGTAACTCAAGCTACTATAACAAAAATACATTCAATTCAATCATCAAAATAATTCATATAAAAGCATTTATACTCTCATTGATTTCATTTCGTCAATTTAGGGGGTTATACAAATTAATTTCAAAGTTAGGACTCAAATCCTAACTCAAATGTCAAAATTCAAGGTTATGTCTCAAGACACCTATCTCGAGACAAGCCATAAATTATTTTGGGATTTTTTGCTTCGAAGTCAACATGTCTCAAGACCAACCTACTTTATTTTCCTATTTTTGCTTCGATGTTTGAATGTCTCGAGACAAAGGGTTCCTATCGCGAGACTTAAGAATGATTGTCTCGAGACTATGCAAGTATGTCTTGAGACCTTTGGCTTTTGAATGCAAAATTTATGTGAAATTTGTTCTAATAGTCTCGAGACATGTTCTTTCTATCTTAAGACTCAAAGACCAAATTGTCAAAATCCCGCACTTTTAAGTGTCCAAAGCCTTTGTCAAATGAACCCAAATATACCTAAAATATACCACAAAAACATATTCAACAAATTGATCTATTTAAACATAATCAAACATTACAAATGATTATCTCATTAGGTTTAGAGATGAATTTTATTGATAATCGTATATACCATAAGTTTAGTGGGAGTAAGGTTCTATATTTGGCTTTGATATGTTAATGACATTCTAATTGTCAATAATAAGTATAGTTTCAATCAATGCCCTAACAATGTTTTTGAGATTACAAAAATGCATTAGATTTTTTACATTTTAGCAGTGGAAAGTCTAATGTACGTTCAAGTTTGTATACATTGGAATATTGTGTACACTATTGGGATGTTAGGCAAATATTTTAAGCAACCTTGGTTTGGACCATTGGATAGCATCCAAGAGAGTTATAAGGTATTTTTAGAGAACAAAAGATTATATACTCACATGCCGGAGGTCTAATCAGTTAGAGATCATTAGGTATACAGACTCCGATTTTGATGGAATATGGATACAAGATTTTGTCACTAAGGTACAAATTGTGAAAGCAAATTGCAGTCTTTTATTCCAATAGCAACAAGAGCACATCAAAGTCAAAACACATAGACTTTAAGTTCCTGGTTGTTAAAGTAAAAGTTCAGAGTTGTTAGGTGTTTATAAAGCATATTAGGAAAAACTCTATGATTGCTGATACGCTTACTAAGGGACTACACCCAAGGTTTTTCATGAGCCCATTGCTCATATGGGTGTAATATCATTTAAGGATATTTGGTTTTAGTGGGAGTTTGTACTTTTAAATGCTTTTATGTTATAGACACATTTTTAGTTATTTCAATTTAAAGATATTAAGTTTATTTTCTGCAGAAATAAAGTTTATTTGGTTTATTCACACTCTGATTTTGGTAAGGCTTGATCTCACTAAGGAGGACCAGTTGAAAATAGACATGTTTAGATTATATTGCATGTAATTTCCATGCTACACACCCATACTTGATATATGTCATTTGGTTGTGTTAATATACATGATCATGGATGGATTTAGTTACTATATATGTAACGAAAATCGCCTTGGTTCTATGTTAACATAATTAATGGACGAGATTGTTCGGAATACCTTTTGGATATGATAGTAAAATTTTGAGCTTATAAGGTTATATAATGACATGTAATTATAGAATAATTAGTATATATATGTGGTCCAAGTGGGAGATTGTTGGAAAATATGGGCATCACATATATAATAAGGGTTATTACATGTTATTATTTACTATCATGGTAGGTTAGCCCAAATTAAAAGTGATCTAATTTGGTTAAAATTTGGTTATAAATATTAGGGTTATGGTCCCCAAATTATACAAAGATATCTTTTCTAATATCTCATCATTAGGAAAGTGAGAGCAGATATTCTCTGAATTTCTTGTGTGCTAATTTGGGAGATCAAATCCCCAAGATCCGGTAGAACTTCAAGAAAATTCATGGATTCAGGTACGCTTCCGCATCTAGTTTTGTTCTTGATTTTTTCTTAATTTATTATTGATGATTTGACATTATAGATCCTGGTTTATTAAGTTTTATTTCAAATTTATTTTACAAATCTAACATATAACATTCACTTCATCATTACTAAACCAACCAATTTGCATATTCAAACTCATGTAATCAAGCATAATTAACTAGTAATCAAAAGATAAAATTCAACCAAGATAACATTATAGGTCACTTACCAAGAGTGCCAAAATTAACTTAGGCTAAAAGTCAACCAACCTAGGTGCATGCCAAAAGACTTTAAATATGTATATACATACAAAATAGGATCATAATGGCTTCCAAGCTAAGCTTGAGAGTTGGATGCTTGAACGTGAAATTTCTTTAGTTTTATTTGAGACTTGCACGTGGAAACAAAAAAATATGTATGCTAAGTAATGGTTAATCAATGGTGCTAACATAATTCTAATTTAAATATAAACATAACAAAATCAAATAAATATAAATAGCATGAAAATTCAAGTTAATGAGCTAATCATTTCACATTAATATTATAGATATGTGTGTATATATATATCAATAGTTTATTTATCATTTCATTGTATTCACAATATGTAACAGTCTAATTTAGACTCTAATCGGAATGGTGATTTCGGGACCACGAATTCGGGTCAGAAAAATATTTTAATATTATTTTTCATGTTTATTATATGTGAATTTGCATGTGTGAAAATTTCGTACAAAAATTTGATTGTTTGTGTGCTTAATTTGATAAAAGGACTTAATTGTGTAAGTTGAAAACTTGATAGTCTAAATTATAAAGGTTGGATTGATAATGGCTTTTTAATATGGAGTATTTATGTTGCAAATATTCCACTATCTAAGTGATGGCCGAATGTACCCTTATTGTATATGTTTATGTTATTATTATTATAAGGTTAAATAGGTAAAATATGTTAAAAGTTAACATATAATATATTAAAACATAAAAAAAAAAAAAAGAAAGCCATGCATTCATACTTGTTATTGCCGAAACTTGAGAAAGAAAGAAAGAAAATTTAGCTTAGGGTATTCGGCACTTTGGAAGCTTGATTCAAGGTTAGTTTTTGTTCGGTTTTTTATAATTTTTATGTTTTTGAGATCGTTGCTTCGAATACTATCTGACCCATGTTTAAATTTTTTATTTTGATGTGTATTTTGAGTTATGCCATTGATGAATATTTGTGTTTTGTGATGTTTGGTGATGAAATGTTAAAAATATGTTTTAGATTAACATGTTTTGTATTTGAGTTTTTGAAGATTTTGAGTAATTAGGACTAAATTGCAAAAATAATAAATTGAGGGACTAAAATGTGAAATAGATGAAATAAATGGATTAGTACGAGTATATAAAAGATTCGGCTCAACTACAAAGATTTTGTGTAATTTGTGTTTTATGCAATGAGGACTAATTTGTAAAAATATGAAATATCAGGGGTAAAATGGTAATTTTCCCATTCATGTGTTGTTGGATTAAATTGAATGAAATTGTATTTAAATGAGGTTAATTTGAAATTTTATAGATCAAGAACAAAAGAAACCGGACTTGGATCGGGGAAAAACAAAAATAGTCGAATAGCCGATTCGTAACGTCCGTCGATATCCGAGGTAAGTTCTTAAGCAATTAAACATGGTTTATTTTGAACATAAAATTATTTACTATGATGATTCAAATTTTATAATGTATTAATTGATAGCCGAATGATATATGTAAATGAATTAATGTGATTAAGTTGTATTTGAATGATATCGAAGCCTCTGAAAATGTGTATGTGTTACATGGAATATTATACGATTTGATATATGTGAAATGATGTGGAATGATTTTTGTATTTGTGATATTCGGGCCTTGAGCCGAGCAAGCCTTGTGCTGGTGACTTTGATCGGGCTTTGTGCCTAGCATGCTTTGTGCCTAGCAGGCTTAGTGCCAGTGAATAAATATCAGACTTCGAGTCTAGCAGGCCTTGTGCCGGTGTGTGATTCAAGCTTATGCCTAGCAGGTTTATACCAGTGATTTGTTTTCAAGTTTAAGATGATGAGAATTCAAGTTATTGTGGATATTGAGCAAGTGAAATTGAGCTAAATTGCATTGTATATATTTGGCTAAAAATGTAAGTACAAGTGAGCTTATATTGAACTTGAATATTCGGTTATATATGAAGTTATCTTATATGTGCATATTCGGCCATAAGTGATGTTATATTGAATCTGAACTACAGGTTATATGTGATGTTTTATTTAACTCATAAATTGGCCACATATGAAGATATAATGAATCTTGTGTATTTGGCCATATATGTAAGTGACTATGTGATGAAAGATTTGATCTTGTATAGTCAGCTTATATGAAATATTTATCTGGTATTATATAATTGGTTGTGAACATTTGGCCAAGGTAATTTATTAAGATGAAGTATAATATTATGGATATAATTTGGTTAGGTTGAATGTTTTGATTATTCATTGAGTTGCTTAATTTGCTTAAGGCTTACTAAGCTAAGTTAGCTTACTCTGTGTGTTTTTGTTACTTTGTTTTATAGATTTTGCTTGTAAGTTACGAGCTCGGGGATCGTGAACGAAGTCATCCACACTATCGTCAACTTTTGGTATTTTTCAAAGTTTATCTTCGAACTTTTGGCATGTATAGGCTAGGTCGTATTTTGATCAACCTTGAATATGTATAACTTTAGCCATGCGAAAATGGCTTAATTTCCATGATAGATTTGTTCATACTTGGATATGGATTGAGCTTACTTTTAGTTGATATGTTATATATTATATGCGAATGAAATATGTGATATATATATGGTATGATTGAAAATGATTTATTGATGTTAGATATGAAAATGGATTGATGTAATGATTATATATATATATATATAAATTTCATGATATAATTATTTGTTTTGATTTAGGTTTTGGTTTGGATAAAATATATTTGAATGATAAGTTTAGAATATGTAACCTATAAGAGGTATATACATGATTTCATGTGCGAATGTATATTTGTTTGTGACGTAATAAAGTTGAAAGGAATATGACGATAAGGATTTGCCTATTCGGTTAATGAGAAGAAAATTTACCAAATGAATAGTGTTTTGTATAATAATATATTTGGTAATAGTTTATTTTGTTTTGATTATAAGGTTAAACATGATTAATGTAAATTTGACAATGCATAGTATGAGACATGCATATGTTCGATTATGCATAGGTTAATTTAGTTCGGTTTGCATGAAAATGTATGATTAATAATGATTAATTATTAAGATTATTTTGTTTAATGAGGCTTGTAAATGAAATATTGATAAATGACCATTTGAATAGTGAATTTATGTAATAGTTCACCATGGAAATTATATGCATTTTTGCAAAAATGATAATTATGTGTACACATATATATGTATATGTTTGTGAATTCGAATGATGTTTGGTTATATATAAAGAAAGTATTTGTGTATGTAAATATATATTTGCTAATGAATAAATGATTCATGATAATACACTATGTTTAAATTTGTGAAAGTTCGGAATTATGTTTTTGTACTGTAATGCCTCGTAACCCTAGTCCGGCGATGAATACGGGTTAGGGGTGTTACACAATAATTCCTTACTCACTTTCTCAACATAATTTTCGATGCACTCTTAGGGTAGTTGCATCTAGTTTAACATGTCAAAATTATATCTCATGTTAACATAAATATCTCATACCAATTTAATACATGTTCAATATATCATTTGTATAGTATGATCCCTATTAACCAAATCAAATATAATAACGGATACTCAGATCAATTCACCATCACACTAAATACACATCGAAGTGCTAATCAAGCAGAAGTGCATCAAGCCCTCCAACAACATTAGAATATGCTTGTACCCTCAAGGTATTTGAGTTGGTGATACGTTCTTGACCCCCAGGGTATTAGAGAACTATCACGACATGTATGCACATAGTGCTGAATCTCCCACCTATCAAGACAGACCCTATGGCACGCCATCTATACTCATGACTCTATTCGATAACGTTTATAGGGAAAATATCATTACTATTAATTGCATTTCATCAATAAGCATACATTCATGTATTCAACTAACCAAAATGATCACAAATCACATAATTAAGAATATATGCTCTTTTCGAATATTTCACATTGTTAAATTACCATTTTCAAACATTTAATGAATCAAACATATAAATATATTTATCTAATGAACTCGAATTATGAGAGCACAAACTAGATTAGCTATTCATCGACGACTTTGCCTTTCCTTTTGCTTTTCTACATCCCAGCGTCATCTTTAACTACATACGATAAATTTGAATACGAAAAATCCATTAGTTAAATAATTTGAACATAGAGATATGATGAACAAATATGAATGTGCATTATTTGATTTAGTCTCTAAACATCTAATATCCGAAACACTTGATTCTCACAATGTACCTAATCGAATTTAAATCCGGCTTAATAAATATAGTACAAGGACCTCTTACAACCATTACTCGCTTTCAACCCTCAAAGTTTATATCACTTACAATTTGGTCCTTAATAATACCATGATTAACTATTTAATCTAAGTTTAATTCAAGTTCAATTTTACACTTTTACTTACAATAGCAAAATATTTTCCCATTAACTAGCTAGTATTGCGCATGCATGATTTTTAAGCTTAAACATTCAAATTTCTTTAAATTTTCAACAATTGTAATTTAATTTAACTACACTAATAGAAAAATCTAAGCATTGGATTAGCCTAATCTAGCTTTCTATTACTTGAATTCACAAAATTTACCAAAAGAAATTAACTTACCTTAATGAATTATGGCCGATTATGAAAGAACTTAACCCTTCTTTTCATTGTCTTTAATTTGGATGGGAGAGAACAAAGATGAAGATGATGGTAACATTTTTTTTATCTCCCACTAAGCCACTTTTATATATATATATATATATATATATATATATATATATATATATATATTAATTTAATTAATTTAATTCTCTAAGTTAGTGAAAAATGATACGCTGACATGAAATTTAAAAATTTTAAGGCACTTTCTTTTCATTTAAATCACTAATCAATTTAATTCTTGTATTATTTTTATTAATCGTTTTAATTCAATCACACTCACTAATTCAACTTTTTGAACCCATATTTAAACTTAATTATTCTATTTTAATTATATACTAATTTAACTCAATTAATTTAGCCCAAAGTCAACTTTTACTATACCATCGAAAACCAAAACGTTACATTAATTTATATACATAATTGTTGAGATATCCTCAATATTAAACACTCATTATAGATCGATATTCTAAACAAAGTAACTTGGATTGTATTGAAAGACTTTAATTTGATTATTAAATTCATCATTTTAAATATTTTTATTAGTTAAAATATTTATCACATTGATAAATAATAATTTTAATTTATTAAAATATTTGATTAAAAATTAGATAAAATATTTTTCATACATATAAATAATAAGTATTGTGGTCAATTTATTCACTATTTAAAAATAAAAAATATATATAAATAGTGGAGAGTTTAATTTACAATATAACAATTTTTAGAGTTTATACAAATACTTTAATCATGATTTGAAATTCTTTTATTAGTACTATATTTGAATTAACAAAATAATTTTTATATATTAATTTATTATTATTCTGTATAATTCAACCTTATAAAATATGTTAATATATTTTATTTATGTTGAATAATTCCAACAATGAATATTGCTTTACATCAATTATAGACAATAAAATATATTATTCAAAAATTAAACACATAAAATTACATACTAACACATGTGATATTAAAAGGTTAAGATATGCTACAGGTCCTAGTATTCTTTGTACATTTAGAATTTAATTCCTTTATTTTTTTAATTTAAAAATGAATAGTTTTTTTTGTAATAATAAAATGTTTAATTTGGTTTAAATTATGGTTGCCATTACTCCATATGCAAAGCCCCTATCTGAGAAAAGTCAAAAGAAAAGTTGACAACACATTAAATTGAAATCAAACAAAACTAAAAAGAAGAAGGGAAAAGGAAAACAGTTGGATTTAATTGAGAAAAAAAATTAAAACTAAATTAAATAAAAAATAAAAAATTAGAAACAATGGCCCATGAGACGCTTGGATAGCTCTACAACACCAAAGTTCAACAATGTGGGCAACCAATGAATATTCATCTCCTTTGGACCTTTTATTCTTAATTCAATGGTTCAACCTTATCTAAATTAATTGTTTGTCATGGTTTTGTATTTTATTATTATTATTTTAATTGGACTATAGTGGAGACCATAAATACACAAATTTCAACCATCAGCAATCATATCTATTCAGACTTTGGGATTGGATTGAATTAAATTTCAATATTAAAATCTTTATTTTTAAAAAAAAAGTGAATTTCATTGGTTGTTAAATTATAATTTAGATTTTAAACTTATCACTAAATTATAAAATGTTTTAATCGAGTTTTAAAGTATTACTATTGTTTTGGTGACTCATTTCATCTATTTAGTTATCGATTTAAGAGTTAATTCAAATTTATCATTCTAGTCATCGGCTTGTAAGTTTAATGTCAGTTTAAATTTGATCTGGAGCATATTTAACAAGGGTGAGTCCATAATTTTTTTTTAGGTGAGACTGGAATTAAATTATAATTTTTTGTGAGGTCAAAGTGTAATTTTATCTTATATTAATTTATAATTTTATCACTTTTAAAAGGATTAAATAAAAATATTTTTATTTTTGAGTAATCAAAATACAAATTTATCATAACTTTTAATTTTACCATTTATTAGGGGATTAAAAGGAATTTTTCATCTGATGGGGCCCAAAACCCCCACTTCCCCTCTAAGATTGCCCTAATATTCAAAACATGTGAATTGAATTTTGAACACGTTCACAGCTATAGATAACAAAGATATGACTTGTAATTCCGAGTTTTTTTCATCATTGATTTTTTAATGTTTTTATTTAATTAACTAATATTTTATTCATTTTGAATCTTCGGCCCAATATGCTTTCGTGGAAAATTTTAATTGATGGAGCTTAACAATAATATTTTTAAAATTGGACCAAACATGTTGAATCGATAATTGATTAGTACATTGGTATGAAATAGAGTAAAATGAATCGGTTAATTTGTGAATCGTTATGAACCTATGGAATTAAAGTTGAATTGGATTTTATATTTTGTAATAATTGATGTAATTTTAATTTATTGGATAAAAATTAATAGTTTAACCGATTCAATTTCAAAAATATTTTTTGAGTCAAAATTAAGGTATCTATCACCAACAGCGGTTACTCATACCCTCACCGTAGATACTTTTTGAAAAGGTAAATAATTAATCATAAAATATCCTCCGTTTTCACGAGCAGAAATTAAACATCTAGCTGCATATAATTAAAAGACAATGTGAGCAATCATCATACTCCACCGTACCTATGCTTCAGTTCCTAAAACATTGGTCAAAGGGCAAAGAAGAATGTGTGGGCATGGGGTGGCAAAGTGAGGCGCATGCAAGGGAGGGGTGGATTTGATTGAATCAGAGAAATTCTAAATCAGGCAAAGTTATAATTCCTGTTTGAAAAAAACGCAACCCAACCATGGAAATGAAACAGCACTCAACTCACACACCCGTTTCTCCTCTCTTGCCTATGTATCTAACAAAAAGCTGTTTTGCTCCATTCAGGAAATCCTTCAACTCTCAGCTTCCTCCACGCTTTTTGCTTTCTTTATGTACACAATTCCTCATCCTCATCATTCCATTTCATTTGCAAACAATTTCTATGTGTTGTGTTTTTATTTATTTTTGTTTTAGAACAAGGTGTTCCTAAGTGTTTTAAGAATCCGATTAGATTGGTAGGTTGGCTCAAAAATCAGTTGGTACATTGGTTTAGAACAATATTAAAAATTGATTGACCTATAAATCGGTACGGATTGATTGAATCATATTTTATAGTTTTTATTTTCATTTTTATTTTTTGATAATTTATTTGATGTGAACCGGATGGGCTGATCGGACTCGGAACCAGTGGCCTAACTAGTTCAACCACCGGTCTAATTCTAAAAATATTGATGCTGTTTGATAAGTTAAAATTTTAATTACCGAATCTAAGTTATAAAATCAATTTAATATATTTCTTAAAAAGGTGATGCATTATTTAGGGATTGAACTTGTCAATTGTTGCCATATTAAAACCTGAACTCATATAATTGTTCTCATATTGGGGTCTGAACTTTTTTTTGTCCATTTTTCTAATGGAATTATTAGGGACTAAATTGGACAAAAAAATTAACCCCAAATGTGAGAACAAATGCTAAGTTTATAGACTAACTTGAATAAAAAAAAGTTCAAGCCCTATTATAAGAACAATCACCATGTTCAAGCACTAATTAGTACATTAACCCTTCTTAAAATTAAGCACAAAATATAATTAGACTATTTGATAAATGTATTATTTAAAATATTAAATACAAAGTATTTAAATGATAGTGTTGAAAGAAATAAATAAAATAAAAGAATAAAAATTATACATTAAATGATAAGGAGCTCATTATTTATCATTTTCACACTTTTTCATTGAAATTTTTCTATCATTTTTCATTATGGATTAAACATGCGATTAAATCATTGAAAATATTAATTTATAGTTGATTTATTTTTTCAATGAATTGCGAAACAAGGCCTAAGATATAAGTACAATTATAATTACAATTATATTAATATATTTAAGTAATTATAATCATAATCAACAATTACTATATGCGTAAATATATTCCATAAACCCATATACTTTTCGAAAATTTAGAATTTAATTCATTTATTTTTATTTTTAGGAATTTAATCTCTTTACTTTTTATATTTCAAAATTCAAATCCAATGTTTGTTGGGAAATGTACCCATATTGTAGTAAATATGTAATTATTTTCTAAATATTTGAACGACGAATAAAGCTAATTTCACATTTCTCTATTATATCTTTTATGTTTCTGTCTTTCATGTTTTGCATATATAGTGAAATTATGATAAGCAAATATTAACTCATTGATTGTCTAAGTTCGAACTGATGATAAGTGGCATTATAAGAACATTTACATTGCAAGAAAGACAACTTATTTCAATAGATAATCTAAACAAGTCTGTAAAAGAGTCAAGGTGAGCATTTGATTTAAATACTTAGAAGAATTATTATGTCTTCTACAATTCCAATTAGGGAGATAGTTAGTATTGCCTATCGGAGCACATGACTCCAAAGGTAGAGATATAAATGTACTCATTAGAAATAATGATACATTGGACTAGACTCAAGTTAAATTAATTCTGAATATGTTTGTGAATTAATTCACTTGTGATGTCCATGGTGTGACTTACCTAAACCCTGAGTTAGTTACTGACCATGCGTTACTTACTGACCATACATATATAACTCATGTGCTTTGATATAAGTGAAGGTTTATACTTCAAAAATGATTGAGCTAATAGCTGTAATGTTGGGTACATGACTTATGTATGACATGACTTTATTAGCAACAATGAAATTCATAGCTCGATTAAAGAGTTAACGATATCCTCTCGTTAATATTGAGTGGATTGATAAATATGGAACGTGGGCACGGGTTACTTGTTTTCGAACTAGCAATTTATCATAGCCATTAGTTGACAGTGAACATATTAATTATTAAGAAAACACAATGGTGACAATGAGATAAAATAGGATTGTATTGAGTGAACGGATTTAATTCAAAGAAATCTAGGATATCATATGAGGGTAACACATATGGCGAGGTTATTAGACAAAGCAATTGGTTGAATTGCTTTAGTAAAGAGTATACAATAAGGAGTTTTCAATTATTGTACTTTTTGTGGACTAACTCCATGATTAAGTAAATTGCAAATTATAGGAACAATACTTTTGGACATAATTACAATTACTTGAGCCTAATTATATATGTCCGATTGGTCCATTCGCTAGCTATACAAAAGCTCGACAGGATTGCATTTAAATTAGAAGAAAATTTTACGACTTTGGAAATAATTTAATTGAGTTGATTTATTCGATGCGAAATTAAATTATGCAGTCGTGTGAATTGTTCAACCGGAGAATTTGATTAAAGAATTTTCTTAAAAAATTAATTTGGAAAATCTCAAAGATTTTTGAAAAATTAATTTTGATCAAGTAAAATTAAATTAATCAAATTAACTAAAATAAATATGACATTTTTGAAAATTATTTTTCAAGTCACACAACTAGCCCAATAAGTAATTGAACTTGAAAATTAGACCAGAGATCAAAAATTTGACTCGAGAACCAAAAACCGAGATCGAAACTTAAAATTGGTTGAACTGGGCTCGATGTGTGAAACAGGGCTGATAGTCCAACCAATGGCTAGACTGGACCGGTCAAGCCATCATTGGCCTAAACCGAATCGACTGCCGCACTGGCCAGGCACGTGAATGCTTGACCTATAGTACCCGACCATCGTAGCAAGCTGTTCTAACATCCTGCTAGGGGTTTCAGCTAATCCCGTCAGTGGCATCGGGCCAAGCATGCGAATGCCTAGCCGAAGGATGCTGCAACCCTGTGCGGTTGGTCATGCGAACTACTGACCTGGGCAGGCACCTGCCAATTAAGGAAAAGGGGAGGTTGAGCGTAGGACCAGTTGTTTGGAAGACCAGCATCACCCCAGCCACGACAACGATGATCTCTGAAGGAGGCACTGAATCGGTCAGGCCCATTTGGGCAAAACAACAACAGTTCAGGGTGCCGGGGAGAAGTGGCGCTGGCAATGGCATCGTTGGGCACTATAGCTATTACAGCGGTTGGCGGACAATTGATCGTGGTGGTTCTTTTACGACAGAGTAGTGAATAATTATACTTCTAGTGGGATTTACCAGGTAACTTGATTTCAGATTAACTATTTCAATAACAATATTTATCCTGATAGTATTTTATTCATTTAATATTAATGTGAGATATTAAATTAAATTAAATATTTATCTTGATAATATTTTATTAATTTAATATTAATGTGATTAATTTTAATCATAGTTGAACTCTCTCTAAACTTTCTCCATATAAAGAGAGAGCTTGGGTCATTATTCTCACACATTTGAATTCAAGTTAAGTTGTAGAGAAAAAAAATTCTAATACAAAATTTCTAATGATGTTTTTATTTACAACTTAACCCAAAAGTTTAGATAAATTACGAAATTACCTCGCTGGTAATTTTGTGAAAATTTTTCTGATTCAAAGCGAGTCCACACTTGGCAAATGTGAGCTTGAAGATAGCAGAGAAGATTACTCGATCAAATCATTCATTCTAAACAAATAATAAATGTATGATTTTAATTGAGTGTTTATTGCTTTAGATAACACAACCAAGTTCTTATTTTTGGAAAACTTTTAAAACCTTTATTTATTTTTTCATTAAACCTATTTTCCACTACGTTTTTTCAAACTCGGTTTTCCAACATTGTTATTTTTAAAAAATTCAAGTTCATTTCAATGTTTTTGAATTACATGACTACAAAGTCACTATTTTGTAATTTCAAAATACTACACCAATAAATTTAACAAAAATAATATCAATAATATATCTAAAAATAAAAGATTAAATTTCAAAAATAAAAATTTCCAAATTTTAAAACTACAAACACTTTTGTTAAGTAAATTCTTTAAGTTTTTTTAACATTAATCTCATCATATGTTTTTATCATGTTTACTCTTTTGATACGATACCTAAAACTATCTATAGTCCTCGTCAACCCTCAAATAAAAGATAAATTATTTCAACGTACTCAAACCCATACTTTCTTACACTAATAACAATACAAATACTTATCAATTAAAACCTATTCGAACTTTAAATGTCTAGGCTTCAATCAATATTAATTTTCATTCAAACCATTCATTTAATTGAATCTATAAAAAATACTATTTGTAACACGTCATATCATAGATTAAAAAGTAGGTCACATCAATTAGTTGATTCAAATAGTATCAATTTAAAAATATAAATTATAGATTTAATTATTTATGCATTATTTAAATTACATTTTGATCAATAAAATTTAAAAATTACGATATAATTATTATCATCTTAAATTGTTAATCCTCGTGAATAGTGTAATGATAAATTAATATAACATGTTTTATTATCATTTGAGAAAAAAATAGGATAAATTAATTTTTTTCTTTTGAGTACATTATTATTTTTCTTTTCTTTTAAGATATTATTTAAAGAAATTATATTTGTTTGAATTTAAGATTTATCAGTGACAAGTCATATTGTACTGGGATAGACATTGAAGTCATCTTAATGCCAAAAATAAAATATATTTTAATTATTTTTAAATAAAATTTGATAGTTTTTCTAGAATAAATGAGTTTTTCTTTTAAGGTAATTATGGACTGTTTAAAAAATTGAATTAAATGAGAGAAATATTTAGAAGATATTGTGAAAGAGGATAAAAAAGAGTCAGTGGTTATGTGAAAAGCGGAGTTTCTTTTGGACTTTTATTTGTTTGTTTTCTTTTCAAATAATTGTGAGTTTTTTTTAATTGAAACTTATTGAATTTTTTTTGTTGGAATTGGTGTTACAAGAAAACTGAATATTAATTTAATTAGATAATGATAAAATATTATTATTCTATAAAGTAAATTATATTTTTTAAAGGATTTTTGTCATTTTATATTTTTATATAAAAAATAAACATATAGAGGTGGTAAGTTTTTTTTTTTTAGCTTATTTGAGCACAAATGAAAAATTGAGTAGTCAAACCCTCTAATTACAGTGTTTGGTGAATTGAGGTTTGTAATAACTTGTCAAGCTAAAACATTCAAAACAAAAAATTGTAGGGATGGACAACTTTTTTCAACAACTGATTGGAAATGAGATATGTAGAATGGTATATCTGATCATATTTATTAAAAAATTACTCCATTTACCACATGTTGCCAAGATATAAACTAAAATTTATTTATTTAAAATTTTAAAAATATTCACTTAATAATTTCCATAATGGATGTTTTAATCCATTGGTAATAGTGCTTTATTTCACTAATTTCACTCAATAAAGACTAAAGTATTATAAACAAATAATTACTTAATAATAAAATATATCATGTCCTTATTTATCATTTTACACATATCAACTATCAATTAAGTTTTACAAAATCAGTTAAGTTTTACCAAACACTTTTAAATAATTAGTTAATAAAATCAGTTGGTCAAATCAATTAATACAATCAATTACTCAAATCAACCATTGCAATCAATTATTAGCCAATTACCTATTTTATAATTTTCAACATTTATATTTTATCTTTTAATCAAAACCTCTTTATTTATATAATTTCTTTATAAATATATTTATTTGATAATTTTGTTTTGTGGAATAAGTTAGTTTCGATTTAATTATCCTATTATTTTTTTTGCATTTTTATTTTACCAATATAATGGTTAAAATATGCCATAAGCCTCTATATTCTTCATAAATGTGAAATTTGATTTTTATATTTTTATTTCTAAGAATTTAATCTTTTACTTTTTAAAATTCAAAATTCAAGTTTATTTGTTAATACAATAATTTTTATTAAATTTATTGATATTATATTTTAAAATAAAAAATACTCACTTGACAGTCATGTATCTAAAAGAAAACGTTATAATGACTTAAATTTAATAAAATAATTTTAATAATATTAATAGTCAAATTTTAAGATTTGAAATTTAAAAGTAAAAGAACTCTTTTGAAAATTAAAAGTATAGAGATTAAATTCTAATTTATAAAAAGTATAAGGAGTTATAACATATTTAACCTATTTTATAATTATAATAAATAGATACATGGAATTTGGCTTTTAATGTGAAAAACAGCAAAAACCAGAAAAAAAAAAATCAAAATCATGAGATTCATATAAGCAGTACAAGAAGGAAGATAAAGAGGTAAAATTTGAAATTGCGTTTGCATTTTCTTTCTATTTTCTTATTTATTTTATCGCCAAGAAAAATCCAAGAAAATGGAAGAAAATGGTAGAGGAATCTCACCGAGGAGATCAAAGCGAAGAACCGTTCATAAAATCGCCGCCGCCAACGAACCAAATCTCTTCGATGAATTACCTGACGATCTCGTTGTTTCCGTTCTTTTCAAGCTCAGCTCTTCAGCGGCTTCTTCTTCTGATTTCATCAATGCTCTCTTAACGTATTTTAATTATCTTTCTTCTGAATCTTTTTCTTTATTTTTTCCTTTCATTTTCATTTTCATTTTATTTTTCTGAATGGAAAATTCAAAATTTATTCAACAGATGCAAGAGATTTAAGAGTTTAGGGTTTCATCAACTCGTGTTATCAAATGTTGGATCAAAAGTTTTGGCGGTGAAAGCTAAAAATTGGTCCGATTCCGTTCACCGGTTTCTCATACACTGTGTCAACGCGGGCAACGTTGAAGCTTGTTACACTCTTGGCATGGTCCGTACTCCGTTACTCCCTATACATCCTATTTATCTGAATCTTTTTAGTTTGTTTTTTAAAAAATTGCAAGTACCCTCTAAATTGGATATTGCTCTTTCAATTTACTCCTCAAAACTAAAGTATTACTTTAATAGGTTGAAGTAACTGGGAATTTCTTGTATTATAAAGATTGGATCAAATTACCCGTCTAGAATCAATTTAATTTTTATATTATAAAAATAAAAATATTTTTAAAATAATATAATTTACATCTTAAAGCAAGAGTATTTTCGATGTCTTGTTGAATAGTAATATCAAACCTAATAAATGAACAACAAAATACTCTTACAATAAATAAATTTATTTTATAAAATAATAGTATTTTGTCGTTACTTGAGATGATACTTTGATGATTAAATTGCAATGTTATGAAGTTTAATTTAAAATTATATTCCTAATTGAGGGATCTATGATGGAATTAACCCGAAATTTACTTTAGTAAATATCTTTAACTTGCGTTACTGCCGTTACAGATTCGATTTTACTGCTTACAAAACCGAGGAAGCGGGATGTCGTTAATGGCCAAAGCAGCAATCAAATCCTACGCGCCAGCTTTATACTCGCTAGCGGTCATACAATTCAACGGCAGCGGTGGCTCCAGAACCGATAAGGATCTCCAAGCCGGAGTAGCTTTATGCGCTCGAGCAGCTTTCCTTGGCCACGTGGACGCACTCCGTGAGCTCGGCCATTGCTTTCAAGACGGTTACGGCATCCGCCAAAATATAACGGCCGGACGCCGGTTACTCATGCAAGCCAACACGCGAGAACTCGCGTCGTTGCTAAAATCTTTAGTCAAACAGCAACCTAACGACCACCACCATCACCGCGGTTTAAACTATGAACAATTTAATTGCATCTCCTGTTCGGGATGTTCGTCGATGAGTAATGAACCGGCTTCGGAGGGGCACCCGGTCAATGTGTTTTTGAAAGAATGGTTCGAGTTAGGGTTGGGTGAGATGGGTGAGGGCCTAAGGCTTTGTTCTCATAAAGGGTGTGGGAGACCGGAGACGAGGGCGCATGAGTTTAGGAGGTGCTCGGCTTGTGGGACGGTGCATTACTGCTCTCGTGGATGCCAAGCGCTTGATTGGAAGTTGAGGCATAAGTTGGAATGTGTACCTATTGAACGGTGGTTGGAATAAGGCGGCGACGGCGGTGGTGCTGGGGTTAGGGAAGGTGATGACCGAGATGTTAATTGATATGATTTTAAAATGAAAAGTAAAATCGTAAATCCAAATCTTTCATGCAGTCCATTTCTATTTTAATATTAATTCTATTTGAGTTTTACCTTTACTATTAATCATAAATTTATTGGGAAAAAAAAGGGACTTTCAACTAATGTAGTGAGTTTTGCATCGGTTTTGGTCATATTAATCGATGCATATTATTTCAATAATAAAGGGATGTAATCAATTTATTTAAAACTTTAATATGTATAGATCGTATCTATCCATTTCGTTCAATTACGGTTACACTGAAAATAAATAATTTTTAAAAAATAAAAATTTCTAACATTTTATCTTTATGGTAATAAAGAATAAAAAATTATTCAAACATTGTACTGGTACATAAATACTTTATATTCGAATTTTATTTAATATAATTTATTTGATATTAGTAAATATTTTTATATACATATATTAAATATTTTTCAATAATATTAAAAATCTAGAGATAAATCTTAAAATTATACATGAATTTTGATTTAATGTGTAATTGTATATATGAATTTTAATTTGGTGCAATTATACACGTGAAACTCTAATTGTGATTCAAATGTATACTTGAAATTTTAATTTTGATTTAATCATGCACATTTAAATAAATAAATTCATCAATTTATTTTATATTGAATAAATATAATTATTTATGTATGTAATATATAAACATAAAATTATATTATATCAATAGTTGTGTTAATAATTTACAAGAATTAGATTAAATCAAAATTTTATAAAATTATATAAAATTAAAGTTCACGATAACGATTACACATTAAACCATAATCCATTTATAATTTTAAAATTTATCCCATAAATCTAAAATAATATATCGAAATAAATCTAATTCTAATAAATAAATAAATAAAAATACTTCCACTAGTTTGATACACGTGGAGAGGTGAGTATGCATCTTGCTCTCATGCTAAATTTGTAATTGTACTTTAGAGAAAGCAGGTAAGCTAAAAAAAATTCAATTTTAGGGTCTTTAGTTTTTTTTAATTATCTAATTATTTGATGTTTTTCACCAGCTGGTTAATGTAATATGAAAATATTTAAAATTTAAAATAGTTGGGTGACTAAAAAAAAATTACTAATAGTTGAGTGATATTTTATAACTTTTTATAGTTAAATGATAAAAAAAAATATATATATATATATATATATATAGCTAGATGAGTTCTAATGTAGTTTACCTTGAAATTTATAATTGTTCAACATTGCAGTGATCTAAGTTAGAGTTGTTTATAAGTCAGGCTGAATCTAAGTATGATATTAACACATTTTATATTTATCCAAGCCTGATCAAACTTGAAATATGGGCCTAAAATTTTGCTCATATTTGCAAATGGTTAACCCAAGCTCATTTCAAGATCGCATCTATATTATTTTATAAAAAAATATTTAAAATGTATATTTATATTATTTTAATTTAACTTAATATTTAATGATTTTATATCATTTTTATTTATTATATATTTATCTTAATATTTTTAATGTTTCCATTATAATATTATTATATATTACTATAGATTTAATTTTTATATGTTATAAATTGCATAATACATATAAATAATATAGCATTAGAGGTGTCCATGTGCCGGGCTGGGCCCAACTAAAAATTTAGGCCCGTTTGCTAGGCCCAAACCCGCCTGACCAAAAATGGGCATGAAATTTTGCCCAAGCTGGACCGGATAAAATACTAAAACTCGGCCTAACTTGGCCCTCCCAGATTAATTTCATATTATTTTTATATAATTTTAAAATATATATAATACATCAAAATACTAAAAATATCAAAATAAATATTTCTCAACAAATTGAAAATAAATTTTAAAAATATGTATACTTAAATAATACTAAGATAGGATGCAAGTGCAACTTAACAAGCAAATGTCTCTAAAATAATAACAAAATTAACAAATGTCTTTAAAATAATAACAAATTAATAATAAAATAAGTTTTATGCAATATCCAAACAATAACAACAAAATACTAGCAACATAATAGAAAAATGGTAGCAAAATAAGAAGAAAACAACAAGAAAATAATATTTAAAAAAAAAAGTAATTTTTTTTGTCCTTTAGTGAATTCGGGCCAGGGCTAAGCAAAAAATGTCTTAACCGAGGCCCGACCCGTTTTTAAAATAGGCTTTATTTTTTTGTCCAAGCCTATTTTTCGGGCATATTTTTGCCCAAACCTCCTCATATTTCGAGTGCCCCGACCCATGATCAGGTCTATATAGCATAAAATATTCCAAATTTAAAAATGGTCAAGTCAGGCCTAGGTTTGAATATTCAAGCCCAAGCTCGACCCATATTTTAAATGAGACTACTATTTTACCCAAGTCCATTTTTTAGACTTAATATTTTTGTTCAAACCCTTTCAAAATTCAAACAAACCTTCGAACCTGGGTGAATAGCTCGACCATTGAACAAGTCTATGTCCAACCATGGACAACTAAATATGAATCACATGGTCATTGATACAAAAGCTAACAATTTTTTATCATTATTAGTTGTTTTTTACTTCCTTAAATGGCAAAAAGTAAGATTATATATAATTGTTCTTGTTATACCTCATTCTCACAAGGACACATGGCAAGTCAAAATGACAATCAAGCAATAAGCCAGATATTAATAAGCTAAAAGGTCACCTTCAAGCCTCTCACCCGGAACGATCATCCAAACAAGCGTGAGCCATCGGACATCCAAGTACCCAAGCTTTTATCTATAACATGAAGTTGTTGGTTTTATCAAACACCACGTGGGCTCAACTGCCCTATACCATCAAGTTTGAACAAATAATGTGATTTGTCTCATCACAAACATTCTTATCCCATCGAAGACATCTGTCCCACCTATTCCATAATGATGGCTAGATGGCAAGACCAACACGTTAACATCATATTACACGGGACCCTCAACTATAAATATCTCCAAAAGTGACGAAGAAGGTATCGACTCTCCTATAATCCCAAACCTATACTCTGCCAACTCACCTTCAGCTCTCAACCCTAACACTCTCCTTAGATTCGTTCTTTATAACCTCCGACTCTCCGTCCTAACTAGGTGAACCGACTTTTGCAGCATCCACCACTCTCTCCTCCATACTTGTTCCTTCTTGTATCACTATATGAATAGGTATAATGTCAAATTTAGCTTTCAATGTTTATACCTTTTGTCAATTTTTTTTTAGTTAAATTTAACCATTAACATTTCAAAAAAAGGAATCACTTTTTTTATTGGAAATGTTAACTAAAATATTAGTTTTTAATGATGGTAACATAACAACTATGTGGCAATGTATGTATACTTTATGTTGACATGACATTGTTTGTCTTACATATCATGTTAACAAATAATTTAAAAATAGTAAAAAAATTAAAATTTTAAAAGTTCTAAAAAGAAGTTAATAAAAGTTCAAAAATTTAGCATAAAATACATTTGGATTACCATATTTAAAAAGTTTTAGTTAGTATTTATTTAAAAAATAATAATTCGACTCTTTTTAAAGATTAATGATATATTTTAACTCTTTTAAAATGTTGAGAGACAAGTTTAGCTTAAAAAAAGAACAATGGTCAAATTGACAAAAAATATAAACATTAGGAATTATATTTAACATTAAATAATATATCATAATTGTTTAACTTTGAATATATTATTACAAGTAATTCAAATTTATTAATATATTTTAATCAGGATAAGAAATATAGAGAGAGACAATTTAATGACAATATAGCCATATATATATATATATATATATATATAAATAACTTGCAATGAACATGATATTTTGAGGTTAGCAAGATTTTCTTTTTACATAAATACTATTTTTAGCTCTAACGGTAGAAAGAATCAATGTTAATTTTAGGTTAAAATGTACGATTAGTATTGAATTTGTTCAAAATTTAAGATTTAATCCTTATACTTTAAAAATTAAATTTTAATTTTTCTATTTTTGAAATTTAAAATTTTATTCTAATTATTATTGTTGTTTAAATTTTCTACAAAAATTGTCAATTTAATATGTTTATTTTTATCAATCATGTATAACATCACATGAGGGCAATCTAATCAACATGCCAAATTGGTAAATTTTGATGGAAAATACTGACGATGTTAAAAATTGGACTGAAATTTTTAAATGAAAAAGTAAGAGGACTTAATTTGTAACTTTTTTTAAGTATAAGGACTAAATTTCAACTTTTGTCTAAATACTGGGACTAATAAATATTTCATACCATTTCTGTATAGAAAACAAGAAGGTGGGTTCTTATTTTATTTCAATCAAGTTCTTTAAGACACCAAAATTTACACAAAAATTGGAACCTAACAAACCCAGAAGCAACTAAATTACAAAAGTTCAGCCTTACATAACAAAGTCCGCATGTCCGATCCGTCTCAAACACGACAGCAAACCGGAATAACCAGAATCACGAAGAGAAGGGAAGTCAGTCGTACAAAACACCAAGCTTCGGATCATTCTTAAACCCTACAGTTCTCTGGTAGAGGCAACACGCCGTCGAAAAAATCACCAAAGTATCCAAGTGGTTCATATACTAACCTCGAAATGATGTCCCGAAGCGTGATCGTTCCTTCCAAATTCCCGTCATCATCAACGACATACACTCGTTGGATCTTCAAGGAGTCGAGCATTTGGATCAACTCTTTGATGGTTTCATCTGTCTTGCAAGTGATCATGCCACTCAACATTGGCGATCTCGTGTCGTGTTTCTCCAAGTAGTTTTTAACTGCTAGTAGAAAGTTCTTTGCCGTGATCAATCTACGATTCACAAAACGATTGAAATATCAACGCAGAATAGTACTTTTAAAAATGATTAAATGAAATGTTGCAGTATAATTTATTCACGGACCTGTAATCATGGTAGATCTCCGGTGCAGTTAAAAGGAACTGTACGTCTCTAAGGCTTATGTTACCAATAGCTTTTTTTCCATCACCAGTGACAACAGGTACGCCTCCAACTCTCTTTTTCCTCATTAACCTAAATGCCTGAAGCACTGGTTCATCTTCATGTACCTAGCATAGAAATATAGATTGCTAACATCTCGATTCCGATGAGCTCTAAATGCAAAGAGATGAAAACCGGAAGAACATGAAGAAATCACAAAACCTAGCTAGCTCTCGTGAAAGGTAGGGACCTGGGACTATCAAGCATGATGAAAAAACCAAACTAAAGATCGAATCGGTTGAACTCCAGTCCCGGTTCAATCGATTGAACAGGGCACCTCAACTGATTTTACAGGTTCAACTAGGGTTGAACCGCCAAACAAACCGGTTCCTGGTCAATGCGATCCGATTTTAAACCTATGCTCAAGCCTTTGAGTAATGGCAATGGATAAGAAAATTACTGTAACGAGTTGATTGCGTGATATCGTAGGAAGACCAATCTCGGAAAGTTTCTTGGTTCCCCAGCTTTCGAACCATTGAAGCCCAGTACATTCCGCTAACATGTGAATCACAGCAGATTGTGTGATGATGTTATTGATATTTCCAGCACCAAGATCAACTATGGGAATACTCTTCATTTTGTACTTTGAAAGCAGTAACAGCATGGTCAAAAACGAGTTTGATTGCTGCAAAGCTAGGAACGGTGCCCAGCGGAATGATCCTGAGATATCCCGGACCTATATGGTCTCATGAGTTAACATGGATATTACAAGCAAAGGAGAAAGCGAGCAAAAGTCCGTAATGGGAATTAGAAGTACAACCTTAGTTTTCTTATAGAACTCGGAGGATGTTAGAGCCTCAAAAAAGTCTCCAGCAGTTATTGAAGCATCTTCAGAGCCTAAAGTCCTGAGCTCGGCAGAAGAGGGCATTCCGTTAGCAGAAGCTACTGCAGATTCAGCTCCGGTAGGCAAATGGTTTGTAGGTGAAGGTGGTTCTGACTGTAAAAAAGAAGGAAAATTTCACTTTCAATTTGGTAGATGAAGGGAGCAAAGCTTGGATGAAAAATATATATAGTTCATTTTAAAGAGTGAGCAGTTTAGTCCCTTTTCGTTCTATTTCGAAGCAAAGTAATCAAATTCAACGTTTTGTAAAACACAAGAAGAACAAGTTGCTTACTTTTTCTTTCATGTCATCTTAATACACAATAAGTTAGCATTTCTTTTAATGATCTTCCATTTTCACTCTTACTTATTTGCTTCAAAATTAAAAGTATAAAGACTAAAGGGACTAATTTGCTCCTAAGCCTATATAGTAAAAGGAAACGCCTGAGTCCCAACCAGGTAGTTTAACCATAAACAAAGATATATCAAATTCAATGCATTATAGTAGGCAATAAAGAGAGAAAATCACTACCAAGTTATGTTATTTGGACTTTGGTATATGTTTCTGAACACGGGTATGTTTGGAGGGCAAAATCCCCATTCTCATGTTCGAATATATATCAAGTACAGATAACTTAAGAAAAACGAAAAGTTGAAGCAACACAGGCACGAGTTTTGATATGGCACAATTTCAACATAAACATCATACTCATGAATGGATGATTACAAAAAACTAAAAAAGAAAGGTTAAATTCTATCTTATTTCTTGTTCTTCATGCTATTTTCAAAATCCATGGCAGATGAATGAGATGCTATCGAGATACTATATGATATTTCCCTTGGAAAAGAAAAGGCTTACACCAAAAAGAGATTGTAAGCGGTTTTGATTTTCAACCTAAACATCATACTCATGGATGTATAATCACAAAAACTAAGAATGAAAAGATTAAATTTTAGATGAATGAGACATAATCAAACTACCATTCAATATTGTCGTCGAAAAAAAGGGTTATAGTGAAAAGAGATCATAAGCAAACCGTATCATGGAAGCCCATGTATTAGGAGTTAGATTGCATTTTACTTCATTTACTCAAAAAATGGGCAAATTAGTCCTTATACATTAAATCAAAGAGGAAACTTGTCCTATCTATTAAAAACTCCATTCATTTATATTGTTAAAAACTGACGTAGTAGATGAAATAACCAGATTGTTACACCCAAATAGTTACACCTAATGTGCCAAGTGTAACTTATGTTCATCTGTAGAAACCAGTTTTTAATAGTAAAAATAGATATAATTTTTAATAAAATGTCCAGTTTGCTTCTTTGATCTAACTTACAGGGACTAATTTGTCAATTTTTTAATAGAAGAGGCAAAATGCAATCCGATTCTTAGTACAAGAGCTTCCATGGTACTTTTACCTTTTAACCTAAACATCATAATCACGGATGCGTGATCATAAAAACTAAGAAATAAAGATTAAAATCTACCATCTCCTTTAGCATGCTATTTTCCAATTCCATGACGGCTGAATGAGATGTTATCGAGCTACTATTCGATATTTTCCTCAATAGGAAAGAAGCTTATAGAGAAAAGAGATCGTACATTGTTTCAATTTTGGACCTAAACATCACAATCATTTATGCATGATCATAAAAACTAAGAAGTAAAGATTAAATTCTATTACATTTCTTCATTAGCATGCTATTTTCTGAATCCATGGAGGATTAATGAGATGTTATCGAGCAACTATTCGATATTTTCATCAATAGAAAAGAAGCTTATAGAGAAAAGAAACCTTAAGTGGTTTCAATTTTCAACCTAAACATCATAATCACGGATGCATGATTGTAAAAACTAAGAAATAAAGATCAAATTCTATCATATTTCTTCTTCAACATGCTAGTTTCCAAATCCATGGTGAATGAATGAGATGTTATCTAGCTTTTATTCGATATTTTCTTCACTAGAAAAGAAGCTTATCAAGAAATGAGATCGTAAGAGGTTTCAATTTTCAACCTAAACAGCATAATCACGGATGCATGATCTTAGAAGCTAAGAAACTAATATTAAATTCTATCATATTTCTTCTTCAGCATGCTATTTTCCAATTCCATGGTGGATGAATGAGATATTATCGAGCTGCTATTTGAGATTACCCTCGAGAAAATAGAAGCTTATAGAGAAAAGAGATCGTAAAGGGTTTCGATTTTGAACCTGTTGGAGAATCCATACAGCAATGCCTGCAAACTCTACAATGCCAAGATATCTATCAATCCAACTTGCATCCTCCTCAGGTGCATCAACATTGACAACTGGTGCACTAAGAATCTTGTTTTGGGCAAGTATTTGAACAGCCTCGGCCAAACTCGCATCCGATTTTATCTCGATCCCTGAAACATAATTTCAATTCTTTTAACCAAGAAGAAACTAAACTTAAAAGCATCGACAGCATTATCAAATTAACACCATTATACATTAAATTTTGATTTGATTCAGTTTTCACAAATCATTGACAAAATTATCGAATTAGCACCATTTTACATTCATATATTACATACACAAACAATTATATTAATCTAATATAAATATTATTATTCATTTCTTTAAATATGTGCGGTTGAATCAAACTTAAAATTTCATATATACGTCAATGTATATAATTGCCATTATATCAAAGTTCGTGTATTAATTATATATAAATTTGATAGTTATCCATTTTAAAAAAGATTAAGACAATGGTAACCCAAGAAAGAATTACCTCCTACAATTCCAAGAACTTGTCATCTTATATTATGTTGTTCAAACTTTTTCTTTTTCATTTTTCAAGTAATGGTGCCTCGCACATTCTGGGCAGGAGTGCATATATGATCGAAAGACCCTCCAAATATACGATAATCATCAATTCAGCACCATAGCTCATACAAATTGGTGATACAATTGAAAAAAAAATTGAGTTTAAAAGGGAAATTATTGAAATTAAAGCTAAATGCTAGTTTTTAACAACATTGATTTAACTAGGGTGAGTCCGATTTGAAAACATGGAATTTTTTAAATTTCGAATTGATTGAATCGTATAAATAAGTAATTAATCAAGTTGAATTTTACTAAATACCCCCTTGGGTCCCTAAAGGTTTCAAAAATGAGCAAATGTATCCTTTCCTAAAAAATTGCAAAAAGGAATTCAAATTATTTATAATTCTTATTCCAAATCACACCCACACTCCAGAAAAAAAAAAAACCCAGAATTCTTGATGATTCTAAGAAATCAAACATAAGCCAAATCAAAGAGAGCAAGATTAAAACCTTGAGGAGTATGAGGGAAAGCAGAGACAGGGATGTTTTCAAAGCAAGCGTTAAGTTTCTGCGTAGGATTAAGCTTTGATTCTTGAACATCCCATAGATCTTCCACTTGCATCCCAATGCTAGTCTCTCTTTCCAGTTGCAAATTCGCCATTGTTTTTTTCGCCCCAAAAACTCAAAAATTCAAAAACCAAAAGAATAAATGGAAATTGATCATTCAACAGTTAAGACGTAAATGGAAGGTTGTGGGAGATATTGGGGGCTGGGGGTATGTATATGAGAATCATAAGTCAAAATTTCGATTTCTTTGGAAGGTACCGTTGGCTGTCCCTTGTCTGGGTTTTATTATTTAAAGGGAAAAATGAAAGTGAAAAATGAAAAGGTGGTTTATCCGGTTTTTAATGGCGGCCACTCTAATGTGAGCCGGAGAGTGCTTCGCGCGCGCCTGGTTTTGACGCTATTTATTGTATTTTATTTTGGAAAGAATTATTCTTTTATGGCCAGATTATTCACCTGACTCTGAATATTGGTTCGAATTTTGTGAGGGTTTTGATAAAATTATTAAGCTCAAAATAAATTTAAATAAAAATATTCAATCCTTTTAAAATATGATATGAATTCAAATGTGAATATTTAATATTTAAGTCTAACTCAATCCAATTTATATTTTAAAGTTTATAATATTATATTATATAATTTTTTATATATTATGTTATTTATAATATATAAAAATTAAATTTATAATAATACATTTTTTTAGATTTCTGGCAAATTCTTTAATTTGGCTCATTTAAAACTTTAAAATGTGATTAATAGAATATTATTGTTTTAAAAAGATTTCTCATGTTAACAATATTACTTTATTCATAAGTGAAATTAGGATGATTCATGCTTTGAGAAGAGCATGGAAGAAAGAGATTTTGATAATTTTAATGATACATGTTTAGTTTTAGATGATGAAGAACTTTATTAGAGACCAACAAATGATGATAATAAATATATGTTAAATGTTAAAGAGGGAATAGCCAATGCTGAAGCAATTAGATAAAATGACATATGATAGTTTATTTTTCTTGTTGTTTTTATTAGTAATTATATTATCAACTATTTTATTAGCTAATATACGATGAATTCATTTCAATTTTTATTACTATTTTGCAGTGATAATTTTTATAATAGTTAATATTTTTTAAAATATAATAGTTAGTATTTGGTAGACTAGCAGATATTTTTTTTATTTCACAAACAACCTTAAAAATACTATGTTTTGCTTTTTTTAATATTATTTTTAAATATTTTATTATACTTCTACATAACACTAGTTAATCCTCTAACTCTGCTCGTGGAGTTAAAAAAAAACTCTATTGACAAATAGAGTTGTTCATTGGTCGAGTTGAACTTGATCTAGACAAATAATTTTTTAACATTCTCTGTTTTAACCCTTCTAAAATATCAATCTAATGTATTATCTGAGCCCAACCCTATTTAAATATGGATAATTTGGGCTTGTTCCAGCCCCACCAATAAGTTTTTTTTAAAAGAAATTTTAAAATGTACAAAATGTTCCAAGCCATTCAAATGTTTTTACCAAGTTAAAAGTTTAAATAACACTTACAGCAAAAACTTTGATGCTTAGTTGAGGAAATTGACAGTAAAGTCAACTAAAATTTGAGATTGTCGATAAAAAGAAGAGTAAAATTTTATAGTTTTAGTTCAGTTTTTTACCCCTTTTTACTAATAACTAAATAAATTTAACTTTGAAATCAGAAGGAATAAAAGTAAGGACATTTTGACTTAATTTGGGAAATTTTCTTTTTGATTTATATCTAAAGAAGTGCTTCCGAATTTGAAGGATTGTGATTTTAAAGGCCATCATTATGTATTATTTAACCGATTCAGATTACAATTTTCTTATTATTGATTCTGTATTTTGATTTGTTTTATCAAGATGAACCTGGCAAACGCAATCATGACAAAAGGACAAGCAAACTGAGAGTTATTTGAGTTTGGGTTGGGTCTTGGGTTTTGTTTAGGATGGGTTCCGACTTTAGATTTAAAATATTTGGGTTGGGCTAGTTTTTATATATTAATTATTTATAAATGTAATTTTTATAATATAATTTATATGTAATCAGGCCTTGAGTTTCAAAAATTTTGTGGACTTCCAAGTTAATTTTCTGAGTTTTATCTACTTATTTAAACCTTCTCATATTTCAAGTGAACCATCAAATCAAACTTAGATGCATAGCTTAACCCTGGACAACTCTATTAGTCGTACACTAAATATTATTCCAAAATATAAATTATAAAACTGTATAATTACAATTTATACTACCAAATATGATATAGAGAATTACAATATAATTACACCCTTTAACTAAACATGTCTAGAGAATTGTAACTCTTTGTAATTGCAAGAAAGTATAATTATTTTATTCTGTATTATTTGAACAGATCCATAACGTTAGAAAAAAAATTTCCTTGCAAAGCAAAATTTTCCAGCAATAAGGAGGTATCTTCTTCCAAAGACTCCAAAAACTTGTAAAAAGAAAAGAAAAAAACATATATGTGTTGGGGATATATATATATATATATATACACATGCATGCATAACACAATCACATTAACATTGTCAGTACCAAATGAGTTTTAAGTAACATTGTCAATACCCAATGCCATTACCATGGTCAATATGTAAGGCAAGCTATACGTTAAAAAATTAAAAGTTGAACATATTCGTGTCGATTATATACCTATATTTGACAATCGCACTCATAATTTAAGTAAAATAGTTCGACTCCGATCCAAGTAATATAGTCCATATGTAAAAGTCAAAGTTAAGAAGAGTTTATTTCACTAGCTGAAGAGTTTAAATCTCTTGCAAAAGCAATCAAAGTCTTGAGGAGCAAACCAATCTTCCTTCATCTGTAGTTTACCACGAAAAGTGTTATACGTATATATTATATCCAATGTAATACAGAATTTCCCAGAAAAATGAAACATTGACAATTTAAAGGGAAAAAAATCCACTAATGGCATGGTGCCTAGAGATGTTAACTGCATAGAATCCACCCGGGTTAGAGTCTTCAGGGGAGCAGTTGGAAAGCCCATTTTAAAGGCAGCTCTTTAGTGGACATGGTGTGTGTATGTCCCTAGAGGTGTAATAACCCTAGCAAAACTCGAATATTGCCAAAATCGAGCTTGACTTAAAATTGAGAGCTTGATACTCAACTTAAGCTCGATTGAACATTTGTTTTTAAATTCGAGCTCGATTAAGCTTGTTTACCTATTTTTGTACTCAAATCTGGTTCAATAATTAAGCTTAAGGTTAATAATATATATTAAGGCCAGTAACGTAAATTATTAATATAAAAATATGAAAAGCTCGATAAGGCTCGCAAACCGTTTGAGTCAAGTATTACTAAGCTCAAATTCGACTCTATCAATAGCTCGAGCTACTTGAGTTCGGCTCGACCAATAGCTAGAGCTCGACTTGATAATTATCTAATCAAGTTCGAATATTTTTCAAGTAGAACTTGTGTAGCTTGTGAGCACCGCTGTCTCATTTACACCCCTATATGTCCCTACCGTGTGTGTAAGTACTAACCCTCTAATTACAGAGTACCAAAAATGAAAAAAAGAACTTACAAAGTAAGGATATCCACCAGTGATACTGAAGTTTTTAGGAGCACTTTCCATAAACAAACTTATGAAATAAAGAACAAACCTACCACAATCTTCACCATTTTTCTGTTGGGGAACCTGATTGTTTTCATTTGCTTCAGCCACAAAAAGCCAATAAAAAGTGGGAAAAATGAAAAAAAAATGATTTCAAGACATCAAAGAATCATCACCTTTGGTATCAATAGTGGAATTTTCGATATTGCCTGTTTTGTTACAGGCCTCTTCTCAGCTTCATATACATCTAGAAGAAACCTGGAATTAAAACCAAGAAAGTAGCAATGAAATAGATATGCAACAAAAAAAAATATGGATTCCGACACAAGTTGCAGACTCATACTTTCTAATAGTAGGTTCGAGCCGTCTTGGGCCACTCATTTGCATTGAATCAAGCAATAACATACAAGTTGTTTGAGTTTTAGATTGCAAAGGTTTATCAAAGTTGCAGAATATCAATAGATTCCAGTGTCTCCTACAAAGTATCACAAATTCATATAAACCAAAGAGGGGGTACCTTGAAAATTGCATAATACCAATATGTTTAGCAGTCGGGAAAACGATACTCACCAGTGCAATATCGGAACGAAAACATACTTCTTGGTGAAAATATGTTTCCTACTGATCCATACCAACACTTTTTCTTTAAACAATTCATCCATGTACCATGAAAACCACAAGCAATCGAGGTAAGTAAAAGAAGCCCTCTGATTATCCGGGAAGATCTTCCATATTTTCCTAAAAACAATGCATGAACTCAAGATTATGAAGAGGGAAAAAAAAATGAGAGGGACAGGAGATTCAAATAAGAAGGGCATACTCAAAGCAATCTGAAAACTGTTTGCTATTTAACATCCCTTGTTGCCTGGTGTTTCTGGCGTTAACTCTCCTCTTATTACGTAAGAAACGACCTAGCAAACATCGATGAATCAACTTAAATATACAATATTTTTTCCACTTCACAAGTTGTTTTCAAATTTATGTTGTTCCGACTCTTCATTTTTACGAAGTATTTGTGTCCTATACCCATGTCTGGCACAGTTACAAACTTGAGTATAGGGACATTGCTCTCCAAATACATAAAATAAAGTAAAATAACTTAAAGATACTCAAGTCAGATGTCCATATATCCAAAACTCAAATTAGAGTCCGAACAACATAACTTCAAGGACGAGCTAATGCTCAAAGTAGATTATAATATCAAAGTTCCAACAACTACATCTATACTATAATAAAAGAACTAAATGAATTGGTGTCAGAAGTCAATTATATACATCAATTTAGTTAAATGCTTAAATTTTCTAAATTAAAATCACAATTACAAAATCTTGAGAGGGTATTTCGGTATTTTAATTTCAATAAATAAAAATTTATATCAAATACTTATAACACTAAAGAAACTTAAGCATAGTTTTCTTTAAAATACTTGCATGTCCAACACATTCACTCAAGTAACTCCAAACATAAGAAAAACTTACAAAACTAGAGAAACTTAAGAATAATCCATATCAAATGCTCATATAAATTATTAAATAAATACATAATGGGACACACATTATCTAAATGATTAATAATAAAAGTCCAAATAAAAACTATTTAAATATAAAATTTGATCAGAGAAATTTTTTATCTAAAAATACTTAAACATCCTCCAACTTATTTAGCTCTTACTATAATTTTATAAGGGTTTTAAATAAATTAACTTTAGCTAATGTAGGTTTAATAAAATGAATAACTATAAATGGTTAAAATATATTATTAGTCTCTGTAGTTTTATAGATTTGAAATTTAATCCTCCTAATTTAAAAGTTCAAAAATCAATCCTCCCACGTTTTCAATTAAAAATCCTTGTCTAATCATTATCATTGACATTTTCTATCAAAATTTGTCAATTTAATATAATTATTTTTTGCCAATTATATGTCACATAATATGCTGACAGCCTAACCCATGTGCCAAGTTGGTAAATTTTAACAAAAATACTAACAATGATTTAATTAAAAATTTTAAATTAGAAAAAAGTAAAAGATTTAATTTTTTTAACTTAAAAATATAGAGACTATATAGTAAATTTTATCAAATTAAAAAAAATTAACAGCATACTGTAACCAATATAAATTAATTAAAGCATAATAATAAATTTAACCCTAACATCTACTCATTTTGTTACTTTGGCCCTTAACCTTCAAATTTTGGTAAAATGCTTCCCATTGGACAAAAAAAAACTGGTTAAAACTTTAATGTATCAAGTTGGTCGTCAATCCATTTATAATTCGTAAAAATTCAACGAATTCCAAAAAAGTTCACAAAAATATTTTAAAAAGTTATTCATATTAATAGTGAAGTATACATAAAATTGCATGCAAGCAATCACCTCAATGCTATTCAATTTTAATATTTCAATTAGTTTTTCTTTATTAAAGCCGAAGTGACAAATAGCTAAATATTAGGGCTAATTTTGTTTTTATACAATTAATTAATAAACCCCTAAAACTAACAAGTTACCATAGTATTCAAATGCAATACCACAGATCTACACTACTAAACAACTGACGCCTGACGGAACCTGATCGCATAAACCATTTTCATATAATTACACAAATCGATGAAAGACCCATTAGAAGAAGTAATAAAAAAAAAAAACGAAACAAGGTAGTGGATGCTTATAGCTTCTAAGCTGAGGAGATACGGGGAAGAAAAGAGTAAATGAAAAATATTTACATTACCTGAAGCTGAAACAGTGGAATGAGTTACCATACAGGAAGTTCCTTCTTCATCTTCGCCTATAAATTGTATTTCAAGTTGCTTTCTCTTCGCCATTTCCGGCAACAAGTGAAATCCCGCATTAATTAAGGATCGAATTTTTGAAAGGGAGGAAATGAAGGCACTTCTGGGATTTTCATAAATAGAGTCAGCTATAGAATTAGTAGCTTTCTACGTAAGGGTCGGGTCGGATCAAATTGGGTTTGGATCGGGAGTTATGAAATAAATTAAGTAAAAATAGTATTTTTGAAAATTTTGCTGTGGTTTAATCATTTCTATTAAAAATATATTTTGAAATGATAAAATGTGAATTTAAAACATGATGACGTAGAAGATAAGATTTAATAGAGGATAAAATGTAATTTTATTAAAATGCTATTTTTCAAAAGGTAAAAGTTTAATATTTTGACTTTTGTCTTGATTTAAAATTATGTAATATTGTTACATCGATAGACACATTAAATTTATACTGAAACTAATACGTACTTATACTAACCTATTTCGTAAGGAAGGAATTTTTATAAATACATTCAACTTTGTGTTAGTAGCATCTATAGAAGAGTCGGCTGGAGTTAAGTTGGGTTCAAATCAAAAGGGTAAGTGAAAAGTCCGTTAATTAAGTAAATTAAATTCAGTTGAATTGATTTAGAGTAAATTAACTAGTAAGATTGAAAAGTATTTTTGAAAAGTGAGGTAGAAAAATACTTTTTAAAATATTTTATAGTGTTTATCGTTGTTGTTATATCCCTTCGACTTAAGACACGTGGTACAACAAGCTACTTGAGAAACACTCACGAAGACCACTCTATCCATCGATGGCGTCAATTCTAGCATATTAAGCATTTCAATATAATAGAACAATCAATCAATCAAATATAGACATCAATTTAAGCTAACAAACAACTAAACAATCAATCATCCAACAAATTTAGCACATATTCAAACTCAAATCCCAAACAGACATTTTATCAAACATATTGTAGGCATAAAATGAAAGCAAAGGGTTTAAGAAAATGTTCACTCAATTGATGAAGTTCCATTGAAGTCCAAGAGTTTGTTCATCGTTGTTTACAAAATCTTTAACATTAATGATAAAAATAAACACAAAACTAAAATCTAACCTAAAAAAAGAAAAAGAGAAAACCTAAACTAAAAATGAAATGAAAAGAAAAGAAACTCTAAGCCTAATAACCTAAAACTAAAGAAAAAGATTATAGAAACAAAAGTGAAAGCTCGCTTTTTTATTTTAGCTAAAAGTGGCTTTAAATAGATGATTTCAGTCTTAACTTTTGAGCCAAAATTCTCTTAGGTGCCTAATTTTTATTTGTGTAGTCGTTGGACAAAAACTACTCATACAAACATTTTTTGTTGCGTTAGCCTTGGGTATCGCGATATTTGAGTTTAGGTATCGCGATATCAAATTCTGTAACACCACACACCCGTACCCCACACCGGGACAGAATACAAGATGTTACCTAACTTGCACACATACATTCACACGTTTTCGAGTCACCAAAATTAGGTCAAATTTAAAATTTTTTTGATATTTATCAAGAACTTCATAACAAAGGCATAGAGGCTCCAAACGCTTATTCAAAACCATTCGGGAATGATTCGGATCTTCCCACAAACTCTGAGAAATATTACTAGACACAGGGGCACACGTCCGTGTCCTCCCCCCGTGTGGAATAAATTTTAAATTCACACCTACAGGGGTTTTCGCACGGCCTGATGCATGCATGTGTCCTTCACACGGCCTTGACACGCCCGTGTTCTAGCCCGTGTGCAAAAACCTGAACATTCTGTTTCTGACGTCAGCAATTCTTAAGGGTCACACGGCCAAGGCACACGCCCATGTGCTTGGCTGTGCCCTTCACACGGCTGAGACACACGGTCATGTCTCTGCCCGTGTGTTTACTACCATACATATTGGCTTGCAAATTTTACGTGCATGGGACACACGACCGGATCACACGCCCATGTGGTGTACCATGTGTCACACACGGCCTAGACACACGCTCTTGTATCTACCCGTATGGACAAAATGAGGCTATTTACCAAACCTCTTTTCCACCCTTACATACATAACCTGCATAAAATCAATCTATACCAATATAAGGTCACATCACATAGCCAATATAGCCGCAACGGACAACATTTCATGTAATATCCCCTACCCGTATTCATTGCCGGAATAGGGTACGAGGTATTACCGGAGTTTACGAATTAAATTTTTTTTAGGAAAACTCAATATAATCCCTTTACAGATATCTAACCTTCCCTGCAATATTATATCGAGACCAATCCAAATCAACCAATCCAATTCAACATATTTTCAAGATAGATTCATGCATTTTTATAAGATAACCTCATCACGTAACAAAACCAATATTTGTTAACCATACCATTGGCTGACCTTACATCCATTTCATAGAATCATTTACTTTATTAGCTTATACATGCCATTAATTTCCAAAATAAAGTTTCTTTATATACCGAAGTCCTGAGGTTGATAGTGTGATATATCTCCGACCAAATCCGACCTCCGAGCTCTTAACACTACAAAACAGAGGAAAAAAAAATGGGGTAAGCACTTTGTGCTTAGTAAGCTCATGTAACAAGAATTGTACTTACCTAATATTTTCAATACAATACAATAAATATTCCTATATCCATTCAATGCATTATTACCCTAATATGCACAAACTCAACATTCAAGTTAGTACAATAATTTCCATGTACCAATATTATATACCATGATTTTCATTCCCTTATTATTTTCCATATTTATCTCGTTGAATTTATCGGAATTTCGATGGATTTTCAGAGGTACACTTTTAGTGTACAATTCCGGGTCCGTCAATTCATATTCATGTGCGCCCATTTCCATTTCAGAGAGCACACTCCCGCGAACCTCATCCTTACAGCGGGATTACCAGTCCAGGCTAAATCCCCTGCAACGACAATTACTCTAATTAACTTGGATTTGAATTACCAGTCCAGGCTAAATTCAGACCCTAATTCGGATTACCCGTCCGGGCTAAATCCATTTTACACATATTCTTCGGGAGGGCTATATCAGGATAGGATCACCCGTCCGGGCTAGATCCTTTTTACCGTTAATTCCTTTTCAGAGATCCATCAAATTTTCCTTTCATTCAAACGGGATTTCTTCCCATTTTATCAAATATATCAATGTTTCATTAATTTTCATACAATGAACATTCAAATCATATTCACATCAATAACATACAACTCAAGCAATTTAAGAATATAATTCAAGTTACACGAACTTACCTTGTACTTGTTTGTAAAAAAAATCTACTAATCCCGAATTTTTTCCTTTCCTCGATCTAGCTTCGTATTTGAATCTTCTGGATCTAAATAAATAAATTTAATTATCAATTTATACATTTCATGTTCATATGCAACATTCTCTATAATTCAACTATTATTTATAGTTCATTCAAAGCTGTCTACTTGAGTCATAGTCACTAAATTATTTTTATCTTGAGCTACAGAACTCCAAATTAGGATCCGATAATTTTCTCTGAAACTAGATTCACATATATTCTTACCATAAAATTTTCACAATTTTTGGTTAAGCCAATCAGTACAGTTTATTCTTTAAATTCACCCCTGTTCTGCTGTTGACAGTTCTGACCCTTCTTCACTAAAAATTAGTTATCTCTTCATACAGAATTCAAATGATGTTCTCGTTTATTTCTATTAAAAACAGACTCATTAAGGATTCTATACATATAAATTTAAGCCACTAATTGTTTTTCTTCAACTTTTTATGATTTTCAAAGTCAGAACAGGGGAACCCGAATTCATTCTGACATTGTCTCACAAAATTCATTATATCTCAAAATTTACAAATCCATTGCTTACACTATTTCTTATATGAGAAACTAGACTCAATAAGCTTTAATTCCATATTTTGGTCATCTTCTAATTCGATTTCTACAATTTATGGTGATTTTTTCAAAGTTAGTCTACTGCTGCTGTCCAAACTATTTTTGTACAAGCTGTTTATTATCATTTTTCCCCTAAACTTTTAATAAATGATAATTTCGTCCCTACTCAATAGAGGTGTGCATGGGCCGGGCGGCCCGACCCGAAATCCCGCCCGAAAAATGGGAGGGTTTGGGTAAAAATATAGGCCCGAAAAACGGGCTTGGACAAAAAACGAGGCCTGTTTAGAAAACGGGCCGAGCCTCGGGTAAGTTTTTTGGCGGGACCTATTTTACCAAACCCGATTTTAATATTAAATTATTTTAAATTTTTTTATTTTTAATTTTAAATAACTTTAGTACTTTTACTTTACTTTTTTGTTGTTTTGATGTTATTTTGATATTGTAAAACTTTTGTTATTAATATAATTTAATTCTTAATTTAGTTTTAATTTGTTTCAATTTTTCAATTTTAATATAATTACTTTTTATTATTTTTTAATTTATTATTATTTTAATAATTATTTTAGTCCCATTATTTATTTATTTTTGTTTTAATATTTGTTTTTATGTTTTAAATGTATTTGATTTATTATATTTTAAAGTTTTTATTTAATAAAAAAGCAAAAAAAAATTAATATGACCGGCCAGGCGGGCCGGGCTCAGACCTACCATTTTTTCTCGGGCTAGGCTTGGACAAATTTTCAGGCCCATATTTGGGCGGGCGGCCCGGCCTTGAAAACTGGTGAATTTTTTATGGGGTACCTACCATGCACACCTCTACTACTCAATTAGCCTCTCAATTGAGATGATTTTTCTCAATTAACATTTTATTCTATCACCTTAAACTAGTTTACAACCTTTAGGAATCATAATTTCAACAATAGACTTTAATTCCAAGCATTTTCACAATTAGGTCCTAAAAATCAATTTCTATTGAAATTACCTGATAAAATCATCTCATAAACAAATTAAAGCTTTAATTTCATTCTATTTCATCATAAACTTACAGAAATCAACCATGGTGACTTTCAATTTCATCTATGAAATCAAAAACTAATGAATTTAATAGTAGGACCTAGTTGTAAAAGTATTAGAAACACAAAAATTACAAGAAAAAGGCAAGGATTAACTCACTTGGTACAAAAATTATGAAATACCAGCTTAGAGAACCCTCCTATGGAATTTTTAGCTGCTGGAATTGAAGAGATATGAAGAGAAATCTAGATATTTCCTATTTAGTCCTAGCTTTCTTTAGTTAATTTTGCAATATTCTAATTTTACCCTTATTTTATTAATTTTTCTGCTGATTTCATACCCTTGACGTCCAGCCCAAATAACGTTTGGGTCTAATTTCCTTTTAAATCCTTTCTCATTATACTCTTAAGCTATTTAATCATTCTAGCAACTTTTACACCTATTACAATTTAGTCCTTTTCATTTAATTGACTACCCAAACATTAAAATTTCCTAACGAAATTTTAATACCATATTAATAACATTTCATAAATATTTATAAAGTTATTTTCGACTCGGTTTTACGAGATAGAAGTCTCGATACCTTGTTTTTACCCAATTTCTTCAATAATTTCTTTTTCTAACTAACCACTAAATCGGTAAATTTTTTCTATCAATATTTTCATACGATTTTCCTATCATATCAATTTTCATGCAAAAATATTGAAATAAATTTCTCTTTAAATCGGATTTGTGGTTACGAAACCACTTTTGCGATAACTTTGAATTTAGGCCATTACATTTCATTTGTGCAATTTACTCATCAATGAAAATATCATCTTCGATTTATAAATATCAAAATGAGTATTGACCATTATCTAATGCCTTATACAAAATTAAAGGTATTTATCCCAAGCCAACACATTTGGTTATTTCTCAACGACACCAAAACATTAAGGGCATGTTTGGTTGGATGTAATGGCTATGCCATTACATGCCTATTACCACCCTATTCTATAGCCCCACATAAACCAACGTTTGGTTCAATGGAATACCCTATTACGGAGATATTCCATTCCAGGCTTAAACAGAGATTTTTAGGGATTTCTATTCCCTTCCCCCATCACCGTTTAGCTAATCGTTGCTTCAGGAATCCTATTTTGCCCTTACTAAAACTTCACATCAAAAACACTCTCAATCGACAGCCATTTCACGTACCCTTCAACTCCGGCATTCCTTCCCCTCATCCAAGGTCAGGTAAATATTTTTGCTTCTGCTTCCTTCATATCATCTTCATTTTTGCCTTTTCATTTTTTTTATGATTAAACGAGTTTCTTCCTTACTGATTCATCGAAAGAAACAATGGCAGAACCTTGTAGAGTATCTCAACGATCTCACTCAAATCGGTAAAAAAATCAGCGTTTCGAAGCCCAGGCAAGTCCCTTCATTCTTTTCCATTTCTGGATTATCTGTTGTGTGAACATGATGATTCTGATCTGTTGGCTTCTTTTTTTTTTCTGTATCATAATCTCTATATGGCTTGGCATACATAAATCGATTTTGATTCTGCCATGAGATTAAGTTATTTCAATTATAGATGCATATTTCTGCCGATTTTTGTGCCTTTTTCCCTCTCTTCTATACTGCATGTGAAGTCTACATTTTGATTCTGCCATGAGTCGATTACCAAGTTTTGATAAGAAAGCATATTATTGGTAGAAGATATGCAATTATGCATTACGATTAACCTGCCAAGAAGTTGAGAACCTAAAAAAAAGATTTTTTTGTTAGTGTTTATAATGATTAATATTATTGGAAGATTCTTAAGCCTCCATAATCCATATAATCTTCTTGTACCGTATGAAACATTGATATAGCTTATTGCTACAAAAACATTGATATAGATCTTTTTGGTTTGGTAAAATTGCTTATTTAAGTTTTTACATATTGATAAAATTTAATTAATGAAAGATTAAATTTTTGTTTTGGCTCCCAAAATTATTTAGTTCAATTTGTCCCTTCACTATAAAATTTGTGGCTTTGCCCTTGAATTATGTTAGAGGAAAATAGGGGACAAATTGAACATGGAGAGTGTTGTTTGGAAATTTCCAAAACTGGGAAATAAAGCATGGACAAATTTCTCACCTTTACTGGTGGAATGAGATTTATTCAAAATGAATATATGTATGTACTTTACAGTCATACAGACAATTAGTCTGTTGTAGACTCCATCAACCCCAATAATGGAGAAGTGACAGCGTGTGTTCCGCGTAATAGTGGGGGTGAATTTGTGGGAAATCTGAGTCATGGAAAAGTTCTATCCTTAAGACTACACCCACCCTATTATGGAGTCTGTGTAAGCCATTGGAAATGTGATGTGGATTTAGTTTGGATGCATCCATGGCAGGGAAACACACATGCCATTTTTGTAACAAACTATTTTGCTCCACATAAGTTTGAATATAAATATCACCCATCATTTTCTTTTCGCTTAAGTTATGTTCCATAACCAATCTGGTTAAAATATTTTGGTAAGTGTTGCTACAAAAACTTAAAATTTGAACTTATTATTTTATATTTGGAGTGGTAGAATGATTCATATTCAGTTATTATTAAAAAAAATTCTTGTCCATTTCTGGATTGCCTGATTGGTTCCTCTTTCTCTTAACTGGTTGATCGCATTGGCTTTATGCTTACGGTATACACTCATCCTAATAACATTCACTCTTTGCATCACTTAATTGATTCATCATTATAGAATATATTAACATTCTTTTTCCTTTTCTGTTAATTCATCATTTTCATAACGATATCAAGGTTAAAGGTTACTCCATCTCATACAAGTTTATTGCTTTTGATTTACTAGCTTTTAGTTACCGACATGTGATATATAGGATCTTATTATGGACTCAGAAAGTTGTCCATCGTCTGTTTTTTTTGAATATGTTGTCTACACATTGTCCTCTTTAAACACAAATCGCTATCATGGTAAGCTTGCATGTTAAACAAAATGCTTGACGTAGACAGCCTACTCAAAATTCTAGTATTTGTGCTTTCGTATGTATCCCAACTCTTAGAAGAGGAGCGCAAGTCCGGATCATGCATTTCAAGCCTGTTCAGTTCACTTTTCTTTTTAGCAGCGTTAGTAATCGCGATTCACAACATAGTAAGTTTACTGACTTGGTTGTGAGCGTGATGTAGAAGTTAACCATTGGTATCTGCAATGCAGCCACATGGTTTCTTTAACTGCTCCCCGGCGGTCGATGTTCCTCTTAGCATGACTATTTATACTTATATGGTGTTATCATGTTCTCTTTTTTTGGGGATTGTCTTTAAGTTGATGGAATTGACTATTTTTGCCTTGAATTTTCTAGGGAAAATCATTAGGGGAAAGTTTGTTCTTTTTAGGGTACATTATTATACTGAATTCATATTCATCTTATACTGAATTTTCTAGGGAAAATCATTATACTGAATTAATTTAATGAACAACTTAACTTTGTTATATTATTAGGGTCATTAATAAAAGCGGAAGAAACAACCTTCAAACAAGTGGTGAAATGAGAGTGAAGTCTGTACAAACTTTGGTGTCTTGATTCTTACACTTACAAAGTTACTTTGAGATTTTGAGATTGGTCAATTGTTTTATTCTTTTTAAAACAAGTAAAAATGAGAGGAAATGAATGGTAAAAATATTATAAAAGATGTTATATTAATAATCGGATTGTATTTTATTTTTATTTAAAAAATAAATAAATTAATTTTGCATGTTAGATTAAATTGTAAATTAATCATTTTATCAAAAATTTTATTATTTTTACGATTAAAACTGATACATGTATGTCAACATAAGTTTATTTTCTACTAAATCTCATTAAAAAATTAAACTATTATTTATTATCATATTAAAAATTAAATATAATATGTTTATATAATTTCTATAATTAAACCTATGAGAAAGGGTAATATATTTGTATTGGTATTTGAATGGTCACATGGCTGAAATTATAAGTGAGGAGATAAAGGCTTTTTTTAAAGAATAATAAATATTTACAATGCTTGTCAGCTCAATATGAACTGTTGAATAAAACACTTTATAGGAATTGAAGATCTTGAACTGCGAAATAAAACAATCTATATGATTGATGGTATGTTGAGAATTTTGTATTCGAACATTTACTAATATACTTTGTAAAAGCTTCATATTATACTTTCTTATTGAGATAATCTTTGACTTTGACCTTTCTTACCAATATGTGTAGACTATATTTACTTTTCTTACAATTGTACATTTTCAAGGATTACATCCTTTCATGTCTCAATTTTAGGTAAAGAAAATAAAGTTATATATTTTAGTATAATCTCAATTTTAGTCTTCAGCGGTACATCTTATTAAAAATAAAAATAACCCCCGAAGTTCTTATAGCAAATCAATTATCACAAAGTTGAGACTAATACTACTTTGTTAAACCACATTAAATTAAATTGTAACGTTAAGTTGGAATCTAGTTTATGGATGAATACAAATTAATCAACCCATCAAATAATAGTAATGATTTTAAAAATCAAAGTTTGAAATTATGTAATTTGGATGTTGATGTATTTCAAGATTAGATGTTCATTATTAATTTCTCTTTTAATGTTCAAGATATTATTATTTGCTAAACAAAGAGTTGATTTTGTTGAATGAAATTTGACAAATATGTATTGTTCATTTTTCTTTGACAGTGCGTTATTACTTCCTTTTCTTATTTGGCTTGCTTGATTGCTTCCTCTACTCACAGTTGAGCTTCTTGTACTCACTAAACTACTATAAGTTCTTTAATCAATTAAATTCTTTGATTTTTTTTTTACTTTTATTGAAATTAGTATTGAAGAAATGTGACCTTTTTACTATGATTTGAAGATATGTAACACTTTAATATCTTGCAGTAATGGCTCGTCTGCCTTTAATAGTACAAAGTGTAAGGCGTAAAAGAATTGGTCTTGCAGTGACAATATGGTTGCAAATGTGTACAGTTGCAAGTTGGTTCTTACTTACATTGGGTGCCATCCATAGCTTATATACTTATAGACCAATGATTAGATCCTATATTTTAGATTTTTATGCAAAACGAGATTATGTGAAAAGACTTGTATATGCTAGTGAAGAGACCTGTTTTGAACAAGTTAGGATGAATAGAACTACCTTTTTTAAACTATGTGAGATGTTACAAACTTTAGGGGGATTGAAGTCATCAAGGAACATGCTTATTGATGAGCAATTGGCAATGTTTCTACATATCATTTCTCATCATCTTAAAAATCGAGTTATCAAGCATCACTTTAATAGGTCTGGGGAAACCATTAGCAAATCATTTCACAATGTTTTAAATGCTATCATACGCTTACAAGATGTGCTATTTAAAAAGCCAGAGCCAATTACAGCTAATTCTACAGACCCAAGGTGGAAATGGTTCAAGGTATTGGAGTGAGTTCTATATATAGCTCGTACATAATTTAGTTGAGTTAGATTTAAATATAGTATCCTAACTCGAGGTTTTATACATGTGATGTAGAATTGTTTAGGTGCTTTAGATGGAACCCACATCAAGATTAGGGTTCCAATAGTTGATAAACCTAGATATCGAACGCGAAAAGGTGACATAGCAACAAATATGTTAGGTGTTTGTACACCTGATATGCATTTTGTTTATGCTCTTCCTGGTTGGGAAGGTTCTATTGCTGATGGAAGGGTTCTTCGATATGCCATTAGTAGGAGACATGGATTAAAAGTTCCTCATGGTAAAGTGCAAAATTAGAGGACTTTGAATAAATCTTTAAGATCATACTTTTTTGGGAAATTAATCATGACAAATAGTTTTTTTTATAGGTTGTTATTATCTAGTTGATGCTGGATACACAAATTGTGAGGGATTTCTTGCACCTTTTAGAGGACAAAGATATCATTTAAATGAGTGGCGTCAGGGTTACCAGCCAAGTTCTCCAGAAGAATTTTTCAATATGAAATATGCTTCAGCGCGTAATGTTATTGAAAGATGCTTTGGGTTATTAAAACTTAGATGGGGAATACTTAGGAGTCCATCGTTTTATCCTGTGAGGGTGCACAATAGAATCATTATTGCCTGTTGTTTGCTCCATAATTTTATTCGAACCTATATATGAGTCTTGATCCTATTGAAGCAGAGTTGGGAGAAGGATTACCTAGTAATGTGATAGATGATGATGATTCGAATATCGTAAATATTCATCCATCAGATGCATGGGCTACTTGAAGGATGGAACTAGCCAACCAAATGTTCGATGAATGGCAAGCATCTACAAATTAGTTAGGTTTAGGGTAAAAGTAGTAAACATTAATTTGTTTATGTTATTTCATGAATCTAGTTTATGAAACTTTGGTGGTGTTTGAATTATTTTTTTGTATTGTACTAGACTTGTTGAATTATAAATTATTTTGTATTGATTCATCATGTGTTATAATTTTATAAAGTGTTCACTTTTTGATTCATAATATTGAACTTATGTTTAATTTTTTTTCCTTAAGATAATTATGTCAGGTTTTTCACAAGTAAGTGTTTCTTCCCAAAATTCTTGAGGAACCAAAAGGAAATGGCTTCCAGAAGAAGATGCTGCGTTGGTTGCCTGTATGGTCGACTTGCACAATGTTGGAACCTTTAATGCTGATACGGGATTTAAAGCCGGTTATTTAAATGAGTTGGAAAAAATGTTAGAAAAAGTTTTACCCGATGCCAAGTTGAAGGCTAAACCTAATCTTGAATCGAGGATTAGGACATTAAAAAGGGATTGGTCAATCGTTTATGACATACTCAGCGAAAAAAACAATAGCGGTTTTGGTTGGGATGAGCATAGGCAGCTTGTTGTTGCTGAAGATGCGGTGTGGAACTCATATATAAATGTAAGAATTATTTCAAATCTTTATTATCTTAACTTGACCAAACTTATATCTACTATGAATTCTTTTTTTTTTCAGAGTCATAAAGAAGCCGCTCAATTCAAACATCGTAGTTTCCTTATTATGACCAACTTACGACCATCTACGCAAAAGATCGAGCCATTGGGAAAGATGCTCAAACAATTACCGATATTATTGAAGAAATAGATCTTTGAGGATGTAGCTACTACAAATACTCATGAAGAAAGAAATGATTTCCATGGATGTGAAGCTGATGTTTCTTTGGATGACATGGATCTTTCAGGCACACAACAACAACCGGCTATAAACCAAGGTGATTCCACATTTTCAAAGAAGAAGAAAAAGACTTCTGATGCAAGTGATCATATTTCATTTACTTCATTTAATGATGCTGCCACTTTATTAGCGGAAAAGATCGAGACCGTTGGTGTTGAAATCAATAGGAGTATTGCCTTCGAGGTGCTAATTCAACAAAGGTCAGAAATGACACTTCAAGAAAGTGCTCTAAAATTATATCCAATGTTATGTGAAGTAGAAGGTTTAACTGAGGATGAGCGCTATCGCGCATTGAGCAAAATTCCAGATAATCCAACGCAAATGCTCATTTTCTTTAGTTTACCTTCTTCTGTGCGATTGGGATGGGTCAGAAGATTTCTTGCTGACCATTAAAAAATCATAGTTGTGTTGATGATATTTTGGTAACTTTTGTGTTTGTAATAGTTGGATGGTATAATGACATGATAGAATGTCATTACAATGTTGTAACTTTTGAGGTTGTAAAATTTTATAACATATGGATTATGACATATAAACTAATGAAATCATGTCACTTTTTGTTAATATATGAATATTATGTTTGGATGTGAAATATGATTTTCAAGTTATTTATTACTTCTTATATTTTACTTTTTATTGTAGAAAAATCAAATTATTTATTTCACTTATGATATTTTAGCACATTATGTAGTGCAGTTTAAAAATAATAAAGTAGATTATATATTATTTTTATACTATTATATATTATGATTTTTAATTCAATTAATAATAATTATATAAAGAATTTTATTAAATTATATTTAGTAATAATCATGTTAAAATATGATTAAATTATTATTATTTTTATTAAATTATTTTTAATAATAATCTTATTAAAATTTAATAATAATAACAATAATCATATGATATGCTAAACTCAATTTTTATATTGGCAATTGTGACCTAAGACAACGGTGAAAGGCTAGATTAAAACAAATATATTAGGCATTGAAATGTTCTTATATTAATAATGTTATTAAAATATATATTATTTTATTAAATTGTATTTAATAATAATTATATTAAAATATGATTAAATTATTTATTTTATTTTATTAAAATATATGTATCAATAATCTTATTAAAATTTAATAACAATAATCATCTACTAACAAAAATTCTATTAAGGGTACTTTGGTCATTTTAGCCTTTTTTCTTATGCTATTACAACATCATTCCATTCAACCAAACATAAGAATTCTATTACAGCTCTATTCCATTCCATTCAACCAAACAGTTGAATTACTGATTACAGCTCTATTCCATTACAGCTCTATTCAATTACAGCCCTATTCCATTACAGTGAACCAAACGTACCGTAAAGTCTAATCTTATACATCCCATACACAAAAACAAGAATTTTAACTATACCGAGTGCTCCGGATGATAGTGTGATCGTAACATCCAACGTCCGTTGATCCTTGAGCTATTTAGGCGACACTATAAGAAAATGGAAAAGAGAGACTAAGCATAAAGCTTAGTAAGAAGTATGCAAATACATAGCAACAACTAAACCATTCATCAACATGTTCTTGATATAAAATAGGCATAAACACAACTTACTCATCACTATCCAATACTCATCATATAATATATATATTGAACTTACATCTCACACATACCGAATAGGTTTCTGTATCAATCACAACACGGTTATACTTTTCTCATAATCTTAAATCGTAACTTTCATCATTGAACCATTCGGAATACTTTCGGATATTCAATGAGCCTCAACATGGGGTAGGATGCCGATGCCATGTCCCGGACATAATCTTACACTAGCTCAACTTGTAGCCGATGCATGTCCTAGACATGTCTTACACTGGCTTACGTCTCGAGGCTGATGCATGTCCCAGACATGTCTTATACTAGCTCTCGTCTCAATGCCGATGCCATGTCCCGGACATGGTCTTACACTAGCTCTCGTAATATGGCCGATGCATGTCCCAGATGTAATACCCCATACCCGTACCTGAGATCCAGGATAGGATACGATGCATTACCAAAATTTTCATATTTACATGCTCATTCAGGGTATCCGAACCTACCTGACTAAATTGCAGAAATACCAAGATTTAGGGGCATATTGGTAATTTACCATTTTCCCAAATTTCACCCAATCTTAAATTGATAATTTCATTCAATTTACTAATTTAGATAATAAAACAATTTATTCCCTTCAATTTAGTCATTTTTGACATTTTTACAAAATTACCCCTTAAAGTTTTACTTTTATTCAATTTAGTCCATGAGCTTAAAACATGCAAATTAGCCATGCTAACTGAATATTCATATATATTTTTCCTCCTCCTCCTCTTCATTCCACATCCTTAATGTATATAACATTCTTGTAAGTACGATTTCACAATTTACTTATTAATGCTCACATCAAGCTGTTCACACGAGTCATAGTCACTCAATTATTTATAATTCGAGCTACAGAGCTCAAAATTAAGATCCGTAAATTTTTCCTGAAACTAGACTCACATATCATTCCACCATAAAATTTTCAGAATTTTTGGTTTATCCAATTAGTACAGTTTATTCATTTAAGTTTCCCCTGTTTCACTATCCACAGTTCTGACCTCTCTTCACTAAAAATTAATTATATCACAGTAAAAAACTCGGATAATGTTCCCATTGATTTATATTGAAAATAGACTCATTAAGAATTCTAAGCATATAAATTTGAGAATCTAATTAATTTTCTCCAATTTTTGGTGATTTTCCAAAGTCAAAACAGGGGAACCCGAATTCATTCTAACATTATCTCACAAAATTCATTATATCTCATAATTTACAAATCCATTGCTTACACCGTTTCTTCTATGAAAAACTAGACTCAATAAGCTTTAATTTCATATTTTATTCATCTTATAATTCGATTTCTAAAATTTATGGTGATTTTTCAAAGTTAGTCTACTTCTGCTGTCCAATATTGTTTTAGTTCAAGATGTTTATTACCATTTTTCCTCTAAATTTCAAAGGTCATACAATTCAGTACTTGCTCAATTAGCCCATCTATTAAGCTAATTTTTCTCAATTAACATTTTATTCCATCATTCTAAACTATTACACAATCTTTGAAAATCAGAATTTTAACACTAAACCTTAATTCACAACTTTTTCACAATTAGGTCCTAAAATCAATTTCTATTGAAATTACTTGATAAAATCATCAAACAACAAAATCAAAACTTCAAATTCATTTTATTTCATCATAAACAGCTAACACTTATCAATGATAGCTTTTAATTTTTGTTTATAAAATCAAAAACTAATGAATTAAACACTTGGACCTAATTGTAAAAGTCACAAAAACATAAAAATCTCAAAGAAAAGGGTAAGAATTGAACTCACATATGTCAAAGTATAAAAAACCAGCAGCTTTCAGACCTCCCATGGTGTTTTTGCTGAAGAAAAATGATGATATCTCTAGATTTTTCAAATTTGTCTTGTTTTATATGTTTAATTTGCAAAATTTCCCATTTTGCCCTTGTTTCTCCTTGTCTTTTTTGCTGATTTTCTTGCCCAACCGTCCAGCCCATACAATTTGGGTCCAATTGCCTTTTAAATCCCTCCTTTTTAATCACTTAAACTATTTAATCACAATTTAATAAATTTCGCACTATTTTCAATTTAGTCCTTTTTAATTAATTGACTAACCAAACGTTAAAATTTTCTAACGAAACTTTAATAGTAACTTAATAACACTCCATAAATATTTATAAAAATATTTATGGCTCGGTTTATAAATTCGAGGTCTCGATACCTCGTTTTCAACCAAATTTACCTGATTAATTCTTTTAAAATCGCAAAATTCACTAATTAAAAATAATTTTTTTAAGTTCGCGCTTGGCCTGTAATTATTATTTGTTAAAATTTCTAAACTTACTCGTCAGATTTAGTGATCTCGAATCACTGTTTCCGACACCACTGAAAAATTTGGCTGTTACACCAGACATGTCTTACACTAACTCACAATAGTCCATACGTTATGACATGAATACCTGATTTATTTCCCATGGTTTAAATGAGAATTCTATTATATGAATTATCATCATGCATTCTCATTTCCACAATCAAGTATTTCATGCTAAAATTAATTCAACACGTATAATGACAATGTAGTTGTATTATTTGCATACAACTTACCTCGGTTTACAAAATATTGTGTCTAGACGGTCTAATCGATTTGCTTGGCTTTCCCCCGGTCTAAGTTCAGAGTTTGCATTTCTTGATCTATAACAACAAAAATTCACAAATTTAATCATTTTAACAATTTAGGTACTCAATAATCTATACTCATTTTGCCCCTAAACTTTTACAAAATGACTATTTTACCCCTAGGTTCGAAAATCGATTTTTATCAAATTTCCTCCTATAAAAAGCCTAGCTGAACCCTTTATACTGTTATAGCAATCCAAAATTTCCACTATCTTACACATTTATCAACAAATTTCCAACTTATGCCATATAGTCCCTATTAGGGTTTTCATGAGAAAACCCTTCGCAAAAGTTGTTTATTACACATCTAATACTCATATTCTTCCATAAAATTTTAGAAAACTACACATATGCTTTCATGGAAAAACCCTAAACTCTCAACCATTATGTACAATAATCCTCTTAATAGAAAGCTTATGTTACAAGGGGTCCAAAAATACAAAAATCATTAAGAAAAATCATCAAACTCACTTACTTGTAGAGAGACTAAATGGCTGAAATTTTGAAGCTTTCAAACATCTAATCTTGCTGAAAATTTTGATGGAAGAAGGATGAATGAAAGAAAAAGATGATAGCTAGGCTTAGGCATTATTTTATTACACATTATGTCATCCAATTACCTAATGTAGACTTTTCAACATTTTTGTCTCCCATGACCGACCAAGCTAAGATCTAAAGGTCTTTTTGCCCTTTAAAGACCCCCAAATTAAGATTCTTAACAATTTAACACCCTTAGCTATCAATTTAAAACTTTTGCACTTTATGCTATTTAGTCTTTTTTCGCAATTGAGCTCACGAACGTCAAAATTAACTCACCAAATTTTTCATGCACTAATATAAACATGCTATGACTCCAAAATAATAATAAAATAATTTTTCTGATATTGGATTTGTGGTCCCGAGACCACTATTCCGACTAGCCCCAAAATCGGGTTGTTACAAAGTCAGTATTGAAATTTGGGGCCTTGTAGGTCTAGATATCGTGACACCACTGTAGGTTGCCTCTATTCTCCTCATTTTAGCATTGTTAGGGGTATCACGACTTCCATGCTTCAATATCACGATACCCCCTTCTAGGTGATGTTTTCTTCACATTCAGGCTATCGCCGACTTCCTACAGTACTCAATCAACTTGTTAGGTTTCCCATGGCACGATTGGCCAATTTGGGTCTAAAAATGGCTTAAAACTAATAAAAATAATTTATTAACATCAAAACTAAAAATCTACAAAAACATATAAAAGACACTTAAATTGCTTAAGAATAAGCTCCTTTAATTGTAATGGAGAGCTCAATTTAACATATCAAATTACGACAGATCATTTACTAACTCTTAGGTACCGCATCCTTTTCAAAAAAAGGTGTGGTACCCCCGAATTAATTTGCCTGCTGACTCTTGGGTACCATTCCTTTTTGGTCAGGGTACTACACCTGTCAGGTGCAACCCAAAATTTTGTTTTTCATTTTTGGAAAATATCTTGAAAATAGTTTATTAAAAAGTTAATTGACCAGTATTGATTTAGGGACAATTTGTTGTGTTAAAATAATAGAAAATCAAACTTAACAAAATGGACTAACTTTTTAGTTTTTGTAAAGTACAATGATTAAACTCTAGTAAATTAAAGTAGAGATTAACTTATCACTTTCAAAAAGTGGAGGGATGAAATTTATAATTCGACATTAAATTTAATAATAAAATATAGTATTAATGAGTATTGTAATATATTTTAATGTAGAATTTAAAATTTTATGTTTAATAAGAATGGGAACTTGATCAAACAAAACTTTAACTAAAATCTAAAACCAGAAATTTTAACTAAATATATTTCATTTTACTTAGCAAATATATATATATTTATTTATATTGTAATTGTATGGAATGGACATTATTCTAGTAACTTAGGCGTATCTTCAAATTACTTGAAATATAATTAAAATTAATATGTTTCATTAGGTAAATTATTAATTAGGAATAACATTTTTATGATTTTTTTTATATAATGCATACTTTTATTTATAATTAAGGTTTTCATGTTGTTGCATCGGCTAGGCCATTGATTCATCGATCTGAATAGTTTGATTAAATAAATCATTAAAAACTAAAAAAATGGTTTAACTGCTAATTTAGCTGATTTTTAGCTCAATTCAATCGGTTCATACTTGTTCACGGCTTAACCGATCTAAAGCCTTTCTTTAGACTGGAACCATGGTTGGTTCTCAATCCAACCGACCCAAACGATCGATATGGTTCAAATACCTATGCTAATAATCCCCCAAACCCTTAAATTAGAGAAAAAACTATGCTTAAACGCACTTAAATCGATATCATCCTCGTTTTTTAGATAGTAACTATGGCAAATGGGCTAAGACTTAATTTGCTTTATAGGAATTAATTGGGAATAGACTTGTTCAAAGGTTGGGCTACTCGGCTAGGCCCATTCAAATATTGAGGGGGTTTGGGCAAAAATATTAAACTTGAAAAATGAGTTCGCGTAAAAAAGTTTGGCCTATTCAAAGCATGAGTTGAGCTCATGCTCAAGCATTCAAGGCACGAACTCTAGCCTGAGTTGTTTCCTAAATTTATAATATATCATATTATATCATGTAATTTATAACACGTTAAAATTAAATCTATAGTATTATATAATATTATAGTGTAAACATATTAAAAAAATGTTAAGTCGTTTATATATAATTTTAAAGAAAATTAAATATGAACCCAATGTGATGGCTTGATGGTCAAAGGTGTTCACATGTAGTAATCGTGGTGCAGGTTTGAATTGTGTTAGTTGCATTTGTTGTTTGGACTTTGCTCGATTATTTTTTTATATAATTTTAAAATATATATAATATATCAAAATACTAAAAATTAAAATAAATATTTTCTAATAAATTATATATATATATATATATATATATATATATATTCTTAAATAACACGTGCAATTTAACAAGTAATTACCTCTAAAATAATAACAAAATTAACAATAAAAAAACAACACTTTTTTTTTACTTATTCGAGTCGGGCCGGGCTCGAGTAAAAAAGTCTTACCCAAGGCCTGACCCTTATTTTTTTGTCCAAGCCCATTTTTCAGGTCTATATTTTTACCCAAACCCTCCCACTTTTCGAGCGGGCCTTCGGGCGGGCCAATAGGTCTAATGTAAACTAATTAATAACATAATAAAACCCTTATGTTGGCTTGATGGCTAAGATGCTTATTACCCCAAGTATAGTATGATTTGAGTCGCGTTGCTTTTAGAGCTTTAACCTTCTCTTGTAGTTAAAAGAAAAACAAAAACAAAATAAAAAACATAATATTTGAACTTTAAAAGAAAAAAAGAGGGTTATATCCAAAAATTTGTCAGGCCATGGACAATAACTACCTCATAGATATGACACTACTCTTTTTAAATTTCCACTTTCCCAATTATTAAATTAACCAAATACAGACACCCTTCAACGAAAAACTAATTCAATCTTTCTCTAAGGATAATTAAGTGAATTATACCCAAGTTTTTTTATATATTTAATAACAAAAATCGATTTAAAGTGATCAGTGCAGTGGATTAAATCAATTAAATTTAAAATATATTGGGTTGAATTTGAAATTTAAAATAAATATTTTTACATATTATATATTTATTGTATACAAAAACATATTTAAATTATTAAAAATAATAGGTATAATATTAAATTTAACCCTCAATATATGTATTTTTGTTATTTTGACTCTTATTTTTAGTTAAATTTGGCCATTAAACTTTTTAAAAAGTTAAATTATTATTCTTTTAAACGAAAACAACGACTAAAATATTAAATTTTTAATATGGCAGCTCATATGACAATCTACATATACTTCATGATAATTTTTTTTATAATTTTTAAATTCTTTTTTAACATGATATATGAAACAAACAATGTTATGTCAGCATGAAAGTACAAATAAAATGTCATATACGAGTTGCCACACTAACATTATTAAAAGGTTTAAATGTAACACCCTCTAACCCTTATTCGTCACCAGAACAAGGTTACGGAGCATTACTAGACATTTCAAAATAAATACGAACAATCATATGATAATATATTATACATATCATAAAATATTCATAATGTCCCTTGTATTGAGCCCTTGAGGCCCAAATCACAAATTAGAAACAAATCGGGATTCAATCGGAAACTCAGAAAAATTTTCATGAAATTTCAAAATTTTTCCTAAGTGCAGGGCTCACACGCCCGTGTGGTCAAGGGACACGCCCGTGTGACCCTATGACATGCTCGTGCTTCAGGCCATGTCCCTCACATCACACAGCTGAGGCACACCCCCGTGTGGCAAAACTTGAGCATTCTGTTTTGACATTTTTAAGTTGCAGGGGACACACGGCCTATCCACACGCGCATGTGTAAGCCGTGTATCTCACATGGTCTGGTCACAAGCCGTGTGCCAGGCTGTGTGGACTCAAAATGAGCCTTATACATCAAGTTTTACCAACCCTGCAAACTTAAACCACAAGCAATTCAACAACCAATTATTTAATCGATCCAAAACACAATCAAATACATCCAAATCATGCCAAATAATCAACCTAATTAAGCTAACCAATGTTCATTCATAAATACTTCACATATATTATCCAAATCAATCTAATAGTAAACTATTTAAACCAATTCTATATTCACACTAATTCAAACCAAAACATACCATTTGATAGTTTTAAAACATAACACATAAATTCATATGTATTCAAACAATTTCATATTATAACATCATTTACAATCATTTTCCAAAATGACTTATACAAACAACCTAGGTACATGCCATATACCAAAAAGAAAAGTACTTCACCACAATGAGTTCGAGATCGGCCTTGGATGTTGATTCAACGTTCGAACTTTAACTTAACCTGCGTACGGAAATAAACCATATGCTGAGTATTAAACTCAGTGGTATTTCTATAATCCGAATATTTTAAATAAATAACATTATATAAAATATACACTTTAACCATACATAAACATTAACTAATCAATAAATCAATTCATCTATTTTTGCTTTCATTTCTCATCAATAACTTTCTCACTTTAATTCACAAATCATTTGGCAATAATAATACTCTTTTTTCATGAACTCTTGGTTTATATATTTCAATTGTACAATCCAAATCAATATCCAATTTAAAAATTCACATTCTTTAGCATTTGATATCGATCTTATTGCCAATCATTTATTTATCCCCTATTAACAAGACTCAGACTTTGGCGGATACACGGATCCAACCAAAACACACCAGTATGGCACTCAGTGCCTCATCGGATAATTCGAAGTAACAAGTTGACACCCAGTGTCTCATCGGCCTTGCCAAAGTAAGTTGGTACCCAATGCCTCATCGAATTTATCCGAAGTAATAATTTGACACACAGTGTCTCATCGACTCGTGGTCGAAATATCCTTGAACACTTCCAATTCTATGGCATGCCAACTATATCCGACTCAGCCCAATACAATTAATAGGGTTTTATAACACTTTCTAATTTCCAATCAATACACATTTCAAATAATCACTTTTTCCATTTCAATCAATTTCCCTTACAAATTAACATTCACGTATATTCCAGCATTCAATTTCAACATCATAATATCAATACTTACCTCATTTCACTTACCATACTTATTAATCGAAATACAACAATTAATAATAATTAGATTCGGATTATAGAAATACAAACTGTAGTTTCTGAACTAATCCTCGTTGACTTTGTCTTTTCCTTTCTTAGCCAAGGTCTCTGGCTCAATGTTAGCTACGGAATTTAAAACAATTTAAAATCATCAATACAACATAATTTAACATTAAATATTTTAATTTATACACAACTTTTATCTAAATTTCAGTTTAGTCCTTAATTTAAACTAACTTTTTTTCTTACAAAACTAATTTCATATTTCATTCCACTTTAATCTAATTTCAACTCCCTAATTTCACCATAAAACCTAATTTCAAAATTCTCTCAATTTAGTTCTTATTTCTCAAAACTTATGATTTATTTTACAATTCAATCCATTATTACCTCTAACTTGAAATTCCATCAATTTAACCCCTAATTCTTCAATATATTCAACATGAACAACATCTAAGAATTCACTAATTTTCAAAATTTCAACATAATTCAAGTAGTATTTTATTTTAGGATTCCAAAAATATCAAAATTACAAGAAAATGAACTAAATTAACTTACCAAATTGAACTTGAACCTTAAACCCTAATTTTCTCCCTTCTCTGTTTCGTTTTATGTTTCTATCTTTTCTATACTTTTGTGTCTTTATTTTTATTTTATTTACTTTATGTTTATTATATTAATTTAATATTATATTAACATAATAATTAATATTTCTTAAATAATAAATAAATACATATATGTATTACAAATATATTTATATATTTATTACATATTTATTTTATTTTACCGTTGACACAATTTAATTTATTTACTTATTTAATTCTTCAACTTTTCTTTAATTTATAATTAACTTTTACACTTTATTCAATTTAATCATTATACCTAATTAACATTGATTCAAACTAATTTTCTTAACTAAAACTTAATTAACGCATTAACTAATTTCGTAAATATTTTTAATAAATATTTACCAACTGCTTTTTCTAAAACGGAGACCCGAAAATGTACTTTTTGATACCTGTAAATTTTAGGTCGTTACATTAAATGTTTTAGTCAACATTTTTCATTCAAAAATGATTTGATTTTTTTTTTAAAGTTAATAGTCAAATTTAATTAAAAAATTAAGTTATGTAATTATTAATGATTAAATTTAATATTATGCAAAAATAATATATCTAGTAAGCTTATGAAGTCGGTATGATTATACATTTTATGGACCGACCTAAACCAAACTATAGGGTAAAGAACCAAATTGCTTAAATCAAGTAACACGAGTTGAGTGAGTCCGCTCAACCGACATTGGCTCAACCTTGCCCATTAGTGTCCAGAAAAATTGAAAAATTGAAAAATTGAAAAATTGTTTGACTAATAGTTATCATTGAATTTGGCGTGGTTTTGGTTACTAGTTACGATAGTAGTTAAAGGTCTTGATTTTTGCTTTATAACATAAAAAAGGTTAAAATATGCAGTAGAATAAATTTTGAGATTTAATCTAAAAGTTTAATTCATTTAAATTTTTTGGTTAATTCATTAAAATCATAAGTGTTTTCTATTAAAAATTGTCAAAATAACATGTTGATTAGGTTGCCTCATGTAAGATAGCATATAATTAACGGAATCTAGATTTTCCTGCATTAGGAACAATACCTATGTCAATCGAGTTAGACAGCTTTTACTTTTTACTCTTTTTTAAAATATTTTTATATTAATAAAATCGAATAATTACGAATAATATAATTCATTTGATTTATATTAATAATATTTGGATGGGATGATATTAAAATTTAGCTCTCAACATTTACATCTTTTATCATTTTGGTTATTATTTTATTTTTAACTAAATTTGACTATTAACATTTAAAAAAAGTCATATCACATTTTTAATAAAAATATTAACTAAAAAGTAATTTATTTATGATTATTAGTGAAAAATCTACTTACTTCATATTAATACGATATTATTTATCTTATATGCCATGTCAAAAAAAATAAAATTACAAACATATTTAAAAAGATTGAAAGAAGTATAAAGTTCATTTAAAGTTAAAAAAAACATGAATGCTTTGATTGGTTGGGTGGAAAGAAAATGAGAAAATGAAAAATGGAAGGGTTAAAAGTAGAGAAAATGAAAATATAATATATATATTTTCATGGATGTGCTTGATATGAAATATAAAAAAAGTGAAAGAAAATGTGCTTGATAGAGTTGAAAATTAGGAGGAAATAAATTAAAATATTTAAAAATATATAACTTCGAACTAACATATAACTTTTTCTTACTTTTATTCTTTATTAAACACGTTCAAAATTTATTTTCTTTCTGCTATTCTATTTTCCCTTTCCATTTTTTCATATTTTTCACCTAATCAAGCACGTCTGAAGTACTCTTAGATTATCATACGAGTTATCATAATTTAAAAGTTTAAAGATTTTGACTCATTTTAAAAAGTTCAGTGCTAAATTTAGCTAACAAATGAGAACCCAATTGACAAAAATATAAATATTAAAGACTAAATTTATCACCATTATAGATTTAACGATGATAAATAATGAATCTTAAACACTCATCCTAATTAAGACCATGCTAATGGCAAAATTATATGGAGGTTATTGTTTTAGAAGATAGATTGTATTTTATCTTATCTACTAAAAAATTAGCAGATTTATCATCATGCGATTAGTCATTTCGTTAAAAAATTATTTATTTTATTGTTAAAATTAATCCATGTACTTAAAACATAAAGTGCTCGTGATACGCCAATATAACTATTTGATTTTTTATTAATTATATTAGTTTTTAACAATAAAAATAGATAAAAATTTTAAAATATAGTATTAATTTATTATTTAATTTAATGTATAAAATTAATTAATTTATTTTTAAGTAAAAAGAATAAACTACAATTTAACTTTTGATTTGAGTCTCTCTATAGTACTTTAATCCCGTCTAATATATTAGCAACACGATCACCTCCCAATACGACAACGTTTAATATAATGTAATTGTAAAAGCCTCCAAGACGGGGGTGTTGTGAACTTCCGTTTCGTTCCGTTCAACAAAAAGGGTTTTTTAATTAAATAAAATTCGCACAGAAAATAAATACTCTCAAACAAACAATTTTATAATTTCAATCTTTCAATTTCTCTCTTTTTAATACAGTGGTGAAGAGAGACAAAACAAGAAAAAAAGGGAGAGAGTCATGGTGTCAACGAGACGAAGTGGATCTCTATCTGGTAATAACAAGAGATCTTCTTCTTCTTCTGAAGATAAGCCTCCATCTCCGAAACGACAAAAGGTTTCAGCGTAAAACGCATCCAAAAGATTTTTTTTGAAATTTTTTGGTTTTCTTTGAGGGGTTTGAGAGTAGCGGATTTGAGTGAAGGTATTTGACTTTTCAGCGGTTTTGTTTTTGTTTTTTTGCAGGTGGAAAATGCGGAGAAATCGATGCCGGCGGCGGACAGTTCCAAAGAAATGTGTACGCCGCCCGCCGTGGATCCCGGAGATTGTGGGAACGGTGAGACTCCGATCGCCGGGGATGATGTGAATAACGCTGGGAAGGGTGAGACATCATCGGCTGCTGTCGCCGTGGTAGCGCCGATCGCTGATGGTTAGTTTTGTTTTGGTTCTGAGCTTTACGTGATTGGTTAATTTCTTTGCTGTTTTGAGTTTCATTTTAGTGAAATTGGATTTGCATTTTGAGTTTTGAGATGCGTCCGTGTCTCGAAAACTTTTTTGTGTCTCGAAATCTGGTTTTCAGTTATTTCATTTCTTGCTTCTTGAATTGAAGTTAGGATTTGCATTTGCTTTTTCTGATTTTTTAAAAAAAATTAGAGAGTGTTATTTTTTACGGATTTGCTTGTTGTCTTCAAGGTGTCACTTTCAGTAAGTTCTTTGATTTGCTTTTTAGTTATTTCATATGGCTTCCTGATTTTAAGTGTCATTTGACTTCAATTTGGATTTGCATCTGCTTTTCTGAATCTTTTTTTAAATTGGAGTGTTATTTTTACGGAGTTGCTTGTTGTTTTGAAGGTGTCACTTTTTGTAAATTATTGAATTTGCTTTTTATTTATTTCATTCATGGCTTCCTAATTTTAAGGGTAGTTTGAGTTAGTTTGGATTTGCATTTGCTTTTCTGAATTCTTTTTTCTTTTTGAAATTTGAGTGTCCTTTTTACTGAATGTGGATTTGCTTGTTGTGTTAAAGGTTCTGCGCCGGTTCTGTTGGATAAGGGGAGGAGTTCGTTCACTACTTGGAGTATTTCCCAGAAACAAAATCCAAATTTTGATACGTCTACACCTTGGTGCAAACTTTTATCGCAGTCTGCGCAGGTAAATTCAAACCTCCCTTTTTGAAAACATCTCTAGTAATTACTCTTTGTTTGCTTGGTAGTTGACATAAAAAGCACTGTACTTTCAGATTATCTTTTGGTTAAGAATCTTCTGTCTGTATATTTATTCGTTTTGTGTGTATAGCACATTTTAGATATCTGAATTACTGGTTGTCTTTCTGAGTTTTGACTTGTATATATATTGTGATACTATTTCTAATGAGTTGGTCACATTTGTGAACTACAGAATCCTAATGTTTCCATTTGCACATCAAATTTCTCGATTGGCTCGAGTAAACACTGCAATTTCCAATTAAAGGACCAGACAATTAGTGCAGTACTTTGCAAGATAAAGCACACCCAGGTATCACTTGAATTTTACATTCAATATGTTACCTTTTTCTGGATTGATACTAAATTAAGAACACTTATGCATACACATGGTATTTGCCACTCCCTGATTATTTTGTGGGCATCCTGCAGTGGCCCTTTTTAGATGCATTAGCTCTTTGGATTTTGGGTTTTCTGCTTTTTTTCTGCCTCCTTATTTCTCAATGTTTTGTTTGGGCAGTCACTGCTTATATTTGTGTTGTGGAGATAAACTCCTTAATATGTACATGCAGTATGAGTACTCATTATTTGTCGACATGATCAGCACGAAGGCAGCGCAGCAGCCATGTTAGAAAGCACTGGGAGCAAGGGGTCAGTGCAAGTAAATGGGACAGTGCTGAAGAAAAATAACACTTGTGTGCTTAAGTCGGGTGATGAAGTGGTCTTTGGTTTGCTGGGGAATCATGCATATGTATCCTTTCCTTGGGTTTGAGGGCAATCAGTTAAAGCCCACTTGTTTGTCGAGTGTTATAATAGTGCTTTTGCTCTTATATCTTACTGGTTATTTGTTTTTATGTCTGTGCTTATTTTTGTTATCTCCTTAATATAATTTCAATTAATTTAGATATTTCAGCAACCCATGACTGATGTTGCAGTTAAGGGTGCAGAGGTCCAGAATACCATAGGAAAGTTTCTGCAGCTTGAGAGGAGGTCAGGAGATCCATCAGCTGTTACTGGGGCGGCTACCATATTGGCATCACTTTCAAGCTTGAGGCCAGATTTATCGCGCTGGAAATCGCCTCCTCAAGCCAGCAGTAAGATCCCGCAGGTGACTGAGGTGTCTACTGCTGCGGATGTTGATCATGATGGCATGGAAGGAAATTCAACTGCAAATATAGGGAATGATAAAGCTGCAGAGGTTGGATCAGTCAACAAGACTCTTCATCTTGATTGCAACCACGACTCCAACACAGAGGCAGGCAATGTAAAACTCTCTGGGGTGAATGATTTGCTAAGGCCTTTCTTGAGGATGTTTGCACCATCAACTAGTTGTAATCTGAAATTGAGTAAAAGTATCTGTAAACAGGTATTGGACGGAAGAAACGAGTGGGTGAAGGACTCACAGCCGACGATGCTATCAAGTATATCACTTCGCTGTGCGGTGTTCAAAGAGGACATTCATGCAGGAATTCTTGATGGCAGAAACTTAGACGTGTCATTTGATAACTTCCCATATTATTTAAGGTATGGTACAATTTTGTGCATACTATCTCTTTTTTATTAAAAAAATGTTTCAAATATAAACCAGATTTCTCTTAATCTTTTTTTCATCACATTCCTGCTTATGTGAGTACAATTAAGAGCATACCTAAACTCTGGCTTCTGCGCTATATTACAACATTCAATGATCAATTTGGATTATTTCTTAAAGTTTTTGGCAATCTCATATTTTACTAGAAAATATGTTGGCAGTTGTTTCTCAGTTTGTGTTAAATTCTTTCATTTTTTGAATCCAAGTAGAAGGGTTTGGGAAGATAATTGGAAGTTGGTTTATCTTGCAACTGAACTTTTCCAACATGCATAGGACCATCAAGAAAACCTACTAGTTTTACTCATTAATATAACCACTCTATTTCTATTTGTGATTCCCCGGTTGGCTGTGTTTTATGTGCTAGTGGAAGAAAGACGATGAACACATAAAATCGCTATTTTTGGACTTGACTAAAGCTGGGACAGAACATTTTCCCCATCGATACTGATCTAACCATTTGAGATTCAAAGCTTATTTCCAATGGAAGGTCTTCTATTTAACCATGAAGGAAACTGGGTTTGATTAGTCTATGTTGGGAGTTAAAGTATGTTGATTCCTAGAATGTTAGGAGTATGGAATGGAAGGAAAAGAACCAAGTTAATTGGGCATAAGCACATGAAAGAAAATTCAAGAGGAAGAATTAATTTGAGCGTGGATGGATGAGGAAGGTATCTCAGTGCTCGCTGACTTTGAAAAATAGCATAGACAGAAGCTAACTTAGTTACTGAATCACGATTTGGTTATCTAGAAAAGGAATTCTGTTAGTGAGCATGAGAGACTGTTAGGGAAGGAAAGAATGAGAAACAAGTAGGTCCGCTCTTCAATTATCTTTCTTCAATAAATCTCTGACCGTGTTGGTATGTGATAATACAATAGCCAGTAATTCAAAGTTGTCACTGTTCGTGTGATAGTTTAGCTCTTGAAGTTTATGTTGTTTAGTCTTCTATGCATTCTCAGTGTTTTTTCCCAATAGTTTTGCTCTGAGTTTGGTTATTTATTGAATGATATATCATTAAGGGGTGAATTTCTATCTTTCCAGTGAAAATACAAAAAATGTGCTCGTAGCAGCTTCAATTATACACCTCAAGCACAAAGAACATGTGAAATATACTTCAGATCTAACCACTGTGAACCCACGGATTTTGCTCTCTGGCCCTGCAGGTATGCGAGTATGCTTTGTTATTTTTGTGTCTTGTGTTAGTCGCATTAAGCTGCAAAACCGAGCTTTTACTTCAAATGTAAATGCAGGGTCTGAGATATATCAGGAGATGCTGACGAAGGCGCTTGCTAATTACTTTGGGGCCAAATTGCTCATTTTTGATAGCCATTCTTTTTTGGGTGTAAGACATCACTTTTATGGGTTATTTGATTTTTGACATTATTACTACGTTATTATGGCTGTCATCATCCGATTTCTTTGTTAGCATATTATTGCTTCATAAGTCAAAGATACTAAAGGTACATAACTTGGTAAATTATTGATCTAAATATGTTATAGGGTTTGTCTTCAAAGGAAGCTGAGCTTCTGAAGGATGGCGTCAATGCCGAAAAATCCTGCACCTGCACCAAACAGAATTCCGGGCCCATTGAATTGGCCAATAGTTTGGCTCCAGCTGTTGAAGCAGACACTTCAAGTGCTGTGCCTGATGCTACTTGTGACCCTGAATCTCTGCCAAAGACAGAAGCTGATACCATGCCCTCATCTGGATCATCTAAGAATAAAATGTTTAAGAAAGGTATTTACATTTCTTGAAAGACCTTTCAGATTAGGTTTTTGTGTCATTAACATTTTCATAGGCATTGTTATTTGGATTTAGTTTCGTGACTATTTACCTAACATGGATCATGCAGGTGACAGAGTAAAATTTATGAATTCAACTTCAGGCAGTCTATATCCAGCAGCATCTCCATCTAGGTACTGCAGCCTCTCTCTACTATATTTGGAGAGATTCAAAAGGTGGCTTGAATTCAGCATGTTGTCTCTTCTCATTTTAGCATCCAATGATCCAAGTGATTAGTTGTTGGAACTTATCTGCAAGTCTTTCCCACCTGAATAGCAAACTCATCTTTCTGAGTACTTTCAAATGTCAGCATGGACCGCATGGTCCTCAATAACCTAGTCTTGATGAAATCATTTGATGAGAACTAAAGAATAGCTGTGTTCCTCCACAGTTTTAATTTAATTGGAACCACTCTAACATGTTTTAGTGATATTATGTAATTTTAAATGCCCTTCTGTTTCTCTCATTTAAGGGTGAAAATGAACATGCCCTTCCACTTGATATCAACTCACCAAATATGGCCAGCCATACAGTTTTCTAGTTTTATCCTATCTCACTTTTTCCTTTTTTGTGACTAGGCATTTTCTATTACCATGCTCTAATTTATTCTTTTATCAATTCAATCTACAGAGGCCCTCCTTATGGGGTTCGGGGGAAAGTCATGTTACTCTTTGCGGACAATCCTTTCTCAAAAATTGGTGTAAGATTTGATAAACCCATACCTGATGGCGTTGACCTTGGAAATATTTGTGAGGTGGGCCATGGATTTTTCTGCAATGGTAATGTTTTGTACATCTCTCCATGTTTTGCATCTATGTTTAAGCTTATGATTACTAAGCCCTGTCTCTGTTTCTTTCACTCTTTCTTGCAATGTAGCTTCTGACCTTCGTTTGGAGAACTCAAGCACAGAGGATTTAGATAGATTACTCATTAACACTTTGTTTGAGGTGACTTATTCTTTATCTTCGACCAACTGTATGATTGTTGTCTGGCTATACAGTTTGCTTCCATTTTTGATTTCTTATTAACTTAAATCTAATATTTTTGTCAGGCTATATACAGTGAGAGCAGAACTTCACCTTTTATTTTGTTTATGAAAGATGCTGAGAAGTCTCTTGCAGGAAATACAGACTCTTACTCCACATTTAAGAGCAAACTTGAAAAGCTTCCTGATAATGTCATTGTAATTAGTTCACACACTCATACTGACAACCGTAAGGAGAAGGTACATTTGTTTTTTTATTTTAACCTTTCTGAGTTGTTTATGGCTGGACGCAATTATTCCCCGCCTAGATCAATACTTGTTCACTTGTGGCATGAACTAAATGTATAAAGTTTTTGACAGAATGCTTCAGCTAAAATCCTCAATAACTGGTTCTTATTTGGTCTCTTGCTATCTTTTGATGCCTTAAGCTAAATGGATTCATCTTGTTTTGGATTGTGAAAAGATAAATTAAGACATGAATTTAAGTGGTAGGGTGATGCAAAGAGGAAGTTAATTGTGTTAATGAAAAAAGAAATGCTGTTCTTCAGATAACTGCTTATTGTATTTTAGTTGTTACGTAGGCAATCTCTATGACGTGTGTAACCCTACCCCAACTTTTATATGATCTGTGATATATATTCTGAATAGCATTAGCTATTGAACATCATTTTTTTAGTTTGGGGGTAATCTTCTATCATAAATAATAAGAAAGATTTGTGGTTAAGAGTATGTTTACATTTCTTAGTCATTATTTTAAGGGTTTGTGCAGTAGACTCTAGAGTAATTCGGTTTGTCTTCTCATTTGTATGTTAGATCTAGGAGTACCTTACCCTATGATACTTTATCCTTGCAGTCGCATCCTGGTGGTTTGCTTTTCACAAAATTTGGTGGAAGCCAAACTGCTCTCCTTGACTTGGCATTTCCGGTAATGATTCTATCTTTTGAAAAGTCTCGCTCTCTCTGGTGGGGGCTAAGTTTTGGTCCTATGGATGGTTATATTTATTTTATTTACTATATTTGTAACTGATGGTGACTCTGGGTGGTTTCCACAATGAAGGGGTGCAAAGCTGTTTGCATATCAGGACTTCTTTGTGGTTCTTCCTTTTGAAACTTTTGATTAGTTTGTAATAGAAAATGCTCGCATTTCAAGTTTCTCATACTCTTTTAACTCGTGAAAATGTCATGTGACTATGATGCTCATGTAATTTACCTTTAGTTCTCTGATGGTTGGTCTGAAAGATTTTAGTCTTTTACCATCCCTTAAACATCATGTCATACGGGTGGTTCTATTCTCCAATGGCTTTGCTGGGCTACTGGCATTTTCTGTCAGTCACACTATAGAGTATTTGATTTCGTGTTCAATGGTGCATTTCTTAGAAAAAAAGTCCTAATTCTGGGTTTTTACAATGATGCGAGTTAGGCATTGGTACTGACTGTAGGTATCATTGCCTATATAACTCAAGTATTTTTAACATTTTGGTAGTTGCATGTTATGTAAGTCATTAATATTTTTTTTCTTTGGTATTGCATTTAAATGCTTGAATAGAAGCTGTCTGACCTTTTCACGTTGATGGAATTAATGTTTTTAATAGCATGGCATGTAAACCAAAAATGGTAAGTTTGAAGTTATTTGGATTTCTCTTATGAGAACTGAATTTGGAGCATATTGGTAACATGTTGTATTTAGTATTGGGCGTCTCATTGGATTGAATCTGGGATAACTAAGTTTAGTTCTATTTTTAGTTGAGCTGTTTCATCTTTATGCTACTTTTAATTATAGTTATGTTGTAAAGATGCTGGAGCAGCTGTTCACGTGCCCTGTTTTTGCTTTTTTGCTTTTCCTCCTACACTCACTTGTACATTTTTGAGTTCACACTTTACCATGTTAGAGGCTATGTATAGGTTATTGTTAATTTAAGGGGTGTGAAGTTTTGATATTTTTTGGATATTAGGCTGCATGACGGGGGGAAGGATGTTCCTGGAGGCTACAAAAATTTTGACTAAGCTTTTTCCAAATAAAATTACCACATTAGAGGCTGTTTTCTAGGTCATTGTTAACTTAATGGGTGTAATGTTTTGATATTTCAGGGTAGTTTTGGTAGGTTGCGTGACAGGGGGAAGGAAGTTCAGATTTCAGAAGGCTACTTAAATTTTTACTAAGCATTTTCCAAATAAAGTTACCATTCATATGCCAACCATGTTATTGTTAATTTAAGGGGTGTGATGTTTTGCTATTTTCAGGATAGCTTTGGTAGGTTGCATGACAGGGGGAAGGAAGTTCCGAAGGCTACAAAAATTTTGACTAAGCTTTTTCCAAATAAAGTTACCATTCACATGCCACAGGTCCGTATGGTGTATCCCAAATATGAGTTGTGTTTGTTGCTTCACATATATGTGTTCTCTAAAATGTAACTTATTATTGAAGCTTATGTGCTACAGGATGAAGCTGTGCTTGCATCTTGGAAGCACCAATTGGATCGTGATGCTGAAACTCTTAAAATGAAGGGGAATTTGAATCTTCTACGAACTGTTAGTTTTCTTCTTTTTTGGTCTTTTAAATGCTAAAGATTGGTTTATGTTGCCTTTATCTTCTATTGGAGGCTTTAGGTTTGGTGAAACTTTTAGTTCTCTTCTGATAGTCATTGTGGAATTCTGGAACTCGTAATTGCTATTAAGGATGGCACAGTTGCATGGCAGAACTTTCCTGGCTATTGACCTAAAAATTATATTATAGAAACTGTTGTATGGTTAGAATATCCTTTTTCTTTGCAAGCATTTTTTGTACTTGTATACCCATTATGTTATTCTCTTGGGGTATGATGTGGTATGGCTTGCACTTTGGAATTTACTTTGGAATAAATTTACTCCTGGTCTTAGGATTAGGATTTAAAATCTGATAATTACTTCTAATTTGATGCTGGGTTGGGAAATATTGTCACATGAAATCATTTAAGAAGTTCCTGACATGTTGAGGGAACATTTTCCAAGAGGGCTTGTCAAAGGGTGGTAACTCCGTGCAAAAGTCCTTTTTGTGTGCAAGGTTTCCTTGTAAAGTCTTTTTCCAAGTTTTATGGATGTCCAAAGGCTAAAATTTGGTGAAATCGATTTGTGAATGCAAGATGAGATTATTGATGTTTTCACCCTGTGTGTTTTCCCTTTAGGTTATTTGGCTTCATAATTACTCTCCCCATCACCTTTCCTCTGACCCTTAGTATTGAGCCTCCTAACAAATTAGAGATTGTGATTACCTTTTCTATTACTAGGACAAGGCTTAAAATGGTCTTTGACTTCATGCTAATTGACTCTAATCTTAAGATTTTTCAATGTTTGATTACTCTCTTGACATGCCATGGTTATATAGATGTGGCATTTTGAAAATGATTATTATTGTTATATTTTTCATTATTTTATGTAGGTTTTGGGTCGGAGTGGGATGGAATGTAAAGGGCTTGAAACTTTATGCATCAAGGATCAAACCCTTACAAATGAAAGTTAGTTTTCTTCTTACATATCATCATATCAATAATCCTAGAGTTAAAGTTTATAAATTTATATTTTGCCATCCATCCTAGGTGCTGAGAAAGTAGTTGGGTGGGCTTTAAGTCACCATCTAATGCAGCATCCTGAAGCGGATGCCGATGTGAGGCTTGTTTTATCATGTGAAAGGTTCGGGATACATAGTCTTTTCATTTCTGTTAGAACATTTTAACTGCACTGTCAATTGTTGGAGACTCAATTATAACACAATTGCTATTCTGGCAGCATTCAATATGGCATTGAGATCTTACAGGCTATCCAGAATGAATCTAAAAGCTTGAAGAAGTCACTTAAGGTTCTCGCAGTACCTTCCTGCAAAATGAGATGCTCTATCAAGTCTTATTTTGGTTCTCTGTTTCCTAAATTATTGTGTATTCTCTTCTGAGTAAATGTCCATTAATCTTCATTGTGGTGGTTTTGGTGATCTCAGGATGTCGTAACCGAAAATGAATTTGAGAAAAGACTTTTAGCTGATGTTATTCCACCCAGTGATATTGGAGTTACCTTTGACGATATCGGAGCTCTTGAAAACGTGAAGGATACATTAAAGGAGTTAGTTATGCTTCCTTTACAGAGGCCTGAACTCTTTTGCAAGGGGCAACTTACCAAGGTTATCTAAGATATAGCAATGAGCTGATTCTTTTGAAATTTTGCTAGCTATCTCAGTTGCATCTTTTTGGTACTCTACTACGGAGTTCTTTTATTCTCTTTGTTTGCAATGAATATTCTCACTCTGAGCTATTATGTTGGCAGCCTTGCAAGGGCATACTCTTATTCGGACCTCCTGGAACTGGGAAAACTATGCTGGCAAAAGCTGTGGCTACTGAAGCTGGTGCGAACTTCATTAATATATCCATGTCAAGCATCACATCAAAGGTCAATTTTGTTGTTCCTTTTGTCTGATTTAATTTTGCTATTCTATCATATCTTACTTGATATTATGTATCTATTTTGCTGCAGTGGTTTGGTGAGGGTGAGAAATACGTGAAAGCTGTTTTTTCCTTGGCCAGTAAAATTGCTCCGAGTGTCATATTTGTTGATGAGGTTAGTTATTCATGATCCTCAATTTGTATTTTCAGTTTGGGTCTATGCCAATTCATTGTGTGGTTTCCTCTCTGCTGTTTCTTGTAGGTTGATAGCATGCTGGGCCGGAGAGAAAATCCTGGGGAGCATGAAGCCATGCGTAAGATGAAAAACGAATTTATGGTGAACTGGGATGGTCTACGTACAAAAGACACAGAACGGGTCCTTGTACTTGCAGCCACAAATCGGCCTTTTGACCTTGATGAGGCTGTCATTAGAAGGCTGCCACGGAGGTAAAGTATCAGTATGGCTCCTTTTGGAGGAAAATAAAGATACACATAATGCACGTTCCCCTTTATTTTAAAATAAAAAAGGCTTTTCACTAACAGAAACTGTGGGAACACTACTGCCTACTTTCCTGCTAGAGCATTTTCTCGAGATACGATCTTACCTTTTAGAGGAAAGGCGAATGAAAAGGCCTTTACAATCTTTTTTGGAAATATAAAATTTCTTGTACAATAAATACTTGGTGGAATTTTTACAGAAAACTATTTTTCTTTTTTCCTTTTTTCTTTACTTCCTTTTGATGCAGTCCAACTTCTGCACATATATGCTGCATCTCATGCATATGTCACAAGCTTAATCCAGTTTAAGTTACTGGTACTTTGAGGCCTTGTTCTAATGGTTTGTTAATTTGGCAGATTGATGGTAAATTTGCCGGATGCTGCAAATAGAGCGAAAATACTAAAGGTCATTCTTGCAAAGGAGGACTTGTCCCCTGAGGTTGATTTTGATGCAGTTGCGAGTATGACGGATGGATATTCTGGGAGCGACCTTAAGGTTCTATCGTATGGTCTTTTTCCAACTTCTGATTGATTTTCTTGTATACTATTAGCTGACTGCTTGATTATTCTGTTATATTGCAGAATCTTTGTGTGACTGCTGCACACCGTCCAATTAAAGAGATTTTGGAAAAGGAGAAAAAGGTAGGTATTGTGGTAAATGTCTCATTGACTAATGTTTACTATATTTTTTGTATCTATTTTGGCTCTATCCATATAATGTGTCGATGCGACAATAACTACTTCATTCAGTGGTTGTCATTTGCGATTGTACTTTTTTTGTTGAATTGAGCTGTTAGGTTAGGTAGATTGTGTATTATTCTTGCATTCCTTAATCGAAGTACCAATGCTCGATGTTTACCATCTGTGTTTATGAATAAAACTAATTCCTAATGTTAAAGCTTCGAGTGATTGACTTTTGAGTTTCGACCATTATGCAAGGGTTGACTGCTAATATATTTGTTTTCTTTATAGTTGTCTGAAATAGAGATGAGAAGTAAAATAAGAATAAAAGGATCATATTGTATTTGCATATTGCCATTGTGTTTTAATAGTCAACATCGATGCCAGGAACGAGCTGCTGCTCTAGCAGAGGGCAAACCTCCTCCGCCTTTGAGTGGGAGTGCTGATATACGTTCTCTAAACATGGACGACTTCAAATATGCCCATGAGCGGGTAATCTATAAAATTCAAGTTATATTAGTTATTTTTCGTCCAAAAGGAGGAGAAAAGTTAACTAAGTTACTTTACATTTCAAATCTTAACAGGTATGTGCCAGCGTCTCTTCTGAGTCTGTGAACATGACTGAGCTGCTTCAATGGAACGAGCTCTACGGTGAGGGTGGTTCACGAAGAAAGAAGGCTCTCAGCTACTTCATGTGAAGCCCCTGTCGGTGTCTTTGTACAAATGGTTCGTACGTATCTTCCAAAATTTCTCTCTGCTCTTCTTCTAAAGGCCTGTATGCAAGTAAGTTTACTGTGCTGGTACATGTCCGGTGTGGCTCACTCGTATTTTGTCTGTATAATGAAAGTATAGGTTTTTTTAAGTTATGTTTCTTACTTAATATCATCAGGCTGGTCCGGGGATGGTCGGTATTTTAAGGCAGCGAAACCTAAACCGATATTTCGGGCTTTTGGGATAAGCTGCTTTTGTTTTGGTTCCTCTCTGTCATCTCCTTTAGTGCCTGCACAAAAAAAAGAGCATGTTTTTAGTTTTGTTGTATTTAAGTTAATTTAACGATCTCATAAGGAAAAAAAGAAAGAGAGGACGCTGTGAGTATATAATATATTTATAGTGATTCTTTTTCATGTTCTGTCAGAAATTCATCATCAATAAGTAAATGCTAAGCATATTTGTTTGATTCTGTTAAAAGCTTTTGGTTGATAAAACTAAATATCTCGGTAATAGATCTTGCAATTCGTTTATGCATATCTTTTGGTCCCCGAACTAAGCGAAAATATTAAATATAAGTCTAAGGGCTGGACAACTTGCTCGGCCCGCTAAGAAAAATAATCTCATCTCGGGCTTATCCGGCTTAGATTATTATTTATCAGTGAAACATTATATAAATATATTAAAATGTTTTAATTTTTACATATTGATTGGGCTGGTGGTTTTGGTTAAATAAAAATAACTTTCATCTTGGCCGTTCGTATAGTATATTTTAGTTAGTCTAGTCTTTGAATTTGTATTTTTTTTTGTCAAATCATATCCAAATAGATGGAAAATTTTGTATTTTTTTGTCAAATCATATCCAAATAGATGAAAATTTTAACATTTGTTAACTTTGGTATATTTGGATTGTTACATTAATATTTAATTAATTGTTTATTTTAAAATTTTAAAAATATTTTATATATTTTAATTATTTTAAATTTAAAATAGTTTTTATAATTTTACTTCTGAATTTTTAAAAGACACAAGCTCTATTGACCCAATATGTTGCGACAAAATTTCATTAATGAAGATATAATTAAAGAAAGTAAATAATTAATGTAAAATATTTTGAACACTATGTAATATATAAAAATTAGGGTGGTCAGCGGTGTACGTATTGTTTTTCTACTATAATTGATAGGTAGATAATTGATAGGTATAGTAATTATGGTGTATCATTTTGAATTTATTAATATTTTAAAAAATTAATATTTATAAATATCAATATTTAATTAATTTTAAATATAAAATATTTATAAATTCTATAAAATATTTATTAATGAACATCACAAATAGAAATTTGTGATGTTCATTAATAAAAGAAAGAGTTGAAGGGTAGGATTTATTGAATAAAAGAAGAAGTTGAAGGATGAGTGAATTTTTTCCTTTGATAATCGTGAGTTTTTCAATATATTTTAAATTTGAGAGTATGTTGGAGAATTTTTTTTTTAAATTTGAGAACTTTATAATGTAATTCTTTTTATTGTCAATACATTCTAATTAAATTTTTAGCTTAAAAGTAAATAGTTAAGAATTCTATATTTTTAATATCATTCAAGCATTAACTGATATACCATATTTCAGCATATGTGGTTGGAATTTCATTGATGCGGAAAAGCATTGAAATAGAATGCACTAACTGATGCATAATATTTTAACTGTGTGATTAGAATTTTCATCGGTGTAAAAAAAAAAGTATTACTTAATTCGCTTTACCATTAAGACAACATGCACTGATCAAATACAGTTAGGATCAATGCAGAACTGACTACCTTGATAAATATACATAAATTTCCATTTTTCTGTCTATATTCATGTACAATGCAGTTATAAACGGTACATTGTGCAATGGAGGGACAATAGGGAGCTCTAGGGTAAGGCCATTATTGGTAAGGTAATGGTATGGTTTTACCCGAGGCAGTCAACATTGGTGTTTTATTTCCCGTTCATCAATATTTTTTAAATATTATATATATTATGTACATATATATCTGAACTATATATATTGATATGAAATTATTAATTTTAGAATTATTAGTTAATTAAATAATTATTTTTATTTTAAATGTGATTATAAAAAGGCTTAATATAACATTTGGTACTTGAGTTTAACATTTTTTAATTTGGTACTTAAATTTATTAAATGTTATATTTATACAAAATACTAACCGTATTAATTTTTTTTATTATGCTACAAAAATATTGTTAGTATTAGAGAAAATTCATGTTAAAAATAGATATTGAGTTATGCTTAACAAATTAATATTAAATAAGAAAAAATATTTTGAAACCCCCAATTTAAAGAAATTCATTATTTTCAATTAATAAAATAAACAAATAAAATTAAAAATAATTGAACATATAAAATACAAAAATATCATATCATCATCACATGTTGGTCATACATTATTTATTTTTGCTACCTCATAAAAAACATTTTTAGTATATTGGAGTAATTTGTAAAAAAATTTGACAAGTACCAAATTGAACAAAAAAATTAGGTAACAAATTAGGAAAAAGAGTCAAGTTCAGGTACCAAATTGAACCTCCAAAAAATTAAGTACCAACCTAAGAAAAAGTGTGAAGTTTAGGTACCAAATTAAAAAAAGTGTCAAAATTCAGGTACCAAATATTATATTAAGCCTTATAAAAAAATTAAGATGAAAATATTAAAATTTTGTATAAGTACAACCGAAATTTACATTAAAATAGAAACTAGAATATATTGTTCCAGTTTACTTTGGGATAAAATATTCCAATCATAATGAATGTTATGAATATAAAATTGACCAACTTGATTTTACCTGTTGAATATATAGTTTTTTATAATAAATTACATAAATTATTATAATGCTTATAATATTTTACATAATGTTATAATAATTCATTGATAAACTATAAAAGTCTCTTAATTATCTTCTAGATTTCATTTTGGTCATTCCACCATAAAATAAATAAGTTGATAATAAATTTGATAGAATTGATGTTATATCAACCGATCATTACATTTTTAATAAAAAGTTGAGGAACAAAACGTAATAAATTAATAGTATTTATAACCATATAATATTTTTATAGTTTAATGAAGAAATTAAAAATTTACTCAAATATAACTGTAGTTGTAGTTATATATAGTTGATTCATGAAAAAAATTAGAACAGCATTAATATTGAAAAGCAATGATATTTCAATTTTAGTCAAAGATTCAAATATAATACAAATAAAAGAATGAATAATTTAATTAAATTCAACATATTTAACTGATAAAACAACCATAAATAATTACAAAAGAATGTTAAATCCCAAATAATAAATCAATCCATCAAATTAAATACAAACAAAAGAGGGAGAAATTTTTGAAGTGTTGTCTGTTAAGTGATCAATTAAACTCTTGAAAGAGATATCGCGTTCGGGGGGTATCTATGATTGGATTTGGCCTCGGGTTTTGTCCTCCTACTCCAAATAAAGTCCCAATGGGGGCGCTTTCAAAAACTCAGTGATCCTATTAGGGCTGTACTCAGAATTGAGAAACAAAACATGAGACTAAAATAAAGCATAGACACCTTGAGTACAATACTTCTGCTGACTGAAGATCCGCCGAACTGTTGGATAGACGACACTTCAAAAACTTCTTCTCAACAAAAATTAATCACTGCATCATAACTCTAAATTCCTCAAAACTAAGAACACCATCACCATTAAGATCAAATTTTTTAATCATAACTTTACATTCATCAATGGACTTCAATTCCCCAAGTTTACTAAGCATTCTTTTAAGTCCTTGAGCTGTAATAAACCCATTTCCATCAACATCATACATCCCAAAAGCTTCCTTCAAATCCTTTAATTTTTCTTCTTCATTTCCTTCTTCCATTAAAGCTATTAAATCCTCTAAATCCAATAATCCATCGCCATTAGAATCCAATGCTTCCACTGCAACTTTTGCTTCGTTAAACAATAGATTTTCACCCATTTGGTTTAATCTATGGATTAATTCTGATGCTGAGATTTTACCATCTCCATCTTTGTCGAAATAACGAAGAACACGTTCGTATTCTTTGATTTTAATCTTCATGGTTTTACAATGGAAAGAACGGGAAAAAAGTGGGTTTTAATTGTTTTTGGAAGGAAGGAAAATTTTAGAGATTATTCAATGTGTAATTCTCTTGTTTTCTTTTCCTGTTAGGAAGGAGGGGGAGTTTTTGAACAAGAAAAAGAAAAGGAGATATATGGGAAAGTTTTCGGGGGATCGATTATGTTGGATTTGCAGATATAGGTAGTCGAAAACAAGTTTATATATATACTGAAAACATTGAAGAAATTGCCAGGAATTTTCAAGAAGGTTAAAATATGCTTTTTAGTCCCTGTATTTTAATAAAATTTGAGATTTAATTCTTAAACTTAAAAAAGTCTTACTTTTCTGGTCTAAAAATCTTAGTCCAATCATTAACATTTTTAGTATTTCTGGTCAAAATTTATCAACATGGCATGTTGGTTAAGGGGTTTTGATATTATGTGATAAATGATTAATAGAAAATAAATATATTAAATTGATAAATTTTTACAGAAACTATTAACGACAATGATTATTGGGCTGAGATTTTTAAATTAAAAAAGTAGGATTGGATTTTTAACTTTTAAGGTACATGGACTAAATATCAAATTCTATAGAATTACATGGAGTAATAACATATTTTAAGCTAACATACGCTACAAGTCCATGCGCTCTTCGAATATTTAGAATTTAGTCCCTCTACTTTTATTTTTAAGAATTTAGTCCCTTTACTTTTGAATGTAAAAATTTAAGTCCAATGTTAATAATATTAAAATTATCTTACTAAATTTGTTATTGTGACATTTTAAAAAAAAAAAAGCTCACTTGATTACCATGTAATCAATAAAATGATGATGTAATAGACATGAATTTAATAGAAAAATTTTAATAATGTTAACACTGTACTTACATATTTAAATCCAAAGAATAAAAGAATAAAATTATTAAAATTAAAAATAAAGGGACTAAATTTTGAATTTATAAAGATTTTGGATATATTTTAACCCTTCCAAGACATCAAAATAAGTATTCAAAAGAAAGAACATCTGGAAGGACGAAATAGAAATCTTCTGATAAATTAAACATTGAAAGAAATTTTATTGTTTTCGAAATTGACCAAATAATATACATGTTTCGAATGAGTTATTTAATAACTATAATTAACGGTCAAAACGAACTTCCCGGCCAAAATATTATTTTAAAATATAAATAGAAAGCTTTCAAGGAATAAAAAGGAAAAGAAAAATGCTTGTTCATGTCTTTTTTACGTCAATGAAGATGTTCTTATAGTTTGAATTTTTCTTATTCTCTATTTTTTTTGATGAAAAAAAAAATTATATTAACTTATCGGTACAATCATAATTAGAAATTAACAAGGTTGTTGAAATAGGATTAGATCGATCAGCCAAATTAATTAGATTGAGAATTGATCAAGACACTAGTTTGGAAAAAGAGGTTGAATCGGTTGTGTACCATGCTAAAATTTGGATGAACTAGGGTTTGATCTAGATTTTTCTATTTTTATTTTATAAGTTTTTTAATTCAATCAAACCGGTCAAAGTGAAAATCAATGACTTAATCGGTTCAGTTACAAAAACATTAAAAATTAGCTCGCCTCTAATTAGTGGTAGAGCCAAAGGAGTAGGTAGGGGCGCCGACCCCTTTAAAATAATTTTTTTCATTTAGGCCATTTATAATTTATATAATTTTAAATTAGTAATGGTAAATTACACTGTGACCCCCAAAAATAATAAAATTTGATTTAATCTTTTAAAAATATAAAGATCTAGTTTATTAAAATGATAAAATTGTATTTTTACTATCGTAAAAAATATAATTTAATTCCTACTCAAAAGAATTTTTTAGCTCCTTTCACTTTGGTTTCACATGTTTTTTAAGTTATAAATCAAGATCTTAGAAGCTTTCCAAGGAAGGCAAATTGGGTTCAAATGCTCTCAAGATTCTAAAGACATATGTGAGCTAAGAGTGCTATAAAATAGGAAATTTTAACTTTAATCCCTTCAAAATTTATAAAATTTAAAATTAATACAATGATAAAATTGTATTTTAATTTTCATAAAATATATAATTTCACCTTGCCACCTAGCTTTGCCCCTTGATTGTGATATAAAATAATTCTCCAATTTATAAAGAGATCAAGCGAAGATTAAAACAAGTAAAATAGATGGGCAAATTAAGAAATTAAGGATGTAAAGAGCTTCGGGGATTTAGCTACATCCCCTAGAGGATTTGTGCTAATCCAATTCAATAAGAACAAAATTTTATAACCAATTTGTGAAGTAACACAATTACTTATCTTTCCACGTAGCTAGGGGTTGGCAGGGACTAGTTCCTAAAATGAAAAGTTTTTCATTTAGGTCTTATAAATTTTTAATATTTTAAATTAATAAAAATAAAATTACATTTTACCTCCTTTTAAAAATTATAAAATTTTGATTTAATCTTTTAAAATTATAAAAATATGAATTATTAAAATAATAAAATTATATTTTTACTATCATAAAATTATAATTTAATTTCAACTTCACCTGTAACAAAATATGCTTAAATATTTAAATTTCCACCTTCTCTCACATTTTTTTGAAAACTTTTTTATAAGAATCACGATTGTTTTATATATGAAATTAAAAATATCAATAAGACCTAATTTTAATTGAACTTCTAGATATGTGGGAATAAAAAAATTTTCATTTTAGATAAGAGAATGTATTTTGGTTGGTTGAAGGAAGTTTCATCATGTGAACTATATAATTAATAATTTAATTGGCAAAAGTAAAGTGAGTCTATTATTTCTTTGTTTTACTTTGCAAACCTTTATCCTTTAATTTTAATGGCGGCGCCTTTATTTAATTAGCAAAAATATAACGTGATGTGACCACAAAAGTTTAGTAGAAGTCTTGATCCCTTAAAATGAAAAGGCATAGTCCCTTTAAAAGTTATAAAATATATAGTAAAATTATATTTTAACTAAAATTTATAAAATTATGATTTAATTTTTTTTAAAATATGAAATTATTAATTAATATAATGATAAAATTACATTTTAATTCTCACAAATTTATAATTCAATTCTGACCTTAAAAAGATGACAGCTTCACCTATTTACTATTACACTCAAGTTAATAAATTTTACGTATTTATATAATTTTTATGTCATAATCTTATCTAATAAAATTTTGACCCAATAAGTTAAATTGTAATATATTTACATTTTATATTCGTTATCACCTTTCACATCATTATTTGTTATTTTTATTCTCAAACTAAAGATTTAATATAAAATCCTTCCAGAGAAGAAGGAAGGAAAGGAAGTCCAATAAGAAAAGGAATGAATTATTTTTACTTTTAATTATTTTTAAAAACGAGTAGCCTCCTTTTTTTTCTCATTCCAATCAGATGCATCAGGCAGAAGTAAACCAATACACCAATTTGAAAATGAAATTGAATCGATGAAATTGATTTTTTATTTTTAAAATAATTTATTTAATTATGTCTAATTATAAATACATTAGTTCCAAGTTGGAACATGCATAGAAAACACATAGACAGCCGAAAGAAACAGGGAAAAGATATGTAATTTTACTCAAATTCAATTAGAATCATCATAAGGTACAAAAATTAATTTCTTCAAATGTATGATGGAGGCATAAGAAATATATAAAAGAAAACAACCCCATTGCTGTAAATTCCAAAGAATTTAAGCCCAAGTGGCCCATATAACTTGTAATTTACATAAGTTTCTAATGCTACAAAATCATTTCGCCATTAGTGGCCCCTATGATATCTTTGATTTGTCCCATTTTGCCATATCCATCATGAACACATGAACATGCTATGGCTGCAAAATCAAAACCCCATATCTTAATTTTCCATCATTCCCACTTTCACCATTGAATTGCAATGCAAATGATAAAAATAAATGGCAGAACAATAACTAACCCCACCATGAAATAAGAACCTTGTCATTTGCCTATGCTGTATTTGTAAAATTCCATGTTTACCTCCTCCAAATCCAATGATTTAATCATTATGTAGCTGCTGCCTCAAAATCATCAGATAAAATTTTATTCATTTCCTCAAAATAGGGCCAATCTTTATGGCTTTTCTTCTCACTCCTGATTTCCTGTTAAATATATGCCAGTAGTTGTCAATAAGCAACATTAATAAAGGGCACTGCTTTCAGAACCAGACCAGACAGGCTGGTATGACTGGGAACTAGTTGAACCAGGCTAAAAACGATTGAACGGATTTTATCTATTTTTTAATATTTTAATGATCTTTTTAATTATCTATTCAACTGAACTGGGCAAACCGGTCAAACCAGGAACCAGTGGTATGACCAGTTCAACCACCGGTCCAGTTCTGAAAATCTTGGTAAAGTGGGAAACAAATTGAAAGTTATTGCCCTAATCTAGAACTAGGGCCGAGCAAAAAGAAAAAAAAAATGAGAAAAACGAAAACCAATTTAAACCAGACCGAACAGTTATCACCCCCATAACGAACATTCTTGGTCAAGCACAAGACCCTAAAACTAGTACTAGTAATGAAGGGTATAAGCTAAGTAGGTAACAAGATGTAATTCTTATTGTTTAATCCACTTAAAGCATCGCTACCAAGCACCCGGATCTCAAATTTCATTTTGATGTAATCATTTACTCATTCTGCCATTCTTGGCTTAAATAGTTTTAAGTTCTTAAGTGTGGCGGTGAAGCTAGAGGGGTCAAAGTGAATGTTATGAACCTAAAGCCAGATGAAATATTTCAGATCCTTAAGCATTCTATCCCGGAATAAATATAGTGATATATATCACCTGTAGTTTGGTGAAAAACACTGGAGAGAAAGAACATACCTCATATTTCTGAACCAGAGATGCCCATCTGGATTTACACTGCACAGGACTTCGACTAATTCCATCAGCCAACAGGCTAGCAGATATTTCTTCCCAAAGGGCCATTCTCCCTTTCACAACATGAAATCGGCTATGTAATTCCCCCCGCATTTTAATTAGCTTCTTGACCTCTTCAGATGTCCATTTGTTCCGTTTGGCAGGCTTTGACGACTTCAGTTGAGAGCTGGGCAGTTCTGAGACATCTCCACTGCTTGCAGCATCATCACTCTTAAGTTCCGACTTATGTTCCTCTATTGGGATAAACCCATTGTTATCATTTTCCAAATTGTCAATAGGTGAAGATGATTTGATGAATGGTTTCCAGAATTCATCAGAATCCTCAGTACTGTGTGTATGTCTTTCTGCATGGTCAGGACTTGAACTAGTGGTCACTTCCTCAGGTAAGAACGTTTCAACATCATTGCCAACTGCATGAAGAAATCGTTAAGAAGAGAACAGACCATATCAATTACAGTGGTGCTTTAATAGCAAAATAAACATCAACGGATTACCAAATAAATACACACATATATGGTACCTATGCACAGACATCAAGCAATAGACACTTGCATGAAACAGAGAGAATTTAAGGGGAATCAAACAAGAGGACATGGACCAACCTATCAAATTTTGTTCTGAAGTATTCTCTATATGCAGATTACCGTCATTTTCTGCTTTTATCTTGTTTGGTTCTCTCCTTTTTGGATGTCCATCCATTACTTTTCTGACTGCCGGTATCCCAAAACCAACATTGGAGTTGCCAGACAGCTTTTCATTTAGCTCATCAGAGAGAACTCCTGCAGGGTTCTCCAATGCAATCGCGATGACTTCAGGCCTCTTACCGCTGTACTTCCTTACCATCTTCCTCAATACCTCAGAAACAGTTCTTTCCATGTGAGCTAGGGGGCAATTCACAGGACAGCTCGACAGTGCAGCATGAGCAGCTTTATGGAGTGCATCTAAAAGCTTACCCTTGTCTAGCCATAAGCACCGTGTGGTGATTCTTATCTTCCCTTTTAAGCTATTCTCAATTATGCCATCAATCTTTTGGGGGCGTAAAATTTCCATGCTGCAAAAGGGATAATATTAACACATATGAGACAAATACAAAACATATCAACCTCATTTCAGCATAAAAAATTTACCTACCTGACCACTATAATGCCATCAGATGCAATTCTTAGTCTCTCATCAATACAAAGTTCAGTTGATGTGCCAAATGCCTTATCACCATCACTGTACATTAACTGCAATTTAAGATTAAATTCATGAATATCCTTCCCAAGGGAACCAAAGCCATTAGACAGAACTAAAGCCAACCAGTAAATTCTCCTTCCCAAGGGAACTAAAGCCATTAGACAGAACTTTTCTATTCCTCAAATGAGAAACCCCAAGCATCTCTCCATTCTTTATAACCTGATAAAACAATAAGAATTTATTACAATTTTCACCAGAAAACATTTGAATTATAATAATCCTTAACTAGATAATAGTATAAAAATAAATAGCGACTTACAGTGGTGTGTCGAATGCCGGTTGATTTCCCAAGTAGCTCATGCTCTTTCAAGAACACGAGCTCTCCATGTATGGGTAAAAAATGCTGCGGCTTCACAATTTTAAGTACTTCCTCCTTCAAAATAAAATCCCCATTGAAATAGAGTAATTACATACAAGTCAGAACAAATGGAGAAAAAGAATATCACAATCAAAATCAGCTTATCTGATTATGTCAACTCAAATCACATCCATAGATCATCCAATCATGTACTGGTTTTTCATTTTTTAAATCAGAAACAAATTCTTAATGGACCCCCTTTATTGCTCTTACTGAAGTTAGAAAATAATTTCATATTTACAAACAAGCTCCCCCCCCCCCCCTTTCCCCAACAAATATAAGGTCATGTTACATTCCACAAGAGGCCCCATAAATGTAAGCACCATGAAGGTCTCAACAATGCATAATATGCTATCCTGAATTTTAACAGTTGCACTGTTTCCTTATCCTTTTGTGTTCTTATTCACAAGAAACAAGATAGCAACCAAGAAATTTTTAGAATGAAATAAACAATGCTGAAGTTCTTACCAACTCTCCACGATAGCCATGACCAGAAGTGTGTAGCCCCTCATTCCTACCCATCACTATAGTTGATCCAATCTCTGATATACGGTTTAGCATCTTCATTACCCGAGATTCATTACCAGGGATTACCTGATATTTAAGTACAAAATCGACATCCTAACAGTTCAATAACTTTTGGGTAAAGATAAAACACTCTCTACCATAAATGATAATCAAATAGCAAACCTATCCCTTAATACAAGATGGGCAGGTCATGGTAGACCAATAGAGGGTAATAAAGATTGTTTGCTGCTTTTTATTTTCAATTAGCAAACATTCACGGTTAGACACAAAATACATATCATACACTATCATTACCTTAGCTGAATAGAGAATCACATCTTCCTTGTTCAGTTTGAAAGAATGACTACTTCCATAGGATGCAAGATTCAAGGCTGCCCGTGGCTCTGCCTGACATAGTAAAGTGCAGTCACAAGTCAGCTTAATGGTCAGCTGAAAGAATTGTCTTTGGTGTTAAAGAAATCAACTCACTTGGGATCCAGTTGTGACAATTATCAAATCCTTTGGAGCATAGGCATCAATATCTTCTGCTTTCACCTAAATCATATGGAAAGAACAGAGAAGAAATGATTCAAGATAAACAATAGTTTTTCAAGATAGCTTATAGGGAGGATGACAAATGAAAACATAATGTAGGCAGAAATCCAATTCAATCAGGGTAAAAGAAGAAATAGCACAAACATGGCTGAATAGACAAAAAAGATGTATTATGGCATAGTTTCTGTTTCAAGGTTACACTCTACAAAGAAATGGTCAAAAAAAGGCTAAACAAGAACAAAAGCACAATTTCTCACTGAGTCGCTTGCTGTGATAACAACAAACTTAAAACTTCAAAGAAGAGTAAACCATTAGCTCTACCACAAAGAGACAACCACATAGAAAAGAAACAAGAGAAGTTTCAAACGAGTGAATACCAGAGTTGATGGATCAATTGGTGCTTTTCCATCCTTCCAAGCTGCATCTAGGTAAGTCCTTAATGACATGCCAACAAATACCTAGTCGAAGGACCAACATGTCTAAGCTGTCAAAATTTATAATCTATTGTCCAAGTTGACATCCATGTTCAGACAACTAGGTTCACAAGATACCAGTGCAGTGAAACGATACATACCAGCTTTCTACCAGTTAAATCTGCAGCAGCTTTTACACTTCCAAGTCGGTGTATGTTTGACGCAAACTGGGTAGTAATAATCCTTCCTTTAGCATTTGATATATGCCTCAACAATGCATCTGCTACTACACGCTCACTAGTTGTCCTTCCGGGTGACAATACGTTAGTAGAGTCACTCATCATCTGTAAATGACATGCATTAACTGAATTAGACATTCATCGCAACAGTTCCAAAAGAATTACAAGCTCAATTCAGAACATAAGAATTACAGAATACAAGGAACAAGACAAATCTTGACAATCACTTATTTATGTTATGGATTAATTTATACAAAAGAGATGAGTAAAAAAGCCTAGGAAGCCAAAGAATAGACATAAGAAAGATAAGGTGTCAAGTGTTAGCTTCCATTATTGAAATAAAGTGCCAAAAATCAAGTCCTATCCTACAATTTCAAGACAATCATCTCAGCTGATCATAAAAGTTTGAGCAGACATGCCTCAATCATGAATCAGATAATTGAAATAATTATAGTTCACTTCTATGTCCCTCGTGAACATTTCACACACCCTCACTTCCATTCCCAAATAGTAACCCTTGCAATCTGCTCCATGAAATCATTCACAGAATAAACAATATATTCAGGAATGTTACCAGTGTTACTCCTTCCTTAGACAGATCCTCTAGAAACTGCCGGTCGAAAATATTCCCATCCAATGGTGACTCATCAATCTGTCATATAAGTTATAACAGCTAGAGTTACTGAAGGTTACAGTAACAAGGAAAGAACATGTACAGAGGAAAAAAAGAACCACCTTCCAGTCCCCAGTGTGAAGAATTGTACCATCAGCACAGCGAAGAACTAATCCACAACAGTCGGGAATAGAATGTGTCACCCTGAGAGGCTCTATTTCAAATGGCCCGGCCGTAAATCTCTTCCTCATTTTAAATACCTTAAGCCTAGATGGGACAAAAATCCCATTCTCCTTCAGACGCTTTTTGATCAGCTGTTGACAAGAATGCAAGTGTTTCACTAGTCCGTTTTCAGCAAGAGATGATAAGATGAAATAGAAAATTGTCAAGTTTTCACAGTCAATAATATGGACAGTAAAGAGGTCAAAAACACCTCAAAAATAGTAGGACAATTCTTATTATGACAAGGAAAACAACTTCCAAGAGCTACCAAGACAAATGTTCATAATTATTGAAAGGCATAAGACTTCTAAGGACTAATTTTCATAATCTGTAACAGTCTTCATTATTATAGTAAGTTTTCAAAGAGTAGCATGTGGCACGTATCATAAGCCTAGTGCATTTGTATTCCACAAATTTTTTCTGACCATAGAAAGTACCTCCATGGTAAAGGATGAAGCATATATTGGAGTGTGAGGATCCAATGCTGGGATAACCTGCTCACATAGACAAGGAAACTAATAAAATAATGTTAAAGAAAAAGAAAATGCAACATGAACACCATCTATACTGTAGTATCATCAACTGTAATAATAAAATTCTGAGAACAATTTACACTTGCTCAGTGGCAAAGAAATTCCAGAATAAGAATGTGATCAAACAGTATCATTTCTTGAGCAACAGCTTCTTTTGCTCTAGATAAAACAATCAAACACGAACACACCAAATTCTTACAGAGAAATAATGATTCTCGTGGTAAGAACTAAGATGAAGGCAATAAGAGATACACTCAGCCACAAAGATCACTATTACGCTGTGCACAAATACTAAGCTTCCTTGGCAACACTATAAAGTAGCAAATGGTGTAGCTCTAGAAGCAACTCCTGCATCAACAAACCAAGCTCCACCAACTAAACATAGCATCCCTAGAGCATAGGCAGCTTGAGGCATCAATATAGGTTTCTCCAGCATATCATGCATCCTACTTCACTATAAAGAAAAGGCATAAGGAGTCTAGGTACCGTATTAGCAACTATTTAACAGGTGCTGAAAAGGAAAGCACAAAAGGCGTAACAAGCTTGACAGAGAAGTATTTACCCAAGGCAACGCACCAATGTGATCTTCATGGCCATGTGTTATCACTACTGCTTCAATTTTGTGGCTCCATTTCTTAATAAATGTTGTATCAGGTATAATCTTTTGGACTCCAAGCTCATCATAGCTTAAATGACAATAAAATACATTGCAGTGTTAATATACTCAAAGAGAAGAACAGAAACTAAAAGTAGCCATATCTGAACCAGCACATTTGATGTATATTTGCACAACTGAAAGATCAACCCCCTTAGTCAAAATTAGACTTCCCTGATATTTGGAAAATTTTTCAAGAATCAAAAGAACTTAGAATACAGGAGCTAATTTTCTCTAGTATAAGCATAAATTTAATGTAATACTAATTAGGCGAAAATCTTCAAGACTTACTCTGGAAACATCACACCAGCATCAATTAGAATATAGCGATCATAATTCCCAACAAGCATGCAATTCATTCCAATTTCACCCAAACCACCAATTGGAAGAACCCGAAGAGGTGGACCAGCAGTCCCTTCATAGAACTGCTCCATCTTGCGTAGGACAGAGTCTTCCATACTTTTTCTAGCCCCATCCAATCTTCCTGGACTTCTACGCGGAACATTAGTTCTTCGTGTACCTAACACAAGAAAACCAGTTAAACAACCATCATTATATCACTTAGTGATAGCATTAAAAGCATGGGACAAGGTAACAATCTCAATAAACCACTTATCCAATGGAAGAGCCCGTAGTTATTTCTCTATCCTTCGTTTCTATACCTATACAAAGAATTATCCAATCAACTTCAAATCCCTCCATTTCTCCTTATTTCATAACTTAAAACATCAGCAAAAACCAGTCTAAACACCCCCCCTTCAGCTTAAAACAAACAAAAAACAGAAAAGCTTCATAATCTCGTTTATACTTCACTTTCTCCGCAATCAAACAGAATTCTAAAACAATATAAAAGACTATATAGATGTAATGCATCGAGGCCAAGTAAATACAAAAACAGAAAGGGTACCTATAGGAGTAGTGGAGCCGACGGAGCAAGAAAAGCGACGCTTTCTTGGGGTTGGCCGGCGAGAGAGTATGTACGGACAAAGAGAGAGAGCAGTGGAAGCAGCCATTTTCGTTTGGGGGGGTGGGGGTTGAGTGGCGTGAAAGTAAGTGATAAACCTCCCTAAAACCCAAATCGAATCTGGTTTATCTTAGGTTACGAAAACAATGGAGAACTAAAACCCTAAAGTTTTTTGCATTTTTATGAAGAAAGGGTTTAAAGGGAGAGATGATTCAGAAGCTGGATATTGAGTGAACTGAGTTTGAGTGACTGAAACTCAGTAGATTTTTGTAAGGGATAAGAAAGATACTATCAAATATCTCTCTGCTTATCTTTTTTCATTGGTTAAACTACACCCATGGTCACTCTAAAATAAGATTTATTCTATTTTGGTCAGATTAGCCAATTAAGTGATTGTCACGTGGTAATTTTTTACTTTTGACTAAAGTTAGGCCCTTCTAATTAGTACATTTTTTTTCCTTTACTTCTCTCTGTCGTCTGCACCTGCTTCTTTTTCTTTTTCTTTTTTTTCCATATGAATTTTTTATTTCAAAAGGAAGCTAAGGAAAAAAAAATCTTTTTCTTCTGTTTTTGAATATTGATTTGATTGATAAGGTAATCAAATTGATGATATGCCAACATTTTGATCATGTTACAATAACCAAGTTCCTCTTCTGTTATCGAAGATCAAGATTTGTTACTGCCACCCCAACTGAGAAGTGCAGAATCATGGAGGTCATGATCATTGCTTGATAGGAACTCCCTTTCTTGAAAGCACTTATTCTATATGCTTCGAGTGGCTTCGAGTTTGGAAAAGATTAGCACGCATTGCAAATCCATTTTGGAAAATCTTATTGGTTCACAACTGGATCAAGCCCCCCACCACGAAAGAAACATTACATGTATGATGTGAACCTGGTTCTGAGGCTGGTAACTGCATTTCAGAATGAACTGAGTTGTTTCTCATCCCCGGTTGGATTTCGAAAATTTGCTAGCTTACTTGACTCGTACCTTGTGGAAGTCTCAGCTGATTCCTACCTGACCCCTTCCAAGTTTGCAGCATTAGTCCTCCTGCTGCCAGATTCTGCAAGAGAATCCCATGATGAGCTTTCTCAAGCCATAGACATTTATCTACAGGTATTGCTATCAACTTATAAATCTTTACCCTTGTTATAAATGCAATCAGTTGCTTTGCAGCCAAACCTGATTCTTTATGTTTCTTGGATTTGAAGTAATGATGTTGGTAGAGTAAATTCCTTGTAAGTTGCTTGGGATCAATCAATTCAGGCTTGTAATATTTAAGCAGATTCATTGGATGCTGTTAATTACTTGCTAATTCTAATTTGATTGCTCATACTTCAAAGAGATCACTTAATAGTTAGTATCAGGACCGATACTATCCATACACTAGTTTCTTTTGGGAAAAAAAAACAAAAGAAAAAGAAGTGACAATAGATTATAAATAAGTCCCTAACTTTAGTCAAAAATAAAAACAATTGTCACGTGTCAATTATTCAATAGGCTAATGTGTCATATTAGCAATCTATTAGTGAATTAATGAAATTTTTAACAACAATGACTAATTCGAACAATTATTTTAATTAGAGCGACTAAATTGAGAAAAAAAATTAAACAGACCAAAATAGAACAAACCTTATATTAGAGTCACCATGGGTGTAGGTTTACCTTTTTTTTTAAATGATGTCACTAGTTATTACTAAGTTTATGTTTTGATTATTGAACTTCAAAAAGTTATAAAATAGTCACTGGATTATTTGAAAGTTTTCACTTAAAGTTTGACTAACAAGCTTAAGTAACGATTTGATAATCAGTATGGTGGATCAATACCCATGGACTAGTAGAAGAACATATCTTAGATCCAAGTTGATCTAATGGTTAGCAACAAAGATCGAAGAAGAAAATTTAGATTTTTTGTCGCAGATTTATAATGTTCAAAATTATTTCATAACTATTAATAATGTAATCAAACAAGACGAAACCTACGGTAGAGGTTGGAGGTTCACCTAGCAAAAAGCTTTTGGAGAGAGAGGAATCCTTGACTATGTAGGAACAGTGGTTAATATATATTTTAAGTTAGTATCCTGAGATGTCACGTGTCATCATGCTACCATGATAGACTTAAGTAAAATGATTAGGGAGGAGATTGGACATGTTGTCAATTATTTCGAATCGAACATGACAATTGATGTCATAAATGACAGTCAGGTCAATCATTGTGCAACTTAGAGTCTAAGAGTTCTCTTGAAAGGTTTTTCCATAGAGTTGTACTGAAAGGTTGGCCACAAGGAGTAGATCCTTAGGTTGGAGTACATTCAAAAAGTAAGGGTTTAACAATGACAAAAAAGGAAATTGAACTATAAAAGAGAAATGGAAGAAAAGCTTTGGATTGATGCAAGTTATACGAACAGAGAATGACATATAGACTACAATGACAATTTTAATCGCCCAATAACTTAGATGAAAACTTTCGAATAATTTGATGAACATTTTATAACTTTTTAAATTTGAATATCAAATATGTAAACTTACAAATAAATCTAGAGTTTAGTTTTTATTTTTTAATAAAGAGACAAATTTCGACCACATGTGTTTGTCCACACGTGTTGAAAGATTTTTTTATTCTTTCTTAGATTAATTTCACAAGATGTCCCAAACTATAAAGAAAACTTTATATTAGTACTTAAACTTAAGTACATTTCAAATTGAATTTTCAATCTAAAATACAATTCCAAACTAATTTGTGTAAAGAATGCCTAATACACTTAGCCCTTCTCCTTTTAGTAATTGCTTAGACATGAAATAAGAAAAATGAAAATTTTAGTTTTGAATTTTATTACTTAAAAGTCTGAATTCCAAACTATTTTCTCAGCTTCACAATTTTCTTAATTTTAGTTGCAAAGACATTTAGGGCTAATTTGGCAATACTTTTGAAAAGTGCTTTTGAAGAGTGCTGTGGAAATGTACTTTTGAAAAGTACTTTTGAGAAATGCTTTGGAAAAATTTAAGTGTTTGATATTGTTGTCAAAAAGTACTTTTGAGAAATAAATGTCCATTTTAGACATGATATTATAAAGTAACAAATATGTATTTAAATAATGTTCAAATTAGTTAATATTATGATATTTTAGTAAAAATATAAAAAATAATTTATTATAACTTATTGTTAATATTTTAATATATAATATTAATTTTAAATATTTCTAAGTAATTAATATTAATTATTTATTAAATTTAATTAGAATATATAAACTATATTTAAATATTTAAATATAATAATTAAATATTTGTAATTAGATATTGACACAATTGTATTATTTTAAAAATATTTTTATTTTTAATTAATGCTTTTAACACATTTGTAAAACTCATATTAAATAACCAAGAAAAAGAGCACAAAATAATAGCATCAAACAAATTTTAAGTCAAAAAATAAAGTTAAAAAGGTAAAATAACAGCCAAAAGTGCTTTTTGGCTGAAAAAGCTAAAATTTACGACTTTTTTATCTATAAAAAAGCTTATCCCAAAAGTTAAAAAAGTTACCCCAATGATATGTGTTCTTCATTGCTTTTAAGAGAAAATCATTTTTTTAGAAAAAATTTATCCCAAAAGCAATGGAGAACACACCCTTACTAATTGAGTTTCTTTTTTTCTTTTTTTTTTTATATTGTTGAGTTTTTTTTCATGAATATTTTGTGCTAAAATTTTTAAATATGTTTCTTTTTAAATATTTAATGAAATAATGATATAAATTTTTTTGCCTCGACCTTCTTTTGTTTTTAAACTTAGGAAGTTGTCTTATCTCAATGTTTAATCCACTCTTGATGAAAAATTGGCCAATAGCAGTTGTTACTAATCTTATGAAGTACTTCGAAGTTTACTAAGTCTACTGAATTATTCATAGTTTCTCTTCAATTCATAAATAAGAGAATGATACATTACAGCATACTCGAACCCACATTCTTTGCATCAACAATAATACTCATATCAATAAAGTTAAGACTCAGCCGACATAAATACATATACATTTATTTTAATGATAATAATAATATAAATTAAATATAAATATATTAGCAATTTGCTCCCGCATATTGATTGATTTGGGATCAAATCAAAATAAGGTTGTTCTCATAATTGGTATGTCCAAAACATTATTAAATCTATTCAAGTATTAAATGTAAATATTATTATAAAATATTTGTAATTTCACGATATAATTTATCGAATTATTTAGATGGGATGTGCGCTAACCACGACAATTACAACCATCCCGAGTTTGCAAATCATAATAACCATTTATTTCATATCTCAATCTGAGTCGTTTTGCAAAGCAGATTGTAGAGGAATACTAGAAACACTGACCTTTGGGGAAATCGTTGTTGTTCATTCAATCATGTGGAGCATGTAAACTTTGGCATATCACTCAATCTCAACTTTGTTTGAATCAAGTGGGGTAAATAAAGCTAAAAAAGAAAAGGAAAACACATGTCGATAAATAATGCTGAACGGTAAATATTCTTTAAAAAAAAAAGAAAAAGATACAATATTTCAATAAAATTCTCTAATAATTAATTATTATTTTTAGATAAATCTCAAAATCATACTTGAACTTTAGTTTAATGTGCAATTCTATACATAAACTTTGATATTTGTATAATTTTATATATAAAATTTTAATTTAGTCTAATTCTCAAATATTATTAACACAATTTTTAATATAACATCATTTTATATTTAAATATTGCATAAACAAATAATTATAATTATCAAATTATAAAAATAAATTGATATATTTATTTATTCGAATGTGTATAATTAAATCAATATTAAAATTTCGTATATACATTTGAATCACAATTAAAATTTTTTTGTATAATTGTACCCAATTAAAATTCATGTACTAAATTACACGTTGAATCAAAATTCATACATAATTTTGAGATTTGTCCCTTATTTTCTTTAATTTCAAAAATAAAAATCTTAATAACCCATATCGGATTTTGGATGAACAGTTCTTTTATAAGTTTGCAGAACTTCCATTACAACGACCTAACATTGTTTTCAAAGAACTAATAAGACTAAAAGAGTTCTATCGGAACAGCAACACAAAATCACGATAGCTTCATAAACTAAACCCAAACCGAGCGATTGCCAAATATGCATCAACCAGTCACCGGAAACTTTTTGTTGAGCACCGGGGAAAACCACAACGATAACTTGGGTTACAAGGTTGAGCTACAATTACAACATTAATCACGAAATCCAGGACCGGAGCACTGTCCCCTACTCGGATGAGGAGTTATTCCAAGTTATCTTATTACGCACATTGGTTTTGTGAAGCTACATTTGCACTTCCTGCAAACCATGGCAGACCCGGATGAGTGCACTGTTTTGCATCGGCTAGTGGAACGATAGGTCCAAGGAAGATGCGCCACAAATCAAGTATTATCGTGACTAACATTGCAGCCCCTAGAGAATCAACTGCCACCCGAGGTAAGTCCCATAGATCACCGGGTTTCTCGTCAATCCTGTGAAATGAGGTTAGAATATATTACCCAAATGAAACAAACACTACACTATATGTATATAAAAGACAACCAACTTTCTAGCAGACATAAATAAGCAGAAAAGTTGTAGCACGGCCTAAAGGTACATTATTACTTCTAGGATAAACTAGTCACCCAACTATGGTTTTTTTTCTTTTTTCGTCATCCAACAATGAAAAGTTACAAAATAGTCACCTAATTATTAGTAAATTTCTTTTTCGGTCACTCAAACTATGAAAAGTTACAAAATGGTCACTCAACTATTCAATTTTGTCTGTTTCTGTCACCCAACTATCTTGGATTTGTGGGAGTTTCAATTTTTTCATTAGCCAACTGGTGACCAAAAAAGATAAAATTGAATAGTTGGGTAACTATTTTGTAACTTTTCATATTTGGGTGACCAAAAAAGAAAAAATAAACAATGTTGGGTGACCTCTATTGTAGTTTACCCGCCTAATATTGGTTGCAAACAAGCCTTTACCACTATGCAGACGTACTTTATTCCAATCCGTATTTCTCAAAGGAACTGTTAAAACTTATGTTACTTGGACTCGAGTCTGAAAGTCATATACGGGTATAGTCAGATTTTCCAAGATTTTCCATGTATTTGGAACATTTTTGGAGGCCATATCTCTATATCCACGTGTTAGACAAGGGTATTTTAAGAAATAATAAGAGTTAGGGCAACTTAGGCTAAAACAAAAGCGTTTTATAAGCAATGAATATGGTTCCACACTTTCTTCTAAGCAAATAAACATAAAGCTGGCTTAGTTTCTTACCTGAGAAACATCGGGAAGCTCACGATGAAGTATATAGCATAAAATAAAGATCCCACTTTATACATAGACGCACGATCCACAAAATCATAGTACGGGAACTGCACACGTTCAAATTAAAGTATCATCATAAGCAAAGTTTCACTTCAAACTTTATGCAGATCCATTTAGCAGGGTCGTTAGAATGTCAGAATTCACAAGAAATAATGGAAATCCAAAGTTTTCATGTTGCATGGAATGGTTTCTTAAAGAAAACATGATGACAGTAATACGACTTGCAGTAGACTTGGTAACATTGACAGAATGCTCATATAGTTAGCTTCAAGTTCTATTTACCAAAAGAAAGAAACCACATTACCACGTACGTTAGAAATAGCTAAAGTCTCGAGATATGCTATGAAATAAGAAAGGGCCAAAATCCATGCCACCTCAGTAGCCAACTGAATATTCTCGGGCAAGCTAGCAATAGAGTGCCTTAATCTGCGAAGTGTCATGTTTGATGTAACATGGTAAAACAGGAAGACAACATGAGTGAGAAGGAAAGTCGTGTGTGGTACCTGCAAAGAGAAACGGATTAATCGAGTAGACTTGCACCACCAAAATCAGTAAACTGCAAATCGAAATAAATTATTACTATCTGCAGCTTACATCGTTCATTTTCCAAGATGGGAAGGTATAAGAAGCTCCTAAAACCGTGAAGAAATAATGGGTCCAAAAATAATTCCCGACGTAACTAAATATTACAATCCAGACACTGGCCTGCAACAATGACAACAATTACAGTTAAGGCTATAGATAACCTCATATCACAGGAGATTCTACTAATTGGCCGTGCTTGAGATCATTAAAAGTTAGTGAAACAAATATGCATGGAAATTAAAACGGAAATTTGACGAACATGACAAAAGTATTCTACATGTAATCATGAAACTATAAACTTGTTCTAAACAATGATGCAAACTGTCGTAGTGATCATTTAAAGAAGTAAATGAAGTGAAATATGAGGTAGCAAAGGCTAAATGCAAAATATAGAGCAAATTGTTTGGTATCTCAGTAGTCCTTGAAAGTTAGAATACATCACCAACTAACGACAATACACTACACATTAGCAAAGATCTGATCCAGTTAAACATATAATCCACGCATCAACAATTCGTTTTACAAACATATATTATGTAATGAAACGATTATCTAGTAAAACACTTGCCTTAACCCAATAACGGTCCTTCCAATGCAAGCTGCTGTCAGCCTGAAAAAGGAAATAAAAACATTTTTAGTGTGTTAGAAGAAAACAGGGTGATGGGGGAAGCTCCCTCCAATTTGCATTCGGGCAATTAAAGAGTTACAAAGTTTAAGATAGCTTCTTATACTTCAACACTAATGAGTAAGTGCGCAGAAGAGATAAATTCTCACAGAAAATGAGAGAACAATCCTTACATGTTTATTTGAGGGCTAGACACCTTAAATAAGCAGCAAGAAATGGAACCATGAGATCCCTATAAACACCCAAGACAAGCTTACCCTGCTAATGAGGATCTTGAAATCCATTTACGCCTAGAGGCAAGCAATTTACTTTTAAAACAATCCAGTTATCAAAGCAATGAACCTCATCATGAAACGGACTACTTCACGATTCTATGTCGTATTCACTCCCTCCGTGTCAGATCAACATTCTATAAGGAAGAAACCTGAACTTGGTGGATAAATTTACAAGACTTTCAAAGACGAGGCAAATTTTTAGTACTTACACGATTCATTTGTCACTATACCACATCATATAGAGCCAACAATTGGACATATTGACCATATTTAAGCAAAAATAACACGGATAGTTCATCTGCTTAGGCTATGATTTACTTAGACAACATCAAAGGAAGTTCATCCATCATGGACAAGCTTATTTTTATACAGACATCAATGACAAAGACTTCAAAAAGTCAAACTGAAACATATATATAAGTAAAAGTATCTTGGAGGCTCTTGTACAATGAGTCAGATTGGATTTTGCCCCCTTTACTAAAAAAAAAAAAGGGTAAATTAGTCCCTGTACATTAGATCAAAGAGCAAATTGGTTCTTGTGTTAAAAATCCCATCCATTTCTACTTTTAAAAACTAGTCCATGTAGGTTAGAATAAGATACACATGGCACGTCACGTGTAACTGCCTAGTTATTCTTTCAGTCATTCTAATTTTTAATAGTAGAAATGGATGAAACTTTTAACAGAAATGACCAATTTGCTTTTTGGTCTAACATACATGGACTAATTTGCTCACTTTTTAGTAAAAGGAGCAAAACTCCTAGTAAATGGGCCTCCATGATACTTTTACCAAAATATATATATATATATATATATATATATATAGAGAGAGAGAGAGAGAGGTTGCATGACTCGAGAGCTTACCTTCCCAACAACTAGCATTGGTATCAAAAATGAAGGAATTGCAGACACCAAGCCTAGGAGCAAATATTCCAATTCTGTAAAGTTCTGTAAACAGCCATATTTATAGTTTTTAACATGGAGAAAAAAGGAGGAAAAAAAAATCAATTAGAGCTTTCAAGAACAGCCATTTATACACAAATAATTTTAACTTCGATAAAAGAAAAAGTATAAACAAAAGTGAAGAATGTTCATGACTGCCACTGTAAGTCAACAGTAAAATCATCCACTTCAGCAATTACACTATAACCAACTAGCATTTCTCCATTTACTCATACTCTCCTTTCAATCAAATTGTTCCCTAAACTATGTTGCTTGGACTCTTCATTTTCTTCATTTTTGTTAAGGAACTTGTGTCTGTCACCAGAGGTGAACGGTCATTGAGGCCTAGGGCCTTGCCCCCTAAGTTTTTGAAAATTTTAATTATACCCTCAATTTTTTTGAAAATTTTAATTAGGCCCTCCTAAAATTCTTGATAACTCTCATTAAACCCCTTAATTCAACTCTTCAACTTTTTTTTGGAAATTTTCATCAAACATCCAAAACTTTTGAAAGTTTTAATTAGGCCTACCAGAATTTTAGAAAATTCTCACTAAAACCCTCAATTTTTTTATAAATTTTAGTTAGGCCCCCATAAAACTTAATACCACGATCCACCACTGCTGTCATTCGTATCAGACACACGAATACGGGGAAATGAAATATGACCGCATGAAATTTTTTTTTAGGAAAAGCTAACCATATTCGTGTCAGATACAGACCCAAGTTCGAGTGCAATAATCACTTCATTTGATTGTAACATGAAGGCAAAGCTATTTGGCATGAAAAATCCCTCAGATTCATTAGTAAATAAATGATATTTCGGATCAAAACCAGCCATCATTGTCATTGAAAAGATCGACTAACTATAAACTCAAATCAAAGAAAGAGTAATAATTGCACAAGTTTGAAAGGAACCACTATGTTACTTGAACTCTTCATTTTTGTTAAGGTACGAGTGTCTGAAACCAGAGGCGGACGGTCATTGAGTCCTAGGGAGCCTTGCCCCCAAGTTTTTGAAAATTTTAATTGTACCCTTTTTTTTGAAAATTTTAATTAGGCGCTCCCAAAATTTTTGAAAATTTTCGTTAAATCATGGAAAAATTTTAAAATTTTCAATTCAACTCTTCAAAAACATTTATAAGTTTTCATTAAACGTCCACAAATTTCGAAAGTTTTAATTAGACTTACCCGGATTTTTTAAAATTCTCATTCAAACCCTTAAAATTTAAATAAAAAAAATAAGTTAGCCTCCCAACTTAATGCCAAAATCCGCCATTTTATGCATGAGATATGACCTCCAGGATGCTCCAAATACATGAAAATTTTTAGAAAAAGCTAACTATATCCGATACAGACCGAGTTCGAGTACAGTAATCAATTCATTTGGTTGTAACATGAAGGCAAAATTATTTGGCATGAAAAATCCTAAGATTCATTAGTATAAAAAATGACATTTCAGATAAAATAATCCATCGTTGTCATAGAAAATATCGACTAACAATAAACTCGAAGAAAAGCAAATCAAACAAAGAGTAATAATTACAAACCTCGTAAAGTTTGAAAGGAACAACGATGCCCAAACAGAGAGTGAGCCAAAATGGAGTGTAACAAAGAAAGAAAAGCTCGCCCCATCTCTTACTCGGATTAGCAGCCAGCCATAAACTTGAAGAAGAAGGAAAATTACCTGATTTAACAATTTCCAGAACAATGGGGATTTAGTTACCTTAAACTCTATAATCAACACACATAAATATTAACGATAGTAATGGGTAAAAAAAAATAAAAAGCTAAGAAATTGAGAAACGAGAAAAAGGAGTTAAACTTACCGCCCATGAATAAATATGGGGTATTAAAAATCTGGGTTTCAATCGAAATTGAAATTGGGATTGGATTTGGTGAAAATGGAGTGTGAGTGATGAAGTACAAAGAATTAAAGGGTTGAAGAAACAGCTGCTAGATTTGAAGAGATTCCCTTTTCTTTTTTATTATAAAACTTGTCGTTATCGTTGTTTTGTTTTGGGTCAAAGCCTATAATCGAAAGGGTTAATAAACAATTTGGTGTATAAAGTTTGGTTTTAATGTTCAGTTTGATACATTTTTTCTAATTTGGTTCTTGGCTCTTTTCAATTTGATACATAAGTTTTTCTTTGTCTTGTACAAGTATTTGATTTTAGTTTCAATATTCAATATGAAACTTAAGTTTTTCTTTTATCCCAATTAAGTAAATATGTTTTTTCTTTAAAAAAAAGTATAATGTAAACTACACCCAAAGTCATTAAATTAGTAGTAAGTTATATTTTGGTCACTTAATTTTAAAATGTTACAAAGTAGTTATTGAACTATTCGAAAGTTTACATTTAAGCTACTAAACTAGTCAAAAAATTTTATTTAAGTTACGTGTTATAACCATAAAAATCTAATATAAAATTTGAAACCGTAAACCAATATCTATCATGTTAGATCATTAAGAACAAAACTAGATGCAGAAACGTAGATAAATCCATCAATATCTTGAAAACTTCAAATCTTTTGGTTTTGATCTTCCAAATTAAGGCACAAGTATTTTAGAGAATGTGGATCTATTTTTTTTTTAATATAAGATGTCAAAAAAGTTACATATGTGTGATTTGAGAATCATAATCCTTATATATAACTTTTGCACATTGATCTTAATTTATAATTAGCTCATCATCAATTAGAAATTAGTTACAAGAGTATCAACATATATTTGGCCCTTACTTTATTTAATAATTGAAGTTAAATAAATCTTAACCAAATTAAATCACTTTTGATTTAGGCTAACATTTATGATAGTAAATATTAGCATGTAATTATTCTTATTATATATGTGATGTCTATATTTTTCCAATACTAAGTTGTTAAGTTTTTTTTAAGTCTGACTAGCGAGTTCTAAGAGATGATTCGACGATCGCTTTGGTGGATCAATACCCATCAATAAGTAGAACATACCTTAGATCCAAGTCAATTTGACGATGAACGTCAAAGATTAGAAAAAAAAAGGTTGCTTGGATGTTGGCTTGCAAATTCGTGACGCTTAAAGCTCTTTTATGGAGAGAAAAAATTAAACTATAAAAGAGAAAGGGAACGAGAGCTTTCGATTGATGCAGATAGTACAAAGAGATAATGCCATACAATAATGATCTTAACAATACTATGATTAAATGAAAACTTTCAAATGATTTAGTGACCATTTTGTAACTTTTTTAAGTTGAGTGACCAAAACGTAAACATAATTAGTTTAGTAACTTTAGATGTAATTTGTCCAAAAAATTATGTATATGTATATATATATAGAGAGAGAGAGATGCCATTTGCCCACGTTCATCGAGCCTTATATACTATTAATCTCTTGCCCCCAATGTGCCATATGTCAAGCCATTATTGGTGGATCAAAGGCAAGTGACCTAGTAGGTTGGCTTTATAGGCCTAGGTAGAGCGACACTGTGACGTGCCCTAGGTCATCTTGGATGGGGTGTGATAGTTGGAGTTTAAAGTGACGGTTAATAAGTGGAAACCACTATCGAAGCTAGAGAATTCTTGAAAGGGGTTATTCACGAGGAATCCGTATGTATGCTCATGGCATAAATGGTCTAAGTTGTCCTATTAAAAGTGTTGAAACCATTTTTAATTTTTTTTTTAAAAAAAAGGGGATCGACTTTAAAAAAAACGAAAATGGAGTCGCCACCAATCTTTTTATTTAGGTGTGATTGGGTCACCTAATAAAATACTTTGTTTTATTTAAATCGATTTTGGCCTACGTAAATTTGAGAAAATGGATTCGGGAGCCGGTTACGTATGAGAAAGGATTAGCACCCTCACTACGCCCAAAATTAGTACCAAATTGATTAAGTACTGTCCTTATGTCTAAGATTTAAAGCTATTTTTTAAATATGGTTCCTTTTAAAACATTTGAATGGCTTAAGTTGGTCGTCAAAATCCTCTTGTTTCAAAGGAATACAGCATCACATCCAGCACGATAGGACACGATCCTTTATACCTTCGAAAACACGATAAATTTTTAACTTCCAAAAGTTTATACGTTGAAAATTACAAAAGGATGCCCAATTATTTAGTCCAACGAAAACCGGAACCCAGCACGGTAGGGCACAATTCCTCGAATTTCCAAACATTAAACATTGCCTTGCTTTAGAATTTAGAAAACCAGAGTGAAATTCAAAAGGAATATTTGGTTATTTTGAACAAATAGGAAATCAAAACCCAGTACGATAGGGCACGATTCCCCGAATTTTCAAACATTGAATATAGCCTTGTTTTAAAATTTGGGAAACGCGAGTGAAATTCTAAAGGAATATTCGATTATTTTGAGCAAACAGGAAATCAAAACCCAGCACGATAAGGCACAATTTCCCGAATTTCCAAACATCAAACATTGCCTTCGTTTTAAGGAATTTTCAAATGAATAATTGTAAAACCAGCTTAAAACGCATTAATTTGACTTGAAATAAAATAGAATAATTATTTTTAAAAAGTTGGACATTATGAAACGACATTCATAAACCACAAGAAAAACAATGATCATGGGATAATATACACACATAAGATACAAGACTTGATGAATGAAGGTAATATAGCCTTATTCAATCGACTAGCAAAATACATAATTAAATATAACTAACCAAAAAATATAACCCAATTTCAATCATGCATGGAGAATAATTGATATAACAATACAAAACAATGAATAAATAATATGCAACGACAATGTATATAGTATAATATAGAAACCATTAACATAAAATGCACAAAACAATATGGAAATTAGGAGTCAATGTAGTATAAGTCAATTTTAAAACAATGACGATCTAATGAACCCATAATTTATACGATATATGAATTAATGCATTGATGAATTTGAAACTATTTGTAAAAAAACAAACTAGAGATATATACGTAATTATTATAATCGTGTTATAAAATAAATATTTTAAAATCAAATAGTATATAAAGTGTTAAAGAATATTGGTTTAAAATTGACAATTTACATGCAACAAAGGAGAATTTAATTTATTTATAAAATATGAAAAGATAATAAAATATATAATGAAATATAATCTTAGGAGACAAACCATACACATAATAGATTTACAAATCATATAAATTTAGAAATAATTATTTATAAAAAATAACATGAAAATGCATACAAGATTAAATTAATTTGGCTATATATGTACAGATATATAAAAACATTTAAATGGGATACCATCTAATATATTAAAAGAATAGGATATAATGACTTTCAAAATAATGATTTTATAAACAAAAATCAATTTTAAAACAATGATTTAACCATTAAAATAATATATGTACGAATATACACAAAAATATCTAAATGAGACATTGTACATATAATATGATAAAACCAACTTCAAAATAATAATATAAATAAAAAACAAAGCAAAGTTAATAAAATAGATAAAAATATTAAATGAATTTTAAAATAATAAGTATTTCAAATAGAAAGCTTAATAAAATAAACTTAAAAATGAAAGGGTTAATTTATAAATAAAAGAAACCAAAATAGGGACCGGCGCGCAATATGCACAAATGCGCAAAGACTAAAGCTGGAATTATTCCAGATCCTTGTTGAGGCGCGGACCCAATTGCAAATAAACACAACTTACAAAACCAAATTGAAAAAAAAGAAACAAAACGAACAAGGCGCGATTGAATACACATGCGAAAAGGAAGGACCTATCGTGTAAATATCCCCTCACTGTAAAAACACGAGGGTCCCAGGGGTAAAGAATCGGATCGGGCCTGGTATAGCCAATACAGCACCGTTTTGGAGCCACTAAAACAGGCTCAAAACGGCACCGTTTTTGGTTTGTTAAAAAGACTGAAACCAGCCTCCTTCAGCCGAATCAACCCTAGCCCCCTTTCTTCTCAACTAGCAAGCCTTGAACCCTTGATTTTTATACACCCCTGTAGACTTCGATTTCGACGAAGCAAAGGAGATTGGACAGCTTATTCGCAAGGTATCATCACCTTTCTCTTTTCTTTTTCAACGTAAACGATGAAAAAAAATGAAGGAAATAAATAAAATAATTAACAGAATATTAAGAAGATTTAAAACAAAAATCACCTTCTCAAAAATTACCTTTGAATTTTCTATTCAATATCTATATAAAGTGTGCCTACAAAAAGATCAATACATTCTTTTTTGGCTTTATAGCTGAAATCTAAAAGAAAAATAAAAATAAAAATACAATATTTTTCTTGCTTTTTGTTGTCCTTCTCTTGTTCGTTTGCAGGTATTGGGTACTTGACGTGTGTTGGCACTTGGCGTGAGGCGTACGGAGGCATGCGAGGCGTTCGTACGGTGTTGAAGGCTGGGGCTTAGCTGTGGCGCAAGGGAGAGAAACCCTAGGGTTTTTGTTGTTTTAATTTTTTGGGCCTGTTGGGCCGTATAATCTCGGGCTAGGGTTAGTATTAATTTTGGGTTTGTAATGTTTTGGGTTTTGGGGTTATGTAGTTTAGACTTTGATGGACTATTCATTTGTTTTTATTTTTATGGATTTTTGGTTTAATATTTGGTTTTATTCTGGTTGTTGGGCCCTGGGCAGATTTGGGCCTATACAAAAAGTGTAACAATGTGTAAAAGTGAAGAATGAAGAAGTAAATGTGTAACACCCCTAACCCGTATCCGACGCCGAGATAGGGTTCGAGGCGTTACCGATGTAGAAGGCCTATTTCGCCCGGGCTTTTAAACTTCTGTAAAAACCAAAATAAAAATAACAGTCCAATATAGATTTTGAAGCCCAAGTTTTAATGCCGGCCCAAAATATAGCTTTGGCCAAAATTAAACAGGCTCAATACATTGACCCAAAATTCTAGGCCTGATTGTCAGCCCAATTACATTAAACAGTTAGCTAACCTAGGAATCCCTAGGTTACTGTAATATCCTGATTTTGGGCCTAGTCGGAATAGTGGTTTCGTGACCACAAAATCCGAGATAGAAATAATTATTTTATGATTATTTTAAGGTCTATGATATGATTGCATGATTGTGTGAAAATTTCGTGAAGAAATTTTATGCATAAAGTGCTTAATTTGAAATTTGGGACTAAATTGAATAAATTGCAAAACTTGTGTTCTAGAAGTATTTTGCATAAAATTGAATTAGATTATTAATTAGAGGTCCTTAAAGAGTAATTTTACCAATTTCTAAGTCTATGGACAAAAATTAGGACATGGAAGGAATTTTGGAAAGTTTAGTAGTAAGGGCATTTTGGTCATTTAGGGGTAAAATGAATTAAAATACAAAATTAAAAGCCAATTTTGCTCATCTTCAACCCCATGGCCGAATATAGCAAGGAGAAACCATGGCTAGGGTTTTCAAGCTTCCAAGCTCGATTGTAAGTCCGTTCTAGCCTCGCTTTTAATGATTTTTACGTTTTGGAGTCCCAGAGCTCGATTTAGCTTATGCTAGCAATAATTTAACCTAGGGTTTATATTTGGAAAAATACCCATAGGTGAAATTTGTGTATTTTGGTGTTTTATGATAGAATGTGAGGTTTTAAATTATGTTAGACAACTTGTGCTACTCGGTTTTAAGTGAAAACGAGCAAAAGGGCTTAATCGGTAAAAATACCTAATAGTCATAAGTACATGTTAGAGTGAGAATTTGATGTTGCCATAGAAGGAAAAATGATCAGCATGTCATAAAACATAAGAAAATAGGCTGAATTTTAATTTACGAGCTTTGGGGCAAAAGTGTAAATATGCAAAAGTTTAGGGGCAAAATTGTAATTTTTCCAAAATATGATTTTGGGTCAATTTGAATAATGTGAGTCCTAATTAGACTATATTTTAAATGATAGAGCAAGGAAAACTAAAATTCGGGCTAAAATGGGGAAAATACCAAGTGGTGGGACGAAATGGTAAAATAGCCATTTTCGCATACGAGGTAAGTTCATATGTAAATGTTGGTAACATAGTTATTATTTTAAATGTTTTAATATTTTTAAATGATATGATAATTATTATGAAATATTATACTTGTGATAATTGTTTGATAATATGTCAAATTATGTGATATACTTGGAAAATATGAAATACTACCGAGTATCGAGATCGGCATTCCGTAGGAGATGGTTGAGACACATGATTGGGAAAAAGGTCCGTTGAACCTTAGGAATGGATTAGGATACAAGTGACATGTCACTGGGATATTTGGGCATCCGAACTCGTTGAGTTGAGTCCGAGTTCACTTATGGATGCGAGCGTCCGAACTCGTTGAGTTGAGTTCGAGTTCGTGAGATGTAACTAGGCATCCGAACTCGTTGAGTTGAGTCCGAGTTCACTTATGGATGCGAACGCCCGAGCTCGTTGAGTTGAGTCCGTGTTCACTTATGGGCGGGTTACATGGTAGCTTGGCTACATATGTGGCACTTATGTGCAAACTTTCCATGTATCCGAATTATATTCCGATGTGTTCAACGGGTAAAGTTCTACTCAAATGGAGGAATACTCAAGATGAAAGGGACGTATTGGTAAGTGTTGTGAAATGGATAATTTGAACAGGTATGTACTTAACCCTCGGGTTGAAAACTCGATATAACGACAATATGGTAAGATGATAAATGAAAAAGTGATATGAATGTCTTGGTGATGATTATGCAAATGATGTTTTATGTTTGCTTATATGGTTATGTTACTTGCTATTTGCATGTGAGCTTACTAAGCATTTATGCTTACTCCCTCCTTTTCATTCCTTGTAGTGTTGACAAGCCAGCTCGAAATCGGAAGCGGTCGGAGGCACGCCACACTATCCGTATACCATCTTGGCATAATGGCTTGTATATTTTGAGTATGGCATGTATAGCATTATAATCATTTTATATGTATGGTCTTATGATATGGTTATTGAGTGGTATGGAAATAGAAATGCTTGGTAATGATTAGCCATTGGAATGGCTAATCATGATCATATTTGGTATTATGTATGTCAAATTGCTAGCTAATCCATGGAAACCATGAAATAGGTAAAATTTACCATAAAATAGATTCAGACAGCAGCAGTGACGTGAGTTTGAAAAATCACTAAAAATAGTAGAAATGGAATTAAATAATGAATAAGTTATGGAATCGAAGCTTGATGAGTCTATTTTCATATGGAATAAGCGAAACAGGTATATGAGCTATATTTTATGAGATGTTTAAATTTTTGTGAAACAGGGCCAGAGCGATTTCTGGATCCCCTGTTATGACTTTGGAAATTCACCATAAATTTTACAAAGATAATTAGAAGTCACGCTTTATATTTACAGATTCCTTATTGAGTCTAGTTTTATTAGAGACAAACGACATAGTCATTGAAGGTCTGTATAGGGAGATATCTGATTCGTAATACACAGAGGTCAGAGTAGTTGAACCCTGAAACAGGGGAGACTTTAACTAATAAACTGTACTAATTGGCCCAACCAAAAATTCTAGAAAAAAATTAGTAGATATGCATATGAGTCTAGTTTCAGGAAAAATTTACGGAATTGGATTTCGAGTTTCGTAACTCGAGATATGATTTTTAAAGCGACTATGATGCAGTTAGCCAGCTTGTCTGGAAATTTTAAAATGTATTGTATGAGCTGTTTAATTAATGAATTAAGTCCGTTAACACCTCGTGTTCAACTCCGGAAACGGTATCGGGTATGGGGTGTTACATTTAGTGGTATCAGAGCAGGTTTAGTCAGTTCTCGGACTAACCTAGCATGTGTAAAAGTTTAGCTATACATGCCACCGATGCGTGATAGTGTGATGTCTTCCGACGCGTATAAGTACCGTCTTATTTAGACAGGTACTCTCCAACCGAAGCTGCGCCAACCATGTTCAATGTTAAGTAAAGGTATTTGAGTAAAATTATGATTATGATAAGTCTCGGTTCAGAAAAGTATGAATAAAGGTTTATGATACATATGTGATAATATGTGAGATGAAAGTTCATGTTGTGATAAATATTCATATTTGCTTAATGCTCATATGATGTAGTGTATGTGGCTTACTTGATAAGATGAACGGAATAAATAGAAAGTAGTAGAGGTATGAATAAAGGTCATAATATTATGATACTGAATGAAAATGTCCTTGTCTTGATTGGATGTCGAATGTTGATGAATGTTAATGGTATATAATTTTTATGTGGTAAAGGATTATAATGAAATGAACTTATCTATGTTAAATTGTTGGACTGAATTATATGATTGTAATGATATGTACATGATGATGCACGAAATGAAAGTTGTGATTGTGATGCAAATATCTATGTTTGTTTGGCCTTATATAATGTCATGAGCATGAATTAATTTAATTAATTGAATGGATAAGTAAAGTGTCTAGAAAACATAGAATGTATGCATAAGTATATTGTCTAAATGGGACAATAGGAAAATTGGTGTAAGCCAACATGAATGAATGACATGATTTTGATGATGTTACTATGATGATGGAAGTTGTGTCATATGTGTATGTATAAGAAAGTCGAGTCAGAGGTCCTACAACCCTCCCCCTTACCAAAGTGGTACTTATAATGGAATTTCATGAGATTTGTATTGAATAAGTTTTTGGTTGAGAACCCAAAGAGTTCAGTGATAGAATAATTATAAGTATGATCCGAGATTGAAAATGAGCTGATAAGTAAAGTCGAGCCGAAAGTATCGGATTGACGTAAAATTATTGGAGTTATGCCTCGTCCTAGTTAGAAAAGGAATTCTCCTTGGTAAATCGAATTACTCAAGTGCAAGGTCGAGAAAAGTGTAAATCGAAATTTATTCGAATTGGCCTTTTTAGTGAATGGTTTAATATAAAATTTGTGACGGCAGAACTAGTTGGGGAAATGATATTTCAAATGTGAATTATCCGAGTGTGACAGTTATGACCGGACAGATTTAGCGATCTCTTTTGAGATGTTCTATGTGTTCACCCGTTCGTAAATATTTCTATGGCTATTGATCTTCGAAGAAATTCTTGTTATATGGGAATGTCTTCTAATTCGGTGTTGGATGAAAGCATTGGTAGTCTGATTGGTTTATAATTTATATTGCTCTATTTTATCGGGTATTCTATTTCATTTAAATCGATAAGAATTGATGAGAGAATTCATATGATATTATGATTCTGCTTTCTTCTACTTGATGCTTCATCGATATATATGTATGGGAAGATATATTGATCTTGTTATATTTGATTTCAGTGGGATTAAATGATGTTTTCTTTTGGACTTTCTTTCTTTGAAGAATTATCGTGGTATTCTGTATTTTCTCTATGAATTTGGTTTTCGATTCTCGGCATAGTATCGTATCTTGGGTTTCTTTATCCCGGATCTCTTTATTCGGATTTCTTTATTCGGTTTCTCTATCTTGGATTTCTTTATTCGGTTTTCTTGTTATCTTTGTTCCATAATTTGTCAATTATGACTCATGTTCAATAACGTTCTTCACTCGTGATAATCATGTCAAATATGACTATACTTCTAATTTGATCTTGGTAATGTGGTGATTTTAGTATTGGGATTTTTTCTAATTTCTGTGTAAGGATTTGACATCAGTAAAGGCATAGGTGATAAAAGCGTGAGTTTTAGTCGGTATGGTAAATTATTTATTTGAAAGATTTCATGTGACAATTATGTCAGGATTATTTTTCCCAAGTCGATAATAGAATTTCATTTTGTACGGATAAAAGAGTAAATAGTTTGAACGAGAAGTGTATATTTAATAGAAAGAGTTGAATATTAGTTTAAGTCACTACTGAATGATAAGGTTTCCATCTTGTGAAAGCTGAAAAGTTTATTACATGTTGACAGAGTTCGGATAGATGAGAATATTGGTAACCAAGCGTCTCGAACTAGACTAGTCTACATTGAGCAATGACTTCCTGACTTTCAGTAATGTATTGTTGTATGAATTGTGATGTGTTTCAAGACAGTGAGGTAATGTGATAGTTTAGAGCATCCGATGTTACATAAAATCGGAGTTGTTAAAGGGGTTAAAGCCGAGCATTGGGATCTATCAAAATTATCCTTGTCAATGTTGATATTGGGATGGAAATGAGAAGGATTATTCTTGAGGCCATATCAGAATTATTTCTATGGCGGAAAAAGGAAAATGGGATGTATCCTATTGTTAAATGTTTGGCGAGATCTATAAATCACATCTGTATTGAATGAATTCCTACTCATCAGATTCATGGAATTTCAGGTCTCTTTGATTGTTGGATTTCTTGGAATTCCGGTCTCCATTAAATCAAGTTGAGATCCGGGTTTTATGTCATGATATCATGGGAAATTAATAAGGGTTGAAAATTTAAGAACAGTTGAGAGTTGAGACCGTAAGCTTTTAGATCATATGAGAAATTGAAGAGATGTATTGGAGGTACAGTCTAAGTGCAAGTTCTTCGCACCAAATATGAGATTAAAAGTGAAGACCACTTTTACGGTAAGATTTTCGGGACGAAAATCCACGAAGGGGAGAGTTGTAATATCCTGATTTTGGGCCTAGTCGGAATAGTGGTTTTGTGACCACAAAATCCGAGATAGAAATAATTATTTTATGATTATTTTAAGGTCTATGATATGATTGCATGATTGTGTGAAAATTTCGTGAAGAAATTTTATGCATAAAGTGCTTAATTTGAAATTTGGGACTAAATTGAATAAATTGCAAAACTTGTGTTCTAGAAGTATTTTGCATAAAATTGAATTAGATTATTAATTAGAGGTCCTTAAAGAGTAATTTTACCAATTTCTAAGTCTATGGACAAAAATTAGGACATGGAAGGAATTTTGGAAAGTTTAGTAGTAAGGGCATTTTGGTCATTTAGGGTAAAATGAATTAAAATACAAAATTAAAAGCCAATTTTGCTCATCTTCAACCCCATGGCCGAATATAGCAAGGAGAAACCATGGCTAGGGTTTTCAAGCTTCCAAGCTCGATTGTAAGTCCGTTCTAGCCTCGTTTTTAATGATTTTTACGTTTTTGGAGTCCGTAGCTCGATTTAGCTTATGCTAGCAATAATTTAACCTAGGGTTTATATTTGGAAAAATACCCATAGGTGAAATTTGTGTATTTTGGTGTTTTATGATAGAATGTGAGGTTTTAAATTATGTTAGACAACTTGTGCTACTCGGTTTTAAGTGAAAACGAGCAAAATGGCTTAATCGGTAAAAATACCTAATAGTCATAAGTACATGTTAGAGTGAGAATTTGATGTTGCCATAGAAGGAAAAATGATCAGCATGTCATAAAACATAAGAAAATAGGCTGAATTTTAATTTACGAGCTTTGGGGCAAAAGTGTAAATATGCAAAAGTTTAGGGCAAAATTGTAATTTTTCCAAAATATGATTTTGGGTCAATTTGAATAATGTGAGTCCTAATTAGACTATATTTTAAATGATAGAGCAAGGAAAACTGAAATTGGGCTAAAATAGGAAAATACCAAGTGGTGGACGAAATGGTAAAATAGCCATTTTAAGCATACGAGGTAAGTTCATATGTAAATGTTGGTAACATAGTTATTATTTTAAATGTTTTAATATTTTTAAATGATATGATAATTATTATGAAATATTATACTTGTGATAATTGTTTGATAATATGTCAAATTATGTGATATACTTGGAAAATATGAAATACTATCGAGTATCGATATCGGCATTCCGTAGGAGATGGTTGAGACACATGATTGGGAAAAAGGTCCGTTGAACCTTAGGAATGGATTAGGATACAAGTGACATGTCACTGGGATATTTGGGCATCCGAACTCGTTGAGTTGAGTCCGAGTTCACTTATGGATGCGAGCGTCCGAACTCGTTGAGTTGAGTCCGAGTTCGTGAGATGTAACTAGGCATCCGAACTCGTTGAGTTGAGTCCGAGTTCACTTATGGATGCGAACGCCCGAGCTCGTTGAGTTGAGTCCGAGTTCACTTATGGGCGGGTTACATGGTAGCTTGGCTACATATGTGGCACTTATGTGCAAACTTTCCATGTATCCGAATTATATTCGATGTGTTCAACGGGTAAAGTTCTACTCAAATGGAGGAATACTCAAGATGAAAGGGACGTATTGGTAAGTGTTGTGAAATGGATAATTTGAACAGGTATGTACTTAACCCTCGGGTTGAAAACTCGATATAACGACAATATGGTAAGATGATAAATGAAAAGTGATATGAATGTCTTGGTGATGATTATGCAAATGATGTTTTATGTTTGCTTATATGGTTATGTTACTTGCTATTTGCATGTGAGCTTACTAAGCATTTATGCTTACTCCTCCTTTTCATTCCTTGTAGTGTTGACAAGCCAGCTCGGAAATCGGAAGCGGTCGGAGGCACGCTCACACTATCCGTATACCATCTTGGCATAATGGCTTGTATATTTTGAGTATGGCATGTATAGCATTATAATCATTTTATATGTATGGTCTTATGATATGGTTATTGAGTGGTATGGAAATAGAAATGCTTGGTAATGATTAGCCATTGGAATGGCTAATCATGATCATATTTGGTATTATGTATGTCAAATTGCTAGCTAATCCATGGAAACCATGAAATAGGTAAAATTTACCATAAAATAGATTCAGACAGCAGCAGTGACGTGAGTTTGAAAAATCACTAAAAATAGTAGAAATGGAATTAAATAATGAATAAGTTATGGAATCGAAGCTTGATGAGTCTATTTTCATATGGAATAAGCGAAACAGGTATATGAGCTATATTTTATGAGATGTTTAAATTTTTGTGAAACAGGGCCAGAGCGATTTCTGGATCCCCTGTTATGACTTTGGAAATTCACCATAAATTTTACAAAGATAATTAGAAGTCACGCTTTATATGTGCAGATTCCTTATTGAGTCTAGTTTTATTAAAGACAAACGGCATAGTCATTGAAGGTCTGTATAGGGAGATATCTGATTCGTAATACACAGAGGTCAGAGTAGTTGAACCCTGAAACAGGGAGACTTTAACTAATAAACTGTACTAATTGGCCCAACCAAAATTCTAGAAAAAATTAGTAGATATATATATGAGTCTAGTTTCAGGAAAAATTTACGGAATTGGATTTCGAGTTTTGTAACTCGAGATATGATTTTTAAAGAGACTATGATGCAGTTAGCCATCTTGTCTGGAAATTTTAAAATGTATTGTATGAGCTGTTTAATTAATGAATTAAGTCCGTTAACACCTCGTGTTCAACTCCGGAAACGGTATCGGGTATGGGGTGTTACAGTTACCCACGCTGCAACCCCCACGTTTAGCGCCTCTCCACCACACAGTCGGCATATCAAGCACGACCCTTAGCTCGTTCGTTGCTCGCCCACGTCCTTTCACGTCTCCACGACCTGCGATTTGAGCAAGAAAACAATAGGAAAATTACTTGTATTCGGCTATAAAGCCTCCAAATTTTTCATTGTAAAGGGCTGTTTTTTGGACTTTTTTTTGAGAAAAATTGAAGATAGAGATAATATTAAGCACATACAGAAAGATATAGCAACCATATTTGTTTGAGGTGATATAAATTTTCATTTTTCTTTCAATTTTATTTCCATTTTCTTTGATTTTTTTATCTACTGTATATAAGTAATAAGAGAAAGGGGAGGCAGCTCACCGGAGTTACCGTAGGAGAACCTTCGCTAGTTGCGAACGGAAAGCTTGGGCATTAGCCTTTCGGCTGAAGAGTAAAGGGAGAGTGAGGGAGATGGAAAGCATAAAGCATTTAGGTTTTTTTAAACAAAAAATAAAAGTCAGAATGTTTATTTGTTTTTTTTCAAAGTAAAAATTTTTAAACAGGTTTTAATAAAATGGAACAGCATTTTTGGGGGGAAAGGGAAGTTTGTCCGTATGTTTTGGCTATGAGCGGGATTTGCACATTTAGTCCCCCACTTTTGTGCTAATGTTCATTTCGATCATTAATTTTGCATTATTCTCATTATTATTTCTTTTTTTTATTCGTTGTATTTTGCGATTTATTCGTTTTGAATTTTCTTTCATGTATTCCTAGATTATCTATAGATGCTCAATTCAATACCATTATACATGTATATACGTAACTTATACTAAATTATTTTTACTCTAAGTATACATTATTGATTTCCTATTATTTTACGTAAATATTTCCTTTAATTTTTATTTTTTATATGTATATATATTATTGATTTTATATTATTTTATGTATGTATATCTTCTTCTAAGGACCCTATTTTAAATGGTATATTTTATTTATTTTAAATACTTTCATATACTAGTATCTTTGTTTTATATATAAAATTTTCATTTCATGTATATTATTTATTTAGATTGACAAATACTATGTTATATGTTACTTACTTTTCTTTATATATACATTATGTATTTTGAAATTTCATTTAAATATTATTATGTCATGTATGATTTTTATTTTATTATTTTTATCTATCTCGAACTTTCATGTATGCTACTTTAAGATTTTTATAAATGTTTGTTTGTTTGCATATTGATAATTCCAAATTGCATTTCTTCTATATCATTTATTTGTTTGTTAGTTTTAAAACTTGCCACATGTTGTCTGTGTTAATTTGCTTGGAACTTCTTTAAATTTGCTTTTAATTCATTAGCCTTCAAATGTGAATATTGGTATTTTTTATAATATATGGTATGTCGTTTTTGCATGTGTCCTAATCCTTTGTATTTTTTCATTATTTATCCATGTCATATTACTGCCTCAACTCTAAAGTGAACCGAATGAATATACTTTGAGTCGGTTTTGCAATTGTTCATCTAAAAAATTTCAAAACAAAGGTAATGTTTGGCATTTGGAAATTTGGGAAATCATGCCCTAATGTGCTGGGTTTCGATTTTCTGCTTGCCCAAAATAGTCAATTATTCCTTTAAAATTTTATTCATGTTTTTTAAATTTTAAAACAAGGCAATGTTCAATGTTTAGAAATTCGAGAAACCGTACCGTAATGTGCTGGGTTTCGTTTTTTTGTCGGACCAAATGATTGAATACCCTTTTCGTGCATTTTGGGAGTTATGAGGGTGCTAACCCTTCCTCGTGCGTAACCGACTCCCGAACCCTTTTTCTCAATTTTCACAGACCTAAAATTATTATTTTAATAAATCAAATGTTTTATTAAAATGATCAATCTCAAGGTGATCCGATTACACCTCGAAAAAGATCGGTGGCGACTCCACAATTCGTTTTTTAAAGTCGATCCCCGTTTTTCCAAAAAAAATTTAAAAATAGTTTCAACAGCTTTGCGACTCCATTGGGGACCAATAAGAGAGTTAAGCCGTAAAGTTGATTATTTTCTGTCCTTTTGTCAGAAATTTAAAATTTGAATTTTAACATACGATGCTTTTATTGCATTTCATGGGTTTTTATGGTTTTTTTGTTCGTGTTTTGCATTTTAAGTTTTTTTATATATTCCCTTTCATCATCTTGCATGACCGTTGTGGTCGCACCTCTTAAGTGGGAGTGAGAGACTATGCTTTCGTAAGGTTTTCACCTCCGCATGGGCTAGTAGACTGCTTCCGGGATACATTTGTACCTATGTCTTCGTGAGGTTTTCACATCTGCATGGGCATAGGGAAATGTATTCCCCTGAATTGAACTCGATCCACATGAGCCTATAATGGGTGAGGGTTGAGGAATCTGCTGGTTCAAGTACCATTTTCTTATAATCGAGCCACATATAGTGAACTCTAGGAGCCCGCCCTAAGTAGAGCTATGTTGAAACTTAGCGATTACCCAGTTAGGTGTTTGATTATTTTCTATTTGCTTTGATTTTTTATTTTTTCGATACTAACTTGTTGTGTTTTGTTGTGGTTATGTTTGCATGTCATTTCATATTAAAGAGGTGTCGATTCCTGTTCGGTTACTAAATTAAAAAGCTGGTTATGGAGAGCGAATTCCCTGATAAAGTGGAAGATAATGCGGCTGTCCTTATGTGGTCAGAGAAGATGCAACTTGAGAAAGGGGATAGCTTGGCTGAGGGGTATACATTGAAATTGGGGAACTTCACTCATATCAATGTGACCCAAAATGTGCTTCAAGAGTTGAGGGATATATGGGCCAGCTAGGATGATAAGGCTAGGCAGTTGTTCTATCAAAATTATGGCGACTTACCCTACCTGCTTGACGTCAAGGTGGACAAGTACTTGTTTCGGACTATGGCTCAGTTCTGGAACCCGGCATATAATTGTTTCACCTTTGGGAAGGTAGACTTGGTGCCTATTTGTGTAGGAATATACAGCTTTGCTTCATTGTCCAAAGGTTCAAGTTGACAAAGTTTATTCCAAGGCTGTTAGTGCCCCAGCTTTTGTAAAGAAATTAATAAGTATCACCAGGATGAGTGAACATTGGGTTACAGCCTAAATTCAGTAGAAAAGTGATGGTAAATGCATTCCATGGATGAGTTTGAGGGACTTGATTATAGCACATCCGGACATGAAGAAGAAAGCTGACACCTTCGCCTCGAGTATCTATGGTTTGGTGATTTTCCCCAAATCTTTAAGGCATATAGATGAAGCAGTTGCCGATTTCTTTGATCGACTTGACAAAGGGGTCACACCGGTGCTGGCAATTCTAGTTGAGACATTCAGATCTTTGAGTGCATGTCGGAGGGCAAGTGAAGGAAGATTCATAGGGTGTAAGTAATTGTTGCTGGCTTGGTTCTACAGCTATTTCTGGAAGGTGGATAAGGTTTCTTATCGGGTTTTCTCTGAGAGTTACTCCCCGTTAAAAGAAATAACAGCCATGTCCAGGAGAGATGACATATCAGAAGAAAATTAGATCGCGCTCCTCCGAAATCTTCAGGAAAAGGACATTGAGTGGAGAGCTTCTTAGTTTGTTCCTGATGAGATTCCTTATTGGTATGGAAGTTTTGACTGGGTACCCCTGCCTGGAATTTAGGGAGCTATTGGATATGCCCATTTGCTCGTTTTAGGACAATACAGATCAAGGCAATTTATACCGATGACACATGGATTAGCCTAGAGTGAGTTCTCGTATAGGGAGAACAATTATAAGAAGAAGGTTTGAGAGATTTTTGATGCTTGGAAACAGATGCGCCGGATAAAGAGATTGGCTATGGGATCAATGACGACTCCTGAATACAAGGGGTGGTTGAGTAAAAGAGTTAATGATAATATCCCTGAGCCGAGTTTGGAGGATATTCGTGCGATGGAAGAATATTTGCAAGTAATCCCCTCCGAGCTTGAAATTGTAAAACGAGACTTAGAAGAGAGAAATGCGGAGTTAGGAAAAAAGATAGAACAGTTGGAGAAAGAAAATATGCATTTGAGTTTGGATGTCAATGTTCAGAAACTCGAGGCTAAAAGTTAAGGAAAGGGAAAAGAAGGGTTGAGGAAGACCTGGACAGTTTGAAAACTGATTACAAGAAACTGCGTATGTCGATGAGAACTGTCGGATTATGGAAAACGTCAGAACAGCGGCGACAGGAAATTCAAGAGGAAAATGCTAGAACAGATCAGTGAGAGAAGAGGTTCCATGATGCTCGAACACATGAAAATTCTTTAAAAAAGAGCTTGGTTGAAGGCCAAGATGAGAAAAAAATGTTGGTAACTCGGGTAGCGAATTTAGAGAAGGCACTGCGTCAGTATCGTGGTCGTAACTCCGACATTGAATTAAGGGCTAGCCTGAACAGGATCGAGGATTTGAAAGGAAAAATGGAAGAACTTGAGACTATGCTACGGAACTGTGAGCTCCGAATTGAATTCCTTGAGTCGAACAATGAGCAGTGGAAGGAACAGCTCCGTCGATCGCAAGACCAAGTCAGGGAAAGAGATTATATCATGGGTGAGGCCGTAGCTCAAATACAAGAAGTGGCCGATCATTTACAGACCTTAGCATTTCAGACTGATGTGCTACGTGTGAAGTATGAGTTAGAGTCAGACCGGGGTCGTGAGCTAGCTTGCCTTCCTAAGAAAGTTAAAACTTTGAGCATTAGGGCTAAGCCGTATATATGATCTGTTTTATGTAAAGGATTTTGCTTTCTAATAAAGTTTTTTAAATAGAATTGAATCAGAATCGACGTCTCTTTAGTTGTAGATTCATCTCATGCATTTGCATTTTATTGTATCATGTGCATTAAATTTCACAAAAAGAACCTTAATTAATTGAAAATTGTATTATAGTTACCCTGAAACATTAATATTACACACGAAAAAAGACCAAAGCTATGGATCAAAGGTTGGAAAAATTTGAGCAAATGCAGAAAGAAATGCAGGAACAGATGCAAGTGCAAATGCAAGAGCAATTAGCTAAGATCCAGTAAGATATGAAAGATCAAATGCTGGAATCTCAGAAGAGTATGATGAACGAATCGACTCAACTACTAGTTGGAAGGCTGGAAAAGGGGAAGAGTCCCATGATCAATGCTGAGGATGATAGCAGGATTCTTGCTTACCCTTCGGGTTTCACCCTAACAAATACCCCAATACCTCCGCAAAGGGTGTCTGTCAGTATCAAACCCCAATATCAGACTAGTACTTCGACACTGATAAATGTCTTGACGGGCTCATGTTCTAACCCCGAAGACCATCGGGAAAATCCTACAGTCCCTGACTTCGATGAGGTCACAGAAGTAAGAAAGGTAGAAGCAGAATTTCCAAAACAGCTAGAAGACCGATACAAGTGATTGGAGGAGAAATTCAAGGCATTGGAAAGCGCTGATTATCATTGCGAAATGGATGCTAAGGAATTGAGCCTAGTCTCGGATTTGGTACTCCCTCCGAAGTTCAAAATATTGGAGTTTGAGAAATACAATGAAACCAGTTTCCCTGAGGCTCATATTACAATGTTTTGTCGGAGGATGACTGGACATGTCAATAATGATCAGTTATTGATTCACTGTTTCCAAGACAGTTTGTTTGGAGCTGCGGCCAAATAGTACAATCAATTGAATCGTAGCCAAGTTAAATCGTGGAAAGACTTAGCACAGGCCTTCATTAAGCAGTATGGCCATGTGACAGATATAGCGCCTGACAGAATCACGTTACAGAACATAGAGAAAAAGTCAAATGAAAGTTTCAGGCAATACACTCAGAGATGGAGGGAGGTTGCTACACAAGTCTAACTACCATTGTTGGAAAAAGAAACAACCATGCTTTTCATTAATACCTTGAAGGCACCTTTTATTAATCACATACTGGGGAGTGCGACTAAGAGTTTGGCGGACATAGTGATGTCCGGTGAAATGATAGAGAATGCAATAAGGTGTGGAAAGATAGAGGCTGGGGAAAGCATTAGGAGGTCGGCCCCAAAAAAGAGAGAAAATGAAGTCAGTAATGTAAGCATGGGTTATACAAAACCAATTACGGTAAACCAGCCGAAAGCGGTAGCCACGGGCCAGCAAGCTTCGTCAAGGCAAGAGCCCAATACAAAGCAGAACATGGAGAAGCCCCAGTTTACTCCCATTCCAATAACATATCGAGAGCTGTACAAAAGTATGTTCGATGCACATGTTGTATCCCCGTTTTACTTAAGACCGTTGCAACCCCCATTCCCCAAGTGGTACAATACAAGTGCCCAATGTGAATATCATGCGGGAATCATGGAACACTCGATAGAGAACTGCACCTATTTTAAAAAGGTAGTCGAAAGACTTATCAAAATGGGTGTTGTGAAATTTGATGATGCACTTGATATAGGAAATCCTTTACCCAACCATATTGATCATGAGGTAAACGTGATAGTCGAGAATATGGAGAGGAGAATTAAGTTGGATATGGCAGAAGTAAAAACCCCGATGAGGGAGGTTTTGAAAAAGATGGTGGAGAGAAGTTTAATCATGCGAGATTTTGGGAGCAAATCCCGAGAAGTAAGGAACTATTGTAAGTTTCATGGAGAGGAGGACCATGAGATTGAAACATGCAATGAATTCAGAGCCCTGGTGCAGGGTCTAATGGATAACAAAGAGCTGGAGTTCTTTGAATTTGCTGAGGAGGAAGATGTAAGCACCTCGGAGGAGGGGCTGATAGAAAGGGTCTGTGAGGTCAGCCACCCAGTGCTGATCATTTCACGACCGAGAATCAATGAATTTGGAGCAAGAATAGGGCCAAGAGTTTTGATTCAGAAACTCGTGACTTTTCCTTATAATGATAGGAAAATGGTGCCTTGGAATTATAACTGTAATGTGACATCATCGAGAGAGGGAGTGCAGTCAAGATGCCGATCTGAAAGTTGAACTGTAAAGGGAAATCTTTGATGTTTGAATAGGGGGAAGAGGGGACAAAACCACTGGTTAATGAACCGGTAACTGAGGATGAAGCTAAAAAAATTTTGAAGTTCCTAAAACACAGCGAGTATAGTGTTGTGGAACAGTTACACACGCAGCCAACACGCACATCAGTATTAGCTCTGCTCCAAAGTTTAATGGTACAACGAAATGCGTTGATGAATGTGTTGAACGAAACCTATGTCGCTGAAGACATTTCAGTGAACAAGCTAGATCGTCTTGTCAGCAACATAAGCGCTGATAACTTTATCTCATTTAGTGATGATGAAATACCACCAGAGGGTTTGGGATCCACCAAGGCTTTACACATTACCACTCGCTACAAAGGGTATACATTTCCGAGGGTATTAATTGATAATGGATTAACGTTGAATGTTTTGCCCTTGTCCATATTGAATAGGTTGCCAATAGATAGCTCTCATATGAAGATATGCCAGAATATAATGAGGGCATTTGATGGCACTGAGAGGAAAGTGATGGGAAGGATTGAGGTACCTTTGCTAATCAGACCAAACACATACGAGGTAGATTTTCTTGTGATGGATATTACGCCTTCTTATAATTACTTGTTAGAGAGGCCTTGGATTCATTCGGCGAAGGCAATACCGTCATCGTTGCACCAAAAGCTAAAGTTGGTGACAGAGGGCTGGTTGATAACGATAAATGCGGAGGAAGACATTATTGCATCCGCTACCAGTAATGCACTGTATATAGAATATAATGATGAAGCAGTTGAGTGTTCCTTTCGGTCATTAGAATTTGTCAATGCGACTTTTATCATCGAAGGAAAGAGGATCCCTAGGGCAAAAATATCCGAGGCCACGAGGATGGGCTTGCAACTTACAGTTGGAAAAGGGGCGTTGCCTGGTAGAGGACTTGGGAAATATTTACATGGACGGGTTGAAGTGCCAATTTTGGCTGACAAGCAAGATCATTTTGGTTTAGGGTATAGGCCAGATGCAAAGCAGAAAATAAGGGAGATGGAAATGAGACAGGAGAGACGAAGAGCATGATTGAGTGGGGCAGAGGTCAAGTGAGAATCAATAATTTTTCCCCATATTTCTAATACATTTGTGTCAGGAGGAATTATCTATCCTGAGCTGAAGACAACAAGTGAAGGAATGGCCGAAGATTTGATAGGAAGTCTGAAAATCAACGTCATATCTGATGTGAAGGTGATGGAAAGAAACTTAGCAAGTATTCACTCTTATGAGCCTGGAAGTGTTCTGAACAACTGGACTGTGGAATAAATTCCTGTAGTTTTTAGAGCAAATACAGAGTAATGTTCAAAACACACTTTTTGTTTTAAAGCCTAGAAACAAAAAAGAATCTTTTGTGAAATAGGCTCGTGTTTAAAACATCTTTATTTTAATACAAATACGCTTTTATGTCCTATTCTGAGTAAATATTCTTTTATCTTAAGCAAATATTCTTTTCTTGCATTTGATATTTAATCATGCCATACAAATACGCTATTCTTATATTCTTTTATTTTTCTTAGCTATCCATTCATGTCAATAATAGGTCTTTAGATATCAATGACATGAGTGATGTTGTTATGGACTCAGAGTTCCCTTCTGAGCGAGACATGTATCTAGAAAGATCTTAGGATTTTGAAGATGATGAAGACTGTAGCTTACCTCCTGATTTGTTAAGGATGGTAGAGTAGGAAGAGAAATGGATTCTACCCCATAAAGAGACAATCGAGAATGTGACCTTGGAAGAAGGGAAAGAGGTGAACATTGAAACTTGTATAACTGAAGAAACAAGACGGGACCTCGTTGATTTACTGCAAGAGTTCAAATATATCTTCGCGTGGTCGTATCAGGACATGCCTAGGTTAAGCACTGATATTGCGGTGCATCGCGTCTCCATAAAAGAAGAGTACAAGCCTGTTCAACAAAAGTTTCGAGGGATGAGACCCGATGTTGCAGTAAAAATAAGAAAAGAGGTCCAGAAGTAATTTGATGCTGGGTTTTTGCAAGTTGTTAATTATTTAGAATGGGTAGCCAATGTTGTCCCCGTCCCTAACAAAGATGGAAAAATGAGGATGTGTGTAGATTATAGGGACTTAAACAAGGCTAGCCCCAAGGACAACTACCTCCTACCTCATATCGACACTTTAGTGGACAACACAGCAGATTATTCGCTGTTCTCCTTCATGGATGGTTTCTTTAGGTACAATCAGATAAAGATGCATCCTGAAAACATGAAAAAGACCACATTCATAACCTTATGGGGGACTTTTTGCTATAGGGTGATGTTATTCGGGTTGAAGAATGCGGGAGCAACGTATCAAAGAGCCATGGTAACCTTGCTTCACGACATAATGCACATAAAAATTGAGGTCTACGTCGATGATATGATCGCAAAATCCCAAACAGAAAAGGAGCAAATACAGGTTTTGAGGAAATTGTTCCTGAGGTTGAGGAAGTTTCAGCTAAAGCTCAATCCAACAAAATGTACTTTTGGAGCTAACTCAGGGAAGCTGCTTGGTTTCATAGTCAACGAAAAGGGAATTGAGGTCGACCCCGACAAAGTCAATGCTATACAAAAATTGCCTCCGCCGCGCACTCAGAAGGAAGTTTGAGGTTTTCTAGGAAGACTAAATTACATCGCCCGGTTTATTTCGCAACTAACTGAGAAATGTGACCTCATATTTCATTTTCTCAAGAAACACAACCCAAGTGTGTGGGATGATGAGTGCCAGAGAACCTTTGACAAGGTTAAACAATATTTGTCCAATCCTCTAGTATTATTGATATTGTATTTGACAGTATTTGACAATTCAATGGAATGTGTGTTCGGACAACACGATGAAACAGGAAAGAAAGAAAAGGCGATACATTACCTCAGTAAGAAATTCACTGAGTGTGAGACGAGATACTCGCCAATTGAAAAACTATGTTGTGCTTTGGTTTGGACTACTCGGATATTGACAGTACATGTTATACCATACGACTTGGTCAATCTCGAAACTGGACGCTCTAAAGTACATGATGGAGTCGACTACTTTAAGTGGAAGAATGGCCGAGTGGCAAATCCTGCTTTCTGAATTCGACATAGTTTATGTGAATCAGAAGGTTGTGAATGGGAGTACAATAGCAGACTTTCTAGCCAGTAGAGCTTTAGAAGATTACAAGCCTTTGAATTTTGATTTCTCTAACGAAGATCTAATGTATGTGGCAACTACTGAAGAAGACATTCCAGAAGATCATTCTTGGAAACTTAATTTTGACGGGCCATCAAACGCTATTGGTAATGGAATTGGGGTAGTCCTGATATCCCCAAATAGAGATCATTATCTATTCACTTGTAAATTGGATTTTAATTGCACGAACAATATGGAAGAGTACGAAGCATGTATCATGGGAATCTGTGCAGCCATCGAGTGTAAAATCAAAGTACTAGAGGTGTATGGGGATTCTACACTGGTGATCTATCAACTCAAAGGTGAATGGAAAACAAGAGACCCAAAGTTGATCAACTATCGAGAGCTAATTCTGGATTTAATTAGGGTGTTTGATGATATCACTTTCTATTATCTCCCGCGGAACGAAAACCAGATTGCTGATGCCTTGGCCACGCTAGCTTCATTTATCAGAGTAAATAAACAGGAGGATATGAAGTCGATCTAAATGAGTATTTGTGAGGCTCTAGCTCATTACTGCAATATCGACGAAGAAGAGGAGAGAAACGATTGTTCTTGGTATCATGATATTCTATGATATGTGAAGAATTGTGAATACCCTGATCAGGCAACAGAAAATGATAAGAGAACATTGAGGAGGCTGGCCAGTGATTATTTCATAGACGGGGAGATTTTGTATAAAAGGAGGAAAGATCAGGTACTGTTAAGATGTGTTGACGCTAATGAAGCTAAGAAAATCTTGGAAGAAGTCCATGAGGGTGTCTGCAGGACACATGCCAATGGATTCACAATGGCCAAGCAAATCATGAGGTTCGGGTATTACTGGTCCACAATGGAAGGAGATTGCATCAGTTACGCCAAGAAATGTCATAAGTGTCAAATTTATGGAGACAAGATCCATGCGCCTCCTTTACCTCTTCATGTTATGACTTCTCCCTGGCCTTTCTCAATGTGGGGCATGGAAGTCATTGGGCTAATTTTGCCGAAGGCTTTTAACGGACATCGATTCATCTTTGTGGTCATCGATTACTTTACCAAGTGGGTAGAGGCTGCTTCATATGCCAATGTCACAAAGTCGGCAGTCAATAAGTTCTTGAAGAAGGAGATCATATGTCGATATGGCATGACAGAAAGGATCATATCTGACAACGCGTTGAATTTGAATAACAGCGTGATAGTTGAGGTCTGTAGGCAGTTCAAAATTAAGCACTATAACTCGTCACCATATCGCCCAAAAATGAATGGTGCGGTTGAGGCAGCCAATAAGAATATCAAGAAAATCATGGGAAAAATGACTGAGACTTACAAGGATTGGTATGAAAAATTACCATTTGCCCTTTATGCCTATCGAACATCTGTCAGAACTTCTACCGGGGTAATACCTTACTCATTGGTTTATGGGATGGAGACAGTTTTGCCCATTGAAGTTGAGATTCCTTCTCTCCAGGTTTTATTAGAGTTGAAACTTGATGAAGCCGAATGGATCCAGCCCGGTATGATCAGCTGAACTTGATTGAAGAAAAGAGGTTGAACGCTATCCGCATTGGTCAAATGTATCAGAAGCGAATGATGCGCGCGTACAACAAAAAGGTTCGCCTTAGAGTATTCTATGAGGGAGACTTGATATTAAAAAGGATCCTCCATTTACAGAAATATTTTAGAGGGAAGTGGATGCCAAACTGGGAATGACCTTATGTGGTAAAGAAAGCTTTTTCTGGAGGAGCACTGATGTTAATTGAGATGGATGGTAGGAGCCTGCCCAACCCAGTACATTCGGACTCAGTCAAAAAGTACTTCGCTTAAGAGGTGAAAACTCGCAAATGGCGCAAAAAAAAAGAAAAAAAAAAGGAAGAGGCCGAGGTGAAAACCAGCAAAGGGCGCCTTGAGACCAAATAGGTTTTGAATTGAAAACCCAAAAAGGGCAATTCAAATTTAAACCAAAGATAGGGCAAGTGGTAGTCTTGCTATGTTGGAACTAATGAAGAGGAAGTACACATGTCTTGGGGCATCGACAGAATACGCTAGATCTCTTAGGCACATGGTAAGCTCAAAGTGGTCCTCGTAGAGTTCATACGGAGGAGCTTAGGCTGCGATATCTAGGGCACTTATTTTTGTTCCCCGTTATCTATTTTTTGTACTCTGGCAATATTTGCTTCATTTGATTAATCCATTCTTCTTGAATCTTGTTTCTAATAAATTTCAGTTTTGTCTATCTTTATTTTTATGCTCAAGCGCTTGTATTGAAACAACGATTAATGGACTAATAATACTTTTACAAAAAAAGGTTTTCTATATTACTTTGGAAGTTTCTAAATGGTACAAGAACCTGAAACAAGACTTTTGATTATAACTTACCCAACTTAGGGGTGGAATATTTGTGTCCAAATTTGGATTATCTCTTCAAATTTTCAGTCAAAGATATCGATTGTATAAGAAAACAGGATATTATGACCAAAGCATAAGAGGTGATCATGATATTCCTCATTAATGCAAATGTTGGGCGTATACATCTGGTCATAATACTCGGAGAGTGGTGTAATAGACCGAGTTGATGAACGTTTCTAGGTGACAAGGGGGGTTTGAAGATGGTACAAACCTTATAGTGAAAGAGACTTTGAAACTAAAGTGGGGCAAGCCTATTGAGCAAAATGGGTTATTTCTGTGGGTTTTCATTGGAAATACTAGTCGAGCAGGAAGGCATATGATAGTGATAAAACTCTGATGAATAACGAGTGATGACACTTTAAGATTTAAAAAAAAAGAAACAATTCACATAACATTTCTGCATTCATATAATAACACATCTAGTTAGGAGCATTTGATTCATTTCGATCATAGCATCCTAATTATTTGGCATAAGCATAGATATATGAAACCAATTTCACAGATCATGTTCCTTAGAGGATAGTACAGTGGCATCGGTAAGGACAGCAAGTCTTATCCCCCTGAGCAGTAGGGTAACAAGCTAAATTCACAGATTTTATCTCCATGTATCAACTATGGAGCAGATCGAAAAAGGCGAATCTTATCTCCATGTATTGGCTATGGAGCAGATTTCAGCCGCTAGCCTTATTTCTCTGAGATAGCAAGAGAGCAGGTTGAAGATACAAGTCTTATCTTCCTGAGGTAGCAAGGAAGCAGACTAGAAATTACAGGTCTTATCTCCATGTACCGACATGGAGCAGATCGAAAATGGTGAATCTTATCTCCATGTATCGGCTATGGAGCAGATTTCAGCTACCAGCCTTATCTCTCTGAGGTAGCAAGAGAGCAGGTTGAAGATACAAGTCTTATATTCCTAAGGTAGCAAAGAAGCAGACTGAAAATTACAGGTCTTGTCTCCATGTATCGGCTATGGAGGAGATCGAAAATGGCGAATCTTATCTTTATGTATCGGCTATGGAGCAGATTTTAGCCACCAGCCTTATCTCTCTGAGGTAGCAAGAGAGCAGGTTGAAGATACAAGTCTTATCTTCCTGAGGTAGCAAGGAAGCAGACTGAAAATTACAGGTTTTATCTCCATGTATCGGCTATGGAGCAGATCGAAAATGGCGAATCTTTTCTTCATGTATCGGCTATGGAGCAGATTTCAGCCACCAGCCACCAGCCTTATCTCTCTGAGGTAGCAAGAGAGTAGGTTCTTATCTTCCTGAGGTAGCAAGGAAGCAGACTGAAAATTACAGGTCTTATCTCCATGTATCGGCTATGGAGCAGATCAAAAATGGTGAATCTGTTCTTCATGTATCGGCTATGGAGCAGATTTTAGCCACCAGCCTTATCTCTCTGAGGTAACAAGAGAGCAAGTTGAAGATACAAGCCTTATCTTCCTGAGGTAGCAAGGAAGCAGACTAAAAATTACAGATCTTATATCCATGTATCGGTTATGGAGCAGATTGAAGATGGTGAGTCTTATCTCCATGTATTGGCTATGGAGCAGATCTTAGCCACCGGCATTATCTCTTTGAAATTGCAGTGGAGCAGGTTAAAGTCACAAACCTTACCTTCTTGAAGTTGGTGCAAGGCTACTTGAAGAAGAGGTGCACCAAAGAAGTTGAGATTCAGCAAGACCGGGCAAAATTGGTCCTTTTAAAGTCTTTGCCCATTCTCGTTACACGACAATGAGCAAAGAGGGGCAGCTGTAGAAAGCCCATTTCGCCCGGGCTTTTAAACTTCTGTAAAAACCAAAAAAAAAATAACAGTCCAATATAGATTTTGAAGCCTAAGTTTAAATGCCGACCCAAAATACAGCTTTGGCCCAAATTAAACAGGCTCAATACATTGACCCAAAATTCTAGGCCTAATTGTCAGCCCAATTACATTAAACAGCTAGCTAACCTAGGAATCCCTAGGTTACCCATGCCGCAACCCCCACGTTCAGCGCCTCTCCACCACACACGTCGGCATATCAGGCATGACCCCCAGCTCGTTCGTTGCTCGCCCATGTCCGTTCACGTCTCCACGACCTGCGATTTGAGCAAGAAAACAGCAGAAAAACTACTTATATTAAGCTATAAAGCCTCCAAATTTTTCATTGTAAATGGCTGGTTTTTTGGACCTTTTTTTTTTAGAAAAATTAAAGATAGAGATAATATCAAACACATACAGAAAGATATAGCAACCATATTTGTATGAGGTGATTTAAAATTTCATTTTTCTTTCAATTTTATTTCCATTTTCTTTGATTTTTTTTATCTACTGTATATAAGTAATAAGAGAAAGGGGAGGCAGCTCACCGGAGTTACCGTAGGAGAACCTTCGCTAGTTGCGAACGGAAAGCTTGGGCATTAGCCTTTCGGCTGAAGAGTAAAGGGAGAGTGAGGGAGATGGAAAGCATAAAGCATTTAGGTTTTTTTAAACAAAAAATAAAAGTCGAATGTTTATTTGTTTTTTCAAAGTAAAAATTTTAAACAGGTTTTAATAAAATGGAACAAAGATTTTTGGGGAAAGGAAGTTTGTCCGCATGTTTTGGCTATGAGTGGGGGATTTGTACATTTAGTCCCCCACTTTTGTGCTAATGTTCATTTCGATCATTAATTTTGCATTGTTCTCATTATTATTTCTTTTTTTTTATTCGTTGTATTTTGCGATTTATTCGTTTTGAATTTTCTTTCATGTATTCCTAGATTATCTATAGATGTTCAATTCAATACCATTATACATGTATATACGTAACTTATACTAAATTATTTTTACTCTAAGTATACATTATTGATTTCCTATTATTTTACGTAAATATTTCCTTTAATTTTTATTTTTTATATGTATATATATTATTGATTTTATATTATTTTATGTATGTATATCTTCTTCTAAGGACCCTATTTTAAATGGTATATTTTATTTATTTTAAATACTTTCATATACTAGTATCTTTGTTTTTATATATAAAATTTTCATTTCATGTATATTATTTATTTAGATTGACAAATACTATGATTTTTATTTATTATTTTTATCTATCTCGAACTTTCATGTATGCTACTTTCAAATTTTTATATATGTTTGTTTGTTTGCATATTGATAATTCCAAATTGCATTTCTTCTATATCATTTATTTGTTTGTTAGTTTTAAAACTTGCCACATGTTGTCTCGTGTTAATTTGCTTGGAACTTCTTTAAATTTACTTTTAATTCATTAGCCTTCAAATGTGAATATTGGTATTTTTTATAATATATTGTATGTCACTTTTGCATGTATCCTAATCCTTTGTATTTTCTCACTATTTATCCATGTGAACCGAATGAATATACTTTGAGCCGATTTTGCAATTGTTTATCTAAAAAACTTCCAAAACAAATGTAATGTTTGGCGTTTGGAAATTTGGGAAATCGTGCCCTAACGTTCTGGGTTTCGATTTTCTGCTTGCTCAAAATAGTCAAATATTCATTTAAAATTTTATTCATGTTTTCTAAATTTTAAAACAAGGCAATGTCCTATGTTTGGAAATTCGAGAAATCGTGCCCTAACGTGATAGGTTTCATTTTTTCGTCAGACCAAATGATTGAATATCCTTTTCGTTGCATTTTGGAAGTCGTGAGGTGACCTCAATTTTTGGAGGCTTAAAATATTTTGTCCTAACGTGCTGATGTGGTATTTTATTCCTTTGGAATGAGTGAATCTTAAAATCTAATTCGAGTTGTTCACACATTTTTAAAGAAATCGTATTTTAGCATTTTTTTTCATTCAAATTTTCAACAATAGGGCGTTAAATAATCAATTGGTACCAATTTTGGGCGTTATGAGGGTGCTAACCCTTCCTCGTCCGTAACCAACCCCCGAACCCTTTTTCTCGATTTTCACAGACCTAAAATTATTGTTTTAATAAATCAAATGTTTTATTAAAATGATTAATCTCACGGTGATCTGATTACACCTTGAAAAAGATCGGTGGCGACACCACATTTCGTTTTTTAAAATCGATCCCTGTTTTTCCAAAAAAAAAATTAAAAATGGTTTCGACAACCGAGATTACATATTCTTCAATACACTAAGTTGGGCCACCGAAATTCGTCCGAAAATTAAAACTTTTCAAACATATTCATCTTATTCTTTAAAGTGGGCCTTCGAGGCCTATAACGCATCTAGAGACAATGCGGGATGAAACCGAGAACTTTTGATGAACTTTGGGCACCTTAGAAAAATTTTCCCTTACTTTGAAATATTACACGCCCATGTGATGGGGCAGTGTGGTCACACACGCCCGTGTGGCTTGGGACATGCCCGTGCCCTCAGCCCGTGTTAATACTCGAGCATTCTATTAAATTCACACGGCCAGGACACACGCCTGTGTGTCTAGCCCGTGTTAATTTAACAGACTTACAATTTTTGATGCAGGGGATGCACAACCATGTCACACGCCCGTGGGTGTGACCCGTGTGTCACACACGGCCTAGGTACACGCCTGTGTACCCAACCGTGTGGACCCTAATAGGCTATTTTCCAAGCCTTTTGTCACCCTCAAATGCCCACTTTCACTTGTAACTTCTAATAAGGTCTAACATGCCCTAATTTCACTCAAGTTTTGCCATAATTATCAATTGCATGTAAACCTCATATCATTGGTTTTGCACATGCTAGGTTATCCTTTTTGAATTAAGGATTACGGATTCATTAATCTCAATATCGGATTTGGCTCGTTTTATAACTCATTGCCAACTTGTGATTCAACCAATTTCCAAATGAATTGGCCACATTTCACATATCCATTTATAGTATACTATATGATTAATTCAGCAAATAAACTTGTATAATTAGTAGGATTGCAACCTACACCAATATGGGCCGTAATTCAAGGCTATATACAAAATGAATAGACTTAACATTCAAGCCCTTATATCGGCTAGCCAAATGACACATATAACAAATGACCCAAAATACCTATCCATGCCATTGAACAAAATAAAAGATGTCAATATACCCAAGCTGGACTAGTTGATAGTGTGCTGAATCTCCGACTGTCTTCCAATCTGTACGAGTCCTTGAGCTCTGAAAAGCAGGGAAAAGAGAGGGGTAAGCATTTATATGCTTAGTAAGCTCGAATAACAGGAAAGTAAACTTACCAAGTAATTAACATACAACCAATTTGAGAAAACAAATTCAATTAGCATGCAATGGCTTCCCTATCACATACACTCAACCCATGAGTCAGTCACATAATAAAGTATAAATAAATTTATCTTAGATAAACTCATCATTCAACATCTCATTTTATACATATATGCCATTTTAATCTCGTTGAGTTTCTAGGAAATCTCGATGGAATACCCATTAACCGTCAATTCGTATAAATGATCATTTCATGTATGCACTTCCGCAAACCTCACATTTCATGGCGGGATTACCAGTCCAGGCTAAATCCCCCATTTTACGAACTCATAAGGTGATGTTGGGATTACCAGTCCAGGTTAAATCCCTTGGAACAACAAACACCTTTATCGAGCTTGGATTTGAATTATCAGTCCAGGCTAAATTCAGACCTTAATCAGATTAACCGTCCGGGCTAAATCTATAATGCACACATATTCTTCGGGAGGGTCGACCATCCAAAGAAACACCCATCCGGGCTAGATCATTTTATAAATGAGATCAACGGATTACCCATTCGGGCTAAATCCATATTGCAACACATGTAGGACCTCATTACACATGTCAATCTTAGTTTATCCATCGAATTCAATTTTTATCCTCAACCGAAACATTTATCACAATTCATATTTAAACATGCATTTCATGGAATTTCATGTCATCAATAAATGAAATTATCATGCATTCATAACTCATAGAATTAGGCATGTCAAGTGTTTACTTTAAGTTATCCGAACTTACCTGATATTCGTTTCGGTGTCGTGTTTCGGTTATTCCGAAACCTTTCGTTTACCTTGATCAACCTTCGGAATTTGTTCCTCGGGTTTATTGAGGTTGAAAAGTTTGGAAACCCTAGTTATGGTGGCTTGGGAATTTCGGTTGGACAAGGGAGAAGAATGGCTGATTTTTGCCTTCTTTTTCCCATTTTATTTCATTAACATGCCAAATGACCAAAATGCCCTTAAGCCCTTTTTTTGAAATTTCATCCATGCAAGCCCATTCTTGTCTAAATACTTAAAAATTGGGCAAATTGCTCTTTGAGACCTTCTAATTTATAATCTAAAGCAATTTCATACAAATTGCTTCTAGAATCCAAGTTTGGCAATTTATTCAATTTAGTCTCTGATTTCTAATTGGACACCTTACTCAAAGAATTTCTTCATGAAACTTTAACACATGCATATTCTCATATTCTAAGTCAAATAATAATTATAAAATAAATATTTTGATGTCGTATTTGTGGTCCCAAAACTACTATTCCGACTAGGCCCTATTTTGGGATGTTACAAAATGACTTCTTATGATTTTACAATTGTGTGGGTGGTATCGGCTTCTATTCATTACGCTTATATCCTTTCAACATCTCAGTTTCCCCCTAGTTAAAAGATAAATGTAGAACCTTAAACCTTAAATACATTACTTTCTAAGTGTTTTATACGTGTTTTGATATTTTATATTTTAATAGGTGGTCTAAGTAGCGTGACCATACAACATACTAGAATGACGTGTTAGCATCAAATTTAAAAGTGTTCTAAAATAACAAACTAAATTTACAACAATTGAACCTATCTCCTTTATATTTTTAAGTATTATAAAGCTAAAAAAAATAAGTTTCTAGAATGTCTTAAACAAATTAGGAATGTTTTTTAGTACTTCATAGTCCTTTAAAGATGTTTCCAAGCAATTTTTAAGTCAAGTATCAATACCTTACATGTGGGTATTGATACCCCTAAAACAGTGTCTAATAGCACTTTTTAAAGGGCATGATATTGATAACTAGCCTTACGTATCAATATATGGTAAGTAAGTAGCCCCAATTAGGGGTGAGTATTTGATCGAGTCGAGTTGAATCGAGTAAAAATTTTACGAGTTAGTCAAGTTGACAAATCCTATTTTAGCAACTGAACTCAATTTGAATTTTTTTCGAATCGAGTCGAGTTAACGAATCCTATTATTTATACTTAATATTGCGTTTAGATGGACCGATTATTTAACTAGTAGACTAAGTACAAGATTATTCAACTACATGAACAATATAATGATTTTGCCTTTTAATTTAATTTTTTTGAATTTTAACTTTTAAAAAAGTAAACATTTATCAAAATGGAGTAGTTTTGTTTTTTCTTATTCAGATTTTCGAATAACTCGAATTGTGTAATTCATATTCGAGTTAAACCAAAAAACTTAATTTTTTATTCGAATTGATCTGAATAACTTGATTAACTCAAATAACTCGAACTATTTAATTCAAAATTTGAATTTTTTATCAAAATTTTCAAATCGGATTGGATTTTACTCACCCCTATCTCCAAAACTATCTAGAAGAGTATGATATCGAATCCCATTTATGAAGAATTAATACATGCATTAAAGGTGTCAATACTTAGTCAAATTTTTACGAAAATTTTTCTACAAGGTATTGAAGTTATAAGTATCAAAACCTTTGCTTACAAGATGTTATTAATGCCAGAATTTAATACTTCCAATCTCCAGAGTCAATCTCAAACTACTACAAATAAAAAGGTTAAACACTAAATAGAATAAGGGAGTATAGCCTATTGAATTAATTTTATAAATTTCGTCATTTCACTTTTTCGAATTAAATAACGAGTTAATAAATCTCTTCTTTTACTATTAGATTTTCTAATTAAATTCGTTTTATTATTAAAAAATATTTTACTTAAAATGTTAAAATTATATTGAAACTAACTTTTACTTATGGTCATTCATGCCCACGTCTTATATTATTATTAAAAATATTAGAGTTTAAATATATATTTAAAAGTATTTTATTCCTCTTTGAAATTTGTTTTAATATTATATATTTTTAAAGTATTATTTATCAAATATTTTAATATAAATTTTACTAATATTATTTATAATTTTATTAAAATTTTTAAAATATATGAATTATATGAATTATTTAATACATATTTATCAAATAGCCAACAACTTAAGAGCTTAAAATTGATTAAAATCTACTTAGGATTAATTTTTCATTGCTTTTCGAAAGTGATGTAAAAATGTTCATGAAAAGTATTTTGAAAAGTTTAATTTAAATTTTAAGTGTTTAGTATTGTTGACTATTGCAGTAAAAAAAAATAATTTTGAGAAATAAAATGTTCATTTTGGACATTATGTTACAAAGTAAAAATATAAATTTAAACAATCTTCAAATTCATTAATATTGTGATATTTTAGTAAAATATAAAAAATAATTTATTGTAATTCATTATTAATATTTTAATATATGAAATATAAACTTTAAATATTTGTAAGACATTAATTTTAACTATTTGTAAAATCTAATTTTAATATATAACTTATATTTTAAATATTATTAAAATATAATGATTGTAAATTTAACAGTAATGTTATATATTTGAAATAAAATTCAATAGGAATATAATTATATAACTTAATTCAATAAGTGGTCCTTAAACTATTGCCTTTATTTGAATTAAGTACCTAAATTATTTTTGGTCCAACCGGATGCCTAAGCTTTATTCATTTCTGTTATATTGATATTGACATTAATATCCTCTCGTCCGCCCCCTTCCCCCGCTGTCCCTTTCCCTAAAAACCCTAAACCGCGCCACAAATAGTGCCCTTTTTTTGAAGATTCCGTAATGCTTTAAACCTCAATCTCTATTTAAACTCCTAGCACGCCTATGCCATAAAAAAAAACCAATATTAATATAAAATTAATTTTTAATTATATTTTAATAAAATGATGTTGTGGCAAAATCTGATTGGTAAATATTTTTTTTAACGGCTCTAACGACAAGGCCCAACTTCAATAACGGAACAAAGTTTAAATAACCGAATTGATCAAAAACTAGTTTAAGTACTTAACTCAAACAAAATAAATAGTTTTAGGGCTTCCTGCTGAATTAAGCCTAATTATATACCTAATATAAATATTAAATAAAATATACCGTATTATAAATAAAAGTGAATTTCCAAAACAAAACATAAAAATTATCTTTTAGTATTACTTATGATTCCAAAAGTACTTTTGAAAAGTAATTAAAATTTAAGAAAGTTAAAATATTAAAAAGTCAATATGCTTTTTGTATATTTGAATTTTAGTCATTTTACTTTTATTTCTAAAAATTTAGTTTCTCTATTTCTCGATTTCAAAATTCAAATTTAACTATTCACACTGTTGAAATTATTTTGTTAATTTTAAGTTCATTACAATGGCATTTGTTTTAGTTATTTTGCAATTTGCTATGAAGTGGTTTTTTTTATTTCAAGTTGACACACCAATAATTAAAAAATAATGCTAACAATTAGATTTAAATTTTGAAATTTAAAAAGTAAAGAGTCTAAATTTATAGAAATAAAAATATAATGACTAAATTCTAAATTTTAAGGAGTTAGAGACCCATGGCATATTTGAAATCCTTTTACCTTTTAAATTTAAAAATTCAAATTAAACTATTAACAATATCCTTCTACTAAATTCATATTTTTATAATATCATTCTTTTGTTACACAACTATCAAGGTACTTTTTATTTTAATGTCACAACTCACATCTATGAATTTAGCATAAAAATTTTAAACATTAAAAATAAAAAATAAATTCAAAACAGATATTAAATTTCTGAAAATAAAAGGAAGGATTAAATTCCAAATATAGAAACAGTGGAGGGACTTGACGATGTTTTAACCTTAAAATTACATCGAAAAGGGCTTTAAACTGAGTCATTGACCTTTATTGAGAATCTGACACATGATACCCTCTTATCCAATAAAATAAAGCCACGTGTATTACCACTGATTATCTTTAAAATCAAAAACCCTAGCAATTCCCCTTTGTTTCTCCCTGCCTGTTTCTCTTTTCAATTTCAGTGAAAGAAAAAAAAAATGGCTCAGTTCAAAGCCATTTCACTCTCTTCGTCCATTAATCTTGCATGTTACGGTCCTAAAAGAAGTGATTCTTCTTTACATTTCCAATTTTCTGATTATCGCTTCATTTTTGGTGGAGTTTTTGGGATTTTTTTTTAGTATTTTCGTATGATTTTATAAGCTGATGTTACGTTTGGTTCTTGCATTTTGCAGATACATTGTTACATTCCGATAATTTGATCTGTTCTAGGAAGTTATCCACTTTCCATGAGGTAATTTGTACTAAATCAGTGGCATATCTTGGGACTAAAGTTATGGGGCCTAGTAAAAATTTCAAAAATTTTAGGAGATTTATGAAAAAAATAAAAAAAAATTTGGGGTTTAATTAAATTTTTTAAAAAGAAATGTATAATAAGAATTTCATAAATTTGGGTCTAATTAAAATTTTCAAGTGAAAAATGAAAATTTCTCAAAATTTGGCGGGCCTTGGCCACCCGTACAGTCCACCTCTGACCTCTCTACTAAATGGTATTATCAAAATTTTCTTTATTTGTTTGTATTCGGCTCTACAATTTGCAGTTCAATATGTGTTCTTTTTGGAAATTTTGTTGGCAGTTAAGTGGAAAATCTAGTTCGCTTCATGGTAATGCTATTGTAAGCAACAATGTGTGTATGACTCTAACACCTAAGAATCAAGGTGAGGGCCAACATTGCTCCATTGTTTAACAGTTTATGTATTCTATGTTGTTTTTTTGTTTGTCCTATCTGCAGGAAACATATTTCAAATAACTTGAAAATAAGAAAGGATTTTGTGATTAGTTATTCTATGAAGTACTTAAAAACCTGATACTAATTCAATGAGAAATTGAGACTAGAATAATTTATTTTTTGTTAAGATTTTCTGATTGATTGATCATATTATATAAAGGATACACAAGAATGTCCAAGGCACCGATTATGTGAAGATGCATGGTAGCCAAGCTTAGTAAAGCACTTTTTCTTGAACAGTTACCTTTATATTGCAATAAGTGTTTTAAAAAATATATGGTAAATATTGTTCTTTAAGGTAAAACGAATAGTTAGAAAATTTTAATTTGTACCAAACTTGACATGTATTATCTGCATCAATAGTGCATGAAACATGATGGTTGGATTGTTAAATTATCAATTGCGTAAGAAGTTACTGAAAGGTGTAAGTGATCCCTTCCCTTGTCCTTATGACAGTTTTAGTTTACTGTGGGATGTACCATCATTATGGCTTTAGTTCATTTCACTGCCACAGTTTTGCCAATTCTAGCTTGAACTCTACATTATTGTTTATTATTACTTTTTTTAAGGAGAATGTGCCTCGGAGGTCCTTGTATTATTGGGATTTAATCATATTAGTCCCTCTATTATTAAATGGCTCAATTTAGTCCCTTTACCATTAAAAAGAATCAAACAAGACCAAATTGGAATAGAGTTAACATTTATTGTTTAAAAAATATCATTTATTGTTTAACAGAGTTAATATTTTTAAAGTTTTATCATTCTATAAATAAAATCTTTTGTTTGAATTGAACTGCAATTGAAAATAATAATTTTCAAAACATTTTTTATAGAATAAATGTTGACTTTGTTACAATTTGGACTTATTTGATTCTTTTTAATAGTATAGGGACTAAATTGATCCATTTAATAATAGAGGAATTTATTTGATCCAATCCCTATAATACAGGGACTCCCAGGTACTTTAACCTTTTTTTAACTATAGTTAACAAGCAGAAACCTTTGGAAGAATTCCTTCCATTTTTCTTTTCTATATAAGTCTCTCTTGTTGCATGATTCGTCTGCATATTTGCTTTGCCCCCATTTCATTAGCATCTTTTGAGTTATTTTTCACTACTCTATTTTAGTTTTAAGCTGTTTCAATTACATCTGCATTTTCATTGCAAACTTGCAGGTATTCAAGCTGTTCTTTCCAGCAACTCAGGGACGGATGTTTCCACAGTTACAAAGCGTGGAGGGCTTCGAGGCAAATTAAACAAAGTTGTTTTGGCCTACAGTGGCGGCTTAGATACTTCTGTTATTGTTCCATGGCTAAGGTAGTTAACCTGTTTTAGGTTATATCTACTAATGCTTTCCATTTTACGTCATAATTCTTGAAGCATGTATCCTTAAATGAGTAGCTTCTAGATGATGGTTAACTCGAATTCAATATTTTAATTTTCGTTGATCATTTGTACATGCTTATTTATGAAACCTATGACTTAAGTATTTTTCTTTTGCAGGGAGAATTATGGTTGTGAGGTTGTTTGCTTCACTGCCGATGTTGGCCAAGTATGTGGGAGAAAACAAGTTTGCTAAACAGTCTAATTTACTTTATGTGGTGTAAGTTTATAATGTTATCTTATTACATGCAAAATTTATTTGTCATTTCAAACTTTTTCAGGGCATAAAAGAATTGGATGGTTTGGAAGCAAAGGCCAAGGCAAGCGGGGCTTGCCAGTTAGTAGTTAAGGACTTAAAGGAGGAATTTGTGAAAGACTATATATTTCCATGCTTGCGAGCTGGTGCCATTTACGAGAGGAAATACTTGTTGGGAACCTCAATGGCCAGGCCTGTTATTGCAAAGGTTACTAACTATTTGTGTATTTGTTATGTTCTGCTAATTATACATTCTTTCAAGCTCAACACTAATAAAGCTCTTTTGAGGCCTACATAGCTTGCTACCTTAGTATTGCAATTTTTCGGTAAAAGTACCACGGAGGCCTTTGTATTAGGAGTCGGATTGCATTTTGCTCCCTCAACTCAAAAAATGAGTAAATTAGACCCTATACGTTAGACTAAAGAGCAAAGTAGTCCTTCTGTTATAAATTCTATCCATTTATATTGTTAAAAATTGGTCCCTGTATGTCTACATAAGAGTACATGTGGCACGTCAAGTGTAACTAATAAAGCTCTTTTGAGGCCTACATAGCATGCTACCTTAGTATTGCAATTTTTCGGTAAAAGTACCACGGAGGCCTTTGTATTAGGAGTCGGATTGCATTTTGCTCCCTCAACTCAAAAAATGAGTAAATTAGACCCTATACGTTAGACTAAAGAGCAAAGTAGTCCTTCTGTTATAAATTCTATCCATTTATATTGTTAAAAACTGGTCCCTGTATGTCTACATAAGAGTACATGAGGCACGTCAAGTGTAACTAATTGGTTATTTCTTCAGCTACGTTAGTTTTTAACCATAGAAATGGATGGAATTTTTAACAAAAAGGTTTGATTTGCTCTTTAATCTAATGTACAGGAATTACTTTGCCCATTGTTTTAAGTAAAGGAGGCAAAATGTAATTTGATTCCTAGTACAAGGGCTTCCATTGGACTTTTACCCAGTTTTTCTCCTTCAATATTTCATCTCTAATTTTCTTTCCACTCTATCAAGCAAAGCTTTGATACTAGCATCATTTTCTTTTATGTATTTTCTTTACCTTTTGTGATAATGTGCTTATTATGACAGGCCATGGTGGATGTTGCTAGAGAGGTTGGGGCCGATGCCGTTTCTCATGGATGCACAGGGAAAGGAAATGATCAGGCATGCCTTTCAACCAAAGCTTTAGCTATGAATAACTCTCTTATTTCATCAAACATGACTTTACTTTCATAAATTGACTAGCATATTTATTCTTCCAGGTTCGGTTTGAGCTCACCTTCTTTGCTCTAAATCCGGAATTAAACGTTGTGGCTCCTTGGAGAGAATGGGATATTACAGGGAGAGAAGATGCTATTGAATATGCTAAGAAGCATAATGTGCCTGTTCCAGTGACAAAGAAATCAATATACAGCAGAGACAGGAACTTATGGCACTTGAGCCACGAGGTTTGGCAACTAAGTCTTATTTGTCTGATTTACTTAACGTGATTCTCTTTTATCTCTCTCCAATATTTATCGTTCTTGGGATTGAAGGGAGATATCTTGGAGGATCCAGCAAATGAACCGAAGGAAGATATGTACATGATGAGTGTTGACCCGAAAGATGCTCCCGATAAACCTCAGTATGTTTTACCTGCCTCTTAATGATTTTTCACATGTTTCGTATCCCAAATTAACAGCTTTTTAATATGCACAATTTCTGCAGATACGTGAAAATTGGAATTGAATCAGGCATCCCTGTTTCACTTGATGGAAAAACTTATTCGCCGGCTGAACTTCTTGCTACACTCAATGAAATTGGTGGGAAACATGGGATTGGTCGTATTGACATGGTTGAAAATCGGCTCGTTGGTATGAAGAGTCGTGGAGTCTACGAAACTCCTGGTGGTACCATCCTATTCAATGCTGTTCGTGAGCTGGAATCTCTAACCCTTGACCGCGAAACCATTCAAGTTAAAGATTCACTTGCCCTCAAGTATGCAGAGTTAGTTTATGCAGGAAGGTGGTTCGACCCACTTCGTGAATCCATGGATGCATTTATGGAGAAGATAACTGAAACCACCACTGGTTCCGTGACTTTGAAGCTATACAAAGGATCAGTTTCTGTAACTGGCCGGACCAGTGCTTATAGCTTGTACAGAGAGGATATCTCCTCCTTTGAGAGTGGAGACATATATAATCAAGCCGATGCTGCCGGATTTATTCGGCTCTATGGTCTTCCAATGAGGGTTAGGGCAATGCTTAACAAAGGTATCTAAGTGCTTTCTATTTTGTTTTTCATTGTCTGGAATTTCAAGGCTAACTTATATATTATCAATGGAGTAGTTTTCATTATATATTTTGAGGTTCCTTCAAGATCCATACGCTTTCATTCTTTTAACTTGTTTCCTTACTAATTTATCATATTTTATTGAGTTAGTTGCACAAAACATCCCTAAATTATGACATTTATTTTAAATTGATTATTAAACATCAAATCATTATAATTATATCCCTGAACTATTAAAATTATATCAATTAGGTCCTTTCATCACTAAAATGGTTAATATAGTTATTAAATGACAGATCAAATATTAGGTGATATAATTTAAAATAAAAAATTTAAGAACAATGAATATTTTAAAAATGATTAGTATTTGATACACTAACAATATATAATTTAGAAAAGTTGTTGAATTCATTGGGTTTAGACTTATCTATAGATTGTGTTTTTGCCCAAGGATTTTCTCTTTACTTAGACTCGACTTCACTTGGCTCAAAAGTTAAAAAATATTATTAATTTAGTATTAAAATGATATTAAAAGTTGACACTTGTTTAGAATATTAGTTGGATACTTAGGCTTCTTTTGGATGCCCGATTACTTCCAGTGAAGCACGATTGTTCTTGAAAATAGTGAAACGCATCTTAGTCATTCGTTTGGATGACATTAATTTTTGCCAGTGAAAGAGATTTTATCGCACTGGGCATTTGGTTTTGGACTGAAGCATGGAGCTCCAGTAAAGAAAAAGAAGCTATGATGGTTTTGTCTTTTACCATTTTAACCTGTTTTGTTTTGGCTGGGGGTTGTGCTTTTTGTTTTGGCTGGGGTTGTGCTTTTTGTTTTGAAAGTGGATTTCATAAAAGTTAATTATATTATAGTATTGCACCAAATATTTATATTTAGTAATTATAGGAAGTAATGGAATTAATAATTATGTTATTATATAATAATATATAAACTTTTTATTATGATAAATATATTTTTAATTATTCAAAAGATATATAAATATTTAACCTTAACAAAAAATGATTTTAATTTTTTGAAATTAATATTTTATTAAATAATTTAAAAAATTCTATTATATATAATTTTTATTCTAATGTCTTTAAAATTACATTTTTATTTTCACCTCATCGCTACACCTGCATTTGAATCCAAACATACATTTCACTGCTATTTTTAATCTCACCGCTACAGTAACTAATCTCACCGCCACCGCTATTTTTAACCTCACCGGAGGTAAATACACTGCCCATCCAAACTAAGCTTTAAATAACATGAGTCTTGTTATTCTACCCTTGTTTTCTAATGTTATCGATATATATATATATAAAAAGTATGAATCTCAAAATTATACATGAATTATAATTTAATGTGCAATTGTATATATGAATTTTGATTTTATGTAAGTTTAAACTTAAAATTTTGATTTGATCCAATTCTTATTAATTATTAACACAATTATTAATATAACATCGTTTTATGTTTATATATTGCACACATAAATAATTTATCTAATATAAAAATAAATTAATAGATTTATTTCTTTAAATGTGTATGATTAAATCAAAATTAGAGTTTCAAGTACAGATTTAAACCGTAATTATAATTTCACGTGTATAATTACACCAAATTAAAATTCATATATACATTTACACATTAAATTAAAGTTGATATATAATTTTGAGATTTAATTGTGAAAATCTATTAACTTAATTTTATATTTAAAATGGTATGCTCAAAAAAAAGGGTTGGAATCCGCTGTTAACTTAATTTTAGGTTAAAAAACCTATCAATTTAATTTTAAAATTATTTTTATTAATATCTATATATTTTTATGATTAAATTTAAATAAATTTAAATTTAAATTTTAAAATAATAATAATTTGAGTTGAATTGGGTCTACTCAAGTTGAATTTTACTTTATTTAAATGTTGGAACATTTGTAATTGAGTTTAAATATAAGTGAATTAAAAAAATTCAAGTTGGATTTAATATATTTCAATTTTATTAAATACATTAAATTATTTTATTTGGTTAATAAAATTTAATTTTATGTAAAAATACATTTTATTAAATTATTTTAATTATAAATATGAATAAAAATATTATTAGTACGAAGAGAGCGAAAATTAACAATAAAAATATAAAAAAATAAGATAATAATATTATACAAAACCATTAGGTTTTCTCAAGCAATTAAAGTAATAATTGTTATACATAGTAAGTAAGTCATGCTTTAGCATCTTCGTGCAAAGAAAAACATCGTCACATTGCTTTCAAGGGTAACCGTCACATCAAATTCAATTTTACGATAAAAAAATTATTTAAAGCCTGATCTAAATTAAAAAAATCAAATTTTTGGGTCTCGTATTTTTGTTTTGTTTTTTTTTTTTTTTTAGGTTAGCCCTTGGCTTTGTAGTTGACCTATGAACAGTTTTGATATGGGGTCTTGACTCTTGACCCTTGACTCTTGACTGTTGCATACTAGAAACTTTTTGGTGAAAAAAACTACTAACTTAGAGTTTGTAATTAAAACTGAAATAATAGAATACTAAAGGGATAAATTTATTATATTAATACAAAATTTAATAATTTAATGAATGAGTGAATAAATATTAAATTGAAAATTTTAGAATTCTAATTCTTATTAAATTATTAGTAAAATTTAATTTTTGATACTTTCAAATAATTTAATAATTCAAACTTGATAATTATTTGGTCAACTTGGGGGTAGAAGGATTGTTTTTAGTTTGATCGAATTAAACCCTCCCTTCTGGAAAATAAAAACACTAAACCCTCCATTTCTCTCCGCCATCGAAAGCCATGATCATTAACAAGCTAAGCCACCTAGCCACCGTTACCACCGCTACCACCGCAGCTGTAACGGCGGCGCCACCACTCTATCGACTTCTTAAGCTCACTGATAGCCTATTCCATGGTGCTGCGCAGCCGCAACCTGACACCGACTACTGGTACTACTACCCACCATCACAACAGGAGTCTCTTCGTGACGAGCTTGTTCGTTCAACTCCAGTGGCTGACACCGATGGCTCCGTCCCTCTAAGAGGAGTGCAGTGGGCGTTCATCGGAAGCCCACGCGCCAAGAAGCGCGTGTACGCTGTAATGTTGTCGAAACTTCTAGAAGTTCCCCATATTACAATGGCGAGCCTTGTTCGGCAAGAACTCAGCCCTAACTCTAATCTTTACAAACAGGTTATATTCATTTGCTCAAGGCAAGAATCAATGAATTTTGTCAGATTTACAATTTCTTCTTGATTGATCATTTTTACACGATTTAAGTACTAGTTTCCCCCTCTTTCTCTACATTGATTTTACGGCAAAATATACTTTGCCGTCAAAATTTGCTTACTATTACATATGCTTATTGAATTCATAGGGATTGATTGCGTGTATGCTTCTCGCAGTATATTTTGAACTTGATTTTATGATTTTTGTAGATTGCAAATGCAGTTGATCATGGGGAGCTAGTTAACGAGGATATTATATTGGGGTTATTGTCGAAGAGGTTGGAAGATGGGCATTACAGAGGTGAAACTGGCTTTATTCTGGATGGAATTCCTCGATCACGGACTCAAGCTGTAAGTACTAAATACTACGAAAAGAACACGTGATTATGTAATTATCTGTTATGTTTACTTCTTGGTTGTTGCATTAAAGATATGAATTCTGCTCATAGCTTTATATATATATATAACTCGTAGGAGATTCTGGATCAACTTGCTGAGATTGATCTTGTAGTGAATTTCAAATGCACTGAAGATTTAATGATGAACAATCAAGGTGGTGAGTTCTTTTCCTTATTGCTGTGATGCTTTTGACTTCCATTGTGTAATGTTTCATTGCTATTGCAGAAGCTTCATGGACTGAGAGACTCCAAGACTATATCAAACAGGTCTGCAATCCTCACATCTCTTTGCATTGGAGTTACGGTTTTGGCTGTATGTTTGCATATATTTATATTTATATATATGGGCCAACTGCATTCAAAATATCAATATTATATCATCTAGGTCTTTTCATTAGCCTATTCATTAGCATGAGTGTTAAATGTCAGGTTAGGTATAACATGAAACATATTTAAAACATGTAGAGCAAATTTTAGATACATGTGTACCTACTGCATGGACACCTTGGGTCTAAGTGATGCATTAAAAAACAATGTCGTTAAAAGTTAGGAATATTATATTTCTTTACACGTCAGTGCCAAGCTGTCCATGCAATAGGTAACACGTGTTTACAATTTGGTCATATGTTTTAAATATGCTACACTTCAAATTTGAGCAGATACTTAAAGCACAAGCAATCAGCTAGGATGACGGAAGAACTTAATTGATATGATAATGATACTTTGAGGATTCAATTAGAACATTTAAAGCTTATAACCAATTTAAAATTTGGGTCATAGTTTGGAGAATTTGGTCTAATTAATTATTAGATCCTGTGGTGGTCGGAATTAGGGTTGTGTGCATGATTTCTATACTTGAGCTCAAGTTTGAGCTTGAGTTAGAACTCGCTTCATATACAATTATTTTATATTTGAATAACAAAAGGATTCAGTTATTTAAATAACAAAATAGTGATTTAATATTCAAAATATATTATAAATAAAAAAAGCTTGATTAAGCTTGTAAATTGTTCGAATCAAGTATTAAGATATTTGAACTCGACTTGATCATGCTTGGCTCAATGCAGTCGGTCGATTTGATCAGTTTGATTTAAAAAACTGAAAAATCAATTTAACCGACTAATCCTATGCTTAAATTATCTAACCAATCATCATAACTGATTTGATCGAACTGACTTGACATAAAACCCTTGGTTAAGTTGATTCGAATCAACTTTTGCTCACCCCTAAAGTTTTGATGAAGTATATTTATGGCATTTGTCAGAGTAAGGTGGTAGAAGAATATTACAAGAACCAGAAAAAGCTTCTTGAGTTTCAAATAGGCAATGCATCTATGGAGACATGGCGAAGGCTTTTGACTGCATTGCATCTACAACATATAAATGCTGCTTGGCATTTACAGAAACCGACTGTAAGTTCAAGTTTGCCCTAAACTCTTGATTGCAGGTAAATGAATCAATTGTTTAGCTTTACTGTAAATAGGCTTTTAACACAGGATAGGATGAGTGAAAAATTAATAGCAAATATATGTTGGATATAGTAGATGATATATGTTTCTTCGCGTTCTTATAGTCCTAATATATAAGCTATTTTGGCTATATGCAATTTTCTAAAACTTTCTGGCACTTCAGTACCTCCCCACATCCTCTAAGACACTATTTTCGGTTTCTATCAACCGTTGATTTTCCCTCTATTTACCCAGTGTTTTCAGAACCAGACCGGCTGGACCGGGAACTGGCTGGTAGATTGGTCCGGAACAAGGCTAAAAACTGGTTGACCCATGAACCGATACAACACTAATTGAACCAGATTTTATAATTTTTTTTTTAATGTATATGAATTTTTAATAATTTATTTGATTTGAACTAGTTGGACCGTGAACCGGTGACTTTTAACGGTTCGACCACTTGTTTGGTTCCGAAAACATTGTATATACTGGTTCAAACTCGAGCATATAACTAAAGCTAGTCCCCTTGCATGTGATTTTACTTATATTTAAATTTATTAAAATTTGTAGTTGTATTTTATGTAATTAATATAATATTATTCAACTTGTTGAATATAATTAAAATATATTAATTATTGTGATAATTAAAATTTTAACAGTAAAAAATTCAAAACATAATTGAAGTGAATGAAATTAATCATGAATTTTTTTAAAAAAATTTAGCTACTAATCAAATTTTATAGTTGTAAATTTTTGTTTTATATGATTGAAATATTAGTAAAAGTGAACTCAAAGTTGAATAATGTAAATCATAATTTATGTTGTTTAAAACCGAACTGGATGGGCGGTTTGGATTTTTTGTATCAAGATATCAGTTTAGAGAGAGATATTAGACCGATTGACTGTGAACCGGTATAGACTTGTTGAATTAGGTTAAAAAATTGGTTGAACTGGTTTTTGTTAATTTATTTTTAATATTTTTATGAAGTTTTTAATGATTTATTTAATCACACTCTACGGACTGATTGAATCAATGAATTAATGGTCTGACTAGTTTGACTACTGATCTAGTTTTAAAACCGTCATAGAAAGGATCCAAATTATAATTTCAATTATCATTTCAAACTCGTATTTATGTATTATATGTTATAGATATGTAACTAAACTTGCTTTTGATTTATGTAATCACCCTTAAAGGAATACCAAATCTAAAGTTTGAATGGGAGTATTTATTTATTTTTTATAGTTTTTATTTCTATTCACATGTTACAGCCTCCTAAATCAAAGAATTAGAAGAAACGTATTCTTTGAAAAAGCAATAAAACTATACAGAGCTTAATCTTTGTTCACAATCTGGTCCTGAACTTGAGCTGCATACTGCAAATTCCAAAGAATGTCCTCAAAAGATGGGCGGCTCCATAATTCTGGGAAAATGCACTTATTTGTTATTGAAATCACTATTGATATTGATTCTTGTGAGGCTGTAGCTGAAACCACTGGGTTCATCAACCTTCCTCGCCCTTCCTGCTTGCTTAAACATGCCTGTTCATTTCCCAACTAGAGGTCAGTTTTCATCTAATCATCTTAAAAAGTTGATAGCTTGAACTTGAACCAGGAATAATTCACATCTGGAATGATTGGAACTCGAAATTATTCAAGCCATCTGGGTTGACTTGGATTTGAATATCAAACTCAAATGAGAAATCTGGAAACTTATTGGCAAACCTAAATGGCTTGGATATGGAATGGCATGAACAAGTAATTTGAAATTACTTGAATTCAAGTGTTGAATGAAAAAAAACCTACTAGCAAACTCAAAAGATCTTACTTCGAAAACATCCAAACTAGGAATATGAAATGAGATGAATTCAAATGTCAAAACCTAAATGACTTCAATCCAAAATTGATCGAGAAGGTAATCCGGGTTAACCCGTATTTGAGTGTTAAATGCAAATAAGAAATCTGAAAACCTGGTTGGCAAACATAAATGATCTGAATATGGAATGAGATGAACAAATTAACTCGAAATTACTTGAATTCAAGTGTTCAATTTGCACGAAAAATACTTGGAACGATCCCACCTGAAAAACTTGACTAGCAAACTCAAAAGACGTTAATTCGAAAACATCCAAATAAGCAAATATGAAATGAGATGAATTCAAGCTTTAAATCCTAAATGATTTGAACCCAAAAAGAATGACTTAGAATTCAAAATAATTTAATTTTTTGTTAAATTTAATTTTACTTTTAATTTTAGAAATTTAGTCTCTTTATTTTTCAAATTTAAAATTCAAGTATAATTATTAACAATGTTAAAATTATTTTATTAAACTTGTTGGTTGGTGTGATATTTTGAAATAAGAAAAAATACTCAGTTGGTAAATATATGTAACCAATAAAATGACGTTGTAATATACATGAATCTAATAGAAGAATTTTAATAATATTAACAACTGAACTTGCATTTTTAAATAAAAAAATAGGATTGAATTCTAGATATACGAAGGGTATTGAAACTTGAATCATATTTTACCAAAAAAATTTCAAACTTAAGTAAACCCCATTTAAATTGACGCAATCCAGAATCAATCAAAACCATAAATGATTAAAGAGCCTAATTATACGAATAGCTCATTCATGAAGCACTCAAACATACCAATTCATCTCGTAGAGTCCCTTCCTTTTTAGCAGCTAGGGAGGGTCCAATCATAGTCTCCAACAAGATGAGGCCAAAGCTGTAAACATCGTCCTCTAAACTCGTCATTTGCCTGCAAATGTATTGTTCAAATACTAAGTATCTCTGCTTAAAACTGCCAATAAGCAGATCAAATGAAACTAGTCCCTAGTCCTTACCATGATTTAGGATCCTCTCCTTTTACCTGCATGAAAGAAATATGGTCACAAGTTTTTAATTATAAAAGAGTGATTGTATGAATCAACTGAGAAAAAATCAGGATTTTGAAGGGTTAACATAACAACGGATGGTAAATCTTACCTTACAGTTGTTGGTTTCTTCGGAGATAATCGACAGACCGTAGTCATTGAGTTTCGCCATCCGATGCTCGTTGAGCAAGATGTTGTTGGTCTTCAATCTATTGTGAAAGAAACCAGGAATAACTCCGGTATGCAAGAATTGCACAGCCTTGCAAACACCGATTAAAACCGCCAGTCGTTCAGACCAATTCAGAACCTCTCCAACACAGTTTTCTACAATAACAAATGAATGTAAAAGTGTGATCCAAATCAATAAATTTTAGTAGAATTAAGTTGTCTTTTTTGTCTGTTTTATGGTTCATGGAAACCTTTCGGGAATGCAATGTTTCTTTGGGGAGTGCAATGCAATGTTTCTTTGGGGAGTGCAATGTGTCACTCTACTTTTTAGATTTCAAAATTCAAGTCCAACTGGTAACTGTATTAAAATTATTTTATTAAATTTATTGGTTCGACATTTTAAAAAAAAATACTTAATTGGTAACAATATAACTATAAAAAATGTTGTAACAAATTTGAATTTAAAAAATTATTTTAACAATATTAATAATTTAACTTGAGTTCTGAAATCCAAGAAGTAAATGGATTAAATTTCTAGAAATAAAAATATAAGGACTAATTCTAAACTTAAGAAGAGTAAAAGGACTTATGGCATATTTTAACCATTGGTATTGACAATAAATAAAACAAGGTTAAAATATATCATAGGTCCTTGTACTCTTCACAAATTTAAAATTTAATCCCTGCACTTTTATTTTCAAAAATTTAGTTTCTCAACTTCTCCAATTTTAAAATTCAAGTAGAGAGACTAAATTCCTAGAAACAAAAGGATTAAATTCCAAATTTACAAAGACTATAGGGACTTGTGACATATTTTAACCATAAAACAATCTAAAGATAGGGAATTTGGAGTTCCAAAGGATATTACCAGAGAGATAAGAACGAAAATTCCCATTAGGAATGTATTCATAAACAAGGAAGACCCTGTTGACACAGCCGTCATCTTGTTTAACTTCAATGCAGTGCCCCAGAATGGCAACCAAATGCGGGTGGCGAATCTTTGCAAGCATATCTAGCCTGAGTTTGAGGTTTCTAATCCAGTATTTCTTTGTTGTTGGCAGGCACCTTATAGCAACTTGGCTCCCACCCTCCAATCTTCCTTTATAAAGCTGGAAAATGAATCAATCATACGTGCTACATTGGTCAATTGTGGTGAATATAAGAGGTAGAAAGAGCTAGAATCACAAAATAACGATCATAACATCATGTTGTAACTGATGTTTAAGTGCCCGAAAAAGGGTCAGTGTTTATTGCAAGTTGTAGGCTTTGGTGAATCAATCATGCATGCTGTTTTGGTCGGTAAAAGTACCATGGAGGCTATTGTATCAAGAATCGGATTGTATTTTGTCCCCTCAACTCAAAAAATGGGCAAATTAGTCTATATACATTAGATTAAAGAATAAACTAGTCATTTTGTTAAAAATTCCATCCATTTCTACTTTAAGAATTGGTTGTTATACATTAGCATAAGGTACACCTAACATGTCATATGCCACTGTCTGGTTATTCCGTCGCATAAGGTACACCTAACATGTCATATGCCAATATCTGGTTATTCCGTCACTCAAATTTTTTACAGAAAAGATCAATTTTGCTCTTTAATATAATATACAAGGACTAATTTGCCCACTTTTTTAATAGAGATGACAAAATGTAATCTAACTTTTAATATAGGGCCTCCGTGGTACTTTTACGTACTTTGGTCAATTGTGATGAATATAAGAGGTAGAAAAGGCCGGAATCACAAAACAAGGATCATAACATCATGTTGAAACTGATGTTTAAGTCTCGGTAAAAGGGTCATTGTTTATTGCAAGTTGTAGGCTTTGGTGGATCAATCATACATGCTACTTTGGTCAATTGTGGTGAATACAAGAGGTAGAAAGAGCTGCAATCACAAAATAATGATCATAACATCATGTTGCAACCGATGTTTTAAGTCCCTGGAACAGGGTCATTGTTTGTTGCAAGTTGTAGGTTTTGATATTTTTACCTTTCCATATGAACCTTCACCCAGAAAAGCAGAGTTATCAAAGTTGTTTGTGGCTTCATTTAACTCTTCTAGAGTGAATGATCTACATGGTGGGAGACTTTGAGTCCCTAACTTAGTAGTTTCAGAAATGTACCCTAAAAAGAAAATATTCATCAAAATTTTCTCATAGAAAAACCAATTTTTTCCTAGTGAAAAATTTAAGCTTATTGAACTTACTTGCATTGTTTAGTATCTCAGAAGAGAACCCTGTTGCTGAGTTTTCATGTACTGATTTGTGCAGCAAATGTTGCTCTGATATCCGTCGATGGCAGTAATGTCTGCAAATGATTACAAAGGCAATACCCAAAAGGACAATGATAACAACTATGCCTACAATGAGACTGATTGAAACACCTAAGCCATCGGCATTTTGAGTGCTTTGATCCTTATGAACTTCATCTCTGCAATATGATAATGGATGCTGATGATGATGATCAATGGATAAACAGTTGCCACTGAAGTTGACAACTTTATTGCCTGATTCAGAGTTCAAACATGAAGGTAAACTCCCTGTTAGCCTATTGTCTGATATATCAACAAACTCAAGGTTGTTCCCACATGTTAGATTGTAGTATCCAAGTGATCCACTCAACATATTTGATGCCAAATTCAAGGAACTGATGTTTGGAAATGAGAAAAGTGAAGCTGGAGGTATACCGATGAGGCTATTGAATGAGATATCAAGGTGTTGAAGGTGTGTTAAAAGGGTATATTGTGTTGGGATTTCACCATTGAAGGAGTTTCTATTGAGGGAAACCATAATCAAACCTTTTGGAATTGTTGGTAAGTGTGAATACAATCTGTTTCCACTCAAATCCAACACTTTCAAATGTGTTAAACTAGTGAAATCTAATGGACCTTGCTTCAACTTGTTGTTCTTCAAGCTCAAACTTGTTAAGTTAGACGTAAAATCAAACACGTGGACTGTATCATTGAAGAAATTATCATCCAACACAAGTGTTTGAATCTTCACCATTGTTGAAACTTTAGGAGGGATTGAACCAAAAAGGAAATTGGAACTCAAATCTAAACACTCAAGTGATGATAACCGATGGATTTTATTAGGGAGAGGACCCCAAATTCCTAAAGAAACCAAACTAAGAACTTTCAAGCTTGTCAACCTTGTCAAAGTTGTAACAAAAGAATCCATTGAAAAGGAAACTGATAATGTTTGATTTGGGATTGGGAAACCATGAAAATCAGTGACTTCAATGGAAGGCTTATCACCCATAATTTTCAACTCAGTTACTGAGTGGAACTCGCATGAAATGTTTACTTTTGAAGATGGTGGTAAAAAGCAAAACATTGTTCTTCTATCATACCAGATATCAAGCTGTTTTGGGTATTCTAAATGCTTCTTTAGTTGAAGAAGAGCTTGGGTTTGAGAGTTTAGTAATTGAGGATCACCTAATATGAAGAAACTCCACGGAAGCCATAATAGTATAAAGAACAAGCTATGATTCTCCATGAATATGATGAAAAGATTTGAAAGTTATGGCAAAAGGAAGGTAATGAAAGATTCTTTGGCTAACCTTTAGAAAGCTTGAAAGATTCTTCAATATTGGTGAACTTAGCAGCAAATTATGAACTTAAAAAGGAATCGCAGAGCTACCTAAAATGGGATTCACTTAAAAGGAAAATGATCTTTGCAAAGAATCTTAATAATGGTGAGGAATAATAATAAGCTTGACTTTTGGGAGTGTAAATCCAATGATTTTTAGTGGAGGGTAGTATGTCACTCCAACTACAATTACAAGGAATAATAAGTTTTACTAGTACAAGAACCATATGTTGAAACTAGGATGAGTCGGTGGGGGAGATGATGTTGGAGGTATGTTAGGAAGAGAGGAGGTGTAGGCTCCTCGTCCTTCGCCCTCATGGCCAAGATTTTATTGTATTTTGTTTTGAAGTATCACGTGTCATGTTATTATTGGTGAATCAGGGATAAGCGACGTAATATTATGAAGTAGTAGTTAAAATTTAATGTGACGGTTAATTAGTAAATTTGTTTGTCAAGCATCTTACAAATTGAGAGACTATTTTAGTTATTTGAACGATCATACTAAGATATAATAATAATATACTATGAATAAAAAATAAAACAAAAATTGAACTAATTTAAAAAAAATATACAAAATTAATACAAAACATACGTATAGAATAAAAAAAATACTACTCATTTTAATTGCAAATGATGAAACTTAAGCTCTAACCTTCAAAATTGAGAGACCTCAATCTTTATCAACAAGACGTGATTAGCTGAATCGTTGGAGTTAATACATGTACTACTTCAACATGGTGAAAGTTTTCCACCGACAATGATTTTTTGGGGTTAAAAACCAAAGTGGTGAAAAGGAGGAAATTTCTTTGGCTTTGGATTTGATAGTAAAGTAAGTAAAATCCAGTTAAAAAGTTGAAACTTTAGATTTCTTTTTTCCTTTTGATGAAACATACTTGAAATATTATATAATATTTTAGAATTTTAATATATGAAATAAAAGCTATGTGAATTAATTAATGAATATCACTGCAAGCAGCTTATAACAATGGAACAGGCTGTCTCCAACAGGAAATATGAGCAATATTTGACTGCCCATACCAACACGGTCTCCCCTCCAGATTATTATTTTTTTGTTCGTCCGTTAAAAAATAAAAAAATTAATTTAATCATTGGTTTTAAGTACTGATTCATATATTAATCAGTTTAATTCTTTTCATTGAACTGATACCTTAATTAATTAGCGGTTTAATAAATTTGATTGATCAATTTAATCCGATTAAAATAACATTAGTTAATAATTTTGTATTAATTGTAAGTTATATCTTAATTTAATTAATTTTAATTTTTAAAAATATATTTAGTTAAATTATACTATTAGTCATACGCTATGTGTAAATTATAAATTTCATTTATATACTAATTAAAAATATATTTAACCCTTTGTTCAAATTAATATACCAATTAATTTTGAGTCCTGTCAATTCGACTGATTAATCTTATTCGATTTTAACATCTAAGCTTTTTAACTTTTAGATTTCATTGTTGTTATTATGTGCAGTGATTCCAGCCTGAGGGAAGACAAGATGAATAATTGAAGAAGAAGACCCACATTTATAAAAAAATAATAATAATAAATGCAAAGCAAATTGAGTAGGCCATTGTTGCTAGCTGAATCTTTGAAAGGGGAACAACCATGAATGGACTAGGGATTTGACCCTTATCAGTATCTTTACTTTCTCATTAATTATTGAACCTACTGTCACTCCCTCTTTAATGTTTTACCCTTACATTTAGGTCATTTGACTAAAGACCTCCATTTATTGTTTCTTTCATTAAGGGGAACATTAAGGGGTAGTAAATCGGTTAAAGTGACTTTTTTCTTCTCCTTTCTCTCTTGCTTTTTCCAAGTATGAAAAATAAAATTTGATTATTTTACTGATTATTTTATAAATTTTAAAGTTGAATGATAAAAATATAAATTTCTTAATAATTAAGTGTTATAAGATAAGTTATACAAATAATTACTCAATTATGCCTATATTTCTATTTTGGTTATTTAATTTTAATTTTTTCAATTTAGGTACTAACGTTTAAATTTATTCCTATTTTGGTCGCACACGGTTATATTGATAATAGAGAGGCCTTTTTTAAATGGTATAATAGTACATTTAGTCCTCAATACTTACATATTCTATCAATTTGATCAAAATTCTAAATAATTCACTAAATTTAACCATTCATATTTACAAATTCTATCAATTTGATCATCAAACTTCATAATCAAAGCTTTTAAAGCAAAGGCATTCTGCATCCATAAATTTCTTAACAGTATGATATTTCCTTCAAGGTACATAAAAATAGTCCTCGAAGTTGGTTCTTGAAATTGGAAATTGAATCCAGAGTTAAAAATATGGCTTTGAAAAATCCAATTGTTCAATCAGTAATTATATAAGAAAATATTTTGAGCATTTAATTTTTCATTAAGGAAAAAATGTGAAAGCATTAATCGAATTTCTTTATGTTACATTGACAATGATTACTTTTTAATTTTATAAACCGATTAAGAGATTATTATATGTTCTATTTATTTTTAAATTTTATTCTTTTATTTTTAAATCCACAACACCATCACTAATAATATGATTTAGTGCCAAATCATTTACCAAACTAATTAAAACTAAAATTATGATAGTCGAGTGAAAACTTATGTTCTACAAATATTAAATTACTTATATAATTTTTATTATAAGGAGAGATCCACTTACGTAGTGTAAAAATTAAAATAATTTTACACACTTATGTAACTTTATATGATTAATATTTTAATAATTCAACCGTTGATTTGAATAGATAGATAAATGAAAAAAAATTATTGTTAAATTTTATCACAAATCTAATAGCAGTAAAAAGAGAGTAAATTTATAACTTTAGAATAAGCGTAGTTTATTAATATTATTTTAATCTAAGGTTAAAAAAAAAAAATAGCAACCTGGAATGTATCTTTAAAATTTATCAATTCATAGTTTAGTACGAGATGGTGGGTACAAGATGTTCACCCATCGAATTCGTAGACTAAGTGGAAAATCTTTATTTGGGCAGATATTTTTGGATGTTTAAATGTTGTGTGTGTATATGGCGTGAGTATGTACTTTCAGTGTGCAAGTACTAATTCTTTAATTGGTGTGTAGTGTGGGTACGTCTTTACTCTCTGTATGTGAGTATTAATATTTTAATTGTATAATTTATTTGTAACTTTAGCATTCCGAAACTATTTTTAAGAAAAATCTAAATGCTTTCATAAATTTGAAAAACGGCTTTAATAAATAAAAAATATTAAAAGTTAATTACATCAGTCGATTTCATATGAAATTTATAACACATTATCTGTCAGTTTAATCTATTTTAATTGTTTATAAAATTAAATTAACCATCATAATTGACTTGAATGAATCGATTTGATAAGTTAAATCGGTATCAACCAACTTTTGCTCTCCCTTATTCGTATTATCTTCTTGCACAAAACTATCACTTGATTAAGATAGATGAAAGAGTTGGAGTTTTTTTTGTATTCGAATACGTGTCACACACAAATAATTCAAAAGGAAAAAAAAATTGAAGAATAGAAATAGCATAAAAACATGTAATGGTAATGTAGAGAGAGAAAATAGAAAGAAAAATAATAAAAGAAAAGGATTGGATTGGATTGGATGGGAAAATTATTATTGAGGTCATTGTATTAAGAGTTGATTTGTATTTTGTCTCATTTACTAAAAAAATAGATAAATTAGTCATTGTACGTTAGATAAAAAAGCAAACTAATTATTCTGTTAAAATTTCTATCTATTTCTACTGTTAAAACTTGATCCCTATACTTCACCATGAGGTTCGCGTGCCACAAGGTGCTCATGGGCCAAGTTTGGGCTGGGTTCAACTAAAAATTTATGCCTATTTACTAAGCCCTGGCCCGGCCCTGCCCAAAAAAGGGCCTAAAATTTTATCCAAGCTCGGCCTAGATAAAAAATGCTAAAATCGGGTCAAACTTGGCCCGCCCGTATTAATTTTTTATATTATTTTATATAATTTTTAAATATATATAATACATCAAAAATATTAAAAACATCAAAATAAATATTTCCTAACAAATTGAAAATAAATTTTAAAAAATATGTAGACTTAAATAACACTAAGATAAATACAACTTAACAAGCAAATACCTCTAAAATAATAACAAAATTAACAAATACCTTTAAAATAATAACAAAATTAATAATAAAATAAGTTTTATACAATATCCAAATAATAACAATAAATTAGTAGCAACATAATACTAAAATGGTAACAAAATAGAGAGAAAACAACAAGAAAATAACATTCAAGAGAAAAAAAAAGAGTAGAATTTTTTCGTCTTTTAGTGAATCCTGGCTGGGCCTAGGCCAAAAATACCTTACCCGAGGCCTGACCCGTTTTTAAAACGAGCTCAGGTCTTATTTTTTTGTCTAAGCCTATTTTTCGGGTTTAAACTCTCCCACATTATAGGCGGGCCTTTGGGCCGGGCTGGGTGACCTGACCAATGATCAGGTTTACGTGTCACTATCTAGTTATTCTATCAACAATACTAGATTTAACAGTATAAATTAATAAAAGTTTTACTAAAATGATCAATTTACTATTTGATCTAACGTATAAGAACTAATTTATCTATTTATTAAGTAAATCTTAATATAAAAAAATTTATTATACTTTTACCGAATGTGAGAAGTGTAAGAGAAGCAAATTGCAGTTAGCAGAGATGCTATGGCATTTTGGACATTCACATTCGGATCTGCCCCATATTCACATTATATGTTTTCAATTCAGCTTGCTCAATGAACATTTTTCAAGAGAAAATATCCCTTAGTAGGGACAGCTTATAATACTCATTTGATGTGTATATATATATATTAGAGCAAGGAAGTCAATTTTCTACTGGTTGGTGGGAATGTCCATTTCAATAGTAATTTTCGATTAAGAATTAAATGAATTATATGAAATTGAGATTTTAAAGTTATTTTATTTTTTTAATAAAAGTTTTCTTTTTATTTTCAACTTTTTCTTCTAAAAAATTCAAATACAACTAAAAATGTTAAAAATTAGGAGGAAAATTTTGATTTGTCATTTTTTATTGGAAAATGATAATTATAACGTGGAATCACAATTTCATACAATTTTTCTCTTTGTTTCGATGTAAATTCTAAACGTTAACTGTTGTATTTGGCGTGTTTCTTTCTATATGATGTGTACCAATTTATACAATTATTACAAGATTTTAATATTTTAAAATATTTTATATTTTTATAATTATATTTAAAAATAAAATGCAACTACTTAATTAATTTCTTAAACATAATTAATAATTTTAAAATTAATATTTTCATATAAATATATTTATATGTATGTAATTAGGCTATATTTACATGTGTATATATAATATAAATAAAATATTTTAAAAATTTATTGATAAACTCAAAACATTATATCAAAATACACGGTACCAATATGTACCAGTACTAAAACAAAAATGGTATGTCTATTGATATAATACTAACTATCTTGGTTTGGAGTATATATTATATATTTTGATACCAATATTTTAATATTTTTAATATAAATTTTAAATATGAATATTTTAAAAATATGATGAATTGAAACAAAATAATAATAATATTATCTAAGAGTTGGAGCAATGCTTTCAAAGCTAAACTAAAATGTTGCTCATAGGTGTAGTGTAAACCTGCTCATGAGTTGGGCTATTCGTTCAGATTTGAAGGCTCGCTTGAAAAATGGTAGAGTTTAAACAAAAATACTATGCCCACTTAAATGGGCTTGCATAAAATTTAATGCACGTTTTCTATACGGGTTGGGTCTTGGGCAAGTTTTTTTTTGCTTAAACTCGACTCAATCTAGCCCGAATATATTATGTTTTATAACATTATATTAATTATATATGTTAAATAATAATTATATGTGCTTATAATTATATTAAATCACTAACTCAATAACAATTAAATCTATTACTCAAAACCTAAAAGAAAACTTACTCAACTAAATAACCTAACCTAAAATACAAAGTTTTAAAATTATATTTAATACAATAAACCATTTATTATATTTATTTATGTTTTAATATAATAAAACATTTATTATATTTATGATAGTATTTTTAATATAAATATTTTTAAGTACTAGAAAACATTTATTTTAATATTTTTCAGTGCATTATATTTTTTAAAAATGTTTTTAAATAAAAATTAATCTAAAAATAAAATATGAGAGGGCCGAGCCAGACCCGAGTTTACCCTTTTTAAATTGGATTGAGTTTAGATAAAAAAATAAACTCATTTTTCAAATCAAACTTGAATTTGAAAATTTAACCTAAATATACCTTGCATGGGCATGATGCTCAACACTTCTATTGCGGTGACTTTTAAGGTTTGGGATGTGAAATTACCATTTAACTCTTAATCGAGAAATTGCAAAATTAAGATTGTTTAATGAGTTACAAAAAGATCTTTTTAATTGATGATGTGTGAGATGTACAATCTGATTAATTTCTTCTACCTCGTGACAACGTGTGATATTTTGCTATTTATTTTTGTACTTTAATTTGGTCATTTTTAATTTTTGTATTTTCAAATTTTAAAATTTCAGTTTTCACTAAAAGATAACTATTAAATTCATTAAGTTAAGTTCTGTTATTTTCAAATTTTGCCATGGCAAACATATGTGTAATGTGCCTTATCAACATGTTATTTTTTAATATTACTTACTAAAAATCCAGTTAACGGATTAACGATTGTCGTTTGTATCAAAATTGAAATTTCAAAATTCAGAAACTATAAAAACTTAGAATGATCTAGTTGAAGAATATAATCTAAATCTACAACTGTTGTCATAATATAGAACTAGTAATTGAGTTTAATCAAACGGATTTAACTGCTATTATTTCAGGCAAGACTTAAATTTCAAAAATATATGGACTAAAATTCTAAAATGTATATGGACTAAATCCATAACTTTTATAAAGTACATAGACTATTAGCAAAATTTAACCAAAGATTAAGAAACGGTGTGGTACAATTTTAAAGTATCATATTATCATAATCACCAAATTTTAAAAAATTATCAAATTTAAGTAGTAATGTAAAAAAAAAAAAAAATTTCTCAGTTCAGATACTTGACTTACCTTAGAGATGGTGTCTTCTCTCAAAAACTTTTGCAAACAAAAGTGAAACCCAAATCAAAACCCATAGCCCAAAAACAAACCCCAGAGTTTGGAGGAACAGTCTAATTAACAACTCAATTGAATAATAAATTTAAAAAAACATGTATTATGTACAAGAATTGTAGGCAAACAATATAAAATGCATGGAAGCCCTTAAACCCTAACTTATTATCTCATTCACTCATTTCCTAAACCCTCAGAAACCGCTGAAAAACTCGAACCCCACCCGAAGACACTGCCCATTTATCGGTTAAATTGATTATTTTGAAGCTAAAAAGAGGTGGGATTTTTTTTCTTCGAGCCTTTGATTCAATGGCTCTTTATTTATTGTACGAATCATCTTCTGGGTATGCGCTATTCCAAGCTCAAGGGCTCGATGAAATCGGTCAAAACACAGAGGCTGTTAGGAACTCGGTTGCTGATCTGAACCGGTTCGGTAAGGTGGTTCAACTCACTGCTTTTCAGCCTTTTGAATCCGCCATTGATGGTCTCAACCAATGCAACTCTGTTTCTGAAGGTATTAAAAATGATTTCACATTTGTTTTATTTTTCAAGCTTTTGGTTTTATTTTTTTTATTTTTTTATTTTTTTGCACTTAAAAGTAAATGTTGTTTATGCTATTTGGCTTTTCTACATGTGTTTTTCAGCATTGGTTTTTGCTAGCAATAGAGTCCGGTGTGTTCCGGTGTAGCGTTTCGGGTTCATTGGTATATATATTTATAGTCTAATTTTTAATTTATATATATACATGCTAATATATCTTAACTAGATATACTTAAATGTAAGTTTTAAAATTATTAATTAGGTTCAATAACTTATTTAATAACTATTAATTTTAAATGTAATTATGTAAAAATTAAAATGGTTAAGAAAAAATAATTTAGAAGTTGTTAAAAATATTGAAATTTTGTATTAATTGGTACAGGCCTGTATTGACCAAAACAGGCTGAAACACACTGAAATTTTGACTGAAACGAACATAAACTGCTTGTTACTGGTTTAGGGCTGGAATGGTATATACTGTTATGGTACTGACTACCATGGTTTGTATAGCTTTAGAACTTTTTTTGCATGTAAGTTGCTATATTTACTTGTTGCCTTGATTTGGATTTGCTTGAAATAAAGGATTCTGCGATGTTTGTATGGATAGTTAGGTGATTTAGCCTTTCAAAAAGACTAGCTAAAGGAAGTTACAAAGATATTGATTTGCCATTTCATATGAGGTTGCTTGCCTTTTAAGTTAACCATTGGTTTTATGTCCGGTTTTGATCGCAGGGCTAATGAACGATGAGTTAAGGAGTTTTCTTGAGCTTAATCTCCCTAAAGTTAAGGAAGGCAAGAAATCCAAGTTTAGTCTTGGAGTTGCAGAGCCTAAGCTTGGTTCTCACATCTCCGAAACAATGAAAATTACATGCCAAAGTGGAGAGTTTGTGCTTGAGCTTCTTCGTGGTGTGCGGTTGCATTTCGATAAGTTTATCAAGGACCTAAAGGTTTGCATATTTTCTTAATGTTTTGCCTTTATTTTCTTTATCAAGAAAACAGCTACAAGTGTGTGTTTCTTAAAACTTTGTAGCCCGGGGACTTAGAAAAAGCTCAGCTCGGTCTGGCGCACAGTTACAGCCGAGCAAAAGTTAAGTTCAATGTCAATCGAGTGGACAATATGGTTATTCAAGCGATTTTCCTTCTCGATACTCTTGATAAGGATATCAATTCCTTTTCCATGAGAGTGAGGTTTGTTGTTAATTTACCCTCGAAACAAGCACCATAACTAGTATACGCATGGATTTTACGTTATGGATATCCTTTGATTGATTACTTTCTGCAGGGAATGGTACTCTTGGCATTTCCCCGAGTTGGTAAAGATTGTCAACGACAATTATCTTTATGCTAGAGTTGCAAAGCTTATAGAGGATAAGTCAAAGTTGTCTGAAGAACACATACCTGCCTTAACCGAAATACTTGGGGACGAGGACAAAGCAAAAGAAACCGTCGAAGCTGGCAAAGCATCAATGGGTAGATCTCTTGTATTTATACCACAATTTAACCTTTTTTTCTCGTACCCCCAATTATTGGTGTTTTTTCTTTTGCAGGGCAGGATTTGACCCCGGTTGATTTGATCAATGTTCAGCTATTTGCTCAGAGAGTAATGGATCTTGCTGAGTATCGAAAGAATCTTTATGATTACTTAGTGACTAAGATGAACGACATTGCACCAAATTTGGCATCGTTGATTGGGGAAGTTGTTGGGGCTCGGTTGATCTCTCATGCTGGTAGTCTCACAAATTTGGCCAAATGTCCCTCTTCCACTCTTCAGATTCTTGGTGCTGAGAAGGCCCTTTTCAGGTATTTTACTTCTCACCTTATGTTCTTATGACATGGTGGAGTTGTAAAACGTATGGAGAAATAGAAGTTCTTGCTAAAATTGAGGCCCTCAAGATCTTGAGTACTAATCCGAGTGGTTTTTTTTTTTTAATTAATTTCAACATATTTTGAAACTTACTTTTAAGGCATTGATTTCACTCATTGCTGTCTGCTGCTTGCTTCAGGGCACTGAAAACACGAGGGAACACACCTAAGTATGGTCTAATTTTCCATTCATCTTTCATTGGTCGAGCATCTGCTAAAAACAAGGGCCGAATGGCACGCTATCTTGCAAATAAGTGTTCCATTGCATCTCGCATAGATTGTTTTGCGGGTAATCATCATTGTTCTTGCCTCCTACACTCTTTAAGTTCTCCCCATAAGTCTATCAATTCTTTTTTTGTTTGCAGAGCGAGGCACCACTGTTTTTGGGGAGAAACTGCGGGAACAAGTGGAGGAACGACTCGAGTTCTATGACAAGGGTGTTGCACCTCGAAAAAACATTGATGTGATGAAGTCAGCAATTGAAACTACTCAAAACAAAGGTACAAGGAGCTGCGGACCCTTTTCATTTTGTATGATTTCAAAAATATGTTGTCGCATTTTAAAATGTTTGGAAATGCATTACCTTGCTCTTGAGGACTTGCAAATTTGATATATCAGTTGAGCTCAGCTTCTAATGAAATTGCCAGATTGTTTTAAGGGTAATCTATATTAGTAGTCACCCAACTATATATTTTTTTTCCTTTTTGGTCATCCAACTATGACAAGTTACAAAATGATCACCCAACTATTAGTAAATTTCTTATTTTGGCCACCCAACTATAAAAAATTACAAAATAATCATCCAACTATGCAATTTTGTCTTTTTTGGTTATCAGTTGGCTAAAGTCAAAATGGAAATACCCAAAAATCCAAGATAGTTGGGTGACAAAAAAGAGAAAATTGAATAGTTGATTGATTATTTTGTAACATTTCATAGTTGGTGGCTAAAAAAAAAAAAAAAAAAAAAACATAGTTGGGTGTGACTACTTATATAGTTTACCCTTATTTTGATGTAGTTAGTCAATCAGCTTTGGCAAGTTTGATTTCTGTTTAAAGTTTTTGTCTATTACAATGTTTTTAATACAGATGTGGAAATGGAAGAAGCACAACCAGTCGAAGCTTCGGCAAAGAAAAGCAAGAAGAAGAAATCGAAATCTGAAGATGCCCCAGCCGAGGCTGCAAATGGAGATGCTTTGGAGGATGCTAAATCAGAAAAGAAAAAAGATAAAAGAAAGAAGGAGCAGGGTCACGGAGCTGAGGAAATGAACGGCATTAACGGGGATGTCGCTGAACAAGATGGAATGGCCAAGAAGAAGAAAAAAAAGAGCAAAGATGAAGTAGCTGCTGCAAGTGAAACTAAAAAGAAAAGGAAGTCCAAGGAGTGAATTCATCACTATTATGCTCAATTTTGTGTAATGGCATATTAATAATTAATTTTTAAGTATTGTTGTAGGAATATTGTCTAGATAACTTGGTCACTAGAACAAATATTTAGGTGCCCGGAAATTTTGGCATTTGTAGGTGAAAATATTGGATCCGGATGTGAAAATGTCGAATCCGGATATGGACGGATGAAAAGGGAAAAGAACATGGTAGTTAGTACCGTTTCGACCTTCAACTGATATTCGGGGTTTGGAAGGATATCTGTGTTTCGGTTATTTCGGTTAATCTTTTAAAAAGAATGTAGCTTATGCATAACTTGTAAAATGATAATTGATGCCAATTTTGTTCTTAATGTGCGTAAATGTTATGTGATGATGTGGGAGTTGAGTTATTTGGTTATGCTCTGTTGAATATTGTTGATGTATACACACTTATAATTTAGCAATTGTATATTATATTGTTAAAAAATAGTTGAGCATTACTTGAGTTATGAGAAAAGTTCAGTGTGTGGATTTGTTGCAGATCACAGCTAATCTGAGAATGGATAGTGGGATCAAGCAGCATCAGTCTTCAAAGTTTCGTCGATTTTTCATTTTTTTTAAAACTTTTACTTGTTTTTAACTTCTGAAAAGTTTTTACTTGAGTAGTTGATTTTTGGAATGGCTCATTCTCAAGTGTGTGTATATATATATATATATATATAAAACATATGGTATGTTGATGTGACTTGTTAGGAGTAATTAAGTGTCATGTGTCTTAGATACATATAAAACATATGGTGACGAGTTACTTTGCCTAGAGGTTATACATGTCTTAGATACTCTTCAGAGAATTATGGTCGAACAAGTGATACTATGTAAGTCGCCAAGTTAGTAGGTTGTCAGGTTTACAGTGCTTACGTGTCAGGCGCTCTATATTGCTATATAACGTGTATTTTCTATTACTAAGGTGATCAAATTTTGAATTATGTGGTGTATAATTCTTAATTTGCATGTTTTGTTTGTACAATTTAATATATCTAGATTTATGGGTTTGTACAATTTCTAAAGTTATGATAAAAATTATATTATTTATAAGGAGGACTATGAAGTTATTAGAATTTGCATGTTTTGTTTGTACAATTTCATATATCTAGATTTATGGGTTTGTACAATTTCTAAAGTTATGATAAAAATTATATTATTTATAAGGAGGACTATAAAGTTATTAGAATAATTATAAAACCTTATTTAGAAATGTTTTATATTATAAATTTTATATTAATTTTTATTTAATTTACGTATTATAAAAATGAATATAAATTAAAGTTTTTATTCAAATTAAGTTTATATAAGTTTTATAATTAAATCTACGAACTATTTGGATCGTGAGCTCAAATATTTTAAGGTTGATGTTAATTATGCAAATAGAAAATATTTTTTTGTACCATGTCGTGAGATATGATATTGTTTGAGAAAATGATGCCAAATGCAAACATAAGAGACAGCTTGTGAACTTTTTAATTTAAAATATTCAAGTTTTTAAAATGTGATTGAGAAGACATTTGATGTTCTAAAAATAATATTCCTTACATTAACATCACCTAGCATGAAAAAACAATGTTATAACAATGAGTATTCGACTGAATTGAGTGAATACATTTCGAGTTAATCGAGTCATATTTTATCATCCTAACTAGAATTGAAATTTTTCGAATTGAGTCGAGTGAAATGAAATTCGAGTCAAGTCGAATTGAGTAAAATTGTTCGAGTTAAATTAGAAAAATCAAATATGTCAAATTAAAATCTTGTTACAGTATAAATAATTCTATGTTATAACACATAAAGTCCAAACCATATATATTTTAAAACATTTTCAAAGCAAAAAAAAAAACCATTAATATTATAAACTTAAATAATTAATTAACTTATTTAGGTCTCAAATTTATTATTTTAGAAAATTTTAAATTTATAATTTTTAAAAATATAATTGTTGAAATTTTTATAAATATTTTTTTGATTTTTTAAATTAAATCAAGTTTTGCTCGCTCTTATTAGCATGTTGTACATTTCATAAGTTGGTGGAATTGAAATGATTAATACTTCAAAGAATACATTCATGAAGTAAATCTTAATAATCCTAATTATGCAAATTTAAATTTAGATGATGAACTCGATCAAGAACCAACAAATGATTATAAATAGCATATGTTAAATATTGAACAAAAATATACTAACAAATGTGTAGTAAAACACTTATATAAAACCATCTATTATGTTTATTTTCTTGTTATTTTTATTAATAAATATATTACTACCTATTTTTTAGATTAACATAATAAATACAATGATTTAATTTTAGTTTTATCATTTACTTAAAATTATTTTTATCATATTAATAGTTTTTATAATAATTAATTTTGAAAAATATAAATTATGTTACTTTGTTTATTACAATTTATATTTTCATCCAATTACTCTTTCTAATTTCCAAGCTTTACCCAAAAAAAAAACCTATCTTTAAATCTTCCATTGATATTCCCGTTTGTTTTCTCCCACTGTTTTCTCTTTTTCCTTTAAACCCCCAAACCATTTTAAAACCAAAAAGCCATTAGAACAAAACCCAATACTAAATCGAAAAAGAGATTGAAAAATGGCGAGCAGCAGTTCAGTGAACTTAGAGGATGTACCCTCCGAATCACTCATGACTGAGCTTCTCCGCCGTATGAAATGCGCCACCAAACCCGAGAAGCGCCTTATCCTTATTGGTTTGTCTTTTTTTTTTTATTCCCCTTTTATTTATGTACTTATTTGATCGGTTTGAAGTTCGCATTGTGTTGGATAAATTGCAAAATTTTGGGTTTTTATTTTTATTTTTTGAGAACTACAATGGAATTTATCAGATCCGGTAATGCTTGTTGTAGCTGGTTTGTGTCAAGTTTTTTTTTTTATTTGTTTACAGTGAACCGTGAAAATGTATGAGTTTTCAAAGCTCAAAAATGCAGATGAATATTGTTGAGGGGAGGTTGCTTTCGGGCCGGCCTCGGATCCTCAACGGTGGAGGTATTATTCACAGGTTGTTTATGGTTGGTTCCAGACTCAGGTTTTTATGTTCCTACTCCGAGGAGAACCTTTTTGGGCTTTTCTTGGAGTAGAGAGACAAAAAGCCGGTTTAAAACCGAGCATACACTTCGGAAACAATACCTCCACCGTCGAGGGTTCGAGATAGGCCCAACGACCTCCCCTCAACAATGATTATTTACTTTTCATACGATTTAAATGAATGTATAAATATGGAATGGCAAAGTTTGAGTTAATTGTCAGTGTTAGGAATTTCGTTTATTTATATATATTTTCAGAAACTTTAGTTTCTTAGCTATAGAAAGTGTTAACGAATTCTTATTTATTAACGTTTATAGGGAAAAAATGAGTCTTTAGTAAAGTTCTAAAGCAATGAAAAGTGGGTTGAGTGAATTGCCAATGTTGGGATTTTTATTCTTGAGAAAAATTTAGTTTCTTAGCTTCAGAAAAGGTAAAAGTATCACGGAGGCCCTGTACTAAGAGTCAGATTACATTTTGTTCACCTTTTACTCAAAAAATGGGTAAATTAGTCTTTATATGTTAGATTAAAGAGTAAATTGATTATTTTTGTTAAAAATTTCATTCATTTTTACTGTTAAAAGCTGGTGTAGCTGACATAATAAGCAAATAATTACATGTGATTTGTCATGTGTACCTCATCTTGACGTACAAGGATAAATTTTTAACAGTAAAAATGATAGAATTTTTAATAGAAAGACCAATTTGCTTCTTAATCTAACGAACAACGACTAATTTGCCTATTTTTTTAATAGAGGGGCACAATGCAATTTGACTTCTAATATAAGAGCTTTCAATGTACGTTTGCCCTTTAAAAATTGTTAATAAAATACTCATTATTTACATTTAAAGGAAAAAAAATGGGTCTTTTTTTAGCAAACTCTAAAGCAATGAACAGTGAGTTGAATGTATTGACAATGATGGGTTCTTTTTTCCTAAAACAATTAGTTTCTTAGCTTTATGATGTGTAAACATTAACAAATGTTCAGAGAAAAAATGGGTCTATTTTTAGCAAACTCTAAAGCAATACCATTACGTTGTGAAGGCCATAGATTTATTTTTTTATGTTTCATCTTTGTATGGTTGTTTCAACTCGCAACAAAGCCTAGCCCACATTTTCTTTTTAACAATGAAATGAATTTTTGATGCCAATTATGAACTTGTATTATTGTATTTTCCTTATATCATGCTGAAGAACTAATAGATTTTGGAATACTAACCATTAATCTATGTTTGCTCAAACTTTTTAATTTTTTGAAGTGACCCTTATTTGATGCCAGTGTATAATATATATCTAGATATCATTTTGGATATATTGCCTTCGAAATAAATGAAATAACCTTAAAACAATGAACATATCTGTGTCGGAAACATTCCCTTATTCTACACTAACACCCAAGTCCAGTAATCGCTGCAGCAATGTCTCTTCCAGATTACATCTCTTGGTCGCACAGGTTTTGGAATTTATTTTTTTGTTTTCTGCCTTAGCTTGACCTCAAATCAGATTGGAACTTGGGTTGCTTGAAAGCGAATAGAATGATACTAAAGTTTGGTATTTATGTCTCTTTTTTACCCAAGTCTATACAGAAAGTGCATGCTTCGTAGCATTCCTGAAAATGCATTGCATTCAATTATCATTCTTTACAGATACCGGGAAATCTTATGATTGGCAGGTCCACCCGGTTCGGGGAAAGGTACTCAATCACCAATGATTAAGGATGAGTACTGCTTGTGTCACTTGGCCACCGGTGATATGCTACGAGCTGCTGTTGCTGCTAAGACACCACTCGGTGTCAAGGCCAAGGAGGCCATGGATAAGGTTGAATTTATAGTAGTGTATGGGTTATTTTAATAGTTTTTGAGGTTGCTCTTGAATATTGAGTTGTTTTATGATTGTTTCTCAGGGAGAACTTGTTTCCGATGAGCTAGTTGTCGGCATTATTGACGAGGCGATGAAGAAACCTTCGTGTCAGAAGGGTTTCATTCTTGATGGATTTCCGAGGACTGTAGGCCAAGCACAGATGGTATTGCCTTCTTTAGAATCTTTATGCTCGAGTTTTTAAAAATATTTACGCTCATACTTCCAATTATGGGTTCTCGATCTTCGCTTTGCAGCTCGATGAAATGCTTGAAAAACAAGGAGTTAAAATTGATAAGGTGCTTGATTTTGCAATCGATGATTCAATCTTGGAAGAGAGGATTACTGGTCGATGGATCCATCCCGCTAGTGGTAGGTCTTACCACACGAAATTTGCACCTCCTAAAGTTCCCGGTGTTGATGATGTAAGTCGAACATAACAACCCTCATTTTACTTTTGTTTATTACATAAGCCAGAATTTGGTTGCCAAGCATTTTGGCCTTAAATGCAAACTAGTCGGTCTGTACATCAACCCCAAAGCCTTGATATAAGCTGCGTCACTGTTTTTCAACGAACCAATTGCATTTATGTTAACAAGCTCGTTTCCTTGTTTATGTTCTCTTCAAGGTAACCGGGGAACCTTTGATTCAACGTAAAGATGATACTGCAGCTGTTCTCAAGTCGAGGCTAGATGCATTTCACAAGCAAACTGAACCGGTGTGCTTTCTGTTTTCCCTAACTATTTCTATGCACGATTGAAATGCCATCGGCATTGTTACAGACTCCGTAATATCTAATTTGAATGCTTTCCGAGTTATCATCAACGGTTTTAATGGTGTCAATTGAAATGTAGGTGATTGATTATTACTGGAAGAAGGGAATAGTTGCAAAACTTCATGCAGCGAAGTCTCCGAAAGAGGTTACGGAGGAGGTTCAAAAGGTACTTTCATGATGAACTTTTCATTAGGAATGATGTACTCATGAATATTAGTTATCTTAACTTACAAACCTTAATTTTCGGATTTTTCTACATTCGGATATTCAGATCCATTGTTATTTGTATCTCATTGATAGATCGGTCCAAATGACCAACTCATGTTGGTTTCAAGTATTGATGATGAATGATGATAATACAAAATAGCGTAGATTGACTACAAATTATTTTTGGATATTTGCTTTGCTTTGTTTGGGCTCTATTCATTTTTTTCTTGTTGCATGTACAAATACGAGTATACGATCTTTCAAATAACATCTGTGTCTACAAGAATGGGTTCTCACCCTTTTTAGGATAGGACTAAGAGTTGCCAAATAGATGGTCAAAGTAGTAGGGAGGAAGGAGGGAAGGAGATGTGGCTTGAGGTAGGTTGGGAGGAGAGATGTAGGTAGCCTTGTCTCATCCTTAAGCCCCGAGTCTTATATACTCGTCGCCCCTATCTCGAGGTGTCATGTGTTGAGTTGTTATTGGTGGATGAAGTGCAAGTGACTTGGTGCCATATGCTTAGGTAGAGTGGTGTTATGGCTCAAATGGGATCCTTGGGCCTCGAGTCTTATATGTGCTATTCCTTGGCTTGAGGTGCAACACGTTAAGTTGCTATTGGTGGATCAGGGACAAGTGGTTTAATGTCATAGGTTTAAATAGAGTTTGATAAATTTCAAGTCATCTCAAATGAGACAATAGTAGTTATAGGTCTTGGTTGTCACGTAAGGGTCTTCTTGGGGATCTATTTGTACCGCTCATGATCTTGATGCCGGAGTGATCATAGCGAAGTGTAACAGTATTATTATATGATTAACTAAACCTTCTAGCTTACCATTTCAAGATCATTGTATATTCTTAATGAATGGAAAAGTAAACAAATTAGACAGTAACGGAATATAAATATATTGAAAGATAAAGGAGAGGTCCGTTGGGTCATCCACATGGTTGCTGATGTGAAGTTGATGATGACACATTGATTGTTTACACCCTCAAATAATTAAATTAAAATCAGTCCAATATAATATCTTTAGTTAGGATGAGCTTTCATCATATCGGTTCTTAAAATTTTTTTGAAATTTAACTATTTTTACTTTTAATGTTTTCATTTTTTGGGGGATAAGTATTGATAGCATAGAATTGAAACTCTGGAAATTCTAAATTTTTCTTTTTTAAAAATATTTTTTTATTTTCTATCCGATTTTGCTTTCAAAAAAGTATTGTATTCGATTTTTCTATAAATATCTTATTTAAAAAAATTATATTATATAAATAATAATATTTCAAAATAGTCGTATTAAAAATGTATAATACTATAATTATTTCAAAAGATTCATAATTTTCATTACCACATATATTCTAACAAAAAAGTTGATGGGACGTCGCTGATGACTCTTATATGAAAAAGAAAAGTCAGAAATGTTACAATTAAACCTTGCAATTATTCAATCATGGTGGCCAAGCTTGCATAATATAATTTAAAATTAGGGCTAATTTACAAAAATGTCATTAAAGTATTAAGCGATTTTACGTTTTGGTACTCAACTTTAAAAATTACAAAATGATTATTGAAATTTCTAAATTTTTCATTCAAGTCACTAGGTTGTTAGGTTTTTTTTTTTCTTTTTTTCTTTAAATTTAGCTAGATCAATCGAGACTATTAGTAATAGAGATGTATCTATTTATCATTAGAGTAAGCTACACCCAAAGTCACTAAACTATTAGTAATAGAAATGCATCTATTTATTATTAGAGTAAGCTACACTCAAGGTCATTAAACTATTAGTAAGTTTACATTTTGGTCACTCAACTTCAAAAGATAACAAAATGATCACATAATTATTTAAAAGTTTTTATTTAAGTCACTAAAGTGACTAAACTATTAAGTTTTTTTAAAAAAAAAATTCAATTAGCGAGCTCCACGAGAGGATTTGACGATTGGTATGATAGATCAGTACCTGTCGATGAGTAAAAGAATATCCCTTAGATCTAAGTCGATCTAACAATCAGTATCAAAGGTCGAAGAAGAAAGTTGTTCATATTTTGGTTTGCATATTCATGATGTTCAAAGCTATTTTATGAAAAAAAATTGAACAGTAGAAAAAGAGACGGAGAGCTCTCAATTAGTGTAGGCTATGCATCTAGAGAAGATCATACAGTAACGATTTTAACAGTTCAATAATTTAAAATGGAAATTTTTAAATAACCATTTTATAATTTTTCGAAGATGAATGATCAAAACTTAAATTTATTAATAATTTAATAAATTTTTACCAATAAAAAATATAGCTCAATCAAGACTTGAACTACTAATAGAGTGTAATGCATCTATTTATCATTAATACAACAACTACACAAGTAGTTATGATGAAATTGTGTAATATTCAAGTATTTTTTGCCGGGAAGATTAACTGTTTCTGCTACTAAATAACTACCAATGGGTTCTTTAGATTCTTCATGTTCCTCTCTTTCATTAATATTTCTCCAAGAAACTGCAGGAAAATCTGGGAAAAAGAATCTTCAGTAATGGCAAGATCATCAGCAAGGATAATCAAGAACCCATTCATGAGTTTAATACCGAGTCCAAGATCACTAACTCAGTTATTCTCCGTTTCACCACCATTAACATCCCTTTTTTCTTCCAAGAAAACATCCCCATCCCTCTCCATTTTCATCCTTTCTTTCTTATTTTCCTTCACTTTCTTGGGAATCTCCATTTTCAGATTCTTCCCTAGCTCCCAAGATTCAATCCATTGTTCCATTATATCCCCAACAACATCCCCTATTTCATCCCATCCTTTACCATCTTCTTACTCTCAGATCATCTTAACATCTTTACTTGCCGGCATAAACTCCGACAACAAAATTCAACCCAGAATTGGCGGCACTGCAATGGTTCCATTACCAGTTCATTTGGTTTCTGGTAACTTGTCCGAAGAAGAAACTGAGTTCTGGAAACAACCAGATAGTAATGGCTACCGTCCTTGTTTGGATTCTACCATTGGGTATCGTAAAAGATCTGCAAAGATTTCCAAGGAGAAAAACAGGTTCTTGGTTGTGGTTGCTGCTGGGGGATTGAATCAACAAAAGAATCAAATCATTGATGCTGTTGTTATTGCAAGAATACTTGAAGCTGCTTTGGTTTTGCCTGTTTTGCAGGTCAACATGATATGGGAAGATGAAAGGTTTTACTATTCATTTTCGGGGTTTTCAGTCACATGCAATTTAGGCTGTTGGTTTTAATTTTCCATCTTCGTTTTTGTATCTATTATCGGGACTGATGTTTAGTGAAATCATGGTGGGGAATTGCAGTGAATTTCCAGATATATTCGATGTGGAACACTTCAAGAAGACATTAAGAGCAGATGTACGAGTTGTATCTTCGTTGCCATCGTCTCATTTGGTGGCTAAACAGACCATCGTAACTCAAATTCCTTATGGTGTTTCACCGTTTTGGATCCGTGCTAAGTTCTTCAAACAAGTATGAAAAATAATAATATAAATACGATATGAATACACGAATTATCGATTCGATTATTAATTTTATTTTTGTGTTTCAGCTGAATCAAGAAGGGGTACTTGTACTCAAAGGATTAGATTCTAAGCTCTCCAAGAATCTTCCATCTGATTTACAGAAGCTTAGGTGTAAGGTAACATGTTTATCCCACTCATATTTGGATATTTATCATCCAAGAGTAGAAATCTTCGAAAAATTAAACAGCTCGTATTTAAGTAGATTGACTCATGAAATCAGTTGAATTAAAAATTTATGTTTGGTCGAGATAACACCCTGAATTAATATTTTATATCTATTTTAAAACTTATATTCGGTATTTATAATTACTCTTTTAAGAATTTTTCTTTTCAGGTAGCATTCCATGCACTGAGATTTTCGAAGCCAATTCTTCAAGTTGGGAACCAGCTAGCAAGAAGAATGTGGATTGAAGGTCCATATATATCTCTTCATCTTCGGCTCGAGAAAGATGTGTGGGTTCGAACCGGCTGTCGTACTGGTTTAGGTCCTAAATACGACCAAATCATTACCCAAATTCAGAAAACTCAGCCTCAGTACCTCACTGGCAGAGTCAACATGAGCTATAGTCAACGTCGCCTCTCCGGCCTTTGCCCCCTAAACGCTTTTGAAATAGCAAGGTAATATAGTAAGGTTAAAATTCTGTTATTAGTCCTTAGATTAGACGTCTCACTATTTTGAAATGGCAAGGTAATATAGTTAGTATAGCAAATAAATTCATTTGGTTCACGATCATTAATTTATTAACTGGATTTTTAGTAACATGGGAGGAGGAAGGAGGCAGGTAGTGGCCTTGGGCACCTCAAAAAAAATTGTTTATATAGTCTCTTTAATTTTTAAAAATTACAAGTTAATATAATGATAAAATTGTACTTTAGCTCTTAAAAATAAAAAAATTACTTATATAGTCCCTTTAGTTTTTAGGAAATCACAAGTTAGTATAACTTTTTGGCTTTACCCCTGATGAGTAATATATGGAAAAAATAAGTTGGCATAACATTACAGATTTAGTAATATGTTTTATACATTATAGCGTTTGGTGAATATTGAAATATGAAAACTTGAAAAGTATCCGGGGATTAAATCCACAACTTTTGCAAAGTAGAGGACTAATAGCACAACTTCAGCAAATAATAATATCATCAGATTTTGGGTATGGAGTGCGGAGGTTGCTGAAAATAGTGATGTCTATATTTGTAGGCTTTTGAAGGCTTTAGGGGCACCACAAAGTGGTCGGTTTTACATAGCCGGAGGAGAGCCATTCGGTGGCAGCAAAGCATTGGAGCCGCTCGCGGCAGTGTTCCCAAACTTGGTCCGAAAGGAAATGTTGGCTCGTGATGGCGAACTCTCTCCGTTCCTCAACAGCTCCTCCACTCTATCTGCCATTGATTACATTGTCTCCTTTAACAGCGACATCTTTATACCTTCCCATGGCGGAAACATGGGGCGAGCCTTACAAGGACATCGTGCGTACATGGGACATAGAAAAAGCATAAGACCAAACAAAAGAACAATGTTGCCTTTCTTTGAAGATTCATCCATTTCTGATGAAGAATTCAGTAGCATTATAAGATCATTGCATAATAAATCAATGAAACCTGAACCTAGGAAGAAACAAAGAGACAACGATGTGATTGCTTATCCAGTGCCTGAATGTATGTGTCGACATGGTTCTGGTATTTTTTGAAACAAAACACACTCATATTTGTACATATAATAGGTTTTGATTTTGAAGTAAACATTTGTACATTGACTTTTGTTCATTTTATATCAACCTTTTCGGATATCTTTGGATTGAATTAAGAATCGAATATCTAATCGATTTAACCTTTGTTTCGGCTGCTCGAATCTCCGGTTTGGAGATCTTAAGTGATAATGGTTGAAGCTCTAGCCTAGGTTTTTTTTCCGTTGCATTATGATGGTTGATTGTATAACCGTTAAACAATTGTTTATACACCTGAATTTATTTATAATTTTTTATAGATCAAAATATAAGTTTATTATGTATTAATTTATAATTAAATAATTTTAAAGAGATTAATTAGAATTCTTTTTATTTTTAGGGGTTAAAGTGTAATTTTACTATATATTAATTTATAATTCCTTTATTTATAAGAGAATTGAATTGAAAAAGAATTCATTTTAAGTGATCAAAGTACAATTTTACTATATATTAATTTATAATTTTTTATTTATAAGAAAACTAAATTGAAAACTTTTCATTTTTCATTAAGTCTACTATTTAGTATTTACCCAAACCCAATCCAACAACATAAAACCCAATCTAATATATTTAAACCCAAGTGGCCAACTCAACCCAACCCAATTACGTAACTTAATTACCCAACTCAATACAAATAATTTAATAAATAAAAATAAAAATCTAAAAGTAAAAATCAAGTAAAACTAAAACACCCACAGCATTAACCGAAATAGCCTTACCTGCCCTCCTCAGATTCTTCTTTGCATACTCTTATTAGATATCGCTGTGTCCTTGAAACTAGACTCTTTAACTCTTTTTTTTTTTGGTAGAAATGGATAAACCATTGGAATAATAACTTTTTGGTCTATGGATTGGGCTATATCTCGGTGTCATGGTGATTGCCATGAGGTCTGAGTATTATGGTGACTTATTTTCTCTAGTCTTTGATGGTTTCGTCTATCGAGTTCTCATAAGGTAACTTGATTAAGGGTGTGTTTGTTTGGTTGTATTTTATTTTCCGGAAAATATTTTCTCATTTTCCAGTGTTTGGTAGACTGAAAACCTTTTCCATTTGGAAAACATTTTCCAAATCACGCGTAAAATCCCTTACATTTTGGGAAAATGTCTTACCGTTTCAATTTCTGTAAGACATTTTTCCGTGCTTCTCCTTCATCCAGGTAAGGCCCCTTCTCTTGCTGTTGTTCAATTTCCGTTCTCTTGCTGCTGGTATTTCGTTTCCTTTCTCCCTCTCTTTCTCTCTTTCTCATGCAATCTCTCTCTCTCTTTCGCAGGCATTTTCCTCTTCCTGCTATTATTTTATACTCAGATTTTCACTAACTTGGGAAAAAATGGTGCTTCAGAACAAAGCTGGATATTAGGGAATTGGGGATTCAATTTGGATGTGTTAGGCTCATGCCTTTCGTGAAGAAGGGCTTATCTCTGTAAGATCCTTTTCCATTTCATATATTATTTTTGTTTATCTGATTACGTTTCCATATCATTTATGTGTTTGGAAAAATGCTCGAATGGGTAAGTCCCAATAGATGATCTTTAATTGCTAGGATTGTTACAATCGACGACTCTTCATTTGATATTTAGATGTTATGTTATCTTATGCTTTTCCTTTACCATCCTTTGAACTGTTTGAGTGACTTAATTTATGTTTATGTCAGCTACAAGGATCGGTTTTGGCATCACCGCCTTATTCCAAGCGGAGCGGTCTGAGACTTCACCGAGCCGGTGTTTATCTTTGTGGCATTTTACTTATGCGCTAAAAACACAAGGTAATATGCACTTAATTCATCCTATTAAATGTTTTTATTCCTCTATTTGCCTATTTTTGACATAAATTATCTACTTCATGACTTAAGATTGACAAGGTTAGGTTGATTGAAGTTTGTGCACCTCTGAATCTGAGTTTTCTTGTGTAAGTAACATGTTGTTTTATTTTACTTCCCTAAATGTAATCCTTTTATTGTTAACTTATAAATGTTTAATGCACTGAACATTTGCTTGGAACTTTCAATGCAGGTCTCCACCTCCATGAAAGATCTGTGTCATGATGTTTTTGGGATCTCAAGTGAGAAAAAAGATCCTAAGGAAGTGAAAGGAAACTGAGGTAGGTGTTCATTTGGACTTACCCTAGAATTGGTCAGTATATAACCATGTGTATGTAAGCATTTGATGGTATCATTTGCAGTACAATTTTAGTACCATATATTGGCTTTCAATACTAAGGAATTTATTTTCTCTAAACTTTGTTTTGATGTGTTTGCGAAGCGCAGACGTGTTACTGAAAAAAGAAAATTTGATGATGGTGGTTATTTATCGATGAAGGACCGAGGTAACACTGCATTATCTGTAATATTAGTTTACTAAATGTCAGATGAAGTAGGATTCATTGTTTTCTATATATGAATCCTTTGTGTTTTGGCTTTTGTAACAATTTCTGCAACATAATCTGTTTATTTAATTGGTTGTACTGAATAAGTGCTTGGAATAATTGTATGAAATTATTGTTTCATGATCTGAATCAATGATGAGGCTTCTATTATATCATTCAAGAGATTAAAATCTTTAATGTCTAAGCTCTGCATGGGTTTTTCATTGGTCTTGCAGCAGCCTTTCTTGGTGATTCTAAGTCTTTGATGCTTAGTAAGGCATGCAGTTATAATTTCTAAAAGAATTTGAACCATTTGAGATTTAATCTCAGCACTAAAAGCTATCAGAAGTTTGTGATATTGTTCTTGAAAACAACATTTGTTTATTTTCTTGTGCATCAAAATATTGTAGGGCTAACCTGAACCTCTTGTAGCTTTCAAGTTACAAGCGAGCAAAGAAAATGGAGAAAGCTGGTTATGAAGAGTGGAAATCATCTGTTCTATCATCTAACAAAAAAAACACAAAAATTTTCTCAAGGTTGAAGATATTGATACTTTTATGTGGTATAATATTTAGTTATGCACTTGGACAATGTTGTTATTATGTGGTGTACTACTAATTATGCATTTGGATAATATTATTAATTTCTAGTATTAATTGTGGTTTGGAAGCTAATTTATAATTATTGAATCCTTGTTTTTTATTTTTAACACAATTACAAATAATTTATTTGACTTTGGTTGTTTTCAATTTATGAAGGTTAATATTGTAGCTTAATAATTGAGTATTATTATATATTTAATTTAATTTATTTATTTATAAATAAATTATTGCAATATATGTATAAACAATTTAAAATATAAAAATTTATTAATATATATATAAATTTATTAATATATGTAAAAACAACTTTTACGGAAAATATTTTCAGGAAATCTGCCAAACAACAGAAAATATTTTACAGAGCTTCATCTAAACACCAGAAAATATTTTCAATAAATCATTTTCTAGAAAAGTAAATCATTTTCCAGAAATCATTTTCCGAAAAATATTTTACTGACAAACAAACAGACCCTAAGTGTTATCTATTTTATAGATACCTTCCTTTGCATGTGAGTATCTACTTGACCTTGAGGGCTTAGAAGTACCTATTGTAGCGACGTAAAAATTAGCTTTAGCTTCGGTCGCTAATTGTGGCGATTAAAAACTTGAAAATTAAAATTTGATCTAAAATAAACCGGGAGTCGCCACCGATCCTTTTTCTAGGTGTGATCGGACACCTATTAGATTTCCTTTATTTAAAACGAGAAAAAGGCCGAGTTAAGGTCTACGTTAAAAGGCCAGAGAAAAATTAGGATTCGAGTCGATTGCTGCGAGGAAGGTATTGGCACCCTCGCGACGCCCAAAATTGGTATCTCATAAACAAGTGTTGTCTTGATTTTCAAAATATGAGTTCAAAGTAATATTCAATCGTGATCCGATTCAAAAGACGAAAACTTTCAATTTTTGATTTCCTTCTTTTTTTTTGAGAAGGGTATACCGTCCTAACACGAGTCGATTGATGTTCACCCAACATAGCAATGAAATCGACGACATGGTGTTAAATCGATATATTGCCTTACGTATTGAGATTAATAAAAACACGAATAAATATTTTAAAATAATGAGAAACGGAGAAATATACAAGAACGGACGGAAAACGAAAGATAATAGTCGGGAACACATCATGGCACATAATACATACAACAACGATATTTAAAAATAATGACAATGCGTGATATTAAATGTAACAATAGTATCATACATGAGAATACAATGAGAATACAACGAATATACATACACGGATAATTAAGAGTATATATGTAATATATAAATATGTATATATATATATATTTAAATAGTAGTAGTGTTGGAAATATACTATATATATAGTGTTAGGAGTATATACATAAGATAGTAAAAATACATAATCATTATCGATAAAATACATATGACATATATTGAACATATATAATACATACCTACCTTAGAAATAATAAATATAATAATAATAGAACTATTTTTGCACATTACACACATACATACACATATATATATACATATATAATTTTATATAAATAATAGTATTAGAAACGTATAATATTAGAGATACACATACTAGTAAAGAAAAATAGATACCTAATAATATTAAAATATACATAATAATATATATAAAATATAATAATTAAAACTTATGTACATAACACGTGTAAAGAAATATAATATTAAATCATTTACATAATATACACATGTGATTTTAAGGTTAAATACATATTTGAGTACTAATATTACATAAAAATAATTATATATATATAATATATTAAAGTTATGTACATATATAATAAAATACATGAACAATACCACATCCAACATGTATATAATATATAATTAAAATGATAATACATACAACATATAAATTACATAACAAAATATGTACTATGATTATAATAATAATAATAAAGATAATATTGAACTAAGAAGAAACAAACACGACATTCATGAAATATTGAATAAAATGGAATCAAAAATATTGAATATTAAGCAATACATATATACATACACATATGAAGCGGAAAAAAGAAAAAAATATTAACACATAATAATAATAATGATAATAATAACAATATTAATGATATTAATAATTCAAAAATAATGATGATATTTAATAAAAACAACAAAAGAGACGAATGAGGACTAGAATTAAAACAATAACGAAGTTATGGGGTCAATTTAAAAAGGAAATAAAGGGGAGGGACTTAATTACAACACGCGTAACTAGGAGGGTCAAAAGCACAATAAACCCAGATGTTAAAAGCATTTGCTTGCAGCGTGGGGACCAAAAACGAAATCGAGGCAAAAGCAATGGGGCGAATTTAAAATATATAAAAAACTTGATTATAAAACATTGAAAAAGCGGAGGGGCCAACTGCGCAAATAGCCCCCCTTAAAAAAACACGCGGATCCCCTGGTCGGACGGGTCGGGTCAACCCGACCCGCATCAGAACGGCGCCGTTTTCTGCTTAAAAAGGGGGGGTCCAAAACGGTGCGTTTTGGACCCCTATATAAGCCAAAATTTTTTTTGTTTTTTCATTTGAAACAGAAGGAAGAAAGAAAAAAAAAGAAGGGGAGGGAGAGAAAAGAGGGAGCGGGGAAAGAAAAGAGGGAGGGAGCTCGCCACGGGCTTGATCACCGGACGACCACGGAGGTCCGACAACGGCTGCGGCACCACCAGCGTGGTAAAATTTGATTTTTTGTTTTTATAATATTGTATATATATATATATATATGTATAAATGTATTAGAGTCTAGGAAAAATCCAATAAAAGAAAAAAATGATTGATAATATGAAAGAGAATAGGTTTTTTCACCTTTTTCCTTGATCTGGTTTTGATAATATCAATCTTGATTTATTGTTGTTCCTAAAAGCGATGTGTGTGTTCTCTGCTTTTTGTTTTTAAACTATCGAAAAACCGAAAAAAGAAGACTATCCAAAACCGAAAAAAAATGAACCCCTTTTACATTATTTTCTTCGGGTTTTTATAACCCTTCTACAAATATTAATCTATTGTTTGCGCGTGCTTGTCGATTGCGGGGTGTGGTGGCGGTGTTGGTGGTGGGGGTGTCGACGGTATGGGACTGTTGTAGTGGGGTATGGGGTTGCTTCATGGTTATGCACAAGTGAGGAGGCAAGTGGGATCTTGAGTAGGCTAGGGTTTCTGTTCTTGGGCTTAGGTTTAGTTGGGCTAAGGGTTTTGTATTGGGCTTGGGGTGTAAAAGGGGTAAATGGGCTGACTAGGTTAGCTTAAATGGGTGTTTGAAGTTTGGGTTAATTTGTATGGGTAGCTGGGGTTATGAAATGGGTTGAGGTTTAAGAGTGGGCAAAATTGGGCTATAACAGCTGCCCCTCTTTGCTTATTATCGTGTAACGAGAATAGAGCAAAGATATAAAGAAAGGCCAATTTTGCCCGGTCTTGCTAAGTATGGACTTCTTTGGTGCTCTTCTCATCCAAGTAGTCTCTTTCCAGTCTATCGCATCTTGTAGCTTTGGTTCAATCCACTGCAAATTCGGAGATATGCCTTGTAGCTTCAATCTGTTCCAATATAATTCAATATGCTCTTCTATCGCTTCAGTGAGATAAGGTTTTGGGTCTTCTCTCCTGCCACTTTAGAAAGGCAAGATCTGATATCCTCGATCAACTCCACTGCAACTTCAGGGAGACAAAATCTAGTGTCTTCAATCAGCTCTAATATTGATTCTTTACTCGGCATGTGATCCTGAGCTCAACTCATTTCTCGCAATATGAATTGACTCTGTAAAACTAGACATTAAAAACAGAAATTGAAAATAGCTCAGCACATGAGCCAAGGCTCAACTCACCTCTCGCAAAAGTAGATTTTGAAAATACCTCGACATGTGAACCCAAGGCTCAACTCACATCTCGCAATATGGGTTGATTTTTGAAAAATATAAATTGAAAAACAGAAATTGAAAAGCAGAAATTAAGAACAGAATTTGAAAAGACCTCAGTGTGTGGCCCGAGACTCAACTCACCTCTCGCAATATGAGTTGATTTTTGAAAAGTAGAAATTGAAAACGCCTCAGCGTGTGACCCGAGGCTCAACTCATCTCTCGCAATATGAGTTGATTCTTTTGAAAAGCAGAAATTGAAAATAGCTCAGCACGTGAGCAAAGGCTCAACTCACCTCTCGCAATATGAGTTGATTTTTTGAAACTTAACTTGAAAAGCAGATTTTGAAAATACCTCGATATGTGACTGAAGGTTCAACTCACCTCTCGCAATATGAGTTGATTTTGACAAACAGAAACAGAAATTGAAAATACCTCAGCACGTGAGCCGAGGCTCAACTCACTTCTTGCAATATGGGTTGATTTTTGAAACATAAATTGAAATTACCTCAACGTGTCTTGAGGCTCAACTCATCTCTCGCAATATGAGCTGATTTTCTTGGAAAACATGAATTGAAAAGCAGAAATTGAAAATACCTCAGCGTGCCCTGAGGCTCAACTCACTTCTTGCAATATGAGTTGATTTTTGAAACATAAATTGAAATTACCTCAACGTGTCTTGAGGCTCAACTCATCTCTCGCAATATGAGCTGATTTTCTTGAAAAACATGAATTGAAAAGCAGAAATTGAAAATACCTCAGCGTGCCCTGAGGCTCAACTCACTTCTCGCAATATGAGTTGATTTTTTGAAACTTAACTTGAAAAGCAGATTTTGAAAATACCTCGATATGTGACTGAAGGTTCAACTCACTTCTCGCAATATGAGTTGATTTTGACAAACAGAAACAGAAATTGAAAATACCTCAGCACGTGAGCCGAGGCTCAACTCACTTCTTGCAATATGGGTTGATTTTTGAAACATAAATTGAAATTACCTCAACGTGTCTTGAGGCTCAACTCATCTCTCGCAATATGAGCTGATTTTCTTGGAAAACATGAATTAAAAAGCAGAAATTGAAAATACCTCAGCGTGCCCTGAGGCTTAACTCACTTCTCGCAATATGGGTTGATTTTTGAAAAAAAAACAAAATTGGAGGACAGAAATTGAACATCAAAAATATCAAAACCTGTCATTTGGTAGAATTCAAGTGTCTTTTCATTTGATTCAATGCGACTCTCATTCCAGATTTCTTGCTCTGCTGGAGTACCTGTAAATACCATGCATAATGTTATCATGATATGCACATGTTTGTCTTAAATGCCTTTATGCCTACATAATTATGCAGTGCTCTTTAAGTATGTTCGTCGTATGTCTTTTTCGTCTCGATTCTTGTGATGGTCCGCATTCGTTACTTCGGCTCTTTACTTTCTCTTTACGCCATGTACATGTCTTCAAGCTTCACGAGTAATCGACGTTCCTCAGATGTCACTCTTTTGTCCCCAATTGAACTTTGTTCCTACTTTGAGACTCTTGCGCTTATTAAATTTTCATCCAGGTAATGCTTAACCTTTCTTTTGTTTAGGGCATGTCATTTCACCATTTATCATGTAAATAAACACATAATGATATGCATGAAAATGGTCAGGTAGGGACAAAAAGGATATCTCATATTCCTTTATTTCAAATGTGGCAAACAAAGAAAGTTAACTAATGATAGTACAAATGTGCAAAGAAGAGATCGTATTCAATGGATACAAATGCTTTAGATATTTGACACATGAACTCTTCACGTTCCTCAATCAAGAATCTTTTAGAGTCGGCTCCTTGCGTAGAAGATTTGAGCTTTCAGAGATGCTTCAAATCTGCAGTCTCACTTTGTTTGTCGTCTGATTTAGAACGCCTTGCCTTGTAAACCGAATATTTGTTCCATTAGAACGCCTCTTGGGTTTTCATTCTAATCTTTTATGTTTAACCAAAGCGCCTTTTCGGGTTTTCGCTCGATCCCTTCCCCTTTTTTTTTTTTTTAGATGCCCTTTTCGAGTTTTCATCTCAAGCATAATATTTCTTCATCGCATCCGAGTTCACTTGGATTCGACAACTCTTTCCCATCCATCTCGGTAAGGATCAAAGCTCCTCCTGAGAATGCCTTCTTTACGACGTACGGTCCTTCCCAGTTTGGTGCCCATTTCCTCGCAGATCTTTTTGTATTGGGAGAATTTTTCTCCAAGACGAGTTCTCTTTCATGGAATTCTCTTGGTCGTACCTTCTTGTCATGGGCTGCGATCATTCTCTTTTGGTACATTTGCCCGTGACAAATTGCCCTTAGACGTTTTTCTTCGATGAGGTTCAACTGATCATATCGAGCTCGAATCCATTCTGCTTCTTCTAACTTTGATTCCATCAATACTCGCAGAGAGGGGATCTCAACCTCGATGGGTAGCACAGCTTTCATTCCATAGACTAGAGAGAAAGGAGTTGCTCCCGTAGACGTTCGCACAGATGTGCGATATGCAAACAAAGCAAATGGAAGTTTCTCGTGCCAATCTTTATATGTCTCAGTCATTTTCCCAATGATCCTCTTGATGTTCTTGTTAGCTGCCTCAACAGCCCCGTTCATCTTTGGGCGATAGGGCGAGGAATTATGATGCTTTATTTTGAATTGCTCGCACATTTCTTTCATCATCTTATTGTTCAAATTCGTGGCATTATCTGAAATGATTCTTTCAGGCAAACCATACCGGCAAATGATTTCCTTTTTCAAAAACTTGCAAACTGCAGTCTTCGTCACATTAGCAAAGCAAGCGACTTCTATCCATTTTGTGAAGTAATCGATAACCACAAAAATGAATCGATGTCCATTTGATGCTTTTGGAGAAATTAGCCCTATAACATCCATGCCCCACATAGAAAAAGGCCACGGAGAAGTCATGACGTGAAGGGGCGAAGGGGCTACATGAATTTTGTAGCCATAGATTTGACATTTGTGACATTTTCTGGCAAAACTAATACAGTCGCTTTCCATCGTCAACCAGTAGTAACCGAGTCTCATAATCTTTCTAGCCATACTGAAACTGTTGGCATGTGTCCCACAGATTCCTTCATGAACATCTCCAAGTATCTTTCTGGCTTCGACATCATCCACGCATCTCAAGAGTATTTGATCCTTTCCCCTTTTATATAGGATATCCCCATTAAGAACGAATCCTGCTGCCATTCTTCTGATTGTTCTTTTGTCGTTCTCATGTGCTTGTTCGGGATAGCTTTGATTCTTGATATATTTTAAGATATCATGGAACCATGGCCGTCCGTCTGCCTCTTTCTCAATGCTACAACAGTGTGCAGGGACCTCATATATGCTCATTTTGAGGGGCATTATTTCTGCTTCTTTACTTGCTTTGAACATTGAAGCCAAAGTGGCCAAGGCATCCGCCAGTTGGTTCTCTTCTCATGGGAAGTAATGAAAAGTTATTTCTTTGAATTCCTTGATTAATCCAGCCACTAAATCGCTGTACTTAATCAATTTTGAGTCCCTCACTTCCCACTCTCCACGGATTTGGTAAATCACTAGAAATTTGAGTCCCCGTACACCTCTAAGATCTCGATGTTTCGTTCGATAGCTACACGAAGCCCCATGATCTGAGCCTCATATTCTGCGATATTATTGGTGCGGAAGAAGTTCGGTCTTGCGGTGAGCGGATAATGATTCCTGTCTGGTGATACCAGGATTACTCCAATTCCATGCCCTAACGCATTCGACGCACCATCAAAGCACATCTTCCATGACTTCTCTTTTGATGACTCGGATTCTATTTCTGAGATGCACATTAAGTATTCGTCTGGGAAATCGAATCTTAAAGGCTCATATTCTTCTGTTGTTCGAGTTGCTAGAAAATCAGCTATTGCGCTTCCTTTTATCGACTTCGACTTACATAGGCAATGTCGATTCGAGAGGAGAATCGCCATCGCGCCATTCTTCCGGATAGTGCGGCGATTCCATCATGTATTTTATCGGGTCCACTTTGAAATCAACCATATCGTATGGTACAACATGTATTGTCTAAGTCTACGAGCTACCCAAACCGTAGCAACAATATTTCTCAATGGACGAATATTTTGCCTCATATTCATGAACTTTTCTTTGAGGTAGTAGATCGCTTTTCTTTCTTTTCGACTCGTCGTGTTGCCCAAAGATGCAACCCATTGAACTTTCGAACACAATCAAATACAAAATCAATGGTCTTCCGGAGTTGGCGGTACTAGCACTGGAGGATCGGACAAATATTGTTTTATCTTATCAAAGGCCACCGGCATTCCTCGTTCCATTCTTAGGGTTATGTTTTGAAGAAGTGAAAGATTGGGTCGCATTGGTTGGTAAGTTGAGCGATAAATCGGGCGATGTAGTTTAATCTCCTAAAATCCTCTAACTTCCTTTTGCGTCTTGTGGGGTGGTAATTCTTGGATGGCTTTTATTTTATCTGGATCGACTTGATACCTCTTTCACGACAATGAAGCCTAGCAACTTTCCCGAGGTAGCTCCAAATGTACATTTGGTTGGATTAAGCTTTATTGAAACTTTCTCACCTCTCGAACAACTTCTTGAGGTTCACTACATGCTCTTCTTCCCTCGGGATTTAGCAATCATGTCGTCGACGTAGACTTCTATTTCTTTGTGCATCATGTCATGGAATAACGTTACCATAGCCCTACGATATGTTGCCCGGCATTCTTTAACCCGAATGGCATTACCTTGTAGCGTAGCGTTCCCCACATTGTTATGAAGGTAGTTTTCTCCATATCCTCGGGGCCATCTTGATCGATTATACCCGAGAATCCGTCCATGAAAGAAAACAATGAATGTTTTCTTGTGTTGTCCACCAACGTGTCAATATGTGGCAAGGGAAAATTATCTTTTGGGCTTGCTTTCGATTCAGTCATGATAATCCACGCGCATTCGTACTTTTCCATCTTTCTTTGGTACTGGGACTATGTTAGCCACCCATTCTGGATATTTGAAGGCTTGTAGGAAGCCAGCGTCAAACTGCTTCTTGACTTCCTCTTTCATTTTCAGCAGCATTTCGGGTCTCATCCGTCTTAATTTTTGCTGGATGGGCTTGCATTCTGGCTTTAATGGGAGCTTATGGACCACTAAATCCTCATCTAGCCCTGGCATGTCCTGGTATGACCATGCGAAAACATCTTTGTATTCGCGGAGTAAAGTGATCATACTATGCCTGGTACTCTCTGAAATAGAATTCCCAATCTTTACTTCTTGTTTCCTCTCTTCAGTGCCCAAATTTATTGTTTCCATAGATTCTTCATGAGGCAGAATCTGTTTATCCTCTTGTTCCACCATTCTTAACAATTCAGGAGACGAGACATAATCTTCAGCATTTTCTTCGGCTTCAAATTCTCCTAAGCAAACAGCCTTCTCAAAATCAATTTCAAGATTCGTAACGGGCTTATTCATGTCGTCAATATCTGAGCACCTGAAAGTTGAATGGAAAAGGAAGCTATAGGGGGACATCCAAGTATTGGAAATAACAAACAAAATGTTATGTCATGGTAATGAGGCAAATGTAAAGATAGGCTATGAAATGAGAAAATGATCATGAAATTAGTGATAACGCGAAAAATCGTGACAAAATGCATCTTCATCGATATTCATTTAAATGATAAAGAGCGAATGAAAGCTCTTACAAAAGAATTCTATTATATCTAAGGACACAATAGAAGGTTAATGTTTAGCATTACTCTGAAGACTTATAAACTACAAGAAGCTCCTCAGTAGTCCAATTGTTCAACATAAAACCCGGAGGGCAAAGGCGTATCCTCGAGACATATTTACTTGCACCAGCTTCTTTGTCGATGACACTTATCTCGACATTCGAAAACCCTTTCAATTAACCCCAAACATGTTTAGTAGATCATCTTGTCCGGTACAACATTCCATGAGATGTAAATGTTTTTGACAAATGAGGGTACTCTATCGGTTCCCATTCTGGTTCTCGGCCTAAAGTTCTTGCAATTCTTCTCTCTTGATCCTTCTTCCACTGTCTTCTTCTTTGACGCATGTCAGGCTGGAACCCCAAACCGTATCGGGCCTTGTGGTACATTGGCTTTAAAGCCCTAACTATTCCTTGTAGATGTCTCCTAAACCTCTTCTCGCACGAGCTCCTCTTCCTACTGATCAACTTGACACCCATTCGGTATTTTTCGACGGTTTGGCATCGAAATTTTGTTTCCTTGGCGATGAAAGTGGCATTGGCGAATTCGAGGATCGAAAGGAACATTCCACTGCGTCCTTGCTTACTTCCGGTATGGCGCATCAGCAGAGATAGATGCGACAATGTCTTCTTCACCTCGATCGTGACCAAACGACCATCCATGATAAATTTCACCTTTTGATGGAGGGATGATGGGACTGCTCAATGGAATGGATCCAAGGTCTTCCCAAAAGGCAATTATAAGAGGTGTAATGTCCATGACTTGGAACTCGACCTCATAGATGTAAGGCCCACTTCCAAAGGATTTTGATCTTTCCCATGACTTCGCGCCTCGTCCGTCGAATGCCCTTACCATGGAATGACAGGGCCTTAAGTAGGACAAATCCATCGGTATTCTGGAAAGCGTGGCCAATGGCATGACGTTTAATGCTGACCCATTATCGATGAGTACGTTCGGTATTATGTAGCCCTTGCAGCGAGTCGTGATATGCAGCACTTTCACCGAGCCTTTACCATTTGGCGGTATCTCATCATCACTAAAAGAGATGAAATTGTCCGCATTCAGATTGTTTACCCATCTATCAAGCTTTTCGACAGATATGTTGTTGGCCACGTAAGCTTGATTTAACACCTTCAATAAAGCATTAGATGTGGCTCAATTTAAATGAGAGATAGAATCGAGATTCGTCTTTGGTCGCTTGCTCAATTGTTCCACCACACTATACTCATTGTGCTTAATAAATTTCAAGAATTCTTGAGCTTCTTCCTCATTCATGTGTTTTTAGTTTCTTGCGGGTGGAATTTCTTGCTCGACCTCGACTTCGTGCATCACCGCTTTCCCTTTTGTTTCAAGTCGCTACTTTTCTTTATCGGTTCAACTTCTTTAGAATAACACCGCCCACTGCGGGTAAAATGACCTACTTCCCCAATGTCTTGGTTGTGGCTTCAAGCTTTTCACCTTCGGTGTAACGATGTTGACATCGTACTTCCACCAGATCTTGTTTTATTGTCCTTATAAGGAAAGGAGATGGTACTTCAATTATCATTTTGGTTTCATAGGCTCCTTCTTCGCGTCATAATAGATTATTAACGATCGATCGGCGCTATATGGAAAACCGATGATTGATTGTCAGAGGCACATATTTCTCCACTGTCGGCCTCTTTGGCTTTACAAAAGATCCCAATCTCCTTATTGTCCATCATACTTTGCAGTAAACTTCTGAATTCCTTACAGGACTGAATGTTATGCTCCCCAATACCATGGAGCTTGCAAAAACTGTGACCTTTTGCATCTTCTCCTTTGGATACTCCGTTAAAACGACAAAGCAACCCTTTCTCACTTAGTATCTCCTGATTCTCTGCAGAGGTGTTCGTACTTCAGAAACCCATCTTCTATTTTGTTGTTTATCCTCCTCTCCTACTGCGCTCACATTCCCCTCGGTGTGGTTTGGGAATGGATTCCCGGTCGTACTGCCAGTACCATCGAATCGCAAAATGCCCGCATCGATGAGCCCTTGAACTCTCCTTTTGAAAGCAAGACAATTCTCAGTAGAATGCCCCTGGTTCCCCGCATGGTATGCGCAACTAACATTTGGATCGTACCATTTCGGGTATGGAGGTTTAAGGGGGGCCATGTAATGGGGAGATATCAATTGTTTCTCCAGAAGTTTTGGGTACAATTCCCCATATGATATAGGAATAGGGGTGAATTGTTGTCTCTCGGGATTGAGCTTTGTTGGTCTTGGTTCATTTCTGGGTTGGCTTTGAGTGGGCAGAGTGTTTTGTGGAAATGTGGTGACGGGCCTTTGGTTATTCATGGCGTATACAGGGTAGGACGGATGTGATGCTTGGTAGTAAGGTGTTTGAGGTGGGTAATGGAAATTCGGGGGTGGATAATTTCGAGGTCGGGGTTGGTTAGAATACAAATTGGGAACGTAATGACTCCCAGTTCCCACCATGTGGGCTTCGCTCTTCCTTCCTTACGGTGTTTGCTTTTCTTGAGCCTTGATCCTTCCATTCTACCGCTCTTGACGGCATTCTCTATGAGTTCACGGATATTACGATATCCGAAAAATCCTTCGTAGCACTTCCCACCACTTGTCATAGAACGGTGCTTTGAGTATTGATGAAAAGGACTGTTATCTCAGTCTTAGTCAATGGAGGCTCCACTTGGGCCGAGATATCTCTCCATCTTTGTGCATATTGTCTAAAGGATTCTGCTGGTTTCTTCTCCATCATTTGCAAGGTCATACGATGCGCACCATCTCCGATACATGCTTGTCTTGATCGCAAAATCTCGACGCCAAGTCCTTCCAGGATCGAATCTTTTCTCTACTAAGTTGATTGTACCACCGGAGAGCTGACCCTGTTAGACTATCTTGAAAGCAATGTATGAGTAGTTTGTCCTCGTTCACATAACCAGTCATTTTTCGACAAAACATGACTAGATGCGCTTTTGGACATTTTGTCCCATCATACTTCTCAAAATCAGGCACTTTAAACTTTGGGGGCAAAATCGGATCGGTACCGGATCGAGTTCTTTGGCACCTAGTGCGGAGAAGACTTGATGCCTTCTATCGCTTTGAGTCTTTCCTCTAGACTCCTATATTTTGCGTCATGGTTATCCGATTTCAACTTGGCTACCTCTCTTTGGGTCATCCAGATCTGGAACTAGTGGATCGACAAGACTAGCCCCACAGGTTTGACGCGAATATTCCTTGCCCCAAATTAGTGGGTGGAGCGGTGGCATAGGTCGATGTTCCAAGCCGTGGGTTCCCTTGAGTATACCCTCTCTGTGTTGTATATGCGAGCGGTGGAGTGAATCTTGGGGGATAGAGTGGATCCTGATCGTGGTGAATTCTTGATCGAGATTCCTCAATGTTAGGGCTCCGCATGGGTCCTTTTCCTTTAACTAGAGCTGACATCATCTCCTTCATCTTGGCCATTTGATCTCTTTGCTCGAGTGATTCCTCTCGAGATCTCACCATTAGGTCTCTCGTCTCTTGTTGCGATTTGGCCAGTTGCTCTTGTAATTCTTTTTGAGCCTTTTCCATCCTTTCAATTCTCTCATTGAATTCAGCTTCCATCACTCTAGCTTGTCGGCGCGTTTTATACTGATGACGTGGTTCCAGTCTTGTGGTATTACAACTGCGAATTATATATTTTGTCTTCAGCGAACGAGTATAGGATATGCAATGTATGGATGAATGCATGAACGAATGCACGAATGTCAAAATGTTAATATGTTAATTATGCAAGGAATGCAAAAAATTGGTGTTAATTTCAAGGTAGCCCCATATTTAGGCATTTCATTTATCAACATAGCCTATTACACAAAGTTTCCATTTTTCCAATGGTTACACAAATTTCCTAGCCACATTGCCTTATTTCTTCACTTGTTCTAAAAACTCTGATATACTCGATCTTCGGCTCGAAGGGAATTGGCAGCTGAGGACTTCGGCTTCATCTGATAATTGGACAACTTGCATAGCCGCTTTGAAAATTTCATTGATCAAGAAGTCGAGTTGCATTTCTTTTCCTTTGAGAGTTCCTTCATACGCGTGAATGTCCCTATCGTACTGCTCACTCTTTTCTTCTAGAGCCTTCAGGAGGTTATCCAATTGTTGTTGATGAGATTGCAGCATATTTTCTAGATCTCGTGTTTTCCTTTTTAATTCTTGATGTTCAGATTGACTATTCGCCAATTCTGCAGTCGCTATTTCATACTTGGCGTTCTTCCCTCTTAACTCTATCACAGCGCGTGCAGCCTTTTCCTCCTCTTTCTTTGCTTTTCCCTTCCAAAACTCCATTCCTCCCTTGATATTGCTAATTTCTTCCTTCCATTCTGCTGTCGACTTACCTAACCCACTATTCTTTATAGTGTTTCTTAATTTCTTATTTTCCAAATGAAGGTCCCTTAAGTCGTTTCTCATAATCTCGGCTTCTCTTTGTACTTTTTCAGTTCTGGATCTTTCAACCTGAACTTCAATCTTCAGTTGATAGTTTTCTTCTTGAAGGGCACTAAGGTCTCGAGACATCTTGGCCTTTTTTCGCTCGAATTCTTGTCTTGCCATTTCTAGCTTAGACGGCATTTCCTTCGAGAAAGGATTCTGGATGGGGTGGTTTGTTGTCGAGATTTGCTGACTATTTACCCGTTGCTTCCTCCATACGTTGTAATCTTGGGTAAGGGTATCAGCATACAAGGCTAATTCCATGAAATGAATTTCCTTCCAAGACTTTGCAGTGTCTCGGACTCTCTTTATATATCCTTCACCCGTGAAAGCGAACTCGAATCGTGCTAATCCTCCGGTTATGGGAGGAATTGTCAAGAAAATTGCCTTTGGACCAATAGCGGAGCATATCCAACTCCTCCCCATAATCCAAGTAAAGGTACCCAATCTTGGCTTCCATATTTGTATAGCAGAACTGAAGGACGGATCCAGGGTGCTCTCCATGTTATATCCTCGGCGCAAAGATTCTGAAAGACTGATACCCAATGTTGCTCGGTGACTTCCTTCGGCCATTCTTTCTTGAGGAAAGCTTCTAGCGGGGAGAATGTTTTAGAAAACATATGGAATGGAGTGCGCTCCACCTTCCAGAAGTGACTCAAAATCCAAACATTGAGCAACTGCGCGCATCCGATAAATCGTCCCTTCCCTTTTCTTCGACAACTACTCAGGGACCTGAAGGTCTCGGCTAGGATGGTTGGGACAGGGTTGATTCCTTGTTTTAACCTTTCGAAGAAATCAACTACTGCAACTTCGAGATGTCCGAGAACCTTTGGGAAAATAACCAAACCATAAATGGCCAAAGCGAATAGATTTACCCTTTTCAGCATGTCGGGATGGTTCAGAGTCAAATCTCGTAGGGAGGACCATGGAATGCAAATGGTTTCGTTCTTCTTCTTTATCTATTTTCAGCCCATGCATCGGTCATGTCTGTCAGTCTTACTAACTTTTTCTTGAAGGTCATCGGCTTAGGCTCCTTCACATATATTTTGCCGAATTGTACATTGTTGATGCGGAGTAAAGCAGCATACTCTTCTATGGTTGGAGTCATGTCTTCTTGATTGAAGGTGAAACACTGATAAACTGGGTCCCAGAACCGAACCATGGCTTGAATCAACTGTTCGTCTACGGATGGTGATCGGTGAGCTATATCTCCATACCTCTCGGTGAAAATGTCTCTAGTGTCCGAATCCCACCGATTCCAAATTTGAACCAAATCTTCGAAGTTATTTTGACGAACATTCACAGTTATTTGTTCGGGCAAATTGGCAGCACACCTTTCCACAAGACTATCCCCCTTGTCCCTCTGAGTTTTTAGAGACCAGTCCCGCACCACGGCATTCTTCTCGGTCATTTGTGTAATTGACTCCTCCATCAAAAACTCGTTTTTTGGCAACCAACCTTTAATCAACACCTTCCTAATATGATGCCTATGATGCATGATGAAAGTAAAAATAAAAACAAACAAACTTGGTTAGTAAACATAACAAATACAATTTGAAAAACAAACTAAACTACCCAATCCAATTACTTTGCATAAACAGTGTAAATGAAGGGCAAAAGGCATTTTCCCCGTGTACTTATTTTGGTGACTATAAGCGGACAGAGGTTCGGCATGGCTCTAATTGGATAGCTCGTATGGTTCATTATATGTAGTCTCGGTTCTAGACAGGTACTCGAATTGCTCGTACTATCATCTGCTAAGATTAGCACGAAGCCTCGGTCATAACCCATCACAGGCTCACGAGTTCAATTCGAGGGATTACATTTACTTATGCCTATGCGGAGGGACAAGTTAACTCACGAAAGCATAAGTCATATGTAACCGAAAGTATTCACTAGCTCATGCGGAGGGACGAGTTAACTCACGAAGGCGTAGCGTTTACTTTCACTTAAAGCGGACGGAGCCCGGGTAGAGAGCTCATGTTATGTGAAAATGCAAGTGCACGGTATGTGGGGAAAAACTTCATAAACCTTTACGTTTTACTTAAAAAACTAAACCAAAATTAAAACCATAAAAATTGAAAACTAAAAAACAACCAAATAAGTAAGTTAGAAGAAATATTTACAACACGATACAAATGCATGAATTTTGAAACGAGATTTCGGATCACGACCAAATATTTACTTTGAACAAGGAAACTTGAAAATTTTGACAAACGTGTTTAATTCCGACACGACTCTCAAAAGGGTCCCATGGAGTCGCCGGTATGAAGCGACGTAAAATTAGCTTTAGCCGATTCGCTAATTGTGGCGATTAAAAACTTGAAAATTAAAATTTGATCTAAAATAAACCGGAGTCGCCATCGATCCTTTTTCTAGGTGTGATCGGACACCTATTAGATTTCCTTTATTTAAAACGAGAAAAAGGCCGAGTTAAGGTCTACGTTAAAAGGCCAGAGAAAAATTAGGATTCGGGAGTCGGTTACGCACGAGGAAGGTATTGGCACCCTCGCGACGCCCAAAAATTGGTATCTCATAAACAAGTGTTGTCTTGATTTTCAAAATATGAGTTCAAAGTAATATTCAATCGTGATCCGATTCAAAAGACGAAAACTTTCAATTTTTGATTTCCTTCTTTTTTTTTGAGAAGGGTATACCGTCCTAACACGAGTCGATTGATGTTCACCCAACATAGCGATGAAATCGATGACATGGTGTTAAATCGATATATTGCCTTACGTATTGAGATTAATAAAAACACGAATAAATATTTTAAAATAATGAGAAACGGAGAAATATACAAGAACGGACGGAAAACGAAAGATAATAGTCGGGAACACATCATGGCACATAATACATACAACAACGATATTTAAAAATAATGACAATGCGCGTGATATTAAATGTAACAATAGTATCATACATGAGAATACAATGAGAATACAACGAATATACATACACGGATAATTAAGAGTATATATGTAATATATAAATATGTATATATATATATATTTAAATAGTAGTAGTGTTGGAAATATACTATATATATAGTGTTAGGAGTATATACATAAGATAGTAAAAATACATAAGCATTATCGATAAAATACATATGACATATATTGAACATATATAATACATACCTACCTTAGAAATAATAAATATAATAATAATAGAACTATTTTGCACATTACACACATACATACACATATATATATACATATATAATTTTATATAAATAATAGTATTAGAAACGTATAATATTAGAGATACACATACTAGTAAAGAAAAATAGATACCTAATAATATTAAAATATACATAATAATATATATAAAATATAATAATTAAAACTTATGTACATAACACGTGTAAAGAAATATAATATTAAATCATTTACATAATATACACATGTGATTTTAAGGTTAAATACATATTTGAGTACTAATATTACATAAAAATAATTATATATATATAATATATTAAAGTTATGTACATATATAATAAAATACATGAACAATACCACATCCAACATGTATATAATATATAATTAAAATGATAATACATACAACATATAAATTACATAACAAAATATGTACTATGATTATAATAATAATAATAAAGATAATATTGAACTAAGAAGAAACAAACACGACATTCATGAAATATTGAATAAAATGGAATCAAAAATATTGAATATTAAGCAATACATATATACATACACATATGAAGCGGAAAAAAGAAAAAAATATTAACACATAATAATAATAATGATAATAATAACAATATTAATGATATTAATAATTCAAAAATAATGATGATATTTAATAAAAACAACAAAAGAGACGAATGAGGACTAGAATTAAAACAATAACGAAGTTATGGGGTCAATTTAAAAAGGAAATAAAGGGGAGGGACTTAATTACAACACGCGCGTAACTAGGAGGGTCAAAAGCACAATAAACCCAGATGTTAAAACGTGCATGGCGTGGGGACCAAAACGAAATCGAGGCAAAACAATGGGCGAATTTAAAATATATAAAAACTTGATTATAAAACATTGAAAAGCGGAGGGCCAATCAGCAAATAGCCCCCTTAAAAAACACGCGGATCCTCGGGTGGACGGGTCGGGTCAACCCGACCGCATCGAATCTGGCCGTTTTCGCTTAAAGGGGGGTCCAAAGCAGTGCGTTTGGACCCTATATAAGCCAAAATTTTTTGTTTTTCATTTGAAACGAAGGAAGAAAGAAAAAAAAAAGGAGGAGGAGAAAAGAGGAGGGGAAAGAAAAGAGGGAGGGAGCTCGGCCACGGGCAGGATCACCGGACGATCATGCCGAGGTCCGCCAACACCGACGCCGCCACCGTGGTAAAATTTGATTTTTTTTGGTTTTTATAATATTGTATATATATATATATATATATATGTATAAATGTATTAGAGTCTAGGAAAAAATCCAATAAAAGAAAAAAATGATTCGGTAATATGAAAGAGAATAGGTTTTTTTCACCTTTTTCCTTGATCTGAGTTTTGATAATATCAATACTGATTTATTGTTGTTCCTAAAAACTGATGTGTGTGTTCTCGCTTTTTGTTTTTAAACTATCGAAAACCGAAAAAGAAGACTATCCAAAACCGAAAAAAAGGAACCCTTTACATTATTTTCTTGGGTTTTATAACCCTTCTACAAATATTAATCTATTGTTTTGCGTGCTTGTCGATTGCAGGTGTGGTGGCGGTGTTGGTGGTGGGGTGTCGACGGTATGGGATTTGTTGTAGTGGGGGTATGGGGTTGCTTCATGGTTGCTGCACAAGTGAGGAGGCAAGTGGGATCTTGAGTAGGCTAGGGTTTCGTTCTTGGGCTTAGGTTTAGTTGGGCTAAGGGTTTTGTATTGGGCTTGGGGTGTAAAAGAGGTAAATGGGCTGACTAGGTTAGCTTAAATGGGTGTTTGAGGTTTGGGTTAATTTGTATGGGTAGCTGGGGTTATGAAATGGGTTGAGGTTTAAGAGTGGGCAAAATTGGGCTATAACACCTATAAAGAATAATTTCAGATTATGTACTAACAGCACAACCTAGCGGGTTGGGCATTGACAAATAAATAGAGACTTAACCCTTCAATCAATATTTGGGGCTTGAATTTAGTAACTCTTATATTAAGGTTTAAAATTTTTTTTGAGTCCAAGTTAATCTTTGAATTTGGTAATTATTTCCATATTGGGGCCTAAACTAGGTAATTATTCTTACATTGGAGCTTGAACTATTTTTTATCCAAGTTAGTCCTTGAACTTTACAATTGTTCTCATATTGACCCTAAACTTTAGAATTTTCAAGGAAATACGTTTTTTATTTTTTAAATTTATTTTTATACAAAAATAATAATATAAAAAAATTAATATGAGTCGGGTCAGACTCAGGTTTTAGTACTTTTATTCGGGCCGAGCTTGAGCAAAAATTTAAACTCATTTTTCGGACCTATATTTTTGTCCAAACTCTCTCACTTTTTGAACAGGTCTTGAGCCGGACTGGATTGCCCAATCCATGGACAAGTCTAAGACAACTTATTTTTTTTATCAAATTTCTCATGCTTAATGGGTATTCTCTCCGCACCAGTGTTTCCATAAAACTAGAAAAAGCCACACCAACAAGGCAACAATGGCGTTTAACAAAATCCAAGTGTTCAATAGATGATAATAATAAGTGTAGGGCTCAATCAAAAACACCCAATCTCGATATATGGATAAAAAATCGAACTGAAAAAGAAGCAAACAGTAGTGATTGTAGAGACCTCCTTTTCTTTCACAATATAAGTGATTGTCTAATTAAAAATATCGTAATGTCGATATATTTTGTGACTGTTTCATTTAATAAATTGTATTTCAAAATCATTTATTTTAAGTTGTGGTTTTAGTAATTAATTAAAACAAATTTATAGTAAATGTGATTAGAAAAAACAATACAAAATCGAGAATCAAATTTAATAAAAAATATATATATACCTATGTTGTGAAACTTTTTGAAAGGGTTCTTATGCTTGTTAGATGATATTATTCAAAGGAATCAAACTATCCTTCAATGGTGGGAAGTTACTTACCAATGTGAATGCTTGACATGATTTTAGTTGCTTTGAAATATTACTTATAAACTCAAATAAAAATGCATTAAATTTATATTGATGGATGGAGATGGAGAAAGAAGGAATAGGATTACAAGTTTTTGGAGGAACCTTTTGGTCTGGTGGTGATTTTGCAGAATAGTCTACAAGGGAGACGAATTTTTCATTATCTTCACCAAGTGTACCAATATTTGGTTAGGGTGAAATTAGAAATTTTTTTTAAGGGGTTGGAGTTAAATTTTATTATTTATATTATTATTAAGTTTTTGACTAAGTTGGTGTCAACTTCAACTGGATAATCAATTCAGTTAAGAAAATTATGAAAATATCCTTAAATAAATTTTATTATACGAGAGTATTTTAATTTTTATTTTATTTTAAAAATTCAATAAAATATACATATGATGGGCTTTGAATTCAAATCAATTACATTTGTAAAACTTTTAATTTACTTTAATATTTTAATATATTTTAATTATATTATGCACAATTCATTACTTCTATCAATTGTATATCTATATTATTATTTAATTGTTCGATTGAGTTGGTGTCTCCTCAACTGGATCACCAATTTGGTTAAAAAATTATAGAAATGCCTCCGTAATTAAAATAAGTTATATTATTTGAATGTACATTGATATTTTTATTTAAGAAATGAATAAAAATATGCATATGGTAGGATTTAAACTCAAACCAATTGCATTGGTAAAACCTTTAATTTACTATTCAACTAAAGCTTTATTTTTTTTATTTTTATATTTTTATACAGTTTAATTTTATTATGCATAATTTATTTTGTTATCGTATATATTTCATGTGTTATTATTAATTAGTTTCAAACCATACATTTCATTATTTATTGTATGTTACTTTAAACACGCATTTATATTTGAAGTATATAGTTTCACATGCATTCGCATGTGATGGGATTCTAGTATTAATAATGTATTTGTTGAGTCGATGTCATAAGTTAACTCGATACCAACTTATAAACAATTTAATCTCTTTTTTAATTTTAATATCATACATGTATCATGTGTTATTATTAATTAGTTTCAAGCCACGGATTTCATTATTTATTGTATGTTATTTTTAAACACACATTTGAATTCTATATTTGTGATTTCTACACATACTCATGTGTGATAGAATTTCTAATTTTCAATATGTAAATTTATTTTTCTAAATTTATTAAATACAAAAAGACATAAATGTTCTCAATATAACATTTGTTACTTTATGAATGGACTTTTAGTATTTTTTGATTGAGTTAGGATGCTGTTGAAGGTGACACAAATTCAATCTATCACTAATATAACTAGATTATAATACACCCATAATATGGATAAGAAAAATCTATATAAAAAATTTATATTAAGAGTAATTAAAGCTTTAGTTGAAATTGTTAACTTAAAATTTTAAAACTCTAGTTAAATTTCTAACATAATATTATTTTATTAAAAACATGAAAAGGTAAAATGTACAACCCTATTAATATTTGCTATTATGTATGTGAAAAGATATTTTAATAATTTCTCAATTGAGTTGTACTTGGTTGACTAGAGGCACAAAAGATAAAGGTATCACGGAAATTTTATACTAAGAACTAGATTGCAAGTTATCTTTTCTACTAAAAAAAATAACAAATTAATCTATGTAACTAATAATTTCAATTAAAAATTTTATCCATTAAAAACATACCAAAATTGCTAGTTACTAAAATTTTATTTATTTTAATAATAAAATAGATAAATTTTTAATAAAATATTATTTTATTTTTATCTAAAATATAAAAATAATTTATCTATTTTTTAAATTAAAATAACTAAATACAATTAATAATTAATATAAAGATATCCACTCCAATGGCTTAATATAAGTACCAATAACTAAATTACGCCCAACATTCTCTCCTACCAAAACATATTATTCAATCTTCATCCCTTTTAACCGCCGGCCGTCTTTCACTTCTCCGGCGATATCATTTTTTCCCGTCAAGGTACCGACTTTACTTAAAAACCCGTTCATACACACATCTATCATCTTCATCGTCGGCGCTTGATCTGTAATTAGCTGAAAATTTTTACTTGCTTTTCGATCCAGTTTCTTTTAATTATGAGAATTTTTTTATATTGATTTTCTCTTAAATTTTGAGTCTTTGACGCTTCGCGATAAGTTGCAATGAATTGCTATCTTTTTTCTTTCTTTTTCTGAGTTCCTATTCGCTGATTCGGTGCGTTAGGGATTTTTAGATCCAACTCATTTTAGAAATATACTTTGCTTGTCTTATTTTATATCTTTATGATTATTTCGATTTTGATTGAATAATAAATTCATATGTTTTTATAAGGGATTTGTTGACAAGTTCCCTAACAAGATTTTTATCTACAAGTGACTGATATTTTCACCGTGTTTCTGGTTTCTGTTAATATTAGAAACCGGAGGTGTTTGCTTTCTGTTCTAATAAACTCTCCAGTTTTTGCAAATTAGAAGTATTATATGATAGAGAGGGCGAGAGGGACTGCGTTTTAATCTGATTGGTTGTTTATCATTTGCTATGTTGAGATTTGGGGTCTTAACTTAAGCATAAAGATTTCCACTTAGATTTATCGGTAATTAGCTAGTTCTTCGTGATTGTACAATTGCCCAATTCCACTCACTAGCCTACCTGTTAAAAACCTGATGTTTATAAAGAACCAGGAAGCTTAACTATTAATTTATGGGTTTTTGAATAGGTTTTATTCATATATGATGGTTACACCAACTGAATGGGATAATGGCTTAGACCTTGTGGCGAAGCTTTGTGGTTATGTAGCATCATTTAACTAAGAAGAGTCTTAAATGATATGTAGAATTTGACTTTTCATAAGTAAAATATATTGTTCAGGAGGTGGCATTTTTGTTGCTTGTTAGGATGGTTTAAAAACTTATCCCAGCTTCTAGAGTGATATGCGTGGCAGTACTTTCAAATGATTATTGTAACCTGCTGATTCTGCAGCTGAACTTTTGTTGTTTTTGAAATTTGATCATTTGTAATAGTTCCTATTTGACTTCTAAGTTTTATACCATTTCAGAGCTACTCTCAGCAGAATTTGTCACAGATGGCTTCTTCCTTCCGAGCATTCTTGAACAGTCCAGTTGGTCCAAAAACAACTCACTTTTGGGGACCTGTTGCCAATTGGGGATTTGTTCTTGCTGTATGCTTAATTACCAACAATTTAAGATTATACAAATATAGGTTTTTAATATGTTAAGTTATTCACCCTTTGGGCAAAATTGTGCTGCATCTAAGAAAGATTCAACTTTGTGCTTTATGACTCATGTTTGAACATTATTGGTTATTGTGTTAGGGACTGGTGGACATGAATAAGCCGCCAGAAATGATTTCTGGCAACATGACTTCAGGTTAAAAATAAAAGATAGTTTGAAAAAGCTTTGTATTTCCTTTGGTACGCAAGTTTCTAAATTTTTTTCTTCGTTTCTTGTATTGCAGCAATGTGTGTCTATTCAGCATTGTTCATGAGGTTTGCATGGATGGTACAGCCACGAAACTATCTTCTGTTGGCATGCCATGCTTCAAATGAGACAGTACAGCTCTATCAACTTTCACGTTGGGCTAGAGCTCAAGGGTAAGTATGGTGTTTGTATACATGTAGTTCGTGTTGAGCTGATGTCTTTTCTATGCAATTACCATTGTGTTCTCCAATCTTGTTTTACCCTTTCTCTGTTTTATATCGATTGCTGCTTACCATCTTTAGAAATGCTTGTGGGAGAGTTTCTCCTATAATTTGCACGCATATTCAAGGTTATGACCAAATCATATACTAACCTTACTTTCAGATAATTTCAAGAGCAGGATTTATTTAGCTTGTTAATGCCGAAGTGAAATTTCTGATATGAAGTATTGAAGATAATGCTTATGTTCTCTTAATAAACAAATAATTGGGATAATATGCATGTGCTTGCAACTGTGTAATTTTGCTACTATAGGGCAAAGGCATTTGGTTTTTGCTTTATTTGAATTTAGAGAAGTATGTTAAGTTTATATATAGGGTAAAATATGCCGTGAGTCTCAGTATTCTTCACAAATTTAGAATTTAGTCACTCTACGTCTCAGATATCAAAATTCAGGTCCAGTTGTTAACATTGTTGAAATTTTTTTGTTAAATTTGTTAATGCGATATTTTGAAATTAAAAAAAATACTCACTTGGTATTCATGTAACTAAAGAAATGATGTAATGAACTTGAATTTAACAAAATAATTTTAACAATGTTAACAATTGGACCTAAATTTTGAAATCTGAAAGTAGAACTAAATTCCTAAAAGTAAAAGTACAGGACTAAATTTCAAATTTATGAAGAGTACAGTGACTTATGGCATAATTTAATCTTATATTTATAAATTACTGTAAACGTGTTTCATATATTCTGCCTTATAAGAGAATAATATTTGTTTGTAGTGGTGAAAGGCAAGTTTCAGTATATCTAATATAATTTTTCCAATGTTCTCTAGGTATTTGTCTGAGAAGAAAGAGGAAGCCTCATCTCAGTAAAGTACCTTTCTTTCCAAGCTGCTTTTCTTTCCATTTTGAGATTCTGCTATTTTCTTGTGATCCCTGTAAGAATCTATTCTGAGCTTTACTTTATAAAGAAATTGATTTAATTCAACCTTCATTTGGCCAAAGCTTAAGCACACGAGTAAGCCGATTGCTGTTAAGTGGAATCATGATCGGCCGCCTTTCTTATTATGCATGAGTGGTAAAACAGCTTAGAATTCTACAATCACTGTTGATTCAATAAACTTTTTCTTGATTTAGCTGACCATAATTGTATAATGTGCAATGAGGTAGATTGAAAGTCTTATACGTGATGCATCATCCTAGTGATACCTTACGGGTAGCAGAATTTCATGTTGAAATTCAAAGCATTTCGATTTTCTCTATTTTTTTAAAATTTTATGAATTTTTTTAATATTATTAAATTAAACTAGACAAACCAGTTGAAATGAGAACCTGTGGTCTGATCGGTTTGACCATCAGTTCGGTTGTGAAAGCCTTGCATATTCTACGCTTTTGCTTCTTATTTCGGATTTTAACTTCATACTTGCCTCCCATTCTTTTGGTGCCTTCTTTTTGCTACCCCTGTTTGCTTTAGATGATTTCTTTCTTTTTGTAGGCTGTTTTAGTTAGGACTTACATCTGCATATAAGAGAAATGGCAGTGAAAATTAGCAGCCACAATCAGTATGGCAATAGGGTTACCTCATACTTAAATGGTCAAAATGGTAAATGCCATATCTAATATCATAAATTTTTTTAACCTAGTGTAATGGGCAAAATGCAAACCTTAAAATAATCTATTTGAACCTAGATGCTTTAGGATTTTCCACTTTGAATGCGAATATGAATCTAATAGGTTTTTCCTAGTTGTAAGGATTTTGGGCTAAAAACTAAACTAGTGCTAAAACATGAAGACGATTATTTGCTCAAGGAATCAAGGATCGCTTCAATGTGAATGGTTAATCCCAATTTTTTTAAATTCTGAATCAGTCATATTATTGGTTTTTCAGTTTAATTAGAAAATTATTAAAAATAAAAAATAGGTTCAATTGAATTTTTAGTCGGTTTAATCGGTTTGTATTGGTTTTTAGTCTAATTGATTCAAAGTCATTTTTTGAATCGATTTTTGATCCAATTGGTCTGATTAGTTGGTTTGATTTGGTTCGTGTTTGGTTCAAATATCTTTGGTTAATCTGAATAAAATTCAAAAGAAAACTTAATAAAGCTAATTAATATTTGATTTATTCTTTGTATCCGAAGGAAAAAAGAAAGCCAATCACTTAATTTGCCTTGAGTGGGAATTAAAGGAATCAAATTACAGATTGCAGATAATTATTTTACATAGGGTGTTTTGCCGTGACAAGAGTTGTTGAAGGCCGGGATAAATTTAGTCATTGTATTTTTAAAGAAATTAAATAAGTATAAATTATAATAGATTTAATATTTATTATTTAAAAATATTTTTAATTATATTAATTTAATTAAATAATAAGTGACATTCTTTAAATAGTAAATGTTAATTCTATTTCAATTTAGTTTTATTTAATTCTTTTAATAGTATAATGTTTAAATAGTAAATGTTAATTCTATTCTAATTTAGTTTTATTTAATTCTTTTTAATAGTATAATGGTTAAATTAATCCATTTAACAGTAAAATGACCAATTTGATCAGATTTTTATAATAGGACCTCTCAAATATATTCAGTAAAATAATATATCCTAAATTATAATATAAATACTAAAAAATTTACGTTATGTATATAACAATTTAATTAAAAATAATGGGAGTAAAAGAAAGAAATATATATAACTACTAAATATTAAATAAAAATAATGTTATTTATATTTTAAAGAATATGGACTAATGGAAAGTGTTTGGACTAATCATTTAAAATTATGAGTAAATTTAGACAAATTTGATATTAATATTACGCTAATAACATAAATGATTTCGACTTAATTCATGAGTACTTCTAATAGTGATTCAATGGGTCAAACATCAATCTTAATGTATATGTGTTTTTCATTATTTTAGGTCTAAAAACCCTTAAAAAGTTTTTTTAATCAATTAAGCTCATTGACTTAATTCGCTCTCAATTAAGCCTCTACTGTTGACCTAAAAATAATAATTAAACACCTCCGTTAACCAAAATTGTCTTCAACTATATCAATGTTTAAAATAAGCTGACATGACAAATGAGATATATGAGATGACGGTACATGGTAATCACAAATTTAATCATTCATTTTAATAAAATTTATAAAAATTATTAAGAATTATAAAAATCAATAAAAATATTAAAATTATAAAAAAATTACAAGTCATTATAATAATATTTAAATTTTATAAAAATAAGAAAATTATAAAATATTAAAAAGTAGAAAATTTATAAAAACATTATAATTATGCCAACCTTCTTATTTTCTCATATGTTGGTTTGTTATATCAACTAATGTTAACGATCAATGTAGTCAAAGGTGACTTCCATTAATAGATGAATTTAATTAAATTTTTTAGGTTAACGGTAAAAATTTAATTGAGTGCAAAATAAATCAAGAAGCTTAATTGAAATTTTGATTTTTTTCTTTTAAGAGCTTTTTAAACTTATAAACATTGCCTGTATTAAGTGGAAAACATACATAAACCAGTTGTTGCTAAACCTTAACATTCGTATTGTATATATTTCTATCAATTTTGTATGACATCTAAACGGCTCGGTTTGAACAATAAAAAAAATGATAAGCTTATACTTGTTAATTGTAAAAGGAAAAATAACACTTTCATTAACTAATTCTCCTCATAACTAATGAATATAATAGAGATATTGTCTTTTATAAAATAATATTAGCCCTAAAAATATGCATTGATGTCAATTTCTAACATAAAAAAAACCACGATATTAACAAGCACACGTTCATGTCGACAACTCAATCTTCCATTGCCTTTTGAATGCTTCTCAAAGCAAACAGCTCATTCATTGGGGCTGGGGGGTTTCTCCATATTTGTTTAAAGGCAAAGAGGTTTAATAATATCGTCAATAAAGGCAAAGATATCAACATCACTATATATATATATATATATATATATATATAAATAACATTGTTTAAATGCCGGCCTCGTACAAGGTTGAAGTAAATCTTGATGAACAAAACTTGGGAGAAATCAACAAATAAAAGATTGAGGATGGAGCCAAAACCAAGTTGGATTTAGTGATCTGCAATACATAGATATATGTGTGTGTGAGGGGGAGTGATAGACCATTATCAAACACATATATCTTCCTAGTCTAGCTATTAGCCCATCTGCTAGACTAGAAAGATGAGTATATGCAATCACTCCTTGATTGTGTCTTTTTTGTTGGTTTTGTTGCTTGGAATCAATAATGCAATGCCAGAACATGAAGAATACAAGACATACATAGTCCATATAGATCATTCGCTTAAACCTTCATCTTTCTTGACCCATGAGACCTGGCACCGAGCCATCCTGCGATCTTTGTCAAACTCAGACAAAGAGATGTTGCTTTACTCGTACAATCATGTCATGCATGGCTTCAGTGCTAAGCTCACACCATCTCAAGCATCAAAAATCAGGAAATCTCCGGCTCATATTGCTATAAACGAGGAGAAATTTGGCAAATTGTTCACTACACACTCCCCTCAGTTTATGGGATTAAGGCATTCTTCTGGGTTGTGGAATGCATCATCATATGGTGAAGGTGTGATAATAGGATTGATTGATACAGGCGTTTGGCCTGAGAGTGAAAGTTTCAACGAGAAAGGAATGCCGCCAATTCCTACAAGGTGGAAGGGCAAGTGCCAGAATAATACAACTAATCCTTTTCCTTGCAATAGAAAACTCATTGGTGCACAAGTATTTATGAAAGGGAATCAAGCTGCTGGTAAATCAAACTCACCAGATCATTCACCACGAGACGTCTTCGGACATGGAACACACACATCGTCAACCGCGGCAGGTAACCTTGTACCAGGTGCAAGTCAATTCGGATATGCAAAAGGGGTAGCTCAGGGTATTGCACCAGGTGCACATGTTGCTATGTACAAAGTAACATCTGATGGATTTATTGCTGAAAGTGATGTTCTTGCTGCTATGGATCAAGCGATTGTAGATGGTGTTGACATCATGTCACTATCTATAGGTTTTGAACAAACACCTTATTTCCAAGATGTCATAGCCATTGCTTCTCTTTCAGCAATAGGGAAGGGGATTGCTGTTGTTTGCGCTGCTGGGAATGATGGAGCACCTTACAGTACACACAATGCAGCACCATGGATTACCACAGTTGGGGCTGGGACACTTGATCGAAGTTTCACTGCAACAGTGACTTTAGGGAATGACCTAATATTTGAAGGAAAATCAGAGTTCCCAGAACGTGTTGTAGTTATAGATACACCTTTGTATTATGGACAAGGTGATTCTGACAAAGCATTATGCAGTAACGGAGCATTGAAAGAGAGTGAAGTCTTCGGAAAGGTGGTCATCTGTTATAGCAATAACACTAGTAACATTTTTTATCAAGCGGAAGAGCTAGCAAGAGTTAATGCAATTGCAGGAATACTTGTTACAGATGTTGATTGGTCCCGTTTTGGAATTGATGGACTCAGCATCCCAAGCCTTATTTTACCATCCTCTTCTGGTGCTTTGATAAAAAAGTATGTTACAGAGGCAGCTGACGAGGCAAGAGTAAAATTCATGAGATTCGTGTTTACAAGTTTTGGCACAAAGCCGGCACCACAAGTGGCTGATTTCTCTTCGAGAGGACCAGACCCCATTAACCCAAACATTCTAAAGCCAGATATAATTGCTCCAGGGGTCCAAGTGTTAGCAGCATTCCCACCATTAATTCCAATTGAAGGAATGGGCAACTATGAAGTAGCTACAGATTACGCATTATTATCGGGCACATCAATGGCAGCACCTCATGTTGCTGGAGTGACAGCTTTGCTAAAAGCTATTCACCCTGAATGGAGCCCAGCAGCTATCCGATCAGCCTTGATGACCACAGCAAACACCATTGACAACAATAGAACTACTTTGACAAACCAATACACTAACCTACCCGGAACACCTCTAGATTATGGGGCAGGTCATATCAATCCGAACAAAGCAATGGATCCTGGACTCATATATGATATAGATTGGCAAGGTTATGTTGATTTCTTATGTGGCCTAGGCTATGATGATGCTGAGATGAGAGCTATTCTTAGACAAAGCCAATGGACTTGCAACCAAGACGGAACTGACATAAACTACCCATCTTTCGTTGCCATGTTTAGCAAAAATGCTAGCGCTCCAAATGTAAAGAACTTTACCAGAGTTGTGACAAACGTGGGAGATGACCGATCAGTTTACCAGGCGACTGTAGAAGCAACTCATGGGATGACGATTAAAGTAGAGCCTACCACTCTAACCTTCACAAATAAATATCAAAAGCAAAAGTTTGTTGTGAGTGTGCAAATGGATGGAAAAGCTCCTCCGGTGGCTTATGGTTATCTAAAGTGGGTTGATCAGAATAGCCATATCGTTGCAAGTCCTGTGGTGGTCCTAAATTCCTAACATACATAATAATAATAATAATAATAATAAGATGTGCTTGTTTATCATGAAGCTTTAAGCCTTAAGATAGACCAGCCAGTCATAAATTCATGTGGAAGTAATGTTCTTGGTAGAAGACAAATTATGTTTTCAATTTCCTAATTTTGTTTGAGCAAGGAAACTTGAAGTATTATTTGACATTATGCATTACTTTTCTAAAATTGATTATTTTGAACGTGGAGGTGAACTTTTGATTCCAAGCTTTTCATTTTTAAAAAATCTTAGAAAACTTTAGGGTAAATTAATTTAGGGATATTGAGATCAAGATATGTGCCTATGAGATGAAGTCCAATGCTATGTTTGGTTTCAGAAAATTTTAGGTAAAATACATTAATAATCATCCAATTATGTTTTTTTCTTTTTTTCGTCACCTACATATGAAAAGTTACAATATGATCACCCAATTATTATTTTTTATTTTGGTCACCTAATTATTAAAGTTACAAAATAGTCACCTAACTATTCAATTTTGTCTTTTTTGGTCACTAATTGGCTAACGTACAAAACCGAAACACCCAAAAATTCAACATAAGTTAGGTGACAAAAAAAAACAAAAGTATATAGTTGAATGATTAATTTATAACTTTTCATAGCTGAGTGACCAAAAATAAAAAGAACAAAAAGATAATAGAAAAATCATTTTATAACTCTTCATTATTAGGTGATTACTACTATAATTTACCCAAAATTTAAAAAATGATGTTTAAAAATTGTTGAATTCCTAAAGAACATCAATCTAGTAATGTGTATGGCCTAAAAGGGTAAAATAAATATAATATTGATTAAATTCCTAGGAGTCTAGCAACAATTAGTAAAATGAAAGTACTTTTGGGTAAATGGCTATCCACATGAAGTGCTAACGCAAAAGTTGGGTAATACAAATTTTTACTACCACAAATTATATGAAAATATTTATTTTAATATTTTTAAGTATATTTAATATATTATATTTTTAATTTTATTTTATATAAAAATAATTTAAATTTTTATTACAATAAATTTGAATCTAATTTAAATTTAATATTTTTAATATAAATCGAGTTTAAATAAAATTTTAACTCAGAATCAAACTCAAATTTAAAAAATAAAGTTAAAATTCTAAATTAACTTTACCCGAATCAACCTGTCTAAATAATCACCTTCATTTATTCATGTCCGCAGTTGAAATGATTAAGATGTAGACTTTTGCATGTCTACCACTTTCTACATTTGAAAAAGACATAATGAGACATTAGATTGGCTGGCAGCCATTCTCCATTGATTCTTTTGCTTTCACTTCTTGCCCCTCTTTACTCATTTTTAAGAGCGGAAAGTTAAATGCTCCGTCTACCTAACGTTTTCTTACCATAAAAATAAATAATAGAATAAATTATTAAAATAGTCATTTTTATTTATCTCAAATTATATTTTAGTCATTTATATTTAAAATATTATATTTTAATTATTTACATTAACATGTTGTCACATTTTAGTCACTAAGCTGTTAATTACAGCTAACAGTATAACAGTAAGCTGACGTGACACATTAAATCATCATTTCAAACAAAAATTTTAGGTAAAATTTTATAATTGGTCCCTATATCTTTTTCGTTTTGAACAATTTAATTTTTTTCTTTTATATTCTTTTAACTTTCCTTTTTTTTTCTTTATTTTTCATTATCTTCTGCTTCTCCCTCAGTTTGATTGATCTTCCCAATTTAAATTGTTTAAAAAAAATAAAACGGCTAGTTTTAACAAATGGAAAACATAGAAAAATTACGTTAAAATAAATGGAAAAGGGAGGAAAATAGAGGGAGAATGGGAAGATAATGGAAAATAAAGAAAAAAAAAGAAAGTTCAAAGAACATAAAAAAATTTGCTCAAAAAAAAAAATATAGGGACCAATTAGATAATTTAATCTAAATTTTTTGTTTGAAATGATGATTACTGTGCCACATCATCTTATCGTTACACCGTTAACGACAATTAACGCTCAATGATTAAAATGTTGCAACATTATAATGTAAATGATTAAAACGTAATATTTCAAACATAAGTGACTGTTTTGATAGTTTACCTTAAAAAATATGATTTGATACTTCAATTTGGTATTTTTTTGATGTAATATTGTATTATTTTTATTTAATATAGTATTTGTATTTGACAAATATTATATATTTAGATTAAATGAAAATTTCCCACCATACTATTAGTGAGTGTTGAAATTTCTCATTATATTTTATTTTGTTTAATAATTGTCATTATACATTGAAAATATGATTAAATTTATTACACAACTTTTATGTCATTGAATTTTAAGAGTAAACTTTGAAATTTACTAAATTTTGTCATTAATATTGATTTTGATGATTTGAAAATAAATTTTGATAAGAATTTTTTTCAAATATTTTATTTTAATAGCTAATAATAAATAAATTCATAAATATTAAAATATAATAATTAACATAGATATTTTATTTAATAAAATGTCTTCAAAATAAAAATGATAAAAATAAGTTTACTTTTTATAAATAAATGTTTTATTTATTTTTTGACATATTAATTAATTATTTTTAAGTTTTAAATTATAATATTATTTTTAATTAATTTTTCTCAGAAATCTTTTTAAATTAAATTGAATAGTAAAATTCAATCAAAAATCAAACTTTAGAGGTAAAATTCAATATAAAAGGGTTAGTTTACAAATTTACCGTTATATTTTAAGTTAAATTTGAAAATTTTCACTATATTTTATTCTAATTTGATATTATGCTTTTGAGTGAAAGAATTTGAGAGTTTTTATCAAAATAATATAAAATTTTTAATTACGAGAATAATATAAATTATTTACGTACATACAATTTATAGTGTTTTTTAGAGCCGCGCCACTTTAAATTTTTAATATATTTTTAAATTGGGAATGTGTTCCTTAATTAAATAATAAAAACCGGTTTTGATAAATTAAAAAAGAAGAAGCTGGTTTTGATTAATGTGTAAGGCGCAGATTCCAAAGCTTTCTTTTCTTTTTTCTTCTTAAGTAAAATAATCAATTTTATTTATATCATATTATATTTTAATTATTTATGTTTAAAATATTATATTTTGTCATGTATTATAACATTTTAGTTATTGAGTGTTAATTTTCGTAAATAATATAACAGATAAGCTAACATCGCATACGTTAAATCATCATTTCAAATACAATTTTTAGGTTAAATTATACAATTGATTCTCCAGATTTTATCTTTTTGAGCAATTTAATTTTTTATTTTATATTCTTTATTTTTCATTCTCTTCTGCTTTTCCATCTGTTTTCCTCCCTTCTCCATATCTTTTAACATATTTGTTTCTATATTTTACATTTGTTAAAACTTCTTTTATGTTTATGAAAAAAGAAAATACGGAAGTTGAAATCAAAATAATATGTTTCACATATTCTCACCTCCATAATTACAAATTCTCATCGTCCGTTATCGCTTTAACGAATTAATTTGAATATTTTAATTACATTGTCCACAAACTCGCCTCAATTGAAAACCTTGTCAATCATGACTTATGGAAATCCACCCTCAACAAAGTTTCCTAACCCCGTCCATAAGCCTCCTAACCAACCCCTACAACCATCTTATCTATCTTACCTACAACATTCTCACCCTCTCGAAACTACGTTGTTTCATGAATTTTTCAAGCAAGCTCTACGCTCTCAATGATTAAAACGATCACCATACGAAACTTACCTTCAACTTTACTCAAACCAGTTTAGATCCATACTCCCTTTCTCTTTTCGGTTTATTCATGCTCAGCTTCCAATCAAGCTTGCTTGGGAATATCCAATAAAATCTAGATCAAGTTTATTGTTTGCTTAATTTTATTCCTCGGAAAATAAAAGAAAAAGAAATGAATAATCTACATGTTTTTGTAAAAATTTTGAAATAGAAAAAAAAATTGTTTTGAATATAAAGAATTCAATTTATATTTAGATTAATAATATGATTTTTATATCGATTAATTAGATCCAATTTTAGTTTTAAAATTGAGTGAAATTCAATTTAGGAATCATATGAAATAAACAAGGACTTGGTTTTATTTGGTGGGTAAAAATTATGTTTTTGCAATGAAGAATACAAGAAGAGAGAAAATAAATTGGAAGAAGAAGAAAAATAAAATAAAAATTAAATTGTTCAAAAAAATGTAAGGATTAGTTTTAACAAATGGAAAATATAAAAAATTACGTTAAAAGAAATATATATGAGAGAAAAATAGAGGAGAAGGAAAAGAGAATAAAAAAGTTCAAAGAACATAAAAAAATTGCTCAAAATAAAAAAGAATATAGGGATCAATTATATAATTTAATTTAAAATTTTCGTTTGAAATAATGATTTAACATGCGATGTCGGTTTATTGTTACACTATTAACGACAATTAATATTCGTAACTAAAATGTTACAATATAATAATGTAAATAATTAAAATGTAATATTTTAAATATAAACAACTAAAATCTAAAATGTAACCTTAAAAAATTATTTTAATAATTTATCCTAATTAAAATATGATAAAAGTCGTATATATGTGCCTTCCCATAAGTGGAGTAATTTCACTCTTTTTAGGAATAAGAAATAACAACGGGCAGAAGCAATATTAGTCTTGTCTTGGTTTTCAGCTTAATCAAAATCAGCTTTTCATTTATATGATATATTGGCACCATCAATTAAAAATATATATATTTGAGTAAATTTAGGGTGATGTTATTTAACACATTGGCAAAAACCGAAAACACGATAAGAAAAACTCATATTCATAAATAATTTAAGATAAATTATAAAATAGTCACTTTTGTTTATTTTATATTATATTTTAATTAATTATGTTTAAAATATTACGTTTTAGTTATTTATGTTATTGTTTTTTACGTAGTGGTCACTCTGTCACTAAGTTCTATTACCTCCCTAACAGCAATCCTACGTGGCAATCTAAACGAGTTTTAAATGCCATATTGGATGTCCAAATGAATGGAAATAGATTTTTAATTTTATAAATTTAATTAATTAAAAATTTTAAATTAGTTACACATTGAATTAGAAAAAAGAAAACTGTGTGTCTCATTTTTCTTTTAGTCTTATTTTCCATATTGACTGAAAAAGCTATTTTCATCCCAATTGAAAATTCAAGTTGACATTTAAAACTCATTTGGACTGTCACGTAGGATTAGGGAGTAATGAAGCTTAACGGTAAAGTGACTACTTTGTAATAAAACGATAACGTAAGTGACTAAAATATAAAATTTCAAACATAAATGACTAAAATGTAAACTGGAGCAAACAAAAGTATCTATTTTATAATTTATCTAATAATTTACAACTTAATACTATTTTTGTAATTAAATTCATAACTTTTCATCCGTTTTTGATTAGACGTCATAAATTGTTAATTATCAATTAAATTTTTATTATTTTTAAAAGATTAAATTATCTTTTTTAACTGAACCCATTAAATAGAATTTTTTACAATTTATTCCAAATGTTATAAATATTAAATTACATCACACTCACATTATGAGTTTAAAATTTATGTGATAAATATAAGAAATAAATCTCAAAACTATATATGAATTTTTATTTAGTATATAAATTGCTACATGAAGTTTTTTTAAATAAATACATTAATTTGTTTTATAATAAATAAATAAAATTATTTGTGTACACAATATATAAACTTTAAAAATGATATATTAATAATTGTGTTAACAATTTATGAAAATTGAATCAAATCATAATTTAAGGTTTAAAATTACACAAAATCAAAGTTCATATATGTATTGCATATTAAACCAAATTTTTATCTATATATTGAGATTTATCCTAAATATATTTATTAAAAGTTTATATAAAAATTAAATGATTTTTTGTTAAAATGATAAAGTTAAATAATTAAAATCCATTGTGTCATGAGTTCAAAATCTTAATTATGATTCAATTTTTATTGATTTTATATAAATATATATATATATATATATATATATATATATATATATAAAAGACAAACATACCTCATAATATAACTTGCTTTATGTATAAAGGTATTTTAATAATTTCTCAATTGAGTTGATATTTAATTTACTTGTGACATCAACTTAATTAATGACATAATACAAGTATAGGTAGAAATTATAAAAAAAAGTAAAGTCTACACACGTATTTATCTAATTATTAGAGTGTTTTTATTTTAGGCCATCTAATTACAAAAATTTTCAATTTCATCACTAATATTTTCAACATTTCATATTTTGGTCACTTATCCATTAAATAGTTAATCAAACGCTAATGTTTCCTTTTTTATTAGTATAACCATAGATTTGGTCTTGAAATTTTTACATATTTTATCAATTTGATTTTGATTTTAAAATATTCAAATATATGAATTATCAAAATATTTTTTTGAATTTTTATGATTTTATGATTTTATAATTTTTTGTTTAAATTTGGTTCTTATTCTTTATAACATTTTTATGATTTTTATAATATTTAATAATTTTTTATTATTTTTGAAATTAAAATTAAATTAATAAAATACGTAAAATATATAAATTAAATTTATTATTATACCAATAAAAAAAGTTATATCAACATTTATTAACAATACCCTTAAAAGAAAACATTTCATTAATGCCTTAACAATTGAGAAAACAAAATATCAAATATTGAAAATGTTAATGATAAAATTATATATATATATATATATATATTCAATATTAATGATAAAATTATATTTATATATATATATATATATACATATACATATATAAATTAGTGAACAAAATGAAAATGGATATTATAAAAAAGGTAAATTTTGTTATTAGTTTGTGTAAATTTTAAATTTTAAAATTACAATCACTACCAAATGATAACTATTAAATTCATTAAGTTAAGTTATTCTATTTCCAAAATCTGATATGGTAAACATATCATTATATATGCAATAGATTATCAAGATTGAAATTTCAAAATTCAAAAATATAAGGATTTTAAAATGATACAATTGTAGAATATGGATTAAATCAATAACTCGTACATATAATGCATAACTATTAATTGAAGCTAACCAAATGAATTTAACTGCTACTGTTTAGGCTAGGAGTAAAAATTTAAAATTCCAAAAATAAAGGGACTAAAATTGACCAATTTGAAAATTATGGGGACTACATTAATCAAATTAAAGTACAAAGATTAAATCCATAACTTTCACAAAGTACAGGGACTAATAGTAGAATTTAACCTAGAAAAACTATTTTCAACGCCGTTACATTAAAATGGAAACAATTACTAAACAATAATCCAAAATTGGTAGTGTAATACACGTCATAAATTACATCAAAGTCTGTCAACTGTCAAATCCTAATATAAATCCCCATAAAGTTACAGTCAGCTTACATCTCAATTTCCATGGCCGAAACGGATCCCAAACGTTTAATGGATCCGAAAACCGGATTCTGTCACCAAACCGGAACTTACAGTAGCCTTAGACCGCCCCTCCCTTTGCCGCCAATCAATCAACCGCTTTCCGTGGCCGAATTTTGTCTCTCCCTTTTCCAGCGGACTTCCACTGACGGCTCCACCACTTTCGTCGTCAATGAAACCGCCGGCGAATCGCTATCTTACTCTCAATTCGTTTCTCAAGTACGTTCCCTAGCTTACTCTCTACAGCAGCGTTACTCTCTTTCCCAAAACGACGTCGCTTTCGTTGTCTCACCGCCTTCGATTCATATTCCCGTTGTTTACTTCGCCTTGCTGTCTTTGGGAATCATCGTTTCTCCCTCAAATCCACTCAGTTCCAACTCGGAAATCGCTTACCAGATCCAACTCAGTAAATCCGTTATTGCCTTCGCTACTTCAAAAACCTTCCATAAAATCCCTTTTCTTAAACACGGAACCATACTCCTCGACTCGCCCGAGTTTCTCTCCATGTTAACTGAGTCCAATATCGATAACATCATTAAAAGCGTGAAGGTAAACCAGTCCGACACGGCAGCGATATTGTATTCTTCGGGAACCACCGGCCGAGTCAAAGGCGTGATGGTGACTCACCGAAACCTAATCGGAATTTTGGCGATTATTCATCGCTATAACATGGATCAAGGCAAAGATAACGGTATGCCGCCGCGGCGACCGGTGACGTTTTTCACCGTGCCTTTGTTCCACGCTTTCGGTTTCTTTATGTTGTTGGGGATGGTTTTGTCAGCGAGTACAGTGGTTTTGGTAGAGAGATTTGATTTCGAAGAAATGCTAAGAGCAGTTGAAAAGTACAAGGTTACAGCCATGCCAGTGTCGCCGCCGGTTGTGGTGGCTTTTGTTAAATCGGGTTTGACAAAAAAGTACAACTTAAGCTCGCTTCAAAGACTTGGCTGCGGTGGCGCGTCGCTTGGAGAGGAAATGGCTCAGCGATTCAAGAAGAAGTTCCCCAATGTGCTATTGGCGCAGGTACCTTTTATTTGGTTAAAATATGCTTTTAGTCCATATACATTGATATAGTTTGACATAGTTTGAGATTTAATCCCTATACTTTAAAAAATAAGACAACCTAATCATTAAAATTTTAAATACTTTTATCAAAATTTCTCAATTTTAAATTTGGCTTGCCTCATTTGATATGACAATGATTGGCAGGAAATAAATATTATAAGTTGATAAATTTTAATAGAAATTACCAACTGTTATAATAATTGAATTTAAAAATATTGAATTTTTAATTTTAAAGTTTAAAGATTAAATATTGAATAAGGACTAATAACATATTTTAACCTTTTATTTACTTATTTGTTTATTTCTTGGCTTTATGTTCACTACGTAGCACTTTCTCTAACGATTAAAAATATAATAACAAAAAATGAAAATTATTAAACCATTTAGATTAAGTTTGGACTAAAATAATAACAATAATAATTTAATCTTTTTAAAATTAAATTTGACGATCTCATTAAATAAATAAATTTGAAAACAAAAATTTTAATGTTCCAAATTACACTATAAATATTTTAAAGCATTATAGTAATGGTATTTTTATATTATTTTAAATAAAAATTATAAATTATAAATCAAGAACGCAAGCATTTTAAAACTTCATTATCACTCCATTTATTTCATGATTGAATAAATTTTAAAAATTAATATAAAATATATTTTACTCACACGAGAGTGACAAAATCTATATATATATATAACTTTCTTAAATATTTATTTAAAATGAGATGTTTATTAAAACATTGTTCTTTTATGAAAATATTGGAAAATAAATTCTTAAATGTGCTTTTTAAATTGCAAATTAGCTACCCTGGAAATTTTGATTGAATCTCAATCTCCATTCATTATATTAATGTTGATGTTCCCCAAAAAAAGTAATGAAAATATTAGGAAAATACTAACATCATAATTAGTATAATAACACATAACATTTCAAAATGTCAATAAAAGCAACATATTATAACATTTTGATAATGAAAAATAACATCAAAATTTCTTAGTAGAATCAAAACACTAATTCACTATAATACTGAAGTGTATATATATATAAACTTTTTAACCTCCTAATAAATACAGTGACATATAACATGTCAACAATCACAATAAAAATAAGATATAATGCATGAAAAATAAAAATGAAAATAACATTTTCAACTTTTTATAAATAATTTTAAAAATAAATGCTTACAAAGTGTCATGGTAAATTTTAAGAGTAATTGAGATGGATTAGGGTATTGGAAGAGGTAATAAGTGGATACGAAAAGGGGAAGGAGTGAATATATTATTAGTTAGTGTAAATATTTTATTTTGATTAAAATATTGGCATGAATTTTAGGAATTGTTAATATTATTAAAATTATCTGTTAATTTAGGACCATTACGAAACTATTTTTGTCATGTAACAATGATTTTTTTTTTATTTTAGAATATTACACCAATAAATTTAATGAATAATTTTAATAATGTTAATAACTGGATTTGAATAAAATATAAAATTAAATTCTAAATATATAAATGCTACAAAATTGGTAGCATATTGTAATTTTATAATTTAATCCAAAATTAATTAACTCAAAACTATACTAGTTAAAGATTAAAACAAATCAATTAGAATCATATGATTCTTAGATTAAAATGTCCGGATTTTTGTTTTTCTCAGAAAAAAATGGATGTTTGTCGGCTTCTGCTTTACACCCACCTTATATATATATATATATATATATATATGCATGTGGCCATTCCCGTGCCCGCGTACCATTACAGGCATTAGCGTCCAGAAAACCGGCCAATCCCTTGCCTCTTAATTAATAATTTAATGAAACGGTCAATACTAATATAAATAAATGATACCAGATTTATGGCGCTACATAGAAGTTTATGTTTCATTCCTCCAATTTTAAAAATTAAAATTATAAAATATCATTGAATTATTTTAATTTTTTATTTAAATCATTTAATTATTTGAAAACTTTGATTTAAATTATTCAGCTATTAAAGTTTTTTTTTAAAAGTCGATTAACAAGCTATAAGCGATGATTCAGTAATCAGTATGATCGATTAGTACTTATTGACATGCTTTAGCTCCAAGTAGATTTGACAATTAGTGTTGAGGATTGTAAAAAAAAAGTATTTTGAATTTGGTTCACATATCAGTGACGTCTAAAGTTATTTTATAAAAAATAAAACTTAACTATAAAAAAGAAATAAAATAAGAATTTTCGATTAGTGCAAACAATGTGAACAGAAAATGTTATATAGTAGCAATTTTAATAACCATGTGACTTAAAACTTTCAAATAGTTAATGATTATTTTATAACTTTTTAAAGTTGAGTACATTTTACTTAAAAAAATTATGTAATAAATATATTTATTAAAATTAACATAAAAATTAATTAATATCTTGATTACCATGATGAAATTAATTATTTATCACTTATAGTATTTTGAGTTGAAATATTATTACGATTAAATTTATACAAAGCCACCATAATGTCTAAAATCTCAATCTTACATTTATTTTTAATTTAACTTTTCTATTAATATATTTGGTATAAAAAAATCATCGTCTTGCCATAATCCAGTATGTTTTACATTTTCTTTCATCCAAGTACTAGATTTTTGACAACTAAAATATATTTAAACACGTTTTCTCATTTGATTACTAAATATATTTTACTTTTTGAATATCATTTATACTATTGTAGAGAGTTTGATTGAATTTGTGTTACTCATTAATCAGGACTAATTTAATTATAAAATCACCAAAATTCATTTTTATTATAAAAATAACAAATATTATTTATATTTATAAAGTGAATTATGAAATTTGAACCCAAAATATTATAATCTTCACGGTAAAAGTATTATGGAGGCCTCTACACTAGTAGTCAAATTGCATTTTGTCTATTTATTTAATAAATTGATAAATTGGTTCTTTTTGTTAAAAGTTTTATCTATTTATACTGTTAAAAATTGATGTGGTTGATAAAATAATCAGATAATGACACGTGACATGCCATATGTACCTCATGTTGACATATATAGACCAATTTTTAATAGCAAAGATGAATAAATTTTTTGATGGAATAACCAACTTGCTCTTTGATTTTGTCTATTTTTTTGAGTAAAGAGGACAAAATACAATCTAACTCTCAGTATAAGGGCCTTTATAGTACTTTGACCTAATTTCTATCACAACTTTACCCTTTCAACCAATACCATAATTTTTATATCAAATTTTTTATTTACTAATTTATCTTTTTTTTTCTTAGAAACATTAAATCAATTGAAGTTTTTTAATCAAAGGTTAGAGTAAACTATCAAAATAATCACTTTTAGTTATCTCAGGTAACATTTTAGTCACTTATGTTTAAAATATTACGTTTTAGTCACTTACATTATCATGTTATAACATTTTAGCACTGAGCATTAATTGTCATTAACGGTGTAACGGTAAGCTGATGTGGCACGTTAAAGCATCATTTTAAAAGCTGATGTGGCACGTTAAAGTATCATTTCAAACAAAAATTTTAGGTTGAATTATATAATTGATCTCTATATTTTTTTTTTCGTTTTAAGTATTTTAATTTTTTTTTACGTTAAAAGAGATGAAAAATGAAGAAGAATAGAGGGAGAAGCAGAAGAGAATGGAAAATAAAAAAAAAAGTTAAAAGAATATAAAAGAAAAACATAAATTGCTCAAAACGAAAAAATATGAGGATTAATTGTATAATTTAACTTAAAATTTTTGTTTGAAATGATGATTTAATATGTCACACCAGTTTACCATTACACCGTTAACGATAATTAACGCATAGTGATTAAAATGTAACATGATATAAACAAAAGTGATTACTTTCATAACTTACACTAAAAATTAAAATGAACCTTTTTGCGGTACTTTCAATTACTAAATATATTTTACTTTTATTTACGTCTAAAATTATCAAATTATAATTTTACTTTTATTTACGTCTAAAATTATCAAATTATCTTTTAAGTCATCATCATTATAATTAATAGATTTGTATAATTATAATAAAAATAAGAAAGATAATATAGAAACGGATTAAAATTATAATTAATACATTGGTACAATTATAATCAAAATCAATTATTATAATAAATAAAATGATAATTAAAATATCTTTTAACTTAAACCATAATAAATTTAATTAAATAATTTTCACCTCAATTACATTCAAATATGGGTAATAAACAGTATAAAAAGAATCGGATTTCATAGGTAAATAGCAATCAAAAGAAAAACATAAAAGGTTAAAATATTCTTTTAAGTATTTGTACTTTTGCATATATAAAATTCTAGTTTTTTATATTTGCTTTAAGGAAATTAATTTTTAAAATTTTAAAATTTAAGATAAATTACTAACATAATTAAAAATATTCTATTAGTGTAACATTTTAAAATAAAAAGTTACTTACCTAGTACGCATACATAAAAATTAACATTGTAACTAATTTAAATTTAATAAAATAATTTTAACAGCGTTCACCAAATTAATAAATACTAAATTTCTTAGATAAAAATAAAAGAAAATAAATTTCAAGAAAAATATAAAATTTATAACACATTCAAACCAAAACAAACACAAATAGCCTGTTTCAGCCAATTTTGAATCCATACGATTTTAAAATCATTGCATCCACATACACTAAATCCTAATATAAATCTCCCAAAAGAATTTCAAGTCAGCTTTCTTTTCAATTTCGAAAGGTAACCAAACCGTTTAATGGATCCGACAACCGGATTTTGTCGCCAGACCGGAATTTACAATTGCCTTACACCGACCATCCCTTTGCCGCCAATCAGTCAACCGCTTTCCGCCGCCGAATTTTGTTTCTCAATTTTCAACAGTACTTTCACCGACGGTGCCACCACTTTCTCCGTCAACACAACCACCGGAGAGGCGCTGTCTTACTCCCAATTCGTTTCTCAAGTCCGTTCCCTTGCTTACTCTCTGCAACAACGTTACTCTCTTTCCCAACACGACGTCGCTTTCATCCTTTCACCGCCTTCGATTCATGTCCCCGTGGTTTACTTCGCTTTGTTATCGTTAGGAATCGTCGTTTCTCCTGCAAATCCACTCAGTTCCAAGTCGGAAATTGCTCACCAGATCCAACTCAGTAAACCAGTTGTTGCCTTCGTTACTTCAGAAACCTCTCATAAAATTCCTTCTCTTACACACGGAACTATTCTCCTCGACTCTCCCGAGTTTCTCTCCTTGTTAACTCAATCCAATATCGTTAACGGCCTCACAAAAAGTGTAAAGGTTAACCAGTCCGACACTGCTGCGATATTGTATTCTTCAGGAACCACCGGCCGAGTCAAAGGCGTGATGATAACTCACCGAAACCTAATCGCAATGATGACGGTGATTCATCACCAAAACACGAACCAAGGCCAAGGTAACGAGAAGCGGCCGCGGTCGGTGACGTTTTTCACGGTGCCTTTGTTCCACGTGTTTGGTTTCTTTATGTTGTTGGCGGTGGTTCTGTTAGGTAATACGGTCGTTTTGGTGGAAAGGTTTGATTTCGAAGAAATGTTAAGAGCAGTTGAGAAGTACAAGGTTACAGGCATGCCGGTGTCGCCGCCGCTTGCGGTGGCGTTTGTTAAATCGGACTTGACAAAAAAATACGACTTGAGCTCCCTTCAAGGGCTTGGCTGTGGCGGCGCCCCGCTTGGGAAGGACATTGCTATGCGGTTCAATGAGAAGTTCCCCGGCGTGTTATTGGTGCAGGTATTTTCTAATTATTTATGTTTTTGTTTTAATAATTACAACGTAATGGTTTCTTTTTAACCAAGGATCAAGATAATATAAAAAATAAACAATATAAAAGTTCATAACAGTTTTATACAAAAGTTTATATGATAGTAAAATAATTTAAATTTTATACAAATATTAAAAAATAAAATGTTCAAAACAAAACACGTGAGAACTGTCATATTTAAAATTTATTTAGTTAATATTCTCGTTAAAAACACATTACAACCCTTTTTAAAAATTTAGTGTACCTAAAAATAATAATAATAAAATGACAAAGTTATAAACCACATAAATTTTTCATTATATTTTTTATTTTATATATAAAAATATTTTAATAAACTAGAAGATGATAGAAGTAGAACATGAAAATGTAAATAAAAGTTATATTTTGTAAAATGTGAAAAATATTTCTTTAAAATATGTCAATTTTAAATGAATAGTTATAATTTAAAATTAAATAGTAAATTTTAAATATCTTTATTTATTTATAATTTAATTGATGTTAATTAAGATTCAATCATAAAGGTTCAGCCATATACTTTGTATTATTGTTCGACAAAGCTCGGATAGAAAATGAAAAGAAGTTAAATTGGATAGAACATTGGGTGGATGATAAATTAAATAAAATTATATTTTGAGAAATGTTAAAAGAAAATGTATTTTAATAGCTACTATTTAATTGCATTCGTATATTTTTATTTTAAAATTTTTATAATAATTCTTAAACGTTTTTTTATCAATCTATAATTAAATGGATGCTACTTAATTATGGATTCAGTCATAAATAATTAGCATGGTTTTTAAATATTTGCTTGACTTTTGCAATAAAAATACCAAAAATGATAAAAATAATAAAATAATATTTTATCTTAAAATTCACTTGCAATTTTTCAAAAGTTTTGATTTGGTACATAAATTATAATTTATTAATAATGTTGAGAGGAGGCCGACTTCTTCCAGGAAAGTCTTGCAAGTATCTATGTTTAGAGTCGATGGGCTTCTCAACTAGTCGGTATTGTCCACAAATTGGCTATAGACCCTGTCAAAAGCTTGAGCCAGAAGTAAGATTTACAAAGTGTGAACACCTTATCAGATCGAGCCTTACATCTTTAGTTTCTAAAAAAATGGCACTTAGAATATTTATCTGTGAAGAGTCTCCTCTCAACAAAAATCAAATTTATTCCCAAAAAATTTTACCGTCTGATTGATAAAAATTGAGAAATCATTGTGTACTAATTATACCCTTAATTTATGTGCTCTTCAAATGATTTAAAGTTAGTCTTTTATTTTAAATTTCAAGTGCTTAGCATATTATTTGATTTAAAAATTAAACTTTAATTGATAACATATATTTAAAATTGATAGAAGTCAATTGATGATAATCTTATCAATTAAATTTTAATTTTAAATTAAAATTTTTGAATATCAAATACAACATATCCAAATTTTATATTTAATAGAAATCTATTTACATTTTATCAACTGAAATTTATTTTTCAAAATTAGGCCAAATAAAGGGATTAAAATTTTAAAAATAAAAATATAGAGACTAAATTTCAAGAGTATGAAGAGCACAGGGATTGAAGGGATAATTAAACCCTGAAATTGAATCCGTCGATAAAACTGATGAAAAAAACAGTTTGAAAAAAATCAAAAAGCCTAATTAAAGCTCACTGCAAATCATATTCACTTGAAAAAGTAAAAAGTTCACATGGCGGAAACAGCAGCCAATCACCGCCGTCCGGCGGTAGATCCAAACACCGGTTTCTCTTCTCAAACGAAAACTTTCCACAGTCTCAGACCACACGTCCCTCTCCCGCCACCTTCTCAGCCTCTTTCCCTCCCTCAATATGCCCTCTCCCTCTTCCACAGCTCTTCCCACACCTCCGCCACCGCCGGTGGCGACACCATTTTCATCGTCGATACTGCTAACGGCAATACCCTTTCTTACTCCCAATTCATTGCTCAAATCTATTCCCTCGCTTACTCATTGAAGAAGAAATATTCCCTCTCACGAAACGAGGTAGCATTCATTCTCTCCCCTCCGTCGTTTCACGTCCCTTCGCTTTACTTCGCTCTTATGTCATTAGGAATCGTTGTTTCTCCAGCCAACCCACTCGGTTCGGAGTCGGAGATTACTCACCAGGTCCAACTCAGTAAGCCCGTTATTGCATTCGCTACTTCGAAGACATCTTCCAAGCTTCCATCTCTCAAACTTGGAACAGTCCTACTCGACTCGCCGGAGTTCCTCTCTTTCTTAACTCAACCAAACATCGGTAACGAGGTCTTCGATAGTGTCAAGGTGAGTCAGCACGACACGGCAGCTATCCTTTATTCTTCCGGGACAACCGGACTAGTCAAAGGCGTACTGCTGAGTCACCTCAACATAATCGCGTTGGTTGCTGGGTATTATCACCTACGAAGAACCCCTCAGGAACAGGAGGAACCGCACCCAGTGTCGTTTTTCACTGTGCCTTTATTTCACGTGTTTGGGTTCTTTTTGTTAGCGAGGGCATTTTCAATGGGCGAAACGGTGGTTTTCACGGACAGATTTGAATTTGAGGGAATGTTGAGATCCATTGAGAAGTATAAAATAACTTATATGCCAGTTTCTCCGCCGCTTGTGGTGGCGTTTACTAAATCGGAATTGACTAAGAAATATGACCTCAGCTCGCTTATGCTGCTAGGGTCCGGTGGCGCTCCGCTTGGCAAGGAGGTTTCTGAGCGGTTCAAAGAGAAATTCCCCACCGTAGAACTTATTCAAGTAAGAATTAGTACACTAATACTGTTCACATCTCTTTCTACTTTGCCGGCTTAACATAATAAATTAAAGAGAACCAAGTTCAGTTTCCTCAGTCCTGTATTAAAAATAAAAAAAAATTTAAAGGTCCCTTTACTTCTATCTAATGAAATTTAATCTTACTTTTCAGGTTTTAGAATACTATTAAAATTATTAATAGTGAAATCTAAAATTTAAAAGTTAAAAAATTAAATTCCATATAATAAAAATATAGATACTAAATTCTTAAATTTTTAAAACTAAAAAGAACTTAATGCCACATTTTAACCTAAATTAAAATCACTTTATTGATAATCTCCTCGTCATATTATTCACCATCTAGGCCTAAACTACTCTGACGTTGGGGTTAATTTTTTTCAGGTTAATCCTTGAAGTTGGTAAGTATTTTTAAATTAAGGCCTAAACTAAACAGTTGTTTCCACTAAGGTCTAAATTTTAGGGTTTTTAAGGAGATATTAGGGATTAATTTAGAAAAAATAAGTTCAAACTTTAATATAAAAAAAATTGTTAAGTTTAGGGATTAATTTGGACAAAAAAAATTCAGCCAAATACAGGAACAATTATCAAGTTTATATAAGAGTAATTGTCAAGTTCAGGACTCAAATACCTATTTAACCCCTATATATAACTATATATAATAATGATTATGTTCATATTCGGTATATATTCACCCGAATTCAGTTAATAGAGTGTAATTGTCTATGCTTTTCATGTTACTTTGGTTCAAAAGAATTTAGATGCTGGGCTTTTGGGTGCAAAAGTAGATTGATGTCAAATTTAAATCAGTACAATCTTGTTTGGGTGAATGTTAACAGTATTGTTACTGTTGATTTTGATGTGCTAAGGGGTATGGGCTGACTGAGACCAGCGGCGGAGCAACCAGGGCAATAGGGCCTGAGGAGGCAGGTCGGTACGGTTCGGTTGGCCGCCTTGCTGAAAACATGGAAGGCAAGATAGTTGATCCTGAAACTGGTGAAGCATTGCCTCCTGGGCAGAGAGGAGAACTATGGTTGAGAGGCCCAACAGTCATGAAAGGTATCGTTCTATCTTATTTATTTTTATTCGATATCTATAAAGTCTTAGTTAAATATATGGATATGGCAATAAACTTGTATATGAACTTACAACAAAATCTGAATAATTTAGATTTATTATAGGGGGAAAAGAGGTATTGTTTAAAGAGGGAAATGTGCTGCCAGAATTGTGTGCTTGGGAATTGAAACCCACATTAATTACCGGTTTCTAAGAGGGAGTTAGGTTTCACTTTGTCAATAAAGTTTGGTGGTTGCCTAATTTGTGTGATCAAAACTTATCATCTCAAGGCCTATAAGTTTCTTTTTTCCTTTTAAAAGCCTTGGGCCTTTGGCCTATAAGTTTATTTAATTATGTTGGGCTGATAGTTGAGTGAACAGGAACTTCCCTAGTTGGTCTACTGGTATTGGGTATTAACTTCAAAAATTCATATGGTAGGTTTGAATCATAAAAGGCAATTTTGTTTATGATATTTGAGTTAGTAGTAATTTGTTCCTATCAATCCTAAGTCTTGTTTGTGGTGTGTGAGTAGAACTGTTCATAGATTAAGTTATTCATTCAAATCTGAAGGCCCATTTGAAATTTAGAATAAATATGTCATATATATATATAAATTTACAACTCACACTCCATTAACATGAATGAATTGTCGAAGAAGGCTAAGATAAATGTGATACATCAAAGCCAATTATAAATGAGCAAAATGACATAGATTTTAGGCTTTACTAATGTATAGAAACTTGAAAAGATTGAAAAATATAATTTTTCATTTTCATAAGTATGTTTGGTAGTCAATATTGGAAAATTTAAAAGATAATAATTTTCTTTCCATTCATTGCTCAGTAAAATTAAAAATTAAAGTAAAGGAAATAAAACATACAAAAATGAATGATTTTAAATTAACATAATATTTTTCTTATTTTTCTTCCTCGTCATTTCAATTTGGAAAGACTAATTTTGATCTGACGAAAAATAATCATATCTTTTATTGTCTTTCTTTTCACTTTTCTTTACTACTAAATAAACTCAAAATTTTGTTTTATTTCTTCTACTTTTCCGCTCTCTCCTTTCATCTCTCTACTTTTTTTACTCAATAAAACACAGCCTTAATCTTTCGACATTTTATAAAATTCACCTGTGAATATATATAGGTTATGTAGGTGATGAGAAGGCAACAGCAGAAACCTTGGACTCAGAAGGGTGGTTAAAAACTGGTGACATTTGTTATTTTGATTCTGAAGGGTTTCTCTACGTTGTTGATAGGTTGAAAGAATTGATCAAATACAAAGCCTATCAGGTAAATCATCATTTACTTTACAGCTTAGGTTACTTAACCTCAAAGGGGAAACTAGAAATTAATTTAGAGGAGCTCGAGGTTTTTTTTATTAAAATTTCATCCTTATATTGGATTATAATTTTATGATTTTGCAAAGGATTAAATCGAAATTCTAATATTCTAAGGATAAAATATAATTTTACCATATATTAATTTAAGATTTTATGAATTTTGGATTCAAGATTTGGAGTCTGGCTCATTATTTTTTTTCAAAGGACTCGAGATTAAATTATTTTTTTAATAGTTAAAATACAATTTTACCCTGAATCAAAATTTTAGCATTTTTAAAAGACCAAATTATAATTTTACCATCTAGGATTTTATGAATTTTGAGATCAAAAGTAGCAGCTCCCATTTTAGGGGAGTCAGTGCTTGCCTTCCTCCCTTTCCCCTAACTTGAGTATGAGTGTCTGATACAGATATATTCTCGATTCAATTGATTAAAAACCGACTAGAAATGACAAAGAAATTGGTTGGACTCGTTGGTTTTTAAACCTTTTTGGACAATACAATCAACGTCATTGTATGGAAAACCAAAATGCAGGTCCCTCCAGCTGAATTGGAACATTTACTTCATTCCCATCCAGAAATTGTTGATGCTGCGGTGATTCCGTACGTACTCTTTTTTTTTTTTTTTTGTATATATACATTATCACATGTTCTTTAACTCAGTATCATAAATCTCACATCGATTGATCAGGTACCCGGATGAAGAAGCAGGGCAGATTCCCATGGCATATGTAGTCAGGAACCCTGGAAGTAACATTACACAGGCACAAGTCATGGATTTCATTGCAAAACAAGCATGTTTCTAAAACACCACCACAGATAATATGTTTCTTTTTTCTTTAGGCAAAACTGTGATGCCGGAGCTGATTTTTCGACATTTGCAGGTTGCACCGTACAAGAAGATCCGACGAGTTGCTTTTATAAATTCAATACCGAAAACTCCGGCAGGGAAGATCTTGAGGAGGGAACTCATTAATCATTCTCTATCTAATGGTTTATCTAAATTATAGAACCATATATATATGTGAGCACATATAATCTTATTATAGTGGCGAACATTGACAATAGGCTTTGGTTTATCTAAATAAAAAACTTATTTAATCATGAGTTCAAAATTTACCATGAATTATTTTATTATTGTATAAAATCGTGAAAAGGCTTTAATAGTAACTCGTTTATTTTGTATATAAAAGATATTTTAATAATATTTTAACTAAATTGTTGACTCATACATTAACTCAATGACTTAATATAAGTATAAACATACATTTTATCAAAATATTTTATTACGTATTATCAATAAGAATTATTACGTTTTGCACTAATAAAATTTGAAAACATTTCTAAAACCATAAAATTTATTAATTCATATGCAATAAATATAAGAAAACAAAACATATAAATAATATACGTTGTTTGTAAAATTTTAGACTTAACCAGAAAGATCAATGGGCTGATAAATTTTTATTAAAAATAAATATTTTAAAAATAAAATACATGATAATTTTTAAAATTTTAAAATACATGACAATTTTAAAATTTACTTGTGAAATAAAAATATATATCATCGATGTACCAAATATTAACATATAATATTATTTAAAATTTTGAATAATGTTTCTTGAAAGAAATAAAATCATCATGAGATGAAACTAATGCGAATGTCTTTTAATATATTTAAATTATATTAATCAATTTTCATGCCAAGGCAGTTTTAAAAATTAAAGAACTAATTATTAATAATAAATGTCGTGGATGAAATAATGAAAACATCTCAAATTCTCTACAAATATAACGACTAATCATATATTTTAACATATTTATTTATTTATTTTCTTTATTTGTTGGCTTTATGTTTACTGCGTAGCACTTTATCTAACGATTAAAAATATAATAACTAATAACGAAAACTATTAAATCATTTAGATTACGTTTGGACTAAAATAATATTAATAATAATTAAAATTTAAAATTATTAGCTGTATATATTATTTTATAAAAACTAAATCAACGTTGAGCATAATTTCTTTTTTTTAAATTAAATTTGAAGATCTCATTAAATAAGTAAATAAATTTGAAAACAAATATTTTAATATTCCAAATTAAATTATAAATATTTTAAGGCATTAAAAATATAATTTTATCGTATTTTTAACAAAATTGTAAGTATTACATCAAGATACATAGTTTTATCCAAATTTATATGAATATTTTTTATATACATATAATAACATGTAAAATAAATATTCATTCTTTTAAATTATAATAAAATTATTGTAGATGCCAATCAATATCAAGATCCTATCTGTGTCCAAACATCATATCCAATTTATTGGATTTTAACCACGCATCAATACCCAGTCAATGTCAAGATAAATATTCAAACCGACCAACCAACCCCCTTCATCTTCAATTCTATATATAGTCCTTCCCCAATTTGTATTCTCCCCTACCTTGCAACACTCAACTAATCACTAGATGAACAATCCATTCGGCCTCCTCATCCTCCAAGTCACTCTCGTTTTAATATAAATATTTCTCTAAGTGTAAACACTTTTTTAAGGGACCATTAGAACTCACTTAAGCATAACAACCTCATACTGCTTGAAAGGAATATTAGAATGAGTCTCACCAATTACATTTCCCACGCACTCCATGATGATAATCCAATGATAACAACTTGCCATATTACCACTACCAAACAAGAGGGTCTTTTGTATAAATACCCTCCATAACGATGACATCCATTAATAACCCTAAACACTTACTCTTGACACCCAGTCTCTTTTACCTTCACAACAATCATCCTCCTCCTCTTGACCTTCACAACAATCGGCCTCCTTTGATAAACTACATCTTTTTTATTATCTCTTCTTTCGTTGATATCTCTCATCAATGCATTTAATCCAACATTCTTCTATTGATGCAACATAAACTTGTTCGTTGGAGTAAAAAACCCACTTCATGAATAAAATATTCGAGTCGCAATCTTTTTCCTGAAACTTACGTGTTGACCACGTTGGTTTCTATCTCTACTTTCATATTTGAAACATACGTGTAAGTCGTTATCATTATTACTAAAGTGTTGCTATCATGACTAGAAGTAGGATTATATTGAACTTTTGATCTATTAAAGGAATCGTATCATCAGTTGTGCTGGACTTTAAATCCACTATTATGATTGTATCGCATTTAAATTAAGTCTAATTTCCAACCACTTTATTTTATAATCTCCTAAACTTGCTTCTTTTTTCTTGTATATGCTTCGTATACCCCAATTGCATGTTTGGCTTCATTATGCATTTGATTGGTGTAGACTCGGTCATGTTTTAGTCTCTCAAACCTAGATTGTTGTGAGCATGACCTCTGTTGCTGAAAATAGTAGCCCAACACAGATATAACTACTACATACGAAAGAAGGAAAATTCAAATTGGTTACTATATGGGTATATTCCAGAAATTAATCTCCATCCATTATATTAATGTTGATGGTCCACAAAAATGGTAGGGTTTGATTTGTAGCTGCATCCGACAGCAGCAATTGGAATTTCCTTAGCCTTGGAATCACTATCCTCCCTATCTTTGACCTCGTCAAGTTTGCAATATTAGGAAAATACTAACATCATATTTAGTATAATAACATATCACATCTCAGTAACGAAAATAAAATAATATATACATATTATAATTAGGAGCAATACTAGGGCAGGCTCCTTCTAAAATAGAAAATTTTCTATTTAAATTTTTTAAATTTTAAATAATAAAGATAAAATTATACTTTAACCCTTCTAAAAATATAAAATTTGATTTAATCCATTAAAATTTATAAAAATATATGTTATTAAAATAATAAATTTATATTTTTATTATCATAAAAATTATAATTTAATTTCTTCCCTTAATAAAATTTTCTGATTTAGCCACTTATTATAACATATTTAATAAAAAATTTGTTAGAATCAAAACACTAATCTATGAACTTTTTTAATTTCCTAATCAATACACAAAATCATTGCGAATTTTGAACTAAAACACAAATAGCCAGTTTCACTCAATTTTGAATACTTACTATTTCAAAATCATTGCCATCCACATACACTAAATCCTAATATAAATTTCCCAAAAGAATTTCAAATCAGCTTTCATTTCGATTTCGATGGCGGGATGGGATTCAAACCGTTTAATGGATCCAAAAACCGGATTTTGTCGCCAAACCGGAAATTACAGTTGCCTTAGACCGCCCATCCCTGTGCAGCCAATCAATCAACCGCTTTCCGCCGCCGAATTTTGTTTCTCCATTTTCAACAGTACTTTCACCGACGGTGCCACCACTTTCTCCGTCAACACAACCACCGGCGAAACGCTATCTTACTCTCAATTCGTTTCTCAAGTCCGTTCCCTTGCTTACTCTCTGCAACAACGTTACTCTCTTTGCCAGAACGACGTCGCTTTCATTCTCTCACCGCCTTCGATTCATATCCCCGTGGTTTACTTCGCTTTGTTGTCGTTAGGAATCGTCGTTTCTCCTGCAAATCCACTCAGTTCCAACACGGAAATCGCTCACCAGATCCAACTCAGTAAACCAGTTGTTGCCTTCGTTACTTCAGAAACCTCTCATAAAATTCCTTCTCTTACACACGGAACTATTCTCCTCGACTCTCCCGAGTTTCTCTCCTTGTTAACTCAATCCAATATCGTTAACGGCCTCACTAAAAGTGTAAAGGTTAACCAGTCCGACACTGCTGCGATCTTGTATTCTTCAGGAACCACCGGCCGAGTCAAAGGCGTGATGATAACTCACCCAAACCTAATCGCGATGATAACTCACCCAAACCTAATCGCAATGATGACGGTGATTTATCACCAAAACACGAACCAAGGCCAAGGTAACGAATGCCGGTGTCGCCGCCGCTTGTGGTGGCGTTTGTTAAATCGGACTTGACAAAAAAATACGACTTGAGCTCGCTTCAAGGGCTTGGCTGCGGCGGCGCGCCGCTTGGGAAGGACATTGCTATGCGATTCAATGAGAAGTTCCCCAGTGTTTTAGTGGTGCAGGTATTTTCTAATTATTTATGTTTTTGTTTTAATAATTACCACGTAATGGTTTCTTTTTAACCTAAGATTAAGATAATAATTAAAAATAAAAGCAAATTTATTATATCAATCACTTTAGGATTAAAAGATAACTACAATTGCTAATTGAGTGCAAAGTTGACCGACATGGGTATTATTGTCAATGTAGAAGGATATAAGTTTAAATGCGTCGAATTTCATTATCTTTTTATTTACGTGTTGAGAAAAGACTATATATAATTCTAAGCATTATATTAAAAGAACATATATGATAAAAATATTTATTAAGTTCTTATGAAGTTTTTACCCAATTGAACTCCTAAACCAATAAATTTAGACTAATAACTATAATTAATTTGGCTAATGTTAAATTAATAGAAGTTAATTTAAAATATCATTAAGCCATTAATTTAAAATTATTAACTATATATATGTTATTTGATAGAAGTTAAATCGATTAGAAGAATTAAACATAATTAACTTCAAGATATAATATTGAATAATTTTCTGTCTTGTTTACAATTATATCTTTTACTTAATTAATTTCAGGTTTTATTTCTTATAAGAATAAATTTAGTTTTTAATATTTATATTTATTATTATTTTTAGCGTAAATCTTAAAATTTCACTCAATTATGCTCGTGTTCTCATTTTAGTCACTCAACTTTAAAATTTTTAATTTAGGAACTAACATTTGAGTTCCTTCATGTTTTGATCACTTTTGTTAAATTGATAATAGGAAGCCTTTTTCTAACTAGTATAATAACACATTTAGTCATCAATACTTACATATTCTATCAATTTGATCCTAATTCTAAATAATTCAATAAATCTAACGCTTCACATTTACTGATTTTATTAATTTGATCCTCAAACTTCCTAACTAAAACTTCACTTTTAAAACAAAGGCATTCCATGTCTATTAATTGTTTTATATTGTGGTTAAAATTATCCAATTAAATTACATAATCCTTTTTATTTATATTTTTAATAAATTGGTGATAGAAATTAACAAAACATCATTAAAAATAATAAAATACAAATTTTAAAATATAATATACAATAAATTGTATAAATAATTTAATATTTGTAAAAATAATTATTTCATTTTGACTAGCATAATTTTTACAAATGTTAAATTATTTATATAATTTTATTATATATTATATTTTTAAAATTTATATTTTCTATTATTTTTCATGGTGTTTAGTTAATTTCTAACACTAACTTCTTAAAAATATAAACAAAAAAGGTTATTTATCGAATTGGATAATTTCAACCATAAACAAAATAATTAATAGATGTGGAATGCCTTTATTCTAAAAGTTGAAAGCTTTGGTTAGGAAGTTTGAGGGCTAAATTGATAGAATTTGTAAATGTGAAGGATTAAATTTATTGAATTATTTAGATTTGGGATCAAATTGATAGAATATGTAAGTATTGAGAACTAAATGTTTTATTATATTAGTTAGAAAAAGGCTTTTGGTTATCAATTTAATGACAAGTGATCAAAACATGAATGAATTCAAACATTACACCCAAATTGAAAATTTTTAAAGTTGAATGACCAAAACAGGAATACAAGCATAGTTGGGTGACCATTTATATAATTAACCTTTTTTTAAACTAAATTTCACCATTAACTTTTCAAAAATAATCAAATTTTTTTAAAGTGTCACAAAAATATTAGTTTTTAACATTGTTGGCATGACACATATATATATAAAGTGCATAACAAATTTATAAAAAAAAATTATATAATAGTAAAATAATTTAAATTTTATTAATAACGTAACACATAATTCTATAATTGGATGCTGAAAAAGTTGCTCGATAGCTCGAATGGTTCTTAGCCTGTGCATGGAAAATAAAATCGTATGCTGAGTATGAACTCAGTGGTAATTCTATAATTCAATCTATAAAATGCATACTAAAATCAATTGCAACATGTAATTGATATGTATTAAAATCAACATTAAATAACATGTTATAATATACCATAACATCATGTTACCCAAATCAATTCGGTTAATTTAACATAATTCTATCCAAATCTTTTGGATTTAAAAGTCCTATGTACATAATCTTTCACAATAAAGATCATTTTGTATATCATTAACTATTTCACATTTTAATTCTCTATTAACTTGACTTGGACTCAAATAGATATATGGATCAAACCAATCTCACAAATTCGGCACTTAGTGCTTAATTGGACAAATATGAAGTAAATAAATTGTGTCTTGAGCTAATTGGTATAACCGAAATAAAAATGTGCCCAACACTCATCGACTTGTAGTGGAAGTAACCCGTGCTCAATCTATCCTATGGCATGCTAACTATATCCGACTCTGCACGAACAGTTAATAAGTAACAATTACTCAATTTCATTTCCAACTCACCTCATAATCTTACCATTCAAAATAGATTATAAATGTAGCAATTGAAGTGGTTTGAATTATAGAAATACAAGTCATAAACTCCGAGCTATTTATCGATGGATTTAGTTTTTCCTTTCCCCTTTGTGGAATCCTGGTTGACATTAGTTATAGATAACATAAAAATACAATATTATCAATAATCAACCATATTCACATTCAATTGTAAATTTATACAAATTTTACATTTTATTCAATTTAGTCCCTAAAATTGGGACTAACATAACTTTCTATATAAAGCTCCAAATTGGAATCCGATTTTACCATAATCCATTAGGGACCTCCTATTTCTTAATTCAATAACCAATTTTAAAATTTATTCAGTTTGGACCCTAATGTATGAAACTACCAATTAACTTCACAAATTAGTCCTTTTTCACCTTTAAGCTTAAAATCTATCAATTTAATACCTAAAAATTTCAATTCTCAACTATTGGAACTTTCAAAACTTTAACAGTTTAATGAATCTAGACATGGGTTAACTAGATTAAGTTTCCATGATATCAAAAACATAAAATTTACAAGAAAAGACTAAATTGAACTAACCAATTTATGGTTAAAGTTTAAAACCCTTAATGGCTGAAAGTTTATTCCCTCTTACAATGGAGAATTGGTTGCATGAAGATGATGAAGAGAAAATGTTCTCTTTCTCTCCGCTACGCTATTTTTATTACTATTTTACTTTATAATTTTAATTAAGTTAAAACTTTCATAACAAATATATAGTTACCTATAGTCTACTATTATTTAAAGATGGTATAATTATTATTTTAATCCTTGGTTTAACTTCTATATAAGTCCTCCAGCCTTTGGTCAATTTAAAAAAAATCTAAAGTTCTGAATCCTTACAATTTAGTCCCTAAACCCTAATTAGTCACTAATTCAGCAAAAAATAGCTATTCAAAATTTAATTCACCTATATTACAACATTGTAAATATTTATAGACTCGATTTATAGAAACGAGGTCCCAAAATTGTACTTTCCAACACCACTAACATTCAAGTCGTTACAGTAATTCTTAAAATTTTTTTATCAAATTATAAGTAAATTTATGCTACTTAGTTATGATTCAGTCATAAATAATTAGCATGGTTTTTAAATATTTTCTTGACAGTGATAAAAAAAATACCAAAATATGATAAAAGATAATAATAAATTTATTTCATCTCAAAATTCACTTCCAATTTTTTAAAAGTTTCAATTTGGTGCATAAACTATAATTTATTAACAATGTTGAGGGGAGGTCGACTTCTTTCGAAAAACTGTCATATGTTTAGAGCTAATGGGCCTCTCAACAAGTCAGTATTGTCCTTAGGTTGAGTCGTATTTTGGCTTTAGACTCCGTCAAAAGCTCGAGCCAAAAGCAAGGTTTACGAATCGTGAGCAACTTGTCGGACCGAGTCATGCATCTTCAGTTTGACCCAAGGGTAATATTGAATCATTGAGGAGTCTATCGACTCCAAATGAACGACATTTAGAATTTTTCTTTGGAAAGAGTAAACCTCTCTTCAACAAATATCAATTTTGTGCCCGACCTTGTTATTGATATGAATTTAGACATCATTGTGAACTAATTATACCCTTAATTTATGTACTCTTCAAATGTTTAAAAGTTAATCTTTTTATTTTAAAATTCAAGTGTTTATCATATATGTTTGCTTGATTTAAAATTAAAATTTAATTGATAACATTATCAATTGACTTCTATCAAATTTAAGTATATGTTATCAATTAAAGTTTAATTTTAAATGAAACAATTTGAATGTTAGATATAACATATTCAAATTTAATAGAAATATATTCACATGTTATCAGCTGAACATTATTTTTCAAAATCAAATCAAACAAAGGGACTAAAATTTTAAAAATAAAAGTATAGAGACTAAATTTCAAGTCTGATGAATACCGGGATTGAAGGAATAATTAAATCCTAAAATTGAATTCGTCAATAAATGTGATGAAAAAAATAGTGTCATCATTTGTTTCAAAAAATACAAAATACCTAATTAAAGCTCACTGCAAATCACATTGACTAAAAAAAGTTAAAAAGTTCACTACAATGGCGGAAACAACCACCAATCATTGACGTTCGACTGTAGATCCAAACATCAATTTCTCTTCTCAAATGAAAACTTTCCACAGTCTAAGACTACACGTCCCTCTCCCGCCACCATCTCAGCCTCTTTCCCTCCCTCAATATGCCCTCTCCCTCTTCTATAGCTCTTTACACGCCTTCGCCACAGTCGGCGGCGACACCACTTTCATCGTCAATATTACTAACGATCATATCCTTTCTTACTCCCAATTCATTGCTCAAATCTATTCTCTCACTTACTCATTGAAGAAGAACTTTTCCCTCACACGAAACAACGTAGTATTCATTTTCTCCCCTCTATTGTTTGACATCTCTTCGTTTTACTTTGCTCTTATGTCATTAAGAATCATTGTTTCTCCAGCCAACCCACTCGGTTCTAAGTCGAAAAGTACTCACCAGGTCCAACTCAGTAAACATGTTATTGCATTCGCTACCTCGAAGACATCTTCCAAGCATCCATCTTTCAAACTCAGAACAGTCCTCCTCGACTCACCCAAGTTCCTCTTTCTTACTCAACCAAACATCGTTAACTGTGGGGTATGCCACACATTTTTCTGGTTGAAAAAGAGTTGACGTCCCAACGAAGAAGAGACGTCAACCCGACAACTAGACCATGGACTTTCCAACAAGAAGAGACGTCTTCTCCCGATGATGAGATAAATGGCATCCCAATGAGGCGACATGTTATGCAATTTTCTCGATTTTCTTCTTCTAGTCAAATTCTAATTATTTGTCTCATTCAAAGTATGATTAATGTAGGTTATTTTAATATTATTTGACCTACGAATTTTGCCTATAAATAAGCCTTTTTCCACCCTAGTAACATAACCTATATTACACATTTGGTATTAACTTTTACAAGCTTTTAGAGAATTTTGTGTTTACATTTTGAGGGTTCTTATTTTAGGTTTCGAGGTTTAGTTTTATCTCCATGTTTGTAGTTTTCATTTTTTCCATTTTAGTAAACTTATCTTTGTCTGTGATTTTTTTATCCCTTTTGGTATGATCGAGGTAGGGAATATTTATCTGGTGAGTTATTAGGTACCTCATAGAGAATGAGATTATATCCCAATTAACCGCGCTGGGCACTCCACAGTAGAATGGTGTGGCAGAGAGAAGAAATCGAACGTTGTTAGACATGGTACATTCGATGTTAAATTATTCGAAGCTGCCAATCTCTTTCTAAAGATATGTGGTACAAATGGCTTACTATAATTTAAATGATGTGCCAAGTAAGGTAGCACTGAAAACTCCGTAGAATTATGGCATGGTAGAAAGCCAAGTCTAAAACATTTAAGGATTTAGGGATGTCCAGCCCACGTATTGGATAAAGATGCGAAGAAGTTGGACTCATAGATAGAATTGTGCATGTTTGTAGATATCCAAATGGAACAAATTGTGGTTTATTTTATAACCCGAAAAAATAAATTGTTATAATGTTAACCCATGCTACTTTCCTTGAAGAAAGTTACACGAGCTTTTAGGAAATATACAAAACCCAATGAAAATGGTTCCAAAACCAACTCCTAATAGTAGGCTTGCAAACGATCAGCAATATAGGGAGTTTCATCGCAATGGGAGGGTCTCTCATATGCTTGAGTTCTTCCAATCTGACAGAAGTGTTCTGAACATTGAGTCTGTCAAATAAGAAGATGCTGACCCACTCACATATGATAAAGTGATGCAGAATGTTGATTTCAAGTTCTGGGAAATAGCTATGAAAGCTGAAACGGACTCTATGTATTCCAACTCAGTGTGAAAACTTATAGACTTACCGAAAATAATAAAACTCATAGGGTGTAAGTGGATCTACAAGAGAAAAAGAAACGCGGTTGTCATGATCAAGTCAATCAGCATATTACTATCTATTGCGACAACTCTCAATTACAAGATCTAGCAAATAGATGTTAAGATAGCGTTTTTGAACGACTATCTTGAATAGAGCATCTATATGATGCAACTCACCGGATATATAACTAAAGGAAACGAGTATAAAGTTTTCAAACTATTTAGATCCATATATGGACTTAAGCAAGCATTCTGCTCATGGAATCAAAAATTTTATCGTTTAATCAAAATGTAGATGAACTCTGTGTTTACAAACGTTTAAGGGATGAAAAAGTGGTCTTTCTCGTTCTATATGTCGATGACATTCTACTCATTGGAAATTATGTAGGAACATTGCCATCGATTAAAATGTGGCTAACCTAACAGTTTAGCATGATGGACTTGGGAGAACCTAATTTTATTCTAAGTATTCGAATCCTAAGGGATCGAAAGAACGAAGTGATAGCACTATCTTAGACTTCATACATAGACAAGATATTGGAACGTTATGCAATGACCGATTCGAAGAAGAGAAATCGACCTTTTGTATCAAGATTTCATTTTCTCTTTAAAGCACTGTTCATATATTGATGTGTCACCTCAACATAATTGCATTGACTGTTGGGTATTATCACCTATGACAAACCCCGCAAGAACAGGAAGAACTGCACCCATTGTCACTTTTCACTGTGCCTTTATTTCACGTGTTTGGGTTCTTTATGTTATTGAGGGCATTTTTAATGGATGAAACAGTGGTTTTCAGGGATAGATTTGAATTTGAAGGAATTTTGAGAGCCATTAAGAAGTATAAAATAACTTATATGCCAGTTTCTCCGCCACTTGTCGTGGCATTTACTAAATCAAAATTGACTAAGAAGTATGACCTCAACTTGATTATGTTTCTAAGGTCTGGTGGTGCTCCACTTGGCAAGGAGGTTACTGAGCGGTTCAAAGAGAAATTCTCCACCGTAGAACTTATTCAAGTAAGAGAACATTAGTACACTAATATTGTTCACATCTTTTTCTACTTTGCCAGCTTCACATGATAAATTAAAGAGAACAAGTTCAGCTTCCTCAGTCCTATATTAAAAAGAAAACATAATAAATTAAAAGTTAAAATATGCGTTATTGTAGTTTTCAAAAATTAAGAATTTAGTCCTTGCATTTCAGTTTAATAAAATTTAGCCCTACTTTTTAGATTTTAGAATTCAAGTCTACTTATTAACACTGTTGAATTGTTAATTTATTGTTGTGACATTTTTTAAATGAAGAAAATACTCGATAGGCGTGTAACAAAAAGAAAATTAATTGTATTAATAGTTAGACTTGAATTTTAAATTGAAGAATTAAATTCCATGAAATAAAAGTATAGGGACTAAATTAAAATCACTTTATTGATCATCTCCTCATCATCATTCACTATTAAAGCCTAAACTTCAACTACTCTCACATTGGGATTAAATTTTTTTTAAGTTAGTCCTTGAACTTGATAAGTATTTTTAAATTAGGACCTGAATTAGACAATTATTCTCACATTAGGGCTTGAGTTTTAAGGTTTTCAAGGAAATATCAAGGACTAACTTAGAAAAAGAAAAGTTCAAGCCTTAATATAGGAACAATTGCCAAGTTCAAGGATTAATTTGGATAAAAAAAAGTCCAACCCAATATAGGAACAATTATCAAGTTCAAAAAAATAAAAAAAATAGACCTTAATATAAAAGTAAATGTTAAGTTCAGGACTCAAATAACTATTTAACCCTATATATAATTATATATAATAATGATTATATTCATATTCGTATATATTCACTAGAATTCAGTTAATAGAGTGTAATTGTCTATGTTTTTCATTTTACTTTCATTCAAAAAAAATTAGATGCTGGGCTTTTGGGTGCAAAAGTAGATTGATGTCAATTTTAAATCAGTACAATCTTGTTTGGGTGAATGTTAAGAGTGTTGTTACTGTTGATTTTGATGTGTTAAGGGTATAATGACCGAGACCATGGTGGAGCAACCAAGGTAATAGGGCCTGAGGAGGCAGGTCGGTACGGTTCAGTTGGCCGCATTGCTGAAAACATGGAAGGTAAGATAGTTGATCCTGAAACTGGTGAAAAGTTGCCTCCTAGGTGGAGAGGAGAACTATGGTTGAGAGGCCCAACAGTCATGAAAGGTATCGTTCTATTTTATTTATTTTTATTCGATATCTAGATGAAGTACATATGGATATGGCAATACACTTGTATATGAAACTTACAACAAAATCTGAATAATTTAGATTTATTATAGGGGGAAAAAGAAATTATTAAAAGAGGTAAATGTGCTACTAGAATTGTATACTTTGCTTATTTGTTTAAATTTTAAGGTTTGTTTGAAATTTGAAAGTTTGGACAAAAATATTAAGCTCAAAAAAATAAGTTGTAGCAAAAAAAATTAAATCGTTCAAAATATGGATTAGGCTTATACTAGTGTCATGGGCCGCAGTTCAAAGCCCGTGACCATCGCACCAAATGCATCCCATGGAGGTCTATTGTTTAGATGGGGATCATTTGGCCCACGAGAACTAGCCTGATTCAAGGAACTGTGGGAGAAGCCTGTTAGATTGAAGCTTGGTTGGCCTGATAATGAAGATATGGAATCTTAGGCTAATTTGGTAACTAATCTTAGATTAAGAGAATCATATCTTGTAAAGATTAGATTAGATTTGATATAGCATATCTTGTAAATCCCTAAAATTAAGGGATATGGTTAATCTCATCCGTCAATGTAAAGGCATCTTAACCGTCGGTTTTGGGGGAGCTCAACTATAAATAGAGAGCCTCCTCCTCATTTGTACTCACTCCATTTATTGTTTCATAATTCTTTGTGAATAAGATAATAGAGAGCATTTACTCAAACACTTTTCGTGCGTCATTTCTATTATTCTTTTGGTATAAGTTTGCTTCCGTTATACAAATTGGTCTTTGGAAGAGTACTTAAGGAATCCTCATTTGAGTAAAGACTGACTTAGGTGAGTTTAGACAAATGGATCGCCTAAGGTCGCATGGATCGTGAAACGAAAGATCTAAACCCATGACAAGTGGTATCCGAGATATTGGTTCGAAGACACCGTTGGGATGTCGAAAGAAGAGTTCAAAAAAAGGTGGGCCAAAAAATCTTTGAAGGAGATGCTATCAGCTGTTAAGGAATGCGTAGGTAAACTTGAGGAGTCCATAGAGGACGCGAAAGAGTTAGACAATACGCTTGGGGAAAGCACTGAAGACTTGAGGGAGCAGTCCAACGACTTCGTGACCATGTGTCTCACTTCCCAAAGGGGTAGCGTACAAGGGCTGTTAGATTCCTAAAGGAAGAAGCTGACGGAGAGGAATGACACTCTCGAAGCGATAATGAAGGCTTTGAAGGAGGAAACAATGACCACGACAATGACTTTGAGCACAAGAATAGAGGAGCTCGAGGGAGAGTTGGCCTTGTGTTGATCAACCGTGGGAAAAGGAGTGGCAAGTGCAGCACTAGTAACGATGATGTTCTGAAGCCGAAAGAGTTTGTAGGGACAAGGTCTACATGTGATGTGGACAATTTCTTATGGAAGATGGAAAACTACTTTCGTGCCAAAGGCATTATGGATGATACGATTAAGGTAAATAATGCTTCAATGTTTGTTACCAATATTGCACTTTTATGGTAGCGAGGTAGGACCACAGATAAAAGGGAAGGTGAGATTGGGACGTAGTGTAACACCCCTAACCCGTATCCGCTGCCAGAACAGGGTTTCAGAGCATTACTACTATTTGTAGATCACTTAAAAAAATTTCACTTAAATACTTACCGATTCAATGCATCAATAAAAATATTATCATTCAATCAATGGCTTGGCACTTGCTTAAGCATCAACAACAACACTTGTTAGTGTACTTACACATATTTCATATAAATTCTTATTTTCTCAATATGTCATATTTGAATTTAATACTCGTCTTAACTTACATATTTTCATTATATTAACATATAAAAGATAATCTCATATGTACATGTCATGATAAATATCATTCTCTTACCGTTTCTTTAATAACATATATCATTCATTTCATTATATCAACATTTCATGTACCATATACTTTCCACACCATGTGTCCATATAACATGTACAAATCATAAAATAAATTCAATACAAATATAAATGATTGATGAGCTCATTAATTCCATAATTTTCATGTTCTTCCATTTCTCATATTTATCCCGTTAAATTTCTCGGAATTTCGATGGATTTTCAGAGGTACACTTTTAGTGTACAATTTCAGGTCTATCAATTCGTACACATATGGATATACCCTTTTTCCGAGAGAGCACATCCATGAACCTTATCCATACAAATGGGATTACCAGTCTAGGCTAAATCTCAGTAATATAAACTCATAGAGTATTGTCGGGATTACCGGTCCAAGCTAAATCCCTACAACGACAATTACTCTAATGAGCTTGGATCGAATTACAGTCCAAGCTAAATTCAGACCTAATTGATTTACCCGTCCAAGCTAAATCCATTTTACACATATTCTTCCGGAGGGCTATATCAGGATAGGATCACCCCTCCGGGTTAGATCCTTTTTACCGTCTCGAGCTATTTAATGGGAAGCTCATAAAGAGCAATATCAAGAAGCTAATTTGGGCTATAACGGGAAGTTCAATAGAGTCGAAATCAGGTAGTTCACAAAGAACCATATCGGGAAGCTCACGAAGAGCCTATCGGGAAGCTCTAGATAGCCATATATCAAGAAGTTCAAGCGAGCACTATCGGGAAGCTCACAAAGAGCATATAACGGGAAGCTCTAGAGGGCTAATATCGGGACGCTCTTTCGAGCTATGGTGTGTCTGCAACATATGCAGAACTACAACTAATTCGGGAAACTTACATCCATCGATTTTCCTTTGTTCAACGGGATTTATCATTTTATCGGGCATTATCAAATATATCCATATCAATTTCATATGCATGACAAAAATACAATTCACAAGTATAATCATGAATTCCATTCCCTTATTATTTTTCCATAATTTCAACAATTTTCAATTTAATCCCTAAAACATGTTTTCCCCGGATCTTGAACTAAATTAATAATTTCATTAAATTTTGTAATTTAAATAGTAAAATAATACATTTCATGCAATTTGGTCATTTCTGAAATTTTTATAAAATTTCCCATAAAAGTTTTACTTTTATTCAATTTAGTCCTTGAGTCTAAAACATGCAAATTAGCCATGCTAAATGAATATTCATATATATTTTCCTCCTCCTCTTCTCCAATCCACATCCTTAATGTATATAACACACTTGTAGGTAACATTATCTATAATCTTTATTATTTAAGCTGTCTATCTGTGTCATAGTCACTAAATTACTTATATCTGGAGCTATATAACTCCAAATTAAGATCCATAATTTTTCCCAGAAACTAGACTCATATGTATTCTTACCATGAAAATTTCATAATTTTTTGATGGGCCAATTAATATAGTTTATTCATTGAAGTCTCCCCTGTTCTGTTGTCTGACAGTTCCGACCCTTCTTCACTAAAAATTAATTATCTCCTCGTACAAGATTCGAATGATGTTCCCGTTTATTTATATTAAAAATATACTCATTCAGGATTATAAACATATAAATTTAAGCCTATAATTATTTTTATCCAATTTTTTATGATTTTACAAAGTCAGAAAAGGGGAACCCGAAATCATTTTGACATTGTCTCACAAAATTCATCATATCTCATGATTTACAATTACATTGCTAACATCATTTCTTCTATAAGAAACTAGACTTAATAAGATTTAATTTCATATTTTATTCATCTATAATTAGATTTCTAAAATTTTAATGATTTTTCAAAATTAGACTACTGCTGCTATCCAAAACTATTTTAGTACAAGATATTAATTACCATGTTATAACACCCTTATTTTCTTTTTCTACATCATTTCTCATCACTTTCTCTTATTTTCTCTTCACTAACATATCAAGAACATAGGACCTTATGTAAGAAAACTCTACTATAACATTATTTCCATACTTTGTCAATAATAACAAACTTAAAAGCATATTGAAATCTTGATGTACTTACCTTGTTCTATTGATACTAATCTTTAACTTGATTTTTTCTCTCCTCCAGCTTCTATTTCTTGAATCTAACTTGATATTCTAACTCCCCATGGTCCCCTTAACATTTTTCTCTCTTAGTAGCTATGGAAATTCTTTTGATTTCTAGGTGAAAATGGTGAATTTTTGGTGGAAGGACCAAATTGTAAAGAAAAAAAAATTCTTTCTTTTCCTTCTCTTCTAACGTTGGTTGCATGCATGGAAAGATGATAAAAATTCTTCATCTTTCCTTCCTTTTATACTAAATAATTAATAATAAAATAATAATAAAATAATAAAATATCTCATTAAAATAATATATATCTAATTAAATAATCATAAAATATCATCAACATCATCATTACTTTCTAGATTTCTCTCTCTTCCAATTGACCATTTTGCCCTTTATTATCTTTTAAAATTCCATCCTCGAGTTATCATTTAATTTGGTAAAATTGCAATTTAGTCCCTCATAGTTCTTCACCTATTCAATTTGGTCCTAATTCATCCATTTTCCTTAGTTTCTAGATCATTCCACTCTTAAAATATTTACACTATTGGTCCTTCAACTTTTCATATTTACACTTTAACCCCTCAAAATTTGAAGTATTTACTCTTGTGCAACAAAACTTTTCTCACTTTTACAATTTAGTCCTTTCTTGAATTAATATATCATAATATACTTCTCAATATTGACATAACTCAAAATTTCCCTTTTTGTCACTTTATTTCCTTATTTTACTATATCAAAGATAATATCTTACTGTAAAAGTTTTCAGGACATTACACGTGGCAAGAGTTCTAATGTAATTTGAAGTGATTGTTTTACCTAGAGTTTGCTGAGGAAGAAGCTCAGGAAAAGTTACAAGGAATAACGCAACAAGGCACAGTGGGGGAGTATGTTCGAGAGTTCAAGGAACTCATACTCTAAGTTTCAGATGTGACCGAGAAAGAAGCATTGCTTGATTTTCAGAAGGGGATTGAAGCCGTGGGTCAGACAAGAGGTGGAACAAAGAGGTGTCCAAAAGTTGTCGGAAGCCACGACAGTAGTAGAGTCCGTGGTTAAGAAGACAAGCTTGAGTCTTCCAAGTCCGAGGAAAAGGGCGTAATTGAAAATGATCACAAGAAAGATAGTAATGATGACAATGGCAACAGCGACAATGGTGGTAATGGGAAACCACGAGTTGGGAAGAAGAAACCCAAGAGGAAAAGGGACAAGTTGAAATGCTTTCTCTGTGACGGTCCACACATGTTAGAGAAATGTCTGAAGAAATCTGCGCTTAAGAAGAAGTCGGTGGGTAAGGCCTTGGTACTTGGTTCGAGCGCAAGGGGTGAAGAAGCCAATGAGGTCGAAAACGAGAAGAAGTTAGTAGAGTGTTTTTTATGTCATGGTCTGCATAGGTTGCGGAAGTGTTCGAGGAAGTCTGTCATCGAAGGGAACGATAGAACAGACAAGGAGCCCAGAAAGCTTGGTTCAAGCAAGGGAAAAGCCGAAGCCAATAGGGCAAAAATGAGTAAAAAGAAGTGAGTAAAGTGCTCCTTGTGCCGTGGTTCGCATGAGTTGCGGAACTGTCCAAAGCAAGCCGTAGTTAAAGGAAAGGCAACGTCTAAGCTTGGTGAGTCATTGGAAGGGTTTCCACTAAAGAAGATGTGACTTTTTCATCAAACTTAGAGGAAGAAGTTGCGATGAAAACAGTGAAGCAGTGACCAATGAGACTCAAATCGAGTGAAGCGTCGGAGTTGGCCGAGTCATCGCCAAGGCTTCCACCTATGGGAGAGGTGGGTTATGCATCGGACTTCAAGGGGAAAGAAGCGATGCAAGTGGGACAGTTGACCCGAGTAAATGCAAAGGTACATTCTGAACACTTTAATAGTGTGTTGCTTTCTAACTTGTTAACTTGACAAGAACGTAAGGGCCTTTTCGAAGTTCTTGAACAAAGTGGCCGAGAAACTGTGGGCAAAGCGAAGCCAAGTGTTGTGAATCAAGAAGATTCTGTTCGACTCAAGTTAGAATGTAACACCCCCTACCCGTATCCATTGCTGGAATAGGGTACGAGGCATTACTGGAGTTTACTGAACATTTTCAGATAATTCTGAGTCATTTATTATTCATATTTTGAAAATGTTCATAACATATCTCTATTGGCCCTCGAAACGCCAAACATACATTAAAAACCAACCGGAATTAAATCGGGATCATATAAAAAAAATTTCCCAAAATCTTAAATTTTATTTTCATCTAAGTACTTACCATTTCAATGCTCCTTATAATTAAACATGTTACCATTCAATCAATAGCTTGGCACTTGTCTAAGCGTCAAACAACATCATTGTTAGTATATATTTCTTATAAATTCAACATTGATATATTTATTTTTTTCAACATGTCACACTTGAGTTTAATAATTGTCTTTACTTACGTAATTTCCTTGTATCAACATATCAAAGATAATCATATATGTGCATGTCATGAAAGATATCATTCTCTTACCGTTTCTTCATAAGTATATATCAATCATTTCATTATATCAATATTTCATGCTTCATCATTTCCATACATTTTATGTATATTTATTCCGATAAAGTTTATATCAAACTTAATATAAATTATATTTCATGTACTTATTCTTATTTCGTTTATCTATCTTCATAATTATTTCATACAATTATTTTGTACATATATTTCCATATGACCAGTTCTTGTAAACATTTCACACAACCATTTCATATAGCCATTCGTCATATGATACATATTACTTGAATATCAATTGTTTAATAGATGTCATAGCGTCTCCCATCCACAGTTTTATTTATCTTTGACATGATGCCATAGTGTCTTTCAACTATGGTCTTACTCATTTTCTGTCAGGTTGCCATGGTATCTTTCAACCATGGTCCTGTTCATTTCATGTTACATTGCCATGGTATTTTTCAACCATGGTCTTATTCATTCCCGTCATGTTGCCATGGTATCTTTCAACCATAGTCTTATTCTTTTCATGTCACGTTGCCATGGTATCTTTCAACCATGGTCTTACACATTTCATATCATGTTGCCATGGTGTCTTTCAACCATGGTCTTACACATTTCATTTCAGAAAGCACATTCCCGCGAACCTCATCCTTACAGCGGGATTATCAGTCCAAGCTAAATCCCCTGTAATATAAACTTATAGAGTATTGTCGGGATTACCAATCCAGGCTAAATCCCCTGCAACGACAATTACTCTAATGAGCTTGGATCGAATTACGATCAAAGCTAAATTCAGACCCTAATTCGGATTACCCATCCGGGCTAAATCTATTTTCCACATATTCTTCGGGAGGGCTATATCAGGATAGGATCACCCGTCCGGGTTAGATCCTTTTTACCGTCAATTCATTTTCAAATATCCATCGAATTTTCCTTTCATTTAACCGGGATTTCTTCCCTTTTTATCAAATATGTTAATGTTTCATTAATTTTCATACAATGAACATTCAAATCATATTCATATAAAAAACATACATTTCAAGCATTTAAAAATATAATTCAAGCTACACGAACTTACCTTAGCAAAAATTGCAGAAATATCAAGATTCAGGGACATTTTGGTATTTTACCATTTTCCCAATTTTCATCCTATCATAAATTGAAAATTTCACTCAATTTATTAATTTAGATAATAAAACAATTCATTCCCTTCAATTTGGTCATTTTTGACATTTTTACAAAATTGTCCCCTAAAGTTTTACTTTTATTCAATTTAGTCCTTAAGCCTAAAACATGCAAATTAGTCATGCTAGCTGAATATTCATATATATTTTCCTCCTCCTCCTCTCCATTTCACATCCTTAATTTATATAATATGCTTATAAGTAACATTATCAATAATTTCACTATTTACTTATATGCATATTCACATTGTCTATTTGAGTCATAATCACTAAATTATTTATATCTTGAGATACAGAACTCCAAATTAAGATCCTTAAATTTTATATAAAACTAGACTCACATATATTCTTATCATAAAATTTTCAGAATTTTTGGTTTATCCAATTAGTACAGTTTATTCATTAAAGTCACCACTGTTCTGCTATCTGACAGTTCTGACCCTTCTTCACTAAAAATTAATTATCTCCTTGTACAGAATTAAAATAATGTTACCATTTATTTCTATTGAAAATAAACTCATTCACAATTATAAGCATATAAATTTAATTCCCTAATTATTTTTCTCAAATTTTTGATGATTTTCCGAAGTCAGAACAGGGGAACCCGAATTCATTCTGAACTTGTCTCACAAAATTTATTATATCTCATGATTTACAAATCCATTGCTTACACCGTTTCTTCTATGAGAAACTAGACTCAATAAGATTTAATTTAATATTTTGTTCATCTTCTGATTCGATTTTTAAAATTTATGGTGATTTTTCAAAGTTAGACTACTGCTGTTGTCTAAAACTGTTTTAGTGTAAAATGTTAATTTTCATTTTGCCCCAAATTTCACAGTTCATACAATTCAGTCCTTATTTCACTTCTAACTTGAAATTTCTATCAATTTAATCCCTAATTCAATCATTTCATTCAACATGAACAATATCTAGAAATCTAATAACTTTCAAAATATCAACTTAACTTCATTAAAACCTTATTCCAAAACTTCTAAAACATCAAAATTAAAAGAAAAGGACTTAATTGACTTACCCATTAAACTTCCAAGCTTCACACCTTAAATTTTCCCTTTTTCTCTTTCTTTTCTCTTTTTCTTTCTTTCCTTCCCCTGCTCTCTGTTTCGTTTGTTTTTCTTCATTTCTATTCTTTTATTATTATTTTATTTCCTTTTAAATGTATATACACACATGTATTTATATTTAAATAATAAATATTATTTATTTATTCATGTGTATATTATTAATACATTTGTATCCATTTATAACCATACATTTGTCATTATTTAATATATTTATCATATAAAATCTTATAATATAATTATTTAATTATTTAATTAATAAATATTTTTATAATTAATAAATATCCATTAATAATTAAATACTTATATAAATACTTATATTACAAATGTATGTATTTTTATCCATACACTTGTATATTTTATTTACTATACATTTGTCTTTATACTAATTTATTTATCATATAAATATCTTATAATATAATTATAATAAATTAATTTAATATCATTTATTACTAAAATATATATTTTATAACTAAAATCTAAGTAAAAATCTTGGATTTTTACTTTTTATGTCATCTCACTTATACTAAATGGCGTAATTGCCATTTTGGTCCTTTTAAATTTTCTTTTAATTTATAATTAAACTTTCACACTTTATTCAATTTAATTCTTTTATCCAATTATTCTTAATTAAGCTAAGTTCACTTAATTAAACTCTAATTAACCACTTAATTAACTTTTTAAATATTTTTATAAATATTTACGGATCCGTTTTTCAGTAACGGAGACTCGAAAATACACTTTTCCGAAAACCGTAAAATTCGGGTTATTACATTATTTATCTTTTAAAATTTCATCCTTGAGTCATCATTTAATTTGGTAAAATTGTAATTTAGTCCCTCATAGTTCTTCACCTATTCAATTTCGCCCTAATCCATCCATTTTCCTTAGTTTCTAGATCATTCCACCCTTAAAATATTTACACTATTGGTCCTTCAACTTTTTTATATTTACACTTTAACCCCTCAAATTTTGAGTATTTACTCTTGTACAACAAAACTTTTCTCACTTTTACAATTTAGTCCTTTCTTGAATTAATATATCATAATATACTTCCCAATATTGACATAACTCAAAATTTCCCTTTTTTTCACTTTATTTCCTTATTTTACTATATCACGGATAATATTTTACTGTAAAATTTTCGGGATATTACATAGAATGTGGGCGAGAGAGTAACATAACTTATTGTTGTCAAGATGTACAAACGAGTAGGATGATTCAAGTTAAAAAGCGACGTAAGCCGAGGCAGAAGTCCCGAAGGAAGGGGAAAGCTAAGGCGTCGAGACGAGATCTAGGCGAATTAATTCAGTGCCATTCAGAAGTTACAACGAAGGCGTTGCAAGAATGGGTGGGGGAGAATGTCACGGGTCGTAGTTCAAAGCCCGTGACCATCGCACCAAATGCATCCGATGAAGGTCTATTGTTTAGATGGGAATCATTTGGCCCACAAGAACTGGCTTGATTCAAGGAACTGTTGGAGAAGCCTGTCAGATTGAAGCCTGGTTGGCCTGATAATGAAGATACAGCAACTTAGGCTAATTTGGTAACTAACCTTAAAAGATGAAGGGAATCATATCTTGTAAAGATTAGATTAGATTTGATATTGCATATCTTGTAAATCCCTAAACTTAAGGGATATGGTTAATCTTGTCCGTTGATGTAAATGTATCTTGACCATCGGTTTTACGGGAGCTCAACTATAAATAGAGAACCTCCCCTCATTTGTATTCACTCCATTCATTGTTTCATTATTCTTTTTGAATAAGATAATAGAGAGCATTTACTCAAACAGTTTACGTACGTCCTTTCTATTATTCTTTTGGTTGCTTCTTTTGGCATAAGTTTGCTTCCGCTATATAAATTGGTGCCTTGGAGGAGTTCTTAAGGGATACTGACTTGAGTAAAGGCTGACTTAGGTGAGTTTGGATGAACGGATTGCCTGAGGCCGTACGGATCGCAAGACAAAAGATCTAGACCCGTGACACTAGAACATTCAAGGCTCGAGCTCGGTTTGACCCTTTTCTAAGTTAATAATGTTTTATATTATATTATTCTTATATATTATGTAATTTATAACAAATAAATGTTATAAAATGATTATATACTAAATTTTAATACATAAAATATATAAAAGAATATTAAATATTAAATTAAAAATAATATAAATATATTTTCTTGAAAAAATGAAAAGTCTGAAATGGTTTTGAATTAATTATTTACTAACATAATTGAAACTCATATTTTAGGTTGTACCAAACTTAAATAAATATAAATTATTTTAATATGATGTTTATTGGCATTAATTTGTTTCTATTAATCTTAAACAATAGGTCGAATGATAATAATATGTTGTTACTACCGTTTCTATTAATTACCAATTACTATTCTAAATTTGTAGCATAAGCATTCATGATATTTGAAAATAAGTTTCGGAATAGAATTATTCATGTGCATAAAAATAATTAAAAATTTAAATATATATATATATATATATATATATATATAATATTCACACACCATTAACATGAATGAATTGTCGAACGTTTCCTTTTGGAAGTTTCATTGAAAATAGAAAAGGTTAAGATAAATGTGATATGTCAAAGACATATATAAATGAGTAAAATGGTAGATTTTTGGGTAAAATGCATAGAAAATTGAGAAGATTGAAAAATATAATTTTTCTCATAGACATTTTGGTAGTATAGATAGGAAATATTAAAAGACAAAATAATTTTCTTTCATCCATTGTTCAGTAAGATTTAAAAATAATAATAGTAAAATATTTGAAAAATACATGATTTTGAATTAATATAATACATGATTTTGAATTAATATAACATCTCTTTTATTTTCTCTTTTCTCGTCTTTTAATTTGAAAAGACTAATTTTGATGCAACAATACGAATCACTTTTCATCTCTCTACTTTTTTAATCAATTAAACACATCTTTAATTTTTCGACATGAAATTCACAAAGAAGCTTATTATTGTTCCATGGTGTGAATATATATATATATATATATATATATATATATAGGTTATATAGGTGATGAGAAGGCAACAGCAGAAATCTTGGACTCAGAAGGGTGGCTAAAAACTGGTGACATATGTTATTTTGATTCTGAAGGATTTCTCTATGTTGTTGATAGGTTGAAGGAATTGATCAAATACAAAGCTTACCAGGTAAATCATCATTTACTTTTACAGCTTAGATTTCTTAAACTCAAAATCGAAGTTAGAAATTAATATAGAGGAGCTCAAGGTTCAATTATATATTTTTATATTAATTTATATCTGTAATTTCAAAAGGACTAAATCATAATTCTAACATTTTAAGAATCAAATTATAATTTTATCATATATTAATTTAAGATTTTATGATTTTTGAGGTTTAAGGTTTAAAATCCAACTCATTATTTTTTTGAAGAAACTCGAGACTAAATTATATATTTTTTCGTTAATTATAATGCAGTATTACCCTTATATATTTGTGGCTTTTGAAAAGAATTAAATTAAAATTTTAATATTTTCAAGAGTTGAAACTATAATTTTATCATCTAAGATTTTATGAATTTTGAGATAAAAAGCAGCAACTTTTGTTTTAGGGGAACCACTGCTTGCCTACCTTCCTCTAACTTGAGTATGAGTGTCTGATACATATTTTTTTTTTTATTCAATTGACTAAAAACCATGAGACGTGACAAAGAAATTGGTTGGCAATGTTGGTCTTTAAACCTTTGTGGACAACACAATCAATGTATTTTATGGAATATCAAAATGCAGGTCCCTCCAGCTGAATTGGAACATTTACTTCATTCCCATCCAGAAATCGTTGATGCTGCGTTGGTTCCGTATGTACTTCTTATATATATATATATATATATATATATATATATATATATATTATCATGTGTTCTTTAACTCAGTATCATAAATCTTATATCGATTGATCAGGTACCCGGATGAAGAAGCAGGGCAGATTCCCATGGCATATGTAGTCAAGAACCCTGGAAGTAACATTACAGAGGCAAAAATCATGGATTTCATTGCAGAACAGGCACGTTTCTAAAACAACACCACAAATAATATATTGCCTTTTTTTAAGGCAAAACTGTGAGCGAGAGCCCCTTTTTTGACATTTGCAGGTTGCACCGTACAAGAAAATCCGACGAGTTGCTTTTATAACTTCAATAACAAGAACTCCGGCAGGGAAGATATTAAGGAGGAAACTCATTAATCACTCTCTATCTCATGGTTTATCTAAACTATAGCGGCGAATATTGACAATCGACTTTGAAGCCTACTTAATTATGCAACAACTAGAATTATTTAAATCCCATATAAAGGCTAAGAAAATGATAGAGCTAAATGTTCAAATTTCATTATATCATGAATTCAAAATTTAACGTGAATTATTTTATTAATATCATATAAAACTGTAAAAAAGTAAAAATAAAAAGAAATAAAAAAACTAAATCACTCTAACAATAACCAATTTACTTTGTGTATAAAAAAATTTAATAATTTTTAACAATATCATTTACTCATAACATTAACTGAACGACGTAATATAAGTATAGATATATACCTTTATAGCTTATATTATCAATGAGAACTATATATGTAAGTTCTGCACTAATAAAAATAAAAAATATTTCTAAAACCACAATTTATTAATTTGTGCAATAAATATAAGAAAACAAAATACAAAAATAATAATATTAGGAAAATATTTAGTAGACTGTCAAAAATTTTAAACTCAATATATCAAAGATTGATACATACAAATATAGCAAAATATTAAATAATAATTACTTAGAAGAAAAATAAATAACTATTTTGAAATTACTTATGAAATAAAAAATTAATGCACAAAATTATTTAAATTTTACGTGAAGAAATTAAAATCTTTCAAAATTGAAAATAGAGCAAATGCTCGTTCTAATATATTAAAATTTTATAAAATCTAATTAAGAAAAAGATTTGTTATGGGCGGGGAAAAACAGCATCCCCATAATAAATTGACCCACATGACATAGAAAAACTATAAATCGTGGCCAATCCTTAAAAATACTTTATGGAAAAAATCATGAACCGCGGCTTACACAAAAAAGAAAGTAGCTATATTCTTCCCATTTCAGATATTAATTACAAAATATAATCAAAATTAATATCATGAATAAAATAAATTCTACCAATTATCTTCAATATGTATATAACTTGAAATATGGAAAACATAAGGTCGGGGCAAGATCGAACACCCATTACCCAATCTATCATAAATTTTTACAGAATACTACGTGAAATCTACAGATTTTTAATATCCTTCAATTACAACATACTAAACTCGTCTGTAAATCGACCACCATATGAATCAAGGATTTCTTAGAAATTTTCTAGGATTAACCTTCTTGAATTCTTATTCTAAGTATCTTGTATGATACTTCCAATATTTATTCAAGACAAAAATAAAAATAAAAATTCATATATAAAATTACAAATTACACCACAAATCTAATATAAATTTGAGACTACATTTATTAATAGATAAAGACTTGAACCACTGACTTCTACATAATTTACTTCCTAATTTTCATTAAAACATGGAATATTCATCGCCATGCCAGCATATCAGATACCGACCCTCAGAACAATTATAATATATCCTATAAATAATAACGTTAAGAACAAAGAAGATTTACATAATAAAAATCAATACTTCAATTCACAAAGAATTCTACACATTGAAGCAAAGATCACAATTTTAATTATATATATTTAAATCAATTCAAAATTCAAAAGTATATGTATTTTGAATATTCAGGCTCCATTTAATGTATGCTTTTTCCTTGAGAAAGAAAATTTTTCAGGAATCAAAGAGACAATTCTGCACGGAGAAACTCAGTGCATAGTTTTCACCCATTTCGCAGTAGAATCACCACCCACCCCATATGCCATATCATTTGTTCAACGTCATCATCATCATCATCCCGACAACAAGCTTCGTAGTTATGAAAATTTGGTCTATAGCATTAGGCCGGGCACCACTCATCAGTTCTGCTTTTTAACAGTTCCCATGTTAGAAAAGTAACAGCTAACACTACTAACTCCAACTTGCGTTCTAATTGTCAGTTAATTCCTTCAAATCATTATTAGCTCATATATCTTAACAGCAAACCCAGACAGCCATCCATCATGATTATTTCATATAAAGAACCATACCTCTCAATTTGATGAGCCTTCAGCGTCGACTTGGTTTGGTTCAATCACATCCGCTTGTATCATACAATTGTTTCATTATTACAGTTCAAGATTGTAAAAGCTGTAAGAATTCATTCATGAGGAGAAAAGGATAAATGAAAAGACAAAGTAAGAGATGATACGCTTTATCCATCTTCAATGTCAACTTGGTTTGGTTCAATCACATCCGCTTGTACCGTATATTTCACTTTTACAGTTCATGATGGTTAAAGCTGTAAGAATTCATTCATGAGGAGAAAAAGGATAAAGGAAAAGAACAAGGTAAGACATGATACACTTTAACCGTCTGCAGAGTTCAAATTGGTTCGATTCACTCACTTCCACTTGCATTATATAATCGTTCCATTTTATGCAGTTCAAGATGGTTAAAGCTGTAAGATCCATTCATGAGGACAAAGGAATAAAGGAAAAGGAAAAAGAAAAAGAAAAGAAAGAGTAAGAGATGATACGCTTATAAGAGTTCCTTTTATCTTATATTTCTCCATCAGTAACATCTGCATATGTTAAATCAGAAACATCTGTGCATCATATCCAGCCAATTACTCCATAACATCAATTCTTTTGGTCATAATTATACTAACAGTTCGATCAAAAGATAATAAGGCAAGACCAGCAATGCATAAAGCATCTTACTTGCACAATAAAGGATAACATAAATATGTGTAAGCTGCAAACCTTCCCGCAATGCTGCAACAATTGCAACAGACAAGAAAACAAAACCAGCATCTCATAAATGATTTAATTCATTTCCAAAGCACTCAACTTACTGCTTATGAGCAGGAAAGACCAATGCTGTTCGCTTCCAAGCATCAGTAGACTCTTGCAAGCAATGTGAAAAATTGAAGGAAACAATGTGAGCAATAATATAAGTATGACAATAAGGAAATTTTAAACATGGCTAAAGATATATACACAAGTATCTGATACAATATACTAAGAAAAGGTAAAGTCAATAACCTTCACCTTCATATTCAATCGGTGCTAAGGACCATTACAATTCATCACAAAATCATCCTAATAAGTGAATTGAGGAAGGCTGTAACTAATCACCTCGAAAAATTAATCTCTGCAAGCAAGTCATCTATGTGCCTGCCAATCAATGATATAAGTTTCTTGCAATACTTTGCCACCAAAACATGCAATTGCTGCAACTAACCTCTTGTTAATCATTGAACCAAGATACAAGCAGAACGAAAAATAGCATAGTGGCTCTATGAGCCAATCCGCTAGCCCCACAACAGTATAAAAGGGATTTTTTTCCCCACCGCAGCTGCATCACATTCAGATCATGGTTCCTTGTATATGTCTCTAAATCAACACAAAAAATAAGATACAACTATCACTGCAAACCGATTCAAACTTTAGGGCGGAAAGTTGGCAAGAATTCTTTAGATTTTGGTAGAGGAAGCTCACGGAACCAATCATGTTTAAGAGCATCATCAGCTGTTATTCTCTGCATAAATAAGAACCTTCAATTAGTTGGGACCAATATATATAAGCTTAAGGTTAACAACTTGGAATGTTAAAAACTCATATAATTACTTTATCAGGATCGTATGTAAGAAGCCTGTTTAATAAATCAAATCCAGTATCAGAAAGAACAGCAGATCCTGTGAAAGATGCCACAGGAAACTTTTTACGCAACAAATTATACCTGCAAAAAGAAAACAAAATCAACTGTTCATTGAACTGAATAAATACTGAACATATAGACACCATAATATAAATATATAATAACAAATAATAACATAGAAGTGACCAAACAAAATCAACTGTTCATTGAACTGAATAAATACTGAACATATAGACACCATAATATATAATAACAAATAATAACATAGAAGTGACCAATAGGGCACCTACCGTTGCTTAGAATAATTTGCCTTAGACCCAGGTAATTCAGAAAAGCCGGCCCAAATGTTCTCATTTGGAGTACCAAGAGTATCAAAGATCTACAGCCACCAACCATAACAACCAAACATCAGAAAACAATTAAATAATATGATAAAAGAAATCCGAAAGTTCAAATAGGAACAACAATTACCTTGCGAAGCTGATCAATTTCACTTGTCCCTTTGAATAAGGGTTGCTTAGCTAACATCTCCGCCATTATACAGCCTACAGACCACATGTCAACTGCTGTTGAATACGTCTTTGCTCCAACTAAAAGTTCAGGTGCTCTGAAATGAACATAAAAAAAGGTGATCAAATTAAAAGCTCATAAAATTTCATATGAATGTAGAAAAGAACACATAGACTACTTACCTATACCACTGTGTAACCACTTTAGTTGTATATGGCTTTTGAGGGCTTCCATACTGGCGCGCCATACCAAAATCACATATTTTCAGCTCCCCTTGGTTGCTCAAGAGAAGATTGGATGTTTTCAAATCCCTATGGAGCACCCAATTATCATGAAGATATTTAACACCCTCCAATAGTTGTAGCATCAAACATTTAACATCACTTGTACTAAAGGGCCATTTCATGGACTCCATTAGAGTCTTCAAGTCATGTTCCATATACTCCATAACCATGTAAACATTGTCATGGTCATCTACAACAACTTCTTTAACTTTCACAATTGAAGGGTGGTTAAATGAAGCAAGAATGTTAATTTCCCTAAGTGATGTCAAAGGGAAACCGAATTCTTCTAATTCTCTTCTGTCTAGAATCTTTACCTTCTTCAAGGCCACGATTTCACCCGTCTTCTTATCCCTAGCTCTAAAAACAACACCATATGTACCTTCACTTATTTTGTTCAATCTTTCATATTCATACACACTTCTGCAACCCAAAAGCATGTTCATACCTCCTCCTAACTCTTCAACATCTGAATCTGACTGATCATCAGAAGCATCTTCATCAAATGTTCCATCAATGTCCATCACACCATCCGATTCCAACTTGCATTCCATATCTTCATCCTTCCAAGCAGACAATATACTGCTACTTCTTTCGCTGGACAGCACCCCATCTCCTTCCAAATCGTCTCTTTCAAACTCTCCACTCTCTAGACTCGAACTCCTCCTAATCTTTTCCTTGCTTCGAGAATCATCTTCATCATCACTATCAGAGGCCCAACGAGATGTGAATATGTTAGGCCCTAGACGTTTCTCTTTTCCCGTCATATCTTGTTCTTGTTCAACACCCTCACATTGCTGGCCAACAAGCGTAGATAAAACAAAACTAAAATCAGACACCGTAGACTTGAGTGGCGAATTCTCCACTAGATTCGAAAACAGCGGGGCCCTAACTGCATCTAGGGCTCCATTCCTAGACGAAATTCTCACTTCCTTCTCTTCAACGTTCAATACAATCGGGGAAAACTTCCTCTTTTTCTGTGCGGGCTGCTGAACCCCGTCATCCAACATCGGGGCTAAATCACTCTTGACTCTCATAACATCCTCTAACCTACATCGCCTAGGACCCAAATTGAACCCATCATTACGCCTGGTAGATGGGTAATCGTAACCATTCTTATCTGCCCAATTCAAATTCCCAACATCAGTTCTCCTAGGAACATCAACTCGCCCTGCCGCCATATCAATCAAGAACCACAAGTCCTCTTCTCAATAAAATTTTACTAGATCTCAAAAGATATATACCAAACAAAACCAGCAATCAAAGATACCGCCAAAAAATTACAAACCCTAATAAACGAAAAATCTCACAAATTCAACACAAACAAATATCAAAACAAACTATTACGCCGCAGAATTACAGATACGGCATTTAATCAGAGTAAAAAAAAAACCTAGAAATTGAAATTTTTGTGCTTCTCTGGGCGGATCTAACGTGACCTCAATAAAAAATCAAAGGCAAACGAAGATCTTACCAAAAGGGATGTGAGAGAGAGAGAGATTAAAACGAAACACAAAATAAAAAATTGAGATTTGAAATCGCTAGAAACCCTTGTTGAATCAAACGCGTTGATTGAGCCAATCTATCTCTAGCCGCCTCTTACCTTTGCCTTCGTTGCGAAGGGATCCTATTTATAGAAAAGCGCGTTAGGTAAAGGATTATTTTTATTCAAAGTCGGTGTTTATTCTGTTAATGGGTTATTGCTCGGCCTAGGCTTTTAACGGTTCAATTCAACTTCCCCAATTTGTTCATAAAGGGATATTTGGGCCTTTCCTTAAAAAATTCGAATTTACCATATTCACCCTCTCAACAAATTTTGGAGCAATTTATTCTTTGTAGGTTTTTAAAGTAAGTAACCAAAGATAATTAGTCACAGTGTTAATATCTTGACGTGAATTTTACATAATTTTAATTCGTATATATAATAACAATTTTAGCTTTCGATGTTTATATATTATGTGTGAATGATTACATAATGTGTAAATATTATGGTAAATTTGTTAAATCAATATTAAATTGATAAAATATGTAAATTTGAGTGCTAAATTTATTATTATACCAATAAAATATGTACAATTGATGAAAAATATTATTCTGATTAATTGTCCTTAATTGATATTTTGAAATGGATAGAACTTAAATTGCACTAATCTTTTAGTAAAACCAATTTACTTAATTGAGAAGTACCAAAGAACTCTTTTTACCTCTAAACTCAAATTTTGACATCTTCATCGCTCCTAAAAATTTCAAGATAAATGAGGTCAAATACTATTATATAAAGTTCATTTTAATCCTTCAATTAAAATTTATTTCAGATTAGTCCTTATATGTTAAAATTTATTCAAATGATATTAATTTTATTAATTTAAATAAAATATATTATGCCCAATCAATTTATCCATCAATCAATCCATCTTAGCCAATTTGGGCCTTAAAAGCTCAACCTAAATTTTAGATTATGAACTCAATCTTTTTGTCCGTAAAAGTATTTCGGCTAGCCTCTGTGAGGAGCCCAACTCTAATGTGCAGAAGCACAACATTGAGAAATATAAAGAAAGTTATTTCAGCTTTTCAAATAAGTGGTCAAACCCTGTTATATCATTGGTTTATCAGTTTCATCAATCGAAATGAACTTTTTAAAATTGGATTCGTGATCCAACTGATCAAACTATCGATTGATGAATTTCAGCAGCTCCATTAAAAATTCATAACATTAAGATAGATTCTAAAATTGTAGCCTTGATTGCTGTAGTGAATACCTCTATTGTTGTTGTGGTATATTTTTTTTAGGCTTAATACATAATTTAGTACCTCATTTTGACACGTTTTCTAATGTGGTATCTATATTTTTTTTTCTTTCAAATTTTGGTATTTGTATTTGGTAAAAGTTATCTATTTTAGTATCCAAAGGTAACAGTGTTAATTTTTAGTGTTTCATTTGAATATTATAATTTACTTTGATGAAAATTTATGATTAGCTAATAATATTAGCAATTAAATTTCATCAAAACAACTCTAAAAGCCAAATTAAATAGCATCTATTAGATTGTATTTGACAAATTAAACAAATTCAAAATTAACACTAAGTTTATTTCATTAACAAGATCATGGAAATTTCTAATCTAATAATATTAGCAATTAACTTTTATCAAATCAGCCCTAAACCCGAATTAAACACTAAAAAGCTAACACAATTATCTTTAGGTGTCAAAATATATAACTTTTGTCCAATTCAAATACTAATTTAGATAAAAAAATATACAAGTACTACATTAAGAAAAACGTCAAATTTGAATACCAAATATTATATTAAACTTTTAAATAAGGGTGGTTAGTGCATCATATTTCAGATTGGAATTTCTAGTTTCGGCTCTTAGATATTAACATTTCCTACTGATAAGGTATTCTCCTTTAGCTTTCTCCATCCTTTTGATCATTTTCTTTTTCCAATCTCATGTGTGTTATAAGGTTGATATATTCGACAGTTGTTTTTTCTAATTGTATTTAATCACTGAATTTTATGAATTTCTCGATATAGTCGAACTAAAATTATTGTTATCGGAACTTGAGTAGTAGATCTAGTGACTAAAGTGAGTAGGGTTAGCTTTGTAAAGTTGAATCTTGGGCCATGCTACATGCAGTGAACTCAATCTAATCAAACCTATGTATGAGTTTCTTTCATTACTATCTTGTTGAAGGAAGTAGGCTCTTTTAGAAGAAGTCTCTGAAATGTCATTCGTCATGTAGTTGGTTAAACCCCCAACAATGGTTAGTATTGTCTCCAATGAAGTTTTGTCTTCGCAGTGGGGTAGCACCTTGATTAATAGAGATACAACTTGTAAGGCTCATAATGTAAATGTAAAAAATAGTGCATAATATCAATTATGTAAATCACCTATGTGGAAAGATTCCAACCCAAGAGATATAAGGTAGATACTTGTAAGCATAGTACCACTTAAATTTAAGAGTTCGGTCAATCGCTCGATAGAAAACATTTTAAAAACTTTTTCCAAATGAAATTGTGTCCTTTAACGAATATATAAGTTGATTTGTATGTAAAATATTCAATAATTTATAACTTTATATCAGTAATAAAATTCTTAACGCTTTAATTAGAAATTTTAATCTCTGCTTTATTAATTGGATCGCATGGTAAAATTTTCCATTGAGTATGTTTATCTAGAAAATGAGAATGGGATTATTTCACTTGATTTTTTTTTTTTTCAAAATTATTTCTTACAGTTAGGCCTCTTGGTCTGTCCATTAACATAGACAGCATTCCAACTTAAACAGATCACCTTTGGCCCAAAATTTTAACATAGTCTAGTTTACACAATAACTTGACAACAACAAATAAATAAATACCATATTTCATTATATGATTGGTTTTGAATTTTAAATATATATTTTGAATTCAATTTTCAACGAATAAGTTTTATTTATTTTAATTATTTTTAATTTTTTATTGATTAGAAAACAGAAAAAAAGAAAAGATCTCAAATTTAATCTATTTGTAAAAATTATATTCAAAACCTAAACCTAATACATGTGACATTTATTTATTCATTGACTGAAAATTTAGGAGCCAATTGTGACATTATAATTTTAAAATAATTATAATTTAATAAAAATTGTGATAGTTATACATTTAAAAATAATTATGATTTAATTTATAATTATTATTTAAAAATTTGATGTAAACAAAATTTTGCTAATTTAAAAATAAAATTATTACTTGAATAAAACTAAGCATAAAATTTAAGAAAAATGTTGTGATATTATAATTATAATTTATAATTATTGGTTAAAGAAATTATAATTTGAATTTGAAATTATTATAAAATGACATTTTTTTAATTTACAGTAATTTTTATTCATGTAAAATAGTGTTATTAATTGAATAGAACTCAAGTATCTTAGTTATCACTTAATTAGTATTAGAGTTATTTACTGATTAAAATTTATTACCGATTAAAATTTAACTTTAGCTTTATAAATAGCATTCAAGAATTAAGTATATTCAATAAAGTAGCATCTAAAAAATTTACCGATAAAAAATAGAGATTATTAACAATAATAACTTTGACTTATATAAAAAGATCAGACATTAAAGTAATTATTTTTCAAGAGGTAATATTGAATATGTTCAAACATCAATGGCATCAGAGAGAAATAGAATATTATTTTGATTAATAAAGATGTAATACAATATTATGATATTATATATATTTTTAAGTTGTTTATATTTTACGGAGCAACCAATCTTTAAGTCCATTTATTTATTATTTAATTGGTGCATGTGAAAAGATTTCGTGAATTTATTTTGAAAAGAAATTTAAATTTCAACAAGTATTTTTAATCATTATTCTTAAATATAATTATTAACTTAGTGTAAATATATTTTATAGTTAATTTTTATATAGTTTCAATTTTATATATTATTTTAATAGTTTTATGTATCAATTTAATTTTTATTTTTATTTTTAAAATAATATTTTACTCTTTCATTTGCTATTTCAAAACTAAATCAACTTTAGTATAATTTGAATTAATCATTATTTAATTACCACAAATATGTATTTGAAATTATAAAATATATTATTTAATAAATAAAAATTATATAAAATCATGTGCAATACATATAAGTAAAAGCATAGTATAGGTTTTTGTACTAAGAGTCATATTAGTAAAAGCATAGTATAGGTTTTTGTACTAAGGGTCATATTGCATTTTGCTTGTTTTAGTTAAAACGAGTAAAATAGTCATTATACTTTAGATCAATGAGCAAATTGATTATTTCTATTAAAAATTTCATCCATTTTTACTATTAAAAATCAATGTGGCTAATAAAACAACTAGATAGGTGTACCTTATGCTAATGTATAATGACCAATTTTTAATAGTAAAAATATATGAAATTTTTAATCGGATGATCAGTTTGCCCTTTTATATAACTTATAGGGACTAATTTACCCATTTCCTAAGTAGAAGGGACCTCCATGGTACTTTTACACATTATATTAGAAGCTAATTTTATTAAAGATAAGATTTAAATTTCACTAATTAATAATATTAACAATATATTATAGATTTTTAATTTAAATTTTCAAAATATTAAATATAAATTGAATTTCAAATGTTGTTATAAGTGTCTCAGATAAATATATAACAATCACCTTTTGTAACATTTAAATATTTGACAAAACAAATGGAGTTGCAAAAATAAAGATTGATGATAAAAATACCATAAATATTGTAAGAGCCGGATTACATTTTGACTCCTCTATTAAAAATAGGTAAATTAATCTCTCTATTAAATTAAATAATAAATTAGTAATTCTATTAAAAATATCATTTAATTATATTATTCAAAACTAATCAGCATATATTACCATAAAATAAATGAGATACACTAAATATTACTATATTATTATTTTATTAACTATGACAATTTTTAGATATTTTTATAAAATTTAAATATTTAATCAAAATTTTGAATTAATTAAATCGATAAATCAATATTTTGAAGGATTCCACTATTTATCTAGTTTAAAAATATTGTTATAAATTCATTAGATGAGAAGAGATAAGAAATGGATGTATGATATAACAAATATCCAAATAAACTGCACATCCCAAGGTAGAGGGCACACATTTCCAAAACTTATTCTTATCCTATGCTCTGTCCATCTTTCTAATCAAATAGGAATAGGTGGTGGCGTCAGAGTTTACGCAGGAAAAGCCATGCATCTCTCTAAAAATGGCAAACATACAAAGTAACGCTTTCATTTGATGATGATGATGATGATTGCCTGCCTAATCGGTGGTGGTTCCAACACTCCAATAGTGGCGGACACGCCTCAAACACCAATCCAGTATTTTGGAATTATTAACTCTTTTAATTTGCTTGCTGACTCGGTTAGTTTCATCTCAATCAGCAAATGACTTTTAGACGATAACGCCCATCGTTGCTATCCCTGCTCAGGTGTGAAGTTGGAATATTGTTGAGCTCAAATTTAATTTAAAATTTAAATTTTAATATTCTGTTTGAGTTTAATTAAATTTTATTTTTAAATTCAAGTTGGATTAAATTTATTTATTTACTATTATACTTGAATTTTAAATTGATTCAATAATCAAGTTTAAGGTTAATAATCGGGATAGTGTAGTACAGGTAAAGTCAAAAATTTATTTGGAAGGGAATAGAATTAAGTTGTATATTTTACATCAATAAAAATAAAATTTCACTATTTTAATAATTTATATCTTTATAACTTTTAAATAGTTAAATAAAATTTTACCATTTTCAAAGAATTACAGAGTAATCTTATTATATACTAATTTATTATAAATGAATAAAATATTAAAATTTTAATTTAAGAGGCGAGCCCTTACCAACCTTTGGCTTCACCCTTAAACATTAGGGGTGACAAGACTTGACCGCTTTAAATTGAAATTTTTACTTTTAATATTTTTACAATTTATAAAATTTTAAATTAATATATAATAAAATTATATTTAATTCTTATAAAATTATAAAATTTAATTTAATTTTTAAAATTATAAAAATATAAACTATTAAAATAATAAAATTATGTTTTCATTTGAGTACGGTGAAATTGTAATTTTGAGTTTTTTTCTATATAATATCGTGTTGATTTGAGTATTGTGTGTTTATATCAAACTTTTGTCTACTTTTCATTTAATTAAATTTCTAAATTTGCTTATAATTTTAACTTTTCTAATGTTATAGAAAATAATAAAATATAAACTCGGTTAATTAACTCAAGTAAAATAAATCATTTCAAAACGATAAAGCTGAGATGAACCTCTAAAAAACCGATAACGCTCAGTGTAGCTATCCACTTCCTCTTTACCCTCTCGTCTTCAATATTTATGCACATATATGGGACCCTAGGGAAGGACTTGACATCTTAAAAATAGAAAAATTCTTCTTCTTTTTTTTTTTAATCTTTTAAATTTTATAATATTTTAATTTAGTAAATATCTCCTTAAAAATAATAAACTTTAGTCTTTAAAAATTTATAATGTCATAAATTATTAAACCAATGATATTTTATTTTATTATAAAATATACAATTTAATTTTAATTTTATAGAGACGATGTTGATAAAAATATGTAATAAATTTATTAAAATAAAAGTTAAATAAGATTTAGGTTGAAATAGTAAAGATGAGATAGTGAAGATTATAATATCTTGGATTTAAATTTTATGATTCTCATTATATGTATCTATTTTTTAGATTTATTAGAATATAAAAATATAAATACTCTCAAAATAATATTTGTTAATTTGTAAAGAGTTAAATTTTTATTTAAAATTCATATTTTTACTCGATAATAACATATTTTTATTTAAAAAAATTCATGACAGTATGAGGCTGTACTTTTCTGACAAATTTATCAAAATATATTTTTAAATATAACAAATTTATATTTCTAACTAAAATCTAATAAAAATAACCTCATATTTAATATTGAAAGAAGTTATTATAAAATAGATGTGGATAATATAATTATTACCTCCTAAATCTAGCAATTAGGTTCATTTTAGTGTTTTTATTATTTCGGTTCACTTTTATTTTTGAATTTGATAATTACATCTATTTTGATCCTAGACTTCGATTTTGTCAATATTTTATGATCTGACCAATTTTATTGAAACAGGAGTAGATCAGATGAATTAAAAATTAATTGATATAACGCCCGAACAAATGGGCTAAATCAATTGACTTGAAATTGATAAAAGTCTAAGAAAAATAAAAAGTGATAGTTGAAACGATTTAATGATTTTTTTTACTTTTTAAAGTTTTATGAGTTTTAATTAATTATTGAATTATTATTACTCGACGATAGAACTGCTTGAATTGAGAACTAGTGATCTAACTAATTTAACCACTAATCTAATTATTAAAATAATAAATGTACCATTTTAAGATTGTATTACATAATCACTTAAAAATTTATATAATTATTTTTTAATTTTGAAGTGATTATCTAACATAGTATTATAGAAGCACATCATCAAATTTTTATATTTTTAAATTTCAAAAATTAAAATAAATTTAATTATTAAGTTGAAGTTTCAAAATGAATAAAAAGAACAAATGTCAAAATCAATGTAGTTGATAAGTTGAGGTGAAAATTTATGTTATGCTAAAGACTTCGGGGTGTGAGCAAATTTTTTTCCTTTCAAAATCAAATTTAAATGTTAAAATCTGAAATAAAATCGAGTTTTAAGACAAAATAAAGACTGAAAAAGCTACCAGCCTTTGCCAATTGCCATCCCTATATATAGTCCACCATTTTTACACGTTACAAGCACTCATTCAAGCATCCATTTTCAAAATTAAGGGTTTTTAGTAACCAAATATGATTGGCCTTGGGAGTTACGGTTACACTGCACCATCTTCCAAAAAAATCAACGCCTACGATGTTCCTCAAGGCGTCGATATTCGTGGTCGATTCGATGAAGAATTCGCTAAGATTTTAACCAAGGATGCCTTACAATTCGTCGCTGATTTGCAGAGAGAGTTCAGGAACCATATTAAGTACGCGATGGAATGTCGCAAAGAGGCGAAAAGACGATACAATGAAGGGGCGTTGCCTGGTTTCGATCCTGCAACGAGGTATATTAGAGAAGGGAAATGGACTTGTGCGCCGGTTCCGCCTGCGGTGGCTGATCGGAGGGTCGAAATTACAGGGCCGGTGGAGAGGAAGATGATCATCAACGCTCTTAACTCGGGAGCTAAAGTGTTTATGGTGAGTGATGTTTGTTAGTTATATGTCACTTTTGAATTCGTCTTCCATTTGTTTGATAAATTGCGCAGCTTGGGATTTTCTTTTCTTTGGCATTCTGATAAATATAACTCAAAAGTTTTGATGATCGGTGAGTTAGGCCATCAGCTAAGGCGACCTCTTTAAAATGGTAAATTTTATATTTGGCCCTTTAAGGTTTATAAAATTATAAGTTAATACAAGTTAAAATTGGATTTTAACCTCATAAAATGATCATTTTTTATTTTAGAAATCATAAAGCTAAGTTAATAAAAAGCTAAAATTACATTTTAGCTCTGTATAAAAATATAGAAAAAATTTGTTTCACCCCTGCCCTCAACTTTCTAAAAGATCGAATTTAATTATTTTTAAAAGAGTTAAATTGTTGTTTTCAATGGAATTATTAACTAAAACATTTACTTTTTATATATAACAGCTCATATGGAATTTATGGAATTATTAAATAAAACACATATGATAATTTACGTATATTTTATTTTAATTTCTTTTGAAATTAAAATTTTTGTTGGAATATTTTATAAGCTTTAAATTATTTGTTGACGGGTTTATAAGATAAAAAGTATAAAGTCAACATGAAATATACATGAAATGATATACTAATATTGTTAAAATTTAATATTTTAATTAATCCTTTGTTAAAAAAGTAATTTGATTTATTTTGAAAAGTTAACAGGTAAATTTAACTTTTAAAAGGATCAAATTGATAAAGTTATAAATATTAAAAACTAAATTTATTATTATATCTTTTCCTTTCACAGGCTGATTTTGAGGATGCACTGTCACCAAGTTGGGAAAATCTTATGAGAGGTCAAATAAACTTAAAGGACGCAGTGGAAGGAACAATAACGTTCAACGACAAAGCAAGGAACAGGGTTTACAAGCTGAATAATGAAATAGCAAGGCTATTTGTTCGGCCACGAGGTTGGCACTTACCGGAGGCTCATATTTTCATCGACGGGGAGCCTGCAACTGGTTGTCTAGTGGATTTTGGCCTTTATTTTTACCACAATTATGCCAATTTCCGCAACACTCAAGGTCAAGGCTTTGGACCCTTCTTTTATCTTCCTAAGATGGAGAATTCAAGGTAATTAATCTGTCTCAAATTTTCAAATTTATTAGTCATTTAATATTAAAAAATATTTAACTTTAGCGTTTTATTCATTGACAACGGGTTAACCTTATACTTGAGTGGTAGGGATTGTGATTTATGATTAATTTAGTAACGCTTCTCAAGTTTTTGAGAAAAAAAAATATTTTTGGAAAGAACTTAAAATTTAAAAGTGATTTTAGGCTATTTTTTAGTTTGAGAGAAACACTTTTTCTCTTAAAATAGTTTGTTTAGAAATATTTTGTCTCAAAAGTATTTTTGTCCTCAAAGTATTTCTTAGAAGTAATACTAAATACACTTTTAATGTGGTGTGTGGTGTATTAAGTTAATTAAAATTTAAGAATTTATTTGAGATTTTTTCAAAAAATTGAAGATCTAATTAAAATTTTAATTTTTTATTAATAGAATTAAAAATAGAAAAAATTAACTGAAATTTTTAAAGATATTAAAAGTCATAATGAAATTTTTAGAAAAATTTAGGGTTAAATTAAAAATTTTAAATAAAAATTTCAAAAATTTTAGGGAGACAAAAAGCCTTAGCCTCCATTACGGTCCCCATTAGTGTGGCGAAATACTAGATTAAATTTATAAAATTAAAAAACTTATAACGAAAGAATTTGAAAATTAGTTATAAATGTAAAAAAGTATCTTAATAAAATATTAGATTATGACATACTCAATATATTGGTAAAATACAATTATTAAGAATTTCTAGGTTTTATGTAAAAGATAAAAATATTCTTGAGTTAAGATTTATTGTTTTGTTAAAATAAGAATATTTTAATAATTTAACAACTGATTTGGGATTTGATATTTTATATAAAAGAATAAAAATATCCTTGAGTTAACATTTATTGTTTTGTTAAAATAAAGGCATTTTAATAATTTAATAACTCAATTGAGACCTGATTATAAATGATTCCAATTTAATTAAAATCTTTATATAAAGTATAGATATAAATATAGGGATGAGTTATTTTACTTAAATTTATCTTAATTTAACCTTAAAATTTTTAATAGAGAGATATCGACTCAACCCACCTTCGGAAAAAAACACTCCTATAAGGTTAGTAAAAAAATTGTGATGGTTATAACATAGCATTTTAGGGTCATAAAATCTAGAGTTGACATTCAACAAAGTGATGAAAATTATGTTACATGAATTTGCAGGGAAGCAAAGATATGGAATAGTGTGTTTGATAAGGCAGAAAAGATGGCAGGCATAGAGAAAGGAAGCATAAGAGCAACAGTTCTAATCGAAACACTACCAGCAGTCTTCCAAATGGATGAAATCCTTTATGAGCTCAGGGATCACTCTGTTGGTCTCAACTGTGGCCGATGGGATTATATTTTCAGCTACGTTAAGACCTTCCAAGGTCACCCGGACCGGTTGTTGCCGGATCGGGGTCAAGTTGGTATGACCCAACACTTCATGAGGAGTTACTCCGATCTCCTCATCCGAACCTGTCATCGACGCGGCGTCCATGCCATGGGCGGAATGGTATGTATGAATATAATTATGACATTTTAATTCATGTAATACATAAATATAGAGGCATTCATGGATTAGATCGAATCAGATTTGAATTAAACTAATATATTTGTATCAACATCATACATAATTCTCCAAATTAAAAAATTATTAAAAATCTAAAGGAAACTAAAAATCTTAGTCAATCGGTTTGTACCAATTCCCGCTCTAACTGATTCAAAACCCTTTTCTGAATCAATACCTGATCAATTTCTAATTTAACTAGTTTGACCGGCTAATCTGATCTGGTTGAATCATCCTTGCCTATTACATGCAGCATTTTAAATTCAATTTTGTGTTTTTAATGTGTTGATGAAGGTTTCAATTGTCTTAAACAGGCAGCACAAATTCCCATTAGAGATGATCCAGCAGCAAATGAAGCAGCCTTTGAACTTGTAAGAAAAGATAAACAAAGAGAAGTTAAAGCAGGGCATGATGGAACATGGGCAGCTCATCCAGGTCTCATCAAAACATGCATGGAAGTTTTCACCAACACCATGGGGAGCTCTCCGAACCAAATCGAAACTGTCAAGCGCGACGACGCTTCCAACTTAACTGAAGACGATTTATTACAAAGGCCTCGAGGTGTTCGTACGATGGAAGGCCTTCGTTTGAACACTCGTGTCGGGATCCAATACTTAGCAGCTTGGTTAACCGGTTCGGGTTCGGTCCCGCTTTATAACCTAATGGAAGATGCTGCGACAGCCGAGATCAGTAGGGTTCAAATCTGGCAGTGGTTGAAATATAGTGTTGAATTAGACGGTGATGGACTTGGGGTTCGAGTGAACCATGTGTTCGGGCGAGTGGTTGAAGAGGAAATGGCTCGGATCGAACGTGAGGTCGGAAAAGAGAAGTTTAAGAAAGGAATGTATAAAGAAGCATGCAAGATTTTTACTCGCCAATGCACTACTTCAACTTTGGATGAGTTTTTGACACTTGATGCTTATAATTACATTGTCATTCATCATCCAAAGGATGTTTCTTCTAAGCTTTGATGAAGCTTCCATGAAATCTTAGAACTATGGGGTTTGAGTGAAAAAAAAAAATAGTGCCATTGCTAAATAAGCAAATAATCATAATCGTCATTTTCACTGTGGGTTTTTAAGGGAAATGGTTCAATAAGGTATTGTAGATGATGTTTTATTTCAGTGTTGGTTTTTAATGTATTATTCGAAAGTTTTCATTCAAGTCACTAGGTTTATAAAATTGTTGTCGTTTGGCTTTTTTATGTTCCTTTTTTTCCCTTCTATTCTGCAGTTTAGTTTTTTTCCTGAAACAACTTTGAACATCACAAAATTATGAATCAAAATTCAAATAACTTTCTTCTCATTTCTTTGACATTAACCTTCATACCACATTTGATTTAAAGTATGTTCTTCTACTTATCGATGGGTATTGATCCGCCGTACCAATGATTGAATTATTACTTGAAACTCACTAGTCGGAAATAAAAAGAAAAGAAAACTTAACAACCTAATGACTTAATTAAAACTTTGAATAGTTTACTGACTTAACTGAAAACTTTTGAATAGTTTAGTAACTGTTTTGTAACTTTTTAAAGTTAAGTGGCCAAGTGCGGAGCAATAACTGCCGAAAGCATCTAAGTACTAAGCCCACCCCAAGATGAGTGCTCTCCTATTCTAATTTCCCTAGAGCCTACAGGGATCGAGACATAAATTTTGAGAATTCAAGAGAAGGTTATGACGAGGCGAGCCGTTGATCATTATGATAGATGTCAAGTAGAAGTACAATGATGTACGTAGCTGAGGCATCCTAACAGATTGATAGATTTGAAACTTGTTCCTACGTGACCCAATCAATTCGATCAGGCACATAGTTTCGAAAAATATTCTTGCTTAAAAAATAAAAATAAAATTATGGTTTTTTCCTATTCACTTCTTGTACCATTATTTTCAATAAATATAATTTATTTTTATTAAAATTTTAAATTAAAATTAAAATTAAAATTAAATAAATATAAAACATAAAATATTTGTTATATATAAAAATAAAATTAGTGCCATTGCTAAATAAGTCAACAATCCATCATCATTTTCAGTGTTGGTTTTAAAAGGTTCAATAAGGTATGCAAATGTACTTTTATTTCAGTAAATATGGTGGAATTGATTTTTTTTTTGGAAATTGAATACTTCTTATTTCTTTATGGTGAAAATATTTTAGTTATTGAAACTCAAAATTAAAGTTACTTAAGAAGAAAAACTATGCCACAATGCAAAACAACCCTAATTGCATAAATTAAAAAATATTTATAAATAACAAAATAAAATATTTAGTTAAAGTATCATGGAGTTTTTGTACTAAAAATTAGATTGTATTTTGCCCTAGTTACTCAAAAAGGGGGTAAATTAATCTTTATACATTAGATTAAAGAGTAAATTGGTTCTTTTTATTAAAAAATTCATCCAATTCTATTATTAAAAACTTGCATGGATGGTGAAATAAACAAATAGTTAGTTACATGTGGCATGTCACGTCTAACTCATGCTAATATATAGAGAGTAGTCTTTAACAGTAGAAATGTATAAGATTTTTAATAGAATGATCAATTTACCATTTGATTTAACAAACAGGGACTAATTTGTTTTAAATAGAGGAGATAAAATGCAAGCCAACTCTTTTTACTCTAGAATTGCCTCTCCAAAAGCACAAAGTTTCTATTAAGCTCATCAAATGAGGCAATCAATGACATAGTCAAAGAAAAGTTTAGTGAAAGTTCAAAAAATTATGACAACAGTAGAATTCATATGATATTTGAACCTGCTTGAGTTGATATTGATGTTTTTATCACGTTATTGACCGACAATTCATTTTATCTAAATATAATATTACAATCATAAGTGATTTATCAACGAACTAAGTAAAAAATTCTCGTGTTTTATTTACCTAATTGTGGTATATTTTAACCTATAACATTATAATTTTCTTTTCCAACATCTTTTGCGACACACATATATATGGACTTTTGGCCCACTAGACATGCAAAGGATGGGATCAATAGAGTGATTGTCTTGTTAACTATTTTCCCCTCATTTATTTTTTTAATATTGTTTGAATTGGACCGTATTGTTCAATCAATTATTTCTTAATCTAAAAAGAATTTTAAATCAATTAACTTAAAAATTATTACAGATCAATTGAATCGGATAGTTAAACTAAATTTATTAATTATTATTAATAATTTTTAATCAAATAAGTTAGACTCACAAACTAATAATTTAATTGACTTAACCACAAATCTAATTTAAAAAATATTCCTTTATTCTCGTGTTTTAATGGGTTTTTGAAGGAGGTTGCGTTGGAGGGCCCTGGGGTTTCGTTTGGACGGGTCTCTTGGGTATTGGTCAGTGTCCCTTTTGCCTCATTGTTTTGTGCTGTATTTAGTACACGTTTCTACTGTTGGTGGAGTTCTAATAAAATAAAATTAATATATTATTCAAAAAGAAAAAAAGAAAACAACAAGGGAATTTTAAATTTCAAGGTTAAATATGCATTTTGATACTTGAATTCAGCCTCAAGATTTGATTTGGTATGAAATTGTTTTGGTCCAATTAGGTACTTAAAGTTGGCTTAAAGTTCAAATTAGTTTAAATAACTAAGGGTCAGTTTGATAAACCATTGAAAATTTTCAATATTTAAGATTTTAAATGTGTTTGCTAGTCATTTTAATTTTTTACTTAACATAAAATTTTCAAGAAAATAGTGTTGAAGAAGATACGTAGGTAGATAGCTACTTATCACTTAATGTAGAAAATATTAAATTGATTTTCTTTTATTAAAAATTAAAACAAATTATCCTTTCTCGTTAAAAATTTGAGATATTCAAATTATCATATTTATTTTTCATCCAAAGCTATAAAAAACAACATAAAATATTAAATTGATAAGATAAAAATTATAAATAAATAAACTTTTAAAAATCAATATTTACTTTTATCAAACAACACAATTATACTCAATACTTATATTTTCTAATTTACCAAACAATTTTCTAATATAAATTCAGCACTTATACAATTTAACAATAAAACCCAGACTTAATTTTTCAGCATTTAAATATTCAGTTTATCAAATACACTAAAAGTACTACTTTGAACCAAAAACCAAGTTTAGGTACCTAATCGGACCAAAATAAACTTTAAATACTAAATTGAACCTTAAAGCCAAGTTCAAGTACTTAATTGGACCAAAACAAATCCTTAAGTACCAATTTGAACCTTGATACTAACTTCAAATACCAAAAATTAAATCTCTATTAACATATTTTTCTTCATTTACATTACTTAAAACTTATTTAAGAAAAATTCAACTCTTTAGTATTTGAATTAACATAAATGAATATAAATACCCATTAAATGCAAGATCAATTATACTGAAGGTCACTATACTATTAGTAAGTTTATATATTTTGGTCACTCAACTTCAAAAAGTTACATAACAATTAATCAAAAGTTTTCATATAAGTCATTGGGATGTTAAAATCATTGTTGTATGATCTTTCTCTGTTCTCACTGCTTGCACCAATCAAAAGCTCTCTTTCCATATATCTTCTTCAATTCATTTTTTTTCATGAAACAACTTTTAATGTCACGAATCTATAAACCAAAATTAAAATAGTTTTATTTTCTGACCTCCGATACTAATCAACAGATTGATTTAGATCTAAGGTATGTTATTCCACTCCTTGATTGGTACTAATTTGTTGTATCGATTATCAAATCATTATTTGGAACTTGCTAGCTAGACTTTAAAAAAAATAAATGAAATTAAGAATCCAATGACTTAAATAAAAATTTTTGAATAATTGAGTAACTTAAATAAAAACTTTCGAATAAATCAATGACCATTTTGTAACTTTTTGAAATTGAGTGACCAAAATATAAATTTACTAATAATTTAATGACCTTAGATGCAATTTACCCTTAAATGGATTGTGGACAAATCAATGTCAACTTTATAGCCTTAGATAGTAAGCAACTTTTGGTGTGACTGAATAATTAGCTTCTACTAACAGGGAGAAAAGAAAGAAGATAATATAGTTTAATTTAATTTAAAACTATTTTAAGTTTAATTTACTTAAATTAAGTCCTAGAGTGATGGGTGTTTTGCAGGAGACAATATCCATTTCAACTTATAGGATAGACCTAAAACTAACTAGGTTTATTTATTGTAATAGTTTTGTATAGGTATAATAATAAATTTAGTCTTTAATTTTTACATATTTTGTCAATTTAGTCATTAGTTTTTTTAAGCTAAATTTAAGCATCAACTTTTTAAAAGAGTCTAATTTCTATTTTCAATGAAAATACTAATTAAAATATTAATTTTTAAAAGATGACAATCTATATGTACTTCATGCTAATATTTTTGAATTTTAATAAATTTTTTTAATTTTTAACTGAAGTGAATTCCTCTCATTTTAATATATATATATATATATATATATTTAATTGTTGAATTTTTTATATAAAATAAATAATTATAATTTTTAATGTATACCAAATTTATTTATATAAATAAAATATTAATTGTAGAAAATCTCCTATACATATTAATCATCATTACAGTGGAGAGTTTGGAAGTTGTGAATGATAATATATATATTTATAGCAACCAATAACTTTCTGCATGGTGAATCAAAAAATTTACCCAAAAAAGGTGACCTAACTGTAATTATACTAAAAAATTATAATCTAAGATTATCATGTCTCCCTTCAAATCTTCACTCACTTTAATCAAAGATTCCACTAACAAATTAAATTAAGATACTTTTGGAAAACCCAACTAAAAAATTTATTTACCTGGATTTTAGCCTCTAAAATAGAAATTAACTTTCAAGCCTTAATATAATCTTTACCAAGAAACTAATGAAATAAAATATTTTATAAACAAAATAAATTCTATCCTCGTCTTTAATATAGAGTAGTTTTAAAATTAGTGATTAATATCTATCACTTTAAGAAGTCTACTGAAGACAAAAAATAATTATTAAGTGCGCTCCTGTGGATATTTTAGGCAATTTTTTATTTCTTAATTATTAATTTTCAAACTTTAGTTAAAAGAATGTGAATTTCAAAATAATTTTACGTAATATATATATATATATATATATATCATTTTCATTAACCACCAAAGGTGTTAAAAGCTAAAAGACATGCTGTATTGTCTTTAAGGATAATTTTAACCTAACTTTGATATGATTGCGCCATATAATTAATATGCACTCCTTTGTTCCATTAAATATAATTTACACTCCTCTATCATATGCTCACTTAATATGTCAATGGTTTGCTGAGGAAATTAGATTATTTTACTTCATTTTTTAATATTTGTTGAAAATTGGATTTCATAACATCAAATTTAGTTCTCAATATTTATGTCTTTTGTTAATTTAGTCTCTTTCTTTTTTGAGTTGAATTTAATAAAAAGAGTCGAATCGTTACTTTTTAATGAAAATATCAATTAAAATGTTAAAATTTTAAACATTACAGCCCGTATGACAATCCACATGTACTCAATACTAATTTTTAAATTTTATGAATTTTTATGAATTTTTATAATGTTTTTTGAATAATTTTATAATTCTAAAATCATTTGTTAACATGAAATATAAGACAAATAGTATCATGTCAGCATGAAATATATATAAGTCGCCACTTGAGTTACTATATCGATAAAAAACTAATTTACCTCTTTTGAAAGATTAATAACAAAATTTACCTAAAAATATCAAATTAATAAAAGATGTAAGTAAAATTTAACATTATGCTAATATAAAATTATAAAAATAAAAAAATTGAAAAACATAGCTAGAATATGCAAAAACAACTCTCTAGGAACACAATAATTTTGCAGAAATAATATCGGGGTTTACACATAAATTAAAAGAGAAACCAAGGTGGGTGGTTCAGAATATTAACCCTACTATTTATATTATTTGGATTTGGGTGTAAGTGTCAAACACGATTAAATTAAAGTAAGTTTGTAGAATTTTTTAAACACTACAAGTGGATTGAAGATATGATAAATGTCGCATTTTTATATATTTAATTTTTTTACTATACCTTACAAGATATTTGTTACACTTTAAATTAACTTGTGAAGTTCATAAAACTCCTATAAGATAATTTTCCTTCAATTAATACTTCATTAACTCGTCATGTGAAAATTAGTTGAAATTTGTATATAAAATTAAGTTTGAAATGATGTATATTAGAAGTGAGACACAGTAAGCGGTTAAAATACTTGCGAAGTCTCTTTATTATAAGAACATGATTAAATTAGGTCCTTTATTAATAGATACATCAACTGGATTCTTGTACTATTAAAAAGAATTAAATAATACCAAATCGAAACAAGTTAACATTTAATGTTTAAAAATGGCACGAAAATTATTATTTTTCATTTACAGCTCACCTTCAAATAAAATATTTCATTTGTATAATCATAAAATGCTTTCAAAATATAACTTTGTTAAACAATAAATGACATTTTTAAATAGTAAGGGTGTGTTTGGTTTGCGAATCTTAGATTACATTTCATAATAGGATTACAGGAATATAATATTATAGGTGAAATATAAGATTACCTTGTTTGGTTTATTTAGTTCAAATGTAAGGTTCATGTGCTTAGTTGACGGGATGTAAAATTACCTAGTTAACTAAATTGTCCTAGATATAAAATTTTTGTTTTATAAATTCAACTTTTAATCTTAAAATTTTCATAAAACTATAATATCTTAATAACTTCATTTTTATTACACATTGAATATTTTAACATATTAATTCAATCAAACAACTATTTTATTTATATGGTTTATAATTGTTATTTTAAAGAAATTGGTTTGATTTTAATGTAAAAAGAGAAATGCAACTAAAATTTATAATATAAACCTCCAAGTTTTATGGTCTATTTAACTTAAGGAAGAGGTCGTAATGAGATTACATCCTATATTACCATATTTTGACATTGTTCAAGAATGTGATATTATGGGATGGCTAGAATGTTGAGAATTCAAACACTGTAATATTGATAAGTGTCAATAGTAATATATTTTCGTCTCATTCTTAATGCATTTTTGAGTGATTATGTGACCTTAATTGTAACTTATATACTCTTAATCCTTTATATTCATGTTTTGATGCTTAATATAGCACTTGGGGGACATAGGAGTGAAAAATGGGTGAAAATTAGAACATTGGAGCATTCTGAAAGCTGCACACTGACAGTAGAGTTTCACATGGGCCAACCACACGAGCATGTGAATTTCGGGAACCATGTGTGCTAACAGCTGAAGGTTACAATTTTTAGGTTTTTTAGCACTTTAAGAATATATAAATAAGAAAATACAATAGGGAGACAACAACCGTCATAGAATAGCACAAAAATTAGCCAAAAGAATACCATTGAAGTCCATTTTCAAGCAATTTTCCATCAAGATTCAAGAGTCCAAGTTTATTTCCAAGGGAGTTATCATGGGATTCTTTTATTTTAGTGGTTATATTGTATCTTTGGTGTTTATTCTTGCAAATATGAACTGATTTTCTAAATACCTAGAGGAGATAAACCCTAGGATGGATTCTATTATTTGATTTCTAGTTTTATGCAATAAAACCTTAGTTCTTTGTTTTCAATTACTAAAGCTTAATTATTCTTGGTTTGATAATTCTAGAGTATTAATCCATGTTTGATGCGCATAAGTTTAAGGTTGAATAGACCCTTCCTGTGATTAGATTATGCATAATTGAATGGAGTTGCATGTAATATCCTAGAAATAGGATGACATAAATCTATTAGATTAGAGTCAAATCTAATAGGGGTATTCATAAAACAAATTAATGCGGTAATAGAGATTTTAGTTTGAAAGTTCAATTAATCAACATAGAAGTTAGCTGCTCTTATTCTCGAAAGAGATATTAGTATAAATTAAGGATTTCTATGAATCAAAGAAACTAAGAAAATAAATTGCATAAATTAGATTGAGAATTATAGATTAAGTCTAGGTGGATTCTTACCTAGGTATTATTTTGTCACTTGGTTGATATTTAATTATTTTTGCGTTTTATTTCTTTGATGCATTCATTAGTTAAATTTAGTTTTAATCAATCCTTTGAATTATTAGGTTAATGTAACGGCCTAATTTTCAGTGGTGTCGGAAATGGTGATTTGAGATCACTAAATTCGACAAATAAGATTGAACAAGATAGTAATTTAATATTTATGAGTCAAGTAAGAATTTAGAAGAATTTGTGAAATGGTGAAATTAGTGAATTAAAAGAATTTATTAGGTCAAACGGGTCAAAAATGAGGTATCGAGACCTCAAAGTTGAAAATCGAGCTATAAATATTTTTATAAATATTTATGGAGTGTCATTGAGTTAGTATTAAAGTTTCGTTAGAAAATTTTAACGTTTGGATGGCTAATTAATTAAAAGGATTAAATTGAAAATAGCACAAAATTTGTTAAATTGTGAGTAAATAGCTTAAGTATTTAAAATATGGATTTAAAGAGCAATTAGACCCAAAGGTTAATGGCTGGACGGTTTGGGTATGAAATAAGCAAGAAAACAATGTGAACAAGGGGCAAAATTGGAAATAGATAAAAGTTAATAGTTAAATAATGATGTAATTGAAAAATCTAGACATTTCTTCATATTTTCTCAGCCAAAACGCCATAGAAGGTCTGGAGAAAGCTGGTTTTCATATTTTTACATCATGTGAGTCTAATTCTTGCTTTTTCTTGATAATTTTATGTTTTTATGACTTTTACAATTAGGTCCATTTGTAGAATTCATTAGTTTTTGATTTTATGGGTGAAATTGGAAGTTACCCTGGATGGATAAGGGAATTTTATGATGAATTATTATGAAATTTAAGTTCTAATTTCATATTAAGGTGGTTTTATTAAGTGATTTTGATAGGAAATGATATTTAGGACCTAATTGTGAAAAAGTTGTGAATTGAAGGTTGCTGTTGAAATTCAGAATATAAAAGGTTTTGAAATAGTTTATAATGATAAAATAAAGTGTTAATTGAGAAAAATTAGTTCAATTGATGGGTGAATTGAGTAGGGACTAAATTGTGAAAACTGTAAATTTTGGGGTAAAAGTGCAATTTTGAAATTTGAACAGCATAAATTGTGAAGTGAAATAGAAATCAAATAAATGCTAATGAGTAGAAATATTTTATATTATAGATCAAGAATCCAAAGAAGAACGAGGAAAAGAAAAAGTTATGAATAGTCCCTAAATTTCAATATCTTCTACAAATTAGCCGGGTAAGTTCATATGGTTGAATTTAGATGTTTATTTGTGAATGATTGAAGTTTATAATGTGTTATTATATACGAATTTGTTGTGGGATTGTGTAGATTTTGTTAATGAAAGAATAAATGTGGAAATGCAAATTAGGAAAAACGCAGGATTGAGTACGTTCGTATCGTGACGTGTGATGAATTGACGGATAAGACCATGGTTGTTCCATGGAAAAGTGTGAAATGTAGGTATGGTATCATCCATACTGAGTTGTGAAATGTAGGTATGGTATTATCCATTCTAAGCTGTGAAATGTAGGTATGGTATTATCAAATCCATACTGAGTTAAGAAATGTAGGTATGGCATTTCCCATACCGAGTTGAAAAATGTAGGCATGGTATTTCAATGAGGAAAACCATACTGAGTTGTGAATCGTGGCATTGAGCAACGACGTACTCAATTTCGTAAGCCGTTTCCTAATTTGATTATAAGAAATAAAAGAGAAGTGATCCAAATGGAAGAGATTAAGTAGTTGTTCCTGTTGAGCTCAACTATGTGAATTATTATAACAATGGTTGTGAATCGCAGGAAACTTTAGTAAGTGTTTTGGTATTGTTTGGAAATATTATGTTTGGTAAGCATTACTTTTAACCTATGAACTTACTAAGCTTCAATAAGCTTACTTGTGTGTGTTTAATATTTTATGTAGATTGACTTGAAGTGAAGTGGGTAGATCGGATCAACACAACAAAGCACACTATCCAGATCAATTCGGTAGCTTTTGTTTTATGTTTGAAGATTTATATGGCATGTATAGAGTTTAAATGAAATGAAGTAAAGATGTTATAAACTAGTTAACAACATTTTGTACTAAAATAGTTTTTGGTTAGTAGCAGTAGTCGAGTTTGAAAATTCACCATAAATCATAAAAATATAATTATAGGTTGAATAAAATATGAAATTAAATATTATTGAATCTAGTTTCACATAGAAGAAACGGTGTAAGCAAAAGGCTTTCATATCGGAGATATTTGAATTTTGTGAGACAAGGTCGAGTGATTTTAAACTCCCTGTTCTGATTTGTAAAAATCATTAAAAATTATAAAAATTAATTAGGAGTCATACTATATATGTATGGATTCCTTATTGAGTCTATTTTAATAGAAATAAACGTCTTGGTTATTTTAATTCTGTACATGGAGAAATTTGGTTCGTAGTGAGCAGGGTCGAGCAAACGAACCACAAGCAGGGAGACTTCAACTAATAAACTGTACTAATTGGCCCAACCAAAATTCTAGAAAAATTAGTAAGTAGATATATGAGCCTAGATTTGGGGAAAATTTACGGATTTAGATTTGAGTTTTGTAACTCGAGATATGATTTTTGCATCATCAGAATGCAGTTGGACAGACTTATCCGGAAAGTGTGATATAAATTGTTTGAATTTGTTTAAGTGCTCAAATAAGTTTAGTAATGCCTCGTGCTCGACTCGTGACGGTCTCGGGTAAAGGGGCGTTACATTTATTGGTATCGAGCTTTGGTTTAGTCGATTCTCGGAACGAATTTGATGTGTAAAATGTTTAAAATACATGCCATATAAATCGTGATAGTGTGATGTGAATGATCCGATCTAATTACTAATTTTGTTATAGATTGTAAAGATGTCGATAGACCCGATGATGCTAGTCAAGAAGAGGAAGTTAATAGTAGAATCTGAGACTTACGAAAGCAGGAACAAGTGGTAATGTCCCTATTTCTTTGATGAGAGGAAGAACTTAAAAATATGATTTACGGATTAATGAATCAGTGGTATCATGAAACAATACAAGGAAGAAGTCAGGCACAACAACCTCCTCCTCCCCCTACTGTACCACCAGTTACAACCCCGGTTGCTCCTTCTTTAATAGATGAATCTAGCAAAAGAACACCAATTGAAAAACTCAGAAAGTTTGGAGCTGAAGAATTTCGAGGGAGATCGGGCGATGATCCGGTTAAAGCAGAGTATTGGTTAAAGAGTTTGGAGAGAGTTTTTAAACAGATGATGTGTTCTCCGGAGGACTATTTGGGATGTGCAGTTTCGCTATTGAAAGAAGAAGCGTATAATTGGTGGGAAACCATTGAGGCAGTGGTACCTGCAGATAAACTTACCTGGGAATTCTTCCAAAACGAATTTAAGAAGAAGTATGTGGGAAAGAGATATTTAGATAAGAAGAAGAGAGAATTTCTTGATCTTCGACAAGGGAATAAAACAATGGCGAATATGAAAGAGAATTTGTGTATCTCGGTAGATATGCTCGGGATGTTGTATGCAAGCGAGAGGAAGAAATGTGCATTAGATTTGAAGAAGGGCTTAATGATGAAATCGAATGATGATTGGAGTACGAGATTCGGAATTTGTGATTACGTCGATCGAGCTCAAAAGATGGAAGAAGTGTATAATGAAAGATGCAAAGAGAAAGAAGAGGTAAAGAGGTATACAAAAGAAGTTTCTCTAGACCAACTTCGACTTTTTCGCCAAAAGTTCGAAATGATTACGAGTCGACTGTTATAATCCGAACGATCGAATAAAAGTAAAACGACTCAACAAGATGTCGGAGTAACTAAGAAACCAGCAGCTAGTGCTAGTAGTGTGCAAAATATTCGAGACTTAGATGTAAAAATTGTGGTAGATTTCATATTGGTGAGTGTTGGGGAAGAGTCTGAGCTTGCTATAAATGTGGTGGAACTGATCATTTTATTCGGATTGTCCTCAATTATTAAAAGAAGATAGAGAACAAGGGAGAAGCAAGCAAATACTCCTTAGAAAGGTAAACGTTCGGGTCAAAGTAGTCTTCTTTGGACTGTTCATTCGGGAACGAGAGATCTGCTGACTCGATCGAGACAAGAGTACTGCACGTACATATGCTATCCGGCAGGGAAGAAGCTTCGCTCCGGATGTGATAGCTGGTAATTTCTATCTTTTGATGATTACGTATATGCTTTAATTGATCCCGGATCTACACATTCATATATTTGCACCTTTGCATTAGTGTCGAAAAGAAAATTACTGTTGAGTCCATCGACCTTGAATTGCAAGTCACTAATCCACTAGGGCAAAGTGTGTTGGTTAATTTAATATGTCGGAATTGTCCCTTTGAAAATACAAGGTGTGAATTCTCTGCGATTTAATGTTGTTACCTTTCCGAGAATTTGATGTTATTCTTGGAATGGATTGGTTGATTGAACACGATGCCATAGTGAATTGTAGAGAAAACGGATTGATTTAAAATGTCGATGTGGGAAATAGTTTCAATTGAGTTTGGGGATAAAAGAATGATGTCGAATTATTTCACCTTTTGACTCGAAAATTGATTCGGAAAGGTAATGAAGCATTTTTAGCTTATATTCTTGATACTCGGGGTTCTGAATTGAAGATGGAACAATTGTCAGTTGTTAATGAGTTTACTGATGTGTTTCCTGAGGAATTACCTGGTTTACCCCCAGATCGTGAGGTTGAATTCACAATTGATGTAATTCTGGGCACAGCTCCAATATCAATAACACCGTATAGAATGGCACCAATCGAGTTAAAAGAGTTGAAGACACATTGCAAGAGTTATTGGATAAAGGGTTCATCGATCGAGTACATCACCTTGGGGCGCACTGTCTTATTTGTGAAAAAGAAAGATGGTTCGTTGCGATTGTGTATTGATTACGTGCATTTGAATAAGGTAACAATTAAAATAAATATCCATTACCTCGTATCGATGATTTGTTTGATCAACTGAAAGGTCTTGCAGTGTTCTCAAAAATAGACCTTAGATCTGGGTATTATCATTTGAAGGTTAAAGAGTGTGATGTGCCAAAGCGCTTTTGAACTCGGTATGGTCACTACGAATTTTTGGTAATGCCTTTTGGTTTAACGAATGCCCCTGCATTTATGGATTTAATGAATCAATTTTTCAGTCTTATTTGGATAGATTTGTGGTGGTATTTATTGATGACATATTGGTCTATTCAAAGATGAATCCGAACATGCACAAAGACTTGAGAATTGTACTACTGACGTTGAGAGAAAAACGGTTATATGCGAAATTTAGTAAATGTGAGTTTTGGCTTCATGAGGTTGGATTTCTGGGTCATATTATATCAACTGAAGGAATTCGTGTGGATCCAAGTAAAGTTTCAGCAGTGGTGAATTGGAAAACACCGAAGAATGTAACTGAAGTGCGAAGTTTTCTGGGATTAGCAGGATACTATCGCCGTTTTGTAAAGAATTTTTCCATGATTGCTTCACCAATGACTCGTTTATTACAGAAGAATGTTGAGTTTATGTGGTCGATGAATGTCGTGAGCTTTGATCAGTTAAAGAAAATGTTAACAGAAGCTCCAGTCTTAACTCAACCAGAATCAGGTATACCGTATGTTGTGTACAGTGATGCATCTTTAAGTGGTTTGGGTTGTGTGTTAATGCAGTCGGGAAAGGTGGTGGCTTATGCTTCACGGCAATTAAAACCACATGAAAAGAATTACCCTACACATGATCTTGAGTTAGCTGCAATTGTTTTTGCCTTAAAAATTTGGAGACACTATTTATATGGTGAGAAGTGTTATATGTATACGGATCACAAAAGTTTGAAATACTTAATGACTCAGAAGGAACTGAACTTAAGACAGAGACGGTGGTTAGAGTTGCTGAAAGACTATGATTTGGTTATTGACTATCATCCAGGGAAAGCTAATGTAGTTGCTGATGCACTGAGTCGAAAGTCATCCTTGTTTGCACTTCGGGCAATGAATGCTCATTTGGCTCTTAATGAAGAAGGTGTTGTATTAGTAGAATTGAAGGTAAAACCAATGTTTCTTCAACAAATTCAGAAGCTGCAGAATGAAGATCCAAAATTGGTGCTGAAACGGCAAATGGTTCGGGATAATTTAGATTCAGAGTTCAGTATTGATGATGAAGGTATATTGCGCTATCATAATAGGATTTGTGTTCCCAATAATTCTGATTTAAAGAATGATATTCTTTCTGAAGCACATAATAGTATGTATTCTATTCATCCGGTAGTACAAAATGTATGGTGATCTGAAAAGACATATTGGTGGCTGGTATGAAAAGAGAAATTTCAAATTTATTGCAAAATGTTTGATTTGCCGCAAGTTAAAGCGAGCATCAAGTGCCAACGGGTTTATTACAACCCATTATGATTCCTGAATGGAAGTGGGAGCATATTTCAATGGATTTTGTGTCGATTGCTGTGACTCAGAAAGAAAGATTCGATATGGGTGATTGTTGATAGATTGACAAAGTCGACACTTTATTCGGTCGAACAGATTTTTCACTTAATAAGTTAGCGAATTGTATGTGTCGGAGATTGTGAGACTACATGGAGTTCCAATATCTATCATTTCGCATCGGATCCGAGGTTTACTTCAAGATTTTGGAATAAATTGCAAGAAGCCTTAGGCACCAGATTGAATTTTAGTACAAAGATTTCATCCTCAAACAGATGGACAATCGAGCGAGTGATTCAAATTTTAGAAGATATGTTAAGATGTTGTATACTCGAGTTTGGTGACAGTTGGGAAAGGTATTTACCGTTGGTGAGTTTGCTTACAACAATAGCTATCAGTCTAGTATAAAAATGACATCATTTGAGGCTCTTTATGGTAGAAAATGCAAGACTCCATTGTGTTGGTCGAATTGAGTGAATCAAAATAGTTGGGGTTGATTTGATTCGAGAAACCAAGAGAAAGTCTGGATTATTCGAGATAGTCTAAAAGTCGCTTGGATCGTCGAAGTCATATGCGGATTTAAAACGAAGAGACATAGAATATGCAGTGGGTGATCGAGTATTTTTAAAAGTTTCACCATGGAAAAGGGTGTTACGATTTGGTAAAAAGGGAAAATAAGTCCGAGATTCATAGGGCCATATGAAATTGTGGAAATGGTTGGTCCTGTGGCTTATCGTTTGGCTTTACCTCCGGAACTTGAGAAGATTCATAATGTGTTTCATGTGTCTATGCTAAGGCAGTATAGGTCAGATCCTTCACACGTAATTCCCCATACTGAAATTGAGCTTCAACCAGATATGACTTATTCAGAAGAACCAGTGAAGATTTTGGCTCGTGAAGTTAAGGAATTGCGGAACAAAAGAGTACCATTGGTTAAAGTATTATGGCATCGACATGGTATGGAGGAGGCAACCTGGGAAACAGAGGAGTCAATGAGATCACAGTATCCAAATCTATTTTCAGGTAACAAATTTCGAGGACGAAATTTTTAAAGGGGGGGAGAGTTGTAACTACCTAATTTTCGGTGGTGTCGAAATGGTGATTTGAGATCACTAAATTCGACAAATAAGATTGAACAAGATAGTAATTTAATATTTATGAGTCAAGTAAGAATTTAGAAGAATTTGTGAAATGGTGAAATTAGTGAATTAAAAGAATTTATTAGGTCAAGCGGGTCAAAAATGAGGTATCGAGACCTCAAAGTTGAAAATCGAGCTATAAATATTTTTATAAATATTTATGGAGTGTCATTGAGTTAGTATTAAAGTTTAGTTAGAAAATTTTAACGTTTGGATGGCTAATTAATTAAAAGGATTAAATTGAAAATAGCACAAAATTTGTTAAATTGTGAGTAAATAGCTTAAGTATTTAAAAGATGGATTTAAAGAGCAATTAGACCCAAAGGTTAATGGCTGGACGGTTTGGGTATGAAATAAGCAAGAAAACAATGTGAACAAGGGCAAAATTGGAAATAGATAAAAGTTAATAGTTAAATAATGATGTAATTGAAAAATCTAGACATTTCTTCATATTTTCTCAGCCAAAACGCCATAGAAGGTCTGGAGAAAGCTGGTTTTCATATTTTTACATCATGTGAGTCTAATTCTTGCTTTTTCTTGATAATTTTATGTTTTTATGACTTTTACAATTAGGTCCATTTGTAGAATTCATTAGTTTTTGATTTTATGGGTGAAATTGGAAGTTACCCTGGATGGATAAGGGAATTTTATGATGAATTACTATGAAATTTAAGTTCTAATTTCATATTAAGGTGGTTTTATTAAGTGATTTTGATAGGAAATGATATTTAGGACCTAATTGTGAAAAAGTTGTGAATTGAAGGTTGCTGTTGAAATTAAGAATATAAAAGGTTTTGAAATAGTTTATAATGATAAAATAAAGTGTTAATTGAGAAAAATTAGTTCAATTGATGGGTGAATTGAGTAGGGACTAAATTGTGAAAAGCTGTAAATTTTGGGGTAAAAGTGCAATTTTGAAATTTGAACAGCATAAATTGTGAAGTGAAATAGAAATCAAATAAATGCTAATGAGTAGAAATATTTTATATTATAGATCAAGAATCCAAAGAAGAACGAGGAAAAGAAAAAGTTGCGGAATAGTCCCTAAATTTCAATATCTTCTACAAATTAGCGGGTAAGTTCATATGGTTGAATTTAGATGTTTATTTGTGAATGATTGAAGTTTATAATGTGTTATTATATACTGAATTTGTTGTGGGATTGTGTAGATTTTGTTAATGAAAGAATAAATGTGGAAATGCAAATTAGGAAAACGCAGGATTGAGTACGTTCAGTATCGTGGACGTGTGATGAATTGATTGGATAAGACCATGGTTGTTCCATGGAAAAGTGTGAAATGTAGGTATGGTATCATCCATACTGAGTTGTGAAATGTAGGTATGGTATTATCCATTCTAAGCTGTGAAATGTAGGTATGGTATTATCAAATCCATCTTGAGTTAAGAAATGTAGGTATGGCATTTCCCATACCGAGTTGAAAATGTAGGCATGGTATTTCAATGAGGAAAACCATACTGAGTTGTGAATCGTGGCATTGAGCAACGACGTACTCAATTTCGTAAGCCGCTTCCTAATTTGATTATAAGAAATAAAGAGAAGTGATCCAAATGGAAGAGATTAAGTAGTTGTTCTGTTGAGCTCAACTATGTGAATTATTATAACAATGGTTGTGAATCGCAGGAAACTTTAGTAAGTGTTTTGGTATTGTTTGGAAATATTATGTTTGGTAAGCATTACTTTTAACCTATGAACTTACTAAGCTTCAATAAGCTTACTTGTGTGTGTTTAATATTTTTATGTAGATTGACTTGAAGTGAAGTGGGTAGATCGGATCAACACAACAAAGCACACTATCCAGATCAATTCGGTAGCTTTTGTTTTATGTTTGAAGATTTATATGGCATGTATAGAGTTTAAATGAAATGAAGTAAAGATGTTATAAACTAGTTAACAACATTTTGTACTAAAATAGTTTTTGGTTAGTAGCGATAGTCTGAGTTTGAAAATTCACCATAAATCATAAAAATATAATTATAGGTTGAATAAAATATGAAATTAAATATTATTGAATCTAGTTTCACATAGAAGAAACGGTGTAAGCAAAAGGCTTTCATATCGGAGATATTTGAATTTTTGTGAGACAAGGTCGAGTGATTTTAAACTCCCTGTTCTGATTTGTAAAAATCATTAAAAATTATAAAAATTAATTAGGAGTCATACTATATATGTATGGATTCCTTATTGAGTCTATTTTAATAGAAATAAACGTCTTGGTTATTTTAATTCTGTACATGGAGAAATTTGGTTCGTAGTGAGCAGGGTCGAGCAATACGAACCACGAAGCAGGGAGACTTCAACTAATAAACTGTACTAATTGGCCCAACCAAAAATTCTAGAAAAAATTAGTAAGTAGATATATGAGCCTAGATTTGGGGAAAATTTACGGATTTAGATTTGAGTTTTGTAACTCGAGATATGATTTTTTGCATCTCATGTAGCAGTTGGACAGCTTATCCGGAAAGTGTGATATAAATTGTTTGAATTTGTTTAAGTGCTCAAATAAGTTTAGTAATGCCTCGTGCTCGACTCCGGCGACGGTCTCGGGTAAAGGGGGCGTTACATTTATTGGTATCAGAGCTTTGGTTTAGTCGATTCTGAACGAATTTGATGTGTAAAATGTTTAAAAATACATGCCATATAAATCGTGATAGTGTGATGTGAATGATCCGATCTAATTACTAATTTTGTTATAGATTGTAAAGATGTCCGATAGACCGATGATGCTAGTCAAGAAGAGGAAGTTAATAGTAGAATACAGACTTTCGAGCAGGGAACAAGTGGTAATGTCCCTATTTCTTTGATGAGAGAGGAAGAACTTAAAAATATGATTTACGGATTAATGAATCGGTGGTATCATGAAACAATACAAGGAAGAAGTCGGGCACAACAACCTCCTCCTCCCCTCTTGTACCACCGATTTACACCCCGGTTGCTCCTTCTTTAATAGATGAATCTAGCAAAAGAACACCAATTGAAAAACTCGAAAGTTTGGAGTGAAGAATTTCGAGGAGATCGGCGATGATCCGGTTAAAGCGAGTATTGGTTAAAGAGTTTGAGAGAGTTTTAAACAGATGATGTGTTCTCCGGAGGACTATTTGGGATGTCGGTTTCATTATTGAAAGAAGAAGCGTATAATTGGTGGGAAACCATTGAGGCAATGGTACCGCAGATAAACTTACAGGAATTCTTCCAAAACGAATTTAAGAAGAAGTATGTGGGAAAGAGATATTTAGATAAGAAGAAGAGAATTTCTTGATCTTGACAAGGAATAAAACAAGTGGCGAATATGAAAGAGAATTTGTGTATCTCAAGAGATATGCTCGGGATGTTGTACCGACGAGAGGAAGAAATGTGCATTAGATTTGAAGAAGGGCTTAATGATGAAATCGAATGATGATTGGAGTACGAGATTCGGAATTTGTGATTCGTCGATCGAGCTCAAAAGATGGAAGAAGTGTATAATGAAAGATGCAAAGAGAAAGAAGAGGTAAAGAGGTATACAAAAGAAGTTTCTCTAGACCAACTTCGACTTTTTCGGCCAAAAAGTTCAGAAATGATTCTGGTCGACCTGTTATAATCCCGGAACGATCGAATAAAAGTAAAACGACTCAACAAGATGTCGGAGTAACTAAGAAACCAGCAGCTAGTGCTAGTAGTGTGCAAAATATTCCGAGACTTAGATGTAAAAATTGTGGTAGATTTCATATTGGTGAGTGTTGGGGAAGAGTCGGAGCTTGCTATAAATGTGGTGGAACTGATCATTTTATTCGGGATTGTCCTCAATTATTAAAAGAAGATAGAGAACAAGGGGAGAAGCAAGCAAATACTCCTCAGAAAGGTAAACGTTCGGGTCAAAGTAGTGCTGCTGGGACTGTTCATTCGGGAACGAGATATCTGCACTCGATCGAGACAAGAGTACTGCTGACGTACATATGCTATCCGGCAAGGGAAGAAGCTTCGCTCCGGATGTGATAGTGGTAATTTCTATCTTTTGATGATTCGTATATGCTTTAATTGATCCCGGATCTACACATTCATATATTTGCTTTGCATTAGTGTCGAAAAAGAAAATTCTGTTGAGTCCATCGACCTTGAATTGCAAGTCACTAATCCACTAGGGCAAAGTGTGTTGGTTAATTTAATATGTCGGAATTGTCCCTTTGAAAATACAAGGTCGTGAATTCTCACGATTTAATGTTGTTACCTTCCGAGAATTTGATGTTATTCTTGGAATGGATTGGTTGATTGAACACGATGCCATAGTGAATTGTAGAGAAAAACGGATTGATTTAAAATGTCGATGACGGAAATAGTTTCAGCTGAGTTTGGGGATAAAAAGAATGATGTCAGAATTATTTCAGCCTTTACAGCTCGAAAATTGATTCGGAAAGGTAATGAAGCATTTTTAGCTTATATTCTTGATACTCGGGGTTCTGAATTGAAGATGGAACAATTGTCAGTTGTTAATGAGTTTACTGATGTGTTTCCCGAGGAATTACCTGGTTTACCCCCAGATCGTGAGGTTGAATTCACAATTGATGTAATTAGATGCATGACTCAATATCAATAACACCGTATAGAATGGCACCGGTGAGTTAAAGAGTTGAAGACACAGTTGCAAGAGTTATTGGATAAAGGGTTCATCAGACCGAGTACATCACCTTGGGGCGCACCTGTCTTATTTGTGAAAAAGAAAGATGGTTCGTTGCGATTGTGTATTGATTACAGGCAGTTGAATAAGGTAACAATTAAAAATAAATATCCATTACCTCAGATCGATGATTTGTTTGATCAACTGAAAGGTGCTGCAGTGTTCTCAAAAATAGACCTTAGATCCGGGTATTATCATTTGAAGGTTAAAGAGTGTGATGTGCCAAAGACCTTTCGAACTCGGTATGGTCACTACGAATTTTTGGTAATGCCTTTTGGTTTAACGAATGCCCTGCTGCATTTATGGATTTAATGAATCGAATTTTTCAGTCTTATTTGGATAGATTTGTGGTGGTATTTATTGATGACATATTGGTCTATTCAAAGACGAATCCGAACATGCACAAGACTTGAGAATTGTACTACGACGTTGAGAGAAAAACGGTTATATGCGTAAATTTAGTAAATGTGAGTTTTGGCTTCATGAGGTTGGATTTGGGTCATATTATATCAATGAAGGAATTCGTGTGGATCCAAGTAAAGTTTCAAAGAAGTGGTGAATTGGAAACACAGAAGAATGTAATGAAGTGCGAAGTTTTCGGGATTAGCAGGATACTATCGCCGTTTTGTAAAGAATTTTTCCATGATTGCTTCACCAATGACTCGTTTATTACAGAAGAATGTTGAGTTTATGTGGTTTGATGAATGTCGTGAGCTTTGATCGATTAAAGAAAATGTTAATGAAGCTCGGTCTTAACTCAACCGAATCGTATACCGTATGTTGTGTCTGATGATGCATCTTTAAGTGGTTTGGGTTGTGTGTTAATGCAGTCGGGAAAGGTGGTGGCTTATGCTTCACGGCAATTAAAACCACATGAAAAGAATTACCCTACACATGATCTTGAGTTAGCTGCAATTGTTTTTGCCTTAAAAATTTGGAGACACTATTTATATGGTGAGAAGTGTTATATGTATACGGATCACAAAAGTTTGAAATACTTAATGACTCGAAGGAACCGAACTTAAGACAGAGACGGTGGTTAGAGTTGCTAAAAGACTATGATTTGGTTATTGACTATCATCCGTGGAAAGCTAATGTAGTTCTTGATGCCTTGAGTCGAAAGTCATCCTTGTTTGCACTTCTGCAATGAATGCTCATTTGGCTCTTAATGAAGAAGGTGTTGTATTAGTAGAATTGAAGGTAAAACCAATGTTTCTTCAACAAATTCGAAAGCTGCAGAATGAAGATCCAAAATTGGTCTGAAACGGCAAATGGTTCGGGATAATTTAGATTCGAGTTCAAGATTGATGATGAAGGTATATTGCGCTATCATAATAGGATTTGTGTTCCCAATAATTCGATTTAAAGAATGATATTCTTTCGAAGCACATAATAGTATGTATTCTATTCATCCGGTAGTACAAAAATGTATGGTGATCTGAAAAAGACATATTGGTGGCCCGGTATGAAAAGAGAAATTTCGAATTTATTGCAAAATGTTTGATTTGCCGCAAGTTAAAGCGAGCATCAAGTGCCAACGGGTTTATTACAACCCATTATGATTCCCGAATGGAAGTGGGAGCATATTTCAATGGATTTTGTGTCGATTGCTGTGACTCAGAAAGAAAGATTCGATATGGGTGATTGTTGATAGATTGACAAAGTCAAGACACTTTATTCCGATCGAACATATTTTCACTTAATAAGTTAGCGTAATTGTATGTGTCGAGATTGTGAGACTACATGGAGTTCCAATATCTATCATTTCGCATCGGATCCGAGGTTTACTTCAAGATTTTGGAATAAATTGCAAGAAGCCTTAGGCACCAGATTGAATTTTAGTACAAAGATTTCATCCTCAAACAGATGGACAGTCAGAGCGAGTGATTCAAATTTTAGAAGATATGTTAAGATGTTGTATACTCGAGTTTGGTGACAGTTGGGAAAGGTATTTACCGTTGGCTGAGTTTGCTTACAACAATAGCTATCAGTCTAGTATAAAAATGACATCATTTGAGGCTCTTTATGGTAGAAAATGCAAGACTCCATTGTGTTGGTCGAATTGAGTGAATCAAAAATAGTTGGGGTTGATTTGATTCGAGAAACCGAAGAGAAAGTCCGGATTATTCGAGATAGTCTAAAAGCTGCTTCAGATCGTCAGAAGTCATATGCGGATTTAAAACGAAGAGACATAGAATATGCAGTGGGTGATCGAGTATTTTAAAAGTTTCACCATGGAAAAGGGTGTTACGATTTGGTAAAAAGGAAAATAAGTCCAGATTCATAGGGCCATATGAAATTGTGGAAATGGTTGGTCCCGTGGCTTATCGTTTGGCTTTACCTCCTAACTTGAGAAGATTCATAATGTGTTTCATGTGTCTATGCTAAGGCAGTATAGGTCGATCCTTCACACGTAATTCCCATATCGAAATTGAGCTTCAACCAGATATGACTTATTCAGAAGAACCAGTGAAGATTTTGGCTCGTGAAGTTAAGGAATTGCGGAACAAAAGAGTACCATTGGTTAAAGTATTATGGCATCGACATGGTATGGAGGAGGCAACCTGGGAAACAGAGGAGTCAATGAGATCACAGTATCCAAATCTATTTTCAGGTAACAAATTTCGAGGACGAAATTTTTAAAGGGGAGAGTTATGAACTACTAATTTTCAAGTGGTGTCGGAAATGGTGATTTGAGATCACTAAATTCGACAAATAAGATTGAACAAGATAGTAATTTAATATTTATGAGTCAAGTAAGAATTTAGAAGAATTTGTGAAATGGTGAAATTAGTGAATTAAAAGAATTTATTAGGTCAAACGGGTCAAAAATGAGGTATCGAGACCTCAAAGTTGAAAATCGAGCTATAAATATTTTTATAAATATTTATGGAGTGTCATTGAGTTAGTATTAAAGTTTCGTTAGAAAATTTTAACGTTTGGATGGCTAATTAATTAAAAAGGATTAAATTGAAAATAGCACAAAATTTGTTAAATTGTGAGTAAATAGCTTAAGTATTTAAAAAGATGGATTTAAAGAGCAATTAGACCCAAAGGTTAATGGCTGGACGGTTTGGGTATGAAATAAGCAAGAAAACAATGTGAACAAGGGGCAAAATTGGAAATAGATAAAAGTTAATAGTTAAATAATGATGTAATTGAAAAATCTAGACATTTCTTCATATTTTCTCAGCCAAAACGCCATAGAAGGTCTGGAGAAAGCTGGTTTTTCATATTTTTACATCATGTGAGTCTAATTCTTGCTTTTTCTTGATAATTTTTATGTTTTTATGACTTTTACAATTAGGTCCATTTGTAGAATTCATTAGTTTTTGATTTTATGGGTGAAATTGGAAGTTACCCTGGATGGATAAGGGAATTTTATGATGAATTACTATGAAATTTAAGTTCTAATTTCATATTAAGGTGGTTTTATTAAGTGATTTTGATAGGAAATGATATTTAGGACCTAATTGTGAAAAAGTTGTGAATTGAAGGTTGCTGTTGAAATTAAGAATATAAAAGGTTTTGAAATAGTTTATAATGATAAAATAAAGTGTTAATTGAGAAAATTAGTTCAATTGATGGGTGAATTGAGTAGGGACTAAATTGTGAAAACTGTAAATTTTGGGGTAAAAGTGCAATTTTGAAATTTGAACAGCATAAATTGTGAAGTGAAATAGAAATCAAATAAATGCTAATGAGTAGAAATATTTTATATTATAGATCAAGAATCCAAAGAAGAACGAGGAAAAGAAAAAGTTATGAATAGTCCCTAAATTTCAATATCTTCTACAAATTAGCCGGGTAAGTTCATATGGTTGAATTTAGATGTTTATTTGTGAATGATTGAAGTTTATAATGTGTTATTATATACTGAATTTGTTGTGGGATTGTGTAGATTTTGTTAATGAAAGAATAAATGTGGAAATGCAAATTAGGAAAAACGCAGGATTGAGTACGTTCAGTATCGTGACGTGTGATGAATTGATTGGATAAGACCATGGTTGTTCCATGGCAAAGTGTGAAATGTAGGTATGGTATCATCCATACTGAGTTGTGAAATGTAGGTATGGTATTATCCATCTTGAAATGTGAAATGTAGGTATGGTATTATCAAATCCATACTTGAGTTAAGAAATGTAGGTATGGCATTTCCCATACCGAGTTGAAAAATGTAGGCATGGTATTTCAATGAGGAAAACCATACTGAGTTGTGAATCGTGGCATTGAGCAACGACGTACTCAATTTCGTAAGCCGCTTCCTAATTTGATTATAAGAAATAAAGAGAAGTGATCCAAATGGAAGAGATTAAGTAGTTGTTCTTGTTGAGTTCAACTATGTGAATTATTATAACAATGGTTGTGAATCGCAGGAAACTTTAGTAAGTGTTTTGGTATTGTTTGGAAATATTATGTTTGGTAAGCATTACTTTTAACCTATGAACTTACTAAGCTTCAATAAGCTTACTTGTGTGTGTTTAATATTTTTATGTAGATTGACTTGAAGTGAAGTGGGTAGATCGGATCAACACAACAAAGCACACTATCCAGATCAATTCGGTAGCTTTTGTTTTATGTTTGAAGATTTATATGGCATGTATAGAGTTTAAATGAAATGAAGTAAAGATGTTATAAACTAGTTAACAACATTTTGTACTAAAATAGTTTTTGGTTAGTAGCAGTAGTCTGAGTTTGAAAATTCACCATAAATCATAAAAATATAATTATAGGTTGAATAAAATATGAAATTAAATCTTATTGAATCTAGTTTCACATAGAAGAAACGGTGTAAGCAAAAGGCTTTCATATCAGGAGATATTTGAATTTTTGTGAGACAAGGTCAGAGTGATTTTAAACTCCCCTGTTCTGATTTGTAAAAATCATTAAAAATTATAAAAAATTAATTAGGAGTCATACTATATATGTATGGATTCCTTATTGAGTCTATTTTTAATAGAAATAAACGTCTTGGTTATTTGAATTCTGTACATGGAGAAATTTGGTTCGTAGTGAACAGGGGTCAGAGCAGCCGAACCCTGAAACAGGGGAGACTTCAACTAATAAACTGTACTAATTGGCCCAACCAAAAATTCTAGAAAAAAATTAGTAAGTAGATATATGAGCCTAGATTTGGGGAAAATTTACGGATTTAAATTTCGAGTTTTGTAACTCGAGATATGATTTTTTTTGCATCTGTAACGCAGTTGGACAGCTTGTCTGGAAAGTGTGATATAAATTGTTTGAATTTGTTTAAGTGCTCAAATAAGTTTAGTAATGCCTCGTGCTCGACTCCGGCGACGGTCTCGGGTAAAGGGGGCGTTACAGTTAAATAATAGAAAGACGATAATTACTAGTGATTGTAGTCCTCGAAAGAACGATATCTCTGCTTACCATAGCTATACTATTAATTGATAAGTGCACTTGCCTTAATCGATATATTAGTTAGTTTAGTGGGCATCAATCTCATTCTAAAATATAACATTACGGGTCGTAATGTAAGATTTGATAAACCAAACTCTCTTAAATGTTAACTTTATTGAAATTTGGCATCATTAGTTTCTTTTTAATAGTACAAATATTAAATTAATCAATTTAGTAGTAAAATGACTAATTTGATTCAATTCTTACAACAATGAGTTGTAGTATGGTGGTTGCTCACCTCATCTATTAACCATGTAGTCATATGTTTAATCCCTACTTATAAGAATGGATCATATTTTGTGACTAGCTATTTACCTATTCGAAGAACACCCACAAGGAGGGGATTAAAAACTAACATCAATGGTAGATATCCTGGTTACGATAAAAAAAAAAAAAAACTGTCATATACATTCTCTAGGCAGAAGGCAAATTAGCAATTAGTTAATTGAGTCTTTGTTGAAGTATAATTTATAAATCGGGGTTTCCTTCCCAACAATAATATTATTCGTGATAAGACTTACCCCATGTCTAGTTTTATAATTTATACTATTATTTAAGTGCGCGACTGAGTTGGTGTCATGAGTCAACTCAATACAAACTTAATCAATAAAATTACTAAAATATTCTTACATATTTTAAATAAGTCATATTATTATGAAGGTATTTTAGTCTTTTCTTGTTTTAAAAATTAATAAAAAGTTACAAATGTTAAAAATTAAACCCATGCCACTAGCATTTATAAAATATTTTCTTTATCAGTACTTTAACCAAAGTTTTATTTTGATTTATATATATATATTAATATTATTACACATTATTTCACTCACGTTATTTGTATATTACACATGTATTCTAAATACATAATTTCCACATAAGTATATGATTATAATAGAGTTTCTAATATTGATAATATCATTGATTGAGTTGATATAAAACTCGATGTCAACTTAAAAAAATAAAATCATGATAAACAATTAAAATACATTTAATATCCTTAATATTATATATTTACCTATTTAAACTTTTTTACTCACCATGCAAGTTAATTTTATTTTAATTTCATACATATTATATATATATATATATGTTGTCGTTACTAGTAGCTTCATTATTTATTGTGTATTATTTTCAATCATGTGTTGTGGTCCAATGAAATGTTTTGACACAAGTATGCAACTAAAGCACACAAAAATTAGGTTAAATTTTGTAGTTAGTCACTGTAATTACAAATTTTAAAATTTAGTCTTTATATAATAAAAGTTAAAATTTAAATTTTTCTATTTTTTATTTTAAAATTTTAATCTAATCATTAACATGTTAAAATTTTCTATTAAAATTTGTCAACTTAAATTGTTGATTAAATAACTTACATATTATTAACAAAAATAAATATATTAAAATAATAAATTTAGACAAAAATAACCCACAAACCAAATAAAATTAATTGTTAACTTTTAAACATAAATATTAAATCTTAAATTTTGAATAAATATCAATAACAAGTTTTAACCCGAAAATTAAATAATAAATCAAAGAAAAGAGTGATAAAGTAATTATATAAATTATAATCGATTTTAAATTTCATCTTTATAAATTTTAGAGTTGATATTGTTAAAAAGATATCTTCAAATACTAAACTTAAACAATAAAACATATATAAAATATACCAAACAAAAAATAATTACATAAAATATAGGGTATTTGTAGTTCCTTTTAAATCTTTAAAAACACCCAGAATCCAGTCTTAACCAGTCATTAACAAAGAGAAGAAAAAAGTTAAAAAAAAAAAAAAAACTACAATTTAATTACAAGACCAGTTGCGGTGATTGCTCACCTCGTTGTTTAATTACGTTATCGGAGTTCCATTTTCGTTCACAGAATTCCTACAAGCCTCGGACTTGTGGCATGACCAGAATATATAGATGCTAAGCTTTCTTCATGCAAAGAAAATTTTTTTTTTGTTCTCACCGGCCCAAGCAAAGAGCGGCGTTGATATCGAGCCGCCATGCAATTCCGCCGCCGTTCATTCTCCATACATCACACGGCAACGTCAACGAATTCCTATCCTTCCCACAACTGTATTGCACCCTTACCCGACAAGTAAACGCCGGAAATATCGTCGCCGGTGGAAGCTTCTGCTTCATCAACAACCTCACCGTCGTCATATCCCGGCCGCCGCCGCCAACCATTTCCTTGTACGCTCCATTGGTCCAAGTCACCCTCCCAAACACATCCGAAATAAACCCTGGACACGAGTCTTTCCCTAGGTTAACCTTCATCTCCTCATCCGTACACTCCAACCAACCACCACCGCTAACCCAAGTCTCTGTTACGCTTTCCACCGTCACACATGACGAAGACGACGACCCAACCACCATCCTTACCGCCCGATCCAATGATTCACCACCACCGCCGACGAAGCCGAAACTCTCCTTTCGACAAACAGCATCATCAGCAGCAGCAGCATCAGATTCGCCGGATCTCAACCACAAAGACGGCGGCGCCACCATCGTTTTCGTCTCCTTCGAAATGCAGTCTTTACAATCTGGGGTTTCAGATATAAGCGGCAAAGTAGTAAACCTTCGTTTTCTCTTCGTAATACTCCCTTTCGTGTGTCTTCTTTTACGTCTCCCCGGTTTATAACAAACCTCCGTACCACCACCGGTTTCCCCACTACCACCGCCGGTAGCCGGTTTGGGTGCGATCGGTCTGAACCGGAGCATTATCCGGTCCATTTTCGACATATCATAAACCCCATAAGCTTCATATCTAGCTATAGAACATCCTCCTCTACCCTCCATTTTATTTTTCCTCTTTGGGTATATCTTTTAGTTTATGCATAGATTTATAAAGAAGACGAAAGGGGACACGTGTGAATGTTTTCCACACGTGTGTGATTAGAGAAACGAACAACGCAGCTCAAAAGGACTGATATCTCTTTTCTTCTTTTGTCCCCGTGATTTAGGAAAATATGGAAAATGACTTGTTTTCTTATTTAATTATTTTTTCTATTTTAAGGAAATTTTGTTACCAATACGCCCTTGTATTTTTCATTTGGGTTTTAAAAATGACTTGGTAGTTTGGGCATATTTACAAAAATAGATCCCTCAAAGGTGACATTTAGCTTTGCCTGGCTTGAACTGGCAAGTTTTTTAACCTTTGCTTCTAACCATTTTTAGGATAAACCTATAACTAATATTATCAGGTCCATTTATCGTATTTTAATTTTACATATTTTATATAATTAAATTTTAATAATTTCATCATCACACCTCATATTTCATTCACACATATCATAAATTAATATTAAATATGACATAAAATAATTTTTAAAATATATATTTTATATAAATAAAAATTTCAATTATTAAATAAATATTAATATATAAATTTGTTGAGATCGACATGATAGATATGTTAAAATAGTTTAAAATTTTAATACAATTATTCAATAAATTCAACAATAAAATAATTAAAATCTTATACCAATATAAATAAATTCCTCCTCTCCAAATAAAATTATTTAAAAATTCCTAAATAATAAGATTAATTTTTACAATAAAAGGAACTTTAATAAATAATTGAATTGACTGGATATAATTCTACAATAGTCCAAATTCATTGATAAAGAAATTTGGCATGTCAATTTTTTAATTATTAAATAAACTCTCTTTCAAAATTATTGTACTATTCAACATAATTTTTAATCCCTTACTTCAAATGTTGCCAAAGAATCTAATCAATTAGTGGCAGATCTATCATATAATATTGTACATGAAAAATAAAATTGGAAGTACCCTCAAACTCCATAGCCATTAGCCATTAGCTTTTGAATAATTTTGTAAATTTTTACTTCCCACATCAGATTATTGTGCTGTTTTCTAATAATAGAAAATTTCAGTTCCTTGGATAATTTTGGGTGATTTTGCGATTTGACAGATAATTCGTACTACTAATATAATTATAAGTATACAAATATGTTTAATTAATAATAAATATAGAATTCAATCATATACATGCACGATGAATGAAAAATTGAATTAATCTAAAATAATTGAATAAAATTTATAAAGAGAAAATAAATTTATATATTACAATTGTATATGATAAAGCTCAAATTTTAAGAGATGAATGATTAATAATGGCTTCCTTGATAATTTTGAAAAATTTCAATCACTTCACTGAAATTTATTAAAATTTTAACTTTTGAAAATTTTATTAATCTCACATAAAAATTTTAATTTGACACAATTTTTTAAAAAATTCTTCTTAATTTCTTAAAATTTTGAAAATTTTAATTATACTCCTTAATTTTTTTAAATTCTCATTCAACTCTTAATTTGTTTTTAAATTTTAATTAAACATTCTTAAAGTTTTTGAAAATTTTCATTAATCTCACATACAAATTTTAATTAGCCCCAAATTTTTTTAAAAATTCTCATTTAACTTTCAAAATTTTTAATTAAATCCTCCCAAAACTTAATTCCAAAATTTGTCAAAATTTCAACCTTCAAATTCCAAAACCTAACATTTCCCAACAGTGCTAAGAATTCATTAGCCATATAATTCATAATTTAAATTTTATTTAGATCAATTTATTTTAAAATAACATATAATTTTAATTACAATTTACACATCCAAAAAATTTACTATTATTAAAACCACTTTAATTATACTATTTTCATTATTTTTTTGTGAGATTTAAGAATGTGAGAAAAGAGTCTCTAGTTATTATTATTCCCTATGCCTAAGTACCCACCATTATTTGTCGCCATGATTTTGAATGCGTTGGGCAAATGAACTTCAATAAGTACATTTTCTCGGCTGGAAAATTTTTTACTTTTTTCCTTCCAACCAAACAGAAAAAAAAAAAAAAAGAAAAAGAAAAAGCAAAGTATTCCTTGATAGTAAGACCAAATGCATAATAAACCAGTAGAATTGTGGCACGTTACATCAATTATATAAGCATTTTTATAGCCTTTTAATTCATCGCCAAGTGTCCATTAAGCACTTAAAAACTTTTTTTTTTTAGGTTTTTCATTTTTATTTTTTTTGGAAGAATCGAGGAGGCAAAGAGACAGAGTTCAATAATTCCGGCAAGATAAAAAAATATATTAAAAAATAGGTTTTTGAAAAATATATTTTCTATTTTTTGGTGGGACCCTATTGCTTAAAACCTTAAAACATTAACATACAGATGTAAAGATCTAAGCCGTTGATTTTGTTTCTTTGCAGAAGAGGGTGGGGTCCACGAAGCAGATGAAAGATCATGGGCCAAGATGATTGAATCGTACGGACGAAAAGTAGTGGTGAGAGAAGGGCATGATAAAGAACAGGTACTAGATTTTTAGGTAGGAAATGAATGATAATTGAAGTGAAAGGAAGGGTGCAATTGGCAAATCTTGACTCATGCAAACATTATGAGGGATTTTTTATTATTAAATTTTGCTATTAATGATTGTAGTTTACCAAAGTTATGCATCTAATCCTTTTACTTCAGTATTTTTAGTTTCTGTACTTTTTAATTTTTTAAATTTTAATTTTCATTAAATGATAATTATTAAATTTATTTAGTTAATTGATTTTTTAATAGGAAAATGATCAAATTAATCAAGCCATAATTAGTTAGTCGGATTAAAAATTATTAAAATTTTATAAAAATAAAAATAATAAATAATAAAAAATCAGTTCAAGTAACCTATTACAATTCTCTAGATTGATACCTTTGTTGGTTCCCAATCCAACTAACCAGTTTGGTCGGATTCAAACATCACTGAAGTCAATGGCGGAGCCACGTTGATGAATTAACCTCACAAAAATATTTTAAAAAATACTTTATAAAAATAAATTTTAATTAAAAATTAAAAATTTGAACCCATAAAGTTTTCAAGAAAAATGATCCCACAATTAGAAAACACTCTTAAAACAAATTAGTTTATATAGAAATATATTAACCTCCCTCTAAACTAAACAAATTAGTTTGTGGTTAACAAGGTCCGTGATAGGCTAAATGAGTGGGTTGCAAAAAAATTATCATTGTCAGGTTGGGTAACTGATAAACTGTAATTTATACATATTTTTTACCCTATGCTTGGCATATTTATGAATGATTTCTCTTTGGTTTTAGTGAATTCGATGCTCCTAGTCCTTTAATTTCATGTTTTATACTCAAGAGACCTTAGGATAGTAAAAGGAGCGAGAAATGGGCCAAAAAGAGATAAATTGGGCTTAAATCAGTGTTTCACACAGCCTAGGCACTTCCACACGGGTGATCCACACGCCTGTGTGTGACACATGGGTAGACCACATGCCCGTGTGTCATGGCCGTGTCGACTAGGAACCAACTCAGTATTGCACACGGCCTGAGCACCTTCATACGGGCATGCACACGGCCGTGTCTCTACCCAGCCCAAGCCTAGTTTTATTCGGAAAATGGCACTTTTGAGGATTTTAGAAGCATTCTAAAGCCTATATAAACACCCTAGAAGAGGATTAAGAGGGACACACAGAGTTGGAAGCAGAAAATACCTAAAAACAACTATCAGAATCATCTCAGAAGCAATGATCTACATCAAGACTGAAGATTTCCATCCAATTTCCTAAAAGTTCTTTGGGTTTCTTATGTTTTATTATTTTTCAAACTTTGAGATGTTTTCCATTATTATTATGAACTAAAATCCCTAAATACCTAAGGGAGATAAAACCTAAGACGAATCTTATTACTCTTTGATTTATATGATAAATATTTGTTCTTATTCTTAATTGTGAGTTTTAACCCTTGCTTTAATATTTCAGGATATTAATCCAAGTTTTTGATGTGCTTATTCAGTGGAGCAAAAGTCCCTGTTTAAGAGTAGATCATTCATAATTAAGCAGAGTTGAATGCAATCCTAGAGATAGGACGACATAAATCTGCCAGATTAGAGTCAAATCTAATAATGGAATCTATAGATCGAGTTAATGCGGCAATAGGGGTTTTAATTAGAAAGATATTTCAATTAATCAACCTAGAGTCAGTTGTTTCTAGTCTCGAGAGAGATAGTATCATAAATTAGGGATTTCTACGGAATAAGTCAAGTGAATAAATCGTCTAAGTCAAAGGTAATAAGTGAAGTCTTGGTGGATTCTTTCTTGGGTATTATTTACTTAATTGGTTTTCCTAAAGTATTTTCCAAATTTCACCTCTGTCGTGATCTTAGATAAATTAGAAAATTAGTTTAGTTTAAAAAACACCCTTAAATTCTTAGGCTAGATAATAAAAAGAGAGCAACTACTAGTACTTTTAGTCCTCATGGATACGATATTCCATCTCATCATAACTATACTACTGCTAGATAGTTGCGCTTGCCTTAAGTCAAATTTTTAGTTAGTTTTACGACTATTAGTAACGCTAGCAAAATCAGTTCTTCTATCTATTCCGAACTACTTCATGGCAACGATTTGTTTGCTTATATCGGTCTGTGGAGAGATAAAAAAATTGGCTCAAAATTTCATTCGGGGTCCACTACTGATGTTAGGAAGCCAGCATTGATTAGTTGGGATGATTGTTGGTAAACCTATGGATGTTGGTGGCCTTGGTATACGTTGCTTAACTGACCAAAATAATAAATTTTTGTTGAAATTAGGATTCCAATTGCTTACGAAGATGGAAGCCTTAAGGGTGCAAATTGTGAGGAACAAGTACAATATATGTAGAGTACTGTTAAATAATATTGCAAGGAGTAACTACTCTTTCTTATGGAGATCACTAATGAAATTTTGGCCAGAGGTTATTAGCAATTTCTATTGGGCTATAGGGGATAGTCGCATTGTTAATTTCTGGAATGATGATTGGATTAATAAGATGGGTTCGTTAAGAGTGTGGCATACTGGGTGGTGCAACTGGATGACACATTAAGAGTTAATGACATGGTGGACGAACATGGTAATTGGGACTAGGTTTACTTGAGGAGTTTGCTTCCCGACCACATTATGTTAAAAATAGGCGCAGTAGTACAACCATCGATGAACACTGGACCAGATCATCTTGCATGGAAATGGGCAACAAAGGAAGTTTTTTCTTCAACTAAGACCTATAATGGAAATCATCAGTTCAATTCGGTCAACAATTCTAATGTTTGGAAGCTGATATGGAAATCCAAGGTGCCTTAAAGGGTTAGGATGTTCATATAGATGCTATGGAAGGGAAGAATATTAACTAATGGAGAAAGAGAGAGTAATGAGACATATGGCGAATGACAGTAGTTGTCAGCCATGTTGATGAATCTAGTATCTATGCAATACATGATTGTAATTTCTCTAAAGCGATGTGGTGTTCGATTGTGCCGAATCATAATTAGGTACATTTCTTCTCCTTACCTTTTCAAAACTGGCTGTTGTGGAATTTGCAAAACATAGGAGGTTGTGGATATCAGAATATCGAATGGCAAATGCTTTTTCCAATAGTCTACTAGTTGTTATGGAAAAATAGGAACATGTATGTGTTTTCGATAGGCCATAGTTGTGTTCAAGAAATTGTGGATACAGGCACAAGTTGGACAAGGAGTTATAGAATGTTGAGTGCAGTGAGATTGCATGATAACCAAACAATGGTCAAGTTCAAACAGAGGATGGGTTAAGCTTAATAAGGATGGAGCAGTGTTGCGAAATGGTTCATTTGTGGGCATTGCGGGAGTGTTAAGGGATGCTGACGCAAAGTGGCTAGGTGGATTTTCGATGTTACTATGTAAGGACACTATTTTTAAAATTGAGGCAAGAGCCATACTAAAGGGTCTAATCCTATTATAGTGGAATAAATATTGTCAATTAGAAGTAAAATGTGATAATCATTTGTCAGTAGAGATGATTTTAGTTGGTGGAGCTTCTGATAGCAATATGGTGGAACTATGTCTTATTCATTGTCTGTTAAATCGTAACTGGAAGGTCCTTATTCGTCACATTTCGAGGTCCCAAAATATAGTTGCTGACTATATGGCTAAGTGTGTGTCGGCAACTTTCACATGAATTCAACAGTTTGGAGAATATCCACAATCAGTACGTGGCTTAGTTGAGGAAGCTTTTCTTGGCTCTTTGAGGAATTAATGTAATCTTTGGTTTTCGCTTTATGTTGTTTTATCTACCATTCAATATTTATCATTTTCTCTTAATTTTTTTATTTTCCCTCATAAGCTCTCTAAAATTTTTACAACATTGATAAGGGAAGATAATTCAATAATTTTAACATATGAAAAACATGGTCGACAATTATGAAAAATGTACGAGCTATCAAAATTATTTGATTTATCTTTTCTTTTCGTTATTTTTAATAGTTTTGTAATAGCCCTACAATTAATTGTACCATATATTGATTTATCGAGTATTAATATTATGCATTAGTTTATATGACTTTTTTAGGCATTTTAATTTTTTCAAAATTTGACCCCCATAATCTAAATTTTCTAGCTCCGCCATTGAGTAGAGTTAAGTTTTGTTTTTTTTTTCCCAAAATTTGATGTACCAAACATATTATCATAAGTGTAATGCCATATCAACTTGTTATTTCCACATATTACTCGCTAATAATCCAGTTAATGGATTAACCACTTTCATTTGTGTTCAGACTAAAATTTCAAAATTTGAAAAGTATAAGGACTTAGAATGATCCAATTAGAGAATTTGGACAAAATCTACAATTGTACGCATAATATAGGACTAGTAATTGAATTTAACCAAATAGATTTAACTGATACTATTTTGCTTAAGACTAAAATTTTAAAATTCAAAAAGTATAGGACTAAAATTGAATAATTCAATAAGAATAGAGACTACAATTGATCAATAAAAATAAAAAGACTAAATTCACAACTTGTGCAAAGTATAGAGATTAATAGTAGAATTTAACCTTTCTTTTTGGGATCAAATTGCAATTATACGGAACCTTCACATCTACTGTTTTGAATTTTGTGACTCGGATAGCAGGGGGTTAACCAGGTTGTAGACGTGAATTTTGGTCCTAATAATTGTTTCCTTAATTAAAGTTCTCCTATCATTCGATTTAATGAAAATGAATACAAAAAAAATTTCATAATTTATTTAAGCTTTTTCAAAAAAAAAAATAGAAGCTGGTTCAGTTTTAGTTTGATTGGCATGAGCATTGCTCTCAATATAGGGTGACATGGGTTCAAATGCGCTGAAGTGTATTATTCTCCTATTTATGAGTTAGGGAAGATTATGAGTAGTTCTAGGCATTGTGTCAAAAATATATGATTTGATTAAAACTTATAATATCGATAATTACAGTACCTAAAGTGACTAAAACCCAAAACTCAAAATGATTTGAATCCATAATAACCCGATATGAAAATCTAAATCTCAAACCCGACTAACCCTAACTCGAGTTATCCAAACTTGAAATAAATCATACTCAAAATGATCAAAATCCTAAAAGAGTATTATTTAATTAAAAATGAACTGAACTTAAAGCCACCAAAACAAAAAATAATAATAATAAATTGAATTGAAACAACTCGAATTCATCGTTTAATGACTCGACACACACACAAACACAAAAATCCTGAAGCAAAACTCAAACTTATATGGTTAAAATTGATACAACATGTATACGAAATAACTCAAATCTACATTTGGATCAACCAAAACAACTCAAATTTTTAAAAGTCGTTTTAACACGAACCAACTTGACCAGACATGCCTAATTCACAAATCTAATTATTAATATATCAAATATAAATTGTTAAAATTGAGTACTAACAATACAAGAGAGTAATGATTAAGTTTCTTTATCGACACTCTAATGTTTAAAATTCAAATTTTATTTATGTAATCCCTTTCTCTTAATTTATAATTTGACTCAATAAAAAAGGCCAAGCTATTTCTAAAGTCTTCCTATAAACAAGAGCTCAATGGTGGTTTAGCGGCATCCTAAATATCTAGGAGTAGATCTAGATAAATTACTTTTTAAATTTAACTTTATTATAAAAATTCACAACCCGAACACATCAAATTTGAATTTAAATTGATTTGGATTCAGAGTTAATTCAAGCTCAAAATAATATAAAATTAAAGTGACTAAAATTTAAAAAGATCTAAATCTGAAGTGACTAAAACTCAAAATGATCTGAACTTATTTAAAAATTTAAATTTCAAACTCGAATTTTTTGAAGTAAAACTACTTGAGCCCGAAATAACTTGGATTGAAAATTAATCTAACCAAATTTACTTGAAAATTTCTAAAATTTAGATTGACCAACTGGAATAATTAAAATCTAATTATAAGTAGATCAAAATATATATATATATATATAACTTTTGCTTGGCTCCTAAACTCAAGTATTAGATATTCATATAAGTAGAATTCTAAATAATACATGTTTAATTATTTAGAATTAAAATTAACTTAATATAAAGTGAAAATTGAAATATATTCTAATCTAAACCAAAATAATTTTAAGTGAAGTTCTCATATGGTAAAACTTAAAGTGAGAATAATTAAATAGAAAATTTATACGTGATATTTCGACATTATAAAACTTGAATATGAGCACCCAAAACTCCAGACCAAAGCTTCATTCGTAATATTTAAAAGTTTTAAATAAAGGTTAAAATATATTGTTAGTCCTTAAATTTAAGAAATCTTGAGATTTAGTCTTTGTACTTAAATTGTTAAAAATTGAGTTCTCCAACTTTTTTTATTCCAAAATTTAAGTCCAATCATTAAAATTGTAAGTTTTTTTTTTTTTGTGTCAAATTTGTCAATTTGGCATGTTGATTAAGCTATTTTCATGTGACGTGACATATGATCGACGGAAAATAAACATGTTAAATTGAAAAAAATTAATGAAAACAATTAATGATGATAATGATTGGACTAAGATTTTTAAATTGAAAAAATAAGAGGGCTGAATTTTTAGCTTTTAAAATTTAGGGACTAAATCTCAAATTTTATAAAAGTATAGAGACTAACAACACATTTTAACCATAAATAAAACAATAACTAACAGCCAAAAATATTAAATTAAAATTTAATATCAAGTAAGCTTTGGGATTGCTTTTGCTAACATAAATATTTGAAGAGTATATTTATATATTTTTGGTTAAATTCTGCTATTAGCTCCTATACTTTATGAAAGTTGGGGATTTAGTCGTTATACTTTAACTTGGTTATTTTTAGTCCATATTCTGTTCAAAATTTAAAATTTTAGTCATCATCAAACAGTAACTATTAAATTCATCAAGTTAAGTTTTGTTAATTCCAAAATTTGACGGGGCAAATAAAATATCATATGTCTAATGCCATGTTAGGTTGTTATTTTCACATAGTACTTACTAAAAATTCAATTAATGGATTTATGATTATCATTTACATCAAGATTGAAACTTAAAAGTTTGCAAAAAAAAAAGGGACTTAGAATGATCCAATTGGAGAATATATACTAAATCTATAACTGTAGACATAAGACAAGACTAGTAATTGACTCCAACCAAACGAATTCAACTTGCTACCGTTTGATTTAGGACTAAAATTTCAAAATTTTAAAAGTAAAGAAACACAATTCACAACTTCCACAAAATACAGAAACTAATAGCAGAATTAAACCTATTATCCTTTTAAAGAGAAATCAAATTAGAATTGATTGGTCTTCAATTTATGAGACTCCATAATCAATTATCATGTTTTATAGTTCAAAATTGATTTAAATGTGTTAATTTATAATTGGAATTGGGTTCTTCAATTGAATTGATGGGAACATTTACTTTAACTGATTAAAGTGGTTGGTTGACTGGAAAATAAGTAATTGTGAAAATGACATTCAAATTCATTTCAGATAAGATTTTAATTTTCCAAATGGAATTTAATTTTGGCTTAAAGTCTACAAATACTTAAATTTTAAAATGCATTAAAAAAGTCCTTAAATTTTTTCAAGAAAAATAATTAAGTCTTTTTTTTTTTTTTTTGCACTCAATTAATTACTTGAACTATTAAATGCCTCAAAAAGGCCCTTTAACTATTATGTTAATAGTTGACCATTAAAGTTAACTGTCCTTAATTTTTTAATTAAAGTCACCTTGTGTCACAATCATGGTGTGACATGTGGAAAAAATTATAAAAATAAAAATCAATAAAAATTATAACAATTATTAAATTATAATAAAATTATAAAATTTATTAAAAATTAGAAAAAATTATAAATTGCATAAAAAAAGCTTTTTAACCATTAACCTTAACCGTTGACTGTTAAAGTTAATGACCCTAATTTTTTTCTATTAAAAGCTATCATATGTCGCAACACAACGTGACACGTGGCAAAAATTGATTAAAAATAAAAATAAATAAAATTTATAGAAACATTATAAAATGTTTCTTTTAGTACGATAATTTTATATATATTTTTACTTAATTTTATATTTCTTTATATTTTTATAAACTTCTTACAACTTTATAAAATTTTATAATTTTTACGATCTTTATAAAATTTTAGAATTTTTATAATTTTTTACGATTTTTGTAATTTTTTCTAATTTTAGATAAAATTTAAATATTTTTATATTTTTATTAAAATTTAATATTTTTATAACATTTATTAATTTTATTTTTATCATTTTTTGCCACGTGTCACACTATGATTGTAACACGTGGTGACTTTAACTGAAAAAATTAAGATTAAATTGATATAACATATAAATGTTTAGGGTTAAAGTTATTATTATATTTAAAAGCTTTCAAGTTATCTTCTGTTAATAATTAACAATTCGTGACCAAAAAGAAAAATTGATCATTTTATAATTTTTCATATTACTAATAGTTGGATAACTACTAATGTAATTTACCTAAACTATAAAACTTTTAAACAGTATAACATGTCAATCTATTTATTTATTGGGACTTGGATTTTATTTTTGTTAGTTTCAACATCGGTCAGTCCCTTACGCTAGCAATTTAGTTAGAGGTTACTAGAGATGGTAAAACTTGAGCTGCTTGATAGATTTCGATTTTCTTTTTTTGAAAATTAGTTGTAGGGTGAGGTAGGCTAGGGTGGACTTTTTTTATAGCACGCATGGAGCAATTATGGTAACGGTTTGTCCGACTTGTTCCACTATATAAAATTATCATTTTATCCTTATATATATATAAACTATTAAAAGAGAAAAAAAATGTAGTAACCTAATATAAAAAAATTATGTTTAAATATATTTACTTAACTTTAAAAAATTAAAAATATTAAAGATAAATAGTCAAAATTAAATTAAAGCGGAGCAAGGTGGGGTAAAGCGATGATAGATGCATCTAGCATTCATGAAAGTAGTGGTGGTTTTCAAAATTATACATCTATAGTGAGCGAGGTAGATGATAGAGCAGAGCGTACCAACTATGAAACGATGATGAATTTAGCAATATCCACCCACTCCGGTCCATAACCATCCCTAAATATTACTAAAGATTAATTTTAAGGTAAAAACTTTTTGATCAACCACAATAGCCAAGTATGAGCTTAATAACTATAGTCTTACCACTGGGAGGAAGTGTTAGGGAAGGTGCGATAGTGACTCTTGTGCATTTTAACACTAAACCTAAATCTAAAGGTGCATTTGTATTATTAATTCTAAATTAGGATTAATCCAACATATATTATTAATTGTTGAAAATGATTCTTGTGACTTGATGATGTAGTAGAAGCCACAACATTCTTTTGTTTATGGTATTTGCATTTAGTGTACTTGCTTTATTTATTTGGTTTCTACCTCTTGACAATGATATTGTTCACTTACAATTATCGTGTAAATAATGAATTTTATTTTTAAGGTTTTATTGAATATTTATTTTAAATTGAAATTTTATATGCTATTATTCACCGATTATCATTGCACGTCAGAATTATAATTTTAATAGTTAGTCAATTTTTCATCTAAAAAAAGTAATTTGACTATTTTATTTTTAAAAATTGAGAGTCAAGTGATAAAACAAAAAATTAAGATCAAAATATCAAAAGAAATAAATAAAAGTCAAATTTATTATTATACATTTACTAAAAGTAAAAATTAAATGTTCAAAGCAAAAGAATAGGATTAAAATGATAAAATTATAAAAATCCTTAAGTAAAGAATAAAATTCAATATGAAATTCAATTTTTAATTATAAATAATCATTCAATTGAAATCTTTAAACAAAGAATAAAATTAGTTTAAAAATGAAACGCTAAAGTACTAAAAAAGCCCCTTAACAATAGTTCGAAAATCAATTGCATCCTTGATTAAAAAGTGCAATCAATTAGATCCATAATCTAAAAATAACAATCAATTAGACCCTTCAATTGTGATTTCCGTTAATAATTTTAAATTTTATTTAATATTTTCATTTTTTCATAACATATTTATAATATTTTATAATAGTTAATAGTTTTTATATATTTTTAAAATTTTATGATATTTAATAATTTTATAGATTTTCTATCATTTTCAAAAATTTATAATATTTTAATAATTTTTAGGCTAAAACTTTTATAATAATTTTAATTTTTCATTTTTTTCATTTTATATAATTTCTAAGTTATTTTCATAATTTTTATATATTTTTAATTTTTTTATATAATCCCTAAAAACAATTAAGCCCAATCAATTAAATCCTCTTAAAATAATTTTAAAAAAGTCAATTAAACCGTCATAAAATAATTAAAAATCAAATAAACGATTCACATCAATATATTTCCACATCAACCGACACATCATCAAAATTTTTAATATTAACGCTTAATGGTCCATCAAGGATCTTAACAAAAATGACAATTTGATAAAGCCCAATCTATTGTCATTTTTGAATTAAAAGTCCAATTGATTGCAGTTTTTAACTAAGAGTCCAATTGATTTTCAAATGATTTTTTTAAATACTTTAGCCAAAATTAAATAAATCTTACTAATAATAAAACCAAGATAAACTCAGTTTTAACCGAAACAAGTAAACATCTACTATTCGTAGAACAAGAAAAGAAGGGTAAAACTGTTCTAAATTGGATCAAAATTTTAAGCTCACCAGCTCTCAAACTGTAAACTATACATCAATTATAGCATGATCCTCTATGTTACTATGACTGAGAAATAAGCGTGTTTGATATCCGTATCCGGTATACATTCGGATATCAGTACCGAAACATGATTACCTAACGATCCTTCAAATACATGAAGAAACTTAGTTCTCAAACATAATCGTGTCCCAACTTTCACACCCGAGTCCAATTAACATAACTATTCACGTTAATTCTCAAACATACCCTCATCTGATATGCTAGAAGATTCAGTCCCATTAACAAGAGGTTGATTTGGGAACTCAAAACTGGAATCACTTAAAATGCTGAAATCAAAATCATCATCAGAATCATAATCAGAATCACTTACTTGATCTATCTTCTCATCTTCATCAGCTTCCATTTGCATTGTTCCTTTTGAACTGGTTTCTCTTTTCATTTTCCGCTTGATGGCATCCTCATAAGACATTTCGTACCATACGGTGCCTTTTCCGACAATAGATTTGTTGTGGGCATCTGTCATCCGTTCTTGTTTACTTTTTTCTGAGTTCTTGGGTTCTCCCCAGTAATCATACCGGTACAAAGGATTCGAAGGATCGTATTGATCCTTCCCAAAAAAACTCGCATCTTTATATCTTCCTGGCTCTTCCAATGGCAAACCAAGAGCTTGACGGCTGTGTAAAATCAGTCTATCAGTAGAAAGCAAAGACGATGTATTTGTAAGCACGACGTAGTGCAGAACGAATCAGAAGGAATTGGATTCGGTATTTCCAATACAATCTTTCCATGGAAAAGATAGAATTAACTACACTCAAAGTCATTAAACTATTAGTAAGTTTACGTTTTGGCCACTTGAAAAAGATACAAAATAATCACTAAATTATTCAAAAGTTTTCATTTGAATCATTTGGTTGTTTTGGTCACTTCTCTTGTACAATTCAGGCTTTTTCATGAAACAGCTTTAAATGAATCAAAATTCAAACAACTTTCTTCTCTGATCTTCGCCACTAACCGTTAGATTGTCTTGAATCTAAAACATGCTCTTCTACTTGTTGATGGATACTGATCCACCCATTGATCATCAAATCATCACTTGGAACTCGCTAGTAGTACTTTTTGAAAAAAACTTAATAGCCTAGTAACTTAAATAAAATCTTCCAAATAATTCAGTGACCATTTGTAATTTTTTTAAGTTGAATAGCCAAAACGTACATTGGTTGCAGTTTACCAAAAAGATAATGTATCAATGCAGTTGGTCAATCAGATGGAAACGACAATAATTCTATTACGAGTAAAACACTGTTATATTACCCTGATTCTTACTATTCAAGTATCTTGATAATGCATCATTTGAAATAGCACTAATAGAAGCCGAGAAAATACGCCATTCTATGATAAAGTCTTTCACCAGTTGTAATTTATCTATATAGAAAAAGGAGAAGAAGAAGAAGAAGAAATAAGAGCAATGGGAATAAATACCAGCTGATGTCTCTGATTAAAGCTTCTCTTTCCTCAAACGATCGACGCCAATGTAGATAGTCGTATTCATCCATCTCAGTATTTCGCCTGAATTGGCTGATCTTATATTTCTCTCCTCTTTCTTTCGCTTCTCTTCTGAGTTTATTGTGATGCTGTACCGGATTCAAGGGAAAAAGGTAAAACCTCTGCCTAAAGTTCATTTATGTGGCAACTCAAAGAAAACGACAGAAATTTGTAAAGATTTATACGTTACTAGTCTTGGATATGTTTGATTTTTTTGTCTTAAAAGGGGTTTGGTAAAAAGAGCTCTGCAGTCCTCCTCAATTTTGATACTGAGCAAATCGTCCCTCTCAAAAAGACTAGAGCAATTTAATCTTTATCAATTTCAAAAGTGGACAACTAAGAACAATTACTTACAACATTAATGTTTTTCGTCAATTTTACATAAATTTGGCCGGTATAGTAACAAACTTAGCTCCCAAAATTTACACATTCTATCGATTTGGTCATGACTTAACAAATTCAACCCACAATACTTCAATTAATTGTCCGTAATTGCTCACTTTCGAAATTGATAGGATTAAATTACTCCAATTTTTTTGACAGGGACTGGAGAGGTCCTTTTACCAAAAAGGTTTAACATGTATTTGGAGTTGAATGTGAAAAATGAAGAAATTGAAAAAGAAATTTCTCTTGAATATTACAGCAAAAACTAGAAAAACGTCAAGAATAGAGGAAGCACAAAAAGAAGAAATAATTACCTCGCGCTCTGCTAAGGCAGCTTCCAAATTGAGTTCTTTAACACTAGTTTTCTATCAAGAAATATGACCATATTAGCAGGTAGATATAAGCAGAAGGTCCATATCGAAATTCAATAAAGAAAAGCTCACCACAATCATTTTTGGTAAAAGACCTTTCTTGAACCGAACTTTGGTATATTGAACGTTGTTTTCTTCATCATAGTCATCGTCATCAGTTAATTCTGATAACTTTTTACCTTTGTATTTCTCCGGATTTGCCTCCAAATCATCCAAAATCATTTGCTCAGCAACATGGATCTGCCACAACTGCATGACAGACAAAAACAGGTCTTGTAAAAAGAATGATCATTTGTTCTTTTTGAGCGTTCAGGTGGGTGATAATAACATTCAATTGTTAACATGGGTATTTAAAATATTATCATTAGAAGGTTCATCAGCCCTCGCAATGTCCATAGACATGGCATGCATTCATGCACATGCATGAACAAACTATTACGAAGCAAACTACAAATTATCAATGAAGACAATACTGTCGGATTACCTTGTCAACATAAGGGTGATTTGACAACAGGGGCTCCACTTCGGGTTTAGTTCCTGGATCTTTTCTAGGAAGAGGAGGTCTCCCACAATCCCGCTGCAAAAGGAACAAAATGAGATTGAAGTATAATCAGGGTACAAATTTGATATTCCAGAAAATGAATAGAATAATTTCGAAACAAAATCACACGGGGATACTAAATAGCTCAGTTGCACTTGCATTATCTTTTGAAGTCATTTTAATTGAATAACTAGAACAACAGCTTTGAAATGGTGGTATAGAAGGTCATTTCCCCACCATCCATACAAACAAATTAGATGGGCAAAACCATCATTAGAGAGTGAATATGAAGTTGAAAAGTGTATGTTAGAAAAACCAAACAAATCAAGATAACAATTCTAAAGTTGAGGAGAACCCAGAATTTCTCCCATATCGACACCATAAAAGATGGTCTCAATGAGGGTAAAAGTGTCAGAAAACCTCTTGTACTATATCCTGGATTGCATTGTAGCCCTTCTACTGAAAAATGGGCAAACTAGTCCCTTATGTTAGATGGGTGAGCAAAACAGCCCCTCTGTTAAAATTGCACCGTGAAATGTTTGTTTTGGTGTTTACATATAAGGTAAAATAACAAATTTAGCCATTTTTTCAGTAGAAGGGCTAAAATGCAATCCGCATATCGTACAGAGGGGGTTTGTGGTCCTTTTACCTCTCAATGAGTTTGATTCAAATACAGAAAAAAATAATTGAAACAGATATGATGCAACAAGTCACATACCCGTAACTCATCTGGATTAGTATCCTCATCGCGATGAAATATAGGTGGAAAGTCAAATCTATTAAATCTGGAAGTAAGGATGCAAATCAGAAAACAAAGAGGAAAATTGGAAAGTAATAAACTTAAGCAACACTATGAACTCCTAGTGATATTAGATGGCAGGTGGCTTCCATTTTACATCACATGGTCGATAATAGAAGAAAGAACTACCAATGTCCAGAATTACATACATCAGATGGTCTATATTAGGATGAACAAAACGCATTTCGATAGGAAACCTGAACCGGTAAGGATCTCGTTTGGCCTGCAGAAAGGGTAAAATGTAGTTAAGTGACATAAAATTACTAGATTTTTCATTAATTTGAATAGGAAATTTATTAGAAGAAAATGGAAGAGGCAGAAAATACTCACCAGAATTTCAACAATAACATGCATACCAACTTTTATATGATGGCGAATCCAATACCAATCATTACCTTTAATAGGGACCCACCTGAAATATATAAATACAACATATTAATCTAGTAGGAAATCCTCACAGTTAAACATAGACTTGATTTAGCTAATCATGTGCAAAATCATAGATCAAGTAATCAACAATAGAACTAATTTATACATATTAATCTAGTAGGTACGCCACACAGTTAAACATAGACTTAATCTAGCCAAATAGCCATGTCTGAAATCAAAGATCAAGTAATTAACAATAGAACTAATTGATATCAAATCAGCTATATAGCAAATCAAGCCTCTACAATAGCCATTAATCAGCTACTGCATAATATTTGAGATCATTCTTGATCACATAGTTAAATAAATGTACACTCAAAATTGATGTATTGCCTTGGAAATATGCCGGTAAAAGTATCATGGAATCCCCTGTACTAGGAGTCAAATTGCATTTTGCTCCCTCTACTAAAAAAATTGGGCAAATTAGTCCATGTACATTAGATTAAAGAACAAATTGGTCATTCCTGTTAAAAATTTAATCCATCGTATTGTTAAAAATTGGTGTGGCTCATAGAATAACTAGACAGTGACGTGAGTAAAACTCGAAACGACTCGAAAATAACAGAATACAAAATTCAAATTTCAAGTTATTTGAATCAAGTTGTTCGGTTTTTCAAGTCAATTCAAATAAGCAAGTCGGTTTTTTGAGTTCAAATCAAGTTGAATTTTTACAACTTGAATAACTGAAACCGAATTATCAAAATGATGTCACTTTGGATTTAGGGTTAATTTCAATTTCTGTTACCACCCCCACCCCCGACGTTGTTTTGCTATTAAACTTAACGTTTTAAAGTTTTTTAACTTCATCCTGTGTTTCGTTTAACTGAATCTGTACCCCAAATAAGACAACAATTAAAACTTGAGTTAAAATGGCATCTTTAGTTCCTAAACTTATATATAGAAATATATAAGAGAATTAAAACTTTATGGTTTAAAGTTTCTGGTGAAAGCCGGTTAACTGGAGCAGCTTTCCCAGTCACGGGCCACAAAGATGAAGTTGGTTGTTAGAGCTAACTTTGGACCCTGTGGCTCTGCAATTTAATGAACTACAAATTACTTCTCATTAACTCAAAGAATCATATCGGTGTCTAGGTTATGGAACCTCACTTCCATTACCAAGACTATTAAAACATGTCTATTGAGAATAAAAATTATATGACAAGAAATATCCTAAACCTGATGTTAGCTAAGAATACTATCTTTGAGGGTGAGGCAAAGTACCATTAAGTAAAAATTCACCATCATAAGATAAGTTGAATCTAGCATTGAAAATAGAAAATGGCACTTCAGAGCTCAAAGAGTCATAATTATATAAAATGTCTTTATTCAAAGAAGGGAATCTTTAGTTCTTTCATCTATGTCTTCATTGAGCATATCATGTACACTTGATTATGATTATTTTTTAAAAACAAAATTTTTATAAATATGTTTGAATTGATTTATTTTTTTAATTTAACTCAAACAAATATATTCGATTTGACTCGAATTTCGTTTAACTTGACTCGATTCAAAAAATTTTCAAATTGAGTTTGATTGATAAAATAAGATTCGCCAGCTCGACTAACTCGAACTTTTTTCACTTGATTCGATTCGATTGAACACTCACCCCTAACACATGGTGTTCCCTATGTACCTCATACTGACATATAGGGACCAATTTTTAATAGCAAAAATGGATGAAAATTTTAACAAAAAGACCAATTTGCTCTTGGATCTAACATACAGAGACTAATTTGCCCATTTTTTAGTAGAGGGGGCAAAATGTAATTCGACTCTTAGTACAGAGGCCTCTATGGTACTTTTACCGCAATATGCCACATGGAGTTCCAAAGGTCTAAGAATCTCATAATTTCCCATTACTAGCAAGCTAAAATTAAATAATAGTAGGAATGCAGATAATTGGATTGATGGAAGGAGCACAAAAGCACACATATTTGAAGATGAGAACAAATTCAATGGTGAATGAATAGGGAGCTTTAGCCTTTAGAAGAGATTTATTTTGGTACTTGTGATCTTGGTTAGATAAAAGTCTTTAAGATAGACACAGCAAGAAAGTTTATAGCAAAAGTGATTTAAGGTAAAAGATCAAAACTTAGAATCTGGTGAAATTACTAACAACATTAGATCAAGTGATGACAATTACCCTTCATGTACACCACCTATGTCGACAAATGCTCCTTGATATAGGTGTAAGGTAGTCACTTTACCTTCACAAATCTATAAAGAAATTATTCATCAAAGATCTGTTCTTTCTTATGTGATCCTTATACTCGAAAAGCATTTTCCATAAGAAACAACGAGTTTGGAAACTTACTTGTCCAGGATAATAAAACGGAAGCTCCAACTGTCAAAATACAATAAATGATGCATCATCAATAGCTTTGTATATAGTTTGAAACAACTTGGAAAAAAAAAAAAGGCAATTCAATTACCATTTCCTCTTTGTAGTCCTTCCCTCTTTTTCTCCTACCAGGATAGTAATCTTGGTCATACTGCATCAACAAACAGGAACCAAACTAGCATATAAGGGCTTAACAATATATATAGAGAAATATAAACCCAATAAATAAACCCAGCACAGAAACTTGTTAGCATGTCAACCTATAAGAAAACCCATTTTTCAGTAAAAGTACCATGAGACCTCTATACTAGGAGTCAGATTTAATTTTGCCCCTTTTACTCAAAAAATGAGTAAATTAGCCTTTTTACTTCAGATCAAAGAGCAAACTAATCCTTTCTGTTAAAAATTTCATCCAATTCTATTGCTAAATACTAACATTACTAACGGAATAACCGAACAATTTCACTAGGTATGCTATGTGTATCTTATTCAGACATATAGAGACTAATTTTAATAGTAGAAATAGATGGAACTTTTAACAGAACAACCAGTTTGCTCTTTGATCTAATGTACAAAGACTAATTTGATATTATTTTAAGTGGATCGGACAAAATGCAATCTAACTCTTAGTACAAGGGACTCCATGATACTTTTAGCCCATTTTTCTCTTCCCCGATAAGCTAGAATTCATTACATCAGTTCATGATTGATCTCACAAAGTTAAGAGCATCAAATGCCAATAAAATATTAAGATTTAGAATATTAATTTCACTTAAATGCCTGTTCAATGAAATACTTTAACCATAAAATTCATTGTAACCCCATTTCAAATGGATTAATCAAAATTGCCAAAAGTTTTAAACAAAAAACACCCAATCCACCCAAAACCAAAAAGAAAGGAAAAAAAAGTTAAGTCGTTTAAAAGATTGCAAACCTTATAAGACTCCTCTTCCAATCTATCTTTATTAGCATCGACCCATTCTTTATATTGCTTCAAAAACACTTTATATCTATCCAACTCCATATCTGCTTCACCAGTTATAACCTCCTTCTCCACTTTCTCCAAATCCACTCTCACAGCTTCCAATTTATGCGCTTCCCTTATAAACTCCAGCTCTTCTCTATCCACTTCCCATCCCCTAGGCGGCCAATCACGTGGCGGCACGAGTCTTAACGCCAATGGTCCCGCCCACAACGTCTCCAAAGGATCAGGAATATCCCCTTTAATCTCAAACTGTTTTCGATACCATTCATCCTCAGAAATCCCCATTTCTTTCATCTTCTTAAGCCTATAAGAAGGTTTCAACATCTTAAAAGCCTCGATAGCTTCAGGGGTTTGGAGAGGGACCTCTTCACCTTCATTGAGTGACTTTCTAGCGAAATCAGCTTCTGGGGTTAGGATTTCTTCCCATGGTGCCCATCCTCTTTCAATCCAGTTCCGGCGACGGGCTTCGTCCTCGGTTTCTTTGTCTTTGGGACCGAAGTTCTCGAGGAAGGTCTCGTCGACGGGGAATTCGTCGGAGCTGAAGGATTTTGGGGTAAATGAAAGTTTGGGGAAATGGGTTTTGAAGAAGAAAGGGAAGGAACGGGGATTGGGGGGATTAAAAGAAGAGGGTTTTGATGATGAAGGGTTTAAGGGTTTAGAGAATGAGAAGAAAATAGGGGTTTGAAGTATTTGCATCTTTTGGGTTTGGCAAAGGAAGAGCGTTGTGAGATGGAGGGAAATGGATAACGTTTGTTTAAAAAAAAAACAATCTAATAAATGGATAAGTTATAATTGGTTCAATTCTGATTTTAGTCCCTGTGGTTTTCCATCAAAACATCTTATTCTTTCATTCATTTGGAAAAAGAAATTACTTTTTATTATAATTAAGTTCGAACTTTGGGATTGACAACCACGAACACTATACATCATGAATCTTAAAATAGAAAGAACTTAATAAATTAATATTATTTTAAAATTAAAATATATATAATAAAAATTATTCAGTGTATTGTCAAGAAAGTTAAAACCTTAACAAACAATGATTAAATGCTATCACGAGAAAAAATTAAAAAGAGAATAAACTACATCTATATCACTCTAAAATACGGTTTATCTTTTTTAGTCTTTCTAAATTTTTTTCAAAATTTAATTCTTTTTTAGTCTCTCTAATTTTTTTTTTCAAAATTTAATCACTTTAATTAAGATACTTTTTTATAGAGCTTGCTAACTTCTTCTCGGACTCCAACAACAGTGACAAAAGCTTTTGATAATTTTTTATTTTTTTTGAATGCACGTTTTATTTTTTTTGAATACACGTTTCCTTTCAATGCAGTATGTTTAATTTTTTTCTCACATTATAATATCACTATAATATTTAATTTTACAGTCACAACTATTTTTATACTAACCGTAACACATTACTAGAACCAAAACCTTCGATTTATCCTTCATACCAGCAGAGCTCAAATGCACATTGTCCTTTTCTTTTTTTTTTGTCATTTTATAATGCTTTGTTCGATTTATCTACCATTTGAAATAAAAAAATGATTGATTAAAGAAGGGAGGGTGCTGAACAGAGAGAGAAGAGAAACAAAAAATAATAATAAAAGAAATTGGACTAATTATAGAGAGGTACCTAAGTTTTAGTTAAAGCCAGAAAATATGCCACATATCTACCACTCAATTGGTCTAATGTATCATGTCAATTAACAGAATTTTTTAGGGCAAAAACTAATTTGAAAAATTATTTTAATTAGAGTGATTAAATTAAAAATAAATTAAAATAATTATATCCCTTATTTTAGATTGACTATGGGTGTAGTTTATCATTAAAAAATTAAAATGAATTAAAACAGACATGTGTCATATACTAAACCTTACTTGTGAAGTTAAAAACTCATTAACAATATATAATTACTAAAAAAATAACCAAAATTTTTACATTATTATTATTATTTTGAAATTAAAATATATATAATTATTAAAAACACAACCATTTATCCATGTTCATTTTAAGTGTAAAATAATATTTATGATTTCTTTTATAAATTTATATATTTTAATTTCAAAATAATAATATAAAACTTAACACTTTATAAAAAATAAAAAATATATTAAAATTAGCAATGAATCTTAGTGTTTTTTTTTTTTACTTCTATTAATTTTCGTCATATATTATAATGAGATGCCACCACGTGTCATCGTGTTATTAATTATTAGTGTTATATCATCACGTTTTAATCAGTATTATTATAAATGTACCCAAATGTGATAGAATTAAAATTGAAGTACCAATTAAATACTAATCACAGGGTTAAGTGAAATGGCAAAAATCTTATTCCATTTTTGTTATTAAATTTAAATAATTACCTTTATTATTATTAAAATAAGAAATGAAATCAAAATTCTTATTATTATTATTAAATCGGCCAATTTTTACTATTTAATTTAAATAAATGCATTTATTATTATTAAAATGACAACCTTTATTATTATTAAAATAAGATCAAAATTAGTTTGCATTTTGATTCCGACATTTTATTATTAAATTTAATTAATTACATTTATTATTATTAAAATGAGAAACGAGGTCAAATTCTTTTACATTTTGATTTCATTTCAATTAACTTTATTATTATTAAAAGGGGCAAAATTGCTTTGCAGATTTCCAAAACATTGTTTTAAATTTAAATAGTTACCTTTATTATTATTAAAATGAGGTAAAACTCCTTTGCATTTTGATTCCAGTTGATTTCTCAAAACATTTCAAAGTTTTAATTTTTTTCAATCTCAAACATGAATCATAAAACCAATATGGATTATAAAATAAATTCAGCCATAAGCTAAAGTTGAACTTCATTTTGCCATAGATTCCCATTAACAACATAAAGTAAAAGCACATCTTCAGATAGCAACTCTTGAATCCTTTTGTTTCTATCATTTTAACTAATTTCAATGAATTGATTTGGATACTACAAACCTCTAAATGCTAATAAGAGTCCTTAAAATCACTAAAAACTATTGCTCTTTAGTATTTTCTCTTCCTTTTTTACATTCTAAACCATGCTTAATTGCCAAGTTTCATCTTTTTCGATGCTTCTGTAGCAAGAATGTAACTACCGACAGCCCTAAGTTCTGATTCTCCACTGTTTGGTGGATTTCTCAGTTAAAATATTAACAGTAATTGTTGCATGTTAAAGCCCTGTTTTTTTTTTCCTTTTCTGCATAGCATTTAAATACAAAGAAGCTTGTATTAGATCACAAATGAACAGGCCAAATGAATGTATACAAATGAGCTGGCCAAATGACTGATAAGCCTACCTTGTTCTTCAAGCTAATTAATATCTCCAGAAAAATCTGCCCGGGTTACTTACTTTAGTCCGGTTCGCACCTGAAATAAGACCAACCGAACTTGAAAATTACATGGAAGACAATTCAATATGCAAATCCAAGGATTATAGGTAAGTTTTTGGTCAGAATTTTACACACTTATACTGCACTTGAAGTCATTCAAATGTCACATTTGCTCAAAATATAGATAGAGCACGAGTAATGAATCAAAAGGCTGGATGAATCACTAATCTGACCGGGAAAAAAGTGGAAAGATGTTTCTTGACAAAAATGTAGTTCCGAAAAGGGCCTTTGGCCCATTGATAAGACGCCATCAGTACAAATGTGACACTAGTTTTAGCTTATAGTTCAAAAAGGATACCTTTTAACCTTCCAGCATTGTACAAAGCCTCTTCCGCGATGGGCCTCCATTGCTCCGCACATGAGTAGTTGATTCCGAGACCAACACTAAGTCCTCTTAGAAGATGTACCGTACGAAGAACAGAAAACAATTCCTCTGGAAAAGACTGGCATAACCAAGAAAAAAGAATTCACTATAATCACAAGAAACAAATAGACAATTTTTATTTTTTTTTATTTTGAAGAGGATACATGCACAATTATAAGCACAATTACAATTACAATCAATACATCTGAATAACTACAGCCAAAAGCAAATTAGAAAGCACAACCTGACTGATGATCGGAATATATCCAGACCTAGTCCAAAATCAATTAGGACAGAGCTCACACATGGTGGAACATAAACCAGAAAAAATCTAGACTGACAACCCACACATGGATAACATAGGGTGGGACCCAAATCTAGAATCTCAAAGTTTCCGGGAATTCAACCTTACCATTAAGCCAAAGGCGAACAAATAAACATAAATGCTAAATGAAGGGACAAATCTTGTAAGAATGAGTACTCTGAATATCATCAAACAGTAAGAACGAACAATGATCAGCTCCCTTACCTGTACACCGATTTTTTTTATGGAAGCATCTTCTGAGAATGGTTGCAACATTACCACTCCTGGGGGTAGTTTTGTATCGAACATCGTCTGTGCCAACCGAAGCATTTCCTGTTGTTCATTCTTACAGTTGCTTACAGTATCTATCCCAAGTTCCCTAAAAGCAAATATAAGAAAATTAAAACCAATTAGATATTGAAAAAGTTAAGGATAACAACGTCAAACCAACAGCTACTAAAGTTATTCATAGATTCATGTTGACCATCCTGCAAGTTGCCTATTATTCTTATTCTATGCAACAGAAATGACACAACCCGGAATTAAGTTCTGTTTTTGTCTGGTCAACCAACTGAAATTTGTATTGAAAGGTTACTAAAAGCATAGAAACACCTGTAGCTTTCTGTTGCTTTTACAGGATTACTATCAGCCATGGCAAGAACCAAATCAGCAAATCCAAGCCTCAACTGGTCTGGTAGATCCTTCACTTGCCCGTAGTCTAGCAATGCAACCTGACTTAAGCAGAAAAAGCAAAATGAAATAGTCGCACAATCAGCATGGAGAGTTTGAAAGTTACAACTAACAAAGCTCAATTCAATCAGAAGTATGCTATATGGAAGATTATAAATGAATAAGAATTGGAAAATGTAGAAATCCAAAGCTAATCCCTACGATTTTTAAGGATTAGTTTCCCTAGTTTCCTTGTTCGAATAAAGAAAATAGGAAGGTTCTCCCTAGAATTTTTCTTCTTTTTTTTTTTTTAGAGATTTAATTTGATTGTATCTCAATATGAGGGATTTGATTATTACTAGAATTAAGAAAGAACTAGTGACAAACATGTCACTTTGTCCTATGAATTCTAGCAGCTTCATGTTTATGGAATAAGAAAATTAGAGGGTTAAATCACTTTTTAAGGCTTGAATTAGCAACTTTTTCCACATTGGAGTCTGAACTATTTTTACCCAAGTTAGACCCAGAACTTGACAACTTTTCTCATTTGGTGCCTGAACTTTTTTTATTCAAGTTAAACCCTAAACTTGGCAATGGTTCCCACACTGGGGCTTAAACCTCTTTTGTCCAAGTTAGTTAAAATAAAGTTCAAGCCCTAATGTGTAAACAGTTGCCTAGTTCAGGCCCCAATGTAGGAGCAATTGCTAAGTCATAAATTGAAAGTGAAAATGTTGATAGCTTGCTAACAACACTGACAGCTTAGGCAGATAGATTCGTAACAGCCTAGCTTGACCAAATGGCATGATCTTAGTAATTACTGATTATTAGGGACTTTTGAATTATGTACAACTTACTAGTTTCCTTAGATAGGCCTAGATTGCTTGTAAATGTATTTTTCCACCTCAATTCAAGAGTAAGAATCAGTTTTATCTCTAAACCTTTTTCTAAATTTTGAACTCTCTTGAAAATACTCAGGTTTATTCATGGTATTGGTGCTATAATTCCATATTTAGAGGTCCAATTTTGAATTTTTAAGAGACTCTTAAACGCTAGAATTCAAAATTTTGGTACTTGCACACTTAGCCCGTGCTTTTATTCTCACTGCCACCTATAAGAGATCCTTAGCCTTATTTTTGGCAAAACTCAAAAGTTCAGCAGCCTCTCTCTTTGTGCTTCAGTCTCACACGCCGCCAAAAGGATTTTCACACTCATCCACATGCCAGCGCATGAAGCACACCCCCTAGAGGTGGTCTTTCCAATTATCGCCGTTGACTTCCTTGGATTATTTCCTTGGTTTTTCCAATTAATATAATTTTTTTGTAGCATTTAATTTGAATATACATCATAAATGAGAAGAGTGGATTTATAATTTCTCACCAATGGGCTTTTGCAAAAGCCAAAACCTGGATTTTCTAGCTTTTTGGTTTGGCTCGAAAAGCTAGTTTGAAGGTAAAAGTTAGTCATTTAGCAATTAGCATTGCTTATGAGTCGAAAAGCTGATTTGGCTTGAAAAGAAAGTTTGAAATGCAATGCTAAACAAAGCTTTAATATTATTTCGGTTTTTCTATCTCTAGCAACCAATCTAGACTGGCCTCTTCATTGGTTAGATGTAAAAAATGTTTTTTTTCTCAATGATGAATTGGAAGAAGAAGTGAATATGGAAATCCTATCGGGCTTTGATACAGGAGGCAATGCAACCAAAGTCTGTAAGCTTAGAAAGTCTCTCTACTGTTTCAAGCAATCTCTTAGAGCATTGTTTGACAAGTTCACAAATGAAATTAACAATTATGGGGTATTCCCAAGGTCAAGCTGATCATACCTTATCCACAAATTTCTCTCCTAATGGAAAAGTTGCTATTTCATTGTTTATGTTGATGATATTATTGTTGCTGGGGATTATACTAAAGAAATCAACTACCTAAAAGAAGTACTTGCTAAGGAGTTTGAGATCAAAGACCTAGGATCATTAAAATATTTCCAAGGTATGAAGGTTGCGCATTTAGAGCGATTTGATTATTATAATTGAGGAAACAGTGGCAAACTTGTTTTCATTTTTCTCCCTTGAATTCTAGCAGTTTCATGTTTATGGAATAAGAAAAATTACAGAGTTTTTCTCTTTGAAATTCTTCATCTCTCAATTCTACTTCATCTTTGCAATTCTACAGAAAGAAGTTTATAATAGAACTTAAAATCTTAAAAGAAAAAAGACAGACAACTCACCTCTGAACCTTTACAGATCAGTATATTTCCGGGATGGGGATCTGCATGGAAGAAACCGGTCTTTAGTATCATCTGTCCATAAGCTAGTGTCAAACTCTTAAGTATATTCCTGCATTCACAAGAGTTACTTAAGATAAATGCAGTAGAGTATAGCTGGTACAGTACGAACAAATGAGACAAGAGACCCAATAGTCTCTTTGGTATTTAAGATGCTTACTGCTTTGCTAAAGTTGCCATCTTACCACCAGGATTTATTCCTCTTTTATCCATTTCATCACCAAGATTCAAGATTGGGACTCCGTCGATATAGTCCATCACTAAAACCCTCCTGTTTAAACAGGTAAACGTCGCATTACTGAAATGACAGCACTGTAATGAAGCAATAAAACAAGAAAAAAAAAACAATATAAAATGCATCATCAAGAAAACATGAAGAAAAATAGACATAAATACAGAAGGAGCTGAGATCCGTAATCCCTTTGTCTCAAAAGCCATTCCTCTTTTCTTGCTAAAGAATGCAGCTTGATAGTCTATCAACTGTATTATTGTCCTTCCAGGATCCCAATACCTTTAACTAAATAGGTAAAACGTTACATGGTTTATCCATCGTCGAAAAAAGCGAATAGGAGGTCAAACCGGTTGGACTATCTATTTCTGATTTTTTATGGTTCAGTCTTTAAAATTTTCCAATTCAACTTATAAAGTTGAACTGCCAAACCAACAGATTCCTGGTTCAACCTGTTGAATTAGCCGGTCTGGTTTTTAAAGCCATGGTTTTGTTTAAAAAGCTAAAACATTTTAAGGGTCAATGATGCAACATTAACCTGGATAACAAACCTCATTACTCTACATCGGTACAGCCTTTATGCTTGTCCATCAAACCAATAAAGACAACACCAAGTCCTAAACTACAACATGTAATGCATTTTCAAACATCTTTTCCACATATCCTTGGATAGTCCTAGGACAAACCTGTACAAGCAATATGAAGAATTAGAACAAAATGAACTTGCCTTGTAGCCAAACCCCGAAGCACTCTTGGAACCAGGACCGGAGTCTTTTTGTTATTCTCGTATAAGAAACGGCGAATTCTCTCCATAGCATTGGCTTCTCTTAGAAAGTCAAACTCATATCCGATCTTGACAACAGAAAGGATAAATAATTAACGACATGCAGAAGAACAAAGAAATCCAAATCCAAGTGGAGCGATACTCTCACTTTACATAATCTGAAAAGTACATAAAAGAAGGATAGATGTGTTTTGCAAGGAACATCAGTGTGAATACAGATACCTGTTTTTCCATTTCCTTGGTAACGGAAAACAGATCAAATTTGATATCAGTCTTTTGAATGTACAGTGCAAATGCTTGCAAGTTACGGATGTCGGTCATCATAAGATCCTGGATTCCCGGATGTTGCACCTGCCATAAACTTGAATGGTCAAAATCACATGGACATATGAGGCTTTAAAATCATTTTCAAGGAGACTTACCTTAACAACAACATCGTTCTTATCACCTCTCAATCTTGCTCGATGAACCTAATTCAGATACGAACATATGTTAAGGTATATCCATTCGGTTCTTGTAATCATTATCCTATTTCTGGAACCCGAGAACCCCACAAAACTGTTAAACTTTATGGTAGCAATAAAACAGCAAATGTGCCATATCCTGCTGTATGTTGGCAAGCATGAAGCTTATTTAATGAAAATGTTCAACCTTCAAAGATTTTATATGTTTAAATACATAAACCTATACCCTTCCCAGCATGCTCATATAAAACTTCAAGCCAGGTAAAGAAATGAAAAAGTAATACCTGCGCAATCGATGCTGAACCGAGAGGATTTACATCAAAATTCTCAAAAATTTCACTGATGCTTCGACCAAACTCCTCCTCTAAAACAAGTTGAACAGCATCAAATGGTGTTGCTGGGGCTTGATCACACAAAGTAACAAGCCTTTTCACCCATGCTGCTGGGGCTAGGTCCGGTTTTCCAATAATCTGAGCAATCTAATTCAATTCAAGCATCCACCAAGCAATTAAAACAGACAACAAATTACAATATATCACCCTACCGATGAACAACATCCATGACTCGATTATTGGGAATAAAAGTAGGTAAAAGTTCCATGGAGTCCCTTGTACTATGAGTCAGATTGAATTTTACCCCCTCTACTAAAAAATTAGGCAAATTAGTCCCTATGCGTTAGATCAAAGAGCAAACTAGTCCTTTTGTTAAAAGTTTCATCCATTTCTGTTAAAAATTGGTCCTTGTACGTCAACATAAGGTACACGTGGCACACCATGTGTATTTGTCTGGTTATTCCGTTAGCCACGCCAGTTTTTAATAGTAGAAATGGATGAAGTTTTCTACAGAAATGATCAATTTGCTCTTTGACCTAACTTACAAGGACTAATTTGCCTATTTTTTGAGTAAAAGGGGCAAAACGCAATCTAACTACTAGTACAGGAGTCTCCATGATATATTTACCAATAAAAGTATTCAGTACCAAAGTGAAAAGGGAAATATCAGTAAGTAAAACAGGATTTCAAAAGGAACATAAACAAATTTGAATATACAGGTAAAATTCAGTCTTTAATTGAACTGAAAGAACACAAAAAGCAAATGCTGTGCAGTTTGCCAATAGCTAAGAACAGTAAAATCAACAAAAGGAGCAATCAATAAGAATCAAACAGTACAAAAAAGAGTAAAAACAAACAAACCCATTTAAATTTGAACTGAAAGAACACAAAAGCAAAGACTGTAATTTGCAAAGAGCTAAGAACAGCAGAATCAACAGAAGGGGCAATCAATAAAAATCAAACAGTACAGAAAAAGTAAAAACAGACAAACCCATTTTAATTGAACTGAAAGAACACGAAAGCAAAGACTGTAGTTTAAAGAACTAAGAACAGCTAAATCAATCAATAAGAATCAAATAGAAAAGAAACTAAAAAAACAGAAAGAAACCCATTTAAATTTGAACCATTTTCAAACCAATCAATGTGTATACCTTAAGGAAAAACCCACCAAGATCATAACACATAGCGTAAATTTTATCAGCAGCAAGCTCATGTTGTTTATCCCACATTGCTTGTTTCTTTTGTGGATCCTTCACCAAACTCACTCGAAGTTGAAACACCTATCATTTCAACAATTACCCAACAATCAAAAACTATCAAATTAACAAGAAGAAGAAGAAGAAGATAAAGAAAGGACCTTATAGCCAGTATAAATATCAGCTGCTCGAACCCAGAATTGAAATGAACGATGCCAAGGTCTTAAATGAAGAGAAACCTTGTCTTGAATCTCTTTGAAATCATAACCAAAAGCCAATGCATTCATTTTAATTTCCCTCAATTTTGGGGCTTATTAGTAATTGTAACTGATGAATAAAGTAATGAAAAAAAAATCAAGGAATATGGTTTTTGAATAACATAAAAGAACTACGAGCTTGGGTTCTTATTACGGGACCCTTGAACAGTAAAACTTTACATAGACATGAAAGGGTGAAGTAGAAGCAACAGCAATTAGTTTAAGGGTTAAAATTGCCTATAGTCCTTGTACTTTTCAGAAATTAGAAATTTAGTCCTTGTACTTTTATTTTAAGAATTAATCTTTATACTTTTCAGATTTTAAAATTCAGGTTCAATTGTTAATATTGTTTTATTTTTTAAACTTGTTGTTATGATATTTTGAAATACAAAATTACTCACTTAGTAGTCATGTAATTAAATAAGGATGTTATAATTAACTTCAATTTAACCAAAAATTTTAATAGTATTAAAAGTTGATGGTGAATTTTGAAATCTGAAAGTAAAATGGCTAAATTCCTGAAAATATAATTATAAAGACTACATTTCTAATTTTAGAAAAGTACGGGACTATAGGCATATTTTAACCTTGGTTTAAGCTATAAACTTGGCTGAGAAAGCGAAGAAAGTGGGATTCGGGGTGACCATTTTTGCTTATTGCAATTCGTGAAAGGGTTAAGACTGGTCTATTTCTTCCTTGTCTTCAAGGCTTTGCTTTTGGATGTACTTCTTTGTTTTTTCCCAATCAAATAGACCAATGGGGACAGTTAATAGTGACAAGCGACAATCAAATGAAAAGAAAAAAAAAAAAAAAAGAGGAAACTACACCATTAGACACTAAATTATAGGTAACTTTTCATTTTGGTCATTTAATTAAAAAAATTACAATTTGGTCACTGAACTAATTGAAAGTTTTCATTTCAGTCATTAGGTTGTTAAAATCAGTGCGACCTTCTTTGTTTGCACCAATCGAAAACTCTCATTTCCCTTCTTTTCTATAATTCAATCTTTTTTCATGAAACAACTTTGAATGTCACAAATTTGCGAACCAAAATACAAATAGTTTTCTTCTCTGATCTCTAGCATTGACTGTCAAATCGACTTAGATTTAAAGTATTTTTTCTACTTGTTGATGTGTATTGATCCACTGTATCGATCGTCAAATCGTCGCTTGGAGTTTACTACTCAAACTTAAAAAAAAAAAAAAACTAACAATCCAATGATTTAAATAAAAACTTTTGAATAGTTCATTGACTTAAATTAAAAAACTCAAATTGTTCAATGACCATTTTGTAACATTTTAAAGTTAAGTGATCAAAACGTAAAAGTACTCATAATTTAATGACCTTAAATGTAGTTTACCCAAAATATAATTAGGAGACAACATTCTTTTTTTTACCAATTTTTTTATTAAACAGACTTAACTAATTATAATCTACAAAGATCGACTCAATCAAATTAAAGTTCAAGAATCAACGTAATTGAACTAACTTTTTGTTGATCAGTTTGGTTGGTTAATTAATTTTAGCTGACTTTAGTTATTGGGCTTAAATAATATATATTTATTTTATATATTTTTAAAAATATTTTAAAATTAAATTACACTATTAGTCCTTATATTTTACAAAAGTTGTGGATTTAATTATTGTACTTTAATTTAAATAATTTTAATCCTTATACTTTTTAATCAGTCAATTTTAGTCCCTATACTTTTCAACTTCTGAAATTTTAGTCATGACTCAAACCGTAGCAGTTAAATCTATTCTGTTGAGTTCAATTACTGGGCATATACTATGCGTACAATTACATATTTAATCCATATTATTCAATTGGATCGTTTAAAATTGTCATACTTTTGAATTTTGAAATTCCAGCCTTTATACAAATGACAGTTGTTAACCCATTAATTAGATTTTTAGTAAGTAATATGTGAAAATAACAAGTTGACATGACGTTACATATGTGATAACATATTTACCACATCAGTTTTAGAAATAGCAAAACTTAATAAATTTAACAATTATTGTTTGGTGAGGATTAAAATTTGAAAATTTGAAAAATATAGGAACTAAAACTAATCAAATTAAATACATGGATTAAATCCACAACTTTCAAAAACTACAAGGGCTAATAGCAAAATATATCCTATTTTAAATAATCAAAAGTATTAAATTAAGTCAGGTTTTTTCGGTCAAGACGGTTTGGAAATTCAAAAATCGATAACTGAATAAAATAACTAACAAAAAAGAATCCATAATTGAAAAGACAACCTAAATCGTCTAAACTGAAATCGACTAAACCGATTGTGTCAGTGTAGTCAATTTTCTTCATTTTAACCAAATATTGTTCTCCTCTAAAAATAACAATCAAATCAAATAAATGCAATCATTTTATTTTTATTCTATCATTACAACGAAGAAGAGAATTATAAATTTTGAACTCATGTCATCAACATGCTAGAGACGAGATTTATTCACTATTACAAACAAATCTTACTATTTTTCAAAATTTGTTAATGCAATAAATTATAATAGAAGGCCATCCAACTATGATATTTCTTTTATGAGAATTAAGTAGTAAACGTGGCTGTCCAAGCTCAAGTGAGATATTTTGAGCCAATAACTCGTGCTTAGGCCTAACATATTATTACACATTCCTTAAGCAAGTCCTTAAATTGTTTTAATAGTTAAATAAACCCCTATGATTTTACCCATAAAAGCCATTTTTATCATTAAAGTAAAATTAAGCTCTTATCTTAATTTCTTGTTAATGTAATGAAATTATACACTTTTAACACCAATAGAAAATTTAAAAAATAATTAAAATTTTCAAAAGAGTGATTAAGTGTGTTTTATATATAAGCACTTTCAACAATTTAAGTATTATTTCGTTTTACTTTCAAGAATATTAATATTATTTTATTTCTATTTAATAAACTATTATGATCAAAATCAAATCAACATAAAAATAGAAAGTAATTTAAAAATTCGAATTAATTTTCTTTAATATTAAAATCAAGGACTTTCATGAAAAAAATGATAAGTTAGAGACTTATTTAACTAAAAATAATATGAGATCCTTTAAACAATGTATATTAATGTAAGGGTATATTATCAAAAAAAATCTTATTTTCAATGTACGATCTTGTCTGTAATAATGACATATCAATGTCTTTAATTTGGGACATTTTGTTTTTGTTGATCACATTTTCATGTTTTTTAAAATATGTTTTTTAAAAGGGTAAATTCCACAAATAGTTATTCAACTGTAAAAGAAATTTATTTTAGGCACTCAAAATAAAAAGTTTGTAATTTAAGCATTTGTGTTATATAAATCGGTTATTTTAGCCACTTTTGTCAAAATCACAAATGGTAAGCTCACATTATAGTTAAAAATTAATATAATAATAAATTTAGTCTTAAATTTTTACATATTATATCAATTTAATCATAATTTTAAAATTGACCTTCAAAATTTACAAATAGTATCAAATTGGTCTTAATTCTAAAAAATAAAGAAATATATAAAAATACATAAATATTTTCAAAAATAATAATAAATTTAAATTTTATATTAATATTAAAAAATAGAAAACCCACCACCACCACTCCCGTCCCTCTCCCTCTTTGCTGCTGCAAATTCATGTTAGGGTTAACTGAAGGAAAATGGAAGCTGTTTTGGAGAAGTGCAATGGGTGAGAAGGCGAAAGAGGAGTGGTTTTACAAGTTGGAGATTTAAAAGGATTGACTTTGGATGGGATCTTAAGTGATCTTGTTAGTGGAAGTTTATAGAAGGAAACTAGGGTTGATTGGAGCTGAGACAGTGTTGAAATATGTAGAAAGTTTTCTGATAAGTTTCCCAGTTAAGAAAAAGACTGGGATTTGCAATTGTTGCCCATTACTTCTTCCAATACTTCATTTGATGAGGCTTACCCCAAATCCGGGAGGGTATTTTTATTTTAATTACAAGGATTCAAATATATTTCGTATGAAATTTAAACTAGATGTGCTCATAGATCGGGTTCGGGTTAGATTTAAGTATGATATTAACATATTTTATATTTATGTAAATCCGGCTCGACTCGAAATATGGTATTAACATAATTTTGTCTAAACTTGTCTATATTTACAAAAGACTAATCCAAACTCATTTTAGACTTACCCATATTATTTTAAAATTTTTAAACATATTTATTTTATTTTAATATTTAATAATTTTATATATTTTTATTTATTAAATGTTTTTATATAGTCATATTAACATTATTTTAATGTTTATATTAGATTAGTATTATATCTTTAGTATAAGTTTATTTTTTAACTATTTTCTAAATTACATAAAATACGAAATAACATAATATAAAGTATTATAAATTTAAAAATAGATCAAGCTCGAGCTTAATTTAAGTCCGAGTCTAACCCACATTTTAAAAATGTCTAATTTTTTATCTAATCTTATTTTTCAGTGCCTAATATTTTTATATAAATTCTCTCAAATTTCGAGTAAAATTAAAAAAAAAATTAAAACCATGTTTTTTTTGTTATTGTTTAAAAAGTAAGTTCTCTCAATAGTTTTTACCCACCTAATGTTGTTGTTACTCTTTTGAGTACAAAAACATTCAATAAAATAATCGTACTGTACTGCTAGTTTAGGAAAAAAGGTTTTATACCCCATGGACTTGTGACGGTAGTGGTGGAGGGAAGGACGGAAAGATGGTCGGGGGATTTTTATTTTATTTAATATTAATATATTTATATTTATTTAATATTAATATTAACATTAATATAAAATTTTAATTTATCATATATTTTTGAAAATATTCATGTACTTCTATATATATTTTTGAATCTTTTAGAATTAAGATAAAATTGAGATCATTTGTAAATTTTGAGAATTAATTTTTAAAATTATGATTAAACTAATAATGTGAAATTTGATGGTTAAATTTTTATTATACAATTTTTTAACTGCCATATCATCATGCTATTTTAAAAATGACATAATTTCAATTTTAGTCTCAACTTTTACATTTTTGGGGTTAATTTTTCCCATTTTTAGTTAAATTTAGCCCTTATTCTTTTGAAAAGAGTCAAATTTAATCATCAATCTTTCAAAAAAGAGTCAATTTGATATTCTTCAACGAAAATACTAACTAAAACGTTAAATTTTTAATATTTCAATCTGCATGGCAATCTACTACTCCATGCTAATTTTTTGAAATTCATGAACTTTTATGATTTTTTAATTTTATTATTTATTTTTAATAGTTTTATAAGTTTAAAATTATTTATTGACATAAAATACATAAAAATAATTTTGTGTCTGCATGAATAATTTAGTTATTATTTTATTAATTTTTAAAATTAAATAATCAAAATATAAACTTGTTACCGTATTGAATTTTTCTCCTTGCTTACCCTGTTACAACTTTATACGCAATAATAGACGGGGATTGCAAGTGACAGGGACACGACAATAGTATTTTATTTACTTGTATTCTATTTGGCTAGTGGTCATCATGAGATAGTTGAATCTCTTCTCGGTATTAATATATTTTATGTTTATTTTGAGCCGATTTAAAATATGTGTTAAAATTTTATTCAAATTTGTTTGGCTTCATAAATGATTAACTCAAATTTATTTTAGGTTTACTTATATTATTTTTTATTTTTAAAATTTATATTTATATTATTTTAATTAATTATTGAATACTTTTATATACTTTTCATTTATTAAAATTATATATAGAGATATTAATATTTTTTTCATATTTACATTAAAACATTAGCTTTTATGTGATAGAAATTAAATAATATATAAAAATTAAATAATATATTATATTATAAACATAGAAAACAGGTTAAACTAGGCTGGGCTTAGGTGTTTTAAATGTTGAATCATGAGCTTAGCCCATAACTTAAACGGACTTAATTTTTGTCTAAACCCGTTTTTCAAACCTAATATTTTACCAAATCCTCTCAAATTTTGGACAGGTAGCCCCACACCATTGGGTTTTTTTTTTGACAAAATTATAGAGGTAAATTTTAAATATTATAATATGCTCTAAATTTTTTATCAGAATTTAATCCTTATACTATTATTTTCAAGAATTTTGTCTAGTTAGTTTTCAAAATTAAAAATTTAGGTTTAGTTGTAAATCTGTTAAAATTCTTTTTTTAAAAATAAAAAATTTACTTGTGTGACATTCTAAAAGAAATAAAAATTCACTTGATAACTATATGATGAAAAAATGACATTGTAATGGATATGAATTTAATAAATAATTCTAACAATATCAACAATTTTAAAAATCACGTTAATATTTTAACAAAAATAAAATATTTAGACTAACTAATAACATTTTAAGCATAGAGAGTCAAATAATATAAAATTAAAGCATAAAAATTAAATATTAAATCTAAATGTAGTTTAGGATAGAAATTGAAATTTAACTATTATATTAATAATGTAAAATATATATAATTGCGTGTGAAAGAACAGAAGGTTTTAGGGCTTCCTTTTATATATATATATATAGTAATATAGATTTTGCATCATATTTTGCTTTGTGTTGCTTTCAATTCATTTTTACTAATGATTTCTTAACTTAATATTATAAAATATAATTTTAATACATGAAATTTAATATATAATATATTCATTTCTCTATTACAGGACTTGATTAAATTAATCCCTCTTTGATTAAATAGATCAATTTAATCTCTTGTTATGGTGTTCATCATTACTCACCCACTACCCAATTACTTGATTGGGTATGACCCATAACCTACATGGTTCGCATCTTGGATTCACATGTGAGGTGTTCACATCCTTTCACGGGCTTGTACGATGTGGGTTCGCACTACTATGCAAAAAAACCCACTCATAGAAAATAAGTGTTGATCTTAGAATAAAGTATGTGTTGGCATGCATATGGACCTATTTACGACGCCACATTCATGAACAATAACTGTGTCATATAAATAGACAACTTAATCATTTTGAGGGATATTCACACTAAAACACTCAACATCCTTATACAATTAAAAAGAATCAAATAATGTCAAATTAGAATAAAATTAATATTTACTATTTATATCATTCACTGTTTAACAAAGTTAATATTTTTAAAGTTCCTATGATTCTATAGATGAAATTTTTCTTGAATTAAACGACAATTGAAAAAAATATCGAGATATTTTTATATAGTAAATGTGAACTTATTTGATTCTTCTTCTTAATAATATAGGAACCAAATTAATTTATTTAATAATAGGAGAATAATTTAATTAAATCCGTGTAACATAGGAATGTCCTAAATATTTAACTTAAAATAAGACTTTCACTCCCATAACCGACTCAAAGAAAATCAGGGATACTCAAATACAATTTTGAATTTAGTAGAGAATAAATTAAAAATATAATAATATAATGATCATAAATTTAATTTTAAAATAATTTTAAAATATTAAAATTTTGTAAATTAAATAATCATTTTGCATTTAACTTTTAATATTATTGTATATTTTTAACTGTAACTCATATTTTAAATATTTTATTATTTTTAGATTTTTATATTTTTGTATGATATTTTCAATTTCTTTTTGCAAGTAAAACAAAATCTATAGACAAATATTAAATTAAATTACATTACATGGTCAAATTATAATGAAGAAGACATTATATATTAATAGGTAATCAACGATCCATGTAATGTCCAAAATCTTATATGAAAAATATATTATTATATGTATAATATCATATCAACTTGTTATTTTTATATATTACCTACAAAAATACCACACTATTTTACTTAATGTATTTAATGACAACCGTTTTAAGTCAAAACTGAAATTTGAAATTTAAAAAGTATAAACACTATAATAATGAGATGGAAAACATGAAATAAAATTCACAACTTACACATAATATAAAACACAGCAAAATTTAATTTCAAAATTTAAAAATACAAAATTAAAATTGATCAAATTAGACGCAACTCACCTATAATAGGATAATTGATCATTGAAATTAACCTTTTAAGTTCCATATATTTGAAAATCATATCTGTACCCAAGTTTATCATAGATATATACATAAAAAGGAAATGAAAACTCGGAATAACATAAATTAAAATGAAAATCCTGAAAACTGGAAAGAATTCAATTAAGCCAAAATCAAGAATTTATAACCTGAAATTAGGTTGAATGATATAGAATTTAAGATGAAATATGGTTTAATAAGGCAAGTCTCCTTCAGGAAGCTCCCAATTATCTTCTTCATCCTCATCCTTCTTACTGGTTTCCTCTCTAGATTGTGCCGAATCCTTCGGTTTCGGGCGTCTGAAAACAAGCAAAACAGATCATTCAATAAACTATGCTATTCGGATTTGGATGTGAATGCCTAAAACCATTAGGTGTTTGAATTTTATGTATTCGAAGGAGCTTTAGAACAGACAAATCTATATACTCATGTTCAAACATGCATCAGATATGGTTATGACAAGTATTTTTTAAGAAAAATGAAGAAACAAAAAGCTCTCATTGCCATCCATAACTTCCATATTAGTTAAAACCAATGTTGATTCGATTGGATCAGTCGGTTGAATGGAGAAGCGGTGATTCATCCAGACCAGTATATACCACTCAACTAAGAGTTTTTTTTTTATTGGACTAATAAGTAATAGTCAGTTGAACCAGTTAAAAAACTAATAAAAAAAATCAGAAATTCGGTTTTAAATTTAATTTAATTTTTTAAAAAAATTAATTAGATTTGATAAGATTAGGACATTTAACCCTTACAACTTATATTAAAAAATTACAATTTAATAAAATAGATTTGAAAATTAAAGTTCAATTGATAATACTATTAATGTATTTTTGTTAAATTTGAATACTGTTTGATTTAAAATTAAAGTCCAATTGATAACATATATTCAAATTTAATAGAAGTATTGAACTTTAATTTAAAATTAAAACGCAAAGGGACTAAATTTCGAAAGTCCTAAGAGTAGAGTGATTAGAGGCATAAATAGACCAAAAAGAAACCTGCAAAGCACAAAAACATTGGTCTAATTATGTCTCCAGTCCCTATTCTCTCCAAACATTTTAAATTTAATCCTTAAGATTTTTAACTTCAAGAATTTAATCTCTCTACCTGGCTAATTTAAAAATGAAGTCTAATTAATAACAAGTTAATTGAGCTATGTTAAATTTATTTAAATATGTGCTATCAATTGAATTATAATTTTAAATCAAAACTTTGAATATTAAAATGTCATATATTCAGATTTAATAGAATTTCATTAGTGGTGTTATCAATTTGGTTTTAATTTTAATTTTCAAATCAGATAAATTGGTAGACTAAATTCCTAAAAATGAAAGTAGAAAGACTAAATTTCAAAAGTTCGAATAATACAGAAACTCAGGGCATAATTAAACCAACAAGATTCTCTATAAAAGTTTAAACCAACCACCATGTATTCAAAAGAAAATTAGGCAACATGAAAAGAGACAACTCACTCAAAAATAGACAATAGATATGAGAATTTTAAGGATATATATATATAGCAACATTGTTATTGTAGGCAAAAGAAAGAAGGAAAAAATATATATATTTGAAAATTTAAGCATTAAAAACAAAGAGACCAAAGTTTTGACATGGCAATGAGGAGGAGCAATCTTCTATTCGAGAAATGAGCAAATTGCATTTTACTTCTCTACTCATTAAATGAGCAATTAGTAGATCAGAGATTCCATCTATTTTACTGTAAAAAATGGACTTTTATATGTGAAAATGAAGCTATATATCATTCACCACATATAACTATTTGATTAGGCTAGTTTTAACAGTAAAAATAAATAATTTTTAAAAAACCAATTTATTCTTTTATCTAATGTACAGTCACTAATTTATCTATTTTCTAGGTAAAAAATAAAATTAAATCTTACTCCTAATGCAAAAATTCCATGATACTTTCACCCTCAAATTTCATTTAATACTTTAGCACTCCACCTTGAAATAAGCTCTTCTGGAAAAAAAGAGATGCATGTATTATCTTTTACAAAGTTCCACCCAATATACATCATAAAATCTTATAAAAATAAAGGAATTATAATCAAAATATTAAAATTTAAAAATAAGGTTCTCAAAAACAGACGGATGATCAAACCCGCTCAAACCATCCATCCGATTAGTTCGATTAAAAATTTATAAAAATAGAAAATAGAAAATATCTCTTAAACTAGTTCAACCACTAATTGATTCCTACTAATTTGCGAGTCAATTAGACTAATCTCTTGTTCCTGACCCGATACTCGACATATTCCAGGACCAATCAGTCCAGTTCCGAAACATAAAACTAAACAATTATAACTAAAAATATTAACTTGAAAAATTAAATAAATCGTCCATGTCTGCGAACACAAGAAAAAAAATTTGTGCAAAAAAAGCATATTCGAAAGCAGGGCCGGCGCTTCCAAACATGGTAAAATTATGATGTTAGTCCCTCTAAAATCTGTAGAGTTATAAATTAATACAATGATAAAATTTCATTTCAGCCCTCAAAAAAATTCAAAATTCAAATTTGAAGATCAGAAAATTTTTTCTGCCTATTGAGTTAAAACGATGATCCCAATATAAGACTATGAAAATTCACCAAAACTACAAACATCAAACTCAAAGCACAGATAATAAACCCCAATACTGAATTTTTTGTGGTTAAATTAAAAGCTATGAAAGAAACAAGGGAAAAAGGGGAAGGAAAGCTAAACCTTCTGCGGTTCCTTTTAGAAGCTTCTCTTACTTTACGCTTCTTTTTTTCCTGTGAGCTCTCAAAGAACATCCTCCTTTTGCATTCCTGTATAACACCGGCTTTAAACACGGCTCTCCTGAACCGGCCCAACAGCTTATCCTCCGGTTCGTTGTCGGCCACCACCACCTGGACGTTGTAGTGACCCGATTTGAAGAAAAGGGTATTGGCGTAGGCTAATGATGGGCATGTTATGGCATTAGTTTCATCGGCCGGTGTGGTAAAACAGGAAGAAAGGCGAATGGATGTTGATTTGGGGTCCGATTGAGAAACCGGCGGGGCGAAATTTGGTGGGTTTTGGGGGAGATTTGGTAGTGAATGTTGGGAACGGAGGAGAGAGGAAAGTGATTTGGAGAGAGAAGTGAGGGAAAACGCCATTGATGCTGACTTGTGATTCTTCTGGCTTTGGCTCCCACTTACAATATCAATCTTTAAATTTTGCTTTACTCAAGTTCTATTATATTTGGGTAAATTCGACTTGTAGCGATTCAACTATTGATACATTTCATTTTTGGTCACTCAATTATGAATATTTACAAAATAATTATTCAACTATTTGATTTTATCTTTTTGATCACTAAAGAAAAGATGTGTTGCAGCTTCAAACATTGACGTAGTATCTTTAACTCTCAATATTTATATATTGTATCAATTTAGTATTGATTTTAAAAATTAACTCTCAAACATTTAAATATCGTGTAATTTAATATTCTTTTACATTTTTTAAAACTCTTTCATCTAAAAAGCAAAAAAAAAAAAACTCTAAGTTAGGTAAAAATATACCAAAAATAAAAACAACCAAAAGTTCATTATAATAATTTTCATCTTTTCTCATTGTTTTAAATTTAATCCTCAATGTCATAAAGAAAAATAAAACTGTAAAAAAATACTAAATTATACAATGTATAAATATTGGTTAAATTTTTTTAATAAGCCTAAAACCGACGCAATGTATATGAAAAATGAAATAATTAAACCCTAAAATATTAAAGACTTATCAATTAAGCTTTTTGGCTAACAATTTCTATCATTGATCATTATTATGCTAACATGCTCGAGAATAAATCCAGACAAATAGATAACTAATTCATCTAAACTTGAACTATGATTTTTGAAATCGGACCGATGATCAAAATGATCAGGCAATCAATTCAATCGATCCGATTTCAATTAGATAAATTATTATAAATTCAATTTTTAAAAAAAAAAATCTATTAAACTATTTCGACTGGGTCAGCCACCAACTCAACTGATTTTTATCTCAATTCATATTGATCCGGGTTAACTAACTCCATTGACCTATTCAATCCAATTTCAACAATTATAGTTTAGCATCTGTTTATCTAAATTCATTCTAAACATAGTCTTTTAATTTATATAAAAAATTAAAGACGATGGTCCTTGCTTTTGTTGCTATAAATCCATTTGTTCAAGTTAATGTAAAAAACTTTTCTTATCCCATAAATTTGAACACATGGCCATATGATTTAAAACCTTATCCTTTTATCATCTGTACTAAACAAATTCATTATTATAAGTCTTGTTTTCTTATTTTAGGCACATGTTTAATCAAAACAATAAATATGTTTTTCAACATTATAATTTTACATCTTCCATCCGAAAATGATTATAAAAGCATATCAATTACCGATGTCACAACTATCAAATTAGATAAAAAAGAAGAAGAAGAAAACAACGGTAAGAACTTAAAAACTTGTTAAAAAATAGGATTTACCTATTGTAAGATAGCAAGAACTACCCTTTTTCATTTATTTTCGTAATTTTTATAATGTTTTGTAATTTTTATATGTTTTTAAAATTTGTTGTAATTTAAAAACTATATCCAGAATAAATCTACACAAATGGATAACGAGATTCGAACAAACTTGGATGCTCATTTATCCAAGTTCATTTTGAACTAAAATTTTTAATAATTTTATGAACACCGACATGGATTGTCACATCAACATCATAATAACTCAATAACCGTTAACAATAACAATCAACAACAAAAACTGTTAGTCAAAAGGTTTAATAAATAAAAGGACTGGGAGTGATAAAGGAGGAGAGCCTTTTCTGAGTTTTTTGATCCGAATTAAACAAAGTAGATGAAGATTCACAATGTATGGGTCAGTTTTAATATTAAGTGCTTTTAACTCAAAATTCCAAATGGATTATTCCTTTTTTGCTCAACTTTAATTAATATAAAGTTCCACGTAAGCATTTAATGAGGGACCAGTTTGCTCATTTATCTAATGTTTAATAACTCGTTTGCTCATTTTTAAAGTAAGGAGACTAAAATGTAAATTCAAAGTATAATACAAGAATTGCTATGGCACTTCTACCTACATAAGAGAGCTTATAAATAGGGAAAAGTTATCATAAATTTAAACATTTTAAGATGAACCAACTGAAATAAACTGAAACAAGGTTTTATATAAACACGAAGATGATTTCGAGCAGTTTATATAATTATATGCAAAATGGGAAAAGTTTAAATGTAGTGAGAAAAGACTTACATTGACAAGCAATGGATCTAGTAGTATCGGATATTGGAGTTGGGGATTTTGATTGTTCCTTTCGAAAGATTGGATGAAAGACTAATAGTCTTGGCTTTGAATGTAGTTTCGGCTGACTCTAGCGCTCGGGAAGCTAAAAGGGCCATCTCAGAATGTAGTTGGAGACATGATACAGCCATCTAAAATCAGAATTAAACTTTGGCATTAAACAACATAATGATTCTAATAAATCAACCAAGTAAATGAAATGCAGTCCTAGGCACTAAACTTGTCCGAGAGCCGGGCTACTAGCCTAAGCTCAAAAATTAAAAATACTATGAACACTGTTTTTAAAACTAGACTGGATTGGCTGGCCGGATTGGGAATGGCCAAGGTATTGATCTAGAATAAGGGGTTGGACTGATTGACTTGCGAACCGGTTACCCGATTGAACCATTGGGTGAACCTATTTTATCTATTTGTTAAATATTTTTAAGATTTTTTAATAATTTATTCAATTGATCCAGACAAACCGGTTGGACCAGATAAATTGGGAACCGGTGGTCTGAAGGTTCAACCACCGGTCCGAACATGCATAAATGGGATTGGATTAGTCATTTACAAAAATGAATGAACTTGGACAAAATATTTAAGCATTCTTAAAAAGGCATAGATCAGAGAGATATCTCTTGAAACTGAAGCAGAGATGAGATAAGAAACTGAAAAATGTGGTAAGAACTCTTTGCTTACCGTATAGCATTCTCTATCTGGGTCGGAATCGGCAACGTGAAGGGCCCATGTACGAATCCATTCAAGCCCTTCAGAGATTTCGATATTTCCTTCAACCAAGGAAGATGCTATAGAAGAAGGATGAAGAGCAATGAGCACACATGATGCTGCAAAAAGGACAGCTCTCCTGACATATGCTTCTTTGTGATGGCACACCTCCCTGAGTTAACAAAATCGTGGAAAATGGCAGATTAGCAAATTATGTACGCATAAAGATTTGATGTATTATGAATAGTAAATATGAACCACCATGAATGCAGTTGCATGCATGCACATACATCCATCATGACCATGAGAAAAATATCCGATGAGGTTGTCAATCTATATGTACTATTAGACACTAGTCAGCTGATGCCATAAAAGCTACTACGTCTAAGATCTGGAATCATGACAGGACATTTACATATTGATGTTGAGTCAAGTACCTGGCTCTTAACATATCAAGAAGAAGAGGAGCCAATGCAGATGCTTCGGGATGCATGGAAGCACATTTCATGCAAACACCAAGCATATAGATGAGTTTTCCAAGGACAATAAAGTCTTGACCAAGCAAGTCAACACCATGTCTTTTCTTATCAAATCCCTGCATAGCTGGAAGCATAAATGCTGCTGCATAGAGAGGAAACTTATTCTGAGACCATTCAGTTTGGCTTTCATGTATATTTCCTGATCTAAGGTTCCACCGGCAAGTCTTTCCTCTCTTGACCTGACCGGGTTTTAGTGGAAGTTCTCTTTCGTTTCGGATCGACCAGTTCAGAAGGGTTCCTGTGTCTGAGACCTCTTTCCATGATCCAGTGCCAGGAGGCCCTGTATTGCTAGGCAAGAACCAGGGTTGAGGTTCTGAAATGGTTGATATGAGGGGCCCTTTCTGATGTTTAGGTTTCATAGTTTTAGCATTAGCAAGCTCCTCTGCTGCCAGAGTCATTACATCAAGTATCATTATGCGTTGACAAACATCTACATTCGGTGAATATAATAGTTTGTCTAGGGTATCAAGAGATTCAAATGGACGTGTGACAACCAATGCTATCAAAGCTCTTTGCCGCTTCTCTTCAGCTGATTCTTCCTCGCCTTCTACAGCTACATCAGAGCAACGAACCTGTACAAGAGTTCGAACAAGATCACCTGCTAAATGTGTTAGTTCATCAGGTGATGCTCGTATAAGACTTTCAGCAACATCTAGAGCCCTCTCCACCTGCAGTGTTAAAACATACATTACCAATTAAGACCTTCCACTAAGATTCTCTAGAAATAAGTTAAATGTGTTCATAATCAATATCTGCCATATAACTTCCAACAAGGGAACAATTTCTAATATATGTTTAAGCTTATAAACCAAGTAACTTGAGCAACCAAAAGGATAAAAAGGAAAATAAAAACTCAATTAGGTAGCCGAAATCAAATTTTCTAGCAAATTTTACCCGAAGAGTCTTCATATTGCATATCAAATTTATACCTCATAGATAATGCAAACTGAATCATCTTCGTGAAGAAAAGAATGAATGGTGAACTCAAACCACTTACCCCATCAGCATCATCAGATTTCCTTAAGGCTCCAACCACATCAACCAGCTGTGAAATTTTTCTTTTTAAATCTGTGTCATCATCTGTCAAGTCGTATGGCTGCAAAGAGGAGTCACATGAATCAGAATTCTCACTTGCATCATCATCATCATTTTCATCAGAGACTGATTCATAATTTAGAGTAGCTGGATCAATAATCTCATCTGGATCAACCAAACAGAACTCTGAGGATTTCTTGCTTTTACTCTTCACCCCACTTCCTTTCCCACCATCAGCTGCACGTGCTAAGTCTTTACTTAAAGTGGCGCTGGTTGACGTCCCAGTTTCATCAATTTGTTTCTCTGCATTTGAGACTGACAATCTCCCTTTCTCAGAGGTGGTTAATCCGAATTCCCAGTCAATGGTCTCCCCATTGCAGCTGTCATCAAGATATAGAGGATTCTTTGGATCAACTACTTTAGAGAACACTAAAGCGATAGTGCTAGCCATTTTTCGCACTAGGTCTGCAGGGCTCTCCAGCCTACCTGTTAAAAGTATTAGTGCAAAAGTAAGTTACCAGCTAAAATCCATGACAATTTGGAAGCAAAAGTTACAAGAAGTTACAGTTGACTCCTTGAAGAATTGAGTGCATTGCATCCTTTGTTTTATCTAGTTCCTCTTTGGACATCTTCTCCAGACAAAGGCCTAAAGCAGCAGTTATATCTGTTTTTAAGTTAAAGGGAAACAGAACATGACAAATAAAAAGGCGAGAAAGGAATGAAAATGGATGGACGGATGCAGTTGGAGGTGTTGGTATGGTTTAGAAGAAAATAACTAAAACAAGATATGAATCTTTGATTCCCCTGGTAAATTTTTAAGTTTCTATATCTTGCATGTTCAATAATTGTCAACCAAATTGAGAACTTCTAATTTGATTTGTGGAAGTAGTAAAGGATACAAGCTTGCTGCTCTAGTGGGGCTGATTGTACAAAGTCCCTTTTTGACCATACGGCAGCCAGGCGTTGCACTATGTCTAAGAGACCATTGGTGGTTTCATGACCTTTAGTCCACGAATCTTTAATGGGTGAGCATTCAAAAACAGCAAATTGCAAGATCCACTGCAGGCAACAAACAGGAAATACTTTCCACAGTAAAAACTTGTCAACAAACATGGACCTGAGAAAAAAGTATGAAAAGCAAGATCAGCTATAAAAAGAAACAAAGCAGTACAATGTGCCACCTATATAGTGAATTTCTAAATTGCATCGATTTACAATAAAGTATAACAATCTGCTACACTATTTATCTATCTATTATGAAATACTTCTGCATCACACAACTATTTGCAATTGCATGTAGCACAGCTCACCAAAAGAAAACAACAATATGATTACGGTTGGATATTCAAATTTCAAATTATTAATATCCAATTTGAATTTATTTATAGATAAATATACAGGAAGGAAAAGAAAAGAAAGGTTCATTCTCCAATTTATTGTAAAGGTTCATTCTCCAATTTATTGTATTTCAGACCATCAATATGCATGCAAGTTATCCTAATTAGTGCCGTTAATTGTAATGATTCATGACTATAAGATTGTCATTCCTTCTGATTCTGAATGGCCTAAATGCAATGAAAGGAACAACCCAATTAAAATAATCAGCTAAACTTGATCGAAGGTATAAACTAGCAAATGTTCACCAACCTGACTGATGACTGAGATTTTAGTAACTGATGAAACAATATCCAAAGAACCCAGTAAGCTTCAATATCACTTGCATGCTCAGTTGCAAGCTGACGCAAAAGCTGTTCTGCAATTCTTTCAACAGTGTAGGAATCTGTTATTGCTTCCATTATCTTCAACCAAAATTGAGATTCAGGGTTTGACTCAAATACATCAGTGTTTGAAGATAAGCAACTTCGAACATGTCTGAGAACCTGGGGAGTTACTTCACTTAACAGCACATCTGCAAGCAATGAATGTAATTTACTTCAGTGTCAATTTCACCACCATCTTGCTTACCTAAAGAGGAAAAAGAAAAAAAGAAATTAAAGAAATCCCTATCAGCTGAATGTAATGTAATGAACAGAATACTTGGGTAGCATGTCTTTAAAAGAAGCACAGTTAAATTTCACGTAGTTAATGCTATGTGACATTCCAAACTATAGTGCACAAACATTCATGATTCCGGACCCTCATGCCTGTTTACCATAATTTTCAAATTAAGAACACTGAATGTTCCTTTAGTAATTTAACCCTACACCATAACCTTGGATTTAAATTACACATTCCTTTTGCCTCTTCAAGATGAAGATCCTAGTATCACCATGCATAATCTTCACATTTACCTTGGCTTCTCCAGCTTCAACTTACATAAAAGTTTCATCATCTTTGGCAGCATTTAAGATGCAAGATAAATATTTAGAACTAGGAAATAGTAAATGCACAAACACCAGTATGTAATCAAATAACCATATATGACATGAGATGCATTCTTAGATGAACAAATATTTCTGCATTCACAAATTAGAAACTCAGGTTATACCAAATGACACTCATCTATTTAGCACAGTATTACTTATTGAACTATCTGAAAGAGTGAGGAGTAAAAACTAAAGAATGGATAAGAGTAGAAAGTCACACTCATACAAATTGTTCTTCACTTAACAAAATCGATATATAACTCGTAGTGGAGCACAAGTTCACTAAAATGGAGATGAATAAGCAAAATGACAGAAAGAAAATCTAACACTACCGCTTGAAATATCTCGCTACCTGAAGATCCACGTCGAACGATACGGGAAAATATTTCTCCAAGAAATGAAAGGTTAACATCCATCTCACTTTTATCAGTGATGGCCTGCCTTTCTTCCATGCCAATCAGAAGTTGAATAGTGATCTGCTTGAAAAACAAACTATAATACTTTTGTAAAGGAAAATCATTAATAAAAGGCATTTTTGAAATAAACATATGGATAGACAATAATAAATAAACAGAATAACTAGTGCCGCAGAAATAAAGGATACTGTGATGAGAGTAAAGGCGGGGCTCTCAATCGTGCTTTGTCGGGAATAGATGTTACGATATGTGCTACCCTAGACACAACTGACTTGAGCCTTTCATTTATAGTATCTTCTGAATGGGGTGAAACAGCTAAGTCTAAAGCCATTTTAAACACCCCATCATTGTCGAGAAGGCAAAGAACAAGCAACCTGTCATCAATTCAAAACATGTCCAAAGGTATGCTATGAATTTACTATCATATCTCATAATATGTTTCATAAGAGTAAACAACGGAACCTCTTCAATAGTATCATTTTCAACTATTCCAGATGTGGTACAATGAATGATTACACTTATATACCAAATCCAATAAATTACACATATAGCAATCCATTTAAACAGAAGACCCAGCTTACCTTTCTACATTTGACTGAACAACATTAACATCGAAAACATCACTGCTGGTCAGCTGTAGGTGAGGAACCAAAACCTGTACAACTTCAGTTGAAAGTCCATTGACAAAGAAAACATCATAGGTATGTTTCTTTGCTGAAAGAGGGAAACATGTGAGCCAATTGGAAGCAACATCTGCAAACAACAGATTTTATATAAGAAAAATAGTGGATTTGATTCTTGCCAAAGCAGTGATAACTTCGAAAAAGAATACAAATTACCAAGCAACAAAACACGAGCCAGTGTTGGAAAAGCAGCTCCTTGATAAAATGCCCTCCACCAATCATCCCTTTCATTTGCAGCATGAACTTTTGCAATAATAACCTTTAACAAAGCACAAACAAAAATAATGAAAATTCAAAGAAAATAAAAAAAATAATTTAAAAAAACGAATATAAGAAGAAAACCTGGTCTTTGTAATGCTCGTCAATGCTCCCTGTAATTCCATGATAGTAATACAAAAAAACAAAAATTATATATATGTATAAATATTTTAGAAACATTTCCCGACAATAATTGTTATAAGGTTAAAGAGAAGAGCGAAAAGGAGTGACCTGAGAGAAGAGAGGAATCGATGGGGAAGAGAAGAACAGCTAAAGAGAGAAGAGCGCAAATCACTTGCTCGACGTGCTTTGCTCTTTCTATTTCCCTTATCACCTCGCCGACCTTCTCGATCACTTTGCTCTCCACCTCTATCTTCCTTTTCGCCGCCGCCGCCGCCGCCGCCGCCTCCATCTCCACCGTCGCCGACTCCTATCAGTTCTCCGTTTCCGCCGAAGCCAAAACAGAATATTTCAAAATTATTGAAACGCTGTCGCTTGAACCAAGTCAAGTTTGTAGATTATGGAGCATGGAGTAAGGACTCTATATTATATTGCCAAAACTATGATTTTGGCTCCTCTTACTCTGCGATATCTAATTTTCATATTTTAATTTAACATGATTCTTCAATTAAAAGGAGTTAAAAAGTAATTTTATTTTATATTAAATAATATTTTTATAATTTTTAGAAGAGATTAAATTAAAATGTTATGAATTAAGAGGTGAATGTATAATTTTATCATTATTTATTTATAATATATAAATATTTTAAAAATAAAATATATAATTTTTCTAAGCGGTGTCTACCCTTGATTTTATACTCTTATATTATTATAGTTAAATCTAATAACTGGTAGACAGGAAGATTGAATTAAAATAATTAAAAATTAAAAATGTTGATATGAATTTTTTAAAAGTTACCTTTTAATTAATCATATTTAATAGTTTTCTTTATGTTGGAAAAGGTGTCTTTAAAAATTATTTTGAATTTCAATTAGAATAATTAACCATATTAATTATTTGAATTAATTATTATTTTATCAAATTTGAATTAATTATGATATTATAAAAATAGGGATCCAATTGTGTCAAATTAAAGTGGACAAATTAAATCCAAAATGTAAGCACAATAGAGTGAGCAAAACATTAATTTGACCTATTATATAAGTCAGATGTTATAGCAAACGCTGTCGTGTTGAGGTTTATTAGAGTTATAACCCCTTTCTTTACTTCGCGTCGAGCATTATTTTCAGAAATTCAGTTACGTTCATAGTACAATGGCAACTGCCGCCATAGATCCGGAGCTGAAGAAGCTCCCGCGCCCCGGTCGGGGCGGATTTCAAGCCCACGGTCTAACCGAGGAAGAGGCCCGAGTACGAGCCATTGCTGAAATTGTCAACTCCATGGTAGAACTCTCAAGGAAGAACCAAAGAGTGGATCTAAACGCAATCAAATCTGCCGCGTGTCGGAAATATGGACTCGCACGTGCACCGAAGCTGGTAGAGATGATCGCTGCACTTCCCGAGTCGGAGCGCGTGTCTTTACTCCCTAAGCTTCGCGCCAAACCGGTTAGAACCGCTTCCGGAATCGCGGTCGTGGCGGTTATGTCGAAGCCACATCGGTGCCCGCATATTGCGACTACAGGGAATATTTGTGTTTATTGCCCCGGCGGACCGGATTCGGATTTTGAGTATAGTACTCAGTCGTATACGGGATATGAGCCAACTAGCATGCGAGCAATTAGAGCGAGGTAAGCTATTTGATGTTCATTTTCCCTTGCTTCGTCGAGCTCGTTGATTTACTGATTTCATGTTACGTTAGGTTTGCGAACAATAATTTAATATTTTCGATTAGGATTTCATTTGAAATATTAATTGTAAGAATGAAATACTGATGAATTAGTTGAGATTCAGTATAATTATTTATTTGAAATTTGAGTAGTATAAAAATATGAATATTGTCAAATTCATAGATACTATAGGAATTTCAAATTCTATACTAAATAGGTACATGAGTCCATGGATTTGAGAAATAATCAGGAATGTTATTTTTGTATGTGTTATGTATCACACAACTTGCAGTATTTTTAAAATCCAGGTTGAAAATTTGGAATCTAAATTCCCAAAAGCTACCTTAAAGAAACTTTTGAAAATAGAATATTTAGTTAGTTTTTCATTCATTGAAATCAATGGGAGATGGCTGTTGGCATTAGGTTGAATTGGAATGGTGGGGGTGAGAGGGCCACGTTTTTGCTTGGTTAAATTAGCTTCCGATTCTGTTGATTGCTAGACTAGCTTTTGAGAATCCAAATGTCATGCTGAATTTAGCAGCAGTGAGGTTTCATGATTGTTAAGAAGAAAAGAGATGAGATTTTTGCATTTGCTTAGTACTGTCTGTCTAAATTCTTCGAAAAACTTGGTCTATGATGATTCCAGGTATAATCCATATGTCCAGGCAAGAAGCAGGATTGATCAGCTGAAGCGACTGGGTCACAGTGTAGATAAGGTTCGAATTATTCCCTGGATTAAGTATCTGCTTTTGTTTTTATTGCATTGAGATCTATAGTTTGAAAACACTTTGGCATTTGTTAAAATGATTATTGGATATTTGTAGGTTGAATTCATCTTGATGGGTGGCACCTTCATGTCACTGCCGGCAGATTACCGAGACTATTTTATTAGGAATCTTCATGATGCTTTGTCAGGTCACACTTCTGCCAATGTTGAAGAGGCAGTTACCTACTCTGAGCATAGTGCTGTAAAGTGCATTGGAATGACAATTGAAACGTGAGTTATCATGTTGCATTTTGAGATATATTCTCATCTTTTTTTGCAGTCGAGAACTTTCATGTGTAATTTACTTTTTAGTGGTTCAGACTCAAAATTGGTATAGTGTTTGTTTGGAAGACATTTACCAGTATTAATGCTTTCCTTAATATACTTTCTATATATATATATATATATTGCTGCTTGATATGTCGCATAAAACTAGGCAGCTATCTTGGTCCACTTCTTCATTTTTCTTGAAGTACCCCATGTCCAACATGAGTATAGGGATATGATCCTCCAAGGATCCTCAAAATACAAGGGGAAATTAACTGGGGGGGGGGGATAAACCTACTTGTATCGGGCACGTATTTTTATCCAACACTCGTACCCAAGTACGAGTTACATCATTAAGTAGGAGTCAGTAGTTGTTTAACAAAAGATTGTAAAGTTGAATGTGTTATTTTATGTGTCTGAAATATGTAAAGAAAAATTGTTTGCTTTTTACTTATTTCACTGATTGAAACACACCACATATTTAATAGGAGTTCTCATTCTTCTGTTTCTGGTCTACAGTAGGCCAGACTATTGCCTTGGTCCTCACCTGCGTCAAATGCTTTCTTATGGTTGTACACGATTGGAGATTGGAGTTCAAAGCACATATGAAGATGTTGCTCGTGACACTAATAGAGGACACACCGTAGCTGCAGTGGCTGATTGTTTTTGCTTGGCAAAGGATGCTGGTTTCAAGGTATCTGTCTCAACGCTCTGCCGTTTCTCTCAAGCGAAACGATTGTTACATTTCCCCTAGTTACCTCTATTTAGTATAAAGAATCCCCCATTATCCTCTTTAGGGATGTAAATGAATATAAATGGCCAGAACATGACTTTCTCGTGTTCGGTTCCTTCAATAAATGAGTCTCAAAATCTTGTTCATGTTCATTTATTTAGCTTGTTAAACGAATAGAAGCCGAACTGTTCATGAATTGTTTACTAAACTCTCCATTCATTTTACACCCCTAGATTCTTCATCTTCTTCATCCTCCTCCCTCCTGTCTTTTCCCTCTCAGCACAGCCATTGAAAAAATGAAATCAATCTTTTTGTCCGGCACAAATCACATATCAAATCAACTAAAACAAATTTTCATTATCACGGAGTATGCCATATGTGGCTTAATTATCAGTTTTTGCATTTATGCATTCAGCTTCTTTCAATTGGATCCACTCCTTGCTGAACTTTTTTCATTGCTTTTTTGAAGGTTGTTGCTCATATGATGCCCGATCTTCCTAATGTTGGTGTCGAGAGGGACTTGGAAAGTTTCAAGGAGTTTTTCGAGAGCCCTTTATTTCGAGCTGATGGGCTTAAAATATATCCCACGCTTGTGATCCGTGGAACTGGCCTTTATGAGCTTTGGAAAACTGGCAGGTATCGTTACTTATTTATATTTCTTTGTTAATGATTTCATGGGTATCTATGAATTTTCGGTTTCTTTCAAGTTTCGACAGGAAATAAAATTTCTATTTATTTACTTTGCAGGTACCGAAATTACCCGCCTGAGCAGCTTGTGGACATTGTGGCAAGGATCTTGGCCATGGTACCGCCTTGGACACGTGTTTATAGGGTCCAGCGTGATATTCCTATGCCTTTGGTTACCTCTGGGGTTGAAAAGGGAAATCTTCGTGAACTAGCTTTAGCTCGTATGGATGACTTGGGCTTGAAGTGCCGAGATGTTCGAACGCGTGAAGCTGGAATTCAGGTAACAAGACAATGTTGTTCCTCAGAATCTGTTCATGCTAAAAAGCAATAACCTGTTGAGAGTGTAATAATGGCATGTTTATTTCAATACAGGATATTCACCACAAAATTAAACCCGAAGAAGTTGAGCTTGTTCGACGTGATTATACAGCAAATGAAAGCTGGGAAACATTTCTGTCTTATGAAGATACACGCCAGGTACTGCAAGGCCCTCTCTATTGCTGTTTGTGTCACTGTGTGTACATATTTGATATAATGTTCTCTATGTAACAGTTTGTCTGTGCTGAAACATGATACGATGATACAGGATATTCTTGTTGGGTTGTTGCGACTGCGTAAGTGTGGCCAGAATACTACTTGCCCTGAACTAATGGGGAAATGTTCTATTGTCCGTGAACTCCATGTATATGGAACTGCTGTTCCAGTTCATGGCAGAGATGCTGACAAGTTACAACACCAGGTAATGGTTAAAATCTTTAGTTCTAAAAATTACCCTAGAAAGGAAGTTGAATAAAAGTTTCCCTATGAGGTGGATACACTTCAAGTTCTACATTTCGAATTTAATTTTTGTTTTGAACACAATAAAATAGAAAGGTCATGAAGTAACCTATACTGCTCCGGTTTCTCACATGTTTTTGAAATATTCATGTTCGACACTCATATCCAATGCGTATTTGGATACGAGCATGGAAATATAACCCACCAAACACAATGAAAAACTTCAATAAAATTGAATAGAGCTGTACTCAAGCCAAACCGAGCTTGAACAATGAGAAGCTATATTCGAGATTCACTACTTGAAACTTGGCTCTAGCTCGATGGAGTACTATTACAGAAGCTTGAGCTCAGCTCGAACTAAATTGAACTATTTGAGTTGGGCTCAATTAGAGCTTGCTGACATGATTTATATACTCGAGCTTGAGTTTGGACTTGAGACTTGAGACAGCTCGTTCATATGCAAATTTTTATATTTAAATAACAAATTTTAGGGTTTGGGTTTAAAATGTACATATTAAGGGAAAGGTAGTAATTTAATACTAAAATATTAAAAACATGACTTGCAAGCAGCCTGCTTGAATTGAGTATTAAGATACTCAAAAGTCTGCTCAATAATGACCAAAACACACTTGAGTTTTCTTAAAGTCAAACTTGAGTAGCTTGCGAGCAAAGATGTCTAACTTCATCCTTAAAATTTAGCGGAAATGTACCCTTGATAGCTCTAATACTTGAGAGTCAAATCTAATCCGAGTAACGTAAGTAGCTTTATCTTCTTCTTTTTTGCAGGGTTATGGTACACTTCTAATGGAAGAAGCAGAGCGTATTGCAAGAAGGGAGCATAGATCAACAAAAATAGCAGTGATATCTGGTGTAGGAACCCGGCATTATTATAGGAAATTGGGGTATGAGCTTGACGGCCCTTACATGGTTAAATATCTGACTTCATAGGAAAACCTAATTTTGAATGTAACACCAATTTTGTATGCTTTTGTGTAAAATTCTAGTAACAGATATCAATTTATAATTTTGTATGCTATATTACATGTTGAAATATTTTTGTGTTTAAATTATTTTCTTTTAAGTTCATCGATTGATCTCAAACGTTATACTTGTTCAACAATCAAATTATTTGGTAGACACTATTGCAATTTAAAAAAGGATTTTAGAAAGGTTAAATTATGGTTTTTGTTTTTGTATTTTATAGAATTGAGATTTATTCTATATTTTAAAAGTTAAAATTTTAGTTAAATTATAATCTTCGTTGATAATTTTCGTTAAATTTTATCAATATAATATATTTATATTTATTTTCTATTAATCATGTCACATGTGGGTAATCTAATTAAAATGTCAAATTGATAAATTTTGATAAAAATATTTACTATTTGTATGATTAGATTGGAATTTTCAGTGATTAAATCTCAAATTTATCAAACTAGAAGAACTAATAACACATTTTAGCCACGTACAAATTTGAGTCAAATTATTCAGAATTTTCTTTATTTAAATTTAATACTAAAATATATTATATAATGATTTTGAATCATGTTTCTGTGTTTTTTTTCTCAGACAACTATCTAATCCAATTAATAGGTCTAATTCTCTCAACCATCAACGGAAACTTAAGTAACAGAAAGCAAAATATTAAGCTCGATGTTTGAATATTTTAAACACGATTATGACATGAAAAATTAATACAAAGACGATACAAATACATGGATTAGTATCTGCTTATATTCTCTAACCTGAATGGACTTGAAAAAAGGAAAAAAAACAATTGACTTGAATCAATAACGTCCAAAAGTCAAGGTTGAATTGCAGTTCCAAAACACTATTAGCCTCTATTCAGAAACTCCTTATAACCCTTATAGAACTAACCATAGTCCAAGCTTTGCGGCATACTCTACAACAGTCTCGAAGCGATTCAAATGATTTAAGTTAACTCATTCCATCAGATTGTACAACACCTGTTTGCTGCCATCATCAAAAACATAACGTCGGTATCAAGAGGCACTGGCATTGGCATTCATGCCACTGAAATTTCCGTGACATTCAAAGGATGCAAACACATTGTATTTCAACTTTCTGACTCGAAGGAAGTAATATTCATCGTTTTATCATCTTCCTCACTGCAACCAAAAACGAAGGAAAGTTAAGGGGACGGTCAAGATAATGAGCTAAACTAACACTAAACAGCTCTTGTACTTCTTTTATTTGGATAACACTAAACAAGTTACCTGCCAAGCATAAGCTAAACCGATTAAATTATGGCAACAATTTGTTAAGCACAAGATAATGAGCTAAACTAACACTAAACAGCTCTTGTACTTCTTTTATTTGGATAACAGGGAGTGAAAACAGCCTCTGATTGTTTTCTAACCAATATTCATATACATATATATATAGCCCCACCCACACCACCTTTCATATTTAATTGAGTTCCTTTTAAACCAAGTTTTTCTCCCCACCAACATGAATGTCAAAAACAAGATCTGCAAAACCAAACCCTTAGAAACCAATGCTTTGTTGGTTCAAGTGACAAAAAGCTCGGTCCCTCTTTCCACCATGAGCTTCACTAAAAAACTTAGGAAAAGTAAATCCTTAGAAATATTGGTAAATCGTTAAATATTTTGGTAAAAACTTTTCCTAAGCTTTTTCTAATGAAGCTCATGGTAGAATTTCCTAAGTTTTCCCCCATTTGGGGTAGACAGACTCTAGAATAGTCGAGGCCTAATCTACCTTCCCATATTGGGGGATCTTAGACTCCAAAAAATAAAGGCATAATAATAAATTTAGCTTTTAACATTTACCTCTTTGGTCACTTTAACCCTAATTCTTTTGTTTTTGGATCACTTTGGCTCTCAAATTTTAAAATTTAGTCAAATTGCTTTCTTTTAGATGTAAAAGTTAACTGAACCATTAAAATTTTAATGGCACTGACGTGGCTACCTGCATGGTAGTCCATGTATAATTCATAAAAAGTCAAAAAAAATAATAATAATATTTAAAATTTCACCAAATTTCAAAAAAGTTCATAAAAGTTTTTAGAAAAATTATCTGTGTTAACAGTGAAATATATATGGACTACCACATAAGTGGTTACATCAGTGCTGTTAAAATTTAATGGTTTAGTTAATATTTTCATCTAAAAGAAAGCAATTTAACTAAAATTTGAAGGTTGATGGCCAAAATGATCTTAAAAAAAAGAATAAAGATCAAACTGACAAAATAGATAAACGTTAGGGACTAAATTTGTTTTTATGCCCCCCCAAAAAAACTTGGAAGCTGTTCAAATCAAAGTGTTGCTAACCGAAAAGTGGAGAGTTGTATCAGAAGTTTAATATGCAAAGCTGGTGCCATTGGTATTAATCTACCACAACAACTGATTGATAAAGTTCAAAAGCAAAATGCAAAAGAAAATTACCAACTATGAAGGTTTTGCTTTCCGTCCAACTTGTGACACTCGTCTTAGCACTTGGGTTTCTTGCTTCATGTCTCTGCAAAATAAATAAAAGTCATAAATATTGTTGCAGACACTCAGTCAAGCAGAAATCTTGGAAGCTTCGTTTTGTGTGAGTGTATGTATATAAATTACCTTTGATATAAATAATAAAGAAGATAGAAAAGAGGAAGCAGCATCATAAGTAGTATTGATGTAGCCATGTAGAGTAAATTTGTTTGCTTCTGAAACAACAATAGCAATTTCAAATGTTAAATCATATTTCGTCAATAGTATAAATAAGTTAAAAGGACTTCTACATCATTTTGAATAAATGATAACGAGAAGTTTCCGAAAATGACATTCTGGAAATTTAGTATTACATTTTAATAGTCACACTATCTTTGAATTTATTGGAGATTTTGCGGATATCCTAAAACACAAGGCGATTAATCTAGGCAGCATAATGGGATTTATGATAAAAAAAGCAAAGGTTAAAGTACTTGGGAGGTCCCTATATTATAGGGACCGGATCAAATTAGTCCCCCTATTATTAAATGAATCAAATTAGTCCCTATACTTTATTAAAAAGAATCAAATAGTCCAAATTGTAACAGATTTAACATTTACTGTATGAAAAATATCTTGAAATTTATTTTTTTCAATTGCAGCTCAATACCAAACAAAAATTTTCATTTACAGGACCATAAAAACTTTAACAAATATTATCCCTGTTAAACAGAAAATGATATGTTTTAAACAGTAAATGTTAGCTCTATTCCAATTTGTGCTTATTTGATTCTTTTTAATAGTACAGGGACTAAATTGATTCATTTAATAGTAGAGGGATTAATTTAATTAGGTCCCTATAATAGAAAGACCTCTCAAGTATATTCACCAAAAATTGAACCCCAGTCATCCATGCAAAGTTCAACTTTTAACCCAACTCCAAACTAAACCAATTACGATTTAAAAAATAAGCTTACCTTTCCTCCTCTAGGGAAAGGTTTTGCTTTTCCAGAGCAAGTGTGAGCATCACAAAATTGGCGCAGAAACAATTCTTCAAGGGACAATGCAAATAAAAGTAGAGATATTAGCAATAGTATGACCGTACCTCATTTTAAGTGAAAGATATTCACGTCACTACAACATTATCAGTTTTTAAATAACAGAACTCAGGATATATGAAAAGGCATATTTATATACCATGGAGGCGTCTGGCAGATGGACTCTGACTAATAGGAAAACAGCTATTGGCAAGACTCTGCTTACACGAAAGAATAGATGTAAATGAGCCAGAACATTGGAATCAACAAATTATGGAATGACAATAATTAGAAACAACCTCACAAAGATGGCGGTTCCTCGTTGCAGCAGCAGGATTGCACTTGGCCTTGAGCAAATTGGAATTTATCACAAAGTCACAATGCAATGCTCCACATAAGTCAGCCAAGCACTTACTTTGATTCTGAATTGATCGGTTAAGCTTTGTCAGCAATGTAAAAATGAACCATAATTTGTTTATGAAGATTAGAGAGATATTGACACCCTAAACTGAATGACGTTTAGCAAACAATTTAATACGTAATGCTATTCATGTCAAGAAATGTAGTGCAGAAGCAGGTAAAAGTACTATGGAGGCCCCTGTACTAGGAGTTAGATTGCATTTTACCCCCTCTACTCAAAAAAATGGACAAATTAGCCCCTGTACATTAGATCAAAGAGCAAACTGATCCTCTTGTTAAAAATTCCATTTTTGTTGTTAAAAATTGGTCCCCATACATCAGCATGACGTACATGTGGCATGTCACATGCCACTGTCTATTTATTCCATCGACCACGCTAGTTTTTAACAGTAAAAGTGGATGAAATTTTTAACGGAAATAACCAATTTGCTCTTTAATCTAATGTACAGGGACTAGTTTGCCCATTTTTTAGTAAAGGGGGCAAAAAAACGCAATCCGGCTCCTAGTACAAGGGCCTCCATGTTACTTTTACCTGTAGAAGCATTAGTGAAAGAAACAAAGCACAAGATAATATAGAGGATTACCATAATTTGGAAACAATATATAACTTGAAATCACAGAATTACAGAAAAGTAAGCACTTTATGTTATGGCACAAGAAAAAGACCTACAATTTGTTGCAAGAAAAGGAACAGGAGTCTAACATACAACATTTAGAAGATTGTAGTGCCTGTTGTCAAAATGCTGGTCGAGAAATCTTTCAGCACGAAAGCTTTTCTTACAATATCCACACCGCCACTCGCTTACATCCAAATGAATCTTGTGTCGCTCTTGATCCCTAAAAAGATCGTTGTCTGGATGAAGCCTACAGTCAGCTGAAATCTGATACCCTTCTTCTTCAACGAATGGCATCAAATACTACAAGGTGAACATGAAGAACATTTTCATCAGCACGACGCAGAACATCTAAATGAAAAAAGTACTCCTCATCAACCTAAAAGAGTCATCTTGTTCTTACATCATCTATAATCTGCCAGGCAGCCCTACTTCTTTCTCTGGAACAATGTACTTCATGAGTATCATGCGATTCCTGCTTAAGAGTCCTAAAGAATAAGGATAATGATGATATCATCAACAGAACTTCATGAAAGAAGATACCACATTTTTTTCCAACACCCATGATCACTAGTCATCACAAAAAAAAGGCAACTAGTACGAATCAACTCAAACTCCCATCTCCCCAACTGGAACAAGTTCAAAACAGCATTACCTCGCAGCCAAAGATTCTTCAAAGCCTTGCTGCATAACAATAAACAGAAGAGAAAACACAAAAGGTCAGGTTGGAAAAACGGTGCATCTTAACTTATTCTGATGTTTTCATTTCAAGAAGGGGCAGAACGGGGGGAGGGGGTGCTGGGGCTGGCAGGGGCCCTGGCCACTTAAAATGGAAAATTTTCCCTTTAACCCCTTTAAATTCTCTAAATTTAGGTTGATATATGGTAAATTTGCACTTTGGCTCCCAAAAATAATAAAATTATGATTTAATCCTAATAAAAAAACAGTAAAATTATAAGCTAATACAATGATAAAATTACATTTTAGCTCTTATATAATTTATATTTAACTTTGGCCCCCTAGAGAAAATTTCTTGGCTTCGCCCCTGATTTCAAGAATGCAAATACAAATACAAATACAAGCAAACACTGTCCCAGAACTAAGCATTGAACTCCAGGCTTAGGAGACATATACAGAGAAATGAATCATGCATATCTTCATATAAAAATTTTCTTGTTAACAAAAATGACCCTTTGATAGTTAGGATATATATATATATATATACACACCCACGCACACACAACTAATCTAATTAACTGAAGTAATGGTCTCGAATATACAATATACAACCGACATGAATATACTCGATTTTTTTCCATATATTTGGAGGATCATAGCTTTCTATCAATATCCATATATATGAAGCACTGATACATTCAAGAAAATGAAGAGTTCATATAACCTAACTTATATGTAAGTACCAACTAAATTGGATTAAGGAATTTAAAAAAGAAATTAAGTGGAAACCCATATGAAATATAGAAAAAGGAGCTGAAATTGAAATGAGGCATTAGATTAAATTACTGAAGTAAATATTAGATATTTCTAATCAAAATGAGAAATTTAAAAAAAAAACCTGGGATTTTGTGACATGCAGCAATATAAATTGAATGAGAATAATTAAAGTTATTGCTTTGGCTCTTCCCATCTCTAATCTTCAGTCCTCGTCTTCTTCTCTCTCGAATGGGAGAATTAAAGCTTTAACTTTTAATTCTTCTCTGCAAAAAAGGAAAAAAGTGAAAAACTTTTCCCGGAAAATTCACTGTTTTTCTAACTTCTAAGCTATCTCGGTTTCGTGGAATTTCAAATTGGGCCCTTTGGGGTATAAAGATAAATTAAAACTTACGATGGTTAAGGATGTTCTCATTTTATGAAAGGATTGGTTATATTTGAAAGGTGTTGGTTTTAAGGCCCGCCCCATCTCATCATTCTCAACCCGGTCTTAGGCCCATTCAATAATAAAAATGAATCATTACTAATATCAAATTTAAAAAAAAAAACGGCCCAACTTTTAATTTTGCAAAATGTAACTCATCTGTTTCAATTTTGTATAATTTGATCTTTCTTTTAAATCATTAACACCTCTAAAAAAATTACTTGAGCCACCTACTGTGATTTTAAACAAACAAAGATATTTCAAAATTATAGATTAACTTTGATCTAATGTATAATTTGATATATGAACTTTAATTTGGTGTAATTATGCACATGGAACTTTGATTGTGGTTCAAATACATACATAAAACTTTAATTTTATTCAATTGTACACATTTACATCAATTTATTTCTATATTAAATATATAATTATTGGTATTGCAATATATATTTAAAATGGTACTAAGTCAATAATTGTGTTAATAATTTACGAAAATTAAATTAAATTAACATTTCATATATAAATTTACTTAAATTCAAAATTTATATACAATTTTGAGATTTATGCAGAATTCTATATATGGTTAAAAGAAGTGAAATTGTGGTTATCAAAACAATATTCTTTTTATTAATTTATCATTTTAAAAAATCAACTTAGTCTTGGACTATTTTATTTCTTAGTTTGTTTTACATGCATTATTGGCCTTAAATTAAATTTGTTAAAATCCGAATTCCAAAGGGCTGCGTTCTATACCGCATAGAAGAAGGAACCAAAAGGAAAAATATATATTTTGATATAAAAAAAAGTCAATTTATTGACAAATTAGATTATGCAAATTAATATGGGAAAATATTTGTTTTGTATACTCTACAAGTAGGGTCAATGGGTCAACAACTATCTTATAAATATATAATAAAATATTTAAAAATAAATATTAAAAAAAGACAAATGACAATTGTTTAAGGTTGACTGTGAAATAAAAAAATAACTTCTAAAGTATCAATTATCAAATACTAACTCAATTAATAATGGTAGGGATGAAAAATATAATCTAACCATTATTTTATGGAAGCTTTTTATGGTTAAAACATGTTCTAAGTTCATTTATTCTACATATATTTAAAATTTAGTCTCCTAATTTTATTTTAAAGAATTTAGTTCATCTATTTTCAAATTTAAAAATGCACGTGGACATGTTACTACTGTTAAAATTTTTTATTAAATTTATTACAATATCATTTTCTTATTACATCACTATTATGTAAGGTTTTCTTTTAATTTCAAAATATTACACTAATAACTTAAAAAAATTTAATAATGTTAACAACTTTTAACATATTTTAACTTTTTTTTATCTCCTACCTATAAGTCTCCAAGTTGGGAAATAAAGAAAAAATCAATATTAATATAACAACTCAAATTATGCTAAACTAAATTATTTACTCTATCCAACAACTTTAAATACAATTTTTGTACTAGACATGTTAATGGGTCGGATCAATATCGAATTTTGAAAAAAATTCAAGTTTAACTTATCCAAAATTTATTTAAATAGTTTGTTTCACTGTTCAAAAATAATAAACATATTTTAATTTTAATTTAATTATAAAAATTTTATAGTAATATTAATATATATTTGTTTTAATTTTTTTTTAATAATTGACTTGAACTAAATTGAAAATTTTAAGCTCCAACCTAATCCATGAGCATCTATACTCCATATATTCCAAATAAGACAAGAGACAAGTTTCAAGGATAGAAAAGCTTATATTTCAATATTTATTCTTCTCATATTCACACATGATACATAAATACTTGTCGGGTAGAGTTTTATGTCTTTATTCAAGTGTTTATTTATAATTAAGAGAGCTTAACTTGCAAATCTGCACATTGGAGAAGTCAATCTAAGTTTACTATATTAGTATTCTCGTTCGTATTTTAGGGGGAAATTAGTGGCTCTATCTTAACTTTCAAAAGATAAAAGATTACAAAAGTTATATATTGTTATTGAAGAAAATCATTTCTAAATGAGAGAATTGAGGAAATCCTTAACAAGAGAAGTCAACAAAGGTAGGCAATTGACATAAAACCACTGTAATTAATTATTGTGTAAATTTTATTTTCAATATTACTAGCTTTCATTTCAGATTTTCTAAGTATTGATATTTTTGAGCTAATAGTAGCATTTAAATTCAGTAAGTTAAAATTTGTTATTAGTCTCTTATTATGTGTAGATTATGGATTTAGTAACTATTTTTTAATTTGATCATTTTTAGTGTCAATACTTGTCGATTTTTAAAATTTCAGTCTTGACTCAAAACAGTAGTTATTAAATTTATTACCCAAGGGTGTGTTTGATAAACATTGAAAATTTTTAATGTTTAATATTTTAAATGTGTTTGATAATCATTTTAATTTTTACTTATCACTTAATATAGAAAATACTTAGTTAATTTTATTTTATTAAAAATTTGAAATAAATTATCTTTTTTAAATTAAATATTCAAATTAATATATTTATCTTTCATCCAAAATAATATGAAATACTATATTAGTAACATCAAAATTAAAAATATTATTTTTAAAAATCACTATTTACTTTTATCAATCAACATAATTATATTCAGAACTTATATTAACTAATTTGCCAAATAATTTTTAATATAAACTCAACACTTTTAAAATCTAATAGTAAAAATTTAGTATTTAATTTTAGTTTATCAAACACATCCTAAGCATTTATCTAATAAACCATTAAAAAATATTTTCAATGATTTTTTTTTTACATGTGCTTGATAGTCCATAATAAAAATAACCCTATAAAAATTTCAAATAAAATTTAATGGAAAATAATTTTAATTAATTAATTAATTCAATTTTAAATATTTAAAATTAAGGATAAAATGTAAAATATTTTTCCATAATTCAAAAAATATATATAAGACAGTTTAATTATATTTTGTACTTGACTTTAAGTGATATATCAAATAGATTTTATAACTTAAATTTACAATACTTAGTTTTTCAACACTTAATTTTTAGTTTATTAAACAACACTGAAATAGCTTATATGACATTATACATGCGATAATACATTTGCCGTATAAGATTTTAGAAAATAGCATAATTTATAGGTTATCATTTGGGCCAGGATTGAAATTGTAAAATTTGAAATATACAAATACTAAAAATGACTAATATCATAATAAAAGGACCAAATTAACAATTTGTGAATAATATAGGGACTAATTGTAGAATTTAACTATCAAATTAATAGGATTGAAATTACAATTTAATAATTATTTTATTGTAATTTTTGGTTAAAAGACACTTATCCTCTTAGGTTTAGTGTTAAATATACTTACCCCTATTGTCTCAACAATGCTATAAACTGCATAGAGATCTACTAAGTGTAACGCCCCAATTTTTAGGAATTCTGTGAATGTTGGCATAGGTTTAATTATGTTTGTGGACCTCTAGAAGGCCCAAGCTTAAGATAGAACCCGGTAATTTTAGTTAATTTTTGTTCCATAAGGAAAAGGGAGTGAAATTATGAAATAGGGCCTATGTGAAAATGTTTGAAAATGCTATAGGCTAATTTGTAGTGGCCAAATAAATAGGAGTGCAAAATAGGAGGATTTGCATGACAAACCTCCCATTTTACATGAAGTGGTCAGCCATCATGTTGTTGTAAACAATATGAGCACTTCATATCCATAATTCATGGTACAAATCGATAATGGGTTAGGTAAATGTTCCATGATAATAAATTAGGTAAATATTCCATGATAATGGGTTAGGTAAATGTTCCATGATAATGGTTTAGGTAAATGTTCCATGATGGGCATTTAATGTCTTTTGTATTAAAGAATTAAATGGATGAAATATGAAATTTTATTAAAAGAAAAAGGGGTAAAAAGAACAAAGTTTTGTCCACCTTTGTTCATCATAGCCGAAAGTTAGAGAAGAGAATGGAGAGGAGAAAGCTCTTGAGTATTCGGTCACTAGGAGGAGGAGAATTGAAGGTAAGTTCTTGGTACCTTGCTTCTATTTTGAGGTTCATGAGTTCTTCTTGATTCTACCTTAACTCTTGAAGCATATTTTGGTTTTAGTTGCATTGTGAGCATTTAGTCATGAATTAAAATGAAGGAAATGGTTGTTGTTTCATGTTCTTTTGATGAAAAATGGAAGATAGGTGAAGTTGAGCCAAACAAATGAGCATGCATGTGCCTTAGATGCTAAAGGGAAAAATCGGCTAACATGTTGTGCTTTAAAATGATGAAATGGAGATTATACTTAAGTAAAATCATAGATATGTGATGATTGATTGGTGATATACATGTTTAAATAACATGCATGCAAGGTATGTGTGAAAGAGTGATTTGGTAATAAATCGCTTGGGGAATGATGACGAACGTAACTTTGGAAAATCACCATAAATTGTGGGAGATGAATTAGAAGCTGAATAAATTATGTAATTAAAGTTATTCCAATCAAATCCATTGTAAAGAATTGTAAAAATTAGAAATCAACAAAAGAATTTCAAATAAAATAAACAAGAACATATTTTGAATTACGTACAATGAGAAATTTGATTAAGTAATGAAGAGAGGTCGATTAGTCAAACAGTAAAGCATGGGAAACTTTGAGAAAAATCTGGTATTGATTGGATAAACCAAAATTCTGAAAATTTTATGGATAGAAGATATATGAGTCTATTTTCAGGGAAAATTAACGGCACTTGATTTGGAGTTTCGTAGCTCAGTTATAAATGATTTAGTGATTGTTGCTCGGAAGACAACTTGCGGTGAAATTATGATTATGTGGTAAACACGACAAAATTTGTTAATTAGTTGCTTATTGGTTTCTTATAAGCTTACTCGATCTGTAGGTGTGGTTGGCGAATATTGTAAGGGGTTAATCGTAGTTCGTATTTGAATAGTTAGATTAACGTGTTAGTAATCCAATTGTAGGCGGTTCGTGTGTGGATCTCGTCGGCATATATCGTCATAAGCAATGTGTGTAACGACACCCTCTCATAGACTAGATTGGCAAAAGCGAAATGCCGAAAAGTCGGTATTTTGGGAATTTTTGATGTCTGAATACTCGTAAGATAGTTGGGTTTGTATATTTGGTAATCTAAAGTAATAAAGCTGCGATGCAGCGATTTCATACATTTTGATAATTTGGGCTTAATGGGCCAAAGATCGGGTTCATGGGCCAACGAGCCCAATTAGAGTAAGTATCTTGTGATAAGTGTTACGATAGTACGTAAATAGATAGGATATGCATGAAAACCCTAAAATTAGCTAAATTACTATAATACCCCTATGTATGGAAAATTACTGTTATACCCCTAGGTGTAAAATTACCGTTATACCCCTAGGGTTAATTTTGACTGAAAAGCATGACGATCTGATTCTGTATGATGTATGCCATGATTATATATCTGTTGCATAGGGACATGGGTTATATTATGGAGGAAGCGTCCTGGTGGCTATGCCACAATTATCTGATCTGGTGGCTCTGCCACATATATCTGTTCTGGTGGCTATGCCACGATTATCTGATCTGGTGGCTTTGCCACATATATCTGTTCTGGTGGCTCTGCCACAATATCTATATCTGGTGACTTCGTCACAATATCCGCGACCTCATTGTGGTTTACGTAGTGTGTAGCGGTTGGGTGGGTCGAGTAGTCTCCTCACATGGTGTAAAGGTTGATGCAGGGGTGTTATGGATGAATCTGAGTTGGGTTTCGCATAAGCATGTAATATCATTACGTTCTATTATGGGCCTATGGGCTTTATTCAGATTACATTGCAGGCTAAGGCCAACTTATTCTATTTTCGTGATTTGGTGATATAGGCTATGGTTGGGTTAATTTACACTGAGTTTCCCCAAACTCACCCTTTTATTTTATCCACGGTAATCCCCAACCATAGTGGGCTTGGAGTCGTGAGAGAATTCGGAGTGGCCACCCGTTCGAAAGTTTGATTTTCTTCTGGTGAACTGGACATCCTTTTATTTACGTTTGAAGTTTTGGGTTTTTAAATGTAATAAGGCCGCTTAATTATTTTTTATGGTTTTAATATGTATTACTAAGATAGGTATTACTTATTTTAACTGTTGAATTTGGATAACTTTAGGGCGCGTTTTCAAAAACAACAATTGATTTCAAAATAACACGACAATAGGCAAAGCTTCCGCAGTGAAAGTATTTTCTAAAATTAATCACTTTTCCTAAAAATAACTTAATCAAATCGGTTTCCTAGAAATATCCATAACGTTAAGGTGTGGCAATGGCGGTATGCATGTCTAGGATTGGATCCGAAGGGAGCTTGGTACTTAAGCAGTCCGATGGACTCACCACCTCTTTTCCGGTTTCCTACCTGGTGCATAGCTTCCATTCACTTTAACTTATAATGAAATTATCTGTTAAAACACTAAGTAAGTTTTTCTGGATCAACAATATAAAATGTTTTGAACACTTCGATGTGGCATGTCGAATCCGGTCATAACGTCTGGGCTGGGTTTGGGATGTTACATTCAGTGGTATCAGAGCCTAAGTTGCAACAACTCGGCTGTGGAATGGGTTTACAAAAACAAAGATTTTCGAAAGCGAAAATTTTATAAAGAATTCGAAAAACTCAATTTTAAAATTTAGATCTTTAGAAGGTGGCATTAGAATCTCCGGCTCAAGTCGTAAGTATTACTCGAACTTTTCGAATATTTTCTGAATCATCTATCTCTTTGAAACCCTATTAGGATACTCTAGATAGGATGATCTGAAACCATAGGAAAATCGATAAGAGACTAAAAGCGTAGCTAGACTTGATTCTGCGAAAACAAACTCGAACTCTTATCGATTTATAAAACATACGTAATAAACACTGGAATATTAATTGATGCATAAAAATTCGTAATCAAGATAATACGATATGAGTACAAGAGGCCGTGGACGGGGCCGAGGAAGTGCTCGAGTGAGATCTTCGTCTTCGGGACATATACCGGCGGTGGATGCACCGGTACCACCGACAACAGAGGTAGAGTCTTATGACCGCGGTGCCGGGGATGATGCCCTATCACAAGCAATGCTTCATGTTCTGGAAAGAGTTGCCGCGGCAAGTACGGGCAATAGAGTTCGGAGATCTATTTCTAAACGACTTCGGGCTAACGGAGCGGAGATCTTTAGGGACGTGTCTGGTATAGCCCCGAATGTGGCAAAATATTGGTTGGAAGCCACAGAACGGATTATGGATAACTTGGACTGCTCTGAGGAGATTGTGAGTGAGGTATATGTACTAAGTCCTTTAGGTCACTCGGTTAGGGTAGACAAACTGTATAGGGATGTACCCTTAGAAACTTAAGGTAGGATTTTCCCTGGAGATCTGATGGAGTTGCCGTTCGGAGAGTTTAATCTCATTTTGGGAATGGACTGGCTTGTAAAGCATAAGGCGACCCTGGATTGTGCTGCTAAATGAATGGTGTTAAAGACCACAAAAGATGATGAGGTTATAGTGATAGGTGAGCGAAGGGATTATTTGTCCAATGTGGTGTCGGCTTTAAGAGCCGAAAAGTGGATTCAGAAAAATTGTGAGGCCTATTTGGCATTTGTAAGTCAGTCAGAAGAGGAGGGACTGACAGTGGATAAGGTTAGGACCGTAAAGGAGTTCCAAGATGTTTTTCCGGAGGAGCTTCCAAGATTGCCTCTGAATCGAGAAGTTGAGTTTAGAATAAATTTGTTGCCTGGAACAGCGCCCGTGTCCATCGCACCATATAGGATGGCACCGAAGGAGTTAGTGGAGTTAAAGACTCAAATTCAAGAGTTGTTGGATAGGGGCTTCATTAGGCCAAGCGTGTCTCCATGGGGAGCACCGGTGCTATTCGTGAAAAAGAAGGATGAATGCGATGCGGATGTCCATTGATTATCGCCAGTTGAACAAGCGGCGATTAAGAATAAGTATCCACTACCAAGGGTTGATGATCATTCGACCCGCTTAGAGGAGCTTCGTATTTTCCAAGATCGACCTTTGATCGGATATCATCGATTAAGGGTCAAGGAGGCAGATATCCATAAGACGACATTCGGGACTCGGTATGGTCATTACGAGTTTACGGTTATGCCATTTGGATGACGAACTCTCCTGCAGCATTTATAGATCGATGAATCGTGTGTTCCAACCATTTTAGATCGGTTCGTAGTCGTCTTTATTGACGATATCTGGTATATTCGGCTGAAGCGAAACATGATGAGTATCTCCGTATAGTCTTTGCGAGTGTTAAGGAGAAGGAACTCTTTGCGAAGTTCACAAGTGTGAATTTTGGTTGAGGAGGTAACCTTCTTAGGACATGTAGTCTCTAGAAGGATTAAGGTGGACCTCGAAGATTGAAGCAATTTTGGAGTGGAAGCCACCTAGGGCGGTGTCGGAAATTCGAAGTTTCCTAAGGTTGGCAGGATACTACAGAAGGTTTGTGGAAGGTTTGTGGAAGGTTTTTCTGTGATGGCAGCACCTCTGACAAAACTCATAAGGAAAGGGGTACCGTTTGTATAGACTGAGAAAGAAAGTTCTGACTGAAGCACCTATGTTAATTCAGCCAGAGTTTGGGAAGGATTTTACTGTGTACAGTGACGCATCACATGTAGGCTTAGGCTGCGTGTTAATGCAGGAGGGTAAGGTGGTTGCATATGCATCACGACAGCTTAAACCTGACGAAGGGAACTATCCGACTCATGATTTAGAGTTGGCAGCAGTGATATTTGCACTTAAGATTTGGAGGCATTACTTGTACGGAGAAAGGTGTATTATATACACTGACCATAAGAGTCTTAAGTATTTGTTGACTCAGAAGGAGCTGAACCTTAGGCAAAGGAGATGGATTGAGTTACTTAAGGATTATGACTGTTCGATCAAATATCACCCAAGCAAGGCTAATGTGGTAGCCGATGCTCTAAGTCGTAGAGCTGTATTTGATCTGAGAGTAATGTTTGCTCGTATGGGTCTGTATGATGATTGAAGTCTGTTGGCTGAGTTGCAAGTGAGGCCAACGTGGGTGGATCAGATTAAGGAAAAGCAGTTGAACGATGAGTCTTTGGTCACTCGTTTTCAACAAGTTAAGGAAGGGGAAACTTCTGAGTTTGGGTTAAATGGCGAAGGAGTTCTGTGTTTCCGAGGAAGAATTTGTGTTCCGAAAGACTCTGATTTGAGGCAGACAACATTGAAGAAAGCTCATGGAGGACTTTATGCCATGCACCCTGGAGGGAACAAGTTGTATCACGACTTACGAGAATTGTACTGGTGGCTTAGACTTAAACGAGAAGTAACGGAGTTTGTAGGGAAATGTCTGACATGCCAGCAAGTGAAAGCTGAGCATCAATTACCCTCTGGACTGTTACAGTTAGTGAAGATACCACTTTGGAAGTGGGAGAGGGTAACCATAGACTTTGTGAGTGGGCTGTCCTTGACACCATCAATGAAAGACTCGGTGTGAGTGATTGTAGATAGGTTGACCAAATCGGCCCGTTTCATACCTGTTCGTACTGACTTTTCACTTCAAAAGTTAGCCAAGTTGTATGTGGCGAAGATTGTGCGACTTTATGGAGTCCCAGTTTCAATTATTTCTGATCGGGATCCCAGATTTACATCTCAATTTTGGCAAAAGTTGCATGAGGCATTGGGGACGCGATTGAATTTTAGTACGGCTTTCCATCCCCAGACTGATGGTCAATCGAAAAGGGTTATTCAGATTCTGGAGGACATGTTGAGGGGATGCGTGATTGATTTTCGAGGTAGTTGGAAGGATTACTTGCCGTTGGCAGAATTTGCATACAATAACAGTTACCAGGTGAGTATTCGGATGGCACCGTATGAAGCACTGTATGGACGAAGGTGTCGTACACCTAGTTGTTGGACCGAACTAGGAGAGCGACAAGTTCTTGGACCAGAGTTGGTAGCTAATACTGAATATAAGGTAAGAATAATTAGGGACCGGTTAAGAGAAGCATCTGATAGGCAAAAGTCGTATGCAGATTTGAAGCGTAAAGAGATTGGGTACTCAGTAGGTGATATGGTCTTCTTAAAGGTTTCTCATTGGAAGAAGATATTAAGGTTTGGTAAGAAGGGCAAGTTGAGTCCGCGGTTCATTAGGCCTTATCGGGTTTTGAAGCGAGTAGGCCCAGTGGCTTATCAATTGGAATTACCTCCAGAGTTAGACAGGATTCACGATGTTTTTCACGTCTCCATGTTAAGGCGTTATCGTTCGACCTGCTCATGTCGTGCGATTGCGAAATTGAAGTTCGATGATTTGACCTTTGAGGAGGAGCCTGTGCAAATATTGGCTCGAGATGTTAAGGTTCTCAGAAGGAAATCTGTCCCGTTAGTGAAAGTGCTTTGGCGTGATCATGGCAGAGAGGAAGCCACTTGGGATCCAGAAGAGGCGATGCAACAGCAATACCCTCATCTGTTTGGATCAGGTAAATTTCGAGGACGAAATTTCTTTAAGGAGGGTAGAGTTGTTGTAACACCCCTAACTCGTATCCGCTGCCAGAACAAGGTTTCGAAGCATTACTACCATTTACAGATCACAAAAAAAAATTTAAATACTTACCGATTCAATGCATCATATAAATAAATATATTACCATTCAATCAACAGTTTGACACTTGTATAAGCATCAAACAGCAACATTGTTAGTATACTTGCACATATCTCATATAAATTCAACATTGATATATCTATTTTCTCGACATATCGCACTTGAGTTTAATAATAGTCTCAACTTACATAATTTCCTTGTATCAACTTATCAAAGATAATCATATATGTACATGTCATGAAACATATCATGCTTTTACCGTTTCTTAATAAGCATATATCATTCATTTCATTATATCAATATTTCATGCTCCATCATTTCCATATATTTTATGTATATTTATTAGGTAATAGCTTATATCAAACTTAACATAAATTATATTCCATGTACTTATACTTATTTCATTTATCTATCTTCATAATTATTTCATATAACCATTAGTCATCGATACATATTACCTCAATATCAATTGTTCAATGAGATGTTAGGCGTCTCCCATCCACGGTCTTATTTATCTTTGACATGACGCCATAGTGTCTTTCAACTATGGTCTTACTCATTTTCTGTCATGTTGTCATGGTATCTTTCAACTATGGTCTTGTTCATTTCATATCACGTTGCCATGGTATCTTTCAACCATGGTCTTACACATTTCATATCAGATTGCCATGGTATCTTTCAACCATGGTCTTACACATTTCATATTAGGCTGCCATGGTATCTTTCAACCATGGTCTTACACATTCATATCAGGCTGCCATGGTATCTTTCAACCATGGTCTTACACATTTCATATCAGGTTGCCATGGTATCTTTCAACCATGGTCTTACACATTTCATATCGGAGAGCACACTCCTTGAACCTCATCCTTACGGTGGGATTACTAGTCCAGCTAAATCAGTAATATAAACTCATAGAGTATTGTCGGGATTACGGTCCAGGCTAAATCCCGCCTGCGACAATTACTCTAATGAGCTTGGATCTGAATTACCAGTCAAAGCTAAATTGAGACCCTAATTCGGATTACCCGTCCGGGCTAAATCCATTTTACACGTATTCTTTGGAGGGCTATACGAATAGGATCACCCGTCCGGGCTAGATCCTTTTTACCGTCAATTCCTTTTCAGAGATCCATCGAATTTTCCTTTCATTCAACTGGGATTTATTTTCAATTTATATCGAGTATTATCAATATTTCATCAAATATCATGAATTGAACATTCAAATCATATTTTCATCACATAACCACATATTTCAAGTATTTAAAATATAATTTAAGTTACACAAACTTACCTCATTGCTTGTCTGTGTTTATAATTTCATTAATCCGATATCTTTTCTTTTCCACGATCAAGTCTCATATTTGAGTCGTCCGGATCTTTATAAATAAATTTGATCATCATTTTCATTCATTTCATCTTCTAATGCATTTAATTAATGCTCTAGGCAAAATTACCATTTTGCCCTAAACTTTTAATTAATGACGATTTCGTCCTTAGGGTCAGGAAAATAAAATTCTTGCAATTTAATCTTTATTTCCAGCTATTATTCTCATATATATTGATAACATTCCATGAATTCTATAAAATATCAGAATTTTCCATAATTTCAACACTTTTCAATTTAATCCCTAAAACATATTTTCCCCGATCTTGAACTAAATTAATAATTTCATTCAATTTTGTAATTTAAATAATAAAATAATCCATTTCATGCAATTTGGTCATTTCTGACATTTTTACAAAATTACCCATAAAGTTTTACTTTTATTTAATTTAGTCCCTAAGCCTAAAATATGCAAATTAGCCATGCTTAATGAATATTCATATATGTTTTCCTCCTCCTCCTCTCCATTCCACATCCTTGATGTATGTAGCACACTTGTAAGTAACATTATATATAATCTTTATTATTTACTTTTATGAATATTCAAGCTGTCCATCTATGTCATAGTCACTAAATTATTTATATCTGGAGCTATAGGACTCCAAATTAAGATCCGATAATTTTCCCTGAAACTAGAACCATATATCTTCTTACCATAAAATTTTTAGAATTTTTAGTTTAGTCAATAAGTACAGTTTATTCTTTAAAGTTACCCCAATTCTGCTGTCTGACAGTTGTGATCCTTCTTCACTAAAAATTAATTATCTCCTTTTACAGAATTCGAATAATGTTCATATTTGTTTCTATTGAAAATAGACTCATTCAGGATTATAAACATATAAATTTGAGCCCCTAATTATTTTTATCCAATTTTTTTCTGATTTTACAAATTCAGAACAGGGGAACCCGAAATCATTCTGACCTTGTCTAACAAAATTCATCATATCTCATGATTTATAATTCCATTTCTTACATAATTTCTTCTATAAGAAACTAGACTTAATAAGCTTTAATTTCATATCTTATTCATCCTATAATTAGATTTCTACAATTTTTATGATTTTTCAAAGTTAGACTACTGCTACTGTCCAAAACTGTTTTAGTACAATATATTAATTACCATGTTATAACATCCTTATTTTCTTTTTCTAAACCATTTCTCATCACTTTCTCTTATTTTTTTTTCACTAACATATCAAGAACATAGGACCTTATGTCAGAAAACTCTACTATAACATTATTTCCATGCTTTATCAATAATAACAAACTTAAAAACATATTGAAATCTTGATGTACTTACCTTTTCTTATTGACTTCAATCTTTAACTTGATTTTTCTCTCTCCTCCAGCTTCGTTTTCTTGAATCCAACTTGATATTCTTGCTCCCCATCATCTCCTTGCTATCTTTCTCTCTTGATGGCTATGGAAATTCTTTCAATTTTTAGGTGAAAATAATGAATTTTTGGTGGAAGGACTAAATTATAAAGAAAGCAAACTTCTTTTCTTCTTCTTATCTTACGTTAGTTTGCATGGGAAAGGAAATGTTTTGATAATTCTTCATCTTTCCTTCCTTTTATACTAAATAAATAATAATATAATAATAATAAACATCTCATAAAATATTAAAATAATATTTATCTAATTAATTAATTTAAAATATCATCAACATAATCATTACATTCTAGAATTCTCTCTCTTACTAATTGACCATTTTTCCCTTCATGATCTTTTAGAATTCCATCTTTGAGTCATCACTTAATTTGGTAAAATTGAGATTTAGTCCCTCATAATTTTTTTACCTATTCAATTTGGTCCTAATTCATCAATTTTTCTTGGTTTCTAGATCATTCCACCCTTAAAATATTTGCACCATTAGTCCTTCAACTTTTTTATATTTACACTTTCAACCCCTTAAATTTTGAGTATTTACTCTTGTGCAACAAGACTTTTCTCATATTTGCAATTTAGTCCTTTCTTGAATTAATATATCATAATATACTTCTGAATATTGACATCACTCAAAAATTCCCTTTATGTCACTTTATTTCCTTATTTTATTATATCACGGATAATATTTTATTGTAAAAATTTTCGGGGTATTCATTTCTCTCCCCCTTAAAATAAATTTCGTCCTCGAAATTTCTTTGTTTTCTTTTTTATCAAGAATTTCATTATTTCTATAGTTCTATAGTTTCTTTCTGTATATATTTACCCAGTTTATCATTTATATCCATTCTCCATCTTTTCATTTCATAATTTATTTTCAATACAATATTTCACATTTACCTTTCAGAGCTTCTACCAACAGAAATAGAAAATAATATCATATGAATCTTATTATCAAGTGTTCTATCACATATATTGGCTTGAAAAACCAAAGAAAGATAGAGTAGTACCACTTGTGAATCAATCAGACTTGCGATAATTTCTGTCTATTAGCATATTTATCCAACCTTTTCATATATTGATTATAGCATCCAAACATGAACAGTTCCATATGCCTCTGAAAATATCAGTATATATAAGATACCCATATATAATCCCAAAAATTTACTATAATATACCCAGTTATAACGGCTATATTCAAATATTTTTACAATCTATTCACCAATCTATTGACTAGTATAGTCATCAATAATTTCACATCATTTACTTCACTAAAAAAAAAACTAATTCGGAAGAAATTTTCAGTTAACAAATAAATCGATTTTCCCATAAATAACTTCTTTCTTTAACAGTGATACTGTATATCTCAACTAGTTTAAGAAAAATCTGATATCTTTATTCAGAACCCATCTGTACTTATTAACTCATTCTCAGTTCCGACTGCATTATCAATTGTTCAACCATTGAGCTTTTCACTTTCCGCTTCTGAACTTAATCAATATAAATCTCATGAATTTCATTGCATATAATTGTACAAGTAAAGGGGTATAGATCGTAAAGTCTCATAATTTAATTGTCATATATTTACTCATATAACATTTATCATTCTCAAGTACTATAAAACATTTATTCGTACTTTTACGAGTTCTACTTCATCATAACTAATATTTTTACTCAGAGATAATCCTTTACCTCGTAACGAAAATTGTTTACTTTTTACTTAGCAGAGGCCCAGTAGACTAGATAGAACACTTGGATATATGGGACTTATATAGAGGTGCATTATTATGCACTATTAAAGCGAAGAACACTGAAGTGCTATATCTGAAAGTACAAATGTCTTGAATGTGCTAATAATCGAAAGCATCTTTGAGGTCCATTAATATACTAGTAGTTCTAATATTGTCTACTTGGACAAATTATTTCATGCACGCATATCACCTTTACACCTTTCGCATGATACTTTTACATGCTTTACAATTTAATCCTTGTACCAATAATTCATATACTTATATCTTTTGTATCTTCAATACATGTAATATATTTCAAAGTTCACTATTCATTCATAATTCTCTAATAATCCTTATCATGTACTTCATATATTACTTTTATATATTTTGTAATTTAGTCATCAGCACAATATTTCATGTAGTAATATAATTTGCTTTTAATAATACATATAGCATCATATTCATCATCGACATGTATTATAAAACATTTTTTCATACCATTTTTTTATACCGATTCATCATAATCAACTTTCTACTCATATACTTGAGTATCGCTTTTAACATTATCGGAATTAGCTTGGTTGAAAAACATCTCTTTCTATAAATAAAACAAATCTCATCAGAGTCGAGAGATATCACATTATCATATATTATAATGACATGTGTTCTTATACTTCACATATACTACGTTTGGTCCAAGAACCGACTAAACCATAGCTCTGATACCACTAAATGTAACACCTCTAACCCGTATCCTCTGCCAGAATAAGGTTTCGAAGCATTACTACCATTTACAGATCACAAAAAAAAATTTAAATACTTACCGATTCAATGCATCATATAAATAAATATATTACCATTCAATCAACAGTTTGACACTTGTATAAGCATCAAACAGCAACATTGTTAGTATACTTGCACATATCTCATATAAATTCAACATTGATATATCTATTTTCTCGACATATCGCCCTTGAGTTTAATAATAGTCTCAACTTACATAATTTCCTTGTATCAACATATCAAAGATAATCATATATGTACATGTCATGAAACATATCATGCTCTTACCGTTTCTTCATAAGCATATATCATTTATTTCATTATATCAATATTTCATGCTCCATCATTTCCATATATTTTATGTATATTTATTAGGTAATAGCTTATATCAAACTTAACATAAATTATATTCCATGTACTTATACTTATTTCGTTTATCTATCTTCATAATTATTTCATATAACCATTCGTCATCGATACATATTACACGAATATTAATTGTTCAATGGATGTTAGGCGTCTCCCATCCACGGTCTTATTTATCTTTGACATGATGCCATAGTGTCTTTCAACTATGGTCTTACTCATTTTCGTCATGTTGTCATGGTATCTTTCAACCATGGTCTTGTTCATTTCATATCACGTTGCCATGGTATCTTTCAACCATGGTCTTACACATTTCATATTAGATTGCCATGGTATCTTTCAACCATAGTCTTACACATTTCATATTAGGTTGCCATGGTATCTTTCAACCATGGTCTTACACATTTCATATCAGGCTGCCATGGTATCTTTCAACCATGGTCTTACACATTTCATATCAGTTGCCATGGTATCTTTCAACCATGGTCTTACACATTTCATATCGAGAGCACACTCCCATGAACTTCATCCTTACGATGGGATTACTAGTCCAGGCTAAATCCTGTAATATAAACTCATAGAGTATTGTCGGGATTACGGTCGGGCTAAATCCCGCAACGACAATTACTCTAATGAGCTTGGATCCAATTACCACCGAGGCTAAATTGAGACCCTAATTCGGATTACCGTCCGGCTAAATCCATTTTACACGTATTCTTCGGAGGGCTATATCGAATAGGATCACCCGTCCGGCTAGATCCTTTTACCGTCAATTCCTTTTCAGAGATCCATCGAATTTTCCTTTCATTCAACTGGGATTTATTTTCAATTTATATCGAGTATTATCAATATTTCATCAAATATCATGAATTGAACATTCAAATCATATTTTCATCACATAACCACATATTTCAAGTATTTAAAATATAATTCAAGTTACACATTTTGCCCCTAAACTTTTAATTAATGACGATTTCGTCCTTAGGCTCAGGAAAATAAAATTCTTGCAATTTAATCCTTATTTCCAGCTATTATTCTCATATATATTGATAATAGTCCATGAATTCTATAAAATATCAGAATTTTCCATAATTTCAACACTTTTCAATTTAATCCTAAAACATATTTTCCCCGATCTTGAACTAAATTAATAATTTCATTCAATTTTGTAATTTAAATAATAAAATAATCCATTTCATGCAATTTGGTCATTTCTGACATTTTTACAAAATTACCCATAAAGTTTTACTTTTATTTAATTTAGTCCCTAAGCCTAAAATATGCAAATTAGCCATGCTTAATGAATATTCATATATGTTTTCCTCCTCCTCCTCTCCATTCCACATCCTTGATGTATGTAGCACACTTGTAAGTAACATTATATATAATCTTTATTATTTACTTTTATGAATATTCAAGCTGTCCATCTGTGTCATAGTCACTAAATTATTTATATCTGGAGCTATAGGACTCCAAATTAAGATCCGATAATTTCCCCTGAAACTAGAACCATATATCTTCTTACCATAAAATTTTTAGAATTTTTAGTTTAGTCAATAAGTACAGTTTATTCTTTAAAGTTACCCCAATTCTGCTGTCTGACAGTTGTGACCCTTCTTCACTAAAAATTAATTATCTCCTTGTACAGAATTCGAATAATGTTCATATTTGTTTCTATTGAAAATAGACTCATTCAGGATTATAAACATATAAATTTGAGCCCCTAATTATTTTTATCCAATTTTTTTCTGATTTTACAAATTCAGAACAGGGGAACCCGAAATCATTCTGACCTTGTCTCACAAAATTCATCATATCTCATGATTTAGAATTCCATTGCTTACATAATTTCTTCTATAAGAAACTAGACTTAATAAGCTTTAATTTCATATCTTATTCATCCTATAATTAGATTTCTAAAATTTTTATGATTTTTCAAATTTAGACTACTGCTACTGTCCAAAACTGTTTTAGTGCAAGATATTAATTACCATGTTATAAGATCCTTATTTTCTTTTTCTACACCATTTCTCATAACTTTCTCTTATTTTTTTTTCACTAACATATCAAGAACATAGGACCTTATGTCAGAAAACTCTACTATAACATTATTTCCATGCTTTATCAATAATAACAAACTTAAAAACATATTGAAATCTTGATGTACTTACCTTTTCTTATTGACTTCAATCTTTAACCTGATTTTTCTCTCACCTCCAGCTTCGATTTCTTGAATCCAACTTGATATTCTTGCTCCCCATCATCTCCTTGCTATCTTTCTCTCTTGATGGCTATGGAAATTCTTTCAGTTTTTAGGTGAAAATAATGAATTTTTGGTGGAAGGACTAAATTGTAAAGAAAGCAAACTTCTTTTCTTCTTCTTATCTTACGTTAGTTTGCATGGGAAAGGAAATGTGTTGATAATTCTTCATCTTTCCTTCCTTTTATACTAAATAAATAATAATATAATAATAATAATAAACATCTCATAAAATATTAAAATAATATTTATCTAATTAATTAATTTAAAATATCATCAACATAATCATTACATTCTAGAATTCTCTCTCTTACTAATTGACCATTTTTCCCTTCATGATCTTTTAGAATTCCATCTTTGAGTCATCACTTAATTTGGTAAAATTGCGATTTAGTCCCTCATAAGTTTTTTACCTATTCAATTTGGTCCTAATTCATCAAATTTTCTTGGTTTCTAGATCATTCCACCCTTAAAATATTTTCACCATTAGTCCTTCAACTTTTTTATATTTACACTTTCAACCCCTTAAATTTTGAGTATTTACTCTTGCGCAACAAGACTTTTCTCATCTTTGCAATTTAGTCCTTTCTTGAATTAATATATCATAATATACTTCTGAATATTGACATCACTCAAAAATTCCCTTTATGTCACTTTATTTCCTTATTTTATTATATCACGGATAATATTTTACTGTAAAAATTTTCGGGGTATTACAGTTGTAACGCCCCAATTTTCAGGAATTCTGTCAATGTTGGCATAGGTTTAGTTATGTTTGTGGGCCTCTAGAAGGCCCAAGCTTAAGATAGAACCCGGTAATTTTAGTTAATTTTTGTTCCATAAGAAAAAGGGAGTGAAATTATGAAATAGTACCTATGTGAAAATGTTTGAAAATGCTATAGGCTAATTTGTAGTGGCCAAATAAATAGGAGTGCAAAATAGGAGGATTTGCATGACAAACCTCCCATTTTACATGAAGTGGCCAGCCATCATGTTGTTGTAGACAATATGAGCACTTGATATCCATAATTCATGGTACAAATTGATAATAGGTTAGGTAAATGTTCCATGATAATGAATTAGGTAAATATTCCATGATAATGGGTTAGGTAAATGTTCCATGATAATTGTTTAGGTAAATGTTCCATGATGGGCATTTCATGTCTTTTGTATTAAAGAATTAAATGGATGAAATATGAAATTTTATTAAAAGAAAAAGGGGTGAAAAGAACAAAGTTTTGTCCATCTTTGTTCATCATAGCTGAAAGTTAGAGAAGAGAATGGAGAGGAGAAAGCTCTTGAGTATTCGGTCACTAGGAGGAGGAGAATTGAAGGTAAGTTCTTGGTACCTTGCTCCTATTTTGAGGTTCATGAGTTCTTCTTGATTCTACCTTAACTCTTGAAGCATATTTTGGTTTTTAGTTGTGTTGTGAGCATTTAGTCATGAATTAAAATGAAGGAAATGGTTGTTGTTTCATGTTCTTTTGATGAAAAATGGAAGATAGGTGAAGTTGAGCCAAACAAATGAGCATGCATGTGCCTTAGATGCTATAAAGGGAAAAATCGGCTAACATGTTGTGCTTTAAAATGATGAAATGGAGATTATACTTAAGAAAATCATAGATATGTGATGATTGATTGGTGATATACATGTTTAAATAACATGCATGCAAGGTATGTGTGAAAGAGTGATTTGGTAATAAATCTGCTTGGGACAGCAGCAGTAACGTGACTTTGGAAAATCACCATAAATTGTGGGAGATGAATTAGAAGCTGAATAAATTATGTAATTAAATTTTATTGAGTCTAGTTTCAAATGAAATAAACAAGAACATAATTTGAATTCTGTACAATGAGAAATTTGATTCGTAATAAAGAGAGGTCAGATTAGTCAAATAGTGAAACATGGGAAACTTTTAGAAAAATCTGGTATTGATTGGATAAACTAAAAATTCTGAAAATTTTATGGATAGAAGATATATGAGTCTATTTTCAGGGAAAATTAACGGCACTTGATTTGGAGTTTCGTAGCTCTAGTTATAAATGATTTAGTGACTGTTGCTCAGGAAGACAGCTTGCAGTGAAATTATGATTATGTGGTAAACACTAACAAAAATTTGTTAATTAGTTGCTTATTGATTTCTTCTAAGCTTACTCTGATTTGTAGGTGTGGTTGGCCGAATATTGTAAGGGGTTAATACGTAGTTCGTATTTGAATAGTTAGATTAACGTGTTAGTAATCCAATTGTAGGCGGTTCGTGTGTAGATCTCGTCAACATATCGTGCAAAGCATGTGTGTATGTCGACAACCTCTCATAGACTAGATTGGCAAAAGCGAAAAGCGAAATCTTTGAAAAGTCGGTATTTTGGGAATTTATGAGTGTGCGAATGCTCGTAAGATAGTTGGGTTTGTATATTTGGTAATCTAAAGTAATAAACTGCAGTACGCGCGATTTCGTACATTTTGATAATTTGGGCTTAATGGGCCAAAGATCGGGTTCATGGGCCAACGAGCCCAATTTGGTAAGTATGGGCGATAAGTGTTTTGATAGTACGTAAATAGTTAGGATATGCATGAAAACCCTAAAAGTAGCTAAATTACTATAATACCCCTATGTATGGAAAATTACTGTTATACCCCTAGGTGTAAAATTACCGTTATACCCCTAGGGTTAATTTTGACTGAAAAGCATGACGATCTGATTCTGTATGATGTATGCCATGATTATATATCTGTTGCATGGGGACATGGGTTATATTATGGAGGAAACGTCCTGGTGGCTATGCCACAATTATCTGATCTGGTGGCTCTGCCACATATATCTATTTTGGTGGCTATGCCACGATTATCTGATCTGGTGGCTCTGCCACATATATCTGTTCTGGTGGCTCTGCCACAATATCTGTATCTGGTGATTTCGTCACAATATCCGCAGCCTCGCATTGCGATTTACGTGGTGTGTAGCGGTTGGGTGGGTCGAGTAGTCTCCCCATGGTGTAAGGTTGATGCGGGGTGTTATGGATGAATCTGGGTTGGGTTTCGCATAAACATGTAATATCTGTTACGTTACATTATGGGCCTATGGGCTTTATTCGAATTCATTCGGCTAAGGCCAACTTATTCTATTTCGTGGTTTGAGTGATATAGGCTATGGTTGGGTTAATTTACACTGAGTTTCCCAAACTCACCCCTTTTATTTTCATCCACGCAGTAATCCCCAACTATAGTGGGCTTGGAGCGTGAGGGAATTGAGTGGCCACCGTTCGAAAGTTTGATTTTCTTCCGTGAACTGGACATCTTTTATTTAGGTTTGAAGTTTTGGGTTTTAAATGTAATAAGGCCGCTTAATTATTTTTGATGGTTTTAATATGTATTACTAAGATAGGTATTACTTATTTTAACTGTTGAAATTGGATAGCTTTAGGGCGCGTTTTCAAAAACAACAATTGATTTCAAAATAACACGATAACAAGCAAAGCTTCCATAATGAAAGTATTTTCCAAAATTAATCACTTTTCCTAAAATGACTTAATCAAAACGGTTTCCTAGAAATATCCATGACATTAAGGTGTGGCAATGGCGGTATGCATGTCTAGGATTGGATCCGAAGGAGCTTGGTACTTAAGCGATCAGATGGACTCACCACCTCTTTTCCGGTTTCCTACCGGTGCCTGACTTCCATTCACTTTAACCTATAATGAAATTATCTTTTAAAACACTAAGTAAATTTTTCGGATCAACAATATAAAATGTTTTGAACGCTTCGATGTGGCATGTCGGATCCGGTTATAACGTCTGGGCCGGGTTTGGGGTGTTACACTAAGTAAATTTCAAATAAAAAGACAATTATACCTTTGTTATTATTTATCTATGTGTTTACTATTTAGTTTTTTCTTTTATCTATTTTAATTATTAAATAATCAAATTTTAATTACATATTTGTTATAAAATAAAGAGAGATGAGGAGAATAAAGAATAAAGAAAATATGAAAATAACAGAGAATGTACTTTATTAATCAAATGGATGATTACAATGCTTCGTCAGAGTCTCTATTTATAGGCATAAGAAGTATAAAAGAAGTAGAGATCTAATTCTAATAACTATTAGAATTTAAAGTACATTAAAACTTTATCTTGATCATGATGGACATTCACTTAATAAGATATTCATAACACTCTCCCTTAGATGTCCATTAGTAGCCTTGTTAAAACCTTATTAGGAAAAACCCTGTGGGATAAAAACCTAATAAAGGAAAAAGAGTACACGATCTATAATATGCTACCTCATTAAAAACCTTACTAGGAAAACCCAATGGGACAAAACCTCAGTTAAGGGAAAAAAAGTACAACGCGTATTTACTTCCCCTCATGAAAACATAACATACTTTCTCATATTCTGAGTATTCAATCTTAAATACTAGTTTTTCAAATGACTATTTGAATGTATTGCTAAACATATATACCACCATTCTTTTGAAATCATGAGTGAGGAAAAATTTTGGGGAAACATATTTTGATCTTTTCAGGAATTTCAATAATAATCATAGCAAACTTTAATCACGATCCTTCTATAAAAATACAAATAGGTATTTTGAATCATTTTACAATCCTCTTTCATCTACTATTGACTAAGTCAAATTTACCACATATGTTCAATTATTTCAATTCATATAAATGAAAAATTTCCCGAGAATTTTAATATGCTTCTAGCATTTTAAATCCTTCAAGGATTTTAATATAAACTTTACTATATAGTGATTCATAAAAGGTTGTAACAATATCCATTAGACCCACGTTAAATCGTTTATGAATTGTCATTTTAATAATACATTTAAAGGTTATTACATCCACCACAAAAGAATATTATATCTTTTCATAATCAATGACTGGACTTAGAAAAAAATTCATATTTTTATTCCGCTTTTGCAAAACTGCTTTAATTGCATTTTTACTGGCTTTATACCTTTAGATATTTGGACTACTGGTCCAAAAACTCTACAAATTTAATTATACTTGAGTTGCGTCTTTCTATTTTGAACAATTTATTCTATATCTATATTTCTCAATAGATTTATTGAGGATCTTCATTTTATTTCATTATAATAATACTGCATGCAAAATCATTGTTAACCACTTTTATTATTTGGTTCCACATTTTCTCGAATTGACATAACTTTTCGAGATCTCTTATTTTCATTATTTTAAAATTCAGTTTCAGGTACCTAAATCTCTTCTGAAGTTTTATTTATTAGTTATGTCTTGGGTCCCTTCTGGAGCACCCGCCTCCACTATATGACCATCTAGAATAATTTTCATATATGGAACTGATCAATCTATTATTTATTCCAATTGATTGTCCTACAGGGACTTTGAATCAAATTAAAATAATAGATGGTATATAACACTTGGTTATTCTCATTAAGTTTGTAAATACATCTAACAGTTAACTTGTAATGAGTTATCCTTATTGAACTTCTGATTCAAATTATTCTCCCCCTAACTCATTACAAGTTATTATTTCTCTCCCCCTAATGTAGGGAAAACTATCGAATCAAAATTGTAATCACAAATAAACTTGTAATTAATATATATTCCCAACTTTCTCTCAGGATTCACTCATCTTTGTGCCTTGGAGCAATTGGAACATATACGTACATACAAAAATTCAAAGATGAGAAATATTTAGGTATTGATCAAAAACCAATTGTAATGGGCAGTATTTATCATTTATTAGCTTGATGCGTATGACACGTAAATCAACATAATTTCATGTAGAAATAAAAAGTTTAGTTTTCATAAGTAATTGTTTAGCTATTAGTTTGAGGCATTTGATAAACAATTCAGTTAAATCATTTTGTTTGTGAACATGAGCTATAGGATGTTCAACTTTTATCTCAATTGACATGCAATAATCATTAAAAACTTGGGATGTATACTCACCAACATTAGCAAGATGAATTGTTTTAATTGCATAATCTGAAATTAATCATTTAAACAAGCAATCTCACAAACGACAGATTGTGAGTTAATAATGCATGTGATTATTTTGTAGATCCATCTACAAAAATCATATAATATCAAAACCATCCACATGGTGGATGAATAGGCCCATATTTGTTTCAAAAATGCAAGACATTAAATCTCAACTTTAGTTAGTGAGTTAATAATCAATTTTCATTAAGAACAAGCAACACATGAGAATTCTTTTAAATTAAAGAATCTTCTGGTTTTTTTAATGGATGTCCATATGATATCTCAATTAATTTTCTCATCATATACGATCCAGGATGGTTTAACTAGTCACGCCAAGTAGTAAACGCATTTGTATTAGTAAACTTTTGATTTACTTTAACATGCATTTTAATTGTACTAACAATGTTAATATAAATTGTGACAATTTGATACTTTTACTGTTTTTTTTCTTTGTATCCACATATAAGTAATATTATGACATTTACTACTGAAAATGTCTAAATCAATGTGAAGTTTATAATACCACTAAGTCAATAAATATAATTTCTAAATAATTATATGCAGTATTCGCTTCAGGGAATATGCCAAAATCTTCAAATGCCCAAAAAACTAGTAATATCAAATTTTGAGAGTGACTCTTATTTTCCAGGTGTACAACAGGTACATAACCAATGACTTTCCATACATAAGTTTCTCTTGCAAGTTCTCATCAGTAATATTTTTCCACGTAATTTTAATTGAGAACTTATTTTGAATACTGTAGAATATACTTAGTTTCTAAAAAAACTTGTAACTTCAGGTGCATCCAACCATAATGAACTTTAGATAGAATTATCATATTCTATTACTCATAAGTAGATCTTTCACAATAAAAAAATTTACAATTTCAACCCCTTTAATAGGGATGATGACAAAAGAATATCACAAAGATTATAAATTAATAACCCAATCCCTTTCTTTATTCATATGAAATATAATATTTTCTTCATTCACAATCTCCATATGAGATCCATTATGAATATCTTTTAAAACCAATGGATTAACGATCATAAAGTATTAATATATTAGCTCTTCTGGAGCTTTCGACTAATTTTATACTACCAAATATTGAAATAATATTGGTTTGTTTCAGTACCAAATAAGGTAAATATATTCTATCTGTAATGATAGAATTCATTACTACATTTTCATATCATTCCTCAAAAAATATTAACGGAAACAAAATATTTGGGTATACGCCACATATGTGGCCAATAATCTTTCATATCACATTGATAACATAAGTTATCTTTACCGTTTGAAAAGTTATCTTGAGAACTCTCATTACTCTCTTATTTATTATTATGTTCCCACTTTTAGCGGTCCATTAGTATATATTTTATTTTCTTTATGTTTACATTCACTTCGGCGAATGCAATAAATCTAGTAGGACGGACTTATAACATGCGTGGATTTTAAATTAAAATCTATCTATTCATGTTGTCATGATTAGTCTCTAATTATAATAAATACGATATAATAAATAATTCATAGTAAAATATACCTGAAGATCTTTAATATTATCGTCATCACTAGAAGGTATGAGATAGTTTGAAAATATTCTTGATTTCATATAGATAATGGTATCAAATCTTTCACCATCCTTAAGAACAAAAAGTAAAATAAGTTAATCAAAATAATGATAACATCTAATGAAAGAAGAATGAAAAATAATAATCAGATATGAAATATTAAATAAAAGAAACTTCTTGTAAAAACTTTGCATTTTGCCGTCAAAGAAATTGAAAATCATGGAGGATAAATTTGATCATCGATAAAAGAACTATCACTTTGAGCAAGATCGTGTTGATAACGTGTTATAAAATAAAAAGAGATGGGGAGAATAAAGAATAAGGAAAATATGAAAGCAATATAGAATGTACTTTATTGATAAAAAAATGGTGATTACAATGCTTCATCAAAGTCTCTATTTATATGCATAAGAATTATATTAAAACTATTAGAATTTAAAATACATTAAAACTTTATCTTGGTCATGATGGTCATTCATTTAATAAGATATTCATAACAATATTGAAGTTTTTAAAATTAAATGTATTTACCTTCTTTTATTAAAATTTTTATATTTTACTTTCAAAAAAATTATATTTTATTTAAATTTAATATAATTTTTAAATTATATTTAATTCAATTACATATTAATCTTAAGATGAATTTATTATATTATTTTACGTAGTATCAATCAGTTACTAGTATTAAGAATGTTGAAATGAAAATTTGATTAAAATATAGATTTAAAAATTTATCTCAAAGTTAATATTTTAAATAATTAATTAAATATTTCACATGTATTTGTATAAAATTAAACAAGAAACAAAAAGTAAGAGATGACAAGAATAAAATATAATTATCACTCCATGAGTCCAAATCCCACAAAGAGCAAACATTGAGATTTCGTTGGCAGATTATCATGTGCGTATGCTTGGTCCCCCTTATCAAGCACCAAACTAGATACTCCTATTTTGTGAACTCGTTATCTCTTTAAACACTTAAGCTCTTATTAGAGTTTAGAGACAAAACTTCTATTGGAGACAATATCAACACATTAAAGGGTTCGTCTACTCCTAACAGGCAACACTTTGCAGATTTCTCTTAAAGAAGTCATTGTACCACCAAAAAGGCTTAGCTTAATGGTAAGGTTTAGATATTGGAAACTTTAAGATCTCATGTTTGAGTCTCAATTTATGTAAACCAGTGTGGGTTCTCAATCTATATTTATTATGGTTTTCGTCTCACTATATGTGAACTCTGCATAAATTTATTTTAATTTTGGTTTAAATATATTCCAATTATCGGTTTGATTGTGTTTATAATGATTAATTTTGCTTATAGTTATTCCATTGTATGTGTAATTTTTAAAAAAGAAGCATATATTAATTGAATAATACATTATGTTTAACATATAATTACATTAGAATATAATACAATTTATAATGTAATTTAATAATAATTAAAATATTTTTGTAACTAATTAATTTTTATTTTTAATTAAAATTATTGAAGATTGAATATAACAAAAAAATAGAATAATAGTTAACAAAGGGATAAAAAAGTCTTTTATTTAAAATTCATTTAATAAATAACCTTTAGGAACTATTAAATTTTTCATGAAATAGAGGCAAATCCGGGGGCTCGCAGGGGCTCGAACTCCCTAAAATGGAAAATTACTATTTAGGTTATTTAGAAATTTTTAAAATTTTAAATTAATAAAGGTAAAATTATACTTTGGCCGCCCTAAAATTATAAAAATATAATTTAATCTTTTAAAAATTATAAAGATATAGACTATTAAAAATTAAAATTTCATTTCGGCCACCCTAAAAAAATTTTTTGGCTTCGTCCCTTTCATGAAACCTATATTTTTTTTAGAGAGAAATATTTTTTTTGATCTCTTGCTTTCAAGAAAGTTTTCATTTTGGGAAATAAAAATAAATATTAATATAAAAATCAAAATGTTCTTAATTAAATTATGTGAAATTATTAACAATAGGGATGAAAATATATAATTGAAGTGGTATTTTATTATAATTATTTTAGTCTCCTACTTTTTAGGCTTCACTTTGTCTCTTAAAAGAAGAACTCACTGCAGTTTTAATCCCTCAACAAAATGGTCATTAAAAAAAAAGAACAGAAAGAAAAACCTGTAAATTACTTTTTACGCATGCAATATTTAAATTTTAAACAATTTACAATGTTTAGAGATTTTTTAAACTGACCCACAGCTAGACCTGTCGCTGACCCGCTAGACTCGGTCCCGGTCCTTGTGTGGATAAAATATAACCCGGGTCGATTCCTTCCGGTTAGAATTACTGTTTAATGATTTTAACATATTTTTACTCTAATTAGACTAATTTAATAATAAGGCTAAACTATACTCAATGTCATAAAACTATAAGTAAGTTTGTATTTTGATTATTTAGTTTCAAAAATTTATAAAATAATTATTAAACTATTTGAAAGTTTTCATTTAAGTCACTAGATTATTAGTTTGAATTACTGTTGTATGGTTTTTTTTTTTTGCACCGCTTGCATCAATCGAAAGTTCTTCTCCTCTTTCTCTTCTATAATTTAGATTTTTTTTTTCAAGAAACAGTTTTGAATGTTATAAATCTACGAACCAAAATCCAAATAGCTTTATTCTTTTATTTTCAACACTGACTGTTAATTTGACTTGGATTCTATCATATGTTCTTTTACTCGTTAATGAGTATTAGTTCATCATACCAATCATCGAATCATCAAAGTTCGCTAGCCACACTTTAGAAAAAAAAAAAACCTTAACATTAACTTAAATAAGAACTTTTGAATAATTTAGTGACTTAAATGAAAACTTTTGAATAATTTAGTGACCATTTTGTAACTTTTTTGAAGTTGAATGACCAAAACGTGAATTTACTAATAATTTAGTAACATTGAATGTAGTTTACCCTAATAATAAATATTAATAATTTATTTTTTTATAAATTGACTACTTTGATTCCTAACCTTTCTTCACTCCTTAAATTGGAGAAAATAATGCGCTTAATCCACGTTCTCCTTGTTGCTATAATAATAACTATACCAATTGAGCTAAGCTTAATCAAAATATTATTAAAATATTATTTTTTACCTTCCATGTATATGTTTAAATTTCGTAATTATTCCTCTCAATAATATCGTCCTCAAAATTTAAACCATATTTTTTCCTTAGAAATTACAGTATGACAAAATTTTCACTTCAATTCATATTTTATAAACCAATTGACTTGGCATATAATTGTTACTTGTTAATATTTTACATGTTTATTCTTTTAAAATGATTCACATACATACAACATATATTATAAGGGTCAGCGATAGTTAAATTTCATGTCGATACTCGTTTAATATTGGTTCAAATAATGTGACACCTATCTCCTACTCCAATAAAAAAATTTCATTCATGTTAAATTATTAAAAAGTATGGAATAATGTTGAAATAAATTATTTCGAAAATAATTATTTAATTTTTAAAGTATTATTTTACAAACATTATAAATTTTAATATATTTTAATAGATAAAGTGGAAACCAATTAATTATATATATTCGTCTTTAACTAGGTATCAGTTAATGTTTCCCAAAAGAAATTCTTAAATAATGTCACTATGTATTACTTAATGGTGTCCCTAAAATATTATAAAAGAAATATAACGGTTCCCCAAAAAAGAATAACATTAAGGAAAAAATAAACAACAAATAACCCCTTTTTTAGCGTCTAAGTTTTTATACTATATTTATATTTTTATAGGTAAGAATGTAGATAGTACAAGTTGAGAATTTTATAGTAAGAGTTATATTTTGTTTTGTTTTTATTTAAAAGAATAAATAAATTAATATTTACATGTTAGATTAAAGAGTAAAATAATTATTTCTATCAAAAGTTTCATCTATTTCTACAGTAAAAATTGGTGTAGATGAGAAAATAATAAGACAGTTGTATATGACATGCTATGTGTACTTCATGTTAACATAAAATGACCAAATTTTAATAATAGAAGTGAATGAATTTTTAATAGAAGGATCAGTTCACTATTTGACATAATGTACAATGATCAATTTGTTTATTTGTAAGTAGAAATGACAAAATACAATCCGACTTTTAATATAAGAATTTTCAAGTTACTTTTACTTTTTTATATTATATCTCTCTTCAAAAAGCTTTATATTATATAAATTTAATTTAATTTGAATTTAATTATAAAAATATGTAAAAAGCTTAAATAAATTTGAAGTAATAAAATAAGTTATTGAATTCTTTCGAGTGCAGGTTAATTATCTTTTGATACGTATAATTTTATTTTTAAATGGATATAAAGTAAGTTAAGTTTAATTATGTATATTTATATAAAAAATTATTTTAGAAATAAAAAAGTCAAAATATATTAATTGGAATAGGTACAATGTAGCAGCCAGCCCAAGCCAGGCAGCATGCGTAACTTTGGTAATTTTAATGCTTTATTTTATGTATTTTGTCTTAATTAATTATTAAGGATGGAATCTTTTTCAAGTAACGAGAAAAAGAAATCAAAGTTTTCGATCTAATCCTTTTTTTTTTCTTTAATCCTTGGGCTTCAAATAATATTAATAATAAGGGTAAACTATAAAAATAGTCACTTTTATTTGTCTCAGATTACATTTTAGTCACTTACGTTATCATTTTGTTACGAAGTGGTTACTCTACCGTTAAACTCCATTACCTCCCTAACGGTAGTCCTACGTGGTAGTCTAAATGGATTTTAAATGTCAACTTGGATGTCCAATTGCTAGGATGAAAATATATTTTTAATTAAATAAATTTAATTTGGATTGCCAAGTAAGACATCCAAGTTGGCATTTAAAACCCATTTGAACTACCACGTAAGACCGCCGTTAGGGAGGTAACAAAGCTTAACGATAGAGTGGACACTTCATAACAAAATAATAACGTAAATGACTAAAATGTAATCTGATACAAACAAGAGTGACTATTTTTGCAATTTACCCTAATAATAATTAGTCTGAGTCGAGCTTGATTTGAAAATTGAAATTCAATATTCGGTTTGAGTTCGATCGAGTATTTATTTATAACCTTGAGTTTGATTAAACTTGTTAATCAATTTCCATATTCAAGCTTCATTAAACTCCTACGTATTTAAGTTTGAGTTCATCTTGATAATTAAGCTTAGAGTTAATAATGTAGGTTAAAGGCTATAACATATTTTGATAATATAAAATATTCAAAATATATATTAAAATGAAAAAGTTTGATATGGCTCGCGAGCCATTCGAACTAAATATTACTAAGATCAAATTCGACTCGGATTGATAGCTTGAATTCGATTTGATAATTACCAACTTGAATTTTTTTTATTTAAAGTTAAAAAATTTATTAAATTAAGACTGGAGGATCACGCAATTAAATAACAAATTTGGTTTTGATTATAAAATTAAATTTAGTGATCATTCAAAGATTTTAGTTATGGAATTTTCGAGCTACTACACTAAATATATAATTTTAGTAAGCAAGGGCTGTTTTTCTTATTTCTTTTAATTAAATTAACATCATATGTCTTTTATTTTTTCAGTATATAAATTTGTTGCAATTATTTATTACATAATGTATTCTTATAATATTTGCAAGCAATTGTATTTACTTATATCCATTAAGTTAATTGAGTCTTAACTCGATTGATATGGACATTGTTGCTAACGTAAGAGAACGTGAGTTTGAGTGTGCTGAAGTGCATTATCCTCTTGTTTATAGGTTGGAAAGAGACTATGGGTAATTCTACCCATTATGTCAAAAAATAAATATAATTAAAACTTATGATGAGATTGTTCAAAAAAATATATGTATAAGAATAACAGCAAAAAATGAAGAAAATTTAGATTTTAAAAAAACAAGTGTTTAGATTTTTAATGTATTAAAAAAGTCTTATTCTTTGATTTGTATAAAATAATCATTTATTTAAAGTGAAACATTATTTTATAGTGAGAGTTTAGTTGAATACAAATTAAATGTCAAAGAGTTTATTTGAATAGATTTAAGGGTTTATTTCTTAAAATATTTATATTTAACATCTATATTTGAAAAATCATTTTGAAATATTAAAATAAATAAATGAAGCCAAATAGATACACACAACTTATCCAACATTCACTCCTAATCTAGATTTTGTCAAGATTTTTTTGTTATTAATTTCTGCCTTAACTTTGAAAAATAAATAAATAAATTGTGCCATAGGTCACTATGCTATTTACAAATTCAGAATTTAGTCCCTATACTTTTATTTCCAAGAATTTAATCATTCTACTATCTAAATTTCAAAATTTAGGTGCAACAGTCAATACTATTAAATTTTTGTTAAATTTATTGGTGTGACATTTTGAAATTAAAAGAAAATTCATTTAGCAGTAATGTAATTAAAAAAAAGGTATTGTAATTAACCTGAATTTAACAAAAAGATAAAAAAAGTTAACAGTTGAACTTGAATTTTGAAATATGAAAGTAAAGGGACCAAATTGCTAAAATTAAAAGTACAGAGACTAAATTTTAAATTCACCAATAGTATAAGGACTTATTTTAACCATTATATAATTAAATTGTGAAGGGAGAAAAGTTGCTTTCAAAGATTACAAATTGACTGGAAATTATTTGTTTAATTGTTGATAGGCCATTGGACCACAGACCACAATGACAAATCAGTCAGTCAAATTTATTTCAAACCCAAACCCTAGCCATCATTTCTTCATCAATAAAATACTATTATGATTACCCTTAGATTATTAGCAATTAGTTTCGAGATTTTGTCATATACCCTCCAAGTTGGATGATACATTCATCATTGTTTTAAATTTGGTTAAAAGATGCTTTAAAGTCTCCGTACTCTTCATACATTTGTAATTTAGCTTTTTATTTTTATTTTTAAAAATTTAGTCCCTCTATTTTTAAATTTAAAATATAAATCCAATTATTAATGCAATTAAAATTATTCAAATTCAAATCCATTACAATGTTTTTTTTTTTACAGGGCTACCAAGTGAATATTTTTATTATTTCAAAATATCATACCAACGACTTTAACATAATATTTTTAATGATTTAAACAATTGAACTTGAAATTTTAAATCTGAAAAATAAAGGAACTAAATTCCTAGAAATAAAAGTAAAATGGACTAAATTTCAAACATGCAAAAACTACAATGATTTGGAACACATTTTGACCTTTTAAATTTTTTTTTCGTAAAAGTATTAAAATAAAATAGTTTTATCAGTTTGGTTGTTAAATGCAAAATCATACGTTACGTAAGTTTTGTTGGTTTGTTTTAATAGGTTAGATCTGAAATATTCATGCAGTATAAATATATCGCATCTGAAATATGCTCTAAAAGTATTATGAAGGTTATTGTATTAAGAGTTAGATTGTATTTTGTTCTTTCTATTCAAATTATTTGCTCTTTTTACTCAAATTAGTCATTACACGTTACATCAACAAGCAAATTAGTCATTCTCTTAAAATTTTTTATCTATTTCTACTATTAAAAATTGGTCTCTATATATTAGCATGAGATACATGTGGCACACCACGTGCCACTATTTAGTTATTTTGTTAGTTACACTAATTTTTAATAACATAAATAAATAAAATTTTAATAAAAATACTAATTTATTTTTAATCTAATATACGTAAATTAATTTATCGGTTTTTAAATAGAATAAGTAAAATGTAATAGAACCTCTAATATAGACCTCCTCATTATATTTAATATCGCTGATGGATAAGTTAACATAGCAGCTTTTGATATATAAAATATATAATATTATATATAAAGTAGCCAGGTAAGGAGATTGAAATGGGTTATAAAATCTAATAGGATTCCCTTCCATTATTTGACATTATTACTCAGAGAAATCTAAAAACCACCATAGACATGGGAGGTGAAACGTGTGGAGAAATGGGGTTTGGGGCTTCATTGAAAAAGCTCTCAAATTCATGGAAGAAAATAGAAATGAGTGTCAATGATGCAGTTTCAAAGAGCAAAGTTGGCAAGTTCTTCAAGCTTGAAGCAAGGAAAACTTGTTTCACAAGGGAACTAAGAGCTGGCACAGCAACTTTCTTAACAATGGCTTATATCATCACGGTCAACGCCACCATCATCGCTGATTCCGGTGGCACTTGTTTGATGGCTGATTGTACGGTTCCGGGTAACCAAACGGCAGCTTCGCCGGATTGTATGTTGAAGCCTAATCTGGGGTACGATAACTGTGTATCGAAAACCAAGAGTGATCTTGTTGTAGCCACTATTTTATCAGCCATGATTGGGTCATTTGCAATGGGAGTGTTAGCCAATTTGCCATTAGGGTTAGCTCCTGGTATGGGACCTAATGCTTATTTGGCTTATAACTTAGTGGGGTTCCATGGATCTGGGTCTATATCATATCAAACAGCCTTGGCAGTGGTTTTAATTGAAGGGTGTGCTTTTCTAGCCATATCAACATTAGGGGTTAGAGCCAAGATAGCTAGGCTCATGCCTATACCGGTTAGGTTAGCTTGTGGGGCAGGGATTGGTTTGTTTATTGCATTTGTAGGGTTACAGATACACCAAGGGGTTGGCCTTATAGGACCTGACCCAACCACATTGGTCACTATCTCAGCTTGTGCTAAAATTGACCCTATTTCAAACACTTGTGTAGGGGGCAAAATGAGAAGCCCCACATTTTGGATAGCCATGGTGGGGTTTTTAATGACTTGTTATGGCTTAATGAAAGAGATTAAAGGAAGTATGATTTACGGTATTTCATTTATCACATTAGTTTCATGGATTAGAGGGACTTCGTTTACAATTTTCCCAAAAACCCCACTAGGTGATACAAATTATAACTATTTCAAAAAAGTAGTGGATTTTCATAAAATAGAGTCCACTTTTGGGGTTATAAGTTTTAGTCATTTCAATAGGTCTGAAGTATGGATTGCTTTAGTCACATTGTTATATGTTGATGTGCTTGCTACAACTGGTACATTATACACCATGGCTGAAATTGGGGGGTTTTTGGATGATAAAGGGAGTTTTGAAGGTGAATATTTAGCATACATTGTTGATGCTAGTTCGACTATCGTCGGTTCGGCGTTAGGGGTTTCACCTGTAGCTACTTACGTTGAATCATCTGCCGGGATTAAAGAAGGGGGTCGAACAGGATTAACTGCTGTCGTTATCGCCTTTTATTTCTTCTTATCGTTGTTTTTTACGCCGTTGTTGACAAGTGTACCACCATGGGCTATTGGACCTTCATTAGTGATTGTTGGTGTGATGATGATGAAAGTGGTGAAAGATATAAATTGGGAGAATATTAAAGAAGCAGTCCCTGCTTTTGTTACAATGTCGACTATGCCATTGACTTATTCTATTGCTAATGGCATTATTGGTGGTATTGGGGTTTATATTGCACTTAGTTTATATGATTTAATGTTGGGGTTTATCAAATGGGTGAATAAGATGAGGAAAATGGTGATCAAAGAACAAAATCAAGTGTCCAATGGGGTTGAATCAATGGTTGAAATCATTTGAATTTGTAGAGAAAAAAAAACAAGTTTTTGATTAGTATGATGCAATTTTCTTGTTAAAAATTATGTGTTTGTTTTTTATTTATTTATTATGTTTTTGCAGGAAAATTGTGTTGTAATATCATAGTTTTTGAGTGTCTTTTAATATAAAAGAAGCTCCATTTTATTATTCTAATTAAATTTAATTGCATCAAATATCTCTAAACTATAATTTTCATTTTAAATTGGCCTTTAGACTTAAAAATATTTTAATTACATTATCAAATTATTGGTGTTATATTGTTAAGATCATTCCGTTACTATAAATTGTTAATTTAACCATTAAATGAAATCTCAAATATTATGTGACATAATTTAAAATAAAAATTTTAAAGAAAAATTAATATGGTAAAAATATTAGTTTTAGATTTTTAAACTTTTACAAAAACCATTATTCATTCTTTTTTAGTTTTACTTTATTTTTAGTTTTTAATTTTAAAATTTATGCAACAACATTTTACATATTGATATGAAATTAATAGTTTGAGAAGATAATTAAAATGTTTTGAAGTTTTAGGACCAATTCAAAATTAGGGCAATAGTTTGAAGACGTTTGTGCAATTAACTCATTAAAATATTATGATATTTCAAAAATAAAAGATATATAAGCCGCACCGCCACCCGCCCCGGCTGTGGCCCGGCCCTAGAAGTAAAAGATGTTCAAACTTTCACTTGCATTAGTTCCTAAGATAACGTAAAAAATCTGCCATAATTTACATTTTTCTGGATTTCATTTTCAGCTTCAAGCACTAGCACTAGCACTAGCAAAAACAATACATTTAAGTATATAGTGTTCATATATAATGACATTCCCTGAAAAGTTTATGGCTACCGAAACACGAAGAAAGAGGTCAAATCGACTTTTCCGGTTGAAAAAAAGGGAAAATTCAGAATCCTTGATAATAATGTGAGAGATCTAAGTGGTATGGACCTTTGATCGAAGAATCCTTGTTTTACACAGACTGCTGAACTGCGGTATCAGCACGGTTGCTTCTGGCAATTCCAGCTTGTTCTGTAGCGGTGGAATGGCTGAACGGTCGAGGCTGATCTAGTCCGGACACTGTTGGAGGAGTTGCTTGTATTGAATGGTCAAATTTACAGGCTGGCCCAAATTTGCAAATGCCGTATCGACTATAGTATGAGCAGATGCTTTGATCCTGGATTCCAAAAATATGAAACCGAGAAAGCATTAAACGTTAAGCACGATGAGAAATGAGAATTTATTGGGTATAAGTATCATGGACGCCCTAGTATAATTACATGTTGTCTCCTCTACTAAATAAATTTCATCTATTTCTAATATTAAAAACTGATCCCTATATACCAATATGAAGCACATGTGACACGTCACGTGTAACCATCTGGTTATTTCGTCATCCATGTCAATTTTTAACGGTAAAAATAGATAAAAATTTTAATACAAAAAACCAATTGACTCCTTTTTTTGAGTAAAGGAGACAAAATGCAATCAACTCTTAGTACAAGAACTTCCATGGAACTTTTACCGAATTTATTGTCTTCACCAAAAACATGAATTATTTGCAGGAACTAAATGCTAAAAGAGTAATGTATGTTATCAGGGTTAATCTCGGAGCCTAACGGTACATTTGGTTTTAATCGTTGCCTAGATTATATGAATCAAGTTGCAACTTCTAAAATATGCAATTTTTTGTTGATTTCTAATAAGGAGCATGTTTCAAAATACAAGAGGAGATACGGAGAGTTGGAATTGCACTATCTAGGTACGAAACAGGAATTGTGAAACATTTGTAGTTACGTGAATTACGTATGTTTTCATTTTCCACATACAAAGAAAACTTTAAAAGTATCTACCTGGTTTATATATATTTCAAAAGCAGCACAATCTAAAAGAGAAAAAACTTACGGGTCTCAATGGCAGGCCCTTGTCGCTGAGAGCACATGGAGTCGGCTTTGGAACACGATTTTTTGGATGATGATATTTGCAATTAGATTTGAACTTACAGTCCCCAGTTTTGAGGAAGTAACTGCACTCGGGTTGGCCAGGCCGTTCAGGGAAATCATCAACCACCATCTGTGGCTGATGATGAGTATAGGCAGTGGTTTCAGTTGATGGGTTGCTCATTACATACGCTGGAGTTGGATGCAAACCCCTTTCCAATGGGGGATATAGCGTTGTCTTGATAAGGCACAACAAAATCAACTCATTATGCAGAACCATATTGGTTATAAGTTTTCATTAAGCATATCTAATTTCTGGGAGAAGAAAATAATATGCAGAACCAATTTCAGACCTACGAGGCAATGTAAAGCATGGGCTTCTTTAAGAATAGGTTGTGGTAAAATAAACAAAAGGTCAAAAAGTCAACCAAGCAAAAAATACCCATTCGACAAAGGTTCTACTTGGCCTACTTTGGTGCAAGTCTATTTTAGAGCCAAATAAAACAATCCATCATCCATGTAACTTAACCAACATCAAGGTTCTACTTAGTCTACTTTGGTGCAAGTCTCAACATATTAGACTACGACAAAGAGTGAATATAACAGTTTTCTTCAGTTGAATAAGCATGAAAATGGAATGTTTTTCCACATCCTGTGCATTGTCTCTACATGAATCTGCTTACATTTGCAAGTATTTCAGACCTTGAGATAACAAAGTGACCAAACTGCATGATGAGAAAAGTGAAAGTAGGATTTTCAACAAAAACCTTGAAGCCGGCCAAGTATAATATGGTTTTTGCTAACAAGTTCCTTACATGCACTTCTTTAAGTTTGTTTTAAATACCATTTATACTGATTCTTTTGTATTAATGCAGAAAATGGCAGTTAGTTTCATGAGTTGCAAATTGAAAAATAAATTATTCAAGTTAGTAATCTTAAAAAGTGCCCTCAGGACACCTCTAGAACTAGTTTTAACCATCTGACCTTCAGAATTGAAGTATTCCATTTATTACCTGAATATGGTTGTTTGCTATTGCCAGTAAGAATTGCAAAATAAATTTATTAATTATCAGTGCATGGGATCATGACATCCTAAACCAGATTATCCATTTCATTCATGCAATTAATATATTGAAGGTGCAGAAGCATTTTTACACAATTCAGAGTTATCAATATGGTGATACACACTGGATACTTCAAGGTATGAATACAAGAATCTAGGAGAACATTTTAAAATCAGGTGTGCATTTCGAGAGGAAGGTAAGGACCATTGCAATGCTAACATATTAGCAACTATAGTATGCTAATATAAATTTAATACATGCTATAGACTATATGAACAGAAACTTAAAACAACATAAGAGCCATGGTAGTACCTGATACCCATTCCATTCTGGATTTGGAGGTGGAACACCTTGAGTTGGTGAAAACATAATTGGAAAATAGGCAGCACTATCATTTAAAGTCATTGGTGCTGACCAGGATGCCATATTCACTTGTGACGCAGCTTGCAATGAAACAGATCCACCATTACCATATCCTGAAGGTGGTTCACAAGCTCCAGCAAGTTTAGGATCAGGATGATTAAACCTGCAGTTGGCTCCATACTTGCAGGACCCATTACGCATGTAATAGGGGCACTCTTTCTCTCCCTGTGATGAATTAAAAAAATTCAAATTTCCAAAATGATTACTCCAATTAATCACTAAATATATATCTCATAAGATTTGAAGAATTGTAGGACAAATGCAATTATGGAATTTGCTAAAGTTCCACTGATAGTGTAAAGACAGAATTAACACCTTTCGGATGGGCAGCCCCAGAAAGTTAAGCTCTAAGATAGGACTCACTGAAGAATTTTGTTTTGAGTGGTTGTATCTGCAAGCCTTCCCAAACTTACACCCACTAGTTCTTAGGTAGTACTGCAAAATCTCGAGCAAAATTGAAAAACTACAGAAATGTTACTATCAAACTGTGCACTTTTCTTATATACACATAGATTAAAATAGAAAAATATGAACTTCAGAAGCAACTGAACAAGCAGGAACAAATATGTTATGGGCCAAAGTAAACCAGTCTAAAAACAAGATTTATTAGAACCAGTGATTAAAGATATTAACATTAGGCACTTGAAATGCAATGACAATGCTATATAATAGGCGGCTTCATTGAAAGAATGAAAAAATATACACAAATTCAGTCATAAAATTTCCTGAAAAGAAGCAGCATAAATTCAAAAGAATTTCATCCTCAGGAAGCAAAGAACTTAATCTCAAAAATAAACTTGTCATGTGTGTTCAAATACTCAAACTGATCCAAAACAAAACCGAACGTAAAAAACAGTTGAAAATCAAATTAGTAACACTCATCAACGTGATAGCAGTTACGATCGTAAAGAGCACATTTTGCAAACATAAATTATGAAGATTGACCTTGCATTCTTGTTGGTTTGTTTTCTCTGTTGATTCATCCTTTTCCTTAACAGCCTTCAGACAACATAATTCCAAAACACCCAGAATGAAAAAAAAAAAGTCAGAATAAAATGGATAATAGGTATGTATCAAACAAGTCAACCACAAAACAATAAAACAACCAAAATCACTAATTGTTAAGGGATAGGGTCGGGTACCTATGTGAAGCACAAGGCCAAAAAATCAAAAATTCCTTTGTTTGAATAACATATCCCAATACTAAATTATATATCAGCTGGTAATTGATCAAGAGCTACGTCAGAGAGAAAAGACGAAAAGACAGTTTTTGCGCTCACAAGCTGACAGAAGTAGAAATGGTTACATTTTCCTCAAGGCACAAGAATTAACAACTGAAACAAATGAAACTTCAACACTCACAGGCTCACAGCATAAACAAACAACTGGAAAAAAAATCAATCAAGCAAAAAGACAGTTTCTGTTCAGCTAAAGAGAGAGCATTTTCAGCATAAAATGAAACAGACTAACAATGAAGTGAGAAAAAAGACCTGGTTCTTCCTTCGAACAGGGTGATTGAACTTGCAATTGAATCCAAATTTGCAAAGTCCGGTTTTCATATAATAAGCGCAATCCTCTGCTTCCGGTCTCACCGGATAATTCGTCCTCCTTTCTTCATCCTTCTTCACATCATCATCATTCTCATTCTCGATTATGTCCTCCTCCTCCTCTTCAACGTCGTTTTGTGTCTCTACGTCAACTTTGTCCTCCTCCTCCTCTTCCTTCAAATCGAGGTTATTCAGCTGCTGTTCGAGATTGTTTTCGTGGTGGTCCGTTTCCTTAACCGAGTGATTGAGATCAGACGGTGAGTCGTCGAGGGGAATCGGAGTCGGATCGGTCGAGTTAAGCCCTAAACTCAGAAGGGCGGAATCGGTGTGAGTGGTTTCTTCAGATTGTGACATCGTAAATCAACATTTCAAAAAAAAAAAAAAAACCCTAAAATTTGCAAAAAAAAAAATGGACAGAAAAAATAAAGAATAAACTAAAAGGGATAGAGACTTTGTTATTGGGAAATGGCATGCAAGTGCTAAAGTGTGTGTCTGAACATGACGAAAAGGCCGCTAAAAGGTTAAGAGAAAAGAATCCATAATATAGAAATAATAATTCAATAAGGCTTAAACCAAAAAAAGCCCCCAAACTTTAACGTATTTTCATTTAGGTTCTTAACCTTATTTTTTGGTAATTTTTGTTACCATAGTTGGTCTAAAAATTTTTTTGGAGCCAATCGTTATCTGCCATGTGGCATCTGAGATTTTAAAAAAATATATTAAAAAAATTATCTTTTAACACAATTTTTTAAAGCATTTCAATGTTTAGTCATTGAAATATTTCATAGCAGAACCTAGAGCAACCATGTTGATCACCGAAATATTTCATATATCTCCCCTGTAGCATTGTGTTCGTTCATGTATATTTCACATAACAAATTGTTAATTAATCACAAATATTTCGATACATATACAAGGCACTAAGCAGTGCTAAACCCAAACAACATACATACATATCTTTAAATTACCAAGACAAGTTAATGATTCGAAGATTTCGACTTTTTTCTTAAGTCATATCGATTTTAAAAAATAAAATAGTTGCATTTTTTTTTTTATTACAGAATCGATTTGAAAGTTTAAGGTTCTCAAATCAATTATAAAATTTCAATAAATAAAATCGATTCAGAAGAACACAAAATAAATCAACAACAATCGAAAATCAATGGGTTTAGGAATTGAATCGAAGAACACAAAATCAATGGGTTCTTTTGACTGAAAGGTTTTTTTTTTTTCCTTTTTTGGTTTTGGCTGTTGAATTGAATGAACCAAGGATTTGGGTGGGTAATTTTTTTGAGATTCGGTAAATTAATTCTACTAATAATTTTTTCTTTTCTATTTTTTTCATTTTATATAATCAAAATTTTATTACAATAATAAAAAAACCCTCCTCCCAATCATTCTTCATTTTAATGACTAACGTCACGTCACGACATGTCGATGTGATTTTTAATTTCTCATTTAAATTAAATCTGAATTTTAAAGTTTTAAATTGACAATTTTTATTGTGATAGGAAGGATCTATTGCCCAATATGCGAACAATTAATGTCACAATAATATGGAAATAAAAGTATGTCACAACTTGGTCCTTGATCACATAAAAGAAGTTGATTTTCATCACATTAGTCAAACTAGAAATATGTCATTTTTACCTATATCTGTTTCTATTTTGATTGAATGATAGAGACTCGTACTTTTCATTTCTCACGAGGTGAATGTATGATAACGATAAAATATGAAATGTTATTGATATGCTTTCAATCAATAATCTATCAATCACAAGAACTTCTACATTCAATTCTTGAATATTACTCGTTAATGTGTTCAACATGTTTACTAACACTAAGGTTGATTACATGGGTTTATTAATTAAATGGCTGATGAGGCATTTAATGAGCTCCTATAAGATACATATATTTAAATTCTTCAAAATGCTACATCTTACATCCTCCAAATGATCAGAGGTGTGCTGATGCCAAAAATATTCAACAATAATAATTCATGTAATATATGCCTCGTTGTTAGTTGATTTCTGAATGATCACAAGATATAATTAGGGGTATGTTGTTTTGGCATGTTTATGTAGAGTGCATGTATAGCGTGCAAATAGGAGAACATGGAGATAAATGGTTGCCTTATAAGTTTCGGTAAACTACATTAGTAGTCACCCAACTATGATTTTTTTCTTTTTTTGGTCACCTAACTATGAAAAGTTACAAAATGGTCACTCAACTATTAATAATTTTTCTTTTTTGGTCTCCTGACTATATTAGATTTTTGGGTGTTTTCATTTTTACGTTAGCCAACTAGTGACCACACAAGACAAAATTGAATAGTTGGCTAACTATTTTGTCACTTTTTATAGTTGGATGACCAAAAAAGAAATTTATTAATAGTTAAATGACAATTTTATAACTTTTCATGGCTGACTGATAAAAAAAACCCATAGTTGAGTGACCTCTACCATAATTTATCCTATAATTTTACTATCATAAGCATTTTGTTGAACACATTTTTTATAAGCATACATTATAAAATGTATTAGAGTATAAATGTTTTATATTTTTACTAATATTTAATACTTTAGCTGGACTGATATTGTGACTATACATTTTATTAGAAGGATAATATTACATGGTTGCAATCACAAATTAATCTTCAATGTAACAATCCATTTTTAGTGGTATTGAAAACTGTAGTTTTGGAACTTCGTATTCTAATAATCGAGTCAGTAAATATTATTTATAATATTTACGAGTCTAGTATAATATTGTAGGACCCAAATTTTGCTCGGGTCCAACAAGCAGAGCTTTAAAACACCAAATAAGTTAACAGTCCAATTAGCACCCCATTAAACCAACCATTAACTCCATCACCCCACTTGCCACTAACTTCATCACCCTACGTGCCACTAGGGGTGTTCAGTCGGTTAACTGACCCGAAATAACATTAACCGAATTAATCGACCCTTCAAAATTTTTAACCGTTAATCGAACCGAAATTTTTTTGGTTAACCGAATTAACCGAAAATTATATATATTTTTTTATTTTTGGTTAAAATAAGTATAAAATTAACCGAATTAATCGAATTACCCGAATTACCCGAATTATCCAAATTAACCGAATTAACCAAATTATTTGTATAAAATTATATTTTTTGTATTTTTAGTTTTAGATTTTTATTTTTATTTATTAAATTATTTGTAATTTTTATAATTGAGTTGGGTACTTGGGTTAATATATATTAGATTGGGTATTTGGGTTTATGTTGGATTGGGTTTGAGTGAATAGTGGGCTATTAATATATTATAATTTTATTTATTATTTTTTGAGTTAAACCGAAAAAATTCGGTTAACCGACCGGTTTCGAACCGAATTAACCGTTAACTGAAAACTCAAAAAATTATTAACCGTCTCCCGACCGAATTAATTCGGTTAACCGACAGATTAACCGAATTCGATCGGTTAACCGAATTTTTTCGATTTTACCTGAATTTTGCACACCCCTACTTGCCACTAACTCCATCACCCCACTTGCTTGCAAAAAGAAAGAGGCAATCGGTTAGCAAACAAGTTGTAAAATTTGGCTATAAAAGCCATTCAAAACCATTGTAATCGGGTTTCTGTTTTTTGGAGAAAAAAGGAGAGAGATTCAAATACAAGAAAAAGAGAGACTTTCAATACAAGAAATACACAAGATTAATCAAAAATCAAAGCAAAAGAGGGTTTTTTTTTTTAGGTCTGGTCGCCGTATATGGTGGCGCCTACGGTGGCGCGTGGAGGTCCAGCGACTGGAGCAAGGCCGGACCGATGTTTTAGAAGGGAGGGGGAGAGTGTTTAGTATTATTATTATTATTATTGTAAGGCCCAAATTTTGCCCGGGGCCCAATAAAACCAAACCAACTTAAACCAACCTTAGCCCAACCCAAACAAAAAAAAAAATCCTAGGTGTGCCGCCCTACTGTCTGCCACCATAACCTACTCCATAGTTGGCCACCCACCCCCATTTTGTTCCACTTGCCTGCAATGGAAAAGGCAAATAAATTAAAAAAAGAACAAGTTGTAAAAGGTTAGAAAAACCTACAATCTCAATGTAATGGAGGGGATTTTGGATTCTATCTCATTTTCGGCTAAAAATAGAAGCCGAAAGCAATAGTAAAAGGGGGATCCCCATTCTTGTATGCAAGGATTTTTCAGAAATAAAAAGGAGAAAAAAACAAAAAAAGGGTTGATTTCCGATCGTATTCTCTTGGTTTTCATTTTGTTCTTTAATTTCTTTTTTATTTTTGTTTACAAATCTATTAAACGAAAGTGGGCATAAAAAATAAAAATAAAAAAGAGGAGAAGAGAGTCTTACCGGATCCACCCCGTGGCTGCGTCGTCGGAGTCCTGCTCTCCCTTCGGCACGGTGAACGACGGCGATGATAGGTTTCCGAAATCCTAGCTGAAAAGGGGGAGGGGGAGAGAACAGAGAAGCTCTCTATTCTTTTTGTTTAAAATTGGGGCTGGTAATGAAATAAAAAAAAAAGGGGGTTTTTTTGGTTTAAATGATGATGATGAAACGAAGTGTTTAGTGGAGTGGGGATGTGCATTATCCCTAAATGGGAGATTTTCTAGATTAGTCCTTCTCCTTTGCAACTCTATTCTACTAGGCCCCATTTTCTGTTTTCTTTTGTTTTTTTAATTTAGCTCTTAGATTTTGTTTGAGTTACATCTGGGTCATTTGAAACACTGCGCATAAAAGGCTGAGAATATTTCCCAGCTAGTCCCTCGTTGTTTCAGCGTGATTCATTTCGATCCTTGATGGCCTTCTTTTCATTATTTACAATATGAGTCCCTCTTCCCTTACATGTATCTCATTTTAGCTCAAATTCTAACTTTTTAATTTATCCCTTAAAGTTCATTTCTTTTTTATTTTCGGTTCCTTGACCATTTAATCTTGTTTATTTTTCATTTTTTTATTATTTTCAATATTCGCTTTTATTTTTATTTTCCTTAGTATTTTATTTACTTGCTCTTTTTAAATTCAACCCTTATATTTTATTTTATTTTCATATTTATTGATTTACTTATATTTAACGCCTTAGACTTCATTTTTTTATGTTAAATCAAATCCTTTTAGTTTCCATTCTTTTTTCTTTATTTTTATTTCACCATTGTTTTGTACTATTCTTTTGCCTTTATTTTTACATTCATGGACAACTGCTCATTGTATTATTACTATTAATATCATTATCACGTTGTCTTTTTGCTCCATCAATATTATTTGTTATTTTTGTCTTATTTGTTCTATTTATTTTATTTTTGTTTATAATTTCAAACTAAATTGTTTTGTTTATTATCTTGTTCATCTACTTATTTCTTTATTCCTTTAACTTTTTATACTAAAAAGTTCATTTATTTATGTTTTTTAGATGCTCTTGATTTTACTATTATTATTATTATTATTATTATTATTATTATTATTATTATTTAGTCCCATACTAATTTCTTTTATGAATTCTTTTAAATTTATCTTAATATATTTTTATGTACATAAGTCATTTTTCTAGAACATATTTTACTACATATTGTTTTGATTTTAAATCTCACATTTAAATACTATTTTTATATATATTCATTTGTTAACTTTAAATGGATACATCATCTCTAAAATGTTTATGCACATTATTTGACTCAAATTTCCTCCTTCGTAATCTTTATTTTAATAATTATTTATATGTTTGTAGTTTGCCCATGTTGTTTTGTATATCATGAGTGTTTTGTTGTTTTTATCGTTTTATAAGTTATTACATTACATTTGCTATTGGTACTTGGTGTTGCTATCTTAATTTTATTTATCTAGGTTTGAAAACTTGTTGGAGCTCGTACTTTGATTTGTTTCTTTGGTTATATTTTTAGCTTTCATGATTTTGATTGTTAATTTTTGGATGTGAGCTTACTGCTATTTTATGCATGTTAAGTTTATTATTATTATTATTTGTTTATTCATCTTTACACTATTTTTATTCATTAATAGAGTTCGTTATCCATGCATATCGTCTCATCTTTATAACTTCACCTTTTACTTGCAATTGACTCGTTGGGATTTTAAACTTGTTAATCTAAAATAATTATTCCAGTCAAATTAATACGTTTTGAGCTAGTTTCACAATTATTTAAAACGAATGCGATATTCGATATTTGACAATTCGTGGAATCGTGCCCTAACGTGTTGGGTTGCAATTTCTCGTTCGCTCAAAGTAATCGAATGTCTCTTCGGAATTTCACTCGTATCTTCCAAGGTGAGGCAATGGTCAATGTTTGGAAATTCGAGAAATCGTGCCCTACTGTGCTGGGTATCGATTTTTCGTTGAACCAAATAGTTGGGCATCTTTTTGTTATTTTCGAATTACAAATTTTCAAACATCGAAACAAGAAGATTTTTGGCAATGGACTCGGGTTATTCAAATGTTATTAACAAGAACCATATTTCAAAAACATTTTTAATTTTAGACAAAAGGACAGTATTTAATCGATTTGGTACCAATTTTGGGCGTAATGAGGGTGCTAATCCTTTCTCATACGTAACCGACTCCCGAGCCTATTTTCTCATGTTTTCGTAGACCAAAATCATTGTTTTAGTAAACCAAAATGTTTTATTAAAACAACCCAAATTTCTAGGTGATCCGATCACACCTAAACAAGAAAAGATTGGTGGCGACTCCATTTTCGCTCTCCAAAAAGTCGATCCATCATTTTTAAATCGAAATAAAAAAATGGTTTCGACAATTATTATTATTATTATTATTATTATTATTATGATTATTATTATTAATCTATATACTATAAATGTTTTCTTTTTTATTGTTATTAGTAGTAACTAGAGGTGATCATGGGCCGACCCGGGCCCAGACAAAATTTTTGGCCTGTATACTAGGCCCGGGTCCAGCCCGGCCCGAAATATGGGCCTAAAAATTTGTCCAAGCCCGGCCCAAAATAAAATTACTAAGCCCGAGCCCGGCCCATATTAATTTTTTTATTTCATTAAATAAAAAATTAAAAATATAATAAATCAAATATATTTAAAAACATAAAAACAAATATTAAAACAAATAAAAATAATACTAAAACAATTATTAAAACAATACATAAATTAACAATATAATAAAAAATGGTTATATTAAAATTTAAAATGATTAAAAATAAAATAAAAATATAATAATATATAATTCAGGCCGGGCCGGGCTGAGCCCGGGCCAAAAAACTCTTACCCGAGGCCCGGCCCGTTTTCTAAATGGGCCTCATTTTTTTGCCCAAGCCTATTTTTTGGGCCTATATTTTTACCCAAACCCTCCCATTTTTCTAAGGGCCTTCGGGCCGGGCGGCCCAACTCTAGTAGTAACGTAATAGTATTTTTATTATTTTATTATTATTTTTACCTTTTATTACTATTATTATTAACCTACTATTATTATTTTTATTAATATAGTATTATTTTTTATATATTGTTATTATTATTAGCATGTATATTATTATTATTAATGTGTTATTGTTATTTTCTATTTTATTATTACTTTTATTACTATTGTTTCTATTATTATTATTTTCATTACTTCCATTATTATTACCGTTATTTTCTATTATCATTAATATGTCGTTTGTTTATTATTATTATTATTTTTAACACTATTATCATCATTATATTTAAATTTTTTAAATATTATTACCATTATATTATTATTATTATTATTATTATTATTATTACTATTATTTTTATTATCCGTCCTATTTTTAAACTATTTCCTTCAATATTTTATTATACATGTGTTTATTTGCTCACTTCTGTTTAAATTAAATTTTCATTCGAATTTTCTTTGTTATTCCATTTTTTTATCTCAATATTATTTTTTTCAAGTAAAGGCAATATTCGGTAATTGAAAATTCGAGAAATCGTGTCCTAACGTACTGAGTTTCGTTTTTCGTTTGATCTAAGTAACCGGTTATCCTTTTAAATTAAAATACATGAGTTTTAAATAAAATAAAGGCAATATCCCGTATTTAGAAATTCGAATAGTCGTGCCCTAACGTATTGGGTTTCAATTTTTTCATTTGATCTAAATATCCAAATATCCTTTTTAAAATTTAAATACATGAGTTTTAAATGAAATAGAAGGCAAGCTCATACTCGAGGGTCGAGGTGTTATGTCCTAACGTACTGGATATAACGTTTTACCTTGAGATGAAACGGTCCTTGACATGCGTTTCAATTCATCCAAATACCTTAAAAAAGCATTAACACTAAGAGAGATCGTATTTTAAACTCTTGTCAAATTTTCAATTTTCAACATTAAAACACTGAAAAATCAATTAGGTACCAAATTTGGGCGTGACGAGGGTGATAACCCTTCCTCGCATGTAATCGACTTCTGAGCCCGTTTTTCGAATTTCGTAGACCCAAAATCATTGTTTTACTAAATTAAAATGTTTTATTAAAATGGTCAATCTCAAGGTGATCCGACCACACCTCGAAAAAAGATCGGTGGCGACTCTAAACTTTTGTTTTAAAAAGTCGATTCCCGTTTTTCAAAAAATAGTTTCGACAAATATTATATTGATTTTTGATCCTATAATTTTAATGAATGATTAGTAATTAAGGTATAAGAACTAAATCGTAAAAGTTAATTGCTATGGAATTTTATTTGGTTAAAGGACCAAATAAACTATTAGACCTATTATTTTATATAGATAATTATGATTACTGATAATTAAACAAAGCTTAATTAGTTTAATCTTTAATTAATTAGTGTTAATTATGGTATATAAGTTAAAATAAAAAGAAAAGATGACATTGTCATCATATTTTCATCTTTTCCTCTCCTCTTTGATCGTCCATAGCTAAGGAAAGTTAAGGTTTGAGTTTTAAAGGTTTGATCTTCAAATTGGTAAGTGATTTTCAACATATTTCTTATAATTTTTATATTTTTAAGATCGCGATAACTTAATTCAACTAACTCGCACTTTATTGCTCAAAATTGTTTAAGATTTTAAAAGTTTCTATTGATGAATCTTAAAGCTTTTGAGTACTAAATTGTTAGATTTGAAGCTTAGATATGAAAAAAGACTAATTTGTAAACTGAAAATTGATTAGTTTTGAGTTTAGGGACTAAAATGTAACTATTTAGAAATTGTCGTGGAATTTCTATAATTATGAATTTTAGAGAGTTATAAATGGATGAAATTGCAAAATGGATTGAAAAACAAAGCTTAAATGAGATAGATACTATAGTTTCGGTTTTAGGGACTAAATTGAATAAAATGTGAAACTTTAGAGAAGTTGTGAAAGATAAAATTAAGTTTTCATATGCATAGAATTAAATGTTTTAAGATAATTGGAACTGAAATTTTGAAATGAATTATTATATAGATCAAGAATTAAATCAACCAAAAGATAAATGTGGAAAAGAAAAAATTGCGAAGTAGTCCCCTGAGTCGTACTTGTTGCTTTTTTGTTTAGATAAGTTCGTATGTGATTTCCCTTGTTAATACATATTATTGTTGTGTTAATTATTACTTGTGAGTTGAGTTGTTTTAAAATGGCAATTGTTCATATTGAAGGGACTAAATTGCAAGGTACAGTATATGTGCCTAGAGTGAATAATTAGATGATATGGAATGAATATGGATTTTTATAATGATGAAAAGGATACGAGGATTGATTTAAGGCTCGTGTGAACTTAGTAAATGATTAAGATACGAATGACATGCCATTAGGGTCTAAAGGGTAACAAGTACTAGTACCAATGGTTGAGATGCTACATGTGTTGCGGATTCTGCACAACTCGTGTGAGCAGCATCGTATAAAGTTCAAAGTTCTGATTCACAGCTCATGTGAGCTAGGGGTGAGCATTCGATCGAATCAAATCGAAAATTTTCGAGTTAATCGAGTTTTTGAATCTTATTTTATCATCCTAACTTTATTTGAAATTTTCTCGAATCGAGTCGAGTAAGATGGAATTCAAATCGAATCGAATCGAATATATTTGTTCGAGTTAAATTTAAAAAAAAAATAACTTGCGTTTTTTATTTTTATGTAATTTTTTAAAAAAAATATTTTTCTTTAAAGTTTTTAAACATGAACCAATTACATAAGGATAAAAATCATAAGAGAATTTACTAATTACAACTTGAGCCAATAATACAAAATTAATTAACTAAGTTTTAAAAAAATTTCTTATAAATTAGTAAACCCCTAACTGCTGTAGGGTTTTCTTCTTCAATCGTTGAAGAAAAATTAGCTAATTCATAAGGATAAAAATCATAAGAGAATTTACTAATTACAACTTGAGCCAATAATACAAAATTAATTAACTAAGTTTTAAAAAAATTTCTTATAAATTAGTAAACCCCTAACTGCTGTAGGTTTTTTCTTCTTCAATCATTGAAGAAAAATTAGCTAATTCATAAGGATAAAAATCATACGAGAATTTACTAATTACAACTTGAACCAGTAATACAAAATTAATTAACTAAGTTTTAAAAAAAATTCTTACAAATTAGTAAACCCCTAGGAAACAGTAATATCCTTATGAATTAATAATTTCTTAATTTAAACATTGTAAAACTCTAACGAGAAAATCATACGAGTTTCAAGAAATAAAGCTTCAATCAAACTGTAAAAATTGATGTGAGGTACTTTTACTTCTTTAGATAACACTTACTAACACATTACAACAGTTTTTTTTCCAGTAGATTCATCAACTAAATCCAGATAAAAAAAAATCATATGGGTCTGGGTTTTCCCTTTCCAGAAGTAAATCCAGATAAAAACCATTGAATCAAAACAAGTCTTCAAGATTTTGTTTTCCCTTTCTAAATGGTAAATCCCCACAAATTCAGTTTCTTTTTCCCTAAATGAATTGTAACCTTCTCCACAACAGCAAACAGGTAAATGGAGAAGGAAAATAGAGCGAGCCAAAAATCATTCAATGGAGCGAAAGCGAAACTGAAACAGATGCAAATAGAGCGAAAATAATTCAATAATTCACAAATGTTTCAAGAGTCAAGACAAACCTTAAAGATGCAAAAAATTCGAGCTTAAAATGGAAGAGAACAAAGTGCCTCTGTCAGAAGGAACAACAGCTTGATTTGGAGGTAAGGACTAAGGATTTTGATTTGAAGCTTTGAATGAAATAGAAGAAGAAGAAGGAAGAACCGAAGAAGTGTTTATTTTAGGGTTTTTTTGAGAAAAATAAATTTTAAAATTTGATTTTCGTGGAAATGGTATGGATGCTGTTTGGAGAGAATAAGAAAATTGATTTGGGGTTTGGTTTGGACTTTGGAAGATGGAATTGGCTGGGGCATGACATGGGGGTTTGATTTGGGGGAGGAATTGGGTTTTGGAAAATAAAGTTTTGGGCAGACGGGCTTGGGGTTGGGGTGGGGAAATGGGATTAAATAAAATATTTGGGCTTAGGGGTAATTGAGTTAAGTAATTAGTAAAAGCCTAAAATTTAAAAAAATATAGTTTATATTCAGTTTATTTGAATTATTCGAGTTATTCGAATTCGAGAAAACTCGACTTGAACTCGAAATTCGAAAAAAAAATTAGAGTTGATTCGATTAATTCGATTAACTCGATTAACTCGATTCGAATAATTCGAAATTCGAATTTTTTCGATTTTTTTGAATCGAATCGAATTTTGCTCACCCCTAATGTGAGCAATATATTTCATAGCTCGTGTGAGCAATTTAAGTCTCGTGTATCCGAGGTTAATTTACTATAGTTCTTCGAGTGAAAACAGTAACTAAATGAAGTTGAATCGAATGGCAATGTCAAAGGTGAAACCAATGGTTATATGTATGAAATGCTAAGTTTATATAAAATTTTTAAAAATTTAATTTAGTAAAGGTAAAATTACAATTTTTCCCCTAAAAGTGATAAAAATGTGATTTAATCATTTGAAAATTATAAAGATATAGGCTATTAAAATGATGAAATTGCATTCTTACTATTGTAAAAATTACAATTTAATTTTGGCCCCCCTTAAAAAAAATTTTGGCTTCACCCCTGCTTATGTTATGTGATTTCATTTACTTATAATATTTAATGTCAAGGCAAGTTAAATCGATTTCTTTACAAACTTAATAAGCATCCAAAAATCCCTACCATTATTCTGCTTTTCTTTTTTGTAGATTGTTTGTTGTCGAACACATTGAGTGGATCACGTCAAAGCTCACACTATCCACTATTTGATTTGGTAGAGTTTTGATCATTTTGTGTCGGTTAGATGTGGCATGTACTTAGGTGGTTGTATTGGTCCAACATGAATGGCTATATGTCTTGTACATAGGTGTAGTTGTGGATATGTTGGTTTTGATACTTGTCACTTTAGTCTTTATATGACTTTTGGTACTAATATGGTTGTAATGGTTATGAATGTGTATGTAGTTATTTTGGTATGCCTTAATTGTTTAGATGAATTGTAACACCCCCTAACCCTAAACTGTTGCCGGAACAAGGTTAGGGGGTGTTACAGTTGTTGGTATCAGAGTTGTTAGGTTTAGCCGATTCTCGGCCTAAATCGAGCTCGGAATTGAGTCTAGAAATACATGCCACTTTTGAGTCAAAATTGAGTCGAGATTTTTGGATGCTGAACTATTTGTTTGTTTCTATTTTATAGATTAAAGATGTTGTTGAAACCAGTTTTTGTTATGAAAACGGGGTCGACATTTATTTTGAAAAGGAAAGCGAAAGATGGGAGTCGCCACCAATCCTTTTTTATGAGGTGTGATCGGGTCACCTTTTGATTGATCATTTTAATAAAACGTTTTGGTTTACTAAAATAACAATTGTGGTATACGAAATTCGAGAAAACAGGTTCGGGAGTCAGTTACGTACGAAGAAAGATTAGCACATTCGTAACACCCAAAATTGGTACCTTATTGATTAATTAATGTCTTAATATTAAAAGTTGAAAACCTAAAAAGAATTTAAAATACGATCCTCCTTTTTTATGAATGTTGATAAAAAACGATTGAATGAATTAAAACTAGCATCAAAGGCCCTCTCGTTTCGAGACAAAAAAATGTCACATCCCGTAAGTTAGGACACGACATTTGAACCCTCTAAAGTAAGCTTGCCTCTTAATTGTTTTATTTAAAATTTGTGCTTTGATCTTTAGAAAGATATTCGGTTATTTAGATCCAACAAAAAAGATCGAAACCCCGTAAGTTAGGGTACGGTCTTCTTGAGTTTCTAAACGCGGAAATTTGCCTTTATTTTTCACTAAAAATCATGTATTTTGAAATTTAAAAGGATATTTTGCTATTTTGGTTTAACGAAAAAATCGAAACCCCGTGAGTTAGGGTACGATTTCTCGAATTCCCAAAATACGAAATGTTGCCTTATTATTAAATATCTTTGAGAAATAGCAAGTGTAATAATCGGACAAAACGTAATTTCTTATTTAAAACAATAATTTGGATAAAATTGTTGCGCTAAATAACCAAAATATAAATACGTTAACAAAACGATTCACGATATCACATGATATACTAGATTTTGACACTAATATGGACAATCAAAAGAAAGAATAATAAGACAAAGTAACTAATGAGATGAATAATAACGACAATAATGATGATAATACAAAAAAAAAAAAAGGTAATAAAGGTGATAATAATAATAGAATCTAAATCTTGGGGTAATGAATAAATAAATGAAAGGGGTAATAAAATGAAAATGTGAGAGGGTCGGATATAAACAACAAAATAAAAGAGATGTTAAGTGAACAAATGAAAATCAATAAAAGTTTAAGTAATTAGATAAAACAAAAGTTTGAAAACAGGCAAGTAAATAAGAAAAATATAAAATAAAATAAAATAAAATAAAATAAAACAAAAGGGAATAATAATAATAATGACAAACAAAATGGGCAAATAGGTAAATTTTAGAAGTATGAAGGTTCATGATTCAACAAATATTACTGTCAAAATATTGACCTTACTATCTTATTGCATAAACAAGTGAAATAATAAATGCATATTTAAAGGGTAATAAAATAATAGGCAAATGGAGTAAACATACTTATTTTAAGTTTAAACATTTTTAAAGGTAAGAAACCAAGAATCTAATAATATTTTTTAAGTGAGCAGTAAAGAAATCGATCAATAAAAAACAAAACAGAATTGAAAGTTAATCGATGAAATCCGAAATTAAATGGACAACGAATTTAAGGGCTAAAATAGAGTTTAGGTGAGACTTAAGAGATAAAGTTTTAAAATAAGAAACTAATGAAACCAAAATAGAGGGCCAAAGCGACTTCCGCTAAAAAAAACTAGGGGGTAAGCATGAAATTATCCCTCCCTCACTCCCTAAGTGTGTTGTTTAAACAAGCTATAAGGCCAAAATTTCGAGAAAGAAAAAAAAAACCTTATGCTTGTTTTGTTTCAAAAAGTAAAAAGCAAAAAGCAAAAAAAAAACATTCTCTGTTTCTGGGCATAGTTCTTGGGTCTGGCCAAGGTCTGCCAGCCATCCACCATCTTTAGCAACGGTGACCACCACCGGTGGTGGCTTGAAAGACACTCAAAGCCCGATCTAAACCCCTTTTTCAAATGGAAACAGATCTAAGACCGAAAAAAATGACCGAGCTCCTAAACTCTTTCAAAGGGAACAGCTTCTCGACTTTCAACCTCCTCCGCTGTGGCTCTAACCGGATCCCCAAGGATCCGTCGGCTTTGGACCGGAGAAGCGTACGCCGACTAAGTCGACACTGAGCAGCAGGTAAAAACCTTATCTTTTTTTGTATTTGAGTAATAGATTCAAAATAAAATAAGGAGTAAAAAATAAGAACAAAGGATGAACAAAATAAACCACCTTCAAGTGTATTTGATTTCTTTGTATTAAAATTTTGTCTCTCTATCTGTAAAAAAAAATACATTCATCTTTCGTGGCTTTTATAGCCGAAAGGAAAATAAGAAAAATATACATTTTGTTCTTTTTTGCTGTCATTTCTGTTATTTTTTTCTTGTCCTTTTTGTTGTTGTTTGCTGCTGTCTTTTTCTGCAGATACGAAGGTAGGGGTTAGCTGGGCGTACGGAGGCCGTACGTGGGAGCGCCGACGTGGAGGTGGAGGCGTGCCTGGGAGTGGCAGCAACAGCTGGTAGGGCTCCTTTTACTGAACATTGGTTTAATTCGGGACTGGTATTTTAGTTGGGTCTGGTTTTAATAATATTGGGTCATATTTTGTTATTGGGTTATGGACTTTGGACTTGGACTTTATTATTTATTAGTTCGGTTTATTATTGTTTTGTATTTTGGTTTTGGTGTGGTCCCGAGCAAATTGACCCGTTTACAGATGTCAGATGAAAAAATAGAAGATACAGATCAGGAAATGTATACTGGTGATGAAGAGTCGTATGGACTAGATGATACTGAGTCGGTAACACCTAGCATAAATTCTGTAAGAAATCAACTACCTAGAGTTAACAGAGGAAATGATAGAGATGATTATGATATATTAAGAGTGATAGTTGATGCCTTACAAATAGTAGTGGGAACTATTCCTGCTATGACCTCTGCACTTGTTCAAAGACGGGCCCCGATAAAAGAATTGAAGAATTATGGTGCCACAGAATTTATGGGTCTGAAAGGAGCCGATCCATCAACTGCTGAAAATTGGATGGAATCGACTAAGAGAATTTTACAACAATTGGAATGTACCCTTCGAGAGTGTTTGATTTGTGTTGTATCGTTGCTACAAGGGGAAACTTATCTATGGTGGGAATCAGTGGTACCACATTTACCAGAAGATCAGATAACATGAGACCTATTTCAGAAGGAATTTCAAAAGAAATATGTTGGAGAGATGTATACTGAAGACAAGAAGCAAGAGTTTTTAATGCTGCAGTAGGATGACATGTTAGTTATAGATTATGAGAGAGAGTTTTCAAGACTCAGCAAATATGCCTCCAAGTTTATTCCAACCGAAGCAGATAGTTGTAAAAGATTTTACGGGGATTGCGGGATGAAATCAAGGTACAGTTAGTATCTCATCGTATTACTGAGTTCGTAGATTTGATTGAGCAAGCTAAAATGGTAGAGCAAGTGTTGGGTCTTGACAAAAAGACTAAAAGTGCCAGGGTAACTGGGAAACATGCGGGAACTACCAACTCAAATCCGCAGCCAAAAAGATCAAAAGAATCTCAAGGAGGATGGAGATCTAGTTTTAGATCTGATAGAGGCGGTAGAAGCAGAGGGAGACAAACAACAGTATCTATTAGCAGTGTGAGAGGTCCTTCTCGGGAAATAGAAATTACAGACTGTCAGTGTAACCCCCTAAGCCGTCACCGGAATAGGGCTACGAGGCATTACCGGACTTATACACAAACATTTATACAAAATCGAGTCATAAACTTTACATTTCAATGAATTCTTATCAAATTTCATCTTAAAGTCCTTAAAATTGGCCTACGGGGCCCTATATATGTTTTAGAAGTGATTCGAAACTAAACTGACAACTTTAGAAATTTTTTCTTGAAGATAGGGGCACATGCTCGTGTGGCCTGCCCATGGGCAGATTCTGACTTTTCCACACGGCCTGGGCACACGTCCATGTGATTTGGCCGTGTGAAAACATAAATTTTTGACCATTTTAAAACTATTTTCACATACTAAACACACCCTATTCATGCCAAAAACATTTACTTGTATATCTTAATCAAATAACATTCTTTTTATCCATTTCTTGTACTTAAATACAATTATACACTAATAGAATCCAACCAATCAATTATTTCAAGCCAAAACATGTATAATTCATTTTCCAATCACAAAACATCACATTCAACATAGTTTGCATGCTTAATTATTCATATAATTACATTACTAAATCAAATCCTATACATGCCATATAAATAAAAAATTTGTTTAACAAAATCTACCGGAGTAAATCTGGATAGTGTGATCCTTGTTGTAGATCCGATCCTCCGTATGTATATAAGTCAATCTACAAAACAAATAACATACACAAGTAAGCTTATAGAAGCTTAGTAAGCTCATAGGCATAATTTCACAAATCTTACCAAATATTGTACACAATCATATATTTATTAGCTTATCTAATTCATCCTGCAAATCACAATTTCATAATAAACTCGTTTGAATAATTTCTATGTTGCTATTCACGAACTTAATTCTTTTGGGCCCATTTCTTATTTATTTCCATTGTCAAATTAAGGAACAATAATGGGATTGAGTGCTTCATTATCACATTGCCATAGTAAACTATGAACTTTCACATTGTCACACATCACACACCGAAGCCATAGCCTTGCCATGGTCTTACACGGAACACATATCATATCGATGCCATATCCCAGATATGGTCTTATACGGAATCACATTATCACAACACACCGAAGCCATAGCGTAGCTATGGTCTTATACGGAAACACGAATCACATTGTACCGATGCCATAGCCCGACTATGGTCTTATACGGAATCATATATCACATCTTTTTCGTCAATTCATTATAGTCATAAAATGAAAGCACTCAAACCACTGTTCCAACTAATTTGTTCTTTAAGTTACACATTATTCATTAGTTAATACAATTTGATAATATTCATCTACAATAAAAAACTTTAACAATCATAATATTTTCATATCAAACATTGAACTTTGCCATATGAACTTACCTGGGCTAATTTGCAAAAGTCGTAGAAATTAAATGACTATTCTTGAATTTTTTCCTTTCTACGATTCACTTCCTTTTCTTGAACTATAATTATAAAATCATTCCTTCATTAGCATCTATTTCAATTCCATTCTATTTCACAATTTATACCCTTAATTTTAAAAATTACACAATTACCCCAAACTTTTCAATTTTTACAATTTAGTCCCTGTTCAATTCATTCATAAATTAAACTAATTCCTTTCAAATATAGTTTTATCTAAACCATACAAACTACTTCACAGCCTTTGACATTCCAAGATTCAACACAAAACTCTAATTCCAACAACTTTCACAATTAGGTCTTAAAATAAATTTCTATGCAAATCTCTTCATAAAATCATCATATAATGAAATTAAAACCTTAATTCCATGATAAATCATCATAAAATTTCAGCACTTACTCATGGTAACTTTCTAAAATATTCATAAAAGCAAAAACTAATGAATTAGATATTAGGACCTAACTGTGAAAGTCTCAAAATCACAAAAATTACAAGAAATAATCAAGAATTAAGCTGACATGTAATAAAATATGAAAGACCAGCTTAAAAGAAACCTTCAATGGTGTTTTTTCTGGAGAAGATGAAGAAAAATGAAGAAAACTCTAGATTTTACCTAATATATCATATTTTACAATTTAATTTTTACCCTATTTCCAATTTTGCCCCTTGTTCACACTTGATTTTTATTTTTCCTACACACTCATGCCGTCCAGCCTAATAATATGTGTTTAATTGCCTATTTAGTCCTCCTTTAATTATTACTAGAGCTATTTAATCATATTTCACAATTTTGTACTTAATTCAATTTAGTCCTTTTTACCCAATTGACTACTGAAACCTTAAAATTTCTTAAGGAAACTTTAATACTAACTTACTAACACTCCATAAATATTTATAAAAATATTTATGGCTTATTTTATGATTTTGAGGTCTTGATACCTCGTTTTTATTTTATTTAATCTACAAATTTCTTTTAATTCATAATTTCACTAATTCGAAATCATTTCTAAAACCACACTTAACTTTTACTTACTAATATCTAAACTCATGTGTCAGATTTAGTGATCTCAAATTACTATTCCGATATCACTGAAATTTGGGCCGTTACAGTCAGCATTGCGGAAAGAAACATAGGGGAATGCTGGAAATTAACTAGAGGCTGCTTCAGATGTGGTTCTATCGATCATTTCATTAGAGACTGCCTAAAAACTGATAGTGCTGCACCAGTAACATCACAGAGATCAGTATCTACAGCTAGAGGCAGGGGATCTAGTAGAGGTGTTCGATTTCTAGAAGAGGTGGAGTTAAGAGAAGCAGTGACATTGTTACCCAGCAGTATGAAGCCAGAGTACTAGCCAGAGCTTATATGGTCAGAACTCGTGAAGAAGGCGTTGCTCATGATGTGGTAACATGTATATTTCTATTATATTCTTAGTCTGTTCATGTTTTAATTGATCCTGGATCTTTACGTTCCTATATTAATTCAAAATTAGTTGAGTCAGGGAAATTAAAATCTGAAATGTTTAGAGTGTCTATTGAGGTGTCGAGTTTGTTAGGGCAAACAGTGTTAGTGAACCAAGTCTGTCCAAGATGCCCGTTGATTATACAGAATAAAACTTTTCGGTTGACTTGTTGATTATGCCATTTGGGGATTTTGATATAATACTAAGAATGGATTGGTTATCAGAACATGGAGTGATTTTGGACTGCTATAAAAAGAGATTCAGCATTTAGACAGAGAGTGAAGATTGGGTTAAAGTAAATGGTATTCGTACTAGTGGGCCAGCACAAATTGTTTTAGCAATAAAGGCTAATAAATTACTTCAGCAGGGTTGTTCAGTATATTTGGCATTGTTATTAATTCAGATTCAGTTGGAAGCTAGTGCGGTAAAATTCAGACAGTTTGGAAGTTTCCTAATGTATTTCTTGAAGAATTATTGGGTTTACCACCAGATAGGGAAGTCGAGTTCACTATTGAGGTTTATCCGAGCATAGCACCAATCTCTATACCTCCGTATCGAATCTCACCTACAGAGTTAAAAGTGCTGAAGATACAGTTGCAAGACTTATTAGATCGTGGTTTTATTCGACCGAGCATATCACCGTGGGGAGCTCTAGTGTTATTTGTTAAAAACAAAAATGGATCAATGCGGCTTTGTATCGATTATCGATAGTTGAACAAGATAACCATCAAGAATAAATATCCATTACCTCGCATTGACGATTTGTTTGATAAGTTGAGAGGAGCTTTTGTATTCTAGAAGATTGACTTAAGGTCAAGTTACTATTAGTTGAAGGTAAAAGAAAGTGATGTACTGAAAATAACTTTCCGTATGAGGTATGGCCACTATGAGTTCTTAGTAATGCTATTCAGGTTGACAAATGCTTCAGCTGCTTTTATGGATCTCATGAATCGTATCTTTCAACCATATTTAGACCAGTTTGTAGTAGTTTTTATTGATGATATATTGGTTTATTCGAAGTCAGAGTTAGAGTATGATTAGCATCTCAAGATTGTACTACAGATATTGCGGGAAAAACAGTTGTATAGAAAGCTCATCAAATGTGAATTTTAGTTGTCAGAGGTTGTATTTCTGGGACATGTAGTTTCTGCAGATGGAATCTGAGTTGATCTAAAGAAGATTGAAGTGATTGTACAGTGGAAACCACCAAGAAACGTATCAGAGGTACATAGTTATCTTAGTTTAGCTGAGTATTATAGAAGATTTGTACATGGATTTTCGAAGATAGCTTTGCTGATGACCAAGCTGCTACAAAAAAATGTACCGTTTGTGTTGGATTATCAGTGCCAAGAAAGTTTTGAAAAGTTAAAGCAAATGTTAACAGATGCACCAGTTCTAACATTACCAGAGTCGGGAAAAGATTTTGTAGTGTATAGTGATGCTTCTTTGAGTGGTTTGGGTTGTGTACTAATGCAGGATGAAAAAGTAATAGCCTATGCATCTCGTCAATTGAAGCCACACGAACGTAACTATCCAACTCATGATTTGGAACTAGCAGCTGTGATTTTTGCTTGAAGATTTGGAGACATTATTTGTATGGTGAGAAATGCTACATCTATACCGATCATAAAAGTTTGAAATATCTCCTCTCCCAAAAAAAATTGAACTTAAGACAAAGGCGGCGGATAAAGCTCCTAAAATATTATGATTGTGTTGTAGATTACCATTCGGGAAAAGCTAATGTTGTAGCTGATGCACTAAGTAGAAAAGCTGCAATTGAATTAAGACCAATGTTTGCACAACTCAGTATCAGTGATGATGGGAGTCTTTTGGCCGAGTTGAGAGTAAAGCCGATAATATTTGATCAGATTAGATCAACACAGCTAGAAGAAAATAAGTTGATGAGGAAAAGAGAAATGGTACAGAAGGATTTAGTAGAAAATTTCAGTGTTGATGATCATGGTTGTTTGAGATTCCAAAATCGGATTTGTATTCCAGCTACTTCCGAGGTTAAAAAGTTAATTCTTCTAGAAGCTCACGATAGTCTATTTTCCTTACACCCTGGAGGCAAGAAAATGTATCGTGATTTACGAGAATTATATTGGTGGCCTGGAATGAAAAGGGACATAGTTGAGTATGTTAGTAAATGTTTGACATGTCAGTGGGTAAAAGCAGAACATCAGATTCCTACTGGACTACTTCAGCCTATTAGTATTCCTGAGTGGAAATAGGATCATATCACGATGGATTTCGTTACGGGATTACCACTATTAGCAAGCAAAAAGAATGCCATTTGAGTGATAGTTGATAAACTTACCAAGTCAACACACTTCATAGCTGTCAGAACTGATTGATCATTGCAAAAACTAGCTGAAATATATATTCAGGAAATTGTGAGATTACATGGTATTCCAATATTGATAATTTCAGATCGTGATCTTCGGTTTACATCGAGATTTTAGAGGCAATTACATGATTCGTTGGGTACACGACTTAGTTTTAGTACTGCATTTCATCCGCAAACTGACGGGCAGTCAGAGTGAGTAATTCAAATATTAGAGGATATGCTTCGGGCTTGTATCATCAATTTTGAATCAGGTTGGGAATGTTATTTACCATTAGCTAAATTTGTTTACAATAATAGTTTCCAATCAAATATTCAAATGGCCCCGTATGAAGCATTATATGGTCGAAAGTGTAGATCACCAGTGTGTTAGACAGAATTGAATGAAAGAAAAGTGATTGGACCGGAATTAATTTAAGAAACGGAGGAGATAGTTAAGAAGATCCAGGAAATATTAAAGGCAGCCTTTGATAAACAGAAATCTTATACCGATTTGAAGTGTCGAGACATTGAGTATTCAGTCGGAGACAAATTATTTCTTAAAGTCTCTCCTTAGAAAAATATTGAGATCTGGCCGAAAAGGAAAATTAAGCCTTCGTTACATTGGGCCGTACGAGGTTATAGAAAGAATCAGACCAGTCACTTATCGGTTAGCTTTACCTCCAGAACTACAGAAAATTCATGATGTTTTTCATGTTTCTATACTTCGAAGATATAGATCGGATCCTTCTCATATAATTTCTACTGAAGATATTAAAGTTCAACCTAATTTGTCCTATGAAAAAGAGCTGGTTCAAATTTTAGCACGAAAGGTAAAGGAATTAAGAAATAAACGAGTTCCCTTAGTAAAATTTTTATAGAGGAGTCATAGTGTAGAAGAAGCGACTTGGGAACCAGAAGAAACGATGAAAGTACAATATCCTCATCTCTTCTCAGGTAAATTTGGAGGACGAAATTTATTAAGGGGGGAGAAATATAATGACCCAAAATTCACGGGCACCGGAAAAGTGAGTTATAGGGCCTCCGTCTTAGTAAATCGAGTCATAAATAATTATTATAAATAATTATGAGTTTAGTCGAGTGCTTAATTAGGATTTAATTAAGTGAGTTTAGCCTAATTTAATGTAAATAGTAAAAATGACTAAATTGAAATTTAAGAAGAAATTGAATAGAAACTTAAGTATTTAATATGAATTAATGTTGTATTAATCAGTGTAAATTATTGTTATTTTCGTAGCTAACAAAGAACCCAAGGCATTGGCATCGAAGGGAAAGGAGAAAGCTATCGAGGACTAAATAGGAGATTTACGATTTGTATTACTATAATTCAAATTTAGTTATTATTTATTTTTGAATTTAAATTTATGTGTATGGTAAGTGAAATATAAAGTAAGTATTATTATTAAGTTGAAAGAAATTCAATTGAATGATGAATATATGTGTGGAATTGAATTGAATATTGACTTGAAAATGGAAAAGTGAATTTTGAATTGAATTGTGATTGAAAGTGAAAAAGTGCAATTGAATTGAAATGTGAATTTGGAGACCCTATTAACTAGTAGGGCTGAGTCAGATATAGTTGTCATGCCATAGGATTAGAAGTGTTGAGGGATACTTCAACCTCGAGTCGATGAGACACTGGGTGTCACTATTTTACTTCGGATAGATTCGATGAGGTATTGGGTACCATTTTACTTCGGCTAGGTCGATGAGACACTGGGTATCACTTTATTGCTTCGAACTATCCGATGAGGCACTAGGTGCCATTCTGGTGTGTTGGTTGGATCCGTGTATCTGCCAGGGTCCAAATCTTGTTAATAAGAATAAATGATGTGAAAAAGAAAAATTGAATAGAAATGAAAAATTGATGCATATAAGTGATATCTGATGAAATTGAGAAATGAGAATGAAATGGATAAATCAAATGTTTCAAAGGTTATTAGTACCTAATTGTTATGATATTTGGTTGTTATTTGGTTAAATTGAATTGTTATTGATATGGAATGAAAGTAGTGTATAAATTAATGTAATATGTGTTCATGTATTATATGATTGATTATGTGAAAATTTATTTGGTTATTTATAATTTGAATTATAGTAATACCACTGAGTATAAAATACTCAGCGTACGGTTGTTTCCATGCGCAGATCAGTAGGTGTTCAGAGTCTCGGTTCAGCATCTAGGCGATCCTGACTCCAGCGCAAAACTCGGTGATGTGTTCTTCTTTTGGTAAAAGTGGCATGTATATAGGTGTTATTTTAATCACTTTAAAATGCTATATAATTTTTGTTGTAAAGAATGGTATTTGGTATTTTGGTGTTTAAACTAATGAAATGGTATGAAAAGTTACATGATATGCATGGTATAATTGGTGTTAAATTTAGAATGGATGAATGAAATTCTAATCTAATTTTAATGGTAACATAAATGTTCATAGAGCAAATTATCAAATTATTGTTATAGGTAAAATTATCAAATTATTGTTATAGATATGATTTTAATACAGTTAAACATGAAATTGCATTGCTTGAAATATTGGTTTTGGATTGGTCCTGGTTTGAAATTGCATGGAAGGTTAAATATTTATAACGAGGTTATGTTGAGTTTTTTTTTAAATAAAAAAAAGAGCCCATTAGCAAAAATTTTATATGAATTTATGATTATATTATAATATGTTCGATAATTATTTGAATATTAATCGTAAATTGTCTGATTGTCCGGTAATGCCTCGTAACCCTGTTTCGGGATGGTTTAGGGTTAGGGGGTGTTACATGAATGGCAACTTTGAATGTAGATTCTATGTTGCTTCTAAGTGCATTTTGAAAATGATTTGTGATGTGGAAATGGTATGATGGTTAGGTATGACGTTATTGTAGCATTTATGTCAAACTTGGCATGTTGTTTGGTTTTAGAAATGTGGCTACTTGTATGTGTTTGGAATTGGTGTTTGATGGCATATAGTTAGTTATAATTAAGTTTTGGTAAGTGTTGATTTAACCATTTTGAATTGAGTAAGTTGTGGTGCCTTGAACGGCATATTAGTTTAATTTTTAGAGAATGATCTGTGTTAGCGTGGTTTTGAAGTCTTTTGAATAGGTCATATGTGGTTAAATGTTTATTGGGATTGCTAATTATGGTTAGTTTTGAAAACAAACTTCAAGTGACCTATTTTTGTACCACGCGACCATGTGTCACACACGGACTAGTGACACGACCGTGTGTCCATTGGTAAATATGAAGTACTAGAATCACACAGCTCCCAATTGTCACATAGGCTGGTTATACACCTGTATGACTACTGTAGATTTGGTTATTTAGTTTTTCACATTGTAATGACTCGATAGTCGGGTAATTGGAAAGTGTATTTTTGGGTCTCCATTTTCATAAAACGAAATCTAAATATTTATTAAAAAAATATTTATGAAATTAGTTGTGTAGTTAATTAGGTTTTGATTAGGTGAATTTGTTTAAATCAAGAGTAATTCGGTATAAGGACTAGATTACATATCGGTTAAAATTTGAATTATAGAATAGAAAAAATAGTTAAGGGACTAAATTAGTAAATGAACCATATATATAACACTTGTATAGTAAAAAAGTAAATACAAGTGTATGGTAATTGTAAAATACATGTGTAAAAATATTATACATATACTTGTAATAATTATATACATTTACTTATTATTTAAGAAATTAATATAATATTATATTATTATAATAAAATAAAATATAAAGGAAACAAAACAAAAAGAATAAAAAGAAACAGAATAGCAAACGAAAACAGGGGAGAAAGGAAAGAAAAAGGAAAAGGAAAAGAAAGAAAGAAAATTTGGGATTTCAAGGTTCAAAGTTTGATTAGTAAGTCAATTTAGTCCATTTTCTTGTAATTTTTGAGTTTTTAGAATCCTAGAACAAAATACTGCTTGATTTATGTTGAAATTTTGAAAGTTAATGGATTTTTAGATGTTGTTCATGTTGAATAAATTGAAATATTAGAGTTTGAATTGATAGAATTTCAAGTTATAAATGAGAAAAGGATTGAATAGTAAAATAGATTATAGGTTTTAATTAATAGGGACTAAATTGAGAGAATTTTGAAATTAGGGTTTATGGTAAATTTTGAAAGTTGAAATTAGTCTAAAGTGGAATTTGAATGAAAATACTGAAATTAGTTTCAAATAAAATAAAGTTAGTTTTGATAATAGATTAAATTGAAATGTGAGCTAAGGTAAGAAATGATGAAATTATTATATCATACATGTTTATTTTATTAAATAGTATAGGAAAGTCATTTGATTGAGTTTTTTTTTCTAACATATAAATGTTAGATGTTTTATATGAAATTGAAGAGAAAGAAAAGAAAGGAGAAGACTTAATTGAAGAAAAAGGAAAAGAAAAGGCTAAGGAGTGAAGGAAGACATTATCTCAACCTTTTGTTGTAAGTACTACAAGATTTTTAACTTATTTTATTTAAATTCTTATATTGTAGTATAGAAATACTTAGAAATAAAATGTAAAATATATATTTAAATTTGTAAATTTGTAAATATATATTATGGAATTATGAAATTTGTAAAGAAAATTATAGATGGAGAATATAAGATGGTATATTGTTCGAAGAATAAGTAATAATGTTGTGACAAAAAGTATATATGTGAAAAACGTGTGATATTTGTGAAAAACGTGTGATATTTGTGAATTGTGAAATGTGCACTAAATTGTAATGATGGAGAAATAAGAAATCTTTTTCAAAATATTAATGTAAAGTATTTAAATGTATGAAATTTAGTTTTAATGCCCAAGTAGACGGAATTTAGAACTACTAGGAGATTAGTGCTCTCTGATTATTAGCACGTTAGTGCTCTCCGATTAGTGTTCTCTATTTAGCACATCTATGCTCTATGTTCATTAATGCATAATAATGCACCTCTGTATTTGTTCTGTATATCCGATGTGTACTATAAAATCTACTTTGGGCCAAGAATATGAGTTGTGAATAAATGCGAATCATCAATGTGTTAAGGTAAGTTTTATAACTTACAAAAAGATAAATTAAATTTTATTAATATAAGGCATAGCTAAAGAAACTTATATATGTGTAAATATGTATTAATGGAATAGGTTTAAAATATTTTATTAGGATTTATTTACCTATTTATTCTTGTAGTGCTTACTAGGCCTTCACCGGCTTAACGCGTAGGTACAATTAGACTCGAAGAGGTAGAGTCGGGTTAGAAGATCTCTCATCTCATCACATCTTCAAGAGCTTCAAAAGTAGGTACCATATTTTAAATTAAAATGACATGTACATAGGTAGTCCAAATGTGTTCCCATGTTTTAGGGACTAAAATGTAAACTTTTGAAATTCTATCTATTTTGAGTTACTTGAAGTATTTTGGTATATATGAAATGAATTAATGAAACTACAAGTATATTTGCAAATATGGTTGGTAAGTTAAAATACTATGTACAAATGTTTTAATTAAACAGTATCTAGCCATAGCCGTTTTGGCACCAAATGTAATAGTCTTATATCGGGTTTGTATAATTGGACCAGGTATAGGGTTGTTACACACATGGTCTCAGTTAGTTACACAACCCAACCACACGATCGTGTGACATTTGATGAATTTTTACAAGTTGACCCACATGGCCACAATGAGTTACATATCCTGGACACACAGCGGTGTGACTCCAGTTCTACACAGTTACAATTTGTTACTCAACCTGGGCACATGGTCGTGTGACCCCTGTTTTGTAAAAGTATCATTATCTTTTGAAAATGTTGTATTTTGATCCCTGTTCATTCCTGGGTCTATCTTAGAGCTCATGTAAGCTCGTTTGAGACTCGTAAAAAGGTTTAAAATAGTGTTGAATGCTTGGTATGATCGAAGTTAATGTAATTTGACTATTAATTGTTTGTAATTGTTTTTTTTTTTTTTTGTATTGTAGCATTCTGTAACTTGATCTCGACTATGGGGACAAGCGAGGGGTGTTACATTTAAGCATATGAAAAGGTAATTTGTTTAAAACTTATGGCTAGCATCTACCCCCTTAATGGGCCCACCGAATGCGAATGATTAGTTACTGGGTTCGCTCCAATAGATACCTTGGGAAACTAAAAAAAGAAAAGGTAATTTGTTTGTTTATTCATATTTACTTTATATAATTATAAAACATGTTTTATATATATTTTATAATGTACCAAAAATTTTTGAGTCATTTACAAGTTTTTTAAAGTGTTAAAAATGTTTTTAAAACAATTTAAATGCTACATATCGATACTAGGTGTAACACCCTTAAAGTTGATATATTAAAAAAGTGGTATTAAATTGAAATAGTGTATAATTGATTTACTGGTAAAATGAGAAGAAGATATAAAGATGATAAAAGAAAAGGGGTAAGTGATGCCAAAGTGAATTTCGAATTAAGAAGAATGTTGATTTAAGGAAAGGATTAGATTGTAATAATGTCAAAATTTTTTAGACACGAGTACAGTTATTCAAAATTTAATGGGTTAAAGTGTAAATATGAGAAAAGTTAAAGAATTGAAAGTAAATAGCCCAATTTATTAATATATGAAATTGCGATGTAGGGGCCAAATTGAATAAGTGAAAGAAATACGAGGGACTAAATTGTAATTTTATCAAAAGTGATTAGTGACTCAATAATTAAATTTTGAAGAAATGTGAAGGGTAAAATGACTCAAATTAGGTAATTATATGGTATAATTATTAAGGATGAAAGGTGTTCAACTGTGATTGGTTGATTATTTTATTATTTTGTAGTATATTTTAATATTTTAATTAAATAATTAAATGAGATATTTTTGAAGAAAAGTGTAGAAATTCCCTCATCTTCCATGCATGTCACGTTAATTATAAATAGATGTAGAGGTGTTTTCATTTCTTTAAAATTTGATCATTTACCATGAAATCCTACTTTTTCTCCTAAATTCCTTAAAAATTTCCATAGCCACCCAAAAGGAGAAGTGAAGTAGAGACATTAGAGGGTTAGAATATCATATTGGAAGAAAGAAATTGGAGTGGAAGTGAAGAAAGTGGTGGAAAAAGCGAGGAAATTAAAGAGATAAGGTAAGTATTTCAAGAATTTTACTTTTATTTAATTTTAATCAAGTATAGAGTATGCTAAAATAGTTGAATTAATTGTGAATGTGTAAATATTATGTATGAAAATTAAATTGGTATATTGAAGTAGTAGAAAAATGGACTAAATTGTAAAGCAAACAAAATAGGTTATGTGAAACTGAATGTTGAAAAGAGAATACAAATGAAGTGTGATGAAATTGTGATGACATAAAAAGTGAATGTGTGGGAAAATTTCAAGTTACATTAAATTTTTTATAATAGAGATTAAATTGTAAAGTGTGCATAAATTTATGTGTGAAATAAAGTATTGTGTTAGGAAGTTTAAATGAAATGTTGAGTGTTAGTGAATTAATTAAAAGTGATGTTAAGGTGAAATTATAGTAAATAATGAATTTTCATGATCTTGGGGATTAAATTGTAAACTTGTGAAATTTATAATTGAAATAAGAGAAGTTATGATAAAACTATTTGCTGATGATAAGTGACTTCTAAGGATTAAATTGGACAATAATTTAAAAATACAATAATTATGTATGTCTAAATGAAAGTTAATACAAAAACCATGAAAGAGTAAAATTAGCATTAAAACAATTATGGATAGTAGCAGTGGTTCAACTTTGAAAATTCACCAAAAATTTTAAGAATCGAGTTAGAGGTTGAATAAAATATTAAATTAAATATTACCGAGCCTAGTTTTTCATAGTATAAAATTTGTAAGCAATGAAATTGTAGATTAATAGATGTAATAAATTTTGTGAGACAATATCGAATGATTTTAGGTTCCCTTGTTATAATTTTGAAAAATTATTATAAATTGTAAAAAAATATTTAGGACATGAAATTTATATGAATAAAATATTAATGAATATATTTTCAAGAAAAACAAACGGAAACGTAATATGAGACTTGTACCGAAAGATATTTAATTTTTAGTGAATAAGGGATAGAGCTACCTAGCAGTAGAACAGGGAAATATTTAAAGAAAAAATTGTATTAATTGAATTAAGTAGAAATTCTGAAATTTTTATGGTATAAATCTCATTGAGTTTAGTTTCAAACACAATAAGCGGGTCTTAATTTCAAATTCTATAGGCTAAGAAATAAATAAATTAGTGACTGTCACTCAAATGGACAGCCTTGATAAGAGTATGTGTGTAACTACAAAAACCTTAATTAATGTTTCATATTAGCATGATATGTTAAAAACCAAATATTCATATATATATATATATATATATATATATATATAAACATTAAGGAAGTAGAATGGAGAGGAGGAGGAGGAGGAAAAAATGATAGAAAAGTGGTTTTGCTAAGAAGTTGTTGTAAATAATGGATTTGCTAGTACATAAGAGAAGTTCAAATATATTGTTAACGTGCTAAGTGAGTGATGATTATAAAATGAATTAAAGTAGTCCTAATGAATTAAGGTGCTAATTGTGTTCATTTTTAATAGTTTTACTATTTTTGATTGAATATCGTGTTTTATTATGTGGATTTGAGATTATAAATGGGTAAATATGAATAATATGTGAAATGAATTGAATTGATTGACTTTTGAGCTTTGAAGGACTTGGATATTAAAAACTTGAAATATGGTAAAACATGTGAAATAGTATTCACATCGCGACGACGGAGGAACCATGTTGCAACGACATAAGTCAGTGTGTGACATCATGACTAGATGTCGTGATGAGGAACCCCCGATGTCACCCCGAAATTTTGAGAATCTTTCACTTTAGTCCTTATTCCTCTTTATACTATTTTTAAGGCTGCAATAAACCCATATAAGATTCGGAAATGATATTAAGGCATATCAAAAGCTTAAATTGATCAAATTTATTAAATAAGTATTCAGAACCAATTAAATTTGACTATCGTTGCTTCAGCAACAAATGTAGCATCCCGATATCTTGACCCAACGATCGAATCGGTATAAGGATGGATATAGGGGTGTTACACTAGGGGTTTGATATCCATACATTGCAAGTCAGCCACAAAACAAACTAAAGAGGCATGAATCAACACTTGTTCTTGAGTAACCAATACATACCTTAGCAATTTAAAGAATGCAAATTTAAACTTTAAAGATAACGTTGTTAGAAGAGTGAATCATGAATCTCAAACATAGACATTATTAAAAATATAAAACAAAGATAATAATATATAAGGCCTTGTCGTCATGTCACCAATTAAATTTGTCAACTTTCAAATCAAACCTTTTCTTTTTAAAAGTGAATTACAAATTAAGATCGACTTGAGAGGTCCTATTATAGGGACCTAGTCAAATTAAATCTTCTATTATTAAATGGATCGATTTAGTTTTACTATTAAAAAGAATCAAATAAGACCAAATTAGAATGAAGTTAACATTTATGATTTGAGAAAATATAACTTACCATTAATAAAGTTAATATTTTTGAAGTTTTTATCACTTTGTAAATGAAATCTTTGTCTACATTTAAACAGCAATTAAAAAAATAATAAGGAGATTTTGTATACAATAAATGTTAAATTTATGATAATTTACATTTATTTGATTTTTTTAATAATATAAAACTAAATTAATTCATTTAATAATAGAGACTAATTTAATCAAACCCCTACAATACAAAGGCTCTTAGGTACTTTAACCAAACTAATAACAATAGTATATGATCAAATTCAAAAACCTTGCATAATAATCTCAAACATAAAAACTCAAAACCAAAGCATCCGTCTCTGCCAGCTTTGCCAAAGTCTCATTCCTAATAATAATAATAATAATAAACCACAAGTAAATCAAATTGCAAATCAAGCCCTAAAATTAGAATGTAATAATTAAATCAGAAATGAAGGGGCAATAATCTGATTCAAGATCCAACCAATTGCTCTAATTTGAGAGTAAATGAATGGGGCTTAATGAAATCCCAAGACAGAACATAATTAACAGTTTCCTGAATGACAACAATGGTGAAATCCTAACCCTAGCCTACCATTCAATAACAGGTTCATTACAATGTTAAAATTACAGTTTTCCCTTCCTTCTAAATTTATCAGCTACCTTTCTTCCCAGAGTGCCCAGTTTTCCGTTTATGACGACTGAAATCCGACACAAAACGAAATGTCTGGCCACAGCCTTCCTCACTGCATACGTAAGGACGAGCACCTGTGTGAACCCTGATATGTTCGGTTCGAGCCCATGCCCACTTGAATGTCATCTTACAGCCCTTCCATGGGCATTTAAGAGGTCGGTCATCTAAATGAACTCGACGATGCTGAACCAGATATTTGTGGGAGAAGAACTTCTTCCCGCACCCTTTGACTGGACAAATGTTCCTTTTGTGCAGGAGCAGAGCTTGTTTCGAGCCAAAACTCATTGAACAGCCTTCCATGTCACACTGATATTCCACTTCTTCGTCTCTTACTTTTGCAGAGTTTTGACCAGATAAGGTTTTCGAATTCAAAGCATGCTTCACTTTCTTCTTACCGGCTTGCTTCTTCTCTTTTGGTTTTGTTTCCAGCTGTTTCGGTGGCTTTCGGGTTCTTTTCCTTAGGCGTGTGCTCGGTCCACCTTCTTCTATCTCATCTTCATCAGATGATGAACTGCAGTGTCTGGCAGTTTGCTTAATTTTGGTGTTCCGATTCTGAGGAGTCTCTTGTTTCACTTGCTGAGAGATAACCTGTTCCGTTGACCGACGTTTCACTTGTTTTACATTCTGAGCAGTTTCTTGCTTCATTTGACATAGTGTCGGGCCTTTCTTTTTTCGGTTTCTAAGGCTCCTATTTGATTGATGAGAACCATCCAACGAATCATCTGAAATTGCATCTTCCCTCTCAAGAATTTCAGGTTGCTTACTTCTCGGAATCCTCCGAGGCTGCCTAAGAGAACTGTTGTCATCTGGAGAATCAGATGAAACTGCATCTTCCATCTCAATAAACTCAGTTAGCTGACTTCTATGAACCCTCCTCCTTTCAGTAAACTTGGCCGCTTTGTTGCTAAGAATCCTCTGATGCTGCTGTTGAGAATTATCCTCTACTGAATCATCCGAAAAGGCATCATCTCTTTCCATGCACTTCATTTGCTTACCTCTAGGAATCCTCCTAATCTGATACTGAGAATCATCGTCTGATGCATAATCTGACATTGCATCATCTCTCTCGAAAAACTTTGTTTGTTTGCCTTTACGCATTCTTCTATACTGCTTAAGGGAATCATCCGAGACAGCTGTGTTCCTCTTGGATGACTTGATTTGCTTGCCTCTTGGAATCCTCCGATGCAGCTTATGTGAAATTTCCTCTTGTTCATCATCAGATACACCATTTTCTCCATCCGAAAATTTGGCCTGCAAGCTTCTAGGAGTTCTCCTATACTGCTTAAGAGAACTTTCATTGAGTAAATCACCGGAAACTTCATCATCTTCTTCGATATATTTGTTATGCCTGCCTCTGAGATTGCTCCGTTGCTGCTGATGGGTAAAATCTTCTTCTGCATCCTCTGATTCTGCATTCTCTCTTTCAATAAATTTAGCCCTTCTATTTCTTGAGAGATTCCAGTGACGCAGAAGAGAATCATCCTCGAGCAAATCACATGAAACTGTCTCTTCTTTCTCGACCAGTCTAGGTTTCTTGCCTCTGAAAACTATCTGTTGCTGTCTAAGAGAACTACCATCCAATGAATCATCCGAAACTGCACCCTCTGACTCAACACGTTTCACTTTCTTGTTCAGTGTGATCTCTGCCCTCGATTTTCTCTTTCTATTAACCACCTTCATTGTTTCAGCTTTCAGAACATTTTCCGGTTTCCTCTCAACATTTTCATCTGAAATTGCCTGAGCATGGAAGCTTCTTTCTTGCTCTTGTTCCTCAGGATCCCTTTGTGCTAAAAAGGGATGAACCTGATTTGACATCCAAACTTTACCACACCATTTTCCCGCCACTACTTTTCTCGGCTTGCCTGACCTCCTCCCGTACACATTCAACTTTTTCGGTGAGCTGTCAGAAGAATTTCGACCAAATGCACTGTATATAATCCAATTGTATGGCATCTGTTTACTGTACAACGTAGAACGGCTGAGATTGGCACTATAAAATAGGTTTATACCAAGCTTTACTGCCCAGTCCCCATTCCCAGGTATAGAATCCTCACTATCAAGAGCTGACTGGATCCGTTCTTTGTCATCCTTAGTAGCATCCCCGAATAAGATGTCATTCCAAGGATAATCAATTCCAAGTTCTTCAGCTACCAACTTTGCTTCTGCTTCTATTCTTGGATACTCTGCATTGTTTCATAGATAATATAGTTGTTAAAGATGGAAAAGAAAAGAACCTAAAACAGTTAATGTTTATTCATTTTCCCAGGCCAGAATGTACCTGGATGACAAAGGAGAAATACTTGCACTCCTCCGATTTGGCGAAGTTGCTGTTCTACTTCTACAGCATGCTCAAGACAGAAGACATGCATTCGAGAAGAATCTTCGTCTGTCCTTTGAATACATGGAATATCCACATTCTCCATTGGTAAGACAGCCATGCTAAACCTCATTTTCTCTATGCCATGAGCAGCTCGAGAGTAATTCGGATTAACATGTGATGATGTCATTGGATCTCTAAACTTATCCTCCAAACCATTGGATCTTCTTGAAATAAGATTATCAGTTTTAAACTCAAGATCAGGGTCAAATGTTTCAGGGCTCCCATTCTTGATGTCAAATGGAGATTCCTCCTCAGAATTGAGCCTTGATAATGAAGGATTACGACTTGTGTTCACCTCACTAGGAGAAAAACCGGAATCATTATACTGAATTTTCCTTTCTGGTGAAACATTTGTGGGATTTGTCTCATCATGAAAGATGGTAGCATTTGGTTCAGGACGATCTTCTTCAGAATCAGATGAATTTCCATATGTTGAAGCCAATAGACCAAGAGCAGAACTCTCTCCCCGTTTTTCAGTATCTTCCAGCACCTGGGTGCTCTGATCTCCCATCCGAAACTTGGAGTCAACAGGCTGAACAGAGACATCATATAAAGAATTTGGAGCACTTTTATTCATTCTCCCTGTAATAGAAAAAAAAAAAAAAAAAGGGCTAATGATGTTTCCAGAGCAAATAAAATATTAATTCCAGAAGCTTGGATAAGAATCCTCATCTATAGATAAGCATATGATCGATCAAGATATCATACAGTATACATGGTTTAACTCAAACATGAAAGCTATCACATTCTATTCAGATGTAAGTATATGAGCAACTGTTCATTTCACTGGCCCCAAACAAAAGCCAATTGCCATGAGAGTATCATAAAACAGAAGCATCAATTCGAATTAACATATTTGAGTTATCATCCCTATCACTCGTTAAATATGACATCTTGTACGAAGCCAATGGCCTTCAGCCAAATTTGAAGATAGTCTACTTACCAGACTGCTTATATGCATCATAAAGACAAAGCTATTGTTCGTCAAGCACAAGTAAAACGTTAAACAAAACAATAAATATATATATGTAAAAATATATTTACTTCCACTAGCATGTAAATCACATGAAGGTCGGCTAATAAGAGAAAGTTTCCATATTTAACCTACTTGAACAAGGATTTTGCTCGGAAGTGATTGCATCCCCATGAGCAGCATTGAACCCATCATGGGTTACTCCAGAACCAACGGTCCAATCATTAAAAAAGCTACAATCAGCTGACATGAGGTATCTAGCCGCTTGATCGGTTGGCTGAAGAACAGCAACACAAGCAAAGCACAATATTCCGCATGTGACGCATGAAAACAGCCTCTGATCGGGCAATGCATCACCTAGAATGGCACTGTCTCTTTCCCTGATTGTGTTCGAAGTCTGCGATGGAAATCTACATGAATAATCATTTCCACTAAATGAAGAATCTCGGTTACCTTCATACATAGAAGCAAAATTTCCTTTCACTGAATAGAAACCTTTTATTCCCTTGATTTCTTCATTCCCACCTATGACGGTCTCATCAGAACCTACATCTTTTGATGATTTGATTATATCCTTGTATAAACTGAGTGACATCCTTGGGTTTATTCTTGATTGGCATCGTAAATCAGAACAAAGAGAAATGTCAGGTGAACTTTTGGGAAGTAATACCACTGAAGATCCTTTTCCGAGAATATGAAGTAAGTTATTGTTCTGTATTAGATTCTGCACAAATAATTCTTTAACCAAGTTTTCTCCTTCGTTTTTTCTCTTATCCTTTAGTCGAGAACTCTTAGGTTTAGCACTGATGCTCATAGGTATCCTGCAAAGACAAGAATAAGGAAAGGGTGCATAATATAAGTTATTGCTCTTTAATTTATTGTACTTCAAGCATCCTACAAGCAACTTTGGGTATAAAATTTGAGCTTTCCAATAGATATTCACAGATTTTTTTTCCCTTTACAATGTCCAGTCATTAACTTCATAGCAACAAGAAATAAAAACTAAAGGGATATGTTTCTTAGACTCTTCAGAATTCTAATGCTAAGTTACTCAGACTTGAGTGTATTGGATATGGGTATCGTTTGATTTTGCCAAGTTTCTCCATGTATTTGGAGGATGTCATATCCCCATATCCATCTATTGGACACAGATTCTTCAAGAAAAGTGAGTATGAGCAGCGTAGTTAAATCTAATGTACCAACGTTGACCACATATATGACATAATGGCATGACATTGTGACTGTCTACGTATTGCTAGGAAAAACTAGCAAAAAGTCAAAGATACCTATCTCTGGCATTCGAGACCAAGTAAAAGCAACAAAGGAGCAGGAAAAAACATTGAAAAAAGGCAACAAATCCCGGTCACAACTAACGGCAAGAAATGAGCAATTACTCGATTAAATTTCATATGCATATTCAAATGAGTTGCGCTAACATTCACAGTAAGAGCAGCAAACTACAAGAGTTCCAGCCACATTTGATAGAGAAGGAAGATACTGCTTTTTTACCAGACACATGAGTCATACCTTGAACATAATTCAAGTGCAAGATCGTAAAGTAACTGGAAATGAGAGACCATCGGAGGGTAATTGATTGAAGCTCTTCGAATAGCAGCATCTCTGGCCACTCTCAACCATTCCGGAGTTGCAATATTAGCCGCCTCGCCAAAGTTAAAACCTAATGGCAAAAAACATATGGATGAAATTAGCGCCCTCCTAAAATCATAACTAATAGTAATTGGAAGGAATCTCACCATGACTGAACCCTGAATGATAAGCTCTCGGGAAAGTGACAACAAATTCCCCAGCATTTTGCACTAACCTGATTTCAGAATACTGTTAATGTCAGAAAGTGATAGATAACCATTCCTCACGATGACACTATGATAATAAATAGAAGTTTAAAGAATTTCAAAGAAACTTCTCAATATATCATCTTTGCTAAAAAAAGGAGAAATGGATGGGCCATAAGTTTAATTAAAAGAACCAAAAATAGTATTAAAATACTTATAGCACGAAAGAAAAATGAAAAGCAAGACAAGAAATGTGCAATGTAAAAGATCATAAGTGGTAATTTAGGATTTTTATTGAACCTAAGATCACTCGAGAGTGCAAAAGAATATGAGGTAAACTTACCTGCAGCATGGTATACCGGCATGAAGAAATACTTCAGGAGACATCACTGTGGTCTTCTCACCGAGTGTAGAAAAGGTAACTAATACATGAAAAATCAGAGTAAAATGAATTGAAATATTTGGAAAAAGATACAATATCAACACCATCACTTAAATATGAGAGATCCAATTGCTTTTCTAGTTAAACCAGAACATCACAAAGAAATTTCATGGAATAAAATTAAATTTATCCAAAATGGCAATTCAAAAACCATTGATACACTAGAAAGTCAATTAGTACCATTCTAATCATAAGCCACACTACATTAAAGGGTATAAAAGGATAAGAATAATACGAAATACTTGCATAAGCACAATCTACATTAAATATAAGAAAAAAATTTCATGGATGATATTGATGAGTCAAGCGATCTAGAAACCTAAAATCCTAAAACCCAACACTTAAATTAACAGAAATTGAAGAGTAAATGTTGACTCGTGGTTATACATAACATAACACAATGAAAATTATACCATAGAATGTAGATTCAATCTAACAAAAACAGTATACATGTGTAACAGCATAGCCTCACTAAACACAGCTAACCGAAAACTAAAGCCCCTTAAAAGGCAAACACGAGCACCTAGTCTATCAAGTTAATTCTTCCATCGCTCAAACCAGTCAATCTCACTGATGTTATCCATATGGCTACTAGTTACATATGCAGAGTCAACACAGTATTTCACAAGCAAAGAAACAGAGGAAACACAATTAATAGTTTACTAAACTCACCAAGAGATTTAACTCCCCTCCATTGACACACGACGCTAACCAATAACTAAAACCCCTTAAAAGGCTCCATTGACACCGTTAAACAAGAAGTCAAATTCAAGCACCTAGTCTCTAAAGTCAATTCTTCCTTTGCTCAAACTAGTCAATCTCAACAATGTTATCCTACATGGGCTACAACTTAAATATGCAGAGTCAACAAAGTATTTCACATATAGTTAGCAAAGAAACAAAGGAAACACGATTACTAGTTCACAGAACTCACCAAGAGGATTGAACTCTCCTCCAATTGACACACAATGCTAACTGATATCAAAAACCCCCTTAAAAGGCTCCTTTGACACTGTTCAACAATAAGTCAAATTTGAGCATCCAGTCTATTGAGTTAATTCTTCCTTTTCTCAAACTAGTCAATCTCATCAAAGCATCCTATATAAGCAGCTACGACCAAATGCAAAGTCAACAGAAAGTATTTCCCATTCAGTTAGGGAAGAAACAGAGGAAACACAATTAGCAGTTCACTAAACTCACCGAGAAGATTGAACTCCCCTCCATTAACACACAACGCAAAGCCATAATAAAACCCCTTAAAAAGCCCCATTGACACCGCTCAACATGAAGTCAAATTTGAGCACTTAGTCTATAAGGTCAAATTCTTCCCTCACTCAAACTAGTCAATCTCACCAATGTCATCCTACATGGGCTACAACTTACATATGCAGAGTCAACACAAAGTATTTCACATATAGTTAGCAAAGAAACAAAAGAAAACTAGTTCACAAAACTCACCAAGAGGATTGAACTCCCCTCCAATTGACACACAGCGCTAACAGATAGTTAAAACCCTTAAAAACCTCCATTGAGACTGCTCAACAAGAAGTCAAATCTGAGCACCTAGTCTATTAAGTTAAGTCTTCCTTTGCTCAAACTAGTCAATCTCATCAACATATCCCAGACAAGCTACTACTTCCGTATGCATAGTCAACAGAAAGAATTTCCCATTTAGTTAGTGAAGAAACAGGGGAAACACAATTAACAGTTCACTGAACTCACCAAGATGATTGAACTCCCCTCCATTGACACAACACTAATCCATAATTAAAACCCCTTAAAAATCTCCATTGACACTTCTCAACAAGAAGTCAAATTGGAGCACATAGTCTACTAGGTTAATTCTTCCATTGGTCAAACTAGTCAATCACACCAAAATGCCAAATTATCCTACATGGACTACTTACACATGCAGAGTCAACACAGTATTTCACACATAACTAGCAGAGAAACAGAGGAAACACAATTAATAGTTCACCAAACTCACCAAGAGGATTGAACTCCCCTCCATTGACACAAAATGCTAACCGATAATTAAAACCCCTTAAAAGGTGCCATGGACACCATTCAAGAATAAGTCAAATTCAAGCACCTAGTGGTCCTAGTCTACTAAGTTTTTCCTTTGCTCAAACTGGTCAATCACACCAATGGGTTAATCCTATATGGGTTACTACTTACATATACAGAGCCAACACCAAGTGTTTCACACGCAGCTAGTGAAGAAACAGAGAAAACACGATTAATAATTCACTAAACTCGCCAAGAGGACTGAACTCCCCTCCATTGACACATAGTGCTAACAAATAATTAAAACCTCTTATAGGCGCCATTGACACCATTCAAGAAGAAGTCAATTTCAAGCACCAGCTGGTCCTAGTCTATTAAGGTTTTGATTTGCTCAAACAAGTCGATCACGCCAATGGGTTAATCTTAAATGAAGTATTACTTACACATGCAGAGTCCATACAAAATATTTCACATATAGCTAGCTAAAAAACAGAGGAAACACAATCAATAGTTCACTATAACTCACCAAGAGGATTGAACTCTCCTCCATAGCCATCAAGCCTGACGACCTCCTCAAAAGCAACCGCAGCGTCCCTCGGCACACCATACCAAGTCTTCCCTGCACCCATATGCAAATAATTCAAGCTATGCAAGTCATGATCCTCAACATGCCAAGCGAACCAACTGAACAACATTGCAATGTACACCATAGGGGAAGTAACCCCCGGAATCTCCTCCTTCATGAACCTTAACAATGACCCTTTAGCCCTCGAAACAGCTCTCATATTCCAAGGTGTTTCTCCTACTGTAGCCCCTTCCCCTGCTTCCCTCCCTCCTCCACTACTCTTCTTTGGGTTCAATGGCACAAAAGCTGAACCAGGCATGTCATTAGCATACTCAACCATGGCAGGTTTATCAACCGTTGCTTTCCAAAAAAGGGTTTCAACTTCTAAAGCTGAAAGGGTACCCTTCTTGCTGTATTTTTTCAAGTAATTCCTTTCGAAACTTTTGGCTTTAGCTTCGAATTCTTGGAAAGTATAGTACTCCCCACTTTGCCATACCGGTTTCTGAACAGGTCGGGGCTTTCTGGGGCAAAACCCGATCTGTTGTTGACGAGTAGTGAATGTGGGTGTTGGCTTCAAATCGGAGCTTGCATTAGCTTCAGCACGAGCCAAAAGGGAACGATTGAGGTTCCCAATTGCTGTCTTTTTAGAAGCTGGTGGTACTGGCGGTATGATTTTGCAGATTCCATACTGGGAAGCCTCTTTTTCGATCTTGAAAATGTATGCAATTGGATCTTGAAACTCTGCTAAAGTAGGCCTGTACTCTGGAGCTAAAGGCATGGATTTCAGCCATGAAAACGCTTCTTGACTTTGCTCCAATGAATGGTGACTTGAACAAGCCATGAAAAAAAATTGTGGGTAAGGTTTGGGTAATCATTGAAAAAGGTTCATATTGTAAAAAGAGCTCAGAAAAAAAAAACAAAAAAAGTTTTGAAGATTCTTCTAAGCTTCCATTTTCTTTATTTTTATACTCTGAAATTTGGGTTTTCTTTGCTTTTCTTTTCCTCTGTTTTTTTTTTTTTTCTCTTTAGCAAATTACAGAGTAAAAGAGTGAAAAATATTAAAATGTTTATTTTATGAATAACAGAGGAAGGGGCAGAGACAAACTATGGGGGAATTGGATGGGTTTTATTCTGGGTTTGGAAGAAAGTTATGAAAATGACAGCCATTTTTATTTTATTTACTTTCCTACCACTGTCTCTTTTATTTTATTTTTTTATTCCGGATAATCTAACAATAAATTTTGGGGGGCTGTGTGAGCTGATTAAACTTTCCATTAATAAGTAGATTATGTGAAAGGAATTATATTTTAGGCTTCTATGTCAAAAAAATAATAATAATAAATCTTTTAATTAAATTTATTTTTATTAATTAAATAATCAATTAAGTCCCTTCATTAATGGTTTCTGTCATTGATCATATTAATTGTTAAAATTTATTAAAATAAATTGACATACCAATTAAATAATAACACAAGATAACTTCTATAATATTTTTCATAAAAATGATTAAAAATCTTAAAGAATTATTAAAAATCAAAAATATAAAAAATATTAAATATTAAAAAATGCTAAAATAAATATAAACTTATAAAAATATAAAATATTATAATAATATAGAGGTGGATTTACGGGCTAGTTCTAAAATAGAAATTTTATTATTTTTACCCTTTAAAATTTTAAAAATTTAAATTAATAAAATAAAATTATACATTAACCCTTAAAATGATAAATTTTTATTTAATTCTTTAAAATTATAAATATATAGACAATTTAATTTTGCCCTAAAATTTTTTCCGGCTTTGCCCATAAATAATATAATAATCTTTAATAAATTATATTTTTATAAAATTAATAAAATATGCTTAAAATATTTAAAATTTTATAAAAACATATTAAAAATTCTATAAAAATAAAAATATTTAAAATGATATAAACTTATAAAAATTATTAAAAATCATAAAACTTGAATGGACCAGATCAGTCGGTTGGACCAGTTAGACCAAAATCGACAAGAGTATCAATTCGAAAAAAAAAGACATTAGGATGGTTGAACTGATTTTTTATTTTTTAATATTTTATTTAATTGAACTAGACGAACTAGTCGAACTAAAAAATTGACGACCTGATCGGTGGTCTCTAAAAACCCGGGACAGAATATTTTGACATATGCTATAGTTGGATAATGAAAATTTGGTTTGATAAAAAATATTAAAATAATAAAAACTTCATTTACCTAGTTCCAAGTCAACCAGTCAAATGACTCTCTCCGAACTAGTACCATTGTTGATTTCGGGCTAATCAGTCCAACTGATTGATTCAATTCAATTCAAGTTTTTATGATTTTTTTATAATTTTATATAATTTTTAATTTTTTATAAAAATTTAAATATTTTAAATAAATTTTATTTTTTATTTTTTTGTAATTTATAATAATTTATTTATTTTTTGTATTTTATAATATTTATAAGTGTTTATATTTTTTCTTATTTTATAATTTTTTAATAATTTTATGATAAAATATTAGATTAAACCAAGCACTACCATGTGTCACCATCTAATTGGCTCGTCAATTTTGTTAATGGTCAACATGGAAACCTTTAATGGAGTGGCTTAATTTATTATTTTAGTTAAGGGCAAATGCTTCATTGGGTGCAAATTTAATATAGTGGATTATTTGATTTTTTGCATTTTCTTAATAGCTTTTTGCTATATAAACCCTTATATTAAGAATATATTTATAAAAATTTATTTGATAAATAAATTGGTGAGGGTTAATATATATATATGGAAATATCTTAACTTGGCAACTTGCACCTACTTGATATCTAAACTTCTTTTTGGATTTAACTAGTACCTAAACTTGAAAACCATCAATTAATTTGGTACCTTTTTTAGATACCTGACTAACATTCTTAAAAAAAGCTAATATGGATATGTGACAAAATTTTTAAATAAAATTTAATTTTTTATTTAAAAGATTTGGCACTTGTTAAAATGTGAGGCCACCATGTATTGTCATACTATACCAATCTATGTCAGGTTAGTGTATTCTAACAGTGTTGGTCATGTGCCTAAAACAGCACCAAGTTGGCTTATAGTTTCCAAGTTTAAGCACCAATTAAGCCAAACAAAAGTTTAGGTACCAAATAGGTACAAGTTGCCAAGTTCAGGTATCTTCGTGTATATTGACCCAATTGGTGTAGTATTTTTTGAGGTAAAAGTATCACGGAGACTCTTGTATTAAGTGACAAATTGTGTTTTGTCCTCTTTACTCAAAAAATGGGTATATTAGTTATTGTTTATTAGATCAATAAAAATGAATAGAAATTTTAACAGAAGAATAAGTTTGCTCTTTGATATAACATATAGTGATTGATTTGCCCACTTTTTAGTAAAATGAACAAAATGTAATTTGATTATTAGTATAAAGGCCTCCATAATACTTTTACTGTATTTTTTGAGTTAATTATGTCTACTTCTATTTATAACCCCTCTTTAATCCTTAAATCGAAGAAAAAATATGCTTAAATCCACTTTTTCATAATATCTATAATAGCAACATTGTTTGTTAAGCTAAGGCTCAATCAATAAGATTTATTTTTCCTTAAATTGTGGTTTTGGATATTTTTATTTAAATATTTTATATAAAAATAATAAAAGAAAAAAAACACCATTATATTAATATTTATTACATTCTTAAAATGTCTTTTTAAGTAATTTCCTTGATCGGATTCATGTCGAGATGACTTATAATAATAAACTCAACAAGAGACTTTATTTTATAAGAATATTGTTGATACAGTGTATACTAAGGGAGAAGGACAATGAGGAGATCATGGTGGTATAGAGGAGGCCGGTTCCCCTAAGGAGGCTAAGAACCGAAACAAAGACAATAGGACAGACTGATTAATAAGAAAATTGCTCAGAATAACTTTAGGTTGTCGGGAAACCGATCCCTTCTTCATCATTCATCAAGGTATTTATAGGAAAGGTCCAATTGTCCATTAGTGTGATGTGGCATGATAAGCGTTCAATCCCGCAAAAATGTGTAAAGGATAATTATGATCATATATCTTATGACCCTATCAATATGAGGTTGTTGCGCCTAAGTGGATTCCTTATCATATTAAGATTGTATTCACACTTAGAGATTATTCATACCTAAAAAGCTGGTGGATGACTCCCTTTGAGAGGAGTGGGTGGTTTGTTGAATCATTACTTCAGATGAAGTCAACAATAAAATTAAAGATGAGTCAGGTGCTGACACGTGTCTAAGTGACAGAGAGGTATAACAAATATATATATTATCAATACTTATTAGATTAAATGCTTAAAAATTTGATATCTCTTAAGTAAAATTTACTGTTTGAGTTTTATGGATACATATTTACCAACTCATATTTAATTGGTACAATATATTAATATTTGAAATTAGTTTTTAATTTTTATCTTCACTTTTTTATTACATTAAAAACAAAGTATAATTATTAAATTCATTTATTTAACTTAATTAATAAAATTTATATTTATATTCATATAAAACGTATTTATTACATAACTGAGATATATTCCATGTATATTATTATATTTTATTAAAAATAAAAAATGAAAATGAAATTAAAAATATCACAAACTATAAAAAAATACACTAAAACATATCAAAACCAATATAAGTCAATATCAAAATAAAAACAATACATCAACTTATTGATAATATTAAAATTTTTCTTAGTAATATGTTTAAATAAATTTTTTCAAATTTTTATATAAATTTAGTTAGGAAAAATAATGAAAAATCAAATAAATGAATAAATAAATTTTATTTTTACGGTTTTTACTTTTTGATTTTGACTTGACAATAGTCAAAACAGAGTGTAGAAGAAAACAAACCGCATGAGACTTTATTATATATAAATTTTCCTGAAGTGCATGGATTTGCGTGTCATACATTCATTGGTTAATTAATTTTGGTTATGTTGTAGCCCATCGTATCACTTTTTTTTCGTCCAACCAAAATCTGAATGTTCCATTTTCCATTGTTTAAATTTAAATTTTTGGGTGCAGATTTCATTTTTTGGTCAATTTGGGTAAACTATTTAATTAGTCACTAAATTTTTAATATTTTTTTATTTTGGTCACTCAGTTATGGGCATTTCCAATTTAATCACTAAAGTATCTTAATTCAGTTTTTTTAGTCATAATCTCATTATAGATTCTGATTATATCCGTTCTTTTTGACATAATAAATATAACTATTTATAGCTCCTCCTCAGTCCATAAATAGGAGAATAATGCGTTTTAGCGCACTCAAACTCACGTCCTCCTATATTGACAACAATACTTATACTAATTGAACTAAAACTTAATCGGCTAGTCACTAAGACGCTAAGTATAAAACGACATGGATTTAAAATTGCTAACATGAAAGTCAAAATTATTTTATTAATGCCTCCAATTTTTCACATTTATTTATTAATTTTTTATTAATATAAAATATTTTAAAAAAATCTTTTCCTCCTCCCCTTCCTTCAAACCCAAACCGCCACCATCGTCTCCGCCATTGCCCACCACTCAAGACCTTCCCTCAATCTTTCTCACCCTACTATTGGCCACCCAACACCACCACACTACCAAAAAAATTGAAACAATTGTATACCCATTCAAAAAAAAAAATCTTTCGAATATCCTATAATAGGAAAAAAGAAGAAGAAGAAGAGATAAGTAAGAGACAGAAAGGAATTTTTTTTTTAAAAAAAAAAGAAAGAAAGCAGAGAAAGACTTATCTTAATTTGAGCTTGGGTTAGAAGCTTTAAGTCTTCATTCAATGATCAAGAGATAGCATAGACAAAGATCACCATTGATCGAAATTGAGCCATTTTGACGATTAGATTAATTGTTTTCGTGACATACATATGGTAATCTATGTGTTTGTCATGTTAATAAAGTTAATAAATGTTAATTTTTTTTATCAATTTTGAAGTAACTTGAAAAAAAATATAAGTTTAAAAGTTAAAAAAGCGAAAAATAACTATAAAATCGTTACACCTTATAAAAATTATAAAAATTTAATAATGTTAACAACTAAACTTAAATATTTAAATTGAAAAGCAAAGATGCTAAAATTTTAAAATAAAAAAATGAAAGTAAATTTCAAATATGTAGAAAGTATACAAAACTTTTAAATTTTTATTTTATAATTTAACCTAAAAAATATAAATTTTTAATTACGGTGAAAATCATCACTTAGTAAGATTTATATTTCATCTATTTTAATATATAAAGTTTGTAGAAAACATATATTTGCAAAAACTAAATAAATTTAACTTTATATTTATAATTTTAGAACATCAAATTAAAAATAATTATATTGATCTCATTATTAATATTTTATTTTGTTATTATTATTGAGGCTCATTATATTCTTTAATAAATAAACTGTTTTATGGAATAAAAAATCCTTACGAAAACTGGGGAATTTTGGCCGACAGGACTGGTAAGTGATATAACACACCCACATGAAAATGTAAATTAAACTAATTGGGTTCGAATCCATAAATTTATTTAAATGAACTTTCAAATATTTAAATAATTATTTAATGTTAAATAAATATTAAATATAATAAAAATATTATTTAAATTAAAATGTTACAAAGTTAAATCCCTCCATGGCATCAGGTAGACATACATGAAGGCAAAACTGCATAGATTTAATAACTGCACCGGCAAATAATAAAGAGACACATAAAGTAATAAATAAAAAATGAACCTCATTATTATAAATCAAGTTATTAAATGTTTTGAACAAATCTTGAAATTCAAAACTTCCCTTTATCCAATAAAAACCTAAGATTCCTAATAATAAATCAAAATCGCCTATTCGATTAGTTACATTTGCCAAAGCAGGTCGTATGAACCAAAAACCTATTAATAAATAAGAACACATTCCAACTAATTCCCAAAAAATATAAATTTGTATCAAATTCAAATTAGTAACTAATCCCAACATTGAAGTATTGAATAAACTCATACAAGCAAAAAATCTCAAATGCCCTTCATCATGAGACATATAATTGTCGCTATAAATAAAATAAAAAAAGTTCCAATAGTAGTGTTTAATATTGACATAATAAAAGTAAGTGAATCAATAAAGTAGCCAAACTCGAAATAAAAATCATTATTGATGGTCTAAGACCATACATATTGATAGATAGAACTTCCATTTATTTGTTGAATAGACAGATCGAGTGAAAAAATTATAACTATACTTAAAATAAAATATTGAGAAAAGCCTACATATGACGAAGATTTTTTGTTGCCGTCGGAAAAAGTAGGAGTCCCATCCCTATGAGAAGATCAAGACTCTCTATAATAATCTTATTCGTTTGTTAAGATTTTAACTGTTATAGAGAGATATTGTTGTAAGCTTACCATAAATTTATATTGTGAATTTTCATTAAATAAAAAAAGTGAAAATTATGTTAAAAAAAAAGAATTAGGGAATCAAATCTAACAAAATTAAACGAAGTATAACATGTGCATGTATTATTCCTTTAATGAATATTTTATTTTATATTTTTCACATGATTAATTATAAAATTCATAAATCTAACAAGTTTAATTAACCAATGAATTATCAAATTAAATTAATCAATTTATAATGAGTTATTAAGTTCAAGTAATCAATTTATAAGTTTATGATGTGCCAAATCTATAGTATTCCAAATTCATAATAGAATATTTAATTATAGAACTTAATAGTTTATTGAATTAATATCTTTATTTTCACTCATTGAAGGTTATTTTCATTTAATAAAATATGGTTAATAAATATTTAATTTAGATGATATGTTGTTATAGAAAACTAATTTAATAAAGAATGTACTTCATAACTATAAATGCTACTATTATAAAGGGTTAAAATAAAATATAAAAAATCGATTCTTCTAGAAACTTAGTTGTTATAGCGAAATATTGTTATAACAGCTACGTAGCTCTTATAGAGAAGGCTAAGTGTATATACTAAATCTATTTTGTACAAGTGTTATTAATGGATGAGTTCATAGCGTACTAAAAGTAGACAAGCCAACTATTCTTACTCAAAAACCAATTTGTTTTTTTAGAAATCAATTTCTCTCTTTCTTTAGTGTTAAAATTGATTAAATTGATGTAAATCCTACATAATGGGAATTAGTGGTGATTCTTTATTGATGAAAAGGATATGATAAGATTCTTTATTGATGAAAAGGATATGACAAGATTGGAAAAGGACTTATGGAATAAGTTAGAAAGTGTTTTAGAGCAGGAACAAAGATTTTGGCAGTAAAATGGAGGCATGAGTGGATAATTAATGGGAAAGAAACGCGAACATAGCAACGATTAAAAGAAGATGCAAAAACCACATCAATATCATCCAAGACAATCAAGGTAACATAATCATCGACCATGCTGAAATTGAGAAACATTTTATTCAACATTTTTGGTTATGAAGACAATAGATCAAAAGATTCCTTTAAAATGTATTTAAGCTGCTGAGCCTGACTAAGATTACGAAAAAAGATGATGAATTCTCAATGTGCCGGTTACTAGCGACGAAATTAGAGCAACTTCATTCTAAATGAAGCCTCATAAAGCGCCCAGATCCTGATGGTTTTTCGGCAATTTTTTTTGAAGAAAATTGGGGCACCATAAGGTTCCTTGTGGAAACAGCGGTAAATTTTTTTTTTTGATAAGGGAAGGATGCTGAGAGAACTCAATAAGACATTCATAGTTCTCATACCGAAGAAGGAGCAAAATGTTACAGCCGGGGATTTCAGACCAATCAGTTTGAGCGCAACCATTTACAAGATCATCTCCAAAATAATGGTAAACAGGTTGAAACCTACTCTTAAGAATCTCATCTCTCCTTTTCAAAATGTGTTTGTCAGCTATAGACAAATTCATGTTAATGTAATAGTTGGGGCGAAGATCATGAACACTATATGGAAGAGAAGGATTAGATATGAATAAGGCCTATGACAGGCTGAGTTGGAACTTTGTTTAGGTGGTGTTGGAGAACATGGGCTTTAATAGTATATGGATCCATATTATTAATGAATGCATATCGTCTATAAGCTCTCAATTACTTATCAATGGATACCAATTGAGACATCTGTTCCCGAAGCTTGGGGTTAAACAAGGTGACCCTCTTTCTCCTTACGTTTTCATTCTACGTCATAATGTTCTTTCATGCGTGTTGATGAGAGCGGAGGGGATAATTAAGGTGAGTAGAAATAGCATTCCTATTTCTCACCTGTTCTTTGCAGAAGATAGTTTCATCTTCTTCAGAGCCAATTTAGAGGAAGCAGGGTTGTCGAAAGGATTGTAGACGACTACTGTCAACTGTCAGGTCAAATCATAAATCTTGATAAATCGAAACTTATGGTCAGTAGGAACTATCATAATAGATTCAAGAGAATGTTAAGGGAAATTTTGGGAATAAAGGTTCTTATTGAACGAGGTAAATATTTGGAGTAGCGAAACAAGTACAGTGAATACGTGGAGGTATGAACTCGATTGTTCAGAATACAATTGTCAAGAAATACTGTTGCAATATAAACTTTGATAGAATTCAAGTTAAGCCGTTTGATTCGTGGATTTGGAAAAATATTTTACATGGAAATAATCTGTGTAAAAAGGGTCTTGATTAGCAAGTATGGAGTGGGAACAATCTTAAAATTGAAAATGGTGTGTTGGACGAAAAGGATATGCCCCTACAGGGAGGCGAAATTGATAGTATGATGTTGACGAACATGATTGCTGGATATTTAATGAAGGGAAGGATTGAACCAGAAGCAAAAACAGATCAAAGATTGAGTGAAAACAGGATAAACTACTGTTTTATTAACATGAAAGGTTTATACGAAGATTACATGAATCATAAAGATTAAATAGGCTGAAAATAATAATAAAATATTGACTTAATCTAATGACTAGATTCATATAACTTTCTTTTTTATTGGCTGATTTTTGTCTAAATCCAGTTGCTACAATTTCTAATAAAAAAGTTATTATTGTTTCAGTGCAAGTTAGCAACTTGCAGAGTGAACAGCTAGCAGGTGAGCTTGCAATTTTGTAGAGCTTGCATATTTGGTGAGTTTGTTATTTGCAGCTCGCAATTTGCAGTTTACATGGATGATCATTTCGCAACAATGATAAATCAGGATGATAGAAATTGGAATTTGAATCGCATAAAGACTTGCGTGAAAAGTGAGTCAGAAAGAAACTTGATACAAAAATCTTTCTCTATCTTTGCCGGTAGAGACTTGCAGGTACGGAAGTTCACAAATGATGGGGAGTACATCGTGAGTTTAGGAAATTAGGATACAAGGCATTATTAAATGATCTGAATATACAAGATCGACAATCCTTTCATTGTGATTGGCCTAAGCAAGATTGGAGTAATTTATGGAAAATTAAAGTACCGTTCAAATCTGTGTTATTTCTATGGAAGGTGCGCGTTAACGGGTTACCGTGCAAAAAAGAGATTGGCAGAAGAATCAATGGGGTGGACATGAACTGTGTCCTTTGCAACTCGAATGAGGAGGATAGTAATCACCTGTTTCTCCACTGCCTTTTCTCAAGAGCTATTTGGTCTGGCTCAAATTTAGATATCAAAACCCATGAAGTTGATGATTATGATGTTAGGTGTTTAATTCTACATAAAACAACTCGTATTTGTAGGCGAGAGAACGCTCAAGAGGTACCACTCGAGGATGAAATCATTCAATCAATGGCGAGTATTTTATAGAACACTTGGCTTCAAAGAAATGAATGTGTATTTAAAAGAACAGGAGAAAGGGTGGACAGTACAATATATAAAGCAATGGAGTTAGGACGGTTGTGGAATAAAGCCTTTTCAAATTATAAAAGTATAAAGTCAATAAAGTTTTCATCAAATAGAGAGTTGAGATTAAAAAACATCCACCTTGAGATTATAATTGTAATTGAATAATAGAAGTAAAACGGAGACAAACAGGTATAAGTATTGCATGCTCATTAATTGATAGAGATATGCATACACGTTTGATGTTTTGTAGGAATATAAATTATGAAGACGAAATACACGCATCACTTTTTGCAATAGGGGAAGCCCTCATTCCTGCTAAGAAGAGCAGTTGGGTGGTGAGAACGATTGATAAAAATAAAAAACTACTTAAACAAAAACTTGAGGGCTGAAGGATTAAATTAGAGACACGAATCCAACAGACTCATACTGCTTTACAGGTCAACCAGTCTAATACTCTTTCTTCGAATTAATACCCTGATTAATTTTCGATCCAAAACAACCACAGTTTCATCTTTTACCAAAACTCAATATCGTCCCCAACACTTTTTTTTTTTTTTACTTTCTCAATTAAAAGATTAATATGGGAGCATTACATTAATATGGATCCTTTTTGGAAGTATACAACCATCATCCTGACCATCATATGCCATCATAATATGGTGGTAAGTACCAGCACGCATATCATATCATATCATTTCCTAACCAACATGCTACACTGTTTAGAATACGAACCTAAAGCTATTTCGATATAGCAGACGGAAAGAACCAACTTTATACAATGGCTAGCTGGGATGTGTGAATCTCCCATCGGATGACCACTGAAAAAGGAATTAAAAGAAAAAACATGAGGAAATCGAACTTGAAGATGGCTATGAGCATGGAGAGTACCAGAACAGCAACAGCATACGCAAGAAATTCTATAGACAGAAGCACATCAATATCTCAGGAGGCTGTGGCGATTGATGGAGCTTCCATTACGGATGACCCAAAGGATGGGAGAAGCCACCCTTTCTTCTGGGCATACTCCATATAGAAACTGAATTTATCTTTTGCATTTGGAATATCAAGAGCTAGATCATCAAGGCCGTCCTTTACTCGGGTGAAGCCTTTGCTCATTTGATTAATGGTAATTAGCCCTTCGTCAAAACATACCTGTAACAGATCCAGCATCCTATCGTTTTTCTTCTCCATTGCCATCACTAGTGCTTTTTTAACCACTTCGTGGTTAAAGAATGGCATTCCAAGGTCACGGATACATTGGCAAGCTTCAGCTACAACACCTCCACTTTCGTATTCCTCGAGGAGCTTCATTATCTTGTCCTTTGCATCTTCTACAGCCCAGCCAGTTCCACCTCCCCAGCATCTGAGGAGCCGCTCACCAGCATGGCGTGCGGTTATAAGTGATCGTGCCATGCGGATAGTCTCACTTCCACTACAATTTGGTGACAACTTGCTTGCTATCTCATCAAGATTCAACGGGGCCAACACATCATCGATAACAGCTCTTGCCAAGAACAGAGCAAGCTCAGTCGAAGCATCCAAAATATCCAAGGCCGTGTCTTCTGCAGACTCCAGAAGCATGACAAACCCATTCACTATATCTTCGGTTGAAAAGATTTCAATGTGAAGAGCAGAGAGCAAAACCGACGCCATTTCTTTCTCCCTGTTCTTCCTATCTAGGACAAGAGTGATAAGCTTCTTCAAGAAAATAGGATTAAATTCAGGCAACCCTAGATCTTCAAGACTCCGGATGAGTTCCGGAATATCATCTGAGAGAAAATACTCATGAATTATAGTTACAACCTCCTCCTTGTACCGTCTCAATCTTTTGTCTTCACTTTGACCCTCTCCATCTTCACATGAGGACTTTGAGAATGATGCATCAAGCCATCCTTCAGATATAGCTTTGGGGACAATGGATTGAAACAAGGTTTTCGCAGATGGAATGTCAAGGGCAAGATCATCAAGACTCTCTGCTAACCGAGCAAACCCTTTCACCATTTGACTCGAACTTATCAACCCTTCCTCAGCTGCTTCCTTTAGGAGTTTCAGCATTAGCAGTTTTGCTGCTTGAATTTCCATGGCAAGAACCAAAGCCCTCTTAACAACCTCATGATGAAAGAACGAAACACCTAATTCCCTTATACATCTACAGGCCTCAAATGTGTCACCACTCTCCACATACTCCCTTAAAAGATCAGCAATCTTTTTCTTCATTTCCTCAACTGTGACATGAATGCTACCACCCCACCTCCTCTCTACAAGTTCAGCATGGTGGGGTGCCGAGAGATAGCTCTTCTCCGCAGTTTGAAGAACCTGATATCCCTTGGAAGATTCAGGAAGTGTCTTCTTTGCCCTTGTGAGGAATGCTGGAGGCAGAATCTCATCAACCACAGCACGAGCTACGAACAGAGCAAGGATATTGACTGCATCCAGTATGTCCACAGCAAGGTCATCCGCAGCATCGAGAAGCATAACAAAACCATCCCTAATCTGGTTTGGGCTGATGACATCAGCATATAATGAAGAAAGCAAAACCGAGGCCATTTCCTTCTCTTTATCATGTCTGTCCATGGCAATGGAGACAAGCCTCTTAAGAAAATAAGGATGAAATTCACTTGAGCCAAGATCTTTGAGGTCGGATGCTGCCAATTCCACATCACTAGTGCTAAAATATTCTTCTATTATTGAGACAACTGCTTTTTTGTACTCATCTAGAGGGTCAGAAATAGTTGAACCAACAAGTTGATATGGTTCCTGGCAAAGACAAGGGTAAATAAATTAAACATCATCAGAACTTATTAACAAATAACTATCAACGGCGGGTACAAGTGGCATTAACTCTATGAACAACTGTGGTTTACCAGATAAAGAAATGTAAAAAAGCAAGTATGAAAAATACAACAGACTAAAAGATACAAATACCTCTCCACTGTCATAGTTAGGATCATTTCGATCTATATGTGATTCCCTGTCAGTATCAAGCAGTTTCCCCCATGTTCCCTTTCCACCAGCACCATCTGTTTTAACATTATTAAGGAGGATAACAATTAATCAGTAAGAAAAAAAATATATAAAAACTCCTTGGTGACTCTCCCACATTTCAGCTAAGTTCTTTGACAAAAATGCAGACGCGAAGCAGCATAGCAGCATAGCACCATAAGTCAATCCGAGCTTACACCATTAAGCTTAAATGAATTACAGGGAGAGAAGAAACCCAAATCATGGGATAATAGAACACAAGATGAAACGCTTTTAAGTGCTAATGTACCTATAGGTATAAAATCAACAAACAAAATTTGAAACTTCCCCAAACTATTTTCATCTTACTGAGGCCCCAATTTGCTAACTACAATTCCAGCGTAAGTAAACCATATAATAGGAATCATTCTGAATTACTTGCTCAGCAAGCTAAGAAAGGTGCATACCAACCTCTACAAAAATTACAAATATCACACCGTCCAGCAGTAACTTCAATAAATCTTTCACGATCAAGTTACACATTTAAGGTGAAATTGATGATGAGTAGTCAATCTTATACGACTTTTTGGGACTCTGCCATTTTTCCCTTGAACCCTACTTTATTTAGTAAAAGTCAGCTTCACCAGTTACTGATTTGAATGCAACTTATCCCAACAATACAATATGATGAAAGAAAACCTAGGTATACATAAAAATAATTATAAAACCAAAATGAAATCAAATAGCCAAAGCAGTAAGAAGGCTCACCTTTCTTTACACGGACAAACTTCCCTGAGTGAGACCGACGAACATGCCTCATTCCAACACCACAAGTTGGTGCCTTACCACCAGCAGGATCCTTTAATTGGTGATCGGAAAGCAACGAAGTAGGGGATTTGGGTGATGATGACAATCTAGGAGATGGTAAAGGAGTCTCCGCATTTTGACTCGCTATTTTCAAGACTTCCCTTTGTTCATCAGTAAGAAATCCCTCACCCGATGCCATTTACTCTTCACCAACCTGCAAGTAAAATACTCTTAGTTTGCACTGTTTTCGTATGAACCATGTTTAATTGGAATAAACAATTAATTAAAGAAATCTCGAGTAGCAGTGAAAAAAAACTTCAAAAGCAACGGAGAGAAACCAATAAAATGCAACAATCTTGTCAACTAAGTATTACACTGTTTTTGACTGAACTATGTTCAACTTGAATAAACAGCTAATTAAAGAAATCTTGATTAGCAGTGAACAAAAAGAATCAAAAGCAAAATGCAATTAATCACATATGACTAAGTATTACACTGTTTTCTGTTGAACTAAGGTAAATTGGAATTAACAATGAACTGAAGAAATCTCGATTAGCAGTAAAAGAACTTCAAAAGCAACGGAGAGAAACCAGTAAAATGCAATACAATCTCGTCGACTAAGTATTACACTGTTTTTGGATGAACTATGTTCAATTTGAATAAACAACTAATTAAAGAAATCTTGATTAGCAGTGAAACAAAAAAAAACCAAAAGCAAAATGCAATAAAATCACATCGAGTAAGTATTACACTGTTATCTGATGAAATAAGTTCAATTGGAATAAACAACTAATCAAAGAAATCTTGGATTAGAAGTGAAAAACAATCAAAAGCAAATTAGAAAAAAAAAACAGTAAAATACAATACAATAACAACGACTAAGTATTACACTGTTATCTGATGGACTAAGTTCAATTGGAATAAACAACTAATCAAAGAAATCTTGGATTAGAAGTGAAAAACAATCAAAAGCAATTAGAAAAAGAAAAACAGTAAAATACAATACAATCACATCGACTAAGTATTACACTGTTATCTGATGAACTAAGTTCAATTCGAATAAACAATTAATTAAACAAATCTTGAGTAGCAGTTTAAAAAAAAATTAAAAGCAACTGAGAAAACAAAACAGTAGAATACAATAAAAACTCGTCAACTAAGTAAAGATAAATCGTCTTCTATTAAAAACCGTAACGGTTACACTGAACATTTTTTCCCACCATTTTTCCGAGCAACCAAACAAGTTAACGGCAAACAAAAACAACAAAAAGCAAAAACTAAAGAAGAAGATAAGAATGAGCAAAAAAAGACCTGATTCCAAAAAAAATGAAGTAAAAGAGACGTAATCCGATCCCTTCTGTTTGTGGCCCGGATCTGAAGCCGAAAACAGGAGTAAACCGGATCTAAGAACCGGAGCTGGGATTCCAGTTCACCAAAACAAAGGGCGATGTGAAGAAGAAGGGAAAATGGAGCCCTAGATCAAAGGAAAAGGGTCGTCGGATCCAAGTTTCGGGTCGGAAAATCTGTTAGAAACAGGAAATGGATGAGGGCAGAAAAGAAGGGATCGAAAAAGAAGGGATATAATAATATATATAGGGAGGCTACGGTTATAATTACACGTCATCAATGGCAATGGGATGTTATCGGTTTTTTGGAGTCCACGTGGCATCTTTACTACACGGCACGGACTAAAGCGATCTTCCCTCTGTGAGTGTCTCTAGGTTCGAGTTGGGTTAATTCATTGGGTCTTCTTTAATTTTCTGAATTATTTATTGTTGGGCTCGGCTCCATTTTTATTTCCATTTTTTATATTATTTTTATTTAGAATTTTTAAATTTATTTTAACAAAATAAGCTTTGTTTATGGGTAGGACATTAAAGTGCCTTTAAAATAGTAAATTATTAATTTAGTTTTATTTTTTAATTTTAAATTATAAGTTAATTTAATGGTAAAATTACTCTTTGATTCTTTAAAGATGATTTTTTTCAATTTCATCCCTTTGAAATTCTAAACTGACAACCATATTAAAAAAAAAGTACTTTAACCTTTTAAATTTTAAATTTTAATTTTGGCCCTCAAAGATAAACTTTTGGCTTCGTCTATGTCGTTTTATGGTTTTTGTATATTATTTGATAATATTTCAAAATATTTTTCATAAATATTTCTAAAAATAATATTTGTTAAGAAATTTTAAATTATTTTCACTAATTTAAATATAAAATATTTATTTTATATCATAAAAATTAAAATTAATTATAAATTAGAAAAAATAGAATTGATTCAATTTCAGGTAACTGCAATTTTTAAACTTGTATTACATAAACTGCGCAAATACATTGGTTTAGGTAGGTTTTCAATTTTTCGGTATTTCTTGCTCAGCCTTAGGGTTAATTATTAATTATTTTTAGGTCAAATTATAAGGTATATATATGAATATTAAAATATATTTCAGGTCTTTGTACACTTTATATATTTTAAATTTAGTCTTTATACTTTTATTTTTAGAAATTTAGTTCTTCTATTTTTGTAACAGCCTGATTTTAGTGGTGCCGAAAAAGATAGTTTCAGAACTTCATTTCCGTAAATCGAGTCCGAAAATATTAAATACGAATATTTACAAAGTTAGTATAAAATAATATTGATGTTTGGCCCATCAATTTGGCCTATTAATTACTTAATTAAGATATAATGATTAAATTGTAAAAAAGTAATTATTATAAGTTTTTAATTGACCAAAGGCTTAGAGACTTAAATTACAATTAGCCAAATGTTCAAAATGGTAAATAATCCATTTTTCATTAGGAGATAGTGTAACACCCCCAACTCGTATCCCTCGCCGGAACTGGGTTACGGAGTATTACCGGAATTTACAGATCAAACAGACAGAAATTTCAAACATTTCATATCATCAAAACAAGTCATCAAAGAATCATTTTAATCCAAATTATAAACATACCAAATCTAAATCGATTTGCCTAGTTCATGAGCACTTAAACATAGAATTAAATTCACATGCACCTATCTAGATTTAGTTCAATTTACCATGTCATAATATGGCTTCAAAAATAAACATATATTTATTGTAATGATTAGAATTTTACCGTTACCGGAAAAATATATTTTCGGTTCTCCATTTCTGAAAAATGGATTCGTAAATATTTATTAAAAATATTTATGAAGTTAATCGAGTGGTTAATTAGAGTTTAATGAAGTGAATTAGCTTAAATTAAGGATAATTGGGTAAAAGGATTAAATCGAATGAAGTGTGAAAGTTTAATTATAGAATAAAGAAAATTGAAAAGACTAAACAAGTAAATAAGCCAAAAGAGTGTCAAGTGTATGGCAAAAATAAAATACAAGTGTAATAAATATAATACACACATTTGTAATACATGTATGTATTTGCTTATTATTTAAGTAAATATTAATGTATTTTTATTATTAAATTGATATTATATGATAAATAAATAAAAATAAGACAAATGTGTGGTAATAATTGGGTATAAGTGTATTAATAAAATACATATACTTGTAATTATTGTATTGAAGTATTAATAGATATTTATTATTTATAAAAGGTATTTATTAATTAAATAATTATATTATAAGATTTTTATGTGAAAATAAATAAAAAGTTGATAGATGTATGGTATGTATAGTGACATGTGTAATATTAGTATATGTACATTTTAAAATACATGTATATTTACTTATTATATAAGTATATTATTAAGTTATTATTATTATTATTATTATTATTATATATGTATATATAAAACAAAACAAAGTAAAAAGAAAAGAAAAGAATAGAAAGAAACAGAGAAGAAACGAAACAGGGGAGAAAGAAGGAGAAAAAGAAAGGAAAGAAAGGAAAAAGGGGAAATAAGTTTAATAACTAATGTTGTCTCGGGAAATATCGGCTAAGCAAAGACAAGACAAAGACAACGAGAGTTAGCTTGGAAACTACAGTTTGTATTTCTATAAATTGAACTTAATAGTTAATTGTTATGTTAATATTTGAATTGCTTGAGAATGGAATGCTAAGGTAAGAATTATAATGTTTTATAATTTATTGAATTTGATTATTAATTGTTGTATCATGATTGATATGTGACAAGTAATTAAAGTATGAAATATTTGAATGTGTGATTATTGGAAAATGAATTAAAAGGTATGTTGTATTAAAATTGAATTACATGTGAATTGATAAAGAAATGTATTGAAATGAAGTGAAATTAAATTACGAATGAAATTGAAAATTTGAAAGTTCTTGAATACCCTATTAACAATTGTCGGGCTAGTCGGATATAATTGGCATGCCATAGGATTGGAAGTGTTCAGGATATTCGATTGTGTGTCGATGAGACACTATATGTGTCGACTCATCGTGGATCGTTCGCCCGGATTCGTTCAAGAGGTACTCTGACTTGATCATCCATTGTTATTATTTGATTTGTTCCGATGAGGTACTTTGTGTATCGCCATCATATCTTTATCTTTATCGTTTCCGCTTCAAACGATGAAACCTCATATATTATCCCCGGTGTGTGGGTTGGATCCGTGTATCCGTCCAGGTTCGAGTCATGTTAATAGGGGTAATGAAAAGTATTAAAGATTGTCTGCTACTAAATAATTGATTGTTACAGAATAAACGACTGATACTAAATAAATGAATATTACTGATTAACCGATTATTACTGTTGACTGACTGGTACTAAACGATAAAGATCAATTGGTTGTTACCAAAGAATATTGATTGTTATTGAAATGAGATAGTACAGAATATTGAATAAAAGGTGAATAATATTATTACTCAAATGAATTGTAAATAAAAGTACTGAAAAATTAATTGTTACTGAATAATTGACTATTACTGAATGTCTGAATGATACTGAACACAGGTTATTACTGAATAAATATGAAAAATCGACGGATAATGAACAAACATTGAAATTGTATACATTTCATCGAAAGTGATTAACAAGATCTTAGCATTATATTTCGAAAACAAATGATTGAACTATTAGGAGTAATAGATTGAATTCTCAAGGTTCATTGATATATGATTTATTATTGACTTAAGTATCGATTATAGAAATACCACCGAGTTCATACTCGATTATACGCTTTGTTTCCGTCATGCAGTTAGGTTAAAGACAGATTGTTGAATCACCATCATAAGCCGATCCCGAACTTAAAAAGGTAAAGCATGTTAATTATCGGTAATGACATGTACTTAGGATGTCTTCAGTGTGTTATATTGGATTGTGATTGTAATAGTGAAATAAGTAAATTGATAATTGATAATAATACATGATAAGTGTTTAAATTTAAGTATTAGATAATATATAAAATACGTTTGGATTGGTTTAATATTGGTATTTGTATTGGTTGTGGATTGAAATTTACAGGATTGGTAAATTTTTAAAATACAAGGTTCATTTTGAGTTCACATAGTTTATCACACAGGCGTGTGCCTTGGTTGCCACGGCCGTGTCATAAAGTCAGTTTAGTACACGGGCAGGCCACACAGACGTGTGTCATGGCCGTGTTTAAAAGTCAGTGTTGTACACGGGTTGAAGACAAGGGCGTGTCCCATGCTGCACGGGCATGTTAAATTAGCCACACTGGCGTGTGGTACTGTTCAAAAGAAGAAAATTTAAAATTTCACGAAAAATTTACTAAGCTTTAGGATCGAATCCTGATTTGTTTTAATTACACTTGTAAAGTACTGTGGACCCATTAAAGTTATATTTAGATGGATAATATTGCATTTATATTTGTTTATGTGCAAATATACTGTAATGACTGGTAATACTCTGTAATCCTGTTCCGGTAACGGGACGGGGTTAAAGGTGTTACATTTATATGTATAAAACCAACCAAAATTAAACTTATAACCTCATTTACAATCAAACCACAAAAATAATTATTATTTAGACACTCTAGGTTCATGCTAACACAAATGATAAACATCACCACATTTGAATTTGGGATCGTTGTTGGATGCTGAATCGGAGATCAAATTTAAGTACCTAACTTGCGCACGAAAAACAAAACCGTACACTGAGTAAAACTCAGTGGTATTTCTATAATCCAAACACTTAAAGACAAAATAATATAATAAGCACAATTAAGTATTAAGCACATGAATATTTAAAATTCACATTTATTTATACAATAGCATTAACCATTCAATATTCAATTCATAATTATATCATTCATACCATACTCAATTCTCATTATTTTCCATAAAATAACTTCTCACAATATGATACACATTTCACTTAAATAACAATAATCCTCATTCCATGTCCAATTCATGAATACACAATTCATGTGTCTCAATCTATATTTCAATTCACAGTCCCATTTTCATTTCACATATAATATCATCCAACATCGATCATAGTGTCATTTCATTTAATTACCCCTATTAACATGACTCAGACTCAGACGAATACACAGATCCAACCAAAACACACCAGTTTGGCATCCAGTGCCTCATCGGATAATTCAAAGTAATAATTTGACACCTAGTGTCTCATCTGCTAAACCGAAGTAAATTGACACCCAGTGCCTCATCGAATTAATCTGAAATAATAATTTGACACCCAATGTCTCATCGATTTAAGTTCGAAGAAATCCTTAAACTCTTCTAATCCTATGGCATGTCATCTATACTCGACTCAACCCGATACAATTAATAGGGTTTAATTTCACTTTCCAAATACAACCAAAATTCAATTATTATATTTGCACACATAGATATATTCATTTCAATTCAATAACCAATATATATATATCACTTCAATCCATTCAATCAACTTTAATTCAATTCAATTTAATGTCAAAATACCAAATACTCACCTCAACCACTTACCATAAGCATTAAATCAAAATATAATAATTAATAACTAGATTCAGATTATAGAAATACAAACCACAATTCCGAGCTATTCCTCGTTTTATCTTTCCCCTTTTTAGTCGAGGATTCCGGTACAACGTTAGCTACGGAATTAAAACAATTAAAATTCATCAATACAATACAATTCAATTTCATATTGCATATTTCAATTTTTCCTCAACATTTTTCTAAATTCCAATTTAGTCCCTAAATCGAGACTAATTTTATTTCTTCACAATCAATTCTATATCTTCATTCAATTTCCACTTTAAACTAGATTTAACTTTCTAATTTCACTAAATCCTTAAATTTCAATTTTTTCACAATTTAATCCCTATTACTCAAAATTTACAATTTATTCTACAATTTAATCCATTTTCATTTTTAACTTAAAAATCTACCAATTTAGTCCCTAATACTCTAATTGTTCAACATAGACAACATTTAAAAACTCAATCATTTCTAAAATTTTGACATAGGTCGGGTAGTATTTAATACCGGGATTTCAAAAACATAAAAACTACAAAAAAAAGACTAAATTGACTAACCAATTAAACTTTGAACAATTAAAACCCTAAATTTCTCCTTTCTCCTTCTTTCTTTTTTTTTTTCTTTCTGTTTCGTTTCACTTTGTTTCTTTTTCTATTTCTTTTATTTTGTTTTATTGTACATTAATTTATTATTATATAATATAATATATATACTTAATACTTAAAGGTTTTTATTTTATAATATATATAATAAATTCACAAATATCTTACTTAGCCTCAATTAATGTCAATGGCACACAATTGCTTCTTTAGTCCCTTTAATTTTTTTAATCTATAATTCAACTTTCACTTTATATGCAATTTAGTCATTATACCTAATTACTTTTAATTCAAGTAAATTCACTTAACCAAATCTTAATTAACTACACAACTAGCTTTGTAAATATTTATTAAAAATATTTACGAGTTCGATTTATGGGAACAGAGTCCCGAGAATGCATTTTTTAAATTTGGTCCTTTTTAATTAATTAACTATCGAAACATTAAAATTTATTAACGAAACTTTAAAACCACCTTAATGACACTCCGTATATATTTATAAAAATATTTACGGCTCAGTTTATAAAAACAAGGTCCCGATGCCTCATTTTCTAAAATCACTTGACCTTAATAAATCACTTATATAACATAAATTATCAAATCAAAAATATTTTTTAAAAATCACATTTGACTCGTAAATATTAAATAAAAATATTTACGAACTTACTCGTCGGATTTGATGGCCCCAAAACCACTGTTTCCTACATCACTAAAAAATGAGTTGTTATAGATAGTACTTGATGATGGTGTTCTCCACTGTTGGAAATTTAAAAGCTTATTATGTTAATTAAGTTTGATTAATTTAATTAATTTAGGTTAATTAATGACTAGTAAAAGTATAAAAGACCTATGATAGTGGGATATTCCATCTTCTTCCTCTCTTTTTTAACCGGCCAAACATAAAAACCTAAAGAAAAACCATTTTTGAAGCTCAAACATTCGACCATCTAATAGGTAAGAAAATTAAAGTCTTTTTCTTTAAATTTTTATGTTTTTGAAGCCATGGGTGCTTGATTTAGCTAGCCCATGTACCAATTTGTAAATCTATTAAAGTTTTTTAAAGTTGTCGTTATTGATTTCTTGAATAATTAGGCTTGAAATTGATAGATTTTAAGTTTAGATTATAAAAAAGGATTAGATTGTAAAGTTTAATTGTTAGTTTTGTACATAGGGACCAAAGTGAATAAAATTTAAAATTATTATGAAATTTTGGTATAAATAGAAAGTAAAGGGTCCCTAATGAATGTATGTGAAGTCAAATTTTAAACCAATGCTAAAAGTTGAAAGTTATGGCTATTTCGAATTCAGGGACTAAAATGAAAAAAATGTAAAACTTTAAGGGTATAAAAATAAAATTATATAGGTTCATTCATGGCATATCATAATATGAAAATTTTTAGAATTGATGGTTTGTATAAAATAATTATTTAGAGTAAGAACCAGATCAAAGCGAAGTTAATTGAGGAAAAGCTAAAATTAATGATTAGTCCCTAAAGAATTAACTTGTTTGGTTTTTTTATCAGGTAAGTTCATATGATATCTATTTACTTAGGTTTTTATTTATGTTTGATTATGGATTAATTAATTGTGAATTGATATGAAAGGCTAGAATTAGACTAAATTGAACACGCTTATATGTGTAAAGATGCTCGTGTGAACTTAGTAAAAGTTGGGATACGATTGACATGCCAATGGGATCTTGTTCACACTTGTACGGGATTTATTACAAATGTTATCGAGGCCCAGCATTCGTTGCGGATTTTCAAGTATATGTGGCACAGATTTAACTCAAACGAGTAACTTGATGTGTCGCTATAAAGGTTTAGCTTGGACGGGTAACCTGATATGTATATATATTCAACTCAGATGAACAATTGGTGTATTGTAGATACCTGTGTATCCAAGTTTGTTTACTAGGGTTCATCGGGCAATACAATTTATATGAAAATGAGAAATTGAATGGGATGGAATGAACTTGATATCAAATGGAAAAATATTGAATGAGTTGAGTATGAAAAATTGATTGGAGTAATGCCTTTGACATGTATGTGATTGTATTATCTATTGATTGAATGTGTTTTTGAGATTAGTTACCTAAAGTGACACGAATTGACATGTTAAGTAACTGTGGTATCAAATGGTTTTGATTATAAGTCAATGCTTACAATGTTGGTGTTTTTGATTGCCATGTCTAGCCAATTCTTATGTCAAGCTAAAGTAACTTACAAATGCTAGGTAAAAATAAGGTAATCTTTGTATAATACGTGTGAACTTACTAAGCATCCTATATGCTTACCTTATTTGTTTTCCCTTTCTTTGCAGAACTCGTCAAGTCGGATTGTCTTAAAGTTCACACTATCACCGAATCGATAGTTATGCGATCATTTTGAGTATAGGGTTGTGGTATGTATATAAGTGTCTTGGTGTATTGATTTTGAATGTTGGTCTTAGCATGTGATTTATTTAATGCATGATTTGACAATTTGTTGATGCTTTTAGAATGGAGAAACATGAACCTAATTAAACTTGGTATGTTGGAGTTGGTAGATTGAGATAAGTAAAATAGCTAAGTTGATGCCAGGTTGAAATGGTATGTTTGATGTTCATGCTTAAGGCCTATAAGCCTTTGATATGTATAATGTACACGTGTATGTAATTAAAATGAAATGGAATGTTTTAATATGGTATTGTATAAGTAAAGACTGGTATTTAAATGACTTAGCTGGTATGTTTTAATGACATTGAATTGTTTAAATCTAATTGATGAATAAGTATTGAATGTCTTGATAATAGGTTGGATTTGAATGTTTGAACTTGTTTGGTATGTGTTGGTATGTTTTGAATCAAGTAGTAGTGAATAATAGATGAACATATTGAAAGGTTTTGTTGGAAACTTTGGTTTAGGTATCAAATTGTACATTTTTTTCCAAAAACAAGAGCCATGTTTTGATGACCAACCTCTCTCATTGCAACGTCGGCTGACAATAAGTGATGACGTGACATCAAATGACATGAAATTGTGATATGGCTTATTGTGTTGGCAATGTCACGATGTGGAAGTGATGAAGTCGCAACGCCGATCTTAAATTTTGAAAACTTTGCAATTTGGTCTTATTTCATATTCAGATTTACAAAAGAGCTTTCGTAAGCTTGTATAAGACCTGAAAATGGTATTTAACATAAATTGAATATGATTGATGTTTAATCGCATGTGTGAATGATTAATTATTGTGTATTTGAATGTAGTTGCTTCGACAACAATTGATGCTTAATTGCATGTGTGAATGATTAATTGTTGTGTATTTGAATGTAGTTTCTTATAGTTCGGACTCGACAATTGGGTCGGGCGAGGGATGTTATAATTTTTTTGAATTTAATAATTCAAATTCAGTTGTTAATGCCTTAAATTTTTCTGGTAAATTTGTTTATGTGACATTTTGAATTAAAAAAATATTTACTTAGTAGTCATGTAACAAAATAAAAATGGCATTACAATGGAATTAAATTTAACAAATAATCGTAATAGTGTCAATAACTCTTAAAAGTTACATCATCATTTTAATCAAAATAAAATATTTGAACTAATCAATGATAAATAAATAAATAAATTACAAACAAACAAACAAATGTACCAATTTATGTTAAAAGTTTGAAGTATAAAGATTGAATCTTAAATTTGATCGTAGCACAATGATCAAAATTGAAATTTCACCATTATTATATAATAAAAAATTTAACTGGAGCATAGGAACTAAATTGAAATTTCACCATTTTCCACAAAAGAAGACTGGTTGATACAATATATCTTTGGTGTCACAAATTAATTGGGTACTAACTTAGTCATGTTAATTGGGTGTATTTGATAAAACATTGACAATTTCCATTTTTTGAAAATGAAAATTTTCAACATTTAATTTATATATATGTTTAATAACCATAATAAATTTTAGTTAATTCAATTTTTTAGCAAAAAAAAAGAATAAAATAAGTATGTAGATAGCTACTTATCACTTAATGTTGAAAAATTAGTTGATTTTAATTTTTAAAAATAAAATAGAAATAATTTTTTGTTAAAAATGAAATGTTCAAATTATTATATTTAATTTTATCAAAATAATATAAAATAATATATTAATAATATTAATTTATGAAATAAATAATTTTAAAAATTATAATTTATTATTCACAAACAATATAATTATATTCAACATTTAATTTTTATTAACATAACAAACAGTTTTATAATGTAAATTCTTTATACTAAAGAACTTATTTTTTAATTTATCAAACAATACCTAATATAACTTAAGTGTTACAAGTTGACCAAAGATTAACTGAGTTAAAAAAGAAAAACTAATATAAAAAAAGAGTATAGATAAAGTTGTACTTCAATTTGATTCTTAAAAATTTAGCTAATATAGATGAAATGGATAAAGAGCTTGAAGAGGTCTAATAAGACCTAAAAATTAATAGGTGATTGTGAAATATGTGGCAACTTATTTTTCTTTATTATCAATTTGTTTAATCTATATTATAGAATGTTATTAGAAATCATGTGAGTATCAATGAATTTAAAGAAAAATTCAGAGTGTTGATTGGTTTTTAGTAAACTTGATGAAGACATGCATCCCCATGTTAAACTCACATCCTTTGTATTATGTTTTTGGTTCATACTTATTTTATTGTTAAGTTGTAAAGATTATATCTAGAAGTGAAATCAAGTTGAGTTGAGTTGAATTCAAGTGAGTCGAGTTGAATTCAAATATTTTCAAGCTCGAGCTTGAATTCAACTCAAAATTCAGAGTTTGACACTCGACTCAAACTTGACCGAACATCTATTTTTAAGCTCAAGTTCTGCTTGAGCTATAGTCAAACTACTTGAGCTCGATTAAACTTGTTTACCAATTTTTGTATTGGATAATTAAACTTAGGTTTAATAATATATATTAAAGGTAAAAACATTAAACATGATTTTATAATATAAAAATAAGAAAAGTTCAATAAGGCTTACGAGCCATTCAAATTGAATATTACTAAACTCGACAACTAGCTCGAGCTTGGCTCAATAATTATCGAATTTAATTTAATTTTTTTTTAATTAAACTCGAGTAACTTACAAGTATTAGTGTCCCATTTACAATCCAAAGTACAACAAAATTCTATAATGATTTAATATGTATATCGAGAATAGAGTTATTGGCATAGTTTGTTTAGTATTAGAAATTAACATGTCTTTGTGAGCTACAAAGGGGTCAGAGACCTTAAATTATGTTTAAGTGAGTAGCAAGTCATTAGAATGGTTTTCTTGTATAACAAGCTACCTTTAGAAGGGCAACTTGGGTTGTACAGCATCCTGTATCGGTACCCAAAACAAGGGTACCTACACTTACTAAATTAGCAGCCAAATAGAGATTCTAGACAGGTTGGGAATTGATACCTAGTACCCAAATACCAATAACTTTAGTCAAAGGATCAAGACCTGAACTGTGGACGTCGATACCTCACAAGTCAGTAACCAAATAAGAGAAAAATAAGAGAACATGGTACCAGCACCCAAGCTTAGGGTATCAATACTTTCAAGCCGAGGGTATTAATACCTCATACATGTTTTGAAAAAAAAATAATGTGTTTAAAATGGTCAAACTCAAATTTACAAGTACAGTTTTAGCTCACTTGATTTAACAGTAACCGGAATAGTTCTGATTGTAATAATTGACAATAAAATCAAAAGAATTATCGAGTAGCATTGTTTAACTGAGATTATAGGCAGATCAAGTTAAAGGTGTTACAAATATTGTGTCAGATGTTGAATTCCTCAAGATAAACAACCGATAATGATTCCAAATCTATGATTTGTAGATAAAAGCTAAGACAATGTCTGTTACAAGTTAGTGCAACTTACTCTCAGTCAAGTCCTTTATTCTAGGAGTCAAAAGTTAGTTCCTTGATTTGTACAAATAAAGAGTACCTAAGTTACGCTCCATTTAGTTGAGATATTTTAGGAGACTTTTTAGTTTAAATAGACCATTATTCTTGGTTAATTTATTGCATTGTTCTTTTTGTTTCCTTGTACTCTCTTAATTGATTGAGCAATAAAATTCATTATTCTCTCCATTTTTTAGGGTCTATATTTCTGTCATTTGATATCCGAGCCAAGTTGGTCACCAAGTGTTTTTTTTTTATTACTCAGCTAAGATGAATGGTGGGAGTACTTCTTCGGGTATTACTGTAGAAAAGCTTGTTGGTAACAATTATAATTACTGAAGGTTGTGTATGGAGGCTTTTCTACAGGGGCAAGATTTGTGGGATTTGTTTGAAGGTGATGACACAACAATCCCAACAGATACTCCACAAAATACTGATTTACGACGGAAGTGGAAGATCAAGTGCGGCAAAGCTTTATTTGCTTTGCGGACATCGATCAACAAGAAATACATAGATCATGTTTGTGATTTGAAGTCACCGAAACAAGTGTGGAAGACTCTTAAACAGCTGTTTACTAAGAAAAATACAGCGAGATTGCAATTTCTTGAGAATGAATTAGCCTTGGTAACTCAAGGTAATCTTTCTATTGAAGAATATTTTTTGAAAGTTAAAAATTTGTGTTCTGAAATTTCAGAACTAGACGTAGAGGAGCCAGTGAGTGATGCACGATTGCGTCGCTATCTTATTCTTGGAGTGCAAAAAGACCTTATGCCGTTTGTCTCTTCAATATAAAGGTGGGCAAATCAACCTTCAATTTTTGAGTTAGAGAATTTGCTCTCTAATCAAGAAGCTTTGATAAAGCAAATGACAAACGTTAAGCTCTCTTCCAAGTCAGAGGATGTGTTATTCGTCAAGGATCAAATGAGGAAAATTTTATACTCGAAGTCTTCCTCAGGTGACAGAAACCAGTCCAGAAGCGAGAAGCAGCCCAAAAGACCTTTCAAATCTTGCTACAGATGTGGAAAACTTGGACATATCAAACGAGATTGTCGAGTGAAAGTGGCGTGTGATCGATGTGGGAAACCAGGTTATATTAAGGCTAATTGTCGAGTCAAAATGCAAGAGGAAGCAGCAAATGTTGTACTTGACAACAATGAGTTTCAACAATCAAATTGGAAGCAATGTTTAACTATTGAAGTATTTGATTAGCCAACAAATGTGACTTCTCTTGTGCACCAATATGATGCATCAGTTGATGCTCATGCTTTTATCAACTATGACGAAGAGTGGATTGTTGATTCCGGTTGCTCTCTTCATGCTACCGGAATGATACTCTTTTATTGGATGTTCGTCCACATCACATGAAAAAGGTTATAGTAACCGCTGATAATACACTACATCCTGGGACGAAAGGAGGTGATTTGAATGATGGAGGTGTTTTTCTCAATGATGTTTATCATGTTCCTGCACTGCAGCAAAATTGACTTTTAGCGGCGTTTTTTAAGGTCTTTAGTGGCGCTTTTACAAGCGCCACAAAAAACGCCGCTATAAATGGCGCCACTAAAGTTTGCGGCGTTTATTTGAAAAAACGCCGCTAAGATCACGACATTTAGCGGCGCTTTCCCACAAACGCCGCTAAAGATCACAACCTTTAGCGGCGCTTTTTCCACAAACACCGCTAAAGATCACGACCTTTAGCGACGCTTTTCTCAAAAACGCCGCTAAAAATCATGAAATTCAAAAAGAATATATTACAAAATATTATAAAAGTCATGAAAAATATAAAAATTTAAAATTCATTATCAAATTAAATTTTCTATTAAAATTTTAACTTCAAAACTAAATACAAAAATTAATGAATTTAAATTTAGAATTTAAAATAATAAATTAATAACACAATTAAAATCCAAAAGTATATGCAAAATAAAAATAATTAATAATAAATTTTCTTCTTTCAACTCAAATAAAAATAAAATGTTGAAACAAAACAATTAAATAAAAAATTAGAATAATTAGTTGACACGAGATAATTATTAAGTATATGCAAATATGCAAGTAGACGATTACAAAATAGGGTGTAGCTTTTGATCAACTAATTAGTTGATCCTACTGCAGGTTCTATCTATAATCTGCTTAACAAACATACAAACATAAGACACTCTAATACTTTTTTGCACATAAAATATCTAAAAATCACACCTGAATTCGGATTCATAGCACATAAGGTGTCAACTACATGTTATCATCCTTATTCGCTGCTGCAATGCCTCCCACAAGCATTCGTAGAGGTAGGAGCTAGTCATTATGTGCCTCCTACAAATTGTTCTTGGACCGCAAAGTGTAGTTGGTTTTTCCTGTTCCATTTGCCACCAGTCAAAACATAAAAGAGCTATTGCCACACAAAAGTAATCATCAAAACGATATCCAGAAAAACAATATACAGTTAAATTATGAGAATGCAAAAATACAAAACGATACCGCTGTGAGTATATCCATGTAAGCTTTCTGTGTTTTGTTTTTGTTTCATAGAACCCTTTGAAAACTTCTACACACTTGACCTGAAACAATGATGTTAAATATAAATAAAGTTCTAAACATACACTTGACTTGAAATGCTTAAATACTACTTTGCACCCATTTTGTTAGTTTAAGAAAAATATTCCACCCCCTCAATAAATTGCTATCCAAGAAGAACCTTCATGACTTAGTTTAGCAAAGAAAAAAAAAACCAATAAACGTATCCACCATAGTTACTCAGGACAAAATGTTATAAGTTACTCCATTTTAAAATCTGCAAGAATGAAAACTAATTTAAAATGATATACGGTGCTATTATTTGAGGAGACAAATTCTGACTATTAATCAGGACAAAATGTTTTTCAAATTAAAAAATATATATATTACAACTATAAATTGCAGTACAAATAATACATAATTAACCATCCAAATTTAATTTGGAATCAATTTAGATTAGAAATTAAAAAAAAGTAACCAAACTCGAAAAATGGCTCAAAACTCATTCGAATTTTGAAACTTGCATTAATTAAAAAATAGCAAATGATGTAATTTGCCAACTTTTGAAGATAAATATCATAAAAATTCAAAGTGTGAATGTAAGAAGATTCTTTGAGAGCAACCTTAATGGTTTAGATAACACCAAGACATTAATAGTTATTGTAATAAAAAACTTAAAAACAATAATCCACTTGATGATGTAAATTAATTAATTATTATGAATCTTCTTTTTAAGTATATAACCATTGAACTGTGGTGCTAACATGCTGACAACATTTATTTATTTATTCCAAACACTTCTTTGTTTCTTCCAAACACAATGAAATGCATAGAAAGTGAAATCATGAGCATGGTTTTAAAATAGATAAGAGTATTTTTAGAGAACACTCCATGGAGAAAAAAAAAAAGAGTGCATAGCCTTATCAAAGAGATAAGCCTTTCCATGCCCGTAGTGGAAAGACTGAAACACAAGTTAAGGATGGGGTTAGTACGACTCTATGATGCTGAACAACACAAGATATAATTCAGACAACAATGAGAAGCATGGCCATGATGAAGAGAAAGATCAGACAGAAAATGCGCTTGGTAACACAAGTGGCTTTGCTCCTAGACTATGCAAGAAGCCCTCTATGAACATTGGAACCAGTCACTGCATCTACAATAACATTGATGATAATAGTCCCGAAAAAAATAGGGGTAGGTGGTTTTTCAATATATGATACTGATGTAAAACTAAACATGATAGGCTGACATAACCTACTTATTTTACTCTTCCTTATGTCTCAACTCTTAAATTCCAACTTCACAAATATCAAACAATATCTTAGGCTTAGACAAAAAATAACCTCCAATTGAACCAGCCATTGTCTATTAAAGAACTGATACATAATCAAAAGAAACAGGAAGCTATGACTTATATTTTTCTCACCTTGGACTGTAACTCCTAGCAACAAATCTACCTACGCCAGGTGTTATGCGTACTAATCTGCCAAATGTAAGAAAGATATAAAGAATCCTAGACCGCTACCAAGTTTCAATGTTACACAAAGGAGATAAGCTAAAGGATGGATATAAAGAATCCAAATTTCTTTATTTGATGCTTATGTTCATTCAACCATTTCTCAGTTATGCAGGACCTCAACCTCTAGAATATGACTAATTTAGTTCACTTACTCTTAATCCTACTACTATTTCAGAAATAGCAAGCCCAAAGCATACTGAAATCAACATAAAAGCTGGAAGCTTGTCTTCTACATCAAAATTTTCACCTTTTCTACAAAGCACACCGCACCTATGAGCAGTTATACGAGTAAACTAAAGGTGCATAATTTTTAACATAATCATTAAGTTAATGAGATACGTTATGAGACAAAAAAGTAAAAACAATTTACAAAAAACATTCTTCTAAGAAAGGAAAGATCAACTTCGACTAGTAAGATCTACAATAAAATACATTTCCAATGAAAATCACTTCATATATAAATAATAGTATAAAATTTTGATTCATGAGGCCAATAAAAGAATACTTTAATGCTATGTTTCTTTTAGCTTAAACATTAATGAGAAAAGGCTACAACTATATACAAAAATAAAATGAAAACTTCAGTAACTCAACATGAACCTATCAACCTTAGATCTAAACATAAATCCCATAGATATAATCGATTAAAAAGCAAGAATTAAAAGAGCAAAAAATAAAGATTAACTTACCGCCTTGCGAAGCTTCTTAATTAGAGCCATGGGCTTTCTCTTCAAACCCCTCTGGAACCTACAATCACATAACAAAAAAGAAACAATAAAAAAATAAAACCCATTTCATATTTTTTTATTTAAAAATGAGTGGGAAAATGTTAGCAAAAAATGAATATTGTGTTATTACCTTCTGCGAGCTCGAGCAGGGAAGAGCTTGACAAGCTCATCAGTGGACATATCAAGGAGAGCATCCAAATCGACACCTCGGAAGCTAAACTTCTTGAATGTTCTCTTCTTGGGCACACCGGCCGCCGCAACCTCCGTCTCTACATCCGCCTATAAAAAGTTACCGGTAAATACATTACACAGTAGGCCAAAAAAAATAAAAAGAGAAAAGAAATAATACTAAGAAAGAAAAAGAAGAAGAAAAGGAGTAGCTATGGTGGGTGAATTTAGTGCAGTGAAATGAAAAGGAAAAAGGAAATTTGGGGGCAAATTTTGAGAGTAGAAAGGAAAAAGAAATTTGGGGGATTTGGTTAACGAGCGGGTAACCAAAAAATAACTTTTGGGAGTCAGTGGTGTTTTGCGTTTTTTTATAAAAAATAATGGCCTTTTGCGGCGTTTTCTAAAAAAACGCCGGTAATTCATGAATTTTATTATTTTTTAATTTAACTTTTTTCATTTTTAACATATATTTTTTATTTTTTCTTTCAAAATTTTTATGTTGAGATTATCATTTTTTGAATTTTTTCATTTTGAATATTAAGTTTTTAACTGAAATATGGACTAAAATTTTAAATTTTAAATATTAAAATTTTAAGTTTTTATTTTGATTTAATCATAGACATTTTAAAAATAAATACATCAATATATTTTATATTGAATAAATATAAATATTTATGTATGCAATATAAATATAAAGTAGTGTTATATCAATAATTGTGTTAATAATTTACAAGAACTAGATCAAATTAAAATTCATATATACAATTACATCCCGATCCCTATATTTATCCCTAAACACTAAAAATTAAACCCTAAACTATACACCTAAACTATAAACCCTAAACTATAATGATAATTAATTCAATATTTTAAAATTAATATTAACATTATTAATATAATTCTTGATATAGCATCATTTTATATTTATATATTGCAAACACAAATAACTATATCGCCTTTTTAACATATTTTATTTGAGACATTCTATTTAATCTAAATATATTTAAACAAAAAAAAACAGATAAAAATACACTCTATTATTTATACAAAGTTACATAACTTTAATAAAACAATTTCTCTATTGGAACACTCTAGTTATAATGTCCACTCAGAAGATATTTCTATGTTATATAAACTTGGAAATTATACCTAGTTCAACAAATGCTGATTAATATTTAAGCTTGCCACAATCAAAATCACCCTTTCTTAATAGCATCCTAGGTAAGAATCTGGAAAGGAAATTATCTCTTAAGAAGTTAATAATTGTCCCATTGTAAACTTCAACCCTAACCTTAATTTAAACCCTAAATCATAATCCCTAAACCCATAATTCATCATAAACCTTCAAATACTAGCTAACTCCTAAACCTTAAACCCTAAACTGTATATCTTAAACCATAGTTAACTCATAAACCTGTTTAAACCCCAAACCATATATCTTAAACCATAAACCTTAAACTATAATGATAATTAATTCAATATTTTAAATTCAATACTATATCTTTTACGATTATATAAGAAAATATTTAATATATTGTATAACCATAAATTTTAATAATTATTGTTTTAGGGGTTATAGATTAGTGTTTATGATTTTTTTGGGTTTAGGGGTTATATAACTTTTAGCGGCGTTTTACTAAAAGCGCCGCTAATGCTCTGGTTTTTTAGTGGCGTTTTACCAAAAACGCCGCTAATGCTCTGGTCTTTAGCGGCGTTTTACCAAAAGCGCCGCCCTGGTCTTTAGCGGCGTTTTACCTAAAGCGCCGCTGATGCCCTGGTCTTTAGCAGCGTTTTACCAAAAGCGCCGCTAATGCTCAGTTTTTAGCTGCGTTTTTTACTAAAACGCCGCTGTTGCTCTATTTTTAGCGGCGTTTCTATTGCTTTGTATTTTAAAATTTTTGCGGCGTTTTATCAAAAAACGCCGCTAAAGCCCTATTTTCCTGTAGTGCTGGCTTAAAGAAAAACCTTGCTTCTGTCTCGTAAATAACAGATTCAGGAAGGTATGTTCTTTTTGGCCCCAATGATGTTAAAAATCTTTCAAATATAAAACATATTGCCACTGATGTTTTATTTTGTCGAAGAAGGAAATAATCTTCATATGTTCTATCTGCGAGTGATGAATATGTTAAAAAGGCTAGTCATAATACAAGCTCAACGCTTTGGCATTCTCGTTTGGGTTTCGTGGGTTTTCAATTGCTGCAGAAGATATAAAAAAAAATCAACTTCTTGATGGTGTTCCTGTGTTTAAAGACATTTATTATGATGAGATTTGTCCAGGATGTCAATAGGGAAAATCTCACCGCCTTCCTTTCTCCAGTTCAAAGAGTAAAGCATCAACAGCGTTACAATTGGTTCACTTCGATCTTTTGGGACCAATGAGAACACCAAGTTACACTGGTCTTCATTATGTTATGGTGATCGTAGATGATTTCTCTCGTTTCAGTTGGGTATATTTTCTGAAACACAAGAGTGAGGTTTTTTCTAAATTTGTTCAGTTCAAGCATGAAGTAAAAAAAAAGTTTGGGCCGAAAATCAAGGGCTTACGCACGGATAATGGGGGGGGAATTTCTGTCAGATGAATTTATGGATTACTGTAGAGAGCATGCAATTCAACGTCAAATGACTTGTCTGGACACTCCACAACAAAATGGGGTTGTTGAGCGCAAGTTAGCTCATCTTACAGCAATTTGCTTATGTTGGTTACATGCAAAGAACCTTCCGAAAGAACTATGGGCAGCAGCCTTTCAACAGCTTATCATGTTATAAATCGATTACCTCCATGGCCAGGGACAGAACCATCACCTTTTGAGCGTTTGTACCATCGTAAACCCAATGTGAGTTACTTTCGTATTTTTGGGTCTATTTATTATGTTCATGTATTAAAACACAATCGAACTAAGCTTGACCCAAAGGCCAAGAAATGCATTTTTGTTGGCTATGATGCCTATAGGAAAGGCTGGAGATGTATGGATCCGGGGACAAAGAAGGTCATCATTTCTCGCGATGTGGTGTTCGACGAAGTCTCTTGTCATAAAGATGATCCTAATGGCAACGAAAGCACAACTAGTCTTCCATTTTTCCTTAATGATGTTTCATCAATTGAGAAATGCACTCAATTTGAAGAAAATGTTGAAGCCACCACAAGTATTGAGGATGCCACACGAAAAAATCCACCAAGTCAGAAAAGGCCTCCATCACATTTGTCTGATTATTTGGTTGAGATGAATCATTTTTCTGTTATGTCTTGTTTTTTTTATGAAAGATTCATGTGGAAATGAGCCCAAATTGTACAACGAGGCTAAATGAGTTCCAGAATGGAAAGATGCGTGGTAGAAGAGATTTCAGCACTTAACAAAAATGACACGTGGGAGCTTGTACCAAAGCCTATTGATACTGACTTAATTACTTGTAAGTGGGTTTACAACTTGAAGAAAAAGACTGATGGTACCATTGATAGATTTAAAGCCCGTCTTGTTGCCCGTGGATTTTCTCAATAGTACGGTCGAGATTATGATGAGACTTTTAGTCCTGTTATAAGAATGACAACTGTATGAGCAATTATCTCTCTAGCTGCTAGCAAAGGTTGGAATTTGTGGCAACTAGATGTGAAAAACGCTTTCCTTTACGGTGAGCTGGATCGCAATATTTTTATGGAACAACCGCAGGGATTTGTATTTAAGGAATATCCTAATCATGTGTGCAGACTTAAGAAAACGCTATATGGTCTCAAGCAAACTCCTCATGCTTGGTTAGGTAAGATTGCTCAATATCTTGATTTTTTTGGTTTTAAATATTCAAGTACTGATCCAAGCTTATTCGTTAAGAAAACAACCACTAAATGCACTTTACTTTTACTTTATGTGGATGATATGATTATTACGGGTGATGATAGTGCTGAAATTAGCAGTCTTCAATATGCTTTGATGGTTCATTTTGAAATGAAAAGTTTGGGTAAAGCTAGTTGTTTCCTTTATTTAGAAATTGAAAAATGTGATGGTTATTTTATCTCTAAAAAAAGGGTATGCAACAAGCTTGTTACAAAGGTTTCGCATGGAAGGTTCAAAAGCAAAGTCAACTCCTATGGAATCTAATCTCAAGTTAGCTAAAAATGAAGGAAAACCTTTAGAAGATGCAACGCTTTTTCGTCAACTTGTCGGTAGTTTATTTTATTTAACTATCACAATGCCTGATATCGCACTTTCTGTTGGAGTTATTTCTCAATTTATGGACCAACCATGTGAGGGTCCTTTAATTGCAGCAAAGAGGATTCTTCGTTACATCAAGGGCACTCTAAGTTCTGGTTTAATGTACGAGCAATCTAAGATTTTTTCTTTAAGTGGCTTTCTAGATGCAAATTAGGCTAATGATGTGAATGACAGACATTCTACAACAGGTTTTTGCTTTACAACGTGTTCCGCTGCGATTTCATGGTGTAGTAAGAAACAAACTACTGTGGCACTTTCAAGTTGCGAAGCAGAATATATAGCAGCTACAATGGCTACTCAAGAATGTTTGTGGCTAAGGAGACTCTTTCAAGAAATGGCAATTATTTTCAATTATCCGATTCAGATTTATTGTGACAATGAGAGTGCTATAAAGCTTGCTGGAAATCCTGTGTTCCATGCTCGTTCGAAACATATTGAAACTCATTATCATTTTGTTCGAGAGAAAGTGTTATCTCATGTTATTGAGTTGCTGAAAATTCGAACTGATGAACAAGTTGCAGACATCTTTACTAAGGCGCTCGCAAAGACTAAGTTTGAAGTTTTCCGTGGAGATCTTGGCATTATTGACAAGAAGCTTGCACTAAGGGAGGCTGTTACAAGTTAGTGCAACTTATTGTTAGTCAAGTGTTTTATTTTAAGAGTCAGAAGTTAGTTCGTTGATTTGAGCAAATAAGGAGTACGTGAGTTACTCTCCATTTAGTTGAAATATTTTAGGAGACTTTTTAGTTTAAATAGATCACTATTCTTGGTTAATTCACTGCACTATTCTTTTTGTTTCCTTGTACTCTCTTAATTGATTGAGCAATAAAATTCATTCTTCTCTCCATTTTTGAGGGTCCATATTTCTGTCAAATGTCAGCCTTGCTACCTTTAAGAATTTAACGAAAATCACCATCCAATAAAGATATTTTTCCATCAAATATTTTATGCTCAGAATCAGGATCGATAAAACGTATAATGTCCCTCAACATGCCATCAATTGATTCAAATGCATTTCTATGTGTCATTAGAGCTTCATTACCTTATTTAACACGACAACATGAATCCTTATTGAAGTTCAAGGGAATCTCAAATCTAGAGTGAGCATTTCTTTCCTAGGTAACAACAACAGAAAACTTCTTCTAAAGATGCAACAACAACAATTTTACCTTTTGATCTAACCCCAGCAATGATTGATCTCCACAAGTATCAACTCTACCATATATGAAAAAGAACACACCAAATCCATTATACATAACATTAACAAGTGCATCATAAACAGATTTTGGTCAAAGATTTTAGCCATTATACAATTCATTGTGCTCACCAAGTAAAGCAACTCTATCATAAACAAATTCTTCCATAATTAAGAAATTATGTTTATCTTGAAGAGGACTATATTTTTAAATTTCCTCCATGATCAATCATCATTCCCAAGTCAGAAAACCTATAAGCAATCCTCTGAAAAATGCTTCACGTAATATCTCATGCCACTCATAATTTCCATCCAATACCAATGCCTTACATGCGTCTTCGGATGTTAGATAAATAATTCCATATTGTTTTCGAGACATGTTGCATCTTGGATGATGTTAAGTACTATCCTAAGATAATATTTTTACTAGATGATGGATAAGCATAATCTCTCTCTCATCAATCACACCTTAAAAACAATTTAGTGACCATTGGGAAAGATATATTTACCAAATGTGTTACTTCAATAAAATTACATTATAAACTTTTATATGCCTTTGAAATAAACTTAATTAAAAATAGTTTTAAATGAAAATATTTTATAAAATATTCCATAAAATAAAATCCAAGCAAAATTTGACATGTAATTTTATAGGAATGATATGGTTGAAAATTTAGAAGATTGGAATTTTTTAATGTTTTAAAATTTATTATATTAGCTGAAATGATGCTGAAAGAAGTGAAGAAGAAAATATAATAATTTATTTTTGAGCAAAAACACTATTGAAAACATTAAAAGAAATAGAGGAAGAAAAACACTTGATAGAATTTACCAATTCAACAAGTATAAAAATTTTCCTCAAATTAAGAAAAACTAAGTGGTGTAATAACTAATCAATTGATTTTCACAACCAAACAAATAATTAAAGTTAATTATCGTATTAAGAAATCTTTACAAGGTTAATCCTCCTATCAAACCAAAAATTAAAAAATTAGGATAATTCAACTACGATTTTTTATTGTTTTAATCATTCAACTATGAAAAGATAAAAATTGGCCATCCAACTATAACTTTTTTTTCTTTTTTTGGTCACCAACTAGTTAACATAAAAAAGGAAACACTCAAAAATTCAAGATAGTTGAGTGACTCAAAAAGACAAAATTGAATAGTTGGATGACCAAAAAAGAAAAAAGAATTATAATTAGGTGACCATTTTGTAACTTTTCATAGTCGAGTGACAAAAAGGAAAAAGAACCATAGTTGGATGACTACTAATTTAATTTTCCCAAAAAATATCAAAAGAAACTACAAAGGCTGCATGGCATCTATTAATTATTATAACTACTATATTTAGAAAAGTATTTGCAAAAGTTAGCCTAGAAAGAGATGCAAACATAAATGAGGCTAACCTAACAGTAGCCATTTAATTCCCATGATATGTTATCATAGTTCAAACCAATTTATCAGATATTATCTCCTTTACCTTATTGAATCTCGCGATTTTGTCCAGAAAAGATGCCTCACACGTTTGAAGAATGTTGAAGAGACTATGAACACTTGTATATCCAATCTAAAAGACCATGGCCTCTCCTAGAGAGCTATGAGGAGATGAAATCAACTCGGTGTACGACCCTGACACATTTTCATATCCAACGGACCAACACCAATATCCAAATACTTATGTCGAACAACTTAAGCTCTCATGTAACGGAAAGGTGGCATTCATTTCTGACCATCATGAGCAACATCGGGAGTTCTATGGTTCCTTTTCTTATACTTCCAGAACTCATCTTTCTTTGTTTTCCTTTTTGCTTTCACCATCCCCATTTTACTGTTGATTATACCTAGTATAGCACTCTTATCCCTCTTGTTCTGTTTTGCAGCTTTTACATCCAATATTGATCTGAGCTTTTCGTAGGACTTAACATCTGGAACTTGCCCGTTTTTCACCATTTGCTTGTGATAATAGAATGCCCTCTTGAAATCCCGAACACGAACAAAAGCATAGATCATTGTTGAATAAGTGACTGAATCCGGTTTTAAATCAAGAACCGTCATTTCTTTCAACAATTGTGGTAATTTCAGGTGTTGGCCTCCTCTTGCATATGCATTCATTAGCATATTATATGTCATCACCGTTGGTTGTAACCCAATCTTCCCAAACTCGGAAATAACATCCCTTGCTTCAATATATTGACCTTGTTTTGCAAATCCGTCGAGAAGGATGTTGAAGGTAACGCGTGTGCCTTTGATTTTTTCGCTCATCATCAACTTCCATACTTTCATCAATCTTTGAGTGTCCCCTGCACGCCTAAATGCATCCAATAGAGCAGTGTATGTTTCAATGGACAGCTTAAGACCTTCTCTCTGCATATCCTCGAATGCAGTATAAGCTTTCTCATGCCAACCACTAATGGAGTAAGCATGGATAAGAGATGTATACGAATGTGAAGTCGGTTTTAGACCAACTTTCTTCATCCTCAAGAAAGCATCAGCTGCCCTATCACTCATCTTCTTCTGTCTCCCATAGGCACTTATCAGGCAAGTATACGATTTCACATCCGGGTTTAACCCCATATCCTGCATTTCAACAAGCAGTTTCTCAACGATCTCCGGCTGCATTCTCCGACTATATGCATCCATTAATATGTTAAAGGTAGCAGATGTAGGCATAAGTCCTTTCATTTTCATCTCAGCGAAAAGGCCTTCAACTTCCTCGATTTGGTTCGATTTACAATAAGCATCCATCAAAGTGTTGTACACGACGGTATTTGAATGAACCCCTTTCTTCTCCATTTCAGATTGGATAATAAGAGCTTCATTCTTCAACCCTTCATCACAAAAAGACTTTATTATCGACCCCAAAACTTCAACACTCCATTTCACTCCTTTCCTATTCATTCTATCTAAGAACTGCCATGAATCTTTTGCAGTACCCCCAGTTTTTCTCATAATTGTAATCATTGTAGAGCATGTAACATGATCGGGTTTAACATTGTTAGCTTCCATGGCCTCGTAAACTTCCCAAGCATCATTATACCTATATAAATTGTAAACATATATATATATATGAAAATAGTATAACTAAGGGCAAATGTACCATGGAAGCCCTGTACTAAGAGCTGGATTGCACTCTGCCCCCTCTACTTTAACTACTTTAAAAAATGGTACAATAATTTCCCTACGTTAGATTAAAGAGCAAATTGATGCTTTCTGTCAAAATTTTCATCTATTTCTAATGTTAAAACTGATCCTAATAAATTAACATGAGGTATCGTATGATTATTACATCAGCCACCTCAGTTTTTAACACTACAAATAAATAAAAATTTTAACTAAGCAATTTGCTTTGCCCATTAAGTAGAAGGGGGAAATGCATAACTCTTACACATACTTTTACCTATCACTAAACAATTACATTTATCTAAAAAGCTCAGAAAAGCTTTACCTTTTCGAGCATAAAAGCCCAGAAATAGCTGCATTATAGACATGAACATCTCTGAAACCCTTACTTTGTGGCAAATTTCTAAACAAAACCATCAATTTATCACCCATTGCCCATCTCCCCAACACAGGGAAGATAATCGAACAAGCTCGTGGAGTAACGAGTGAAGGCTCCTGCAAACGCATCCATTCAAAAAAATACAAGCAGCCCAAAGCAAGTCCTTGTTTTCCCATCAATGACAACACTTCCAAGCATTCTTTTTCACTTAATTTCCCTTGATAACCTCCCATGAACTCACCCAATGTAGAATTCTCCGGCAAGTTTCTCGCAGCGCGAATGATTTCTCCCACAATTCCGTCAGGTAGTTCAGTTGAGTCTTCAAGCATATCACCTGTTAGTTGTTTTGCTTCTGAGAACAAGTCTTCTTCTTCTTCATTATCAGGCTCCGGTTCGGAGTCAAATTCCGGGTCGGGTAAGGACCGGATATCCGGGGCGAGGTGCCAAGAAGACCGACGGTTCTTTTGGAGGGAGAATTTGCCTTGACTCGGTGGGTCAGGCGCCGAGGGACGGGACTTGAAGAATCTGATGATTGGGTCTTTTATATGATTATCCTCCTCCTCTTCTTCTTCTTCATCATCAAGCTGTGGGTGTTTTGGGTTATCAATTGGTAGCTCTTGTTCTTCAGGTTCTTGAAGAAAAGGGAGGAAAATAGGGGATGAAGGAGGAGGAAGCGATGCGAAAAGGGTGAAGGAAGGAAAAGTTTTTGAAGTTTGTAGAAGAAAAGGGGATTTCGAACAATGGTTATTTAAAAAGTGAGTGTGATAGATGAAGGGAAATGAAGAACACGAGCTGAACTGACTCATCGCCATAGTTGAATAGTTTTCTTTTTCTCTTTTTAAGCTGATATAAACAGAGAATATACGGTTATATTAGCTCTGATGATAAACAGCAGAGGCATTAAAATTAAGCTTAAAATATGGTTTTGTATATTTGAAATTTTAGTCTCCTCAAATACATTTTCAAAAATTTTCTCTTTACTTTTAAATTTAAAATTCAGGTCTAATTATTTATTTAATTATTAAATTAAATGATGTGATATTTTGAAATAAGAAAATTCTCCTTAAAAATCATGAAACAAAAAAACGATATTATAACGAACTTAAATTTAAAAAAAATTAACTATATTAACAATTGAACTTTAATTATTAAATTTTAAAATTAGAGAGACTAAATTCCTGAGAACATAAATAGAATAAATATATTTCAAATGTAATAAAAATATAGAAACTTGGAGTATATATTAACTTAGATATTTAATTCTTTTAAATATTAATTTTTTAGTTAAAAGTTAAAAATATGGGATAAACTATATAATTAGTCACATAACTATTAGCATGTTTCGGTCTTAGTCATCAAACTACAAAACTTTCAATTTTATAACCAATATTATCATTCATTCTATTTTGGTCATTCCCTTGAATTGTTAATAAAAATGGTGAGATGGTCTTTTTTTTTACCCAGTGTAATAACATATTCAATCCTCAATATTTACATATTCTATTAAATTAGTCCTAATTCTAAATAATTTTATAAATTTAACCCTCCATATTTATATTCAATAAATTTGGTTCCAAACATATCTTCATCATGCATAGAAACCCCTCCCCATTCTGCATTCATTTTTCTCTCTTCTCTAAAATGGGAAAAAAATAATCTAAACGAATCCGCTTTAGGTTTCTTCAAAGTAGTTTCTAAAAACCCAAAGCATTTTTAACTTCATCTTAAAGAAAACATGGTTGCCACTTCCTCTTTTTCTATCTTCTTCAATTCGTTGACTTCTCAACTGTACAACTCCAAGAAAAAGCCCTGCTCCGACCTTTCTGCCGACATTCTCAAACTGGGTCATTTCGGACCCACCATCAACATTGTCGTTGCATCTCTGAGTTCTTAATTTTAGTGCTACTATATGTTTTCTTCTAGAGAGAGAGAGAGAGAATTGATATGGCAATCCTTTGGGTATAATGTAAACATAGGATGATATGGTTTTTACTTACAAATTTTAGTCTACTGTGCTTAAGAGAGAAGCTTGTTAAATTATCCATAGTGGAATTGTGGGATTTATTGCATTAGTCTTTACCTTTAGAGGAATGGTAAAGAAAATGTTTTTAACAGGCACCAAATAACCCAAAGCTGTCAAACCCATGCTAGAGTTAGATTTATTGGTTGCCATTTTTGTTTAAGATGTGTTTGAGAATTAAATTGATAAAATTTTTAAACGTGAAGAGTTAATTTTGTTGAATTATTTAAAATTAGGATTAATTTAATAAAATGTACAAGTGTAAAGGACTAAATATATTATTATACCAAATAAAAAGTGTCACCTCCCATTTACTGTTAACAATTTAATAGGGGTGACAAAAAAAAATGAAAGATAAATTAGTGACAAATTGAAAGTTCTCGTAATTCAGTGACCATCTAATAGTTTATTAACTAATTATATAGTTTACCTAAAAAAATAACTACATCATTAGTCACTAAATTATAGATAACTTTTTATTTTGGTCATTTAATTAAAAAAAGTTATAATTTGGTCATTTAACTATTTTAAAGTTTTTATTTAAGTTACTGGACTATTCAAAAGTTTTTATTTAAGTCACTAGGCTATTCAATTTTTTTTTAGAAAAAGGTTTCGTCAAGGAGCTCCAAGCAATAATTCAACAATCGGTATGGTAAATCAGTAACCATCGACAAATAGAAAAACATACCTTAGATCCAAGTCGATTTGATGATCAATGTTGGAAATTGGTGAAAAAAATTGATTGAATTTTTATTCATAGATTCATGACATCCAAAGTTATTTCATGAAAAAATTGAACCGTAAAAAAGAAAAAAAAAAGAGATCTTTCGATTGATACAACAAGTGCAAATAGAAAATGGCATTAATTTTAACAACCTAATGATTTAAGAAAACTTTTGAATAGTTCAATGATCAAATTGTAATTTTTTAATTAAATAAACAAAATAAAACTTACCTATAATTTAATAACTAATTATCTAATATACTCTACTTTTTAATATATTTTACACAATATTTTTCTAACTATAAAATCATAAAATAATTAATTAATTGAAAAAAGGTACACCAAAATTATCATTTTATCAACTAGAAATATTTCTATATAAACAACCTAAAAATACAGATACATGAATTATGCCCTGTCTTGATTTGTATAGAGCTATAATGAATATTTTTATTAGATACTTGTTTGACACTTATTTAAATTGTAGAGTGCAAAACACATGTAAAATTAGTAGTTTTTTTGTTAGGAATTAGATTTTTATTTTAAATTATTTAGGAACAACAATAAATAATTTCATCAGTCGATTTGAATACAAAACATATATAAAATTTACTAAGAATCGAGTTGGACGATGATGCTTGAATGTTAAGAATTGGGTTGGACAATGATGCTCGAATGGTCAACTACTTGATATATTTCTACATTTAGATTATTTAGGAATAATAATAAATAGTATGATGAGTAGATTTGGACTTGTTATTTTAAATTTTCTGTGTGTTCTTTTTTATTGTTATTGTTTACCATTATTTGATAGATCTCCCTTTTCTTACTTAAATTGTGTAAATTTTTTGTCGATTTAGTCTTGCTTATTACCCTAGATATATCGTACTTAAAGCTAATTGAAACTGTGGATAGATGAGTTAATTTGCATTTTAAAAAAATTATTTTATCTCACTAATTAGATAAACCAACCATTAAGAAACCTAATTACCACAAGAGAATCGCTCTCAATAATGGCAATAAGAATTTACAATTCCAAAAGCCACTGAATTCCCCATTAATACTGTCTTAGCTTCCAAAAGCCACTAGCAATCCATAGCCCATTCCAATATTCAAGGTTTTAGCATCTCTAAATTAAAATGAACAACTAGATTCAAACCTATACTTCCCATTAATTTTGTAAAAATAATCTTTTTTCCTTTTTTAATTTTTTTTAAAATGTTTTTACTTTAATTTTTTTATATTTTTTTAAATTATTATTATTTTATATTTTTTTAAAATTTAATATAAAAAAATAAGATTAAACCAAAAAATCCAATCGGTTAATGATTATTGAACCAAAAAATCCTTACGAAAGGGTTGAACAACCAACAAACATTAACGTTTCGGAATATACATAGGACTGTCATGTCTATGCTTCATCTGTAACAGTTAACATCAATATCTAGTTTCATATAAGATTTATATATACTTACAAAAATGTGCCATTAATCACTACTTGGAACCTTGTACTGATCCTTTAGACCTCGCAACCATGCCCACACCGACCTACTTGGCGATCGAGCAAGGAAGAACCCAATCCACTATGTGCGGCCTCCGACTACGTTGGTTATATGTCAGCTGCCAAGCCTGCAGTATTCATCAAGTTAAAAATGTCAATGCCGTATAATCAGAAATAACTACAAATAACTAAGGATAAAGGTACCATGAAAACTCCTATACTAGAAGTCGATTGCATTTTATCTCATGCCACTAAAAAATGAGCAAATTAATTCAGTGCATTAAATCAAAGAACAAATTGATCATTTTTGTTAAAAATTTCATTCATTTTTTATGTTAAAAATTAGCGTGGCTGAAAGAATAATTAAACAGTTACACATGTACTTCATACTAATATAGAAAAACCTATTTTTAATAGTAAAAATGAATGAATTTTTAACAAAATAACCAGTTTACTTTTTGATATAACGTACAAGGGCAAAATGCAATCTAATTTCTGATACAAGGATCTCCATGATACTTTTACCGGTGGCTAAGTGTACTCAAACACAGTCGTATTTCCATCCAATTCTCGAGACAATTCGATAACATTAGTGTCATTAACTTTTACCTTCTTTAATGGAAAAGTAGGGGTTCTCCAACAAAGCACCTCGGAGTTCTCCTTCAACCTGCCCAAAATGAGTAATCATTGAGGATAAAAGAGTCGTATACATGTTCATATACATACCATATGCATGTCTCAAAAAGGAAAAGACAAGACTTCTTACCTATCCTCGTTATCAGAGCTGTAAAAGGAATAAGGATCATTGGAACAAACCCCGGGAATAGATAATGTGAGTTTGTTTTCTTCCATTTTAGTAGTGTTGGACAAATGCGCCTTCTTTTGAGGCCTCAATGATCTAGGGAAACAATTCGGCTGATAATTGGGCTCTTCAACGGAACGAATCTGGCATTCGCAGTCCCTTCCTTCCCCTTTTGTTGAATCAACTAAATATGCAGGAGTCCGAGACGTATCGTCTCGTAATGAACCACAAGATGGGGTTGCACCTGTGCTTAGTATGTTCCCTTCACTATTTCTGAAAGCTCGAACCACTTCAGACCCATGAGAACAACTATGAGGTATTTCTAATCCGTGATCAGAGTAATAAGTTAAAACAGGTCTATGTCTGTCACTTATCATCGGTTTTTCCGAGGCGTATTGTGAAACTTCGGAATCACTTCCACTTTTCGTAGATGAACTTGACCTCAGATGCAGCCTGCGCGAACAACTAAACAAACTAAAAGATGGTTTCCTTGCTTTGGCAAACTTCAATGATGGATCAGTAACTGAAAGATTAATCCGAATCTCCACATTTGAGCCGATAGTCAATTGAAGTGAACTTGCGATATGTTTCCATGATTTTTCAGCCCTAGACACGTGATTAGGACTGCAGAATTCTAGTTCAGCTATAGCCAGACCTGAATTTGAAGAAATATTAAACCCTAAAAAATGGAATGGGAAAAAGCTATAATTCACCGTACAAAAGCTCGAAAGCTCCTGGAGACGATAAAGAACGAGAAATTCTCAATGCATTATGGAAAACAAAGCAATATCGAAGAAAGATCATGTAAAGTTTCCCGAAAATTCTTGTAGCCGCAAGCCAAAATAGTTTATGCCAAGTAGAGTGATCTAAAATATGTTCAAATATGACAAGGGATGCTCAAGAGTGTTTATGAAATGGACAATTACCGGAGAAACTCCAGCACCAATAGACAAGTCATTAGTTTCAACATCAACGTATCCATGCATCAAAAAGGGACAAAAAGGGTCCATTACGTCATCAATCCATGCGCACGTTTATTCTTACAATCAGCTTCATAATTTGCTAAATTTCGTATGCGAGCAATGAGCATATATCCTAGGTACAGGTTGAAGAAAAAAAAAAATCAGAATCATGTACCTTGATTAAAACGAAGAGAAGACAATTTCCCTTGTTTCCTCAGAAATTTCTTAAGGGAACCAGACTGGCATAATTCGGTTGCTCTGTTCCATATAGATTCAAGACTTCTCTCGGAATCATCCCGTTTCGCCAATTTAGAGGAGCTAATGCCATTACACATACAAGTGAAAGGATGATTCGACCTCTCACCAGTCGATGATGTGCCGTTAGAGTCACCATCTGCTTCCGAACAAAGAACAAACCTTCTCAATACATTAAACTAAATTAAAAATTTCAGGTATAATTTTACAACTGATTATAACAACGCTTACCTTTGTGTTGAGCATTTGCCAAACATAATTTTGAATAGTTTGTCTCCGGGAAATTGGATTCCATAGAGCTTAGTTGCAAAAGAGCAACGGTGAGCCAAGTTGTTTGATTCTTTGACACTCTCAAATGCTTTTCTGTTTCCGAAAGTGTTCTCAGTGCATGACTCAACTTTTGCAAGCTTGATTCAGCTGTGATACAACAACTTGCAATGCTCAAAACAATGAAACACTCGATACTTTCATTGTGCGAATGCTTGTGAATTCATTTACAACCTTTGAATTATTCAGTTTGGTTCAGTGGTATCTACCAAATATAAGGTTGCTATATATTGGTAATATGGGTTATAATCCCGTATTTTCAACTTATTCAGCATCATTATCAAATCAACAACATACTATATATGGAAAAATAAGGGTGTTGCATGGATATACAGAACTTACAAGTATGCTTTCCGAAGAACTTTCTTCTGGCTTCCGAGCTACCTTCCTCACATTTCCCGGCAAGAATGTCCATAATGAGATTTGCTAGCTGTGATATAAGTTGCATAGGATCAATTTTCGACCTCATTAGCTCCCGTGCTCGTATTACCGTATTTGAAGTGTCACAAGATAAAGCCAGATCGAGCAAATCAAGCAACTCATCATCTGAAACAGTTCCAATCTGCCCCAGTGAACGAAAAAGACAATCAATAACTTAGATGCAAACGTAAGCACCGGAAGAGATTAGAAAAAGAAAAGTTTACAGCACTTACAAGCTCATAGGTTAAGGACATTGTGATCTTTTTACCGAGCAAACTCAACTGCTCGAGCATCATCTCTGCATCCCTTAATGAGCCACTGGATTTAACAGCAATGAAGCCTAAAGCAGCCTGATCATAGTCTAGACCTTCTTCAACACAGAGTTTCTCCAACCGGTTTGAAATATCAGAATCTTTTATCTTCGGGAAGTGATATTTTTGCGACCGAGAAACTGCACTTCTTGGCAGCATATCGAGTTCAGGAGTACTCATAACAAAAACAATGTGATGAGAAAGTTTCTCTAAGCTGTTTAAAACCGTCGCCCATGTCTCACTATGCAGTAACTGGCACTCATCAATGATGAAAATCTTAAACCGTGAAGAAACCGGAGGTGAAACTGCATTCTTAACAAGGGACCGCAACCTATCCGATCGATTGATTCTCAATGAGTCAACCTCCTTAACATCTCTGCTCCTTCCAGAAAAGAAGGTAATACATTCTCGACACCGACCACATGGTTTATCCTCCTCCAATGAAAGACAATTCAAAGCAGCAGCAAAGATCCTTGAGGCGCAAGTCTTCCCAGTTCCACGAGGACCATGGAAAAGGTACAAAGAGGCTACCCTTCCTTTAGAAATGGCACTCAAAAGAGACCTCACAACCACGCCTTGTCCTACCAATTCATCGAAAGATTTTGGCCTGAATTTTTGGCCTAAGCTCCTAGGAGTGTCGGAATAAGGGTTAATTTCACCGTTAATGCATTTCCAAAAGCTCTGCCCGCAAAGAGTTGTCTCACCTTTATCTGAAGACAACAAAGGGAAGTCTTCAAAATCAGATGAAGGATTGGATTCTCTCAACCTCGGGGTTTTTAACCAACAGTAACTTATTCCACATCCACGGTGATTTCGATCCCCAGCATCAACATTTTCATCTACATACAATGAGGTACTACAACTAGAAATAACATCAAGGGAAGGGCTAGCAACATCACCATTAACCCCAAATGATTGCACTTGATTCCTAGATTGACATTTCAGTTTCGAATCACAGTGATCAGGTTCATTGCATGAAGCTAAATCCTCCATATAATTACAACTAGGTGCCATACATATCAAGCTCATACCATCATCCTTAAAATTACCATTGTATCTTTTACCCAAGGGACTGTTGCTTTGGACCTCTTCCTTGTTTAATCCATAATCCGTAAAATCACCATTATGACTATCCGATCCACTGGCCTTTTCGGTCCTAACAAGTGAAGCAATGTTCCTTAACTGTTCCACATTCTCACATTCAATCAACTTAGAGTTAGAGTTTTCAGGAACAGGATGCAACCCGAGATCATAACCTTGCTCTTCTCTTCGTTCGTCAAATTCATTTCGCTCGGAACCAGCTTCCATGCAACCATTCACAAACTGCAAAGAGATCCCATTGCTTGAATTCGTATCCCACTTGACATTATCAAACAAAGAAGAGAATTTACTCATGGAATTAGTGGATGGATCCCTTAATGACCTCACTCTCCTAAGTGCTATTAGGGTTCTTGAGATTGGTATATCAACAGAATGTCTTCTACCATCCATTCTTTTCAAAATAGCAGTATTTTTAAGTATCAAAATAGTGCTCTTTCCTTCAACATAAGCTCATGTAACGGGATTTAGAAACATGATATGAATTCATAACCTGAAACCACAATAAAAACAAACAAAATAATCATAAAAGACATTGTATTAACCATTAAACAATCTACAAGCAAACTAGAAAATGAACATAACATTACATCAAAACCAGTATAGAATGCCCATATGTTTCATTTTCTGAAAAATTTCAGTTAAAAATCCAAATCAAAGCATAAAAAACCCTCTAAGATTATCTCTTTAAAGCAAATTACAGAAGAGGGGGAAAATGTCCACAAGACGAGTCATTTTCATGAGAAACATACACTCAATGTATCAAACTACATGATAAATGAACACCCAAAACCTAAAAAATGCAGTACATTTTTCATATACATTTATTAAAAATTAAAACCTTAGACATTGGGGAAGCAACTTAGTTAGTTTCAGTCTTTTACATACCTTCAAAATAGAAAAAGCAAAAGAAAAAAAGGGAGAACCATAGCCTAGAAAACAAACAAAGAGTAAAAGGCTGAAGCAATATAACTTTGTATTAAATAAAAGAAAAACTCCATATACAAAGTTCAAGAATCTCTAGAATTCAAATTTCATAGTAACTGAAAAAAAGGGGGTCTAAAAACAAATAATAATAAAAATGTAATGGCCCAAGAAATAAAGAAATGCAAATAAAAACAAAAGAATGCAATTGAAAAAATAAAACAATGTCAGACCTGTAAGATGGAATATTATGGAAATGAGAAAAAAAATTAGAGATAGAGGTCTTCACTCTTCAAACCCTCAAAAACAACTCTCAAAGTCATTGAAGTTCACAAAAAGATTTGAAAAAAGTTTGGCGTAAAAAGTGGGATACATTGTCATTATTTTCTAAAAATAGAAAAACCCAAAGCTAAAAAACATCAATATTTTAAGCTTTTGGATTGTTTATAGGTTTTGATGTAGAAGACGAACTTGGAGAAGAAGACAGAAAGATAAATGGCAAACTCGTAAATGTAATTAATGAGTACGGGGAGTGTTAATAAATAGAAAGAAAAAAATAGATATATATTAATGGGAGTGTTTGTTTGTAGGGAAATTTTTTTTATTTTTTTGCCAGAAAATTCTTTAGTAATGTGTTGGGTGCAGAGTGTTGCAGAAGGTAAGGGAAGGAAAAAGGGTGTAGTCTCGTGGTGTTGGCCAGTTGGTGGGGTTTTCAGTTAGTTTTTGTGGGGCTCTTGAATAAGGAAAAACAGTGTTTTGTAAAACCATGGTTTGGTTTGATTGGGTTCTTTTGCATGAGTTCCATCTGGTCAAAAGGTGTCTCAAATTTTGACTCACGGTCTAATCGGTCAAATTTAATTCTTGATTTAATTACTTCCATTGATTCCATATTAAATATTTATTTATTTATTTTATAAAATCATTTGGATTTCTTCAATTCAATTGGTTTTGAGTGTTTCGTTTAAAGATTAGTTTAACTATTTTGCTCAAAATAATATATCGGTCGGTTTTTAATTTAACCGATTTAATTGTGAATCTAATTCGATTCATATAATATTGAAGAACAGTAAGGTTTTTAGAAACAGACAATAGATGAATCCATCAAGTAATCGGTTTGTCAGTCTAACCAATCAATTCAACTCGATTAAATAAATCATCAAAAATTTATAAAAATATTAAAAATTTAGTTTAATCGTTCGATTCAACTAATTTTTTGCACAATTCAATCAATCAGTACAATGCCTTTTTTTTTATCAATATCTAACTGTTCCCAATCCAAATGGTTCAACGAGCTAATCTAATTTAGTTACAGCATTATTGAAAAAAAGTTCGGCTTGAAATTTAATTTTCAAAATCTTAGCTGATTTAAATTACTTTTTAAAATTTATAAATATTTTATATTTATATATTATATAATTAAATATATATTAATATGATGTATATATTAAAATATATTAAATGTTGAGTTCAAATCTCATCAATCGCAAAAAAATATGTTTGCTTGTTGTCGAGGCAAGCACTAACTATTGCACTCAGCAATGTGCAAGTTTTATAACTTATTTTATTTGTTTGCATGTTCAATTAAAATATTTTAATTGTTTGATTGTATCTTTTAATGGATTTTGTACAATCAATCTCGTGTTCATTATTGAAAAAAAAATTGAATTAAGCAAAATTACACTTTAATAATTCTTATGTGATCTTCTTATCTTATATTCTGAGATATGCAATCCAATATGATACCAGTTAACTTTACGAAGATTTATCTCAATCATTTGTATCGATATTTAATTTGATGAAATTTTGAACATTTCAAAATGGATTAACGCTCACAAAACTTCATGAAGCTAGATTCGTGTTTTAAATTTGGAAGCCTTTATTTGAACTTGAAAGAGGTGTATATTATAATATTCTTTTGAAGGTTTTTATTATGGGATAAAACGTTTTTAATCATTGAATTTAACAATTTTTTTCATTTTGATATTTAAATTATATTTTCTTTTTTAGATTAGTGTCAAAATTTGATAGGTTTTTCTTAAATTTAAATTTCGTTGTTAAGTTATAATGACATTACGCTTTAAGAATGTGCCACATCATTACTTAATTTTAAAAAATAATATTTATTTAAATTTTATATAAAATAACTGAACAATAAAGTGACATAATCTCAAAATGTCATGTCACAACATAATAATAGAATCTAAATTTTGAGATAAATTAAATTTTTTATCAAATTTCAGAATTAATGTGGAATAAAAATATTTATTAACCATCAAGACTGATGTTGTTTTTCCCTTTTATCTTTTTTCTGGTTTATTTAATAAAAAGTAAAAATAAAATTGATGGTGAAGTAATAAGAGGCAAAATCATTAGAAGAAGGCATGGGGTTTGCCGGTGTTGAAAAGAAGCAAAGGTATGGGTGCTGTGAAACATAACTTAAAAAGTGAACACTGAAGAACCAATGTACAATTCAGGGTCCACTTATTATATTTACCGACTTTTCGAAGCTGTTAAGAAGAAAGGTTAAATTTTAGTCTTGGTCCTTCTATTATGTTCGATTTTAAAATTTAATCTTTACACTTCAAGTTTATATAAATTGATATTTTTATTTTTATAATATCATTAATTCATTCAAATAGTTAATAATTTGGTCTCCCTATTTTTATAATATCATTAATTAATTTAAATAGTTAATCTTATTAATTTTTAATTAAAATGCTCATATGAATTTTCCTCTTTCTTTTGTTGTTGGAATAAATATTTCTAAAAAAATTCACATCAATATTTTGAAAAAAATTAATTAGGTTCATTATTTGGTACTCTACAAGTGAAAAATAAAAATTATACAAGCATTCATGACGAGTGTCCTTAAAGTATATTTAAATACCTAAAAATTAAATAAGTGAAATATTTGTCACGTTATAATTATGCTCGTGAAAAAAATTATTTTTACTAACAACACACTTGATAATAAATCAAATAGTTAATGATGTTAATTATATGGACTCGTGTCAATCACTCAAAACAACAAATAGTTGAAGTTGAAGTTCTATATCGACACTTTAAAGTTTAAAGTTCGAGTTTTAGTAAAGACTTGCCTCCCCCGATTTATAATGCTTGGACTAGTAAAAAACAAAAGTTTCGTCATAAAAACATAAAAATAAAGGACTAAATTATACTCAATGACTAAAAAAAAACATAAAAATAAATGACTAAATTATACTCAATGACTAAATATTAAATTTGAGTATAGTAAGTGGATGATAGTCATAAATAAAAAGAAACGAGTTAATATATTGTTTGGTACGTGAGTTTGGCTCCAGTACATGAATTTGGCTTTAATATTCAATTCAGTACTCAATTTTTTTCAATTATATATTTTTTTCAATTAAGTACTCGAGTTTGGTTTCAATATTTAATTTGGCACCTGAGTAAGGATAGCAACGGAGAGGGACAAGGCGAAATTTTGCCCGCCTAAACCCAACCTGAAGCTTGACTAATTCACCCCTCCTAACCCTGACTCTTAAGAAAAAAATTCATTCCGAACTTGAAATTTAATAGGAGACTCAACTTCAACTCAACCAGAATTTAATTTAATTATTTTATTTTTTATTTTAAAGTAAATATTATTTTTAAATTTAGGCTTAAAATTTAATATATTTATATATTGAAAGCAAAAACTTTATATATATATATATATATATATATTAAGGTATTTTGTAAATATCTCGATACAAACTTACCTCAAATCTAATTTTATTATCGGATTTGAGATTTTTTTCATTCTTATGCCTTAGTTTTTTGTTTCAATTAAATACCCATGTATTTTTATTATAGTATATATGTAAAACAATTATTAAGTCAATTTACATCATTTGATCTAAGTACTAAAGTAAAATTGAAATTAAACACGAGTAGGAATTAATATATTAACATGAAAGAAACCCAACAAATTAGTCTCGAATATTGAGCCTTTTCATTTGTTGACATATCTGAGTTTTTCCCGTGCAGTACTACTCACAGTACCCATGCCAATTTTGACGCAGCACAGCGTCATTATCTCCCCGAGTGGCCGATCAATGGATGGCTCAGTGGTCCTGATTTTTACGTCGACGTTGTCGCTGCAATGGGGGAGGGGGGTTCATTTAAAAATGTCTCAGAAAAATGTTAGCTAATGACAGGAGGGGGATGATGTCTCGTATTACTCTCCTATAAAGTAAAGATGACTTATTATTTACAGAAAACAACCCATCAAGGAACAAGGGAACAAATGAGCATAAACAGTTTGAAGATGTTGGTTCAGCTTTGCATTTCTTTTGGGTTCTTTCTTATTCATGTCTTCCAGGCGTTCGTTGAATGTTCTCTGCGGGGGTGGTGAACTGGTGATAGAAGTCATAACTTGAGAAGAAACTTGATGAAAAATTAAATAAATTGAGAAAATTATGTATAATATCACTAAATTATTAATAAATTTATGTTTTAATTTAAAAAGTTACAAAATGAATTATTCAATAGTTATAATTTAAGTTATTAAACTATTCATAACATTTTATTTAAATGACTGAAAAAAATTCAAGTAGCGAGCTTCGAGTAACGATTCAATGATTATTACAGGTGATTAGTAACTATCGATGATTTAAAAAATATATCTTATTTCAACTCGATCTAATGGTTAATGTTGGAGATCATAGAAGAAAGCTATTTAAATTTTAATTTACAGATTTGTGGTGTTCAAAAATGCTCAAAAATGATTTATGAAAAAAACTGAATTGTATAAAAGAAATGGAAGAGTAACTTTAATAATTCAATGACTTAAATAAAATTTTTTGAATAATTCAATGAAAAATTTGTAACTTTTTTAAGTGATTAAAATGTAAAACTATTAATAAGTTAGTGACTCTAGGTATAGTTAATCTATAAATTAAATATTTTGATAATAATCCAGTTCCGCTGGCTGGGATCAGCTTAATTGGTAACCAAATAGATTAGAATCAAATTTCGTGGATTTAGGGTTTTGGTTTGATATCTTTGAGGTGTTGGTTGAATCTTCATTGGGGTGACAACCGAAGGAGAAGAAAATTGATTAAAATTTTAAAGGCTTAAAGAAAAACAAATTAATAATATTTTTCCAATACAAACAAAACTTACATTGTATTTTAGGGAGAAGAGGTTTTCGAAGGATTCAAAGTAAGGGAAAATATTATCGCTTGAATTTAGGACTAGTCAAAAATCTATAGGTCAATTATATTAGTAGTTATCCACATTATGATTTTTTAGTTATTCAATTACAAAAATTATATAACTATTATTTAACTATTTTATTTTATTTTTGCCACTTAACTATTTTGAATTTTTGATATTTGTATTTTTACTTTAGTCAATTGATGATAAATAAAATAAAATTGAATAGTTGAATGATCATTTTATAACTTTTCATAATTGTCTAACTAAAAAAATATCATAGTTGAATGACTTCTATTATAATTTATCCAATTTTATTTTAAAAATACTAAAATTGAATTGTGAATCTTTTAGGAGTATAAAAGTATAATTTATGATTGTATTAGATTGTAATTTTAGGATGGCTGAATGCTCAAATTATGTTTTTTTTTTGTTGATTTAAAAGCTAAACTTTTCAAAATAATAATGTAAGGGCAAAACTTTTATGAAAGTGTTGAAATAATTTCATACACTTCAACTTAATTTATAGTAAAATTAGGTGAATGTTGTCTTTTTTTTTTTCTTTTTTTTTTTTAAATATAACACGTGATAACTAAATTATATACTACTTGTGTTGAAACGAATAAATAATTGCTAATTACTGAGGAAAAAAGAGAATGCTTGACTAAAAGTGAAATTTGAAATGGGCATTTCAGATAACACTGTATAAACTACAACACAAAAAATTATTTACGCAATATGTCTACAAAGTTTAGCGAGTAAATTCATTATTTTTAATCCTGATTCAAGTTTTATCACACCCTAATATAGCAACATTACTTTTGTGTTTAAAGACCTAGATCACTTATCTCTAATTTCTCCCCTGATAACTTAGACACTAAACGTAATTTGTTTACTCTCTCAAATATACTCACAAAATATGTTCTAATATGTTCCACTATACGTAGATAAGTGCTATCAATGTTCAATTACAAAATCTGTACAAATCTCTTAATATATAAAAGTTTTGAGACTTGTTGATAAACTAAATATCAATTTCAATCTAATCTATTTTTCTAATAAGCTAAAAAAATTAATATAATATAATACTAAAGACCAAAGTAAATTAGACTGTTGGAGACAAGCCTTCAAAGTATGTCTCGATCTAACATCTTAGATCCAAATGATCTGATATGTATGATCTGATCCAATCCTTAAGATATGTTTTTTCGTATAGATTAGTCTTCATTGATAGGCTTGGATAATTTCACAATATCAACATTGATTATAGCCTAAAGGTTTTGTTTAAAAATTTGTAAACTTCAAATATGGCAAGCAAGCTTACGTGGCATCTTTCTAGTTGTCCATTTCTTATAACTCTCGCTATGATATTTTCTAAATCGAGACAATCATTGTTAGTCTATAGTGATTATAGCCTTTAGTGGGTAAAGACATAACTGTCTGTTAGATTCCCATAATTGTTGCGAATAGAGACTAGAATGGGTTCAGGTGGTTTAAAGAGTCGCTAAGAATAGTGGTTTGAGAAAATTAAGGTTGGGTTTGAGTAGAATATAAACCATGTGAGCTTTGCCTCTCCCTTCACTCTAGTGTCAAGAAGTACTTATAAAGGGAGGTTGGTAGGAAGTGAGACCTAACAATTGATCTCTTTATTCCATAAGTGCGATGGTAAGGTGGCAAATGTCGATTGATAGTACTATTGAAGTTGATTTGAAGGTGCTAAACAAGGTGTTTGTCAGGTAGAGATGCGATGGATTGATAGGTGTCGTCAAGAACTCTTCTCCATATATTTTTTAATATCCGCGTGGGCTCGCTTGGTGTGAAGGGATGTTTAAGCGATGCACACTACTCTTTTAGTGAGATCGCAAAGTCAAGTTTTCCCTTGTTCCTAATGGTGTAATTGAGACATTTGTACTCATAAATTACTTAAATTAAACTTGAAAAGGCTTGAACTTGATTAGACAATTTCAAGTCGAGCTCGAGCTATCGATAAAATAAAATTCCAACTTAAAATTACTTGATGGAAGTATACCACTATTTATAAATTAGAATTTCATTATAAAAATATATAAAAATTTTAAAATTTAGAATTATGAAATATTAAATAAATAACAATTTTGATTTACCAACTTGAGTCAGGCATATTACAAACTTAACCAAATAAAATAAAATATTTAGCACCTCAATCTTGTTTAGTTTAATCCAACATCAAATAGGCTAAACTATAAAAACAGTTATCCAATTATTAGTATTTTTTTTGCCACTCAAATTTAAAATTTTATATTTTAATTATTAACATTATTGAAATTTAATATTTTTGGTTATTCCTTGATCAATGACCTCTTTTTATTGAGAAAATAATAGGTTTAACTCTCCAATATTTACAAACCCTATTAACTTTGTTTTAATTCTAAAAATTCAATAAATTTAACTCACAACTTTATACATTTTATCAATTTAGTGTTATTTATTAAAGATTCAAAATTTAGAATGTAAAAACTTTAGAAAAACAAAAAATTTAAAAATTAAAAGTTTGTTTTCGATAAAATACATAAAATTTTATAAAAAATACAAAAGAATACCCGATATTTTTCTTTTTTTGACATAAAATTCATTTATTAAAATATTAATTTTATAAATAATTTTAAAAATCACAAACTTTTTCCTTTTATTTTATAAATAATAAATTTTATTATTAGTATGACATTTCATTAAGTTTTAGATTAAAATATTAAATTTTAATAAGGTTGATGATTACATAAAATCTTTTAAACATTAATAATTAAAATAAAACACATTGATTATTTTATAAAGTTCCCAATTAAATATAATTAACATTACTCAAACCAAAATTAAAGTACAAACAATAAAACTGAAGTGAATATGACAACCGACTTTCAGATTGTTGAGGGATATTCATATCAGTGTGAAATAAATGAGAAATTATGAAGAGCAGAGGAAGTTCATTTACAATAGAAGAAAATAAATGGTGAAATGAGTGGGAAGGTAGCGCTGCGCCGCTGCTCCCAACTGTATTTATTGAATAGCGTGTGAGAGGCGGAGTAGGTTAGCGGCGCTACCCCCTGACTGCCCTGCCCGTTGGGTCGTTAGGGTTCTGACACCCCCACCCCACCATGGCTTCAATTCCAAAGCCAAATATCAATAAGCCAAGGTTATGTAGATATAATTATTTTAAACTATTTTATTCGTTTTCTTTATAAAATTCATCACTAAATCATAAATAAAATTTCGTTTTATTTATTAAATTACTTAAAAAAATTTCTTTTAAGTTATTAAATTATTAAAATTAATGTTATAATATATTTTTTGTTCTCGTTATTTGTACCAATCAAAAGTTCTCTTTCTTCTTCTTTTCTATAGTTCGGTTTTGTCTTTTCATAAAACAATTTTCGACATCATAAATCTACAAACTAAAATTTAAAAAGTTTTTTTCTCTAATATTGGACACTGATTGTTAGACCAACTTAGAATTAAAATATGTTTTTTTACTCGCTAATTAGTACTAATCTACTATATTAATCATTGAATCGTCAGTTAAAACTTGTTGTCGAAACTTTTTTTAAATAAAAAACTTACCAACCATTGACTCAAATAAAACTTTTAAATAAGTTAGTGACTAAATTGTAGTTTTTAAATATGCCAATGACTTAAATAAAAATTTGTTTTATTATTGGTATTCGGGTTCATAACTATCCTTTTTAATAATATTATCTTTAATGTTTGAACCTGCATCTTCTATTGAGAATCTGCACCAAAAAATTATGATGTTAATCTCAACACTTTACAAAAATTACGAATTTAGTCTCTGTACTTTGATTTGATTAATTTTAGTTTCTATACTTTTGAAATCGATCAATTTTGGTCATTGTACTTTTTGAATTTTGAAATTTTAGTCACGATTCAAATAGTAACAATTAAAATCGTTTAGTTAAATTCAATTATTAGTTATAGTTTTAGTCTACAATCTCCAATTAAATAATTTTAAGTCTCTATACTTTTTAACATTAAAAATAATAGTCTTGAGCGAAAATAATAGTTGTTAATTTATTAATTGTAATTTTAATAAGTAATATATAAAAATAAAAATCGACATAATATTAAATATATAATAATATATTTACCGCATTAAAATTTAGAAATAAAAACTTAATAAATTTAAGTGTGAGGACTAAAACTTAAAATTTTATTTTTAATTAATTATTCACCTCTGGCGCTGATAGAAAGATATTTTTCAACTGCCACCCATTCACGTGGTTTTATTTGATATTTTATTTTGTGACATGATGGGCTTTGGACAGTTGTTTAAGTTTAGGCCTAAAGTGTGAAGGGACAATTTCAAAGTTGTTGTTTAGCCCAATTTTGGACTATCAATAATAATAATAATATACCGTTTGATTATATTACGTAATATTTTAATTTAGAAATGTGATTTTATTTTAATAAGAGAAATTAATTAATTTTAAACATTAAATAAGAGAAATTAATTTCTAGAGAAAGGTAACGTATTTAATAATTACACAGTTTTTTATTTCTTACGTGACTTAATCAAACGACTACATCTCCTTATTTCTATCTTTTAACCATAAGTATTGATTTAAAAGAATCTTACCAAACCCATTATAATAAAATCTCATATTAGATGATAATTTTTTAGATATTTAAGAAGATTTTAAACACAAATATTATATCTAAAAATTGAATTTGAAATAATATACCAAGTAATATATGAGATAATATTTAGTCTTTCATATGGAATGAATGAATGGAAATCTTTTTGATGTAGTAGGCTAAGGGAAACGAATCTCTCCAAATAAGAAAATTTGATTATATTTACTTGGTTTTTTTTCACGTTTTGATTTCATTAAAAATTTACATTTTCATCTTAGATGGACGGTAGAATGTGTTTAACTTACTTTTTATTTCACGCTATTGTATCTAATCTTACCATCACCACTGTTTTTACATTAACCATAGATAAACACATCACCCATCAAAATTTACCCTAAATAATCCGTACAAACTTAGTTTAAAATCAAGTTTTACATTTAATTAAATGATTTAAAAAAAAAAAAACTACAATGATCCCAGAGCAAAGTTGAGCATGCACTTTTTTCGTGGGGTTTAATTACTAATTTTGTGATTCGCATATTAATCATTTTACAATTTTAAAATTTAATAATACAACAAAAAAGTTTGAAAAACATATATTAAAAATTTATAACATTAAAAATTAAAGAAATATATTTATCTCAAATTTAACTAATTTCTAAAAATATAACTAATACTATGTTTTTAAAAATGAAAAAAATAAAAATCTAGATTTTTTGGTTAAAAATGATATTTTTCAAAATTACGAATAAAATATTAAAACATAATTTATATTCTTACCATTTTTCTAAAAATTTTATAAGGAATGATTGAGTATAATTTAATGAATAGATATAATTAATTTGTGTATTACACGTGTAAGAAAATTAGTGTGAATTTTTATTTTCAACCCATATTTTGAGTGTGAATTTTTTAGTATTATAAAATAAATAAATTATTTTGAATATCATTATTTTTTATATTTTTAGTTTATATATTTGAAATGTATTTCACCAATATGATGAATGTGATAAATTTTAGTATATCATATTGCATAGGTTGTTGTATGATATTAGCACGGTCTATGTTTGACCAAGTTTGACTTAACCTAAAATATGAATATTAAATTTTATCCAGATTCGTCCATATTTATAAATGATTGATCGAAACTCGTTTTAGATTTATGAAGTTAGAATTTAAAAACAATACTATATATATTATATTGTTTTCATCTAAACAAATTTGTTCCCTAGATGTATTTTAAATAATTGTATTAAAAATATTCTGTATATATAATTATAAATGTTGGAAAATCACTAAAATTTTGGAAAATAATTTAAAATTATAAATATAAATTATGACTATATATATGGATTAATTTAATGATATATTATATAAAAATAATTTAATATACTTTCATAGTTATCTTATTTTTACAATAGTTACACCTCTCTTATCCGTAATTAGTAGTTAAATTATTTATTACTCCTTACTAAATTATTTATGATTCCAATTTGTTATTAGTGTTGAATAATTTTACAAAATAAAAGTAAAAATATCTGAAAATAAATGGAAGCTTGCCATAAATACTTTAAATTAGGGGTTTTTTACCCAAATAATATATAATTTTTTTTTACTGAAATAGAATAAGGCCCCTTTATTTATCAATCTAGGAAAAGTGAACAGTCCATTAGAGTTTGTTGTACAACGCATCGCGATCTTTGTACAACTGAACCATGACAATTTGTTTAGTCACTCATGCCTTTCGGTATGACACTAGGTATTAGAACCGTTTTTGCATTTCAGTAATCAACACCGATACAAGAATAGTGGACATGTCTTTAACCATTGACAAGATGCAGTTGCAAATGATTTTTGAATGACAATCCACATATAGTCTATTCTAATTTTTTGAACTTTATGAACTCTTTTATAATTCTTTTGAATTTTGAATTTTTTATAATTTTTAAATTATTTGTTGACAAGTCATATAAGATAAATAGTAATAAGTCAGCATGAAGTATATGTAGACGGTCACAACGATTGTCATGCCAATATCGCTAGAAATTAATATTTTAGTCAACATTTCTGTTTAAAAAAACATTTTGACTCTTTTTTAAAATATTAATGGTCAATTTAACTCAAAAAATAAAAATAAAAATAATAAAAGATGTGATTGTTAAAAATTAAATTCAACATTACGCCTAAAAAGTTGGGTCAACTTTTTCTTTTTTACATTCACAACTAGATCTGTGCAATTTATTAATTTTATTTATAAAATAAGATAAATTACATTAGGGTTCATCCAATGATTAAAATCTAAAAAATGTCACCCACAAATGCAACAAAGTAATTGGATCGCCGTTTGATTAGCCATTAACATATTTTCCTAAATAAACCCCAACCTTGTGGAATAGTTTTCAGCATTATCATCATTCAAGGGGACACCCAACATCTTAATCATTAGCTGACCACTATTTTAGTTCAGACCATATTTTAAATAGGATAAATTACACTTAAGGCCATTAAATTATTAGTAGGTTTACATTTGGATCACTTAACTTCAAAAAGTTACAAAAATGGTGATTGATTTGTTCAAAGTTTTCATTTAAGTCACCGGATTGTTAAAATAGTTGATGTATGGCATTCTCCATTTACACCACCTGCATCAATTGAAACCTCTTCTTCCTTTTCTCTTCTACAATCCACATTTTTTTGTAAAACAACTTTAAACATCACGAATTTGTAAACCAAAATCCAAACAGCTTTCTTCTCCGATCTCTAATATTGACCGTCAGATCGACTTGGATCTAAGATATGTTATTTTACTCGTTGATTGGTACTAATCCACCATAAAGATCATTGAATCATTGCTTGGACCTTTTTAACCGGACTTTTAAAAAAACTTAACAATCAAGTGACTTAAATAAAAACATTTGAGTAGTTCAATAATATAAATAAAAACTTTCAAACAGTTCCATGACCATTTTATAACTTTTTGAAATTAGATGACCAAAAAATAAACTAAATAATAATTTAGTGACCTTAAACGTAGCTTACCCCAAAATACTAACATTATAATTTTTTTAAAAATATTTTAAACCGTGAAACGTGTGAACATTTTGGACTAAAGGTGAGTTTGGATGAGCGGTGGGGTGTGATGCAGTATATTTATATTACTTTCCGTCTCACGCTACAGTATCTCTATAATATCTAATCTCACCGCCACCATTATTTTACTAATTGCAACTAAACGCACCGCGCATCAAAACTCATCCTAAATTTAATTTGGGCACATAAATATTATAGAAAAACCTATCCTAATATCATATTTGCATTTTATCATTTTAAATTAACATGACTAAAAATAATCAACACATTGAACTAATATACATACATGATTGTAAGATTTACTTGGTTTTTCTTTTTTTTTTTTTCCTTTTTTTTTAAACATGAGATTTATTTGTTCTATTGTCATGTTTCACATGCTGTGTTAGTAAGATCGTTAATACCATATTGGTGAGCAAATTGGTTTTTTTGCTAAATTTGGTATGTTAGGTATTAGTTTGATTTGGTATGTTGTTTTAAATTTATTGATATTTTTAAAAAAATTTTATATAATACTTAAAATTACCTATAACTTTTTTTTAACTCTTAAAAGGAAGATAAACATGTTTCAAAGCAAGTTTGAATTCACGTTTTCTTGTATTAGAAAAATATAAAAAATTCATCAATTATATAAAATACAGATCGATAAGCATTATAAATAAAATTCATCATTCAACAAATTCAAAATATAAAAAAAAATCATCTCATACATTAAAAACAAAATTATTCCATATTAAACATATAGAATTCGTTTGGTAAACTTTATAGTTTAAATTTTAATGATTAAAGTTAAAGTTTTTACTATTTATTACTACAAACAATAAAAAGTTTTCAATAGTATTCATGCATCGGTTAATATATGCGATCGAAATTATATAAAATAAATTATTGCGATCAATATGACTAAATCAGTGCAAAATTGATTACATTACCTATTAAACTTTCAGCCCTTGTATTATTTCTCGAACCAACTTGTAAGAAATTGTAAGTTTTTGAAAATCGAATTTTACGGTTCTGTTGACAAAAACAACTCTCATAAGTTAAAAGATGTCGTGAATGTGTGGTCAAATTTTAATTAATATGGTCTACATATTCTAAAAAAAAAAAGTAAAAAAAAAACCTAATGTGGTCTACATAAATGAAGGTCCATTTTGGAGTAAAATTAAGGTATTTCCATCATCATTTTACGGTATATGAAGATTAATCTTTTTGAGTAAGGGTGAAGTTAAAAAAGTTTTTAGAAAGATCAGATTTGAAGTATAAATTTTTTAGAGAGTTAAAATGTAATTTCGTTATCGTATTAATATAAAATTTTACAATTTTCAAAGAATTAAATTATGAACTTTTGTTTTTGGAGAGAATGTAATTTAATTTTAAAATTTAAGGAGGATCAAAATATAATTTTATCATTAAACTAATTTAAAATTTTGTAAATACTCAAGAGACTAAAGGAGCTATTTTTCATTTTTAAAGGTCAAGCCTTTTGTCTACCTTCCTCTAGCTTCAGCTCTCTTTTCTCTCAAAAATTCGTGGTTATCTTTCTAAATATTGTTATTTTTAAAATTTGAATCTAAATCCTCTTCTAACTTAATACTTATAACTTGAAACCTTAACACTTATAACTTGAAACCCCACTTTTTTTACTTAAAAGGAAAAAAATAAAACCAAACATCTAAAAAAAGAGGTTAAGAAAAAGAAGATTCCCACACAATTTTAAAATGCAAAAGAAGAGAGAAAACAACAGGAAAAGTATATTGAAAAGTGAATTGAATGATAGGATCCAAAATCCAACCTTAAAATTGCCAAGTAGGATTACAATGGGATTTCTTGGTTTGCTTTTATGCTATTTCTTTAACCCTACATCAATTGACAAAATGAGAGCATCTTACATTACTTTTCCTATGAAACTGGCTTTTAGATTTCAATGTCTCTAAAATGTGTTTGTCAAACATTAATTGTGCATCAATTTGTTAAAAAAAAAATTATCATCCATATTATTAATTCAATATTCTTTTTATGTTGAAATTGTACTCTATGTTATGGTTTATTGGTTAATTATTTATCTTCTTCAAAAAAAATTATTTGAGTTTAAATCATTGTTGTATAAAAATATATAGAGAGATAGAAAAATAACTCGACCTTTTCGATTTTTTAAGTTGAATGGCAAAACACATTTTTCATAATACTTTTAATCCAAAAGTCAAATGCTCTTCATTGCTTATATATCAAAAGCACTTTATTTTCTCACCGGAATAAAAATATTTAAAATCAAATTTTTATTAAAATTCTTGAGTTAAAATTTAAATAAATATTATTCGAATTAAAATTGGAGTAAAAAGAAGTGATGAAATTATTAATTATGGATTCGAGATTGTTGGCTTTCTTTTTAGCACTGAAAATGATGGTGTCAAAATTTCCTTTGATAACATGTGAAGATAAACTCATGCCTAACTATTGAAAAGATGATTAAAAGTATTTTGTGTTTCACATAACTAAACTTAATATCCATTCTATATTTAAAATTCAAATACATATATTAAAATATAGATATCAAATACGAATACTTTTTTACATCACTACAACCCTCTCATACTACCCACCATAAGAAGATTACTCCATAAACCTCTCCTAAAACCAAGGAGATGATGATATGATAGGCTCATAACAACTCACTTTCATATACATAAGGCAATAGGGATATATATATATATATATATGAATCAAAGAATTTTTGAACTCCTTTTTTCTACTGGAAAAATCTAAAGTTTTTCAATACCTGATGATGGGTATCCATTGTTTCCCTCAGCTCATCTTCTCTCTTTCTCTTGGGTGTAGTAGCTAAAGCTAAAGAAGCTATAGCTTTTGCTGATAAAACTTTCTTCACTAGCAGCTTCCACTTCGCATCATCACCCATTTTTTGTTGTTGCGCTTTCACTTTGAATTGCCTGTCAATATATTATTTTTTCAAAGTGATCAGTGGTTGTTTTTTTATGGTAATAATGTGTGCAAGTGAAGATAAAAGATGAGATCATTTGAACTATTTGGCCTATTAGTCTAGGGCATTCACCCATACTTAGTAGCATATGTATGTGATAGTTATGTGCTTGATAAAAACATCATGCTTTTGTATTGAGAATATCTTTTTATTAAAAATGAACAAATAGTTATTGTACATTAAATTAAAGAACAAATTAATCATTTATGTTAAAATTTTCATCAATTTGTACTTTTAAAAACTAACATGACTGACAGAAAAATTAGATAATAACATATAACGTGCCATACGTATCTCATATTGATGTATAGAAATATGAAATGAAATTTTAACAGAAAAATTAATTTACTTTTTGATCTAACATACAGAAATTAATTTACTTATTTTTTTAACAATCTAACTAATATAAATAACTACATAAAATTTTTACTTGATGTACTCCTATCAATATTGTATGAGCTGTAAAAGAAATGGAACCTTTTAAGACCCACCATAGCAGGTAGGTTGATATTTTTTCTTTTATGTTAGAGCAGGAAATGAAGGTGACTACCAAAAAAAATGGAATCTTTTAAGACCCACCATAGAATATAGGTTGATATTTTTCTATGTTAAAAGCATGAAATGAAGGTGTGACTAGGTGAGGCTTATCTACTGTTTTTCTCTGACAAGATTAAACAAGTTGGCAATAACCATTTTCAAAGATAATTATATTTGCCAGTTGTATGAATTTGACAAATTGTACTATCCCCATCTTAGCAATAAAATCTCCAGTCTTATTCACTAAGCACAAGATTTTGCAACTTAATTGCCATAATTCTTGGGGATTGGATATTTTGTTTGTGCCTGAAATTTGTATAAAATATCAAGCTATAATTGAGTTATAAATATCAAAGGCATACATTAAAAAGGTGATAGGGACAAGCCAACTCCGAGTTGGCCATAAACACATTTTCATGGAGGATGAAAAGCCAAGTAGAAAACAAAAACAAAACGCAAATGCTAAACTTCAAAATGTAATCGAACAAGTAGAATCTTAAAAATTGTCCAGTAAGTTAATTTAACCGGATAGATTGAAGTTCAGTTTAATTGACATTATTAATAATTAAGAGGATATGAATTTAAGCATGTTAAACGTATTTTTCTATAATTTAAGGGCTTTTTACTGAGTAAAGATAACTTTTATATAAAAATTAAATATATTAATAATTTAATCATCAATATTTACATATTTTTGTTAATTTAATCTATTTTTATAACTAAATTTAACCCTCAATATAAGACTTATCTCAATATGAAATGCATGTAAATTATGCCAACATCATTAAAAAAATAGTGTTTTTTTTTGCCAAGAAAAAATAGTGTTTTAATCAACGTTTTTAGTAAAAAAAAAAAGAAAAGAGATTGAAAGGTTAATAATTAAATTTAATTTAAAATTAATAATCAAAATAATAAAAAATATATAAATATTAATGACTAAATTTATTATCACATTAAAAAATAAATTAATTGAATCATCTAACCACCAAATCAGAGTTTTATATACCACGTGCAAAATGCCATGGCCCTAGCCAGGCTGGTGGCCTCTTGAAATTTAAAAATGAAGTTTTAATTGCACCAACCAAAGAGAAATGACTTTTATCAATAAAATAAATTATGAAATAACAAATGACGATGATTTTAAATTTTTTACCTGCAAAGTGGAACCCTGCATGAATCAGGCTGATCACAAATGGAAGAATGGAGTCGAAGAAGCTGCCACATTCGATTGCAGCGAGAGCACCCTCCACCATTAACCCTTGTCTTGCACAAAGCGAAATGCTTTATCAACAGCTGAACACCATGGCACGTCGCGTATTTGTTGCAGGGACTCGGTTTCTTTGCCGGTTTCACGTCGTATGGCCCCACAATTGTGCACCCTTCCGTGCATATGTGTTGTAAACACACCATTGCCTCGCTTAGCTGTAAATACAAGTTCTGTTCTTTCATGTGCCGTCTCATTCTCCTTTTTCTCTGCGGAATTATGTCGAACACTAAAAAGTCAAAACCCATTTTAACAAAATAACAAAATGATGATCATTATCGACTTTAATAACGTTTCTGGGTTATTTTTTAGTGATTTACCTTTTCATCTTCATCGATGAATTGGAGAATCTCAAGTTCAAGCCAAGGATCATGGTCCTGCATGAAATTCCAAGCTTCGGTTTGCTCGACGGACTTGAAATGGGCGGCGATGTATTTCATGCACTTGATGTAAAGATCAGGAGCGTCGCAGAGCCTAGCGAGTTGGAGGACGTCCACCGCGTTCTCCGCCGTCAACCGTTGACTAACTCCCTTGCTGCACCTCTGTTTCAGCTGTGGGACCGAGTAAACGTGCGACAATACTAGCAAATGAATCCCGTATTTCGCAATTTCGTCTTCCTTGCACCTATTGCAAAAAATAAAAATAAAAATAAAATAATAAAAAATCAGTGAACTCAATTCGGTCAATTCAACTTCGGCACTAAAAAAATAAAAAACTGAAACGTAAACGAAACCGCATCCTCAAATTTTGGAGAAATATTAGAAAATTCCATAGCCGAGCATAAGTAGCCACGTGGAACCTTCTTAGAACTAATAATTTTATAATATATAAAAATTTAGGTAAAAATATTATGAAAGCGAAGTATTATGTCCTAAATTGCATTTTATCCCTCTGCTCTAATTGAGTAAATTAAATTTTATATATTAAATTAAAGAATAAATTTATTTTTCTCTTAAAAATTTTAGTTATTTTTATTATTAAAAATTAGAATAGCTGACAAATAATTAAACAGTGTATAACTCATGTTAATCTACATAGATTATTTTTAACAATAAAGTTAGATAAAATTTTAATAAAAGAATTATAGCTTAAAATTTATCTCTCTGAATTTAAATTTTTTAAAAGATAAAAACATCCACGTTTTAATTTTTTTACTTTGTATACGGAAAATATTTTAATAATTTCTTAAAGAAAAGGATGAAATAAAGGACGTATAATTTTGCTAATTAGATTCAAAGGTTTAATAATTTCTTAAAAGAAAAGAAAGTAAACGAGGTATAATTTTACTGATTAGATTCAAAGGTGATTTTTAACCGTTAGATTAATATATCACGTGGAAAACAAGGAAAGAAATGAACGGCGAAGATGATCGAACAAACACGCACTGTGGAACACCACCAAATGTTTAAAAGTAAACCAACCTGGAAGAATAGAGGTAATCAACAAAAGCCGAAACGGCGTCGCATGGAACTCCGAGAATCGGAATGACTCGTTCAGAGCTCCGGTGCTTACGTGGTTGTTCGATTATATTTTCCAGCACCGGCGACGCCATTGCCTAATATATATATATTTTTTGTAAAAAAAATCAGATCAGAAAAAAAAAATTCAAATCTAAAAGGCTCTTAAAACAAGTTGAGAGAGAGTTTGTGATTTACCAATATGCTGGAGTGAGCGGGGATTCGGAAGCCGCCGGAAGTAAGGATGTGGATATCAGGTTCCGGTAATTCGGAGGCGGAGGAGGAGGTTGAGTTACAATTGCTGTGTTCCATTGAAGGAGGAATATTAAAGAAAAAGGAGAGTGTTGTTTGGCGATTGATGTCCAGAGAGGTTGGCTGAGACTTGAATTATATAGGCAGCGAAAAGAGCTAACAGAAAAAAGGAGACAATGAATCATCCGACGTGTCATCATGCATGACGAAAAAAATTATGGCTGACTGTCCCACGCGCTTCATCATTTTACTTTTTTCCTTATTTTGAGAAAGGGTAAATACATATTTTGATACCTCAACTTGATTTATAGTTCAATTTGGTACCTACGCTTACAGATACCTAAACTTGGCTTTAAGGTTCAATTTTGGTACCTAAAATTGGGTTCATAGTTCAAATTAGTTGAAATAAGTCATTTACTGTAAGTATTAAATTAGAAAAAAAAGGCAAGTTCAAGTGACTAATTAAACCAAAAAAAACTTAAGTATCAAATTCAACCTTTTGCCTTTATAGCTCAATTTGGTACCTAAGCCATTTTTTTTTGTCCAATTAGGTACCCAAACTTTAGTATTAAGGTTCAATTTGGTACTTAAGTTTTGTCCAATTAGGTACTTGAACTTGAAATTTTGATTCAAGTTGGCATTTGAATTTTGCTTCATAATTCAACTTAATAAAAAAAAATCTATTTACTGTAAGTATTAATGTGGATAAAAAAGGCTAAATTTAAGTACCTAATTAAATAAAAATAAACTTAAGTACCAATTTGAACCTTTGAAGTTAAGTTTGAGTATCGAGATGTATATTTACCCTTTGAGAAAAATTGTTTTAAAGGAAATTAAGATTTAATTAGATTAATTGTTATGGAATTGTCAAAAAAATTAAAAAAAATCAATAGTTATATTTCTTATGAGATTTGATTCGAGTAGATGGGATTTGGGTTTGGTATATTATTTGCTTCAAGCAATGGAGTGTTTTTAATACCTTTTTAAGATTAATTGACATATGATTTACATTATTATTATTATAATATAAATTGATTAATTAATTTTTTAAAGATTAACTTTGACACTGACTAAAGGTTAAAGGTTGAGTTAAACTTTGAACTCCAATTGAAATTCAAACTTCCTTTCAAAATAATAATAAAAATTTGGATTTGGATTAAGCTTAATTAAGTATGTTTGTGGAAGCTTATTCTTATGGTCAATTTTAAATTTAAATTCAAATATTTACATTTAAATTTAAATTTGAGTTTAAATTGAGATTTTAATACTAGTTCAAAATAAAAAGAATGATTCTGCTTTAAATTTTAGAGACGACATTGTTGAAAGAGGTTATTATGAATTCTAAACATAAACCGTAAAATTTGAGTTTAAATTGAGATTTTTAATACTAGTTCAAAATAAAAGGAATGATTCTGCTTTAAATTTTAGAGACGACATTGTTGAAAAAGGTTATTATGAATTCTAAACATAAACCGTAAAACGGACATAAATAATATAATTTTTTAATTATGGATAATTAAATTTAACTATGTTGAATTTCAAATAAAAGTTAAGTCAATTTCAAATGATTTAAGAGTAGAAATATTTCATTTGTACGGGGATATTGGACAAATGTAGGGACAGTAATGATGGTGAATTTAGATATTTGTAAATACATATCTTTTATAATGATAATTTAATTTTTAACGTCTATTTTTAAAATTTGCTTAGTATTTTTAGTTAAAGTTGACTTTTAATCTTTAAAAAGAGTCAATTTAATATTTTTAAATGGAACTATTGACTAAAATTTTTAAAATTTTAAACATGACTGCCATCATGGTAATCCACAAATATTTTATACTATTTATTTAATTTTGAAATATTTTATAAGATTTTCAAATTATTTGTTTATGAGATACTATTTGATGTAACATATAAAATAAATAGTGTAATGTCAATATTAAGTACATATAGATTGTTACGTATGTTGCCACACTAACATTGTTTAAAAATTACTGTCTTAGTTAGCATTTTCGTCATACTTTTTAAAATATTAATGATCAAATTTAGCTAAAAGAAGAATGAGGGTCAAATTGTAAATTAAAACACGTTAACATTGAAAGCTAAATTTATTATTATGTATTTCCTTTTTAGATTTTAGATATAATGGATTAAGACATATTCATTTATTATTTATAAAAATCTGAAGAAATACATTAACCCTCTTATATCCATTTATCAAATTTAGACATTTAAATTCATTATCCATCTTAATTTTTAATTTTTTTATCTTACATTTAATGCTCAAATATTCATTATCCAAATCCTTCTTCTTTCATGGATAACCGAATAGATAATAGATAACGAATTCATATTTAAATATTTAAATTCATTTTTTATTACTTTAAAATTTTACTTTAATTTTTATTGGATTTATTACACTCAAATATTTAACATATACGTATTCAATGGATAATCCAATGAAGTTATATTCAAATCTGATTAATAAATGGGTTAAATATAAATTTAATACCGAATTTATCCGCTTTTTCTAGATTGGTACATATGATTTTTTTTGTTCTAGATTGGTCCTCAGAACTTTTTTTTTTCATCCACTAGTTTAGTATCTAAGCCTAATGACATTAAGATTTTGCTAATGTGGCAGCGCTAGCTACTCATGTGCCGCCACGTTTTGCACTCCTAAGACCCTTTTGATCCGTCTTTCATTTTTTTTGATCGGCTTGTTTTAAATATTATTACTTAATAATCGGGTACCAATCTGAGACAGAAAATCATAGGTACCAATCCGCTAAAAGTGGACAAATTCAGGTACTAATTTTATATTTAGCCCTTAATAAAATAATGAATTCAACTTTTTTAATTAAATTTTAGGAATTAATTTTTCAAAAAGGTATTGAACATGTTAAGCTATTTTCAAAATTAAACCGGTGTTTGAATTACTCAAATCTTTAATTTTCAATTTAACTACTTCCACCAATTTGATTAAATAAAATGTTAAAAAATATTTAAAAAAATCGATTCAACTATTAATTCAACTTTTTTTTTTTATCTTGATTCAATTGATTCATACTACTTCAAGAATCAACTAATCTAATCCCTTTAATCATACCAATACCCCACCCATTTTTAATCTAATCGGTTCGACTAATATTTTTAGAATTAGATCACTAGTTAAACCAATCATGTCATTTGCAAGTCCAATTGGTTCAATTAAAATATTTTTTAAATAAAAATATATTAAAAATAAAAACAGGGTTGAATCAATTCAATCACCAATTCAACAGAGCAGGTACCTCATTTAATTTCTAGTTCAGCTCACTAATCCGATTCAAATATGATTAGATTCGGCCCACTAATCTAAATCCGATTTAAACAGTCAACATTACTAACAAGTGTATACTTCTAAAATGCGCTGGGAAATACAGAGTTATACTGAAATTAATTCGTATATTTTCACTTTTAACCCTTTTTTATTATTTTGAATTTTACTTTTCATCCTTTTAAATTTCTGATTTTTGCTGAACAGCCTTTTTCTAAGCTGACCTGGAAAGGATAAAACGACGATGACACGACAGGCGGTTTCAGAAAAGCCGGTTTTGTAATAAAACGACTTTTGGCAACCCGAAGAGTTCCCCCTCAGTTTGATGTGGCACTTGTTGGAATCCAGTCACCTGTTCGATCTTTTCCACTCGATCTAGAAATGGCAACTAGGCTTGATTTACACCTGTCAATTTGTCATCCGCTAGAGAAAAAAACTACATTATCCGACGTGTAAGAATAAAATGCAATGGTGGTCCCAATAACCAACCATTATTAAACACGTGTGAATCAAGGTTTGATTTCGAAGGAGTTTTTGAGACATTCATTAATTTGTGGAGACAGATGCTTGTTGACCAATTAAAATATGTCTGAAACCGACACCGTTTTTTTAAAGGAAATCAGGCTATGGTGGTGCGCCGCGGTAGCATATAATAATGCCTCGAAAGGATATGGTTAAGGTTATTTTATTAATAAATTTGATTTTTTTTTTTGGAAGGTAATAATAAATTTGATTGAAGAATTAAGTTATGCTTTTTGATAGATCAACCGGTTATGGATAATATTAAATTAAATTAATAATTGATACTAATTTCATATATTTTCTGAAATACTAATCTCATAATTATTAGCTTTAGCAAATCATGGAATTGTATCTGTAACAATTAATTATTTAATTCGAGGCTTTTAATAATTTTTATTTTATTTTTGCCCCTCCATTTATTTTTTAATTTAATTTTTTAATTTTTCACGTAATGTTATTTTTAATCACAATAACTTAATGACTTGAAAAGAAATTTATGTGTCAAATTTTATTTATTGATTTAGCAAGTTCTCATAGTGTTAACATCAAGTATCATAATAAAACATACACATATATATAGTTTAGATGTCGCATTGAATATTTTCAAAATCTAAATACCACATTAAACATTTTACAAAAATACATATATTGTAATAAAACATATATTAATAATTCAAATATCTCATTAGATATTTTATAAAAATATATGTACCAAAATGATATTATTTATTAAGTAACCTCCTCCATATTAAAAATGTCGAAACCATTTTTTTGAAAACGGGAAATCGACTTTTGAAAATGAAAAGTTGGGAGTCGCCACCGATCCTTTTTGGAGGTGTAATCGGACTACCTTGATGTTGATCATTTTAATAAAACATTTAATTTATTAAAACAATAACTTTAGGTCTACGAAAATTGAGAAAATGAGTTCGGAAGTCGGTTACGCACGAGGAAGGGTTAGCACCCTCGTAACGCCCAAAATTGGTACCAATTGATTATTTAATGTCCTATCATTGAAAATTTGGAAAAGATTCAAAATACGATTCTTTTAAAAATGTATGAACAATTCGAAATGGATTTTAAGGTTCTCTCGCTCCAAAGAAATAAAATACCACATCCAATACGTTAGGACACGATACTTTAAGTCTCCAAAAATTGAGGTCCCCTCATAATTTCCAAAACACGCAATGAATTCTTAAAAGGGTATTCAATTATTTGGTTCAACGATAAATCGAAACCTAGCACGTTAGGGCACGATTCCTCGAATTTTCAAACACGAAACATTGCCTTGTTTTGATATTTTTAAACAACGAATGAAATTTTTAAAGGGATGTTTGATTATTTTGGGCAAACAGAAAATCGAAACCCAGCACGTTAGGGCACAATTTCTCGAATTTTCAAAACATCAAACATCGCCTTTGTTTTGAGAGGTTTTTAAATAAACAATCGCAAAATCGGTTCAACACGCCTTCACCTAACTTGCTTAGAATAAAAATGAGACAACCAACAAACATTGAAATTTGAATCCCGATGCAATATCATAGAAAAATCAAAGTTACACCAATGCCGACATTTATATTCAAAGGCTAATAAATTAAAAGCAAATTTGAATGAAATACCAAGCATAAATAACATGCACAAGTCTTAAAAATAAATAAACAAATAAATGATGCAACTTGAAATCGACGACATGCAAACAAACAAAGATATATGAAAATCTTGAAGTACGTAATTCACATGAAAACTTGAAACAAACCATGGAAAAAAAGTAATATATGAAATAATAATGCATAAATGACATTTCAAAATAAATAATGAGTGTAGGAAAAAAAATATCGATCTAAATTAATAATACACATGGAATGGAAAAAACTTACACTACAGGAAAATAGGGCTTTAGCGGCGTTTTATCAAAAAATGCCGCAAAAATTGTAAAACACATAGCAATAGCGGCGTTTTAACAAAAACGCCACTAAAACCAGAGCAATAGCGGCGTTTTACTAAAAAATGCCGCTAAAAACCAGAGCATTAGCGGCTCTTTTGGCAAAACGCCGCTAAAAGTCATATAACCCCTAAACGCAAAAAAATCATAAACATTAATCTATAACCCCTAAAATAATAATTATTAAAATTTATGGTTATACAATATATTAAATATTTTCTTATATAATCATAAAAGAGATAGTATTGAATTTAAAATATCGAATTAATTATCATTATAGTTTATGGTTTATGGTTTAAGATATATGGTTTGGGGTTTAAGGTTTATGAGTTAACTATGGTTTAAGGTTTAAGATATATGGGTTAGGGTTTATGAGTTAACTATGGTTTAAGATATATGGTTTAGGGTTTAAGGTTTAAGAGTTAACTAGTATTTGAAGGGCTATGATGAATTATGGGTTTAAGGATTATGATTTAGGGTTTAAGGGTTAGGGTTAAAGTTTAAGGTGTAAGGGTTTGGGGTTAAGGGTTTAGAGTTCAGTGTTTATGGGACAAGGGTTAAGAGGTTTAGGGTTTAGATTAATTAGTATTTTTTAATTTATATATTAAACGATTTCTTATATAATTGTAAAAGAAATAATATTAATCTTAATATATTAAAATTATAATTATAGTTTAAATTATTTAAGAGATAATAGATAAACTTTATATATATTATTAAATATTGACTATCATTAATTAATTATTATGGCTTCCAAATTATATCAAATAAAAATAAATATGAAAATTAAGAGATTAGTGGCGTTTTTTTAAAAACGCATACAAAAAACACTATTATAACAAATAAAAATAAATATGAAAATTGAGAGATTAGTGGCGTTTTAAAAAAAGCATACAAAAAACACTATTATAACAAATAAAAATAAATATGAAAATTAAAAGATTAGTGGCGTTTTTTAAAAAACGCCACAAAAAACACTATTATAACAAATAAAAATAAATATGAAAATTGAGAGATTAGTGGCGTTTTTAAAAAACGCCACAAAAAACACTATTATAACAAATAAAAATAAATATGAAAATTAAGAGATTAGTGGCCTTTTTTTAAAAAACGCCACAAAAAACACTATGAAAACGGCGTCGTATTTTTTTCTTAAATTTCATCTTCTTGTGTCATGCCCGACACTTAGCCATTTCCCCCAAAATCCCAAAACAGATATCCCAAACGTTTAGCCATTTCCAACAAAACCCTAAAACAGATTTCCCCAATTCTCTACATTTCCCCTAATCCCTAAATTTCCCCCAAAATCCTTAAGTTTTTTTAATAGTTCTTCGTTTAAGTAAAGTCCTTATATTTAAAAAAAATTCAATTTTTTTCGGTATTAGGGAAAGCGATTCGGCCAGGTATTTCAACATCTAGAGTTTCTGTCAATGTTGGAGAAGAGGTAAATATTTGAGTAATTCATGCTTATAGTTGATTTTTGGTGTAAATGTTATAGGTTTAGGGTTTAGATTAAATTTTTGGTGTTTTTCTTTGGTTGGCAGCGTTGAAGGAATGGCTTCAGATCCTAAAGTGCACACTTTCGAGGAGGTTGCCAACCACAACAAAACCAAAGATTGTTGGCTGATTATTTCTGGGAAGGTCAGATCTTGTTCTTTCTTTTATTCGATTAATGTTTCTGGTATTTCTCAGATGGATTGTTTTAGTTCCTTTGCTTTTATTTAAAAATCATGCTTATTTTGTTTGATTATAGATGATTTGTGAGTTTAGTTCATCTTTCAATTGCAAGTATTTGGATACTATTAATTTATCTTTTAGTTATACATATAAGTGTGTGTGTGTGTGTGTGTGTTCTGCAACAGTTTATGCCATTTATGTGGTTGCTTTTGTCTGATAGATTGAAGTTTTTTCAATTGGCAGAACTCATATTATCTCTAATTAGTTGAATAAAAGGGTAATGATGGGATCTAATCACATAAATATGCAAATGAACCATTCCAGTAGTTCCATCGTCTGCTCTCATCCAACATTACTTATGTGAAAAATAGTTGAGTGCTACCTGTAATTGAATACGGGGAATGAAAATTTTGATTTCTGGTGTTTGTAGGTCAAATTTTCGTTATATATCAAACGTTTCTCCTTTGATGTTTAGTAGTCCATTGAAGTCAAGAACAAGGTATTTGAAGTTAAACTATTGTTTATGATTGAGATTTCTCTTGATCTAGGTTTATGATGTAACTCCGTTCATGGATGATCATCCCGGAGGTGATGAAGTTTTTTGTCGACTCTTGGTAAGTTTTACAATCGATTTTGTATTTGGTGCTTTAAGTAACTAACCTTGAATTCAGTAGTTTGATCATGTTATTTGTCCTCTAATTTTGAATTTCAAAATATCTCGTAAATATATAATTTATGCCCTTATCTGGCTGCCAGACAATACTAATAAAACAAAGCGATTCTGTTACCTTATTTAAACCTTGAAATTAAAGCACCATTTTTTTTCGAAAAAGAAATTATCTTATATAAATGCAGAACCTTATGTGGCTATAGTACCTTCATTTGCTTATGCTTTCATGGCTGCTTTGCTTGGTTTTTTAGGTTACTACCATTGCCTTCTTCATTGTTTTACTTTCTTTAGCTATAGTTTTAGTTCACGGAGATATTCATAGTAGCTTTAACATAGGGTATGAAGTGAAGAGAAATGAAGTGAAAAGCTGTGATTTTTTTCAAGGAAGTTGGGTTTTTGATGATTCTTTTAACCCTCTTTATGATTCTTCGAGTTGTCCCTTCGTCGGCGATGGCTTCGATTGCTGGAAAAATGGCAGACCTGATCGGAATTACCTCAAGTATAGATGGCAGCCTAATGACTGTGCAGTCCCCAGGTAAAGTTATCTTATTCCTTTCCATTTTTTTTCTCTCATTGTTTTTTCTTTAAATACAATCGAGGGTATATGCAAATTTTGATTAAATTTATTTTTTTTTCTCATTATTAACGTTAAGGGACGATTATTTTTAATTCTTTGAATTTTTTTTATTATTTTCACGAAATTAAGGATACCAATAAGATTATACCAAGCATGATTTAGCTATTACTCTGTCTAAAAAAATTAATTATTACTGTTTGCGTCAATTTTGATTTTGGTCCCTCTTGATCCTGGACTTGGTTATTGCGGTACGTCACTATACAAAGAAAGAGTAGCTTATTACTATACAGGAGTTTACCTGTTACGAGGGAAGAATCAGCGTGTCTCATCTGTTAGTTGAAATAGTACAGTCATATCTTTTGTTTAATTTCCTTTTAGCATTTGTGTGTCGAACTAAATACCTGTTGATGATATGCTCCATTGTCAAAAGACAATACTATATTTGAGCATCTTTGAGCCCCCATTTAAGTTAGTAGGGAAACCAGACAATGTTTAATATTGTTGGAATTTAAAAGCAGGAGCATGTTTTTAAAATGGAGTGGGACAGCAGGTCTTATTTTTCAGGTATGGAATGTTACGTCACTCCATAGGTTCTTTCTTTTTTGGTCAGCTAGGTGTTTGTTCTGTTTTTCCTTCAAAGAGAAGTTTGTAAAAAGTAGCACCCTACAAGTACCTTTAATTCTGAATTTGAATTTGATATTTTGGGGGATTATGGGTTATGTTTCAGTTATATGATTTATTTATAATATATAAATATGCAGCATGCTGGTGCTTGTGATGAAAAAGGAAATCCAATTATCAAGGACTTCTATGGCAGCCCGCTTGCCGCAAGGTTTGTATGTCTGTAGCCTTGTGTTTATATCTTCTATAAGATTCATTTACATCATTAGTTTGCTGTTATCACTATTCTTTTAATTTTATTTGCTTGCTTCTAATCATCTATTAAATCCCCGTTTTTTAAATTGAAATCTTAATGTAGTGGTAAGCCTTACGACGATATGTTAGTGGCTAAATTTGAATGTGTCTATACTGGTTCTGGTGATCAAGGTTCCTCCGTGGTTAGCATCTGTACCCTGTGGCTTTTCATTAGTTTTGACATGGATGGGCCTAACTTCTGTTACCTTTGCAGTTTGCATTTAACATGGAACAAGGGCTTCCTGTCATGCCCGAGTGGCTATTCTTCAACAGAGTGAATGCTTGGGCAAGAAAAGTTGTTGAAATTAGTCCTACTCGCCTTCTTTTAAGGTATTATGCTTATTATTTACTTTTTCATGAATACCATTTTTATTTGTCTGAAAATTGTTAGGTGAGTTCAAGTTCAGGTTTTTCTGTTTCTTTTGATAAATCTTTCACCAGTATAAAATGGAATGCTTGGACGTTGGTTTTGGTTTGGTTTTGTTCTTTTTCCATTTTTTTCTTGCTCTTCTTACATATAAATCTTCAGTGAGTCTTTCAGTTAAAAATGTGATTTGTATTGGCTTTAATGTTCATTTTTTCCTTATTTGGTTACAAGTAACTAAAAACTGTATCTGTCTAATTATTGCTTAGATTGTAGTACTTTGTGCAATTATTTCTACTGTATTGATTCCAATGATTATAAATGTAAGCCGTATGATTCTTTGGTCACCCATCAGCACCATATGTGGTACTGCAAGGGATATTGACTTACTTTACAACTTGTTTCTCAGTTGTTTATTTTAAAATTTTCTTCTGCACATTCCAGGGATGCATGGGACATGGCTGTTGAAATTTTCCTTTCTCAGCTTCCATCGTTGGTTGAGGATCGTAATGCAGAGTTTCAGGTGTGTTTTTCTTCCAGAGTTAGAACTTACTTGAATGTAAATTAAAAGTTAAGGATTTAATAGGAGTAATATAGGGATCTTTGGATTTATTTAAGGGTAAATTTTAAGATTTTTTGGTTGCATAAGCCCTTGAATTTATGCTAAAAGTGGAATTTATTATAATTTTATTGATTATTTTGAAAAATCTATAGCCAGGAAAAAAAAAAGAAATAAATATGTATAAATTATGTAAGTTCTTTGTGTAGCATTTTAAGAACTTCAAAGCTCACAGATGATTTGTTATACTCTATATGAGTTCATTGATTCTATGTTTTTGCAATTTTAGGTATGATCATGGGTGCAGCAACTTCAACTGAAAAGTACTTGTGCAGGTTTGGAGTAGGTCAGTTAAGAAGCTCTGCTGGAATTAAACTGACAAGTAATTGTAATATGCTTGTAGTTAAAGTTTCTTATAGTGAACATCATGTTGTTTATTCGGTAGAAGTTTCAAAGATTTTACTTTTTAGAATAAAGTGTATTGTAGTCATTAGATTGGGTTTTCAAAGATTGATTATGAACATTTTGATCAAATGAAAAGTTCTCTTATTAATGTTTTTGAACTGAAAAACAATTTAAAATGTGTCCATTGTTAGGTTATTTAAATTTTGTATGATCATTTAAGGTAAGAATGAATATGAAATGATTAAAAAGGAAGATGAAATATATGGTCTTTAGTGTCGTTTTTGGGGAAAGCGTCGCTAAAGATCATGTCGTTAGCGGCGTTTTTTAAAAAAGCGCCGCTAAAGGTCTTGGTCTTTAGCGGCGTTTTTAAAAAAAAGCACCGCTAAAGGTCCTGTTCTTTAGCGGCGTTTCTTAAAAAAGCGCCGCTAAAGGTCCTGGTCTTAGCGGCGGTGTATATAGCGGCGTTTCCCAAGCGCCGCTAAAACTTTTAGCGGCGCTTAAAAACGCAGCTAAAGGGAAAAAACGCCGCTAAAAGTTTATTTTCCTGTAGTGTTAATATAAACAATATGCACTAAACAAGGCTAAACCTACCACAAATTATACATAATAATATATGAACAATTACCAATATATATAATATGCAGGAAGATATGTGAAATAAATAATGCATAATATAATAATAAGTAAAACAAATTAATTTGACTAATGACACATATGTGAAAATGGGAAAGAAAGAAAAAAAACATATATAAAGATACTAAAGTATTTAAAATATATAAAAAATAATAATATCCCTAAGAGAGAACCAAATTATATAAATAAATTTAAAAATAATATATATAAAAATAAATTTAAGAGAGAATATTTACATGAAATAAAAGGAAGTCAATAATGTACACTTTAAAAAACTTAGTATAAGTTACAAATACATGAAATAAAGAAAACCTAATATAAGCAAAGTATATAAATACAAAATAATATATGAGAGTATTTTGGGAAAAAAACAAATAAATATGCACATAAAAATAGTATATTCTTCTTGCTAAAATAATATATACAAAAGTAAATATATCAATCTTGTTAAACAAAACTATATATTAAACTAATATATTCTTATTTTATAAAAAAATGAATAAAAACTTAATTGGAAGAAAAACAAAATTAAAGGGACAATTTATGAACAAAACAAACCATTTAAACAGAATTTTGGGCCAAAGTAAAACGCACTCCAACGTTTGGGGTCTAAAAATGAAATTAACCAAACCCCAAAACGGACTCTTCCAGTACGGACTAAGACGAACACTCGCGCAAATACCTAGGACAATTTAAAAGAATTAAAGAAACCATGGAAAGGGCCCAATTGAACACTGGTGCAAAAGGGAAAGACTGGCCACGCAAATTACCTATTCAAGGTAAAATGCGTGGACCCAGCCTGGCAAATGGGTCAACACGCCTTCCCCCACCCCCCAAATGTTACTGCTTCTCACACTCAAGCATTTATTTTATTATTAAAAGAAAAAGTTTGTTTTAAAGCCAATCTTTTGCTAAAGAAAACACTTTTAACTTCTGTTTCTTAAAAAAAAACTTTATTACTTCCACAACTCACCCCCCAGACGAATGGCCAAGCTTTAACCGCCTCAAAATCCGACTATGGCAAGGAGTCGAGCCATCAGCTGTCGTGAGCGTGATGCAACTCCGGTAAGTCTCCTCCTTTCTCTTATATCTTAGTATATTTGATGAAAATAGAAAAAAAGAAAAACGAAATCAAACAGCAATCACCACCTTTGAATATCTCTTGGTTGCTTTTTATTGATTTTTTTGAATGTATTTTGTATACAACTTGTGTTCTATCTCTTTGAGAAAAATGAAAAAGAAAAGAAAAACCACCCCCTTACAATTAAAAAAAATCGAAGGCTTTATAGCCTATACAAACGGTTCCTTGCTATTCTCCATTTTGCAGGTACGTGGAGACGTGAAGAGTGCGTTCATGGGCGTGTCAACGTGAAATATGGAAGGTGGAAGCGTGGGCTGAAGTAATGGCGCGCGTAGAGGCTGGCTCGAAGGCAGCAGCAGCGCAAGGGGGAAAGGGAATGGGTTCTGAAAACTCCAAAAACCTGGGCCTACTGGCTTTGGTTCATTTCATTCAGTATTAGGCCATTGTAAAACTTTTTGGGCCTGTTTAATTTGGGTTTAATGCAAGGCCGGGCAAAATATGGGTTTTACAAAAAAGATTCTTGAAAATATCAACTCTCGTCCTCCCATTACTTCTCTACACCAATTCATTAAAATAAAATTTTATCATGACTGATCACATTAACTCAAACATCTTATTATCAGACTATTTGTGAAACCCAAATGGTCAGTTGTTTACTCAAATGGACTCACACTAATCTCTTAATTCTCTAAAAAAGGCTCTCGTATTCATCAAAGAGAGCAAAGGGAGTTCACTCATACAAAAACTATGGCCATACTTGGTCAGGCACTTGATAACAGTTCTAGCAACTCTTGGCATTACAATATGAACTATATATAGCTACTGATAATATTTCTATTAACAATATCAATTATGTATAATTAATTAATACACTAACAATTTTTTTTTCTTTTATATAATTACATAAGTATATTAAGAAATTATTACGTATTCTTAATAGATATTTTTAAAAATATATAGGAAATATACCGATTTGTTAAATATTTTTGTAAAATTAAGAAACTTCAGGACTTACATATAAAATAATAATATTTTAAATTATCGTATTTATCTCATGATTTATATATAATCTTATCTTAAATTAAACGTCTCACATCTTTTAATTAATTTTAAAGTTAATATCGAGAGAAGGTTCTTAAAATAAGAAAGCTAGGAAAGGCACCAATTTTGGTTGGCTGAATTTTGGTCATGACCAAACGTGAGGGGCATGGACAATATATATTTAATTTCTAAGTAGGTTCGGATCGAGATTTCATTTTGTGTGTGACAAGTTCAACTTTAGGTAAAGCTTAAATATTAAAAAGCCAATTATATGCCGTAACGATATTTTTTAGTTTAAATATTTTAGCATACAAAGAATAATTTCCACTTTAACGATCCCTATTAATTGACATGATTTTAAATTTAATTTAATTTTTTCTACTTTTAATAATTTTTATAATATATTTAATTGGCACGATTTTTTTGGAATTAAAACGATTTTAAAAATGAATTAAAACAATTTATTTTAAATTTAATGTTACCATACAAGTACAATTTATACAAAAATAAATCAAATTAAAATATTATAATAAAATTTTAAAAATAAATTAAAGAATTAATTAAATCATCTATGCCTTTATTTTTTCATTTTTAAATGTCATATCAATTGTCACATCATTATTTTTGTGTTAGTTATTGCTTCATTTATTATGTCAATATTTAATAGGATTCAACGAAAAATCATATTATAGAAGTTTAATTGATTAAATTTTTTAAATCTAAAATTAATTGAATGATTAAAAAATATAAAATTTATTTTAAAGAAGTTAATCTCATTTTATTTAATATATAAATATATACTATTTAAATATTTTCAAAAGGGATAAAATAATTTTAGCACTTGAATTTTGGTAACTAGGTCCATTTGGTATTTGAATTTGGTAACTAGATCTATTTTAGTTACTGAACTTAGATTTTGTCAAAATTTAATGATGTAACTAATGTTATTAGAGCAGATCAAACAGATCGAAAATTTATTGATATAACGATATGAATAAAAGGGTTAAATCAATTGATTAAAAATTACGTGAAATTGATAAAAATAAAAATCAAAAAAATTAAGAGTTGAACAAGTTAAATCAATTTAATAAAATTTATATATTTTATATTTTAAATTATTTATTTAATTATTGTTAGTCCTACAATTAAATTGATTGGATCAGATAGATTGAAAATCGATAGTCTAACTTATTCAATCATCTAAAATTTATATAATGTCTTTTTAAATTTTAAATAATAATGTTACATAATATTGGAAGTATTTTTTTCAAAATATGAGGGGCCTGCCCTGGTTATGGTCTGCGATTGCTGTCCAGCATGGGGCAGGGTTGAATTATTGGGAGCCTAAACATGTATTAACCTGACCTACACAAAAGGGAGTGTGGTTGGTCAAAAGGGCCAGGAAATGTGTTGAATTTTGTGCTTAAGATTACAAGGAACACACACTTAACATCCCCTTAGGACAGCTTCACCTTTCAATGCACCTTCCTCAGTAGCTCTTTCCCCACTTCTTTCATGACTTGTTTTAGTTATTTAAGAGTCTATTTGCCTTGGATTGGATCATTGATAAAGTGTTAAATAATGTATGTTGAACCGGTATGATTAGTTGGTACAGTTTGGTTAAATTAATTATTAAAAAAATTCATTACAAATAAAAAAATTAATTCAATCGGTTCTTAACTTGATTCAATCATTCTATATCAATTTGTAAGTCAATTAATTCAACCTCGTTCTCTAAATCAATGTACTGACCAGTCCAATCTAATTCCAACAACCTTACTTATCTCTTAATCTATTTAATTGAATTTGCATTTGATAAAAAAAGTTGATCTTTTACTTTTAACGGTCATATATATATATATATAATCTTGCTTGTGTTCTTTTAAGCTTCAACTCTTATTTAGGTCAAGTTCAAGATCAATATAGATCTGTTTAAACTTGTTTAATTAAATTTGTTTATATGATAAAATGAATTTGTCCTCATACTCAATTTTAAATTCTACTTTTATATTTGAATTCAAATATAAGTAATTTTTAATACTAATTAAAATTAAAATTGATTAAACTTACGAATACTTGAAGCAAGCATTAAAATTCTCAAAATTTGACATTCTCTATAGCTTGAGCCTATATTTAATAAAACTATTTATCATGAAAATAAATCCAGAAAGCCACGAAATTTAACCTTAGCCCTTGCAAACCCTAATGGAGTTGGGCCTACACAAGTTTTTAAACTCCAACGGTCAATGGTTGAAATGAACCATTTATTCTACAACTTATTTATGAAAATTAAGTGGAATATAACTATGGGTAAAACTTCACCCAATTACGTTTTAGTTTTTTAACTTCAAAAAGTTATAAAATAATTTTTAAACCATTTGAAAGTTTTTATTTAAGTTATTGGGCTAGTAATTTTTTTTTAAAAATTTGGTTGACGAGTTTCAAACAATAATTCAATGATTGGTATGGTGAATCAGTACCTATCAATGAGCAGAATAACATACTTTAAAATGTGAACAACCGAACCCTTCATCGTTATCTTTCATAATTTCTATGTACTACAAGCCAATAATAAAAGCAATGTTGCAATGGTGTCCCTTATGTGGAAGCCAACAAGACGTGATCAACATTTCAAATACAATAGGATTTAAAGGCAATGTATTTGTAACCATAAGGTGTGGCGTGTTGGTTGTTTATCTCTTTACTTAATCATGTGTTTGGGATTTTGATTATTGCTCATAAGAATAGAGCACATTTCGTGACCAATTGCTTATCTCTACTTCTTTGAATAGAGCACTTGTAACGAGAGGATTAGTCATTACTCCCGACGATAAATACAAATCAACATTTTTATTTGTTTAACCAGAGGTCTCCTCACTTGTTTTACCGTCTAAGCCTAGTCTTATTTAGATTGGAGTGGTATTCAAATAAAACCTTCCTAAAAATATTGACTTTTGAATTCGAATTTGGTCCAAATACATGAAGAAGAAATTTGCTTACACTTCTTTATATTTGTTTCTACATACTTCCTAAATTTTTAAATAAAAAGATAATTATATTTTTATATTATTTACCAAGTAATTTTTAATTATAAAATAACTACTTTAAAATTATATTTAAGCACTATAAAATAATTTCTAGTTAATATATATTTGACTTCGATTACATTTAAATATTTTAAACTTATATGTAATTCAATTATATATTAACTTTTACATAAACAGACTAATTTATCATTATTTATAAGGGTTTTGATAAAATTAAATAAATTTATTAAAATATAAAAGCAGAGGAATAAAGGATGTAAAAATGAATTCATCATAAGTTAACATATAATTCAATCAAAATTAATTTTAAAATGTTTAATTTATATTTGCATAAAATGATTAAAAATAAATAAATAATAGAAAAATATAAAAAATATAATTATCATACATGGCATTGCATTTAAAAAATTACATATACTAACCTGAGAATACATTATATTTAATGTATTAGAATATTATTCTAATCATATAATATAAATATATGAATAAAACTCCACAAGTTGAATCCAATATTTTTAAGTTGATAGTCAATGTTTTTAGACTGAATCAATCAATCAGTAGCAGGGCAGCAAATGTGCCCCTTGAGCCCCTCAAAACAATACCATATACCCTAATCATATCCTATCAATGAAACAGGGTTAAAAATAAAGAGAAAACCAAAACATTATCATGTAATGGTGGATGATGCATGTGGGAGAGGTATAGGACATGATGGCACCATAGAGTCGAGAACTCATTGAGTGCCTCATTTAAATACTTAAATAAAGTAATAAGAGGATAGTGGAACATGGAAAAGACAAGCATGCAATGTGAAGCAACCTTAGTCAAAGACAGTTCCATCAAAAGCTGTTCCAAACAATGCCTTTGCTTTTGTGTTTTCTTTCTTTATTGTCTTTTACATTTACTCTCTTTGAGAGGGACCCCCATGAAACTTCGACAAATGTTGCGGGTGTCTTTCCTTTGCTGTTAGTCCATGTCTTGGTGGAAGTGCTTGTTCTCAGTTTTCAGGGTGAAAAGTGTACTTATATTTTATTTATATAAATTATGCATGTTAAATTGTTTTAAATAAAAAATTAATTATTTAATAAATATTAATATATATAATATTTTAAATTAATAGGATAGAAATATTAGATCAATTTAAAATTTATATAAATTACAAATATAATTATATTAATAAATTAATAGTTGAATCGTTAAAAATTAATTATAAAAATTACACAAAAGAGTGTAATACACTTTAATTTTATACTAGTATAAGTAAAATCCTCTCCAATACTTTATTTGTTATTTTGTAGATTTGAGTCATAAATACTAAGTTATTAGTAAAAGTATCATAGAGGCATTTGAATTAGAAGCTTGATTATATTTTGCTCTCTTTTACTTAAAAAATGAGTAAATGAATCCTTACATATTAGATAAAAGAACAAATTAGTATTTCTGTTTTACCGTTAAAAATTAATCTATATATATTAACATGAAATACATGTGACACGTCATATGTTATTATTTGATTATTTCGTCAATCATATTAATTTACTTTTTAATCTAATTTTTATAACCGAAAACTCAATTATTTAAGTGTATGGGCGTTACTTTAATTAATTACAGTTGTGGCGGGTGAACTTTCCTACTCAAATCAATTCAAAACTACTTGGAATGGAAGGCTTTTAATATATGTGTACAGAAAAAATGCATTCTTTATTTCCCTTTGTCTTTAGTGTCGGCAATATTTACCCTATTTTTTCATGGTTTCCCCACTTGGGGTTTATGGGAGAAAGAGAAAGATAAAAAAAGAAATGAGAGATTTAATGCAAAATAAAGTAAAAGACAGAATTTATAGATATTTAAATATTATATCAACACATCTGCACTTGCTTTCTCAAAGTCCTTGAGTAACAGGCCGAGGTTGTAATCATCGAACTCGAATTTAAAAAGAAAAATTCGAACTCATTTTATATATTTGAAGTTCGAATTTTAACATCTATAACTTTTACTATCAGCAACGAGAGCCTTTCTTGCAATTAAGTGCACCGGCATTAGTTGTTATCGAAGCGACATGCGATGATGGCCTAGCACCCAAGCTAGAGGCCTTGGCATAGCTTGAAGATGCACCAGCACCCGACCGTGTGAAAAAAGCACCATTTACCATCAGATCACCTTCCGATCTCCAGTTCCAGTTCTTCCATTCACTCTCCGGTGCATCTTCATGCTTGGTCACCTACATCAAATATGATTATTACAACCATAAGTCATCAAATCTCAATACATTCAAAGTATTAAAATGGGGTTACTCACCTCTTTGCTGAATATATCATTTGGTGCAGTAAATCTATTCCCTTGGCTGTTGATGGTTGGATTAGCACTCCCTCCAATAGCATACATTTCCCAATGGGTGTAGTCATTGTTCACCACATGGAAATACCCACGTCTACATCTGTAAACGTGTACTATAGAATTATGATCCCATAGAGGGTGAATATTTGCTCAGACTCAAATTAAATATATCGAAAAAATGCTGTCACTAACCCAAACTAAAGTACAGCAAATGTATGATAGGGTCTGAATTTAACTTTTTTTCACATTGGGACCTTAACTTTTTTTAGTTCAAGTTAAAATTTGAATTTAACAATTATTCTTACATTAAGATCTGGACTAGGCAACCGTTTCTACATTGAAGGTTGAATTCTTTTTTTTTGTCTAAGTTAATTCCTAAACCTGACAATTATTCTCATATGAGGCTTAAACTCTAAGATTTTCAAGGATTAACTTAGACAAAAAAAAAATTCAAATCTCAGTGTAAGAACAATTGACAAGTTCAAAACCTTGGATAATATAGGAACAATTGTCAAGTTTTGGGCCTAACTTGAACAAGAAAAAAATTTAGGCCCCAATGTGAGAAAATTTAACCCTATACAATACGAGTATATATATTTTTGGGTTACCTTGGCATTCTTTGGATGAGCCCTTTACCAAAGTGATTAAAGGCAATGGTGACTTGCATGTTCTTGTCTTTCATATAGGAATCACTGTGCCCTAGTAACATAACTTTATCATGGTGAGTCATGTGGTTATTTGAAATGGTGATGGCAGTGGATCCATAAATGGCATCAATCAGACCATCCTTGCAGTTTGATAACGAGTTATGATCCACCCAAATATGGCTACCACCAAAGATGGACACACCATCACCGTCCGATGTCGTTCGCCAACCGTAGTGCCGCGGGGAGTCCCTCACCATAGCATTCCCTCCTTGTTTGCAATCATGGATGTGCAATCCATGGATGATAATGTTGGTCACAAACTGAATGGTAATGCATGGACCCCCAGCAATGTGAACACTAGCACCTCTGCCATCAATTGTTTTGAAAGAGTTCATAATGAGTTCTTCCTTCAATTGAATGGTCATATCACGAGCGAACACGATCCACAACGGTTCGTCTTGAATCACAGCGTGTCTTAAAGTTCCAGGTTTCGGATTCACGGGATCATCATCACTAGAATCAGTGACAACGTAGAGTTTACCGTCTCTTCCACCAATGGCATTCTTGCCAAACCCGATTGCACAGTCGGCTAGCCTCCGTCTGTTCTTCTCCCAGTTAGGGTCACATCTCCAGCAATCATCTATGGGGTTACCAGTTGCACAAGAGAGATACTTAAGGTTCCTCCTAGACACATTAATGGCCCTGTCCAAAAACCAAAACAAAACAATGATATGGTATTCATTATATCCGCAATCACGATAAATACAATGTGAACCGTTTGTTTACCTGTGAAGATCTTGAACTACAAGTTCAGGGTCTTTAACCGGGGAAGAGGAAACAAGAGGAAGAGAGGTGAAAAGGAAGAGAAGAGAAAGTGAAGGGATTGCCATTTTTTTGGTTGCGATGAAAATGGAGGGAGAGTTGAGCTTGAAAGGAGAAAATGGGTGATTTTATAAAGGGATTCAAAGCATGCTTCAATGGTGTGATTAAACTAAACATGTGGGCCCAATAAGCTTCGTGATTTCAGGTTTTATGGGATTCCACGGCTTGGGTAGTTTGGCCGTTAATTAACGTCCTCAATAAAGCTGCCCCCAAAACAGTAAAAAAAGTTACTCCTATAGTCCTATAACTTGTAGTGACAGGCAATCAAATCCGAGTACTAATAGAATATACTAAAAAACTCAATAGTATAGAGCACCACATTTTAGAAACTTTAAAAACCCGAAGTGATAAGACCGAAACTAACTTACCGGAACTAATAAGGATGCCCATTGTGCAGCCATAGACACCTGGATTCAAAATGAGTGCTAGATATGAGTACGTACTTAACTTAAAGTGAGTGTTTATGTGAGTCCAAGAAAAGTTCATACCTATTCGCATGTTCTTATTTGTCTAACATAAGGATGGACTTGGTGGTATTGCAATGGAAGCATCGTATCCATCAAACTTTTCATTCTAGCCATTGAGTTCCACATTGTTCACAATTTCAAATTTGATTGCATTGCAACACAATCAATGATTCAATAACATTCACTTTCAAATGTTACCTGTTGCCAAGTTATATAAAGAAACCAATAAACCTAAGACTCCATTGGTATATATATCTCTACTGAGGGCAAGTATCTGCTCACTCCCTCAATAGAAGTATTGTCCCTGCGGGGAGTTGTCTCTTATATTTTGAGGAGAGCCCAAAAAGGTTCATGGAATTTAAGGATGAACATTTTGCATAATACCGACACCTTTCCCGTGAGCTTGCAAATCGTGTCTCTTCCAGTCGAGGCAATTCCTAAACTCCGTGAATCCCTTTAGACTCTCTTCCGAAAATGGGAAACAAAACCCCCCTCGAAAACAATACCCTCTGTTGTTGAGGGAGTGAGACACTCCCTAGCAAATACTTGCACTCAACAATCTCCATAACACAACAAAAGGCAACATGATAACTTGTCTATCAACGGACAAGAAGCTAAGTGCTCTGTCATAATAAAAGCTGAAAAAAGATACAAACTTTTAATATCAAAAACATGCACAAAGGATGGAACTTGACAATGTTCTATCTGTTACAATGACACTTCAAATAAAAAAGAAACCAACAAACCCAGACTCCATTGATATATATATATGTCTTCAGAACACAACAAAAGGAAAACATGATAACTTGTTTATTACCAGACAAGAAGCTTAAGTGCCATCATGATATTAAAAAAAAACATATTCAAAAGGGCTTTCTTCAGCCATAGCATCTAATGGGGTCAGTGCAACCTTTTTCAGAAGACTGTTTAGCCCCTAAACCTCCACCTTTTTCTAAATATTGCTGATGGTACTCTTCCGCCTTATAAAAACGTTTCGCCGGAAGAATCTCAGTTACAATTTTCTTATCTTTCAACTCTAATTGCTTAGCTTCCATTGACTCTCTTGCAAGACGAGCTTGGTTTTCGTTATAGTAGTATATCCCTGATCTATATTGTGCTCCCACATCTCCACCCTGAAAAAAATTATAAAAAAAAAAGTACTCATTGATTGAGTAAAAAAGACGAACACTTGTGTGAATTTTAAGCAAAGTTGAGATACCTGACGATTGAGAGTGGAGGGATCATGGCGGGACCAGAAAAGAGAGAGGAGATTAACGTAAGGGCAGATTTGAGGGTCGAATTGGACCCGAACCACCTCGACGTGGTTTGTTGAACCGTTGCATACCAGTTTGTAATTCGGGTCATGAACATGACCTTGGGAGTAGCCAACCTCCGTTTTGATTACACCTTCAACTCGTTGAAACGCTAATTCTACTCCCCAGAAACAACCGGCTCCAAACTGGGCTAACTCGTGAGATGGGTTAATTGGGCAGTCCTCGTCGGCGTCGAAAGCCGGGTTGTTGGTGTCGACGGTAGTGGCCATTTTTGAGTTTTGAAGCTATTTTTCTGCAAATATAGCAAGCAAAGTAACGTTCATTTTTTTATTTATAAAGGTAGTTTTTTTGTTTGACTTGTCAGATGATGAACCTATCACGTTTTTCCAGCCAAATTCAAGGCCGCTAAACCTTAAACGAATTCTGGGGGACCTTAAAATGAAAATCCATAAATAATTGTGAACAATAAAAGCTTAACGCAATTGTTTTCTGTCTTGCTATGAATATCTGACGTTGATTGTGGATATTTAGTTTTATATTTATGGTAAGTTTATGTTTTGCATTAAATTATTCTAAGATTTTTATTCAAATCATTATTTTACTATTAAAATTATTGTTACATAGTCTTCTCTCTTCGTATCGTTTGCACCAATCGAAAAGTCCTTCCTCCTCTCTTTTAACAGTTCAACTTTTAATGTCATGAGTCTGCAAATTAAAATTTAAATAGTTTCATTCTTCGATCTTTGATATTGACCATTAGATCGACTTGGACCGAAACTATGTTTTTTTACTTGTCGATAGATATTGATTTACTACACCAATCATTGAATCATCACTTGAAGTTCGTTGGCTAGACCTAAAAAAAAAAACTCAACAGCCCATTGAGTTAAATAAAAACTTTCGAATAGTTTAAAGACTATTTTATAATTTTTTAAAGTTAAGTGATCAAAACATAAATTTACTAATAGTTTCTGATATTGCAGTTTGTCCTTTTTTTGTTAGATAAAGGTTGTATTAAAAATATAAATAAATAATTTATATTTTTATGTATTTTATATAATTTTAGATTTTTAAAATATATTTTAATATTGTTATTTTAAAATTTCAAAATTTCAGTATATTTTTAGAATCAATACTAAATTGACAGATGTGTAAATATTGAGGATTAAATATGTTAAATTTATTAGAATTATAATCAAATTTATAAAATATAAAGAGTTAAATTTATTATTGTATCAATAAAAAAATTGAAATCAATCTTTTATTAACAATTGAATATCACAAACCAAAAATCAAATTTAAAAGCTCTAGTGATTAAACATTTTTTTACTTATCTAGAAAATTTAAAAAAATTAAAATTGAGTGATAACTGTAGCGACGTACAAATTTTCGTTTTCGGTCGCTAATTGTGGCGATTTTATTGAAAACTTGAAAACTGAAGTTTGATTTTAAAATAAAGAGGGGAGTCGCCACTGATCCTTTTTTATAGGTGTGATTGGACACCTAATAAATTTATTTTTTAACAAAAGGAAGGCTGAGTTTAGGTCTACGTCAAAGTCCAGAGAAAAAGTAGGGTTCGGGAGTCGGTTACGGGCGAGGAAGGTATTAGCACCCTTGCGACGCCAAAAATTGGTATCTTATAAACACGTGTTGTCTTGATTTTCAAAAATACGAGTTCAATATAAGATTAAATCGTGATCCGATTGAAAAGACAAGAAATTTCAATTCTTTTGATTTTTGAGAAGGACATACCGTTTTAACACGAGTTGATTAATTTTCACCCAACATAGCGATGACATCGATGGCTTAATGTTAAATCGGTACGTTGCCTTGATTATTGAAATTAATTAGAAAACAAGAATATAGTTTTCGAAGTAATGCAAAGTAAATTAATAAATAAAAAATAAATAAAAGACAAATCTAGAGGTACATTGAAGCGAATATAAATGTGACAATAATATTATAAACAATAAAGATATATATGATACTAGAATTAAATATGAAATGGAAATAATGAATGTACGTAGGTACATGATATTAAGAGTATGTATGTAAACTATATATAATGTTTGATAGTAAGAATATAACTAATAATGTTAAAATATATACATATATATATATATATATATATATATATATATATATATATATATACATATGAAAAATGTGTGCACATGACGTATATGAAAAATACATACATAGTAATATAAAAAACAACTTAACATAAATATATGTATATAAACAATAAATAATGTATAAAGAGTTTAAGATAAAAATATAGGAAATTAAAAATAAGTGATCCATACAAAAGCAAGAAGTTTAAGAACAAACGTTCTATGAATTTAAAATAATAAACTATTCAAAATAATATATAAAAAGGGTTTGAAATAAATAAATAAAAAGAAAATGTAAAGTGATTAACATATATATAATAATTCAAAATGACTTATGTAAAAGAGGGTTTAAAATAAATGATATGTAAGGTGATTTAAGATGAATAATGAAAATAAGTTTAAAATGAATATTATGTAGTGAGAAATTTAAAATAAGTAATATACAAACATTTTAAAAATAAATGGTATATAAAAATAGATAATGCATATAAAACTTTGAAATTGATAATACATATGGGAAAGAAATTAAAGTAAACAATAAAACAATTTAAAATAAATAATACATAAAACAAGTTTAAAATAAATAATGTATAAAGCATTTTAAAATCTATAATACACAAAGCAAATCAAAGAATGACATACACGAATAATTTTAAAATAAATAATATATAAGTTAATTTTAAAAATGATTAATAAGGAGTTTAAAATATATGATACGTAAAAGAACCAAAAATAGACAATATAATTATATTTAAAATATATGATACGTAAAAGAACCAAAATAGACAATATAATTATATTTTATAATAGTAACCGGTTCAAGGGTAATATAAAGAGAGTCATTTGAAATATATAATATACAATAACTTAAAATATAAAATAATTTGAAATGTATATATAACAAAACAATTTTTGAAGCATTATAAGGATATAAAAGCTTGAAATAGACTATATGTATACATATATATTATGGGTAAGGAATAAAGAAATAAATAATACATATAAAATAGATTAAAGTGACATATATACATAAAGTAAGTTAAAATAAATAATAAGAATTTGAATAAATAGTACATTAAAATGAGTTAGAATAGATGTAAATAAACAACATATAAAACATTTGAAATAACATATAAATGAAACATTTAAAAAGGGTTAATAAATGAATTAAATAGATTTAGGACATGGCTAAAAATAAATTAAAATTGGGGGTATAAAAGTATAAATATTGGATAGTTAATTAGGGATCAAAACGAAAACCAAACAAGATCTGAGGGCCAAATTTTTAAAAAACAAAAGAAGATAGAAAATGGGGGTTAATTGAACAAGGTTGCGAGAGAGGAGGACTAAACACATAAATTTCCCTTTTAGGGAAAGTGCACAGACCCCACTCCCCCCCCAAATCACGTCATTTGGAATGCTTTAAAATAAAAAAATTTCTTTCCTTTTCATTCTGTCGGTTCATCTTTTAGTTGACAAAAAAAAAAAAAAAAGATCACAACTCCTTCTTCCCCCCCTTTTCTCTATTCGGCTGAAGGAACTCTCAGCAGTCCATCGCGCCACCGTCGGGGCCAATGGCTGGCGTTGCGCGAAAAGGAATCTTTAGCCCCATTCCAGGTGAACCCGAAAGGCCGCGTTCCAAAAGAAGTTCATGAGCCTAGCCCTTTTAATCGAAAAGAAACGAAAGAAAGGATCCCCACCCCTTTTCAGCCCCGACGACGGAGGAGAAATCTCCGACGGTGAAGCCACGGGCGTTTCCGGTGAGGCTTTCTTCTCTTCCTTTTTCTTTTTATTTGTTTTGTTTAATAGATTTGTAAAAGAAAATAAGAAATAATAATAATAAATATAAATGAAATAACAGAAACTAGAAAACAATAGAAAACGAAACAGGAGATTAATCTCAACCTTTTTGTTTGTATTTTGTTTTTGATTGTTTAACATGCGTAATACAATTTTTGTATATCGAATTCCCCTTTACAATCAGTTTCATTTCGGCTTTATAGCCGATTCCCATATTAAAATATTGTTTGTTTTATTCTCTGCTACTGCTTGTGCTTCTTGCTGCCATCTTTTCCTCTTTTCCAAATGTTTGCAGGTTATGGGAGTGTCAGGCGCATTGAAGAGGAGGGCATGCGCGGGGTGTGGTGGCTGAGCGTTGAACGTGCTGCCCGAGCACATGGGGAGCGGCGGCTGGAGGCTTGGGGCTAGGGTTGGCTGCTGAAAATTCTTAAGATTTTTGGGCTCTTTTTTATTGTTTTGGGTTTTGTTATTGTTTTATTTGTCTGGGCCAAAATTGGCCATTACAATAATAATAAAATATTTTTGTAAATAAATAACTATTCATATAGTTTACTTAATTCATAAATATATATATATATATATATATATATAAAAAGAGGAATTCAATTATACTAGTCTAAAATTATATTTAATTTATTTACTTTCAAAACTCCTCAATTAATTAAAATTCCAAGAACTCAATAATTAGATTTATCAATATAATTATATTTATTATACATATAATTTAATATTTTTATTATAATAATTCAACATCTTATCAATTTTAAATTTTAAATTACGAATACAATTATATTTATAAATTTAATGTTAAAATATTAATGGTAGGAAAAAATCTATAAATTAATTATAGGTTTACACTAACGTGAAAGGACAATATATATAGTTTATATGAGAAGTGTCTATGGATATGAGGCGAGTAGCAACATAGTCCATATTGGCAACCTAAGTCAACGCTACTAAACTTGTAAAAGTATTATGAAGGTTATTGTAATAACGGTTAGATTGTATTTTATTTTTGTATCGATAGTCATATTGCATTTTGCTCCTTTTACTAAAAAATAGATAAATTAGTCCCTATATGTTGATAAAAAAAAAGCATACTGATCTTTTCTATTAAATATTTCATCCGTTTGTATTGTTAAAAACTAATGTAGTTGATAGAATAATTAGACAGCAACGTGCCACTTATAACTCAAGCTAACGTATAATTAGACAGCAGCGTGCCACGTATAGCTCAAGCTAACGTATAAAGACCTACAAAGACTAGTTTTAAACAGTAAAAATTGAGGGGATTAATAGAAGAACCAACTTGCTCTTTGATCAAATGTATAGGGACTAATTTGCTAATTTTTTAAGTAAAAGAATCAAAATACAGTTTGAATCCTAATACAGAGACCTTCTTAATACTTTTATCGCCTTAGAAGTTATATATGATAACAACATAAACAAATAACATCAATATACGTTTGTTTTGACATTTTTATTTTCCGAATTATATTCAAAATAAAATATAATTATTAAATTAAATTATTTAACTTATTAATATTTTAAAATTTATTTAACTTAAATTTATTTACTTAATATATTTCATATAATATAGAAATTGGACAATAAATATAAGTACAAAAAATCTTTTAAAAATATTAATAAATTCAAATGATACACCAAAACACATTAATATCTATTGATACAGAGTATCAATAAGAGTAGAGAAAGGGTCGTATAGAAGAAGGCTGATTCACCAACAACGGGGTCGAGAGTTGAAAAACTGAGAATGGAGAGGAATAAGAGTAGAGAAAGGGTCATATAGAAGAAGGCTGATTCACCAACAACGGGGTCGAGAGTTGAAAAACTGAGAATGGAGAGGACTTAGCCTCTTAGGATTTGTTGGGAGAGAAGGAGAGTCTCCCTTTATATTGTGTTTTGGGGTATTTATAGGTAACTCATGGTTCTCAAATAGTCTCCTCTTAAAGAGATCGCCCTTGTTAATAGTGGGTGGCCTAACAAAGAGTCCAATCAAATAGTTAAGGAAAGATGTTCCCTCACCAAATTTAGCAAAATCACAAAAGAAAAGCTCACCAAATTTGCTTGTATGGCTTACGGCAGTTGTGAATGAACCAAGGAAATTTTCTTTTCTTTCTCAAAGTATAAACGGTAGAGAAAAAAAATAAAAAGCTCAACCTTTGTTTTCCTCAATCACTAACCATACTTTACCATATTAAATATTTATTAAATTAAATCTGTGGGGAGTACCTCGTATTTTTGGAGAAATAGATAATGGCATCGCAATGAGGAGGATCACGACGTTGCGACGGTGTAACTCGGGACGTCACGACATATTCTCTCATTTGGCAGACGCATTTTAAACTTCAAGCAGGACTTCTTCTCCCAGTTAGACTCTGATTATTCCAGAGATATTTTAGTATAATTAGAACTCTAATCTTAGCCTATTTAAAGGGGTCATTGTATCCTTATTTTGCGAAGCTAATCATAAAATGACTTTTCTTTGAGGGCAATAAGATGTAGTCACATATGAAGTTTTAGTGGTAATTATGGAGAGAAATTTGTTTCCAAGTTAGGGTTTTGTTTTCGAGGTTTTGGCTAATGTATATTTAGTACATTTAGATTTATTTTCTCTATATTATACTCTCGTTTTGTTTACTCATATAATAATAAGTTGATGCCTCATTTCCTGGTAGTTTTTTCTTCTTTTAGGGTTTTCTATGTAAAATATTTGTGTTTGTTCTTCTCCACATTTTCTATTTTGTTGTTTATACGGGTCAATCCCCAACAAATTGGTATTAGAGCTGCAGTTCAGCATTTGCAAATTGCCTCGTTCGGTGGCACAACAATATTTTTGGATATCGAGAAGTTTAGTGAACCACAAATTTCAGTTTCTAACAGTTTTGAATAATTATAGAGGTAGCTAATGTGGCTAAAGACAATGGTGATGATTTGTTGTTCTCCACATAATCCGTTTGAATGTGGAGTCGTGTCAAATGTTAGGCATGTACCTAATTTAGAGAAGAATCTCATCCCTTTTTTATCTTTAATGACTTAAATAGTTTGTAGAGTATTTGAGGCAAGGTTGGTCATAGAGGGTTATAGTTAAGGTAGAGAGAGTTAGTGTTTTCTCTCTCATTCGGGTATTATTGGTCATTGTTGCATTATACAAATTCGATTTAAAGACTATGTAACGCCCCTAATCCGAATCCGTCACCGGAATAGAGTTACAGAGCATTACCGGAGTTACCGATTCATTTATCAGATATTTCATTAATCCGATATCTTTTCTTTTTCACGTTCAAGTCTCGTATTCAAGTCATCTGGATCTTTATAAAGAAATTTGATCGTCGTTTTCATTTATTTCATGTTATAATACATTCAACTAATGCTCTAAACAAAATTATCATTTTACCCTTAAACTTTTAATTAATGACGATTTCATCCTTAGGTTAAAATAAAATAAAATTATTGCAATTTAATCCTTATTTCCAGCCGTTATTCTCACACAAATTGATAACAACCTATGAATTCTATAAAATGTCAGAATTTTCCATAATTTCAACACTTTTCAATTTAATCCTTAAAACATGTTTTTCCCTGATCTTGAGCTAAATTAATAATTTCATTCAATTTTGTAATTTAAATAATAAAATAATCCATTTCATGCAAATGGGTCATTTCTAACATTTTTTTTTGCAAAATTGCCCATAAAATTTTACTTTTATTCAATTTAGTCCATGAGCCTAAAACATACAAATTAGCCATGCTAGCTGAATATTCATACATATTTTCCTCCTCCTCCTCTCCATTCCACATCCTTAATTTATATAACATGCAACAAGTAACATTATCAATAATTTCACTATTTACTTATGTATATTCAAAATTGTCCATTTGCGTTATAGTCACTAAATTATTTATATCTTAAGATACAGAACTCGAAATTAAGATCCGCTAATTTTAACTGAAACTAGACTTAATTATCTTATTACCATAAAATTTTCAAAATTTTTGGTTTAGCCAATAAGTACAGTTTATACTTTAAAGTTGCCCCTGTTCTGCTGTCTGACAGTTCCGACCCTTCTTCACTAAGAATTAATTATCTCATCGTACGAGATTCGGATGATGTTCCTACTTATTTATATTGAAAATAGACTCTTTAAGGATTTTAAACATATAAATTTAATCCCTTAATTATTTTTCTCCAATTTTTGATGATTTTCCAAAGTCAGAACAGGGGAACCCGAAATCATTCTGACATTGTCTCACAAAACTTATTATATCTCATGATTTACAATTCCATTGCTTACACGTTTCTTCTATGAGAAACTAGACTCAATAAGCTTTAATTTCATATTTTATTCATCCTCTAATTAGATTTCTACAATTTTTGGATATTTTTCAAAGTTAGACTATTGCTGCTGTCCAAAACTGTTTTAGTGCAAAATGTTGATTTTCATTTTGCCCCAAATTTCACACTTCATACAAGTCAGTCCTTACTTAATTAACCCCTCAATTAAACTAATTTTCTCAATTAATACTTTTCCTAGACATTATAAGTTATTTCATAACTATTGAAATTCAGAATTTTCACATAAAACTCTAACTTCAAACTCTTTTACAATTTAGGTCCCAAACATTCACTTTCTATTCAATTCTTTCAATAAAATCAGCATATAAACAATTTAAAGCTCTAATTCTATGTCAAATCATCATATACTTCCAGCACATATTCATAGAAACTTTCAATTTCTTTTATAGAATCAAGACCTAATGAATTCAACAAATGGACCTAGTTGTAAAAGTCACAAAAACACAAAAATTTCAAGAAATAATCAAGAATTGAACTTACTTGCAGTAAAAATATGAAAAACCAGCTTAAGGAAACTCTCCCATGGTGTTTTTTCTGATGAAAATGCAGAAAAATAAAGAGAAATCTAGATAATTCCACTTTAGTCCTAGCTTTATTAAGTAAATTTTGCAATTTTACAATTTTGCCCTTAATTCCCCTTATTTTCTTGGTGATTTCATGCTCTTGCCGTCCAGCCCAAATAGACCTTGGGTCTATTTTCCTTTTAAACCCTCTTTCTTTTATCATTTAAGCTATTTAATCATTTCCCACAATTTTGCATTTGATACAATTTAGTCCTTTTTGTTCAATTAGCTATCAAGATTTTAAAATTTCTTGACTAAACTTTAATACTAACTTATTAACACTCCATAAATATTTATAAAAATATTTATGGCTCGATTTAAAATTCTCGGGGTCTCGATACCTCGTTTTCAATTCTAATTATTTTAATATATATATATTTAGTACATTTCACAATTTCAAAATTTTTCCTAACTTCACATTTAACTTATACTCACTAAATTAATAATATTTCCTACTCATTTGTCGGATTTAGTGATCTCGAATCACTGTTTTGACACCACTAAAAATTAAGCTGTTACAGACTAGGAGTCTTTCAGTTTCCAAGTTCGAGCACGGTTTAAACTTGGTTGACATTTTGCAAAATTCAAGTTTGGCCCGTGACGGGACATGGAAAAGGAGGCATGATAAATACGAGTTAATATGGAGATTTGTGGGGTGTACCTTATATTTTCAGATAAATAGATGACGACGTCACAACGAGAAGGATCATGATGTCGTGACAACGTGACTCGGGACGTCACAATGAGGAGAAAATGACGTCACGGCGTGTTCTCTTATTTGGCTGTCGCATTTTAGACTTCAAGCAAGACTTTTTCTCCCAATCAGACCATAATTATTCTAGGGATATTTTAATATGATTAGAACTCTAATCTTAGTATATTTAAATGGGTCATTGTATCCTTGTTTTGCGGGGGAAATTAAAAAATAAATTTTCTTTGAGGGCGATAAGATGTAGTCACATATGAAGTTTTGGTGAGAGTTTTTTTTTTTGAATAAAAGATGACCACAATGGTCAAAACAATTTATTACGTAACATCATTAAGAACAATATTGTGGATCTCCTTAAGATAATCCATATCAAAAAGCCAAGTTTTTGCTTTCCTACATATTTTTGTACAAATGAAATCAGCTACTTAATTACCAGACCGATTAGCCCAAACTAAATTAGCCGACTTGAAATTGTTGAAAGCATCTCTACACGCCTTGATTTTATCCCCAGTAATGGTAATATCCGTATTACATCTGTTCATGATGTTGACAAGGCTTGCATGGTCAGTCTCAAACAACACGTCTCCATTAACATTTAGATGACCAGGCAGCTCAACACTTCTCTCAAAAGTTGAACACTCAGCCTCCTGGGCCGACATTTTTTCATCGATGAAGCCCCCCACCGTCAAGCACAAAGCTGTTGTTATCACGAAAGATTACCCCATACCCCACTCTGTTACCATTCACTGTAGCATCAAAGTTTATTTTAACAACACCTTTGGGAGGTTTATCCTATTTCTTCATATTGTCATTCTGGGGGAGCATAGGAGTGTACAACAAGTTGTAGATTCTAAACTCTTTTCCAAGGTTGCTAGCCCTATCCCAAATAGCCTGCGCTTTGTCAAATTTACCTTTAAACATGAAATTGTTCCTACTATTCCAACAATTCCATAAAATGGTAATTAAGTCAGCCATAGCTCTTTTATCCAAAATTCCCATCATATTCTCCAACTAGTCATGGGGATTGTGGAACCAAACCATTCTGTCTCTCTGGCCCTCATTACCAATAGGTAAGTTATAGATTCTATCACCCCAATCTTTACCATACACTATGTTGATCTTATCCATATCCCATTTTCTATTATTAACCAACCAAAGATCTCTAACACTTTTGATCTCATGAACACTGTTATTTGAAATGATAGTACTCCCGTTTAGATATTCGAAACCCAAGTTATCATCTCTAATATTGATACTATCTCTATTTCCTATTTGCCAACCGAACCCTTTTTTCAACTTAACTACAGCAGCAGCTATACTTGACCAGGTGAACGAAGCTTTTTCCACCTGTTTAGCATTAAAAATATTACCTTCAGGGAAGTACTTGGACGACAGAAATTTAAAGCAAAGGGAATCTTTGTTGTTGATGAGTCTCCAAACTTGACGACCCAAAAGAGCAATATTGAAGAGCCGCATATCTCGAATTCCTATACCCTCCATCCTTTTAGGCTGACACAAAGTTTTCCAAGGAAGCATAGCCCAATATTTTCCACTCTCCTTTCCTGACCACTATATTCTGCTTAACTTAGACTGAAGCTCTTCGATCACACTATTAGGGGCCAAGAAAATAGACAACGCATAAGTAGGGATGGATTGTAACACTGCATTGATAAAGATCTCTTTGCCTCAATATGAGAGTAATCTTTTGGACCAACTGTTTATCCTGTAAGAAAATCTGTTAGTAATCTCAAAAAAGGCTTTTTTTTTCTTATTACCAATCGAAATGGGGAGGCTTAAATATTTGTCGTGCTTCTCCACAATTTTCATTCCAAGGAGATCACCAAAGTAACTTTTTTGATCTGACGGAGTGTTTGGGCTAAATAGGACCATAGACTTGTCATAATTAATTTCTTGACCAGAAGTAGATGCGAAGTTTCTAATGATGTTAACAAAACAATCAACATCATTTTTTTTGTTACGCACAAACATGAGTGCATCATCAGCGAAGAACAAGTGATTTATCCGCAGACCATTTCGGCTATCACAAATGCCTCTAAGCGCATTGATGTTTTGAGCTTGAATAAGCATCCTAGAAAAGGCTTACATACAAAATAAAAACAGATAAGGAGAGAGAGGGCCCCCTTGGCAAAGGCCCCTCTCAGGAATAATAGTTTCTGATAACATATTATTACACTTAATGAAATACCTCACTGATTGAACACATGCCATAATTTTGTCGGTCCACCGTTTATCAAAACCCATTTTCCACATAATCGCCTCAATAAAATTCCATTCCACGCGGTCGTACGCTTTACTCATATCGAGTTTGATGACACAACCTTTATTAGGCCCGTTCTTGGTACTTTGAAGATAGTGAATAAGCTCGTGAGCAATTAAAATGTTGTCATGAATTATTCTCCCCGGAATAAAGGAGCTTTGATTTTGGCTTATGGATGATAGCTTTTAACCAATTTGACAGAACCTTAGCAACAATCTTGTATATGTACCTGCACAAACTTATAGTGCGGAAGTTCGACATATCGCAAGGATCTTTAGTTTTAGGAATTAAAATAATAATGGTTTCATTAACCAAAGAAATATTCTTCTGATCATTTAGCGCATCCAAGCAGAACTTCAAGGTTTCATTTCCAACAATATCCCAGTGTTGTTTAAAAAAACTCCCAGAGAGGCCATCGACACCAGGGGCTTTACTAGGGTCCATCTGTTTGATGGCTTGAAGAACTTCAGCCTCGATATACTCCCTAGTAAGCCAATCATTATTCTCTCTAATAATACATTCGCTGATAAAACCCAACTCTCTATAGTTGATATTGTTGTCATTCGGCCTAAACAAGGTCCAGAAGTAATCTTTTGCCACCTTATAAATATCATTGCTATTAATAGCCTAACCACATTGACCATCTTTCAACTTATCAATTCTATTTTTTTTTCAATCTACCAGTAACTTTTACATGAAAGTACTTAGTATTTTTATCACCTTCTTTAAGCCATTAGGCCCTCAATCTTTGCGCCAAATATTTTTCCTCACGAGCATAGAGTAAGTCCAGCTTACGACGCGTCTTCTTCAAACTTTTAACACTACCAACCCTATTAGTAGTATCAATAATTCTGTTAATGAGAACCTGGAGCCTGCTGACCTCTCTTTTTATTTTTCAGTGTTTATTATACTATCAAGGACCCAAAAGCTCACACACTCTCTCTAGCTTGTAATTGTAGTTACCCTCTTCAGTATTCCAGGCATTTTGAATAATTCTCTTACTCTCATTGTCTTTTGCCCAGCATTTCTCAAAACGAAACCAAATCTTATTGTCATTGGGTTAACTCATAGGCTGACGGCGATACAAGTCAAATAAAATAACATCATGATCTGATTGTATTCGTCTCACAACACTAGACGAAGTAAAAGTATAATTTTCCATCGCAGGAACCGTCATAATGAATCTATCAAGCCTCTCCTTAATAAGCCTATCACCATTTCTATTATTGACCCAAGTGAACCAACCACGATCTGGTTTAATATCCACTAGTGCCAAGTCATCTAAAAAATCTCTAAACTCGTTAATATGAGCCCTCACAATCCTGCGACCACCCTCCTTTTCAGCATCATTAAGCATTGCATTAAAATCCCCTCCCACCACCCACTCTTCTTTAACCACCTCTCCCACACGTTGAAGGAATCCCCATGAGGTACTCCTATCGTTTGGATTATGATGCCCATAAAATCCAGTAACCCAAATTCTGTTGTTGCCTATTTTAACAATAGAATCAATATGATGCTTAGAGTATGTTTGTATGGAGACATCAACCACATCCTTGTACATCATAGCAAGCTTCCCACTTCGACCTTCGGAATTGACGACAAGCCCATTCTGTAACCTCCATCTATTTTGAACTTTTTGAAATTCAACAGCATTCATTTTAGTCTCAAATAAGAAAATGATATCAGGGTTGTTCGCAGCTATAAGTTGCTTGAGTTCTCGAATTGTCGCAGGAGACCCCAACCCATGACAATTCCAACTTAAAAACTTCATTGATCCTGGCGAGGCTGTTTGACAGCTGCCGCCTTTATAGGTGTCAAACTTGGAAAGAAGTTGTTAATAATAGATTACCGAGAGAAATGGGTAAAAGAAATTTCCACCCGAGATTTAATAATTGGCTTTTGCAATTTTCTCTGAACCTTTCTACTTGGGCTTTCTTCAGTTAACTCCCCATTACTACATCTGGCTTTCTTTCTCCTAGCCTTCATTTTTTCTGTTCCATCTCTCCGTATTTTTAAAGCCAATTTTTCTTGGTGTGCTCGATTTTGACTCATCTTCTGTGTTTTTAACTCGTTCCATTTTTATTTTTTCATTCAGCTCATTTGTTCCTACCCCACTAGAAGACCTCCCAGATAGCTCTCTTTCAGTCCCTTTAAACTCTTTTATCAGTTCTATCCCATTTCTCAACAACCCCCTGTCCTGATTTGTAATTCCTAGGGATACTTTTAGCCAATTCCCATATTCAAATTCAGACTTGTGGAATTTTCTGTTGGCCTCCTCTTTTTCACATTTTTGAGTCGTATGACCAATTAGGCCACATATGTAACAAAATCTAGGCAGTTGCTCATACCGGATTGCACAGACTATCTCCCTATTCTCTATCAACATAATGAACAACCCTTCGCAATGGCTTATGAATGTCAATAATGATTCTAATACGCATAAATTCTGTCCAACCTCCACCTCTATCCCGCCAGTCTATAGCTAAAACTTCACCTATCGCATTACCAACTTCCATAGCCATTTTTCTATCCATTAGCTCCACTGGCATATTCAAGATACGCACCCAAAACGATGAGAGATTAAAGTCGTATTCCTCCATATTTTTGTCTTTAACAAAAGGAACCATACTAAACAGACTTTGATCAAACAGCTAAGGAGATAAGTTTAGAATTCTCTTCCTATCTTCTTCAGTGCTAAATTTTACCAAAATGGTGCCTTCTTTAAGGGAAACAAAGCTTACCTCCTCTTTTGTGAACCATAGAGATTTTAAAACACGATACATAGCTTCTCTGTTAACTTTTTATTCCATCATTAATTTTCCAATTGCCCAGCTTTCAAAACCTTTGGAATCGCTAGTCCTCCTTCGTACTAACAACACTTCTGGCCTCCTCTTTCAAGAATTTCAGATTCGCCAATCTTGAAACTATATCATCTTCCATATTTACTATCAATAAACCACAAAAACACTAATAGAAACACCCAACCCCACTAGAAAAGAGAAACGGCTAACACCAATCGCCAACAAAGAAACACAAACCTAAAAGAAAGAAAGCACAAAGAAAAACGAAAACACAGGAAAAGAAAACCCCTAATCTAGAAAAGAAATGAGAAAAAACCTAATACTCAATAACTACCCTAAGCTAGAAAAACAGAAAAACACAGACCCCAGTAAAGGAAACTTCAAAAGAATAAAGCAAAAAAAGAAGGATAAATGTTAAAACAGAAAAGATAAAAAGAAAAAAAGAAAACCTAGATGTTTTAATCTTTAACGCAACTTAAGAATATTACAAAAAATCTTTTAAGAAACATGCCTCAACACAAAAAAAAATAACACGTAAAATAATAAAGAAAACACAAGACAAATCACTACTTACACCATTACCAGTTGACAGTCAAATCACACAAAGTCAAAGGTAGACTTCGAGATACTTAACCACTCACATAAGCCTCCTTCCTGACTTCTTGAAAAGACGCTCCACCGCTATATCGAAGAGAAAACTGCCCCACTCACCCTGAGGGAAAACATTAACAACTTCCAACCATCCAGTTATTCTATTACGAAAGAATAAAGATGGAACCTTTCTTATCTTTCCTCCTTTAGCCCATGCTCATACGGTAACTATGGAGAGAATTTTGTTCTTGAGTTAAGGTTTTATTTTTGGGATTTTGGGTAATGTAAGTTTAGTACGTTTAAGTTTATTTTTTTATATTGTACTATTATTTTGTTTACTCATTTAATGATAAGTCGATGCCTCTTTTGCCCATGATTTTTCCCTCTTTGAAGGTTTTCCATGTAAAAAATTTGTGTTCATCATTCTCCACCTTTTTTTATTTTATTGTTTATACGATTTAATCCCAACAAAATCAAATATAGAAATCTAAAAGCTATGATTCATTCTTACAAAACCTAGTGGAAGTCAATGGAAGTCATTAACCTCATCCACTATTAACATTTAATCTATGGCTAAATTATATTTACGACCATGTCTAATTGCTTAATAAGGACTTGCTCAAAGTCTAAATCAAATCTCCTTATATCTCTCGTCTTGTAATTTAGTCCCTATACTATATATAATAATTTAATCAAATTAGTTCTACTTTTTGATTTGCCCTTACAATTCCGTATTCAAAACGTAATTATTTGATTCTAATTTTTAGCGACCTCAATTTAGTAAATTTGATCTTAAAACCAAGTTTTTCGACATCGTTGAAAATTGAATTGTTACAAAAGTGGTGGGTTGTCAACTAAGAACAATGTTGGAGCCGATGTAAATGATTTCAGGCCTAGAAAGGTGATGGATTAACAGGTATTAGCAGATGCTCTTCCCTATATATCTTTTGGGGATTGTGTGGACCTAATTTATGTCATATGGTGTTAGGCTCTAAGACTAGGCTTCTGGCGAAAACGAACTTTGCCAAATTTTATTTTCTAACATTGGGTGATGTAGGTTGCATGATATCATGAGGGTCTAGCTTACTTAGGTATAACAATTGCCCCTTGAATGAAAGGTAAGTTAAAGTGACTTAGGCTGAGTTGAATTTCTAAGGAGGCTTTAAAAGTTTTGATGAAGCCTAAAGAGACTTTTAAAGCATTATGATTAATGTTTCTATCATTATTCCTATGCATTAATTGTTCTTAGGCACCATTCATCTCTAATTGGGGTTTTTGAAATAACATCATTTCTTTGTCACATTTGATTCTTTATGAATCCAAAACCTTTATTTTCTTCTTATCTATACTTGATCTTTTTTCTTCTTTTTATTGTATTTTGTCAAGAGATTTCTTATCTTTATCATGCTTGATTGTTTGGAATTTCAAGTAAGAGATGTCCAGTGGTGAGTGAAGAACATTGTGTTCCACTATTGAGGTAGCTAAAACTGTGATGTCTTAAACATCCTCATTGTAAAAATAAGTTCTCAAATCTGTTAGGAGCATATTGGGTAACTAAAGTTACAGCTAATAACAGAGGCTTCTATCTCCCTTTACACCTGTTTGAAGTGGGTTTTCATTTACTCCTTCATAATTGGTTTGTATAGATGCTATGGTTATCAAGAAATTCTTAGCATTTATTAGTACTGTATTTTTAGTTTGTCAAAGGTGTTGAAAACCAACTTCTTCTGCCAACTTTAGGAACACGTCCACCTTTAATTTTGAAGGTTCTTGTGGCATACATTATTTTGTTCCATGGGGTAATCATAACCTTGAAGTAAACAAATTTTCAAAAAATCTTACTTTTTATCCCCCCACAAATATATTCTTATAGAAAATAAATTTGAAGATTTCCTCTTTCAATTAAATTGATCATCCTTTCATTTATAAGGATTTTACCTCATTTATTTGGTGGAGGTTTTACCGAAGATCAAATTCATAGTTTGAGATAAATTCATCATTTGAGATAAAAGTTACCTTGATTTAACTAAGTACGGTCCCAAAATAATTTTTAAAGATTTTACGTTGAAATTCATAATCCAAATAGTTTGACTTCATCAGAAGTTGCTTTGTTTGATAATATCTCAGACCTTGATGCTTGGCCTTTGTCACATAACGCTTTACCTTTGAAGAATGAAAACCACTTGAAGAGGAAAAGGAACATTTTTCTTTTGTTCACCAATTTGTATGTTATCACTTGAATATTGAACTTCCTTCTATATTGCTTAAAGGAGGAGAGTGGAACGTAGAGACCTTTTGATGTGGGTATGTGCAAACATAATTCATGTTTGTAGCATCTAATGTCCAAACTTCTTCCTTATTTGTAGAGTGCAACCCCTATTGATGTTTCTCGTGCTTTAGTCTTAGTAGAGCCTTGTCTTGAAATTATTGTTCTAAGTGAAGCCCAAGATATTGCCAAGGTATGATAAAATATTAAGTTACAGTTTATATTCATGTTGAATTACATTTTTATTGTAACTTAAATTAGGGTAAACTACTTAATTCATCATCCAATTTTTTTATTTTGATCATCCAAATAAAAATACATGCAATTTGATCACCGTTGTTAGAATCTTTTTCATTTTAGTCTGTAATACCCTGAAAATTTTTACAGTAAGATATTATCCTTGATATAGTAAAATAAGGAAATAAAATGACAAAAAGGGAAATTTTGAGTTATGTCAATATTGAGAAGTATATTATGATATATTAATTCAAGAAAGGACTAAATTGTAAAAGTGAGAAAAGTTTTGTTGCATAAGAGTAAATACTCAAAATTTGAGGGGTTAAAGTGTAAATATGAAAAATTTGAAGGGCCAGTAGTGTAAATATTTGAAGAGTGGAATGATCTAGAAACTAAGGAAAATGAATGAATTAGGACCAAATTGAATAGGTGAAGAACTATGAGGGACTAAATTGTAATTTTACCAAATTAAATGATGACTCAAGGATGGAATTTTAAAAGATAATAAAGGGAAAAATAATCAATTGGAAGAGAGAGAAATATAGAAAGTAATGGTGATGTTGATGATCTTTTATGATTATTTAATTAGATATATATTATTTTAATGAGATATTTTATTATTTTATTATTATTTCATTATTATTTTATTATTAATTATTTAGTATAAAAGGAAGGGAAGATGAAGAATTTTCATCATCTTTCCATGCATGCAACCAACGTTAGAAGAGAAGGAAAAGCAAGAAATTTTCTTTTCTTTACAATTTGGTCCTTCCACCAAAAATTCACCATTTTCACCTAGAAATCAAAAGAATTTCCATAGCTACTAAGAGAGAAAAATGTTAAGGAGACCATGGGGAGTTAGAATATAAAGTTGGATTCAAGAAATAGAAGCTGGAGGAGAGAGAAAATAAAGTTAAAGATTAGTATCAATAGAATAAGGTAAGTATGATTTTAAGTTTGTTATTATTGACGAAGCATGGAAACAGTGTTATAGTAGAGTTTTCTTACATAAGGTCCTATGTTCTTGATCTGTTAGTGAAGAGAAAATAAGAGAAAGTGATGAGAAATGGTGTAGAAAAAGAAAATAAGGGTGTTATAACATGATAATTAATATCTTGCACTAAAACAGTTTTGGACAGCAACAGTAGTCTAAATTTGAAAAATCATCAAAAATTTTAGAAATATAATTATAGGATGAATAAAATATGAAATTAAATATTTTTAAGTCTAGTTTCTTATAGAAGAAATTATGTAAGCAATGGAATTGTAAATCATGAGATATGATGAATTTTGTGAGACAAGGTCAGAATGATTTCGGGTTCCCCTATTCTGACTTTGTAAAATCATAAAAAATTGGATAAAAATAATTAGGGGCTTAAATTTATATGTTTAGAATTATGAATGAGTATATTTTCAAGAAAAACAAACGGAAACATCATTAGGATCCTGTACAAGGAGATAATTAATTTTTAGTTAAGAAGGGTCGAAACTGTCAGACAGCAGAACATGGGAGAATTCAATGAATAAACTGTATTAATTGGCCCAACCAAAAATTATGAAATTTTTATGGTAAGAATAAATATGAGTCTAGTTTCTGGGAAAATTTATTGATCTTAATTTGGAGTTATATAGCTCTAGATATAAATAATTTAGTGACTATGACACAGATGGACAGCTTGAATATTCATAAAAGTAAATAATAAAGATTATGGATAATGTTACTTACAAGTGTGTTATATACATAAAGAATGTGGAATGGAGAGGATGAGGAGGAAAATATATATGAATATTCATTTAGCATGGCTAATTTGCATGTTTTAGGCTCAAGGACTAAATTGAATATAAGTAAAACTTTATGGGCAATTTTATAAAAATGTCAGAAATGACCAAATTGCATGAAATGGATTATTTTATTATTTAAATTACAAAATTTAATGAAATTATTAATTTAGTTTAAGATCGGGGGAAAACATGTTTTAGGGATTAAATTGAAAAGTGTTGAAATTATGGAAAAATTCTGATATTTTATAGAATTCATGGACTGTTATCGATATGTATGATAATAATAGCTGGAAATAAGGATTAAATTGTAAGAATTTTATTTTCCTGACCCTAAGGATGAAATCATCATTAATTAAAAGTTTAGGGGAAAAATGGTAATTATTAAATGCATTAGAATATGAAATGAATGAAAATGATGATCAAATTTATTTATAAAAATGCGGACAACAAAAATACGAGACTTGATCTTGGAAAAGAAAAGATATCGGATTAATGAAATTATAAACACAAACAATCAATGAGGTAAGTTTGTGTAACTTGAATTGTATTTTTAAACACTTGAAATATGTGGTTATGTGATGAAAATATGATTTGAATGTTCAATTCATGATAATACTCGATATAAATTGAAAATAAATCCCGATTGAATGGAATGAAATTCATGATTATACTTGTGAATTGTATTTTTGTCATGCATATGAAATTGATATGGATATATTTGATAATGCCCGATAAAATGATAAATCCCGTTGAACAAAGGAAAATCGATGGATGTAAGTTTCTCGAATTGGTTGTAGTTCTGCATATGTTGCAGACACCCCATAGCTCGAAAGAGCGTCCCGATATTAGCCCTCTCGAGCTTCCCGTTATATGGTTCTTGCGAGCTTCTCGTTATAGCTCGTCGGAGTGTCCCGATAGATTGTGATCCGCATGTGTTGTGGACACACCGTAGCTCTTAAGAGCGTCCCGATAGGCTCTTTGTGAGCTTCCCGATAGTGCTCGCTTGAACTTCCTGATATACGGCTATCCGGAACTTCCCGATAGGCTCTTCGTGAGCTTTCCGATATGGTTCTTTGTGAACTACCTGATTTCGGCTCTATTGAGCTTCCCGTTATAGCCCGGATTAGCTTCCCGATATTGCTCTTTATGAGCTTCCTGTTAAATAGCTCGAGACGGTAAAAAGGATCTAGCCCGGACGGGTGATCCTATCCTAATATAGCCCTCCCGAAGAATATGTGGAAAATGGATTTAGCCTGGACAGGTAAATCCGAATTAGGGTTTGAATTTAGCCTGGACTGGTAATTTAGATCCAAGCTCATTAGAGTAATTGTCGTTGCAGGGGATTTAGCCTGGACTGGTAATCCCTACAATACTCTATGAGTTTATATTACAGGGGATTTAGCCTGGACTGGTAATCCCGCTGTAAGGATGAGGTTCGCGGGAGTGTGCTCTCTGGAAAAAGGGTATATCCATATGTGTACGAATTGACGGACCCGAAATTGTACACTAAAAGTGTACCTCTGAAAATCCATCGAAATTTCGAGAAATTCAACGGGATAAATATGAGAAATGGAAGAACATGAAAATTATGAAATTATTGAGCTCATCAATCATTTATCTTTGTATTGAATTTATATTATGATTTGTACATGTTATATAGACACATGGTGTGGAAAGTATATGGTACATGAAATGTTGATATAATGAAATGAATGATATATGTTATTAAAGAAACGGTAAGAGAATGATATGTATCATGACATATACATATGAGATTAACTTTTATATGTTAATATAAGGAAAATATATAAGTTAAGACGAGTATTAAATTCAAATATGACATATTGAGAAAAAAAGAATTTATATAAAATATGTGCAAGTACACTAACAAGTGTTGTTGTTGATGCTTAGGCAAGTGCCAAGCCATTGATTGAATGGTAATATATTTATTGATGCATTGAATCGATAAGTATTTAAGTGAAATTTTTTTAAGTGATCTGCAAATGGTAGTAATGTTCTGAAACCCTATTCTGGCAGCGGATATGGGTTAGGGGTGTTACATAGTCAATTGAATGTTAAATCCTTAACGGCAATTGGCTATGCATGCCGCATTATCATTTTTGAACATTTTTTACCCCCACTACTACTGCTCATCATCTTTTTCCCCTCCACACCACCTCTGCTTCCACCATCGTTTGCTGCATTATTCTTCAATGTTTCAATTTATAGTTGTTATTAACTAAACCGAGCCTTTCTACCCCAATACACTCTTCCCTTCTCCTCTCTACTATATTTGAACCTTTTGTACAGACAAAAATGCTATAGGGCACGCATCCCTGTGCTAATGGTTCAGAAAGTTCACCTTTATTCATTAAACAAGTGATTAGACATACAATGGTACACAGAAAGAAAGCAAAGCGCAAACTGTATGATGCTCGAAAAATGATATATTGTATTGCATTCCTATAATCCAAGTTTGCAAAAAATCAAATCTGATACCATGGCTGAGGCAAAATGATATATTTTTGGCATAGAGGGGAAGAAGATGGTGAACAGTAGTAGTGGGGGTAAAAAGATGGTGAAAAATATGATACGGCATGGGGTGCACAGTCAACGGCCGAAAATGAAAATTTTCTCAAATTGTAGGTATTTTTATTTAGGTAATTAAAATGAAAATGCCAAAAAAATTGGGTTACTCCTATAAACAATTGAAATCTGTAAAGAAGTAATACATTATTATAAAATATTTTAGTTATTTTATATTACATGAAATAAATAGAGGGGAGTGACATAATAAAGTAATACATAAAAATAAAACAAAATAATATATTATTAAAACTTTGAAAAAGAGTACAAAACCCACAAATTTCTCAATCACCCCATATAGTGGTTAATTACAAGCTTTGAGATTTCCACAACGGAAACAGACAGATTTGATTCTTTCATTAAAGATCAAATGAGAACAAATCTCAAGAAAATGATAGCAAATTCTACACTCCACACTGTTAAACTGCAACTTTGAATAACAACATTCCAATTCTACAAACAATTAAGTTATTAGTGGAAATCAGTCCCAATTCCCCCCTTCCATTTTGAACAAACTTTTACAAAAAGAAAAGCTTCTAATCTGCTCGGATTCTATCTAACCAATCAACACTTTTCCTTCCTTTTTCGAGCTGTTGATCGTTGCTTCTACTCGATTTATCATGGTATTCGACACTTCTCCGTGATCTCTCCATTCTTTCCATATGATCTAATGATACTTTAAGCTTTTCAAGCTTGTCAATGCTGTTAAATTTCGTATACTCGTGAAACTTCAGTCTTGGGGGTCTATCAGTGCTTTTCCTCGGTTTCTCCCTGGTATCAGTGCTTTTCCTTGGTTTCTCCCTGGTATCGGTGCTTCTTCGTGGTTTGTCCCTTTGATCCATACTCCTCCTTGGTGGCTCATAATGGTCGGTGCTTTGCCTCAGTTGTTCGATACCATCTGTGCTTCTTCGAGAACCGTTTCTTCGTGAAGGTGTTTTTTCGACTGTGGATATAAATTTCTTAACATGCCTAATGTACTCAGGGTAGAGTTCCAAATCACAGTGGTTACCTCCTTTGACCCATAATGGTTCATACTTTTCTTGGCAAAGTTCCCACAGTTGCTTCCCGTGAGAGCAGTTGACCACATCGTCATTAGTTCCCTGAATTTCAATCCCGGAAGTTAATATCCATTCCCGATATTCTTCGCAAGTTCATAATAGCCATGAATAAACTGAACCAATAGGCAATACCATGGAGGCCCTTGTACTAGTAGTCAGATTGCATTTTGCCTCCTCTCACCCAAAAAATGTGCAAATTAACCCTATACGTCAAATCAAAGAGCAAAGTGGTCCTTTCTGTTAAAACTTTCACCCACTTTTATTGTTAAAAACTGGTGTGATAAATGAAATAACCAATTATATATGGCATGACACGTATACCTTATGTTGACGTATAAGGACCAGTTTTTAACGGTAAAAATAGATAAAATTTTTAACAAAATGACCAAATTGCTCTTTGATCTAATGTACAGGGACTAATTTTCCCATTTTTTGAGTGAGAGGGAGGCAAAATGCAATCCAACTACTAGTACAAGAGCCTCCATGGTACTTACCTAAATAAATATATGTATATATATTACATACTTGCAAACATACATACATACATATGTGTATATATATTCACATTTAAAATTGTTTTCCCTGGCTGAATTGCATTTATCTAAAAGGAAACCAGTGTCTACAGTTGTAAAAGATCAACAAATTTCATGGCCAAACAAATAAATGCATACATTTATGCGTGTATATACATATTCACATTTAAAATTGTTTTCCCTAGCTGAACTTGCGTGTACTTGTGCATTTAAAAGAATACAGTGTCTATAAATATATGTATTTGTCTATAAATATATGTATTTATTCACATTTAAAATTGTTTTCCCTAGCTGAAGTTGCATGTACTTGTGCATTTAAAAGAGTACAGTGTCTATAAATATATGTATTTTTTCACATTTAAAATTGTTTTCCTTAGCTGAATTAAATGTACTTGTGCATTGAAAAGAATCCAGTGTCTACAGCTGTAAAAGATGAGCAAATTTCATAGCTAAATAAATGGTAAATGTACTTGAGAGGTCCCTCTAGTATAGGGAACTGATCAAACTAGTCCTAGTATTAAATGGATTAATTTGTCTCTGTACTATTAAAAAGAATCAAATAAGACCAAACTGGAATAGAGTTAACATTAGTCCCTTGTACTAGGTGTCAGATTACACTTTGCCCCCTCTACTAAAAAATTGGCACATTAGTCCTTGCACATTAGATTAAAGAGCAAATTGATCCTTTTTATTAAAAATTTCATTCATTTCTACTGTTAAAAATTGCAATGGCTGACAAATGTACCAAATACTAACACGTGGCATGCTACGTGTACCTCATGCTGACATATAGGAACCAGTTTTTAACAGTAGAAATGAATAAAATTTTTAATAGAAAGATTAATTTACTCTTCGGTCTAATGTATAGAGACTGATTTGCCTATTTTTTCAGTAAAAGAGACAAAATGCAATCCAACTCCTAATACAAGAACCTTCATGAGACTTTTACCAAAAAGACATTGGTGTCAATAGCTGTAAAAGATAAGGAAATTTCATAGCTAGGTCATAACATTTTAAGTTGTATAAGTCATTCTTTTTCTATTTGTGAAAAAAACATATAAGAACAAAACGAAGACAGTGAAGACACTAGAAATCTAAGCATTTATATGCGATTGATCATCGCTGGTCAAACTGAAGAAAATCAACATGCCTAATGTAATGAGAAAATACAAATGCAGATTTTTCGCACTTAATTAGAAATAACTTGAATAAGTAACATTCCTCCTAATGTTTCATGCATTAACAAATGCAAAATATTGAATTTCAAAGACTTACATGAATTATCAGCACAGGAGACTTAACCATCGAGATTTTGTCAATATTCTACAAAAAAAACATGTAAATAAAGCTCATACACATATGCACCCTTTTTACATTAGATAGAATAGAATAGAGAGCAAAATGTTGAACCTTGTAGATGTCGAACCAATATGTGCGTTTTACAGGATACATGACTCTTAAACCCGATAGTATAGGACTGTGCAGAACAACAGCTCTTAGTCGAGGTAAACGAGAAGCGAGATCTACGGTAGGACCACTTCCTACAGATTGACCGTAAAGGATGATGTTTTCTTGCTTGGCACCATAGCTCTCTTCAAGACACTTGTATGCAGCTTCGATGTCGGCATACGTATTCTGCTCACTAGGCTAAAGAAAGCCATATATATATAATTCAGCGAGAGCTGTAAGATTTGATTAGTTGAGTCATGTAGTAAAGAGTAGAGGATTCGAGCTATAATTACCTTTCCCGATGATTGTCCATAGCCAGAGTAATCATACCTGCAAAGATTTTACACATTATGTTCAAGATTTCAATATGTTACACTAATGGAAAAAATAACACTGGTTTCACGGAGACTGAAACAACAACGCCGGTTTAACACAAAAACGAAAGATCCGTATTCTTCTACATTTCATGTCAACTATAACTTTACATGTAACAATATCATGAAAGATGGTACTGCCTAGATTTTCACTTTCATAGAAAACATTTGCTTCCTCATGCATGACGAATATAACCACCAAGTTCTCTCATAAACAGTTAGAAATTACCGTTTTTCATTAAACCCTAGATTCAAAAATTCAATATATATGTATATATAAATTCCTAAAAGATAAAGCAACAACCATGAAAGGCTAAAAGATATGGATCCCTTGTTGACACTATTGTACTAGAGCATTCCCCCTTATCCGCCATTCGATCATCAATTTAACTGATAAACCAAAGTATAAGCATAACAACAAAGATTCCTTAAATACCACCATTTTGCACTATAGTTATGCAAACAGATCTGTAATAAGAAACCAAGAATAGTAAGAAGTCAAACTCCTAATTCAGTTCAAAAGTTGAACCAACCTAAAGTGGCATATCTCAAGCTCTCACTAAATGAAATAATTAGAACAAATCTAACCCTCAATCAAGGCAGTACAACAAAACTAAGAAAACCCCAAGAATATAAACACTTTAATCTTAAAATATTTATTTCTTTTTCCACAAAATATGGCCCCCAAAAACATCATGTATGTACAATAATCATCCACATCAAGAAAGTACAAGGAACAACAAATTTGATCTTATGAATAATCTAAAGTGGTATCTCAAGCTCATTAAAACTAAGAAAAAAAAACCCCAAGAATATCAACACTTTGGTCTTAGAAATTATTAATTTCTTCCACAAAATTTTGACACCAAATCCATTAACATACACGTAATGTACAAAATTTGTTCTTAAGTGAAAACCGAGAAAACCATACCCCATGAGATTGACTCTTAAATGGATGCTGAGTTCGATGAAAAGCTCATACATTTGACCAATATCAGCGGCGTTCCCATGTGAATAAAGCAGAGTGGAGGTAGCCATGGGGTTCCTAACGTAAACGACAACGATTTCGTTACCACGGCGAGTCGGGATACGCAATACGTCGACGTTTTCACGGTGAGGGAAAGGGTCTAAAACTGAAATCCCGGTTGCTTCGTCTTTAACCAGCTTGTATGAAGGTGGGTTGGGTGGGAAAAACGCAAACTTTGCAGCCATTGATGACGTCACCCCACCCATAGTTTAAGAATTTACCTGTGAAAAAAAATTGGGTTGTTTTGGGTTTTTTTGGAATTAGAATCTAAAAGAAGAAGAAGAAGAAGAAGGGGATGATGATGATGAACATTCCTTTGTAGTTTCGCTTTCAGAGGATGTTTCACACTCGCTGTCGACTCAGTAAATGTTCGTATGTCATTGGTGATTGAGCTCAGTTTTTCTTTTCTTATTTATTTTACTTTTTATTTATTATTGGAAATAGTGATAATATCACCCACTGTTACTTAATTAAGTTCCCTACTGTTCATCATATATTAATATAAGGCTTAATATGACATTTGGTACCTGAGCTTAATTTTTTTTCTAATTTGATATTTAAAATTTTTTTGTTTCAATTTTGTACCTAAACTTTGACACTTTTTTCTAATTTGATACCTAAACTTGACACTTTTTCTTAAGTTGGTACTTAATATTTTACCTAAACTTGACTCTTTTTTCCTAATTTGGTACCTAATCTTTTTTTTTGTTCGATTTGGTATTTAAACTTGTCAAACGTTTTACAAATTACTCCAATATGCTAACAATGTTATTTTGTTATGAGTTAGCAAAAATAATTAATGTATGGTGGCATGTCACGATGATATGATATTTTTTGTATTTTATATGTTAAATTATTTTTCGTTTTATTTAATTAATTATTTTATTAATTAAAATAATAAATTTCTTTTAATTTGGGTTTATAAAAACCTTTTTTCTTATTTAATATTAATTCATTTAGCATAGCTTAATACCTATTTTTACATGAATTTCCTCTAATATTGACAATATTTTGTAGCATAACAAAAAAAATTAACACTGTTAGTGTTTTGCATAATTTGTATAACATTTAACAAATTTAGGTACCAAATTAAGAAAAATATAAAGTTCACATACCAAATGGGCTAAAAAATTTAGGTACCAAATTAAAAAAACAAGTTTAGGTACAAATTATTCTATTAAGCCTTAATATAAAGGGAGTAATAAATTTTTGCTACTAAACTTTACAATTAGGTCTGATTTGGTATTTATATATTTTTAATGTTTTTAAAATTTAGATAGGTAGTCGAATAAATTAGATCACCAAGTTAACTGTTAGTTCAATAGTTAATTAGTTAAAATTAATAAACAAAAATTAAAATATTTATATCTTGTCTTATTTTTCAATTTTTTATCAATTTCGAGAGTTCGGTTAAGAACCAGATCAAATCCCTTTTTCCAAACTGGTATATCAATTGTTTCTTTATTCAACCGATCTAATTGGCTAATCTAGTTTGGTTCCAATAATTTTATTTTTTTTGTTTACTTTGATACTTGGACTTGACAATAAGATCTATTTTAATCTATAAATTTAGATTATGTAAAAATATTATAACATGTCACCACGAGATTATACAACGTCATCACCAAAAATAAGTGATGATATGGCATAATCTTAAAGTGCTACATCATCATACTTTTTTGAAATCCAAATTTAAGGACTAAAGTGAACTTAATTACCAAATTCAGCAGTTGATTTGAATCTATTATTAAATTTAAATGTCAAAATTATATTAACCCTAATATTGTAAAATATATGAAAAAATTCACAAATAATTTACATAAAATATAATTCAAATCTAGAATGTCAAAGTTGTAAAATGTTGACCTTATCTTAAGTGAAGCATGAATGACATGGATAATATTATCTTGTTAAAGTATATCTAATAAAATGAGACAATTAGTGGTTTGGTCTTTGTAGTGAGACATGAAGAGCCTAAATTAGCAATATTATAGAAAAAGAAAAAGGAGCAAAATAGGCAAAATTTTGGAATTTTCTTATGTGCAATAATAGAAAAATTAAAGGACTAAGGTGCAAAAGCCAAAAAAAAAAAAAGAGCTTAAAAAAACAATAATATGGGCGTTAGTGTCCAGGTTGTCCCATTTTATTACTCGTGGATCTATGATTTCAAGTTGAAGCAATTTCCCCAATGCTATTGTTTTTTCATTTTTAGTTAGGGACCACCTTCATAAAAATAATTATTAAAATTATGTTAAAAATAATATATATTTGATTTATTTTAAAAATTAAATTAAAAAACTATAATATATTAATGATATTAATTAGTGAATTAATAAAATTTATAAATGTAATTTTTCTTATTAAATATTATTTTTATTTAATAAAATATATTGACGTAATATCTTAAATAAATTTATTTTATTTTTATTCGCCTAGATAAAATTAATTCTACTAAAATTTATGAAAACAAATTATTATAAAAAATTAAATAAAGAATGTATCGTTGTTATAGATGAAAAGGTAAAAATAATCGAATGATGTAAGCGAGCTTTTCTTTCGAAATAAAGTGTGATCTATTTCAACCTCAAAATTTAATTGAAATACTTGTAAATACGTAAATAAAAAATTAATTTTTTATAACTTTCATAATTATTTTATTAATGAAAAGTTGGGGAAAAGACTTTTAAATGTGAACACTAATCGTGGATGTTGACATTGAAAGATGGATAATAATCACACATTAAAATCAAACAACCATATATTGGTAAGATTATTGTGATTTTAATATTCAATCAATGGCTGTGATTTCCTTTCTTTAATCAATGGCTGTGATTTCCTTTCTTTATTACAAGACACGACGTTAATTGTCATAATTCCATTCGCTACTTCAAATTTTTATTTATAGTACTCTTCTACCGCTTTTTAATAAATAAATTGTCCATTTCTTTGATAATATTACTCTTTTACGTAACGTGTGTTGCACGTGAGCACACGCATTTAATTATTTTTTATTTTTAATTAGAGGAAAAATATTAATTTTATATATAAATTTTAGTCCAATGTAATTTAATATATAAAATTTAATTTGTAGTTTATATGTATTTTTGAAATTTTAATTTTAATTCAGATGCACACATTTAAAAGAATTAATACATATATTTATTTTTATTAATAAATCAAAAAATATTTTTTTGGTTGAAACATTATATTAATAATATTTTAAATTATAAGTGTTATACTTTTAATATGCATAATAATAAAATATTGACAACGATTCAGAAATATCATTTTGATATTTTTTTATATTTGACTAAATACCTTCAAAATTAAAATTCATAAATTAATTAAAATTATTTTTTTATATATTTGAACGGGTAGATGATGGGTGAAGCAATGAGAATAAGCGGTAGAAAGGTTTGTCTTTTAGAATCATGATAGTTGGTTTTGTATCAATCCTAGTCATACTGACCAACGTGTACTGTTTCAATTCTTAACCAATACCAAGCAGTCTAGATTTTATTATGGTTAAGATTTCGATTCGTTTCAACCATTCTAATGTGTTTTGGTTGACATTGACTTGTACTAGAACATACCAGTCTGTATTGGTTAATAATGTTGTCTGAACTAAACTAATTAGACTGGGAACCAACCAAGATATCAATCTAGTTAAAGGTAAAAAATTGATTGACTCATGAATTAATATTGATCGACTAAATCAAGCTAAAAAGTCGGTTGAATTGGTTTTTCTATTTTTAATAAATTTTTTTTTTTGAACTGCTCAGATTGGGAATCATTAGTTTGGCCAGTTTTATCACTAGTTCAATTCCAAAAACATTGTTGGTTGATTCAACATTTTGTTATATTAAACCTAACTTTTAATTTTTTATCTTAATTTTTTGACTACATTTAAAATTAAACTATATTTATTAAATTAAGTTATTAAATCTATTTAATAATTTTAAAACTGTATTTTCATATAAACGTGTTTATATGCATGTAATATTTGAGACTTATTTGCATGTATATATAATATATAATTTATTAAATTAAAAATTAGAATATATGTGTATATCTCAAAAACTTTGAAATGGTATACCAGAATGTACTAGTATTGATTTGTATCAGTACTAAGACGAAAATGATATTTTCACCGGTACAGTCCGTACTATCTTCTTTCGAAGGCAAAGTGAATCAATAGAGAAAAAAATTTCTCTTGGCTTGTGCTATGTTTGGAAACCATGGGTCAAAAAACCAAAATTGAATTTGGATTTAAAATCCAAATTATTTGTTTAGATAACAAATATAAAGTTGAATTTGAATTTGGAAAAATCTAAATCTAATTTCATAAGAGTTAACTTTTAGATTTCAAAATTTATTTTAAATCTCGAGATTTTCAAAATCTAAATTTAATTAAAAAACAAGAGAATTTTTATGTTCCCTCTTCTTCCTCACTTCTTTCAAAACCCAAACAATAATTAAATAATTTTACAAATATACCATCAACAAAGCTCAAGGTTTTCAAAATTAGACCGATAAGCAAATTGGTCAAACCACCAATTTTCAGTTCAATTGGTTTGACCAATCCAATCGGTTTAATTGAATAAATTATTAAAAATAAAAAGCATATTTAAAAGTAGATAAAATTGACTTGACCGGTTTGACTGTCAGTTCGACCGATCCCACCGTTTCAACTTGTTCACAAGTCAATTAATCTGACCCCTTATTCTAGACTAGTACCCCGATCGATTCCCAATCCAATTGGTCTGACTAGTTGGTCCGGTCTGATTTTGAAAGCAGTGACTAAACTTCATGCATTTAATTTAATACGGTATAAATATTCAAAAGAAATTATTTATACCATAATTTTCACAATTTTAATTTACAAACCCCAGACTTTTAATTTATAATTTCCATAATTAGGCCATAAGTTTGTCGGTCCAATCGGTTAGATCAATTCGATTGGTCTACCCGATTCCGTTAAATAAATCTTTAAAAAAAAAAAAAAACAAAGTTGGTTCAATCGCCCAAATAATCAGTCCGTACCTATTCTCGAGTCAATTGGTCTAATGCCTTTCTCCAAACTAGTATCCTAGTTGATTCTCAGTCTAACTGATTGGTCTAACTCGAATCAAATAACAATATTTAAAATCCTCTTAAATAATTAAATTTTAAAAATTTAGAATAAGTTAAAATCCAAATCTAAATTTTGAATTATCCAAACAATGAAATTGAATCAATTTAAAATCTTGACCCAAACAAATAATTTAAAAATAATGAATTCATAAATAATAAATTTCAAAGCTAAAATTTTAAAATTTAGATCTATATTCTCTTATTTTATGAATGAATTTTAAAATCCAAAAATTATGTCTAATAAAATTGAGTTTTGAATTGCTCAAATTCAAATCTATTTTTATTGAATATCCCAACGAAAGATTTAGATTTGAAAATGTAAATCAATTTTTTTTTCACTCGAATCTTGGTTCCCAATGAGGGCAATTTATTATAAAATAATAATAAAGAAAATGGGAAATTGATGCATGCACAAATCTCAAATCTGGGGAAATATTGTTGGAAGTCCCATTCCCATTTATAAAGTCAAAGATAAAAGCATGACGCCGCCTATGATTGTGAGGACAGAGGAGTATGTTGCTTAAACTTATGACATTTCCCTTCACCACTTTCATTTTTAATGTCTCATATAGAGGTATTTTGGATCCCATTTGTTTTATTATTAAATTCAAATTTCTTTTATTTTTAAATCATAAATTATATTATTTAGATTTTGAAGTATTCATGTCAAACTCTAGCTGGGGTCCTTATATTATTATATAAAGTTTATTTTATTGTAATGTCATTAAAATTTATTATTAAATTACTGATAATTTAAATAAAATATATCATTCTCAATTAATTTATTCGTGATCCAATTTGAAAAACCAAAGATAATAGTTCAAAGCATTCATGAAGATAGTAAGGTGTTGGAAATTGTTAATTGGTGACATTTGCTTGAATCTCACTATATTCATTAAAATTTTTTCATTAATGATTTCTAATTTGATGGATTCAATTGATGATTTAGGGTGGGTTTAGATGGGTGGTGTGTTTAATTGTGGTTGGTGTAAAAATAACAGTGACGGTGAGATTAAATATTGTAGTGTGAGATTAAAAGTAAGCTAAACGCACCACACCCTACCGCCCATCTAAAATCACTCTTAATAGTATAACAATAACAATGGCAAATAATAATATAGTTACAAAATTAGCGAACCATAAATAAATAATAATATGAAAATGAGACATTAGTTAGAAATGGTAAGATTGAGTCATTGAAAATTTGAGTATTTAAGTTCAAATCCCATTCGATGTTAATCATGTATAAGCTTTGTCCAACTTTATTTAAGCTTAGATCTCGTCATATATAGACTCTTTTTGAGAGTTATTCTAATTTAAATTATGCTCCTTTATAATTCATTTTTTATAGTTTATTCGTATGTATTGTATTATCTTTGTCACTATCAATCAATATGACAATGACGATGACGATGGCAACAACAATAATAACAATAGCAATAACAATAATCATATTCATTTTACTAAAAGCAAAGTTAACACTGTTTGATAAAGTGTTAAAATCCAATCAACTAAAAATAATATTTTCAGCAATCTTTTTTTTAAACACATTTGATAACCATAGTGAAAACTACTAGATAGAATTTTTTTCACAAAAAAATATATGAAAAATAAATTTGATTTTTTTAATTTTATTCTATTTCATTTAAGATTATATTAATCTTTATCAAACAATATAATTATATAAACATTTAATTTTAAATAATACATCAAATAGATTTTATAACTTAAATCCAACATTTATTTATTTTTTCAACACTTTATTTTTCAATTTATCAAACATAATCTAAAAATAAAATCATTAATAATTATCCTACCTTGTTAAGAAACTCAATAATAAAGTTGAAAATTTCATTTTAAAATATATAATAAAAATATGGTTTAAAATTTTAAATTATTTGATATTATATTAAAATACAGTGAAAAACTAAAGGCTTAATGGTATTATAAACCATGAACTATTATAAAAAAATTAATTAAATCTCTAAATTTTTGTACTCAATTGAGCTTATGAACTTACAAAATTGTCCAAACCAATTCTTTAATTGACGTTGACAATTATCTAGAACAAACTTTGAGAACCTGAATACCCATTTATCTAGATTCATTTCTTCATGTAAATTTTTAAAATTATAAAAACCATAGAACTATAAAAAATTATTAAAAATTATAAAATTATAACTATTTTACTCATAGGTTGCTCATGAGCAAAATCTTGATCGAAAGGGATTTGATCTTCTCATTAGGGTGATATTAATTTGATTCGATTAAGATTTTTGAATTTTTAACCGCTTGTTATAATTCAATTCGGTTCTCGGTTTTCAATATTAATTTTAAATTTTAAACTTATTTTAACAAAATAAACTTTGTTTTATAGCTTTTGAATATTATTGGACAAAATTTCAAATTCCTTTTCATAAATATTTCTAAAAACAATAATTAAAAAAACAATAATTTTTGGAAAACTTTTAAATTATTTTAACTACTTTTAATATAAAATATTTTTTATATAATAAAACTATATATTAATTGTACATTATATATAAAATAGAATTTAATTCAATTTTAAATAATCACAATTTTAAATTTACTTTTATCATTAACCATTCAAATAGCTCTAATCAAATTGCTGAACCCTACCTCGGATGCGCCGCTAGTTCCACCCAGATGGAAACCAAACAGCGGGTCCTGGTGGCAATGAATGCTTGTTATTCTGGGGGTATATATGGTGGCTATCGCTCATTGTTTCAACATATTTGCTCCTTTCCTTCAATTATTTATATAGATAGAATATATAAAAAGGCAAACATTATCATGATATCTTTAAAAATTAGTTAATAAATTTTTAAATAATTTTAAAATTTATATCAAGATAGAATGAATTTGAATAAATAGATGTTCAAATTCAAATGAACTTAATCAACTATTTATCCAGATTCATCCTAAACTTAAATTTTTAAATAATTTTTTGTTAACGTGGTACCGTTTTGCCAGTATCCATTGGTTGACTCGGCAGTTGGTGATGGTCATGTCAATAGTTTTGTTAAAAATTAACGATCAAAGTCAATTTAATGACTGATTTAGTTAATTTTGTAAGTTTAAAGGTTCAATTGAATATAAAATTTTTGGAGGAGTTTAATTAATTTTTTCGTAATAGTTCAACGGCTTATCATACCATTCTTCTAAATTGATTTTTAATAAAATTTCAAATTTAACAAGAAGTGTTTAAGAAAATAGTAAATGAATGTATGAAAAATAAATAAATAAAATTTAAAATTTTAAAAATATTAATATAAATGATAAGAGAATTTTCACTTTTGAGAAGATGCTGATTTTTAGGAGACAAATATTATTAAGCATTTTAAGTTAAAATTATGATAACTTGTATAATAATTGAAAGCATTTCAGTTTGAAATTATTATAACTCCTTTAATTATTAAAATGTATAATAAATTGAAAACATTATAGCTAACTTCATAATTATAGTTATGTAAATTACATAAACTATTAATAATAAATAACTTTTATACTTATAACTATCAAATTTTCAATACCATTTTATAATAATTATAATTTAAAATTTTAAAATTATTATTATTTTTCACTATTCTTTATACAAGAAATTCTATCAAGTGAAAACTTAATACATATATTTATATATATTTTCTTCAAACTGTTTGCTCCTTCTCCTTTGTTTTGCTCAATGGCGATGTTAGTCTTTAGGTTGGCCACTACTCTCATTTTTTTCCCTCCCTCCTACCAACCCTCTTTTTCTTTTTTCACCTCATTCACTTCAGGTGTCTTTTCTATTTTCAGTTTTGTAGCACCCCAAACCCGGCCCAGACGTTATGGCAGGATCCGACATGCCACATCGAAGCGTTCGAAACATTTTATATTGTTGATCCAGAAAAACCTACTTAGTGTTTTAAAAGATAATTTCATTATAGGTTAAAGTGAATGGAAGCTGTGCACCAGGTAGGAAACCGGAAAAAAGGAGGTGAGTCTATCGGACTACTTAAGTACCAAGCTCCCTTCGGATCAAATCCTAGACATGCACACCGGCATTGCCACACCTTAACGTCATGTATATTTCTAGAAAACCAATTTGATTAAGTCATTTTTAGGAAAAGTGATTAATTTAAGAAAATACTTTCATTTGGAAGCTTTGCTTGTTGTCGTGTTATTTTGAAATCAATTGTTGTTTTTTTTTGAAAACGCGCCTAAAGCTATCCAATTTCAACAGTTAAAATAAGTAATACCTATCTTAGTAATACATATTAAAACAATCAAAAATAATTAAGCGGCCTTATTACATTTAAAAAACCCAAACCTCAACGTAAATAATAGGATGTCCAGTTCACCAGAAGAAAACCAAACTTTCGAGCGGGTGGCCATTCAATTCCCTCACGACTCCAAGCCCACTATGGTTGGAGATTTCTGCGTGGATGAAAATAAAAGGGTGAGTTTGGGAAACTCAAAGTGTAAGGAAAACCCATTTAAAGCCCAAGTCAGCTCAAGCCTATTGGGCCTAAGCCCATTCAGTAACAATGGTATCGACCGAGCCCTTTTCAGATTATAATAAACCGGGCCTTAGCCCTTATTCAGATAATAAAGATGGCCCATAGGCCCATTTCAAAATACATGCAACATCAATAACATATGCAAGCCCATTTGGGAGACTATTCAACCCACCAACCACTACACTCCACCCGCACCAACCCTACACTCCATGTGGGGAATAGCTCAACCCACCAAATTTCAACACTCCACAATTGCAAATTCTTCGCTCGATTAACAAAGAATTGAGGCAAAACCTCTAGTACGTGGACAAGCCACTTTCAAGACTTCCTCCGTCAATATCCCAATCCCATGCATCGATAATAACAGCATGGCATGCATAAATAACAACAAATCAAACATGCATTTAGGTCAATTTAGCCCTAGGGTATTTGGTAATTTATCTACTAGGGGTAAAACTATAAATTTTCACTTTTAAAGGTATTTCAAGAATTTATCTATTTTAGGTTTTCATGCATATTCCTACTTTTCACGTACTAACGTAATCACGCATCGAGGGTTCTTACCGAATTGGGCTCGTTGGCCCATCATTCCAATTTTGGCCCATTAAGCCCAAAAATATCGAGGGCACGTAAATCATGCACTTTGCGGTCCAAATTTTGCAGCTTACCAAAAACATTAATCGATTTACCTCACGAGCATTCGCACACTAGCAAATCTACAAAATACCGGTTTTCGGCATTTCGGCTTTTCGACTTTTGCCGATCCAGACTAAGAAAGAGGGTGTTAGTTACACACCTGTTTGCGACGATATGCTACGAGATCCACACACGAACCGCCTACAATTGGATTACTAACACGTTAATCTAACTATTCAAATACAAATTACGTATTAACCCCTTACAATATTCGGCCAACCACACCTACAGATCAGAGTAAGCTTATAAGAAATCAATAAGCAACTCATTAACAAATTTTTGTCAGTGTTTACCACATAATCATAATTTCACTGCAAGCTGTCTTCCTGAGCAACAATCACTAAATCATTTATAACTGGAGCTACAAAACTCCAAATCAAGTGCCGTTAATTTTCCCTGAAAATAGACTCATATATCTTCTATCCACAAAATTTTCAGAATTTTTGGTTTAGTTAATCAATACCAGATTTTTCTCAAAGTTTCCCATGTTTTACTGTTTGACTAATCTGACCACTCTTCATTACAAATCAAATTTCTCATTGTACAGAATTCAAAATATGTTCTCGTTTATTCCATTTGAAACTAGACTCATTAAGCTTTAATTACATAATTTATTCAGCTTCTAACTCATCTCCCACAATTTATGGTGATTTTCCAAAGTCACGTTACTGCTGCTGTCCCAAGTAGATTTATTACCAAATCACTCTTTCACACCTAACTTGCATGCTTGTTATTTAAACATGTATATCACCAATCAATCATCACATATCTATGATTTTTACTTAAGCATAATCTCCATTTTATCATTTTAAAGCACAACATGTTAGCCGATTTTTCCCTTTAGCATCTAAGGCACATGCATGCTCATTTGTTTGGCTCAACTTCACCTATCTTCCATTTTTCATCAAAAGAACATGAAACAACAACCATTTCCTTTATTTTAATTCATGACTAAATGCTCACAACTCAACTAAAAACCAAAATATGCTTCAAGAGTTAAGGTAGAATCAAGAAGAACTCATGAACCTCAAAATAAAAGCAAACTACCATGAACTTACCTTCAATTTTCTTCCCCAAGTGACCGAACATTCAAGAGCTTTCTCCTCTCCTTTCTCATCTCTACCTTTTGGATATGATGAACAAAGATGGACAAAACTTTGTTCTTTTCACCCCTTTTTCTTTTAATAAAATTTCATATTTCATCCATTTAATTCTTTAATACAAAAGACATGAGATGCCCATCATGAAACATTTACCTAAACCATTATCATGGAACATTTACCTAACCCATTATCAATTTGTACCATGAATTATGGATATCAAGTGCTCATATTGTCTACAACAACATGATGGCTGGCCACTTCATGTAAAATGGGAGGTTTGTCATGCAAATCCTCCTATTTTGCACTCCTATTTATTTGGCCACTTCAATTTAGCCTATAGCATTTTCAAACATTTTCATATAGGTTCTATTTCATAATTTCACCCCCTTTTTTCTTATGGAACAAAAATTAACTAAAATTGTTGGGTTCTATCTTAAGCTTGGGCCTTCTAGAGGCCCACTAACATAATTAAACCTATGCCAACATTCACAGAATTCCCGAAAATTGGGGCGTTACAACTCTACCCCCCTTAAAGAAATTTCGGCCTCGAAATTTACCTGATCCAAATAGTTGAGGGTATTATTGACGCATAGTCTCTTTTGATTCCAAGTAGCTTCTCTGTAACACCCCTAACCCGTATTCGTCGTCGAAGGGGTAAGGAATATTACCAAACAAGCACAAAAATTCATTTGACAATATTCAGGTAATTTCCGATAGCATACCTTTGAATTCGAATTTCGTTTATACAATATGCAAAGCAATCTTCTCAATTTAAATAGTACATTAATTCATTCCTAAGTTTAATTCACATCAAAACATTTAAAACATTAATCGATTATCATCCACACATACACATTAATTATGTGGAGCGCATATAATAACTTAACAAGCCATTTTCGCATGGCTATACATATATACATCACCAAAAAGATACGTAATTAACATCAAAAGTCAATCCTATACATGCCATTATCAAGGTTCATTTACAAGAGTACCGAAAGGTTTAGATAGCGTGGACGACTTTGACTTTGGATCTCCCGAGTCCGATAGTTCACGAACAAAATCTATAAAACAGGGAATTAAGGCAAAAAGAGTAAGCATTTCGATGCTTAGTAAGTCTTAAGTAATGAAATCATTTATAACTAAAGCATAGCATTCATAAGGCTCATCATCTTTCTGACTAAATGTAGTCATGATTAAATATACCACTATTGTTCATACATGTCATCTTAAATTTCTCCTTAAACACGAATTCATATCATGTAGATAATCTCTTTTTACCTAACTAACCTCATAATTAGGCCGAATACATCTAATTCGATTACAAGGCTAAATAAATGCAAATATGCAAAATCACATACTTATGTTACTTCACACTTCAACCCATATACTTATATGCTCATAGTCAATCTTAACTTAATTTCAATGTATATACGGTGCATACCTGATCATCTTAGGGTTGTAAGCACATCAATAGAAATTATTACGACAAGATCGCACATTTCCAACCCAATTGCCTTCGAGATTTAGCCCGGATATAACAACCAGCACGAATGCCTTCGGGACTTATCCCGGATATAACAACCAGCACAAATGCCTTCGGGACTTAACCCGGATATAACAACCAGCACGAATGCCTTCGAGACTTAACCCGGATATAATCCTCAATTGCCAAGCACAAAATATATTTATATTATAAATCATTAACAATTCATTTACATTATTAGATCACAAACACAACATGATTATCCATCATTCCATTTTCGGCTCAATAGCTCATACAAATAACACGATTCCGTTTCACTACTCTACATGATTTTCTATAACCATTCGACTACAAGCCGATGCACTACCGATTTATTTCAATATGTAAATCAAGAGAAACCATTAGGTCACAATTTATTTATTATGCTATATATATAAATATATAACATTGTTTAATCAAATCATAAGCTAATTTCCATTACTCAAAGACTTACCTCGAGTATATTTGAACAGTTACGGATAGGCTACTCGATTGCTTTCTTCTTTCCTTTATCTGATTTCGATCCGCTTAGCTCTTGAGCTTAAATTCAAAAATAATTTATTTAATTATTTTTCAATTGAGCAATTCAATTTAATACATGTGTACTGTACAATTAAAGTACAAATAACCTTATTCACTATTATTTTAACATCATGCATATACTCCACTCATTACAACCGAACATGTTACTAGATGATCACCTTGCATTATCGATTTTCTTAAATAACATGATCATATATATATATTTAATACTACGTCAAAACAAAACATAACATATGGCTAAACAAGCATTCGTACATGAACCATTAGTCAACTTTACCAAGTGAACGATATGCTTAAGATATCATATAGAAATATCCAAATTCTTTTCTCATCAACTCGACCAACTAAGTAAATGTTATGACACATTATAAAATAACCTTACGGCCCCAAAGCAAAATCAATAATAAGTCACAACCTAATCACATCCCTCGGTCATATTTTCTTCACCTAAACCGAATTAGCAAGCATATATAGTCCTTGGCCGAATGTCATTTAACACAAGTCATCAAGAATTTTATTATTTATCACCCTAGATATTATTAGCTAAATAGATCAATTGTACATATATACCGCCAAAACTGTACCTAATAATTTTACTTATACATAACATTACTCAAATTATTCAAAATCATACTAACAAAAATATCATGTACCATGCCGAACCTTTAGGAAATCAAGCACCTAATTTATCCATTTCAAAACACCTAATCGGCATTTGTTCAAGACATTAAGCAAAGTCTATGTTCGGCTATTACACATATGAGTATTAGAAATTATAGTTTTTAACAAGATCAACTTCTTTCATCAACAATTTCTTCACCAAAACTTAAAGATAAAAATCAAATTCCTTCCTTATCTACCATAACCGAATGTTCAATTCAACCATCCAAATTCAAAGTTTTGGCATGGGCTAAGTAAGTAGCATGATGAGTAACCTAAAACAAACTAGAATTTCAAAAAATCTAACTTGATTTACTAACCTTCCTTAGGTTTCAAATGGCCGAATGTTTGCTCCCCTTTTTCTCTCTTTTGGTTCGGCTAAGAAGAACAAAGTTGAGACTTTGTTTTCTTCACCATTCTTTCTATTATTATTTTCATTTTATTCATCTATATTATAAAATATAAAGCCATTAACTAATAATTAATACATATTTTTATATATCACTTCATCATGGCCGGCCACTACTTGTCAAAAATGGATATTTGACATGCAAACCCATCATTTTTCTAACATGCATTATTAAACCACTTTGAGATTAACCTATCATCTTTCACATTTATTTCACATGAGTCCTATTTAATAAATTTCACATACAAATGATAAAATTAAAGCATGAAACTTTCACACATGCCTTTTTACATTCAATAAGCACAAAATTTAACGGTTAATATTTTTTACGACTCGGTTTTGTGGTCCCGAAACCACTTTCCGACTAAGGTCAAATTAGGGCTGTCACATTCTCCCCTTCCATGATTACGCCACAATACTTTTACTAACGAAACCAACTTCCTTCTTAGAACTTTAACCTCTCGATCTAAAATTTGTATGAGTTCTTCCTCAAAGGTCAAATCAGTCTTTACTTCAATCTCCTCCACTGGCACAACATGTGAGGAATCCGATCGATATCGTCTGAACATAGACACATGAAAGGCGTCATGGATTCTATCTAACTCTGGTGGTAACTCTAACTGATACGCTACTTGCCCTACCCGCTTAAGAACCTGATAAGGCCCTATAAACCGCGGACTCAATTTGCCTTTCTTGCCGAATCTCAAGATCTTCTTCCAAGGTGAAACCTTTAAAAAAACCATATCCCCAACCGCGAACTCTATCTCTTTGCGCTTTAGATCCGCATACGACTTTTGTCTATCAGATGCGTCCTTTAATCGATCTCTTATCAACTTAACCTTACTTTCAGTATCTGCCACCAACTCCGATCCAAGCATTTGTCGTTCACCCAACTCTGTCCAACACGTAGGCGTACGACATCTCCGCCCATAAAGTGCCTCATATGGAGCTATCTGAATACTTGCTTAGTAGCTGTTATTGTATGCAAACTCTGCCAATGGCAAGTAATCCTCCCAACTCCCATTAAAATCGATGATACAACCCCTTAACATATCCTCTAAAATCTGAATAACCCTTTCCGATTGACCATCAGTCTGGGGATAGAAAGCCGTACTAAAATTCAATCGCGTCCCCAGCGCCTCATGCAACCTTTGCCAAAACCGAGATGTAAATCTGGGATCCCGATCAGAAATAATTGAAACTGGAACTCCATGAAGTCGCACAATCTCTGCCACATACAACTTGGCTAACTTTTAAAGTGAAAAGTCAGTACGAATAGGTATGAAATGGGCCGATTTGGTCAACCTATCCACAATCACCCACACCGAGTTTTTCTTTGATGGTGTCAAGGGCAGCCCACTCACAAAATCCATGGTTACCCTCTTCCACTTCCAAAGTGGTATCTTCACTAACTGTAACAGTCCAGAGGGTAATTGATGCTCAACTTTCACTTACTGGCATATCAGACATTTCCCTACAAACTCCGTTACTTCTCGTTTAAGTCTAAGCCACCGATACAATTCTCGTAAGTATTGATACAACTTGTTCCCTCCAGAGTGCATGGCACAAAGTCCTCCATGAGCTTCCTTCAATATTGTCTACCTCAAATTAGAGTCCTTCGGAACACAAATTCTTCCTCGGAAACACAGAACTCCTTCGCCATTTAACCCAAACTCAGAAGTTTCCCTTTCCTTAACTTGTTAAAACTAAGTGACCAAAGATTCATCGTTCAACTGCTTTTCCTTAATCTGATCCACCCAGGTTGGCCTTACTTGCAACTCAGCCAACAGACTTCTATCATCATACAGACTCAGACGAGCAAATATTGCTCTCAGATCAGACACAGTTCTACGACTTAGAGCATCGGCTACCACATTAGCCTTGCTTGGTGATACTCGATCGAATAGTCATAATCCTTAAGCAACTCAATCCATCTCCTTTGCCTAAGGTTCAGCTCCTTCTGAGTCAACAAATACTTAAGACCCTTGTGGTCTGTGTATATAATACACCTCTCCCCGTACAAGTAATGTCTCCAAATCTTAAGTGTAAATATCACTGCCGCCAACTCCAAATCATGAGTAAGATAGTTCCCTTTGTGAGGTTTAAGCTGTCGTGATGCATATGCAACCACCTTACCCTCCTGCATTAACATGCAGCCCAAGCCTACATGTGATGCGTCACTGTACATAGTAAAATCCTTCCCAGACTCTAGCTGAATTAACATAGGTGCTTCAGTCAGAACTTTCTTCAACTTCTCAAAAGCCTCCTGCTGGGTCTCAGTCTATACAAACGGTACACCTTTCCTTATGAGTTTTGTCAGAAGTGCTGCTATCACAGAAAAACCTTCTACAAACCTTCTGTAGTATCCTGCAACCCTAGGAAACTTTGAATTTTCGACACCATCCTAGGTGGCTTCCACTCCAAAATTGCTTCAATCTTTCAAGGGTCCACCTTAATCCCTTCGGCAGAGACCACATGTCCTAAGAAGGTTACCTCCCTCAACCAAAATTCACACTTGCTGAACTTCGCGAAGAGTTCCTTCTCTCTTAACACTCGCAGCACTATACGGAGATGCTTATCATGTTTCGCTTCAATTTCATAATATACTAAGATATCATCAATGAAGACGACTACGAATCGATCCAAGAATGGTTGGAACACCCGATTCATCAGATCCATAAATGCTGCAGGAGCATTCGTTAGTCCAAATGGCATAACCAAATACTCGTAATGACCATACTGAGTCCTGAATGCCGTCTTATAGATATCCGTGTAACGGCCTAATTTTCAGTGGTGTCGGAAATGGTGATTTGAGATCACTAAATTCGACAAATAAGATTGAACAAGATAGTAATTTAATATTTATGAGTCAAGTAAGAATTTAGAAGAATTTGTGAAATGGTGAAATTAGTGAATTAAAAGAATTTATTAGGTCAAACGGGTCAAAAATGAGGTATCGAGACCTCAAAGTTGAAAATCGAGCTATAAATATTTTTATAAATATTTATGGAGTGTCATTGAGTTAGTATTAAAGTTTCGTTAGAAAATTTTAACGCTTGGATGGCTAATTAATTGAAAAGGATTAAATTGAAAATAGCACAAAATTTGTTAAATTGTGAGTAAATAGCTTAAGTATTTAAAAGATGGATTTAAAGAGCAATTAGACCCAAAGGTTAATGGCTGGACGGTTTGGGTATGAAATAAGCAAGAAAACAATGTGAACAAGGGCAAAATTGGAAATAGATAAAAGTTAATAGTTAAATAATGATGTAATTGAAAAATCTAGACATTTTCTTCATAATTTCTCAGCCAAAACGCCATAGAAGGTCTGGAGAAAGCTGGTTTTTCATATTTTTACATCATGTGAGTCTAATTCTTGCTTTTTCTTGATAATTTTATGTTTTTATGACTTTTACAATTAGGTCCACTTGTAGAATTCATTAGTTTTTGATTTTATGGGTGAAATTGGAAGTTACCCTGGATGGATAAGGGAATTTTATGATGAATTATTATGAAATTTAAGTTCTAATTTCATATTAAGGTGGTTTTATTAAGTGATTTTGATAGGAAATGATATTTAGGACCTAATTGTGAAAAAGTTGTGAATTGAAGGTTGCTGTTGAAATTCAGAATATAAAGGTTTTGAAATATTTTATAATGATAAAATAAAGTGTTAATTGAGAAAAATTAGTTCAATTGATGGGTGAATTGAGTAGGGACTAAATTGTGAAAATGTAAATTTTGGGGTAAAAGTGCAATTTTGAAATTTGAACAGCATAAATTGTGAAGTGAAATAGAAATCAAATAAATGCTAATGAGTAGAAATATTTTATATTATAGATCAAGAATCCAAAGAAGAACGAGGAAAAGAAAAAGTTATGAATAGTCCCAAAATTTCAATATCTTCTACAAATTAGCCGGGTAAGTTCATATGGTTGAAATTAGATGTTTATTTGTGAATGATTGAAGTATATAATGTGTTATTATATACTAATTTGTTGTGGGATTGTGTAGATTTTGTTAATGAAAGAATAAATGTGGAAATGCAAATTAGGAAAACGCAGGATTAAGTACGTTCAGATCGTGGACGTGTGATGAATTGACGGATAAGACCATGGTTGTTCCATGGCAAAGTGTGAAATGTAGGTATGGTATCATCCATACTGAGTTGTGAAATGTAGGTATGGTATTATCCATACTGAGCTGTGAAATGTAGGTATGGTATTATCAAATCCATCTTGAGTTAAGAAATGTAGGTATGGCATTTCCCATACCGAGTTAAAAAAATGTAGGTATGGTATTTCAATGAGGAAAACCATACTGAGTTGTGAATCGTGGCATTGAGCAACGACGTACTCAATTTCGTAAGTCGTTTCCTAATTTGATTATAAGAAATAAAAGAGAAGTGATCCAAATGAAAGAGATTGAGTAGTTGTTACTGTTGAGCTCAACTATGTGAATTATTATAACAATGGTTGTGAATCGCAGGAAACTTTAGTAAATGTTTTGGTATTGTTTGGAAATATTATGTTTGGTAAGCATTACTTTTAACCTATGAACTTACTAAGCTTCAATAAGCTTACTTGTGTGTGTTTAATATTTTTATGTAGATTGACTTGAAGTGAAGTGGGTAGATCGGATCAACACAACAAAGCACACTATCCAGATCAATTTCGGTAGCTTTTGTTTTATGTTTGAAGATTTATATGGCATGTATAGAGTTTGAATGAATTGAAGTAAAGATGTTATAAACTAGTTAACAATATTTGTACTAAAATAGTTTTCGGTAAGTAGCAGTAGTTTGACTTTGAAAATCACTAAAAATAGTAGAAATGGAATTAAATAATGAATAAATTATGTAATCGAATCTCGATGAGTCTATTTTCATATGGAAGAAGCAAAACAGGTATATGAGCTATATTTTATGAGATGTTTAAATTTTTGTGAAATAGGGCCAGAGCAATTTCTGGATCCCCTGTTCTGACTTTGGAAATTCACCATAAATTTTACAAAGATAATTAGAAGTCATACTTTATATGTACAGATTCCTTATTGAGTCTAGTTTTATTAGAGACAAACGGCATAGTCATTGAAGCTCTGTACAGAGAGATATCTGATTCGTAATACACAAAGGTCAGAGTAGTCAAACCCTGAAACAGGGGAGATTTTAAATAATAAAATTTACTAATTGGCTTGACAAAAAATTCTAGAAAAAAATTGGTAAGTAGATATATGCGTATAAATTCAGAGAAAATTTACGGATTTGGATTTTGAGTTTTATAACTCGAGATATGAATTATTTAGCAACTATGACACAGTTGGACAGCTTGTCTGGAAAGTGTGATATAAATTGTTTGAATTTGTTTAAGTGCTCAAATAAGTTTAGTAATGCCTCGTGCTCGACTCCGGCGACGGTCTCGGGTAAAGGGGGCATTACATTTATTGGTATCAGAGCCTGGTTTAGTCGATTCTCGGAACGAATTTGATGTGTAAAGTGTTTAAAATACATGCCATATAAATCGTGATAGTGTGATGTGAATGATCCGATCTAATTACTAATTTTTGTTATAGATTGTAAAGATGTCTGATAGACCCGATGGTGCTAGTCAGGAAGAGGAAGTTAATAGTAGAATACAGACTTCTGAGTAGGGAACAAGTGGTAATGTCCCGATTTCTTTGATGAGAGAGGAAGAACTTAAAAATATGATTTACGGATTAATGAATCAGTGGTATCATGAAACAATACAAGGAAGAAGTCAGGCACAACAACCTCCTCCTCCCCCTACTGTACCACCAGTTACAACCCCGATTGCTCCTCCTTTAATAGATGAATCTAGCAAAAGAACACCAATTGAAAAACTCAGAAAGTTTGGAGCTGAAGAATTTCGAGGGAGATCGGACGATGATCCGGTTAAAGCAGAGTATTGGTTAAAGAGTTTGAGAGAGTTTTAAACAGATGATGTGTTCTCCAGGAGGACTATTTGGGATGTCAGTTTCGCTATTGAAAGAAGAAGCGTATAATTGGTGGGAAACCATTGAGGCAATGGTACTTGCAGATAAACTTACAGGAATTCTTCCAAAACGAATTTAAGAAGAAATATGTGGGAAAGAGATATTTAGATAAGAAAAGAGAGAATTTCTTGATCTTCGACAAGGGAATAAAACAAAGTGGCGAATATGAAAGAGAATTTGTGTATCTCAAGAGATATGCTCGGGATGTTGTAATTTGACAGAGGAAGAAATGTGCATTAGATTTGAAGAAGGGCTTAATGATGAAATCGAATGATGATTGGAGGTACAGAGATTGAGAATTTGTGATTTTGTCGATCGAGCTCAAAAGATGGAAGAAGTGTATAACAGAAAGATGCAAAGAGAAAGAAGAGGTAAAGAGGTATACAAAAGAAGTTTCTCTAGACCAACTTCGACTTTTTCGGCCAAAAAGTTCAGAAATGATTCTGGTCGACCTGTTATAATCCCGGAACGATCGAATAACAGTAAAACGACTCAACAAGATGTCGGAGTAACTAAGAAACCAGCAGCTAGTGTTAGTAGTGTGCAAAATATTCCGAGACTTAGATGTAAAAATTGTGGTAGATTTCATATTGGTGAGTGTTGGGGAAGAGCCGGAGCTTGCTATAAATGTGGTGGAACTGATCATTTTATTCGGACTGTCCTCAATTATTAAAGAAGATAGAGAACAAGGGAGAAGCAAGCAAATACTCCTAAAGGTAAACGTTCAGGTCAAAGTAGTGCTACTGGGACTGTTCATTCGGGAACGAGAGATACTGCAGCTCGATCGAGACAAGAGTACCTGCACGTACATATGCTATCCGGGCAAGGGAAGAAGCTTCTGCTCCAGATGTGATAGCTGGTAATTTCTATCTTTTTGATGATTCTGTGTATGCTTTAATTGATCCTGGATCTACACATTCATATATTTGCACTGCATTAGTGTCGAAAAGAAAATGAACTGTTGAGTCCACTGACCTTGAATTGCAAGTCACTAATCCACTAGGGCAAAGTGTGTTGGTTAATTTAATATGTCGGAATTGTCCACTGAAAATACAAGGCTGTGAATTCTCTCACGATTTAATGTTGTTACCTTTCGAGAATTTGATGTTATTCTTGGAATGGATTGGTTGATTGAACACGATGCCATAGTGAATTGTAGAGAAAAACGGATTGATTTAAAATGTCGATGGGAAATAGTTTCAATGAGTTTGGGGATAAAAGAATGATGTCGAATTATTTCACCTTTTTACATTTCGAAAATTGATTCGAAAGGTAATAAAGCATTTCTAGCTTATATTCTTGATACTCGGGGTTCGAATTGAAGATGGAACGATTGTCGATTGTTAATGAGTTTCTTGATGTGTTTCGAGGAATTACCGGTTTACCCCATATCGTGAGGTTGAATTCACAATTGATGTAATTAAGCATGCACTCCAATATCAATAACACCGTATAGAATGGCACCAAATGAGTTAAAGAGTTGAAGACACGGTTGCAAGAGTTATTGGATAAAGGGTTCATCGGACCGAGTACATCACCTTGGGGCGCACCTGTTTTATTTGTGAAAAAGAAAGATGGTTCGTTGCGATTGTGTATTGATTATGTGCGGTTGAATAAGGTAACAATTAAAATAAATATCCATTACCTCGTATCGATGATTTGTTTGATCAACTGAAAGGTCTGCAGTGTTCTCAAAAATAGACCTTAGATCCGGGTATTATCATTTGAAGGTTAAAGAGTGTGATGTGCCAAAGATCGCTTTTGAACTCGGTATGGTCACTACGAATTTTTGGTAATGCCTTTTGGTTTAACGAATGCCCCTGCTGCATTTATGGATTTAATGAATCGAATTTTTCAGTCTTATTTGGATAGATTTGTGGTGGTATTTATTGATGACATATTGGTCTATTCAAAGACAGAATCCGAACATGCACAAAGACTTGAGAATTGTACTACGACTTTGAGAGAAAAAGCAGTTATATGCTAAATTTAGTAAATGTGAGTTTTGGCTTCATGATGTTGGATTTCGGGTCATATTATATCAGCTGAAGGAATTCGTGTGGATCCAAGTAAAGTTTCGGCAGTGGTGAATTGGAAAACACCGAAGAATGTAACTGAAGTGCGAAGTTTTCTGGGATTAGCAGGATACTATCGCCGTTTTGTAAAGAATTTTTCCATGATTGCTTCACCAATGACTCGTTTATTACAGAAAAATGTTGAGTTTATGTGGTCTGATGAATGTCAGCAGAGCTTTGATCAGTTAAAGAAAATGTTAACAGAAGCTCTAGTCTTAACTCAACCAGAATCAGGTATACCGTATGTTGTGTACAGTGATGCATCTTTAAGTGGTTTGGGTTGTGTGTTAATGCAGTCGGGAAAGGTAGTGGCTTATGCTTCACGGCAATTAAAACCACATGAAAAGAATTACCCTACACATGATCTTGAGTTAGCTGCAATTGTTTTTGCCTTAAAAATTTGGAGACACTATTTATATGGTGAGAAGTGTTATATGTATACGGATCACAAAAGTTTGAAATACTTAATGACTCAGAAGGAACTGAACTTAAGACAGAGACGGTGGTTAGAGTTGCTGAAAGACTATGATTTGGTTATTGACTATCATCCAGGGAAAGCTAATGTAGTTGCTGATGCACTGAGTCGAAAGTCATCCTTGTTTGCACTTCGCAATGAATGCTCATTTGGCTCTTAATGAAGAAGGTGTTGTATTAGTAGAATTAAAGGTAAAACCAATGTTTCTTCAACAAATTCGAAGCTGCAGAATGAAGATCCAAAATTGGTCTTGAAACGACAAATGGTTCGGGATAATTTAGATTCGAGTTCAAGATTGATGATGAAGGTATATTGCGCTATCATAATAGGATTTGTGTTCCCAATAATTCGATTTAAAGAATGATATTCTTTTCAAGCACATAATAGTATGTATTCTATTCATCTGGGTAGTACAAAATGTATGGTGATCTGAAAAAGACATATTGGTGGCCCGGTATGAAAGAGAAATTTCGAATTTATTGCAAAATGTTTGATTTGCCGACAAGTTAAAGCAGAGAATCAAGTGCCAACGGGTTTATTACAACCCATTATGATTCCTGAATGGAAGTGGGAGCATATTTCAATGGATTTTGTGTCGGATTGCTCGTGACTCAGAAAGAAAGATTCGATATGGGTGATTGTTGATAGATTGACAAAGTCAAGACACTTTATTCGGTCGTAATAGATTTTTCACTTAATAAGTTAGCAGAATTGTATGTGTCAGAGATTGTGAGACTACATGGAGTTCCAATATCTATCATTTCAGACCGGGATCCGAGGTTTACTTCAAGATTTTGGAATAAATTGCAAGAAGCCTTAGGCACCAGATTGAATTTTAGTACAGCATTTCATCCTCAAACAGATGGACAGTCAGAGCGAGTGATTCAAATTTTAGAAGATATGTTAAGATGTTGTATACTCGAGTTTGGTGACAGTTGGGAAAGGTATTTACCGTTGGCTGAGTTTGCTTACAACAATAGCTATCAGTCTAGTATAAAAATGACACCATTTGAGGCTCTTTATGGTAGAAAATGCAAGACTCCATTGTGTTGGTGCGAATTGAGTGAATCAAAATAGTTGGGGTTGATTTGATTCGAGAAACCAAGAGAAAGTCCAGATTATTCGAGATCGTCTAAAAGGCGCTTGGATCGTCGAAGTCATATGCGGATTTAAAACGAAGAGACATAGAATATGCAGATGGGTGATCGAGTATTTCTAAAAGTTTCACCATGGAAAAGGGTGTTACGATTTGGTAAAAGGAAAATTAAGTCCGAGATTCATAGGGCCATATGAAATTGTGGAAAGGGTTGGTCCTGTGGCTTATCGTTTGGCTTTACCTCCGAACTTGAGAAGATTCATAATGTGTTTCATGTGTCTATGCTGAGGCAAGATAGGTCAGATCCTTCACACGTAATTCCCATACCGAAATTGAGCTTCAACCGGATATGACTTATTCGGAAGAACCGGTGAAGATTTTGGCTCGTGAAGTTAAGGAATTGCGGAACAAAAGAGTACCATTGGTTAAAGTATTATGGCATCGACATGGTATGGAGGAGGCAACCTGGGAAACAGAGGAGTCAATAAGATCACAAGATCCAAATCTATTTTCAGTAACAAATTTCGAGGACGAAATTTTTAAAGGGGAGAGTAGTAACTACCTAATTTTCAGTGGTGTCGAAATGGTGATTTGAGATCACTAAATTCGACAAATAAGATTGAACAAGATAGTAATTTAATATTTATGAGTCAAGTAAGAATTTAGAAGAATTTGTGAAATGGTGAAATTAGTGAATTAAAAGAATTTATTAGGTCAAACGGGTCAAAAATGAGGTATCGAGACCTCAAAGTTGAAAATCGAGCTATAAATATTTTTATAAATATTTATGGAGTGTCATTGAGTTAGTATTAAAGTTTAGTTAGAAAATTTTAACGTTTGGATGGCTAATTAATTGAAAAGGATTAAATTGAAAATAGCACAAAATTTGTTAAATTGTGAGTAAATAGCTTAAGTATTTAAAAGATGGATTTAAAGAGCAATTAGACCCAAAGGTTAATGGCTGGACGGTTTGGGTATGAAATAAGCAAGAAAACAATGTGACCAAGGGCAAAATTGAAAATAGATAAAAGTTAATAGTTAAATAATGATGTAATTGAAAAATCTAGACATTTTCTTCATAATTTCTCAGCCAAAACGCCATAGAAGGTCTGGAGAAATCTGGTTTTCATATTTTTACATCATGTGAGTCTAATTCTTGCTTTTTCTTGATAATTTTATGTTTTTATGACTTTTACAATTAGGTCCACTTGTAGAATTCATTAGTTTTTTATTTTATGGGTGAAATTGGAAGTTACCCTGGATGGATAAGGAATTTTATGATGAATTATTATGAAATTTAAGTTCTAATTTCATATTAAGGTGGTTTTATTAAGTGATTTTGATAGGAAATGATATTTAGGACCTAATTGTGAAAAAGTTGTGAATTGAAGGTTGCTGTTGAAATTCAGAATATAAAAGGTTTTGAAATAGTTTATAATGATAAAATAAAGTGTTAATTGAGAAAAATTAGTTCAATTGATGGGTGAATTGAGTAGGGACTAAATTGTGAAAGCTGTAAATTTTGGGGTAAAAGTGCAATTTTGAAATTTGAACAGCATAAATTGTGAAGTGAAATAGAAATCAAATAAATGCTAATGAGTAGAAATATTTTATATTATAGATCAAGAATCCAAAGAAGAACGATGAAAAGAAAAAGTTGCGGAATAGTCCCAAAATTTCAATATCTTCTACAAATTAGCGGGTAAGTTCATATGGTTGAAATTAGATGTTTATTTGTGAATGATTGAAGTATATAATGTGTTATTATATACGAATTTGTTGTGGGATTGTGTAGATTTTGTTAATGAAAGAATAAATGTGGAAATGTAAATTAGGAAAACGCAGGATTGAGTAACGTTCAGTATCGTGACGTGTGATGAATTGATTGGATAAGACCATGGTTATTCCATGGCAAAGTGTGAAATGTAGGTATGGTATCATCCATACTGAGTTGTGAAATGTAGGTATGGTATTATCCATCTTGAATGTGAAATGTAGGTATGGTATTATCAAATCCATCTTGAGTAAAGAAATGTAGGTATGGCATTTCCCATACCGAGTTAAAAAAATGTAGGTATGGTATTTCAATGAGGAAAACCATACTGAGTTGTGAATCGTGGCATTGAGCAACGACGTACTCAATTTCGTAAGCCGTTTCCTAATTTGATTATAAGAAATAAAAGAGAAGTGATCCAAATGAAAGAGATTGAGTAGTTATTCTTGTTGAGCTCAACTATGTGAATTATTATAACAATGGTTGTGAATCGCAGGAAACTTTAGTAAATGTTTTGGTATTGTTTGGAAATATTATGTTTGGTAAGCATTACTTTTAACCTATGAACTTACTAAGCTTCAATAGGCTTACTTGTGTGTGTTTAATATTTTTATGTAGATTGACTTGAAGTGAAGTGGGTAGATCGGATCAACACAACAAAGCACACTATCCAGATCAATTCCGGTAGCTTTTGTTTTATGTTTGAAGATTTATATGGCATGTATAGAGTTTGAATGAATTGAAGTAAAGATGTTATAAACTAGTTAACAATATTTGTACTAAAATAGTTTTCGTAAGTAGCAGTAGTTTGACTTTGAAAAATCACTAAAAATAGTAGAAATGGAATTAAATAATGAATAAATTATGGAATCGAATCTCGATGAGTCTATTTTCATATGGAAGAAGCAAAACAGGTATATGAGCTATATTTTATGAGATGTTTAAATTTTTCGAAACAGGGGCGAGCAATTTCTGGATCCCCTGTTCTGACTTTGGAAATTCACCATAAATTTTACAAAGATAATTAGAAGTCATACTTTATATATACAGATTCCTTATTGAGTCTAGTTTTATTAGAGACAAACATCATAGTCATTGAAGCTCTGTACAGAGAGATATCTGATTCGTAATACACAAAGGTCAGAGTAGTCAATTTTAAATAATAAACTGTACTAATTGGCTTGACCAAAATTCTAGAAAAAATTGGTAAGTAGATATATGAGTATAAATTCAGAGAAAATTTACGGATTTGGATTTGAGTTTTATAACTCGAGATATGAATTATTTAGCAACTATGACACAGTTGGACAACTTATGCGGAAAGTGTGATATAAATTGTTTGAATTTGTTTAAGTGCTCAAATAAGTTTAGTAATGGCTCGTGCTCGACTCCGGCGACGGTCTCAGGTAAAGGGGGCGTTACAATCCGCCTCCTTGACCCTTAACTGATGATATCCAGATCGGAGGTTGATCTTAGAAAATACAGAAGCTCCTCTAAGCTGGTCGAACAGATCGTCAATCCTTGGCAGTGGATATTTATTATTAATCGTCAGTTTGTTCAACTGGAGATAATCAATGCACATCCGCATCGTACCATCATTCTTTTTCACGAATAGAACCGGTGCTCCCCATGGAGACATGCTTGGCCTAATGAAGCCCCTATCCAACAACTCTTAAATTTGAGTCTTTAACTCCACTAACTCCTTCGGTGCCATCTTATACGGTGCGATGGACACAGGCGCCGTTCTAGGCAACAAATCTATTCCAAACTCAACTTCTCGGTTCGGAGGCAATCTTGGAAGCTCCTCCAGAAAAATATCTTGGAACTCCTTTACGGTCCTAACCTTATCCACTGTCAGTCCTTCCTCTTCCGACTGACTTACAAATGCCAAATAGGCCTCACAACCTTTCCGAATCCACTTCTTGGCTCTTACTGTCGACACCACATTGGACAAATAATCCCTTCGCTCGCCTATCATCATAACCTCCTCACCCTCCGTGGTCCTTAACACCATTCGTTTTGCAGCACAATCCAAAGTCGCCCTATGCTTAACAAGCCAGTCCATCCCCAGAATGAGGTCAAACTCTCCGAACGGTAACTCCATCAGATCTCCAGGGAAAATCCTACCTTGAGTTTCTAAGGGTACATCCCTATACAGTTGTCTACCCTAACTGAGTGACCCAAAGGACTTAGTACAGATACCCCACTCACAATCTCCTCAGAGAAGTCCAAGTTGTCCATAATCCGTTCTGTGGCCTCCAACTAATATTTCGCCACATTCGGGGCTATACCAGACACGTCCCTAAAGATCTCCGTCCGTGAGCCCGAAGTCATTCAGAAATAGATCCCCGAACTCCATTGCCCGTACTTGCCCTGGTAACCCTTTCTAGAACACGAAGCATTGCCTGTGACAGGGCATCTTCCTCGGCACCGCGGTCATGAGACTCTACCTCTGTTGCCGGTAGTGCCGGTGCATCCACCGCTGGCATATGTCTCGAAGACGAAGATCTCGCTCGAGCACTTTCTCGGCTCCGTCCACGGCCTCTTATACTCATATCGTATTATTTTGATTACGAATTTTTATGCATCAATTAATATTCCAGTGTTTATTACAGATGTTTTATGAATTAGACAGTAGTTCAGAGTTTGTTTTCACAGAATCGAAGTCTAGCTACAGTTTCAGTTTCTTATCAGATTTTCCTATGGTTTCAGTATCATCCTATCTAGAGTATCCTAATAGGGTTTGATGCAGACAGATAATTAGGAAAATATTCGAAAAGTTCGAGTAATACTTACAGACTTGGTAGGAGATTGAATGCCACCTTCTAAAGATTTAAATTTTGAAAATCGAGTTTTCGCATTCTTTATAAAATTTTTGCTTTCGAAAATCTTTGTTTTTGTAAACCCATTCCACAGCCGAGTTGTTGTAACCTAGGCTCTGATACCACTAAATGTAGTACCCCAAACCCGACCCAGACGTTATGGCCGGATCCGACATGCCACATCGAAGCGTTCGAAATATTTTATATTGTTGATCCAGAAAAACCTACTTAGTGTTTTAAAAGATAATTTCATTATAGGTTAAAGTGAATGAAAGCATTATAGGTTAAAGTGAATGGAAGCTGTGCACCAGGTAGGAAACCGGAAAAGAGGAGGTTAGTCTATCGGACTACTTAAGTACCAAGCTCCCTTCGGATCTAATCCTAGACATGCACACCGCCATTGCCACACCTTAACGTCATGTATATTTCTAGAAAACCAATTTGATTAAGTCATTTTTAGGAAAAGTGATTAATTTAAGAAAATACTTTCATTGCGGAAGCTTTGCTTGTTGTCGTGTTATTTTGAAATCAATTGTTGTTTTTTTTTTTGAAAACGCGCCCTAAAGCTATCCAATTTCAACAGTTAAAATAAGTAATACCTATCTTAGTAATACATATTAAAACCATCAAAAATAATTAAGCGGCCTTATTACATTTAAAAAACCCAAACCTCAACGTAAATAATAGGATGTCCAGTTCACCAGAAGAAAACCAAACTTTCGAGCGGGTGGCCATTCGAATTCCTCACGACTCCAAGCCCACTATGGTTGGGGATTTCTGCGTGGATGAAAATAAAGGGGTGAGTTTGGGAAACTTAGTGTGTAAGGAAAACCCATTTAAAGCCCAAGTCACTCAAGCCTATTGGGCGAAGCCCATTTAGGTAACAGTGGTCTTGGACTAGAGCCCTTTCAGATTACAATAAAGCGGGCCTTAGCCCCTTATTCAGATAATGATGATGGCCCATAGGCCCATTTCAAAATACATGCAACATCAATAACATATGCAAGCCCATTTGGGGAGACTATTCAACCCACCAACCACTACACTCCACCCGTACCAACCCTACACTCCATGTGGGGAATAGCTCAACCCACCCAGCCCAACACTCCACAGTTGCAGCCTTGCTGCTCAGTTAACAGTAAATTGAGGCAAAACCTCCAGTACGTGGACAAGCCACTTTCAGTACTTCCTCCGTCAATATCCTAATCCCATGCATCAGATAATAACAACATGGCATGCAGTAAATAACAACAGTTAAACATATATTAGGTCAATTTAACCCTAGGGGTATTTCGGTAATCTATCTATTAGGGGTAAAACTGTAAATTTTCCACTTTTAAAGGTATTTCAATAATTTATCTATTTTTGGGTTTTTCATGCATATTCCTACTTTCCACGTACTAACAGAATCACGTACCGATGGATCTTACCGAATTGGGCCCGTTGGCCCATCATTCCAATTTTGGCCCACTAAGCCCAAAAATATCGAGTGCACAGAAATCATGCACTTTGCAGTCCAAATTTTGCAGCTTACCAAAAACATTAATCGATTTATCTCACGAGCATTCGCACACTCGCAAATCTACAAAATACTGATTTTCGGCATTTCGGCTTTTCGACTTTTGCCGATCCAGACTAAGAAAGAGGGTGTTAGTTACACACCTGTTTGCGACGATATGCTGACGAGATCCACACACGAACCGCCTACAATTGGATTACTAACACGTTAATCTAACTATTCAAATACAAATTACGTATTAACCCCTTACAATATTCGGCCAACCACACCTACAGATCAGAGTAAGCTTATAAGAAATCAATAAGTAACTCATTAACAAATTTTTGTCAGTGTTTACCACATAATCATAATTTCATTGCAAGCTGTCTTCCTAAGCAACAGTCACTAAATCATTTATAACTGGAGCTACGAAACTCCAAATCAAGTGCCGTTAATTTTCCCTGAAAATAGACTCATATATCTTCTATCCATAAAATTTTCAGAATTTTTGGTTTAGTCAATCAATACCAGATTTTTCTCAAAGTTTCCCATGTTTTACTGTTTGACTAATCTGACCACTCTTCATTACGAATCAAATTTCTCATTGTACAGAATTCAAAATATGTTCTCATTTATTCCATTTGAAACTAGACTCATTAAGCTTTAATTACATAATTTATGCAGCTTCTAACTCATCTCCCACAATTTATAGTGATTTTCCAAAGTCACGTTACTGCTGCTGTCCCAAGCAGATTTATTACCAAATCACTCTTTCACACCTAACTTGCATGCTTGTTATTTAAACATGTATATCACCAATCAATCATCACATATCTATGATTTTTACTTAAGCATAATCTCCATTTCATCATTTTAAAGCACAACATGTTAGCCGATTTTTTCCTTTAGCATCTAAGGCACATGCATGCTCATTTGTTTGGCGCAACTTCACCTATCTTCCATTTTAATCAAAAGAACATGAAACAACAACCATTTCCTTCATTTTAATTCATGACTAAATGCTCACAACTCAACTAAAAACCAAAATATGCTTCAAGAGTTAAGGTAGAATCAAGAAGAACTCATGAACCTCAAAATAAAAGCAAACTACCATGAACTTACCTTCAATTTTCTTCCCCAAGTGACCGAACATTCAAGAGCTTTCTCCTCTCCTTTCTCTTCTCTAACTTTCGGCTATGATGAACAAAGATGGACAAAACTTTGTTCTTTTCACCCATTTTTCTTTTAATAAAATTTCATATTTCATCCATTTAATTCTTTAATACAAAAGACATGAAATGCCCATCATGAAACATTTACCTAAACCATTATCATGGAACATTTACCTAACCCATTATCAATTTGTACCATGAATTATGGATATCAAGTGCTCATATTGTCTACAACAACATGATGGCTGGCCACTTCATGTAAAATGGGAGGTTTGTCATGCAAATCCTCCTATTTTGCACTCCTATTTATTTGGCCACTTCAATTTAGCCTATAGCATTTTCAAACATTTTCATATAGGTTCTATTTCATAATTTCACCCCCTTTTTCTTATGGAACAAAAATTAACTAAAATTGCCGGGTTCTATCTTAAGCTTGGGCCTTCTAGAGGCCCACTAACATAATTAAACCTATGCCAACATTCACAGAATTCCCGAAAATTGGGGCGTTACAAGTTTGCATATATATTATGTAAGTATTTTGTTGTCTTCACAATTGTGATAGACAGATGATGGTGTTTATTGTCACTAAAACTCTATTGGCCACCAGCAGTTTCTCTTAAAAAGTGGGTGGCTCTTTGTCGGCTTCTTAATTTATTTTTGTTTTGAGAGTATTTTAAAATAATAAATGATTTCTTAAGCCGATTTGGACTCGTATTGCCTTAAGTTTTATATTTTTTTATTGTTTAATAAGTTTCTATTTTTAGAAATTTTGTTTGCTATTGTAGCACATTTTTTAGTCTTACTTGTACATGTAGTCTTGCCTCTTCAAATGATTTTAGGGATGGTTTTGTCGCCGTCCTCTCCAGTTTGGTAGATGCTCGGTTCTTTTGTTGATTTTCTTGTCGCCTTGGACCATCTAGGGCTGATTTCCTTAGTGTTAGTTGCTTACAATTACTTTAGATCTGTCATGTTTGAGTTATGACAGAATCAGTTGCGAACAGGCTATAATGTTCTATTAATACCGATATTAAAACCTTTGTTGTGTTAATAAAACTTGTCATTCACCATTGACAACATATATTTGTTATTTTTTCTTTTAATTGAATTGTATAAATGAATTTTCCTTTAAAAAAGTTTTAAAATTGTTTTGGTTTTCATGTTTCACAACTTAGAATTTTTAAATGGTTGTATAATAAAAGCTTTAAAACTAATAAAATATTAAGAAATAATTATTTGGTTAAAAAAATTAAGAAGATTTTTGTGCCGTATTAATATTATTGTAGTGAATAATGAAAAACATAATAATTAATTCATAATAAAGTAAGAAATTATGATAGATAAAACAATAATTATAAATTTCATCATTAAAATTTTTAAAAATATTGCCTAAGCTAATAATAAGAATAATTTTCTTTTGTATATTTTCAAGTACCATCATTATTGTAACATCAATTTTAGATTCCAAATTATATCAATTTTCCAAGTAAATTGCATGCTTTTAAAATTGCAAGCCTTTTGAAATAATATTATTAATTTACTTTTCTTGGAAATTTGGAATTAGTTTAAAATAAGAACAAATATTGCTACTCATTAAATATCAATAAATTAGTGTTTTAGTTACTCAACTTCAAAAAATTATAAAATAGTCATTAGACTATTTAAAAATTTTCAATTAAATCACTAAACTATTCAAGAGTTTTTTTAAAAACAAAAAACTGACTAACGAGTTCCAAACGATAATTCAACAATTGACCTGTGGATCAATACCCATCAACAAGTAAAAATAAATCCTTAGATTCAAATTAATTTGATGATTAGTTTTAAAGATAAAAAAAAAATACTTCAATTTTAATTCGTTGATTCGTAACATTCAAAATTATTTTATAAAAAAAAAACTGAACTATAAAAGAGAAGGAACAGTTTTTTATTGGTGCAAGGAGTATGAATAAAAATGTTATACAACAATGACTCTAACTACCGATAACCTACATAAAAAATTTCAAATAGTTCAATGACTATTTTGTAACATTTTGAAGTTGAATGACCAATATATAAATTTATTAATAATTTAGTAACTCTAAGTGTAATTTAACCTTCGAGTTTTTACTAATTTCACCTGATGAATCTGTTTCTATTAGCAGTCCAATTGTTGGATCAACCGAGTTCCAAACTGAACCAACTTGTCCGATTTAACCTTTGCTTTCCCAACAAGCACTACTTTTAACTCTAACCTCGATCTCATCTCCTCTAAAGTTGCATTGTCGGATTAGTATAGTTGGCAACAATAGATGGTGGGGATGCTGGTTGAGAGCAGAACTCGAACCAATCACCATTGCAAAAATTTCCCATTCATTTCCTCACATCAATTTCTTGAATACGACTTCGGAGTTCGATTATTCCAACAAAGCTATTCTCAAACAATGGTCTAGAGGCTTGAATCATTCTCACTAGGACTAAGATTAGAGACAACACAACTTCAAATCCGTCATTCTAAATAACTAATTGTAGATTAACTGATAATTCTCCAATTTTAAGCTGCTCAGACACTTCATTAAGTTTTCGATACATCGGATGAGAATATAACACTCTAAATATAAGGAAAAACCAAACATATCTGTCAGATGCTTACACTTGAGTTCGAGTAACAAAGTGTACGTTGCCTAAAACCAAGTAAAAATATCATGAAAGTCCTTGTACTAGAAGCTAGATTGTGTTTGCCTCCTCTACTAAAAAAATGAACAAATTAGCCCATGTACGTTGTACCAAAGAATAAACTGATCTTTTTGTTAAAATTTCCATCCATTTTTACGGTTAAAAACTAGATTTTGTACATCAATATGAGATACACATGGCACACCATGTCAGTGTCTAATTATTCTATCAATCACATCAGTTTTTAACAGCATAAATGGATGAAACTTTTAACATTAATGATCAATTTACTTTTTGATCTAATGTATAGAGACTAATTTACTCATTTTTTTAGCAGAGAGGACAAAATCTAGTCTGACTCCTACTACAGAGGCCTCCATGATACCTTTACCCCCAAAACTTCCAATGCACATTCAGCAAAGACCATCTTCATTCCTACTCAAAGATTCAATAGGCATTGGTCCTTGTTGATAACAAAATCTAAACATCCCTATAGCTTAGCATAAACACATTTCATCAAAAGTTGACAACAAAATATCATATAAACTTCATATTATGAAAAGCATAGTGAGTGAGATCCATATAAAGAAATAAGACCATAATATGAAATATATCAGAATAACAACAACAATATTTGAGAATTATATAAACTTCTGACTCTTTCCCTATGAACATCTACACATCCTTACCATAGCAACAGCCAGTCCATTCAAAAGTCAATAATTTGACAACAGAATATCAGTAACACAAAGAACATATGTAAATCAAAGCAAGTAAGATTCGTATATAGAATAAGACAAACTTGAGACCCTTATTACGAAAAATATAAGACAATCTTCGAGAATGATTTTGCTAATATACTCTTGTTTCTCTTTCCTAGTGAACATCTAAACATGCTTATCATAGCAACACTAATTTCATTCAAATGTTGATAATTTGACAGCAGAATATCACTGACAGTAAAAATACCACGGGAGGCTCCTATTCTAGGAATTAAATTATATTTTGCCCCCCTACCAAAAAAAAAAGGGCAAATTAGTCATGTATGTTAGATCAAATAACAAATTGGTCATTTCTATTAAAACATTTATCGCTTTTTACTATTAAAAACTGACGTGGCTAACAAAATTATAATATAGTTACACATGGCATCCATGGGTACCTCATGTTGAAGCATAAGGGCCAGTTTTTAACAATAAAAATGAATAAAATTTTTAACAAAATGACTAGTTTGCTCTTTGTTCTAACCTGTACGGATGCAATCTGAGCTATAGTACAAGGCCTCCATGATACTTTTACCTATCATTGACACAATGAATATATGCAAATCTACACATCCTTACCATAGCAACATCAAGTTCATTCAAAAGTTGAAAAATTGACAACAGAATATCATTGTCACATACATGTAAATCAACTCGAGACCCTCATATTATGGAAAAACATTAGAAAACAACAATATTTGAGCATCATTTTGCCTTATATACACTTGTTCGTCTTCAACCCTAGTACTTTGTATGATAAAGAATAAATCTCACCAATAAACCACTTCCATAGTTATCCTATGACATAAAGCAAAGCTCCCAACACATATAGCCAACCAAGTGAACTCCTACCACAAAGCAAGCAAAGCTCTTGTTGATTTTCAAGATTCAATTCAGCTAATTTATTGTCAATCCATTCCATTCATCACATTCAAGTTTTGTTCACTAAAATCTGATAAAAATTTAATCCAACATCCATTAATTCCAAAATCTTTGAATATATGAAAAAAAATCAAAGGAAATAATACAACTTCCCCATGAAATTTTTGCCATAGGAAAAAAAGCCTATGTCTTTCTTCTCAGACGCTTCCTTAGCTTCTTGTACTTATGCTTATTCATCTTCTTCTTCCTCTTCTTCTTCACACTATCAGCCCAAATTTCAGTCTCTGTTGTCCCTTCTTCCACTTCCATTGCCATTAATGAATCAAACCAGGTTAAGCTAATGGGATTTAACAAATACCCAAAAGGGAAATTGGGGTAAAACTTCAAAGGTTCAGTAAAGTTGCCATCTTTTGGGGATTTAGGATCGAGGAAAAAACTTGGGCGGTTGAGGAAATCAGGTTTGGTTGATGCAAAATCATGGAGTTGATTGGGAATGAGCGAAGGAGTGAGTTTCGGGAGTGGGTTTTGAAGTTGTGGGGCATTGAAAGATAGGATGACTCTTTGAGTGGATCTGGTTTTGAAGAGTTTATGGATGAGATTCGCCATTGTAGCATAGAAGGAAGGTGAAAGAAGTGAACTTTGAACTCAAAAAGAGTGAGTTTGATGGCTGGCTCGAATCGGTCGTCAAAAAAGGTTTGAGGAAGAAGGGCGCTCGAGAGTTTTGGGGGTTTCTAAGGTTTAACATACTGTTCAAGAGATATAAAAAACGGTGCCGTATTGATTAAAAGGGGAAAAATAAGAGTGCCCTCACGCAGGATCGAACTACGGACCTTCAGTTTACAAGACTGACGCTCTACCACTGAGCTATAAGGGCTTCATATTTCATTTGTGAAATGCTGTTATTTATAATTCGTATATATTGTTTTTGTTTCAAAAGTGTTAGCTTCTTAACCTTCAAACAGTCTTTTAACAATTGGGAGCCATCCAGGTTCATCTCATCGATCTGTTGTTATTGGAATATCCAATCTTATAGTGAGTCAAGATTGAACATTGAATCCTTAAAGACATGATATTTCCGAACTCTACCACTCTTGCAAAGATGCATTGCACGAAGAGAATGTTCCAAGGATTCATCACAATCATTGCAAAGTGGACAATAACTCGTTGTGATAAAATTTTTACTCTAGTTTGTCTTTTCCACCAAAGAAAGAGAAGGATCTGTTAGATATTACCAGCCAAGAATCATGGGTCTTCAAGAAATTTCGAAGAGAAGCTCTGTGGTTGTTGCATCATATGCCCATGTGATTGCAGTATTATTCCTTATTCCTAGCTCATACGTCTTTTCCTAAATTACAGACATCCTTTCATGCCACTATTCCCTTCTAGATCCAAGAGTCAGAAGGTTTTGTTTTCATGGTTATAAGTTCCTGATGCCTTCAAAGTTTTAGCTATAGCTGTGTTGGGCACTGTCATAATCCTCTAGGTTTGTTTCACCAGTAGAGCTTCGTTCATCAAAATTGCATGTCAAATACATAACCACCCTCTCGTATAGGTCTACTCAATGTATTCCAACTACATAAAAGGCTTCCAGCATCAAATCAATCTTTATACAAATATAAAAGGGGCTTTAAAACAGGAGAACATCTAGAGGGGTAAGGCCGCAAGCGTCGCCTTCATAAGCATGAATCTTTCTCCTTGTGGCAGACATTCACAAACACAGCCTAACAGAGTAGCTTATCACCTAATCATAAAACACAATGGCTAAATTAAAAAACCCTAAATACACCAACGTAATGACTTATTTTCTTCATTTTATTATCCAAACGAAGACTATCTCAGTCAACAAACCAAAAAGTCATCCTTCTTTCCCTCTCCATTGTTCTACTTCTCCGTAATACACTAATAAGAACAACTCTTGCAGTCACTGGAGGATCAAATCAACTAAAGAAACAACAAGAACCCCTAAATCATACCCATAGTATTTGTACCCAAAAAAACCTCCTAACCGAATTGTCATTTGACTAAGAAGTTCTTAAGGCAGTCACTCTTTTGAGAAAAACAGTGACAATCTTATTTATGACCATTATATTTTATTAGACTAAGTAAGAATGTAGTGTAGTTTGATGGATTTCCTTACATGTGATATATTTTATTGAACTTTTTGAGAGTAAATTACTAATAATATCTATATTTAATCAAGTCTAAATTAATTAATTTTTTTAAATTATTTTTGACTAAGCAAAATTCACTTACTTTATATGTGATATATACCATGGTTCACTGTAACTCTATATAAACTGTTGGGATGGACCCGATTAAGCAACAAGTAAAAAAAATAGTGGAATAAATTGAGAAATTGAACACACAAATTTAACGTGAAAAAACCCCTCCAAAGACGATAAAAAACCAAGGGCAAAGATAATTTTACTATAATGGCAAAAGAATGAAGAGTACAAAAGATGGAGATAAAAACTAAACCCCAAAAACCCGAAAACAAAGAACCCTCAAAACGCCAACACAAATTTGACTAAATGTGTTATGAGTTCTAATATCTAATGGGTGTTTTTTCTAAGGTTGTAAAATAGCCTATTTATAGGCTAAATTCTTAGGTCAAATAATAATAAAATAGTCTAAATTAATCAGTGTTTGATTGAAATAAGTAAACAGAGTTTAACTGAAAGATTATTTCTCAAATTTGATTGAAAACAGGACTTATATTTAACAAATCTCCACATTGACTCATACTTCCACCAACGCCATCTTTGCCAAAGCCTGCCACGAGCCTATCTTGAATTATTCAGGGAATTAAATGAGTCAAATCTATGCTTAAAAACTGGAAGACTTCTAGCCTTCGACTTGTACACTACCAAATTAAAACTAACCCCGGTCTGATTTTCACGAACACAGTGCCCTAACTTTTCAAAACCTGCATCCAAAAGAGAACCTCTCTTCAACGAAACAGTTTTACATTTTCCCTCCTATGACAAGCTGCTCCAAACGAGTTGACTTCGACTCTATAACGGATGAGGAACGTCTAATTTCACCGATCACTGTAGAACCTTCCAGAATATAAAGACTACTAGTTATTTTGCCTTTTAACAAAATGAGAGCTCCACGAAATACTTTAATGCCACTCGACTCGATGTTGATTCTGCATCTTTTCAAGTCTAAAATACTGAAGGAGATGAGATTCTTTCGTAAATCAGGTACATACCTGACATCTGAGAATGTCCTAATCGTCCCATCGTGTATCATAATTTTAACAGTACCAATACCAATTACCTTATTAGATGAATCGTTTCCCTTGCGCACAACTCCACCTTCAACCGAACTGTATGTGGAGAATCATTCTCTAGTAGGACACATGTGGAAAGAACATTACGAATCTAAGATCTACTCGGACGTGAGCTTGGAGTTATCGCTTGTTGACACTAACAAGAAATCATCACTGCTTTCATTGGCCAAATTAGCACCAGCTACATCTTACTCGTTACTCTCAGCAGCTCTTTTATTTCGTAGTTTATAAAAATCTGCTTTGACGTGACCTAACTTTTTACAATATGACACATTTTGTCTCGTTTCTTTGATGCTATCAAAACGGAAGCTTGCCTATCTGCCTTGCTATCTAAATAAAACTTATTGTCGAGTTTGTCTCTACTCAACAAATGACCATGCACATCTTCGAATGAGAGTTTGTCTCTGTCATAAATCAGGGTCTCCTTGAAAGACTTGTATGAAGGGGGTAAAAAGCACAATAATAGCATAGCTTGATCATCATCATCAATATGAACCTCAACATTCTTTAAATCATTTAAAAGAATAATGAATTGACTGATGTGATCTCTAAGAAGCTCACCTTCGTTCATGCGAAACGTAAATAGACATTGTTTCAACACTAAACGGTTAGCTAGAGACTTAGTCGCATAAAGAGTTTCTAACCTTTTCTACAATGTGGATGAGGTTTTCTCCATCAATACCTCCTGCAATACCGTATTCACGAGGCACAACTGGATTGCAGACAAGGCCTTTTCATCAAACTCTTCCCATTCTGTTTGATTTAGATTCCCAGGCTTTTTTCCGGTAAAAACCTTTTTCAAGCTGGTTTGAATTAGAATTGCCATCATCCGAACTTGCCACATATTGAAATTTGTCTCACCATTGAACTTCTCAATTTCAAACATTGTTGCTGTCATCTCTGAATGAGTTGATCCATGAAACTTGAATTAGCTCTGATACCACTTGTTAGAATCAACCCGATTAAGGAACAAGTAAAAAAAATAGTAAAATAAATTGAGAAATTGAACACAAAAATTTAACGTGGAAAAACCCCTCCAAATACAATAAAAAACCACGGGAAAAGATAAATTTACTATAATGGTAAAAGAACGAATACTACAAAAGACGGAGATAAAAACTAAACCCCGAAAATAAAGAACCCTCAAAACGTCAACACAAATTTGACTAAATGTGCCATGAGTTCTAATAGCTAATGGGTGTTTTTTTTCTAAGGTTGTAAAAGAGCCTATTTATAGGCTAAATTCATAGGTCAAATAATAATAAAATAATCTAAACTAATCAGTGTTTAATTGAAACAAGTAAACAGAGTTTAACTAAAAGATTATTTCTCAAATTTGACTGAAAATAGGAGTCATATTTAACACAAACCTTAAAAAACCTATTATCATCCTTTCTATCCTTTTAAGAGTGGTGAGTATTTTTCTATTGTAATCTATTATTGATTCTTGCTCTAGTTTTATAATTAAAAAGTTTGTTGAATCCTGTGAGATATGTTATACGTAAAATATCTTTAAGGATAATGTCCAACACACCTCAAACTATTAAACTCGTATTTTTACTTTATCAACTTAGTGCAATATTTTCCAAATAGCTAAAAATCCATAATAGCATACCAAAATTGTATCAGCTATATATAGGGGCGAAGCTAGAATAAATATTTAGGGGGTCGGATAAAATTTTAATTTTTTATAGTTTATATCTTTATAATTTGTAAAGGATTAAATCGAATTTTTATAATTTTAGGGAGGGCCAAAGTGTAATTTTGCCTTTACTAATTTAAAATTTTTAAAAAAATTTAACTGCCAAAAAAGCAAATTTACATTTTAGGGGGGACCGAGGCCCATTGCAACCCTCCTGGCTTCGCCCCTGGCTACATACATTCTTGTTGTTGATTGAGACTTTTCTTGTAACACCCCTAATCTATATCCGTCGCCGAAAAAGGGTTTCAAAGTATTACAGAAGTTTATCGATCAAACAGGCAGAATTCTCAAACATTTCATATCATCGAAACAAGTCAGCAAAGCATCATTATAATCCAAATTATAAAAATACCAAATCCAAATCAGTTTGCCTAGTTCACTTAAACTTAGAATTAAATTCACATGCACCTATCTAGATTTAGTTCAATTTACCATACCATAATATGGCTTCAAAAACAAACACATATTTATATGTATAAAACCAACCAATAGTAAACTTATAATCTCATTTACATTCAATTCACAACATAACTATTATTTATGTAACACCCTTTAACCCCAACCCGTCGCTGAAACAGGGTTACGAGGTATTACCAGAATTAAACACTAATAACGAACAACACCGAGTCATAAATCTACATTTCAATTTTAAATTTCTCAAATTCCACCTTTAAGATTCTAATATGGACCTACAAGGCCCAAATATACTTAGGAAGTGTTTTGAGATGAAACCGGGAACTTTGGAAACTTTTTCTTGATAATAGGGGCACACGCTCGTGTGGCCTGGGACATGCCCATGTGGCCTGCTCGTGGGGCCAGCCCGTGGACAGATCTGACTTTCTCACACGGTCGTGGGACTAACCTGTGGGCAATTCTGACTTTGCCACACGACCTGGGCACATGCCATGTGACTTGGTCGTGTGAAAACATGATTTTTCACCATTTTAAAGCTATTTTCACATATTAAACACATTTAATTCATGCCCAATACATTGACTTATAAATCTTGATCAAATAACATTCATCTATTCATTTCAAATACTTCTTAAAAGTTACAAATTACTTACACCCAAAACATAAATATACTTAAGTGACTAACAAAACCTAATACATGCCACACTTCTAAAAGATAAATTCATCACCAAAAATTAAGTTGAGGTCGGGATTGACTCGGATGCTACACCAAACTTCAACTTTACCTAGCCTGCGCACGGAAACAAACCGTACGTTGAGTAGTGGAAATACTCAGTGGTATTACCATAATTCAAATTATAGCAAATATAAAATACTATAAACATGCATAATTAATTAACAAATCATACATATAATTCATACCAAGTTATCATATTTCTATTGTATCATTTTCATTATTTGATTTAATATTTCATCAATAAGATTACCAATTATTCATGAACCTTTGGTTCATCTCTCAATCACATACGAATATCCAATTCACATTCAAGTATGAATAATTCATGAGCCTTGGTTTTATGCTTTCAATCTCATAGCTCAAATTGTATTTCTCATTTCATCTTATAATATCACTTTCTCATTTCATTTAATAATTTAATTTATCAATTTCATTTAATTTTTTCTCTTTACATATATTTCCCCTTATCGAAACCATTTTTTAAAGGGATGTTTGAAAAATGGGGATCAACTTTTGAAAAACGAAAACGGGAGTCGCCACCAACCTTTTTATGTGTGATTGGATCACCTTATAAAACTTTTTAGTCGACTAAAATTAAGAAAACAGGTTCGGGAGTCGGTTACGTACGAGGAAGGATTAGCACCCTCGCAACGCCCAAAATTGGTACCAAATTGAATAGTTTTCTGTCTTAATGTCAAAAATTTGAAAGGATTTAAAAATAGGATCCCTTTTTTAAAACCGGAATTATTTAAGTTGAAAAATCGAGATTTCATAGCTTCGAAAGAATACAAATATCCCATCCAGCATGATAAGACACGATATTCTTAAACTCTCGTAACTGAAATCATCTCGTGATTTACAAAATCTATTTAGAAGGATACTTTAGGCATTTAGACAAACGGGAAATTGCAACCCAGCATGTTAGGGCACTATTTCCCGAATTCCTAAATACAAAAAATATTGCCTCATTTTAGAAAAACTTTTGGATAAAATATGAAAATTAAATGAAATATATATTTTTTAAAATAATGATTTGAGTAAAATTTTAAAAATAATTTATTAAGAATAATACTAAAAAATTATTAAAAATGAAAGAGTTTGATATGATACTAAAATTATTAAAAAATTAAAATATATAAAAAAATCGGGAAATATGGATTAAATCAAAATAAAAGGGTTGAAAAACGAAGATGAACAAAGAATAAAATAAGAACAAACCGTAGAAAATAAGAACGTAAGAGGGAGAGAAATTTGAGTGAAAGCTCTCAAAAATTTTTATTGTTTCCTAAAACTCCAGTGTGTTTACAATGAAGGGAGAGGCCTCTATTTATAGTTGAACCTCCTTAAATCCAACGGTACAGATCAATTACATCAACAGTTAAGATTAAAAGGTATCTACAAATTAAATCTCTAAGATTACAAAATCATATCTTCTAAGATTGCATATCATATCTAAGATTGCATATCATTGAAGATTATATTTCCATATGAGTCAAGCTTTTAGATGGACCTTAAATCTTTTCAAGTAATGGGCCATTCCGATCGGGCCAAATTATATTTGTAATTCTGGACTGAACTTGGACTTCATTTTTTTTTTGGGTTTATTATTTTTGTTTTTGGACTTATTTCTGGGCCCGGGCAAAATTGAGTGTCTCATTGCCCTCTTTGCTCATTGCTGTGTAACAGGAATAGAGCAAAGACTATAAAAGGACCAATTTTGCCTGGGCTCGCCGAGTCTTGAGTTCTTGATCTTTGATCTTCTTTAAATGGCCTCTTGACGGCTTCAATCTGCTTTACTACAACTCAGGAAGGCGATATCTACTATCTTTGATCTGCTCCCCGTCTAATACAGAGACGCCAAATCTGTTATCTTCGATCTGCTCACCGTCTAATACAGAGACGCCAAATCTGCTTCTTCAATCTGCTCCCCGTCTAATACAGAGATGCCAAATCTGTTATCTCCTATTTGCTCTCCGTCTGATATAGAGATGCCAAATCTGTCATCTTGGATCTATTTCGATGTAAACACATGAAGGTCAGATCTGCTATGTCTTCGATCTGCTCCCCGTCTAATACAGAGATACCAAATCATCTTGGATCTGCTTTAATGAAGGTCCAATCTGTTATGTCTTTGATCTACTTCCCGTCTAATACAGAGATGCCAAATCATCTTGGATCTGCTTCAATGAAGGTCAGATCTGCTGTGTCTTCGATCTGCTCCCCGTCTAATACAGAGATGCCAAATCATCTTGGATCTGCTTCAATAAAGGTCAGATTTGCTATGTTTTCGATCTGTTCTCTGTCTAATATAGAGATGCCAAATCTGTTTCTTCGATTTGTTCTCTGATAGTACAGAGATGCCAAATCATCTTAGATCTGCTTCAGTGTAAACACGTGAAAACCAAATCTGCTATGTCTTCGATCTGCTCCTTGTAAACGCAATGATGCCAAATCATCTTGGATCTACTTCGATGTGAAAACATCCAAAGGTTAGATCTGCTATGTCTTCGATCTGCTCTTCATCGAATAGTACAGAGATGTTAAATCATCTTGGATCTGCTTCAGCGTAAACACTTGAAGGTCAAATCTGCTATGCTTTAGCCTGTTACCCTACTACTTAGGGGGTAAAGGCTCATTAATCTTCATTGTCCCTTGAAGGACATAACCTGTATAATGTGTATGAGTTCATGCCTAATGATTAGGATGCTATGATCGAAGTGAGTCAAACACTCCTAATTAAACCTGTTATAATGCAAAATGTTTATGAATATGACCCCTATTCCAGACGTCACCACTCATTCTTTCGTCGAAGTTTATCCTTATTTCTCTCGAAGTATCATTCCTACTCAGCTTGTGGGTTTGTATCATTCTTCAAACGCTATGACCCACCAAAAATGCTTATAAGATGATCCTCTCTTAGGATCGAATCGTTTGATTTGTCCAATCGTCATTTTAGACTAAAGAAAAAATTTTCTCGAGTTCTTTCAAACCTCACTTACGTGAATTCTTAGAACAATTGTTCTGTTTTAGTTTCTTGTATTATCTAGAAATTTCCAGAGTAATAAGCAAAACTTCATTTGTGAAAATTATTTAGTTCATCTATCATTATTTTAATGCAACATACTTTAAGAATAATGGAAGATGAATTTAATCTTGAGAATAATTAGATTTGAATGAATTTTGTCAAATATACAAAGGGAATTAATCTGATAGCTTATATTTGAAGAGAATCTAAAGATAGCAAACAGGACAGAAGTTAGATGCCCTAAATATCGCCGCTCGAGCGTCTATACACCAGCTTCATGAAGACTTTCTTGAGTTCAACATGTGTTTAAAATATCAAAGTACTTTGTTGATGCCCCGATATGCAACACGCTTCACCGTTTGTTGAATCAGATATAGCAAGATTACCGTGTGCTCTTCAAAATTTAAGCTGGCTTTTCGGGTTTTCAACTCAAAACCTCTTTGGTCACAAGGCGCCCTTTGCGGTTTTCACCTTGGCCCCTCTATATATATATATTGTTTTCGAAAACTGAAGGTGCCCTTTGCGGGTTTTCACCCTGAATTCATCTCTCCTTTAGACAAAGTACTTTTTGACTGAGTCTGAATTCACTGGATTGGGTAAACTCTTCCCATCCATTTCCATTAAGATCAATGCACCCCCAGAGAAGGCATTCTTTACGACATACGGCCCTTTCCAATTCGGCATCCATTTTTCTCTAAAGTCCTTCTGAATAGGAAGGATCTTTTTCAGTACAAGATCCCCCTCGTGAAATTCTTTTTGACGAACTTTCTTATCATAAGCTCGCATCATTCGCTTCTGATACATCTAGCCATGGCGAATAGCTTTTAGCCTCTTTTCTTCAATCAAGTTTAATTGGTCATACCGGGATTGAATCCATTCTGCTTCATCTAGTTTTATCTCTGACAAAATTCGGAGAGAAGGTATTTCTACTTCAATAGGTAGCACTGCCTCTATTCCATATACCAGCGAAAAAAGGGTTGCCCCAATAGAAGTTCTGATGGATGTTCGATAAGCTAAGAGTGCAAATGGTAGTTTCTCATGCCAATCTCTATAGGTTTCAGTCGTTTTCCCCACTATCCTCTTGATGTTCTTATTGGCTGCCTCTATTGCCCCATTCATTTTTGGGCGATACAGAGAAGAGTTATGATGCTTAATCTTGAACTGACTGCAAACTTCTGCTATTGTTTTGTTGTTCAACTTCAATGCATTATCTGATATGATCCTTTCAGGCATCCCGTACCGACAGATGATCTCTTTCTTCAAGAATCGACTTACAGCTGACTTAGTAACATTTGCATTAAGAAGCAGCCTCTACCCACTTCGTGAAGTAATCAATAACCACAAAAATAAAGCGATGTCCATTTGAAGCATTTGGTGATATTGACCCAATAACATCTATGCCCCACATGGAAAAAGGCCATGGAGAAGTCATAACATGTAGAGGTAAAGGTGGTGCATGAACCTTGTCTCCATAAATCTGACATTTATGACATTTCTTGGCGTAATTGATACAATCCCCTTCCATAGTAGACCAATAATATCCAAACCTCATGATTTGTCTAGCCATCGTGAAACCATTAGCATGCGTCCCACAAACACCCTCGTGAACTTCTTTCAAGATTAACTTAACTTCCACGGCGTCAACACATCTCAACAGTACTTGGTCATTTCTTTAGCCCAAAGGGCATTACCTTGCAACAGAAAGTCCCCTACAAGGTTATGAAGGTGGTTTTGTCCATGTCTTCAGGATGCATCTTTATCTGATTGTACCCTGAAAAACCATTCATGAAGGAGAACAACGAATATCCCGCTGTGTTGTCTACCAAAGTGTCTATGTGAGGCAGAGGGAAATTATCTTTTGGGCTAGCTTTGTTCAGATCCCTGTAATCAACACACATTCGTACATTCCCATCCTTTTAGGAACTGGTACAATGTTAGATACTCATTCAGAATACTTCACCTCTTGTAAGAATCCTGCATCGAACTATTTTTTGACTTCATCCTTTATTTTTAATACGATATCTAGTCTCATTCTTCGCAACTTCTGTTGAACTGGTTTACAATCCTATCTTATTGGAAGACGATGCACCATAATATCAGTATTTAACCCTGGCATATCTTGATAGGACCATGCGAAGATATCCTTGAACTCACGTAACAACTTAATCGGTCATTGCCTTATATCATCAGCAATATGCGTGCCAATTTTCACCTATTTCCCTTCCTCTATGGCTACATTCTCTACTGCCTCTTTTTCATGTGGCATGATTTATTTCTCCTCCTATTTTACCATCTTCAAAAAATCTAGAGACACATCACAATCCTAGACATCTTCAAAATCTTGTAATTCCTCTAAACACATGTCTTGCTCACGAGAGAAATCAGGATTTGTAATATCAATGCTCATGTCATTGATATCTAGGGATCTGTGACGTATAAAGAATAAATGAATTTAAGAATGATTATTTATGTGCTATGAATGAAAGAATAAGAATTGCCAAAATTTAACGGAATATTGGTTGATAAAAATGAAACAATAATCGTTCAAATTGATAAAAGTTATGCTTTATTAAAAAATAATAGAAGATTGTAAGCCCATTTCACAAATGAAATCCTATTACTCTTAGGCTCTAGAGTAACAAGAATGTTTCAAGAATTACTTTGAAAAATTCTTAAAGACTACAGGAAGTTCCTCCACAGTCCAATTGTTCAGAGAGCTTCCCGGTTCGTAAGGGCGAATGCCCTTAAGGTTTCCTTGCTCTGATCCTTTGTTGTGTATAGCATTAATCTGATGACCTTCTTCTAAAAGTAACCCTCCTGATATAAAGGTTTGGGATATTGGAGGGAATGTCATCGGCTCTCACTCCACTTCTCTTCTATTAAAGCGCGCTTTTCTTCCCTCTTGGCGCTTCTCAACTTCCTTCCTCATTTGCTTATAGTCTGGCTTGAAGCCCAGACCAAAGCGATCTCTCTTCTCTTTTAGTTCTGGGATTTGAGTCCCTCTTTGAAGGTATTTTTCTAACCCCCTTCCTGGCAAGGCTCCCTTTCCCACTATCATTTGTAGAGCCATTCTCATGGCTCTTGCTATCTTTGGCGCCGATGGCTCACTCCCTTCTGAAATGAAGGTTGCATTCACAAATTCTAAAGAGCGAAAGGAACACTGAATAGACTCTTCGTTCGTCTCGACATAAGGGGCCTTTCTAGTGACTGCGGTTATAATATCCTCCTCCGCATTGATGGTTATTAACCGTCCATCCGTCACTAACTTTAATTTTAAGTGTAACGATGAGGGCACCGCTCCTGCTAAATGTATCCATGGCCTTCCAAATAAGCAATTGTAGGAGGGCTTGATATCCATCACCAAGAAGTCTATTTTGTATATATTCGGCCCAATTTCCAAGGGGATGTCAATCCTTCCCATCACCTTCCTTTCTGTACCGTCAAAGGCTCTTACCACATTTTGACCTGTCTTCATGTGAGAATTGTTAATGGGTAATCTGTTCAGAGTAGACAATGGTAGAACATTCAAAGTCGATCCATTATCGACGAGCACGCTTGGAAGTGTGTACACCTTACATCAAGTGGTGATGTGCAGGGCCTTTGTTGACCCCCTGCCCCCCGGTGGGATTTCATCATCATTAAAATAAATGAAATTATTCGCACTTATGTTATTCACCAGTCGGTCCAGCTTGTTAACGGATATGTCATGGGTGACATATGTTTCGTTGAGCACCTTCATCAATGCATCCCGATGCACCTCAGAACTCAGAAGTAAAGCCAAGACTGATATGCGAGCCGGCTGCTTACGCAATTGCTCGACCACGCTATACTTGCTATGTTTAAGGAACTTTAGAAATTCCCTAGCATCTTCCTCCTTTACTGGCTCCTTAATAGGTGCTTCAGCCTCTTTCTCCTTCTCTGTACTAACATTCTTTATTTTTGTGGGCTCCTCTCTGACGTCCACTGTATCATACCGCCTCCCACTCCATGTATGGGAACCCTTACCTTGAACTTCCTTAGAAGCACTTGCTATATCCTCTCTTTCCAGTATTAACATATGGCAGTTATAACTCCATGGTACTCTCTTGCTATTCTTATAAAGAAAGGAAACAGGTTTATGAATGATGACTTTCGGTACCGTCGGTATTTCAACTTCATTACTTCCTGTTAAAGAAATAATGATTCTTAGCCGGTTTTGATTCTTCGGTGCACCTTCTAATGTGCATATATGTCTCTCATTTGGCCCAGCTTCATAAAATCCTAGCTCCCTGTTGTCCATAAGGCTTTGTATCAATGCCTTAAACTCGTCGCATTCTTGAAGCTTATGCCTCTCTTCGGCATGGAACTCACAATAGTCCCATGCTCATTTATTCCTCTCTTTAGAGATTATTATCTCTCTTTTTACCATTTCTTCCCAAATCATCTTCATCGGCGTTCTCACCTCAGCCACGCCTTCTTTTATTCTCCTCTCACTGGTTTCACCAATGGTGTTCACTCATTGATTGCTATGATTTGGTAATGGGTTTTCAGTATTCAGGGTATTATCGAACTTCACTACCCCCATCTTAATAAGCCTTTCTACGGCCTTCTTAAAACCAGTACAGTTTTCAATTGAATGCCCCGGTATTCTAGCATGGTATTCGCATCTGGCGTTTACGTCATATCATTTAGGATATGGGGGCTTCAATGGCTTAAAGTGAAAATGAGCAATAAAATGTGCATCGTATAAGCTTTGATAGAGCTCACGATACGTCACGGGGATAGGTGTGAATTGCATCCTTTCAGAATTCTGCCTTGTACCTGACTCCTGCCTTTGAGAACACTGTTGCTCAACCACAGCTATTTTAGGTTGACCAACTGTGATTGCCCTCGTGTTAAAAGTGCTTGTGTTATTCACTTCACTATCCTTTCTCTTTTGGGCCGATCTTTTAGTTGTTTCCCCCTCAATTTTGCCACCCCTTATGGCATTCTCAATCATCTTTCCCGCTATGACTATATCCGTAAAGCTTTTGGTGGTGCTCCCAATCATGTGAGTGATGAATGGAGCATTTAGAGTGTTGATGAACAACATGGTAGTCTCCTTCTCCAACAACGGTGGTTGAACTTGCATTGCTACCTTTCTCCATCTCTGTGCATATTGCCTAAAATTTTCATTAAGCTTTTTCTCCATGTTTTGCAACGTGATCCTATCCGGAGTCATGTCAGTCACATGATTATACTGCTGCATGAAGGCCTGTGCAAGATCCCTCCATGAACTTATTCTGGCCCGGCTCAATTGATTATACCACTTGGCTGCTGCTCCAATTAAACTGTCTTGGAAACAATGAATCAACAATTGATCATTATTCACATACCCAGTCATCCTCCTACAGAACATTGTAATGTGGGCTTTTGGGCAAGTAGTCCCATTGTACTTTTCAAATTCTGGCATCTTGAATTTGTGAAGAAGCACGAAGTCTGGGACCAAGCTTAGATCTTTGGCATTAACCCTATGATGCCCATCAGTATTCTCTAAAGCCTTGAACTTTTCCTCCAACCATTTGCAGCGATCTTCCAACTGTCTTGCAGCCTCAATTCTTAGATCCTCTTTTTCAGCCATGTCTAAGTCAGGAATGACAGGATTTGTAGGATTGTCACCCAAATTGAATCCTGAACCAGTTGGGAAATTCGTAGGGATCCCAGTATCGACCGACCCTTGTTGGGGCCTTATAGTGACAGATGGCCTCCTAGGAAATGCCTCGGTTTGTGTAGGCACGTGGGGTGGGGTGAAACCTGGAGGATGATCCTCACCTTCCTCGCCAGTAATTGCCATGGGAGCCTTTCCCTTATCAGTGGCCCTCAGAAGATAGGCCATCTCAGCCATCATGTTCCTTTGTTCCTCCAACATTTGCTCCCTCATGTCGTTTTGCATCTTTGCCAATTGCTCTTGTAATTGGTCCTGCATGTCCTTCTGTGACTGTTCAAATCTTTGGTCCATGTTCTTAGTTTTTGTATGAGTTTCGTAGTGATGTGTTGCTTCCAGATTTTCTTTCTCTTACTCTCTTTCTCCCTATTAATTTTAACTAATTAGGGTATTTCTATAAACTTGAATGCATATGATACAATGAGATGCTATGAAATGCAAATGCATAAATGCAAAAAGATGTCGATTCTGATTCAATTTCATTTTAGAAAACGTTATTTAAGGAACAAAAATATTTTCATAAAACGGATTACAAATACGCTTTCACCCGTAGGCCTAGAGTCTTAACCCTATCTAATAACAATGTTAACTCTCGTCCTCTGTCTGACGATGACTCATACATTATACTCAGCGTTCTAGCTTGTACTGCCAAATCCTGCAAGTATTCAGCAACCTCTCGAATCTGAACTAAGGCTTCTCCCATGAGATAATCCCTATTTCCAACTTGATCTTGAAGATGGTGAAGTTCTCCCTTCCACTGTTCTTCTCTTGCCTTGAGCTGCTCAATTCGTAGCTCACAGCCCTGTAGTGCTGCTTCCAACCTTCCGATATCATGTTTCATTTCCTCGATCTTATTCAAGCTTACTTTTAACTCGATTGCAAGGTTACGACTTCGGTGATGATGAAGAGATCATCCAAGTTCAACCACCTTAGTTTTTAATTCTTGATTTTCCTTCTCTAGGGCCTGATTACGCAACTGCATCTCTTGGAACTTCTTCTCCCAATACTCGGCTTTGGGTCTTTCTTCCTGAATCTCTTGCTGCCACTGCTCTGGAGATCTCCTTAATCCGACCCTTTTCAACGTTACCTGGGCCTTTTGGTAGTGCGTCTTTAAATCATCTCAATCTTCCTCGATCTTTTTCTTTTCCTTTGTCACCTTCTCGACTTCTATCTTTTGAACATCGACGTCGAGACTTAAGCACATTTTTTCCTCTTCGAGCTTCTCAATCCTCTTTTCAATATCCGAATTCTTTCTCTCGAACTCTTGCTTCATAACCTCCAACTCTGATGGAATCACTTGTAAGCTCTCTTCTAATGATCGAGTCACTCCCAAAATTGGCCTAGGGACATTATCGTTGACTCTCCTACTAAACCATCCTTTATACTCAAGGATTGACGTCGAGCCTTCGGTCAAGATCTTCATACAAAAAGGCTTCTTCCAAACCTCAGAAATCTCTCACATCTTCTTCTTATAGTGATCTCCTTTATAAGAGAAATCACTTTGAGCTAAACTCTGTGTAACCGGTATGAACTGCCTCGCTCTATATTGCCTTAGAACAAGCAATGGTGCATATCCAACAACTCTCCAAATTCCTGGCAAAGGGACCCAATCAAAACTGCCACAGCGTAAAGGACTTCACTAGGAACCAACCAAGGAGCCTTCCACATAACATCTTCCTCTCAAAGATTCTAAAGAATGTCTATCCACCTCTCCTCTGAAATGTCATCTCTCCTCGGCATGTTTACTGCTTCTTTTAAGAGAGAATAACCCTCAAAGAATACTCGGCAAAGAACCTTATCAAGCTTTCAAAAATGACTGTGGAACCAAACCAACAGCAACTATGCACATCTAATGAATCTACCTTTGCCGGCTTTCCGACATGCACACAAAGATCTAAATGTCTCAGCTAAGATTGCTGGTACCGGTGTATTCTGCTTACCAACGCGATCGAACAAATCCGCAACTGCCTCATCTATGTGCCCCAACACCTTTGGGAAAATCACCATGTCGTAAATACTCAAAGCCAGGACGTCAACCCTTTTCTTTACATCTGGATGTGTCGATATCAAATCCCTCAAAACGGCCCATGGAACGCACTTACTATCACCCTTTTACTGTATACGAGCTACAGCCCACTGCTCACTCATCCCAGTAATCATCACCAACTTCTTTGCAAAAGTTAGAATACTAGCAGGCCTAACATAAGCCTTGTGACCCTGAATTCTCGGGCAACGCAGTAAAGTCGTATACTCCTCCAAAGTAGGTACAAGATCAACATCACCAAATGTAAAGCAACCATAAGCAGGGTTCCAGAACTGTACCATAGCTCGAAACAAGTACCTATCTACTTTGACGTCTAGCAAATAGGGAAGGTCTCCATAATTCTGATAGAAAAGCTGCTTAGCCTCTTCATCCCATTGGGCCTAAATGTTTCTCAGCTCTTGAAACTCATTCTGCGTCGAATTAATACGGGTGAAGTCCCATAACTCTGACGTATATCCCTCAGTGACACTATATCCTTTCTCTAACTGGGTTTTCTCGACTGTGCATGCATGAAGCATTGTCCTCCACTCTATCAAGGTATTCATTCCTCATTACAAAACTTTCTAATCTAGAAATCGAGCCGTGAATCGACACCTTTAAATGCCAAATGACATACAATAACAGTAAAATAAAAATAGGTCAGTGTCATAAAAAATGATAAACAAGTACTTACAAGGGTAGCTTACTAAAGGCTATCACTATCTTTCTTAAACTCTTGAAAGTTTACTATATGAGTTTTAGCTCTAAAGCCAGGGTACCTGAACCAGCAGATTCCTTGGTCTTCACCCATTATAGGATCATATAGACCAAGTTCAGTTTAGGGGGACACATTTCCCTATGGCCATACGGAGATGAAAATCTCATGAGACATAGGTACAGTATCCCGGAAGCAATCCACTAGCTCGTACAAAGGTGAAAACCTTATGAAAGCGTAGCTTCTCACTCCCACTTAAGGGTGTGACCACAACGGTCATGCAAATGCAATGTACAGCAATAAGGTAACAAACATATGCAGCAAACACATGTAAAAATGATCCAATTTTAAATTTTCCAAACTTCCGACATTAAGACAGAAAATACTCAATTTCTTGGCTTGACTCTCTTAAGTCCTCAGCGAAGTCGCCAAGCTGTCGAAACCATTTTTTAAAAGGATGTTTGAAAAATGGGGATTGACTTTTGAAAAACGAAAATGGGAGTCGCCACCAACCTTTTTAGGTGTGATTGGATCACCTTATAAAACATTTTGGTCTACAAAAATTAAGAAAACAGGTTCAGGAGTCGGTTACGTACGAGAAAGGATTAGCACCCTCGCAACACCCAAAATTGGTACCAAATTGAATAGTTTTCTATCTTAATGTAAAAAATTTGAAAGGATTTAAAAATAGGATCCATTTTTTAAAACCGGAATTATTTAAGTTGAAAAATCGAGATTCCATAGCTCCGAAAGAATACAAACATCACATCCAGCATGATAGGACACGATATTCTTAAACTCTCGTAACTGAAATCATCTCGTGATTTACAAAATCTATTTAGAAGGATACTTTAGGCATTTAGACAAACGAGAAATCGCAACCCAGCATGTTAGGGCACTATTTCCCGAATTCCTCAATACGAAAAACATTGCCTCATTTTAGAAAAACTTTTGGATAAAATATGACCATTAAATGAAATATATATTTTTTAAAATAATGATTTGAGTAAAATTTAAAAAATAATTTACTAAGAGTAATACTAAAAAAAATTATTAAAAAATGAAAGAGTTTGATATGATACTAAAATTATTAAAAAATTAAAATATATAAAAAAAGGGAAACATGGATTAAATCAAAATAAAAAGGGTTGAAAAACGAAGATGAACAAAGAATAAAATAAGAACAAACTGTAGAAAATAAGAACGTAAGAGGGAGAGAAATTTGAGTGAAAGCTCTCAAAAATTTTTATTGTTTCCCAAAACTCCAGTGTGTTTACAATGAAGGGAGAAGCCTCTATTTATAGTTGAACCTCCTCAAATCCAACGGTACAGATCAATTACATCAACAGTTAAGATTAAAAGGTATCTACAAATTAAATCTCTAAGGTTACAAAATCATATCTTCTAAGATTGCATATCATATCTAAGATTGCAATCATATCTAAGATTGTATCATTTTTCCATAATTTTGAATTTCTATCAATTTAGTTCCTACAATACAAAACTTATGACATTGTTTACAATTCAATCCTTAAATCAATTTAAATCAAAATTTCTATCAATTAAACTCCTAATTTCATCATTAGTTCAACATAAGCCCTACTTAAAATCCATCATCTTTCAATATTTTCACACAAATTCAAAAGTATTCAACTCTAGAACTTCAAAAACATCAAAATCACTAAGAAAGAGACTTAATTGACTTACCAATTTAATTTCCAAGCTTTCAAACCCTAATTTTTCCTTTTTCTTTTCTTTTCTTCTTTCTTTCTTTCTATTTCGTTTCTTCTCTGTAACTATTTCTCTTTTTTTTTCTTTTGTTTCTTTATTTACTTAATAACTAATTATACAATATTCTAATTAATACAAATAAAAATACTACAAGTATATTCACACACACATGTACACATGTAATAATTTATCACCATCGTTTGTCATTATCTCAATTAGTTGATAAAATATAATAATAATAATAATAATAATAATAATAATAATAATAATAATATTTTTACTTAATTTATAAGTAAATATATATATTATATACATTTGTACTAATAATTTAAATATACATGTATTTATTTTCTAACTCACACATGTCACTAATTTAGTTTAATTACTAATTTAATCCTTTATCCTTTCTCTATTCTATGATTAAGTTTTATGCTCTATTCAATTTAGTCATTTCTTACTAATTACTTCTAATTAAAAATAAATTCTCCTAATTAAAATCTAATTTAACTCACAATTAACTTTGTAAATATTTTTTTATAAATATTTACGAACTCATTTTCCTAAGACGGAAACCCTAAACTCACTTTTCCGGTGCCCGTGAAATGTGGGTCGTTACATTTCTCCCCCTCTTAATAAATTTTGTCCTCGAAATTTACCTGAGAATAGATGGGGATACTGAATTCTCATAGTTTCTTCCGGTTCCCAAGTCGCTTCTTCCACCTTATGACTTTTCCATAGCACTTTCACTAGAGGAACCCTTTTATTTCTTAATTCTTTTATCTCCTGTGCTAGAATCTCAACTAGTTCTTCTTCATAAGATAAATTCGGTTGAATCTCAATATCTTCAATAGAAATGACATGGGAAGGATCTGATCTATATCTACGTAGCATTGAAACATGGAAAACATCGTGTATCTTCTATAATTCCAGAGGTAAAGCTAATCGATAAGCAACTGGTCCGATTCTTTCTACAATTTCATACAGCCCAATGTAACGAGGGCTCAATTTACCTTTCCGACCAAATCTCAACACTTTCTTCTATGGAGAAACTTTAAGAAATACTTTATCTCCAATTGAATACTCAATATCCCGTCGTTTTAAATTAATGTAGGACTTTTGTCTATCAAATGCAACTTTTAGTCTCTCTTGTACTTTTTTGACTGTCTCTTCTGTTTCTTGAATCAATTCTTGTCCAATCACTTTCCTTTCATTCAGTTCAATCCAATACACAGGTGATCTACATTTTCGTCCATACAATACTTCATACGGAGCCATCTGAATACTTAACTGGAAACTATTATTATACACAAATTCAGCTAAAGGTAAATAACGTTCCCAATTTGTTTCAAAATCAATGATACAAGCCCGAAGCATATCTTCTAATATTTAAATTACCCATTCGGATTGTCAATCAGTCTGCGAATGAAATATTGTGCTGAAATTAAGCCATGTGCCTAATGACTCATGTAACTGTCTCCAAAATCTTTATGTAAATCGAGGATCTCTATCTGAGATTATAGATATTGGAATACCATGTAATCTAACAATTTCTCGAATATACACTTCTGCAAGCTTCTGCAATGACCAATCTATTCTGACTGCTATAAAGTGAGTTGATTTTGTAAGCCGATCAACTATTACCCAAATAGCATTTTTCTTACTCACTGACAACGGTAGGCCCGTAACAAAATCCATAGTGATGCGATCTTATTTCCACTCGGGAAAACTTATCGGCTGAAGTAACCCAGTAGGAACCTGATGTTCCGCCTTTACTTGCTGACATGTAAGACATTTACCAACATATTCAACTATATCTCTTTTCATTCCTGGCCACCAATACAAATCTCGTAGATCATGATACATCTTTGTGCCTCCCGGGTGTAAAGCAAATGAACCTCGTGTGCCTCTCGGAGTATTAACTCATTCAATTCAGATTTAGCAGGAACACAAACTCGATCTCGGTACCTTAAACATCCATGTGCATCAATACTGAAATTTTCTATCGTACCGGTCTGTATCATCTCTCTTTTCTTCAACAATTTATCATCTTTCAATTGAGCTAATTTAATCTGGTCAAACATTACTGGTTTTACATTCAATTCAGCTATCAAACTCCCATCATCATAGATGCTGAGCCATGAAAACATTGCTCTCAAATCAATTGCAGCTTTTCTACTCAAAGCGTCAGCCACTACATTAGCTTTTCCTGAATGATAGTTTATGACACAGTAATAATCTTTTAAAAGTTCGATCTACAGTCTCTGTCGCAAATTCAATTCTTTTTGGGAGAAAAGATATTTCAAACTTTTATGATCCGTATAAATAGTGTCTCCAAATCTTAAAGGCAAAAATCACTGCTGCTAGCTTCAAATCATGACTTGGATAGTTACGCTAATGTGGTTTCAACTGACGAGATGCATAAGCTATTACTTTCCCCTCTTGCACCAGTACACAGCCCAAATCACTTAATGAAGCATCAATATATACAATAAAATCATTTCCCGGTTCTGGTATCTTCAAAATTGATGCCTCTGTCAACATTTGCTTCAATTCTTCAAAACATTTTTGACATTGATCATCCCATACAAATGGTACATTCTTTTGTAGCAGTTTTGTAACGGCCTAATTTTCAGTGGTGTCGGAAATGGTGATTTGAGATCACTAAATTCGACAAATAAGATTGAACAAGATAGTAATTTAATATTTATGAGTCAAGTAAGAATTTAGAAGAATTTGTGAAATGGTGAAATTAGTGAATTAAAAGAATTTATTAGGTCAAACGGGTCAAAAATGAGGTATCGAGACCTCAAAGTTGAAAATCGAGCTATAAATATTTTTATAAATATTTATGGAGTGTCATTGAGTTAGTATTAAAGTTTAGTTAGAAAATTTTAACGTTTGGATGGCTAATTAATTGAAAAGGATTAAATTGAAAATAGCACAAAATTTGTTACATTGTGAGTAAATAGCTTAAGTATTTAAAAAGATGGATTTAAAGAGCAATTAGACCCAAAGGTTAATGGCTGGACGGTTTGGGTATGAAATAAGCAAGAAAACAATGTGAACAAGGGGCAAAATTGGAAATAGATAAAAGTTAATAGTTAAATAATGATGTAATTGAAAAATCTAGACATTTTCTTCATAATTTCTCAGCCAAAACGCCATAGAAGGTCTGGAGAAAGCTGGTTTTCATATTTTTACATCATGTGAGTCTAATTCTTGCTTTTTCTTGATAATTTTATGTTTTATGACTTTTACAATTAGGTCCACTTGTAGAATTCATTAGTTTTTGATTTTATGGGTGAAATTGGAAGTTACCCTGGATGGATAAGGGAATTTTGTGATGAATTATTATGAAATTTAAGTTCTAATTTCATATTAAGGTGGTTTTATTAAGTGATTTTGATAGGAAATGATATTTAGGACCTAATTGTGAAAAAGTTGTGAATTGAAGGTTGCTGTTGAAATTCAGAATATAAAAGGTTTTGAAATAGTTTATAATGATAAAATAAAGTGTTAATTGAGAAAAATTAGTTCAATTGATGGGTGAATTGAGTAGGGACTAAATTGTGAAAACTATAAATTTTGGGGTAAAAGTGCAATTTCGAAATTTGAACAGCATAAATTGTGAAGTGAAATAGAAATCAAATAAATGCTAATGAGTAGAAATATTTTATATTATAGATCAAGAATCCAAAGAAGAACGAGGAAAAGAAAAAGTTGCGGAATAGTCCCAAAATTTCAATATCTTCTACAAATTAGCCGAGTAAGTTCATATGGTTGAATTTAGATGTTTATTTGTGAATGATTGAAGTTTATAATGTGTTATTATATACGAATTTGTTGTGGGATTGTGTAGATTTTGTTAATGAAAGAATAAATGTGGAAATGCAAATTAGGAAAAACGCAGGATTGAGTACGTTCAGTATCGTGACGTGTGATGAATTGATTGGATAAGACCATGGTTGTTCCATGGCAAAGTGTGAAATGTAGGTATGGTATTATCCATCTTGAAATGTGAAATGTAGGTATGGTATTATCCATCTGAAGTGTGAAATGTAGGTATGGTATTATCAAATCCATCTTGAGTTAAGAAATGTAGGTATGGCATTTCCCATACCGAGTTGAAAAATGTAGGTATGGTATTTCAATGAGGAAAACCATACTGAGTTGTGAATCGTGGCATTGAGCAACGACATACTCAATTTCGTAAGCCGTTTCCTAATTTGATTTTAAGAAATAAAGAGAAGTGATCCAAATGAAAGAAATTGAGTAGTTATTCTTGTTGAGCTCAACTATGTGAATTATTATAACAATGGTTGTGAATCGCAGGAAACTTTAGTAAATGTTTTGGTATTGTTTGGAAATATTATGTTTGGTAAGGATTACTTTTAACCTATGAACTTACTAAGCTTCAATAAGCTTACTTGTGTGTGTTTAATATTTTATGTAGATTGACTTGAAGTGAAGTGGGTAGATCGGATCAACACAACAAAGCACACTATCCAGATCAATTCGGTAGCTTTTATTTTATGTTTGAAGATTTATATGGCATGTATAGAGTTTGAATGAATTGAAGTAAAGATGTTATAAACTAGTTAACAATATTTGTACTAAAATAGTTTTCGGTAAGTAGCAGTAGTTTGACTTTGAAAAATCACTAAAAATAGTAGAAATGGAATTAAATAATGAATAAATTATGGAATCGAATCTCGATGAGTCTATTTTCATATGGAAGAAGCAAAACAGGTATATGAGCTATATTTTATGATATGTTTAAATTTTTGTGAAACAGGGCCAGAGCAATTTCTGGATCCCCTGTTCTGACTTTGGAAATTCACCATAAATTTTACAAAGATAATTAGAAGTCATACTTTATATGTACAGATTCCTTATTGAGTCTAGTTTTATTAGAGACAAATGGCATAGTCATTGAAGCTCTGTACAGAGAGATATCTGATTCGTAATACACAAAGGTCAGAGTAGTCAAACCCTGAAACAGGGGAGATTTTAAATAATAAACTGTACTAATTGGCTAGACCAAAAATTCTAGAAAAAAATTGGTAAGTAGATATATGAGTATAAATTCAGAGAAAATTTACGGATTTGGATTTCGAGTTTTATAACTCGAGATATGAATTATTTAGCAACTATGACACAGTTGGACAGCTTGTCTGGAAAGTGTGATATAAATTGTTTGAATTTGTTTAAGTGCTCAAATAAGTTTAGTAATGCCTCGTGCTCGACTCCGGCCACGGTCTCGGGTAAAGGGGGCGTTACAAGTTTGGTCATTGGCAAATTTATCTTCGAGAATCCATTTACAAATCTTCTATAATACCCAGCTAAACCAAGAAAGCTACGTACCTCTGATACGTTTCTTAGTGGTTTCCACTGTACAATCGCTTCAATCTTCTTTGGATCAACTCGAATTCTATCTGCAGATACTACATGACCTAGGAATACAACCTCTGACAACCAAAATTCACACTTGCTGAGCTTTCCATAAAATTATTTTTCCCGTAATATCTGTAGTACAATCCTGAGATGCTGATCATGCTCTGAATCTGACTTTGAATAAACTAGTATATCATCAATAAAAACTACTACAAACTGATCTAAATATGGTTGAAAGATACGATTCATGAGATCCATAAAAGCAGTTGGAGCATTTGTCAACCCGAATAGCATTACTAAGAACTCATAGTGACCATACCTTGTACGGAAAGCTGTCTTTGGAACGTCGCTTTCTTTTACTTTCAATTGGTAGTAGCCTGATCTTAAATCAATCTTCAAAAATACAGAAGCTCCTCTCAACTGATCAAACAAATCATCAATGTGAGGAAGTGGATACTTGTTCTTGATTGTTACTTTATTCAACTGTCTATAGTCAATGCAGAGTCGCATCGAGCCATCTTTCTTCTTAACAAATAATACCGGAGCTCTCCACGGTGATATGCTCGGTCGAATAAAACCACTGTCTAATAAGTCTTGCAACTGTATTTTCAGCTCTTTTAACTCTGTAGGTGACATCCGATACAGAGGTATAGAGATTGGAGTTGTGCCCAGATAAACCTCAATAACGAACTCGACTTTCCTATCTGGCGGTAAACCCTATAATTCTTCAGGAAGTACATTAATAAACTCACAAACTATTCGAATTTTACTGCACTGGCTTCCAACTGAATCTGAATTAATAACATATGCCAAATATGCTGAACAACCCTGCTGAAGTAATTTACTAGCCTTTATTGCTAAAACAATTCGTGCTGGCCCACAAGTATAAATACCATTTACTTCAACCCGACCTTCACTCACTACATGTTCAGATAACCAGTCCATTCCCAATATTATATCAAAATCCCCAAATGACATAATTAACAAGTCAACCAGAAAAGTTTTATTCTATATAATTAATGAGCATCTTGGACAGACTTGGTTCACTAACACTGTTTGCCCCAACGGACTCGACACCTCAATAGACACTCTAGATATTTCAGATTTTAATTTTCCTTACTCAACTAATTTTGAATTAATATAGGAATGCAAAGATCCAGGATCAATTAAAGCATGAACAGGCTCAGAATATAGTAGAAATATACTTGTTACCACATCATGGGTATCACCTTCTTCGCTGGTTCTAACCACATATACTCTAGCCGGCACTCTAGCTTCAGACTGCTGGGTCACTATGTCATTCCCTCTTCTCGTACCTCATCCTCTAGATACTGATCTACCTTTGCCCGATCCTCTGCCTCTAGTAGTAGAGATCAATCTTTGTGATGTCACAGGTGTAACACTATCATTCTTTGGGCAATCTTTAATATAATAGTCTATAGATCCACTTTTAAAACACCCTCTAGTCAATCTCCAGCATTCACCTCTGTGCTTTTTCCCGCAATGTTCACAATCTGGAATATTAACATCTCGAGACGGACATCTTACACTACCGATGGATACTGTAGTTTGTTTCCCCTGACTCTTTTCTCTTTTATCTGATCTAAAACTAGATCTCCATCCACTTCGAGAATCCCTGGGTCTTTTAGGTAAAGGGTTCGAACTTGCAGTTCCCATACGTTTCCCAACCAATTTAGAAGTTTCAAAATTTTTGTCAAATTCTAAGACTTGCTCTACCATCTTGGCCCGATCAATCAAATCAACAAATTCAATGATACATTGAGATACCAACTGTAATTTGATCTCATTTCGCAGACCCTGTAAAAATCTCTTACAACTGCCAGCTTCAATTGGAATAAACTCTGAGGCGTATCTACTGAGTCTCGAGAATTCCCTGTCATAATTTATTACTGACATGTCACCTTGTTGCAACGTCAAAAACTCTTGCTTCTTGTCTTCGATATACATTTCTCCGATATATTTCTTTTGAAACTCTTTTTGAAATAGATCCCAAGTTATCTGATTCTCTGGTAAATGTCGAACCACTGATTCCCACCATACATAAGCCTCCCATTGTAATAATGATACAACACATAACAGACTTTCCCGAGGGGTGCATTCTAGTTGTTGCAAAACTCTCTTGGTCGACTCCATCCAATTTTCAGCTATGGACGGATCAACTCCTTTCAGACCCAAGAATTCTGTGGCACCATATTTTCTTAATTCCTTAATTGAGGCCTGTCTAGGAACATATATAGTCGTAATAGCAGGTATAAACTCTACTGCTCGCTGAAGAGTGTCAGCTAATATTTTTACTAATTCAGATTCACTTCTACCTTTTTTTATCTCTTTTTACATTAGGGGGTTGGTTTCTAACTGGATTTACACTGGGAGTAGCTGACTCTGTTTCATCTAAATCATACGACTCTTCATCCCCAGTGAACATTTCTTCATTTATATCATCAAGGTGTTCATCAGACATCTTTAATCTATAAAACAAAAACAATTAGATAGGTCAGCATCCAAAAATCCCGACTCAGTTTTGACTTAACTGTGGCATGTACTTCTAGACTCACTTACGAGCTCGATTTAGTCCGAGAATCGGCTAAACCTGATAGCTCTGATACCAATAAAATGTAACACCTTTTAACCCTAACCCGTCACCGAAATAGGGTTACGAGACATTACCGAAATTAAACACTAATAATGAACAACGCCGAGTCATAAATCTATATTTCAATTTTAAATTTCTCAAATTCCACCTTTAAGACCCTAATATGGACCTACGAGGCCCAAAATATACTTAGAAAGTGTTTTGGGATTAAACCAAGAACTTTGAAAACTTTTTCTTGAGAATAGGGGCACACGCCCGTGTGGCCTGGGACATGCCCATGTGGCCTGCCCGTAGGGCCAGCCCGTGGGAAGATCTGACTTTCTCACACGACCGTGGGACTAACCTGTGGGTAATTCTGACTTTGCTACATGACCTGGGCACATGCCCATGTGACTTGGCCGTGTGAAAACATGATTTTTCACCATTTTAAAGCTCACATATCAAACACACCTAATTCATGCCCAATACATTGACTTATAAATCTTGATCAAATAACATTCATCTATTCATTTCAAATGCTTCTTAAAAGTTACAAATTACTTACACCTAAAACATAAATATATTAAAGTGACTAACAAAACCTAATACATGCCACACTTCTAAAAGATAAATTCATCACCAAAAATTAAGCTGAGGTCAGGATTGACTCGGATGCTACACCAAACTTCAACTTTACCTAGCCTACGCACGGAAACAAACCATACGCTGAGTACTGGAAATACTCAGTGGTATTACCATAATTCAAATTATAGCAAATATAAAATATTATAAACATGCATAGATAATTAACAAATCATACATATAATTCATATCAAATTATCATATTTCCATTGTATCATTTTCATTATTTGATTCAATATTTCATCAATATGATTACCAATTATTCATGAACTTTTGGTTCATCCCTCAATCACATACGAATATCCAATTCACATTCAAATATGAATAATTCACGAGCCTTGGTTTTATGCCTTCAATCTCATTGCTTAAATTGTATTTCTTATTTCATCTTATAATATCACTTTTTCATTTCATTCAATAATTTAATTTATCAATTTCATTTAATTTTTTCTCTTCACATATATTTCCCCTATTAAAATAACTCGGACTTTGGAGGATACATGGATCCAACCAAACACACCAGAGTGGTGGCCAATGCTTTATCGGATAGTTCGAAGCAAATAAGTGACGACCAACGTCTCATCGGCTAAGCTGAAGCAAAGTGGCGACCAACGCCTCATCGAATCTATTCGAAGTAAATATGACACACCAAGTGTCTCATCAACTCGAGGTCGAAGAATCTCTAAATTCTTCCTATCCTATGGCATGCCAACTATATCCACCCTAGCCCGACTAATTAATAGGGTTTCGAAATTATTCGAATTCAAATCAGTCACAATAACAATTCAATCACAATTTCAAATTCACTACAAATCATTATACAATTCAATTTCACACATGAATACATTCATCAATCAAATCCAATTCTCATTTAATTCAAATATCACTACTTACCTCAATTTCATTTTTCATGTACATATATTGAAATTTAAACATTTAATAATAAATAACTTGAATTAAGGTAATACAAACCGATATTCTCTCGAGCTACTCCTCGATCACTTTTTTCTTTGCCTTCGCATTCAATGTCTCGGTTTCCTTGTTTGCTACGAAAATTAGCCTAATTATAATTAATAACACACTTATTTTATAGAAAATAATAACTTTCCATGCAACTTTAACCTAAATCCCAAATTTGTCCTAACTATTTTCATCTTTTTCCTTTTATAATTCATATTATTTCCTTATTCAATTTCCATCAAAAATTTAATATAACCATCAAATTTTTATCATTTTTCCATAATTTTGAATTTCTATCAATTTAGTTCCTACAATACAAAACTTATGACATTTTTTACAATTCAATCCTTAAATCAATAGAAATCAAAATTTCTATCAATTAAACTCCTAATTTCATCATTAGTTCAACATAAGCCCTACTTAAAATCTATCATCTTTCAATATTTTCACACAAATTCAAAAGTATTCAACTCTAGAAATTCAAAAACATCAAAATCACTAAGAAAGGGACTTAATTGACTTACCAATTTAATTTCCAAGCTTTCAAACCTGAATTTCTCCTTTTTCTTTTCTTTTCTTCTTTCTCTCTTTCTATTTCGTTTCTTCTCTGTAACTATTTCTCTTTTTTTTCTTTTGTTTCTTTATTTACTTAATAACAAATTATACAATATTCTAATTAATACAAATAAAAATATTACAAGTGTATTCATACACACATGTACACATGTAATAATTCATCACCATACATTTATCATTATCTCAATTAATTGATAAAATATAATAATAATAATAATAATAATAATAAATATCTTTTACTTAATTTATAAGTAAATATATATTATATACATTTGTACTAATAATTTAAATACACATGTATTTATTATCTAACTTACACATGTCACTAATTTAGTTTAATTACTAATTTAATCCTTTATCCTTTCTCTATTCTATGATTAAGTTTTATGCTCTATTCAATTTAGTCCTTTCTTACTAATTACTTCTAATTAAAAATAAATTCTCCTAATTCAAATCTAGTTCAACTCACAACTAACTTCGTAAATATTTTTTTATAAATATTTATGAACTCATTTTCCTAAGACGGAAGCCCTAAACTCACTTTTCCAGTGCCCGTGAAATGTGGGTCGTTACAATTTAAACACCCTATGTACATGTCGACACAAAAGATAGACATCACCATATTTGAGTTTAGGAGTGTTGTTGGATGCTGAATCTGCGATCAAAATTGAAGTACCTAATCTGTGCACGGAAAATAAAACCGTACGCTGAGTAAAACTCAGTAGTATTTCTATAATCCGAATATTTAAAGACAAGATAATAGAATATGCATATTTTAATATAAGCACAATTGAATATTTAAGACCACATTTATTCATACAATGGCATTAGCCATTCAATATTCAATTCATAAGTACATCATGTCATACCATTCTCAAATCTCATCATTTGCTATATAATAGCTTTTCACAATTTAATATATATCATTTAAACAATAATATTATTCAATTCATATCCAATTCATGAATACGTAATTCATGTGTCTCATTTTCATGTTTCAATTCACTATCCCATTTTCATCCAATATCAATTATAGTACTATTTTATTTAATTACCCCTATTAACACGACTCGGACTCGGATGCATACACGGATCCAACCAACACACCAGTTTGGCACCCAGCGCTATATAAATTTGACACCCAGTGTCTCATCGGTTAAACCGAAATAAATTGGCACCGAGTGCCTCATTGACTCGAAGTCGAAGAAATATCTGAACTCTTCCAATCCTATGGCATGCCATCTATATCCGATTCAGCCCGATACAGTTAATAGGGTTTAATTTCACTTTCCAAATACAACCAATATTCAATTATCATATTTGCACATATATATTCATTTCAATTCAAATAATCAATATATTCATAATATATATATATATATATATATATATATATATATATATATCGACATCGACTTTGTCTTTCCCGGCGTTAGCTGCGGAATTAAAACAATTAAAATTCATTAATACAACACAATTCAATTTCATATTGAATATTTCAATTTTTTATTCAATATTTTCCTAAATTCCAATTTAGTCCCTAAACCGAGAGTAATTTTTATTCTTCACAATTAATTCTATATTTTCATACAATTTCCACTTTAAACTAAATTTAACTCTCTATTTTCACTTAAATCCCTAAATTTCAAATTTTTCACAATTTAATCCCTATTACTCAAAATTTACAATTCATTCTACAATTTAATCCTTTTTTATTTCTAACTTAAAAATCTATCAATTTAATCCCTAATACTAAAATTATTCAACATTAACAACATTTAAAAACTCAATAATTGCTAAAATTTCGACATGGGTCGGGTAGTACTTCACACCGAGTTTTCAAAAACATAAAAATTACAAGAAAAATGAAATTAAATTGACTAACCAATTGAACTTGGAACTTTGAAACCCCTAAGCTGTGAGTTCTTCTTTCTTTCTATTTTTTTTTCTTTCTTTCTGTTTCGTTTTGCTTTTGTCTCTTTTTATTATTATTTTATTACTATGATAGATATATCTACTTAAATATTAAGTAAAACATATTATTATATATATTAACTTTAAATTATTATTATAATATATATACTTAAATATTAAGTAAACTTATTTTATTATAATATATATTAAATTTATAAATATTTCATCTTATGTCACCTCATTAAAGAACAATGACATAATTGCTTCTTTAATTCTTTTAATTTTTCTTTAATCTATAATTCAATTTTTACACAATATGCAAGTAAATTCATTTAATCTAAACCTAATTAACTACACAACTAACTTCGTAAATATTTATTATATTTTTAATAAATATTTACGAGTCCGATTTATGGGAATGAAGTCCTATTAATGTACTTTCCAACACTTCTGACTATCGGGTCATTACATTTCTTCCCTTTTATATCCTTATTTTTGCATGACCAATGGAAGAAAAAAAAGGAAATGACATAAAATGGTTATAGTTTAAACTAAGCACCAAATTTAATTTTGTTATATCCCTACCTCAATTTGGATCTAGTTGGACTCTTCATTGGGTCACTTAAGGCTCAATAAGTGACATATTTGGATAGGAACTTTTACTTGCTTATGGAATACCTCAATGATCAACATAGTAGCGGGATTCCTCTCCACTCAAAATTCTAATTCACTAAGCATATATTCTGAGTCTCTCTACATTTCTGACTCTAGACTCTAGAATGGGTGAATTGACCTTCTTCGACACTGTCCCCACCCCTCCTCCATGCCCGTTGATATCATGTATTAATAAATTTAAAAAATATATTAAAAATAAAACAAAAATAATGAGGTAGAAACTATTTCTTTATGTGAAAACTATGAAAATACATGGACGGTATAGTTGTAGTTAGCTCCCATTAAGGTTTTAACGATACAGTGATTAAAATTTTCAAATTCTTTAACGATGGAGTAAATAAAAATCTTTAATTATTGATTTTTTGATTTTTTTATTTGCAATGTAATGTGAATCATATTTTAATTTACATAAATTTCCGGTTTTAAGGCCCAATAGCCTAAGGAAATTGAATCAATCAATATTTTTATTTGAAACAAACGGAGTTAAAAGAATTATGAAGACTCTAGTAGTTAAATTGTAGTTTGTTCATTTTACTAAAAAAAGAATAAATTTGTCCATGCATGTTAGATTGAAAAGTAAACTGGTCATTTTCTTAAAAATTTCATTTATTTCTACTGTTAAAAATTGATCTATGTACGTTAACATGACATACATAAGACACGCCATGTGTTACTGTCTGGTTATTTCGTTAGGTACAATAATTTTTAATAATATAAATAAATAAAATCTTTAAACGAAAGAACTAATTTAGCTTTTAATTTAATATATATGGATTAATTTATCTATTTTTAAAGTAAAAGAAATAAAATGTAATATAAATTTTAGTATGGGATACTCTATGTTATCAAATCCAACCACATCAATTAGTTAAATTGAAAATTGCTGATTTGATTAATTGACGATATTTTAAATCAATAAAATTTATTATCTTTTATAAACCTTATTTAATTATTATTTAATATATAACAACTTCAACTATTTGTAATAATATTGGTTTATCCGTATATCAAGAGAGCAGAACTGGACAAGTATAAAAAGCTTAAGCGCTGCAATGGATGAAAGTGAGAGAAAGTGCGAGAATGGAATAGAAATGGAATAAACAAAAAAGAAAAAGCTAAAATTAAAATTAAAATGCAAAAATGATGAATCTATCCACGGTGATAGCGTATGGATGCCGCCATTGTACACCCCCAATAAAGCAACTCTTAAACTACACTACCTTCCTTCATCTTCAGCATCACCATCACCATCACCATCACCCTCACCATCTTCATCTTCAAGGCCGCCCTCTTTCCTTTAACAGTCTTAATCTCCCTAACCTCAATCTCCTTCTCACGGGTAATTGTCTCTTCTTCAGGATGCAGGTACCCTTTTCTTTTCTCTCTATTGGACTTATTTTTAATGCTCACACTTCCATTTTTGGCGTCCTGGGTTGTTTTCCTTTTTCCTTTCATATGATTGATAATGGGAAATTGGGTTTTTTTCTTTTTCTTTTCTTTTTTGTTTATTTACTTAATTTTTGGTTTTGGGTTTTCTAGAAATGATGAATTTGTTGATGTTTTGGTAAAAGTTTATGGGCAAAGCTTGATTGTCAGTGAATTATGAAGAGAACCTTGTTAAAGAACTATGATGATATTGTGTCTCTAGAAATGAGTTGTTTGCACTGGAACATTTTTGGACTTTATTATATAATATAATAGGTTCAATTGGGTTTTTCATTTTTTTTTTCTCTTTATTGTTGTATTTTGGACTATTTATAATTTGGGTATTGAATCAACATAATATACAATCTGATGGATAAGGTGATGATTTCAAATGTTGGATTATACTATCTGATGGATAAGGTAATGAAAGAGGGAGATTATATTTTTCCCCTTCTATTTAAAAAATGGGCAAATTAATCCCTAATAAATAGATTAAAGAGCAAATTGGTTATTTTTGTTAAAAATTTAATCCAATCTTAAAAACTGGTGTGGCTGATGAAATAATCTAATAATGACGTGATGTGTCATGTGTACCTCATACTAATGTATAAGGACCAGTTTTTAATAGTAGAAATAGATGAAATTTTTAATAGAAGAGCTAGCTTACTCTTGATCCAATGTATATAGGTTAATTTGCTCATTTTTTTAGTTGAGGGGTAAAAATGTAATTCGACTCCTAGTACAGGAGTCTCCACGGTGCTTTTACCATCAATACATTATAAAAAGCATAAGCTTCAAGTAGTTCCTGGTAGAGTTTGGTATTCGAGTAGCATACCGATGCTATGTTCCGCTGGCCATTTCTGATAGGGCCTGTATTGGTAATAACTTAACATGTCTGGATTTTGAATTGCTGTATTTGTGGCCATAGGTGTTTTGATCCAGTGGTTGTAGGAACAGCTCTTCATGGTAGAGTTTTTCATTGTTTTTGTTTCGGTATTTCATTTCTTTCTAGTGAGGTGGTTTTTTTTTCCGATAATTTGAGAGATGTTTTTGTTGTTTTCTTTTGTCTAATTCAATAGTGATTTGTGCCTAATATTTCTTTCGATAATTTGTAGCGCTTTTGGATCGGAAATGGGATCAACAAGAACAAACAAATGGTGGAGCATTTGCAGCGTTACGGAGTGATTTCGTCAATGAAAGTAGCTGAAGTAATGGAGACTATTGATAGGGCATTATTTGTACCGGATGGGGCTTCGGCTTATGTTGATAGTCCGATGGCAATAGGTTACAATGCCACCATTTCAGCACCGCATATGCATGCTACTTGCCTTCAATTATTGGAGCAAAATTTGCAGCCCGGCATGCACGCTTTAGATGTTGGCTCAGGTCTCTTTGCATTCCACAATTCTTCGACTCCATCATGTCATTTCTGCACTTCAATTTCTTCTTATGTGTATAATTCTGTTGGAATGCTGGATTCAAATGATCTACACGTATTCTCTTGGGATTTATTCCGACTCGATGGCCATTGAGAAAAAAAAGGCATATTTTAATTCTGGTTATGCATTTATTATGTAGGAACTGGATACTTGACTGCTTGTTTTGCGATAATGGTTGGACCACAGGGTCGGGCTGTTGGTGTCGAACATATTCCTGAATTGGTTGCTTCTTCTATAAAAAACATCGAAAAAAGCGCTGCAGCTCCACTGTTGAAAGAAGGTTCTCTCTCGGTGCATGCTGGCGGTATGTACCCAAGGACTTACAATATGTTCTTATGGTTTTATGCTCTATTGTTTAAATGGAAGCGAGTCTGTTGTTGAAATATGTTTGATACTTGCTCTTTTATCGAATGCTTATGACTGATGCTTCGACCTTGTACATTTACCGTAGATGGAAGGCAAGGGTGGCCAGAATGTGCACCCTATGATGCTATACATGTCGGGGCAGCAGCACCGGAAATACCACAGGCTCTCCTTGATCAATTAAAGCCAGGTGGCCGAATGGTGATTCCCGTAGGAAACATGTTCCAAGACTTGAAAGTAGTGGACAAGAATATGGACGGTTCAATTAGCATTCGAAGTGAGACTTCCGTCCGGTACGTTCCTTTAACCAGTCGTGATGCTCAGTTGAGAGGTTACTGAGATTGGAAACATAACAATTACTTTAGCTTGTTTGAAAGTCCAGTTGTGAAAGCCGATAATTCTTGAACCCAGTACTGTACAGAATATCCTAGTTCTTTATCGCATGAGAGGTTACTGAGATTGGAAACATAACAATTACTTTAGCTTGTTTGAAAGTCCAGTTGTGAAAGCCGATTATTCTTGAACCCAGTACTGTACAGAATATCCTACTTCTTTATCGCATTTTCCTTCTTTTGTAAATGCAATAGCTTTTTTTCCTGTTTCAAGTTTGTTCTTGTTATTATGTGCAAAAAATTGCAAAAATAGATCTATTCATGTATCAGATTACATGTTTGTTTGCGTTAAAATGACTAATAGAGATCTTACAATGTTTTTCTGCTAATATAATTTTGAGCAAACAAACCTTTTAAAACGATGATTTCATAACAATGGATAAATATATATTCCTTACAAAATATAATAAAATTAAAAATTGAACCTTAAAAAAAGGGAAAAATAGGACAAGTTATTTTAGAAAAATGAAAAAAGAAAAAGAAAAGCAAACAGCAGTAGATCATGTATCTAAATCATTTCAACATCAAAAGAATCCTCGCCTTGGTCTTTCCTCTGCAACATTTACTCTTATTGCTCTTCCATCCAGACTCTGCAATGATCGGAAATGTGTTTAGGCTATGCTACTCGAACTTGGGTGTAAGTTTTGTATACAGTTACGTATTTAGAAGACCAAATCTTAATATCGGTTGGATACGAATGTTAAAAAATGAAGAGTCAAAGCAAGAACTGATATGCATATGTGATATGGTGTTGGTTCGGGATTTATGGAAAACTATGACCAAACAATCTAGGAAAAATTGTACCTGTCCATCAAGAGCTGCAATGGCATCATTCAATTCAGTTTCTGAGGACATAGTCACGAAACCGAAACCACGGGATCGGCCTGTCTCCCTATCATAGACTACACGAGCCTCGACTACCTTACCATGTTCACTAAAGACTTGCTCTAGTCGGGCATTATCAACATCCCATGGAAGGTTACCTACATAAACTCTAAAAGCACGTTCAAAAACACGAGGGGGTCGGTCAAGACGTGATCCTCTAGGAGCAGCCTTATTAACAGTCAAGAGCCTTCCATTAAGGTCCTGTTTAGAAACAGGTAAGCAACAATGACTTAAGCACAAGCACCAGATACAGCTTTCGAGTTCAACATCAATCAGCAAAGAAAAGAAAATTGGATAGAACAGTCTCCTATGACATAAAAAAGAAAACTCAGAGCTTAGTTTAGCTGGTTATACGGCAAACTCTAAGAAGTGCCAAACTCAAATCCCAGATTTAACTTGGTTCATGCAAGCATTTAGTATTGGCTACCAAATCAAACAAGCAAAAGCAAATACTTCACAACTTATGAGAATTTTGGTTCACAACAACAGTTAAATCTCAAAAAAAAAAAAGTAAAATCAACAATGACCAACTAGTGTTCTTCCACTTGATGTTCAATTGTATTTATGAAATGTATGTTGAATGGAGGTTTTGAAAGGTTAGAAAATGTCAACTGTTGCAGTCCCGACTGATGGATCTAGTCACAGGACAATTCACAAGCAAACTATCTTAGCAGGGCTCTTTCCCTGATTTCTACTTCTTCCTCGCGAATGACCTATGATGAACAAGTTGAAATCGTCGAAGGGAATTCTAGACCTTAGACTCGTTAAGAGAGAGCCTTAAACCTCTTAAAAATTGAATTAAATGGACTTACTTTTATTGCTGCCTCTTAAATATAAGTTATATAGATTTAATGGAAAGAGACAAAGAAAAGCTCAAGAAATCCAATGATTAGCAACCTAATGAAATTCACCACCAAATAGCAAAGCTAAAAGTTGGTTAAAATATACCCTAAACTTGAATAAAGTTTGAGATTTAGTCCTATACTTGAAAATTAAATCATCTTACTTTCCTAATCTAAAAATTCTAACCCAATTATTAACATCATTTACATTTTCTATCAAAATTAGCTAACATGGCATATTGATTAGGTTGCCCTCATATCATGTGGCACATGATTGACAGAAAATAAATTGCCTCAGTATTAATGATCAGGTTAGGATTTTTACATTGAAATAGTAAAAGGGTTTAATTTTTAACCTTTTTATGTACGGAGACAAGATCTCAAACTTTACAAAAGTACAGGAACACGCGGCATATTTTGGCCGTAAAAGTTAATACAAGTCAAAAGAAAGATGTAAATGGGCCAATCAGTCATTCTACACTACTAACAGGCAATTCTTGCAATGCCCCTTGTACACTACTAGCATGCAATTCCTACTATCTAGGTACAGGGTGAACACCCTTGGCCAATCGGCCAAAAGCTGGAGTTCATATCCAATACTCATGTTAGACACTAAAGGATACACTTCATATACATTAAAAAGAACTTTATAAAAAATCAAATATACTTTAGTCATACACATACAAGTATCGAAGATAAGTTGCTCGTATCTTCAATTTCTTTTAAATATACGTGTTCAACACTCATGTTGGTTGCATATCTTGATATGCTATAGGATAAGGCACTCCAAATATAATTCTTTTTATCATGGGACCCAGTGTCATCTAGGTGACAAATTGAAGCTTTAACCACGGCTCTAAACAAGTCTTGACACTCCAAATATCAATTAAACATACCCATAACACACATATCTATATACTAACCTATCTGTTTATATTTACTATCACAGATATTAATCCAGAAGTAGGAAAACCTAAGCCAAAAAATAAGTAAAATAAAAGAACTTACATAACGATTAAATTGTTCAACAGCCTTCTCAGCTTCCTCAATTGAACTCATTGTTACAAACCCAAAGCCACGACTTTGCTCAGTGTCTCTATTGTAAATAACCTGCAATCAGAATTAAACAACATTTTCAATAATTTTATTACCTAAAAAACCCCCCAAAAACAGAAGAATTTGAAACAATTTAAAAGCAGGAAATAAAGGATTTTCTCTTAAACCTCAGCAATTTCCACAGTTCCTGCTTTCTCAAAAAGCATAGCTAAACTTTGGCTATCAACATCGAAAGGCAAATTCCCAACAAACAATTTAGCTTCCTCAGAGGGTTCAGAACCCTCTTCTTCTAAATCCCTACTTTGCTCTTCAAAAACAGCATCCTTGCCTTCAGGTCCATCACTATCATCGTTTTCCCATTTCGCTTCAATGCCACTTTCCTCATCATCGATGGTGATGGTGGCGTCATTTTCTTCCTCTTGTTGAGCCCAATCTGATGTTTGGGCAACAAAGGAAACTAGAGAAGAGAAATGGGTTTTGGTTTTGAGGGTCAAAGAGGTTGAAGAATGGGAAGATGAGAGGAAAAGATTGATGGGTTTTGGGGGAAAGGAGAGGAGAGATGGGGATTTGGAACAAGTGGTGAATAGTGAAGGGATACAAACGAGGCAACATGAGTCCGCCATGGATATGGGTTTGGTTATTGAAGACATTTTAATTGATTGAATAAAGCGAAGATGGGGGAGAGTGAAGGAGAGGGTTTAAGAAGAAGATGAAATTGAGAGGATAAGGGATGGCAGGCTAGAGAGACGAGGAGAGGGTTTATCGAAAATTATAAGGTAAACTACTTCATGTCATATGAGTAAATTTAACTAAAAAACTATTACTTCTAAATTTTAAAATTATTTGTATTTTTTAATTGGTATAATAATGTTTTTTAATTTTTTATTATTATTTCAACTTGATTTTATATAAAATTATAAAAATAAAAATATATAATTTTTAAAAAAAATCTCAAATATGTTGTTAAAGAACTAATTTGTATAGGAAATAAAAAAATATCATTCAATAGAATTTAATAATAAATTAAAAAATTAAAAGGGTTAGATCATTAAATGTTTCTTAAAACCGAATTGTCATATCTTGAGTCAATTTCTATGCTTTTGAAAATATTAATAACTATAATATAAAAGCTTGTGAAATCAACTTTTATACCATTTTAGTAAAATAGTACAAAATATACTGCAAAAATTTCTTATTTAGACTCAATTCAAAATTTCTAGGTTTGAGTAGTTGAATTTGGCAAAAAAAAAAATTGGATTTATAAATCTAAATTTTTTGTTTGGATAACAACTAAAAAGTTAGATTTGAATTTAAGCAAATCTAAGTCCAATTTTATAAGAGTTAAATTTTTTATTCCAAATTCCATTTTAAAACTTGGAATTTTCAAGACCCAAGTTTGATTAAAAAGATAGAAGAACTTTTTTTCCCAATTCAACCAATTCGATCGATTTGACATTCAATTAAATAAATTATTAAAAAATAGATAAAATCGGTTCAAATGATTCGATTGTCAATTTGACCAATTCGACCAATTCAATCGTTGGTTCAATTAATTCACGAGTCAATTAATTTGACCCCTTATTCTAGATTGGTATCCCAATCAATTTCCAATCCAACCAAAATCCAACCAAATTGTTTACATGTATGATATCAATATCGTATATATTTGTACAACAATTTAGGTCATAATGTTTTGCAATTTTGATCTCAAATAGTATTAAGATTTTTTTTCATATTATTGTTGTTATTACTAATACTATAATATTCATGTCTATATAAATGTTTATATCAGTTCAGTTGTAAAAAAATTCGAAAATAGATTTTTGATAAAAATATTTAAAAAAAATTGGTTTAACCAATTCACTACCCAATAGACTGGTCCATACTGGTACTCAAGTCAACTGATTTAATGCCTTTCTCCAAATCAATACCTTAGTCGATTCTCAGTTCGATTGATCGGTTCAGTCAAGTTCAAGCAACAATGTTCAAAATCCTCCTCAAAAATTAAATTAGAAATATATTTTCAAAGCTTAGAATTAGTTGAATTCCAAACCTAAATTTCAATTATCCAAACAATGAATTTAAATTAATTTAAAATCTTGAATTTCAAATAATTTAATTCTAAAACAAAAAAATTAGAAATAATGAATTCATATATCATAAATTTCAAAGTAAAAATTTTAAAATTTATTTATAATCCAAAATTTTCAAAATCCAAATTGTAACAAAAATTATATTTTGAATAGCAGGGTGGAGAAATAAAGAGGTAAAAGAACATAGAACCAATAATTTTGTTTAATGTATTTATATTTTTCTATGTTCTTTTAAAGAATGGGTATTGGATATTTTATAAATTTGGAGGGTTTAACTAATTTCCCTCATTTTATCTATTTTTGAATTTTTTCTATTTCTATTTAATTTTAATTTTAGAATTTTCTAAATTTTTAAAAAGAATTTCAATTTTTTTAATATTTTATATATAATCAATATCAAATTTATAGAAAGTATAAAAATTAAGACTAAAATTATTATTATACCAACAAAAGAAGTGCCACCTAACACTTGGGTGACAAAAAAACAATTTTGAAAACATTAGTAGCAAAATTATAATTTTTTTAGTTAAGTGAAAAGATAGTATTGCAAAGATTAAAGCTTGTCCTTAAAAGGTTTTAAATTAGTGAATTTTGGAAGTACTTAGTTGTGGAAAGTCAAGGCAGTAGACGTAGCTAATTGAGGTCAAACCACTCTAAATCAGTGTATCATTTTATTTGCCCATCTTGCTTCAAAATTTTAATCACCAATTCATACCCCCTCTTGGTACATTCTTTACAATTGGTATCAAAGCTAGATCTCTCAAGTGATTTATCCATCAAGAGACATAATCCTAAAAGAGCTCATGTACTACAACCATGGAGAACCATGATCACCAAGAAGTTTTGTAACACCCCATACCTGATACCGTTGCCGGAGTCGAACACGAGGTGTTAACGGACTTAATTCATTAATTAAACAGCTCATACAATTCATTTTAAAAATTTCCAGACAAGCTGGCTAACTGCATCACAGTCGCTTTAAAAATCATATCTCGAGTTACGAAACTCGAAATCCAATTCCGTAAATTTTTCCTGAAACTAGACTCATATATATATCTACTAATTTTTTTCTAGAATTTTTGGTTGGGCCAATTAGTACAGTTTATTAGTTAAAGTCTCCCCTGTTTCAGGGTTCAACTACTCTGACCTCAGTGTATTACGAATCAGATATCTCCCTGTACAGAGCTTCAATGACTATGCCGTTTATCTCTAATAAAACTAGACTCAATAAGGAATCTGTACATATAAAGTGTGACTTCTAATTATCTTTGTAAAATTTATGGTGAATTTCCAAAGTCAGAACAGGGGATCCAGAAATCGCTCTGGCCCTGTTTCACAAAAATTTAAACATCTCATAAAATATAGCTTATATACCTGTTTCGCTTATTCCATATGAAAATAGACTCATCAAGCTTCGATTCCATAACTTATTAATTATTTAATTCCATTTCTACTATTTTTAGTGATTTTTCAAACTCACGTCACTGCTGCTGTCTGAATCTATTTTATGGTAAATTTTACCTATTTCATGGTTTCCATGGATTAGCTAGCAATTTGACATACATAATACCAAATATGATCATGATTAGCCATTCCAATGGCTAATCATTACCAAGCATTTCTATTTCCATACCACTCAATAACCATATCATAAGACTATACATATAAAATGATTATAATGCTATACATGCCATACTTAAAATATACAAGCCATTATGTCAAGATGGTATACGGATAGTGTGAGCGTGCCTCCGACCGTTTCCGATTTCCGAACTGGCTTGTCAACACTATAAGGAATGAAAAGGAGGGAGTAAGCATAAATGCTTAGTAAGCTCACATGCAAATAGCAAGTAACATAACCATATAAGCAAACATAAAACATCATTTGCATAATCATCACCAAGACATTCATATCACCTTTTCATTTATCATCTTACCATATTATTGTTATATCGAGTTTTCAACCCGAGGGTTAAGTACATACCTGTTCAAAGTATCCATTTCACAACACTTACCAATACGTCCCTTTCATCTTGAGTATTCCTCCATTTGAGTAGAACTTTACCCGTTGAACACATCGGAATATAATTCGGATACATGGATAACTTGCACATAAGTGCCACATATGTAGCCAAGCTACCATGTAACCCGCCCATAAGTGAACTCGGACTCAACTCAACAAGCTCAGGCGTTCGCATCCATAAGTGAACTCGGACTCAACTCAACGAGTTCGGATGCCTAGTTACATCTCACGAACTCGGACTCAACTCAACGAGTTCGGACGCTCGCATCCATAAGTGAACTCGGACTCAACTCAACGAGTTCGGATGCCCAAATATCCCAGTGACATGTCACTTGTATCCTAATCCATTCCTGAGGTTCAACGGGACCTTTTTCCCAATCATGTGTCTCAACCATCTTCTACGGAATGCCGATACCGATACTCGGTAGTATTTCACATTTTCCAAGTATATCACATAATTTGACATATTATCAAACAATTATCACAAGTATAATATTTCATAATAATTATCATATCATTTAAAAAACATTAAAACATTTAAAATAATAACTATGTTACCAACATTTACATATGAACTTACCTCGTATGCGAAAATGGCTATTTTTACCATTTCGTCCACAACTTGGTATTTTCCCATTTTAGCCGAATTTCGGTTTTCCTTGCTAATCGAGCTTGGAAGCTTGAAAACCCTAGCCATGGTTTCTCCTTGCTATATTCGCCATGGGGTTGAAGATGAGCAAAATTGGCTTTTAATTTTGTATTTTAATTCATTTTACCCTAAATGACCAAAATACCCTTACTACTAAACTTTCCAAAATTCCATCCATGTCCAATTTTTGTCCATAGACTTAGAAATTGGTAAAATTACTCTTTAAGGACCTCTAATTAATAATCTAATTCAATTTTATGCAAAATACTTCTAGAACACAAGTTTTGCAATTTATTCAATTTAGTCCCAAATTTCAAATTAAGCACTTTATGCATAAAATTTCTTCACGAAATTTTCACACAATCATGCAATCATATCATAGACCTTAAAATAATCATAAAATAATTATTTATATCTCGGATTTTGTGGTCACGAAACCACTATTCCGACTAGCCCCAAAATCAGGATATTACAAGTTTCCACCATGAAGGATGTGTGTTTGATGACCTTTGAGCAAAACTCCACAATGTTGGGAGAAGATCATTCTACCATGAGGCTTCCACTCTTCAATGACACTAATTACTCATATTAGAGGACAAGAATGAAGTTAATCATCCAAGCTAATGATTATAAGGTGTGAATCACGAATGGGTTATCCATCCCTAAGAAAAGAGTTGATGGCACTATAGTCAAGAAAGAAAAAGATGAATAGGATGAAGTTGATATCAATATGGTGATATTGAATACCAAGGCAATGCACACTCAATTTTGTGCACTAAGCTCCAAAAAATATAATAGAGCCTCTTTATGTGGAAATGCTAAGTAGATGTCACACATGAGGAGACAAGCTTGAAGTCACACAAGAGGGGACAAGTAGGGTCAATGAGTCCAAGATAACTCTTCTCACCTTCAACTATGAATTGTTCAAGGCCAAGTCAAATGAAGGAATTAAGGAGATGTCTAGTTGCTTTACTAATATTATCAATGGTCTTAAGGCACTTAGGAAGACCTATGCCAACAAGGGGATGGGGAAGAAGATGTTGAATAGCCTTTTAAAATCATAGAAAGCTAAGGTGGCGGCTACAGAGGAGTTAAAAAACCTTGACACTCTTTCTTTTGATAAGCTTATTGGGTCTCTATTGACATATGAAATGAAAATCAACCACAACACTCAAGAGACAAAGGATGCTCCAAAAAAATTGGTGTGACATTCAAATCAACAACAATGGAAGATGGTAATTCTAGTGAAGATTTGGAAGATGATGATGAGATGAAGAGATGGCTATGTTTGTTAGAAAATTCAAGAAATTCATGAAGTTCAACAAAGCCAAAACACTTTAAAGAATAGAATTCACCAAAGGAGAGTTAAGCAAGAAAGAAAATGATCCAATCATTTGTTATCAGTGCAATAAGGAAAAAATCACATAAATCAAATTTACATGTATTTGCATGTATTATAACCCCCGCATAAAATTATATATATATTTATGTGTGTATGGGTAAACTACACCTAAGGTCATTAAGCTATTAGTAAGTTTACATTTTGGTCACTTAATTTCAAATAGTTACACAACGGTCACAAAACTATTCGTAAATTTTCATTTAAATTACTGAATTATTCGAAAGTTTTCATTTAAGTAACTGAACTGTTTGAAAGGTTATATTTAAGTCACTTAGTTGTTATATTTTTTTAAAGTTCGACTAGAGAGCTTTAAGTGACGGTTCAACGATTGGTACGGTAGACCAATACTCATCGACGAGTAGAAGAACATATCTTAGATTCAAGTTGATTTGACGATCAGTGTTAGAGATCGAAGAAGAAAGTTGTTTCGATTTTGATTTGCAAATTCATGGTATTCAAAGTTGTTTAATGAAAAAAATTGAACTATAGAAGAGAAGAGGAATGAGACCTTTTGATTGGTGCAGACAGTGCGAACAGAGAAAGTCATAAAATAACTTAGTGACATTTTGTAACTTTTTGAAGTTGAACAAAAAAAATATAAACTTACTATAAGTTTAGTGACCTTCATGTAGTTCAACCTATAATATTATTATAATGATATTTTTGTCTATTCATACTTTTAAATAATCTTTAAACAAAATAGCCGATAAACATTATGGATAAACTACATTGCAGGTCACCCAATTATACTTGAATTTCTTTTTTGGTCACCAACTTTTAAAACTTTTAAAATTATCACTTAACTAATTGAGATTGTTTTTTTTTTTTGGTCCATTTTTGTTAAGTGTCATTAAGTGTTTGATGAGAAGGTGATGTGACAATTCAAAAATTGGTATTATAACAAATTTAGCCCTCAAATTTTACATATTGTATTGATTTAGTCATAATTTTAAAAATCAACTATTAAACTTTACAAATGGTCTCAATTTGATCCTAATTCTAAAAAATCAAAGAAATATATAAAATACATAAATATTTTCAAAAAATATACAATAAATTTTAAATAAAAGATGGTTTCTAAAAATAAAAATAAATTTAGAAAAAATGCCTGCAAAATCTTCACTTTCCATATACCATTTTCTTAAAATATTTAAAATTTTAAAAAAATCCTTATAAATATTTAAATAAATTATACTTGGATTGTCTTGTATGTTGTCACGTTTCAAATATTAAAGTTTTAGTTAACATTTTATTTAAAAAAAACACAAAATTTTAACATCTTTTAAAAAGTTGATGGTAAAATTTGCCATTTTATAATATTAAAACTAAAATTAACTTAAAAAAAGTAATAAGGACTAAATTAATAAAATTGAAAAATAAAATTGAGATCATACAAAAGATATTGTGCAAAATAATACTCACCAAACGTTTAAAACACCGACAAGAATGGTTAGATGGAAACAAACTATTGGTAGCGGCTACCAACAATATTTATAAATAACGTGGACGTAAAGTTGTAGTATTATCTTTAACTACCATTTTACCAACAAATTCCAGCTTCCCTTTTGCCTTTATTGCACTCAACTCCATTTTCCATCGGCGAGTCTTGGTTCTCAGTCCAGCTTAAATTTAATTTATATATATTATTATTAATATTATATATATATATATAATTGTTTGTTTAATCTTTTATATTTATAAATGACCTACCCAATTTATTTATATATTTTTAAAAATGACATATTATATTTGTTTAACGTATAGTAATTTTATATTTTATTAAACTTTTTAAATATATTCAACTTTAACATATTTTCAATATTTACATTATTTTTCATATCATAATATATAAAAGTAAATAACCAATGTATTATAAAATAAAAATTAAGTCGGATTGCTTGTTGAGTCTTGTTTTAGTTGATTTTTACTTTTACAACAATTAGGATAGCGTTGATTTGAGCGTGTATTTTATTTTAATTTAAAGATATAAGGAGTTAATGTGTAGAAATAAGTGTTGTATAAAAATTAAATAGTTTAGGCTACACTCATATTTATATTTTAAATAAATCTAATATTTTTATGAAAATTTATTTTTAAAATCTAATATTTTTATTTAAATATTTGATAATAAATAACTTTATCATCTATACACATGAAAAAAATTCACACACTACGACACTTAAAAAACACTAAAAAGCAATGAAAAAATAACATTAAATCCTGTGAAGGAAAAGCAAACTCAACACTTTCTCCTTCACAGGCTCATCCTAAACCTACCCTATATTTACTTACTGTGAACTTACTACTTATGTAATGGCTTCCATCCCCAAGTTTTCTTATCAAAGGCTGAAGAACGAAGAGTGTAGTTTTAATGAAGCCGAAGAAGAAAAAGCAATACAATTCAAGCAGACCTCAAGGAAATGGCAGAGGCCGAGGTTCAAGAGGTTCGCCATTAGAAGCCGACCAAAGCTTCGAATCCCTGGGTTAACAAGGTTCTTGAGAAAAAGAAGCAGGGTGTTGTCAAGGCTTAAGCTTTCATGGAGGAAAGCTTTGAACAGGTTGAAGCATGGGCAAGCTCATATGAACGATTTGTTTGGTGGGAATTTCTTGGTTCTACAAGTTAGCCATACTCCGTTTACAACTGGGAAGAAGAAGCCATTGTAGGGATCATAATACGTTTCCTTCTTTTACTTGTTTTTTTTTTTTTTGGAGGAGTAGGCTTTCCTCATAGAAATCTTGCATTAATTTTAAGTATTTTCTTTTAGGTAGTTGATCCAAATCTCAGCAACAGAGAACATTGTTCGGTGTCGAAGTTTTGTCCCTGATTTTCGCGGAGAGCTATGATTCATGGAGAAGGTGTCTTGGTTGATGAATATCAATACCTATAATACTCGAGATAAGTGTTAGTATTAAACGTACGAATAATAATGCAGCTTGAGCTCAAGTGATATCATGTTTGCAAACAAGTTACATATAAAATTTCGATGGATGATTTAAACTACGATGCGTCCAGACACCTTTCATTAATATTCATACTGCTATTAATATCTGTCTTTAGTTTTGAAGGTATTGGTCTCTACTTATTAAAACACCTCATCTATGAATTGTACATAACTCTTTACAAAAGCTAAGAATAAAATCCCAACTAGAAGATAAACCGGTCCAAATTAACCTTGGAAAACAAAATCTAGAAGAGCTGATTCTCCTCTACAACTTTCTATATGTCTTTAATTTTGCTTCTTAAATATTGTATAATATGATATGAAATTAATGTCTAGTAAATAATGGGCTTTTTATGTTTTGTAATTTGAATTGTCCAGAAAACATTATAGTATAATGAATGTATCTGGGTTTATATTACTTTTACAGATGTATATGTATATATTAATGAGAGACTAATTAATTTTAATTGTATAACGGCCTCTTTGATCTTAATTATTTATGCTTTTTCCCACTGAAATTATGTTATTGATTTAATAGAGAATGAATTCTCATTTTTTTAATGTTTCACTATTTTATTAACTTAATTTTATAAAATTCATTTTAATAACCAAAATACCATGAGTTTTGATTAAACTTTTCAATTAAGCGTTTTGGGGCAGATGAATTCGGATTTAAATTTTTTTATCTAAATAATTTTTGGTTTAAATTATTTTAAATTCGATTTAGTTTCAGGTTTAAGTCATTTTGTATTTGAGGGATAGGTTGAGTTTAACTATTAAAGTTATAAAGTTTAATTTTTGAATTTTAAAACAAAATAAAAATAAAGTTAAAATAAATAATTGATTGGTTGATTTAAATTTATTATAAAAGTAACGGCTATCAAAAATAATTTTTGAAATAAAATATAATGAGTCATTATTTAGATTAATTAACTATAGGATTTTTATCGAGGAAAATAGTTATTATTTAATTTATTTTTAAATTTTAATTGCAATATTGTATTGTTAAGAGCATTTTTAATCTAATATTATGATATTTTTATTGTTAATAACATTTAGATATGGCAAAACTCGAATCGCTTTGATGGATTTTGAATCGATCTGCTCCATTCTTTTGGAAAGTGGATGCAGTGTAAGGTGGGTTTTTCTTTTAGATAGTGGGTATTGAGCGATTGTCATAATTGCTTGTTCTATCCCCACTTGCTCCACTATATGAAATTATCATTTTATTCTTTTATATATAAACTGTTAAAACGGTAATAATAATAATGTAATATAAAAAATCCTTATATTTTATGTTTAAATATTTACTTGACTTTAAAAATATTAAAATATTAAATATAAGTATTAAAATTTAAATTAGAGCAGGACAAAGATGAATGTATGTAACATCTATAGAGATGATAATAGTTTTCAAGATTATATATTCATAATAGTGCGGACGGGTGATAGAACTGAGTATACCAACCGTGAAACGGTGATAGATATAACAATATTCATCTTCGCTCGACTCCATGGCCATTCCTAATAACATTACCTAATCTAAAATCTGTTGGATAAGCATAAATCAATGATATTTTAAAGATTTAGAACACATGAAAAATTTTAAAAATTAATCAAAATATTTTATGGTTTTCAAATCAATTAAAATCAAATGAAAAGATAATAAATTTTATTTTTTTAAAGGTTTTGAAGTCAAACGAATCAAAAATCTAACACTTTTGAGATTTTGGAATATGTAAGATTTTGTTTTTGTTTTGCATTTTCTTTGCAATTTACTATTTAGAAAATATGATATAAGTTGCAATTGTATATTTTATGAAAATAAAATTTATAATTTTTCAAGTTATAAAGTAAAAACAAATTAATAATTTAGACTATAATTATTATTTTTCAAAAATTATATTTAATTTAAGTTCAAGTCACTTCGAATTATATATTAAGTTATTTTGAGTTTAGACCCTTTCAAATTTGAATTAATTTTGAGTTGAATCAATTTCGAGTTTAAATGGGTGGCGTTTATTAAAAAAAACGCCGCTAAAAGCCATGACTTTTAGCGACCTTTGTAAAAAAGCGCAGCTAATAGTCATGGTTTTTAGCGACGTTTGTTGGGAAAGCGCCTCTAAAAGTCATGGCTTTTAGCGGCGTTTGTTGGGAAAGCGCCGCTAAAAGTTATGGCTTTTAGCGGCGTTTGTTGGGAAAGTGCCGCTAAAAGCTAATTTTGACAGATTTGCAATGCATTTTTTTCACCAATATCCAGCCATTCCTGCATTAAAATCCAACCAAATATAACACATATAGCATAAAATGCAGCCAAAAACAACAAATTTAGCATAAAAATACAACCAAAAACATTAATTCTAAATGATACTTCAAATTTAACGAAAGATATATGATGTAATTAATAAATAAAGTGTAATTTAAAATATTATTACAATAATGTTAAACGTGACAAAGATAAAAATATTCTTACAATGAGAAAATTAATGTCTAAGATGGCAGCTTTTGCGACTGCTGAAACATCTGCTGAAGCTGTAGCTAGAGGTCATTGTACTTTTTGCTCGCTCACGCCATCGCCTTTGCCTTTGCCTCCCTCATTGCTTGCCTGCCTCCTCTCTGTTGCCTCCGCTCTAAGTTGTTGCTGGAGTTCTTCATATTTTCGTTGAACCTTGACAATTTGCTCAACTGTGTTTGCTTGCATCTGAGCTATCTGGTCTCTTAACCTCTGAACTTTAGCTTGAGCTTGACTTTCGGAAGGCATGTATTGCTGGGAGCCGAATCTAAAATATTGGGTTGGGGTAACACCAGATCCTTGAAATCGAACCCGACCGTACCTTTCAGGACCCAAAACTTCAGTGATAATTCTGTTATCAATGTTTTCAAGATTAACAGAACTATCAGTCGAAGCAATCGCTTCATATTCCGCCTTCTTCTCCTTTAGTTTCTCCTAAAAAATCAATTAAACAGTTAGAAACGAAATATATAATAAAAAGGAATGTAACATAACTTAACATTATTTAAAACTACTAATGATGAATTGAATTAAACAATTATAATTAAACATTATAAATATTTAGAATAAATCAAATATTATTAGGTAAATATACCATAATTTCTTCAGCTTCAGATGTCATAGGAGATCCATCTTTCTTCCTATGCGTAATCTCAAAAAGCTGAAGGCGTCCAACTTTTTGTCCAGATTTGACTTCCTATAATATAGTAGGAAAAATATTATTTAATAGTAGAAAGTTATTAATATTTGAAAGAATTAATAAATTCATAATACCTCGGCCTCAGCTACAGAAGCAAAACTTCTCGACCCTACGCCGTGTGTGTGAATTTTTGTTTTTACTGCTTGCTTGTTCCAACTCGCTCACGGTCCTACATAATGAAATTATTATTACGTATATAGTAAACACTATATATAAGAGTTTGGAAATACGCAATACCTCTCATTTCTTTGAATTCTAGAATCTAACCCCATCTTCCTATTGGTACCTCAGCATTCCGGGCGGGACATTTCTCAATTTTTCCTCTAGGCTTATGTCTTTCTTAAAATATTGTTTTTTTAAAGTGCTTTTATTGTCTCTCCATTTTTTACCCAGTGCCTTCTTGATATAATCATCGGAGACCTCTAAAGCAAATCTCTCATAACAAAACACAAGTTTAGAATGTAAATATAAATGAAACTTAAACTAAAGTATTATAAATTACATTCACATTTTGTTACCTTAATATTAGCGAGAGCCTAATTTTTGTTGCATCAGGCATGTGATGCCATGATTCGTAGTTGATGGGCAACATATTGGCATTTCGTGCTAAAATGCCCAAATAGCCTGCTAAAAGTCAAGCTTCAGATCCAACAGGCTGACCATGAGTATTTCTACTTACTTTAACACGCTCGATAGGATCTAAGTCGTATAAATCTCTAGGCAGCGTACGTCCTCGAACTCTGTGCGTCCCACCACTTTCAGCTGAAAAATGATATACTATTATTATATTAAAATTGACAAATAAATCAATAATAAAAGTCAACACATGTAAAATGAACATAACATTACTTTGAAATTCTTCAGGCTCGTTAAGTGTCTTCGGCACATTTGAAGATCCAACAACTGTCTGCTTGTAACACCCCGTACCCGAGACCGTTTCCGGAGTCGAACACGAGGTGTTAACGGACTTAATTCATTAATTAAACAGCTCATACAATTCATTTTAAAATTTCCAGACAAGCTGGCTAACTGCATCACAGTCGCTTTAAAAATCATATCTCGAGTTACAAAACTCGAAATCCAATTCCGTAAATTTTTCCTGAAACTAGACTCATATATATATCTACTAATTTTTTCTAGAATTTTGGTTGGGCCAATTAGTACAGTTTATTAGTTAAAGTCTCCCTATTTCAGGGTTCAACTACTCTGACCTCTGTGTATTACGAATCAGATATCTCCTATACAGACCTTCAATGACTATGCCGTTTGTCTCTAATAAAACTAGACTCAATAAGGAATCTGTACATATAAAGCGTGACTTCTAATTATCTTTGTAAAATTTATGGTGAATTTCCAAAGTCAGAACAGGGGATCCAGAAATCGCTCTGGCCCTATTTCACAAAAATTTAAACATTTCATAAAATATAGCTCATATACCTGTTTCGCTTATTCCATATGAAAATAGACTCATCAAGCTTCGATTCCATAACTTATTCATTATTTAATTCCATTTCTACTATTTTTAGTGATTTTTCAAACTCACGTTACTGCTGCTGTCTGAATCTATTTTATGGTAAATTTTACCTATTTCATGGTTTCCATGGATTAGCTAGCAATTTGACATACATAATACCAAATATGATCATGATTAGCCATTCCAATGGCTAATCATTATAAGCATTTCTATTTCCATACCACTCAATAACCATATCATAAGACCATACATATAAAATGATTATAATGCTATACATGCCATACTCAAAATATACAAGCCATTATGCCAAGATGGTATACGGATAGTGTGGCGTGCCTCCGACCGTTTCCGATTTCGAGCTGGCTTGTCAACACTACAAGGAATGAAAAGGAGGGAGTAAGCATAAATGCTTAGTAAGCTCACATGCAAATAGCAAGTAACATAACCATATAAGCAAACATAAAACATCATTTGCATAATCATCACCAAGACATTCATATCACCTTTTCATTTATCATCTTACCATATTGTTGTTATATCGAGTTTTCAACCCGAGGGTTAAGTACATACCTGTTCAAAGTATCCATTTCACAACACTTACCAATCGTCCCTTTCATCTTGAGTATTCCTCCATTTGAGTAGAACTTTACCCGTTAAACACATCGAATATAATTCGGATACATGGAAAGTTTGCACATAAGTGCCACATATGTAGCCAAGCTACCATGTAACCCGCCCATAAGTGAACTCGGACTCAACTCAACGAGCTCGGGCGTTCGCATCCGTAAGTGAACTCGGACTCAACTCAACGAGTTCGGATGCCTAGTTACATCTCACGAACTCGGACTCAACTCAACGAGTTGGACGCTCGCATCCATAAGTGAACTCGGACTCAACTCAACGAGTTCGGATGCTCAACCATCCTAGTGACATGTCACTTGTATCCTAATCTATTCCTAAGGTTCAAACGGGCCTTTTCCTCGATCTCACATCTTTTCCGTCTTCCACGGAATATCGAAATCGATACTTGGTGATAGTTCATACTCATCAAGTAATTCACATAATTACATATTATCAAACAATTATCACAAGTATAATATTTCATAATAATTATCATATCATTTAAAAACATTAAAACATTTAAAATAATAACTATGTGACCAACATTTACATATGAACTTACCTCGTATGCGAAAATGGCTATTTTACCATTTAAGTCCACAACTTGGTATTTTCCCCATTTTAGCCCGAATTTCAGTTTTCCTTGCTCTATCATTTAAAATATAGTCTAATTAGGACTCACATTATTCAAATTGACCCAAAATCATATTTTGGAAAAATTACAATTTTGCCCTAAACTTTTGCATATTTACACTTTTGCCCCAAAGCTCGTAAATTAAAATTCAGCCTATTTTCTTATGTTTTATGACATGCTGATCATTTTTCCTTCTATGGCAACATCAAATTCTCACTCTAACATGTACTTATGACTATTAGGTATTTTTACCGATTAAGCCCTTTTGCTCGTTTTCACTTAAAACCGAGTAGCACAAGTTGTCTAACATAATTTAAAACCTCACATTCTATCATAAAACACCAAAATACACAAATTTCACCTATGGGTATTTTTCCAAATATAAACCCTAGGTTAAATTATTGCTAGCATAAGCTAAATCGAGCTAGGGACTCCAAAAACGTAAAAATCATTAAAAGCGAGGCTAGAACGGACTTACAATCGAGCTTGGAAGCTTGAAAACCCTAGCCATGGTTTCTCCTTGCTATATTCGGCCATGGGGTTGAAGATGAGCAAAATTGGCTTTTAATTTTGTATTTTAATTCATTTTACCCTAAATGACCAAAATGCCCTTACTACTAAACTTTCCAAAAATTCCTTCCATGTCCTAATTTTTGTCCATAGACTTAGAAATTGGTAAAATTACTCTTTAAGGACCTCTAATTAATAATCTAATTCAATTTTATGCAAAATACTTCTAGAACACAAGTTTTACAATTTATTCAATTTAGTCCCAAATTTCAAATTAAGCACTTTATGCATAAAATTTCTTCACGAAATTTTCACACAATCATGCAATCATATCATAGACCTTAAAATAATCATAAAATAATTATTTCTATCTCGGATTTTGTGGTCACGAAACCACTATTCCGACTAGGCCCAAAATCAGGATATTACACTGCTGTTCACTATTTGCTTCTTCCGAATTTGGAGTATTCTGGACAATACTTAAATCTCGTAATCTTCTTCTACGCATTTTTCCTGCAATACACATAAAATAGTTAAAGTTTTAGTAACAAATTACAACAATAATAGTAAATATAAAATAGTTAAATTATATAACATGACCAAGATTAAAATTATAATATTACATATAATTAAAAAATCGTAAAATCTTACTGTATCATTATTCGTAAATATCTTCATCCACATCATGTCGAACCCATTGATGTTGTGTACTAGTACTAGAGATATTTTCATCTAAGTTTTGTTTTGGAAAAGGTAATGTTTCTGATCTTTCAACGATGTCATCTCTACTTCCATTACCCATGTAAAACAAGTCTCTAGGGGTGTTTCAGAGTACAACATACCAACCCTCATCAGTTGGATCTTTCGAATAAAAAACTTGTTTCACTTGAGAGGAAAATACATATGGCTCATCCATCAATTGTTGTCCAGTGTGAATCAAGCGAAAGAAATTCACCATTGTAAAACCAAATTGATATTTTTTAATTCCTCGAGCAGTATTAACATCAGCCCAATCACACCAAATAAGACAACTTTCCATCTGCCATAGTAATCCAACTCAATAATGTCGGTAAGAAGTCCGTAATACTCCACATTACCCTTAACCGAATTACTGTCTCTAGCACTAGCAAACTTGTAATTCAAGGATTAACAACAACTCCACAATTTTGAGTTTTCCTCATTCTCTCGCGATACTTTGTATGAAATCTGTATCCATTGATGAGGAAGGTACTATATCTTTTTATTACTCTGTTCGGACCTTGGGAAAGCCATTTAACCTCGTCATTGATGTCCTTCCCACTCCAAACCTATTGAATCGAAAGTAAATTGAATAATTATAAATGTATTATATAAAAACATTTTTATTTGATTAACTAAATTTCGCGATTATATGTAACTTATTAACTTTAGTTACATACCGTTTGGCTTAACCATTCATGAAAAGATTTTGTGAATAACTTATTAATATCTCGATGTTGTAATCTTCGAGAGCGTGCACGAGATCTCCAAATTTGTTTGTACTCACTATGTTAAAAACAAGTTTAATTGGTTAGAAGATAAATAAATCAAAATGACGAATATGTGAGGAAATTTTAGAACTTACTTGCGTAACGGTTCAAGTAAATCGTGGTGAAAAAGTACATATCGATGTGCTTGTATCCACGATATATCATCTAATTTTGCAATTTCAACTTTGCCGATTGGTTCTCCATAACTTTGGAATAAATAAGTTTCGGCCAAGTTATGATCATTGAGCCCAGCATTTCTAGTTAGTCTATTCAATCGTGTTTCAATATCTTCTAAATATCTAGAAGAGAAGGTCATGCACTCCTCTGCCAAGTAGCTTTCAGCAATTGATCCTTCTGGATAACGCTTATTGCGACAATAAGATTTCAATTTGCTTAGGAACTTAAACACGATATACAATATTTATCAAAAGTTGTAACTAAATGTATAGAGGCGAATGAATAAATACTTGACAAATAAATTAGCACCGTTCTATAGGATACATCCATCGATAAAAAACCGGTCCACCAAGTATTGCTTCGTGAGGAAGATGGATTACCAAGTACACCATAATAGTGAAGAAGGAAGGTGGAAAGATCTTCTCCAAATTGCATAAAGTTAAAGCAGCTCGATCCTGTACTTTCTTAAGTTCTTCAACATCTAAAACTTTGCCACAAATAGCTTTCATTATATTGGATAGTTCAATTATACAGGACGTCACTTTTTTTAACATGCAGCACCGTAAAGCAACTGGGAGTAAATCTTGCATCAAGATGTGGAAATCATGTGATTTTAATGAATATAATCTTCGATTTTTAAGACTCACACATCGAGATATATTTGACGCATATGTATCTGGGACCTTTATATCCTTTAACACCATGCAAAACACCTCTTTCTCTTTCTTTGACATTGAAAAAATAGAAGGCGGCAACCGATATTTCCCATTCGGAAGTACTTGAGGATGAAGATCACGCTGAATTCTCATGTCAACTAAATCAAGTCGACTTTGAAGATTGTCTTTTGATTTTCCATCGACATTTAAAATTGTCCCAATTATGTTCTCGCAGACATTCTTCTCAATATGCATGACATCAAGATTGTGGCGTAAAATGTTGTGGTCCCAATAAGTCAACTAAAAAAAATACTCCTTTTTTTCCACAAGTCCGCTTCATTAGGATCATCCTCTTCGTCAGATTCATCATCAGATTCATCCCTCGATATTCTCCTTGTTTGCGTGATAGGTGGTTGATTCATCTTCCCATAACTAAAGTTGATATCTTTTAACAAAAACAAGATTTCAGATCTAACGGTCTGCTCAGGAGCTCCTCTGTACTTTTCAGTACCGTCAAATAGAGTCCTCTGAAATCTAAATTTATGATTTCTATCTAACCACCGACGATGGCCCATGTAAGAGAACTTCTTCCCATTATACAACCATTTCGAACAAGTTTGCGCAGCACAACAAGGACAGACATAACGTCCTTCAGTACTCCAACCCGATAAATTAGCATAAGCTGGGAAATCATTAATTGTCTACAATAAACTGCACGTAAATTAAAGTTCTCCTTTCTTAATACATCATATGTCTCAACACCCGACCATAACTGTTTTAACTCTTCAATAAGTGGCTGCAAATAGATGTCAATATCATTTTGGGGACCTTTCTCTCCAAGGATAATCATTGATAAAATAGATGAAGATTGCTTCATGCAAATCCATGGAGGCAAATTGCAACGAACAAGCACTACAGGCCAAGTACTGTACGAAGTACTCATGATTTTAAAAGGATTAAAGCCATCAGCTGCTAGCCCAAGCCTCACATTCCGAGGATCGCTTGCAAAGCTTGGAAATTTACTGTCAAACGATTTCCAAGCTAAAGAATCAGCGGGATGCCTTAATAATCTATCATCGGTTCATTGATCATTATGCCACCTTATAGAATCGGCCGTTTTTGATGACATGAAAAGCCTTTGAAGTCTTGGTATTAGGGGAAAATATCGCATAACCTTGATTGGCTTCTTTCTTAAATGTGCCCTACCTTCATTCCCATTCACATCTTCTGTATTCGCATTCATCCAACAAGACTTACCGCAAACATGACAAGACTGTTGGTTCTTCTAATCACCCCAGTACAACATGCAGTCATTTGGGCAACTATGAATTTTATCGTATCCAAGGCCAAATCTTTTATTAGTCTCTTCATATCTTGACAAGACTGGGGGATTTTTGCAAACGAAAACATCTCTCTCAGAAACTCTAACAGCATTGTAAAAGAGTTTCTGGTCCACCCTCCCAAACATTTTAAGGGAAATAGATGAATACAGAAGGACAATTTCGAATATTTTGATCCCTCGTAAAGTTCTTCGTTCATTTCATTAAGTAAATTGTAGAACTTCGCCACTTCTTCATTTGCCTCCTCATCAGGTGCACTTGTTCCCGTTTCGCAAAAACATTTCCACCAATATTACAATTGTCGGATGCAATAAAGTTAGGTGGAAACGATTGCTCATCATGACTGTACATATTAAATGCATCCCGCAACATACCTTCCATGTCATCTTGTCTAACATACTGGTGGTAATCAGTATCAGGATAAGTTGGATTAATCGTTGAAGAAGTTCCACTAGATGTACACTCTCCATGGAAAATCCATTTTTATAACAATTAGATGCTCGTAGACAACTTCATGAAAATGCCAATTGATGTTGCCACACTTCTTACACGGGCAAAGAATCATATTCTCTTGGCTTGCATTTTGAAATGAAAAATTTAGAAAAGTTTGTACTCCATTTCGATAGGCATTGCTTACCCTTGACAATTTCATCCAACTCCTATCCATTTCGTAGTTCTTGAAATCTAAAGTTGACAATAAATTGCGTTTACTAAAATAGATAATATATATCAAGTACAAATTATCTAATAGGTGTAAACTAATTCAGGCAGGGGGATTTTGAAGTGTATATTTATGTATTACGTAAGTTAAGTAAGCTTAGTAAGTTATGTAAGTTATGTTATGATATACATTTATGTAAGGTATGTAAGTTGTGTAAGTTATGATATGATATATATTTAAGATATATATTTATGTATTTTGTAAGGTATATAAGTTATGTAAGTTATTATATGATATATATTTATGATATATATTTATGTATTATGTAAGTTTTGTAAGTTATTATATGATATATATTTAACATTAAGATAAATATTATTTCCTTTAAAAAAATTATTTTAATTAAATAAAATTTAAATAAATTTTAAAAAAATCACATGAATAAATTTTGTTCTCCAACTTGGAGCCTTGTTGTTGGATCTGCGTGGTGAGATAGTCCATTTTATTAATATCAAAATCACATGAATTGATTATTTTAGGCATTGATATCACAATATTTATTTATTTTTAATATTAAATTTTCAAATTTCTAAAGAAATCGAATTCAACTTTTATTTAATTGGTATTATTGTTGTTGTAGCAATTTCGAGAATACAAGTTTAAGTGCATTTAAACATATTCTTTTTACGTTTTAAGAATTAAAGAAAGGTTATAAATAAACATAGAGATTATATAAAATTTTATTATTTATTAAAATAGTTATGATATTGAACTTATTTTTATTAAAATAATAAAATTTTATTAAAATTTAATAGTAATTATAACTTATTCTTTTTACGTTTTAGTATTTGAATTTTTATTAAAATTTAATAATATTTATAACTTTTGTTGATTTTAAATTTTTATAATTTTTAAAAAGTAGGGCTTAATTTTTTTTGAAAAAGTTTGAGGGCCTTTTTGATGCATTTTGAAAGTTTAAGTACCCAATTGAGTGAAAAAAAGTAGGGGTTTAATTACTTTTTTTTTAAAAAAATTTGAGAACCTTTTTGATACATTTTAAAAGTTTAAGTACCCAAATGAATAAAAAAGAACAAGGAGCTTAGTTAAATTTTTTTGAAAAAAATTAAGGGTTTTTTCAACCTTAAGCAAATATAGAAACTCAACGATACTTTTAGTCATTTTTTTGGTTCAATCATGAATTGTCTCTTATATTGTTTAAATTGTGCAACAAAAATTCAATTTTTATATAAAAAATGGAAATAAAAGTCGAACTGTTGGATTAGACTTATTTCTAATTACAACATAAGCTCAATTTTTACATTAAACATTAAATCTTTTGATAATAATTAAAAAAAACTCAATTCAAGAGATAAAGTTAAATCTTTCCTCAAAGACATGGATTTACCACATACTTAACTCAACAATCATCTAATCCAATTTGAATTTTCTTCTTACCAAATCAAATCTTGATAAAGTCAATAGATGAGACGTGTCCATTTATTTTCCTTATTATAATTTTTATATTTTAATTTAACATTAATACTTTTTCTAATTAAATTATCGATATGAGTCTTCTTAAAATAAAATTTCTAACCAAAAATTATTTTAAAAGTAAACAAATTAGATTATAACAAATTGAAACATACAAACCGAATCTTAAACCTAAACATAGTAAAAAGACTATAATCATAATTTAACCTAAGACAAAGACAATCAATACTAATCGCAGTTACTTGTATTATTAATTTTTTAAATAATAAAAAATAAGTTCAATATCATAACTAACCTTTTGGCTATCTAGGCTTTCTGTATATTGCTTTAGTGTATGAAAAGAGCAGCAAATGAAGGTCCTGATAATTTGATGCCAAACTACTAGAAAAGAGCCACTCCAATGGATTTTCTATGCTTGCCCTTGAATCACCTACAACACCAAGGAAACAGGTTCAATCCGAAAGAGAAAGAACAAAGAAGATTACATTCTATGAAGAGAAACATCATAAAGAAGGAAAATAAGAAAAAATACTTGTCAACCATACGTGGTATTTTAGAAAATCCACAAAATTGATAAGTTGAAACCCACAAGTGACAAAGTAATTACTGTAGAAACTAGAAATCACAACATAAGTAGCATCGAAACCAACAATCTTCTCTATAAACAGCACAAAGGAAAACCAATAGAAACGCAAAATTGAACAAACCAATGGCAATTTTGAATAGTTCAATGACCAAAACAAAAATTTACTAATAATTTTGTGACTTTGAATGCAATTTACCTTTTATTTATTTAGGCTAAATCAATATTTAAGACTTAAAAGTAATAAAAGGCAGTACATACACAAGTTGACTATGGATTGACAAGCCAGCTTTTATTCAGTTTTGAGTAAAATCTAAGTCGTTTGCAGAAATGTAGAGCTGATCTAGGTTCAAGGCCAGCACTTGATGATCTTAATGCAATATATTATAATCAATATTCTATTTTTTTTTACAATTTAATATTTATCATAAATCATCATCACCATAAAAAATTTTCGTCATCTTCAATCATATATAAATGTATTAGTATCAAAACTTAAATCATTGCATCTACACTCTAAAAATTTATGTCTGCACAAGTATACTCACACTCAAGTTTGAGAACATAGTCAACAGTATCATGTAGAGAGATATAGAAGTATTTACTAACCAGAGACCCTGCGAAGAAAGCTGTGGGATTTCTTACTCCGAGTGTAAATCGCTCTACTGCAGATCAAAAAACAGGACCACTAGAAAACGTAAATTTTAATTCCACAAACATGCACATTAAAACCTCAAACATAATTCAAGAAATTTGTCTAATATGATTAAAAATATTCTAAAACGTTAAAAATATATATTTTTGATACAGGTATATCCGGATTTTCTTAAAGCTTCTTTATGTATTTTAGGTATCTTTAAAGAGACTATCTCTATATGACTATATCCATAGCCGGATATATGTCAGACATGAATATCATATCAAATAGCACTTCCCAATATGCAAAAAAAAAAAAGAAAAAAGAAAAAAAAAAGAGCAGAGTAAAGAAGCTCTTGTAACTCACTGAAGCCTATGAGATTGCCATATTTTTGAACAGCACGTCTAATTTGCAAAACCTTCTCTTCGCCGATTCCTAACTGTAGTCATCATCAACATTGAGAAAAGATATACATGATTATTGTGCAAATGCAAGAAAAGTACATGCTGGAATAGATGCATATAAAATCATGTCTATATAAAACTTGTTTCGGAATAAAAAAATTATGTATATATAGCATTTGCAAAAATCCATTAATATAGGATTTAATTATAGAAATTTATAAAGTTTCATTCATTGTATAATATGTTAAAATTAAATATATTAAAATTTACTAACATTTTTCTACCATATCCTTAGTTTCTTTGTGGGTACTATAGGCGTATGTTGTTGTGTTTTTTTTAACATGTAAATTTCATTCAATTTGATAGTACTTATGCCAGCTCCAACTAATTTTAATTACTCAGAAAAAACGTAAGTTTTACAAAACCCTATGACACAAAGCCACCATAAGAGATCACCAGAAAAAAAACTGAAGCATCCAAAAAATCTATCAAGCACTGAACTCGAAAAGACATCGTATAACAATGGTCACCATCAATATGAACAAACAACAGTTCTAGATGAACAAATATGATATTCATCACTTCAATTAACAAGTTCTAAGGAAACGAAAGTGCAAAATCTGAAGAGTTCAGTTAAAGGCTTAAAACGACTCCTTATAAGATGGCAAACTTGACAAGAGGAGTGAAGTCATACTTGATAAGATGACTCAATTGACACAAAAACAAATAAAGATTTATTGTATGACTAAGTTCATTTTTATTAGCATTAAACTAAACAGTTATTGTTTAATTTCATCCTTCAATATTTAAAACAATTGTTCATTGAAATTATATAAGAAAAATGAATGAAACAATATAATGAGGAATTGCTTACCCTTGAGGTTGTTGTAATCAAGATATAAAAAATTATGTATATATAACATTTGCAAAAAGTAGCAGCAGAAAATGTTGAATTTGTTTACCCTACATGGATCCACTGGCCATTACTAAATCAAGTCAATTGCAGCATTAAGCCCCTAATCTTTTTGGAGGCTACTACTTTCCTACTAATTTTACTCTTTCCCTTGTTTTCAGCTGCCAAAGCACATGCTCATCCATTAAATTAACCAACGTTTTGTTTTGTTTTATCAGTCTAATTGTTGTTTTAGTCCAAGCTTTATTGTAGTAGCAGCAAGTTAGTCACACACATATAAGCACATGCAGCAGTCTCCTAAGTAATATTTATGCCCTCAACAATGGGGTTGGATGATATAACAAGAAAACTAATTAATGACATATCAAGAAAACTGAACCTTCATTTACCTATGGTTGCGGCAGTGGAGAGCGACGACGACGCAGCAGTGAGGACGGCGGACGGTGACGAGTAGGTGGTCCGGTAGCCTCAGGAGCTTCGGATGCTTAGGGATTTGGGGGAAAATTTAGGGATTAGGGGAAATGTAGTGAATTGGGGGAAATCTGTTAAAGGGTGGAAATTGTGGAAATGGCTAAGTGTCGGGTATGAGGGGAGAATAAAATGTTAGAAAATAAAACGACGCCGTTTCAGTGACAAAATTTTAAACGTTTGTGGCGCTTTGGAAAAGCGCCACTAAATCTCATCTATTGTAGCGTTTGTATGGTAGTGCCACTAATCCCCTTCCAGCTCCAATTAAAACGACAGCATTTTAGTTAAAAATAAATACTTTTTGTGGCATTTTTTCAAAAACGCCACTAACCTCCATTTTATATTCATTTTTTTGTAATTAATTTTATTTGTTATCAATGTTTTTTTAAATCTAATGTTTAAATATATAAAGTTTATCTATTATATCTTAAATAATTTAATCTAAAAATTTAATCTAAATAATTTCATTTTTTCAAAAACACCACTACTCTAATATTTTAAGATATTAAAATTAATATTATCTCTTTTACAATTATATAAAAATTATTTAATATATAAATTAAAAATACTAATTTATCTAAACCCTAATACTCTAATTCATAAACACTAAAATCCATAACCCTACACATAAACCTTAAACCCCTAACCCGTAACCCATAACCCGTAACTATTAACCCCTAAACCTTAAATCATAATTCATAAACCCTAAACCCTAAACCCCTAACCCTATACCATAAACCCTAAAACCATAAACCTTACACATAAACCCTAAACCCATAACCCGTAACCTTTAACCCTAAACCTTAAACCCCAACCCTTAAACCATAATTCTAAAACCCTTAAAGTAGTAACTCATAAGCCCTAAAACCCTTAACCATTTACCCTAATTTGTAAACCGTAAACCCTAAACTATAAAGATAATTAATTCAATATTTTAAAATTAACACTATCTCTTTTACAATTGTATAAGAAATTATTTAATATATAAATTAAAAAATATTAATTAATCTAAACCCTAAACCCATAATCCCTAATCTCTAATCCATAAACCCTGAATCATAAAACATAAACTCTAAACCCCTAACCCCTGACCCTTAAACCATAATCCTTAAACCCCATAATCCCTAAACCTTAAAATAATAACTCATAAACCTTAAACCCTTAACCATATACTCTAAACCGTAAAGTACCCTAAACTATAATGATAATTAATTCAATATTTTGAAATTAATACAATCTCTTTTACAATTATATAAGAAAATATTTAACATATAAATTAAAACAATCAGTCATATACCAAAATCTTTAAAATTATTTTAAATAATAGTATTTTATCATTTTAACAAATATTTTTCTATATTTTTACTTTCAAATTTTTCCTACGTGTCATTATTTTTTTCGAAGAATTTAAATATTCAATTAAAAATAAATTGTATTTTAATATAAATAAACCACTTAAAGTACAAAAAAAAAAGATGAAAAGATTTTTTTATAGATCAGAATTTACGGCGTTTTCTCTAAAAGCGCCACTAAAAGCTCTACATAAGACGACGTCGTTTCACAAAATTTTTGCGGCGTTTGTAAAAAAATGCCGCTAAATATCAGTATTAGCGGCGTTTTTCATAAAAGTGTCACTAAAAGCTCTACATAAAACAACGCGTTTCACTAAATTTTTTGCGGCATTTTTGAAATCGCCGCAATAGATTAGTATTAGCGGCGGTTTCTAAAAAGTGCCGCTAAAGGTGTGTATATAGCGGCGTTTCTTATAAAAGAGCCACTAAAAAGCTCAATATAAGACAATGGCGTTTTGCAAATTTTTTGCAAACGCCGCTATATGCACACCTTTAGCGGCGCTTTTTAGAAAACGCCACCAATACTGATCTATAACGGCGTTTTTGTACAAACGCCGCTAATGCCACTGAAGCTCAGCTAAAACGACGGCGTTTAGCGTAAATTTTGCGGCGTTTTTTCTTGAAGCGCTGCTAAAGGTGAACCTATAGCCGCTAAAAACCTATTTTGCTGTAGTGCTTCTAGTTTCTAAGCACAAATTCGACTCAGTTAATTCCCTGCATAGTTCAAGATAGGCTCGTGGCGGGCTTTACCAAAGATGACGTTGTGAAAATACGAGTCAAGGTGGAGATTTGTTAAATATGACTCCTATTTTCAGTCAAATTTGAGAAATAATCTTTCAGTCAAACTCTGTTTACTTGTTTCAATCAAACACTGATTAGTTTAGATTATTTTATTATTATTTGACCTATGAATTTAGCCTATAAATAGGCTCTTTTACAACCTTAGAAAAATACACCTATTAGAGATTAGAACTCATAACACGTTTAGAGAATTTTGTGTTTACGTTTTGTGGGTTCTTTATTTTCGGGTTTTCGGGGTTTAGTTTTTATCTCCATCTTTTGTACTCTTCGTTCTTTTGCCATTATAGTAAAATTATCTTTGCCCGTGGTTTTTTATCCTCTTTGGAGGGGTTTTTCCACGTTAAATTTGTGTGTTCAATTTCTTAATTTATTCCGCTATTTTCTTGTTCATTGCTTAATCGGGTTGAAATCCTAACATCTTCTCTGTGGTAGTGTTGCACTTGGACTTGCCATGGCTTTTGAAGGAAATGTTTTATTTGCTGAAAACTCCTAAGGGATGATTTCCATCTTCATAGCCTTTAATCACCCTAAAAATAGCTAGGTTATCCAATTCTAAGATCACCTTCGTTGCGCCAAGGGACCAAGCATGGTGGAGGCCATCCAGGGCTCCCCGGAGTTCCGCATCAAACACCAAGCATTGCCTATCTTACGACCATAGCACCTTATCCATTCGTCAATAGCAATTCTTGTATCAATCTCTCTAGCACCACCCAAGTTAACCTTAAGCCACTCTTTCGACGGACGCTTCTAGCATATATCTCGATTTATCCGACTCACTGTATCAACACCAATTGCATTATCTTACAAGAGAGCTGTGCAAATCTCTTGGCACATCCTCTTGCTTGCCTCCAAAATAGTTTCAGATTCAATGTGTCATTAAAAATCTAGTTTTTTTTTTTTGCTGGAATCCCATAAGTTCTAGCACAAAATTCCAAAGAGAATATCCCAATGTTCATCCTGTTTTGCAAAATAACTAGGCTTGGAGAGGTTCGTAACAACCCATTCCATGATATTCATTGACATGAACTCCTCTACTTTTTAGGCTTTAACCAGATTGACCCAAATAGATATGGCAAGGAGACACCACCTCATTACATGCCTAACATCTTCTTCTTGATTGGTACTCTATGGGCAATGTGGACCATTGTCAAGCTCTTCTTCATCTATTCCTTGTTAGTTATTAATTTATTGTTGCAAATCATCCATAAAAAAGTTTTTACTTGTTGAGCACCTTATGTTCCCATATCCATCTCCATCTTTTGTCCATTGCTAATTAACGATTCCTTGTAAGCATTGCATAGGCCGACTTCGTAGAAAAGTTGAACTTTCTATCTTCTCTTCATCTAAGCTTGTCATAGATATCGAAATTTAGAGGAGGCCTGATTGCATTAATCTTCATAACAACATGATCTGGCAACAATTAAGCAATCCTCCTCATATCCCATTCGCCTTCATCTTTGACCTGGTATTAATCGGGGTAAAACCATTGGGGATATTGTCCAAAGATAAGCAAACATCCTTTAGAAGTTTAAACTCAGGCACCTAAGCATCTTTCTAGAAGTCAATTGAAGACCCTTTACCAATCTACCAGATTACGTGTAGCTTCACATCTTCCCGAACATTACCAATTCCTTTCCAATGCCTTGAAACATTCTTGTCTTTCAGCTTGTTGGGCACTAGTCCATCCATTTTATACTTGGATCGAAGAATTTGTACCCACAGATGATCCATTTTGGTGATCAGTGCAAAGGCAAATTTCATTAAAAGCGCATCATTCTGCGAATCAATATGCTTAAAACCGAGACCTCCATTATCTAATGGTAAACAAAAAGTTTCCCAATTAATAAGATTAATACCTTTGTTATCATTGGTTCAGCCCCAAGCAAAATTTCGTATGATACGCTCCATTTCAGGACAAACACCCTTAAGAATAAAAGAGCATTGCATGGGATAAATCGGAATGGCCGCCAAGGTAGCTTTGGCAAGTGTTACCCCAACCCTCTACTAATTACATCTTTCTCCTCATCTACTACATTCTTGGAGAAGTAGATTTGGGTCTTAGTATCCTTGATTTGATACCCTGAATGCTCATAAAACTACCGAAGAACTTCATAAATAACATTCATTTGATCTATAGAAGCTTTCACATAGGTCATTTGTAAAAAATAAAGGAGAGATGCAAAGATCATTTCTTGCAAGCTTGAATGGCTTCCACGTACCTTGCAACACTTTACTAGAAATGGACCGACCTAAAAGTTCCATATATAACACAAAGAGATAAGGCCGAGAGATCTCATTGTCGAATCCCGCGTGTTGGTTTAAAATCTTCAGAAAACCCACAATTTCAAATGATCTGCATAGAACAATACGTAACACAATGCATGATTACATCCAGCAGGTTACTAAGAATCCCAACATCCATCAATGTATCTCTGATAAAATCTCAATCTAGCATATCAGAGGTTTTTTCAAGGTCTATCTTGAGCTCCATGTCTGACCTTCGTCCTCATCAAATGGATGATTTCTTGTGTTATTATTATATTGTCGTGGATATTCCTCTCAGGAACAAAACTAGTTTGATTTGGCAATACCATTCCAGTAAGAAAGGATTTAGATGATTAATAATCACCTTAGCAACAATTTTATACAATACCATGCAGAGGCTGATTGGTCGAAATTGTTGGACTGTCTCATGCCTGTCGACTTTTGGTATCAACACCAAGAGAGCCGATTAACCAACCAGCCAGTTAGCCACCTGCCATAATCTTTTTAACGAAATCACAAACACTAGACCCAATTGTATCCCATTTTTTTTTGGAAAAGGATGCATTGAGTCCATCAATCCCTGGGGCTTTTGAAGGTTGCATTTCAAATATCACTTCTCTGATCTCCTCATCCAACACTGTTTCTCGTAAACACTCGAGTTCGACCTCAGAGAGTTCATGAAAGGATCCTCTTAGGCTGTAATCATGCCGTAGGTTGTCATCTTTAGTAAAGAGTTTTCCAGAGAAATTAACGGCATGTTACTTTAATTCATCCTAATCCTCACTCCAGACTCAATCAGAAATTTTAAGAGCCCTTATTGTATCCCATCGCCTCCTATTGATGGTGCTCACATGAAAAAATTTAGTATTTCTGTCTCCCTCAGCTAGCCACTGCAACTGTGATTTTTGTCTCCATAAGCTTTCCCCTTTTGGAAGAACCTCATCAAATTCTTTCTTTAAAATAACCTCTAAGTCAGCTAGGAAGCAAGAATACTATTTTTCTTGGGCTTTGTCAATGCCCGCTAATCTTTTCAGAAGAAACTGCTTTCTAGGATCAATACACCCGAAAACCTCCTTGTACAACCATGAACTTTAGCGCAGAACTCATCCACATTCCTTACCACATCCCTAGCCGTATGCCATACTGATGTAAGGAACTCCTTAAAACCTTCACAATATCTTACCGTATGCCAGTCAAAAGAAGATTTCAAGAAGTCCCATGGGTTGTCTCGGGCAATATCTAACCGTGGTACCATGGACACCAAACTTCACAAGCACGTAGCCGTTCCCGATGAAAGTGGTAACCTGGATTAGGTTATATGGGCTTTTGGCAACGATGTATAAGACAAGCTCATTAAAAGGGATTGGTGAGATGATTGGCTCGACGATGATGATTGATTATAAAACTGATAACAGTGGAAGGGGGAGATTTGCAAAGATGACAATTAACATAGATCTAAGTAAACCTCTAATCTTGAAAGCCATTAATAAAGGTAAAGTTTAGATAGTTGAATACGAAGTGTTGCCAAAGGTATGCTTTCAATGTTGGAGTTCTGGTCAGGATAGGTTGGAAAATATGAAACCCACAATTTGGTGTTGGAGGAAGTGCCTGCTCCTCCACCCACCAAATTTGTTGAGAGATAATTTTCATATTTAAGGTTTTTACAATTTATTATTTAGGCTATACTGTGGACAATATCTAGCACATTATAAAAGATTATATTACTTGAAGAATTATGTACGGGTGATTGGATTGACTTAGTTGACAAGAATATTTTTTAATATTCTTTTTTATCTTGTTTACTATTATAGTGGTTGTTTTATATGGATTGTAATAGATTTTTTTATACAAGTTTCTATAAACACTATATAATTAGATACTTGTAAAGATTTATGTAAAACCTTATTGATAGTAAAATTTTTGTACTGTAGTTTTACTTGCTGAATTTGCAATGAGTGAATTTAGTGATAAAAATATCGAGTCTTCAAAGTATGAGGGTGAAGGAATTTATCATGAGTGTGATTGAATAGGTTAATTTTGTGTTTAAGTGTTGAAAGGAGTGAATATTTTTCATTGAGTTAGACTTTGCAGACATAGAGAAACCGAATTGCATAAACAATCTTCTTGTATTCTATTTGTTTACTATTTGACGTTTGGTGCTTGGAGGAGTGCCCATTACCTTATGTACCAATTTAATTGTGCAGCTTTTGTTATTAGCAATGACTGAATCGTTGATAAGATAATTTCTCTTTAGTTCAAAAAACAGAAAGGAAGAAATTGTAATACCAGGATCCACCATGACTATAGTGAAAAAAAATAAGTCTGGAAAAGATCAATTTGGACTTTGGATGCTGGTTGATAGGCTAAGAAAACATAATGGAAGAAAAGGAAAGGAATTGTGAGACTCATCATTAAACTTAATCTCGTGAAACATTATTAGTCTCTTTTTGTTCACTAAAAGGAATTCAAATTAAGTCATTGATCGCACAAAAAATAAAAGGAAAGGAGAAGAACAAGAAATAAAAGAGAAGAAAAGAAAAAGTATAAAGACTAATCATGTAATTTTACTTAAAATTTTCATTATTGTGATATGAGTTTATTATTACAAATTATTCAGTAATTAAAATATTACAAATAAATAACATTAGCGACCATTTCATAACAAATTATATATTTATCTATAATTTACTTGAAAAAATATTCCTAAAAGTTCAAGGCCTTGAACTGAAACATCGCAAAGCCCATAAAAATGGTCAAAGAAACCCACAACTACGAGGGCCTGCTTAAGGAACTTCCACCATTTACCATATTTAAAGATAATTTATACCATTTTCTTTTAGTTTTTATTTATTTTCTATAAACCCTCTCCTCGTCTCTCCCGCCTACCATCCCTTATCCTTTCAATTTCATCTTCTTCTTAAACCCTCTCCTTCAGTTTCCTCCAGCTTCCCTTTCTTCAATCAATGAAAATGTCTTCTATAACCAAATCCATATCCATGGCGGACTCATGTTGCCTCGTTTGTATCCCTTCAGTCTTCACCACTTGTTCCAAATCCCCATCCCTCCTCTCCTTTCCCCCAAAACCAATCAATCTTTTCCTCTCATCATCCCATTCTTCAACCTCTTTGACCCTCAAAACCAGAACCCATTTCTCTTCTCTAGTTTCCTTTGTTGCCCAAACATCAGATTGGGCTCAACAAGGGGAAGAAAATGACACCACCATCACCATCGATGAGGATGAAAGTGAAACTGAAGAAGGGGAATCGAAATGGGAAAACGATGAAAGTGATGGAGCTGAAGCAATTTGGGGAACTGAAGGTGAGGATGCTGGCTTTGAAGAACAAAGTGGTGATTCAGAAGAAGAGGGTTCTGAACCTTCTGAGGAAGCTAAATTGTTTGTTGGGAATTTGCCTTTCGATGTTGATAGTCAAAGTCTAGCTATGCTTTTTGAGAAAGCAGGAACTGTGGAAATTGCTGAGGTTTAAGAGAAAATCTTTTTTTTTCTGCTTTTAAAATGTTTCAAATTCTTCTGTTTTTGGGTTTTTAGGTCATGAAAATGTTGAAAATGTTTTGTTTAATTCTGATTGCAGGTTATTTACAATAGAGACACTGAGCAAAGTCGTGGCTTTGGGTTCGTAACAATGAGTTCAATTGAGGAAGCTGAGAAGGCTGTTGAACAATTTAATCGTTATGTAAGTTCTTTTGTTTTACTTTTTTTTTTTTGGCTTAGATTTTCATATTTCTGGAATAATATCTATGATATTAAATATAAGGAAATAGGTTATTATATAGATATGTGTGTCATGGATGGTTAAAGCTCCAGTCGACATGGGATCTCCCTTAATATCCTATACCATATCGGGATATGCGACCAACATGAGTGTTGGACACATATTTAAAAGAAAATTGAAAATAGGAGCAACATAGCTTGGATACTTGTATGTTTATGACTAAAGTTTATTGGATTTTTTATTAAGTTTTTATAATGTATATGAAGTGTATCCCATAGTGTTTTAACATGAGCGTTGGACATGAACTCTAGCTTCGGGCCGATTGGCCAAGGGTGTTCACCTTGTACCTACAACACCGTAGGATCAAATAGTAGGAATAGCATGTTAGTAGTGTAGAGGGGGCATCGCAGGAATTGCCTGTTAGTAGTGTAGAGGGGGCTTTGATTTGCTTCTGCCTGTGGTGTTCGAGTTATATACCAAAAGAATAGAAGTGTTGGACTTTTAATTTTTTTTTTAAAACCGATTGCCGCATTTACATCTTTCTTTTGACTCGTATTAACTTTTATGGCCAAAATATGCCGCTTGTTCCTATGCTTTTGTAAACTTTAAGATCTAGTCCTTGTACTTAAAAAAGGTTAAAAATTAAACCCTTTTACTATTTCAATTTAAAAATCCTAATCTGACCATTAATATTGGGGCATTTTAGTTTCTGTCAATCGTATGCCACATGATATGAGGGCAGCCTAATCAATATCCCACATTGGCAAATTTTGTTAGAAAATGAAAATGATGTTAATAATTGGATTAGAATTTTTAGATCGGGAAAGTAAGATGATTTTATTTTCAAGTAAAGGACTAAATCTCAAACTTCATTGAAGTACAGAGATTGAGGGTGTATTTTAATCAACTTTTACTTTGATTTGTTGATTGATGTTAAACTCTAAAGTGGAATTTGGTGCTTGTGCTTAAATCATTGTTGCTTTCTTGTTTTTAAACAGGACCTTAATGGAAGGCTCTTGACTGTTAATAAGGCTGCTCCTAGAGGAACGCGTGTCGACCAACCTCCTCGTGTTTTTGAACGTGCTTTTAGAGTCTATGTAGGTAATCTTCCATGGGATGTTGACAATGCTCGACTGGAGCAAGTGTTCAGTGAACATGGTAAGGTAGTCGAGGCTCGTGTAGTCTATGATAGGGAGACAGGCCGATCCCGTGGTTTCGGTTTCGTGACTATGTCTTCGGAAACTGAATTGAATGATGCCATTGCTGCTCTTGACGGACAGGTATTATTAGTGTTCCCTCTAAAATTTTTGCTATATTGTTGGTCATAGTTTTCCATAAATCCCGAAGCAACACCATATCATATTCATAGAAGTAATTGCTTCGAGTCTTCATTTTTTAACATTCGTATCGAACCCATATTAAGATATCATCTTCTAAATACATAACTGTATTCAATACTTCAACCCAAGTTCGAGTAACATAGCTTAAACACGTTTTGAATTGTTGCAGAGTTTGGATGGAAGAGCAATAAGAGTAAATGTTGCAGAGGAAAGACCAAGGCGAGGCTTCTTTTGATGTTGAAAGGATTTAGATACATGATCTACTGCTGTTTGCTTTTTCCTTTTCATTTTTCCCAAATAACTTGTCCTATTTTTCCCCTTTTTTTAAGGTTAAATTTACAGTTTTTAGTATATTTGTAAGGAATATATATTTATCCATTGCTATGAAACCATCATTTAGAAAAGTTCTACTTTTGCTTGTTTTATCTGAATCAATACTAGAATAACACTTTGCCTTTTTTCCTTAGATATGGATTGTCTTGCAAATTACTATGTAGATACCTTTAAAATTTTTCTATATGAGAAAGTAGATGTTAAATGCAAATTGATATCTTTTTTTTTTCTAATACAGTGCTTTGAACTATTCATTATTTTACCTCAACTTTTAAATGAAAGGATAAATGTATTTGAGTGTACTTAAATTTATGTTTTTTTACATTGACAACAATATCGATGCCAACTGAGTTAAAATTCAAATAACAAATTTATTAATACAAAGTAAGGAATTACACAACCCTAATAGGTACCAAACAAAGAGGAATTTAAGTCTTTTTACATTGACAACAATATCGATGCTAACTGAGTTAAAACTCAAATGACAAATTTATTAATGCAAAGTAAGGAATTACACAACCCTAATAGGTACCAAACAAAGAGGAGTTTTCTTGAATACTGTGATCCCTAATTCTTCTTCCATATCCACGTCCTCAACACTCATTCCCTCAGACAATTTCCAATCAAACCGATATAAGCAATTTGCCACCACGAGCTGAAGAAGCATAATTGCGAAACTTGTCCCTGGACAACCTCTTCGTCCTACTCCAAAAGGAAAAAACTCCAAATGTTGCCCCTTGAAATCAACTGAACTTTTAATGAATCTATCAGGTCGAAAGTCATGAGGGTTTTCCCAATATTTCGGATCAGTTCCAATTGATTTCGCATTGATGATAACCCTTGTTTTGGCCGGGATCTCGTAATCTCCAACAACACAGTCCTTAATTGTTTCTCGGGGGACCAATAGAGGAGCTGGTGGGTGGAGCCTAAGTGTCTCTTTTATGACTGAGTGTAAGTAATTTAGTTTGGGAATGTCACTTTCTTCAATTTTGTCTCTTCCATTGCCAACTTTTCGTACCTCATATTTCACCTTCTCCATTGATGGTGGATTTCTTATCAGTTCAGTGAAGGTCCAAACCAGAGCTGAAGCTGTCGTATCAGTCCCCGCTATGAACATGTCCTGAAATCATTTCAACTCAATGATAAACATATACTATTGCCAAAGTTCTTCACAAGTATAATACCTATATTACGACACATATACGATTTGGGTGAAAAATAAAATTATATAACAAATATATATATGGAAAAAACTAACATAAATAACAAATGTGGCTTTGGAATTTTGGTTGAATCATAAAGTACAAATATTAAATTCAACATAGAGGCTTGAGCTCAAATCCTATTATGTATATATTTATTCTATATAAAAGATATGAAATGATAAAAACATAATCAAAATAATATTATTTTATTTTTAAAATAAAATATTTTATTATTACCTAACTAAATTGACATTAAATTAACTTATGATACTAAGCTTAATATATAATATGGATATAAAATATATCTTAAAATTCCAATAATATATATCTATATATAACATTGTCATATATTTCAGACCTCTTTGTAAGTATACATTTTAGATACATGCATGAAACCACGATAGGGTCTTTGAAATATATGAAAATGATGTTAATATTATATATCTAATCTCAGCTTCAAAAATATTGAGTTTAAATTTTATTTATATTTATAGATGATTAGCTCATGTCTACTTTTTCAAAACACATGTGATTTTAATAAAATATATTAAATATATATAAGTTATTTTACTTTCTAATATACAATTATATTATATATTTAGTATTTGTTACTTTGTATATAAAAGGTGGTAGTCAAATAAATCATTAAAAATTCATAAAAAAGTTAAAAGTTAGAAAAAATGTTTTAACCAGTTTGCGGGTCAATCGATCTAATCTTTAATCAAGCGCCTGGTACTCAATTAACTTTCGATCCAACCGCACAATCTAATATTGTTTAAACAAAATTAAAAAAAGAATAATTTAATAATATAGTTGGTGCCCCGATAAAAACTCTCTCGTATTAATATTACTACTTTCCATATTAGAGAATATTTTAATAATATCCCAACCAATTTGGTGTCTTAGTTAGGAGAAGGGATTGTATGAAACTGTGATTTCACGTCATTCTTATCCTTTTCCAATAGGAAAATGACAAATCATATTTTTTTTCTTTATTTTTAGTTTTTTTTTCTTTTGACAAAATTCAAATTCAACTAAAAATGCTTATATAACCCTTTTAAAATTTTAAACATCACAAGTTAATATAATAGTAAAATCACATTTTGGTGTCTTAATTTTTTTTGTGAGCCCTGAAACAATTTCTTGACTTTGCCTTTCGATACTATAGATCATATGTATATTTGTGTGAATCCTAAGTTATGATTTATTAACCAGGTATTTATCTACTCTAAAATTAACTTGAGTTTAAATCATCTTTGTGTATATAAATAAATAAATGCCATATATAATGATTTTGGCAACAAGCATGTTATATAGCATACCGAGAGGACACCCTTGATTTGCTGATTGTTAAGAGTGATAAGTTGACGTGCATCCTTTTGCAACCGAAGAAGAACATCAACAATGTCTTCATGGTTAGCTTTAGTTCTTGTCGGAGCAACATGGTCGGCAATTACTTCATCGTACAACTTGTCAAGTTCTTTGAAGTTCTTTTCAACTCTTGTTTCCATACCATTCAACTTATTCACCCACCACATCCATGGAAAGTAATCTGACACAACAAATTCTCCCACCAGATGCTGAATATCATGCAACACCCTATCGAATCTGTTCGTACCATCGTCACCTCCGCCGCCGTATTTTTTACCAAATGTAACGCGACATACAACGTCGTTCGACAACAAAAGTGAGAGTTTTTTAAGATTTACTGGGGCTGATGACGAGGAAGCTATATCAATATGATTCACCATTGCTGCAACTTCTTCTTCTCTTATAGTTCGAAACGATTGGACCCTCTTTGAACTAAGAAGTTCCGTTATTGCTATCTTCCTCATTTCCCTCCATAATTCACCATAAGGAGCGAAAGTTATACTGTTATATTCATAACTTAGCTTCTTCGCAACGTATAAATTAGTAGGTCTACCAGAGAAGGCGAGATCATGGCCGCCGCCGGGGCCTTTGAAGATCGCCATTGCCGCATCTGCGGAAGAGATAACCAGTGTTGGAATGGCACCGAGTTGCAGAAACATCATCGGCCCATATTGTTGGGAGAGTCTTTGAATGGATTTATGGGATGAGTCACCGAGTTGGTGTAGGTTGCCTATAATAGGGAGCTTCCATGGACCAGGAGGAAGCCTTCTTGTTCGAGCTTTGTACTTAAACACCAATATTAGTGTGAAAGCAATGAATGAAAGCGTTTGGATAAACTGAAAATCCATGGAGTAAGATTTCTTAACAATGGGTTTTGGAGTTTGGCACGAAAAGGAATGGAATTTAAAGGATGGATATGATATTGACATTGGTTTGGAGTAGAACATGTATTTAAAATGTTAGAAAATTGGCACTATGTTCGTGACCGTCGAATAATCAGCGGTGGTAAATAGCAAATTGGAAATGTAGAACCAATCAATTTGTGCAGTTCATAAACTAGTGGGCACAAACCAATACCGATATGATGGAAATTGAGATATTTTTAAACCGGTGTCAATATCATGAAAATTGAGATAATAAAACAGAAAATTTCATATCAAGTTGGGAGTTTTTGATTCAAAGACTCTCCGGATAACTTAAAACAAATGAGATGATGTGATGTTTTGGAAAGCATGAAGATATTTTTACAATGTAGGGTAGAGATCCTTCCATCTTTGGATCATAATGTCTATTGACTTTTTTTTTTGGTCGGAGGGGGGTAAAATTTTTTTTTTTTTTAAATCAGATAGTAATGTTGATAAAATCTATTACAACTCAATTGAAGACCCAAACTACTCTCATCCTGTGGAGACTCTTTATATCTCATTAGATGCTCACGAATATGGATATGGATACGGAGACTAGTAGTTCTCCTTGCATGAAAGAGCCAACGATGGGGAATTCATTTGAACATTCCAATGATCCCCGATTGATACATGGAGGAAAGAAACGATGGTGTTTGAACAAAACCTTGGAATGGGATTCCGCATTCAGATGAGCCTGTTGGACAGGCAACTCAAGTTAATGATCTTATTTATCAACCAAAGCCATTCTTGGATTTATAGAGGAGTGGGAAATAATAAATTCCTTCAAGTCTATAAGGAAATGTTGCCAATATTAACCCAAATATGCTTTGTTTGCTGGAAAAGAAAGCTGCATTGGGCACTTGTAGAAACTTGGACAGAAAAAATGTGTGTAGATAGAAGTTTTGGGGTACCTACACAACGGTTTAGAGGTGGGTTAGTTCTTCTTCGAAAAAAAAAGTTTGATTGATATTGTTATCAATAAATTGACTAATCAAGTAATACCTATTATTCGGTCCGATATTGCATGTCGAAAAGAGATGTCACAAAGACACTTTTTCACTATTACAAAATTTCTTTTTAGCAAGCTATTATTTCAATACTAGTTATAATTAGGTAAATCAATTTTCAACAATTAGAAAACATGAGATACATTTTAAAATTAATTTGAATAATTTTTGAGGTGTTTGGACAAGCTCAAAACATAAAATGGCTCTAAAAGTTTAAAACAATCGAAAATACAAGTTATACATGTGCAATAAAGTCAGTTTTGAGACTTGAACAGAAAATCTCATGACTTGGAGGGAAAGCCTCAATACTTAGCTCCTAAGTCTCGAGACTTGATGCAAAGGACCTAAAAATTAGTTCAAAAACACTTCAAATTATCTTCAAACAACATCAAAACATGCTACCAAGTTCCAAATCACTTAAAAACTTTATCGAAGTACATTTAAACTCACATTCATCTCATAAATATGTTTAAACCATATAAAAGGCCAAAACTTAAATTGGAATCAATGTAAAGTTTCATAAACATTACAAAACAATATTAAGCTTGCAATTTTAAGATTGGACGCACTTAACCAATATATAGGCTGTTACAAATTGTTGAGTCCAAATTGATATTTGAAGGCAAAATCAAGTAGTCCCAAAAGTAGTATTTAGAGCAGTTCCAATTGCTTCAAGCACTAGTAAATAGTTATAGTTACTGATGTAGTGCTTGACAACCAATCTGTCCTTACATTAACTTTATGTTACTGATAACATTACAATTGAGAGAGACCGAATTCTAACCAACAAACACATGCAAGGGAGGTTTATTTAAGTTAGATCACATGCTCACACAACATAGAATGCATATCTGCATTATTTAACTATGTTGTTCGTTACAATTATTGGAATAAATTAAAATATTACAGATTTAACAATTCCAATTGACAAGAAAAATATTCTAAGCAATTGAACATGAATCTAATATTCAACAAACCTAAATATTTGTAATTAAATCATAAGATATGTAAGGACTAAAGAAGGGTGAAAAGATGAAAGGTAATTAGATCTCACAAATTATCTAAATCAAATTTCAAAGTTAAAATAAAGAAAACACACAAAAGAAACAAAATAATAGCTATATGGTGGCTATATCTCTAATCTCTAGCTATTAACTTAATATGTTTATTTATAGAGCAAAAATAACATAATGGAGAAAATACAAAAGTACACTTAATTAAACAAAGTAGAATTTTGGCGTATTTTCACGTCAAACTTCTAAGCCATTTTTGAACACCCGGGCTTGAGTCATAAAATAAATTTAGTTAGATCTTTCAATTCCCTTTTAATTGATATATTATAGGCCACAAACAGAGTTCTATACCTCAAGTTATGACCAAAATATTAAAGCAATATTGTGTTCAAAGATTAATCTACAAAAACTTGCCAAAAGTAATCTTTAAGCTCATTTTTACGTAAATATTCAACTAAATCAATAATAAATAAAATATAATTATAAATAATATAATTAAAACTTAAGTAACTTTTTTCAATTATTCACCTAAATGAATGATAAATAAAATATAATTATAAATATATAATTAAAAACTTAAATAACATTTTTTTAATTATTTACCTAAATGAATGGTAAATAAAATATAATTATAAATAATATAACTAAAAACTTAAATAGCATATTGAAAAATAAAGAATAAAAAACTAAAAAAAAATTCTAAAGGTCTGCTACCCTAGTATGATATTGTTTGCCGCCTCTGGCATGAGTTATTAGGTCTTCTTGTTTTTGTCTAGTTTTTGTTCCTTTTTGTTTATCAGTTTGCATTCGGCTCTTTTACTCCTACGATTTGGAGAAAATTGGTATCGTTTTCTGGCCATCAAACCTGCAATCATGGAAGCCGAATTAGCCCATTGACACATAATGAAGAAGAAGAAGAAATTTTGTAGATCTAGGTAGATCCGTGCACGGAAGGAGAATTAGGGGAGTTTCAACTAGTAGGTTGCTTCCTAACAGCCAGTATAATCCACTTTCCATCCATGAAAAGTACTATGACAAACCTGTGGCATCCTGTTCGTGGGGTTCAAATTCGAGATCTGGGAGAAAAAAGGTATCTTTTTCAGTTCTTTCATAATATGGACATGGAAAGGGTTTTGAAAGGTTCACCATGGACTTTTAATTATCATTTATTGGTGCTTTACAAATTAAAAAGGGGGGATGATCTATTAAGAGTACCATTAATTCTTACTCCTTTCTAGGTACAAATTCACGATGTCCCAAATTGGGTTGTTTTTTGAAAATTTAGCAACACAACTGGTAAATTTTATAGGGTTTTTTTAGAATATGATGGATCAAATTTGGGGAATTAAAATCGCAATTACATGAGAATAAGAGTACAGATTGATATTCGGTGCCCTTTGAAAAGAAAGAAACAGGTTATGTATTGTGGGAGATGTTCGTATGTTAAATTTAAGTATGAACGTTTATCACTTTTCTATTTCAATTGTGGACGTTTGAGGCATAGCGACTCTTTTTGTGAGGCAAAAATGTTGCTAGGGGTGGAAATTGCTAAAATGGGGTGGGATTTATCATTGAGAGCACAATCTCGAAGAGCTGCATCAATGAATAGCATATGGCCATGAGAAGAAGGTGCAGGAAAAAGGGAAGGTAGCTGGCAGGATAATAGGATTTTGGAATGTAGATCATGGGAGGGGACAAATAAAGAAAGAAGCGGGCAATTTATTGATCCACATTTGGGATTTAACATAGAAGAGGGAACGTCATCTATTGATGAAAGGAAGGAAAAAATTGGCTGGATCAGATGCAAACTGCCATAGAACATGATTTAGAAGATAGTATTTTAATAGGGGTGGAGGGGAAAAAGTGTAATCGGGGGGAGATGGAAGATTCGACAGGAAAGGAAGAAAGTGATAATGCAATGGCAAGGTGTAGAAGAACGGTTAATTTTAATCTTGTATAATCAGCGGCTGCCACAAGGCAAGCCGATCAGGCGCAATGAAAATCATAAGTTGGAATGTTCGTGGTTTGGGGAGTCCACGAACGATTCTTAGACTTCGAAATTTTTTGAAGTCACATCATCCCCAAATTGTCTTCTTTATGGAGACAAAGCTTTGTAAAAGACAGATGGAACGAGTACGTAGAAGTTTTGGTTTTGTGAATGGTATTGAAGTTGATTTAGATGGTACGAGAGGCGGGTTGTGTTTAGCTTGGAGGAATGATGTTAATATTACACTCTATAATTTTTCTAAAAGAAATATTGATGTGGTGATTGAAGACAAAGAATCAGGAACCGATTGGAGATTTACAGGATTTTCTGGATCCCCATATGCACAAGATAGGATCGATTCATGGGCTGTTTTGAAAAGTTTGATTTCTGACGTGGATATCCCTTGGTTGGTTTGCGGAGACTTTAATGAAATTATGTATGGATTTGGGAAAAAAATGAGGGCTGCCTAGAGATGAAAGAATGATGGAATTTTTTCGAAAAACTTTGAAGGAATGTTAACTGAATGACGTGGGTTTTTCTGGAAATTGGTTCACTTGGGAAAGAGGCAATCTATCAGAGACAAATATACAAGAATGATTTGATAGAGGTACTGCTAATGTAGCATGGATTACTTTGTTCTCGGACCACTGGCCTCTCTTAATTAATACAAGAATGAACGAAGAACGGTTGAGGAATTGTACTTTTAAATTCGAAGCTTGGTAGGCTTTGGAGGATGCTTTCCTTACTGAAGTTAAGGTTCTATAGGAGAAGTCTTCAGGGGATCTATTACAGAAGCTAGAGAATTTTAAAAAAAAGGGCTGAAATAGTGGGCTGGGCAAATTCAAGCAAATAGGAAAAAGAAAAAATAGGTACTACTGGAAAAATTAGCTGAGCTGGCTGAAGCTGATAGAGATGACAAAAATTTAGCTGAATTGATTGACACGAAAATTTATTTAAATTTTGACATTGAGAAAGATGAACATTATTGGAAGTAGAGGGCCAGACTAAATTGGTTGAAATTTGAGAATAAAAATATAGTATTTTTTCAAAGTCAAGCGTCACAGCTCCGAAGGACAAATTTTATTCATAGGTTGCAAAATGAAGCTGGGAGAGAAATGGAGGCCTTACAGGGAATCGAGGAGGCTGCATGATATTATTTTCTAAATTTGTTTTCTGTAGTGGAGAGAGAAAACTATGACCATTTGATGACAGGAATTGATCGGTGTGTGCATGAGGAAGACAATCGATAGCTTACAGCACTATACACAAAAGAGGAGATTCAAGAAGCAGTGTTTACCATGGGACCCACAAAGGCTCCAGGGGAAGATGGATTACCAGACCTTTTTTATCAAAAATACTGGCACATTATTGGAGAGGAAGTCACCTCTTTTTGTTTACAACTTTTAAATGGGGACATAGAGGTGAGTTTAATTAATTCTACTAATATAGTGCTTATTCTGAAAGTTTCCAATCCTTCTAATATGACGTAGTTTAGGCCAATTAGTTTATACAATGTACTTTACAAAAGCTTGGCTAAGGTAATTGCAAATCGGTTTAGAGGAGTTATTGAGAAATGTATTGATGGCACGCAGAGTGCCTTTGTGCCAGGACGATTAATATCAAACAATGTCTTATTAGCCTATGAAACATTGCATATGCTAAAACATAAGAGATTGGGGAAGAAAAGATATATGGCATTTAAACTCGACATGAGTAAAGTATATGATAGGGTCGAATAGAATTTCATAAGGGAGATAATGGTACGAATGAGATTTGATCAAAAATGGGTTGATGCTCTTATGAAATGTGTAACTATTATTTCTTATTCAGTGGTCATAATGGGCATATTGGGTAAAAGTTTCTACCCACAAGAGGTCTCAAACAGGGCGATCCTCTAAGCCCATTCCTATTTCTTTTATGTGGAGAGGGTTTTTTGAGCTTATTAAGACTTGTAACAAATGAGTGGTTTTTTAAAGGTGTTAAGATTAGTAGAAGTGTTCCACAAATTTCCCACCTTCTATTTGCCGATGATTGTATTTTATTTGGGGAGGCTACAACCGAGGGAGCAAACTTATTCAATGACATCTTACGTGAATATAAATCGTGTTCGGGTCAATACATGAACTTCGACAAATCAACAGTATTTTTTCATAGGAATTCTACGGAAGAAGATAGAAGATTAGTTGTCAACTTACTGGGGGTTCGCAGCTCGAATGAACCAGAACGATACCTAGGGTTGCCGAGTATGGTGGGTCGGAGGAAAAAAGAATCTTTTCAAAATATGAAGGATCGACTCCAAAAGTGGATTGATAATTGGAGTAATAAGCTCTTATCTCAGGGTGGAAAAGAAATTTTTATAAAGGCCATTTTTCAGGCTATACCTACTTATAAGATGACTTGTTTTTTTATTACATAAAGCTCTATGTGATGAACTTGAAAGTATCGTTGCAAGGTTCTGGTGGCAGAAGGGACATGGAAAAAAAGGTATCCATTGGTGTGTTTGGAAAAACCTTTGTTTTTTGAAAAAAAATGGTAGATTAGGTTTTCAAAATTATGATCAATTCAATATTGCGTTATTAGCCAAAAAAGGCTGGCGTCTTATTAATTATCCAAATTCATTATTGGATAGATTTTTAAAAGCAAAGGAATTTACCTTCACTTACTTGGAAGAGTATTTGGGCTGGAAAGGGACTTCTTCAAAGATGGTTGTGCTGGAGAGTGGGTAGAGGGGATAACATTTCAATTTGGGATAATAGTTGGGTTTAGGGGATTGACAAAGTTGAAGGAAACAACAGACCAGAAAATGAGGAGTTACAGTCAGTTTCGAATCTCATTAACATTCCAAACAAAAAGTGGAAGACGGATTTGATTTAAAATACCTTTTCAGGAGAAATTGCGAAGAAAATTTTATAGATCCCACTTGCAGAGACGGACCGTGAAGATATTCAAGTCTAGAAAGGAGAACCATCCGAGGAATTTTCAGTTTGCAGCGCCTATAAACTATTACAAGGGGCTAATCCGGATCCTAGTAATTTCTTAATACAAACCGAAACTACAGATTTCTACAAAAAATTATGGGGTTTATAGCTTCCTTCAAAAATCACTATAATTATTTGGCGAATCTCTTGGGATTTCATCCTTCATCTAGCTAATCTCAGATACAGAAGAGTTTCTGCAAGTGACAGATGTCCCTGTTACCGTTCTTAGGTTGAAGACAGTCCTTATTTTTTTCGTCAATGCCCTGTAACAACAGAAGTGTGGCATTTTTTACATCTATCTTGGGTGATGAACAATATGAATTAAACTATATGGGAGTGGATTACCTGGGTTTTCAAGAGAGGAACTGGGGAACAATGTTGCCTTTTTTGTATTGCTTTATGGCTAATCTGGTTTTCTAGAAATCAACTCATTCACGAGAGGAAGGAAAAGACAGGTAGAGAACTTGCTCATCGAATACAGGGGTATATGGCAGAAAATGAAGGGGTGAGAGAAACTCCGAATCCTTTCAACACAAACAAGAATCACAGAGGTCAGAAGGACATATCGAGAATAACGATCCAGTTCAATGTGGCGTTCGACATTCGAAACTTCAAATCAGCAACAAGCCTGGTGGTTTGGGGCTTGACGGACGAGCTCCTGGTCTTAAAGTCGACCTTTCACAACAATGTTTCTTCCCCGTTCGTAGCAGAAGCATTTGCATGTTTGGAAGGCAAAAAGTTAGGGATATCAATGGGTATCCAATCGATTAAAATCATGAAGGATTCTAGAACAATAATTAAAAAATGTCAAATGTCTTCAACAGATAAATCAGAGATCGGAGTGATCATAAAAGACATTCAGAACAAGAAAGTTTATTTTCAAGAGATTATCTTTCAGCATATTCATAGATCAGGGAACTCACAAGCACACAGATTCGTAAAGAATACTCTAGATAGATGAAAGATCTCTTACCTGGTAGGAGAGGAGTTGAATCGACATCCTTTCGACTCGGAGGGAAGATGGTCAAGAAGACCAGATTAAAGAAGGAGATAAGGAATCTGATTTCAAAAGTGATAGTAAATAAAAGCTTTATTCTTGAAAATAGCTATCGTCAGAACGAATGGGTGCTTTGAAATGATAAATCAATGAATGGTAGTGGAGGCCAGCCGTTTGAATTGACTGGGTAGATATTTAGTTTCCTGTTTTCCGTCAGAATCATTTAATGCTTTTTGTTTCCTTTAAGTTATGTTTATTTTACAGTTTTTTTAGGAGGGCCCCATTAATATACAAGTTAATGTGGCCAGATTTGAATTTAGGTTTGATGTAATAGGACTGGGCCATGGGTCTTTATTGGGTTTTTTTTTGTTATTTTTTCTCTTCTTTTCTAATAATATACCCGGTCTATTGATTTAAAAAAAACTTAATTAGCATAATTTAAAAGGAAAAATATCACAAATAAATTAAAATTTATGCACTTATCACAAAGGCATCAAAGTTGGAGCAAGATTTGGACTGCAAATGAAAAGAAAAGGGAAATTTGGTCATTGAGAACTGATAATGCGCTGAATTGAGAAATTTGTTCATTGAGAACTGATAATGCGCTGAATTGACATATTTTTAGAATTTATTTTAATAATTATCCAATGTATAGGAAAACAAATTAAAAATGGAGTGCATGAAATATTTGGCATGAGAGCTAACATACAAGACTCTTACATTTTAGAATATTTTTAATTAATTTTTATTTTTTGTTCTATTTCAAAAAAAAAAATCTTTTTAAGAGATTATTTAGGATTAGTTTAAATTTATTTGGGGCAAAACTTTTTGCTACTTTTCAACATCTAACGAATTTGGTTTTATTTTACATTGTTTTTATGAATTTTCAGTTTTATTAGCTCATATTTAATTTCTTGCAAAATAAGTGTTTTTACACAATAATTTTGTGTTAGTTGATCTATTGGGCCAATACGAACCTTAAATAGTTTTAATGAGCTTAATTGAGTGCGTAAGACACCTATATTCAGGCCTAACAAATGACAACCAGGTCGCAACGTAGAACCTACTCCAAACTTGAAGTTCAAAGTTGTCTGTCGCGACATAGCATTGGCAAGGGTAAAAAATTAATTAAGGGTGTTTTTGTCCGTACAATCAATATTTATAAGATTTAAGGCTTATAATTGACCTAATTAGGCTGTTAACTTTGCCTATAAATAACATAGCTTAGGTTGAGCTATGGGAGGCGACTTGGAGGCCATTAGTTAGGTTTAAACATTAAATTTAGTTTTTAATTACGTTTTTATTTAAGCTTTAAAACAATTTATTATCTTGTTTCTGATTTGGATTTGATTTGAGACCAATCCTTTTTTATTTTATTATTTTATTATTTACTATTTTTCTTTTACTTTTCTCTTGCAATCATTGATATCTTGCTAGCTATTAAAGGATTTTATGCAACTAAGCACATTCAATCTCTCAACGGATCGATTTTTCTTTTCCTTGTGTTTTAGTTTAATTTGTGTATTTTTCATGATTAAATTATTTCTAAGGAAAAGGATATTTAGATTCATGAGTAGCTAATTATATTAATAAGATTAACGAGCGGATGTGGAAGTAAATAACGAGAGAACGAAGGTTTATCTTAGAATTAGTTGGCTTAAATTGTGCATGCTTAAACCCTAAGGTTGATGACCCTAAAAAGTAATCTAGGTAGATAGGCCGAAAGGATAAGTCTACTGAGCACCTCATAATTTATCCCGATTTTAAACTACGAGGTCAAAAGATATTTTAATAGTTAAGTAATCATTTAGAGGTTGAAAGGTAATAATTTGTTAGTTATTAGCTAATTCATTAAAACTCGAGTTTTGAAGTTAATTACAAGTACTGAAACAAGTTAATCTTCTGCTTGTTATTCAAGATTTCGTTAATTGTTAATTTCTTTTCAATCAATTTAGTTTATTTTATGATCTTAGATTTTATTGTTATTTGTCATAATATATTTTTTTAGTTATTATTATTTAGACATATTACTTTAGAAGATAATATTAAGTTTAATCCATCATCCTTTAGGTACAATCCTCGGAGTACTTTTTATACCCCTTTGTAAAATACTATATTACAACTTGACTCGTATACTTGTAGATACTGCTACTTTAATTTCATATCTTTCTTTTACAATATTTTCAATCCAAACGTTTGCACGTTTGGTAGCGGTCAGGTTATTCTCATAGTTAATTTACATACGAAAGGGCTGGTTGTTTGAGGTTGTTCCTCGATCACTATAATTGACTTATTGAATGATGAGAAAATCTATTGTTCGAGATCAATTTGAAGTCGGAGTCAAAATCACACCTGAAGCTAGGGTTTTCGTCTTATTAGTTTTATTCATATTTTATTTTGTTTTTCACATTTTACTTTTCTATTTAATTTCTGTTATTTGTTGATATTCAGATTTAACTCTCCTATTTTGTATAGATTGGTACAATTTGTGGGCATAAAAACTATTTATGACACTTCTTGGTTGTGACGAGTTGTAGATTTAAATATTTTAGTCGTTGTGGAATCAATCTACTCCCTATACTACAAATTTGAATTCAAGTTTAGACGTATAAATTTATTTTTAGTGAATTCAACACACATCAAAGACTCTAATTGAATTCTACTTCTAATTATCAAATACTTTTAGTAAATAAAAATAATCTAAGTTAAATAAGATCTAAACTCATAATTGAAATAAAAGTCTAATTATCTTAAAAATATCTCTAGTTAAAATCTTAACAGAATGAAAATTATTATCTAATTAAACTATAATAATAACAATAACTCTTCTTTTATCCCATAATTGAAAAAAAGGTTAATTACAAGTTTAATCTCCCACTAATTGTTGAAAATTCAATTTAATCTATAAAATCAAATCAAATTTCAATTTAGTCTTGAAATTAAATTAAAAATTCAAACACAAAATAGACTTTAGCGGCGTTTTTTTAAGAGCACCGCAAAAATTAATTGCGGCTTTTTGATAAGCGCCGCACAAAATGCCGCTATAGCTAACGACGCAAAACTTTGCGACGTTTATATAGAAAATGCCGCTATAGAATATAACCTTTAGTGGCGCTTTTTTCACAAACACCGCTATAGAACATGACCTTTAGCGGCTCTTTTCCACAAACGACGTTATAGAACAAGACCTTTAGCGGCATTTTTCCCACAAACGGCGCTATAGAACATGACCTACGCCACTATAAAACAAGACCTTTAGTGGCTTTTTTCCCACAAATGCTGCTATAGAATAAGACATTTAGCAACACTTTTCCCACAAAAACCGTTGTAGAACATGACCTTTAGCGGCGCTCTCCCACAAATGTAGCTATAGAACATGATCTTTAGCGGCGCTTTTCCCACAAACGCTGCTATAGAACAGACCTTTAGTGGCGCTTTTCCGAAAAACGCCACTATAAAACAGACCTTTAGCGGCGTTTTTCCCAAAAACGCCTCTAAAGAACATGACTTTAAAAAAATATTTTAATTAAATAATACTTATTTCTATAATAAATATTATATTTTATTTTATTTTGAAATTTAAACTTTAAACTATATACTTTTAAGGATAAAAATATTAATTAAATTAATAAATTTTCTATTAAAATTTTAAATTTAAAACTAAATATAAAATTAATGAATTTAAATTTAGAATTTAAATATTATGTTTAAATAAATGAGCAATCTACCTCACAGCTCATCTGATCTATATTAACTCGGCCAATTATAAAAAAAAGCTACAAAACATGTAATAATTAACAATCATGGTTAAAGAAGCTAATACACAAGGTAGTTACAAAACCCTGTTTCAATAACACCAAATTCAAGTTCCGACTAAGATAAACAACCATGGAATGCAACATTAAATAACATTCCACTTGAAGAAGTGCTAGCCTTGGCTTTTCCAGCTTGAAGAGATTGAACCCTCTGTTACACCTTCAATATCTAAAAGATGCAAAACCAAATGATCAGATAAACCAACAAACTTGGTAAACAACAGAGATGTTAAAAAAAAATATAGCCATTAAGGCTAAAAAAAAATAGCAGCGAAAACTTATCCTTTTGTTTAAATAAGTCCATGACCAATAAAAATACTAAAGTTATCTCGATTCGACACGAAAACTAATATCAAGATTTTGGGGGTGTTAGAAATATAACATAAGATCTGGTCATATAGTTTATGTTGCCAACAATATAAACGGATTGTCACATGCCTTTAAAATTTTTCCGTCTGAAAAAATGTGATTTGACTCAATTTAAAAATTAAGGGCTATAAAAATATAAAAAAATAATTGAGACCAAAATGACTGATAAATCGTAAGATATACATATTTTTACCCCATGCTTGACATATTTATGGATTATTTCTCTTTGGTTTTATTGAATTCGATGCTCCTAATCCTTTAATTTCATGTTTTATACTCAGGAGAGCTTAGAATAGCAAAAAGAGCAGGAAACGGGCCAAAAACAGACAAATTGGGCCTAAATCAGTGTTGCACACGGCCTAGGCACTTCTACACAGGTAATCCACATGCTCGTGTGTGACACACGGGTAGACTACACACCCGTGTGTCATGGCCGTGTCGAATAAGAACCAACTCAGTATTGCACACGGCCTGAGCACCTTCACACGGGCGTGGCACAAGGCCGTGTCCCTGCCGAGCCCAAGCCTAGTTCTATTCGAAAAAGGGCACTTTTGAGAGTTTTGAAGCATTCTAAAGTCTATATAAACACCCTAGAAGAGGATTAGAAGGGACAAACAGAGTTGAAGGCAGAAAATACTCAAGAACAGCCATCGGAATCACCTCAGAGCCAGGATCTACATCAAGACTGAAGATTTCTATCCAATTTCCTAGAAGTTCTTTGGGTTTCTTTATGTTTTGTTTTTTTCCAAACTTTGAGATGTTTTCCATTATTATTATGAGCTAAACTCACTAAATACTTAAGGGAGATGAACCCTATGACGAATCTTATTACTATTTGAATTATATGATAAATACTTATTCTTATTCTTAATTGTGAGTTCTTAATTCTTGTTTTAATATTCCAGAGTATTAATTCAGGTTTTGATGTGCTTATTCAGTGGAGCAAAAGTCCTTGTTTAAGAGTAGATCATTCATAATTAAGCGGAGTTGAATGCAATCCTAGAGATAGGACGACATAAATCTGCCGGATTAGAGTCAAATCTAATAAGGGAATCCAGAGATCAAGTTAATGCGACAATAGATGTTTTAATTAGAAAGAGATTTCAATTAATCAACCTAAAGTCAGTTGTTCTTAATCTCGAGAAAGATATTAACATAAATTAGGTATTTCTACAGATTAAGTTAAGTGAATAAATTGTCTAATTCAGAAGTAATAAGTGAAGTCTAGGTGGATTCTTCCTTGGGTATTGTCTTCTCTATTGGTTTTTCTAAAGTATTTTCCAACTTTCATCTCTGTCGTAATCTTAGTTAAATTAGAAAATTAGTTTAGTTTAAAAACACCTTTTAATTCTTAGGCTAGATAATAAAAAGATAGTAATTACTAGTACTTTTAGTCCTCATGAATACGATATTTTCGATCTCACCAGAACTATACTACTATTCGATAGGTGTGCTTGCCTTAGTCGAATTTATAGTTAGTTTAACGACCATCAAGTTTTTGGCGCCGTTGCCGAGGACTAAGATATTAGAAACGCTTAATTTTTATTACTTTAGCCATTTTTTATTTTTATTACAATTTAATTTTTTTGTTTAAATTACTAAATATTTCTTTTATTTACTTCTGGCAGGCTTTTATAGTTTATGACTAGAAGAAACCCGTCAGGACCTCTACTTTTTGATAGTGAGATCGAAAGCACAACTCACAGAGGCCAAAAAAAAATAAGGCAAAGCCTACGATACATAGAGGAAGGACAAGATGACGATATTCAAACCACAACTGAGAAGATGACTAATAATCAAAATAATCAGTTACCTCCTATGGCTATTGCAGACCTAGTAAATCAGAATCCTGCTCCTCGTACTATGTATGTTTATGTGAAACCTAGTTTAACAGGAGCCGAATCGAGTATAGTTAGACCTGCTATTGCTGCAAATAATATTGAACTGAAACCTAACACGATTTAAATGATGCAACAGTTTGTTCAGTTTGATGGTTTGCAGGACGAGGATCCAAACACTTATTTAGCAAACTTTCTGGAATTCTATGACACATTTAAGATCAATGGCGTTTCTGACGATACCATTCACCTTCGATTATTTCCCTTTCATTGAGGAATAAGGCTAAACAGTGGTTGAACTCATTACCACGAGGATCAATCATCACTTGGGAACAAATGACCAAAAAGTTTTTGTTTAAATATTTCCCGCCGGCTAAAATAGCTAAACTAAGGAATGATATTTCTTCTTTTGTACAGATGGATTTAGAAACACTCCATGATGCATGGGAGAGATATAAGGATCTATTGAGAAGATGCCCTCACCGTGGGCTACCACTTTGGGTACAGGTTCAAACTTTTTACAACGGCCTGAATTCTTTGACTAGACAGATGAATGACGTAGCTGCTGGTGGGACTATTAATAATAAGACACCTGAAGAGGCCTATGAGTTTATAGAAGAGATGTCATTGAATAATTATCAGTGGCAAGTCATGAGGACAAAGTCGACGAAAGCGACCAGCGTTTTTAACATCGATTCAGTTACTATGCTCTCTAATTAGGTAGAACTTTTGAATAGAAAAATTGATGGTTTACTTGGTTCTTCATAGGTTCATCCAGTAATGCAGTGCGATGCAAGTGGAGGTGGAACGAGTAATTCAGAATACCCACCCTATGGCCACAACATGGAGAACGAACAAATGAATTATATGGGTAATAATCCTCGACCTTAAAATAATTCTTATAGTAATACTTACAATGCAGGTTGAAGGAACCACCCAAATTTCTCATGGGGAGGCCAAGGGAATCAGAGACCACCACCCCCTCCAGGCTTCCAACAACAACCTTAACAGCAAGAGAAAAAGCCGAACCTTGAGGAGATGATGAGAAAATTTATTTCAGTAGCGGAAACCCGTTTTCATAACACTGAAACTGCACTTAAAAATCAGCAAGGATCGATCCAAGGGCTCGAGAATCAAATTAGACAGTTGGCTAAGATGATTTCAGAGAAACCACTAGGAAGTCTACCTAGTAACACTGAACCCAATCCAAAAGAGCATGTGAAAGCAGTTACACTAAGGAGTGGGAAAGTGTTAGCTGAATCTGAAAGAAGCCACCATAAGAAGTTGATAGAACCGAAGGAGAGGAAGGAAAACTCGAAAACAATGTGAATCCAATGCCAAAGGAATATAAACCACCAATCCCATATCTAGCAAAGTTGAAGAAAGACCGTATGGATGCACAATTCGGTAAATTTCTTGAACTTTTTAAACAACTGCATATTAACTTACCTTTTGTTGAAGCTATATCGCTGATGCCTACATATGCAAAATTTTTAAAAGAGCTTCTAACAAATAAAATGAAGTTTGAGGACTTATCTATAGTGGAACTTAACGAGAAGTGCTCAGCTATACTCCAAAATAAATTGCCAACCAAACTGAAAGATTCAGGAAGTTTTACTATTCCCTGCTTAATTGGAAGTTTGAATGTTGATAAGGCACTAGCTGATGTAGGCGCTAGCATTAATTTGATGGCATATAAAATGTTTAAACAACTTGGTCTTGGGGAACCTAAACCCACTAGGATGAGTATTCAACTAGCTGATAGATCTGTTAAATATCCTAGGGAAATTACAGAGGACGTACTTGTAAAAGTAGATAAATTTACATTCCCTGTTGATTTCGTTGTGCTTGACATAGATGCAGATGTTGAAGTGCCTTTAATCTTAGGTCGTCCATTTTTAGCCACCACTAGGGTTGTTATTGATGTGGGTGATGGTAAACTAGTACTTATAGTAGGTGACGAGGAGATTATTTTTAAAATTTATGATGTCATGAGATTTTCTAGGGAACAGGATGTCTCATGTTATTTTATTGACTTTATTGATCATGTTACTTAAGATTCTTTTCAGGAAATTGTACATAAGGACACGTTGGAACTGTGTCTTACTCAAAGAGAGGAGGTAGATGATGATAATTCTGAGATAGGTAAGATAAAAGCTGAACTAAATTCCAATAAACCCTTCCCAAGATAAGTGGAATATGAGGGTATTAAGGCAAACGATGAACTTAAGGAAAAACCCTCTATTGAAGAACCTCCTAAACTGAAACTTAAACAATTGCCAAATCACTTGGAATACGTATTCCTTGGAAATATTTCTACATTACTAGTGGTTATTGCTTCTAACTTGCAACCCAAAAAGAAAGAAGAATTACTCCAAGTATTAATAAAGCATAAAAGGGCCATAGTTTGGAAACTTTCTGACATTAAAGGGATCAGCCCTTCTTTTTGCACCCACAAAATTTTAATGGAAGATGAATAGAAGCCATGTGTGCAAGATCAAAGATGACTGAACCCCAACATAAAGAAGTTGTTAAAGTTGAGGTAATTAAACTCCTAGATGTTGGAATTATTTATCCTATTTCTGACAGTTCTTGGGTAAGTCCAGTGCAGGTTATTCCTAAAAAATGCATGACTGTTGTAGCCAATGAGAAGAATGAATTAATCCCAATAAGGACAGTCACAGGTTGGAGAGTTTGTATTGACTATAGGAAGCTAAATGATGCTACAAGAAAAGATCACTTGCCCCTGCCATTCATTGACCAAATGTTGGAAAGATTATCAGGGCATATGTACTACTGTTTTTTAGACAGACTCTCTAGTTATTTTCAAATCCTAATAGCTCCTGAAGATCAAGAAAAGATGACATTTACATCTTCATACGGTACGTTTGCTTATCGTAGAATGCCTTTTGGATTATGTAATGCTCCTACTACTTTTCAGTGCTGCATGATGGCCATTTTTGATGAATTCGTTGAAGACATCATGGAGGTATTTATGGATGATTTCTCGGTATTCAGTAACTCTTTCCATCTTTTCCTTAAAAATTTAAAACGAGTTTTAATGAGATGTGAGGAAACGAACCTTGTGCTTTGATAAACTGTAATTTATACATATTTTTATCCCATGCTTAGCGCATTTATGGATGGTTTCTCCTTAGATTTGGTGAATTTGATGCTCCTAATCCTTTAATTTCATGTTTTATACTTAGGTGAGCAGATGAGAGTAAAAAGAATGAGAAACGGGCCGAAAATGGAGAAAATGGACCCATGTGGGAAATCAACATGGCCTAGACTTCCTTACACTGGCATGTCACACAGCCGTGTCCCTATGGCAGGATCGAAGCATGACTTACATGGGTAGACTACACGTCCATGCCTGTTCAACAGTCTTGACCACGGGCTAGAGTAATCGCACATGGGCGTGTCCCTGTCGAGCCCAAGTATGACCCTATTCGAAAAATGCCTATTTAAACACCTGAGGAGGCACTTAGAAGGGGGATGCAGAGTAGGAAGCAAGGAATTACTCAAGGAAAGCTGATTGATCCATCTCAGAAGCCAGATTCATCATCAAGACTGTAGATCTCCCTTCAAGTTCCTTCACGAGTTTTGGGTTTTCTTATGTTTTGTTATCTTTATGCTTTTGAGATGTTTTCTTTTATAATCATGAACTAAACCCCCTAAATACCTAAGGGGAATGAAACCTAAAACAGATCTTGTTATTATTATCTGAATTGTATGATAAATATTTGACTTGTTCTTAATTATGTGTTCTTAATTCTTATTTTGATATTCTAGGATATTGATTCAAGTTAATGATTTTATTCAGAGGAGGAATAAACCCTGTCTAAGAGTAAAATTGTCATAATTAAGCGGAGTTGATTGCGCGCCTCGAGATAGGGTGACAAGATTTTGCCGGATTAGGGTAAAACCTAATAAGAAAATCCATAAATCGAGTTAATACAATTCTAGGGTGTTAATTAGAAAGAGATTTCAATTATTCAACCTAGGGTTAGACGTTATTGGTCTTGAGAGAGATAATAATATAATTTAAGGATTTCTACAAATCAAGTCAAATTAATAAATCGTCTGATTCAGAGTCAAATAACAAGTGAAGTCTAGGTGGATTTTTCCTTAGGTATTGTCTTAATCAATCGAATTTTCCCAAAAGCTTTTTCCCAATTTTCTCTCTGTGCATTCTTAGTTTAGTAATTAGTTTAGATAACCAAACCTCTTAATTTTTAGGCTAGATAATAAAAAGATAGTAATTACTAGTACTCGTGGTTCCTTTGGGTTCGACAATCCAGTCTTGCTGAACTATACTATTGTTCGATAGGTACACTTGCCTTAATCGTGATCATAAGTTAGTCTCAAGAACGATTCATTTATAAATTTTTAAAACCTATCGCGAATATCACGTACCATGCTTAACTGGGAAAAATGTCACTTTATGGTTCAAGAAGGTATTATGTTAGGACATAAAATTTCTAGTAAATGGATCGAGGTTGATAAATCTAAAATTGAAACCATTGAAAAACTACATCCCCCTAGTTTGGCTAAGGCTATTAGAAGCTTTTTAGGACATGCTGGGATTTATAGAAGATGTATTAAAGACTTTTCTAAAATAGCTAAGCCTTTGACTAAATTACTAGAAAAAGATGTGCCCTTTAATTTCGATCAGGAATGTTTAGAAGCATTTAATACTTTAAAAGATAAATTGATTAATGCTCCAATTATAATCGCACTTGATTGGAATTTACCTTTCGAACTAATGTGCGATGCGAGTGATTTTGCAGTAGGTGCAATTTTGGGACAGCGAAGAGACAATCATTTTCAACCTATCTATTATGCTAGCAAAACTTTGACAGTCGCACAAGAAAAACTACGCCACCACGGAGAAAGAGGTGCTAGCTGTGGTTTTTGCATTCGATAAATTTAGGCCATACCTAATATTGTCTAGAGTTGTCGTTTATACTGACCATTCTACTATTCGCTACCTTTTAACTAAGACTGATGCAAAACCTCGACTCATTCGATGGATTCTGTTATTGCAGGAATTTGACTTGGAGATTCAGGATAAGAAAAGAGCTGAAAATGTCGCGGCTGATCATCTTTCCAGGCTTGAAAATTTAAGTACCAAAAAGCTAGATAAATTTGAAATAAATGATTTGTTCCCTGAAGAACAATTCTTTGCTATATCTAATTCTGAAGTACATTGGTTTGCAGACATTGTGAATTTTTTAGCCGCTAACGTTATCCCAAAAGGGTTGACACATCAGCAAAAGAAGCAATTCTTTACTGATGTGAAAAACTACTTTTGAGAAGACCCTTTTTCTCTTCCTCATATATGCAGATCAAGTCATTAGGAGATGCGTTACAAGGCCAGAAACATTTAAAATATTGGAACATTGCCACTCAGGACCGACTGGAGGACATTACAGTGGAACTAAGATCGCACACAAAACACTTGATTCAGGTTTTTATTGGCTTACTCTATTTAAGGACACCAACAGGTATGTTGCTACTTGCGATAAATGCCAATGAACAATTAATATCTCTAAACGTGATGAAATGCCCCAAACGTATATGCTCTCATATGAAATATTTGATATATAAGATATTGATTTCATGGGTCCATTTCCCAACTCATTTGGGAATAAATACATATTAGTAGCCGTTGATTATATGTATAAATGGGTGGAAGCCCAAGCCTTACCTACTAATGATGCTAGAGTGGTAGTACGATTCCTTAAGAAACGTTTCTCTTGATTTGGAACACCCAGAGTAATTATCAGTGATAGGGGTACTCATTTTTGTAATGCCCAATTTGATAAAATCCTTAAGAAATACAGAGTTCACCACAGAACAACTACCCCTTACCATCCTCAAACAAGTGGACAAGTCGAAGTAGCAAACCGAGAGCTTAAATGTATCCTAGAAAAGACAGTAGAATCAAACAGGAAGGATTGAGCGATGAAAGTAGATGATGCTTTATGGGCTTATAGAACTACTTTTAAGACCCCCATAGGAACATCCCTTTACAGACTTATTTATGGAAAAAGTTGTTATCTACCGCTTGAGTTAGAACACAAGGCATTCTGGGCTATAAAGTTTTAAACTTTGATCTCAAACTTGCAGGTGAAAATAAGTCGATGCAGTTGAACGAGTTAGATGAGTGGCGAACTAATGCATATGAGAATTCACGCCTATACAAGGAAGCCATGAAAGGCCGCCATGATGCTTGATTAAAGCAAAACAAGCAATTTGAAGCTGGAGATCTTGTCTTGCTATACAACTCAAGGCTTAAATTGTTTCCTGGGAAGCTAAAATCATGATGGTCAGGTCCATTCATCGTCCAAGCTATTTTTCCATATGGCACAGTAAAGGTAAGTCATCCAACTCACGGCACCTTCAAGGTAAATGAACATCGTCTTAAATTTTATTACGGTGAGGACTTTAAGGATAATAGAGAGGAGCTACGGCTCCACGAACCTGCCTAAATATTTCACAGGGTAAAGTCGAGCTTAGACTTTAAATAAGCACTTCTTGGGAGGCAACCCAAGCACTAACCTCACTAAATAGGATTTAATTTTTCTTTAACTATTCATAATTCAACTGCAGGTAATTTTGAAATTTGACAGGGGCAAACACGGCCTGGACCCACGGGCATATCCTAGGCCATGTGTCCCCCAAGGGTGTGGAGACAAGGGCATGCTTGGAACCATGTAAACCTTGAGCACTTTAATGAGATGATCGACAGTATTAAACACGACTTGGACCCACGGGCATAGCCAAGGCCGTGCTGAAACAGGACTTACATTTTTCCAGAATAGAGGCATACGAGTTGCGATAAATGAGCCACGACCGTGTAATACGGCCGTGTGAAACCCACGATTAAGGGACACAGCATGTCCCAGACCGTGGTAAAACTGCACCTAAATTTTCACAAAAATTTAGTAAAGACACGACTTACGATAAAATACCACTGTCGTGCGAGGCTGCCGTGGGCGCCACACGGTCTAAGACATGGGTGTGCGTGGGGCCGTGTGAGGACTTGCCTAAAAATTGAAATAATAAACGAAGTCAGGATAGAACACGGGTGAAAGCCACGGCGGTGCTTAAGGGTCGTGCACAATCCTGACTAATGGACACAGGCGTGTTGGATGGGACACGGGCGTAGAAGAAACGAATGGAGCACCACATGGCAATGCGATATGGCCGTGTGGGTCACACGGCCTAGGGACACGGATGTGTCCTCAGGCCATGTGCGACACTAACTTGAAACATCAACCCCTAAGCCTAAACTAGTAACACGGGCGTGGATGATCTAATACGGGCGTGGGAGAAGCGAACGAACACGCACACGACCGTGCGACGCTGCCGTGTAAACAACACAGGCTGGAAACACGAGCGTGTCGAAGGACCCGTGTGAGAGCCTGATTACGATTTCACGAAAAACATGGGCTAAGGACACACCACACGGGCGTGTGCCACTACCGTGTGGCCCAGCACGGGGCTCAGTGACTGTGGCTCTCATTTTAAACCTAATCCCTAACCGTAATTTCCCCTTCCCAATTTAAGCCCTTTCTTTTTACTATTCATCTTCTTCCCCTCTTCCTCATTTCCCTCACCCTCCGACCACCACAAATCGTCATCAGCCACTTCCCCCTTTCAACCCTCCGCATACACTCCTCCTCCACTCTTCCGACGACCAACCTTCTCTCTCCATCCCTCCAACCACCACAAACCGCCAACCTACTCCCTCCGCGAGTACACCGAGCACCATCAAGCACTATTGCATTTGTCCATTCTTTCCTCTCCATTATCTTCATGTCTTTTACTAATTTTATGTTATTTCTTTTTTTATTTGACTATTTTTTATTAATCTTCACACTTCTAATGATATTCATGATTATGCTCCATGTTCTTGTTTAGTAATTTACTATTTTATTCGGGCTAACCCTATGCATTATGATACATTCATTCATTCTTGTGTCTTCATGCTTTACCCACACCATATTCCATATTATCATCTTATGTGCATTGTTCTTCACTAATTTACTACTTTTATGTCCAATATAAGTTGTCTATGTTATTCACTAGATATTTCTTTTAGCACTATTCTCATATTTCTATTGCTAATGATAATTTGATATATTTGTTAATTGGGATTTGGTTATTTTTCAGTACGTTCTTCCTTTAGTCCGTGATCCCTATGAAATATCTCTATTTAGTTTCAACATGCTTGGGTATTTATCCATGCTATTTTTGGGGATTATTTTTATTAATAATTTAGTCTTTTCATTGCAGACATCATGACAAACCCAAAAGGCAAGAAAGTTGCGGTTCCTACCTCGAAAAAATGAAAAAGAGCAACATATTCCTCAGGTCCCACCACCGAAGTACGGCATCCATTCCTCCAATTCCCACCAGGGCTCCAAGAAGAACTATTTCAGATTCTACGTACCCGACCTCTAGTGTGGGACATTGCATTGATTGGACCGCACTAGAGAAGGTCCAACTAGCCGAATCGATACTAGCCCTCCTCGCCACAGCTCCGTGAGACCGGTTCTTCGACATCGTTGAGCCAACATATTTGGAATTCACCTTGGAACTCAGCTCGACGTACTAATTACAGACAGTGATGGCCGAACATGACGACTCAGGAACAGTTCAATTCTGCTTTGGTGGTCTCGTACGTTAGCTCAGTGTACCAGAGTTTGGCATGGCCTTGGGGTTGTATACGAACGAGTTTATAGGACCGACCATTTCCCCCACCTCAACCGCCACATTCATCGTTCACCTGCGTCGTGTTGGGTCGACCTCCACCCTGCTATAGCCATTTATGATTCTAGCTGATCGAAGGCATCGGCTCTACCTTCAGCTCTGTGGTATTTACACGCCATTTTGGCGTACACATTAAATGGGATGCGAGATAGCACTGGCATCGTCAACACTCACGATGCATACTTTCTATGGAGCATGAGCCATGGGCACACTTTTGATCTTGCATACTTTGTTGCTCTTGCTTTCCGCCACCAGACAGAACGACACAGAAAGGGAGTCATCAGCATCGGCCCATATGTGACTCATTTAGCACGATATTTTGAGCTCCTGAATACAGTGGCGTAGTCTTCATCGCTCACTCTTATTGGTCAGATATCCTTACAGGGAATCCAAAGTATGCTTCTTATGCGAATGATTAAGCATCGTCGTGGGTTCGACCCTCCTTAGTACCGACTTGTAAGAGCTACCGATGAGGATGACGTCGAGGATATTTCTGATGATATCCCTGTATTTTAGGAGGACCCACCTTCACCGCCACCACCGAGTCACCGACCAGTTTATGCGGCTACTTCAATATCTGAAGTTTTTGATCACCTTCATCGCTTTGAGCAATATTGCACTCAGCGATTCAACAGCATCGAGGCGACACTACAACAAATCTACCAACATTTTCACATATCGCCTCTAGCATCACCACCTTACGATCCAGCTGTCGACGAGGACTATTAAGTCCATCTAATTTTTAAATTGCTTTTCTTTTTATTTTATTTTTATTTTGGCATTTCTTTTGCACTTTCATTATCAATTACTTACAAGACTTTTATTAGTATAATTTGAGTTTTATTTTATCTAGTTATTTCATTATTACTAACCCTAATAACCATATACATATAAATCCCTTAAATATTATCGATGGCATCGCAGTTTCAAAAGGTTCATTCAATAGGTACTACTAAGGCATACACATACAATCATCCACGACTGCCATGTCCTGCTCGACCACGACCATAGCCACCACGACATCGACCACCAGGATAACCTCTTCACTGGGCACTGTCATTGTGGAACCCAACCTCTACCACCACCTTCACCTCTATCTACATGTCACATATACATCACTTTCAATGCTTCTAAACCTGTTTCCGCTCTTTCCAGGATTACGTCCAAATTTAGGGCAATTTTGATTCTTTCCCTCTCTTATAATCTTATACTTATATTGCTATTATCTATCTCTGTACATTGAGAGCAATGTACACCTTAAGTGTGGGGAGGTTATTTATATGATTATCAGAAAATCCCTGAATTTTTATCTTGTTCTTAAATAATTTTCTCATATCATTATTAGAGTAAATTCTGATTGATCTATGATTTTTATTGATATGTTTTGAATTAAACCATAGGTAATTGTGCATTAATTGTTTAAACTTTAAGACATTAGGGAATCAAGCATGATGAGTTAACTTTTGATAAACAAAATTGCTAAGTTGTTTCCTTGAATTGAGGTATTATCTTGAAGTTTTGAATTTACAGGATTGACATCAAATACCCATAATTTTCATGAGATTTTGAGCCTTTTAGAGCATATATCTTTCTTGCTCACTGATTTTATTGGTTATGAGTGTGTCAACATTGATTTGTTATTTAGAACTTGCATTGATTATACATGTCGAAACCACACATTTGATTTGATATATGAAAATGATAAAGGCACATAGGTTTTAACCCATCTACCCCATAAAAAGCCTACCCACATAATTGACCCCTAGTGAACCCCTTTGAGCATTAACTATTATTTCTTGAATCCTTCCCTTAATATTAACCCATAACTTAACCCTTTTTGATTCTTTAAAAATTTTTACCTTTTTATTGACTCCTTTTTTTATCAAGATTTAATTTGATTAGTTACCCATTTCTTTTTCTTTCATTCCTGTTGCTAAATTATTTCTTATTATGTATTTTCAAATATTATTCTTATGTTAAAAAAAAACGCATATTGATAAACCGTAATTTATACATATTTTTCCCCCATGTTTAATGCATTTTATGGATGATTTTCCATTAGAATTAGTGAATTCGATGCTCCTAATGCTTTAATTTCATATTTTACACTTAGGAGAGTATAAGAGAGCGAAAGGATTGAGAAACGGGCCAAAAACGGAGAAAATGGGCCAAAGTATGAAATCAACACGGCCTAGACCTCCTCACACGGGCAGACCACACGGCCGTCTCAATCTGGCAGAATTGGAGCACGACACACACTGGTGTGGCACACGGGCGTGTCCTTATCGAGCCCAAGTTAAGTCTAATTCGAAAAAGGCCACTTTAGAGGGCTTCTAGGCATTCCAAAGCCTATATATACACCCTAAAAGAGGAGAAAAATGGGAGATGGAGAAGGGGATAAGGAATTACCCCAATGAAGCCGATTGATCCATCTTAGAAGCTGGATTCATCATCAAGACTGAAGATCTCTCCTCAATTTCCCTTCAGGAGTTTTGGGTTTTCTTTATATTTTGTATTCTTTATTTTTCGGAGATGTTTTCTTATTTAGTTATGAACTAAATCCCCTAAATACCTAAGGGGAATGAAACCTAAGACGAATCTGGTTATTATTTTCTGAATCGTATGATAAATATTTAACTTATTCTTAATTATGTGTTCTTAATTCTTGTTTTGATATCCCAGGATACTGATTCAAGACATGCTCTTATTCAGAGGAGAAATAGACCCTGCCTAAGAGTACTTTTGACATAATTAAGCGAAGTTGATTGCACCCCTAGAAATAGGGTGACAAGATTTTGTCGGATTAGGGTGAAACCTAATAAGGGGATCCATAGATCGAGTTAATGCAACCCTAGAATGTTAATTAGAGAAAAGTCTCGGTTATTCAATTCAGGGATTAGACGTTATTAGTCTTGAATAGGGATAATAACATAACTTAGGGATCTCTACGGAACAAGTTGAATGAATAAATCGTCCAATTCGGAGCCAAAATAACAAGTAAAGTCTAGGTGGATTTTTCCTTAGGTATTGTCTCAAGTCAATCAATTTTCCCAAAAGCAATTCCCCAATTCTTTTCTCTGTGCATTCTTAGTTTAGATAATTAGTTAATTAAAATAAATAAAACCCCTTTTATTCTTAGGCTAGATAATAAAAAGATAGTTATTACTATTACTTTTGGTTCCCTTGGGTACGATATCCCGGTCTTGCCATTACTATACTATTGTTCGATAGGTGCGCTTGCCTTTTCATCGTGATAATAGTTAGTCTATGTTTGATCTTCATTATAAATATTTATTACTTGTTACGAATTATGCGATCATATATTTATATTCATACAGTTACATATTATTCTAAAGAGCTTGGATGAGTTAAAGTTGTTATGTTATGAAAAAGAAATTCACATTTTTTGCTTTAGATAGTCCAAATTCTAGCACTTCCTTGTAATCTAGCACTTAGCCTCACTATTCTAAGTTTGGTAATTTAGTTAAATTAATCTCGATTCTAACCCTCTTTTTCAGCCTTATCTACACATTTAACCCAAGCCCCATTACAACCCTATTAAAGACCTTTTGATTTGTGTATCATTCCATTATAGTGGTGGAGATTTGATTTTTATGCAAGCCTATGGTAATAACTTTTCATGTTTGACTATTGAGTGCTTAATTATTAAACCCTAAACACTTTGAGTGATTTGAGTGAATCAATAGTGAGGATATCAACCTTGTCGATTTGGAATTAAAGATGATTACTTAGATAAAGGAGATGCCTATAATTTTATGATTGAAATGCTCGATTTGGATTGTTTGAAACTTTAATGTTCTTATAGTTAAGTTCTTAATGTATGATTACTTGTGGATTGTTTCGAACATTATTAGTAAGAATTATAAGTTGAGAAGAACTTATTTTAATTGTGAGTTGAGGATTTTGCTTGAGGACAAGTAAATGCTTAAGTGTGGAGATATTTAATAAATTGTAAGATATACATATTTTTACCCCATACTTGATATATTTATGGATGATTTCTCCTTGGTTTTATTGAATTCGATGCTCCTAATCCTTTAATTTCATGTTTTATACTCAGGAGAGCTTAGGATAGCAAAAAGAGCAAGAAACGGGCCAAAAACAGACAAATTGGGCCTAAATCAGTGTTGTACACGGCCTAGGCACTTCCACACGGGTAATCCACATGCCCGTGTGTGATACACGGGTAGACTATACGCCTGTCTGTCATGGTTGTGTCGAATAAGAACCAACTCAGTATTGCACACGGCCTGAGCACCTTCACACAGGCGTGGCACACGGCCGTGTCCCTACCGAGCCCAAGCCTAGTTCTATTCAGAAAAGGGCACTTTTGAGAGTTTTGAAGCATTCCAAAGTCTATATAAACACCCTAGAAGAGGATTAGAAGGGACATACAGAGTTGGAGGTAGAAAATACTCAAGAACAGCCATCGGAATCACCTCGGAGCCAGGATCTACATCAAGACTAAAGATTTCCATCCAATTTCCTAGACGTTCTTTGGGTTTCTTTATGTTTTGTTGTTTTCCAAACTTTGAGATGTTTTCCATTATTATTATGAGCTAAACTCCCTAAATACTTAAGGGAGATGAACCCTATGACGAATCTTATTACTATTTGAAATATATGATAAAGACTTATTCTTATTCTTACTTGTGAGTTCTAAATTCTTGTTTAAATATTCTAGAGTATTAATTCAGGTTTTAATGTGCTTATTCAGTGGAGCAAAAGTCCCTGTTTAAGAGTAGATCATTCATAATTAAGCGGAGTTGAATGCAATCCTGGAGATAGGACGACATAAATCTACCGGATTAGAGTCAAATCTAATAAGGGAATCCATAGATCGAGTTAATGCGAAAATAGGGGTTTTAATTAGAAAGAGATTTCAATTAATCAACTTAAAGTCAGTTGTTCTTAATCTCGAAAGAGATATTAACATAAATTAGGGATTTCTACGGATTAAGTTAAGTGAATAAATTGTCTAATTCAGAAGTAATAAGTGAAGTTTAGGTGGATTCTTCCTTGGGTATTGTCTTCTCTATTGGTTTTTCTAAAGTATTTTCCAACTTTCATCTCTGTCGTAATCTTAGTTAAATTAGAAAATTAGTTTAGTTTAAAAACACCCTTTAATTCTTAGGCTAGATAATAAAAAGATAGTAATTACCAGTACTTTTAGTCCTCGTGGATACGATATTTTCGGTCTCACCAGAACTATACTACTATTCGATAGGTGCGTTTGCCTTAGTCAAATTTATAGTTAGTTTAACGACCATCAGTGACTAAAAAGAGAGAGTAGATGTTAAATGTTAAATTTATCAGTATATTTATTTTTTCTAATACAATGGCTTAAACTACTTAGTGCTTGAACTCACGTCCTCTTGCATTGATAATAATATCGACGCCAACCGAGCTAATGCTCAAACGAAAAATTTATTAATACAAAGTAAGGAATTACACAACCCTAATAGGTACCAAACAAAGAGGAGTTTTCTTGAATATTGTGATCCCTGATTCTTCTTCCATATCCACATCCTCAACACTCATTCTCTCAGGCAATTCCCAATCAAACCGACATAAGAAGTTTGCCACCGTAAGATGAAGAAGCATAATTGCGAAATTTGTCCCTGGACAACCTCTTCGCCCTCCTCCAAAAGGCAAAAACTCCAAATGTTGCCCTTTGAAATCAACTGAACTTTTCATGAATCTATCAGGTCGAAACTCATGAGGGTTTTCCCAATATTTCGGATCAGTTCCAATTGATTTCGCATCGATGATAACCCTTGTTTTGGCTGGGATCTCGTAATCTTCGACAACACAGTCCTCAATTGTTTCTCGGGGGGAACTGGTGGGTAGAGCGTAAGTGTCTCTTTTATGACTGAGTGTAAGTAATGTAGTTTGGGAATGTCACTTTCTTCAATTTTGTCTCTTCCATTTCCAACTTTTCGTACCTCATATTTCACCTTCTCTATTAATGGTGGATTTCTTATCAATTCAGTGAAGGCCCAAATCAGAGCTGATGCTGTCGTATCAGTCCCCGCTATGAACATGTCCTAAAGTCATTTCAACTCAATAATAACTTAATATATGATAGACATATACTATTTCCAAAGTTCTTCACAAGTGTAATACCTAGATTATGACACATATACGATTTGAGTAAAAGATAAAATAATGTAACAAATAAATCTATGGAAAAAATAACATAAATAACAAACATGGCTTTGGGATTTTGGTTGAATGATTAAGTACAAATATTAAATTTTATATAGAGGCTTCAGCTCAAATCTTATGTATATATTTATTCTATATAAAAGATATGAAATGATAAAAAAAACTTTGGCTATTTTGTAAAATAAAGATATTTTGCCTATTTTACTAAATTGACCTAAAAAATTTGATATTTACAAAAATGTCCTAGGTTCAAAAACAATCACCAAAATAACTTGAAATGAATAATAAAATGGGGTTTTGGGCACCCAATGTCAGGCACCACCTAATATTTTAGCTCTATGATTGCATGATGATTGTGTCAGACTTTAAAAAATTGATTTTTTTTTTTTACTTTGGGAACCCAATGGCTGGCACCAGAATATTTTTTTTTAAATTGCATAATACTGGTATACAAAAATACCAGTATTTTTAAAAAAAAATTTGGTTCTGGCCTTGTAATTGCCGGCACCACACTAGTAAAAAAAAAAATGGTTCTGGCCTTCTAACGGCCGGCACTAGGGACATTTTTCGTGTCACAATGCAATTTTTTTTTACTTTTCTACACTGATGGCCGACACCAGACCAGTAATTTAAAAACAAAAATTTTGGTTCTGGCCATGTAATAGCTGACACCACACTAGTAATTTTTTTTTTACTTTTACTGATGGCCGACACCAGACCAGTAATTTAAAAAAGAATTTGGTTCTGGTCTTCTAATAGCCGGCACTATGGACTTTTTTTGTGTCCCAATGCAATTTTTTTTTTACTAGTGAGGTGCCGGCCATTACATGGCCAAAACCAAAAAAAAAAAATTAAAAATTACTGGTCTAATGCCGACAATTACATGGCCAGAACAAAAAAGTTTTTTTTTTAAATTATTAGTTTAGTGCCGGCCATCAGTGTAGAAAAGTAACAAAAAAAATTACTAGTGTGGTGCAGGCCATTACATGGCCAGTACCATTTTTTTTTTAAATAACTGGTCTAGTGTCGGCCATCAGTGTAGAAAAATAAAACAAAATTGCATTGGGACACGAAAAAAGTCCCTGGTGCCGGCCATTAGAAAGCTAGAACCAAAATTTTTTTTAAAATATTGGAATTTTTGTATACTAGTATGATACTGATGTACCCTTATATTTGACACTTTTTACTTGTTAATTCCTTTGTCTTGTGAATTTTTCACTACTTAATTGGTTGTATTTGATTTATTTCTTGTGTAGTGAACCCAATACTGGAAATGGCAACAAAAAGACGTAATCTGCAGTTTTTTTTCTTTTTATTCTGTCACGGTTGGAGTCGTGGGCACGACGCTTATTCTGTCACGGCTTGAGTTGTGGGCACGACGCAGGGCACGGCGTGGATCTGACGTGGCAAATCAGAAGTCAACACGGGGAATATTCTGGAAACAACTTATCTTGATCATTGACATGATTTGGGGGATTTTGGATTTCATTTTCATAATTTTATAGATATTATCTTTTTTTTTATTAGTTTTCCTTGTTGATTTGGGAATTTGAAGCCTATAAATACCTACCTTTGGGTAAGGCTAAGTATCTCTTGTCTTTTGTTCTTATTGCTACTTTGTTTTCATTTTAAAAAAATTTTCTTCTTTGTTTTATTTCTACTTTACTTTATTTTATTTTATGTTTTACATTATCAAAACATGTTAAGCATGATAATCAATATCATGCTTGGCTAATTTTCTCAAGCCAAGAGCTAGTACGAATCAATTCCTCGCGTAAGAATTGAATATTGCTTAAATCCTTCGGGATACATTTTAATCTTCTGCTTAGATAGTTTGGCAATCAGCCTTACTAAAATTTTAAAGCGTTTTCAAATCAAAAGGATCCGTTGGTGCGGAATCGTTTAATTTTACAGTTGGGAGGAAGGATCGGCCTGTGGCATTTCGACTTCCTATGAACACTCTTAGCGGTGGTCCGCTAAGGAAAGACGAGATCGGAAATGATTTTTGATAAGACAACTTCCGAGTTGGGCTTTTCCTGTTTTAAAACTAAGTATTTTAATGGCGATAGACATGGTAGATTTACTTAAGAATCGACTTTCGAAGATAGACTTGGGAAGATCGGTTACATGAGAGAAAAGCAAGTTACGATGGGTTGGGCCTCGTAGACTATAACCGACATGAATCCCGGAGCAAAAATCTATTTTCGATGATCGTGGGAATTGACGAAACTAGCTCGAGGCAACTCTTATACTCGTGTTTATTCAACTTAATCTTTCATCTTCTTTATTTTATTGCTTTTATTTTAATACATCTTTCTTTGCACTTTTACTTGTTTATTTTATTTTCTTGTTACTTCTCAAATCACCTTTTTTTTTATTTTCCATTTCAGCTACTAGGTCGAGAACAAGAAATTTAATCAAAAATTCCATTAAACTCCCTGTGGATCAACCCTCTTCCACTATTCTACCTTTTTATTTATTTATTTTATTTTTGAAGAGTTTATTTTATTTTGATAGGCAAAACGACGCTTGTCAAAATTGGCGTCGTTGCCGGGGAGTTTTATTTTCGGCAATTATTGATTATTTTGTTTGATTTTTATGACCAGGAGAAACCCGGGGACTCTAGTTCAATATTACCCGAAAATTGAAGCAAGCGCTCGTAGAAACCACGGTCAAACACTTCGACGAAAGAAGCAGCAAGAGCAAAGAGAACGACAATCCAATCTGGAATCTACTTCTACGACACCACCACGTGAACCAGAATAAACTCCCTGTGGATCGACCCTCTTCCACTATTCTACCTTTTTATTTATTTATTTTATTTTGATAGGCAAAACGATGCTTGTCAAAATTGGCGAACCAAACCATCTCCCAACACCACTAATCCAATAACAAATCCCACGTTTGAACCGGAGCAAATGGCAAACCAAACCATTAGAGAGCTTGCTGTCGCCCCCGCCGTACAACAACCGCTCTGCATTACCTTTCCTCAAGGCACTACCCCTTTTCAACTTAAAACAGGGTTAATTCATCTCCTCCCTACATTCAACGGTCTTCCTAGCGAAAGCCCACATAAACATCTCGCCGAATTCCACATGGTGTGTAGTAGCATGAAGCCGCAAGGAGTCTCGGAAGACCAAATCAAACTAAGGGCATTTCCTTTTTCTTTAGCCGGAATGGCTAAGGAATGGTTATTTTACCTTCCGCCTAACTCAATAACCACATGGGCCTTCCGCCTAACTCAATAACCACATGGGCTGAACTATCTCGTGTTTTCCTTGATAGGTATTTTCCAGCGGCAAAGGCGAGCGAGCTTAGGCGAAGCATTTTGGGAATCCAGCAAAGGAGCGATGAATCTCTCTACGACTACTGGGAGAGGTTCAAAAAGTTATGCGCAAGTTGCCCACAGCATGGCCTATCTGAGCAGACCCTTCTTCAGTATCTCTATGAAGGGATGCTTCTGATGGACAAAAAGATGGTGGATGCTGCAAGTGGTGGCGCACTCGTCAATATGACGCCAGAAAATGCTAGAACCCTAATCTCTACTATGGCCGCAAACTCGCAACAGTTCGACTCTTCAAGTGAACCTAGTCGACGGGTTCACGAAGTAAGTACCGTTTCTTTGGAAAATAAAATAGACAAATTGACTGATATTGTCAATTCTCTTGTCACGGGTAAGATAGGAGCCGCGAAGGTTTGTAGAATCTGCACGATCCCGAACCACCCAACTAATTCATGTCCAACGCTACAAGATGAGACGGGCGCCCAAGTCAATGCCATAAATAATTTCCCAGGACCTCCTCAAAGGCCATACAATCCCTACGGTAACACTTTCAATTCTGGTTGGAGAGATCATCCAAATATGAGCTATGGAAAAAAAAACCAAAATTACTAACCGAGACTACCTCCCTTTCCAAATCAATCACCACAAAAAACCTCTCTTGAGACCATTGTTGAAAAGTTGGCCATTTCACAAGAGAAATTCCAAACCCAAACACAATCTCATCTCCAAGAAATTGATAAACAAATAAGCCAACTAGCCCAAACCGTTGGTCGCCTAGAGTCTCAAGGACGATTGCCCTCTCAAACTGAAACAAATCTGAGAGAAAATGTGAGTGTGATTACTTTACGAAGTGGTACCGTAATTTCACCAGAGCCGACAAAGGAGCCCGAGAAAATCGAGAAAGACAAAGAAGACACTTCTTTGAAGAGTCAAGTAGAAAAATCCTTGTTTACCTCAGGTAAAGTCATTCCTAGTCCTTCTTTTTCTACTTACGAGACTCCTTCTCCCTTTCCAAGAAAGCTTGGAAGGCGTGACAAAAAAGAAGAGGAGAAGGAAATTTTGAATACATTCAAAAAAGCGGAAATCAATATTCCACTCCTTGATGTCATTCGGAAGGTGCCAAAATATGCGAAGTTTTTGAAAGACTTATGGACAAATCGGAACGGTTATCCGGCAATGAAAGAGTTAACCTCAATGAGAATATTTTGGCCATTTTTCAAAGACGCCTACCACCGAAATACAAGGACCAAGGGATGTTTGCAATTCCGTGAAAAATAGGAAAAGTTAGAATAAAAAGGGCAATGTGTGATCTAGGCGCATCTATTAATGTCATGTCGCTAAGCGTCTACAACAAAATTTCAATAGAACCATTAAAAGAGACACGAGTGACGGTTCAATTAGCTGATCGGTCAGTTATCTACCCCGAAGGGGTACTAGAAAACATATTGGTAAAGGTAAACGATCTCATTTTCCCTGCTGATTTTTACATTATTGACATGGAAAATGACCGCAGCAACAACGGATCAGAAATCTTGCTTGGACGCCCTTTCTTGTCAACAGCGCATACAAAGACCGATGTCCGTAACAGCATCTTAACCATGGAATTTAACGGGGAAATGGTTAAATTCGATGTGTACAAAGCTATGAAGTATCCTGATTCCATCGCAAGTTTAAATTTTGTTGATATTATAGATCCTTTAACCGATGATTTTATCGAAACTGATTTGTTTTATGATTTTTATAGGAAATTGGAGGATCTCGATAATGAAAGCGAAATCAATTCAACTCTTTCCTCCACTTCTGATTCTCGATTAATTCTATCTAAACCCCTTCCCTCAATTTTGCAGGTGCCACAACTAGAATTGAAGCAACTTCCATCGCATCTCAAATACGAATTTTTGGGCGATAACCGAACCTTGCCGATTATCATTTCAAGTGAATTATCACGACAGGAAGAGAAAGAATTGATTGTTGTTTTGCGCACCTATAAAAAGGCAATTGGATGGACATTAGCTGATATCCAAGGCTTAAGTCCATCCACCTGCATGCATAAAATTAAAACAGAGGAGAATGCAAAACCAACGAGAGAAGGCCAGCGACGTTTAAACCCGCCAATGATGGAGGTTGTGAAGGAAGAGATTCAAAAGTTGCTAGATGCTGACATTATCTACCCCATTTCTGATAGCAAGTGGGTAAGTCCGGTCCATGTTGTGCCAAAGAAGACTGGAATTACGGTGGTCGAAAATGCCGAAGGAGAAATGATTCCGAAGAGAGTACAAAATGGTTGGAGAATGTGTATCGATTATAGAAAACTCAACTCACAAACCCGAAAGGACCATTTTCCTATACCATTTATCGATCAAATGATCGAAAGACTTGCTGGAAAAACACATTACTGTTGTCTTGATGGATTTTTTGGATTTTTTCAGGTTCCGGTGGCGCCTGAAGACCAAGAAAAAACAACATTCACTTGCCCTTTCGGAACTTTCGCCTATAGAAGAATGCCTTTCGGTCTTTGCAACGCTCCGGTCACATTCTAACGATGCATGTTAAGCATTTTCTCCGATCACATCGAGCGAGGAATAGAGGTATTTATGGATAATTTTACTGTTTACGGTAATTTATTCTCTCAATGCCTTTCCAATCTTTCTTATGTTCTTAATCGATGCATTGAATTTAAATTGGTTTTAAACTATGAGAAATGCCATTTCATCGTAAGTAAAGGATTGGTACTCGGTCATGTGGTTTCGGCCCAAGGAATTGCCGTTGATAAGGGAAAGATTGATGTAATTCGCTCACTTCCATACCCCACTTCGGTGAGGGAAATTAGTAATTTTCTTGGCCATGCAGTGGGTTTCTACCGACGGTTCATAAAAGACTTCTCTAAGTTGGCGCAACCTCTTTGCCGATTACTACAAAAGGACGTGAATTTTACTTTTGATCAATCTTGCAAAGATTCATTCGATGAGCTTAAGGGAAGGCTTATATCCGCACCAATTGCACAACCACCAAATTGGACTTTACCATTTGAGATTATGTGTGACGTATCTGACGTTAGCGTGGGAGCCGTTCTCGGTCAAAGGAGTAAAGAATGACCACACGTGATAGCCTATGCCTCTAGGACTCTCGACTCGGCTCAACGTAACTACTCGGCAACGGAAAAAGAGTTTTTTGCTGTCATTTTTGCATTAGAAAATTTTTGTTCTTATTTATTACGAACTAAAATTTTTATTTTTTCCAATCATGCAGCGCTGAAATACTTGATGAACAAAAAAGAAGCAAAGCCGAGGTTGATACGATAGATTCTCTTACTGCAGGAGTTCAATCTTGAAATCAAGGATAAAAAGGGAAGCGAAAACTTAGTAGTTGACCACCTAAGCCATTTACCTACTTCACCAGTCGAACCTCCCCTACGAGAACAGTTTCCAGACGAAACATTGATGGAAGCACACGCATCATTCCCATGGTTCGCCGATTTGGCGAATTTTCTAGCTACGGGTAAATTTCCGAACAATCTATCTCAATCTGAGATCAAACGCATAAAAAGAGAGTCTCGATACTACATTTGGGATGATCCATATTTATGGAAAAATTGCTCGGATCAAATAGTACGACGATGCGTAAGTAACAGCGAGGTAAAATCCATACTTGAGTTTTGTCATTCCTGTGCTTGCGGTGGACATTTTGGCCCTAAACGAACCACACACAAAATTATTGAGTGCGGATTTTATTGGCCAACCTTGTTTAAGGACACTACAACTTTTGCAAAGCATGTGACAGGTGCCAAAGAGTCGGAAATCTAAGTCGAAGGAGTGAGATGCCATTAAATCCTATACACATCTGTGAAATTTTCGATGTGTGGGGGCTCGATTATATGGGGTCATTTACCTCATCATTTGGAAATTTATACATTATTTTGACCGTTGATTACGTTTCGAAATGGGTAGAGGTGAAAGCCACCCGAGAAAATGATGCGAAAACCATAACTAATTTTTTACGTGATTTTATTTTCTCAAGATTTAGAACTCCGAGAGCGATCATTTGCGACATAGGAACACATTTCATTAACCGAGTCGTCGAAGCTTTGATGAAGAAATATGGCGTGACTCAGCGGATAGCGACAGCTTATCATCCGCAAACCAACGAACAAGCAGAGGTTTCAAATCGAGAAATCAAGTCAATCCTAGAGAAGACCGTTAAACCAAACTGAAAAGATTGGAGCTTGAAGTTAGTTGATGCGTTGTGGGCATATCGCACGGCCTACAAAGGACCTATCGGGATGTCACCTTACCGACTTGTTTTCGGTAAACCTTGCCACTTGCCTATCGAACTCAAGCATAGGGCATTTTGGGCGGTGAAGGAATGTATTATGGAGATGAACGCTGTTGGTGAAGCACGAAAACTTCATATCCAAGAGCTTGAGGAGATTCGCCGCAACGCTTACGATAGCGCGCAAAATTATAAAGAGCGAACAAAAGCATTTCATGACAAGCGCATTTCATTTAAATCATTTTCTGTTGGGCAGAAAGTTCTCCTATTTAACTCAAATTAAAAATTTTTGCAGGAAAACTTAAGTCCAAGTGGAGCGGACCATTTACCGTGATCAATGTTTTTCCTCATGGAGCTGTGGAAATTGAGGATAGCTCAGGTGCACGGTTTAAAGTTAATGGACAACGGCTAAAACCTTTCTTCGAGAGCATACCAATCGGACTAATTGAAGAAATCGGGTTGGAAGAGCCAAAAATCTGACAGGAAAATGTCGAGCTTAACGACGTTAAACAAAGCGCTAAACGGGAGGCAACCCATTTGTTTACTTTTCCTCAATTTTAAATTTCTTTTTTTATTTGTCGTTTGTTCAGACCCCTCCAGGCCCTAGAAGAGAACATCATGGAAATACTCTCCTTCCTTTACCTCAGCCGTGGCTGCAGTCGTCATTGATCACGGGGAGTATCCTTTACCTTTCTTTGTTCTTAAATGTACTTTACATTTATTTTTCCGTATTGGGACAATACGATTAAGTGAGGGGGAGGGTAAAGGATGACATTAATTTCGCCTTGCTTGTCATATTTGGTTGATGATATGTTTGTTTGAATTGATTAGAAGAACAACTCCTTTGCCGTTGCTTGCCGCTAAGCATGTTATGATTACTTTAGTTCATAAAGATACTTGAATTCTAGCATGCTTGATAATCGAATAATATGAGTAAGTCCAATTTGACAACCCTTACAATTTGTCTTGATGTTGTTAGTTGAATTTCTCACCTAGCTTAATTAATTAGCCCATTTTGTGAGAACTTAAGCCTTTAGCATGTATGATTATATTTTCATGCTCCTTTTTCTTGCCTGAGAGTGTCAATTTGGACTTTGGAATCTAGAACTTGTGGCTTGTATGCATTTTGATATTACATTGGAATTTGATGCATTAATATGATTTAAGCATTAGGATTCACCCTTTCTTTTCCCTTAATGAACCAAGTTGAAGCCTAATCCCGTTTTCTTTGTTTTCACCAAGATTTTAAACCCGAGCCTTTTCATTTATTCCTCTCTTCCACCCTTGACAAGACAAAGAGCATAAGTATAAGGTTGTGAGATAATGTTCAAAAAAAAAGAGACAAAAAAAAAGCACAAAAAAAAGAAAAAATAATTCGAAAAAAAGAAAAAAAAGAAAAAAAAAGTTAAAAAAAAAAAGGTTTGATGATTTGTTCATTATAGCTACCTTTGTTTAGTTTGCTTATTCTTGTTGCCTATGTTTTCTAAGGTTGTGGACATGATATAGTTACTTGTTGGGAAAATCTTGTCTTGACTTTCTTTAGCTTCATTTTAGCCTTATTTCGTACCTTTACCTAAGCCCCATTACACCCTTTATTAAAAGTCCTAATGATTTTTGCATCTCATTTCTTTAAAGTAGTGGAGAATTGATCTTGCCACAAGCCTATGGAAACCCTTATTCAAATTTTGACTTTGAGTGAATTTGATTTCTACACCCGAAACACTTTTAGTGATTTGAGTGCATCTTGGTAAGAATTAAGCTTAGGTTAGAATTTGATTGATAATTGATAGACAATGGTAAGGTTGAATGATTGTTCTTGCTTGCACCTATTCGTTTTGATTCATGTTTTATTCACGTCATTTTTTGTGCACTTGAACTCTCATAACTTTGTTTAAGACTTGCAACGGTTTAGGAGAAAGATGATGAAGCTTTTGAGTAATTTATTTCAAACATACTTGAGGGCAAGTATGAGACAAGTGAGGGGGAATTTGATGTACCCTTATATTTGACACTTTTTGCTTGTTAATTCCTTTGTCTTGTGAATTTTTCACTACTTAATTGGTTGTATTTGATTTATTTCTTGTGTAGTGAACCCAATACTGGAAATGGCAACAAAAAGACGTAATCTGTAGTTTTTTTCTTTTTATTCTGTCACGGTTGGAGTCGTGGGCACGACGCTTATTCTGTCACGGCTGGAGTCGTGGGCACGACGCTGGGCACGACGAGGATCTGACGTGGCAAATCAGAAGTCAACACGGGGAATATTCTGGAAACAACTTATCTTGATCTATTGACGTGATTTGGGGGATTTTGGATTTCATTTTCATAATTTTATAGATATTATCTTTTTTTTTTATTAGTTTTCCTTGTTGATTTGGGAATTTGAAGCCTATAAATACCCACCTTTGGGTAAGGCTAAGTATCTCTTGTCTTTTGTTCTTATTGCTACTTTGTTTTCATTTTAATAAAATTTTCTTCTTTGTTTTATTTCTACTTTACTTTATTTTATTTTATGTTTTTACATTATCAAAACATGTTAAGCATGATAATCAATATCATGCTTGGCTAATTTTTCTCAAGCCAAGAGCTAGTACGAATCAATTCCTCGCGTGAGAATTGAATATTGCTTAAATCCCTTCGGATACATTTTAAATCTTTCGCTTAGATAGTTTGGCAATCGGCCTTACTAAAATTTTAAACATTTTTCAAATCAAAAGGATCCGTTAGTGCGAATCGTTTAATTTTACAGTTGGGAGGAAGGATCGGCCTGTGGCATTTCGACTTCCTATGAACAATTTTAGCGGCGGTCCGCTAAGGAAAGACGAGATCGGAAATGATTCTTGATAAGACAACTTCCGAGTTGGGCTTTTCCTGTTTTAAAACTAAGTATTTTAACGGCGATAGACGTGGTAGATTTACTTAAGAATCGACTTTCGAAGATAGACTTGGGAAGATCGGTTACATGAGAGAAAAGTAAGTTACGATGGGTTGGGCCTCGTAGACTGTAAACGACATGAATCTCGGAGCAAAAATCTATTTTCGATGATCGTGGGAATTGACGAAACTAGCTCGAGGCGACTCTTATACTCGTGTTTATTCAACTTAATCTTTCATCTTCTTTATTTTATTGCTTTTATTTTAATACATCTTTCTTTGCACTTTTACTTGTTTATTTTATTTTCTTGTTACTTCTCAAATCACCTTTTTTTTATTTTCCATTTCAGCTCCTAGGTCGAGAACAAGAAATTTAATCAAAAATTCCATTAAACTCCCTGTGGATTGACCCTCTTCCACTATTCTACCTTTTTATTTATTTATTTTATTTTTGAAGAGGTTTATTTTATTTTGATAGGCAAAACGACGCTTGTCAGATACGATTTTAAAAAAAAATACCATGGTGCCTGCCATTGGGTTCTCAACGTCAAAAAAGTCAATTTTTTAAAACTTGAAACAATCATCCGGCAATCATGGGGCCAAAATACTAGGTAGTGTCGGCCATTAGGTGCCCAAAACTCCATTCTACTGTTCATTTCAAGTCATTTTGGCCTGGGTCATTTTTGTAAATATCAAATTTTTTTGGTCAGTTTGATAAAATAGCCTAATATTTTTATTATTACCCAACTGAATTGATATTAAATTAACCCGTGATACTAATTCAATTAAATGCTTAATATATAATATGGATATAAAATATATTAAAATTCCAATAATATATATCTATATATAACATTATCATATATTTCAAAGCTCTTCGTGCTTTTTTTTCTTTTTTTATGAATTTTTAAATATATCTATATTTTTTTATGTTTTCAAAATTAGACCGGAGGTTAGACTCGTCAAATCATCGATTCTCAGTCCAATTGTTTTGTCTCGTTTGATTAAATAAATCATTAAAAATTTATAAAAAAAAGAAAATATATATTTAATAACTAGAAAAAGTCATTTTAATTAGTTCATACTAAGTTCGCAGGTCAATTGATCTAACCCACCTAATTAAACCGATATCCTATCTATTCTCGATCCAACCGAACTATCCAATCTTTTTTAAACAAAATTAATAAAAGGATAGTTTAATTGGTGCCTAAAAAAAGCAACATTGTCTTAATATTTATTACTTTGCTTATAAGAAGATATTTTAGTAATCTCTCAATTAATTAGTTGATGTCTAGTTAACTTGTGATATCAATTCAGTCAATGGTTTAATATAAATATAAATACAAGTATAAGTAAATAATGCGAAGGGAGGGAATAGGTAATGGCCTTGGCCCCCAAACAATGAAAAATTGCTTATATAGCCTTTTTAGTTTTTAGAAAATCACAATATGATTGTAAAATTATACTTTGGTGTTTTTTTTCATTTTTAACTCGTAAAATAATTTCTTGGCTTTGCCTCTAGATACTATAGATCATATATGTATTTGTGTGACCCCAAGTTCTGGTATATTAGTTGAGTGTTTATTTTAAAATTAATTTGGTTGTATTAAAAAAAAATGTATGCGTATATATATACTATATATAATGAATTTTGGCAACAAGCATGATATATAGCATACCGTGAGGACACCCTTGATTTGCTGATTGTTAAGAGTGATAAGTTGACGTGCATCCTTTTGCAATCGAAGAAGAACATCAACAATGTCTTCCTGGTTAGCTTTAGTTCTTGTCGGAGCAACATGGTCGGCTATTACTTCATCGTACAGCTTGTCAAGTTCTTTAAAGTTCTTTTCAACTCTTGTTTCCATACCATTCAACTTATTCACCCACCACATCCATGGAAAGTAATCTGACACAACAAATTCTCCCAACAGGAGCTGAATTTCATGTAATACCCTGTCGAATCTGCTCGTACCACCGTCACCTCCGCCGCCGTATTTTTTACCAAATGTAATGCGACATATAACGTCGTTCGCCAACAAAAGTGAGAGTTTTTTGAGATTTAGAGGGGCTGATGACGAGGAAGCTATATCAATATGATTCACAATTGCTGCAACTTCTTCTTCTCTTATAGTTCGAAACGATTGGACCCTCTTTGAACTAAGAAGTTCCGTTATTGCTGCCTTCCTCATTTCCCTCCATAATTCACCATAAGGAGCGAAAGCTATACCGTTTAAATCATAACTTATCTTCTTCGCAACGTATAAATCAGTAGGTCTACCAGAGAAGGCGAGATCATGGCCGCCACCGGGGCCCTTGAAGATCGCCATTGCAGCATCTGCGGAAGAGATAACCAGTGTTGGAATGGCGCCGAGTTGCAGAAACATCATCGGCCCATATTGTTGGGAGAGTCTTTGAATGGATTTAGGGGATGAGTCACAGAGTTGGTGTAGGTTGCCTATGATAGGGAGCTTCCATGGACCAGGAGGAAGCCTTCTTGTTCGAGCTTTGTACTTAAACACCATTAGTGTGAAAGCAATGAATGAAAGCGTTAGGGTAAACTAAAAATCCATGGACTAATGATTTCTTAACAATGGGTTTTGGAGTTTGGCACGAAAAGGAATGGAATTTAAAAGGATGGAACTGGTTTTAACTTACGTATTTAAATACGTAATGATATGGACATTGGTTCGAAATATGTTAAAACATGAGCAGATATTGTATGAAACTGTAATTTCACGTTATTTTTAATATGGTCTTACTAGAAAGGGATAAAGATAGTGTGGAATCACATTTTTATACAATCCTTTCTCGTTACAACATATATAGTGAAAACTGCAAATTTCTTTTCTTATTTAAAATGTTACAACATATTCTGAAAACTGCCAATTTTCTAACCTACTCCAAACAAATGTCAACATCGTGAAATTTTCGTCGCCGTCGAATCTGAAGTGATAAAGAGCAAATTGGAATTGTAGGAAAAAATTGTATTTTTTCTAATACAACGACAACCGGATCGCAACATAGTAGAACGAGCTTAAAGTTTAAATTTGTGTGTCGCGACACAGCACTGATTAGGGTAAAAAATTAATTAAGGGTATTTTCGTCCGCACAACCAATATTTATCAAATTTAAGGCTTATAATTGACCTAATTAGGCCGTGAACTTTGCCTATAAATAACATAGCTTAGGCTGAGCTATGGGAGGTGACTAAGGAGGCCATTAGTTAGGTTTAAACATTAAATTTAGTTTTTATTTAGGTTTTTATTTTAGCTTTAAAACAATTTATTTTCTTGTTTCTGATTTGGATTTGATTTGAGTCCAAGCTTTTGTTATTTTATGATTTTATTATCTACTATTTTTCTTTTACTTTTCTCTTGCAATTGTTGATATCTTGCAAGCTGTTAAAGGATTTTATGCAACCGAGCACATTCAATCTCTCAACGGATCGATTTCTCTTTTCCTTATGTCTTAGTTTAATTTGTGTATTTTTCATGATTAAATTATTTCTAAGGAAAATGGTATTTAGATTCATGAGTAGCTAATTCTGTTAAGAAGATTAACGAGCGGATATGGGAGTAATTAACGGGAGAACGAAGGTTTATCTTAGAATTAGTTGGCTTAAATTGTGCATGCTTAAACCCTAGGGTTGACGACCCTAAAAAATAATCTAGGTAGATAGGCCGAAAGGATAAGTCTACCGAGCACCTCATAATTTATCTCGATTTTAAACTACGAGGTCAAAAGATATTTTTATTTTACCAGTTAATTAATTGGTTGGAGGTTGAAAGGTAATAATTTGTCAGTTATTAGCTAATTCAATAAAACACAAGTTTTGAAGTTAATTACAAGCACTGAAACAAGTAATCTTCTACTTGTTATTCAAGATTTCGTTAATTGTTAATTTCTTTTTAGTCAATTTAGTTTATTTTATGATCTTAGATTTTATTGTTATATGTCGTAATATATTTTTTAGTTATTACTATTTAGACGTATTACCGTAGAAGATAATATTAAGTTTAATCCATCATCCCTTAGGTACAATCTTCGGAGTACTTTTTATACCCTGTTATATAATACTATATTACAACTGGACTTGTATACTTGTAGATACCGCTGCTTTAATTTCATATCTTTCTTTTACAATATTTTTAGTCCAAACGTTCGCAAGTTTAATAGCAGTCAGGTTATTCCCGTAGTTAATTTACATATGAAAGGGCTGGTGGTTTGAGGTTGTTCCTCGATCACTATAGCCAACTTATTGAATGATGAGAAAATCTATTGCTCGAGATCAATTTGAAGTCGGAGTCAAAATCACACCTGAAGCTAGATTTTTCGTCTTATTAGTTTTATTCATATTTAATTTTGTTTGTCACGTTTTATTTTTCTATTTAATTCCTGTTATTTGTTGATATTCAGATTTAACTCTCCTTCTATTTTGTATAGATTGGTACAATTTGTGGGCACAAAAACTATATATGACACGTCTTGGTTGTAACCAGTTGTAGATTTAAATATTTTAGTCGTTATGGAATCAATCTACTCCCTATACTACAAATTTGAATTCAAGTTTAGACGTATAAATTTATTTTTAGTGGATTCAGACACATCAAAGACTCCTAATTGAATTCTACTTCTAATTATCAAATACTTTCAATAAATCAAAATAATCTAAGTTAAATAAGATATAAACTCATAATTGAAATAAAAGTCTAATTATCTTAAAAATATCTCTAGTTAAAATCTTAACAGAATAAAATCATTATCTAATTAAACTATAATAATAACAATAACTCTTTTAACCCACAATTGAAAAAAAAGGTTAATTACAAGTTTAATCTCCCAATAATTGTTGAAAATTTAATTTAATCTATAAAATCAAATCAAATTTCAATTTAGTCTTGAAATTAAATTAAAAATTCAAACACAAAACAGACTTTTAGCGGCGTTTTTCTAGGAGCGCCGCAAAAACTAATTACAGCCTTTTGATAAGCGCCGCACAAAACGCTGCTATAGCTAACGCCACAAAACTTTGCGGCGTTTATATAGAAAAATGCCACTATAGAACATGACCTTTAGCGGTGCTTTTCCCACAAACACCACTATAGAACATGACCTTTAGCGGCCATTTTCATTCAATATAAGTATAAATACAAGTATTAGTAAATAATACTATCAAAGGCGGAGGGAGGGAATAGGTAATGGCCTTGGCCCCAAAAAAATGAAAAATAGCCTCTTTAGCTTTTTGAAAATCATAATATGATGGTAAAATTATACTTTGGTGTCTTTTTCATTTTTGGCCTGTAAAATAATTTCTTGGCTTTGCCTTTAGATACTATAGATCATATATGTATTTGTGTGAACCCATGTTATGGTATATTGGTTGAGTGTTTATCTATTTTAAAATTAATTTAGATTCAAATCATCGTTGTATTAAAAAAATATGTATGCGTATATAAATATATACTATATATAATGAAATTTGGCAACAAGCATGTTATATAGCATACTGAAAGGACACCCTTGATTTGCTGATTATTAAGAGTGATAAGTTGACGTGTATCCTTTTGCAATCGAAGAAGAACATCAATAGTGTCTTCCTGGTTAGCTTTGGTTCTTGTTGGAGCAACATAGTTGGCAATTACTTCATCGTACAACTTGTCAAGTTCTTTGAAGTTCTTTTCAACTCTTGTTTCCATACCATTCAACTTATTCACCCACCGCATCCATGGAAGGTAATCTGACACAACAAATTCTCCCAAAATGAGCGGAATTTCATGCAATACCCTATCGAATCTGCTCATACCACCGTCACCTCCGCTGCCGTATTTTTTACCAAATGTAACGCGACATACAATGTCGTTCGCCAACAAAAGTGATAGTTTTTTAAGATTTACAGGGGCTGATGATGAGGAAGCTATATCAATATGATTCACAATTGCTGCAACTTCTTCTTCTCTTATAGTTTGAAACGATTGGACCCTCTTTGTGTTAGATTATAACAAGAAGCTAACAAAATTACTGAAACTTTATTATTCAAAAAGAATACATTTCTCAAAAATTCATTGAATACACTAACTACTCAGATCTTTATATAGCAATGTAAGCTAATCGATTACTAACAGATAACTAACTGTTGACTAATGACTAACAGCTTTAACAGATTCATTAATTACTCTAACATTCCCGTAGTTCCTTTGACTTTTGATTACTGAGTTCACTAAGAGAAAGAACTCGAAGATTATGTCAAAAGAATGCAAACTGCTTAGGTGTAATAGGCTTTGTAAGGACATTAACTATCTGTTTAGTGGATGGAACAAAATTGACCTGAAGCAATCTAGTAAGAACTTTCTCATGAACAAAATGATGATCTATCTCAACATGCTTCACCCTCGCATGATGTGTAGGATTTGCAGTGTAATACCCCGATTACAGTAATATATTATCCTTAATATAGTAAAATAAGAAAATAAAGTGACAAAAAGGGAAATTTTGAGTTATGTCAATATTAGGAAGATATTATGATATATTAATTCAAGAAAGGACTAAATTGTAAAAGAGAGAAAAGTTTTGTTACACAAGAGTAAATACTCAAAATTTAAGGGGTTAAAATGTAAATATGAAAAATTTGAAGGACCAATAGATAAATATTTTAAGGGTGGAATGATCCAGAAACTAAGGAAAATGGATAAATTAGGACCAAATTGAATAGGTGAAGAACTATGAGGGACCAAATTATAATTTTACCAAATTAAATGATGACTCAAGGATGGAATTTTAAAAGATAATAAAGGGCAAAATGGTCAATTGAAAGAGAGAGAAATCTAGAAAGTAATAATGATGCTAGAGATATTTTGATATTTTATAATTATTTAATTAGATAAATATTATTTTATTAATATTTTAATAAGATATTTTATTATTATTTTATTAATATATAAAGAAAGAAAGATGAGGAATTCTCATCCATTTTTCCCATGCAAAACCAACTTGAGAATAAGAAGAAGAAAAGAAGTTTTCATTTCTTTACAATTTGGTCCTTTTACCAAAAATTCACTATTTTCACCCAAAAATCAAAAGAATTTCCATAGCTACCAAGAGAGAAAAATGTTAAGGAGACTGTGGGAAGTTAGAATATCAAGTTGGCTTCAAGAAATGGAAGCTGAAGGAGAGAGAAAATCAAGATGAAGATTGAAATCAATAGAACAAGGTAAGCATATCATGATTTCAATATATTTTTAAGTTTGATACTATTGAAAAAGCACGGGATTAATGTTAATGTAGAGTTTCCTTACATATGGTCCTATGTTCTTGATATGTTAGTGAAGAGAAAATAAGAGAAAGTGATGAGAAATAGTGTAGAAAAAGAAAATAAGGGTGTTATAAACATGGTAATTAATATCTTGCACTAAAACAGTTTTGGACAGCAGCAGTAGTCTAATTTTGAAAAATCACCAAAAATTATAAAAATCAAATTATAGGATAATAAAATATTAAATTAAATATTATTGAGTCTAGTTTCTTATAGAAGAAATCATGTAAGCAATGGATTTTTAAATCATGAGATATAATAAATTTTGTGAGACAAGGTCAGAATGATTTTGGGTTCCCCTATTCTGACTTTGGAAAATCATCAAAAATTGGATAAAAATAATTAGGGGCTTAAATTTATATTTTTAGAATATTTAATGAGTCTATTTTCAATATAAATAAACATTAATATCATTTGAATTTTGTATGAGGAGATAATTAATTTTTAGTGAAGAAGGGTCAGAACTGTCAGGCAGCAGAACATGGGTAACTTTAAAGAATAAAATGTACTTATTGGATAAACCAAAAATTCTGAAAATTTTATGGTAAGAATATATATGAGTATAGTTTTAGGTAAAATTATCGGATCTTAATTTGGAGTTCTATAGCTCCAAATAAAAATAATTTAGTGACTATGACACAGATGGACAGCTTGAATATTCATAAAAGTAAATACATTAAGGATGTGGAATGGAGAAGAGGAGGAGGAAAATATATATGAATATTCAGCTAGCATGGCTAATTTGCATGTTTTAGGCTTAGGGACTAAATTGAATAAAAGTAAAACTTCAGGGGCCAATTTTGTAAAAATGTCAAAAAGGACCAAATTGAAGGAAATGAATTGTTTTATTATTTAAATTAATAAATTGAATGAAATTATCAATTTAAGATCGGGTGAAAATTGGGAAAATGGTAAATTACTAAAATGCCCCTGAATCTTGATGTTTCTACAATTTTGCCAGGTATGTTCGTGTAACTTGAATTATATTCTTAAATGCTTGAAATGTATGCTATTGATGTGAATATGATTTGAATGTTCATTGTATGAAAATTGATGAAACATTGATATATTTGATAAAAAGGGAAAGAAATCCCGATTGAATGAAAGGAAAATTCGATGGATCTCTGAAAAGAAATTGACGTAAAAAGGATCTAGCCGGACGGGTGATCCTATCTGTTATAGCCCTTAGAAGAATATGTGTAAAATGGATTTAGCCGGACGAGTAATCCAATTAGGGTGCGAATTTAGCTCGGATGATAATTTAGATCCAAGCTCATTAGAGTAATTGTCGTTGTAGGGGATTTAGCCTGGACTGGTAATCCCGACAATACTATATAAGTTTATATTATAGGGGATTTAGCCTGGACTGGTAATCCCACTGTAAGGATGAGGTTCGCGGGATTGTGCTCTCTGAAATGAAATGTGTAAGACCATGGTTGAAAGATACCACGGCAACATGATATGAAATATGTAAGACCATGGTTGAAAGATACCATAGCAACATGACATGAAAAGAATAAGACCATGGTTGAGAGATACCATGGCAACATGACGGGAAATGAATAAGACCATGGTTGAAAGATACCATAGCAGCGTGACATGAAATAAATAAGACCATGGTTGAAAGATACCATGGCAACGTGACATGAAAAGAATAAGACCATGGTTGAAAGATACCATAGCAACATGACAGAAAATGAGTAAGACCATAGTTGAAAGACACTATGGCATCATGTTAAAGATAAATAAGACCGTGGATGGGAGACGCTATGACATCTGTTGAACAATTGATATTCAGGTAATATGTATCAGATAATGAATGGTCATATGAAATGGTTGTGTGAAATGTTTACAAGAATTGGTCATATGGAAATATATGTACAAAATAGTTGTATGAAATAATTATGAAGATAGATAAACGAAATAAGTATAAGTACATGAAATATAATTTATGTTAAGTTTGATATAAACTATTCCCGAATAAATATACATAAAATATTTGGAAATGATGGAGCATGCAATATTGATATAATGAAATGAATGATATATACTTATGAAGAAACGATAAGAGAATGATATGTTTCATGACATGTACATATATGATTATTTTGATATATTGATACTAGAAAATTATGTAGGTAAAGACAATTATTAAACTCAAGTGTGATATGTCGAGAAAATAAGTATATCAATGTTGAATTTATATGAAATATGTACTAGCATACTAACAATGTTACTGTTTGATGCTTATAAAAGTGTCAAGCTGTTGATTGAATGGTAATATATTTATTTATATGATACATTGAATCGGTAAGTATTTAATTAAATTTTTTAAGTGATCTGCAAATTTTAGTAATGCTCTGAAACCCTGTTTCGATGTTGGATACGGGTTAAGAGTGTTACATGCAGCCATTGACACTGTAGAAGTATTGTCACACCAAACTATTGGCAATTAGGATACTGATATACCAACTTCATCCAGTAACTGTTTAACCCATAATAGCTCAGACACACAGTTGGCTAGGCTGGGTATTTTACTTTAGAGGAGGATTTGGACACCACTACCTGCTTCTTCGAACACCAAGCAACAGGATTTGGTCCTAAATACACAACATAACCTGAGGTTGAGTGTCGATCTTCAACAGATGAGGCCCATTCAGCATCAGAGTAATAAATTAACTCTCGCTGCCCTTTGGAGAAATATAAGCCATGATCCATGGTGCCAACCAGATATCTCAGCACTCGTTTGAATGTTTTCTAATGAGTGTCACGCAGAGAATTCATATACTGACTAAAGTTATTAACACAGAAAGACAGCTCAGGACGTGTAATACACACGTATTGAAGCATGCCAACTATACTTCGGTATAAATAAACATCAATAAACGGAGGGTTCCATCTAAAGCAACTAATTTAGGGGTATTTACCATGGGCGTAGGTGTGATACTACACCTACCATTCCTGTTTTGTGAAGTAGCTCAGTAATATATTTCTTTTGACTGAGCATCAGCCCCCTAGACATGTACTGTATATCAATTCCTAAGAAAATATTGAGGGCTCCCATGTCTTTAAGAGTAAACTTATTATGAAGTTGGTGCACCACATCTTCTATATCCCTACTAGAACTGCCTCTGAGAACTATATCATCGACATACGCCATGAGCAACAAGTAACTCCCTGCAGACACTCGAATAAACAATGAAGGGTCAGCTTTGGAGGCTCGAAAACCAAGCTGACCAACAAGATACTACTTAAGAGTTTGAAACTAAGCATAAGGAGCTTAGCGGAGGCCATAGAGAGCTTTGTTCAATCTGCACACAAGCTTCTGTCCAGTGGCATCTGATATTTCAAAAACAGGTAGTTGTTCCATATATATTTCTTTAGTTAACTCCCCATTGAGGAATAACGCATCGATCTGCTTCAATGACCACCCCTGCATAACAACATGAGTAAGAACTGTTCGAATAGTTGTTGCTCGAACCACCGGACTGAAGGTGTCACGAAAGTTAAGCCTCGTATACTGAGAGAACCCTTTCGCTACCAAACGTGCTTTATACTTGTCAATGGACCCATCAGCCTTCGTTTTTACCTTAAACAACCATTTGCACCCAACTGCTCGTCGATTTGCTGGTAGAGAACAAAGGGTCCTGGTATTGTTGCGAATTAAACCTGCAGCTTACTAAGGACTGATACCTTCCAACACTCAGAAGTCATCGCTGCATGAATGTTAACAGAAACATCACCAGAAGAACAAGATGCTGTGCTCAGATATGCCTCGGGCTTAAAAATCCCAACTTTACTCCTGGTAACCATTGCATGGGTGTTGCATAGAGCAATAGGAGAATACTGTGGCGGATCGAGTGTAGGAGAGCTAGGTGGGTTAGGTGGGTTAAGGGAGATGGATGAATGCGTTTGAGTATTAGAAGGGATAGCAGAGGTTGAACTAACATATGGGACAAGGCTTGAAGATAAGACAAGGAGTTTGGCACTAGATTGTGGAGCGGGTACAGACGAAACTGGTGTAGAAACATTGGTTTTGTATGGAAAAACTGTCTTATAAAAGGTGACATGGCATGACACATAGAGTCGACCAACAGTATCTTGACACTGATACCCTTTGTGTAATAGGAAGTAGCCTAAAAAAAGATATGGGGTTGACCGAAATTGCAACTTGTGCTTGTTGAGGGGCCTAAGGTTAGGAAAACATAAACAGCCATAGGTTCGAAGAAAAGAATAATCTAGTTTTGTCTGAAATAGTTTTTCATCTGGTGAGATGTTACCTAAGGGATAATAGGGTAATCTATTTAACAAATACAAAGCATTGCAAAATGCATCATTCCAAAATGTTAGAGGCATAGACGCATGAGCCAGCATAGACAGACTTACTTCAACTATTTGTCTGTGTTTACGCTCAACTAGACCATTTTGCGCAGAAGTATAAAGACAAGTAAAACGCTGCACGATCCCTTGTTGAGCTAAATAACCTTTTAACGTCTAAAACTCTCCTCCCCCATCTGTTTGTAAGGTTTTAAGTTTGTAACCAAGGACTCTTTCAGCCTGTCGATGAAACTGTAGAAACACAGTGATGACATCTAACTTCTTCTTTAGAAAATAGACTCATGTATATAGTGTATAGGCATCGATGAAGGCAACATAAAAGTGAAAACCATTGGACACAACTGGAGCTAGCCCCCAAACATCAGCAATCACCAATTGAAGAGGTGAGGTATACTTAGTTGATGATTTAGAAAATGGAAGCTTATGTTCTTTTCCCAAGTGACAAGCAATACAGTCAAGAGATTCTTTATTTGCATCAAACTGTATATTACAACGTAGAAGAACCTTTGTGAGTATGGCCTTACATGGATTCCCTAACCTAGAATGCAAACACTGAGAGGTACCAACGTACTAGCTGTAAAATATTGAGCTTGTTTAGGAGACAAAGTGGTCTTGACAGAGTCATTTAAGTGTAGTTTGTATAAACCATGATGTACCGAGCCTCGAAGAAGAACCTCTCTGGCTTTCAGATCACGAACCTGGCACTGTGTAGGAAGAAACTCAAACATCACCTGATTATCTCTTGCAAATTTTGACACAGATAAAAAGATTTTTAGTTATACCGGGTACAAGTAACAAAGACCGCATGTATAAGGGTCTAGAACGAGTAAGTAAAGATGATTGGCCAGTAGACAAAACAGGAAGTACTGAACCATTGCCTATATACACCTTACATGGGCCACTATAGAAAGTACTGTCACCAAGCGCAACAGCAGAATGTGTAAGGTGGTGCGTGGAGCTAGAATCAGGGTACCAAGAGTTATCAGCAACTGTGTCAGGAGTTGCAACATATGCCTAAGACTGTGGTGAAACAGATGATGGTACACTGACTTACTGTGGAGAACTACCAGCAAATAGGTTAGTCTAGGCAGGCGATGAAGGAGGTGTGAAAAACCAACCTGGTGGAGGGTATGGAACAGCCGAATGAGACATGAACACAGAAGATGGAACCCAATGTGCAATAGAAAGGCCTACTCCAAACATGTAGATATTCACTTGTGGAGAAGACCTATAGCTTGCACTTTTGTAGGAGGCATCAAACTGATAATAGCAGCGATCGACAAGATGACTAGCTTTTCCGTATAACCGACATTGAATATACGATGGAGAAGAACGACCGCGCCTACGACCCCGAGCAGTTGAGGAGGGACGATAAGCTGGTGTAGAGTTACTGTGAACACTATGATCTGGAGGTTGATTAAAGACCATATTAGCAGAACTAGGTGCCTCACAAATTGTAACCTGCTGCCAAGCTTTAGCATCAAGAAGCATGGTAGTGACACCCTGCACGTTGTATAGGACTTGACTTACTGTGATAATAGTAATTACAGACTCATATTCTGATGAGAGACCATTAAGGATTGTAGTAACATGTTCGTGTTCACTGATAACCTCTCCGCAACTAGCAAGACTATCACAGTACCCTTTAATCTTCATTAAAAATTCTTTCATGCAAAGCTCACCCTTGCGTTGAGAGTGCAAGGCCCTTCTATAGAACATCAACCTAGAAGTAGTTTTACTGCCATACAAGTTTACAAATGCATTCCAAATCTGAGCGCTTGTGTCCATACCAATAAGATGAGGGAGAACTGCCTGATTGACCGATGAAAGAAGCCACGATGCAAGAGCGCTGTCTTGCTATTCAAAGGGCATAAACGCTGGATTCTCGTAAAGTACACCATTTTCATCCGAAACAAGCTGAGTAGAGGGAGTAGTTCGAGAGTCTAAGAAGCTCTGAAGCTTATATGTTTTGACTGCTAAAAGAACCTATTGATGCCATAATAGATAATTATTATCATCAAGAAGCACACTGATTTTCTTTGTAGAGAAGAACCGATTGTCAACAACTCCATCTGTAGCATTGGAGGCCATCACTAGTGAAGTAGACTGCATAGCAGATGGACTAAACTGAAGATCCATGAAAGTAGCAAGAAATCACAGAAAAGAACTCCAGGAAAGAATGGACATCTGATACCATGTTAAATTATAACAAGAAGCTAACAAAACGACTGAAACTATATTATTCAAAAAGAATACATTTCTCAAAAATTCATTGAATACACTGATTGCTTGGATCTTTATATAGCAATGTAAGCTAACCGGTTACTAACAGGTAACTAACTGTTGACTAATGACTAACAGCTTTAATAGATTCATTAATTACTCTAACACTTTGAACTAAGAAGTTCTGTTATTGCTATCTTCCTCATTTCCCTCCATAATGCACCATAAGGAGCGAAATATATATTGTTTAAATCATAACTTATCTTCTTCACAACGTATAAATCAGTAGGTCTACCAAAGAAGGCGAGATCATGGCCACCGCCGAGGCCTTTGAAGATTGCCATTGTAGCATCTGCGGAAGAGATAACCAGTGTTGAATGGCGCCGAGTTGCAGAAACATCATCGGCCCATATTGTTGGGAGAGTCTTTGAATGGATTTATAGAATGAGCCACCGAGTTGGTGTAGGTTTCCTATAATAGGGAGCTTCCATAGACTAGGAGGAAGCCTTCTTGTTCGAGCTTTGTACTTAAACACCATTAGTGTGAAAGCAATGAATGAAATCGTTAGGATAAACTGAAAATCCATGGAGTAATGATTTCTTAATAATGGGTTTTGGAGTTTGGCACGAAAAGGAATGGAATTTAAAAGGATGGAACTGGTTTGAACTACCGTATTTAAATACGTAATATTAAAACTGTGATTTCACGTTATTTTTATTTATTTTTAATAAGAACATGATAAATCAGATTTTTCATGCTTCTATTAGGAAGGAATAAAATATACAATCCTTTCTCGGTTATAATGTAAAAACTGCAATTTTCTAACATGTTTTACTTATTTAGAATGTTACAACATGTTGTGGAAACTGCCAATTTTCTAACCTACTCCAAATCAATGTGAATATCGTGGAAATTGCCGTCGCCGTGAGCAAATTGGAATAGTAGGACAAATCATATGTGCAGTTCAAAAACTAGCAAGTGGGGATGGAAATTGAGACATTTTTAAACCGATGTCAATATCATGATGAGAATTTCAAATCAAGTTCGAGTTTTTCTTAAAGATTAGGTAAATGAAAACAAATGAGATAGAATGCGTGAACATATTTTTACAAACTACAGTAGAGATCCTTCCCAAAAAGATATTTTCGATTGATTTTTTTTGTGGTAGGGGTAATTTTTTAAATCAAATATTACTATTGAAATAAATATTAAATATTAATATTTTATTTCCTTGAAAATTAATATTATATTAATTAATAATTTATCTTATGGAAAGAGATATGTGACAATTTTAAAACAGTTTCTGAAATAAAATAATGAAAAAGTAAACTATCTGTGTACCAAATACAAATCTATTAATTAAATGCATAAAATAATATTATTATCTATTAAAATTATAATAATTTTTTTATATTCTTAATATCTATTTTATATTCCATGGGGTTGGTTGTTTTGTCTAATCATGTTACATGTTAAACAACTGTAAATCTACGTAGTTCAGAATGTGAGGGAAAAGACTGTTGTTCGCTTCTTTTAAGTAGTCTTTTTTCAGCTCTGAAGTCTTTAACACTATGTTTCAAGGTGCTATGTCGGTGGAAAAAGATGAGCGAGAGTCTAGTAGTGAGATGGATAAAGAATTGAAGCATAAGGTCCGACAACCGTGGCGTCAGGCACTGATTATGAAGTTGCTAGGAAAATCAATTGCTTATAAAATTATGATCACTAGAATCACAAATCTTTGGAGTCTAGAGGGCGACTTTGATTGCATTGATTTTGGGTTATGGTTGTTATGCGGTTAAATTGGAGAGAGCAGACTCGTCGTTGGGAAATCATTATCTCAATTTGATAATTAGACCTATTCATGGTTAGGTCACTTAACCCTAAGGTTTGTCTGAAAAATAAAAAGATTTGGATAAAAATAAAGGCTCGAAAAATGAGCTAATTATCTATAAATTGACTAATCTAATAATATTTATTACCCGGTCCGATGTTTAATGTGGATAAGAGATATCACAATGACACTTTTTTATTATTACAAAAATTCTTTTTAGCAAATCATTATTTCAATACTGGATATAATTTAGTAAATCAATTTTCAACAATTAGATATTTTAAAATCAATTTGAATCATTTTTGAAGTGTTTAGACATGCTCAAAATATAAAATAGAATTCCAAAAATTTAAAATAATCGAAAATATATACAAGTTGTACATGTACAATGAAGTAAGTCTTTAAACTTGAACCGAAAATCTCAAGACTTGGAGAGAAAGTCTCAATACTTAGCTCCTAAGTCTCAAGACTTGATGCAAAGGAACTAAAAATTAGTTCAAGAAGCACTTCAAACTATCATCAAAAAAACATTGAAACGTGCCACCAAATTCCAAATCACTTAAAAATTTGATTGAACTATATGTAAACGCACATTCATCTTATAAATATGTTTAAACCATATCAAAGGCCAAAACTTAAATTGGAATCAATGTAGAGTTTCATAAACATTATGAAACAATACTAAGCTTACAATTTTAAGATTGGATGTACTTAACCAATGTACACGCTGTTACAAATTGTTGAGTCTAAATTGATATTTAAAGGTAAAACAAAGCAGTGCCAGAAGTAGTGCTTAGAGCAATTCCAATTGCTTCAAGCACTAGTAATTGCTTCAGACATAACGCTTGACAACCAAGCTCTCATTACCTTATCGATAACCAAGAGGTAGTTCATTGAAATTATTTCTCTTATCAATAAACAACTCTATAACTTAGCGCCTAGAATTTAACTTACTGATAAAATTACAATTGAGAGAGACCGAATTCTAACTAACAAGCACACATAATACGGGTTTATTTAAGTTAGATCACATGCTCACACCACATAGAATGCATATTTGCTTTATATTTAACTATGTTGTTCATTACAAATATTGGAATAAATTAAAATATTATGGATTTAACAATTTTAATTGACAAGAAAAATATTCTAAGTAATTGAATACGGATCTAATATTCAACAAATCTAAATATTTGTAATTAAATCATAAGATATGTAAATACTAAAGAACAGTGAAAATATGAAGGACAGTTAGATATCACAAATTATCTGAATCAAATCTCGAAGTTCCTTTGACTAGAAAAATAGTTTAGCAATCCATAAAATAAAGAAAACACACAATAAAAAAAACAAAATAATAGCTATATGGAGAAAATACTCGGGCAAAAATCAAATAATGGAGAAAATACAAAAGTATCCTTAATTAAACAAAGTAGAATTTTGACAGATTTTTACATCAAATTTCGAAGCATTTTTGAATACCCGGGCTTGAGTCATAAAACAGTTTGAGTTAGATATTTCAATTCTCTTCTAATCGATATATTACTTGCCACAAAACGAATATTTAACTATTGAAACATTTTTACATAAAACGAATATTTAGAAATTTTTAATTTAGGACAAATTTAATATACATGATCTATATAAATAAATTATAAAATATGATAATTGAATTATTAAAATATTAAACATTGGTGTGAGGGAAAGGACATAGCCACCCAAACCATTGTTATTCTCTTTTTCAATTATTTTCTTATTCGATTCTAACTTTAGGTTAATAATTAATCTAGTGTTTGATTCGTGAGATTTCAAAATTACACTTATACCCTATATTCGTTCATTCTCCAATTTAGGAGGTAATTATACGTAACGCTAACAGCGATGGTTCATGAATGTTTTCGATAATGATAGCAATCAACAAATTCATTGAATCTCGCTCATGATGTGGTTGATGGGTCCAAGGCTACTAATAAGAAGGACAATACTAAGATTTGGGCTGTCTATCTTCTCAGGTTTTTTCTTGGACTGGTTCGGGAGACTGCAACATCGTGTATTTGGCAAGGGGTTCTCTCTTATTTTCCCAAGTGTTTTCCCAGCTATCTTATTACTCCAGCTCTTTGCCAATCGATTCTCCATCCATACTTGTATCAATATTGTAATTGTCCAAATTTACAAGTAGACACAAACCAATGGCAATATGATGGAAATTGAGAAAAAATCAAACTGATGTGAATATCATGGAAGTTTGAAATCAATGTGGAGTTGAATTCAAAGACTCAAAATATGAATGAAAACAAATGTGATGGAGGATGGTTTGGAAAGCATAAAGATACCTATACAAAGTAGAGATCCTTCCATCTCTGGATGATTAAAAAAGATATGGTCGGTTGGGAATAAAATCTTCCTTTTGAAATTGAGATAAATATATTTTATTTCCATAAAATTAATATTATATCAATTAATATTTTTAATAATAATAATTATATCTAATATATAATAAATATATTTAAACTTTCTACTTGAATCTGTTATTCAACATTGGAAATTATCTAAGCATTTGGTTATGATCTAAAATTTCCTCTTCAAAAGCCATTACTTTAATATCCTGTTATTTTTTATATTTCATTTTGGGGTGATATTATTTAGATGCTATTTATACTATTATAACTTAATTTTAATTAGTATAAAACCGTAAAATCTAATTATATAATAATTTATTTAAAATAATATCTATTATATTAATAATTAATTAATATATCCAATTATGTATTTCAAATCAATAAATATTCTATGAAAAATAAAATAAAATTATTATTTATATAATTTTATCTATTATTAGTAATTAATTAATACTACTTATTCTTATTCTTAATATATTAAACTTAACGTCAACTTAACTATACAATTTTATTACGTATTTATGATCACTAACTTGAAATCCAAATAAAATTTGGATCACTTACCCGCGAACCAGTTGGGCCCTACTAGTTGGGTGCGTGTTGGTCTTGTAAAGGGGTTCATCAGGAGGACTCGCAAAGGAAATTTGCGGTCCTAGTTCGCATATACTAAGAAGTTCGCATGTCGGGGCTACGAAGTTCAGTAGATAGACTAGAGCAGTACACGTGTCCAGCATGCATAAATATTCCATGAACAGTAACCATATATATAAATATTCGATTATCCCCTTCAATGAGATATATAGGACAATGATTGATGTTAACTTTGCAAATAATTAAGATTGAATTCATATATTTCATAAAAAAATTGAATTCACATTTTTTTAAAAACTAAAAGGATTTTGCACTTTGTATGTATGAATTGTTAATATTGATGCAGCATTTTTTTCTATTTATATTCATTTCACTACAACAAATTTGTCGCTTAATTCGCTATAAGTAAAAAAAAATAAAAATAAAAAAAATAATCTGTCAATACAAGGCCCAAAGACTTATACCGACGATCAAATGGGTTACCTGATAAAATTTCATCAGTTGCTGTAAGGATATGTCAGTATAAGTTTTTAGCGATGGCTAGAATTTATTTGTATATGCCTTTAATTTTTTACGACAATCATTCCATGAATAAAGACTGTTTCCAATGTCACTACCACCATAACTTTACAAATGGTTTAATCCGTCCGTAAGATACTATATCATATACTGACGATTTCAAAGGAGGTTTCCGCCAGTAAACTCATTTTGGGCTTTTTACTTTTGTAATCTATTATAACAAAAACCTGTCAGTAAAGACCAAATCTGTAATTTTCCTTCATTACTATTGCCTTTTACGGGCATTATCTATGATTGGTATAGATTTAAAAATTGTAGTAAAATATCTAAATTGTATTTGATTAATTTTAAAATATTATTCATAATTAAATTAATTGTTAATATATAGTAATAATATAAAGAATATTAAATGCAATATACAATTAAATTGTTCATATAATGATGAAAATATTATCTCGTAACAAATTTCACAAAGTTAACATGAATATAAAAGACAAACCATAAATCACAAATGTAACAAACTTGGTGACATCTCTTTTCTCCATACCTCATACCTCACAAAACAAATTTGTACATCAAGCAACATTTAGCTTATTTTCCTGCATCAAATGTAATAATAAGTCAAAGCATTACTTATATGCCGTGTAATTTATTATAGTATATGTTTGTGCATGATACAAACTTTGTCTCCATTAGTATTAAATACGGAGAATTTGAGCAAAAGAAAAATACAAAGACATAGATGGGTTGAAGAGCACGCATTATGTAATGGCCTAAATTCAAGGTTATCGGAACAATGGTTTCGTAACTATAGATCCAATTTAAAGAGAAATTTATTTCAATATTTTTTGCTTGAAAATTGATATGATAGGAAAATCGTATGAAAATATTGATAGGAAAATTTTATCGATTTAGTGATTAGTTAGAAAAAGAAATTATTGAAGAAATTGGCTAAAATAAGGTATCGGGACCTCTATTTCATAAAACCGAGTCGAAAATAATTTTATAAATATTTATGAAATGTTATTAATGTGGTATTAAAATTTCGTTAGAAAATTTTAATGTTTGGGTAGTCAATTAAATGAAAAGGACTAAACTGTAATAGGTGTAAAAGTTACTAGAGTGATTAAATAGCTTAAGAGTCTAATGAGAAAGGATTTAAAAGGTAATTAGACCCAAAAGTTATTTGGGCTGGACGGCAAGGGTATGAAATCAGCAGAAAAATTGATAAATTAAGGGTAAATTTGGAATATTGCAAATTTAACTAAATAAAACTAGGACTAAATAGGAAATATCTAGATTTCTCTTCATTTCTCTTCAATTCCAGCAGCTAAAAACGCCTTAGGAGGGTTCTCTAAGCTGGTATTTCATAATTTTTGCACCAAGTGAGTTAATCCTTGCCTTTTTCTTGTAATTTTTGTGTTTCTAAGACTTTTACAACTAGGTCCTACTATTAAATTCATTAGTTTTTGATTTCATGGATGAAATTGAAAGTCACCATGGTTGAGTTCTGTAAGCTTATGATGAAATAGAATGAAATTAAAGCTTTAATTTGTTTATGATATGATTTTATTAGGCAATTTCAATGGAAATTGATTTTTAGGACCTAATTGTGAAAATATTTGGAATTAAAGTCTATTGCTGAAATTCTGATTCCTAAAGGTTGTAAACTAGTTTAAGGTGATAGAATAAAATGTTAATTTAGAAAAATCAGCTCAATTGAGAGGCTAATTGAGTAGGGACGAAATTATCATTTATTAAAAGCTTAAGGAAAAAATGGTAATAAACAGCTTGCACTAAAACAGTTTGGACAGCAGCAATAGACTAACTTTGAAAAATCACCAAAAATTTTAGGAATCGAATTAGAAGATGAAAAAAATATGGAATTAAAGCTTATTGAGTCTAGTTTCTCATAGAATAAATATTGTAAGTAATAGATTTGTAAATTTTGAGATATAATGAATTTTGTGAGACAATGTCAGAATGAATTCGGGTTCCCTGTTCTGACTTTGAAAAATTATAAAAATTGAATAAAATAATTAGGGACTTAAATTTATATGTCTAGAATTATTAATGAGTCTATTTTTAATAGAAACAAACGAAAACATCATTTTAATTCTGTATAAAGAGATAATTTATTTTTAGTGAAGAAGGGTCAGAACTGTTAGACAACAGAACAGGGGTGACTTTGAAGAATAAACTGTACTGATTGGCTAAACCAAAAATTCTGAAAATTTTATGGTAAAAATATATATGAGTCTAGTTTTAGGAAAAATTAACGGATCTTAATTTGGAGTTCTGTAGCTCAAGTTATAAATAATTTAGTGACTATGACTCAAATAGACAGCTTTGAATGAACTATAAATAATAGTTGAATTATAGAGAATGTTGCATATGAACATGAAATGTATTAAATTGATAATTAAATTTATTTATTTAGATCTAGAAGATTCAAATCTGAAGCTAGATCGAGGAAAGGAAAAGTTCGGGATTAGTAGATTTTTCTGTTTACAAACAAGTATCAAGGTAAGTTCGTGTAACTTGAATTATATTCGAAATGCTTGAGATTGTATGTTATTGATGTGAATATGATTTGAGTGTTCATTGTATGAAAATTAATGAAACATTGATATATTTGATAAAATGGGAAGAAATCCCGTTTGAATGAAAGGAAAATTCGATGGATCTCTGAAAAGGATTTGACGGTAAAAAGGATCTAGCCTGACGGGTGATCCTATCTGATATAGCCCTCTGAAGAATATGTGTAAAATGGATTTAGCCGAACGGGTAATCCGAATTAGGGTCTAAATTTAGCTTGGACTGTAATTCAGATCCAAGCTTATTAGAGTAATTGTCGTTGCAGGATTTAGCCGGACCGGTAATCCCGACAATACTCTATGAGTTTATATTGCGGGATTTAGCTCGATGGTAATCCCATTGCAAGGTTGAGGTTCATGAGTGTGCTCTCTGAAATGGAAATGTCGCACATGAATATGAATTGATGACCGAATTGTACACTAAAAGTGTACCTCTGAAAATCCATCGAAAATTCCAAGAAATTCAACGGATAAATATGGAAAAATAACAAGGAAATGGAAATCATAGTATATATTATTGGTACATGGAAATTATTGTACTAACTTGAATGTTGAGTTTATGCATATTAGGGTAATAATGCATTGAATGGATATATGGATGTTTATTGTATTGTATTGAAAATATTAGGTAAGTATAATTCTTGTTACATGAGCTTACTAAGCACAAAGTGCTTACCCGCTTCCTTTTTCCTGTTTTGTAGTGTTAAGAGCTCGGAGGTCGGATTTGGTGGAGACACATCACATCGTCAACCTCGATTTCGGTATATAAAGAAACTTTATTTTGGAAATCAATGGCATGTATAAGTTAACAAAGTAAATGTTAACGTGAAATGAATGTAAAGTTAGCCATTAGTATGGTTAACAAACACAGTTATAGATATGTGATGACGTTATCTTATATAAATGCATGAATCTATCATGAAAATATGTTGAATTGATTTGGTTGATGTGGATTGGTCTCGATTTAATATTACAGGGAAGGTTAGATATTTATAAAAAGGCTATATTGAATATAAAAAAAAATTAATTCGTAAACTCCGGTAATGCCTCGTACCCTATTCCGGCAATGAATACGGGTACGGGTATTACACATTACTAAATAGTTTCCAACTTTCATTGAGCTCGTCAACTAGCTTTGATGTACAAAGGGAAAGGTGTCATAAAATCTTGGAACATATTTTTTTTTATCCAATGAAATGCAATCAAGTGCATCGAAGACTAAAAATGGAACATATTTCTATGAACGATTCAATCTGATATTACAATGAGAGGAACACAGATAAAATGAATCATCTCAAAAAAAAATAAAGGGGAAGACAAAGTCAACGCCATAAACAAACAACCATATTTAAGTAAGAATCAATAATTTTAAAATTGAATTTATATACTAGCATTGGGATAAGGTGCTACATATTCACTATATTATGATTGCCACTACCCCGTCAAGGCTAGGCATGGAAGGCTACTCCCTGAAGAAACATGCAAGGTAAAGATATATATTCTATATGATACAAAATAGATATAAATTTGGCTAGAGAATCAGAAACCAAAAGCAATATGTTGAATGACACACACACACACACATATATATATATATATATATAAATACAATATAAGGACAGGAATACAACTGCACAACTCTAAGCATCTCAGATCAAGGCATCCATAAGCTAGACTCATAACTCCTATATCACTAACACTATCACACCATCCAACATTTTATTTTAATACACCAATTAGTTATAAACTCTACAATCCTGTCCTTGAGGCTTTGGAAAGTCCTATGCTTTTGCCTCCCCACAACATTTGGCAACCTTAAATTTTTTCAACATTTGTTATGCATCTTACTTTTAATGATTGCGACACCAGATCTTTTTCCTGTATTGTCCTGTTCGAACAAAAGAAAATTGTTAATTTTTCCAGATTAATGTACTGCCCAGATTGTTTTTTGTATTCTTGCAAAATTTCTTTCAATCCATTTACCCTTTATCTAGGGCCTTACCGAACAAAATGCAATCATCTGCAAATAGTAAATGCGAAATCGTTGGTCCTCTTCTACTTGCCCTCACGCCTTTTATTCTTTTATTCTTTTCGCTATCTTCATCAAAGTCAACAACCCCTCTCCACAAATTAGAAACAAATATAGACTTAGCAAATCCCCTTGTCTAAGACCTCTTGTTGGTTTGAAGCTTTCCCTCGTTTTTCCATTGATACAGATTTAGCAAGAAACTGAAGAGACACACTTCATAATAAAATCCACCTATGCCTTCTCAAATCCCATCTTTAACATCATCTCTGCCAAAAACCCTCATTTAACCCTATCATATGCCTTGCTCATATCTAGCTTGAGTGTAAAAGATCCGTTCTTGTCTAATCTTTTCTGCTTTAGAGTATATAGGATATCATATGCCAGTAGAGTATTGTCTGTGATCATTCTACCCAGGATAAACACACTCTATGTCTCGTCAATACAATTATTAAGGACTCAACAAAATCTATTAGCCACTACTTTTGATATAATTTTGTATAGAACCAAGCATAAACTAATAGGTCTAAAATCTTTCAAGTTATTTGGACGCAAACTTTTTTATATTAACACCATGAGGGTAGAGTTTATATTTTCCATAAACTTACCTCTATTTAGTACATTGAGGCACTACTCACCCACATCTCTTCCTATAATGTGAAACATTTTTAAGCAACATGATTTTTAAATAGCTTTAATTTATAAAATTATTTTTAAATATATATCAAAATTTAGCCAAAGTTTACATAGTTTAAGCAAAAATTTAATGTTAACATTTGTCATATGGTAAAAATCAAATGAATAAAATATTCTTTTATACTTTTAAAATTTACCTATATCATACTATAAACATATAAACATAACTAATATTATTTAAACATAAAAATAGTTACTCATAAATTTAAATACGATTACTAGTTACTTATCAATGTTTAAAATAAATCAATCATACAAATACTAATAATATTATTTAAAGCAAATAATAAAAATACTTAACCGATATTAATAACAATTCATATTATCATGGCTTTTGTCCATACTTTCGTGGTTTTTATTTTGTCTACTCTGTTCATATTATCAGGGCATTATCATGATAAAGCACAATGATGGTATTTATATAATTGGATCCCAAAATGATGAAAAGGAGGATAGGTAATTTAAAACTTGGCCTTTTGTGCATTGCTTATGCTGTGAGTCACTTAGGGCCATTGGCAATGAACTCTTAGTCGATTGAAATTCATCGTTAGGTTAGTCTAATGATGACATGATTTGGATGCAATTTTCAACGAATTAATCAATGTAATGCATCTTTAGTTTATTTTTTAATTCTTCTAGTGTTATGGCTACTATTAGTTTGCAAACATAATATTTATGCATGAGTTTATAGGTCATATTTATCGTTTATACTATATGTTATGTCTTGTAACAACATACTCTATGACTAAACGAATTCCTTTGCAAAACTAGATTACCTATTTCTCCACAAACCTCCCATTTGGGTTATGCTTTAGACTCTTAAGTTTATGCAAGGAAGAAATATTAATGGTAAAGCATTGATCATGAATTGCGACATCGAAGTGAAGATGAAGATGGAGGAAAGAGGAAAATAAAATAGCAATTAATAATTTATTTTAATATTATATTAAAAACTTTTATTATTATTAAAATGTTATGTGTCAACTCTTAATTGGTTGAAGGATTTTCTTTAATGGAAATAATGATAAGGGCTCATAATGGTGATGAACTTTTAATTTTAAGTGTATGATTTGACCAAAAAAAAATTAGTTAGCTAACTTAAAAAAATGATATAGTTTAAAAGCTGCTTTTTCAATTAAGCCTAAATTTTAATAGTTAGATAACTAAAAATAATAATTTGTATTCTATAGGAAATCGTTTTGAATTCTCATCCTTATTTTAAAAATCCAACTCAAAATAATTGTATACTTTAAGGGCAAAGGATGATTCTAGTTTTTAGCAAAAAAAAAAAATAAACATAGAGGTTGTCAATCGTTGGTCCAGTCGATTTATACAAGGTATTTAACTAATGTTTTAAGTTTAGGTTCAATTTGAAAATTGAGCTTACTTTTTATTTAAGTTTAGTCTAATTTAAGAAAGATAAACTCGAGCACAATTGCCTATCCATATTAGATTTTTTAAATCAATTTTTATTTAAAATAATTTTAAAAAATATAATATATTAAATGCATTAAAAATATTAAAATAATTTTTAGTATACTAAAATACTACCATAAATATAATAAATGTTTTATTATATTAAAACCACAAATAAATATAATAAATATATTTATTAAATATAATTTTATATTTTGAGTTGAGATGTTTTAATTGGTTAAACTTTTTTAAGTTTTGAATAATAAATTTAATTATTATTAGATTAATAATTTAATATAAATATAAATATATAATAATTAGTAATATATATAATAAATATAATATTTTTATAACATAATATATTTCGTAAAGTACAAACTAAAACATCTTATTCAAAATTCGATGGAACTGAATTTAAATTTTATTCAACGTTTTTAAATATTATATTTTTATTTAAATCTTCTTATTTTGCGAATAGTTTTTCGTACTCGAGCGAGTGTGTGCCCAGATCATCAGCATGTCTAAAATAGACATCATCAATAACAATTTTAGAAGGATCGCACATTCAAATGGTATATTCCGTCAATCCAACGGTAAACCTCTTGACACGTGTACGGAAGATAACATCACAACCGCCTCGGTCCCTTTAGTTGTTAGGTTAAAAACTCGGGTATGGTGAGCGAAACCTTATCAAGAAGAAAGGGCGAAAAAATATTTATTTTCAATTTTTTTTTATCATTTTCACGGGAAAAAGAAAGAATTTCTTTCTAGATCTAGTCTTTACGATCATGGAGATGGAGAGCGTGACGGAGTTTCCTCATACGCATATGGATCGGCGACCTAGAAAGCGGCCGCGATTGGGATGGGACGTAACTCAGTTGCCGCCGCAGGTATCGCCTTTGTTCTTTGGTTTTCTTTTCCTAGATCTGGTGAATATTTACCCTATGTGTAGAGCTTTCCAATTTACGAATCTGTCCTGTAAAGATTAACATGCTTTTTTTTTGCGGATTTTCCTTAGATCTGCTATTATTTGATTTGTTCTTTTATCCTTTGTTAATTTGTATGTTTATCATTCAGTTTAACCATCAATTTATCCTATTTTTAAGAAGAAATTCGTGTCTTAGGGATTTATCCCTCAATTTGTAAGATTTCAAGAGCATCGGAAAAATAGAAACAAATTCTTCAATATGTTATATTTTGTGTTGCACGAGTCTTTATTATGATAATTTTTGGGATAAATAATTACTTTTTAAGCATCTTTTAGATATTATATACTGTTTCTCTTTCGTTTTTGCTTATGGACTTTTTGATAGGTAATAATAAGGGATTTTAAGGTGATTGGGAATGATAAAGAAGTGTTGAATTTTTTTTTATCTTTTAGTGGTACAATGAATGGATGGCTGTGTGTAGGCTCAGGTAGGAATGTTTTATTCACAAGAGATTTGGAATGTGACAAGCGTTGCTTCTACTGCAAAAGCACCCTCAGATTGTGCTAGTACTATTACTACTAGTTCTTCTGTAGTTCTAAATGGTGGAGTTGCTCGAAACGGTTCTCCCCCGTGGCGAGAAGATGACAAAGATGGACATTACATGTTTGAGCTTGGAGATAATTTAACCTCTCGCTGTAATTTCACTTTTACCATCACAAGCTTATATTCATTGATAAATTGCCTTGAAAACCATAAAGCAAAATGCTTGAATTGGTATTTGGTGAATAGGATAATTGTATTTCTGGATTTGATTGTAGGTTAACTCTCAATGGTTTAGTGTTATGGTTTAGTGATAATTATCATTTTCTTTATTGTTTTAAGGAGTTTTCAACACATTTTTGTTAGTTATTTAGTACTTTTGTTTCTAATTTTTCTTTCTTTATGGTTGCAGATAAGATACAGAGTAAAATGGGTGAAGGTATGCCTTAGTGAACATATTGCGTCTTTTGTTTACCTATGGTTTGCATCAATATCTATATGCCATTTCATCTTAGTAGGCATCTCTTTCCTGACCTCCATCCTTTTACAGGTACTTTTGGTCAGGTTTTAGAATGCTGGGATAGAGAGAGGAAGGAGATGGTTGCTATCAAAATTGTTCGTGGAATTAAGAAATATCATGAAGCAGCCATGATAGAAATTGAGATGCTGCAACAGCTTGGGAAACATGATAAAGGTGGCAATCGGTGAGTTATCCACTGCATTAAAATTATATATCACTAGAGCTACCAACTTTATAACAGACTTTTTGAAGTTCTTTTTGCAATGGTTAAATGCGTTCATTCCTTGCAGTTGTGTGCAAATACGGAACTGGTTTGACTATCGTAACCATATCTGTATTGTAAGTATATGATTGATTTGTGATGGATTGCTTTCCCCACTGACCAATAATTTGGGGGTTAAAACTTGTGAATGAATTTAAATGGTTTCAACAGGTGTTTGAGAAGCTTGGACCAAGCTTATACGATTTTCTACGGAATAACAATTATCGCTCATTTCCCATTGATCTTGTCCGCGACATTGGCAGACAACTATTGGAATGTGTAGCATGTGTGTAATAATTACTAAGCTAGTATCTCTGCCTATCCTTCTTATGTTGCCATTTTTAAGTTATCATTATCTCGACTGTTAAACCGTAATATAAAATGAAAGCATTAGGTTCTATGAATGCCTTCTGTTAGCTATTAGAGGTGTCTGAAGTCTTTTCCTTGGAAAGCATTTGCGTTGATGTTTACTAGAATGGTACCAATTGTTGCGCTTACTCTGTCACTGGTTTCTTATAGTTTGCTCTTGTTAATATTTGCAGTCATGCATGATCTGCGTCTGATACATACGGACTTGAAACCAGAAAATATTCTTCTTGTCTCTCCAGAGTGTGTTAAAGTTCCTGATTACAAGGTATTTTCCTTTACTTGTGTAAATTCCCTATCTGTGATGTATTACCTCTGTCTGTCATTTCTTGGGCTAATTATTTATATTATTTTTATGCTGTCAGGGTACATCAAGATTTCCTAAAGGTAGTTCTTACTTTAAAAGGTTGCCAAAATCTAGTGCCATTAAGGTAATAGATTTTGGTAGCACTACTTATGAGCGTCAAGATCAGACTTACATTGTGTCAACACGACATTATCGTGCTCCAGAGGTTATTCTTGGTAGGCATTTTCAGGTTATTACAGTTCTAGTATCAATGGTTTTAGAAAATGGTCACATGATCAATAAATTTTTTATATCGGATTTTATAGGAATGGGATGGAGTTACCCTTGTGACATATGGAGTGTTGGTTGCATCTTAGTTGAATTATGCACGGTATTTCAGGAAAACCGATTCATTTTATTGTGGTTTTGTAAGATCGCAAAATGATTTATGAGCACAGCACTTATACAACAATTGATATTCGGTCAGGGTGAGGCATTGTTTCAAACACATGAGAATCTGGAGCACCTTGCCATGATGGAGCGGGTGTTGGGTCCACTACATCAGCACATGTTGAAGAGAGTAGAGTGCGTGGTTCTTTAGTTTTTCATTTTCCCCCTTTGTCTTATTGAAGTTAATTAACATGTAGTTTGTGGGTTGCAGTCGACATGCGGAGAAGTATGTTAGAAGGGGTAGACTGGATTGGCCAGATGGTACTGCATCAAGGGAGAGTATGAGAGCTGTTCTTAAGCTACCTCGTCTTCAGGTATGGTTTTGTTTCGGGCGAGCGTCACAATTGGTGGTGGGTTATGTTGGTCTAATAGGCTTGTGCAATGATTGCAGAACTTGATAATGCAGCATGTGGATCATTCAGCTGGGGATCTAATCCATCTATTGCAGGGGTTGCTTAGGTATGACCCTATTGATAGGCTCACTGCTCGTGAAGCTCTAAGGCATCCGTTTTTTAGCGGGGACAAGTTTAGGCGATGAGCATGCGATATGCTTCATTTTTGTAAATTGCATCAAACATTCAGTTACATGAAAATTGTATCATTAGTTGGATTGAATATACTTTTTTATAAATTATCCTCTGTCCTTGTCCTTGTTGGTTCAATGCATCTCTGAGGGCAATTCACACTTGAAATAAGTTGTTGGAAATTAAAGATAATACAATTATAATATCAATTAATCTAAAATTTAAAATTTAAATACATTTTATATGGTTATCTTCAAGATGCAAAATTTAAAAAAAGCAGCTGAATTTTCTAAACAGCACTCAAAAGTCAACTGTTTGTAGAGTTGACTCAAACGAGGCCTAAGATGTCAAAAACACTTCCGAAACTTCGAGGAGCTTCAAAATTTTGAGGTAATTATAATTTGGGCTAGAAAAATTCATTTATAGTAACTAGTATATTTAAAATAAAAATATTTAATAGTATATCTTTATTTAATTGTAAATTAAAATAAATGTAAAAACATTAATTATGAATAATACAATTATTATATACATATTAGTTTTAGAAAAAATTTGTTATGCATTAAATTTAGCATAAGTAATAAATATAATCTACTTTTTATAGGTTGAATATATGCTCCTATTACATTTAGAATTTAATCATTTTACTTTTATCTTTTGAAATTTAGTTATTTTATTGTTTAGAATAATGTTAAAATATTTTTATTAAATTTGTTGGTGTGATATTTTGAAATAAGAGAAATGTTTACTCAGTAACTATGCAATAAATAATGACATCGAATTGAATCTAAATTTAATAGAAAAATTTTAATAATGTCAACAAATAGACTTGTATTTTTAAATAAAAAAAATAGAGAGACTAAATTCTTTGAAATAAAAGTAGAGGGATTAAATTCCAAATGTGCGAAAGATACCAAGACCTAGAACCTATATTAACCTATCCTAGCTTTAATGGTACATCAAGCCCTCGAAGTATTTTAAAAAAAAAAATTAAGCCCATTTGAGAACAAAATTTATCAATTAAGTTTTTTGAATGAGTTGATCTCTTGCTTAATTGGTTGTTAACAAGTATTGAATTAGCTATCATGATGGCAGCAACGGCTACTAATGAGACAATAACAAACCAACAAAAATACAAGTTGAAAAAATTATTATTTTAGATAAAAAGACATCCAAAACCGTTTAAATTTGAACATCCTTCTCAACGTAATTTTTAAATTATATACAACTTTAGAAACTTTAAAATATAAAACATTATAAAAATTATACAAAATGAGTAATGGAAGTTTCTTAATTTTGTTTGTGATATTTTGCAACCCAAAAATAAGCTTGATTTCACAGAAGCTAATAAAATCTAAAACATGGATTTATTATATATTTTATTGAAATCCATTGCTTGATTAAAAAATTATATTTATTTTATTATTTGACGTTGAAGTTAAGCGTGGGCATAGAAAATATTTCAAACACCAATGCCATGATTAACAAATTGGATAAAAAGAACTTCAAAATTTTATAGAATGAAAGGCAAAAATCACCCTTTCTTTTTGAATCATAATTATTATAGTCCCCCAACCAAATTGGAAATTGACCAAAGCAATAATGGTGAGAAATCATGATTCCTTCCTTTTACTAATAATGGAAGCCAATAAAAAATAAATAAAGGTTAAAAAACAAATTAAAATTTTTGTATAATATTAAATTTAGCTCTTAACGTTTTATTTTTGTTAATTTGATTCTTTTTTTGGTTAAATTTGATCATTAACTTTTTAAAAGAGTTCAGGCACTTTTTGGTTAACGAAATGTTGACTAAAATATTAATTTTTTAACGATATAAGTATGGCAACCCATGTTACATCCACACGTACTTTATGTAGACATACATTACTTGTCATATATGTAACGTCAATAAATAATTTAAAAATTAAAAAAAATTATAAAGTTCATAAAAATTTAAAAAAAAAAAAGAGTATAAAGTACATATGGATTGCCATATGTGATGCTATGTTTAAAATTTTACCGATTTAGTTAGTATTTCCATTAAAAAACCAACAATTCAAATCTTTTTTTGAAAGATTAATGGTCAGTTTTGACATTTTTTAAAAGGTTGAGAGCCAAATTTAATTAAAAAAAAGTCAAATTGCCGAAAGATATAAACGTTAGGGGCTGAATTTATTATTATGAAACAAAATGGACTGAATGAAGAACACTTACAAACTGAAAAGAGAAAAAATTTGACTCAATGAAAAACACCTAATTGAGATGGAACTCAGTCCAAAGACGAGATGACTCTCATGACAAGAGAAAAATCTTAATGAACTTAAATAAAATCTACACATCAACTGCACATAATAAGACTCAAAATTTATGCATATAATTATTAATGGTGAGCCCTAAGCTTGAGTATTCAAGACCTAGAATCTTTGCCTTTGCCAATTATGCTAAGGCATCATTGGCCCAAAACTTACAATTTAAATCATAATGCTTTTGATTTTTTTCTTTTAATATGTTTCGATAAAACAAAGGTTAAAATATGTTATAAGCATCTATACTTTTCATAAATTTGAAATTTAGCTTATATATTTTTATTTTTAGGAATTTAATCCATTATTTTTCAGATTTTAAAATTCAGGTCCAACTATTAACACTTTATTAAAATTATTTTGTTAAATTCAAGTTCATTACAACTTCATTTTTTATTTATATTGCTACCAAGTAAATTTTTTATTTCAAAATAGCACACACACACAATAATAATAATAATAATAATAATGTTAACAATTAGACTTAATTTTGAAATTTGAAAAATAAGAGACTAAATTCTTGAAAATAAAAGTACATAGACTAAATTCTATATTTGCAAAGAGTACAAAGAACTTTGATATACTTTAACCTACGACAAAAACTCCTTTAACTATTTCTGTAAACAAAAGCTTGGTAGGTGATTTACAAGAGCGATGCTAAAAAATTTGTTTAGGCGAATTGAGATAAATTATAAAATTTGAGAGTTCATCGCTAAAAATCTTACATTAAAAATGTTTAAATTAAATTATCAATTTTTAAAAGAGTTAAAATATATATATATATATATATATCATTTAACCAAAGGTGTGAAAAACACTAAACTGATTTTTTTTTTTTTTAATTTGAGGAGCAACTATAAAACATTTTTCCCATTTAACCAAGGCCCTTGTCCCCTTTAGAGAATTAGCACCTCTCAAGCTCTTGCCATATCACTTGCTTCTCTTATCTATCTATATTCTATAATACATATAAAAATATAAATTTGGAGAAACTTTTGAACCGATAAAAATATCATTTATTTTTATCATATTACTAAATTAAGTTTAAAAATAACTATAATTTAATTTAAAATTATTAGTTAAAAACTTGTGCTAATTTTAAAATAGAGTTATTACTTGAATAGAACTTTAACCATCTTAATTGTCACTCAATTAATATTAATGTTATATATCAATTAAAATTTAAGTTTAATTTTATAAATAACATTAAGTAATTAGGTGTATTTAATCAAGTAGCAACTAAGAAAAATTACAAATAAAAATAGAGGTAATATCGAATCTTATTAGTATAACAATGGCACCAGAGAGAAATTGAATATTATTTTAATTGATGATGAAGTAATATAATATTATGATTTTTTTTTGCATTTTTATGTAAGTTGTTTATACTATGTGAAGCAATCACACTTAAAACTATTTTTTTATTCATTATTTGTTTGGTGCAGATAAAAAATATTATAGGTTTGTTTTGAAAAGCTAATCAAATTTCAACAATTATTTGTATTCACTATTATTAAATGTGTTTATTAATTTTGTGTAAATATATTTTATATTTATCATGAAATATTATTATAATTGTTGCATGTTATTTTACCTTTTTTTTCAAATTAGTATTGTAGTTTATTTTCTTATATAGTCTAAATTTGTATATTATTTAAAATTAAGAGAAAATATCGTTATCAATGATAGGTAACAATAATTAAAAATACATTATAAAAACTAAATAAAAAGTAAACTCGTAAAATCACATGCATTACATGTAACATTAGCAACTAATAATTTAAAAATATCAACTTACCTTTTCATAATTGAAAAAATAAACTAACATCTCTTAAAATCTATTTACTAGTAAAATCCAAGTAAAAAAAAAGAGAGAGACAATTATACATTTATTATTTATCTATTTTATTTTATTTATTTTCCTCCATTTTAATTACTAAATAATGAAAATTTAACCACCTTAGAATTACATTGAGTACTATAAAATTGAATTATATTTTATTTCAAGTAAAATGAATTATTTTAAAGTTAATATATAAAAGTGAAATAAAATTAATCTAAAATATTTATCATAGTTAAAAGGAAAATATAATTATTTATTAAATAAATAGGACAAAATCCGAACAACCAATGTGACTAGCGTGACTCAAATCTAGGCCACATTTGAGACAATAATCACTCTTAACTATTAGGCCATCACATGGGGTTCAATTGATATATCTTTTTAATATTAAATCTGATGAGGTTTTGAATATTTTTGAACATATGAAAATTAAATTAATATTACCCAAAAATTGATTATTGAATAAAAACATGTTTGATTAAATTGGTATTTTAATTCCATAAACTGAGAAATGCAATACATGATGAATTTAAATAATTCTATGAATTTGTTTTGTTTAAACATTGAACTTAACTACATCAAAACCTACAAAATTCCAAACTACATTCTCAAACAAACATATAATATATAAAGAAGCGACCTTTCTTATGGGAATCTTTGATAAAAGATGATCATACACAACATGCTAAACATAAGGAATAAGATGATTGAGAAATGAATATTATTTAAATACTCAGTTTTAATTTGATTCTGTTCTAATTTAGTGTGACTACAAGATAAGAGAAAATCTCAATAATTAAGTTTAAGTCTTGTGGATTAAAAAATATATATATATATTTATATAATTTTGACTTTCATTTTGAGATTCAACTAGACTCTACTTTAAATTTAGACAAAATTAAATGTAACTACAAGATAATAAAAAACATCAAGAATTGAATTCTGAGTCTTGTGGATAAAAAAACTATGTTTAGAGAACTTTGACTACTCATTTTAAGATTCAACCCGATTCTACTCTAGATTTTATCAAAATCCAATGACTGCAAGACAACAGAAAACCTCTTGAGTTTGAGATAACTTAACCTGACTCCACTCTGAAACAACAAAAAATCTAAAAATATCCGAGTCATGCTAAATTGATGGAATTTTATATTGCAAAAAGAAGAAAATAAATAAAAATGGTTGACAGGAGTTTTTCTTATTTAGTTCATAATTTGATCTGCAAAAAGTTGGAGACCATTAATGGAGCTCATCAATGAAAATAAACTCTACAACCCCTTGTTTCTCTCTTTCATCCTCTTTATTTTCTCCTTTTGACTTCGGCTTAAACTATCAAAACACAAATTACAGAATTTGCCTCCTTCTCCCCCAAAGTTACCAATCATTGGCCACCTTCATAAACTTGTGAAACTCCCCCACCGATCCCTTCGAGACCTTTCACTAAAATATGGGTCCTTAATGTTTCTTAAATTAGGTCAAAATCCAACCCTAGTTGTATCATCAGCTGACTCCTTGAAAGAAATGGTGAAAAACTACGATACTGTTTTCATGAACAAACCAAACACCACTGCTGCAAATATCTTGTTTTATGGGTGCAAAGATTTGGGGTTTTCACCTTATGGAGATTATTGGAGACAAATTAGGAAACTTTGTGCTCTTGAGTTACTAAGTGCTCGAAGTGTTCAAACGTTTCAGTTCGTAAGAGAAGAAGAAGTTGATGCTATAATAAGGAAAATCCATGAGGCTGCTGTTAATGGTGATGTTGTTGATTTAACCAAGATGTTAATGGCGTCTCGAGTAACATTGTTTCTCGATGTGTTATTAGTCGAAAAGCTGAAGACGATAATGGCGGATTTCATTTTGGAGAGTTAACGAGGAGGGTTATGGTTCTTTTCACCACCTTGTGTTTTGGTGATTTTTGGCCGTCTTTGAAATGGTTGGATTATGTAACTGGGTTTATTTCACGATTGAAATCAACTTTTTGGGAATTGGATTTGTTTTTTGATCAGGTAATTGATGAACATAAGGAAAAGGAAGCCATTGATGAAAAGAAAGACTTCATTTCTATCATTTTGCAACTTCAAAAAGATGGCTTGGATCTCACTCAAGGCAACATCAAAGCAATCATACTGGTTTTTTTTTTCTTTAACTCTCTTCTTCTCATTTCTTTATGTTTTCCCTTTGTTTATATCCATTTCTAGACTGTTTAAACAAAAATATTTCAGGGGAATTAATTAAAATTTTCTAAAAATTTTCAAAAATTTTAAGAGTTTAATGAGAAAATTTTTAAAAAAATTGGTCTAATTAAATTTTTATGAGATAATGAGAATTTTCAAAATTTTAAGAGAATTTAATTAAAATTAAAAAAAAATTGTAATAAGAATTTTTAAAAATTTGAGGGGAATTAATTAAAAATTTCTAAAAGTTTTAAGAGAGAAATCAAACTTTTTCAAAATTTACGTGAGAAGCCATGCCCTCTAGGCCACCATAACGGTCCGCCTTTGCATATAGATAATTCTACTGGATTTTGTTAATTTTGTGTATATAAATTATGAAGTGTTGATTTTTAGGTTAATATTTTTATTGTAAGGTTTAACAATGTTACTCAAATAAAGTAGAGATTAATTTTTAATTTTAAGTAAAATAAAAGGATAAAATTCATAATTAAATCTTAAATATTATAAAAAATAAGATGCATAAGGATTAAGAATTAAACAACAAATAATTTATATATTTTTAAAAGAAAATATGAATAGTTTTATTTTTATTTTGAAAAATTTTGGTTTTTCAGGACATGTTTGCTGGAGGAACTGAAACAACATCCACAACAGCGGAATGGGCAATGTCTGAATTGTTGAAAAAACCAGACGTGTTGAAAAAAGTTGAACAAGATGTACGAAAAGTGGCGAAAAACAAACAGAAAATCGATTTAAACGACCTAAATGAAATGAAATACTTGAAATGTGTGATCAAAGAAACATTAAGGCTTCATCCCCCAGTTGTTTTCTTGGTCCGTCGAGGAACATCAGAAGCCGTTAAACTAGGAAATTACGACATTCCACCCGACACTACAGTTTTCATCAATGTGTGGGCGATTCAAAGGGACCCGACATGGTGGGAAAACCCCGAAGAGTTCATCCCGGAAAGATTTGAGAACTCCAGGGTTCATTTTAAGGGTCAAGATTTTCAGTTCATCCCGTTCGGATGCGGGAGAAGGGATTGTCCTGGGATGCCATTTGCGATTGCATCGCTTGAATATTTAGTTGCAAATCTTTTGTTTAGGTTTGATTGGAAGTTGGGTGATGGTGAAACTACGGAGACTTTGGATTTGATTGAAAACTATGGGCTTACTGTTAATAAGACTCTTCGTGTTATGCCCACCATATTTCATCCATCTACTTAGCCATTTTTCATCTCATCTCTTTCTCTACTTTTGTTTTATCTTCTTCATTACAACAACACTACTTTTCTATCCCATGCCATATTTCATGTAGTTTTCGACTTCAATAAAAACAATTCATCTTTTCTAATTGAATTGAGTTTTACTCACTCCTATTTTATATCGTTATTTGTTATAAAAAGTTATTGCATTTAAAAGCTTTTACTTTTATCTATGGGTTAAAATCACTTTTTGAGACTTAAACCTGGCAACTACTCCCATATTAGGGTCTAAATTTTATTTTTGTCTAAGTCAATCCTTGAACATGACAATTGTTATCACGTTGGGGCCTAAACATAAGGTTAGCATTTAGGCTTAGCTTGGTAGAGTAAAAAGAAAATTGGAAAGATATAAAATCGAAAGAGTAGAAAAAGAGAATGATAAAAAAATATAAATTTCCTTTTCATAGTGTGTTTGGTAGGAAAGGTGGAAAAATTTAAAGAAAAAATAATTTTCTTTCTATTAATTACTTGGTAGAATTGAAAAATGAGAGGAAAGAAAATTTATAATTTTGAATAAACATACATCCCTCCCTTATTTTCTCTCTTCTTATCATTCCAATTTGGAATGATTTGTTTTCATGCATTAGGCAAGAAAATGATCACTATCATATTTTCTTTTCTCTCACTTTTCTTCCGTATCAAGTACCCTCAAAGTTTATTTTCTTTCCTTTTTTATTTTCTCTCATTTCATCATTTCACTTTTCTACTCTATCAAGCACACCTCTAGATAGAATTAGTGCAACACCCCTATACCCGGTCCAGCTATATGAACCCGGTATAAGACTATTATGTTTGGTGCCAAAGAGATTTTAGCTAAACACTGTGTAATTTAAACATTTACCCATAATATTTTAACTCAAAAATTATTATTATAAACATCTGGGGTCGTTAATGGATGTTTAAACAAAAGGTATCCATACCTCAGTACAAAATAGCAAAAAAACTTGGAGGATTAACAGACATTGCTCAAAGATTGCATAATAGAAACCCTTTTCAAATAGCTTAAAGCTTCTATTTATAGTGAATGAATATAAACTTTGAAATGACAACAAATTGAAGAAAAATGTGTCCCCAACAAAAGTAATTGTTAGTTAAAGAAGCAACATCACGTCAACGACCAACAATCATACCCTTTAAAGACATTGTTTTGTGTCTCAAAATAACCACAGAGAGGTCATTAATCCCACAACGGTTAACCGAAATGACAAGCGGTCATTGTTATACACTTCAACTTTACTTAAAAAACGACAACTCATCACCTCAAAATTATAACCTCAGAGAAGCTCACTTCATAAACTTCTCTTCAACTGAGAGGGTAATTGTTATTGTGGTAGTCTATACCATATTAGTTGGTATGTACGATTTCAATCCTAAACTAACATCTAGTCTATGTTTCATTCCAATTAAAATTTTGGTGTGTTTTGATCAATTCAATGTGTTTCAACCTATTTTGGTCAAATACCAACTTATACCGGAGCATATCAACTCATATCAATTAATAAAAAATTTTGATATTTTAAACCAAAAAATTTATACCCTAACACAAGTCTAAATTAAACTCTATTAAAAAAAAAAATAATAATAGAAATCCACTCTAAACCCTTTTTTCTCTTATAAATACTATCTCTTATTCTAAAATCAATGGGAGAGAATACCATTACCAATTATTCTACAAAAATATCATTCAAACACGTTGCACCACATGTGGTGTATGGCATCACCATAATCTACTCCGACAATTTATATATTATAATAAATATAAACATGATTTTTTTAATGCATTATTAATACAATAATTATTAAACAAACAAGTGGGGTTTTCTGTAGCAAGAGACCGTGCACTTACTGTCCCATTGAGAAATTATTGAGGCAAACAGGATGATTTAGATTCTACCACTCATTATTTTTATATGCATATAGTGAGGACCTTTTTAGAAAAAAAAGGTTGTAGAAAAGCAAAAGGTACTTTTTCCAATGGGAAAATGATTCGTATTGTTCGGCTGGAAATTAGAAGGAAGAAACAAAATCCAAATTGAATTGGGTTTAGAGCTCCATCCAAGTGACTAAAGAAACAAAATTGAAATACAACTTAAGAATAAATAGACATTGGAGTGTGAGGAAGTTGGCCATCTTTTCACAATCACTTTTCGTCCTTCCTTACTTTCAAAATACCTACACTCCTACGTCTCTAATCCATTTGTTGTTGTCATATGCCCCACCATTAATATAATCATGTTTGTCGAAAACTACCAATACTTTTAAACCTCACATCTTAGTTTCTAATATTTAAAAAGTAACAAATTTTACTTTACAAATTAGTCCTATAAATATTTAATAAAATTATTTAGCATTAAAAGATTCAAAATTTATAATGGCAATATTTCGAAATTGTAACAATTTTAGGATTGAATTTTGAAATTCTTAAAACATAAAATTAAAAGAAACGGATTCAAAACAACTTACCAATTTAAAGAATGAAGCTTGACCGAAAGTTTGGTTTTTCATCAATGATTCGGAGAATCAGTGGAGATGGTAGGGGAACAGATGAGTAAAACGGATAAACTTTTTTTATTTATTTAGTATTTATATCTTATTAATTTGATTAATTAGAGATAAAATAATCAATTAATGTTTTCATTTAATTATTTTAATTTAATTGATGAAAATATAAATTTGTATTTGTCGTAACCATTTTTTTTGAAAAAAAACGGGAATCGACTTGGATTTTGAAAATAAAAGAACGGGAGTCGCCACCAATCCTTTTTGACGAGGTGTGATCGGGTCACCTCATAAAAGTGGTTGTTTTTAATAAATAGTTTGGTTTATTTAAACAACAATTTTGGCCTACGAGAATCAAGAAAACAGGTTCGGGAGTCGGTTACGCACGAGGAAGGATTAGCACCCTCGATACGCCCAAAATTGGTACCTAGTTGATTAATTAGTATCTTAGTGTCGAAAATTAAAAAAATTTGAAAGAATTTTAAAATACGATCCTTCTTTATAAAAAGCTCAAGTGTTAAAGACCCTCTCGTCTCAAAATATAAAATGTCACATCCAGTAAGTTAGGACACGACATCTTAAATTTTCGAGAGCGAGCTTGCCTTTTATGAAATCTATGTATTTTATTAAAAGGGTATTCGATTATTTAGAATAACGAGAGAAGTCGAAACCCAGTAAGTTAGGGTACGTTCTCTCGAATTCTCAAACACCGAATATTGCCTTTATTTCTAAACAAAATTCTTATTTCGAGATGACAAAATATCATGCCCGGTAAGTTAGGGCACAACACTTCACATCTTCGAGAATAAGCATTTTTCAAAACTCGTATAATGATTTAAAAGAGTATTCCGTTATTTAGGTTAAATGGGAAAAGTCGAAACCCAGTAAGTTAGGGCACGATTATTTCGGACTACCTAATAACGGATTTTGCTCTTATGAAAGAATTGCTTTAATACATTGAACAAAAAGCAACGCGATTTATAATAAAATGTAAAAGCAAAATATAGCATTGATGTGTATAAGAATATAATAATGGTGCGACGGTGTCAAAACAATAACATGATCAACTGTAAAAGATGAAGTAAGATCAAGGCTAATAATATGCAATTATAAACAAATGATAAACATGGCAAAAATAAAAATAATAATGACAACGAAAACGATAACGATAATAATAATAATGTAAATAACAATAGTACGAAACGATAATAACGCATGGTATTTAAATATGATAGTAATAATGTGAATATGAAGTAGTAGGGAGCACATGTATGTAAAACATATAATACCAGATTACAAATATGTATGCAATATTTATTAAAAATAGTAACAATAACAAAGACTAATAATAACGATATATAAACACATAAATGTATATATTAAAAATAATAATATGTGTACGTAGTATTAAAATACATAAAAATGCGATATTAATGAGATATATATGCACGCAAAAATATATGTAATATATTAAAAGATTAGACAGAGTATACGTAAAAATATATATGTATATAAAATGTATGTAATGTAAGATATGTGCTTAATAGGGAATATATATATATATATATATATTTAATGAAAGCATATGTGACACACAAATACCTAAAACAATAGTATTAAGCTATTAATAATGCTATATAACATATATATATATATACATATATATAATGAAAATACGTACTACTATGTAATGATAATAGAAATACAAAGATAAAAGTATTAAATTAGAGTAATAATATATATATATATATAAAACTACATATGTAAATGTGTATATGTACGTATAAAATGTATACTAATATATCATGATAATAGTGATAGTAATAATAATGTTAAAAAGATATAATATAATAGTAATATTAAAATAAGATAATTAAAATAATACTATACCTATAGAAAATGTATATACATACATATGCGACAAAATATATATTAATAGTAATAATAATAACCATATAGGTGATAATAATAACGATAATAATATTTAAAATATACATAAAAATAATAAAAGGTATGTATATATAATAATAACAATAGTATAGCAAAAATAATGATAATATGTTAATGAATATGGTAATAATAATAATAATAACAGTTAAAATAATGCTAAAAAAATAAAATAAAAAGTAAAAATAATATAAAAATCAGATTAAATCACAAAGAAGGGACTAAATTCGAAACTAAAACAGGATTTTGGGGCCAATTCGAAAGGAAATATAAAAAAGGGGCACCTATTTGAATACGCATATAATATCCAGGGGCCAAAAGGGGAATTTACCCGAACCCTTAAAACGACGTCGCAGGAGAGAGGATTAAATTACAAAACGTGATGAACTTTGAGGCCAATTTGAAAGAAATAAAAAAAAGCTGATTGCGAAACGTGTGAAAAGCGGAAGGACCGCGCGCGTAATTAGACCATCAGATGAAAACGCGCGGATCCTGAGGCGGGTCGGAGCCAGTTCTCGGGTCAGGTTGGTTAAACGGCGTCGTTTTGGGGCTTATGGGTGCCGACCAAAACGACGTCGTTTTATAACACCTATATAAGTTAAAAAATCAGCCTTAAAAATCATTTCTACCGTCTGTTAAGAAAAAAAAAAGAAAACTAAGCTCTTTCTTTTCTTTGCAGGTCCATATGCCGGCGAGGACTCCGGCCATCACTCCGCCGTGGCTCCGTCGCTCCGGCCACCGTACACGGTGGCCGGAAATCGCCTCAGGAATAAAATTTTTTATTTTTTATTTTTTGTTTTATATATTTACTTAATGATGCATATTGTTTTGATAAACATAAATGATATATATTAATAACGTTTCAAAGAAAGAGTAAGAGAAAGGGTAAAATGATGAACAAATAGAAAAACAGTAGATAGACCTTTAGATCAGCCTTCGAAATTCTTTGCTGCAAGTTCGTATTTTTATTTACTAAACCTTTTGATGTGAATCTCTTTTTTCTTCTGAGAATCATAAAAAAAAACCCCTGTACAATGGTTTTGCTTGGCTTTTTATAGCCATTTCATTTCCTTTTTTTTAATATCTATCTATTCTTCCATTGTTGCTGCAGACAAATGGTAGTGGAGCAGAGGCGGTGGTGGAGGTGCCACTAGCACTGAGGCAGTGGTTGGGGTCAGAAGACCGCACCTAGGGCTTGAAATTCCTGTTGTTTTGCTCTAAAGGTTTGGGCTACATTATTTTGGGCCTATTGGGCTTGGGTTGTAATGGGTTTTGGGTAGGTTTGAGTTGGGTCCCAAAATTGGGCTTGTACAGTATTGTTTATCTATTAATTAATTTTAAAAAAATTACCACCATGCTTTTACTCGGCTTCACCTTTTCAAAGGGTAAGAAGATTTCATCATCTACAAAGAAAAAGGAGTAAGAAAGGAGAAATAAACAAAGTGAGAAAAAAGTAAAGGGAGAAGTAGGAAGAAAAGAATCAATAAAAGGAGAAAAAGAAAGGTGAAAAAGGTGGAGATGGCGAAAAATGAGAAACAAAATTAGATATTTATAGTAAAAAAAGTAAGATATTTTTATATTAAAAGAGTATTATTTTATGTGTAACTATAATTAAATTTGGAATATAATTTATGGTTTAGGGTCAATAAATAATAGATATTATTTTTATAATAAAATTATTATTATATTTTTATTAGTAAATAAAAATTAATATAAATATTTAATAATAGTATAAATAAAATATCAATTATTTTGTCGGAGGATAAAATGTCATTTTACACTTATTCTTTCTTTTATTCTTTTAACAGCATTTTATTCAACTAAATACTATAATACTATTATTTATATATTCCATTCAATCAACCAAACTTGTTTAATTATGTAATATTGATATTGGTGTGGTAGTCCACATGGATTTCACGATGACATGCCGCTATTTGTGTTATATGTCATGTTAATAAATATTTTAAAAATTATAAAAATATTCAAAAATAAAAAATATAAAAAGTTAATAAAAATTTAATAAATTAGCATGAAGTAGATGTGGAATTCCATGCAGAGGTAGTGCTATGGAGTTGACAAAGGCCCTAGCCTTCATAAAATACAAAAATTTCTTTTATCCTCTTTATAATTTATAAAAAATTTAAATTAGTAATGGTAAAATTATATTTTGACACCAAAATGATAATAATTGATTTAATTTTTAAAAGTTATAAAATGTAGACTATTAAAATGGTGAAATTACATTTTAACTATCATAAAAATATACAACTTATTTCGACCCCCAAAAAAAAATTTTGGCTTTGCCTTTGTTGCCATATTTAAAATTTAATATTTTAGTTGATATTTTCATTAAAAAAATCTTTTTAAAAATTGATGATTAAATTTGATTTTTTTAAAAGGTTTATGATTGAATTTAGCTATAACACCTTGATATTGCCATGATTTAACCTTCCCATTAATTTTCTTTTGGGTAAACTATCAAAATAGTCACTTTTGTTAACCTCAGGTTACATTTTAGTCACTTATATTTGAAATTTTAGGTTTCAGTCACTTACATTATAGTTTTGTAACATTTTAGTCATTGAGTCGTTAATTGTCATTAGCGATGTAACGGTAAGCTGATGTGGCACATTAAATCATCATTTCAAACAAAAATTTTAGGTTAATTTATACAACCGGTCTCCATATTCTTTCGTTTTGAGCAATTTAATTTTTTTATGTTCTTTTAACTTTTTTTTTTCTTTATTTTCCTTTCTCTTATGCTTCTCCCTTTTTTCATTTCTTTTAACGTAGTTTTTCTATGTTTTCCATTTGTTAAAACTAGTCCTTATACTTTTATTAAAAAAAATTTAATTTTTTTCAAGTGAGGCGAGCTTGTGAACTAGTTTTAACAAATGGAAAATATAGAAAAACTACGTTAAAAGAAATAGAAAAGGGAGAAAAAAAGAGGGAGGAGCATAAGAGAATGGAAAAAAAAGTTAAAAGAACATAAAAGAAAAAAATTAAATTGCTCAAACTAAAAAAAATATAAGGACCAAATGTAGAATTTAACCTAAAATTTTTATTTGAAATGATGATTTAACGTTCCATGTCAGTATACCGTTACACCGTTAACTAAAATTAATGGCTTAGTGACTAAAATGTGACAACAAGATAATGTAAGTTACTAAAATATAAACTGAGACAAATAAAAGTGACCATTTTAGAAATTTACCCTTTTTCTTTTTAGGGGTCATTGTGGGTTAGTTTTAATGGAGGCTTAAAATGTGGAAAGATCTCTTTAGATGCCAAAGCCATACAACATGCATTTGACCACTTTTTTATATACGTGGACCATCCTCAATCAAACAATAAATACATTGGAATCATTTGTCTCATCTTGTCAACAAGTTTCACAAGAATAACGGAAAAGTAAATCAATTACCTCTGAGTAGAGGTGTGCATGGGCCGGGCGGCCCGGCCTGGCTCGAAGGCCCACCCGAAAAATAGGAGAGTTTGGGTAAAAATATAGGCCCGAAAAAAGGACTTGGATAAAAAACGAGGCCCGTTTAGAAAACGGGCGAGTTTTTGTAAGATTTTTGGCCGGGCCCGACTTAGCCTGGCCCGATTTTAATATTAAATTTTTTTTTTTAATTTTAAATAACTTTAGTACTTTTACTTTACCTTTTTTGTTGTTTTGATGTTATTTTGATATTGTAAAACTTTTGTTATTAATATAATTTAATTCTTAATTTAGTTTTAATTTGTTTCAATTTTTCAATTTTAATATAATTACTTTTTATTATATTTTTAATTTATGTATTATTTTAATAATTATTTTAGTCCCATTATTTATTTATTTTTTGTTTTAATATTTGTTTTTATGTTTTAAATGTATTTGATTTATTATATTTTAAAGTTTTTATTTAATAAAAAAGCAAAAAAATTAATATGATGGGCGGGTCGGGCGGGCTCGGCCTACCATTTTTTCTCGGGCGGGCTTGGACAAATTTTAGGCCCATATTTCGGGCCGGGCCCGGCCCGGGCCTTGAAAACGGACCGAAATTTTTTATGGGCCCAGCTCGGCCCGGCCCATGCACACCTCTACCTCTGACTTTTAAATAATTTAAAGTGGTATAATTAGGATAAAATTACTACACTATTACATTTTGTTTTCTCTACTTCAAAAATAAATAAATTAGTCCATGTACTTTAGAGTAACTTGCTCGTTCTGTTAAAAATTTCATTCATTTCTGCTATCAAAATTTGGTCATTGTATATCAACATTAGGTACATGTGGCACACCACGTGCAACTATTCGGTTATTCTATCAACTATACCATTTTTTAACAATAGAAATAGATGAAAATTTTAATAGAAAATATTGGTTTACTCTTTAATATAACATATAATAATTAATTTGCCAATTTTTTTAAAAGTAAATAAGGCAAAATGCAATCTAACTCTTAATACATGGGCCTCCATAGTATTTTTACTCAAATACTATGGGTAGAATTAAACATTAATAACACTAAACAAAACTTATTATAACATGATTTAAGTTGAATATAAATTGGGACAAAATCCACGTATGTTTAAAATTTTAGAATCTCAATTTTTACCAAAAGTTCCAAGGCCTCTGATAATATGATTCTTTTTAAGGTAAACTACACTCAATGTCATTATATCATTAGTAAGTTTACGTTTTGGTCACTTCAAAACATTATAAAATGGTTATTGAACTATTCGAAAGTTTTCATTCATTTAAGTCACTAAACCGTTAAAATCGTTATTATATAGCATTCTCTATTCTCATTACTTGCACCAACCGAAAGCCCTCATTTCCCTTCTCTTCTATAGTTCAATTTTTTTTCATGAAACAACTTTGAATGTTATAAATCTGCGAACCAAAATCCAAATAGTTTTCTTCTCTGATCTCCGATAATAACTATCAGATCAACTTGAATCTAGGGTATGTTCTACTTGTCAATGATTACTGATCCATCATACCATCATCAATTCGTCGCTTGGAGCTCACTAACCGAACTTTTTTTTAGAAAATGAACTTAACAGCCTAGTGGCTTAAATAAAAACTTTTGAACAGTTCAGTAACTATTTTGTAACTTCTAAAAGTTAAATGACCAAAATGTAATGCTACTAATAGTTTAGTGATTTTGAGTGTAATTTACCTTCCATTTTAACGATATGGGATCAACTTTTCTAAGGATGGCATTACTATTCGAATTTAATATATCAAATTTTAATTTGGGTTAGTTTTATTTGGTTTGAATTATTATTTATCAATAACAAATATTTTTTAAATTTAATTATTAAATATAAAATTAATATAAAAATTATTAAATTTTAAATAATAGACTAATCCTTTTGAATTAAATGGGATAAAAAATTTTATCATTACAAACAATTGGAGTAAGATCTTTTAACATATAATTTTTGTTTACTATATGAACTTGGATGCTAGTTGAGTCAGTTGGTATTATTGTTGTACAAAAATTTGGAAATAGTGATGATGATTCAAATTTGTAACACAAATGCACTTGTGTCCATCAATTAATAAAGTGATAAAAGATATTATTCAACTATTTAATTTTATCTAATCAAGATTAGCAACACAAATTCTAAATTAAACTAGAATAATGAAAGCTTCTAAGTTTTTCAATCAATTTTAGAGACTTAGAATTGCAATTTTAAATTCACTTAATTACCACTCATTCAATTATTTAATCTATGTAATTACTAGTTCATGATTTAGTGGCATTAATTAGATCCTTCTAGTATCTACCTAAGTTAATTCCCATTCCCCACAATTTATATTCATATACTACGCAAGTTGGATAAAGTTACTAAGAACAAACTTGTAATACCCATCACTCGATCTAAGTAAGAGATGTTACATTTAAACATTAAACTCACTACTTAAACTTATTATTGTTTTATTATAACTGAGGTAACGTATAATACAAAACATTATCAGACATAATTCACATTATTACTAGTAAGCTTAAGTACACGTCAAACTAAAGTCCAAAATTTACATACCAAAGCGTTTGAACTTAAAACTTAAACACTGATGTGATCCGAACTGAAATAGCTTCCTTGATTCTTCTCAGAACTTATTTTTCACCTACATGTTTAGAAACAAATGCGTTAATCTCGTAAAACTTAATAAGTAACAAATTGAATTCATTTACTTACCATTCATTTCTTTATCAATTTAATGCACAATAAACATAATAAATTATTCTAAATAGCATTAATACTACAATAAGCATATAGAAAATATCATTACTACAAACTATTAATCACAATTGCAAATTCAATTATCTAAATGTAAACATTTTTTCTCAATTCTCACACATAATATAACCATCTTTAAATTATTTCAGTTAAATAATTACTAATGAATTTATTTTTCATTCGTTTCACTTACATTTAAAACATTATTTAAGCACTTGATTTATACATATCAATATCACTAGTTAAACATATACAATATTTTGATAATCTGTAAAGATTCTAAACTAAACACGAACTTCTAATCTATAACGAAACTCTACAAAATATATGAGAAGTCCAATAAACACATCATATATCTCAATACTCCTCTCCTAATCCCCTTTGAATCTCAATATCACCAGCCCGATTCTCATCCAAATCCCCCAACTCCTCTCAACTCCACGACCATTTCTTGTCACTTGTATCACTTTAATCATTTACTTTGAAATCACACATACCACTTTCTAACGCTTTACAATATAATCCTTTTCATAAAATTCACTATTATAAATCATTTTTTTTTAAATTCACGTAATCGTATACATAGCATTTCCATTTCACATATCCTTATATCTGTTCATTAAAAGCACAAATACATTAAATCTATTTCTTATTTCACATGACACATATATTATATTTCATATTTTCACTATTATATATATTTCATTATCGTACCATTAAGTTTTTTTTATTATAATAAATTCATTAATTACATGAAATCATTTCATAAAAATAAATATTAAACATTAAACTATAAGGTAAGAAAATAAAAAATCAATAAGGTACTTTCTTTTTTCCTTAAAATTTTCCAACCTTTTCTTTCACTTTCTTCTTCGAAAGAAAAGATGACAAACACCATGTTTCTAAGCTTCGTGAATATGACAAGAAAATGCGATTTTTGGCTTAACTTTTCGCTAGAAAACACATAGTTTTTTTTTTTTTTCTTCTTCTTTCTTCTCTCTTTCTCTTTTTCCTTAGCTTGATGCCGTCCCTCTTGCTGAAATATGCAAGTAATTTCTACATTTTTACTTAAATTTTCTTATTTATTTATTTTTTACTTAATCCAACCAAAATTAAACACAGTCCTTCCTTAATCATTTCACTTTTCCTTAAAACTTTACACATATGAAACTCTGGAATTGTAATTTCAACACTAGATATTAATTAAAAATGATAAAATTACAAATTGGCCCCTCTCTCAAAAATGAAGAAATTGCACTTTGGTTCTTATATTTTTCTAATTTATTTAATTTAGTCCTTAACTTGATTTTCCAACTTCATATGTCAATGCATATCCATGCCATATCCTAAAAAAACTATTTGTTAAAATTTTCACCCCACCTACACAGAGGTGAATCGAGGGGGCTGGCAGGGCCCCGCCCCCCTAAAATGAAAATTTGTTGTTTTGGTCATTTATAAATTTTAAAAATTTAAATTAGTAAAGATAAATTTGCACTTTGGCCCCTCAAAATTTTGAAAATTTAATTTAATCCTTTAAAAATTATAAAGATATAGACTATTAAAAATTAAAATTTCATTTCGGCTCCCTAAAAAAAAATTTTGACTTCGCCCTAGCTTCTAAAAAAGTTAAAAATTTGCACTTTAGTCCTTCAACTTTAAAAATTTCAATTTAGTCCTTAATTCTTATCATTCACACTTCATTTTCAAATACTTAATTCTCCTTTAAAATATTTATCCTTTCTCAAAAACCGAAATTTTAGGGTATTCCAAATGCTTAATCCAAATAAGTTCATAACAAAGTAAATAAGTAACAAGGATAGAAACAATTGAAGAGAAAAAAAATTAATTACCTAAGAAATAAGATCCATCATTGTTCCAAGAAGATAGAGTTTAGTACATATTGAGTTGAGAAAACAACACAAAAAGAGATGCATAACAAACTTGTATCAATAAAAGTAAAAAGAAATAATCTAGAGAGAAAATAATTAAAGAATTTATGTCGAGCCTTCCGAATCTTATTTTCTTCTCATCTTTGCAAGCTTGAAATTTTATTTAGTGTGAGAGAAATTTTCTTTTGCTTCCAAGTGATTTCTTACTTTTTTCCATTTTTTTTTTTGAATTTTGTTATCATTGTTTTTAGAGTTCTTACATACTAATTGCTACCAAAATTTCTCAATTGAAGTGTATGCTCTATTTCACTGAATTAAATCCGGTGGAGTTGAAGGTTTCTCTTCAACACTTTTAACTCCATGCTCCGAGTCTTCTATTATTCATCCAATATATACAATACAGAAAGAAAAATAGCAAGTAAACCCAAATTAAAATATAATTAATCTAAAAACTATAAAATATAGTTACTATAGAGATGAGATTAATTACTACAGCAATGAGATTAAGTACTATAACGGTGAGATTATCATGTAATATGCATTTGGATTCTAACACGGCGATAGCGTTGTGATGAGAATAAAAACAACTATTAAGGTTTCACCAGAAAAAAAAAAACAACTATTAAGGATATTAGATTAAAAATATATTTAAATATAATAAATAAATTAAAAGAATAAAATAATATTTATATTTATTAATGAAATCTATAATAAAACATATACCAAATAAAAATTGACATATATTAAAACTATATTTATGTTAAACAATAATCATTAAAATTATTAAAATAATATTTATTAAAAACAAGTTAATAAAATAAATATTTAAAATGATAAGAGGTTATAAATTAAAAATAAAGAATTAAATGAACTACAAATGAAAGGGTAAAATGGACCTTTTTTCCTCCATTGGGGTTTCAGTTTACTAAGGCTTAGTTCGGATGGGCAGTGTGTTTACCCCCAGTGAGGTTAAAAACAGCGGTGACGGTGAGATTAGTTACTATAACAATGAGATTGGATATTGTAGTGGTGAGATTAAAAACAGCGGTGGAGGGTGTATTTGGATTCAAACGCAGATATAGCGGTGAGATGTGAATACAAAATTACTTTTAAGGACATTAGAGTAGAAATTATATATAATAGAAGTTTTTTAAATTATTTAATAAAATATTAATTTCAAAAAATTAAAATCATATTTTTGTTAAAGTTAAATATTTATATATCTTTTGAATAATTAAAATATATTTATCATAATAAAAAGTTTATATATTACTATAATATAATTAACTTTTATGGAGTCCACTTTCTAAACAAAAAGCACAACTATCCAGCCAAAACAAAACAGGTTAAAATGGTAAAAGGCAAAACCACCGTAGCTTCTTTTTCTTTACTGGAGCTCCATGCTTCAGTCCAAAACCAAGTGCCTAGCACGATAAAATCTCTTTCACTAGCAAAAATTAATGTCATCCAAACGAATGATTAAGGTGCGTTTCACTATTTTCAAAAACAATCGTGCTTCACTGGAAGCAATCGGACATCCAAAGGAAGCCTAACTGTAACTTCTCTCCCTAGTTAATTTTTGGGTACAGCGAGTTGAAAATTTCAATCAAATTAAAAGTTAAACGGTAAGAATGAAATTAACATATTTATATTTATTTTAATTTAATTTAATTTAAAAATGAGTCTAAATTTAATATTTTATTCATATCCTTTTAAGTTTAAGTAGATAGGCTGAATAGTTGTAAGACAAATAGCGGTTGAAAATTTTCTTAATTTTAAAGTAATAGATTCCTCCACATTAAAGGTGTGGTAGGGAGCCTAGTTTGTATTAATAATTATTTTCCAAAATTAAAACTTTCTAATTTGAAGGAATAAGCCGTCCACGTCTCAAGAAATCTTTGCATCCCTAAATAATGGGGACACATGAAGTACTTTTCCAAAAAAAAGGAAAAGAAAATAATTTAATTTAATGGAATTTACCACTCTTTTATTGGATTGGTGTTGTTATTTTTAATTAAAATTTTATAATTTTAAAATGTTATAAATATTGTTTTCATTCCTATGATTTTTTAATATTTTTTTAAATTTAAAAGGGCTTAATTGATTTTTTTAATTTGAACCCTTTAATTTTATTAGTTTTGAAATTTTCGATTTACTTCCAATAAAACATTAATGGTCAAATTGAACAAATGTGTAAAGGTTGAGGAGGGCTAAATTTATTATTAAACATTATATATAAACACTGAAATTTAACGAAGAGTTTGTTTTGCTCACTCATCTAACATAAAAGGACTAATTTATCCATTTTTCAGTAGAGAGGCTAAAATACAATCCAAGGTATAGTGCAAGGGGTTTGTGGTATTTCTATCGAAAAAAGCTGAAAGTTAGATTGGTTGGGTTTATTGGTTAATTGCACTATTTTCAAAATCGGATTGGATTAGATTGTCAAACTGGTTGAATCAAGAATCAGTTGAGATATCAGTCTGGAATAAATGATTGTATCGATGGGTTTGCAAACTGATATGAGTCGGTCATAACAATTTATTTTTAATTTCATATTTCATATTATTTATTTATTAAAATTTCCACATACAAATTTTAATGGTTAAAATATGTCATAAGTTCCTATACTTTTCGTAAATTTGAAATTTAGTTATTATACTTTTATTTTTAGGAATTTACCTCTCTATTTTCAAATTTCAAAATTCAGGTCAAATTGTTAAACATTGTTAAAATTAATTTTATTAAATTTAAGTTAATTACAACGTTATTTTTAAGTACATAAGTACCAATTGAATATTTTTTATTTTAAAATGTCACACCAACAAGTTTAATGAAAGTTTGTTAACAGTGCTAATCATTATACCGAATTCTAAAATTAAAAACTAAAGAAATTAAAATTTTAAAAATAAATTATCTAATCTAATTTTATAATCTTTAATAATTTATTCAATTGGATTTTTTATAAAAGTAACTTTAAAATATTAATTAATTATGAAAATGACCTAGAACAAAAATTATTTAAGAAAATGACCCGTTTGTTATAGTACTTGCTTGTGCCACCATTATATCAAAGTGGCACCAACTTACTTTCCTTGAATTATGTTTTAATCATTACCCTTAAAATGCGGCACTAAATTGAAATGTGATTATATAAAATATTGAGGGACCTAATGAAATAATTACCCTTTATGTTTAAATTTAGATAAACTTAAGGAATTTTTTGAAGAATATATCTAGGTAATTTAAATAAAAATTTTATATAGTTTCTAGTTTTATTGTTTTTAAAAATAAAATAAAGAAAATTTATTTTGTTATTATTGTATTTTTAAAATTATTTAAATTTAATTTTAAAATAACATAGACATAACATAAAAATTGCCCAAAAGTTAAAAATCATTTAATTTGGTGCCTATATTGTCCCACTATTTTTATTTCAATTCAGTACCGCTACTGCAATTAAAAAATAGGCTAATGCTGCTTGACATAATAATGATAGTACTACAAATCATTTCATAATAAATTAATATTTTAAGGTTATTTTTTTATATATATATATATATAAAAAAAACCTAGTCAATTACATCCCACGATTGAACCATTTGGCGCTTACTTGCTTTTATAGGTTAATTGGTGGCGGTGTCTGTTTCCTCTTCACCTTTTAACACACGGCTCTTCCTTCTCTGCCTTGCATTACCCATCCGTCGCCATTAACACGCTTTTTCTCTTTCACCTTTACGCATTTCAAGGTCTTCTCTTTGCTCTCTCTCTCTATCTCTCTCATCCATGGATTTCTCTTCTTCCATGGCCATTAAACCTTCTTCTTCGAGCTGTTCATCGTTGTTTGCAATCTCTCGAGCCCAAAATTCAAGCCCCAAACCACTCCATTTCAACTTTCATGGAATACCCAGAAACCATCAAAGCTCTTTCTTCAAGTCCCTTAAATGCATTCAATCTCCTCCTCCTGGTTCTCTTCCTTCAAACCCCACTTCGTTTTCATGCTCTGCTGTTACACTGTCACCAACCCAGACCTCCTATCTCCCACCGTGGAAGCTTTCGACCCTCGTTGCCGAATTTCAGTCCCTTCTAGAGCCTCTCGATCGAGTCAAGCGTCTCCTTCACTACGCTTCTCTTCTCCCTCCTCTCCCTGCTTCATCCCGGACTGATTCGAACCGGGTTATGGGCTGTACAGCCCGAGTTTGGCTCGACGCCCAGATGGACTCCGAAGGGAACATCAGATTCTGGGCCGACAGTGATTCCGAGATTACCAAAGGGTTCTGTGCTTGCTTGGTTTCGGTTCTTGATGGGGCGGGGCCGGAAGAAGTGTTGCAGTTGAAAACAGAGGATTTAGCGGCGCTTAACGTCGGACTCCCCGGTGGTGAAAGGTCTCGTGTTAACACTTGGCATAATGTTTTAGTTAGTATGCAGAAACGAACCAGGGCTTTGGTTGCTCAAAAGGAAGGAAAGACACCATTTGAGCCATTTCCATCATTAGTGATCACTACTGAAGGTATTCAGCCAAAGGGAACCTATGCCGAGGCTCAGGTTAGTTTCTAACTGATTTTGTACCCTTTTTTATGATTTTGTTTACATGGTTGTTTAAGATCCTAAGTTTCAAATCTAGTTGAATTGCAGGCAAGGTATTTATCCCCTGACAAGTTAAAGGTGAAAGAACTTGTCCATGTTCTTAAAGAAAAGCAAATTGGTGTGGTTGCTCATTTTTATATGGACCCTGAAGTGCAAGGCATCTTAACTGAAGCTCAGAAAGAATGGCCTCACATTCATATATCTGACTCATTGGTGATGGCTGATTCAGCTGTTAAGATGGTAAAATCTGGATGTAAATTCATCACTGTTTTGGGTGTTGATTTTATGTCAGAAAATGTACGGGCAATTCTTGATAAAGCTGGCTTTGGAGAGGTATATTTTCTTTCTTTGCTTTTCATTTTGTATGGAGTATCCGTGCCTGGCTCATATTCGGACATAGGTATAAGGGTCCCCCAGGAACTTAGAAAAATTGAATATACTTGTATGTGATACTCACACCCAAGTCAAGTAAATAGAACAAAGCACTAGGATGTATACTGCGTAGTGTTATGTGCAATTGTATGGTATGAGACTTGGATTCCTTGTAGGAAAGTATTCTAGTGGGTAAGGACTAGGCTCTCCAATTCAATAGCTAGTCTTTGGGGTGTGGTTCTCCAAAGGTCCGTATCAATTGGTATCAGAGTCAACCATCATATCTCTTAGTTGCAATCATCCCGAGGCTAGATTAAGCTAGCAAAAAGCCAGCTTGCTTGGGTGCCGAGGTTGCAGAGCGTGGTGGATTGTTATGTGCCAATTGCAAGGTATGGGACTTGGATCCCACATAGGAATGTATGAGATTTTCTGGTGGGGTTTATAAGGACCTAGGCTCTCCTACCTCAATAGCTAACTTTTGGGGTGTGGTTCTCCAAAGGTCCGTATCACATAGTATATGACGTTTTATTTATAATGTATGTATATTGTATAAGCTTATGGATGAGAGTTATTCTATAGCTTTTTAGAATCCGCAGTTGGGGTTATTCTATTCTTTTGGACATAAATTATATGTAATTTAAGGCTGTGGTATGCACTGAATTGTGTACTGTTGTTTTTCTATGGCAAATGGTGTGTTTTATCGAGCATTGAGCTGAATGTTTTTTTGTTCTCTGCTCCAAAGTACCAATGCTGTTAATGGATATGTTTTGTTTTTATAAAATGGAATTTCAGGTTGGTGTTTACAGGATGTCAAATGAACGCATTGGTTGTTCTTTGGCTGATGCTGCCGCTACTCCTGATTATATGGACTATCTTGAGTCAGCTTCTAACTCGCTTCCTTCCTTGCATGTTGTTTACATTAATACGTCGCTAGAAACAAAAGCTTATTCTCATGAGCTTGTACCTACAATCACTTGTACTTCTTCAAATGTTGTCCCAACCATTCTCCAGGTGGGTTGTGTTTCAAACGTTGTTTGTTTTTCCTCTCCTTTGTTGTTCAATGCTTTCGTTTTTGTTTTAAGGCTTCTGTTCTTAATTCACTTCTCTTGGTTTCATCAGGCTTTTGCTCAAGTTCCAGACTTGAATATATGGTATGGACCCGATTCCTACATGGGTGCGAATATTAAAGAATTGTTCCAGCAGATGACTTTGATGTCCGATGAGGAAATTGCTGAAATACACCCAAAACATAACAGAGACTCTATTAAATCATTGCTACCTCGCCTGCACTATTATGAGGTAACTTCAATGATAATGTCTTATGCATAAATAGAAACTTGGTTTTTGCATTTGGATTGTCACTAATTGTAATTATCACATTGAAAAGACCAACTTCTTTTGGTCATTTCGATTTTAAGGAATGGCATTCATTTGATTGAAATATCTTATGTGAATAGTAAATCGAGGAATTACTGAAAAAATGAATTATGAATTTATCATCTTATGAACTTCATGGAACAAAACCATATTTATTTTTCCAATGCTATCAAGCATGAACTTCATGGTAGCTCTATCTCTCTGCCTTTCATACAGTCCTCCTTCCCCCAAATATACAGCAATGGATATATGATTCATTATAATATATGCAAAACGGAAGAACTATGATTGTGAGAAACATTTCTGTGGAATGCGCTTGAAGGGAGAGTGTCCATCCTTCAGCCTTGTGCATTTTGCTCGAGACACATATTCAGACATGATTATAAGAATATGACTCCAAGGATCCTCCAACTGCATGGAAAACTTAGAAAAAATTGAACATATCCGTGGTGGGAGCATACTTGTATTTGATACTCTACCACAAGTCGGAGTAGGTCAAGAAAAATATATCTTAGAATGTTACTTTGGTTTAACCTGTTTTTCTGTCATTTCTAAATAGGATTAAATCTCATTTTGGGCCTGAATTTGGCAACTTTTCTCACTTTGGGGCCAGAACTTTTTTTTTTTGTCCAAGTTAGGCTTTGAACTTGGTATTTGTTATCACATTGAGACTTGAACTTTTTTTTATCCAAGTTAGTCCCTGAATTTTGCAATTGTTCCCACATTGGGCCTAAACTTTTTTTTCCCAAGATAGTCCTTGAAAACCCTAATGTTTAGGCTCCAACGTGGGAACAATTGTCAAGTTTAGGCTCTAATATGAGAACAATTACTAAATTTAAGGACTGACTCGGACAACAAAAGTTCAAGTCTCAATGTGGGAACTGTTGCCTAGTTCAGGCCCCGATGTTGGAACAATTGCCAAGTTCAAGCCTTAACTTGAAAAAAAAAGTTTAGGTCCCAACAGGGAAAAAGCTGCCAAGTTCAGGCCCCAAATGTTGATTTAACCCTTTTTACATATACATAACACTTCCGCTGTGGTCCTTGTATATCTTCCATATGTTTTATGTATATTTTCAACTGCTTTGCTTTTAATAACGAACCTAACTTATTTCTACCAGAATGGAACATGTATTGTGCATCATCTTTTTGGGCATGAAGTTGTAGAGAGGATAAATGAAATGTACTGTGATGCATTTCTCACAGCACATTTTGAGGTTCCCGGAGAAATGTTCTCATTGGCAATGGAAGCCAAGAGAAGAGGAATGGGTGTTGTAGGCTCGACTCAGAACATTTTGGATTTTATAAAACAAAGGGTTCAGGAAGCACTAGACAGAAATGTCGATGACCACCTCCAATTTGTCTTGGGTACAGAATCGGGAATGGTGACTTCAATTGTTGCTGCAGTTCGCAGTTTGTTAGATTCTTCAAACTCGACTTCTAGCACAAAAATCAACGTTGAAATTGTCTTTCCGGTCTCATCAGACTCTATGACAAAAACATCTACAAGAGCATCACCTGCACTTAAATCAGTTAAAGCTGGTGATGATATTATACTCCCTGTTGTACCCGGAGTTGCAAGCGGTGAAGGATGTTCTATTCATGGTGGCTGTGCATCTTGTCCTTACATGAAGGTTAGCATTTTCGGATTTGATTTGTTATTACGAGGAAATAGGTTAATGTTTACTTTAAGTTAAAGCTTCTCATATTTGGTTAAACTCTTTACCTGACAGATGAACTCTCTTGGCTCGCTCTTAAACGTTTGCCACCATTTACCTGATGAAAGAAACAATCTTAAAGCATACGAAACCGAACGATTCAAGTCGCAAACCCCGCAAGGAAAATCTATTGCAGATGTTGGATGTCAGCCTATACTGCATATGAGACACTTTCAGGTTAGCATTTGCTCTCTTTTTTGTACTTTTTCATCCAAGGTTCACTGATTCATCCTAATATGATTCTTACTTAACCAGGCAAAGAAAGAACTGTCAGAGGAACTTGTCTACCAGGTTCTTGGTTCACACGGTAATGGGAAATAGGTGTAGCTAACCTGAGCTGGTAAATGAACTGTAACCGGGTTTTGATTGGGGATATTGAATCCACCTGTGGTTCACAACAAAGTTTTAACGTACAATTTCAGTGATAGATTCTTTACTTCATTAGCCGAAGTTGCTTAAAATAAGATTGAGGTGTTGAGCTCAGTGCTAGCTTTTACAGGTAATTAAATGGATTCAATCCTGATTTATTTTATAGAGATTGTATCCCCGTTAGTTTACAGGGAAGAAATCATCTTCAAGACTAATTCTTATAAAAATAACTTAATACCCTTACAATTCTATTCAATTAAACTCTCGAGCTAATTTTTCCTTCCATATCATTTTGATCTGAAATTTCAGACACTTTTTAAGGGCATTCTGTATGAACCGGATTATGTTTGTGTAAGCGTGTGGGGATTGGATTAATTAGTTGGACCGTGTGTGTATGTATTTGTCCATATTCGAGGATGTGATTAGTGTTTTTGAAATAAAATTGAATTGGTTAGTCAGATTAATTGGATTAAGAATCGGTTTATATATTGGTTTTAGCGAAGGGGTTAAATTGATTAAATTTAAAACTGTTTGAAGTAATAAAACTCAAAATTTGAGATAAAAATAAACAGTTGAATTGATTTAATAATTTAATTTTAATTAATTAATTAATTATTGTTCAAGTAACCAATTGAACTGTTTAGATCATCCTTTTAAAAGGAAATAAGAAAAGAAAGGTTGTAGTTCTTACCCATTCGATGTCACATCACCATGCTAATATTAATTAAAAGATGTAAGTTGTGACAGCTAATCTTATGATATGGTGATTTTTAAAATTTTGAAATTTAATCAGATTGACTCCAACTATCGTTTATAGCATCAACAAGTTCTTGCTCTTAAAACACACAAATTATAGAAGTTCATCGATGGCTCTATTGTTCCACCTCCTCAGTACAAATGGTCTGGCAAGTTTGAGCACTTTGAGTAGCAAGACAGTGCACTTGCCTCATCTTTATTATCCTCTACAAGTCAAAAGTGTTTTTCCTTATTTGATTGGGCATGATTCTACATATCAGATTTGGCAGACGTTGAGCAATATACACAGTAGTGAGATCATGCTCAAGTTATTTTATATAGGATTGCTTTGCGTTCTCAGCATAAAGGTGACTTGTTTGTGAAAGGATTTTTAATGAAGAGCAAGACACTTTTGTGATAAGTTGGTTTGTTGCGCAGAGTTTATTAGTGTACACGAACAAATCACAGCCATGCTTAATGGGCTTCCACCAGAATTGCAAACCAAGTACCCTATGGTATTCAAGGAGTTACCACAATTTTATTAGATGTTGAAGTTAGGCAATAGAATTTGATGATGGAAGTTAATGCTTTTGCTCATGCAACTGTCCAAAAACAACCATGTGGTGATATTAGTCTTTCATGCCAACTTTATTCACGGTTAGGACCTCATTCAAGAACAATCAAGTTGAAAATGCATCGAGCAGAGAAAATTACAAACAAATACTAGTTCATGTGCATCGTGTTATCCCTTAAAATTCAAACTCTTAAGGTGACAAACAACTTCAGTAATGCGACACCAAGAGTCTGGTGTCACGACCTGGAGGACAACATCAAGGCTTCTTCACGTTATTTCCTTAGGCACTTTCCACACAAGCTAATATTAATCGTTAAACTTCAAAAGACAAGATTTTTCCATTTTGGTCATAAAATACACAAAACACACATAATTAAATACTAAGGTGAAAATTTAATAACTATTAAAAATAACAAAATAAAACCATAAAATGATTAAACGCAAGCTCATTAAGTGTCAAAAAGAACTTAATTTACCATATCAATTTATGGTAGATCAATTCCTTTTTGTCAGTCTTAATCACAATAGCCATGGTTAAACATTCACCAATTTCAATTTGTTTTGATGCTTTCACAAACACAACTAAACTTTCCATGACAGCTTTCCCTTTGTTGACAAATTGTAGTCCACCTCTTACTAGATCTATTCTACCAAAGGAAAGTATTTCATCTAATTTATTACTCCCAACTTTGAATTTCTCTAGAAGCAATTTAGTTTCAACCAACTCTTTCTTTGTATTGACAAGATTGTCTAACTCTTCCGTCAGAAAAGACTCCTTAGCTTTAACATGTTTGATCAACTTTCTGTTTTCTTCCTTCAGTTGAGCATTCTCTTGTGACAATTGAGTGTTCATGTAACACCCCAAACCCGGCCTAGACGTTATGGCCGAATTAGTAGGTGTCACAAGGAATGGGTTTTGAAACGTAATCATCACGACCAAGCCTTTTTAATTTTCAATCTCAATTTGCTTATATCCATTGTCAAAATGTTATTTACTTAGTTAATTTGTCTTAAAAATTGATTTGTAAAACCATTTAACTTCAAAAACCTAGTTCATATTTTCAGAAAACTTTGATCAACAGTCAAAAATCATAAAGTCCAGAGAGTTCCGGAATTGACAAACTCTCCAAATAAAGTCAAAATTGTAAATAAAAGCCATAAACAATAACTTTAAGCAGTTTTACGGAAGAGTGGTCATCGCTGAGTCTCTGCTACACCAATCCGCCTAAGTCTGTAGATTACCTGACAAAATAGACAAACAGAAGTGAGTTTACGTAAACTCAGTGTGTAACCAAACATAATTAAGCATGCAAACACACAAATTTATAAACACAGTCAGGAGCAGATATGGTTTCAGATTCAGAATCAGATCCAGAAGCAGACATGCATAAATCCTACCCTCATCCTCTACATACAATCTCTGGTCATCCCATCACACCATGTGGGGTTAAAAACACTCACCCATCTCTACACACCAACTTGTGCCATTAAGACACGTATCAAATTATATGCAGCCATCCTGCCAGAGTATAGGCGATTAACTCCTATTAGAATACGTCCTCCTCAAATAAAAATCCCACCCCAAATCAGCTACAGAAAATCAAATACAAAATTATCAAATTAAACATGCTCGGCATGCTTTTAAACAAATAACAGATATACATGTGGCAGTATAGTCATACATACATTTAGTATACTATTCAAATCATTCTATCAGAATAGCATAACATCTAAAAAGGTTTAAATAGCCCTTACCGACCCTACAATAGGCCCACAGTGGATCGGAGCGACCTGTGCGACCCTAGGGAAGATTTCAGAATTATGAGCCCACATGCCCGTGTGGGCCCACACGCTTGTGTGGCCTACACTCGCAGGTTAGCCTTGCCCGTGTGGCCCACACAGCCTGGCCCAAAATCCACAAGCTCGTGTGTCATGCCTGTGTGGGCCCACACGCCCAACTTGGCTAAACCGTGTGGCTCACACTACTACACTCGAGCCACCACACGGCTGTGTGCTGTGCACGGCCATGACTTCGTCAATCGCACGATCGTGTTCTTGCACACGGGTGACTACACACGCCCGTGTGGCCTTGGCAGTAAGGTTTTTCGACTTTTACCAACACTCTTTTTTCTGCATTTCAAGTACACACCTGGTACCATTTCATTGTAAAAACACTCTTGAACCTTCCAAAGCCTAAAAACAAAATACCGAACAACGATTTAGCAGATTGACTAATGAATTCGATAACAAGGAAGTAACACGAAACTAACTTATCGTCAATGAGCGAAAATCACCAATACGAACTAAACTGTAGTGACAAAATCCACAGCCTCACGATCTTCTCCAACATAATAGACACTCACTAAGATTATTTTCCCAAACCATAAAATACTAACACCCATTTAAAAGAACGAATGCTACAAGATGAATCTACAACTTACCAAGATAAATGATACACTGAGTCCCAAGGATAAAAGCGAACGATTGGTTGAACAAAAAGGGAAGAAAACAAACGTAAAAGAAAATGCAGAAAGAGGAAGCAGAAATGTCAGAGAGTTTGGATGAGAGAGAAAACGAAATTTGAAAACAAAAATAAAAAATAAAATATTTCGATAACCCCTCAAATCCTAAGTCCCCACTATCCCACTACATCTCAACCACCTCAGAATCCCAACTCCACCGAAATACTTGCCCATAACCGAGCCAAAAATAACATCTACGCTCGCCCGAAAATTTAAACTCAGGACCTCCAACACACCAACTCCTTGCCACTCGAACCAACAGGCTTATTCTGATATAATTTAACAGACAAATTAATATAAGCCCACTGACCAAAGATAGGGCTTAGATCCCAAAAAAAAAAAAATTTAGCAAATGTGAGACTTGAACCCAAGACCTCACACACACACCCAGAACACTTAACCATTGAAGCAGATAGACAGTTGTGTTGAATATTTATAGAAACATAAATATATTTTTTTCAGGGCGTTACAGTTCAACTCACATACTTGTTCCCATTTACTCAACATGGTTTTATATGTTTTTAGAAATTCCCTATCAGAACCTTTATCAAAATCATCATCAGTCTCAGAATCAGAAACCACACTTGAAGCAAAGACTACATAGTTATTCACTTGATCCTCATTAGACTCAAAATTGTTAGAAGTGTTTTCATCACTCCACAGAGCACACAACACCTTCTTTTTTTTCTTAAGAGTGTTAGCACACTCAGCTTGAATATGACCATATCCAAGGCATTCATGACACTAAATGCCCTTCTTCTATTCTTTCTCATTCTCCTCTTCGATAGCAACACATTTGCTCTTGTTCTTGGAGTGCTTTTTGATGTTTTAAACTTCTTAAACCTCTTAACTTGATTTTTAAAAGCTTTATTAAATTTCTGAGTAAGTAGAATGATCTTGCATTCTTAAGGTTTCAAACTTGGTGGTTGGCATGCATCTTGCATTGTTTGATAATATATGTTCCCCGTGAGCAGTTTAGAGAATTTTCTAAGCTTCCTTTGCAATAATGCACTTGGAAATACATTTGAAATCTTGCATGTCAATACCATAAAATATAACATATATGGCCTTAAAGCTTGCATTAACAACTCTCTCTTACTTAGTAGTCCATTCAACCTCAAGCTTAGGAACCTGTCCAACATCAGAATTACCGGCAGAGGCTTGCCAACCAATGTGAATAAAATGCCATGCTCTCTTATCAACAGACTTAGAATAAGCTTTGATTATAGCCTTCCAGTAGCGATAATTACCATTCTCAAGTATAAGGGGACGATAATTGAATAACCTTCTATTATAAACAAATAATAGCACTAGGATTCACCACTAGACATGTTAAGTGTCTGCTCTGATATCAATTGTTGCTACTTTAAGTTACTTGTTTGCTGAAATGAATGTAATGGATTTGCAAGAAAGTAGTGGCCATTATGGCTTAGCACTGCGAAAACTGTGTAAACAAAATTACAAAGAACATCAAGGTTTGTTTACGCAGTTCTGTTTTCCTACATCTGCGAAGCTTAGCTCAACAAGTAATTTCACTATCTTTAATCCACAATACAAAAAATGATTCACACTCTACCATTCCTCAAGTACAGAGATCTCATATTTGTACCTAAAGACTAGAACACTCACCTCCAAATCCTCCCCTTAGGAACTTGGACAATAAATACTCAACAGCGTTTACAATAACAATTTGCACTCTCTTACAAAAATAGTTCCTCAAATGGACAAATTAGAATGCACTCAATAAACTCTCTTACAAAACTTAGACAAGCCTCAAAACATATATTAATTTCGGCTTGCTAACGTAGAAGCTAAGTGAATACAAAGTAACTTCGAAAATAACTATTATATCATTAACATTCAAAACACAATCAATCGAAGATATGATCTCCAAATCAACAACTCAATCTCAATCAATTTTTTACATTCCAAGAGTTGAATTGATTCACCTAAAACCAATCCAATCTTCAAAAGCCAAGGATTGGTTTCTATAAATAGACCATAATATCTTCAAAATAACAACACATTAACTGGACTATAGATTTTCTTCATTAAATTACCAATCCAAATAAGGCAAGTAATAAAATGGCTCAATGGCAACTTTTAGTGGGCATTGCAAAGTGCCAATCAGCTACATTCTCCACATCTTGCCTCAATAACTATCATTGCTTGGATCTTTTAGGTAATATATATATATATATATATATATATATAGACATGTTACATTTGTTAAACATGCATTTCCCTTTACTTAGCCTTCATTACTATCTCAATCTACACTTAGTAAGCTATTCCTGTTGGAAAAAATCCAGTTTGAAAATAGTTTTCTTGCATAGCGAAAAATAAAAATTTTGAAAATCAACCTGGTTTTTTATATTTGTAGCAATAAACCTTAGACCGAATTCGTACCTATGTTTTCAGATAGACAAATCCTCGTCGTTCCTAACTTTCAACCAAACGATCTTCCCTGCTATTCTCATACCACGAACTGCTTCGAGTGTGGACTCGAACAAATTGAATCAAACACAAAACTAGAAATATTTTCTTTACTCTCAGTGGGAAAGTAAATCTCTCTTAAATAGAAATCGGTAGAATTGCAATTCCTAGAAAATAGAATTTATTCTTAAAATAAATTACCACTATTTTCTACCAGAATAGCAATATTGAAAACTTTAGATAAACTAATATTTTTATCTTTCTGTTGGTGTAATTTGAAGTCTACTAGTACTGTAATGACCCGAATTTTACCGTTACCGAAAAAGTGTATTTTTGGGTCTCCATTTCTGAAAAATGGATTAGTAAATATTTATTAAAAATATTTACAAATTTAATCGAGTGGTTAATTAGAGTTTAATTAAGTGAACTAGCTTAAATTAAGGATAATTGGATAATGAAGTGTGAAAGTTTAATTATAGAATAAAGAAAATTGAAAGGACTAAATAAGTAAATAAGCCAAAAAGAGCGCTAAGTATATGGCAAAAATAAAATACAAATGTAACAAATATAATACACACATTTGTAATACATGTATGTATTTGCTTATTATTTAAGTAAATATTAGTGTATTTATTATTATTAAATTAATATTATATGATAAATAAATAAAAGTAAGACAAATGTGTGGTAATGATTGGGTACAAGTGTATTAATAAAAATAAAAAATAAAAATACATACACTTGTAATGCTTGTATTTAAGTATTAATAGATATTAATTATTTATAAAAGGTATTTATTAATTAAATAATTATATTATAAGATTTTATGTGAAAAATAAATAAAAGTTGACAAGTGTATGATATGTATAGTGAAATGTGTAATATTAGTATATGTACATTTGTAAAATACATGTATATTTACTTATTATATAAGTATATTATTAAATTATATATTATTATTAAGTAAAAGATATTTATATAATAAATACATTACTGAAAGACAAGTGTAATATTATAAATGGATACAAATGTTAAAAGAATATTTGTTATTAAATAGATTTTTATAATAGATAATTATTAGGTTATTATATATATATATATATATATAATGGTTTAATGAAATAAAGAAAAAAATAGAAATAGAAACAGAATAGGCAAAGCGAAAAGCAGGGAAAAAAAGAAAGAAAGGAGAAAAGAAAGAAGAAAGGGAAAATTGAAAGTTTGACGCTTGAAACTTAAATAGGTAAGTCAATTTAGCCCATTTTACTTAATTTTTATGTTTTAGAAACTTTAGAACAAGGTTTTGATGAAGTTAAGTTGATATATTGTAAGATAGTTGATTATAAGACATTGTTCTTGTTGAACAAAAAGATGAATTAAGGGCTAAATTGATAGAAATTCAAGTTAGAAATGAAATAAGGATTGAATTGTAAAGTGATTCATAAGTTTTATGCTTTAAGGACTAAATTGAAAGCATTTCGAAATTATGGTTTTATGATGAAAAATAGATAATTATGTCTGAGTTTAGTTAAAAATTGAGTAGGAATAAAGTATGAATTAAGATAGAAAAGTAAGTGAATTTAGTTAGGATTAAATTGAAATTAAAGTAAGAAATCAACATTTTGTATTAAGACTGTTTGGGACAGCAGCAGTAGTCTAAGTTTGAAAAATCACCAAAAATTGTAGAAATTGAATTGGAGGATGAGTAAAATATGGAATTAAATCTTATTAAGTTTAATTTCTTATAGAAGAAACGGTGTAGCAATTGAATTGTAAATTATGAGATATAATGAGTTTTGTAAGACAAGGTCAGAATAAATTCGGGTTCCCCTGTTCTGACTTTGGAAAATCAACAAAAATTGGAGAAAAATAATTAGAGGCTTAAAGTTATATTTTTAAAATCCCTAATGAGTCTATTTTCAGGAGAAATTAACGGGAATATTATCCGAGTTCTGCACTGTGAGATAATTAATTTTAAGTGAAGAAGGGTCGAAACTGTCAGATAGCAGAATAGGGGTGAATTTAAAGAATAAACTATATTTAATGGCTAAACGAAAAATTCTGAAAATTTTATGGTAAGAAGATTTGTGAGTCTAGTTTCAGGAGAAATTAGCGGATCTTAATTTAGAATTCTGTAACTCAAGATATAAATTAGTAATGTATTAATGATTATGAATTGTATTACTTTCGTAGTCAATGTGGTACCGGAAATCTCGGCTAAGAAAGGACAAGACAAAGTCAACGGGAGTTAGCTCGAAAATTACAGTTTGTATTTCTATAACCCGAACTTAATATTTAATTATTGAATTTATTATTTATTATGTATGGTAGGTGCATTGATTAAATTATTTGAAATAAAATGAATATTGATTGAAATTGAAGGGTGAATTTAATTAATAATTGTTGTATTTTAATTGAATGTTATGGTAAATAATTAAAGTATGAATTATTGGTATTGTGTTTTTATTGAAATGATTTGATTTGAAAATGTGGTGAAATAATTATGAACATGTGTTTATTGTGAAATTGAATATTTATTAGTGAAAAGTGAGTAGAATTATATTGAATTGAAAAAATATATAATTAATTAATTAAAATATTAACTAATTGAAAACTAAAAAGTGAATTAAATACCCTATTAACTAGTCGGGCTAGTCGGATATAGTTGGCATGCCATAGGATATGAAAGAGTACGGGTTTTTGCACATCGATCGGCACTTATGTGTCGACTCATCTTATCTTATTCTATCTGTTACCGATTCGGCACTTTGTGTGTCGGATATTGTTTCTTACGTTCTTATCTTATTTGGATTTGTTCGATGAGGTACTGTGTGCCGATCGCTACTATTATCATTATCGTTCGGCTTGATCAATGAGGCACTATGTGCCATACTGGTGTGTTGGTTGGATCCGTGTATCCGTTTGAGTCCGAGTCATGTTAGTAGGGGTAAATAAAGGTATAAAATAGCTGATTATTACTGAATAATTTACTGTTACTGGATAATTGACTGTTTGTAACACCCCAATCCCGTATCCGTCGCCGGAATAGGTAAAGGGGCATTACCGGACTTGAAACTCATATCAGAACAGTAAAAAATTTTATTTATTTATTTTTTGAACATTCCTTTAGATAAGTACTAAAGACATCGAGGATACAATTTAAACTTCTATAAGTACACATTCAAAAGATGCCATTTTCGCATGGCTTATATACATTAACCAAAATATTCTTGACCCTTTGGTCTATTCTATACATGCCATAAAATAATTCAAAACATAACAGTAACAAGCAGTGGATAGTGATAGTGTGACTAGTTGCTGACGATCCCCGAGCCTGTAGCTTCGAAATGAGATCTATAAAACAGAGGAAATAAAGTAAACGGAGTAAGCATTACAATGCTTAGTAAGTTTTAAGCAGTGTCAACAGATAACCATCAAATTATAACATAGTTGTTCGTATTTTTATTTCACTCTTCCTTCGGGCATCCATCCCTTTACCGAATATGCACATCTCATCATATACAATAGGCAGATAAACTTTCACATAAAAGTGAGCTCATGTGACAGATATATTGTATAATTTCACATAACCTCTCACACTGATCCGATGTCACATAATCATAGGAATAGTCTCATAGATTGCTCACGTATGCATCACATAACTACCTTATGATTTAGTTCAAGTCAAGCTCACATATAAACTTGGAGTACATACCTGTTTAACCTTTCGCATTGAATATATTTATAAGCAATTCTTATTACGAAGTCTTATAGCTTTAACCTCTACTCGGATTATCGGTGAGACCTTTAGCTCAGATGAAATCTCCACACGAAGTTATCGGGTCTTACCCGGACAAAATCTCCATACGTAGTCATCGGGTCTTATCCAGAATATATTTCCAAGTTTCATGTACATTTAATCACATGTTACAACATTCAAATCGACTGTCATATTTGTAATTCATTTGCCTCATCAAATATCTAATAATACACACCTTTCACATTTGGTCATTCGGCCACAATATACACACATTTCCTACATATTTCACACTAGCCATTTGGCTTTACCACATATACATATCTCATACATATTTCACACTAGCCATTCGGCTTTACCACATATACATATCTCATATATATATTTCACATTAGCCATTCGGCTTTACCACATATACGTATCTCATACATATATTTCACATTAGCCACATATACATATCTCATATATATTTCACATTAGCCATTCGGCTTTACCACATATACATATCTCATACATATTTCACATTAGCCATTCGGCTTTACCATATATACATATCTCATACATATTTCACACTAGCCATTCGGCTTTACCACATATACATATCTCATACATATTTCACACTAGCCATTCGGCTTTACCACATATACATATCTCATACATATTTCACACTAGCCATTCGGCTTTACCACATATACATATCTCATATATATATTTCACACTAGCCATTCGGCTTTACCACATATACATATCTCATATATATATTTTACACTAGCCATTCGGCTTTACCACATATACATATCTCATACATATTTCACACTAGCCATTCGGCTTTACCACATATACATATCTCATACATATTTCACACTAGCCATTCGGCTTTACCACATATACATATCTCATACATATTTCACATTAGCCATTCGGCTTTACCACATATACATATATTTATCTTGTGCATCAATTTCAGCAATAGCTTATAAGCAACTCAAATAGTTTCATCAATGTTTACAACAAATTCACATATTCACTACAAGCTATTTTCCTGAGCAATAGTCACTAAATTATTTATAACTGGAGCTACAAAACTCAAAATCAATTGCTGTTAATTTTCCCTGAATATAGACTCATATATATTCCATCCATAAAATTTTCAGAATTTTAGGTTTGGCCAATTAATACCAGATTTTTCTTAAAGTTTCCCCTGTTTCACTGTTTGACTAATCTGACCACTTTTCACTACGAATCAAATTTCTCATTGTACAGAATTCAAAATATGTTCTATTTGATTTCATTTGAAACTAGACTCATTAAGGAGTCTAATAATATAAATTTTATCTTATAACCATTTTTGTACGAATTATAATGATTTTATAAAAACAGAACAGGGGATTTCGGAGTCATTCTGACACTATCTCACACAACTTTAAATATCTCTTTATAGGAAATTTCTTTGCTTACACGGTCTCTTTTATAAGAAACTAGACTAATTAAGCTTTGATTACATATTTTATTCAGCCTATAATTCCACACCAACAATTTATAGTGATTTTCTAAAATCACATTACTGCTGCTGTCCTAAGCAAATTATTACAATTTGCTCTTAAATTTCCAAGTCCAAACACTTATGAACTTACCATTTGAGTTTAAGGCATATCATGACCACATCATATCTTATTAAATCAATTCATTATGTCCTATTATGATTGAATTTACTCAACGTTTAATAACTTAAAACTTACCTCGGAAATGGTCGACGACTAGATATCCACGGCTATTCGTTTACTTTCTCTTTTCCCCTATCCGGCTTTGATCCTCTTTGCTCTTAAGCTTAAGTAAAACAATAGATATATTATTCACTTGACAATCACATTTGGCAATCACATATCATTTAATCTATATCTAAAACAATAGATTTCAATATGTATCATATTTAATAAAACATGCCATGACTCGATTCCATGCTTATTTAATTTATATCTAATTCACATTCACAAGCAAGGAGTCACTTAATTTATCATGCTTCCTTATACATGAATTTAATCATATTGCCGAATGTCCTTATGTGTACATGGTACATACATAAGGCATATATATATATATACCTATATATGACCATTACAATTTAAACATTTAATCTTAATCGGCAAGCTTTATTTCAACTATTTAAGGTGCAAACCAATTATGTTATTCATTAACATTTCGTCATATTAAATCTTTGATTAACCAATTTAACACATACCAAAATCCAATCATACATCTAACCTTTATCTCAATACTAAACCGAGTTACAAGATTATACATTACACTAAGCATATCATTAAACATACCTATTCAATTTAGCTAATTTCATAGCCGATTAATCACCTTACCCCACATTACTCAATGCCGAATATCAACCCAACATCACAAGCATAATCACCATGAAACTTACCTTAATACACATATATGCATGTTCACATTCATCACATTGGCCATTATAAGCAAAACAACCATTCAAAGCTCACTTCAATTATTTAACAAATAAAACTAATGTTTAATACTATCTCCCAATTTGGTATGAGTTACCGAATGAAATTAAACTCCTAATTCATGCACTAAAATCACATTCGGCACAAGCAAACTTCATTTCAATTATGCCACTCTTAAACTTATCCATAATACCCTAAGTTCATTTAGTAGCTAGGCAACAATTATACAAAAACAACAAGCATTTAACAACAATGTACTTAACCAATTCCTTAAGCATACATTCGGCAATATATATATATATATATATATATATATATATATATATTAATGACTAAAACACTTAGGCCAATTCTAAAACATCCACAAATCTTCATGCTTACATGCCATAACTGTATGGTTCTTATCACACTTGGACCACAAAATGCATAAATTTCACAAATTCTAATTACTATCATAAGCTCAATTTTGGCTAACACTCAATTAAATACTTACAATTTAGCATTAATTTAGCATTTCAACATAGCCGATTGTCATTAAGCAATTAAGCCACAAACATTTAATTTTACCAAGCTCAACTCATCTATAATCAACCCTCAATACACTAAAGCATCAAAAACAACATCAAAGAAATACAAACATCCATGACCGAATGTCATCTTCATAACTTTACAAAACATTTGCCATGAGCTAGCTTCTATACTTGATGACCACTCCAAATATACAAAGATTTTCAATGAAAGAGCATTAACATACCTTAATATTAACCTAAGATGACCGAATGCTTCCTCCTTCTTCCTTTTTTCATTTCGGCCAAGAAGAACCGATTTCTCCTTTTCTTTTCCTCACCCTTTCATTCTTCTTTTCTTTTATTATCCTTATTATTTCTTTTATTTATTTCCTTTCTTTTACATAAAATAATAACCATTTAATTAAGATTTACTACATATTTTAATATATGTACCATCATGGCCGCCACTATGTATAAAAAAGGAGTATTTGACATGCAAAACCATTGTTTTCACTACATGCTTTAATAGATCCTTATAGATTAACCTATCACATTTCAAAAGTGTCACATATAAGTCCTATTAACTAAATTCACATGCAATCGACTAAATCGAAGCTTAAAACTTTCACACATTCATATTCACATATTTTAGACAATATATATCATATTCAAATACTTCGGTGACTCGGTTTAGCGGTCCCGAAACCGCTTCCCGACTAGGGTCAATTTAGAAATCTGTCACCATTATTCTTGGATATTAGACATTACGGAATAACCGAATATTCTTGAATAATTGATCATTAATGAATAAACGATTGTCTTTGAATGAATGATCGCTCTTGAATAACTTAATTGTTCTTGAATATCGATTTCTTGAATAATTGGTCATTCTTGGATAACCAATTAATTGATCGATACTGAATAACTGGTTATTATTGAATAATTGATTGTTACCGAATAACTGACTGTTACTGAATAAATAATTGTTCTGAGAGTTAATGAACATTACTAATTGATTAATTGCTATTGAAAAATAATAAATGATTTTGAATTTAAAGTAGACCAAAACATTGGTTGGAAAGTGAATGTTTGAATTCTCATTGAGTTTGAATAGTTCAAGATATATATAAATTAATAAGTTTTATAATTGTTTAAGTGTTTAGATTATAGAAATACCACTGAGTGTAGACTCAGCGTATGGTTTGTTTCTGTCCGCAGGTTAAGTTAAGGCTAGACTATTGAATCAGCATCCCAGGTCGATCCCGAATTCAATGAGGTAAAGTATGTTGAGTATTGGTAATGGCATGTACCTAGAATGTTTCATGAGAGTCATTTAAGTTGTAGAAGTATTGATGAAATGAGTAAATTATGGTTGTCAACGATATGTAGTATGAATTTTGAAATTTACTAAAAACTCGTAGTGATTCTAAATTAGTCCCGAATTGAATTCACTGTTCATATTGGACCGCAAAGGCCCATTAAAGGGACGACATCTTAAAACTAGGATGTGTGTGAATATTTATTTTAATTAATGACCGGAATTGGACTGTACTGACTGGTAATGTCTCGTAACCCTATTTTGGAGACGGTATAGGGTTAGGGGACGTTACTATTTATAGGGAGAGTTGATAGAATCCTGGTTGAAGTGGCAGAATACAAATAATATTATTTTGATAGAAAAAACTCCAACTCATTATTTAGAGAGAGGGACGGTAACCCTAGATGGGAATACTGAGGTTTGTCGTCCCATGTATTTCATATAACGGGAGTTGGGCCTCTCTTTATATATGTTTCATGGACATTAACCCAATACTTTATAATTTATTCCAATCCAGATTTTTTTTTATTTCCAAAATTAAATATTATTTTCTCAATTAATTTAAATTAATTAATTTTTCAATTAAATAATTTTCTCAACACAATTCTAATTCCATTAAAATCATGATAACTTTACCGTAAAAGAAACTATGAGAAAATATATTTAATTTTTCTACATTCAATTGGATTCACAATGACCAATTCATTTAAATCCATTTTCGAAATTCAATTAATTAATTAATAAGTCAAGAAAACCATAAATAAATTCTCAGGTCATTTCTATACTTAGTGAGAAAACCACATTTATTTCCGAATGTAACTCATTTCTCTAACTTTATCATTTCTATCTACTTCTGTTCATTTGATTAATTCTACAAATTGTTTCCAGTTTCAACGAGCTAGTAGAAAGACTGATTGGACATATGCAATTAAGGCTCAAATAATTTATAATTAAGTTCCATCTTTTCATCTATTAATTATAAACTCATTTCCGATTAGACTAAGAACATGTTTATGTTCGTCTACTAATATAAGCTATCTTTTCGTATTACAATTCGACCATGTAATACCCCTTAGTATCAGTTAAACGTTAGACAACCAATGAGTAACATTTGATTCTATTTTGCTTTGTGTGCAAAACTCATATGATGATATTATACAAATTATTAAAGTAATTCATGAATAATTTTATTAACTAATCTGTTTAAAAAAATTATAAATGTATGTTAACGAAAATACTACACTTAAAACATCATATACAACATTTCCAACAGCCCTCTTCTTCTTATTCACTTTTTGTTATTCATACCAAATCACGTAGACAACTATCCCCAATCACCAATAACTTAAGTTCATTATTCTTACCAAGCAAATTTACCACATCCAATTCTTCTTCTCTTATACCTCAAGTTAGTTCTTCTGATTGGCACCTATCCACTACCAATGTCACTTCTCCCAATGGTTCAACAAACACATTACCTACCACATCTACTGCCTTACCCTTGTCATCATCACACGTTAAGGGAATTTTTCTTAGCCAAAAGAAGTACATTAAGGAACTTGTCAACATAATTGGTATGATAGGAGCCACTCCTACACCAACTTCTATGGTTGGTTCACTGAAACTCTCACCTCTTGAAGGTGCACCAATCGAGGATGGGCAGCTCTATTGGGTGCTTTGTAGTACATATGCTTGACTAAACCAAACCTTGCTTATTGTGTCAATCAGCTCAGCCAATATATGAATTCTCCTCTGGATACTCATTGGAAAGTAGTGAAGAGAACTCTTAGGTTACTAAAAGCTACATTGGATCATGGAATGTATTATACAAGTGGAGATTTTGGGTTGGTAGTAATCCTATTGTCTGGTGTTGTAAGAAGCAAAGTGTGGTCTTAAGGTAATGTTCAGAAGTTAAGTATCTTAGCTTGGCAAACTCAATGTCTGAAATGGCACGGATTCATTAATTGCTATTAGAGATTGGAGTCAAGGTTTCTAGAATGCTTACTGTTTTGGGGTGATAATACTTGTATAATATGGCAGCCAATCCAACACATCATGCCAGGATCAAGAGTGCCGAAATTGATTTTCATTTTGTGAGAAAATGTTGTAGATGGAAAGCTTCAAGTTAACTTCATTCAATTTGAAGAGCAAATAGATGATGTACTTACTAAACCTATTACACCAGCTAAATTTGACAAGTAATAAGCTTAGAGTAGTTGCATACACTGATGTGCAAAAGTTTAAGCAAGATGGGAATGTTAAAGTATCAGCTATAAGGCACTAAGGTCGTTGAAGTTTGGTATGGTAGCAGTTACTTGGTTAATCTGTCAATGATAGCAGCTACTAAATTTACAATTGTCTGTAAACTAGTATCAATAGCAGAAATGTATTCACATCTTCATTTCTTGAATTTTCTCAGTCTATAGAATTTTCCCTTTTGTTTCTTAGTTACCAAACAAACTAGTTCTTGTTCATCCATTTTTCAAGAAATTCAACACATCCAACTAATAATCACAAATTGTTTTTAGCAACAAGAAGAAAACACTAATAACAAAAAGACAATTTTCAACTTTAATATATAACAAGGAGATGATCACAGATAATTCCAACTCTTTTATTCACCCCATTCCCACTAAAACACAACCATTCAACTTAACTCTTTATCTCCCATCATCTAGGATTAAAAACACAAAGAAAGTAAAAAAGACATGCAAATCAAACCCATTACTATAAAAATCCTTTCAAAGGTTTAATTAGGGTTCTTAAAACCATAATATATCACACTACTGCTGAGATTTCCTTGCCTTTCTTTTCTCCATAAAGAAGAACCCCATCAACGACACAACGGAGAAAGCACTGAAACAAACCGACGCTATATCGAGCGAAACATGGCGGCCGGTGATGGCTTGGATTTCGAACAGATTGGTTTTCTTCTCGGCGTCGGTGTTTTGACCGTACGCCACCTCGTGGTCGTCGGAGTCCAAAGCGTAGGCTCGGATAAAGAACGTCGCCGTCGGCACGTCTCGTTCGATGGTCCATTCAAGGGTTTCGTTGACGTTGGTGTAGGGTTTCTTGACGATCTTGAACTGGCATGTCTTGTCTTTGTTAAGATGGTCCTCGGTTTTCCGCCATGCACGGTCGACTTGGCTGATGGGTGCATAGCAGAGCTGGACCTTGATGGTCTTATAAGACGAGTAGGTCCCGGCCGGGAAACTCTGGTTCAATCCCCATCTCACTGTGATCTTGTCTTCCCCGGCTTTCAAAACTGCATGAATCATGATCTTTTTCTTATCAATAATGCAATGAAATTATGTAACAAGGATGGTTTTGAGATAATCACTTACGTCCTTGTCTATGAGAAGCAGTAACAACAAGTGTTCTTTGAAGGGATGAGAAAGAGATCACCCCATAGCATGTCTCTGCAAAACAAGAGAAAATAAGAATTGAAGCCAAAACAAGAACTCGAGCTGCCATTGAAGAAGACTTTTGAGGAGTTATGAGTTCCTCAATTGAACTGGTGATCAACCAAGTTGAAATTCAAGACATTTATATAGACAAAATAGTGGGGATTTGATTTTTTTTCCTCCTCTATGAAAAAAAAAAATAAAAAGTCAAAATGGCCCAAAGTATCTGCTTGGCCACCTTCTTACGAATTTGAAGAGAGATTCTAATTATTTTCCACCAATAATTTAATCAAAATGATGTCCCTCTAACATGGTAAAGAGGTGGGGTTTCAAAGTATTTGTTGTTGGTGGTGGTGTGTTTTTAAAGTTAGACGTATCCTAATTACAAATAGATTAAAAATTCAATTTTCTATCTTTTTCTTTAATTTAAAAATTATAATCTTGATAGTTTTTATTAAAATTTATAAATTTTGAGCACATATGATGGTTTGATAAGTATGTTTACCGTCCCAGGTGTAACCTGGATATGAGTTGCGTTTGTTGTTTGAATTTTGTCGTATTATTATAATTCACTAAAAAAATTTTTCAACTTACCATATCAATCGTATATCATGTTATATGAAAATAATCTGATAAAATTTTAAATTAATTAATTTTAACATAAAATATTTATTATTTTAACGATTAAATTAATTTTTTAAATAAAAAATGGAAACACTTGATTTTTAATATTTTAAGTAGAGAAATTAAATGGGATGTTAAGGGTTTGTCCCCAGATGTGTAGGAAAGTCCAAAATGAGCAACAAATTGTCTAAGGCTGAGGAAATTTGAAAAGAAGTGAAGACATTCACCAAGTTGGCGTAATTGTTACAACACCAACAAATTTTATATTGAAATATAACTTTTTATTTTATTTTATTAATTTTTAAAGAAAATAAAAATTGTGGGGATGGCTTAATGATAATTAAAATAAACGTAATTCTTTTTTTTTTCTTTTAATTTTATATAAATTATATTGATATGTTTTTAAGCTTGTTATTACAAGTAGTTCCGTACGGTGGACAAAAAACAAAACGTCAGACTTTAATTAATTTATTGGGATTGGGAATTTAGTCAAATTTATTAAGTATAATAATTAATATTTTTATTATTGTTATTAAGGCTTTGCATGTGATGGGATTCTATGGTTGAAACTTGAAATTGGGTGGCTTTCTTTTTTCTTTTTTTCTTTTTTTTTTTTATGATATATGAATAAATTACAAAAGGATTCTCAAAGGGGGAGAGTTCTTATCTACTAAAATTTAGCAACATGAAATGATCAAGGTTAAATAAATTTAATTTTTTGTATTTTTTTATTTTTTACTGTTCATGTTTAGGTTTGTAGTTGTTTTTTCAATAATATCATTTCTAATATTTGAATTTCTCTCTCGTAATGAGAGTATAATGTGCTTTACCATTATACCAAACCTTTGTTGATTTAAAAATTCTAATATTGAAGATTGAATATAAATAAATAATAAGTATGGTTAATAAAAGTTAATTGCACCAGATATCTCCAAATTATGACTCTTATTTTAAATTGGTCTCTAAAGTTCAAAACATTCTAATTACACTCTCGAATTATCAATGTTATATTAATCATGTCTTTTCATTATTAAAATCGTTAAATGACATATTAAATCTTATATAGTTAAATTTAAAATAAAAATTTTAAGTAAATAAAACGTTGTCGCATAATTTTTAAAAGTAAAACTAAAAAAAAAAAAGAATGAACGATAAAGTTTCTGTACAAGCTTTGTAGACCTTAAAATTAAGATTTTTAAAACATTTATTTTTATAATATTCATTTAAAATTATGTCACATAAGAATTAACGTGTCTTTTAATAATTAAATTATCGATTTTTGTAACAAAAAACCTAATTAATATAATATCAATAATTTAAAGATATAATTAAAATTTAAAATTTAAGGATAAATTTAAAATGAAGGTTATAGTTTGAAAATATTTGATATAATTAATTTTAATAATTACAACATATGTTTTGAGATTAGAAAAAAATGAGTTCAATGAAAGAGATAAAAGGGCAAGACCCATATACTTGCTTATGCTCCTGAAAATATGTATCTAATTTTAATGTTTAATATTTAAAATTTATTAATTAAAAATTTTAATTTTACAAAAATGGATTAATTTGTGATCTACTGAAATAAAATATCCAAAGAAGCCCATTAATTCTTTTATTCAACCTATCAATGCCATCCTATTTCTTATTCAATGAAAATATCACTGTTGAGGTTACCAACTCAAGTTGAAATTTATTAATAGTAAATGAGCATCCAAGTTTTAGATAGTCAATGATCCAATTTCATTCCATTTCTTTATCCTTAGCTTCCTCTTACCTTTTATTTATTTTTAATAAGGGCCAAGTTGTTTACTAATATAATATCTTATATATGTGTTAAAAGTTACAAATAATTTATAGTCTTATGCTATGAATAATGTCAACTGTTTGTGGGATTGTGCGTGATGCATACAGAGATGTTTATGCAATCTTATTTCTTCACATATCTAATACACTTGTTTACACTTAAAATGAACATCTTAATAAATAGATAAGTGCTACACTTTAAGTACATAATCTATACAAGTCTCAAGTATAACTATAATTTTTGACTTACTAACATACTAAATCAAATACAGTTAATCTCTCCATCAAAATAGTAGCTAGAGAAGCACATACGATATCTTAATAAAGTTCAAGATATTATTGAGATATCCAAGATAAGTCTTTAAGCCAATTCGATTTGATCTCCTTAATACAAAGGATCCAATTACATGATCTGATCCAATCCAATCTTGAAAATATGTTGCATCATATGGGTTATTCTTCCAAGATGGGCTAGCCTACATCCAAAATATCAACAAAGGTTACAACTCAAAGAATTTGTTTCAAAAGATTGTCAACTCTAAATATGACTAGTTGAAAGAGTTACGTAATACCAAACTCAATTAGAACTGCTCGTGGCACTGCTCCCATCTTTGCCTCAACAATTCTCTCATTTTTGTAATTTTTGAACAAAACTTATACAACAGAGCAGCAAACATCAAAACAATAAATGGTTCCCCTTAATCATTCAAACTTAACTAATAACATAACCAAACAAACCAATCATTAGTGTTTTGAAGGATAAATGCATTGACAATCAAAATACTAGCTTTATATAATACTAAGTGGAAAGATAAGGTTCATATAAAATATATCCCCAGATCAAATAAAAGTTCACCAAAACAATTATCCAAAATAAAACATTAGTACCCCAAGCTTTCTCTCTTTCTTTTTGTTTAACAATTGTGCCAAATGTGCTACCGATTCCTTTTGGTCAAAAGATCATTCCTTATATTCATAGCACAATCTTTAATATATTGTGCCAGCTTGATCTAAGCCTCATGTTTGCGATTTCTTTATCCTGAGCAGTTATCTTAGCATTTAAGTGTTAAAGCAACCTTTGATTAAAAGCTAATTAGGTAAGAGTAGTTCCCATAGCTAGTGCCAACTACATCAGGCACTCCTTCATTAACAATAAGATCTTTTTCATCTTGTGTGTCAAGGTTCCCTGCAACATTTTTTTCCCTTAAGCCACTTGTAAGAGTACTTCAACTCAAGCGACTCCCTCTCATAACATTCAGTAGAATTGACAATCTTAGAAGATGATTTCACTAAGATCAAACTGTACCACTTCAATATTCTTCCTCAATATGATTTTCATCCTCCTAGTTATTATATTCCTTTGGCTATTATGAATCTTTTTCCTTGAGATCATAACAAACAATGTAGCATATGTAGGTTCCAATATTGAGACTTGGAGCTCTTGCTTTTGTGGCCAAGTAGGGTGCACATTATTTGTGATGGTATTGATAGTTGAATCAAATGATTCATCTAACTCCATATCTGCAACATAATGGTGATTCAATAATTTTTGAATTTGTGTTGGTCCAAAATCATACCATTTTCCCCTTAAGAAAGCTTTATGGTATAACTCGCTCTTAGGATTGTTGATGTTTTTTAGCAAATTAGCATAAAATTTCAAAACAATATTCTTTACATATGTTGAACAAAGCCTATAGTACCCAACAAATGTAACACCCCTAACCCGTATCCGTCACCGGAGTAGGGTTACGAGGTATTACCAATCAATACATATCATTTAATATCCACATCTTATACATTCAAACATTCATATACAAATACCATTCAACAATGTCATGTTATCCCTTATAAAGGCCTATGAGGCCTAAGACATGCTTTAGAAATGGTTTGGGACTAAACCGATAACATATGAAAATTTTAGAAACTTAGAAAAATTTCAACATTTCAAGGGTTACACGCCTGTGTGAACAGGCCGTATGCCTCACACGACTAATTGACACGCCCTTGTTACAGGCCGTGTAGAAACAGGGTATACATACTGACTTGTATCATATGGTCGAAGACAAGCCCGTGTGCCAGGCAGTATGAAAACTGCAAAGTATACTGACTTATCAACACGGCTAAGTCACACGCCCGTGTGCTAGGCCGTGTGTCATTTAGAGGATATACTGAGTTGTACCACATGGCCGATCACACGCCCGTGTGTGAGACCGTGTGGAGCATACTAATTTCAATTCAATTTCAATACCAGGGGACATACGGTCGTGTACTTAACTGTGTATCACATACGGCTGAGACACACGCCCGTGTCTCTGCCAGTCTGGACAAAAATAGGCTATTTGCAAAGCCATTATGCCACTCTATTTCCACATACATGCACAAGCATAAATTGCATCATTTCATAACTCAATAGGCATCCATTCCATAACATTTTATACACATATATTACCAATTCAACATAGTATTCAAATACCTAATTATCATCATGCATTTTCCATTCATGTGACTGTCATATAATAAAACATATTTGCTTATTTCCATTCAATCTACTACTTTTCAAAACATACCAAAACATAACATCAAGTTTAGCCAAATCACATGGCTTAACCTATACACAAAATGTACCAAAAATTATATCTCAAGTAACCTAATTAACAACATTATAACTAGCCTATACATGCCATATTTACAATTATCTACAAGTTCAAAAATACCAATCGGCAATTGGATAGTGTGATGTGAAACTCCGACTTGTCTGAAACGAGTGAGCTAACAAACCTCTATAAAACATAGAAAAAGAAACAGAGTAAGCTTTAAAGCTTAGTAAGCACGTATAATTTAGAATTAAACTTACCATTTATACCAAATCAAGATAAATAAATAAGGTAAACTCATTACAATTTCCAAATGCCTAACATAAGCATTCACTAATAAGTTAGTCATATAGATACATGAAATCATTATTAATCTCAATTCAATACTCAATATATATATACATATCATACCAAATTTATATATCATGGAAATTATACTTAACATTTCACTTTCAATCATATAATCAATAATTCACTCAATAACAGTACTAATCAGTATAAACAATATTTATGCCCGTTGAACCTATTAGAACTTCAAAAGATGCTCGGGTGATATGCATCAATAATCCGTCAATTTCATTATCATTTCTGCTCTTTCGAGTCATGATCGATAAGTTCCTCTTGAGCTGATGAACAGTAAGCTCTATTGGGCTGAAACGGTAAGCTCTGAAAAGTTGAACAGTAAGCTCATACGAGCTGAGAACAGTAAGCTCTTATGAGCTGATATATCGGTAAGCTCATACGAGCTGTGGTGAATCCGCAACAAATGCAAGAGCTAGACGAAAACGGTAACCTTAGTGACATGTCACTTGTATCCTACGAGTTCTTACTATTCAAACGGGGCTCGGTAACAAATAAACTATATCGATAAGGCATTTACATTCCAGATAAATCAACTACTCAATTATATACATTTATTATAATTATTTCAAGTATTTAAAAGTTCGATTCTAATTATACGAACTTACATCGAGTCACTCAAATAACAACTATTGGTTATTCGTCCACTTTTCTTTTTTCCCGATCCAATTTTGATCTCGATTTATCTTGATCTATATATTATCAAATTCTGTATATTTAGTATTCAATCTATTCAGTTTAGCCCAAAGTTCATATTTTTGGCAAATTTAAACATTTCCCCTAAACTATCAAATATTTACAATTTAGTCCTTATCACATAAAATTGCAAATTCATGTAATTTAGTACCAACCCATTCCTAGCAGAATTTCATAAGGACTCCTAGCAGCCCATATCTTTCATTATTTTACGCTTTTAGCCACCACATTTTATATATTCACAATTTAATCCTTATTTTGCATTTTTGTCAAAAATCACTTTACAAAACTAGTTTAACTATTAACAATTAATCAAAATCCATCACCAACCATCAAATTACTCAAGTATTCAACAATGGCAGCATGTTAAATCTTTAATAGTTTCAAAATCTAAGGTACGGGCTAGCTAGAATACGAAATAACAATCACAAAAACATAAAATCATCAAAAACAGAGCTAAAATCATACCTTAATCAAGCTAGGAGTGTGCCGAAACCATGGAAGCTTCAAACCCTTATTTTCTTTTCTATTTTCAGTTCATAAAAAAGATGAATGAAATGAATTTGGTCTTGTTTAATTAATATTAACATTAATAAACATTTTACCAAAATAACCTTAATTAAAAACCACCAAATATCATGTTATTATGCTTATTAATGTCCATGCAATTTAATTATGGTCTAATTACAACATAAGGACTTCCATTTTAATGATTCATAGCTATTTAATACCTTTAACTAATAGAACATGCATTTTACACTTTACGTGATTTAGTCCTTTTTTTTTACCGAATTAAGCATTCAAACAATAAAATTTCTTTACGAAACTTTCACACAATAATTCTATCATGCTGTAAACTTTAATAAAATAAAAAATAAATATTTTAACCTCAGATTTGTGGTCCTGAAACCACTATTCCGATTTGACTCAAAAACGGGCTATTACAACAAATCACTCTTTTCTAAGAATGCATCAATCTCATGATAAAAGAAACCATTCTTTTCAGTATTATTTTCTTCAATAAAGTTCTTATAAAAAGCTAAATACATGTTAGCACAAGCTATTGAGAGAAATGTTTGCTCCTACTTTTTTTTTTAGAGATGCTTCTACTTTCCTGGCTTTTACAATAATTTCTTAGATCATTGAGAGAAACCCAACATCCTTTAATTTTTTGTTCTTCTGTGTGAAAGATAGATGAACATTTGGACTTTTTGTTCGAATCAGGTTCTACAGAGGAATATGTTCCTTCAACCTCTCATCAATCTTTATTGCAGAAGAATCAAAGACTTCTTTCTCTTTGGAACTTCAGGAATCAATAGTGTTTTTCAATTTTCTTCTGTCTTCTTTCATTTATCATGGATCTCTTTGATTTTTATTACGGTAGTAGAATGAGTTCTTCTCTGTTCAACTAAAGTAGTGGTAGCAATAGTTGTCATCGTAGTTGTCACTAGGTAATCTTCCTCTTCAATGGTAAGATCTATTAATATATCAGATTTCTCAACAAAAATATCATGAGAGGTAATAGAAGGGTTATCAATAATAATAACATTTGGTTCAACAATACTTGTTACAAATTCAAAAAAATGGGTGTTTGAACTATCTTCTATCCTACTTTGATCAACAACTTCATTGGCTATAGAATTAGAAACAAGAGTTAAATTGATATTACCTTGATGAATGATAGCATCAATTAAGGATTCAATACAATCCTTACGTCATTGGATTGATGGATTCTTGAGTAAGTGATTAATTTTAGTAATTGAGCGAACCACATTCTCAGAGGGTTGAACTATATTGGTGGTATGTTTAAGAACAACAACATGGTTGGAAACAACTTTTCCCTTTTCCTTAAGAACTTCCTAATCATTTAATTTTTTTTTTCAACATCCTTAAATGAATCACAGAGTACAAGAGATGCGGATAACCCTTGTGACACTCTTTCAGGAGTAATGCCAAAAGCAGTGCCTACTACTTTTGTAGTTGAGATAGATTGCACAAATACATTAGATTGAACATCTCTACTCTTTGATCTCTCTTGGGTTGATATCTCAATCCCAATAGACTGAGCTTCTTGTTAAGTTTTCACAAACTATTATTGAGAGTTGATTTTGCCAAAAGCCATGGCAACGAAGAGAAGTTAAAGGGTTTTGTGAGAAAAAGCAAGAACTTGAATGTAGGGATTATAAAAAATCTTGAGGTTTCTTGCAAGCTTAGGAGACTAAAAACTTGGTGATAAGTGATAGATACCAATCGTAACACAAAAAGGATATTTAAACCCAAAAAGGATATTTAAACCCAAACCTCACTAGGCAATACCTTTAAAGACTTTCTCTCCAAGATTTGGAAAGTGAAAATAATTGAAAAGAGTAACTAAAATAAATCAAAATGACATCAAAGGTCTATGTTTGGATGACACCAATCAATTGCTAAGTATCAAACTCAACATATCCCAATTGAATTTCCTAAAACTTCAAATTTTGTCAAGTTTAAAACTTTGGTGAATAGATCAACCAATTGGTTTTTTGTAGACACATACCTTAGTTCAACAGTGTCATTCTAAACCAATTATCAAATAAAATGATGTTGAGCATCCATGTGCTTGGTCTTAGAGTACATTTAGGATTCTTTGATATATTGGGGGCACTCAAATTGTCAAAGTAAATGGTGGCCACTGGTAATGCCACTCCAAAATCTTCCATCACCTGTTTCATCCAAATGAGCTAAACATAAGAAATCCCTACAACAATTCACTCTACCTAATTTGTTGACAAAGATATCGATACTTGTATCTTGTTGTACTAAGACACAGGATTAGTTCCCAAGTAAAAAAAAAACCTCCAGAAGTGTTTTTTTGATAATCTATATTGCTTACCCAATCAGCATCATTATACCTAACCAAGCTAATTGCACTATCTTTTTAAACCTAAATTTCTAAGTTTATCAGCCCATTAACATACCTGATTATTCTTTTAATTGCCTTGACATGAGCTTCTTTGGGATTTGATTGGTACCTAACACAAACACCAACAATGAAAGATACATCTAGTAATCTTGCAGTCAAGTATAACAAGCTTCCAATTATACTCATATAAGTGGTTGAAGGATTTGACACTCTTCCTTTATCTTTTCACTTGGAGACATTAGATTTTTAGCAAGCTTCACAATTTCCAAATCAAACTTTTTTACTAGATTTCTAACATACTTCTCTTAAGAAAGAACAATACTATTGTCATGTTTCTTGATCAGGAAGCCAAGAAAGCATGACAATTCCCCCACCATACTCATCTCGAATTCACTTTACATCATCTTGACAAAATTGTCTTTAACATTGGTTGAAGTGGCACAAAATTGTTATCAACATAAATCTGGGCAATTATAATTGTGCTTCTGTGCCTTTTGATGAGTAAGGTCTTGTCCACAAAATCTCTTTGATAGCCTTGATTTAGAAGGCATTGGGAAACTACCTGTACCATGCTTAAGGGCTTATCAAGACTTTATTAAGTTTGAACAAATTATCAGCATGTTCATGGTCCTTAAAATCCTTTGGTTGAACCATATACACCTCCCCTCCTTTAAGATCCATTGAGAAAGACACTCTTGACATCCATCTGGTACAACTGATGTTGAGATAAGTGGTAATTGCTAACATCTTGATAGCTTCCAACCCAACAATTAAAGAAAATGTTTCTTAAAAATCTATCTTTTCAATCTGTCTATAACCTTGGGCTATCAACATTGCTTTGTTTCTAGAAATGTACCCATTTTCATAAATTTTGTTCTTATCCACTTTGTACTAATAATATTACAATTTCAAGGTCTTGGTACAAGCTGCCAAAATTCATTATGATTAAACTGTGAGGTATAACATGCTAGTCTTACCTTGTTTATAATTTGGTATTAGTCTTTCTCTAGTTTTTACTCTATTATTGAGGTATCTTATAACATCATCAACTAAGTGATTCTTTCTAACCTGGGATGAAGGTTGGAATTGCTCAGCATTGTTGATTTGATCATATCTTGGTTAACATCATGACTTGCAATTGGCTCTTGTACGACTTTCTTAGTGTCAAGAGCAGTGGCCACTATACTTGGCATTGCTTGTGTCACTCATTTCTTTTCATCTTCTGTAAGCATCTGAGTGGATTCATCATTAATCGTTGTATTGATAAACTTTGTTACTTTCAGAGTTTACTTTCTGAGTAAACTTGTTGTAAACTCTGAAAGCTTTATTGTTGCTTAAGTGTCTTAGGGAAATTCCTTCGTCACTCTTTGTATCGAATTTTCCTTGAAGATTATGGTCTTTGAGAATGTAACTTGTGCTCCCAAATATATGAAAGTGCTTAACATTGGGATTTCTACCTCTCCACGTCTCTTAAGATGTAATATGAGGTTTTGGTTTAAGAAGAACCTTATTAATAACATAGACTATTAACCCTCAACCTAAAACCTGCGTGCAATGCCTTCAAGCTATTTCTTTTAATAATGTGATTCTTCCATTCAACTACTTCATTTTGTTATGGAGTTTTAAGTGCAGAGAATTCATGGCTTATTCCTTCCTTATTACAAAACTCAAAATACTTTTCATTCTCAAACTCCCAGCCATGGTCATTTCTAATTTTCATTATTGTGCTAATTATTTGCCACTTCTCATTCAGAAATCTCTTGCACAATTTTTTGAATTTACTAAAAGTGTTTGACTTTTTCTCTAAGAAATCTCACCCTGTTGGATGTAGTGCCCTAAGTGTAATATTTTCGTTTATGTACACTTGAAATGGTCATTCGTCTTTGTGATGAATGGTTTGATTGCTATTTGATAGTAATTGACTTTTTATGAAAGAAGATGTAATTGTTAGCATGAGATAAAATAGGATAATATTGGGAGAACAAAATTATCGCAAACAGATTAAATGTATCTTATAAGGGTAACACATTTATGACAATGTTATTAGATGAGTATTGATCGAGTTGTTTTCGTAATGGTATATCCCTGGGGAGAGCCCAATCACAATACTATAGTGGAATGACTTTGTGACTAAATAAGTTTATAATTAATAGGTAAAAAGTTGGAACTTAATTATAAATCATTTGAGCCATAATCGTATATGTCCAATCAATCCCTCCGTTAGCTCGTTGAAATAAAAAATGAATTGCATGTTGAATCAAATGAACAAAAATTGATAGAAATGGTAAAAATGGATAAATGAAAAACATTTGGAAATGAATACGGTTTTCTCCAAAATGAAAATGACTTGGAAATGAATTTATGGTTTTTCGAATTCAAATAAGTTCGAAAATAGAATTAAATCATTTGGTTATATTAAATCTGTTGAATGCAGAAATATTAAAAATATTTTCTCGTAGATTCTTTTATGATAAAGTTGTCATAATTTTAACGGAATTAGAATTGGGATGAGAAAATTATTTAATTGGGAAACTAATATATTTAAATTAATTTGAGATGTTTATTTTGGGAAATAGAAAAAACAAATATTGAGTTGAATCGAATTATAAAGTACTAGGTTAAAAGTCCAAGAAGTACTTGTAACACCTCTTACCCGTATCCGTTGCCGGAATAGGGTACGAGGCATTACCGAAGTTTACTGAACATTTCAGATAATTCTGAATCATTTATTATTCATATTCAGAAAATAATCATAACGTCCCTTTATTGGGCCCTTGAAGCCCAAACATACATTAAGCATTCAATTCACATTCATGTCACATAAATATACAATTCAAACATTCAATAATTTAATTCAAGTTGCACGAATTTACTTCGTTACTTATTCGTGTTTATAATTTCACTAATCCGAAAACTTTTCTTTTCCACGTTCAAGTCTCATATTTGAGCCACTCGGATCTTTATAAATAAATTTGATCATCATTTTTATTTATTTCATATTCTGATACGTTCAATTAATGCTCTAGGCAAATTTACTATTTTACCCCTAAACTTTTGATTAATGAAGATTTCATCATTAGGCTCAGAAAAATAAAGTTCTTGTAATTTAATCCTTATTTCGAGCCTAATTAGTCTTATATATATTGATAACAACCCATGAATTCTATAAAATAACAAAATTTTCCTTAATTTCAACACTTTTCAATTTAATCCCTAAAACATGTTTTCACTCGATCTTGATTTAAATTAATAATGTCATTCAATTTTGTAATTTAAATAATAAGATAATCCATTTCATGCAATTTGGTCACTTCTTAAATTTTTACAAAATTTCTCATAAAGTTTTACTTTTATTAAATTTAGTCCCTGAGCCTAAAACATGCAAATTAGCCGTGCTAGCTGAATATTCATATATATTTTTCTCCTCCTCCTCTCCATTTCACATCCTTGATGTATATATCATGCTTATAAGTAACATTATCTATAATTTCACTATTGACTTATATGTATATTCAAAGTTATCCATTCGTATCATAGTCACTAAATTATTTTTATCTTAAGATACAGAATTCCAAATTAAGATACGCTAATTTTCCCTGAAACTAGACTCATATATCTTCTTACCATAAAATTTTCAGAATTTTTGGTTTAACCAATAAGTACAATTTATTCTTTAAAGTTACCCTTGTCCTGTTGTCTGATAGTTCCAACCCTTCTTCACTAAGAATTAATTATCTCATTGTACAAGATTCAGATGATGTTAATGCTTATTTCTCTTGAAAATAGACTCATTAAGGATTTTAAAAATATAAATTTAAGTTCTTAATTATTTTTCTAAAATTTTTGATGATTTTTCAAAGTCAGAACAGGGGAACCCAAAATCATTCTGACCTTATCTCACTAAATTTATTATATCTCACAATTCACAATTCCATTGCTTACACTGTTTCTTCTATAAGAAACTAGACTAAATAAGATTTAATTCCATATTTTTTTCATCCTCTAATTCAATTTTCGTAATTTATGGTGATTTTTCAAAGTTAGCCTACTGCTGCTATTCAAAACTATTTCAGTGCAAGATGTTTATTTACCATGTTTATAACACCCTTATTTTCTTTCTCTACACTATTTCTCATTACTTTCTCTTATTTTCTCTTCAATAACATATCAAGAACATAATACCATATATAAGAAAACTCTACATTAACATCAATTCCATGCTTTTTCAATAATATTAATCTTAAAAATATATTGAAATCTTGATATTTTTACCTTATTCCATTGATTCCAATCTTTAACTTGATTTTCTCTCTCCTCCAGCTTCTATTTTATTGAATCTAACTTAATATTCTAGCTCCCCATAGTCTCCTTGTGATCTTTCTCTCTTGATGGCTATGGAAATTTTTTTGATTTCTAGGTGAAAATAGTGAATTTTAGGAGAAAGGACCAAATTGTAAAGAGACTAAAACTTTCTTTATTCTCTCTTCTTCTCACGTTGGTTTGCATGGGAAAGATGATGAAAATTCTTCATCTTTCCTTCCTTTTATACTTAATAAATAATAATAAAATATCTTATTAAAATATCTTATTAAAATATTAATAAAATAATATTTATCTAATTAATAATTATAAAATATCATCAACATCATCATTACTTTTTAGATTTCTCTTTCTTCCGATTGACCATTTTGTCCTTTGTGATCTTTTAAAATTCCATGATTGAATCATCACCTAATTTAGTAAAATTACGATTTAGTCCCTCATAATTCTTTTCCTATTCAATTAGTCCTAATTCATCCATTTTCCTTAGTTTCTAGATCATTCCACCTTTAAAATATTTGCATTATTAGTCCTTCAACTTTTCATATTTACACTTTAGCCTTCAAATTTTGAGTATTTACTCTTGTGCAACAAAATTTTCTCACTTTTACAATTTAGTCCTTTCTTGAATTAATATACCATAATATACTTCCCAATATTGACATAACTCATAATTTTCCCTTTTTGTCACTTTATTTCCTTATTTTACTCTATCAAGGATAACATATTACTGTAAAAATTTTCGGGATATTGTAGTACTTGTAATTGGACTCGATATGGGAGAGGCCCAAAAGCCCCTTATGTTTAAAGAGAGGGACGACAAACCCTAGTTTGTTTAACTAGGGTTGCCTCCCCACCTACTTCTAGTTAGACTAGAAGTTCGTTTTGCTATTGAAATAAACTTTTACAATTCAACAAGAGTTTTACCTCTTCTCCCTATAAATAGATGGCACCGATAGGACTAAATATACAAATTTGATATATTATTACTCTACTCAAAAATAGTGAAAGTTTATTCTTTAAGTATTAATTCTATTTTCCAGAATAAAAATTCTGTCGGTTTCTGTTGAGAGAGATTTTGCTTTCACATTGAAAGTAAAAAAAAAAAATTCTGGTTATGTGTTTGATTCGTATTTTTTGAGCCCACACTCGAATCCGTTCATGATACGAGAATAGCAGAGAAGACTGTTCGGTTAAAAGCCATGAACGATAAGGATCTGTCTAGCCGAAAACGTAGGTGCGATTTCGGTAAAGGGTTTTTTGCTATAAATATCACAATTTGGCTCAATTTTCAAAAATTTTATTTTATATTGTGCAAGAAAATCGTTTTCAAATCAGATTTTGTCCAATATAATCAACATTCATTCACATATATATCCTCAAAAAATATGCGTAAGATAAAAAAAAGTCACTTTCTATCAATTTAATCAATCAATAGAGAAAGAGAGAAAATTTGGTAATCAGTTTATACTATAAGACATAGCATAACCTGGCTTTGAAACCAGTAGTTAGAAATTTTTTATAAAAATGATTTTGTTGCACAACGAAAATTTAAAAATTTTCATAAAATATGAACATTTGTTGTGTTGTCTATGACAATTAATTTTACCAAACTTAGTACCTTTGTTTCTAGACCAGCGAGACTTGTAGGTTCTTGGCTTTCAAGTAAAACAATTTTTTTTGCTATCTTTGAACCCTCAGTTGCTAAGAGAGTGGGCACTCATCATGAACTAAACACAAAATGGAAACTATAACTTTCTAATGGGAAAACTTTACTTTCTTTATGGGAACCAAAACCAAAATTACTATCACAAATACTCATGAAAAATTTAACTAAATAAATTTTCCTAAGTTTTGGAAGAGTGTCCATTTATGTTAGGTGTGTCTGTTTTAGTAATTTATAATCCTTATATATAGGGAAATATCATAAGAGTTCTACTTTAACAAAAAAAGAGAAAATAATATGTTAATAGAAGACTCATTAGGTTGAGGAATACACATTGAGTTTTCAACACCTAGTGTGTCGCCCACCTCATGTTGTAATGGGCTTATTGGGCCTTTATCGTGTATTGAGTATAATTATATGTGCAGTCCAATTTTAATTTTAATAAAGCTCATATAATTATCTAACCCAATAATTAGTTTTCTATTTTAAAATATTATTCTATTCCATTAAATTATTTTATTAACCCCAATTCTAATTCCATCAAACTTATGTCAATTTTATTGTATTAAAATCTAAGTAAATAATTTAATCGTCTTGTTTATTAAAATTGCAATGACTAATTAATTTAATTCTTCACTTTAAACTCAATTATTTAATTATAATAAATTAACTAATAATGTATTTAATGTGGATAGTAATACATGCAATCTATTTATCTTTTATCATTTTCGTTCATTTATCATATCATTTAATGTGAATTTGAGTATTGTTTGCTTTGCTAGACACTATAAAAGAAGAGAAAAAAGAGAGAAATAATATAAATGAAAAATAATTCAAAATTTATTTTTAACCATTTATATGGTGTGGTAGTCTATTATTGGTTAAAACTATTTTTTAAAAAGTGTATAATTTAATTATTAATTTTAAATTAATACAAATAAAAACTAATTTTGATAAATGAAAATTACTTATCTGATGCCAGCAGGTTGAGTTTGACAAGTATATTATAGGGTGTAATAAATTTTAAAAATAAATAAATATTTAACTAAATGTAACACTTATCACACCTTAATCTGCTTATGGAGTCTAAAAACTCCACAAGCCCTGTATCAAATAATTTTCGTCCTATAAAAATTTTATACTTTATAAAAAGTTAAAAGTTTGAGAAATATCATAAAATTAAAAATTTAAATATATAAATAAATATAACATTTATCGCACTTTTTAACTTACTACATTCTTTAATCGGTTCAAATCTAATTAATAAAAAACCTCGCTGCTAAATCAACATACATTTGATTAGTATTTGCACTGATTATACTCAGCAAATATAATACAAAAAGTAACAAAAAAGTATTAAATTTATGCAAGATAAACTGATTATCATCATCTTAAAATTTACATTCAACAGACATGATACACGAATTGCAAGGCAAGATGAATCTAGATGTGAGAATAATGAAAAAAAAAAAAGAGTATGTGATTGTGATACAATCTGTCTTGTCCAATTCTAGCCACTTGTTTCAATCACAGCTGTAAATTCCCGACATCTCTCCTACACCCTTATCGACCCAATGTGCTTCCTCACCACTCCATGCTGGCCCATATATAACATGAAGATTGAAATCCCCATTTGGTGACGATGACGATGATGGAACCTTTCATGTCGACATACATATTATCTTTCATGTTTTACTGTACCTATTCGAGTTTATGGTTATCTTTTGGAGAATACTCTCTTTTAACGAAAAAAATCAAACTTTGGAATAATAGATGTTTATATTCGATTTAATCTCATGATTTTATTTCCCTATCAGACCAAAATACTAAAACGATTTTTTGATATACCTAAAAAGCTTTCCCTTTCTACTCTTGTCGAAGTAGAGACATAAAATCCTGAAAATAAAATCAAATATAAACATACTAACAACAATATCACTACTATTTGAATTTGAGGCCCAAATCAACGTCCCCTAAAACTCAAAATTTCCCCTCAAAACACTTTCGATAATATCATCTCAAACGTTAAAACTTATTACTCATTCGGTCTTCCAAGCATAAAGAAACAAGCAAAACTCAGATGACTCACCTGGATTCACCTGTTCCAATGAACCACAGCTTCCTTTCTGAGTCAACAATGGCGGAATAGGCTTGAATATAAACAAGGCATGCCTTAACCCAGGACAGAACAGCCAATCGTGAACATCCCAATAAACTTCGACACTTGCTTTATCAACATGAAGGGATTCATTCCCTCTAAACTTCCATTGAAGATGCTTCACATGAAGGACCAAATGTTCATCAATCCTTATCTCCATTTCAGGCTCATCCTTGTTCTTATACTCAATTGATATCTCATGGAACTTACTTTTCTCATCAAATTTAATCCTCGTACAAAATTTCCTTTTCCCAAATACATGTTCTTTTCTCGAAACTAAAATGGGGTCAATAAGTGCAGGCCTGCAACCAGTTTTCCTATAAGCATCTTTCTTTAAATCCCCAACAAGTAATATAACTTCTTCGTTACAAACAACGGCAACGTAGTACTCAGAACTGGGTTCGGTTTCGCCATTGAATTTAGCTGCTTTAAGGTCCCAAAAGACATTAACAGCTTTATTACCATCGATGATGAAGTGTTTGGAGCCTTGTTTTCTCCCAAAATACCATGGTTTAAACTCAACTTTGCAGGTATATTGTTGAGTACTCTCTCCTTCGGGACCTGAGATTGATACTGAAAGACCATTAAGCAACAGGTTCTTGCACCAAGTGATGGTGATCAAATGGCACTGGTCGGTGATCTTTGTACGAAAAACAGACATGAAAACACTCTGCCCAGACCTGGTTATTGTTGTTGGATAACAAGCAGGAATCCCAACAGGTTCTTGCATAGTTACTTGAAAGAAGTTGACAGTGGTGTTCTTGGCAGTGAATGAATGAATGTGTGAGTGAGTGAAGAACAAAGCTTTTTTATATTGTTTTCCTCTACTTTTTATTTCTTGGATCTTTATTATTATTGGTTTTGTTTTGTTTTGTTTTTAACTTCTACTTTTTCTGTGTTCTTTCATCTTACCGGGACAACTTCATTGAATCCTAGGTGGGTTTCTGTTTGTGCTAATTTTAAATACTTAACTCTCCTACTTCCATGTATGGTGAAAAGTGAAGAAAACCCCAAAAATTTTCACCAGATTTGGTGTATAGATTTCTACGTTCCTGGTTAGAGTTTTCGAGGACATTCACCCTATAAACCCACAATCCTATTAGATCTTTTTCCTTTTCATCCATTTTACTTTGAAATTTTTAATTTTCTTTTCGAAACTAAGATAATTATCATTGATAGAAGTGAAACATTTATTTTAGGGCAGGAAATTTTTTTAGCATAAAATATGTTTTATTAAGGATTGAACTCTAATTATATGTTTTACTACTATATCACATTTATGAAAATATGCAAAATAGAACTTGAAATATTTAAATACAATTAGTATGATTAACATATGAATTATTGTGAAATGTAAATAGGATCAATTAAAAGAGATAAATATCAACAAGTGTTGGGTGTAATGATAATGTATATTGCATTTTTTAAAAAAAAATGGAGTTTAAACTTTGAAGATGTTATCGTTGGAAGGGGTACAATTTTCATTGTTGATTGTTATTGTGTGATGTGATCATTAATAATCGTTGAGTCAACTATCTTGATGCTACCATAACAATCCATATTAGTGCATAATATTGTTGATTGTTGAATTAAAAATTAAAATTTTTAAAATATTGAATCTAAACATTTATTCCTCGAAAATTCATTTTAAACATAAATTTTAAAATTATAAAAAATTTAAAACATTATAAATATTATTAACAAAAACAACAACAGTAAGTTATTATTATTTTTTCTATTTTATAAGAAAATTGCAAATTTTAACTAAGTTTTTAAAGTTTTTGATGGTGGTTCTTTTTATTGTCTAATTTGCTAATTGGATATATTTTTAAGGTCTTCTAATTTCTCGTGTTAACTTTAATGTAGAATATAAAATTATAATGTCAAAAATACAATTATTGTTATAGTCAAACATGTGAATAAAATAGAAAACATGATGTATAAATGTAAATTTGTTTAGCATAGACGGTAAAATATATTCTTTTTAATCATGTGGTAATTCGGATCTCATCATGTGGTAAAATGAATTTATGGCCAAAATCCAAGTATGAGATACCTCTATCACACACCAAAACACCTCCTAATAAAACAATCACATGGCACACTAAGGTTCATTTAAAAATCATACCATTTCAACCCAAAACATGCCTCAACTTCAATTATGACCAAATATCATCAATGCAGGTAATGAAGCACTTTAAAACCATATAACAACATTTAAAACGAGTTCATTACTGATCTAAATCATAGCTCAAAATCAATTAAGAGATTTGCATGCATGCTTTAAATAAATTGTGAATCAACCAGAGCATAGAGCCTACAAAATAAACCCCTATCATCTGTATTAATAACACTTAGTGTAAAATGAAACTAGTCTATACATATGATATATTCTCTAGTATATACCACTAAGATTGACTATACAAATAAGCAAATTTCATACTCTTTAAGCCTTGTCAGCAATGATATGATAACACATATGATATATTCTCTAGTATATACCACTAAGATTAACTATACAAATAAGCAAATTTCATACTCTTTAAGCCTTGTTAGCAATGATATGATTTTAAAAAGGGTAGTTAATTTCACAAACACTCTTCAAAAAAATTTATGCACAAATAAACAAAAGTGTGTTAAGCTTAAAAGCTTAACAAGAGCTCATGGAAATTAACCTACTTACTTTTTTTTCCAACGATGAAGTTCTTGATTAAAGAATTAGTAGTTAAAGCACGTTAACATACTAAATCATGATTTCATATTCAAGATTAACCACAAACGACATCTATCAGTTAGATTCTTACTCAATGTTCAACCAATAAGCACATTAACTCACATTTAAATTCTAACCTCTTGATAATCTTGGTAAAATACAATTAGAACACTTGGGATAACAAACCTTACTCCTCACATATTGCATCCAACCCTACACCATACACATACACAAATACGTAAAAAGGGGTCCATATACACACATGTGTTACACCTAAAATGCATCTCATCACATTTTCATTCTAAGGTGCATAATCTAATATCGATTAGCATATCAATTATATCCTACTTAATTTCCTAAATTTTTAAGTGTGAGATTTTTATTGCAGTTCTTATATCTTCATCAAGATGCACAATAAGTCCATATAACACATAAATATTATTCACATGTACAATTCTCCATAATCTCACAAAATCCACATTCCACGTTACTAATAACATTATTGAGGTAATGAGTTGAGAGTTGCTAAGTGGCACTTAGCAGTGCCAACTGCAGACTACCATTGAGGTGGTTAAAAACTTGTATTATTTGGTTTGACAATTTAATGAAGAAAATCTTTGGACCTAGTTATGTATTGTTATATTGAAGATAATTCGGTCTATCTATGGAAACCGATCATCGATATTTGAAGTTTGGGTTGGATTCGTGTGTGTAAATTAAGTCCTTGGAATGTGGACGTGTGATCGAGATAATGCTGTTGATTTTGAATAGCATATCTTTATAAAAAAAATTATATAAGGTTTCAGAAGATGATGTGGTACAATATCAAAGTGTAAGATTTACAATACGTTTGGTTGGATGGAATTGCTTTTCCATTTCGCCCTAATTTCGCGCGCTATAGTATAGCATCCATTTGGTTCACCATTTAGGTGATTCCACGGAATTGCTATTACATGCTCATTCCCTCATCTCACCGTTTAGGTATTCAAGGGTTGGGGGTCTGAATACCTATTCAACACCACACGGTTTAGGTTTTTGGACCAAAATACCCTGCCTCTCTTCTTCCCAAATTTTCTCCAAATTTCTTCCTTCCCAAATCAAGCATCCATTCGTTTTTTTTCTATTATGTGTTGCTCAGGCTGCTCGTAAGTCGGCACCAAAAATGGAATCAGTGTTTTCCCTTGATGTTCTTTGTTGTAGTCTTGATGAATCAATGAGTCTAAAGAATTTTGGGCTCTCTGATGTTTGTCTTGCCACTTTAGCATCTCAAGGTTTGCAAAATTTACTTACTTTTCTCTTTCCTAGTTTTCCCCTTTCATTGCAGTGTTTGAACCATTACTTTTTATTATGTCTATGGAAGATGAACTGATTTTTCACACTTTTTTGAGGGATTTAGAGTTAAAAACCCAGATTCAATCTATTGAATGTGGATTGGATTTTTACCCTTTCGAAAGAGGTTTAAAGTTTATTACCATTTTAGATGATGAATGAGCTTCTATATTGCCATCTTTGTCTTCACAGCTAATCAAAAGGTTGATCACTCTGATTTATCCTTTGGAGAAAATATGTAAGTTTTTGGAGTCTTGAAAGTTCTTTATATTGTATAAAAGCCACTCTCTCTTTTGCTGGTCATTTTTTTATTTCCTTTAGAACTAACTTTGAACCTAAAATTGCAGGTATAATGGAGATAAAGTAAACAACATCAAGGTTACAAATAAGCCTGCTACAGATTCTATAGAAGTAACTAAAGGTAGAGATTACTGACTTTTTGTACACTTTTAAGTTGCCCTTGACAATCCATTATTAGGTTTATGACTAGCAATAGAAGTCTCTAATCAGTGTTATGTTATTTATTTTACACCATGATACATAGCAGAAGGAGAAAATGACCCAAATCAAGTTGAAGTTAAGAGGTCAATATTACAAGTATCCAATGATGGTTATGAAAGTCTTCCTTCGTATATGACTAGTTTAGCATCGTGAGAGGTATGCAGCTCATGCTTTTGGTTTTTGAGGATTCTATTCTAACTAATATTTTAAACATAAAATGCTATGCTAGAGTTGTGCTCTTATGGTTGAGCCACAATGGCGAGAAGGTTTTCAAAGAACTCTTTGCACATTAAATAGGACATGATAAAAATTTTGAAAATAGTAAAAGCAAAATTAAGATGGTAAAAAAACAAAATTACAGCCTGTTGTTGAATTGAAACAATTGCTTCTTGACATTGTGCTATTCAAATGTGTTATGGGGTGAGGGACAGGCTGAGAACAAAAACCAATTTGCATAGTAATGTACAATTCTATTTCTTTTGGGTTATAACTGAATGTATGGAGCCATGTCCCTGGTATGATGCTTAGATTGTTTCCTTCTTGTATGTGAACAATGAACCTGACCTGGTTTAGCTAAGGCATTAGAATGGTGGTATTAACTGATTTAAAGCTTTCTCTTTATAGGTGCTAATAACATGAAATATGCTGAATGTAAAATTCTTGGTTTTTTTTTCTTTTAATTGCGAATTCTATTTAAAGAAAGCATAACCACTGCCTTCTTGGATGATAATCATATAATACAAAATGCTTTCTTCATTTTTATTTTTACCTTTTTTCTTTTGTTGAGGGGCTTTCAGGATCTGTTTGCAACTGTGGAGAAGTTCAACTCAAGTTTGAACAAGAAAGAAAAAGAAAAGGTTATAATTACTTCTACCAAGATGAAATTGAAGCCCTGGGCTTAGGTAATGCACCGCATCCTATTATTTTTCTGTAGTTTGATTATATTTTTTTATATTCCTACGGCTTTTGGTGTAACATTGAACATGGATTTCTGTCTGGTATGATATATTCAGTTTCTTTTTCAAGATTTTCATATACTTAGATGGGTCTTAAGAGGATCATGTCCAGATACGTGTTTTGGGAGGATTATATACTTATACCCATATTCGAATATGCATTGGATGCATGTGCGGATCTGATATTTCAAGAAAAATGTAAAGTTAGAAGCCACATAATCGATATATTCCATTGGTTTAATCGGGAACATTTATTGCCTTGGCAAGTTGTCTTTGTTAGAAGTTAGAACAAAGCATGTCCTACATTAATTATTTGCAATCCGGATATATCCTTAACCAGAGATGGCTTAGAACAAAGCATGTCCTAGATTAATTATTTGCAATCCGGATATATCCTCAACCAGATATGGCCAATTCATTTTGTCTAAACCTCAAACATAGCATGTAAATGGTTAACATCTAAAACCCGAGTTGACAAGTTCTGATTGATGCATACAGGGCCTAAAGGACGAGCTTACTTGTTGCTATTGGTGAGCATGAATCATCTTATTGTGGAGACCACCGGTGGGCGAATTTTTTATTGAGTGTTGTGAATTAGAACCAACCTTTTGTGAATTAGTTCTTTTGTTAATAAAATTCACTGTTAAACAATGATAGGAGGTAATATTGAAGGTTGAATTAATTTGTATTTGAAAACAAATTAAATCTAATTTTTATTTTATGGAAAAAATCTTTTTAAAAACGATAAATGGGTAATTGAAAATATAATCTTAATCCTCATTTAATTCGACATTATTAAAGAAAGAAAGTACAAATTGATGGAATATTTAATAAAAATATTAATTTTAACTTTTATTTATCTTATAAAGGTTAATTTGTACAATTTTTTAATATTAAATGTAAAATGCAATGTAGATTGTAATTATTAAATCGTTAGTAGTGATTTTGCACTTGAAGGAGTGACGCGACAGTGAGCACTTTTCTGACTCCAAATTTGGAAATTGAAAACACACAAAACATAAGAATTATTTACACAATTCGGTTTCTCTATATTTGCGAAACTTAATTTAGTGAGCAATATTCACTCTCTCTAACAATTACAACAAGTAAACTTAACCTATCACATATTTCGTGATAATTCTTCTTACTTTCGAATCTTGAAGAACAATACTTTCGCCATTAAGTTTACCCCTGTGAATTCAACAAGTAAAATTACAACACAACTGATTTTACTAACAATTTGAGCTCTAAGAAAAGTTCCCTAACATAAATAAAATAAGTGCTAAAATTTATCAGTACAAAAACCTATACAAATCTCCCTTAAATAGATCTATATTTGAAACTTACTAACGTAAAAGGTGTATAACAATTCCATTTAAACAATAATATAATAATATATTTAGAATAATAGAGAATAAACTAAATATGGACTCTTGGCAACTAATCTCATTGCATGTCGGTCCAATCTAAATTTCTATATTATAAGAGATTGTCTCGGTGATTTAATTCGATCTAATGATATTTTAGCACATTAAATATGTATTGCTATTTAAAAATAAGAAAGTAGATTATATATTTTATAGTATTATATATTTTGATTTTTTAATTCATATAATAATAATTATATTAAGAATGTTATTAAATTATATTTAATAATAATTATGTTAAAATATGATTAAATTATTTATTATTTTATTAAATTATTTTCAATAACAATCTTATTAAAATTTAATAACAATAACAATAGTCATCTACCTAAAAAATTCGCTAAGGGTATTCTAGTTATTTTAATTTTTTTCCTTTTGCTATTATAACTTTATTTCATTCAACCAAACACAAGAATACTATTACAGTTCTATTCCATTCCATTCAACCAAATAGTTGAATTACTAATTACAACTCCATTCAATTACAGCTCTATTCAATTACAACTCTATTCAATTACAGCCCTATTTCATTACAGTGAACCAAACGTAGCGTTAGTGTTTTATTAACTAGATCAGTTTTGAACAGGTTAGACCACCAGTTTTTAATTCAACTGGTTCGATTGTCGAACCAACAATAATTAAAGAAATAAATAAAATTCATAAAATCTAAAGACATTAAAATAAAAAACCATTAAATTGGTTAAATCTTGATTTTTTTTGTCCCACTTTTTTTTTCTGTTTTTACTAATTTCAAATAATTTTTGAGTCAATTGATTCAATCCTTTTGTTTAGACTATTTATCGATCAATTTAGGTCTGCCTGATCTAGTCTTGTTCTAATAACACTGGTCACATCGTTAAATCTTGACAAAATCCAAGTTCAAATATAAAATAAATCTAATTTTCAAGTTCAAGGATTAAAGTGGATAAAATAGTATAGATACCAAAGTAGACCTAATTGTCAAATTTAGAGACTAAAAATTATATTATCCAAAAATTAATTGTGCATTTAATGAGATGGGCTGGGCTGAGCTTGGCATTCATAGTTAAAGTACTTGGATCAATGCGGTAATTCCCAATCAAACTAGGGGTAATTTTGTCATAACAATTATCGATCATTAAACCCCAGACCGCTCTAGGGAGGGTTTTGAGTTTCGGGGATCGTTGATTTTGCAGGAATTTCGTACTAATTATTTTTTCCATCATTTTCTCCTGTTTTCTCAGCAACCAAACAGGGGTGAGGGGCAGCAATAATGCAGTCGTTCATTAGTGGGATTATCCGCTTGGGTCAAAGACAAGGTTTCTGCAGATGGAACAGTGCACATTTCAAAGCCTCTACCAGAGCTTTTCTGCCTACTCAAAGTAGCAACAGCCTAATCCATGAAACGAACGATTCAATCTCTTCCGAGAATCATCTCCTGCAACTTCTAGGAGTATGGGTTATTTTTCTTTGCTTCAAATTTTTTTGGGTTTTATTGCATAAGTGATTTTCTTGCCTCAAAAGTATATAATTTGATAGTTAAAATGTTGCTAGTCACTTTGTTTCTAATGTTCCGTATAACTTTAATTTTGAGGTAAATTTGGGGGGATTTTTTTTATTAAAGCTTGCAAATTGTTTTAAGCAGACAAGAATTGGATCCCAAACAAAAGAATTGATGTCTCCCAGCAGTTCTGGTGGATGTTTGATTCCAAGTTTGTCTCGATTGGCTGCAATGATGTCTTCATCTTCTAGCAGATATATGACAACAGCTGCCTCACCTACAATGGATTCTTCTGAATCTGTCACTGATGTGCCTACTCGAATTAAATTTAAAAGGCTTGACAAAACTGCCAGGCACATAATGCAGGAAAGTTCCTTTCTCTAATGTTCTTGTTCTTTTTTTATTATTATTTGAATTTCGGACCGGCTAAATGCTAGTATGGTTTATGTACTTGCAGATTGTGGATAAGGAAGCAGTGGAGGAAGTAAAGGGCCAAAGGGAGATACCTGAAATAAAGCCTGGCTACATTGTGCAACTCAAAGTGGTATGATATGTTTCTTAGATTGGAGGTGTTATTATTACATATGATTGTTAATATGTTTTTGAGCAGATTAAGGTAATTGATGTGCTGTTGGTGAGAGCAGGAAGTACCTGAAAACAAGCGACGTGTTTCAACCATAAAAGGTATCGTTATAGCTAGACGTAATGCTGGCCTGAATACAACGTTCCGGATAAGGAGAATGGTTGCCGGAGTTGGGGTTGAATCTCTCTTCCCACTGTAAGTATCATTCATGTTTATGGTCCTCCTAATTCTATTAGGCTTCAAAAGCTTGTTGTTTGTTACTTGACATTGACGTATCAGCTTAGAAAGAAAACATGTTAATGTTTTGTTGGATTACCTGTAAGCAAAATGCAATGAAGTTGCACCGATGTTTATGTAAGAACTTTGAGGTTGACTATATCGATGAAATACTTAGCATTGAGAAATATGGTTATGTATTATGCAGAAGTTATTACTAGAATCTGTATCGTGTAAATTAGGTTTGCTTTGAAACAAATTTTTCCACAAGATATGTTATTGAAGATAAGGGAAAGGAATATCCGTACTTTAGGATATATGTTATTAAAGATATGGGAATTTGGGAAAAGCATATCTATCACATAACTCACTATAAAAGTGTTTGCTTCAATGTTGTTTCCAAGAGCTGTGCTCTTGTATGATTTCATTGCTGCTAGAGGTGTATCACAAAGTGTGAATAATGAAGGTTTCTGGTAGTTCATGCTGATATTCAATTTCCTCAAGTTTTATTTACATAGTTATTTCAAGCATGAGTGTGTTATAGGCTGAACCTGTTTAGGAAAGGCCATTGATTTTGATTTTTTAATTAAGGCTTAGGTAGTGCTTTTATTTTTGTTCAAGGTTCAAACCTTAGGGTTTTCTTTTTTCTGTTGTGCTTTTATTTCAGTTGATTTATTTATTTTCTAGAATAAGGTTCCTATTTATCTAATAAGACTTGTCCTTAGGACATATTAAACCTAAGCAGAATTTCTATAAAAACCCTAAAGAGATTTTGGTCTCTCTCTAAAGAGTCCTAAGGTTTTAGTCTCCCTTTGAAGAGTTAAACTATCAATCACAATAAATTGTTACAGGAATTGAGATAAAGGGAGGACAATCGACTTTAATTTTCCCATCGATCACGCTGTGACTCAATCTTGTTTGTGTATTCATAACAATTTGGTACCAAAGCCAATCACAATAGGCAATGATGTACTATCATAACAATTTGGTACCAAAGCCCATCACAATAGGCAATGATGTACTATCATAACAATTTCGTACCAAAGCCTACCACAACAGGCAACGATGTACTATGTTGTTACAAGAAGAGCAAGCTATGTCAGAATCCCTGTTGAAGCTAGGTTTACCAAGCTAAAAGGCTGTGTAGACAACCACCTTCAGCAAATGACTCTACAATTCTAGGAACAGATGAAAACCCTCTTCCACTAACAAATCAGAACCCTAATTTATTATTTGGGTAAAGCAATAATTGGGGATGGTAGTGCAAGTAGTATTGCAACTGGACTAGACCAAGCGCCTTTCCTACTGGCTGTTGGAGGTGGCAGGGTGCCGCCACTGCAAGGTGGTGTCATTTCACCAATTGGGGGAGCTGTTTCTAGGTATTCAAAATTGGATTTCTCTACTTTCAATGGGTCGAGTCCTTTGATCTAGTTGCGTGGGTGCAAACAATTTTTTGAAAATCAACAGACTAATGAGACAGACAAGGTAAGTTTGGCAGCCTTCCACATGTTGGGGGAGAGATAGCTTCGGTATTATTAGATTAAACTGGAGGGGCATGTGATGAACTGGCTAGAATTTTGTAATTACTGCTCCTTTTGTTTAGGTCCGCCGGTAGGCAGCAACCCTTTAGGAGATTTGGTTAGTTTGAAACAAACAAGAACAGTGGAATTTTATCAGCGACAATTCCAAGAGAAGTTAGCACGAGCTAGCTAGTACATTCAGGTAGACCAACATGTTGGGTTATTCATGGCAGGATGATGCCATTCAATTGGATGTTCAAACTCACAAGCCTCTTGATTTAGACATGGCTATGAGTCTCGCTAGAGCTTTTCAGTAGAAGCAACAAATGCTACATGTCAGAAATAACTGCAGAGGAACTTGGCAAGGTAATGAGGGTGACAATCTATTAGGGGGAACTATTGGAGCAAACTTCGTAAGTTCATCTACAACTTTTATAGTCAATGGAAGAAATGACAGAGAGAAAGGCAAATGGCCTGTGTTGTAATTGCGATGAACCATATACATTTAGGCATCAATGTTAGAAGTTCTTTTGGCTGGAAATCATAATTTCGAGCTTGAGGACTAGTTCTTTTTGCTGGAGGTTGGTAATGTTATGGGCCAAACCTACGTTGTTAATTTGGATTCTTTAGTTAAGGCTCAGTTGCGCTTTTACTCTTTTTTTCCCCTTAGGTTCTTTTACTCTACTTTTATTTCAGTAGATCTATTTCCTTTTTAGAATAGGGTCTTAGTTATGTGATAAGTCCAGTCGTTATTTAAAAGGACATATGGAATAATAAAACCTAGGCAGAACTTTTATCAAAAACCCTAAAGAGATTTCAGTCGCTCTCTAACAAGTTCCAAGGTTTCAATTTCCCTTTGATGAACTGAGTTGTTACAGGAACTGAGGTAAAGGGAAGACGATTGAGTTTGACTTTCCCATCAATCGTGTTGTGAACTGAGTGTATCTAATCTACTACTCCCAATAGTTGTTTCTGTAAACCAGCTTCCATATGGGAGTTTTTGTTATTCAACTTTATCAGTCCTAAGAGATTCTATAATAAATAAGGACATGCACAATGCCTCTTATCCAAACTAGAAACAAGCACCCCTAATGAATGGTTTAATTTTAACTGCATCTTTCATCCTCCAATTCAGATTTAGGTTCAGTTATGAGAATCATTTCTGTTTTACGACCAAATAAAATAGGCTGTTTATTTTTGTTCTTTCTGGTATGCTTGTTTATCACAATTGCTAACCAAGAATTCTAGGTGATTTTTGTGATTTCTCATAATATGCTTGGTATGTGCCTTACCCTGCTTCAATGGAACCACATCAGATGTTCATCCCGCCAAAGCTCACCACCTCACCAATAACAGGAACCTTGGCATGGACCATCTGCCATTTGTGAAGTACGCTGACCCATCATTATACATATCAGGAGAACCTTGTGAAACAGCGTGACTTAAGAGCCAAATCATAACACACGTGTAGGCTAGACCACGTGATCCAGCTCTCAAGTACTGGTAGGACACCTGTCCTATGAATATCTATATACTCGTTAGGAGAAAGGGACAAACACTCTTTCTAGGCTGTCTGGACATCTAATCCTGTGAGAACCTCCTTCCACTTCAACTCTTCCTTCTCCCCACCTCTTACTTCGCATCAACAATCCTAAATCCTTATACCTTGTGCGTTCTTTCCATTTCAAATGACTGACAAGTGATTTGCTATGGAAAGAAGTTCGAAAACAATCTTTTAGTTCTAATGATCTATATTACTTGGACTTAGATTTGAATGTTGGATATAGGTATGCGTCCAAACATGAATATGTTTTTCTCTTAAGTTTTCTCATGTATTTAGAGAATCTTTGGAGGGTTATATCAACAACCCTGTATGGGTATTTCAAGAAGAAAAAAAAAGTCCGAGTAACATATCTTATGATTATCTGATAAATTTGCTTACACTTTGGCTAATTAAGATTTGTAATGGATGACAGGTATTCCCCTAACATAAAGGAGATAAAGGTGCTGGACAAGAAAAAAGTGAGAAGAGCCAAGCTTTACTATCTCAGGAACAAGATGAATGCTCTTAGATAATCTTTAAATAAGAAATCAAACATGGCTTCATATTGAATTTTTAGCTCAGAAATCTCTCTAATTATCTTGTTTTCTTCTAATATTTTGTTTTTTTTTTTTTTAGTTCTATTAAACAAAAACTCTGAATCTATCCTTGTTGCAGCTGAAAACATAGCAAGCTCAAGCTGGTAAAGCATACATTTATGCTTATTACTATGAACTCTTCTTGGTCTGCGTTTTATTCTTATGATAACAAGGGTGTTAAAAAGAAATGTGGCTCTGTGAGTGTTGGATATGAATATGGTTCTTTTTTTTTTTTTTTTTCTTTCTTTCTTTTTTTTTTTTTAAAGTTTTTCATATATATGAGGGTCTTTAGAAGTTTTATTATACCCTTGTCTTAATATGCTTTGGATACAAGTGTCATAAATGAATATTTTAGAAAAATATGAGTTGATAATAATAATAACGAATAATTAATGTAAGCATGTGTCGTTGCTTGACTAGTTGAAAAGTTACTAATATATAGAGCATGCATGCATCTTAATAACATGTGAATCTGTTTGGAAGGAGACATTACATGTTGTGGTGCACATGTACCCTAGGCTTATGGTATGGATTTAAGTATTTGTATTTGGGGCCATATATTCATATATTAATTAAGAATATATCTAAAAAATGATATGCTTATGTCATGTATGTATTTGTATTTGATATTTACTTTGGATTTCAGGTAGTATGATCTTCTAATGAATAAAGGTTTTATGTGTTTGGATACGTAGAAAAGAAAGAAATACATCATAGTCTTTCTTGGAATTCTTTTTATAATATTATTGGTTTTATTTTTCAATGCACGGATTAATTGTATTTATTAATTAAACTATTGTATAAATATTTTATTATTTTTAAAATTAATTGGAATTCATGTAATTAATTATGTAAAGTTGTTTTTAAACATTATATATTTAAAGTGGAATAATATTAAAATATTTAAAGTTTTTATGATTCAAATAATTTATTATTTATTTTTTCAACAAAGGGATCCACATAGAATTAATATAAAAGATGGTGATATGTCAAGCAATGAGACATAAAAAATACTTAAATATTTGTGTACCTTGAATAGTATATATTCCAGTCAACTTGCAATGAAAATAAAAGGAGATGTGTCAATATGTTACGAAAAAATATTTGTATTGCATTGCCCACTAAGTTTGTGGAAATTTAGACTATATTGCAATAGGTTGTTGAGCTTAAAACATCCTTGAATCATTTAGGTTCAATGCTATATGTCATGAACTAAAGGACTAAAGGTAAGTTTGACAGATAATTTCTCACATTGAAAATTACTTCTATGGCTTAGTGTTACATAGAGATGAGATTAACTTTAAGCTTTGAAATTAGAAGTTTTAATGAAAGCTCAAGCCTGTTTGATAAAAAGTTCAAAATGAGATTATATAGTGATAAAATAATTATAAGAATAATTCACTTTATTTATTTTTACCAGTGAAATTATTTTTTTTTAAAAAAAAGTAGATTTATGGACTTTAATTAGATATTAAGTGTATCCGAATTATCACTTATATGTTATTAAAATTTGGAGAGAGCGATATGCTCCAAGGAAAAAGAAAGTAATATTTTAGCATGTGTTTCATACCATATGTGTATTATACAACCAATATGGGTAGTAGAAGTTTTGATCTCTGCTTCTAAGTTGTGTGAGATCTATAAAATCAACTAGATATCTCTATTAAGTTATACCCTTATGATCTTTGGTTGTTTCTTAAAGTTTTAGTTTAATGCTTATAATTAATTACCATATATGGTTAAATTGAAATAGAGAGAGATTTAAAGAAAATGGAAGATCATTATAATGTCTCATCACTTGTATTCATCGGCCAACCAATTATGCTTGATGTTATGAACATAATTGCAAATAAAAAATATTTTTTTTAGAAAATAAAAAAATATATTATATCATCGGTAATAAAAAAATCATGAGAAATTTTGAATGTGACAAATGAATTCGAGGAATTGCATGCTAACCTACTTTATTTACTATATACTTAATAGTTGTATAACACCTAGCTTTCAAGAATAAAGTATGTTGGTTACATGGTTTATTTTCTTGTATGAACACCGAAGAGAAAAGAGAGATTAGATAATAATCTCTTGAAACTTAATTACAAGAGTATTTATATTCATTATGTATGAGTGAGACTTGACTTGAAGAAATTTTCTCTCCTATTGTGATATTTATCATCATTTGCCCCATTTATTTATTTCTTATTTTTCAAATATCAATTAAAAACATATTACCATTTTTAACTCTGCTCATGAAATTAAAAATTTGTATCAAATAGTTATCCAATTTATTTTATTTAAACACATTAAAGAAATAAAATATATATTTTGTATTTTCTTTCCTATTTCTCATTTCTTTTAACCCTTCCTCATTGAAAAAATAAATACACTAAATAGCCCCTAAACTTTAGTTTGTCTTACCCAAGAGCACCTAAAATTCAAACTGTGTCCTTTGGACAATTTTTATTTTTAACATATTATTGGGACAAATTATTTTGTTGGTGTTGGTAGGGACAAGTATTAATGTAGGTTATTATTATTGATGTGTTTATGGTTGGTTGTGGGAAGCTTAGCTATTTATCATCATTGCAAACCCCCCCAAATTAACATTAACATCTCATTTTATCTTTTATTTTTTCCCACTACCTTTTCTTCTTTATGTCTTCACAATTGCCGTTCCTATTATCCACTAACCCTTTTGTTTTCTTTCCTTTCCCCGATATTAATATTTTAAAAATAATAAAATTTAAAAAACATACAAGCTGCCATTTTAAAAATTGTAATATTTTATTCTATATTTTATTAAAAGAAAAAATAATTTAATATTAAATTTGACTCTTTTCAAAATATTAAAGGCTAAATTTATTATTATGTTTTTAATGGTTATCTTAAACTTTTTCTTGCATCAATTAATTTTCTATTTATTTATGGAAATTATTTATTATACTGTAAAAAATGTTAACTTTTAAAATTGCTCATAAAATAGAAAAATACACTATCAATATATCAAATACTCACCATTTATTTATATATAAAATTAAAACATAAATATTACATTCTATTGAATACAAAAATAATAATAAGAAAAAGAATTTGTTTTGCATTTCTCAATTATATATACAAAAATATGGAAATAACTTGAACCATTTGTAACCTTAAACTTGAAGGATTCTACCATTTCTTCACTCTTAAAATAAAATATAAGACTTCGAGTTCAATTTGAGAATGATAAAAGAAAAGTTAAAATATATATATATATATATATATATATATATATATATATATACAGTAAATGCTTTTTTTCTCATGCTGATCATGATCTTTTATGTGTCTATAAATTTATCCCTTTCTATTTTTTTTTTAGATATATACACATACTTGTTTGTGGTAACATCTTTAATAGTTTAATGTTATTATTATTGTTGAGGTAATTTTGATCTATTGGTGAAAAGTTTGCGAATTGTCATCCATTAAGAGTCAATTGATTCCTTCAACAGGTCTAATTTGGATTAAGGCGTATATTTAATTTTATTCCTAAATTTTATCTTCCATCTTCACCGAAAGTCATGAGGGTTCACAAAAGAAGAGTGCATGCATTTATATGACATTTGTAAGTGAAGGGTTGAAGAGACCCTCCCTCCAAAAGAGGAAATAAGAGTGATATTTTCTTGATCAGTGATGGTGTTTCCTCTCTTTGAATTTCTCGTGACTTTTAGTGAAGGCGGGAGACTCAATCAGAATAAATCAAACATAGACAATATGATATTCAAGTAAATCTATAAAATAATGATAGTTTTAGGATTTGAGATTGGTGTAAATGTTTGAGGATTAACTGCTATTTTGTCCGACCACATATTAGTAAGCATGAAATAATAAATATATAAAATATTAAAATATTTAAGGATAATATAAATTTTGGCCTTTGGCAATTAGGTTCAATTTAGTATCTATATTTTTTCTTATTCATTCTGGTACTTGAACTTGACAATTAGATTCATTTTTACCCATGAACTTGGATTTCATCAAGATTTAATGATATGAATAATGTTTTTAGAACATGACTGGGTTGGTTGGTCAGACCGATTAGACACAGAATTGATTGGTATACTAGTCCAAACAAAAGGGTTGAATTGATTGAACCGAAAATAGCTCGAAGCTAGTAAAAATCTAAAACTAAGACAAAAATCAGTAGTTAAATAGGTTGAACCAATTTAATAATTTAAAAAAATATGAAATTTTAATTATTTAATTAATTATTATTGGTTTAATACTCTAACCAATCAAACCAATGATCTGATCGGTTCAATCACTAGTCTAATTATTAGAACATTGTATCTGACACAATCTCAAAGTGCAATATCATTCAATTTTATATTTTTCAAGATGAGAGATCAAAATGAAATTAATTACCAAATTCAAATATCAAAGTGAATTGAAAAATAATATTACCCCAAATATTTATTAGTTGTATACTTATACTTAAAAAATATTATTACTTAGATATAATATCGACTTCTAATCATAACTTTTTTAACCCGGAAGAAATTATATTTAAGTGAACTTGAATCCTTATCCTCCGAATTATTACTCTAATAACAACGTGGAAAAGAAAAAAGTTGCACGTTTCTTTTGCTTCTCGTTTTAATTTCATGGAACAACAACCGTTTGGCGCCTAATATATATATATATATATATATTTATATAAAGAAACCCGATCATAAAGGTGCCACGTAGCATCTACAACAGCTATGGGTGGGCCCCAGCGTGAGGTGGCAAAATCTTAGTAGAAAGTTGACTTTTTAATTTTTTGATGAATTGACTTTTTTATATTTGAAATAGATCCTCAATCTTATTTATATATTTTATTATTTTCTCTGTTTTATATTCCATCTTTTTTTCCCTTAAGAAAGAAACAAACATAAATCTTCTCGAAATCTCAAAAATTATTCCTAAAAAAAACAAATTATAAAATTGAAAGAAAATGGAAAAATGGTTAAAAAGTTTAATATTTTACTATTAGTCCCTCTACTTTATAAAATTATAGATTTAGTCTCTATACTTTAATTTGATCAAATTTAGTCCTTATACTTTTCAAATTAGTCAATTTCAGTCCTACCCCAAACAGTAATAGTAAATTTGTTTGGTTAAATTCAATTACTAGTCATGTATTATGTGTACAGTTGTAGATTTAATTCATATTCTCCTTTTAGATCATTTTACATCCCTGTACTTTTTGAATTATGAAATTTTATGTTTGATGTAAATCACACTCGTTAATTAATTAACTGAAATTTTTAATGAATAAGATGTGGAATAACAAGCTGACGTGGCATTGCACATATGATAACACCTTTGTTGCATCATATTTTGAAGATGGCAAAACTTATCTTAATGAATTCAACAGTAATCATTAGATGAGGACTGAAATTCTAAATTTGAAAAGTACATGACTAAAAATATCAAATAAATGTATAGAGACTAAATTTATAACTTTCATAAAGTACAGGGACTAATAGTAGAATTTAATCTTTTTTATTTTAGCGAGAGTCAATCAGTCACAGTCGGTTTGCTAATGACCTGAACCATATTTAAACGCTTCTCTTTGACGAAACGAACTCCATTTCCAATCCGTATCCCCATCACCTTTTCTTTCTCGAATTTCTATTTATTTTCTTTGAATCCACGACTTTGGGATTTTCTTTTTCTAATTTTCCAATAAACATAGAGATAAAAATTGAAAATTTCTTTAAAGAACTTTGAATTTTATTGGAATTTTTTTTTTTGGGTTTACAAAAAATACAACAATGCCGCCAGAAACAACGTCCGACCAAGAACGAGATGATTCAGATGTTGAATTCGTTGAGGTTGATCCTACAGGTCGTTACGGTCGGGTTAGTTTTATCACTGTTTCATTTCATTTTTTAAAATTCTATTTATGGTTTGCTGTTTGATTTAAACGAAGTTTTCCATTTTAGAATGAAGCTCATTTGATTTATATTTGATGTTTATTTGCATTTGGGTGTTAGCTTTAATTAATGTTACCTTTAATGGGTTGTCTTTAACTTTTGTGTTTTTTGAATTGATTATTTGCAGTACAAGGAGGTTCTAGGAAGAGGAGCTTTCAAAAAAGTGTATCCTTTTTAATTTCCTCTGTTTTTCATAGTTTATTTGTTTGTATTTGAATGTATTTTCAGGCTTAATTTGGGAACTTAGATATAATGCATTTGATGAACATGAAGGTATATATGAATACATTTTTTAAGCTTCATTTGTGAAGTTTTTCATTGTATTATGAATGTATTTTGAGGGTTAATTTGTGAGTTTAAGCTATTGTTTAATCCTTGATTAAGTTGTGGGAACTTAGATATAAGGCATTTGATGAACTTGAAGGTATAGAAGTAGCATGGAATCAGGTTAAGGTCACGGATTTATTGCGAAACTCGGAAGATTTGGAGCGTCTTTATTCGGAAGTTCATTTGCTCAAAACTTTGAAGCATAAGAATATAATTAAATTTTACAATTCCTGGGTTGATACCAAGAATGAAAATATCAACTTCATCACTGAGATTTTCACTTCGGGAACCTTGAGACAGTAAGTTCTGTATATCCTTTAATGTGTTTGGAATTTTGTATGTCATTTTGGCTTCATTGAAAAGCTTGTGTTCAATCATGTAGGTATCGAAAGAAGCATAAGCATGTTGATTTGAGGGCATTGAAAAAATGGTCTAAGCAGATCTTGGAGGGTCTTCTTTATCTTCATAGTCATGATCCCCCGGTGATTCATAGGGATCTAAAATGTGATAACATCTTTGTGAATGGTAACCAAGGTGAAGTCAAGATCGGAGATCTAGGATTGGCTGCTATTCTTCGCCAAGCTCGTTCTGCACATAGTGTTATTGGTACGGATCATGCGCTTAATAACTGGCTATACTGAAGCATACATAGCCATCAAAGATTTCGAGTACAACTAGTAAAGCAATTGTTAATGTGATGTAGGTACACCTGAGTTTATGGCACCAGAACTCTATGAGGAGGAATATAATGAGCTTGTAGATATTTATGCTTTCGGCATGTGTTTGCTGGAGTTAGTGACCTTCGAGTATCCATATGTTGAATGCACTAATGCTGCTCAAATATTCAAGAAAGTGACATCAGTAAGGCAGTCTTGATCTTTCCTGTTTTTTAACATTTATTTTTAAGTTGCTTAATTATGAGGTTTCGACATATTATATTCACTGTCAGTGTATAATGGTGTATCAAATATAAACTCATCACACATGGATGCATCTTTTGCTGAAGAAGTTTAGGCACAATTCGATAACAAGTTCCTGAAAAATGTTGATTCCCTTAGAATATAGTTCGTATAGTCTTGAGTATTAAATCGAACGAAATTGTGTTATCAACATTTTCTATGGTAGAGTTAAATTTAATTTGTTGATGGTGCAAACAATGCTATATGATTTTCATGGTTCGTTCCTTCCTTGGGCAGGGAATAAAGCCAGCATCATTGGCAAAAGTGACCGATCCTGGAGTGAAGTTATTTATTGAAAAATGTATTGCTAAAGCCTCGGAACGTTTGTCTGCGAAGGAACTTTTAGGGGATCCATTTCTCCAACCTGATGAGGAAAATGACAGTGTAGGTCGTTCTTTACGACCTAAAGCTCAATCTTCTTCAGGTAGAATTGAGGAGCTTTTTTGGAGCTTGAAAGGTTTCAGTATTTTGGGCCTCACATTTTCATATGATAAATGCAGATAGTACTTCTGATCCGACTAATTTCAGGGGAAATTCCAAGGATCTTCAATCTGAGACAAGTGTGGATGTCAAAGTGCAAGGTCAAAGGAAAGACGTTAACACGATATTTCTGAAACTTAGGATAACAGATTCTACAGGTCTTTCTCATTCTCTCTCATATGTTCATAACTTTTGGTTGCTTTTTCTTCATTTTCCTTTCATGGTAGGCAATATTTCATTCATGAGCATTTGTAGATGTTTTTCTTATTGAAAACGGAAATGCTTCAACATGGTCCTAGGTCAAATTCGCAACATCCATTTCCCTTTTGATATTGAAGCAGATACAGCGACTGCTGTTGCCAGTGAAATGGTTGAGGAATTGGATTTAACAGATCAAGATGTTCCAACAATTTCCGAAATGATTGAATCCGAAATCCGGTCCCATATTCCCAATTGGGTTCCAAACGAAACTCCCACTGATTGTTTTGGTGAAATTGCAAATTCTGGTAACTGTATCTCTGAAAATAAGGGTGATGGAACCTCATCTCCAGTTCGTCTTTCACTAGAGAGATTACCTTCAGGTCGAAGATACTGGTCTGACCCACCAAAGGCAGCTAGTGGAAACTCTCCAGCCAGTTTTGGTGTTTCGCACATTGCTTCTCGGGTAGATTTTGTAGCAGATAACTTGGTTGAACTTGACGAACAATCACATGATAGCTACAAAAGCGAAGGGAAAATAAACAGTAGTACTTCACTTGAACGACCCGACAATGAGTTCACACATCACAATGGCAAAGATGATAATGATGACAGTAATGGAACACAATCATCATTAAAAGAGAACTGTAAGCCATTAAAGGATACTGAATCAGTGGTGAGGGTAACAACAGAGACACTCGAGTCTATGCTGGTAAAGCAGCAAATGGAGATAGACGAGCTAAAGAAGCAGCACAGACTAACCATATCAGACTTTCTGAAAGAACTTACTCCAGAAACCCGTGAAAAGGTTGTGGCTACATGTAAGATAAAGATTCCAGATTATACTATTCAAACCGCTAAATGCACTTCTACATAGGATATGATTTCACATTTAGTCTCTCCGACATTTGCAGTTTGATAGTAGTCCGTAATCTTTATAGACACTCCATTACTGCTTAGAAGTGCTTCAGTTTTGTTTGTAAAGTTCGACTATCTGTGTTGGGAGCTGATAAATCTGCAGGAATTCCCAGTATACGGCTATTCAGCGGTGAGACGAGAGCGACAATGCTCTGTATTGGCACCACATATTGGCTAAAATGGAAAGGAAGATTAAACCGAAACTTTGGTTTCGAGGCGCTATCGAGGTGAGGCATTGTTCCTGCTAGTGTATAATATAGTTTTGAATGTCTTATAGGATATATGCACATCATTGATACAGTTTTTTTGTTCTTCAATTGCTAGATTTTGTATATATGATTCTATCTTCTTTTTCATTTACTTGATTTTGTTTGCTTCAAATTACAATGTTTGAAGGGTATAGACATTCATAGATTCCTTTTTCTGGCAATGTAGCTTTGTGTAGTCCAAAAGTTCTTTTTATAAGTTTGCACAAATACCAATATTTGCAATTTTTCTGCTATAATTAAGCTGTCACCTATTCTGTGTAAAAGATAACTACGGGTTTGTCATTCTCAATATATATATTTATATTTTTATACAAATGATTCTTATACTTGTTATTAAGCGGTGCTAGGGATTGATACAAGATTTTATACATTTATGGATTGGATCAAGAATCGATTAGGTTATTAATTCAGAGACTGATTTTTAATGATTGAATTGAGTCTTTTCTTTTAATAATTTTTGAATTTTAATAATTTTTAATCGACCAGTAAGACTGATCAGACTAGTAAAATAATAGACCAATTGAATCGGTACTTCAATTGGTTCTTGATTTAATTTATTTGATCTGGTTTAGATAATATTAGATTTTAATTTTTTAATATTTTAAATTTAAAAAATATTTTTATTCTTTATTTTGAATTTTAAAGAGTTGTTTTTTTTAATTTTTAAAAAAGTAAACTTTTAAATTTTTTGATTTTTGTTTAAAATAAGAAAAATATTTTATAAACTTTTAAAAGGAAAATTACATACTTTTAAAGGAGATGGACCAAAATAACAAAATTATAAATGTTGAGGGTTGAAAAAATTTTAAAAATTTTAAAATTTGGTTGACTTGCAAATTAGTATGAACTGGTTAAATCGGGTTAAATCGGGTTAAAAAATCAGTTGAATTGGCAATTAAACCGATTTTTTAATTTTAATAATTTATTACTTTGAACCGATTAGACCAATTGTTCTGAGAGCTAATTAGTTAAACTAGTTCAAATTGGTTCAACTGTTGATTCAATTAATTCTTTAGCACAGTTCAACCAATTTGTATCGGTTTGAGGGTTAATTAATTTAATACCTCTCATTAGATTGATATTTTAACTAGTTCTCAATCCGACTAGCTAATCTAATCCGATTTAGATAACGTTGAATGTTGAAAATTTTTTATTATAATTTTAATTTAATTTTTGAATGCTTTTTGTTTTTTCATAATTTTTCTTATTTTTAAAAATTCTCAATTTTTATATTTTTATTTAGAATATGAAAAATTAATTTTTAAATTTTTTATTGTACTTTTAAATTAACAAAAAATTGTAAATGTCAATAGGTAAAATAATTATTTTTAACTTTAGTGGAAAAATTAAGTCGAGGACCAAGATCTTTAAATAAAAAAGGTAGAGGGACTCAATGTTTCAAAATAAAAGTATAGGAACTAAACTTTATATTTTAAAAAAAATTACAAGGACCTTTGACGGACTTAAACCTAATTTTTTTAACTTAAAAGTGTTAGTATTCCCAAAAATTAATAATCTAGGTTAATATCACAGTTGTATCCAAAAAAATATATCATAATATTTATTTTTGAGAGGTTACGTATCATAACATGGTATCACTTAACTCATACTCATAATATTAATAGCTTGATATCAGATTAATTTGTGACACTAGTTCAATTAAAAAAAATTTGAAGCTGTGACTTATTAATTTTTATATTTATATTTTACCATTAAATTAAAATATCAATAATTTATAGATATATTTATTAAATAATCCTCAGTTCCTTAACTCCGTCATAACAAAGATTTTAATATGTCATACACCAACTTCTCATTTGAATATATCCTCACAAAGATGAAATAACTTCGCTTAAAATTTTGATATAAAGATTTCAACAAATGAATATATAAAGCTATATTGGTAGTTTTGCCAAGGCAATGAATGGATGCATGCATGGTAAAATGGTCTCTCCACAACGACAAATTAACTCTATACCACCCATCAATATATTAAAGGTTGTTTTTCAATTTTTTATTTGGTTACAATATTTATTCTTCAACCATTTAGATTGCATTTAGTTTTTATTTAATAACACAGTTCCATTAGCCACAAAAGCAGATACTGATGCAGAAAGATAGACCAAAAAGAAACCTGGCCTAAGCTAAAATAGCAGTCTGGATGGGGGTGGGGGGGATGCAAGAGCCTAAGTTTAAAGGTCATTAAAAGGCTTTAGCCTTTTCTAGGTTTCTTTTTCACTTAATAAGGCTGCTATTATTGTTGTTATTTTGTTTTACTTTTTATAGGTTCCATTAACTCTATTAAATGCACCTTTTGCCACTCCATAGTGTCCTTAAACATTGTTGCCTTTTGCCCTTTCTTTTAACTACGAAACCCATCTTCCATTTGTTATCATTACTGTAGTTCTTTTCTCATATTGTTAAGTTGGTATTGCTCAGTTTATATCCTGTTTGTATTATTGCCTGCTTAGGCCATGAAGAATCTTATTGTCATGAATAAGAGTTCTGTTCTTGTGTTTTTGCTTGTTGGGTTGTTTGTTTTGTGTGAATGTGAAGATGAAGACCAGTTCTTACCTGTATCTCCAATGGTGAAGAAAGAACAAGAGGCATTATACTCAGCTATTCAAGGATTTGTGGGGAATTCATGGAATGGCTCGGATCTTTACCCAGATCCTTGTGGATGGACACCTATACAGGTTCATATAAATCACTTACACATATCAGAATATATAGTTTTTTTCAATGTTTCTGCTTAGGCTTACCGACTAAGGGTGTTGAATGAGTTTCGGATATGTATATTTTTAAAGTTTATGATTATTTATGTTTTTGTATGTATGCATGCATGTATATACACACATATGTGCTGCACTCATTTGACACAATAAATAAAGGTCATGAATGTTCATGTTGAGAAGTACATGTAAGCTAGGTTTCTCCTATGTTAGTGTTGAAAACTGAAATCTATATTCAATGGAATTATACGTATGGTATTCTAGTTTGTCTTTGAAATCAAGTCTTGCAAAGTGAAAATTTAGTAAAATAGAGGGGTTGCACTAAAAATCAATTTTCATTTTGTCTCCTCTATTAAAAAAATAGATGATCCTATTAGATCTAAGAATAAATTAGTCATTTTTATTAAAATTTTCATCTATTTTCACTGTTAAAAATTTATCATTATATGTCAGCATGAGATACACACAGCATATCATGTGCCACCGTTTGAATATTCTATTAGTTATGTCAATTTTTAACAAAAAAAAAATGGATAATTTTTTACTAGAAAGGGACTAATTTACCCTTTTTTTTTTAATAGACAATACAATCTAACACCTAGTATATACATGTATAAATTTCAAAAATTTTTATGTAAAAATTAGATGACATTTATGCTCAATTTTTATCTTTACAAATGCAGGGAGTTTACTGTGATCTGCTCGATGGGTATTGGCATGTCACTGTTTTAAATATTGGTCTAGTTTTTGACAACTCTCTTCAATGTAGCCCAAATGCAAAGTTCACACATCACCTGTTTGAGCTTATTCACTTAAGATCACTCTCATTCTTCCATTGTTTTTCCTCGCCTAGAGATAACCCCATTAGAATCCCTTCCTCAAATTGGGAAAGACTCTCAAACAGCCTAGAATCCTTGGAGTTTAGATCCAATGGTGGTCTCATTGGTACAATTCCAGTCTCCATTAGCTACCTTAAAAAGCTCCGATCATTAGTGTTACTAGAAAATGGATTAATAGGAGACTTGCCTATAGAATTAGGGAACTTGGTGAATTTAAAGCAACTTGTATTGGCTGGAAACAAGTTTACTGGTCAAATCCCACCAAGTTTAGGAGGGTTAACTGAGTTGTTAATAATGGATTTAAGTAGAAACAGTCTAACAGGGACCTTGATGTTGACTTTCGGGTGTAATCTCACTTCATTGCTGAAGTTGGACTTAAGCAACAACAAGTTGGAAGGAAAGATACCTGAAGGGATTGGAAGGTTAAAGAATGCAACACTTTTGGACCTTGGCAGAAACAAGTTCTCAGGTGGGTTGATACAGTCATTTCAACGACTGGTTTCTTTAAAAGAGATGGTGATATCAAATAATCCGCTTGGAGGTGATCTCATGGGTGTTGAATGGGGAAAGTTGCAGAATTTGGAGATATTGGATCTTTCAAGTATGGGGTTAACAGGTTTAGTACCAGAATCCATGGCAGGGATGAAAAAGTTGAGATATTTGGGGCTAAATGACAACAGTCTGACAGGAAATCTTTCACCAAAGCTTGCAAGTCTTCCTTGTCTGAATGCTCTTTATGTTAATGATAATAATCTGACAGGGAAGCTTGAGTTTGCAGTAGGGTTTTATAAGAAAATGGGGAGAAAGTTCAGAGCTTGGAATAATTCAAATCTTTGCTATCAGCCTGAAATGATCCCATCATCATCATCATCAAGCCATGGTCTTAATGGGGTTAAACTTTGTTAACAAGAAACACAAAGGAGAAAAAACAGTTCTAGTAAAACGGATTTTAGAGGCTTTATTTTCTCAGTTCAATTTTTAGTGGATATATTTTTTAAAATTTCACCATGTGGATTTCCCCCCTTAAATTATTAAATTATCTCTTTGCCAGTCTACGATATATATTACATGGCTTGTTATTCAAACCCTATTTTTTTCATTATCAAAAAACATCTTGAAAAACTTAAAACTAAACCCAGACATATATATGTATGTGCTCGTACCCAACACTCGTACTATAATCCAAGTAACGCAAGATAAATGAAGAATTTGATAAAAGTATCACAAAATTCCTATACTATACTTGAATTGCATTTTAACTCAACTGGAAAAACTGGAAAAAATAGACAAATTGATCTTTATACATTAGATTAGTGAGCAAAACTTCTCCGTTAAAAATCATAAAAGAATATGGGTCAAATTGAATAAAATTATAAAAGTTGAGAACTAAATTTGTTATTATACTTTATATATAAAACATAAAACAAACATTTCATGGTGCAATTTTAATGAAGTGACCGTTTTGCTCACTCATTTAACGTATAAGAACTAACTTGCTCCTTTTCAATAGAAAGACTAAAATGCAATTCAATGGTAAAATATTTACGGTACTTTTACATGAAGAATGTATAAATATATTTGGCATAAAGCTCATAGAGAGCCTCTTTGAACATATATATCATGGAATCATTAAGCAAGGAAACACAATTTACATAAAATTTCAACTAAATATTGATTCATTTCAAAACCAAGAATTTGTATTCATGTTTCAACTTATAAGACTAGTGATTACCTAATAAAGCTATATTAAACACTCATTTTCAATATAAAAATTGGTACAAATGCAAAATTGTTGCAGACTCAAGTGGTGTCTATTCACCACTACTGCTTCTGCTAATACCTTAAAAATGGCCTCTCAATATGATACTTTAGTTAATACCTCACAAATTGCCGTGTTTCAGCTTCACTTCCCTGCCTTCCATAAGGGTTGCTTTCACTGAAATTGTTTCTGGTTCCTTCAACTTTGCGCATTTTCTTTCTAGATTTTGATGCATTGCTGTCTATGTTCAGATTAACTTTTGGAGGGCATGAAAAGCAGAAGGAAACAGCAACCGCCTGCTCAAAAACAACAGTTACATTTCTTATTGGTCAGCTGAACACTTATTTAAATTCTAACACATTGCACAAACACCAGCAGGGACATCTACATTTTACGATGTCAGAAGAAAAATACTGTACCTGCAGATCAAGCCGATGCACATTAAAGTTATCTTTCATTGAGTGTGAATTGTACGCTAAAATATAGGATCGATATGCATCTTTAGCTGACTTGTTTAGATAATAGTTGTTTGCTACCAACTTCTCCTGCATTATTCCGAGTAGAAATCTTAGTTCCTTCAAACTTTGTTATTTTAAGAAACTATATTGAATAAGAAAAGCAAACAGTTACCAGATGAGACTGCACATTTGCTAGTTTCTTCTCATCAAACTCGTATTCCTTTACAGGAACTTTTGCTGTCTGCCATTAGAAATAAAGAAATGAAATAAACAAATTAGAATCGGTTCTTTAATTGACCCACCACTAATTTCGGGCCGTGCTGTTTTTCATACTCAAGCATTTAAATCTTAATAACATCCGTTCAACCATGCACCACACCAGAAGTACAGCTTACTTTTTCTCTCTTGAGACCCTAAATATTTTATGGTTCACAGTTTTTTAAAAGAAAAGTGCCTTTACTCTCCTCAGTCCTCACCCCATTTCTATATTCAAGAAAAATAATAAGCCATTTAGCAGAAATAATGCACCTTTAGATAGCGAAGAAATTGCAGTTCCTCTGGGATCAGGAACAGAAGAGCATTTCCTTTTGCACCTTCCCCACGGGCAGTTCGACCAACCCTATGGATATATTCCTAAAAGCAACAATCCAAAGTACTCAAGATGGATGGTACATAGCAAAACACAAGAACAGCAATATGTATTTATATAAAGAGCACACACCTTTGGTTCATCCGGAGGATCATACTGCAGAATCCAATCCTGCACAGTATTGAAAACAAAAATCAGGTCAAAATGATTCTTCCTCGTGTTTAAACTGAGGTACTCAAAATACACCTATATGCAACCATGTATTAGGTTTTTAGAAGGGGAAACAACCTAAATGGTAGTCATTCAAGTTTAAACTATAGCTCAAGGTCAGTTGAGCAAGCCATGTTTAAATGAAGTTAGTGAAAAGATTGCTTAAAATATGGTATCACACCATAACAGAGTCCTTCAAACCAAATAGACATTCATCTTGGCTCTACATTTCTACCAACATAAGGTTAATCCAAGAATCGAATGCCAGTCTACTTGCGAATAACTAGGAAACTGGCGTGTCTTAACACTAATATAGGATAAAAAAAAATAACTGGAATAAATATACCAACAGCAGTCCCAGTTTCCAGTGTAAGACTTTATTGAGACTATAATTGTCTTTCTAAAGTAGCATGAAGTTGCTCATGTTGCATGAGATGCCAATGCATTGTGCATTTTCATATATAATTGATCATACCAATAAGAAGTAGCAAAAAAGCAAGTTAAGAATGCTTGAACTTGAACCAGAAATATACTAACATTTTTTTTTGTAACGTAGAAACATACTAACATTAATGTACCACTTTTCCAGTGATAAGAAGAAAAGACAAATAGAACATCATAAATAATTGGAGCCACAGGCAACCTAGTTAAACAAGAAACATACCACAGCAGGTATATCAAGTCCCCGAGCAGCAACATCAGTGCAAAGCAAAATGCCCTTTTCTGCTTTGCAGAAGTCAAAGAAGGTAGCGGTTCGCTTTTGCTGTTTCTGCTTTCCATGGATATCAAGACAATCCACATGAATATATCTAAGAAGTTCAGCATGAAACTTGACTGAGTTGCATGAAGAGAAAAAGACCATCACTTTCTTGGACATGTTCCTCTTCAAAAACGAATACAAAAGGATAAATCTCTTGGAACTATGCACAACACAGTAGCCTTGCTGCAGGCCTTCATTGGTGACCTACAATGATGATAGTCACTTAAGTCAAAACGAGAAGTGGGTTGTGCACTTGACAGTGTATCTAAGGATCCAATTCAAATATGTTTCCTACCTTCTTTCTCCCATCATCTACATCAATATAAATAGGAATTGTCTGAAATGACAAGCGGGCAAGGTCCTCAACCTGCAGGTTTAGGGAAAGTCACAACAGATGTCACATGATTAAAACCACAATTTCACTCCAAAAAGTGAAGAAAGCTTTAACTTAACTTGCCAAACAATTTCTGAAGAATGCCAGCATACATGTGATTAACAATAAAACTTGAAGTGTGTAAAAAATTGTACAAAAACATGAGAATGAAGGACAAACCTTTTTAGTCTGGGTAGCTGAAAAAAGAGCTGTTTGCCTGTTTTGCTGCACATCGAATAGGAGGCCCGTAAGCTATAAACACCTTAGATGTTACAAATTTAAGACTTATGCGTAACCAAAACCTATTTTATTAAACAAAAAATCTACTAGCATTTAATAACAATTTATTCCTCTAGCTTGCAATTAAACCAAAAATATGCATGCAGTTGAGCTTACTAACATTTTCAAAAAGCAAACGTCCGTTAATCCTCGATATTTTTTTTACTCTTGCAAAACATATGTTCTAACATTCAACTCAATGAGTTTAAATTATTAAAGAACATTGCACTAATTATTCTGGCAACCCCTAAAATTAATTTCCAAGAAAAGCCCTTGAAACAAATAACTTCATAATCAACAATATTGATGACCAAGCAGATTTGCCGTTTTTTAGAAGCTTGGTGCATTTCTCCTTAATAACAATTATCACACGTTGATAAAACCTAGACAACGCAAAGCAATTCAAACTTGTTCAATAAGTCAGTTAACTAATGGAACTTGGTGCTTCAGAAAGCTAAGCATTTTAATCCTAGTTGTGTACTAGACATTCAGCCTAAAGGAATCAATAAATAATGTCAGTACCACTATTTGGGTTTACATCCATTTCATTTCCAGAAGTTCTAGTCTAGACATGAATTAAATGACATAGTCCATATATATTCCTAAAATAACAATATAAACTGCTAAAAGATTTACCTTGGGAAGATACTTGATAATTTGCTTCATTTCTTCCTCAAAATTCGCTTCCAATATCCTGTCAGCTTCATCAATCATGAGACACTGCAAATTTACATGATGTACAACTATAAGTCTGAAAATAATAATGACTATTTAAATTTGTCATGGAGCAGAAGGCTTTCAAGTTATCTGCATGAAGCAGGCAGCTATAAAATAATGCATTTCTAAACTGGTCTATAGTTAATAGAAATAACAATTCACTAGAAGTACTTCCACTATATCATATTCATTACTGCATAAACATTTTACCAGCTATTATAATGAAATTATAATACCAAAATCTCAATCAGTTACAAGGAACCCACTAGCTCATCCAGTTGCCCTTAAAAAAAGAGCAAAAATGCAAATTTTTAGTTGGTCTATCATCAAGTTTGATCATTATACATTACAATAATAATTTGAGGTCAAACTCTTATAGGTGAAACTACATTCCGACCAAAGTAATATCAGGTACAACCTCAGTATTAGGCAATATATACAGCACAATTTGGTTTGTTTACCAAGCAAATACATTATACATCTAAATCAAATGACCATACGAACTACATTTCAAATATTAATGTTACCTTCAAATTTTTATGAATGAATCTTTTTGTATTTTGAAGATGGTCAAGTAGCCGACCAGGAGTAGCCACTAACAAATTTACTCCCCTCACAATCCGCTCTGCTTCTCCTCTTCTGGCTGAACCGCCAATAACCAATCCAAGGGTCTGAGAGTGGTATTTGAGAAGATCCTTTGCTACTGCATGAGTCTGAAATGTTTTAAGGGTCCATTTGCTAAGTGATGAATGAAACTGCAAAATATCTAAGGAATAACATACAGCCAAAACTAAAATATTAAAGTTTTTAAATAAGTTACTTTCAAGAATTGGATAGATTTCATATTGAACTGATGAAAAGTCCATTGACATACAAGAAACTTTAGCCCAGATAAAAGAGTTGATAGCAACAAAAATGAAACAGCAAGCGTCAATACCCAAAAAAGAAAAACAAAAACAAGGGATTCAAACATTTACCTGAATTGCAAGCTCCCTTGTGGGACAAATGACAATAACATCTGTTCCATTGCGAGGAGTGAATCGGACATTATATAACAATTCAATAGCAGGTACCAAGAAGGCAAGGGTTTTCCCAGAACCTGTCCTTGCAGCCCCAAGAACATTTTTGCCAACCATAAGTGGAGGAATTGCTCTAGCTTGAATCTGCATTTTTAGTTTGACAGGTCAATTTAAAGAAAATTGCAAGTCTTCCATAATTAGCCACATTGAATTTTCTTTAAAAAAAAAAAAAGAAACACTATATACTTCTAAAATCAGCTTACTGCATAGCCCAAAAACTATAAAATTTACAATAACATCATCAAATTTTAGTATTGAATCCAATAACAGAACAATGGATGCATTTTCCTTTTTCAACTTATTGGCCTATAGTTGAATCAAACTCCAGGCAATAGCACATATTCAACTGCAACTTCTTATAAAATTTTCCACCATATTTCAAGGCTTGGTATTCAATCCTGTGTTATGGAAGTTTGAATTGAGCTAAACTAACTATAAACAGAGATATAAAAGCAATCAATTTCGATACAAAGTTTAAATAAATAATTCAACTAAAGAAAAGATACCTGGGTCATAAACTGAAAACCCATTTCTTTAATAGCTTTAAAAGTAGGTTCAGACAATCCCAAAGACTCAAATGACTCAGTGCTCATTATCCCACTTCCCCCAATATTCATTTTCTCCTTTATCTCTTCCTTCTTTCCTTCTTGTTCCTCTTCTTCTTCTTCATTGTTTCCCCTTTCCTCTTGTTCGTCATCTTCTTCACTCCTCAACTTCTTGTTTTTCTTATTATTATTCTTTTTGTCCTTGATTTCAACTTCTCTGTTTCGCTTTCGCTTCCTTTTCTTCTTACTATCTTCTAAAGAGGGAGACTTTGAGATTTTCTCTTGCACAACCGCCATTGCTGATGAACCAAAGCTAAAAACTAGCCAATAATAATTTTCAGGTTCTAGCTTGTAGAACCTAGGGTTTGCCCTGTTTTCCTGAATCTTAATACTTATATACTCCCTCCATTGTCTTGACATATTTTACAAATTTTAATCAATTAAAATATTTAATAATTTAAAAAAAACAAAATTGAAAAAAAAAGCTTTTTTACCAACTACTACAAAAAAATATATAATAATTATCTCAAATTGCATGTGCACGAGATTATTTACCAAAATGATTAAGGTGTCTCACAAGTTTAGACCATTATTTTTTTTCCACAATCATCAAGTTATCCTGAGGCCACAATAGGATTTTAAAAAATTATTTTTTATTAGTAGTGTCAACTTATATGGCGACATTAGTATTATTTAACAAAATACGAGTTGGAGGGCTGGAGAAGACTTGTCAGGCACCACCTAAGTGTCTCGAGCTTGAGCTCGAACTTAAGCAGTCTTATACATAATTTGCTGGTAGTTATTATCATCGGGATTTGGAGTAGATAATTATCTTCCAAGGTCGTCAAGCTACGTATATTACTCGAAGATTCTCAATTCTAGTTCTGATCATCAGGAATCGAGATCATCAATGATGTTTGATATCTTTAGCCCATTATCACTCCAGTGCTCCACCCCTCCCAGGCAAACCTTTGGGACGTCCGATTTTCCGAGTTTGTTTAGCACACCCTAAGATTTATCAATGAATGTTGTGAACGATGGTCCAAGTGAGAAGAACAATGACCACCACGAACACCCACAACGCCAATGTTGGGCAACACAATGGTTTACCTCATGGACAACACCATCAAACCATCAATTTTAAGGTGTGTAACATTATCTTTATTGTATATATTTTATAATTGTAATTCAAATTTTAAAGTCTGTATAATTTATATAGATTAGACATTTTCTCTGTATTTCAATGTAATATTTACTGAAGTGCAGTCTTTTTATTTTATAGTTGAACGTGTTTAAACAATATCAAAATTTCATTATAATCAAATAAATTTTAATAAAACTAGAAGTATATACAAATCACGACGTAATATAAAATATTACTTCAATTGATAACATTTTACATTCATTTGAACATGAAGTACATTAGCTCATATTCCACTCGATCGAGACGATTGTCCGAGATGGTAGATTCAATGAGGGTATTTCCCCCAATTATAATCAACTATTTTGCACACACCGCAACATTTAGGGTTAGTTTTCTCCCTCAAGTCCATTTTACCATGAATCCTGGTGACATGCAGGCGACCTTTCGACGTCTTATGTAACCCCTTATTTGAGGCAAACTCGAAAGTCAACGGTGGCACTTCCTATGTAAATTTAATGGGATTTGACAAAATTGGGAATTTGTAGTATAGCTTCGACATCCTCCTCCCACAACGTCTAATAATTTTTACACTAATCCTCTTTTTCATGTCACCAACAAACATATTTCTATTAAATCTCATTACTATTTGTTGGCGAGATTTAAAAAAACAACCAATTGTTATTCTTAAAATTACTCCATCGAAATAAACGCATACGAAAAATTGATGATCCATATTCAATACTAATTCTGTTGTTCTTAAAATTACAACCAACCTAGGTGCCGCCTAACAGTGTCCCTCAACTTGCGTGGTGCTTGACAAATCTCTTTCACCCCTCCAATACTAGTGTCGTCGTATAGGTTGGCACCACCAATAAAAAATGATTTTTCAAAACCCTATTATAGCCTGATGATTGTGGGGGGAAAAAATGGTAGTGCCAACTTGTAAGGCACTACCCATGATAACTATTGCAAACATATCATTTTGGTAAATAATATCATATGCATACTATTTGAGATAATAATTTTTTTTTTTGGATTATTAGAGTAAAAAACCGAAAAAAAAAAGAAAAACATAGACAATAATAATTTAATTAAAATAGAAAGAGTAAATATATAAAATCAAACACTTAGAAAAGAAAAAATCCTAAAATTCATTTTATTAACATCATTTCAACTTTAAAATATTGTAAACTATTAAATAAAATTATTTTCCAATTATTTAAATATTATCATTATTTTTAAATTATTTAAATATTATCATAATTATTGAATAATTTACTTAATTACCACTCCACTCAAACAAAATCATATTCAAACCATAAAATAGAATCACACATGATACTTGATGAAAATAAAAGGAACCCATGCAATTTCCAAACAAAACCATCCGTATAGAAGTTTTCAGTCCTGGTTCTACAAGGTTCAGCTTCCTTTTTGCATGATTGACTCTTTCTTCATTCTCATCCAATCTTCACTACCTTGCACACATTGCCCTTCGTAAATATTCCATCTTTTTCATTTATCTCAACTTTGATTTTCTGGCTACCAACCTTTAATCTTGCATTAATTATTTAGTATGTGAGGTAATGACATTAATTTATAATCATTCACCATTGCCTCTGCCAACGATCTTAAGCTACAATAAGTCACAAAAGAGTGCCTCAAGACGAGCAGGAATGGTAAACACGTTCAATTCTTGGAACTAGTCTTTTTTTTAAAACACATTCACTCCTGAAACGACATAAAAACACAATTTTGGCTTTAAAGTTTCTTAATAAGTTGTTCCATTATTCTTCTAACGTCAATTTTGGTGTCTCCAACACTACAAGACATACGAAAATCACTAGTTTTTAAAAATGGTTTCTATTATATTCATAATAAGACCCTTTAATCTCCACACATGTTGTGAAGCCAATAACATCATAATCACTTAAAAATCTTAGCCCCTGCTTTACAAATGAAATACCACTTTCATAATCTATTATTGCTACAATAACTAATTCTCAAGATTCATGGGCTTGTATCTTGATACTTCAAAAAGAGAAACCTTCCGGTGGTTTTAAAATATCAGACCCTATCAAACTTTTTTCAAAAGTTTTTCTTACTGAACTACGAAGATAACCAATATTATGGAGCTAATGATGTAATAAAGCACATATTTGATGCCTAACCTACTAGTCGATGCTAGCAACCAGCAAGAGATTAAAGGATATAAAAAAAGGGGTTTGAGTTCATGGAGGGAAGTTTCAATGTTTGGTTCGATCAAATCCATGACGATCATAATGAGACATCATTTGTTATTTCGACTTTAAGAAACAAGCCTACAACATGTGGAAGAAAAAGTACAGAAATCTAGATGGACATTTTGCTTTGTTTTAACTGGCAATAAGAAGAAAATTTTAAGATCTCTCTCATCTAGCTTGTTGGCCATATGAACAAATGCAATGGTATGACCAATTGCAATGTGTAAGGTTTCTTTGTTGGTGGGATTTGTGATTAAATTGCTTAAATTATGCAAATTTTACTAATTAAAAAAAATAAACAGCGCCTCAAATGCTATCTTAAAATTGTCTATTTAATACCATGGCTGAAAATGTTGTGTCTAATTGATTTCTTACAAAAATAGAAAACTACTTCACTACTCAGTTTTTAGAAAAATATCCTCAAATTTATTATTTTAACAGTGGTTTCACCAGTAGCAAAAATAATTGTTCAAACACTAAAGGTTAAATGACCAAGGTAGGGATGAGTGATCATGCAATTGGTGCATAAGAGCTCAAGATTCGCCTGGATGCCACTCGTCCGGATTACCACAGAAGCCTGTGAATCTCCATTTGTCATGACCAAAAATGCTTCAATCGCTACATCAATATGGGAATCAATGTAACTGAGAAGGGTAACAGATGTACCAAGTTTCCAAGCCAGAGATAAACCATCCGAATGCCTGAAGCACTAACATCGATTCTGGGTAGATACCCCAATTTTTGGCGTACCAATTCCATCTGTTTTCCATAACTATATGGGGAACTTTGGTCCTCAACAAAGACCATAAACATCTCAGTGCACGTGGGTTCCCAAACCCACTACAATTCCAACTCAAGGTTTTCATAATTCTCAGCGACGCTATTCAACAGTGTTGGTCGATTTCAAGTCAATTGAAACATAAGACTGACTAGAATGGGGTAATTTAATGAGTTGACCATCAATTTCCATATCTCCAGTGGCAGAACAACAAGGCTGACATTTTCCACAATTAGGTTGTCGGACATTTGAAGGACAAACAACTTTCTTGTCACGTCTCTTCCATGATGATCCTGGTTTAGATACATGGTTCACCACGTTTGCAGAATCATTTTCAAGAGGAAAAACATCCGGTGGGGGTCAAAATAGGGATCTTTAGCAGATATAGGTGGCGGGGTAACAGGAGAAAGTACGCCTTGGACAACACAGTAGGAGAATGGGTAACAACATGAGAGACAGGATATGCCATAGGAGAAGATAGGCAAGCCAAAGGTCGCATAAGATAATCGACATCCTAAGAGAACTTAGCAGATAAATTCCTTTTAGCCAAGAGGGTAACGATTGTGGAGTCTTGTACCCCTATTCGCAAGGGAAGTGATTCATCAACAAACTGTCTGTTAACAATCTTTGATTCAGATCGAGGACTAAATTGAACAGTTTTTTTTTTTTTTTTTTTGGGGGGGGGGGGGAGTCCTTCGCCAGGGAAGGCACCAAAGATTTTTGAAAACCTTTAGTCACAATAGCCAGTGTAGTAGTAGTATGCAAATCGGCTGAAGCAGGAGCAATATCAAAAGAATGCAAAAGACAAATAAGAAGGGAGGAAGGATCAGACCCTTTTACCACGAAAATACTCGACTTTAGTCCTTACAATCACTTTTAATAGGGGAAGCTTTAAGCCAAGTTCCATGAGAGGGGGAGAAGTAGGCAGTTTTGTATCCTTTGTTAGAAGGGAACAATTGCCATCACAAGACAACACTTCGGGTGACCTGTGTACGGAAAGACTTTAAATCCTAAATCGTTATAAATTTTTTTAAAATATCAAAATGAGAAAATCAATATATTTTAGGAGACAATTTATGCATTAAACAAAAATTAAAACCAGCACATAAATCAAGAGAGAACAGATAGAGTCAATATTCTATATATGAGATTATATGATTTATATACAATTTCTTCATCATTTCACCAATAATTATTAATAATTATAAGTATGTTTTAATTCTTTTAAAAGCTTAATCTTTTTAAAATATCATTATTTCTTTTCTTTTAAGAAAACAAACCTACTTCCACCATTTATTTGAAACAAAATGCACCTTTTATGTGTGATTTTCATAAAGATAGTTAAGTATTGGTTGATTTAATGTTAATTAGATATATATATTACCTATCAGGTTGATTATGAATGCATCTGATCGAATGTATTTATTACTATTATAATCATATATACAATTGCAAACGAAACACACACAGAAATATAAATATATCAGACTAGCATGCAATAAATAGACTTCACCAATTTTGAAAGTATCCAACAGTGCAAAATGAAATCAAATCTTATATACAAGTTTAATTTTATGTAAAAGCAAAAGAACACTAAATCCTAATACAGCTTGATTGATTAACAACTAAAATACTACTTATAAAGGTTTGGGCACAGAAAGTGAACAAACTCTCACTCACTACATCAAATTATAGACATCCTCCATAGATTAAGAAAAAAGTACAAAAATCCACAAAGGCCACTGCACACTAACCAATGGCTTTTCTTCTTTTTTTGTACATAATATATGAGATTAGAACTTAGAAGCACTAATGGAAGAGTCAAGGATACTTGCCTATTGTAAAAGAAAACTAAGTCCTAAATGGTTAGCTCTCTAAACTTGGGTCAGGATCTGGTTGCTTGGGAGCAACAGCACCACCATTCATTCTTGCTCGTGCCTCGGCAAACATTCTTTGCTGCTCAGCTACTGCTTCTTCCTCGGTCATCTCGGCCCCATTGCTCCATTTCCCACCTTTCAAAGAGTCCTGCTGAAATGCATTTCAAGAATAATATTAGTGAATTATGTTGGGTTGTGCTTCAGGTACAGAATCAAGTATTGCATTGTATTTGACGGTGAATAAGATTCTAGCAGCAAAGAATAGCAAGAAATAGCCAATTTCTAGATCAATAATAGTCAGGGAAGAAACTGTATGTCAGTCTTTACACAATTTTGTGGAATTGGTCAAAAACAAAGAAAGAAAGAGAAGGGTTAAAAGTTAAAACAAGCTGGCAATCTCGTTTTTAGGAAACTATCATTCTGTTTCTGAAAATTTTATATTGCAAATTACCAGTGTTTCAATCTTGTGCTGCTCATATGCAGCATAGACCTCTTCAATGTACTTTCCGAACCCAAGAACCTGAAAATTCACATGCATGCATAAAGTTTAATAACAAGTATATTACAAGTACATCTTTTATGCATCCTTAGAACTAACATGGTACAATCAAGAATAAAGTACACAACGGAAACCAGATGACTTTTTTAGTGAATGAAATATGCAGTATAAACCAATTCAATCATCAAAGGAAAATCACAAAACTTCTGCTTAAAGCTGCCCTCACTTCTTCGTAATAGCGGAGGAAAAAGAAATATGTAGGACATATTTAACAGAAAGAGAGGGCTAGGAAAGCCATAGCTTGATATCAAAGCAACAATTTCCCTTTCAGACACTTGATAACTGGATCAGATGAAGATAATATATATAATACATGGCGCTTGATTAAGCACCTAGAAGATAAAGACACTGCTGAACCATAACAACATATGCAAAGGTCCCATTCAAGGCATTACCTTTTCAAACTTAATAAAACAAAGTACAGAAGAAATACGCATTATGGACCAAATTGAAAGGTGAAAGTAGGTTGGGGAGGGAGTAACCTCTAAAGCCTTGAGTACATGCTCAGGTGCTATTGTTCGTTTATCCTCTCTATTACAAACTTCATTGGACTCTGATGAAATAAGATTAATAAACTCTGCAAGAGTATTGAAGTTTCCATTAGTTACAGGAAACAAGAAGTTAAACTATCATTGCATTATAGTTAGAGACTGTAAAACTCCGATGATGTAAAAAAGTGAATATAGATGGTCAATATACCTGCCAAAAGAAGGGGGGGAAATCTAACCGGGAAAAGTTTTACACCCAAATCTTCAATATAAGACTACCAATTATATGAATCTCAACTCAGGTTTCAAGACCACAAGAAAATCTAAAACAATAGATCCTCTTTCAACTTTTTCAAAACAGAAATGTTTAGAAATGAAATCAGACCGAATCAATTTATACTTAGACAAGATTTACTTTCAGTTCAAAAATTACTCTTGGGGCAAAATAAATCGACCATAATATGCAAAAGAAGGCTTTGTGATGCTGAAAAAAGTCTCCACAAAGAATAACGGTTAAATGATCACTAACACAAAAGCCAACAATTCAGCTCTGAATAAAAGTAAGAAAAGAATTTGACGTGTTGAAAATTGATAGAATACATGGAAGCCACAGAGACCTAGTATAAATGTATGACAATAAATTGGTACTGATTAAAAAGAAAAGGAGGATTAAACTTATTATCTTACCTACACAACACTCAATCAAAAGATCTTGAGCATCTCTTGCAACGCGTACATCTGGTGGTAACATTTCCTTTATAATTTTGGTCATAGTTGCTGCAAAAAGGAAGTAATAATATATAATTTACATCTCAGAGGAATGAAACAAATCTGAACAAATCAATAGGGCCCATGTTCAGAAATTTATAGGATTACTAAATCTGCATGCAGCCAAGGAACAGCAACCCAATTCTCTTTTTAAAAGATTGAAAAGAAAAAAGAATAACAGAATCTTAATCCTTACACCAAAAGTGAACCATCTAAAGTGTGTAAAATGTTAGAGCCTCATTATCAGCTCATAAACCCCATTTCACTACGTAACATAAATTTACCGAAAAAAGCAAAAACATATAGCAGTCTGAGTTTAGTATTCCACACACTTGCACTGTTTCGCAATTAATAATGCCCTGAGTAGCATTGAAATCAGGTCCTTTCTAAATAAACTTTATCATTGATCCTCAAAACCATCACATCTCTCAACCAGCATAATACAATCCCCCACATAAAAGTTCTAGACAAAAACCTCTTTTGGAATTTGTAAATAGAACAATCAACCAACACATTTTAAGAAAATTTGAAAAGCCAGTTGACACCTTTGAGAGACAAAGAATTTATATAAGACTAACTCTTCCCATGAATCTAAAAATGGAATCTCACACTAGAAAGCCAGCAAAACAAAAAATTAGGTTTGAATACAAAATTATCCTTTACATCATGAATGATGCACCTTTCTTGAATTCATCTCATCATACTTACCCTTTGGTAGCTAACTTTGGATAAAAACCTAATTAATTTTTAAAAGGAACTTATTTACTTATTGAAAGCACAAAGCTCACATGGACAATCAAAAACTCCGAAATTAAGCAACAAAACTGTTATGATTCATAAACCCTACCAAATTTAAGCCTTCAAATACATAAATCGAAAAATAAATGAAACGGATGAAAATCCTATAGAAAAAAAACATATATATCATCAAAATTCACCGAATAATTAATTATAAATAAAGCGGAAATCACAACGAGAAACACATATGAAAGAAATATATATACCTTTGGGAAGCGAAGCGTCCTCCTTCGACTTACCCACGATATCCATCGGCTCCATCTTTTAATTCTGCAAAAAAAAAAAAATCAAAATCCAAAACAGATCTAAAACGTGAGAGCGAATAATAAACCCAGGGAGGATGGACTCACCCGAGTTACTGAGTCAAGACACGGGGGATTATTTCTATAGATGTAAACACTCTAAAACGAGTCAAGCGATTCGTGATCTGAGTCGAGTGAGAGATCAAGAAGAAGGAAGACATGGTTGATTTATGGAAGTTATCAGAGGAAGGTCATTGGCGCTTCACGATAAGAGAGGTAGCTCTCCATCGCAGCCGATTAGGGGGGAAATTAAAAAAATGATAACAAACATCCAAGGGGGCGCGATGGATATCCACGCGCTTTATTTTATTAAATTCGCGTAATTAGTGGATCTGATGGTTGGTTCGTGTTTGAAAATCCGATGTATAGCGCGTGGAGTATTGTGTCTTTAAACACTATTCAAACTTTCCATATATCTGGATTTTAATGTTTTTCCTTTGGTTTTTTGATCGACGAGGAAAATGAAACTTTTGGTAATAAAAGTGTTCGACGAAATGCCAATGAGAGACTAAACTTGTCGACGTCTAGTTATTCACTTATTCGTCTTTTAAGAATATTTTTATTTATTTTTTTATGAAAAAATATTTTTATTTAAATTCAATTATAGAATACAATTGGCCGATTGAGTCTTTAACTTGATTGATGTCGACATTGTTTTCAATGCAGAATAACATGAAATTAAGTGTGTTGAAGCGGATTTGTCTAAAAGAACAAATATGATCCATATATAATTTTTTAATTAAATATTTTTATTAATATAAATTATAAATGACAACTAATACATAGGCATGATACAAAGTACAAAGCACTTGCAATGGCTATCTTGATTTTTTTTTTCAATTTTTGGAACTTTCGAAGACCTATCAATCTTTGAATAAAATACTTAACAAGTTATTCGGGGATAATTTTATTTTGAAAAATAAAGTTATTCATTAGATGAATTGAGTCAAGCTAATTAGGTCAAAGAAATTTGGGTATGAGTTCTCCATATTTCGAAAAACGTCAACACGATTCTTCTAGCTAAACAAGTTTGGAGACTCTTCTCTAATCCATATGCTCTTTGCGCTTGTCTCTCAAAGGGATCATTTCCCTTCGACCTCTTATTTTGATGCATGTATGGCATGCACTCTATTGTGGATGTTAAGTATGACTCCTATTTCAGTCAAATTTGAGAATAATCTTCTAGTTAAACTCTCTTTATTTGTTTTAATCAAACACTGATTAGTTTATATTATTTTATTATTATTTGACTTATGAATTTAGCCTATAAATAGACTCTTTTACAACGTTAGAAAATACACCCATTAGATACTAAAACTCACAACACATTTAGAGAATTTTGTGTTTACGTTTTGAGGGTTCTTTGTTTTTCAGGTTTTCAGGGTTTAATTTTTATCTCCATCTTTTGTACTCTTCGTTCTTTTTCCATTATAGTAAAATTATCTTTCCTCGTGGTTTTTTATCATCTTTGGAGGGGTTTTTCCACTTAAATTTATGTGTTCAATTTTTCAATTTATTCTGCTACTTTTTTTGTCTTGTTGCTTAATCAGGTCAATCACCAACAAGTGGTATTAGAGCTAATTCAAATTTCATATATCAGACCATTCAGATATGGCAGTAACAAGGTTTGAAATTGATAAGTTCGATGGTGAGACAAATTTCAATCTGCGTAAGTTCGGATGATGGCAATTCTAGTTCAAATAGACTTGAAAAAGGTTATTACCGGGAAAAAGTCTAAGAATCTAAATCAAACAGAATGGGAAGAGCTTGATGAAAAGGCCTTGTCTGCAATCCAGTTGTGCCTCGTGAATACGGTATTGCAGGAGGTATTGATGGAAAAAATCTCTTCGCCTTGTGGAAAAGGTTAGAAACTCTTTATGCTACTAAGTCTCTAGCTAATCGTTTAGTGTTGAAACAACGTTTATTTATGCTTTGTATGAATGAATGTGAGCTTCTTAGAGATCACATCAGTCAATTCATTACTCTTTTAAATGATTTAAAGAATGTTGAGGTTCATATTAATGATGAAGATCAGGCTATGCTATTATTGTGCTCTTTACCCCCTTCATACAAGTCTTTTAGGGAGACCCTGATTTATGGCAGAGACAAACTCTCGTTTGAAGTTGTGAAGGGTCACTTGTTGAGTAGGGACAAACTCGATAATGAGTTTGGTTTAGATAGCAAGGCAGATAAGCAAGCTTCCGTTTTGGTAGCATCAAAGAAACGAGACAAAAGGTGTCACTATTGTAAAAAGTTAGGTCATGTCAAAACAGATTATTATAAACTACGAAATAAAAGAGCTACTGAGAGTAACAAGGAAAATGTAGCTGGTCCTAATTTGGCCGATGAAAGCAGTGATGATTTCTTGTTAGTGTCAATAAACGATAACCCCAAGCTCACGTTCGAATGGATCCTAGTTTCGGGATGTTCTTTCCACATGTGTCCCAATAGAGAATGGTTTTTCACATACAGTTCGGTTGAAGGTGGAGTTGTACGCATGGGAAATGATTCATCTAGTAAGGTAATTGGTATTGGTACTGTTAAAATTAAGGTACACTATGGGACGATTAGAACATTCTCAGATGTCAGGTATGTACCTGATTTCCGAAAGAATCTCATCTCTTTGAGTATTTTAGACTTGAAAGGATACGGAATCAACATTAAGTCAAGCAACATTAAAGTCTCTTGTAGAGCTCTCGTTTTATTAAAAGTTAAAAGAACCGACAATTTTTATATTCTGAAAGGTTCTACAGTAACTGGTGAAATCGGACGTCCCTCGTTTGTTACGGAGTTGAAGTCAACTCGTTTGGAACGGAGGCAACTTGGTCATAGAAGGGAAAAAGGTATGACCGTTTCGTTGAAGAGAAGTTCTCTTTTGGATGCAGGTTTTGAAAAGTTAGGGCTCTGTGTTTGTGAAAATCAAACCCGGGTTAGTTTTGATTTGGCAGTGTACAAGTCGAAGGCTAGAAGTCTTCCAATTTTTAAGAACAAATTCGACTCAGTTAATTCCCTGCATGGTTCAAAATAGGCTCATGGCGGGTTTTGGCAAAAATGACGTTGTGGAAATATGAGTCAAGGTGGAGATTTGTTAAGTATGACTCCTATTTTAGTCAAATTTGAGAAATAATCTTCTAGTTAAACTCTGTTTATTTGTTTTAATCAAACACTAATTAGTTTAGATTATTTTATTATTATTTGACTTATGAATTTAGCCTATAAATAGGTTATTTTACAACATTAGAAAATACACCCATTAGATATCAGAACTCATAACACGAGAATTTTGTGTTTACGTTTTGAAGGTTCTTTGTTTTTGGGGTTTTCGAGGTTTAGTTTTTATCTCTATCTTTTGTACTCTTCATTTTTTTACCATTATAGTAAAATTATCTTTGTCTGTGGTTTTTTATCCTCTTTGGAGGAGCTTTTCCACGTTAAATTTGTGTGTTCAATTTCTCAATTTATTTCCTTTTTTTTCTTATTGCTTAATCAGGTCGATCCCAACAGTGGGCATGAAGAAACATTTGAAAGGGTCTTGATCTTCTTCAAGAAGGCCTTCATTAGAATTATTGGTAGTGGGGAGGACATTCTTATACGACATGATTGGTGGATTTCAAAATTACCTTATTTTTACACCCTTCTCTCTCATCTCACCTTCAATGTTTCGAGGCTTTTGGTGGATAAGAACTTTATAGATGCAAATTTATCATCTTGAAATTTTAACTCGTTCTGAAGGTGGTTTAACTATTAGGAATGTAAGGGAATTGAGAAAATTTCTATCAATGCTTCAGCAAGTTATGATCCTGCATGTTTGGAACTTCTTAAATAATGGAATCTAGAATCCTTACTTGGGGTGCCAACAACTTTTCATGCATTCTCAACCAAGTGTTGATCCAAGTTGATTTCATTCAGGTAACGATAGCTTTGAAAATAGTTGGCAAAACTTTTGGAAACTCAACCATTCTTAAAATCAAGAATATTTTTATGAAAAGTATGTCATAATGCGGTTGCTACTAAAGAAAATATTGCCAAAATATCTTAATATGTCGATCCTTGTTGTTCGCGATGTAGGAACGAAGATGAATAAATAGAACATGGTCTCATTTTTTGTCCCCTTGTTGAATCTGCTTGGGGACTAGCGAGATTTAACTACCTATAGAGCTTCGGTCTCTGCTTGTTTTGTAAACACTTTATTCAATTGGTTTAATATATATAATTTTAAGGCTTAATGTATACTTTAATCCTTAAAGTATATTTTTTTCCACTTTGATCCTAAAATTTATTTTTATCCACTTTAATCTCTAATATTGAAATTGAACTGAACCGAACTGAACCGAACCAAAATTAATAAAAAAATATTCAATTCAAAAGTATCTTGTTTTAGATTGATTCGATCCAAAAACAACTACACCTACTAAATGACAAGACTATCAAATCCATTAACACTGTTCTTGGGCATAGAGGAAGGAAATCTTTGGGGCTGTATCCATGATTGGGCCTAGTCCACTCACTGTCTTACCCATAGTTTGCTTTCCCTTTTTAATTAATCACCCAAAATTAATATAAACGTGCAAATGTTCCGAAAAAAAAAAACTTTGGATTTTTATTTATTTTTGTTTTTCTTGAGTTTTATTTAGGAAAAAATTTAATAATAAATAATATTAGTAAAAATAGAAAATTATTTACGTAAATTTATAACTTACGGATAAAAATAACTAATCACTATTAAGCGTTAAGGTAGCTCATACAATTCGATTTATTAAGTGAGCTGAATTTAAGTACCTTAATATAACTTGAATAGTCCATAAATCTAATTAAATTATTTTTAACCTATATTTTATTATTCTAATTAATATCAAAAATATTTTTAATGTGATTTTTAATAATTAATATAATTAATAATGTTGGGGTTTTTTATTTTTTATTTTGGGAGGGAAGTCCAGATAGTGTGTTTAGGCAGCCGAATATGAGAAATTAGAGTAGAGGTAGGTAAATTCGCCATGATTTGTGAAAAAGTCTTAAACCAACTAACTCTCCCTAAATAAACATAAATTAATAAAATATATTTGGTTAATATCATTTTAATATATACTTGTAATATACATATATTTAAGATATTAACAAATCATATATATTATATTACAACATCTAAGATCTCAATGGACATGGTCCTCTAACTTATTAACAGCTGGTATATCTATAATGTTGACACATGGACTTTCACTTATTAAATTTATATTTTTAAAGAAAATATAATAAAGTATCTAAATAATTTTATTTCAATAATTATTTAATATTTTATTTGATTTCTCATTCTATAAATTATCTCAATAAATTTAAATTGATATATTAAAATATCAACAATAATTAATGACATAAATTAATTTGAATAAATAGATTAATTTGATTTCACATCCTATAAATAAATTTTCTCTATACATTTTTTAAAGTTTATATATATATATATATATATATATATATATAACAAGGTTCTAAATAAATATGATGTGTTCATGTTATAGTTATTTTGACAAGTGATATATCTCATTTAAAGCGTTTATTTTCATTTTGGATAAATTACTCTTTCACTCCTTACTTTTTAAAATCATATTAGATAATTTACTATAAACATAACTTAATTATTATACTTATATTATTATTTATAACTCTTTTTTAAATTATTGTTTTTTATAATAAAATTATTTTTACGGTTAATTATAATAGTTTTTCATAAAAATTTATTTATTAGTACAAAATTTTATAATAAAAAATAGACATACAAAATAATATTTTGACATCCAAACTTTTCCAATTATAACAATTGACATTTTTATTTATTATAATCATTTTAATATAATATTTTAAAATTTCATAATAAAACATATATTTTATTTAAATACTCATTATTAACTTTTACGTTAACATTAAATTTACACTAATTTTTATTACCTTTTAAAACCAATTATATTGACAAATACCATTAAAGTAGTTTAATTATATAATAAAAATGCAACCTCTACTATTTGGGCTGGAATAATTTTTGTCATTTTACAAAATTACACAATTAAACAATTTAAGAGGATAATTATTTTATTAAAATCAATGTTGGATTACATCATTTATTATTATTTATTGCAGCATTTTTGGCGGCTTAAATCAAGCTGACCCCATCTATCACCATTTGCTTTAATTAATTCAAGGGTTTTTGGAGTTTTTTTCCACCAAACTTACACCTTCATATAATTTAATTGTAAATATAACTTTTTAAATTTATTATAAACACTTTTATATAAAATTCATTTCTTAATCAAAGTCTAAGTCTTGATTAAGTATTAATACTGTCAATAAATGATTTCAAATTTATAAATAAAATTTTAAAAATTCATAAAAATTAAAAAATAACATGAAGTACATATAGATTATTATACTAGTTTTAATATTTAAAATTTAATATTTTAATTAATATTTTCGTTAAAAATAACAATTTAAAATTTAATTAAAAAATATATTAATAGAAGATATAAACGTTGATGGCTAAATTTGATATTATACGGAAAAAAAAAAAAAGAAGGTGAAATTTTCTCTTCTAAGGAGTTTTTTAAAGCATTTTAATAAATTAAAAGTAAAGGTGTTAACTACTAAAGCTATGTTAGGTCCGGTCATAATTTGAAAAAAATAAATTCTTTACTTAAACTTATTAGGTTAGGGTCGAGTTGGCTTGAATTAGTTATTTTGTTATAAGAAAGGAAATAAAATATTTATATGTATATGTATATGTATATATTTTATGATAAAATTTAAATAAAATATTAATTTTATTATCCAAATTTAAAATTGTTTTATTGAAAGAAGTGGGAATGAAAAGGAAAAGAGGAAACATATTGAGAGTCAATATCATTCATTATCAATGATGATATACGTGAAATCCTCGACTTTCCTCTACTCTCTTTTTATGATTATGATTTTCACTTCTCTCATATTTTTGGTACTCAATTTTCTAAACTTTTTTTTCTTTATACAACAATTCAATAATTTTTTATTTTTTAATATTCAACATTATTTTTATGGATAAATTGTCTCCAAGGATATTAAACTATTAGTAAATTTATGTTTCAGTCACTCAACTTAAAGAAGTTACAAAATTATCACTGAAACTATTCGAAAGTTTTCATTTAAGTCACTGGATTGTTAAAACTGTTGTTACACGGCATTCTTTGTTTGCAGTACTTGCATCAATCGGAAGCTTTCATTCTTCTTCTCTTCTACATAAACTTAATAGCTCAATGATTAAAATATAAACTTAATAGCCCACTTTTGAATAATTTAGTGACTTAAATGATAATTTTTGAGTAGTTCAGTGACTATTTTATAATTTTTAAAAAAGAGTGATCAAAACATAAACTTACAAATAGTTGAACTTGAATGTACATTTTTAGCAAATCATAAAAAATTTAATAAGAATAATTATAATGTTTTTACTCATAAATATAACCATAATCAGTGATTAACAATTTTGTTAATATATAGAGAGAGAATAATTTTTTTAAATATATTAGTGTAAAAGCTTGTGGAAAAAAATCTACAATGGAATGATAACAATATTTTTGGTGAGTCAAAATGACATGCAAATGTGTGATTGCAGCTAATTTTATTGGTTATGTTTACTGTAATTTAAAAATTAAATTGAAGTGAAAGCAAGTTAAAGTTATATATATATATATATATATATATATATATTTGACAATTCATTTTTTTAGTTTTTATCTTTTTAAATGTCTTTAATATCAAAATTTGTTAATTTTCGATTGAATCTTAAATTGATTGGTGTGAATATTAGTATCGATACAAGAAGACGTTGATTCGAGTGCACTGAAACGCATTATCCTCTTATTTATAGATTGATAAAAGATTATGAATAATTTTAAATATTATATAAAAATTAACAGAGATGATCAAAACTTATAATTAAATTATTAAAAAGATTATTTAAATTTTATCCATGTAGGTGTATACACGTGTATGAGATTTTGGTAGCAAATTGCTGGAATGGAGCTATTAAAGGCTCCGAATATTCTGTCGGCGATCTCTGGTCTGGTGGCTGTACATGTTTAGGAATATACTTACGTATTTTATTTTGAAATAATAATTAAAAGGGAATGCGACATATAATATAATTTTAAATCATCAAAATTTACACATATTTTTATTATTATTGCTAATTTATTTCAAATTAAATAATTGACATGCATAATTGCAGTAAACTCATGAATTGTTTTCGCTTAATATTTTTTTTCAAAAGTACTACATAAATTATTAATTTAGTCTTTATTTTATCAAAAAAATTATGACATTCAATAAAAACACGTCACACGTTATGTTTTTATTGGTTAGTTCCTTGTTTTGGGTAAATTTAGAAGAATTTAGGTTAAAATACAACCTCGGTCCCTATACTCTTTTAAAATTTAGAATTTAGTCATTTTTGTTTATAAGAATTAGTTTCTCTACTTTTAAAATTTTAAAATTCAAGTCCAATTTTTAATACCGTTAAATTTTTTGGAGTGACGTTTCGAAATTAAAAAAAAAACTAACTTATTAGTAGCCATGTAACTAAAATAATAACATTATAATAAATCTGAATTTAACAAAATAATTTTAATAATGCTAACAATCAAACCTATATTTTGAAATCTAAAAAGTAAATGGACTAAATTCTTAGAAATAAAAGTATAGGTGACCGCCTCGACTGCCATTAGTGCACAAATATTGCGGTGGGCGAGAATCAACACTAATACAACAATCAAATTAGAATAACTTCTGCAAGTGTGACATGTCAGTTATAATATAATTTGTACAAAGGGCTACACGAGTGCTCTGAGGATTGAACTCACAGGAGTTGGCGATTGAGCGAATTCTAGCTACAAACATGCAAATAAAGAGTCTAGAAACTACTCGTTAGATAGCATAATTCGACATGCCATGGATTTGAGAGTATTTAAACTAATTAACAAGCTAATTAATGAAAGGACTAAATCGTAAAGTATGCAAAGTTATAAAACTATCCAATCAATAACAAACAATGGTTGGTTGAATTCGATGTGGTTCATTAATAATCGAAATAGGGATCTAAATTGCTTAAACTCCTAAAGTGGCTCCATTTTACCTTTCAGTCTCAGTTTTACTAAATTACACAAATTAGTCCAATTTATCACTTGATCTCACCTAACTAACCCGAGACTAATAAATTGGTGCCCAATGAGATTATCTATTGGCCTCACTTATTTTAATTTTCCCACAGGGGCATCAATAGGTTCATTCGATTTAGTCCAATTTATTGCAATTTAATCCTTAACCCAAAAATCATTTTACCAACATCTCCATCAACCAACCCCATGGGATTTAGTTACTTATTACCGTTTCTAAGCTAATAAACATCAAAGAAAAAAAAAACATGAAAACCATTGACATAAAACTCAATAAAAAGATGAATGTTTGAATTTTTACTTGGAAAAATGTAAAGGCAAACAACTAGCTGCAAAATATGCAACCAAGAACATTAAAGTTAATATTTTTTACAGATGAAAAGAAAGCAAACTGGAATAGCATTAAACTAGATATTAAAATGTGATGACAACCAAATTTAAGATACTAAACATGTACATAAACCTAAGTTATAGTGTTAACTAACACTAAGAGTGGAAAGAAAGAACAAGAAAATTACAGAAAATTAAAATCCTAAGCTATGGGGGAGAAGAAATAAAACCCTAAAATGAGAGAAACTAAGAAGATAAACCAAAATTATTTTTAATACTTTCTCTCTCTCTCTAGCCAATTTTTGGCCTTTTTGATTGGTGTTTTGGTTGGATAAATGTCAATTTTTGTCCCGTCAGGACAATGTTTTATTATAAATTAAACTATTTACTATTCAATTTTTATTTCTCTTAACAGTCAATAAATTGATCACAATAATTGATCACAATAATTTGTAGATAATATAATTGGTATAAATATAATATATTAAATTATATTATTATAAAAATTATCAAAATGTATTATTTATAAAATTTTATATAATATAAAGTTACTCATTATATAAATAATTAAAATATAGTATTTTAAAAAGGTAATATAATTTTTCTTTTTACTTTTTGATTAATGGAAACATAATAATGGAGACATAATAATGTAAATATAAAATTTGACTTTTATTTATTATTATACAAATTTATTTAATAATTGTCTTTTAATAGAATAAAAATTTTATTTATAGGCTTGATAAATTTTCTTCTCAAATAAATTTTAAATAAAATATTTTAGTAAAATTAAATTTTTATATTTATAAATCTTGAAAATAATAAAATATTTAAAATACAAATTCAACCATATGATAAACAACAAAGACTATATTGGTTAGTTATATATAGAGATATTATAGATTAAGATTATTTTATATTTTTAATATATTTTGTAATTGAAATTAAATATTTATTTTATAATCAACACAGTTTTTAATAAATATATTTATTACATATTTTTCTTCCACTCCTTAATAATAATAATAATAATAGTTGGTATACAATAAAGGTAGTAGGTTAAGGGTATGGTAATTCTGCATAATGATAAAAAATACAGAAGAAATTTTCAGTCATTTGAATTTTCTTGCCACGTTTATAGTTCTTGTTCAATCTGGCGGCGCCAACCCATTTTCTTTTTCCTCAACCATAAATAATTTACTTTGAATTATTAATAAAATTTCAAAATCCTTCCCACAATTAAGAAAAAAAAAGACCTATACTAATGTTAACTAATATAGTATATATAAAATTTAGTAATTAGATTATAAAACCAAATAATTATTTAGCTAAAATGGTAAAAGTTTATTATGTTACAGTTTTAAGCTTCACCATAATTAAGTTTATAAAAGAAGACCGTATTTTCGTGATAATATAACTTATTTTGCATATAAAAATATTTTAGTAATTTTAAATTGAATTAATACTCAATTGATCTACGACACTAATTCAATTAAAACCTAAAATATAAATAGCATATGAAAGATTAGTTATTGAACTCGCTCTAATAGTCTAGTTGATACTTTGAGAAAAAAAACGATTGTTATTTTAGCAAGATTCATATGAACTTTAATAATTAACAAGTATGATTTCCCAATTTTTGTGTGTGTTAGAATAGTGTTTTAAGACATATACACATCAATATTTTAATTGAAAGAGTCAATTGATATTAATTATTTGGATTAATAAATGATATTTTTAAATTATGTTAAATTAGAGTTAGGGCTAGTTTTTAATTTTGAATAGTATAAGTACCATAACTGAAAATTGACCATTATTTTTGTAATGAAGAAAAATAGATAGCTGCCCCTGCCTCCTTTCTTAGGGATATATTTATGCATAGGTATAGATAATTCGTATGAATTTTTAAAAATATATGTTAAATTATGTCATAAATTTATTAAAAATAATATAAAAAATGTAATTTTGGTTGAAATAATAAAATTGAGATAGTAAAAAAATAAAATATATAATTATTCTAAAATAAAAGTTGATATTTTGTTAAAAGAATGAAATTTTGATAATTTTACAACTAAACTAAGATTCGGTTAATGTGCATACACTAACTCAACCAAACTCCTATTAGTAGTGTAAATAAATATAGATAGATATATATTAATTAAAACAAAGGGGTGCACGTGGTCAAGGGTGAGCAACCAATTGGTTCGGTTCAAAAAATTCAAAACTCAAATTCAATTTTTTAAAAACTAAAATAGATTAACTTTATGAATAAAATTGAATTGATTTTTGTTATTCGGTTAATTAATTTAACCAAAATAATCATTTTTTTAGTGCTGGGTTTAATTTTTAGTTGGTTTAAGTTTAGATAATATATTTGGGTGCATTGAATTTTGAGCTCAAATAATATATATTTTTTATATAATGACTGGAACTACCTATAATTCCTTCTAACCTTTAAATAAGAGAATAAATACATTTTAATGTGCTCAAAGTCATGTCTTACAATCGAAATTGAACCGACTAAACCATTTTACTTGACTTTAAACTACAGTTGAATAAATCGACCGGACAAAACTGAAATTGATTAGTTCGATCAATTTGACCCAACTTTTACACATCTTTTTAGGTAATAGTTGCTCACTTCATACTTAATCATATGATTAAAGATTTAATTCTCGTAAAAATAAAATACATTTTATGACTAATTATTTATCTTTTCGAAAAATACCCTTCACAAAAGAATTAATCACTATAGATACCTGATTTGGGAAAAATAATAAAGATTAAAGAGAGATAAAAATAATTAAAACATGTGATTAATGAACAGGGATGTTTGACCATTCTTCCATTTAGCCGCTGCCTTCATCCAATTTTTGAACATTTTACGTACCAAATCCAACCCCCAAAACTTTCTCTTTCCATCTCTCTTTCTCTTAACTGTCTTCCCATCAAACCCAAAAATAAAATTGTCCATTTCTGACAACCTTAAGTTCATCTTGCATTACATCTCTCTGTTCTGCTCTGTTCTGTCCTTCCCTCTGTTACAATTTCAGCTAAATCCCCTCTCCCTTTAAAAATCACCTGAACAAACACACACCATTAAATATAAAAAAGATCCCATTTTTCTTGTTTTATTATCTTGTCCTAATCTGTTCCATCTGCTACTTGGTATCCAAAAGGAAGAACCCAATTTGTCAATGAAGTATGTTCTTTCAACTTAGAAATCCCATTCTTTGTTTCTGTTTTTGTTTTTTTGAAGCCTTTTACATATGAAATATGTTGTTTTCTTTAGCTGATTTTGAAGTTCAGATCTATGGGTGGATGTACTTTTTTATAAGAGTAGTTGTTTGAAAGCATATAAATCATGGGATTTTTCTTTAAAAGCTGTTTTCTTTTTTTTTTCTTCATGTTTTTTCTTACAAGTTACAGCCTTTTGTCTTTGACTTTCTAGAAGACTTGGGATATATGTAATTTACAAGTTATTTCAGTATTTAGCTCAAAGTTTTACCTGTTTTAGTTTTAGTTTCTATTTTTATCTGGTTTAGGTTATTTCTCTGTAGCTGGTGATCTTATTTATCTTTCTATTTTATTACTATTTATATATGTTGGGTTTAAATGATTTATAATGGAGTGGTTGAGTTTAAAGTAAATATGCTTAGATGGGTAAAATTAACTGCTTTTGTTTCTTCTAGCTTAAAGTCAATGTTCAGATATGGCTGACTGGTCTACCATTTCTACCAAAAACCTAAAATAAATTATAAAAAAGAATCATTGTTTAAGTGCTTTTTTGGGATTATATGTGTGTTAGCTAGCTTTAATTTTCTTTCCTTTCAAAAAAAGACTAAAAGATCTTGTTTGATTGCTGTGTTGCAGCTTATCTTGTTTATAAAATCATTGATTTGTTGAAGCTTTCAAAGCATCTTTTGAAGGAGAAAAAATGGGGATGTTTATTTAGTTTTTACTATGTGTTTGATTATTTGTATCAGTTAGAATCAGATTAAATTTGTAATACAATGACGGGCGGAAGGCGAAGAAAGCAGCATTTTAGCCGAATACATGCTTTCTCATGTGGGAAAGCATCATTCAAAGGGGATCATTCATTGATTGGAGGACCTGGTTTCTCAAGGGTTGTATATTGTAATGACCCTGAATGCTTTGAGGCCAGTCTTCGTAACTATGCTGGTAATTCTGTTCGAAGTACAAAGTATACGCTTGCGACGTTCTTTCCCAAATCGTTGTTTGAGCAATTCAGGAGGGTGGCTAATTTTTATTTTCTCATATGTGCTATACTGTCTTTTACACCGTTGTCTCCTTACTCAGCTGTTAGTAATGTTCTTCCATTAGTTGTTGTCATCGGAGCTACTATGGGAAAGGAGGCTGTCGAAGATTGGAGACGAAAAAAACAGGTAATTAACTTTATGAAACTCGATGTTGCTCGGAGTCAGAATTTATAATTGAGTACTTTAAGAAAACATACTTGTTTGGTGCTACAACTGAACCGGTTTCTGAGAAGGTTGTATATAGCGGTTATCATGTAGGAGAGACAGAGGGAAAGTCGAGATAGTGGGAAGGGGTTGTGGAGGTCTTAGACATCTTTCTGTATAGATGCAGTAGCTCTATCTGTCTGAAATAGTGTTCTCGGGGAAGTGTTTAAATCCCCATCGGTTGCTACTTTGTGTAAAAAATGGTTGGGGCTAGTGTCTTTTGTTTGTTTTCTGGTAGTCTATGTTTCTCGGGTTCGTAAAATAGTTGTTGATGACATTGCAGGACACTGAGGTCAATAACCGGAAAGTTAAGATGCATCAAAGTGATGGTATTTTTGAACCTACTAAATGGATGGATTTGAAAGTCGGAGATATAGTCAAAGTTGAAAAGGATGAATTCTTTCCTGCGGATCTCATTTTACTCTCTTCGAGTTACGAGGAAGCTATTTGCTATGTTGAAACGATGAACCTTGATGGCGAAACCAATTTGAAACTAAAACAAGCATCCGATGTAACTTCAAGTTTGCACGACGATGCAAGCTTTCAAGATTTCAAGGCTACCATTAGATGTGAAGATCCGAATGCAAACTTGTACTCTTTTGTTGGTAGTCTCGAACTTGGAGATGAACAATATCCTTTATCTCCTCAGCAGCTTTTACTTAGGGACTCCAAATTACGGAACACGGATTATATTTTTGGTGTAGTTATCTTCACAGGCCGTGACACGAAAGTTATTCAAAATTCAACGGAACCTCCTTCAAAAAGAAGCAAGATTGAGAAAAGGATGGATAATATTGTGTACTTTCTGTTTGCTGTCCTAGTTGGGCTTTCTATTATCGGGTCGATTTTCTTTGGCATAGAAACTAGAGAGGACTTGGAAAATGGAAAAATGAGGAGATGGTACCTTAGGCCGGATGACACTACAATTTATTATAACCCAAAAAGGGCAGCCGTTGCAGCAATTTTACAATTTTTGACAGCTCTCATGCTTTATTCATATTTGATTCCGATTTCCTTGTATGTATCCATCGAAATTGTCAAAGTTCTCCAGAGTATTTTCATCAACCAAGATCTGCATATGTACCACGAAGAAACCGACAAGCCAGCACATGCTCGGACCTCAAATCTAAATGAAGAACTTGGCCAGGTTGACACTATACTTTCCGATAAAACCGGAACTTTGACTTGCAACTCCATGGAATTTATCAAATGTTCTATAGCTGGAACATCGTACGGTCATGGAATTACTGAAGTTGAAAGAGCTCTCGCATGGAGAAAGGGTTCACCTTTGGCTCGAGAGGTGCCAGAGATCAATGACCAAGTAGAGGAGTTTAAGAAAGAAAAGCCATCGGTCAAAGGGTTTAATTTTGTGGATGAAAGAATCATGAACGGTAATTGGCTAAAAGAACCTCATGCTGATGTGATTCAGAAGTTCTTACGACTATTGGCTATCTGTCATACTGCAATACCTGAAGTGGATGAAGAAACCGGAAGAATTTCATATGAAGCCGAGTCACCAGATGAGGCAGCATTTGTGGTTGCAGCTAGGGAATTGGGATTCGAGTTTTATGAAAGGACACAAACAAGCATTTCATTATATGAGTTCGATCTCTCCGGGAAAAAAGTTGAAAGGTTAAAAAACTATAATCCTTATTTGTTTATAAATGATTTTCAAGGCCATCCATTGGAGCTAATGATATTTCATATATGTAATGAAAATGATGTAACATTTTTATCTTTTGTAGATCTTATAAACTATTGAATATCTTGGAGTTTAGTAGCTCGAGAAAGCGGATGTCTGTGATTTTGCAGAATGAGGAAGGCAAGCTGCTGCTACTCTGTAAAGGTGCCGACAGGTTCGTAATCAGAAACAATTAATCATTCTTTGTAGTTCTTTTCGGCATAAAAATACTTAACAACGGATTATATTAAGTACATTCTTTTTCTTCTTATACTCAGTGTCATGTTTGAAAGACTTGCAAAGAATGGACAAGAATTCGCAGAGCAAACCAAGGAGCACATTGAAGAATATGCCGATGCCGGTTTGAGGACTTTGGTACTTGCATACCGTGAAATAAATGAGGAAGAATATGTTGAGTTCAATGAGAAATTCACGGAAGCCAAGAACATAGTGAGTGCAGATAGGGAGGAAATGATCGAGGAAGTGGCGGAGAGTATTGAGAGGGATTTGATTCTTCTTGGTGCTACAGCTGTTGAAGACAAACTTCAGAATGGGGTGGGTTGAAAGGTCACCTATTGAAAGCATTATTTGTCTATTTTTTGTGTTATACTCATATTTGCCTTTCGTGCTGGATAGGTTCCGGAATGCATTGACAAACTTGCACAAGCTGGGATCAAGATATGGGTTTTGACAGGAGATAAGATGGAAACAGCCATTAATATTGGGTATGATTGTATATCACAAATGCTTACCGTAAAGTTTGATTATAACACTCGAATGCTGATTTCAAAAACTTTGAACTTTGCAGCTTTGCCTGTAGTTTGCTGAGACAAGGAATGAAGCAAATAATAATAAATTCAGATACACCGGAGGACAAGGCATTGGAGAAATCTGGGGATAAAACCGCTGCTGCAGCGGTAAACTCTTAGTTCAATGAATACTTTCTTTTATCTCACTAGTCTTTCTCTTCATTGGATAAATCCGACATATTGAGTGTGCTTGCCAGCTGATGAGTTTTTTTTTCTAGGCATATAAGGCAAGCGTTCTCCAGCAGATAGCCGAAGGGAGGCTGTTGCTTACATCGTCAAATGAAAATTCTGAGGCATTGGCTTTGATTGTTGATGGAAAATCATTAACTTATGCTCTGGAAGATGATGTCAAAGATGCCTTCTTAGAACTTGCCATTGGGTGTGCATCCGTAATTTGTTGTCGTTCATCTCCTAAACAAAAGGCTCTAGTAAGTTATTTTATCCCTATATGTGTGTGTGTGTGTGTGTAAGCACAAAAATGGTTGTTTTCTGACCGAAACTTGTTTTTGCAATTCTGAGGAGAATTCAAACTAATTAACTGGAAAAATACAAATTCACAGGTTACAAGACTGGTTAAAACTAAAACCAGAAGTACAACTCTTGCAATCGGTGATGGAGCAAATGATGTCGGTATGCTTCAAGAAGCCGATATCGGAGTTGGTATCAGCGGTGTAGAAGGAATGCAGGTAATCCTAAATAAATTGCTCCATGTATAAAAATGGTGCATTTGTTTTGTTTCACTTGATGCTTTTTCCTTCGCGTTTCTAATACCGACTTTTCAAAATTTGTAGGCTGTCATGTCAAGTGACATTGCAATCGCCCAGTTCCGGTTTTTGGAGCGCTTGCTTCTGGTGCATGGACATTGGTGTTATAGACGGATTTCATCAATGGTAATATAAGTTACTCTTAGATGTTTTTTTATTTTTAACAACATCCGATATCAACTGGTAAAACTGAATGATTGAACTGTATTGCAGATATGCTATTTCTTTTACAAGAATATTGTTTTTGGTTTCACCCTCTTCTTCTATGAGATATATGCATCATTCTCGGGACAAGCTGTATACAACGATTGGTTTCTTTCCTTCTATAATGTTTTCTTCACATCACTGCCTGTGATCGCTCTTGGAGTTTTCGACCAGGATGTCTCATCCCGTTTATGTCTTAAGGTATCCCTCGTACAAGTTTCTATAATGTCGGATATGTGTACGTTTTAACTGTAACAATGATGTCTCGATTCTCTTCGACTCAATGTTGCAGTTTCCTCTATTATATCAAGAAGGCATTCAAAATGTCCTATTTAGCTGGCTTCGGATCATTGCGTGGGCATTTAACGGAGTCCTAAGTGCTACGGTCATCTTCTTCTTCTGCATCCGAGCAGTGCAACATCAAGCCTTCCGCAAAGGTGGGGAAGTTGTCGGTTTAGAGATCCTCGGCACCGCCATGTATACATGCGTGGTATGGGTCGTAAACTGCCAAATGGCATTATCAGTATCTTATTTTACGTACATACAACATCTCTTCATATGGGGCAGCATAATATTATGGTACATCTTCCTCATGGCATATGGAGCCATGGACCCGAGCATATCGACTACTGCCTACAAGGTGTTCATCGAATCCTGTGCGCCTGCTGGAATGTATTGGCTTCTTACTCTCCTTGTGTTGATATCTTCACTTCTCCCGTATTTCATTTACTCGGCTATCCAAGTCCGGTTTTTCCCCTCGTATCATCAGATGATACAATGGATTCGATCTGATGGTCAATCCGATGACCCTGAGTACTGTCATATGGTGCGACAGAGATCATTACGGCCCACAACAGTAGGGTATACTGCACGGTTAGAAGCAAAATCAAGAAGCTCAAGAAAGGGAGGCGAGGATCATCAATGATCACAGTTTATTTGACCGGAATATGGTTTGTACATTATTACTTGTGCTGCTGGAGTTTATTTCAAATGTACATATTTAACATCAAGAAAAAGGTATTTCTTGACAACAAAATCATGTCTGTAAGAGGTGCAGCCTAGTAGTATCCAACATTTGGGGTTCTAAGTTCCAAGTTAGAACCATCATTTTTGTGTTTTGATTTGTATGAAAGATGTAAGGTTATACAAATAAAAGTAAACTAATTTCTATTTGTTTATTCAATCTTTAAAGAAAATTGATGAAAGTGATTAAGTTATTTTTTAATTTGTTTTTTAAAGTAAAGAGTTTGTATTTCGAGATTTGTTATTACCATCTTAATTAGATTCATGTTTGATAGAGTTTGGTTCAAAAATTAAATTGGAGTAAAAATTAAAGCCTACTTAAATATGGGTCTAGCTCGACATCAAATATTTAGAATTTGAGTCGGGCATAATCTATTTTCAAGTTTATAATATGTTGTTGTTGTTGTTTTTTTTTCTTTTATTTTATGTATTGGTATGAAAATTAAGTATATTATGTTATAATATAAATACTAAAACGTATATTTATATTAAAATATAAAATAATTTAAAAATCAATAAACTCATATCCAACTCTTTATATATGAATCTTAGTAACATAGTCAAACCCAAAAGCTTTTAATGTTAAAGTTTATACGTTTCGTACAAGTAAAACAATTAACACTACTTGTCCTGTGGTTTAGATACATGTTACGATAAATTATATACGAGTTAATTATAAAAATTCAGTTGATTAATTTGATTTTTAGCTTAATTCAATTGGTTTTGAATGGTTCACGTATTAACCGATTTAATTTCTTTATTCGAACAGATATCTTAGTCAATTTTTATCTAACTAATTTTATTAAATAATCTATTCTAGTTTAAACAATATTGATAAAAATTGAGAAATTTATTTTTCTATTTTAATTTATTAAGATTTGGTCATTGGAAATCTAAAATTTGTTTAATAGTTGATAAACACATCAAGTTAGTGTTAATTTTTTTAATTAGATTTTATTGTGAGAATTAAACTTAAATACTAAATTAAAAAATAGTTTTCCAATTTTATTTCATTTTACCATTTGATCAAAGACAAATACGCATATATATTTTTTTGACAAAATGGTTGATTTTTCCACTTAATTTTCGTCAAAGAAATGTGAAAAGTAATACAAAAATTCGGACGGATTTAGATAAATTTTTTTTTTGACAAAAATGGTTAACTTGTCCAATTTCCTGTTTGGTCTTAGATAGATCTTGTTGGAATCTGGATGGATTTAGATAAATTTTATTAAAAAAATTCGGTTGATCTCACCACTTAAATTTATTGTTTGTTTCATAAATTTTTATTTAAGATTTAACTATAATATATAAATATTAATATATTATGAATATTTGAATTTTTTAAAAGAATAAAATAGGTTCTCGAATTTCATCAAAATTGGACTTTTCATGGTGTTGGAATTACTGCTTACTTCAAAAAAAAAAAAAAAAACACAAAAGTGCAATTTCAATAATAATAATAATAATAATTTATTATTATTATTATATTAGTGTAAAATAACACGGCCAGTCACTGAATTATGCTTAAGTTTTTCTTATCCAACTATAAAATTATAAAATAATCACTCACAGTTTGTGTTTGTCTCTTTTAGTCCAATTCGATTGATGTGATAATTATAAAATTAATATAATAACAATTTTAATTTTAATTTTTATACATTACGTACATATATTTCTTTATATAAAAGATATAAAAGATAAAACAACACCCTTAAAATGTTTAATATATAGTAATCACAGATTCATTATATTAATATTAGAATAATATTAAATTGTTTTTGTAGGCATACATTTTAATTTTCATGAGAAAATAGTATTTTTCATCATATAAATCTTATTTCACCTAAAAACAAAAATTCTAATTAAAAGTTAATTTCTTGTGGATTTCTTTCTCACGTCGAATTTTAAAATTATTATTATTTAGAGTTAGCACTTTATTTGAATACCACCCACAATATAAATAAGATTATTCTTAACTTATAAAAACCAAAAATAACACCTAGAAAAAGAATCTATCCTCTAATTTTATCTTCTATTTTCCCTAAAATATTTGGTATCAAACATCACCATCAACACACATATTTAACACACATATATATATATATATATATATATATGTATTTCGTTTTAGATTCACCCAAAATTGAATACCATAACTACCATGTGTTTTAAATGTATGCATGATGTGCACAAAACAACAAATGAATTATGTACTTCAAAAAAAATGAATTATGAATGACTGACTTCTCACAACATCAAGGAGAGGAGCATTTAAGATAATAAGGTTCTGTCCTAAACAATCCAACAACTAAACAACTAAATCACCTTTATATATATATAAACTGTATCTGAAAATAGCAGTGAAGAGCACAATTTAATTAAAGAAAAGGTGAAAAATAAAATAAAATAAAATAAACAAGGTATACACACACACATGTAATGTTAGCTCACAAGGAATCCAACAAGAAAGCTAAAAGGTTGTTCTGAGGCAATTGCAGAACTGCACAAACAACATATATATTTGAAAAGCAAAATGAGCAGACCAAAGGATATATGCCATGTTCTTAAAGACTAAGTGCAAAGACAACCTATTACCAGACAAAAACTAAAAAGACCCATCTTTTTAAAAAAAAGAAAAAGAAAATGGTATTCAAGATAGCAAAGGTGTCTTTGTTTTTTTTTTTTTTTTTTGGCACTTTTGAGGTGTGAGTTTTGTTTGTAGGTTGTTGGATTTATGTTACACAGGGTATTTACTTAAGAGTATAATCTGCTTTTTAAGTTCTGTAATATTATATAATGTAATAATAATACTTTGGTTTTTTGTCTGTTTATTGGCTATTTTTGGAGTTTTCTGCCCTACACCCTCTTCTCACTAAACTTGTATCAAACATATATTCGAGTATATTTATATATATACATCACCCTTGAATATATAAATCCTTTTGATATATTCATATTTGTCACTCCTTCGAATATTTGTAAAAATAAAAAGAATTATTACACTGATATACTTCAAAAAAAAAAAAATACACTTCAAGTTTGTTTTATTATTCACAAAAGACTAATTCTTTTTAAGTTCGTTCGTAATTATCCCTTTTAATAATTTTATTTCTAAATTTTAAACTTAAGTATTCTTTTAAGAGTATAATATATTTTATTGTTGTATCCGACACGTGCTACACCTATTAGACCTAAATCATGGTGATATGGCTTACATACCTTTCATTTCATTCATGATGTCCAATAATATATAATAGATATGTGGCACCTTGCTAATTAAACCTAATTCAAATTGTGATTGCTTTGGCAAGCAGGGATTTAGTGTTTTCACTTATATTTTACTCATTCTTTATATGTATAAATATAAATATATACATCACAAGCAGACAATCAACATGCAATTATCTCAAAATCATTCTTTAAATCACCATTATTATTCCATAATATCACATAGCAGTTCATTCTTTTTGGTTACCTCCATAACCCTTTCCTCCTCCTGTAATGGATAGCTCAAGATTGACTATGGTGTCTCAACAAGATCAAAGCCCTAACAAAAACCAGACCTCCATTGAACCACATGAAGCACAAACCATGGCTGAAAACAGTGAAAAAAGAAGCAACAAGAAGGTGATCAGCAATGGAAGAAGAAGATACCTAGGGGTCCGACAAAGACCATCCGGAAGATGGGTGGCTGAGATCAAAAACTCATCTCAAAAGCTAAGATTATGGCTAGGGACTTTCGACAAACCAGAAGAAGCAGCTTTGGCTTATGATAACGCCGCCATGGTTTTACGGGGAAAGAATGCCAAGACCAATTTTCAGTATGAGGGAAACTTGAATCTAATAGGAAAGGTTAATATTAATCCAAGGGTTTATCAGCTTCTTCAGCTAACAATCATGAAGAACCATGCAAGATCAGCTTTGAGATCCATTAATGGGAAAAGAATGGATCCTGTTGATGTTGATGGTTTCGATACCATTGTTGAAGAAACCATATTTTGTGATGATAATCATCACCATCATGATCATCATGATCACCATGATCATGATGAAGGTGGTAATAATAATAATAACAAGCTTTGTAAGGTTTCACTTGGGAATTCTAAGGTTTATTCTTCTGTTGTTGTTGCTCCTTCCTTTTGTTCTTCTTCTATAGATCAACAAGGACAAAAGGAAAATAACATGTAATAATTAAGTTGAATCACATGTTTTTTTTTTTTTGGTGGGATTTTCTTTTTCTTTTTTTTTTTTCTCATGCAAATCAGTTGAAAATTGGATTGTCTAAAAGTTGTTCTTTTTATTTTGTAAATTTATATTGTTCAATATTCTATGTTAATTTCAACTTATATATATCAAATGGGAAGAGAAAATAAATTAAAAAGATGATTACTGTTTATTCCATACAATTTCAAAGTTTATGTTAATTTCTCGAGATGTTTCTTCCATTTTTAACGATAAACTTTTAAAGGTTTGAAGGTGGAAGCCAATGAATCCCTCAACGTGGTTGGTATTGTACTTGAGATGTCTATACTTAATTTTATTTTTAGTTTTTGTCTTTTGACTTTACGAAGAACCACGACAAGTTCATAGAATGAGAGCACCTCACCCGCCAAAAAAATGTACTCCCACTCTATGATTCTCTCGAGACTCTCCACGGAGTTGAGAGACAAAGCTTGGAAATAAAATTGAGCATAGACATCCTAAGTATTGTCAACTCCTTATGTATGATACTTCAAAAACTTATCTCAGAGCAAGTTTGAGTTCCCTCGACATCATTTTTATTTTTTTGGTAATGATAATCTTATTATAGTTTTCCAAGTTTTATGTAACTGAATTCTCCTTTGAATCAGACATGTAATCAATGGCGGAGTTGTCATATTTTCAAGGTTTTTGTTTAGCATTTTAACTGATTATATTACAATAAAATAGAATAATATGATATAAGAAATGACACCTAAGTTATTGTTTGTTCTACAATGTACAACGTCTTTTGTCATCATTTGTATTATATATTGTCCATTGCGCTTGATGGCCATAGTTTTCTTTTCTTTTTATTTTGGCTGGACAATGTAGTCAATCTCCAAATTAACAAAAAGTAAGTTAAATGGGATTTTCATAGGAGCAGTAGCGAGGTGAATAGTTGGGCTAGATTGATTTTCTTCATAGAGCAACCAATGTCACATCGAAAAAGAATTCTTTATCTTATCCTTTTACAAGATTGTGGCAAAAGTGCTTTCAAGAAGGCTCAAGCTGTTTATGCCAAAACTCGTGAGCAGTACATATGGTGCATTTATACAAGGTAGGCAAATATTTGGTGGGATTTTTATAGCTAACAAAACCATGCATTCATGAGTCAACAACAGGGAAAAAAGAAAGAGAAGAATCTTGACAGCTTCCAACGCTTTTGTGAATAAAAATTAGCAATTTGATTGTGCGTAGGGATATGATGGCAAATTATTAAACCTTGTTGGATGTAATCTCGGACAAACGACAAAATCCACCTCTATATGCTTGGTTCGTTCATAGTAGACCGGATTATTACCAATATGGCATGCAACTTGACTATCACAAAACAAGGGAATTGGATTTGAATGATTAACACATAAATTTGCAAGTAATTGTTGTAGCCAAATCTCACAAGCAGTGGCTGCCATAGAGATATTCTGCCTGCTTCAGCTCAAGAACGCGACACCGTTACCTGTTTCTTGCTCTTTCAAGAAATAGGTGAATGCCACAAAAAATGAAATAGCCACTGAGTGGGCAACTTGCCCAATTTGAATCATAAAAAGCTTTTGAGTGACAAAGGACTTGAAGTCTATAGAAACGAGCCTTGACCATGTGCAAGTTTTAGATAGTGCAATATGCACAAAGTAGCCAGCTAGTTATTGTGTCATAAACTGAGATGACAAATGAACATAATAGCAAAGATTTTGTCTAGTAGTGGTGAGATAAATCAACCTTCGGTAGGAGCAGATCTTTAAGAAGAGAACTTTCATTCAAAGCTAAATGATGGTGTTACTCCATCGGAACTATTCCTTTTGAACTCGGGGCAACTTTAAAACAAAGAAAATATTTAATGGGAAACCAAGAAGCTAAGTAGCACTTTAAAGCTCAATTTTTGATGAATCATTAATTAGTGGCAACAATAACATTATCCACATACACAAGGGTAGCTACAAAAGAATTTCTTTGATGATCAATAAATAAAGAAGAGTCAGCCTCGGATTAATTAAAACCAAACTGCAAGATAGCAGTGGAAAACTTGGCAAACCATTGTTGCGGAGCTTGTTTTAACCCATAAAGTGAGCGACGGAGATGACAAACTTTATTATCGTTTGTAGATAAATATCCAGGTGGTGGTTGCATGTAAAATTCCTATGTAAATATCCACGAATAAAATCATTATGCACATCTAATTGGTGAAGTTCCCAATTTCAAATAGCTACAAGAGCCAAAAGCATACGAACAGTAGTAAGTTTAGCAACCGGAGAAAAGTTTCAGTGTAATCCAAACCTTCAACTTGAGTGTAACCCTTGGGAACAGGACGAGCTTTGAAACACTAAATGGATCAATCAGAATTGTATTTTATTTTGTAGACCCATTTACACCCGATGTCCCTTTTATCAGGAGGAAGATGCTTCATAATCCATATGTGGTTTTGTTCAAGAGCTTCTAGTTCATTTTTCAAGGCTTTCTTCCAATGATCAACCTACAGTGCTTGCTGATATGATGTGGGTTCATTATGGTGGGTAAGGGTCTAAAGAAAACATTTCTAAGCTAATAAACTTTGTGGCTTTCTTTGACAATGATGTCCGCTGAGCAAGACTTAGTGGTGCGAGGAAGACATTATACGAAGATGATGTAGTTGTGAATTAAACTGTTAGAATCGACTCGATTAAGTAAAAAGTAAAAAAAATAACGAAATAAATTGAGAAATTGAACACACAAATTTAACGTAAAAAAACCTCTCCAAAGAAGATAAAAAATCACGGGCAAAGATAATTTTACTATAATGGCAAAAGAACAAAGAGTACAAAAGATGGAGATAAAAACTAAACCTCGAAAACCCGAAAACAATCGACCCTCAAAACGTAAACACAAAATTCTCTAAATGTGTTATGAGTTCTAATATCTAATAGATGTATTTTCTAAGGTTGTAAAATAGTCTATTTATAGGCTAAATTTATAGGTTAAATAATAATAAAATAATCTAAACTAATCAATGTTTGATTTAAATAAATAAACAGAGTTTAACTTGAAAATTATTTCTTAAATTTGACTTAAATAGGAGTCATACTTAACAAATCTCCACCTTGACTCATATTTTCACAACGCCATCTTTGCCAAAGCCTGCCATGAGCCTATCTTGAACCATGTAGTGAATTAACTAAGTCGAATCTGTGCTTAGAAATTAGAAGACTTCTATCCTTCGACTTGTACACTGCCAAATCAAAACTAACTCGGGTTTGATTTTCACGAACATAGTGCCCTAACTTTTCAAAACCTGCATCCAAAAGAGAACCTCTCTTCAACGAAATAGTCATACCTTTTTCCCTTTTATAACCAAGTTGCCTCCGCTCCAAACGAGTTGACTTCGACTTTGTAACAGACGAGGGACGTTCGATTTCACTGGTCACTGTAAAATCTTCTAGAATATAAAGATTTTCAGTTCTTTTACCTTTTAACAAAATGAGAGCTCCACGAGATACTTTAATGCCGCTCGACTTGATGTTGATTCTGCATCCTTTCAAATCTAAAATACTCAATGAGATGAGATTCTTTTGTAAATCAGGTACATACCTGACATATGAAAGTATCCTAATCGTCTTATCGTGTATCCTAATTTTAACAGTGCTAATATCAATTACCTTACTAGAAGAATCGTTTCCCATACGCACAACTCCACCTTCAACCGAACTGTATGTGGAGAATCATTCTCTATTATGAGACATGTCGAAAGAACATCCCGAATCTAAGATCTACTCGGACGTGAGCTTGGAGTTATCGCTCGTTGACACTAACAAGAAATCATCACCGCTTTCATTGGCCAAATTAGCACCAGCTACATCTTCCTCATTACTTTCAGCAGCTCTTTTATTTCGCAGTTTATAACAATCTGCTTTGAGGTGACTAAACTTTTTACAATAGCGATACCTTTTGTCTCATTTCTTTGATGCTACCAAAACGGAAGCTTGCTTATCTGCCTTGCTATCCAAACCAAACTCATTGTTGAGTTTGTCTCTACTCAACAAATAACCCTTCACATCTTCGAACGAGAGTTTCTCTCTGCCATAAATCAGGGTCTCCCTGAAAGACTTGTATGAAGGGGGTAAAGAGCACAATAATAGCATAACCTGATCTTCATCGTCAATATGAACCTCAACATTCTTTAAATCATTTAAAAGAGTAATGAATTGACTGATGTAATCTCTAAGAAGTTCACATTCGTTCATGCGAAACGTAAATATACGTTGTTTCAATACTAAACAGTTAGTAGAGACTTAGTCGCATAAAGAGTTTCTAACCTTTTTCACAAGGCTGATGAGGTTTTCTCCATCAATACCTCCTGCAATACCGTATTCGCGAGGCACAACTGGATTGCAGACAAGGCCTTTTCATCAAGCTCTTCCCATTCTATTTGATTTAGATTCTTAGGCTTTTTCCCGGTAACAACCTTTTTCAAGCCAGTTTGAACTAGAATTGCCATCATCCGAACTTGTCACAGATTGAACTTTGTCTCACCATTGAACTTCTCAATTTCAAACCTTGTTGCTTCCATATCTGAATGGGCTGATCTATGAAAATTGAACTAGCTCTGATACCACTTATTACGATCGACTCAATTAAGCAAGAAGTAAAAAAATAATAGAATAAATTGAGAAATTGAACACACAAATATAACGTGGAAAAACCCCTCCAAAGAGGATAAAAAACCACAGGCAAAGATAATTTTACTATAATGGCAAAATAATGAAGAGTAAAAAAGATGGAGATAAAAACTAAACCCTGAAAACCTAAAAATAAAGAACCCTTCTAATGTAAACACAAAATTCTCTAAATGTGTTATGAGTTTTAATATCTAATGGGTGTATTCTCTAAGGTTGTAAAATAGTCTATTTATAGGCTAAATTCATTAGTCAAATAATAATAAAATAATCTAAACTAATCAGTGTTTAATTTAAACAAATGATCTTTCGAGTGTTAAGGTAGCCAAGGGTGATGTCATGCCGATGTGGTTGAGTTATCGAGATGTGCCGAAGCTAAAGGAGTTCAAAAGCACGAGGGATGCCAAAGATGTAGACAACTTCCTTTGGAGGTACGAGCAAAACTTCTGTGTGATCGGGATCAAGGAAGATGCTCTTAAGCTAAGCATTGCTTTGATATACTTAACTGATGTTGCTTTACTTTGGTGACGTCGTAGGAGTGAAAATGCAAGGCGTGGGGGGTGAGATTATTGATATTTGGGAGGCCTTCCAAAAAGAGTTTAGGCTGCGTTTCTACCCTAAGTATGCTATTGAAGAGGCCTGATTGAAGTTCAGGTTTTTCAACTTTTAAATAGATATAGTCGAAACTCTTTTTATATCACTAGATTTTTAACATTAGTAAATTTTATTCTCCTCTGCTCGTAATTTTTTTCTAAAAAGGTTTCTACATAGTATTTTATTTTTCCTTATTAATTTGTGATCATTTTATATTACTATTATCGATGTTCAATTTTACATATATTATTTGATACCTCATCACCTTAAGCAGGATGAACCGCGATAAACCATTGTTACCTTCCCTTGTTTGATACCTCATCAACAGATTATTTTAATTTAATTATTACAATAAAGTAAACGAATATGATGTAAGAAATCATACCTAAGTTATTGTTTGTTCTGCAACGTATAACTTCTTTTGTCATTTTCTGCATTATATATTCTCCATATGTTCATTTATAATTATTTTAATGGATGGAATTACGAGACACTTTTAGAATATTATTTTAATATTAAATTTTTAAAATTAAATTGGTGATCGAATAAATTAGATCATTAGTTTATAAATTTAATTAATCTGTATGATTTAATTAAATAAATTATAAAAATTTATAAAAATAAAAAACATTAAAAATTAGTTCAATTGTAGGTGTTTAGTTAAATTCAATCGGACCGTATTGATTTACGACTCAACTAATTTAAAAATTTTTACGGATTAGGACCCGAGTCAATTCCCAATTTGACTGATCAATCTGATCTAGTTTAGATACTTTATATGTTGAAGACTATAGTATATTCATTTTAGTTTTGTCAAAGAAAAAGCCGATTCGAAAATTTTATATGTTCGTAGTTTAAGATACTTTATATATAAATTTTGATAAGTTAATAATTAATTAATATCATATAAAAATTTTAAAATTTACCAATTGAACCTTAAATTGAGAGAATATTTAAATTAGGAAATATTTGATTACTTTAAAGTTTGAGAATCTATATATATAAGGTTACAATAAAAGGAAATAATTCTTATGTGGCAAGTCTAAGACTTTATCATTTGACACATTTATTTTTGGTCACTTGCTTTTATATTGATTAAAATTTAAAATAAATATTATTTTAATTTAATTTTTTATAAAAATATATCAATATTAAATACCTATTCATATAAAAATAATTATATATAATTAATTTATTCATAGATTATGAAAACATATAAATATTTGCACACTGAATTCAATATTAATTTTTTTAATATTAATTCATTATATATGATTTTAATATCCATTATAGGAAAATATAAATATGTGGTTCAAGTTCCTAAAATTTAAATTTTACTCATTTATTCATCCACTCAATTTTTTATTTATTGAAAATTAAATTTCATATGTAATATATATAAAATATTTCTTTCTTTAATATATAAAAGTGAAAGATATTATTGAAATTATACAGATTAATTTATTAATTTAGTTTTTCCTTTTCTTTTGAACTAGTGTATTTTTTCTATACATCTTTCATTATGTAATTTTATTTTATAACTTGATTTATATAGTTTTTTTTCTCACTTTTAATAGTACTTAAATTATATTCTAAAAGAGTAAAGCTGAAATCTTAATTAGGAGTAGTATTAAATCATTCAAGTTTTTTTAGTATTAAATTTTTTACCTTGATTATAATTTAATTTATCATCATTATTAAAAGTTAAATATTTATATTATTTTAAATTTTTAATAATAAAATTTATGAAATGTTACAAAATTTTTACATTTTTAATAATCTAATCTAATATATTTTACTTAAGAGACACAATTAACTTTTACATCGTACGGCAAAAAACTAATTGAAGTACTATTCTATTATTGTGTTATTTTATAAATTTTAAAAAGAATATACTGAAATTTTTATCAGTTTTGGGGTAATACAATCCCTAGGTTTAACATCGACTAATAAAATTATTTTTATATTGCCGGATATATTATATTATTTAGTTCATTTCAATGAAATTTAAAATTAGTTTAATGATGTAAAAGTTTTAATTTTTCAAAAATAACCAATTAAGTCTTTGTTTTTTTTTCTTTGCACTCACTTGGGTACTTAAACTTTTACAATGCATCAAAAGACCCTCAAACTTAAAAAAAAAACAATTAAGCCCCTATTTTTTTTTTTTTTGCAATCAATTGGATACTTGAACCACTCTAATTTTTTCAATTAAAGCCAATACATGTCACAACCACAGCGTGACATTTGGAAAAAAATGATAATAAATAAAAATAAATAAAAAGTATAAAAATGATTAAGTTTTAATAAAAATATTTAAAATTTAGAAAAATATAAAATTTGTAAAAAATTATAAAATGTAAAGAAATATAAAATTCATTAAAAAATATAAAAATTATCGTACTAAAAGAAACATTTAATAATTTTTCTATAATTTTTATTTTTTTAATCATTTTTCGTCATATGTCCCACTGTGTTGCAACATATGATGGCTTTAATTGGAAAATAAACTTGGGGTCATTAACTTTAACGGTTAATGGTTAAAGGGTCTTTTGATGCATTTTATAATTTTTTCTAATTATAAATTATAAATATTTTTTATATTTTTATTAAAATTTAATAATTTTTATAATTTTTATTAATTTTTTTATAATTTTTTGCCACATGCCATGCCATGGTTGTCTTTAACAATCAACTGTTAAAGTTAACGATTAAAGAGCCTTTTTAATACATTTTACAGTTCAAGTACCTAATCAAATGCAACAAAATCAAGGGCTTAATTGCTTTTTTTTTTTTTTTGAAAAAGTTTGATGTCTTTTTAATGCATTTTAAAAGTTTAAGTACCAAATTGAGTGCAAACAAAAAGTAGGGCTTAATTGCTTTTTTTGAAAAAGTTTAAAGGTATTTTTTGATGCATTGTGAAAGTTGAAGTACCAAGTGAGTGCAAAAAAAAAAAAAAGTTGGGAGTTAATTACTTTATTAAAAAAAATTTAAGAGCTTTTTACACCTTTAAAAATTTTAACCGAATATAACATGATAGATAGTATGGTTAATTTCAATATAAATAATTAAAAATCCCCAAAAGAATTTTAAAAATAAAAAATAAGGAGATTTTCTGGAAACTCTTAATGACATTTTCTATATTATGTCTTACTTTAGTTATTTAAAACCATAATCAAATGCTTAACATCATACTGATCATAGATTAACATAACGTTGTACAAATCTTATGCTACATTGTGAATGGAAGAGAGAAAATTAATATATAATTTTATATAATTTTTAAAAATAATAATTATTGATAAAGTCAATTTTGTAATCAAATTTTGTAAGATTAAAATCTTAGAATTTTATGTACACAAGCCCAAATTCTTCTTAGAGGAACGATTTATTTTATTTTAAAATAAAATAAATTATCTATATAATCCTTTAATATATGTTTTTGTTTTAAAAATTTTATCATTTCATAATTTGACTAATAAAAGTTACATTATAATATAGATATATGATTCTTAAAATTAATATATTGTTTCCCATAAATTTAATAAAATACAATGCACTAAATATAAAAGGGTAAACTCACTAATAGTCACCCAATTATTAGTAAATTTCATTTTTGATCACCCAATTATGAAATATTACAAAATGGTTATCCAATTATTAAAATTTGTCTTTTTTGGTCACCAGCCGACTAACGGTGGCTACTTTTAAAATTAGCATAATAACAACTTTAACCCTCAATATTTATACATTGTGTTAATTTAGTCTTGATTCTAAAAAAATCTAACCCTCAACATTTACACATTGTATAATTTGGTCTTTTTTGCACTTTTACTTTTTTTTTTTGTAACTTTTTCACCTAAAAAGCTAAAAAAATAAAATTATCAACTAAATTTGATTAAACATATACAAAAAATTGAAACACCAAAAATCCAAAATCATAATTTTTATATTTTCTCATTTTTTAAAATTAACCTTCAATATCGCAAAGAAAAACAAAGCTGCAGAAAAAAAAGACCAAATTACAGAATGTGTAAATGTTGAGAGTTAAATTTTTAGAGTCAAGACTAAATCGACATAACTTATAAATGTTGAGGGTTAAAGCCGTTATTTTTTCTAATTTTAAAATTTGTCACCATTTGTCAATTTGGTGACAAAAAAAAAAAAGACAAAATTAAATAATGAGGTGATCATTTTGTAATTTTTCTTAATTAAATAAACAAAAAGAAAGATAGTAATAACTGAATGACTACTAGTATAATTTACCCAATATAAAAATATTTTTTAAAACATATACAAGTAATTCTTAATTGGGTTTAATAAATTTGTATGATATAATTATATGGTAATTAAGATAACGTGAACCACAAAATTTTCTATATTCAATCTCCGAATTTACACCTCATGTTCCTAACAGATCATCGATTTCCCAAAAATGTCTAAAAAGCAAAACATTTCATCCAAACTTAATTTATTCTTATTTCAAATCGCTTCTTCTTCTCCTCCATTGCTGGCTAAGGCCGCCATCTTTAAGACATTAATTAACATCAATTATCTTATAAACAAATTTCCAATTTGTTGTTGTTGTTGTTGTATAAATTGGTAATTAGTGTTACGAATTTAGGGAGTTTGAAGATGGTGGCAATGCATGTGGAGCAACTCAATCAATTAAAGGACATTTTCACGAGGTTCGACATGGATTCCGATGGCAGCCTTACGATTTTGGAGCTGGCGGCGTTGCTCCGGTCGTTAGGACTTAAACCGACGGGGGATCAAATCCATGTTCTATTGGCCAACATGGATTCTAATGGCAATGGTGCAGTGGAGTTTGAAGAATTAGCGAATGCCATTGTACCTCATATGAATGAACAGGTACTTGTAAATCAAGAGCAACTCATGGAGGTATTTCATTTGTTCGATCGTGACGGTAACGGCTACATCACACCGGCGGAATTGGCGGGTTGTATGGCTAAAATGGGGCAACCGTTATCGTACCGAGAGTTAACGGAGATGATCAGAGAGGCTGATGCGGATGGAGATGGTGTGATTAGCTTCAATGAGTTTTCTACAGTAATGGCTAGGTCAGCCCTGGATTTTCTAGGCGTTCGTTTATCTATGTAACCAAAGATTTTTCTGGTTTTAATGTTTAGGTGACATGGTTGATTTGGGTCCCAGATTTAAATTGCTGTCATACTCATATCCATCGTAAATATCATAATCTTACGTTTGTAGGCCACTCTTTAAATCATGGATTTTTCTTTTTCCTTTTTGTGTGTAAATGTGAATTTCTAAAAATACATGATTATGTATCTCTAACTTAGTCTTTAATTCCATTCATCAATATATATTACAGGAATAAGCAGCTGGTAGCCATTTTATGAACTTTTGATTCCATCTCCAAATTAATTACTCTATATTTTTCTATCTTATTCACTTATTTTATATCAAATATTTGATATAACATCTTAAAATGGCTTAGATTAAATAATTAAAGTCTAAAGTGAGAATTAAATTAATTAATCATTATAAATCTGTTGAACGAGGCAATTCAATTAGTTTCCTCATGAATTCTAATACAGTCATTGAAAAAAATAATTAATAAAACAAATAATATTTTGAGAAATAGAAAGTAACTATTGAGTTGGATAGATTATAATTGTTCGATAAAAGTCTAGATAATACATAATTATACCCAATACATGAGATAGGCTCAAAAGCCCAGTCTCATGTTAAGGGGGTGGCAAACCCTTGTCTCAATAACGGTATTAAAATATTATTATTTAATTAATAATTATTCAACTAAAACTTTTGTATGGGCTCTCTATAAATAGAAATTATGAATAGACTTAATAAGTTTTATACAAGATGTTGAGCGTTGTTATTCTGTTGAAAAATAGTGGTAATTTATTTTTAAAATAAATTATACTCTTTTTGAAAAGCTCGTAGTTTTCAATTCTATAAGAGATTTAACTTTTCCACTAGAAGTTAAGAAAAGTTTTCATTCAGTGCAATTGGTTTATTTTGTTTAAGCCTACACTCAAAGCAATTCGAGGTTCGAGGATATGAGAGAATTCCGTTTAGTAGGAAGCTAGTAGATGACTTAGTTTGTCTCGTAATGGACTAGTTTTAACAAAGGGAAAGCATAGACAAACTATGTTAATAGAAATAAAAAAAGGGAGAAAAACAGAGGGAAAAACAGAAGAGAATGGAAAATAAAGAAAAAAAAAGAAATTTAAAAAAACATAAAACATAAAATATAAAAATAAAATTGCTCAAAATGAAAAAAAATATAAGGTCCAATTGTAGATTTAACCTAAAATTTTCGTTCGAAATGATGATTTAACGTGCCACGTCAACTTACCATTACACCGTTAACATCAATTAACAGCTGAGCGACTAAAATGTTACAACACGATAATGTAAGTGGCTAAAACGTAACATTTCATACATATGTGACTAAAATGTAACTCGAGGCAAACAAAAGTGACTATTTTGGTAGTTTATCCAATTAAATATAACAATTAATAATAAATACAATGAATTTAAATATGCTTAAAAATTATCAAAAAATAGATCTTATGTAACATATTATTCTCTTAAATCTCATGTAGCTTCTCTTAAATTTTATTCTCTGTGTTCGTAAACCTAACTGAACAATTAGATAAAATCATCATAATTTATAGATTTGTGATTATTCCTTTTATCATTTGATCAATTCAATTAGTTAAATTATTTTAAATGAACTAATATTTATATAATCAATATAAATATTATAATATGAAATTATTTTGTAACATGACATAATTATCTTTAGCACATATTATATTATAAAAGAAGTATACATACACTTTTAAGGACATATAATATATCAATTGTTATATAATTAAATTGCGAATGTATTATAATTATTGTATCATTATGATATTACAACATGCGTTCTAGAAATTTTGATGACTTCATCTTATTATTCAGTTAAGTTTATGAATATAAAAAATAAGATTGAAGAGAATAAAATGATAATAAATGAAATATATTTTTCTGATAAATTTTTTAAAGATATTTAAATTTATTATTAATTATTCTATTTAATTTTAGAAATTATTTTATTGATATTTGTATATTATTTATTAGTTTGTGTAAACTTTAATTAAAGTTAAGGACTAAGTTTGATTATATTTTGAAACAAATGCGGGATTGGATATCCAAATAACAAATGCAAAGTCGGATTTTTAGGTAAATTTGTGGATGAATGAATTGTAATATTGGTTTTCCGCAAAAATACAAACTTTTCGTCACGACAAATTTGAAGATGTTACAATTCCTCCTTTTTTTTTTAGTAAATTTCATCATCAAAATCTACCCAAAGGAAATATAAAAACAATGCATACATTGGAAGAGAAAACAAACTGAAGAATTATGTACTTATATTGATATTGAATTTGTTTAGACAAATTACCACTTAATTTTGTTCACCTGATCGCAATGTAATAGAAGTGGCAGTGGAAGATAAAGCGGGGAAAACGGGATGCTATGGCAATGCCCTGTTGGAGAGACACCAGTGGCTCCAATGAAACCTTTGCAATGTCTTGTAAGATATGATGGGTCCAACCACAAAGAATTATTCCAATTTGGACATATTGGTTTCCACTTTCTCCCCTCAATCTTCAACCTTTTATTTCTCATCACACAATCCTCAAAGGCTCAAACTCTTCATTGACCAGACATTTTTAACATTGCATGTCTGCTTCAAAACTTTACACTGCAACAACCAAAACCCAACGCTCTAAACTGGTCTTCTTCAATGGCAGTGCAGATGGCTATCCGAGTTTCACCCACTGCAAGGCTTTCTCTTCCACCACCATCACCATCACCACCTTCTCCTTCAGTACCATCATCCGCAATCTCAACCAAACCTTTTTTAAAACCCCAACAACCTAAACCCATCTCTCTATCACTCCCAACATCCACAGCTATCTCTTTATTAGCTTTATTTTCACCTCCCCATGAAGCCAAAGCTATCATTCTTAGCAAAGAACAAATTATTTCATCTCTCAATGAAGTAAGAATTCCAAACTGCTGTCAAAATAGTGATTGAACAATGTTTTGTTTTATGTTTTGGTTCTTTCATTACAGGTGGAGAAAACCATTGATCAAGTTCAAGAAGCCAGTTCAAGTGCCTTGGATGTAGCACAACAGATATTTGATGTTGTAGGAAAAGTTTTGAAACCAGCCATAGATGCTGGGGTACCTATTGCCCAGAAAGCTGGAGAAGAAGCATTGAAAGTGGCTTCTCCAGCTATATCCGAAGCTTCAAAGAAAGCCCAAGAAGCATTTCAAGGCACTGGTCTTGACACTGAACCTGTTCTTAGTGCCGCCAAGGTTTCATCTCTAGCTCTTTTCTTTCAATTTCTCAATGTTGAATGCAAAGCCAAAGACTGCATTTTGATTATGTTTGAAAAGTTTTAGCTTTCGATACTCACTTCGAATTGGATTAAGCGGAGAATCTTTGGACTAAATTTGGAGGTTTAGTAAAATTTTCAAAAGTTTTAAGAGTCAGAATAATTTTTTTAAAAAAATTGGGGTCTAATTAAAAATCTTAAAATTTTTTGTGAGATAAATAAAAAATTTCAAAAATTTTAAGAGAACTTAATTAAAATTTTCAAAAAAATAATTAAAAGATATAATGAGAATTTTAAAAAAAATTGAGGGGCCTAATTAAATTTTTTTAAAAACTTTAAGGGAGAAATCAAAATTTTGGGGGGCTCTGATCGGATAGTGCAATATGCCTTTCTATATGTTCATGCACTTGAATGTTAAATAAGGATGTGCTGCAATAGGCTTTAAAGATTGAATTGTGTACAAAGCACAGTGAGGAAGGAAGGGCGAAAAACAAAAGGTAAAAATGTCTCTCTAGTCCTTCTCAATTGAGCAAATTTGTCTCTCTAAAAAAATTGAAGCAACATAATTTTTGTCAAATTTGAAAGTGAGTAACTAAGTATAATTAATCATCACCTTAATGTTTTCCAATTGTATATGATTCTGATTAGTATAATAATAAATTTAGCCCTCAAAGTATATACATTCTATCAATTTGGTCCTAATGTAACAAATTTAACCTGCAACTTGTATAAATATTGAGGTTGAATTTATTGAATTCTTTAGAATTAAGACCAAAACGAAAAAAATATATAAACATTGAAGGCTAAATTTGTTACTATATCAACTAAAATTGTACAATTGACGAAAGACATTAACATTGTCCTTAGTTGCTCACTTTCAAAATTGGTAGGGATTAAATTCCTCCAAAATTTTTGAGAGGGACCTATTTGCTTAATTTGGAAATTGAGAGGAACTAAAAAGATCTTTTTACCAAAAAGAAGGATCCTAGGCTTGTAAGAGGGTGTAATAACCAATGTTGCTCCGACGTTTTTTAATATAAGCAACTTCTTGCACAAATTGCTGAGTAAAACATCATTTACCGGCTCGGTGTTGGTTGCAGACGGCGGCGGACGCGGCGAAACAAACTACAAAGGTGATTGAAGTAGCCAAGCCTATAGCTTCTTCAACAGTGGAAACCATCACATCAGCAGAGCCAATAACAATTGTAGCAACTGGTGGTGCATTATTTGTTGCATATCTCCTCATTCCTCCCATTTGGTCTTTCATCTCTTATAACCTTCGTGGTTACAAAGGTGGTCATTGCTTATAGCATGATATATACTTCGGAATTTTCATTTTTCCTCAACTACCCCATATGCAATACATGGAAAAACTTAGAAATTTGATTATGCTTTTATCTGATATTCACCCGAACCCGACTACTTTAAGAAAAGAAATATTGATATGTTGCTTGTTTGTTGTTGTTGTTTAGGTGATCTTACACCGGCTCAAGCTCTTGATTTAATCTCTACACAAAATTATGTTATGATTGATATTCGGTCGGAGAAGGACAAGGATAGGGCCGGTGTCCCCCGCCTTCCCTCCAGTGCTAAGAACAGGATGGTTGCTATTCCGTAAGTAATCCGGATCCCACACATATTTTAAATATATATGTCTATATAACAAAATTGAGTAACTCATGTCAGACATCGAGTTGAATGTATTCATCTATGTGATCATAGTAGACACATGCTGCCTAATACTCTGTTACTTGGGGTTGAGTATGAGAGCCGGATACGAATATATGCACCTAATAAGGGTATGTTAGTTTCTGTTTACTCGAATTAGAGTATATAGGTATCTGACACAGGTACGTTCATTTCTGTTTTGAAAGACCAATGCCGCCTAATTGTATGTTACTCGAGGTTAAATATGAGAGTCAGATACAGAGTATGTATCCGACAGGAATATGAGAGTCTTGATAAACAAATCTTGATTTTCCCCTTTGCTTTTGGAACCAAACCAGTAGTTGAAATAGTCCGACTATCGTTTCAGCTGAATTTTTTTCTCAGTTCAAGCGGCTAGTACTGATTTGCTGGTCAATTGGTTTTTTGTTTTTTTTCTGTACTAGTCCTAGTCTATATCGGTTCGTGGATCAATTAGTCATTTGCCTCTCTGTGGAGTGCTATCTCAACCAATTCCTAGTCTAATCGATCCGGTCCGGTTCTAGAAACACAGGGTCAAATCACCATGTAAATGTTGTTTGGATTGTTTCAAACCATCAATTTAATGCTTTCACCATTTCAGTTTGGAAGAGTTGCCAAGCAAGTTAAGAAGCTTAGTGAGAAATACAAAGAAAGTAGAAGCAGAGATTGCAGCATTGAAGATTTCATATCTCAAGAAAATCAGCAAAAGCACAAACATTGTAATCATGGATTCGTAAGTGTCTTATTATTTCAATCCCCCCCCCCCATCTCATGAATTTAGTTGCATTTACAAACAAATCCATACTAACAAAAACTAATCTTTTGAATGTTCAGCTACTGTGACTCAGCAAAAACAGTGGCTAGAACATTAGCGAGTCTCGGTTTCAACAACTGTTGGGTTGTTGCCGACGGGTTCTCGGGACGAAAAGGGTGGTTACAGAGTCGACTCGGAACTGATTCATACAACTTTTCGCTGGTGGAGGTCTTGTCGCCGTCTAATGTGTTTCCGGCAGCTGCTAAACGTTTTGGTACGACCAGCACCAAGTTTCTTCCCGGTGCGGAATAATTATTTGTTGATTGAATCATGGGAAGGTATATTATGAATGCACAAAGAGAAATTGAAATATGAATGTGCATTGTTTGTTTAGATCACATCTTTTTCTTGGAATAATCTCTTATAATTCTTTCATTAATGTTCATCTTTTCCTAAAAATACGTAAATGAGGTGCAAGCGAGCCAATTTGAGTTCAAATACTGTTAAGTTCAAGCTCGGTTTGAAATTTGAAGCTCGGAACTTGACTCAAGCTTGATCTAATATCAATTTTTAAGTTCAAATTTAGTTCGAGATGTAACTAAGCTACTCGAGTTCAAGCTTAATTATATTCATTAATATTTAAGATCAAGCTTGATTAAACTTGTTTATTAATTTTTGTACTTGATCCTAGCTGACAAAAAGTTCATACTTTTCACATAAAATAAATTTTAAGACTCTCAAAAAATTATATATTAAGTTAATTGAGCTTTAAATCTTAACAATAATGAAAAAGACCAAATACATTTAATGCTATTTTTCAAGAGAAGGCATTGTATAAAATAATATATATAAATCAAGCTAGCAAAAAATAATTGACGAAAGATAGGGGTTTTCTTTGAATCGCTAAATAAACCGAGTATATAGTTTCTTTGCTACCCCTAGTTCATCTTAAACACGGTTAGTTTACACGCCAAGTCGTAATATCCTAGCAAAGAAACACTTTTTAGTCATTAGGATTTTTTTTAAATTAAGATATTATCTATATTGATTTGATAGTTCATAAATATAATTTTTTTTGAGATTTATGATTGTCATTACTACCTATTATTTTTATGGTTTAAATTTAAGTTTTCTCTTTTAGAGTGTAATTTATCTTTTTAGAAATAGTAATAGAGTAGAATGAGACGAATATTGCTAAATCTATCACCATATAATCTTAAAAATCACTATCTAAAGATATTAGATACATTCATCCTCACCCAACCTTTCTCCCATTTAAATTTTGTTATTTATCTTTAATATTTTCAATATTTTAAAAGTAAAGTAAATATTTAAACATAACATTTTAAAAATTATTTAAACATAAAATATATGATTATTTTATATTACATTATTACATTTTACCGTGTTCATAGTTTATATATATAAAGATAAACTGAAAATTTCATATAGTAGAGCGGGTTGAATGTCGGCAAACAATTATAATAATAGCTCGATATCAATTATCTAAAAAAAATCACTTACCCCACATTCAATTTTTTAAAAAAATAAAAATTACTCCATTCAAATCGGATTGATTTAGAATCGATAAATAACACAGGTGAATGAATCTCAAATCATCCAAAATCTATTCAAAAGGCAACAGACAAATTCAAGAACATCATCAGTGACTAAAATTGTAATTACATACGATGATGATGATGATGATAATAATAATAATAATTAAGCAAAGCCTCTGATATATTTCATGTTAGTTTTGTGATTGCTTCTCCTGGCACAGCAACCAATAGAATAAACGAAGAAGAGGAAAACAACTAGAATTATATTGATGAAAGCTAATGACCTCCATTCCTTTCTCAAGTTGGCTAGTATCCCACTTTTGCATGAGTTACAATCATAGCATAACTCCCGTGGGTTGTTGCTCCATGTTTTGCAGTCAGGGTCCGATGTGGCTGCACCAGATTTCGGTACTTCCCAAAATGATGCATTCTTTGGTTTGAACCCACATGAACTTGGTGGCTTGCAGCACCCACCCTAAGTGAGGATTCACAAATCAAATAACCAACGCAAAATAAGAACATTGTTGACGGTTGTGTCTACTTTTAGAGTATCTGACACCCTCAACAGAGGAATTGTTTTTGGGATTTATGTTAGATTTTAATTTTAAAATTTTATCTTTCAACTTCACAGAGAGTCTTGGACAGGTCCACAAAGTTTAGTGAAAACGTTTCGATCCATCAAAAAAATGTTTTTATCATTTGGCCTTTGTGGTAATAACACTTACTTACCTTAAAAATATTTCTTATGTGGATCAAGACATTCCTATTAAACTTCATGAACCCATCGAAAGCTTCTTGTGAAGTTGGGAGAAAATCCAAATTAAAACATAGCATATACACTCCGAAAACGAAATCTCTATTTGAGAGTTAAAACACTCCAAAGCAAACGCTCGCACTCAACAAACATATATGTGTATGTATGTACCTGTATTGCAGGGAAGGTCTTTTTGAAAAAAACCAAAGCTTTATAATTAACTCCATTAGCATTGCTTCCACTGGTACAAACCCTAGCATCAATCAAACAACTCTTAATCCGATTCCAATTCTTATCATTAACGAAATGATTTTGTAACCAATGCGAGAAATCCATTGTTTTACGTTCCTTAACGAAAAATTCTTTCTCTGAAAACACTTTCCCAGCGTCATTGTTGGTGATCAAGAACACGAAGACGGTGAAACCGATGAGACATAGTATGGATAAAAACATGACACCCAAGTAAACGAACAGGAAACAGCTGTTCTTAAACAATGAACCGATTAACCCCGACAAAGAAACTGTGACTAAGAACCCACTAAGTATCAGCAGTGGATTTGTTAAAACTTTCCGGCAATGGCTACTGCTGTTGCTGCCGTTGTTGACGATGACGAAATAAATCCCGAGAAACAAGGAAATTAATCCTAGTAACAATAACATGGTGTTCACAAACACGACAATGGAATTACTAACACGAACCATTATTTGCTTTTTTTAATTATTATTATTTCTAGGAGAAATCAAAGAAAAATACTTGCAGCTTTTTTATGTAACAGTTTCGTAGTTTTTGGTTTACGTTTTGAAAATAAAGCGGTTTCGTTTTTTAGTGTAATTATTGGTGGGCTTTGTGCGTGTAGTAGTGGCATAAATACGGTTAGATTTTGAGTAATTGAATTGTAAATTTAGAATTTTGGGCACCATGATTATTTTAAAATATGAATTATTTGAGTTAAGTACATTTATGATTATTTTATTTTATTTAAATATTAGAATTTTGAGTAATTAATATATTTATGGGTTGCTTTGGTTGTCATTTGAAGTTATATTAATTTGAGGAACATAATTTTAATATATAATTTTGTAGGTTAACTTAATTTTGATTAGTCTATCATTAATTAGAAATTAGTTATTAGAGTATCTACACATATTTGTCTCATATTTTTTTAATAACTAAAGCTCAATCAACCTTAACCAAATTAAATCACTTTTAATTTAGGCTAACATTTTATGATAGTAAATAATAACATGCAATTACTCTTATTATTTATGTGATGTCCATATTTTCTAATACGCGTAACGTAGGAGCGAGCACAACAACTAATAAGGGAGTGACTTATGACAATTCAATTCAATTTATTTTATTTTATTTTATTTACTCTAGGGTTTTATTCTAATTAGATTTATATATTTATAATTATAAAATTTAAAATTAATATATATAGTTATACTTTATATATTTTAGTTTAATTAGTTAGGTTAGTTTATTTATTTATTTACTATTACTAAAAAACCCTAAAAATCTGATTAAACTGTGCCTTAACTTTTCATCTAAGTTGCCAATGTCGTTTGCCTTTGTTCCCTTAGCAGCAGCTAGTTGGCTCTAGCAGCTAGCCCGTTACAGCCGCCACACGAGCACCACCAAGCAGCATTGACCATCGTCGACAGGGGAGCCACGATGAAACCTCCAGCAACCGTGTGAGCAACAACCATTTGGCTCGTGCAGTGGGAGAGGATATGGCTACTTTCCCCACTCTAATTCCATCTTCTTTTAGACCCGATGGTCGCTTGCTTCCTTACGAGGATGAGGTCTCAGTTGATGATTAGGGGAGGTCCTTTCCCTTTTCTTTTGTACTTTCTGTTGTGATATTTGTTTTTGAATTTTTTTTATAGTCTTGTTTTTCTGTTGGGGTTAAGCCACAATTTATTCGGAGAAAGTATGAAGCTCTGTTTTAAGCTAGAACAACAAGGCAATAATTTCGGATAAAGAATGAAAAAAATTGAGATTCAAAGAAATGAGAGTTGTAAGAGAAGCAATCAGAAGCAGAAAAATAGAGAAAATTGAGAGAACAACTTCTATATTCTCATTACTTGATCATCAATATATAATGTACATATATAGAACTATTACATTTGTGAAACAATAAAAATAACTTGAAGAAGTGAACAAACATTAAATGCATCCTAATGATAACCTAGGACCTGTCTAAAACTGGTAAGTAGTTTACCAACTTTATCCAGTCAAGAAGTTTCAATCAAATCATATACAGGTCACATGTTACACAAAAGTACTTCATTCGGACAACATACGTACATTTGTAGATACAGTATTTCATCTAGGTAACATACATACTGCTATTTGTTTCCACCTTTAACACTCCTCCTTGGCTACAAGACAGCAGACTCCAATTTGCTTCTTTAAGAACTTGGTCAAGATGTCTGCCAATTGAACTTCTAAGCAGCAATGGACCAAGTTGGTGTCCTTTGACAACTTTGCCTCCCTCACAAAATGATACTTGATCTTGAAGTGTTTGGTCTTGCCATGAAACACAGGGTTCTTGGCTATTGCAACAGCTGACTGATTGTCAACTTTAATCTCTGTTGCTTCTATTTGACCAGCATTCAAGTCATCCAACAGCTTTCTAAGCCAAATTGCTTAATTAACAGCAGTAGCAGCTGTAATATACTTAGCCTCTGCAGTGGATTGAGCTACTGTCTGTTGTTTCTTTGAACTCCAACTAAAAACTCCTGATCCTAGAGTGAAGAAGTATCCCGATGTACTCTTCATATCATCAACTGAGCTAGCTCAATCACTGTCTGAATAACCAACCAGCTTTAGTTCTTCAGCTCTCTCAAACTTCACACCGTAGCCTAAGGTTTCTTTGACATACCTTAAGACTCTTTTTGTAGCTTTAAAATGAGCTACATTATAGCAATGCATGAATCTTGATAGAAGACTAACAGCATACAAGATGTCTGGCCTTATTGATGTTAAATAGAGTAGGCAGCCAACCAAACTCCTATACCCTTTTTCATCTACTTGATTATGCTCATTGGTGCTTGAGAGTTTCTCTCCTAGTGCAATAGAAGTGCTAGCAGGTTTGCAGTTTGACATGCTAAATTTGTTTAGAACTTTCTGTGTAAATGCTTGATGGCTTATGAAAATGCCATGCTCATTCTGATTCACTTCTATACCAAGAAAGTAGGTCATCAAACCTAAATCAGTCATCTCAAAAACATCTTGCATCTGCCTTTTGAATTCTTCAATCAGCCCACTTCTGCAACTAGTAACCAATAAGTCATCCACATAAAGTGAAACTATTAGCAAGGTTTCTTTCTCAGCCTTCTTCACATAGAGTGTGGGCTCACTAATGCTTTTCTCAAAATCCCAGCCTCGACAAGTATGCATCAATCCTGTCATACCAGGCCTTTGGAGCCTGTTTTAGGCCATACAAAGCCTTCTTGATCTTGTAGACTTTGTGTTCTTCACTAGCAACCTTAAATCCATCAGGCTGTTCTATGAAGATTTCTTCCTTGAGAAATCCATTCAGAAATGCTAATTTGACATCTAATTGATGGATTTTCCACTGTTTCTGAGCAGCTAAGGCAAATAACAGCCTTATGGTGTCTAACCTTGCATCAGGTGCAAAGGTTTCAAAGGAATCAACTCCTTCACAACTAGCCTAGCCTTGTACTTGTTCAGAGACCCATCTGCATTGTTCTTGGTTCTGAACACCCATTTTTCACCTATAATCTTCTTGTTTACTGGCTTGTCAACTAGCTCCCATGTGTTATTCTTATCGATCATCTTCATTTTAAATTTCATGGCCCTTTTCCTATATTCTTCTTTAGCAACCTCTTCAAATTTGAAGGTTCAACAATTGCAACATTACATCTTTGGTAGATGTCAGCAATGGTTCTGGTTCCTCTCACAAGAGCATCATCAAAATCTTTATTGCTCATTTTCAACTAGTTCCAAACTACTGTCAAGCTGATCTTCTTCAGTCAACTTTGCATCAGCATCAATCCAGCTCCATATTCTTCCTTCATCAAATCTAACATCCTTACTCACCAATATTTTTTTTTTGCCGAGGGATCATACACCCTGTAGCCCTTCTTAGTGCTGATGTAGCCAACAAATATTCCTAGAACAACATTTCTCTCGAGCTTGGCTCTTCTTTCAGCTGGAATAAGAACATAGCAAACACAGCTAAACACCTTTAGGTGTGAAATAGAAGATTCTATGCCAGGCTTCAAAATGAGTATTTTCTTTCACAGCATGAGTTGGCAGCTTGTTGAGCAGGTAAACTGAGGTATTGACAGCCTCAGCCCAAAATTTGCTTGGCAGCTTGCTCTTAAATAGCAAACATCTAGCCATATCAAGTACAGTTCTATTCTTCCTCTCACATACTCTATTTTTTTAGGAGTATAGACTGTTGTTAGCTGATGGTGAATCCTAGCTTGCTCACACAGTTTCTGAAACCTTTCAGACAACTACTCAATGCCATTGTCAGTTCTCAAAGCCTTAATCTTGCAGCCAGACTGATTCTCAGCTAGTGCCTTGAATTTGCTGAAGGTTTCAAACACTTCAGACTTCTGCTTCAAGAAATAAACCGAGCAAAACCTAGTCAGATCATTAATAAACAGCACAAAATACTTACTGTCATTTAAGGAAGAGGTCTTCATTGGTCCACAAACATCAAAATAGACTAACTCAAGTATTTCTCGAGCCCTCCATGCGACATTAGTAGGAAAAGGTAACCTAGTTTGCTTACCATCTTGGCAAACCTCATAGACAGTGTCTTTAGCTTCAACTTTCGACATGTCTTTAACTAAGTTCAACTTGTGCAACTGATTAAGTGACTTGTAATTAATATGGCTTAATCTTCTGTGCCATAGACCATCATTATCAACAAGGCTGTTGTAAGCCTTCTTTTCAAGTTGATTGACATTAAGCATAAATCACCTATCAGTCATTGCTACTGTGACCAACTCCTGACCATACTTCAACAATGCATGAGCCATTCTTAAAAGCAAATGAGTAACTTTTTTCTACAAGCTGACCAATACTAAGTAGATTTTGATCTATGTCAGGGAAAAAAAGTATATCAGAAATTACCTTGTTACCTGACTGTGTATTGATCACCACATTGCCCCTGCCTTTGGCTTCAATCAAGTTTCCATTACCAATCCTGATCTTTGAGGCAAAGCTTATGTCGAGCTCCTTGAATAGTCTTTCATCAGCTACTATATGATGTGTGCAGCCACTATCTACTAGCCAGTCACATCTGACCTTACTTGATGTTGCAAAGCAAGAGGCTATAAAAACATACTCCTCCTAAGCTTGAAGATCCTCAGTAGCCTGAGCTTGCATTTGCTGCTGAGCTTGTACTTTCCCTTTGTTTTTGCACACCCTCTCAACATGTCCTAACTGTTTACAGCTCCTGCACTGAACATCTAGTCTGTGCCAGCAGTTCTTCTCCAAATGTGAAGTCTTCTTGCAGTGAATGCATGATGGAAACTTTTTCTTCCCTGCATCTCTCCTTGTTTTCTCCCTTCTATCGACCCAAGGTTTCTTCCCCTTTTGACTAGAACCTGAGCCTTCCTTGGCCTTTGCTTGGAAAGCTCCTTCAGGGTGCTCTTCCTGCCTATTGGCCCTCCTTTGCTCAAGTGTATACAAGGAATTTACCAACACAGACAATGAGATGGCTGATAAATCTCTCGAGTCTTCCAACGAAAAAATCTTTGACTCAAATTTCTCAAGGTGAGTTGAATGACCTTTTCAACAACTTTGCTCTCACTGAAATCATCACAAAGAAGCCTAATGTTGTTGACTATGGCCATTATCCTATTAGAGTACTGCTTGATAGTCTTTGACTCCCTCATCTTTAAGTTCTCAAAATCTCTCCTAAGGTTGATCAGTTGCTACTGCCTTGTCTTGTCTGACCCCATAAACTTCTCCTTTAGCTTCTCCCATGCTTGCTTTGGTGAGTTACAAGCCATTATCTGAGTGAAAATCATATCAGCTACTCCATTTTACAAGCAAATCATTGCTTTATGCTTCTTGGCACACTCTTCACTGTTTGCCTCGTCTGAGCAATGGTTGGATTGGCCCTCAATGGAGGTGGTTCAGCATCATTCTCGATCACATTCCATAAATCATGTGCCTGAAGGTATGTCTTAACTACCCAAATGTGGTAGTTTTCTCCAGTAAACACAAGTGGTGGTGGTGTAAAGCTCATCATTGCAGCAAACAAACAAACCAAATAAAAATAGCTTCTGCTTCTTTTCTCTCAAACACAAGTCACTCACAAACAAAACACAACCAAGGTCCTCAAAGACTTAGGCTCTTGATACCATTTGTTGGGGTTAAGCCACAATTTATCCGGATAAAGTACGAAGCTCTATTTTAAGCTAGAGCAACAAGGCAATAATTCCTGATAAAGAATGAAAAAAATTGAGATTCAAAAAATTGAGAGTTGCAAGAGAAGCAATCAGAAGTAGAAATAGAGAAAATTGAGAGAACAACTTCTATATTCTCATTACTTGATCATCAATATATGATGTACATATATAGAACTATTACATTTGTGAAACAATAAAAATAACTTGAAGTAGTGAACAAACATTAAATGCATCCTAATGATAACCTAGGACCTATCTAAAACTGGTAAGTAATTTACCAACTTTATCCAGTCAAGAAGTTTCAGTCAAATCATATACATGTCACATGTTATACAAAAGTACTTCATCCAGACAACATACGTACATTTTTAGCTGCGGTATTTCATCCGAGTAACATACATACTGCTGTTTGTTACCACCTTTAACACTTTCTCGAGAACAATGTGTTATTTAAGTTTAGGAAAAAGATACGATCGTCATTTTAGGCATATTTTTGGATTTCTAGTTGTGTTGTTTGGTTTTTAGTTAGTTTGCATATTTAGTAAAAAAAGAGATTGTTTAATACTAGTTCGATGATGATACACCATGCCTCAATACTTTCGGATCAATAGATAATTTTGCATGATGCAAATTCTGTGTCATTTTCTTGCAATTGATTGTCCTACAATTTTGAGCATATATTTAAATCTAATGGGTGTAAATGTCACTGAAATTGTGAAGCGAAATTATAGGTGAAACTTATTTGACGAAATGATTTATCGTTTGTGCCTTTTAAACTAACTATACATATATGAAAACCCATGGCCAGTACCATTGTCTGAGTCTTATAGACCTTTTTCTTAGTGTATTCACCTTTTAATAGTAATTGTTTGACCTATAGTCTAGCTGAAATTAAGCCTTAAGCCTTAAGCCTTATTGCTTAATCTTTCTCAGTCCTTTGTTTGTTTACTTTTAAGTGTTAGTGCTTAAGGGATAATCTTTTTAACTTAAAGTATTAAGAGGGTTATGTAAAGAGATTTGAGGTGGAAAATTTTTAAGAGAGTGAGAATAAAGAATGATTTTTTTTTTGTTTTTTTGTGTCTTTATTTTATTTTCTTTGTTTATATTTTTTTAAAATGAAAAAAATTTAATGAAAGCACTTATGTTATCATTGGAAAAAAATTTCAAAAGTGAAGTGCTTCATTATTTCTTTAGTTGAGTACTTCTATTTAGTTGTTTTATGGAGTTCTATGTTAATTATGTTACCTTTATATCATATTTTGTCTTTAAGGAATGGAGGGATAAGGAAGTGAGCGATAAAGGGTGGAGTTGAACATGAGTTGAGCGCTTAATATGCAGAAGTGGGGGAACGATACTTCTAGCTTATATTCGATCCATAAGTAACTAGTGCTTAAAGTTTAAGCTTAAATTTACTCTTCATCCATACCTTAGAAGCTGAATAAAGTCCTATGGACCTTTAATCAAGTTTTGTTATGCATTAGTGGAGAGATAGATTGAAAGGCAAATGTGTGAGACCTTTTGCAGTAACATTTCACTCCGTCTAATTTGATTTGGCTTAATTGCTAGATTTGAAACATTCACACATGCACATACAAAAGGTATAGAGATGGACCGATTAGTTAACGCGTTGGATGAAATTGTAATTCTAAAATTTTACTATTGATTATTTATTTGCTTATTTTTCTTTTCTTTAAAATTAGTTAGAAAATTTTATTATCGATTAATTTGGATAGGTTTTAGAGTAATATTTGGTGATTAGCGTTTTGATTAGTAATAGATCTCTGTGAGATTGACATTTTATATTACTTGGAACAATACGTTCACTTACATGTGTGATTTTCGATCAACAACAACAAAACTCCAAGCCTTATTGTCTATGCCTAATTTTCTCGAGGGTTATTTTGATTTTCTTTTTCTTTTGAGATTTTATCTTTGAGTTTTTGCAGAAATTAAAGATTATTATGTGGCGGGAGTGAGTGCATAATTAGCATAAGAGAGAGAGAAGACTATGAAAATGGTTGAATTAATTTTATAAGTTGAATAATTTATTAAACTTTACTAGAAATAACTCGAAAAAAAAAACTGTGAAAATGAGAAAATAGGAGTACTAAATATAATAAATGGAATGAAAATGAATCAAAGTGTGCTGAATTAAAACTAAAATTTCCCATTTACGGCAAGTGTATATACAAACCCTAAATGTGTTACATGAGCTAAACCTATGATAATGTGTTTATTCCGTAAAATAGGGAGCATAAATATTTCACTCCCTATTTTAAAGTTTAAGCTCTTTGTCACAATTGACGGTAATAATAATACTCATTATGTTCGTAATTGTGATTTACACATCGTAGATTCAATTTCTTTCCTAATTTAAGCCGTCGATAAAATGTTTTATACCATAGTTTGTGGTGGCGGAATGTAATCTGGCGGAATCTGAGGTGGCAGATATTTTGGTGCAAAGTCGGATTTAGGCTCTTTTCGTCGGCGAACACTGCATCCGATGTTGAAGATTATGAGGATAAGTACGAGGATGACTAGGTTAACGATGGCCATAAACCGCCATTGTTTCTTAATGTCAACTAAAAACCCGCCCTTACAAGACTTGCAATCGTAACAGAGCTTCTCCTTGTCGTTGCTCCATGTCAAGCAGTCGGTGTCGGGCACGTCCGGTCCCGATTTCGGCATCTCCCAAAATGTTGCATTTTTCTTTTCGAACTTGCAATACATGGGTGGCTTGCAACAACCAGACTGAAATAAAAGAATTAAAAGGATTTATCACCCTAAACTTGAAAACAACTTTAATTGTTTCATATGTGACCAAAAAAATTATGGTGTTAGTCTATGTATTTTAACAAAATTTGAGATTTAGTCCCTGTAATTAAAAACTTAAAAATTAAGCTATTTAACTGTTTCGATTTAACAATTTCAATTCAGTCATCCAAATAGTAAGCATTTTTGTAAAAATAAAATTATCAATTTGACATGTTGATTAAGTTACTTTTATGTAAAGTGTCATATGGTTGACAAATTTTAATGAAATTATCAACAATGATAATATGATTGAACTAGGATTTTAAATTAAAAATATAAGAAAATTAAAATTTTAACTTTTAAAGTACATAAACTAAATCTCAAATTCTACAGAATTATACGGAGTAATAGCATTTTTAACCTAAGATATAAGAGTTTCGGTTAAAAAACTCTTTGACCCTTACTAAAATCAAAGCAATTTAATCTTTCTCAATTTTGAAAGTGAATAATTAATGTTTTTTTATCAATTGTACATATTTTTATTAGTAAAATAATAAATTTAACGTTCAATATTTACAAATGTCAATTTAATCTTAAGTTAACAAATTTAACTTGCAACATTTATGCAAAATACATACACATCAAGGACTAAGTTTATCATGATATCAATCAAAATTATGAACAATTGATAGAAAAAATGCTTACTTTTGAAATTGGTAAGAATTAAATTGTTTCAATTTTTTAAAGAGGACCAATTTATTCAATACCACAATTAAAAGAGACCGAAAGCTATTTTTACCAAGAATTTTGAAGATGATAAAAGGTTTTAAAAAATCACATGTATCATAGAAATTTATAGGACCAATTTACAACATTATTTCTTCTTGGGAGATTTTAAAGATTAAATTGCTCTATTATTTTTCTAAAGAAATTAATGTACTCAATATTAAAATTCTGAGGGACTTAAAGGTGTTTTTACCAAGAATTTAAAAGATGATAAAGATTGAAGAAGAAAAAGAATATCTTATGCAAACATTAAAAACTAAATTTATAATTATATGAACAATTGATTTTGATTTGATGTTTGACACGATTAAATTACTTCAAACTTAAAAGAAGGAAATCAATTTTTCAGTATCGAAATTAAAATGTGTTTTTACCAAAAATGATAAAAAAAAGAAAAGAAAAAGAAATCACCTGTATCATAGAAAACTTTTGCTTGATGAACCCTAATTTAAAAATTGCTTTTTCACTATGAAGAGAACTGCAAATATTGGATTCACTCAAACAACTCCGTACTTTTTCCCAATGCTGCGCATCCAAATAATTTTTCCTCAGCCACCGTGAATAATCCTTCAACCGCACCGATCCCACTCCCTTTCCGGCTATCCTCTTCGCCAACTCCTTGTTCGACACGATCAATGCGAAGAACGTTAAACAAAACAATGCCAATATGATTAAAATCAACAAAACCGAATAAATCGTCAAGAAAATTGACCCATTTTTGGTACAAGAACCAATCAAGGCTAATACTGCTACAAACACCGATATTATTCCGATGATTAACAATGGGTTTCGAGCGGAGGTTTCACAAACGGTGCTGTCGTTACGGCTGAAGTAAATGGAAACGACGACGGCGATTAAGCCTAAAACCAAGGGAATGAAGTTTATACAATTGAAAATGGCGTTGCTAATACGAACCATTATTGGGTTTTTTTTTGGGGGCGAAAAAAAAACCCAATAATTTTTATTTTTCTTTGAACGATTCTTTTGTTTACATTTTATGATGAAAAATTATAGAAAGTAAAACAGTTTTTGGGTAATTGTTTGTTACTAACGACTCATATGCTTAATGGTTAAAAAAAATCAATAAAAAAAATTAGAACTCTATATAAAAAAATAATCCAAACATGAATATGGGTCATAATACTATAGAGGTTTTCTATGTATTATAAGCTAAATTGTATTTATTTGCAGGTAAGTTTAGATGGACAGTGCATTTACTTACTGTTAGTGTAAAAATAGTGGTGACGTTAAAGATTAAATACTATAACTTGAGACAAAAATTAAGCTAAATGCACCGCACTGCACACAATCGTCCATCCAAACCCACACTTTATTTACTTTAAAAAAATGTAAATTAATTTATGTATATTAGGTCAAAAAGTAAAGTGGTCATTTCTATTAAAATTTTTATTTATTTCTATTGTTAAAAACTGCTGTAGGGGTGAGCGTTCGATCGAATTGAATCGAATGAAAAAATTTCGAGTTAATCGAGTTAACAAATCATATTTTATCACCCTAATTTGATTTGAAATTTTCTCGAATCGAGTCGAGTGAAATGGAATTCGAATCGAATCGAATTGAATATATTTGTTTGAGTTAAATTTTAAAAAATAATTTTGGATCCTTGTAACCACTGTTACTCACCGTAATAAAATTTGTCCACCGTAATCAATTTTTTTATTAACTTTCATCGCCTCATAATTTATTTATTAATATTTTATATACGGGTTAACTTCTTTGCTTGCTTAGTTGTTTCAATTGTCTTGATTCTTGTCACTATTTATTTTGGAATTAAAAATATATTAAATGTAAAAATTTGATTTTTCAATAAAAGTTATTTTAAAGATAAAATGTGAAATTGATACTAGTATAAAATTTTAACATGAATATTTTATGGCATCATAAATTATTCAATTTTAATATAAATATTCAATATGACTAAACAATTCAATAATATAAATAATATAAAATGTGAAATTTAATTTAATAAAATAAATAGTAGATATAAATAAAATTATTACTATTAGTGTTTAGGGATTTTTTGGGATAATTTTGATTTTTTATTTGGGAGTAAAGGGTGAGAAGTAAAAGTTTAAGGGGAAAATAAAAAAGTTTTGGTGAGTAAAAGTTTGAGGGAAAGTAAATAGAGGGAGTAAAATTTTGGAGGGAAAATATGAAAAAAAAAATTTGGGGGGGGGGGGATGGGTTTGGGGTAGATAGGGGGTGGGAGGGGAAAAGTGGGAGGGAATAAAAATTTGGGGGCAAAAGAAAAAGTTTTGATGGCTTTTGGGAATAAAATTTTGAGGAAAAGTAAATGAGAGACTAAAATTTTGATGGGAAATGGATTTTGAATAGATGAGGGGTTGGGATGGAAGGGGAGTAAAAGTTTTGGGGGAAAAGTGGGAAGGAGTAAAAGTCTTGAGGGAAAAGTAAAAATTTTGAGAGTTTGGGGTAAAAATATAAAATATTATAGTTTGATATTCCAGTTATTCGAATTTGAAAATTCAAGTCGATTCGAACTCAAAATTCGAAAAAAATTCGAGTTGATTTGAATAACTCGATTCGTTTAATTTGAAATTAGAATTTTTTTCGATTTTTTCGAGTCGAATCGAATTTAGCTCACCTCTAAATTGTTGTGATTGATAGAATAATTAAATAATGACACATGGTATACCATGTGTACATCACACAGATATATAAAACTAGTTTTTAACAGTAGAAATGAATGAATTTTTTAGTAGAAGATCAATTTACTCTTTAATCTAACATACAAAGATTAATTTACCCTCTTTTAAATAAAGGGGATAAAAAGCAATCTGATGACTCTTAATATAGAATGACAATTATAATGAATTTTTTCTAATAAGAACCATCGAGAACAAATGAGAATAAATCTCAACCCTTAAAAGATGTCAAAATAATTTTTAATTATTTTTTTAAAGTTATAGTAATTTCAAAAGTTAAAAGCTAACAACAGTTAATCACAACTGATTGGCGTTGAAACCACCAAGTATAAATTCCTACGACAAAATAACAGTAAATAACAGTATAGAACAGTGGGGTCGAATCCACAAGGACTGGTTGTTTAATTTCGCATTTTCTTGCTACCAAAATTACTGTCATGGTAACAGTCGTGCCCACAACCAATATGTTGCAATGCTGGAAAATAAAAAAAAGGGAGAGTTTAGTGGATAAAGATAATAATATTAAAAGAAGAAAAAGAAAATATGTATATGAAATAAAGTAAAAACTTGATTGCAAAAAAAAAAAACGAAATAAAATTAAATGGAAAAATAAAATATTTTTTAAAGCTTAGCCATAGCTTCGGTGTACTCCAATCTTGAATCAATTAGCGACAAAGAACGTCTCGATCGCCAACTTTTCCTTATGTAGTTGATCCCAGTATGACTTGTGTAGGGCCCAAATTTTGCCTGGCCCAAGATACAGACCCAAATCACTAAAATTAAAAGGCCCGATTACAAGCCCAATGACCTAAAATTTTTTAAAAAATAGCAAACCCTAGGGTTCCATTTGCCCACGCCGCAACTCTCACGCTTCAACATCCACGAACGGATTCCTAGCTCGCACGTTGCACGATCATGCACTCTTCCTCCACGATTTCACAGCATCTGCGACTTGAGCAAAGAAATAGGCAGAAACTGTTTGTATTTTGGCTATAAAGCCTTTGTTTTTCATTGTAAAAGGGACGATTTTTGAATACAAAATATACACGAAAAAAACAATAAGAGATCAGCCAAACGACTACACTTCAAAAGGTGGTTGTTCATCATTATTTTATTCTGTTTTTCCTTTTTTTTTCATTTTCATTTGAGTCAACGGAGTACAAACTAATATTTTATAAAAGAGAGAGATGTACCTTTCGATTCGTTGGCAAAAGGGGGAGAACTTTGGCCTTCCGATGGCTGTTTACGGCCGCGCATGAGGCGGCGAATGAGAGCTGGGTTTTAGCCCTTCGGCTAAGAAGTGAGGGAGAAGAGATAATTTTAGGTTTTTTTTAAAAAAAAAACAAAAGGGTAAAATATTTTTAAGGAAAAAGGGGTTTTGAAAAAAGGTTTTGGGTTTTCTAAATTTTTAATGTTTTTTAAAAAATAATAATAAATGTTACGTTTAATTTTAATGGCATTTGGGGAAGGGAAAGAGATAGCCTAAGTGTTTACAGGATGGATCTGCGCATGTTTCCCTTAAATGGGTAATTTGTGCTTCTAGTCATTCCCATTCGCACCAGTTTTAAATTGACCCCTATTTGCACCTTATTCATTTTATTAAAATTTCCTTGTAATTTACGCGTTGTTGTGATTTGGTCCGCGCCCAGGTGCTGAGTTTTGGAGATTTGGGTCATTTTTGTTTTGGGTCCTTGAGAATTTGTGCGCATTGAGTTGTGGTCCTTAGCTTTAATTTGATGTTCTAGTTATTTATTAATTATCCCTTTAAGTTTGGTTTATTTAATTGAGTTTTTCTATTATTTCAATATGTATTTCTTTTATTTCAATATGAACAATTTAAACATCCTCATACATTTTCTTTATATTTACACATAATTTAGTTTTTATATATATATATTATTGCGTTATATCATTTTTATAAATATTTTTTCCTCCTTTACAAATTCTTTTTTATATATAAACTTTATTTCGTCATTTTATTATTTCAAATGCTTTTTATATATTGATATTCTTATATACCAATTATTTATATTAAGTTTTTATGTAAATGGATATATGTATTATTTTGTATATTATCTACTTCATATTATTTATTTTAAAAATCATTTGTATATTATTATAATACTTTTTTTTCCTTTTTATTTTTTTAAATTCTTATATTTATTAACTGTTTTAAAATTTTGTATAGTTTGTATAATAATGATTCCAAATTATCTTTCTTACTTATTATTTATTTTATTTTATATTAAAACTTGTTATATTTTATTTGTGTAATTTGTTTAGAACTTCCTCTAAATTGGTTTCTAATTCATTAGCTTTCGATTATTAACGTTTGTATTTATCTAGTATATGATATGTTGCTATTGCATGTAACTTAGTTCTTTGTATTTTCCTTTTTATTATTCACATAATATTATGGTTGCATATATTTATTTCATGCTCAATTTAATGCTTGTACGATTGTTATTTTCATCGGACTTTAAAATTTCAAATGTTTTTTTGCCCAATATCAAGCGCTTTTTTACCTTTAAATAAACTAAAAAGTATATCTTGAGCCGGTTTATAATTGTTAATTTTGAAACTCCTTAAAACAAGGTAATATTTCGTATTTGGGAATTCGAGAAATCGTACCCTAACGTGCTGAGTTTCGTTTTTTTTCGTTTGGCCAAATAACGGAATACCCTTTTAAGATTTCATTGTGCGTTTATTACTGTTGTGTATGTTTTAATTTGTTTTTTTTATTTATTTTCATAAATTGTCCCTCATTTGTTTAATTGAAATTTTTGTGAATGTCACACTGCAATTGAAATTTTCAATTTGTTGATCCAAAATTTCCAATTTATTTTCAAATCAAATTGATGCGTTTTGAGCCGGCTTTATAAAATAAGAGAGTTGTTGGATGTTGGGAAATTCGGGAAATCGTGCCCTAACGTGCTGGGTTTCGATTTTCTGTTTGTTCAAATAATTAAATATCCCTTTAAAATTTCGTTTGTGTTTTCTCAACTTCAAAACAAGGCAATGTTCTATGTTTGAAAATTTGAAAGATCGTGCCCTAACGTGTTGGGTTTTAGTTTATCGTTGGACCAAATAACCGAATACCCTTTCTTTTTTAATTTTGTTGTGTGAGGTGATCTCAGTTTTTGGAGGCTTAGAATATCATGTCCTAACGTGCTGGATGTGATATTTTATTCCTTTGGAACGAGTGAATCTTAAAATTCAACTCGGTTTGTTCGCATATTTTTAAAGGGATCGTATTTCAATATTTTTTCAAATTTTCAACAATAGGACATTAAATAGTCAATTGGTACCAATTTTGGGTGTTACAAGAGTGCTAATCCTTCCTCGTGCATAATTGACTCCCGAACCTTTTTCCTCGAATTTTGTAGACCTAAAATTATTGTTTTAATAAATCAAAATATTTTATTAAAATGATCAATCTCAAGGTGATCCGATTACACCTAAAAAAAGGTCAGTGTCGACTCCATACCTCGTTTTAAAGTCGATCCTCATTTTCCAAAATAAAAATGGTTTCGACAACTTGCAAACTAATTCTTGCCAAATTTCTAATTGCGATATACGTGTTCACAATTCAAGATTTATACAGCCTTGCGACCTAAAAAGCCTAATTCGAATCAACGGCCTCAACCGTGTGGGTCGTTTAAATCCAATCTCTATCTCCCTTGATGGAATTCAACTGGTTTTTTTCCACCTAGACACTCCAATTTGAACACATCACGGCCGATTCGACTTTCCAACTGTATGCCAAACAACTCCAACCCAATGTGCACTTTTTGAATCGAAGCTGAATCAACTTTAAGAGATGAGTTTTATTAAATGCTTGAAGCCAAGTGTGTGTTTAGTTGGTTGTAGCCACTAGGTATTTATACACACTTCTAGTGCTAAAATTTAGCTAGATTTTTCCTAAATATTATCACTAAATAAATTAAAATTTTAAAAATCAAATTTAAACTAGAGAATAAATTTAAACTAATTATAGAGTTTTAACAATATAAAAAATCCTTCCATATTTATTTAATCTTTTTTTTTATCTTCAACCCTTTAGTCTTTATCCAGCCATTTTTAAATCTTTAATCTTTCAATCAAGCCTTCCTTTTTACTTTTTGTTCCAATTTAGTCCTTTTTTGTAAGAGTTTGAATTCAGCACACAAACTTCATTCCTGATAAGAAACCCCAAATTTAATAGCATTTTATCCGATAATAATCCAAAAATAAATATATTGAAAATAAAAATTTATCTTGCTATGAAATTCCTCCTACTTAGCCAATGCTTGTCCTCAAGCATGATATCCACTAAAAATAACTCGTTAATCCTTTTTAAAATCAAAACCCCCTTTCCTAGTCAAGCATACTTCAAACAATTAGGTGAATAAAAAATAAACAATTGCTAAATTCAATTAATAAGCATTTTATAAAATCTCGAATAGTATGTCAAATTCAACTATTTCACTAAATTTAGGCTTAATCAAACATGCGAAACGATCATACCCAACATATACTTTTATTTATATTTTTTATTTTATTATTATTATTATTATTATTATTATTATTATTATTATTATTATTATTTTCAAATGTAGTCAAGTCTTTTGATGCGAAGTGAGATGACAACCTAAGCACCTCACCCGGTTACTCAACCTGACACGTTCTCTTTATTTAATTATTTATTTTTAACAAATTTGAGACATAATCAAACCTTTGGATGCGAAACGAGATGACAACCCAAGTACCTCATCCCGGTTACTCAATTCATATTCCCCTAATTGATTTATTTCTTCTTTTTCAAGGCAACTTCGGCTTGTCACCAAAATTTTTGACATGAAATGAAATAACAACCCAAGCACCTCATCCCAAAAAAGTCAACAATTTTCATGAAATATTGACTAAGGTATAACATTTTCAATTCTACAAAATATTCAGTAATCAAGCAAGTAATAGTTATTCATAATTCACTCATAAATAAACTAAACATAAGAATTAGAGGTTTATTTCCGAAACCAATTAAGAAATTATTCTTAGTAAAACACATGCAAAGAAGAAAGTATGGCAAGATCCTCTCCCTACTTAGCCCACATTGCCTACAATGTGCAAAAATAATAATAAAAGTTTAGGCAAAGTGTACTCCCCGTATATATTCAATGGGTCAGAGGACGGTGGAAGTGACTGCTTTGTAGTATGTTGAGGATGCTTGAGATGTTTGCTTCAATTGTTTCAAAGTGAGTTTCAATGCGATGAAGTCATTCATCCACAATTGAAGATGGTTGCTCCTCTTGTTCCTTTTTAACTTGGGCAAGCCTTCTAAGGAATAGTGGAGGTACAACAAATGTTTTCTGTGGTGTCGACTCCGTGGGAGCTGCTGGTTCGGCTTTTTGTCTTCTTATTCAGTGTCATGGACACAACTCGTGCCAAACACTAGTTCTGACTCTGTTCCATCTTTAACGGTCATAGCACTCATATTTTGACATGGGTTCGGCTCGATTTGAGATGGAAATTTTCCTTGGTTCTCCAAACGACTAACCGTAAGTGCTAACTTACTTATTTTCTGATCAATTTCTTGGAAGTGCACTTCAGAATTTTGTTGGAATTTTTCGATACTAACTGCCAATCTCTCTACTATGGCTTCAAGAGATAACTTTGAAGGTTGATATTGTTGAGGCGGAAGTGGTCTTGGTTGATATAGTTGATTGTATCAAGGGTTTGATCCATAACTTAGATTCGGGTGGTCTCTCCACCCTGCATTGTACGTGTTCGAATATGGATCATAGCGCTTTTGAGGTGGCCTTGGAAAGTTCCCAACGACATCTACTTGTACAGTTGTGTCTTGTAAAATTGAGCACGAGTCGGTAGGATGATAAAGTTTAGTGCAAATCCCACATAACCGAGTTGAGTTCATCTTTCCTGCAAGTATATTTTTAACCACATTAGTCAGTTCATTTATCTTATCTACTAAGGAAGGAGAACTTAGCTCATAAACCCTTCTCATAGGTTCTATAGGTGGTCGATACTGTTGAGAATTTGCAGCCATGGTCGAAAATTAATTCCTTAGCTCTTTGAGGAGTTATGTTCACAAGTGCCCCTCCACTAGCGGCATCAATCATCTTTATTTCTATTAGGAGTGACCCTTCGTAGAAATACTGTAAGAGCGACTGTTCAGACAGACCATGTTGTGGGAAACTTGCACAAAACTTCTTGTATTGCTCCCAATATTCATATAGTGACTTTACTTCCTTTTGTTGTATTCCGACTATACTTCTCCTTAATTTGGTTGCTCGAGCTGCTGGGAAAAACCTGTCAAGAAATAATCGAGACATATCAGTCCAAGTATTAACAAATCCTAGAGGTAAATATAAAACAACCATTCTCTAGCAAAGCCAGCTAACAAAAAGGGAAAAGCTCGAAGTTTTATTTGATCCTCGGTTACTTATTCTCGTTTCATACTTAGACAAACCATGTGGAACTCTTTCAGATGAGTGTGGGAGTTCTCGTTTTTCAAACCGCAGAAAGTAGGCAATAAATGAATTAATTTGGAACTCTTTCGGATGAGTGTGGAGGTTCTTGTTTTTCAAACCACGAAAAGTAGGCAATAAATGAATTAATCCTGACATTAACTCAAACGGTGTTTCACCTGCCGGATAGGTTATGCATAGTGGTTGTTGTTCATTCGGTGCAGCTGCAAGTTGGTGCATAATTTGATCTACCTTTTCGTCTAAATCTTCGAATAGGAAATTTTTTTGGTATAAGATCCTATTTCGAAATCAGGAAGTGGTTGTTTACCACGCCGAATAGCTTCTCTTCAAAGTGCTCGGGCTAACTTTTCTATTTCCGGTACAAATTCTAGAGTCCCTGGTTCTGACTTGATAATAAAGAAAATAAACAAAAATTAAGAATTTTCACCAATCCCCCGCAACAATGTCAACATTTGATGGGCGTCGAAACCACTAAATATAAATTCTTACGACAAAATAACAGTAAATAGTAGTATAGAGCATTAGGGTCGAATCCACAAGGACTGGTTGTCTAATTTCACCTGTTCTTGTGACCAGAATTACTATCTGGAAACAATCGTGCCCACGATCAATGTGTTGTAATGCTGGAAAGTAAAAGAGGGGGTTTAGTGGATAAAGAAAATAATATTAAAAAAAGAAAAAGAAAAAATGTATATGAAATAAAGTAAAAACTTGATTAAATAAATTAAGCGAAATAAAATTAAATGAATAAATAAAATATTTTTTAAAGCTTAGCCTTAGCCTCGTTGTACTCCAATCTTGAATCGATCATTGAAATAGATTTTCCTTTCTAAGCGATAAACTGGTTATAGAGACCAAGAACATCCCGACCGCCAACTTTTCCTTTTGTAGTCGATCCCGATACGACTTGCAAACTGACTCTTGCTAAATTTCTAACTGCGATACACATGTTCACAATTCAAGATTTCGACAGCCTTATGATCTAAAAAGGCCAACTCGAATCAACGGCCTCAATCGTGTGGGTCGTTTGAATCCAATCTTTATCTTGCTTGATGAATTTGTACTATCCCATATACCAGAGAGATAGAAAATACTGCTTTGAGAGGTTTTTTTGAACGGGTTCGTATCTCACAATTGTTTTGTTGGAGCAATTTCCAGGTTAAAGCTAAAAATGAGTTTAGTTAATCATAAAAAGAGTCATGCTTGGAAGTGTATAGAAATGGTTTAAATGGAATTGTGGAAAGTGGAAAGGGAATAGGGCTTAAAAGGAAATAAACCAAAAAAGTAGAAAGCAAAAGAAAGAAATTGAAATGGCAGAATAGAACACACGCAGGAAGGGGGAAAAAAAAGAATTTTATTAAATGCCTGAAGCCAAATGTGTGTTTAGTTGGTTGTAGCCACTAGGTATTTATACACACTTCTAGCGCTAAAATTTAGCTAGATTTTTCTTAAATATTATCACTAAATAAATTAAAATTTTAAAAATCAAATTTAAACTAGAGATTAAATTTAAATTAATAATAGAGTCTTAACAATATCAAAAATCCTTCAATTATTATCCAGACATCTTCAAATCTTCAATCTATATCAAGCCCTCCTCTTTGCTTTTTGTTCCAATTTAGTCCCTTTTTATAAGTGTGTGAATTCAGTACACTAACTTCTTTCCTGATAAGAAAAAGCCAAATTTAACAGCATTTTATCCATTAATTAGCCAAAAATAAATATATTAAAAATAAGAGTTTATCTTGCTATCAACAATATAACGTTTTCATCAATTTTATATTTTTTATTAATATAATAACAAATTTAGTCCTCAAAGTTTAGGGTTCTCTATCTATATATGAAGCTAAAGTTATTTTTTATATTCTTTTGAATACTTTAATACTTTTTTCAGATAAATTTTTTAAGATCAAGATCAAATTGATAGAATATTAAAATATTGAGGATTTAATTTATTATTATACTATATAAAATTATGTTAATTGACTAAAAACATTGATGTTGTGCTTGATTATCTTTAGTTGCTCACTTTTAAAATTAACAATGACTAAATTGCTCTAATTTTTTTAGACAATATTGAAATTGAGGAGAATTAGAGAAGTGCTTTTACCAATTAAATTCTTTTGTTTAATTTTACTTATTTATTTCTTAATTTTATATATTTTTATAACTTAAAACAAGTTAAAATCATATTACAATGTTAGAGTTAATTGCATCAAACATTCCCAAATTATGACCCTCATTATAAATTGATCCTCAAACTTTAAAATATTCTAATTACATCCTCAATTTATCGATGTTATTTCAATAAGTTCCTTCCATTACTAAAATTGTTAATTTAACTATTAAATGAGACTTGGATCTTATGTGATATAATTTAAAATGAAAAAATTAAAGAAAAATTTTATATCATAAAAATTTTGGCATCGAGGCTTTGGAAGCTTTTTCGAAACTATTGTCCACTCTCTCTTTTTCGATTTTAGTTTAAAATTTTAAAAGTTATATAACAATATTTTATTTTTCTTTGAAAATTTCATTTTAAATTATGTCACTTAACATTTTAATGCCATTTAATGATTAAATTAATGATATCGATAATAAAAGGACTTGATTAATATAACATTGATAATTGTAATTTGGATATGTTGAAGTTCAGGAACCAATTTAAAATAAAGTTCATAATTTGAGAAGTTGTTATGCAATTAACTCTATAATGTTACCTAGCAAAATTTTGAAATCAAGAGCTTTGTTATTACTTCCAAAACCAAATTAAGTTGCTTTCGCAAAACATACAATCTTCAACCAAATACCAAATGTATGTTTTCTTCCTCTTTCTAACTCTTGTATTCTTCCTACAATTAAATTTTATTTTTTCCGGTTTTTTTTAAGGAATTTAATTTATCTATATTTTTATTTTAAAATTCAAATTCAAATCTGAATGTTGATACAGTCAATTTTTTTTGCTAAATTTACTAGTGTAACATTTTGAAATAAAATAAAATACTCACTTTTTAATCATGTAATAAAAAGAAATTACATTTTAGTAAATCTGAATTTAATAGAAAAATTTTAATGATATTAATAATTGAACTTACATTTTAAATTCTTAAAATAAAAATATAAAATTAAATTCTAAATATACTAATAATTTAACTCTTGCTTTTCATATAATTTTAGTTTTAGATTTTATTTTACTCCCGACGTTATACTTTGTTAAACATCAACTTTGTATCAAAACCAACTACAATTATTATTAGCCACTGATCTTATCTATTTTAATTTATTGTAAAATAACTATTTTATTTAATAAAATTTTATGGCATATAATTTTAGTTAAAACAAATACCTACAATGATAAAGAAGAAATATTATATACAAACTTATTCAATTCATAAGAAGGATTGCATAAAATTGTGATTTCATGTTATCTATATACCTTTACAATAGGAAAATGACAAATATCAGATTTTTCCTCTTGATTTTTAGCATTTTTAGTTCGATTTAAATTTTTTTCAGGAAAAAAGGTTAAAAATTAGGAAGAAAAATCTGATTTGTCATTCTCCTATTAGGAAGAGATATAGATGATGTGGAATCACAGTTTCATACAATCTTTTCTCTACAATTCACATGCAAGATCAAATTCAAATTATTATTATTTAATTAGATAAATTCCATTCAAGATCACTAAATGATTAGTATATTTACCTTTTGATCACTCAAATTCAAAAAGTTACAAAATGATTACTAAATCATTAAAAAAAAATTTATTCAAGTCACTGAGTTGTTAAGGTTTTTTTAAATCAAGTTATCGAACTCCAAGTGATGATTCACCGATCGGTACTGTGGATCAGTACTCATCGATAAATAGAAAAACATACCCTAGATCAAGTTGATTTGACAATCAATGTTGGAGATCGAAGAAGAAATCTATTCAGATTTTGGTTCATATATTCAAGACATTCAAAGTTGTTTCGTAAAAAAAAAAAAAACTAAATTATAGAAGAAAAAATGAATGAGAGCTTCCGATTGGTATAAGTGATGCGACAAAAAAAGTCATACAACAACAATTTAAATAATTTAGTGACTTAAATAAAAAAGTTAACGAAAAAAGACAAATTAAATTTAATTTGTTCAAGGTACAACATTCATTATGTGTGTTCATGCCAGTGTTATGTAATCATGTTTATATAGATTTTGACCCATTCGTTAATTCTATCATGTCAATGTATAAATATATCCCAAAAGTGGATCAAACTACAAAAATGCTACTCATGAAGCAAGCGAATGGCTTTACAAGAAAACAGACCATTAAAACTAAAGAAGATGAAGATGAATAATCATACAATCTACTAAAAACTTCAAATTAGCCACATTTTTCGTTCGGTATATGTAATATTCAAAGCGCAAAGCCAGATATGCAATTCTAATTCGCATGCAGTGTGGCCATGAAAGAACATTCTCAAGCCTCCAAAAGTCGAACGAACGAGCGAACATGGTATTATCTACGAAGCAATACCAAAGAGACATATCGAGAACTAAACCTGAATAGGTGGACCAACATATACTCCTGGCTGCATATATAGATCATCCGGCGTTTCCGTCTCCGCAAGCCATGCATAGTCCTCTTCCTTTCCATTGCTTATCTGAGCTCCATTTCCTGCAGAATCACATTACACATCGTCATCGTTTCTCTTTTACCAAATTCCATGCAGAACAATAGAAGGGCAACAACAACAACAAAAGGATTGACTTACCCGAGGTTGAAAACGGATAGTCGATGTAATAAGTGCACTTTCTACCGAGATCCTCTCTATACGGCGGAGCAAGTACATCAAGGACGGCACAAGGAGACACTGCAGTGAAACAATGCAGATTGCCCCCACTTTTTGGGTACAACACAGAGGTCCGGCATGGTTCGGTAAAAACTTTATCCATCACCAACCTTGCTAACCTTACTGCCGAAAAGAAATTCTGTAACAAGTTTCTAAACTAAAAGAAACAGAATCATACTGGGTGACATGATTCAATGAAACATCTCTAACCATTTAAATTCAAGAATCATTAAGAGTGATTGCTAATTTTGATGGTAGATTCATACAAAACAGCAGAACTAAAATCGCCTTTCACTGCCAACATATCGGATTAACTTTCACGTACAAAAAGTAGATTAAAACCAAACCTTGAGGGCAACCTGGCTCCTTGCTTTCCCTAATACATGTTGGTTCAATCCAGTCATAAGACTTTACATGCAGAGATCCGTAAAGAACTTTGCTGAATACAGTCATCTCGGGATGGTCGTGCAGTGGAATAACTGAAGAAGTAGGAAAGCAGAATATACACATCTGCATAGAATGTCATTTGTTAAACAACTCGGAATAAGATACTAGAACCTTGAGAGGATGATCTTTTTGACCATATTTCCGATGAACCCTGTTCACAGCTTCTCAAGAGCAGCACGTAGTGATGATGCAGTATGATCAATACCTCTGAAAGATGCCTTGGGTTGCTCGGAGTGTAGGAAAATAAATGCAATTTAAAGCTTTTCAATCTAGGGAACTAACAATGATAAAGAAATCAACTCGAACCTTATGGACACGATAGAAAGATGCATAAAACGCTTGAAATGGCAAACACTGAACCTAAAAGATTTATCCCAATGAGAATATAAAAACATAAAGAGATGAGCGCGAAATCATATGTGTAGATCAGATAAGGCTCACCGTAAAACCATCACATTCGTGAATGTGCAAATATGTAATAGGTTGAGTACACCGAGCTACACGTCCATGCCCTTCATCATCAATAGGATTTTCCTCTTTAAGTCCAACATCAGCAGGGGTAAACGTGTCTGTAAAACAGTACATCGAGCTCACAACCTGTTCGATTTTTATAATCAAAACAAAGCTTCGTGCTTCCGTTTTCCAGCTATTGTATGAAGCAGCTTTTAGGGAAGCAAAGGATTAAAAGTATCTAATGTTGACATGAACATAAAATTCACTCCATAATAAGTTGCTATACAATTAGAATTGACACACATCCCTCCATTCTTAACTGGAATTCAAGATGGAATCGGTGATTATACTAGACGATGAGCAATCATAACTCATCCCTTCATTCATCTTTGTCAATCTGCAATTACATTGATCTCAACGCTAACCTGAAAAAACATTTCTCTAAGATGTATAACATGGCAGTACTCTTCTTAAAAGACACATCGAAGCATGACAGATATTCGAAATATATAAGTACAAAAACCTGATAAGAACGTTTGAGATCAATTCTTGATTGTTCTTTAAAAGTTTAATCATATAAAATAGCATGTAATTCACACATATAGAAGTATTTGTAAGTTATTGCGTTGCTGGTTTGGGTTAAAATAAGAGAAACAAAGCTCAACAGAGGCAAGCTCAATGAAAGTACAATAATATCGCTTCACATTGGCATCTTTGTAGAAACCAGAAACTATCTAAAGTTGGCAGTAAAAGTATTATTAAAAAGTTCATCCATTGTTATTGTCGTAACCATTTTTTTTTAAAACGGGAATCGACTTGAATTTTAAAAATGAACACAAAAAACGGGAGTCGCCACCGATCCTTTTAACTAGGTGTGATCGGGTCACCTCATTGCAGTGGTTGTTTTTAATAAATAACTTGATTTATTTAAAAAAACAATTTTGGTCTACGCAAATCAAGAAAATAGGTTCGGGAGTCGGTTACGCACGAGGAAGGATTAGCACCCCCGATACGCCCAAAATTGGTACCTAGTTGATTAATTAGTGTATTAGTGTCGAAGATTGAAAACTTGAAAGAATTTAAGATACGATCCTTTTTTGTAAAGTGAACATTGAAATGTCAAAGACATTCTCGTCTCAAGGCAACGACATGTTATATCCAGTGAGTTAGGATACGGCATCTCGAACTTTTGAGAATGAGCTTGCCTTGTATTTAAAATATATATTTTGACCTCTTTTAAAAGAGTATTCGGTTAGTTAGGGTGAACGAGGAAGATCGAGACCCAGTAAGTTAGGGCACGTTTCCTCGAATTCCCGAACACCGAACATTGCCTTTACTTGTAAAAGATCTTGTTTCGAAGTTTCAAAGTGTCATACCCGGTAAGTTAGGGCACCACGCTTCATATCTCCGAAAATAAGCATTTTTAAAACTTGTATCGTGATTTAAAAAGAATATTCCGTTATTTAGGTTAAGTGAGAAAAGTCGAAACCCAGTAAGTTAGGGCACGATTATCTCGAATTACCTAATAACGGATTTTTCTTTTTATGAAAGAATTGTTTTAATATATTGAGCAAAAAATAACGCGATTTATAGTAAAATGTAAAAGCAAAATATAGCATTGACATGTATAAGAATATAATAATAATGCGACGGTGTCAAAACAATAACATGAGCAACCGTAACAGGTGAAGTAATATCAAGGCTAATAGTATGCAAATATAAACAAATGTTAAACATGGCAAAAATAATAATGACAATGATAACGAAAACGAAAACAGGAATAATAATAATGTAAATAACAATAGTGCGAAACGATGATAATGCATGGTCTTTAAACATGATAGTAATAATGTGAATATGAAGTAGTAGGGAGCATAGGTATGTAAAACATATAATACCAGATTACAAATATATACATAATATTTATTAAAAATAGTAATAAATAATAAAAGACTAATAATAACGATATATAAATATATAAATATATGTATTAAAACTTATACGTAATAATAGAAATAAAATGTATACGTAGTATTAAAATATATAAAAATGCGATATTACCAAACATATATATACATAAAAACATGTGTAATATATTAAAAGTATAGACAGGTATACATAAAATATATATATATGTGTAAAAATGTACGTAATATAATATTAAGATATGTGCGTAATAGGAAATATAATGTATATATATTTAATGAAAAATATGTGACATACAGATACCTAAAACAAATAATATGAAGCTATTAATAATGCTATATATATATATATATATATAAAATGAAAATACATACTACTACTATGTAATAATAGAAATACAAAAGAAAAAGCAATAAAAGTATTAAATTAAAGTAATAATATATATATATATATAAACTACATATATAAATGTGTATATGTACATATAAAATGTACACTAATATATAATGATAATAGTGATAATAATAATAATGTTAAGCATAAAAAGTAAATATAATATGATAGTAATATTAAAATAAAGTAATTAAAATAATACTATACATATAGAAAATGTATATACGTACATATGCAGTAAAATATATATTAATAGTAATAATAATAACCATATGGGTGATAATAATAACGATAATAATATTTTAAAATATACATAAAAATAACAAAAGGTATGCATATACATAATAATAACAATAGTATAGCAAAAATAATAATAATATGTTAATGAATATGATAATAATAATAATAACAGTTAAAATAATGCTAAAAATAAAAAATAGAGTAAAAATAATATAAAAATCAGATTAGATCTCAAAGAAGGGACCCAATTCGAAACTAAAACAGAATTTTGGGGCCAATTTGAAAGGAAATATAAAAAGAGGCACCTATTTGAATACAGAAATAACATACGGGGGCCAAAAGGGGAATTTACCTGAACCCTTAAAACGACGTCGCAGGAGGGAGGATTAAATCACAAAACGTGATGAATTTTGAGGCCAATTTGAAAGAAATAAAAAGCTAATTGCAAAACGTGTGAAAAGCGGAAGGATCGCGCGCGTAATTAGACCATCATATGAAAACGCGCGGATCCTGAAGCAGGTCGGAGCTAGTCCTCGGGTCAGGGTGGCTAAACGGCGTCGTTTTGGGCTTATGGGTGCCAACCAAAACGGCGCCGTTTTGTATCATCTATATAAGCCAAAATTTTGTCTTTGAAATCATTTTTGCTGTTTGTTTCAAAAAAACTTAGCCTTTTTTCTTTGTTTTCTCTGCAGGTTCGAGCTCGGTCAGCGCTCCGGCGGTCTACCACAGTCCTCCATCGCGTCTCCAGTGCCGGCGACCGCCGTGCACGGCGGTTGGAGGTAAAAAACTTCCCTTTTCTTGTTTTAAATTGTGTTTCTTTTGTTTATGTTGTATATTTATACTTATATAAGGGTATTTAATAGGTAGATTTGGCTATGAAATAACAATAAAAAAAAAAAAGGAAAGTAAACGAATCACCTTGCCTATGGCTTCTGTTTCTGAGGGCTTTTAGTTTTTTTTTTTGATGCTGTTTCTCTCTTTTTTGATGGATAATATTGCTGTTTTTTTGCTAGAAAGATTGAATGCTTTATTTTGTATCTAAAGAATTTGCCGAGAGATACAATGGTTTTGAACTTGGCTTTTTATAGCCAATTCTTTACAACTTGCCCTCTTTGACTAATCTGTCTCTTCTCTTTTTATTGTTGCAGGCAAAACGGCGGTGGAGCAGAGGCCACTTGCAGGAGATGTATTGGGGCGGTGGGATAAGTGATTTTGTAACGCCCCAATTTTCGGGAACTCCGTGAATGTTGGCATAGGTTTAATTATGCTAGTGGGCCTCTAGAAAGCCCAAGCTTAAGATAGAACCCGGCAATTTTAGTTAATTTTTTTTGTTCCATAAGAAAAAAAGGGTGAAATTATGAAATAGGCCCTATGTGAAAATGTTTGAAAATGCTATAGGCTAAATTGAAGTGGCCAAATAAATAGGAGTGCAAAATAGGAGGATTTGCATGACAAACCTCCCATTTTACATGAAGTGGCCAGCCATCATATTGTTGTAGACAAAATGTGCACTTGATATCCATAATTTATAGTACAAATTGATACAAATTGATAATAGGTTAGGTAAATATTCCATGATAATAGGTTAGGTAAATGTTCCATGATAATTGGTTAGGTAAATGTTTCATGATAATGGGTTAGGTAAATGTTTCATGATAACAATTTCATGTCTTTTGTATTAAAGAATTAAATGGATGAAATATGAAGTTTTATTAAAAGAAAAATGGGTGAAAAGAACAAAGTTTTGTCCATCTTTGTTCATCATAGCTGAAAGTTAGAGAAGAGAAAGGAGAGGAGAAAGCTCTTGAGTATTCGGTCATTAGGAGGAGGAAAATTGAAGGTAAGTTCTTGGTACCTTGCTTCTATTTTGAGGTTCATGAGTTCTTCTTGATTCTACCTTAACTCTTGAAGTATATTTTGATTTTTAGTTGTGTTGTGAGCATTTGGTCATGAATTAAAATGAAGGAAATGGTTGTTGTTTCATGTTCTTTTGATGAAAAATGGAAGATATGTGAAGTTGAGCCAAACAAATGAGCATGCATGTGCCTTAGATGCTAAAGGGAAAAATCGGCTAACATGTTGTGCTTTAAAATGATGAAATGGAGATTATGCTTAAGTAAAAATCATAGATATGTGATGATTGATTGGTGATATACATGTTTAAATAACATGCATGCAAGATAGGTGTATGAAAGAGTGATTTGGTAATAAATCTGCTTAGGACAGCAGCAGTAACGTGACTTTGAAAAATCACCATAAATTGTGGGAGATGAATTAGAAGCTGAATAAATTATTTAATTAAAGCTTATTGAGTCTAGTTTCTAATGAAATAAACAAGAACATATTTTGAATTCTGTACAATGAGAAATTTGATTCGTAATGAAAATTGATCAGATTAGTCAAACAGTGAAACATGGGAAACTTTAAGAAAAATCTGGTATTGATTGGCCAAACCAAAAATTCTTAAAATTTTATGGATAGAATATATATGAGTCTATTTTCAGGGAAAATTAACGGCACTTGATTTGGAGTTTCGTAGCTCCAGTTATAAATGATTTAGTGACTGTTGCTCAGGAAGACAACTTGCAGTGAAATTATGATTATATGGTAAACATTGACAAAAATTTGTTAATGAGTTGCTTATTGTTTTCTTATAAGCATATTATGATCTATAAGTGTGGTTGGCCTAATATTGTAAGGGGTTAATACGTAGTTTGTATTTGAATGTTAGATTAACGTGTTAGTAATCCAATTGTAGGCGGTTCGTGTGTGGATCTCGTCAGCATATCGTCACAAACAGGTGTGTAACTAACACCCTCTTTTTTAGTCTGGATCGACAAAAGTCGAAAAGTCAAAATGCCGAAAACTGGTATTTTGTAGATTTTCGAATGTGCGAATGCTCGTGAGGTAAATCGATTAATGTTTTTGGTAAGCTGCAAAATTTGGACTGCAAAGTGCATGATTTCTGTGCCCTCGATATTTTTGGGCTTAATGGGCCAAAATTGGAATGATGGGCCAACGGGCCCAATTCGGTAAAAACCCTCGGTACGTGATTCTGTTAGTACGTGAAAAGTAGGAATATGCATGAAAAACCCTAAAATAGATAAATTACTGAAATACCTTTAAAAGTGGAAAATTTACAGTTTACCCTAGTAGGTAAATTAGAAATACCCCTGGGTTAAATTGACCTAAATGCATGTTTGACTGTTGTTATTTACTGCTTGCCATGTTGTTATTATCTGATGCATGGGATTGGGATATTGATGGAGGAAGTATTGAAAGTGGCTTGTCCACGTCTTGGAGGCTTTGCCTCAATTTATGATAAGCGAGCGAGCAAATGCGCAAATGTGGAGTGTTGAAATTTGGGTGGGTTGAGCTATTCTCCACATGGAGTATAGGGCTAATGCGGGTGGAGTGTAGTGGTTGGTGGGTTGAGTAGTCTCCCAAATGGGCTTGCATATGTTATTGATGTTGCATGTATTTTGAAATGGGCCTATGGGCCATATCATTATCTGAATAAGGGCTAAGGCCCGGTTTATTGTAATGAAAAGGGCTCGGTCCAAGACCCTTTGTTACTGAATGGGCTTAGGCCCAATAGGCTTGAGTGACTTAGGCTTTGAATGGGTTTTCTTTACACTGAGTTTCCCCAAACTCACCCCTTTTATTTTCATCCACGCAGAAATCTCCAACCATAGTGGGCTTGGAGTTGTGAGGAATTCGAGTGGCCACCCGCTCGAAAGTTTGATTTTCTTACGTGAACTGGACATCCTTTTATTTACGTTTGAAGTTTTGAGTTTTTAAATGTAATAAGGCCGCTTAATTATTTTTGATGGTTTTAATATGTATTACTAAGATAGGTATTACTTATTTTAACTGTTGAAATTGGATAGCTTTAGGGTGCGTTTTCAAAACACAGCAATTGATTTCAAAATAACACGACAACAAGCAAAGCTTCCGCAATGAAAGTATTTTCCAAAATTAATCACTTTTTCTAAAAATGACTTAATCAAATCAGTTTCCTAGAAATATCCATGACGTTAAGGTGTGGCAATGGCGGTATGCATGTCTAGGATTGGATCCGAAGAGAGCTTGGTACTTAAGCAGTCCGATGGACTCGCCACCTCTTTTCCGGTTTCCTACTTAGTGCACAGCTTCCATTCACTTTAACCTATAATGAAATTATCTTTTAAAACACTAAGTAAGTTTTTCTGGATCAACAATATAAAATATTTTGAACGCTTCGATGTGGCATGTCGGATCCGGTCATAATGTCTGGGCAGGGTTTGGGGTGCTATATTTAGTGGTATCAGAGCCTAGGTTGCAACAACTCGGTTGTGGAATGGGTTTACAAAAACAAAGATTTTCGAAAACGAAAATTTTATAAAGAATACAAAAAACTTGATTTTCAAAATTTAGATATTTAGAATGTGGCATTCTGAATCTCCGGCTCAAGTCTGTAAGTATTACTCTGAACTCTTCTGAATATTTTTTTGACTTATCTGTCTGTACTGAAATCCTGCTAGGATACTCTAGATAGGATGATACTGAAACCATAGGAAAATCTGATAAGAGACTGAAACTGTAGCTAGACTTCGATTCTACGAAAACAAACTCTAAACTACTGTCTGATTCATAAAACATCTGTAATAAACACTGGAATATTAATTGATGCATAAAAATTCGTAATCAAGATAATACGATATGAGTACAAGAGGCCGTTGACGAAGCCGAGAAAATGCTCGAGCGAGATCTTTGTCTTCGAGACATATACCGGTGGTGGATGCACCGGTACCACCTGCAACAGAGGTAGAGTCTTATGATTGCAGTACCGGGGATGATGCCCTGTCATAGACAATGCTTCGTGTTCTGGAAAGGGTTGCCGGGGCAAGTACGGGCAATGGAGTTCAGGGATCTATTTCTGAACGACTTCGGGCTAACAGAGCGGAGATCTTTAGGGGCGTGCCTGGTATCGCCTCGAATGTGGCAGAATATTGATTGGAGGCCACAGAACGGATTATGGACAACTTGGACTGCTCTGAGGAGATTGTGAGTGGGGTATCTGTACTAAGTCCTTTGGGTCACTCGGTTAGGGTAGACAAATTGTATAGGGATGTACCCTTGGAAACTCAAGGTAAGATTTTCCTGGAGATCGATGGAGTTACTGTTCGGAGAGTTTGATCTCATTTTGGGAATGGGTGGCTTGTTAAGCATAAAGCGACTCGGATTGTCTTTGCTAAACGAATGGTGTTAAGGACCACAAAGGATGAGGAGGTTATAGTGATAGGTGAGCGAAGGGATTATTTGTCCAATGTGGTGTCGGCTTTAAGAGCCGAAAAGTGGATTGGGAAAGGTTGTGAGGCCTATTTGGCATTTGTAAGTCAGTCAGAAGAGGAGGGACTGATAGTGGATAAGGTTAGGACCGTAAAGGAGTTCCAAGATGTTTTTCCGGAGGAGCTTCCAAGATTGCCTCCGAATTGAGAAATTGAGTTTGGAATAGACTTGTTGCCTGGAACGGCGCCCGTGTCCATCGCACCGTATAGGATGGCACCGAAGGAGTTAGTGGAGTTAAAGGTTCAAATTCAAGAGTTGTTGGATAGGGGCTTCATTAGGCCAAGCGTGTTTCCATGGGGAGCACCAGTGCTATTCATGAAAAAGAAGGATGGTACGATGCGGATGTGCATTGATTATCGCTAGTTGAACAAACTGACGATTAAGAATAAGTATCCACTGCCAAGGATTGATGATTTGTTCGACCAGCTTAGAGGAGCTTCTGTATTTTCCAAGATCGACCTTCGATCTGGATATCATCGATTAAAGGTCAAGGAGGCGATATCCATAAGACAACATTCGTGACTCGGTATGGTCATTACGAGTTTCGGTTATGCCATTTGATTTAACGCTCTGCAGCGCTTATGGGTCTCGATGAATCGTGTGTTCCAACCATTTTAGATCGGTTCGTAGTCGTCTTTATTGACGATATCCTGGTATATTCTGAAACTGAAGCGAAACATGATGAGCATCTCCGTATAGTGTTGCGAGTGTTAAGGGAGAAGAAACTCTTTGTGAAGTTCAGCAAGTGTGAATTTTGGTTGAGGGAGGTAACCTTCTTAGGACATGAAGTCTTTGCCAAAGGGATTAAGGTGGACCCTCGAAAGATTGAAGCAATTTTGGAGTAGAAGGCACCTAGGACGGTGTCGAAAATTCAAAGTTTCCTAGGGTTGGCAGGATACTACAGAAGGTTTGTGGAAGGTTTTTCTGTGATGGCAGCACCTTTGAAAAAACTCATAAGGAAAGGAGTACCGTTTATATGGATTAAGAAGCAGCAGGAAGCTTTTGAGAAGTTAAAGAAAGTTTTGACTGAAGCACCTGTGTTAATTCAGTCGGAGTCTGGGAAGGATTTTAGTGTGTACAGTGATGCATCACACGTGGGTTTGGGCTGCGTGTTAATACAAGAGGGTAGGGTGGTTGCATATACATCACGATAGCTTAAGCCTCATGAGGGGAACTATCCGACTCATGATTTAGAGTTGGCAGCAGTGATATTTGCACTTAAGATTTGGAGACATTACTTGTACGGAGAAAGGTGTATTATATACACTGACCATAAGAGTCTTAAGTATCTGTTAACTCAGAAGGAGTTAAACCTTAGGCAACAAAGATGGGTAGAGTTGCTTAAGGATTATGACTGTTCGATTGAGTACCACCCAAGTAAGGCTAACGTGGTGGCTGATGCGTTGAGTCGAAGGGTTGTTTCTGATTTGAGAGCCTTGTTTGCACGTTTGAGTCTGTTTGATGATGGAAGTCTGTTAGCAGAATTGCAAGTGAGGCCTATTTGGACTGAGCAGATTAAAGAAAAACAGTTGAAGGATAACTCGTTGGTTCTTCGGTTTCAGCAAGTTGAGAAGGGTGAGAATGAGGATTTTGGACTGAATACTGAATGAGTTTTATGCTTCCGAGGAAGAATTTGTGTTCCGAAGGACTCTGACTTGAGACAGTCAATATTGAAGAAAGCTCATGGGGGACTTTGTGCCATGCATCTTGGAGGCAATAAGTTGTATCACGACTTGCGAGAACTGTACTGGTGGCCTGGGCTTAAACGAGAAGTAACGGAGTTCGTGGAGAAATGTCTGACATGCCAGCAAGTGAAAGCTGAACATCAATTTCCTTCTGGATTACTGCAACCGGTGAAAATTCCATTGTGGAAGTGGGAGAAAGTCACTATGGACTTTGTGAGTGGGCTACCTTTGACACCCACCAAGAAAGATTCTGTGTGGGTAGTGGTGGATAGGTTAACAAAATCTGCCCATTTCATACCTGTTCGTACTGACTTTTCACTTCAAAAGTTAGCCAAGTTGTATGTGGCGGAGATTGTGCGACTTCATGGAGTTCCAATTTCAATTATTTCTGATCGGGATCCCAGATTTACATCTCGGTTTTGGCAAAAGTTGCATGAGGTGTTGGGGACGTGATTGAATTTTAGTACGACTTTCCATCCTCAGACTGATGGTCAATCGGAAAGGGTTATTCAGATTCTAGAGGACATGTTGAGGGGATGCGTGATTGACTTTCGAGGTAGTTGGGAGGATTACTTGTCGTTGGCAGAATTTGCGTACAATAACAGTTACCAGGCGAGTATTCGAATGGCACCGTATGAAGCACTGTATGGACGAAGGTGTCGTACACCTAGTTATTGGACTAAACTAGGAGAGCGACAAATTCTTGGACCAGAGTTGGTAGCTGATACTGAGGATAAGGTCAGAATAATTAGGGACCGGTTAAAAGAAGCATCTGATAGGCAAAAGTCGTATGCAGATTTGAAGCGTAAGGAGATTGAGTACTCAGTAGGTGATATGGTCTTCTTAAAGGTTTCTCCTTGGAAGAAGATATTAAGGTTCGGTAAGAAGGGCAAGTTGAGTCTGCGGTTCATTGGACCTTATCGGGTTTTGAAGCGAGTAGGCCCAGTGGGTTATCAGTTGGAATTGCCTCCAGAGTTAGACAGGATTCACGATGTTTTTCACGTCTCCATGTTAAGGCGTTATCGTGCTGACCCTGCTCATGTCCTGCTAGTTGCAGAAATTGAAGTTCAGACTGATTTGACCTTTGAGGAGGAGCCTGTGCAAATATTGGCTCGAGTTGTTAAGGTTCTCAGAAGGAAATCTGTCCAGTTAGTGAAAGTACTTTGGCGTAATTATGGAAGGGAAGAAGCTACTTGGGAATCAAAAGAGACTATGCGTCAACAATACCCTCAACTAGTTGGATTAGGTAAATTTCGAGGACGAAATTTCTTTAAGGAGGGTAGAGTTGTAACGCCCCAATTTTCGGGAACTCCGTGAATGTTGGCATAGGTTTAATTATGCTAGTGGGCCTCTAGAAAGCCCAAGCTTAAGATAGAACCCGGCAATTTTAGTTAATTTTTTTTGTTCCATAAGAAAAAAGGCAATATTATGTATATCTTTAATATACGTATATATTTTAATACCATACATATCGTTATCATTTTATGCTATTATTATTTAAATTATCATTATAATTATCGTTTTCGTTATCATTTGCCATTTTTATTTTGCCATGTTTTATTCACTTTTATTTATTTATTTATTAATTTACTTATGTCCTCGATCATTTCATTTTCCTCACGCATTTGTTTATGTTTAAATGTTACTAACCATGCTCTTATGTTATCCTCTTTTATAATTGCTCATCATTGTCACCCATTATTATATGTTATTATTGATACCATAATTTGCTTTTATATTTTACTATAAATCACATCATGTTCTTTTCGATACTTTAAAATAATTCTTTCATAAAAGTAATATTCCGTATTTGGTAATTCGAGACAGTCGTGCCCTAACTTATTGGGTTTCGATTTTCCTCATTTAACCTAAATAGCGGAATACTCTTTTAAATCGCTATACAAGTTTTGAAAAATGCTTATTCTCGAAGATGCGAAGTGTTGTGCCCTAACTTACCAGGTATGACATTTGGTCATCTCGAAATAAGAATTTGTTTTGAAATGAAGGCAATATTCGGAGTTTGAGAATTCGAGAAAACGTGTCCTAACTTACTGGATTTCGATTTCTCTCATTTATTCTAAATAATCGAATACCCTTTTAATAAAATACACAGATTTTATAAAAGGCAAGCTCGCTCTCGAAAATTCAAAATGTTGTGTCCTAACTCACTGGATGTGATATTTCATATTTTGAGATGAGAAAGTCTTTAATATTTAAGCATTTTCTTTACAAAGAGGGATCGTATTTCAAAAGTCTTCCAAGTTTTCAATCTTCAACACTAAGACACTAATTAATCAACTAGGTACCAATTTTAGGCGTATCGAGGGTGCTAATCCTTCCTCGTGCGTAACCGACTCCCGAACCTGTTTTCTTGATTTGCGTAGACCAAAATTGTTGTTTAAATAAATCAAACTATTTATTAAAAACAACCACTTTTACGAGGTGACCCGATCACACCTCGTCAAAAAGGATCGGTGGCGACTCCTCTATTCATTTTCATTGTCAAAATCCAAGTCGATACCCGTTTTTCAAAAAATGGTTACGACAATTTTCATTTTGATCATCGAAAAAAATCTTTGTAATTTTTAATCACCATTAAATTTTCATTTTAGTCTCTCAAAACTTTAATTCCTAACAGCAGCTGACACTTTATATTTTTACTATTTTTTACCCACCACTGTGTCATCTTCTCTAACCCAATTTGGGATCCCTCTTAGCTCTCACCAACTATCTACTAGCCACCACAACTCATCACCTCAGGCAGCTCTCTCTCCCCCTTGCTCCTATCATACACAACTACCATCAATAAGTGAAACACAACTTTAACATTGTCAGTTAGTTGTACTGGATTGAAAATTAATTGGTATATTGATTCGAAAAAGGAAATTAAATTAGTTGACTCACAAATCGATTGAACTAAAAATAAAAAATCGATTGAATTAGAACTTTTTTTTAATTTTTTTTTATTTTAATAGTTGTCTAACAGGTCTCACCACCAATTTGATTATAAAATTAATTATTAAAATTAAGGAAGATGGCATTGAGGGCTTTGAGTTAACATAAATCAACTTGTCCTCTTTATTAATCCAGGTTTTTTATTCAATAGCCTTCAATCCATTAACATTAACACGAGACTTACAACTAGTCAACATAGATCATCATACTCTCTCATCTATAGATTTCATAAATGTCCTCTTCTTGACATTCCGATAGATATAATTGAAATCATTTAAGATGGGATTCGAGGTTGGATATTCTCTTATTTGAGCTATGTGGTATAAATTTACTTAAAATATTGAGCTACTTTACTAAATTGGGTGTAAAACTAAGTTTAAAATTAACAAATACATGCATGAAATTTACAGGGTTGCAGATTGATACAATCAAACTACTCAGTTCTGCGTTGAATATTGGAAAAATTAAAATTCAAAATTGAACTAAAAACAAAACAAAAGGCATGAATGTGTAAGGAAGGATTGAATTTCAAAGATTTAGAAAACAGAAGGCATGGCATGACGACACAATGGACACAAATGACTGTTGGCGAGCCACTGTTGAATACATTGGGTATGAAACACATGCCCACACGGCATCCGTTTAACTTCTTCCTTTTCTTCTTCAAGGCAAATCGCACAACGAAACCCAAGACTTAAATCCGAAACTTTCTCCAATGCTTCGATGCTCGATTCACTAGCCGGCACGAACCCCAGTTCCTCCTCATCGATGTCGTAATAATCATAATCATCATAATCAAGAACATTATTGCTACTGGTAAACACTCCAAATTGCACAATGATCAAGAACTTGTTTATGTTCTTGTTGCGTTCATCTATACATATAGATTCGAGATACTTGAAGATTTCGGATTCGCGCAAGTCCACGAATCCTTCGTGGATTTCGTGCTCCCATGGGGTGAATTTCGAGCATTGCTCGAACAAGCTTTTGCACAACAGTTGGCAAAGTTTAGTGGAATCGGGGTTGTCATGGCGATCGAGCAAAGCATGGCAGTAACGAAAGCGGCCGCAACTTCCTGCACTATCGACATATTCCTCGTAGTCTTGTGGGATTTGATGTTGAGTGAGTTCAGTCATCTCTATATCGAAATAATACGAAGTTGCAAAGTTCGAATACCACGACCCAGAATCCCTCTCCATTAACGTTTAGTTTCTTTTTCTATTCTTTTAGGATTTTCCGGTAGTTTCATGGGAGAGTCGTTTAGCGGTCCCTGTCTATATATATATATCGCAACTCCCAAGTAAAACAGGGACTAGGGAATCCTATTCCTAAAAGAAGTTCTATCCACTCTGCTTTCTTCTGGATATTTTTCATTTGGTTCAATTTTGTTATTAGTTCTTGTACTTTGTGAAAGTTTTAGATTTAATCCTTATACTTTAATTTGATCAATTTTAGTCCTTATACTTTTCGAATTTTGAAAATTAGTCCTAACACAAACATTAGCAGTTAAATCCGTTTGGTTAAATTAAATTGCTAGTCATGTATTGCATACAATTATAAATTTAGTCCATATTCTTTGATTAGATCATCCTAAGTTCTTATATTTTTGAATTTTAAAATTTTAGTCTTAACATAAATAATAACTATTAATCCACCCATATTTATAAATGATTAACTCAAGTTCATTTTAGCCTAGCACATTTTCTATTTTTAATCTTCTTTAAAAATATTTAAATTGTTTTAATTTAATCATTTTTTCATTTATTAAAATTTTATATATGGTCAATTTTACATTTGTTTAATGTTTATATTATATATTACTAAAATTTAATTTTGTGTCATAAATTATCTAGTATATAAAAAATAAAATAGTATATTAGAAAATTAAAAAATGAGACGTGCTAGGCTTTATCTTTAAACGTTTAAGTTTAAATCGACTTATATTTTGAACTCGCCTAATTTTTTTATACAAATCTATTTTTTAAATTTAATTATTTTCAACCTTTCCCAAATTTCAAATTCTGCCCTGCTTTGGGTATTTTCCATTTTCATTTTTTTTTTACTTCACTCATAAAAGCTTGGCAATGCCAAGTAATTTGTCTGCCTGATTTGATGTTTTAAGTAAAGGGTTTGATTGATTTTGGTATCCCTTCCTTATGAAAAATGCAATCAATGTAGTAGATTCACCAAATATATATTTATATATAGAACTAATTATGGATGGTTGAGTCATTCTAACATTCTAAATCTTTTTTTTATATTTGGTTTTAGTATGAAAAATGATTTTAAATTTTTCTCAAGCTCGACCTAAATAAAAATTGTTAAATCCTAGCTTTGATTTGATTTAATCGTATTAAATTTTTATATAAAATAAATTTTAAAAAATTTAATACATCAAATACACTAAAATATTAAAATTTATGTTTCTTAACAAATTAAAAATACATTAAAAAATTTTATACTTAAATAACATTAAGATAATTGTAACTTAACAAATAAATCTCTCTAAAACAATAACAAATTTAACAATAAAACAATATTTATAAAATATCCAAATAATAATAATAATAAAATAGTAACAATATAATAATAAAATGATAATAAAATAACAACAGAAAAAAATTTAGGCTAATTCGAGTCGAATCCAAACAAGACAATTCTACTCGAGACTTAACCCATTAATACAAAGATGCCAAAGTGTACGGCTATTATTAGACTACCATTTTAACCCAAACTGACGACAAGGTAATATACTCAATAGGGGACGGTAATTGAGTAAAAGCGCATTTTTTATTTTTTATTATTTCTCACAATATTGTTGCTCTCACTTTCTATTGAAGCTAAAAGTATCAGCGAAAATTCCTAAAACAAAAAGTATTAGCAAAATAAATAAACCCTCCATTCGATATAATCTTTTCAACTATAATTTTTTTAGATAAATTATATTAGCTCAATTATGATTCTTTTAGTTGCCAGTTATAAAATTATAAAAATGTCAACAATTAGTAATTTATTTTTAGTCATCCAATTATAAAACATTACAAAATAGTTATTCAACTATTTAATTTTATCTTTTAATCATTCGACTATATTGAATTTTTCAGTATTTCTATTTTTTTACATCAGTTAGCTTGTGACAAAAAAATTAAAATTAAATAGTCGACGATTATTTTGTAACTTTTCATAGTTGAGTGACTAAAATATAATTTACTAATAGTTAGACGATCATTTTGTAACTTTTGATAATTGAATAAAAAAACATAATTGGCTTACATCTACCTTAAGAGGATTTTGTCTTGTTTCCAAGAAGATAGGGTGTTTGTTGGTTAGGCATCCATTAAAAGTGTTATAAAAATAAATTTAATTTTATATAATAATTTAATAAATATATAAATTTTAATATATCATAAATATAAATTTATTTCTTATTTAATATAAAATTATTTTACATAATTTAATTTTTAATATACATATGATTTTTATATATCCAAATTATTATTTAACAAAAATATAATTTAATTCTTAATAAAAATGCTTGAGATAATCATATATTATATTACAAACCCACTTTTTTTATACAATGTCTATAACTACTCATAACCCCTCCAAATGTTTAAATAGGAGGATTATAACGCTCAAACTCACGTTTTCTTACACTGGCAACAATGTCAATGTCAATTGAGCTAATAGTCAAACGGTTTATAAACTCATTTTAAATTAATATTTTTAATAATTATTTTTATTCGCACCTCACCATTATTATTGCATTTGGATTCCAATGATTTAAATATTGTCACTATAATATTCAATCTCATAAATTACAATAACTAATCTTACTTCCAGTGGTGGAGCCAAGGGGGAAAGGGCCTGGCCCCCTTGAAATGAAAAATTTTCATTTAGACCTTTTATAATTTATAAAATAATAAAATTTTGATTTAATCTTTAAAAAATTATAAATATATAATATATTAAAATAATGAAATTAAATTTTTATGATATTCAGACCCAACATTTATAAACAATAAGTTATTTTTCTTCCCCTTGTTTGTCTCCATGATTTTAAAGTTATTTCCCTTTTTGCCATCTTACTTTTTGGATTAAGATTTTCACTGCTTTTATTGATCTTATTAACTAAATATATTAAAAGTTTTTATGAGAAATTTGGGTATTTCAAGGTTAAATTTAAAATTAGGCTTCATAAAATATCATGATCACTAGTTGTAGTTGTTACTTGTAAGAAAAGCAAATCAACACTTTATTACATATTAGGAATGTCAACTTTCCCAACTCAGTCTAATTTTGCAGCATAATATAAAGGTAAAACATACATTTTCTTTTATATCTAACTTCAAGATCATAAGTGACAAGATTTGAAGCTCAAATCCAATAGATGTCACGTCATTTAAAATGAATAGATGCCTATAAAATCCACATCTGGCGATGCTACGTATAGTGCATCGCGGAACTCCTGCACTTCACTGATCAATTTATTGCCATACCATCGTTCGAAATTTACTGTTTGAAGAACCAGGCCGAGTCCACTGATCCGCTGCCCTATGGGCACCAATGTTTGCGTCGATTGTTTTACCATGGCAGCTGCCTCCCAAAAGTCACCTACTAGGGTTCTCTGGATGTTATTTGGCCTTGCCTGGAAGTTAATGATCTCGTAAGTGTCGGCTCGGGGTCCTCGGAGCCAAAACCTTATAGTATTGTTAGCATTGTAGTTGGAGACTAGAGCATATAATCCATCTTGGCTAACTGCTACCCCTGCTGGTCCTGGAAGGTTCTTTAGCAACACTGTAACTCGATTATTGGTCGGGTTATACATTAACAACCTCCCTGTCGAATCATTCGATTCCAATCCTTTCGAAGCATTTCTACAACATGTAAATTAATCAATGCTGATGTGTATAAACGAAACAAAAGTTTCCGAAACGTGAAAGAACAACGAACCTTAGATCATAGTTAGTGGTGGAATCGGTGAAAAAAACGTTTCCGGACAATTGGTGGACATCTAAACCATTGCAAAAGCGGTAAGGCACGCCTTCTACACCGGTCGAAAGTGGGGTTGCTAGTCTTCTTCCGGACCCTAACACCATGAGACCAAGGTATGCATCACAAACATACAACTGATTCGTAGCGTAATGGAACCCTAAACCGTATGGTCTTCCACACATCGGACCCAAATCCGGATCAGTAATGCCATCGCACATCGTCTTAGTCCTATATTAGAAAATTCAAAATGAGTGAAAATTCAAATACTACAAATCCACAAACTTCAGTTTGGTGTAAAAAGGATCACCTATTTCGACCGGTAGAACCAAACTCCACAAATCCAACAGTCGGTCCGTTATATTGCAAAATTCTACCATCAGTTACACCGACGTAAAAACGTCCAGTTGCCAGCTCAAAGGCAATGGATTCGGGACCCGTGACATTCGGTGGCAATTGAATCGATCGGAACGATTCGGAAAGAACCATTGAAGGAAAACAGAAAACAAAGAAGATGATGAGTAGGGAATTAATGTAAGCCATCTTAGATATAAAAGCAAAACCCAAAGTTTATACGTTCATTGTGTTGAATTATTAGTAATTTATAAGCATTGGCAAAGGTATAAAAGGCCAAATCAAAGTGAGACGTAACGTTTTTAACATGAAATGGAGCAGTGGGTGGATGAGAAAAATGTGAAAGCAAGCAAGGATCATCAATAATATGGCGTTTTTTATGAAGTTGTGGTTGTAATTCTGGGGTTTTGAAAAAGGTACCCTTGAAATATGGAAAACCATTTTCTTAGCTAATGGAATGTGTGTAAATATTTTTCACTTTGTGTTCTGTTCAAAATATCTGAACTCCAAGTTTAATATACAAGCCATCTTGGGTAAAAGTTCAGTAGGAGACCTTATTATAATTGTATTTTATTCTTTTTACTCAAAAAATGAGTAAACTAGTCCATTTAAGTTAAATAAAAAGGCAAACTGTTTTTTCTTTTAAAAATTTTATCCATTTCTACGGTTAAAAACTAGTGTGATTAACGGAATAATTAGACAATTAAACATGAGTGTGCTATGTATATCTTATTCTGACATACAATGACTAGTTTTTAACGGTAAAAATTAATAAAATTTTAATAAAATGACTAGCTTACTTTTTAATCTAACATACAAATACTAGTTAGGAAATTTGAGATTGAATTAATCTTTTATTACTCTTTGGTTATAATTAGACATGACAAGTATTGTGTTATATAAATTTTGATATTTTTGTATATTGTATTCAGTTTTTTGTGTTTGTTGTGTCATGTTTACATCATATGATCACACCATGTTCATCAAAGGCGATGTCGAGAGTAGGCAAAGGCCCTAGCCATCTCAAAATGAAAAAGTTTTTGTTTGTACTTTTTATAAATTATAAAATTTTAAGTTTGATGAAATTGTATTTGGTTATTCAAAATAAAAATTCTATTAAATTCTTTTTTAAAAAAAGTTAATGTATGATAAATTTACACTTTAACCTTAATTTAATTTTAGACCATTAAAACATTTCTATTAAGGTCAAGTATTACGGTAACATCATCTGCTCGTAAGAATAAAACTCGTCTTGCTCCTACTTTTGTCTTCAATCAAACATTTATATATAATTTGCTTAATTATTATTCGATGCACGAGTTGTGACTTTTTCTAATGGGTACTTGTATTATTTTTGGTGTAATTTAGTATTTTTTTGACAAATAATTTAGTATTTATATTTTACAAAAGTTTATATTTTGGTAACCAAAAAGATATTAATTTTTAGTGTTCAATTCAGATTTTAAGGTTGATTCAATGAAAGTTAATTGTTAATATTATTAAGTTTGAAATTTTCATGATCTTGTTAATAGAATATATTTGGTGTTAATTATGGATTTTTTTATTTTTCCTTTAATTTACCAAATACAATGTGATGGATGTGATTTAATTCAGATTTTAGAATTGATTTGATGAAAATTCATAATTAGCCGTGTTTTAGAATTGATTTAATGAAAATTCAAGTATCCAAATGTATAACTTTTGTCAAATACGGATATCACAATAGACCAAAAAAAATACCACACTAAAAAAATGTTCACCTCAAGTACCAAATTATATATTGAATCTATATAATTAACATATGTCTATAATGGGTAGGTTTTATCACGATTTAATTCATCTAAAAGCTAATAAATGATTTTAAACGAAATTTTAGTTAAATTGATAAAGTAGATATGTTAAATACCATATTACTTTTCTAATATGTGGATTTTTATTTTTTATATAAAAAATACTTTTAAAATAATATAATTTACTCCATAAAATATTAATATTTTAATTATTACATAACTGGGTTAGTGTTTAGTTAGTTCATCATTTTCTTTTTATTCATTGATTGGTTGATTTATTACGCTAACTCAATTAAAAGCTTAATATATACTAGAAATCCTATCACAGGCCTATGCTTACGGAAATCACAAATTTAGAATACAAATATGTATTTAAATAACGTATGAAATATGTACGATATTAAAATAAAAATTAGATTAAATTGTAAGTAAACGAAATTTAAACACGTGAATATATCATATTAGGATTGCTAAATGAAGACAATTATTTTAGGTTAAAATTTTTTGTTAGTCCCCCTATTTTATTTGGTCATTTTTAGTCATTGTACTTTTCAAATTTTAAAATTCCACATCTTCACCGAACAATAATGGTTAAATTCATTAAGTGAAGTTCTACTATTTCCAAACTCTGATGCACCAAACATATTATCATATGTGTAATGTCATGTTAGCTTATTATTTCCATTTATGTTAAATCCAGTTAATGGATTACTGATTACTATTTATGTTAAGACTGAATTTTCAAAATTTGAAAAACATAGAGACTTAGAATAATCCAATAATTAGAGAAAATGGACTAAATCTGCAATAATACGCTTAATATCGGACTAGTAATTGAATTTAACCAAACGTATTTAATTTTTACTATTTGGACTAGGACTAAAATCTCATATTTTGAAAAGTACAAGGACTAAAATTGACCAAATAAAAGTACAAAGTCTAAATCCACAACTTTTGCTAAGTATAGGGACTAATAGCAGAATTTAACCCAAATTATTTATCATGGTATTGTCATCAATCCTAAGTTGTTATTGAGTTAATTTGTGACAGCACCTCAATCAACAACATTATTAATATTAGAAATCCTATCATATATATGCGTGTGAAAACTACACATTTAGAACACAAATATGTGTTTCAAAAAAACATACAATATGTTAGAAAAAATTGTAGTACAAGAAAGAAGCTTAAGGTGAAAAAAAGAAAATTAAAAGGAAAGAAATAGATTTGAAGCGTGATTCACTATCTTTAAGACTTTAATTTTACCTCTAGGATACAACAAGTCTTAAAACAATAGAAAACAAAATAGTGAAAAGAGCATTAGTGAGTTTTATATATAGGCACATTGTGTTTTTCATCAAAGAATATGTCATTTGGTACAGAACTTGTGATACAAGTTACATTTTTCCACGACATTATAACTTTCCGGAAAAGATATGTTTATACATTACAAGTTTTTTTTAAATTATAATTATTCAAATAAATTTTTTATGTGAAAATAAAAATATTATTATTTCAAAATTAAAAATAATAATTATATATAAAATTGTTTGCACAGCCTAATTTAAGCTCAAGTTCCCATCTTTTGACCTTATGCATGTATACATAAAGCCTGATCAATAAAGAATTCTCTATTTAATTTTTTGTTTATAATGTATATATGTTAGCAATGTGAAACCACTAACATTGTAAGCAACTAACACAATAAATAATCAAACGTGTGATTTGAAATTAATTAATTAATTAATAATAATAATAACAAATAAAATGAACGATATTAATATATAAATTGAGTATAACAAATTTAAAATATATAAATATATAAAATAAAACTTTGGTTGAGTCTTAACATGAAGATTTTGCTAATCCAATTGGCATGGTTTTAAATCTCCTAATTGGCATATTTTTATTGGTTTTTTAAATAAAATTACTAAAGTACTCTCACTTACTGAGGTGTGACCCAGTTGTTGGGTAACACCAACTCAAGAAAGAGTTTTATAAATAGTAAATATAAATATATAATTGATTGAGATAATAAAATGCATAATAAAATTAAAATGTATAAATAAATTAAAACAATGCATTAGTGATAAGATAATTTTAAAGTTTTTCGATGTAATTGGTATGAGCTTAAATTCTCATATATATATATATATATATATATATTTTTAAAATTAAAAAATTAAAATATCCTTAAATAATAGTTTATTTTAAATATAAAAAGTTATTTTATAATTTTTCTAACTAAATTAATATTAATTAATTTCGACACCAATTCAATGAAAAATTTTAATAATAGAATAGAGGTATATGGTTTACCATGACATGCCCCCAATCACATTGTAAGTTAAGACGTAACAAATTGAAAAGATGCTCCTATCACGTGTAAGGTAAGACATTACAAATTGAAAAAGGGTAATCGACAATAACAACATAAATTGGATTTTGATTTCAAGTTCAACAATAAATCAATCAATAAATGTTACTATTTTATAGAAATTTGACTTCAGATACTAAGACCACCTTGAAGGTAAAAGTTATTATATAGCAATTAATTTAGGAAAATATAAATCAGTAATAACAATACATTTAAAGTAAAATCAGGGAGTTGGGATCAAGAGTAAAAGCAAAATCACATGGGTCACTCTATTGCTTCTTCTTCAAGGTGTTGTCGTCCTCAATGATCACAGCTGTATGACTCGATTTTGGTAAGGTAGTAGCATTAATAATGATCGGATTGAAACTAGGTGGAATCCGAGACCTATTTCTCTTACTTTCTCCTACCCCCACCAATTTGGACTAGTCTTTCTCAAGGGCAGATTGTGGCTCTTTTCCATTAGCCTTCGTGATTAACCCACCATTAATTTTCCCTCCACGTGAATCCTTCACCAACCCCCTTAGAATTTGATCCCTTTAAAATCCCTCGCCTTGATTCTTTCCATTTTAAAATTGCCTTATTTTTCATTTGAGTATCATCAATTTCCTTATCAAAACCAACTTCATTCTCATCACCATTATCTTCAAAGATTTAGAAGCGTGATTTTCTCACTCCCTCAACTAACAGTTGATCTTGTTTTCCTTTCATAGTAGTCTTCCCCGAAATATTTGGTCTTCGTCTTTGGGCTAGAGCTTGCTTCCAAGGTCCGTATAGAGAAACCAGATCCTTCATAGCACCCGCAATTGTAATCATCACAATATCAATAGTCGGCACCATCGTTGGCTTTGTCAAGTCCACTTTTTTCCCATTCCCTTGTTGTTCCAGATAACTCTTCTTAGTGTGCCCATAGCAGCATAGCAGCCACACTCGTAGTAGATGACAGGTAAGCCCTTGTACTCCACATATTGGACATGACCATCAATACCATCAACTGTGACACCCCAAACTCAGTCGTGACGGTCCGACCCGAATTTCGAATGTCACATTAGCCACCAAAGTGACTCTTCGTTAAAACACCACAAAACACACCATTCAACCAATCACACCACACAATTACAACATGATCCATATTAAAAAGATATCTTATTTGCATGCTTTTCTATTCAAATTATAAAAATAGCTCAAGAAAAATCAATTCCTTTGACACCTGCAAACCCACCTCGCGGCGAACTTCCAACTAGAAAACCTAGCAGCACACGGATGACTAGCTAACACCCAGATCGCAACCTACCCTGTGAACATCGGTTCACAACTTACATTGCGAACTCGTTATTGGGTGATTTAACACATTTTTACTGGTAGCTTGTCTGTATTTTTACTAGCAAAATTTTTTGCATATTGTTATTGGTGGTTTTAACCACAATGGGCTTAAGCCTATACTATTTTGGAGTTCAGATGATGAGTTCTAGGGAACCCATGGTGTGTAGCGGATGAATGAGTAGGATTATTGCATTGAAACATTGAACATGCCATGTTTGTATGTTGTACTGACTTTCCAAATTGGTTGAATTTTATAAATTGATGAATGATTGTTTGATTGATTAAATGCTTATTTTGTATTGACTCACACTGGGCTTTTTAAGCTCACCCCCTACTTTACTCTTTACAGACAATTCTCAGGACTAGGCTTGGATTCGATATTCAGAAGTTTCTTTATGGAATTTTTGGCACATAAATTTTTATTAAAATTTCTTTTCTTATTATTTTGATATTATTCTTATTTTTATTTGAGACTGTAAGGTTTATTTAAATTTGGACTATGGTATGAGACATTTTTTAACTAGGATTTTTGCATGCATGAATTTTCTACTGCACAAACGGTAAATCTAAGCTTTTAACAAGGGATTTTTCAATGCAATCAACTAAGTTTTTTTTTTTAAATGGCACGAAAATTGAACTTAATAATAGATGGTGTAAATTTCACTTGTAATTTTTGGAGTGAAATATATTTGGTAGTGCCCGAGGACGTAGGCAAAATTTGCTGAACCTCGTTAAAATTCTGGTGTTCTTTATTATTTGTTTTGCATATTTTGTGAATGTGATTGTAGTGATTTATTGTGCTATTAAATTACGATCTGAGGATATTCGGCTAGGAAAGACTTGGTATTTAAGTGATCTTCGTGATCTACCTCTCTTTCCTGGGAATTGAACTTAGTGTGATTTTTCAGTACAATAATTTTACTCTTTCACACGCTTCCGCGTAACAATTGGTATCAGAGCCAGATTCGTACTTGGTGAATACGACCGTTTATAGTACTATTCACGTATACGGTACTATTCACGTATACGGTACTATTTACGTATACGGTACTATTCACGTATACGGTACTATTCACGATATCTGATCGCATTCACGTATCGATGAGTTGGGATTGAGGAGAAAAATGGCGCGAGATCGTCATCGACAAGGACTCTTGTGACAAATGCAAAATTTGAAGTAGAGAAATTTGACGGTACCAATAATTTTGGTATGTGGCAATGTGAGATCTGGATGTCTTATGTCGCAAGAGCTAGATATAGCCCTTGAAGAAAACCCGACAAGATGGATGACAAGGAGTGGGCCAAGATCAATAGACAGCGTGTGGTACAATCCGCCTATGTTTGGCCAAAGAGCGAAGTACTACTGTCATGAGGGAGACATCGGTGAAGAAGTTATGGGATACACTGGAAGAAAAGTTTCTAACGAAAAGTCTTGAAAATAGGCTTTATATGAAAAAAAAACTTTATCGATTCACGTATGCACCCGGTATGTCGATGAATGACCATGTGAACTCATTCAATAAAATTTTAGCAGACTTGTTAAATTTGGATGAGAAATTTGAAGATATAGACAAGGCATTATTGTTGTTGAATTCCCTTCCTGATGAATATGATCATCTTACCACCACATTGCTTCATGGGAAGGACACGATCACATTTGATGCAGTCTGTAGTGCGTTGTATAGATTTGAGACTCGAAAGAAAGATAAAAGAGATCACAGAGATACAACCGCAGAAGTCTTAACAGTAAGAGGTCGTTCACACAGCAGCAAATCTGGTAGAAGGGGAAAGTCCAAAGGGAGACCCGCCAAAGATGAATGTGCCTTTTGCAGTGAAAAAGGGCATTGGAAAAAGAATTGTCCTAAGCTACAAAAGGGCAAGGCTATTTCTAATGCATGTGTAGTGAGCATGATGAGGAGTCGACTTTAGCTTGGTTGGCATGGCAATGGCATGTCAAACGGATGAGTGGATTTTGGATTCGGATGTACTTACCATATGTGTCCTAATAAGGACTGGTTTTCTAGTCTTAAAGAGCTAGAAGGTGGAATTGTTTTATGGGCAATGATAGTGCTTGTAAGACAATGGGAGTGAGTGCAGTCAATTGAAGAATCACGACGGCTCAATCCAAGTCTTGACAGATGTTCGCCACGTACCTAGCCTAAAAAAAAATCTCATCTCATTAGGGGCCCTAGAATCTAAAGGGCTCACAATCACTTTGAGAGATGGATTACTAAAAGTAGTAGCTGGGCAATTGACGGTGATGAAAGGCACAAGAAGAAATAACTTGTACTTTTTAAATGGAAGTACAGTTATTGGATCAACATCAATAATTTCTACAAAAGATGTAGATTCAGAGGCTACCAGATTATGGCATATGCGATTGGGACATGCTGGTGAAAAAGCTTTGCAGACATTGGCGAAGCAAGGCTTGTTGAAAGGTGCAAATTCTTGCAAAATGGAATTCTGTGAACATTGTGTTCTGGGCAAGCAGAAGAGGGTAAAATTTGGTCCAGCAATTCACAATACGAAAGGAATTCTGGACTACGTTCACAGTGATGTGTGGGGACCTACCAAAGTAGCTTCTTTGGGAGGTATGCACTATTTTGTTACTTTTGTTGATGATTATTCAAGAAAAGTATGGGTGTATCTAATGAAAAGAAAAAGTGAAGTTTTGGATGCATTTCTAAAATGGAAGAAGATGGTGGAGACTCAGACTGGTCGAAAGGTCAAACGACTTCGATCAGATAATGGTACTGAGTACAAAAACGATCAATTTCTACAAGTATGCCAAGATGAGGGCATTGTGCGACACTTCACTGTTCGGGATACACCACAGCAGAATGGGGTGGCAGAACGCATGAATCGAACTATACTGAAGAAAGTTCGATGTATGTTGTCCAATCTTGGATTGGGCAAAGAATTTTAATGAGGCGATTACATATGCGTGCCATCTAATTAACCGCTTGCCATCACCGCAATAAATGAAAAACTCCTATGGAGATGTGGACTGGTAAATCACATCGATTATGATTCTTTACATGTATTTGGTTCCTTGCATATTATCATGTAAAGAATCTAAGTTAGACCCAAGAGCAAAGAAAGCATTATTCTTGGGTATAACGATGGAGTAAAAGGATACCGTCTCTCGGTGTCCTAATACAAGGAAAATTGTTTTCAGAGAGATGTGACTTTTGATGAATCAACCATGTTGAAGTACAAGGATTCACAAAGGATGACAAAACCAGTAGTACTTTGCAGCAGGTGGAGCTTGAAAAGGTTAACGATGATCCTGCTAATATTTGAGGACAAATGATGAAGAGGTTCCTACCCAAGAACCTCTACAAGACAACAAGATTCAATTGCATATAGAAGGCCAAGAAGAGAGATTCGTAAGCCTGCTCGCTTTGATGATATAGTGGCCTATGCACTTCCAATTGCAGATAATGATGTTCCTTCTACTTACACAGAAGCAGTAAGTAACCCTGATGGTGTAAAGTGGAAGCAAGCAATGAATGAAGAAATGCGTCTCTTCATAAAAATAAGACACAGGAGTTGGTGACACTACCCAAGGAAAGAAGGCAATTGGATGCAAATGGGTATATGCAAAGAAGGAAGGATTTCGATAAAAATGAAATTCGATACAAGGCTAGATTGGTAGCAAAGGGTTACGCCGAGAAAGAAGGAATAGATTACAATGAAGTGTTTTCTCCGGTTGTGAAGCATTCGTCTATTCGGATTTTGCTAGCCTTGGTTGCTAATATGATCTTGAACTAGTTCACTTGATGTGAAGACCGCGTTTTTACGGTGATTTGGAAGAGGAAATCTATATGACTCGGCCGGATGGATTCAAGGTTCTTGGAAAAGAAAATTGGGTTTGCAAACCGACAAAGTCGCTTTATGGATTGAAGCAATCTTGAGGCGATGGTACAAGCGATTTGATCAGTTCATGAAAAGGCAAAGGTACACAAGAAGTAAATTTGATCATTGCGTGTATTTTCAGAAGCTACAAGAAGGAACTTTCATATACTTGCTCTTATATGTTGATGATATGCTAATAGCATCTAAGAGCAAAGTTGAGATTGAAAGATTGAAGACTCAACTCAATCTCGAGTTTGAGATGAAAGATCTAGGAGAAGCTAAAAAGATTCCCGGCATGGAAATATGGAGAGATAGAGCTCATGATAGAGTTAGCTTGTCTCAGAAGCAGTATTTGAAAAAGGTACTACAGCAGTTTGGCATGAACGAGCAGACAAAACCTGTAAGTACCCCGTTGGCTTCTCATTTCAAGCTTTCTGCACAACTATCTCCTTCGACGAATACGGAACGAGAATACATGTTGCAAGTTCCGTATTCTAATGCAGTGGGTAGCTTGATGTATGCAATGGTGTGTACAAGACCCGACATTTCACAGGCAGTTAGTATAGTGAGCAGGTATATGCATAATCCTGGAAAAGGACATTGGCAAGCTGTGAAATGGATTCTACGGTATATTCAGAAGACCGTGGATGTTGGATTACTGTTCAAGCAGGATAATACACTTGGTAAAGGTGTTATTGGGTGCGTTGATTCGACTATGCGGTGATTTGGACAAGCGAAGATCAACCACCGGTTATGTGTTTACATTTCTTTGGAGGACCAATAAGTTGGAAGTCTACACTACAGTCTGATTGCATTGTCAACCACAAAAGCCGAGTACATGGTCATGTAATGAGAGGTCGTAAAGGAGGCTATTTGGTTACAAGGTATGGGTAAAACCTTGGGGTTGGTTCAGGAGCATATTAACGTGTATTGTGATAGTCAAAGTGCTATTCATTTAGCAAAGAATCAAGTCTATCATGCACGTACAAAACATATCGACGCATCGATTCCATTTTGTGCGGGAAATTATTGAAGAGGGAAAATTGTCTTCGAAGATCAAGACTCGCAGATAATCCCGCAGATATGATGACCAAGGTGGTAACAGCAACCAAGTTCGAACATTGTTTGAACTTGATTAATATCCTGCAAGTTTAACAGTTGAAGAAGGCACTATCAAGTATTGTTGTCAAAAGTAGAAAGAATTGTGTGAAGATAAGATTATCCAAATCAAATCTTCAAGGTGGAGATTATTGGAACCCACCATTGTTTGAAAAGTCAAATGGGGTGGGCACCGAAAGTAGAAAGTAATATTGGTTGGCAAGTTGGGTTAAAAGTTGGCATGGGATAATTGCAATTTTGGTCCCTAATTGTATAGGGACATTGCAAGTTGATCCTTGAACCTCAACTATAAATAGGCCTAACCATTTCTTACTTTCTTCATCCCATAATTGTCATTCTCTACTTAAGGCATTATTCTCTCTCTTTATTTGTAAATTTCACTTGTAATTTTTGGAGTGAAATATATTTGGTAGTGCCCGAGGACGTAGGCAAAATTTGCTGAACCTCGTTAAAATTCTGGTGTTCTTTATTATTTGTTTTGCATATTTTGTGAATGTGATTGTAGTGATTTATTGTGCTATTAAATTACGATAGAGGGATATTCTGGCTAGGAAAGACTTGGTATTTAAGTGATCTTCGTGATCTACCTCTCTTTCCTAAGAATTGAACTTAGTGTGATTTTTCAGTACAATAATTTTACTCTTTCACACGCTTCCGCGCAACAGATGGCTTAATTAATTGGAGTTTCAACAATGTTTTTTTTTTCAACCACACTAAGTTTTGAAAATTTAACGAAAAAGTGATTTTAGATTTGGACATTTTTACTGGCTAATGTAACATTCAAAATTCGGTCATAACGTCTAAACCGTCTTTTATTTGTAATTTCAACCATATTTCTTCAAAATTAAATGATAAGTTAAAACAAATCATCAAAATTAGTTTATAGGTCTAGTTGATGTCATTTAAAGCTTAGATGGAGGAATTCTTAATTCTCATTGGTTGGATGAGATCAAACAAATTCGAAGAAGTTGATAATCAAATTATAATTTTTTTAATTGACTACTGATATAGTTTACAATATGCGTAAATGTCGAATATGAAAAATCCGAACACCAGATCTTATTACTATTGCATTACATGAGGGGGTAGCCACTTCCTTTTATTATTAACTTCAGTTTCAAGTTTTTTAAACTTTAATGCTTTAATAAGACACCAATGAAATCCTCTAATCTTGATACTATATAAAGCTTAGTACCAAACTCTTGAATTTCAGACACTGATTTATTTCCATACCATCGCTCAAGATTAACTGTTTCTAAAACAGTGCCATTTCCATTGATCCTTACTCCAGTTGGCAACAAACCCGAATCCATTCGTGGATCTACCCTTGAGGCCGCTATCCAGAACTTGTTTAATCGCGTCCTCTTAATGTTATCCGGGGTTGGCTGTATGGTTGCGATGACGGACCCACCACCCTGAAGTGAAATCTTTCGAGTCCGGTTCGCGTTGAACTCAGTAACCATGACAAATTTTTCTTCTTCATCGACTGCCACCCCGGCTGCAAATGAAAGATTCCTAACCAACACGGTCACTTGCTTGGTTTTGGCACCGTACTTCAACAGTCTCCCCGTCGAATCCATAACACTTGCTGCTATGTCGAGTTGCCTGCAAGATTAGACAAACTGTTGTTATGGGCAAATTTAGAAAAAAAATTTAAGAGCCGAATTATAAATTCTTCAGATTTTAAAATATAATTTTATCATATGTTAATTTTTATTTATTATTTTTATAGGATTAACCATATATATATATATATTTTTGAATTTTGGAGTTAAAGTGCAATTTTATCATTTTATCATTTTATCATTTATGAATAAATTGAATTGCAATTTTCTATCGCCCATGACTGTTTTGTTTTAGTTTGTCATCTGAGTCTTTGGAGGTCTTTGAGGGTGTACATCCAATGGTTTTTAAACCAAATCGGTGGTTAAACCATTCAAGTCACCGATTCAATACTTCAATTAGCTTGATCGGTTTGATTAAAAAAATTCATTTTAATCGGTTTTATTGGCCCATACTAATTCTCGGTCCAATTAGTTCAAAGCTACTCTCCAAACTGGTACCTCAACTAGTTCCCAATCCAATCGGTCCAATTCAATACTACAAATATGTCAATGTATCCATTATAAAAAATGAGTGTTAGACAAAAAATATTTGAAGTAAAATGAAGAATGAGAAAGAGGAAGATAAGATTACGTTATATCAAAAATGGAGCTGGCATCAGTGAAGTAGACATTTCCAGTAGGTTGATGGACATCGACACCGTTGCAAAAACGGTAAGGTTCACCATCTGCGGCAGTGGAAAGTTGAGTTACCAATCCTCCTCTACAACCCAAAACTCCGAATCCGAAAAAAGCATCACAAACATACAACTGATTTGTTCGATGATGCAATGCCATCCCTAATGGCCTTCCACAAACCGGATTTGGATTGGCAGTTTCCGTGCCGTCGCACACCGACTTTGGCCTAAATAAATTAATGTCATTATCCATATGGAAAACCAATATATTAACTACTTTAATCTATTGAATCTCACAATTTAATTCAGAATTTTTTTTTTATCCTAGATAAACTAAGGTAAAATAAGTTAAGAGAATGCAATTTTCACCTGTTAGGAGCGGTAAATCCAAACTCTTCAAAGCCAATGGTTGGGCCTAGATATTTCAGAATTCTACCGTCGGCTATACCAGTAAAGAACCGTGGGACTGTCAACTCAAATGCAAGTGCCTCGGGACCGGTCGCATTTTTCGGCAATCGAATCTTGGTGAAGGAAATTGCTGAAACAATAGGTGAAAGAAAACAAAAGAGGATTACCAAAGTGATTTTGGTTTTGATTCTCAAGAACATGAAGTTTGTTGCCATTTTCAAACAAATGTAATTTGACATATATTTCTACATTTGGTGCTAATAAACTTAAGCTATTTATTTGGGATTGTAACATAGCTTTGGCAATGCTATTTTCTACCTTTACCAGAAAATTAATTATGGTTTTAATGGGTTTAGCTTGTAGCAATGATGGGGAAGAAATGACTGGCCCGCTGAGTCAAATTAGTCATCGCAAAAAAAATAATAATAATAATATACTTTTTATATCCTACTTCAATGTAGTAGTTGTGTTTGATAATAGTTATATTTTTGGTACATAAAGTTAGCATTTTAACCTTTTAATGTTTAATTCAAATTTTATAGTTGATGAAATTTAAGTGTTAATATTATTAGTTGATTATGAATTTTCATTAAATCAACTCAACCTTAAAAATCAAAAAAGAATTAAGTCATCAAACTATATTTAATAAATTAAATAAACAATTAAATAAATTCAAAATTAACACTAAATTTATTCTATTAATGAAATGATGAGAACTGAAACCTAATAATATTAGTGATTAACTTTCAGTAAATCAACCGTAAAACTTGAATTAAACATTAAAAGTTAATATTGTTTATCTTTATATAAGTGCTACATTAAAAGAATCAAACTCGGTACCAAATAATATAATAAACCAATAATAAAACAATCCAAACTTACTCCACTTTAAAAGAGTATTCATGTTTAGGAAAAACCGATTTTAAGATGGATGTGTGAATTTTAATTAATTTTTTAATTTAAATTAGTCAAAGAGATTTTTTCTTTTTATATAGGTTAATCTGAAGGGCACGCAGTAGTCTTGGCCCTCAAAACTAAAATCCTTTCAATTCAGTTCTCTTATAAATAGAAAAATTATAAAATAATATATATAGTGAAATTGCATTTCAACCCCCAAAATGAAAAAATTTCAATTTAGTTCTCTTATAAATAAATAAAGAAATTATAAATTAATATATAGTAAAATTGCACTTTTAACTCCTCTAAAAATGAAAAAGAAAAATTATGTTTAAGTAAATAAATAAAGTACAAAGGACTAAAGTTACCAATTTGAAAAGTACAAGAACTAAAATTGACCAAATAAAAGTACAGAGACTAAATCCACAGCTTTTGTTAAGTATAGGGGCTAATAGCATAATTTAACCCCAATTAATTATCATAGTGTTGTCATCAATCCTAAGTTGTTGTTGAGTTAATTTGTTACACCATCTCAATCAACAACATTATTAATATTAGAAATTCTATCGCACACATATGTGTATACAAACCACACATTTAGAACATAAATGTGTGTTTAAAATTAACATACAATATGTTAGAAAAAATTGTAGTACAAGAAAGAAGCTTCAGGTGCAAGAAAAAAAAATTAAAAGGAAAGAAATAGACTTAAAGCGTGATTCATAGTCCTTTAAGGCTTTAATTTTACTGCTAGAATACAACAAGTCTTAAAACAACAAAAAAACATCATTATTGAGTTTTATATATAGGCACGTTGTGTTTTTCATCAAAAAATATGTTACTTGGCACATAACTTGTGCTACAAGTTACATTTTTTCACAATATTATGGGCAAATTACCAATAAAAGCCCCTTTTTTTAAAAAAAATTACCGAAATGGGCTAAGTCAGAAATTATTTACCGGAATGGGCCAGTTTTTACAAAACGCGTCCACGTCAGCGCGTTGTCAGGGAAAAAAGCAGGAAAATGCTTCCTCAAGGAAGCGCTTTGCCTACGTGGACAAAAAACGCTTCCTTGAGGGCTCGCTTTCTGTCCACGTAGGCAAAGCGCTTCCTTGAAGAAGCGTTTTCCCCGTGTTTTTATTAGGGTTTTCTGTAATTAGGGTTAGGGTTTTGGGAATTTTGGGTTTTTAAATTTTAGGGTTTTAAGGAAAAAATTAAATAAATTAGGGTTTAGTGTTTGTTAATTAAATTAATTACTAATTTTAAAAATTAGATTATGGTTTAGTGTTTATGGTTTTAAGGAAAAATCAAATAAATTAGGGTTTAGGGTTACTTGAGTAAATTAATTATAAATTTAAAAAAATTAGATTAGGATTTTAGGGTTTAGGGTTTTAGGGTATTTAAGAAAAAAAATCAAATAAATTAGGGTTTGGGGTTTAGGGTAACTTAATTAAATTATTTGTAATCTAAAAAAGCTTCTACGTGGATGCTCTTTTGCTACAGTAGTCTCTGAAAAAATAAATTTGAGAAGACGTGTCTGTGCAAATAGTGTCAAAAACGTTTCAAGCAGGATGCATTGTCAGCAAAAGTACTGAAAGAAGCTCCCATGTGGACGCTCTTTTACTACAGTAGTATTTGAAAAAATAATTTTGAGAAGATGTGTCAGTGCAAATAGTGTAAAAAACGCTTCAAGCAGGATGCATTGTCAGCAAAAGTACTGAAAGAAGCTTCCACATGGACGCTCTTTTGCTACAGTAGTCTCTGAAAAAATAATTTTGAGAAGACGTGTCTACACAAATAGTGGTAAAAACGCTTCAAGTAAGATGCATTTTCAGCAAAATTACTGGAAGAAGCTCCCACGTGGATGCTCTTTTGCTACAAATGGTCTCGAAAAATAATTTTGAGAAGACGGTTCGCATAAATAGTGTCAAAAACGCTTCAAGCAGGATGTATTTTTAGCAAAAGTACTGAAAGAAGCTCCCACGTGGACGATCTTTCGCTACAGTGGTTTCTGAAATAACTTGGGCTATAAATGAGCCAAATTTTGTTCTCAGGTTGCATAACTTACAGCAAAAAAAAAAAAAAATAGAGAGGCTAAGAAGGATAAAAATTAAATATGAGTGAACGCATTAGTGTTGTTATTTACTATGATGGTGAGGTTTGTCACACCGAGAACGGTTTTATTTTTTTTCGGAGAATACAATACGACTGGTTTTTAACCAGAACATAGATTTGACAGAACTTCATAAAAGGATTAGGCGTAAAATATTCGAAACGACGCCAATGAAAGTGTTGTCTATTAGGTATCGATTTTGCTTCTATTAATCCAGTAACATATGACTCGTTCGACATCAAAGGTGCTCGTAGCTTGGAGGCAATAGTGCAGACTCATCTTGCTAGTGGAGCACCATATATTGAGTTATATGTACAATTTGCATCACCAAATGATACATTTACGGCAGTTGTTCGAGAGGAATACACGACCCCTGCCCGACACTCCGTTAGTGGGTTACATAACACGGAAGCGCCGATTTTTGGTAGCTGTATGGAATACAAACCCCTGCACGACACTCTGTTAGTGGATGGGACATGCACCTAGGTGGTCGATGTTTGATGCTGGAAATACGTACTGGGGAACGACATCAATTTATAGTGCTTGGAAATTTACATCCAATTAGGAACGTTATAAAACGCCCAGAAGAAGGGGTGATGTACTCCCCATGACGTCCACCGGTGAGGGGACCTCATACGTCGCAGATGATGGTGGGTTAGATGATGAGTCCGATGTGGATCCACCTTGAAAGCTCGGACGCGATGGTACAGAAGTTGGATTATTTTCTGAACCGGAGCCTATTCCAACTGAACCTGAAGATATTGAAGGGGGTTCAGATGAAGAAGAAGATCCACAATTCAGGGCATACTCACCTCCAGCCCACATGCATAATGTTGATCTATCTACAGATGATGCATTGGAGTTTCCAGATCTACCACACAGAACGCGTAATCATACAAGTTCGTTATTGGATTCGAGTGAATTTGAAGTTGGTAAGGGGTTTTCCAATAAGGATAGTTTTCTTGGTGCATTGAAACAACATAGCATCAATAACGGTGTTAACTACCACGTGGTTAAATCTAAATCCGATAAGTTTAAGGCGAAGTGTGCAGTGCAAGACGAAAGTTGTTCATGGAAAATCTACACCTCGTTAAGGAAAAAGACAGGGTTGTGGGAGATAAAAAAGTATAAAGGTCCACATACATGTGCTGCAGGTACAGTATTTAAGGTTTTTGAATAATACTATTATTATGTAATGTTACATTATTTAACGTACTTCGTTGACAGGTATTTCACAAGATCATCCCAAGATGGATTCAGCTATGTTAGCTAGCTTAATACTCCCCACGGTGTCCTAGGACTTCAGTGCTAGTCTTAATTACCAATATTCTAACCAAATGGGATACACGCCCTCTTACCGCAAGGCTTGGATAGCTAAGCAGAAGGCTTTGGAGAAGATGCATAGTTGGTGGGACGCTTCATATAATGAAATATGGCAGTGGTGTCAAGTGCTAGAGAGATACGTCACAGGTTGCATAACAGACCTTCAAACAGAACCTGCATACTACAATGACCGATTGCTCCGTGGATGCCAAGTATTTAAGCGTCTCTTCTGGAGCTTTAAGCAATGCCGAGACGCATTTGTATATTGTAAGCCATTGGTACAAATTGACGGTACCTTTATGTACGGTAGATATACCCATCGGCTATTGCTAGCAGTCGCATAGGATGGTAGTGGAAGAATCCTTCCAATTGCGTTTGCAATAACACCGGGGGAGTCAACTGATAACTGGGATTTCTTTCTTTCTAAGTTAAGGAAGCATGTTTGCCCCTAACCTGATATATGCGTTATATCGGATCGAGGCACCGGGATACTAGCTGCAATTGAGTGACAGGGAAGCCTATGGCATCGCACACTCCATCGGTATTGCCTAAGGCACATTGCTTCCAACTACTACAGGCAATATCCATCTAAAGGTAAACGACGACAAGTGGCCAACATGGGTATTTAACTTTATCTCTATTAATATAATTTCGTTTGGAATATTGAATTTATTTTAAATGGAAAAGTGGTATGTAATTTTCGCTATCAACTTATATTGGCAGGGTATGAGATAAGTAAGGACCGTTTTCATGAGATGTTGGCAGTTTTCCATTCAGTTAACGAAGAGTGCCATGACTACCTATGTAATATACCTTTCGAACAGTGGACACAAGTATACGACGGTGGCCTACGATATGGTTACATGACCTCAAACCTGGCCGAATGTATAAATTCTGTTCTGAAAGGAACACGTCATTTACCGATAACATCAGTTGTGCGAGAGACATATTTTCGTTTAGCGGCACTATTTCCGAAACGAGCAGCGAGTTATGCAGGCTAAATGTAGGGAGGCCATGTATGGTGCGCAAAGGTATTGCAAGAAATTAACAAGGCGAAGGCACGGGCGAACACTATGCACACAGTGTGTCACGATCAAGACAACTTATGGTTTCGTGTGACAGAGTTTGACAAACTGCACCAAGGTATTATTGGCGGGCAATATCGTGTACACTTAAGAAATAGGACTTGCGATTGTAGGAGGTTTGACGCATTTCGTTATCCATGCGCTCATGTAATTGCAGCTTGTCAAAATCTTCGTCTAGATCTCATGAGCTATGTCGACGACGTGTACAAATTGGAATACATGTACAATGTGTGGAGACACATATTCCCACCGGTCCCAGATGAGCGTAAGTGGCCCTCTGTATCGCTTGCTCCGTTTAAGCTGTTATTGGATAGAGAGTTACGGTGTAAACCAAAGGGTCGACCTTGCTCGACTAGGATACGCAACAATATGGATATCCGAGAAACAACCAATCAACAGAAGTTATGTAGATGGTGTAGGAACCCAGGCCATACAAGTAGATCATGTCCAAATCGCAATAGTTGATAGTTGTTGTAATTGTCAATATGTTGTATTATTTATATTTTTTACATGAAATAATATAAAAATATTCAAAATATTGCTTTATTTAAAGTAATTTTCATTTTATTAAAAATATAAAAGTAAATTATAATTACTTTATTTAAAACAACCTTTTATATTGTCACATGAAATAATATAAAATATTCAAAATGTTGTCTTATTTAAAATAATTTTCATTTTATTAAAAATATAAAAGTAAATTACAATTACTTTATTTAAAACAACTTTTATCTAATTACATGAAATAATATAAAAATATTCAAAATGTTGCCTTATTTAAAATAATTTCCATTTTATTAAAAATATAAAAGTAAATTACAATTACTTTATTTAAAACAACCTTTTATCTAATTACATAAAATAATATAAAAATATTCCAAATGTTGCCTTATTTAAAATAATTTCCATTTTATTAAAAATATAAAGGTAAATTATAATTACTTTATTTAAAACAACCTTTTATCTAATTACATGAAATAATATAAAAATATTCAAAATGTTGCCTTATTTAAAATAATTTCTATTTTATTAAAAATATAAAAGTAAATTACAATTACTTTATTTAAAACAACCTTTATCTAATTACATGAAATAATATAAAAGATTCAAAATGTTTGTACAAATATATTAAAATAAAAATCAATGTCTGCACCGATGGGATTCAGTGCCACATGAAGGTCGTCGACGGTTACGCGTTGGATTCTTCCTTTGTCCAGCTTCCGGCGGGGGTTGTGCTTGCTCCGGCGAAGATTCTGGTTGTGGGTGTTGGGAGGATGACCCGCCTTGATAGAATAGTGAATGTGGAGGTGTTTGTATCATTAATGGCGGAGATGTTTGAAACCCATATGGTGATGGGGATTGGTAAAAAGAATAGCTCCCCGATGGTCCCTCCTGCGATCCCTCGTGCGACGGCTGCCTGTAGATCAGCGGTCCACTCGGAGTAATCAAAAATGGAGATGAACCGGGCCATGCATTCCAACCTGCCATAGGACTAGAAAAAGGAAACATATAAGCGCTAGGATACATAAAAGGGCTAGGTTACGTACCTGGCATCATCTGAAGAGGCTGTGCTGTGGGTGTCGATGGTTGAACTGTTGGGCCCGGTGACTGTGTAAGTCCTGTTGCTGGGCTGGGTGATTGTGTGGGCGCTGTTGATGGGCCTACGTCGTCGTCCCTTCTTCTAGGATTTAAAGGGCCATGTCGTTCCCTTTGGACACGCAATTGTCGCTGCCTCTCCTATTCTGACAGTAAATATGGCTTGCCATGGATCCTAAACCATGGCATGTATTCCGGCACGCACGCCAACTTTGGAACGATGATCGGTTCCCGAGTAGGTATATAATCATACCGATCTTCCCACATTTGGATATAGTGTGACCAGAATTGTAATACCCCGAAAATTTTTACAATAAGATATTATCTTTGATATAGTAAAATAAGGAAATAAAGTGACAAAAAGGGAAATTTTGAGTTATGTCAATATTGAGAAGTATATTATGATATATTAATTCAAGAAAAGACTAAATTGTAAAAGTGAGAAAAGTTTTGTTGCACAAGAGTAAATATTCATAATTTGAGGGGTTAAAGTGTAAATATGAAAAAGTTGAAGGACCAATAGTGTAAATAATTTAAGAGTGGAATGATCTAGAAACTAAGGAAAATGGATGAATTAGGACCAAATTGAATAGATGAAGAACTATGAGGGACTAAATTATAATTTTACCAAATTAAATGATGACTCAAGGATGGAATTTTAAAAGATAATGAAGGGCAAAATGGTCAATTGGAAGAGAGAGAAATCTAGACAGTAATAATGATGCTAGAGATATTTTGATATTTTATAATTATTTAATTAGATAAATATTATTTTATTAATACTTTAATAAGATATTTTATTATTATTTTATTAGTATATAAAGAAAGAAAGATGAGAAATTCTCATCCATATTTTCCCATGCACTAACGTGAGAGAAAGAGAGGAAGAAAGAAAGTTTTACTTTCTTTACAATTTGGTCCTTTTACCAAAAATTCACCATTTTCACCCAAAATCAAATGAATTTCCATAGCTACCAAGAGACAAAATGTTAAGGAGAGCATGGGGAGTTAGAATATCAAGTTGGATACAAGAAATAGAAGCTGAAGGAGAGAGAAAATCAAGTTAAAGATTAGTATCAATAGAACAAGGTAAGTATATCAAGATTTCAATATGTTTTTAAGTTTGTTATTATTGACAAAGCATGGAAATAATGTTATAGTAGAGTTTTCTTACATAAGGTCCTATGTTTTTGATATGTTAGTGAAGAGAAAATAAGAGAAAGTGATGAGAAATGGTGTAGAAAAAGAAAATAAGGGTGTTATAACATGGTAATTAATAGCTTGCACAAAAACAGTTTGGACAGAAGCAGTAGACTAACTTTGAAAAATCACCATAAATTGTAGAAATCGAATTAGAATATGAACAAAATATGGAATTAAAGCTTATTGAGTATAGTTTCTGATATAAGAAATAGTGTAAGCAGTGGATTTGTAAATTTTTAGATATAATGAATTTTGTGAGACAAGGTCAGAATGAATTTGGGTTCCCCTGTTCTGACTTTGAAAAATCATAAAAAATTGAATAAAAATAATTAGGGGCTTAATTTTATATTTCTAAAATCCTGAATGAGTATATTTTTAAGAGAAACAAACAAGAACATCATTTGAATCCTGTATGAGGAGATAATTAATTTTTGGTGAAGAGAGGTCAGAACTGTCAGACAGCAGAACAGGGGTAACTTTAAAGAATAAACTGTACTTATTAGTTAAACCAAAAATTCTGAAATTTTTATGGTAATAATATATATGAGTCTAGATTCAGGGAAAATTATCGGATATTAATTTTGAGTTCTATAGATCCAGATATAAATAATTTAGTGACTATGATGCAGATAGACAGCTTAAATATTCATAAAAGTAAAAAATAAAAATTATGGATAATGTTACTTACAAGTGTGTTATCTACATTAAGGATGTGGAATGGAGAGGCGGAGAAGGAAAAATATGTATGAATATTCATCTAGCATGGCTAATTTGCATATTTTAGGCTCAGAGACTAAATTGAATAAAAGTAAAACTTTATGGGTAATTTTGTAAACATGTCAGAAATGACCAAATTGCATGAAATGGATTATTTTATTATTTAAATTACAAAATTGAATGAAATTATTAATTTAGTTCAAGATAGGGGGAAAACATGTTTTAGGGATTAAATTGAAAAGTGTTGAAATTATGAAAAATTTTGATATTTTATAGAATTCATGGATTTTTATCAATATATATGAGAATAATAGCTGGAAATAAGGATTAAATTGCAAGAATTTTATTTTCCTGACTCTAATGATGAAATCGTCATTAATTAAAAGTTTAGGGGCAAAATGGTAATTTTGCCTAGAGCATTAATTAAATGCATTAGAATATGAAATGAATGAAAATGTTGATCAAATTTATTTATAAAGATCCGGACGACTCAAATATGAGACTTGATCGTGGAAAAGAAAAGATACCAGATTAATGAAATTATAAACACAAACAAGCAATGAGGTAAGTTCGTGTAACTTGAATTATATTCTTAAATGCTTGAAATGCATGTTTTTGATATGAATATGATTTGAATGTTCATTATATGGAAATTTATGAAACATTGATATATTTGATAAAATGGGAAGAAATCCCGTTTGAATGAAAGGAAAATTTGATGGATCTCGAAAAGGAATTGACGGTAAAAAGGATCTAGCTTGGACGGGTGATCCTATCTGATATAGCCCTCCGAAGAATATGTGTAAAATGAATTTAGCCGGACGGGTAATCCAATTAGGGTCTCAATTTAGCTCGACTAGTAATTCAGATCCAAGCTCATTAGAGTAATTGTCATTGCGGGATTTAGCTTTGAATCGGTAATCCCGACAATACTCTATGAGTTTATATTCTGAGGATTTAGCCTGGACTGGTAATCCCTTTGTAAGGATGAGGTTCAAGGAGTGTGCTCTCGATATGAAATGTGTAAGACCATGGTTGAAAGATACCATGGCAACTTGTGTAAGACCATGGTTGAAAGATACCATGGCAACTGATATGAAATGTGTAAGACCATGGTTGAAAGATACCATGGCAACCTGTGTGTAAGACCATGGTTGAAAGATACCATGGCAACCTGATATGAAATGTGTAAGACCATGGTTGAAAGATACCATGGCAACCTGATATAAGATGTGTAAGACCATGGTTGAAAGATACCATGGCAACGTGACATGAAAAGAATAAGACCATGGTTGAAAGATACCATGGCAACATGACAGAAAATGAGTAAGACCATAGTTGAAAGGCACTATGGCATCACGTCAAAGATAAATAAGACCGTGGATGGGAGATGCTATAACATCTGTTGAACAATTGATATTCGTGTAAAATGTATCGGATGACGAATGGTTATATGAAATGGTTGTGTGAAATGTTTACAAGAACCGGTCATATGGAAATATATGTACAAAAGCGTTGTATGAAATAATTATAAAATGGATAAACGAAATAAGTATAAGTACATGGAATATAATTTATGTTAAGTTTGATATAAGCTATTACCGAATAAATATACATAAAATATATGGAAATGACGAAGCATAAAATATTGATATAATGAAATGAATGATATATGCTTGTAAAGAAACGGTAAGAGCATGATATGTTTCATGACATGTACAGATATGATTATCTTTGATATGTTGATACAAGGAAATTATGTAATTGAGACTATTATTAAACTCAAGTGTGACATGTCGAGAAAATAGATATATCAATGTTGAATTTATATGAGATATGTGCAAGTATACTAATAATGTTGTTGTTTGATGCTTATACAAGTGCCAAACTGTTGATTGAATGGTAATATATTTATTTTATATGATGTATTGAACCGAAACCCTGTTCTGGCAGCAGATACGGGTTAGGGGTGTTACAAGAATCTCGGCCAATCTATATGCAATTGCCGTAAGTCGATTTTGTGATGATCATCCAATACCTCGAGTGCCACAGGAATCGGTTGTCGGAATCCAAATTGCCGTAATACTCTGTCTGATTGATGCATCTCTACAATAGCAAAGTTGACCAATGGGACCTTCACGTGCCAAGCGTTCGGATTTTGCAAGTATTCATCCGGAATTACTGCCCGAATTGCCGGATCCTCGTATGGTGTCCATTGAAACTATATAAAAATGATGGAAATATTAGTTAAATAAAAAATACTAAATACTAAATACTAAATACAAATCCATTATTTTATTATGTATATATATATTTTTAATACTTACTTGTGCTTCCGACCGTTGCTCTAATAGAAGCCGTATATCTTCAAGACAGGTAGGTAATCGAGCATAACTTGCCGAATGGTTCCACCTAATTAAATAAATTTTTAGCATACGATTATATTTTAAATCTACGTAATAATTGTAAAATCTAATATAAAATTTACCTCGTTATGAGTGGGAATGTATATGGGTGGTCCACTCAAAGACGTAAAAATGGAAAGCGAAACCGTACCCATGATTGCAGTAGTGATAGGCAACCTCCGATTTTCGCTTTATTCGGTCACAGAGTCTCAAGACATCTCCTCATGCAGTGTTGCCAACACGGCAGACCCCCAACTAAATTCACCAGCTGCTCTAAAATCAACGAGTTTCAGCAGTCATCTCAGATGTACAAGGTTTCGTGACAATCCGGCATCAGATAACCTCTAATTATCTGAAGAATGTATGCTCGAGCATATCGAATTTTTTCTAGTTCGATAGAATCATCATCCGGCTCCGGAAATGTGTCTCGTAACCAGCCTATCTCAATCCGACCTCCGTTAATATTATCCGGAATAGCACCCAAAAGCTCGTAGCATACCGCTCCCCAATCAGCAAAATGAACGGACCCAGTGACTGCGTCCCCGTCCACCGACAATCCTAATTGCAAATGCACGTCTTCCAAAGTGATAGTGCACTCTCCACATGGAAGATGAAATGTGTGCGTCTTGGGTCTCCACCTTTCTATCAACGCACTAATAAGTTTCGGGTCCAACTTGCACCCCCGGCCTATCATCGCCACGTGCCAAAAACCCGCTTTCCGTAGGTAATCCTCTATCAACGGTGATGGAGGACCAGTCATGTTACGGATATAGCATTGCAATATCCGATCTACAGACTTTTATAAGAAATAATAAATAAAAATTATTTAAATTTGCATAAATGACAGAAATCTTAAATAATATTTAAATATTAAATTTAACACTTACCATTTGCATTTGTTCGACGGATATGTGTTTATCATCGAAGCGAATTAATTCTCCGACCATTGCTAACACGATCAAATTTTTTTATTTTAAAAAATAAATTTAGAAAAAAATAAAATTAAAGCTTTTTTGAAAAAATTAACGAGAGTTTTGAGAGGAATTTAAGAGAAATTTGAGAGATTTGAGAGAAATTTGAAAGAATATTGAAAGATTGAAGATTGAAAGGATTTAAGTGTGAAAAAAATGAAAGGGGTGGGGGTTTTATATTTTTTTTACTGTTGGGGGTTACTAACGGTCAAAAAGTAGCCGTTACTCTTGTTCAAACACGGAACGCTTTCAAGGAGCGCTTTGCCTACGTGATGAAAGTCGCCCTCAAGGAAGCGTTTTCATCGAGGCAAAGCGCTTCCTTGAGGAAGCATTTTCTTGCTTTTTCCCCTGACAACGCGCTGACGTGGACGCGTTTTGTAAAAATGGCCCATTCCTATAAATAATTTCTGACCTGGCCCATTTCGATAAATTTAAAAAAAAGGGGCTTTTATTGGTAATTTGCCCCAATATTACAACTTTTCAGAAAAGATATATTTATTCATTACAAGGTTATAATTATTCAAATATTGTTTATGTGTAAATAAAAAATTATTATTATTTCTAAAATAAAATAATAATTGTATATATCATTATTTGCACCACCTAATTTAAGCCCAAGTTCCCATCTTTTGTCCTTATATACATAAAGCCCGATCAATAAGCCCACTTATATGTGGGTCATACACTCAACTCAATTATTTGAAAGAATTTTCTATTTAAATTTTTATAATTTATATATGTTAGCAATGTGAAATTACTCGCATTGCAAATAATTAATACAATAAATAATAAAACGTGTTATTTGAAATTAATTAATAATATAACACATAAAAATGAATGATATTAATATATAGAATTAAAGGAGGCAATAAATTGAGTATAATAAACTTAAAATGTATAAAATTATCAAAATAAAATTTTGGTTGAGAGTTAAATTGAAAGTTTTGCTAACCCAATTGGCATGGTTTCAAATCCCTAATATGTATATTTTATTGATTTTTAAATAAAATTACTAAAGTGCCCTCACTTACTGAATTGGGATCTAGTTGTGGGTAACACCAACTCAAGAAAGGGGTTTATAAATAGTAAGTATAGATGCATAATTGATGAAGGTAATAAAATGAGTATAATAAAATTAAAATGTATAAATAAATCAAAATAATACTTTGGTTGAATGATAATTTTAAAAATTTTTCAATATAATTTACATGGGTTTAAATATCACCATATACACATATTTTTCTTTTTATTTTTAAAATTATTTTTATAATTTCTCTAAATCAAATTTATACTATTTAACTAATGATACCAGCTCCATTTACGGTAACATGGCCCAAGTTAAGACATAACGAATTGAAAAGATGCTCCCATCACGTGTAAGGTAAGAGATAACAAACTGAAAAAGAGTAACTGCCAATAACAACATAAAAAACGTAAGTTTGGATTTTGATTTCAACTTCCAACAGTAAATCAACCAATAAATGTTAAAAGTAGATTCTATTTTTATTAGTAAGTAATCGTCACCAAACTTCACTTGTTTTTCTATTATCAGGATTTGTAAACCAATGAAATCCACTAACCTTGATGCTATATAAAGCTCAGAACCAAACTCTTCCAACTCCACACACTGATATATTTCCATACCCTTTCTCAAGATTAATTGTTCTTATAACTGTGCCATTTCCATTCATCCGATTCTTAGTCCTATAGGCAACAAATTTGATTGTGTTCGTTGATTGACCCTCGCTAAAATTTCGGATTCCTAAGGTTTATGACCCCAGAGCCAAATCTTGCGACCCCTGCTGCAAACGTAAGATTCCTAAACAACGCTGTCACTTGCTTCCTTTCGACATCCTACTTCAACAACCTCCCCGTTGTCTGATATATACCGGAGTACTAAATATTTTAAGAAAAATGAAGAACCGTACCTTATCTCGTAAGTAGAACCGGCATCAGTGAAGTAGACATTTCCGGTTGGTTGATGGACGCAGACAGCATTGCAAAAACGATTACGGTTCTCCATCTGCAGTGGTGAAAAGTTGGGTATCTTACAAGCACTCATCGTTTAGGATCAAGCATGAAATATCAAATTTATGAAATCAAATTTCTATTTTTAAGTTTATAATTATTAAGTGTAAGTTAGATTAGAGTGTGATTTTACTTTTAAGTGGTGACAACCGAACATATTAACCTCTTCTTTTGTATTATTTATGAAATCGTTTTAATTAATTGATTAGAGCAAAAATTTAAACATAATTAAATGACTATTGATATACAGTAAATGTCAGAATATGAAAATTTCGAGCACCATATCTTATTACTTTTGCATTACATGATGGGGTAGCCACTTCCTTTTATTATTAACTTCAGTTTCAAGTTTTTTAAACTTTAATGCTTTAATAAAACACCAATGAAATCCTCTAATCTTGATACTATATAAAGCTTAGTACCAAACTCTTGAACTTCAAACCCTGATTTATTTCCATACCATCTCTCAGGATTAACTGTTTCTAAAACAGTGCCATTTCCATTGATCCTTACTCCAGTTGGCAACAAACCCGAATCTATTCGTGGATCTACCCTTGCGGCCGCTACCCCGAACTTGTTTAATCGCGTCCTCTTAATGTTATCTGGTGTTGGCTGTATGGTTGCGATGATGGATCTGCCACCCTGAAGTGTAAACTTTCGAGTCCGGTTCGCAGTGAACTCGGTAACCATGACAATTTTTTCTTCTTCATCGACTGCCACCCCGGCTGCCAACGAAAGATTCCTAAACAACACGGTCACTTGGTTTTGGCATCATACTTCAACAGTCTCCCCGTCGAATCCATAACACTTAACGCTATGTCAAGTTGCCTGCAAGAATAGACAAACTGTTGTCATGGGCAAATCTAGAAAAAAAAAATTTAAAAGTATCCGAATTGAATTATAAATTTTTGAGATGTCAAAATATAATTTTATCATATATTAATATTTTTTATTTATTATTTATTTCAAAGGATTAAATTTTTTTTGGAGGATAAAGTGCAATTTGATATCATTTATGAATAGATTGAATAGCAATTTTCTATGGCTCGTGGCTGTTTTGTTTTAATTTGTAGTTTGAGTCTTTGGAGGTCTTTGGGGTGTTATATCCAATGGTTTTTAAACCAAATCTGTTGTCAAACTAGTTAGGACACGGGTTCGTTAGTCCAATTGGTTCGAATGAAAAATTTTAAAATATCTGGTTCAACCGATTTTTAAATCGTTCAATATTTTGCCCATACTAATTCTCGATTTAATCAATTCAAAGCCACACTTCGGACCAATCTATCAACCAGTTCTAGATCCAATCGATTCAGTCCAATTCAAACTACAATGGTTACATCTCAATGTATCCATTATAAAAAAATTAGTGTTAGTTAAAAATATTTTAAGTTGAATGAAGAACCGGAAAGAAGCAAATAAGGTTATGTTATATCGAAAACGGAACTGGCATCAGTGAAGTAGACATTTCCAGTATGTTGATGGACATCGACTCCGTTGCAAAAAGGGTAAGGTTCACCATTTGCGGCAATGGAAAGTTGGGTTACCAATCCTCCTCTAGGACCCAAAACTCCGATCCGAAAAACGCATAGCAGACATACAACTGATTTGATTGGTGGTGCAATGCCATCCCTGATGGCCTTCCACAACCCGGATTTAGATTGTCAATTTTCGTGCCGTCGCACACCGACTTTGACCTAAAAAAATTAATGTCATGATCCATATCGAATAGCAATATGGTAACTACTTTGATCCATTGAGTCTCACAATCTTATTCAGAAATTTCTTTTTTTTACCCTCCATTTTCGTTTTACAGTCCATGTTCAGAATATTAAGAAACTAAAGCAAAATACGTTAAGAGAATGCAATTTCCACCTGTTAGGAGTTGTAAATCCGAACTCAACAAAGCCATTGGTTCGGCCTAGATATTTCAGAATTCTACCGTTGGCTATACCAATAAAGAACGGTGGGATTCTCAACTTGAATGCAAGTGCCTCAGGGTCGTTCACATTTTTCGGCAGTCGAATCTTGGTGAAGGAAATTGCTGAAACAATAGGTGAAAGAAAACAAAAGAGGATTACCAAAGTGGTTTTGGTTTTGATTCTCAAGAACATGAAGTTTGTTGCCATTTTCAAACAAATGTAATTTGATATATATCTCTACATTTGGTGTTAATAGACTTAAGCTATTTATATGGGATTGTAACATAGCTTTGGCAATACTATTTGCGACCTTTACCAGAAAACTAATTATGATTTTAATGGGTTTATCTTGTAGCAATGATGGGAATAAATGCCTGGCCTCAAATTAATGATCGCAAAAAAATTTAATACACTATTCGTACTCCAATGTAGTATTTGTGTTTAATAATATTTATATATTTGGGTACTTAAAAGTTAAGTTAGTCTTATTAATCTTTTTAATGTTTAATTGATTTTATAGTTGATTTGATGAAAATTTATGATTAATTAATAATATTAACAATTAACTTTCATCAACTCAACTTTAAAACTCGAAAAAGAATTATAGTCATCAAACTATATTTAACAAATTAAATAAATTTAAATTAATACTAAATTTATTCTATTAACAAAATAATGAGAACTCAAACCTAATAATAAATATTTGGGTAAAACTTTAATTAAACATTAAAAGCTAACATCGTTATCTTTGGGTATAAAAATGTATAATCTTTGATAAAAACAAGTACCATATTAGATAAAAATAATAATACAAGTGATACATTAAAATGATCAAACTCGAATATCAAATAATATAATAAACCAAAAAATTTCCAAACTTACTCCACTATAAAAGAGTGTTCATGTTTAGGAAAAATCGATTTTAAGATGGATGTGTGAGTTTTTAATTTTTTTTTAATTTAAATTAGTCGAAGAGTTTTTCTTTTTGCAGAGGCTAATCTGAAGTGGGCAAACAGGGTACTTGGTCCCTCAAAATTAAAAAATTTCAATTCAGTTTTCTTATAAATAAATAAAAAATTAAAAATTAACATATAGTAAAATTACCCTTTTAACTCTCCTAAAAATGAAAAGGAAAAATTATGTTTTAAATAATATATTTAAAAGTTATTTAATGTCAAAATCATATATTTTCTTTAAAGGTTTCAGTACTTTCTATCAAATAATTCAGTTTAATTTATTAGACTGTTGATTTTAAGAGTCGAATTACATGTTGCTCAAATTTTGAAGGTTTAACTAAAAATATTAGGTCTAATAAATGAATTTGGATAAAAATATTAAATTAGTATAAAATATGAGTAGGACTTGAGCTTATATATTCAAGCTTGAGTCTAGTCTGCCCTAAACAAATTTTTAAGTTTACAATATATATTATATATTATGTAATTATAACACATAAAAGTTAAATCTATAATAATATACAATTCAATAATGTTAATATTAAAATATATATATATATATGTTATATGGCCTAAATATATAGAATTTTAATAAATAAAAGATATATAAAACTTTTAAATACTAAATTAAATATGGTATGAATATATATATATTTTTAAATGTGCTCAATATATATTTTTTAAATCATAAAAATATTATGGTGGGCTTAAAACGGATTTAAATTGACCATTTAAAAATATGAATAAACTTGGATAAATTTTGAGACTCATATTTTGAGTCGAGCTAGCTTGGAGACCGACACGAAGTGTATTAATATCACACATAAATTCAAACAAACTTGATTTGACCTATAAATACCACTAATTTGAATCTCCCAATAATTTATCCTTCAATCTATTTTTTTAATTCATCAAAAACAATTATGTTTTGGCCACTAAATTTCAAAAAATTATTATATGGCCATTTATATATGTCACTAAGCCATTTATTCACGTTAAGAGTGTGTTGAGGGGGGTATCTCTCTTATTGGGAGAAATCTTTAAAGTGCTATCTTCCAAACAATTGATCGAATCTTCAAACAATGGAGGTATTGTGCCCGGTGTGTCTATACTCAATTTTACCTCAAGTTTTGTCTCTTTACTTCAAAGAGAGCTCAAAGAGACTCATGGAATTTAACGGACACGTTAACTCTAGGAAGACTTAGCAGCCAGATGTTCATCTTTCAGATTGAATTTTAAGAACCTTTTTTGTATTTGTTTTAATTTGCTTGATTGTATCAAGTTAGTGTTGCTGGTTGGAGCCACTAGGACTTTTAATTATCCATAATTATGGTGACGGTATGATATAAGGTTTCTAAAATTGGATCGATGATCAAATCGTTCAGATCATCGATTTGATCAAGTATGATGAAATCATTTTTAAGCTACATGATTTAAACAATTTAACTCTTTTTCTCTATTCACAGCATTTTCGATTCTTGAGAGAAAGGAGTTCGGTTTTGTGTTTTTCGATGATTTGAGGTTAGATTCTTGATTCAATTCCATATTTGGAGAGGATTTGGTTGAGTTCGTAAAGCTTCGAGTCTTAAATCATTGGGAAACTATTAGATTTCAGTTTAGGGAAGTTTATATTAAAGTTGTCTCTGGAATTAACTTGAAAACGAACTTTATCAAGTTGCATCTTTTCATTAGATTTAGGTGTGTTCATTGTTGTTTACTATTATTCTAACTTGATTCATTATTTTGGTAATGAATTTGAAACTAAAGAAGTTAGAAAGGGAAGGAGAAAGTGTCGAAAGCACAGCCAATTTCAATTTGTGCTTATGTGCTTTATGATTATCTCAAAAGCTAAATTAGTTATTTTCTTCTCATTTTTTTATAAGATAGTTATTTCTTCTTTTTCGATTTTGAAATTTGAGTTATATGTCTTAATTAATCCTTTTTTTTTTTCATATTTGATTTACTTTACACTAAAATATCTATTACACGCGTATGCATATTAAAACTACACATTTACAATTATTATGTACCAACTAATTTTATATTTATATCTATATCTATATCTATATCTACATATATTACGGAATTATATTGTAGTTTTCTTTCCATCAAATTATATATTGTACTTGCCTAATTATTTAATGAAAATTTGTGTGAAAGAAGAAAAAATGTGGAGACTCAATTATTGAATAAGACAAATTGTTTGGACCAATTTCACCGAAAACCAGCTGAGTTATAGGTCTAGAGAATGGTATCGGATCAGTTGAATCATGAACCGATATAAATCGGTTCAACAAGGTAAAAAATTGATTGAATTGATTTTTTATAAAAAATTGATTGGATTGAATTGATTTTTTATTTTTTATTTTATAAAATTTTAATCGAACTGATTGAACAGATCAAACTAGTGAGTCAATGACCTGACCGATTTAACTATCGATATGGTTATGAAAACATTGGAGAGACTTTCATATACCCTTGGTTCATTGGAATGGAATAGGATTGTAATGGAATAGTCATTATGTGTGAATGGAATATTGTTGTAATGGAATTGAAAAGGCATAAGAATGGTTTGGTTGGATGAAATGGAATGAATATTGTGATAGTATTCATACATTTGGTTGAGAGGAATTAAGATTCGAATTATAATAATAATAATAATAATAATAATAATAATAATTTTTAATATTCTAAAAAATAAATAAATAAATAATGAAAATCTATAAATATAATATTAATATATAAATTGTATAAAATTAAAATAAAATAAAGCAAGAAATTACTAAAAGATTTAATACATAAAATAAATACAATAATAGATAAAACGAGATGCGACTTCCCCCTAGATATTTTACACTTTCTTCCAAAAAAAACTTGAAACACCCTTATCTCGTATCCGTCGCCGGAATAGGGTCTCGGGGCACTATCAGACTTACATCACAAACAATCATACAATTTCTAGTTATAAATTTCCGTCCAAATTAAAACCATTTGTAATTAATCATAAAGACCCTAATACGAGCCTACAAGGCTCAAAACATGCTTTAGAAGTGGTTCGGGACTAAATCGAGAACTTTAGAAATTTTTACAAAACTTAGAAATTCTTTCCACTATACAGGGGTCACATACCTGTGTGAATATGGGACACGCCCGTATGGGCAGGCCGTATGGTCACACATGCCCATGTCTCGACCCCGTGTAACTCTTTGACTTGTAACTCATGAACAAATTGAGATCACACGACCAAGTCACACGCCCGTGTGCTAGGCCGTGTGGTTAATTAATTTAATTTGAATTAGGTGCAGGTTTCACACGGCCAAGACACACGCCTGTGTTCTAGGCCGTGTGGCACACACGGCTGAGAGACATACGCCCGTGTGCCCAATTCTGAGCATTCTATTTCTCAAAATTAAGGTGCAGGGGACACACGGCCTAACCACGTGCTTGTGTTACCAAGCCGTGTGTCACACACATTCTAGACACACGCCCGTATGTCTGCCTGTGTGGACAAAATGAAGTCATTTCCTAACTTCATTTTTTACCCAAAATCACCCAAAAACCTACACATAAAACACTCAACCAATTCCAACCATTGCAAGCATTCCAATTGAACAAATCCATCATTCATCAAGACATACCATTTCATGCCTATATGATCACAACCTTACCTTAACTTAACTTAGGCATTAACAACATTTAATTGCATGAGCCTAACATAGCATATGTGTAGATATATCATCATAAAAGCTTACTTAATCATACCCAAAATGAACCATTACTAGCCATTCCAATGGCTAGGTTACAAAATAACATTTTAAGCCACCATTGGCCGAATTGTCCTATACATGCAATTATACCCAAAATAATTCAACTATAGATACCCAAGGTAGTTAGCTGATAGTGTGACGATGTTCCAACGATCTTTCAACCTTTGCGAGCTTCCGAGCACTATAAAATAGGGGAAAAATAAACGGAGTAAGCATTACATGCTTAGTAAGTTCGTATAACGGAAATTAAACTTACAATCCTGATTATTAAATCTAAACATACAATATCATGTTTCTATCCATTTGGTTAAATTTTGCCTAAGAACATACATTCAATCAAACATGTTAGTCACCAACTTCTTCATAAAAATCAAGTAACATAGATGAGCTCATCAAACAATATTATTTCTAGTCATTACCATTTCATCTCAAGGTTTTCATGCCAAGTCAAGAGTTATATGTCCTTTGAATCATTGAATTCCAATGAATAATCAAGTAGTACAGTCGAAGTGTACGATTCAACCATTCGTCAATTTTTTATTCAAAGGTACCCATTCAGGCATTTAACCAAGAAACACTCTCTCGAGGCACATGTCGTTTAACAGGATTACTAGTCCAGGCTAAATCCTTTATATAATGTATGCTCAGGGAAGCTCGATTAGGATTACTAGTCCAGGCTAAACCCTAATCACAACGTATGCTCGAGAGGAATTATATCAGAATTACCCGTCCTGGCTAAATCCTTTTTATAACAAGGTCAATGGGATTACTCGTCTGAGCTAAATCCCATCCACAACAAATCCAGGACCTTATCCAATTCGGGAAAGCGCATATAATCATCAGAATTCAACATTCAATCGGGACAACCCTTTTTCATAATTTCAAGCACGTATAAATTTTTCATCATGAAATACATATAAAACACATTATATAAATCACATTACATACAATATATCATTCAATTAACATAATTGCATATCCGATTAAGTTACACGAACTTACCTCGACACTTGTTAGCGTAAAAGTCTACTAATTTGAAATTTTTCTTTTCCTCGATCTAGCCTTGAGTTTGTGTTTTTCGAATCTATATAAATGAATTTAATCATAAATTTCATACATTTCATACTTAAACGGACTCAATTTACATCCTACGCTAAATTACCATTTTGCCCCTAACATTTCCAAAAATTCCATTTTCATCCGTAGGCTCGGAAAATGAAACTTGTGCTAATTACTCCCTATTCCAAGCCTAAACAAGGTTCCATTACAAATTTTACAGGACATGTATACCTAAAATTTCAGAATTTTTCTTCAAATTTTACAACTTTTCATTTTAGTCCCTAATCAAGTTTTCGTCAAAAATCACCTTGTAAAAGTTGTTTATCTATCAATAATCTTTCATTTTCTAACATTAAACATCAAAATACAAACTTATTCATCATGGGTAAAATTTTAGACTTTGTATTTCTTTCAAATTAGTCCTTGAAATAGCTAAATCAAGTTACAACAATCTCAAAAATATAAAAATCGTTAAAAACGGGACAAGAACTGACTTACAATCGAGCTTGAAAGCTTGGCCAAAACCCTAACTATGGCTTCTCTTCAATTTTCAGCTAAGGGGGACTAAATTGAGAAGATGGACACTTTTATTTGATTTATTTTGTTTTTATTTACCAAATGACCAAAATGTCTTTAATGCAAAACCTTCAAATTTTACCTAGCCATGTCCATTTTTGTCCATTATGAAGTATAATGGACTAATTATCATTTAAGGACCTCCAATTTAAAGTTTCATAACAATTAGACACCTTTAACTTTTGCACCTATTGCAATTTAGTCCTCCTAGACAAATTGGACTCTCAATCGATAAAATTTCTTAACGAAATTTTCACACAATTTTTCTATCATACTGTAGATCTTAAATAAATAATAAAATAAATATTTTTACTTCGGATTTTTGGTCCCGAAACCACTGTTCTGATTTCACTGAAAAATGGGTTGTTACAAAACTTGTAATGCCTACTCCGTTTGTAATTCCATCGATTACTCGCCTATCAAAAAAACAAGTTAGCTTTGTCAATCCTCTTATACCTTTTGTTAAGGATATTGAATAAAACATATCTATGTAACCACGATTATATGACCAATCATATATCAAATATATTATTTTATCCAATAAAATCCTATTTGGACCCCTTTTTACAAATGAATTTAGTAAGTTGAAATTTTGTAAAGATGAATAAAAAGGTTTATATAAAAGGAATGTTGTAAACATTCCGAAACAAGTTATACTCACTGAAAAAGTTGCATTTTTAAAAAATTGATACGAATCCTCAAAATCATTTGAATTTCTTTTTTCCACCAATTGTATATGGTTGCTCGTTGTTATTCATTGTTAATGTTAATAAAGGAAATAAACGAAAATTTCTGTTAATTATTTTTTGATCTTCTTTACCCCATAGTTTTATTGAATAGAAAGAGCTACTTTTTTTGCCACTATATTTTTGAAAATGAATGTTTAAATGTCCTTCAAAAGTAAGTAAATAGATTCGAAACATATAAAATGTTGTTAATCCGACGGTGGACCAAGCTATTATTGCAAAAATCGGTGAATACAACCAACTACCACTAAGAATTTCATCTTTGGACCAAAAACAAGCAGGGGGTGGAATACCACAAAGAAAAAGTGTACCTACTAAAAAAGCAATTTGGATAATGGGCACGTGCTTTCTTAAACCGCCCATAAAAACCATATTCTGACTTTTCCGTGTAGAATATCCAACAATAGCTTCCATAGAATGAATAATAGATCCGGATGCTAAAAACAACAATGCTTTCGAATAAACATGAGTAATTAAATGAAATAAAGCGGCTCGATAAGACCTCATACCTAGAGCTAACATCATATAACCCAATTGGGACATTGTAAAATAGGCTAAACCCCTCTTAATATCTTTTTGAGCAAGGGCTAAAGTAGTCCTAATAATACCGTTATTATACCTATCAAAGATATTAGATTCATTATGTAAGGTGAATAAATAAGTAATAGCAAAAAAAAAAAAATACTCGAATAACGAATATGCCCTTTAATAAAATAAATTATATTTTTAGTTTTGTAAAAATATTAAAAAAACCAAAAGTATTAAATGTTGAAATAACAAATATACCCTTTAATTTTTTATAAAATGTAAAAATCATAAAAATGTTGTAAAATAAATCAATTATATGTAGTAAAATTTAAAATAAAATAATAAAATTTTAATATCTACATTTATAAATTCTATCAATTTAATCCTCCATATTTTCATCATAAATAAAAATTAGAAAACAAATTTAGACTTTTGGAGAGAGAAAGAGACAATGAGATCGGAATCAACTCTTATTGACAGCCTAAGGAACGTAACACTGAATCCTAACCTTAAATCAATTTCCTAATTGATTCAACTATCGATCCAATTATAAAATTCTTGATTCCAATAATACTTTTACCTAAGCTTATTCTAATGAGATATGAGCTTATCAAAGCCCAAATGTAAAGAAAATAGAAACAAAAGCCTATTTTTATCAAGATATGGGCTCATATGTTATCAAAAGCCTAATTAAATAGTTTATGTAAATTGGGACAAAAATGTCGGAAAAAAGCCCATTAAGGGTAACAAACAAAGCTTAAACCCTAAACATAGAAAAACCCTAATTTCCGCCGTTTGCTTTCTTTCACATTATAGACATTTATTTCCTCCCAATTATTTTCATCGTTGGGGAGAAAGAAAATAGAAATGGGAAGCGATAGCGAAGTAGAGAAGACGCAGCAGAAGGAGAAGGAGAGGAAGAAGATGTTAGCTATAGCTCCTATCGCAAAGCCCCTTGCTGGCAAAAAGCTCTCCAAGAAAACCCTTAAGCTCGTCCGAAAAGGTTTCCCAAAATCAATCATTTTCATGAAAATCTCTTTTCGGTTTTTGTTTCTTTGTTAATCAGAAATTTCCCATCGGAGAAAAAATATTTGACTTTTATGTTTTACCCAAAGTTCTAATAGTGGAATTTGTGAAAATATTGATTGTTTGTGTTTGAATTTTTCAATCTTTTTTCTGAGAATATGTTGCTGTTTCATTGTTGTAGCATCTGAGCACAAATGCTTGAAGAGAGGAGTAAAGGAAGTGGTTAAAAGTATTCGGCGTGGTCATAAAGGGTAAACTTTTTTTTTTTGAACTTTCAGTTTAGATTCTTCTTGAATGCCTCTAAAAATTTTCAATTTAAGTTATGTCACGTAAGATTTTCTTTGTCTTTTAACAGTTAAATCAACTATTTTAGTAACTAAAGGACTTGATCGATATAATATTGATAGTTTGGGAAATAATTAGAATTATTTGAAGTTTAGGTGCCAATTTAGAATGAGGAACATAGTTTCATGGACTGAGAAATATTGGTCATTTTGTCAGGGCAGTTCAATGCACGATCATTTTAGATAATTGTTTACTTTCACTGGATTTAAGCAAAAAAAAAAAAAAGCATCAATTACACTTTTCTTTCTATGAACATCAGTTAGTAAATGCGGTGATAATTATTTATCTGTTCAAAAATGTAAGTTTAGAAAATTTTGAGGTACCAATTTCAAATCTTCAACATGCGTGGGCTTTATCCTGATTTATTGTGGTGAATTTGAGTTGAGTTAGTTGATTGAACTAGCTATTCAATTTGGTGCTTGTAATGGTTGGTTTTGATTGTAACTGTTGATATACTTGTACGTTATAACTGCAAATTTTAGATTTTTTTTCTTTTTGCATTTAAACCCTAAACCCTAAATCAGTACCATTAATATTCATAAAATTATACTCCTTTCCCCCTTAATTTTCACATATGATATAGCTGTTCTATAACATTGAGGGTCATGTTTCTTCAATCTTTTTGCTGAATGCAGATTATGTGTTATAGCTGGAAACATATCTCCTATTGATGTCATAACTCATGTTCCGATCCTATGTGAAGAGGCTGAAATTCCATATGTCTATGTTTCTTCAAAAGAAGTAAGTTCGGATCTTGGACCTCTCTCGTTTTCGTCTAATTTAGTGGCATTGCTTGCTAAAAGTGGTCAATCCACTTGACTATCGAAAACTTTAGAAGTTCATTTACAGTCTCTAAAGAGCCTCTGTTCATTTATGTATGTGAAATATTTGTAAAGGCCCTCAATAGTTCACATATTTGGCTGATTGGGTCTTAGATCCTGCAATTTGACCCTAAACATAAGTAAAGCACAACTAAAGGGTCAATGGCAGGTTTCGAGCTTAAGTCGGTAGCTTATGCAAGGGATGAACCCTGCTTGATTAGTTTTCATTTGCCATTTTCAGGATCTTGCAACAGCAGGAGCTACTAAGAGACCAACATGCTGTGTTTTGGTGCTAACCAAGCCCACCAAAGGTGAACTCGCCATCGAGGAACAAGAAAAGATGAAAGCCGATTATAGCCAGATAGTATCGGATGTATCTGAGCTTACATCATCCCTTTTCTAATTAACTCGGAAAAAAATTTTGATGTGCTTGTCATATAAGCATTGTTGTTGACAATCTTATTTTCCTGCAGCTCAGGTAATGGTGCTTTGTCTCCGGCATTTGACTGTCTGTTCAAAACCTTTTGTTTTACTTATTTTAACCCGCTTCTTTTAAGTGTTTTATTCAGTGAAGTCATTGGCTTTTTAATATTTAAGTCATAATCTAGCCCCTGAACTTGAACACTTTTCTAATGTTGGTACCTGAAAGAATTTTTTCTTGGTACCTTAACATGTATTCTGTTAAAACCAAAAATAAATAAATAAATAAATAAGGGGTAAGATGCTATTTGATGCCTATATTTGGCTTGAATGTTCAATTTGTTACCCAAGTTTTTTTGTCCCAATTTATACATAAGTTTTTTTTAATCTGATATTTGGGGGTTTTTTTTCCCAGTTAAGTGTGAATGTTATAATTTCAAGAGCATACGTGTTAAATATTTATTAGTTTTGTGTACTAATTTGAACATTGAAATTAAATATAGGTACCAAATGGTAAATTAACCTAAGAATTAACACTGTTACTTTTTTTGCATATGTGGCATTTTCAGCCTATGAGAAGCTGACACTAGGACTCCTAAAACATTTAAAACTTTTAACAAGTATATAAGAACAATTTTATATTCTTCGTCACCTTCGTTCAACTCCTTTTAACATCATCATCAGTCATCACCTTCATATTATGGCTTTGCTTCAATTTTTTTTTTCCTTTTTTTTTTCAATCATTTCACAGAATTTCACAATTTTTTTACAGATAAGTGGAATTATTTTCAAATAACTATATTAAGAATAGAGAATGGGATGTGGGGATTTTCATTTCCTTCAAGCTTTGAACTTTTTATGGTTTATTCCAGTCAAAACTTTCCTGAACTTTAGAAGTCACCTTATGCTGTTGATTCTTACCAAAAAAATCTGTTTAGGTATTTAGAGGAACTTTTCATGCTTCTCACCAAAAATAGGTTAACAACATATTTAGGTTCTTTTCAAAACTGACTCAAATAATTTGATTATTTACTAAAATGATCTAGGTGCAAAAGCTTGTATGAAAATGATATATTTTTATTATGCATTTTGGTGCTGGTCATCTCATAGTTGGTATCATCTTCCATCATCTCATAATGATTGCTCAATGATTGTTTAGTATATAAAAAATGAATATTTTTTGTGTCAGCACTGTGTTTGTCAGCATATGTATTTTTTAAATACATTTTAAAAATATTGGTATTCTAGGATTTAAGAAAAAAAAAAAAAAAATATTTAAATAGGTGTCAGCGCTCATGTTACTGCCACTGATTCAATTTTTTTTTAAATATTCTATTTTTTGGTGTCGGTGCTCATGTTGCTAACAGTATTTCAAATTTTTTTTTAAAAATGATTTTTTCCTTTTTTGATGTCAGCGTTTTCGTTGTCTGCATCGGTAGGGTTTTTTTTTTTTTTTTGTTAGGACCAGTGTGGTTTTTGATTTTTGACTTTTAAAAAAGCTAAAGACTATCATTGATGGAAGACTGTGGCATTGCCATATTTGTTGCTGCTAATCGCACCTCCTCCACTACTAGTGTCTTTTTCCTCTATTTGCTGTTATCACTACATAGTGTTTTCCGCTGCTTGCCTGTTCTTGAAGTGACCAACATCGATTTATTCAACATTGTGGCTTGATTCAAAAAAGCTAAGGAAAAATGAAAAGAAAAGAGGAAGAGAAGAAGGCAAGACAGATGTATGAGTAAAAAAAATAGACTTGGAAAATATAACAATTAATTATAACAGTAATAAGATTAATTAATTGTAAAATAAATAAGAGTCGAATAAGGTTAAAGGAAAGGATATATTAGAAAAATACTAAAATAATTATTCTCGAAAAGATAAAAGAAATTGAGTTGATAAATTTAATTTTCAATTTTATGGTTTCAATGTACTTTACCTAATATAAAAATATTTTTATTCTCTTCCAAAATTTGTATATGAAAATTAGAAGTTTAAGAAATTAAAGTGTTTGGAATGAAATTTTTATTGTAATTAAATTCCATTCATTGCTGCAATTAAAACCCATTTTGTCTTTTCAACTGCAATTTTATTCTTATATACAGCTAAAATTGAATTAATTAATGGAATTTAATTGCAATAAAACTCATTCCGCCTTGCCAATGGCAATTTTGTGCCCATTTATAGCTTTAGTTGTGTTACAAGCTAATTTTGGGCCGATTACAAACTTAAACTAACCCACAAAGCCCAATCACATTCAGCTAAACCCAATTACCCATTTGCCCATTTTTAAACCCCAAACTCGGGAGCCCAATTAACCTACCCAAACCCATCGGACCCACTAACCTAAACCTAGCCCACTTACAACCCCAAACCCAAACAGAAACCCTAATCAACCAAACCCCCCACTTGCCCCCTACTTGCGCCGCAATGTCCCATCGGCCACTTACCCCTCTGTCATACCGACTGCCACCACCACCACTGGCCATGCCCTACAAAAACAACAGACAAGCAAAGCAGAAGCAAGAATAGCAAAAAATAATAATAAAGTATGTAACAAAACAGGCTATAAAAGCCGAATAGAAAACTGAAATGGGGTTTCTTTTCCCTTTCCTTTTTTTTCTTTGTAAACATCAACCAAAAAAAGAGTTATAGATTTCAATAAACATATAAGTCGTTATTCAAGCACATAGGAGAAAATCCAAGAATCGAATCAGATCAGTGACAAAGAAGGTGACTTTTTTTTTTCATTTTAGGCATTTAAATACAGAAAAATAAAAGGAAAATAAAAAATAGATAAATAGAAAAAAAAAAAGAAGAAATTACCTTTCCGGCCACCGTGTACGGTGGCCGACGCCGGCGCCGGTGAGGATCAGGTGGCCGGAAGGTGGCCGGGCTCCCCGTCGGAAATCCTCTTCCCCCCTCCCTTCTCTCTCCCTTCTCTCTTCCCTATCTCTTTTTTTTTCTTTCCCTTACACCAAATGACTTTTTTTTTTGTTAATTTTAGGCCTTATATAGCCCTCCAAAACGACGTCGTTTTGGGGGCTGCTCTTTAGCCCCAAAACGGTGTCGTTTTGAGCCTACCCGACCGACCGATCCAAACCCGTTCAGGATCCTCGTGTTTTTTATGGAGGGGTTATTTGCGCGTTTAACCCCTCCGCTTTTTAATATGTTGTAATTAAATCTTTCATGGTTTTTTTAATTTGGCCCCAAAGTATGTAGCGCTTTGCGATTTAGTCCCTCTTGCTATGTTATGTTTTGAGGGGAGGATTAATTGTGTTTTGGTCCCCACAGTTTATCTGCGTTCTAATAGGTCCTTTCTCCTTTATATTTTTTTAAAAATTAGCCCCAAAGTTTTGATTTTAATCCAATTTTGGTCCTTTTTCATTTATTTTTCAGATTTACCTTGGATTTCATATTATTTTGACTATTTAATTCAACTTTAAATATTAATCATGTTATACATGTAATATTGTTATCACTATTATTTTTATATATTGTTATTATTATATTATATTTAGCTATATATATATATATTTTCTTTATGTTTCGTTTCTTACTATTATATGCATATATATCTATTATTATATTTATTATTAATATTGTTAGCATTAATACTTTTACTTAATGTGTATATAGATATACATGTACATATTAATAGTTTATTTTATCGGATGTGTATATTGTATATATTATATTTATATTATGTATATATTCTTAATGTTATTAGTTGTATATTTCTTGTATATTTCCATGTATATATTTTATATTGTCTCATGTACATACTCAAATACTATTATACATATACGTATTTTTAATACCATATTGAGTATATATTATTGTATTTATTTTTATTCGATTATACTTATTATTAATATTAGTACATATATTTTACCATATGTGTATATATACATTTTGTGTATATAATATTATTTTCGTATATTTAATTATATTATTCTAAAAAAGTTATAATATGTATATATTTGTGAATATCATACTATTCATATATTTTTATGTTATTTCATACATATATCTTTATGTTATTTGTTATGTATTTCTTTTACTATTTCATGTATATGTTTTTTAAATCCCATAATATTTATATATTTTTGTACTATCTTATGTTTGTATTTAATCCTTGTTATTATAATTACGAATATATGTTTTATTATTTATGTATATAGCTTCTTATTATTACTATTATTACTATTATTATTAGTGTGTGTCTATTATATATGTATGTTGTATATGTTCATTTTAAATATGTTACATATATGTGTATATATTATGTACCCATATTAGTATTATTATGTAAACCTTTTTCATCCTTATGTTACGTACATACTCTTAACATCTTCACTATGTATATACATGTATTCATTGTTTCTATTTCATGTTTAATTATAGTAGTGCGCTTAATGTCATATATATCTCTATCATCTTTATTATCATTGTCACATTGATTATTTGCTTCAATATACACCTAGCTCTTTCATTTATTTATTTTTATTCCACATCAGTTTTGCTTTGCATTACTTCGAAAATCATATCCTTGTTTTCTAATTGATTTCAATAATTAAGGCAACGTACCGATTTAACATTAAGTCATCGATTTCATCGCTATGTTGGGTGAATATCTATCGACTCGTGTTAAAACGGTATGCCCTTCTAAAAAAAACCAAAAAAAAAAACTAAAATCTCTCGTCTTTTCAACCGGATCCCGATTAAATGTTACTTTGAACTTGCAATTTTGAAAATTAAGACAACATTTGTTTTACAAGACACCAATTTTGGGCGTTGCGAGGGTGCTAATACCTTCCTCGCTCGTAATCGACTCCCGAACCCTACTTTGCTCTGGTTTTCACGTAGACTTAAATTTAGCCTTCATTTTCTGTTCGAGGATAAATTTTCTTTTCAAAAAGATGATTTATTAGGTGTCCGATCACACCTATAAAAAGGATCGGTGGCGACTCCCTCTTTTTTTCAAAATCAAACTTTAATTTTCGAGTTTTCACTAAATCGCCACAATTAACGATCAAGCCAAAATTTTTACGTCGCCACAAGTTGCATTAATTAATGGAATTTAATTGCAATAAAACTCATTCCGCCTTTCCAGTGGCAGTTTTATGCCCATTTACAGCTTTAATTGCATTAATTAATGGAATTTAATTAATGCATTAATTAACGGTAATTCCAACAATAACGACAACCCCAATACCAAAAAGGTTGACATCTATTAAAACATATATATATATTTTTTTAAATTCAAAATATTAGTATTTTTAAAAGTGTATTTAAAAATATACATTAGCAAACACAATGACAATATAAAAAAAATTATTTTTTATAGACAGAACAATTATCGGACAATCATTATGGGATGATGTAAGGTGGTGTCGACAGTAAGATAATTGACATTAATACGCGCTGTAGAAAACGAATCATTTTCGTATAAGATTTGACACTTTAATTATTTTCATAAATGATAAAAAAAAAACCACATATTTAACCTTCTTTTCTTCTTTTCGGTGGAAATAGATTTTATAAAGTTTGTTAACACAAAATAGAAGTAGTACTTGAGTGGTCGGGTGATTAAGGAAGAAGCATTAAACTAAAAATGCTTGGGTTTAAATTTTTGAAATTTATTTCTTTTTAAAAAAGTTTTTTTAGTTCGAGACTCATAAGAGACAATAATAGAAAATATAAATATAATGAATTCTTTGGTAGAATCGATTTTTTATGTTTTATTTTAACATTTTATAATAGTTTTTATTTATAAAAACATTTATAAATCTGAAGTGTAAATTAATTTTCTATAATAGTATATATTTTAAAATTTTAAGTAAATTTATAGGTATTTTATATAAGCAAACCTATTAACTATAATTTATTAAATAAAAATATCTTAATTAAAATATTATTTCATTAAAATGATTAAGTTTCACATGAAAAAATCATTAAGCATATTTTATTAAATGAAAATAATCTTCAATAAAATTATTAAGTTTCCTAATTAAATATTAAACTATGAATCTGAAACATCATAAACTTATAACTTGATTACTTGAATTTAATAACATATGATAAATTATAATTAATTTAATTTGATAACTTATATTGATTAATTGAACTTGCTAGATTTATGAATTTTATAATTAAATATGTGAAAGAGTATAAAAGCAATAACACATGCATCTATGTTATTGGTCTTTTAATTTTGTTGATTTGATTCGCCCTTTCTTTTCTTTTCTTTTTAACATAATTCTCGCTTTTTTATTTGATGGAACATGAATATGAATTTTATGATATGTTTACAATGATTATCTCAATAAGAATATGTTGTTATAGGTGTATAACAACCACCTCTCTATAATAGACAAAATCTTAGTAGACAAATGAGGTTGTTTTAGAAATGGTTGATTGTATAAAAATAAATAAATTTCCTAATTTACAACCACCGTTGTCGTCGAAAATTGAAGAACCTTGTTGCAGGCACTTAGAAAGACAATCAACGAGCAACGAAAAAGGGCCAAAACAGGCCCAACGTCATGACAAGAAATGTCGGGATCATGCCATGGACGATGTCACAATGAGTCAAAAAGCGACGTCACGACATGGCGATGTGTTCCAACATAAATCGGGTATTTTTTCCTAGTTAAATTCTTCTATCTTTCCCCAGTTGAACTCTAATTAATCTAGGAATATTTTAGTCATATTAGGACTTTAATATTAGCCTACTTAAAGGACCTTTGTAACCTTATTTTAAAGAGTTAATAGGCTATCTCTTATGTGAGATTTGATGAAGAGTTTTGGAGAGTGTTTTTGAGAGAGCTTTGTATTCAGATTTTGAGTTTTAGGTTTTCTTCTTTTAGAGTTATTTTCTCCATCTTGCACTCTTCGTTGGTTTGCCGAATTAGTGAAGCTTCCTTTGCCCTTGATTTTTATCATTTTTGGAGGAGTTTTCCACGTAAATTTTATATTTGATCTTCTCTACCTTTTATATTTCGTTGTTTATATGAGTTGATCTCCAACAAACTGGTATTAGAGCTTGGTTTGAATTCCAAAATCGACTCATCTAAGATGACAACAAGATTTGATATCGAGAGGTTTGATAGGAATGCAAATTTCAGTTTATGGTAAGTTCGGATGATGGCAATTCTAGTTCAGAACAGCTTAAAAAATGTCGTTACTGGGTAAAAGCCCAAAAATCTAGACCAATTAAAATGGGAAGAGCTTGATGAGAAGACTCTTTCAACAATTCAATTGTGCCTCACAAACAATGTGTTACAGGAGGTGCTTACAAAGAAAGCAGCAACAGCCTTATAGAGAAAATTAGAAACCCTTTATATAACAAAGTTTCTAGCAAATCGATTGGTGTTAAAACAACGCCTATGCACGAATTGCATGGACGAATGTGAGAACCTTAGGGGTCGCATCAGTCAATTTGTCACTCTCTTGAATGATTTGAAGAATGTCAAGGTAAACATCGATGATGAAGATCATACTATGCCATTATTGTGCTTTTTGTCTCCTTCGTATGAAACTTTCAAAGAGACTCGAAAAAAATCTCATCTCCTTAGGAAATTTAGACTCGAAGGGTTATATAATAGCCATCAAGTCAAACGATATTAAGGTATCCTGTAGAGCTCCTATTTTGATGAGAGATCGAAAGACCGACAGTCTGTATGTTCTACAAGGTTCAACAGTAACTAGTAAAACAACAATTTTCTCATTTGTTAATGAGTCAAAATTGAATTGTTTGAGGCATAGACAACTTGGTCATATAAGCGAAAAATGTATGATTGTTTTGAATAAAAGAGGTTCTCTTTCGGGTGCAGGAGTTGGAAAGACAAAGCATTACGTTTATGGGAAACATATATGAGTTAACTTGGATTTGGTAGCTCAAAAAACTAAAACTCTTCTAGTTTCATAGTTCAAGCACTGCTTGGACTCAGTTAATATCCTGCAAAGATCAAGCTAGGCCTGGGACGGACATTGGCGAAGAAGGCGTGTTAAATACTAGTTAAGGTGGAGATTTGTGGGGGTATGCCTCACATTTATCAGACTCTTTACAGGTACTTAGAAAGACAATCGACGAGTAATTGAAAATGAGCCAAAACAGGCCCAACATCACAACGAAGAATGTCTATACGATGCAACAGACGGCGTCACGATGAGCCGATGAAAAACATCATGATGTGACGGCGTGTTCCCACATAAACCAAATCTTTTTTCCTAGTTAAACTCTATTATATTTTCCCAGTTTAACTTTAATTAATGTAGGACTATTTTAATCATATTAGGACTTTAATCTTAAGGGGTATTTGTACTATTTAGAGTGTTAATAGAATATCTGTTATGTAAGATTTGATGAAGAGTTCTCGGGAGAGTTTTTGAGAAAACTTTGTACTCTTCATTGGTTTGCTAAATTAATGAAGCTTCCTTTGCCTGTGATTTTTACCCTTTTTAGAGAAGTTTTTTACGTAAAGTTTATGTTTGATCTTCTTTACCTTCGGGTCAATCCCCAACACCTTATGTTGTTCGATGATGGAGGCAGTGCAGAGGAAAGGAAAATGAAATTTTAAGAAAAAATATGAAAAATGAAAAAGAAATGAAAATTGGTTTGATTATGTTGTTTTTATAGTAACGGGGTTCTTCGAGTGGAGGCCGTGAAGAATAATTTAGTGACCAGAGGAAAAGAAAATGAAATTTTAAGAAAAATTATGAAAAATGAAAAAGGATTGAGAATCGGTTTGATTTTGTTGTTTTGATGGTAACAGGAATTGGGAAATTGGCGAGCAGCCCTCTGTGCTCCTTAGTGTTGCAGAGTGGGGTCGCTGCAAGGGATATTTTTTCATTTGGTCCTTGCTATTATTGATTTTGTTCAAATTTTGAAATTTCAACCAAATATAATTGCTCCCTAAGTTCATCTGTCTTCACATTCCATTTAATTTAAATTTTTTCAATTCCTATAGATTTTTTTAATTTTTTATTCTTATTTCACTTTCTATTTTATTTAAATTTATTTATTTTCACTCTATTATTTAGCTTTGGTTTTATTTCCATAGATTATGCTTCATTTTCTTTTATTCATTATTTTATATAAATTTTAGCAATTTTCATGGTTCTCAACTTAGTACCCATCTTAGTACCTCCATTTTATTTTATTTTGTAACTTTCATCATCTAATTTGTCAAGTGTTCTTATCATTATTTTGACATTGGTAAAATACGAGATTTTTTTTTGAATTTTACTTTAATATAAATTAGCCTTATATTTTTATAGTATTATTACTATAACCAAACTGATAAACATTATAAACTTTCACATTCTTATCAATTTGGACCTACTAATAAATATTATAAAAATAGAGGATGAAATTATATGAAATTAAAGTAAAAATATTAAATCTGAGGGTCCAAAATCGAAATTAGACCCTATATTTACCAAGGTACCGATAATAACGAATAAGAGAAAGTAAAAAGGGTCAAATATTCTGGGCGGACTCTTTTTGTCAAAATAACGCAACTTTACAAACTGTATATCTCTCTTTACAAACTGTATCAGCCGTCAGTCACTTTCACTCCTTCCATTATATATAAATATAGACACACACAAACTGTTTAAGCCAAAGGCTTTGGTTTAGAGGGATATAGGCAGATAGCGTGACAACTGTCAGAGATGGAGATGAAACCGCCGCCGTTTTCTCTTGGTTACCACATGCCTGCTGAATGGGAACCCCATTTACAGTGCTGGATGGGCTGGCCTGTTAGTATTATTTCTTCTTCTTTTTTCTTACTGATTCAACTCAGTTTTTTTTGTCGAAAAGTGTTTGTTTTGTTGGTAAATAAACGTTCGTTTTCGTTTCTTCTTTGATGGGTATGAATCAGAATCGAAAGATGTCCTTTTGTTTGTTCTTGTTATGTTTTTGGCCTTATTTTTCCATGGTTTCCTCTTCTAATTTCATTTCAATGGATTGGGTTTTTGTCTGTTATTGCATTTGTTGGTATTCTATTCAAAGGCTTTGAAATTGTTTAATCATGATCTAGGAATTTGATGCATGTTATTGCAAAATGCTGTTGTAACTGAGTACTTAGCAGCCATTGATTATTGGTAGTATAGCTTCATATTTATGATAAATGATTCTCAACATGCATTTTTGGTTATGCTGCTAAATTATTGTTCATCTAGCTGTGTAATGATCCATTTATGGCTAGAAGATTAGATGGTGTTTGATGTTATGTTCATGCTTAGAGTCTGTTGAGTTTGACAATTTTGAAACTGCTTGTTTTTCAGGAACGTCCTGATAATTGGCGAGACAATGCGAAACACGCCCAACGTGTGTTTGCTAGGGTTGCGAATACAATCTCAAAGTTCGAACCTGTGACCGTCTGTGCAAGTGCTGCTCAGGTTTGTAATCTGTTTTTCACATGTGGTATGTATTGTTTTGAGCTGAATTTTAATGAATTAATTAACTTTATCCACAGTGGGAGAATGCGCGAACTCTGTTACCGCCAAATGTCAGGGTTCTTGAAATGAGCATGAACGATGCTTGGTTTCGTGATACTGGACCAACTGTGAGCACCTCTTATTCTTTATGATCTTACTTTGTCTTCTGTCATAAATATTTGAAATTATTTATTTTTTTCTCCTTCTTGCAGTTTGTTGTAAAGAAAGGATCAGTGATTTCTGATAACTACAAGCACAGAGTTGCCGGGATAGATTGGAATTTTAATAGCTGGGGAGGTAAGAATAAACTTGACATGATTGCAACCTAATGTGCCTCTATGAATCAATCTATTTAATATCGAACGATGGTTTAACAACGAGCTAGTATCACATCTGTACTACAACTAACATAATCTAATATCATCCTTTGAAGTGTTTATTAAGTACGGGAGATGCACCAGTAGATTTTGATTCTTTATTAAAACTACATGGCCTAACATATGGATAGAAATTTAGATCTTACTTAGTATAAGGAGGAGCAAAAGCTGGGGAAAATGTTGGGTAAATTTTTTTACTTTGATTGCTTATTTGTTGGTCACAAGAGTCTGGCCTTGAATTTGACAGTTTTAAAGTGTTAGTAGTCATTATGTGTTAATTTATGGGTTTATCTCGTATTTGTCTTCACTGAGAGGAATCAGTTGTGATCTTTGTAGGGATTGATGATGGTTGTTATGAAGATTGGAGTCTTGACCTTCTTGTGGCACGGAAGGTTAGTGTTGGTGATATACTTATTTACTTGTTCAGTTGGGAAATTTATCTTTAGTCATTGATTGTTTGTAGATATTGGGAAATGAGAGGCTTCCTAGAATTCCTCATACGATGATTCTTGAAGGTGGAAGTATACATGTAGATGGAGAAGGTGAGAAACCAATAACTTATCCTCTTTGATAAGCTTGCTGTGTCAAAACTGTTGGCTAAGGCTGCTTAAGGACTCTTTTCTACGATACTTGCATAACTGAAAGGGATTTCTCTTTCACCCTTCATTTGCTTCTATGCAAACAGACATGTTTGAGTGTTTTTATATGATGCTTTTTTGAAAAGATGATCTTTTCTTTCTCATTACATCTAATAATATTAAAAAGTTTCATCTGCAATGCTTGATGTAGATTATTTTAGATGCATAGAAAGATGGAAGTCTAGTAAGCTACAGCTTTTATTCATCTTTTACATTTTTTACCCCCTCAGGAACTTGCCTCACTACCGAAGAGTGCCTTTTGAACAAAAACAGGAACCCAAATATGACTAAAGAAGAAATAGAAAATGAACTTAAGGCATATCTTGGTGTTGAGAAGGTTATCTGGTTGCCTCGTGGATTATATGGTATGTGATTCTGTCTTTATCTCATATCTGATATGTATCTCAAATTTCTCTTGAAATTTGTTTCTTTTCGAGTCTGGGGATTATCACTTCATGTCACTATGATTCATACATGTCTAATTTTCTCATCTCCTTCGGGGGCAATCCTCAGTGGTATATCAAGAAATTTATAACCTTCTTAAACTTAGAATGATTTTTCATTAGAGAACTGCACTATTGTTGTTTATTAATGCGCAAATCTTCATATCTGAATGGCAAAACCGGTTCTGGCGAACTTTTTACTCAATATCACTTTTAAAATATTAAACAATATCCTTGGAGGATTGCTGTAGCCCCGCAGCATTTATCGATTATCTACTATCTCAAGCAAATCTGTCAAGCTTTTAAGCACTTAATACGTACACTGAAAATTAAAGTATCTTCTTGTTTTCCAACAGGTGATGATGATACGAATGGTCATATTGATAATTTGTGTTGCTTTGCAAAGCCTGGTGTTGTTGTGTTGTCTTGGATTGATGATGAAAAGGACCCTCAATATGAACGTTCCATGGAAGCATTCACTGTTCTCTCGAATGAAAAAGATGCCCGTGGTCGGAAATTAGAAATAGTCAAACTCCATGTCCCTGGGCCGCTTTATATGACAGATGAAGAAGCTGATGGACTTGTTCAAGTAAGGATTTTCTTTTTCCATGACTCTGCATCACTGTCCATATAGATTCAACATATTGACTATAGCTTTGCCGAATGAAACTGTACATGACTTGCCAAAGAAGAAAGAGGTTTATTGTGCATTCTTTTCTGGTCTTTGATGTTCCTAACAACAGGATGGTGACGCTAAAGCAAGACTTCCTGGTACACGACTTGCTGCTTCTTATGTAAACTTCTATATTGCCAATGGAGCGATCATCTTGCCACAATTCGGGGACCAAAAGCGAGATGACGAAGCTGTTTCTGTCCTTTCTCAAACCTTTCCGGACTATGAAGTAAGCAAGTATTTCTTTTCAACATATGCTAGTAGTAGAACCATGATGGATGCAATATTTAACTCCATTTTAGTTATTCAAGTAAAAATGGAAAATTAACTTACAATCACTGCTTGGGAATCTTGTGTAATCGGTGGTAAATTAGGAGATAATATTAATACAAAAGTTTCATTTCTTTGTGAAGACAGCAACCTAAGAAGATTAGAGGCAAGGTTAAGATTGATACCGAAATGAGGTAAATGAAACCCGGATAACATCCAGGTTTAAAAGCATAATAGTGTCTCATGTTCACCGGTATAATATACCTAATGCCATATGCTGAGTTTATTAGTCTTGGAATTTAAAGCTAGCAGTTCTAAACTTACAGTTTTCAATCTTTAATTCTATGGTGATGGCTTGTATAAGATATATAGAAGGCTCAATCAAGTAACTTCTCTTTTTATTTGGGCCTTAGCTACTGGTTTTTTTCCACCTATGTTGCTTTGACTCTTTATTTTCTTAAAATACCTATGTTTGATGCATACTCGGGTAAGAGTATAAAGATATGATCCTCCAAGGACCCTCCATATACACAAGGAAAACTTAGGTAAACTAGACATACTCGAATCTAACACTTCCACTCAAGTCTGAGTAACATTGTTTTCCACAAAATAGGCTAGCCTTGCTTGAATTACTACAGTAACAGCTAAAGGCAAGTCTGAGTAACATTGTTTTCGACAAAATAGGCTAGACTTGCTTGAATTGCTACAGTAACAGCTAAAGGCTAAAGCTGATATTGTTCTTTTGGCTGCATTTACCGCTGTTTGTTTTGGTTCAGGTTGTAGGAATTGAGGGTGCTCGAGAAATTGTTTTGGGAGGTGGAAATATACATTGCATTACTCAACAACACCCTGCTATCTGATATTTTAACCAAAAATACAAAATTTCAAGTCGTTCGATTTGTGGCTTTCAGTTTCTGCAGCAGAAGATACGGGTTGTATCAATAAACACCATTCTTACAGACTTACACACACAAAGCTATAATAATTTATCAATGGACTTCACTTATGGTTGTCTTTAGGTACTTTTTAAAGATAAGTAGTTTTAATACATTGTCATCTTTGTTGTATTCGTATGCTATATGTATGTTCGACATAGACTTTTTCTCTTAGGACATTTCCTTTTTCTATTATTTACTTAAATAATTGTTTTTTTTTCTATACGTATGCTAATCCAATATCATTCAAAAGGAGGAAGAATTACTTAGCACCTAGCTTAAGATTGGTCAATTTGGCAAATTTCTTTGTTTAGTTTGGAATATACCTTGTCTTGCAAATTGATTCTTGTTAGACTATTGAGATTTTGATAATTGTATTCAGGATATTGGTTATGGTTTTTTAATTCTATTGTAGGGTATTTGTCATTGTATGCATAGAAGAGATAGGGTCTTGTTACCTAGTGATTGGGAAATTGAGCATACTTTAAAAACACTCAAGAAAGCCAATAGGGAAAGAGAACAATATTGAGTTAATAGTAACTGGAAGAATTATGGTTGTTTGATTGAAAGGGACATGTATTATAGTATGATGATATTATATATGCAAGTATAATGAGTAATTTGAATAAAGAAAAGAATATATTGATTTGATATTGATGAATGAATTTGTTAGTAAAAGTATAATTGTGTTGTTATGAATTGAAGGGAAAATAGAGGAGAGTAATCAATCTTGAGCTAATAAACATATTGATTGAATATTTGTACATGAGCACTAGTAATGACTTGATTTATTAAAGGTTGTTCCATATTGATTGAAATGCATGTATCAAAGCATTTTGGGACTTTGTATGTATGTATGATGAATGAATTGAAAGAGAAACGTTGATAAATGTACTACTAAACTTGGTGAGAATAGAGATGGAATATGATTGAAAGGCTAATAAAAATCAATAACAATGTGTACAATATATGAGCATACACTTTGTGCAAATGGTGTGGTGGATGGTATAAATTTCATAATGATAATATGTGTATATTTCAGGATTAAAATGGGAAAATGTGTATACTTCAAATACTTAAAGTGTACATTAAGTCAATTATATAATCATTTGATGGTTAAATCATAAGATTTAAAGAAAGTATGAGAAATATAGAATAATGGTATAAGATAAAAGAATATTAATCGAGTACAAATGGATAATGTTATTAAACAAGATACTAGTAAAAGAATATTATATGTGTAATTAATGTAACGATTTGATATTATATGTCTGAGTTGAAAAATATATTGCAATAATTATAAGAGTTATGTTAAGATGTTTCGTTTATTTTTGAACGTTATACACATTCCGAAATAATTGTAAATTTTATAACCAATAAATACATGTTATATATTTGTCGAAACTATTTTTTATTTAAAAATTTAAATTTAATAAAAAAATTAGGGAAATCGACTTTTAAAAAATAGAAATATGGAGTTGCCACCGATCCTTTTGTTTTGGTGTGATCGGATCACCTAAGAATGAGGTTATTTTAATAAAGCATTTTTGGTTTACTAAAACAACAATTTGGTCTACGAATTTTTGAAAAAACAGGTTCGGGAATCGGCTACGCATGAGGAAGGATTAGCACCCTCACTACGCCCAAAATTGGTACCAAATCGATTAAATACTGTCCTTATGTCTAAGATTTAAAAATATTTTTGAAATGTGGTTCCCTTTTGATAATATTTGAATAACCCGAGTTGGTTATCAAAATTCTCTTGCTTAAGAGGAATATAGTGCCACATCCAGCACGATAGGACATGATCCTTTATGCCCTCAAAAACATGACAAATTTTGACTTTCAAAAATTTATACGTTGAAAACCGCAAAAGGATGCCAAATTATTTAGTCCAACGAGAAAATCGAAACCTAGCACAGTAGGGCACGACTCCTCGAATTTCTAGATATCATAAATTGCCTTATTTTAGAATTTAGAAAGTATGAGTGAAATTCTAAAGGAATCTTCGATCATTTTGGACAAACAGGAAATCACAACCCAGCACGATAGGGCACGTTTCCCTGAATTGCCAAACGTTTCCCTGAATTGCCAAACATCGAATATTTCCTTTGTTTTGAAGAGTTTTTAGAAAACATGAGTGAAATTCAAAAGGGACCTTCGATTATTTTGAACAAACGAGAAATTGCAACCCAGCACGATAGGGCACGATTCCGCGAATTACCCAATATCAAACATCACCTTTGTTTAAAGAATTTTTAAAAGACATGGATGAAACTCTAAAGGGATCTTCGATTACTTTGAGAAAACGAGAAATTGCAACCCAACACGTTAGGGCACGATTCCGCGAATTGTCAAATATCGAACATCGCCCTCGTTTTAAAGGATTTTTAGAAGACATAAGTGAAATTTTGAAGGGATATTCAATTATTTTGAGCAAACGCGAAATTGCAACCCAACACGTTAGGGCACGATTCCGCAAATTGCCAAATATCAAATCTCGTCTTCGTTTTAAAGAATTTTTAAATGAATAGTTATAAAACTAGCTTAAAACGTATTAATGCGTTTTGAAACCAGATAAATTAATCATAAAGATTTGAATTTTATAAAAAAGAAAAAAAAACCACATTTCGCAAACCAAGTGAAAAATGATGATATGGGATAATGGATATGTATGAGATATGATCCACTAATAAACTAATAATTAAGCAGGGCTAATCTAAAAAAAGTAACTCGATTACAATAACGCATGGAGAATAATTGATGTGGTAACATATAAAAATGAGCAAGCATGATGTAGCAAATATACAAGAAATATCGGGAAGATAATTAACACATGAGATATCAAACGATATAGGATCAACAAGATACAAAAATAATGGACTAAAAAAATGATGGACTAATAATCAAATAATATATGCTAGAGTTTGAAATAACTTATAAAAGAAAAATTAAGAGTATATACATACAAAAAATAAAAATTTAATAGGTGTTTCAAAAACATTTGGATCAACCAAAATACTAGATATTTAGCCATAAAAATTTATTTAAAGTTGGTAATATCCCTACAATAAGAATAATCTATATAATACATAAGATGTGAAAGGATAATGGGTATAAAGCATGTAGCTATATGTACATATACACGTGTGAGTGAATTTTAAAGAAATTATATATAAAAATAACATGGAATTAAAATATAAAAAATAGATTGATTTTATCATAATATATATATATATATATATATGCAGATAAATAAATTAAAAATGATTGCTTTTAAAAAAATACCATAGAAACGTACTCAAAATTGAATTAATTTTATTAAAAACTATGATGGACTTAAAAGTGTGCTTATGTACAAAGGAAACTATGTATATAAAATGTAAGTTTAATAATGCATGTAAATCAAAACATGTACTAATATAAATGGATATAAAATAACTCAAATTTTTGTAAAACGATATACAAAGCATGCTTGAATAACAAAAATATATATTAAAATACATGGGTTTAATAATATATAGATCAAATATAGGTATCGATGAATATATATACATATATAATAATAATTTAAAAGATGTATTTAGTAGGATTATATAATAAAATACAAGAAGAAAATAATTTAAGGAATCACATGTATAAAAATAATATAAGGTTGATACTAGTATATATATATATGAAATAAAACCAACTTTGATACGAAGTACATATGTACATATATATATATATATATATATATTAATGTATATAAAAACTTTTATGAAATATACAAAGCGCGAAGATGACATTACAAAAATAAATTTACAATAATATAGTAACAATCACCAAAGTTATTTAAAATGCACGAATAAATAGTCAAGAATAAAAGGCTACAAAAAAAATAAAGAAAACTTAACTGGAATTAAACTAAAACAGCAGGGACAATTCGAAAATAAAACAATAACAATAAAAGGACCAATAATCAATGCACGAAAACAGCTAGGGACTAAAACTGGCAATATACCAAATCCCAAATGCTGCGTTTAAGCGCAGATCCATTTGCAAACGAGTGTAAATCACAGGGCTAAATTAATAAAAAAACGAAACAAGAATACGGGCTGATTTGAATACGGCGCGAAAGGGAGGGACTGATATGGAAAATAACCCTTCACCACGGAGGCGCCCGGGTCCTAAGGGTCGAAGAAACGGATCGGATCGGGCATAAAGGGGGTGGCCTAGACAGTGTCGTTTGAGACCATTATCATTGGTCTAAACGGTGCCGTTTCTTACTCCCTTAAAATCCCCAACAAAACACCCCGTTCAGCTGAACCCCCATCCATTTTCTTCTTTTCCAAACCCTAAATCCCCTTTGAAACTGCCGATTCTCCTTCCCCTAGCAGCAGTCAACAGATTTAGACTGGAGAGAACACCTTTCAGCCTTTCAATCTCCTCTTAACTTCGATATTAACTAAGCAAGAGGAGATCCACGGCGTGCTTTCAAGGTAAACTCCCTCTTTTCCCTTTTTTATTCATGCCTTAGAGTAAAAAACAACAAATAAACAAAATATCAAGCCGAAAAAAAAGGAACGCCTCTTAGATTTCAGTCAGAAAATCACCTTTAAGAATCGATTGTTTTCTATTGCTTTTGTTTTTGTATGTGTATTTCTGTGTTTATGTGGCGTTTGAGTGTGTAATATGCGTGTGTATATTGCATTCGTCACCAAAATACACTAATTTTTGAGGTCTTTATAGCCGAAAAGAAAGAATAATAAAAATACAATTTTCATTCCTTTCCATTTGCTACTCTGCTGTCGTTTTTTTTTTTGTATGTATTTGCTGCTGTGGTTTGTCCATTTCTTCGCAGGTACAGGTGCGTTGGCGCACGGGTACGGGGTTGGGCTGGCGTACGGAGACACGTGTGTGTGGCTGCTGGAGGGTATGGAGGCCAGGGCTGAGGCTTGGCTGCAGCGCGAGAGTGGGAACTGCTAGGGTTTCTGACGTTTTAATGTTCTGGGCCTATCGAGCCTTGTAAGTTTGGGTCAGGTTTTAAATTTGGGTCTAAGTTTAGTTATTGGGCTTGGGTTATGTAGCTGGGTTTAGGTTTGTTATAAAACTGGACTGTTGTATTGGTTTGGTTTAATTTAATTTTTTTTATTTACTTATTTTGTATATATTTTGGTTTTTAGTGGGCCCGGGCAAATTGGCCCTTTTACAATATTGATTTGTTTTTAAAGCTAAATTTGAGGTAATTTAGAAATCATATGAACACTATTAAGTATAGAGATATGCTTAATGTATTGAATCTTTATTCTACAAACAGGTAAATTCTGCATCGAATTACGGTCATATTAACTTGCTATAATTATATGCAATTTTAGGTTTTAGGATTATCTTGTATACATAAATGAAGTCTGTGTGATAGCATGGCATTTACGTGGGTATGAAGAATTTGTATATTATATAATTTTGTGACATGAAAGTTTATATGGTAAGATGTTTGAGGGTATGGCTGAATGGAATGGGACTTCAGTCGACAAATACAATTGTGTGTGATACGTCTTACCTTTCAATGGTATGACCTTAAACCCAAATCTTTAAATACCATGTATATAACCAGGTTGCACTGAAAAGATTAAATTTTGTTATTACTTTTTTTTTAGTAAAGGTTATGAATTTAATCTTTATATTTTTATTTTTTCTTAATTTTTATATTTTTAAATTTTAGTCTGCACTAAATATTAATTGTTAAATTTATCAAGTAAAATTCTGTTATTTTCAAAATTTGATGGCGTCAATATAATGTCGTGTCAGTTTATTATTTTCATATTACTTACTAAAAATTTAATTAATGGATACTATTAATTGTCATTTGCATTAATACTGAAATTTTAAAATATAAAAATATGAGGATTTAGAAGGATTCAATTAGAGACAATGGGCTAATTGTACACATAGTACAAGACTAGTAATTGAATTTAACTAAAAAAAAGTATAGGACAAATTTACCAATACAAAGACTAAATCTACGGACTAACTGTACATATAGTGCAAGACTAATAATTGAATTTAACTAAAAAAATTAAAAAATATAGGACTAAAATTTATCAATACAAAGATTAAATCTACAACTTTTTAGAAAATACATTGAGTAATTAACAAATATATATATATCCAATTTTTTTTAGGCCTAAGAGCCAAATAAAAGCTTTTTCATCTTATGTGTCTCTCTACTTAGCCAGCCAAATGGACGGATCGGATTAAATCAGATATACTCTAAAATCACCACAAGGTACAAGGACTCAAATGTAATTTCAAAATAACAGCGTTAGTAAGTGGCAGCCAGATTTTTCATGTCTGCAGTCGAGTCAAACTGACAGTAGCCAATCGCAACACAAACAGCGGAGTGGAAGAATGAAAATTTGGAGTGTCAAACTCAACCCAGATCCAGTACAAAATCAGTCTCTTAATAAACACAAGAAGCTTCTTAATGCTTCAAAACCTGACTAAACTCAAATAACAAAAATGATAGCTTGAAGATCTAAAAGGAATTTTTTTTTTCTTTTTTAGTTGAAGATAGAAAAGAAAAGAACAATGGGGTGTTCATTTTCAGGGTTGAATGCTTTATACGACGCCGTAAATGGTGGAGGGGACGTTTGGATCAATGACAACAGGTTCAGGATCGTGAGGCAGTTGGGTGAAGGTGGGTTCGCTTATGTCTATTTGGTGAAGGAAGTCATATCCGACGCCTCTTCAGCTTCATCTGTTGGCTTAGCCAAAAAAGTCAAGGACCCTTCTCATCTTTCCGGTTCGTCCCCTTAAAAAATTCATCTTTTTAATCTTTTTTTTTTCTGAGGAATTTATGATTTGGGTTTTTCTCTATTTCAATGGTTTTTCAATGATCTGGTTCTTTCTAAATCTTGGTTTTTTTTTTTTAAATTTTGTCCTTTGCTTCTTGGTCTTAAATGATTCTGTTTTTTTACTTTTGTTTGGAGGGTTTTAAGTGATTCTTTTTGTTGTAAATTAATCGAGTTTTTGTGAACTTACTGCTACTGAATGCTCTTGCCTAAGGAAAATTGAAGCTAGCTTTGGTATTTCATATGAAGATTTATGGTAAATTGTGTGGGGTTATTTTATTTCGGCTTATTATTTAGCCTTGGATCTCTAAAAGTGTGCTCTTTTTTCTTCTTTGCCACAATAGTATGATTATCTCATAAAATTGAATTCATATAGGTAAGTAGGTGGAACTTTATGTGATTATCAAACTCTTGTTGGAGTTATAGACCTCAAATTATGGATATCACTTTAATCTTTGATCTCAGTTATGTTGTAAAAAACGAAGGCCTTGGACATAGAATTTCATACTTCATAGCGAATCTTGTCTTTGGTCTATGACAGTTTGACTGCTTGCCTAACGGGTTCTGATTTATGCATCTTTAATCTGGATTTACATCTTAAATTTGGGTTGCATTTGTAGATGATGGAACTTATGCAATGAAAAAAGTTCTCATTCAGAATAATGAGCAGTTGGAATTGGTTCGTGAGGAGATCCGTGTTTCATCCTTGTTTAGTCACCCTAATCTGCTTCCACTTCTTGATCATGCTATTATTGCCATTAAGGTAATTATTCAGATACCTTATTCTCTTATGTCCTAAACTTTTTTGAATTTATCAGCTCATTTACCTTTAAGGTTGGTGTAAAACTTAAAATGGGAACTATTTTTGAGATGCTCTTGTGTTTCGCTTGATGGCTCATTTCTTCTTCTTTTGAAGGACTTTTAATGCAAAATTGTGTTTGTCTAAAACAATTTCATTTCATTGGCTAGCCTACACAAGAAGGATCATGGAATCATGAAGCATATTTGTTATTTCCTGTTCATTTGGATGGAACATTACTGGACAATTCCAATGCTATGAAAGCTAAAAAGGAATTCTTTTCTACCTCAGATGTTCTTCAAATATTTCGGCAGGTGAGTAAAACTATCTTATTGTTTTGAACTATGCAATCCCATTCCTCATGTTATAATATTTCTCAAAAAAAAATTGGTAACTATGCGATACAAGTAATCAAATGTATCTCATGGATTTTGCTTAGACTTTACCATCTAGCTTCAATGTTATAATATTTGTTCATTTAATGTTTTAGGATCCCCTCTTGACTTCCTTTTTTGTATTTTTCGGATTTATTGATGTTATAACTGATTAGAAATAATTGTAAGCATTTTAACTGGACCAAATTATATCTGCAGCTGTGTGCAGGGCTGAAACATATGCATGGTCTTGTTCCTCCATATGCACATAATGATGTCAAGCCAGGAAATGTTCTTTTAACCCGAAGAAAAGGGCAAGCACCACTTGCTATATTGATGGATTTCGGTAGTGCTCGTCCTGCAAGGAAACAAATCCGCTCTCGTTCTGAGGCACTCCAGCTTCAGGTACTTATTTCTTCTTTATTTTTCTTCAATTCCAAGTCTTTTTACACTACACTCCCCTATCACATATAGCACTTCCAATTGTGTTGCTTACGTTGCCTGAGTTTGAATAGAATATTTTAAGACACTTTCTCTGTATATCAGCTCAGTGCCTTTTCTACAATACTGATGGTGGATTTTGGTTTCATATGTAGGAATGGGCATCTGAGCATTGTTCAGCACCTTTCCGAGCTCCTGAGTTGTGGGATTGCCCAAGCGATGCTGATATTGATGAGAGAACTGATATTTGGTCGTTGGGATGCACTTTATATGCAATAATGTAAGTAACACTTATAAATGCACTTCTACAATGTTTGCTTTCATTTTACAAACTCTTCCTTTTTTTTGGTTCTGTAATTTCACAGTCCTCCAACTTTCATTTTATAATCACATGAAGTTGTGATTTGTTTATCGAACTTTCCCTTTTTTTTGAAGTTTCATCTTTTCCTTCCTAAAGTCTTGGAATGAAATCATTTTTCAGAGTTACATGCGTGTCTCTCTGTATCTTGGATGTAATGTAAATGCTATCCAGAAACAAGCTAAAGAAACCATAAACCGTTTGCATTATGTAGTTATTATGTTATTAATTGCCATTTGTTGTAGGTATGGGGTATCTCCGTTTGAGTACGCACTTGGAGAATCCGGAGGAAGCCTACAATTGGCCATTATAAATGCACAGATCAAGTGGCCAGCTGGACCTAAACCACCATATCCGGAAGCTCTTCACCAGTTTGTGACATGGATGCTTCAGCCTCAGGCTGCTGTTCGCCCACAGATAGATGATATCATAATTCATGTAGACAAGTTGATCTCAAAGTTTTCACAGTGATACCAATAGGGGTGCGAAGATTAGAGCATTCCAGCCATTAATGCATACAAGTTAAGTCCATTGAAATACTTCCGGAAGTGAAAAGCGTTTATCAAAGCAATAGCAGTTCTTTAGTAATGTTACATGGTTTGGACTTAGATGTCTTAGTTGTGTCGATAACTATATTTCTACATTCATGATTCGATTTGATAGAAAAACCTCAATAATTTGTGCTTTCCATTTAGTTTAATGTTTCGGATATCCCAGTTTTTTTCTGAATTTTTAAGCTATTAGTCATTTAGTTCTGCAATATCGAGTGAATATCCGATACGTGTACATTGATTCTATATATGTTAAAAGATTATATTTTCATATTATGCTCTAATGTATAATCAAGCTTCAACGGAGATGCTGCCATAAACGTATATTTGTTAAGACAATCAGGTAATTTGTTTTTTGGGATGATTTCAAAGAGAGAATTTAGATTCGAATCTTAAGATACGGGTTGTTTTGGAAGATGCAGTCCTGAATTTCGAAAGGTTTTCATGGATAGTAAAACAGACACAGGAACTTACCCAGCACACGGAAAGAGGTGGAAAACAAAAACTATAATAACTTACCCAGAACATGGAAAGAAGTGGAAAACAAAGACTGGTGAAGACAATGGGGAGTATATAAGTTATGAGATACCCTCTTATACGACATGAAAATAACATTTTTTAGGGTAAAAGGACATTCTAACTTTTAATACAAAGGCCTCCTTGGTCACCCATTTTTTCGTCAAGATTCATGGATTCATCTAACTAGCTAGATTAAAAGTTTGAGCCCTGCCATTGGCTAGCCTTGGTGCTTTTTAAACACTCTACGGAACCATTAGTACAACAATCCAAGACACCAAAGTAACCAAATGAAGACCTTCCAGTATTCTCCAAGAAAGGTCAATAGAAACAAAATGATACGATGCCAAATCTCAGCAACAGAAGCAAATAGAAGAATTCAGGGTTTAACTCAGTTGATTCATGAAATATTCTTATAAAGGTGGCATCAAGCAAATTTGAAGTTAGAATCCTAGAATTTACAAAACCTTTTTCTTTGTACGCCCCAAAAGAAGAGATATGTATAAAGAAAAGGAATCGAGCAACTTACGGCATGGCGAGAGCTCAAACTAAGGATGACAATGGAAGGTAAAGTCCAATATACTTTCTTCGCCTAAGAAGTATGGATAAACAACATCAACCCTCAAGATTGAACATATATTCAACTTACAACTAGAAATAAATGAATAAATAAAAAGATGACCATGCCTTTCGTCACCTTTCGTGTGTACGAGGAAAAAAAATGAAAGAGAAAAAGGAAAGGTACAACACTGCATTAATTTCATCAATAATAGGAAATATGTAGAATTGAAAGAAAATTACATTTGTATTGAAAATTATGATTTCCTAAATACCTTGGGGAACAAGTAAATATAGTGGTTTGCAAGCTTTCATATTCAATCCTCATGTTCATCCTCGCCTTCAGAATCTGCAGAACACCAGGACATTCAGTTAGTACAAGGAAATTCCTAGAACTAAGGTAGAAAATCTGCTTAATTTAAGGAATTCCAACATAAGATAATGTAATAAATGTCCTTGTCCTAATTCATCAACCAAAACAAACTTGACTAGGAATATAAACAAAACGAGCTGCTTAAATGGCTTTATAATATCAGCAGAATAATTATCCCTTTTCTCAAATCTCATGCCATCGAAGATAAACTTCGGTCTCTTCTTGGGTGAACTCTACCTTTTATCAAGTTTGAACATATAAATACATACAATTTTCCAACAACAATAACCCTAACCTATTAAGTTTGAACATATAAATACGGTTAAAATATGCCATATAAGTCTTTGTACTCTTCATAAATTTGGAATGTAGTCCTTATACTTTTATTTCTAAGAATTTAGTCCTACTTTTCAGATTTCAAAACAAGTCCAACTGTTAACACTGTTAAAATGTTTTTGTTAAATTCGAGTTCATTACAACCCATTTTTTTAGTTACATTACTACAAAGTGAATTTTTTTATTATTTCAAAATGTCAACCAACAAATTAAACAAACAAAAAAAAAGTTACAGTGTTAAAAATTAGACCTAAATTTTGAAATCTGAAAAGCTGATGACTAAATTCATGAAAAAAAAAGTACATGGACTAAATTCTGTCTGTGAAGAGTACACGGACCTCTGACATATTTGAATCTATAAATATGTGCCTAGAAAAAGGTTACTTAAGACTTTAAAAATCATTTTCCCTTATTCTTGCTATTGGATATCTATTCCTTTCCCCTAACGATGCTAAAGAAAGAAAAAGTTGTGCATTCTCATTAAATTTTCTTTCTTTACCTAAAATTGTGTTTCTAAGCCTACCGGCAGTTTAGAAGCATTGCTAGAAGGTTCATACCTGATCGAACATCATCAACCTGTCCGCCGGATTTGACTTGTCTCATAATCACTCGTATCATCAAGATCCACCAATAAATATGAACAACAAGCAAGCAGAAAAGAAGAGTATTAAACAAATAGTAGTATATAGATCCATCCACCATGTGCTTCTCCTTATCCAATGTTAAAAGAACTTCATAGCTGTCAAAAGTAAATTCGAAAAGGAAATAAAAAAGCAAGGGATTAACCTCCTACCAAAGAAAGCAAAACATTAAATGTGGAAGAGGATGAACTAGGGACTTTTCCAATGACAGTGAAAGGTCTCCATTATCGGCACACCAAGCAAATCATTAAACGTTTTCTGTAGGATGTTATAAACTAAGGCACCAAATACAGAGATAAACCCAAAAATATTTAAAAAGCTTCAGATAAGCTGAGACAAAGGCTCACGTTGTACTCCGGATTATCCAGAATGGAAATAATGACACGCGTAGAATGGTCCAAGAGAGAGCAAAAAGAACAAATGCAACACTAGCAAGCCATTCCAAGCCACTATATTTTGACATCTTTGCAGTTTCTAGGAACACATCACTCCCTTCATGAAGGGCTAAAGTAACTATACCTACACGAGCAAACCTGCAAGAGGCAGAATGAAATTGTTAAAAGGCAAAAAGGATGGAATATTTACTTAAGCCGAAATTTGATTAATCCTTGATAAGCAATCATAAATAAACTCAACTCAGAAATACCTGCATACGTAAGATAGAATAATGAGAATTATAGTTGCTATGTGGTGAACCATGGTCACCAAAAAGTCTGAACGTCTTGTCTCCCAAAAAATCAAAGCAAATAGGGCGTATGTATAGAACCCGCCAGCATATGTGTAATATGCTTTTAACTTCAATCTTAGCATAAAAAACAAGCAAATCATAAGCCTCACATGTCAAATATCAAAAGTTAGTACTACATGATTTTGTAGAAAATGATTTATACACGAGTTTGTGAGCTTACTTAATTTTTTGATCAGGCCAAACCTGTTTTCCAGGCCCTTCCCAAAAGTACCTGCTATTGGTAAGCCAAGGCTCACCGTAGGCAACATATATAGATAATAACTCTGATGAAAAAAAATAGATACATTTCCATGCTGACTCTTTGAATTTATTGAGTTTCTTCCTGTTATCATGCTTCTGAACATCATGTAAGGTGTGGCCTTTACCAAGGACCAGTCTCCTAGCTAAATTCTGCACCAAATATTAACAGCTACTTAACATCAACCAAACTTTAGAAAAAGAAAAGGTAAATAGCAAAAGATAAGATGTAGAACCATCATTCACAAATGTAGGTTTCAATAATTTTTACCAGGAACCAGTAATATTTTGTTTCTCTTTCATGATATTGTTAAAACCATTCAAACATAAGCAAACCGATTACAGAAAAGGTTCCTAGATGTGGTCTAGATGCTTTTAAGTATCACAGCAATCATCCTTGCCGATCATTTTCAATTGAATGGCGAATGGACTTTGGAACAAGGCATTTCAGACCATAATGTTAATGATCATATGGAAACAGACAAGTTTGTTCTTATAATCAAATTTTCATGTTAGCATTCGGAAAACAATGCTTATCACTTAAAACCCCAGAAAGCTAGCTCCGTTACAAGAAATAGATGAAACAATTAAACAAAATCAAACTGATTTTGAACATGAGTTGAACAGAACTGAAAAAATTAATCAAAGATTGTCATTCCAAGTCCATTAAAACTAGAAAAGAAAATTATTAAGTTGAGAAATGTGCAGAATTGTGATTTCTATTAAGTACAAAAAAAATAAGAAAAACCCAATATGATTGTAAAAGTTTTGGACATTCATTAATCTCTATTATTTATGAACTACTAAGAACATTATGAACATCATTGCAGTTTATGGTTCAAACCCGATTTCCCAAAAGTTAAGTTTCAACTCAAAGTTAAGAGTTATAGTCATTTTAACCAATATTATCTAAACAGTGTTCTTTTTATACATCAAACAAACACACACAGAGAAATATATTCAAAGTTACCACTTAAATCGACAATTCCAATCAGAATCAATAATTACAAGCACGAAATTGAATAACTCTACAACTAATTAACTTAACTAGCAATTACAATCAGAACCAATAATTACAAGCACTAAAATAAATAATTCTACAACCAGTTAACAACTAACTAACAATTCCAATAAGAATCCATAATTACAAGCACTAAATTATATAATTCTACTATTAATTAACTACCCAACTAACCCGAACCCGAATAAAGCCGAGAAAATCCACACATGAACTACACAAGATGGGACTCTTAACAGAGAGCTCAAAGTCTAAGGAAAGTGCCAAACATATATTATCAAACTACAATCAGTTGGCACCAAAAATGGCCTAAGACCCTAATTCACTCAAACAAAAAAGAATCCTATAGCACAGTCAAACCCCCCCAAAAGTCAACTCAAGTTCTTTTCTTCCATGGAAAGCAATTCCACCATAAACTACAAATGATCAACGATGACAGTTAAAGAAAACATGAAAATTAAAAAAAAAAAAGTTGAAATACCTCAAAGATAAATTTGTCTAGGAAAAGCCTGACAGAAAGGAAGAAAAGAGCAAAGAAAGGGAGGTAAACGAAATCAGTGAGCTGTGGGTAAAACTCAGAGTCCCAGTTGATGGAACTAAGCAAACCAAAAAGACCCATTTGTTTATTTTCGAAGAAAATTGAAAGAGAAAGAGGGATAAACTGAAAAGAATATTTTTTATTTTGGCAAATGGGGTGAAATGAGGTGTGGTTGAGATTGAGAGAGACAGCCATTTTCAACTTTAATTTTATGAAATCGATATCATGTTTGCTTCCTACTTCTGAAAAAGAAAAGTAAAAATTTAATTAAAAAATAATGCATGAGTGAAGATTGATTGACCCACAGAGAATAGAAATTTCGACTGGCAGGCTGCAAATTGCAGAAGGTATGGGTTGGATATATTATTTAGTTTTTAAATAAATAAATATAAATGTGTATTATTAATTAAATATTCCAAATAAAAATTGTTTTAGATATTCATTTTATTCTAGTTTAAAATATGCCATAAATACCTTAGTTTCTTATACTTTCATTTTCAGGAATTTTTTCATATTTCAAAATTTAGATTCAACTATCAATACTATTAAATTTATTATTAAATTTATTATCTTCAGATTTTGAAATAAAAAATATTCATTTAATAGCTATGTAATTAAGAAATAATATTGTAAAGATATGAATTTAACAAAAAAAATTAATAGTGTACTAATTGGGCTTGAAATTTTAATTAGATTAAATTTTTGAAAACGAAAGTACAGAAACTTATGCTATATTTTAACATTTATTCTATTATTCTTTTTGAGTTTCACTGTTTCAAATATAATATATTTATAAGTATAAAGATATATTTGATTGACTTGATTGATGGGTGATACTAACTTAATTGTGAAATTACCAAAATTCATTACATTTACAAAGTAAGAAATATTATTATTCTTATATAAAATCTCAAAAAAAAAAAATACGCTAATGTAATTTGAACATAAAATACTATAGTTTTCAACATCTCAAATTTATCATTTTAACTAAAACATCATTTATTTTTGCATCAAACTTTTTTATAAATATATTTATTATATAAATTTTTTCATTCATCGATTCACAATAATCTATTAAAAATAAAATTATTAAGCAATCCTATAAATAAGTTATCGAGCCATATTCAAGGGTAAAATTAGAAATTTGGCAGAGACCCGCCATCTTCAAATGGAAAATTTTCCATTTAATCTTTTTAAAATTTTAAAATTTTAAATTAATAAAGGTAAAATTACACTTTAACCTCTCTTAAAAATATAAAATTTGATTTCTATCTTTTAAAAATTATAAAGATACATGCTATTAAAATGGTGAAATTGTATTTTACTATCGTAAAAATTACAATTTAATATCATCCCCTAAAAAAATTTATGGTTTCACCCCTGGTTATATTTGAATTTGGTCTAATGTTTATATATACACTAATAAACTAATATGATTTCTGCCCAAATTTGTATCACAAATTAACTTAGATTTAGAAATTACAAGTCACTCGAAAGAAATAAAATAAGAATATTGAAAATAAAGGCTTGTACGAGAAAAGAAACAACGTTATAGAACGTGACCCGTTTTCTATACGACAAACAATTGAAAACAAGAAATTAAATTCGAATAGACCCCAACCCGTTGTTTATGAAAGAAACAAGAACAGAAGGTATAGAAAAGAAAGAAGAACGCCACAAGCAATAAACCTTGATAAGTTCAGTTCGTATGTTATTAAGAACTTAAGAGAAAAATCTCACAAAATGTATATTCATTCATTATGGTCTAACCTTACATAAGTAACTTAGGCCGAAATTTATAGACCTCCAAAATGACTTTTAGAATTCCTATAAAGGGCTTTTCAAATTCAGCATTCAACTAGCTATTAAAATAAACATTTAATTTCAATTATAACTCATAGTGGGCAACCAAAGAGTCATGTCTTTTCACTTGATTCATGTGTAGTTGAAAAGTCATGTTTCTTCACTTTGATGAAGGCTTAATGTTCCTTAATTGTGTTGTTTTGTAGTCCTTTCATCTCCTTTAAAACCAAATGCCTTAATGCTTGTGTATTCATCTCTTTTATTGACACCATGATTGTAACAGCCTAATTTTCAGTATTGTCGAAAATAGTGATTCGAGATTACTAAATCCGATGAGTGAGTTTTAAAATTCAATAATTTAATATTTATTATTTAAGTGAGATTTTAGAAGTATTTTTGAATTAGTGAAATTTGTGAATTAAAAGAATTTATTAGGTAAATTGAGTTGAAAACAAGGAAACGAGACCTCAATTTCATAAATCGAGCCATAAATATTTTTATAAACATTTATGGAGTGTTAGTGAATTAATATTAAAGTTTGGTTAGAAAATTTTAACGTTTTGATAGTTAATTAATCAAAAAGGACTAAAGTGAAAAAGGTGCAAAACTAGTCAATTAAGGAATAATGATTAAATAGCATAAGTGGTAATTAAAGGAGGACCAAATAGGGAATTAGACACATGGGAAATGGCTGGACGGCGTGTGGAAAGAAGAAATAGAAAAAATTTGGTGTAAACTAAGGGCAAAGTGATAATTTGGTTAGAATTAAAAATAAAACTAATGACCAAATTGAAAATCTAGACATTTCTTCATGTTTCTCCACCAAAAAACAGCCATTAAAGAGTCCCTATAAGCTGTTTTTTTCATATTCTTGCTACAAGTAAGTTCAATTCTTGGTTATTTCTTGTAATTTTTGTGATTTTGATACTTTTACAACTAGGTCTAACTATTGAATTCATTAGTTTTTGATTTTATGAGTGATTTTGAAAGTTTCCATGGATAAGTGCTGAAATTTTATGATGAATAAACATGGATTTGAAGCTTTAATTTTGTTATGTGATGATTTTATTAAGTGATTTCAATAGAAATTGATTTTTAGGACCTAATTGTGAAAAAGTTAAGAATTAGGATTTTGTGCTAAAATTTCGAATACAAAATGTTGTGTAGTAGTTTAGAATTATGGAATAATGTGTTAATTTTGAAAAATTAGTTCAATTGATGGGTTAATTGATTAGGGACTAAATTGTAAAAATATAAAATTTGAGGTAAAAGTGTAATTTTAAAAATTAAAGGACATAAATTGTGAAGTGAATTAGAATTGAATTAGATTGTAATGACCGGAAAATTTTATATTAGACCAAGAGCTCAAAGAAAGTCGTGGAAAAGAGAAAATAGCTGATTAGTCCCTGAATTTTTTACAACTTCTGCATATTACCCCAGGTAAGTTCATATGGTTGAGTTCTCATGATTATTTGTTAATTTATAAATGATATAATGTATTATCTCATATGTTTATTATTAAATTGCAATTATTATAAAAATATGAAAATTTAGATCAGAAGTTCAAATTAATAGAACGCGAGATTGAGTATATTCATTCAGTGCAAAGGAAAAATTGACGGAAAATTACCCAAGTAAACCGAGATTCAGTATTTGTTGCGAAATTCAGTGTTTGCTTTCAGTTTAGCTCTCATGAGCTTCAGTTAACTCTTATGAGTTTCAGTTTAACCCTAATTGGGTTTCAGTTCAGCTCTTTTGAGCTTCAGTTTAACCCTTATGGGTTTCCGTTCAACTCCTATGAGCTTCCGTTCAACCCTTATGGGTTTCAGTTTAACACTTATGTGTTTTAGTGTAGCCTTCAGGCTTCTGTTTATGATATACTCAAATCTGTAAGTCGTTCTTTGATTGGCAATAATTGGTAAGTTTTATATGAAAGTATTGTGGAAGAACTTAAGTTATTATTGATATTGAGCTCAAATAAGTGAATTAATCGATTAAAGTTGTTGTTGGCAAGCAATGTTAATAATATGCTCTATTTAATGTCTAATTATAAATGGTTTGGTAAGATTTATATTTTAGGCCTATGAACTTACTAAGTTTCTATAAGCTTACCTTTGTGTGTTTAATGTTCTTGTAGATTAACGTGTATTCAGAGGATCGGATCAACACATCAACTCACACTATCCAGATTACTTGGGTAGATATTGTTATACATTTTTGGTTTATATGGCATGTATAGGTTTGGTTTGATAATGAAGTAGTTTGAATTGAGATTATGAGACTTAGATGTGTTTGTATGTATTAGATATTGATGTGTATGGGATGATATAACATATTTTATATTTATTTTGGCTTGAATTGGTGGCTTGGTTGGATTATATTGGTATGTGAAAGTATTGTGTGCAGGTTGTTTGTGGAAAGGGTGAGACAAGTGGCCTTGAAATGGCCTATTTTCGTCTACACGGGTGGAGACATGGCCGTGTGTGACGCACGGCCATACACGTGGGCGTGTAATCTGGCCGTGTATCCCCTGCACCTTAAATTTGAGAAACAGAATGCTCAGAATTGAGCACGCGGGCAGAGACACGGGCGTGTGTCTCAGCTGTGCATGCTACACGACCTAGAACACGGGTGTGTGTCTTGGCCGTGTGAAACCTGCACCTAATTTTGAAAAATTTAATTAACAACACGGCCTAGCACACGGGCGTATGGCACAAGACAGAGAGCTACATAATTTTGAATGGCTTGTAGCATGGGCGTGTCCTAGGGTCACACGAGCGTGTCCCTTGGACTACACGGAAGTGTGAGCCCTGTATCTTGAAAAATTTTTAAAATTTCGTGAAAAATTCTTTCAGCCCTTGATTTAGTCCCGAATCGATTTTAATACTCATATTATGCCTCAAGAATCCATTTAAGGGACGTTATGAATAATCTTGGAAAAATGAATAGTAATTGATCTGAATTATCTGTAATTGTTTTGAAATTGCTAGTAATGCTCCGTAACCCTATTTCGGTGACGGATATGGGTTAGGGTATTATAATGATTGAGCTTTAAGTGCACCAAAACTGATAAGAAGTTGAAATGCCACTCTTGGTCTATTTGAACAGCCACCATAATGAACTTTAAGTGCTTGAAACCGAAAAAGACTTGAAGAGTCATTCTTGATCCATATGAATAGCCACCTACAAGACAATTAATTAGTTATTGAGCATTGACAGCTTTTTATATTCTTATTCAACTTAAAATATCTTATTTATAATGAAAATTAGCATACTATAACTTATGCATAAAAAGTAATAGCCAAAACAAACACACTTCACACACTTATGAAACTATCACACACTTATGAAACTAACTCATGCTTTAACTAAATGAACAAACAAGATGCTTAAATGTAAGGTTTAATGAATATGCAAACTAAATAAACAAATGATTTACATAATGCATGACATAATTAAATGTAAAACATATAATGCAATTTAAAGATGCAGATAAATAATGCAAGACATTAATTCATAACTAGTTCTCAAGATGTATTTAACACGTAATTAAAACTAACAACTAACTTAATTAAAAGCTAATAGCATTAAAAATACTTAAGACACATATTAACTACTCATACTAAATAAAAATTAATAAAAGATGTAGAATTATAAGTAAAATGAGATGGAAGATTTGACCTCAAAAAGCCCACAGACAAACATTGCATGAGTTTTGAACGATTTCTTCTTACATTTGGACTCTTCGAGTTTAGGTCAATCTCGAATCGTTCTTGTCAAGTTACATGATGTGACCATACTCACATCATAACTGATATTGTTATAAAGATATATATTTTTTCAATAGTTCACATAAAGGTAAAGCTATAAGACCATTTTACCAATAAAAGCCCATTTCCTACTTTATTTATGGAAATGGGTCACCTTTTTCATTATTTACTGGATTGGGTTGAAAACACTAAAACGCATCCACGTAAGAGTGTTTTAAGGGAAAATTCCAGCAAAACGCGTTTTTGAGGGAACGATTTTTCCATGTAAGCAAAAAACGCATTGACATGGACGCGTTTTGCTGACATGGGAAAAGCTCCCCAAGGGATGTGTTTTAACCCGTGTTTTTCTAAGGTTAGGGCTATTTGCATGTTTATTGCCTAGGGTTTATGGGTTTAAGGATTTTAGGATTAATGGTTTGTTAAAATAATTTAGGATTTTATTTTAGGGTTTAAGAGTTTTAAAAAATAAATCGGTGTAGATTTTTTAAAAAATTAATTAAATTAGGTTTTAAGGGTTTTAAGTAAATTAATTAAATTAGGATTTAAAATTTTAAGAAAATTAAATAAATTAGGGTTTAGGTTTTTAAATAAATAATTTTGTGTTTAGCTTTTAGGGTTTTTGTAAAAGGGTTTAAGGTTAAGTCTTGAAAAAATTATATTGACAAAAAGGGTTTTGTTTTTTTTTCTACAGTAGTTTCTAAAAAATTAATTTTGAGAAGATGATTCTAAAAAGATAATGTTAAAAACGCTTCAAGCAGGATGCACTGTCAGTATAAGTACTGAAAAAAGCTCCTACGTGGATGCTCTTTTTCTACAGTAGTTCCTAAAAAATAATTTTGAGAAGATGGTTCTGAAAAAATAGTGTCAAAAACGCTTCAAGCAGGATGCACTGTCAGTAAAATTACTGAAAAAAGCTCCCACGTGGACGCTCTTTTTCTACAGTAGTTCTTGAAAAAATAATTTTGAGAAGGCGGTTTTGAAAAAATAGTGTAAAAAATGCTTCAAGCAGGATGCACTGTCAGCAAAATTACTGAAAAAAGCTCTCACGTGAACACTTTTTTTTTATAGTAGTTATTGAAAAAATAATTTTGAGAAGATAGTTTTGAAAAAATAGTGTCAAAATCGCTTCAAGCAGGATGCACTGTCAGTAAAATTACTGAAAAAATCTTCCACGTAGGCGCTCTTTTTCTATAGTAGTTCGTGCTTGGCCTTAGGCTATAAATGAGCCAAATTTCATTCTCATGTAACATAAGTTACAGCAAGAAAAATTAGAAAGGCTAACCAGAATAGAAATTGAAGATGAGTGAACGTATTAGTGCTGCTATTTACTATGATGGTGAGGTCCGTGACACCGAGAACGACATTGTTTTTTTATCGAAAAACACAGCGTAACTAGTTTTTAACCAGAATATAGATTTAACAGAACTTCATAAAAGAATTAGATGCAAAATCTTCGGAATGACGCCAATGAGAGTTTTGTCTATTAAGTATCGATTTTATGTTTCGATTGATCCTGTTAGATATGACTAATTTGATATCAAATGTGGTCGTAGCTTGGAGGCAATAGCGCAGACTCATCTCGCTAGTGGATTACCCTATCTTGAGTTATATGTACAATTTTCATTGCCAAATGAAGCATTTGCGACTTCAACATCTACTACTATTCGAGAGGAATACACGACCCTTGCCCGACACTTCGTTAGTGGGAGACAGAACACGAAACGCCCGTGTTTGGTAGCAGTATGGAATACACAACTCCTACACAATACTCTGTTAGTGGATGGGATATGCACCTCAGTGGGTCGATGTTTGATGCTGGAAATACGTACTGGAAAATGACATTAACTTTTAGTGGTTGGCAATCCACATCTGATTGGGGACGTTACAAAATGTCCACAAGAAGGGATGATGTACTCCCTATGACGTCCATCGGTGAGGGGACCTCGTACGTTACAGATGATGGTGGGTTGGATGATGAGTCCTATGTGGATCCACCTCGAGAGCCCGGCCCCGATGGTACAAAAGTTGTATTATTTTCTGAACTGAATCCTGTTCTTACCGAACCTAAAGACGATGAAGGGGTTCAGATGAGAAAGAAGAAGTGTTCAAGCGTTCAAGCATCTGCTCTAGAGCTTTAAGTAATATCGGGACGCATTTGTATACTACAAGCTATTGGTACAAATTGACGGTACCTTTATGTATGGTACAAATTTACTATTAAAATATTCAAAACAACTTTTATTTTATTAAATGAAACAATAAAAAAATAGTTTGTACAAATATATTAAAAAAATCAATGCATGTGCCAGTCAGAATCAGTGCCATATGGGGCTGGTCGACTGTTACATGCTAGATTCCTTCTTGGTTCAGTTTCCAGGGGGGGTTGTGGGTGTTGGGAGGATGACCCACCTTGATAGAATAAAGAATGCAAATGCATTTGTATCACCCACGGCGGAGGTGTTTGAATCTCATAAGGCGAGGGGGATTGGAAATGAGATGAGCTCCCCGACAGTGCCTCATGTGATCCTTTCTACGACGATGACCTATATATCGTCGGTTGAGTTAGAGTCATCGGGAAAGGAGATGCATCAGGCCATGTATTCCAAACTGGCATAGGACTAGGAAAAGGAAACATATAAGGGTTAGGATACATATAAGGGCTAAGATATGAACCTGACATAATTTGAAGAGGCTGTGGTGTGAGGGTCGTCATTTGAGGCGTTAGGCCTGGTGATTATGTGAGCGTTGTTGATAGGCACGTCCTTTCATCCCTTCTCCTTAGATTTAAAGGGCCTTGTCGTTCCTTTTGAACACGGATTTGCCAATGCATCTACTCTTCCAAGAGCAAATATGGCTTGCCATGGATCCTAAACCATGGCATGTAATCTAGCACGCACGCTAAATTTAGAACGATGATCGGTTCACGAGTAGGTATATGATCATACCAATAATTTTAATATATTCTAAGAAGAATACCGGCCAATACATATTCGATTGCTGTAAGTCAATTTTATGCTCATTATCGAGCACCTCAGGTGTCATGGGAATTAGTTGTCAGAATCTTAATTGCCATAACACTCCATATGTCTAGTGTATCTCGACAGTAACATAGTTGACCAATGGGACCTTAATATGCCAAATGTTTGGATTTTGAAAGAATTCATCCAAAATTACTGTCTGAATTGCCGGATCCTCATATGGTGTCCATTGAAACTATATGAATGTGATAAAAATATTAGTTATATATATAATACTAAATACTAAATACGAAACGAATATGTTATGTATATATATTTCATTTAATACTTACATGTGCTTCCGACTGTTAGTCTAATCGAAGCCGTATATCTTCAAGAGCGGTAGGTATTTTAACATAACTCGCCGAATGGTTCCACCTAATTAAATAAATTTTTAGCATAAAATTATATTTTAAATCTATATAATAATTGTAAAATCCAATATAAATTTTACCCCGTTATGAGTGAGAATTATATGGGTGGCTCACTTGAGGACATAAAAATAGAAAATAAAATCGAGCCCATGATTGTCGTAGTGATAGGAAACCTCCGATTTTGGCTTTATTTGGTTTTGTCACCTCGCACATCTCCTAGTACAGTGATTCCAACACGGTATGTAACACCCCTAACCTGTATCTGTCGCCGGGATAGGGTTACGAGGCATTACTGAATTTATGCATTCATTATCGTAAACTATTCACAAACATTCACATTGTCCCTTACAAGGTTATACGAAACCTTAAAACACGCTTAATAGTGGTTCGGGACTAAACCGATCACACATAAAAGCTTTCAGACACTTAGAAAAATTATGCAATCATAGGTCACACGCCCGCGTGAACAGGCCGTGTGACTTATACGGATACCAAACACGCTTGTGTCATAGGTCGTGTGAAAACAAGGCATACATACTGACTTGTACCACACAGCCGAAGACATGCCCATGTGCCTTGACCGTGGTCGAAACTGACTTGGGTCACACGGCTAACCACACGCCCGTGTGTCTACCCCGCGTACCCTTTGAAATGGTCACACACGCCTATGTGCCGAGGCTGTGTACCTCACACGGCCACCAGACACGCCCATGTGTCTAGGCCATGCTCAAGATATAGGAAACCTTAAAACATGCTTAATAGTGGTTCGGGACTAAACCGATCACATATAAAAGCTTTCGGACACTTAGAAAAATTATGCAATCACAGGTCACATGCCCGCTTGAACAGGCTGTGTGACTCATACAGTTACCAAAAACGCCCGTATCATAGGTCGTGTGAAAACAAGGCATACATACTGACTTGTACCACACAGCCGGAGACTTGCCCGTGTGCCTTGACCGTGGTCGAAACTGACTTGGGTCACACGGCTAATCGCACGCCCTTGTGTCTAGCCCACGTACCCTTTGAAATGGCCACACACGCCCATGTGCCAAGGCTGTGTACCTCGCACAGCCACCAGACACGCCCATGTGTCTAGGCCGTGCTCAAGATTGACTTTAAATTGTAGGACTACCCCAGGGGACACACGGCCGTGTAACATGACCGTGTGTCACACACGGTTGAGACACACTCCCTTGTCTCTGCTTGTGTCGACAAAAATAGGCTATTTGCAAAGCCAATTTGCCACCCCAATCTTAAGCAAACATAGCAACCAAAATAACATCATTTCAATATGTCTTTAAACAACTAAAACATGCCAATACAATATGCATTTAGCTATATCCATAAATAAAGTAAACATACCAAAACAAACCAACATATATATAAGGCATTATAAACACCACATATATCAATTATCAAGTATATAACTTAAGCCAACTTAAATGGCTAAAACACACTAACATTTACATCATTAACAAGCCAAATCACTTGGCTAACATCATAGCTCAAAATATATCAAAATGACACTAGTCTATACATGCCATATACCAAATATACTAGCTTCAAAAGTACCAACAATTGTTCGATAGTGTGATGATGCTCCTGTCGATCCTGGAGTTCCAGCTAGCTTTGACTATATAAAAAAAAACATAGACAAATAACACACAATAAGCTTCATAGCTTAGTAAGTTCGTAATTAAGTAATTCAATTCATCAAATAAATACAATTCTATAATATACACATTACCAAAAACAACATCTCATTTACACAAACCTTCCTATCATGTCTCAAAACATAATTCATTAACATCTCATTTAACTTACTGATTGTAATGCTCAAATAGGTTTCGTACATACCTGTACCACCTCGTACTAACCTTTTTCTCAAATAAGTCATTTTTTTACCCATTGGATCATTTAGAATAAAAATCAGATACTTAAGGATCACAATCAATAAGTACCTATACCATGGCCCGTAGCCAAATCAATGTAACTTATCCCGGAGTACCTATATCATGGCTCATAGCCAAATCAAGGTAATTCCTCACAAAGTACCTATACCATGACCTATAGCCAAATTAAGGTATTTATCACTCCCAAAGTGCCGATATCATAGCTCGAAGCCAATATATTAACTTAATGACATTTCATTGCCATCATTTTTGTACTTAAGGTTTAAACGAGAAATTTCGCTTATCGATTTTGTTGTCGAACACTTCCGTATAGTAGGATTCATAATTAAATCACTATCCACAATCTCATAAATACATTTTATGCAATTATTAATGCATATAACATTATTTATAATGAAATTAACATCTACGAACTTACCTCGGTCGTCAAAATAATGAAACTAGCCAATTAATCGAGTATTTTGTTCTTGCCTCGATCTAAGTCCGAGATTCTCTTTTCTTGATCTATATGTATTCGAAATTAACTCATTTAATCACCTATTCATTCAATTTCATCCAAAAATATACATTTGGTCATTTTTTCACTTTAGCCCCTAACATTTCACATTTTAACATTTTAGTCTTTATTACACAAAACACCAAATACACAAAATTCATCAAAACCATGCCTTAGACGAATTATGTATAGGTCCCTAGCAGCCCAAAACTCTCATTTATTTCACAATTTAACCCATCAATTTACACTTTTCCCAATTTAATTCTTAATTGACATTTTTGTCAAAAATCACTTTACAAAACATGTATATCAAACACCAAACTTGCATAATTCATCACCAAACATCATAAAACTCATGGATTCATCAATGGAATTTCACAAAATCATCAACAATTTCCAAAATTAAGGCATGGGCTAGCTAGTACTCAAAGTAACGATAACAAAAAACGTAGAAATCATTAAAAACCGAACTCAATACATACCTTAATCAAAGAAAATGAGAGATGAACCCTAAAATGCTTCAATAGCATTCTTCTCTTTTGATTTTTGGTGTGAAGAAGATGATAATGGACTAATCTTGGCATTAGTTTTAGTTTTATTTAATATAACATTAATAATCTATTTACCATATTAACCTTATTTATAACCTTTTAAAATCATTCATTTAATGGTCATTTTTGTCAAATTCTACTATCAATGGTCTAATTACAACATAAGGACCTCCTATTTAATAAGCCATAAAAATTTGGCACTTTTAACATATAGAATGCAACTTTTGCGTTTTACGCGATTAAGTCTTTTTTATCAAATTGAGCTATTAACGACAAAATTTTCATATTTCACACATATTAATTCACATACTGCAAACACCAAAAATAATATTAAAATATTTTTCTGACTCGAATTAGTGGTCCCGAAACCACTGTTCCGACTAAGGTCTAAACTAGGTTGTTACACGGTAGACCCCCAACTAAGTTTGCCAGCTGCTCTAAAATCAATGAGTTTCAGCGGCCACCTCATATATATGAGGCTTCGTGACAAGTCCGGCATTAGATAACCTCCAATGATCTCAAGGATGTATGCCCGAGTATATTGTATTCTTTTTACTTTAGTCGAATCATTCCCTGGCTTTAGGATGTGTCTTGTGACCAGCCCATCTCGATCTGACATTCATAAATATTATTCAAAATCGCACCCGAAATATCGTAGCATATGGCTTCCCAATTAGCAAATTGAGTGGACCCGGTGAGTACAGATCCATCCACTGACAATCCCAATTGCAACTGCACGTCCTCCAAAGTGATGGTACACTCTCCGCATGGAAGATGGAATGTGTGCATCTCGAGTCTCCACCTTTCTATGAACGCGCTGATGAGTTTCGGGTCTAACTTGCACCCCCGGCCTATACTGGCCACGTGTCAAAAACCCGCTTCCCCTAAGTATTTTTCTATCAACGGTGATAGAAGACCAGACATATTACGAATATAACATTGTAACACCCGATCCACAGAATGTTATAAAAAATTATAAAATAAAAATTAATTAATATTATATAAATAAAAAAATATTAAATAATATTCAAAAATTGAAATTAACCATTACCATTTTTATTTGTTCGACTGAGATATGTTTATGATTGAGACGAATTAATTCTCCAGTCATTGTTAATACGATCAAATATCTTTGAAATTATAAAAAAAAATACTAATTTAGAAAAAAAATTAAAGGAAATAATTAATTAAAGAAAGCTTTGAGAAATTTAGGGAGAAATTTGAGAGCTTTTTCGAGAATTTTGTAAGAAATGTTTGTGTGAAAAAATAGGAGGGGGTTTTATAGGTTTTTTTTTTTAACATTGGACTCCCCAACGATCAAAATTTTAAATGATCATTGGGGTGATAGTTGAGGGTAAAAAACACGGGCTAAAACGTGTCCATGAAGGAGCTGATAAACCATAATATATACATATTTTTTTACCTCATGCTTGGTATATTTATGGATGATTTTTCCTTGGTTTCATTGAATTTGATGCTCCTAATCCTTTAATTTCATGTTTTATACTCAGGAAAGCTTAGGATAACAAAAAGAGCAAGAAACGGGCCTAAAACGGAAAAATTGGACTAAATTAGTATTTCACACGACCTAGGCATTTCCACACGGGTGATCCACACGCCCGTGCATGACACACGGGTAGACCACACGCCTGTGTGTCATGGCCGTGTCGACATTAATCCAAGTCAGAATTGCACATGGCCTGAGCACCTTCACACGACCGTGTCCCTGTCTAGCCCAAGCTTAGTTCTACTCAGAAAAGGCTAATTTTGGGCTATTTTGGGCATTCAAAAGTCTATATAAACACCCTAGAAGAGGATTAAAGGGGGGGAAGAGAGGAAAGCAAAAAATACTCAAAGACAGCCATCAGAATCACCTCGAAGGCAGGATCTACATCAAGACTGAAGATTTCCATCCAATTTCCTAGAAGTTCTTTGGGTTTCTTTATGTTTTTTTGTTTTCCAAACTTTGAGATGTTTTCCATTATTATTATGAACTAAACTCCCTCAATACCTAAGGGAGATAAAACCTAAGACGGATCTTATTTTTATTTGAGTTATATGATAAATACTTGTTCTTATTCTTAATTGTGAATTTAACCTTTGCTTTAATATTCTAGGATATTAATTCAAATTTTTGATGTCCTTATTTAGTGAAGCAAAAGTCCTTGTTTAAGAGTAGATCATTCATAATTAAGCGGAGTTGCATGCAATCCTAGAGATAGGACGACATAAATCTATCGGATTAGAGTTAAATCTAATAAGGGAATCCATAAATTTAGTTAATACAACAATAGGGGTTTTAATTAGAAAGAGGTTTTGATTAATCAACCTAGAGTCAGTTGTTTTTAGTCTCGGGAGAGATATTAACATAAATCAGGGATTTCTACGGATTAAGCCAAGTGAATAAATCGTCTAACTCAAAGGTAATAAGTGAAGTTTAGGTGGATTCTTCCTTGGGTATTGCCTTCTCCATCGATTTTCCAAAAGTATTTTCCAATTTTAATCTTTGTCGTAATTTTAGTTAATTAGATAATTAGTTTTAGATAAAACATTCTCTTAAATTTTAGGCTAGATAATAAGAAGATAGCAATTACTAGTACTTTTAGTCCTCGTGGATACGATATTTCCGATCTTACCATAACTATACTACTGTTCGATAGGTGCGTTTGCCTTAAGTCTAATTTTTAGTTAGTTTAATGACCATCAAGTTTTTGGCGCCGTTGCCAGGGACTAAGATATTAGGAACACTTAATTTTTATTACTTTAGCCGTTTTTATTTTTATTGCAATTTAATTTTGTTTTTATTTACTAAAATTTCTTTTCTTTACTTTTGGTAGGTTTTTATAGTTTATGACTAGAAGAAACCCGTCAAGACCTCTACTTTTTGATAGTGAGATCAAGAGCACAGCTTCCAGAAACTGAAGAGAAATAAGGCGAAACCTACAATACATAGAAGAAGGGCAAGAGGACGATATTCACACCATAACTGAGGAGATGACTGAAAATTAGAATAATTCGCTACCTCCTGTGGTTGCTGCAAATCCAGTAAATCAGAATCCTGCTCTTCGTACTATGTATGATTATGTTAAACCTACTTTCACAGGAACTGAATCGAGTATAGTTAGACCTGTTGTTGCTGCAAATAATTTTGAACTAAAACCTAACACGATCCAAATAATACAACAGTTTGTTCAGTTTGATGGTTTGCAGGACGAGGATTCAAACATTTATTTAGCAAATTTTCTAGAATTCTGCGACACCTTTTAGATCAATGGCGTTTTTGACGATATCATTCGGCTTCGGTTGTTTCCCTTTTCATTAAGGAATAAAGCTAAACTGTGGTTGAACTCGTTACCTCGAGGGTCAATCACCACTTAGGAACAAATGACCGAAAATTTTTTGCTTAAATATTTTTCGTCGGCTAAAACAGCTAAATTACGGAATGATATCTCTTCTTTTGTGCAGATGGATTTAGAAACACTGTATGATGCATGGGAGAGATACAAAGATCTATTGAGAATGTGCCCTCACCATAGATTACCCTATTGGCTACAAGTTCAAACTTTCTACAACGGGTTAAATCCCTCGACTAGACAAATGATCAACGCAGCTGCTGGTGGAACTATCAATAACAAAAACTTGAAGAGGCTTATGAGTTCATAGAAGAGATGTCACTGAATAATTATCAGTGGCAAGTCATAAGGACAAAGGCAGCTAGTGTTTTTAACGTCGATTCAGTTGCTATGCTTTTCAATCAGGTAGAACTTTTAAATAGAAAAATTGATGGTTTACTTGGTTCTACGTAGGTACATCCAGTAAGGCAGTGCGATGCAAGTGGAGATGGATTAAACAATTCAGAATATCCACCCTATGGTCCCAACATGGAGAACGAGCAATTGAACTATATGGGTAATAATCCTCGACATCAAAATAACCTTATAGTAACACTCATGATGCAGGTTGGAGGAACCACCCAAATTTCTCATGGGGAGGCCAAGGAGCCTTCCAAGCTTCCAACAACAACCTTACCAGCCAGAGAAAAAGCCAAACCTTGAGAATACTGAATACTAAAACTGCACTTAAAAATCAACAAGCATCAATTCAAGGTCTCAAGAATCAAATAGGACAACTGCCTAAGATGATTTCAGAGAGACCACCAAGGAGCCTACCCATCAATACCGAACATAATCCAAAAGTGCATGTGTAAGCAGTTACATTAATGAGTGGGAAGGTGTTAGCTGAATCGAAAAAGAAGCTGCAACCAGAAGCTGACAGAAAAGAAGGTGAGGAGGAAAAACTAGAAGACAATGAAAAACCAGTGTTGAGGGAATATAAACCACCAATCTCATACCCAGCGAAGTTGAAGGAAGACCACATGGATACACAATTCAGTAAATTTCTCAAACTTTTTAAACAATTACATATTAATTTACCTTTTGTTCAAGCTATCTCGCAGATGCCTACATATGTAAAATTTTTAAAGGAGCTTCTACCAAATAAAAGAAAGTTTGAAGATTTGTCTACAGTGGAACTCAACAAGGAATGCTAGGCTATACTCCAAAATAAACTGCGAACCAAACTGAAAGATCCAGGAAGTTTTACTATTCCCTGCTTAATTGGTAGTTTGAATGTTAAGAATGCACTAGCTGATTTAGGCGCTAGCATTACTTTGATGCCATATAAAATGTTCAAACAACTTGGTCTAGGGGAACCTAACCCAGTTGGATGAGTATTCAACTAGCTGATAGATCTGCTAAATATCTTAGGGGTATTATAAATGACGTACTTGTAAAATTAGATAAATTTATATTCCCTATTGATTTTGTTGTACTAGACATAGATAAGGACGTTGAGGTATCTTTAATTTTAGGTCGTCCATTTTTAGCCACTGCTAGGGCTGTTATTGATGTAGGTGATGGTAAAATTTTTCTTAGAGTAGGTGGCGAAGAGATTATTTTTAAAATTTATGATGCTATGAGACTTTCTAGGGAATAGGATGACTTATGTTATTTTATTGACTCTATTGATCATGCTACTCAAGACTCTTTACAGGAAATCGTACATAAGGACATGTTGGAACTGTGTCTAGCCCAATGAGAGGAGGTAAATGATGAATATTTTGAGATAGGTAAGATAAAAGATAAACTAAATTCCAATGAACCTTCACTGAGACAGAAGAGCTACGAGGGTATTGAGGTAAATAATGAATTAAAATTAAAACCCTCTGTTGAAGAACCGCCTAAATTGGAATTAAAGAAATTACCAGATCACTTAGAATATGCGTTTCTTAGAGATAATTCCACATTACCAGTAATTATTGCTTCAAATTTTGATAAACGCCAAATTATACATATTTTTACCCCAAATACCTAACATATTTATGGATGTTTATTACTAGATTTATGGATTTTGGTGCTCTCAATCCGGTTATTTCATGTTTTGTACTCAGAAAATCACCAAGAGTCAAAAGGAGCCAAAATGGGACAAAACGGACCAAATCGAGAAGATGATACGGCCTAAGCCTTGCCACATAGGCAGCTCACACGCCCGTATCTTTCGAGGGTGTCAACCAAGGCTTTCACGATTCACATGGCCTAGCCATTGACCCACACAACTGTGTGCAATTTAATGAATCGAACACTGCCTAGCAATCACGTCACACGGCCGTGGCACACGGGCGTGTCCCTTTTTCAAAGAGTTATATTTTACACAGAAAATGATACTTAGGGAGGAAGAAAGCCAATCCAAAGCCTATATAAACACCCTAAGTATGTCTTAGAAAGGGGCCACTCCCCGCTAGAACTTTTCTGGAGAACAAAACCACACGTCGAGAATTACTTGAAGGAAGCCAGACGATCCATCCCAAAAGCCGAAGCTACTCCAAGACTGAAGATCTCTCTCAGAATTCCTTCAAGGGTTTTAGAGTTTTCTTTATGTTTTGTTATTTTCATACTTTTGAGATGTACTCTTATTTTATTATGAATTAAACCCCTTAGATACCTAAGGGGGTTGAAATCTATGATGGATCTTGTTATTATTATCTGAACTGTATGATAAATACTTAATTTGTTCTTAATTATGTGTCTTAATGCTTGAGTTAATATTCCAGGTATTAATTCATGATTTGATGTTCATATGCAGATGAGCAAAAGTCCATGTCTAAGAGTAGATTTGGCATAATTAAGCAGAGTTGATCGAACGCCTAGAAATAGAGTTACGAGATTTTGCTAGATTAGGGTGAAACCTAATATGGGAGTCTATAGATCAATTTACTGCTTCCCTAGGGGTTTTAATTAAGAAAGAAATTTTGATTAATTCAACTGAGGGTTAGGTGCTATTAGTCTCGAAAGAGATAATAATATAAGTTAGGGAGTCTCATGGATCAAGTCAAGTGAATAAATCGTCTGGTTCAGAGTCAGATAACAAGTGAAATCTAGGTAGATTCCTCCTTGGGTGTCGTCTTTATCAATTATTTTTCTGTAAGTCTTTTTTTCCAAATTTTCTCTTTGCTTTAGTTTAGTTAGTTAATTAGTTTAGTTAATTAGTTTAATAAACAACCCCTATTTATTTCTAGGTTAAATAATAAAAAGATAGTTATTACTAGTACTTTTGGTTCCCTTGGGTACGATATCCCAGTCTTGCCATTACTATACTATTGTTCGATATGTGCGCTTGCCTTTTCGTCGTGATAATAGTTAGTCTAGGTTTGATCTTTATTATAAATATTTATTACTTTTACGAGTCACGCGATCAAGTTTTTGGGGCCGTTGCCGGGGACCTAAAATTTTAGGAACGCTAAATTTTTATTACTTTAGCCATTTATTTTCTTGGAATTTAATTTAATTTTTATTATTTTTATTTATTAATTTACTTTTTCTTTCTCTTGGTAGGTTTTTATAGTTTATGACTAGAAGAAACCCGTCGGGACCATTACTTTTTTACGAAGAAATCGAGCGTATAGTTCGTATAAATCAAAGAGAGATAAGACGCAGCATACGATACACGGAGAACAAGCAAGAAGACGATACTCAACCCCCAACCGAAGATATGGCTGAAAACCAAGGCAATCAGCTACCTCTTGCAATTGCGGTTAATCAAAATCCTGCTCCACGTACTATGTATGATTATGCTAAACCTTCTCTAACAGGAACTGAATCTAGCATAGTTAGACCTACTATAGCTGCAAATACTTTTGAATTAAAACCTAACACTATTCAGATGATACAACAGTTTGTTCAGTTTGATGGTTTGCAGGATGAAGATCCCAACACTCACTTAGCAAACTTTCTGGAATTTTACGATACATCTAAAATCAATGGCATTTCTGATGATGCCATTCGTCTTCGGTTATTTCCTTTTTCATTAAGGAACAAAGCTAAACAGTGGTTGAACTCGTTACCACGATGGTCAATTACTACTTGGGAGCAAATGACCAAAATTTTTTTATTAAAATACTTTCCACCGGCTAAAATGACTAAATTACGTAATGATATCTCTTCTTTTGTGTAGATGGATTTAGAAACACTTTACAATACATGGGAGAGATACAAGGACTTACTGAGAAAGTGCCCTCACCATGGGTTACCGCTTTGGCTGCAAGTACAAACATTCCATAATGGTCTGAATCCCTTGACTCGGCAAATGGTTGCAACAGCTGCTGGCAGAACCATAAACAAAAAAATACCTGAAGAGGCTTATAAATGTATTGAAGAAATGTCTCTGAATAACTATCAGTGGCAAGTCATGAGGACTAAGCCAACAAAAACAGCCGGCGTTTAGAACGTCGACTCAGTTACTATGCTATCAAATCAAGTAGAACTTCTCAATAAAAAGATTGATGATTTTTTTAGTTCTACGCAGGTACATCCAGTAATGAGGTGTGACTCAAGCGGAGGAAGTGTGCATGCAGAATATCTCACAACCGAAGAGGAACAAGTCAACTATATGGGTAACAATAACTTTAGATCTCAAAATAACCTATACAGTAATACTTATAATGCAGGTTGGAGGAACCACCCAAATTTCTCCTGGGGTGGTCAAGGGAATCAAAAGCCACAAAATCCTGAGGGTTTTCAATAGTCACCTTATCAACAAGAGAAGAAATCGAACCTTGAGGAGATGCTCTCAAAATTCATATCAATTTCAGAAACCCGTTTCCAAAATACCGAGACAGCACTTAAAAATCAACAAGCATCGATCCAAGGACTCGAAACTCAGATAGGCCAACTTTCCAAACTAATCTTCAAATGACCACAAGGTAGTTTTCCAAGTAATACCGAACCTAACCTAAGGGAACAACTCAACGCAATTAATATCCAAAATAACGAAGGAGTCGTTGAGCCTGAACCAGAACCGAGACAAGAAACAGTGGTAAGCAAAGGGAGAGATAAGGTAGATCAAAATACAAACAAAGCAGTGACTATCGAATATAAACCTCGTGTGCCATACCTTAATGTGACAAGGAAAGACCACTCAGACGAACAATTCGGTAAATTCCTTAAACTTTTGAAAAAATTACATATTAACTTACCGTTTATTAAGCTTTGTCACAGATGCCAAATGCAATGAAATTTTTAAAAGAGGTTTTAGTAAATAAGTGGAAGTTGGACGAAACGTCGCATGTGGAGCTAAATGCAGTCTGCTCAGCTATTCTACAGAATAAGTTACCCCACAAATTGAAAGATTCAGGGAGTTTTACAATTCCTTGTTTAATTGGTAGTTTAGATATAAGTCATGCATTACCTGATTTAGGGGCTAGTATTAACGTTATGCCTTACAAAATGTTTAAGCAACTAGGTCTTGGGAAGCCTAAACAAACTAGGATGAGCATTCAATTGGCAGATAAAACTATAAGATTCCCTAGGGGTATTATTGAAGATGTACTCGTGAAAGTAGATAAGTTCATATTTCCCGTTGATTTCGTTATTCTAGACATAGAAGAGGATAATAACACCCCTTTGATTTTAGAGAGGCCCTTTTTAGCAACTGCTAAAACAATTATTGATGTTGGCACAGGTGAGCTTACACTTCGTGTGGGAGACAAAACGATCACCCTTCAAGCTCGTAATTCTGGCATCACATCAAACATTGAAGGTAATAGTCCACACCAATCTACTAAAACTGACAATATGACTTTGCAGAAATTAAGCTTCAAAGAAGTTCACGAGCCATGTTCCAGAAATGATAGAGGACACATTCATGGAGAACGAAGGCTACGGATAGAGGAGTTAGATGAGTGGCGAGAACACAAACCGAGAACACATGATAAACCGAAACTACGCCAAAACAAGCCTGATACCTCTCCTAATCAACTTAAGGTTGGCTATAAAGTCTTACTAGATGCCGCAGATCCCCATATTGTCACTACCACACCGAATGAGGAAATCCCTCTTATGGTACTTAGTATTTTTCCATTCGATATGGTGTAGGTGAGTCACCTAAAGTTCGGCACTTTTAAGGTAAACAACACCCGTTTAAAACCTTATTTTGATAAGATTGATAGTAGGAATGAGGAGTACGAGCTCCTCGAACCACCCTGACCATTCACTAGAGAGGTAAGTCGAGCTTAGACTGTAAATAAGCGCTTCTCAGGAGGCAACCCGAGCACTAACATATTTTGATTTCTTTATTTTTTATTTCTAACACTTTAAATAATTAGATTTATCTTTGAGTTGCAAAGTTTTTTAGCACACACGGCCAGACATAAGGGCATGCCTAAAGCCGTGGCCAAGTAGGGGAAGAAACACAGTTGTGCGATACGGCCGTGTGGAGGCAGGACATGATTTCCCCAAAACACGGAATGTGATAAATCTTCACAGCCATCCGACATGGTCATGGGTAAACTTGATAGGTGAACACAGGCATAGGAATAGAAAAGCACGGGCATGCCAAGGGCAAGGCTAGATTCTGTTTCTTCGACACGGGCGTAAGACACGCCCGTGCCTATAAGCCGTGGACAACAATACACGGGCATAGTACCCTAACACACGGGTATGGGAGAAGTGAACAAAGCTAGGTACGGCTGTGCAATATAGCCGTGTACCACACACGCCCTAGACACACAGGCGTGGGATAGTAGCCGAGCATGACCTAAATTGCAAAATTCGAAAAATACGGGCTCACCTTCAGAGTACAAGGGCGTGGGCCTAGACTGTGTGCACCTCTCCTATATAAGCAAATCACTGTTCATTTTTTTCTTCATTTCAAAACCCTAGCTGAAATCTTCCCTTCCCCACTCCCCACTCTCTAATCCCTTTTCCGGCCACCATTCCCCAAATTCTCAATTTCCCAAACCCCAAACCACCCTCAAATCCATTCCGCCTGCATCAATCTTCACTTTCCCTTCTCTTTTCCCTTCATTTTTCCTTCACACAGCTGAACACCCACACCACACGCCTGTGCTCGCCACCCTACAGCCATTTTTGGTACATTATGCCATCTTCGAGATGCAAGAAGGCTGCGGTCCCATCCTCAAAAAGATGTAGGGGACTGGGTTCTTTCTCGGTATGTGCTACAGCCGAAGTTCGGCACCCATTCCTTGAGTTTTCGCAAGCTTCGTAGGAGGAGCTATTTCATATACTATGCGCGCGACCCCTCACTACAGGTCGCTGCATTGACTGGGTTGCCATAGAGCAAGTCTAACTAGCTGATGCCATCCGCGCCTTCCTGTCCACAGACCTATGGGAGCGGTTCTTCGCTATTACTGAACCTACTTATTTATAGCTAACTTTAGAATTATGCTCTACTTTTCATTTACAGGTGGTGATGACGAACAATGATGACCCTGGCACCATTCATTTCCGATTAGGCGGTCTAGTTTGCGCGATGAGTGTCCTAGAGTTTGGAGTCGCTCTGGGATTTTACACCAATGAGTTTATGGAGGAAAAGGACATGAATGCACTACCACGCAATATCCACATTTATCCCTCCTTGTGCTGGAAGGCTTTAGCACCACTCTCTTCCACTTACGACCTCAGCCGCTCGAAGGCCTCAGCTCTCGCCCCTTCCTTACGATATCTCCATGCCATATTAGCACACATCTTGACCGGAAGGAGAGAAAGCACCAGCGTCGTCAACACCCATGACGCCTACTATTTATGGTACATGGCGAATGCACACGTGACTGACTTGGCATATTTTATCGCTTTCGTCATTTGCCATTAGACCGAGCGATATCGGAAGGGAGTAATCTCTATCGGCCCCTACGTAACGCGCTTTGCCAGACACTTCAGCCTCTTCAACACCGTGGCCCAGTTATCAGCGCTTACACTGATAGGTCAGATGTCTCCACAGGGCATCACGACTATGTTACACATGAGGATGATTGAGCATCGCTGTGGGACCGATCCTCCTCAATACCATCTCACTAATGCCATTGACGAGGAGGATCTAGAGGACATTCCTGATGATGTCCCTCCACAGCACGATGAGCCTTCTACCACGCCACTTAGGGAGCGACTAGTTCATGCGGCTGCTTCATCGGCACACCTTTCCGACCTACTCGCTCAGTTTGAGCAGTATTGCACAGCACAGTTCGAGATGATTCACGAGCGAGATCGGTGACGTGACAGGCAGATGGACGACATGCAAGCCATGATGCAGCAGCTGTGCCAGCACTTCCACATCGCCACTCCATCACCACCACCTGAGGGCCCCACTGACGAGGATAATTGAATCCTCTTATCTTTTTATTTTTATTTTTATTTTTATTTCAATTTTATTATTTTCTTTTGAAATACATATCTATATTAGTAAATTTTACTTTCTTCATTTTTCTGGTATCTCTAACAAGTAATCCTACTACACTCTCTTCCACACCAACTCTTAATAAGCTCTTTATGATTCTACAGACTTCCAAGCAAAGCTGCTAGGAATATTTTATGGAATTAGGAAACAAATGGGAAACAATACCTCACGAGTGCCATGTTCAACGACCTAATTTCTTCATCTAGCTAAGAACAATGGGAGCTACCACTTTCCCCAAACACTCCAGCCTCAGAATCAAGCTCCACATCCATATAACAGGGAGTTTCACCTCATTCCCTCTTATGATTTTCTTTATTTTGAATAATCTATCTTTGTATATTGAGGGCAATGTACATCTTAAGTGTGGGGGGTAACTTTTTGCATTATTCTCAAATCCCTGAATTTACTCTTGTGCTTAAGTGATTTTCTCATAATATTGATCGAATGAATTCTGATTGATCTATAACTATTTTTGATATGTCATGAATTAGACCATGGGAATTATGCGTGATTATTTGATTATAGGACATTAGAGAATCGAGCATGATAAATTGATATTTTGAAAACTAAAATTTTTAGATTATTTTCCTAAATTGAGGTATTATCTTGAAATCTTAAGTATACAGGAATAAAATCAAAAACCCAAATTTTTGGTGAGATTTTTGAGCCTTTTGAGCATATAGCTTTCTTTCTTGCTCACTTCTTTTGTGGTTTGAGTGTGTCAACATTGAACTGTTATTCTAGAACTTACTTTTATTATACATGTCGAAATCACACGTATGATTTGATATACTGAGATAACAAAGGCTTTTAGGATTTAACCCACTTACTCCACAAAATGCCTCCCCACATAATTAAACCCTTAGTAAACCCCCTTGAGCCTACTAACCCTTTTTATTAATTAACCCTCATCATTAACCCATTAACCCATTATTATTGAAATCCTCTTACTTAATTTACCCTTTTTTATCGGGATTATTTTTAATATTGTTACCTTACTATGTTCATCATTTTTTGTTATTGAATCAGGAAGTATGATTTCTATATTGTATTGACTTGATTTGTTCTTAAAAAAAAAACTCAGTATTATTATTGTAATTCTCAGCAAGCTAAAGTTGTCATAAGCTCATGTAATATAGTTCTAGATATTTGTTTGTGATTCAGTAATTAAGTTTTTGATAGTGGGGTAATATATTGAAATTATCTCGATTCTAACATTTGTCTCTTCGGCTTGTATCCATACCCATAACCTAAACCCCGTTACAACCATGCAAAGACCTTTTGATTTGTGTATCATATCATTTACAAGTGGTGGAGATTTGATTTTCATGCAAGCCTATAGTAATAACTTCTCATGTTAGACAGTCGACTGCTTAATCTTGAACCTTAAACACTTTGAGTGATTTGAGTGAACCTTTAGTGAGGATGTCATCTTTTGTATATTTAAGACTAAAGTTAATTACTTAGAGGAAGTGGATTACCTATGATTTTATTATCAAAATATTCGATTTAAATTGTTTGAGGCTTTTAATGCCCCTATAGTTGAATTCTCACTGTATGATTTTCTGTGGAATAACTTGTAACATTACCAGTAATGACTATTTGATTGAGAGGAATGAATTCTAACAGTAAATGAGAGTTTTGCTTGAGGACAAGCAAATGCTTAAGTGTGGGGGTATTTGATAAACGCAAAATTATACATATTTTTACCCTAAATACCTAGCATATTTATGGATGTTTATTACTAGATTTATGGATTTTGGTGCTCATAATCCAGTTATTTCATGTTTTGTACTCAAGAGAGCACCAAAAGTCAAAATGAGCCAAAAAGGGACAAAACGGACCAAATCGAGAAGATGACACGGCCTAAGCCTTGCCACACGGGCAGCTCACACGCCCGTGTTTTTCGAGGGTATCGACCAATGCTTTCATGATTCACACGGACTGGCCATTGACCCATACGACCGTGTGTAATTTAACAGATCAAACACAGCCTGGCAATCACGTCACACGGTCGTGGCATACGGGCGTGTCCCTTTTTCAAAGAGTTGTATTTTACACGAAAAAAGATACTTAGGGAGGAAGAAAGCCAATCCAAAGCCTATATAAACACCCTAAGTATGACTTAGAAATGGGCCACTCCCCTCCAGAACTTTTCTAGAGAACAAAACCACATGTCAAGAATTACTTGAAGGAAGCCAGACGATCCATCCCAAAAGCCGGAGCTACTCCAAGACTAACGATCTCTCTCAGAATTCCTTCAGAGGTTTTAGAGTTTTTTTTATGTTTTGTTATTTTCATACTTTTGAGATGTACTCTTATTTTATTATGAACTAAACCCCTTAGATACCTAAGGGGGTTGAAACCTATGATGGATCTTGTTATTATTATCTGAACTGTATGATAAATACTTGATTTGTTCTTAATTATGTGTTTTAATGCTTGAGTTAATATTCTGGGTATTAATTCATGATTTGATGTACTTATGCAGAGGAGTAAAAGTCCCTGTCTAAGAGTAGATTTGGCATAATTAAGCAAAGTTGATCGAACGCCTAGAAATAGAGTTATGAGATTTTGCCGGATTAGGGTGAAACCTAATATGGGAGTCCATAGATTGATTTACTGCTTCCCTAGAGGTTTTAATTAAGAAAGAAATTTTGATTAATTCAACTGAGGGTTAGGTGTTATTAGTCTCGAAAGAGATAATAATATAGGTTAGGGAGTCTCGCGGATCAAGTTAAGTGAATAAATCGTCTGGTTCAGAGTCAGATAACAAGTGAAATCTAGGTGGATTCCTCCTTGGGTGTCGTCTTTATCAATTACTTTTCTTCAAGTCTTTTTTCGAAATTTTCTCTTTGCTTTAGTTTAGTTAGTTAATTAGTTTAATAAATAACCCCTCTTTATTTCTAGGTTAAATAATAAAAAGATAGTTATTACTAATACTTTTGGTTCCCTTGGGTACGATATCCCGGTCTTTCCATTACTATACTATTGTTCGATAGGTGCGCTAGCCTATTCATCGTGATAATAGTTAGTTTAGGTTTGATCTTCATTATAAATATTCATTACTTGTTACGAATCACGCGATCAGATTTACAGCCAACCGAAAAAGACGAGTTACTCAAAGTTTTAAATGAGCAAAAAAAAGCCATAGCCTGGAAGATTTTTGACATAAGAGGGATTGATAAACCATAATTTATACATATTTTTATCCCATATTTAGCTCATTTATGGATGGTTTCTCCTTAAACTTGGTGAATTCTATGCTCCTAATCCTTTAACTTCATGTTTTATACTTAGGAGAGCATAAGAGAGTAAAAAGAGCGAGAAACGGGCCGAAAGCGAAGAATATAGACCCACGTGGAAAATTAACACGGCCTGGACTTTCTTACACCGGTGTGTCACATGGCCGTGTCCCTTTGGCAGGATTAAATTTCAACTTACACGGGTGGATCACACGCCTGCGCCCATTTAACAGCCTTAACCACGACCTTAAGTAATTGCACACAGGCGTGTCACACGAGCGTGTCCTTGCCAAGCCCAAGTTTAGTCCAATTTGAAAAAGGGTAATTTTGAGGGCTCTTAGGCATTCCAAAGCCTATTTAAACACCTGATGAGGCACTTAGAAGGGGGACGCAGAGTAGAAAGCAATGAATCACTCAAGGAAAGCTGATTGATCCATCTTAGAAGCTGGATTCATCATCAAGACTGAAAATCTCCCTTCAAGTTCCTTCAGGAGTTTTGGGTTTTCTTATGTTTTGTTATCTTTATGCTTTTGAGATGTTGTCTTTCATAAGTATGAACTAAACCCCCTAAATACCTAAGAGGAATGAAACCTAAGACAGATCTTGTTATTATTATCTGAATTGTATGATAAATATTTGACTTATTCTTAATTTTTTGTTTCTTAATTCTTGTTTTGATATTCCAGGATATTGATTTAAGCTAAGCTCTTATTCAGAGGAGGATAGACCCTGTCTAAGAGTAAATTTGTTATAATTAAGCGGAGTTGATTGCGCGCCTAGAGATAGGGTGACAAGATTTTGCCGGATTAGGGTGAAACCTAATAAGGGAATCCATAGATCGAGTTAATGCAATTCTATGGTGTTAATTAGAAAGAGATTTCAATTATTCAACTTAGGGTTAGATGTTATTAGTCTCGAGAGAGATAATAATATAATTTAGGGATTTCTACAGATCAAGTCAAATGAATAAATCATCTGATTCAGAGTCAAATAACAAGTGAAGTCTAAGTGGATTTTTCCTTAGGTATTGTCTCAATCAATCGAATTTTCCCAAAAGTATTTTCTCAAGTTTTCTTTCTGTGCATTCTTAGTTAGTAATTAGTTTAGATAACCAAACCTCTTAATTTTTAGGCTAGATAATAAAAAGGAAGTAAATACTAGTACTCGTGGTTCCTTTGGGTTCGACAATCCCGTCTTGCTGAACTATACTGCTGTTCGATAGGTACACTTGCCTTAATTATGATAATAAGTTAGTCTTAAGAACGTTTTATTTATAAATCTTTAAAACCTGTTACAAATATCACGCAATTAGGGATTAACCCTTCTTTTTACACACATAAAATTTTAATGGAAGATGAATTCAAACCCTGTTTGCAAGCGCAAAGACGGTTGAATCCTAACATGAAAGACGTTGTAAAAGCTGAGGTAATTAAACTTCTAGCTGCTGGAATTATTTATCCTATCTCTGACAGTTCCTGGGTGAGTCCTGTACAGGTTGTTCCTAAGAAATGAGGCATGAGTGTCGTCGCCAATGAGAAGAACGAATTAATTCCAACACGAACAGTTATGGGATGGAGAGTCTGCATCGACTATAGGAAATTGAACGATACCACAAGAAAAGATCACTTTCCCCTACCATTCATTGATCAGATGTTGGAAAGATTATCTTGACATATGTATTATTGCTTCCTAGATGGACTCTATGGTTATTTCCAAATCCTAATAGCTCTTGAGGATCAAGAGAAAACGACATTTACATGTCTGTACGGTACATTTTCTTATCGACGAATGCCTTTTGGATTATGTAATGCCCCTGCTACTTTTCAGCGATGCATGTTGGCCATTTTTTATGAATTCGTGATGACATCATGGAGGTATTTATGGATGATTTATCGGTATTCGGTAACTCTTTCCATCTTTGCCTTAAAAATTTAAAACGAGTTTTAATTAGATGTGAGAAAACAAATCTTGTACTGAATTGGGAAAAATGTCACTTCATGATTCGTGAAGGAATTGTGTTAGGCCATAAAATCTCTAGTAAGGGAATCGAGGTTGATAAAACAAAAGTTGAAACTATTGAGAAATTACCTCCCCCTAATTCAGTTAAGGTTATTCGTAGTTTTTTAGGTCATGCTAGATTTTATAGACGATTTATTAAAGACTTTTCTAAAATAGCCAAGCCTTTAACAAATTTGCTAGAGAAAGATGTACCTTTCAATTTCAGTCAGAATTATTTAGAAGCGTTCAAAATCTTAAGGATAAATTAATTAACACTCCAATTATAGTTGTACCTGATTAGAATTTACCTTTTGAACTAATGTGTGATGTGAGTGATTTTGCAGTAGGAGCGGTTTTTGGACAGCGAAAAGATAAGCACTTTCAACCGATTTATTATGCTAGCAAAACATTGACAGCTGCACAAGAAAATTATACGATGACCGAGAAAGAATTATTGCTGTGGTTTTTGTATTCGATAAATTTAGACCATATTTAATATTATCTAAAGTGGTCGTTTACACTAACCACTTAGCTTTTCGATACCTCCTTATTAAAACAGATGCAAAACCTCAACTAATAAGATGGATTTTATTGTTGCAGGAATTCGATTTAGAAATTCAAGATAAGAAAGAGCAGAAAATCCTGCAGCAGATTATCTATCCAGATTAGAAAACCCACATCTCAATGAACTGAACGAACATGAGATAAATGTCTCATTCCCTGAAGAACAACTTTTTGCTATCTCTAACTCTAAGAAACCTTGGTTTGCAGACATTGCAAATTATTTAGCCGCTAACATTATACCAAAAAGGTTGACACATCAGCAAAATAAGCGATTTTTTACTGATGTGAAAAATTATTTTTGGGAAGAACCTTTTCTTTTTCATATATTTGCAGATCAAGTAATTTGAAGATGTGTTACAGAGACAGAAACGATTAAAATTTTAGAGTATTGCCACTCAGGACCAACTGAGGGACATTACAGTGGAATTAGGACCCATATGAAACACTCGAATTAGGTTTTTACTGGCCCACACTATTCAAAGACGCCAATAGGTATGTTGCTACTTGCGATAAATGCAAACGAACAAGTAATATCTCTAAACGTAATGAAATGCCCTAAGCGTACATGCTCTCATGTGAAAATCTTTGATGTATGGGGTATTGATTTCATGGGTCCATTCCCTAGCTCATTTGAGAATAAATACATATTAGTAGCCGTTGATTATATGTCTAAATGGGTGGAAGCCCAAGCCTTAGCTACTAATGATGCTAGAATAGTGGTGAAGTTCCTTAAGAAACTTTTCTCTCGATTTGGATCACCTAGAGTAATCATCAGTGATAGGGGCACTCATTTCTGTAATACTTAATTTGATAAAACTCTTAAGAAATATGGAGTTTATCACAAAATTGCTACCCCTTACCATCCTCAAACTAGTGGACAAGTCGAAGTCGCTAATCGAGAACTTAAACGCATTCTAAAAAAAAATGTAGAGTTAAATAGAAAGGATTAGGCAAAAGAAAATAGATGATGCTTTATGGCCTATAGAACTGCTTTTAAGACACCCATAGGAACATCCCCTTATAGACTTGTTTATGGGAAGAGTTGTCATTTACCGTTTGAATTGGAACATAAAGCATACTAGGCTATAAAATTTCTAAAATTTGATCCCAAACTCGCAGGTGAAAGGAGATTGATGCAGCTGAACGAGTTAGATGAATGGTGAGCTACTACTTATGAGAATTCACGAATATACAAGGAAATAACAAAGCGCCGCCATGATGCTCGTTTAAAGCAAAACAAGCAATTTGAAGTTGGAGATCGTGTCCTGTTATAAACTTAAGGCTCAAATTGTTCCCTGGGGAAGCTTAAATTACGATGATCAGGTCCTTTCGTAGTCCAAACCGTCTTTCTATATAGCATAGTAGAGGTAAGTCACCCAACTCAAGGTACTTTTAAGGTAAATGGACATCGACTTAAACTTTATAACGGTGAGGATTTCAAAGAGAAGGGAGAGGAGCTACGGTTCTGCGAACCTGAATAAACATACCTACTAGGTAAAGTCAAGCTTAAACTCTAAATAAGCGTTTCTCGGGAGGCAACCCGAGCACTAACCCCACTAAATAACTTAGTTTTTTTTTCCTTTTTGTTTTATAATCTGATTGCAGGTATTTTCAGCATACACGGTCTAGCACACGGGCATGCTTTTGGCCGTGGAATCCCCACGGGCAAGCGACACGGGCTTGGCCATGGCTGTGCTAAAACAGGATAAATATTTTTCTCAAGATAGGATGACACATGGGCTGCGATGAATAGCCACGGCCGTACGACATGGCCGTATGCACAACACGGCTAAGGGACACGGGCGTGTCCTAGGCCGAGGTAAAACTACATCTTAATTTCCAAAAAAGATCACCAGAGACACGGCCTACTATAAATCACTACGGTCGTGCGAGGCGGCCGTGGGTGACACACGGCCTGTACCACAGGCATGCTTGAGGCCATGTGAAAACTTGCCCAAAATTTGAAACGATAAACGAATTTCAGAATAGAACACGAGAGTAGGCCATAGCCATGTTCAACAGCCATGCACAATCTTGACTAATTGACATGGGCGTGTTGGATTGGACACGGGCGTGGAAGAAACGAAGCGAGCACCACATTACCTTACAATATGGTCGTGTGGGTCACACGGCATAAACACAAGGGGATTTCTGCAGGCCGTGTGCGATACTGACTTGAAGCATCAAACCATAAGCATAAGCTATGAACACGGGCGTGGTGAACCTAACACAAGCGTGGGAGAAGCGAACGATCGTACACACGGCCGTGCGACGCGGGCGTGTGCACCACACGGCCTGAGGACACGGGCGTGTCGAAGCAACCGTGTACAATCCTGACTACGAATTTCACGAAAAACACGGGCTAAGAGCGTACCACAAGGGCGAGGGCCACCACCGTGTGGCTTAAAACAGGGCTTACACGACCGTGACCCCTTTTTTTTAATCCTCCTAACCCTAATTCTCCCTTTACCCTTCACTATTCATCATATTCTTCAACAAGCCCCTATTCTCCTTCTTCCTCAACCCTTCCACCTCTCATCACGCACCACCTCGCTCTTACACCGAGCACCACCAAGCACCACTACGTTTGTCCATCCTTTTCTCTCAATTATCTTCATTTCTTTTACTATCTTTATTTTATTTTTTGTTTCATTTGACTATTTTTGGTTATTCTTTACACTGTTAATAATATTTATGCTTGTGATTCTTATTTTTGTTTAGTGATTTTCCATTTTACTGCTAATAGTGCTTGACCTATGCATAATACTACATTCACTCATTTTTGGTCTTTTGTGTTTCTATGGATTTCATTTCTTCCTACTCTACCACACCATATTTCGTATTATCATCTGACTTCATCTTTGTTTCATTGTTTCTTCATCTATTTACTACTTCTATGTCTAACATAAGTTGTCTATGTCAGTTCCTAGGTATTCTTTATCATTATTTCTCATATTTCTATTGCTAATAACTTGATTTGTCTTTTAGTTGATATTTGTTTATTTTTCAGTACTATTTTCTCACTAAGATTTATCATTATTCTTTTGGTCCTTTGATTCCTATGCAGTGTCACTATTTAGTTTTGGCATGCTTGATCATTTGTCCATGCTATTTTTTGACCAATTTATTATTTTGGACTACCCAGATTTTTGGCTTACAGGTGTGGGGATTATTTTATTGATAACTTAGTCTTTTATTTGCAGACATTATGACGAACCCAAAGGCAAGAAAGCTGCGGTTCCTGCCTCAAAAAAACAAAAAGGAGAGACATCTTCCTCGGGTCCCACTACCGAGATACGACACCCATTCCTCCAATTCCCACTACGTCCTCAAGAAGAACTATTTCATATTCTACGTGCCTGACCTCTTGGTGTGAGACGTTGCATCGGTTGGGTCGTACTAGAGAAAGTCCACCTAGTTGATTCGGTACGGGCCCTCCTTGCCACAGCTCCGTGGGATAGATTCTTTGATATCATCGAGCCGACATATTTGGAATTCACCTTGGAACTCGGTTCAAATTTTCAGTTACAGACAGTGATGGCGGAATACGACGACCCAGGAACAGTTCAATTCCACCTTGGCGGTCTAGTACGACAGTTGAGTGTCCCCGAATTTGGAGTTGTCTTAGGACTCTATACCAATGAGCTTATAGAGATAGACCATTTCCCCCACGTCCATCACCACATCCATCATTCACCTTCATCGTATTGGGTCGACCTCCACCCTGCTACAGGTATTTATGATCCTAGCCGTTCAAAGGTATCGGCTCTAGCTCCAACTTTGCGCTATCTCCACGCCCTTTTGGCACACACATTAACAGAGAGGCGAGAGAGCACCGGCGTCGTCAACACTCATGACGCATACTTCCTGTAGAGCATGAGCCATGGGCATATTTTTGATCTCGCTTACTTTGTTGCCATTGCCTTTCGCCACCAGACAGAATGACACCGAAAGGGAGTCATCAACATTGGCACATATGTGACTCGTCTAGCGCGATATTTTGGGCTCTTGAATATAGTGGCGCAGTATTCATTGCTCATTCTCATTGGCCAGATGTTCCTACAGGGCATCCAAAGTATGTTCCATATGCGAATGATTGAGCGTCATCGTGGGTTCGACCCTCTTCAATATCGACTTGCACGAGCTACTGATGAGGAGGACACCGAGGATATTTCTGATGATATCCTTGCATTTCAAGAGGACCCACATTCACAGCCACCACCGAGTCACCGACCAGTTCATACGGCTACTTCACTGTCTGAGGTTTCTGACCACTTTCGTCACTTTGAGCAATATTGCACTCAGCGATTCGACAGCATCGAGGTGACGTTACAACAAATTTGCCAACATTTTCACATATCGCCTCCAGCACCACCACCTCACGGTCCAGCTGTCGACGAGGACTATTAAGTCCATCTAATTTTCAAATTGTTTTTCTTTTTCTTTTATTTTTATTTTTATGTTTATCTTGCACTTTCGTTATCATTTCCTTACAAAACTTCTATTAGTATAATTTGAATTTTCTTTTATCTAGTTATTTTATTATTATAAACCATAACAACCCTATACATATAAATCCTTAAAAAATTCTTGATGGCATCGCAGTTTCAAAAGGTTCAGTTGATGGGTACTACTAAAGAATAAACAAACAATCCTCCACGACTGCCATGTCCTGCTCGACCACGACCATAGCCACCACGACATCAACCACCATGATAACCTCTTCGCTGGGTACCGTGATTGTGGAACCCAACCTCTACCACCACCTTCACCTCTATCTACATGTCACATACACATTACTTTGAATGCCTCTAAATCTGTTTCCTCTCTTTCAAGGATTACATCCAAATTTAGGGCAGTTTTGCTTCTCTCTCTCTCTTCTGATATTATGTTTATATTGCTGTTATCTATCTCTGTACATTGAGGACAATGTACATCTTAAGTGTGGGGAGGTTATTTATGTGATTATCAGAAAAAGACCTGAATTTTTATCTTGTTCTCAAATAATTTCCTCATATTACTATTAGAATGAATCTTGATTGACTTATGATTTTTTTTTGATATGTTTTGAATTAAATCATAGGTAACTATGCATTGATTGTCTAAGTTTTAAGACAGTAGAGGATCAAGCATGATAAGTTGACTTTTGAGAATTAAAATTTCTAGGTTGTTTCCCTGAATCGAGGTATGATCTTGAAGTTTTGAATTTACAAGATTGACATCAAATACCTATAAATTTCGTGAGATTTTGAGCCTTTTAGAGCATATATCTTTCTTGCTCACTGATTGTTTTTATGAGTATGTTAACAGTGATTTGCTATTCTAGAACTTGCATTGATTATACATGTCGAGACCACACATTTGATTTGATATACTAAAATGATAAAGGCACTTAGGTTCTAACCCATTTACCCCATAAAAAGCCTACCAACATAATTGACCCCTAGTGAACCCTTTTGAGCCTTAACTATTATTTCTCGACTTTACCCCTTTATTTTAACCTACGACTTATCCCTTTTTGATTCATTAAGAATTTCTCCCTTTTTATTGACTTCCCTTTTATCAAGATTTAATTTGATTAGTTACCTAATTATCTTCGTTCATTCCAGTTGTTGAATTATTCCTTATTATGTATTTTCCATTACTGTTCTTATTCTTAAAAGAAAAATCGTATATTCATTCAAATTACATATTGTTCTAAAGAGCTTGGATAAGTTATTGTATTGAGAGAAAAGCTCCCTTCATTAGTTTTGGTTAGTGTTAATTCTGGCACTTGTTTGTAATTCAATAATTAGCTTTATTTTTTTTTTAAGTTTGGTAATCTATTAAATTAATCTCGATTCTAACCCTCTTTTGCAGCCTTTATCCATACCTTTAACCGAAGCCCCATTACAACCCAGTTAAAGACCTTTTGATTTGTGTATCATTTCATTATAGTGGTGGAGATTTGATTTTCATGCAAGCCTATAGTAATAACCTTTCATGTTTAACTATTGAGTGCTTAATTATTAAACCTTAAACACTTTGAGTGATTTGAGTAAATCATTAGTGAGGATGTCAACCTTGTCAATTTGGAATTAAAGGTGATTACTTAGATAAAGGGGATATGCTTTTATGATTGAAATCCTCAATTTGGATTGTTTGAAACTTAATGTTCTTATAATTAAGCTCTTAATGTATGATTACTTCTGGATTATTTCGAACATTATTAATGAGAATTATAAGTTAAGAAGGATCTATTTTATTTGTAAGTTGAGGATTTTGCTTGAGGACAAACAAATGCTTAAGTGTGGGGATATTTGATAAACCATAATATATACATATTTTTTTACCCCATGCTTGGCATATTTATGGATGATTTTTCCTTGGTTTCATTGAATTTGATGCTCATAATCCTTTAATTTCATGTTTTATACTCAAGAAAGCTTAGGATAACAAAAAAAATGAGAAATGGGCCAAAAACGGACAAATTAGACCTAAATCAGTGTTTCACATGGCCTAGGCACTTCCACACGGGTGATCCACACGCTCGTGCGTGACACACGGGTAGACCACACGCCCGTGTGTCATGGCCGTGTCGACATTAATCCAAGTCAGAGTTGCACACGGCCTGAAACGGGCATGGCACACGGCCGCGTCCCTGTTGAGCCTAACTCTAGTTCTACTTGAAAAAGGCTAATTTTGGGCATTCGAAAATCTATATAAACACCTTAGAAGAGGATTAGAGGGAGGAAGAGAGGAAAGTAAAAAATACTCAAAGACAGCCATCAGAATCACCTCAGAGGCAGGATCTACATCAAGACTGAAGATTTCCATCCAATTTCCTAGAAGTTCTTTGGGTTTCTTTATGTTTTGTTGTTTTCCAAACTTTGAGATGTTTTCCATTATTATTATGAACTAAACTCCCTAAATACCTAAGGGAGATAAAACCTAAGACGGATCTTATTATTATTTGAGTTATATGATAAATACTTGTTCTTATTCTTAATTGTGAATTTAACCCTTGCTTTAATATTCTAGGATATTAATTCAGGTTTTTGATGTGCTTATTCAGTGGAGCAAAAGTCCCTGTTAAGAGTATATCATTCATAATTAAGCGGAGTTGCATGCAATCTTAGAGATAGGACGACTTAAATTTGTCGGATTAGAGTCAAATGTAATAAGGGAATCCACAAATCGAGTTAATGCGACAATAGGGTTTTTAATTAGAAAGAGATTTTGATTAATCAACCTAGAGTCAGTTGTTTTAGTCTCGAGAGAGATATTAACATAAATCAGAGATTTCTACGGATTAAGTCAAGTGAATAAATTGTCTAACTCAAAGGTAATAAGTGAAGTTTAGGTGGATTCTTCCTTGGGTATTGTCTTCTCCATCGGTTTTCCAAAAAGTATTTTCCAATTTTAATCTCTGTCGTAATCTTAATTAATTAGATAATTAGTTTTAGATAAAATATTCTCTTGCTAGACAATAAAAAGATAGTAATTACTAGTACTTTTAGTCCTCGTAAGATACGATATTTCCGGTCTTACCATAACTATACTACTGTTCGATAGGTGCACTTGCCTTAAGTCGAATTTTTAGTTAGTTTAATGACCATCAAAGTTTTGCCATGTAAACAAAGAGCGTTCACGTCAACGCATTTTTGTTGACATGACAAAATCGCTCCTTCAAGGACGCGTTTTGCTGGAATTTCCCTTTAGAATGCCCCTACGTGGACGCTTTTAGTGATTTCGGGCCATTCCAGTAAATAATGAAAAAGTGGGCCATTTCCATAAATTAAGTAAGAAATGAGCCTTTATTGGTAAAATGGTTAAGTTACACATATAATTTAAAAAATTTTCTTTTACCCACACAATGGATGTCATGTAATCTAATATTAATAAAATTTGTATTTATCAAGATCTTGTCAAACTTAACATGTATATTAATAATATGATTTATTAAAATTTTAATTTGAGTTGATATCATAAAATATAAAATTAAAATAGTTATACAAACATTTTTTTAAAAGTTATATATCTGTGTAAATTTTTAAACCACCTTTTAGTATATTTTTTATTTTTATTTTGATACGAGATAAAACAATTTTCTAAAGGGTCATTTAATAAATAAATATATTTTCTTGTCATAATTATTATAATTATATAAAAAATTATATGTACTTTTATTGAGATGGTGTCACCTATTAACCAAAAATTATTTTATTTGCAAAATGAGTTATATGTTTATGTGCGTGTTTTTATCTATTTATATTTTTATAAATTAATAAAAATGTTCAAAATAAAATTTGAACCGAAGCTATCGTGCATATAAAATTTTTTCCTTTACCATTTAAACTAAATCAATTTTTTTAAAGGCAAATTCATTATTTTATTTAATGAATAGAATCATACAATTCAGAGAGAAAATAATAACAAACACTCGTCGTAGATGGTGAAAAACAAGCTCCATCAATACAATAATGGCTTTAGCCTCAGCATCAATAGAACATTATAAGACATTGTGTGACAGCCCTAATGTGACCCTAGTCGGAAAATGGTTTCGGGACCACAAAACCGAGTCATAAAAATAATTAACCGTCATATTTGATGCTTATTATATGTATATATGCATGTGTGAAAATTTCATGTTTGAATTTTGTTAATTGTAAGTGAATTTTGTTAAATAGGACTTATGTGAGAAAATTTAGAAATGTGTTAGGCAAATGTTGAAGTGACTTATTAATACATGTTAGAAAATGCTTGTACTTGCATGTCAAATTAGCCAAATTTGACATAGTGGTAAACCATGTTATAGATTAAAGAATATTATAACTATTTTATGCTAATAATTTTATGTTACAAAATGAAATAATGAATAAAGTTAATAAAATACTAGTTAGTGGGAGGAGAAACCAAAGTTAGCCTATGTTTTCTCCTCCATTGCCGTAACTAGAGTATGTTTTCTCCTCCATTGTCGTAACTAGAGAAAGAAGAGGAAGAAAAGTCTTTAGGGAAGAAAATTCGGCTAAGGTGGATAGCTAAAGTAAGGTAAGTTCAATGTCATTCTTGGAAAAACTTATGCACCATTTGGATGATTAGTTTAAATTCTACCTATTTTATGGTTTGAAGATAGGTTTTGTATGAGTTAAGTTTCGGTTAAGGTGGATTGTTTTGATGTCATTAGCATGCTAAGTGTGAAGCTTTGTAATGATACATGTGATGGTGGATTGATAAATTGGGTTTTATAAGGAAATTATGCCATAGCCGAATGTATCTTGAAGAAGATGTAATATGTGCTTATTATAAGTATATGTGTATTCGGCTAATGAGTTTGAATTGAAGTTTCGATAGGTTGTGGGTTGAGTGGCCGAGTGAATTATAGACTTTGCAAGGATGGAATTTCCTTATAAGTTGTGTGTGTATGGCTTTATTTGTTAATGACATTTAACAATATTATATGCTTAAAATTGATGTAGTATAAGTTACCAATGTTCTTGCCGAATGTGTGTTTGATAATAGAGGAGTTTGTTATTGAATGTTTAAATAAATTCGATAATTAAAAATGGTAAGTCAATTGAAGAAGCCATACTTTGTGTGCTTAAATTTCTTAGTGAACATTCGGCTATGTCCCTAGTGACTGGATGAATTGATAAAAATTGTTTATAGAGAATTGCTTTGCTATGCTTATGTTAATAATATGAGAAATGAATTAATATGGTCTTAGTGTACCGATTAGGAGCTAAGAAGTTGAACTAAAGATAGAAGATTTTGAGTAAATGTTTCATGGACATTTTCTTTTGGCATTTAGTTCCTATGAATTCAAGCTTATTAAGTGGCCACCTATTCGGCTCTTAATGATTTTTATGTCATGAATAATGAGTTGATGAAAAGGTTTAATATGACTAAACTTGTTTAACATAGCTCAAGAGCATAGAGGGGCAACATCGGATAGAGGAAAAGCGAAAGTCACGGAATAGCCAAACCGAGAATTGTTCAGAAGGATATAAAGTAAGTTTTGAGTAATCGCCTTTAGTATAAGATTTACGATGCCTTGATATGTATATGCTAGATGAACATTATCTTTTAGTCCTATTTGATCTAAGATGTGTGGTAAATAATTTAATTATATGACATTTAGTTGAATGGTTAATTCGGGTTAAATTGGATTGATGAAAGGTAGATGTGATTTGTTTGTATGATCTTCAAAACGAAATGAAAATGATGGTGTATATTTTACCCTTATATACGAATGGAGCAATTGAATTACCAATGTGATAGGCTATGTGAAAGGTGTTACCATGTGAATATATATATATGCGAGAATTATATCCGGACTTTATGTCCGCAGGCTATATGCGAGAATTATATCCGGACTTTATGTCTGCAGGCTATATGCGAGAATTATATCCGGACTTTAGGTCCGCAGGCTATGTGCTGGACATATATCTGGATTTAAAGTCTTGAAGGCTTTATGCTAGTGACTGGATTCGGGTTCTAACCTAGCAGGCTTAATGTCGATAATTCGACTAAGGTTATGAATTGAATGTACTATACAGTATGAAAAACAGTACGCATTTCGGATACCTTAAGCGAACCCACTTTTAGATTGAAGTTTCATATATAAGGAATGGAATGTGCATATGTATGTATAGATATACGTATGGATGAATATCGCATCTATGAATATGAAAATAACTACTTCGGACGATGTCTTTATTTATATGAAGGTATACGATTAAATGATTTCTATAATTCATGGTTATGATCGAGGTTGAGTTGTGATCTCTTTGTATGTTAGTGTATATATATATATATACGTAATTTGAGCAAAAAGGAATACAGTGATTCGAGTTTAATATTTTGAATGTTGACTTATATGTCAAATTTTACCTGCTTAAAATTACTTAAGACTTACTAAGCATCATTTTGCTTACTCGTTACCTTGTTTCCTTGTGTTATAGATTTTGTTCGTCACCATCGGACTCGGACGTGTCAAAGTCGAAGTCATCCACACTATCTAAGCCACTTTTTGGTACTCTTCAGTTGAACTTGATAATGGCATGTATAGGGCTGACCCTTGTTGTTGAATTAAGTATCTTTTGGTAATGTATATTCGTATAGCCATGCGAAAATAGCTTGTATATTTTGAGTATAACATTATGATCATTTTGTATATATGGTCTTATGATATGGTTATTAAGTGATGTGGAAATGTTTGGTAATGATTAGCCATTGGAATGGCCAATCATGGTCCTATTGGTGCCACGTATGTCATGGCTAATCGTGATTATACTTGGAAATAATGTATGTCAAATTACTAGTTGATTCATGGAAAACTATGAAATAGGTAAAATTTACCTTAAAATAGATCTGACAGCAGTAGTGATGTGAATTTGAAAATCACTAAAAATAATAAAATGGAATTAAATAATGAATAAATTATGTAATCGAATATTGATGAGTCTATTTTCATATGAAAGAAACGAAACGATCATATGAGCCGTATTTTAAGAGATGTTTAAGTTTTCGTGAAACAGGGCCAGAGCGATTTTTGGATCCCCTGTTCTGAATTTGGAAATTCACCATAAATTAACCAGAGATAATTAGAAGTCATGATTTATATGTACAGATTCCTTTTTGAGTCTAGTTTCATTAGAAACAAACGGCATAAGTATTGAAGCCTTGTACAGGGAGATATCTAAGTCGTAATGCATGAAGGTTAGTGTAGTCGAACCCTGAAACAGGGGAGATTTTAGCTAATAAACTGTACTAATTGGCCCGACCAAAAATTCTAGAAAAAAAATTAGTAAATATATGTATGAGTCTAGTTTCAGGAAAAATTTACGGAATTGGATTTCGAGTTTCGGAACTCGAGATATGATTTTTAGAGTGACTGTGATGCAGTTAGCTAGCTCGTCTGGAAATTTTAAAAATGAATTGTATGAGCTGTTTAAGTAAGGAATTAAGTCCGTTAGCACCTCGCGTTCGACTCCGGCAATGGTCTCGAGTACAGGGTGTTACATTTAATTGGTATCAGAGCTACGGTTTAGTCGATTCTAGGACTACCGTAATACGTAAGGGAATAGCTATACATGCCATTATGTGTTTATCTGATAGTGTGGTGATTTCTGACAGTTAAAAATGTGTTTATTTATAGTAATAGATCCTGATCCCAACCGAGCGGTAGCTGATGATGTTGAGAGTGTAGAGCCTGCTCTCGCACATGGGACGGCGCGGTGGACTCTCAACCTATTGCTAGTAATCGAATGATGAAGCTAAGCGTGCTTTTATAGCGTGATGAATGATTGGTTCAATCAAGTATATTCGAACTAATACGATCGTCCCACAACCCCCACCCCGACTAATACAAACCTCGCACTGTAATATCTCCCGAGTTGACCCGTCGAGGTTGAACAAGCCCCGATTGATAGGATTCGGAAGCATGGGGCTACCGAGTTCAAGGCTCTTGACAAGTGATGATCTTTGCAGTCGAGTGAGTTTTGGCTTGATAATACCGTTCGTGTGTTCGATGAATTATCGTGCACACGATGAATGTTTAAAATGTGCTATATCTCATTACGTGATTTCGCCTACTATTGGTGGAATACTTTGGTTTCGTCGTGCCGAGAGAACGGGTTACTTGGGAATTCTTTCAAACCGAAGTTCCACAAGAAATATATCAGTCAAAGAGTCATCGATCAGAAACGGAAAGAATTTCTTGAGTTTAAGCGAGGTTCTATGTCGATTCATCGATTATGAGCGAAAGTTTGTCGACTTAGTAGATACGCCGGAATGTGTTTAAATCGAGGCTATCATGTAAACGCAACGAGGACGGGTTGAACGAAGATATAAAGCGTATGTTGGCATTCTTAAAATTAGAGAATTTGTAGTACTTGTCGAACGAGCTTGCAAAGCCGAAGAGCTCAATAAGGAGAAAAGAAAAGCTGAAGTGGAAGCAAGAGAATTTCGTAAGAGGTTTTCGGGAAAGCCCTTTCAACAATCATCAAAGAAATTTAGAAGTGATCCAGGTCGATCTAAAGACGCTTTGGGCTTTTCCAAATGAGATCGTGATCGACCCCACAATAATCTGTGAGTCACTTCGGTTGCCAGTGTTGGAAATGATCGTAGGGATGGAATGAGTGCGAGATTGCGGTAAATGGCATTCGGGAGTTATAGATTCCATGACCGCTCTGTTATAAGTGCGGATCAGTGACCACTTTATCAAGGATTGCCCGAGGTCGTCTCGAAGCAGAATGTAAATCAGTGGGAAACCGGGTGCTACTCTCGCCGAGGTAGACCATCTAAAATGCGGGAATGCTAGTGGCGGTCGAGAGGATCTAGAGATGTTACCACCAGATCTGAGGCTCGTGCTCCTGCTAGAGCTTATGCTATACGTGCACGCGAGGATGCTTCTTCGCCTGATGTTATTACCGGTACATTCACTCTCTTTGATACTCATGTGATTGCTTTGATTGACCCTGGTTCTACTCATTCTTATATATGTGAGACTTTAGCATCTAGTAAGACTTTACCTGTTGAGTCTACTGAGTTCGCTATTAGAGTGTCGAATCCCTTGGGTTATTATGTACTTGTTGATAAGGTGTGTAAGAAATGTCCCCTAGTAATTCGAGGTTCCTGTTTTCTGGCTGATTTGATGCTTTTACCGTTTGAGGAATTTGATGTTATCCTCGGGATGGATTGGTTGACCGTACATGATGCAATTGTAAATTGCAAAAGTAAGACCATCGATTTGAGATGTGCAAATAATGAGATAATCCGAGTTGAGTCTACTAATTGGAACGGATTACCAACAATAATATCCTCAATGTTAGCTCAAAAATATGTGAGAAAGGGGTGTGAAGCGTATCTTGCATACGTACTAGATAATAAAGAATCAGAAAAGAAACTTGAATCGGTACCAGTGGTTTGTGAATATCCGGATGTTTTTCCCGAAGAATTACCGGGGTTACCACCTGTTCGGGAGGTAGAGTTTGGCATTGAACTTGCACCTGGGACTACACCGATTTCGATAGCTCCGTATCGTATGGCACCAACGGAATTGAAAGAATTGAAAACTCAATTGTAAGAGTTGACGGATAGAGGTTTTGCTCGACCGAGTTTTTCACCTTGGGGTGCACTAGTATTGTTTGTGAAAAAGAAGGACGGAACCATGAGGTTGTACATCGACTATCGTCAGCTGAATAAAGTGACAATAAAGAATAAATATCTGTTACCACGTATTGATGATTTGTTTGATCAACTAAAGGGAGCCTCAGTGTTTTCAAAGATAGATTTGAGATCGGGTTATTATCAGTTGCGAGTTCGAAATTCAGATATACCCAAAATTGCTTTTAGAACGAGATACGGTCACTACGAGTTCTTAGTGATGCCATTTGGACTCACTAATGCCCTTGCGGTATTTATAGATTTGATGAATCGGATCTTCAGACAGTATTTAGATCGATTTGTAGTTGTGTTTATTGATAACATTTTGGTCTATTCGAGGGATGAAACCGAACATGCTAAACACCTGAGATTAGTGTTGTAGATTTTACGGGATAAACAGTTATATGATAAGTTCAGTAAATGTGAGTTCTGGTTGAGAGAAGTTAGCTTTTTGGGTCATATGGTATCTGCATCGGGTATTCGAGTTGATCCGAGCAAAATTTCAGCCATACTTAACTGGAAGCCTCCGAGAAATATTACTGAGGTTCGGAGCTTTTTGGGACTTGCTTAGGTTACTACTGACGGTTTGTAAAGGTTTCTCGATGATAGCCACACCAATGACGAAACTACTTGAAAGATGTTAAGTTTGAATGGACGAGAAAAATGTCGAAAAGTTTCGATCAACTAAAACTTATTTGATGAAGCTCAATACTAGTGCGGCCGAATCGGGCAAAGAGTTTGTCATTTACGATGATGCATCCTTACTTGGGTTGGGTTGTGTATTGATGCAAGAAGGTCGAGTTGTAGCTTATGCGTCGAGGCAATTGAAGCCACATGAGAAAAATTATCCAACCCATGATCTCGAATTAGCTGCCATCGTATTCGCTTTGAAAATATGGCGACATTACTTATTTGATGAGAAGTGCCATGTATTTTCGGATCACAAAAGTCTCAAATATTTGATAACTCAAAGAGATTTGAATCAGCGACAAAGAGGTTGGCTTGAGTTGTTAAAAGATTATGAGCTTGTCATTGACTATCACCCGGAAAGGCTAATGTGGTTGCGGATGCTTTAAGTCGTAAATCCTTCGTTTGCTTTCTGACGATGAATGTACACTTGTCCGTTCTATCGATAATGTGTTAGTAGCGAATTTAAGGCCAAACCATTGTTGATTCATCAAATTCGTGAAGCTCGTAAAGTCGATGATGAATTGGTTACAAAACGGGTGAATGTGTTTGAATATGGAATCGAGTTTCAAATTGATGATGACGATTGTTTGAGGTTCGAAGTCGTTTGTGTGTTCCAAGAAATTCAGAACTTATTTCGATGATTCTGAACGAAGCTCATTATAGTCGAATGTCAATTCACCCGGGGAGTACGAAAATGTACAACGATCTGAGACGTCAGTTTTGGTGGCATGGTATGAAACGAGACATTTTCGATTTTGTTTCAAAGTGTTTAATATGTCAACAAGTGAAAGCGGAACATCAAGTGCCTACAGGTTTACTTCAGCCAATCATGATACCTGAATGGAAATGGGATCGAGTCACGATGGATTTTGTATCTGGGTTGCCATTGTCGGCAAGTAAGAAAGATGCGATTTGGGTTGTTGTTGATAGACCGACTAAGTCGACTCATTTTATTCCGACGCACGGATTATTCTTTGGATAAACTAGCTGAATTGTATGTTTCTCAGTTGTAAGATTACACGGGTACCTATTTCTATTGTGTCGGATAGAGATCCGAGATTCACCTCGCGATTTTGGAAGAAATTGCAAGAAGCTTTGGGTACCAAGTTGTATTTTAGCACCGCTTTTCATCCCAGATCGATGGTCAATCCGAGCGGATAATTCGGATACTCGAGGATATGTTGAGATGTTGCATCCTTGAGTTTAGTGGTTCATGGAACGGTATTTACCTTTGATTGAATTCGCCACAACAATAGTTTTCAATCAAGTATTAAGATGGCACCTTACGAGGCTTTGTATGGTCGTAAATACCGTATAACCGTTGTTTTGGACCGAGCTTAGGGCAAGTAAAATCTTGAGGTTGATTTGATTAAAGATCTTTGAGCGTAAAGTAAAAATAATTCGTGAAGGTCGAAGACGACGGATCGTCGAGAAGTCGTCTGTGATTTGAAACGAAAAGACATTGAGTATCGTGGGAGATAAAGTGTTTCTTAAAGTTTCACCTTGGAAAAGATACTCGATTTGGCCGTAAGGGCAAATTGAGTCCGAGGTTCATTGGGCCATATGAAATATCCGAACGAGTTGGTCCATTGCATATAGATTGATTTTACCCCGAACTTGAAAAGATTCACAACGTTTTCATGTTTCGATGCTTGACGTTATAGATCTGATCCTTCACACATAATTAATCTATCAGAGGTTGAAATTCAATCCGATATGAGTTATGAAGAAGAACCGATTCATATCCTAGATCGTGAAGTGAAAGAATTACGAAACAAAAGGGTTCCTTTAGTAAAAGTTTTATGGCACAAGCACGGGATGGAAGAAGCTACTTGGGAACCCGAGAACTCTATGAAAGAACGATAACCTAACTTATTCACTGGTAAGATTTTCGGGGACGAAAATTTCTTATGTGGGGGAGAGTTGTGACAGCCCTAATGTGACCCTAGTCGGAAAGTGGTTTCGGGACCACAAAACTGAGTCATAAAAATAATTAACCGTCATATTTGATGCTTATTATATGTATATATGCATGTGTGAAATTTCATGTTTGAATTTTGTTAATTGTAAGTGAATTTTATTAAATAGGACTTATGTGAGGAAATTTAGAAATGTGTTAGGCAAATGTTGAAGTGACTTATTAATACATGTTAGAAAATGCTTGTACTTGCATGTCAAATTAGCCAAATTTGACATAGTGGCCGGCCATGTTATAGATTAAAGAATATTATAACTATTTTATGCTAATAATTTTATGTTACAAAATGAAATAATGAATAAGGTTAATAAAATACTAGTTAGTGGGAGGAGAAACCAAAGTTAGCCTATGTTTTCTCCTCCATTGCCGTAACTAGAGAAAGAAGAGGAAGAAAAGTCTTTAGGGAAGAAAATTCGGCTAAGGTGGATAACTAAAGTAAGGTAAGTTCAATGTCATTCTTGGAAAAACTTATGCACCATTTGGATGATTAGTTTAAATTCTACCTATTTTATGGTTTGAAGATAGGTTTTGTATGAGTTAAGTTTCGGTTAAGGTGGATTGTTTTGATGTCATTAGCATGCTAAGTGTGAAGCTTTGTAATGATACATGTGATGGTGGATTGATAAATTGGGTTTTATAAGGAAATTATGCCATAGCCGAATGTGCCTTGAAGAAGATGTAATATGTGCTTATTATAAGTATATGTGTATTCGGCTAATGAGTTTGAATTGAAGTTTCGATAGGTTGTGGGTTGAGTGGCCGAGTGAATTATAGACTTTGCAAGGATGGAATTTACTTATAAGTTGTGTGTGTATGTTTTTATTTGTTAATGACATTTAACAATATTATATGCTTAGAATTGATGTAGTATAAGTTACCAATGTTCTTGCCGAATGTGTGTTTGATAATAGAGGAGTTTGTTATTGAATGTTTAAATAAATTGGATAATTAAAAATGGTAAGTCAATTGAAGAAGCCATACTTTGTGTGCTTAAATTTCTTAGTGAACATTCGGCTATGTCCCTAGTATTTGGATGAATTGATAAAAATTGTTATAGAGAATTGCTTTGCTATGCTTATGTTAATAATATGAGAAATGAATTAATATGGTCTTAGTGTACCGATTAGGAGCTAAGAAGTTGAACTAAAGATAGAAGATTTTGAGTAAATGTTTCATAGACATTTTCTTTTGGCATTTAGTTCCTATGAATTCAAGCTTATTAAGTGGCCACCTATTCGGCTCTTAATGATTTTTATGTCATGAATAATGAGTTGATGAAAAGGTTTAATATGACTAAACTTGTTTAACATAGCTCAAGAGCATAGAGGGGCAACATCGGATAGAGGAAAAGCGAAAGTCACGGAATAGCCAAACCGAGACTTGTTCAGAAGGATATAAAGTAAGTTTTGAGTAATCGCCTTTAGTATAAGATTTACGATGCCTTGATATGTATATGCTAGATGAACATTATCTTTTAGTCCTATTTGATCTAAGATGTGTAGTAAATAATTTAATTATATGACATTTAGTTGAATGGTTAATTCGGGTTAAATTGGATTGATGAAAGGTAGATGTGATTTGTTTGTATAATCTTCAAAACGAAATGAAAATGATGGTGTATATTTTGCCCTTATATACGAATGGAGCAATTGAATTACCAATGTGATAGGCTATGTGAAAGGTGTTACCATGTGAATATATATATATGCGAGAATTATATCCGGACTTTATGTCCGCAGGCTATATGCGAGAATTATATCCGGACTTTAGGTCCGCAGGCTATGTGCTGGGCATATATCTGAATTTAAAGTCTTGAAGGCTTTATGCTAGTGACTGGATTTGGGTTCTAACCTAGCAGGCTTAATGTCGATAATTCGAGTAAGGTTATGAATTGAATGTACTATATAGTATGAAAAACAGGTACGCATTTCGTACACTTAAGCGAACCCACTTTTAGATTGAAGTTTCATTTATAAGGAATGGAATGTGCATATGTATGTATAGATATACGTATGGATGAATATCGCATCTATGAATATGAAAATAACTACTTCGGACGATGTAGTTATTTATATGAAGGTATACGATTAAATTATTTCTTTAATTCATGTTTATGATCGAGGTTCAAGTTGTGATCTCTTTGTATGTTAGTGTGTATATATATATATATATATATATATATATATATACGTAATTTCGGGCAAAAAGGAATACAGCTGATTCGAGTTTAATATTTTGAATGTTGACTTATATGTCAAATTTTACCTGTTTAAAATTACTTAAGACTTACTAAGCATCATTTTGCTTACTCCGTTACCTTGTTTCCTTGTGTTATAGATTTTGTTCGTCAGCTATCGGACTCGGACGTGTCAAAGTCGAAGTCATCCACACTATCTAAGCCACTTTTTGGTACTCTTCAGTTGAACTTGATAATGGCATGTATAGGGCTGACCCTTGTTGTTGAATTAAGTATCTTTTGGTAATGTATATTCGTATAGCCATGCGAAAATAGCTTGTATATTTTGAGTATAACATTATGATCATTTTGTATATATGGTCTTATGATATGGTTATTAAGTGATGTGGAAATGTTTGGTAATGATTAGCCATTGGAATGGCCAATCATGGTCCTATTGGTGCCACGTATGTCATGGCTAATCGTGATTATACTTGGAAATAATGTATGTCAAATTACTAGTTGATTCATGGAAAACTATGAAATAGGTAAAATTTACCTTAAAATAGATGCTGACAGCAGTAGTGATGTGAATTTGAAAAATCACTAAAAATAATAAAAATGGAATTAAATAATGAATAAATTATGTAATCGAATATTGATGAGTCTATTTTCATATGAAAGAAACGAAACGATCATATGAGCCGTATTTTAAGAGATGTTTAAGTTTTCGTGAAACAGGGCCAGAGCGATTTTTGGATCCCCTGTTCTGAATTTGGAAATTCACCATAAATTAACCAGAGATAATTAGAAGTCATGATTTATATGTACAGATTCCTTTTTGAGTCTAGTTTCATTAGAAACAAATGGCATAAGTATTGAAGCCCTGTACAGGGAGATATCTAAGTCATAATGCATGAAGGTCAGAGTAGTCGAACCCTGAAACAGGGGAGACTTTAGCTAATAAACTGTACTAATTGGCCCGACCAAAAATTCTAGAAAAAAAATTAGTAAATATATGTATGATTCTAGTTTCAGGAAAATTTTACGGAATTGGATTTCGAGTCTCGGAACTCGAGATATAATTTTTAGAGTGACTGTGATGCAGTTAGCCAGCTCGTCTGGAAATTTTAAAAATGAATTGTATGAGTTGTTTAAGTAAGGAATTAAGTCCGTTAGCACCTCGCGTTCGACTCGGGCAACGGTCTTGGGTACGGGGTGTTACACATTGACAATTGACTTTGTCATAATTCAAGTACGACATATCTGGAGTGATTGCAAACACTTAATACAATAAGAAAATCAACCCCGGATGGTCTAAAGCGGCGAGCAAAAATCGAAAAAAGAATCAAGCATTCACCAAACTAGAGAGGATGACAACAAATTATCCCTACAATCACTTGTAAAACTAATATTACATGCATAAGTAAGACTAAAAAATGTGTTACAAGAGTAGACAAAAACTTCTAAAATTAAAGAGTATTAAACAATAGAAAAACAAACAAAAAAACATATAAAACTTAAGACAACACTGGTCCAAATCAACATGTGAAATCATTTATTATTCTGAAATACTCTCAAAATAGAAACAAATTAATAAGTTGACGAAGAGCCACCCATTTTCCAAAAAAAAAAACTACTAGTGGCTGGTGGAGTTTTAGCAAACGACGGCACCGTCATCTATCCATTACAACTTGTAAAAACAACAAAGATACCCACAAAATAGATATGCAAACTGAAAAGAGAGAAAACATGTATATTGAATGAGAAGAAGAAAGAAAAAAAAAAGTTGATGGGAGAGGAAAAAGGCAGGCGATAGCTAGCCTATAGGCTGACACCGCTACTGAGTAAAACAAAATATTATAAGCAAACGACTTAAAGAAAAAAAGAGAATTAAAACAATTTTTAGTTTCTATATGAGGCTTTGATAAATATATTTGCTATATAAGGTAACACCGATGGTCACTTTAAAATGAAGTTTATCCTATTATTATTAATAAAACTTTAATTTAACTATTGAACCAAAGTTTAATTTTAATTTGATATTTTCATTTTAATTGTATCATGCATACTTTGTTACCTCCATCAATTGTATATATTGATAACTTTGTTAATGTCACGATTGATAGTAACACCGTAATAAATAATTGCAGTGCATTTAGTATTCTTAATCTGTTTTATTTATATGTTTAAATTTTATTTTACTCAAAATTTAATCCTAATTTATTATTTTAATGTCATACATATTTCATTATATATTACAAAAACTATACTAAAATAAAAGTAAATATAAGAGTTGTCATCTTAGTTTCAAGTTCTCAGGTAGCGGTGAGACATTTTGTTGGCTTTGATCCAGTTAACAAGTCCTTTGTAGTTGAAGTTCAGACAATTGGAAGCATTCACCATTTCATTTTGGTTACTTCGGTTGGATTTTGTGCTAAAAAGTTTAATAGAGTCATGATTAATGAATCTTTAACAAAGATTGAGATCTTACTCTTGGTTGGAAAATTAGAAGAATATCAATTTAGACATAGCCAAAGGACTGGCCTACCTTCATGAGGACTGCTTCACTTAATTACACATCAAACCAAAGGTATGCTTCTAGATGAGAATTTCAATGTCAAAGTTTCAGATTTTGGATTGGAAAAGATCAAAGCCAAGTCATTACAACTATAAGGGGAACTCCTGCTTATATGGCTCCTGAATTGCTAAACTCAATCATAAAAGAGAAAGTAGGTATAGCTTTGGTATCCAGGTCCTAGAACGAGGAAGATAGTTATTTACTGGGACTGTTTAGGAGAAAGCAAGAAGAAGGCGACTCATGGATTTAGTTGATAAGCGTAGCGATTACAGCCCAAGTTGTGGAGATGATGAAGGTTGCTGCATGGTGCTTTCAAATTGAATATGCAAGGAGTGATGAAGCTTTTTGAGGACTCAGTTGATGTTGTAGGTAACCAGAATGAAGAATTAGAGCTATGGAAATATTTACTTCAATAGTTTTACCCTCTATGTTATCTGGGCCAAAGATCTGAGTAACAGAGTTCAAAGTTACAATTGATTGTAATTAGATTTGCACATTGTTTACCATTTAAACTTTGTCCAGTGTTCAGTTTTCATAGTTCTTGAAGATCTGAGTAATATTCTGAAGGTTGTTTTGTGTCATAGCAACTTTTGTCAAACTTAAAAAGGAGATGGAGGTGTGAAATATAGAGGAATATTGTCTCATTTCCTTATTGAATTACGTGCTGTGAAAGAAAGTCTAGTAAGAAGGTTCCTATTCGTTAATTTGTCATTGTATTGTGGAATACTTTTGGAGCTGTAAATTGCCATTATCAAGCCTTGCTCGTAGCAATGACAATTCAATCTTTCATACAGAAAATTCACTACTACGGCTTCCCCAGGTTGAACCATAAAATGCTGAAGCTGAACCTGGAATTTTGCATTGTGCCACTCGACAGCCTATGCCCCACAATGCTAAGTCCCCACACCTCAATTATGACTATGGGGATGACTGAAGGCCCACCAGGGACTCTTGCATTGATAATCGTACAAAACATACATGTAGTAATTGCATTACCCTTACTGTATAATACTTGTCCTTGGCAAGTTAATATGAAGTCAATGGAGATAGATACTCATCCCTTTTTAAGGAAAAATAAAGAAAAAGAAATGGTCCCTTAGTGTGAAACCAATGGGGCTTTTGAGGACTTTTAAACAGTCCCCACTCGCCTTCTTCCTTGCTATTTCGCCCCCTACCGAATAACCCACTGATAAAATTAAGGAAGTTTCTTTCCTTGGTGAGAGGCTTCGGTCCCTCTGAGTCAACTCTCTTTGATGATCCACTTCCTTCGCTTCATCCCTGACCACAACTTACGATAGATTCCCATAGTTGAGCCCTGTGCATACTCAGGTTAGTTGCATCATCCTTATCTCAAATCTGTTCTAAATTTTCCTCTGTTTTCTCAGGATCTAATCTATTGCTTGCAATTTCTGTTGTTGTCGCCATAATTACATCATTAGTCTGCAAAATTTACAGGGAATATTTTGAAACATAACTATATGTCAATTGTCAAATAATTCTATGCTTTTATGCCCAACATCAGTAGCTTTTATGTGGTAAAACTGTAAGACTTACGATAGCTCGGTCTCCGAAAAAATTATATACAGGACGATGTTTATGGTATCTAGCCTCCACACATGGTCATCCATACATACACTAACCATCTGCTTGTATACTTTCTTTGATACCCCGTATCCAATTTGCTAGGATTTTGTCTTTTTTGACTCGACAGTCTCGCACGCGTCTGCAGGTCGGGTGTGGTTCTACAAAGTTTTCTTGGTTCTAACTTTATTTACATGTGAACTTGTTGCTGCTGTTGCAGGATCAATGGCAGACAACATACTAGCTTCTTGCATCTCCGAAATCATAACGCAGGCTGGTGCAGATGTAACTAATTATGCTAGAACCAAGGTCAATTTATCGCAAAGCATGGAGAAAAATTACGAAAAGTTGAAAAACGAAGCGGTGAAGCTCCAGGCTTTGAGGTATGATTACGAGAAGGAAGTCCAAAAACATCAAATGAAGAAGACAACTACTAGCAGTTACGATGTGTGGCTTCGCAGTGTTAACAAGACACTTGAGAATGCAAAGATATTGGAAGATCGATACCAAGACGATCAAAAGCTTTCATACCGGTTCATTCATCTCAAGCGACGATCGAATTATAGTGGGAAATTGGAGAAAATATGTGAAGAAATTCAGAAACTTGTGGAAGAAGGCAAGTTTCTTGGAGGTTTTTTGGTTGATAAGCCGATTGAACCTGTTTTAAAGGTGAATGCACCTCAGATCAAAGGGTTTCCTAGTCTTCAGAGGCCATTGGAGCAAGTATTGGAGCTTTTAAGAAATGATAGATTGAAAGGTATTGGTATTTGGGGTACATTAGGAGTAGGGAAAACAACAATAATGAAGAACTTGAATAACCATGAAGAAATCGCCAAAATGTTCGATATAGTTATTTGGGCGAATGTTTGTAGTGAAAGGAGTGAAGAGAAGTTGCAGGAGGATATTTCGTGGCGACTTAAGTTAAAATCGGAAGACGTTGTACATCCCGAGGATGTGGCGAGAACGATATCGGAAGAGTTGAAAGGCAAGAAGTATTTGCTGCTTTTGGATGAGGTGATGGACTCAATTGAGTTGGAAGATATTGGAATCCCAGACAACAATAATGGTAGCAAAGTGGTGTTTACGACTGAATTTCGTCATGTTTGTTCTTCGCTGGCAGATAGATTGATCGAGGTTCGACCTCTGTCACCAAATGAGGCATGGATGATGTTTCAGCAGATGGTAAGTGATGTTATAGATCTTCCTGACATCGAACCGATTGCTCGGCTTGTAGCTAAAGAATGTGATCGACTTCCACTTCTGATCAAGACAATTGCAGGCGCTTTCAAGTCAAAAGATAGTGTTTCTGAATGGAGGAAAGGATTAAAAGACCTACAAAAATGGCCCGAGATCGAGATCCCTGGCTTAACGGAACTGCATTCATTCTTGAAGTTCTGTTATGATCAACTAAAAGATGATCAGAAAAGAAAATGCTTCTTATATGGTGCATTGTATCCAGCTGAGAGTAAGATTTATACTGACTATTTACTTGAGTGTTGGGCTGCCGAAGGACTTGTTGGCGGCACTACTGAGCGGAGGAGATTCCAGGATGCACGCGACGAAGGGTACGACACATTGAAGCATTTGACTAATGTATCATTGCTAGAGAAAGGCGAAAGGATGATTTACGTTTCGATGAACAACAGCATTCGACAGGTCGCATTGTACATTTCGTCGCAAGATCTGGATTGTAAGTTTTTCACCGGAATGAGTGAAGATTCATCGGATTTCTTAGAAGAAAATGATTGGCAACAATCTAAGAGGATTGCCATGATCGACAAGTTACGAGACTTGCCTGATAGCCCGGATTGTAGCACACTTTTGTCACTATTACTGCAGAGAAATCCAAATTTGACTGAAATCCCACAATCTTTCTTTGAGCATATGAAGACACTGTTGGTTTTGGATCTATATGGAACTGGGATTGAATCACTTCCATCATCTTTAGCGAAGTTAAAATGTCTCAAGGGGCTTTACTTAAACAATTGCATCCATTTAACAGTGTTGCCGCCTGAAGTCGGAGAACTTTTTCGCCTCGAGGTGCTCGATACTAGAGGCTGCAGGATATGTTTCATTCCGTCTCATATCCAAAAACTGGTGAACTTAAGGTGCTTGAGAGTGTCTTACTATAAATCTAGCAATCCCAATGGCTGTCATGATATGGACATCGATTGCAATGTGATTCCCTTTCTTGCCAAACTCGAAGAACTAATGATCGACGTGCGTTCTTACGATCATTGGTGCAAGGAAGTTGCAGATATAATGAGTCACGTTGCTACCTTGAAGAATCTAACTACTCTTCGGATTTGCTTCCCGAAATCAGAAGTTCTCAAGACATTTATGCAGCATAGTCCATCATGGAAGGACCGGCAACAATTGACTTCCTTCCGGTTCTTTGTTGGTTGCCGAAACCAGAAACGTCCTCAAATCCTCGAGTACTTTAAGTACAAAATCGATAGGTATTTAGGATATTGCCAAGGCAACCACGGGGATAACTCGATAATTTGTGATCTGCTTCCTGAAACTGATGCATTAGAATTGGTTGAACACAAAGATATCACAAGTCTACTGGATTTTGTGAATGTTGCTAGCTTTAACCGCATTCGTGGCTGTCTAATTGAAAAGTGTAACAAAATGACTACCATTGCAGACGGTGACATGGTCGAAGGTGGCATCATCCTACCGAAACTAGAACAACTGCATTTAACGAATTTGCAGAGTTTGCAAACCGTTTTTCGGGGCACCCTTTCGACTGAAAGCCTTTCCAAATTGCATACAATAGTAGTCTCAAGTTGTCCAATGTTGAGAAAACTTTTCTCTCACGGGGTGATTCAACAACTATCAAAACTCCAGAAACTAGTAATTCAAAGCTGCATCGAAATGGAAGAGCTAATCGATGAACAAGTTTCGACTGTGTTTCCGACTCTAGAGACTTTGATACTGATTGAGATGCCTAAGCTAAGGACATTATCGGTTGATATGTCATTAACTTGGCCTTCATTGAAAGAGCTTCAAGTTTACAAGTGTCCTGAATTGAAATCACTACCTTTTGATAAAGACAATGTAGCAAAACTGAAATCCATTGAAACAGAAAAGGTATGGTGGGAAGCATTATATTGGCCGGAAAACGGTGTCAAAGAAAAGCTGCAACTGATCTGCAATCTAAGGTAAAGTTGGTTTTTTTTCTTGTTCATGTGAAATAGATTGATGTATGATATATGTATGTAATGTTGTGTTGTGTCGTGTTGTTTTCATCTGGTTAAACTTACCATTGATGGAAGCAGCTTTGCAGACTCTTGTAAAATATGTTAGTTTTCAAGTATGAATTTAGCCAAAAGAATTATATTTGGGCTTGGGATAATATTCCGAGGATTTGGTTTTCAAGTATGAATTTAGCCAAAAGTATTATATTTGGGCTTGGGATAATATTCCGAGGATTTGAACTTGTTCCAAGAGAAAAAGTTCACTATTGCCCTCTTCAATATCCATAAAGCTTTATGGCCTTATCACTCCATAAGTACACCTTCCTATATCCAAACCAAAGTAGCATTCTTTAATACCTTTGATGTATGCGAATGAGAAATTGTGACATCACAACGTGTTGTCTTATTTGCTAGTCGCGTTTTAGACTTTTAAGTAAAATTTCTTCTTCCAATTAAACTCTAATTATTCCAGTAATATTTTAGTATGATTAGAACTCTAATCTTAGCCAATTTAAAGGAGTCATTGTATCTCTGTTTTAATATGCCAACTAGTAAGGGCTTTTCTTTGAGGGCAACAACATGTAGTCGCACATAAGTTTTGGTGAAAGTTTTCTTAGTAATTATGGAGAGTATTTTATACCCTTTTTGTGGGTGTTTTATGAGATTAAGGGCTTTGTTTAACGATTTGTTCTTTGAAATTTTGAGTTTTGTATTTGGGGTTTTGTATGTTTAGTACATTTAAGTTTATTTTTTTTCATATTGTACTCTCGTTTGTTTACTCATTTAGTGAAAAGTCGAAGCCTCATTTGCTTGTGGTTTTTTCCTTTTTGAGGGTTTTTCACGTAAAATATTTGTGTTCCTTCTTCTCCACTTTTACTATCTCGTTGTTTATACGGGTCAATCCCCAACATATCTCTAATTAATTAATTAAATTAGAGGTATATAATAAATAAAAGAGTTCAATTCCTGTAGAACATTCAAATGGAAAAGTTCTACAAGAACTCTCGTTTATTAAAGTAATTGACACTATAAAAGAGGGTCATCCCAAGCCATTCTATGCATTCACAAGTTAATAATACTCTGGAATGACATATTTTTTATGTATTAATTGCATATTTATTTTGAGTATGATCCTGCTAATTTGAGCTATTTATGGTTTTTTATCCGAAAGGGATTAAATTGAAGTCAAAAGGAAATTTGAGGGCAAAAAGCATGAATTTGAATCAAAATGGGCCAGCATGCGAAATAGGAAAAAAGTTGTGCCAAAAATACAAAGTGTGGAAGACTTGGGGGGCAAAAGTTCAAAGAATAGATTTTATAAACATAAGACTATTTAAATTTAAATTTTATTAGGATTATTGTTAAGATTATTATTTAGATTTAATTTTAGCTTTTATCTTTATTTATCTTTTAGAATTTAAATAGAAACAAATTAGGTTTTCTAAGTACTAAATAGGAGATGGAGTTCAATAAAATTCCATTTGATTAAACTTATTTCTTTTTTTTCTCTCAAAAAACATGAGCCACTAAACTCATCTAGCCGAAGGTTGTCGAGATTCTCTAAAAAATGTTCATGAGGCTTAGAATCCGCACTTAACCTTCTCAACGAGTATTCATAGTTTCTCCGCATTACAGGACTGACGCTTTCGTCCATGTCCTTCCAAAAGTGATCTTTTTATCTTGTGTAAGGAACGGTCGTTTTATATGTTTTGGGAAGATTGCACAGTTGGTTCGCTAACTTACTATGTCAGTGGTTGTCGAGCCCAAGAGACGAAATGACGTGGCATTCGCCATTGAGAAATAATGATCTAGTGTAAGACAGTCCCACAAAAGTGATGGTTGGTTAGAGTCAGGTTTATCTAAATCGTAAGTCTAAAATCTAAGTGGAGTTGGTGGTCGTAGTTGTCCTCTTCCACTATAACTGGCTTATTCTGTTATGAGAAGGATCACCTAAAATCCTAGGATTGAACCCAAGTATGATCGAGACAACCGGAGGCTGGAATCCCTTAAATCGAAGAATCCCTTTTCTCAATTCTATTTATTTTTACAATTTCAATTTCAATTTCAATTTATACAATCTCAATTCATCCATATTTTTAATTATTTTTTTAATTATTTTTTTCAAGTACGCAGTTTTTCTTGGACATGACTGTGCCCGGAATCTTGAGGAAGAAGAAGTTGTGTAAATCCATTCCCTAAGGATTTGACCCTTTTTCCCTTATAATGCTATTTTTTGTGCTTCCAACGACACACCACAAGTTTAAGAAGACCATAAATTCTCTTTAAAGATCTCTCAAAAAACTGAAGAATTTGAAAAAATTCTGATGAATGCCATATCCATCCTAAAGAAGAGCCGCCTTTCGATCTAGTTCAATCGAGGAGAGAAAGCAAAAAAGGCTTTGGAAAAATCAATTAAGAAAAATGGCTTTACAATTACAACGAAAGATTTGAAAATTTTTAAAGCCGAGCCGTTTTGTGATATTTATAGTAATAAATACTAATCAAATATTACATGTGTTTTGTGTGAAGCAGATTCAAGTCAAACTTGACTTTCATCTGAACGGACTTCTCCACTATCTTTATACCATGAATTGCGTTAAGTGTGGGCTCGAACAACATGAACCAAATGATAGAAAAGTAATGAATTAATTACTTTCAGTTGGAAAATAATTTCTCTCTATAAAACCCAGTAAAGATTATAATTCCCAAAAAATATAATTTATTTTAAGTTAATAAATTCTCACTACTTTCTGAGAGAATAACGATAACTCTAATATTTCTTAAGTATATTTTTAAGTCAATTGGTGTTCTCTATTTATGGAGGAAAGTACAAGAATCCTGATTGAACAAGCCATTCATAAATACTATTATTTACATACAAAATACTCTCCCAGTCTAACATACAAAATACTCTCCTAGTCTAACTCCGAGAAAGGGGGTGGCACACCCTCTTATTTTCCTTTAGGGCTGCTGTTTCTCATGTTCATGACGGGTAAGTTTACTTCTCTTATGTATTGTGTCCAATTATACGTGTTTCTTAGATTTTTGACCAAACACTTTATAATTTAATATAACCCAATACTTATTTTTCTATTTTCCAAAATAAATATTATTTATTTTATTTAATTAACTAAATTAATTTCTCAATTAAATAGTTTACTTAACCCATTTCTAATTTCATTAAAGTCATAACAACTTTCTCATAAAAGAATTTATGGGAAATATATTTAATTTCCTTATTCAACAAATTCATAATGACTAATAATTTAATTTTAATTTTCAATTTCAATTATTTAATTATAATTAATTAAATAATAATTCAAAATTTTAAATTAATTCTTAAGTCATTTCGTACTTAGCGAGAAAACGCATATATTTGTAAACATGATATATTTCTTTACTTCATCGTTTTCATTCATTTCTATCCATTTGGTTTTACACGAAATTTATTTATGGTTTCAATGAACTAGTAGAAGGACCCTTTGGACATATATAATTAGGACTCAAATAATTTATAATTAAGTTTCAATTTTTGTCTATTAATTATTAACTTATTTTGTCACATAGACATAATTATATATTTTTAATCGATTCTTCCGCTAGCTCATTGAAATAAAAATGAATTGCATGTAGAACCAAATAAATAAAAATGAATGGAAATGATGAAGTTAGAGAAATGAGTTGTGATGACCAAAATTGACCCTAGTCGGGAAGTGGTTTGGGACCACTAAACCGAGTCACCGAAATGTTTGAACGTAATATTTATTGTCTAGAATATGTATTTACGAATGTGTAAAATTTCAAGCTTGGTTTAGTCGATTGCATGTGAATTCAGTTAGTAGGACTTGTATGTCACTTTTGAAAATGATAGGCTAATCTATAAGGACCTAATAGTACATGTAGTCAAAGGAGGACTTGCATGTCAAAATCCCCCAAGTGCTAGTGGCCGGCCATGACAAGGAAGCATGGGCAAGACATGTCATGAAACATGTTGGGTGAGTGGTTTATGTTGAAATAAATAAAATAAGGTGCATGAGTAAAAAAAAAAAGTGTGTGTGTGAAGGCTTTCCTCCCTCCCCATTGCCGTGCAAGTGAGAAAGAAAAAAAAAAAAAAAGCTTTGTTCATCTTTTTTCCATCCTTTTGGCCGAAAATCTCAAGGAGAAGAAAGGGTCCTTGCTCATGGTTGGTTTGGAATAGGTTGGCCATCCTTGTAGCTAGATTAAGGTATGTTTAATATGGTGCCATGAGATTCATGCATGTTCTTAGTTGCTAGTTTTAGTTCTAATTAGTCCATGATTCAAAACCTTGCTATGTCATGGGGATGATAGTATGAAATGAAAATTTGAGATAAGTAAGGTTAAATTTGATTTGGTAAAATCGGCCATATGGGTGTATATGTTTGTAAAATATATTTTCTTTGTTAACTCCTTACAATCGGTTGTAGGAGTAATATTGGCTTATAAGGTTGAGTTGATTCATGATGTTGTATGTTAGGATTAAAATACTTGAGACTAGATTAGCTTAATGGTGACCATGCATTCGCCTTGAAGCATTAAACAAAGGTTGGTTGAGATTTTGATATTTTGAACAAAGATAGTTGTGAAATGGGGTGAAAACCATTAAGTTATACACATAAAAATCCAGCAAGAAGATTAAACTACTAAATGTATTCATTTTAGATCAAGACATCAAAGAGGAGAACCAAGCAAAGGCAAAGCGAAGATAATCGAGTAGTAGATTGGGAATCATTTCATCCGATATAAGGTAAGTCATTAAGCACTTATTTGTACTAATTTAAAGGGTCGTAATGTCTAAGTAATGATGCTGAATGGAATGGTAGAATATATATATAAACATGTATGTATGTGGTGATAAAAATATTGAATTGAAAGAAAAGAGGTGAGATGTATTGAATGATCGGTTCGGCACTAAGTGTGCGGGTGTAAACATTTATAATCACAAATTGGCACTAAGTGTGCGGGTTCAAATTATACAGCACTAAGTGTGCAAGTTTGATTATATAGCACTAAGTGTGCGAGTTCGACTATTAAGCACTAAGTGTGCGGGCTTATGGCACATCCTCTAATAAACGTACATGTTCTACGTGCGCGGCCTTACCGAGTCAATCATGGACAGCGGTACGAGTAAACACCTTGAGCTCATGAGGAATGGACATTTTATTTATATTTGGAATTTTGGTTTGGTAAGTCTTGATCTATGTGGTGATATTGCTCAAAATAAATGCATGCAATGTCATATGGCGTAATGTATGAAATATCAAGTAGGGCTTGGTATGTGACCAAACCGAAATGCCTAAAGAATTATAGTACCGTTTGGGGTGTGGATGGAGGATTTTAATCCCGCCTTAATTATTTTCTTTTATGGTATATTATTACTGAACGGCAATATAATGCTTATGGCTTACTGAGTTATATACTCACCGGTGTTTGCTTGTCGCCATTTTAGGTTTCTCGGACTCGTCCTTTTTGCGTGCTCGTGATCGTCATTGGAGTCATCACACCGGCTATCAACTTTTGGTATCTTTTTGTGTAGTCGGTTTAGGAGAACATTTTGGCATGTATAGGCTAATATGCTTTGTTGAACTTTGGTATGTAAACTTTTAGCCATGCGAAAATGGCATAAATGCTCGGTTGGATTTAGTTCTCCAATGTTAAGTCACAAGTCTTGGTAATTCGATTTCCATGCCTTATGCCATGGTTGATTATTTTGGTATTAAAATGCATGTTATGGCAATAGTGTAGTAGGGAGATGTTGGATAATGATTAGCCTCTGGTATGGCTAGTCATGATCATGATTTGTGACATGTATGATGAATCACTAGTTAGATCAAAGGGAAATCATGAAATAGGCATAGTTGCTTTAGTGACAGGTGCTGGCAGCAGCAGTAACATGAGATTGAAAAATCACTAAAAATAGTAGGAATGGTATTAAATAGTAAATAAATTATGTAAATGTACCTTGATGAATCTACTTTTATATAGAAGAAACGAAATGGTCATATGAGTTATAAGTTAACAGATATTAAAGTTCTTATGAAACAGGGCCAGAACGGTTTCTGGATCCCCTGTCCCGACTTTGGAAAATCATTGTAAATTAACCAGAGATAATTAGGAGTCATACCATATATGTGTAGATTCCTCTCTGAGTCTAGTTTCTATAGAAACAAACGGCATCAGTATTGAAGCCCTGTACAGGAGATATCCAATTCGTAATGCTCAAAGGTCAGTGTAGTCGATCCCTGCAACAGGGGAGACTTTAACTAATAAACTGTACCAATTGGCTCGACCAAAAATTCTAGAAAAAAATATGTAGATGGAAATATGAGTCTAGTTTCATGGAAAATTTGCGAAACTGATTTTTGAGTTGTAAAACTCAAGTTATGAATTTTGGAGCGACTAGTACACAGATTGGCAGCTTGTCTGGAAACTCTCAATAAGTGGGTTGAAGTCTGTTAACACCTCGTGTTCGACTCGTGACGGTCTCGGGTTCGGGTGTTACATTTTATTGGTATCAGAGCTATGGTTTAGTCGGTTCTAGGACTACCATAGCGTATGAGTCTAGCTATACATGCCTTAATGTTAATGTTTAAATGTGTGATGACTTGACGGTTAAAATTTTTGTTTTGATTAGTAAATGGATCCGGTGTAGAGAACCTTGGCGGATGACGTTGAAAGTGTAGCGGCTGCTCCTGCACAAGGGACGCCGCCTGTTGAACCTCGGTCATCTGCGAATAATCAAGGTGAGGAGGCAAAACAAGCCTTCTTTACCATGATGAATGAGTGGGTAGCATAATCGCCCGAACCAATCCGGCTGTCCAACAATTCCGAATTTAAATAATCCACCCCAAGGGCTGTAATGCCATCGGTTACTGATCCTATGAGGCCGAGTAAGCCACCTGTAGACTTGATTAGAAAGCGCGGGCTGAGGAGTTTAAGGCCATAGTTCTTGATGATGCCGAAGAGCCGAGTTCGCTTGATAACACCATTCGGTGTTTGATGAAATCATGCACACCGATGAATGTCTAAAGTGTGCTATATCCTTGTTGCGAGACTCACTTACTATTGGTGGAGGACTTTGATCTCCATAGTCCCAAACGAAGCGAGTTACTTGGGATTTCTTTCAAGCAGAATTTGAAAGAAGTATATTAGTCAACGGTTCATCGATCAAAAGCGTAAGGAATTCTTGGAACTCAAGCAAGGCCGTATGACAAGACTGAATCTGAACATGAGTTCGTAAGACTTAGTCGGTATGCTCGGAGTGTGTGGTCGATGAGGTTGCTATGTGCAAAAGATTTGAAGAAGGATTGAATGAAGATTTAAAACTACTAGTGGGTATTTTGGAGATAAAGGAGTTCGTGACGCTGGTCGAACGAGCCTGCAAGGCGGAAGAACTTGGAAAGGAGAAGAAGAAGGCTGAATTTGAAGCTAAAGACTATCGTAAGAGATCGATGGGTAAAGCTCCGTTCTCGACTGTAAAGAAGTTCAGGGAGGACACTAATAAATCGAGGACGACTGCGGGAATTTCCATTAGAGCACGACCATCGACGGACTCCCGAGCTACTTCGGTGGCTAGTGTGGGCAATAATCATCAAGAGAGACCTGAATGCCCCCAATGTGGAAGACGACACCTAGGTGAATGTTGGGGTAAGTCATTAACCTGCCTCATTACGGATGTGGTTCAAGGACCACTTCATTAGAGATTGCAGAGCTAGATGAGAAGAATAAGATGCAAGGTGCAAGATCGAGTGGGGCGACGACTAGAGGTAGACCCCGAGGATTTCAGGAGGTAGGGGTGGTAATCGAGAGGAGCCACCGATACTACTGTTCGATCCGAGACTCGTGCTCTGCTAGAGCATATGCCATCCGCACGAGAGGAGGCATCCTCCCCGACGTTATCACCGGTACTTTTACTCTCTTTGATACTAGTGTGATTGCATTGATTGACCCCGCTCTACTCATTCATATGTATGTGAAACTTTAGCATCCAGTAAGACTCTACCTGTTGAGTCTACTGAGTTCGTAATTCGAGTGTCAAACCCTTTGGGTCAATACGTACTCGTTGATAAAGTGTGCAAGAGATGCCCCCTAATAATTCGAGAATCCTGTTTTCCGGCCGATTTGATGCTTCTACCATTTGATGAATTCGATGTTATTCTTGGTATGGATTGGCTGACCGTACATGATGCAGTGGTGGACTGCAAAAGGAAAACCATTGATTTGAGGAGTGCAAATAATGAGGTAGTCCGAGTCGAGTCTACTGATTTAAAAGGAGTGCCAGTGATAATATCTTCTATGACCACTCGGAGATATGTGAAAAAGGGGTGTGAAACATACCTTGCGTATGTGCTTGAAAGTAAAGAGACGGAAAAGAAACTCGAATCGGTACCAGTGGTTTGTGAGTATTCAGATGTTTTTCCGGAGGAGTTACCGGGATTGCCACCGGTTTGAGAAGTGGAATTCAGCATCGAAGTTGTACCGGGTACTACGCCGATCTCAATAGCTCCGTATCGTATGGCATTAACGGAGTTAAAGGAATTGAAGGTCCAATTGCAAGAATTGACGGATAGGGTTTCGCTCGACCGAGTTTTTCTCTATGGGGCGCACAGTATTGTTTGTGAAAAGAAGGACGGAAGCATGAGGTTGTGCATCGACTATCGTCAACTCAATAAAGTGACGATAAAGAATAAATATCCGTTGCCACGAATTGACGATTTGTTTGATCAATTAAAGGAGCCTCGGTGTTTTCAAAGATAGATTTGAGGTCGGGTACTATCGGTTGAGGGTCCGAGAATCGGACATACCCAAAACCGCTTTTAGAACGAGGTACGGTCACTACTGAATTCTTGGTGATGCCGTTTGGGCTCACTAATGCCCTCGGTGTTTATGGATTTAATGAATAGAATTTTCAGGCCATACTTGGATCGGTTCGTAGTTGTATTTATCGATGACATTTTGGTCTATTCGAGAGATGAAACCGAACATCTTGAACACCGAGGCTAGTGTTGCAAATCTTACGAGATAAGCGATTATACGCAAAGTTCAATAAATGTGAATTTTGGTTGAAAGAGGTTAGCTTTTTGGGGCACGTGATGTCGCATCGGTGTCGGTGGACCGAACAAAATTTCGCCATAGTCGATTGGAAACCACCAAGGAATGTTACCGGGTTAGGAGCTTTTTGGGGCTTGCGGTTATTACCGACGATTTGTAAAAGGTTTCGACGATAGCCACGCCAATGACGAAGCTACTCCAAAAGGATGTTAAGTTCGAATGGACGGAGAAATGTCGAAAAGTTTCGATCAATGAAAGCTTATTTGATGAAGCCCCAATTCTAGTGCAACCCGAATCGGGCAAAGAGTTTGTCATTTATAGTGACGCATCCCTACTTGGGTTGGGTTGCGTATTGATGCAAGAAAGGCGAGTTGTGGCCTATGCGTCGAGACAATTAAAGCCACATGAGAAAAATTATCCGACCCATGATCTCGAATTGGTCGCCATCGATTCGCCTTAAAGATATGGCGACATTACTTATTTGGTGAGAAGTGCCATGTGTATTCGGATCACAAAAGTCTCAAATATTTGATGACTCAAAGAGACTTAAATCTGCGACAAAGACGTTGGCTCGAGCTGTTAAAGGATTATGAGTTGGTCATTGACTATCACCGGGAAAGGCTAATGTGGTTGCGGATGCCTTAAGTCGTAAATCACTATTTGCGTTATGAACGATGAATGTACACTTATGTTTCTACCCGACAATGTGTTAGTAGCTGAATTGAAAGCCAAACCATTATTGATACGTCAAATTCGTGAAGCTCGAAAGTCGACGATGAGTTGGTTGCAAAGCGGGATGAGTGTGTTCGAACAAGGAATCGAATTTCAGATTGACGACCATGATTGCTTGACGTTCAAGGGTCGATTATGTATTCCAAGGAATTGAGAACTTGTTTCGATGATTTTGAACGAGGCTCACATGAGTCGAATGTCAATCCACCGGAAGTACGAAAATGTACAACGACCGAAACACCGCTTTGGTGGCATGGTATGAAACGAGACATTTCCAACCTTGTTTGAAGTGCTTAGTATGTCGCAAGTAAAGGCGGAACATCAAGTGCCCACGGGTTTGCTTCACCAATCATGATACCGAATGGAAATGGGAACGAGTCACGATGGATTTTGTATCCGGCTTGCCGGTGTCGGCAAGCAAGAAAGATGCAATTTGGGTCGTCGTTGATAGATTGACTAAGTCGGCTCACTTTATCCCGTGCACGCACGGATTTTTCATTGGATAAGCTAGCTGAATTGTATGTTTCTCGATTGTGAGATTACACGGTACCGATTTCTATTGTGTCGGACAGAGATCCAAGATTCACCTCACGATTTTGGAAGAAATTGCAAGAAGCTTTGGGTACCAAGCTGCATTTTAGCACCGCTTTTCATCCCCAAACCGATGGTCAATCCGGCGGATAATTCAGATACTTGAGGATATGTTGAGATGTTGCATCCTCGAGTTTAATGGTTCATGGGAGCAGTATTTACCCTTGATTGAATTCGCTACAACAATAGTTTTCAGTCAAGCATTAAGATGGCGCCTTACGAGGCTTTGTATGGTCGTAAATGCCGTACACCATTGTTTTGGACCGAGCTCGGTGAAAGCAAAATTTTCGGGTGGATTTGATTAGAGATCTTGAGCAAAAGTTCGAGTAATTCGTGAAAGTTTGAAGGCTGCTTCGAATCGTCAGAAGTCGTACGCGGATTTAAAACGAAGAGATATTGAGTATCAGGTGGGAGACAAAGTGTTTCTTAAGGTATCACCCGAAAAGATACTCAGATTTGGCCGTAAGGGCAAATTGAGTCCGAGATTCATTGGGCCATATGAGATCTCCGAACGAGTCGGCCCAGTAGCGTATAGGTTGCTTTTACCCCCTGAACTCGAAAGGATCCACAACGTTTTCCATGTTTCGATGCTTCGACGTTACCGATCCGATCCTTCACATGTAATAAACCCCTCCGAGATTGAAATTCAAGCCGATATGAGTTATGAAGAAGAACCGATTCGTATCCTAGCTCGTGAAGTGAAGGAGTTGCGAAACAAAAGGGTTCCGTTAGTAAAAGTGTTATGGCTCAAACACGGGATGGAAGAAGCTACTTGGGAACCCGAGAATTCTATGAAAGAGCATTACCCAAACACATTTACGGTAAGATTTTCGGGGACGAAAATTCCTTAAGTGGGGGAGAGTTGTGACAGCCCAAAATTGACCCTAGTCGGGAAGTGGTTTCGGGACCACTAAACCGAGTCACCGAAATGTTTGAACGTAATATTTATTGTCTAGAATATGTATTTACTGAATGTGTAAAAATTTCAAGCTTGGTTTAGTCAATTGCATGTGAATTCAGTTAGTAGGACTTGTATGTCACTTTTGAAAATGATAGGCTAATCTATAAGGACCTAATAGTACATGTAGTCAAAGGAGGACTTGCATGTCAAAATCCCCCAAGTGCTAGTGGCCGCCATGACAAGGAAGCATGGGCAAGACATGTCATGAAACATGTTGGGTGAGTGGTTTATGTTGAAATAAATAAAATAAGGTGCATGAGTAAAAAAAAAGTGTGTGTGTGAAGGCTTTCCCCTTCCCTCCCCATTGCCGTGCAAGTGAGAAAGAAAAAAAAAAAAAAAAAAGCTTTGTTCATCTTTTTTCCATCCTTCCGCCGAAAATCTCAAGGGAGAAGAAAGGGTCCTTGCTCATGGTTGGTTTGGAATAGGTTGGCCATCCTTGTAGCTAGATTAAGGTATGTTTAATATGGTGCCATGAGATTCATGCATGTTCTTAGTTGCTAGTTTTAGTTCTAATTAGTCCATGATTCAAAACCTTGCTATGTCATGGGGATGATAGTATGAAATGAAAATTTGAGATAAGTAAGGTTAAATTTGATTTGGTAAAATCGGCCATATGGGTGTATATGTTTGTAAAAATATATTTTCTTTGTTAACTCCTTACAATCAGTTGTAGGAGTAATATTGGCTTATAAGGTTGAGTTGATTCATGATGTTGTATGTTAGGATTAAAATACTTGAGACTAGATTAGCTTAATGGTGACCATGCATTCGCCTTGAAGCATTAAACAAAGGTTGGTTGAGATTTTGATATTTTGAACAAAGATAGTTGTGAAATGGGGTGAAAACCATTAAGTTATACACATAAAAATCCAGCAAGAAGATTAAACTACTAAATGTATTCATTTTAGATCAAGACATCAAAGAGGAAGAACCAAGCAAAGGCAAAGCGAAGATAATCGAGTAGTAGATTGGGAATCATTTCATCCGATATAAGGTAAGTCATTAAGCACTTATTTGTACTAATTTAAAGGGTCGTAATGTCTAAGTAATGATGCTGAATGGAATGGTAGAATATATATATAAACATGTATGTATGTGGTGATAAAAATATTGAATTGAAAGAAAAGAGGTGAGATGTATTGAATGATCGGTTCGGCACTAAGTGTGCGGGTGTAAACATTTATAATCACAAATTGGCACTAAGTGTGCGGGTTCAAATTATACAGCACTAAGTGTGCAAGTTTGATTATATAGCACTAAGTGTGCGAGTTCGACTATTAAGCACTAAGTGTGCGGGCTTATGGCACATCCTCTAATAAACGTACATGTTCTACGTGCGCGGCCTTACCGAGTCAATCATGGACAGCGGTACGAGTAAACACCTTGAGCTCATGAGGAATGGACATTTTATTTATATTTGGAATTTTGGTTTGGTAAGTCTTGATCTATGTGGTGATATTGCTCGAAAATAAATGCATGCAATGTCATATGGCGTAATGTATGAAATATCAAGTAGGGCTTGGTATGTGACCAAACCGAAATGCCTAAAGAATTATAGTACCGTTTGGGGTGTGGATGGAGGATTTTAATCCGCCTTAATTATTTTCTTTTATGGTATATTATTACTGAACGGCAATATAATGCTTATGGCTTACTGAGTTATATACTCACCGGTGTTTGCTTGTCGCCATTTTAGGTTTCTCGGACTCGTCCTTTTTGCGTGCTCGTGATCGTCATTGGAGTCATCACACCGGCTATCAACTTTTGGTATCTTTTTTGTGTAGTCGGTTTAGGAGAACATTTTGGCATGTATAGGCTAATATTCTTTGTTGAACTTTGGTATGTAAACTTTTAGCCATGCGAAAATGGCATAAATGCTCGGTTGGATTTAGTTCTCCAATGTTAAGTCACAAGTCTTGGTAATTCGATTTCCATGCCTTATGCCATGGTTGATTATTTTGGTATTAAAATGCATGTTATGGCAATAGTGTAGTAGGGAGATGTTGGATAATGATTAGCCTCTGGTATGGCTAGTCATGATCATGATTTGTGACATGTATGATGAATCACTAGTTAGATCAAAGGGAAATCATGAAATAGGCATAGTTGCTTTAGTGACAGGTGCTGGCAGCAGCAGTAACGTGAGATTGAAAAATCACTAAAAATAGTAAGAATGGTATTAAATAGTAAATAAATTATGTAAATGTACCTTGATGAATCTACTTTTATATAGAAGAAACGAAATGGTCATATGAGTTATAAGTTAACAGATATTAAAGTTCTTATGAAACAGGGCCAGAACGGTTTCTGGATCCCCTGTCTCGACTTTGGAAAATCATTGTAAATTAACCAGAGATAATTAGGAGTCATACCATATATGTGTAGATTCCTCTCTGAGTCTAGTTTCTATAGAAACAAACGGCATCAGTATTGAAGCCCTGTACAGGGAGATATCCAATTCGTAATGCTCAAAGGTCAGTGTAGTCGATCCCTGCAACAGGGGAGACTTTAACTAATAAACTGTACCAATTGGCTCGACCAAAAATTCTAGAAAAAAATATGTAGATGGAAATATGAGTCTAGTTTCATGGAAAATTTGCGAAACTGATTTTCGAGTTGTAAAACTCAAGTTATGAATTTTGGAGCGACTAGTACACAGATTGGCAGCTTGTCTGGAAACTCTCAATAAGTGGGTTGAAGTCTGTTAACACCTCGTGTTCGACTCCGGCGACGGTCTCGGGTTCGGGGTGTTACATGAGTAGCGCTCACATATGAATGCGTTTTCTCACTAAGTATAGAAACGACTTGAGAATTAATTTAAGATTTTTAAATTATTAATTAATTAATTAATTGAAGTTAAAAGATGGAATTAAATTAATTAATCATTATGAGTCTGTTGAATGTGGAAATTAAATATATTTCCTCATAGATTCTTTTACGGTAAAGTTGTCATAACTTTAACAGAATTAAAATTGGATTGAGAAAATTATTTAATTGAGAAATTAATTTAGTTAATTTGATTAATTAAATAATATTTATTTTGGGAAATATAAAAAAATATCGGGTTAAATTAAATTATAAAGTGTTGGATCAAAAGTCTAGTAAACACATATAATTAGATCTAATACAGGAAAGACTCAAATCTCCTCATATTGCATGAGATGGACGATAACCCTAGTGTTATTATCTAAGGTGTGTCACCCACCCCTACTCTACTTAGAGTAGGAGTGTATTTTTCTATTGAATAAATATTATCTGTGTAATTTTTATTCAACTAGAATTTCTTATCTCTCCTTATGAATAGATGACACCAATAGAACTATTGACACATAAAATTTCATATATTGTTATTCCACCATAAAGTAGTGAGAATTTATTTTTTAGAATAAATTATATTTTCTAAGAATTTCGATTTCTATCGGTTTTTATTGGGAGAGTTACTTTCTTATTGAAAGTAATAAAATCGTTTCTTGTTCTGTGCTTGATTCATGTTGCTTGAGCCCACACTCGACGCAATTTAGGGTATGAGGATACGGGAGAAAGTTGTTCGGTTGAAAGCCGAAAACCATTCAAATCCATCTTGCACATGTACAAATAAATTTTTTTAAAAATTTTATTACTATAAATATTACAAACTGACTTGGTTTAGAAAAATTTAAACTTCTTCTATAACTAAAAATCATTTTCTTAACTAAATTTTTCCAACATCTTGAAACAACTCGCATCCATCTAATATCTAATCTTGACAACCCTTAGATCGAAGCTCAATTGAAGAGAAAAATCAAAGGAAATTTTCTTTGTAATCAAGAAATATCTAGATATTCTAACATCTTTTTGAAATTATTAATAATTTTGACTCCAAACTTCTAAGTCAATTCTCAACTCAAAACTTGTGTGTATAGAGAGAGTAAACACGCTTTGTTTATTGCCTAAGTTCTCAAGGGAGAACTTAGAGGTGAGTGATCTAAATCTTTAGGTAAAAAATGAGGTCATTATACTAGGGTATAATAGTACTTAAATTAGTTGTTGTATTAGGATTAAAGATAATGTATTTATATACTAAGCTAAGCTCTGTAAACGTGGGGAAATCGAACTTCGTTAACAATTTTGCATGCCCTGTTTTTGTTGTGTTCATCGTAGTGCCACCTTCAATAACCATTGCAAATATCTCTTTCATTCCAGCACTATGTTTTTCTCAAGTTGGTATCTAACTTTTTTTTTTGTCACAAACTGTACCTAAATTATATTAGATTATCTAAAGTGGTATCTAAACTATACTTTATTACTCAAATGACCCCAGGTGTTAAAAAAATCTCTTAACTAATCATTTGGTGACATGTGACTCTATTAAATTAAATTAATTGAATTCTTTTCCTTTTTCTTTTTTTTACAATATCTCATTCCCCGCAATTCTTTCTTCTCTTTAATGCACTTTTTATATTTGTTAGATAACTTTTCCTTTGCAATTCCCTTAATAATTTTTTAAGGCAAAACTTCTTAGTATTTGGATTTCATGCTTTATCTAGTTTTTATTATTATTATAGATGTTCATCTGATATTAACTATTTGACTTTTTATGGAGAGTATATAGAAAAGTATGAAGAAAGTTAATTCCAAAAAAAAATATATATATATATAGATTTTGAATCGAGGTGAGAAATGAAACGAAATTGAAGTTTTAAAAAATAAAAAAGAAGCTTGCCAAAATTTGGGTTTGGCTGAGTTTTTCAATGAATTCTTAAATTTTTCGTCAGTAGAGTTTTGGCTAAAGAATAAAAGAAATGAATTTATAAGTTCTTTTTAAAAGAAACATAAGCAAATAATATTTAACATTTTTTTGGATTTTTTTTAGGTAAAAATTGTCACCTGACACAAAATGATTGCGTAAAAGATTTTTTAACGGCTAGGGTGATTTGGGTAATGGAGTATAATTTAGGTATCACTTTGGTAACAAAGTATAGTTTAGATATCACTCGTTATTAGGGGTGTGCAAATTTCAGGTAAAACTAATTTAACCGAACGAACCAAATTAATTCGATTAATTGGTAGGTTAACTGAATTAATTCAGTTGGGGGTCGGCTAATAATTTTTTTGGAAGTTCAGTTAACTAGTAATTCTGTTCGAAATTGGTTAATTAACTGAATTAATCGAAAATTTATATTTTTATATACATTTACATATATTAAATTTGGTTAATTCGGTTAATTTTTTATATGTTTTATACTTGTTTTAACCAAAAAACAAAAAAAAATATAATCAGTTAACTGACTGAATTAACTGAAAAAGTTTGGTTCAGTTAAGTTTTTTTGAAAAAAATTTGGTTCGGTTAACGATTAAAAGTTTAAAAAGTTTGGTTAATGTTAGTTCAGGTCAGTTAACCGATTGAACACCTCTACTCATGACCAGAACAAAAAAAATTTAGGGACCAACTTGAGAAAAAAAGATATAATTTATGTATCATTATGTGGTTTAAGCTTTTTTATTTTTATTTTTTATGATCAAGGTATTTTTATGTCTATTTTACAGTTAATGAAAACTAATCCTTTAAAAATTTGTGTTTGACTCTTTTAACAATATCATCTTTAACATTCAATTTAATTTTTCTTTAGATGCGCAATCAAATGCATCTAGCATTTGTTAAAAAAATTAAATTTATCATCAATTTAAAAATAATAATATGCAATAAATTCAGTTGGAAATCTCGAAAGCTTCAAAGTTGTTATTATGATCAAATCATTTACTTTACTGAAACATATATAATTTTTATTGCTTTATTGAGACGCATGCATATACAGTTGTTATAATCTTTTCCTTTTTAAGAAATCAGCATTGAGCTGATAATATTACTGTACATGCTTTAAGATTGAGTTAAAAGAAATTGCTGGCTAAAATGGATGCTAAAAGCATGGCGTAAACAGTCCCTGTACAGCATTGTAACCACAATGGAAATGGAATTGCTATTGCCATAAAAAAAGCCGTCACCATGAAAAACCCTCCCAACTCTTCCAACTTTCGAGCCATCACATGAAACTTGGAATTCATATAACATTTCCCAACACATATGCAAGTGAATGCCAACATAATCGCGACCGAAACAAGGATGAACGTCACCGGCAATCGTTGAGGACCGGTTTCGGCGAACAAGGTAGCTATTTCAATGGAAGATCCCAAACAAAATGCTACGATTTGCTTTTCCCAAGATAAGTAATTCTGTGGATCATGCACATGGGATGAAATCGGTTCGGTGGCTGATTCAATGTCAATAATCGTCGAAGGTGGAGGCGATGGCAGTGATGCGGATTTTGTTAGTAAGGAGAATAATTTGGTATGAATGTATGTTTGGAAAACCTTTGCCATAATAATAGGTAGATTATTAGGGTTTCCATGAGTTAGAAGTAGCCATATTTGAGTTTGAGTTTACTATAAAGGAATGCTATATATCAACTTGGGATATATAGTGATGGGAAAATGGATGTTTTGGTCACACCCAAAAATTAAATTTCCTTGTTTATTCCACAAAACAAACAATATAATATAATATTTATGTGTATGAAGCTAAATGGGTCGTTGGTCGGTTCTTCCCACATTTCATTTCAGGGTGGACGGCTTAGTTGTGGAAAGTTTTGCAGAACCCTCCCCACCTTACATTATCTACAATGTAAGACTATTTTTTTAGATTAAGTTTTTTAATTACTCTACTATTTAATTTTATCCTTTTCGTTACCGATTAGTTAATGGTGATAGCTTTTAAAATTAGTGTAATTGTAACTTTATCCTTCAATATTTATGTATCGTGTCAATTTAATCTTCATTTTAAAAATTTAACCCTCAACATTTTACATATTGTGTAGTTTGGTGTCTCTTTTTTTTTTTGCACTTTTGCTTTCCTTTGTGATATTTTCACCTAAAAATTTTAAAATAAATTTCACCTAAAAATTTTAAAATAAAATTATCAATTAAATTTGATTGAAAATAGACAAAAAATGGAAACAACGAAAAATCCAATATAATAATTTTTATCTTTTCTCATTATTTTAAAATCAACCCTAAATATCACAAAGAAAAACAAAACCACAAAAAAGAATTTACATAATGTGTCAATGTTAAGGGTTAAATTATTTTAGAATCATCACTAATTGACATAATTTATAAATGTTAAGGGTTAAAATTGCTATTATACCAATTTTAAACTAGGACAAAATTGAATAGTTGAATAACCATTTGGTAACTTTTTATAGTTGAGTAAAAAAATTTATTAATAGTTGAGTGATTGTTACAATAGTTTCCATATCTTTTTCATTCTCATGCCTGTTTTATAGTTCATACTCACGTTCTACTTTTAGAGTATAGTGTATTTTACCTTGCAATCAACACTTATTGTTTATAATCTATACTTTATAAAACAACAAATATTATTTTTAAGCTATTTCTTAAAGATAATATATATACTTGTTCATTCGTTTATACTTTCAAAGCATGAGCTTCAACCTTTGTTAACAATATCAAAATTTCATTAATTACATAAAATTATTTCTTAAAAATATATTCAAAGTCAAATTTATTAAATATTAATTTTAAGAATAATTAAATAAATTAGCTAAATTAAATATCGGAATTTCTAAGGACGTTCCTTAGCACATGGCATAGCCGACCAGTCCCACGCACCTTGTTATCCAGCTTCTGATGCAAGTGAAAAAAATAAAAATGAAAATGTTTTTATTCTTTAAGGATTTTTTTTTTTTGTCTTTTGACTAAATACACCGGCTAAGTTGACCTAATGATGAATGGGGCACACCCGCTACATAATAAAATATTGCTCTCCTCGTTTCAAATTATTAATCCTTTATTACCTTTTTTTTTATGGAACTAAAATAATATTTTCTATACCTCTATTAATATTAATTTTTTACTGTCCTTATTTTTATAAATTAACCGAACATTAACTTAGTTGATTAATGACGAAAACATATTTATTTTACAAATTATATTGTATTATTTTAAAAATATTTTATCATTTTATATATTTTATAGAAAAATAAAATATACATAACAATATTTAAATCCTTAGTAAAAAAACAGTATTTAAACCAACCCCATTTATTATTTATATTTATTTTTTATAATATATTTATTACATAACGATATTTTTCATTTACATTGTAATATTAGTAAAAGTATCATAGATACTCTAGTATTAGAAATTAGATTGCGTTTTACTTTCTATGCTGAAAAGTGTACAAATTAATTTCTATATCGTTAAACCAAAAATAAATTGATCATTTTTTGTTAAAAATTTATTCATTTATACTATTAAAATTGAAATAGAAGACAAAATAACTTGATAGTTATATGGTGTGTCTGCGTTACCTCATGTTGATGTATAAGGATCAATTTTAAACAGTAAAAATAGATGAAAATTTCACAAAATGACTACTAATGTTTATGGACTAATTTACCAATTTTTTAAGCAAATGGGATAAAATTCAATTTAACTCCTAATACATGGGCCTTTATGGTACTTTCAATCAAATATAATTTTATTTTTTATTTTTATTATAAATGTTATAGTATTATAATTTTTAAGATGAAAATAAGAAATAAAAATGTTAAAAAGATAATGGACACATTCCAAAAAGAAGTATAAAAAATTGAGGGGGCATACCCTCGTGTTCTAAACATGTTAACCACCAAGTGCATAAAATAAGTATATAGTATAAAAAAAAATCCAAGACTAATTGCTGTTAATCATGAGACAGGTAGGTTAATAGTGCCTCTGTAACGGCTTAATTTTCAGTGGTATCAGAAATGGTGATTTGAGATCACTAAATTCGACAAATAAGATTGAACAATATAGTAATTTAATATTTATGAGTCAAGTAAGAATTTAGAAGAATTTGTGAAATGGTGAAATTAGTGAATTAAAAGAATTTATTAGGTCAAACGGGTCAAAAATGAGGTATCGAGACCTAAAAGTTGAAAATTGAGCTATAAATATTTTTATAAATATTTATGGAGTGTCATTGAGTTAGTATTAAAGTTTCGTTAGAAAATTTTAACGTTTGGATGGCTAATTAATTAAAAAGGATTAAATTGAAAATAGCACAAAATTTGTTAAATTGTGAGTAAATAGTTTAAGTATTTAAAAGATGGATTTAAAGAGCAATTAGACTCAAAGGTTAATGGCTGGACGGTTTGGGTATGAAATAAGCAAGAAAACAATGTAAACAAGGGCAAAATTGGAAATAGATAAAAGTTAATAGTTAAATAATGATGTAATTGAAAAATCTAGACATTTCTTCATATTTTCTCAGCCAAAACGCCATAGAAGGTCTGGAGAAAGCTGGTTTTCATATTTTTACATCATGTGAGTCTAATTCTTGCTTTTCTTGATAATTTTTATGTTTTTATGACTTTTACAATTAGGTCCACTTGTAGAATTCATTAGTTTTTGATTTTATGGGTGAAATTGGAAGTTACCCTGGATGGATAAGGGAATTTTATGATGAATTATTATGAAATTTAAGTTCTAATTTCATATTAAGGTGGTTTTATTAAGTGATTTTGATAGGAAATGATATTTAGGACCTAATTGTGAAAAAGTTGTGAATTGAAGGTTGCTGTTGAAATTCAGAATATAAAAGGTTTTGAAATAGTTTATAATGATAAAATAAAGTGTTAATTGAGAAAAATTAGTTCAATTGATGGGTGAATTGAGTAGGGACTAAATTGTGAAAACTGTAAATTTTGGGGTAAAAGTGCAATTTCGAAATTTGAACAGCATAAATTGTGAAGTGAAATAGAAATCAAATAAATGCTAATGAGTAGAAATATTTTATATTATAGATCAAGAATCCAAAGAAGAACGAGGAAAAGAAAAAGTTGCGGAATAGTCCCTAAATTTCAATATCTTCTACAAATTAGCCGGGTAAGTTCATATGGTTGAATTTAGATGTTTATTTGTGAATGATTGAAGTTTATAATGTGTTATTATATACGAATTTGTTGTGGGATTGTGTAGATTTTGTTAATGAAAGAATAAATGTGGAAATGCAAATTAGGAAAAACGCAGGATTGAGTACGTTCAGTATCGTGACGTGTGATGAATTGATTGGATAAGACCATGGTTGTTCCATGGTAAAGTGTGAAATGTAGGTATGGTATCATCCATACTGAGTTGTGAAATGTAGGTATGGTATTATCCATACTTGAAATGTGAAATGTAGGTATGGTATTATCAAATCCATCTTGAGTTAAGAAATGTAGGTATGGCATTTCCCATACCGAGTTGAAAAATGTAGGTATGGTATTTCAATGAGGAAAACCATACTGAGTTGTGAATCGTGGCATTGAGCAACGACGTACTCAATTTCGTAAGCCGTTTCCTAATTTGATTATAAGAAATAAAAGAGAAGTGATCCAAATGGAAGGATTGAGTAGTTATTCTTGTTGAGCTCAACTATGTTAATTATTATAACAATGGTTGTGAATCGCAGGAAACTTTAGTAAGTGTTTTGGTATTGTTTGGAAATATTATGTTTGGTAAGCATTACTTTTAACCTATGAACTTACTAAGCTTCAATAAGCTTACTTGTGTGTGTTTAATATTTTTATGTAGATTGACTTGAAGTGAAGTGGGTAGATCGGATCAACACAACAAAGCACACTATCCAGATCAATTCCGGTAGCTTTTGTTTTATGTTTGAATATTTATATGGCATGTATAGAGTTTAAATGAAATGAAGTAAAGATGTTATAAACTAGTTAACAACATTTTGTACTAAAATAGTTTTTGGTTAGTAGCAGTAGTCTGAGTTTGAAAATTCACCATAAATCATAAAAATATAATTATAGGTTGAATAAAATATGAAATTAAATCTTATTGAATCTAGTTTCACATAGAAGAAACGGTGTAAGCAAAAGGCTTTCATATCAGGAGATATTTGAATTTTGTGAGACAAGGTCAGAGTGATTTTGAACTCCCTGTTCTGATTTGTAAAAATCATTAAAATTATAAAAATTAATTAGGAGTCATACTATATATGTATGGATTCCTTATTGAGTCTATTTTAATAGAAATAAACTTCTTGGTTATTTGAATTCTGTACATGGATAAATTTGGTTCGTAGTGAACAGGGGTCAGAGCAGCCGAACCCTGAAACAGGGGAGACTTCAACTAATAAACTGTACTAATTGGCCCAACCAAAAATTCTAAAAAAAAATTAGTAAGTAGATATATGAGCCTAGATTTGGGGAAAATTTACAGATTTAGATTTCGAGTTTTGTAACTCGAGATATGATTTTTTTGCATCTGTAACGCAGTTGGACAGCTTGTCTAGAAAGTGTGATATAAATTGTTTGAATTTGTTTAAGTGCTCAAATAAGTTTAGTAATGCCTCGTGCTCGACTCCGGCGACGGTCTCGGGTAAAGGGGGGTTTACATTTATTGGTATCAGAGCTTTGGTTTAGTCGATTCTCGGAACGAATTTGATGTGTAAAATGTTTAAAAATACATGCCATATAAATCTGTGATAGTGTGATGTGAATGATCCGATCTAATTACTAATTTTTGTTATAGATTGTAAAGATGTCTGATAGACCCGATGGTGCTAGTCAAGAAGAGGAAGTTAATAGTAGAATACAGAATTCTGAGCAGGGAACAAGTGGTAATGTCCCTATTTCTTTGATGAGAGAGGAAGAACTTAAAAATATGATTTACGGATTAATGAATCAGTGGTATCATGAAACAATACAAGGAAGAAGTCAGGCACAACAACCTCCTCCTCCCCCTACTGTACCACCAGTTACAACCCCGGTTGCTCCTTCTTTAATAGATGAATCTAGCAAAAGAACACCAATTGAAAAACTCAGAAAGTTTGGAGCTGAAGAATTTCGAGGGAGATCGGACGATGATCCGGTTAAAGCAGAATATTGGTTAAAGAGTTTGGAGAGAGTTTTTAAACAGATGATGTGTTCTCCGGAGGACTATTTGGGATGTGCAATTTCGCTATTGAAAGAAGAAGCGTATAATTGGTGGGAAACCATTGAGGCAGTGGTACCTGCAGATAAACTTACCTGGGAATTCTTCCAAAACGAATTTAAGAAGAAGTATGTGGGAAGGAGATATTTAGATAAGAAGAAGAGAGAATTTCTTGATCTTCGACAAAGGAATAAAACAGTGGCCGAATATGAAAGAGAATTTGTGTATCTCAGTAGATATGCTCGGGATGTTGTACCGACAGAGGAAGAAATGTGCATTAGATTTGAAGAAGGGCTTAATGATGAAATCAAAATGATGATTGGAGGTACAGAGATTCGGGAATTTGTGATTTCGTCGATCGAGCTCAAAAGATGGAAGAAGTGTATAACGAAAGATGCAAAGAGAAAGAAGAGGTAAAGAGGTATACCAAAGAAGTTTCTCTAGACCAACTTCGACTTTTTCGGCCAAAAAGTTTAGAAATGATTCAGTCGACCTGTTATAATCCCGGAACGATCGAATAAAAGTAAAACGACTCAACAAGATGTCGAGTAACTAAGAAACCAGCAGCTAGTGCTAGTAGTGTGCAAAATATTCGAGACTTAGATGTAAAATTGTGGTAGATTTCATATTGGTGAGTGTTGGGGAAGAGCCGAGCTTGCTATAAATGTGGTGGAACTGATCATTTTATTCGGATTGTCCTCAATTATTAAAAGAAGATAGAGAACAATGGGAGAAGCAAGCAAATACTCCTCGAAAGGTAAACGTTCGGGTCAAAGTAGTCTTCTTTGGGGACTGTTCATTCGGGAACGAGAGATCTGCACTCGATCGAGACAAGAGTACTGCACGTACATATGCTATCCGGCAAGGAAGAAGCTTCGCTCCGGATGTGATAGTGGTAATTTCTATCTTTTGATGATTCAGTATATGCTTTAATTGATCCCGGATCTACACATTCATATATTTGCTTTGCATTAGTGTCGAAAAGAAAATGATTATTGAGTCCATCGACCTTGAATTGCAAGTCACTAATCCACTAGGGCAAAGTGTGTTGGTTAATTTAATATGTCGGAATTGTCCTTTGAAAATACAAGGTCGTGAATTCTCTGCTGATTTAATGTTGTTACCTTTCCGAGAATTTGATGTTATTCTTGGAATGGATTGGTTGATTGAACACGATGCCATAGTGAATTGTAGAGAAAAGCGGATTGATTTAAAATGTCGAGGGGAAATAGTTTCAGTGAGTTTGGGGATAAAAGAATGATGTCGAATTATTTCACCTTCTATTTCGAAAATTGATTCGGAAAGGTAATGAAGCATTTTAGCTTATATTCTTGATACTCGAGATTCGAATTGAAGATGGAACAATTGTCGATTGTTAATGAGTTTCTTGATGTGTTTCTGAGGAATTACGGTTTACCCCGGATCGTGAGGTTGAATTCACAATTGATGTAATTAAATGCAGCTCCAATATCAATAACACCGTATAGAATGGCACCAAATGAGTTAAAAGAGTTGAAGACACGATTGCAAGAGTTATTGGATAAAGGGTTCATCGAATCGAGTACATCACCTTGGGGCTTTTGTCTTATTTGTGAAAAAGAAAGATGGTTCGTTGCGATTGTGTATTGATTACAGGCAGTTGAATAAGGTAACAATTAAAAATAAATATCCATTACCTCGTATCGATGATTTGTTTGATCAACTGAAAGGTGCTGCAGTGTTCTCAAAAATAGACCTTAGATCTTGGTATTATCAGCTGAAGGTTAAAGAGTGTGATGTGCCAAAGCGCTTTTCGAACTCGGTATGGTCACTACGAATTTTTGGTAATGCCTTTTGGTTTAACGAATGCCCCTGCTGCATTTATGGATTTAATGAATCGAATTTTTCAGTCTTATTTGGATAGATTTGTGGTGGTATTTATTGATGACATATTGGTCTATTCAAAGACAGAATCCGAACATGCACAGCACTTGAGAATTGTACTACAGACGTTGAGAGAAAAACAGTTATATGCGAAATTTAGTAAATGTAAGTTTTGGCTTCATGAGGTTGGATTTCTGGGTCATATTATATCAACTGAAGGAATTCGTGTGGATCCAAGTAAAGTTTCAGCAGTGGTGAATTGGAAAACACCGAAGAATGTAACTGAAGTGCGAAGTTTTCTGGGATTAGCAGGATACTATCGCCGTTTTGTAAAGAATTTTTCCATGATTGCTTCACCAATGACTCGTTTATTACGAAGAATGTTGAGTTTATGTGTCTCGATGAATGTCGTGAGCTTTGATCGATTAAAGAAAATGTTAATGAAGCTCCGGTCTTAACTCAACCGAATCGGTATACCGTATGTTGTGTCTGATGATGCATCTTTAAGTGGTTTGGGTTGTGTGTTAATGCAGTCGGGAAAGGTGGTGGCTTATGCTTCACGGCAATTAAAACCACATGAAAAGAATTACCCTACACATGATCTTGAGTTAGCTGCAATTGTTTTTGCCTTAAAAATTTGGAGACACTATTTATATGGTGAGAAGTGTTATATGTATACGGATCACAAAAGTTTGAAATACTTAATGACTCGAAGGAACCGAACTTAAGACAGAGGCGGTGGTTAGAGTTCTTTGAAAGACTATGATTTGGTTATTGACTATCATCCAGGGAAAGCTAATGTAGTTGCTGATGCACTGAGTCGAAAGTCATCCTTGTTTGCACTTAGGGCAATGAATGCTCATTTGGCTCTTAATGAAGAAGGTGTTGTATTAGTAGAATTGAAGGTAAAACCAATGTTTCTTCAACAAATTGAAGCGCAAAATGAAGATCCAAAATTGGTCTTGAAACGACAAATGGTTCGGATAATTTAGAATCGAGTTCAAGATTGATGATGAAGGTATATTGCGCTATCATAATAGGATTTGTGTTCCCAATAATTCTGATTTAAAGAATGATATTCTTTCTGAAGCACATAATAGTATGTATTCTATTCATCCGGGTAGTACAAAAATGTATGGTGATCTGAAAAAGACATATTGGTGGCCTGGTATGAAAAGAGAAATTTCAGAATTTATTGCAAAATGTTTGATTTGCCAGCAAATTAAAGCAGAGCATCAAGTGCCAACGGGTTTATTACAACCCATTATGATTCCTGAATGGAAGTGGGAGCATATTTCAATGGATTTTGTGTCAGGATTGCCTGTGACTCCGAGAAAGAAAGATTCGATATGGGTGATTGTTGATAGATTGACAAAGTCAAGACACTTTATTCGGTGTAAGCAGATTTTTCACTTAATAAGTTAGCGAATTGTATGTGTCGAGATTGTGAGACTACATGGAGTTCCAATATCTATCATTTCGATGGGATCCGAGGTTTACTTCAAGAATTTGGAATAAATTGCAAGAAGCCTTAGGCACCAGATTGAATTTTAGTACAAAGATTTCATCCTCAAACAGATGGACAATCGGATCGAGTGATTTGATTTTAGAAGATATGTTAAGATGTTGTATACTCGAGTTTGGTGACAGTTGGGAAAGGTATTTACCATTGGTGAGTTTGCTTACAACAATAGCTATCGATCTAGTATAAAAATGACACCATTTGAGGCTCTTTATGGTAGAAAATGCAAGACTCCATTGTGTTGGTCTGAATTGAGTGAATCAAAAATAGTTGGGGTTGATTTGATTCGAGAAACCGAAGAGAAAGTCCAGATTATTCGAGATAGTCTAAAAGCTGCTTCAGATCGTCAGAAGTCATATGCGGATTTAAAACGAAGAGACATAGAATATGCAGTGGGTGATCGAGTATTTTTAAAAGTTTCACCATGGAAAAGGGTGTTACGATTTGGTAAAAAGGGAAAATTAAGTCCGAGATTCATAGGGCCATATGAAATTGTGGAAAGGGTTGGTCCTGTGGCTTATCGTTTGGCTTTACCTCCGGAACTTGAGAAGATTCATAATGTGTTTCATGTGTCTATGCTAAGGCGGTATAGGTCAGATCCTTCACACGTAATTCCCATCTTGAAATTGAGCTTCAACCAGATATGACTTATTCGGAAGAACGGTGAAGATTTTGGCTCGTGAAGTTAAGGAATTGCGGAACAAAAGAGTACCATTGGTTAAAGTATTATGGCATCGACATGGTATGGAGGAGGCAACTGCAAACAGAGGAGTCAATGAGATCACAAGATATCAAATCTATTTTCAGTAACAAATTTCGAGGACGAAATTTTTAAAGGGAGGAGAGTTATAACGGCCTAATTTTCAGTGGTGTCGAAATGGTGATTTGAGATCACTAAATTCGACAAATAAGATTGAACAAGATAGTAATTTAATATTTATGAGTCAAGTAAGAATTTAGAAGAATTTGTGAAATGGTGAAATTAGTGAATTAAAAGAATTTATTAGGTCAAACGGGTCAAAAATGAGGTATCGAGACCTCAAAGTTGAAAATTGAGCTATAAATATTTTTATAAATATTTATGGAGTGTCATTGAGTTAGTATTAAAGTTTCGTTAGAAAATTTAACGTTTGGATGGCTAATTAATTAAAAAGGATTAAATTGAAAATAGCACAAAATTTGTTAAATTGTGAGTAAATAGCTTAAGTATTTAAAAGATGGATTTAAAGAGCAATTAGACTCAAAGGTTAATGGCTGGACGGTTTGGGTATGAAATAAGCAAGAAAACAATGTGAACAAGGGCAAAATTGGAAATAGATAAAAGTTAATAGTTAAATAATGATGTAATTGAAAAATCTAGACATTTCTTCATATTTTCTCACCAAAACGCCATAGAAGGTCCGGAGAAAGCTGGTTTTCATATTTTACATCATGTGAGTCTAATTCTTGCTTTTTCTTGATAATTTTTATGTTTTATGACTTTTACAATTAGGTCCACTTGTAGAATTCATTAGTTTTTGATTTTATGGGTGAAATTGGAAGTTACCCTGGATGGATAAGGGAATTTTATGATGAATTATTATGAAATTTAACCCTGGATGGATAAGGGAATTTTATGATGAATTATTATGAAATTTAAGTTCTAATTTCATATTAAGGTGGTTTTATTAAGTGATTTTGATAGGAAATGATATTTAGGACCTAATTGTGAAAAAGTTATGAATTGAAGGTTGCTGTTGAAATTCAGAATATAAAAGGTTTTAAAATAGTTTATAATGATAAAATAAAGTGTTAATTGAGAAAAATTAGTTCAATTGATGGGTGAATTGAGTAGGGACTAAATTGTGAAAACTGTAAATTTTGGGGTAAAAGTGCAATTTCGAAATTTGAACAGCATAAATTGTGAAGTGAAATAGAAATCAAATAAATGCTAATGAGTAGAAATATTTTATATTATAGATCAAGAATCCAAAGAAGAACGAGGAAAAGAAAAAGTTGCGGAATAGTCCCTAAATTTCAATATCTTCTACAAATTAGCCGGGTAAGTTCATATGGTTGAATTTAGATGTTTATTTGTGAATGATTGAAGTTTATAATGTGTTATTATATACGAATTTGTTGTGGGATTGTGTAGATTTTGTTAATGAAAGAATAAATGTGGAAATGCAAATTAGGAAAAAGCAGGATTGAGTACGTTCAGTATCGTGACGTGTGATGAATTGATTGGATAAGACCATGGTTGTTCCATGGTAAAGTGTGAAATGTAGGTATGGTATCATCCATACTGAGTTGTGAAATGTAGGTATGGTATTATCCATCTTGAAATGTGAAATGTAGGTATGGTATTATCAAATCCATCTTGAGTTAAGAAATGTAGGTATGGCATTTCCCATACCGAGTTGAAAAATGTAGGTATGGTATTTCAATGAGGAAAACCATACTGAGTTGTGAATCGTGGCATTGAGCAACGGCGTACTCAATTTCGTAAGCCATTTCCTAATTTGATTATAAGAAATAAAGAGAAGTGATCCAAATGGAAGGGATTGAGTAGTTATTCTTGTTGAGCTCAACTATGTTAATTATTATAACAATGGTTGTGAATCGCAGGAAACTTTAGTAAGTGTTTTGGTATTGTTTGGAAATATTATGTTTGGTAAGCATTACTTTTAACCTATAAACTTACTAAGCTTCAATAAGCTTACTTGTGTGTGTTTAATATTTTTATGTAGATTGACTTGAAGTGAAGTGGGTAGATCGGATCAACACAACAAAGCACACTATCCAGATCAATTCGGTAGCTTTTGTTTTATGTTTGAAGATTTATATGGCATGTATAGAGTTTAAATGAAATGAAGTAAAGATGTTATAAACTAGTTAACAACATTTTGTACTAAAATAGTTTTTGGTTAGTAGCAGTAGTCTGAGTTTGAAAATTCACCATAAATCATAAAAATATAATTATAGGTTGAATAAAATATGAAATTAAATATTATTGAATCTAGTTTCATATAGAAGAAACGGTGTAAGCAAAAGGCTTTCATATCAGGAGATATTTGAATTTTTTTGAGACAAGGTCAGAGTGATTTTGAACTCCCCTGTTCTGATTTGTAAAAATCATTAAAAATTATAAAAAATTAATTAGGAGTCATACTATATATGTATGGATTCCTTATTGAGTCTATTTTTAATAGAAATAAACGTCTTGGTTATTTGAATTCTGTACATGGATAAATTTGGTTCGTAGTGAACAGGGGTCAGAGCAGCCGAACCCTGAAACAGGGGAGACTTCAACTAATAAACTGTACTAATTGGCCCAACCAAAATTCTAAAAAAAATTAGTAAGTAGATATATGAGCCTAGATTTGGGGAAAATTTACGGATTTAGATTTCGAGTTTTGTAACTCGAGATATGATTTTTGCATCTGTAACGCAGTTGGACAGCTTGTCTGGAAAGTGTGATATAAATTGTTTGAATTTGTTTAAGTGCTCAAATAAGTTTAGTAATGCCTCGTGCTCGACTCCGGCGACGGTCTCGGGTAAAGGGGGCGTTACAGCCTCCATCCGCACTTTCACGTATTTTGAGATAGCTACATTACCTAGGGTTATTTAAATTAATGAAATGGAAGAAATAATAAAGTTTGCAACTAGACCGTACTATAGTAATGAATATATTATAACCATATACATATGTATATTAACTGAAAATACACTAATATCTTCTCATAAATCTAGAATGATACGCTTTCACTTTTTTTTTTCTATTTTATGATTAATTCGTAAAAGTATTATAAAGATTTTTGTATTAAAAGTTAGATTGTATTTTTCCTTCTTTTTTAAAAATAAGAGTATTAGTCTCTATAGGCTAGATCAAAGAGCAATTTGGTCATTCTGTTAAAAAATTCATCAATATCTACTGTTAAAAATTGGTTCTTGTATGTTAAAAAATGAAGTCCATGCACACCACATATAATTGTCACCTCCATGAGTGACCAAGGCCTCATAAAGCCCAAAATCGAGCAAACACAAGCAAATCAAGCCACAAAGTTCTCAGAATTCCTCAAAAGACTCTAGAAATTCGAAAAATAGAAGTTCTAGAACTGTCTACTATTGCATAATATTTAATAAGTTAGGTGGAAAGGTTCTAAAATTAGATCTTGGCCATCCATTAGGATTAATTGTAATCATTAGATCTAAAGGGGTTTTGTCTATATAAGAAATGTTCCTCTCCATCATTTTTATCCAAGCTAGCTTATTGGAGTAATCGAGATACTCACATTCTTCCCGACTCTTTTTTGATATAAATTGGTTGGATTTTATTGCTTAAATAAAACTGATAACAAAAGTTTAAAATAAAAGGGTCTATAAACAAACAAAGACGGCCCTAGTTCAATACATAAAACATGGAAAACTAATGTTTACTCCAGTCAATTTTGACAGCCGGTCTCAATTAAAAGGTTGCCTTTTCAGATTCCTGTGCCAGTATTTAATTGGTAGACAGTTTCAAAAGATCTTCTAGTTTTTTCTACCATTCCTTTGCAAATTTCGTAACTATTTTCATCAGTCTAATGCTGTTTTCATTCTCCTCTTATTCATCTCATATCCTACATCGCCATCCTCTATCAATCTCTACTTCTGTAATCTCTTGGTCAGCCGATCTGCGATCAAGGTAAGCATTTTCTCCTATTTTTAACCCTTTTGAAGCCAAATTGTGCACTTTTTCATTTGTTGATCTGCCTATATGCTGAAAATTGATTTTGTAGAAGAACTTACTTAACTCTTTGATATCTTGGATGTAGGACCCAATAACTGATTTAGCCCTTTTTGTGCTTTTGGCTTTCTTGATCACTGTCAGGGAGTCTTTTTCAATATCAACAAATTTTAGTCCCAGATCTCTACCCAAAATGACCGCTTGTAAACATGCAATGGCTTCTGCTTCAAATCCTAAAGGTATATTCTCATGAAGTGTGGATCTTGTTGCTACCTCATTTCCTTTATAATCTCGGACAATGATTCCTAAACATGATTTGTTTGTTTTGAGATCTACCGCTACATCAAAATTAATTTTGTAGTAGCATTTTCCCGGGGGTCTCCAATTGTTATTGCTAGGTTTTGAGGTAACTTGTGTTTGTTTAATATCCTTTAGCTCCTGTAGATACTGAAGAATAAATTTTGCTACCTCTTTTCCTGATTGCTTTTGACCTTCGTGAACCCATTTTTTTCTAGCAGACCAGATAGCCCATATGGCACAGATGAATTTTTGACAGTCTTCAGTATTACTAGTGAGTACAATCCAGGTAAACCAGTCTGTAAACTCTGCATGAGATATATTATCAGGCCATGTAACACTTAAATAATTCCAAGTTCCTTTTGTAACAATACAGTCCTGAAAGGTGTGTTCTCTGTTCTCCAATCCTTCCATGCATCGGGGGCAAGCAGCTTCATTCGTCAATCTTTTAATTCGTAGATTAGCTAGTGTAGGTAGAAAATTTAAAGTGACTCTCCAGGCTGTAATAATTATTTTTGAAAGGAGGTCACACATCCACAACTTTTTAAAGCATTTCCTATCTTCCGTTTGGTTGTAGCTATTGGTAAAATTGCTGTGTAATAGTAATTTGTAGCCACTCTTCACTGTATACTCGCCTATTTCTTTGCCTCTCCATGCCAGAAAATCCTCGTGTGGGGTATTGGCTAGCGAAATTCGGAGGATTTTTTTGGCATCTTCTTCAGAAAAAGGTGTTTTTAATCAACTCTGACTTCCATGAACTTGTGTTGCTGTCGATCAAATTTGCTACCATCACTAAGTTTGGCCCTCTAACCTTTTGTTTTATATACAGATTGTTGGCATTTGGTACCCATACATCAGTTTCAATTCTAATGTTGCGCCCATTACCCACTCTCCAACATAATCCTGATTTCAAAAGCCCCTTTGCTGCCCAAATACTTTTCCTGGTATATGAGGGTGAGTTTCGTAACTCTGAATTTAAAAAATCAGAATTTGGAAAGTATTTTGCTCTTAAATTTTGTGTTAAAAGAGACTTCGGGTTTTCAATTAATCTCCATCCTTGTTTAGCAAGGAGTGCCAAATTAAATTTTACAAAGCTACGATATCCAAGACCACCAAACTCCTTCAATTCACATAGATTACTCCATGAACACCAATGTATTCCCCTCTTTCCTTGACCCTTTTGCCACCAAAATTTGGCTATAATTTGTTCCATATCCTCACAAGCTGATTTTGGTAGCAGGAAACACCCCATTGTATAGGTTGGAATAGCTTGCAAAACAGCTTTAATAAAAATTGTTTTTCCTCCTTGAGACAAAAATCGCGTACTCCAGCAATCGATTTTTAATTTTTATACGATCTTTGAGATGTTGAAACGCAAACCTTTTTTTCCTTCCGATCATATTCAGCAAGCCCAGGTATTTTTTGCAATTATTTGACCATTTAACCCCCAACCTGTTTGAAATAGATAGTCGACTTATCTCCGAGGTATTATAGCTGAAGAAAATCATTGACTTCCTGTAATTGATGCATTGCCCTGAACAAATTTTATATTATTTGATGACCTTTTCAAAAACTTCTGTTCCTTTTTCAGTTGCTTCCCCAAATAAAATACAGTCATCCGCGAAGAGGAGATGAGTGATCTGAGGGCTTCTCCTACTTGCTTTAATTCCCCTTAGACCTCATTCTTCTTTTTCAAGTCTTAGTAGTGTAGAAAGCCCCTCACTGCAAATTAGGAACAAAAAGGGACTCAGTGGATCCCCTTGGCGCAGGCCTCTCGACGGAATAAAAGCTTTCCCTGGTATCCCGTTTAACACAACAGAATATGAGACGGTACTAATACACTTCATGATGAGTTGTATCCAAGATTCAGCGAACCCCATTCTAGCCATCATTTGATTCAAAAAATCCAATTCCACCCGATCATATACTTTGCTCATATCAATCTTTAAAGCCATTAAACCTTTTTTCCCTGTTCTTTTTTCCGCATAGAGTGAAGAATTTCGTAGGCGAGAAGGACATTGTCAGTAGTTAGCCTTCCTGGAACAAAAGCACTTTGCGCTTGATCAATGCAGTATTCCAGTACTTTTTGGAATCTGTTGGCTATAGATTTTGAAATTATCTTGTATAAAACTGAACAGAGACTAATTGGCCTACATTCTGATGGTTTTTTCGGATGAGGGTTCGTAGGTATTAAAACTATATTCGTATGATTTTGACAGTCAAAAGATTTTCCTTTACTAAGAGTATCTAAACAAAACTCACTAACCTCGTACCCCATAATGTGCCAGTATTTTTGGAAGAAAATGGTTGGGAATCCATCTGGTCTAGGGGCTTTTGTCTCCCCTATACTATTCATTACCTCCTTTATTTCCTCTTCTTTATAACTCTTTGTCAACATCTAATTCATGCTTTCAGTGATATTTCACTTGACACCCGAAAGGAGGTGATTGGTATCTCCTACTCCACTTGTTTCAAACAGCTTCGAGAAGTAATCTCTTGTAATCTCTTCTATTTCTTCACCCTCAGTTTTGATAGTGCATTCCTTATATTCCATCTCTTGTATTTTGTTCATTCCACATCTTTTTTATGTTTGGCTATGAAAGAAAGTTGTATTTTTATCTCCTTGACGCAGCCAATTCGTTCTTGCTCTTTGTTCCTAATACATTTCCTCCTTTTCCATCTCCCAATTTAATTCTAATTTCACATCAATCATCTCTGTTAGGGTCTTGTCGTCCTTATCTATTAATTCAAGTTCAGTCAGTCTTTCTCAAAGAAATTTTAACTTCTTGATACGTTCTCTTTTAATGTTTTTCCTCCATCTCTGCATTCCATCCTGTGTATGCTCAAGTTTATCTAAGACGTTGCCAATCTTCTCTTGCCACAATTTCTTAATAATATCTTCACATGAAGGCTCAGTTATCTACCATGATTCAAATTTAAAGAGATTAACCCCATACATTGATACATTTGGTGTTGTTTGGATGAAAATTGGGCAATGATCAGAGAAGGAATAGGGTAGATGTTGTATCAAATAGTCAGAAAATAAGTTCAGCCATTCTCGATTTGTAACTCCCCTGTCTAGTTGTTCCCTTATATTTGTTTCCGCAAAATTTCCCTTTTCCCAAGTATACTTTTGTCCACGATATCCCATATCTGACAGATCGCAGTCTTCTAAAGGTTTCCCAAATTCCTCCATTTGCCTTTCGTCCCTTGTTGCTTCTCCTTTTTTTTTCATGTGCGTACATGATTTCATTGAAATCGCCATATACATACCATGGCTTTAAGTGGCTGCTCTTCAGATGACAAAGTAAGTTCCATGACTCTTGCCTATTCAACTACTTTGGGTTGCCATAAAATCCAGTGAAACGCTATATTTTCAAATTTTCTACCTCGTTAATCTCCACATCAATATGGTTGCTTAAATAACTGTAAACTTGCACTAAGTCATTTTCATTCCAAGCAAGACTTAGTCCCCCACGTGAACCATTCGCTGAAATATCTACTCTATTGTGAAAACCACACCGTTTCCAAAACCTTTCCATTCAAACACCATTCAGTTTGGTCTCCATTAAGAAGACCATCTGGGGTTTATAAAGTTTCAACGTATGTTGAAGCCTCCTGATTGCCTAAGGATTCCCCAGTCCTCGAACATTCCAACTTAGGATTTTCATTGGTCTCGGTCAGCTGGCCATTTGCCAGCCACCGATATATTTTGTTAAAAAATTTCCCCTTTCTCCATGTTAGATCGCATCAAATCAATTATCATTCATTCTCCCAAATTTCCCTCCATAATTTTTACTTTTTTTTATTCATTCCGCATCGAGTGGTCCAGAAACAGTCTCCTCCTCATGATTGAATTTTCGTTTGCCAAATTTTGCTTCAGTCATATTGAAGTTGCTACTTTCTCTGGGGCCTAGTCGACGCCAGCCCCTTTTCTTGTGGCCCATCTGAATGCTCTCGTCTAAGATGGTGAGCCCAACATCCTTTGAATTTATTTCAGAATTATCCACAGTGCTATACCAATTAATGCTGGTCTTTTCAGTCTCTGCCATAGGCCCCATACCTTTAGAGTTTACTTTTTGATTATCTTCTGTAGTGCTCTTGTTTTTGTGTAACTCTTCCTCCCATTTTCTAGCCGAGTCTTAAGGCAAAATATTCGCTTCTTGATTTCTCAATTGTTCCAGCTTTTCCTCCGTTTTATGTCTTTCAGAGTTCTTCTTTGAGATAACTTCTTTCTTTGGTCGTCGGGATCAGTTTGACTACTCAGATGAAAAAACATCATTGTTTTCCACCGCTTCGCTTCCTATGTACAAACATTGCTCCGTTGATTTTTTCCTTATGGCCCCAAAAATTAAACTTTCTTTCCCCACCATGGAAGATTCTGCTTTGAGTGCTAGCGAGAAAGGTTGCTCGTCATCTGCTTTAGTACGGTCTTCCCGGTGAATTGTTGAACACTCCTTAACTCCATGACCCATTTTCCCACAACCAAAATAGAAAGTTGGGAGGTTTTCGTATTTAAAAGGTAGCCATATCTTCTCCTTGCCACTTGGAGAAACAAATACTCCCCTCCTTAATTATTTTTGAACATCTAGGTTTACTCTGATTTAACAAAATTCCCATTTTATCTCAGACCTTATTACTCTCCCAAAAGTGGATCCAATAGCATGAATCAGATCCTTCTTATCGCATTCAGGAGGGCACGGACCAGCTTTTATCTAGTACGGTGAAAAAACTAATTTCATCTTATTTCTCTCTATCGGTTTCGTCAGCATATCAAAAGTAATTAGTTGTTTACGAAAGAGCCATGGCCGACCTTCCAGTATTTGTTCTAAGCCTTCTTCATCTTCGAATGAAATCATAAACAGATTTTGTCCAGCAATGAGGATCTCGAACTTCTTTTTTGTTTTCCAGATACTTCATAACTGCACTCTTAAGCTATTTGGATTATATGTTTTTTGTGTCCATACCGAGCATATTAACGTTGGATTCTTCGATGGAATTACTAGAGAGCTTTTCACCGTCAGTTGGATTAATTCTTCTTCAAGAAGAGCCACATCTCTCCTCTCATCCATCTATTCGAAGTCACCACTCGTCTTCTTTCCAACCACAATATTCCCTATTTCTTCGAAAAACCTAATAGAGCACTCTTGACTTCTTTTATTTTTTAAGCTATACATTCTTCCCAACTCTTGCATTCTTCTCTTATGCTAATTTAAGTTCCCTTTTTCTGATGAGGTCGTTGAGAGTACCAAAAATATTCTATCCTTATAAAATATTAAAAATAATAAAAATAATAGTATAAGGGAAGTAGGGTTAAATTCTTAGGAACCAGATTTGCACAATTGCTTGTTCCTCGAAATTCTGGTCAAAATCGTGCCTAAAAAAACCTACGTACCTGAAAAAATAAAAAATAAAATAGAATTAAACGTTTTGATCTTGGAAAAAATAAAATAAAAATTGAATTAAAATTTTTGATTAAAATTCCGAAAATTAAAATTAAAATAATAGAAATAAATAGAGTTGAGGAAAAAGAATTCTTATGGAGAGATTCTAGCCTCCAGTTGCCTCGATCCGCCTTGGGTTCAATCCTCAGCTTTTAGGTGATCTTTCTCAAACAAAATAAGCCAGTTATAGTGGAAGAGGACGCCTACGACCACCAGCTCCAAGATTTTAGACTTATGATTTTAGCGGATCCTGAATTTAGCAAACAATCACTTTTATGGGATCATCTTATTCTAGATCATCACTTCACTTCCCAATGGCGAATACCACGCCATTTTATCTCTTGGGCTCGCCAACCTCTGATGCAGTAAGCTAACGAATTGACTGTGCAACCTCCAAAAATATACGAAGCGGCCGTTCCTTGCACACGTTGAAAAAATCACTTTTTAAGGGACATGGACAGAAGCGTCAGCCCCGTAATGCGGAAAAATGATGAAACTCTTTTGAGAAAGCTAAGTGCGGATTCTAAGCCTCATGAACCATTTTTGGAGATTTTTTACAACCTTTGGCTAGATAAGTTTAGTGGCTCATGATTTTTGGGGGAAAAAGAAATAAGTGTAATGAAAATAGAATTTTAATTGAAAAATATGGAAAGAATAAAAGGCTAAACTTTATTGGGGAGAGAGTGTTTACTGAAAAGATGAGTAAAATTTGTGCCACTCCATCCCCTATTTATAGTACTAAGAAACCTAGCATGTTCCTAATTAATTTCTAAAAACAAATACAAATAAATAAAGATAATTAAAGATAAATGAAAATAAATCCTAAAATTAAATCAAATAATAATCATTAATAATTATACTAATATAATTAAACATTAAATAGAGTCTTGTGCAATAAAATCTCTTCTTTTGCATTTTTACTCCCAAATCTTCCACATTTTGCATTTTTGGCACAATTTCTCTCCTACTTCACATGTTGACCCATTTTATCTTCAAATTTTCACTTTTTTTCTTAAATTTCCTTTTGCCTCCAATTTAGTCCCTGAAAGATAAAAGACCATAAATAGCTCAAATTAGTAGAGTCATACTCAAAATAAACATACAATTAACATATAAAAATATGACGTTCTAGAGTATTATCAAATTCCCCCTACTTAGCCCATGCTTGCCCTCAAATATGGTTCCTATCTATTATGAAGTTTAGAAATTGCCATGAAAGAAGTACCACTCCAAAGTTTTATAAAAATTAGTCAAAATGCATATGAAAAATAAAGAGAACCCTTAGCTTGCTTTAAGTAAAATTGAAAAAGTATTCCAATTAACACACACAAAAATTAAGATCGACTTGGATTATTTCATGAAAATTAGGTAATTTACCAGACCTTTAATCCCCACATTTTATTAATACATCTCCTTTTTTTTTTCTTTTTTTTGCTTAAGAATATACTGAACCTTTTGACGCGAAGAGAATTGACAGCCAAGCACCCCACCCCGGTTACTTAGCCCAACATTCTCCTAATTTTTATTTTTCTTAAGAACATATCGAACCTTTTGACGTGAAGAGAGATGACAGCCAAGCACCTCACCCTGGTTACTCAGCCCAACACATTCTTAAAAATTAATTCCGATTAGCGGAGTTTTACCTAACACGTCATACAACCTTTTGACGAGAAATAGGATAACAACCCAAGCATCCTACCCCGGTTACTCAGCTAGTCACGTCTTAAGGTGCACTCATAACCACGGAAACATTATTATTATTAAACGAAATTTTAATTTTGGAGGAGAGAAGCAACAATCAAGTGTCAAAAATAAGTTTCAGCAACCACCTTAATAATCATGAACATATTTTAAGCATGCCATTGTATTAAGTGTCCTCTCTGTATTTAGACTTAATCGATTTTACTATAAGCAAGATAGTGTTAACTTTATCAATCATAATTATTTAGCCTAAAAGAAATAAAATAGTGGAGATGAAATCAAACAGGCAAAATCATAACTAACTTAGTAGACAAGAAGCATGCATGTAGGTCAAACAGTAGGCAAATCGTGGTCAAATTCTTGGGCATGAAAAGAAGCAGATATTCTATTAAAAAAAATATGGGCAGCAACGAGCACAAAGCAGCAACAATAACAGCATATGAAATGACAAAAAAAATGTGAAATGCCTCTCCCTACTTAAAATACATTGTTCTCGATGTAGAATATAATAAAGAAATAAATAGGCAAAAGGAGAAAAGTTTAAAAAAACTCCCCATGTAGTTAATGTCGTTGGCACAAAACGGCAATAAGATCAGCCATCTGCTGGCCGAAGGAGGCGATTCGCGTGGTGGAGATGAAGAAGATGGCACGATCAATGTGTGCGGCGGAAAGATTGGCGAGGAGGAGGAACCGTCAGCCAAGTCAATGTTTTGGGGTGCCAAAAAACGGCACCGGCTTGAGTTGACGGTAAAGGATGACTCGGCAGTAGCTTACTACGGGTTCTCACCATGGTATTGGAGAAATTGGCGGTGGAGGAAAGTAGAAAGAGGGTGATGCGGCTGGTGGGGGTGTTTGAATTTTTGGGTGAAAAAGAATAGGGTAAATTTTAGGGTTTGGTTGTGTATAGGAGGGTTGTTTGGTTGAAAGGTGTGTGATTGGCTGCAGGCTTTGAGTAGTCTTAAGGTAGGGACGCGCTATTCTTGGTTGGAATAGGGATAGGATAAGGGCTGTTTTGATGCAAATTTTTTTGTTTCTCTCCTTTTCCTTTCTATTTTCGCTTCGGTTTACCTAGACAGAAGAAGGGAAATTTATCAATATCTAAAAATAAAGTAATAAATAATAAAATAAAATAAAATAAAAATATAATAATATAATAATATAATAATATAATAAATAATAAATAATATAATATAATATAATATAATAAATAATAAAATAAAAATAAAGAATAATAAAAATTGGGTTGCCTCCTAACAAGCGTTTGTTTAACGTCGCTAGCTTGACGTCTCAACTAGTATTGGGGCTGTTCCAGCTGAATTCTTTCGTTTGTATGGGCTTGAAAATTCTCCCTTTTTATCACATCCACCATATTTGAGTTGAATCGTCATTACGCCTCTTTCTTTGGTTTCGTATTTTCTTCTAAGAAAATCTTATGTGTGCTTGTCAAGGGGTTAATCCCTTTTAAGTCGGAAATAGACTCATCATTCTTCAACAATGCGCACTTGCGATGCTCGGAAAGTGGTTTTAATTTCAGATTTGGTATCTGCACAACAGAAGGTAGAAGTTTAGTATCAATAGGAGCCAATAATTCATTAACAGATTCAAAATTATCAAACATTATTTTAGATTTATCTCCATAAGATGGCTCAAAAGTTTCTTCTACTAATGATTCAATTATGTCGACACAGTTTACGTCCAAGATTTCACTAGGATGACTAATAGCGCCATAAACATTAAACTTCACGATCTCCCCGTCAAACTGCATCGTGAAGGTTCCGCTTCGTACGTCAATCTTAGTATTTGCGGTACTAAGAAAAGGTCACCCCAACAAGATGTCTGAAGATCCAAGAGGTTTATCCTCTTCTATTTTTATCACATAAAAATTTGTAGGGAAAATAAGCTCGTTAACTTTCACTAATACGTCCTCGAGGACTTCTTCGAGATGCACAATAGACCTATCCACCAACTGTATGATAACACTTGTTTTCGTCAAAAAACTCGCGTTAAGTGATTCATAAATAGAAAAATACATGACATTTATAAAGACCTCTAAATCACACATAACCTTTTTTACCCGAGTGACCTATTTTGTATTGTATTGCGAACATGCCCCTATTTTTGCATTTTGCTGGCATCTTCCGTTGTAACATTGCGAATACATTCTCATCAATGTTTACCCTTTCATTACCTATTAATTTTCACTTGTTGGTGCAGAGCTCTTTAAAGAACTTGGCATACCGCGGAATATGTGTAATGGCCTAAATTCAAAGTTATCGGAACAGTAGTTTCGTAACCACAAATCCGATTTAAAGAGAAATTTATTTCAATATTTTTGCATGAAAATTGATATGATAGGGAAATCGTATGAAAATATTGATAGAAAAATTTTACCGATTTAGTGGTTAGTTAGAAAAAGAAATTATTGAAGAAATTGGGTAAAAATAAGGTATCGGGACCTCTATCTCGTAAACCGAGTCAAAAATAATTTTATAAATATTTATGAAATGTTAGTAATGTGGTATTAAATTTCGTTAGGAAATTTTAATGTTTGGGTAGTCAATTAAATGAAAAGGACTAAATTGTAATAGGTGTAAAAGTTGCTAGAATGATTAAATAGCTTAAGAGTCTAATGAGAAAGGATTTAAAAGGCAATTAGACTCAAATTTTATTTGGGCTGGACGGCAAGGGCATGAAATCAGCAGGAAAATTGATAAATTAAGGGCAAAATTGGAATATTGCAAAATTAACTAAATAAAGCTAGGACTAAATAGGAAATATCTAGATTGCTTTTCATTTCTCTTCAATTCCAGCAGCTAAAAATGCCATAGGAGGGTTCTCTAAGCTGGTATTCCATAATTTTTGCACCAAATCCAGAAGATTCAAATACGAAGCTAGATCGAGGAAAGGAAAAAGTTCGGGATTAGTAGATTTTTTTTTGTTTACAAACAAGTATCAAGGTAAGTTCGTGTAACTTGAATTATATTCTTAAATTGCTTGAGATTGTATGTTATTGATGTGAATATGATTTGAATGTTCATTGTATGAAAATTAATGAACCATTGATATATTTGATAAAATGGGAAGAAATCTTGGTTGAATGAAAGGAAAATTCGATGGATCTCTGAAAAGGAATTGACGGTAAAAAGGATCAAGCCCGGACGGGTGATCCTATCCTGATATAGCCCTCCAGAAGAATATGTGTAAAATGGATTTAGCAGGACGGTAATCCGAATTAGGTCTGAATTAGTGCGGGTGGTAATTGAGATCCAAGCTCGTTAGAGTAATTGTCGCTGTGGGATTTAGCTTTGACCGGTAATCCCGACAATACTCTATGAGTTTATATTGTAGGGATTTAGCCTGATTTGGTAATCCATTTGCAAGGTTGAGGTTCGCGAGAGTGTACTCTCTGAAATGGAAATGTGCGCACATGAATATGATTTGACAGACCCGGAATTGTACACTAAAAGTGTATCTCTAAAAAATCTATCGAAATTCCGATAAATTCAACGGGATAAATATGGAAAAATAACAAGGAAATGGAAATTATGATATTGATGAGCTCATCAATCATAGTATATATTATTGGTACATGCAAATTATTGTACTAACTTGAATGTTGAGTTTGTGCATGTTAGGGTAATAATGCATTGAATGGATATAGGAATGTTTATTGTATTGTATTGAAAATATTAGGTAAGTATAATTCTTATTACATGAGCTTACTAAGCACAAAGTGCTTACTTTGTTTCATTTTCCCCTGTTTTGTAGTGTTAAGAGCTCGGAGGTCGGATTTGGTCGGAGACACATCACACTATCAACCTCAGGATTTCGGTATATAAAGAAACTGTATTTTGGAAATCAATGGCATGTATAAGCTAATAAAGTAAATGTTAACGTGAAATGAATGTAAAGTTAGCCATTAGTATGGTTAACAAACCTGGTTTTGGGTATGTGATGACATTATTTTATAAATATGCATGAATTTATCTTGAAAATATGTTGAATTGGATTGGTTGATGTGGATTATTTTTGGTTTAAAATTTCAGGGAAGTTTAGATATCTATAAAGGGGTTATATTGAGTTAAAATAATTTAATTCGTATACTCCGGTAATACTTCGTACCCTATTCCGGCAATGAATACGGGTAGGGGTATTACAATATGTCTAATAGCATCCAACAGTGGTATGTTGATCTTGACATTTCTGAATGTTTCGAGAATCTTTTTATCCTCTTTACCTTTTCGACATTGGCTCAATCGTCCTAGAAATAGAGGTTGAATTATGGGCAATGGAGGTTTCGCTCGGACCTGTTTATCGTTTTTAGGCTTTTCTTGGGCGAAATCTTAGCCAAGATTTCTGCCAAGAATTGGTTCCAGTATCTTTTCGCTTCGCAATGTCACTGTATTTGCGTGTTGTCTTGGATTAGGTTCTGTTTGTGACGGCAGCTTCTCTTGTGAATTTATTTTCTCAATTGATGTGGTCAACTCTCTTATAGAAGCATCGGTTTTCTGTTGAAAATCCTTTGTTTCCTTTTGGAAATCAATAGGTTGCCGTAGAATTTGCTGTTAGAAATCAACAGTTTGCCGTTGTATCTGCTGTTGGAAATCAAGCATATTGGTTGCTAATTTATTGACCATGATTTTTAAAAAATTACCTGAATCTCGTGGTTGTTGTGGAAATTGATTTTGGTATGGGTAATTATACCGTAGGTTGGCCCCATAACTCAAGTTGGGATGGTCCCTCCATCCTGGGTTGTAGGTATTAGCGTAGGGGTCATATTACTTCTGTGGTGGCCTAGGAAAATTCCCCACAACATCCAAATGAGCCATAGTATCATCATACAGACTAGGGCATGCCTCCGTTGTATGTTCAGGTGTAGCACAGATTCGGCATAGCGATTTTGCTTTTTCTGCAACAAGCGAATTCAGAATATTAGCAAGTTTATCAACTTTATCTTTTAGGGTCGAACTATTTAGCTAGTGAACCCTTCTAGAGGGCTCAAGATTGACTTAGAATTGCTGAGTATTTGCAGCCATCATGGATATCAAGTCTCTTGCTTGTTAGGGAGTCATGTTGACCAACGCTCCTCCATTAGCGACGTCTACCATATTTATCTCCATTGGTTTCAGGCATTCATAAAAGTACTAGAGAAGAGATTGTTCCGTTATAACATGTTATGGGCAACTTGCACATAACTTCTTAAACCGCTCTCAATAGTCGTAAAGAAACTCTGCTTCTTTTTGCCTTATTCTAACTATCTCCCTTCTTAACTCATCTGCTCGTGACGCTGGAAAAAACCTGTTGAGAAATAAACGAGAAAGATCAGCCCAAGTTGTAATAGATCCAGGAGGTAAATAAAATAGTCATTCTCTAGCTGAATTTGCTAGAGAAAAAGGGAAAACATGCAATTTAATTTGATCCGTAGTTACCCCCTGAAATTTCATACTAAGACAAACCATATGAAACTCTTTCAGACGTTTGTGGCAATTTTTGTTTTGCAACCCATGAAAAGTTGGTAGAAGTTGGATTAAACCTGACTTTAGTTTAAAATCAATATCCATAGTAGGATACGCGATGCATAATGACGGTTGTTTTGCTAGAGCTTTAACTAGTTGCCAAATCGTTTGAGCCATAGGTGGATGTGCTTGATTTGGGTTTTCGTCAACCCTAGCGTTAAGCACTTCTTCTGGTGAATCGACTTCTATTTTTTCACTTTCAAATGTTTGAGTAGGGCTTTCGTTAACCCTAGACTCTACTTTATTGTCGATTCTGATTTTTGGTGGTGGGTTACTCTGAGTCCCGACCACTCTTGATTGCTTTTTCCTTAGCTTTGTTTCATTATGATTAGCTCTCGCAGTATTTTCTATTTCTGAATCAAACGCAAGAGTACCTGGAGCAGATCTGGTCATAAGAAACAAAGAACAAGATTAGTACGTTACTAGTCTCCGGCAACGGCGCCAAAATTTGATGCGATCGTTGAGAGCACCAAAAATATCCTATCCCTATAAAATATTGAAAATAAAAAAAAATATAATGGAAGTAGGGTCAAATCCTCAGGGACCGGATTTGCACAATTGCTTGTTCCTCAAAATCCTGGTCAAAATCGTGCACAAGAAAACCTGCGTACCTGAAAAAATAAAAAAATAAGATAATTAAAAGTTTTGATCTTGGAAAAAATAAAATAAAAATTGAATTAAAAGTTTTGATTGAAATTCTAGAATTAAAATTAAAATAATAGAAATAAATAGAGTTGAGGAAAAAGAATTCTTATAGAGAAATTCCAGCCTCCGGTTGCCTCGATCCGTCTTGTGTTCAATTCTCAGCTTTTAGGTGATCTTTCTCAAACAAAATAAGCTAGTTATAGTGGAAGAGGACACCTACGACCACCAGCTCCAAGATTTTAGACTTACGATTTTAGCGGAACCTGACTCTAGCCAATAATCGCTTTTGTGGTATCATCTTATGCTAGATCACCACTTCTCAATGGCGAATACTACACCACTTTGTCTCTTGGGCTCGCCAACCTCTGACGCAGTATGCTAACGAACCGACTGTGCAACCTTCCCAAAATATACAAAGTGGTCGTTCCTTGCACACGTTGAAAAGATCACTTTTTAAGGGACATGAATGGAAGCGTCAGCCCCGTAATGCGGAGAAATGATGAATACTCTTTTGGGAAAGCTAAGCGCGGATTCTAAGCTTCATGAACCATTTTTGGGGATTTTTGACAACCTTTGGCTAGATAAGTTTAGTGGCTAATGATTTTTGGGGAAAAAGAAATAACTGTAATGGAAATAGAATTTTAATTGAAAAATATGGAAAGAACAAAAGGCTAAACTTTATGGGGGGAGAGTGTTTACTGAAAAGATGAGTAAAATTTGTGCCACTCTATCCTCTATTTATAGTACTAAGAAACCTAGCCTATTCCTAATTAAATTCTAAAAAATAAATACAAATAAATAAAGATAAATGAAAATAAATCCTAAAATTAAATCTAAATAATAATCCTTAATAATTATCCTAATATAATTAAACATTAAATAGAGTCTTGTCAATAAATCTCTTCTTTTGTATTTTTGGTCCCAAAATCTTTCACATTTTGCATTTTTGGCACTATTTCTCTCCTACTTCGCATGTTGGCCCATTTTATCTTCAAATTTCTATTTTTTTCTTAAATTTCCTTTTGCCTCCAATTTAGTCCCTGAAAGGTAAAAGACCATAAATAGCTCAAATTAGTAGAGTCATACTCAAAATAAACATGCAATTAACACATAAAAATATGTCGTTCTAGAGTATTATCATTTTCATTGCTTGTCTAGGCTAAGTGTGCCAAAACCTCTTCCAAGCGAAGATAAAAAGGTTGACTTAGGCTCGTTGGCAGAAAATCGAATCGAAGGCTGCACGTTTGCTTGGCTAAAGTTCTAAGCACGTGATAAGTGGTATTGAAGCTTACGTTTCTAGCACGATTGATAAGAGTAGCTCAGTCCAATTCAAAGGCCATAATGGAGATGAGTTTAGTTTCCCTCAGGGCTCAATCACGAGATCTAAATCCAAGCAGCTAAAGTCAAACCTCAACTTATTTGTAATACCCTGAAAATTTTTATAGTAAGATATTATCCTTGATATAGTAAAATAAGGAAATAAAGTGACCAAAAGGGAAATTTTGAGTTATGTCAATATTGAGAAGTATATTATGATATATTAATTCAAGAAAGGACTAAATTGTAAAAGTGAGAAAAGTTTTGTTGCACAAGAGTAAATATTCATAATTTGAGGGGTTAAAGTGTAAATATGAAAAAGTTAAAGGACCAATAGTGTAAATAATTTAAGAGTGGAATGATCTAGAAACTAAGGAAAATGGATGAATTAGGACCAAATTGAATAGATGAAGAACTATGAGGGACTAAATTGCAATTTTACCAAATTAAATGATGACTCAATGATGGAATTTTAAAAGATAATGAAGGGCAAAATGGTCAATTGGAAGAGAGAGAAATCTAGAAAGTAATAATGATGCTAGAGATATTTTGATATTTTATAATTATTTAATTAGATAAATATTATTTTATTAATACTTTAATAAGATATTTTATTATTATTTTATTAGTATATAAAGAAAGAAAGATGAGAAATTCTCATCCATATTTTCCCATGCACTAACGTGAGAGAAAGAGAGGAAGAAAAAAAATTTTGCTTTCTTTACAATTTGGTCCTTTTACCAAAAATTCACCATTTTCACCCAAAAATCAAATGCATTCCATAGCTACCAAGAGACAAAAATGTTAAGGAGAGCATGGGGAGTTAGAATATCAAGTTGGATTCAAGAAATAGAAGCTGGAGGAGAGAGAAAATCAAGTTAAAGATTAGTATCAATAGAACAAGGTAAGTATATCAAGATTTCAATATGTTTTTAAGTTTGTTATTATTGACAAAGCATGGAAATAATGTTATAGTAGAGTTTTCTTACATAAGGTCCTATGTTTTTGATATATTAGTGAAAAGAAAATAAGAGAAAGTGATGAGAAATGGTGTAGAAAAAGAAAATAAGGGTGTTATAACATGGTAATTAACAGCTTGCACAAAAACAGTTTGGACAGCAACAGTAGACTAACTTTGAAAAATCACCATAAATTGTAGAAATCGAATTAGAATATGAAAAAAATATGGAATTAAATATTATTGAGTATAGTTTCTCATAGAAGAAATATTGTAAGCAATTGATTTGTAAATTTTGAGATATAATTAATTTTGTGAGACAAGGTCAGAATGAATTCGGGTTCCCCTATTCTGACTTTGAAAAATCATAAAAAATTTAATAAAAATAATTAGGGGCTTAAATTTATATGTATAAAATCCTGCGTGAGTCTATTTTTAATAGAAACAAACAAGAATATCATTTGAATCCTGTATGAGGATATAATTAATTTTTGGTGAAGAAGGGTTAGAACTGTCAGACAGCAAAACAGGGGTAACTTTAAAGAATAAACTGTACTTATTGGCTAAACCAAAAATTATGAAATTTTTATGGTAAGAATATATATGAGTCTAGATTCAGGGAAAATTATTGGATATTAATTTTGAGTTCTATAGGTCCAGATATAAATAATTTAGTGACTATGATGCAGATAGACAGCTTGAATATTCATAAAAGTAAATAATAAAAATTATGGATAATGTTACTTACAAGTGTGTTATCTACATTAAGGATGTGGAATGGAGAGGATTAGGAGGAAAAATATGTATGAATATTCATCTAGCATGGCTAATTTGCATATTTTAGGCTCAGGGACTAAATTTAATAAAAGTAAAACTTTATGGGCAATTTTGTAAACATGTCAGAAATGACCAAATTGCATGAAATGAATTATTTTATTATTTAAATTACAAAATTGAATGAAATTATTAATTTAGTTCAAGATCGGGGGAAAAATGTTTTAGGGATTAAATTGAAAAGTGTTGAAATTATGAAAAATTCTGATATTTGATAGAATTCATAGATTGTTATCAATATATATGAGAATAATAGCTGGAAATAAGGATTAAATTGCAAGAATTTTATTTTCCTGACCCTAAGGATGAAATCGTCATTAATTAAAAGTTTAGGGGCAAAATGGTAATTTTTCCTAGAGCATTAATTAAATGCATTAGAATATGAAATGAATGAAAATGATGATCAAATTTATTTATAAAGATCCGGACGACTCAAATATGAGACTTGATCGTGGAAAAGAAAAGATATCAGATTAATGAAATTATAAATACAAACAAACAATGAGGTAAGTTCGTGTAACTTGAATTATATTCTTAAATTGCTTGAGATTGTATGTTATTGATGTGAATATGATTTGAATGTTCATTGTATGAAAATTAATGAAACATTGATATATTTGATAAAATGGGAAGAAATCCCGGTTGAATGAAAAGAAAATTCGATGGATCTCTGAAAAGGAATTGACGGTAAAAGGATCAAGCCGGACGGGTGATCCTATCCTTATATAGCCCTCAGAAGAATATGTGTAAAATGGATTTAGCTTGGACGAGTAATCCGAATTAGGGTTCAATTTAGCCTGACTGGTAATTGGATCCAAGCTCATTAGAGTAATTGTCGTTTAGGATTTAGCCTAGACCGGTAATCCCGACAATACTCTATGAGTTTATATTGCAAGGGATTTAGCCTAGACTGTAATCCCACTGTAAGGATGAGGTTCGCGGGAGTGTGCTCTCTGATATGAAATGTGTAAGACCATGGTTGAAAGATACCATGGCAACCTGTGTGTAAGACCATGGTTGAAAGATACCATGGCAACCTGATATGAAATGTGTAAGACCATGGTTGAAAGATACCATGGCAACCTGATATAAGATGTGTAAGACCATGGTTGAAAGATACCATGGCAACGTGACATGAAAAGAATAAGACTATGGTTGAAAGATACCATGGCAACATGACAGAAAATGAGTAAGACCATAGTTGAAAGACACTATGGCATCACGTCAAAGATAAATAAGACCGTGGATGGGAGACGTTATAACATCTGTTGAACAATTGATATTCAGGTAAAATGTATCAGATGACGAATGGTTATATGAAATGGTTGTGTGAAATGTTTACAAGAACTGGTCATATGGAAATATATGTACAAAAGCATTGTATGAAATAATTATGAAAATGGATAAACGAAATAAGTATAAGTACATGGAATATAATTTATGTTAAGTTTGATATAAGCTATTACCAGAATAAATATACATAAAATATATGGAAATGATTGAGCATAAAATATTGATATAATGAAATGAATGATATATGCTTGTGAAAAAACGGTAAGAGCATGATATGTTTCATGACATGTACATATATGATTATCTTTGATATGTTGATACAAGAAAATTATGTAATTGAGACTATTATTAAACTCAAGTGCGACATAGATATATCAATGTTGAATTTATATGAGATATGTGTAAGTATACTAACAATGTTGTTGTTTGATGCTTATACAAGTGCCAAACTGTTGATTGAATGGTAATATATTTATTTTATATGATGCATTGAATCGGTAAGTATTTTAATTTTTTTAAGTGATCTGCAAATGGTAGTAATGCTCTGAAACCCTGTTCTAGCAACGAATACGGGTTAGGGGTGTTACATTATTCGTTCAAGATTTTATTACAAAAAAAATGAGAAAAAGAGTTGAAGCTTCAAGACGATGGATTTTGGAGCGATGATGAATTAGAAGGGATTAATTTTTGTTTGTGGGCCTAAACTCTCAATTTATGATGACAAGACCATGTGGAAAATGATAACAAGCTTAGGTGTTTCACTTCAAGGACCCTAATCAATCCCACAAGATTAGGCGTTTCATATTGGGTTCAAGTTCTAGACCTAATTTTTATTATAAATGAACTCAATATTGTATTTATCAACCCTTCTTATTTTATTCTAAATTTTTATAATTATTAAGTATTTTAAGTTATTTAGGAGTTTTATGTTAATAAGAAAATTAGTTTAAAACTATTTATTGTTTAGATTAAATTTGAGTTCTAGTATATTTAAGAGTTTTATTTAGATATATTTAGTTAGCTTATACATAGGTCTTTGCATTGTACACAAATAAATTAATTTATTATTATTTAATTTCTCTTTTGAGTTAATAAATTCTCTTTAAGTTTTTCTGTTCAAGAATTTTTCTTAAGTTTTTTTTAAAAGAGTTTTAACAATCTTTTCAGATTGTGAGATCATTTTCAAACTTTTTCTTGTCAAGTTCTCTATCTTGGAGGGAAAATTAGAGCCGCTTAAAGGGGGTTGTGGATTCTTTATGTTTCCAATGCTTCTTAGGACTTCTACATATCATGTTCTATCTTTTCTATCTATTTTCTTTATTTTCTTCTTTATTGTTCCAATCTTTAATTAATTATTCTATTTACTTATCTTAGTTGTTTATTTTATTTGTTTTGTTTGACTTGACTTTGATTATGTTTAGGTTGTGTCAAAATTCAAGTTTTTTTTCCAAACGTCTAGAGCCCTAAGTAAAATTTGCAACTTGAACAAACTTATGATCCGCTCCCACGTTCATCTGCACTCATTCGTATCAACTGTGGTGGTGATAATGACTGTCAGGATTGAGGAAAGTGCCTTTAAGGTTAGCATTGCTTCAATGTACTTAATTGATGTTGCCTTGCTTTGGTGGTGTTGTAGGAGTGTCAATGCAAGGCGTGAGGGCGAGAGTGTTCATACTTAGGAGGCCTTCCAGAAGGAGTTTAAGCTGTAATACTACCCAAGTATACCAACAATGAGGCTCGATTGAAGTTAAGATGGCTTACCCAATGCGAGATAGTGCGCAACTATGTGCCTGAGTTTTTCGAGTTGATACTTCAAATATCAGATATAAGTGAGAATGAGGCCCTATTCAGCTTCCTAGATAGACTCAAGGTATGGGCAAAAATGGAGCTTCAACGTAGGGATGTTTAAGACCTTACGCGAGCCATGGCAGTAGCGAAGTCCTTAGTCGAGTATCCTAAGTAATGAACAAAATTCCCAAGAGTCATGGCAATAAAAAGAGTGGAGGAGCTGATAACGACTATTTCTTAAATGAGGAGCAAGGTGAGCCAAGCTCCGGTGAGATAGAGGGTAACTCGAAACAACCTTGAAAGAGGTGGGCATGAGAAAACCACTCAGTTGCTTCTTATGTGAGGGTCTCATAGGGTGCGAAATTGTCCCACCAAGGCCAAACTATCTGCAATCGTGAAGACCGTGGAGGAGTTTGAAACCAAAGGTAGTGGAAGTGACCAAAAGTCACAAGTAAAGAAGCTTGGTGACATTTAAGTGATAAAGGATGCGTACGACGTAGAGCCATAAACGTTAAGTTTTGGTTCCATTCGAAGGTGTTTCAAGGTGGAGGTTAGTCGAGCACCAAGGGAGAATGTAAAACTGAGTGAGAAGAAGTTCGACCCCACTTATGCAAAGGTACAACGCAAGGAGTGGAGAGTGTGTCAACAACTGGAAGTAAATGAGCTGAGAGTGATGGTTTCTAGGTAGCGACGGTCAATCAAATCCAAAGGTAAAAGACTTGACGCAGAGGCCTCAAAGGAATCACTCGAGAAGAAGGCGTCGATTGAAGAATCGAAAGTGTCACTCCTCTAACAGTGAAGGCATTACTAGATCGAGTGGGGGAGAATGTCATGCCTCGCAAGGACTTATCAAGCCTGAAACCAACCAAACATGAGCGAATCGAACCACGAGGTTCTCGGAGTACGCTAATAGACTCTAAAAGTCTGAAGAAATGACTAAACCTATGTAGAACCGTACAGAATGTTTCAAAAGTTCTAGAGTACTCCACCATTTTATAACACTTAATGATTTAGGTGGGAAGGTTCTAGAATTAGATCTTGATCATCCATTAGGATTAATTGTAACTACTAGATTGAAAGAAGCTTGCTTATAAAATGAGAGGCTCCACTCCCTCTTTTGTATCCAAGCTAACTTATTTGAGTAATAGAGATACTTTCACATTCTCTCAACTTTGGCATTATTCTTTTGTTCTAATCTAAGTATCCAAGCTAGCTTATTTGAGTAATAAAGACACTTCCACATTCTCCTAACTCTTACATTCTTCTCTTGTGCTAATCTAAGTTCCCTTTTCCGTTGCTTGTCTAGGCTAAGTGTGTCAAAGCCTCTCTTGAATGAGGATCGAAGGTTGACTTAGGCTCGTTGGCGAAAAATCGAGTCCAAGGCCACACATCTACTTGGTTAAAGTTCTAAGCATGTGACATAACTATCTGGTTATTCCGTTTTCCACATTCACTTTTAACATTAGAAATTGACGAAATTTTTCATAGAAAGGACCAATTTGCTCTTTGATCTAGCACAGAGGGGTAAATTTGCCCATTTTTTGAATAAACGAGGCAAAATGCAATTTAACTCATAGTACAGGGGCCTCCATTATACTTTTACCTGATTAACATTGGATTTGGATGAAAATTAATATTTAATGTTATATATTTATATACTAACAATGAATTATTTGATAGTACCTCTTACAGATAAATATTAAAACCATACATAGATTTTGATTCAATGTACTATTTTACACATGAAACCCTAATTGTGATTCAAATGTATACAATTATACATAAAGTTTTTATTTTGATTCAATTGTATATATTTCAATAAATAAATACATCAATCTATTTTTATATTTGGTAAGTATAATTATTTATGTATGCAATATGTAAACATAAAAATGTTGCTATATCATTAATGGTATTGATGGTTTGTGAAAATTGAATCAAATTAAAATTTCATGTGTGAAATTGCACAAAATAAAACGTTGTGTATAATATTGTACATTGAGTGAAAGTTCATGTGCATTTTTGAGATTTATCCCTATCTATTAAAAAATATTAATTTTCTATACTAATTTTTAAGAGTTTTTAATGTAATAACAAGATGTAATTTTTTATCCGTGCATAAATTCATACACTACCTATGCATTGAATACAAACTCTTTAAAAAAAAATTATTATACCCCTACTTCGGCAAGGACATATGGCAGAACATGAGGTTACCTGCAAATAATCCTCTATTGGGAATAATAGTTCACGAGCAACCCTCCAATAATGACCCTCTACCCAAAAAGGTTCGTGGATGATCCTCCGTGAATTCTACCTGAACTGTCTTAAAAACAACTTGCTACAAATCTTCTGTGAGGACCATTAAAGCCTAACATCCTCATTCAATTTCAGCAATGAAAATGTCAAAGTTGGATCACATAGTACACTATATGACAGCATACCTATAACAGCCTTGTCACCTGACAGACCATATTGTCACGCCTACTTCTTGTATTGTTAATTAAGCGCTATTACAAGACAAAGAGATAACCCTTATATATACCCAAAACACAAGAGACAAAGAGAATCCATAGTTATATTGCTTCATCGTATATTTTATGATGAGTTGCAGTTATAAATGTACCATTGACATGGTGAAACGCTTTGCTTTAATCAACTCATTCAACTTTATATATATAGTTGTGTGTGTGCAGCTCTTAAACTATATGTATAGATATAGATGTAAGCCAGGATCATCCAGAGCCCTCCATTGCGCACCATGAGAATCGTGTCTTCCATTTTTAGTATAATATTTATCTTTACAGCCATCATATTCATATTGATTCAAACAAAAGCCCCAAGACAAAGCTTAAATTCTTGTTATAAAAATATATATACACACATACATATATGGGGACCAGATCATTCCAAAGTAGTTAAAAAATTGAATGGCCCTTCGGTTTTTGTGTTTGCCAAAGCTTGGCCACCAAACAAGTTCTCTCTCCTCGTTGCATGCATGGCGGCGGACAAGCACGCCATCATTACCTTTTCTTTTTACCCTAACATGATATCTACTTTGTAGCAAAACTAGAAAGAAAGAAAATAATTATAATAATTAGTACCCATTTTTCAACTTTGAGTTTCCCCCAAAGTAAAATATTAGTACTTGGATTTTATCAAAGGGAAAAAAAGTGAGCTTTGGAGATAGAACCCTAGCTTTGACCTGGATATTCAAAACTTTTATAAACACCTTCTTCCCCTTTCAAAGAATTGAAAGCAAAGAAGTAATGGTGTCCGTAAGGGATTTTAGCTTTGCACTTGTGTTCGTTTTGGTTCTTATAGGAAACTCAATTGCACATCCCCATGGTATATACATTCATATTCTTTATTGATCTCTCAAGCTTTTCTTCTTTCTTTTTATTTTTTTGGTAATGTTAGAATATTCATGTTAACTTCTTTTGAATAAGCTATAAGCTTAGTTAATGTTAATTTGTTCAACTTTTTTTTCTCAGACATGGAAACAACAGTGGCGGCAGATCATGGAAGTGGTGTTGAATCGGCAACAGAAAACCTGGCCAACTCAGGCAAGGTAAAGTTAATGAAGTTAAAGAAAGTGAGAGTGGAAGAAGGTGCAAATATTTCAGGTTCAAATCATCACTTTAATAACCATACATCATCAGAGGAAGCAATTTTGAACGTAAATCGTAAATCGAGAAATACAAATCATCATCATCATAATCGTCGTCGTCGTCGTCGCCATGGGAAGACCAAAATGACTGGTTTTACAGCTTTGAATGCTGATTATCATGTCCCAAAATCCCATCCCCCTAAGAATAACTGAGAGTAAAATGAAACTGTTCATTATTTATTTTTGGGGTTAAGCCATCCAATTTTGCTTCTGCTGGGTTTTTATTTTTGTTGTTTATGATAGGGAATTCTAGAAAATACAAACATACTATTTGTATATGTATGCAATAGAAATTGAATATGTTTAAAAGAATTTCATTAGAACCTACTTTGCAATGCAATTGCAACAAAAAAGTTGATATGCATTATTCTTTCATATATATATATATATATATATATATATATCCATTAAGGCTAACTTGAGAATACTGGGTTTGTGTTAGTTGAATTCAATATTTCAATGTTGGTAATGCATGCTTTATTAGTATTTTGTTGGTTGGATGACCAAAAGATTTCTGGTTTTGGATGAGATCGTTAGATAGGGCGGTAGATTATACCTTGGTGAACATTGCAATAATTTTTTTTTCATGTTTTAAATTTATTTAAACAAAAAATGTAAAAATTTTAGTAAATTCGATTAATTACTTGAATTAATCGAAATTATTTTGGTCGGTTAATAGTTTATTTAAAAAATTTTAATTCGGTTAACAGTTTAAAATTTTGGTATGATAACTCCTACAATTACATTACAATGGGTAAAAGGAAAATGGTTTTACAACTTTTTTACCAAACTAATCTAAAAAAATTAAATATTTATAAGAATGACCCAACTTAAAAAACAATGACAAGAATGACTTGAAATCTACAATGTCGGGCGGTGCCGGCATCTCGATGGTCGGCACCAAAGTTCATTATCGTGTAATCATTACTTTGTGATCAATTCAAGGATAAAAAACTAATTTTTTTGGTGTCGGCACTGCCATAGCCGACACCCATATGTATTTTTTCAAGTACTTTTTAAAAAATATGAGTATTTTCTAGTTCAAAAAAAATATTTTTTAATAGGTTCCGGCATGTAGATGGTCGGCACTGGAAAAAAAATTCAATTTTTTTTACAAATTTTTTTGGTGCCAACACAAGTTCATATTTAAAAAAAAAAAGTTTGTCAATATTGGCGTCGGCGTTCTTGTTGCCGGCACTAGTATGATTTTTGAAAAAAAAACTTGTCGGCATGCTCTAATTGTCAAAATTGATGACCATTTTTAAAAAAAGCCAAAAACACTAGAAAAAATGAAGAAAAGAAAAGAGGAAGAGAAGAAAAAATAAGAGGAAACTAAAAGATAAATGTTTATAAAAGAGGAAGTCAAAAACACTTGAGAAAACGTCAGCATTTTTTTTTTCAAAAATCACACCAGTGCAGGCAACAAGAACGTTAACACCAACACTGACAAACTTTATTTTTAATATATGAACTGGTGCCAACACCAAAAAACAAGCAAAAAAAATTGATTTTTTTTTTGCCACCTACACACCGGCACCTATTAAAAAATATTTTTTTGAACTAGGAATACTTGTATTTTCTAAAAAGTACTTAAAAATACATACGGGTACTGGCCATGGCAGTAATAACACCAAAAAAATAATTTTTTATCCCCGAGTCAATCACAAAGTAATGATTACATGATGATGGACTTTGGTGCTGGCCATCGGGGTGTTGGCACCGCTTGACACTATAGATTTCATGTCATTCTTGTAAATATTTAATTTTTTTAGGTTAGTTTAGTAAAATAGCCAGATTTTACAAACACAAGAATTAAACCCTAGACCTTATGCCAATTAACTTAAAACTCGCATATATTTGCCAGTGGTGTGATTGAGAAATCATGGGAATTGAACTCATCGATTCCACCACTTAACTAAATTCAGAATATTTCGATCATCTCATAATCTCACATTCTCAAATAAATTTAAACTATAAGAATATAAAGTATAATCTCAACATCAACATCACATATTGTTATCTAAGATTTTACACCTTATATAAAAATTTAGACAAATTTATCATTTGTTTTATCATTTTAATCAATTTCCTTTTTTCCCCAAATTAAAATTCAAGTCTAATTAAAAGTAAAATAAATCTTATTCTTAATGGTGAAACAATAGATATCTTTATTTAAATTTATAATTATTATATTTATCCAAATAATTTATTTATAGATTTATTCCAACATCATAATTTACTTATCAACACATAAATTAATAAAAAAATGTCATAATTTAGCACAATTTCCAAATTTGAGACTAAAAATATTTAAAGAATTAAATTTATTAAAAAATTCTATAATAAAGACAATTTAATAAGTTGTACTTTTAAGTAATCTTATATTCTATCAATTAAGCATATCAAATTTTTACATTTCAACTAAGCAAATCAAACAATGTAATGTAATAATATACCCAATATTCCACCCCGTAATCTTATGTTAACATAATTTTGTTACTAAAATTAATATTACATTTCTTAAACCAATTTTGACTGAAGAGTTATGCCCAACTTTGTTTTTGCCTAAAATATCTATATTCATATTAAATATATATGTTTCTATAACATGTTTATGAATATAACGTGGAAGTCCACGAGTCAAGTGAGTTAAACATCATATACATAATTGCTTAAGTTTAATTCGATTTAATTCAAAATATGTACTTTAATTTTTATTTAAATTCACATTTATTTGTAATTGACTAATTCGGTCCTGTTTAAATTCATTCATATTAATTTTAATATTTTATATAAATATATTTTATCAAATAAATATATATGCTATTTCTTTATATAATCCTTAAATTTTTTTATTTTTATTAATTTTATATACAAACAACTTAATTTTTTAATATTTATATTATAATATTATATATTTAATTTTATTATAATATATAAACATCAAACTTAATTATTGGAATTTAAACTCAATTTATTTTTAAATTAATTTAATTTTATTATTCAAATTTAATTTTATTTTGAAAATTAAACAAATTCAAATTAAATAAATATCCGTTAGAAAAACACTAATGACGCAAAATATAAAGGAAAACTAATGGGCTTTGAACGAAAAAGAAAGGTGACCCATTAAGTTTTGGAGGCGAGTGAAAACCCATAGACTCAGTACAGGTAGGATTTCTTTCATTCATGGGTGAACTTGAGGAACCAATGGCTGAGTCAATAAAAAAAATGGCGGGTGACTCAACAACCGAGTTCTCATCTCCTTCCCCAAACAAACGTCTCAAAACCTTATCCAAATCAATCATCGAAGACGAACCCGGTAATCATCAACCAGAACAACAACGACAACAACAAGCAGCGGACGATGATGATTCAGATCCGGAGATATGCGGGATATGCTTATCGGACGGTGGACGAAGAGCAATCAGGGGCAAAATCAACAGCTGCGATCATTTCTTCTGTTTCGTTTGTATCATGGAATGGGCTAAGGTGGAGTCCCGTTGCCCTATGTGCAAACGCAGGTTCACCATCATTCATAGACCGCCCAAGGAAGGTGTCTTTGCTTCCCAACGCCTCGTTAACATCCCTCAACGAGATCAGGTCACGTTTCCTTTGCGTTATCATTATTAATTGCGTCATTTTTTTAGTTTAATTTTGCTTGCTCTGCTAATTTGACCTCCAAGATTAATGTTCTTAGAAATTTAATATTGTGTATGAATTTGGGATCTCAAAGTTTCATAGCCTTATCCTTGGGGTCATGGTGGAATCACCCTGGTACTGATTGGCTTAATTAATTTTGAGATAGTGTAATTACCTATATTACTCAGAACTGGAGTTTCGGTTTTATACGAATTTGTTCAAATTATTCTCAGTTTTTCCATGAATTTGGGGGTCCTCAGAGGTTATGGATACTTTGAACATATATAATTATATCTCTATTTCCACAATGTCTTTTAATCTGTTCTCAACACATCAGCTATATTTTTATTTTTATTTTTATTTTCTAATAACATATGCTGTATTATGTCTACATGTTAAGCAACTTGATACCTGGGAATTGGAATACATTGCTATGTTATTCGGACTTGGATACGAGTGTCCAGCATGAGTATGCTCAAATTTTTTTTTAAGATTTTCATAGAGGGTCCTTGGTGGGTCATATCCCTATATCTTTGTCCAGATATACTTCGGACATAGGTGTTTGAAGGAAAATGAAGAGTCGAAGCAAAATAGAATTGTTAGGTGTATCCTCCGGTCAAGTTATGGTTTATTTGCCCTAGCATGAGGTGTGGTGCAAAAAGGTCAGCTCCCAAGCTTAGCCTATTCTTAGTTAGGCATTGGATTTGGGTTTGTTCACTATCTGTCAATTAAAAGAAGGGAATTCATTTAGTCCAAAAATTCTGATATTTGTAACATTTTCAGGTTTACCATCTCTCTGGAAATGCAACATCTGGGCCCTCTGATCCCTATTCAGAAGTTAAATGTAGCGTGTGCCATGGTATGACCGACGAAAGTCTTCTACTGCTTTGTGATCTCTGTGACTCTGCTGCTCATACATACTGTGTTGGCTTGGGTGCGACCGTACCTGATGGTGACTGGTTTTGTCATGATTGTGCTCTTTCTAGGTCTGAACATGGGAAAACTGATGTTGACACTGAAACTGACAATCATATGATCGCTGCTAACTATAATGTACAATTACCATCTGAGGAAGATGTTTCAATTTTCGATATAGTTCGAGATTCAAATATCACACCACTTGAAGGACATAATGCAAGTGTGTCTTCATGTTCTAATCATTCACCACCTAGTATCATCCCTGGATGGGAAAGCAGTGGGGCAGATGAAGTGAGTCGTCCTAGTAGGAATACTGTGGGTAAATTGACTGAATCAGGTGCAAGAACATTGCGTCGTTGTCGCAATGTACAAAGCCGTATACAGGTTCTTCGTGAAAATTGGTGTGCACTGCAAAGTAGATCATTAAGTTTCTCTTCTCGTATGGCTGAATCTGGTGGTGGAAGTCATGGGAAAGGTAAGGTTGCTGCAGTATGTAATCCTGGATCAAGTGAATCACAACCGTCAATTTCAACAAGTCAACATTCAACTTCTCAAGACAGTTCTATTCAGCCTAAGGAAGATTTGTATGATATTGATAAGGCATGGAAAATGATGAGTATTGCAAAGTCAATGCAAAAGAATTGTAAGACAACTAATAGTCTTAACCGGAACTCAACAAAACTCCCCTGCCTCGGAAGTGCTTCAAAAGAGGCAATCAGAAGTTCAAGTCTTCATATATTGAAAATTCAGCAAAATGAAACTAGGAATGAGGAAAGAATGGGAAAACAGAAGCAGTATGGGTATCATTGTCACAAGAGGGAAAAGGAAAAGTGCAAATCTCCTGAGATGGAAAAGCAAAAGAGGGTGGTTATAAATACACAACCCAGTGAGAGAGTTCCTGCTTCTCATTCACTTCATTTTTTTCCACCTTCATCATCTGCAAAGGTCCAAATTGAAAATGGTTGCTCTCGTGTAAATGATCTGGGCCCATTTGTGAAAATTGCACAAAGTAGACGTCGAGAATCATCATCAACGGCAAACACGGAGCGTGGATCTTGTTCAACTAGTTTGTTTGGTTCAGTGCTAAGAGGATCTATGGATTCTTTAGATTCCAACTTGGAGGCAGGTGTAACTAAGTTAGATTTACCGGAGGGGAGAACGAGGTTGGAGAAGAGTTGTTCCAAAAGCAAGGATAGAAAAGATGATAATATCGAAAGTGAGATTCAGGCGCTTGCTAAACTCAATTCAGGGCGTTCTTTGGATTCCAACTTGGAGGCAGGTGTAAATAAGTTAGATATACCGGAGGTGAGAACAAGGTTGGAGAAGAGTTGTTCCAAAAGTAAGGATAGAAAAGATGATAATGCCAAAAGTGAGATCCAGGCCCTTGTTAAACTCAATCTAAAGCTCCTAAGCCAAGACAAACGATTAGGTACTATATTATCTAAATGTTGTCTTCTAACAAACATCTTAAGAACACTTCTTAATTCTTCATCAGAGTCGTTGGTATTTATTGTATTCATGAAATAATATTTTTGATGAAAGCAATGCTGAACTCGGGTGATCCAGAAACATTTTATTATCCACCAAGTTTTCAGCTTTTTTTCTCTGTATTAAAATACCAAAGGGCTTGCACTATTAAGTTTGTATAAAATCCTTTGAGTAGACTAGCATGCCAACAAAACTTGGATGTTATGCGTTAAGGAAAATTATAGCATAATGGTATCACCTCAACAAGATCGAAGCATAAACAAAATGAAAAAGTGAAAGGAGTTTACATAAACAATTTGAAGACTTACCTAAAAAGCCATTTTTCGATTTTTGTTTGGGTTTATGTGTGTGTAGTTGCATTTCAGTTATGCCTTTAAACACTTTATGTGTGTCTTGGCTGTATTTCGATTTATGAAATGTATTTACACCATGTGTCTGCAGGAGTCAATATATTCAAGGAGATTGCTAGGCTTGCCACCCATACAATCTTGGCAGCATATGGTTTCCAGCACTCAAAATCCAGTATCCACTCTTTTCCAAGCCCGGTATGTAGCCATAGCAATGATATTAATCTGCAACAAAAATCTACTTTGATGCCAAATTCTTGTCGAGAATGTTTTTATGTATTTGTAAAGAATGTTGTTAGCTCCATTATGGTTGAGAAAGGTCTGGCTAGGTCATCATAAGGTTATCACTACCTAACCAAAATTTACTTATAAATCAGGAATATGTTGTTTATTCTCTCCCCACATCCAATCAAAAGCCGATTTTTCTCTTGCCAACCCATCAGTTGTTCTTATGTATGACAAATGTGAGTTGTTATTGGAATCTAATTTATGACTAAATTGTTTCAAAGAACACTGTATTTGAAAGTATGTATTCAAAGTACAATAAATTTGTGTTACCATTATGTTTCCCTAGTTTTTACTGTCACTTGACATTGACCATTGATCGCTGAATGTAGTTACTGGTGACATGAATGATTGGCAATGGTTTTGGCTTAACTCGATAAATTTTGGAGCATATTTTGGTTTGAGTCAAATCTTGGCATCGTTGGAGTAGAATGGTTGATGAATTACCATTTAGGCGTTTAGTATTGTCATTTGCTGAGTTCTTACTTTGTCTACATTGCAAGTCAAGTCAAGCAAAACAGAGCTTTTGTCCTATTAATGGTGTACTTATAAATGGGCCAAGTAGCATGTTTTACAACAATCAAACCAACTACTTCAGATTAGCACCTTTGACGTTACCTGAAGGAATGATTTCTTAAGGGTTCAAAAAATGGTTTCTTACTAGGTAATTTTGCACACTTTTTACAAGAGAAGCAACTTGAACTCGATATGAACATGAATTTTTAAATTTTGTTAAGCCTTGCCGAGATTTCTGAGCAGTCAAGATGAAACCCCTTGCATGGATCCCTCATGAAGGCCCTCCCTGGACAGTAACTCGCCTGATAGACAGATCCAATCATTAGTTGTCATAGCAAAGGAATGCAGTGTCAGGCAAGACCACTTAGGACACAGGCAGGACCACAAACACACATCAAAACGCCAACCAGCCTACCTACCTGGCCCTAAAGTGTTTGGCTATTGGCCTCTGACTTCTAACCCCAATATCAACTCATCACGTGACACCTCGGAACATGGGATGACCTGCATATATAAAGCCGGGAGCATGAGGAAAGAACCAAGCACTCTTAAGGATCCCAATTCCATCTGTTAAACCTTCTTCCCTTTTCTCCATTCTCCTCCAGTTTAATATCTCTTGACGGCTCTCCACCCTAAATGGGTAAACCGACCTTATTCCTACTCCATCATCTCCTCATTTTTTATATATACAATAATCTCGTTGTTGGTCCTTGGTATCAAAAAATTTAATTTCACTTACTTGAAGTGTTCCTTCCGGGTTCAAGTTGCTATACACTAGAAGTGTGAAAAATGCGTGCCACTTCTCTTTAACTACCAGTCACGCATTGTACCAATATGTTTCGAGTAGGTAAGGGAACAGCATTTCACAACACGAAAAACTATAACAAAGATATGCAGTCCCTTTCATCAATTGCTGTCATGTTGCTGGCATTGTCTCGGTTTGCTTGGAAATAACAAAGACTGGTCTCCATGAATGTTGAAACCTCACATCAAATGTGGGCAAATGTCAGCATCCCTTGGAACTAGAATTTGTAAGGACAAAGCATGCAAAATTCTAGGAAAATTCGGGCCAAAACAACAGCTATGCAAGTCATCGCATTTGCTACTTAAAGCACTAACCAAGCACATAATGTGTTTTACTCATTTTTCCAAGTCATGTCCAAAATTAACAGATCTTTTAGGATAGTATTATAACCAACTTCACATGTTTATGTAACAAATGCATATGATTTCATTAAGAAAATATGATTGAACAAGCTTTTCTCTTCTTTTTCTCCCAAATATACTACTTTTAGTACCTACTATTTCTTCTTCCATAACACTGTATAATGTGAAAGAAAACTATGTAACAGAAACCCAATTCCCAGCACCAAAAACATTTATTCTTCAGACCCTAAAATCTACACATCCACAACAGGACATTTAACTAAACTCAAAACTGGCATGATGTCCCAAGTCTCTGTCTCTCTCCAATCGTTCGAGACCTTCGATTGGCGAAAGCAGGGCAAAGGAGCTTTTTGAATTTTACAATGAAGAGATTCCATTCCTCTTCATTCATGTCAGCTAACTTCACAAAGCTCGTCGAGGTCAGAAGCTGTTCATTTGCACTTCTTCTCATCCTAGATGAGTAGTCCATTGTGTGAGTCCTTTCAGGTTTTTGACCATGGTAGTGGAAGCCTTTTGGACCCGAGTTGTTAATTCTTTTCAAGGAAAGAGACAACCTTGAAGCAGTATGAAACCAATCTTCTTCATGACTACCAGCATTTCTGGCCCTAACCGGCCCTTCGTCCACTTGGATCTCGGAAGCTTCAATATCCTCATCTACTTCAGCTATTAAGTTCCGGTCGTTCATGGTTTCGGACCAATGCCTAATGAGTGCTTTTGCAGGCAAATCTCTTGTAGTATTCGGGGTGAAATTAACCTCAGCTTCCTTGCAATCGATGTCAAACTGAAACTCGTCATCTCTTTCATCAGCTTCAAAGAATGGCATGTTGATCTCCATTACAAGTTCTTTTGCCTCAATGCATACAAGCTCGAGTTCACTTGGCTCCTCCTCTAGGGCATGGAACTCCCTACTCATCATCTCGCCAATTTCAGCAAGACACAGTCCAAAACCGGCTGCTTCCTTAAGGAATATTGAGCAGAGCACCAAAACACGGAGGCATGCCTCTCGAATCATAGGCAACTCTGCCCGCAGCATATCAGAATCACGTATTGGATTGATATTCTTTATATACTCAAGTTCATCCTCAGAGAAAGGAATAGATGCCTGAGGCCAATGGATCCACTCAAAATATGGGTCCTCCAAGCTCTCAGGCAAGCAAAGACCATGATCTATCGGAATGAGTTCAAATTGACTGAAGCCTCCGACGCCACCAAGCTTCCTGACCAAAAGGTTTCCGGCATGCCTGTCTGTGTTAAAGATCCTAATGTCCAATATTCCTATTCTATGTATAGCATCAACTGGAAAGCTTGAGGTTCCATGGTCACCAGCATCAAAGTCGTGAGGAATGAACTGCTGCAATGATGCAATTTTGCTGACCACCTTCTTGTCTTGAAGCTTGTTTCTATTTACACCATCATTGACATTGAAGATTGAGTGAGTAACTTTTACAAGGACAGTAGGAGGTACATTGGCAAAGTGATCATAATCTAAAAGGTATGCGGCTACTTCTCGGAATCCTGTTTCCCCAACTCTTACCGAACGTTTAAGACCAGGTTGGCCAAGAGCTTTTCCTACAAAGCCTTTCGGATTATTTGGTGCAAAAGGTTCCTCATCAGTCGGCTTCACTATTGCAACATTCTCACCTTTAATATTTCTGCAGAAATAAGCACCACCCAGCCCACTACTTATAGGGATCGGATCAACCCCATTCTTGATCGCATCCATAATGTCCTTCACCAACTCAGTTGTTCCGGAAGAATGAGTTGAGCACCCTAATATCTCAACCAGACCACTCCCATCTCTTGGCTGAAGATTCTTCCAAGCCGGTGAGAGACATGGAGTGGATGAACTCCTATGCATTGTGTTTCGAGTAAGAAGTAGCGGCGAATCATTCCGAATGGAACTGAGATCATTGTTTAAAGTAAGATCACCAAATGTTAGAGAGCTCTCATCTGTAGGTACGTTAAGGGCAATCTGCATTCTTCTTTTAACTGTATGAGCATTGTCGTTCCGATCCAATTCTAATCCCAATACGCAGCCAGTTTCAGTCTGTACAAAGACACGCCGTGTTCTAACAGGTTTCAATATTCCATTCTCATGGTACTGCCCATTGGATATACTGTTAAAAGCAGAAACTGCCATCTGTGTCTGTACTGGACTTTCCAACTTACTAGCCATAAAATGGTACAGAAAACTTGCAGTTTTCAAGGCTGGCAACGGAGATGTCACAAGTTAAAAGATCCTTGTCCCTCACCCAGTGATGCCCAACTTAACTATGGAATGCGGTAATCACATGTGAAACAAGAAACCGGTCGACTTAAACTGCCCCAAACAGATGCTCATATTGAGAACAAAAATCCACAGAGTTTGGCCATGGAATGAAACACAGGAAAACAGCTACATTTGCATAGAAGCCATTGATAAAGCTGCATCATTTATAAGACAAGATATAATTACTTAATATAATTCACAAGAAAATAATGCCCTTCAAGGTAAATTAAAGAGAGCATATAAACAAATCCCAAAAGCCGGACTAATTCTTCAAGAATTTGAGAAGATCAAGGAATAAAACTACCAAAGAATTATATACATATATAGAGTGAAAATAAAGATTTACAAATTTAAGAAAACCCATTATTAACAAGGAATAAGCATAGCCATATGATCATTACGAGGGGAAAACAATCAAAGCAAGATCTCAATAAACTAACAGTGAAGAAATAAATTGAAGAGAAGCCACCTGAATCTGCCACTACATTCAGATTTCCAAAAACTTAAAAAATAAAAGAAGATAGCACTGTTGCTTCTTCAGTATTCAGATAATGAAGAAACAAAACCTGTGGGTCTAAATTTTGATCATCTTTTGAAAGGAAAAAGAATAAGGCAAAAGCTTTGGGGTTTTTTTTCATAAGAAAAGAAAAATTATAAAAAAAAATGGAATGAAAAGGTAAAAGGTCTCATTTTGTTTCCTTTTTATGATATTTTTGAAGGAGGAACAAGAAACGCAGTGGGAATTAAGAAGAGAAAAATCATTGAAAGAAAATCTCACGGAGATTCAGTGAACGGCAATGAATGTCAGGGAGAAGAAATCACGGCCGTTCATGATCAAAAGATCGGAGTCAGAGAGAGTATGCAAGATCAATGGCTGAAATTTGTCCACGATTCCATCACCAGTAACCTCTGAACCTTCTCCGACTCTCTCACTCTTCTCTGTTTGTATTTTGTGACGAGGATCAGGAAATGGCAGTTAAACTTATACACCATTTTTTTTTTTTACATATTAATAATTCCAAAAAATATGTCACCTTTTTTGTGTTCAAATCTTTTTAATTTTAACATTTTAAATTTTATTGAATAAAAATTTTAAAACTATATTTTAAAATTTTGAATGTAGTAATTTTTATAAATTTTAATATAATTAAAATATTAACTTTTAAAATTAATTAAAATGTTGTTTTTAAAATTTTAACTAAAAATATCTAACACCTTGAAAATAATATTTTCTTACTTTAAAATTTTAAACATAATGATGATGATGATTTTGAAGGATGAAGTTGGTACAATTAGTCAAAATTCAATTAAAAGTTATCAAATAAGCAATTATTTTACAAAATAATAAATAAAATCACATTAATTGGGATTTGAAGATCCATTCAAAAATAAGAATTTAGATAAAAATACACTTAAAAATAAATTTAGACAAAAAATAAAATTTATTTTTTAAATATATAAAGTCTCGAGTAAGATTTTTTTGACAACATCTACAAATACAACAAGGTCCCAATCTTAGGGATCCAAACATCCGCGCTGGAATGGAGAACATTCTAAAACAATGGAAATTGGACACTCCTCTCTCTTACTGATATGCAATAGCTGCATTTTGAACCTGTCTTACACCTCTCCATGGCCTCAGCTACATTTACATTCACACCATCAATATGCATCACTTCCCTTTTCACTTCTATAAATATTCCCACTACTTTGATGGAGAAATACACCTTACCTCCCATCACTACTAATATTACCTGCTAAAGTGCAGGGCTAATCATTCAGCTGAGGTTTTCGATAAAGTAGATAAAATCGTTTTTATTTTTGGTGATTTTCAATTTTAATATTAAATAAATTAGTTTTTTTTTAATATTGTAATAATTTAGTCTTTGTCAATTTTAGAAGTGAGCTACTAAAGATAATTAATCACAGTATTAATATCAATTGTACATAAATTTAATTAATATAATAATAAATTCAAGCATTTACATATTTACATAAATAGTACAAGCTAAATTTGTTAAATTAGGATCAAATTAGCATAATGTGTAAATTTTGAGAGTTAAATTTGTTATAGTACTTAAAATTATATGTAATAAACAAAAAAAATTAATGTTGTAATTAATTTTCTTTAGTTGCTCAATTAACAAGGATTAAATTATTCTTTTTTTTTCTGAGAAACGCCAATTTGCTCAAATCAATATTGAAAAATGGAAAAAAATTATGTAACATGGATCACTCCAGCCTCACTCAAGTTATTATTTACTTTTTAATTTGAGATCCATGAAAAAATCAACTGTTTTATTATTATTATTATTATTATTATTATTATTATTATTATTATTCAAGATTCAATTATCTAAAGTGGGATGTGCAGCTTATTAGTCAAGAAAATGACTAGCATTTTAGGTGGATTGCTAATTTGCGAAATTATGAGAGTTTATCTAATATTTAAAAGATAGGATTAGGTATAAGCTTTCAAATCTTTCTCATCAACCTCATTATTCTTTTCACACTTCAACTTTTTTATTCTTTTTCTTCTTTTGTGACAAAAGGGTTTTGTTTAGAGTTTATATTTTTTTATATATAGCAATAAATTAACAAGTGTTGAATGTATTTTTAAGACATTTTGTGTTCTTAAAAAATAATTTAAATTCAAATTTTAAAGACGATATTATTGAAAAAGATATCTATAAATCTCGAAAAAATTAGTCATTATAAATCATAAAACAAATATAAACCATACATTAATTATTCAAAAGAATAATATTTGTTGCTTGCTTTTGGATTTCTTTTGATACTTCTTGTTTTTTTTGTATGGATAAGGCAGAGACGCGTGATCATATTTTCTTTTAGTGCAAGTTTTCAAGGATTGTGTGGCAATCGATTTTGCAGCTTTGTTCCATTCATAGGGCTGTGGGAACCTAGAGGCAAGAGTTAGTTTGGACGATATTAAAACTTAAAGGAAAGTCATTGCTTATTGTTATACTCAAGCTTGCTTGAAATGTATATCTGTATGTGATATGGAGACAAAGGAACAATAGGTATTTTAGTGCATCTTTCTTGATTGAAGATGCTGTGTTGGTATAGATTAAAGAGATTGAGCAGACAAATTTAGGAGGAAGATCAATCCATAGAGTTGGCCCTGTTAATGCTTCACTTTGTGCTTCTTGGGTATCATTGGTTAATTTGTTATATAGCTTAAAGTATAGTTATTGTACAATGTTCTTTTGTAGCATTTTAACTACTTTCTTAGATTAATGGATTTCATCATTCATCCAAAAAAAATTATTTAAAAAGAATGGTATTATTGTGATAAAGCAACGATGTCAAGATTTTTATCTTAAAGGTTTAAAAAACTATAATTTTCTTTTAAAATAAAATTGTACTACTTTTCTTAAATATAAAGAAGCTAACACTTTTAAAAATTTGAAGGCAAATTGAAAAGAAAAAGGGATGGATCGATGCTTAAGCTACCTCTCTGTTGCCTTTGTACCTTTAAATAAAACCCCTACGTCTAATTAGAACCCTAGATTCTCAAATAAACCCCAAAGAGATAATAATTTATAAAACCCTCCAATCTCATTTTTCTTAGAAAGTTTTGTTAGAAAATGTCGTTAGAACCGTAAATCTCTTATACAAAATTTAATAAACCATAAACTAAGATTTGTCATGTCAGATTATAAAAAATAAATAAAAAAACAAAACTAAATGTGGAAGCGTACCTTTATCCATCGATATTTTGAAATCTTCAAGTCTTATGATTTTGATATTCCAAATTAACACACGAGTATTTTAAAGAAATGTGGCGCTCTCTCTCTCTGAAGATGGGATATCAGAAAACTAATAATATGTAATTTTCTTATTTTATATATATGTATATATATATGTGATGTCTATATTATCCAACAATCTCCTCTTAGGCCATAATATATATATATATATATATATATATATATATATACTAATTATCTTATAATTACATATTATAAAACCTTATGAGCTCAAAGTTTTACTATCATATCCAAAAGGTATTCCAAACAATCTTGTCCATAAATTATGTCAACATAGAACCAATGTGACTTTCGTTATATATATCATAACTAAATCCATCATTGATCACAAATATTAATAGAACCAAATGACATAGATTAAGTATGGATGTGTAAACCTTAGTGAGATCAAACTTTACCAAAATCAAAGTGTGAATAAATCATATAAACCTTATTTCTACAGAAAATAATCTTAATATTCGTAAAATGAAGCTATAACACCCTATACTCAACCCAATCATAGGGCTCAAGATACAAGGTATCATACTCATTGCCTAAGCAATTACGGTCAAATTATATTCAATTAATACCAATTAACATAAAAATGCAAATAATATAAACACAAGATATGACATAATTATCCTCGGGTCTTAAATGAGCTTACGAAAGTTCTAATGCTAACCGAGGTCGAATTAGGACTAAATTGTAAAATTGACAAAACTTCAGCTTGACATTGAGACATGGGGAGTTCCGCATCTTCATCGCGATGTGACATTCTGTTTTAACATTGTCATAACAACCAAGTTCGACATTGCACTGCGGCCTAGAGCCTTGATCTCGTCGCAACGACACTCAATTGACATTGCGATGTCACATTCTATTTCTGCAATTTCTAAAGATCCTTAACCTGCAGTTTCTTTCCATCCAATAAATATACACATTCATCTCAATGTCCAACTAACCTATGCCAACTACAACACACAAATCATGAATTACATTACCTTATTTAATAATATGCCAAAGCATTAACACTTATAAGTTGGTTATCTAATATATTTCACCTATGTCCATTACAACCATACCAAATTCATCAAAATTATTTACATTTACAGCATTTAATACATTTCAAACTATTTTATTAACTCATTTACATATTGCATCCAAGTGACCAATTGGATATATCAACTTTTACTCAAAATTTCACATTAGTATAGTATGGTGCCAAAAGTGACTCAACTAAGTACATGCTACACTTTAACAAAACAAAGACATACAAACTTCATTGAGTTGGGGATAGATTGTTGGATAATGGATCAACTGCTCGAACTATCGAGATCTACTTTACCTACGCACAGAGAAAAACAAATCGTACGCTGATCAAATACGCTCAGTGGTAAATCTATGATTCAAGACAATATAACAAGCTTATGCAAATGCACATATTTAATTTCTAACCCAAGCTCATACCTTTTTATGTCAAACTCTTTCAATTTCATAGAATCATGCTTATACTAAACTTACATCTACTAATGTCATAGGTACAATTACTACTTAGCTTGATTATGTTCATTACATGCTACAATCATCAAGTAAGTACCAAAGCAATACTAATTGTGCTATTCAACATTAAAGGTACCATTTTATTTCCTTCTTTAACAACTCACCAATTATTAGAATAACAAAAATATTGCATTTACATATTCAAAATCATACATGATTTTTGGCTATTTCTGACTTTGTTGGCCCTCTCAATCGCATTCAATTCATTTTGTACAATGCATTTCAATTTATAAACCACTTCACATATCATTTAAGCAATTTCATTTGTTTATAACCTTATTAGCCAACATGGACTTAGAACAGATAGGCAGATTCGTCACCCCAGTTTGCCCAGCAAAAATGGTTTACTCAACTATAAAATCTGTCACCCCGAATCGCCTGAAAACGATGACTCTAAGAATGATCTACCATCCCGGATTGCCTGGCAGCAATGGTCTTCAATCATTAATCTGACCCCATCGCATGCCAACTATATTTGACTCAGCTCGAACAACTAATCAGGTAACCAAATTTTTAATTCATCATAAACAATTCGAATCATAATTTATCATATCTAAATAATCATAAATTTCATCAATTAATCACATATTCAACATGTTTAACTTAATTTCATACAATTCATCAATTTCGAATTGAATCAAGAATTTTCTATTTTATTCAATTTAGTCCTTGTCTCGATAATCAATCTCAAATATAACAATTCAAATCAAATAACCATAAATGACTTACCTCAACTCCATATAATGCATAAATGACATGAAAAAATAGAAAAATAATGGTTCCTGAATCATATAAATACAAACCAAAAATTTGAGCTATTTGTTGTCGATTTTCGATTTTCCTTTTCCCTCTCAATGGTTTCGTGTCAACATTAGCTAAATAAAATCATAAAAAAATATAATATTATTAAATCCCATTTAAATCATAACTAATCACAAAATCAAGCAGATGTTACAATTTATTCAATTTAGTCCCTAAACCCATGACAAACATAACTTTCAATCCAAAGCTTCATATGAAATCCAATTTCACAATTACTCATTAGGAACCCCCTATTCCATATTCCTATTGGAATTTCATGTCAATTTTATATTTTATTTAGTTTAGTCCCTAATGTACAAAACTATTAATTAACCTTTACAATTTAGTCTTTTTCTTAAACTAAAATTAATTTCTATCAATTTAACATCTAAAAATTTCAATCCTCAACAATGACATCTCATCAAAACTTCACTAATTAATCCTTATGTTGGCTTAATCAAGCTTCCAAGATAAAAAAAAATCTATAAAAATTAAAGAAAAATAGCTAGAAATTTACTTGCAATTGGAGTTAAAAGCTTGAAAATTCCTAAAATGGCGTCAACCCTTCTTCTTATATACTTAGATAGTTGGAGAAGATTATATCTCATCTCTCCTTCCACTTACTTTTCTTTTTATAGTTGGATTAATTTGATAATTAACTTAATTTAATCATGGTTTACCTTAATTAATCTTAATTTGTTTAATTAATCAATTAACAACACTGTCATCTACTACTTCATACTTAAGCTCGGTCTAATTATTGTTTCGAGGCTTCAATTAATTGTAATTTTAGTCCTCAATTCATTTTCTAATTAAAAATCTATAAGATTGGACTTTACAAGTTAGTCTATGGGTCTTAATTAACCACAATTTCAGCTGAATTGAGTATCAAATTTTCAATTCATCTATAATATAACTCTGTAAATATATTTATTTAATATTTATGTACTCGGTTTACAGAATTGGGGTCATGAAACCATAATTTTTGCTACCACTGAAATTCAGGTTGTTACAAAAATGACTGAAAATGTGTCTACAACAGGAAAGCATTTAAAATTACGAACTCCCACTAAAACCAAATAGCTTGAAATGACATTACAACCATATAAACAATGTGCTCTTAAAAACCTTGGGTGGTAGTCCCTTAGTAAGCAGATCACAATCATGGAATTTGTTCTAATATGTTTTATAGACACCTAACCACTCTAAACTCTAACTTTAATAACCAAGAATTTAAAGTCTATGTATTTTGACTTTGATGTGCTCTTGTTGTTATTGGAATAAATGATTGCAATTTGTTGTCACAATTTGCACCTTAGTGACAATTTTGCATCCATATTCGATTAAAATTGAAGTTTGTATACTCGACAATCTCTAACTTATTAAACCTTTGATATATGAGCATCTAATGTTTTGTTTTTCTGAAGATAATGTTTGAATCATTAAGTTACTTTCCAATTATCCGTACTTGACATCATCATTTTCATCTAATGGCCACCATTCTTTCTCAAATTTCAATCTCATCCAAGGGCTCAAATTTCACTATCAATTTATGAGATGTTTCTCATAAATATTTTTATGAAAATGACCATTTTGCCATTGAATTTTCTCTACAATTTCATTTTTGATTCACTACACACTTTTCGTATAATTACACTTCTAATCCTTCCTCTTTCTCCCTTCAATTCAGTTATTTATACTTTCAATTTTCACACTTTTTCCCAACACTTTTCACTCACGATTTAGTCTATATCCCAGATTTATTTTTCTCAATACATAAGTCTTTTCAATTCCCTCTAGTGTACATCTACCTTCTTTACTAACATTGTTAAATTTTATTTTATTTACTACATCTACCTTCTTTACTAACATTGTTAAATTTTATTTTATTTACTTCCAAAATTGATCATATATATTCTTGAAATAACACTAGTCTCGATTCAAGTGGTTTTAAGGACGTTACAGTATCCTTCAAATATAACATGATGATTTTGATAAAATATACCTTAACTTAGAATCTTTGTTAAATATCTCATCACATGATTAATTGCGTCCTATTGCTCTAAGTGTGGATTACTTGTAAATCTAGCTAGCACCTTTATATCATAAGCAATGTCAGATTGGATGCAATCAATTGCATACCTCAAGCTCCCAATAATATTCTCATACTCTTTTTGGTTACATACAACTTGATCATTCTACGTGAAAAATAAATGTAAATTTGGATCAATAAGAGAGCACAAGAATTTACAATAAAAATTTTATATTTTTCAAAAAAGAACAAAATATTTAGTAAATGAACACATAATTAGAAAGAATGCAATTACATGTTGATAATATTTTGGTAAATAATGAATAACATAGTAGTTAGCAATTCATAACAAAGTAATACATTATGATAGATAAGACCATAATTATAAGTTTCCATCATTAAAATGTTAAAATATATATAAACTATTAATAAGTTTTTAAAAAATTTACTAATTTCATCATTTTTATGTTTAAAATTATATCAATTTTTGCAAGTCAACTCACAAATATTAAATCATTATATTGCATGTTGTTAAAATAGAAAATATTTTATAATGAAATCATTAGTTCAATTCTTTGTAACCAAATTCTTTTCAAGTTAATATCAAATTTAATAATCAAGTTCAAACTTCTCAAATAATTAAGTCTATAAAGTTTATTAATAACATATGATACTCTTTATACTTAAAATATAATTATAAAATAGTAATATATGATAAATGATATAATAATAAATTATTTATGAATAGTAGTAAATTAGTAACAACAACAAACAAAATTTTGGTAAAGATGCTATAACAGTACTTGATTGATAACATAGGAATGAATTATTGATTAAGTACCATAATTTTTATAATACCAAAATAGATTTATACTTTACAATATAATATTTACTAGGTTAATTGATTAAGTTACATTTTTAAATAAAAATTTTTTCATATGTTAAGTCATAGATAAAAGCAACAATGAATAATTTATAAAATAAAAAACTTAACCTAATGGTAAAAGTATTAAATTGTGAGGTATGAGAGCTTAAATTTAATCCCAAACAACCTTATATCTCACCCCATTTATAATATAAAATTAAATAATTAATATCTAAATTTATAATTACTATTGTAAAATTCTATATAATTTGTTAAGTAAAAATATTATATTTTTATAAATATCATCTTTATATTACCTAACTAGAAATGTATATTTATATTAAAATTATATTTTGAAAATTCAATTTACAATTAAATAATCAATTATATGCTTTTAAAAATATTACAATTTTTTTATGAAATATTATAATATTCATGACTTCAACAATTGTAAATTCTCAAACAATCTCAAACTTCAATTTTTTTCATTTTAACGAAAATATCTTTTTTATATAAATAATTTTTGTCACAATTTTTTAACAAAATCGGCCTCATATTACCATCAAAACTAAGACTGCAAAAACAGAACAAAAACCAAAGAGTTTTAAGGTAAGAAAGGCAGTCGCAATTTGCTGTCATATGACAACAATCTCCTATATCAATGGTTACACTTAAAAACAATTAACAAACATGCTTAACACACAACTCTCATACTCGTTTTTCCCATTTTAACACAATAATTTCTGCCATGTTCTCCATTAATCAAATAAAACAAGATACAAATACACAAATTGCAGAACTTATACGGAATGGACCACTGATCATTGACACAAATGGAACATAGTAAATCAAAAGAACCAAAACTCCCCCAATAATGCAAAAGGGACATGTTCAACTATCTTTTGATTGGTTAGACTTTCACTTTCTAACATGAAATTTAACTAAGGAACACCCACACAAACAAACAAACAAACAAACAAAGTCCAGCAACCTCAATAATGTGGAAAAGCTAAATTGACAAATAGCCTCATTGATGAGAAAGAGGTCCATACTTTTTCCCAAATGAAAGGCAAAACCAGGTTACTTGACCCAAAACTTCAAGTGCCAATCATTTTAATTTACATGATAAAAGTGTATTCAAGTTGATATTCGATGCTTTCAACCATTCCCTGCATTGATGTGGCCATACTAGAAAAGAAATACAACGGTGTCCATGTAGGGTGTGACATGACGAATTCTAGAATGTATATGTGCTAGAATACTAACTAGATTGTAAAGCAATCTAAAAAGAAATGAAAAAAAACGAAAGACGAAAGGGTAAGGGATTAACCTTCCAATCGAGTCTCGAAATTTATACTTGCATCCCTCGTGTACAACACATTTTGATCTGATATTGCCCTATAATGACAGGGCAGCTCTCCTATACATGCTTCTTGTTATTTGCATATATTAAAAATTGTGTCCTCTAGCCACTTCACCAGATCCTCTCAGGCTTTCTTCAAGTTCTACCCTAATCATCTCTGGATTTGTATCTTTGGAAGAAAAACCTTCATTGTAGTCATACTTGTGCAGGGAAACTACCTTAAGGTTTTAGGTATGATGCCTAGCACGCTAGAAAAAGGAAAAACACCAATAATCGTCACAATCCCCAGATAGAAAGATCACGTGCTACTCACTTGACCATATGATGATGGTTTCAAGCATTCTTCTGGGTTGGCAAAGAAGTAATCCTCTTCTTTAGGCCTGTCGGGAAGCACCGATCTTTGTGTTGGTTGCCCCTTCCGATATTTGTGAGATTCTTTCACGGCATTTGAGAACTCATTCCAACTTAGGGATCCACTATTGTACTGGTCTATCAGATCAACCAAAAGCCTTCGGTCCAATAATATTGTCTGCTTGTACCCCAGAAATCTGAATGACCACTCAAAACTACAGCGGTTACATTTATGAAGAATAGTTATAACCATACAAAAAAGAAAAAAAAAAAAAAAAAAAAGAAAAGCACTTGGAAAGAAACATTATGAGAAGCACTTTCGGAAACGGGTAGTTGTAAAATTCCTAGGTTCATGGTGCAACCATTGAAATACAAATAATATCTGATCTCTAAATCTATAGAAAAATGGGTGGAGAAAGAAGGAAGTCTTCTGAACATATTAAGAGACAATCTACCAGTATAACAGTACCTGCGATGGCCTTCAACAACCTTAGCCATGTTTCCGTCATATGTAGGAATAAAAATATCACTCTCCAACGAAACAAGATAATCTAATGCTGCCATCTGGGATGAATGATTTTGAAAAAACCCGAGGTCTGATGGCTCCAATAAAGTCTCCTTTCTAACCTTTTTTAATAAACAAAAGGCCAATCATTGATACGGGATAAACAATTGTAAACATTACTATTACATCTAGTTTGCAGAACTTCTACCTACTTACCAATTTTGGATAAGCTGAGGCAAGACTTGCCATTCTCCGATTTCCACTATATATTTCACCGGCTGCAATATAGATTTGATAACTATTATCGATGTCCAGCGCCCTCAATATAAGCGCAGTTTCCTCAGGCGTCAAAGGGCACAAACCATCTTTCCTTTTCAAGTCTGAATTTATTATTTTTTCTTTCCACCAGGGATAAGCATATCTGCCAAATTGATTGTTTGATGAGACAGAGATTAAAATTTCAAAATTCAGCTCATGGATCATTTATTCGTTAAAGAATTAAATAAAGCTCACCTCATTCTTGTCAACTCCTCCACCTCCTCATTGTTGCAACCTTGGGTACAGCCCGAAAATGCTAACATGTCCATTTCATATCTAAGATGAAGGACGATAAAAGGGCCATTTTGCCTCAGAAGCTTAATAACTCGTTTACCTAAGTCCTCTATCTGAGAAGTGAATCTCAAAGCACTAAAATTTACACGACATCGCAACTTCTGAATATCTAAAGGCTGCCCATTGTTGGCAAGTCGAGTATCAGTTCTATTCAAATGTACAACTTTATATTTCCATATCAGAGGAAGAATCTGCATGAAATAGAGAACAAAACATGCTAATTTAAAAGGAGTCCCTCGAAGAAAGGAGAACTGAGAAAGCTAAGAAACTAAGTTAAATTCTTAGTAGTCTATAAAAGCTCTAGGTGCATAAAGGACCTGGTAATGACAAAGAATTAACCTGGTTACGGTAGTACGATATATCGGACCAGCTAACTGGAGGCATGGAATACACCGTTCCCGTTTCAACTCTCCTCTTAAGCCTAGGAGGCAACTCCTTCAATATACGAACCTCATCTCTCAGTGATGTAATGAAATGATCCACATCAAATATATCTTGAAATTCACTGAAATATTGATTAAAACTACATTTAGAGATATGTAGGAAAAATAATCCCAGTTCAAAAAAAAACCAGAACTTATTTTAGACTACCCTTTCCATATCTATAGATGTGAGCAAAGCTTAGTTAATGCACCTGGGATCGGCCCAGAAGGACGTTTTATCCAGTTCTGGAACTATAAGTGTGACATTCAAATATCTTGCAATGGTAACCATATCACAAATCTGTCAAGCAAACCCAAAAATGAATAACATAGCATCATTTTCCATATGGATTATACAACAAATAACTCATGAACTTCCATAATCTAGTAAGAGCTTAAAAAAAATTGCTAAAGCACTCACTGCTGCTCGCATTTGATTGAGACCTCCATTACATGAAACCATCAAGTAACCATTGTTCTTATATACCCCTATCGTCAACAAAGAAAAGATCATGTCAATTTCGTATCCAAATTCTATAACGAAAAGATAATTGGGGAGCATCAATTTCATATATAGAGAGAGAGAGAAAAAGAAATGCACTTCAATCTGACATTTATAATTGCTCTTTTTCTCCTCAAATAAGAATTTAGACAAAAATTAACAGGTTTTGCCAAGTTTCCCAAGAAAATAGAATATTACGAGAGGTAAAGCTTTACTTTTGGGAGGAAGAACACGAGCGGGAACGGAGAGGACTTTGTCTTCAATGACGGAGAAGGAAGAATCCTGGTGAGTGAAACAGGAAGGCCAGCCTTTAAGGACGCGTGGTCCCCACGTCTGACCTACCGCCGTTAATTGTACAACGCAAGTCCAAAGCAACACCGATGTGGTGGCGCGTATCATCCACAGCTTCATTCTGGAGTACTTCAACTTTTCAACTCTTTCCCCTCCTCCACCTTTCATTACCCCCATTCTTATCCCTCCTTTTCTCCCTTTCCCTTCAACACTGCATATTTCCAGCTTCAATCTCCACCCTCCCACATCCCCCACCCCCCCACAGAAATACGGCACCGTTTTCTTCCTTTCAAGTACGATCAATGTAGCTCGATTTTCAGAAAAATTTACAACCAATTAACCACCTCCAAAAAAATATTCAAAAAAAAAACAAAATTCTCTTATTTAAAAAAAAAACAAAATTCTCTTTCTTTTCTTCTTATTTTCCGAAAATAAAACACAGCAGAATCTTCGAGATCCGATTAACTTCCGGAGATACAAAAAAGAATCCAAAAAAAATACAATCGAAAAGATCCGATTTCCTCCTCTATCAACTCAACGAATTAACAAATTCCAATCTAAAAATAAACAAATTTTTCAAATAGATTTTTTTTAAATTAAAAAGGAAAAAAAAAATCCTTTAGCCGATTCAATGACTTTTCCAGCGAGGAATTGTCGTGGAGTGGCCGTTGAAACCCGTGCCTGCCTTCAAACGTAAGCCAATCAAAGAGAATATGAGAGAGAATAATTTAAAAAGAAAAAACAAGAAAAAAAAAAAAGAAAGGAAATATACATTCACAAACAGATTTAGAACCGAGAATATAACGCCAGGTAGTTGGCTAAACGGTTCGGGGTATTAATTCTTTTAATTTTAGAAAATAATTTAAAAAATATTCATTTTTATATTACAAACTCTTTTTTTTTTTACTTTATATTACAACAACTTATAATATGTATATTATAATAAAATTGGAGATCTAATTCTTATATTTTAAAAATTAAAATTCAATCCTCTTATTTTTTCAATTTGAAAATCTTAAACCAATAATTATTATTGTTATTAATAAATTATTTTAAAATTTGTTAAATTAACATATTTATTTTTATTAATCAAATCTGAGGAGAATAACTAATTACCATGTCTAGTTAACAAATTTTAATAAAAAAATACTAATGATTTCACTGAAAGCTTTTAAATATAACTCTTTTAAAGGTATTTAAAAAACTGTGAAAAGCGTTACTCCACCAACAATTTTGCTTTTTGTTGAAGATTAAAAAAGTATTGGGCATGATTGTTACAAGTTTATTATGTTGTATATTATAAATTTATCAAATTTAATAAAAATTTATGTTATAAAATTATTGTAAATAATATAAGTATTTATTAAGTTTTCTACTGAGTTGGTATCACCTATTAATTGAGTCCTAATTCATTTAGAGAATTATTAACAAATTATTGTATTTGCAAAATAAGTTATATGATTATGTGAGCGTTTTCGTCTTTTTATGTTTTTATAACTCAATAAAAATTTATCCATAATGAGATTTGAAGGTTAAATTATATATATGCCGAGGTTTTTTAGAAAGAGAGAACTAAAACGTGTCGTTTTTACTGAAAATTGATAACTTAGTTTTTAGTCGAATGATTAAATGTTAGTGCTTTTATCCTTAAATTTGGGTTCGATTTCTCTCCTACTTATATTTATATTTTTATTTCAATTTTTTCAAGCTTTTTTTATTTTTAATTAATATGTTTAATACATTGTCTATTTTGGTTAGATGGTTAGATAATTGTGATTTCAATTAAGCCCTAGGTTCAATTCTTCTTATAAGTATTTTAATATGTATTTTTTATTTCAAGCTTTTTTATTTTTAATTAATGTTTATAATTAATAAATAAATTATTTTCAAGTTTTTTATTTTTAATTAATAATTATTTTATTTATAAGATCAAATAATTATTGCAAATATTATTATTTTTAGTAAATATAATTTTTATATGTGTAATATTTATTTTTCAATCCATATCATTAGTGTAGTAAATTTTAATATTATATATTTTTCATGTGTATTGAAATAATTATTTGAAATATTTCACATATAAAAATATTTGAAATATCATACCTACAATTTAGATGAAAAGATAATAATTTTTGAAATATTTTACATATTTGAAATAATAATGATATTTGAAATAATTATTTATTTTATAATTTTAGAAATAACCATATCCACAATATAGGTAGAGAAAATAAATATTTGACACAAATATTATATATAAAGAAAAATATATCAAAAGAATTAGTTGATGTTTTTAAAAATAAGGGATAAATCTCAAAATTATATATGAACTTTAATTTAATGTGCAATTGTATATATAAACTTTAATTTGGTGCAATTATACACGTGAAAGTCTAATTGCGGTTCAAATATATACTTGAAATTTAATTTTGATTTAATCACACACATTTAGAGAAATAAATACATCAATTTATTTTTATATTGGATAAATATAATTATTTATGTATGCAATATATAAACATAAAATGATGTTATATCAATAATGGTGTTAATAATATACAAAAATTCATGTATAAAATTGCACAAAATCAAAATTCATATATACAATTGCACATTAAACCATAGTTCATGTATAGTTTTAAGATTTATCCTAAAAAAATAATTACATATTTATTATTTAATTTTATAAATAAAAGAGTTATTAATTAAAATAAAAATTATATTTATTAATTATAAACATTAATTAAAAAAGCTTTAAATAACATGAAATAAAAATACATATTAAAATGCTTATAAAAAGAAACAAACTTAAGACTCAATGATGAGTAAAAAAGGAATTGAACCCAAGACTTAAAGACAAAAGTAATAATTTAATATTTAATTATTTAACCAAAACAATTAAATTGTCAATTTTAGTGAAAATCGTCTTGTAGAATACATTTTAGTTTTCTCCCAAAACGGTCTATTCTCATAAATATAAAAATGGCCTAAAATCATAAATATTAAAAAAAGACATATATGTATATATATATAATTTTACTAAGATTTGAACCAATGACACCATGTATATAAAACTTTTTATTTACTATTTAAACTAAAACAATTTTTATTTATTTTTGAAACTTTAATAACTTGTATATGTGTTCTAATTTTTTATATAATTTATGTTTTATACTATTCACTAAACTCCTAATTAAGTTAGTGTTACGAGTCAAACAAGCACCAACTCGGTTAAGAAATTACGAAAATGCTTTTCGATAATTAAAATATGTAATATTACTTGAGGTTAGTTTAGTTTTTTTATTTAAAAAACAAATAAAAATTACATATGATGGGATTTGAATCCATGTCAACTCGCTAATTAAACTTTTAATTTTTCATTCAACTAAATTTTTATTTTTATATTTTTATACATTTTAATTTTATTATGCAAATTTTTTCATCTCCATCAATTGTATATATAATATCATATTTACATTTTAATTGTATTATGCATACTTCATGTACATCAATTGCATATATATATAAATATATATATACTATTATTTAAGCTTTCGCTTGAGTTGGTGTCACCAATCAACTAGGCACCAACTTGATTAGGAGAATTACGAAAATGTCTTTCCGTAATTAAAATAACTTATATTGTGAGATTTGAACTCATGCCAATTAAATTGTTAAAATCATAAATTTATCACCCAATCAAAGCTTCAATTTGATGTATTACACATGTAACATCCCTAACCCGACATCGTTACCAGATTAGGGTTACAAAGAGTTACTAAGCAAAACAAGTCATGTCACGACATTTCGGCACAAATATTCAAATAATATATAAACATACAATAAATAATTCAATTCATGGTAAAAATACTTTTATGGACCTTAAATCGAGCTTACGAGGCCCTAAAAAGTAGTTTAGGAACAATCCAGGATTAAATCGAAACAAAACAGAAAATTTCAAACAAATTTGAAAATTTGAAAAGCAGGGATCACACTGCTGTGTGGGTCAAGCCGTGTGACATAGCTCAGACTGTGTAAGCATTCGAAGTAGGGACACATGGCCATGTCCCAGCCCATGTGTCTAACTGTATAACTCACTGACTTGGCTCACACGATCGTGTCGTTAGCTGTGTGCTAGCCCGTGTAACCCATTGACTCAAGACACACGGCTGTGTCTCAAACTGTGTCTTAGACCATGTAAAACATACACCTAAAATAATAAAAGCATACACGGTTGTGTGGGGTGACTATGTGTGGTACACAGCTGTATGACAACCCGTGTACTAACCATTTAACCCCTAACACAAGCCAATTCAATACCAAATCTTGCCCAACAAGGTACACCAATAACACATACATTCCTATGATCAAAACACTCCTAATACACTCTTAAAACATGTCAAAACAATTAACCTAAAGCTTCTAACCAATGTACCATTTACAGGCAACTCAATTCATAACTAAATATTCAAATAGCCTAACAAGACTTTGTCTAATACCAATCTCCAATTTAAACTCCCAAAACTAACCATTTTATTATTATATTTTGAACATGCTACAAAGTTTACCAAATAAACATCAAGACTACTATTTATACATAAAATTTCATATTCCAACATTACAAAACATACTAAAAAAAGCTAACCAATCTTCTTAATCATCCATTATCATTAACATTAACAATTTATAAACAAAACCTATATATACATGCCACAACCCAAAGAGAGATGCAAAAGCTACCAAAATGACTAGATAGTGTGAGCTTTTCGATCGATCCGTCTAATCAGTTCGCTATTGATAACTACAAAATAATATGAAAGAAACAAATAAGCTTAAATAGCTTAGTAAGATCATAGTATAACATCTACTTGACTTAACTTAATTAAACTAAAAAATTAAAGTTATAACATGCTCATTCTAATCTTCAAATACATGGTACGTTTGTTTTCCCAATCGACCAAATCGAAATAGGCATCTGTAACACCCTAATTTTCGGGAATCCTGTGAATGTTGGAATAGGTTTAATTATGTTAGTGGGCCTCTAGAAAGCCCAAGCTTAAGATAGAACTCGGCAATTTTAGTTAATTTTTGTTCCATAAGAAAAAGGGGGTGAAATTATGAAATAGGACCTATGTGAAAATGTTTGAAAATGCTATAGGCTAGCTAAATTGAAGTGGCCAAATAAATAGGAGTGCAAAATAGGAGGATTTGCATGACAAACCTCCCATTTTACATGAAGTGGCCAGCAATCATGTTGAATGTAGAGAAAATGTACACTTGATACCATAATTTATGGTACAAATTGATACAAATTGATAATAGGTTAGGTAAATGTTCCATGATAATGGGTTAGGTAAATGTTTCATGATAATGGGTTAGGTAAATGTTTCATGATAAGAATTTCATGTTTTTTGTATTAAAGAATTAAATGGATGAAATATGAAGTTTTATTAAAAGAAAAAGGGGTGAAAAGAACAAAGTTTTGTCCATCTTTGTTCATCATAGCTGAAAGTTAGAGAAGAGAAAGGAGAGGAGAAAGCTCTTGAGTATTCGGTCATTAGGAGAAGGAAAATTGAAGGTAAGTTCTTGGTGCCTTGCTTCTATTTTGAGGTTCATGAGTTCTTCTTGATTCTGCCTTAACTCTTGAAGTATATTTTGATTTTTAGTTGTGTTGTGAGCATTTAGTCATGAATTAAAATGAAGGAAATGGTTGTTGTTTCATGTTCTTTTGATGAAAAATGGAAGATAGGTGAAGTTGAGCCAAACAAATGAGCATGCATGTGCCTTAGATTTTAAAGGGAAAAATCAGCTAACATGTTGTGCTTTAAAATGATGAAATGGAGATTATACTTAAGTAAAATCATAGATATGTGATGATTGATTGGTGATATACATGTTTAAATAATAAGCATGCAAGTTAGGTGTGAAAGAGTGATTTGGTAATAAATCTGCTTGGGACAGCAGCAGTAACGTGACTTTGGAAAATCACCATAAATTGTGGGAGATGATTTAGAAGCTGCATAAATTATGTAATTAAAGCTTAATGAGTCTAGTTTCAAATGGAATAAACGACAACATATTTTGAATTCTGTACAATGAGAAATTTGATTCGTAATGAAGAGTGGTCAGATTAGTCAAACAGTGAAATATGGGAAACTTTGAGAAAAATCTGGTATTGATTGGCTAAACCAAAAATTCTGAAAATTTTATGGATAGAAGATATATGAGTCTAATTTCAAGGAAAATTAACGGAACTTGATTTGGAGTTTCGTAGCTCCAGTTATAAATGATTTAGTGACTATTGCTCAGGAAGACAACTTGCAGTGAAATTATGATTATGTGGTAAACATTGACAAAAATTTGTTAATGAGTTGCTTATTGTTTTCTTATAAGCTTACTATGATCTGTAGATGCGGTTGGCCAAATATTGTAAGGGGTTAATACATAGTTTATATTTGAATAGTTAGATTAACGTGTTAGTAATCCAATTGTAGGCGGTTCGTGTGTGGATTTCGTTAGCATATCGTCGCAAACAGGTGTGTAACTAACACCCTCTTTCTTAGTCTAGATCGGCAAAAGTCGAAAATGAGAAATGCCGAAAATCGGTATTTTGTAGATTTATGTGTCTGCGAATGCTCGTGAGGTAAATCGATTAATGTTTTTGGTAAGCTGCAATGTTTGAACGCAAAGTGCATGATTTACGTGCCTCGATATTTTTGGGCTTAATGGGCTAAAATTGGAATGATGGGCCAACTGCCCAATTCGTAAGAACCCTCGATGCGTGATTCTGTAGTACTTGAAAGGTAGGAATATGCATGAAAAACCCTAAAATAGATAAATTACTGAAATACCTTTAAAAGTGGAAAATTTACGCTTTACCCCTAGGAGATAAATTACCAAATACCCCTAGGGTTAAATTGACCTAAATGCATGTTTGTCTGTTGTTATTTCTTGCATGCCATGTTGTTATTATCTCGATGCATGGGATGGGATATTGACGGAGGAAGTCTTGAAAGTGGCTTGTCCACGTCTTTGGAGGCTTTGCCTCAATTTATCGATAATCGGCTGAGCAAAAGGCATGCTGAAGTGTTAAATTTGGGTGGGTTGAGCTATTCCCACATGGAGTGTATGGTGATACGGGTGGAGTGTAGTGGTTGGTGGGTTGAGTAGTCTCCCAAATGGGCTTGCATATGTTATTGATGTTGCATGTATTTTGAAATGGGCCTATGGGCCATCATTATCTGAATAAGGGCTAAGGCCCGCTTTATTGTAATCTGAAAAGGGCTCGCCCAATACCACTATTACTGAATGGGCTTAGGCCCAATGGGCTTGAGTGACTTGGGCTTTGAATGGGTTTTCCTTACACACCGAGTTTCCCCAAACTCACCCTTTTATTTTCATCCACGCAGAAATCCCCAACCATAGTGGGCTTGGAGTCGTGAGGAAATTCGGAGTGGCCACCCATTCGAAAGTTTGATTTTCTTCCGTGAACTAGACATCCTTTTATTTACGTTTGAAGTTTTGGGTTTTAAATGTAATAAGGCCGCTTAATTATTTTTGATGGTTTTAATATGTATTACTAAGATAGGTATTACTTATTTTAACTGTTGAAATTGGATAGCTTTAGGCGCGTTTTCAAAAACAACAATTGATTTCAAAATAACACGACAACAAGCAAAGCTTCCGAATGAAAGTATTTTCCAAAATTAATCACTTTTCCTAAAAATGACTTAATCAAATCGGTTTCTAGAAATATCCATGACGTTAAGGTGTGGCAATGGCGGTATGCATGTCAGGATTGGATCCGAAGGGAGCTTGGTACTTAGCGGTCCGATGGACTCACCACCTCTTTCCGGTTTCCTACGGTGCATGACTTCCATTCACCTTAACCCTTAATGAATTAATCTTTTGAACATCAAGTACGATTTTTCGGACTTAGAATGGAATTTTTTTACGTTTTGATGTGGCATGCCGGATTCGGCCATAACTTCTGGGCCGGGTTTGGGGTGCTACAGCATCTTCTCTGGAAATTTATCATAATAGGATTATACCTGTTATAGGCCAATTTTGGGCCGTTTTTAAAATGACTCGGGCCCAAATATATTACATAAACCCAAATACCTTACAACATAAACCCACTAATCCCCTAATACCCAAAACCCGAATGGCCCACAATAACCCACTAGCTAAACCATCAAACCCATACCCGGAGCCCAATAATTAAACCCAAATTTTTACCTAGCCCAAATACTATTAGCCCAAAGCCTAAACTAACCTAAAACCAAACCCACACTTCTAACCCTTGTCTCATCCGGCCACTTGCATCTGCCCTTGTCCCATCCACCACCGACCTCTGCCACCACCACATTCACCACCTGCTCCACCTGTAAAACAAGAGGGACACGCAACAGCAACAAAGATAGAATAAACAGATTTGTACAAAGGCTATATAAGCCGATTTGAAGCTTTGTAAAGGGGTTTTTTTTTCGACAGTTCAAACACAAAAAAATAAGAAGACATTCGATTCCAGATTGAAAACAGCAATTCAATCAACATTTAAATACGAGGATAAGCATCCAAGCAAACAAAAAAATACCAAAGACCGAAGAATCAGAAGCTAAAAAAGCCTAAAGGTGATTTCTTTTTTTTTTCTATTTTTATTTCGTTTTAAAGCCTATTTTATCACCCTTCATATATTAAAATATAATAAAATAATTTTAAAAAAAAGGGAAAATCTTACCTTTCTGGCGATCGATCCGGTGACCGGCCGCTGGCCGGAATCCTTCCCCTCTCCCTCCTCTCTCTTCCTCTCCCTTCTTCTTTTTTTTTTCTTTTCTCCCTTCACAAATGAATTTTTTTCTGAAAATAGGCCTATTTATAGCCCTCCGAAACGACGTCGTTTTGAGCCTACCCGACCTGACCCGATCCAAATCCGCCTAGGATCCACGTGTTTTTAATTAAAGGGGAAATTGCGTGCGCGGTCCTTCCGCATTTTTGGTGTTTTAAATCAAGTTTATATTTATTTATAAATTGGCCCTGAAATTCATTATGGTTCTCAAATTGATCCCCCATGATGCGCACCGTTTTAAATGCGTTGGAAAATTGCTCTTTTGGCCCCCACTGCTTTCATGCGTGTTCTAATAAGCCCTTTCCTCTTTTTTTTTTATTTGCAAATCCGCCTGAATTCATTGTTAATTTTTTTAATCCTTTTTTGTTTATTCTCACTTTTTTATATTAGATTAAGTTTTATTATATATTGCTATTTTTCATATTATTACTATTATCATTATTATTATTTTATATTATTATTATGTTATATTTAGTATTATTTTTTTATATTACATTTTTACTATCATATTACTATTATCTTTGTTACTTTCTCTATTAATATTTATTACTCTATTTTTAACATTATTATTATATTATATTTGTTTTTTATCTTATTATTATTATTATTATTATTATTATTATTATTATTATTATTATTATTATATACAATATTAGTGTATGTTATATTATATATATATACTTATACATGGTATTATTTTTAATCACTTTATTTTATTTATTATATTATATTTGTTTTTTTTGTTTATTATTACTATATTTATTATTAGTATTAATGATAGTGTATATTTTATATGTATATGTATATATTATGTTTTTAATACTATATTTTTTTAATACCCTATTTATTGTGTATATTCTTAATATTATATCGTAAGTATTTTCTTAATAACTATATTATATGTATATATATACTATGTACGTATTTTTAATATTGTTATGTATTTTTTAATACATATATATAGGTACATATTTATGTGACCTTATTAATAGATGTTTTCAACATTATTATTATGTATGTATATATTATGTAACTATTTTAACATTATATTATATACGCATTTTATATATTATGTATATATATACCTTTCTAGTGTTGTATTTTTATCATGTATATATTTCTAAAACTATGCTATGTTTTTACATATTATCTTATGTATATATTTTATATATATATTATGTACTTATTTTTAGTGTTTTCATGGATATATTGTGTTTATATTTTAATACTACGTCATATATGTATTTTTACATTATGTATATATTTTTAGATATTATATATTAAGTATTTCTAATATCCTTATTATTTATACCCATGTACATACATATCTATGTGGTGTATTAGTAAGTTCAGTTTATATTGTTGTCATTTCTAATGTATATGTATATATCATCTATGTGTTATATATATTATGTATATATTTTCAATATTCTTAGCTATATTTTATATACTATTCCCATGTATATAGTATTATTACATTTATTTTACTCCTATTATATTTATTATCAGTACATATATTTTATTATACGTGTATATATATTTTTATATATTGTATTATTTTCATATGTTATTACACTCATTAATATACTTATTATTATCCATATTGCCACTTATGATCTTAATATTATTATGTTATTTGGTGTACATATATCTTTTATTATTACTATTTTTACTATTATTAGTAGTATATGTACATTATATATGTATATTGTATATGTTCATTTTAAATATGTTATATATATATATATATATATATATATATATATTACGTACCCATATTAGTATTATTATGTAAACCTTTTTCATCCTATTTTACGTACATATTCTTAATGTCATTATTACGTATATACATTCATTGTTTCCATTTCATATTTAATTCTAGAATTACATTATATCTTTATTGTCTATAATATTATTGTCACACTTATATTTGCTTCAATATACTTCTAGATCTGTCTTCTATTTATTTTTATTTTGCTTTGCATTAGTTCGAAAATCTTATTCTTTTTTTTTTAAAATAAGGCAACGTATCGGTTTAATACTAAGTCGCTGATTTCATCGCTATGTTGGGTGAACATCAATCGACTCGTAAAACGGTATGCCCTTCTAAAAAAAAATGAAAAACCAAAATTTCTCGTATTTCAATCGGATTACGACTAAATCTTACATTGAACTCGTATTTTTGAAGATCAAGACAACACGTGTTTATAAGATACCAATTTTGGGCATCGCGATGGTGCTAATACCTTCCTCGTGCGTAACCGACTCCCGAACCCTATTTTCTCTGGCTTATGACGTAGACCTAAACTCGGCCTCCTTTTGTTTTAAAAAATAAATTTATTAGGTGTCCGATCACACCTATAAAAAGGATCGGTGGCGACTTCCCCTTTTTTATTTCAAAATCAAACTTCAGTTTTCAAGTTTCCACTAAATCGCCACAATTAGCAACCCGAGCGAAATTTTTACGTTGCTACAATACCTATTCCATGTAACAATCCATAAATATACCTTCCATTCAAGTATGTAACTAGTTCGTAGGACTCCATAATATTTAGTCTAAATCATTATACTCGATTCACATACTCAATAATTACTCCATTTTCAGGGGCATCATAGATGCAAAACAGAGGCACAGATGTGCAAACAGGGATACCGAAGTATATACATAAATACTTGCAATTCACATGGTTATATAAATAACCAAAATAACTATATATATAAAAATTAGTTAACTAGAAATCAGTAATCTAAAACACAAACAAATTACAATTCTAAAACAAAACATTATGATCTTACCTACGATCCACTCCCGATTCAAACGCAGGGACTATTTCATAATTAAATACATTCTATTAAATTCACATACATTTCATACTCAATCTAATGCATAAGACCCTTAATTTTTCATTAATTATAAGTTTTCATTGAAATTTTACATTTATCACAATTTAGCCCTACCCTCAAAATACCAAAATTATCAAAACTTTATAACATAACATGCTAGCCGAATTTTTACCCTACCATATTCAGCCAACATTTATTCTAAATTCACTAAAATTCCCTATCACTTCTAACATTTCATCAATTTAATCCTTTGCTCAAAAACTTACAAAAATTATTTTATAATTTACTCATAACCACCAACTAATAACTCTAATTCATCATCTAATCTCATAATACTAAGAATTCATCCATGGTACATTTCAAAAGTCTTAACAGTTTCAAAAAAGAAGCTATGGGTTAGTTTGACCTAGTTGCAACATTCCCAAAAACATAAAAATTACAAGAGGTGAGCTTAAATTGAACTCACATGCAAAAGGGAACTTTAACCGAACCTTGCTAGCACAAAAATGACGTGTTTTTATATATTAATTATGTGTTTATTTTGAGCTTGAGCCTACTAATTTGAGCTATTTATGTCTTTTTATCTTTTAGGGACTAAATTGGAGGCGAAAAGTAAATTCAAGGGAAAAAGCATCAATTTGGAGATTAAATGGGCCAATATGCAACGTGGGACAAATATGGTGCCAAAAGTGCGAACATGGAAGGCACAAGGACTTAAAACAAATAGAAGAGATTTTATTTTGGAAGACTCTATTTTATTTTATTCTATTAGGATAATTAATATTAAGATAATTATTAGGATTATTCAAATTTAGGATTTTATTTTAATTATCTTTGTTTATCTTTAATTAAATGTATTTAGCTTTTTAAAATTTAAGTTCAATTAGACTATCTCCTAGCACTATAAATAGGGGTGAAGTGACTCTATTTGGGGCATCTTTTTCGTAAACACTCTCCCCAAAAGTCTTTTGTTCTTTCATATTTCTTTTCAATAAAATTTCTTTTTCCATATTTTTATTTATTTGCTTTCCTCCATTATCATGAGCCACTAAAAACCCTTCTAGCCAAAAGTTGTCAATATTTCCCAAAAGGGTTCTTGAGGCCTAGAATCTGTACTTAGCCTTCTCGCCAAGTATTCATCGTTTCTCCGCACTACGGGCTGACGCTTTCGTCCATGGCCCTTAAGAAGTAAGCTTTTCAGCATATGCAAAGGCGGCCGCTTTGTATGTTTTGGAAGGACTGCATAGTCAGTTCGTTAACTTACTGTGTCAGAGGTTGGCGAGCCAAAGAGACAAAATGGCTTGGGATTCGCCATTGAGAAGCGTTGATCTAGCATAGATTACTGGCTAGAGTCAGGTTCCCTAAAAATCGTAAATCTAATCTTTGGAGCTGGTGGTCGTAGGCGTCCTCTTCCACTATAACTGGCTTACTTGAGTCGAGAAGGATCATCCAAAAGCCAAGGATTGAGCCCAAGGCGGAATGAGACAACCGGAGGCTGGAACTTTCCCATAAGAATTTCTTTTCTCTTAAAACTCTCTTTATTATTTTTATTATTTTTGTAATCATAATTTCAGTAAACTTTAAATTCTATTTTTATTTTATTTTCGCTTCCAAAATCAATTCTTAAATTCTGTTTTTTATTTTTTTTCCAGGAACGTAGGTTTTCTTGGGCACGATTCTGCCCAGGATTTCGAGAGACAAGCATTCGTATAATCCGGTCCCTGAGGATTCGACCCTACTTCCCCTTTACTATTTCTTTTTCATTATTTTACAGGGAATATGATATTTTTGGTGCTCTCAACGACCGCATCAAAATGGTAGATTTCTTTTCTATTTTTGGTGGAAGAACCCTTAAGGGAAGATGATACTCAATTTTGTTTTAATTATTAAACTATATTAACTCTGTTACAAAATTGCCCTTAAAATTAAACATGCATTTTAACATATTTTCAAGCCTTAAACCGTCCATCAATAAAATTTATAGACAAAATACTTTATAAGTCCCTCCACATCATTAATTAAACTATCAAGTCAATATAATTCATTAATTATTAAGTTTTGCATCTTTTACAATTTAATAATTTTTATTCAATTACTAATTAAACCTCAAAATTTATTTACCAAAATTTAGTATAACCCTAATACAATTCCATAAACATTAACTAAATATTAAAACATGATCACACATCGAAATTGCAGTCCCGAAATCACTGTTTCCGACACCACTGAAAAACTAGATATTACAACATACATTTTGTAACATCCTGATTTTCAGTGGTGCCGAAAAACGTGATTTCGAAACACCATTCTGTAAACCGAGTCAGTAAATATTAAATATAAATATTTATGGAGTTGGTATAAAAGAATATTGATGTCTGGCCCATCAATTTTGTCTATTAATTACTTAATTAGGGTACAAGGACTAAATTATAAAAGTCCAATTGCTATAGATTTTTAATTGACCAAAAGTTTAGGGACTTAAATTGCAATTATAAAAAAGTTTAAAATGGTAAATAAACCATTTTTCATTAGGAGATAATTCATGATGATGGTTTTCTATTGTTGAAATTTAAATGCTTATTATGTTAATTAAGTTAGATTAACTTAATTAATTTAGGTTAATTAAAGATTATTAAGTATATATAAGACATGTGAAAGTGGGACATTCCTTCTTCATTTTCTCTTAACCGTCCATACATAAAAACCTTAGAAAAGTCATTTTTGAAACTCAAACATTCAGCCATCTAATAGGTAAGCAAATTTACGTCTTTTTCTTGTATTTTTTTTATATATTTTTGAGGTAATGGGAGCTTGATTTAGCTAGCTCATATACCAATTTGTAAAATTATTAAAGTTTTTGAAAGTTGTCATTGTTGAATTTTTGAATAATTAGGCTTGAAATTGATAGATTTTAAGCTTAGGGTGGTGAAAATGACTAGATTGTAATGTTTAATTGTTAGTTTTGCACATAGAATTAAAGTGAATAATATATAAAATTGTTGTGAAAATTCGATAGAAATAGAAAGTAGAGGATCCCTCATGAATGTATGTGAAGTTGGATTTTAAATCGAGGTTAAAAATGGAAAGTTATGGCTATTTTTAATTTAAGGACTAAATTGAATAAAATATAAAATTTAGGGGTATCAAAAAATGAGATTATATAAGTTCATTCATGTCATGACATAATATGCAAATTTTTTGGTATTGATGGATTGTATAAAATAATTGTTTAGATTAAGAACCAGATCAAAGCGGAATTAATCAAGGAAAAGATAAATTTGTTGATTAGTCCTTGAAAAATCAACTTGTTTGGTGTTTTGCTCACATAAGTTCATATGATATCTATTTACTTAGGTTGGTATGTATTTGATTTATATATGTATGCTTGATTGTGGATTACTTAGTTATAAATTGGTATGAAAGGCTAGAATTGGACTATTGGTTTAGAAACGTTACGAATTTAATTCGACTTAAATTGTGTCTTCCATTTTGGCCAATCTATTTCATGTCTATAATTCTCAACAAATTTTTTCAAGATCCTCATTTTTTTTCTTTATTTCAATAATAAAATTGTATGTAAAACCGTTGTCGACAACTTTCTATTTTCATAGTTCTATATTTTCTCGTATTGACATAACTTATTGAGTTCTATTTATTTTTATCATTTCCATATTTAGGTATTTGAATCCCTTTTGAAGTTTTAATAAGTAGTTATGTTGTAGGTCTTTTTAGGAGCACTCGCCTCCATTACATAACCATTTATATTTATTATATCATTGTACGAGATTTTTCATATTTGAAATCGATCAACCTATCATGCTTCAAACATGCATTACTTTCATTTATTCTAACAAATTGTCCTACTGGGACTTCAATTCAAATAAAAAAACATTAATTGATATATAGAACTATTCTGGTTAGAGTCTTCAATCCATGGCTTTTGCTCGAGATTTGGGACTTGATAAGGTGGTTGTAGAAGGGGATTCTCTTACCGTGATTAAAAATACATCGTCTAGCTATCTTGATCTCTCTCCTATTGGTCCCATTATTCAAAGTATTAGACACATGAGAATTTTTTTTTCAATGTTGTGATTTTGTGTTTACTTGAAGACAAGGGAATATTGTCGCTAATCTATTGGCAAGGTTAGGTAAGGATTATGGAGAAAATACCTTATGGATGGAGGACGGGCCGGAGTAGATCTATTGGCTTCTAAAAGAAGCTCAAGATTTTCTCCACTTAGAATAGTTTTTTTAGCTTTTTCTTTTGCTTCCTTGGTCTGGTTTTGTTTCTAGCCTGTGGGGAATGGGATTGCTGTCGCACAACAACTTGATTGCATGTTTTGGCATTGTTCTCCCTTTTGGCGTCCCTGATTTGAGGTTTTTAGTGTTCTATCATTTCTTCAAGATAGGGATTTTCTGGTTTGGCTCTTCAACTTTTATAGGCTTTGAGAGGTTTTTTTTTTTTTTAAATGTGAGGAGATTGGTTTTTCTTTTTCTACTCTCTTTCTAAACTTTATTTAATGTTTTTTTAGTTTTAGAATTGATTTTGTTAGGTGATTGGAGAACACTTGATTTTTGCTCTATATTTCACTTTTGTCCTTTTTTTTATGAATGCCAATTGAAAATACTTTCAATAAAAAAAAAAGCTATTCTCATTAGATCAATAAATATATATGGCAGTTAACTTGCAATAGAGGGAGATATCTTTTTGAATTTCTAGTTCAAATTACTTTCTACAAGAATCTAGATAGTAATAATTCATTCCAAGTTATTCTACCCTTCTATTATTTCTCTCCCTCTAATGTTGAAAAACTTATCAAATCAAAGTTGTAATCACCAAATCATGCTACAATCAAATCTCTAATTTATTTGACACATTTAATAATACAAGGAGACTCATAACTAATTCATTCTCAACTTTCTTTGAATACTCATTTTGTGCATTATGGTGGAGCAATTTAAACATATATCACACATTTAAAACTTCTAGATTGAGTTGTATTTGTTTCTTGACCAAAAGTAAATTGTAATAGGGAATATTTATTACAACTTATTGGCATGATGCATACAAGTGTTGATTCATATAAATTATCATTTCTTTATATACAAAAAGTTTTTTTTATCAAAAGTGATGATTTAGCCACTAATTGAAGATATTTAATCATTAATTTTGCTAAACTATTTATGTATAAACAACACGCTTTTGCGATCATTACTCACATCTATAATCCAACTTATAATAATTATTGAAAGCTTGAGTAATGAACTCACCAGCATTAGAGGATGTACGAATTTTATTGATCAATAGGGATATTTTCATACTTCTCTAAAGTTTATATTTAGACATAAAAATATACGTGATATAAAACTCTATTTCTAATAAACATTAAAATCCTAATGTATATTAAGCTTATCATATATTCATAATATGACATTTAATATGAAGGTGAATTTAAAAAAAGAAAATCAAAAAAAGATGAAGGTATTCTGGGGAGAACATTGTCCTTTGGAGTCTTTGATTATATATTTTGGCGTCAAAGTGTCTATTGCTCCGTTATGACGGTATTTGTATATCAGAACGGTTCGCTCCATCGGAATAGACACGCGTCAATATCCTAATAATTGTCTGTGCCATCAAATCGTTTGCGGTCTGGCTCCATCCACAATGTGATTTAAGGTCCCTCTCCACACACAAAAAATAGATATGCATTGTTACACACGCTTGAGGCATGGGGCGGTGATCTAAACGTAAAGAGTAGATGCAATTGGAACGTGAAACTCATGCAGTTGAATGGTGATGGCTCTTTCTCAATTTGGGGTGGCATCAGTGGCGATAGACTTACTAGGTTGCACAAATAGTCCGTTCAGTTATTAACCAAACCGAATTATTTAAAATGTAAAAATTTTTAACAGTTAATTGAATTGAATTTTTTTTAAATATAGTAATCAAACCGAAATATTTCGGTTAATCCTGTCGATTAACCGAATTAACCAAAATTTATATATATATTTGATTAAAATAAGTAAAAACATATAAAAATAAATTGCTAATGTTCATTTTCTTTTTTTTTAATAGTTCAAAAGATACATTGCTAATATAAAACATATTATATATAATATATATTATTTATTTCATTAATTACCTAATTTGAACTAAATTAACTGATAACCAAAATTTTAGAAAATTATTAACCGATATTCGACCGAACTAAATTCTACTACCGACCGATTAATTGAATTAGATCGGTTCGTCTGGTTAATTTGGTTTTAATTGAACTATGAACATCCCTAGTTGCAAAATTGAGTCCTACGGTACCTATGTCATGCGATCACTATTTTTTTTAATTAAATTATGGTATTAGTCATTCTACTTTGCAAAAGATATAAATTTAATCATTGTACTTTTATTTGGTTGTTTGTAGTCCCTATACCTTTTAAAATTTAAAATTTCAATCCTCACCAGCTATTAACTTCATTAAATTCTGTTATTTCCAAAATTTTATATGTCAAACATTTTATCATAAGTGTAATGTTATATTAGCTTATTATTTCCACATATTACTCACTAAAAATTCAGTTGGATTAATGATTGTTATTTGTGTCAAAACTAAAATTTCAAAATTCAAAAGTATAAGGATTTAAAATAATACAAATGGAGAATATGATTCAAATCTAGAATTGCATGCATGTATAGTACTAGACTAGTAATTGAATCTAATAAAATTAATTTAACAATAACTATCTATGTCATGACTAAAATTCCAAAATTTTAAAAATATAAAGACTAAAATTAAAATGTTTAAAAATAAAAACTAAAATTAATCAAATAAAAGAACATGAATTAAATCCACAACTTTTACAAAATATAAAGAGCAATAGCAGAAGCAGAATTTAACAATTTTTTAGAGATGAAAGTCGCTGCCTATCACGGATTTAGTTAATTAAAGAAGGTGAAATTTTTTTATAGTACGTGTTTGAAAATGACCAGCATTAATGGTCATTTTGATGCCTGAGGCTAAGGAGATGGTTACTGACAGTGGGAGACTAATAAGTTGGAGACTAGAGGCAAAGATATTTTAATGATTGACCCAAGGGGACGAGGAAATACCACTCAACCCCAAAACATATAGCACACACAAAACCTTAAGGGAATTGCAGGTATTTAAAATGGATACCTTACTTATGCTTTCCCATCATGGCCCATGCTCAATGGGTTGAGCCGAGTGGTGACCTTGGTGCTAAGGGAATGCAATTGTGTTTGTTTTTATAACTGGACTAGATCAATCAATCAAATTTATTGAATTAAGAATTGATTAAAATATTAATTCAAAATAAAAAATTAAACTAGTTGACTCATAAACTGATACGATTCGATTGAATTGATAATTAAATTAATTATTTTATTTTTAATTTTTAATTTTTTTAAAATAATTTACTTAATTAAATCAAACAAATCAATGATTTAATCAATTGAATGGTGGATTTAGTTTTGAAACCCTTACCATGTCTAAAAACCTCTCCTGCTGATGTTTTTGGAGGGGCTCCATGATCATTGGTATTACTATTTCCGATGAATGAATTTTAACTTTGCACAGAAAGGAGAACAGCCAGCTGCTTCCTTAATTTTTTCATGTACATATAATATCAAAATCTATATAACCTAAATTATTAGCTCTTTAACAATCATATAAATAAAATTATGATACTAAAAATATTACACTAATTGCTAAGTATTAAATTATGCAATTGACTGAGTTTTAGCTCAGTTGATATTAGTATTATTATTAATATAAGAAAAAGTGAATTCCTACCAAACACATTTATTCGGTTTAAATATATCCTATAAAAAAATTATGAAATCATGCAAACTCTTTGCAAAAGGATGTCCGGTTCTCAGCTCACCAAACCACATAATTTTGGACATAATATTTACATAAATAAGAAAAATAATCAAATGAATGTTCTAAAATCTATATAACATGAGTTATTAATCTGTCAAAACTTATGTAAAATAATCAATTAAAATATACCAACATAATACGGATGCACAAATTACCATGTCTTGACCTCTTTCCTAAATGAGAATAAACAAATAATAATAATGGCAAAGAAAAAGAAACACCAATGGTTTTCTTATATTGATAGAGAACTATATGAATCACCTGCCCAGTTTTATTCTACTGAAAATGTTTTAGCCAGCAATATCCAGACATCTTCTTTCAGATGTAATGGCAAACGATTTACCATGGACCGGTTTCGCCATCGTCTATGATTTCACCTTCTCATCATCCTGCATGTTTCAGGTCCAGCTAGTTTTAGAACAAATATGATTGCAATCATTCAATAAGATTGCGAAACTTGCATCGATATAAGCAGGAGCTTTTGGCTTTTTGATGGTAAAAGTATCATGGAGACCCTTGTACCATGAGTTAAATTGTATTTTACCACCTTCAGTAAAACAAAATGAGCAAATTAGTTACCATACATTAAATTAAAGAGCAAATTAGTCTTTTTTATTAAAAATTTTATCCATTTCTACTGTTAAAAACTGGCGTGACAGCACGTAGTGTGTCACGTGTACCTCATTTTGACATATAAAAACCAGTTTTAACAGAAAAAGTAAATGAAATTTTTAACAGAAAGAGCCAGTTTGCTCTTTGATTTAATGTACAAGGACTAATTTGCTCATTTTTTTTTTTACTAAAAGGGTAAAATGCAATCTGACTCATAATACAAATACCTCCATGGTGCATTTTGACACATCAAAACTGTATCACAAGGAAGCCAAATATGTGCAAGCATAAACCATAATACGCATTCATTCGAAATATTGCAGAATATATCAAAATCGGAGTTAGTTCGAACGAAACTCCAATGCAAGGAAACTCAAATATCTACTACTATATGCACGCAAGAGTACACTCATAAACCATCACTTATGTACTTTATAAAACCACATAAAGTAAAGTCATAAATTTGGTCATATGAATCATTAGAAGCTTGCATTATCCCCTTTATTTGCTTATGTATTTTTCATTTTCAACTGGTAAAATGATTCTGTAAAAAGTAAAAACAGGTAAAACCTCATAAAACCAAGAAGCTACAGGAATGTAGAGATCATATTGCAGTCCATCGGATTTGGTACGAAGTCACTTGTATCGAACAACTTTTATTTTCAGTAAGTCCAATCTACACAAGCAATCCAATGAAGAAATGAAACAAGACCGAGTCCATAAACAGAACTGTGCTTACCGAGCCAAAATCATCGAAGCCCTCATCTCCATCATCTGATGCACCAAACAGATGATTAGCAAAATAAAAGCAGTTCAAATGAAAAAACAGTGATGATGACGCTAATATAGGAAAAAGCATAATCTATTTCAAGTGAATAACGACAATCAACAAACCACCTTAATGTTTCAAGAAAGAATTATTCATACCAGGGCATTCATCGCTGTCACCACCCAAAAGAAATACATCCAGGTCTTGCTCAACAAATGAGGCCGAAGTTTTATTATGTTGCTTGCTTTCCTTTGCCTGTTGTTGAGTCGTCATTTCAATGTTTGAAGATTCCTTTATTTTTTTGTCCCGGATTTTTTCTGCTGTTTTTCGCTCAATCTCTTCCATGTACCACTTCTCATACCTATATGGAAGCATATATTAGCAGGGTCTACTGCTGGTAACAAAAATAATGTTATCTAAAACACAAGTAAAAGTGCACAGTAGAGCAAGAAAATATCTAAAATGCACCTTCAGATCCAGATGACATGCACAATTACACAAGAATTGATTCTGAGAAAGATGTGTTTTAAAGAATTTCAAGTCAAATGAAAAGAAATCAATACTATTAAACGTGTGCTGAAGGCCAAACTATTTCTTCTGGAATCATAAATTCAGTGGAACATTCTATTTTTGGTTTAAAAGTTTGTGAATTCATAAAATACATAAATTAAAGGAGAAGTGCAAGGATGCAATAATCATCTGAACTACCTATATTCTGGGAGAAGCTCATTTTAAATGAAGTGGTGACTAGCAAGTGTAAATTCAGCAAAAGACAAATTGAAGGCTTAACATCGAGATGGATTACTTACGGTGCAACGTGACTGTTTACTAGTAGAAAGTATATTCTCCAGAATTTCCTCTCTCTCATAACACGCGGGCACAACTCAAACCTTAACTTTGAAATTTCCTGGAATATAGAGTAAAAGAAGTAAAACCATATTCTTCAGAAACACAAGACTCAATTACTCCAACTATCAATTGATATGAATATGCTCATGCACTATGATTACACTTACCGTGCTAATAATAAAAAGTTAACTTTGTAGTATATACAAAATAAATACACATTAGGCTGGTCAATTTACCCCCATGAAGACTCAAGAATTTGGGAAAATATCAGAGAAAAAAAGAGAGCATCACAGTTTGGTGCTTACTATTCAAACAACATTGAATGTTTTAATCCCAGCAAAAGACCATATATTCAACAAAGATGGAAATAAATTACCATAATCTGGCAGTAGTCCCCAAAAAGGAGGAAAATTGCTATTACTATTTCATCAAATTGGAAAATAAGTATGGGACAGTTTACACCCTTTTCTGGTTCCAATGGATAGAATATCATAGTTAAACATATGATTGAGTGGAATAACAGTAATGCAAGTGCAATTATATGCAGATTATGTAGCTATTGACTATATGTTATTTGCATACAATTAACATTATAATCATTTGAAATACAATTTAATATTTTAAAACCTTTAAAATGAATTTAGATACATACTGTAGGAATAGGACAACATGTTTACTCAAGAAGATTAAAATGTCATAGGAATTAAGCATATCATAAACACACACACACACACACACACACACACACACGCTCTTATATGCACCTTAACCGTAGAAAGTACAAGCTTGGCATGTTTTTCTTGCCACTCTGTAAGATCTTGCCTTACATTTGAGATTGTGGGAACATCAGACATAGGAGAATCATCTGCCAATGAAAAGATTCATGAAATCAACTTAAGCCAGAAGATAGTTACATTGCATTTATGATATAATGAAAATTTAGAATTTCTTTCTTAGTTCCTAAATTTTCACACCAAACAACCAGAGCATCGACTTTTCAAACACTCAAATTTCGTTTTCTAGTTTTCCACTACATACCTTTTTTTCTCAGCATCCAAACAAAGCTTAAGGAAGTAATTATTTTACCAGGTAAAGGAAAATCCTGAAAGGTGCTTAATGTAATCCCCTTAACAAAATCTCTCAACTCTTCATTAATACCAAAACTCTCCAGTTCCTTCTCTTGCTCCACCATCCTCTCCGTGTTTTGTGGAGGCGCGACCCCCTCGGCGATCGACGACTTGATGAGCTCGGCTTGCTTCGCGGCTTCCGCTTTGATTTCTTCGGCTCGTTTGGAAGCCTCGGCCGCGATCTCCTTGGACCGTTTCATAGCCTCCGTTACTATATCGCCGAGCTTAGCGGAGCCTATACTGAGCTCCGACGACCGGCGAGCAGCATCCTCAGCGAAGTTCCGAGCCTTGTTCCAAATATCCATTTCGGACCAAGCCAAATGCTCAATCTTAAATTCTCTTCGTCTTTCTCCTTCCTTTGGTTTCTTCGTTGGGATTATTGTTAGAAATGTAGAAAGAAGTGAAGAATTTGATATGCTAAGGCTATGGTTGAGGTATCCACGTTTGCCATGACAGTTATTAGATTTTCGAGAATAATATATATATATTTATAATTTTTTATATTTTCGTATTTATTTTATAAATTTCTTTTCTGTCGAAACCAGAGTCTGTAGAATGACTGACTATTCACCCCATTTTATAAATTTTTAACAATATGCAATCTATTTTATAAATAAATAAATATTTATTGTATTAATCTACTTATACGGTATAAATATTCATTTGTATTCACATATTTTTTTATCTTATAATTGCATTTAATATATTATATTTATATAAAATTTTATTATATTCATAATTTATATCTAAGTCCAAACAAAATTATATATATATAAATTAAATTTAGATATTTTCTTATTCTATTTCCAATATCATATCATGTTTTATTTTAATTCCTACTTTTATATTTGATTTTTAAATTATAAAATTTCTGTAAGTTAAAAGCACTCTATTGAACCCACAAATTATTAGTTGAGAAAACAAGCTCAAATTTTAAAAAGGGTAATTGTTTGAATGGCTTTAGCTGTAAACAATGTGGGTTCAATAAAACTAATCTCCGGTTTAATTTAACTTCAAAATATTTAATTTAAAAAATATATAAAATTTGATTACTGAATTTTCCAATTAAGTTAACATTAGTGTATATATATATATATTCAGTTCATTTTGACATTTAAATTTAATAATTAGATCCATTTTGTTACATTTGAAAATATAAAAGCTTGATAATGTAATGGAAAAGAATGATATAAAATAAGAATGTCACGTCATCTATATTCCTTTCTCAATAGTTTAATCACACATAAAATTTTCATCTTGAAAAATAAATTATTGAAAAGGATAATATCTTTATTTCATACAATTCTTTTTCTAATACGATACTCTAAAATTATGCTACATCATCACTTGAAAGTTTTAAGTGATGTGTGGTATAATCTTAGATTGTCACCTTTAATGTTTTAATAATCGAACAGGTGATTAAATATATTAGACTATTAATTCTCCAATTCAATCAGTTTGATCGGTTCAATTCTTGAATTAACAATAATTAAATAAATAATTAAAATTCATAAAAATCTAAAAAGAATAAAAATTAACATTAAACTAATTCAACTATTAATTTTATCTCGATTTTTAATTTTACCAATTTAAAGCTATTTCAAAGTGAATCGATACAATTTATTTTCTCAGACAGCTATATCTCATTTGGTTCCACTCATCAATTCGTCTGGTTTAGTCTTATTATAGTAAAATTAATCACATCTTCAAATATTAACAAAATTTAAATTCAAAAATCTAATTATCAACTTTAAAAACTACAATAAAAAAATACAAAAATCAAAATAGATGTTAGCCAAAATTTATAATTATATTCTAAAAAGCACTCTACTGAAAGCAGTAGGCTAAAGGTCAATGTCTATCCTCAGCACCTTGGACTCATTATGTCTCAAATAAAAAACCTAGTTTTTTCGAGAATCTTCTTCAACTTTTTAGATTTTTCTTTTACCCCAAAATTTAATTTCAGCCCACAGTTTTGAATAATAAAAAAACGAAGAAGGGTACACAGAGACTAGAGAATAAACATATTTAAATTGAGTATGAAATTTCAAGGCTTCAAGATTCTCACTTCATTCTCTTCCACATATCTAATGACATGTAGGGTTATATCAACCACGTGTAAAAGATAAAGACAAGCTCTAAAAACGAAGAAAAAGTTTTACTTCATAAATCAGTCTTCTTCTTTTCTTTCTTTGCCTTGATGTTTCTTAATTTTGACTTTCCCTTTTATTACATGTCTTCCATGTCTCTATCTATGTCTGAAAATCTTTAAAAGTTTAACAAGAACCTCCACTAGTTTATCCTTTTTTGTTGCTCTTTGGATTTGCTTTGCTTCTTCGTAAAAATATCACTTTCCTTTTCAATATATATAAACTAATAAGCATACTTCAGCAATCCAGCAATTGCTCCAGTTCTGGGAACATGCAAAAGTTCGAACTTTTCAGCCACTGTTACTCTCTTACCAGGTTCACTTTTAATTTACATTGTTTTGTGGTGATTTAATGGTTTTAGGATGATATTTGATTTGGGTTTTGTTTGTTTGTTGCAAATTTTTTGGTTCCCATGTTTGTGCTGATTTTTGTGGTTTCATTTTTGTGTTGATAGGGTTTGATTAATGAGAAGTTAGGGTTTGGTGTAAAATGTTGGTTTTAAGCATGAATTCCAAAAGGCAAAGGCGGCCTAATGTTAGGTTAGGGGAAATAGGGGATGCGTCTGCTGCTTTTGCATGTGGATTTTCTCAGAAAACTAAGGAAAATTTAGTACATAAAAGATGGAAACCTGATTTTCTCAACTCTCAAGTGAATGAACCTGTTACTGTTGATGAGTTTTCTAAAGGGAAATCACCAGATTTCTTGAATTTGGACCCCGATTTTTTGCCGGCCGATTTGCAACAGAACAGAGAGAATAAGAACCCCAATTCTTCAAAATTGGGTTTTGATTTGGTTACTGCTGATGAAATTGACATGATGAAGTCTAGTATAAATTTTGGTACCATAACAAGAAAGAGTAGGGTCATGAAACGGCGAGGGCGGGTTCGAGAAGGCAACAATTCCGCGTTTCTTTGCAGTGCTTGGACACAGAGTCCTAAATTTAGCCCTGAATTTAGTGGTGAGGATAGAAAGGAGCACGACGATGAGGAGAAAGAGTTTATGGGGATCGAAACGAATGCTTGCATAGATTCGCAGGACATATCAGACCATGATGCGGATGAACCTGATAGTTGGCAACAAGGAAATGCTGATGATTGTTATGAAGGAGATAATGCGTTGCTTAGATCCGGTGATGAATGGGACCAAACGAGATATGCGTGTAATGATGTTACCGGTGTCCGAACGTGGTTGGAGGACTTGGGATTCGGTAGGTATGCTGGTATTTTCGAAATGCATGAGGTTGATCAAGAAACTCTGCCTTTGCTTACGCTGGATGATCTCAAGGAGATGGGTGTATTTGCTGTTGGACATAGACGGAAGTTGTATACCGCAATACAACAATTAAGAGGGGGCAACGCTTCTTCGTGAAAACTCTTCGAATAAATTGTGGGTAGTCCTTTTCTTTTTTTGTACTTCCCCTCCCTTATGTGCAGGAAAAAAAATATCACAGACGTGTAACTTTTTCCAGTTTCTGACATGGTTTTTTTCCTTTATGTTCCTTTGCTGGCTTTTGTTAATGAGATGAACTTCACCAGTTCTTACTTTTATGCGTCTTTCATGTTTATTATCTCTGCCCCCCTCGAATTATAAAATCTTAACATTATGTGAACTAAAATGGTAACTTGCTTCGAATTTAGGCACATGATTCAGTTTAAATAATCTTCATATCGTGATCGACTTATAAGCTGGTGATACAAGTCAACGTTACTTGGCAGTTGGCATCGAGTCATGCAAAGCTTAGGTATGAACTTTTTGTTTAATGCTAGTGAACGTTTTTCATGAGCTTTACATCTGAGATTGAACGGCTGATCGTATTTATTTCTTACTTTTAACTTAGAAGTACTTGAGAAATCCCGTTTACTTAGAAATAAGGATAAAAACCGTGTCTCTGCGGCTTTTTGCTGTTTTTCCTTTCTTTTAAGTGTTGAAAAACATGTTATATCCTGATGAAAATAAGTCATAGAATGATTTAAGTATACTTAGAAATTGTCTTAATAGGTTTCCATGTTGTTTTAGCATGAAACAAGCTCTTTTATATACTATATTGTGATGTCGATATGGGAGTACGTGATCCGAAATGTTAATGTATATTGAAAACTGTACATGAAAATGTGATATGTCATGTTGGTGGTGCCTCAAATTTAACTAATGCATGCTTCTCCGTGGTTTTTCTTTGTTCAATAGAGCTGATTCGGAGAAATGCTCCACTTTCAGTAGGTATTGCCTTGCTTCATTTTTCTTTAAGTACACTTCAGTACTTGTATCTGATGCATGTCTAAATGTGGGTTATGACCTCCGCTCACCGATGCCTCCAAATGAATGGGATAAACTTGAATATAATCGTGTTGGACACATGCCCGGATCCAACACAAGTACGTTCGAGTAACATAGGTATTGCAAATTTATTGCTTCACAAGTAAGATTTCCTTGCTTGAAGTTTTTGCACTTGTATTTATGGTTGATAAACATTGAAACTTAGGTGATGTTTCTCTTGATCTGCAATGGAAATGAAATGGCCATATTTCTTCTGCAGATTGTTCTGTGTTAGTTTCTTGTAATATTCAGTATTTGAACTTTTAACTTTTTTCCATTTTGGTCTCTAAGCTTTTCTTTTTTGCCCATATTAGTCTCTGGATTCCGTTAGGGTATGGTGGGTGAAATTGTATCATGTTATCATTTGAATTTTTTTATTTATACTTTTAGATTTTATGTATATATATTTTAAAATTTTTAAAGAATGACGTGATACATTCTTTTAGCCTCACATTATCAGGTTTTAATGGAATTTAAGTTCAAGATCAGTCAAACCCTCACATTATCGGTTTCTAAATCGGTCAAGATCAAAATAAATTATTAAAAATTTATAAAAATAAAAATTATGAAATTACAAAATTTGATTTAATTTATTATTAGATTGTTTTAATCGATCTGTATTGACTTATAAGTCATTTTTGAGATCGATTGGTTGTCATTTCTAACTTGGAGAAGATTATCGAATTTTTACCAAATTGAATATAGCATTTTCTTTACTGTAATGATCCATATTTCACAAATTTGGTTTAGCGCTGGTGAGTCTTCTTGCTGCTTAGCTGCTGTTGTCCGAAATGGACGCAGGGGGTTAAATCTGCGCTGTTAGTTATCGTATTTCGCCCTTTCATATTTATATCGAATTATACCAAATTAAATGGGTTGGTATTACAGTTAAAGTTAAAGTATATCATAATTACTCGTGCTTGTAATTTTATTTGGGTAAATTATAAAATAATTATTTTTTTATTGTAAGTTACATTTTAGTCACTTAGGTGTTATAACATTTTAGCCACTAAACTGTTAATTGTTATTAGTTAATATGGGATGTTAAATTATTATTTTAAATAGAATTTTTAAGTTAAATTATACAGTTTGTTCCTATATTTTCTTGTTTTGAGTAACTTAATTTTTCTTTATTTTTCATTCTTTTCTGCTTTTCTTTCTGTTTTTTCTCAAACCTCTATTATTTTTAATGTAGTCTTTTTATGTTTTTTATTTGTTAAAAAATTGCTTCAACGCTAGTTCTCGTGCCCTCTTTCACGTAACTGCAATTCTGATAAAAGAATTTAATTACTAATTTAAGCTTAAATTAATGAGAGTTTTAACCCAACTTCAAATTAGCTCAGGGTTTTTAAAAATCCTGAAAAAAAGGAAATTATATAAGGAATAAAATGAAGAAAGCAAGAAATTCTTTTTCCAAAAAGAAAACAAGCACGAATTACTTAAACAAATAGTCATGGATGGTATAAGATTACTTACATATTGGCATGTTGAAACTTTCTTCACAGCGTCCCTTTCTTCAACATCTCTCTTGACAAGTAGAGGTTAGCTTGTTACAACAATACGTCGGGCTTTTTTATGAATAACTTTGATAAAAACTTTCATTTTAATTTTTTAATATGTATAATTAGATCCATCAAGAAGTCCTTCCTTCAAAAAGCCCATAACTACTAACTACATAATCAAGATTATCTTTTAGTACTAATTACATAATCAATATCACACCAAAAGGTGATCGATGATCTACTATGATATCAATTGGCAATTATGATTAAATGCGTGTTAAATAGTATTGTGACTTTAATTATAACACCTCAAATTAATGCATAAAACAATTAATAGAAAGTGCATAAAACAATTAATCACACGGTTTAGTAGTTACCACCTACATTTGCAAAGTCATGCCTAGATAACAATTCATTATCCGAATCACCACCTCAAGAAAACTAGTAAAAAAAAACATGCATATTCTAATTTGGTAATATTGAAAATATGATGCCTATGAAAACCCTATTTTCCTAACCCACTTTTGAATCTCAATTAAAAATAAAAAGGGTTGGAATGCCTAATATTACTACTCTATTTTTCATATAATAAATGCTACTAAACTTGTTTGTAAGCTTTCAAAATTGAAACTCGAAAGAAAACGAGAGGTTGATGTGAACAAGTACCAGAAGAGCCCTCCCTTCCCCACACTGTCCCATTTGCATGTGATCATGTTTTCCCTTAAATTACCCATACAATAAACCGATTAAATATATATATATATATATATATATATATGAAATTGTATAATTGAATTTTTTATTTTTAAATATATAAATTTAAATTCTTTGATTCCATTCAAGAATATTCTTATTTTATGATTATAAAATACAAAAAACAATGTTATCTGAATATATGATACTAGAGTTATGGTATAAGAAATTTGATTTTACGATAAAATATGTTTTAATTAAAATTAATTAAGTAATGGTGTCACGGAGTTATGATATTAATAAATTTATTTTTATATACAAATTAAGTTATCTATTTACATACTAATTTTAAATGTTTTCTTGAATTGGTGTTATTTAATCAATCGAACATCAACTCGCTTATGAAATTATTCAAATTTTAACCGCATGCATGATAAACAAATTAATTTTTAGGTAAAATATTAATAAATATATTTGTTACATAAATATTTTCATTTTGCAGCTGTAAATAGTGTATATATATGATAAAATTTACTGATAATGGCATGTTGTTGGATGGATGGAAATTAGGGTTTGTCTCCATAGTGGGCCAGAAACACATAGTCTCCATTGCTGAATGAAGAGCAATTATTATGCTTTTATTATTGAAATGGTTGAAGAAGCTGGTGATTGCAGTTAGATATTTGGGGATAACATACATACGTAGCCAAACACTATCCTCGCATTTTTCCGTGGATCATACCTATTTAAATATGATTTTTTTAGGGTATATTGCAAATGGACAAAGGTGGATTAGGTTTCAACTTTGGTCATTTGGAATGTCAAACGAAGGCTTGAATTACTGTTCCCTTGGCAAATATGACTTCCTATTTTTTTTTTATCTATTTATTAATTTCATCCTATTTATAAAAAAATAAAATTTAGTTTTTTAATTTAACTTATTAAAATTTGGTCAGGAAAACAATTTTTGAAGTGGTAAATGGCTGTCTATGAAATATTAATCATTCCCATAGATAGGGACCGAACACCTAGCCTTATAGTTAAGAGATAATATGAGTAACCACCACAACACATCACACCACACTACACTTCATCTCGTTATTGAAATTATTTCATATTTTTCAAAGGTACAAACTTATAGTACAAATTCTATTCAAGTAAGGTTGTATTTAATTTTATCGCTTGAATTAATCTCTAAAATGAATTTACCAGTATTAGGAGATTTTAATAAGAGTTAGTATTTGATACACTAACAATATACTATTTTTTTCCACAATCATATTATTTTAAGTTTTGGTAATTTGGAAAAAAAATAGTTTAGTTTCAACCAATAATTACTTTTTGTGCTAAATTGTAAAGTAAATATTAAAATATACTTTAAATCTCTACACACTTCATATATTTAGAATTTAGTTTCTTCATTTTTATTTTTGGCAATTTAGTCCTCTCCTTTTGGATTAAAAATTTAAGCCTAATTGCTATCACTATTAATATTATTATATTAAATTCCTTGATTTGATATTTTGAAATTTAAAATATATGTTCACTTGGTAGTCATGTAATAAAAATAACGTTAAAATGTTTATATGAATTTTTTCTTAAAAATACCTATACTGAACGTGTCATGATAAAATATTTTTTGTTAGAATAGTGTCTAAAGAAAAGCGGCATCGAAATTTTAATTGAAATAGTTAATAATATTAACTAGTTGGATTAACTAATGATGTTATAAAAGTATAGAGATTAAATTATGTTAAAAAATGAAGTATCTGAAATAAATCTCAAGTTTCAACATAGTATAGGGGCCAAAGCTAAAATTTGACAAATACCTTATAATGTAAAAAAAAAAGCAAAGCAAATTATATATAACTACAAAATATTTTAACTAAAAATTAACGATACAACTATTTGGACTAATAAATAACATTGTAAATGTATATGAACAAAATTATATTAGAAGTTAAAGTATAATTTTTAAATCTCAAGTTTAATCATAGTAGAATGACCAAAACTTGTAATACCCCTAACCCGTATCTGTCGCTGGAACAGAGTGATGGGGCATTACCGGAACTTTTAGAACATTTACAGATAAATCACGTCAATCACTGTTCATTTCCCGAGATTATTCAAAACGTCCCTTAAATGGACCCTTGAGGCCCAATATGAGCATTAAAATCGAATCGGGACTTAATCGGAAACTCTAAGAATTTTTCGTGACATTTCAAAAATTTTCCAAGGTGCAGGGCTCACATGCCCATGTAGTCCAATGAACACCCCTGTGTGACCCTGGGACACACCCGTGCTGCAGATCGTGTTTGACCCTGTGTAGCTTCTGACTTGTACACACGGTCATGCCATACACCCATGTGCTAGGCCGTGTGGTTAATTTTATTTTTCAAATTTAGGTGCAGGTTTCACATGGCCAAGACACACGCCCGTGTTCTAAGCCGTGTAGTACACATGGATGAGACACATGCCTGTGTCTCTGCCCGTGGGCTTAATTTTGAGCATTTTGTTTCTCAAATTTAAGGTGCAGAAGACACACAGCCTAACTACACACCTATGTACCAGGCTGTATGTCACACACAGTCTAGACACACGCCCATGTATCTGCCCATGTGGACTAAATGAAACCATTTCTAGCTTCATTTCTCACCCAAAATCACACCAATGACCTACACTTAAACTCACATCCAAATACCAACCATCTCAAGCATTCAAATTAAGCAAACTCTATCATTCAACATGGCATATCATTACATGCATACATGTTCATAATCTTACCTCGGTACATTCCATATGTTAGGCATAATTTGAATAACCATTTAACATGTTTGTAGCTACCATAGTATGACATTACAAGTATATCAAAAACAACCATTACTAGCCATTCTAATGGTTAGATTACAAACCACATAGTTAAGCCATCTATGGCCAAGTTAGCTTATACATGCCATTATACCAAATTGATTTTACTATATATACCCAAAATAAGCTAGTGGATAGTGTGATGATGCTCCAATGATCTCCAACCTTCGCGAACTTCCGAGCACTATAAAACAGGGAAAAAATAACACAGAGTAAGCATTACATGCTTAGTAAGTTTGTATAATGGAAACTAAACTTACCAATCCCATTTATTAATCTAAGTATACCATATCATGTTTTCCATCCATTTGGAAAAATTTCCTAAACTCATGCATTCAATCAAACATGTTAGTCACAAAATTTTCATATACACCAAGTAAACATAGATGAGCTCATCATACAATTTTCCTTCAAGACATTATTTATTTCATTCCATTATTCTCTTATCATGCCAAGAGTTGTGTCCTTGAATCATTAAAATTCCGATGGATACTCAAGTAGTACACTCAAGGTGTACAATTCAATAGCCTGTCAATTTTTATTCAAGAGTACCTATTACATCAATAAATCAAAGAACATACTCTCGAGCCACATATCGTATTACAGGATTATTAGTCCAGGCTAAATCCATTACGAAATGTATGCTCAAAAGAGCTCAATTAGGATTACAGTCTAGAAATCCATTACGAAATGTATGCTCAAAAGAGCTCAATTAGGATTACAGTCTAGACTAAATCCTAATTGTAATGACCCAAAATTTACGGGCATCGAAAAAGTGTGTTATCGGGCCTCCATTTTAGTGAAATGAGTAATAAATATTTACGAAATTAGTTGTGTGATCAATTAGGTTTTGATTAGGTGAATTTGACTTAATTAGGAGTAATTGTAAAAAAGGACTAAATTGAAATAAGAGTGAAAGTTGAATAATAAATTAAAGAAAAGTTAAAAGGACTAAATAGGCAAATATGTCAAGTCCCATAAAAGAGGCGGCATAAGTATGATAAAAGTATAAGATTTTTATGTTTTAAATATATTAATATATTATTTAATTATAAAATATATTATATTATATTATATTATTATATTATGTAAAATAAACCAAAATTATGACAAGTGTGTGGTAGAAATAAATCTAAGTGTGTAAATAAAATACATATATTTGTGATTATTATGTATTTACTTATTATTTAAGTAAAACTATTATATTATTATTATTATGTTATTATTATTATAATATAAAACATGATAGAAATAAAAGAATAGAAAAGGGAAAGACGTAGAACGAAACAGAGAAAGGAAAGAAGGAAAAAGAAAGAAAGAAAAGAAAAAGGGAGAATTAGGGTTTCAAGGTTTGAAGTTTAATTGGTAAGTCAATTTAAGTCATTTTTTTGTAATTTTTTAGTTTTTATGATCCTAGAACAAAATACTACTAAGTATATGCTGAAATTTTGTTGAGTAATTAGATTTTTAGATACTAATTTTGTTGAGTAAAAGTGTGAATTAGAGATTGAATTAATAGAATTTCTAATTAGAATTGGGAGAAGGATTAAATTGTAGAATAGGCTATAAATTTTGTGAAATAGGGACTAAATTGCAAGAAATTTGAAATTAGGTATTTATGATGAAAGTTAGAGAGTTAAGTTTAAGTTTGGTTGAAAATTGAATATTAGTAATGTAACATCCCGAAATAGGGCCTAAACGGAACAGTGGTTGCGAAACCACAAATCCGAGGTAGAATGTAACGGCCTAATTTTCAGTGGTGTCAAAAATGGTGATTTGAGATCACTAAATCGGACAAATAAGATTGAACAAGATAATAACTTAATATTTATGAGTCAAGTAAGAATTTAGAAGAATTTGTGAAATGGTGAAATTAGTGAATTAAAATAATTTATTAGGTCGACGGGTCAAAACGAGGTATCGAGACCTCGAATTTGAAAATCGAGCTATAAATATTTTTATAAATATTTATGAAGTGTCATTGAGTTAGTATTAAAGTTTCGTTAGAAAATTTTGATGTTTGGATAGCTAATTAATTAAAAGGACTAAATCGAAAATAGCTCAAAATTTGTTAAATTGTGAGTAAATAGCTTAAGTATTTAAAAGATGGATTTAAAGAGCAATTAGACCCAAAGGTTAATGGCTGGACGGTTTGGGTATGAAATAAGCAATAAAACAATGTGAATAAGGGACAAAATTGGAATTAGCATAAAAGTTAATAGTTAAAAAATGATGTAATTGAAAATCTAGACATTTCTTCATCTTTCTCAGCCGAAACGCCGTAGCAGGTCTCCTATGCTGGTTTTTCATATTTTTGCACCATGTAAGTTCAATTTTTACTATTTCTTAGTAATTTTATGTTTTTGTGACTTTTACAATTAGGTCCAATCATCTAATTCATTAGTTTTTGATTTGGTGGGTGAAATTGGAAGTTACCCTGGCTGAGTAAGGGTAGTTTATGATGAATTATTATGAAATTGAAGTTCTAATTTCATATTAAGGTTGTTTTATTAAGTCATTTTGATAGAAAATGGTATTTAGGACCTAATTGTGTGCAAAATTGTGAATTAGATGTTGGTGTTGAAATTCAGAATATCAAAGGCTGTGAAATAGTTTATAATGATAAAATAAAAGTGTTAATTTATAAAAATTAGTTCAATTGATGGGTGAATTGAGCAGGACTAAATTGTAAAACTGTAAATTTTGGGGTAAAAGTGCAATTTCGAATTTTGAACAGCATAAATTGTGAAGTGAAATAGAAATCAAATAAATGCTAATGAGTAGAAATATTTTATATTATAGATCAAGAATCCAAAGAAGAACGAGGAAAAGAAAAAGTAAAGGACTAAATTGTAAGGTTTAGTCACATTTTGTATCAAGGTAAGTTTACAGTAAATAAATGCAATATTCTTTTATTTTACATTATTATTTTCAATTTCCAGCATTTATATATTTATGTTATGAAAATATTTAAAGTCGAATTTAAGGTGAAGTGACAGAGGAAAAGTGTTAGAAAGCCCCGGTTGAACCCTAGGAATGTTAGGATATTAGGGTTGACAGGACAGAACGAAATGAGCCATGTAAGTCCATATTAGAAATATGGCTTTGGAGACAGGATTGAGCCATGTAAGTCCATATTATATATGGCATTGGAGACAGTAATAATTCATGTAAGTCCATGTCAAAGACATGGCATTGGCAGGATATTGATAGACAGGAACGACCCTAGTATCCTTAGTATTCCGAGTGGTTCAACGGGTCAGGATACGAGTTAAATTACAGTGAATTAACAGCAAAGGAAAAGTAGATTATACTTATGAAAAAGGAAAGGTCAGGTAAGAAAGAAGGTAAGGGAATAAAGAAGAAGATAGAAATTGAGAAGTAAAGAAATTTATGATGTTAGATGATATTATGCATAATTATCCATTATGTTGAATGTTGTGATTTATTTGCTTGTAAGCTTACTAAGCCTAGTGCTTAATCTCTTTATTTTCTTCTTCTTATAGTACTTATCTAGTCACTCGGGGATCGAAGGAAATGTCGGAGGCCGATCACACTATCAAAGAAATAACTCAGTATAACTAGACGTTTTGTTTTAGGTATGGCATGTATAGAAACTTAGCTACTTTTGGTATAATATGAATAATGAATGATGTGTAAATACTTGCTAGTGATTAGCTAAGAAAATAGCTGATGATATACATGTTTATTAATATGTATGATTGAATGATGATTATCACATGAAAATTATGAAAATATGAAAGTAACCTAAAAACAGATTCAAGTAATGAAATGATGTAACTTTGAAAAATCACTAAAACTTGTAGAAACATAGTTTGAAGATGAATAATATATGAAATTAAAGCTTATTATGTATATTTTCTTATGGAATAAGCAAAACAGGTAAAAGTATTATTTTTATGATATATCTGAGTTTTAGTGAAACAGGGTCAGAGCGATTTCTGGATCCTCTGTTTCAACTTTGAAATTCACCATAAATTGTACAAAACTAATTAGAAGGTATAATTTATATGGTTAGAATGCTTGTTGAATCTAGTTTTGAGAGAAACAAACGACTTAGTCATATGAATTTTGTACAGGAATAAAAATGGTTCGTAGTAAGAAGAGGTCAGTGCAGTCGAGTTTTGAAATAGGGGAAACTTTAACTAATAAACTGTACTAATTGGCTAAGTCAAAAATTCTAGAAAAAAATTAGTAGATATATATATGATTCTAGTTTCATGAAAAATTTATGGATCTTAATTTCGAGTTTTGAAACTCGAGAAATGAATTTTTAAGTAACCATGAGGCAGAAAAATAGTTTATTCCGAAAATTAAAATAAGTGATTTAGAGTTGTTTAAAAGGTAAGATAAGTTTAGTAACACCTCAAGCTTGACTCCGGTGATGGTTTCGGGCGTGGGGGCGTTACAAGTAAGGTATGAATTGGAATGAAAAAATAGATGATTTTGGTTAAGGATTAAATTGGAATTAAGGTAGAAGTTAAATAGGAAATTCAGGTATTTGATGTGAATAATTGTTGTATTAATAATTGTAAATTATTTTAATTTTAATTTTCGTAGCTAACATCAAACCGGAGACATCAGGTCAGAAGGGAAAGGAAAAGATTACCGGAGAGTAACTCAGGAGAAATTCTGGTTTGTATTACTATAATTCGAATTTATTTATTATTAATTGTGAATAGTGATTAATATGCATGGTAAGAGAAATTAAGGTGAGTATTGATATTGAATTGAATGAAAATGTATTGAATTGTGAAAATGTGTGAATATATGGATTGAATATTGATTGAAAGATGGAAAAATGATTGAATTGAAAATGTGAGAAATTGTGATTGAATTGAGGTTATATGTGATTTAAATACCCTATTAACTAGTCGAGCTGAGTCGGATATAGCTGGTATGGCATAAGATTGGAAGTGTCCAGGATATTTCGACCTCGAGTCGATGAGACACTGGGTGTCACTATATTTCTTCGGATAGATTCGATGAGGTACTGGGTACCAACTTACTTCGGCTTGGCCGATAAGACACTGATTGTCAATTATTTGCTTCGAACTATCGATGAGGCACTGGGTGCCATACTGGATTGTTTGGTTGGATTCGTGTATCCGTCAAAGTCTGAGTTTTGTTAATAGGGGTAATGAATAAAATGGTAAAATTGAATGAAAGTAAATGATCTTGATTGAAGAATGAAATAATAAATTGAAATTGAGAAATGAGAATGAATGAATGAACCAAAGGTTCAGGGAATGATTGATGAATCAATGAAATGAGATTATGAAAATGCATAGTATGAATCATTGTTCACGAATAGACAATTGTGTATTGATGACTGAAATGAGTAAAGAAAAGCTATTTAGAATGGTTATGGTTGTTCTGTAATGAATAAGTATATTTTGTTAATTTGTAAATTTTAATAAGTATGATTTGTATGTTATATCAAGTAATCTGAATTATAGTAATACCATTGAGTATATCCATACTTAGCTTACGATTGTTTTTCGTGCGCAGATTAGTTGGAGTCAAACGTTCCGATCCAGCATCCAAAGCCAATCCTGATCTTAAAAAACTTTGGTGATGTATATTGCTTTTGGTAAAAGTGGCATGTACCTAGGTTATGTATATGTGTCATGGTGGATTTTGGTTGTAATAGATGACATATGTTATTTGAATAGTGATGCGGTCGTTGAGAGCACCAAAAATATCCTATTCCCTGTAAAATAGTAAAAATAACAGTAAAGGGGAAGTAGGGTCGAATCTTTAGGGACCGGATTGTACGAATTCTCGTTTCTTGAAATCCTGGACAATTTCTTAGCCAAGAAAACCTGTATTACTGAAAAATAAAAAAATAAAATTAAGAATCTGGAAAAATAAAAAAATAAAATTTAAAGTGAATTGAAATTGTGAAATTAAATAAATTGCAGAAATTAAAATGAGGAAAAAGAAATAGAGTTGGGAAAAGAGAAAGTTTCTTATGTGGTGAAATTCCAGCCTTCGGTTGTCTCGTTCCACCTTGAGTTCAATCTTTGGCTTTTAAGCAACCCTTCTCGAGCAGGATAAGCCAGTTATAGTGGAAGAGGATGCCTACGACCACCAACTCCAAAGATTGAGACTTAAGATTTGGCGGAACCTGACTCTAGCCAATAATCGGTTTTGTGGGACTATCTTCTACTAGATCACCACTTTCCAACGGCGAATACCACACTGTTTTGTCTCTTGGATAAGCCAACCTCTGACGCAAAAAGCCAACGAACCGACTGTGTAATCTTCCCAAAATGTACAAAGCGGTTGTTCCTTGCATAAGTTGAAAAGATCACCTATTAAGGGACATGGACGGAAGCGTCAGCCCCGTAATGCAGAGAAGTGATGAATACCTTGTTGAGAAGGCTAAGCGCGGGTTCTAAGCCTCATGAACCCTTTTGGGGAATTTTGACAACCTTCGGCTAGATTAGTTTAGTGGCTCATGATTTTTGGGAAAGAAATAAATTAAATAGATATGGGATTTTTATTGAATAAAATATGAAGAGAACAAAAGACAGAGTTTTTGGGAGAGGGAGTGATTACAGAAAAAAGATATGTCAAATATGTGCCACTCCATCCCCTATTTATAGTACTAGAAAACCTAGTCTATTCTTAATGAAATTCTAAAAGATAAATACAAATAAATAAAGATAAATAAATATAAATAAAGATAAATGAAAATAAATCCTAGAATTAAATCTAAATAAAAATCCTTAATAATTATCCTAATATAATTAAAATAGAGTCTTGTGCTATAAAATCTATTCTTTTGCATTTTAGTCATTGGGTCTTCCATGTTTGCATTTTTGGCACCACTTCTCTCTTTCTTTGCATGTTGGCCCATTATATCTTCAAATTTGTACTTTTTGCCCTTGAATTTCCTCTTGCCTCCAATTTAATCCTTAAAAGATTAAAAACCACAAAATAATCCAAACTAGTAGGATCATACTCAAAATAATCATGCAATTAGCACATAAAATATGTCGTTCGAGAGTATTATCAAATAGACATATGAAAGAATAAGAAGATAAAATGGAACATATGATATTAAACTTTGAAATAGAAATAGAATGAAATTTCTAAACTAATCTTAATGTTGCTTGTGAATGTTTAGTGAATAGATTATCAGGTTGGTGTTTTGATATGTTTTAAATGTAATTGTATATAAAATTGTAATGGTTGTGATATTAGTTTGAATTGGGTATGTTTTAAGTTTGCAGGGTTGGTTAGATGATTATAAAGGGGTTATTTTGAGCTTACACGGTCCTGTCTACACAGTCTGAGCCCTGTATTTGTTAAAAGTTTTTTTAGAATTTCATGAAAAATTTCTCGAGCATTCGAATTAGTTCCGATTCACTTCTGACACGTATTTTGGGCTTCGAGGGTCCATAAAAGGGACATTATGAATGTTTTATAATATGTATGTTATTTATTTGTGTAAGGTTCGTAATATGTCTGAAAGGTCTGGTAATGCTCCGTAACCCTGTTTCGATAAAGGTTTAGGGTTAGGGGGTGTTACACTAATTGTAACATATGCTCGAGAGAGATTATATCAGGATTACCCGTCCGGGCTAAATCCTTTCAATAATGAGATCAATAGGATTACTCGTCCAAGTTAAATCCCATCAGAAACAAATGCAGGACCTCATTCATTTCGGGAAAGCACATTTATGCATTGAAATTCAATATTCAAACGAGACTTTACCCTTTTCCCAACATTTTCGAACATGTAATTATTTCACACATTTATAACATTCACATAAATATGATTCATATTGCATATAATCATAACATTCAAGTTAACATATTTACATGCTTGATTAAGTTACACGAACTTACCTCGACACTTGTTCGCGTATAAAATCTATTAATCCAAAACCTTTTCTTTTCCTCGATCTAACCTTAAATTTGTGTTGTCCGGATCTATATAAATAACTTTAATCATCAATTTCACACATTTCATATTCATTTGGACTCAATTTACGTCCTAGGAAAAATTATCATTTTGCCCCTAACTTTTCCATAAATTTTAATTTCATCCCTAGGCTTGGAAAATGAAATTTATGCAAATTTACTCCCTATTCCAAGCCTAACTGAAATTTCAACATAAAATTTACAACACATATTTTCTATAAATTTCATAATTTTTCATCAATTTTCACAACTTTATATTTAGTCCCTAAATCATGTTTCATCAAAAATCACTTTGTAAAAGTTGTTTATCTATCAACAACCTTTCATTTTCTACCATAAATTTCTAATTTCCAGCTTATATATCCATGACCTAATTTTCATACTTTGATAATTCTTCAAATTGATCCCCCAAAAGATAGATTAAGCAATCTCGGTTTGAAAAATATCAAAATTACTAAAAACTGGACAAGGAAACTTATCCAATTAAGTCATGAAATTTTCTTCTCTCTCTCCTAAGGTTTCCATGTATTTTTGGGAAAGAAAATGAGTAAACAAGATGATATTTTCTTTTTCATCTTTTAATTAATTCAATTATTTCAAATTCCAATTTAGTCCTTGCCCTTTTTCTAAATTTCCATGGATGAGTCACCAAAATATCTACGTACTTTTCTTTAATGATCTAATTACTATATAAGGACTTGAAGTGTTGAATTCCATAGTTATTTAATCATTCTAGCTACTAGAATTCAACTTTTGCATTTTATGCGATGTAGTCCATCCTATAATTAAGTATTAAATTGATAAAATCTTATTATCAAAAATTTCACATGACATTTCTAGCATATTACGGACCATGTAATAAAATAAAAATAAATTTTATTTTCGGACCAGATTTGTGGTCTCGAGATCACTATTTTGATTTCACTGAAAATGGGCTGTTACAAAACTAAAATTAAACAATTTCCTATAACATAAAAGAAAAAAAAAAGCCAAAAGTAATACATATGTCAACCTTTTCTATTAAATTTTCTGGTGTGTCAGGTTTTTGAGATTTTAAGAGTATGCCTTTGAAACGACGTCATTTCTCAACAAAACCTGATTGTATAATGGTAAAAACAATAATTACAATAAAAATAATGGAAAAATATATGAAATATTAAATATATTATAAATAAAATATATGTATTTTTTTAATATTTGGACAAAATTGTAAATATTATAATATTAGGATTTAAATTTTTATTACTGTTGATACATAGTATCAACAAGGGTGGAGAAAGAGGAAAATGGGTGGTGCCTAGGAAGGGTGGTTCACCCATGGAGTCAAGAGTCGCAAAAGCAAGAGAATAGGAAGGAGAAGGGTGAGGGCTTAGCATCTTAGGATTTGTTGAGAGAGGATGAGAGAGTTCCCTTTCTATGTGGTAACTTGGGATTAAGGAAATGTGACGATTCCTGAATATTCCCTTTGAGGAGAATGCACTCGTTAATAGCGGATAGATTAAAAAAGGATCCGACTAAGTTGTTAAAGATGGATGACCTGTCCTGTGAGGTTACGGGACACACAAGTAATCGATCATTAAATAATCATCCAGACGATATGAAATAAAAGATCACTTGTGAGTCTTTGTAATTGATTCTCATGTTGCCATATCTCCGAAATAGAAATATAAAAATTACTATTGATAAAAAAGATAAAATTGAGGTTGACCTCGACTACTATAAAGATGAGATTAGTGTAATGTTTCATCATTGTAGCCAAATGATGATAATTAGATTTTATCAAGAATCTCTTGCAAGTAAGGCCAAAATATATCCACACATAATTCCACATCCACATTAAACTAAAAAAGAAAAAATACATTTCAAGAATCAGCTCATCCTTATTTTAAAAAATAAATAAACTCATTTTCAAGCAACCTTGATGATAATTAGGTATGTTATTTTCCAACAATAGAAACGAATAAATTTTTAATAAAAATAATTAATTTATTTTTAATTTAATATATATGGATTAATTTATCCTTTTTAAGTAAAGAGAGTAAAATGTAACTTGACTCATAGTATAAAGGGCTTTCATGATACTTTTACTATTGATTTGATTTTTTTTTACTTTTACATGTAAATATTATTTTAACATGAATAAATATTAAATGTAGTTTATATTTAAAAAATGACTCATGTATTTTTGTAATATAAGATAATGGTTTAAGGATTAATATATAAAATATCAATGCTGAAATCTATTTATTATATCAATTAAAAATGTGTAATTAGCATAAAACATTAACATTGTTATTAATTGTTTTATTGTTCAATTTGAAATTTAATGAAATTAAATTACTCGATTTTTTTAAAGGGATCAATTTGATCACTATCAAAATTGAGAGGGACCAAAGAGATCTTTTACCTTGAATTGTTGTTATGAATCAATCTAGCATTAAATTAATTAAAATAAAACTTTTTCTTTTAACAAAATAACAAATATTATTATAAGATAGTTTATCTTTTTATATTTTAAATATATATATAAAATAAATAAATTATTTAAAAAATAACATATGAGATATAAATAATGTTGTTTGAACTGGATTGAAAACCGTTAAAATATTAAGTTGAAGAGAAACTTTTGAATAGATTTACTCGAAAATCAATACAGACTAATTAAATGGAGCGGTTAAACCAATTTAAAATATATATAAATAAATATATACCGATTGGAGTGATATTTTATCGATTAAATTATACATTGAACCGTAAATAAAATATAAAAATAATATGTTTTTGGAAATATGTTTTATAAAAAAGGATGGAGCAGCATATATTTCAAAAGGTACGGAGACGTTATCTTAATTTCCAGCCCAATTTCGTACTTTGGCAACTTTCACGTAATTCCATATTGGAAAAGGGTTAAATTGGTAATTGGAATATAATTTTGTTAGAAGGATATGTAAAGGGATTTTTGGAAGACCAAAGCTCATACAAATCTTCTTCACTGATGTGATTCTTTTCTTGCAAAAATCTTTGTGTTTCTATAAACTATTATAAAATATTTCATTCCGATTTTGCATTTTGGAGCGAAAATTGTTGCGAGTAATGCAAGACATCCACTCGATCGAAGGTGGCTGCATATTCGGCGGCGGTGTCGGTGGCGGTGGAGGTGGAGGAGGAGGAGACAAAAGGTTACGATCGCACCACCATCACAACCATCAAGCTCTCAAGTGTCCACGTTGCGATTCTCTCAACACGAAGTTCTGTTACTACAACAACTACAACCTCTCTCAGCCACGTCATTTCTGCAAGAGCTGCCGTCGTTACTGGACAAAAGGCGGCATCCTCCGTAACGTTCCCGTTGGCGGTGGCTGCCGCAAAGCCAAGCGGACCAAAACCAAAGCTTCGTCCGAAACCACAGCAGTCGCCGCCTCCGCACTGCCGCCTCCGGAGCAACAACACTGTGATCAACGTAAAGCGAATTCTCATTCTAGTAGCGAGAGTTCGAGTCTTACTGCGACTAACTCTAACGTTGCAGTGCCAAATCAAAACAACAACTACAGTTCTGCCGCTGGCACGGCGGAGGCGGTAACCTCTCATTCTAACTTGATTGATGTGAGTGAACCGAAGTTTTACGGAAACCCTAATAATTTAGGGTTAGAGCCAGGATTGCTAGAACAAGGATCAGACTGCGGGATATTTCCGGAGATTGGGAGTTTTACGAGCTTGATTACATCATCAAACAACGAAACGATGTCGTTTGGTTTCGATAAGGTATTAAACGGGCAAGCACTTGAGCAAGGACAGTGGCAGCAACAGCATCAAAAGATGATGAGGATGGGAGGGGATGAAATCAACGGGGGATTGCTTGATCAAACGGTGCAGGTTGAGTTATCAAATATGCATAGTAGATCAGAGAATGGTTTTGGAGCGTTGGATTGGCAAGGGAACGAAGATCAAGGGTTGTTTGATCTTCCGAACGATGTTGATAAGACATATTGGAGTCAAACTCAGTGGACTGATCAAGATCACCATGGCCTCTATCTCCCGTAAATTACCTCTGACCCTTTTTTATCCCACTTAAATTATTTATTAACTACAAAATTGAAATAGAGATTAAAAAAAATCTCATAAAATCAAAGCTTAAGGCAGGATTTAACTGTTATTTTCGTTATTAATTATGATAATTTCGTCCAAGTGTGTACTTTATACAGTTATATGGGTATATGAATATAACTGTTCTCCCTTTTGTAATTTTAAAAAAAAAATGTTTTCTTTCATTTTTATAGTATTGAAGTTTTATTTGGGTGATTTTTCGAACCAGTTTCATCTTCTAGCTTAATGGCGGTCATCGTCATCGTCATAATCATCATCACTAATAATTTAATTATATTAGTTAAGGTGAAAACGTTGCCGTTTTGTGGTTTTAATAGAAATTGGTTAGGAAGTAGTTGTTTTCGGTAGGTCCAGGGAGAGTTAGTGACTACTGACTGACCAGACCCATGCGCGATTATGACTCCACCGGGGCGGTGATGAGACACCGGGAAACGGTCTTAATGCGTAGGCCCACCCTAAGTGTTAGGTTGACTCTTTCGAACCCCCCGGTGGAGCGGATGGATGGTCGGTTTTAAGTGAAAATAATTTTAGTATTTGATATTCTATAATTCAATACGTGTATGATGGCAACTTAAGTGATGATCATGATGGTGGTTAATGGGTGGTTTGGCGATGGATAAATGGGGCCAACGCATGTGCAGAAGCAATAGTGGTGTTTTAAGTCTTACTACCCCACCACCATTTGAGCCCTTTGATTTTGAGTACATAGGGAAGTGAGTGTACCAGATCACATTTGCTACATTGTAGTTTAGTTATAATTCAATGCCCTTTTGATGAAAAGATGATGATTGATGATGGAATGGAAGGAATTGGAATTCAGTTGTTTTTTTTGCATCATTTGTGTGCATTAAATGTATGGTTTTGGACCATTGGACTTTAGAGTAGGCAGGGTGATAAATTAGGTGAGGGTGTTTTTTGATGTGGTCCTTTGGGGTTGGGGGGATATTGACATCTTTTGCAATATTTGGACTTGGGGGTTGAGTTCTGGGCTGCTATCTCTTTGCCGAAACAATGATAAGGAGATTGCCTTTGCTACAAAGCCTAGATGCGGGGTTTTTGTTTTTGTGGGGGGCTGATCATTATTCATCAACTTGGCTAGGAGGAGTTAGGCTGGACCACCACTGGTCCAGGTTCTCTGCTGTCCTGGTTTGGCCAAATGTTTGCTGCTCATGGGTCCGGTGGTCAGTCAGATTTTACAGCTGAAAACCACGTATGCCTCCAAGCCAGATTATCTCGAAATTTAGTAAGGTTTTAACAAAATCTTATACTCGCTGTTTCTGGAATCAAATCGATTAGATTGAAAATCAATTAGAGTATCAATTTGGTGAAAAAAATTGGATCAATTGACCTATAAATCGATAAGGATTGGTTGAATTGGTTGAGCTAATTTTTTTTTATTTTTTAATGAATTTTTAATATTTTATTTGATTGAAATGAATTAATTGGATCGAATCAATAAAAACCTAGTAGATTAATTGGTTCGACTATCGGTCCAATTTTAAAAACTTTAGTTATGGTTAAATGAACTAGAATATAAAACGAAAATACACATTCGATTTAAGTCTAACATTCAATTCAATTTTTAAGTTGATATGATTTTAATTCAAAACATACTAATTTTTTTTTCTTAAATTTCGATCAATTGTACTCTTAACTATACAGTCTCTCATTATAGATTTATAGTTGTGGTTTGATGGAATACAACATTAAGGTACCATCGGATTCTGTAAATTTCTTTTAAGCAAAAGGACAAACAAACAAAAAACATTGGCCACTGCTGAGAAACATCCTGATAGAGAAACCTAGCCGGCAATGGCTGGACAGGTTATAGTCATGTGAGCTGCCTTTTTTGTTTTTAACCAGATGCCCCATCCAGCAGGTTATATACTATTTTCATGAGCAGCAAAACCCTCTGCTAGTGACAAAAAATTCGATATCTATTAAACAAGATCTCCATATCTTAACTTCAAGTACTATGAATGAAAAAAAGAAGCAGCAGCAAGTGTCCACAGAGAAGAGGTTTCCCTTCCTAACCGACTCGGAACTCAACCGGAGTCTTTCTCTCTCTCATTTATCTAGATTTTATTCACAAGGTCAAAGAGCCAACTTCTCCATTTTTTTTCTTTGAGTTGGCTAGTATATTGGTGCTGTACTGAAGGTGAAATATCTCAAAAACCAGTTCAATTCAAGACCAACAAAGATGGTTGGCCGGTGGTCATAGAATGGCCCAATACACCAAGCATGAGGCATTTGCCTTGATAACCAAATGGGAAGGATCATTTAACGATTTAACTAGCAAGGGACCATGTTGTCTCCAATAGCCATGGACGGCGACTGAAAACTAGCACCTCAAAAAAAGTTAGGCACATGGAGGTGGTCCTTCACTCAAATGACTCCTTGCTTCTCTCTGTGGCCCTTTACTTTGTAGCCATGATTTTGATGTGCCAGAAATTAGTAAACATCTACTACATTGTTCCTAATGACTTTACTCTGAGGCTCATGCAAATGACGCTCATGTCTCCGGTTTGAATTTCATACACATATGACCTAAACTCGAAATGGTTTGATTTCTTGCCAGGGAAAATGACCTCAAACGTGTTTAAAGGTCTGAAAGTGAAGAGCCGGCTTTGATTTGCTTGTCAAAGGTGACAAAGTTACAATATCTTAGCTGGACACATGAGAGGAAACTATAATTATGCCGTAAACAGCCAGCAAGGAACTTTCAGCCATGGCTACGCATGTCTCTATCCATGTCCATTTCCGACAAACTTAAGCTAACTCCTGATTCTGGACCAGCATTGATGAAAACCTGATTATCCTGCGTATATTCAGAAATGAGTATGGAGTATGATCCTCCAAATACCTACATTTCCAGGAAACATCTCAAGGACATTATTGAATCTCAGGTAAAACTAGTATAAAACCTTGCAAATCTGGAACAGCAGATAAGAAATGGAAACTAATGAAAATGACAAAAAACAGAACTGACTTGTATAAATATTAACTTTTTTTTGTATCAGTCATTGACAGTATAAAGAAAGAAAAAGGGACAAGCTTTGTCTTATTTGTTTTTGCACCCAACAGACTTCACAACTTGTTGAATGATAATGTTGGAAGGTAAAAGAACACTCTGTATGACAATTGACAAACGTCATTGCTAATTTTATCTTTCTAATATGACACCATTGTTGAAAATTATGATGTTTTTAGAATCCTGCATAGCATTACAAATGAAAATTGTATCAGATATGAGGAATTAGAATTGCTGTTGGTACTATTTCAAAAAAAAAAAAAGAATTGCTGTTGGTACAAAAGAAGCAATTAAAGAGCCACATACAGCAGAGAAAACAGGTTTTCCAACTTTGGTGCTTCTTTGGCCGTCTCGGGTCAGCTTCTGCCATTCTCACCGGGCTGCCGTTCCATTCCGTTGGCAACCTGTTTTGTAAAAATCCAATCAATGAGCCATCGACGTTTTACGGGGCAACTGAGAAAAGGAAATGGGAACATGAAGAGGGAACAAGTTACATGGGAAAAGCAAATGAATGAGAGCTGGCAGTGCTACTACTTGACCGCAGAGACATGCTACCGGAACATGGTATCGGACTTGCTGCAATGGAACCACAATCACCAGAAGCCATTTCGTTAATGATGTTTTGATTCGGACCTGTTAGGCTTCTCTGTAAGCCTTCGGTTTTATGAGGCTGTTGACACTCTGAACCTTGTAAAAATTCCTCTAGGTTGCTCATGGTAGTCTTATCATGCGAGTGAACGTCTCTTCCATCGGAATCTTCATCATCATCATCCTTCATTAAGTCCTCAAGAGCATGCCTTTTCCTTGCATAATTCTGAAAATCTTGTTCAATCTCATTGGAAATAGATGACATTATACTAAGAGATTTTCCAGGTTCTTCACTATCACCATTCGCATCTGTATTATACTTGGAATAGATACCCTTATACTTTAATCGATTCCGCGAAGGAACTTCCCTGTCTATGAAAATATCCTTGATTGACTGATAATCACTCTCTTGAATAAATACAACCAGCTCCGGCGCATCAGATGCCAAAAAGGTCTCGCTCATATTATGAGCTTTGTTTTCTTCCTTTCGTCTTTCTACTTCACTAGGACTTGCCATATACGATGCTCCTTGTATCGGATTCTTCCGAGCCATGAAATCATTAACTCCATGGTTCTTGATTCCTCCATCACCCTTTTGTCCATTAACTTCTATATTGGTCTTCGCCTTATATGTTCTCATCCCTGCAGTGATTTACAAGCCAAGAGCATGAGCATGACAATTGGATTCTATATATATATATATACGACTGCTTCAAATGTGCAGAGAAATTGTACATACACAAATTCACTTTCATATATGCCTATACTCATTTATGAATATATGCCGGAGATAAGTGTAGAATACGAGTACTTCTAAGGAAAATGAAAAGACCGGGAGATATCTTGAAACTATAACATAGTCAAGCATTAATCAAAAAGTGTATATCATCAATATATATGTATATATATATATCTTCATACAAATTAAAAACAATCATCAATGCAATTGTTTATAAACAAAATCAACATCCATGCTTGTAACGGAACTTGATATTTTAAAATAAACATCAATGTATCATTGATAATATATATTGGAAAATTACCAAGTTAATGTAATCCAGCTGGTACTAATTCTTAGCAAAAACAAGTTGTTCTCTTAAATATCTGCAGTTACCTGAAAAATCTCAGAAACCAAAAATGAATGAAAATGTCAATATTCCATAGCAAAGTTGACAAGATATGAAGAATGTTTGGCATTGTGCTGTCACTAACCAGTATGTCCCATCTCTGAATAAAGGCTGTTTCTTTCAAATTATTGAAAATTAGAGACTAATTCATCCCCTGCATGATCATGATATATACAAGAGAATTTGTATGGTTACACAAAAGAAACCAAATATTGGTGAAATCTATATCTATTGAAAATTTGGGTACTCACTGAAGAAAAAGAAGGAATTACAAAATTGATTCCCCTATTGCAAAACTTAAAAGAAAATCAATGGAGAAAAAGCCATACATATAAAAAGTTTTAAAAAGAAAAATCCAACACAATAAACTCTGCATTTGTCAAATAAGATTAATCAAATAACTTGTAACAAAAGAACGCTACCTTGAGTAAGCAAAGGAAAAACCCAGAAAACTTTCTGCACTTTCTTCCGTGATAAACAAGTGATTAATAATAATAGAAAAAAAAGCTAAAATACAAATCAGCCAATGGGATGGTTAAAGGAATTGAGGGCAGTTGAAAAAGGGAAGAAAAAGCAAAAAAGGTTAAGAAATAAATGGACAGCTCACAATATTAAATATCAATAAAACCATAAACTTCCAATTTGTAAACATAAACGTTTTCTCATTTCTTTTAATATTTCATGTATGAAAGGATGGTATAGTTGCGGATTGAGTCTTTTAACTCGATTGTTATAAGTGTTATTGTCCGATAATTTTAAATAATTATGCATAAATTTTTAGTTTTGTAAAACATGTTTTTTGAAAATATATTATTATTAGTTTAATTAACTGAGATTAATGTTTTAGTTTTTTTAAATATTATTACTTTAATTTATTGAGATAGATGCCGTTTTTTGTTAAAATATATTTTTGCTAATTAATAATGGTTAGTAATTTAGAGTTGCAAAAGAAATATGTAGTTATATCAACAAATTATACCTTGTTTTTTTATTTAACTTTTTAATTGATTGACATAAATGTTTTTCAATAAATTATAATAAGTTATACATTATTTTTTATCTAACTTTTAAAAGATTTTTTTAAATTAATTAATTAACTAAGATAAATGCTTTGAGATAACCACGTGAATTAAAGGATTGAGAATAGAAACATTACATTGCACCTCAAGGTTGTAGTTTATGATGATTGTCTTTCACTCAATTGTTTAGTTAAGTTTTAGTTTAAGTTATTAATTGAGTCTTAATTCGATTGATATTGGCATTGTAGTCAGTGCAGGAGGACGTGGGTTTAAGTGCGTTGAAGCGCATTATCCTCCTCTTTAATGGTTGTGGAGGAGTTATGGGTAATTCTAGATATTGTATAAAAAAGTGCAATATGATAAGAACCTATATTTGTAAGGAACAAATTGAATTAATTCATAACATGTTTAATTTGAATGTTATATTGTTTGATTGTGGGATTTTTAACATAGTTTATATATTTATATTTTCATATGTAGTTAAAGATGAAGTTGGTCTGTCAAAAGACAAAAAAAAAGTGAAAGTTATCGAGGAATAACAATTTATACTTTCATAATTTTCTTCCTTTCATGAATTTAATTATATAACTAAGCTCGTTGAATTGTAATGATAAATGACACTTTGAATATGTTGATTATGCCTTGTTGAATTTTGGTACAATTAATAAATTTGTCATGTTTGTGTGTACAAATTCACTATAATATTATGATGTTTTTTACTATGATATCATGATAAAAATATGTGAAATGTAATGTTATTGTTAAATAAATGATGGAGTATGATATTGAGAAATTGATAATGCATGATTTTATATAAAAGGTTGAAACTATGATTATTACATGTAATGATATTATGAGAATTATGAAATTACCCTATTAAATATGTTAGACATAATAAGGTATAGTTTGCATGTTATAGGATTCATATATGTTGTTGGTGGGAGCATTTTGACACTTCGGTGTGATTCATTTTTGTGGAATGTTAGAGAAGCAATGCATTTATGCCTTCTCAGCACTTCGATGCTTATTGTAGAGTGTTAGAGGATTAATCCGTACACTCATATACTTATGTATGCATCCAGTTAATAGAGGTTAAAAGTAAATAATGATTTTTCATTTTGATTTTAATAATGAAAAGTTATTTTGATACTCATAATATGATATGACATTCTGATTTTGATAATTGAATGTTATCCTAATCATGAAAATGATGTGAAATTGGTCATGCAAAAAATGAATATGAAATTATTCTGATAATGATATGATATCATGATGTTGATAAAATGCTAGACGGTGTAATTGATTTAATGAATTGGATATAAAGTATTAGTAACATGTTTATGAGCTTAATGTTTTTATGTTTTGAATTCAAATTATGTTATTACCACTGAGTATATAATATTCAGTGCACAAATTAGTTTGTTTTTGTGCCCATGCTTGATTTATGTTCTTGAAGTGATCGCGAGTTCGGTAGCATCCGAAACATCAACTTTCTCAGCTCGATAATCTTTTATATTGTGCTTACTTTAATAGGTTATATACGGCATGTACCTAAGTCATTAAGAAGTATTTTGAGGCCTGTATGATGCTTTGATTTGTAAATGTTACAATGATGCATGTGTTGGTAGTTTGCTAGTTTTGATGCTTGGTTTAAGTAGTTAAAAGTATGTGTTTAGCTTGCTTAATTAACGATTTGCTTATATTAAAATGTGATGCATGGAATGCTATGAATTTAAAATGTTTGATTGTGTTTTTAAAGGTCAATTTGGTGTGATGTGGTATAACTTTGGTGTGAATTAGATGGCTTTAAGAAATCATTTTTATGTTTGAGATAATGCACATTTTGGCATTTTACCATTTGGTTTCAAGTTAAGGAGATCATTGTCTTCTGATATCAATAATAAATTGATTGTTCTAGATATTTTGAACATGTCTTGAGACATACATTGTCAGGTCTCGAGATAATCGATACTTTGTCTCGAGACTAATAAACATTGAACCTAAAATAATTTTTGCTTTATTTTTAAGCTTGAGATAAAAACCGTTTTGTCTCAAGACATCCAAACATCGAATCTAAACGTCTGAAATAAGGGACCTATGTTTCGAGACATGAACTTCAATGTCTTGAGACAGACTGTTCAAATTGACACACTGAATTCAGGTTCGAATCCTATCTCCATATTTGACCCGTTTAACTCTGAAACATTCTGTATAGGATCTTTTAACATTAATTAATCATGTTTATGCATATAATTGAGTATGTATGGAATTTAATATGATTGAATGCTAAAATTAATTGAGATAGTTTGAGTTACTTTGATAACGTAATGTGATGTCATGCATTCAGATTCGATAACTAGATTAGGTGTAAGGTGTCACAAATAAAATTCAAAAATAGACTCATCTTCATGCATTTTTTAAATTTCAAACCTGCTAGTTAAAATCTGAAGTTTTGAGATGTGCACAAATTCATTTTCTTCATGTTGGTTTTGCAAGATTGTCCAAGTCAACTTCACTAAAAATGACATTTAGAGTTTGTAAATTTCCACGAGTAACCCTTCTTTCTTCAGTAGTATGTATTCTACTTTCTTTAGGATGTGTGGTGCCATCAGCAATAATCACAATAGGTAGAGTCCACCAATTTTTAATAGCTTCTTAAGCTGCTTCATTAATAGACATGATAAAATCTCTCATACGTAGTTTATTTAACCAAGTAGCAATGAGGGTTGAGTAATCAAATTACCTTCCTTCATGGACTCCATGTCTGCAAACTAAACAAAGGATCACCTTTAAACTACTCTTGAAGTCTACTTTGGTACCAATTGAAAAATCTACGATTAATTTGTTGGGGCTAAAGTCCAATCTACTCTTATATAACGGTTAATTGCAGCTTCAATAAAGTATCTCAATATCACAAACACTCACCCCGAAAACCTCACTTACAATAAGATTTACTCTCCAACCATGCGAGGCAATGCAACCTATTTATATGCTAAGATAAGCACATTCTCCAAACAAATAAGGAGATAAATCAACATTTAAAGTAAATGAATTATCCATGCAAAATCTCCTCTTTTAATTTTTGAAAATGCTTCCTCTTTAATTAAATCTGATCAGCTTTATCTATTTGGGTTTTGCAGGAACTCCAAGATTCCTTAGGTAAGCAAGCACATGGAAGGAGCTTCTTATTCGAATATTCTATAAGTCAACTGTGAAATCGTTCAAATATAGACTTTAGATAGAATTCGTCACATACTTGTTTATCTATGACCACATTTAGAAGAATGTCCAGAGTTGAAGAGGGAACGCTTTGTTATAGAATATGGTGCACTTAAACCATGATGACGGGGTATTAGTTTTATTATTATATGAAGGAATCGAAAGTATCATCTACCTTTCTCAAAAGCCTTTATTAATCTGCTGTAGAGGGTGATTCTAAAACCTTAATGTTTGTACAAATCAGCCCTTCGGAGCAGAACTTAGGTGAGACCCTAAGTTGATTAAATTTTGCAAATCGGGTTCGAGGAGTGGAGTTGGGTCCGGTAAATAAACAGGTTGACATCGCTGAGCTTCGAAAATTGAAACAGATGGTAAGCTAATTACGTAATGTACAGAGTCTAACACAAAACTAGAACATGAAGTGGATATCTTCTGGAACTAAAACCTAAAGATGTACTTTTCTTGCCTCATCTTCCTGTTGATCTATGGAAGCTTGACAAAGCCAAGCAAGAATTGAAATCAAAAGATGATGCTTTAAGAAAGTCAGTGGAGAACTTTCACAACTTAGAGGATAAAGCCGAAGGCAAGGATCAACTTTGCAACGCCAAAGGAGAAAAGCCCAATGAACTTGAAAACCAGCTTTCATCCAAGACAGAGTTATGTAGATAATTAGACAGGCAATTGTGGCAACTTTCAGAAAGAATGATGGAAAAGGAAGAAATTTGCTCAAATTTCCAGAAAAAGGTTGGTTGTCAACTGAACAATCTAGTTTTCTATCCTTTCAGATTTTTCAGATTAACTTGCCTTCAAATTGACCCAATGCAGGTTGTGGAGCTCGAGCACAAACTGAAAGAACATGTTTCGCTGTTATGGCTATCGCTCTTGCACACGAAGGGGTAAGACTCTAACCAATGGAACAATTTTTTTTTTTTTTTATGCTTGTGCTATGTCTGAAATTACTATTATTGTAGTTTTCAAAACCATCATCCAAACCCACGTCAGGTAATGGCAAATAATTGCAATCATATAGGAACTTGGAAAGCCCATATCCCGTTCTTAATACGTTGTCAATCTGCCATGAGCCTATGTGTACAATCAAAGAATGGGAAGTGGTGGTGGAGTTATGGGTTAAAAAAGGAAGAAGAAACCTTGCAGGAGAGGAAGCAAAAGAGATAAGGGTCTTGCAGGTATCTATCGCATGTGGTGCAGAAGTTGCCGGAGCCTCTGAACCTTTGATTTATAAATATCAGTTTTGCACTGTTTATTATGTGTGACTACGGAAAGAGAAAAAAGAGACGGTGAGTATGAATTATTGACTCATTACAGAATAACAAAATAATATAATTTGCAGAACATAGAGAGAGGGGGGACTTCTGAAGATTTCAGCTTCCTTTTATCAAACAGTGTTTTACCCAGTAGTTGACTCATAATCAAGCCAAAAGAAAGGTGTTTACATCATTTGAAATTTCAGGCTTTTTTTATAAGAATATCATAAAAAAATTAATTAATTACGTAAATAAATTGTTTGTTATTGTGGCTATTGGTATAGTCCGACACATTAATAACATTATTCACCTTTTTTTACCAATCATTAATTATTTATGAGTGTTAAAAGAAAAGAATTTATACTATCATTGTGTTAAGCTGTATTTATATATATATTTTTAAAAGTACTAATAAAAATATCGATATACCAATGAAATAAATAAATAAATTTAATGGTACTGTCAATCTGTCGGGTCACACCGAACAATTTTTTTTTTAAAAATATGGGGAAGTCCATGACCGGTCAGTGAATTGTGTCCCTCTAAACAGGGGAATAAGCAAGTCAGAGCCATTAGATATTTCACTCAGTTTCATACACTTATATGAATATTAGAGGATGCCTTTGTTAAATTCCCGGTGATTGTAATGTCATTGTATGAGTAATTTTTAATTTATGTTATATTTCATTTAATTATATTGGAACTTAATTAATTTTTATAAATATTATTTTCATTTGTGAATTGTATATAATTTTATAAATAATAATGTGAAATTATAGATGTTTGGATTGTATTATAATTATTAGGGAATGTAATTTTTTAAAATATATATAATATGAATATTTAGGAGCGTTTGTAAAAGGTCATGCATTTTAGATGAAAAACGTCTCTCAATGCCTTATTTTTAATGGCGTTTTATGAAAGAAAAAACATTGCTAAATACCTTAATTTAGCCGCGTTTGTCATTTAAGTGCCACCCATGTGCTATATCTATGGTCGCATTTATTAGAAAATGTCGCTAAAGTCCAATATCTTGCTATGTTTTCTTTAAAACGTCGCTATCTTTCTTGATAATGCCTTTCGTGATAATGAGAGGCATTCTTAAAATGTTAAAACAAGTTTAAATAAATGCTATTAAAGTCAATGGTTTTTTTAATGTACATTAGATTAAAGAGTAAATTAATTTTTTTAGCCTTTTGGTAAAAGTTTTCATTCAACTGTACTATTTTTTTAAAAAAGAGTCCGTTTATTACTTGGGTCTGAAAAACTAATTAGAGAAGTCTACAGTAGTCTCAAAACAAAACAGAAGAAAACAAAAAACGAAATATAATAAAAATAGAGACCAGTTGATGGAATAACCAGAAAGTGACATGTGGCATGCCATGTGTATCTTATTTTGACTTGTAAAGACCAGTTTTTAATCGTAAAAATAGATGAAATTTTTAATCGAATAACCAATTTGCTTTTTTTTAACGTCCTTAGACTAATTAATTTATTTTTAGTAGAGGAAGTAAAATACAATTCGGTTTCTAATTTACTTACTTGTAAATGGTTATTGAAATCGCATTAGATAATAGTGGACACAAAAAATAATGGGTGAGAGCTAAGGCGAAGCTAGAAAATTTAGTTAAGGGGCCGAAATTAAATTATAATTTTAATAGTTTATATATTTATAATTTTAAAATTAAAATTTTAAAATTTTAAAAATTTAGATAAATAATTTTCTATTTTACGTGAGATATAGAGCTCATATACTTAAATAATAATATATAAATATTCTAGTGAAATGGTATTTTTGTAATCTTACAAAATAGTTTCGAAAATACGATTTCAAGAAATATCCGTTGTCTGTAAGTGGAAACAACGAAAAACGGTTTTGAAAAAAAAAAAAAAAAACTTTAACTTCTCTCTTCCTTTTTTTTTTCTTCACTTGTTTCAAAATTCGAATTTTCTCTTTGATTTTTCTTTTCTCTTTATCTATTCTCGTTGTTTTGAAAGAAAAGAAAAGAAATGTTTGAGCCTCAACGTTTCGTAAATTTACAAGAGAATTCGAATTTCGGAGACCCCAAATCCTTTCTTTCAGGTGATAATCGCAACATCATGAACGGCAACTCCTCCCCGACTCACCTTCCAGCTCACTCTTCACTCACTTACTCTAACGCCAATCTGGATCGCGTCCTCTACAACGATCTCGTCGAAATGATCCCTCTTGTTCAATCCCTCATCGTAATCTCCTCCTCTTCTCTCCTTACTTAATTTTACTTTTTTTTCTTTGCCTTAATTTTTTGAAATTAGTGAACAACACCGGGAAATTAGTAATGGGTTTCATTTTAATTTTAATTTATTTTCTAACCTTGTGTTCGATCAGGAGAGGAAACCAAGTAGTTCATTTACAAGGCGTGGTTCGATGATATACACCAAGACCCCTTCAAGGGAATCCTTATCTGGAAATGTGAGATTATAATATATATACACTTGTTTCAATTTAATCTGTTGAGTTTACTTGAAAATTTGTGGAATTATGTATTACTTACTTTATTTTTTTAATAGGCTTATACTGTTAGTGAATTAGATAGATTTACTCCTTGTTATACCTGTATCTAAGTTGAAATTATATATGCCTTTGCATTCCAAATATGAAAAATTGGAAATTAGGCATAGCCTATTGAAATTGGTGTTTTGATATGAATTTGCTATGCTTCCATTTGTGTCTGTATCGTACCATGGTAGGATATTCAACATTTGAGTTTGTGTTGAACAAATATGCAATGGAAGTTCTTTGTAGGATTATCGAAGGAATTCTCACCAATAAGGTTTGTTTTACATTATTTTTTATGTGCAATTGTTTTTACTATCAAATTCATGCTCATATTTTAGTTTAATAGCTTTTCATTTTTGAGATGGTTAATTTTCTTTACATAAATGTGCTATAATTTTGTTATTTTCATTCGCGTAGGTTACCGATATGAAAGGGAGGAATGGAGCTCAGTCAATTCCAATGAGAAAGAAAAAAGATAAAGTCGACAAGAATGGTAGTAATAATCAAGATGGTGACGACTGCTCAATATTTTCCTCAGAGGCTTTGGCAACAGAAAAAGAGAATGAAGAGTTAATTTCATTGAGGAAACAAGTGGAGGATCTGCAAAAGAAGTTGCTAGAGAAAGATGAACTTTTGAAATCAGCAGAGCTTTCAAAGAACCAGATCAATGATGTTCGTGCTGAACTTGGTAAATTGAAGCGAGATGCTGCAGAAAAGGACTCTTTAATCAAGTCTATTCAGTTGCAACTCTCTGATGCCAAGGTATAATACATCATTAATGGGAACAGTGAGATCTGTTTGTGAATTCGGAGTTTGTGGTTTTATATTACCTGTGTAAAGATTAAAAAGTTAGGATGAAATATTCCATAATTGACATGAAAAAGAATTTGTTTCATCTACAAGACTTAATTGTGTTATTGGAAGATTTTGTAATTATTGTTTATTTAATTGATTGTTAAAATATGATTGTCATCTGATTTCGGAATACATGTATCCTCCATTATAAAAGGTTGCTGCATATCTGGTTCTTGTTTTCCATTTTTGTATTTTTGTCTACCTATGAATCATTTGACTACTTAGAAAGATGTCTACATAAAACATTTTCATTGTGAACCTCTTCTTGTTCCCTTAATCATTATTGATAAGTAAGGTCTTCCTCAGATTAAACTTGCAGACAAGCAGGCTGGCCTGGAAAAGACACAGTGGGAAGCAATGACATCGAAGCAAAAGGTGGAGGAGCTGCAAAATAATATTGATTCCATGCAAGGAGAATTTTCATCATTTATGCTGTTGTTAAATGGTTTAACAAAGAATAATCCCACTACACATGCTGATGATTATGATTTAGAACCATACCCTTTGGATCCTCTCCCTTGTATGGTAAGCTTATTATCCTATGCCTAATATATCTAATGGTTTTATATGGTAGAAGGGAACAAAATTCCGAATAAATTCCGAACAAAATCCCTAACATGACTTTTCATTCTTTTGGATTTGCCACAATAGAAAGCTGCATGAATGGATTTGTATTTAAGGCTATTATTGCTTTATTATAACTTAAGATCATTGCATTTAGGCCCATAAAGTGCGGATTTCATTGTTTATTTTGTCTAGTCATGAAGAATCTGCTTTTGGCATAAACAGGATGATGTAAATGACGAGGAGCTGCAGAAAATGGAAGAAGCAAGGCAAGCTTATGTTGCTGCTGTTGCTGCTACAAAAGAGAAGCAAGATGAAGAATCCCTTGCTGCTGCAGCTAGTGCAAGGTTATATCTTCAATCATTTCTTTTCAGATCAGAAAGTATGGAATAAAGCAATATAAGAATTGAAGTAGGCTTGGCAACCTGTGTATACGTGTCACGTTCGGTGTTTTGTTTTGTGTAAGCTGTGTAAACACAAACGCAACACAACACAACACAACACAAATGTGTATTAAACATGTTGGTGTCCATTGCGTTACTAGTGCATAAATTTCTCGGGTTGTGCTGTGTTTATTACACAGGTTTCATGTTTTACTAAACGTGTAGTGTTCGAAATTGTCTGATCTTAGCTTGAAGCATTCCGCACAAGCTCATTTATGTATTAGCACTATTTGTTTCATACTGTAGGCGTTTATTTACTGTATCTGATCTCCTTCACTCTCACCCGTCTTTCTTTTTTATTATTTCCATGTTTATTATATGACAATACCTGCCGGGTATTATCCGCTTTGACTCATTGGTCTTACAGTTTCGTTCAAAAAAATATTATAGATTGAAGATTTGAATATTTGTAAACTCGGTCAAGCTCTAACATATGTATATATATGTATGTATATATAACTATTGCTTTTATTGAAGGTCCGCAATTACTATGGGCGTCTCTCCATTTGGCTGTTTTTGATGCAAGTTTTGCATATAACTTGAATCTCACATTTCTTTTCGTTTGTCTACTAGCAAAAGAATCCAAATAGCTATCTGAATTTGATTCAGTTTTAATTTGAACTTCCTCTTTTGAATTTGATTCGAATTTGACTCTATATATGCATTGTGTAAAGTTGTAGATTATTTGAATCAATACTTTTTTTTTAAATATTATTATTTTTCTCTTTAATATAATAGATATTATTGTATACAAATAATTATAAGGGAGCGTTTGGTCCTCTAAATCTTACATTTCAAAATAAGATTGTAGTGTTTGAAGATTATGGAATGAGATTTCAACATCCTGACAATCTCATAATCTCACATTACGGCCATCCTGTAATATAGGAGTAGAATCTGAATTTTAAGACAAAATTACCTTTGTAAAACAAGAATTAAAATACCTCTTTTTCTTTCATAAGTTTGAAAAAGAAACTCTCTAGCTTTCTCTTCCTAATTTCAACTTCACACTCTCCTAATCATTCACCGTCTCTAGTTAGGTAGATTTAATATTTTCAATTTCTAGTTGTGTCTTCATATTACTTTGTGATTTATTGCATTGAGAGATTTTCAAAAAAAAAAAAAATTCAATATTTGTTGTAGGTTTTATGTTTGTTGATTGTTGCGGATTGAATTGTTATGGGTTCTCTCGCTTGTTTTTTAGAGGTTCTCTTAATTGTTATGAATCTTTAATTAATTAATTAATGAGAGTATATAGAGAAAAGTGAAAGAGGAAACCTTGTATAATGACTATTATGGCCATCTCTTCTTTTGCATTGTATTGTTTGTGAGTTTCAATTAACTTTCAATTTTCAAATTTCAATGTTCTTTTTGTTATGAGTTTAATTTAATATTACTATCATAGATTAAAGTTTGTAGCTTATTTGCTTTGCTGTTTGTAATTTAAATTGATGCTTCGATAGAAATAGAAAACTTCACTAAGATCATAACTTTCAATTAAATTTTTTTTCTTTACAAGATTTTAGGTTTTTTTTCTTCCAACTGTTAGGATTATAGAATTAGTGGCAATTTGATGAACTAACTTGCTCTTTAGCTATATAGTTGACTTAATTATTTGGTTAATGGTCCATATTTTGTAGCAAGGATAATATAGTAAAATTTACTTTTAGGTAATATTCCCTTCTGTCTACTAAATATTTGAATCTTACATTCTAGCTAAATGAACTAAATCTTACATTCCAACTAAATGAATCAAAGAATGTAATCTCACATTTCACTTGTAATTTTACATTCCTGTTATTTAAAATTCAACGAACCAAACACCCTAAATTGTAACTCATTCCTCATGAATTTATTACTCTAAAGGCTCATGAAAATAATGAGAAAATTAACACTTATTTAGTGTAAGTGTGAGTGTGAGATATAAAAGTGTTCTTTAGTTAATATGATAAAAACATAAATTTTTTCTTAAAAATTCATTATTACCCTATAAATTTAATCACTTTTAAAATAAATCAAATTATATAAATGCAAACTATTGTAAATGTTGCTTATTAATAATGATCCCACATCTTATATTAATATGTTTGATTAATTTTATATATGAATAATTCTTTTCAAATTACAATTCTTAGTTATTGTATAATTTTTTTTTGTTCCAAACAAATTTCTTAAACTGTGTGCAGAACAATAAAAAAATATTGTACATCACAAAATACTATTTTCAATATATAATATAAGTTTTTTTTCTTTTTGGAATGGAGTGATTCTTCTTATACCTTTAAATACAACAATTGCACATTTGAATTATATAATATTAGAAATCAAAAGTTTATATGATATATTTTGCATTCAGACTTTGAAGTAAATAATTATACTTTTAATATTGAATAATGTTAGTATTGATACAATATATAAATGTTAAGGGTTAAAGTTATTATTATATCAATTTTAAAAGTTGCCAAATTATTTTTTTAGTAATTTAATAGTTGATGACCAAAAAAGAAAAATTCAAATAGTTAATTAATCATTTTGTAACTTTTATAGTTGAACGAACATAAAAAAATACTAATAGTTAAATGACTACCGATGTAGTTTATCCATTTTATAATTACATTTGAATTGTTTCATGTCTAAATAATATGATTAGTTAATTTTATGTGTGTTAAAATTTTGAGAAATTACAATTGTTTTGGTGACTAATTTGAGAGAGAAATATTTTTGGAAAAATGATTGAGTAGAAGAATGTGAAATGAAGTTACAAGATGCAGAATGTGAATATTAGTAGGCATGATTTTGAGGAAAATATCCTTTGTGCGTCTATACTAACTCCTCGGCATTGTTGAGGTGGGCCACCAATCTCCCCGCAAATACCTTCAGCATGTCTATCAGCTACCACTTTCAGATATGTGAAAATGTGATCTTTCTCAAAATCATTTCTTTTACATTTACTTGTCTACAATGAGAGGTTCATCCAAGCTGATTTCAATGCAAACTTGCCCCATTTTGACTATCCTTGCTACAACAAACCAAGGGCCCTACTTCAATGCATTTTCCTCTCTTCCTCACAGAGAAACTCCATTGTCCTACGTCTATTCCTCAAGCTTGAATGAATCTACCTTCTTGCCAAAACCTTAACTAAACTAAACAATGAAAACACCCAAAACTCAAATAATTGGACGACAAAAAGGGCAACATTGATTATTTTATAATTAAATATAATTATTTATGGTAAAAACCAAGATTTTTCACATGTTTACCATTACTTCTCGTTTATGGGTAATTTAATTAGAATTTTGATTGTAGGCACAATATTTCTTTTTCTTTTCTTTTTTTTTTCCCTAAATACTGATGGTTGACAATTTTATTATTCACCATTGCGTTACATTTGATACAGTAGCGCCTACTAAAGCCGAAAGTTGCAGAGGGCAGGGCTGGCCCACCTCAGAAGCTTACTTAATATTATAATTAATAACCTTCGTTAATACAATTTATTATTACATAAATTTAAAATAAATAATAAAATCAAAGTTTATTATTTAGGTTTACTAACGGAACAGAACATTTGGATTGATATGAAAGTATCGAAATAAAAGTTCATGTACATTTTATATCTTTTAAAAATTTAATCCTTATTATTTAAATTATATTGCTATCAAATAATAATTATTTTATTTTAAAAGTGATACTAACAAATTAATAATAAAAGAAAAACAAACTTAAAAAGATTAAATTTGTAGACTAAATTCCAAATTGGTGTAACCGCTTGTGCCCCCTTTTTGCTAAAGCTCAATATTTGGCGCCTACTTACTTCACTGCTCTCTATCCCTCAATTTCCTCCAAAACTTTAATTTAGGTTTCTTGACGTCCATTTTCAGTTTTTTTGAGTCCTCTCATACCAACTACACTGACTATTCATAATTGCTGCGACTCAGCTATGGCCTCCCAAACCCACATATCTCTCGATTTCCAAACTTGTGTCTTTAAGAAAGAGAAAGTCTCCCTCGCTGGTCACCACGAAGTGGTTTTTTTTTTTTTGTAATCTCATTTGGAGAATTGATTTGGGTTTTTTTTTTTTTTTATAGTACATTGTGAGAGGAGGAAGAGATTTGTTTAAGTTGCTGCCTGATGCTTTCAAAGGGATTAAGCAGATTGGTGTTATTGGCTGGGGCTCCCAGGTACCAAACCAAACCCCCAGAATTTTATTTTTATCATTTTTTTTTTGTCTTAGGCTTTATTTTCGTTTTATTTATATATGGCCATTTATGACTTCTCCACTCTTGTATATATATTAGACATTGCAATTCGTGTATGCATGGAGTAAATATAAATATTATTTTATCCTGGAATTGAATTATAAAATATTTGGTGTAATTTTATTTTGTATTCATTTATAATTCCATCATTTTGGAAAAAAAAAAATTCATTTGATGGCCTCTAAATTTGCCTCTGGTTTGATGGCATCGTGTGCGTTGTGTTATGTTATATAGCTTTTGGTTTATTAAGCAAGTGGTATCCATGTATTGTTGTATAAAAATACTTTGCATCTTCACTCAACTAAAGAAAGAAATGGTATTCTGCTTCTTGTAATAGATATTGTTGCCCCAGCAACATGGGTTGCTGTTTATATCTTTCATATTCTTCATTATGGTTTCATGAAGTACCCCTTTGTTCAATGTATATCGGAATGTAAGTAGAGGGATAAAATCTCCAACTTACTAACTGCTAACAAACTTCTTTCAGGGACCTCCTCAAGCTCAAAATTTAAGGGATTCTCTTGCTGATGCAAAATCTAATATCATTGTCAAGGTGATCTCTTTAGTTCAGTTACGTTGTTATCAGCAATTCAAATAGCGGAAGAAAATGGTTGTGAATATAAATCACAACAATAGCGGCGAATAATGGCCGCAAGAATAGCGACAATAACATCCCGCTATTCTCATTTTCTGGCTTTCATAACGTTAAAGGAAAAAAGATGGCGTTTTAAGCTGGAAAGAAAATAAATTAATGTTACTCAAATTCTTAAACATTTCAAGCTTTAGCCTTTTTACGTGTTTTAAGTTTTGGTTTTTTAGGTGCACCTGCTAAAAAAACCTAGAATGTTAAAATAGAAAATAGAAAAATTTTATAATACGTACAAAAATTTAATGGTTTTATTTTTTATTTATTTTAAAGATGTAGGCATTTACATTTATAAAATATAATATAATATTTTTGAGAAATATTTAAATAATATAAAATTACAGGTTGGACTCAGGACCGGTTCTCCTTCTTTTGCTGAAGCTCGCGCTGCTGGGTTCTCTGAAGAAAATGGCACTTTGGGTCATATGTGGGAAACTATTTCTGGAAGTGATCTTGTATTACTCTTAATTTCTGATGCTGCACAGGTTTGTTTCAATATAATATTTCTTTTGGCTAAACTACTAATGAAAATAACTGGTTGGTCATTGGTCTTACTAATTATATGATTTTTCTTGCGCAAAGAATTGAATTCTATGTGATTTTGCAGGCTGACAATCATGAGAAGATATTCTCCCACATGAAACCCAATAGCATCCTTGGGCTTTCCCATGGCTTTCTTCTTGGACACTTGCAATCAATGGGCCTTGATTTCCCAAAGAACATTAGTGTAATTGCTGTGTGTCCTAAAGGAATGGGTCCATCTGTAAGGAGACTTTATGTTCAAGGGAAAGAGATCAACGGTGCTGGAATCAATTCTAGTTTTGGAGTCCATCAGGTATTTTTTTCCTTGTCTTGCTCCGTTCTCTTTTCTTTTCTTTTCCTGTTAAGGCATTGACTAATTTTCTTTGTGCACAGGACTTTGATGGTAGAGCTACTGATGTTGCCTTGGGGTGGTCGGTTGCCCTTGGATCACCTTTCACCTTTGTTACTACTTTAGAACAGGAGTACAAGAGTGACATCTTCGGGGAGCGGGGTAAGTAATTTACCATGCACTTCTGCGATCAACTTATATGCTTTTTCTTTTAGCTTATTGTGCTTTGACAATCATTTCTAGGCATTCTACTCGGTGCTGTTCATGGAATTGTGGAGTCTTTGTTTAGAAGATACACCGAAAACGGAATGAACGAGGATCTTGCTTACAAAAACACCGTTGAATGCATTACAGGAATTATATCAAAGACCATCTCAACAAAGGTTGTCCATTGTGTCCAATTTCTTCAACCTCTTATATTTCCTAATCTTTATCTACTTTTCTCTTTTGCTCTACCATGGTGCAGTTGGACCTGTTAAATGTTTGCATTTATTTACTGTATTCTATTTTTTTTTTCCTTTAATAGGGCATCTTGGCTGTGTACAATTCCTTGTCAGAAGAGGGAAAAGGGGAATTCGAGCTTGCCTATAGTGCATCTTATTACCCATGCATGGATATACTGTATGAGTGTTACGAAGATGTAGCTAGTGGAAGTGAAATCCGCAGTGTTGTTTTGGCTGGGCAACGATTTTATGTAAGTATTTTCTTTAATCAACTGTTGATACTTTGACTTGTAATGAATTCGAGTTTCTCATTATTTGGAATTTAAAGTTGCACATAGTTATTGTTATTTAATTTATGGATTTATTCACACTCTGGACCAGTAAGATTCATTGTGTTTGGAATTGTTGTTGAAAAATAAAATGTGAAATAATGCTTAATCTTTATTAACCATGTACATCCATATATATACAAGTATTTACAACTAACTGCCTTGACAACTAATCCCTAACTACCGGCTAATAATTACAACAAACTCTAACACTCCCCCTCAAGTTGGAGGTTGAAAAACATCCTTAACCCCCAACTTGTACATTAAATTGTTGTGCTGTTGGGACCCTAAGGCCTTAGTCATGATATCTGCAAGCTGATTTGTAGTTGATACATGCTCTGTCCGAATAAGCCCATCCTGTATTTTTTCTCGTACAAAGTGACAATCTATTTCGATATTTTTGTACGCTCATGGTAAACAGGATTTGCTGCAATCTGTATTGCTGCTTTACTATCACAACACAATTCAACTGGCTTCAAATTCTGCACTCCTATCTCTTGTAACAGTCCTGTTAACCACACTATCTCTGCTGCCACAGTAGCCATGCTCCTATACTCGGCTTCAGCTGAAGACCTAGCCACTGTAAATCAAGGAACTCCCCAGCATGATGCAATAACCAGTGACAGATCTTCTCGTCATTGGGCAAGCTGCCCAATTAGAGTCACAAAACGCAGCAAATTTTCCTTCATTATTAGCCTTGAACAACAAACCTTGGCCTGGACCTTTCTTGATATACCTCAAATCCTAATTGCTGCCTCCATGTGAGACCGTTTTGGCTGCTGGATAAACTGACTAAGATAGTGCACAGCAAACACTATGTCAGGTCTAGTATGAGTCAAGTAGATTAATCTTCCAATCAGCCTCTGATAGCTTGTCTTGTTTTCTAGCAGTGCATCCTCACTTTGTATGTCTTTATCATAATCCACAGTTGTCAACTTTAGATTTTGTTCCACTGGTGTTGAAGCTGTTTTAGCATCTTTTAAGCCAGTGTCTTCAATTAATTCATGCGCATACTTCTTCTGGCTCAACACAATTCCTTCCTTAGACCTCAACACCTCAATTCCAAGAAAGTACCTCAAGTCTGCCAAATCTTTCATCTTGAAGGTCATATTTAAAACTTCTTTTAATTCCTCTATCATATCAACATCATTCCTTGCTATCAATAAATCATCCACATATACAAGTAACACCACAATTTTTCCTTCAACTCTTTTTGTAAACAAAGAGTAATCATACTTACTTTGTGTAAACTCGGCTGCAAGCAAGGCTTCAGTAAGCCTAATATTCCACTGTCTGGAAGCAAGGCGTATCAAGAACTGAAATAACCGCTGTTGCAGCAAATGCAACAAGTTATCTTGAGCTCAATCACAACGACAAGAACTATAGGGCACAAGAGCACTATGCTCATCCCACAACAACTTCAATCGATTAAAGTATGCAGCAATCAAAGAATCACCCTGACTTGCAGTGGCAATCTCTCTATGCAAGTAAAAAATCCTCGCCCCATCGACCTTATTGAATCTCTCCTTCAAATCTCCCCAAACCAATGCAGCACTGGAAGCAAACACAATACCTGCGGACAAATCTCGGCTCACAGTATTGATGATCCAAGACAAGACTAAAGCATTACAGCGATCCCATTGGCTACGAATCTGATCATCAAAATTCTCCCTGCGACAAGTGCCATCCACAAACCCTAATTTATTCTTCGCTAAAAGAGCAATCTCCATAGACCTACTCCAAACGTTATAATTCTCCTGTTCAGTCAACTGTTGTGAGACTAAAATCATCCCGGCGTATCTGACGGATGCAAATATAGCTGGTGAGTGTAATCAATAGAAACATTCTCCAATCCCGATGACGGAAAACCTGCCTCGGATACCATGTTGAAAAATAAAATGTAAAATAATGCTTAATCTTTATTAACCATGTACATCCATATATATACAAGTATTTACAACTAGCTGCCTTGATAACTAATTCCTAACTACCGGCTAACAATTACAACAAACTCTAACAATTGTTTCACAGGAGAAGGATGGTCTCCCTGCTTTCCCAATGGGAAAAATTGATCAAACACGCATGTGGAAAGTCGGTGAGCGAGTCCGAAAGGCACGTCCATCTGGTGATTTAGGGCCATTGAATCCATTTACTGCCGGTGTCTATGTGGCCTTGATGATGGCTCAGGTATGATGCTTGCCTTTGATATAGACGAAGGTTGTCAAACTTGTCTGATGATTTTTATATTGGTTTGAATAATTGCAGATCGAGATATTGAGGAAGAAAGGGCACTCGTACTCTGAGATCATCAACGAGAGTGTGATAGAGGCAGTGGATTCGTTAAATCCATTTATGCATGCTCGTGGAGTTTCTTTCATGGTTGACAATTGCTCTACAACAGCACGATTGGGATCCAGGAAAGGGGCCCCTCGGTTCGATTACATCCTAACCCAACAGGCTTTGGTGGCTATGGACAATGGCACTCCCATCAACCAGGATCTGCTTAGCAACTTCTTGTCAGACCCAGTTCATGGGGCTATCGAAGTTTGTGCTCAAATGAGGCCAACGGTTGACATTTCAGTGCCCCCTGATGCTGATTTTGTGCGACCAGAGCTGCGTCAATCTGGCAATTGAGTAGGTGGAATCTTGGAACTTGAGTGGGCAGCTATATTTATATAGTGTGTTTAAGCCAAAACTTTCTCGTCGTTTATAAATGAGTGATGTAGTTTTAGCTCTGTGGGGTATTTGAACACTAATGGCACTAGATTCCTTTTTTTTTTTTTCCTTCCTTATTAGCCTCTTCTTTGATATGACTCCTTTGGATTTACTCTTGAGAATGCTTTTGGTGACCAAATTTCTTGAATCTTTTAGATTGCTTTTTGAAAGTTTTGTTGAAGTTATGAGTAAGCAAAACAGTTTATTGTTGGAGATCTTTAATTGCAGTGGTCATTGCGTTTATCACTTGCAAAATAATAATTCCATCTTCTCAGGGGCGAAGCCAGAAAATTTTTTTAGGGGGCCGGTTGAAATTTTAATTTTTTATAATTTATATTTTTATAATTTGTAAAGGACTAAATTGAATTTTTATAATTTTAAGGGGCGCCAAAGTGCAATTTTACCTTTATTAATTTAAAATTTTTAAAAAATTTCAAAAGCTTAAAATGTAATTTTCTATTTTAGGGGGGCCGGGGCCCATTCCAACCCCCCCTAGCTACACCCCTGCATCTGCTCCTTTTGCCTTCTTCAAAATACATCTCAAAAGTCTATAAGGACTCAATCTCTCTGTCATTTGTTTCCTCAATGGTTATGACCTTAATGGCAAAGATCTTTTTAACACTTTTCTAATTAATTAACTAGAAGTGCACATGGCTAGATCGGGTCAAGTTTTAGTTGGACCATGTAAGGTTTTGTAATTTTTTTATAAATAGATTGTTTATGATTGTAATTTTAAAATTTAAAATAAAATTAGGTAAACTACATCAACAGTCAACTTCAAGAAAACAACAAAATAATCATTGAACTTTCAACCATGTCAATAAACTTTAGGAAAATAACAAAACAATCACCCACCAACATTTTCCGTTTCAAACTAATAGAACAGATGACATGACAATGAACTAAACAGCAAAAACAGAAAGAGGGGGGCTTTTTCACCATTTTTCTTCATCCCTCTCAGCTCCCTCATCACCAACCTCGACGTTGGCCACCTCCACAAGCTCACTATCATTTAATCACCACACCAACATCACTCATTGTCACTCCTTTGTCAAGACACCACCACCATAACCACAAAATCCCTATCCCAACCAAAAACAAAAATTCCAAATATCAAATCAAATCAGCAAAAGCAAAACAAGAATCCCTAATTGGCTTGCATCAAAAGAGAGAAATAAAAAAAAACAAAAAAAAATCAAAAGAGAAGAAATACACACCCATTTTGTGTCTTACGGGTTGGAGAACTCGAGCCACCAGTTCGATGATTTAAATAGAGTCATGGTTGATTGAAGAAGAGTTGTGGCCGAAATATGGTGGTGATCCAACGATGGACGACAGAGATCTATTGAAGCCTTGTTCGACACTTTGAGGTCTTAATCTCATGGTTTTGAAGGCCTATTGATAAACCTGAGGTGAGATTTGAAAAGAGGCAAAAAGTAGCCATTTAGCGATATCGGTTGGCTAAAGAAGGCCATGAATCGCAATGACTAGAGTTATGAAGAGAGAGAGAGAGAGAGAGAGAGAGAGAGAGAGAGAGAGAGAGAAGAAGAAGAGAGAAAAAAAAAAGAAGGACAAAGATTCAATGGAGTTGCTTTAGAGGAACAAAACAATCGTAGTTAGGGTATCTCCATTTCTTCTCTTCTTCTTCTTCTTCTTCTTCTTCTTCTTCTTCTTCATCTTCTTCTTCTTCTTCTACCGCTCAGCCCAGCTAGGGTTCTTATGATACGAGCACGCCCCGCGAACTTTATCGAGCAAGTTTGTCAAGCCGAGCATTGACATGTTGGCAAGCTGATCCCAGCTCGTTTCAAGCTCTACGAGCTCCGTCCAGTTCAAATCCAGCTTATTTGAGCTTAATCCAACTTGCCTGAGCTAAACCGAGCTCACTCCTAGCTCATATTCAGCTCACGAGCTAAACCTTAGCTCAACTTCAGCTTAGGAGTTTAATCTCAGCTCAACTTTAGCTTAAGGGCTAAAGCTTAGCTCATTTTAGCTCAAACCCGGTTTTAGACTTTAATGCATTAAATAAAATCTGAACATAATTATTTAAGCATCAAATTTGACTTATATTAATATTTGTTTTAATATTTCATAGTTATTACATATTTTAATTATGTTCACATTGTAGCCGATTTAATGCATGACATTAATGTGTTCACATGATGTCTCATAATTTGATTTTATTTTATTTTTTGTAGATAATGATCAAGGACGACACAATGTATGGATGAAAAAACATCTCTTTTGGGCATTCTACACTCATGAATGAAGAAGTATTAAATGCTGGTGCATGTACGGCTAGATGCAATGTTTCTACAAATTCATGCATGTGTCGAATGCATGTATGGACATTAAAGGCTAGTCCATGAATGGATCAAATGCATGGGATGATAGAATGCATGAATGGCTTAAGTGCATGTATAGTGGTTGTCTCCTAACTTTCCAAGGCACTTATTCGGCCAAGAAGTAGCTGCTAGCTAATTCCATGTTGACCATAGAGCTCCTTGAACATGTTCACACTTTGAATTGACCTATAAGCTACTACACATGCATGGATGGGTTCAAGAACGTCCAAAGGAAGGAATTAACTCAACAATTGATTGAATTAAGTGCATGCACAAAGGGGAGAATGAATTTACTAGGTTCATGCTGCCATTTATGAACCTACATGCCATTAAAGTGTTTAATTATGAAGATACATGTTCCATACAAGTGCATGAATGTCCCAAGGAGATGAATGCAACCTTTGGTGCACATACAAGTCACTTGAAGCCTTTCTTTATGACTAAGCATTCATGCACACACTTAGGGGGAAGAAAGTGTCCATTCAACTAATGCATGAATCTGCCAAATTTATGAACTATTTTAATACATTAGTGTGAACGTTTTTATTATTGTGTGAACACCTAGATGTCGAATTTGAATGGTCATCTATGTGCCTATAAATATTTGTTTTCTTTCATTTGTAAAGAGGTTTTTTTGAACTTTGTTTTATTGTTTCTTTGTTAATGAAACTATTTAGAGAGGATCTTTCTCCCATATTTCGTTGAAGACTTGTTGGCCTATCTAGTTCTTAGTTGGTGTCAACCTTGTTCTTCTTTTGAACTTATCGCTCAACCGAGTGTGGCGTTCACCCTTATACCGAGGTTCCTACTTTGCTAAGTAGCGGGTCGAGGTTTATCACTTTCATCCTCCACCTTGAAAGCCTATAAGCATTTAGGTCGATATTTTCTAATATTGGTTTGTGCTTGCTTTTAAGAACCCTTTCTTCCATATCCATCATTAAACCATTATACATAGCTTCTATCCTATTTTCCTATCAACTTCATTCCAAAAGCGAATTGAACGATACTTTCTCGTAGACGATCGGGCAACTCAACATACGACTTGACTCTCCCCGAGGCGGTTCGTATCATCTTAAATTGGGGTTGTTTCTACCATAGGATGTCAAGATGACCATTAACCATGATAGGTTAGCTTTCTGGTGCAGACTAACTGAAAATGATTATTGGTGTCTAGTTTATTTTTTTTACTCACTAGTGGTGTACTTTACCAATAAAATTATTAATTTTAAAGGTACAATCAATTTATAATGTTGGCATTATAAAATCTTTGTGAGAATTCTTTTACCAAATTTAAATTCCATAATACTTTTAAAATATGAATTTATGAAAGAAATATATATTTTAATTTATTTTTAAAATTTGAAATCCTACGAATAATTTATTTCAATTTTTAATATAATGTTTTGAGATTTTCTTGGAATATTGGTTCCCTTTTGGATCTACTTTTATTTACTTTTTCAAATAATATAGAAATGAAACATAGTTTTGTATTAAATTAATTGTTCATTTAGTTTTTATTTGTTTAAAGTAAAATTTGTAATATTTATGGATAAAATTTATAAAATACTAAAAATTTTATGTTGACAAAATAGATATTAATAAATTAGTATAACATGATATTTTTCTTTATTTTTAGCCTTGGATAAGTTATTTCAATAAAAATTTTAAATATACTTGATAAGTTCAATATGTTGTTTGGTAGGAAGAATAGGTTAAGGGTGGGTTTGTATGGGCGGTGGTGCGTTTAATTTACTTTTTGTTTCATGCTATAGTATTTAATCTTACTGCTATCGATATTTTTACATTGATCACAGATAAACGTACCACCCATCTAAACCCACTTTAAGACATATTAAATATTGCTACTTCTCATTCTATCAACATCAATATATCTCCTATCATTGTCCCTAGCAAGGCCCGTTAAAGAGATTAAACCAGTGCTGCCTTTTATTGCCTTATCGATATTCAGTTGGACTCAACTAAATTCTTGATTAATGCTTTCAATATGATTTCATTAGATGTTTACATCCTACTCAAAGAAGGCAATATATTCTACTCAAAAAATTATTATTATCTAACCCCCAAAAAAAAAATTAATTTTCCTGTTCAAAATGTTATACAAATTAACCCAACACACTAATTATTATACAAAATAGTTAAAGGTATAAACAACATGTGACAGTTGATATAAAATTTAATGGCAAGAATGATTATTTTTTTGAAGTTTTTAATCTGTTTCAATAAACAATATGTTTAAATTTACTTAACAAAGAGATATTGAAGAAGAAAACAAGAGTTTTAAAACCCAAAATAAAATGAATTCATTATGTTAAATTAAAAAATAAATTAAATTAAACTAAAAGTAAACGAACATTTAAAAATACAAAGAGAAATTTTATGTTATCGTCACATGTTTGTCATACATTGATTATTTTTACTCCCTCGTAAAAGTAACATTGTTAGCATATTGGTAGATTTAACAAAATAATTTTAACCGTATAACAATTGGACTTGAATTTTAAAAATTGAAAAGTAGATGGACTAAAATCTTAAAAATAAAAGTATATGGGTGAAAGGATATGGGAAATGTAGTTTGGGCGTATATGTTTTGGTGAATGTATTTAAATTTATGTATATATTTTGGTTTGTATACTTAAATAAATTTATTTACAAGTATTAATGATGCCGGTGAACATATGTTTGTAAACATATAACTAAATATGTTGATTATATATATAAAATAATGAAAGATAAATATTAACATGGGCACATAATAAATATATAGAAAAGGTATTTAGTACGTAGTTGAATAAATGAAAATAGAGATTAGGAAGGAAATAGCAATCCAGAAGCAAGTAAGTTGTGATATGTTATTTCATCTAAACGTTCTACCATCTCAGCTGTTAAATAATTCTTCCAATCTCCAACTTTTCCCTCTCTAAAAAAATGGCGATTATCAACTGTGGCACCTTTGCTGAACTTTTGCACACTTGTTCTATTCACTTCTAAGTTGCTCAAATTCTCAAAACTACATAGTTTCACTATTTCTTCAACCACTCCTTTACTTTCTTCCTCTAACGAAAAAGGGTAACCAAGAAATTCACCTAAGCTCTTAACAATAACAAAGGGCTCCTTCTTCAACTCTTCGTATTTCAAGAACAATATCTTTTCTGGGGTTTCTAAGCTTGCTCTCCAATACCCTAAAACATGATCCCAAAAGGGTCCATAAGGGGATATCCCTTGGCAAAACAACTCAAATGCTTCCTCAAGTGAAAGGGGTGCCAATTCTTTAGGCCTCAACTTGTTCATGAAGAGCCATGTCGAAACAAGCACATCTTTGGGGTCCCTACAGATGTAAATGAACCTGTAACTTTGATTATCAGTCATGGAATTTGGTAACGAAACATAAGGGATATGACTTGAAAGAAGACGTGGTGAAGGAAACCCATCAAGATCGAAACGAGACCGATCTTTTTCATATAAGTGAGCATACAAGAAAGGGAAGCAATCGTGAGGGCCAGTGGTGAGCAAAGGGTGGTCGGCAAAACCATAGCGGGTGCGGTTGACGATGGCGAAAATAAGTGCCTTGAGCCAAGTGGTGCCGCTTTTTGGAAAGGAGGCTAAGAAAATATCGGTGGGTCTAGGTTTGAAGTGGTCTTGGATCCACATCAAATTTTTCAAAGCTGCATCAGGGTTTACCCAAAAACCTTGGTATTGAACCAGATGTTGAGTCATCCAGCCTTTGCCTTTAGGAAGATTGGGGAGTGTTTCCCTATATCTTTCATCTGCTTTTTGGATCAAATCCGAATCTGTTTGCTCACTGTGGATATTGGAGATGTTATCACACTCTAGAGAGGGTTGAAAAGTAGCCATGGAGGAAGAATTAAAGGGTCGCTTCAACACTAGTGGTGAAGTATTAGGGTAAAAATGGTGAGAGAGACCCAGTCTATACCATTACATCTATATTATTATAATCCCCAAGGATTATTAGCTGGACACATTCCTAGGCACATGGCCAGCTTTTCTTAAATTAGTTTAATTTTTTTATATCGCATTATAAAGACATGATACTCACAAGTTTAATTTAATTATTTTGAAATCATGTATTTAATTGTGTATGGTAATTCACTCATGGTTGTATATATTAAATTTTATAATTCAAATATTTTTTTGAAATAAAAACCAATGAGCTTCATTAGAGAAAAAACAAGTGGCCAACATGCAATAAAGTATCATACTTAAAAGAAAACAAAGTAAAAGTCCACCTCCTACAAACTCTACCATCTACATGGAATTAGAGGTGTGCATGGCCGGCCCGGGTTCAGGCCGTGTTTAACTAAAATTTTAGGTCCGTTTGTTAGGTTCGGCTAAAAAAATAGGCCTAAAATTTTGTCCAAACCCAACCTAGATAAAAATGTTAAAACTCAAACCTGACCCAGCTCACCCATATTTATTTTTATTTAAAATATATATAATACATACTAAAAACATCAAAATAAATATTTCTTAACAAATTAAAAATAAAATTTAAAAATATGTATACTTAAATAACACTAAGATAGATGCAACTTAACAAGCAAATGTCTCTAAAATAATAACAAAATTAACAATAAAATAAGTTTTATACAATATCCAAACAATAACAACAAAATAGTAGCAACATAATAATAAAATGTTAGCAAAATAGGGAGAAAACAATAAGAAAATAATATTAAAAAATAAAAAAATATACTTTTTTTGTCCTCTAGTAAATTCGGGCCGGGGCAAAAATGTCTTACCCGAGGCACGACATGTTTTTTAAATAGACCTTGTTTTTGTCTAAACTCATTTTTCAGGCCTATATTTTTACCCAAACTCTCTCACATTTCGGGCAGGCTTTTTGGCTGAACCGGGTAGCCTGACCCATAAATAGGTCTACCTAGAATACTAGCAAAACCATCCAAATCTCTCTCCTTAGCAACACATATCAGATACAGATGAGAAGACCCAAACAAAAACAAATCTCATCTTTCAACTACACTGAATGCCCTCACTCCCACCCCGGTGGATCTTCAACTCTATGCACTACTTGATCAAGTATTTCCTCCAACCCAAACATTGGTTATTTGAGTTTTGGGAACCCATTGATGTTGTATTATTAAATTAAAGAGGTTATTTTAACAAGACTATTTTTGTAATGGCCTAAATTCAAAGTTATCGGAACAGTGGTTTCGTAACCACAAATCTGATTTAAAGAGAAATTATTGTAAAAAATTATTGCATGAATATTAATATAATAGGAAAAGCGTATGAAAATATCGATAGAAAATTTTTACCGATTTAGTGGTTAGTTAGAAAAAAAAGAAATTATTGAAAAAATTGGGTAAAAACAAGGTATTGATATCTCGATCTCATAAAATCGAGTCGAAAATATTTTTATAAATATTTATGAAATGTTAGTGATGTGGTATTAAAATTTCGTTAGAAAATTTTAATGTTTGGGTATTCAATTAAATGAAAAGGACTAAATTGGAAAAGATGTAAAAGTTGCTAGAATGATTAAATAGCTTAAGTGTCTAATGAGAAAGGATTTAAAAGGAAATTAGACCCAAAATTTATTTGGGATGGACCGCAAGGGCATGAAATCAGCAGGAAAATTGATGATTTAAGGGTAAAATTGGAATATTGCATAATTAAATAAATAAAGATGGGACTAAACAGGAAATATCTAGATTTCTCTTCATTTTTCTTCATTCTCATCAGCCAAAATGCCATAGGAGGGGTTTTTAAGCTGGTATTTCATAATTTTTGCACTAAGTGAGTTAATCCTTGCCTATTTCTTGTAATTTTTGTGTTTCTAAGACTTTTACAACTAGGTAATACTATTAAATTCATTAGTTTTTTATTTCATGGATGAAATTGAAAGTTACCATGGTTGAGTGTTGTAGGTTTATGATGAAATAGAATGAAATTGAAGCTTTAATTTGTTTATGAGATGATTTTATTAGGTAATTTAAATAGAAATTGATTTTTAGGACCTAATTGTGAAAATGTTTGAAATTAAAGTCTAGTGCTGAAATTATGATTTTCAAAGGTTGTAAACTAGTTTAAGGTGATAAAATAAAGTGTTAATTGAGAAAAATCAGCTCAATTGAGAGGCTAATTGAGTAGGGACGAAATTATCATTTATTAAAAGCCTAGGGAAAAATGGTAATAAACCGCTTGCACTAAAATAGTTTTGGATAGCAGCAGTAGGCTAACTTCGAAAAATCACCATAAATTGTATAAATAGAATTAGAAGATGAAAAAAATATGGAATTAAAGCTTATTGAGTCTAGTTTCTCATAGAAGAAACGGTGTAATTTGTGAATCATGAGATATAATGAATTTTGTGAGACAATGTCAGAATGAATTCAGGTTCCCCTGTTCTGATTTTGAAAAATCATAAAAAAAATTGAATAAAAAAAATTAGGGGCTTAAATTGATATATTTAGAATCCTGAATGAGTTTATTTTCAAGAGAAACAAATGAGAACATCATTCGAATCCTGTATGAAGAGATAATTAACTTTTAGTGAAGAAAGGTCAGAACTGTCACACAGCAAAATATGGGTGACTTTAAAGAATAAACTGTACTTATTGACTAACAAAAAATTCTAAAAATTTTATAGTAATAAGATATATGAGTCTAATTTCAGGGAAAATTAGCAGATCCTAATTTGGAGTTTTGTAGCTCAAGATAAAAATAATTTAGTGACTATGACTCAAGTAGACAGCTTTGAATGAACTATAAATTAGTGGAATTATAGAGAATGTTGCATATGAACATGAAATGTATTAAATTGATAATTATATTTATTTATTTAGATCCAGAAGATTCAAATACAAAGTTAGATTGAGGAAAGGAAAAAGTTCGGGATTAGTAGATTTTTGTTTACGAACAAGTATCGAGGTAAGTTCGTGTAACTTGAATTATATTCTTAAATGCTTGAAATGTATGTTATTGATGTGAATATGATTTGAAAGTTCATTGTATGAAAATTTATGAAACATTAATATATTTGATAAAAAGGGGAAGAAATCCCGGTTGAATGAAAGGAAATGATCTCTGAAAAGGAATTGATAGTAGAAAGTATCTAGCCCGGACGAGTGATTCTATCTTGATATAGCCCTCCCGGAGAATATGTGTAAAATGGATTTAGCCCGGATGGATAATCCGAATTAGGGTCTGAATTTAGCCTGGACTGGTAATTCAGATCCAAGCTTATTAGAGTAATTGTCGCTGGGATTTAGCCTGGACTGGTAATCCCGACAATACTCTATGAGTTTATATTACAGGAGATTTAGCCTGGACTAGTAATCCCGCTGTAAGGATGATGTTCGAGGGAATGTGCTCTCTGAAATGAAAATGTGCGCACATGAATATGAATTGACGGACCCGAAAATGTATACTAAAAGTGTACCTCTGAAAATCCATCGAAAATTCCAAGAAATTCAATGGGATAAATATGGAAAAATAATAAGGGAATGAAAATCATGGTATTGATGAGTTCATCAATCATGGTATATATATTATTGACACATGAAAATCATTGTACTAACTTGAATGTTGAGTTTGTCACTACAGGAAAACAGACTTTTAGCGGCGGTTTCTAAAACGCCGCAAAAAACGCTGTTATAGGTAACGCCACAAAAATTTGTGGCGTTTATTGGAAAAAACGCCGCTAAAGGTCAAGGCTTTTAGCGGCGTTTGTGGGAAAAGCGCCGCTAAAGGTCAAGGCTTTTAACGGCGCTTTTTTTACAAACGCCGCTAAATTTGGCAGATTTGTAATATTTTTTTACACCAATATCCAGCCCTTCCTGCATTAAAATCCAACCAAATACAACGAATATAATATAAAATGCAGCCAAAAACAGCAAATTTAACATAAAAAATATAACCAAAAACATTAATTCTAAATGATACTTCAAATTTAACTAAAGATATATGATATAATTAATTAATAAAGTATAATTTTAAATATTTTTACAATAATGTTAAACGTGACAAAACTTAAAAACATTCTTACAATAAGAAAACTAATGTCTAAGACGGCGGCTTTTGCGATTGTTGAAACATATGCATCATCTCTTTGAAGTCAGTAGTGGAGGTCATCGTACTTTTTGCTCGTTTCGCTACCATCGCCGCCTCGCCTCTCTCATTGCAGCATTGCCTCTCCCTCTCCGCCTCCGCTCTAAGTTGTTGCTGGAGTTCTTCATATTTTCGTTGAACCTCGGCAATTTGCTCAACCGTGTTCGCTTGCATCCGAGCTATCTGGTCTCTTAACCTCGAACTTCACTTGAGCTTGACTTAGGAAGGCATGTATTCTTGGAGCCGGATCCAAAATATTGGGCCTGGGTAACACCAGATCCTTGAAATCGAACCCGACCTGCACCTTTCAGACCCAAAACTTCAAAGTGATAATTCATTATCAATGTTCTCAAGATTACAGAACTATCACTCGAAGCAATCGCTTCATATTCCGCCTTCTTCTTCTTTAGTTTTTCCTAAAAATCAATTAAAGAGTTAGAAACGAAATATATAATAAAAAGAAATGCAACATAACTTAACATTTTTAAAACTACTAATGATGAATTGAATTAAACAATTATAATTAAAGATTATAAATATTTAGAATAAATCAAATATTATTAAGTGAATATACCATAATTTCTCCAACTTGGATGTCATAGGAGATCCATCTTTCTTCCTATCGTAATCTCAAAAAGTCAAGGCGCCCAACTTTTGTCCAGATTTGACTTCCTACAATATAGTAGTAAGAATATTATTTAATAATAGAAAGTTATTAATATTTGAAAGAATTAATAAATTCATAATATCTCGGCCTCAGTTATAGAAGCAAAATTTCTCGACCCTGCTGGTAATGCGTGAATTTTTATTTTTGCCTGCCGCTTGTTCCAACTCGCTCACGGTCCTACATAATAAAATTATTATTACGTATATAGTAAACACTATATATAAGAGTTTGGAAATATGCAATACCTCTCTTTTTTGAATTCCAAAATCTAACCGCATCTTCCCATTGATACCTCAAAGATTCTGGCGTAACATTTCTCGCTTTTTCCTCGAGGCTTATGTCTTTCTTAAAATATTGTTTCTTTAAAGTGCTTTTATTGTCTCTCCATCTTTTACCTAATGCCTTCTTGATATAATCATCGGAGACTTCTAAAGCAAATCTCTCCTAAAAAAACATAAGTTTAGACTTCCTACAATATAGTAGTAAGAATATTATTTAATAATAGAAAGTTATTAATATTTGAAAGAATTAATAAATTCATAATACCTCGGCCTCACTCTGAAGCAAAATTTCTCGACCTCGCTTGCAGCGTGAATTTTTGTTTTTGCTCTGCTTGTTCCAACTCGCTCACGGTCCTACATAATAAAATTATTATTACGTATATAGTAAACACTATATATAAGAGTTTGGAAATACACAATACCTCTCCTTTCTTTGAATTCCAAAATCTAACCGCATCTTTCCATTGATACCTCAGCATTCCTGGCGGAACATTTCTCAGTTTTTCCTCGAGGCTTATGTCTTTCTTAAAATATTGTTTCTTTAAAGTGCTTTTATTGTCTCTCCATCTTTTACCTAATGCCTTCTTGATATAATCATCGGAGACTTCTAAAGCAAATCTCTCCTAAAAAAACATAAGTTTAGAATGTAAATATAAATGAAACTTAAACCAAAGTATTATAAACTGCATTCACATTTTGTTACCTTAATATTAGCGAGAGCCTGGTTTTTGTTGCTATTAGGCATGTGATGCCATGATTCGTAGTTGATGGGCAACATATTTGCATTTTGTGCTAAAATGCCCAAATAGCCTGCTAAAAGCCGAGCTTCAGATCCAACAGGCTGACCATGAGTATTTCTACTTGCTTTAACACGCCGACAGGATCTAAGTCGTATAAATCTCTAAGTAGCGTCGTCCTCGAACTCTCATGAGTCCCACCACTTTTAGCTGAAAAATGATATACTATTATTATATTAAAATTGACAAATAATTCAATAATAAAAGTCAACACATGTAAAATGAACATAATATTACTTTGAAATTCTTCAGCTCATCAAGTGTCTCCGCACATTCAAGATCCAACAACCTGTCTGCTGTTCACTATTTCTTTCTTTCGAATTTGGAGTATTCGGACAATACTTAAATCTCGTACTCTTCTTCTACGCATTTTTCCTGCAATACACATAAAATAATTAAAGTTTTAGTAACAAATTACAACAATAGTAGTACATATAAAATAGTTAAATTATATAACATGACAAAGATTAAAATTATAATATTACATATAATTAAAAATTGTAAAATCTTACTACATCATTATTCAGTAAATATCTTCATCCACATCATGTCGAACCTATTGATGTTGTGTATTAGTACTAGGGATATTTTCATCTAAGTTTTGTTCTGGAAAAGGTAATGTTTCTGATCTTTCGACGATGTCATCTCTACTTCTATTACCCATTTCAAACAAGTCTCTAGGGGTGTTCCGGAGTACAACATACCAACCCTCATCAGTTGGATCTTTCGAATAAAAAACTTGTTTCACTTGAGAGGAAAATACATATGGCTCGTCCATCAATTGTTGTCCAGTGTGAATCAAGCGAGAGAAATTCAACATTGTAAAACCAAATTGATCTTCTTTAATTCCTCGAAAGATTAACATCAGCCCAATCACATCGAAATAAGGCAACTTTCCATCTGCCATAGTAATCCAACTCAATAATGTCGGTAATAAGTCCGTAATACTCCACATTACCCTCAACTGGATTACTGTCCCTAGCACTAGCATAACTTGTAATTGAAGAATTAACAACAACTCCACAATTTTGAGTTCTCCTCATTCTCTCACGATACTTTGTATGAAATCTGTAACCATTGATGAGGAAGGCACTATATCTTTTTATTATTCTGTTCGGACCTTGGGAAAGCCATTTAACTTCGTCATTGATGTCCTTTCCACTCCAAACCTATTGAATCGAAAGTAAATTGAATAATTAACTAAATTTCGGGATTATATGTAACTTATTAACTTTAGTTACATACCGTTTGACTTAACCATTCATGAAAAGATTCGTGAATAACTTATTAATCTCTCGATGTTGCAATCTTGAGAGCGTGCGAGATCTCAAAATTTGTTTGTACTCACTATGTTAAAAATAAGTGTATTTGGTTAGAAGATAAACAAATCAAACGACAAATATGTGAGGAAATTTTAGAACTTACTTGCGTAACGGTTCAACTAAATCGTGGTGAAAAGTACATATCGATGTGCTTGTATCCACGATATATCATCTAATTCGCAATTTCAACTTTGCCGATTGGTTCTCCATAACTTTGGAATAAATAAGTTTCGCCAAGTTATGATCATTGAGCCAAACATTTCTATTTGGTCTATTCAATCGTGTTTCAACATCTTCTAAATATCTAGAACGAACGTCATGCACTCCTCTGCCAAGTAGCCTTCAGCAATTGATCCTTCTGGATAACGCTTATTGTGACAATAAGATTTCAATTTGCTTAGGAACCTAAACACGATATACAATATTTATCAAAAGTTGTAACTAAATGTATAGACGCGAATAAATAAATACTTGACAAATAAATTAGCACCTTTCTATTGGATACATCCATCGATAAAAAACGGTCCACCAAGTATTGCTTCGTGAGGGAGATAGATTACCAAGTGCACCATAATAGTGAAGAAGGAAGGTGGAAAGATCTTCTCCAAATTGCATAAAGTCAAAGCAGCTCGATCCTGTACTTTCTTAAGTTCTTCAATATCCAAAACTTTGCCACAAATAGCTTTCATTATATTGGATAGTTCAATTATACAGGACGTCACATTTTTTGACATGCAGCACCGTAAAGCAACTGGGAGTAAATCTTGCATCAAGATGTGGTAATCATGTGATTTTAATGAATATAATCTTCGATCTTTAAGACTCACACATCGAGATATATTTGACGCATACGCATCTGGGACCTTTATATCCTTCAACACCATATAAAACACCTCTTTCTCTTCCTTTGACATTGAAAAAATAGAAGGCGGCAACCGATATTTCCCATTCGGAAGTTCTTGAGGATGAAGATCACGCCGAATTCTCATGTCAACTAAATCAAGTCGACTCTGAAGATTGTCTTTTGATTTTCCATCGACATTCAAAATTGTCCCAATTATGTTCTCACAGACATTCTTTTCAATATGCATGACATCAAGATTGTGACGTAAAATATTATGCTCCTAATAAGGTAACGCAAAAAAAATACTTCTTTTTTTCCACAAGTCTGCCTCATTAGGATCATCCTCTTCGTCAGATTCATCATCAGATTCATCCCTCGATATTCTCTTTGATCTCGTGTTAGGTGGTTGATTCATCTTCCCATAACTAAAGTTGATATCTTTTAACATAAACAAGATTTCAGATCCAACGGTCTGCTGAGGAGCTTCTCTGTACTCTTCAGTATCGTCAAATAGAGTCCTCTGAAATCTAAATTTATGATTTCCATCTAACCACCGACGATGGCCCATGTAAGAGAACTTCTTCCCATTGTAAAACCACTTCGAACAAGTTTAAAGACAACAAGGACAAGCATAACGTCCTTTAGTACTCCAACCCGATAAATTAGCATAAGCCGGGAAATCATTAATTGTCCACAATAAAGCGGCACATAAATTAAAGTTCTCCTTTCTCAATACATCATATGTCTCAACACCCGACCATAATTGTTTTAACTCTTCAATAAGTGGCTGCAAATAGATGTCAATATCATTTCCGGGACCTTTCTTTACTGAGGATAATCATTGATAAAATAAATGAAGATTGCTTCATGCAAATCCATGGAGGCAAATTGTAAGGAACAAGCACTACGGGCCAAGGCATTGTCACGAAGTACTCATGATTTTAAATGGATTAAAGCCATCACCGCTAGCCCAAGCCTCACATTCGAGGATCGCTTGCAAAGCTTGGAAATTCTTGTCAAATGATTTCCAAGCTAAAGAATCGCAGGATGTCTTAATAATCCATCATCGGTCCGTTGATCATTATGCCACTTCATAGATTCTACTGTCTTTGAGGACATGAAAAGCCTTTGAAGTCTTGGTATCGGGGAAAATATCCCAAGACCTTGGTGGCTTCTTTCTTAATCGTGCCCCACCTTCATCCGTATTCACATCTTCGTATTACTATTCATCCAACGAGACTTACCGCAAACATGACAAGATTGTTGGTTTTTCCGATCACCCAAGACAACATGCGTCATTTGGGCAACTATGAATTTTATCGTACCCAAGGCCCAAATCTTTTATTAGTCTCTTCATGTCTTGACAAGACTGGGAATTTTGTGTGAAACATCTCTTAGAAACTCTAGCAGACATTGTAAAAGAGTTTCCGGTCCACCCTCCCAAACATTTTAAGTGAAATAGACGAATGCAGAAGGACAATTTCGAATATTTTGATCCCTCGTAAAGTTCTTCATTCATTTCATTAAGTAAATTGTAGAACTTAGCCGCTTCTTCGTTTGGCTCCTCATTAGGTGCACTTGTTCCCGTTTCGCAAAAAACATTTCCAGTAATATTACAATCCTCAGATATAATAAAGTCAGGTGGAAACGATTGCTCACCATGACTACGTATATTAAATGCATCCCGCAACATATCTTCCATGTCATCTTGTCTAACATACTTGATGGTAATCGAGATCGGATAAGTCGGATTAATCGTTGAAGAAGTTCCACTAGATGTACACTCTCCATGGAAAATCCATTTTTATACCCCGAATAAAGCCATCAACAATTAGATGTTCGAGACAACTTCACGAAAATGCCAGAGATGTTGCCACACTTCTTACACGGACAAAGAATCATATTCTCTTGGCTTGCATTTTGAAATGCAAAATTTAGAAAAGTTTGTACTCCATTTTGATAGGCATTGCTTACCCTTGACAATTTCATCCAACTCCTATCCATTTTGTAGTTCTTGAAATTTAAAGTTGACAACATATTACGTTACTTAAATGTTCTCAATTGATTTAAATCATATCATTATACTAAATATCAAGTCTCTAATGGGTATAAACTAATTTAGGCAAGTTGCGGATTTTCGACTATAGATTTATGTATTATGTAAGTTAAGTAAATTTAGTAAACTAGTTATGTATGATATGATATATATTTATGTAAATTATATATTTATCTAAGTTATATAAGTTATGTAAGTTATGTAAATTATGATATAAAATATATTTAAGTATTATGTAAGTTATGTAAGTTATATATTTATCTAAGTTATATAAGTTATATAAGTTATGTATGTTATATAAGTTATGTAAGTTATATATGTTATATAAGTTATGTAAATTATGATATCAAATATATTTATGTATTATGTAAGTTTTTATTTCACGATGTGGAAAATCACATGGATAATACATATCAAATATCAAGTATCTACAGGTAAGTAGCGGGATTAAATAATATTTAATTAAATAATATTTATAAAAATTATTTTAATTAAATAATATACATGTCGTTCGCTTTTATTTGACAAATCACATGTGCAGTTAAAATAGTCCACACTTAATTTAATTTATGTTTTACAAGTCATCTTTTCTTAAGTACATATTAAAGCAATCGTGTGGACATCCGTATTTAGCTTAAAAGCTATGATTTAGTTTGAATAAAAGTTTAACTTAAATGGTAAAACGGAAGATAATATTTGTGATAAAACGGAGAATAATATTTGTGATAAAACGGACGAGAATATTTCAATAATAATTTAAATTTAAGTTAAAAACTATATAAAATATTTTATTAAATATTTGTATATTAGATGGGACATATTAAATTGAAACATACAAATTTTTTAAGATTCATCATACGTGGCGTTGTTACACCTAGGGAGGATCCATTATATCTTGCAGCTCGATATAAGGCAACCCGTCAGGTTTCCAACCTATATACTTTGAATCTTTAAAATATTTAAAATAAGGTTGGAGAGAAGGTCAGGTATTGTTGTAATTTTGATAAAAAGTAGTTATAACTTTTAAAGAAATTTAAAAATATTAAATATTAAAATAAAACATTATTAATATAAAAAATAGTAATTTGAATATAATAAAATCAAAAAGAATTGTAGTTTAATTTTATAAGTAAATTGGAAATAAATTAAGGTTATATAAATATTCAATAGTAAATGAGCTCGATAGAACTTTTTCAAGTCTTTTGAATTTTTAAGATTCATCATACGTGGCGTTGTTACACCTAGGAGGATCCATTATATCTTGCACTCGATATAAGGCAACCCGTCTGTTTCCAAATTTATATACTTTGAATTTTAAAATATTTAAAATAAGGTTGGAGATAAGGTCGTATTGTTGTAATTTTGATAAAAAGTAGTTATAACTTTTAAAGAAATTTAAAAATATTAAATATTAAAATAAAACATTATTATTATAAAAAATAGTAATTTGAATATAATAATATCAAAAAGAATCGTAGTTTAATTTTTATAAGTAAATTGGAAATAAATTAAGGTTATATAAATATTCAATAGTAAATGAGCTCGATAGAATTTTTTCAAGTCTTTTTGAATTTTTAAGATTCATCATACGTGGCGTTGTTACACCTAGGAGGATCCATTATATCTTGCACTCGATATAAGGTAACCCGTCGAGTTTTCAACCTATATACTTTGAATCTTTAAAATATTTAAAATAAGGTTGGAGAGAAAGTCACTATTGTTGTAATTTTAATGGACAAGCAAGCTACACGGTAATAAAATTAATTCATACCTATTCATACTTAAGTTGAATCAAATAATAATTAAGTTCAACCAAATATTTAAAATTAATTTGGAAACAAAATAGTTCTACTTCAAACAGAACTAGCAATTAAATCTTTACAAAATCGCAACCCCAAAATATTAATTTTTCCAAAATCATCATGATAAAACTATTATTGATTAGAATTTTGAAATAAAGACTACCTTAATAAAACGTACCTGGTCTACTCCACTCTCACCAGCAAACAGAGGCTGGAGTCAAAAAAGAATTATGTATTATGTAATTTAAAGTGAAAATGCATAGAAATAACGAAAAATTTTAGCAACGAAACTTGTACGTACCTAGAACAAATGCCAATGGCTGTGGTGTATTTAGTTGCACCAAATATTAATTCAGGTGCTCGATAGTACCTAGAACAGATGTAAGATTATAAGAGTAGCACCAAATATATTTCAGTTTAAGCAAATATAAAAACTTTACCTATATCAGTTTTGCAAGTGCCCACTTGTACCAGGATCAAAGACACTGCCAATGAAGCTATACACCTTAGCAAAATATGGCAAAACTGCACAGTAAACACATAAGTTGGATAGAAACATGAAAACAAACCAAAAGAACATCTAAAAAACAAAAATGGAATCACCATTAGTATGTAAACATGAAAATGCACAGCTTTAAACACACCAACTTTGCATGTGCAGAATCATACTCCACAAAACTCATAAACATTAACTTCTCCTAACCAGAATACCAACTTTATGTTTACAGAGGCCTTGATCAAAACTAACATAACTGTTGATTTATAACTTATCTAATAAGAATCACAGAATATGCAAAAAGTACCTGAGCATTTAGTTTCAAGAGAACCATGTATTCGAAGGAAAAGAGCCAGAAAATGATCAATGTATGCAAAACCTGGTCTATATTTCAAAACTGGAGTAAAGCTTTCATCTAGTACCAAATACATACATATATAGAGACACAAACACACAGGCATACATCTTCCATTACCTAAATCTGTTTCTTGCAAATAAAAGATAAGTAAGCTTCTACATGATTCAACTAGATTGCTAATCCTAGCAGAAAAAATGTATGATTCAGTTTCTAGAGATGTTGAATCTTTCATCATAAACATAAAAAACATAAATGGAAAAACATGTTGAAAGAAACATAAATGTTAGGGAAGACAATGTTTACCTTGATTGAATTGGAAATGTTTTCTTGAGGGTTTATTTGGAGATGCTTGGGATTGATCTCTAATAATGTCGAGAGACTTCCCTACTCATTGCATTTGAAGAATGTAAGTGCATTTCGGTCGACAAAACAATCAAATGAGTTCTAAAATAAACAATATTTAATGATTGATATAATATTAATTATATTTGCTAATAACAGGTGGGAATAAACAAATAAAATGATAAAAAAAATAGAAGCTACAAGAATTACTAAAAATAAAGCTACGTCAACAATGGTATCATGAGAACGAAAATTAAAAATCCGAATTAAGTAAAAAACAGAGAAAAATATAAAGAGAGACAAATAAGGGACAAAGGGCTGGTTTTGTTGGAATAACCGAAGTTGCAGGATTTTCCACTAAAAATCATCGTTAAAATTCTAGGGAAAGACAGTAAGTAACAGTCACCCTAATGAAGACCATTGTGAGGAGAAATAGGACCAAGCTCAATTCCATTAAAAGACAGTAAGTTACATTGTATACATATTATCATTGCAATTTGGTATAAATATTTCCTATTATCCCAAAGAATGCTAACTATCACAACCAGATTAACATTAACCACGACAAAAATTTTTCTACTCGCTCAAGCTCATGCTCTCTTCTTGTCGACTTATCCTCAATGCAATTAGAGCGAGGAACGTAAAACCTAAGGAAACAGCTATTGTTGCTCTAGTAAATTTGAAAGCTGTCCATATATTTGGGATCATAGTAGATCCAATAAGCTTAATCAGGGAACGTAAAATCTGGGCTCATCCTTGGAGCCTCTATCTTCCCCTCAATAAGCTTAATGAATGCAACAAACAAAGCAAACCACAACGAAAACAACAGTGAGAGCTACCGAAGCGTACCAAGTCATGCTCAATGAATCAATCCTATCTAACACGCAAAGTGGAGCAAGAAAAACAACCATAACAACCAAAACCAATAACTTCCTATGATCCTAAAAAATATGTCCTAACCACTTATCGAAACCCCAATATGACGAACCGAACCAGACATAACATCACCCATAATAATCAAATAAACTATCAGGACACCTGCATTTTGACAATTATGCAAATCTCAGACAAAACCCTAGTAGTTCTCCCCATTGCAATTTGCACAACTTCCCCATAAGATCTAGCTTTACAAGAAACTGCAAACCTAATCAACATCTCGACACTAATTTCAGACAAAATCCCAACCAGGTTTATCCAAAAAATTCCCTAAAACAAGTCCCAGAACCTTCATAGTAGCAGCTAAAGCCATGATTCCAGCATCAATAATTGTGGTGGTTAAGTTAAAAAGAGCACTAGAAACACCAGACCCGGTATTGGGTTTACTTAAAACAAGGGTATAACCATCCAGATCAAACCCATTTCAAACCATTTCAAACCAAAAAAAAAAAGGCAAGTAATACATGAAAAAACAAACAAACAAAACCACACAAGGAAAATAAAACAAAACAAAACAAACGCCCCAAGTACGAAAGTTGAGTTGCTTTAACACACAAAAACTGAAGGATTAGATTAATTGGTTTAGACCATAGTTGAACTAAATTCAGTGTTCTATAAGGTGACTTTTGGTTTAAGTAATATTTTCGAATTCAATAGGCTGACCTTACCGCCAGTTCATCATTGACGATATTTTAAAGAAAGAAAAGAAATCTTGTTGAAGCTTCAAGGACCCAACGAATAAAGTGAAAGAAAAAAGCGATATGGCTTAGCGTTACGAAAGTTTGGGATCGATCGGTGTATAGTTGACGTATGAAGAGTTGGCTCTTCGGTTCGGTTCGACGAAATCGATCGAGAGAGAAGTGCTTTGCTACTTTTTATAACATTGAAATTGAGCTTTGTACGAATCAACTAACCCCGATTTGTCGATAAAATGAATCGATAGGGCTTTCTTCTTGTATGTTTTTCATTGATGATCATTGGGCTAAAACCCTAAATATGAAGCATATCACCGTCGACGAGAGGAAAGGGAAAATAATTAGGGATTTGGGGATGGGGGACAGATTAAGGGAAAAGAAGGGACTTGGAAAAAATGTTAGGGATTTGGGTTTGGGGAATTAGGGATGATTTGGGGAAAAGAAAGAGGGTTTTCTGTTTTAGGATTTAGGGAAGGAAGAGACGAAATGGGGGAAAATTACTTAGCAAAAATCGAAACTGATTTCGGTTAAAGGGAATAAACCACAGGAGAGAAAAAACGACACCGTTTCAAATAAGGAAATTTTGTGGCGTTTTCAGAAACGCGCCGGTAATGAGCCCTTTTGCGGCGTTTTCAGTAAAGGCCACTAACGCCCTTTTATCTACACAACAAAACGACACCGTTCTAATACGAGTTGTGGCGTTTATATTAGAAACGCCGCTAAAGCCGCTACTATTCAGAGGAAACGATGCCGTTTTACTCTAATGTATATTGAAGTTTTATGGCGTTTTCTAAAAAAACGCCGCTATTTCCTATCTTTTGCGGCGTTTTATGTATAAACGCCACTAATACGTGAATATTTTATAAAAATTGATCAAAATTTAAAACTATATATATTTAGAATTTCTTTTAAATTATATCTAAATAATGTTCTTGTGATGTACAAAATATATATTTCAATCTTCAATATATTAGGTTTAGTACAAATTGCAAGAATATCATAAAATTCTAAATATTGGTTCAGTCTTCAATAATAATATACCTTAAACTTTAAACCTCAAACTATAAACTTACACTCTAATTAAACCCTAACTATAGTTAAAATTTTATTTTGATTTAATACACATTTTAAAATACATATTATGTATGCATATAAATTAATTAAATAAAAACATGATGCTATTTATTATATCAAAATTAATTAAATATTTTACAAGATCTAGATCAAATTACAGTTCATGTACACAATTGCACACTAAACCACTTTTCATATATATATTTATATATTTTTAAAATAATAATTTATATATATTTATCTTATATACATTTATCTTCTACATTAAAATCCAAAATTATACTCTAAATTTAAAACCCTAAACTTCAGACTCTAAACCTTAAACCCTAAACCTTGGACCACAAACACAAAACCCCTAACCCCAAACCTTAAACCCCAAAACCATTCGGTAACCCCTAAACCAACCATAACTCCTAGAACATAAAGCCCAAACTATAAAGTGTACTTTAAAACTGTTAACCCTAAACCATAATATTCAGTAGACATATTTTTTGGAATTCGTGTGGCCAATGTTAGTGTAGTACAAATTAAAACACACATGTATATATGTTTATATTCTTATATTAAATAATATGAGTATATACAAAATAGCTTGAATCTTAGTAAAATCCAAATGTTCTTGATTAATTTCTAGCTAGCTAATAGTATCATTTCCTTAAACCCTTAACCTAAACTTACACCCTAAATATATATTATAATCTTAATATATATTAGAAGTTTAATATATATATATATAACAAGGGACAAAAGTAATTCAAATAGAATCTTAATGCTTACCAAAACTCTAAAATAAATTAATTTTTTATCATTAATCATAACCTCTAATCCCTAATAGCATAACCCCTAAAACATATATATGTACCTATTTTTTAAAATAATAATTTATATTTATCTTATTTAGATTTATATTATAAAAAAAATCCAAGATACACAAGTTAAGTAGTTTACCATATTTACCTCTAAATTCTAAACCCCAAATCTCAAATCCTAAACTCTAGGCCCTAAACACTAAACCATAACCCATAAACTAAATTACTTTTTTTGCGGCGTTTTTCCAGAAGCGCTTCTAAAACATCGGCCTATAGCGGCGTTTTTCCAAAAGCGCCGCTAAAACCTCGGCCTATAGCGGCGTTTTTCCAGAAGCGCCGCTAAAACCTCGACCTATAGCGGCGTTTTTCCAAAAGCGCCGCTATTGTACAGTTTTTAGCGGCGTTTGGGCCAAAAACACCGCTATTGCTCAGTTTTTAGCGGCGTTTGGATAAAAAAACGCTATTGTTTCTATTTTTCTTGCGTTTTATTGCAAACGTCGCTAATGTAAAATATTTGCCGCGTTTTTTGTTCAAACGCCACTAAAAACGCCGCTAAAGCCCTATTTTCCTGTAGTGTGTGCATGTTAGGGTAATAATGCATTGAATGGATATTTGAATGTTTATTGCATTGTATTGAAAATATTAGGTAAGTATAATTCTTGTTACATGAGCTTACTAAGCAAAAAGTGCTTACCCTGTTTCCTTTTCCCCAGTTTTGTAGTGTTAAGAGCTCGGAGGTCGGATTCGGTCGGAGATACATCACACTATCAACCTCAAGACTTCGGTATATAAAGAAACTTTATTTTGGAAATCAATGGCATGTATAAACTAATAAAGTAAATGTTAAAATGAAATGAATGTAAGGTCAGTCATTGGTATGGCTAACAAATCTTGGTTTTGGCATGTGATGATGTTATCTTATAAATATGCATGAATCTATCTTGAAATATGTTGAATTGGATTGGTTGATGTGGATTGGTCTCGGTTTAAAATTTGCAGGGAAGGTTAGATATCTATAAAGGGGCTATATTGAGTAAAAAAATTTTAAAATTAATTCGTAAACTCCGGTATTGCCTCGTACCCTATTCCGACAATGAATACTGGTAGGGGGTATTACAATTTTCTTCTTCATGATTATATTTAATTATTTCAAAAAATTAATCATGAAATTTACGGTCCTAGTGATTAACTAAATTTACTCAGTTGCGAGATGCTATGAAAAATTAGGAATTTCTTATTCTATGTTATGGTTAAACCAATTAAGTTATCAGTTTATTGGTTTGATCGATTCAACCAATCCGATTAAAAAAATTTTAGAAATTCAAAAAATTAATTTAACCACTCAATTCAATTTGATTTTTTATTGGGTTTAACTAATTCGTATCAATTTTCAAGTTAACCAATTCAAAGCCTTATTCTAAATCGATACCTCAACTGATTTCAAACTCAATCGACCAATCCAATTAAGACAACATTGGTACCTACACTAAAAAAAAATAACACAAACCGCACGTAAAAGAAAACCTTGGAGCTAAACTACCAAGAAAATTGGAAATTGCTACAATTATTGAAAATGAAACTCACCTTGCGAGGATAAATTCATGCATTTTCAAGGACTACTATCATTTTCTTATTAAAAAATTAAAATATGTCACTAATTTATTTTTCACGAATCTAGAATTTAATCCTTGTATATAATTTTTAAGAATTTAGTTTTTTTAATTTTAAAATTTAAGTTTAATTGTTTACTTTGCTATTTTTTTATTAAATTTGTTGTGACATTTACAAAAAATCACTTGATAGTAATGTAACAAAAAAAAAGTTGTGATGAATCAATTAACAAAATAATTTTAATAGTATTAATTATTGGACTTAAATTTTGAACTCAAAAAGTAAATAAACTAATTTTCAAATTTACAACTAGTGCATTGACTTATAACATATTTTAACTTAAAAAAAAAAATTACAACCCTAAATTGTAAATAATGACTACCAACTAACCAACAAGTGTTGGTGCAATAATACATTGTACTTTTAAGAGAAAAATGTAGAAACGACATTATTAGAACCAACAAACACAGATAGTAAAACATGTATAAAAGATACCAACAAATTTTGAATAGCAAGTAAATTAAATTGGGAAATTAACTGCCAAATACCAATCCGGAACCAAGTAACTTCTCATATGTTATTTCATCTAAACGTTCTACCATCTCAGTTGTCAAATAACTCTTCCAATCTCCAACCTTTCCCTTTCTAAAAAAATGCTGATTATCAATTATGGTATCTTTGCTGAACTTTTGTACACTTACTTTATTCACTTCTAAAGTGCTCAAATTCTCAAAACTACATAGCTTTACTATTTCTTCAACCACTCCTTTACTTTCTTCCTCTAATGAAAAAGGGTAACCAAGAAAATCACCTAATCTCTTAACAACAACAAGAGGCTCCTTCTTCAAATCTTCATACTTCAAGAACAATATCTTTTCTGGGGTTTCTAAGCTAGCTTCCCAATACCCTAAAACATGATCCCAAAAAGGTCCATAATGAGATATCCCTTGGCAAAACAACTCAAATGCTTCCTCAAGTGAAATGGGTGGAAATTCTTTTGGCCTCAACTTGTTCAAAAATAACCATTTCGAAACAAGCACATCTTTAGGGTCCCTACAGATGTAAACGAACCTACAACTTTGATGATCAGTCATGGAATTTGGTAACAAAATGTAAGGGATATGAATTGAAAGAAGACGTGGTGAAGGAAACCTATCAAGATCGAAACGAGACCGATCTTTTTCCTGTAAGTGAGCATCCAAGAAAGGGAAGCAATCGTGAGGGCCAGTGGTGAGCAAAGGGTGGTCGGCAAAACCATAGCGGGTGCGGTTGACGGTGGCGAAAATAAGTGCCTTGAGCCAAGTGGTGCCGCTTTTCGGAAAGGAGGCTAAGAAAATATCGGTGGGTCGAGGCTTGAAGTGGTCTTGGACCCACATCAAATTTTTCAAAGCTGCATTAGGGGTTAGCCAAAAACCTTGGTATTGAACCAGATGCTCAGTCATCCAGCCTTTGCCTTTGGGAAGATTGGGGAGTGTTTCTCTATATCTTTCATCTGTTTTTTGGATCAAATCCGAATCTGTTTGGTCACTGTGGATGTTGGAGATGTTTTCACACTCTAGAGAGGGTTGAAAAGCAGCCATGGAGGAAGAGTTAAAGGATCGATTCAACACTGTTGGTTAAGTAGTATTAGGGTTGAAATGGTGACAGAGACTCATTAGCCGCCCCAAATTATACCATTCCTTCTATACAATATTAAAGAAAATATAATCCCTAAGGATAATTGAAGAATTTCATGGAAGGTGCAATCATAATGCAAATTCTCAAAGTTTTTTATTTGTTCGCAAAAGCTACTTGATAATATCATAATACAAATTAGCTAAGCAAAGCAAATTATTTGGTTTTAATTAAGTTAGAGTCAGAGTCTTGGTGGAATTATTGAAAATAATAAATTCACGCATTTCCAACTAATACTATCATTTTCTTATTCAAAAAGTAAAAATATGTCATAGGTACATATATTTTTCATAAATTTAGAATTTAGTTTCTCTATTTTTATTTTCAAGAGTTTAGTCCTTTTATTTTTCATATTTTAAAATTCAAGTCAAATTATTAACAATGTTAAATTGTTTTTGTTGAATTTGTTTGTAACGCCCAAATTCCAGTGGTGTCGGAACAGTAATTCGAGATCACTAAATCCGAAAAATGAATAGAAAATATTATTAATTTAATGAAAATAAGTTAGATGTGAAGTTAGGAAAATGATTGAAATAGTGAATAGTATTTTATAATAAATACTAAATAATTTGGAAGTGAAAACGAGGTATCGAGACCTCGGAATATTAAACCGAGCCATAAATATTTTTATAAATATTTATGGAGTGTTAGTAAGTTAATATTAAAGTTTCGTCAAGAAATTTTAAGGTTTCAGTAGTCAATTGGGTAAAAAGAACTAAATTGAATTAAGTGTAAAATTGTGAAATTAAATAGCTCTAGTAATAATTAAAGGAGGACTAAATAGGCAATTAAACACCTATTATTGGGCTGGACGGCATGTGTGTGCAGGAAATATTGAAATTAGGTGTAAACAAGGGGTAAAATTGGAAAAGAAGTAAAAATTGAATAGTTAAAAATGAGATCTAATTGGAAATCTTGAGATTTCTTCAATTTTCTTCATCCTCTTCAGCTAAAAATAGCCATTGAAGAAACCTTAGAGCTGGTTTTTCATTTTTTTACTGCAAGTAAGTTCAAATCTTGATTATTTCTTGAATTTTTTTTGTGTTTTCAGTCTTTTACAACTAGGTCCTATCATCTAATTCATTAGTTTTTGATTTCATAGTTGACTTTAAAAGTTTCCATGAATAAGTACTGGAAGTTTATGACGATTTAGCATGGAATTAAAGCTTTAATTTGTTTATATGCTAATCTTATTGAAAGAATTATATAGAAAGTGAATATTTCGGGACCTAATTGTAAATGTAACAGCTCGATTTGTACCCTAATAGGAACAGTGGTTTCGGGATCACAAATCCGAGGTTGGAAAATTATTTTAACATTATTTTTAGTGTTTAGAATATGTTAATTACTATGTGTGAAAGTTTCATGAGATAATTTTAACGTTTAAATGCTTAATTACAAAAAAGGACCTAATCGAATAAAATGTAAAAGTTGCATGCTATTTGTTAAATGTGTTAATTGACCTTGACCTTTAAAGGGTCCTTGCATGGTAATTATACCATTAATGTTGGTAGTGGATATTGATGGACATGTAGTAGTTAAATGTTTAATGAATTATGTCATAATAAAAATAGTAAAATAATGTATATTAGATATCAAAATAAAACAAAAACAAATTTAGCCATTTTGTGTTGTTGTCTGCCGAATATTGAAGAAAAAGAAAGCATTTGAAGCCTTTAAAATTTCAGCACTTGCATGATCAAATTGAGGTATGATTTGAGTTCGGTTTTTGATAATTTTTTCGTTTTTGAGATCGTTGCTTTGAGTATTAGCTAGCCCATGTCTTAATTTTTGAATGTGTTAATGATGTTGTGAAATGCCATTGATGAGTGTTGAGCTCTTGAACGTTTGATGTTGAAATATGAAAGTTTGTTAGAAGTTGAACTATGTTTGTAAAATGATTTTTGACAAAAATGTCAATTAGGGTTTCAATTAAGAAAATATGAAAATGTGTGGGTAAATGTCTGAATAAATGAAATTTTTTGGCTGCTATGAAGCTATATGAAATTCGGCTAGCATGAAATTTGAATGAAATTGTGTTTTAATGAAATAAGGACTAATTTGTAAAAAATGTGAAACTTTAGGGGCTAAAGTGTAAAATTTTCATTTTTGTATTCTTGAGTGAATTTGAATGAATAAGTGATTAAATAAGTTAATTTTTATTTTAATTAGATCGAGAACCAAAGAAAACAGAATTAGATCAGGGGAAATCGAAAGTAGTTGAATAGCCGTTCGTTTCCATTCATTCTGTACAAGGTAAGTTCATATGCAAATAAATATCGTTACATTGAAATGCTTATGTTATTTTTTCATTGAATTGTCATGAATGTTGAATGATTGTATATGAGCAAGAATCGACAAAGTTGCGATATCCGAAACCCCGGCCCATACGAAACTTAGGAATAGTATAGGATACAAATGTCCTGACATTAAGTATTGAGATGTGGTTACATGTAAAACCCTGTGTGGGGTAGTGGCATTTTATTATGATTACGTGTAAGACCATGTGTGGGACATCGGCATCGTTAATCGACTTCATGTAAGACCCTGTGTAGGACAGTGGCATCAATACATCTTAACATGTAAGACCATATCAAGGATATGACATTGTACGAGCTATAAATGATTACCGAGTATCCTTAATGATTCCAAATGGTTCAACGGGAAAAGTTAAATCGGGAAAGAAAGTGTAAGTGAATCAAGTGACTCAGGTATGTACGAGACTCATTTAAGTATTGAAACGGAAAGTATTGGACGAATTCAACTATAGAATTGAATGTGTATATTATGAAGTAGGTTTGTGAATTTGTTTATGCATTTATATGTGCTCATGTATAACTTGCTAATTTGATGAGAAAGATATTGATGCATGAGATGATTTATTTGTATATGGCTTACTAAGCTTTTAAAGCTTACTGTGTTTATTTTTCATTGTTTTATAGATCATCGAAGCTAACTCAGATTCGGGGATTGTCTGGAAGCGTCATCACACTATCAATCAATATTTTGGTACTTTTGAAGTTATGTATATATTGGTATATGACATGTATAGGCTAGTGTCACAATGGTATATTTTGGCTTGTAGATGAAGTGTGTTTGTGGTCATTTTAATTGGCTTTAAATGGTGAGTTTGGCTCATGTTATGTGATGCATATATAATGTCTAGGTGATAGTTCATTTTGGTAAGTGATTTAGTTGTTGATTTAGTAGGTCATGAAGCATGTTTTAATTGATGATATAAGTGGCATGATTTAGACTTGAATGAGGTTGTTTTATAGCCATTTCATGTTTTGAAATGTGTCATGTTAATGGCTAGTGAATTTGTGCTTGTATGTATAATTTTAGGGTGGCATGTTGGCTTGGAAAATAGCTTTGAGTTGTCCACACGGGTAGACACACGGGCATGTGTCTAGGCCGTGTGTGACACACGACTTGCACCATGGGCGTGTGCCCTGGCCGTGTGAAGTCTGCACCTTAATTTTGGAATTTTATTTGTCGCACGGGCCGAGGACACAAGCGTGTGCCTTGGCCGTATGCCTCTTATTTGATTGTTGACGTCACAAACAGAATGCAAGCTAGTTTTGGCATGGCTGAGCATATGGCTTGGACACGGGCGTGTGCAAGACACACGGGCTAGACACACGGGTGTGTGGTCTGGCCGTGTAAGAAAGTCAGTATGTATGCCCTGTATCGACACGGCCTCAGACACGGGAGTGTCTATTGGCCGTGTGAGTTACAGGGTTGGGCACACGGGCGTGTGACCCATGCAGTGATGAAAATTTTCTAATTTTTGTAAAGTTTCTCGAGTTATCGGTTTAGTCCTGAACCCCTTTTAAGCATGATTTAAGGTACCGTAGAACCTTATAAGGGACAATGTGGATGAATGTATAAAAGTTTTAAATTGTATGCAAGTTTTTGTTGTGATATGTGACTGAATGATTCGATATAAGTACGGTAATGCCTCGTACCCTATTCCAGTGTCGGTTACAGGTAAGGGGTGTTACAGTAAAAGAGCTTGAAATTAGGGTTTTATATGGAAATTATAAATTTCAATGGTTGTGAAGTAATTTAAAATGTCTAAGGAAAGTGTTAATTGAGAAGAAAAGGTTCTATTGATGAGTTAATTGGTCAGGGACCATGTAACGCCCCTAACTCGAATCCGTCACCGGAATTGAGTTACGGAACATTACCTGAGTTACCGATTTATTTATTAGATATTTTATTTCATCTAACGTTTATTTTTGGAACCAATTAAAATCAATCATATTGTACTTTAAACATACTTATTTTTCTCAAAATGTTTTACTTGAATTTATTACTCGTCTCAATATACTTAATTTCCTTGTATCAACGTATCAAAGATAATCACATATTGACATATCATGATAAATATCATTTTCTTGCCATTTCTTCATAAACATAAATCGTAATTCATAATATCGATATTTCATGTATTTAAAAATAAAATTCTTACAATTTAATCCTTATTTCCAGCCGTTATTCTCATACAAATTGATAACAACCCGTGTATTCTATAAAATATCAGAATTTTTCATAATTTCAACACTTTTCAATTTAATCCTTAAAACATGTTTTTCCCCGATCTTGAACTAAATTAATAATTTTATTCAATTTTGAAATTTTAAATAATAAAATAATCTACTTTATGCAAATTGGTCATTTCTAACTTTTTACAAAATTGCCCATAAAGTTTTACTTTTATTCAATTTAGTCCCTGAGCCTAAAACATGCAAATTAGCTATGCTAGCTGAATATGAATACATATTTTCCTCCTCCTCCTCTCCATTCCACATCCTTAATTTATATATTATGCTTATAAGTAACATTATCTATAATTTCACTATTTACTTATATGTATATTCAAAGTTGTCCATTTGAGTCATAGTCACTAAATTATTTATATCTTCAGCTACATAACTCCAAATTAAGATCCGTTAATTTTACCTGAAACTAGACTCACATTTCTTATAACCATAAAATTTTCAGAATTTTTTTATTTAGCCAATTACTAAAGTTTATTCATTAAAGTCTCCCCTGTTTTGCTCTTTGACAGTTCTAACCACTCTTCACTAAAGTTTAATTATCTCTTTAAAAAGAATTCAAATTATGTTATAATTTGTTTCTTATAAAAATATACTCATTAATTAATCTAACCATGTAAACTATGTCCAAAAATTATTTTTTTATAATTTTTAATGATTTTCCAAATCAGAACAGGGGATCTCAAAATCATTCTGAACCAGTCTCAAAAAAATATAAATATCTCAGAATACATAATTCCTTTTCTTTGTCTATTTCTTTTATATGAAAATAGACTCAATAATATTTAATTAAATATCTTAATAAGCTTCTAATTCAATTTATACCATTTTTTGTGATTTTTCAAAGTTAGCCTATTGCTGCTGTCCAAAACCACTTTAGTGCAACATATTGATTACCAAGTTTATAATACTCTGATTTCCATTCTCTACCATATTTCCCATTATTTTCTCTCATTTCCCTTCACTAATATATCAAGAACATGGATCCTTATATAAAAAAACTCTACCTTAACATCATTTTCATGCTTTTGATATTACCTTACATGAGAAACTCTAGTTAAAATATATTGAAATCTTAAAATTCTTACCTTGTCCCATTGATTTTAATCTTTAACTTGATTTTTGTCTCTCCTCCAGCTTCTATTTCTTGAATACAACTTAATATTCCAACTCCCCTTAGTCTCCTTAACATTTTTCTCTCTTGGTAGCTATGAAAATTCTTTTGATTTTTAGGTGAAAATAGTGAATTTTTGGTGGAAGAACTAAATTGTAAAGAAGGCAAAACTTTCTTTCTTCTCTTTTCTTCTAACGTGAAATGCATGGAGAAAGATGGATGGTGTATATATTTTTTTTCCACACACACACACACATATATATATAGACTAAATAAAATAATAAAATAATAAAATATCTTATTAAAATATTAAATAAATAATAATTATCTAATTAAATAATTATAAAATATCACCAACATCATCATTCTTTCTAGATTTCTCTCTCTTCCAATTTATCATTTTGCCCTTTGTGATCTTTTAAAATTCCATTCTTGAGTCATCACTTAATTTGATAAAATTACAATTTAGTCCCTCATAATTCTTTAGCTATTCAATTTGGTCCTTATTCAACAATTTTCCTTGGTTTTTAGATCATTCCACCCTTAAAATATTTTCACTATTAGTTATTCAACTTTTTCATATTTACACTTTAATCCCTCAAATTTTGAGTATTTACTCTTGGGCTACAAAACTTTTCTCACTTTTACAATTTAGTCCTTTCTTGAATCAATATGTCATAATATACTTTCCAGTGACATAACTCAATTTTCCTCTTCTTGTCACTTTATTTCCTTATTTTACTATATTAAGGATAATATCTTACTGTAGAAATTTTCAGGGTGTTACAGACCAAATTGTGAAAATTATGAAATTTGGGGTAAAAGTGTAATTTAAGAATTAAAGGGTATAAATTGTGAGATATAATAAAATTGAAATGAATGCTAATTAATGAATGATTTTTTACTTATAGATCAAAAAATTGAAGTGAATGGTGGAAAGGAGAAAATAGTCGAATAATTTTCTCCAACTTCTACAACTATTGCGAATTAGGTGGCTAAATTTTAGTGATCATTGTTATTCTTATGAATTTTATAATGAGTTATACTATATGATTATGATAAAACCATGAATAATGTAAAAATATGAAATTGAGGAAATGATCAAATTGAATGAAACATTGGATTGAGTACTTTTGTCCAGTGACAAACGATGAATTGACGGAAAAAGACCATGGTTGGACCATGGCAACAAGTGATAAGCGATATACGTACAAGACCATAGCTTGGCTATGGCATCGGAAAACAAGTGATAAGTGATTCCCGTATAAGACCATAGCTGGGCTATGGCTTCGGATTAAAGTGATACAAGCGATCCATATAAGACCATAGTTGGGCTATGGCATCGGAGAAAAGTGATAACTGCTTTCGTGTAAGACCATAACCGGGATATGGCATCAATATGATATACCATATCCGGGATATGGCATCGGTATGATATATGACTCATGTAAGACCATGGCTAGGGCCATGGCTTCGGAAAGTGAAACGTGATCATGTACAAGTCCATAGTTTTACTATGACAAAGTGAAAATGAAGTACTCAATTCTGTATAGTTTCTTAATTTGAAAAGAGATGGTAAGCGATAAATGGACCCAAAAGAATGAAGTTTAAGCGTGAATAATGTAGCGACGTAAAAATTTCTGCTTTCGGTCGCTAATTAAGGCGATTATTTGAAAATTTAAAAACTGACTTTTGATTTTATTAAAAAAGGGAGTCGCCACCGATATGTTTTCTAGGTGTGACCGGACACCTAATAAATCATCCTTTTTAGAAAAGAAAACTTATTCTTGCACAAAAATGAAGGCCGAACTTAGGTCTACGTCAAAAGCCAGAGTAAAGTTGGGTTCGGGAGTCGGTTACGCGCGAGGAAGGTTTTAGCACCCTTGCGACGCCCAAAATTGGTATCTTGTTAAACTCGTGTTGTCTTGATTTTCAAAAGTACGAATTCAATTTAACATTTACTTGTGATCCAATTGAAAAATGAGAATTTTTAGTTTTCGATTTTTTTTATTAGAAAGGGTGTCCCGTTTTTTAACACAAGCCGACAAATTTCACCCAATATAGCGATGAAATCGATGGCTTAATATTTAATCGGTACATTGCCTTATTTTTGAAATTAATTAAAACATGAGAAAAAATATTCCTAGGGTGAGAAATTAAAATAGATAAAGGACTTAAAAAATGATATCATTAATGAAAAATATTAACATAGAATACTAGAATATTAGAATAACAATAATAATGATATTTACAAAAGAAAAAAAATAAAAACAAATCATATACTAATAATAAAATAGGAAAAATGACATATTTGGTAATAATAATATAAAATAATAATATGTACAAAAAAATACATATATATATATATATGCATGTAATAAAAGTATGTAATAATAATAATAATATTTACAATAAAAGAAAATATTAGGAAACATACATAAAAAATATATACATAAAAAATTACAACAATAATATAAAATAATGATATGTACAATATATATATATATATATATGTACATATGTACGTAAAATATACACTAATATAATAATAGTTATAATAATACTAGCAATAGTAATAATTTGTAACAATAATATATACACAATATGGTATTTTTAAAAATATAAATATATATATGTATATATAATAATATTTAAGAATATATACATAAGATGATATAAAATACATACATGGAATAGTATGAGAAATATATAACTAATGACATTAAAATATATACATAATATATATAAAATGCATATAATATATATATACGTATTAGAAATGGTAAAAAATTATTAACACACTACATAAGTAAATGAAATATGATAATAATACTAAAATAATTAATTTAAATTGCAAAGTAACTAAAAAGAATTAAATTGAACTAAAACAAAATATTTGGGGCAAAATTGAAATAAAAATAAAAGGAAAGGACTATATTGAACATGCGAAAATAGTGGGGGCCAAAACAACAAATATTCCTTCCCATCAAAACTCAAAGACATCGTGGGACTAAATTGAAAATCGCGACAAATTTCGGGGCCAAATTAAAAACGAATAATGACTTAATTGCAAAACAATAAAAAACGGAAGGGCTAAAAGCGCAATTAGCCCTTCCTTAAAAAAACACGAGGATCTTAGGCGGGTCGGGTTGGGTCGAACCGGTCCAAGTCAAAACGACGTCGTTTTGGGGCTTAAGTGTAGCCCCTAAAACGACGTCGTTTTGGTGGGCTATATAAGGCCTAAAATAACCAAAAAAATCATTTGGTGAGAGGGAAAGAAAAAAAAAAGAAGAGAGAGGGAAGAGAGAAGGGAGAGAGAAGGGAGGGGAAGGGAATCCGGCCAGGTCGATCACACCGCCGACCGTCAATCGTCGTCCGTCGTCAGTGTTTAAGCAACCACACGCTATGGCGAAAAAGGTAAATTTTTTTTATATTTGTTTTGTATATATATTTTTATTATATTTTTTTATTATGATGTATATATATAGATTAATAGATTCGAAAAAGAGGAAAAAAATAAAATAAAAATAAGAGTAAAATAATAAAGAAGATAAAATCACCTTTAGGTATTTTTTTAGCTTTCGATTTCTGAGATTTTTGGTTTGTATTCGACGCTATCCACTTTCTTTCTTAGTTTTAATCTGCTAATATTGATACAAAAATGAAGATAAATTCTTTGTATTGATCAAAATTCCCCCCATTTACATGATTTTTGAATGGCTTTTTATAGCCATCTTTTACATGATTTTCCATTATTTCTTTTTCTATTTTGTAGGTGATAGTGGCAAACAATGGATATCAAAAATGGGAGAAAAAATGGGGCAAGTGGGAAAGTGGCTAGGTGGCTAGGGTTTCTTGGGTTTTTTTTTTTGGGTTAGGTTTTTTTTTTTTGGGTTTAATGGGCTTTTGAATTGGGTTTAATATTTGGGTTTTGTAATGGGTTTAGGTAGATGTAAATGGGTCATGGGTTAAGGGTTTTAGTGGGTTTAGAGGTTTGGTTGGGTTTTGATGAAATCGGGCTCGGGCAATTTGGGCTTCTACAACTGCCCCTCTTTGCTCATTGTCGTGCAACAGGAATAGAGCAAAGACTTTCAAGGAAGACCAAATTTGCCCGGTCTTGCTAGGTCTTGACTTGCTTTGGAACTCTTCTTGTTTAGTTAGTCCCTTTTCAGTCCACCGCATCTTGTAGCTTTGGTTCACTCCACTGCATCTTATGATATACGCCTTGTAGCTTCAATCTGTTCCAATGTAACTTCAAGGATATGAAATTTATGGCTTCGACCTACTTTACTGTAAATTCAGAAGGGTGAGATCTACAACTTCAATCTGCTCTTCTATCGCTTCAGTGAGATAAGGTTTGTGGTCTTTTCTTCTGCGACTTCAGAAAGGCAAGATCTGATGTCCTTGATCAACTCCACTGCAACTTTAAGGAGACAGAATCTGATGTCTTCAATCAACTTCAATCTTTATTCTCTACTCGGCATGTGCTCCTGAGCTCAACTAATTTTTGCAATATGAATTGACTCTCTAAAAATAGACAATAAAAACAAAAATTGAAAATAGCTCAGCACGTGAGCCAAGGCTCAATTCACCTCTCGCCATATAAGTTGATTTTTGAAACTTAACTTGAAAAACAGATTTTGAAAATACCTCGATATGTGACTCGAGACTCAACTCACCTCTCGTAATATGAGTTGATTTTTGAAAAACAAAAATTAAAATACTCAACTCAACTCTAGCAGAAATTAAAAAGCTCAACTCACCTCTCGCAATATGAGTTGAATTTTTTTGAAAAAAAATAGAAATTGAAAATAGCTCAGCACGTGAGCCAAGGCTCAACTCACTTCTCGCAATATGAGTTGACTCACTTCTCGCAATATGAGTTGATTTTTGAAAACAGAATTTGAAAAACAGATTTTGAAAATACCTCGACATGTGACCCGAGGCTCAACTCACATCTCGCAATGTGCGTTGATTTTTTTTGAAAAATATAAATTGAAAAAATACCTCAGTGTGTGATCTGAAGCTTAACTCACCTCTCGCAATATGGGTTGATTTTTTTGAAAGACAGAAATTGAAAATAGCTCAGCGCGTGAGCCAAGGTTCAACTCACCTCTCGCAATATGAGTCAATTTTTTTTGAAAGGCAGAAATTGAAAAACGGAAATTGAAAATACCTCGGCATGTGACCTGAGGCTCAACTCGCCTCTCGCAATACGAGTTGATTTTTTTTGACAACAGAAATTGAAATTACCTCAGCGTGTCCTGAGGCTCAACTCACCTCTCGCAATATGAGTTGATTTTTATTTTGAAAGGCAGAAATTGAAAAACGGAAATTGAAAATACCTCGGCGTGTGACCTGAGGCTCAACTCGTCTCTTGCAATATGAGTTGATTATTTTAACAACAGAAATTGAAATTACCTCAGCGTGTCCTGAGGCTCAACTCACCTCTCGCACTATGAGTTGATTTTTTTTTTTGAAAATACCTCAGCGCGTCCTGAGGCTCAACTCACCTCTCGCAATATGAGTTGATTTTTGAAACATACGAAAAAATTGACAATACCTCAGCGTGTCCCGAGGCTCAACTCACCTCTCGCAATATGAATTGAATTTTGAAATAAAACATCAGAATACCAGAACATGTCATCTGATGGAACTCATGTGTCTTTTCAGCTATCATCACATCTTCTTGCTCTATTGGAGTACCTGTATATGTCATGCATGATGTTATCATGATATGCACATGTTTTTCGTAAATGATTTTATGCCTACATGATTATGCTATGTGTCTTAGGCAAGTTTGTCGTATGCCTTTTTTCATCAAGATTTTCGTGATGATCTGTATTCATTACTTCGGCTCCTGACTTTCTCCTTAGGCCCTGTACCCGTCCTCAATTTTCACGAGTAATCAATGTTTCTCAAATATCACTCTTTTGCCCCTAGTTGAGCTTTGTCCTTGCGTTGAGGCTCTTGTACTTATCAAATTCTTACCCGGGTAATGCTTAACATTTCTTTCGTTTAGAGTATGTCATTTCACTATTTATCATGTAAATGAATCACATAATGAGATACGTGAAAATGGTCAGGTAGGGACAAAAGGATACCTCACATTTATTCAATATGTAGCAAACAAATAAAGTTAACCAATGATAGTAAAAGAGTGTCATAAAGAGAAAAGGGATTGCATTCAACGAATACAAATGCTCTAGATATTCAAATGCGTGAACTCTTCCACGTTCCTCAATTAAGAATCTTTTCGAGCATGGCTTCTTGAGTAAAAGATTTCGAGCTTTCAGAAATGCTTCAAATACGATAGTCTCACTATTTGACCCACCGTTCAAAACGCCTTATTCTTTAAGCCTGGGTTTGCTTCATTAGAATGCCTTTTCGGGTTTCATCCTAATCTTTTGTGTTTAATCAAGACGCCCTTTTCGGGTTTTCACCTTGATCACCCTTTTTCGTTCTTTTTTTTTTATATATGCCCTTTTCGGGTTTTCATCTTGGTTTCCTTTTTCAAGCATAATATTTCTTTACAGCATCTGAATTCACTGGACTCGATAACTCTTTCCCATCCATCTCGGTGAGGATCAAAGCTCCGCCCGAGAATGCCTTCTTTACGACGTATGGACCTTCCCAATTTGGCGCCCATTTTCCTCGGAAATCTTTTTGTATTGGGAGAATCTTCCTCAGCACGAGTTCTCCTTCGTGGAATTCTCTTGGTCGTACCTTCTTGTCATGGGCTACGATCATTCTCTTCTGGTACATCTGTCCATGGCAGACTGCCTGCAGACGTTTTTCTTCAATAAGGTTTAACTGGTCATATCGAGCTCGAACCCATTCTGCTTCTTCTAGTTTTGATTCTATTAAGACTCGTACAGAGGGAATCTCAACTTCGATGGGTAGCACAGCTTCCATTCCATAGACCAGAGAGAAAAGAGTTGCTCTCGTAGATGTCCGCACAGATGTACGATATGCATACAAAGCAAATGGTAGCTTCTCGTGCCAGTCTTTATATGTCTCGGTCATTTTTCCAATAATCTTTTTAATATTCTTATTGGCTGCTTCAACAGCTCTGTTCATCTTTGGGCGATAGGGTGAGGAGTTATGATGTTTTATTTGGAATTGCTCACACACTTCTTTCATCATCTTGTTGTTCAAATTCAAGGCGTTATCTGAGATGATTCTTTCAGGCAAACCATATCGACAAATGATTTCCTTTTTTAAAAATCTGCAAACTGCAGTCTTCGTCACATTGGCAAACGATGCGGCTTCTATCCATTTTGTGAAGTAATCAATGACCACAAAAATGAACCGGTGTCCATTGGAAGCTTTTGGAGAGATTTGCCCTATAACATCCATGCCCCACATAGAAAAAGGCCACGGAGAAGTCATGACGTGAAGGGGAAAATGGGCTACATGAATTTTATCACCATAAATTTGACATTTGTGGCATTTTCGTGCGAAATTAATGCAGTCGCTTTCCATCGACAGCCAGTAATATTCGAGTCTTATAATCTTCCTGGCTATAGTGAAACCATTGGCATGTATCCCGCAAATTCCTTCATGGACATCTTTAAGTATTTTTCTGGCTTGAACTGTATCCACGCATCTCAAGAGCACCTGATCTTTTCCTCTTTTGTATAAGATGTCCCCATCAAGAATAAATTCCGCTGCCATTCTTCTGATTGTTTTTCTGTTGTTCACATTTGCTTGCTCGGGATACCTTTGATTCTTGATGTATTCTAAGATATCATGGAACCATGGCTGCCCATCTGGCTTTTTCTCAATGCTGAAACAATGTCCAGGGACTTCATATATGCTCATTTGAAGAGGCATTATTTCTGTTTCTCTGTTTGCTTTAAACATTGAAGCCAAAGTGGCCAGGGCATCAGTTAACTGGTTTTCTTCTCGTGGAAAGTAATTAAAAGTTATTTCTTTGAATTCTTTAATCAACCCTGCCACGAGATCACTGTATTTGACTAATTTTGAATCCCTCACTTCCCAATCTCCACGGATCTGATAAATCACTAATGTTGAGTCTCCGTATACCTCTAAAGTTTGGATGTTTCATTCAATTGCTGCACGAAGTCCCATGATACAAGCTTCATATTCTGCTATGTTATTGGTACAGAAGAAATTCAGCCTGGCAGTGAACGGATAATGGTTCCCTTCTGGTGATACTAAGACTGCTCCAATCCCATGCCCCAATGCATTCGATGCACCATCAAAGCTCATCTTCCATGACTTTTCTTTTGATGACTCACATTCTTTTTCTGTAATGCACATTAAGTCTTCATCTGGGAAATCAAATTTCAATGGCTTGTATTCCTCCGTTGTTTGAGTTGCTAAGAAGTCAGCTATTGCGCTCCCTTTTATCGACTTTTGGCTCACATAGACAATATCATATTCTGATAGTAAGATCTGTCATCGTGCCATTCTTCTTGAGAGTGCAGGTGATTCCATCATGTACTTTATTGGGTCTAACTTTGAAATTAGCCATGTCGTATGATACAACATATATTGCCTGAGTCTCCAAGCTACCCAAACCAGAGCGCAGCAGTATTTTTCTATGGACGAATACTTTGCCTCATATTCAGTAAACTTTTTGCTGAGGTAGTAGATCGCCTTTTCTTTCTTTCCTGACTCATCGTGTTGCCCCAGTACGCAACCCATTGAATTCTCAAACACAGTTAAATACAATATCAATGGTCTTCCCGGCATTGGCAGTACTAGCACTGGAGGATTAGACAAATACTATTTTATCTTGTCAAAAGCCACTTGGCACTCCTCGTTCCATTCTCCGGGATTATGTTTTCGAAGGAGTCGAAAGATTGGGTCGCATTGGTTGGTAAGTTGAGCGATAAATTGGGCGATGTAATTTAATCTTCCTAAAAATCCTCTGACTTTCTTTTGCGTGCGCGGGGGTGGTAACTCTTGAATGGCTTTTATTTTATCTGGATCAACTTCAATGCCTCTCTCGCTGACGATGAAGCCAAGCAATTTTCCGAGGTAGCCCCAAACGTACATTTGGACGGATTGAGCTTTATTGGAACTTTCTCGATCTGTCGAACAACTTCTTCGAGTTCGCTACATGCTCTTCTTCCCTCGGGACTTAGCAATCATATCATCGACGTAGACCTCTATTTCTTTATGCATCATGTCATGGAATAACGTCACTATAGCCCTCGATATGTTGCCCAAAGATTCTTTAACCCAAATGGCATCACCTTGTAGCGAATGTTCCCCACATTGTTACGAAGGTAGTTTTTCCATATCCTCGGGGCCATCTTGATCCGATTATACCACGAGAATCCGTCCATGAAAGAAAACAATGAATGTTTTGCTGTGTTATCCACCAACGTATCAATGTGTGGTAAGGGAAAATTATCTTTAGGACTTGCTCGATTCAGGTCACGATAATCCACGCACATTCGTACTTTGCCATCTTTCTTTGGAACCGGGACTATGTTAGCCACCCATTCTGGATATTTGGAGGCTTGTAGGAAACCAGCATCAAATTGCTTCTTAACTTCCTCTTTTATCTTCAACAACATCTCAGGCCTCATCCGTCTTAGCTTTTGTTGAATGGGTTTGCATTCTGGCTTTAATGGGAGCTTATGGACCACTACATCTTCATCCAATCCTGGCATGTCCTGATATGACCATGCGAATACATCTTTGTACTCGCGGAGCAAAGCAATCAAATTATGCCTGGTGCCCCCTGAAATAGAAGTTCCAATCTTCACTTCTTGCTTCCTTTCTTCAGTTCCCAGATTTATTGTTTCAACAGATTCTTGATGAGGCAAAATCTGTTTATCCTCTTGTTCCACCATTCTTAGCAAGTCAGGAGATGAGACATAGTCTTCAGGATTTTCTTCAGCTTCGAATTCTCCTAAACGAACAGCCTTCTCAAAATTGATTTCAGGACTCGTAACGGGATTGTTCATGCAATTGATATCTGAGCACCTGAAAGTTGAATGGAAAAAGGAAACTATAGAGGGGCATCTAAGTATTGAAACCAACAAACTGAATGTTATGGTATGGCGTGAGGCAATTGTAAAGATAGGCTATGAAATGATTATGGAATTAGTGATAATGCGAAAAAATCGTGACAAAATGCATCTTTATTGATATTCATTTAAATGATAAAGAGCGAATGCAAGCTCTTTCAAAAGAATTCTATTATATCTAAGGACATAACAGAATGTTAACGTTTGAGCATTACTCTGAAGACTTATAAACTACAAGAAGATCCTCGGCAGTCCAATTGTTCAACATGAAACCCGGGCGTATCTTTGAGACGTCTTTACTCGGGTCAACTCCTTTATCAATGACATTTATACTGATATTCTGAAAACCCTCTTCGATCATTATCATTGTGCTTTGTGCACTATACTGCCCTGGGCATATCATTCCCGCAGACGTAAATATTCTTGACAAAGGAGGGAATCCCATGGGCTCCCATTCTGGTTCTCGGCTTAGTGTTCTCGCGATCCTTCTTTCCTGATCTTTCTTCCACTGCTTTCTTCTTTGACGCATGTTCGGCTGGAACCCTAAACCGTATCTGGCCTTGTGGTGTACTGGCTTTAGAGCCCTGACTATTCCTTACAGGTACCTTCCCAAACCTTTCCTTGCTCGGGCTCTCTTTCCTACAGTCATTTTGACACCCATCCTGGTATTTTTTAACAATTTTGGCGCGAAAATTCTGTTTCCCTCAGCGACGAATGTGGCATTGATGAATTCAAGGGATCGGAAGGAAAATTCTACTGCGTCTTTGCTTACTTCAAGGTATGGCGCGTCAGCAGAGATAGATGCGACAATGTCTTCTTCTCCCTCGACAGTGACCAAACAACCATCCATGATAAATTTCACCTTTTGATGGAGGGATGATGGGACTGCTCCAGCAGAATGGATCCAAGGTCTTCCCAAGAGACAATTATATGATGGTGTGATGTCCATGACTTGAAACTCAACATCGTATACGTAGGGACCCACTTCTAGAGGGATCTTGATTTTTCCCATAACTTCTCGTCTTATTCCATCGAATGCACTTACTGTAGAATGGCAGGGCCTTAGATAGGACAAATCTATCGGAATCCTGGAAAGTGTAGCCAAAGGCATGACATTGAGTGCCGATCCATTGTCGATGAGCACGTTCGGTATTATATAGCCCTTACAACGGGTTGTGATATGCAATACTTTCACTAAGCCTCTACCATTGGGCGGTATTTCATCATCACTAAAAGAAATGAAATTATCCGCATTTAAGTTGTTCATCCATCTATCCAGTTTTTCAACGGATACATTGTTTGCCACATAAGCTTAATTTAACACTTTCAGCAGAGCGTTTCGGTGTGGTTCTGAATTCAACAGCAGAGATAATACCGAGATTCGCGCTGGCTGCTTAGTCAATTGTTCTACCACATTGTACTCACTGTGCTTGATAAATTTTAAGAATTCTTGTACTTCCTCCTTGTCCACAGGCTTTTTAGCTTTTTGTTCAGGCACAGTTTCATGCTCCTCTTCGGTCACGTGTATCGGTGCTTTTCCTTTATGTTTCAAGTCACTGTTCTTCTTCACCTCCTTCGAATAACATCTTCCACTACGAGTGAAATGACCTACTTCCCCGATGTTTCCAGTCATGGCTTTGGGTTTTTCGTCTTCAGGTGTGACGATATTAACGTCATATTTTCATGGTACTGCTTTATTGTCCTTGTAGGGGAAAGGAGATGGTACCTCGATTATCAATTTTGGTTTCACCGGCTCCTTCTTCGCGTCATAATAAATTATTAACAGTTGGTCGGTGCTATACGGAAAACCTGACGATTGATGGTCAGAGGCGCATATTTTTCCTCCATCGGCCTCTTTGCCTTTATAAAAGATCTCAATCTTTTTATTATCCATCATGTTTTGAAGTACCCTTTTAAATTCCTCACATGACTGAATGTTGTGCCCTATGATTCCATGGAAACCGCAAAAACCTTGACCTTTTTCATTTCTTCCTTCGAATATTCTGTTAAGACGACAGAGCAACCCCTTTTTAGCTAGTACCTCCCAGATTTTCTGCAGAGGTGTTCTTATTTCAAAAACCCATCTTCTGCTTTGTCGTTTGTCCTCCTCTCCCACTGCGCTCACATTCTCTTCAGCATAGTGTGGGAATGGGTTTCTGGATGTACCGCCAGTGCCACCAAATCGCAGAATACCCGCATCGATGAGCCCTTGAACTCTCCTTTTGAAAGCCAGATAGTTTTCCGTAGAGTGCCCCTGGTTCCCGGCATGGTATGCACAACTAGCATTTGGGTCGTACCATTTCGGGTATGGAGGTTTAAGGGGTGCCATGTAATGGGGAGATATTAACTGCTTCTCCAAGAGTTTTGGATACAGCTCCCCATACGACACAGGAATAGGGGTGAATTACTGTTTCTCGAGATTGGGCCTTGTTGGTCTTGATTCATTTCTGGGTTGGCTTTGAGCGGGTAGAGCGTTTTGTGGGAATGTAGTGACGGGCCTTTGGTTGTTCATGGTGTATATGGGGTAGGAAGGAGGTGGTGCTTAGTAGTAAGGGGTCTGAGGAGGATAATAGAAATTCGGAGGAGGATAATTTCGAGGTCAGGGTTGGTTTGGATATGGGTTAGAGGCATAACGGCTTCCCATTCCCACCATTTGGGCTTTTGGTTCTTTCTTCTTCATGGGCGCTGCCCTTCTTGAACTTTTTTGACCTTCCATTCTACCGCTCTTGACGGCATTCTCTATAAGCTCACCGGATATTACAATATCTGCAAAGTCTTTCGTAGCACTTGCCACTAGTTTGTCATAAAACGATGCTTTCAAAGTGTTGATGAAAAGAACGGTTATCTCCGTTTTTGTTAATGGGGGTTCCACTTGGGCTGAGACATCCCTATCTCTGCAAGATCTTGTCTAAAAGTTTCTGACGGCTTTTTCTCCATCATTTGCAAAGTCATCCGGTCTGGCACCATATCCGATACATGCTTGTATTGCTCACAGAATGCTGATGCCAAGTCCTTCCAAGATCGGATCCTTTCCCTACTAAGCTGGTTGTACCACCGAACAGCCGATCTTACTAGACTATCCTGAAAACAATGTATGAGTAGCTGGTCTTCATTCACGTAACCAGTCATTTTTTGGCAAAACATGACAAGATGCGCCTTTGGACATCTTATGCCATCGTATTTTTCGAAATCAGGCACCTTGAACTTTGGAGGCAGAACTAGATCGGGCACCAAACTGAGTTCTTTGGCACTTAGTGCAGAGAAGGTTTCAGTACCCTCTATTGCTTTGAGTCTTTCCTCTAAGCTCCTATACTTCTCTTGAGCCTCATGATCGTCCGTTCTCAACCTGGCTATTTCCGCTGGATCGTCCAAATCTGGAACAATTGGATTGGCAGGATTAGCCCCAGAATTTGATATGAATATTCCTTGCCCTAAATGAGTACGTGGCACCGGCTGTTGTTCTGGGTCTGTGGGTTTTCCTTGGGTGTACCCTCTTTGTGCTGCACGGGCGTGTGGTGGAGTGAATCCGGAGGGATAGAGCGGGTCTTAATTGTGATTAACTCTTGACCGAGATTCCTCGATGTCAGGGCTCTGCATGGGTCCCTTTCCTTTAACTAAAGCTGACACATCTCCATCATCTTGGCTATTTGATCCTTCTGTTCGAGTGATTCTTCTCATGATCTCACCATTAAGTCTCTCGTCTCTTGCTATGACCTAGCCAACTGCTCTTGTAATTCCTTTTGGATTATTTCTATTCTTTCAATCCTTTCATTGAATTCAGCCTCCATTGTTCTAGTTTGCCGACGTGTTCTATACGAGTGGCGTGGTTCCAGATTTGAAGTATTGCAACTGCGAATTGTACGTTTTAACCTCAGCAAATGAGTACGGGATATGCCATGAATGAATGAATAAATGCATGAATGCTTGAATGTCAAATGAATGTTAGTCATGAATGACATGTAAGGAATTGGTGTTGATTTCAAGATAGCCCCTATTTAGGCATTTTATTCATCAAAAGAGTTCATTACAAAACATTTTGCCATTTTTGATTCAGCTATTACACAAACTTTCTAGCTATATCGCCATATTTCTTTATCCGCTCTAAGAATTCTGATATGCTCGATCGTTGGCTTGGTGGGAATTGGCAACTGAGATTTTTAGCTTCTTTCGATAATTGTACCACGTGTATGGCTACCCCACGAACTTCATTGATCAAATAGCTAAGTTGCCTTTCTTTTTCCTGGAGGCCCTCTTCGTAAGCACGAACGTCATACTGACTATCATTTTCTTCCAAAGCCTTCAAGAGAGTATCTAACTATTGTTGACGATCTTGCAGCATATCTTCTAACTCTCATATCCTTTCTTTTAGTTCTTGACGTTTAGATCGACTAGTCATCACCTCGGCAGACACAACTTCATATTCGGCGTTCTTCTTCCTCAATTCTATCATAGCCCGCGCAGCCTTTTCTTCCTCTTTTTTTGCTTTTCCTTTCCAAAATTCCATCCCTCCTTTAATGTTGCTTATCTCCTCTTTCCATTCTGCCGACGATTTGCCCAGTCCACTATTTTTTATTGTGCCTCTTAACTTTTTATTTTCCAGATGGAGGTCTCTTAAGTCATTTCTCACGACTTCAACTTCTTTTTGCACTTTCTTAGTTCTGGATCTTTCAATCTGAACGTCGATCTTCAATTGGTAGTTTTCCTCTTGAAGAGTACTAAGGTCCTGAGACATCTTAGCCTTTTCTCGTTCAAATTCTTGTCTTGCCATTTCTAGCTCAGACGGTATTTCTTCCGAGAAAAGATTCTGGACGGTGTAGTTCGTTAACGAGATTTGCTATCTGTTCGCTCGTTGCTTTCTCCATATATCGTAATCTTGGGTGAGGGTATCAGCGTATAGAGCCAATTCCATGAGATGAACTTTCTTCCAAGACTTTGCAGTGTCTCAGACCCTCTTCATATACCCTTCGCCTACGAAAGCGAATTTAAATTGTGCCAATCCTCCAGTGGCGGGTATGAATTGTCGCGAAGAAAATTGCCTTTGGACTAATAGTGGGGCATATCCAACTCCTCCCCATAATCCGAGTAGTGGTACCCAATGTTGATCTCCGGCCTTGTATAGCAGAAACGAAGGGCGTATCCACGGTGCTCTCCACGTTATATCCTCAGCTCGAAGGTTCTGAAAAACTGAGACCCAATGCTGTTCAGTGACTTCCTTTGGCCATTCTTTCTTGAGATAAGCTTCCAATGGGGCAAATGTTTTTGAAAACATATGGAACGGGGTACGCTCTATTTTCCAAAAGTGACCCAAAATCCAGACATTTAGTAACTGCGCGCATCTGATAAAGCGTCCTTTCCCCATTTTCCTACAACTATTCAGGGATCTGAAGGTCTCGACTAGGATAGTCGGGACAGGGTTGATTCCTTGTTTTAACCTTTCAAAGAAATCGACTACTGCAACTTCAAGATGTCTGAGAACTTTTGGGAAAATGATCAAACCGTAAATGGCCAAAGCGAATAGATTTATCCTTTTCAACATGTCGGGATGGTTCAGAACCAAACCTCGTAGGGCAGACCATGGAATACAAATGGTTTCATTCTTCTTCTTTATCTGTTTTTCGGCCCATGCGTCAGTCATGTCTATCAATCTCACCAACTTTTTCTTGAAGGTCATCGGCTTAGGTTCTTTCACATATATCTTATAGGGTTGTACATTATCGATACGAAGCAGAACAACGTACTCTTCCATAGTCGGGGTCATGTCTTCCTGGTTGAAAGTAAAACATTGGTAAGCCAGATCCCAAAATCTGACCATGGCTTGGATCAATCGTTCGTCTATGTTGACAGCAATCAAGTTGGCTATGTCCCCATACCTCTCAGTGAAGATACCCCTAGTGTCCGAGTCCTACTGATTCCAAACCCGAACCAAATCTTCAAGGTTATTCTAGCGAACATTCACAGTTACATGCTTGGGCAGATTGGCAATACATCCCTCCCGTAAACTATCCCCTTTTTCTTTCTGAGTTTTTAGAGACCAATCTCAGGCTACGGCATTTTTCTCAGTTGTTTGTATAATTGACTCTTCCATTAGAAACCTGTTTTTTGGCAACTAATCTTTAGTCAACACCTTTCTAATATGATGCCTATAATGCATGATGAAAAAAAATACGGCAAAGACAAACAACCTTGATTAGTAGTTAAATACAGACAGAAAAAATATGGAAAATTTAACAAATCAAACTACCCAAATCTAATTTATTAAACAGACCCAATCCCCTTTGTATAGAAAGTGAAAATGCAAAAGGCAAGAGGCGTTCCTCCCGTGCACTTATTTTGGTGACTACTAAACGGTCGGAGGTTCAGCATGGCTCTAGTTAGGTGGCTCGTATGGTTTATTATATGCGGTTTTGGTTCTAGATAGGTACTCGAATTGTCCGTACTGTCATCTGCTAAGATTAGTATGAAGCCTCGGTCATAGCCCATCACAGACTCACGAGTTCAATTCGAGGGATTACATTTACTTATGCCTATGCGGAGGGACAAGTTAACTCACGAAAGCATAATTCATATGTAACCCGAAAGTATTCACTAGCCTGTGCGGAGGGACGAGTTAACTCACGAAGGCGTAGCATTTACTTTCACTTAAACGGATGGGGCCCGGGTTGAGAGCTCATGTTATGCGAAATGCAAGTGCACGGTGCGTGGGGAGAAACTTGCAAACCTTTCATTTATTTTAAAACTACAAAACTAAAACCGTAAAACTTAAAGCTGAAAAACAAAAGATAAAACAAATTAGGAGATATGTATGTATGATTTTTTCGAAAACAAAACTTAAGGATCATGATTAAATATTAATTTGAACACGAAAATTTGAAAATTTTGACAACACGCGTTTAATTCAACTCGACTCTCAAAAATGGAAGTCCCCAGTGGAGTCGCCAGCCGTAGCGACGTAAAAATTTCTGCTTTCGGTCGCTAATTAAGGCGATTATTTGAAAATATAAAAACTGACTTTTGATTTTATTAAAAAAGGGAGTCGCCACCGATCTTTTTTCTAGGTGTGATCGGACACCTAATAAATCATCCTTTTTAGAAAAGAAAACTTATTCTTGCACAAAAATGAAGGCCGAACTTAGGTCTACGTCAAAAGCCAGAGTAAAGTTGGGTTCGGGAGTCGGTTACGCGCGAGGAAGGTATTAGCACCCTTGCGACGCCCAAAATTGGTATCTTGTTAAACTCGTGTTGTCTTGATTTTCAAAAGTACGAATTCAATTTAACATTTACTCGTGATCCAATTGAAAAATGAGAATTTTTAGTTTTCGATTTTTTTTATTAGAAAGGGTGTCCCGTTTTTTAACACAAGCCAACAAATTTCACCCAACATAGCGATGAAATCGATGGCTTAATATTTAATCGGTACATTGCCTTATTTTTGAAATTAATTAAAACATGAGAAAAAATATTCCTAAGGTGAGAAATTAAAAATAGATAAAGGACGCAAAAAAAAAATGATATCATTAATGAAAAATATTAACATGGAATACTAGAATATTAGAATAACAATAATAATGATATTTACAAAAGGAAAAAAATAAAAACAAATCGTATACTAATAATAAAATAGGAAAAATGATATATTTGGTAATAATAATATAAAATAATAATATATACAAAAAAATACATATATATATATATGCATGTAATAAAAGTATGTAATAATAATAATATTTACAATAAAAGAAAATATTAGGAAACGTACATAAAAAATATATACATAAAAATTTACAACAATAATATAAAATAATGATATGTACAAAATATAAATATATATATATATATGTACATATGTACGTAAAATATACACTAATATAATAATAGTTATAATAATACTAGCAATAGTAATAATTTGTAACAATAATATATACACAATATGGTATTTTTAAAAAATATAAATATATATATATATATATGTATATATAATAATATTTAAGAATATATACATAAAATGATATAAAATACATACATGGAATAGTATGAGAAATATATAACTAATGGCATTAAAATATATACATAATATATATAAATGCATATAATATATATATATATATATATATATACGTATTAGAAATGATAAAAAATTATTAACACATTACATAAGTAAATGAAATATGATAATAATACTAAAATAATTAATTTAAATTGTAAAGTAACTAAAAAGAATTAAATTGAACTAAAAACAAAATATTTGGGGCAAAATTGAAATAAAAATAAAAGGAAAGGACTATATTGAACATGCGAGGAAATAGTGGGGGGCCAAAACAACAAATATTCTTTCCCATCAAAATTCAGCACATCAGCGGGGACTAAATTGAAAATCGCGACAAATTTTGGGGCCAAATTAAAAAATGAATAATGACTTAATTGCAAAACAATAAAAAGCGGAAGGGCTAAAAGCGCAATTAGCCCTTCCTTAAAAAAAGACGCGGATCCTAGGCGAGTCGGGTCGGGTCGAACCGGTCCAAGTCAAAACGACGTCGTTTTGGGGCTTAAGTGTAGCCCCCAAAACGACGTTGTTTTGATGGGCTATATAAGGCCTAAAATAACCAAAAAAATCATTTGGTGAGAGGGAAAGAAAAAAAAAAGAAGAGAGAAGGAAGAGTGAAGGAGAGAGAAGGGGGGGAAGGGAATCGGCCGGGGCGATCACCGGCCGACCGTCGTCACCGTCAAATCGTCGCGGCGTCTGCCACCGCATGCAGTGGCCGGAAAAGGTAACTTTTTTTTTATATTTGTTTTGTATATATATTTTTATTATATATTTTTATTATGATGTATATATATATAGATTAATAGATTCGAAAAAGGGGAAAAAAATAAAATAAAAATAAAAATAAGAGTAAAATAATAAAGAAGATAAAATCACCTTTAGGTATTTTTTTTAGCTTTCGATTTCTGAGATTTTTGGTTTGTATTCGACGCTATCCACTTTCTTTCTTAGTTTTAATCTGCTAATATTGATACAAAAATGAAGATAAATTATTTGTATTGATCAAAATTCCCCCCTTTTACATGATTTTTGAATGGCTTTTTATAGCCATCTTTTACATGATTTTCCATTATTTCTTTTTCTATTTTGTAGGTGATGGTGGCAGACAATGGATATCAAAAATGGGAGGAAAAATGGGGCAAGTGGGAAAGTGGCTAGGTGGCTAGGGTTTCTTGGTTTTTTTTTGGGGGGGTTAGGTTTTTTTTTTTTGGGTTTAATGGGCTTTGAATTGGGTTTAATATTAATTTAGGTTTTGTAATGGGTTTGGGTAGATGTAAATGGGTCATGGGTTAAGGGTTTTAGTGGGTTTAGAGGTTTGGTTGGGTTTTGATGAAATCGGACTTGGGCAATTTGGGCTTCTACAAATAATATTAAGTGGAATTGACTTGGTTTGTGAATGACAGGAGAAATTAGTGAATTGTATCGTATACGAATGCTTTACCATATTTGGTAAGTTTATGTTCTAAGCCTATGAACTTACTAAGCTTTCACAAGCTTACTTGCATGTGATTGTCATGTATTGTAGATTAACGTGGAGTCGGAGGATCGGATCATCACCAAGAATCACACTATCCAAAAGTTCTCCGGTAGTTTTTGGGTTATTATCTTTTGATTTATATGGCATGTATAAGTATTTAGTTGAATAAAGTTATAGATGGTTAAAGTAAGTAAAAAGGATGGCATATGTGTATGAAACTTAGTTAATGGTTAAGTAGTAGTGTGTTAATATAAAATGCATATTATGGGGCATAAATTGGTTGGTTGGTTGGTTGGTTGTAATTTGTATATAATTGTGTTTAAGTGCAGGTAATGGATGAAAGGGTGAGAAAAGTGGCCTAAAACGGCCTATTTTCGTCCACATGGTTAGACACACGGGCATGTGTCTAGGCCGTGTGTGACATACGGTAGTCCCACGAGCGTGTGATATGACCGTGTGTGACACATGGTAGTCCCACGAGCGTGTGATATGACCGTGTGTCCTCTGCATCCTTAAATGTAAAGTCAGGATAGTACACGGACAAAAGACACTGCCGTGTGTCTTGGTTGTGTGAAGGACACAGGTTTCAAGCATGGTCATGCGTCAAAATCGTGTGAAAATGGCTTAAAAAAGGTGAAAAATCAGTTTACCACACGGCTTAGCCACATGGACGTGTGTCCAGGCCGTGTGCCCCTTTGATGCTTAAGAAATTGCAAGTTAGAATTGCCCACGGGCTGGCCACACGGCCATGGGAGCCACACGGGTTAGCCACACGAGCATGTACCCCTAACTTCAAGAAATTCTTTTTTAAAGTTTTCCAAAGTTACCGGTTTAGTTCCAAATCACTTCTAAAGCATGTATTGGGCCCCGTAGGCCCATATTTGGGACTTTATGGTGAAATTTGAAAAGTTTTGATTTGGAATGCAAATTTATTACTCAGTTTTGTACAAATGCTAATGTATAAGTTCGGTAATGCCTCGTAACCCTATTCCGATGACGGATACGGGTTAGGGGTGTTACATTGTTAGTATGACATTTTAAAATAAAAAAACTCACTTGGCAAGAATGTAATTAGAACAATAATATTGTAATGAATCTTAATTTAACAAAATAATTTTAACTATATAACAATTGGACTTGAGTTTAAAATTTAAAAATTAAATGAACTAAATTCTTAAAAATAAAAATATATGAATTAAATTCTAAATTTACAAAAAGTACAATGACTTATGGAATATTTTAACCTAAAAAAAGTCATACTCATAAATAACTCATGCCAACTACCCAAGAAATGTTGATTGTAATGGTAGAAGACTTTGTACTCTTAAAAAGAAAACTGAGTTCGAATATTAGCGATGAAATTATTAAAAGAACCAGCTACCAACTCCAACAAAGCAATTAAAGTGGACGTAGAAAATACCAACAAGATTAATGAGGATCTTGCAATGAGAAATTAGCTGTCAAATACCAATCCGGAGCCAAGTAACTTCTCAGATGTTATCTCATTGATACGCTTTATCATCTCATCTGTCAAATAACTCTTCCCATCTCCAACTTTTCCCTTTCTGAAAAAATGGCGATTATCAACTATAATCTGTGTACTGAGCTTTAGTACACTCGATTTATTCACTCCCAAGTTGCTCAAATTCTCAAAACTACATAGTTTCATTATTTCTTCAACCACTCCTTTACTTTCTTCCTCTAACGAAAAAGGGTGACCAAGAAACTCACCTAATCTCTTAACAACAACAGAGGGCTCCTCCTTCAACTCTTCATACTTCAATAACAATACCTGTTCTGGGGTTTCTAAGCTTGCTTTCCAATACCCTAAAACATGATCCCAATAAGGTCCATAATGGGATATCCCTTGGCAAAACAACTCAAATGCTTCCTCAAGTGAAATGGGAGCCAATTCTTTTGGCCTCAGCTTGTTCATGAAGAGCCATTTCGAAACAAGCACGTCTTTAGGGTCCCTGCAAATGTAAACGAACCTGCAACTTTGATTACCAGTCATGGAATTTGGTAACAAAGTGTAAGGGATATGAGTTGAAAGAAGACGTGGTGAAGGGAACCCATCAAGATCGTTTGGGCAAGCCTCCAAGAAAGGCAAGCAACCATGAGGAACGGTGGTGAGCAAAGGGTGGTCGGCAAAACCGTAGCGGGTGCGGTTGATGGTAGCGAAAGTAAGTGCCTTGAGCCAAGTGGTGCCGGTTTTTGGGAAGCTGGCTAACAAAATATCAGTGGATTGAGGCTTGAAGTGGCCTTGGACCCACATCAAACCTTTTAAAGCGGCATTAGGGGTTAGCCATACACCTTGGTATTGAACCAGATGTTCTGTCATCCAGCCTTTGCCTCTGGGAAGATTGGGGAGTATTTCTCTATATCTTTCATTGGTTTTTTGGACCAAATGTGAATCAATTTGGCCATTGTAGGTCTTGGAGATGGTGTCACAGTCAGGAGAGGGTAGAAAAGAATCCATGGGGGAAGAAATACAGGATGAATTAGAACACTAGTGATGATCGGGTTGGTGTATTTCTTTTTTTGTGGTTCTCAGTTGTCTATTTTCTTTCATCTCTACCTTATCTCTTGTTATAAAATTAAATTTGAAAATTAAACCTTCTAAAAAATCGAAATTTTTAATCCCAAGTATTAATTATATATTAAAATCGTTAATATTTTTGAATTTTTATGAATTTTATATACTTTTAATTTTAATTTTAATTTTTATAATTTTGAATTATTATTTGTCAACATGACATATAAGATAAATAATTACAATCTAAGTTATCAAGCCAATAAAATTAAAAATTAATATTTTAGTTATTATTTTTATTAATAAATTTATTTAACTCTTTTTTAATAGTTAAAAGCTAAATTTTACTTAAAAATAAAATTAAATTAACAAAAATACAATGGTTGAGGATGTCTATTTTCTTAATTGATTATATATTGCTTTTTCGGAAAAAAAAACAAAAATAACCACGTGTGTATGAGCAGAAGAAAATTTAAATGAAGTACACAAAATAATATGAGTGAAGTATTAAAATATGCATTTATAAAATTATTGCATAAACAATTTATATACTTTTATTATCTTCTATTCTCATTCTTTTCTTTTTTAAAATTCACTATTAGTCACTAAACTATAAGTATATTTTTATTTTGGTTATCCAACTTAAAAAAGTTACAATTTAATCACTGAACTATTCAAATGCTTCCATTTAAATTATTGAACTATTCAAAACTTTTTATTTAAGTCACTAAGCTGTTATGTGTTTTGTTTTAAAAAAGCTCCACCAACAAGCTTCAAGCAACAATTCAACAATCAATACAGTGGATTAGTAACCATCGACGAGTAGAAGAACATACTTTATACCCAAGTAGATCTGATGGACAATGATGAAGATCAGAAAAAAAAGTTGTTTGAATTTTGGTTTGCAAATATGTGACATCCAGAACTGTTCTATGAAAAAAAACTGAAGTGTAGAAGAGAAAGAGAAAAATAGCTTTCAATTGTTGTAGGCAATGCGAACAGAAAAAGCCATATAGCATCGTTCATTAGCAACCCGATGACTTACATGAAAACTTTTGAATAGCAATGATCAAATTGTAACGTTTTTTAGTTAAGTGATCAAAACGAAAATTTACCCATAATTTAGTTGTTGGAAGCGTAATAATAAAAATAACTCAAATATTAATTTTATTACACAAAAATAAAATATAATACAAACTCTCTTTTATTTTTTTTTTCTCTCTATACTAGCTGATGCTAGTTTTTCTTTCTATACTCGCAACACTTCTTTTTTCTCTCAAACTCACTATTTTTTTTCAGCACACACACATGAACTATACATACATATATATAGACATAGTCTAGTTACCTTAATGATTGCTTATCTCTTAAGTATATCATAAATGATAATACTTACCCAATTTGCAAAGTTGTATTCAATTTGAAAACCAAGTTGTATGAGGTAGAACCCAATTTGGATATGACTTCTTTAGTTGCAAATTTTGACCTTGAAAAGTTAGTTTGATTTCTAGCACTCCCCCTCAAATCGAACTTTTCATTCCAAGCTTTTCTTTGAGTTTATAGAATATGTCTGCTTTCAATGGCTTCGTAAAAATATCCGCCAGTTGATCTTCTGTTTTGCAGTAAACTAACTCCACATTTTTTATTTTTCACTTGCTCTCGAATAAAATGATACTTTGTATCGATATGCTTGCTTCGACTATGAGACACTAGATTCTTTACAAGAGATATTGTGGACTTGTTGTCAACATAAATTGTAATTGGACCTTCTTGTATAATAGATAATTCACCTAAAATATTCTTCAACCAAATTGCTTGACATGTACAAGTTGCAACAGCCACGTATTCTGCTTCACATGTTGAAAGGGCTATTGTTTGTTTCTTTTTCGATGACCATGAAAATGCTGCGGAGCCAATATGGAATAAATATCCTGATGTGCTTTTACAATCATCCAAGTCACCACCATAATCACTATCTGAATAACCAACCAATTTTGAACTCTGTGAGTATGTATAAACTAAACCCTGATCCATCGTACCTTTGATGTATCTCAAAATTCTCTTTGCTGCAATCAAGTGATCTTGTTTTGGCTTCTTCATGTATCTGCTAACTATTCCCACTGCGTACATGATGTCTAGCTGCGTGATAGTCAAGTACCTTAAACTTCCAATGATACTTTTAAACAATGTTGGATTTACTGGCTCTCTAGATGAATCAACACTTAATTTCGTGCCTGGTTCTGCTGGCGTGGCTACTGGCTTACAATCTTTCATATTGAATTTTCTTAAAATTTGTTCTGCATACTTCTTTTGAGACACGAATGTGCCATCTTTCGTTTGTTTCACTTTGACTCCAAGAAAGTATGACATTTCACCTATATTTGTCATTTCAAATTCTTTACTCATAGCTTTCTTAAAGTCATTGAACATACCTGGATTGTTTCCTTTGAAAATCATATCATCCAAATATAAAAAAAAATCATATCATCCACATATAAGCAAACGATCATGATGTCACCAACTTCATTTTTCTTCATATATAGAGCATGCTCATATAGGCTTTTTATGAACCCATTCTTCTGAAAGTATTCATTTATTCTTGTGTTCCATGCTCTTGGAGCCTGCTTCAGTCCATATAAAGCTTTCTTCAAGTGATAAACTTTGTCTTGTTGTCCTTGTTTGCTATATCCAGGTGGTTGTTCAATGTAGACTTCTTCTTCTAAGTAGCCATTAAGGAATGCTAACTTCATGTCCATCTGATAAATTTTACATTTATTTTGTGCTACAATTGCCATGAGAAGCCTTATAGTATCAATTCTGGCTATTGGAGCAAATACTTCATCACAGTCTACACCATATATTTGCTTGTAGCCTTTTGCAACTAGTCTTGCTTTGTATTTCTCCACTTTTCCTTCTTTGTTGGGATTCGTCTTGTATACTCATTTGACTCCAATTGGACTATGTCCTTTTGGTAGACTTGTTAGCTCCCATGTGTCATTTCTTCTTATTGCTACAATTTCTTCATCCATTGCCTTCTTTCATTTGATGTCTTTAATTGCATCTTCATATATTATTAGACCACATTCTGTCATTAAATAGAATAATGAATAACCGAGTATTGTTTCTATGGGTTCTGTAACCTCATAAATATCGTGTAAACTATGCATTCTTGCAGGTGCTTCCTCTGAGTTGTTGGTATTGCTGGTGGTTGGTGATGATGATGTTGTAGGAGTTGTTGCAATAGGACTTGGAGGAGGGCTTTGATCGTTGCCTTGTTCTTGATTAATGAAGTCGTCGTCTTTGTCATCACTAAAAAATAATCCTTCAATTTTCTTCTCTTTTTCACTCTATCTCGAGTAATCAGCTTCATCGAATTCAACATCTCTTGAAATAATAACTTTCTTGGTGAGAGGGTTGTATAACCTATATGCCTTGCTTCTCTTTTCATAACCAATGAAAATACATTTTAGTCCTTTATCGTCAAACTTCTTTCTCATCTAGTCAAGAACATGAGCATATGCGATGCATCCAAAAATCTTGAGATGTCCGACTCCTGGCTTTTTATTGCTCCAAGCTTCGTTTGGCGTTTTATATTTCACACTTTTTGTTGGACACCAGTTCAACAAATAAACAGCACATTGAATAGCTTCAGCCCAGAAAGTTCTTGGTAAATGCTTACTTTTAACCATACTTCTTGCCATATCAAGAATAGTGCGGTTCTTTCTTTCAGCGACTCCATTTTGTTGTGGTGTGTGCGCAGTTGTCAACTGGTGAATAATTATGTGTTCTTTACAGAAGCTTTCAAATAGCTTTGAAGTATACTCACCACCTCTATCAGTTTTGAGTATCTTAATGAAATGTTCACTCTATTTTTCTACCATGGCTTTGAACTCGATAAACTTGTCAAATGCTTCAGATTTTATTTTAAGAAGATATATCTAACTTTTTCTACTAAAATCATCAATAAAAGTAACATAGTATCTGTTTCTACAAGTGATGATATATCAAAAGGACCTACTATGTCAGAGTGCACAATCTCCAATGGTCTCCTGGCTTGTCGAGTTCTTCCCGTTTCAAAACTCTGTCTGTGTTGTTTTCCTTTAATACAAACTTCACACAGTTGATCAGGAGGATTAATTTCTGGCAACCTATTCACCATATTTTCTTTTGACAATAGCTTCAAACCGAAAAATCCAAGATGCCTGAACCTTAAATGCCACAACCATGAATTATCTTTAATTGCATTCTTCATACATTTCACCTCTCCAGATTCAATGTCAATAGTAAATAGATGGTTATACGTCATATCAACTTGGGCAATTAATTCACCACTCTTATTTTTTAAGGCGAGCATGGAATCCTTCATATGTACTTCATATCCTTTTTCTAAAAGTTGTCTAAGGCTGATAATGTTGCTTTTCAAAGCTGGTACATAATAAACATCTGAAATGAACTTCTTTTCTCCATTCTTTTGTGTAATAGTGATTTTGCCCGTAGCATGCGATTCATCTCCAAACGTTACTTGTCGATGAATATTCCCATCCAACTCTGAAAATAAGTCTTTTAGGCCACACATGTGATTGCTGGCGCAATTATCAAGATACCAAATATTTTTTCTTGATTTTTCAGTTTCTTTATAGGTGAGGAATACACTAGATTCCACATTTTCTTCTTCTTTAGCTGTTGCTACATGATTTCTCTCCTCAATCTTTGGATTTGATCTACACTGGTAACTACAATGGCCATATTTATTGCAATTATAACATTGTACCTGAGATTTATTTCCTTGTTGAAATCTACCTCTGCCTCCATCTCGGCCTCGAGCTCCTTGTCCACGACTTGATGTTTGATATTCGTCACTTGTTTGGACTTTACCATGTGATTGATTGCCTCGTCCACCTCTATTTCTGCCTCTATATCCTCCACGATTGCTCGTACCTTGTCCAAAGTTATCCCTAGCTCCACTTTTGTTGAAGGACAACTTACTTTGCAAGACTTGCTCCGAATTTCCAGTATCATCATTTTGCTTCATTTTATGCTCATGGGCTTAGAGGGAACCCACAAGTTCGTCGATTGATATTTGTGATAAATCTTTTGACTCTTCAATGGCAACCACCACATAATCAAATTTGCGTGTCAATGACCGCAAATTTTTTTCCATTACTCTGACATCATCAAGTGTTTCTCCATTCCTTTTTATTTCATTTACCACTGATTTCACTCGAATGACATAATTATCAACGTTTTTCTGAAGGTTTCATTTTTAATGTCTCAAATTCGGCTCTAAGGGTTTGTAAACGTACCTTTTTAGCCTTTTCCGCTCCTTAAAGGGATTTTTGCAAAATTCCCCATGCTTCATTTGATGTCTTCGCATCTGAAATTTTTTCAAAGGTTGATTCATCAACGCCTTGAAAAATAAAGAATAGCGCCTCTTATCCTTTTTACGAGCCTCTTTCAATACTTTTTTTTCTTTATTTGTCAAAGTCGCTTCAGCAGCTGCATTTTCAAGCTCGACATATCCTTCTTCGACAACGTCCCAACGATCTTGAGGACAGAGTAAAGCCTTCATCTAGATGCTGCAGTTGCCATAATTTGTCTTTGTTAATTTTGGGATCTGCAGTTAAATCATGTTTGCCATTGTGACATCAACACGAACCTAGCTCGGATACCACTTGTTGCAAGCGTAATAATAAAAATAACTCAAATACGAATTTTATTACACACAAATAAAATACAATGCAAACTCTATTTTATTTTATTTTATTTTTTTCCTCTCTATACTAGCTGCTGCTAGCTTTTCTTTCTATACTCACAACACTTCTTTTTTTTTCTCTCAAACTCACTAATTTTTTTGAGCACACACACATGAACTATACATACATATATATAGACATAGTCTAGTTACCTTAATGATTGCTTATCCCTTAAGTATATCATAAATGATAATGCTTATCCAATTTGCAAAGTTGTATTCAATTTGAAAACCAAGTTGTATGAGGTAGAACCCAATTTGGATATGACTTCTTTAGTTGCAAATTTTGACCTTGAAAAATTGTTTGATTTCAAACATTAGTGACTAATGATATAATTTACTTTTTTATATTTTCTTTTCTTTATTTTCTCTCTTTCCGATGTTGGAAAAAATAAGGGACAACTATCATTTCCTAAAGCTAGGACCTGATATATATATTATATATGTTTATAGATAATTTTAGTAATTATGTTGTTTTTAAATTGACATACATGCACTCGTTCATTCACGATAGTTTAGAATTTTTATCTTTGTTTAAATGATGCATTTAAATGTTTTGGTTTGAGATTTTACATACATTTTATTGAGTTAATACTCATATTCATCCTTTTAAAATATGCCATAAATTTTTATATTTTTATTTTAGAAATTTAATCTTTGTACTTTGTAAATTTCAAAATAAATTTTTAATTCTATTATTTTTTTGTTAAATTTATTGATGTGATATTTTAAAATAAAAACTACCCACTCAATAGCCATGCAATTTCAAAAATAGTGTAGTAATAAACTTAAATTTAACAAAATAATTTTAGTAACAATTGAACCTAACTTTTATATCTAAAAGTAAAAGAACTAAATTCCTAGAAATAAAAAGTAAAGGGACTGAATTCTAAATTTAAGAAGAGTATAAAGACTTATGACATATTTTAACCTTTGATTTTAAGTTAGTATAGGTTGTTAATTTCACACTGATATAATTTTAAATAATTTTCTTTATAATTAATTAATAAAGTATGTTAATATTTTTAAAAATAAAATGTAAATATGATTTCTTAATAAAATTTAATTACATTATAAAATAAAAAGACAAAAAGTAAAGAAAAAGAAAATAGAAGAGCAAATGAGAGAGCGTATTTTATTAATCAATGGGAATGGGTTACAATGCTTCTCCAAAGTCTATATTTATAGACATAAGAAGTATAAATAAAATAAAGCTTTACTTCTAGCAACTATTAGAATTTTAAGTAAATTAAAACTTATCTTGATATTAATGAATATCCACTTAATAATAAAATATTCATAACAAATTCAAAATTAATTGAATTTTAATTAATAAAAATAGGGTAAACTACGCACAATATCACTAAATTATTCGTAAGTTTATGTTTTGGTGAGTTAACTTCAAAAAGTTTCAAAATGGTCATTCTACTAATCAAAAGGTTTCATTTAAGTCACTAAACTATTTTAAAGTCCGTGTTTAAATCACTGAAAAAAGTCTAACTAATAAGCTCCAAATTTGTGATTCAACGATCGGTACGGTGGATCATATCCATCAATGAGTAGAAGAACATATATTAGATTCAACTTGTGATGTTCAAAGTTGTTTAATGAAAAAAATGAATTGTAGAAGAAAAGGGGAAGGAGAGCTTTCAATTAGTACAGGTAGTGCGAACAGACAAGGTCATACAACAATGATTTTAACAATCCAATGAGTTAAATGAAACCTTTCAAATAACTTAATGATCATTTTGTATCTTTTTAAAATTGAATGACCAAAACATAAATTTACTAATAGTTTAATGGCATTGGGTAAATCTATTCAAAATAAACTAGAATTTTGCGGGATTAAGGGGAAGGATAATGCTAATTATACTTAAGATTGCCTCGAGTTCATAACAGAGAAAAGGTTATACAAAATCAAAGTATGGAAATTATATAATGAAATCAAGAAAGATTGATATTCTAGAGATAAGATACGAGTTTGATTTTGTATCTTTCCAATCCTTTATGATATGCTAAACCCTAATATTTTATTATTACATTTTTTTATTAAGAGGAGGATAGGGTTTTGGTCTATCTCAAAATTTAAAATCTAATACTAATAACAATAATAATTTAATCTTTTATGAGTTATCTAGTGTTATTATTATTGATTTTTCCTAAAATTTGACAGATATTTTAATCAAAACAAATATTTATAAATATTTAACAAATAAGTCTCCATGCATTATGACATGTATCCAACTCCATTTATTTTCCTTTTAGAAATTATACCATTTCCTCAATAAGCTGACCTTCTAGGGATTGACACATGTCCTAAGGTTTGGGATAATTTCCCTTGATCCCTGCCTTTTTTCGCGTGTTATAATTTGGTCCTTTATTCTTTTTTTTTTACAATTTGGGCCCCTAAATTTCATTTAAACTTTAATTTAGTCTATTTTTATTATAATTTAGGCTCTAAATTTCATTTTAATTTTGATTCAATCCTTTATTCATTTAGTTTCAGCCTTTATATATTCATTTTTATTATAATTTATAGATTTTATAGGTATATTGTTATGTTTTGTTTTATTTATTTCTTTACTATTTTGTGTATTTAAAATTTGTATTGTTATTTATTCCTTTATTTGCATATTTTATTATTATTGTTGTTATTTATTGTACTTTGATTATTTATTATTAGAATTAAAATAGTAATTATGAATTTATTTATTTATGTATTATTTCCTTACCTTTTTATTTAAAATTCATATTACTCATTTTATTTTATTTTTTCACATTTTTGTTGCCCTATTATTGTTATTATTTTCCTTATCATTATTATTATTTTATTTTTTTAGACATATTAGCATTATGATTTATTATTATTACACTTTTATATTTTATTATGCCTATTATTATTTTGCCATTATTACTACAAATTGATGTTGCATTGTCATTTATTAGCACGACATTTTTTTTATACTTCCATTCGATCTTATTATTGCTACAGTCATGTCACGAACCGTGTTCAAATACATTTACTTATTTTTATACTATACCCAAATAAGATAAATACATGTTATTTTTTAAGTGTTATATAATTGTCGAAACCATTTTTTAAATCGAGTTTTGGAAAATATGAATCGACTTTAAGAAAAACGAAAACGGGAGTCGCCATCAATCTTTTTAGGTGTGATTGGATCACCTTATAAAATGTTTTGTTTTAAAACAATAATTTTGGTCTACGAAAGTCGAGAAAATGGATTCGGGAGTCGGTTACGTACGAGAAAGGGTTACCACCCTCGTAACGCCCAAAAATTGGTACCTAATTGATTATCAAGTGTCTTTAATGTCAGAAATTTGAAAGTTTTAAGATGCAAACCTCTTTTAATTAGAATGTCTCAATTTTGAAAATTAAGGCTCACTTATTTCAAACAAGTCAAAACATCACATCCAGTAAGTTAGGATGCAACATTTTAAAACTTTCGAAACTAAGCTCGTCTTTCGAAAATTTCTATCTCGAAACAACAAAACGCCATATCCAGTAAGTTAGGACACTATGTTTTGAAATCTCGAAATAATTGTTTAAGTTTTGAAAACTCAAAATCACTTAGAAGGGTGCTTGACTATTCGAATTCAACGAGAAAAGTCGCAACTCAGTAAGTTAGGGCACTACCTTTCTCGAAGTTTCCAAATATCAAGCATTGCCTTTTAATTTTTTTTTAAAAAAACCTTGGAATATTATTTTTAAATGACATTTTAGGATGACATATTAATGCATCATGAAGCATAGATGTACAAAATATTCTATATTAATGCATCATGAAGCATAGATGTACAAAATATTCTAACATTTCCATACAAACATAAATAATATCATTATGACAAAACTAAATAACATGAACATACGTTTAATGAAAAAAATCATACTAGGGTAAATATAAGATAATAAACAAATAAAAATATGAGTAAACTAAAAGAAAAACATAATACATGCAAAAATTATACAACAATATATATCATAAAATAGCACATAAAAGAAATAATTAAACATAGCATATAAAAAAAAGAAACTATGCACAAATAAGATAAATAACATACACAAAAAAAATGAATAAATAGAACATTTACAAATTATAAAAATATAATGCAATAGTTCAAAATACATGAAATGATAATATAATATATATATGCATAGAAAATATATATTTGAAAATAAACTATATAAAAGGTTAAATATTATAATATATAAAATACATAATCAAATGTATAAAAGATAGGAATAAATATACATATTTGAAAAATGAAGAAATTAAAATAAAAAAGGTTGAAAAACTAAGATAGACGAAGAATAAAATAAGAACAAACCACAGAGAGTAAGAACGCAAGAGGGAGAGAAATTTGAGTGAATGCTTTCAAGAATTCTTATTGCTTGCTAAAACTCAAGTGATTTACAATGAAGGGAGAGGCCTCTATTTATAGTTGAGCCTCTCCAAATCCAACGGTACAGATAAATTACATCAATGGTTAAGATTAAAGGATATCTACAAATTAAATCTCCAAGATTACAAGATCATATCTTCAAGATTGCATATCATATCTAAGATTGCATATCATATCTAAGATTGTATCATATCTAAGATTGCATATCCTTAAAGATTATATTTCCATATGAGTCAAGCTTATAGATGGACCTTAAATCTTTTCAAGTAATGGGCCATTCCGATTGGGCCAAATTATATGTTTGTAATTTTGTACTGGACTTGGACTTTGTTTTATTTTTATTTTTTGGGGGTTTATTATTTTAAATATTGAAATGGGCCGGGCAAAAATGGGCTATTACAATAATTTTTTTTACACGATGTATAAAGAAGAATTTTTTAAAATTAAGGCAATGTTCCGTATTTAGAGATTCAAAAAGTCATGCCCTAACTTATGGGGTTCAACTTTCTCTTTGAACCTAGATAACCGAACATTAATTTCCTTTAAAACTAAAAACACATGAGATTTAATTAGTAATAAATAATGATCAAACTTATTCTCGAGGGTTCAAGGCGTCGTGTCCTAACTTACGGGATATGACATTTTGTTACCTCGAGATAAGAGGGTCTTTTATATACGTTTTGATTTATTCAAGTGATTTTAATTAAAAATAACATTATGCAAAGTGGGATCGCATTTTAAATTCTCTTCAAATTTTTTATTTTCGATACTAAGACATCAAGTAATCAATTAGGTACCAATTTTGTGCTTAACCAGGGTGCTAATCCTTCCTCATGCTTAACCGACTCCCGAACTCATTTTCTGGATTTTTTAGACCAAAAATCATTGTTTTAGTAAATCAAGCCTTCTATTAAAACAATCAAATTATGAGGTGATCCGATCACACCTTATAAAAAAGATTGGTGATAACTCTATTTTCGTTTTTCAAATAAAAAGCCGATTTCAAATAATAAAGGTTTTGACACTGTTAATGTAAGATTTCAATAAAGGAGGAGAAGGTTGGAAGGGGGTGAAACAATTCACTCGTGTTAGGTGGAGAGTCGTCAACGATTAAGAGGAGGGGAGAAGATCCCAAGGTGGACATAATAGTCCAAAGATGGTATATGGTGGCCGAAGAGTGGAAAAGAGGAAGAATCCCTCATTTGCCCTAATACCTAGAGGTGTATATAAAGGGATCTTTGGTAGGACTCACTGTAGTGATATTTATATAGGTTTAAGGGTAAAAAAAAACACTCAATAAAAAAATTTTAAAAAAAATCAATTGAACCTTTATTTAAAAGAATGCAACAAATTAAGCCATTAGTGACCCCAAAAAATCAACTGGTCCCTTCTTTTAACAAAAACCGTAAGTTCACCAGTTTGACCGTTAACATGGTTGACATGGCTGATGAAAGCCACTAGAAATTACCATGTGGCAACAAAAATTCATGTATATGAGTGTTTAAACGGTTAACCGAATTGAATTAGTATTAATCGATTTTTTTAGTCCTGTTAATCGAATCAAAATATTTCTAAAATTCCCAAAATTAAGTGACATTTTATAATGTGTTTTCCTGGTGTGTTGTTTATGATATCTTTACTATGATGCTTTAATGGTTTTGTTAATACAAAAACGTAATGAGCAAATTAAAAGCGATTTGTCTGATGAGCCAAAAGTGGTAAATAATTGAGTTGAAAGATGAGGGGTTAGCTGACAAAGAAGGAGAGTGCCCACTCCAGGATTTTTTACTAAAGTAAGACAAATAAAAAAAAAAACCAAAATAATACAACAAAAAAACTTATGTACCAAAATGGTACACCCAAGGTGGTGCCGCATCTGGCAGAGGCGTGACCACCCTGCCTCTAACCCAATTCTGTCCTTTTTCTGTTAAAAAAAAGCTAAAAAAACAAAAATTTGAAAAAAAAAACAAAAGTTGTAAAAAAAAATGATGTGACAATACCCTAGTGGAGTGTCTGCCGCAGGCGGCACCGTTGGAGGGCCTGCCACAGGCGGCACCGCTGCAGAGGCAGCACTCGATAGACGTGACCCTTCATGCAGTGTTTTTATTTTTTCTTTTGGGATCATAATATATGGTCCCCAAGTGTTCATTCGGCTGGAGGAAGGAAGAAGGAGGCGGCACCAGAGGGGAAAAAAAGAGAGAGAAAGAAAAAGAGAAGGAGAAGAGGGAGGGAAGGAAAAAGAAGGAAAAAAAAAGGTAAATTTTTTTTATAAATTGAGTAATTAATGGGTATTTAAAGGAATTTATTTATTTTATTGTTATTATTATCATTATCACTATAGTTGATTGATTTTAATTTAATTTAGATTTAATTTTTAATTTTTGTAAGGTATTATTTGGTTAAAAGAGATATTAAGGTATGTTTGTATTTATTTTGTATTTTCATTCATTGATAATTTATTTTTAATTTTTATTGAAGTAAAAAACCTATTTATGTTATGTACAAAGAATGTTTTATTATTATTTTATGTAATTTATTTGTTAAGTGTGTTTTAGGTTGATTAGATATATTTTTATGAAATTTATTTGGCATGTTATATTCAGATTATATTATTTTTTACGTGATGAGGTTTTTACAAAAATAGAATAAAAATAAAATACCAAAAAATATGTTTATGAAAAATAAAATACTGAAAAGAAATAAAATATGAAGAAATAACTTTTTGGTGAAAGTGGTGTTGGCGGGTTTTTACTAAAATTTTAAAAATAAAATCCGAAAATAAGCAAAATACCAACAAAGGGCTAAAATCAAATTTTTTTACTAAATTTATATAAAAAGGCACTAAAATAATACATTTGAAACATTATGTACTAAAATAATATAAAAAATAAAATACGAAAATAGTATATTTTAAAAATAAAATCCGAAAATAAGCAAAATACCAACAAATGGCCAAAATCAAGGTTTTTACTAAATTTATATAAAAAGACACTAAAATAATATATTTGAAACATTATGTAGAAAAATAATATAAAAAATAAAATACTGAAAATAGTATATTTTTAAAAATAAAATCAAAATAAGCAAAATACCAACAAATGGCCAAAATTATGGTTTTCTTACTAAATTCATATAAAAAGACACTAAAATAATACATTTGAAACATTATGTACTAAAATAATATAAAAATAAAATACGAAAATAGTATATTTTAAAAACAAAATCCAAAAATAAGAAAAATACCAACAAAGGCCAAAATTAGGGTATTTACTAAATTCATATGAAAAACACTAAAATAATACATTTGAAATATTATGTACTAAAATAATATAAAAATAAAATACGAAAATAGTATATTTTAAAAATAAAATCGAAAAATAAAAAAAACCAACAAAGGGCCAAAATCATGGGAAAAAATAAGAATATTGCAACATAACCCCTCCTTGTTTTCCCATCTGTTTTATTTCCTAAGGAATTTAATTACATATTATAATATATTTTAAAACAACAATATTGAACTACTTATCATGTTTTTAATTATTATTGCATCACTCACATTATTATTAATAAATAAAATTAATTTAAAATATATTGAACTACATGTCGGGTATATTATATATATTATATTTTAAATCGAAATAAAACATTGAAGTTAATAACCGAAATTTGTTTTAAAATTGCAGGTGTCGCAATGGCTCGATTGATTAATAACGATCCTCACATATTTGGTGCAATTAATAATATGGTAATATATTGTTATTTGTTAATCACGGGTTCTATTACAAAAATCTACGTTATTTACGGAAATAAATTATGTTATTATAATTATTTTCTGTAATTTAACACTGTTAGGGCTCGTACCGCGTATTAAGGGGTCGGGTGAATGGTTTAGAATATTCCCTGGATGAACGATTGATACCCTACTTGGAGCAAGTTGGATTCGGGCCAGCAGCATTTCTGAACATTTGATTTGCGGTACAATTTAATATCTGCACTAGTCGAGCATTGGCACCCAGAGACCCACACTTTTCATTTGCCGTGTAACACCCCTTACCCGTGTTTGACGCTGGAACAGGGTACGAGGCATTACAGGACTTAATCACTAATCATCGTATAAAACCGATTCATAATTAATAACATAATCAAGACTATCTACATTAAATGACTTTATACAATAGAGACCTTCAAATAACATAGGTCAGTATTTTAAGCCAATTCCTAGCAACTTAATAACAATTAAACGAGTCTCCATACATGCCAAAGACTTAAAATACTTTAAAACCTTTATATATCAATCAATAGTTTGATAGTGTGATTTAACCTCCGGTGACCTCCAACTCGAGCTAACATCTGCGACACTATAGGAAAAAGGAAAGGAAGGGAGTAAGCATTATAGCTTAGTAAGTAAGTATGTAAATATTAATAAACAATACATTATCATACTTTAAACAAAGTCACAATATGTTCCCGGAATATTACCATCACAAACACACATACTTTCACTATTACAATCATAAATAGGTTCAAAATAAGATGTCTAGCAGAGTACCAGAAACTAAATTATTTAATTCTGGAGCTAAAGAACTCCAAATTGTAAACCGTTAATTTTCCTTGAAACTAGATTCACATATATTCTTACCATAAAATTTTCAAAATTTTTGGTGTAGCCAATTAGTACAGTTTATTCATTGAAGTTACCCCTATTTCACTGCTCAACTATTCTGACCACTCTTCACTACGAATCAATTTTATCCTTGTACAGAATTAAAAGGATGTTCTATTTTATTTCATTTGAAACTAGACTAATTAAGGATTTCAAGCATATAAATTATATCCCATAATTATTTTTTACAATTTTTAATGATTTTTCCAAGTCAGAATAGGGGATCACGTAGTCATTCTGAACCAGTCTCTCAAAAACTTAAATATCTCATAATATAGAATTCCTTTGCTTGCTCTGTTTCTGTTATATGAAAATAGACTTATTAAGCTCTAATTTGATATCTTATTCAGTCTCTGATTCAATTTTTACTATTTTTGGTAAATTTTTAGATTAACGTCACTGCAACTATCCAAAACAGTTTTATTGTCAATTTTGATCTTTCACACTTCAATTGTATTCATCACTTTCCCATAACAATCTTTCCAATTTCCAATCACATATCGAGCATATTGCTCATAAGTTACACATGTATATACTTACACCTATCATCACAAAGCCATACATAATTTTATTTAATCAATTTCCCAGTTGAACGCTTCGGAATAGTAACAGATACGCGATGGTATCGCACACAGCCCACCTTTAAAATCGAAGCTCTCTTGTGCACATAGTGGCCTTCACTTAGCACCACTCATATGACCTAGCTCGATTGTACACATAATTTTGGCTGTCTTGTACACATGGTGAACACTTAGTACCACCCATGTGACCTAGCCAGTTTATCTCGTAGTTCTCTTGTCTACATGGTGTCCTTCACCTTGAACCACACATGCGACCTAGCTACATATATCCCGTAGCTCTCTTGTCTACATGGTGTACACATAGTATCACCCATGCGACCTAGCTACATCATAATGTCTCGTAGCTCTCTTGTACACATGATGTGCACTCAGCACCATACATGTGACCTAACTACATACCATCTGTATCATCCAATCTTTCCGAAGGTTCAACCGGGATTTCTCTCTCTTTCTAATACTTGATTCCATACGTCCAATAGTCAATTATGATTCAAAAATCAACTACAATACATAAAATATGCTGAAATATAAAAACATAATAAAGATAATGTATTATTTACATACAAACTTACATATTTTCTCATTTCCATGTCGAATTAATATTGAACATTTAAATCATCATAACCATACTTACTTTCAACACCTCAGTAATCATAGTAAATATATCAATTTTACATTGAAACATGCATAAATTAATGCTTATTATACATATGAACTTACCTCGATACTAAAACGACCATTTTACCAACTTTCCCTATTTTCAATTTTTCTCTCATTCTAAATTCAAATCTCGTTTTCCAGGATCTAAAACATCATATTTTACTTATTTAATTAATGTACTATTCAAAACAGTCCTTAACTCAAACTTTGGCAAAATTATAATTTTGCCCTTAAACTTTTGCATATTTACACTTTTGCCCCTAGGCTCAGGAATTAAACTTCATCCCTTATTCTTATGTTTTATGACATGCTGATCATTTTTTCCTTCTATGGCAACATCAAATTCTCACTCTAACACATAGTTATGAACAATAACAACTTTTACCGATTAAGCCGTTTTACTCATTTTTGCTTAAAACCGCTTAGGCAAAGTTGTTTAACATAATTTCAGCCTTCATATTCTACCATAAAACATCAAAATAAACACATTTCACCTATGGGTATTTTTTCAAATATGAACCCTAGCTTAAATTATTGCTAGAATAAGCTTAATCAAGTTACCAGGATTCCAAAATCGTAAAGAACTTGAAAAACGGGGATAGAACGGACTTACTATTGAGCTTGGAAAGCTTGAAAACCCTAGCCATGGCTTCCCCCATTCTAATTTCGGCCTCCATGAAAAAGATGAGTCAATTTTGGCTTTATTTTCCCTTTTTATTTCTTTTAATTACCAAATAACTAAAATGCCCTTAAGGCCTTTTTTTAAAACTTTGTCCTATTCATGCCCATTTTTGTCCAAACGAAATATAATGGTATAATTCCACTTAAGGACCTCCTCTTTAAACCGCCATTTCAATCAAGTACTTATGAATTAGAACACATTTTTTGCAACTTTTGCAATTTAGTCCTAAAAGTCCAATTAAGCACTTTATCAGTAAAATTACTTAACGATATTTTTACACAATATTTTAATCAATAAATAAACCTTAAAACTTAATCGAAATAAATTTTTCAACTTTGAATTCGTGGTTTCAAAACCATCGTTCCGTTTAGGCCCTAAATTGGGCTGTTACAGCAACTTCTACAAATAAGCCCTAATAGACAAATTAAACATGCAATCTATAAAATTTCTTATCAATACTCTAACACATGCATCTAATCACTAGGTAAATTATAAAAATTAATTGAAATAAACTTTTATATCTCAAATTTGTGGTTTCGCAACCACTATTCCATTTAGGCCCTATTTCGAGATGTTACATGCCGTGTAGGGAGTGCACTGTCACTCTAAAGAATGTTGTATTGCAACTTGGGCTCCCAATCGACAGGAGTCCCGTAATGGGTGTAAGGGCGATAGCTGAACCAGCTGTACTTTGTTATAGCCTACTAAGAGCCTCACCCAGCGATGATAAGTCCAATTTTTCGGGTTTGAAATTTACATGGCTGAAAGTCAATTTTGAACGCTTATCAATTAATGCCACTGAAGAAGAGTTGATGTACGCTGCTCGAGCGTACATTATGCATATCATAAGGGGTGTACTGATGCCTGATGCAAACAACAATAAGGTTCATCTCCAGTATTTACCGCTATTAGCTGATTTGAGTAATGTTTGCTCGTATAGTTGGGGTTCCGCAGTGCTGGCTGTGTTGTATCATGAGCTTTGTTGGACGACAAAGCCTGATGCCGTAGACATAGGCGGATGCCTTATATTGTTGCAGTCATGGGCTCTTTATTGGATGTCATTCTGGCATCGGTTAGTCACTAACCATACGTATTTCCACTAGTTAACAATTGATAAAATTTAACTTTGTATTAATTGATAATTTCTTTATAATGATATTATTTTAACGATACTATATTTACTTGAAATTTGTTTTTGTAGATAGAGTATTTATCTTGGTATTAGGAGGTCGTACACTGTCCCGATATATCGTCTGATGATTGAACAACATGCCGGGGAAGGGGTAAGCTATTCCAGTATTCGTGACATGTTACTTTGTATATCTTACTCAAATCGTGTTAAATTTTAACCATGGTATTAATCTTGCAGTTTATATGGATGCCATATCATAGACCAGAAATTGTGACTATTATACCCTCGTCTACCTACATTCATTCTCAATTGGGGTGCATTAACGCACTAATTGTTAATTTCAATATAGTCGAGTGGTTCCATAGGGATCAAGTAGTACAACAGTTTGGTTGCATCCAGTATTAACGCACTAATTGTTAATTTCAATATAGTCGAGTGGTTCCATAGGGATCAAGTACTACAACAGTTTGGTTGCATCCAGTATATCTCGGATCCATCAATACAGGTGGGGGAGGTTCACTTGATCAACAAGAGAGGGAAACATGGAATGCATTAGGGGGTTGTGCACCAGAGATATGTTGCGGTGTGGGATAATCGGATAGCTCGAAGACCACAGATGGATATGTCTTCCGATTTGCGGCCATCGTTAGACTACATACAATGGTACTCTAGTATGGAAAAGCTATATCTACTTGATGGGCAGTCGAATATAATCCTCCTGCACATGCAATGACGTGGGGCATACGAGCCAGTAGTCAATATAGAGGCCGAGCCAAAGCCCGAGCTAGAGCCGGAGCCCGAGCGATCCCATATACATTCAGCTGATAGTTCTTATCATCCGAATTTATGGGGCAATGAGTATTTCCTGGGCTCGTCGTCAAGGGGCAGATCCCATTACGGGTTTGATATATTTGGGTTGCATCCACTATAGTACAGCACTCCTCCAGGCCCGTATCCACCGCAATACTTCACTCATCCTAGGTCGTATCCACAGAAGCATAGCACTCCTCCCGACTCAAGTTCATCGATGCCATTCGAGCCACATGAATTTTCTTCCATGTTTAACACACCCCCACCTGCGACTGAAGAGGATGTTGGTCATCGTGATCACCTACAACGTGAACGTCGACCTCTACAGAAATATACCCCTAGGATCACACCATCGAACCATCAATTTTAGGGGTTTCTTGCGGTTTTGATATTACAAAGTTTGTATTTTTTATATATATTTAATTAGATTATTTGGTACCTTACAAATTGGAACAAAATTTGGCCATAACGCAAATTAGATATTACAAAGTTTGTATTTTTTTATATAAATTAAATACATTACAACATAAGCTCAATTCCTACCCGATCGTGACGATTGTCCAACATGATAGTTTCATTGCAGGCATTTACTCCGATTATGACCAGCTAACTTGCATAATTCACAACGCTTACCGTCAGATTTCTCCCTAATGTCCATTTCATTACAGATTCTAGATAATTGCGGGCGACCTCTCGGAACCCTGCGTAGCCTTCTGTCTGGGACAAGCTCGAAAGTCGTCGGAGGCACCTCCCAGGTAGACAGGTCAGGTAGAACGGGGAACTCATTTTTCTAGACACACAACGTGCGCTCGAATGTGTACACATTATTGACAAATTGTTCAACATTAAGGTTCATTTTAGCACATGCTAACATGACATGCGAACACGGATGATGAAGTACTTGGAACCTCCTGCAATTACACAGTCTATTCCAGAGATCAACTCCATAGAACCTAGGTGGTATACTGGGTCGACGACCGATAGTCTCCGTAACTTGAAACGTTTCCAGGCGTCGTGAATATATTTCTACATTAATCAACCTCACAATTCGATAGTTTGCAACCATTGCATCCCTGACATCTTCGACAAACACGTGTCCCTCATCCATCTGGTTGACTTGTTGCTGACCTATTCTTGGCATCAAGGTAGCCAAATTGTAGAATGTAGCCGAGAAGATAGATGAAATCGAAAGATGTGTTTTCAACAACACAGCGTTGACCCCCTCCACCAAGTTTGTGTTCATTTGACCATAACGAAAGCTCCCGTCAAAACTTTAAGCCCATTGCTACGACTCTATTGAACCCAACCACTGTCAAAAAGATGTGTTCGTTTGACCCTCCATGCCACTGTCAAGTCGAGTCATTCTTTGGCAAAAAATATGTTGCTCTAACTCGTACGATGTATATGTATTAAGAAAAGATAAGTTATAGTAATTCGATAAAATAAAACATTAAAACTTATATTAAAAAGATAAAGCTATCATTTACCCATTTTCACTTGTCTCTTCCGGTCTGCATTCTTATAATCTCGATAGAAGTTAGCCGCAATGTGACGGATGCAGTAAACTGATCTCCATGGTACACCGAAACGCCTAATCGCGGCAATTAATCATTTTCCTCTATCAGAGATGATGCAAATATTATCGTTGCTAATAACATACCTCCGCAGGTTGGTAAGGAAAAATTCTCAAGATTCCAAGTTCTCCTTATCTACGATGGCAAATGTTATCGGGAGCACGTTCTTATTGCCATCTTAAGAAATTGCAAGAAATAGGATCTGTGTATATTTTCCATATAGCCAGGTCCCATCGACTTGAACAAACGACTTGCAGTGGGGAAATGCCCGCACACATGGATCAAACGTCTAAAACATCCGATGGAAATTTTTTTTCCTGGCTATAATTGGCTATCCGGGCCGTAATAAAGTCGTGTCTATAACTAAATAACAGTCTCTGATACGTACTCCTGCATAACAGCTATCCATTCCTATAGCTCATTATACGACGTATTGTAATCCCCATACAATTGCTCCATTGCCATCTGTTTAGCTATCCATGCCTTTTGATATGATACTCGATACTGGAACTGTACTTGTATTTCGACAATTAGGACCGAAACTTTAATGGTAGGCATATCCTTCACCATTGGCATGATACACGTACAGATAGTTTTGGAATCATGTTTTTGATGAACTTTTGTCATACGTGTTTATGTGCATGTGTGAAGCCCAACAAATTTTTGTATCTCCCACATCTGCGAATTTTGAATAAATACAGCTCATACCCGCCAATTAGAGCATTCTGTCGACTTCTAACACTCCCCAATATATAATGTTAGTTCAGACACTGCGACTTTGTAATCTACTGATATATTCATGCTATACCGCTTAATAGCAGATACGCACTCTTCCTTACTTTCAAATCTCTGGCCTACGAACAACTCCTCAGGATCAGAATTTATGGCCAGCCGGTAAGTAGGAATTATTTCAAGGTACTCCAAGAACTCAGCTACGTGCCCCGCGTTGGGGTTTATGAAAGACATATGTGGCCCAAAATTATTGTGTATCACAATACGTCGCATCTAGTTCTCGACTGAAGATGCATTAATGTTTCCATCGTCATTCACGTCTTTATCGTTAATATCATCAGAGATATCGCCCATATCGAGATCACTATCATTATCGACCTCTCGATCACAAGGATCACTACTATCATATCCATCATCACCAACCATATCAATATCAGGCGTAACATTAAGATCGATATCGATCCCACTTATTGTTGATTCACTATCAACATACGATATTGGAGCCGCCATGCACTGTTCTTGAGCTCCATGTTCTTCACCATATGCAGTGAGATCCTCATTTTGCTCTATACCGGCTAACTTATTTGTAAATAAGTGAATCGGTGCATTTTTGTCACTCCTATTCCCACAATAAAGAGCGATCATTGTCTCCACGTCTTCGTCGTCTACAAGTTCTATTTCGGTGAATTTGATGGGATCTGTCAAAACTGGAAACTTGTAAAAAAGTTTCGAGATTCTTCTCCCACAACGTCTAACAATTTTTGCGTTAATCCTTCCCTTCATATCATCCAACGAGACATTTCTATTAAATCTCATTGCTAATTGTTGCCGACATTTAAATATGCATCCAACGGTTGTTTTGAAGATGATTCCATCGAAATAAACGCATACGAAAAACTGATTATCCATCTTCAATGCTCAATCTGTTAAAAATAAATAAAATTTCTCAAAACAATTTCGAACAGCAAATAAATTACTTAAATAAAAAAATTAATTAATCAATATGCAATTTTTTTCATTCATAAGCTCATACTTTTTCAGTTCTCGTTTTGTACATGAACAACATTTATCTTTACATTTAACCATTTAAATTCAGTTCCACGTTTTCTTCCATATCCGACCCTGTATCTTCAATTTGGAAATACTGTACAATCCAAATTAGATATTCTTGATTCTCTTCATATTCATCTTCTACAATCCAATTTAGAAATTCCTCGGGATCTTTTTCCTCTTCAATCTTTATAATGGGTATTGAAATTAGAAATTCTCTTGGTAATTTCCTAACATCTAATTTATCCATCTATGGTATGCCAATCACATTTTGGTTCCCAGTCAACTTTCATGAACCTATACTTTGTCTCACTATTTTCCTTGATCCATAAGAGATTATAAACTTTACGAAGCATATAACTAGATTTCAATAGGTTCGTGGTACCAATGTCTTCCAAAGTTGGTCTAAAATGATTTGATGGTCTCATTCTATTAATTGCCCTTTAAGGGTTAAGTATTGCACTTTATTCTTTCTAATCATTTCATGACCCTTCCACAATACTTCTTGCATCTTTTTATTTACTGTGATAACGTGTTGAACAATGTCTTCTTTTGGTTTCATTCTGTAATCTTACACTTCTCTCATCATCTTATCAACTTTCTCCTTTTGTGCTGAAGTGTTATTATCTCATCAGGCAATACTAAATATGTTGTCATTTCTACCAATATCTATAACATGCCAAATAAATTTCATAAATATTATTTAATCAACCTAAAACACATATAACAAATAAATTGCATAAAAAATAAAACATTCTTTACATAACATAAATAGGTTTTTTACAAAATTAATATAAATAAAAATAATAATAACTAACAATAATTAGGGTTTTTACTAAAATAATAACCAACAATAATAATAATAGTTTTTACTAACAATAATAATAACTAACAATAATTAAGTTTTTACTAACAATAATAACCGACAATAATAATAATAGTTTTTACTAACAATAATAATAACTAACAATAATAATAAGGGTTTTTACTAACAATAATAATAACTAACAATAATAATAAGGGTTTTTACCAACAATAATAATTAACAATAATAATAAGGTCTTTTACTAAGAATAATAATAATTAACAATAATAACTAACAACAAAAACAATAATAATCAACAATAATAATAACAGCAAAAACACAATAACAATATAAAATCCATTATTTAAAAAAAAATTGTACCTTCTCTTATCTATTTCTTTTTCCTTTTCCTTCTTCTTCTTCTCTTCTCCTTTTCTTTCTTTTTCTCTTCTTCTCCTTGCTGCTGCTTCTTGCTTCTTGCATCCAGAGTTGCTGCTTCAACTGCTTATATTGGTTAGGTGCCACCTATGCCAGAGGCACAACCAGTGCCGCCTCTGCCAGAGGCACAACCGGTGCCGCCTCTAGCACCCCCTCCACCCCTTTTTTTTTTTTAGATTTTTTCTGCTTTTTTTTAACTTTTTTTTAACAGAAAATGACAGAATGGTGTCAGAGGCAGGGTGGTCACGCCTCTACCAGAGGTGGCACTACTCTGAATGTACCACTTTGGTGCATAATTTTTTTATTGTATTATTTTAACATTTTTATTTTTTTATTTGATTTTAATAAAAAACCTGACTCCATATCCTCAAACTGTGTATCAATGGGGTCTGTGATAAAACCCATGTAATGATGAAGGTGGATATAAAAAAGGCTATTTATGCATGAGAAGTATACATTTCCTATTTACTATTGGTGTAGATAGATTTTGATAAGATTATGTTTGTGTTAAATAATCATATTTTCTGTCTATGATAGTGATTTAATTTATTTGTTTATGATTGTATTTTAATTCATAACACTTTGTGCATGCCATTCTAAATTAATTTTCATTCCTACCGTGTTCTCATTATCTTTTTTATTTAACATATTGCAATTTTATATAGTTTTTACCTTGTTCTTTTTTTTTGTTATTTTTAATATATTCATATATTTTGTCCTGTTTATTTTATAATTTTGACATCACCTTTTTAATTTTTTATGTCCTTTTTCAATCCATTACATAAATTTGCAATAGTTTTGTCATAGTAGTTTAATTTAACTCTAAATCTAAATTTATATAATAATTAAATTATTACAACAATTAATATCATGCATTAATGAAAAGGGAAGAATTTATTTAAATCCGTCTACTTTAAATTTTAATATTTTTGAATGATTAATATTTTAATTATTAATAATTAAATTATATTTTATAATATTAATATTTTATTAAAATACCATATTATGTTGTCCACATAATACTCAGGATCCGGAAATATTTCTAAAAATGCCAAAGTTTCCTTTTACTAATTGCATTTGTTCACCAAATCTGATTCTAATTTTCAATATAGTTCCTTACTTTTGAATCCTTTATTTTATTTTTAAAATTATAAAACATGGACGAGAACTTAATTTTTGATATAAAATATATGTAAAATAATTACATTTAATACATTAATTGTACGAAATTAACAAAATTTTCTTGTTGTAACAATTAAATCTAGTTAGTTAAATTAATAAATTAAGCAATTTACCCATATTTCTCCATCTTCCTTTTCATGCTTCTATGGCTGCTTTCGTATGAAAGAACATTTTTAAATTAGACTTTAGCGTGAAACCTCACTTTAATTTCATGAAAATTTCAAAAAATTTAGGTTAAAAATATAAAAGACCAAATTAAATTAGATATAAATTTATTTTCCTTTCCTCTCTCTTTCCTATGCACGTTTTTCTAGAAGGGAATGATTTCTCTTCATACTTCTACACTTTTCTTTACTTTTCTTTAATATCATAATGGTCCAATACTATTTGTGGTATTATAGTCAAATTAATCTTTCAAAGTTAAAAATTCATGATAAAAAAGATAAGCATGAAATAAATGAAATAACTGATCACAGTGAAGATTCCATGGATAATGCTCAACTTCTCCATTCAAATTTCAACAGCTAAAAAAACTTTTTATGGGAATCTTTACTTTTCCTTGTATCATAAATAATAGAGTGTACTGGTGTGTACTATTTATTACTTTTTACTGTTCTTTATGTACTGTTGTAATCGTCCAGCTCATACTCTGCTTCGGCTATAAAAGGAGAAGGAGCATGGCTTGTAAGGGCATCGAGTTTTCTCTTAATAAAAATATCAGCGTGTTTTATTATCCGTGGCTTTCTGAATTCTTTGTTTTTCTAGATCTTCTTCTCAGAAGTCCAATGAATGAGTTAATAATGCATTGCAATATAGTATGCTCTGTGCTTGCCATTTATAGATCATGCATATTAGAAATATTGAAATTCTGATTCATGATAACAATATTTTTAAGGATTAAGGAAGTGTCTGGAATTAAGCACTTATAGCTAAAAGGCAGTGCCTGTTTGAATGACCAAGCAAAATGGTCTGTGTTTTTGGCATAGCATACCTGCTATAATTTTTTTCTTCTTCATGACTCCAAATTATTTTAATTCAATAGTTATAATTTATTTCATCAAAATATCACACTTTTTATAATTTAAAATTTAAAATAATCAAATAACCCTTTAAAATATTTTTTGTCATATTTAAGATATAAGGGTAAAATAGTCATTTCATTCTTTTCCATCATTCATTTGTTTGACACATGGCATACTTATGTGGCCTAAGTAATTATTACTTATGTAGATAGTATTTATTCATGGTATAATTGCAATTAAGCCTTTTTCTCACAAAATAATAAAATTACACTTTAATCCTTATACTTTTCACCACTTTTTTATCTAGTCCATATCTCAATTTTCTGACTCTACCTATCAATTCATATCCATGTCACATCCATAAAAATATTTCTTAAAATTTTCCCCTTTTCTAAAATGGTAAATTTACACGTTTAGTCTATCTTTCACAAATTTTCAATTTGATCTTTACTAAAATTTCATTATTCGTACTTTCTTTTCCAATGTTAAATTTTGACTTTATTATCAATTTTCAATTGATAAGCTCTTACTTTTGGGGAAAATTTACTATCTATTTTTCGAAATACTACTATTTGGTGACACTGAAATTTTTGATGTGTTACAATATATGCACAACTTATTTTAAGTAAATTAAAGAGATTAGATAGCACTTCATTTGTTCATAGAGTGCAAAATTGTAGGTAAACTAAAGTAAGTCACTTAGTTTACATCCAAGCATTTAAAGGGTAAAATCTTAAAGGAGTAGTAATCCTATTTAGAGTATTGGAGTGAGGTTTCTACTTCGTAAGTGAGTCAGACTTAGATAACTGCTTGTACTCATTGAAGAATAGTTAATTGACTCTCTAGCTAGGCCCTATAGACGTATGAAGTTTATGATCTATATGAATAAAGTTTTGATGTCCACCTCTATTTTAGTTGTAGTAGTCACTTAATCAAGTTGCAACTTATCGTATATCTAAATTTATATTTGCCTAGTTAAAATCAATGATCTTTCTATTCACATCATTCATCATTAAATATACAATAAGTAAAACACCATTGATGCTTTAAAAACTAGGCTAAATCCTCAAAAAGTCACAAAATCAAAGTTTATTTCCTTAGTGAAACAATGATTAGTTAAAACTAGAACATAATCAACAATCACAAGCATCAAGAAGCTTGACTAAAGTGATTGTTGGCTCTTAAATTTTTTATTAGTTTTTAAAGTTTTTGGGTCAAAAAGTAATAATTTTAGAAGAAATGCTTAAAATTATTCATAACATCTCTTAAATCATAAATAGGAGGATAATATCTAAAACATATCTCGTTATTAGTAATAGATTTTTTAAAGTAAACTAAGACAATATTAATAATTTAAATATCACTTTTGAAAATAAAATTCTAAAACACAATATAAAATTTTGGTATAATTTAAAAGCCAATTTACTAATAAAGCTATTATAATATAATATCCTACTCAAACACAAATCTAATCCAAACAATTGCTAAAACCCCAACTTTTTCACTCACCCAAAGTGAAAAAAATACCAATTAAACACATAATTACATTTTCGCATTTAAAAACCTATTTTTCAAAAAAATAGACATTTGATATTTGAACTTGATCATTTTTCTAACTTAGCCCTTGAACAATTTTTATCTATATTAGTCTCTTTTTATCTATATTATTAAGAGAACGCCACAACATCATTAGAGCGTCACATCATCACTTTATTTTTAAAAATTATATATCTATCTAAAATATTTAAAATATATATTCATAATGAATCGGAACAAATAGACGTCCAAGTTCATTTGAATTCAGATATCCACTTACTTAAATTCATTCTATACATGATTTTTAATAATTATATATATTTACAATTTCAAAGAATAATATTGTCAAAATAAATTCTCAATTTTAATTTTTTTAAAATTTTGCTGTAATGAGCCTTCTAAACGCAATCTTTTGAAAAATATTCAAAAAATTATTAAAAATGCATTTTTAGAATGAATAAGATAAAAATGCTTCTAAAAATGCAAGTTTGGTTTCATCCTATCAAAATTCAAAAAATATAAATATTTGAGAATTTATTTTAATTTTTTTCATCTCACACTCGACGTAATTCGGAGTACGAGGATAATAGAGAAGGTTGTTCTATTGAAAGACAGGATTGACTCAAATCTGTCCCACACAAAGCACTAGAATTTCTCAGTAAAATGTTTATTACAATAAATATCACAGTTAGCTTGTTTTTGAAAAATTTTAAACTTCTACTATAACTGTAAACCGCTTCCTTAATCGGATTTTTCCAACATAAATATCTTCAACTAATGAATTATATTTTGTGAGTGCATTATTGATAGTAAAACCTTTTGTGTTGTAATATGCAAATGATATCCTATTATTGGCATTACATGATAGATGAAAAAGTAACATGGCCATGGTTCATTTCTCTAGGACAAATGATTTAGATATTGTAACGCCTCAAAATTTATATTTCTAATTCTATTAGAATATGACACAACTGTGTACCTGCTTTAGTGGTTATGTATTCTGGGAAGTGTCTGAGAGGTCTCAAGTTCAAGCCTTAACTTGGGAAAAATTTTGGTTTTTATTTGAATAAGGACTTGTCTTTGGTTATTAGGCTTATAAGTATTTGCTTACTAAAATATGCAAGAATGGATCTACAGGTCCAGTGGATAAGTAGAGTGTTGGTGTGAGGGAGGTCTTGGGGTTTGAGTTTGATCGAAAACATTATTTTTGCTGCAAATTTCGGCTAAGAGTTTATGTTTTACCAGAAGTCTGAGTTGTGGGGAGTTGGTAGAGAGAATTAAGGGGAATGGGTTGGGGGTTATTAGATTTTTGGCTGATATCTTTTCAGTTTTCTTTTCTTGCTCCTACTGAATTTTACCTCCCCTCTCCCTGCCAAAATTTCCTTATCTCCTTTTTTTCAAATTCTGCTTCTATTTTTACTGAAATCGTACCTTCTCCATGTCTTCTGTGGTAATTCTTTGTACGGTATCAGTAACTGAGATTTTGAGTATATTGTAATATATGTTATAAGGTTTTAATAGGGATTATATTGATTCCTTGGCAGCGATGAATTCTAAATAGAGGGACTCTTCTTTCATGGAGTCTTAGTCGAATCTTTTGAGGCATTGGGGGTAAGATCTAATCGTTCAACAATTGAGTTGGTTTTGGATTCATTCTTGTTCGACTGTTAAATGATTTTTCGAGTGAAATATTAGTCAATTTAGGTTCTGGAGTGCTTGAGAGGGATTTTATGGCTAATTCAAACCAGGTATGTACTCCGATTGCACAGAAAACAAGTTTCGATGAAAGCCAAAAAGCTCTTTGTCGACGCTACACGGGCGTGTGGTCGCTCGTGTGATAGGCCGTGTAGCAGTACAAGGGCGTGTGGTCGACGAGCCAAGCTATGCGCACATGACACAGGCGCGACGAACACGGCCGTGTGATGGCTGGCAAGGCCATGTGCGAGATACAGGTACGGTCAAATGGGTCGTGTGAGCCCACATAGGCAAGCCACATTGGCGTGTGGGCTCATTTTTCTGTAATGTACTGTAAGGTTGCACGAGTCGCCCAAATTGACTATGACCTATCATAGGATCAGTAAAGATATCTTAGACCCCTATTATCGTGATCTGATTTTGTGATGTATGCACTAGTGTGTTATACTTAACATGTTTATCTGTTCTGTTCTGAATATAAATGTATGACTGTTAACCTGCATTATAGCATGCCTTCTTGTATAATGCATTACATTAGGGTGGGTTTGATGAAGTGAAGGAAGTATCTGAAAGGTTCTTAAGCCTGTTATCTGGAAGCTAAGCTACATAATTATGACATGTGTCGCATTACGGTATTTTATGGTGTGTAGGGTTGGATGGGTCGATTTTATCCTCATATTTGGTGTGTAGGGATGGGTGGTTCGATTTTATCCCCACAGGGTGTGTTGGGTTGGACAGAGTTGGTGTGTAGGGTTGGTGGGCATGTTTCTGTTACTCTGATCTGTATGCATAATATATCTGAATCTGTTCTAAGTAGGTCAAAGCCCACACCGCATCTGTTAAGGGTTCAGGCTCGAATTATAACTGTATTTTGTGATTTGTCTGTATACATACTGAGCTGTGGGGATGTACACACTGAGTCTGCGAAAACTCACTCCTTCTGTTTTATCTATTCAGGTAATCCTCAGTAGTAGGCAGATCGGTGCAGCGGAGGACTCGACGGTGACCACGACCACATACATTTTGGTTTATGAACTTAATGCTTTTACTTTACTCATTATTTTTGGGGTTTTTAATGTAATTAGGGACTTGCACTCTTGGATTTAATTTGGGTTTTTAAACTATGATTTGGAACATAATCTGCAACGCTAAAATATGGTTTTCCTAAAATAAACTAAGAGGTTTTGTAAATAAAAATGGGTTTTAAATATATTTATATTGGTTTCAAAAGTTTTTGCGATAAAGACATGTATTCAAACAGTTTGATTATTTCACATTTTTCTCGACCTAAATTAACAGATTTTATGTATCAAACGGTTTTCCAAAAACACTCTCATGTGACATTACCAGATTCGGCCATAACGTCTGGGCATGGTTTGGGGTGTTACATTTAGTGGTATAAAAGCCAGGTTACAAAACTCGGCTGTGGATTGGGTTTTAAATTTTGTTTTTAAGAAATGATTTGCAAAACGATCTGAAATATTTTTTATAAACCGTGGTACACTGAGTCTCCAGCTCCGATTCTGTAAGTTTCTGAAACTCTATTTAAAATTGTCTGAAAGCATGCTTAGAATATACTGGGATTCTGTTTGGATTTGTTTGAAAATATTGTTGTATGCTATGAAGCTATTGTAGGTAGTAGGCTCTACCGAAACACTCTAGGTAGTGTAAACTGAAAACCGTAGTAAACGGTGACTTGCGATAACAGACTCTGAATACTCTAATAAACTTTACTGCATAAAATATTTGTTAATAAATATCAAAATTGTAAACTGATTTGCACAAAACTGTTAATACAAATTAATCCAAAATTACGATAAGCATACGTGGTACTCGTGGACGGAGTACTAGAGGCCGAGGTAGAGGCCGTAGAGGGGCTCGAGCTAAGTCCTTAGCATCTGATACGATTCTGAATCTGGACACTAGTGAGACGCCGGTGTCCCTTGTTACTTAGACTGGATCTGGGACTAGGCCCCATGATCGTGTAGTTGGGGACGACGTACTGTCTCAAGCCATGTTACGGATTCTGAAGAGGGTTGCTAGGCCCAACACTTATTCTGGAGGCCGTGGGTCGATTACAGAACGACTTCGGTCCAATAGGGCTGAGGTATTTAGGGGTTCACTGGAGTCGCTCCTAATGTGGCCGAGTACTAGATGGAGGCCACGAAGCGTATTATAGATGATCTGAAGTTTTCTACTGAGCAGAAGCTCAAGGAGGCTGTTTCACTACTTCGCGATAAAGCATATCAATGGTGACTGACGATTAGGGATGGCACTCAGCCCGACAGATTGACTTGGGATCTGTTTAAGATGGCTTGTCAGAGTAAGTATGTGGGGGCCAGTTATGTTGACGCTAGGAAGCAGAAGTTCCTTAATCTTACTCAGGGAGATCGTTCAGTGGCCGAGTATGAGGCTAATTTTTTTAGGCTGAGCCGTTATATAAGAGGCATGGTTGCGACCGAGTATGAATGCTGTGTCTGTTTTGAGAACGGTCTTAGGGATAACTTGAGGGTGCTGATAGGTTCGCCAAGGGAGTGTGAGATTGTTGTATTGGTCAAGAAGGCCAAGATTGCGCAAGAAGTAAAGAGTGTTGAACGCGAAAACCAAGACAGAGGATAGACGATTTATTCGATTAGTTCAGAGGGACTTCAGTGTTCTCTAAGATCGATTTATGATCAATTTATCATCAGTTGAGAGTAAAGAAGGCCGATGTGCATAAGACAACATTTAAGACTCGTTATGGACACTATGAGTTCCTAGTTATGCCCTTTGGGTTGACTAATGACCAGCGGCATTCATGGACTTAATGAACCGTGTGTTTTAGCCCTATTTAGATCAGTTCGTGGTGGTATTCATCGATGACATCTTGGTGTATTCTAATACAGAGGACCAACACAATGAGCATCTAAGAATTGTTCTGCAGATTCTTCGTGAGAAACAGTTGTATGCGAAGTTTAGCAAGTGTGAGTTCTAGCTTCGAGAAGTGACATTTCTAGGACATATAGTTTCTACAGAGGGAATTCGAGTGGATCCTCATAAGGTTGAGGCTGTGTTGGATTGGAAATAGCCGAAGAGTGTGTCTGAAAGCAACTGTTTTTTAGGGCTGGAAGGATATTATTGACATTTTGTAGAAGGGTTCTCTTTGATTGCTGCTCCGATGACTAAATTGCTGAGTAAGAGAGTTCTTTTCGTGTGGACTGGTGCACAGCAAGAGAGCTTTGAGAAGTTCAAGACCATGTTAACTCAATCACCTATTCTGATTCAGCCTGAACCTGGTAAGGACTTCATGGTTTACAGTGATGCGTCGCATGTGGCTCTAGGTTGTGTCCTGATGTAAGACGGTAAAGTTGTTGCTTATGCATCTCGTCAGCTCAAGACTCACGAGGCAAATTATCTAATGCACGATCTAGAATTGGAAATAATGGTATTTACTCTTAAGATTTGGAGGCACTATCTGTACGGTGAAAAGTGTACCATCTAGACTGATCACAAGAACCTCAAATATCTCCTCACTCAGAAGAAGTTAAACCTTAGACAGTGTCGATGGGTTAAACTACTTAAGGATTATGACTGCAGTATTGAGTACCATCCTGGTAAGGCCAATGCGGTGGCTGATGCGCTAAACCGTAGGTCTATGACCGATTTGAGAATGATGTTCGCTCGACTAAGTTTATTCGATGATTGAGGTCTTTTGGCTGAGCTGCAAGTAAGGCCGACATAGAATGTAACACCCCCATGCCCGAAACCGTCACCGGAGTCAAGCTTGAGGTGTTGCTAAACTTATCTTACCTTTTAAACAACTCTAAACCACTTATTTTAATTTTCAGAATAAACTATTTTTCTGCATCATGGTTACTTAAAAATTCATTTCTCGAGTTTCAAAACTAAAAATTAAGATCCGTAAATTTTTCCTGCAACTAGACTCATAAATCTATCTACTAATTTTTTTCTAGAATTTTTGACTTAGCCAATTAGTACAGTTTATTAGTTAAAGTTACTCCTGTTTCAGAATTCAACTGCACTGGCCTCTACTTACTACGAACCACTTTTCTCTCTGTACAAAATTCATATGACTATACCGTTTGTTTCTATTAAAACTAAATTCGATAAGGATTATATCCATATAAAGTACACCACCTAATTATTTTTGTAAAATTTATGGTGAATTTCTAAATTTGGAACAGGGGATCCAAAAATCGCTCTGCCCCTATTTCACTAAAACTCAGATATCTTATAAAATAAAAAACCTTTACCTGTTTTTCTTATTCCATAAGAAAATAGACATAATAAGATTTAATTTCATACATTATTCATCTTCAAACTATGTTTCTACAATTTTTAGTGATTTTTCAAAGTTACATCATTTCTGTTACTTGAATCTATTTTTAGGTTACTTTCACATTTTTCATAATTTTCATGTGATAATCACCATTCAATCATACATATTAATAAACATGTATATCATCGGCCATTTTATTAGCTAATCACTAGCAAGTATTTACACATCATTCATTGTTCATACTATACCAAAAGTAGCTAAGTTTCTATACATGCCATACCCAAAACAAAACGTCTAATTATACCGAGTTATTTCTTTGATAGTATGATCGGCCTTCGACGTTTCCTTCGATCCCCGAGTGGCTAGATAAGTACTATAAGAAGAAGAAAATAAAGAGATTAAGCACTAGGCTTAGTAAGCTTACAAGCAAATAAATCACAACATTCAACATAATGGATAATTATGCATAATATCATCTAACATCATAAATTTCTTTACTTCTCAATTTCTATCTTCTTCTTTATTCCCTTACCTTCTTTCTTACCTGACCTTTCCTTTTCATAAATATAATCTACTTTTCCTTTGCTGTTAATTCACTGTAATTTAACTCGCACTCGACCCGTTGAACCACTCGGAATACTAAGGATACTAGGTCGTTCGCTCTTTCAATATCTCGCCAATGCCATGTCTTTGACATGGACTTACATGAATTATTCCTGTCTCCAATGCCATATATAATATGGACTTACATGGCTCAATCCTATTTCCAAAGCCATATTTCTAATATGGACTTACATGGCTCATTTCTGTTCTGTCCTGTCAACCCTAATATCCTAACATTTCTAGGGTTCAACCGGGGCTTTCTAACACTTTTCCTCTGTCACTTCACCTTAAATTCGACTTTAAATATTTTCATAACATAATATATAAATGCTGGAAATTGAAAATAATAATATAAAATAAAATAATATTGCATTTATTCACTGTAACTTACCTTGATACAAAATGTGACTAAACTTTACAATTTAGTCCTTTACTTTTTCTTTTCCCCGATCTACTCCCGAATTTCGTTCTTCTTGATCGATAATAGTAAATTTAACTTATTTAATATTCACATTTAATAAAACAGTCCTTGACCCAAACTTTGGAAAAATTATATTTTTACCCCTAAACTTTCACATATTTGCACTTTTGCCCCAAGGCTCGTAAATTAAACTTCATCCTATTTTATGATGTTTTATGACATGTTGATCATTTTTCCCTTCTATGGCAATATCAAAATCACACTCTAACATATACTTACGACTATTGGTATTTTTTCCGATTTAAGCCCTTTTACTCGTTTTCACTTAAAACCGAGTAGCATAAGTTATTTAACATAATTTAAAACCTCATATTATATCATAAAACACCAAAATACACAAATTTCAGCTATGGGTATTTTTCCAAATATGAACCCTAGGTTGAATTATTGCTAGAATAAGCTTAATCAAGTTACCGGGACTCCAAAAACGTAAAGATCATTAAAAACGGGGCTTGGAATCACTTACTATGAAGCTTGAAATTTGAAGAAACCCCAGCTATGGAGGAAAGCAAAAATCGGCAGAAACTAATTGAGAAGATGACCATTTTTGTGTTATTTTTCCCTTTTTAATTCATTTAATATCCAAATGACCAAATTGCCCCTCCTTACTAAACTTTCAAAAATTCCTTTCATGTCCTAATTTTTGGCCATGAACTTAAAATTGGTCAAATTGTTATTTAAACCCTCCTAATTAATATTCCAAAGCAATTTCATTCTAAAAACTTCTAGAATGCAAGTTTTGCATTATTCGATTTATTCCTTAACCTCAACTTAAGCTCTTTATGCATAGAATTTCATCACGAAATTTTCACACAATCATGCAATCATACCATGAACCTCAAAATAATAATAAAATAAATTTTTCTACCTCGGATTTGTGGTTTCACAACCACTGTTCCGTTTAGGCCCTATTTCGGGATGTTACATAGAATGAGCAGATCAGGGCTAAAACAGATAGAAGATAAGACTCTTAAGTTGAGGTTTCGTCAGATTGAGAATGGAGTTACTACAGATTTTGGGATTAATGATGACAGCGTATTGTGTTTCTGAGGACGAATCTGTGTACCGAATGATGATGATTTGAGATAGTCGATTTTGAGGGAGGCGTGTAGTAGTATTTGTGCTATGCATCTCAGTGAGAACAAGATGTGCCGAGATCTTCGAGAGTTGTACTGGTGGCCATGGTTGAAACGTGAGGTTACTGACTCCGTTGCTCGCTGTTTGACTTGTCAGCAGGTTAAAGCTAAGCATCGGTTACCCTCGGGTTTGCTACAGTCGATAAAGATACCAATGTGGAAATGTAAGCGAGTAACGATGAACTTCATTAGTGGGTTGCCCCTAACACCCACTAAGAAGGATTCTGTTTGGGTCATCATGGACCGTTTGACCAAGACTGCATATTTCATCCCTGTGAGGACAGACTTCTCCCTACAAAAGTTGGACAAACTTTACATTTCAGAAATTATGAGGCTACATGGGGTACCTGTCTCGATCATTTCTGATAGGGATCCTTGTTTTACATTCCGATTCTGGCAGAAACTTCATGAGGCTTTGGGGTTGAGGTTAGACTTTAGTACTGCGTTTCATCCTCAGATAGATAGTCAGTCAAAGAGGGTGATTTAGATATTGGAGGACATGTTGAGAAGTTGTGTAATACATTTCCGAGGCAGTTGGGAGGAGTACTTGCCATTTGCAAAGTTCGCTTACAACAACAGCTATAAGTCTAGTTTACAGATGGCACCTTATGAGGCACTGTACGGTTGTATGTGTCGTACTCCCTTATGCTGGACTGAGTTGGGTGAGCGACGAGTTCTGGGTCCAAAGTTGGTATCAGAAACTAATGATAAAGTCTGATTGATTCGAGATTGACTGAAAGCGACTTCTGATAGCATAAGTCCTATGTTGATTTGAAGAAGAAGGACATCAAGTATTCTATGGGGGACATAGTTTTTTCTTAAAGTCTCATCGTGAAAGAAGGTTTTGAGGATCGGCTGCAAGGGCAAGCTGAGCCCTTAGTTTATTGGGTCATACCGGATTCTGAAGCGAGTAGGGCCAGTCGCATATCAGTTGGGGCTACCTCCAGAGTTAGATCACATTTACGATGTGTTCCACGTCTCGATGTTAAGACGCTATCGCTCTGATCCCATGCACATTGTGCTTGTGGAGGAGATTGAGGTTAGGCCAGATCTAACATTCAATGAGGAGTCGGTTCAGATCCTAGATCGTGACGTTAAGATTCTGCGTAGGAAATCTATCCCTTTAATGAAGGTGTTGTGGCAGAATCATAGCACTGCAGAGGCCACTTGGGAGCCGGAGGATTCGCTGTGATAGCAATATCCTCACCTGTTTTGATCAGGTAAATTTCTAGGCCGAAATTTTCTTTTAGGGGATAGAGTTGTAATGCCCCAAAATTTACATTTCTGATTCTGTTAAAATATGACTGATGTGTGATATTCATAACAAGTTTTAAAAATTTATAAATGAATCGTTCTTGAGACTAACTTATTATCACGATTTAAGGCAAGTGTACCTATCGAACAGTAGTATAGTTCAGCAAGACCGAATTGTCGAACCCAAAGGAACTACGAGTACTAGTATTTACTTCCTTTTTATTATCTAGCCTAAAAATTAAGAGGTTTGGTTATCTAAACTAATTACTAACTAAGAATGCACAAAAAGAAAATTTGGGAAAATACTTTTGGGAAAATTCGATTGATTAAGACAATACCTAAGGTAAAATCCACCTAGACTTCACTTGTATTTGACTCTGAATCAGACGATTTATTCATTTGACTTGATCCGTAGAAATCCCTAAGTTATATTATTATCTCTCTTGAGACTAATAACGTTTAACCCTAGGTTCAATAATTGAAATCTCTTTCTGATTAACACCCTAGAATTACATTAACTCGATCTATGGATTACCTTATTAGGTTTCACCCTAATTCGACAAAATTTTATCACCCTATCTCTAGGCGTGCAATCAACTCCGCTTAATTATGACAAATTTACTCTTAGACAGGGTCTATTCCTCCTCTGAATAAGAGCTTAACTTGAATCAATGTCCTGTAATATCAAAACAAGAATTAAGAACATATAATTAAGAACAAGTCAAATATTTATCATACAATTCAGATAATAATAATAAGATCCATCTTAAGTTTCATTCCCCTTAGGTATTTAGGGGGTTTAGTTCATACTTATGAAAGAAAACATCTCAAAAGCATAAAGATAACAAAACATAGAAAAACCCAAAACTCCTGAAGGAACTTGAAGGGAGATCTTTAGTCTTGATGATGAATCTGACTTCTGAGATGGATCAATCGGCTTTCCTCGAGTAATTCCTTACTTCCTACTTAGCGTCCCCCTTCTAAGTGTCTTCTCAGGTGTTTAAATAGGCTTTAGAATGCCTAAGAGCCCCCAAAATTGGCCTTTTCGAAATAGGGTTATACTTGGGCTTGGTAGGGACATACCCGTGTGCGATTAATCTAGCCCGTGGTCAAGGCTATTGAACAGGCACGGGCGTGTAGTATACCCGTGTAGTTATGCTTCAATCCTGCCAAAGGGACACGGCCATGTGACACGCCCGTATGAGGAAGTCCAGGCCATGTTGATTTTCCACGTAGGTCTATTTTCTTCTTTTTCGGCCCGTTTCTCGCTCTTTTTACTTTCCTATGCTCACCTAAGTATAAAACATGAAATTAAATGATTAGGAGCATTGAATTCACCAATTCTAAAGAGAAACCATCCGTAAATGTGCTAAGCATGGGATAAAAATATGTATAAATTACGGTTTATCAAATACCCCCACAGTTAAGCATTTACTTGCCCTCAAGCAAAAATCCTCAACTCATACTCAAAATAAATTCCTATTAATTTATAATCCCTATCAATAATATCTCAAAATAATCTATAAGTACTCATACATTGAAGATTCAACTAAAAGTACATCAAAGTTTCAAAACATTCCAAGTTGAGCATTTTATCACGAAAACATAGGTGTCTCCCCTTATCTAAGTGATTACCTTTGATCAAAATATCACAGAGTTTAACATCCCCAATCACTTAAGGTGTTTAAGGACATCAATAAAAGCACTCATTAGTCAATATGAAAAGTTATTACCATAGGCTTGCTTGAAAATCAAATCTCCACCACTATATATTAAGCTGATACATCAATCAAAAAGGTCTTTTTAGAGGGTTGAAACGTGGCTTTGGTTAAGGGGTGTGGTCACAAGCTAAAAGAATATGTTAGAATCGAGATTGAATTAAAAAATTACCTAGCTAAAAAATAACTAGTCATCAGTTGAATACAAGTGAGCTTCTTCTCAGAATATGGAATTAACACTCAAGCTCAAAAATGACGAATTACTACTAATATGTATGTAAGTATTGTTTTTTTTTAAAAAAAATTAAGAACAAGTCAAATATTTAGAAGCACAAAACATAACTAAGTAATTTATTCAAATCAAATCTCGACAATAATAGGGATCAAATTAGGGGACTTCAACAATAACGTGTTATGGGTTAATGTTGAGGGTAAATCAATTAATGGCTTGTGAGGCTCAAAAAGGGTTCACTAATGGTTAATTATGGAGGTAGGCTTTTGTGGAGTGAGTGAGTTAAACTTAAGTGCCTTTATCATCTTGACATATCAAATCAAATGGTGTGGTCTTGTCATGCATAATCAAGCAAGTTCTAGAATAACAAATCAAAACTGACGTACTCATCATGAAAGTGAGTATGAAAAGAATAAAATATGCTCTAAAGGGTCAAGATCTCACAAAAATTATGGCTTTTTGATGTTCAAACTTGTAAATTTCAACTCAAGATAATACCTAAACTTAGGGAAACAACCTAAAAGTTTTTAATTTTTAAAAAATCAACTTATTATGCTTGATTCCCTAATGTCTTAAAGTTTAAACAATCAATGCATAAATACCTATGTTTTAATTCAAGACATATCAATAAAAATCATAAATTAATCAAAATTCATTCTAATAGTGATATGAGTGATTCATGTGAGAATAAGACAAAATTCAGGGATTTCTAATGATATAAAAGACCCCCTCACACTTAAGATGTACATTGCCTTCAATGTACAAAGAAATATATATTGACAAAGATAGATTTATAATCATAAGATATGGAGAGAAGTGAAACTTCCTGAATGATGAATGAACTCCTTGAATTGGAGTCATAGAGAATAAACGGCCAAAGAAATGATGAGGGTGGAGGAGGATACTCCGGTGGTGGTAGAGGTTGGGCTCCACAAATGCTGCGCCAAAAGAATATTATATCTCATGTTGGCTATGGTTGTGGTCGACTAGGGCATGGCAGTCGTGGAGAACCTTTCTCAGTGAAGTTTCAAGTTCCTAAGTAATAGTGAGCTGTGGAGCTCTTTATAACTGTGATAGAATCAGGAACTTTTTTAGGAAATATATAAAGAAGAATAATTACTCGTAATGAAATAGCCGAAATTAAAAATTATAAAATAATAATTATAAAACCTATTAAAAATAAGCTTAAAGAAAAATAAAAAGTAGTCTTAAAATAGAATAAAAATAATAACATAAAATAATAAATAAAATTTTTTAAACATCTTCATCGCTATATGGTTCGCAAGGTGGGGGTGGCGATGAGATGTGGAAGTGCTAACAAATCTGCTGTAGAGTAGCATCGATGTTATTGAAGCACTGAAAACACTGTTGCTCGAATCAAGTAAGGTGCTCAGAGATGTCAGCGTATGAAACCGCCGCATGAACTCCTCATGACGTGGAGGGACATCATCAGTAATGTCCTCTGGATCCTCCTCCTCGGTGGACTGGACAATACGGTACTGAGGAGGGTAGGTGCCACGTCGTTTCTTGATCATCCTCATACTTAGCATGCTCAAGATGCTCTGTGTGGACATCTGGCCGATGAGAGTGAAAGAGGATAATTGGGCTGTTGTGTTGAGGAGCCCAAACTGTCGAGCTAGTCAAGTCACATAGGGCCCAATAGAGATCACCCCTCTTCTGTGCCGCTCCGTCTGGTGGAGAATGGCAAGGGCAATAAAGTAGGTGAGGTCGTTGACGTATCTGTTCGCCATACTTCATAAGAAATAGGCATCGTGGGTAGTGACGACATCGGTGCTCTCTCGTCTCCCTGTCAGAGTGTGAGCCAAGATGCCATGTAAATACCTTAAGGATGGAGGGTGAGCCGATGCCTTGGAGCGGCTAGGATCGTAGGTGGCTGAGGCAGGGACGATGTCCCTCCAGTATTTTAAGGGAGAGTAGTGGATGTGGCGGTGGAGGGTGTTAAGTTCATTATCGTCCATGAATTCCTCCGTGTATAGCCCTAGTGCAATCCCGAACTCGGGTACGCTCAACTGGCGTACTAGACCACCAAGGTAGAACTGGACCGTTCCAGGATCATCAAAGTTTGTCATAACGGTCTAAAGATGGAACGTCGAGCAGAGTTCCAATGTGAACTCGAGATACATCGACTTGACAATCTCAAAGAAGAGCCCTCACGGGTCAGTCGTTAGGAGGGTTTGGACTGTGTTAGCCAATTGAATCTGTTCGAGTGCGGCCTAGTCAATGCAGTGGCCCACACCCTAGGGTCGGGCCCGTAATATCTGATATAATTCCTCTTAGGATCCTAAGAGAACCTGGAGGAACGGATGCCTAATCTCTATGGTAGGACCCGAGGATGACGCTGCTCATTTCCTCTTCTTTGAGGCGGAAACTGCGATCTTCTTACCATGTGAGGACGACATTGTACCTGCATTGAAAAATTAAAGTTCAACCAATATACCCCAAGAATAGTATAGAAAATTAAGATCAAATATGAATATTTCATGAGATTTACTACTAGATGATACAAACTAAAACGACTAAATATATCAAGTTATAGGATTGTGGGAATAATGAATGAATGCATGTGGGTAAGCATAAATTTCATGGAAACAAGGAAAAATGAAATAGTATAGCATAATGTAGTAACTTGATACGTGATATTCGTGACAGGTTTTAAATATTTATAACGAATCGTTTTTGAAACTAACTATTATCTTGATGAAGGCAAGTGTACCTATCAAACAGTAGTATAACTTTAGCAAGACCGGATTATAGAACCCAAAGGAACTAAAAGTACTAGTATTAACTTTCTTTTTATTATCTAGCCTAAAAAATAAAAGGGGTTTTGTTTATCTAACTAATTAACTAAACTAAGAAATCACAGAAAATAGAATTAGGGAATTACTTTTAGAAAAACAATTGAATTAAGATAATACCTAAGGAAAAATCCACCTAGACTTCACTTGTTATTTGACTCTGAATCGGACGATTTATTCATTTGACTTGATCCGTAGAAATTCCTAAGTTATATTATTATCTCTCTCGAGACTAACAACGTCTAACCCTAAGTTGAATAATTGAAATCTCTTTCTAATTAACGCCCTAAGGTTGCATTAACTCGATCTATGGATCCCCTTATTAGGTTTCACCCTAATCCGGTAAAATCTTGTCACCCTATCTCTAGAGGCGCAACCAACTCCACTCAATCATGAAAAATGTACTCTTAGACAGGGTCTATTCCTCCTATGAATAAGAGCTTAGCTTGAGTCAATATCCTGGAATATCAAAACAAGAATTAAGAACACAAAATTAAGAACAAGTGAAATATTTATCATATAATTCAGATAATAATAACAAGATCTATCTTAGGTTTTATTCCCCTTAGGTGTTTAAGGGTTTTAGTTCATAACTACAAAGGTAAACATCTTAGAAGAATAATGAATACAAAACATAAAGAAAAACCCAAAACTCCTGAAGGAAAATTGAGGGAACATCTTAGAAGAATAATGAATACAAAACATAAAGAAAAACCCAAAACTCCTGAAGGGAAATTGAGGGGAGATTTTCAGTCTTGGCGATGAATCCGGCTTCTGAGATAGATCAATCGGCTTTTCTTGAGCAGTTCCCTGCCTCCTTCCTTGTGTGTCCCCTTTCCTCCTCCTCTAGGGTGTATTTATAGGCTTTGGAATGCCTAAGAATTCTCAAAATTGGCCCTTTCCGAATTAGACTAAACTTGGGCTCGGCAGGGACACGCTCATGTGACACACCCGTGTGCGATTACTTCAGGCCGTGGTTAAGCCTGTTAAAGAGGCACGGGCATGTTTTCCACCCATGTGAGTCGTGCTTCGATTCTGTCGAAATTGACAAGGACGTGTGGTCTGCCCGTGTGAGGAGGTCCAAGCTGTGTTGATTTCGTACGTTGGCCCATTTTCTCCGTTTTGGGCCCGTTTCTCGTTCCTTTCACTCTCCTATGCTCACCTAACTATAAAATATGAAATTAAGGCATTAGGAGTATCAAATACACCAATTTTAAGGAAAAATCATCCATAAAATATGCTAAGCATGGGATAGAAATATGTATAAATTACGGTTTATCATAACTGAAATGACAAAAAAATTTATTAAACAAGCATGAGTATTTTACTAATCTAACTGTGAATATTCATTCAAAATAGTTCAATACAGTAGAGAAATCATGAAATAACCAACATATTTAAAGAAAATAGAGAGAAAAGAGTAAACAAACACAAAAGGAAGGAGCTTGGGGCGTTGGAATCGGTGTTGCAGGCGACGCACGGATGTGAAAGTAGGGCGTGTAAAGTTGCAGCGGCTAGGGTTAGGGATTTTTGGGGAGAAAGATGATGAATAGTGAAGGGTTTATATAGATTTTGGGGCACACGGCCGTGGGACATGCCCGTGTGGCCTAATTTTTGCCCGTGCATTTTGCGAATTTTGAATTTGGGCACGTCTGACATTCGGCCCACACCTGTGTTCTTTGGGTGTGTAGGTGCACACGGCCTTGTTGCACTACCGTGTCTTGCTTCGTTCACTTCTCCCACACCCGTGTACATAGGTCCACGCCCGTGTTGGTTTTGACAGTGTCGACCACGGGTGGATGGCACGGGCATGTCGCACGCCCGTGTTACATTCTCAGTTTCAACCATAGTTTCGAGGCACGAAAGTGTTTCACGCCCGTGTTGTTTCTACAGTTTCGTCCACGGCCATATCGTACGGCCGTGGCAACTTATCATATCCCGTGTTGGGGAATAAAAAATCTTGCCCTATTTTTACACGGCCTAATGCACGCCCGTGTGCCTGCCCGTGTGGGCTTTAGCAAGCCTGCGTTCCATGATTTGGTTAGTATGGTAGATGTTAAAAATTAAAATTTAAAGAAATTAACACTGTTAGTGCTTGGGTTGCCTCCGAGAAGCATTTATTTATAGTCTAAGCTCGACTTACCTCTCTTCTGCATGGTCAAGGTGGTGCGAGGAGTTTACACTCCTCATCTCTACTATCAAATTTATCAACATAAGGTTTAAGACGGGTATTGTTTACCTTAAATGTACTGAATTTGGGATGAATTACCTCAACTGTACCATATAGGAAAGTACTGAGTACCGTAAGAGGAATTTATCCATTAGGTTCAGGAGTGGCAATGCGAGGATCTACTGCATCTAATAGTACTTTGTCTCCAACCTTAAATTAATTTGGTGAGGTATTGAACTTGTCCTGGCTCGATTTCAGTTTATCGGGTGTTCTCGATTTCTATGTCCGCCATTCATCTAGCTCCTCGATTTGTAGCCTTCGTTCTTCATAGATAGGTCCTTTGTTATTGTTTGAACACAGCTCATATGTGTTTTTCGAAACTATTTCCTGCATAGAGGGTTTCACCACATGATCAGTACTAGTAGAATGATTTATACAACCACTTTCAATTTTTGATGTGTTACTCGAATTACGAGCTTGAAAGGTGATTGTTTCATCTCCCACACGAAGTGTGAGTTCACTTGTACCAATATCAATAATGGTTCTAGCAGTCGCTAAAAAGGGTCGACGTAAAATTAAAGGTGCGTTACTATCCTCTTCCATGTCTAGAACAACAAAGTCTACTGGGTATATAAATTTATCAATCTTAACAAGAACATCTTCAATGATACCCCTAGGAAATCTAATGGTTTTTGTAGAAACCATTTTTAAAAAAAAACAGAGGTCGACTTTAATTTTGAAAATGATAAACGAAAATTTGGAGTCGTCACCAATCTTTTTTGTTTAGGTGTGATCGGATCACCAAGAAGTTTGGTCATTTTAATAAAACATTTTGGGTTTACTAAAACAACGATTTTGGTCTAAGAAATTTGAGAAAACGGGTTTGGGAGTCAGTTACGTGCAAGGAAGGATTAACACCCTCATAACATCCAAAATTGGTACCTAATTCATTAATTAATGTCCTAATGTCGAAAATTGAAAAGATTTAAAATAAATTTTGAAATATGATCCATTTTTATGAATGTTTAGCTAACTTGAAGTGGATATTAAGATTCTCTTATTTCGAAGAAGTAAAATATCATATCAATCTTAACAAGAACATCTTCAATGATACCCCTAGGAAATCTAATGGTTTTTGTCGAAACCATTTTTTTTAAAAAACAGAGGTCGACTTTAATTTTGAAAATGATAAACGAAAATTTGGAGTCGCCACCAATCTTTTTTGTTTAGGTGTGATCGGATCACCAAGAAGTTTGGTCATTTTAATAAAACATTTTGGGTTTACTAAAACAACAATTTTGGTCTACAAAATTCGAGAAAACGGGTTTGGGAGTCTGTTACGTGCAAGGAAGGATTAACACCCTCATAACACCTAAATTTGGGACCTAATTGATTAATTAATGTCCTAATGTTGAAATTTGAAAAGATTTAAAATAAATTTTGAAATACGATCCATTTTTATGAATGTTTAGCTAACTTGAAGTGGATATTAAGATTCTCTTATTTCGAAGAAGTAAAATATCACATCCAACACGTAGGACACGACATTTCAAACCTTCGAATACCCAAAATCATCTCATGATTTTCAAAACTCATGCATTGAAATTTTTTAAAAGGATATTCGGTTGTTTAGTCAAATGGTAAATCGAAACCCAGCACGTAGGTCACGTTTTCTCGGATTCCCAAACGTTGAGCATTGCCTTGTCTTAGAATTTAGAAAACATTAGTGAAATTCTAAAGGAATATTCGATTATTTTGAACAAGCGAGAAATTGCAATCCAGCACGATAGGGCACGATTCCCCGAATTTCCAAACTTCGAACGTTGCCTTCGTTTTAAAGAATTTTTAAAACATGAGTGAAATTCCAAAGGAATATTCGATTATTTTGAACAAACGAGAAATTGCAACCCAGCACGATAGGGCACGATACCTCGAATTTCTAAGCATCAAACATCGCTTTTGTTTTAAGGTTTAGACAATGCGAACGAAATTTTAAAGGGAAATTCGATTATTTAAACAAACAAAAGATCGAAACCCAACACATTAAGGCACGATCTATCGAATTGCTAAACACCAAACTCTGCCTTTGTTTTATAAAGTCGACCCAAAATACATTAATTTGACTTGGAATGAAATAGAATCATGAATTTCGGATCAATAAATTGAAAATTACAATGCGACAATTACGAATGAAAGGCGAAATTACAAACATGAAACAATATATATGGATAAAATACTATACAAATGAGTGACAATAGTATGAAAATAAGTGAACGAATTATAGTACACACAATGACAATAATTACTCAACATACATTATTTAAATATTACTAAATATGTAGGAAAAACAAGCTTGAAATAGACACTACGAAAAATGATTCAGAGTAAATGATATTAAATAATTTAAAATCATTAATGTACAAGATAAAAAATATATAAATAGAATAAATTAAAATAATAATTAAAAAATAATTTAAAATTATGTATAAAAGTTTAGAATAAATAATATCGTAAAAATAATAATTTAAGTTAATTAACATATAGAAGATATGTACAAAAGTTTAATATAAATAACATGTGAAATTTTAATATAATAAATAATAAGAAGAATTTAACAGTTTTCATATAAAACGATGTAACTAAATAACATATAAGAAATTTAAAATGAATGATATATTTGTATATATATACATAATAATTTAAAATACAAAGATGTATATACAAATTTCAAAATAAATAATACATATAATAGTTTAAAAGAAATAATATATGTAAAATATTCAAAATTGATAATAATCTAAAATACATGATATGCTCAAAAATAGTAATAAGAATAATAATAATAAACATAAATAGAAATACAATATATAGAAATATAAAATAATAGAAATATAAATAGACAAATAAAATTAGATAAATAGTAACAGTGATGAATAGGAAAATGTGTGGAAACGTAATAATAATAATAATAATGATAATAATAATAATAATAAATATACTAGTAAAAGATGAAATGTAAGTGATTTAAATTTTAAAATGTATAAAGAAGTAATAGATAGCTAAATAAACAGATGATGAAATGGCGAATATTGAAAATGAAAGAACAACAAATATTTAGAAAGTAAGCATATAAAAGAAAAGGACCAAAATGTGTAGCGTTTGAAAAAGGACCAAAATAAAAATTTTCAAGTTTAGTAGGGTGAATTTAAGAATATAAAAGAAAAGGAAACATGACAAAATTACAACAACTGTACAAAGCGGAGGACCAAAGGGATAATTATCCCCAAAAGAGAAGAACGCGCGGATCCCCCTGGAGAGGGTCGGGTCGCGCGCGGATTTGCTTTAAGCGACGCCGTTCCGGCGCTAGATCATTGGGTGCAAAACGGCACTGTTTTTGTGTTATTATTTAAGCCAGTTTTTATTTTTTTTATTTGCTTCCTCTTTTTCTAAAAATTTTCAGAGAACACCCCCACATTTGCATTTCTTCTCTGCTAGGGTTTTATACCCTCCCTCTTTGAGCCGTCGCCAAACCATCGTGAACCCGCCGTGGCTTCCACCGTAAACGGTGATCCAAAGCCTCATGGAATCAGGTTTTTGACCCTTTTGAAGGGCGATTCAATGGTGAGGCCTCCCTAGACCGAAGAAAACAGAGGAGAAAGAACCCCCAACTTTCTCCTTGTGTCGATGCCGACGACGGGAAAGAAAACTCCGGTGACGCAACCCCGGGTTTGGGTAAGTTTTCTTTTTTTCTCCTTTTATTTATATTTTGTAAAAAAAAAAAGGATTTAAAAAAGTAGAAAAATAAATAAATAAATAAAGGGGAAACCGAAAGAAAAAAGAACAAGAAAATGAGATTTAAAATCAACCTTTTGTTTTTGCTTTTTAATTCCTTAATCGTCTCCATCTATTACATTTTGGTGCTTGTGGCTATATAGCCGAATACAAATGCCTTAGTCTAATCTTGTTACTGTTTTGCTTCGTTTTTTCTTCCTGTCCTTTGTTGCCTTTTTCGTTCTATTTCTGCTTCTTTTTTCTTGCAGGTAAGGCCAACGAGGCTGTAGATGGCCGTTTTGGTGCAACGAGACCGAATCTCGGGCGTCGTGCGTGCCGAGGGCACACATGGAGGTGCGGCGCCTTAGGCATATTAGGGTTTCTGTGTTGTTTTATTTTGGGGCTATTTTTCTAGGCTGGGTTTTTAGTTTGGGCCTGTATTTTGCTTGGGTCTTGTAATAAAATGGACTATTTATTGTTTTGGTTAATTAGGCCTCTTACAGTTTTATCATCCAATTGAATGCTCATCCTAGTTTGTTTGGGTTTCCCAAGACCTAGTTGTTTAAACATTTTATAAGGCATAACATTAATGCTTGGCCCTAAATCAGCCAATGCATTATGGACATCTAAACTACCAATTAAACAAGGAATCGTAAAACTCCCTAGATCCTTTAATTTGTTGGGCAGCTTATTCTGTAATATGGCTGAGCAAACTGTATTCAACTCCACATGTGACGCCTCATCCAATTTTCATTTATTTGTTAAAAGCTCTTTTAAAAACTTGACTGCATTTGGCATCTGCGAAAGAGCTTCAATAAACGGTAAGTTAATATGTAGTTTCATTAAAAGTTTAAGGAATTTACCAAATTGTTCGTCTGATCGGTCTTCTCTTGTCGCATTGGGGTATGGCACACGAGGTTTATATTCTGTACTCACTGGCTTTGGGTGTAACACCCCTACCCGTATCTATTGCCGGAATAGGTACGAGGCATTATCGGAGTTTACTAAACATTTTTAGATAATTCTGAGTCATTTATTATTCATATTTTGAAAATAATCATAACGTCTCTTTATTGGGCCCTCGAAGCCCCAAACATACATTAAAAACCAACCGGAATTAAATCGGGATCATAAAAAATTTCGTAAAATCTTAAATTTTATTTTCATCTAAGCACTTACCATTTCAATACTTCTTATAATTAAACATGTTACTATTCAATCAATAGCTTGACCTTTTTCTAAGTGTCAAGCCACATCATTGTTAGTATACTTGCATATATTTCATATAAATTCAACATTGATATACTTATTTTCTCGACATGTCACACTTGAGTTTAATAATTGTCTTTACTTACATAATTTCCTTGTATCAACATATCAAAGATAATCATATATGTACATGTCATGAAACATATCATTCTCTTACCGTTTCTTCATAAGCATATTTCATTCATTTCATTATATCAATATTTCATGCTCCATCATTTCCATATATTTTATATATATTTATTCCGGTAATAGCTTATATCAAACTTAACATAAATTATATTCCATGTACTTATACTTATTTCGTTTATCTATCTTCATAATTATTTCATATAACCATTCGTCATCTGATACATATTACTTGAATATCAATTGTTCAACAGGTATCATAGCGTCTCCCATCCACGGTCTTATTTATCTTTGACATGATGTCATAGCGTCTTTCAACTATGGTCTTACTCATTTTCTGTCATGTTGCCATGGTATCTTTCAACCATGGTCTTACACATTTCATATCAGGTTGCCATGGTATCTTTCAACCATGGTCTTACACATTTCATATCAAGTTGCCATGGTGTCTTTCAACCATGGTCTTACACATTTCATATCAGGTTGCCATGGTATCTTTCAACCACGGTCTTACACATTTTATATCAGGCTGCCATGGTATCTTTCAACCATGGTCTTACACATTTCATTTCAGAGAGCACACTCCCGCGAACCTCATCCTTATAGTGGGATTACCAGTCCAGGCTAAATCCCCTATAATATAAACTCATAGAGTATTGTCGGGATTACCAGTCGAGGCTAAATCCCCTGCAACGACAATTACTCTAATGAGCTTGGATCTGAATTACCAGTCCAGGCTAAATTTAGACCCTAATTTGGATTACCCGTCCGGGCTAAATCCATTTTACACGTATTCTTCGGAGGGCTATATCGAATAGGATCACCCATCCGGCTAGATCCTTTTACCGCCAATTCCTTTTCGAGATCCATCGAATTTTCCTTTCATTCAACCGGGATTTATTTTCAATTTATATTGAGTATTATCAATATTTCATCAAATATCATGAATTGAACATTCAAATCATATTTTCATCACATAACCACATATTTCAAGTATTTAAAATACAATTCAAGTTACACCAACTTACCTCATTGCTTGTTTGTGTTTATAATTTCATTAATCCGATATCTTTTCTTTTCCAAGATCAAGTCTCATATTTGAGTCTTCCGGATCTTTATAAATAAATTTGATCATCATTTTCATTCATTTCATATTCTAATGCATTTAATTAATGTTCTAGGCAAAATTACCATTTTGCCTCTAAACTTTTAATTAATGACGATTTCATCCTTAGGGTCAGAAAAATAAAATTCTTGCAATTTAATCCTTATTTTCAGCTATTATTCTCATACATATTGATAACAGTCCATGAATTCTATAAAATATCAGAATTTTCCATAATTTCAACACTTTTCAATTTAATCCCTAAAACATATTTTCCCCTATCTTGAACTAAATTAATAATTTTATTCAATTTTGTAATTTAAATAATAAAATAATACATTTCATGCAATTTGGTCATTTTTGACATTTTTACAAAATTGCCCATAAATTTTTAATTTTATTCAATTTAGTCCCTGAGCCTAAAATATGCAAATTAGCCATGCTAAATGAATGTTCATATATGTTTTCCTACTCCTCCTCTCCATTCCATATCCTTAATGTATATAACACACTTGTAAGTAACATTATCTATATATTTTTTTTATTTACTTTTATGAATGTTCAAGCTGTCCATCTGTGTCATAGTCACTAAATTATTTATATCTGGAGCTATAGAGCTCCAAATTAAGATCCAAAAATTTTACCTGAAACTAGACTCATATATATTCTTTCCATAAAATTTTCAGAATTTTTTATTCAGCCAATAAGTACAGTTTATTCTTTAAATTTACCCATGTTCTGTTGTCTGACAGTTCTGACCCTTATTTACTAAAAATTAATTATCTCCTCGTACATAATTTGAATGGTATTCACATTTATTTATATTTAAAATAGACTCATTAAATATTATAAAAATATAAATTTAAGCCCCTAATTATTTCTATCCAATTTTTGATGATTTTCCAAAGTCAGAATAGGGGAACCCGAATTGATTCTGACCTTGTCTCACAAAATTTATTATATTTCATGATTTAAAAATCCATTACTTACACCGTTTCTTCTATAAGAAACTAGACTCAATAAGATTTAATCTCATATTTTATTCATCCTATAATTAGATTTATACAATTTTTGGTGATTTTTCAAAGTTAGACTACTGTTGCTGCCCATAACTGTTTTAGTGCAATATATTAATTACCATATTATAACACCCTTATTTTCTTTTTCTACACCATTTCTCATCACTTTCTCTTATTTTCTCTTCACTAACATATCAAGAACATAGGACCTTATGTAAGAAAACTCTACTATAACATTATTTCCATGCTTTGTTAATAATAACAAACTTAAAAACATATTGAAATCTTGATGTACTTACCTTTTCTTATTGACTTCAATCTTTAACTTGATTTTTCTCTCTCCTCCAGCTTCTATTTCTTGAATCCAACTTGATATTCTTGCTCCCCATCATCTCCTTGCTATCTTTCTCTCTTGATGGCTATGGAAATTCTTTCAATTTTTAGGTGAAAATAATGAATTTTTAGAGGAAGGACTAAATTGTAAGAAAAGGAAAACTTTCTTTCTTCTTCTTCTTCTCTCGTTAGTTGCATGAGAATGGTGATCATCCTCCCCTTTCTTTCCTTACAGATATATATATATTAAATAAAATAATAATAAAATAATAAAATATCATTTAAAAATTAATTTAAAGTATTAATAAACTAATATTTATTTATTTATTTTATCTAAAATATCTCCAACATCATCATTGTCTCTAGATTTCTCTCTCTTCCAATTGACCATTTTGCCCTTTGTGATCTTTTAAAATTCCAATCTTGAGTCATCACTTAATTTGGTAAAATTGTAATTTAGTCCCTCATAATTCTTCACCTATTCAATTTGGTCCTAATTCATCAATTTTCCTTGGTTTCTAGATCATTCCACCCTTAAAATATTTGCACTATTAATCCTTCAACTTTTCATATTTACACTTTAATCCTTCAAATTTTGAGTATTTACTCTTGGGCCACAAAACTTTTCTCACTTTTATAATTTAATCCTTTCTTGAATCAATATGTCATAATATACTTCCCAATATTGACATAACTCAAAATTTCCCTTTTTGTCACTTTATTTCCTTATTTTACTATATCACGGATAATATTTTACTATAAAAATTTTCGGGGTATTACATTTCTCTTCCCCTTAAAGTAAATTTCGTCCTCGAAATTTTCTTATTTTCTTTTGATCATGAATTTCATTATTTCTATAATTTTATAGTTTCTTTTTGCACATATTTACCTAGTTTATCATTTATATCCATTCTCTATCCTTTCATCTCAAATTTTATTTTCAATTCAATATTTCACATTTGCCTCTCAGAGCTTTTACCAAGAGAAATAGAAGATAATATCAAATGTATCTTATTATCAAGTGTTTTATTACATATATTGGCTTGGAAATCCAAAGAAAGATAGAGTAGTACCACTTGTGAATCAATCAGACTTGTGATAATTTATGTCTATTAGCATATTTATCCAACCTTTCCATATATTGATTATAGCATCCAAACATGAACAGTTGTATATACCTCTGAAAATATCAGTACATATAAAATATCCGTATAAAATCCCCAAAAATTTTTACTGTAATATACTTATTTATAACAGCTATATTCAAATATTTAATTTATTTACCAATCCATTGACTAGTAAAGTCATCAATAGTTTCACATCATTCAGTTCACTGAAGAAACTAATTGGGAAGGAATTTTCAGTTAATCATTCTGTAAATATCATATTTGAACAAATCGATTTTCCTATAAATAATTTCTTTATTTAATGTTGGTAATCAGTATATCCCAACTAGTTTTCAGAAAAAATTTTGATGTATCTATTCAGAACCCATCTTTGCCTATTAACTCATTCTCAATTCCGACTATATTATCAATTGTTCAACCATTGAACTTTTCACTTTCCACTTCTGAACTTAATCAATATAAATCTCATGAATTTCATTGCATATAACTGCATACTAGTAAAGGGTATAGATCGTAAAGTCTCATAATTTAATTGTCATATATTTACTCATATAACATTTATCATTCTCAAGTACTATAAAACATTTATTCGTACTTTTACGAGTTCTGCTTCATCATAACTAACATTTTTACTCAGAGATAATCATTTACCTCGTAACGAAAATTGTTTACTTTTTACTTAGCAGATGCCCAGTAGACTAGATAGAACACTTCGGATATACGGGACTTATACAGAGGTGCATTATTATGCATTATTAAACAGAGAACACTGAAGTGCTATACAGAGAGTACGAATGTGCTGAATATGCTAATAATCAGAGAACACTAACGTGCTAGTAATCAGAGAGCATGCTGAGGTCCCTTAATATCCTAATAGTTCTAATTTTGTCTACTTGGGCAAATTATTTCATGCACGCATATCACTTTTACACCTTTCGCATAATACTTTTACATGCTTTATAATTTAATCCTTGTGCCAATAATCCGCTTATTTATGTCTTCTTTACCTTTAATACATGTAATATTTTTCAAAATTCACTATTCATCCATAATTTACTAATAATCCTTATCATGTACTTCATATACCACTTTTATATATTTTGCAATTTAGTCATCAGCACAATATTTCATGTAGCAATATAATTTACTTTTAATAATACACATAAATTTACTTTTAATAATACACATAACATTCATCATCAACATGTATTTATTCATACCTTTCTGAATTTTGATTCATTCTAATCAACTTTTTACTCATATTCTTAAGTATCGTTTTTGGTATTATCAGAATTATCTTGGGTTAGAAAGTATCTCATTTTATAAGTAAAACAAATCTCATCAGAGTCGGGAGATATCATACTTATCACATATTATAATGACACGTGTTTTTAGACTTCACATATACTACGTTTGGTTCGAGAACCGACTAAACCGTAGCTCTGATACCACTAAATGTAACACCCCTACCCGTATCCATTGCCAGAATAGGTACGAGGCATTACCGGAGTTTACTGAACATTTTTAGATAATTTTGAGTCATTTATTATTCATATTTTGAAAATAATCATAACGTCTCTTTATTGGGCCCTCGAAGCCGCAAACATACATTAAAAATGTAACGCCCCAATTTTTGGGAATTCTGTAAATGTTGGCATAGGTTTAATTATGTTAGTGGGCCTCTAGAAGGCCCAAGCTTAAGATAGAACCCGGCAATTTTAGTTAATTTTTGTTCCATAAGAAAAAGGGGGTGAAATTACGAAATAGAACCTATGTGAAAATGTTTGAAAATGCTATAGGCTAAATTGAAGTGGCCAAATAAATAGGAGTGCAAAATAGGAGGATTTGCATGACAAACCTCCCATTTTACATGAAGTGGCTAGCCATCATGTTGTTGTAGACAAAATGTGCACTTGATATCCATAATTTATGGTACAAATTGATACAAATTGATAATAGGTTAGGTAAATGTTTCATGATAATAGGTTAGGTAAATGTTCCATGATAATGGGTTAGGTAAATGTTTCATGATAATGAGTTAGGTAAATGTTTCATGATAAGAATTTCATGTCTTTTGTATTAAAGAATTAAATGGATGAAATATGAAGTTTTATTAAAAGAAAAAGGGGTGAAAAGAACAAAGTTTTGTCCATCTTTGTTCATCATAGCTGAAAGTTAGAGAAGAGAAAGGAGAGGAGAAAGCTCTTGAGTATTCGGTCATTAGGAGGAGGAAAATTGAAGGTAAGTTCTTGGTACCTTGCTTCTATTTTGAGGTTCATGAGTTCTTCTTGATTCTACCTTAACTCTTGAAGTATATTTTGATTTTTAGTTGTGTTGTGAGCATTTAGTCATGAATTAAAATGAAGGAAATGGTTGTTGTTTCATGTTCTTTTGATGAAAATGGAAGATATGTGAAGTTGAGCCAAACAAATGAGCATGCATGTGCCTTAGATGCTAAAGGAAAAATCAGCTAACATGTGCTTTAAAATGATGAAATGGAGATTATGTTTAAGTAAAAATCATAGATATGTGATGATTGATTGGTTATATACATGTTTAAATAACATGCATGCAAGGTAGGTGTATGAAAGAGTGATTTGGTAATAAATCTGCTTGGGACAGCAGCAGTAACGTGACTTTGGAAAATCACCATAAATTGTGGGAGATGAATTAGAAGCTGAATAAATTATGTAATTAAAGCTTATTGAGTCTAGTTTATAATGGAATAAACAAGAACATATTTTGAATTCTGTACAATGAGAAATTTGATTCGTAATGAAGGGTGGTCAGATTAGTCAAACAGTGAAACATGGGAAACTTTGAGAAATTTCTGGTATTGATTGGCTAAACCAAAAATTCGGAAAATTTTATGGATAGAATATATATGAGTCTATTTTCAGGGAAAATTAACGGAACTTGATTTGGAGTTTCGTAGCTCTGGTTATAAATGATTTAGTGACTGTTGCTCAGGAAGACAGCTTGCAGTGAAATTATGATTATGTGGTAAACATTGACAAAAATTTGTTAATGAGTTGCTTATTGATTTCTTATAAGCTTACTATGTTCTGTAGGTGTGGTTGGCCGAATATTGTAAGGGGTTAATACGTAGTTTGTATTTGAATAGTTAGATTAACGTGTTAGTAATCCAATTGTAGGCGGTTCGTGTGTGGATCTCGTCAGCATATTGTCGCAAAGCAGTGTAACTAACACCCTCTTTCTTAGTCTAGATCAAGAAAAGTCGAAAAGTCAAACGCCGAAAACCCGTATTTTGTAGATTTGCGAAAAGCGAATGCTCGTGAGGTAAATCGATTAATGTTTTTGGTAAGCTGCAAAATTTGGACTGCAAAGTGCATGATTTACGTGCCCTCGATATTTTTGGGCTTAATGGGCCAAAATTGGAATGATGGGCCAACGGCCCAATTCAGTAAGAACCCTCGATGCGTGATTCGTTAGTACGTGAAAAGTAGGAATATGCATGAAAAACCCTAAAAGCAGCTAAATTACTATAATACCCCTATGTATGGAAAATTCTTGTTATACCCCTAGGTGCAAAATTACCAAATACCCCTAGGTTAAATTGACCTAAATGCATGTTTGATCGTTGTTATTTACTGCATGCCATGTTGTTATTATCGATGCATGGGATTGGGATATTGACGAGGAAGTACTGAAAGTGGCTTGTCCACGATGGAGGCTTTGCCTCAATTTATTGTTAATCGAGGCAAGGGCAAGAATCGTGGAGTGTTGGGTTGGGTGGGTTGAGCTATTCCCCACATGGAGTGTATGGCTGGTACGGGTGGAGTGTAGTGGTTGGTGGGTTGAGTAGTCTCCCAAATGGGCTTGCATATGTTTTCTTGATGTTGCATGTATTTTGAAATGGGCCTATGGGCCATCTTGTTATATGAATAAGGGCTAAGGCCCGTTTATTGTAATCTGATCCGCCCAAGACCACTGTTACCCAAATGGGCTTGCATATGTTCTTGATGTTGCATGTATTTTGAAATGGGCCTATGGGCCATATCATTATCTAAATAAGGGCTAAGGCCCGTTTATTGTAATCTGAAAAGGGCTCGCCCAAGACCACTGTTACTGAATGGGCTTAGGCCCAATAGGCTTGAGTGACTTGGGCTTTGAATGGGTTTTCCTTACACACCGAGTTTCCCCAAACTCACCCCTTTTATTTTCATCCACGCAGAAATCCCCAACCATAGTGGGCTTGGAGTCGTGAGGGAATTGGAGTGGCCACCCGCTCGAAAGTTTGATTTTCTTCCGTGAACTGGACATCCTTTTAATTACGTTTGAGGTTTTGGGCTTTTAAATGTAATAAGGCCGCTTATTTATTTTTGATGGTTTTTATATGTTTTATTAAGATAGATAATATTTATTTTAACTGTTGAAATTGGATAGCTTTAGGGCGCGTTTTCAAAAACAACAGTTGATTTCAAAATAACACGACAACAAGGAAAGCTTCCGCAATGAAAGCATTTTCCAAAATTAATCACTTTTCCTAAAAATGACTTAATCAAATCGGTTTCCTAGAAATATCCATGACGTTAAGGTGTGGTAATGGCGGTATGCATGTCTAGGATTGGATCCGAAGGGAGCTTGGTACTTAAGCAGTCCGATGGACTCACCACCTCTTTTCCGGTTTCCTACTTGGTGTACAGCTTCCCTTCACTTTAACCCTTAATGAATTAATCTTTTGAACATCAAGTACGATTTTCTAGACTTAGAATGGAAATTTTTTTTTTTACGTTTTGATGTGGCATGCCGGATCCGGCCATAACTTCTGGGCCGGGTTTGGGGTGCTACAAAAAACCAACCGGAATTAAATCGGGATCATAAAAAATTTCGCAAAAATCTTAAATTTTATTTTCATCTAAGTACTTACCATTTCAATGCTTCTTATAATTAAACATGTTACCATTCAATCAATAGCTTGACATTTATCTAAGCGTCAAGCCACATCATTGTTAGTATACTTGCATATATTTCATATAAATTCAACATTGATATACTTATTTTCTCGACATGTCACACTTGAGTTTAATAATTGTCTTTACTTACATAATTTCCTTGTATCAACATATCAAAGATAATCATATATGTACATGTCATGAAACATATCATTCTCTTACCGTTTCTTCATAAGCATATATCATTCATTTCATTATATCAATATTTCATGCTCCATCATTTCCATATATTTTATGTATATTTATTCAGGTAATAGCTTATATCAAACTTAACATAAATTATATTCCATGTACTTATACTTATTTCGTTTATCTATCTTCATAATTATTTCATATAACCATTCGTCATCTGATACATATTACCTGAATATCAATTGTTCAACAGATGTCATAGCGTCTCCCATCCACGGTCTTATTTATCTTTGACATGATGCCATAGTGTCTTTCAACTATAGTCTTATTCATTTTCTGTCATGTTGCCATGGTATCTTTCAACCATGGTCTTACACATTTCATATCAGGTTGCCATGGTGTCTTTCAACCATGGTCTTACATATTTCATATCAGGTTGCCATGGTATCTTTCAACCATGTTCTTACACATTTCATATCAGGCTGTCATGGTATCTTTCAACCATGGTCTTACACATTTCATTTCAGAGAGTACACTCCCGCGAACCTCATCCTTACAGTGGGATTACCAGTCCAAGCTAAATCCCCTGTAATATAAACTCATAGAGTATTGTCGGGATTAACAGTCCAGGCTAAATCCCCTGCAACGACAATTACTCTAATGAGTTTGGATCTGAATTACCAGTCCAGGCTAAATTCAGACCCTAATTTGGATTACCCGTCCGGGCTAAATCCATTTTACACGTATTCTTCGGGAGGGCTATATCAGAATAGGATCACCCGTCTGGGCTAGATCCTTTCTATCGTCAATTCCTTTTCAGAGATCCATCGAATTTTCCTTTCATTCAACCGGGATTTATTTTCAATTTATATCGAGTATTATCAATATTTCATCAAATATCATGAATTGAACATTCAAATCATATTTTCATCACATAACCACATATTTCAAGTATTTAAAATACAGTTCAAGTTACACCAACTTACCTCATTGCTTGTTTGTGTTTATAATTTCATTAATCCGATATCTTTTCTTTTCCACGAACAAGTCTCATATTTGAGTCGTCTGGATCTTTATAAATAAATTTGATCATCATTTTCATTCATTTCATATTCTAATACATTTAATTAATGCTCTAGGCAAAATTACCATTTTGCCCCTAAACTTTTAATTAATGACGATTTCATCCTTAGAGTTAGGAAAATAAAATTCTTGCAATTTAATCCTTATTTTCAGCTATTATTCTCATACATATTGATAACAGTCCATGAATTCTATAAAATATCAGAATTTTCCATAATTTCAACACTTTTCAATTGAATCCCTAAAACATGTTTTCCCCCTATCTTGAACTAAATTAATAATTTTATTCAATTTTGTAATTTAAATAATAAAATAATCTATTTCATGCAATTTGGTCATTTCTGACATTTTTACAAAATTGCCCATAAAGTTTTACTTTTATTCAATTTAGTCCCTGAGCCTAAAATATGCAAATTTGCCATGCTAAATGAATATTCATATATTTTTTCCTCCTCCTCCTCTCCATTCCACATCCTTAATGTATATAACGCACTTGTAAGTAACATTATCTATATATTTTTTTTATTTACTTTTATGAATATTCAAGATGTCCATCTGTGTCATAGTCACTAAATTATTTATATATGGAGCTATAGAGCTCCAAATTAAGATCCAAAAATTTTCCCTGGAACTAGACTCATATATCTTCTTTCAATAAAATTTTCAGAATTTTTGGTTTAGCAAATAAGTATAGTTTATTCTTTAAATTTACCCCTGTTCTGTTGTCTGACAGTTCTAACCCTTCTTTACTAAAAATTAATTATCTCCTCGTACATAATTTGAATGGTATTCACGTTTATTTCTATTGAAAATAGACTCATTAAAAATTCTAAACATATAAATTTAAGCCCCTAATTATTTCTATCCAATTTTTGATGATTTTCCAAAGTCAGAATAGGGGAACCCGAATTGATTCTGACCTTGTCTCACAAAATTCATTATATTTCATGATTTAAAACTCCATTGCTTACACCGTTTCTTCTATAAGAAACTAGACTCAATAAGATTTAATCTCATATTTTATTCATCCTATAATTAGATTTATACAATTTTTGGTGATTTTTAAAAATTATACTACTGCTGCTGCCCATAACTGTTTTAGTGCAAGATATTAATTACCATGTTATAACACCCTTATTTTCTTTTTCTACACCATTTCTCATCACTTTCTCTTATTTTCTCTTCACTAACATATCAAGAACATAGGACCTTATGTAAGAAAACTCTACTATAACATTATTTCCACGCTTTGTTAATAATAACAAACTTAAAAACATATTGAAATCTTGATGTACTTACCTTTTCTTATTGACTTTAATTTTTAACTTGATTTTTCTCTCTCCTCCAGCTTCTATTTCTTGAATCCAAATTGATATTCTTGCTCCCCATCATCTCCTTGCTATCTTTCTCTCTTGATGGCTATGGAAATTCTTTCAATTTTTAGGTGAAAATAATGAATTTTTTGAGGAAAGACTAAATTGTAAGAAAAGGAAAACTTTCTTTCTTCTTGTTCTCACGTTAGTTGCATGAGAATGGTGATCATCCTCCCCTTTCTTTCCTTACATATATATATTAAATAAAATAATAATAAAATAATAAAATATCATTTAAAAATCAATTTAAAGTATTAATAAACTAATATTTATTTATTTAATTTATCTAAAATATCTCCAACATCATCATTGTCTCTAATTTCTCTCTCTTCCAATTGACCATTTTGCCCTTTGTGATCTTTTAAAATTCCAATCTTGAGTCATCACTTAATTTGGTAAAATTGTAATTTAGCCCCTCATAATTCTTCACCTATTCAATTTGGTCCTAATTCATCAATTTTTCTTGGTTTCTAGATCATTCCACCCTTAAAATATTTTCACTATTAGTCCTTCAACTTTTCATATTTACACTTTAATCCTTCAAATTTTGAGTATTTACTCTTGAGCCACAAAACTTTTCTCACTTTTACAATTTAATCCTTTCTTGAATCAATATGTCATAATATACTTCCCAATATTGACATAACTCAAACTTTCCCTTTTTGTCACTTTATTTCCTTATTTTACTATATCATGGATAATATTTTACAATAAAAATTTTCGGGGTATTACATTGGGTCATTTTAGCCTACCTCATTCTTACCTTTACTTACCACCGTTTCTGGCCTAAGTTTTGCAACTAACCCTTCTTCATCTTGAATGGCAATCGCGTTGAGTTGCTCCCTCGGGTTAAATTCAGTGTTGCTTGGCAGGCTACCTTGTGGTCGTTCGGAAATTAACTTGGTGAGCTGTCTAATCTGAGTTTCGAGCCCCTAGATTGATGCTTGTTGATTTTTGAGTGTCGTCTCAGTATTCTGAAAATGAGTTTCTGAAACCAAGATGAATTTGGTTAGCATCTCCTCAAGGTTTGGCTTTTTCTCCTACTAGTACAGTGGTTGCTGAAAGTCTGGAGGGGGTGGTGGTTTCTGATTTCCTTGGCCTCCCCATGAAAAATTTGGGTGGTTCCTCCAACCTGTATTGTAAGTATTGCTATAAGGATTGTTTTGAGATCGAGGATTATTACCCATGTAATTTAACTGCTCGTTCTCCATGTTGTGGCCATAAGGTGGGTATTCTAAAATGCTTGATCCACCTCCACTTGCTTCGCATTGCTTTACTGGGTGAACTTGTGAAAAATTAAGAAAACCATCAATTTTCTTATTCAAGAGTTCTACCTGATTAGAAAGCATGGTGACCGAATCGACGTTATAAACGCCGGCTGTTTTCGTTGGCTTTGTCCTCATGACTTACTATCGATAATTATTCAATGACATCTCCTCTATAAATTCATAGGCATCTTCAGGTGTCTTATTATTGATGGTTCCGCCAGCAGCTGCGTCAACCATTTGTCGAGTCGAAGGATTCAAACCATTATGAAAGGTTTGAACCTACAGCCAGAGTGGTAACCTATAGTGAGGGCATCCTCGCAAAAGGTCCTTGTATATCTCCCATGCATCGTAGAGTGTTTCTAAATCCATCTGCACAAAAGAAGAGATATCATTACGTAATTTAGCCATTTTAACCGGCGGAAAATATTTTAATAAAAACTTTTTGGTCATTTGCTCCCAAGTAGTGATTGACCCCCGTGGTAACGAATTCAACCACTATTTAGCTTTGTTTCTCAATGAAAAAGGGAATAACTGAAGGTGAATGGCGTTATCAGAAACGCCATTAATTTTAAATGTATCACATAGTTCTAAAAAGTTACCAAGTGAGCGTTGGGATCTTCATCCTGCAAACCATCAAACTGAACAAAATTGTTGTACCATTTGAATTGTGTTAGATTTCAGATCAAAAGTATTTGCAGCTACAGCAGGTCTAACTATGCTCGATTCAGTTCCTATTAAAGAAGGTTTAGCATAATCATACTTAGTACGCGGAGCGGGATTCTGATTAACAGCAATCGCAAGAGGTAGTAGATTTTCTTGGTTTTCAGCCATCTCCTCGGTTGTGGTTGAAGTATCGTCCTCTTGTTCTTCTGTGTATCATAAGCTTCGCCTTATTTCTCTTCGGTTTCTGTGAACTGTGCGATCAATCTTATTATCAAACAGTAATGGTTCTGACAGGTTTCTTCTGGTCATAAACTAGAAAAACCTGTCAGAAGAAAATAAATGAAGAATTAGAAATAAAAATTTAAATTGCAATAAAAGTAAAATGGCTAAAGTAATAAAAATCAGGTGTTCCTAATATCCTAGTTCCCCGAAAACGGCGCCAAAAACTTGATGCGTAATATTCGTAACAGGTTTTAAAAATTTATAAATGAATCGTTCTTGAGACTAACTTATTATCACGATTTAAGGCAAGTGTACCTATCGAACAGTAGTATAGTTCAGCAAGACCGGATTGTCGAACCCAAAGGAACTACGAGTACTAGTATTTACTTCCTTTTTATTATCTAGCCTAAATATTAAGAGGTTTGGTTATTTAAACTAATTACTAACTAAGAATGCACAGAAAGAAAATTTGGGAAAATACTTTTGGAAAAATTCAATTGATTAAGACAATACCTAAGGAAAAATCCACTTAGACTTCACTTGTTATTTGACTCTGAATCAGACGATTTATTTATTTGACTTGATCCGTAAAATCCCTAAGTTATATTATTATCTCTCTCGAGACTAATAACGTTTAACCCTAGGTTGAATAATTGAAATCTCTTTCTAATTAACACCCTAGAATTGCATTAACTCGATCTATGGATTCCCTTATTAGGTTTCACCCTAATCCGGAAAAATCTTATCACCCTATCTCTAGGCGTGCAATCAACTCCGCTTAATTATGACAAATTTACTCTTAGACAGGGTCTATTCCTCCTCTGAATAAGAGCTTAACTTGAATCAATGTCCTTGAATATCAAAACAAGAATTAAGAACACATAATTAAGAACAAGTCAAATATTTATCATACAATTCAGATAATCATAACAAGATCCATCTTAAGTTTCATTCCCCTTAGGTATTTAGGGGGTTTAGTCCATACTTATGAAAAAAAACATCTCAAAAGCATAAAGATAACAAAACATAAGAAAACCCAAAACTCCTGAAGGAACTTGAAGGGAGATCTTCAATCTTGATGATGAATCCGGCTTCTGAGATGGATCAATCGGCTTTCCTCGAGTAATTCCCTGCTTCCTACTCAGCGTCCCCCTTCTAAGTGCTTCCTCAGGTGTTTAAATAGGCTTTAGAATGCCTAAGAGCCTCCAAAATTGGCCTTTTCTGAATAGGGTTATACTTGGGCTCGGTAGGGACATGCCAGTGTGACACGCCCGTGTACGATTACTCCAGCCCGTGGTCAAGGCTATTGAACAGGCACTGACGTGTAGTATACCCGTGTAAGTCGTGCTTCAATCCTGCCAAAGAGACACTGTAATGGCCTAAATTCAAGGTTATCGTAATAGTGGTTTCGTAACCACAAATCTGATTTAAAGAGAAATTTATTTCAATATTTTTGCATGAAAATTGATATGATAGGAAAATCATATAAAAATATTGATAGAAATTTTTTTTACCGATTTGGTGGTTAGTTAGAAAAAGAAATTATTGAAGAAATTGAGTAAAAACAAGGTATCGAGACCTCTATCTCCTAAAACCTCGTAAAACCGAGTCAAAAATAATTTTATAAATATTTATGAAATGTTAGTAATGTGGTATTAAAATTTCGTTAGGAAATTTTAATATTTGGGTAGTCAATTAAATGAAAAGGAATAAATTGTAATAGGTGTAAAAGTTGCTAGAATGATTAAATAGCTTAAGAGTCTAATGAGAAAGGATTTAAAATGAAATTAGACCCAAAATTTATTTGGGCTGTACTGAAAGGGCATGAAATCAGCAGGAAAATTGATAAATTAAGGGCAAAATTGGAATATTACAAAATTAACTAAATAAAACTAGGACTAAATAGGAAATATCTAGATTTCTCTTCATTTCTCTTCAATTCCAGCAGCTACAAATGCCATAAAGGGTTATCTAAGCTGGTATTCCATAATTTTTGCACCAAGTGAGTTAATCCTTGCCTTTTTCTTGTAATTTTTGTGTTTCTAAGACTTTTACAACTAGGTCCTACTATTAAATTCATTAGTTTTCGATTTCATGGATAAAATTGAAAGTCACCATGGTTGATTTCTGTAAGTTTATGATGAAATAGAATGAAATTAAAGCTTAAATTTGTTTATGAGATGATTTTATTAGGTAATTTCAATAGAAATTGATTTTTAGGACCTAATTGTGAAAATGCTTGAAATTAAAGTCTATTGCTGAAATTCTGATTCCTAAAGGTTGTAAACTAGTTTAAGGTGATAGAATAAAATGTTAATTTAGAAAAATCAGTTCAATTGAGAGGCTAATTGAGTAGGGACGAAATTATCATTTATTAAAAGCTTAGGGAAAAAATGGTAATAAGAAGCTTGCACAAAAACAGTTTGGACAGCAGCAGTAGACTAACTTTGAAAAATCACCATAAATTTTATAAATCGAATTAGAAGATGAAAAAAATATGGAATTAAAGCTTATTAAGTCTAGTTTCTCATAGAAGAAATAGTGTAAGCAATGAATTTGTAAATTTTTAGATATAATTAATTTTGTGAGACAAGGTCAGAATGAATTCTGGTTCCCCTGTTCTGACTTTGAAAAATCATAAAAAATTGAATAAAAATAATTATAGGCTCAAATTTATATGTATAAAATCATGAATGAGTCTATTTTTAATAGAAAGAAACAAGAACATCATTTTAATCCTGTATGAAGAGATTATTAATTTTTAGTGAAGAAGGGTCAGAACTGTCAGACAGCAGAACAGGGGTGACTTTAAAGAATAAAATGTACTTATTCGCTAAACCAAAAATTCTTAAAATTTTATGGCAAAAATATATATGAGTCTAGTTTCAGTAAAAATTAACGGATATTAATTTGAATTTCCGTAGCTCAAGTTATAAATAATTTAGTGACTATGACTCAAATAGATAGCTTTAAATAAACTATAAATAATAATAGTTGAATTATAGAGAATGTTGCATATGAACATGAAATGTATTAAATTGATAATTAAATTTATTTATTTAGATCTAGAAATACGAAGCTAGATCGAGGAAAGGAAAAAGTTCGGGATTAGTAGATTTTTTTTTTGTTTACAAACAAGTATCAAGGTAAGTTCGTGTAACTTGAATTATATTCTTAAATGCTTGAGATTGTATGTTATTGATGTGAATATGATTTGAATGTTCATTGTATGAAAATTAATGAAACATTGATATATTTGATAAAATGGGAAGAAATCCGGTTGAATGAAAGGAAAATTCGATGGATCTCGAAAAGGAATTGATGGTAAAAGGATCTAGCTTGGACGGGTGATCCTATCTTGATATAGCCCTCCCGAAGAATATGTGTAAAATGGATTTAGCCGGACGGTAATCCGAATTAAGGTCTCAATTTAGCTTCGACCGCTAATTCGGATCCAAGCTCGTTAGAGTAATTGTCGTTGCAGGGGATTTAGCCTAGACTGGTAATCCCACTGCAATGTTGAGGTTCGCGGGAGTGTGCTCTCTAAAATGGAAATGTGCGCACATGAATATGAATTGACGGACCCGGAATTGTACACTAAAAGTGTACCTCTGAAAATCCATCGAAATTTCGATAAATTCAACGGGATAAATATGGAAAAATAACAAGGAAATGGAAATTATGATATTGATGAGCTCATCAATCATGGTATATATTATTGGTACATGGAAATTATTGTACTAACTTGAATGTTGAGTTTGTGCATATTAGGGTAATAATGCATTGAATGGATATATGAATGTTTATTTTATTGTATTGAAAATATTAGGTAAGTATAATTCTTGTTACATGAGCTTACTAAGCACGAAGTGCTTTCCCCGTTTCCTTTTTCCCTGTTGTGTAGTGTTAAGAGCTCGGAGGTCGAATTTGGTCAGAGACACATCACACTATCAACCTCAGGATTTCGGTATATAAAGAAACTTTATTTTGGAAATCAATGGCATGTATAAGCTAATAAAGTAAATGTTAACGTGAAATGAATATAAAGTTAGCTATTAGTATGGTTAACAAACCTGGTTTTGGGTATGTAATGACGTTATCTTGTAAATATGCATGAATTTATCTTGAAAATATGTTGAATTGGTTTGGTTGAAGTGGATTGGTCTCGATTTAATATTGTAGGGAAGGTTAGATATTTATAAAGGGGCTATATTGAATATAAAAAAAATAAAAATCGTAAACTCCGGTAATACCTCGTACCTTATTCCGGCAATGAATACGGGTAAGAGGTATTACATTTGTTGGTATCAGAGCTACGGCTTAGCTGGTTCTAGAACTGATGTAGCAAATACGGGATTAACTATACATGCCATTTAAATTATTATTGATAGTGTGATATCTCCTGACCATTTAAAATGTGTTTTTCTTATAGTAAATATCTACCGACCGAGCTCAATCTGAGAAAGCTGGGAGTCATGCTCCGGCTTTAGTACAAAGAGAAGAAACTAGCAGTAGAAGGCCCGAGACAGAGGGTCGAGGGGAGGAGGTAAAATCAGCCTTCTTTCAAATGATGAATGAATGGTTTAGTCAATACTTAAGAACTAACCCTATAGTGCAGCAAGTTCAAGCTCCCCCTCCTGCTCCTCCACCGGTTCCCGAAATCCCACAGGGTACAGGTACTGAATCTTTCAGAAAAGGGAAAGCTCCAATAGATAAATTTCGAAAATATGGGGCCGAAGAATTTCGAGCAGCTGTTGATGATGATTCCGAACGGGCTGAATTCTGGTTAGAAAACACTACTCGGGTTTTGGAAGAATTATCTTGTACACTAGAAGAATATCTGAAATATGCCGTCTCACTGCTAAAAGACACAGCTTACCATTGGTGGAATACTAAAGCTTCAGTTGTTCCGAAAGAAGAAATTACATGGGAATTCTTTCAGACCGAGTTCAGAAAGAAATATATCAGTCAGAGGTTTCTCGATCAAAAGAGAAAAGAATTTCTTGAGCTAAAATAGGGTAACAGATCAGTATCTGAGTATGAAAGAGAATTTATTCGATTGAGTAAATATGTTCGAGAATGGGTACAGTTAGAAGCTGAAATATGCAAACGATTCGAAGAAGGGTTGAATGAAGACATTAAGCTACTGATCGAAATTCTTGAAATTTGAGAGTTTGCTACATTGGCAGAGAGAGCTTATAAAGCAGAAGAATTGAGCAAAGAAAAGAAACAGGCTGAGAGGGAAGCTCGAATTTTTAGTAAAAGACTGATGGGAAAATCCCAGTTTTCTACTTCAAAGAAATTGAAGAAGTACCAGGATCGTTCTACCTCAGCCACTGGGTATTCGGGTAGAGAGCGAGGTTCTCAACGCACTAATTCAAGACCTTCCACTCCATCAATGACCAGTGTTGGCAGTGTTGGCACTCCTAAGCCGAGATGCCAGTACTGTAATAAAGTTCATTTTGGTGAATGTCGATTAAAGAGCGGGGCTTGTTACCGATGTGGTTCTTTTGACCATTTCCTCAGAGATTGTCCAAAAAGGGGTGAAAAAGACGCTGAACAGATATCGAAACCGAGTAATCCAGTTTCTAGAGGTAGACCACCTCGACCATCTGGTAATGTAAGTGGTAGCCGAGGAGCTATGAAAGATATTGCAGGTAGGTCTAAAGCACGAGCACCTGCTAGGACATATGCCATCCATGCCAGAGAAGATGCCTCAGCACCTGATATTATTACTGGTACATTTTCTTTACTTGATACTGATATTACTGCATTGATTGATCCTGGATCTACGCATTCATATATATGTGTTAAACTTGCAATTGTTAAAAATTTATCTGTTGAACCTATTGAATTTGTGGTTAAAGTCTCGAACCCACTGGGCCAGTCTGTGTTGGTGGATAAAATTTGTAAAAATTGTCCACTGATGGTAAGAGGTTATTCTTTCCCGGCTGATTTGATGTTACTGCCATTTGATGAATTTAACGTGATATTGGGCATGGATTGGTTAACCCAGCATGATGCGGTAGTAAATTGTAGACAAAAATATATTGTGCTAAAATGTCAGAATGGTGAGTTGCTCCGGGTTAAATCTGATCAGACAGAAGGGTTATCTGATGTGATTTCAGTAATGGCAGCACAGAGTTATGTCAAAAAAGGGTATGATGCTTACTTGGCTTATGTACTCGACACCAAGGTATCTGAGTCAAGCATACAGGCAGTTCCAATAGTATGTGAATTTTCTGATGTGTTTCCAGAGGAATTACCAGGGTTGCCACCAGAAAGAGAAGTGGAATTTTCCATATATTTGATTCCGAGAACTACTCCGATTTCCATAGCTCCGTACTGGATGGCTCCTACTGAATTAAAGGAGTTAAAGACACAGTTGCAAGAGCTTGTTGACAGGGGTTTTGTCCGACTGAGTCATTCACATTGGGGTGCTCCGATTTTGTTTGTGAAAAAGAAGAACGGGTCTTTAAGACTGTGTATCAACTACCGGCAGCTTAATAAAGTAACCATAAAGAATAAGTACCCGTTACCGGATTGATAATTTATTTGATCACCGAAAGGTGCTCTATGTGTTTTCAAAGATTGATCTTCGATCGAGTTATTATCGATTCACGGTAAAGGAGTCAAATGTGCCAAAACGACCTTTCGAACTGTGTACGGACATTATGAGTTTCTGGATATGCCGTTTGGGCTAACTAATGCACCTGCAGTATTCATGGATTTGATGAACCAAAAATTCAGACCGTACTTAGACAGATTTGTAGTAGTATTCATTAATGATATTTTGGTTTATTCTCGGGATGAAGAAGAACATGCAGAACATTTGAGAATTGTGTTGCAAATTCTGCGAGAGAAGCAGTTCAGTAAATGTGAATTTTGGCTCTGAGAAGTGGGTTTTCTTGGATACATTGTATCTGCCGAAGGCATCAGGGTAGATCCAAGTAAAATCTCAGCTATTGTCAATTGGAATCCACTAAAGAATGTATCTGAAGTTAGAAGTTTCTTGGGTTTAGCTGGTTATTATCGGAGATTTGTACAGGGATTCTCTATGATAGCTTCTTCGATGACTCGATTATTGCAGAAAGATGTAAAGTTCGAGTGGACTGGTGAATGTCAGCAAAGTTTCAACCGATTGAAAGATCTACTAACGAAAGCACCTGTATTAGTCCAGCCTGAACCGGGTAAGGAATTTGTTATTTATAGTGATGCCTCATTAAATGATTTAGGTTGTGTCTTAATGCAAGAAGGTAAAGTAATAGCCTATGTTTCAAGACAACTTAAACCACATGAAAGAAATTATCCAGTACATGATCTTGAATTAGCTGCTATTGTGTTTGCGCTGAAGATATGGCGGCATTACTTGTACGGTGAGAAATGTCATATTTATACTGATCATAAAAGCTTGAAATATTTGATGACACAGAAAGATTTGAATTTGAGACAGCGCAGGTGGTTTGAACTGATAAAGGACTATGATTTGATTTTTGATTACCATCCGGGTAAGGCTAATGTTGTAGCTGATGCTTTGAGCCGAAAATCTGCTTTTTTACTTGAGCTATGAATACCCGGTTATCATTGACTGATGATGGTTCAATCCTAGCAGAATTAAGAGCTAAACTGACATTTTTACAGCAAATAGGTGAAGTTCAGAAGAACGATGAGAAGTTACAAGTTAAACGGGCACAGTGTGAGTCAGGTAATGATTCTGAATTTAAGATTGGTTTTGATGGTTGTTTATTATTCAGAGGTAGGGTATGTGTACCTCAGAATTCAGAGCTCATACAAAAGATTCTACGCGAGGCTCACAGTGGTACTATGTCTGTACATTCGGGGAGTAATAAAATGTATAATGATCTGAAAAAGATGTACTGGTGGTCGGGAATGAAACGTGATATCTCTGAGTTTGTATCAAGGTGTTTAATATGTCAGCAAGTTAAAGTTGAACATCAGGTACCTTCGGAGTTACTTCAGCCAATTACTATACCAGAATGGAAATGGGAAAGAATCACTATGGATTTTGTATCGGGGTTACCTTTGTCTCCGAGGAAAAAAGATGCTATTTGGTTGATTGTTGATTGATTGACAAAGTCAACGCACTTTATTCCGGTACATATGGATTATTCCTTAGATAAATTAGCTGAACTATACATATCTGAGATTGTCAGGCTACATGGAGTGCTTGTCTCTATTATATCAGATAGAGATTCCCGATTTACGTCTCGTTTTTAGAACAAATTGCAAGAAGCCTTATGTACTCAGTTATATTTCAGCACTGCATTTCATCCTCAGACAGATGGTCAATCTGAGCATGTAATTCAAGTATTGGAAGATATGCTACGATGTTGTATACTAGAGTTTGAAGGTAATTGGGAGAGGTATCTACCTTTGAGTGAATTTGCTTACAATAATAGTTATCAGTCCAGTATTAAAATGACTCCGTATAAAGCTTTGTATGGTAGAAAATGTAGAACACCGTTATATTGGACAGAACTCAGTGAAAGGAAGATACATGGAGTTGATTTTATCCGGGAAACAGAAGAAAAAGTAAAGGTTATTCGGGATAGTCTAAAAGCAGCTTCCGATCGTCAAAAATCATATGCCAACCTTAAACGAAAAGAGATTGAATTTCAAGTCAGTGACAAGGTATTCCTAAAAGTGTCTCCTTGGAAGAAAGTTCTTTGATTCGATCGAAAGGGTAAACTGAGTCCAAGATTTATCGGGCCATATGAAATCATAGAAAAAATTGGACCGGTCGCTTATCGATTGGCATTACCATCGGAACTTGATAGAATCCATAATGTTTTTCGTGTATTTATGTTACGACAATATTGATCAAATCCTTCACATGTTATTTCTCCGACAGAAGTAGAGATTCAACCGAATATGACTTACAGTGAAGAACCGGTCAAGATATTGGCACGGGAGAGAAAAGAGCTTAGAAATAAAAAGATAAATTTGGTAAAAGTATTGTGGCAAAAGCACGGGATTGAGGAAGCGGCATGGGAACCGGAGGAGGCAATGAGGAAACAATACCCAAACCTCCTTACTGGTAAGATTTTCGAGGATGAAAATCCTAAAGGGGGGGAGAGTTGTAATAACCTAAATTCAAGGTTATCGGAATAGTGGTTTCGTAACCACAAATTCGATTTAAAGAGAAATTTATTTCAATATTTTTGCATGAAAATTTATATGATAGGAAAATCGTATGAAAATATTAATAGAAAATTTTTTTACTTGATTTAGTGGTTAGTTAGAAAAAGAAATTATTAAAGAAATTGGGTAAAAACAAGGTATCGGGACCTCTATCTCTTAAAACCGAGTCAAAAATAATTTTATAAATATTTATGAAATGTTATTAATGTGGTATTAAAATTTCATTAGGAAATTTTAATGTTTGTGTAGTCAATTAAATGAAAAGGACTAAATTGTAATAGGTGTAAAAGTTGCTAGAATAATTAAATAGCTTAAGAGTCTAATGAGAAAGGATTTAAATGGAAATTAGACCCAACATTTATTTTGGCTGGACGGAAAGGGCATGAAATCAGCAGGAAAATTGATAAATTAAGGGCAAAATTAGAATATTGTAAAATTAACTAAATAAAACTAGGACTAAATAGGAAATATCTAGATTTCTCTTCATTTCTCTTCAATTCCAGCAGCTACAAATGCCATATGAGGGTTCTCTAAGCTGGTATTCCATAATTTTTGCACCAAGTGAGTTAATCCTTTCCTTTTTCTTGTAATTTTTGTGTTTCTAAGACTTTTACAACTAGGTCCTACTATTAAATTCATTAGTTTTTGACTTCATGGATAAAATTGAAAGTCACCATGGTTGAGTTATGTAAGTTTATGATGAAATAGAATGAAATTAAAGCTTTAATTTGTTTATGAGATGATTTTATTAGGTAATTTCAATAGAAATTGATTTTTAGGACCTAATTGTGAAAATGCTTGGAATTAAAGTCTATTGCTGAAATTCTGATTCCTAAAGGTTGTAAACTAGTTTAAGGTGATAGAATAAAATGTTAATTGAGAAAAATCAGCTCAATTGAGATGCTAATTGAGTAGGGACGAAATTATCATTTATTAAAAGCTTAAGGGAAAAATGGTAATAAACAGCTTGCACAAAAACAGCAGTAGACTAAATTTGAAAAATCACCATAAATTTTATAAATCTAATTAGAAGATGAAAAAAATATGGAATTAAATCTTATTGAGTCTAGTTTCTCATAAAAGAAATAGTGTAAGCAATGGATTTGTAAATTTTGAGATATAATGAATTTTGTGAGACAATGTCAGAATGAATTCGGGTTCCCCTTTTCGACTTTGAAAAATCATAAAAATTGAATAAAAATAATTAGGGCTTAAATTTATATGTATAAAATCCTGAATGAGTATATTTTAATAGAAACAAATAAGAACATCATTTTAATCCTGTATGAAGAGATAATTAATTTTTAGTGAAGAAGGGTCGAACTATCGAACAGTAGCAGGGGTGACTTTAAAGAATAAATGTACTTATTGGCTAAACCAAAATTCTTAAAATTTTATGGTAAGAAGATATATAAGTCTAGTTTAGGGAAAATTAACGTATCTTAATTTGGAGTTCCGTAGCTCAAGTTATAAATAATTTAGTGACTATAACTCAAATAGACAGCTTTGAATAAACTATAAATAATAATAGTTGAATTATAGAGAATGTTGCATATGAACATGAAATGTATTAAATTGATAATTAAATTTATTTATTTAGATCCAGAAATACGAAGCTAGATCGAGGAAAGGAAAAAGTTCAGGATTAGTAGATTTTTTTTTGTTTACAAACAAGTATCAAGGTAAGTTCGTGTAACTTGAATTATATTCTTAAATGCTTGAGATTGTATGTTATTGATGTGAATATGATTTGAATGTTTATTGTATGAAAATTAATGAAACATTGATATATTTGATAAAATGGGAAGAAATCCCAGTTGAATGAAAGGAAAATTCGATGGATCTCTGAAAAGGAATTGACGGTAAAAAGGATCTAGCCCAGACGGGTGATCCTATCTTAATATAGCCCTCCCGAAGAATATGTGTAAAATGGATTTAGCACGAACGGGTAATCCGAATTAGGGTCTGAATTTAGCCTGGACTGGTAGTTCAGATCCAAGCTCATCAGAGTAATTGTCGTTGCAGGGGATTTAGCCTGGACTGGTAATCCCGACAATACTCTATGAGTTTATATTGCAGGGTATTTAGCCTAGACTGGTAATCCCGCTGCAAGGTTGAGGTTCGCGAGAGTGTGCTCTCTGAAATGGAAATATGCGTACATGAATATGAATTGACGGACCCGGAATTGTACACTAAAAGTGTACCTCTGAAAATCCATCGAAATTCCGATAAATTCAACGGGATAAATATGGAAAAATAACAAGGAAATGTAAATTATGATATTCATGAGCTCATCAATCATGGTATATATTATTGGTACATGGAAATTATTGCACTAACTTGAATGTTGAGTTTGTGCATATTAGGGTAATAATGCATTGAATGGATATATGAATGTTTATTGTATTGTATTGAAAATATTAGGTAAGTATAATTCTTGTTACATGAGCTTACTAAGCACGAAGTGCTTACCCCGTTTCCTTTTTCCCTATTTTGTAGTGTTAAGAGCTCGGAGGTCGGATTTGGTCGGAGACACATCACACTATCAACCTCAGGATTTTGGTATATAAAGAAACTTTATTTTGGAAATCAATGGCATGTATAAGCTAATAAAGTAAATGTTAACGTGAAATGAATATAAAGTTAGCCATTAGTATGGTTAACAAACCTGGTTTTGGGTATGTGATGATGTTATCTTATAAATATGCATGAATTTATCTTAAAAATATGTTGAATTGGTTTGGTTGAAGTGGATTGGTCTCGATTTAATATTGTAGGGAAGGTTAGATATTTATAAAGGGGTTATATTGAATATAAAAAAAATCGTAAACTCCGGTAATACCTTGTACCTTATTCTGGCAATGAATACGAGTAGAGGGTATTACAGATACGACTATGTGACACGCCCATGTGAGGAAGTCCAGGCCGTGTTGATTTCTCACGTAGGTTTATTTTTTCCGTTTTCGGCCCGTTTTTCGCTCTTTTTACTCTCCTATGCTCATCTAAGTATAAAACATGAAATTAAAGCATTAGGAGCGTCGAATTCATCAATTCTAAGGAGAAACCATCCATAAATGTGTTAAGCATGAGATAAAAATATGTATAAATTACGGTTTATCAATGACACAATTGTGTACCTGCTTTAGTGGTTATGTGTTCTGGAAAGTGTCTGAGTGGTCCCAAGTTCAAGTCTTAGCTTGGGAAAAATTTTGGTTTTTATTTGAATAAGGCCTTGCCTTTGGTTATTAGGTTTATAAGTATTTGCTTACTAAAATATGCAATAATAGGTCTACGGGTCTGATGGATAAGTAGAGTGTTGGTGTGAGGGAGGTCTTGGGGTTCGAGTTTGATCGGAGACATTATTTTTCTTGCAAATTTCGACTAAGAGTTTGTGTTTTATCGGAAGTCTAAGTTGTGGGGAGTTGGTAGAGAGAATTAAGGGGAATAGGTTGGGGGTTATCAGATTTTTGGCTGATATCTTTTCAGTTTTCTTTTCTTGCTCCTGCTAAATTTTACCTCCCCTCTCTCTGCCGAAATTTCCCCATCTTCTTTCTTTCCAATTCTACTTCTACTTTTACTGAAATAATACATTCTCCCCGTCAACTATGGTGATTCTTTGTGCGGTATCGATAAGTGAGATTTTGAGTATTGTAAGATGTGTTTTAAGGTTCTAATAGGGATTATATTGTTTCCTTAACAGCGGTGAATTCTGAACAAAGGGACTCGTCTTTCATGGAGTCTTAGTCTAATCTTTTGAGGCATTGGGGGTAAGATCTAATCGTTCGACAATTGAGTTGGTTTCGAAATCATTCTTGTTCAACTGTTAAACGATTTGCCAAGTGAAATATTGGTCAATTTAGGTTCTGGAGTGCTTGGGAGGGATTTCGTGGCAAATTCAAACCTGGTGTATGCTCTAATTGCACAGAAAAGAGGTTTCCATGAAAGTCGAAAAGCTCTCTGTCGATGTTACATTGGCGTGTGGTCGCCCGTGTGGTAGGCCGTGTGGCAGTACGCGGGCGTGTGGTCGACGAGCCAGGTAATAAGTACGCGACACGGGCACAGTTAAATGGGCCGTGTGGGACACACGGGCGTGTGAGCACACATGGGCGTGTGGAATTTTGGGCCAGGTCATGTGATCCATACGGCCCAGGCTAATTTGGGCCGTGTGGGCCCACACGAGCAGGCTACATAGGCGTGTGGGCCCATTTTTCTGTAATATACTTTAAGGTTGCACGGGTCGCTCAAGTCGACTGTGGCCTATCATAGGGTCGGTAAGGATATCTTAGACCCTTATTATTGTGATCTGATTTTGTGATGTATGCACTAGTGTGTTATACTTAGCATGTTTATCTGTTCTGTTCTAGATATAAATGTGTGACTGTTAACCTGTATTATAGCATGTCATGTTGTATGATGCATTGCATTGGGGTGGGTTTGATGAAGTGAAAGAAGTATCTGAAAGGCTTCTTAAGCTTGTTATTTGGCAGCTAATCTGCATAATTATGACATATGCCGCATTATGGGACTTTATGGTGTGTAGGGTTAGATGGGTCAATTTTATCCCCATATTTGGTGTGTAGGGATGGGTGGGTCAATTTTATCCCCACATGGTATGTTGGGTTGGATGGAGTTGGTGTGTAGGGTTGGTGGGCATGTTTCTGTTATTCTGATCTGTATGCATGATATATATAAATCTGTTTTGAATGGGCCAAAGCCCAGACCGCACTGTTAAGGGCTCAAGCCCGAATTATGGCTGTATTCTGTGATTTGTTTGTATGCATGCTGAGCTGTGGAGATGTACACACTGGGTTTGCGAAAACTCACCCCTTCTGTTCTATCTGTTCAAGTAATCCCCAGCAGTAGGCATATCGGTGTAGCGGAAGACTCGACAGTGACCACGATTACATACATTTTGGTTTATGAACTTAATGTTTTTGCTTTACTCATTATTTTTGGGAGTTTTAATATAATTTGGAACTTAGACTCTTGGATTTAATTTGGGTTTTTGAACTGTGATTTGGAACATAATCTGCAATGCTAAAATATGGTTTTCCTAAAATAAACTAAGAGGTTTCGTAAATAAAAAGGGGTTTAAAATATATATTTATATTGGTTTCGAAAGCTTCCTCCAAACAGTTCAATTATTTCACGTTTTTCTCGACCTAAATTAACAGATTTTATGTATCAAAACAGTTTTCAAAAAACACTCTCATGTGACATTGCCAGATTCGGCCACAACGTCTGAGTCGGTTTTGGGGTGTTACAGATATTATTTATTAATAATTGACTTTTTCGTAAAGAAATATGTAATGATTACCATTGGATAAAATAAGATCATTTTGGGTGAGCAGAATTAACTCAAAGAGATTAAATATATCCTATGAGAATAACACACTTACGACAATATCATTGGACAATGACTCATCAAGTTGCTTTCATAATGATATATATAATAAGGGAGAGTTCAATCATCGTGCTTTAGTGTAATGACTCCATGATTAAATAATGTTGTAATTAATAGGCTAATAGATAAAATTTAATTACATATTATTAGAGCCCTAATTATATATGTCCAATGGGTCCTTTCACTAGCTTATAATAACCCAAATCAAATTGTGTGTAGAACCGATACTATGGAATAAATGAAAACGACAGTCAAGGGAAATAGATCACATGTATCACTATTCACATTAAATAAGTTTTCTCGCTAAGTACAAAATATGACTTAGAAATTAAATTAATTTCTTCAAATTATTATTTAATCAATTATTATTTAATCAATTGGAATTAAATAATTAAAGTTTAAAGTGAGAATTAAATTTTAGTCGTCAGCAGTTTTATTGAACAAAGAAATTAAATATATTTTCTCATAGATTTTAATACGATAAAGTTGTCATGATTTTAACGAATTAGAATTGAATTGAAAAATAATTTAATTGGATTAATTAATTAATATTCTAGAAATAGAAAAATAGTTATTGAGTTAGATAAATTATAAGTGTTCGATAAAATTCCAGATAACACATCTAGTTATACTCAATACAAGAGATGAGCCTGAGTGCCCATCTCATATAATGAGGTGCGGCAAGCCCTAGTGTTCCTTAGGGTTGTCACCACATTGGTATTCCTCTTATGTTAGAATATTTTACTTTTAATTAAAATTTTATTATTTAATTACCCATTGTTTAAGTAGAACTCTTATATTGTTTTCATATTAATAGGCTATGCAGGATGACCTAATAACAACATTGATAGAGCGTCGTTATTCTTTCAATAAATGTGGCAATTTATTTACAAAAATAAATTCTATTTTTTTTGAAAAGTTTAAAGTTTTTCGATTTCCATGGAGAGAATTAACTTACCTACTAAAAGTTAATAAAAGCTTCCATTTTGTGTGTTTGGTTCATTTTGTTTGATTCTACACTCAAAGTAATTCGTGGTTCAAGGATTAGGGTGTGCATTCAGTTGGTTTGATTTTTTATACCAAAAGTTGAATAAATCGAATTATCCATGTAAACCGAATAAATCGAACCAACCTAGGGACAAAAACTAAATAAATCGAACTAAAATTTTTCGGTTCGGTTCGATTCAATTTTTAGATTTTTTTTTTAGTTGAAAAAAAAAGATTTCTAATTGAGGTACTTATAATTTTATTTTCTTTCATTTTCTCATATAATTATCTTCTTTCTTCAATTTAGTATACCCTAATACTTTTATTTTTATTTTTTTCAAATTTATTATAAAAATATTAAAAATTAAATCAAACAATTTTAATGAACTCAAAAATATTTATTTTCTTACATGGCAAACATATAAATGAATATCATAAAATTTTAAATTTTCAATTTGGGTTTTAATTTTAATGGGTTTAGGCTACTAAGAGTATTAAGTTTTAATGAGTATTTGGGTTTAAGGTTTAAATTTAAGTTTAGGTATGAAAATGGATTATGGGCTTTTGGCCTTGTGGGTTATGGCTTATTCAATTTCAAAATGTCAAAATTGAAAACCGAGCGAATAAACCAATTAAACTGAACATAAAAAATGAATAAACTGAAAAAAAAAAAAAAGGTTTTTCAGTTCGGTTCACTTTGATTTTTTTTTTATTTTAGAATTTTTTGCACAAATCTATTGATGATAACGGATAAGATTATTTGATAGAAAGCCAGAAAACGACTTAAACCTCCTCGCACAGAGCATATGTAATAATTCGATTAAGGGTTTATTAGTATAAACATCACATGGCTCGATTTTAAGAAAAATTTTAAACTTCCTCTATGCTTAAAAACATTGTTTTCTAAACCAATTTTCCAACATAAACTAGTTTCTAATGTCACGTGCATTGCACATGAATTTATATATTTTTAATTTATTAAATAATATATTTTTATATTTTCAAATATATATATGTTATACCCCTCCACTACTTGGACATATGTTAGCAAGACAGAAGGTGTTCCCTTTTGACGCCAAGTATCTAGGCTAGCCACCCGCTCATACTTAGGGAGCGACACCCTTTTGTTACCAAGACCATCCGTTTTTAGATGTAAACATTCATCAAGTGTGAACACGTTCTCAATACAATAAGTAGTCTATTTAAGCATAACTACCTCATACCGAGTACACAACAGAATGGGCCTCGTGGTATACATCCTTCACATCCATGAATATCATTTACGCATTTGGTGGGACTAAATATTTATCCTGTCACCTCATATAAGTGGACAAGAGGGTCTCTCATATAAATACCTTGCGGATGATGAAAAAAGTATCGTCCTTTTGAAACCCTAAAGTTACATTGAGCAAATCTCTCTACTCTCGCTCTTAGTTAGCTTGTCCACTTGTTCTTGTCCAACTCCTCAACTCTTTAGACAAACTACCCTCCGGAAAGCCATCACTATCTCCTTGGTTGTTGGACTTTGCACCAACAATATATATCTACTAATTAAATAAGGATTAGTTTAATTTATACTAAAAGTCAATTGGTTTTAAAAAAAAATTGAGAGAATAAAATAATGTTGTAAAAATAATGACAAAATGAATTAATACATAAAAATATTAAAATAATATGCAAATTTGAAATTATATAAGAAAGTAAATATGAAAGATATTTATACTAAATTAATGATTACATTTAATAATAATGATTTAAAATAATAACTGAAATTTGACCTTCTTCCCAAAACAAGCCAAACTATTTTCCATCTACACCAAACAAATAATGGATAAATAAATAAAAACGGATTTAAGATTACTTGTTTTACATAGTATAAACAACTTACAAAAAAATTTAAAAATAGCATCATAATATAATATTACTTCATCATCAATTAAAATAATATTCTCTCTTTGATCTTGTTGTTGTTCGAATATGATTTGATATTACTTCTTCGACAAACCATTGCTTTAATCTCAATTTTTTTATTTTATTTTATAATTCTAACTTATTATTGTTACAGTCTCCATTTTTAACTAAAGTTAAATTTTAATTGGTATAAAACTCTAATATTAATTAAGTGATAGCTAAAATGCTTAGAGTTTTATTCAACTAATAACTATATTTTACATAAATAAAATAAACACAGCGTTTTAAAAAATTTATTTTTATAATAATGTCAAAATTAAATTATAATTATTTTAACTAACAATTTTAAATTAAATTATAATTATAATTATCGCTTTTGCTTACATCAAACTCTTTTTAACTAATAATTGTAAATTAAATTATAATTATTTTTAAATGTGTAATTATAAATGTATAATTACCACAAATTCTATTTTACGCTCAACTTTTAAACTAATAATTCTAAATTAAATTCTATAATTATTTTTACTAATATGATGAAAAATAATGATATTCTTGTCGGTTCAAAAGTTTTTCTAAACTCATTTTTTTATATGTTGTTAACTTCTAAAGTCACATGTGGTGCACATGATTTTATATGTTCAATATTTAATTAACTTTTTAATTATTATATTTTGAATTGTAGTAATTAACATAAAATAATATTTTTATCAGAATTATTGAATATAATTAAAATATATTAACTTATTAATTTAAATATTATAATAAAAATTTCAAATCATAATTAAAGCATTTTAACTTATACAACATACAATATAAGTTTAATTTATGTAAGGTAACCTTATTAAAAAAAACTAGTTAACATAATGAATTCTAAAATTAATTAAGTTATAATTAAGTAAAATTTTATTTTTACATCAATAAAAATAGTACAATTTATTTTTACTTCAGACTTTTTTAACTAATAATTATAATTTAAATTATATTTCACAATTTTTTCCTATTCAAATTATAACTTTATTTTAAAATTATTACAATATTTTTAACAAAAGATTGTAAATTTATTTTATTATCATAACTTTTAATAAATTATAAATATTTTTAATGAGCTTCAAACGTATATATCATATGGATAAAGAATACAGATGATGCAAACCGCACGTAAATGCAAACCTTGGAGCTAAATTACCAATAAATTGGAAATTGCTATAATTATTGAAAATCAAACTCACCTTGCAACTTTAATTCAACCATTTCCAACGAATACTATCATTTTCTTATTAAAAAGGTAAAATTTACCTTAGGTCCTTATACTTTTCATAAGTTTAGAATCTAGTTTCTATAATTTTATTTTCATTAGTTTAGTCATATTTTCATATTTCAAAATCTAGCTCAAATTGTTAACAATGTTAAATTGCTTTTGCTAAATTTATTCTTGTGACATTTTAAAATAAAAGAACTTACTTAGTAGCAATGTAATTAAAAAAATGGTGTTGTAATGTAACAATTGGACTTGAATTTTAAAATTTAAAAAATAGATTACCTAAATTCCTAAAATAAGAACATAAAAACTAAATTCCAATTATACAAAAAAGTCAATGACTTATGGCTTATTTTAACCTAAAAAAAGTCGCAACCCTAAATAGTAAATAACCTATACCAACTACCCACAAGTGTTGAGTGCAAAAACACTTTGTATTCTAAAAAAGAGGGTTTTTTTAACTTTGATAATATAAAATAAATAAATAAATACCAGAATAGGATAAGAGGGTTAATACTCACAAAACTAAGCAAAGACTACAGTAAATACCTGGTGCTGCCTGACCAATCGGCGGCACCACTTTTCTCTTTAAAAAATATATTTTTTTGAGTGCAGCCTGAACAATCGACAACACTCACATTTAAAACCCAAAATACGAGTTTTTTAACAATATACGCATAAAAACGAAAAAGAATTAATTTTTTATTGGTGCAATCGATGTGTTAGGCGACACCCTATTACTTTTAATAATATATATATTTTTAAGATGAATTGTAACGCCCTATACCCGAGACCGTCGCCGGAGTCGAACACGAGGTGTTAACAGACTTAATTCATTACTTAAACAGCTCAAAAAATTTATTTTTAAAATTTCTAGTCAAGCTAGCAATCTGCGTCACAGTCGCTTAAAAATTCATATCTCGAGTTCCGAAACTAGAAATCCAATTCTGTAAATTTTTCCTGAAACTAGACTCATATATCTATTTACTAATTTTTTTCTAGAATTTTTGGTTAAGCCAATTAGTACAGTTTATTAGTTAAAGTCTCTCCTGTTTCAGGGTTCGACTGCTCTAATCTCTGTATATTACGAATCAGATATCTCTCTGTACAGAATTTCAATGACTATGAAGTTAGTTTCTCTTAAAACTAGACTCAATAAGGAATCTGTACATATAAAGAATGACTTCTAATTATTTTTGTACAATTTATGATTAATTTTTAAAGTCAGAATAGGGGATCTAGAAATCACTCTGGCCCTGTTTCACAAAAATTCAAATATCTCATAAAATATAATTCATATACCTGTTTCGTTTGTTTTATGTGAAAATAGACATATTGGGCTTCAATTTCATAACTTACTCATCATTTTTAGGTACACAAATCCAATTTTTAAACATCAAGCAACCATCAGAACCGATTCTGAAATCTGATCCCGTATCAGCTTCACATTGCTTTCTCTTGGCTTGCAAATCTTGATCATTTTTCTGAGCTTCAGAAATCTCTTGTAAAAACATCGGTCTTGCTCTTCACTCTGCTAGAATTGAACCATCATTTTATATCTTTAACCGAGTGTTCATAGTTCTCAAAGCAAATAGCAATTTTCTGCTTAAAGCATCGGCAACCACATTCGCTTTTCCCGGATGGTAATCAATAACAAGCTCGTAATCTTTCAATAACTCCAACCATCTTCGTTGTCTCAAATTCAAGTCTTTTTGTGACATCAAGTACTTAAGACTTTTGTGGTTGGTATATACTTGACACTTTTCACCATACAAATAATGTCGCCAAATCTTCAAAGCAAACACTATAGCAGCCAATTCCAAATCATGAGTCGGATAATTTCTTTCGTGAGATTTTAACTGCCTCGAAGCATAAGCCACCACTTTTCCTTCTTGCATAAGTACACATCCTAAGCCATTTCGAGAAGCATCACTATACACCACAAATTCTTTACCTGATTCGGGTTGTACCAACACCGGTGCTTGATTAATAACTTTTTCAATTCTTCAAAACTCTGTTGACATTCTTCCGTCCATTCAAATTTAACATTCTTTCGGAGTAGTCTAGTCATAGGAGCAGCAATTATAGAAAATCCATTTACAAACCGCCGATAATACCCAGCTAGCCCCAAGAAACTTCTAATTCGGTTACATTTTTCGGTGGTTTCCAATCAACAATGGCTGAAATTTTACTAGGATCAACCCGTATACCATCACCTGAAACAATATGACCCAAAAATCCAACTTCCCGGAGTCAAAATTCACTTTTACTAAATTTAGCATACAGCTGCTTATTTCTCAAAGTTTGCAAAACTATCCTCAAATGCTCAGCATGCTCTGTCTCATCTTTTGAATAAATTAAAATATCATCTATAAACACCACAACAAATTTGTCCAAGTATGGCCGAAATATGCGATTCATTAAATCCATAAACACAGCAGGAGCATTTGTCAACCCGAATGGCATAACTAAAAATTCATAATGATCGTACCTTGTTCTAAAAGCAGTTTTAGGCGTATCCGACTCTTTTACTCGCAGCTAATAATACCCAGATCTCAAGTCAATCTTTGAAAACCATGTCGCTCCTTTTAGCTGATCAAACAAATCATCAATTCTTGGCAACGGATACTTGTTTTTTATTGTCACCTTGTTTAACTGCCAATAATCAACACACAACCTCATAGAACCATCCTTCTTTTTCACAAATAACATGGGAGCAACCCAAGGTGAAAAACTCGGTCTCACAAAGCCTTTATCAGTCAACTCTTACAACTGTGACTTTAACTCTTTTAACTCTGTTGGTGCCATTCTATATGGAGCAATCGAGATCAGAGTTGTTCCCAGTATCAAATCAATACCAAATTCTACTTCCCTGACTGGAGGCAAACCCGGCAATTCTTCTGGAAATACATCTACAAATTCACACACAACCGGCACTAATTCAACTTTCTTTTCAACTTCTTTTGTATTAATTACATACGCCAAATAAGCTTCATAACCCTTTCTCAAATATCTTTGAGCCGACATTGAAGAAATCACACTAGACAATGCCTCTGATTTATCTGATTCAACCCGCAGAGTTTCACCATTTTCACACTTTAATTCTTTAACTTTTTCTTTACAATTTATTATAGCATCATGCAACGTCAACCAATCCATACCTAAAATAACATCAAACTCATCAAACGGCAACAACATCAAGTCGGCCAGAAAGTAATGACCCCGTATCATTAAAGGACATTTCTTGCATACTTTATCAACTATCACACATTTGCCTAACGGATTCGACACTCTAATCATAAATTCTGTGTTCTCAACAGGTATATTCATGTTGGACACCAGTTTCATGCATACATATGAATGAGTAGAATCGGGATCAATCAAAGCAATAACATTAACATCATAAAGAGAAAATATACCGGTAATCACATCGGGTGAGGAAGCATCTTCACACGCTTTAATAGCATAAGTTCTAGCCAGAGCCCTTCCTTCAGTCTAACTCATCGCATCTCGGCTACATTCTTCGCTTGCTTCACTCCCAACTTTTCTTGGATACCTTCCCTCGAATCCGCACCACTTGCTTTTGTATCTTGAAATATTTCTTTCTCACTCTCTGGGCAGTCTCTAATAAAATGATCTGGAGAACCACATCGAAAACATTCATTTGCTCTGCACGGACCAAAATGATTTCTACCGCACCGCTGGCACTCGGGTTTAACAAATCTCGAGTTCCCTACACTGGCCGCCGAAGTAGCCTGGGACTTAAGACCCACATTTTGCTTCTTAAAATTCCCATATGATTGCCCAGCTGAAACTCGGGGATGAGGATTCATATTTCTTGACTTTCTGGGTTGTTGTGAGGGTGCATTACTCATTGGTCTTTTCTTCAAATTTCGTGTCTCAGATTCTACCTTTTTCTTTTCCTTAAGTAGTTCTTCAGCCTTGCAAGCTCGATTGGCAAGTACCACCATTTCTTTTAGTTCAAGGATCCCAACAAATACCTTGATGTCTTCGTTGAGCCCGTCTTCAAATCGTCGGCACATCTTGGCCTCTGTAGGAACATATTCTCTGGCATACTTACTCAATCGAACAAATTCTCTTTCGTATTCAGTAACTGTCATGTTCCCCTACTTTAATTCAAGAAACTCTTTACGCTTCTGATCAATAAATCTTTCACTGATATATTTATTTCGAAATTCTTCTTGAAAGAACTCCCAAGTTACTTTCTCTTTTGGTACTCATCAAATCAATGTTTTCCACCAATGATAAGCGAATCCTCAACAATGATATAGCACATTTCAAGCATTCCTCGTGTACAAGACAATTCATCAAATACTCGAATAGAATTCTCGAGCCAAAACTCGCTTTCGGCGTTATCATCAATATTTGCCCAATTCTTGACCCCTTGTTTACTGATTCATCAACCTGGAGTTCGTGAAATTTTATCGATCTACACCTTGAGGCATCGAGGTACAGGTTGAGGAATCGGGGAGATGGGGAGGTTGTGCATTCGGGTTCGTCTGAACGAACTCGAGATACCGTGCACTCATCATCTAGAGAAAGGCTTTCCGAGCCCCTTCTCCTCCTCCTTGACCAACAGTAAGAGGTGGATTTTCAGTCGGCGCTGGCCCTTCAGCCGGAGCTGGCGCATTACTCTCTGCTTCATCTGCCACAACTGGATCGGGATCTATTTACTATAAAAAAATCATTTAACAGGTCAGAAGTCGTCACACTATCACAATATATATATATGGCATGTATAGCAAAACCCATACATACAACACATTAGTCCGAGAACCGACTAAACCTACTCTGATACCACCAAACAACCATTATGTGCTTCATGCAAAATCTTTTGAATCAATTCATCATTTTTCCCTTCTATGGCAACATCAAATTCACACTCTAACATGTACTTATGACTATTAGGTATTTTTGCCGATTAAGCTCTTTTACTCGTTTTCACTCAAAACCGAGTAGCACAAGTTGTCTAACATAATTTAAAACCTCATATTCTATCATAAAACATCAAAATTCACAAATTTCACCTATGGGTATTTTTCCAAATATGAACTCTAACTCAAAATATTACTATCATAAGCTATATCGAGTTACCTGGATTTCAAAAACGTAAAAATCATTAAAAACGGGGCTTGGAATCACTTACTATGAAGCTTGAAAGTTGAAGAAACCCTAGCTATGGAGAGAGGGAGCATTCAGCAGCAACTAAGGAAGATGATAACCAATTTTGTGTTATTTTTCCCTTTTTATTTCATTTAATATCCAAATGACCAAAATACTCCTCCTTACTAAACTTTCAAAAAAATTCCTTCTATGTCCTAATTTTGTCCATAAACTTAAAATTGGTCAAAGTACCATTTAAGACCTCCTAATTAATATTTCAAAGCAATTTCATACTAAAAACTTCTAGAATGCAAGTTTTGCAACTTATTCGATTTAGTCCCTAACTTTAAATTAAACTCGTTATGCAAAAAATTTCTTCACGAAATTTTCACACAATTATGCAATCATATCATAAACCTCAAAATAATTATAAAATAATTATTTCTATCTCGGACTTGTGGTCACAAAACCACTATTCCGATTAGGCCTTAATTCGGGATATTACATGAATAAAATAATATATTAATTTTTGGGTATTGGAAACAAGGGCCATAATCGATGGGTCACATTCACGCCAGACTGTTAGGTCGGTGTTGCCTGACAACCTGGTGGTACCAACTTGATAGCCTGCCACGAATGTGACCCATAAGTCACGGGCCTAGGTTACAATACCCGAAAACTAATATAGCTCTCTAAATTTAATTTTGTCTAAATTAGGTTTTTTTATAATTTCTAAGAAATTTGATTGTGTTAGCAATGGCCTGACATTTTATTCGTCTCGATGATAAACATATCTCCGTCGACCAAATAAATATATCTTCGTCGACTAAATGAAAATGGTAAGAATTAATTTCAGTTTTTTTAATATACTAACCTTTAAAAGCTTTTTTGAAAAATTTAGAAAGAAATTTAGAAGAATTATAATTTGGAAAAAATTTTGTGTGAAAAAAATAATGATGGTTTTTATAATTTTTTTTCTAGACTGATGAGCTTGATGGTCAAATTTTAAAATGGCCGTTGGAGGTGACCGCTAGGAGCAAAATACAGGGTAAAACACGCCCACTTCAATTCGCTTTTACTGACATGAGATAAAATACTCAATGTCAGTACGTCCACGTTAGCGCGCTTTTAATAACACGGGAAAAAATATTTCCTAAACCACTAAAAAAAAGAATATTAATTTAAACATTGACAAAAACAACTACCAACTCAAACATAAAACATAACAAGTAAAAATGAATATAGAAAATACCATCTAGATTAAGTGGGGATGATCGGGTTGGTGTATTTGTAATATGATGTAGACAAGTGATGATCGGGTTGGTGTTTTTCTTGTGTGTGGTTCTTAGTTGTCTATTTTCTTTGATCGTATCAGGTGGGGGTAATTGGGTTAGGGTGAGTTTTACGAAAAACTTTCTGAGTTAAATAAGTTTACTAATTTTATTTTATAATTCTAATTTGTCTTGAAATTATCATCGAATTTAGTGAAATTAAGGGATATATTAAATTAAATTTTATTATGATATAATGTTAAAGCATATAAAATTTAAAATTATATATTTTAAAAGTTAAAGTAAAATAAAAAATTTTAATTTGATAAACTTAAATTATTAATTAAAATATAAATTTTATAAAATTTTTATAAATATTTTAAAATTTAAAATTTAAAATTTATTTAAAATTATTTTGTAATTTTTATTGAGAGACTAATTTATTCTTTTTAAAATAATAGAGATCAATCGAGCATTTATATCAATTTATTATTTAAATTATTTGAGTTATTTGAATTGTAAAATTTATCTCAATTTAAATTTAAAATTTAAAATAGAGTTTATTCAAATAAATCGTTTTAATTAATTTAAAATTTAATTTTTTCGATTTTTAAATCGAATTTGCTCAAATTAGAAATAAAGCAAATAATAGAAAAGCGAGAGGGGTGAATATTGAACATTGAACGTTGAAGCATTGTCTTTTTTTATCAAAATAACCTAAATAATTTAATTAAGTATCAAAATGACCCACTTTTTTAATTAAACACGAAAATAACCCTAAATCTACAGTAAAAGTTGGTGGAGCCAAATTATATAGCACCACCAACTTACCACGTCAACAGGGAGCATAAAAAAGTTAATTTTTTGGTGGAGCCATATAAAATGGCGCCGTCTGTATAAATACAAAGAAAATATTGTAATTTTTAAAAAAATAGGAGACTTCAAAATAATTTTTCTTTTTTTGGTGGAGCCAATTTAAATGGCGCCACCAGACGACACCACGCCACCTTCTTTCTTTCTTTTTTTTTTTTAACTTTTTTAACTTTTGTCTTTTCTTTAATTTTTTTCTTTTGTAAGTTTTATATTTTTTATTTTTAACAATATATTAGCTTTTTATAAAAATAACACAAAAATTTAATTCATTATCAAAATAATTTATTTTTTAATTAAACACAAAATGACCTGAAATCTACAATAAAAGTTGGTGGAACCAAATTAAAAAATAGGTCATTTTGATAATTAATTAAATTTTTGGGTTATTTTTATTAAAAAAGAATATCTTTAAAAATAATTTAAAATCGTAATTTAAAATATTATAAAACAAATTAAATAATATTTAAAATATTAAAAACTAATAATATATTTGAAAGGTCATATCTTTAAAATATTTAAATATTTTATATTATTTAAAATATATATTTAATATTTAAAAATAATATTCAAAATTTTAAAAATAAATTCAAAATTTTAAAAATAAATTCAAAAATATATATTTAAAATTTTAAAATTAATATTTAAAAATAATATTTAAAATTTTAAAAATATATATTATAAAACATTTCAAATATATATTTCAAATTTTTAAAATTAATAACAAAAAAATGAAATAAATAAACAAAATAAACAAAATAAAATAAGACAAAATTAGAGAAAAGACAAAAGTTAAAAAAAAGTAAAAATAAAAAAGAAAGAAAGAAGGTGGCATGGTGTAAGGTATGGTGACGCCATTTAAATTACTGTACCAAAAAATAAAAAATTATTTTGAAATTCTCTATTTTTTTAAAAATTATAGCACTTTTATTATATTTATACAGGTGACGCCATTCTACATGGCTCTACTAAAAAATTAATTTTTTTATATTTTCTGCTGACGTGACAAGTTGGTGGCGCCATATAATTTAGCTCCACCAACTTTTACCTTAAATTTCAGATATTTTAATATTTAATTAAAAAATAAATCATTTTAATAATTAATTAATTTTTTTGAGTTATTTTTATAAAAAAACCTTGAAGCATGACCATTGAGGTGCTGCTGCAAAAGCAGCCTCGCAGATTCTGACAGCAGAGACACGTCTTTTCTTTTGCATGGGAATGGATGTGAAAGGAAAGAGACATGTAGGGATAGCAGTGTTACAGTTGTCAGGACGAGCTCCTTTCTCTTCCAGACAAGACACAGCACTATTTTGGACTACAATTTCCTAAACCCTGCTTGGGCCTTTTCAATTGGGGAAATGCTAGTCTCACTTTGTTTTTAGGGGAATACCAAAATCCACGCCACCCGAGAAACAACCTCATAATGTAAGAGTTTCAACTTTTACATGGATTGGCTGGCTTCATCCTTGAATCATGGAACAATTTAAAGGTCTTAGTTGATGAATAGAATACCAACCGAAAGAGTATTATGAAAAATTCTGTACAAGGTGTCAAAATGCATGTCTTTTTATAAGTAAATTAAGATTATATTAAAATTCTTTCTAAGAAACACTTTTGAAGTTAAAATATTACTAAATAATATACTTTTTTTAGAGAAAATACTTTTAAACCCCAAAATGCTTTTAACATAAATAAAAATTTTAACTTCTCTCCAAAAGTATTTTTATCCCAAAAATACTTTTTAGAAGCAATGTTAGATTAGCTCTTAATCTCTTTACATTAGATTAGAGACCAAACTAAAATTTTATCCATTCTATTAATAAAAAGCTGATACAGTTGACAAAATAATTAAGTAGTTACATGTGCACTCATTTTAACATATGAAAAATAATTTTAATAATAGAAATAGTTATAATTTTAATAGAAAAATTAATTTACTCTTTACTTTAATATCGTAGATTAATTTACTCATTTAAAAAAAACAAAATATAATCTAAAGAAAGCATTTTAGGAAAATCAGCATATTTTCAGACATCCCCGACCCTATTGAACTCAAGGATAGAGTAGTGGGACACCTTTCCCAAGGGCTTTTCTATCTTCACCACAGTACTAAGAATATATCACTGAACATCTTCAATACACCATTAATCAAACCAATCAATTGAATACATCTTCAATGCACTATTAATAAAATTAATCAATTGAATCAATTAAATTAAAAATTGATCACAATAAATTTACTAACAAACATTCTGCGTTACTTTTGCTAACAACCACTAAAGAAATAAACAGCAGAATTCTAGGAAAATAGAATAAAATTGCCCTACTCTCTTGATCATTTCAAGTATAAACGATTAATATCTTCATATATTGTTTCATAAGATATGATCATCCAGATAATGCACCTTCCTGACCTACAATTAGTCTCCATCAGTACCAGAAGAGTCGGTCAAATCAGAATCGAATTCTAGATCGTCAGCATCATCTAGAGGCTGTTTCCATTCACCGCGAATCTCTTTCATCAATTCATCATCACTTTCCTCATGTTTCCCTGACAACTTCCTCTTCAGAATCCCTTCAAAGATTGAAGGCATAGCATCTTCATCGCCGTCAAGGAACTTCTGTATTCGCCTTTTCAGCTCTGCAAGAATCCAATTTTGCAAAACGTTACTATTCCTAAAGTACCTCGTGAATTAACCAGAGACTAAGTTGGAACATTGGTTTACCTTTGTTACTAACGTCGTCGTTGTCGTCGCCGTTGGTAGAGTAGAACCTGATTTGAGAGCGAGTCAAAGCGGCGAGTGGGTAGGACGAGGGCTGCTTGGAAAGTATGAGGTTTAGCAGAGGATAGTTTAATCTGCAACCAAAAAAGGACATCTCCAAGCAGAGCTTCTTTCAATTTAGGGTTTTATTAAATAAAGTAGTATTATCTTATACACCCTATCAATTTATCGGTTTTCAGTTCAGTTTGGATTTAATTAAATAAAATTATTTATATTATATAAAAATTTAAAATTTATTAAAATTTATAAAATTTGCTTCAATCATTTACTCCTGACTCAATCGATTTAGAACAGCTCACTTGAAAACCAATTTAACTTTTTTTTTTTATCAGCATAGCAAATGGTTCTTAACTTAATTGATACGGTCGATTGATCTAATTCTAACAATAATGCCAAAAACAAGTCTAGCATAATGTCATTTGTTGCATTAGGCATAAATGTGTCGATTGAAGTTGATATTTTAAGAGTTTGACTTTAAAGTTGTCACCTTCAAAGATTGACTTTCACTTTAGAAAATGAAAGTTAATGTAAATGTACCGACTTCAAAATTTAAACTATATCGCTAAATAATTTTGGTACTTAATTATTTTGTAAATTAAAATTTTAAACTAATATATATAATTTAAAAAGTGGATTAAATAAGAACAAGAAAAAGGAATTGAGAGAGAGTTGAATTATTATATCTCTTTTAGGGTGATATCGGTTCGGTTCGGTTCGATCAGATTTTTTAATCTTTTTAAACTGTCCATCATAATTTGGTTTGACTCAGTTTGATTATCGATTTTTCATATTGATTTTTTGCTTTGATTTTTAGATTTATTTTGATAAAATGAAATTTATTTTATGGCTTTTGAATATTTTTGAGAAAATTTTAAGATTTTTCGTATAAAATATTTCTCAAAAACATTATTTTTCAACAACTTTTGAATTATTTTCACTAATTTAAATATAAAATATTTATTTTATATAATAAAATAAAAATCAATTATATATTAAATAAATAATAATAACAAAATTTAAACGTATATTTACCAAATATATCAGTTTGAGTCTATTTTCGATTTCAATCACTACAACATTGTATTTTCTTAGATTCCTTTGATGTTTCTTTCCTTGGTTTTGATAGGGTAGTGTTAAGGATCCTATAGATTTGTGTGGGCTGACCTTCTCTTTCAACAAATCATTCCACGATTGAAAAGGCCCAAACAGGGCTTAGGAATTTGTAGTCCAAAATGGTGATGGGTCTTGTCCGGAAGAGAAAGGAGCTTGTCCTGACAACTGTATTACTGCTATCCCTACTCGTCCCTTTCCTTTCGTATTCATTCCCATGCAACAGAGAAGACGCGTCTCTGCTGTCAGAATCTGCAAGGCTACCACTTTTGCAGCGCCACCTCAATGGTCATGCTTTAATGTTCACTCCTCTCACCCTTGCTTTTCTACTATTTGCTTTATTTCTACTAACCTAATCTCTATTTTGTCCCGCCTCGTACTCCCCATTAATAAAATCATAATCGCTTATTTCACCCCAACTTTATTTAATTTTTCATTTTTTTAAATTTATTTTATTTATCAAATCGTTTATTATAGAATTTAAAAATTTAAATTCAGCTATTAACATTATTACAAATTTTTATGCAACATATTGAAATTTTATAAAAAAATATTTATTTGATAATCATGTAACGAAAAAATTGACAATTTAATAAACTTGAACTTAACAAAGAATTTTAATAATGTTGTCAATTTTAAAAATTACATAAACATTTTATTCAAAATAAGGTATTTAGACTAATTAATGAAAATCAAAAGTTAAAAAGTACCAAATTGTGTCAAATATAAGTATAGAGATTAAATTTCAAATTTGAGCATAGTATGTGAACTAAAATTAAAAATCAACCATTGTTTCAAAAAACTAAAGGCTATGTATTTGGACATGTCCACAACAACATTTTAATTAAAGTGAAGTATTTAGACTGATAATGTTGTTATAAATGTTGAGTTGTTTAATTATGTCAAAATTAAAATATAAAGATTAAATTTTAATTTTGAGTATGATAAAATTAAAAATATTTTAATTTGAATGAAGTATTGGATTAATTATAATATTATAAAAATTGAAGGAAAAAATAAAGTTACAAATTTGAGCATACCAACAAAAGTTGAGCCATTCTTTAAAAAAAAAAAACAGCAGCTTTTCTTGTTTATTAAAGAGTATATATATATATAATACTAATTTGAATAATTATAATACAACATACCAAATAACATAAATATGATATGAATAAAAAAATTTAAGTATTTTTTGTAAATATTGATTTTTAAAATATGAATAATATATAATTTTAGTCCTTCAACTCATTCATTTGTATTCAGATGGCCCTTAAATTATTTGTTGGATCTTATTGATTTTTTTGTAAATATTGATTTATTAAAATATGAATAATATATAGTATATAATATATTATCGATATTAAGTGTTAGTGATGGTGCCTTATTTTTCTACCTATTTCTTTATATACTCACTAAAATTAATTCATAACAATTGAGAAAATCTTTGAAAAAAAAAGAGAAGTTATAAAAGTCAACAACATAAATTGGAAAAAATTAAGAAATAAAAAACTGTGAATGCAAGACTCATTTTAACCTTAGAAAAACAACATTTCAATATTAGTATAGAAAATGAAAAGCTTATTTTATAAGATAGTTGTGTAATTATTGTTTTCCATAGCATTAGTACACATAGTTGATAGGTGTAGAATAATAATAAATAGGTAAATATGCAGCCAATAATATTAATTTTGATGATAAAAATAGGAGATGCAAATAATGTTTGGATTTAGGAAGAAGCAATGATGTAAAATTTCAACTCATAATTCAATTCGTGTAATATTATAAAATTTTCTGAATCTGAAGAAATTCAAGTTTTAAGTAAGTATTTGAGATGTAGCTCGCAAGAGTATTTTTTTTTTTTTTTGACATTTTACTTGTAAATTTGTTTGTATAGGAAATTTTATGTATGTGTGGTGATGTGATATATTTTTGGCTTTAAAACTCTATATTATCACCTTAAATAAATACTAAATACCCCCAATATTTTTCTTGCCTTTGGTCCTCCACTCTAGAAGAAGCTCTCTTTTTCTTTTCCTTTCTTTCATACCTTTCATCATTTCCCCTTTAAATTTACACCATTTTCTCTTTCATTTCTTTAAAATCTCACACCCAAGGACTATCATTCTCTTTTTCCATCACCACCACCTAGGGTTTGGTATTTAGTGTGAGAAATTATAGAAATGAATTGCATCCATTTTATAGATTATGATACTAATTATATGATTTTTTTTTTTAATATCTTACTACTACTAATTCTTCTCACCACTATAATTAGAGAGATAATTATAAATAAGAGAACAACAAGAGTTCGATATAAATCTTCAAAGAAAGAAAGACAATTTATGTATAAAAAGTCATTAGTTATGTACCTATCATACAATTTAAAATTTTACTATTCAATTAATATTCCTTAAAAGAAAGAAAACATATGTCTTGTCAATAATGCAACAATTATACAAATATTTTCCTTGATTATAATGAAACAAATCAATCTTTGATGGTTCAAAATTAATTTAAAACTCATGAAGAGCTAATATATATTGTTATCCTATATTCAATGTGACAATGAAATATGTTAATATTTCATAATACATAATTAATTTAAGGCTCCATAAGAGCTAATGCATTGTTATCATTATGTTGTAGTCACCTCAAAGAAATCATTATATTTTAAAAGATACCAAATTGAGATTGTGTATGAGGAGACAATTAGTTTTTATATATTAAATCTATTATATTGGGTAAGAATTTCATATTGAAAATTTATTGTCTTTTCCTTAAGTTTGAATTATGCATATATTAGTATGGTTAAATCACATGTGATGGTAAACTAGAAGTTTACATTAGTATTGTTGAATCTCACGCATAGGAAACCTAAAGTTTACTAGTCCAAATATATTAATTAGTTGACCATCCCAATAAATAATGATGCAACAAGGCGAGAATTTACATGAATATTTATTAAAAAATTTAAAGTTTTTATTTTTTTATCAAGTGCTGCTTGTTCGCAAAGAAGATTTATTAAACCTCACTAACAAGTTGATCCTTTCTTCATTGTTGGAGGTACTTATAGGAGAGGTCCTCTTCTCTTGTAGTGTAATGTGGTAGGTTGTTATAGCAAACGTACTAATATAGTATACGTGAGGTGTGAATGTAGTGGTCTCAGATAGTACGAGATTGTTTTTATTCTCTGATTGGGCCCACTCATTATTTGAGGTGTTCACACTTAGAGAAGCATTCACACCTAAAAAGTAAGTGCCTGATGAGGTAGCTCGTTGAGCGAGTGGAAAGGGCCACCTTCGAGGAGGAGAGAGTGGTTCGAGTTCTTAGTTGAGAACACAAGGAGAGTTAAGTGAAGAAAGCAGGCGATTTGGCTTGGGAAGATGTTCGAGTGAATGGGACCTAATGATGGGGAGTTGAGAGTCTGGTTTCGATAGCTCATTGTGCTGACACGTGTCCTAGCTCTAGGGGGAATAACAATTTTCAAAATTTTATGTGCCAAACATATTATTATGAGTATAATGTCATGTTAACTTATTATTTCCACACATTACTCACAAAGAAATCAGCTAATGGATTAACGATTGTCATTTGTATCAGAATTGAAAATTTAAAATTTAAAAAGTATAGATACTTAGAATGATCCAAGTGAAAAATATTGACCAAACCTACAATTGTACGCATAGTATAAGACTAACAATTGAATTTAACCAAAAGTATTTAATGGTTGTGGTTTGGGTTAGGACTAAAATTGACCAATTAAAGTACATGGACTAATCCAGAAGTATTGCAAAATATAGAGACTATAGTGGAATTTAACCTAAATTTTATTTTATTTTTTAAGAAAAAAAAGAGAGGAGAAATGCAATTTTCAAAATTAAAAAATAGGTGGAGAATCCTATTCAAAAACAAGTTGAAAGGTTACTTTCTCACCAGTCTGATAAAAACCTATTATGCCATTACTTGGCAGTGCCAGGGAAGAAACCCAACCTGAAAAATGAAAAAAATGAAATTTTGGTCCTTTGTTGGTTTCACTGTTTGCTTGCTAGTCAAAAGGGTTGGATTTGTATTCTCATTCTCATTCACATTCACATTCAAATCATAAAAATGATTGCAATCAACAACCATTATTATACTCTATGCTACGCTTGAGGACTTGAAAATGAGAAATTGAAAATCAAAGCGTGATTAAAGGAAAAGATTCTGCCTAAAATTTATATGCTTTAGGGAATAGGAAAGGAACAAATGGGGGGAGTCCCCACTGGAACTGGATTGGATGCTTTCTGCTCAAGACATCACTCCATTCCTGCTATTTATTTTGTCCTAATTACTGAAATATTTGCAATTTTCAATCATGGCTACTGCCCCTCTGCTGTAATCCAATCCAAAACCATTTTTTTCTTCTTCTTTATTTTTTGGTTAAATTATGATACAAGTCTTTCTACTATTTCTACATTTGAAATTTAGTCTTTATACTTTTTTTTAATTTTTAAATTAAGGTCCAATTGTTAAACTTTTTGTTAACTTGAATTTGACAAAAGAATTTTAACTATGTTAATAATTAGATTTACATTTTAAATTGGTTAAAATATGCTCCAAGCCCTTATATTATTTGTATATTTAGAATTTAGTCTCTCTACTTTTTAAATTTTAAAATTCAAGTACAATTGTTAAAACTTTTTCTACTAAATTTGATAATTTGATATTTTGAAATAAAAATACTCCCTTGATAGCCATGTAACTAATAAAAAAGATGTTGCAATGAACTTAAATTTGACAATATTGTGTTAATAAAAACACTTGCACTTTTAAATCGGTTAAAAAAAAATACTCCAAGCTCCTATATTGTTCGTATATTTGAAATTTAGTCGCTCTACTTTCATTCAAAGAAATTTAATTCTTCTACTTTCAGATTTCAAAATTCAAATCCAATTGTCAACATTGTTAAAATTCTTTTGCTAAATTTAAGTTCATTACAATCTCATTTTTTTATTATGCGGTAACCAAATAAGTTTTTTTTTTAAATTTCAAAATATCACACCAATGAATTTAACAGTATTGACAATTAAATTTGAATTTTGAAATCTAAATAAAAATAAAGGGACCAAATTTCAAATTTTTGAAGAGTATAAAGACTTGAAACATATTTTAACCTTTTAAATCTGAAAAGTTGAGGGACTCAATTTCAGATATATAAAGAATAAAGGGAATTAAAGGCAATTTTAACCTTATTTATTTGGTGTATTGAATTTTGGTTTTGTAGGGTCAGTTGAAACAGACCCCACAGATCTGACTTTTTGAAGACTCTATTCCCAATTTCATAGATGCATTTCTTGGCTTCCTAACCCTAAAAAGAAAAGAGTGAAAATACCCACAAAATATCATAGCCTCAACCTAACTTTTGTTGAAAAAGACAAATAGGCTGTGACTTTAAACCCTTTTCTCTAACAATACTTAGTCTCAGTTTTAAGCTTAAATAAATAATTAAACTTTTCTGTATGAGAAAAGAACATAGGTTTACTTACATATTACAGATTCCAAAGGACACAGTGGCAGCCTTCTGTCTGATAGCTAAATCCCTACTAATTCCCAAAACATGACTTATCATACCCCCACCTAACAACAAATGAATAACAAAATCTCAATAAAGTAAATACAATATGGAGGATTTTTTATCTAATAAAATTAGATAAATTAATTTTTATATATTAAATTAAAAAATTAATTAGTTGTTTTATTAAAATTTATCTATTTTATTATTAAAATCTAATTTTTGTATTATAACATAAAACATACATAACATGCTGTGTATTACTGTTTGGTCATTTTATTATCTATTTTAATTTTTAATAGTAAAATAAATATAATTTTAATAAATAAAACAAAATATAATTTCACTCGTAACACCAAAACCACAGTAAAAAGTTGAACTGATTACATAAAGCTAAAAAAAATAATTAAATTAACTGTTAAAATAGTTTTCTTTTATTTTTAATTTTTTGAGAATTTATTTAATTAAAAAGAATAAACCACAAATAAATCAACATAAACCAGAGTGGTGCTCTAAAAAATTGACCCTCATCAAATCCAATCAAAATTCAATGCAATAAAAAGGAAAAGGAAAAAGACGAACCTCATAACTCACTCCATCTTCTTCTTCTCCCCTCCTCTAATCCTTCAATCTGTTATTTTTCATTATTAACATTCTCTTTCTCTGTTGCAGAACAACCCAACCCAACCAAAACAATAGCCATGCCATTTCTTACAGAAACCTCAGCTTCTGTTTCTGTTTCTGCTTCTTCTTCTTCTTGTTCCACAATAGCAGAACATCTAAAACTAAGACGACCAGCCAGGAACCAAATCAACACGACAGAAACAGATCCAGACCCAGTGTCAGAAATCCCATCTTTAATCCAATCCACTCGTTCTAAATCCACCATTTCCTCTCTTTTCCTCTCCTCCAACAATGACACAACCAAAAAGAAAACCAATCCTTTTAGTCAGTCTGCTCTTAGAGGACTTGGTTGCACCGCATCTACATCACAACAAGTGTCGGTGCCAGCCATGATACGTACATCAGCCGATTGGGAAACTAAGAAAGTAAAGAAGAAAAAGAAAACACAGCAGCAGCAGCAGCAGCAGCAGCAGGAGCAAGAAAAGAAGAAGAAGAAGAAAAAGAAGAAAAGTAGTAAACTTGTTGTTGGCAATGAGAGCAACAACAGCCATAAGGTGCATCATCATCATCATCAACAAGGTGTGCTTTTGAATGAAGGAAGTGGTTATAACATTAGTTGTGGAGTGATTCAAGATGTTTGGTGTGGACCTGGAATTGGGTTTTCAGCTGATGCTGTTGGCTCTGTGGATCGTGTTGCTACAAGGAGAAATGTGCCTGCTAGAGGGAAGATTGATGTTGAAAAGGTCAACCACAGGGGGGTATATCCATCCTTTTATGCTACATATATGGTTATTTCTTTTAGGGATTACATATCATGTCATTGGATGAGTTCTTTATGAGTTTTGGGACCTTAGGAGGCTAATTTCTATGCTTTAGTACAATTTGGACTTCATTTAATTAATGTTGTGTAGGTTATTATTATTATTATTTTCTGGATTTGGCACTAGAATTAGGTCCTTTTCCCCCCCTTTTTGGTGCTTAGCCCATGCATCCTTTTGATATTTATGAACACTTTTTTGGCCATTCATTCAATTCATTGTGAATGTTAATTGATCCCTGCCTAAAACTTCTTTAGGAAACACTTTATGTTTTTAATAATTTAGATATACCCCACAGATTTGCTCATTATGAATGAACAAATCGCAATTTCTGAAAGCTTTATTGTGCCTTAAGTTGGTTCTTTATTTGCATTTGAAGCAAGCATATAGGTGATCTTGGCACTTTACAACCTGTTTCATACTTACTTTTTCTGAATTTATTTTTATTCTTAATATATTTGTTGAAATTCATTAGTGACACAACAACCACTTAAATTCTTGGGGGTCTTTTGGTTTTAATTATTTTTTTAGGGTTAAATAGCCTGAACTTGGCAATTGTTGAACTGTTTTTTTCTAAGTTAGTCCTTAAACTTGACAATTATTCCCACATTGGGGCCTGAACTTTTTTTTGTCCAAGTTAGTCCTTGATATTTCCTTGAAATCCCTAAAGTTCAGGCCTTAATGTAACACCAATTGCCAAGTTCAGGGACTAACTTGGACAAAAAAAGGTTCAGGCCCCAATGCAGGAGCAATTGCCTAGTCCAGGCCCTAATATGGGAAAAATTACCAAGTTTAGGGACTGACTAAGACCAAAAAAAATTCAGGTTCCAATGTGGGAGTAGTTGTCATATTCAGGCTTCAAATAGTGATTTAACCTTAATTTTTTATGGTACATTTCTTTTCTTTGGATTTGGTAATGTTTCTTATTTAGTGCTTTCTTAGTGTGTTAAAGAAGCATTTATAATTTAGCTTTGTTAGTGATGAAAGGTAATATCTTTGGATTTTAAAGCCTATCATGGACCCTATCAAATTAGGTGACAGTCTTATACAGCTTTTGATAAGCATGTAAATGTTTGTTCATCTGATTTGGTATTCTCCTTTCTGCATGATCAGTATTCTTTTGTATTATAATTTTGGATGTAACTTCGTTTTTATGCTGGCTGATTTCATTTCATCTATGTTGACAGCCTTCGTATATAGCAAGGCGGACTGTAAATTCCGAAACACTCTCATTTCTTGATTCTGATTCAGCCTTCATCTCATCGCGTCCTGAACCTGATTTCTTCGGATCTAGATACTATCGCCATGCTCGACATCCTTCTCCAGAGGGGCTTGCTGAGGTATGTACACATTTGACTCTCACATTTAAGTCCTACTATTGTAAGTAATGAAGGAATGGTTGAGATCCTTATTTTGAGAGTAATGTTTACCATTCAAAAAAGATTCATTAAGTGCCAATGAGGCCTTGGCACCATTGGCAAAGGTTGAGGCCCCAGACCTTGAAGGCCCAAACCTTGAGGTTGGCTGTGCGTTGTATTAGTTGGATTCTAAGTCAGATAGGAAATTTATCTTTGTTTAATTTCCATGTCAAACTGTTGGTGGCTGCTGGTGTAGATAATGATGCTGCAGAACAACTTTCTAGTGGGCGGAAGATTAGATTCACGTGATCGATTTAGCGACTGGAGGCTTGATATTGATAGCATGTCATATGAGGTATGTTATGTTGTCTTTATCTTCTTAAATTGTCTTTTAAAAGGAAAGAAGCTTATTCATTTGGTATGGTTCGACTGGATTCTCGTTCAACTCTTGATTTGGTACAAAACCAAAGGTTTAACTCGGTTCATGTAGCCACCTTTAAGAGGGTCTTTAGCTCTAGGATTCAAATCTTAGTTGTGTGATGCGCCTTTGTACCAAAAAAAGCTCTTGGTTCAATACAAAGAATGAACTTTCTTTTCATTGATGTAAAACAGCAATTACTGGAGCTCGGTGAGAAAATCGGTCATGTTAACACTGGATTGAAAGAAGATGAGATAAGTAGATGCCTTAGAAAGATGAAAGGCTCAGTTATGAATGATTTACCAGTAAGTGTGAACATGAATGTGGATAGGAAGTGCAGCATTTGCCAGGTGAGTTTTTCAAGTTTGTTCTTCATGTTCTATTATCTTACCTGGGAGGTCCTTGTATTATAGGGATCGAATCAAATTAGTCCTTAAAGAATCAAATAAGTTCACATTGTAATAGAGTTAACATTTTTTTTATAAAAAATGTATTGAAATTTTTGTTTTTCATTTACAGAATCATAAAACTTTAAAAATATTAACTGTGTTAAACAACAAATGTTAATCTTATTTCAATTTGGCATTGTTTGATTGTTTTGTAGTATGAGGATTAAATTGATTCATTTAATAGTAGAGGGTTAATTTGATCAGGCCCCTATAATTAGGGGCAGCAGGAGGGGGTGGTAGGAGCCCCAGCCTCCCTTAAAATGAGAAATTTAACCTTTGGCCCTTTTTAAGTTTATAAAATTTTAAGTTAGTACATGATAAAATTGTACTTTGACTGGCCCTAAAAAATGATAAAATTTTAATTTAGTCCTTTAAAAATTATAAAAATATAAGTTATTAAAATAGTTAAATTGCATTTCAACTTTCATAAAAGCATACAATTTAATTTTGTCCTTGGCTATAATAGAAGGACCTCTCAAATTCATTCACCCTTTTTCCTTTTTATTCAAGTTTTAATTGTTTGGAATATAGGAGGAATATGAAGCAAATGAAGAAATGGGAAAGCTATATTGTGGACACAGTTTTCACATCCAATGTATAAAACAGTGGCTTGTGCATAAAAATACTTGCCCGGTTTGTAAGACCGAAGCAACGGCTCAATGCTAGCTGCAGCCAGCTGTGGCGGTGCCGATGGAGATTCAATTTTTACTCCCCCCCTCCCCTTTTACTTTCTGAAATGTGTGAAGCCTTAAGGGTTCAACCTGTGTTGACTTGGGCAGTACAGGGAAGAGAAATGTTGCAACTTTGCTCAGCCCTCTTCCTTGAAATCAACTACTGTGGGTTTGTGATTGTGTTGCCATATTTATGAAATTTTTTTCATGTTTATAATTGGTGTTATGTAAATTTTGATATGAATTGATGATATACTTGTATTGGTTTTTATGTTTTTTTTTTTTTTTAAATTTGGTATTGTTGTGTTATTTAAAATTGCCCAACAATTAAATAAATGCTTTGATTTCTCTACTTGATTTGTTTGGGAAAAAGTTGCCTAAAGTGTTTTGAGTAACTTAATTAATTGAAAATAAGAAACTCGAAATCGATTGGGGTATCAAGGATGATATCGGTTCGATGTTTATCATAATTCAATTTGATTTTGTTTTTAGATTTTTTTGACTTATTTTGACAAAATCTTGAAATCATGAGATTAGTCAATTGGTTGTTCAATTTATCTTTTAACCATGAGGTCAATGATTTGATATTCGTTTATAGTTTATGGGAATAGAACACATTTCATAATCATTAGTAAACACTTTAATTTTAATAAAAGAAATTGTTTTAAGATTTTTAAATATTATTTTTAAGAATTTTAAATTATTTTTAATATTTTTAATTTAAATTATTTTTTCATTTTAATATAAAATATTTATTTTATATCATAAAAAATTAAACTTAATTATTTATTAAATAAAAATAAAATTTGGTTTGGTTTGGTTTGGGTAATCGTGATTCTAAATGTGCATTTTTTAAGTCATTCAAATACTTAGGTTTGATTTATATTTTGGCTTTTCGATTTTTCTTGCTCAGCCCTATAGGGTAATGGTTCGAATCAATTGATCCGAGAATCAATATAAATTAATTGAATTGGGCAAAAAATCAATTAAAGTGAGCAGTTAAACTGAATTTTTAATATTTTTTTATAAATTTTTAATAAATTTATTTAATTGAATCGATCAACTAATTGAATTAACAAATCGATAATTTAACTAATTCGACACAAACCTGATTCTAAAAATCTTACTTTCTACCGCCGTAAATGCTCTCCTTGCTTGTTTGTGCTCTTTTATGTGTCCTCCAATAATTGATTATTAACACATGGATTAATAAATTATGGAAAATTAATTGTTCTATTGCATATTATAGTAGCTAAGTCATAAGAAATTGTGTAATCAAAAATATTTGGTGTAATTCATGTTACGTAATGTATTACATGTTATTAATAAATATTGTAATGAGATAATATATATTGTAACAACACAAAAATTTAACGAGAATTTATAAATTATATATTGTAAGAAATTTAACGAGAATTTACAAAGTATATATTGTAAGAAATTATGTAATAGTGTAATATATATTATAATTTGTGTTACACAATATGTTTTGTAATAAATACCGTAATAAAGTAATATACATGATAATGCAAAAACCTTACGAGAATTTATAAAATTATTATGTATGTTTATAAGAAATTGTGTAATCAGATAATATCTTGTAATTAGTGTTACACAATATGTTACAAGATCCACTTGGATTCGAGCCTTGAGGCAGCAAATGGTGAACCTTTATTTGGTCAAGTCCATAGTGTGTGCATGAGGTGTGGGTATATTCTTACCGTGTGTGCGAAAGTATTAACCTCTAATTGTATAGTATATAAAAAAAAATCTTATGAGAATTGTTCTATTACAAAATATATTAGATAAGTGATAAAAATTATATAATTAGGTGATATATGTTATAATTGGTGTTTTTGTAAGGAGTATATATATATATATATATATATATATATTTATAATGAGTAGTAAGCTGTTAAATAGATGAAACCTTAGGGTAGAAATTTCCAACAATCGTTCTTCTAGGTGAGTTGAAAGTTAATGTTGGATGGGTGTTCTAAAACAAATGTTTTCCAAAGCAAGTCATCGTTTACAAGAATGTGTAGAATTTTTATATGTAATGGATCAGGGATTAATGCTTTTAAAAATCATTTGTATGTATCAAACAAATCCCATTTTAGATTTTCTTCAAAAAAAATTGTACGAAAATGGAGCATATGTTTTAATTTGATAGTTCAAATGATAAGATAAAGTTTTCGTAACTACGTCAACAATGGACAAAGCATATTGAAAAATGGTGTTGTTGAACACTTGAATGAGATGAGCTTGCACTGATGCAATTAGTAGGTTGTTTGAAATTTATTGAACAAGTAATTATGGCATTGAAAGTAGCTATGTGTTGTTTGAGGACTTGACGGAGATCAAGCATCGACTTCAAACAAGATATAAGGAAAAGGAGAAGTAAACGTGTGAAAAAAAAAAAATAACACACAAATTTTACGTGGAAACCCTTTTGGGGAAAAAAACCACGGGCAGAGGAGAAGAAAATTCACTATGTCGAAAATTTGAATCAATACAAGAGGAATAGACTATGTCTATTTATAGGCTTGTAAAGCCATATTCTAGTAGGATTGAAACACCTTATCCTAATCAATATAAAATAGATGGAGTTTAATAAGGTTTAAAAAACCTTATTCTAAAATAAAATAAAAGAAGTCTAGTTTTATATGGATTTTACTTTTATTTTATTTTCCATCGTATTTTATTTAAATAATAATTTGGGTCACTTAATTCTAACAATCTCCACCTTGACACAAATTCTCAATGAACAAATTCTTCATCGCGAATTTTCAATAAACAAGTTCTCCACCTCTTCCATAAAACCCCTTAAGGGTTTCCAACTCTTCCATAAAACCCTTTAAGGGTTTAACTTCAACAATGAACACCAACCAAGTCTAAGCAATGCTCAAACTTGGTTATAGGAAGTGACTTAGTCATCATATCTGCAGGATTTTCATGAGTACTAATTTTGCTCACAACAATATCACCACGAGCAATAATATCACGAACAAAATGATACCGAACATCAATGTGTTTTGTTCTCTCATGAAACATTTGATTTTTGTAAGAAAGATCGACTGACCGTCACAAAATCTTGGCTGATTTGAAGGTCTTCATTAAGTTCACTAAAGAGTCCTTCAACCAAACAGCTTCTTTACAAGCCTCGAATCGCCATGTACTCGGCTTCAGTGGTAGACAAAGTGGTGTAGTTTGCAAAGTGGCTTTCAACTGATTGCACAACCTCCGATTGTAAAGACATAACTGTGAGAGATCTTCTTCTATCAAGGTCTCCAGAAAATCAGCATCAACATACCCAATGACTCCATCTCTAGTTCTTCCAAACGTAAGCAAACATCAGTAGTACCTCGTAAGTATCTTAAAATCCATCGAATCGCTTTCCGGTGTTCTTTACCGAGATTCGCCATGTATCGCTAATCTGACCGATGTTGCATATGATAAATCTGAACGTGAACAAACCATAGCATACATGAGAGATCCTCTCGCACTAGAGTATGGAACATGTGACATGTACTCAATCTCATCATCGATTGTAGAGACAAAGTGATGAAAGTCCGAAATGAGTTGCTAAAGGAGTACTAACGAAGCTTAGCACTCTGCATATTGAACACGCAAAGAACTTTCTCAATGTACCCCTTCTGACTTAGGTACAATTTACTTGTTTTTCTATCTCTAAGAATCTCCATACCAAGTATCTTCTTTGCTGGTCCTAAATCTTTCATCTCAAATTCTTCATTTAGTTGGGCTTTGACCTTTCTTATCTCTACTTTATCTTTTGTTGCTATCAACATGTCATTAACATAAAGAAGTAGATACACAAAAGAACCATCACTGTTTTTCTTAAAGTAGACACAACTGTCAAAACTATTTCTTTTGAAATCATGAGAAGTCATAAAGGAATCAAACCTCTTGTACCACTGTCTTGGTGACTGTTTCAAACCGTAAAGGGACTTTTTCAGCAAGCAAACATAGTCCTCTTTTTCCGAGACTGTAAAACCCTCTCGTTGTTGCATGTAAATATCCTCCTCAAGTTCTCCATGCAGAAATGCAGTTTTTACATCTAACTGCTCAAGCTCCAAATTATGCATGGCCACAATACCAAGCAAAGCTCGAATCGAACTATGCTTAACGACTGGGGAGAACACATTTGTGAAGTCCACTCCTGGAATTTGACTGTAACCCTTTGCAACAAGCCTTGCTTTATATCTGGGTTCTTCAACTCCTGGAGTCCCTTCTTTCTTTTTAAACACCCATTTACAACGAACAGCCTTTTTACCTTTAGGAAGTTTTACAAGATCCTATGTTCTATTTTTGTGGAGTGATTCCATCTCCTCTTGCATAGCAGACATCCACTTTTCTGAGTCTTCACAGCTAATCGCCTCAGAATAATTAAATGGCTCTTGATTTGCATCTATATCTTCAGCCACATTTAAAGCATATCTTTGGAGGTTTAATTTCTCTTCTTGTTCTGTTTTTGGCGATAGAGTATTGCGGTGAAGAAGTAACTCTATTCTCAATTTTTGTATTGGCTTGAGGAGTTGATTCTGTATTAATCTGATGCTCCACCTGCTTTTGGTTTTCTTTATTAGAAGAGTCTTTAAGAGATAAGTTAGGTAGCATAGCGTTTCATCAAAACAACATCTCTCGCTAATCACAACTTTTCTATTTTCAGGACACCATAACTTATAGCCTTTTACACCAGCTTTATAACCAAGAAAAATGCATTTAATGGATCTTGGTTCCAATTTTCAATTATCAACATGAGCATACGCAGGACACCCAAAAATCTTTAAATCAGAATAATTAGCAGGATTACCAGACCATACCTCTTGTGGAGTCTTTTTCTCAATGGCAACGGATGGAGATCGATTGATCAAAAAATATGCAGTAGAGGCTGTTTCTGCCCAAAATGACTTCGGTAAGTTGGCATTTGACGACATACATCAAACCTTCTCCATGATCATTCTGTTCATTCGTTCTGCAACGCCGTTTTGCTGTGGAGTATGACGAACTGTCAAGTGTCTCATGATCCCTTCTGACTTACACAATCTATTAAACTCATAAGAACAGAACTCTAAGCTATTGTCTGTACGGAGGTATTTTATCTGTTTTCCCGTCTGCTTTTCAATCATAATTTTCCAAGACTTAAATACGGAAAACACATCGCTTTTCTGCTTCAAGAAGAACGCCCAAACTTTTCTGGAAAAATCATCAATAAAGGTTAGCATATAATTAGCTCCACCTCTCGAAGGCACTCTGGATGGCCCCCACAGATCAGAATGAATATACTCCAACGTTTCCTTCGTGTTATGGATTCCTCTAGTGAATCGAACTCTCTTTTGCTTCCCAAAAACATAGTGCTCACAGAAATTCAGTTTGCAAATTCCTTGCCCATCAAGAAGTTCTCTTTTGCTCAATTCAGCCACGCCATTCTCACTCATATGCCTTAGGCGCATATGCCAAAGTTTAGTAATATCATCATCTGACAAGGAAGAGAAGCGGCAATTGCATCACCGATATGATAGAACCTCAGAAACATATAACTTGGCAATTTTTCTCTGCCCTTTCATCACAACAAGGGACCCTTTGAAAATCTTTAAAACCCCACTTTCAGCTGTGTATCTGTACCTTTTTGAATCAAGAGTACTTAACGAAATTAAATTTCTTTTCAATTCTGGAACATGCCGTACGTCGCTAAGTGTTCTGACAACTCCATCAAACATCTTAACTTTAATTGTTCCAATACCTACGATTTTACACGAAGCATTATTTCCCATCAAAACAACACCTTCAGACACTGTTTCGTAAGTTGTAAACCAATCCCGATTGGGACTCATGTGGAAGGTGCAACCTGAATCAAGTATCCACTCCTCACTTACTTTAGAATCATTGACAGAAGCGACTAGAAGTTCACCATCGCTGTAGTCTTCTACAACATCAGCTTCACCGAAATTTTCTGGTTGTTTTCCCTTTTGATTCGCAGCTTCTCTTTTAATCTTATTTTGTAGCTTATAACACTCAGATTTAATGTGCCCTTTCTTCTTGCAGAAGTTACAAGTTTTACTTCTATTTGAAGACTTCGATCTACCCTTAGATTTACCACGAGGATTCCGTTCCTGTGTCCTACCATGATCATTATCAGCATTCCGATCTTGTCTCTCACGAACAATGAGACCCTCTCCCTGAGAGTCGGGTTTAACCACAAGATGTTTCATCTTATAATACGAGGTTAAAGAATCATAAACTTCATCAACTGTGAGAGACTCGCGGCTATATAAAATCGTGTCTCTAAAGGTTGAATAAGACGGGGGCAACGAACAAAGTAGAATCAACCCTAAATCTTCCTTATCATACTGAACCTCCATGGCCTCCAAGTTTGAGAGAATTTCTTTAAACACTGTTAAGTATTCGTGTACAAACGCACCTTCTTCCAAACGATGAGCATAAAGACGCTGCTTCATATGCAACTTGCTTGTTAGAGTTTTCAACATACATATTTGTTCTAGCCTCTTCCATAATGCAGCGACAGTCTTCTCTTTCATTACATCTTGCAAAATTTCGTTGGACAAATGCAGATGTAATTGTGTTAATGCCTTTCGATCCTTACGCTTCTTCTCTTCATCTGTTAATATCGAAGGCATCTTATCTATCCCTAGCAGGGCATCCTCCAGATCCATCTGTGCAAGAACTGCTTGCATCTTAATCTGCCACAATGCAAATTTGGTGTTGCGATCCAACAGCGAAATTTCATACTTCAAAGATGCCATTACTGTGATTGAGATGAACAACCCAGAAGCTCTGATACCAATTTGTGAAAAAAATAAAGAAAAAATAAAATAACACACAAATTTTACGTGGAAACCCTTTCGGGGAAAAAAACCATGGGCAGAAGAGAAGAAAATTCACTATGTCGAAAATTTGAATCAATACAAGAGGAATAAACTATGTCTATTTATAGGCTTGTAAAGCCATATTCTAGTAGGATTGAAACACCTTATCCTAATCAATATAAAATAGATGGAGTTTAATAAGGTTTAAAAAACCTTATTCTAAAATAAAATAAAAGAAATCTAGTTCTATATGGATTTTACTTTTATTTTATTTTCCATCGTATTTTATTTAAATAAGAATTTGGGTCACTTAATTCTAACAAAACGAATGAAAGTTGCGTGAAGGTCTAAGGATTAACTATTCCTTGTTTGTGATTGGTTGAGCCTAGTGTCATTATTTGGTTGGACTACTCTTACAATTCGCTTCTTGCTTATGCACTCTGATCCTTGGCAGCTGCTATTGTTGGCTTTTCATAAAGACCTATTAGCAGTTTATTATATGACAACCGTCTGTTGTGGATCCAATTTTTCTTTGGGATTGAGTATCTCATTTGGGCTTAATCTTTATCCTTTTAGGCTTAATATATTTGGTATAACAATGTGTCATCCCTTCAAGTCTAAGGTAAGTTATAAGGTGAATTAATGAGAACCAAAATAAATCAATCACTCAACCCTTTTGTTTAAGTATCCATTGTCACTTTCAATCATGAAGGGACTTTGTAAATGGTGAGTGAAAATGGTATGTAAGCAGATTTTGTAGTCATGAAACACCTCATTGTTGAATGTATGATGATAGCAATGTTGTATTGTGGAGTAATTGCAAAAAGTTTGCTAGAAGTTTAAGCTACATCAACTTGATTGAACTAGTGGTATGTGAATCACATTATGCATTTTTCGGATCAACCAGTGGGGGGTTTCGAATCAGGGTAAAGTTGTTAGCATGAATTGTATCCTCCTAATGTTATGCATTTTTCTAATTTGCTATTAGAGAAGCATAATGTCAAAACTGTTGTGCAACGGATGTGTTTGGTAGAATAGGAGTATGCTACTAAAATTGACTAGTATGATAATGGATCTCTACAAGATTGAGTGTGTATATTTTTAGGGGTTATGCCGTGTCTTGTGAGGGAGTGTGGTATCCTTTTTGGAGTAATAAGTGAAGATGTATCCTTGTAGGTTTGAGGATGTATTCCTAAGAGACTAAGAATTTATCCCTTTTAAGGAACAAGAAATTATCTCATGAGGGATTACGAAATGATCCACCAAGGGATTATGTAACACCCCGTACCCGAGACCGTTGCCGGAGTCAGACACGAGGGGTTCACAGACTTAAATCACTTATTGCACAGTCCATTTTAAATTTCCAGACGAGCTGGCTAACTGCGTCACTGTCACCTTAAAAATCATATCTCGAGTTCCAAAAGTCGAAAACCAGTTCTGTAAATTTTTCCTGAAACTAGACTCATATATCCATCTAAAATTTTTTTTTTAGAGTTTTTGGTTGAGCCAATTAGTACAGTTTATTAGTTAAAGTCTCCCCTATTTCAGGGTTCGACCACACTGACCTTCAGGCATTACGACTTGGATATATCCCTGTACAGGGCTTCAATACTGATGCCGTTTGTTTCTATAGAAACTAGACTCGAAAAGGAATCTGTACATATATGGAACAACTTCTAATTATCTCTGGTTAATTTTTAATGAATTTCCAAAGTCAGAACAGGGAATCCAGAAACCGTCCTGGCCCTGTTTCGCGAAAACTTAAATATCTCCTAATATACTATTCATATGATCATTTAGTTACTTTCCTATGAAAATAGATTCATCAAGGTTCGATTACATAATTTATTCACTATTTAATTCTATTCCTACTATTTTTAGTGATTTTTCACATCCACGTCACTGCTGCTATCAGCATCCATTTTTAAGGTAGACTTTACCTATTACATAGTTTCCATGCCTCTTAATGAACATATACATTCAAGATGACTATAACATTATGCTCAAAACGTATATAAGCCATTTTCGCATGGCTATCCAAAGTTTTACATACCAAAGTTCAAACAAAACATAATAGCCTATACATGCCGAAATGTTCTCTTAGACCAACTAGGAAGAAGATACCAAAAAGTTGCAAGCTGGTGTGATGACTTCGACGATGGTCCCGAGCACACAAAAATGAATCAAAGGAACCTAAACAAGTGACAAATAAACACACCGAATGAGTATATAACTCAGTAAGTCATAAGCATTATGCTACTGTCCATCTATAAAATATCATAAAAGAAATCAAATAATGCAAGATTAGGTACTCCATCCATACCGACTATGCCATAATTTCACGCACATTTATGATTACATGCTCTCAACTAGCCAAGCCTCCATTGACATCTCGTATGATATTCGATATGATATTTGATGCATCTCCACACATCATTTTATCTTCATTTAAATTATACTAATAATAGCATTTCATCTACTCCACAATAATATTATGTTCCTACTTCAAATATAATCACCACATAGGTTCAAGACTTACCAAGCTCAGTTCCAAATATAAACATAACATCTACTCGATAAAGTCACACACTTAACGTTAATGATTATTTGAAAATATACAGTAAGTCCGCACACTTAGTGCTTAATATTCAAACCCGCACACTTAGTACTATACAATTCAAACTCGCACACTTAGTGCTATACAATTAAACTCGCACACTTAGTGCCAATCTCATTATAGTAAACGTTTATACCAGCACACTTAGTGCCAAAATCAGCAACTCAATTCATCTCACTTCTTTTTTTTTCACTCGATAAATTTTGTCACTTTATGCATTTATATATCATTCCATTCGGCATAAGTACATAGGTATTATGATTATTTATATCAATACAAAATATATGCTTAATAACTTACCTTGTGTTGGGTAAAACGGTTCTAACTCGGCTACTCGATGTCCTTTCCTTTGCCTTTCCTTGATTCTCCTCCTTTAACTTCTTGAGCTTAATCAACAAATTAACTAGTTTAACCGTCTTGCTAAATATTTATATCAAAATATTAATGATTTCATATCATAGGAGACACATGACTAATTCTTATCTTCCTACCATATGTTTTTGAGCTATTCGACTAATAACCATATGCTATCGCCCTACTATCAATAATTCAATCACACATGCATTTATATATATATGGCGAATGTACAAAGCTTAGACTCAACATCACCTATGCTCTTAATTTGATGGCGAATATGCATACATATATACATGATATCAACTATACTATCATCTTTAATTCACCTAAACACAAAATTTCATCTCATGAACACTTGACCGAATTCTTCCTAACCTAGCATGGCTTCACATATATTTATAACATCCTACAAATCCACATATACCACATTTCTACATAAATTTTCTTTTACTTTTCCACTACTTCTATTCACAACATCAAAAGCACCATACACATGTATCATTACAAAGCTTCACACTTAGCATGCAAATGACATCAACACAAATCCACCTTAGCGAAACTTAACTCATCTTCATGCCTCATCACCACAACATCAAACATCAACCAAGAAGACAACACCCATGGCGAATATCATCTCCATCCCATAGCAAAGATTTAAACCATGGGTTAGGTAGAACTCAAACTAACAACTAAAAACATGCATGAATCTCATGGACAACATCAAACATACCTTAGTCTAGCAAACTACCATAGCTGATTTTCTCAAGCTCTCCCCCTTCTTAGAACATTCGCCAAGGAAGAAAAATGTGAAAGGATGGACACTTTTTTTCCTTTGTTTTCATCATATTCCTTTTTTTCATTATTTTATTCTTTCTAACATAACCACTAACCCAACATGTTTGCAACATGTTTCCACTCATAGCATGGCCGGCCACCATGCTTAAATTTTGGGTAAATTGACATGCAAACCCATCATTTTCATAACATGCATTAATAGACCACTTTACATTTGCCTAGCACATTTCTAAATTTTCTCACACAAGTCTTATTTGATAAAATTCACTTACAATTAACAAAATCCAAACATGAAAATTTCACACATGCATATGTACATATAATGAGCATCAACTATGACGGTTAATTATTTTTATGACTCGGTTTAGCGGTCCCGAAACCACTTTCCGACTAGGGTCAATTTAGGACTGTCACAGATTAGGGAATTATCCCTTGAGGGATTCGAAAATGATCTATGAAAGAATAAGAAATAGCCCCTTAAAGGATTAGGAAATGATCTCTTAAGGGATTTACGGATTTATCTCCTGAGTGATTAGGAAATGATCCCTTGAGGGATTGAAAATATTTCCCCTAAGGGAGTGAGCTGGATCGATTAAATGGGAGTAAAGTTTAGGAGTTTATCTATTTTGATAGTATTTTATTAATCTCAAACAAGGTGCTTAGTTGAGGGATGACATATTATCTATTATCTTAAAATATATTTTGATGCGAGAGAATGCATTTAAAATTTTTTTGAATGTTCTTCATTGCTAATTTGATTAATTTTATGATCGTTATTAATTATCACATAAATCACACAAGCGTTATGTTACTTGGGGGAAAATACATGTAAGCATTGTCTAGTGCCAGTTGTAGGGTGTATGAGAGTTACGGTTACATGTAACTTCTTTCCAATAATTATTGTATTACGCATTCTCTTGATCGCCAAGTGAAAAGGCTCATATAATTTGTTTTTTGAAACCATTTGATCCAGATGTTTTGTCTTACCATGCAAGGTTGCTTTATAAAGTTGTGTTCCAATGCTCTCTCTATATACGTGTTGTTTGTGTTGAAAGGTAACAATGTGAGTTGTTTTCATTGTTAATCTTGACTTTTTACTTGCCATTGTCGATCTTCTTCCCTACATCTATTCCTTTTTTTTATGGCTTGGTTTGGGGAAGCGTAGGCATTTGAGTTTATGCTAAGGTACATGCTCATGTGATCTCGACGTATATAATGGTACTACGGTATTGTTTGGAGATATGTACATGCATCATGACTTGTCATACATTTTGATATAGAATGAGGTAGTTGTATACTTTGTATTAGATATGACTGGAAGAACCTTGTGTGAATTAGCACGCAAACTTACCTCGACACCCATAGTGATCAAGTTTAGTGCAAATTTCTTTCATTGAGATCCTAAAGAGTACAAAAAAAGAGAATATCAATTGGCAAGTCCGACTTAAGACCTCAACACCCACAGGTTTTGAGTTTTCTTTATTTATTTAAACAACCTCAACTCCTATTGATGTCGAGTTTAACTTAATATTTTGACTTCTTTTCTTTTCTTTCTTGCTTGCTGATATAATCTCTTTTCTTCTTGTACCAAAGAATCGAAACAAAATTGTGTCTTAACTCCAAAATCTAGTTACGCAGTCAATTGTTTCTTTCTTATCTAACCACCAAGAATGAGTAGAGTTGTTCTACATTGTGAAGATCCGTGCAAGACGAACAAAAGAGAGTAATTCTATGATCCTCACACACTCCTGAATATGCATTACAACAAAGCATTTTGTGAAATTATTGATTGATCTCCATGAACAACAAACATCAGATCAACCTTCGTTAAACATGAAAAATTATTATCCATCAAACTTCCCTTAGCTGTTCTCCTTAACTAAAGAAAGGATGTGTTTTGCAATCTCTGCAGAAGCATCAGGTTTTGCAGCATTCAGAGCCCTCTGGGACATCTCTGCTAGTAATCTCTCATCCCCTGTCACAATGGGCACACATGATATAAAACCAAATTCAAGCATTTTCCACTATTAGGGTAGACCCTGTAACAGTGATAAAAATTAGAGTAAAAGTATTATGAAGGTTCTTGTACTAGGAGTTAGATTACATTTTGCCCCCTTTACTCAAAAAATAGGCAAATTAGTACCTGTACATTAGATTAAAAAGCAAACTTATCATTTCTTTCTGTTAAAAATTTCATCAATTTCTACTGTTAAAAACTAGCTTGGTCAACAGAATAACTAATAATTACATGAGGCATGTCAGGTGTATATCATTTTGACATATAGGATCAGTTTACTCATTGATCTAACCTATATTGACTAATTTACCCATTTTTTAGTAAAGGGGATAAATTGCAATCCGAATCCTAGTACAAGGTTCTCCATAGTACTTTTACCTAAAAATCTGTAATATCAAACAAGATGCATGCTGCAGATGTGTTTTTTCTTTATTGCATATGGCCAGCAAAACAAAACCAAAATCCTCCATTTTGATACTCACTCTATTCTTATACTCCTTTTAACTTTTCCTAGCAAACTACTAATTTCAAGCCAATTAATCTTTTGAACATGCATCGTATGATTATTTCTGGAATTTCATAGAATTGTCCCAAGTTGATTATCAACATATACTTGTAAAAATGGACTTATGTATGTTTCAAGAATAACACTTGCATGGCATGAAACAAATATGTCTGAATACATGGGTCTATTAGGCACATTCGGTAATCCGATTTACCATCAATGATCTCAAGTGATTATCAGATTTCCAGTCTCCAGTCATAACACTAATCATAAATGCAAGCAACAGCTGTAAAATACCTAATATTTCGGATATAGCTGACCCAAGGGTGGTTGAATCAAGTTCATCCTCAGTTATAACCCTTGAACCCGCTACATCTGCCATTAGAAAAGCATTTTTGTGTTGATGCCCTTCTGCAACATTTGGTGATGGTACCTACAGCATCCACAGACAAATAAGTACACAACCAGTAAAAAATAAAATGAGGCAAAAAGTAGTAATTTAGGTAGAATCTTGACTTTCATAAGAAGAATGACTTGGTTAATTCTAAACTGATCTTTAGGCACAAACTCAAGAAATTGTCACAACAGAAGGAAAAAAAATCAATATAATGAAAAATTTGCCTCTTGCCTACAAATGATTAAAGAAAAATAAAAACAAAAATGTTTTGATGCTTATATTTTAAGGATACCAACAAAAATGAAATATCTGATCATTGTGCCAGCCTAATCAGAACCAAGGCAGAACTTTTTAAGCTTCCCAAGATTTTATGAAGATAGTTGAAGAATCATGGGCTCAGCAGGTTAGGGGAGATCCTTTAATAAGGTTAACTTTGGTTGCATCTCCAAGAGAGTTGAAGAGAAGAGAATTGAGCTTAAGAATATTCAGTCTCAGCTTATGAAACAGCCTAGTGAAGAGATTGTTGCAGCTGAAAAGAAAGCAAGGCAGGAATATTATGGATTTAGGGAGGCATAGGAAAAAATTTACGGACAGAAGGCTAGCGTTCAATGGATAAAGGATGGGACCAAAATACTTCCTTTTTCCATAAGTAAGTGATGATTAAGTAGAAAAGGCAGACCACTCATGTTCCTAAAGCAATGGGAATAAACTGGAATGTCTTAGCCAGATTATTAAGGAGATTATTGGCTTTTCCGAAAAAACTTTGGGGTAGGCTGATCCAAACATTGTTAAGGTACCTAATGAGCTGTTGAAGGAACTTATATACCGGGAACTGTTTTTGATGAGGTGAAGGAACAAGTAGTGGAACCTGTTACAATTGAGGAAATAAGGAAAACTATTCTTGCAATTAATGGAAATAAGAACCCAGAACCTTATGGTTTCACAGCCAAAATTTTACAATGTGCTTGGGATAATGTGGGTGAGGCAGTGGTGACAGCTATACAGTTCTTTTTCTCCACGGCAAGTATGTCTCCTGCTTTCAATGCAACAGTTCTGCTTTGGTCACGAAGGTTCCCAACCCAGGCAAGATGACAGATTTGAGGCCCATTTGTGTTGTTACATAGTCTATGTTATGATATAATTTTGGGATTGTATGCTTGATATTAGGCTATAATGTAAGGGATTGTAATTGTGTAAATTTGGCTGTTTATTAGGATTTTAGAGATTACTTTATTTTGTATATTCTTAAATTGTATAAATATCCCTTAAAGCTAGAGGGAAAATTAAGTTACTCTTTCAGATTCATCTCATTCTTTTTTTCTTCTTTCATCCTTCTTCTTCCCTTTCTCTCCCACGGCAACAACCATCTTTGGCAATGGCCTCCTTTTCTCCTCAAATTCACATGGTATCTTTAACTCTCACCCCACTTGCCACTGCAAAGCCCACCCCCAGTCGACCCTTCTGAATGAGCACCAAAGTATAAATTATCTCAACCTTTTCAGGAATTAATGGCCTCTAAAAGGATTATTATACCCCACGAATGGAGTAGCTGAACTTAAAAACTGTCAATTTATTGAAACTGGTCGCAGAATGTTTAATCATAACAAAGTACCACTTCATTTTTGGGAAGATACTGTTATTACTGCATGTTATATGATTGGCTGCATACCTTTTTGTCTCACAAAAAGTCATCATGCCATTGTCTTCTTTGGACAACCTTATTATTCTCTCCCTACTCGAATTTTTAGTTGTACTTGTTTTGTTCATAACCATACACCAGGAAAAAATAAACTTCTTCCCAAAGCAATTAAATGCTTTTATTTGGGTATTCTCGACATCTAAAGGGATACAAATGCTATGATCTTATTACTCACAAATAGGTACAAATTCTATGATCTTATTATTTGCAAATACTTTATTTCTGCATAGTTAACCTTCTTTAAGACTACTCCACATTTCTCATCTCCATCTCTAACCCAAAAGGTTGTTGTTAAAGCCCTCCCAGCTCCTATCTTATTTATTGCTAATAACACACCTCCTATTAAATATCTTCAAGTATATTCTCAACACTCCACTACAAATGCTCCTAATCCTTTTTCTCTAGATACAATTCAAGTAGATGTTCCAAGTGACTTATCCTCTTCACTATCATATTTTCCATCTCCAGTCATGCCTTAAACAGAAGAACACACTCCACCAAACAGCCTCAAAACAATAGTTTTTATCCAAAAAGTTTTCGGGAAAAAATATTTTTAATAGGTAAACGTTTTCCGAACGATCTGACGAAATTTGTCAAGTTGCTCTGCAATTTTCGGGTTTTCAGCGATTTTGATTGACTCATAGCCTTAAGTTTTCATTTAACTTTGCTTTTTTTTATTGTTCCTTTACGCATTCTAACACTTTATTATTTCTTATGTTATTAGGTTAAAGCATGTTGCACATTCCTTCTTTCGTGCAACACAATTCTTTGGTGTCTAGCCAATTTTAGACTCTTAATGCCACTAGGTTTGTTTTGCTATTTGATTTTAATACATTTTGATTAGTTGATATAAACATTTTAAAAGATTCACAAATTAATTCTTACCTCATTTAAAATTTTATTTTATTTTTGAGTGCATAACGGTGATGTTTGCTTAATTTTTCTTTTTGAGTGTTATGTTCTTTTCAAGCTTTCACAATGACTTATGACACTTGTAGTAGCAAAGAAAGTAATAATCCGAGTGAAAAGCCATCAGTTACCATGGAGAACCTTGCTGATTTCATGATGAAATTGCGAAACGAACTCTACGAGGTCAATCATAAGTTTGAACACTTGATTAACAAGATGCAACGAGATCTAGATGCTTGAGAGGCTAAAGACAAACAACAGGATGCTATACTTCAAACAATGAGCAATACCTTGAATTGCTTGGATGCTCAAATTGAACGTTTGGCTTGTAAATTGGACAATGATGATGGTGTTGAGGTTGAACAATCTCGTGCTCGTGGAAATAATGCTAGACATGCCCCTCGTGCAAATGATGAAACTTTGGTTAATAATGACTGTAGGCAGTCTTCTTTGGCTAAACCAAAGTTTTCTATTCCACAATTTCGTGGAAAGAATGATCTCAAAGCATATTGTGAGTAAGAATAAAAAATATAACTTATGTTCCGTTACTATAAATTTCTGGAGATGAAAGAATCTCATTGGCGACCCTTGAATTTTCGGATTATGTGTTAAGTTGGATGCAACTTGGAATTAATCGTCAAAGAAACTACGAAAGGGAAATTGAAACATTGGATGAGTTGAAGCAAGTGATGTGAAAGTGTTTCGTTCCTTCTCATTACTACAGAGAGGTCAAAATGAAACTTGCCATGTTCAAGGCAACCAATCAATTGATGAGTACTTCAAGGGGAGATGGCCAAACAAAAGGAAGAGTAAAATTGATCTCTCAATTGTCGTTAAATATTAGTGGTGTAGTCAAAAAGATCATGAAGGTTCTGATGTCCAATTAAATATTCAACTAAAGAAGAAAGTAAGTATGACTTTGTGTATTTTGTTGACTCTCACTCTAGTAAAAAAGAGATTTGTGTTGGGGAACTTTGTGAACCAGAAAAAGATGATGGTGAGAATTTTTTCCTCGAATCTATGGATATAGAAAGGTTATATTCTCCTATTGATATGTATTGTATTGAACTGAAAATTTATAATACTTGTGAGGAGATATGAGAATTGAGGAAAAATCATGTGAAAAGAATAAGAGAAAAGAGACATTGAGTGATAAAAGTTTACTTGATGGTCCACTTTTGGTAGGTGAAAACACATATAAGGTAAAATTAGAGAGTTCTCAAGTGAGAAAAGAGAATGAAAAGCAAGAAAACACCCATACAAAAGTGAGGAATGATTATGTTTTAATTAATCATAACTCAAATTTGTTTAGTGGTGTTTCTTTGTTATAAGATTTCAAGGATTCATTAACGGACTTCCAATCACATTACTCTACAATTGATAGATAATTTTACTTGTGGACGAGAGGTAAGTTGAACATTGATAATTCTCCACAAGTGCTATAAGGTAAAAATGGTAAGGAAACATTAGGAATTGATTTAAGAAGGTATACCTAAAATTTTTTTAATAAGTATGTTACTGATTTTATTTGTAAAATATTTCCTTATGGCATGCTTTCTCGTTGGTCAAGTTTCATTAAATCTTTGTCTGAAAGTTCAATTAGTTTTATGAGTTTATCTAGGTTTGTAAATGGTACTTTTGTCGCATTCGATAAGTTTATTAAAAAATCTTATGCATTTGATCTTGCAACAATATTTTCTACCTTAAACTTTAACGATGAATTTTTACATAATAATATTAACCTTCTTGATTTTTATTGTTATGCAAAATTCTTGACTCATCGTTGAAAATTCTAATGGATGACCATGCATTTTCAAAGAAAGTTACAAGTTATTATTCAAAGAAAGTTACAAGTTATTTTTTACTTCAACACTCTGTGCCTAACATTTATTTGTTTAGTGTTAATTGTTCGTTTTTGAAGGAGAGGTACTCATGTGCCTAAGCATGGATGACCATGCTGATCTGGGGGATCAAAATCATGTCTTTGATCCTGGAGACAGTTTTGGTGCACAGGAAAACTTAAGTAAGTATTTGTTTGTTTTTATTTTATTAATTCTAATCTTTTTTCTTTTTCTAAATGTAAAGATTTGAAGACAAATCTTCTTGAGGAAGGGGGGAATGATGCGAGTCTCGAGGCGCAATTTCAGGCTCATGGATGTGATGGGTTTACACTACCTTAAGACCCAACAACAAGGTTAAAGGCTAAGTAAATCAAACCAATATTCAATCAAAAGAAATATGTGAAGATGAATCTTTTTGAGGAAAGGGGGAATAATACATGCACAGAATGAGTGAAATTTATTAAAGTCAATTCAATCAAGTTGTCAATTTTCAAGCTGAAAAAATTAGTCAACTTGCGGTGAACTTTTAGATGGGATCTAGACATTTATGAGCTTAGATGTCTGTATAGCATTTGAAGAGTTCTATTTGAGAGTTTTATTTAGATGTACTTAACTAGCTTATATTAAGGTCTCTTCATTGTACACAATGAATCAATTCATTCATTATTCACTTTGAGTTAATAAAATTCTTTTTGAGTTTTGTATTTAAGAATTTCTTTTGAATTATAATTTAGAAAAATTTAAACAATCTTTTCAGATTGTGTGGATCATCAATTCTAATAATATTAACATGGTTTCCAAGAGATATTTAGAGTTATATGATATCATAATGGTTGAGGAAAATTTCATGAGAAAAAATCTTGGTTTAGTTCCCTTCCACTTAGGTTAATATTTAACGCTATTATCACTACAACAGGAAGCACAAAATATTTACAAAGTCTTTTATGGTTTGGAATAATAATGCTTCTGGCTACAAGCAATACTCTACTATAATGTTTTTTTCTAAATATTTATTAAACAATGACACAAAGTTCAAGAATTTCCTTCACTGAAATTGGAATAATATGCTCTCTGAACAATTAACCGCCCTAGCTTTCATGTCATCAAATTAGTAAAATGATCTAAGTTAACTCATTCATGGTTTTGATATTTTTAGAAACTAATGTTAATTAATACCTAAAGAGACCAAAAATAATAACAAACAAACAACAAGAAAAAGAAAGAAAGATAGGGGTAAAGGTTTTCAATCTACCAATATAGAAGGTTTCCCAGTAGCCAAGATCTCAGAACAAGTCATTGCACCAGCTCGAGAAACAACAAGGTCAGCTGCTGCATATGCCATATTCATTGAATGCAAAAACCTTCATAATTATCAGAGATATATCAAATATTATGGAACTAGAGAATAGACACATCAATAGGCACATAATTATTTAAAGAATCTAACCTTCATTGAACCACAAAATAGACAAGATTAGAATAATAAGCTCATAATTATCTATATCAGCACAACCATGTGGAATTTGCTCTCAAAACTATATACAGTTATCGCTACATGAGAAAGAACGATAGATAACAGATCAAAAGGTAGATTCCAGCAGCCAAGCAAGAATACGATCAAATGAGAAGATTCATAACCTTACAAGGCAAACAAAATGATGCATCTTGACTTAGATATTCGAACAAGCCCAGGGCCACTACATTTTTGTCTTCTTTTCAATGCGAAGACATGAATGTTTGTATGAGTGTCTAGAAAACTAAGAACATCCAGAATCAACAAAGCCATGCGTACTTGTGCATGTGTCTACCAAGCTAATATGCCCTTGTGACTAATGTAGAACAATACATTCATTAATTTTCTCCAAAAATATCTGGTTATGTAAAGTTTTTTCCAATCTAACTGCACATAAATTCATAAAGTACCATATATTTCAGCCTTCTCAACTTTATCTTTGTAGTAAATTTTCTTAGATTATTATCTATAACGAGGTGAAAATAAATAAAGTCCTTACAGAGTTCAAAGTTCAGGGTGCTGCAAAGGCATTATTTCTTCCAAAAAGTTAACATAATTGCTTCATCTAGTGTATCGCATTTGCATATTCAAATCATACTAAGCAGCAGAAGTCTTAAATTAATCAAACAAACAATATTAATCATATGAACAAATAGGTTAAATCCTGCATCACAAACACAGGGCAACTTACGGTGCCAAAAGCAGTCGAGGGTGGCTCCTAACCAAGCTCTCCATTTCATTAAACGACTCCACCCCTGTTTGCCATATAATAAACCAATTCTCATGTTCCAACAGCAACTGAGAGTACACATTCAACAAGGCAATGTTAACAGCATTAGCTCCTAAAGAACCTCCAAGAACCAAAATCACTTTGATCTCCTCTGAAGAACCCTCCATTTTTTCTAGCCATGGAAAAAAATGCAACCTCGACAATGCCTTTGAAACCGAATTTTTCAAAGACAATCTCACGGGATTCCCACAAACAACACATTTTTCTTTTCTTGGGAAACTTTGAACCGTTGAATTGAATGCAACAAACACCAAATCAGCAAACAAAGAGAGAAACCTATTAGCAATACCCGGAACGGAGTTCTGCTCTTGGATCACAACCTTGATCCCTTTCAGCAGAGCAGCTAAACAGACAGGAAAAGAAACATACCCACCAGTTCCAACCACTAGATGGGGTTCAAATTTTGACAAAAGGGTAAAGCATTTGGTGATGGATTTGATCAGAAAGTACGGGAGGAGGAGATTACGGAGAGAGAAGAGAGGCCTGACTAGTTTGACGGCCGGTATTGATTTGAACTCAAAATGAGCTGACGGAATTGCTGTGCTTTCCATGCTGTTAGGGCGGCCTAGGAAGAGTAATTCGGAGGTTGGGTTGACGATTGTAAGCTCATCTGCTATAGCTACAGCAGGGTAGATGTGTCCCCCAGTACCACCAGCAGCAAACGCCACACGGAGGCCGTTCAGGGCGTTGCTGCCGCTGCTAGTGGTTTGATCATTTCTTGCTTGTTGTATGGAGAGGCAGCAGGTGATGTTAATAGACCTGCAAAAATATAGAATTCTTTATAGTTAATGGGGATTTGTGGGCAAGCCAAAGAAAGAAGAAGAAGAAGCAAAACTCGGTTTACCTGGGTTTAGAAGGGGAGGAGTAGGATAGTAAATAAGGGGGTTTAGGAGGGAGAGAGAAGAGGAATTGAGTTGTGGAAGCCATTTTCAAAGCATTAGTATTTCAGCTGCTCAGGTTTTAGATAGTAATGTGAATAAATGTGGGAGGTTTTGGAGTTGAGAGAAAGGGTTCAAAGTTGAGACAGGGGAGGTGAGGAAGAAGCGTAGATAGGCCATGGTGGGCCTTTTTGCTGTAATTGCCTTCTCTGTTTTCTAGTTTTACATAAATACTACACACAGCTCGAAGTCCAGGGGAATCTTAAATTGGTCCTTTGTTAATATTTTCCTCCGTTTGGGCATGTGTAGTGGTCACGTGGCATTGCTTGTCCTTTTTCGAAGTTGGATCACTCACCTCGCCTGCTATATTTCTGGTACATAAGGCACCCTTAATCACTGCAACCCTGCATGACTAAATGCTGATGGACCAGACTAGGTTTTCACAATCCGATACATAGTTAAATTGGTTAGGTGTTCATAAAAATAAAAATAAAATATATTTAAAAAATTGGTTCAACTCTTAATTTAATATTTTTTTTAATTTAGTTCATATTGATTCTAAATTTAATTGATTTGATATTTTTCTTTGAATTGATATTTCGACCGGTCAATTCAATTTGATTCAAACAATTATGTTCAAAATTTATGAAATTCAACATTTTATTAATCAATAAATGCATCACGAAATCTGCCCATAGTTAGCCTCTCTTGAGACATAATTGATCGTTAAGTTCTATTACCATTTATAAATATTGATGATGAGTTTGATCAAGGAGCAATAAACTGTATCTTCTGATGTAGTCAATTTTGTATCAATTCTGGTTACACCGACCCATGTACACCATTCTAGTAAAAAATTGAAATAGTAAACTTTTTGTTCTACATTGATAAAAATATCAATCTATACCAATGACACTGATTCGTTCTGTCCAATTTTGATTGCACCATTTAAAATATTGTACACCAACTAGTACATTAGTTAAAATTTACCAACTTTAAACTTATTTTATTTATTTTAAAATAAAAAACTAATAAATAATAAAAGAATATTGTGCACCAACTCGTACATTATTTAAAGTTTACCAACTTTAAACTTAATTTTATTTATTTTAAAATAAAAATTAATAAATAATAAAAGAAGTGTTGGTTTGTAATTTATAATTTATAAAACAAATATAAATTATTTAAACTCCATAACTAAAGTTGGTTAACCTATTGAATTGATTGACCTAAGATCGATTTAATTTTGTCGATTTTGAATTCTATTACGATCCAATCAAAATTTTTTTTAAAATTATAATAGTTTAAATTGGCTTAATACCAAATCGGATGCTCTCCCTTACTTTTGTTATATCTAAGGGCTAGTTTAGTACTGTTTTTGAGAAGTGCTCTAAAAATTATGGTGAAAAGAAATATTTTGAAAAGTTTAATTTAAGATTTAAGTGTTTAATATTTTGATGTCAAAAATATTTTTAAAAAGTATGGTGGCAAAGGTGATTTTGTGAAGTATTTTTCAAAAGTTTAGTTTAAGATTTAAATGTTTAATATTTTGTTGTCAAAAAGTGCTTTTGAGAATTAACATGTCCATTTTATAAATTGTGTTATAAAATAACAAATATGCATTTAAATAATGTTCAAATTAGTTAATATTATAATATTTTAATAAGAATATAAAAAATAATTTATTATAATTTGTTGTTAATATTTTAATATATAAAATATAAATTTTAAATATTTTTAAGCAATTAATATTAATTATTTATAAAATTTAATTGAATATATAAATTATATTTTAAATATTTAAATATAACCAATAAAAAGTTAAATATATAATATTATATATTTAAAATAAATTTCAATAGGAAAATAATTATATATCCAATATAAATAATATATAAAATATTTTACAAGAGTTAAAATTATTTTTGTTCCTAAAAGTGTTTTTGTCAAAATCGAAGTTAGAAAAATTTATTTTTGCTTTTGGGTTTAAAAGCGTTTTCAAAAGCACTTTTAATTTTAAAAATAATGTGTTTAGTATTATTTATGACTCCAAAACGCTTTTAAGAAACAATACAAAATTAAACCTAAATAAATCCTTAAACTTTAATTGTCACCTAAATAAGCTCTTAATTTTTTTGTTTTGTTTTTTATATTAAACTAAGCCCTTGTAAAAGTGGGCTATTGTCCCTTATATTGTATCTTTACACAATAATAATGGCTTAATTAGATATGAGTGAAATATAATGACTTATTTGGATATTAATTAATGACACGCTATGTGATAAAGGGTAAACTACACAACTAGTCACTCAATTATAAATTTTTTTCATTTTAGGCACCAGAAATAAAAAGTTTGCAATTTAAGCACTTACGTCAAATAGTTCGATCATTTTGGTTACTCTCGTTAAAATCACAAACGATGAGCTAACATGACAGTTAAAAAATTTGGTATAATAACAAATTTAACTCTCAAATTTTATATTTTATATCGATTTATTTATAATTGTAAAAATTAACTCTCAAAATTTAAAATATTCTCAATTTGATCGTAATTCTAAAAAATCAAAGAAATATATAAAAATAAATAAATAATTTAAAAAATGTAATAAAATTATTACTATTACTATTTTGGTTTGTCTTTGTGCAATGTATTGATACATCTGGAATAAGAATATAAAATTAAACTAGGAATCCAAACATAATTGAATAGAATATTCTAAATCAAGTGTTAAATTCAACATTAATGCTATAAATTTAACAAATATTTATAACAAGAAAATAATTGGTCATTAATATTGTAAGAATATTTTCATAACCATATATAGTAAATGGCATAATTAAATTTCATAATTGCTAAAATATATTACATTAGTTTAGACCATTAACATAACATAACATATAATCAAATTCATAATTAAAGTGGACAATTAAAATTTCCAAATAAAAGACAATTAATTTTCTAATTTAAATATATATTACATTCATAAAATAATATTGCAATCACCAACAATAAATATTTCACCTTTAACCAATTTATTACATTTCTTGATTGTTATAAATACCATAAAAAACACAAAAAGAATGGCCATTTTTTGTCACAACTAGAGGCTGGTGGGTAACTGCAGGTGCCTTCACTCTTTTTTTCCCACTCAACGGTGTGACCCAAAGGCAAGTCCAGTTATATCCCAGCACCGTGAAATTTCAATCTCTACTGTAACCTAGTTTTCATTCCATCGCACTGTAGGTGCAATTGAATCCAAATGCATCCTAAGTGCCCATCATCAAAACAATTTGGGTATTACCCGAAATCATAGAATAATCCAAAAAGGAAAGAGATACCCAAATTGTTCAAGAAGAAATATTATATTCAAAGCATCATAACATACTCAAGTAGTGTAATCTTATTCGAGCTGAAAGTAGTATTCATGTAGTAAAGTTCTTCTAATAATATTATATCCATAGTTTGAACTTGATTCAATTGGGGAAGAAGTCCATTTCTACTTTTTCCAATAGTAAATACACCCATAGATGATATAGAGACACCCATTACAAAATATATCAATTTTGCAAGGTGTTATCTGGCCAAACATTTTGTTTTCAGACCTAGAAAACTGACAAAAAGGCTTTGCATCAGAAGACTAAAGTTCTCAGGTGAGGCTATAAAATATACTAAAACATCCGGCCTAGTAGGATCTTACACCAAAGTTTGTTTCCTAGTGAAGCAATGCAAAGCTGATTAAGATTCCTTATAATGCAAATTGAATATGCTGAGGTTAACACTTTGTAATATGACAAAAAACTGATCCTTCACATTCCCTTTTCACCAATGAAATAATAATTAATTAATGTCAGCCTCTGCTAGATTCGCAAGCCAGTTAGCAATCAAACGGCTGCTGTTTCTTGCATATGATCTTATTGCTGCATTCTTATTTGGGTCAAAAACTTGCTACCATATCTGATTTACTAGGATAGATTTTGTAATATATAATTAGTCACATGGTCTTGTTCTGATATCCAAAACCTCATATTCTTCTCCTCAAACAGTTCTATCATCTTGAATGTTGAAGTGTATAATTGCATGGGTTTTATTTGATCTTCATGCATATAAAAGTAAACTGGAAAGCCCTTTCAAAATAATTTAACAATCAACGCAATGCAAGGACTTGTTATTATGTTACACAATACAACAGCCATAGCAAAAGAAAAGAAACTTAAAATAATGAACGATGGTGAATATCTTATTGTGAATTATCTTACTAAAAAACATTAATTTGTGCCTATAACCATTGTTATTCGGGTAGAAAAATCAAGGTACAACCACCATATTCATCAAAATTGTATGTTTCAGTCACCCAATCACCTGATTTGCTGATTGCTACCATCAGTAGGCAGTTGTTTCGAAGCATCTGCCAATGCGGCCGCTGCAGCAGCCGGAGTCAAGGTTTGATACTGCGGAGGAAGTTGAGGAGTTTGATGCTGAGCATAGTACATTTGATCTTGTGTAGGGTTCGGATACTCATAGCGATAATTAGCAGTATGAGTTACAGCAGGTGATGGTGGGGGATGTTGCATTTGGGAGAAGCCTACATATGGTTGTTGAACTTGAACCACTTGGTGAGGTGATGGAACTGCTGTTCTATACACAGTTGCTGCCATTTCAGGTTTAGCTGTACTTGTGGGATAGATGGGCGGCATAGTCTCTTTGTAAGCAGTTGAGACAGTAGCCATTGAAGGAGTTGGTGGTGTCAATGGGCGAGTTGGGGCCATAATACTAGCATCACTTGCGTTGGATTTCATAGTCATGACACCAGTATTAGATTGCATAGACATGTATGGTTGTGGTTGTGTTACTTGTGTAACAGGCATTACATATACTGCAGGGTACTGCTGATCAGCTGGATGATGAAGCAACTGCTGCTGTTGTAATGGTGGAGCGTACACCGGATAGTAAGATGACATCTGCATCGGAGCAGGGGTGTAATGCACAGTGTCTTGCACGAACTGTTGTTGTTGTTGTTGTTGTTGCTGCTGCTGTTGCTGTTGTTGATCCAATTGTGAAGACAAAGTGTAGGAATCTTGAATCTGTTGAATTTGGGCTTGGTTGCTTGGAATGGAAGTATCTGAATTGGTAGTGGGGTTAGCAGCAGTCCTATTATCTCTGATTGTAACATGAGTTTGATCTTGATAATACATGGCCTTTGAGAGAGAATTTGCAGAGGCAATGCTACTATCGCTGCATGTAAAATAACACTGAAATCAAGAAGACTGATAATAGCATTATAGCATACTAGAATCCTGTTGAGTGCAAGTATCTGTTTTGGAGTGCCTCATTCCCTCAATGGTGGAAATATTGTTCTTAGGATGTTTATGCTTGATTTTAGCTCTGAATTTTTGTGGGGTTCATGGAATTTTGGCAGGAGCGCTTTGTTCTTATCACTAAGATCCTTTAAGGGCATGGGTTTGAATCCCATCAAGGCCAAATGATAAAACATTTTCTTGGTAGATTTAGGAGCTACCGCCAAAATTCCGTAAACCCTTTTGGGCTCTCCTTGAAATCAGAAGACAAAAATTGAGTGTAGACACCTGAGAACAATACTTTCACCCTTCAGGGAGTAAGACACCCAAGGCAGATATTTGCGTTCAACAAACCTAATTCCAGCTAAACATTGGACTATGGAACTGTTAAACTTCAGAAAAATTTACCTTGCAACTGAATCAGGGGAAGGCAAATTATAAGTGCCACAAGCTTTGTGTTGTACTGGCTGCAATGGCAGTGGAGGTTTGCGAAAACCGACTGGAACTCCTTGATCGGATCTCTCATCATCAGATAAAATACGATTCAAGTTGTCACTAGAACCACCTGTGCGAGTAGGCGCCAGATGCGGCGGCAGAGCGGACACTGCCGTCGCCCCATAGCAATCATCTTGCTTATGGATATTAGTAGCAAAACTCATCTGAGCAAACTGTTCTTCTATGCCAACCCTTTGGTCTTGAACTTTAGGACCACCATCTTGATCAAATCGAACCCGAATAGGTGGCAAGTTGGACATTGAAGGTGAAGAAGAAGATGAACCAAAAGATGAAGATTTCTCCACTAATGGAGAATCAGGCAATGAACACTGAACTTCATGAACTACATTATTGTTTTTGACTTCTTTATTCTGCTCTTCTACAACTTGTTCTGCCTCAAATTCACCATCAATATTCAACAAGGCTTCTATGGTAGCAGAATCTGAGTTTCCTCTAGGAACCAATCCTGAACCATTAAGTGCATCAACAAACCATGTTTCTGACTTAGCATCATTTAGCAATGGACCCATTGAAGCTGCAGTGTCCGGCTTGTTAAAGAAAAGAAACAAACGGATTCTCGAGGAGGTTGCCGAAGAAGCTGATGTTGCTATTAAACGATCATATTCTTCAATCATGTTCTCAAGATCCTCATCTGTAGATACAGATACAAGGGAATCAAGGTCTTCAGTTGGAAGCTGGTACTTCAAGGTAAAAGAACGACCACTAAGAAGAGCACGAGAGAGACGGGTACAAAGGGCCGAAAGGGAACAATGACGATCAACCGCAACGATACGAGTCTCACCGCCGATGTAACAAAGCGATTTGTCATGTGGACGAGGCATTATATGACCACCAAAGCTACACATTAGGCGTAGCCTTGCACCAGGAACAGCTGGGAGAGGATCATCATAGGTGTTGTCATTATGAGACCGTGGAGATGATTCAACTGATTCAGGATAGTTTAGATGTACACTTGTGGCACCAACTGTGGGGGCAGCAGGGAAAGATGGTAGATCCATTGGAGGAGGATGCAAAAAGAATGAAAGGGAAGGGTTGGTTTTATAGTTACTGTCTTATCATTTTGGACTTTCTCTAGACAAAGCAATGCTATTAAACAGCTAAGCCTTGACTACGACTAGGATTTAACAGCAAAACTGGTATTGGTGGTATATTATTATTATTTTTTTTACAAGGGTAAACTAGTTCAAATACCATTGATTTATTAGTAAGTTTATATTTTAATCACTTAACTTCAAAAAGTTATTAAATTATCATTAAATTATTTAGAAGTTTTCATTTAAGTCACTAAGCTGTCAAAATCGATATTGTATGATCTTCTCTATTTGCACCGTCTGCACCAATTAAAAGCCTTTTTTTCTTTTTTTTTTTCCTTCTATAGTTCAGTTTTTTATTTCAAAATTTAAATAGTTTTCTTCTCCGATCTCTAAAACTAATAGTTAGATCGATGGGTACAATCCACTATACCGTTCATCGAATAGTCATTTAGAGTTCGTTAGCTGGACTTTAAAAAGAAAAATTTAACAATCCCGTGACATAAATAAAAACTTTCGAATAATTCGATGACCATTTTATAACTTTTTAAAGTTAAATAATCAAAATATAAATTTACTAATAGTTTAATAACCTCAAGAGTAATTTACCCTTTTATAATCAGAATGCAAATTAAAATAGAAGTTAGCAAGTAGGTCGCATGGCAGCATGTGCCATGGGAGCATTGCTAGCTGTAGATTTGGTGGGAATGGGGAAGGGGTGGAATCCTAGACAAACTAGTTTAGTCATGGCATCTGGACTTTGATGGGAAACGGAGTCCATCACATGCGGATTTATAGATTTTTGTGCTTTATCATCATAGCTGCTGCTTTAATTCTTTATTAATTTAAGAGCCAAAAAACCTTGGCGAGTCACCAGCTAAGATTGTGAAAGCTACTTTGCGTATATTTAGTTTAGTTTTGCAACTTTGCTTTCCAACAGATACGAGGAGGCTGCAATAAGTATACGAAACCCAAGAGAGAAGCCATGGGCCATTAACCACCATTCATAACCTCAAAATACTAATGGTAAGGGGAATGAATTTGGATTGTATTTTATTTTTTATTAAATAAATTAATTTTTATATGTTAAAATTAATTTTGTATTTTGTCATTCGTTTTATTTTAGAAATTCAAAACTGTTTAAATAGACTTTACTTATTAATATAGGATAAATTATAAAAAAATAGTCACTTTTGATTGTTTCAGATTACATTTTAGTTACTTATGTTATCATTTTGTTATAAAATAGTCACTCCACTGTTAAGCTTCATTCGTGACAGTCCAAATACGTTTCAAATACCAACTTGAATATTCTACGTGGCAGTCCAAATTAAATTTATTTAATTAAAAACCTATTTTTATTTTAACAACAGGACAATCAAGTTGACATTTAAAACTCAGTTGCACTGCCATGTAGGACTATCGTTAGGGAGGTAACGGAGTTTAATAGTAGAGTGACCACTTCGTAATAAAACGATAACATAAGTGACTAAAACGTAACATTTCAAACATAAGTGATTAAAATGTAATCTGAGACAAACAAAAGAGACTATTTTTATAATTTACTCTTAAATATAATATATATTTAAACTCAAACCCAAGCCTAAAGTTAAGCCCAATTTAAACTTTTTTTCAAAACCCAATCTAAATATTTTGGATGTTGGTTGGAAATTGAGAGTTGGACCTAGGATGACTTAGTTTTGTATAATTGTATTAAGAATGTATAACTTCATAAATTTCAGAATATCATTTTAGTAGTATATTCTATTGGGATAATTTTTCTCTTTAATTTTTGCACAACTTTTAAAATTTCTGTTGACAGTTTTTATTAAAAGAAATATGGTTTTAAACTAATTAAATTTTTAGTAATGATATTGGTATTGCATACTAAATCATGTTTAATTATTTATAATAAATATAACATTGGTTATCGTATTATTAAATTAATATATTATGTCATTATATATTTTACATTATCATTAAATTTAAATTTTATAAATTTTAATAATTACTAATTTTATACATATATAATTTTAGTATTAATAATATTTTATATTTAATTACTTTTTTGAAATTTTAGTAAAAATGTTATTAATAACTTTTGCTATTAATAAATTTTAATATAAATATTTAATATGTATTTTCATAAAATAAATAATTATTATTATAGGTTCTACAATATCTATTATTTTTGATACAATGCCTAAAACTATTCATAGCCCCCTTCTCAACTTTTAAATAAAAGGGTAATGCGTTTTAATGTACTCGACTCCACGTCCTCTTACACTAGCAATGATGTTAATACCAGTCAGATTAAGACTCAACCGACAAGTTTACTTTTATTTTTTAAATTTATTTCATTTAATTTGGACTCTCATTCAATTCAGAATAACTATCTTATTCCTTTGCACATTAAATATCTAAGCATTTAATATGCTAGAAATGAAAGATTGACACTAACAATGGCGGAGCCACTAAGAGACCCATGAGGGCCATGGCATCCCGGTTAACTTTCAATTTAGACCTTTATAATTTATAAAATTTTAAATTATATTTTGATCTAAAAATGATAAAACTTTGATTTAATTCTCTAAAAATTATAAATATATAAACTATTAAAATAATAAAATTATACTTTTATTATCATAAAAAATATATAATTTAATTCCAACTCCAAATATTTTTTTAACCCCACCACTGGATACAAACATAATAGCACGGAGATGAGAAGACAAAGCCTCCACAATTCAAACAAAGGCATATATATAATAGATATCACAACTTCCCCAGCTAAAAGCAGAAACTTCACACTTCCAAATAACCCTAAGCACTAATTCTCCTTGTCAACTTCTCTATTTATTCCCAGAATATTTGTTTGTTTTTTCTTTTTTATTGTTTATTCTTTCACATTATTATAAAAAAGATAAGGTAAGCAAAGCTACTTTAAAAAATGATGCCTATATGTTTGCCCAAAATTGCAGCTTGTGTTGCACGCCAGCAAGGCTCGATTGAAATGTCTGGGGGGATTCAAGCATCTTATTCGAAGAAAGCAGTCAATTAGAAGAGATAGAAAATACATAAAGATGGATAGGGTGGAATTTCAAGGGTCTTCTAAATGATTCCAAAGTGTGCAAGCGAAGAACCAACCAACCCATTAACCCCTCATTATTGTGTAGCATCCAATTAATCACACTAGCAATGGCAGCATATCCGAACCCAAAAGGGGAAATCACAAAGCTTCAAATATATCAAATTCCCAAAACGGCATGCATGCTTTAGCTTCATATTTACCGGGGTCTAGTTCACTAAATAATCAGTAAATTTTCATTTTAGTTATTTAACTTAAAAAAATTACAAAATGATCATTAAAGTATTTAAAAGCATTCACTTAAGTCATTGAATTGTTAAAATTGCTATTGTATGGCTTTCTCTGTTCACATCATCTGCATCAATTGAAAGCTCTCATTCTCCTTCTCTTTTACAGTTCAACTTTTTTTTAATTAAACATATTTGAATGTCACGAATCTATGAATCAAACTTTAAATAACTTTCTTCTCTGATCTTTGACACTGACAATTAAATTGAATTGGATTTAAGGTATGTTCTTCTACTCGACAACGGGTACTAATTGTTGAATTGTCATTTCATTAGCCAAATTAAAATTAAAAAAAAAAACTTAACAACCTGGTGACTTAAATAAAAACTTTTAAATAATTCAATGGCTTAATAAATTTTTGAATAGTTTAGTGACCATTGCTGTAACTTTTGAAACCAAATGATTAAAATGTAAACTTATTAATAATTTAATAACCTTAAATATAATTTACCCTAATCTTATTATATGTACTAATAATCACCCAATTTTTAGCCTATTTCTATTTTGGTCATTAAGGTCGAATTTTTTTTTTTTTTTTTGGTATTAAGAAAAAGTAGTCTATGCTAAGAAGTGCCAGGACATTACAATTCATCTCATATTAGGTCCAACAGCCAAGTCCTCTAATAATATGGTTCTAATTTCAGCAGGGGAACTATCTACTATCTCCATATTGAAATGTCCTTCTTGCGGCCTTTTAGATAAAAAAATCTGCAGCTCTATTTACTTCCAGAAAGATATGGCAGACTTGAACTTTCCACGGACGCCTGCGGGGTTCGCCACTGCTTCTAATAATGGGACAGCTGCTAGTAGAAACTCCAGCACCGTTCAAAACCGTGATAGCTGAAAGATTGTCGGATTCCACAGTCACTCTTCGCGACAGCCTCTTTGCCATGCCTACGACAACCCATCAACAATCCCCCAAAGCTCTGCTTCAAAGACCGGACAGCATTCGATGTTCCGGCAAAAACCAAACAACTGTTCCCCATTTTACGGAGAATACCATGTATTGAAGCTTGCAAAGAAACCAAATCGACAACACCATCCGTATTTAAGACTATGTAGTCAAGGGTTTCGGGTTGACATTCATGTTTGATTAGAACTAGCGGTTTATAAATGTCATTGCAAGAAAATAACTTTAGTAGCCTACTCAACAATTTTGAGTTCAAATAATTGTTGAACCAAAAAAGAGAAAAAAAAAAACTTTTGGAATAATCATCAGCCATTCTTAAAGAAAAGAGCGTTACGATTACGTTTCAAAGTTGTTATGATACTTGTTATTATTGGCTCAAAACTCGAATGGGACCTGAATGTGTTCGGGTAGGATGTCATCAAATTTGTAGACTGAGCTCGCATGATAATAGGTGCTTGTAGGAGGGATAGCTATATTCTCCTGTAAAGTCACACATGAAATCGTGTACGAGAACACATAAACACGTGTTAATCTAGAATAAGATACGTATTAATATGCATGAAATCTACTTAGCATGTTATATCAATAAATAATACTTATATCATATCAACAGAGAAGCCTCATCTAGGAGAGACAGAGAAAACTACTCAAGAGAAGGGAGCTTTGAGAAGCAAGCAGAAAGAGGCAACAACGGTGGAGCTGTTAGCGACAGATATCACTCTGCCCCTTGCTGCCTCCATTGCTGATTTAACTTTATAAAATGGTTTTCATTTATTTATTTTTTCATAATTTTATATGTATTTTTATAAAAAAACTTTTATTTTATTTGAATTTTTATTTTAAAATTTTTAAGAATCAATACTAAATTGATAAAAAATATGTAAAGTTAATAGATAAATTTGTTATTTTTTAATATATTAAAACTAAATTGATAAAACCTCTAAACATTGAAAAACTAAATTTATTATTATATCAATAAAAAAGAGTTCATGTCAACTTTTCACGAGTGATCATACTATTAAATAGAGACATAGTTAAAGGGGTATGCAGGGGCTTGGTCTCCTCTGGCTAAATGAAAATTTGCTTTACGGTTCTCCTCAAAATTAAATATTCAATTTAATTCTTTTTAACATTTAATTAAATAGAAAAAATTATAATTTTAACCCTTTTAAAAATTAACAATTAATTTAAGCATTTTAATACAAATTTCTTAGTTTTGGCCTCTAAATTTTATAATCTTATCTTGATTTTTTAACGAAAATTTTAGCTTAACCCTTGATATTAAATGTTGATAATATTAAGGATTAAAATAAATTTTTTGAACTTAGGTGATAAAAATAAAAATGCACTAATTACAGTATATACAAAGATAAAACTACATTGTAGAAATTTGTAATTTGGAAATGAATGGATTGAATACACCCAAACTGATAAAATCTAAATAAAAAATGATCATTTCGTGGAGATGTTGCAGCCAATACAAGCGGTATCTATTCCAAGGGTGTTTTTGATAGGGTCCTTAGGTGAATAAAAACGTGGAAAGTAGCGAACGGGGTATTGACAAGTAGTTTAGAGGATAATTTAGGAATGTGAAGCCATTAAGTAATTAGCACCAACCGCCCCATTTGGTTCTCTATTTCTATTTAGAAGAATGTGCAAAGTGATTGTGAATTGAACACACAAAAGATAAGAAATGCTTTGGCCTTTTGCCTTAATCAAACTCTCTTTATTGCTTTCTCTTCCATGCTTCTTGGCAAGTTGCAAAATGTGGGTTTGCTCTACATATGGATTCAATACTGCCCTCACCTTGATGCTCTTTTTGGTTATTGTGATACTGGTAGAAAAAAAAAAGAGTTATCAAATAGTATTAAAGTCATGCAAATTGCATGAAAAAAAGCTGATGACCACTTGAGCCACATGCAACTCAGTCAAGAAAGGACCACAAATGTCCTTCTTTTTACATTATTTTTCTTTTTCTGTTGCGGTCAACGATTGTTCTCAAAGCCAAAAACATGGATTCTTCATTTAGAGATAACAGGAAATGGCTTCTACACTATGATAACAATTTTTGTAAAAGAAATCCTAGCTAGCTAATTGTTATACCACTATATTGCCAAAACACATGGCACCACGAGAAGGCATCGGAGAGACATCCACAGGTAGCCCTCCTCTCACCTTTCGCTTGGAAGGTCTCTCACCTTGCAACATTCGGTTGGTCACTGAGTGACTAATCACCTGGCCTTCTCATCCTTTAAGCCACCATCTTTTCAATGTAAATACTTTTTAAAAGATTATTGAGATACACCTGAACAAAAATAATATTGTGCTGCTTCAAAAGAATAATAGAATGAGTCCCATCACGGATGTTGCCACACACTCCATGATGACAACTGCCTTACTACATCATCACTACTTGACAAGGGATAACAACCCTAAGCATTTACCCTATGCACTTGACCTCCTTTACTTTCAAAGTAACCCTCTTCTTCTTCCTCTTTACTTTCTCCGACTCTCTACTTATTTAAATAAACTGATTTCTTTTATACCACCAGTGGTAACCCTAGCAATATGTGCTTGATTTTTTTCAAGTGTGCAGAGATTGATTGGTCCACATGTGTTTCTGGAGCATTTTCCAGAACGTAGCATTTGTCTATAAATTGTAATTGGTTTTGGTGTGGTGGGGTCTCACATATGGTTGATGATAAGTCAACAATATGAAAATCATAACAACTGATCTAAAATGGATGTAGATTTTACGGCCACACAGCATGTGGTTTTTGACTTTGTAAAGATGATCTTCCAAAGATTTGCATTACATATCATATCATATAAAAAGTTGCCTCCACATCATCCAAACCGCAAATCTGTTTTACTATAGTTAACTTTTTTATATATACCAAACCTAACATTAACTCATAAATCCTCCTTAACTTTTAAATAAAATAATAAATTTACTTTTAATGTGCTCGAAAAATTTACTTTAACGTGCTCGAATCCTTAAATATTTAGTATTTTAATATTTTTAAAACTGAATTGATATTCAAATGATTTATGCCAACAATTCGATTAGGAATTTAATATAAATATTACATTTGAAAAAAAATTAGATAAGAAATTTATAAAAGTTAAAATAAAAAATCAAATGTTAGTTTAGTTGAAATGATAAAGTTGTGTTTATAAATGTAATGATCGGTCTCAAGTTCAAATATCATTTTGAAAGTATATATATATATTTTTATAAAAATCTCTTTCACGATAGAGTTGAGACCCTCAGCAAAACACTTATATATATATATATATAATATTTCAAGATCAAATTAATAAAATATGTAGATGTTAATGCTATTTTAGTATGAGCTAGCAATAAATTAATTCAATTGGTAATATTTAGCCACTCCCATTACTTATTTTTAGCAAAGAGAAGGAAAATTTTCTTTTTACTTATTTTGAAGAGGTTATATTTTACAAGAGTTTTTACTTATCTAATTTCAAGTTTAAATCTATACCAACTATTTCTTATTTTATATCTAACTATTAAAATATATATATGTATGTATAAATAAGCCTTTTTCATATATTATATTATAACTATCCTTTCGTTAATAATTTAAGGAGAGTGACAAAAAATCAATGTTGATAATGTACTCGGTGACAAAGTTAAATTTTTTGGAGTTATGTAACCAAAATAAAAACACATTAATGCTTAAGTGACTAACTATATAATTTATTTTAATATTTAACTTATTTAAATTTAAGTTTAAAACCTTTTCTAGACAACATGTGCTCTCTTAAAAGAATAAAATCTCATGAGAAGTTATTGTTTCATGACAATTAAGTAAGGTTATTTTATTCTAAAATGTCACATCAATAAATTTAATAAAAAAATTGTTGAAGTTAATGATTGAACTTAAAATTTAAGATTCAAGAATTAAATAAATTAAATTCCTAAAATAAAATTAGATGTAGAATAAAAATATAAAGATTTAAAACATATTTTATCATATATTTTTTTAGTATTTTCTATGTTGGAAATAGATTAGCAAATCAATGGTAAGTAAAGAGAGTACAAATGATAAGACTGCCGGTGGTTAGTACCATCAGTGTTCTACAAGAAAAAACCAGTCTCTACCCTACCCTTGCTTAACATTTCTTACAGTGGCCATCTCTTTTCTCTTCCTATATATAGATGCCCATGGGACACTCCTATACATCATCCCCCAACCTCAAAACTTACACACACTCTCTCTCCCTTTCCAAATACATACATATATGGCTTTTGCTCTCTCCAGTGCATTCATTCCTTTTAAAGTAACTTTTTTATTCTTTTATGTCTAATGTTTTCTTTAATTAAAACAACAGGGAAGGGAGAATAGGTATAGGGTTGAGGAGAAGAGGAGGCAGTGGTGAATGTTGTTGACAGAAGATAGAGAGCACAGATGATGGTTTGCAAGTACTTAATGCATTCCACTCCTTTGTGCTCTCTATGCTTCTGTCATCATCACCTTCAGCCCCTCTTACTACCCCCCAACCCCCTTGCCTTTCATCTCCTCTTCTTTACTGTGTGGTAGATGAGGAAAACTTGATATATAGTTTTAGTATTTGGCTTGCTATTACTATGTTTTGTAGTTAAAATTTGTAGGGTAAGTTTTTTTTTTTTTCATCAAGAACCAAGTTGATGATGAACCCTAGCTTGTAATTTAAGTGGATACTTCGTAATTTATCATTTCTTTTCATTTTTTTAATTAATCTACTATTACTTACATGGCTTACTTGTCATTCTTTTTATGCTCTTTCAACTGGGATTTCACAGATCCAGAACTCCAGATTGGTTTATGTATTGACATGGTTTGAAACTTTGAACCATAACTCAACTACTAGATAACCCTTTAGTGATACGTGTCACTTGTTACAGAATAACAAAGAAAAATTGGCTGATTCTTCACACTTAAAAGGCTTTCATTGCTACTTACTTTGGAAGGGGAGGGTAATTGGGTTTCAAGAAGTGTTGATGCACTTTCGGGTTGGGAGCTTGGAAGATGACTAGTTCTGTAGGAGGAAAAAAAGTTGAGCTGTGGGTGTCGGAGTTGACACATTGTTCTTCGATGCTTTAAGTTAGTGAAAGGTTGATGGTTATGGAGAGAGTAAAAACATATTACCTTAGTGAAGAAAGAAGAACAAGAATAAAAAAGAAAAAGAAGGAAAGAAGGATAATAACTTCTGGTGTTATATGCTTAGAATTGCAAGACACAAATAGTCTAATGGGTTTCCAACTAATCTGCTTCAATTGGAGTAAATTTTTTTCATTTGAAAAGTGAATGGAGGGGTAGGGTGGATTTTTTTTTTAACAGTGGATATGTAATGATTATATAATTATTGAAAGGGTAAAAATTGTAATAATGTGTTATAAAAATTCATATTTTTATGTTTGAATTATTTTAAAGAATTATGTTTAAATATTTATTTGTATTTAAAAGTAAAAAAAATTATCAACAAATGGTTGGAATGTACTTCTTCATCAAGAATTTGGACTAAGTTCAAATCATAGAGTTTTCATTGTTGGCAAAACTTTACCTGAATAATAGGGCAGATGCAGATGTTGCTTCACATCTTATACGCTCTACTCCACCATCTTTTCTACTCTACTTTAATTTAATTTTTTTTCTTATTTTTAATATTTTTAATCTTTTTAAATGCAAATAAATATTTAAACATAAAACATATGATTTTTTTATAACATATTATTACATTCTTACTCTTTCGATAATTATATATATATACAAAGATAAACTAGTAATTTTATATAGCATAGCGGGACAAGTAAACAATTACCATAACTGTTGCATACCTATTGTCCAAAATAGAAATTCACCCTCTGTCCATATTCACTTTTTAAAAGAAAAAAATCTACCCACTCAAAGCAAGTTAATTCAAAATTCATGGGACGATTCGAATATCACCTCAGCCTAAAGAAAACTAGACTTAAATTATAAAACACCTATCATATATGCCAAGAAAAAGATGAAACTAACTGTAGAGTGGTAATGAAATCAATAACATCCACCCTGTTTAGCTCCATTGTAATCCCTAAACTAGTTTTTTATTAATTGTTTGGTGTAAATAGTGATCACACATTATGCCAAGTAGAGTTCATGGTGCTTGACAACTAGCATATTTTGTCCTTTATCTATTGTTTAACAAGAAGCCAGTACAATAAGATATCCAAATATATATTCATTTTACCTTCTATACAAGAAAACTTTAATTTATCAGCCCCATATATATATATATGCAAAGCAAGGTCCATGGAACCATGAAATCTTAGACATCACACTATTTCGGTTACTGTAACTCGTCTCTTTCTTAAAACAATACCATCATTTCTTAGGGATATTTACGGCAAATGATGAAGAGAGAGATTTGAAATGGACAGGGAGAGTCGCAAAAACAAGAGGGCCAATGCTTTAAATTGATATCGGTTGGGTTGCTTCTACATACAAGATGTAAATTGAAAACAATTGCCTTTACACAATCTAACTACTGACCTCTCTCTCGTAATTCTTTTAAAAAAAAGCTATATACATTCAATTAGCTTCCATCTTATTCATCTCTCTTTTCTTTCTATATTGTTTTAAAGGCCTGAGGAGTTTTAGTTTTGAAGAAGCCAATTTTTTCCCATTCAAATTTGGCTTCTTCCAAAACTAAATAACAGTACCAAAAGATTAAATTTTAATGTTATGTATACACGATGCATATATATTGCAAATAATATAGGAATTTCATATAATCCAAGTTAGCACTCGAGTCATACAAGATTCCGAGGACAATGGTTTCACCTCCTAATTGTGTCTCTCGAGTGAAAAATTCACTCAACTATTTCTTTTATTTAGTCACTTTTGGAATAACATTAATCTTGATGTCAATCCGACCACTAAAGCTAAGCTCGCTTCAATAATCGATCCAAGATAAAGTATTTTTTTTTTATGGGACTTCATAAACATCTCATTAATTTTCAAGTTTTCAATTAGAATAAGTATATATTTAGATTATCTTTTAATATAAATTATTTTTTTGTTTTATGCTCCGACTATATAATAACACTTAATATTAATTAAATGTTAGATTATTAGTGAGCTAATATTTACTTCTATTTTGTTTTGTGTGCAAAAACACTTGAGGACAATACACAAAGGGTATTGATATAATTAATGAATATTTTATTAAATCAATATGTTGAAAAATACAAGTATATATAAACGAAAATACTATTCTAAAAGCACTAGATCTAACATATATATTATTTTTCAGGTAAATAATATTATTTATTTATATGAAAATCATTGATTAGGTCAAACATACACCACTTAAGCATTAATACTCTATCAAAATTTAATGTTATTTATTCTCTAAATAAATATTATATTTTGAGAGAGTTTATCTTTTCGGTTTCTAGCCTTTAAGATAAATTGAGTCCATACTCTAAGTAGACGAAGTTTGAATATAGCCGAAAAGATCATTTTGGTCAAAAATTGTGAAACATTTTAGACTGATTAACTCAAAGCACATGTACTAATTTAATTAAGGTTATTGTTATAAATAATACAACCACCCGATTTTTAACTATTTTATATTTTCTTTCTTTTCTTGTAAATATTTTAAGATTTCTATTTTTAGTCTTTCTTCTTTTCTGTTTTCATTTAAAGCTTATAAGTAACTTGGATTTCTTAACATTTCAGGAATTATATACTGAGCATATAAATGGTAACCAAGATTCGAAAAATCCTTGTGATTCAATCATCTCTATCCTACACGTTCGCTCTTTTCCATTTCTTGTTTGTTATTATAATATTTTGAGGGTTAAAATTTGTTATAAATTTCTATAATTTTTATAAATTTAGAATTCAGTTTTATATTTTTGTTTCTAGTAATTTAGTTTCTTTATTCTTTAGATTTCAAAATTTAAGTCTAATTATTGACACGGTTAAATTATTATTATTATATTTATTGGTGTGATATCTTAAAATTAAAAAAAAAGTACTTGATTTTAATTAAAAACGTCATTATAATAAACTTGAATTTAACAAAATTATTATGAATATCTTATTAAATGGATGTCCATCATGATCAAGATAAATGTTTGGTGTACCTTAAATTTTAATAGTTATTAGAATTAGATCTCTACTTCTTCTATACTTTTTTTTTTTTGCTTCAGTCAAACTATTATGTTTAAAAGCAACAGAATAGTATAGTTCCAGTTAAACAATACAATTTTCACAAAAGCTAATATAACATGAAAGCCAGACATTCCAATCACCAATCTAACATTCACCACCACGCCTTAAACATAACCCTAAGTTTAATACCTGCTGACACTAATGTTTTTGCCATTTCATTGCCATGCTGCTCTGCTTTTGAAAATGTTATCTCACCCACACAGGCTAGTCTGCTTTCTATATATGCGAATGTAATTTGTTGCGGCTCTGATAAAGCATTGTAATCATCTCTTTGATTAATAAAGTATATTCTTTATTACTTTCATATTTTTTTTCTTTATTCTCCACATCTTTCTTTATTTTATAACACATTATCAGCAAGATCTTGCTCAAAGTGATAGTTCCTTTTATCGACGATCAAATTTATCCTTTATTATTTTTAATATCTTTGATGGCAAGATGCAAAGTTTTTACAGGAAGTTTCTTTTATTTAGTGTTTCATATCTGATTATTATTTTTCATTCTTCTTTCATTATACGTTATCATTGTTTTGATTAACTTATTTTACTTTTTGTTCTTAAGGATGGTGAAAGATACCGTTACCTGTATGAAATTGAGAAGTAATATTCACTCTCAAAGGTTGCTTTTTGATATTTGCTTGGGGATGATCTTTTTTTCTTCATTACAAAGGATGTTTATAATCACTACTTCTCATCCATGGTAACGTAAGTCAATCTAATCAACTTCTTTTGAAATTTGATTTGATATCTATTAAAAATTCAATTTATATAATTCACTATCGTATCTCTATGAATTTATAAAACTCTTCACGCATTTAGTTATTGAGATTTTATATGGAGATAAATATTTTTTTATTTTTAATAGAATTTATTGGTTTAAATTTAATTTTGATTAAAATTTATGATTAGTGCGGAATGTGAGTAAAAATACGTACTTGTCATGAACTTTAGGATATTCACATTATGCGTAATAATTTCATATCATTGTAAAATTTGAGATGAAATTATGTCATAACAAGTGGAGGTTAGAAAATGTTTATGTTTAAACTTTTATAACTGTAATGTTATTTTAATTTGACATTATAATATTTTATATTTTGTTGTGGTATGATATATAAAATATATATTATCTAACCACAATGATTTATCGGTGACATGAATTTATTTTTTGTTACGTTTAATATATGTTTTATTTAAAATAAATTAAGCATTTATTAAGGTTATATAATAAAATGATTATATGCTCCTAAAGAGTGGTATTGCATCAAACGTAAAAAGCTCTTTAAGAGCTTATATTTTAACTCTTTGTGATGCAAAATTTTGTAAAATATAATATTATTTTTCAGATCAAGAAAATATATGTTGAATAAAACCTTCATGTGTTTTACATTAAAACGATATATATATAAGTAACATGAGATACTCATGTATTTGTATTATATATATTCCTCGAAGGAATACATTACACCATATGATTGAAATATCTAATGTGCTCCTGCAGTAGCAATATTGTGAAAATGACTGTAACAATATTTTACGATCTCATACCTTCTTATGGCTAAGTAAAATATAAAGTTACTAATGAAAAACTATGAAATTCTTCCTACTAGTTTTGCTTCATTCCCTGGAGTGAATGTAGAAATACATAATGTAATAGGCCAATTTAGCCCGGGTCCAGATTACAAAAATAAAACAAAATTTAAACCAAAATACTTAAAGTTCAAAATCCATTTACAACAAGTTACAGGCCCAAAATTAAAAACCCAAACGAGCCCAAAAAACCAAAAAACCCTAACAGCCCGTTAGCCCAAAACATTTAAACATTTTCAGTAAAAAAAGGAACCCTAGAGCCCTCGCACCATTTCTCCTCTGTCACGCTGCCCGCGCCTCGTCCCAAGGTCTGACGCGCGTCTGCAACCTTGCACCAAAACGAAAAAGAGCACATCTTCTCTCCCCTTCGTTGACTTTCCATGGATACCTGCAAAAAGGAAAAAGAACAAAGTAGAGAATAGTAGAAGCAGAAAAGACGAAAAGAAAAAAAAACCAATATCCTATAATATATTTCGGCTATAAAAGCCAGAAACTTGATTGTAATTTTTTACGAAAAAAAAACATAGAGAAAATATATACAAAAAGTAGAGATTTTGATATTGATTCAAAACAGGTGTTGTATTTTCATTTATTTATTTTTTCTTCTATTCAAAATAAACAAGTAATAAAAAATAAAAAAATAAAAAAGGAACCCTTTCTTTTTACCTTTTTCGCCTGTCGGTATCATCATCAATCTGCAAGGCCATTGAATCCCTCGGGATTTGGCCAAAGGCCGTGGCTGAGGACGGCGAGAGTTAAGGGGTTTTTCTTCGTTCCTTTTGATTTTGGCTTTTTTTTTTGGTTATTTCCACCCCAAAAAGGAGTTTTACGTAAAAATAATACAAAAAGGGGTTTTTTTGATTTTTTTTTTGGCTACCGTGGATGGCGGCGCCGTCGCCGGTGACCAGTGGTCGGTCGGCGAAAGTTTGTCGGAGTTATGTCCGGTCTGAGGGAGACTTTGAGAGAGTGAGGAAGAGTTTTTTTTTTTTAAAGGAGAATGAAATGAAATTTTTGAAGTTTTTTTTGCTTAAATAGACACCTAAAACGACGCTGTTTTAAGGCTGGCTTCAATAGCCCCAAAACGACGTCGTTTCACCCTTGACCTGCGTGCTGACCCGATCCACCCAGAGGATCTGCGAGTTTTTTACGAATAGTATATTTGCGCGAATAGTCCTTCCGCTTTTGCGACGCGCTTCAGTTTAGTCCTTTTTTTTACTTTTTATTTTATTTTATAGATTGACCATCGAATTTTCGCGCGTTTCAATTTAGTCCCTGGCTCGCTGATCTCCTAGAGAAGGGATGCGTGTCCAGAGGATTGGGTTATTTTCTCATTTGGTCCTCACTAGTTTTCAGCCTTACATTTTAGTCTTTATTTATTTATTTTATCCTAATTTTTACTTTTAATTTCATTTTTATTCTGATTTAATTCACGACTATTTAATTTCAACCCTTGATATATTTTAGAGGTCATGTTTATTTATTTATTATCTTATATTCTTTATATATATATATTAAAAATTAAAATGTTTATATTTTCTTTATTTAAATATTTCTTGTTGGTATTATTTTATTCTTAAGATTATTACATTTTTCATTTGCATATTATTATTATTATTATTACTATTATTTATTTATTTATTTATTATTGTCTTACTTTATTTTAAAATTCATATTGTTCATATTTTCACATATTATTATATTTTCATTATTATCCTTTTTATTTCTTGTTATTTTATTATTCCTTTTATTATTTTTGGCATTTTTCAAATCGTGCCTTTTCAATAATGTATTTTTCATTTATTTGAAGTAATTTTATCATTTTAAATACATATCGTTTTAAATATTACATTTGTTATTATTCAAAAAAGAAATTTTTAAAATTAAGGCAATGTTCTGTATTTGGAGATTTGAGAAGTCATACCCTAACTTACGGGGTTTCAATTTTCTCGTCGAACCTAGATGACCGAATATCCTTTTAAAATTAAAATACATGAGATTTAAGTAAAAATATAAAAGGCAAGCTTATTCTCAAGTGTCGAAACCATTTTTTATTTGGGAAAAAAACGAGGATCGACTTTTAAAACAAAGTGTGGAGTTGCCACTAATCTTTTTGTTTAGGTGTGATTGGATCACCTAATAAAATATTTTATTCAATTTAAATCAATTTTAGTTTACGTAAATTTAAAAAAATAGGTTCGGGAGCCGGTTACGTATGAGGAAGGGTTAGTATACTACGCCCAAAAACTGGTACCAGATTGATTAAGTGTTGTCCTTATGTCTAGGATTTTTTTTTAAAACATTTGAAATATGGTTCCTTTTAAAACATTTAAGTGGTTCAAGTTGGTCATCAAAACTCTCTCGTTTCAAAGGTATACAGCATCACATCCTACACGATAGGACATGATCCTTTATACTTTTGAAAACACGATTGATTTTTGACTTCCAAAAGCTCTTAGGTCAAAAATTACAAAAGGATGTCCAAATATTTAGTCCAACGAAAAATCAAAACCCAACACGGTAGGGCACGATTTCCCGAATTTCTAAATATTGAACATTGCCTTGTTTTTTTTAAAAAAAATTTAAATAAATGATTGTAAATTAGCTTAAAACGCATTGATTTTACTTGAAATAAAATAAAATAATTGATTTTAAAAGTTGGAGATTACCAAGCAACATTTGTAAACAAAAAGGAAATAATAAATATGGAATAACATGCACAAATAAAGTACAATACTTGGCGAATGAAGATAATATAAACTTATCCTACTAACAAAACAAACAATTAAATCTATCTAATCTAAGAAAAATGTAACCAATTTTTAAACATGGGTGGAGAACGATTGATATGACAATAAGAAAATGAATAAATAATATGTAACAATAATGTATAGAGCATAATATGAATTAATCAATATAAAAAGTACAAAACAAAATGAAATTAAAAGCCACTGTGATATAAAACAATTTTAAAATAATGATGAATTGACAAACACATAACATGTGAATGGATGAATTTGAAATAATTTGCATAAAAACTAGGGATATATATAATTATTAAAATAGATGTTATAGGTGAATACATTTGAATTAAATAATATGCAAAATGTTAAAAATATTTAATTAAAATTGACAACATACACACTATAAATGAGAACTTAAATAATACATAAAATTTGAAATGATAATAAAATATATAATAAAATATAATCTTAGGAAATAAACTATATACATAATAGATTTAAAAAATATACATATATATAAATAAGTTTAGAAGCAATTATATGTAAAAATAACATGGAATTAGATATGTATCTAGGATCAAATATATGTACCACTATATCCAAAAACATTTAAATGAAATATTATATAGAATGTTAAAATAATATGATATAAAAAGAAATTCAAAATGATGATTTTATAAAAACAAAGTGAAATTATTAAAATAGCTCAACATATATGTAAAATATATTAAAAACTTTAAAATAACAAGTGTTACACATAGAAAACTCAATTAAAACAATATATGTACAAGTATATATATATATATATATATATATATATATATAATATTTAAATGAAATGTTATACTAGATGTTAAGATAATATAATATAAAACTTCAAAATAATGATTTTTTAAAACAAAGTGAAATTATTAAAATAATTTCAACACATATATAAAATAAAATTAAATGAACTCTCTTTAAAAATAATGAATTATAAGTATAGAAAATTTAATTAAAATAAATTTAAAATAATAGGGATAATTTATGAATAAAATAAATTACTGAAATTAAATCAAGGACCAATACGCAACGCGTGCAAACGCACAGGGACCAAAGTTGGAAATATTCCAGATCCCAAAATGCAGCACTTAGGTGAGGATCAAATTGAATCCACACGTAAATTACAGAGAAAAACTAAAAACAAGAAAAACAAATAAAATTCAATTGAATTACGGTACAAAAGAGAAGGACGTTGGTGCAAATATCCCTTCAAGACCAAGCACGCGGATCTTGACCATGCGTGGGTCGGGTCATTGGGTTGTGGCTATTATACGGTGCCGTTTTGTGGCCATTGATGTTGGCCTAAAACGGTGACGTCTACTGCTCCTTATATTCTCAAAACAAACCCTAAATGCAACCTTTAGCCATTTATAAAAAAAGAAAAAGAACCTAAGTTACTCTCTCAAATCATTCGGCCGACCGATAGTCCCCTATTCGACCACCCTCGCGCCTCTCTTCTCTACGAATGGCCTCATATGATGGTCGATCGAAGGTCTCATTCAACCATGGAGTTTTGCTCACAAGCCCCAAAATCACCACCTAGTTTCGATTATGACGAAACAAGCGAGGATTTGATGGTGTCGAAAACAAAGATAAGTTCCTTTTTTATTTTTATTATGTAGTAAATGAAAAAGAATCATGAAGAAAGTAAATGAACACTAAATCGAAAGAAAAGCTAAAAATCACATTTTTTGATTTGCTTTTGAAATGTTTTTTTTTGTATTCAGTGTGCGTAAGTTCTCAAAGATTACATTTGGTGGCTTTTTATAGCCGAAAAATGAGAATAAAATAAATAAGAAAAATCAAATCCTTACTGTAATTTGTTGCATAATCTGTTATTGGCTCCTTCTCGTGTGTTCTTTTGCAGGAACAGCAGTACAGAGGAACGAGGAGAGACGCGCGTGAAGGAGGCCGTGCTTGGAACCCTTTGTGGGGAACCCAATCGTGGCTGGCTGCTGGTGTTTTCTAGAAGTTTTTGGCTTGGGCTCTATGAGCCTACTTTGAAAACGAATGGCCAGAAGTGAAGACTATTGCTGCGGCGCTAATCACCAACTGGGGTTTGGGCTAGGGTTAGTCTTAGATTGGGCCACCTGTGAATCGGGCTAAGGACTTTGGGTTATTTGTTAATTTGGTATTTAATTTTGATGTTTGGGTTTGGTTTAGTTTTATTATTTTTTAGGTTTCAATTTGGGCCAACATTTTGTAATCTGGACTAATGCTTTATTTTTGTTTTGGGCTATTAAAAGTAGATGTAAATAGACTTTTATTTATTGGTTTTGTTTTGGACTTATTTTATTTATTTTTTTGATAACTTTATGGGCGCGGGCGAAATGGGCCTTCTACATCAAGGATTCAAGGTGTCGTGTACTAACTTACGGGATGTGAAATTTTGTTACTTCGAGATAAGAAGACATTTTATACATATTTTGATTTATTCGAGTAATTTTAATTAAAAATAACATAATAAAAAGATGGAGCGTATTTTAAATTCTTTTCGAGTTCTCAACTTTCGACATTAAGATATTAATTAATTAGGTACCAATTTTGGGCGTTACGAGGGTACTAATCCTTTCTCGTACGTAACCGACTCCCGAACCCATTTCTGGATTTTTTTGTAGAGCAAAAAACATTGTTTTAATCAATTAAACCTTTTATTAAAAAGATCAAGTTTTGAGGTGATCCGATCACACCTAATATAAAAAGGATTTGTGGCGACTCCATTTTTGTTTTTTATAAAAATAAAAAGTTGACCTTAAAAAAAATGGTTTCGATAGCTTGGCGACTCCACTGGGGACATGATAAGAGAGTCAAGCCACGAGTTAATTATTTCTTGTCTTTTTGTCAAAAATTGATAATTTGGTTTAAATTTATGATCTTTTCGTTGCATTTCATTTTTATGGTATACATCATTTTGATATATTTGCTTTATTGGTTTGAGTCTTTGGATATATTTTTGCATATTATATTTCATAACCGGTCGGTTTTACCCTTTTAAGTGAGAGTGAGAAACCATTCTTTCGTGAGATCTTCACCTCCATATAGGATAGTGGGTCGCTTTCGGGATACAGCCGTACCTATGTCTTCGTGAGATTTTCATCTCCGTATAGCCATAGGGAAATGTATTTCCCTGAACTGAACTCAGTTCGTATAAGCCTATAATGGGAGAGGATCGAGGAATCTGCCTATTCAGGTACCCTTACTTTAGAACCGAACCGCATATAATGAACCCTAAGAGCCTACCCTAGATAGAACCGCATTGAACCCCTAGTGGTCACCCAAATAGGCGTTTTGTTTATTATTTCTTTCTTGCTTTAAATTTTAGCTTGGTATGCAATGTACTGACTTGTTTTGCTTCGTTTTGACTATGATTACGTGGCATTTTCATCATAAAAAAGGTGTTGATTTACATTTATTTACTAAATAGAGAGCTTGCCATGGAGAATGGATTTCTTGATAAAGTGAAAGATAATGCGACTGTCTGAATATGGTCTGAGAAAACGCAATTAGAAAAGGGTGATAGTTTAACAGATGGGTATGTGTCAAAATTATTGGATTTCACTCATATCAGCGTGACTCAAAATAGCCTCCAAGAATTGAAAAAATATGGAACCGATGGGAAGATGAAATTATACAACTATTTTACTGTAATTATGGTGATTTGCCCTATTTACTCAATATCAAAATGGACAAGCACTTGTTTCAAGCTCTGGCTCAATTTTGGAATCGCATCTACAGTTGTTTTACCTTTGGGAATATAGATTTGGTACCTACTGTGGAGGAGTATACAACTTTGCTTTGATGCCCGAAGATTCAAACCGATAAAGCTTACTCTAGATTCGTCAATGTCCCGACTTTCTTAAAAAAGATAATGAGCATCACAGGGATGAGTGACTAATGGGTCGTGGTCCAGATCAAGAAAAAAGGGGATAATAAATGTATCCCTTAGAAAAGTTTGTAAGATTTGATTTTGGCGTATCTGGACACAAAGAAAAGGGTCGATATCTTCACCTTGAGTATCTATGGGCTAGTAATCTTCCCCAAAGCACTAGGGTATGTAGATGAGGCAGTTTTAGATTTGTTTGACCGGCTCGATAAAAGGGTGTGATTCATCCCAGCAATCTTGGCCAAAACTTTCAAATCTTTAAATACATGCCGGAGAGTGGGTGCAGGTAGGTTCATCGGATGTGTGTAAGTTCTATTAGCATGGTTTCATAACCACTTTTAGAAGGTAAAAAAAGTTCTTATCAAGTATTCTCTGAGAACTACTCTTTATTGAAAGAATTAGTTGCTACACTGAGGTGAGACGATATTTCGAAAGAAAAATGGATGGTGATTCTCCAAAATCTCCAAGACGAAGACGTTGGAGGGCTCTTTGGATGATCCCTGATGAGATTTTATACCGGTGTGGAGACTTCGACTGGGTCCCTCTACTTGGGATATGGGGAACTATTGGATATGCTCCTCTACTTGTGTTGAGGCAGTATAGATCGTGGCAGTTAATACCAGCAATGCAAGGCTTGACGCAGTGTGAGTTTTCGTATAAGGGCGATAATTACAAGAAAAAGGTTCGAGAAATATCTAACACTTGAAACCAAACCCAAAGAATGAAAAGATTTTTCGCAAATCTGATGATGACCCCCAAATATGATGGATAGTGGGGTAAAATAGTCAATGAAAACATCTCTGTGTAAAGTCAAGAAAGCACTCGACAATGGAAGAACACCTGCAAGTGATCCCATCTGAGCTAGAGATCATCAAGCAAGATTTGAAAAGAGGAATTTGGAGCTAGGAAAGAAGATCAAACAATTGGAGAAGGAAAAGATGCAACTAGAATTAGATGTTGATGTCCAAAAGTTAGAAGCCAAGAAATTGAGAAAAGGAAAGAGTAAGGCTGAGGAAGACTTAGACAGTCTAAAAATAGATTATAAGAAGTTGCGCTTGTCGATGAGGACTGCCAAGCTAGGAAAAATATCAGAAAAATGGTGACAAGAGATCAAAGAAGAAAATATCATAGCCAATCGATGGGAAAGGAAGTTTCAAGATGCTCAGGTTCGAGAAGAGGCTCTAAAAAGGAGTTTTTCAAAAATTCAAAGTGAAAAGATCAGATTAAAAGCCCAGGTGGCAAAGCTAGAAAAGGCACTTCATTAGTATCGTAGTCGCAACTCCACAATTGAGCTGAAAGCGAGCCTAAACAAGATCAAAGAGCTGAAAGGAAAAATATAAAAGCTTAAAACTGTATTACAAAATTGTAAACTCCGAGTTGAACTCCTTAAAGTAAATAATGAGCATTGGAAAGAGCAACTCCACCATTCTCAAGGTCAGGTCAGGGATAGAGACTATATCATGGGTGAAGTTGTGGCTCAAATACGAGAGGTGACCGATCATTTGCAAACTCTAGCAGTTTAGGCTAACATGCTAAGCTTGAAATATGAATCAGAATCGAATCAGGATCGAGAGTTAGGTTAGCTTTTTAGGAAAGTTAAGGTTTTGAATATTAGGACAATGCCGTATATGTAATCCGTTTTATGTAAAGAATTTTTTTTTCTAGTAAAGTTGTTATAATAGAATTGAATCAGAGTCAATGCCTCTTTTTGCATACATTCCATGCATTTGCATTACATTGCATCATATGCATTAAATTTTACAAAAGGACCTTAATTAATCAAAATTATTTCAGTTAACCTGAAAACCAACAAGAGCCAGACAACCGAATATCATTATAGTACTCTTGCCAAAACGAAATTAATGGATTAAAGACTAGAATAGATTCAAAAAGACATGCAAGACCAGTTGCAATGTAACAGCCTGTTTTTAAGTCAAATCATAATAGTGGTTTCGGGACAAAAAATCTGAATTGAAAATATTTATTTTATTATTTTATTAAATTTTAAAGCATGATAGAATTATTGTGTGAAAGTTTCGTAAATAAATTTTACTGTTTGAATGCTTAATTCAGTAAAAAGGACTAAATCGCGTAAAGCATAAAACTTGTTTCTATTAGCTAAAAGTGCCAAATAGCTATAGAACATTAAAGTAAAGGTCCTTAAGTGGTAAATATACCATTTATGGGTAACATATGGTGATAGCATGGCAATTGGTGTAATTTTTAATATTTTTAAAGGTTATAAAAGTAAATTAGTAATTAATGTTAATGTTAATAAAACAAAACCAAAATTCTTTATTCATTCATCTTTTTAGCCAAAAATTGGATGAATAAGAAGCTAACTTAGTGTTTTAAATTTGACAACCTTGAATTCTTCAATTAGGTATGTATTTTGGTTTGGTTTTAAGTGATTTTTATGTTTTTGAGATCATTGCTTCGTATTCTAGCTAGCCCGTACCTTAGATTTTGAAATTGTTAAAGATTTGTTATGTTGCCATTGCTGAATGTTTGAGTACTTGGATGTTTGATTATGGATTTTGAATATTTGTTAATAGTTAAACTAGTTTTGTAAAGTGATTTTTGACGAAAATGTAAAATAGGGATTAAATTGTAAAAATGTAAAATGTGGTGGTTAAAATTGTGAAATAATGAAAGATATGGGCTGCTAGGAGTCCCTATGAAATTTTTATAAACATGGGTAGTACTAAATTGCATGAATTTACAATTTTATGTGAAAATGACAAAATTGTAAATAATATGAAAGTATAGGGGCAAATGTATAGTTTTGCCAAAATATTAATTACAGGCTAAATTGAATTGATTGAATACTAAATGTACTGAATTGGATATTATATAGATCAAGATAAGCCGAGATCGGAATTAGATTGGGGAAAAAGAAAAGTAGACGAATAGTCGATAGTTTTCATCAGAACAACTCGAGGTAAGTTCGTATAATTAGAATTGAACTTTTAAAATACTTGTGTTTATTTGTAATGAATGTGTATACTTAAGTAATAGATATACTTGGAATGTTAATGCTTTATCAATATAATTTGATAGTTACTGAGCCCCGTTTGAACTGTAAGAATTCGTAGAATACGAGTGACATGTCACTAGGGTTACCGTTTTGGTCGAGATCCTACATGTGTTGCGGACTCACCGTAGCTCGAATGAGCTTACCGATATATCAACTCGTAAGAGCTTACTGTTTTCAGCTCGTTAGAGCTTATTGTTTCAGCTCGTTGGAGCTTACTGTTTTAGCTTATAAAAGCTTATTGTTTTCAGCTCGTCAGAGCTTACCGTTTGAGCTTAATAGAGCTTATTGTCCATCAACTCAGGAGGAGCTTACTGTACATAACTCAAAAGAATAGAAAATGATAATGAATTAACAGATTGCTGATTTATACGTAATGTATATTACCCGAGTATCCCTCAATATTTTAATAGGTTCAACGAGCATAAATTCTGTTTATATGGATGAACTACTGTTTATACAGATGAGTTACGGTTTTCAAATGAATTATTGTTTATATGATTGGAAATGAAATGTTACCAATGTTGTACATGATATATGAATTTGGTATGATACAATATATTGAGATAATGGATGATTTCATGTATTTAGGTGACTAACTTGTGATGAATGCTTGTGTTTAGGCATTTGGTAATTGAATTGAATACATTTTGATTATTTGCCTTGATTTTGGTATTTATGGTAAGTTTAATTCTGAATTATACAGGCTTACTATGCTATAAAGCTTACTCTGTTTCTTTTTCCATGTTTTATAGAGGTTTGTTAGCTCACTCGTTTCGGACAAGTCAGAGTTGCACATCACACTATCCAATTGCCGATTGGTACTTTTGAACATGTGGATATTTGTAAATATGACATGTATAGGCTAGCTATTATGGTGATAGTTATGGTTACTTGAGATTATGGTTTTGATACATTTTTTGTATAAGTTAAGCCATGTGATTTGGCTTATTTTGGTATCATGTTTTGATTGTGTATAAGTGTTCAATTATGCTATGTTTTGGCAAGGATATAGATGGAATGAAAATGTGTAAATGATGTCTTGATATGTAGTTGGCATATGAATGGATAATGCATGATGTTAATTAGGTATTTGAATATTATATGGAATTGGCATTAAATGTGTATGAAATATCATGAAATGGTTGCCTATTGGGTTGTAAAAACATTACCATTTATGCTTGTGTTTACATGTGAAAATAGGGTGGAAAAATGGTTTTGCAATTAGCCTATTTTTGTCCACACGGCAAGGACACGGGCGTATGTTTTAGCCGTGTGTGACACATGGTCAGGTTACACGGCCACGTGTCCCCTAGCGTTGAAATTGAATTGAAAACAGTATGCTCTACACGATCTCACAGACGGGCGTGTGACTGGCCATGTAGTACAAGTCAGTATGTCCCCTGTTGAGCACACGGCTTAGCACACGGGCTTGTGATTTGGCCGTGTTGCATAAGTCAGTATACTCTTCAGTTTTCACACGAGCTAGCACACGGGCGTGTCTTCGGCCGTGTCATGCAAGTCAGTATGTATGCCCTGTTTCCATACAGCTTGTGACACGAGCATGTCCACTAACCGTGGAGGCCCACGACCTGTTCACACGGGCGCGTGACCCCTGAAATGTTGAAATTTTTCTAAGTTTCCAAAATTTTCATATGTTATCGGTTTTGTTCCGAACACTTCTAAAGCATGTTTAAGGCCTCGTAGGCCCTTATAAGGGACAATATGACATTTTTGAATGGTATTTGTATATGAATGTATGAATGTATGATATATGAATATTAAATGATGCGTATTGATCAGTAATACCTCGTAACCCTACTCCTGGAACGGATACGGGTTAGGGGTGTTACATGCAAGCGCAGTTGCAAGAACAGTTAGCTGAAGTACAACAGGCAATGAGGGATCAAATACAGGAATCCCAAAGAAGTATGATAAGCCAATTGACGCAATTGCTGGCTGGAAGACTTGAAAAAGGGAAGAGCACTATGGACAACTTAGGGGATGATAATGAGGACCCTATTTATCCCCCATGTTTTACCCCGATAAACGCCCAGGCACAACCAAATGTGTACTCACGAAAGGTACCATTACAATCAGACCTCAACAGTATCAAGTCGGTACCTCGATACCGATGAACTACCAAACAGGCTCAGGTTCCAATCCGGGGGATAATCCAACCAATCCTATTGTTCTTGATCTAGATGATATGGCAGAAATGGAAAAAGCAAGAGTGGAATTGCCAAAGCAACTTAAAGATCGGTGCAGAGGGTTAGAAGAAAAATTCAGAGTAATGGAAAACGCTGATTATCTTGGCGAAATTGATGCTAAGGACTTGAGTTTGGTCCCGAATCTGGTGTTCCCTCCAAAGTTCAAAGCTCCAGAGTTTGAAAAGTATAATGAGACTAGCTGTCCTAAAGCTCACATCACGATGCTGCCGAAGGATGACAGGATACGTTAATAATGACCAATTATTAATTTATTGCTTCCAAGACTGTTTGATTGGGTTAGCAGTTAAATGGTAAAACCAACTGAGTTGTGCCAAAATCAATTCATAGAAAGGCTTACCATAAGCTTTTATGAAGCAAAATAGTCATGTGACGGACATGACACACGACAAAATCACATTGCAGAATATGGAGAAGAAGCAAAGTGAGAGCTTCAGGCAATATGGCCAAAGATGGAAAGAGGTGGCGATGCAAGTCCAGCCACCTCTTCTGGATAAAGAAACCACGATGCTTTTCGTCAATACTTTAAAAGCCCCGTTCATCAACCATATGTTGGAAAGCGCTACTAAGTGCTTTTCAGATATAGTAATGTCCAGTGAAATGATTGAAAATACAATGAGAAGTGGTAAAACAGACGCGGGGGAAAGCACCAAAAGTCAGCCCCGAGAAAGAAGGAAAATGAGGTGAATAATGCAAGCACATATAACAAGGGTTATCAAAACCAATCACTGTAGACCCGCCAATGACAATAACTACTAGCCATCAGGGCCCCCAAGGCAAGAATCCAACCCAAGGCTAAATACAGAAAGGTCAAATACAGGAGCTGTATTAGAGTCTGTTTGATGTACATGTGGTATCACCTTTCTACTTGAAACCTATGCAACCTCTGTAATAGGCCCATTTCACACGGGCCCACACCAAAACTAAACAATAATAAAAACTAATAATAAAAACAAAACAAACAAATAAAGTCCAAAATTTTAAAAAGTCCATAGCCCATTACAAACCCAAACCTAAATTAAACCCAACTCTAATCATTAAACCCTAAGACCCAAAAGCAATAAATTTGTAGCCCAAAATAAAATAGGCTCGATTGGCCCAACATATTTGGAGTCTCCAGCAGCCTTGTGACACAGCTCCTCTTCCGTACAATCGAACTTGCGAGAAGAAGCCAAATAACAACAATACAGTAAATAACAGCAAGGAAAATAGCAGTAAAATAGAGGGGAAAATTAGAAATTAATTTTTAATTTTTGTTGCGGCTATATAAAGGCAATTGTAAACAAAAGAGGGGAGGCATGCATATAGGAATACCAAAGAAATCAAATCAAATTAGCAAAAAGGTTGTGTTTATTTTTTTCAATTTATCTTGCTTTCGTTTGATTTTGAGTGTAACATTGCTTGGTGATAGCAAAAATAAAAGGGTGTTGAAACCCCTTTCGTTTTACGGAGATCTATCCCTCTTATTTTTTTAAAATCGATTTCAAATTATTTTCATCTAGATCTTTTTTTATCTTCTTCTATTTTTGTTAGTGTACAAAAATAAAGAAAGGAGGGAAAAGGGAACACGCTTACCAGGCCTTCGTGCGCGCTGTAAGCCACAAGAAGTGGTGATGGTCCGGCGGCAGCATGAGGTTTGGGCGAAACCCTAGCAGAAAAGGTTAAGAACATAAGGTTTTTTAAAACTAAAGGTTTGGTTATAAAAAAATAAAGGAGGATTAAGGAAAAATTGAAGTTGCACCATAGGGGGAAAGAATCCGTGCGTTGACCTGGTCCTAAATGGGTAATTTGCGCAGCCAGTCCCTCCCATTTGCGCCACCTTTAATTTAACCCTATTCTGTTTCTTTCATTTTTTCCCTAAATTTTGCGCACCATTTCAATTTAGTCTGCGCCTGGTTGCTATATTTTGGGGTTGGGAACATTTGTGTTTTTAGTCATTGCACATTCACGCGCATTGCACTTTGGTCCTTATTTCTATTTTACTGGTTTATTTTATTTATTAATTATCCCTTTTAATTTGGTTTTATTTCAATTTGTATAATTCATTATTTTTTAAAAATTCATTTAGCATTCATCTTTTTAATTTTTTTTACATTTTGAGTTACTTTGATAAGTTTTACTTTTTTATTTTTTAAATTATAAAATCATTATTTTAAAATTCTCTTTTATATCATATCATTTTAAATTTTTGTATAATCTGTAATTTAAAATTACCCTTATAATAATATATATATAGTTTATGTTAAAATTAGTTTTATTCTATATACAATATTAATTCCATGTTATTTTATATATAATTTCTTTTAAATCTATTTATATGTATATTTTTGAAATCTATTATGTATATAATTCATTCCTTAACAACATATTTTATTATATATTTTTGTTATTTGAAAACCTTTCATATTTTATATATTATTTAAATTATTTTTGTGGTTGTATATTGTCAACTTTAAATAGATGTTTTCATTTTAAAAATATTTTGTACATTATTTGATCCAAACTTCTTCTTTCATAACATCTATTTTAATAATCATTCATATATTATTAGTTTTTTTATACATGTAAATTATTTCAAATTCTAGCATGTGTTATTCATTTGTAAATTTTTCATATAGTTTTTAAATTGTTTTGTATCATATTGGCTCCTAGTTTCCATATTGTTTTGTATATTATGTGTGGTTTTTATTTTCATATTGCTTTGTATATTATTGTTGCATATTGTTTATTAGTCTTTTGTATTATTATTTTAATTTTAATCTTCTATGTTTGAAAGCTTGTTATATTTTATTCTAATCTATTAGCCTTATTTCTAGCTTTCATTATTTTGATTATTAATGTTTGGATGTGAGCTCGTTGTTATTGTGCGTTTGTTAATTTGTTCTCTTCATTTTTACGTCTATACTATTTTCACTCATTAGTAGAGTACTTTATCCATGTATGTTGTTCCATGTTTATAATTTCGCCTTTCATTCACAAGTGTCGCATTGTAATTTTCAACTTATTGATTCAAAATTAATTATTTCATTTTATTTCAAGTCAAACTAATTCGCTTCAAGCCGGCTTTACAATTGTTTATTTGAAAATCTCAAAAACAAAGGCAATATTTGATGTTTGAAAATTTAGGAAAGACAATCCTTGTGACCATCTATTTGTTTTCATATACCCGGCACGATACATACATAATATAGGGGAAAATGTACCATTAAAATGTACCATTAACGAATTTTCAGACGCGGATACATACGGATCCTTATCATACTGAAACGACTGCCGTTATTAGTATTAAACCAACATCGATTCATACAAGCTAAATCTTCTAATCGATAATTGGGCCAAAGAAAGAACTTTAATTTAATTAGTTTCTTTTTATCACTATCAAGATGTTTGTTTTTAGTCAAAACTTGACCACAGTTTTTTACATTATTTAAAAATACTGCATTTCTATGCATACCATTTTATCTTTGGAATTGAAAGAAATTGAATTCGCAATTCTCATGGTGGTTAGGGGATAAAATATTTTCAGGAACAAACAAATCATAATGATTTTTGTCTTTATTTTCAGTCATCTTTTGATGTCTTGCAATAAATTCATAAAAATGATTTTTATCAATATAGTTTTTTTTCTTGGTATCTTTGATTAATTTGGTGTTTATTTTTATGAACCAACAAAATACTGTCCTAACGTGCTAGGTTTCGATTTTTCGTTTGTCCAAATAATCAAATATTCCTTTAAAATTTTGTCCGTGTTTTCTAAACTTCAAAACAAGGTAATGTTCTATGTTTGGAAATCCAAGAAATCATGCCCTAACGTATTGGGTCTCAGTTTTTCGTTGGACCAAATGATCGGATATCCTTTTGTAATTTTCAAATGTATGAGCTTTTGGAAATCAAGAATTGATCGTAGTTTCGAGGGCTTAAATGATCGTGTCCTAATGTGCTGGATGTGATATTGTATTCCTTCAAAACAAGAGAATTTTAGTGTCCAATTCGAGTTATTCAAATGTTTTAAAAGATCGTATTTAAAAATCTTTTTTAAATTTTAGACATAAGGATATTATTTAATCAATTAGGTACCAATTTTGGGCGTGACGAGGGTGCTAATCCTTCTTCGTACGTAACTGACTCTCGAACCCGTTTTCTTGAACTTTGTAGGCCAAAATTGATATTTTAATAAAATAAAATGTTTTATTAGGTGAATCGATCACACCTAAACAAAAATGATTCGTGGTGACTCCATACCTCGTTTTAAAGTCGATCCCCATTTTTCAAAAAAAAATGGTTTTGACAACCTCCATTCCCCAAATGGTACGACGCGAATGCTCATTACGAGTACCACGCGGGATTCACGAGACACTCAATCGAGAACTGCACCGCTTTTAAAAAGTTAATTGAAAGGTTCATCAAGATGGTTATTGTGAAGTTCGATGATCCATTGGGATCTAATGTGGCAGGAAATCCATTACCCATTCATTCTGATAAAGGGGTAAATGTGATAATTGAGAGTGGAGGAAAGAGAACCAAGATTAATGTAGCGGAACTAAAAACCCCACTAAAATGGGTTTGGAAGAAAATGGTAGAAGGAGGATTAATCAAACAAGATTTAGAGGAAAGACCCAAAAGAATGAGGAACTACTGTGAGTTTCAAATTGAAGAAGATCATAAGATCCAGAAGTGCATTGAATTCAAGGCCCTAGTGCAAAAATCTGATAGATAATAAGGAGCTAAAATTCTTTGAATATGCCAAAGTCTCGGAAGGAAAAGATGTGTGCTCCTCAGAAGAAGGGTCAATAGAGAAGGTCTATAAAGTCAACCACCTAGTGATTATTATTTCACGGCCAAGAAGCAATAAAGCTAGAGTAGAAATTGCACCAAGGGTCATGATCCAGTAACCTGTAACTTTTCCCTATAAGAACAGTAAGAGGGTTCCCTAGAATTATGACTACAACATGACAATCCCGGGAAAAGAGAACCCGACTAACACTTCAGAAGAGCCTGTAATTACAAGAACTGAGCCCGTTAAAGGAAAGACCCCAGTAGTTGAGTATAAGAAAGAAAATATGGCTAGGCTTGAATCACTAGTTAATGAACCAGTAACTGAGAACGAGGCTAGGGAATTCTTGAAAATTTTAAAGCATAATGAGTACAGCATTGTAGAATAGCTACACAAACAATCGGCTTGCATATCAGTACTAGCCTTGCTCTTGAGCTCAGAGACTCATCGTAGCACGTTGATAAAGGTGTTGAATGAAACTTATGTCGCTAATAATATCTCTGTGAACAAGCTGGACCGTCTAGTTAACAATATAAGTGTCAATAACTTCATATTTTTCAATGATGATAAAATACCTCTGAGGGGCATGGGATCTACAAAGGCTCTACATATCACTACTCGCTGCAAAGGATATATATTGCCAAGTGTGTTAATTGATAATGGATCTGCACTGAATGTCTTACCTTTATACACATTGAACAGGTTACCTGTGGATAGCTTTTATATGAAGACGTGCAAAAACATAGTAAGAGCATTCGATGGTATGGTAAAAAAGGTGATGGGAAGGATTGAGATACCCCTTTTGAATGATCCAGACACGTATGAGGTAGATTTCTTGGTGATGGACATCAAGCCTTCTTATAATTGCTTGTTAGGGAGGCATTGGATTCACTCAGCTGAGACTGTGCCGTCATCACTGCACTAAAAGCTAAAGTTGGTAACTGAGGGTCGACTGATAATAATAAACGCGGAAGAAGACATTATTGTATTCGTAACCATGAAGCGCCATACATAGAGTAAACAATGAGGCAATAGAATGTTCACTTCGGTTCATTATTGAAGGGAACAAAATTCTAGCGCCTAAAATATCTAAAACCACGAGGATTAATATGCAGCTAACAATTGGGAAATAAGTATTACCCGGGAAATGATTCAAAAAATTCCTACAAGGAAGGGTCGAGGCACCAGTGCTAATGGACAAGCGAGACCACTTTGGCTTAGGATACAAGCTAGATGCGAGGCAAAAGAAGAGAGAGCTGGAGAAGAAGTAAGAAAAAAGAAGAGCGCGACTAAGTGGGGAAGAGGTTAAGTGGGAATCAATGACCTTTCCCCATGTATCCAGAACTATCGTGTCAGGAGGAACTATTCACCATGAAAGGAATATGCCAAGAAAAGAAACCGCAGAAGAAATGTTGGGAAACCTGAACATCAACGCCATATTCGAAGAAGGAATTGGGGGAGAAAATTTATCAGGCATCTGCCCCTTTGTACTTGAAAGTGTTCTAAACAATTGGACTGTAGAAGAGATTCCTATAGTTTTTAGAGCTAATTCAGAGTAATGTTCAAAACACACTTATTTCTCTAAGCCTAAGAGCAATAAGAATCCTTTTGTGAAATAGGCTTATGTCCAACATCTTTATTTTAATAAAATGCATCTTTGCGTATCATATTAAATAAATATTCTTTTATTCTTTCTATTTCATTCATAACATACCATACAAATAATTATTCTTAGATTCTTTTGCTCTTTAGATTTTCCTTCATCCCTACAACAGGTATCCAGATATCAATGATATGAGCGACGTTGCTACTAACTCAGAGTATCTTTTTTAGCAAGATATGTGTATGGAGGATTCTTAGTATTTTGAAGATGATCGAGACTGTGACCTATCTCCTGATTTGTTAATGATTGTAAAACAAGATGAGAAACAGATCCTACCTTTCAAAGAATCATTAGAAATTGTAAGCTTAGGAGAAGAGAAAGAGGTGAATATCGGAGCTTGTATCACCGTAGAGATAAAGCGAGACCTCATTGAGTTACTTCAAGAATTCAAGGTTGTCTTTGCATGGTTATATCAAGACATGCCCGGGTTAAATACTGATATCGTGGTACACTGGCTCCCCATAAATAAAGAGTGTAAGCCAGTTCAACAGAAACTCCGAAGGATGAGGGCCAACCATTTGCTGAAAGTAAAAGAGGAGGTCAATGAGTAATTCGATGTTGGTTTCTTACAAGTGGTTAAATACTCAGAATAGGTTGTTAATATTGTCTCCGTCCCTAAAAAATATGGGAAAGAACGAATGTGCGTAGACTATAGGGATTTGAACAAAGCCAGCCCGAAAGATAATGTCTCATTACCACATATCGAAACCTTAGTGGAAAACACGACATGTTACTCACCATTCTCTTTTATGGATGGTTTCTTGGGATACAACCAGATAAAGATGCATTTTAAAGACATGGAGAAGACCACATTCGTAACCATGTGGGGAACATTTTACTATAAAGTGATGCCTTTCGGACTGAAAAATATGGGAGCGACGTATCAAAAAGCCATGGTAATGTTGTTTCATGATATGAAGCACAAAGAAGTCGAGGTTTATGTTGATGATATGATTGTGAAGTCCTGAACAGAAAAGGAGCATATACAAGTCTTAAGGAGATTGTTCTTGAGGTTGAGAAAATTTCAATTAAAGCTTAATCCAGTAAAATATACCTTTGGGGCTAGGTCAGGTAAATTGCTAGGATTTGTAGTCAGTGAAAAAGGGATCGAGATTGACCCAGACAAATTTAAGGCTATATAGGAGTTGCCTCCACTGCGCGCTCAAAAGGAGGGCCGGGGTTTCTTAGGGAGATTAAATTATATCGCTAGTTTATTTCGCAACTAACTGAGAAATGTAACCCCATATTCTGTCTCCTTAAGAAACACAATCCAGGCGTTTGGGATAAGGAGGGCTAGAAGACTTTCGACAAGGTCAAACATTACTTGTCTAATGCCCCAGTACTGATGCCACCTAGCCTAGATAAGTCGCTGGTACTGTACTTGGCAGTATTTGGAAATTCCATGGGATGTGTGCTTGGCTAACATGATGAGTCAAAGAGAAAGAAAGATCAATATATTACCTCAGTAAGAAGTTTACTGAATGTGAGACAAGATATTCGTCAATTGAAAAGTTGTGTTGCGTTTTAATTTGGACAACCTAAAGACTGAGACAATACATGTTGTACCACACAACTTGGCTCATCTCAAAACTGGACCCTCTAAAGTACATGATGGAGTCAATTGCTTTGAATGGAAGAATGGTCTGGTGGCAAATTCTGCTTTCCGAATTTGATATAGTCTATGTGAATAAGAAGGTTATAAAAGGGGGCGCTTTAGTAGATTTTCTAGCCCGTAGAGCTCTATAAGATTATGAGCCTTTGAATTTTAATTTTTCAAATGAAGATCTAATGTATGTTTCAACCATTGAAGAAGACTCTCAAGAAGGTTATTCTTGGAAGTTAAACTTCGACGGAGCCTCAAAGCTGTGGGTAACGAAATTGGGGCAATCTTGGTATCCCCAAACGGATATCATTATCTATTCACTAGTAAATTAGATTTTGATTGTACGAGCAATATGGCATAATACGAAGCATGCATCATAGGTATCCGTCCAGCCATGGAACGTAGGATCAAAGTGCTAGAGGTATATGGGGATTCTGGATTAGTGATCTATCAACTCAAAGATAAATGAGAGACTAGAGACCCCAAATTGATCATTTATCGAAGGCTGGTTCTGGAGCTAATTGAAGAGTTTGATGACATCACCTTCTACTATCTCCCACGAGATAAAAATCAAATGAGTGATGCTTTGGCTACCTTAGATTTCATGGTCAAAGTGAATAAACAAAACGATGTAAAACCTATCCAGATGAGTATTTATGAGAATCTAGCTCATTGTTACAACATCGAAAGAGAAGAAAATGATGATCAACTTTGGTACCACGATATATTACAATACGTGAAGGATCGTGAATACCCTGACCAAGCAACTGAGAATAACAAAAGGACACTAAAAGACTGGTCAGTGACTATGTCTTAGTTGGGGAGATTCTATATAAGAGAACAAAGGATTAGGTGCTACTAAGATGTGTGGACGCTGTTGAGGCTAAGAAAATTTTGGAAAAAGTCTATGAGGGTTTTTGCGGAACATATGCTAATGGTTTTACAATGGCGAGGCAAATCATGATATTCGGGTATTATTGGTCCACCATGGAAGAGAATTGTATTAGTTACACCAAGAGATGTCATAAGTGCCAAATTTATGGAGACAAAATTCATGTGCATGCTTCACCTCTTCATGTCATGACTTCTCCATGGCATTTCTCTATGTGGGGCATGGATGTCATTGTGCCAATATCGCCAAAAGCTTCCAATGGGCATCGATTCATCTTTATGATCATCGATTACTTTACCAAATGGGTAGGGGCCACTTTTTACGCTAATGTCACGAAGTCAGCAGTTAGCAAATTCTTAAAGAAAGATATCATATGTCGGTATGGAATGCCAAAAAGGATTATATCTGATAATGCACTGAATTTGAACAACAATACAATATTAGAAGTCTGCAGTCAGTTCAAGATCAAACACCACAACTAATCACCATATCGCCCAAAAATGAATGGTGCGGTGGAGGCAGCCAAAAAGAACATTAAAAAGATCGTAGGGAAAATGACTGAGACTGATAAAGATTGGCATGAGAAATTACCATTCGCCCTCTATGCTTATCGAAAATCTATTAAGACCTCAATCAGGGAAACATCTTTCTCTTTGATTTATGGAATGGATACGGTTTTACCCATTGAAGTCGAGATTCCTTCTCTCCGAGTTTTGACAGAATTAAAGTTGGATGAAGTAGAATAGATCCAATCCCAATATGATCAGCTAAACTTGATTGAAGAAAAAAGGTTGAAAGCCATCTATCATGGCCAGATGTACCAAAAGTGAATGATGCGAGCTTACAGTAGAAAAGTTCATCCCAGAGAATTCCATGAGGGGTACCTGGTACTGAAAAAGGTCATTCCCAAACAAAAAGACTTCAGAAGAAAATTGATGCCAAACTGGAAAGGACCATATGTGGTAAAGAAGGCCTTTTTTGGAGGAGTATTGATTTTGACTGAAATGGATGGCTGGAACTTACCTAATCCTATGAATTCAGATTCAGTCGAGAAGTACTTCTCCTAAAAAGAAAAAAAGGAGAGGCCAAGGCGAAAACGCACAAAGGGCATATTGAGACCAAAGGGGTTTTGAATTGAAAACCCAGAAAAGGGCAATTCAAATCTTGATGAAATGTGGGCCATATAGAAGTCTCGTCCTATCAAAATTAACAAGAAAGAGAGATGCTACATCTTAGGGCATCAACGAAGTATTCTAGATCTCCTAAAATGCATATCCAGTTCACAATGGTCCTCGAGAAGTCTGTGTGAAGAAGCTCATACTATGATATCTGGGACACCTATTTTCATCTTATTCATTTTATATTTAAGCAAATTTGTTATGTTGATTAATCTATTTCGAGCTTTGCTCCCAATAAATTTCGATCTTGTCTATTGTTACAATCTTTTTCAAGCATTTTTACATTGAAATAATGATTAAGGGACTAATAATATTCAAGTAAAAGGAGTTCTGTATATTGCTCTGAAAGCTTCTAAATAGTACAAGGACCTGAAACGGAACCTCTAGTCAGAACTAACCAAATTTAAGAGTTGAAAATATTTGGGAAAGAATAATCTAAATTGTGATTATTTCTTCGGGTTCTCTATCAAAGATACCAGCTAAACAAGAAGGCAAGGTAATACGTCAATGATAGAACCTTGGTGAATGATGAGCAGTGTCAGCCTAAGCATTAAAAGGGGATCATTCTCGGAAAAAAAATGACATTCTGCATTCATGCAAACATCATTCATACACATCTAATTTGGAGCATTTGATTCATTCTGATCATAACATCCTAATCGGTTGGTATAAATATAGGCCCAAAAAATGGATTCTACAGGTCATGTTCCCTAGAGAATAGTGTAACAGATCAGCGAAACCATAAATCCTATACCTCTAAAGTTACAGTGGGATGGATTAAAGTCATCGTAGCAAATATTATCTCCCTAAAGTTGCAGTGGAGCATATTAAAGCCACAAGTCTTATCTCCCTAAAGTTGCAATAGAGCAGACTGAAGATAGTGAATCTTATTTCCCTGAAGTTGCAGTGAAACAAATTAAGGCTACAAATTACAAATCTGATCACCTTGAAGTTGCAGTGGAGCAGATTGAAGTTACAGATTTGATCTCCCTGTAGTTGCATTAGATTAGATTAAAGATAGCAAATCTTATCTCTCTGAAATTGCAGCAGAGTATAGTAAAGTTATAAACCTTATCTCCCTGAAGTTGCAGTGGAGCAGGTTGAATTTACAAGTCTTACCTCCCTGAAGTTGTAGTGGAGTACATTGAAGATAGTAAATCTTATCTCCCTGAAGTTGCAGTGGAGCAGATTGAAGATAGCGAACCTTATTTCCCTGAAGTTGCAGTGGAACAGATTAAAGCTACAAATTATAAATCTTATCTCCTTGAAGTTGTAGTGGAGCGGATTGCAACCACAAATCTTATCTTCCTGAAGTTGCAATGAAAAAGATTGAAGATACGAGTCTCATCTCTTTGAAGTTACATTGGAGCAAATTAAAGCTACAAGTCTAATCTCCCTGAAGTTACAGTAGAGTAGGTCAAAGCACTAATTCCTATACCCCTGAAGATGTAGTGGATGAAATGAGGCTACTTGAAGAAGAGAAACACCAAAATAGTCAAGATTCGAAAAGACTAGGCAAAATTGGCTCTTTTAAAGTCTTTACTCCATTCTCGTTACACGAAAATTAGTAAAGAGGGGCAGCTGTAATAGGCCAATTTAGCCCGGGCACAGATTACAAAATCACAAACCCAAAAGAACCCAAAAAACCCTAACAGCCCATTAGCCCAAAACATTTAAACATTTTCAGTAAAACAAGGAACCCTAGAGCCCCCACGCCGTTTCTCCTCTGTCACGCTGCCCGCGCCTTGTCCTAAGGCTTGACGCACATCTGCAACCTTGCACCAAAACAGCAAAGGGCATATCTTCCCTTCCTTTCGTTGACTCTCTATGGATACCTACAAAAGGGAAAGAGAACAAAGTAGAGAACAACAGAAGCAAAAAAGAAGAAAAAACAAAAACCAATATCCTATAATATATTTCAGCTATAAAAGCCAGAAACTAGATTGTAATTTTCACGAAAAAAAATAGAGAAAATATATACAAAAAGCAGAGATTTTGATATTGATTCAAAAAAGGTGTTGTATTTTCATTTATTTTTTTTCTTCTATACGAAATTAACAAGTAATAAAATAAAAAAAATAAAAGAGGAACACTTTTTTTTACCCTTTTCACCTATCAGTATTATTGTCGGTCGCAAGGCCGTTGAATCCCTCGGGATTCGGCCAAAGGCCGTGGCTGAGGACGGTGGGAGTCGACGGGTTTTTCTTTGTTCCTTTTGATTTTGGCTTTTTTTGGTAATTTCAACCCCAAAAAGGAGTTCTACGTAAAAAAAATACAAAAAGGAGTTTTTTTGGTGTTTTTTGGCCACCGTGGATAGCGACGTCGTCGCCAGTGACCAGTGGTCGGTCGGTGTAGGTTCACCAGAATTATGTTCGGTCTGGGGGAGACTTTGAGAGAGTGAGGGAGAGTTTTTTTTTTGTTTATTTTTAAAGGAGAATAAAATATTTTTGAATTTTTTTCTTAAATAGACCCCTAAAATGATGCCGTTTTAGGGTTGGCTTCAATAGCCCCAACACGACGTTGTTTTACCCTTGACCCGCCACCGACCGGATCCGGTCAGAAGATCCGTGCGTTTTTACGAATGGTATATTTGCGCGAATAGTCTTTCGCTTTTGTGGCGCGCTTCAGTTTAGTCCCTTTTTTTTTTACTTTTTATTTTATTTTATAGAGTTGGCCACCGAATTTTTCATGCGTTTCAATTTAGTCCCTGGCTCGCTGATCTTCTGGAGAAGGGATGCGTGCCCAGAGGATTGGGTTATTTTCTCATTTGGTCATCGCTGGTTTTCGCACCTTATATTTTAGTCTTTATTTATTTATTTTATCCTAATTTTTTCTTTTAATTTCGTTTTTATTCGATTTAATCCTCATTTGTTTAATTTAAACCCTTGATATATTTTATAGGTCATGTTTATTTATTTATTATCTTATATTCTTTAAATACATATTAAAAATTGAAATGTTTATATTTTTGTTATTTAAATACTTCTTGTTGGTATTATTCTATTCTTAAGATTACTACATTTTTCATTCGTATATTATTATTATTATTATTATTATTATTATAATTATTATTATTGTCTTACTTTATTTTAAAATTCATATTGTTCATATTTGCACATATTGTTATATTTGTCATTATTATCCTTTTTATTTCTTGTTATTTTATTATTCCTTTTATTATTTTTGGCATTTTCAAATCGTGTCTTTTGAATCATGTATTTTTCGTTTATTTTATGTCATTTTATCATTATAAATACACATCGTTTTAAATATTACATTTTTTATTATTCAAAAAAGAAATTTTTAAAATTAAGTCAATGTTCCATATTTGGGGATTTGAGAAGTCATACCCAAACTTACAGGGTTTCGATTTTCTCGTTGAACCTTGAGGACCGAATATCCTTTTAAAATTAAAATACATGAGATTTAAGTAAAAAAATATAAAAGGCAAGCTTATTCTCAAGGATTCGAGGTGTCGTGTCCTAACTTACGGGATATGACATTTTATTACTTTGAGATAAGAAGGCATTTTATACATATTTTGATTTATTCGAGTAATTTTAATTAAAAATAACATAATACAAAGAGGGATCATATTTTAAATTCTTTTCGAGTTCTCAACTTTCGACATTAAAACATTAATTAATCAAATAGGTACCAATTTTGGGTGTTACGAGGGTGTTAATCTTTCCTCGTACGTAACCGACTCCTGAACCCATTTCTGGATTTTTGTAGACCGAAAAATATTAATTTAATAAATTAAACCTTTTATTAAAAAGATCAAGTTTCCAGGTGATCCGATCACACCTCATATAAAAAGGATTGGTGGCGACTCCATTTTCGTTTTTTATAAAAATAAAAAGTTGATCTTAAAAAAAAATGGTTTTGACACATAACAATTATGAAAAATGAAAATATAGAGATCATGAATGTTGTTGTAATTGAGGATATGATTGAAGACTAATCATGACAACATGAATAGGCAGATTTTGATTTGAAATTTATGCATGTTTTGCGATGGTGATTATGAAATAAAGAATCAATAGAGGCGTTTAGAAGTCTATCCTACTAGATTTATTACATTCTTTAAAGATAATGCAAACATAAAGAAAATAAAAGATATAATCATAGACTACTAAGAGTAGGAACATAGTCATAAATAAGAGAACAATGAGAGTTCTCAAGATAACTCTTCAAAGGGTAAAGATAACTTATATTATCAATATGATATGAAATATTATTGGCTACATATATGGCGTATGCCAAAATATTTTACTTCTATTAATATTCTTTGAGAAAGGATATGAGAATGTAGTAATAAATTCTATCATTATAGATAGAAAGTATTTATCTTATTTGGTACTAAAACTAACAAATATTAGTTCAATATTTGATAGTACAAAATTAGTCAAAGCTTTAGAGGAGCTAATATATTAATATCTTGTGATGGTTAATGGTTTTAAAAGGTATTTATAATGGATCTTATATTGAGATTGTGAATGAGGAAAATATTATATTTCATATGAATCACTATTGCTATAAATACCTATTTTGAAAGGATGAAAAATAGAGGATTTGGTTGTTAATTTATATTTATTTTATAATCTTTCTGATCTTCTTTTGTTATCATCCCCACTAAGGGGTTGGAAGCAAAATATATGAGTGTGAAAGATCTATTTATGAGCAATAAAATATGATAATTCTATCTGAAGCTCGTTATGGTTAGATGCACCTGAAGTTGCAAAAACTTTTTTAGATACTTGAAGATTTTGGCATATTCTATGAAGTGAATATTGTATATAATTGTTTGGAAATTATATTTATTTTGTTGACTTAGTGATATTATAATATTCACATTGATTTAGACATTTTCAGTAGTAAATGTCATACTAGCACTTATATGTGGATACAAAGTAAAATGAATGATAGTAAAATTATTAATTTGTTACAATTTAGTACAATTGAAACACATGTTAAAGTAAACCAGAAGTTTACTGATATAAATGCATTTACTACTTGGTGTGACCAGTTAGACCATCCTGGATCATATATTATGTAAAAATTGATTAAGAATTCATATGGACATTCATTAAAGAACCACAAGGTTCTTTAATTTAAAGAATTCTCATTTGTTGCTTGTTTTCAATAAAAATTGATTCTTAGAAACTCACTAGTTGAAGTTGAGATTTAATGTCTTACATTTCTGAAATGAATATGGGCTCATTCATCCACCATGTGGATGGTTTTGATATTATATGATTTTGGTAGATTCATATACAAAATAATCACATGCGTTATCAACTCGCAACCCGTCATTTGCAAGATTGCTTGTTTAAATGATTAATTTTAGAATATGCAACTAAAACAATTCATCTTGCTAATGCTGGTGAGTTTACATCCAAGTTTTCAATGATTACTGCATGTCAATTAGGATAAAAGTTGAACATCCTGTAGCTCATGTTCATACACAAAATGATTTAGCTGAACTGTTTTTCAAATGCCTCCAACTAATAGCTAAATCATTACATACAAGAACAAAACTTTCTATTTTAGCATAAGATTATGTTGATTTACGTGTTGTACGCATCAAGCCAATAAGTTATAAATACTCCTCATTTCAATTGGTTTTTAATCAAGAGTTTCTCATCTTTGAACTTTTATGTGCATATGTAACGCCCTGATAAATTTGTTTTTGTTTCTGTAAATATCTGACACAATTACGTATCTGTTTCAGTGGTTAAGTGTTTTGACTGTGTGTTTGAGGTCTTAGGTTCAAGTCTCTCATTTGCTAAATTTTGTTAATTTTCTAATTCTAGCCTTATCCTTGTTGAGTGGGATTTTATAGAATTATCTGCTAATTTATATCAGAATGAGCCTGCTGGTTCGAGTGGTAAAGGTGTTGGTGTGTTGGAGGTTTTGTGTTCTAATCCCTACGCGAGCATAGATATTATTTTTGCTCGATTTTGTGATAGAATCTTGGTGGAATTAAAATTCTGAAGTGGTTGAGATTGAGGAAATAGTGGGGAGTTGGGATATTGGTGGTTATCAGTTTCTTTTGTTATTCTTTTTTATTTTGTTTTTGTTCTTTCAAAAATTCATGTTCTCTTTCCCTCTCAAAAAGATTTTTAACGCCAGTTGCTTCCCTGTTGATGGAACTCTCGATTTCTATCCTCTTTTTGTTACCTTTTCGTTTCCGTTCAGACTGTTGTCGATCTTTGCATTGGGTTTTGTGTTTTACTACTCGAATTGCGTATTGGTAAGTACTTTAGTAGTTCCGTACAATTGTGGGTATTGCAGTTGTGTTGATATTGTATACCTTGTTGTTTAGTTGTGTGGAATCATTGTTGTTCGTTGGAACGTAAGGATTTGGTTGTTTGTTGGAATGAATAGAGCCTTGGTTTTTGTTTTAGTATCGAATTAGGCATCTAATTTAGTGATTTGTTGGACAATTTTCGGTTCTGGTGGTCTCGAAAGTGGATTTTGCATCAAAATCGTAACAGGTGTGTACCCGAAACTCAGTAAAATGAGCTTTGACAAAAGCCGAAAAACCCCACTGTCGATGCCAGACGGGCATGTATCTGGTCGTATGGTTGGTCGTGTGCGAGACACGACCATGTACTCGACGAAGGTATGGCCATGCGCAAGAAAAAGTCGTGTGTGGTGTGAGTGTGGCCGTGTGGGCCACGCGAGCTAGGCCAAGTTGGGCGTGTGGGCCAATACTAGCATGTGGGCCCATTTTTTTAAAATTTTTTCTACGGTTGCACGGGTTGTACTGATCGACTGTGGGTCTACCGTAGGGTCGGTAAGGGCTAACTAAACCTTAGATTATGTGATCTTTTATTATGATAGTATGCTCTGAGTAGGACATTATTATGCATGTCTGATTATTCTGCTATATGTATATCTGATATCTGTACACAAATATGATAAGCATGTTATATCTATATCTGTATTCTGTATCTATTTTGGGTGGGATCTATATATATGGAGGAATTGTTCTGTATGGCATTCATTGCCTATATTCTAGCAGCTTGGCTGCACTTTATTTGATATATGTCATAATGACACGATACGGTGCGTAGGGTTGGGCGGGCATTTTTAACCCTGCATGGTGTTTAGGATGGTCGGAGTTGGTGTGTAGAGGATGGGGGTAAGATTCTATTTATCTGATCTGCATATCTGTATCTGTTATCCGTATCTGAAATGGATATGAGTCTAAATTTGTATTTGACTGTTTATATTGATTTATGTATAATTATATGTCTATTTCTGTTGAGTTACACACTGAGTTTACGAAAACTCACATCTGGTTGTTTGTTCTGTTCAGGTAATTCACAGACTTAGGCAAATCGGTGCGACAGAGCCTCTTAGTGACCACGAGCTTATAAACGGTTAATGATTGTGATTTTATATTTATTTTAAGGGTTATTTCTGGACTTTTGTAATTTATGGACTCTCAGGACTGTTTGATTTTATTTTGGGATTTGGTTTTGACTTGACTATTTATTTGCGATGGTTTTTACTAAAACAACGGTTTTCTGAAAATACGAACGAGATTACCAAATTAAACGTTTGTGACTTCCGTTGTACTTACATTTGGGCAAATAAATAAATAAAACAAACGCTTTCGAAAATGGATATAAATGAAAATGTGTTTGAAACTGGAATGATTTGACAAAACGACTCCGTTTTCAAAAACCTTACCTTGTGACATCACTGGATTAGACCATAATGTCTAGGCCGGGCTTAGGGTGTTATAGTATATGTTCCAATTGCTCCACCACAACACACAAAGATGAGTGAATCCTCAAGGAAAGTTGGGAATATATATTAATTACAAGTTTTTTTTTTATATTATTAGATATTTTGAATGTATTGGAGATTCAATTATGACATGATTTGTGAGTACAATTTTGGTTCGATAGTTTTCCTGACATTAAGGGAAGAAAAATAATAACTTGTAATGAGTTAGGGAGAGTAATTTGAAGCAAAAATTCGACAAGGATAACTCATTACACGTTAATTGTTAGATGTATTTACAAACTTAATGAGAATAACCAATTGTTATATACCATCTAATATTTTAATTTGAATCAAAGTCTCAATAGGACAATCAGTTAGAAAAAATAATAGATTGATCGGTTCCAAAGATGAAAATTCTTCTAGATGGTTATATAGTGGAGGTGGGTGCTCCAGAAGAGACTCAAGACATAACTAATAAGTAAAATTCCAGAAGAGATTCAGGTACCTGAAACTAAAAATTAAAACAGTAAAAATAAGAGATCTTGATAAGTTATGTCAATTTGAGAAAATGTGGAATTGAATAATAAAAATGGTCGACAATGATTTTGTATGCAATATTACTATTTAAATAATGAAATAAAAGGAAGATCCTGAATAAATCTATTGAGAAATATATATATGAAATAAATTGATCAAAATAGAAAGATGCAACTTAAGTACAACTAAATTCGTGGAATTTTTGGACCAGTAGTCTAAATATCTAAAAGTATAAAGCCATTGAGGGTGCAAATGAAGTAGTTTTGCTAAAACGAAATAAAAATATGAAGTTTTTTGCTAAGTACTTGATAAACTATAATTTATACATATTTTTATCTCATGCTTAGCACATTTATGGATGGTTTCTTCTTAGATTTGGTGAATTTGATGCTCCTAATCCTTTAGTTTCATGTTTTATACTTAGGTGAGCATAGGAGAGTACAAAGAGCGAGAAACGAGCTGAAAACGGAGAAAACGGGCCAACATGGGAAAACAACACGGCCTAGACTTCCTCACATAGGTGGACCACACGGTCGTGTCAATTTGGCAGAATCGAAGCACGACTTACATGGGTAGACCACACGCCCGTACCTATTTAACAGCCTTGACCACAGCCTAAAGATATCGCACACGGGCATGTCCCTGCCGAGCCCAAGTATAGTTCTTTTCGGAAAAAGGACATTTGTGAGGGTTCTTAGGCATTATAAAGCCTATTTAAACACCTGATGAGGCACTTAGAACAGACGCAGAGTACGAAGCAAGGAATTACTCAAGGGAAGCCGATTGATCCATCTTAGAAGCCTGATTCATCGTCAAAACTGAAGATCTCCCTTCAATTTCCATTCAGAGGTTTTGGGTTTTCTTTATGTTTTGTTATTTTTATTCTTGTGAGATGTTTTCTTTCATAAGTATGAACTAAACCCCCTAAATACCTAAGGGGATGAAACCTAAGACAGATCTTGTTATTATTATTTGAATTGTATGATAAATATTTGACTTGTTCTTAATTATGTGTTCTTAATTCTTATTTTAATATTCTAGGATATTGATTCAAGTTAATGCTCTTATTCAGAGGAGGAATAGACCCTGTCTAAGAGTAAATTTGTCATAATTAAGCGGAGTTGATTGCACGCCTAGAGATAGGGTGATAAGGTTTTGCCGGATTAGGGTGAAACCTAATAAAGGGATCTATAGATGGATCGAGTCAATGCAACACTAGGGCGTTAATTAGAAAGAGATTTCAATTAATCAACCTAGGGTTAGACGTTATTAGTCTCAAGAGAAATAATAATATAACTTAGGGATTTCTACGGGTCAAGTCAAATGAATAAATCGTCTGATTCAGAGTCAAATAACAAGTGAAGTCTAGGTGGATTTTTCCTTGGGTATTGTCTTTATTAATCGAATTTTCCCAAAAGCTTTTCCCAAATTTCTCTCTGTGCACTCTTAGTTTAGTTAATTAGTTTAGATAAACAAATCCCTTAATTTTTAGGCTAGATAATAAGAAGAAAGTAATTACTAATACTCTTGGTTCCTTTGGGTTCGACAATCCGGTCTTGCTAAAGCTATACTACTGTTCGATAGATACATTTGCCTTCATCATGATAATAGTTTGTTTCAAGAACTATTAATTATAAATTTTAAAACCTGTCGCGAATATCACGTATCAAGTTTTTGGCGCCGTTACCGGGGAACTAGGATATTAGGAACATTCGATTTTTATTACTTTAGCCATTCTACTTTATTTGCAATTTAAATTTTTATTTTCTTTTCTAATTTTTCTTTTATTCGTTCCTGGCAGTTTTTATAGTGTATAACTAGAAGAAACCCGTCAGGACCATTACTGTTTGATAGTGAGATCGATTGCACAGTTCGCAGAAACCGAAGAGAAATAAAGCGAAGCTTACGATACACAGAGGAAGAGCAAGAGAACGATACTGCTAATTGCTGCTAATCAGAATCCTGCTTCACGCACTATGTATGATTATGCTAAACCTTCTTTAACAGGAATTGAATCGAGCATAGTTAGACCTACTGTAACTGCAAATACTTTTGAACTAAAACCTAACACAATTCAAATGATACAGCAATTTGTTCAGTTTGATGGTTTGCAGGACGAAGATCCCAACGCTCACTTGGCAAACTTTTGGAACTATGTGATACATTTAAAATTAATGGCATTTCTGATGACGCCATTCGCCTTTGGTTATTCCGTTTTTCATTGAGAAACAAAGCTAAACAGTGGTTGAATTTGTTACCATGAGGGTCAATCACTACTTGGGAACAAATGACTGAAAATTTTTTATTAAAATATTTTCCGCGCAGCTAAAACAGCTAAATTACGTAATGATATCTCTTCTTTTGTGCAGATGGATTTAGAAACACTCTACGATACATGGGAGAGATACAAGGACCTCTTAAGAAGATGCCTTCACCATGGTTACCACTCTGGCTACAGGTTCAAACGTTTCACAATAGCCTAAATCCTTCGACTCGACAAATGGTTGACATAGCCGCTGGTGGGACTATCAATAATAAGACACCTGAAGATGCTTATGAATTTATAGAAGAGATGTCACTAAATAATTATCAGTGGCAAGTCATGAGGACAAAGCCAACAAAAGTAGCCGGCATTTATAACGTCGATTTGGTCACCATGCTCTCTAATAAGGTAGAACTCTTAAATAAAAAAATTGATGGTTTTTTTAATTCTTCACAATTTTACCCAGTAACGCAGTGTGAAGCAAGTGGAGGTGGATCGAGCAATCCAGAATACCCACCCTATGGCCACAATATAGAGAACGAGCAGTTATATTACATGGGTAATAATTGTCGATCTCAAAATAATCCGTATAGCAATACTTGCAATGCAGGATGGATGTATCACCCAAATTTTTCATGGGGAGGCCAAGGGAATCAGAGACCACCACCACCTCCAAGCTTCCAACAACCACCCTACCAACAAGAAAAAAAGCCGAACCTTGAGGAGATGCTAACAAAATTCATCTCGGTGTTATGAAAATGAGACAGCACTTAAAAATCAACAAGCGTCAATCCAAGTGCTTGAAACTCAGATAGGTCAGCTCGCTAAATTGATATATGAACAACCACAAGGTAGCCTGCCGAGAAACACTGAACATAACCCAAGTGAGCAACTCAATGCAATTACCATTTAAGATGAGGAAGGGTTAGTTGCACCTGAACCAGAACAGAGGGAAGAAACTATGGTAAATAAAGGTAAAGGTGAGGTGGACCATAATGACCAGAATCCGGTAAGTAAAGAGTACAAACCTCGTGTACCATACCCTAATGTAACAAGGAAAGACCGCTCAGATGAATAATTTAGTAAATTCCTTAAACTTTTAAAGAAATTACATATTAACTTACCGTTTATTGAAACTCTTTCCCAGATGCCAAACGCAGTCAAATTCTTAAAAGAGCTTTTAACAAATAAAAGGAAGTTAGATGAAGCATCGCATGTGGAGCTGAACGTAGTTTGCTCAGCCATTCTCCAGAATAATCTACCCAACAAATTAAAAGATCTAGGGAGTTTCACGATTCCCTGTCTAATTGGTAGCCTAGATGTTAATAATGCTTTGGCTGATTTAATGGCTAGTATCAATGTTATGCCTTACAAAATGTTTAAGCAACTAGGACTTTAGAAACCCAAACAAACTGGGATGAGTATTCAATTAGCCGATAAAACAATCAAATTTCTTAGGGGGGTCATTGAAGATGTACTCGTTAAAATTGACAAATTTATATTCCCAGTTGATTTCGTTATTCTAGACATAAAGGAGGATAGTAACCTTCCTTTAATTTTAGGGAGGCCCTTTTTAGCAACTGCAAGAACAATAATTGATGTTGCCACAGGTGAACTCACACTTCGAATGGGAGACGAAACAATCACCCTTCAAGCTCGTAATTCGAATAACACTTCGAAAATTAAAGGTGGTTGTATAAATCATACTATTAAGACTGACCATGTGGTGTAAACTACTTTACAGGAAATAAGTTCGAAGAACCTACATGAGTCATGTTCAAGTAACAACAAATGACCTATCTATGAAGAACGAAGGCTACAAATCGAGAAACTAGATGAATGGCGGACACATAAACCGAAGACACACGATAAACCAAAACCACGTCATGACGAGCTCAATGTCACACCAAATCAACTTAAGGCTGGAGACAAAGTACTACTAGATGCAGCAGACCCTCGCACTGCCACTTCTGAACCTAAAGGAGTAATCCCTCTTACGGTACTCAGTATTTTCTCATATGGTACAGTCAAGTAATTCATCCCAAATTCGCCACTTTTAAGGTAAACAATACTCGTCTTAAACCTTATATTGATAAAGTTGATAGCAGGGATGAGGAGTGTAAACTCCTCGAGCCACCATGATCACACCAAAGAGGTGAGTTGAGCTTAGACTATAAATAAGCGCTTCTCGGGAGGCAACCTGAGCACTAACAGTATTGTTTTCGTTAAATTCTAGTTTTTCACATCTAACCTACTAACTGAGTCTTGGAACACAGGGTTTTCCCATCCACACGGCCAGGTACACGGCTGTGTGAAAATAGGGCAAAAATTTTTCCCAACATGGGATGCAATAAGTTTCCACGGCCGTGCGACATGGCCGTGGGTAATCCTGCCAAATTAACACGAGCGAGCGATATGACTGTGCCCACCGACCGTGGTCGAGCCTATCAAAATAACACGGGCGTGCGCCTGCATACATGGGCGTGGGAGAAGCGAACGAAGATTGACACGGCCGTGTAACATGGCCGTGTACACCAATGCGCTCAATTTTGAAAACCACGAAACGCACGGGCTGAAATGAGGGCACATGGGCGTGCCCCACGGCCGTGTGCCCCAATTTCTTTATAAACACCTATTATTTATTTTATTTTTATCTTTTTTTTTAAACTACTTTTTTCCTTTTAATACTATTTTATCTTAAGATTTTATAATTTTTATTCGGCTATTTCTTTAAGAATAATTATGCTTCTTTATATTTCCTAACAAGTTCCTGATTCTATCACAGTTATAAAGAGCTCCGAAGCTCACTATTACTTAGGAACTTGCAACTCCAGTGGAAAAGGTTCTCCACGACTGCCAAGTCCTGCCTGACCACCACTACCGGAGTATCATCCTCCACTCTCATCATTGCTTTGGCTGATTATTCTCTATAACTCCAATTCAAGGGGTTCATTCATCGTTCAGGAAGTTTCACCTCTCTCCCTATCTTATGATTTTATATCTATATTTTTCAATATATCCATTTTTGTACATTGAAGACAATGTACATCTTAAGTGTGGGGGGTTTTTTATATCATCATTAGAAATTCCTGAATTTTGTGTTATTCTCACATGAATCACTCATATCACTATTAGAATGAATTTTAATTAATTTATGATTTTTATTGATATGTCTTGAATTAAAACATGGGCATTTATGCATTGATTGTTTAAACTTTAAGACACTAGGGAATCAAGCATGATAAGTTGATTTTTGAAGAATTAAAAACTTTTAGGTTGCTTCCCTAAGTTTAGGTATTATCTTGAGTTGAAATTCATAAGTTTAAACATCAAAAAGTCATAATTTTTGTGAGATCTTGAGCCTTTAGAGCATATGCTATTTCTTTCATGCTCACTTTTATTATGAGTGCGCCAGTATTGATTTGTTATTCTAGAACTTGCTTGATTATGCATGTCAAGACCACACCATTTGATTTGATATGTCGAGATGATAAAGACACTTAGGTTTAGCCCACTCACTCCACAAAAGCCTACCTTCATAATTAACCCTTAGTGAACCCCTTTGAGCCTAACAAGCCATCAATTGATTTACCCTCAATATTAACCCATAACCCATTATTGTTGAAATCCCCTAATTTGATCTCTATTTTTGTCGAGATTTAATTTGAACTAATTGCTTAGCTATGTTTTATTCTTCGTTGCAACAATTAAGTTCTATGTTATTTGATTCAAGTTAAAAAAATAATACTTACATACATATTAGTAGTAATTCGTCATTTTTGAGCTTGAGTGTTAATTCAATATTCTAAGAAGAAGCTCACTTGTATTCAACTAATAATTAGTTATTTTTCTAGTTAGGTGATTTTTTCAATTCAATCTCGATTCTAACCTTTTCTTTCAGCTTGTGACCACACCCCCTAACCAAAGCCACGTTACAACCCTCTAAAGACCTTTTGATTGATGTTTCATCTCAATTTATAGTGGTGGAGATTTGATTTTCATGTAAGCCTATGGTAATAACTTTTCAATATTGACTGAGGAGTGCTTAATTTGATACCATTAAACACCTCGAGTGATTTGAGTGAACCTTTAGTGAGGGTGTTAAACTTTGTGATATTTTGATCAAAGGTGATTACTTAGATGAGGGGGGACACTTATGTTTTCGAACTAAAATACTCAACTTGGAATGTTTGAAACTTTGATGTTCTTCTAGTTGAATTTTCAATGTATGATTACTTATGAATTAGTTTGAGATATTATCAATAGGACTTATAAGTTTAGAAGAATTTATTTTGGTTGTGAGTTGAGGATTTTGCTTGAGGACAAGCAAACGCTTAAGTGTGGGGGTATTTGATAAACCGTAATTTATACATATTTTTATCTCATGCTTAGCACATTTATAAATGGTTTCTCCTTATATTTGGTGAATTCGGTGCTCCTAATCTTTTAATTTCATGTTTTATACTTAGGTAAGCATAGGAGAGTATAAAGAGCGATAAACAGGCCGAAAACGGAGAAAACGGGCCAATATGATAAAACAACACGGCCTGGACTTCCTTACACAAGTGGACCACACGGCCGTGTCAATTTGGCAAAATCAAAGCACGACTTACACGGGTAGACCACACGCTCGTGCCTATTTAACAGCCTTAACCAAGGCCTGAAGATATCGCACATGGGCGTGTCACACGGGTGTGTCCCTGCTGAGCCCAAGTATAGTCCTATTCGGAAAAGGCCATTTGTGAGGGTTCTTAGGCATTTTAAAGCCTATTTAAACACCTAAGGAGGCACTTAGAAGAGATGCAGAGTAGAAAGCAAGGAATTACTCAAGGGAAGCCGATTGATCCATCTCAGAAGTAGGATTCATCGTCAAAACTGAAGATCTCCCTTCAATTTCCATTCAGGGGTTTTGCGTTTTCTTTATGTTTTGTTATTTTTATTCTTGTGAGATGTTTTCTTTCATAAGTATGAACAAAACCCCCTAAATACCTAAGGGGAATGAAACCTAAGATAGATCTTGTTATTATTATCTAAATTGTATGATAAATATTTGACTTGTTCTTAATTATGTGTTCTTAATTCTAATTTTAATATTCTAGGATATTGATTCAAGTTAATGCTCTTATTCAGAGGAGGAATAGACCCTGTCTAAGAGTAAATTTGTCATAATTAAACGGAGTTGATTGCACGCCTAGAGATAGGGTGATAAGATTTTGCCGGATTAGGGTGAAACCTAATAAGAGGATCCATAGATTGAGTTAATGCAACACTAAGGCATTAATTAGAAAGAGATTTCAATTAATCATCCTAGGGTTAGACGTTATTAGTATCGAGAAAGATAATAATATAACTTAGGGATTTCTACGGGTCAAGTCAAATGAATAAATCGTTTGATTCAGAGTCAAATAATAAGTGAAGTCTAGGTGGATTTTTCCTTGGGTATTGTCTTTATCAATCGAATTTTCCCAAAAGCTTTTCCTCAATTTCTCTCTGTTCACTCTTAGTTTAGTTAGTTAGTTTAGATAAACAAATCCCTTAATTTTTAGGCTAGATAATAAGAAGAAAGTAATTACTAGTACTCTTGGTTCCTTTGGGTTCGACAATCCGGTATTGCTAAAGCTATACTACTGTTCGATAGGTACACTTGCCTTCATCGTGATAATAGTTAGTTTCAAGAACGATTAATTTTAAATTTTTAAAACCTATCGCGAATATCATGTATCAGTACTGATATTGATTATGAAAAAATATAATATTCTTTTGTGGTGGGTGCAATAACCTATAGACATATTATTTTGACAATTTATAAAAGAACTTGCGTCTAATGGTGGTTGTTTCAACCTTTATAAATCACTATATAGTAAATTTTATATTAAAATTCTTGAAGGATTTAGAATGCTAGAAGCATATTGAAATTATTGAGAAATTATTCATTTATATGAATTGAAATAATTGAACATATGTGGTAAATTTGACTTAGTCAATAGTAGTTGAAAGAAGATTATAAAATGATCCAAAATACCTATTTGTATTTTTTAGAAGGATCGTGATTAAAGTTTGCTATGATTATTGTTGAAACTCCTGAAGGGATCAAAATATGTTTCCCCAAAATTTTCCCTCACTCATGATTTTCAAAAGAATGGTGATATAAATGCTTAGCAATATTCAAATAGTTATTTGAAAAACTAGTATTCAAGATTGAATACGTAGAATATGAGAACGTATGTTATGTGTCGAAACCATTTTTTTTAAGTTTGAAAAAATAGGGATCGACTTTTAAAACAAAGTGTGGAGTCGCCACCAATCCTTTTGTTTAGGTGTGATTGGGTCACCTAATAAAATATTTTATTCCATTTAAATCAATTTTGGTCTACGTAAATTTGAGAAAACGGGTCCGGAAGCCGATTTCGTATGAGGAAGGATTAACACCCTCACTACGCCCAAAATTGGTACCAAATTGATTAAGTACTGTCCTTATGTCTAAGATTTAAAAATATTTTGAAATATGGTTCCGTTTAAAACATTTTGAATAGCACAAGTTGGTCATCAAATTTCTCCTGTTTCAAAGGAATACAGCATCACATCCAGCACTAGTGGACACGATATTGTATACCTTCGAAACCTTGATTAATTTTTGACTTCCAAAAACTTATGCGTTGAAAATTATAAAAGGATGCCCAATTATTTAGTTAAACGAAAAACCGAAGCCCAGCACGTAGGGCACGATTCCTCGAATTTCCAAACATTGAACATTGCCCTATTTTAGAGTTTTAGAAATCATGAGTGAAATTCCAAAGAAATATTTGATTATTTTGAGCAAACGGGAAATCGAAACCCAGCACGATAGGGCACGAATACCCGAATTTCCAAATATCAAATGTTGCTTCCGTTTTGAAGTATTTTTAAATGAACAATTGTAAAACCACTTCAAAATGAGTTAATTTGACTTGAAATAAAATAGAAATTTTAAAAAGTTGGAAATTACAAAGCAATATTTGTACAAAAGAGGAATAATAAACATAGGACAATATGCACAAATAACGTACTATACTTGGTGAATGAAAATAATATAAACTTAAGAAACCAATTAACTAAATAAAATATAACTAATCAAAGGAAAAATATAACCAAATTTTTAAACATGGATGAATAATAATTGATATAATAATGCAAAAAGCGAATAAATAATATACAATAATAATACCGGAATACAATCAACACATAATGTACAAAACAAGATAGAAATTAGGAGTCAATATGATACAAAACAAATTAAAAATCATATGGAAAAAATTACAAATGAATAATGCATGCTGGAATTGAAATAACTTATATGTATATAAGAACTAATGGAATATAAATGATTATTAAAGTATATGTTATGTAAAAAAAAATTGAAATGAGTAATATATAACATAATTCAAATAAAATAATTTGATTTAACTAGTAATATATACAAATAATATATATAATGATACTAATATATGAAAGTATTTAAAATAAATAAAATATATAATTTTAAATAGGATTTTAAAGGAACAAATTATACATAAATAAATTTAAAAGAGAAAAAAATATATACACACATATATATAATAGATTTAAAAGAAAATATTTATATAAAATGACATGAAATCAACAGTGTGTACTTAGTGTAAAAATAATCTAATATAATAACATTAAATTAAATATAATGTAGATCTTTAAAACATAAAAGAAATATAAAAGAGGAATTTTAAAATAGACAAATTACAAGGTAAAACAAATTTTTTTAAAAAATACACCTGAAAATATGCAAATAATAAACTAATCTAATGCAAAAATCAATAAGATAACACATTAATATAAAAATGAGAGATAAACGAATTAAACAAAAAGGTAAAAGAATCACATAACCTAAAAAAACTCAATTGAAACAAAAACAAAATTTAGAGGTTAATTTATAAATAAATCCAATTATTAAAACAAAATTTAGGACCATAATTAAATGCACCCAAACAAACAGGGACTATAAATGAAAAATATCCCGAGTCCCAAAACACAGTGCTTAGGCGTGGATTAAATTGAAGCAGTGCGCAAATTTCAAAGAAAAATTAAAAAACAGAGAGATTAAAACAGGATTCAATTGAATGGCTCAACAAAAAAGGGGGACTATGCGCGCAAATTAACCATTTAATGTAAAGAGGCACGGATCCGGGCCACGAAAATGGCCAACGCGCGGATCCTCTTCCTCCAAATGGCGTCGTTTCATAATCTGAACAAAATCAAGCCTAAAAACCCTAAAATCAAACATTTAGCCACCATTAACAAGTTAAAATGAGAAAAAAACCGAAAACCTCTTCTTCCTCTTATTCAGCCAAACCAAAAGGGCATCAACCGCCACTTTGCCCTCTGTAATCAGCGGATGGTGTCGTACGAAGGCCTAATCGACCTTGTTCGACCATGAATCCGAGAGTTTTTCCATTCTTAAACCTTACAATCCTTATTTGAGCTTCGATTTCTTCAAAGCAAACAAGGATTTGAGGGCCTTTATCAAGATAAGTATTCTCTCTCCCCTTTATTTCTGTTTTTTTACTCATATAATAACAAAAATCAAAGAGATAAAAGCAAAATGAAAAGAAAAATGAGATTTAAAATTACCACTTGAAAACTGTTCTTTATTCAAACTTTTTGGTATCGATTCTCCTCCTCATTTACAGTATTTTCCTTTGGCTTTTATAGCCAAATCTAATGAAATAAAGAAATCAAAATTATTTTTATTTTCCAGCTATGCTATTTACTGGATTCGGTTATTGCTATTTTCTTCCTTCTCGCAGGTTCTAACACTGACGTGGAAGCGTACAGAGGCAACGCATGGGGTGTACGGCGTACAAGCTGCGGCGCAAAGCTGCTGACTTAGGGTTTCATTTTCTGAAACTGAAGCTTGGGTCATTTGGGCCATTAGGCCATTGGGCTATTAGAGGTTGGGCCTAATGGGGTATTAATTTATTTGGGTATTGGGTTGGTGATTTGGGTTAGGGGTTTATTTAGTAATTGGGCTGGGTTTATTTGTAAAAATGTTACAATTTGTATGAGGACTATTTTTGGACTTTAATTTTATTTTTTTTATTTTGATTTATTTTGTTTTTTTTTTTGGTTTTTTGTGTAAGCCCGGGCAAAATGGGCCTATTACATTATGTTTTCATGAGGGAGAGTAAATACGTGTTGTACTCTTTTTCCTTAACCGAGCTTTTGTCCCATTAAGTTTTCCTGGTAAGGTTTTTAATGAGGTAGCATATTATGCATATTATAGATTGTGTACTCTTTTTCCTTCATTAAGTTTTTATTCCACAAGGTTTTTCCTAATAAGGTTTTAACGAGACACATTATCTACCAATAGACATCCAATGGGGAGTGTTATGAATATCTTATTAAGTGGATGTCTATCATGATCAAGAAAAAGTTTTGGTGTACTTTAAATTTTAATAGTTATTAGAATTAGATCTCTACTTTTTCAATATTTCTTATGCCTATAAATAGATATTCTGATGATGCATTGTAATCACCCCTTTTGATCAATAAATTACATTCTCTATTGCTTTCATATTTTCTTTGTTCTTTATTCTCTCTATCTCTTTTATTTTATTACAAAAATAATATAATAGTATTAACAGTTGGATCTGAAATTTGAAAAATAGAAAGACTAAATTCTTAAAAATAAATATAAAAACTAAATTCAAAATTTATGAATAGTACAAGGACTAATGCTACATTTAACCTACTTTTAATTTTTTATATTCAACCCTTTAGTTCCATTATGTGCTAATTGTTTATGTTGTTGAATCCTACCCAAATAATTGTTTATTTGCAGTTGTCTTAGTTGATTATTAAAGTGGTTTAACCCAACTATCTTGAGTAACACCTAGATAATGTTTCGCACAAGTGATAATTCGTAAGTATTATTTAGAGTGTGCTTGGTTGAGTGGAAAACTAAAGAGTTGGAAAGAGGGAGTGAAAAAGAGGAAAGAAAATCAATTATGAGTATGTTTGGTAGGGGAGAAAAGTGAGAGAAAAAAAAATAGAAGAGATGATTATTTTTTATCCTAATACATAAAAATCAATCATACCAATTTGGAATGATGAGAGGAGAGAAAATGAGATAAATGTGTATGTTATTTAAAATTATATATTTTTCAAATGTTTTATTTCTTTTCTTTCAATTTTTAACTCTACCAAGCAATGAATAAAAAATTACTTTTTCTTTCCATTTTTTCATCCTTCCTACCAAGCACATCTATGGAAAAAAAATTATACTATATCTTTTTTATTTTCTTATCCCTTTAATTTTCTATCTTTCTAATTTTAGTTTTACCCTATCAAGCAAAACCTTAATAATTTCCATTAATTAGGTCAAATTCTATCTGAACTCCTAGTTTGACTTGAAAAATGCTAGACATCAACTCAATTACGAACGTCAAATGTAGTATGGATTCAAGCAATTTGATTGCTTAATGTCATTAACCAAAGCATTTCCCATTCCATTATTTATTGCTAATGTTGTTCGAATCAGATTGGGCTGATCATTCGGATTGGTTAGACCGAGAATCTGTTGGAGTACCAATTCAGAGAGTGGTTTTGAACCGATTAGTTTAAGAATCGATACAGACCAGTTAAATAGATTAAAGACCCAGTTGAACCAACAAAACCAAGTTATTTTTTTTATTTTTTACTTTTTTTACTTTTTTTATCGAACCAACAAATTGATAACTTAACCAGTTCGACCATCAATCCGATTTAAAGAAAAAAACATTGGTTATTGCTCTTGATTTAAGTCAACTTCAAATTATTTTACATTCTTGCATTTTAATTTATTAATATAATTGCCTCTATCCATTACTATTTTATATTTTATATTTTTAATCACATCAATAAACAACTATTGTACTAGGATAAGTTCAATTTATTATTTTAGTGAGATGCAATTTCATTGTTCTTAATATTTAATTTTGATCGTTTTACATAACTTATAAGTTTTTCTTAGGTTCAATACTCGATAATATACTTAATATTTTATATTACTTTAATTCATTTTCAGATGATCACATATTGTATCGTTGATTTCATCTTAAGACATTCAAATGTAAACACTCTTAAAGATAAGATTAAAGGGAAAACATATAAATTTAGGGTGAAGTGAGAAGCTTGTAGTGAGTGTAGCTAATAGGAACCTATTAGAGAAAGAATTTCCTATCACCCCAATTGAGAAAGTTGAGGAAGAATTTCAATGTGAAGTAGAACAAGGGAGTGAGGATTCATTCTTGAGGAAGATACGGAGAAAGATACCCCATTGATGTGATTCAAGAGGATATCCCAACAACAACGGAAGTAGAGTGAAAAATGAAGACTATTCCCATTAATAGATTCTTTGCAGGCATGTGTATCAAATGGGTACCACTTGAGCTTGTTTGCTCACATGCCCTTTGTAAGAGGCATTTAATTTCCATCATATCTAAACTCTTCAATTTTTATAGTTTCAGGACCCCAATTATGGCTCTCGCCACAATTGTATGAATCATTTATCGTATGAACCACCTTCCAACACTAGATGCTAGCTCTTGTCCTAAGAACACAATATCCAAGAAGCAACCCTAAGAAGTCTTCAATTCAAATCCCTCTATCCTCGTTTGCACGCACAAGATTCCACACATTCGAAGACAAATAAATCAAAATCAAAATAAAAGAAACAGTCACTTCTACACGTAGAAAAGGAAGGGAACAAGGCCATGAATATGAACAAAAGCTAAACGTCAATCTGCATGTTGGCGTTTGTGAAAGCTAGCTTGCATAGAATCTTCAAATAGATCTTCAAGAAAAGGAATCTTAATTGCAATCATAATACAAAACAATCTATAGAATTTCTTGACAATTGGAAAGTGGTATAAGCAACATAAAAGAACTTATATATAAAGCCAACGAGATCGTGTCCAAATGGAAAGGGGGACAATTTTGGAACCTTCAGAGTCCAAATCGGTAAAAATACCATGGAGGTATTTATATTAAAAGTCGGATTGCATTTTACCCCCTCTACTCATAAAATAGGCAAATTAGTCCATGTACGTTAGATAAAAGAGCAAACCGGTCCATTTGTTAAAATTTCTATCTATTTCTATTATTAAAAACTAGTCTTTGTACGTTGGCATTAGGTAAACGTGGCACACCACGTGTAATTGTTTGATTATGCCATTAGTCATGCGAATTTTTTACAGTAAAAATGGATGAAATTTTTAATAGAAATAACTTGTTTATTATTTTTTAAGTAAAGGCTGATGGTGTGTGAGGATAAAATAAACTTATTAGAAATTAATGAAAGCTTCAAAGTGTGTATCAATCCCATTTTCTTTAAAGTTCTATTCGCCCCAATCTATATTATAGTGTGCAAAAGAGTTACTGACAAATAAACTTCGAGGATACAATGAAGCCCAATGACTGTCTACATATTGTACTGATGGAAATAGTCTATTGAACACTAAGCGGAGCATAGCAAGGATATTATTTTTTATAAAGAATTTTTGCAGTAATTCTTTATAGAACAATTTAGGAATATAAAAGATAGTGAGAGAATATAAAGAAACTTTTGATGTATTTTTCTAACGTGTCAATTGTCAAGCAAATAAATTTTGACTCCTATTTATAGGATTTCTCATATCTCTTCATAAGTACACAACTATTTAAATGAATAGTTACATCTTTTAACAATAAATATGATTATTCAATAGATGTATACTTGAATAGTCATAATTCATTGTTAATAATAAAGTGATATAATTTTTGAATTTAAGAGACATAATTCATCACTATGAAATGTGATAACTCTTAATTAATAACCAAGTGATATAACTTTTGATTATTTATAACTTTTCATTTGCAATTATCAGAGCACTGTATATATTGAAAATATTCCAATAAAAAAAACAAAATATAATTTAACTCTTAATACAGAATTCCCCGTCAATCCAAATCCCACCTTGTAAAGGCTAGTATATTCTATTTCAACAAAGAAAAAAGTACGGATATCATCCTTTTTTTAAGCTCACTCCTCAGTTTATCACACTTACATTTTACTACCCATTCCATTAACAATACTATATGGCAGACAAAATTATAAAAGCAAGTCATTCCACTAAATAGCAGATGTAGATTTCACGATTAATACTCAACATATAATGCAATGCCTGGTAATTATTTATAAACATGTGAATACACATTAAACTAGTTCTCTTCAAAACAACATGAAGCTCCCATATCCATAAACTAACAACTGTAAGTACAAATGGTGGTAAGAATAAGAACCCACCAAGGTCATAATCACATGCACAAAAAAAAGTTTCTAGAAAAAAAAAATTAAAAGCTCCAAAATCACTAGCGATAATTGACCAATTATTCCAGATAACCAGTTTTCAGCGTTTCCTCTTTGAATGAGCGGCGATGAAGTTGGCGTGTGAAACTAGTTGTCGTGTCCAAGAAATAAAGAACACATGACATGAAGCAGCAGCACAAAAAGAAGGGTATGGGACCAAAAATCCAAAGCAATAGGGGGAAGGATAAGTAAAAGGCTCGTAGCCCGAGCGACCAGGAATAACTTCCTCTGTTTAAGTTTCTTGCAACATATTCAACAGACTCCACATTGTCTACTGATGAAGGGAGAGTGATCAAGAAGCTCACATGGGCATAATATCTAATAGACTGCACATTGCAAATGAAGGCAACAAGGAAACACAGCAAGATGGAAAAATACTTGATTGAAGAGAGTAGACGACTCTTATTGCCATAAAATATTTCTGAAGTTGTGTTGCTAGAGTCCGAGCTGCTGGTTACGAAAACACTAATCAACGAACTAAGAGTGATTGCCACGGTTGCCAAAAGTGTAGATGCCATTATGTTGTTGCGTATTGTTTGTACTGCTAAAACACCATTTTTCAAGGGATCCTGATACATCAAGATCTGATGCTTAGTACGTGGACCATTCTAGACACAAACATTGAAGTTGATATCTCTTTACTAGGTTGGGAAGCAAGAAATATTTAAAGAAAATTAAATAATGCAGCCCATATGTTGCAAACAGCAAATTCCCCTGTTATAGCACACTGTTTTGCGGACTTTGAATCTTAAAAATATATCTCTACATGGTGGATGACATGGATGTGACAAAGAAAACATATAATCAACTGAATTTTCAAAGAGCATTGGTAATGCTCCAAAACATCATGCAAATGCTTACAAAAAATTCTCCTTATGTTACATCTGATTATTGCAAAATTTCAGACCAGACAAGGAAGTTGCATTCTTTCATAAAGATCTATATGCCATAATCTTAAAGCTCATTAATTAGTGAAAATAAAAGGCATATCTTGGTTAGAAGCTGTCTTTTTCTGTAATCTCCCAAGAACCTAGACTTTCTTATAGCAGCTCAAGAGTGAATTGGTATGTTAACAAACATATCCAAATAACAATCTCATTCCCTTCAATATTCAGATGTGTTGTGTAGCATGTATATGCTACATAATGATTAATCAATAAGTTACAACAGCAAAAAGAAGAAGCAAAGAACAAAAGTGTCCTTACTATTTCTTATGTAGCATAACAAACCTCATACTCAAGCCAAGTATAAAAGTATATCAACTATCTAAATTAAGCCAAAGGAAGGAATTTTAGAAACAGAACAAGCTAAGCTACACCTTTTTCATTATGAATATTTGTATCTATATGCAATAGATATAGATCCATCGGTAAAATTGCCATGGAGACCTTTATACTAAGAGTCCAATTACATTTTGCCCTCTTTACTAAAAAAATGAGCAAATGAGTCACTGTACGTTAAATCAAAGAGTGTGCTCCTCTCTATTAAAATTTCGTTCATTTCTAATGTTAAAAACTGACGTGATTAATAACCAATCAGTTACAAGTGACACGCTACGGAGACCTCATGCTGACTTATATGGAACAATTTTTAACAGTAGAAATTGAAGGCCTTGTTTGCTCTTTGATCTTACCTTCAGGGATTAATTTGCCCATTTATTGAGTAGAGTCAAAATGCACTCTGATTCATAATACAAGAACTCCGTTGTAGCTAGATCTATCCACCTTCAAATTTTAAAGTCAAATATTTTCAATTCCTCAAGTACTGCAACTCCTAAGAACTCACTCACAGCCAGATATTCACTACATCCTACAATATTAATATAATTCCCAAGTTCTAACATGTTTTCATTCATAGCTAGAGAAATTAAAATAATAATAATAATAGCAGAGAGAGAAGACTTACAGACATCATGGAGAGAACCCATTGGTGGCGAGATTCAGCATTTAAGCCGATCACGGTTCTAGTGGGATGCTTGAGAATGGTAAAAAGAAGCCAAACATGATAGAGAGCAAGCACGAGTAGACCCGTCGGAACCAGTATGAAGTCCAGCTTCTCTTTTTCCATGGCTTTTGGGATTTTTTTTTTTTTGTCTCTGTTTATCTTTCGTTCAAATGAAATCAGAGAGTTCAACAGTTATCGCTTTACCCAAACAGTCCAAATTAACCCCCCCGCCCCCCCCCCCCCCCAACCCAAACAATCAACAGAACAACTGTATCCGACTGAAAACAACTAAACACGAAGTTGCTTCCACCAATGGTTGATAACAGCAATAAAATAAAAGGTAACTGGACGAAGTTGACTACATTATTAGTAAATTTATCTTTTAGCGACTCAATTTAAAAAATTACAAAATAGCATAAAACTATTTAAAAAATTTCATTTAAGTTAGTGTATTATTCAAAAGTTTTCAAATCATGGGGTTGTTAAGTTTTTTTTATTTTATTTTATCAAAAGTCCAGTTAGTGAGTTCCAAATGACCATTCAATAATTGATACAATATATTAGAACCCATCAGTGAGTAGAAGAATAAACTTTAGATTCAAGTTGAGTTAACATTCAGTGTCAAAAATCGGAGAAGAAAACTATTTGGATTTTGGTTTGTAAATTCGTAACATACAAAGTTGTTTTATAAAAAAAATTGAATCATATAAGAGAAAGGTAAGAGAGCTTTCAATTGGCACATGCAGTGCAAATAAAGAAGGTTATACAACAATAATTTAACAATCTAACGACTTAAATAAAAACTTTCGATTAATTTGCTGATTATTGTGTAACTTTTAAAATTAAATGACTAAAATACAAACTTACTAATAATTTAATGATTTGAGTGTAATTTACCTAAAATGAATTATGAATTAAGTATAAAATTATTCTATTTTTATCAAGTTTTACACTACTTTGTGTCATGAGTTAAGTGGTTTATAAAAAATTTATAGTAGTGAATCAACTATTAGTAAGTAATACTTTACTAACTTTGTTTAATTCACGATTTAATTCTTAAAGTATATTTATTTTTTATTTTGGTATTTAAAGTTTTTGTCTCAATTTAATACTTAAAATATTAATTTCTCTTCTTTTTGGTCCATTTTGTAATGAATGTTAAAAAATATGCTAAGCAATTTGATTAATAGAATAGTGCCATGTGACATGTTTAGGACAATGAAGAAGTGTCAAGTGACAATTAGGCTTACTCAAAAATAAAAATTTTAAATTTTAATTAAAATTAGAAAATTATATTATTAATATTGAAATATTAAAAAACTTTAAACTTTTATCGATTATTGATCGATGTTGACCGAGCATTGACTGATCATTGACTAGCATTGACCATCCATTGATTGGTCAGTAACAAGCTATGAGGCACTACTAGAACACACCACATGTCTTTTTTACTTTTTAATATTATATATATCATACTGATTAAAAATGTAAAATATATATAATATATATAAAAGTAAAAATAGTATATAAAATTGAAAATATTATAAAATAATATATTTTTAAATTTAATTTTTTATATTTTTAATATTTATACATTGTTTTGACTTTTAAAATTTAAAATTATATGTTTTAGAAATTTATAAAAATTATTTTAAAATTTATAAAAAATATTTATTATATCTGATTTTATTTACATTTTAATTAATATAATATGTATAATATTAAAAATAAAAAGGACACATGATGTGTTCTAATAGTGCCACGTGGTCAGTCAAAGCTTGGTCAATGTCAATCAACTATCAATCAAAGTCAAAAGTATTTTTTAATATTTAAATATTTAATATTATATTTTTTTTATTTTTATTTTTAATTTAATTTTTTTATTGTAAATAAATTTAATTGCCACGTGACATTTTTTCATTGGCCAAAACAAGTCACATGACATTTTTCTATTGGCCAAAGTTGCTTAACAGATTTTTTTAACGACCATTACAAAATGGACCAAAAATAGTGGAAATTGGTACTTTAGGTACCAAATTGGGACCAAAATAGTTTAGGTATTAAAGTGGGAAATTTGGTATACTTTAAGGGCTAAATTGTGAATTAAGTTATTATGAAAAGTTACAAAATGATCCTCCAATAATTCAATTTTTCTTTATAACGTGATAACTTTTAAAATTGGCATAATAGTAATTTCAATCCTCAATATTCATATATTGTGTCATTTAGTCTTGATTTTTAAAAATTAACTTGTAACATTTTACAAATTTTGTAATTTGATTCTTTTTGTAATTTTATTTTTCTTTGTATCCCTTTAATATAAAAACTAAAAAAATTAAATTGATCACTAAATTTAATCGAAAATATATTTAGGGTCCGTTTGTTTACATGTAAAATATTTTACGGAAAATATTTTCTGCATTTTCCTGTGTTTGTTTTATAAAAAATAGTTTAGTCAATGGAAAATGACTTACAGGTCAAGGTAAAATAAGCCATTTTTCTTGTAAAATGACTTACCATTTTAAAAAGCGTAAGTCATTTTTGGAAAAGAGCTCATCTATAGATAATTTTATTTTTATATAAAATTAACTTAAATCAAGCTTAATATTATTATATTACTAATAAATTTTATTTTTATTTTTAAAAATTTTTAAAATATTATATTTTTCAATATTATTAAACATACATATTTAATTATTTATATTTAGTCATATAATAAATTATTAATATAATAAACATAATTTATTATTTTAATGAATTATTTAATATTTCAATTTTATTTTAATAATAAATTTTAAAAAATAATTTTAAATAATATTATTCACATATTATTAAAATATTCAAATTAATATTTTAATAATAAATATTTATTACAATTATAAATATATTAATAATAAATTTTTGTAGTATAAATGTTAAAATATGTTATAAGTTTATGCACACTTCACATACTTGTAATTTAGTCTTTGTACTTTTATTTTCAAGAATTTATTTCCTTTACTTTTCAAATTTAAAAATCAAGTCTAATTGTTGATATCTTTAATTTTTTGTTCAATTTTGTTGATATCACATTTTAAATAAAAATACTCACTTAGTAATCATGTAATTAAAAATGACATTGTAATGAATCAATTTAACATAATATTTTTAATATATGAAAAACAATGTAAAATATAAAATTATAGATAAAAATAAATTCAATTAAACAATAAAAAAAGAAGAAAATCTCAAATGTATGTTTGTTTAATTGAAAACAACTTTTATGAAATATTTTTAAGAAATCTACCGAACAACAGAAAATATTTTACACAAATTCATTTAAACACCAGAAAATATTAGTTTTTTTTTAGAAAAGTAAATTATTTTCCAAAAATCATTTTCTGGAAACCATTTTCAGTGAAACAAACGGAGCCTTAAAATAGAAATACCCAAAAATTCAAGATCATAATTTTCACCATTTTTCTTTCTTTTCTCTTGATACTCTAATTCTCCACCATTAGATTGAACACTAACGACTGAGATGACTCGACCTTCATCGATTCATTCTTTAACAATTTCATAAAGGTTCACGTTTAGTAAAATTGCTAATATTTGTGAGAAGTTAAAATGAACTTGTGAAGATTAGATTGACCTTTAGTAAAATTTTAAGCTTGAAAAGTGACTAAGAATGCATGAAAATGAAATAAGGATGTTTAGATATTGTTTCTGAAATGTTTACTACTTGATTTGTGGATCCCTTATTACATGTCTCGAGACAAAAGAGCCAAAGTCTCAAGACAAGTCAATTTTGAATTTAAAATATTATAGTCCCAGGGCCATGTATCAAGAGATGCACTTTTGCATCGAGAGAAGCAAGTTTTGAACCAAAGTTGCTACAGTACTAGAGTAATGTTTTGAGACATATAGATTCTTGTCTTGAGACATACAAACCATCATCGGTAATTTTCTCGTTTTGCTTTAAAAAGGACCTCAAACGACCTCCATCCGAAACCAAGTCATAAGGAAAGTTCAAAAATGGTACAAGAAATTTAAATAACTTTAAATTTTGCATGAATGATGAATGGAATGTGAATGAATAATTTAAAATTTGGTGAAGTGGTTGACTCGAAAATGTGACATTCTTTGCTCAAGTTTAATTACAAGTTTAGGTAAGGGGTGTTACAGGGTGACTATCTATACATGGCCTCCCAAACGCTAATTAACTCCTTTAAATCTAGGGCTTAGATAATCATTCCAACTAGATGCCAACTAAGCAAATAATTAACTAACTAAATAAATAAACATGTGAAAAAATGTGTCTAAGTGTAGAATGCTAGGAAATTCGGTCAAGACTCATAATGGGCTCCTTGGGCCAAATTTTTACACATGAACACTTATTGAATTCAAATTTGCTAAAATTTTAAAAGAATTACAAAACAAGCCACTTTTACAAATTGACCAAGTATTCAACTAAGTCCTTTAATAAACTTCATATTGGGTTTATTTACATCCCAATGGGCCGAATTTCAAGAACTTGAACTTGTGATCCATTTACCTTTAGAATTAGCTCGTTCAAGCTTGAAAGTGTGATCCATTGCGTACTAGCTACAAGAATTGGTTTCCTAGACCAGGAATTCCAAGATTTGAAGTCTTGATTTTCTTGATTCTTGAAATCATCCAAAACAACAAAATTGGACCAAAATTTGATTTCTTGATTTTCTTGAAAACAAGAAAGTGAATATTAATTTTCCTTTTTCCTTATATGCACTTCTAAGGCCTTTGTAACGAAGTCTTGGACAGTATCATTCTATCTTGCCTTGATTTGCTTCATCTTTGACTTCGCTATTGGGCATTGAGGTAAAAAAAGCCAATAACGTCCACAATATTCTTGTTGGACCTTGATGCATGAATCAGTCAGTGTCGGAGATCAAAGATGAAAGTTTTTTGGATTTTGGTTCGTAGATTTGTGATGTTCAAAGTTATTTAATGGAAAATTGACTTGCAAAGTGAAGGGGAAGAGGAGCTTTCAGTTGGTGTTGGTGGTGCGTGTAACATCTCGAAATAGGGCCTAAACGGAACAGTGGTTACGAAACCACAAATTCGAGGTAGAAAAATTTATTTTATTATTATTTTGAGGTTCATGATATGATTGCATGATTGTGTGAAAATTTCGTGATGAAATTCTATGCATAAAGTGCTTAAGTTGAGATTAGGGACTAAATCGAATAATTTGCAAAACTTGTATTCTAGAAGTTTTTAGTATGAAATTGCTTTGGAATATTAATTAGGAGGGTTTAAATAAGAATTTGACCAATTTCTAAGTTCATGGACAACATAGGACATGGATGGAATTTTTGAAAGTTTAATAAGGAAGGGCATTTTGGTCATTTGGATATTAAATGAAATAAAAAGGGAAAAATAACACAAAATTCATCATCTTCTTCATTAGCACGAAATTTCAAGGGTTCTCCATATCTAGGGTTTGTTTCAAGCTTTCAAGCTCCATAGTAAGTGATTCAAAGCCCCGTTTTTAATGTTCTTTATGTTTTCGGAGTCCCAATAGCTCGATAAAGCTTATGCTAGCAATAATTTAAGTTAGGGTTCATATTTGGAAAAATACCCATAGGTGAATAGTGTTTATTTTGATGTTTTATGATATAATATGAGGTTTTAAATTATGTTAGACAACTTGTGCTACTCGGTTTTAAGTGAAAACGAGTAAAAGGGCTTAATCGGTAAAAATACCTAATAGTCATAAGTACATGTTAGAGTGTGAATTTGATGTTGTCATAGAAGGGAAAAATGATCAGCATGTCATAAAACATAAGAAAATAGGATGAAGTTTAAATTACGAGCCTTGGGGCAAAAGTGCAAATATGTGAAAGTTTAGGGGAAAAAATATAATTTTTCAAAAGTTTGGGTCAAGGACTGTTTTGATAAATGTGATCTATAACAGATCAAGAAGAGCGAAATTCGGGAGTAAATCGGGGAAAAGAAAAAGTAAAGGACTAAATTGTAAAGTTTAGTCACATTTTGTATCGAGGTAAGTTTACAGTAAATAAATGCAATATTCTTTTATTTTACATTATTATTGTCAATTTCCAGCATTTATATATTTATTTTCTTTGAATATTTAAAGTCGAATTAAAGGCGAAGTGACAGAGAAAAAGCATTAGGAAGCCCCGTTTGAACCTTAGGAATGTTAGGATATTGGGGTTGATGAGATGACAGATGAGAGTGAAATGAGCCATGTAAGTCCATATCGCTTATATGGCTTTGGAGACAGAATCAGCCATGTAAGCCCATATTATATATATATATATATGGCATTGGAGACATGAATAATTCATGTAAGTCCATGTCGAAGACATGACATTGGCAGGATATTGATAGACAGGAACGACCCTAGTATCCTTAGTATTCCGAGTGGTTCAACGGGTCATTGTACACGTTAAATTACAGTGAATTATCAGCAAAAGGGAATGTAGATTATATTTATGAATAGTGAAAGGTCAGGTAAGAAAGAAGGTAAGTGAGTAAAGAAGAAGGTGGAAAATGAGAAGTAAAGAAAGTTTATGAGGCTAGGTGACATTATGTATAATTATTCATTATGTTGAATGTTGTAATTTATTTGCTTGTAAGCTTACTAAGCCTAGTGCTTACTCTCTTTATTTTCTTTTTTTTTAATAGTTTTTATCAAGCCACTCAGGGATCGAAGGAAACGTCGGAGACCCGATCACACTATCGAAGAAATCACATTGGTATAGTTAGACGTTTCGTTTTGTGTATGGCATGTATAGGAACTTGGTTTCTTTTGACATGATATGATCAATGAATGATGTGTAAATACTTGCTAGTGATTAGCTAATAGAGTGGCCGATGATATACATGTTTAATAGTATGTATGATTAAGTAGTAACTATCACATGAAAACTAAGAAAAATGTGAAAGTAACTTAAAAACAGATTCAAGTATTAGAAATAACGGGATTTTGAAAAATCACAAGAAATTGTAGAGACATGGGTTGATGGTGAATAATAAATGAAATTAAAGCTCGTTGTGTCTATTTTCATATGGAATAAGCAAAACAGGTAAAGGTTTTGTATTTTATAGGGTATCTGAGTTTTGGTGAAATAGGGCCAGAGCGATTTCTGGATCTCCTGTTCCAACTTTATAAATTCACCATAAATTTTAAAAAAATAATTAGGTGATTTAATTTATATGGTTAGAATCCTTATTGAATCTAGTTTTAATAGAAACAAACGGTATAGTCATATGATTTTTTTAAAGAGATAAAAGTGGTTCGTAGTAAGTAGAGGCCAGTGCAGTCGAATTCTGAAACAAGGGTAACTTTAACTAATAAACTGTACTAATTGGCTAAGTAAAAAATTCTAGAAAAAAATTAGTAGATATATATATGAGTCTAGTTTCAGGAAAAATTTACGGATCTTAATTTCGAGTTTTGAAACTTGAGAAATGAATTTTTAAGCAACCATGACGCAGAAAAACAGTTTATTCCAAAAATTAAAATAAGTGGTTTAGAGTTGTTTAAAAGGTAAGATAAGTTTAGTAACACCTCAAGCTTGACTCCGGTGACAGGTTTCGGGCGTGGGGGTGTTACAGTGCGAACAAAAAAGGCTATACAATAACAATTTTAACAGCCCAGTGACTTAAATGAAAACTTTTGGATAATTCAATAACCATTTTGTAACTTTTTAAAGTTGAGTGACCAAAACATAGACTTATTTATGGTTTAGTGACCTAAGGTGCAATTTACCCTTAAAATTTTGTATTCGGTTGTGTAACCGTTTTTCCTGAGTATTAAATGTATATGGGATTAGATTAAATAAACATCAAATCTATTTAATTCTATCATTCATTTATACAACATCCATATGAATTGCAAAAGTTGACAACATATATTATATGTTAACTAATGTAATTATGTGCATTAAATATAACGATAGATTTAAAGGATGAAACATTATAAACCAGATCCTCAATTCCACCTTAAAGTTCCACTTGATGATTGTTGGGAATAACAATTAAAACAATTTTGGTATGGTCATTGCCTTCTCTATGCATGAATACTAAGTGGTCTGCCATAATTTGATATGATAAATTAGACTTTTTCTATACACTTAAGGAGCTTATTCTCAAGCTAGCGTCTTTTGCATAGTTTTTCGTAATTTTTAGATTTTAAGTTAATAAATGAAAATGTCTCATTTTTTCTCATTTTGTGACCCAATTTGGTCAATAGTGTCATTGAAAGGCCTAAAATGTGGTTGAGTGGTGTAGGGACGTATTGGAGGTTGAAAACGAGGGAAAATAACACCAAAGGAAAGGGTATCGCAATATCCACATCTTGGAATCGCAATACCTCCAATAGTATGGAAGATTGGAGACCACCCTTCAGTAGTATCGCGATATCCATTTTAGGTATCGCGATATCCATCCTTCAAAGAAGACCTTGAGGCTTGAAACTGCCTAAGGTGTCATGATATCCTCTTCTGGGTATCGCGACATTGACATCGTGAGGAGGACAAAATTGGACAAAAAGGGTAGTCTTTGTCCACCCGATCCACCAATCACCTAAGGCCTGGGGAAATTATGGCAAGGAAATTCATTAGAATTCAGCCTAAAACAACCAAATTTGGCTGAGGAGGAGACACACACACATTAGCTTAGTTTTGGCTTTAGTTTTCTCTAGGTTTTCTCTTAGTTTTTTCTGTAATTTTTCTAGGGTTTATATTTTCTCTTATTCTTTCTTAGTTTTAGAGTTCAGTTCTATGCATTTACTTCTTGTTCTTGATATTCTTAGTGTTAGTTATGTTAGTTATCACTGTAACTTAGGTTTATTTACACTTTCAGTCATGTACCTTGGTTGTAAGGCATTTCTAGCTTTAGTTTAATGTATTTTATTTATTTATTTATTTTTTTTACTTTCAACCAGCTAAATTTTGTTCCTTTTATATTTATTGCTTTAGCTTTTCTTGTTGAATGCATTTAGTTTCATGTTTTTTAAGTTTTATTGCATAAAAATCCAAAATTTTATATATTTCTTAAGTTTTACTTTGATGGCTTCTTTGCTTTTCATTTCCGTATTCATTCTCTTTATTTTCAACATGAGTAGCTAAACTTAAAAAGGGGGTTGGTTGATATAGGTAAGTTGATCTTTTGATAAAGGACTAAATCGTAATGAATTAGACTAAATTGAATAAACCTAAAAACTTAGAAAGTGACGCCCCTAAAGGAATATCTAGACAAGTGAGGCCGAAAGGTAATCTTGTTTCGCACCCGTTCATTAGCCCTAAATTAATCGGTGAGATCGAGAGATAAATCAGATTAATTCAACTAAGTTGGTAAAATTTAAATTGAAAGATAAAATGGAGCCATTTAGTAATTTAAGCAATTTAAGTCACTTGTTCGAGAATTAGCAAACCACATCGAAATCAACCAACCACCGTTAGTCATTCATTTGGTTAATTTCTTAGTTTTGTACTCTTTACAATTTAGTCCCAAAATTAGCATATTTAATTTTCTTCCCAAATTTCATGTTATGATTTGTCCTACTATAAAATTGTATCAGTAGCCGCTTAGACTCTATAGTGTATGCTATCTATCACTCAATCATCATCTTCTTTGGGTTTGATCTTTGGAACACTTTGGTATTTTATTGTAACACTACAAATATTACAACTAACCTGTATGATTGCAGTAAAGTCGCACTTTAAAATTTTTTTATAAATTATTTGTTTTATGCACATGTGTGAAAGCGGCCAGTAAATCATGATATATTTCCTGTTCGATGATTGTTAGTTCCAAGCAAATAATTATCCCCACTGAGTGTGGTAACCTTGTGACTACTCGATGCAATATGGTTATGGCAATAACCATATAGAACCACTAGAAACCATATTTCACAAGAGCGAGGACCTTTTGTAAAAATGCTCCCACATTAGATTAAACCCAACGAAATGGCTTTGCCTGGTAAAAAGTGCTTTCCCTTTTTCCTAACCTTTAATGAGATTGAAATTGTGCTATTGATGAATGAAATATTTTAAAAAAAAAGTAAATTCCCTCCCATGTGTCATTTCAAATTAGTGAAAACATTGAACCCTTATAGTAGTAATTGTATATACTAACTTACATTATTTCTCAATGCTTAACCTATGACATTTATTTTTAGTCATGAAATTGCATAAGTCAACAACCGGCGAAAACATAACATTAAACTCAATAACTATCGTTGTTGAGTTCAGGAGAAAGGATTGTATGAAACAGTGATGCCACATCATCTGTATTCCTTTTCAATAGTTTTATACCACATCAGTATTCTTATCCTGAATTTCAGTATTTTAATTTGGATTTGATTTTTTCAGGATAAAATCCTGAAATTCAGGATAAGAATACTTATGTGGCATAAAACTATTGGAAAGGGATACAGATGATGTGGCGTCACTGTTTCATACAATCCTTTCCCTAAGTTCAAATAGTAGGAATAGGATTAGAGTTACCAAGAATATTCGGGAGAGGTCAAGTTACCAAGAATCACTAAAAAAAGTTTTGAACCCGACTCATGTTGTCGAGGTCAGTGTTAGGGCGAGGCTTCAGGAACCTCTAAAAAAAAGGTTCTAAACACGACATTTTTAGTTATCAAGTTCTTTAGGTTTAGCAATGCTGAAATGACTAGTTGTTAATCAATTTTTACATGAATGATATCCATGGTTGTCAACTTTCAGCAACCTTAAACCCTCTCCCGTCCTATAAATTTTGTGGTTTTTAGTTTGAAGGTATAATTAGGAAAACCTACAAGTGTGGGACGTCTTTGAAAATATTCACATCCGTAAACTTTTTGCAAAAATCCAAAATTCCACGTTAAGGTGCATCAACTAAGTTAATCAGTTAAATGTTCTTTTCCCATACTAGATAAATTAAATTCTAAGTGTTGTTATGTTAGTAAAGCTTTCGTAGTTGTTGTATATGTTTTATGCATTGGTATAAGTAAATTATGTAGTTATTTTATTGTAAAAGTTCCACTTTCGGTATGAGGAAGTTGTGTTTGTGTTTATAGTTGTCACAGTAGTAAGTTGATGATGAGTTAGTTGGACTCATTGTTATTAAGAATTGTATAAATTAGTAAACTTTATGGTAATATTTGAAAGTTACTTTTTGGAAGGTTAAAGATGGCGGATCGATTCTTGGCACAAAATTGAATGAAGAGGTGTATTTGACTGATGAAGAAGTTGTATTCCAATCGGGAATGAGGTTCAACATAAGAATGATGCTTCTCTAGATAACATTAAAATGAAGATCCTGAGGAAGAGTATTAAGTGCATCTTTAGCATGGAGTCTAGATTCTTGAGGTCCACTAGAAGAGTTTGTAAATACATTGCAGTGGATTTGAACGATAATGAAGATGTTGAGGCAATGGTGTTTGAGCATCGAAAAAAGTGAGGATGTTTCTATGGAGTTGTTGGTGGAGGTGGAAGGTATGCCTATAATATTGTGTATAGGTATCCAATATTGCAAGAACATTGGCTATTCCGAAGCATGCATATGGATCAAATATTTAATCACTATCGGGTAGTTCGAGTCCTTTCCACGAATATTATACCTAGACCTCCATAATGCTAGGGAATTTGAAAGTACTGAATATTATTGGCACTTATCCTGGTTTCTATAATTAGGCGTCAATAATGTCGAAGGTTGAATCAATGATGAATGTTAGTGAACCTTACTCAAAACATTGTACTCATCACTCTTTCATGGTAGATATTCACGACCTATAAGACAATATGCTAGTTATGTTATTGCTCACAAGCGTTCCAACAATGCATGCATATCGTCCGGAGATGCTTGACAATTGTAACTTTAATGGTTAATTTGAGTCTCATTTTATAACAATCCGATAATGTTATTGATAGTTAATAACTTAAAAGAATTGGGTGATTGAATAGTAATTTTAAACAAAGTTTAGGGAAGTATGTGGGAATTTACCCACGTTGAAAAAGCTTAGAAGTTACCAATTCTATGGCTTCTCCTTTCCAATCTTTTTGTTATACCGTTTCTGTTTTTTTTTGTTTTTGGGTATCCTTCATCTATTCTACAGGACTTGTTGAAGCTTCGATAGATGCGATGTCAACAAAAATAGACCTCTCACTCTCCCGACCCAACCGCATCTATCGCCCCTCCGTGCGTGTCTCTCTTTCTCTCCCTATTTTCCGCAATGGATTAAAGCTAGAGTGATTAACGATGGATTTTATGTTGCCTTATAGGAGCCTCTTGAAGGCAAAATCGTGGTGAAGTCTGCATCTTCCATTTCCCACTATGGAATTCGCATGGCCCTCAACGGCTCAGTCAACCTCCAGGTTTTACAATTTCTGTAACCACTTTATTTGTTGCCAGATATCACGCTACCAGAGTTTTATGGGACTATTCTTTCTTTCTTTTCCTCATCTTTCCTGTTTGAAGGTTCGCGGAGGATCGGCAGGAGTCATCGAGTCCTTTTATGGTGTTGTCAAACCAATTACCATCCTGTACGTTTATTTTCATTTTGCTTACTTATGATTATGATATTAAATCACCATTTCTAACACAGGTGGGCTAATTGAAATCAAACATGAAAGTTTACCTCAACAATATGCAGCCTTCTTTACTAAAATCTGATTTCGAATTGTGCCTGAATCCCTTTAAGCGTTTAGCTAATCTCAGTTTGTCTACGTTCGCTTGTATTTTAAATAGATTTATTTTTTAGATCATCTATCATCATTCCTACTTAACTATAATTGCTAACTGACCCAGACATTTTCTTAAGTTGTAAAAATTGGCGTTTGATTTGTTTAGGATGGATGGGAAGAAAGATGAATTATGTATAGCAGTGTCTTATTTTGTATTTCAAATAATTGAGCAGATGATGTTGAAATTTAATATCAAGTCTATATAGTCAAGAGAGAGGAATCAACTTCTAAGTAACGTACAGTTAAATGGTAGCTAGTTTGGTGTTGGGAACATTGGTAAATGAAACAATTAATAGGGGATGGTTCTTATGATTTAGAAAGTTTGGGATTTCGATCTCAAGGCCTCACACCTTCGATAGTTACAGTGTATACATGATCCTTGGTCTAATGTCTTTGTATAAGGCTTCAGGTGTTCTTAAGAGAGTTGGTATTGTTCTCGATGCTTTAACAATTTTTGTGGTTAGCTTTGGAAAATAATGGGTTGTACTTCTCTTTAACAGCTGAAATGGCTTAGGAGCTAGTCATGTTATTTGAAGCTCTCATTCCTAATCCCATATTTTTGGTTCTAGACCAACTGTGCCTAGGAAACCTTGTCCTGCATAGGTGTTAGGCTTCAACATAGGGTGCTTGAAGTCTTTATTAGAAGCACTTCTTTGATAGTAACGGTAGCATTTTCACTTTCTTTCTGCATTATTTTCTTACCGAAGCTTGGAGGTGTACTCGCTACATGCATTATGGAAATCCTTTTACTTAGACTATTACTTGTGGTATTTCTCAAAATAACCCAAGGGTTATCCCAAATTCATCATGTGTGTATGAATTATATTAATTTTCTCAAGCACTTCTTATGTTGAACCTATGCAAATATATTTAGAACTTATTCTTCTTCGTATCTTTACAGGAGTAGGACCCTTGAGATTAGACCATCTGGGAAAATTGTTTCAGGTACAACAGAGGTAGTACATCAACATAAAATTTATAGTTCCCTTATGTTTGTGTACTTGTGCAAATTGTAATTAAATTTTCCCTTTTATTTCTTACTCTTTTTTTTCCTTTGCAATGTATATTATTGCCGTATACAGGATTTACATATGTTTATTCATTTTTAGTTTTTGAACTAAGAGAAAGACAACTCGCGCCAACTACTGTATGCTTATGTGAGGGTTTAACAAGTCCAATGGCAAAATACAACTCTGTAATAATGGTACTTGAGCATGAATCACAGCCCCTACCATAAATTCTAACCTTTGAGAGAGCTGAGAGACCTAAACACCACATTTCTACTAAAAACTAAAGGGCTGCATTCTGGTTTTTGTGCTGGCGAAAAGAGTTTAACAAAACACGGTTGATGCAACTATCTTTTAATTAGTTTTCTGCCCTTGATGGTTGATTCTCATAACATTTATCAACTGCAAGTACCACATATGTCCATTAGAAGTCATGCTTGTTTGTTGTGACAGATACCGTTCTCTATAACTCTGCGGAATCCTAAAGAAGATAATTCAGAAAGGTTTTATGAGACCTTCCATGGAACCAATATTAGCATCCAGGTGACTATTTTCTTATCCTAGAAATCTCTCTGTTTAATCTTGTTGTTCAGTCACTATTGGACTCTTTATTTATTTTAATCAATCATGTTACAGTATTTGGCAACTGTAGATGTCATGAGAGGATATCTGCACAAATCATTATCTGCTACAGTGGAATTCATAGTAGAAAGTGATAAAGGCATGGCTCAGTTTAAAGTCTTCTTCTCAATTATATCAACATGAAATAAATTAAATGGGCTTTGTCTTTTGTGACATCTTTGCAGCTGATCTTCTTAATCCACCAATTTCTCCTGAGATGGTTATCTTTTACATTACTCAGGACACTCAAAGACATCCTATACTTCCAGAACTGAAATCAGGTTTTTGCTATTTCCCATGTTCTTGCTCTAGAATCAGTCAAAATTTAAAGCAGGGAATGTTTGGTATATTTTTCATAGTTACATTTATAAGAGATCAGATGATGTAGAACTTCAACATCATTGCATTTGAATTCTTACTTGGTGATTTCATTGACCCATGCTGACTAGATGTTTGGCTCAATAGGTGGCTTTCGTATCACAGGAAGAATATCCACGCAATGTTCGATGCTTGAACCTCTCAGTGGAGAACTAACAGTGGAAGCATCTGTGCTTCCCATTTGTTCTATTGACATTCACTTACTTCGTGTAGAGTCAGTTCTTCTTGGGGAAAAAATCATCACTGAAACTTCTTTGATACAGACTACACAGGTGCAATTCTTCTCACTCACTGTAACTATTTATTCATTTGATATATCTCGGATGAAAAGAAAAAAATCAGTTGATGTATCATGTAACATCTTTCACTTATTCTCTTCTAGATAGCAGATGGAGATGTCTGTCGCAATATGACTCTGCCAATATATGTTGTATTACCCCGTCTTTTGACTTGTCCAACTGTCTTAGCCGGGTAAGTTTCAAATGCATGCAAAGTGACTGTGTTTTATCCTGGTAAACTTTGTAACTAACCAGTGATCAAATGAGTATCATTATCTATGACTTCTAAATGAAAATGTTAAGTAAATTATAGGGAACTTCTTGGCATGCTAACTTGATAAATTACCATATTTTAGAGTATGCTTTCTATGTTAATAGGATATTTTCTGCTTGTTTACAAATAATGGATATACTGCATATCAAGGTAAAGGGGCTGAAAACTAAGAGGTTGGAATGTGGCAGATATTGATAACTTCTGCAATATCTTTCACTGAAAAATGATGCAAAACTAACAAATTTAGATGAAAAAAATAAAAAGCATCTTCTTGGCTATTTTCCCCCCTTATTAGGATATAACGCCTTTTGCATTGGTGTGGTCTATCTTTAATATCTTGATGCAGACCTGTTCCCCATTGTGTGGAATAAAATTTGATGAGTGAACATCAACCAGTTGTAGACGACCTAATTTTCTGGGGAGCAGGGCTTTTTCAGCTTTCAGATGTTTCGTTAAAGATAGTTTACAAATTTTTGTGAACTTATTAACTGATAAACCAGGTCCTCACCCTAGAATTAAGCTTCCTTCTATTTGGAGGTTGCTTAGGAGTGTATGCCGAGGTCATATCTGGCTGTGAGCATAGAAATCTTTTAACGAAGAGGAACTTCGTTTATAAAATATTGGGAACAAACTAATCTAATTTCTAATAATCTCTTAGAGATTATTCTGATTGCAATACATCTATTAATCTTTCTTGGGAATTCATCATCCAAGTTCCTTTCTAGAATAACTTTTTCTTTTTGCTGCCAAGGCCCTAGTAATATTAATATTTATTAAGTCATTTTAAACCTTTACATATTCTCACTATAGTCATTGTCAATCTGATAGAGACTGCTTAAAGATTATCTTACCTTGATAAATTCAATCATGCTTGTTAAAATTTACAGTAGATTAGCAGATCCTGACGTGTTTGCATAGAAATACAGTTTTGCAATTAAAAATGAATGTGAAAGTAGACATTTCAATAAAGTCGTTACAGCAATATTAGTTAATTTATCAATAATTTTAAGCAGGAAACAAGAATTATGTGTTCACATTTCTTCATGATAATAGTTTTCACAATTGATATCATTCTTATAACTATTTTCTATGTAATTTATGTATATGTTCTGAAATTTTCTGTGCAGTCCATTCTCTATCGAATTCAAAGTTGCAATAGTCATCATCTTTCAGTCTGAATTATCCAGATTACATCCAAAATCTGATCCACTAACTCCAAGATTATGGGTAAGCATTATTCCAGGTTTCTTTCCAAAGTGAATCTTTTTGCTGCATTTAAATCTGTCTTTTCAAATTTCAGATGGCAATGGAAACTCTCCCACTTGAACTTGTTCGAGCAAGGTGAGCTCCACAAACTTTTTGAATATCGATATTAACCAGTATAGCTGAAGAAAGAAACTTATGCATATTTATGCGTCATATTGATAACATGCATGTGCTTGATTAGTTATAAACTTAAATGTGTAAGCAGCTTCCAAAATATCGGGAACTTCAATATGGTTGTACATGTTACTATTCCATAGGATTGAAATAAAACATGTTTAAACTGTTGCTTAATTCAATTGGTTCCTAAGATGTGGTATTTAGCAGGTTTGGAGTTTGAGTTCCAGTATCTGCATCCCTTCCCTTTATCAGTCTGAGGCCTTTTCTTATGCCAAACATAATAAATAAATAATAAATAAAACGTTTTTCAACAGGATATGATCATCCTATATATACTTGGAGGATAACTAATCTAATTTCTAACCCTATCCTCTCCAAGTAAATATATAAAAGGGTTTAAAATTACATTATCCTATTCTTACACCGTTTTGTGTTATTTTTCTGACATCTCTGCTGAACACACTTATAAATATACTGAAGTAAATTCTCATAAGAATGAATGAGATAGGTGTGAAGATCCTTTTAAAGGTGCAGAACTGCAGATATTTGATACAATTTTTTGTTCTTATTGTCACAGAGAAAGATGAAGTCAATTGGTTAATTGTGCGGATAGAGTTGGTCTTCAGTCTTAAACTTTTTGTTTCATTTTCGGTGTGGATAAAAGTTGGGTTTTTGTGTGTGTGTGTGTTTTTTTTTTTTTAATTTGGATCTTTCAAATATGGAACATTTCAAGTGAATCAAGTATGACAACTTTTTGTGATCAGAACAAATTAAAAAAAAAAATTGTTTGTATTTGTTTTACTGAAAAATTGTTCGGGTAAATATATATATATGTATATGCAATGCGGGCCTTGTGCATCTCGGACTATAGAAAGTCGAAGGTTTTCTATATCTACTTCATAAGAACTGAATTGTTTGGGTAAAAATAAATATATGCTATGCAGGCCTTATGCATCTTGGACTGTAGAAAGCTGAAGGTTTTCTATGATCTACTACATAAGAACTGAGCAGTGTAGGCTGGGAACCACCAGGAACCGTAGGAAGGTAATTGGACATTGGAACTATTTAGTAGTTATCATAGTTTCTTAATGATGAAATGAAATGACCTTTTACCACTGATTTCCCTTGGTATATAAAACAATAAACACCGTGTTGCTTAAGCGTGTAGAGAAATGGACCATATCTCAGAACTCATTAGCAGCTGAAATTGTTATTTTAATTAATTTATGTTTGTGCAGTTTGTTGAAAATAAAAAATTGACACTGTATGTTGCATCATTGCAATGTAATATTTTGGGTATTTCGAGTTTTCTAATTTTTTCCAATTTTGAATTGTGAGCTTTTGAGTTTTATCTTTTTAGCGGCAGCAAAGATAGGTGATTTGTTTGTAAAAATGGAAACTAGATATAGGAATCTGATAAAATGGGAGTGGTATTCTTTTGTAAATTGTGGAGATTGACCGAGATGGTAAAGGAATTAATATTGTGTATTTTGGAAATTCTTATAAGCTTACTTCATCCCTACAATCAAGAAGGATGACACAATCACAATAACTGGATTAAGTGCTTATAAAAAGAATGTTTTTCTCTCATTGTTGGGCGTGTATTAAATGAGCACAAATATGTTCTTAGAGGAACCTTTGTTTGAGTGCAAAATCAGAAGCATTTTGAGTTGTTTATTAGAGAGATTAATTTGTTCTGTGTAGGAAGAACTGATTTTGTGATGTAGTTTCACTTAAAAGTGTATTAGATTAAGGTTGGAACAATTCCTGAATCGGTAGATCTACAAGAATGTCAGCTTTTCTGGGACGTAGTTCACACAAAACGCCTTGAAGCAATATTCAATTGAGTAGATCTTCAAGAATTCATGCACATTTCAAAATCTGTTTTTACAAGAGAGGCTTGGAGGATTCTAAACTTCGTATGCTCACAAGTAGGTTCGAAAATTTTAGACATCAAATTTTTATGCTAAGTTATGTAAAATCTGTTTTAGCAACTCTTGCTTCCAGTAGGATAGAGACAAAGAAGTTGCTAAAACTTCTCTTTAGAAAGAAATATCTCAGACCAAAGAGATCAAGTATAAAAGAGAACCAATATGCCATTATTCTAGTATAATTGGTCACGTTAAACCAAATTGCTACAAACTACTTAATGTTCTAAGATGTTGCAACTATGTTACAAAAAACCAAGAACAACGAGGGGATATCAGTAGAAATAAGATTAAAGATAGAAAAAATACAGAATGTCTGATTGGTGCTTATATTTTTTTGATAGCAAATTTTCGAGACATATGATTAAAGGAAAAGAAGTCCTAAAAGAATTACAACAATCACTACGAAAGAGCCACATTTGATGATGAGAAGAAAGGAAGGATTCTTGGTAAGGGAATTCTAAATGTTGATGGATTTTCTTGAGTTGAAGAACATGTTTCCAGTTGAAGGATGTTACAGTATGTAAATGATACACGTTTCAGTAAATAGTCAGGTGGTTAGGTAGTTGATAAAGTTGTTATTTTGTTAAAGTTGTTAACAGTAGTTAAGCCTATCTCTATTATGTATATAAACAATGTCTATGGACTGGATGAGGTAGCTAAGAATTTTTGAATAATACCTTCAGATATTTCTCTTTGAGTTCTTTAGAATTTGTTGATTATTTAGTTTCTATGTAATCCTTAGGCATGGCTACTACGCACTCTCCTGATTCCGACTCTGTTGAGCCAAATGGCTCTATGTTCACCAGTGATCGGATTGTCACCTTTTTTCCTCGGCATGACGTTGTAAAGCTGGACGAGGGCACTTTCATTCAATGGCAACAACAAGTACGATTTATTCTTACTGGTTATGATTTGATCGGGTTTCTTGATGGCACAGTATTTGCTCCGGCGAGGTTTGTTCAAGCCTCCGATGGCACGCTTGTTGCAAATCCGTCTGCCTCAATCTTCAATCAATAAGATAATCTTCTTACCTCGTGGCTGCTGTCTACGATTAGTTCGTCATTTCTATCCTCATTCACGGACGTCTGAACAACATGTGACGTGTGGATGATGGCGAAAAGCTTATTTGCGGCTCACACTTGCGCGAAACAGTTTCAACTTCGCCATGAACTCCATTCTCTCAAGAAAAGTGGTCTCTCCATCCGTTTTTATGTTGATAAAGTCAAAGGCTTGTATGCCCTTATTGTAGCGTCTGGTGCTCAGATCTCGGAGGCCGAGAGGACGGCGGTTCTGCTTGCTGGCTTGTCGTCTGAATTTGATGCCGTTGTGTCCTCTGTCTCTCTCTCCTCCGATCCATTGCCGTTTCAACGTATTGTTGATGCTCTCCTTGGGTGCGAAGCCCATCAGATACGAATTGTTCAAGATGTGCTGGTTGCTACGAATTTTGTGGAAGGTTCTCCGTCGCATATGGTGGACAAGTCTTCTCATGGTGGTCGTCCCTCTGTTCGTGGTCGTGGTCGTGGATGGAACTTTCGCACTAGGATCCAGTGCCAGATCTGTGCTAGGTATGGGCATCTTGCACAGCTCTGTTACTATAGGTACCACCGTGACGAGCAGCCACCAATTGCTGCTCTAACGGTGCATTAAGGAGGGCCTGCTTCTAGTTCGAATGTAGAGGTATGGACTAGAAACGTATGGGGGTGTGGTCAAAATTGGCTATTCAATGGTTAAAATTGGTTGGTGTCTCCTAAGGAAAGTGCTATGAATCAGTATATTAGACCGAATGTAGGGGCCATACCTACACGTGCGCCGCATGCAGCCATGCTAGTTGGGCCAAATTCTTTTATGTCACCTGGTAGTCGGTCAACAAATCATGGGCTAAAATTTGCTTATAGACTATCTGGGCATGCGTTTGGAAATACTGTTGGGTGATATTCTAGCCGTTCTATGGGTCAACACTCGAATGATGATGACCTGTGCTATTCGTATGGTAATCGGGCGGGTGAGCCAATAGGTGCCGATCAGAATTTTGGGCCTAGTGGATCTGTTTGGCCTCGTCTCAATGATGGGCCACATGTTTCTGGGCCAAATGCCAATTTTGTTAATTTTGCCCGGTCTATGCCGAGTGCTGCGCTTGAGGTTTCATGGCAGACAAAATCGCGTGCTCGTGTTTTTTATGTTGACTCGTCCCAATATGACTCGTCTCAATTTGTTGGAATACCCAGGCTCTCTGAGTTTTATGCCTCTGATTTCTCTGATGCCACGGAGTATGATTCCAATTTTAATAGCACTGATTCCTATGTTCCGTTATTGGTAGGAAGCACATTCTGGTGCCCAGATTTAGGGGTTACTCATCATGTGTGTCAGAATGCTTCTAATTTACATACATCCTCTCCATATACAGGTGATTCCTCTTTTTTAATGGGTAATGAGGTTTCCACTAAGATTTCGTCCATTGGGAGTACTATTTTACCTACAAAGCAAAAATTACTACATCTATCAAATGTCTTGTGTGTACCAAGCATCCGAAAAAATTTGCTATCTGTGTCTAAATTTGCTATTGACAATAATGTATTCTTTGAATTTCACCTGTCTTATTGTGTGATTAAGGACATTCAGACACAGAAAATCTTAATGGGGGCCAAGTTCTTGATGAGCTCTATCATTTTTCAGCTGATTCGGTAGTTCCATATCTTTCTGCTTACACCACTGCTCTTCAAGATTCGTCTATGGGAGTTGATATCTTTTCCTTGTGGCATAAAAGACTCGGTCATCCTTCTCCTACTATTGTAAAAATTGTTCTTGACAAATGTTAGATTGTTACCAATAAACGATCTCTTGATAATTTTGTGTAGCTTGTTAGAAAGGAAAATCACATAAATTGCCTTTTTCACGGTCTAATACTGAATATGTTGAATTGTTTGAATTAGTTGTTTCTGATTTGTGGGGCCCAGCTTCTGTTCCATGTGAAGGGAATTTGCATTATGTCTCATTCATTGACATGTATAGTCGATTTACCTGGGTTTATCTGATCAAACGCAAGTCTCAAGCAGTGGAATGTTTTCTATAGTTTCAGAAGATGATTCACACATAATTTGGGAAGAGTATTAAGAAATTCTAGAGTAATTAGGGCGGTGAGTTCGTGCCTTTGCCTCAGTTCTAGCTAGTTAGGGGATTCTTCATCATAGTTTCTACCCTCACACTTATGAACAGAATGGTGTTGCTGAACGTAAACATCGACATATTGTGGAAACCAGTCTCACTCTTTTGGCTTAGGCAAATTTACCTATGACTTACCGGGTCTATGCATTTTGCAGTACGGTACATCTTATTAATCACCTACCCACTCCGATGTTGAAAGGTAAGACACCGTATAAAAGTTTGTTCGATTGTAAACCAACATATGATCACCTTAGGGTTTTTCGGTGTTGTTGTTTTCCATACTTACGTTCTTTTGGTAAACATAAGCTTGAGTTTCGGTCTCAACCATCTACATTTCTAGGATATAGCTCGTAACATAAGGGTTATTACTATTTAACACCAGGTGGCAAGATAGTTATCTCTCGGCATATTATTTTTTATGAGTATTGGTTTTTGTTTCCTGTATCTGCTACTACTAGTGATCCGTCGTCGGTGTGTACTTCTTCGTATGGTCTTGTTGTTCGGTCTTTTCTTACTGTAGACTCTAGCCGAGTTTTTGACCCTGCAACTGGGGTATCTTTGCCCAGTCATAAATGTGAGTTGACTCATCTTGATTCCGCCGCTACATGTAGTCTGCTACAATATGTGTCAGTTGACTCAATGGCTGATTTGGGGACTGGTGTACAGGAGGCACTTTCTTCTACTACAGTTCCTATTGTTTTTACCATTCTTACTGTCTCTACTACTAATACTCATGCTATGGTCACTCGTTCTAAGGCTGGGGTTTTTAAGCTCAAGGTTTTGTCTGTGAATAAGGTTGATTTTGAGCCGACGTCTGTTGAGGAGGCTCTTGCTCATCCCGACTGGTGCCTTGCAGTTCAAGCTGAATACGATGCATTACTTGCTAACTCTACGTTAGAACTTAGTTCTCTTCCTCCTGGCCGAAAGGTGATTAGCTACAAGTGACTTTTTAAGGTAAAGAAAAATCCTGATGGGATAATTGATCGATGGAAGGCACGGTTGGTAGCCAAAGGCTGTTCACAGGTGCCCGGTTGTGATTTCAAAGAAACCTTCAGTCCAGTGGTCAAACCTACCACTGTCCGAATCATTCTGTCAATTGTTGTGTCATGTGGTTGGCATCTCCGGCAAGTTGATGTCAATAATGCCTTTCCGGCAAGTTGATGTCAATAATGCCTTTTTAAATGGAGATTTGACTGATGAAGTTTTTATGCAGCAACCTCTTAGCTTTGTTCAAAATGATCCATATGGTGAAAAGCTAGTGTGTCGTCTGACGAAAGCATTATATGGCTTACGACAAGCTCCTCGTGCTTGGTTTGACAAACTAAAGCAGTTTCTACTGTCCACTGGTTTTGTTCTGTCTAAATCTGATGCTTCATTGTTTGTTAGAGTTTCTCCTGCAGTTACACTCTATGTTCTAGTCTATGTGGATGACATTGTTATTACTGGCAGTTCAGCTGACGAGATAAATTGTTTTGTTCAGAGTTACACAATAATTTTGCTTTAAAAGATATAGGTAATCTTCATTATTTTTTGGAATTTGAAGTCAATAGATCTCTCTATGACAGTCTTCATTTATGTCAGCACAAATACATTGGAGAGATTCTTGATCTGTGTTCTAGGACTAATGCAAAAAGTGTTCATACGCCAATGGTGAGTTCGGCCATGTTGTCTAAAAATGAGGGTGAACGTCTTGATGACCCAACTGAATTTCACAGTCTTGCTGGAGCACTTCAGTATGCTGTTTTAACGCAACCAGATATTGCATATGTTGTTAATCGAGTGTGTCAGTTCATGCATGCTCCCACTACAATACATATGGTAGTATTAAAATGTATCTTGCGGTATCTACGTGGCACTCTTTCTCATGGACTGATGTTTTAACGGTTTGATCGATTGTCTTTGGTTGATTATGCTGATGCAAACTAGGGTCTTAATTTTGATGATCGCCGGTGTACAACGGGATACTGTGTGTATTTTGGTCACGGTGTACAACGGGATATTGTGTGTATTTTGGTCATACACCTATATCATGGTGTTTTAAGAAACAACAAGTTGTTTCTCGATCTACAGTTGAAGTTCAATATCGAAGTTTAGCTGCAGCCACAAGTGAGATTGCGTGGTTTGTTTCTATGTTATCAGAACTCAAAGTATGTTCTGTTGATCCTCCGACAATATGGTGTGATAATTCTAGTGCTGTAGTTGTTGCGGCTAATCCGGTACTGCATTCCAAGTTCAAACATGTTGAGCTTGATTTGTTTTTTTTGTTCTTGAAAAGGTGGCTAGCGGAGACTTAGTTGTTGGTAAAGTGCCAGCTTGTGACCAGGTGGCGGATATTCCCACTAAACCATTGTCTGTTTCTATTTTTACTCGATTTCGTATTCTTCAGGTCGTGCCCCTCGAGGAAGCTAGATGAATGTTACAGTATGTAAATAATACACGTTCCAGTAAATAGTCAGGTGGTTAGGCAGTTGATAAAGTTTTTATTTGTTAAAGTTGTTAACAACAATTAATCCTATCTCTATCATGTATATAAACCATGTCTATGGACTAGATGAGGTATCTAAGAATTTCTGAATAATACCTTTAGATATTTCTCTTTGAGTTCTTTAGAATTTGTTGATTATTGAGTTTTTATCAAAGGAATAAAAAAAACCCTGATTAGCATCATTCATTCGTATGATCAATGACTTCATGTAAAGTTCCCAAAGGAAGGATGTGAGGTAACAGATCAAACCAGTAGGCAAATCATGGAAGAAGCTGGGACATTCGATTCCATGAAGTGTAAACAAGACCTTGAAATGTGGCATCAACAACTCGACCATGTGAATTATAAAAGTCTTGAATGAATAGTTAGATATGATGCAATGCGACGGCTACCTAAACTTGATGGAGTAGTAACAAATCCTTGTAGAGATTGCATAAATGGAAAACAACATTAGGTGACACATAATGCTGCAACATATCAATATAGTTATTTCATATGGATCTAATGGGTCCTATTCAAACAAAAAGCCTATGTATTTGCCTATTTTAATGACTTTTCTTAATTCACACGAGTTGACTTTTTTAAGGAAATGTCAAAGATCATTGGAGTCCTAAAGAAGTTAATGCATCAAACTCATGAATAAGAACAATTAGTTGATTGGTAAGGTGATCAGAATCAGAAGTGACTATGGGAAGGAGTTCGAGAATGGTGAATTTGCAACCTTCTATGATTAAATAAGTATTATTCATTGAGTTTTAACACTGAAAGTTCCACAACGAAATAGAGTCTTATGTGATGTTCAACTTAAGGTTTGTCATCATTCAAGTGCTAAGGCAACTAACACAACCTATTATGCCAATATCAGTGCATCAAAGCCTCAATCGATTGCAAACTTCATTACTTGCAACTTTCGAGCCATTAAATCTAATTTTGGCCTTTATTTTTTCAGAAAGTGCTCTGAAATCACAGTATCCAACTCTAACTTTTAGACTTCTAACTTTTTTATGACTTCTTAATAGTCGAATCGTCATACAAATCAGACAACTTCTTCTCATTGATTTGCAACCCTTCACTGTTCAGATTCTTTAAATGATCCCTCTTACCTTTCTTATATATTGTTTAGGGCTAAGGCTCAAGCCAGCCTTTTTGTCCTCGTTTTTGCCATGAGACTAAGATGAGGTCATTTAGTTAGACTTGTTGTGCATCAAATGTAAACTCATATGATTTATTGATTTATTTAATTTAAATATGTATTGATAATTAAAAGTAAATCTGATAATTTTGATTCAGACTTGAAATTCAATTTGATTAAGTTAGACAACATAAATATTCTATATTAAAAATATATTTATAAAGTTATTTCAACAAATGGCTATGGGTGAAGTAGTAAAAGATTTCTATATAAATTTATTGGTTAGGATGATAATAGAGCGGGGCAAAAGTGAATGTTGCTAAATCCATCATTGCTTCACGATCATCACTTTGTTCCACCACTCACCCACTCCATTATGGATGTATAAACTAGAAAACTATTATCACATTCATGGATGTTAGATAAATCCATCTCCACCCCACCTTGTTTCGCTTCGATTAAATTTTTACTACTTATCTTTAGTATTTTCAATATTTTTCAAGACAAGTAAATATTTAAACATAATTCATAAAAAATCAAAACATAAAACATACGAATTTTTCTACAACACATTATTACATTTTAACTTTTTAATAATTATATATATATATGCGATTATAAAATTGTAATTCCATATAATGAAATGAGGTGTAAAAAAAATTTACCCCACTACATTACATCTCACACCCGCTTTTCAAAAAAAAATTTCACTTATTTGTAGCAAATCAAGTCAAAATCCAATGGGCAATTTGAGTTTTATCATCTCTTGTAAATGATTCTCAAATAAAGTCTTTTAACTGTTTTATTCAAAATTATATAAAAAATAAAAAGATAAAAATATCCTCATCATAATAATAATTACTTCTTAAAGTAAGAGTACTTTAATAATTTCACAATTAAATTAGTATTTAGTTGACTCTTAATATTAATTTAACCCACCATTTTATATATAGAATAGATAATAACAAAAAAAAAAAATAGAACAAGTAAAGCCTATGGAAGAGATGTTAATCATGTGAGGATAGCATGCGAAGCATAAACCTAAAATCTATCTTTTATCCCTCGTGGTAGCTACGTATGTTCTCAAGGAAGGTGAGTGGGTGAGACCATCAGGTGCCACTGTCGTGTTCTGTATTCCGTTCTTCTGTTGCATCCTTCTCCTGGCTATCAAACCTCTGATCCATGGTGTAACATCCTCACTGATCTTTATCATCAAGAAGAATATGATTCGATATATTATGATCATGCTGAATATAACACTCAGATCGATCCACTTGGACCGTCTTACATTGATTTGGAACACGTTTTCCAGTATGTATTCACCAGGGATCTGGGGAAGCTCTGGGGACTGGTTCTTGAATAGCAATCCCTTTAGATCATTTTGGTATTGCCCCTGAAAAATAAAAACCAATGTTAGTAATGAGCCAATTGCATCAATCTACAAAGCAACCATGGCAGAAGTAAATCACTGAACACATTATTATTCAAACCCACGATGTGAGTTATGGCTATGGGGTAAACACGGCCAATAGGCCAAATATTGGGGTTCCATCAACCAGTATTTAAATCCTAACAAATGGGGTGAAGTCAAAAATTATTCTGGAGGGGTGAGATTAAGTTATGTATTTTTATGAGAGTTAAAATATAATTTCATCATTGTTTTATGGTATATCTTTATAATTTTAAAAGATTAAACTAAAATTTTATCATTTTTAGAGATAAATTACAATTTGACCATTTACTAGCTTATAATTTTATAAAATGTAAAAGGGCTAAAGTGATATTTCCCATTTTAGGAAACACTCATGATAAAATTATAAGTTAATAAATGGTAAAAGTGAAAATATTACTTTGACTCTTTTCAATTTATAAAATTATAAATTAATAAATGATGAAATTGTATTTTAGCTTTCATAAGAATAATTTACTCAATTCTGCAACCCAAAAAAATAATTTCTAATTTCACCCTTGGTTCCATCAACCATTCTTAAATCCTAACAACTAAGGCAAAGCCAAAACTTATATTTTGAGGAGCAGAATTAAGATATGTATTTTTATGTTGCATTAGCTTTATATCTTTATAATTTTTAAAAGATTAAATTAAATTTTATTATTTTTAAGGGGTCAAAATATAATTTAACCATTTGCTAACTTATAATTTTATAAAACTTAAAGGGGAAAAAGTACTATTTTTCCACTGGGACAATTTCATTTGGTACTTCACCTGTAGAGCCCAGAAATGGAAGCTGATGTAGGACATTGGGTAACGCCAGACAGGTTTTGGGATATCATTCGGGAGCCTGAAGTACCCAGAAACAAGCATGAATATTCCCTGCAACAAAACACAGCTATTATGTAATCCTTCCTAATAAACGTTAGTAAAAAAAGGGATAATTCTGAAAGTGAGACAAACCTGAATCCCTGCTCCTATGATAATACCCATCAGAAAATTAGGGACAATACTGGCTATGGCCATCATCAAGCTCTCAACCACAGTAACACTAGCATAAAGACACAATACGAAGAACAAATAATGTTCCAAACCCGGGTGAAGACGAACCATGAAGTAACAAATAGTTCCAGAGATGAAAGTGATCATAATGAGGAATGGCATAGCTGAGATTGTATTCCCAATAACAAATGCGGTGACACCATAGTGCCCATTTAACCTTTCCCTTTGAAAAACCTACAAAACAGAGATGAAGCCACGGTCCAATGATGAATCATAAATTATTGGGAGCTAAAGTATAATTTTATTATTATACTAACATATAATTTTTTTTAAAACTTAAGGGACTCAATGATAAATCTACCATTTTTGCCCCTTTGTCATGGAAGTCAGATTTCACTATGACTTTTTTGCTAAAAAAATTAATAAAATATTCTCTGTACGTTAAATCAAAGAATAAATTAATCCTTTTAGTTAATTTTTTCATCCATGTCAAGTGTTAAAAACTGATGTGGCTGATGAAATAACTAATAGTTACACATGGTGTGCCATATGTACCTCTTATTGACGAATAGAGACCAGTTTTTAACAGTAGAAATAGACAAAATTTTAATAGAATCACCAGTTTGTTGTTTCATCTATCGTATATGAATTAATTTACTCATGTTTTGAGTAGAGGGGACAAATTGCAATCCCATCCTTAGTTCCTTCATGGTACTTTTACCGTAGATCATATAAGTACTCACCTTCATGTCCTCTACAAAAGAAGGGAACCCACCTATTGACATGAATGTGACAAAACCGAAAACAAAAGATGCACATGAACCCCTTGCCTGGTACATAAGATAATAAAGCTGATTAATAAGCACAATTTCTAGAAAAAAAACAAAAAGCTGTTGTTCTACTAGCACTTATAAGAAAGTACCAGAATTGAGTTGTAGCTGGTTCCAATATTGAGATAAATGGTTCCAATACAGACAGTGACTACAACATATATTAGTAGTCTCAGCCAATAATAGCCAAAGTCTCTGGACATGTTGATGAATGAGCGTTTGGTTAAAGTGTATGACTGCATCAAGAAGCTAGCTTGACTGCCTCCAGAATCTAACACTGTTCCTTTCTGCAATATACCAAAAAACATGATTTAACTGCCAATAACTATCAATGGAAACCAATGCAAAGAGAGGTGGGTGTTAAACTACTTACAACTTTGGATGTCTCATCAACCCTTTCCTTTGCAGCGTAACATTGTTGAGATGTTCGGTAGAAATCAGTAAGTGTTCGGAACGCTTCGGCTGTGGTTATTTTCTCAAGTGGATCATCGCTTGCCTCGAACTGATCATAAAGCAGTTACCAACATAAATAAGGCTTTCTATAAGTAAAGAAAGGGATTTCAGTCATATAAATGTGGAATGTAGCAAAGTAGGAAGGAATAGTAAAGAAAGGGAAATGGAGATACCCGTAATTTCATGGAACCTTTAAGAGTAGCCTTAACCTTATCAAAATCAGAATTGATACATCTAAGAAAATGATCAGATGGATTTCTCAAGGCAGGGCATGGAAATCCAGCTTGTGCAAAGAACTGCATGCATTATCCACAATTCAATAAAGAGTATGTTAGTAAATATGCAATATATATCTATAAAGAAGGAAGCAGAGTTCAGAAGAAAAGTGTTGCCTCGTATGCTTCAGATGCTTGACCAAAATAAACAGTTTTGCCCCCTGACAGCAAATACAACTGATCAAATAGCTCAAACACTTCACTACTGGGTTGATGGACTGAAGCAATCACTGTTCTACCATCTCTTGACAGCCCTCGTAATGTCTGGGTTACGAAAAATGCCGAAGCACTGCCATTTTGTATACATAATGTATTAAGACAATGGAATACACCTCATTAAAAGCTCTTTAATAAATATTGTATTACGATACAACCGGTGATAAATAAACCCTAAATATTATATATAACTTGGTTAAAATGGTAGGCTGAGTATGCATTGTTTATCATTCACATTCAAAATTATATTTTACCCAAACTATGGTTTCAAATAAAAAAAATTGATCAATAAGTAGCTTCTCAAACTAAAACTTGATTTTAAACTGGAAATTTAACCCAAGTCAAAATATTTAGCTTTTAATTTTAGGAAAAATGATTTTCAATGAAATTACCTTTTTTTCTATTAGCTATTAGATCTTCTACTTTACGATATCATTTCTATAATAGACATCTTCTCAAAAATACTTTTTAATAACAATGATAAATATTATCAAAATTTTTAAAAGTATCTTCTACTTCACAATATGTAAGTGTATGAAAAGATTAAAATACTTTATAATAATATATATTAATCATTTAATTTTTAATTTTTAAAATTTTCTTTAGTCAAATTAGTATTTGACTCATTATATTATTTTTAATATTTTTCTAAATTAAATTAGTATTAAATTAACTTGTAATATTTAACTTAATCAATTACTTAAATAACATAGATAAAGGAATTTATTTTCAAAAGTAACATGGGAACTCCTTTCCATTCTTCCAAACGAAGCTTTAAATGGTAATTAAGCTTTTTAGCAATTAAACCATAAGGGTAAAACTTAAAAAGGTTCTCTAGGACCTAGAAGATTCCTTTTTAGAACATATCAAACAAACACTAACTTTGAAAATCAAAATAATAAATTGGTAAAGTTCAATAATAAATCTTGCATCATCAAACTAAATATTGCATTATCATAAACATATTGAGGATATGTGCCCAAAATATATCTATCTTGGGTAAAAATATCATATGTACCTCATATTAGGTATTAGATTGTTTTTGGCCTTGAGTAAATTGATTCTTCTATATTAGATCACAAAATAAATTGGTCCTTTTAATAAAAAAATTCTTTTGTATGGTTAAAATTGACATAATTGACAAAATAACCAAACAATGACACATGATGTGCCATGTATACTTTATGCTAATATATATAAACTAATTTTTAACCGTAAAAATAGAAGATTTTTTTAACAGAATGATTACTTTACCATTTGATCTAACATATAAAGATTAATTTATCTATTTTTTAGTAAGTGGGATAAGATGCAATCTATAACTTAATACAAAAGCTTACCTTAAACAAGTGATTCCAAAAACAAGTAAAAAACCAACAAACATTTTACCAGGTCATTACAAAAAGTGATAAAGGAAAGAAATAGAAAAAAAGGGCAAAATCAACAAGAAGAACAGTTTACTATATTAGGGAGTTAAGCCAATTGAAACAAAAGATTATGTCGGAAACACAGAATCTATAAAAAAAGAGATATAAGTAAACCTGTCAAGTCCACTGGTTGGTTCATCAAGAAATAGCAATCTAGGCCTCATTAGAATTTCAAGAGCTATGCTAACCCTCCTCTTTTCTCCTCCACTAATCCCACGTAAATGCCAATTCCCGATGACGGTATCGGCACAATCTTGGAGCCCCATCTCGATAATAGTACTTTCAACAAGTGCTCGCTTCTCGGACCATGGCATCTTATCAGGCAAACGTAATCGAGCCGAATAAGAGATTGTTTCTCGAACAGTCAGTGTACCGATCAAGTTATCATCTTGAGTCACATAGGCCTAAACACACACAGAAGTAAATGAAATTCAAGATTCAAGACATAATAAGTGAGGGAGTAGAACAATTAAACAAGTACTACTTACTGCAGTCCCGAAGCAAAGCTTGGTTTTACGACCATTGAGGAGAATGGTTCCTGATAGGAAAGCATTGGCAGCTAAACGACTTGAAAGCGCATCAAGAAGGGTTGATTTGCCAGAGCCTGAAGGACCCATTAGAGCTGTTAAAGTACCTGGTTCAGCATAACCAGTGAGTCCTTCAAGTACTTTTTGAGTTTCACCATTGTTGAGAGTTACCATTACGGTGAGATCTTTCCAAGTGAGTCTGGCTGATACATCTCCTACAAACTCGGTGTTAGTCTTCTCTCTCCATAAGGTTTCACTTAAAGGACTTAAACCACCGATCACCATCCCATTCCCTGCTGGTTTATTGGATTCTATCTCCATCATAACATTGCTTGCTGAATTCCTCATGATGAGATCAAATAGCTATTGAATGAAATTTGTTTAGGTTTTTAATAGAACCCCATGCAAAACCTATACTCATAAACTTGGATTGAAATAAAAACTAGTTTTCTTGTTTGAGAGCTGCCTTGGTGTTCACAGAAGAATTAGATAGATAATGAAAAAGGGATTAAAAAGAAAAAAAGTATGGGGGATAATTGAAGGTCACTACCTTTTTATCTAAAACCATTAAATTCATTCCGGTGGTTGTTGGTGGATGCATTTAATAGGAGTAATTGACCCATGCTACTCTGCTACTTGTTTTAAATATCCACACGCAACATCTGAATTATATTTATCATGCCTAGCTTATATACTAATATACAAAACTATATTCTATATTAATTTTAGTATGAGATGGGAAGAATACGTTTATGATTTCTTTTTTGAAATTTTAAGTGTTTCTCTTTTACTCATTAATTTTACATATTTATTACTAGTGTTTTAACAACTCAACTGGTTAAAGGTATAATCATTAATTTTCCCTTTAATTTTATAAAAAAATTATTTTATTTTTATTTAATTTTTCATCTTTTTAACTCTTAAGTTTATATTATTTATCAAATCATTCCAAAATAAATGGATAAATTAACGTCTATTAAATTTGCTAAAATTAATTAATTAATTTTAAAAATTCAAAGTAAAAAATAAAAAATATTTTTTAAAAAATTAAATTTATTAAGATTAATTAAATAATATTTTTAATTTTTAAAAAGCAATTAAGTGCTAACATGTCATAAACTTGGATTGTCACGTGGATGTCACGTTAGTAAAGTTAATAGTTGTTAACTTTTTTCATTTGCTTTGGGGTGATTTAACAAACAATACAAGCTCAATGGTTAAAAAAGACAAAAAATTAAATGTAGGGCTAAAATGACATTTTTTATAAAGTTGGAGGGTCAAATAAGTTATTATGCCTAGGTTACATTGTGCTATTAGTCCTTGTACTTTACGAAAGTGGTGGATTTAGTCTCTGTACTTTAATTTGGTACTTTTTAGTCCCTGTACATTTCAAAACTCGCGACTTTCGTAACTAAAATTTATCAAATTAAAATATAGGGGCTAAATCCACAACTTTTGTAAAGTACAAGGACTAATGGTAGTAATTTTAAGTATTGTGCAAAAAAAAAATATGAGATTGTTCAAAATAAATAAATAATTTTAAATTAAATTATAATTATTGTTAAAATTAATTTAGTAATATGATAAAAACTAAAAAATATTCTCATCGATTTAAATTTTTTTCAAAATCATACTTTTATTTATATATATATATATATATATATATATATATATATATTATAGACTATACAAATTCAAAATTAAAGAATACAATTTTAAATAGCAACTAGTTTTAAACTCATGCGATGCATGGAATTATATTATATAGTTTAATAGGTGTTATATTTAACATTAACACAAAGATAATATTTTTATTTTATTTATATCTGAAATATTTTGATTTAATAAAATGAAACGAGAATAATATTATAATTTATAGCACTAAAAAATAAAGACTTCCAAAAATAAAATTAAATAACTTAAAAATTGGTATAATTATATATTATTTATACGTATATAAAATCAAATTAGAAAAAATAATTTTGATGTATGTATATAAATACATCAAAATATATAATCTCAAAGTAATTATATATTATTTTCTTAAAATTTTACTTATCTAAAATGCAAAACTTTATTTTAAAAACCATAGGAAATTTTGCTTAAATATTTTATAAATCGTCAGCAAGTAATCAAATTTCAGAATCTTATATATATTAAAGCCAAAATCTTTGACAAAAGAAGAAGAAATTGAGCTATGTGGATCATCTAAATCGTGCCATGGTCTAATTTACTTGATTTTATTTTTAAAAATTTCATTATTTCACATTTTAATTTATTATATATATTACTACAAATATTTTCTTTCAATCATAAATACTTTATTTTTTAAAAAATAGATAATTTATTAATAGATTGGAGTTAATTGTACATAGCATTATAAATTAAAATCAGAAGCCTTTTCTAACACCATGTTGACAACATTGAATTTCTTTCAACCCCAACCTTAACAAGGACAGCTATTCCCTTAAATTAATTGCTTATAGTTATTCTCACTAATACACTAATTTAATTACATGTAAAAGCTTTGTTACCAAATCTTAAAAAATAAAACCCTAAATTTATGTTTATAGATTTATATATTATAAATGAATATATTTTAATATATAATATTGATGTAATTTATGAATGTATTATTTGTTGAAGTTTTTACATGAGAAAATTTGAATATTTACAAGAATATATAAAACTATAAATGAAAGTAGCTACGACATTCCCATGATGTGAGTAAAAATTTATGTAGCAAATATATTTGTTAAATATTTATGTAAAAATAAGATGAGGCTTTAGTTGATATGGTAATGATAAATATTTAAAAGTTAATATGTGTCTATCAAATATCATCATATTTAAGATTTTATTGATTTTATGTAATACAAAAAGACTTTGAGGAATCAAGGAAAAACCCAAAACACTTTCTCTCCTAACAAGATTCCAATTCTCTCTTATACTAACCATATTTCGAGCACTCGAATTTCAGTCATCTTAATTCTTCCATAACTTTTTGCCCTTCGAGGTGAACCATCATAACCTCCTCCTTGTATCAACAAGGAAGAATGGATTTTTTTTTACATTTATTATTTTTGAAAAAAATAATTACAGCATGCAGTGGTTAAAAATTAAAAAAGAAATCAAGAATTTATTCATTTATTTTTAAATAAATGTATTTACACATTAAAGTAAAAAGACGTAACTATAGACAAAGTTGTACAGTGAATATCAAACTAAATATAACTTAAGATTTGAATATTTATAATCAAAAAGTTATAAAATTTAAAATTTATTATCTTTAATATAATTTTCATTGAAATATATTTAAAGTAAATAAAAGGAAAATAAAATATAATCAATTTGGGTTTATTATTATTTTAAAATAAAATTACATTAAATAAAACAAATTGCATTTATTTAACAACACATAACAAAATTTTAAGGTTTCTATATGTTAAAATATAATTCACTATATAAATTTATTTTTATTTTTTGCAAGGGTGAATTCAATCTTTTTAAAAAATTAGGATTGAATTATAAAATTTTAAAATATTAAAATATAATTTTATCATTTATTAATTTATAATTTCATTATTTTTAAAACAACTAAAATAGATTTTCCATTTTGGTAGCCACAGTGCAAATTTACCAGAACTAAAAGGTTAATGTAGTATATAAAGTTAGAAAGACAAAACGTGATAGGATAGAAAATGAAGCAGAGAAAAAGGTGGCTTAAACATTGGGCATGTGTAGCACACACACATGGGGTTGAAGGAGAGGGCAATTAAGTGAGGGCAAAGACTAGAGCTGTCAATTGTCAACCATGATGACAGCATAATTAATTCGGCCAAATGGCCATCCCCCCTCCAAATTTGATTATCAAATTGATTAAATATCATGCAAACTGAACAACCAATTTCCAACTTTGAATGTGGACTTAAACATTGAAGCAAGTGATATTCAATTTAAAGCTGTGGGAACTGGACTCATTGTCATATTCAATTTAGCTTGCCTTACAAAAACTGCAACTGTTGGTCATCTTTTAGCTCCTAGAAATTGTTGAACACTTGGGTCTAACTCAACTCACATGGCTCATCAAACTAGTGTATTTCCAATTAAGGAAAAACAATCGATTTGGCTTCTAAAGATGTATTGGTGGATTGAATTTGGACATTCTAGCTCAGGTTGGGCCTCAATTGTACCTTGTTCCACAATAAACTAGAATAGAGGCAGGTCGAGCTGCAATTTGAGTTCATTTAACTCTAAAATTTTTAGGGTTGAATTCTCATTTGGACTAATGTTTATAGAGGTTCCTACATTAAGAGACGGATTGTGTTTTTTTATAAAAAATGGATAAATTAATTTTTGTACGATAGAAAAAAAATACTATTTGACTCTTCCATTAAAAAATTCATCTATATATTTTGTTAAATGAAGATTTTAATTTTTCAAATTTTTTTTATCTAGGTCACCTTAAATGAAACAATGAAGTAAAAGTATCATAAAGGTTCCTCTATTTGGAGTTAGATTGCATTTTGCTTATCTAATAAAAAATTGGGCAAATTAATCTCCTTAGATAAAAAAGCAAACTGATTTTATGTTAAAAATGTAATCTATTTATACTTTTAAGTGATGATGTAACTAATGAAGCAACCAAAACAATGACAACTAGTGTGCCACATATATCTTATGTTAATGTAGCATGTCCCATCCCAAAAATTGGGTTAGCAGAATCAAGTAATTAAATCGTGCGCTCGAAAGATATATCGATATTAAAATTGTAGTAATTAGAAATAAAATTAATTAATTAGTCAATAATAATAAAAACAATCAGGTTAATAAATAAATGCTAATAGGGATTAAATTGAACCAATTTTAAATTAGAAGTCAAATGTATAAATTAAGAGTTCCAATTGAAAATGGAGCTATTAGAACAAGAGAGAAAATAGGAGGGGACGTGGGGTAAGTAGGTCAAATTTTAAATTTTGGTTGGTTATATAAGACCACCTACCTTCCTTTCCCTCCTCATTTTCACCCATTTTAAATCAAGAGTTTCCCCTCAAAATTCCCCATCCTTTTGATTTTTTTTAGTATCCAAATGCCTTTTCTTCTTCAATTTCAAAAGAAATCCATTCTTTCTCTTTTAATTTTCTATTAACATTTTGCTCGTTTTTGCTCAAATTGATCAAATTTCATGGAGATCTTCAAATTAAAGGTAAACATTTTGATTTCTTATGGTTTAAATATTTATTATGTGATTTCAATTCAAACTTTTACCGATCTAATCAAGAAAATCTAAGATCTAAGGTTTTAAAGCTTGATTTTGATTAAAAATGGTGGATCTTTTAGTAATGAGCTAAAAGATGGTTTTAAAACAATTATTAACTTATTTTGAGGTAATTAAGAGGTTTACAAACTTGATTTAACAAAACCTTAAAGAATTTTCATGGATCAAATGATTTTCTTCTTTAAGATGGAAGACAAACGTGATTTTTCGAAAAAAAGTTGATTTGTGAAATTGAATGGAATTAATGGTCCATATTTGCAATTAAACACTAGTTATGAGATTAGGAATTAAGAATTAAGGGTTTAACTGAGTTAAAAACAAAGTAATTTTAAGATTAAAGTTAGGCGAGGTGAGCTCGCCAGTTTTTAAGAATGCTGAGCTGCTGTTGGGTTGTTAGGAGGTTATTTTGTTGTGAATGCTAGTAATTTGTGTGTTTCATGTTATATGCAAAGCCTCTAAATGCAAAGGTGCGTCCATGAGCAAGGATAAGGGCAAGCAGAAGGTGATGTAGCTTCAGGAATCAACAACGAATTGCAAGTGAGTGTGCTTGCATATCGCATTTAAACACCAGTTCGCGTGTTCAAGAAAGTCCAAGATAGGCATGCGAACCTTGTTATATTTTTATGTGAGCCCTGATTTGTGACTTGCGAACCTTGATATCAAGTGTGAGTGCTATGTATATTGTGTGCAAGCCTATCCGATATGCGAGATATTGATATGTACGATCCCTAAGTGACATGCGAACCCCATACATTGTGTGCAAACTTGTATGATTTATGTGAACCCCTTGCATGTGATATCCCTATCGCATATTATGCGAACCTTTACAATTGTGCGAGCTTATATGTGTGCGAGGCTTTGTATTATGCGAGCCTATATACAGTGCGAGCTCCATGTTGTGTGCGAGCCATATACCTGAATATATGCGAACCCATATATGTATTGGGAGCCCTATTGTAATGTGAGTGGTGAATGTGTTAAAAAAAGGATATATTGGCATTGTGAACACTTGAAATTGTTGGATATTATTGTGAACACTCAGGATTAATGTATGCTACGCTATGAACGTCACAAGTGAATAAATTTATAAATACATCTAGAATTTATTCTGCTTAGGTCATATCCAATATACTATCAATTCAATTAGTCACATCTATGTCTCTATCTTCAGGGAGTCATCCGAGCTGATGCCCAAGAGAAGCATTTTCCTATTTGGACTTGATAGGCAGCATATTAGTGATTTGCTCATTCCTGATTAGACTAAGGACATTTTTAGATCTATTTACTAATACAATCTATCTTTTCATATTAAGGTCTGGCCATATAATACCGCTTAATATTAGTTAAATATTAGATAACCAATGAGCCAATATTTGTTTCTGTGTTACTTTGCGTGCAAAAACTGTTAATGACATTATACAAAAAATGAAAAAAAAAGAATATTTTATTAAACCAATTTTTTTCGAAAAATACAAGTATATAAAACGAATATACTACACTTAGGGCACTAGATCCAATATAGTATTATTTTATATATTTTAAAAAATCATATGTAAAAATTTTAAAATAATTTATCATGTTATTTTCTATATTAACAAATATGATATTATTTAAAATTTTTACAAGATACTAATAATATCATTAAAATATTTTTATAAGGGTAAAATTATCATTTAAACATATTACTTACATATTATTCGATATTATTCTACATAACCAAACAAAGTAATACTAATCCTTCATCATTCCATTCAATCAACCAAATAACTTAATAACTATTACATCTCTATTCAACTTCCATCCAAATATCTATTCAATTCTCATAAAACACTAGAAATGTTTAGTTAGTTTACTAAAAAACTACTCAACGAATATGGTAAAAAATGTATATCAATTAGACATTCATCAGTAATCCGAAAAAGCCAAAATAAATCTGCATTGAAAAATTACACATAATTTACACGAGATGATACTTGAACATAAAATCTCAAAGTTTTGAATGCCTCAATCTTACAATAAATTAATACAATTGTCTATATATTTATTAAATTTATAAACATATATATTTATTAAATTTATAAACATAGACAAACTAATATATGTTTGATATTTATTTTTTTCATACAATATAAATTATATAATATATAAAATATAAAATTTTAAAAATTAAAATTCAAAGAATAGATTTGCTCGGACAAATTTACTAGATATATGGAAATTGGAATGTGAACCATGGACTAATTTACCAGAAAAGGCCAATTTCCAAAAAAAATTATGGAAATGAGCCATCTATATTTACTAGAATGGCCTGTTTTTTGTAAAGCGCGCTGAGTTGAAGTCATTTTCAGGGGAAAACTAGAAAAGCACGTCTAGCTCTGTGCTTTTTTCCCCTCTTACCTATAAATAGCGTCCACGTTAGCGCGTTTTACTAAAATGCTTCCACATAAGTATGCTTTTGTCCGTATTTTCTCAATGGTTTAATTATTAATTAGGGCTTAGGGTTTATAAAATTAGGGTTGTGGGAATTTTAAATTAGAGTTCAGAGTTTTTTAATTTGTAATTGTTTAGGTTTAGGGTTTTATTTATTTTTAGGTGTTTATTAATTATGGGTTGTAGTGCTTTATTTAATTTTTAGGGTTTAGGGGTTATAAAAAAATAATTTTGACAAGATGGGTTTTGAAAAAATAATTTGACGAGTTGAGTTTTGAAGAAATAATTTTGAAGAAAAAAAAGCTACAAGCAGGATGCATAGTCAGCAAAACTATTGAAAATGCTTTCAACTAGACACCCTTTTCAGTACTACTGCTTCTAAAAAAATAAATTTGAAGAGGTGATTCTAAAAAAATATCCTGACATTCTCGGGATATCTAAAAGATTTATGAAAAATGCCCCGAATAGTGGGGGTTGAGGTTTGTAGAGGAAAAACGTTGTAAGCAGGATGACTTGTCAGCAAAAGTACTGAAAACGCTTCTAACTAGATGCCCTTTTTAGTACTACTGTTGATAGTGCGTTCTACTTGGAGCATTTTTCCTCTACAAATTTCGACCCCCACTATCTAGGGCATTTTACAGAAAGGAGTGGGATGTTATCCCTTAGGCTCTAAATGACCCATATTTCAGCCTCTGGTGGCAAAAGTTAGAACAATAGAGATTGAAGAAGTTTAGAAGAATAGAAGTTCGTAAGGAAGCTATAAGTTGATTTTTCGTGTTAATATTTATATGAAGCATTATATTTTTTGTATAATGTTTTTGTTTCAAATGTCTCTTGATAGATAATTTGGTTGAAAATGAGTGGACGAATTAATGTTATTATTTATTACGACGGTAAGATCTGTGACACCGAGAATGGCGTAATTTTTTTATTGGAGAACATAGCGCAACTGGCTTTTAACCAGAACATAGAGTTGGCACAACTTCGTAAAAGAATTAGACAAAAAATCTTCGGATCTATGACAATGAGAGTTTTGTCTATTAAGTATTGTTTTTGTGCTTCGGCCGATCCCGTGAGATATGACTTATTTGATATCAAAGGTGCTCGGCACTTGGAGGCAATGGTGCAGACGTACCTCGACAGTGGATCACTGTCTCTTGAGTTATATGTGGAATTTTCAAGGCCGGATGAAAGACTTGCGACTTCAACATCTCTTCCTGTTCGAGAGGTTATAGCTATTGAAAATGTTGATAGTCCAACCACTTTATTAGAAAGTTCCCATTATGATATCCTAGAATCATCAATGGGAATACACTTATCAGTATTAGTCTTAGATTTCAATCACGGGAGGCAGAACATCGAACCATTGGGTTTTGGTGGTAGAATGGAATACATGACCCCTGCATGACACTCAGTTAATGGATGAGACATGACCTCTGAGTGACGACAAGTGACCAACATGAGTATTTAATTGCAACACCCTTAACCTGTATCTGTCACCGGAATAAGGTTACGAGGCATTACCGAACTTATACATTAGCATTTGTACCAAAACCAATTCATAAATTTGTATTTCAAATCAAAATTTTTCAAATTTCATCAAAAAGTCCCTAATATAGGCCTACGAGTCCCAATACATGCTTTGGAAGTGGTTCGGGACTAAATTGGCAACTTTGGAAATTTATCCTTGAAGATAAGGGCACACGTTCGTGTGGCTTGGGACATGGTTGTGTGGCTAGCCCGTAGGGATCCCATGGCTGTAAGGCTAGCCCGTGTGGAATTTTAACTTGCAATTTCTTAAGTATCATAAGGGCAAACGGCCTGAGCACACGCCCATGTGGCTAGGACGTGTGGTACACTAAATTTTCATCATTTTAAAACTATTTTCACTTGATTTTGATACATGACCATGCTTGAAACCTGTGTTCTTTACACGGCCAAGAGACACGGCTGTGTCATTTGCCCGTGTATTATCCTGACTTCATATTTAAGGATGCAAGGGATACACGGTCATTTCACACGCCCGTGGACTGCCCGTGTGTCACACACGACCTAGACACATGCCTGTGTTTCTCACCCGTGTGGACAAAATAAGGATATTTTAAAGCGCTATTTCTCACCCAAACTTAACCATTTTCCTGCATGAAAAATTATAAGTATATACCAACCAATTTAACCAATTTCCATCATTCAATCTAACATTTCCAACTTTTAAATATACCTTAAAGCTTACCTTTACATTGATTTGTAAATCATATTTTATGAAAGGTGATTTGTATTTTATTGAACATGAACATACCATATTACCTCAAAATACATATATTACTAGCCATTCCAATGGCTAGGTTGTAAACAAACATATTACTTCATCATTTGACCTCAAAAGCTTATACATGCCATTATAACAAAATAGGTTTATCATTTTTACCAAAATGAAGGGATTGATAGTGTGATGATAGCTCCGACCCAATTCCAACCTTCACGAGCTTTGAGCACTATAAAATAGGAAAAACATAAACCTAGTAAGCATTGGTGCTTAGTAAGTTCATATAACCAAACTACATTTACCATTCTTATATATATAATAAGTAAATCACACATAGGGCAATTTATCCATCAATTTAGCAAACTAGCAAATATGGCCTATACACAATCATTCAACCAAATTGGTTAGTACAAAAACATTATTTTGCATAGATGAGATCATCATGTCATTTCTTCTTATTTCATTTGTTAATACATTTTCGTTGAATATTTGAATTTTTGATGGACCTTTCCTTTTCTAGTTGTACACCCGAGGTGCACAATCCCTTTTCAAGTACTACACACGAAGTGTACATACCCTTTTCAATTTGTACACACAAAGTGCACATAACCTTTTCAAGTGTACACATATAGTGTACCTTTCCTTTTCAAGTGGTATACACAAAGTATACCTTTCCTTTTCATATGGTATACACAAATTATACCTAACCTTTTCAATTGTACACATAAAGTGTACATAGCCTTTTCAAGTTGTACCCTTTCGGGATACATTTCCTTTTCATAATGAGATCAAAAGATTATCCTTTAGGGACAACCTTTATTACAACATATGCAAGATCTCATATTCACGGTAATCACTTATCCAATCAGAAATCAATATTCAAACGTATTCATATAATATTTCATTATTTACATGTAAATCACAAATCAACATTGGTTTATTACTAGTACATACCAATTACAAATCATAATGCATATAATTCAGCAATCAATTCAACATATTTACATGCTTAATTTAGTTATATGAACATACCTTGACAATCGATCATATTTACTAGTTTGAGACTTTTTTTTTCCCTCGATCTTTTTCTTTATTCGACACTTCCTGTTCTATATAAATAAATTTAATCATCAATTCTATGATTTTTACATTCAATCAAGCCTATTTCACATTTTAGGAAAAAGTACCATTTTGCCCTTAAACTTTTAATTAATTCCAATTTCGTCCGTAGGCTTGATAATTGAAATTCATGCAATTTACTCTTTATTCCAAGCTTATTCAAAATTCCAATATAACTTTACAGCACATGTATTTCATAAATTTCAGAATTTTTCCAAGAATTTCACTACTTTGCAATTTAGTCCCTACACATGTTTTCACTAAAAATCACTTTGTAAAAGTGATTTCTCTATTAATAACCTTTCATTTTCTATCATAAACTTTCAATTTACAGCATATTCATCCATGGGTAATTTTCTAAACTTTGATTTTCTTTCAATTTAATCACCCAAATAAAGAAATTAAGCTTTCCCGATCTAAAAAATATAAAAATCAATAAAAACGGGACATAGAACTTACCAAATCAAGCTTGAGAAATTTCTTTTCTCTCTCCTAGGGTTTTTATGTATTTTATGAAGAAGTTGATGATATAAAATGGGTTTTATTCTATTTAATCTTTTATCATATATTAATTTATTCACTTTCCAATTTTGTCCTTGCATCTTTTCAATTTTCCATGGATGAATCACTAAAAATATCTACATATTTTTCATCAATGGCCTAATTGCCATATAAGGACCTCACATTTTGAATTCTATAGCTATTTAATCCTTATAACTACTAGAATTCAACTTTGACATTTTATTCAATTTAGTCCTTTTTGCAATTAGACACATAATTGATAAAAATTTTCGATAAAAATTTTCATGCAATATTCCTATCATAATACCTATTATTTTATGAAATTTAAAAAATTTCATTTTTCAAACTCTGATTTGTTGTCCTGAAACCACTATTCCGATTTCAATAAAATTTGGCTGTTACAACTCTCCCCCCCTTAAGGATTTTCGTCCTCGAAAGTCTTACCAGTGAAGAGATTCGGGTACTGTCTTTTCATGATATCTTCAGGTTCCCAAGTAGCTTCTTCAATTCCATGTTTCTGCCAAAGAACCTTTACCAATGCTATCTTTTTATTTCTCAACTCTTTTGTTTCCCGTGCTAAGATTTTAATTGGTTTCTCACTATATGTCATGTCGGGCTGAATTTCTACTTCTGTTGGAGAGATAACATGTGATGGATCCGATCGATACCGTCTTAACATTGACACATGAAAAACATTGTGAATTCTTTCAAGTTCTGGCAGTAAAGCTAACCGATAAGCTACCGGTCCAATTATTTCAATGACCTCATATGGTCCAATAAACCGAGGACTTAATTTTTCCTTTACGGACAAACCGGAGAACTTTCTTCCAGGGTGATACTTTCAAGAATAGCTTATCACCAATCTCATTGATCGCGTGATTTCGTGATAGGTTTTAAATATTTATAATTAATCGTTCTTGAAACTGACTATTATCTCGATGTAGGCAAGTGTACCTATCGAACAGTAGTAAAGTTTTAGCAAGACCGGATTGTTGAACCCAAAGGAACTAAAAGTACTAGTAATGACTGTCTTTTTATTATCTAGCCTAGGAATAAAGAGGTTTTGTTTTAACTAACTATCTAAACTAAGAACTCACAGAGAATAGAATTGGAGAATTGCTTTTGGGAAAATCGATTGAATTAAGACAAAACCTAAGAAAAAAATCCACCTAGACTGCACTTGTTATTCTGGCTCCGAATCGGACGATTTATTCATTTAACTTATTCTGTAGAGATCCCTAAGTTATGTTATTATCCCTATTCAAGACTAATAACGTCTAATCCCTAGATTGAATAATTGAGACCTTTCTCTAATTAACACCCTAGGGTTGCATTAACTCGATCTATGGATCTCCTTATTAGGTTTCACCCTAATCCGGCAAAATCTTGTCACCCTATGTCTAGGCGCGCAAACAACTCCGCTTAATTATGGAAAATGTACTATTAGACAGGGTCTATTCTTTCTCTGAATAAGAGCTTATCTTGAATTAGTATCCTGGGATATCAAAACAAGAACTAAAAACACATAATTAAGAACAAGTCAAATATTTATCATACAATTCAGAAAATAATAACAAGATTCGTCTTAGGTTTTATTCCCCTTAGGTATTTAGTGGATTTAGTTCATAACTACATAAGAAAACATCTCAGAATAATAAGGAATACAAAACATAAAGAAAATCCAAAACTCCTGAAGGGGAAATTTAGGAGAGATCTTCAGTCTTGATGATGAATCCGGCTTCTGAGATGAATCAATCGGCTTCCTTGGAGTAATTCCTTACTCCCTATTCCGTGTGTCTTTTTTTCTTCCTCCTCTAGGGTGTATTTACAGGCTTTGGAATGCCTAAAAGCCTTCAAAATTAGCCTTTTCCGAATTGGACTCAACTTGGGCTTGGTAGGGACACACCTGTGTGACACACCCGTATGCGATTAGTTTAGGCCGTGCTCGAGCCTGCCAAATTAACACGGCCGTGTGGTATGCCCGTGTGAGGAGGTCCAGGTTGTGTTGATTTCATAATTTGGCCCATTTCTCTGTTTTTGGCCCGTTTCTCGTTCTTTTTGCTCCCCTATGATCTCCTAAGTATAAAACATGAAATTAAAGTATTAAGAGTATGGGATTTACCAATTCTAATGAAAAATCATCCATAAAATGCATTAAACATGGGGTAAAAATATGTATAAATTACGGTTTATCAAATACCTCCACACTTAAGCATTTGCTTGTCCTCAAGCAAAATTCTCAACTCATAATCAAAATAAATTCTTCTCAATTTATAATTTCTATCGATAATATCTCAAAATAATCCATAGGTAATCATACATTGAGAATTCAACTAAAAGAACATAAAACTTTCAAACATTCCAAGTTGAGTATTTAATCATGCAAACATAGGTATCTTCCCTCATCTAAGTAATTACCATTGATTCAAAATATCACAGAGTTTCACATCCTCACTATAGATTCACTCAAATCACTTGAGGTGTTTAAGGATAATAAATGAAGCACTCAATAGTCAATAATGAAAAGTCATTACCATAGGCTTGCATAAAAATCAAATCTTCACCACTATAAATTGAGATGAAACATTAATCAAAAGGTTTTTAGAAGGTTGTAACAAGGCTTGGTTAGGGGGTGTGGTCACAAGCTGAAAGAAAGGGTTAAAATCGAGATTGAATTGAAAAATTGCCTAACTAAAAAAAGGGTTAATCATCACTTGCGTACAAAAGGGCTTCTTCTCAGAATATGGAATTACTAATGTGTATACATTTTTTTTAAGAACAAGTCAAATAACATAGACTAACTATTAAAAACAAGACATAGCTAAGCAATTTATTCAACTCAAATCTCGACAAAAATAGGGATTAATTTAGTGGATTTCAATAATAATGGGTTAAGAGTTAATACTAAGGGTAATACAAGAAATGGCTTGTTAGGCTCAAGGGGGTTTACTAGGGGTTAATCGTGGAGGTAGGCTTTTCATAGCATGAGTGGGTTAATCCTAAGTGCCTTAATCATTTTGACATATCAAATCAAATGGTGTGGTCTTGACATGCATAATCAAGCAAGTTTTAGAATAACAGTTTGATATTGACGCACTCAAAGCAATAATAAAAGTGAGCATGAAAGAATTAATAAATACTCAAAAGGCTCAAAAATTTCACAAAAATTATGGCGTTTTGATGTTTAAAACTTGTGAATTCCAACTGAAAGTAATACCTAAACTTTGGGGAAACAACCTAAGATTTTAAATTCTTAAAAATCAACTTATCATGTTTGATTCTCTAATGTCTTAAAGTTCAAACAATCAATGCATAAATGCCTATGTTTTAATTTAAGATATATCAATCAAAATCATAAATCAATCAAAATTTATCCTAAATACGATATGAGAGCTTTACATGAGAACAAGACAGTCATTCAGGGATTTTTCTGATAATGAAATAAATACTCTTCACACTTAAGATATACATTGCCCTCAATGTACAAAGCTAGATATTAGAATATAAAAATAAGATATGGAAAGAAGTGAAACTTCCTGAGTGAAAAATGGATGAAATTCCTGGATTAGCGAGAGCGAGTTGTTGGAAATAAAGCTGGAGGACAAACATGATTCTGAAGAACAAAAGGAGAATTGGGGTAATAATTTGGTAGTAATCATAATGATAAGCCGTGTTAAAAAAAAACAAAAGAATTTTCAAAAATTAATGAAAGAAAAATAAAAGAAGATAGATAATCTAATTTAATTTTTTTTTTCAAGTGGCACGGCCAGTTCACACGCCCGTGTGGATCTTGTCCAGCCCGTGTGGATCGTGTCTAGCCTGTGTTTGTTGCGAAGTGAGATATCGTCAGACGGCCTTAGGGAACGCCCGTGTGTCTAGGCCGTGTGGCTATATGATCATGTTACACGACCGTGTGTTATGTAGTTCGCTTCTCCCATAGTCGTGTAGCTTTGCGCATGCCTGTGTTATTTTGACAGTGTTGTCCACGGGTGGTAGACACGGGCGTGTTGCACGCCCATGTGCATTTGGTAGATTTGACCACGGCCAGGTCACACGCCCGTGGCCACTTATCGCATTCCGTGTTAGGAAAGATAACTTTTACCCTGTTTTCGTACTGCCGTCTCGCACAACCGTGTTTCCGTCCGTGTTGGTCACACGACCTTAAGCACGGCTGTGTGATCGGCCGTATAGATTTGGGAACCTGTGCTTCAAAGACTCTGTTAGTGACCTAGATATTTAAAAATTAAAATTTAAATAATTTAAAACTGTTAGTACTCAGGTTGCCTTTCGAGAAGCGCTTGTTTATAGTCTAAGCTCGACTGTTACCTTGTTGGTTTATTTAGGGCGATTTGTGGAGTTGTAGCTCCTCTCCATCGTCTTTAAAATTCTCATTGTTATAAAGTTTGAAACGGTGTTCATTTACTTTGAAAGAACTGTGTGATGGGTGACTTACCTCTATTGTGCCATATGACAGAATAGATTGAATTACGAAAGGTCCTGACCATTGTGATTTAAGTTTCCCAGGAAACAATTTGAGTCTTAAGTTGTATAGGAGGACAAGATCTCCAACTTCAAATTGTTTTCGTTGCTTTAAACGATTGTCATGGCGCTGCTTTATTGCTTCATTGTATAGGCGTGAGTTTTCGTATGCATTGGCTCGCCACTCATCAAGTTCATTCAGCTGCATCAACCTATTTTTTCCTGCAAGTTTGGGATCAAGGTTTAGAAATTTAATAGCCCAAAAAGCTCTATACTCTAGTTCGAATGGTAGATGACAACTTTTTCCATAAATAAGTTTGTACGGTGATGTCCCTATGGGGGTCTTAAGAGCATTTCCATAAGCCCATAAGGCATCATCTACTTTCATTGCCCAATCTTTTCTGTTTGATTCTATTGTTTTTTCAAGGATCTGTTTGATTTCTCAGTTTGCCACTTCAACTTGTCCATTAGTTTGAGGATGGTATGGGGTGGCTATTCTATGATGAACTCCATATTTCTTAAGAGTTTTTTCAAATTAGGTATTACAAAAATGAGTGCCCCCGTCACTGATAATTGCTCTAGGCGTTCCGAATCTCGAGAAGAGTTTCTTAAGGAAACGTATTACCACTCTAACATCATTAGTAGGTAGAGCTTGGGCTTCCACCCATTTGGACATATAATCAACTGCTACTAAGAAGTATTTATTCCCAAAAGAACTGGGGAATGGGCCCATGAAATCGATACCCCAAACGTCAAATATTTCACATGAAAGCATATAGTTTTGAGGCATTTCATCACTTTTAGATATGTTACTTGTCCGTTGGCATTTGTCACAGGAAATAACGTACCTGTTAGCGTCTTTAAATAATGAGGGCCAGTAAAAACCTGATTCAAGTATTTTATGTTCGGTCTTAGTTCCATTATAGTGTCCTCCAGTTGGCCCTGAGTGGCAATGTTCCAGTATTTTTGATGTTTCTGATCTTGTAACGCATCTTCTAATGACTTTATCTGCACATCTACGGAAAAGAAAGGGGTCGTCTTAAAAGTAGCTTTTCACATCATTAAAGAATCACTTCTTTTGCTGGTGTGTTAACCCTTTTGGGATAATGGTAGGGCTAAAAAATTCGCGATGTCTGCAAACTAAGGTACCTTAGAGTCAGATATAGTGAAAATTTGTTCTTCAGGAAACGAATCATTTATTTCAACTTCATCTAGTTTTTTGGTATTGGAGTTCTCAAGCCTGGACAGATGATCAACCGTGAGATTTTCAGCTCCTTTCTTATCCTAAATTTCCAAGTCAAATTCCTGCAATAGGAGAATCCATCGAATAAGTCGAGGTTTTGCATCAGTTTTAGTTAAAAGGTAGCGAAGGGCGGAATGGTCAGTGTAAACAACAACTTTAGACAATATGAGATATGATCGAAATTTATCAAATGCAAAAACCACAGCTAGCAATTCTTTTTTCGTAGTAGTATAACTCTCTTATGCAGTTGTCAAAGTTTTGCTAGCATAATAGATAGGTTGAAAATGCTTGTCTCTTCGCTGTCCCAATACTGCACCTACTGCAAAATCACTCGCATCACACATTAATTCAAATGGTAAGTTCCAGTCAGGTGCAATTATGATTGAAGCATTAATTAATTTCTCCTTTAAAGTATTAAATGCTTATAAACATTCCTGATTGAAATTAAAAGGTATATCTTTTTCTAGCAATTTGGTTAAAGGCTTAGCTATTTTAGAAAAATCATTAATAAATCTTCTATAAAAACCAGCATGTCCTAAAAAACTTCTAATAGCCTTAACCGAACTAGGAGGGGGTAATTTTTTGATTGTTTCTATTTTATATTTGTCCACTTCAATCCCTTTACTGGAAATTTTATGCCCTAATACAATACCTTCTTGAACCATGAAGTGACATTTCTCCCAGTTAAGGACAAGGTTCGTTTCCTTACATCTTATTAAAACTCGTTTTAAATTTTTAAGGTAGAGATGGAAAGGGTTACCAAATACCGAGAAATCATCCATAAATACTTCCATGATATCTTCCACGAGTTCGTCAAAGATGACCATCATACAGCGCTGAAAAGTGGCAGGAGCATTACATAATCCAAAAGGCATTCTACGATAAGCAAACGTATCATATGGGCATGTGAATGTCGTTTTTTTCTTGATCTTCAGGAGCTATTGGGATCTGGAAGTAACCAGAGAGTCCGTCTAGAAAGCAGTAGTACATATGCCCGGATAATCTTTCCAACATTTGGTCAATGAATGGCAAGGGGTAGTGATCTTTTCTTGTGGCATCATTCAGTTTCCTGTAGTCAATGCAAACTCTCCATCCTGTGACTGTCCTTGTTAGGATTAATTCATTCTTCTCGTTGGTCACAACCGTCATGCCTCCTTTCTTAGGGATAACCTGCACTGGACTTACCCAAGAACTGTCAGAAATAGGATAAATAATTCCAGCATCTAGAAGTTTAATTACCTCAGCTTTAACAACTTCCTTCATGTTTGGGTTCAGTCGTCTTTGAGCTTGCACATATGGCTTATATTCATCTTTCATCAAAATTTTATGGTTGCAAAAAGAAGGGTTGATTCCTTTAATGTCAGAAATTTTCCAAGCTATGACCTTTTTATGTTCTTTTAATACTTGGATTAATTCATCTTTCTCCTTGGGTTGCAAGTTAGAAGCAATAATAACTGGTAATGTAGAATTATTTCCAAGGAATGCGTATTCCAAGTGGTTTGTTAATTGTTTAAGTTCCAGTTTGGGAGGCTCCTCAATAGAGGGTTTTTACTTAAGTTCATCATTTATCTTAATGCACTCATATTCTACTTGTCTTGACGAATGCTCATTAGGTTTATTATCTGTCTCCTCTTCTTGAGCTGGATACAGTTCTGTCGTCTCATTCTGGACAATTTCCTGAAAAAAGTCTTGAGTAATATGATCTATAGAGTCAATAAAATAACATGAATCATCCTGTTCCTTAGAGAACCTCATAGCATCATAAATTTTAAAGATAATCTCCTCGTCACCTACTCTAAGTACCAATTTATCGTCACCCACATCGATTACAGCCCTAGCAGTGGCTAAAAATAGGCGCTCTAAAATTAAAGGTACTTCCACATCTTCATCCATGTTAAGCACAACAAAATCAACAAGAAATATGAATTTATCTACTTTCAGAAGTACGTCTTCTATAATACCCCTAGGGTATTTAACAGATCTATCAGCTAATTGAGTACTCATCCTAGTAGGTTTAGGTTCCCCAAGACCAAGTTGTTTGAACATTTTATATGGCATCAAATTAATGCTAGCGCCTAAATCAGCTAATGCTTTCTCAACATTTAGACTACCAATTAAGCAAGGGATAGTAAAACTTCCTCGATCTTTCAGTTTAGTTGGCAGCTTGTTTTGGAGTATAGCTGAGCACTCCTCATTGAATTCTACTGTAGATAAGTCCTCGAACTTTCTTTTATTTGTTAGAAGCTCCTTCAAAAATTTTGCGTATGTAAACATCTACGAGATGGCTTCAACAAAAGGTAAGTTGATATGTAATTGCTTAAAAAGTTTAAGAAACTTGTCGAATTGTGTATCAATGCGATCTTTTTTCAATTTTGCTGGGTATGGAACTGGTGGTTTATATTCCTTCGGCACTGGTTTATCACTATTTTCAGGTTTTTCTTCCTCCCTTTCGTTTACCATGGCTTCTTCTACTAGCTTCTTTTCAGATTTCGTTAACACTTTCCCACTCCTTAATGTAACTTCTTTTACATGCTCTTTTGATTTGGTGTTACTAAGTAAACTTCCTAGTGGTTTTTCCAAAATTAGTTTGGACAGTTGGCCTATCTGAGTTTCAAGCCCTTGGATCGACGCTTGTTGATTTTTAAGTGCTGTCTCGGTGTTCTAAAAATGAGTTTCTGACACCGATATAAACTTTGAGAGCATCTCTTCAAGGTTCGGCTTCTTTTCCTGTCGGTAAGGTGGTTGTTGGTAGCCCGGAGGTGGTCGCTGATTTCCTTGGCCTCCCCATGAGAAATTTGGGTGGTTCCTCCAACCTGCATTACAAGTGTTACTATATGGATTGTTTTGAGGTCAAAGATTATTATCCATGTAATTTAATTGCTCGTTATCCATGTTGTGGCCATCAGGTTGATATTTCGAATAGCTTGTTCCACTTCTACTTGCTTCGCACAGCATTACTGGGTGAACCTGTGAAGAACTAATAAAACCGTCAATTTTCTTATTCAAGAGTTCTACCTGATTAGAGAGCATGGTGACCGAATTGACGTTATAAACACTGGCTGTTTTCGTTGGCTTTGTCCTCATGACTTGCCACTGATAGTTATTCAATGACATCTCCTCCATAAACTCATAAGCATCTTCAGGTGTTTTATTATTGCTGGTTCCGCTAGCAGCTGTGTCAACCATTTGCCAAGTCGAGGGATTCAGACCATTATGGAATGTTTGAACCTGAAGCCAAAGCGGTAACCCATGGTGAGGGCACCTTCTCAAAAGATCCTTGTATCTCTCCCATGCATCGTAGAATGTTTCTAAATCCATCTGTACAAAAGTAGAGATATCATTACGTAATTTAGCCGTTTTAGCCGGCGGAAAAAATTTTAGTAAAATTTTTTCGGTCATTTGTTCCCAAGTAGTAATTGACCCTAGTGGTAACGAGTTCAACCACTGTTTAGCTTTGTTCCTCAATAAAAAAAGGGAATAACCGAAGACGAATCGCATTTTCAAAAACACGATTAATTTTAAATGTATCGGAGAATTCCAGGAAATTGGCCAAGTGATTGTTTGGATCCTCATCCTGTAACCCATCAAACTGAACAAATTGCTGTATCATTTGAATAGTGTTAGGTTTTAGTTCAAAGTTATTTGCAGCAATAGCAGGCCTAACTATGTTCGACTCAGTTCCTGTTAAAGAAGGTTTAGCATAATCATACATAGTGCGTGGAGCAGGATTTTGATTAACCGCAATCGCAGGAGGTAGCTGATTGTCTTGGTTTTCAGCCATCTCTTCGGTTGGGGGTTGATTATCGTCTTCTTGCTCGTTCTTTATGTATTTTAGGCTTCGTTTTATATCTCTTTGGTTTCTGTGAACTGTGCGATCGATTTCTTCATCAAAAAGTAGTAGTCCTGACGGGTTTCTTCTAGTCATAAACTAAAAAAACCTGCCAGAAGAAAGAAAAAAATTAGTAAATTAGAATAAAATTAAAAATAAAATTAAACTACAAGAAAAATAAATGGCTAAAGTAATAAAAATTGAGTGTTCCTAATATTTTAGTTCCCCGGTAACGGTGCCAAAAACTTGATCGCGTGATTTCGTGATAGGTTTTAAATATTTATAATTAATCGTTTTTGAAACTAACTATTATCGCGATGTAGGCAAGTGTACCTATTGAACAGTAGTAAAGTTTTAGCAAGACCGGATTGTCGAACCCAAAGGAACTAAAAGTACTAGTAATGACTGTCTTTTTATTATCTAGCCTAGGAATAAAGAGGTTTTGTTTCAACTAACTAATTATCTAAACTAAGAACTCATAGATAATAGAATTGGGGAATTACTTTTGAGAAAATCGATTGAATTAAGACAATACCTAAGGAAAAAATCCACCTAGACTGCACTTGTTATTCTGGCTCCGAATCGGACGATTTATTCTTTTAACTTGTTCTGTAGAGATCCCTAAATTATGTTATTATCCCTATTCAAGACTAATAACGTCTAAGCTCTAGATTGAATAATTGAAACCTTTCTCTAATTAACACCCTAGGGTTGCATTAACTTGATCTATGGATCCCCTTATTAGGTTTCACCCTAATCCGACAAAATCTTGTCACCCTATGTCTAGGCGCGCAAACAACTTTGCTTAATTATGGCAAATGTACTCTTAGACAGGCTCTATTCTTCCTCTGAATAAGAGCTTATCTTGAATCAGTATCCTGGGATATCAAAACAAGAATTAATAACACATAATTAAGAACAAGTCAAATATTTATCATACAATTTAGAAAATAATAACAAGATTCGTCTTAGGTTTTATTCCCCTTAGGTATTTAGGGAATTTAGTTCATAACTAGATAAGAAAAAATCTCAGAATAATAAAGAATACAAAACATAAAGAAAACCCAAAACTCCTAAAGGTGAAATTGAGGATCTCTTCAGTCTTGATGATGAATCCGGTTTCTGAGAGAAATCAATCGGCTTCCTTGGAGTAATTCCTTACTTTCAATTCTGTGTGTCTTCTTTTTTTTCTCCTCTAGTGTGTATTTATAGGCTTTGGAATGCCTAAGATCCCTCAAAATTAGCATTTTTTCTGAATTGGACTCAACTTGGGCTCGGCAGGGACACGCCCGTGTGCAATTATTTCAGGTCGTGCTCGAGCTTGCCAAATTGACACGGCCGTGTGGTATGCCCGTGTGAGGAGGTCCAGGCCGTGTTGATTTCGTACTTTGACCTATTTTCTCCGTTTTTGGCCCGTTTCTCGTTGCTTTTGCTCTCCTATGCTCTCTTAATTATAAAACATGAAATTAAAGCATTAGGAGCATCAAATTCACCAATTCTAATGGAAAATCATCCATAAAATGCGTTAAACATGGGGTAAAAATATGTATAAATTACGGTTTATCACTCATACTCAATTTCTTTTCTTTTAGGATCAGCATAAGACTTTTGTCTGTCTGAAGCTGCTTTCAGGCTGTCTTGTATCACCTTTACCTTTTTTTTTTCAGTTTCCCAAATTAAATTAACCGCATGAATCTTCTTTTCACTAAGCTCTGTCCAATACAATGGTGTTTTACGTTTCCGACCATACAAAGCTTCATACGGTGCCATGTTAACACTGGATTGGTAGCTATTATTATAAGCAAATTCAATCAGAGGTAAGTACCTTTCCCAGTTACCTTTAAATTCAAGAACACAACACTGTAACATGTCTTCTAAAATCTGGATCACCTATTCTGACTGATCATCAGTTTGGGGATGAAATGCAGTACTAAAATGCAATTGTATCCCCAGTGCTTCTTGTAATTTATACCAAAATCGGGATGTAAACCGAGGATATCTATCAGAGATAATTGAAACTGATATACCATGCAATCTAACAATTTCAGAGACAAACAATTCGGCTAATTTATCAAATGAAAAGTCCATACGTACCGGTATGAATTGTGCCGACTTTGTTAACCAGTCAATAACTACCCAAATGACATCTTTCTTTCTTGGTGACATAGGCTATCCCATTACAAAGTCCATGGTAATCTTTTCCCATTTCCACTCCGGTATATTAATTGGCTGTAATAACCCTCAAGGCACCTGATGCTCAGCTTTCACTTGTTGACATATTAAACATTTAGCTACGAATTCAGAAATATCTCTATTCATTCCCAGCCACCAATACATCTTTTTCAAATCATTATACATTTTATTACTACCGGGATGAATTAACATTGTACCATTATGAGCTTCATATAAAATCTTTTGTTCCAGTTCTGAGTTCTTCGAAACACATATTCTGTTTTTAAACAACAAGCAATCATCAGACCCAATTTGAAACTCTAAATCAGAATTCTTTTGACATTACTCGTGTTTAAGTTGCAACTCGTTGTCACTCTTTTGTGCTTCATAGATTTGTTGTATAAATGTCAGTCTAGCTTTCAATTCAGCTATAACCAAACCATCATTTGAACAAGATAACTGGGTGTTCATTGCTCTTAAGGCAAACAAAGATTTCCTGCTTATTGCATCTGCCACTACATTGGCTTTTCCAAAGTGATAGTCAATAATCAAATCATAATCCTTTATTAACTCGAGCCACCTGCGTTGCCTCAAATTCAAGTCTTTCTGTGTCATTAAATACTTCAGACTTTTATGGTTAGTGTAAATATGACATTTTTCACCATATAAATAATGTCGCTATATTTTCAATGCAAACACTATGACTGCCAGTTCAAGATCATGTATCGGGTAATTTCTTTCATGTGGTTTAAGTTGTCTTGAAGCATAGGCAACCACTTTACCTTCTTGCTTCAAAACACAACCTAAACCATTTAAGATGCATCACTGTAAATTAAAATTACAAATTCCTTACCCGATTCAAGTTGTACCAATACAGGTGCTTCAGTCAACAAAGTCTTCAGTGTATCAAAACTTTACTGACATTTGTCATTCCACTCGAATTTTACATCTTTCTGCAACAAACGAGTCATCGGAGAAGCAATTATTGAAAATCCTTTAACAAACCTCTGATAATATCTGGCTAAACCTAGAAAACTTCTGACCTCTGAAATGTTCTTTGGTGGACTCTAATTAATAATTGTTAAGATTTTGCTCGGGTCAACCCTAATGCCTTCAACAGATACAATGTGACCAAGAAAGCTAACTTCTCGTAGCCAAAATTCATATTTACTAAACTTGGCATACAATTGTTTTTCCCGTAAAGTTTTCAACACAATCCTAAAATGTTCAGCATGCTCATCTTCACTTCAAGAATAAACTAAAATATCATCTATGAATACTACAACAAACCTATCAAGGTACGGTCTGAAAATCCTATTCATTAAATCCATAAACACTGCTGGTGCATTTGTTAATCCAAATGGCATCACCAAAAATTCGTAATGACCATATCTAGTTCTGAAAGCTATCTTTGGAACATCTGAATCCTTCACTCGAAGCTAGTAATAACCCTAACGAAGATGAATCTTTGAAAATATAGTAGCTCCCTTCAACTGATCAAATAAGTCATCAATTCGAGGCAGTGGATATTTATTCTTTATAGTGACTTTGTTGAGTTACCGGTAATCAATACACAACCTCAAATATCTGTCTTTCTTCTTTAGAAATAACACTGGAGCACCCCATGGTGAGGAACTAGGTCGAGCAAAACCCTTATTAATTAATTCTTGTAACTGCGCCTTCAACTCTTTTAACTCGGCAGGAGCCATTCGATAAGATGCTATCGATATTGGTGTTGTTCCCAGAATTAGATCTATACAGAATTCCACTTCTCTGATAGGTATTAAGCCAGGTAATTCTTCCGAAAACACTTCTGGAAACTCACATACAACTGGTATAGATTGAATCTTTGACTCGGTTACCTTAGTATCCAAAACATATGCAAGATAAGCATCATATCCCTTCCTCATACATTTCTGTGCTGCTATTGCTGAAATCATATTAAATAATCCATCTAGCTTGTCAGATTGAACATGAAGTAACTCACCATCTTGACATTTCAACATAATATACTTCTTCTTACAATTAACCACTACATCATGTTGGGTTAACCAATCCATTCCCAATATCACATCGAATTCATCAAAAGGCAGTAACATTAAATCAGCTAAGAAACATTTACCCTTTACCATAAGTGGACAGTTTTTACAAACTTTATCCACCTTCACACATTGGCCTAAATGATTTGAAACTTCCACCACAAATTCAGTGAATTCAGCAGGTAAATTTTTAACATTTACTAAATTTGTGCATATATACGAGTGTGTGGAACCAGGATCAATTAATGCAGTAATATCAGTATCTAATAAAGAAAAAGTACCAGTAATGTCATCTGGCGTTGAAGAATCTTCTCGGGCTCGTATGGCATATGTTCTTGCAGGAGCTCGAGCCTCAGATTTAACATTTGAATCTTTTGTAATGCTTCGACTACCACTAACATTTCCAGGGTGTCTAGGTGGTTTGCCTCTTAAAGTAGTGTTACCTGGTTTTGAAGTCTGTTCAGTGTCTCTTTCTACTATTTCTGGACAATCTTTCAAAAAGTGATCAAATGAACCACATTTGTAACATGTACCGGTTTTCATTCGATATTTCCCATGATGAAATTTGCTACAATGTTTACATTTTGGCTTCGTGTTTCCCACACTTCCAACACTAGTCACTAACGGTGATGATGACCTAAGATCAAAGCGTTGAGAACCACGCTCTTTACCGGAATACCCAACTGAAGTAGTAAATCCTTCTTGATACCTCTTTGATTTTTTTGAAGAAAATGATTGAGACCTACCAATAGGTCTTTTCCCAAAGGATCGGGCTTCTCGGTATGCCTTTTTCTTTTTTTTTTTTTACTTAGCTCTTCAGCTTTCTTTGCACGATCAGTAAGTGCTGCAAATTCTCTTACTTCCAAAATACCAATCAGTAATTTTATATTTTCATTTAATCCTTCCTTGGAACATTTACACATTTCTGCCTCTGTTTTGACCCATTCACTAGCATATTGGCTTAACCGTACAAACTCCCTTTCATATTCTACAACGGTCCTGTTCCCCTGTTTTAATTCTAGAAATTTTTTCCTTTTCTGATCTAGGAATCTTTGAATAATGTATTTCTTTCTAAATTCAGATTGAAAGAATTCCCAAGTAATATTTTCTTTTGGAACCATTGAACTTACTGTTTTCCACTAGTGATAAGCTACGTCCTTTAACAAAGATACAGCACATTTCAAGCATTCAGCTGAGGTACATGATAATTCGTCCAACACTCAGGTAGTATTTTCCAGCTAGAATTTAGCTTTTTTCCGGATCATCATCAATTGTAGCTCTAAATTCCTCAACCCCATATTTTCTAAGTTTATCCACTGGAGCCTTACTAATTCTAACAGTTTCAGTACCCGATTGTCTCTCAATAATAGTCTGAGTATTTGGTGGGGGAGGTTGTGATTGAAAAGTAGCAGAATTTCTTCTCAAATATTCAGAAAACCATTTATCCAACATTTCAAAAAAAGACTCTTTAGCATATTCGCTTCGGCCCTCTGATTCGGACCTTCTACTACTACTATCATTTATAGCTCATCGTACGGAAGCTTGAGAAGCACTCTCAGCTTCTTCAGATTCTGCTCTTACTCGATTGGAAGACATTTAATATATGAAAAACACATTTAAAATGGTCAGGAGATATCATATTATCATCAATTATATAATGACATGTACAGCTAAATTCACACTTGCTACGTTAGTCCGAGAATCGGTTAAACCATAGCTCTGATACTACTAAATGTAACACCTCTAACCCGTATCTATCACCGAAATAGGGTTACAAGGCATTACTAAACTTATACATTAGCATTTGTACCAAAATCGAGTCATAAATTTGCATTTCAAATCAAAACTTTTCAAATTTCATCAAAAAGTCCCTAATATGGGCCTACGGGGCCCAATACATGCTTTGGAAGTGGTTCGAGACTAAATTGGTAACTTTGGAAATTTATCCTTGAAGATAAGGGCACATGCCTGTGTGGCTTGGGACATGGCTGTGTGGCCAGCCCGTGTAGAATTCTGACTTGCAATTTCTTAAGTATCATAGGGGCACACGGCTTGGGCACATACCCATGTGGCTAGGCCGTATGGTGCACTGATTTTTCATCATTTTAAAACCATTTTTACTTGATTTTGACACACGACCATGCTTGAAACTCATGTTCTTCACACAGCCAAGATATACGGCCGTGTCTTTTTTCAGTGTATTATCCTGACTTCATATTTAAAGATGCAGGGGACACACGGTCATTTCACACGCCCGTGGGCTGTCCGTGTGTCACACACGACCTAGACACAGGCCCATGTATCTTACCCGTGTGGATGAAATAAGGCCATTTTCTAGCCCTATTTCTCACCCAAACTTAACCATTTTCCTGCATGAAAACTTACAAGTATATACCAACCAATTTAACCAATTTCCATCATTCAATCTAACATTTCCAACTTTTAAATATGCCTTAAAGCTTACCTTTACATTGATTTGTAAATCATATTTTATGAAAGGTGATTTGTATTTTATTGAACATGAACATACCATATTACCTCAAAATACATATATTACTAGCCATTCCAATGGTTAGATTTTAAATAAACATATTACTTCATCATTTGACCTCAAAATCTTATACATGCCATTATAACAAAATAGATTTATCATTTCTACCAAAATGAAGGGATTGATAGTGTGATGATAGCTCCGACCCAATTGCAACCTTTACGAGTTTTGAGCATTATAAAACAGGAAAAATATAAACCTAGTAAGCATTGATGCTTAGTAAGTTCGTATAACCAAACTACACTTACCATTCATAAATATATAATAAGTAAATCACACATAAGGCAATTTATCCATCAACTTAGCAAACTAGCAAATATGGCCTATACACAATTATTCAACTAAATTGGTTAGTACAAAAACATTATTTTGCATAGATGAGCTCATCATGTCATTTCTTCTTATTTCATTTGTTAATACATTTTCGTTGAATCTTTGAATTTTCAATGGACCTTTCCTTTTCTAGTTGTACACCCGAGGTGCACAATCCCTTTTCAAGTAGTACACACGAAGTGTGAATACCCTTTTTAATTTGTACACACAAAGTGCACTGATACGTGATATTCGTGACAGGTTTTAAATATTTATAATGAATCGTTCTTGAAACTAACTATTATCACGATGAAGGCAAGTGTACCTATCGAACAGTAGTATAGCTTTAGCAAGACCGGACCATCAAACCCAAAGGAACTAAAAGTACTAGTATCAACTTTCTTTTTATTATCTAGCCTAAAAAATAAAAGGGTTTTGTTTATCTAACTAATTAACTAAACTAAGAAATCACAGAAAAGAAATTTGAGGAAAGTACTTTTTGGAAAACTCGATTGATTGAGACAATACCTAAGGAAAAATCCACCTAGACTTCACTTGTTATTTGACTCTGAATCGGACGATTTATTCATTCAACTTGTTCCGTAGAAATCCCTAAGTTATATTATTATCTCTCTCGAAACTAACAACGTCTAACCCTAGTTTGAATAATTGAAATCTCTTTCTAATTAACGCCCTAGGGTTGCATTAACTCGATTTATGGATCCCCTTATTAGGTTTCACCCTAATCCGGTAAAATCTTGTCACCCTATCTCTAGGCGCGCAACCAACTCCACTTAATTATGACAAATTTACTCTTAGACAGGGTCTATTCCTCCTCTGAATAAGAGCTTAACTTTAATCAATATCCTGGAATATTAAAACAAGAATTTAGAACACATAATTAAGAACAAGTCAAATATTTATCATACAATTTAGATAATAATAACAAGATCCGTCTTAGGTTTCATTCCCCTTAGGTATTTAGGAGTTTTAGTTCATACTAATTAAAGAAAACATATCAAAAGAATAAAAATAACAAAACATAAGAAAACCCAAAACTCTTGACGGAATTTGAAGGGAGATCTTCAGTCTTGATGGTGAATCCAGCTTCTGAGATGGATCGATCGGCTTCTCTTGAGCAATTCCTTGCTTCCTCCTTTGCGTCCCCTGTCTAAGTGCCTCCTCAGGTGTTTAAATAAGCTTTGGAATGCCTAAGAGCCCTCAAGATTGGCCTTTTTCGAATTGGACTAAACTTAGGCTCTGCAGGGACACGCCCGTGTGCGATTGCTTAAGGCCGTGGTCAAGGCTGTTAAATGGGCACGGGCGTGTGATCTACCCGTGTAAATCTCGCTTTGACCTTGCCAAGGGGACACGGCCGTGTGGTTTGCCAGTGTGAGGAAGTCCAGGCCGTGTTGATTTTGTACGTTGGCACATTTTCTCCCTTTTTGGCCCATTTCTCGTTCCTTTCACTCTCCTATGCTCACCAAGTATAAAACATGAAATTAAGGCATTAGGAGCATCGAATTCACCAATTTTAAGGAAAAATCATCCATAAAATGTGCTAAGCATGGGATAGAAATATGTATAAATTATGGTTTATCATGCACATAACCTTTTCAAGTGTACATTTCCTTTTCAAGTGGTATACATAACCTTTTCAAGTGTACATTTCCTTTTCAAGTGGTATACACAAAGTATATCTTTCCTTTTCATATGGTATACTCAAAGTATACCTAACCTTTTCAATTATACACATAAAGTGTACATAGCCTTTTCAAGTTGTACCCTTTCGGGATACATTTCCTTTTCATAATGAGATCAAAATATTATCCTTTAGGGACAACCTTTATTGCAGCATATGCAAGATCTCATATTCACGGTAATCACATGTCCAATCAGAAATCAATATTCAAACGGATTCATATAATATTTCATTATTTACATGTAAATCACAAATCAACATTGGTTTATTACTAGTACGTACCAATTACAAATCATGATGCATATAATTCAACAATCAATTCAACATATTTACATGCTTAATTTAGTTATACGAACTTACCTTGACAATCGATCGTATTTACTAGTCCGAGACTTTTTCTTTCCTTCGATCTTTTTCTTTGTTCGACACTTTTGGATCTATATAAATAAATTTAATCATCAATTCTATGATTTTTACATTCAATCAAGCCCATTTCACATTTTAGGAAAAACTACCATTTTGCCCTTAAACTTTTAATTAATTCCAATTTCATCCCTAGGCTTGGAAATTGAAATTCATGCAATTTACTCCTTATTCCAATCTTATTCAAAATTCGTTATTCCAAGGTTATTCAAAATTCCAATATAAATTTACAGCACATGTATTTCATAAATTTCAGAATTTTTCTGAGAACTTCACTACTTTGCAATTTAGTCCCTACACATGCTTTCACTAAAAATCACTTTGTAAAAGTGATTTCTCTATTAATAACCTTTCATTTCCTATCATAAACTTTAAATTTACAGCATATTCATCCATAGGTAATTTTCTAAACTTTGATTTTCTCTCAATTTAATCACCCAAATAAAGAAATTAAGCTTTCCCGATCTAAAAAATATAAAAATCACTAAAAACGGGAGATAGAACTTACCAAATCAAGCTTGAGAAATTTATTTTCTCTCTCTTAGGGTTTCCATGTATTTTATGAAGAAGAAGATGATATAAAATGGATTTTATTCTATTTAATCTTTTATCATATATTAATTTATTCACTTTCCAATTTTGTCTTTGCATCTTTTCAATTTTTCATGGATGAATCACTAAAAATATCTACATATTTTTCATCAATGGCCTAATTGTCATATAAGGACCTCACATTTTGAATTCTATAGCTATTTAATCCTTATAACTACTAGAATTCAACTTTGACATTTTATTCAATTTAGTCCTTTTTGCAATTATACACATAATTGATAAAATTTTTCGATAAAAATTTTCATGCAATATTCCTATCATAATACCTATCATTTTATGAAATTTAAAAAATTTTATTTTTTAAACTCGGATTTGTGGTCCCGAAACCACTATTTTGATTTCACTGAAATTGGACTGTTACATTAATCGCCACCAATATTATTTGGTTTGTAATATTTCGTTTGTTTTTTTTTAAATATTTTTTGGTATGTAATTGTCGCTCACTTATATTGACAGAGTATGAGATCATGAAGAACCGTTTTCATGAGATGTTGGAAATTGTGTAGTCAACTGACTTGGCAGAGGCAACATGCCTTACTAACATACTCTTTGATCAGTGGACAAAATTACACGATGGCGGGCTACGAAATATGTTAGGGGTTTATACACTCTTTTTTTTTTTTTGTCGTTATAAATGACTGTTGGAACAGGGAAAAAAGCCTGCTTAAGTGGAAGCGCTTTAGTAAAGCGCGTTAACGTAGATGCTATTTCAAGGTAAGAGGAGAAAAAAGCGTTGAGCTAAAGGTGCTTTTCTGATTTTTCTCTAAAAACGATTCCAGCTCAACGTGTTTTATAAAAAAAGGGCCATTCCATTAAATATCAGGCAAAATGGCTCATTTCCGTAATTTTTTTTTAGAAATCGGCCTTTTTTTGGTAAATTAATCTGAAAAACGAAAGAAAAGTAAAAATATGTAGAGTGAAAAATGAAAAAAAAAAGGGTGAATGTTGAAAAACGAAAGAAAGTGGGTGAGCTACACACCTTATGTTCAGGCAATTCCATGTGTCCATGTGGCCTTCCCTCTCTTTCTTTTCTCTTTCGGAAACAACTTCAACAACAAAGAAGAAAAAACAAGAAGAAACAAGGACTAAAAAGCTGGTCTTTTTTATCCCAGTGTAACAATCACCCATCACTTATTATTGAGCAACTCTCTCAGTTTTCACTTTTTTATTTGTTTTTTTCTTCCTTTAGTTTCTGTAAAAAGTTTTTACCTTTTCAAAAGTATGAAGGATAGCTCTGATAGGTTTGTGAGAGCCGATTAGATACTTGACAGGCATCTTTACAGGGTTAGGCCTTAGGACTAGTGGCAACAACAAGAGAAAGAGAGATGATGATGATGAGGCTTGCTCCCAAATATAGCACCATTAAGAAGGCAACTTTAGAGAAGGGGAGACATTGGTGGGGGATATAGCACCATTAAGAAGGCAACTTTAGAGAAGGGGAGACATTGGTGGGGGATCGATCTTCCAAGTTCATCATCAAAACTATCATTGCTCATTGTACCTTTGGTACTGTTCACCGTGGAAAATATGATGGCCAGGATGTTGCTGGTTAGAATCTCTTTAGAGTGCCCAAATGCAAAATAATTCTTTTTTCCCTTAATATTGTGTTCTTTCAAGGCTATTCCCCCCCTACCTTTTAGACGAATTGACTAATTTAAGTTTTTGATTCTCACATAATTTGCATTAGTGAATATTTCAGTTTAGTTTTGTGTAATCAAGGTTATTCTTTAATAGGATTTCACAGCTGAAAGCAGACGGTAAAATCAGGTGTTTCTACTAAGGTTTACTCTAGTTTTTGATGCAATGTTAGACAAGGGCTATTATAATACTTGATCTCGTTATTGATGCTTTGAGGTCCCTTCGTCTCATAGTTCATTAGCCTCAGTGGTTCTAAGTTACTATGGGTTATTATCTTGGGGTTTATGTCAGATGATTTATAAGGACTTGGCTGTTTTGTGTATCCTAAAAGAGACTAGCATGCTTGCAAGTTTTAATTATACTATTTTTGTGGTCGTTGATCATCTTTGTAGTTTCTTATTATTTTTAATCTCACTAATTCTGGTTCAAACGTTATAGTTTATGGGGGCAACAATGAGCTCATCAAGGCTATATATACAGGCCAAGTAGCGTGTGTTGTGTTGTTCTTGATTATCTTCTTAGGGGTGTTCTGAACTATTATCTTATAAAGAATAGGAGAAGAAAGCTAGCTTTTAAAGTGGTTGCTCAACATTCCCTTGATATTGCAAGAGAGTACCTATGTCTTGTTTTTGTTGCTTGTAATTTCTTTTCTTTGTTGTGTTGTAGTGAAATGGTTTCATAGCTCAAGCATAATACTTACATGTCTGCTGTGTCTTGTAATTTTCTTGAGCTTTATGCTTAAGAGGGGGTCTATGATTTTGTAGGTTGAGTTACCTTCATTCACATAGATGTAAATAAGCTAGACAAGAAACGTACAGTGAGGATTGTTGATTTTGGGTTAATGACATGACAAGAGAGATTGGAACCTTTGGTTACACGGCTCTTGAGATATTCAGGTCTGACAATAAAATTTGCATAACACTCAAAATTGAAATATGCACAATAAGATGTTCTGCAAGGATACAGCCTAAGTTGAAGAACATGTCTGCAAATGGTGGATTGTAGTCTTAGGCACACACACACACACACACACACACACACACACACACATATAAGTCCTGTTTGAAGCCGAGGAATTATAGTAAACTAATAAGAAACAAGAACAAGATTGAACTCAATATTGTAGGAACGGGAACCAAACATTTTCTGCAATTAAAGTGGAATCGAAATACTGGCAAGAAAATATTTGTTGTACAGATTTTTTGTCTACGAAAATCTAAAAACCTGGGAATGATAGACAAACAAGAACGACAAATCCACTTGAAAGGAGGATAAAGAGAAATAAAATTTGATGGCGTCATCATCAAATCTCGGAAAGTTGAACTTGTTGAGCTGGTGCTTTATCATCTTCATCCCATTTGGTAGTTCTATAGAACCATGCATAAAGTATAAGCTGCACCAAACCTGACAGGGTTCCCAAGCCATTCGGAATCTACACAAAAAAAACAAAGTGTCGATTAAGGACATAGACATGGACATGTAACATACGTGATTATGGTCACTTCCCTTGTATATAAAAGTTAATACTCTTGTATCATATATTCCAAATATATATAAGAGGAGCTTGCAGAGAGTTTACCAAGACGTTAATATCAAATTTGAGTAATGCATAAATCACCCAAACAACTCCATTTAAGAAGTTAAAAAGGGAGAGAGTGAAGGGCATGTACTTGACGCTTTTTGTCTTAATCACCATACGCTGCCAAACGTCAATAATTCAATAAATATGAGAATTTTATTTAGCTAATGGAAAGGTATAAAAAGAAAACTAAATTCATACGTACCATGACTGTCAATGGTGAAGTGTACATTCCAATGTTGAAGACAATGGCCAAAATTCCAACAAACATGGACCTTTTTTGGGTTGTTTGGAACACAAGTAAAGTAATCAAAACTACAGCTGCCATGAAGATGATTTCGATCAAAAGATAAAAGCAAATCCTCTTCTGCAAAAGGAAAAGAATGGGATTTCTTTTCAAATATATGGAAAATTATGGTGAATATATATGTATGTATGTAATTATACTAACTCGCTTCTTGTTGTTAGAGAAGATAAAGAAGATGGTTACGAAGACGCCCTCAATCACCAGGCCAACACCATTGATGGTAATGATCAAAAGACTGTCGGGATGGACAATGGGGAGACCATAGAACACCCACATGGCACAGTTCAAGATTGTTGCTACATATGGATCCGGCTTGAACTCTTCCACGGATTTCAATTTAAATATTTTAATAAATGTGGGGCTAATCGTAAAGCAAACAAACAAACAAGAATAATTTTAGCAATTACTAAAAAAACAGAAATGACAAAATGTAAAAATTAGAAGCATAAATTTGCATACACGGGCGAGAGAAACAGGAATAAGGAGATGATATTTCCTGAATAAAAAGAGATAATATACTATAAGTTAGAAAAATAATAACAAAATACATGCATACGTATATATATATATATATATGTGTGCGTGTGTGTGTATTCACTAAGCATTTGATTTAATGATGATTTGGATACGAACCGATGATCCCAACGATGGTTCTAATCGCATTTGTACTCAACATTTTGACTGCAACTTTGGAGAAGAAAGTAGGTCGAGAAAATTAGGACACAAAAGACTGAAACCTTTATTTTGTTTTTTTGAATGCAATGATGCTTAGAAATGTAGGATTATGTGATGGAGTAAATTAGCTAGTGAACAAATTGCATAAATAGTAGTTGTTAGATAAGATTATTTCTGTGCTGTACTGCTAGAACTGTGGATCGAGAGAAAACTCTTGACTTCTCCATATATAGGTTAAAAAAAGAAAAGAAAAGATTGGTCATACGCAATTTACGTCGAACTAGTTGCTTTTCATTCAACTAATTTTAATGAGTTTCATGCGAGCTCCACTCTAACCGAAAAGGATGGCGGTGCGTTTGCTTTGCCTTGGATATAATAACTTAATGGTTAAAAATACTAAAAACGTCTTCAACTAATTCATTGTTTACAAGTTAAACCTTTTACTTTCATTTTATCCTAACATAATTATATCTTTTTTAGCTCTAAAATCTAATATGAGAGTGATCCGAACTTGATTAAAAATAAGGTATAATGAAAAATTTTACCCTCAATATTTACATTTTCTATCAAATTGGTTCTTGTTGATGTGTGGATCAACAAGGAGGAGACAAGGAAGAGGAAGTGGTAGTGCTGACGGAGATCGATTCACCCTGTCGAGCGAAAGAACTGGAGAGTAGCAAAAGTGAAGGTGGTGGAGGTGGAAGTTGGGAATAAATTGGAAGAGTGTAGGTAAGTGTGCTAAAGAGTCGATCTCCACTTCATTATCTTGGGGAGTGTTTATAGATGAGGTCTCGTGTTGGGTAGCATTAGCGTGGTAGATTCGTTATCAGACCATCATTATAGGATACATGAGGTAGATGTCCTTACTAGGACGAGGATGTCTGTGATAGGTGTCATTCTTTCTGATTTGAGGTACGAAGTAGTTGAACCCATGTGGGGGTTTTGTGACCAAAAGGATTATGCTTTTAACAGCAGATTAAATGCCTAGAAGATTGAATGGTGGCTACATTCTGGCGGGCAAGTGGTTGATGTTGAAATTTCAACACTAAGAAAAGAAGAATTGTAGAGAAAAAGCAAGAAATTTAGCAACAAAACTGTCTATTAAAGTTTCATATATTACACACTTTTTGAACAATAAAACAAGGGTATTTATAACAACAAAAAAACACTCCTAATTCTGGAAAGAAATAGCAAAGATTTTATGCTAATAAACATCAAATATACTATGCTAATAAATACTAAATCTCCTAAAAATCTGGAAAACATAATATTAAAACATAACTTGCACGTAAGTTATTCAAATCCAGTTGCTTCATAGCTTCATAGTTTAGCTTTAGACAACTTGCATCTTCTTCATGATCCTAGTTTGCATTTTTCCCGCGACCCTAGTTCACATTCTAGTTTGCCAAAGTAATGAGCTCGCTACTTACTGTTCATTTGAGGTAGCTCGCCACTTACCGTGAGTTCGCCAATCTTGAAGGGTTCACCAAATGTGCATGTTACATGAATGGTCATCTCACAGCACTCCTCCTTGGCCTTCATGCTGCAAACACCAATTTTGTTTCTTAGCTTCCTCGTCTGCAAGTTGAGTTTCAGTACTGCAATGAACCAAAGTCACTTCTTTCCTTTATTTGACTTCTCTCACAAAATAGTACTTGATCTTGAAATGTTTTGTCTTTCCATAGAAGATTACGTTCTTCGCAATTGCTATAGCAGACTGGTTGTTGCATAAATTTTAGGTTGCTTCAACCTGCACAAGATTCAATTCAAACAAAAGTTTTTTCAACCAAATTGTTTGGTTGACTGTTGTTGTCGCAACTACATACTCTGCTTCAGCTGTAGATTGAGCAACTGTCGATTGTTTCTTTGAACTCCAAGAGAGTACCTCAAATCCAAGCGAAAAGAAATATTCGGAGGTACTTTATATATGATCCACTAATCTAGCCTAATCACTGTCAATGTACCCAACAAGCTTCAACGTGTTTGCCTTTACGAACCAAACACCAAAATTAACTGTTCCTTTGATGTATCTCAACATCCTCTTCGTTGCTTTCAAATGAGAAGTATCACAGTAGGTGTAACACCCCTTACCTGTATTCAATGCAGGAATAGGGTTACGGAGCATTACCGGACTTATAAAACGATTAAACATTCATTTCACATGCATTTTCAAATTTCATGCAACCATCGTTCAAACTCAATCACATTGTCCCTAATACAAGCCTACAAAACCTTAAACATGCATTCGGGATGGTTCAGGACTAAACTGAGAACTAAGGAAATTTTTACAAAACTAAGAAAAATTTTCAACTACAAGGGACACACATGTGTCTTACACGGCCAAAGGCACACCCATGTCACAGGCCGTATGGACATTCGAAATGGGATCATGGCCGTGTTCTAGCCCGTGTCTGACCTCGTGTAACTATTCTACTTGGGTCACACGGCCAACACACACACCTGTGTGACTAGCTCGTGTGCCCTAAAAATGGCCACACACGCCCGTGTGCTAGGTTCTGCCAAACTTATAGGGTATACTGACTTATGCCACACGGCCAAGTCACATGCCCGTATGCTAGGCCATGTGAAGCATACTGACTTGATTTTTAATTCAACACCAAGGGACACACAGTCGTGTAAAATAACCGTGTGTCACACACTGCTGAGACACACGCCCTTGTCTCTGCCTGTGTGGAAAAAAATAGACTATTTACCAAGCCAATTTGCCACCAAACTTTACACATACCTAAAACAATCCATTTGACATCAAAACATGGCATATATAGGCATTCATCTACTCTCAACCAAGCATAAATTTTACCATTTCAGTGCCAACCAATACATATCATAACAATACCACAATATGCCATTTCAATTTCATACTAAAACTCATAATCTCAAATCATCAATACAATTTTGCATATTTAGCCTAATCTCACAAGCATACCAAATTCAATTCTCAACCATTTAATGCCAATAGTTACCAAATGTTTAATAAGCATAAAATAACCATATTTAAACATCTAACCAAAACCATATACACATATGTATACACAACCAAAACAACCAAATTAAGTCAAATCTCATGGCTTTATACAAAGCCAAAACATTTACATTTACAAGCCAATTCAAATGGCTAACTTCATTATCAAACTATATATCAAAATGACCATAATCCTATACATGCCATATACCCAAAATACTTAAGTTCAAAGGTACCAAGTGAGAGATGGATAGTGTGATGAAGTCTCCGACGGTCCCTAAATCCAAGCTAGCTTTGAATTCACTATAAAACACGAAAAGTTCAACAATGTAAGCTATAAAGCTTAGTAAGTTCATATAGCATTTAAATAACTTATCATATATGCTCAAATTAAGCAAATGAAAACATAACATAGCGTAGCTTATAATCAATCACCAATCTACCACATTTGCATTCACAAAGTTAGATGTAACTTTCATAATTTTTCCTTATTTCAATGTATTGCTCAGTTCATGTACAAACCTATACCATCATGTATCAAACTCATACTTATCCGCATATTTGACATACCCGTTGAACCATTTGGAATACTATCGGATACTTGGGAATCTCGCACCCTAAGTGCTACAAATATAGCCAAAGCTATCTCAATCTCATATCACATACAATGCTCACACTAGAGCTATCAACAGGTCTACTCACACAAGCTGACGGTCATGATGAAGCTACACGGTGCTGCTCACACAAGTTGACGAGTATCAGCAACACATGTTGGATAACTCAGCCACCGGTAGGACGTACGGACTAGCACCCAAATCACATAACCCTTAATGACATGTCATTCATATCCTAAACAATTCCTAAGGTTCAACCGGGATTTCTTACTTGCTGAATCGTCGTCGAACATGTCCGTAAAGTCGTACTTACATTTATACAATATCAAAGCATATAAAATACAATTATAACAAAGCTTATTACATACGAGCTTATTACATACGAACTTACCTCGAATGCAAAAATAGTGAATTATGTCGATTAATCTGAAACCTTGTTATTTCCCCGATCTAAATCTGTATTTCACTTTTCTTGATCTAAATGTAATCAAAATTAACTTATTTAATAATCTCTTTATTCAATTAATCCAAAACACACATTAAGGCACTTTTATATTTTTTCCCCTAATATTTCAACATTTTTACAATTTAGTCATTATTTCATAAAATCACAAATTCATATAATTCAACCAAAACCCATGCTAGCCAAATTTTAATGAGGTCTCTAGCAGTCCATATTTTTCATTTATTTCACAATTTAACCACAAAATTTAAATATTTCAAAATTTAGCCCTTAATTGACAATTTTGTCAAAAATCACTTTACAAATGTTGTTTATCTAATAGCAAGCATACATTTTCTATCATCAAACGTCAAAATACACATGTATTCTGTAACACCCGTAACCTGTATCCATCGCCGGAATAGGATTACAAGGTACTACCGATCAATACATATCATTTAACATACATAACTTATACATTTATGCATTCATAATCAAATACCATTCAATACAATCATATTGTCCCTTATAAGGAATTACAAGTCCTTAAACATGATTTAAAAATGATTTGGGACTAAACTGATAACATATGAAAATTTTAGAAACTTAGAAAAATTTCAACATTTCAGGGGTCACACGCCCATGTGAACAGGCCGTGTGGAAACAGGGCATACATACTGAATTGGGTCATACAGCCAACCACATGCCCGTGTGCCCTTCGAAGTGGCCACACATGCCCATGTGCCAAGCTGTGTGCTAGGCCGTGCTAAACTGTAAGGTATACTGACTTGTACCACACGGCCAGTCACACGCTCGTGTGTGAGATCATGTGGAGCATAATGACTTTATTTTAATTTAACACCAGGGAAGACACAGCTGTGTAACATCACGCCCGTGTCTCTGCTCATGTAGACATAAATAGGCTATTTGCAAAGTCATTTTGCCACCCTATTTTCACATACATGCACAAGCATAAAATTTCATCAATTCATAACTCAATAGGCAGCCATTTCAATACATTTTATACATATATGATACCAATTCAACATAATATTCAAATACTTAATTAACATAATGCAATTTCCAATCATATGCCAACCACATATCAAGATAACATTTGCATAATTCCAGTCCATCTACTACTTATCAAACATACCATAATTGCCAAAAAACTATACCAAATTTAGCCAAATCACATGGCTTAGACTTATACCACAAAATGTGCCAAAAATTCATTATCTCAAGTAACCATACTTATCATCTTTAATACTAGCCTATACATGCCATATTTACATATATCCACAAATTTAAAAGTACCAATCGGCAACTAGATAGTGTGACGCAAAACTCTGACTTGTCTGAAACGAGCGAGCTATCGAACCTCTATAAAACATAGAAAAAGAAACAGAGTAAGCTTTATAGCTTAGTAAACCCGTATAATTTAGAATTAAACTTACCATTTATACATAAACAATGCAATTAATCAATGTGTAACCAATTCAATTACCAATTGCCTAAACACAAGCATTCATCACATGTTAGTCATTTAAATACATGATATCATCCATTATCTCAATGTAAATATTCAATACATTGTATCATAACAAATTTACATACATTAAGTACATCATTTGTAACATTTTACTTTCGATCATATAAATAGTAATTCATTCGTATAAACAGTACTTTATCATATCATAGAATTTATGCTCGTTGAACTTATTAGAATCTTGAGGGATACTCGGGTGATATACAGTATATATAAATTAGTAATCCGTCAATTCCTTATCATTTTCTACTCTTTCGAGCTATGAACAGTAAACTTCTCATGAGCTGATGGATAGTAAGCTCTATTGAGCTAAAACGGTAAGCTCTGACGAGCTAAATTAGTAAGCTCTTACGAGCTGATATATTAGTAAGCTCATATAAGCAATGGTGAGTCCGCAACACATGTAGGATCTCAACCAAAACAGTAACCATAGTGACATGTCACTCTATCCTACGAATTCTTACAGTTCAAACGAAGCTTGGAAACCATCAAACTATATCAATAAAAGTTAGTATTCCAAGTATATCAATTACTCAATTATACACATTCATTACAAATAAATACAAGTATTTAAAAGTTCGATTCTAATTATACGAACTTACCTCGTATAGCTCAGAAAGCAAATATCGACTATTCGTCCACTTTTCTTTTTCCCCGATCTAATTCCAATATCAGCTTATCTTGATCTATATATTATCAAAATCAGCTTATTTAATTAACTATTTATGCAATTTAGTCCAAAACACACTTTAGGGCTATTTTACACATTTTCCCCTAAACTTTCACTTTTTTACAATTTAGTCCTTATCACATAAAATTGCAAGTTCATGCAATTTAGTACCAGCCCATGCTTAGCTGAATTTACTATATAATACTAGCAGCCTATATTTGCAATTTATTCACACTTCTACCCACATAATTTTACATTTTCACAATTTAATCCCTTTTTGACATTTTTATCAAAAATCACTTTACAAAACTAGTTTAACTAACAACAATAATCGCGTTATTTTGTGATAGGTTTTAAATATTTATAATTACTCGTTCTTGAACTAACTATTATCGTGATGTAGGCAAGTGTACCTATCGAACAGTAGTATAGTTTTAGCAAGACCGGATTGTCGAACCCAAAGGAACTAAAAGTACTAGTAATGACTGTCTTTTTATTATCTAGCCTAAGACTAATAGGGTTTTGTTTTAATTAACTAATTATCTAAACTAAGAACGCACAGAGAAAAGAATTAGGGAATTGCTTTTGGGAAAATCGATTGAATGAAGATAATACCTAAGGAAAAATCCACCTAGACTTTACTTGTTATTCTGGCTTCGAATCGGACGATTTATTCATTCAACTTGTTCCGTAGAGATCCCTAAGTTATGTTATTATCCCTATTCAATACTAATAACGTCTAATCCCTAGATTTTATAACTGAAAATTTTCTCTAGTTAACACTCTAGGGTTGCATTAACTCGATCTATGGATCCCTTTATTAGGTTTCATCCTAATCCGGCAAAATCTTGTTACCCTATTTCTAGGCACGCAATCAACTCTGCTTAATTATGATAAATGTACTCTTAGACAAGGTCTATTCCTCCTCTGAATAAGAGCTTATCTTGAATCAGTATCTTGGGATATCAAAACAAGAATTAAGAACACATAATTAAGAACAAGTTAAATATTTATCATACGATTCAGAAAATAATAACAAGATTCGTCTTAAGTTTTATTCCCCTTAGGTATTTAGGGGATTTAGTTCATAACTAAATAAGAAAACATCTTAGAAAAATAAAGAATACAAAACATAAAGAAAACCCAAAACTCCTGAAGGGAAATTGAGGAGAGATCTTCATTCTTGATGATGAATCCAACTTCTGAGATGGATCAATTGGCTTCATTCGAGTAATTCCTTACTTCCCCTTCTCCGCCTTCTTTTTCTTCCTCCTCTAGGGTGTATTTATAGGCTTTGAAATGCCTAGAAGCCCTCAAAAATGGCCTTTTCCGAATTGGACTTAACTTAGGCTCGGCAGGGGCACGCCCATGGCACATGCCCGTGTTCGATTACTTTAGGCCGTGCTTGAGCCTGCCAAATTGACACAGTCGTGTGGTCTGCCCGTGTGATGAGGTCCAGGCCGTGTTAATTTCGTACCTTGGCCTATTTTTTCCGTTTTTGGCTTGTTTCTCGTTCTTTTCGTTCTCCTAAGTATAAAACATGAAATTAAAGCATTAGGAGCATCGAATTCACCAATTCTTATGAAAAATCATCCATAAAATACGTTAAACATGGGGTAAAAATATATATAAATTACGGTTTATCAAATACCCCCACACTTAAGCTTTTGCTTGTCCTCAAGAAAAATCCTCAACTCATAATCAAAATAAATTCTTCTCAACTTATAATTCTTATCGATAATATCTTAAAATAATCCATAGGTAGTCATACATTGAGAATTCAATTAAAAGGGCATAAAAGTTTCAAACATTCCAAGTTGAGTATTTAATCATACAAACATAGGTGTCTCTCCGCATCTAAGTAATTACCTTTGATTCAAAATATCACAGAGTTTCACATCCTTACTAAAGATTCACTCAAATCACTCGAGGTGTTTAAGGACAATAAATGAAACACTCAATAGTCAATAATGAAAAGTCATTACCATAGGCTTGCATGAAAATCAAATCTCCACCACTGTAATTTAAGATGATACATCAATCAAAAGGTCTTTAGAGGGTTGTAGTGAGGCTTGGTTAGGAGGTGTGGTCATAAGCTGAAAGAAAAAGGTAGAATCGAGATTGAATTGAAAAATTGCCTAACTAGAAAAAGAGTTAATCTTCACTTTCGTACAACAGAGCTTCTTCTCAGAATATGAAATTACAGATATGTATACATAGTTTTTTTTTTAAACAACAAGTTAATAAATATAAACTAACTATTAAGAACTAAACATAGCTAAGTAATCCATTCAACTCAAATCTCGACAAAAATAGGGATTAATTTAGGGGATTTCAACAATAATGGGTTAAAGGTTAATATTAAGGGTAATACAATAAATGGCTTATTAGGCTCACTAGGGGTTAATCGTGGAAGTAGGCTTTTCATGGCATGAGTGGGTTAATCCTATTGCCTTAATAATTTTGATATATCAAATCAAATAGTGTGGTCTCGACATGTATAATCAAGCAAGTTCTAGAATAACAGTTCAATACTGACGCACTCAAAGTAATAATAAAAGTGAGCATGAAAGGATTAATAGATGTTCAAAAGGCTCAAAAATCTCACAAAAATTATGTCTTTTTGATGTTTAGACTCGTGAATTCCAATTCATGGTAATACCTAGACTTGGGGAAACAACCTATAATTTTAAATTCTTAAAAATCAACTTATCATGCTTGATTCTCTAATATCTTAAAGTTTAAACAATCAATGCATAAATGCCTATGTTTTAATTCAAGAAATATCAATCAAAATCATAAATCAATTAAAATTTATCCTAAATATGATATGAGAGTTTTTCAAGAGAACAAGGTGATTATTCAGGGATTTTTCTGATAATGAATGAATGCCCCCCCACACTTAAGATGTACATTGCCCTCAATGTACAAAGATAGATATTAGAGTATAAAAATAAGATAGGGAGAGAAGTGAAACTTCCTGTATGATGAATTCCTCGAACTAGAGTTTTGGAGAGTGATCGATTCAAGAGTGGAGGAGGATGCTCCGGCGGTCGCAGAGGCTCATTAGGCCATAAGTCTTGTGCCAAAAGAATATTATATCTAGTGGTAGCTATGGTCGTAGTCGAGCAGGACATGACAGTCATGGAGAACCTTTCCTGGTGGAGTTTTAGTTCCTATGTGATGATGAGCTTAAGAGATCTATATAACTGTGATAAAATCAAGAACTTTTTAGGGGATATTAGGAAAAATAATTACTCAAAAAGAAAAACTGAAATGATAATTAAAAATAAAATTTCTAAAATCTAATAAAAATAAAGAGTAGTTTCAATAAAAATTAAAAACATAAAATAATAAATAAATATTTCTAAACATCTTCATCGCTGGATGGTTCGCGATGTGGGACTGGCGATGAGATGTGGAGATGCTGACAAATCTGCTGTAAGGTAGCATCAATATTGTCAAATCATTGAAAACACTTATGCTCGAATCGGGTGAAGTGCTCAAAGATGTCAGCATATGAAGCCGCTGCATGAACTGGACGAGAGGGTGGTGGCGACTGAGTCGGTGGGTCCTCGTGCTATGGGGGACATCATCAGGAATGTCCTCGTAGGCCTCCTCTTCGGCAGATTGGGCAAGACGATATTGGAGGAGGGTAGGTTCCTCGGTGCCTCTCGATCATCCTCATGCTAAGCATGCTCGAGATGCCTTGTGGAAAAATCTAGTCGATAAGGGTGAGAGATGATTCTTGGGCCGCGGTGTTGAAGAGCCCAAAGTGTCGCGCCAGCCTAGTCACGTAGAGGGCAATGGAGATGACCCCCTTTCAATGCCGCTCTGTCTGGTGTTGAATCGTAAGGGCGATGAAATAGGCAATGTCAATGACGTGCCCTTGTGATATGCACCATAAGAAGTAGACGTCGTGGGTGTTGACGACACCAATGCTCTCTCGCCTCCCTATAATCGTGTGAGCTAAAGCAGCATGTAAGTACCTCAGGGATGGTGGGAGAACTGATGCCTTGGAGCGGCTAGGATTGTACGAGGCCGTGCTAGGGCCTAAAGTGTGTCAGCACTTCGAGGGAGAGAAATGTATGCGGCGACTGAGAGCATATAGTTTATTCTCTTCCTTGAACTCCTCCGTATATAAACCTAGTGCAGCACCAAACTCTGGGACGCATAGCCGGCGGATTAATCCGCCTAGGCGAAATTGAACCGTGCTGGGATCATCGTATCTTGTCATTGCTGTCTGAAGATGAAACGTTGAGAATAGTTCTATTCTGAGCTTGAGGTATGTCGGCTCGATAATCCTGAAGAATAGCTCCCAAGGGTCAGTGGTAAGAAGAGCTCAGATCGTGTCAGCCAACTAGACTTGTTCAACAGTAGCCCAGTCGATACAGCAGCCCGCTGCTAAAGGCCGGGCCCGTAGTATATGAAACAGTTCTTTTTGGGGCCCGTTGGGGAATTGGAGGAAAGGGTGACGAATTTTCACGGTAGGACCCGAGGAAGATGACGCTTCATTCTTTTTCTTTGAAGCGAGGACAGCGGATTTCTTTCCCAGTGAAGATGACATCGTATACCTATAATTTGTAAAGAAGAATAATAGTAAATACATGAATTTGGAAAGCCATGAATTTAAACTGCTAATTTCTGCCAAAATATGAACCAAACTCAACCAAAAAAATTCTTTTTGATAGCATAATTTCGTGACATTGTAAGGGCATCAGGATGGGCATAATAATGGCATGTGAATGACAAAGGGATGAAGCTTTCCTAACAACTTATATTAACATAAAATACATGATAAATAATCTAATAATGCAGGAAATTATGAACAAAATGAATATAGTATGATAAAAATAACAATCATTTTAAGAATAAGCATTAAAAATAAGTAGAATAGAGGTGAAAAGAGTGAACAAACGCTAAAGGAGAGAGATTGGGTGTCAAAAATGGAGTGAGAAGCGGCGCACGGGCGTGGCAAAGAGGCCGTGTGGACTTGCAGCGGATAGGGTTAGGGTTTTTGAGTGGGGAAGACAATGAATAGTGTAGCCTATTTATAGACTTTGGGACACACGGCCATGGGACACGCCCATGTGCCTCAATTTCAGCTCGTGTGTTTCGCGAATTTCAAATTTGGGCGCGTCTGACATTTAGTACACGCCTGTGTTCCTCGGGAGTGTGGGTTCATACGATCGTGTCCCACAACCGTGTCTAGCTTCGTTCGCTTCTCCCATGCGCATGTGTTCAATCCCCACACCCGTGTTATTTTAACAGGTTCGACCACGGGTGTTAGACACGGGTGTGTCGCACGCCCGTACTAGTTTCTTAGTTTCAACCACGGTCTTCCACACGGGCGTGTCGCATGCCTGTGTTGTTTTGGCAGGCTCGACCATGGCCATGTCGCACGGTCATGGTGTTTTATCGTAGCCCGTGTTGGGGAAATCTTTTGCCCTGTTTTCACACGGCCTTAAGCACGACCGTGTGCTTGGCCGTGTCTCTGTGGAAACACCTGTATTCAAGATCTCTATTAGTAGGTTAGGAGTTAAATACCAAAATTTAAAGAAATTAATAATGTTAGTGCTCGGGTTGCCTCCCGAGAAGCGCTTATTTATAGTTTAAGCTCGACTTACCTCTTTAGTAAATGGTCATAGTGGTTTGAGGAGTTTATACTCCTCAATTCCTGCTATCAATCTCATCAAAATAAGGTTTTAATCGGATGTTGTTTACCTTAAAAGTGCCAAACTTGGGATGACTCACCTCTACCGTACCGAATGAAAAAATACTAAGTACCGTAAGAGGGATTTCCTCATTCGGTGTGGTAATGACAATGTAGGGATCTATGGCATCTGACCTTATCACCAACCTTAAGTAAATTTGGGGAGGTATCGAACTCATTCTGGCGTAATTTTGGTTTATCATGTGTTCTCGATTTATGTGCTTGCCATTTATCTAGCTCCTCTATCCGTAGCCTTCGTTTTTCATGAATGTGTCCTTTTATCATTTTTGGAACATGACTCGTGAACTTCTTTTAAGCTCAATTTCTACAAAGTCATATTGCAGTTTTAGTAGATTAGTGTGGACCATTACCTTCAATGTTTGATATGATGCCATAAGTACGAGCTTGAAGGGTAATCGTTTCGTCTCTCACACGAAGTGTAAGCTCACCTGTGCCAACATCAATAATTGTTTTAGCAGTTGCTACAAAGGGCCTCCCTAAAATCAAAGGGGTGTTATTATCCTCCTCTATGTCTAGAACAATGAAATCAACGGGAAATATGAACTTATCTACTTTCACTAGTACATCTTCAATAATAGCCCTAGGAAATCTTATAGTTTTATCTTCCAATTGAATGCTCATCCTAGTTTGTTTAGGTTTCCCAAGACCTAGTTGCTTAAACATTTTGTAAGGCATGACGTTAATACTAGCCCCTAAATTAGCTAATGCATGACTTATATCTAAACTACCAATTTAGTAAGGAATTGTAAAACTCCTTGGATCTTTCAATTTGTGGGGTAGCTTATTCTGTAGAATAGATGAGCAGACTACGTTTAGCTTCACATGCAACGTTTCGTCCAACTTCCGCTTATTTACTAAAAGCTCTTTTAAAAATTTCATTGCATTTGGCATCTGCGACAGAGCTTCAATAAACAGTAAGTTAATATGTAATTTTTTCAAAAGTTTGAGGAATTTATTGAATTGTTCGTCTGAGCGGTCTTTCCTTGTCGCGTTAGGGTATGGGATATGAGGTCTATATTCTTCATTCACTGTTTTGTTATGACTTACCTCACTTTTACCTCTGCTCATCACAGTTTCTTGAATCAATTCTGGCTCAGGCGCAATGAATCCTTCCTTATCTTGAGTACTAATTGCGTTGAGATGTTCCCTTGGATTAGGTTCAGTATTACTTGGTAAGCTACCTTGTGGTCGTTCGGAGATTAGTTTGGATAGCTGGCCTATCTGAGTTTCGAGCCCTTGGATCGATGCTTGTTGATTCTTAAGTGCTGTCTCGGTATTTTGAAAACGGGTTTCTGATATTGAGATGAATTTAGAGAGCATCTCTTCAAGGTTCGGTTTCTTCTCTTGTTGATAAGGTGGCTGTTGAAAACCTTGAAGATTTTGTGGCTTTTGATTCCCTTGACCACCCCAGGAGAAATTTGGGTGGTTCCTCCAACCTGCATTATAAGTATTACTGTATGGGTTATTTTGAGATCTAAAGTAATTGTTACCCATATAGTTGACTTGTTCCTTTTCGGTTGTAGGATTGAAGGATTGATATTCTGTATGCACACCTCATCTACTTGAGTCACACCTCATTATTGGATGTACCTGTGTAGAACCAAGTAAACCATCAATCTTTTCATTAAGAAGTTCTACCCGATTTGATAGCATAGTAACTGAGTTAACATTATAAACGCCGTCTATTCTTGTTGGCTTAGTCCTAATGACTTTCCACTGATAGTTATTTAGTGACATTTATTCAATGAATTCATAAGCCTCTTCAGGTGTTTTGTTGTTGATGGTTCCTCCAGCAGCTGCGTCAATCATCTGTCTTGTCGAGGGATTCACACCATTGTAAAACATTTGAACTTGCAGCCATAGAGGTAACCCATGGTGAGGGCACCTTCGCAATAGATCCTTGTATCTCTCTCATGCATCGTAAAGTGTTTCTAAGTCCATCTGCACAAAAGAAGAGATATCATTACGTAACTTAGCCGTTTTAGTCGGTGAAAAATATTTTAGTAGAAATTTTTTGGTCATTTGTTCCCAAGTAGTGATGGACCCTCGTGGTAACGAGTTCAACCATTGTTTAGCTTTGTTTCTCAGTGAAAAAGGGAATAACCGAAGGCGAATGGTATCATCAGAAACGCCATTAATTTTGAAAGTGTCGCAAAACTCCAGAAAATTCGCCAAGTGAGTGTTGGGATCCTCATCTTGCAAACCATCAAACCGAACAAACTGCTGTATCATCTGAATTGTGTTAGGTATCAGTTCGAAATTATTCGCAACAATAGCAGGTATAACTATACTTGACTCAGTTCCTGTTAAAGAAGGTTTAACATAGTCATACATAGTACGTGGAGTAGGATTTTGATTAGCCGCAATTGCAGGAGGTAGCTGATTGCCTTGGTTTTCATCCGTCTCTTCGGTTGGGGGTTGAGTATCGTCTTCTTTCTCGTTCTCTGTGTATCTTAAGCTTTGCCTTATTTCTCTTTGGTTTCTACGAACTGTGCGATCGATTTCTTCGTCAAAAAGTAATGGTCCCGGCGGGTTTCTTCTAGTCATAAACTATAAAAACCTGTCAAGAGAAAGAAAAAGTAAATTAATTAGTAATGATAATAATAATATTAAATTAAATTAAATTGCAAGAAAAATAAATGGCTAAAGTAATAAAAATTGAGTGTTCCTAATATTTTAGTTCCCCGGTAACGGCGCCAAAAACTTGATCGCGTTATTTCGTGATAGGTTTTAAATATTTATAATTACTCGTTCTTGAACTAACTATTATCGCGATGTAGGCAAGTGTACCTGTCAAACAGTAGTATAGTTTTAGCAAGACTGAATTGTAGAACCCAAAAGAACTAAAAGTACTAGTAATGACTGTCTTTTTATTATCTAGCCTAAGACTAATGGGGTTTTGTTTTAATTAACTAATTATCTAAACTAAGAACGCACAGAGAAAAGAATTGGGGAATTGCTTTTGGGAAAATCGATTGAATGAAGACAATACCTAAGGAAAAATCCATCTAGACTTTACTTGTTATTCTGGCTCCGAATCAAACGATTTATTCATTCAACTTGTTCCGTAGAGATCTCTAAGTTATGTTATTATCCCTATTCAAGACTAATAACGTCTAATCCCTAGATTTAATAACCGAGACTTTTCTCTAATTAACACTCTAAGGTTGCATTAACTCGATCTATGGATCCCCTTATTAGGTTTTACCTTAATCTGGCAGAATCTTGTCACCCTGTTTCTAGGCGCGCAATCAACTCCGCTTAATTATGATAAATGTACTCTTAGACAGGGTCTATTCCTCCTTTGAATAAGAGCTTATCTTGAATCAGTATCCTGGGATATCAAAACAAGAATTAAGAACACATAATTAAGAACAAGTTAAATATTTATCATACGATTCAGAAAATAGATAACAAGATTCGTCTTAGGTTTCATTCCTCTTAGGTATTTAGGGGATTTAGTTCATAACTAAATAAGAAAACATCTCAGAAAAATAAAGAATACAAAACATAAAGAAAACTCAAAACTCCTGAAGGGAAATTGAGGAGAGATCTTCAGTCTTGATGATGAATCCGACTTCTGAGATGGATCAATCGGCTTCTTTGGAGTAATTCCTTACTCCCCCTTCTCTGCCTCCTTTTTCTTCCTCCTCTAGGGTGTATTTATAGGCTTTGGAATGCCTAGAAGCCCTCAAAAGTGGCCTTTTCTGAATTGGACTTAACTTGGGCTCGGCAGGGACACGCCCGTGGCACATGCCCGTGTTCAATTACTTCAGGCCGTGCTTGAGCCTACCAAATTAACACGACCGTGTGGTCTGCCCGTGTGAGGAGGTCCAATCCGTGTTGATTTCGTACCTTGGCCCATTTTCTCCGTTTTTGGCCCGTTTCTCGTTCCTTTTGTTCTCCTATGCTCTCCTAAGTATAAAACATGAAATTAAAAAATTATGAGCATTGAATTCACCAATTCTTATGGAAAATCATCCATAAAATGCGTTAAACATAGGGTAAAAATATGTATAAATTACGATTTATCAAACAACTATTCAAAATCCATCATCAACCATTAAATTATTCAAACATTCAACAATGGCAACATGTTAATTATTTAACATTTTCAAAATCTAAGGTATGGGCTAGCTAGAATACGAAGCAACAATCTCAAAAACGTAAAAATCATTAAAAACTGAGCTAAAATGAACTTATAATTAAGCTCCAAAGTGACCGAATATTCAAAGCCCTAACAATGGCTTTATTCTTCTCCAATTTTGATTGAAAGAAAGAAAGATGGACACATTTTATGATTTTTTTTTTATTTATTATAACTTATTTCATAATTTACTAAATTACCCTTGGTTCAAAACATTAAAATTTATGTTTTATGTCCATAAATATCCTCTCACCAAAATAATGGTCTGATTACAACATAAGAACCTTAAATTTTAGATTCTATAGTTATTTAATACCTTTAGCTAATAGAACATGCATTTTACACTTTACGCGATTTAGTTCTTTTTACTGAATTAAGCATTCAAGTAAAATTTCTTTACGAAAATTTCACAAAATAATTTTATCAAGCTGTAAACCTTATTAAAATAATAAAATAAATATTTTGACTTCGGATTTATAGTCCCGAAACCACTGTTTTGATTTAACTCAAAAATAGGCTGTTACATATTCATCAATGGCAAAACCCTAAACCTTTAATGGTTTTACAAATTAGTCCCTGGGCTAGCTAGATTAAGCTGCAACGATCTCAAAAACATAGAAATCATTAAAAACGGGACAAAAATGAACTTACATGCACTAGATGAACTTGGCCGAATGTTAAGCACCTCCCATGGCTATTTTAGATTGAATTTTTGGTGGATGATTACATTTAGGAAGAAGACACATTTGTTTTTCTATATTTTACTATGTTTATTAATCAATCTACTTATTTAGCCTTTAATAAACCATTAAAAATCACTTAATTTATGTCCATAAATGTCCACTAATATTAAAAATGGTCTAATTACCACATAAGGACCTCCACTTTAATATTTCATAACTATTAGACACCTTTAGCTAATAGAACTCCACTTTGGCACTTTACGCGATTTAGTCCTTTTTATCAAATTAAGCATTTAAACAATAAAATTTCTTAACGAAATTTTCACACAATTATTCTATCTTGCTATAGACCTCAAAATAATAATAAAATAATTATTTTGACTTTAAATTTGTGGTCCTAAAACTACTATTTCGATTTGACTAAAAACGAGTTGTTATAGCAGTGCATAAATCTGGACAACAAGCCAACTGCGAACATAATATCATGTCATGTCGCTCGTAAGTACAAAAAACAACCCACAAGACTTCGATAGTTCTTTTCATCAACCTTCTGAAAATCTTCACTATTGCTAAGTTTTTCTCCTGGTGCAACAAACATGCCAATTGGTTTACATTTCTCCATGTAGAACCTCTTTAAAATATTTAGTGCGAAGCTCTATTGACATATGAAAATTTCTTCTTGAACTTGTCACACTTCCATTCCCAAGAAATATTTCATTTCCCCAAGGTTTGACATTTTAAACATATTTTCCATTTGCAACTTGAACTCCTTTACTAAATCATTGCTGCTCCAAACATAAGCAGATCATCAACATATAATGAAACAATCAGCGAAGTGATTTTGCCAGCCTTCTTCACATACAGAGTAGGCTCGCTAGGGATCTTTTGAAATCCTAAACTCGTAAAGTGCTCATCTATCCTAGCATACCAAGCTCGCAGAGCCTGTTTCAATCCGTATAAGGCTTTCTTAAACATGTATAACTTCTCTTCTTTTCCTCTAATTGCGAACCCAGAGGTTGCTCCACATAGATTTCTTCCTGCAAGTAGCCATTCAGAAAAGCTGATTTAACATCCAACTGATGAATTTTCCAACCCATATGTGCTACCAAGACCAATAATAATCTAATCGTGTCCAACCTTGCTATTGGTGCAAAAGTCTCCCAATAATCAATGCCATATTGTTGACTGAGACCTTTCACAACCAACCTCGCCTTCAGTCTATTGAGCGAGCCATCAACATTGATTTTGGTTTTGAACACCTACTTAACACCAATAACATTTTTGTGCGATGGTTTGTCAACGAGCTCCCAAGTCTAGTTCTTGTGAATCATATTCAACTCCTCTCGCCTTCTTTCCAACCTTCTATGGTTTCAGCTTCTTGAAAGCTCGCAAGTTCAAGTAGTGCTACATCAGCTCGCTGATAGATCTCATCAATCGATCGTGTGCCCTTTACTACAGTGTCGTCAAAGTCTGTTTCAATTAGAACATTACCAGATTGCGGCCTCTGTTTCAATTAGAACATTACCAGATTGCGGCCTTAGCTCGCTTCCATCATTATAATTTTGCGAACCTTGTTCGCACTCCCTTTGCTCAAGTATTTCAACTTCAGTAGCATCCCAATTTCATGTTTTGCCTTCATCGAACACAACATCCCTACTCGCCAAAATTTTCTTGGAGGAAGGATCATAAATTCTATAACCCTTTCTATTGTTGCAATACCCTAGGAAAATACCTAGCTACGACCTCCTCTCTAACTTGCTTCTTTTCACCTGTGGCACATGAGCATAAAAAATATTTATTTGAATATATATAAATATATATTGATACATGAATAATAATGTAAACTACACTTATGATCACTTTAAAATAGGGTTTGTCTTATTTTAGTCACTAGTATTTTTCTCAATTTAGTCACTCTAAATAAAAAAATTTACAAATTGATCACTGCCATTAATTTTACTGTTTTCTTCTAACATATTGCCAACTCAACAATTCTCCATATAACCTTTTCAAGTGATTGTCCAGATTCATCTTGTCAGTAATTTTTTAGGTAATTGTAAAAAATATAAAAAAATTTATATAAAATTATGTAAATTTTATTAATAATTATAGAAAAATTATTTGATTATAAAAATTTATAGAAAAATGTTTTCGATTCTTTTACAAGCTTGGAAAAGTGTCTTCATCATATTCTTACAACCCCCACCAACCTCTGACCTTTGCCCTGGCATTTCATTGATTATTGCAGCTTCCATTTTCATCATTTGGTTCCGTATCACTTCCTTGATTTTGTCCCTAGTCTCTTCATCATTCACCAAATGGTTTAAGCCCTATCGATAGCTCTTCATACAAAGTCCCCATCCACCTGCCCTTATCACCTCAACATTGATCATTTGGTCACCATATTGTGGCTATATCGGGACTGGTATCCCATGCCAAGCTGCCTGGTGCGATGTAATGTTGCAGTGAAGTTGGATTAAAGGGAGGGTGTAGCAGAGGCTTTATTCAAAGCATGGCAAGGATGGTGGAGAGCAATGGTGAGTTGGGTGTAGCTGAGGCTTTATGCGATATGAATTAATTTTCAGGAAATGAATTTCTTTTCAAAGCTTTTTCTATTGAAAATAAAGAGACAACTCAATTATATATAAAACAATCACAAATCAATATTGTTTACCACCTAAGCTTGTTGTCTAGTTGGTCCAAAAAAACTAATGTGAATCTAGATGTTGAGACTGCATTTTTAGACTTAAAAAAGACACGTTTTCTTTTAGCACGTCCCTCACAAATTTTGTTATTGTCAAAGGTTATCATAGTTTAGGAGTATAAATAAGATAGTTTAGGAGTATAAATAAGATACTGGTGCTCGAATTTGATTCAAAAAAGAATCGAACTCGATTCAGTAATTTTCAAGCTGAGCTAGAGCTCATGCAACTTTAACTATTGATAGTAATACTCAACTTAAACGATTCATGAGCATTATCAAGCTTTTCATATTTTTACATTATTAAATTACATTATTACCTTTAATATATATTATTAACCCTAAATTTAATTATCAAGTCAAACTCAAACTTGAATATAAAATGATAAACGAGCTTAATAACATACAACTAACTTAAAGAGGAGAGGACACCAATACTAGCATGTCCTAATCTCCTATTCCTATTATTCTATTTGTACCTATCTTTACAACCTTACACCCCATTAAGTTTTTCCGATAATTTTTTTTTTATAAATATATGATATACATAGAATTTTTCACCGAGAACGTGTCTTAATCTAATTTGTTCAAATTATTTAGTTTTAAAAATTTTCCCCCTTTTAATGTAGTTTATTCCATTGAAAAGTTTGTGGGCATTAGTTTTGTACATTTTGAATGCAATTTAATTAGTAGTTTGGGCCCCTTCGAGATTGCATTTTAGATTACTTGGAAATGGTTGGGAAGTTGTAAAACGTAAAAAAGGGAGCAGATCATACTGAGAAGTTAAACAAACAATATGTAGACAATAGCTCTAACGCAGCACAAGCAGCTAAATCAAATGTCTATATTTTAGAGAACCATCAAACCAGTTTCTGCATTTTAAGTTTCTACCAGTACATCCAAGCATAAAGAGTTGCAGCTCATTCCTTCATTCGCTTTGCATGGAAAAGAAAATCAAACGAAAAAAAAATAACCCCGATTCAGACGAGTTCAGTGCAGAGGAATGCATAAGTCCAGCTTAGTTGTTGTTCTCAGTGTTATTCTCAAGTTCCCTCCTCAGTTGTAAAGAGAAATCGTCAGTAACATCATCATCATCCCAGTCATCTTCCCATTGCTGTGTAATCTCCTTTCCTTCTTCCTTATCCTCCCACTCTGCCAGAAAACAGAAAAGTTCAGATTGCAATTCTCTCAGATATCATATTAAATACATTACGAATTATCTAAAAAAACTGAAACCAAACACAGATCCATCAGCTGAGACTAGCAAGAGGGAGCAAGTAATTTGTGAACTAAGTACCACTATTTAAAGGAAACAAGCTGTAATTCAGAAAAGAAACAGATGACACATCCCAGAAGAACAAGTAATGATCTTAGGGCAGCAAAAAGTATACTACGTGGAATTAAATTATAATATGAACATTAATTATCATCACAACATTCTTTAAGCCAACAGCATGCAACCATGTTATCAGTTGCTTGCATCAGAGATTAGGAGTTCAAGAACAATGTTTTATTTTTATACCTAATTGGAGAAAGTAAATATAATTCTATAATTAGCAATTTTGAAAGTCAGGCTCATGGAAGGATAAAATGGGTATAAGATGATGTCAAAATTTTGTGAATTGCAAATACTAACATGGTCATTAAGGTGAAAACGGGTCAGTTCAGCTTGGTGGCTAGGTCAGAAAATTATGAGCGTCAAAATTCTGCAAGACGCTAAGAGAAGCTCTTATTCTGACTGCAACAAGAGTTCGATGAATCAAGAATCAAGTTGTGTACGTTTCCAACAAGAATTTATAACAATATTTCAAGCTAGACCTAGTATATTATGGTTATCCAGATATAAAAGTGGGAGTTTTAATTGCACAAAAAAGCACTCCAATGATCCTAGTAACCAGCAAAATGAATTTAGGCAGCTTATAAGTATCATATATAAAGAGAAACAAAGTCTAGGACACAAAAAAACAAATATATAAAGGGGTTCGCAACCAAATCAGCAACCAGGCAATGACTACATTAGATTCACATTTTTCAAAGACTATCTGCCATAAAAGCCAATGGCCTCTTGGACTCCAACAAGTATCGCCTCAATACAGACTCCCTCTCTAATTCAAATATAAATTCCAATCTAGATACAACCAGAAGCGTAGAAGTTCAATAAATTGAACAGCTCATATAAGTTTATAATTCAACATTAAGAAAACTATAGAAGAAAGTGAAAAAATCAAGATAATCGGCATAACCTTTTTCATAATTTTTGATCAGTTAGTATACCCAAAATTAAACCCTAGCCTCCACGAATTTTTCCTTTTTTTTTAAAATAAGGTAAAAACAATTACCTTCATCAATCTCAAATTCTTCAAACTCATCATCATCTTCAAACAAATCAATCTTCACGTCTTCGGTTGCCGATTTTGGTTGTTCCGTTGCCATTTTTTCTAGCTGAAAACAGAGAAATAATATTAACACAAAACCCTAATTTTGTGAAGGCAGCAACCGGGGAATTAAAATAAAAGAAAATTTATATTAGAAATTTAAAAATATTGAAAAGAAATTATTAGTTAACTTACGAGTTGTAATTGCACAGAGACTCTGAATATTTCTTGAGGAGGGGTTTTCGTATACTGAAAAGCGTAGTCCAGAGGAAGCCCAAATATAAGGAGAAAGCAACGCGCAAAATGACTATTTTAGGGTTGCGCACTTAATTTTGTTTCAATACGTACTTCAGTTCTTAAAGTAGAGCTGCTCATTCCGATGGCCCGTTTAGAAAATGAAATGCTTTAGGCAAAAATATGAAGCCTCATAAATGAGTTCAGTAAAATTGAAAGCTCGCCCTTTTATACGGGTTAGATATTGAATAAAATTTTCGGCTCCAACATTATGTTATAAAAATAATTATATTATTTATTTATATTAAATAATAATTAGATATATTTATATTAAATTATTAACTCAATAATAATTAAATTAATTATCTAAAATTAAAAAAATCTAACTAAATAACTCAACTCAAGATACAAAATATAAAATTTATATTTAATACAATAAAATATTTATTATATTTATGGTAATATTTTTAATATAAATACTTTTTACTGTATTAGAAAACTTTTATTTTAGCCTTTTTTAATACATTTAGTATATTATATTTTTAAAATTTATTTTAAATAAAACTAATTTTAAAGAAATCAAATATGAGTGGCTCAAGTTTACCTTTCTTAAATTAGGTTGGGCTTGGTAAAAAAATAAGCCTATTTTTCAAGTCGAGTTGAGTCTAAGCTTAGACAATTAGTCTAGATACATTGCATGGGCTCAGCTCGACCCAATCTATGAGCACTTCTATTTAAAGTATATGGTTTTTCTCACTTTGGTTATTAAAGATTTTTGACATAATGACCTATTTAGCCCTCAACTTTTACAAAAAAGAAATTATTTTAGCACCCCATTTAATTTTTCGTCTTTTTAACCTTTGAACATGCACTCTTTTTATTAAATCACCCCAAAATAGATGGAATAGCTAAAAAAGGTTAGTTTTGCTGATGTGGACATACATGTGGACTACCATGCAGATGCCACATTAACAATTAATTTTTTAAATTTTTAAAAAAATTTAAATAATTTAAATCAATTTTTATATTTTTTAAATTTTTTAAAAATAATTAATTATATGTGACATTTACGTGGCAATCCACGTGTATATCCACATGAACAAAGTTATGTTTGTTAATTTTTCCATTCATTTTAAGGTGATTTGACAAAAATATAAATTTAAGAGTTAAAAATGTGAAAAATTAAATGGATATCTAAAATAATTTTTTATAAAATTTGAGGACTAAATAAATCCTTATGCAAGATTCTTTTGGTCCAATTATGTAACGATACCTATCATTTTAATTAAAAATATATTTCTTTATTATTATATTAAAGTTTTCTTTTTGATTGAAAACCTTGACGATAAGAATATTCACAGAGCTACCTGTGTTGATCAAGATCATCTTTACTTGAAATGAGAAGATGGTGGCAAAAACCATGAGAAGACCGTCTCCTTTAACATCAAAGACGTCCCTTTCATCAAATTCCGAAAACTAAAACTGTCATGGAGAAGTCCTGGGCTTTTTCACTGGGGCGGCCCCTAACATTACACTCCTAAGGTAAGCCTTTCGCCTGAAATTGGAGGCTACCCATTCTACATGCTTGCCCCCAACAAGCACATCAATTATCCCTCTGATAGGTTGCTTGCCTCTATCATCTCAATGAGGGTCGGATTTTTTCTGGTTGATTTTATGATGACTAATAAAATTTGAGATTATTATGTATTTTTCAACTTTGGGTAATTGGAGAAATTGCAAAAAGTTCATCTATGGTAGCCTTGAATTTTCTGTAAATTTACGTTTCCAAAATACAAAAGAATTTTCATATTTTTTTCTTCTTTTTTCAAAACAAGGCCATGTTATGGAGCAAGTTGCAACATTCTAAGTCTATAATCAAACTTACTTCAAAATTGCATCTTGAATTTTGGAGGTTGTGATGACTAAACGAGTGTTTTGATGGTTGGAAGAGAAAGTTGTGGCAGCAGGCCACAATGAGTGAAGGTAACCAAACTTACTTCGAAGTTGCAACTTGAATTTTGGAGGTTGTGACGACTAGACGAGTGTTTTGATGGTTGGAAGAGAAAGTTGTGGCAGCAGGCCACAGTGAGTGAAGGTAGTAAGCTGCCCACACAAAAGTCGTGGCTCCAGAATATGACATCAGCTCAAATAAGAACAGCCTCTCTTTTTTTTTTTTTGTTATCAAGGATTTTATTACTCTGTGTGATGCTTTGGATGGTTGTATTTTACATAAATTGATGTTTTATCTATGAAAAATGCATGGATATTATGTATATTTACTTTATTATGTGTATATATACAACTTTATATGCAATGTCAAATGTAATATTGTATAACACTGAGTTATGATGTCATATGATTGTATATGTACAAGTAAATTGGAGTAGCCACAACATATAAAATACTAAATACATATACATTAAGTTATGATATATTAAACATATTGTACTTATATATGGTGAATGACATAAATTGTAGTTTACAATATTGTATAATTTTAAGTTATGATGTTATTTGATCGTGTATGCTTAAGTAATTTAGAGTAACAACAACATTTAGATTATCGAAGGCATATACATGAAGCAATAATATTTTTAAACATCTTGTGATCACTTAAAGGTTAATAACATCAATTTGTAATCAATTATATTAATATAATATTTTTGCCCATCAAGAATATGTAACACTCTACACCCAACTCAGAATATGATCGGATGCATGATATCACATTGGTTATCGGATTAACCTTAGACAAAATTGAAACAATCAATTTCATGTTTATTAAACATGATGAGATGTATTTATAAGTATTCATTGTAACACCCAAAACTCGGCCTAGACGTTATGATCGAATCTGACAATGTCATATGGAATGAGTTTTAAAAACAACGAACACGATAAAACTATTTCGCATTTGCTAACTCTATTTGTGTAGAATTATTATCAAAACATTCATTCCTGTTTAACTAACTTGCCTTAGAAGTGTTTAAATGCGGAAGCTTATGACAAACCATTGTGAGTAAGAAAAACCATTCGTGATTTAAAAAAAAAAACAAACATTTGCTTTTGGTAAAATTCCGATTGTTATCAAGTTTTGCAGTTATAAGGTCGTAAACACTGTAAAATCCAAATTTAAGCAAAACAATCCATAAAGTCCCAATTACAAAAGAAATACCCAACAAATTAAAATGTTACCATAAAAAAAAGTGTAACAGTTTCAAAAGAGTGGTCACCGTCTAGTCCACCACTGCACCGATCCGCCTAACTCTGTGGATTACCTGTACAAAATAAACAGAAGAAAGGGCTAGTTTATGTAAACTCAGTCTGTAACCCCACAGAATTAAACTTGCATACATACAAAATAGCGGATATCAGCCAGAAACAGTCTTGGGCCTAAGCCCATTACAGATTCAAATGCATATTTGGGCCTAAGCCCATATCAGATACATATACAAATATGCAGTCAGAAACAGAAATCAGGATCCTACCGTCAGCCTCTACACACCATCTCTGACCATCCCTACACACCATGCTGTACCAAATGCGGCACATATTAGATAAATTGCAGCTGAGCTGCCAGATAGTAGGTGTAAACGCCTCTCAAAACATTTCCTCTAATATATATACACCATCTCCAACCCCAAAACAGATACAAAAAATGTAGGACCAGGCTTAAAGAATAACCATGCTTACATGTTTAATTACAGATAAAGATTTAAGGAACAAATCGGTCGGATAGGCATGATAATAACATACTTAGAACACAATATCAGTCATACATATCATACAAGTTAGGGTCTAATTACCCCTTACCGTTTCTACAGTAGGCTCACAATCGTTTGGAACGACCCGTCCGTGCAACCCTAGGAAAGATTTTGGTTAAATGGGCTCAATGGCCCATGTAGCTAACCCGTGTGGGCCCACACGGGCGTGTAGGCCCACATGCCTAATTTGGCTTAGCCTGTGTAGCCCACGCGGCCACACCCTGGCCATCACACGGTCGTGTCTTGTGCACGGCCTAGCTTTCGTCGATCACACGGCCGTGTCATCGCACATGGCCTACCACACGGCCTACACACGGTCATGTGGCGTTAATAGAGGGATTTTTCAGCTTCTATCGAATCTCGTTTTCTGCGTTTCAGGTGCACACTTGGTATGTTTTCACTGATATTGAAATTCCAAGGTCACTAGAACCTACAATCAACATTACCAAAGCCCAAATTAAGTAACACAAATGAAAACTAAACAGAGAATATTTCACAACGAAACCTTAGAACATCAAATAGTGGACTCGGTAACTTACCAATAACGAACCGAAATCCCAAATGTTCAAATCTCTGCAGAAGCACTAATTATTGCTTGATCTTCACCTAATCCGAAAGAACCAAAAATAGCCCTCTTTCAGAAAACCAACTACGAAATGATAAGATAGAAACAAACTGAGTACTTACCAAACGAGTGAATTCAGTCGTTGAACAAGAAGGAGGCAAAACGAAACCGAAAGAGAAGAGGAAGGAAACAAAGAAAATTCGGCAAAAGAGGGGAAAGACGGACATCAGGAAGATGGAGAAATTTTTGGGGAAAATTGTAAAAAACAAAATAAAAATTCAACAACCATTATCCCCAAATTCCTCTAATTACTCCCACTGGCAACCACTGCTCAGAATTTAACTTTCACCCAAACTTTCTCTCAAAACCGAGTCAAAAATAAATACCCACATTCATGCGGGGATTCGAACACCAGACCTTCAGCAAACTAACACTCCACTTAACCACCAAATGGACAGGCCTATTCTATTGAGATTTTTCAAACAATTTAATATAAGCATACTCCTCAAGTGTTAGGCTTATTTCAGAAAAATATCAAAATTTGCCAAAGGTAAAACTTGAACTTGGAATCTCATACACACACCTAGAACTCTTAATCACTGAAGCAAATACACAGTTGTGTCACATTTTTACAAAAGCAAAAATAAAAATTTTTGGGCATTACAACTCTACCCCTCTTAAAAAAATTTTCGACCTTGAGATTTACCTGGTCAAAATAGATGAGGATACTACTGACGCATCGAGTCTTTAGGTTCCCGACCTCCTCAGTGCTATGATTCCACCACAGAACCTTCACTAATGGAATGGACTTCCTCCTCAGCACCTTAATGTCTCGCTCCAGAATCTGAACCGGCTCCTCCTCAAAGGTCAAATCTTACCTAACCTCGATATCCTCCACCGCAACAACATTCGATGGATCAGAATGGTACCGCCTTAACATCGAGACGTGAATTCAAGGGGTAACTCCAACTAGTAGGCAATTGGTTCCACACGCTTCAGAATCTAGTACGATCCAATAAACCTAAGGCTCAACTTACCCTTCCGACCAAACCTCATAAATTTCTTCCACTAGAGAACTTAAGAAACATGAATTCCCCCACAGAATACTCAATCTCACGCATTTTTAGATCTGCATATGATTTATGTCTATCAGAGGCCGCTTTCAAATGATCTCGAATTAGTCTAACCTTATCCTCAGTCTCAGAAACCAATTCAGGACTCGAAACTTGACGTTCGCCCAACTCAGTCCAACACAACGGAGTACGACACTTACGACCATACAGAGCCTCGTAAGGTGCCATCTAAATACTAGCTTGGAAGCTATTGTTGTAGACGAACTTAGCTAGTGGCAGATAATCCTCCCAACTACCTTGGAAATCAATTACGCAACTCCCGAAACATAACCTCAAGTATCTGAATCACCCTCTCAGATTGACCATCGGTCTGAGGATGAAACGTAGTACTAAAGTCCAACATTGAATCCAAAGCCTCATGTAATTTCTTCCAGAATCGAGAAGTGAATCGAGGATCTCTATCAGAAATGATCGAGATAAGTACCCCATATAGTCTTACTATCTCAGAGATGTACAACTTTGCTAGCTTCTGCAGTGAATAATCAGTTCGAACTGGAATGAAGTGTGCAGACTTGGTCAATCAATCCACAATGACCTAGACAGAATCTTTCTTAGTAGGTGTCAATGGCAACCCACTAATGAAGTCCATAGTCACTCGTTCCCATTTTCATAAGGGAATCTTGACTGGCTGCAATAAACTCGAAAGCAACTAATGCTTAGCCTTTACTTGCTGGCACATCAGACATTGAGCCACAAAGCTAGTAATGTCGCTCTTCAAACCAAGCCACCAGTATAACTCTCGAAGGTCGTGATACATCTTATTACCACCAGGATGCATAGCATAAGGGCTATTATGCGCCTCCCTCAAAATAGACTGCCTCAGATCAGAATTGTTCGGTGATAAACCGTAATTTATACATATTTTTACCCCATGTTAAACGCATTTTATGGATGATTTCTTATTAGAATTGGTGAATTTGATGCTCTTAATGGTTTAATTTCATGTTTTATACTTAAGAGAGCATAGGAGAGCGAAAGGAATGAGAAACGGGCCAAAAACGGAGAAAATGGACCAAACTACAAAATCAACACGGCTTGGACTTCCTCACACGGGTAGCCCACACGGCCGTGTCAATTTGGCAGAATCGAAGCACGACTCACACGGGTAGAACACATGCTCGTGCCATTCTATTAGGCTCGAACACGACCTGAAATAATCGCACACGGGCGTGTCACTGCCGAGCCCAAGTTGAGTCCAATTCGGAAAAGGCCACTTTTGAGGGCTCTTAGGCATCCTAAAACCTATAAATACACCCTAGAGGAGGAAGAAAGAAGAAACACAGAATAGGGAGTAAGGAATTACTCCAAGAAAGTCGATTGATCCGTCTCAGAAGCCGGATTCATCATCAAGACTGAAGATCTCTCCTCAATTTCCCCTTCAAGAGTTTTGGGTTTTCTTTATGTTTTGTATTCTTTATTATTCTGAGATGTTTTCTTATTTAGTTATAAACTAAATCCCCTAAATACCTAAGGGGAATGAAATCTAAGATGAATCTTGTTATTATTTTCTGAATCGTATGATAAATATTTGACTTGTTCTTAATTATGTGTTCTTAATTCTTGTTTTGATATCCCAGGATACTGATTCAAGATAAGCTCTTATTCAGAGAAGGAATAGACCCTGTCTAAGAGTACATTTTCCATAATTAAGCGGAGTTGTTTGCGCGCCTAGACATAGGATGACAAGATTTTACCGGATTAGGGTGAAACCTAATAAGGGGATCCATAAATCGAGTTAATGCAGCCCTAGGGTGTTAATTAAAGAAAAGTCTCAATTATTCAATCTAGGGATTAGACATTTTTAGTCTTGAATAGGGATAATAACATAACTTAGGGATCTTTACGGAACAAGTTAAATGAATAAATCGTCCGATTCAGAGCCAGAATAACAAGTGCAGTCTAGGTGGATTTTTTCTTAGGTATTGTCTTAATTCAATCGATTTTCCCAAAAGTAATTCCCCAATTCTATTCTCTGTGAGTTCTTAGTTTAAATAATTAGTTAGTTAAAACAAAACCTCTTTATTCCTAGGCTAAATAATAAAAAGACAGTCATTACTAGTACTTTTAGTTCATTTGGGTTCGACAATCCGGTATTGCTAAAACTTTACTACTGTTTGATAGGTACACTTGCCTACATTGCGATAATAGTTAGTTTCAAGAATGATTAATTATAAATATTTAAAACCTATCACGAAATCACGCGATCAAGTTTTTGGCGCCGTTCCCAGGGAACTAAGATATTAGGACTGCTTAATTTTTATTACTTTAGCCATTTATTTTTCTTGCAAATTAATTTTATTTTATTCTTTTTATTATTTATTAATTTATTTTTTTTCCTTTCTCTTGGCAGATTTTTATAGTTTATGACTAGAAGAAACCGTCAGGACCACTACTTTTTGACGAAGAAATCAATCGCACAGTTCGCAGACATCAAAGAGAAATAAGGCAAAGCTTAAGATACACAGAGAATGAGCAAGAGGACGATACCCAACCCCCAACCAAAGAGATGGCTGAAAACCAAGACAATCAGCTACCTCCTGCAATTGCGGTTAATCAAAATCTCACTCCACGCACTATGTATGATTATGCTAAACCTTCTTTAACAGAGGCTGAATCGAGCATAGTTAGACTGCAGAGTCGCAAATACTTTTGAACTGAAACCTAACGCAATTCAAATGATACAACAGTTTGTTCAGTTTGATGGTTTGCAGGATGAAGATCCCAACGCTCACTTAGTAAACTTTTTAGAACTATGCGATACATTTAAAATTAATGGCGTTTCTGGATGCCATACGTCTTCGGTTGTTTCCCTTTTCATTGAGAAACAAAGCTAAATAGTGGTTGAACTCATTACCACGATGATCAATCACTACTTGGGACCAAATGACAGAGAAATTTCTATTAAAATATTTTTCGCCGGTTAAAACGGCTAAATTACGTAATGATATCTCTTTGTTTGTGCAGATGGACTTAGAAACTCTTTACGACACATAAGAGAGATACAAAGACTTACTGAGAAGGTGCCCTCACCATGGGTTATCGCTTTGGCTTTAGGTTCAAACATTCCATAATGGCCTGAATCCTTTGACTCGGCAAATGGTTGACGCAGCTGCTGGCGGAACCATCAATAATAAAAACCTGAAGATGCTTATGAGTTCATAGAGGAGATGTCATTGAATAACTATCAGTGGCAAGTCATGAGGACAAAGCCAACGAAAATAGCCGGTGTTTATAACGTCAATTCAGTCACCATGCTCTTTAATCAGGTAGAACTCTTGAATAAGAAAATTGATGGTTTTCTTAGTTCTTAGTTCTTCACAGGTTCACCCAGTAATGCAGTGTGAAGCAAGTGGAAGTGGAACAAGCCATTCGGAATACCAGCCTTATGGCCACAACATGGATAATGAGCAATTAAATTACATGGGTAATAATCCTCGACCTCAAAACAATCTATATAGTAACACTTATAATGCAGGTTGGAGGAACCACCCCAATTTCTCGTGGAGCAGTCAAGGAAATCAAAGACCACAACATCCTCCCTACCAACAGGAAAAGAAGCTGAACCTTGAAGAGATGCTCTCAAAGTTTATATCGGTGTCAGAAACTTATTTCCAGAATACCGAGACAGTACTTAAGAATCAACAAGCAATGATACAAGGGCTCGAAACTCAAAAAGGCCAGCTTTCTAAACTAATCTCCGAATGACCACAAGATAACCTGCCAAGTAATACTGAATCCAACCCAAGGGATCAGCTCAACGTAATTAATATTCAAGATGACGAATGGGTCGTTAAGCCTGAACCAGAACCGAGACAAAAAACTGTGGTAAGTAAGAGTCAATGTGAGGTAGGTCATAATAAAAACAAATAGGTGAATGTCGAATATAAACCTTGTGTGCTATACCCCAACGCGACGAGGAAAGACCGCTCAAATGAACAATTTGGTAAATTCGTTAAACTCTTAAAAAAATTACACATTAACTTACCGTTTATTGAAGCTCTATCACAGATGCAAAACGCAATGAAATTTTTAAAGAAGCTTTTAGCAAATAAAAGGAAGTTGGACGAGGCGTTGCATGTGGAGCTAAACGCAATGTGCTCAGCTATTCTGCAAAATAAGCTACCGAACAAATTAAAAAATTACAATTCCTTGCTTAATTAGTAGTTTAGATGTTAATAATGCATTAGCTGATTTAAGGGCTAATATTAACATCATGCCCTACAAAATGTTTAAGCAATTAGGTCTCGGGAAACCCAAACAGACTAGGATGAGCATTCAATTAGCAGATAAAACTATAAGATTCCCTAGGGGTATTATTGAAGATGTACTAGTTAAAATCGATAAATTTATATTTCTCGTGGACTTCATTGTTCTAGACCTAGAAGAGGATAGCAACACTCCTTTAATTCTAGGAAGGCCTTTTTTAGCAACTGCTAAAATGATCATTGATGTTGGCACAGGTGAACTCATACTCCGGGTGGGAGACGAAACAATCACCCTTTAAGCTCGCAATTCTGGCAACACATAGAAAATTGAAGGTGATCGTTTAACCCATTCTACTAAAACTGACAATATGGTGCAACTTACTTTGCAAGAAATGAGTCTGAAGGAAGCACATGAGTCATTCTCAAGCAATAGTAGAGGACCTACTCATGAAGAACGAAGACTGCAAATAGAGGAGCTAGATGAATGGCGAACACATAAACCAAGAACACACGATAAACCAAAACTACGCCAGAACGAGCTCGATACCTTTCCAAATCAACTTAAGGTTGGCGATAAAGTCTTATTAGATGCCGCAGATCCTCAAATTGTCACTGTCAGACAGGATGAAGAAATCCTTCTTACGGTACTTAACATTTTTCCATTCGGTACAGTTGAGGTAAGTCACCCCAAGTTCGGCACTTTAAAGGTAAACAACACCCGTTTAAAACCTTATTTTGATGAGATTGATAGCAGGAATAAGGAGTATAAACTCCTCGAACCACCATGACCATTCAACGGAGAGGTAAGTCGAGTTTAGACTATAAATAAGCGCTTCTCGGAAGGCAACCCCAGCACATACTGTATTAACTTCTTTAAAATTTAGTCTTCAACACCTAACTTACTAATGGAGCTCTTGAATACAGGTTTTTTATAGAGACATAGCCAAGCACATGGGCGTGCTTAGGGCCGTGTGAAAATAGGGCAAAGATTTTTCCAAACACAGACTACGATAAAACGCCACGGCCGTGCGACATGGCCGTGGTCGAACCTGTCAAAACAACACGAGCGTGCTACATGCCCGTGTGGAAGAACCATGGGTGAACCTGTTAAAACAGCACGGGCGTGCGACATGCCTGTGTCTATCACCCGTGGTTGAACCTGTTAACTTAACACAGGCGTTGGGCTTGCATACACAGGCATGAGAGAAGTGAACGAACCTAGACAAAGTTGTGCGACACGACCGTGTGCACCCACACGCCCAAGGTACACGGGCGTGGGGCAAATTTCAGACGCGCTCAAATAGGAAAAACGCGAAACACATGGGCAAAAATTAGGGAACACGGGCATGTGCCCTTACCGTGTGACCCAAAATCTATAAATACCCTATACTATTCACTTTCTTTCCCATTCAAGAACCCTAACCCTAGCCGCTACAAGTCCACACGGCCTCCCTGCCACGCACGTGCGCCGCTTCCAACTCCATTTTTGACGCCTGATTTCTCTCCCGTAGTGTTTGTTTACTCTTTTCACCTCTATTCTACTTACTTTTAATGTTTATTTTTAACATAATCTTTATTTTTCTCTTACTATTTCCATTTTGTTCATTATTTCTGCATTATTAGATTATTTATCATACATTTCATGTTAAATCGAGTTGTTAAAGCCTCACTCTTTTGTCATACACATGTCATTACTATGCCCATTCTCATGCTATTACAATGATAATGTCACAAAATTATGCTATCAAAATAATTATGTTGGTTATGTTTGGTTAATATTAGTAGTTGTGGCTGAAATTTTGATTTTTACTTGAAATTTTTCTTCATTTAACTTTGATCATCCCTCAAGATGAATTAATGGTTTTGATTGCAAGTACCATATCGTCTTCATGAGGAAAGAAAATCGTTGTACCTACTTCGAAGAAGAGAAAAATAGCGTCATTTTCTATAGGTCCAACCACAGAAATTCGTCACCCTCTCCTGCAGTTCTCTCGAGGGCCCCAAGAAGAACTTTTCCAAATACTTCGGGCCCGACCTTTAATTGCGGGCCGCTGCATCGACTGGGCTACCGTAGAACAAGTTCAGTTGGCTGATGCGATTCGAGCCCTCCTAACTACCGACCCTTGAGAGCTGTTCTCTAGGATCATCGAGCCAACATACCTCGAGCTCATGATGGAACTATGCTCAACGTTCCATCTTCAGACTACAATGACGAACTACGACGATCCCGGCATGGTCTAATTTCGTCTAGGCAGATTAATCTGCCAGCTAAGCGTCACAGAGTTCGGTGCTGCACTGGGCTTATATACAGAGGAGTTCAAAGAGGAGAATAAACTACATGCTCTCACTCGCCACATACACTTTTCTCCCTCGAAGTGCTGGCACACTTTGGCCTCTGGCATTGCCTCTTACAATCCTAGCCGCTCCAAGGCATCAATTCTCCTACCATCCCTGAGGTACTTACACGCCATTTTGGCTCACATGATTACAGGAAGGCGAGAGAGCACCAGCGTCGTCAACACTCACGACGCTTACTTTTTATGGTGTATGTCGCACGGGCACGTCATCGACCTTTGCCTATTTCATCGCCTTCGCGATTTAGCACCAGACAAAGAGGCATAAAAAGGGGGTAATCTCCATTGGACCCTATGTTGCTCTGTTGGCTAGACACTTCGGGCTCCTCAGTACCGTAGCCCAAGATTTATCATTAACCCTCATTGGCCAGATGTCTTCACAAGGCATCTCAAGCATGCTTAGTATGAGGATGATCGAAAAGCGCCAAAGAACCTACCCTCCTCAATATCGTCTTGCCCAATCTACCGAGGAAGAGGCCTACAAGGACATTCCTGATGATGTCCCTCCACAGCACGAGGACCTACCGTCTCAACCACCACCACCCTCTCATCCAGTTCATACGGTGGCTTCATATGCTGACATCTCTGAGCGCCTCACTCGATTCGAGCAGCAGTGTTTTCAACAATTTGACAACGTTGATGCAACTCTACAGCAGATTTGTCAGCACCTCCACATCTCATCGCCAGTCCCACCTCGCGAATTATCCAGCGATGAAGATGTTTAAAAACATTTATTTATTATTTTATGTTTTTAATTTTATTAAAACTATTTTTATTTTATTAGATTTTAGAATTTTATTTTAATTATCAATTTTGGTTTTTTTTATGAGTAATTATTCTTCCTAATATCCCCTAAAAAGTTCCTGATTTTCTCATAGTTATATAGAGCTCTTAAGCTCATCATCACATAGGAACTAAAAACTCCATCGAGAAAGGTTCTCCACGATTGCCATGTACTGATCGACCACGACCATAGCTACCACTAGATATAATATTCTTTTGGCGCAAGACTTATGCACTAATGAACCTCTACCACCGCTTAAGTATCCTCCTCCACTCTCACACCAATTACTCTCCAAAGCTCCAGTTCAAGGAATTCATCATACAGGAAGTTTCACTTCTCGCCCTATCTTATTTTTATATTCTAATATCTATATTTGTACACTGAGGGCAATGTACATCTTAAGTGTGGGGAGGGGTATTTATTTCATTATCAGAAAAATCTCTGAATGTCTGTCTTGTTCTCATGGAAACCTTTCATATCGTATTTAGGATAAATTTTGATTGATTTATGATTTTGATTGATATATCTTGAATTAAAACATAGGCATTTATGCATTGATTGTTTGAACTTTAAGACATTAGAGAATCAAGCATGATAAGTTGATTTTTATGAATTTAAAATCTTAGGTTGTTTCCCCAAAGTTTAGGTATTACTTTGAGTTGGAATTCACAAGTTTTAAACATAAAAAAACCATAATTTTTGTGAGATTTTTGAGCCTTTGGAGCATCTATTAATTCTTTCATGCTCACTTTTATTATTGCTTTGAGTGCGTCAATATCAAACTGTTATTCTAGAACTTGCTTGATTATGCATGTCAAGACCACACTATTGATTTGATATGTCAAAATGATTAAGGCACGTAGGATTAGCCCATTCATGCCATTAAAAGCCTACCTCCACGATTAACCCCTAGTAAACCCCCTTGAGGCTAACAAGCCATTTCTTGTATTACCCTTAATATTAACCCATAACCCATTATTGTTGAAATTCACTAAATTAATCCCTACTTTTTTCGAGATTTGAGTTGAATAAATTGCTTAGCTATGTCTTGTTCTTAATAGTTAGTCTATGTTATTTGACTTGTTCTTAAAAAAAATGTATACACATTAGTAATTTCATATTTTGAGAAGAAGCCCTATTGTACGCAAGTTATGATTAACCATTTTTCTAGTTAGGCAATTTTTCAATTCAATCTCGATTCTAACCCTTTCTTTCATCTTGTGACCACACCCTCTAACCAAGCCTCGTTACAACCTTCTAAAGACCTTTTGATTGATGTTTCATCTCAATTTATAGTGGTGGAGATTTGATTTTCATGCAAGCCTATGGTAATAACTTTTCATTATTGACTATTGAGTGCTTCATTTATTGTCCTTAAACACCTCAAGTGATTTGAGTGAATCTGTAGTGAAGATGTATAACTCTATGATATTTTGAATCAATGTTAATTACTTAGAAGAGGGGAGACACCAATGTTTGCATGATTAAATACTCAACTTGAAATGTTTGAAACTTTTATGTTCTTTTAATTGAATTCTCAATGTATGATTACCTATGGATTATTTTGAGATATTATCGATAGAAATTATAAATTGAGAAGAATTTATTTTGATTATGAGTTGAGAATTTTGCTTGAGGATAAGCAAATGCTTAAGTGTGAGGGTATTTGATAAACCGTAATTTATACATATTTTTACCCCATGTTAAACACATTTTATGGATTATTTCCCATTAGAATTGGTGAATTTGATGCTCCTAATGCTTTAATTTCATGTTTTATACTTAGAAGAGCATAGGAGAGCGAAAGGAACGAGAAATAGGCCAAAAACAGAGAAAATGGGCCAAAATACGAAATCAACACTGCCTGGACTTCCTCACACAGGTAGTCCACACGGCCGTGTCAATTTGGCAGAATTAAAGCACGACTCATACAGGTAGAACACACGCCCGTGCCATTCTAACAGGCTGGAGCACGGCCTGAAATAATCGCACACGGGCGTGTCCCTGCCGAGCCCAAGTTGAGTCCAATTCGGAAAAGGTCACTTTGGAGGGCTCTTAGGCATCCTAAGGCCTATAAATACACCCTAGAGGAGGAAGAAAGAAGACAAACAAAATAGGGAGTAAGGAATTACTCCAAGGAAGCTGATTGATCTATTTTAGAAGCCAGATTCATCATCAAGACTGAAGATCTCTCCTCAATTTCCCTTTCAAGAGTTTTGGGTTTTCTTTATGTTTTGTATTCTTTATTATTCTGAGATGTTTTCTTATTTAGTTAACAACTAAATCCCATAAATACCTAAGGGGAATGAAACCTAAGACGAATCTTGTTCTTATTTTCTGAATTGTATGACAAATATTTGACTTGTTCTTAATTATGTGTTCTTAATTCGTGATTTGATATCCCAGGATACTGATTCAAGATAAGCTCTTATTCAGAGGAGGAAGAGACCCTATCTAAGAGTACATTTTCCATAATTAAGCGGAGTTGTTTGTGCGCCTGGACATAGGATGACAAGATTTTACCGGGTTAGGGTGAAACCTAATAAGGGGATCCATAGATCGAGTTAATACAACCCTAGGGTGTTAATTAGAGAAAGGTCTCAATTATTCAATCTAGGGATTAGACGTTATTAGTCTTGAATAGGGATAATAACATAACTTAGGGATCTCTACGGAACAAGTTAAATGAATAAATCATCCGATTCGGAGCCAGAATAACAAGTGCAGTCTAGGTGGAATTTTCCTTAGATATTGTCTTAATTCAATCGATTTTCCCAAAAGTAATTCTCCAATTCTATTCTCTGTGAGTTCTTAGTTTAGATAATTAGTCAGTTAAAACAAAACCTCTTTATTCCTAGGCTAGATAATAAAAAGACAGTCATTACTAGTACTTTTAGTTCCTTTGGGTTCGACAATCTGGTCTTGCTAAAGCTTTACTACTGTTCGATAGGTACACTTGCCTATATTGCGATAATAGTTAGTTTCAATAACGATTAATTATAAATATTTAAAACCTATCACGAAATCACGCGATCATTCGGCAAACAGTACCGACCACAAAAATAAAGTACCTTATCATTATTCAGTCCAAAATTCGAAGTGCTGCTACTCTCAACCTGACGGAATCGTAACCTCAAAAATTCATCCCCGAACTGCTTATCTCGAATCTGCTCAATCCAAGACGACTTAATTTGCAACTCAGCCAACAGACTCCCATCATCAAACAGACTAAGATGAGCAAACATCACCCTCAAATCAGACATTACTCTTCAGCTTAAAGCGTCTGCCACTACATTGGCCTTACCAGGATGATACTTGATGATACAGTCATAATCTTTAAGCAACTCAATCCAACAATGCTACCTAAGGTTCAACTCCTTCTAAGTAAGGAGATACTTGAGGTTTTTATGATCGGTATAGATAATACATCTCTTACCATACAAATGGTGCCTCCAAATTTTTAATACAAAGACCACAACTCTAACTCAAGGTCATATGTCAGATATTTTCGTTCATGCATCTTAAGCTGACGGGACGCATAAGCCACAACCTTACCATTTTGCATCAGAACACAACACAACCCAATCCGACATGCAACGCACCACTGTACACTACAAACTCCTTGACAGATTTAGGCTGTATCAGAACAGGAGCCTGAGTCAGAACAAACTTGAGTTTCTCAATGCTCTCTTGTTGTTTATCAATCCAGACAAATGACATACCCTTACACAGCAGCTTAGTCAAAGGTGTAGCTATAACACCCCAAACCCAACCTAGACATTATGGCCGAATCTGGCGTGTCACATCAAAGTGTTTTCCGAAACCGTGTTTTCATTGAAAAACCCTTCTTACTATTTAAAGCTTGTGTAAAGTCTTAGTTTGTGTTCGTTTAATTTTAAAACATGGTTCATTGAAAAGTTAGTCACTTCTAAAAACGTCTTTAATTGCGTTGAACATCTCTTACAGTTGCGAAAGCTAATTTAAATTTAAGAAGTTTAAAACATATGTTTTTGAAAACAGTAATTGGTTTGAAAACTCGTCTTTTCCTAGTCTAGCAGTTTAAGGTAAGAAATCAAAGCCCAAATAAAAGTTAAAACCTCAAATGGCCTTATTACCTAACCAAATATCCAATACGAAATTTGAGTAAATAAAGTCAAAAGTAGAACATCAGCAATCGTGTGGCCACCTCCAAGTCTCTCGCGGCTCTAAACCGTCTAAGGCTGAGGATTACCTGTACAGTTAAAAGAAAGGTTGAGTTTACGAAAACTCAGTGTGTAATCGCCTATCAGTCAAACAATAAACAATGCATGTAGTAACAGTCTAGGCCTGGGCCCTATTCAGTATCAGTATAGTCTGGGCCTTAGCTCTATATAGTAACAGTGTGGGCCTAAATCCAATTTAGTATCCGTCCAGTGCAGTCATGTAACCCTCTCCAATCCAACCAACACACCACCCATACCAACCAACACACCATGTGGGGATTAAATCGACCCACCCAGCCAACACACTAATATCGCAGTAAAGCTACTAACAGTAACGCAGCAATACTGCTAATAACAGTAAACGTGGCAAATCCATCAGAGCAGTAATTACATGGCAAAGCCACTAATACAACACTTCCTTCACATCCGGAACCCAACCCCATACAGTATGTCGTGTCATAAATATTATGTGTATGCAGTAGGCCATACTCAAACCAGTCATATAAATGTCATACACACCTTATTTAACCCACCACTAGGGGTATAATGGTTATTTCATCGGTTAGGGGTAAAATAGTAATTTTACCTATTAGGGGTGTTTCGATTATTTAACTAATTTTAGGGTCTCGATATAGATAACGACCCTTCAAAAGGTCTATAATCATCTCGAACGACTCAGATAGCTCATATGGTCAAAATAGTGTAAACGGGCCCAAGTAGGCCCACATACTCGTGTGGCCCATTTAACCCAAATTCAGTCGCGACTATGCAATCACCATATCCCACTCCATTATTTGTCACTTATCATAAGTTTTATCCGTGTGGGGCCCACGAGTCCATTGGGCCCACTCAGCCTAACGAGGCCCATAACGGCCTAAGCCTACAAGAACGCTCATGGCGGCCTCTACTGTCTGTCGCTCATGATTTGTGGGCTCGGTTTACTCCATGAGCGTTCGTATGCTCGTGAGGCTTCAAATGCCGAAGTTTTAGCTTTTCAGCTTTTCGGCTTTCATCGATTCACAGTAACATAGTGGTGTGAGTACACACCTTTATCCAACGTCTTGACAGTAGCAAAATTGGGTGTACGATTACACACCTGTTTAATAAATCGCTCCAAGTTTATCAGACAACCGACTTTGACTTAAAGATATGCGATGTATTTCACTTAGATCACTGGTTGAAAATGATTGCACACTTCTTGTCGATTTACCCCAAAGATTTGGTCGAACACCGAAAAAGGATTTTGAACGCCTCCGAGCACTGAAGAATCCCTTTTCCTCCAAAATCAAATGATAGACAAGAAAGAATGCTGGAGCAATGGGCGATCGTCAGAACTAGATGTTCAAAAGAACCGAAAATGCAGAGACAAGGAGAACAATAATCAACCTAGGAGAAGAAAAGCGAGAAGATAAAAGGAAGAGACAGAGAAGAGAACAAGAGAAGTTCGCCTAAAGAAAATCAAAACAGGGAATAGCAAGAGAAAATAGATCAAATCGGTAAAATGTGAGAAAGGATGAGAAGAGATTAGAGGGAAAAAAGAGAAACGGTCACAGTAGAAAAGGGAGAGAAGTAGTGTTTAGTTGAAAAGAATAAGACCAAATGCAAAGAATACCTGTTCGGCCAAAAACAAGAAAAGAAGGGTAAATAACCAAAAGAGAAATAATAACGCGAGCGAACGCAACCTAAAAACAACAGAGTACAGAAATTGAATTAGGAAAATTCGACCACCTGCGCACCGCACAAAACATCCAAACCTCTTTCCTAAATCAAAATCAAGAGAGCCTTAGTGTTCCATTCGGCCATAACCTCCTACCATCACCACATCCCTTGATTTTCTCCAAAAAAATCTCCCCTTATCCCTCTACTCTTCATTCCACAAATAACTCCAACTTCTCATTCAAATTCAATTCAAATTCTTATGATTAAATCAACCGCAGAGTTCCAGTCCAACTCCACCATTCACACAACCAATGAATAAACTAAATACTTCTTGTGCAACACAGAACTTGAACCCAAGCCTTCATAGTAGCCATTACATGTCACTACCACTAGACCACTATGCTCCTTTTTCTCACAATTCAACTACAATTATCTTTAAAGCCTATGTGCCAGTGTCCTGATTCTTTTAAGAGCAAAATAAAAAATTCTACAAAAGCCGAAACTTGAACCCAAGACTTTTCAGACACTCCCAAACACACCTAAATCAGCTAACCATCAAAGTAAACATGGAATTTACGCCAAATCATGCAAAATTATAGACCTTATATTTTTGGGGCGTTACAACTTTACCCCTTAAAAGAAATTTCGGCCTCAAAATTTACCTATTCAGAATAAGTGAGGGTATTATTGTCGCATCGCCTCTCTTGGTTCCTACGTAGCTTCTTCTAAATTGTGATTACGCCATAGCACTTTGACCAGTGAAATAGATTTCCTTCTTAATACCTTAACGTCACGATCCAGTATCTGTATCGATTCTTCCTTGATAATTAGATCAGGTTTCATCTCAATTTCCTCAACTAGCACTATGTGTGAGGGATTAGAGCGGTATCGCCTCAACATGGAGATGTGGAATACATCATGAAGTCTGTCTAATTCAGAAGACAACTCGAGTTGATAGGCGACTGGTTCAGTAAGGTCCGATGAATCTAGGGCTCAGTTTGCCTTTCCGTCCAAACCTCAGAATTTTCTTCCATGGTGAGACCTTCAGGAAGACATAATCTCTTGCAGAGTACTCGATCTCTTTACACTTTAAGTTTGCATAAGACTTCTGCCTATCAATTGCTTCTTTTAACCAATCTTGAATTAACTTTACCTTTTTTTCAACATCAAAAACTAACTCAGGCCCAAAACTCGCCGTTCACCAAGTTCCATCCAACAGGTAAGAGTATGACACCTATGACTAAATAACGCCTCATACGGTGCCATCTGAATACTGGACTGATAATAGTTGTTGTAAGCGAACTCTGCCAATGGCAAATAGTCTTCCCAACTGCCTTAACATGTCCTCCAATATTTGAATCACCCTCTCTGACTGACCGTCTGATTGAGGATGGAATGCAGTACTGAAGTCCAACCTTGTACCCAAAGCCTCGTGTAACTTCTTCTAGAACTGAGAAATAAATCTAGGATCTCTGTCAGATATGATAGAAACTGGTACTCCGTGCAGTCTCACAATCCCATCTACATACAACTTGGCCAATTTCTGCAACGAATAATCAATGCGGACCAGAATAAAGTGGGCAGATTTAGTAATTCAATTTACAATAACCTATACTGAATCCTTCTTGGTCGTCGTTAAGGGTAGCCCTCTTACAAAATCCATGGTTACCCTCACCCATTTCCAGAGTGGAATCTTTATTGGCTGCAGTAACCCAAAAGGCAGTTGATGCTCAGCCTTAACTTGCTAGCATGTCAAGTACTTACCCTGGCCACCAGTACAGCTCACGAAGATCTCGATATAACTTATTTCCACTAGGATGCATAGCATACGAATTACTATACACTTTTTGCAGTATAGATTGTCTTAAATCAGAATCCCTCGGTATACAAACTCTTCCACAAAAATATAGCACTCGCTCACTATTCAGCCCAAAATCTGCAGTCTCACCATTCTCAACCAATCAAAAATGAGGAACCAATGACTCATCCAAAAACTGTTTCTTCTTAATTTGACTAGTCTAGGTCGGTCTCACTTGAAGCTCAGCCAACAAGCTACTATCATCAAACAGGCTGAAACGACCAAACATTGCTCTCAAATTAGATACAACCCTACGGCTCAGTGCATCAGCTACCACATTAGCCTTACCAGGGTGATACTCAATTGAACAATCATAATCCTTAAGCAACTCTATCCACCTTCGTTGCCTAAGGTTCAACTCCTTCTGAGTGAAGAGGTACTTGAGGATTTTATGATCTGTGTAAATAATAGTCTTCTCACCGTATAAATAATGCCTCCAAATCTTCAGTGCGAAAACCACTGCAGCTAACTCCAAGTCGTGAGTGAGGTAATTCGCCTCGTGAGACTTAAGCTGACAAGACACGTAAGCAACCACCTTACCCTCTTGTATCAACACACAACCCAATCCAATGTGTGATGCATCACTATAGATAGTGAATTCCTTCCCAGACTCTGGTTGTTTTAAAACAGGGGCCTCAGTCAGAACTTCCTTCAATTTCTCAAAACTCTCTTGCTGCTTATCAGTCCAATTAAATGGCACCCCTTTACGCAGTAACTTAGTCAGAGGTGCAGCAATCAGTGAAAACCCCTCAACAAAATGTCTATAATACCCAGCCAGACCTAGAAAGCTTCGAATCTCAGATACCATCTTTGGTAGTTTCCAATCTACTACGGCTTCAATTTTTCGGGATCAACCCTAATCCCCTCAGCAGATACTACGTGACCCAAAAATGTCACTTCTCACAGACAGAACTCACACTTGCTGAACTTTGCGTAAAACTAATTTTCCCTCAGAATTTGTAAGATAATTCGAAGATCTGCATCATGATCCTCTTCGGTTCTTAAATACACCAGGATGTCGTCTATAAACACAACTACGAACCGATCCAAATAAGGCTGGAATACTCGGTTCATCAAATCCATGAAAGTCACTGGTGCATTCGTCAACCCAAACGGTATCACTAGAAACTCGTAGTGACTATAACGAGTCCTAAACGCAGTCTTCTACACATCAGCCTCCTTAACCTTTAGCTGATGGTACCTAGACCGAAGATCTATCTTGGAGAAAATCGTAGCTCCTCGCAACTGGTCAAATAGATCATCTATCCTCGGTAAAGGTACTTATTCTTGATAGTCAGTTTGTTCAATTGACAATAATCGATGCACATGTGCATGGATCCAAATTTCTTCTTCACAAACAACACTGGTGCTCCCTATGAGGACACACTCGGTCGAATGAATCCTCAGTCCAGTAGCTATTGAATTTGAGCCTTTAACTCCATCAGCTTCTTTGTTGCCATCATATAAGGAGCGATGGACACCGGAGCTGTTCCAGGTAGGAGTCAATGTCGAATTCGACCTCACGGAGGCAACCGAGGAAGCTATTTAGGAAATACATTCGGAAACTCCTTAATAGTTTTGACATCTCCAACAGAAGGACCTTTAGAATCAAAAATGCTAAAATAAGCTAGACACTTCTCGCAACCCTTGCGAACCAATTTCTCGGCCCTTAACGCAGAAATCACGTTAGACAGATAATTTCTTTGCTCCCCTATCACAGTCACCTCATCATCCTCTGTAGACTTCAACACCATATGCTTAGCAGTGCAATCTAATTTCGCACGGTGTTTCACTAGCCAATCCATGCCTAATATAATATCGAATTCCCCAAACGACAATTCTATCAAATTTACCAGAAAGACAACCCCTTAGACCTCTAGGGACACGTCTCTGAACAACTTATTCACCCCAACTGCCTATCTCAGTGGACTCAACACAGTCACCTTACTAACAGTATTTTCAAACTAAATACCCAGCATCTCAGACACAGTGCATGCAACATACGTGTTTGTAGATCCAATATCAATTAAAGTAGTGTATGGTATATTATAAATCAAGAATGTACCGGCTATAACGTCAAGGGCATCACTATCTTCTCGGCGACAAGCAGCATAGACCAAGGTTAGCTATTTCACCTCAGTGTTACCAGAACCTTTGCTCGGTACTCTACGACCTCGTCCCAAACCGTTTCCACCCCTGGCCTGTCCATGACCTCTTGGTGGCTACTGACCACTTTTCTCTGGCTGAACCTGGCCCTGACCTGCAACTTGCTACTGAATAGGCCTTTGAATACAGTTTTTAACCTGATGATCTATGGACCTACACTGGAAACAAGCCCCAGTTCATTTCCAACACTCACCTTGGTGAGCTCCTTTACAATCAGCGCAAGGCTGCAGTCTTACAGTAATAATAAGAACCATTTGGAATGACCCATCAAACCTGGCCCTCTTCATTGGGCTTCTAGAAGAACCCGAGGGTCCAAAATCTTTCTTATTTTTGTCCCTATCTTTCTAATGGTTCTAGCACTCAGAGCGCTTCACATCCTCAGTAATTTTTGCTTTCTCAACAAGGGCAACAAAATCTCGCTCCCTCTGCGGAGCTATCAACACATGTAACTCGTCTTGGAGACCATCCTCGAACCGCACACAGCGTTCATACTCAGTTGCGACTACCCCGTGAGTATACTGACTCAGCCGCAGAAACTCTGCCTCATACTACGCCACAGTCTTATTCCATTGGGTCAAGTTCAGTAATTCCTTTCTTTGGGTGTGCACATAACTTGCACCCACATACTTCCCTAAAAAGGCTGCTTTGAAGAAATCCCATGTCAAATGGTCAGCCTGCGTACCCTCTCTCACAGCGAGCCACTATTGGTAGGCCCCATTTCGTAGTAAAGACACTGCTCCTTTTAATTTTTGTGATCACGTGATTTCGTGATAGGTTTTAAATATTTATAGTTAATCATTCTTGAAACTAACTATTATCACGATGTAGGCAAGTGTACCTATCAAATAGTAGTATAGTTTTAGCAAGACCGGATTGTCCAACCCAAAGGAACTAAAAGTACTAGTAATGAATGTCTTTTTATTATCTAGCCTAAGAATAAAGAGTTTTTATTTTAACTAACTAACTATCTAAACTAAGAATTTGCAGAGAATAGAATTGGGGAATTGCTTTTGGGAAAATCGATTGAATTAAGACAATACCTAAGAAAAAAATCCACCTAGACTGTACTTGCTATTCTGGCTCCGAATCGAACGATTTATTCATTTAACTTGTTCCGTAGAGATCCCTAAGTTATGTTATTATCCCTATTCAAAACTAATAACGTCTAATCCCTAGATTGAATAATTGAGACCTTTCTCTAATTAACACTCTAGGGTTGTATTAACTCGATCTATGGATCCCCTTATTAGGTTTCACCCTAATCCGGTAAAATCTTGTCACCCTACGTCTAGGTGCACAATCAACTTCGCTTAATTATGACAAATGTACTCTTAGACAGGGTTTATTCCTCCTCTGAATAAGAGCTTATCTTGAATCAGTACCCTGGGATATCAAAACAAGAATTAAGAACACATAATTAAGAACAAGTTAAATATTTATCATACAATTCAGAAAATAATAACAAGATTGGTCTTAGGTTTCATTCCGCTTAGGTATTTAGGGGATTTAGTTCATAACTAAATAAGAAAACATCTCAGAATAATAAAGAATACAATACATAAAGAAAACCCAAAACTCCTGAAGGGGAAATTGAGGAGAGATCTTCAGTCTTGATTATGAATCCGGCTTCTAAGATGGATCAATCAACTTTCTTAGAGTAATTCCTTACCCCTTATTCTGTGTGCCCTCTTTCTTCCATCTCTAGGGTGTATTTATAGGCTTTGGAATGCCTAAGAGCCCTCAAAATTAGCCTTTTTCGAATTAAACTCAACTGGGCTCGGCAGGGACACGCCCATGTGACACGCCCGTGTGCGATTATTTCAGGTAGTGCTCGAGCCTGCCAAATTGACATGGCCGTGTGGTATACCCGTGTGAGGAGGTCCAAGCCGTGTTAATTTCGTACTTTGGCCAATTTTCTCCATTTTTGGCCCGTTTCTTATTTCTTTCGCTCTCCTATGCTCTCCTAAGTATAAAACATGAAATTAAAGCATTAGGAGCATCGAATTCACCAATTCTAATAGGAAATCATCCATAAAATACGTTAAACATGGGGTAAAAATATGTATAAATTACGGTTTATCATTTTACTCCACAGTACAGTCAAAGTCTTCTATTATCCGCTCAGTATCCTCCAACCAATACTCTGCCACATTTGGGGCTACACACCAAAAACACCCCTAAATATCTCCGCTTCATTAGATCGTAGTAGCTCAGAAATTGACCCTCGGCCTACTGATCAAGTACTCGCTCCAGCAACCCTTTCAAGAACACGTAACATTGCTAGGGATAGAGCATCATCCCCAGTTGCTTGGTCATAAGACCCTATCTCAGTTACTGGTGGGGCTGGTTCCTCCCTAGCAGGCATGTGACCTGATGCTGAAGACCTAGCTTTAGCACTACCCCGGCCTCTACCGCAGCCTCGTGTACCCCTTCTACGAGTACCTCTTATGCTCATTTCAATAGCAAATTATATGTTTTAAAGTCTTGTGAATTAGTTTATAATTTCTATAATTATTAACAATGCGTTATAAACAATAGTAATTAGGGTTTGTTTCCGCAGAACAGAATCTTCCTATAGTTTTCAGTCTTCTATAGTCTCAATTTACTCTAACTACAGAGTTTCAGTGTAGTTTTACTACCTATAGTAGTCCCTCACTAATACATTTCAGTCTATAACAATAAACAGTGTCAGAAAACTTACAGATTTGGTGCCGGAGACTCGGTGTGCCACATTTCCAATCACAACGCTTAAAAATCAAAATTTTAAAAACCCATTCCACAACCGAATTTTGTAACTTGGCTCTGATACCACTAAATGTAACACCCCAAACCCGGCCTAGACGTTATGGTCAAATCGGGCGTGTTACATCAAAGTGTTTTTTGAAATCGTGTTTTCATTGAAAAACCCTTCTTATTATTTAAAGCTTGTGTAAAGTCTCAGTTTGTGTTCGTTTAATTTTAAAACATGGTTCATTGAAAAGTTAGTCACTTCTAAAAACATCCTTAATTTCGTTGAAAATCTCTTTCAGTTGTGAAAGCTAATTTAAATTTAAGAAGTTTAAAACATATGTTTTTTAAAACAGTAATTGGTTTGAAAACTTGTCTTTTCTTAGTCTAGCAGTTTAAGGTAAGAAATCAAAGCCCAAATAAAAGTTAAAACCTCAAATGGCTTATTACATAACCAAAAATCTAATATGAAATTTGAGTAAATAAAGTTAAAAGTAGAACATCAATAATCGTGTGGCCGCCTCCGAGTCCCTCGCGGCTCCAAACCGTCTAAGGTTGAGGATTACCTGTACAGTTAAAAGAAAGGGTGAGTTTACGAAAACTCAGTATGTAATCTTTTATCAGTCAAACAGTAAACAATGCATGCGAGAATGATGCGGGCACGGTCCCTATTCAAGATCGAGACGATCGGGCCTTAGCCCTATCTGAAGATGATGTGGGCCTAAGCCTAATTCAGTATCAGTATAGTGCAGTCATGTAACCCTCCCCAATCCAACCAACACACCACCCGCACCAACCAAAACATCATGTGAGGATTAAATCGACCTACTCAGCCAACACACCAATATCGCAGCGAAGCTGCTAACAGCAACGCAGCAATGCTGCTAATAATAGTAAACATGACAAAGCCACCAGAGCTGTAATTAAGTGGCAAAGCCACTAATACAGTACTTCCTCCATATTCGGAACCCAACCCCATGCAGTATTTTGTGTCATAAATATTACGTGTATGCAGTATGCCATACTCAAACCAGTCATATAAATGTCATACACACCTCATTTAACCTACCACTAGGGGTATAATGGTCATTTCATCGATTAGGACTAAAACAATAATTTTACCCCTCAGGGGTGTTTCGGTACAGATAACGACCCTTCAAAAGGTCTACAGTCGCCTCGAACAACTCAGATAGCCCATATGGCCAAAACAGTATAAATGGGCCCAAGTGGGCCTACTCGTGTGCCCATTTAGCCCAAATTCAGTCGCGACTATGCCATCACGATAGCCCACTCCATTATTTGTCACTTACCGTAAGTTTTATCCGTGTGGTGTCCACGAGCCCATTGGGCCCATCAGGTCCATCTCGGCCCAACGAGGCCCATAACTGCCCAAGCCCACGAGAACGCTCGTGGCGGCCTCTACTGTCTTTCATCTATGATTTTTGGGCTCGATTTACCCTACGAGCTTTCACATGCTCGTGAGGCTTCAAATGCCAAAGTTTCAGTTTTTCGGCTTTCGTCGATTCACAGTAACATAGTGGTGTGAGTACACTCATTTATCCAACGTCTAGACAATAGCAAAATTGGGTGTATGATTAAACACCTGTTTACGAAACCACTCCAAGTTTCTCAGATAACCAACCTTGACCGAAAGATATGTGATCTATTTCACTAAGATCATTGGTTGAAAACGATCGCATACTTCTTGTTGATTTACCCCAGAGATTTGATTGAATACCGAAGAAAGATTTTGAACGCCTCCGAGCACTGAAGAATCTATTTTCCTCCAAAATCAAATGATAGAAAAGAAAGGATGCTGGAGCAATGGACGATCGTCAGAACTAGATGTTTAAAAGAACCAAAAATGCAGAGACAATGAGCACAATAATCGGCCTAGGAGAAGAAAAGCGAGAAGACAGAAGGAAGAGACAGAGAAGAAAACAAGAGAGGTTCAGCTAAGGAAAACTGAAATAAGAAATAGCAAGAGAAAAGAGATCAAATCAGTAAAAGGTAAGAAAGGATGAAAACAGAGTAGAGGGAAAAGAGAGAAACGGCTACAGTAGAAAAGGAAGAGAAGTAATGTTTAGTTGAACAGAATAAGACCAAATGCAAAGAATACCAAAAGAGAAATAATAGCGCGAGCGAACGCAACCTCAAAACAACAGAGTACTGAAATCGAATTAGGAGAATTCGGCCACCTGCACACTGCATAAAACGTCCAAACCTCTTTCCCAAATTGAAATTAAGGGAGCCTTAGTGTTCCATTCAGCTATAACCTCCTACCATCACCACATCCCTTGATTTTCTCCAAAAATCTCTCCCCTTATCCCTCCACTCTTCACTCTACAAATCACTCCAACTTCCCATTCAAATTCAATTCTAATTCTTATGACTAATTCAACCATAGAGTTCCAATCCAACTTCACCACTCACACAGCCAAGGAATAAAATAAATACTCCTTGTGCAACACAGGACTTAAACTCAAGCCCTCATAGTAGCCATTACACGCCACTACCACTAGACCATCATGCTCCTTTTAGTCATAATTCAACTACAATTATCTTTAAAGCCTATGTGCCAGTGCCTTGATTCTTTTAAGAGCAAAATCAAAAATTTTGCAAAAGTTGGACCTTGAACCCACGACTTCCCAGACACTCTCAAACACACCCAAATCAGTTAACCATCAAGGTAAACATGAAATTTATACCAAATCATGTAAAATTATAGACCCTATATTTTTGAGGCGTTACAGTAGCAATCAATGAGAATCCCTCAACAAATCGATGGTAAAAACCCGCTAAACCCAGAAAGCTGCAGATCCCAGACATATTCTTAGGCTATTTCTAATCCAACATAGCTTCAATCTTTTAAAGATCAACTTGAATACCCTCAGCAGAAACCACATGCCCTAGAAAAGTTACTTCACACAACTAGAATTCACACTTGCTTAGTTTTGTGTAAAACTGCTTTTCACGCAGAATCTGAAACACTACTCTAAGATGTTCATCATGCTCATCCTTAGTCTTAGAGTATACCAAAATATCGTCGATGAAAATTACGATGAACTAATCCAGATAGGGCTGAAATACCCAATTCATCAAATCTATGAATGTAGCAGGTGCATTCGACAACCTGAAAGGCATAACTAGGAACTTGTATTATCCATAACGAATCCTAAATGTCGTCTTCTGCACATCTACCTCCTTAACCCTCAACTGATGATACCCTGAATGTAGATCGATCTTCGAAAACATAGAAGCCCCTATGAACTAATCAAACAAGTCGTCAATCCTCGAAAGCGAATACTTGTTCTTCACAGTTAACATATTCAGCTATCGATAATCAATGCACATCCTCATGGTCTCATTCTTCTTCTTAACAAATAGAACTGGTGCTCCCCACGGAGACACACTAGAGCAAATGAAACCACGGCCCAACAACTCTTGTAGTTAAGCCTTAAGTTCTGTAAGCTCTTTTGGTGCCATACAATAGGGAGCGATGGACACCGCAGCTGTACTAGGAAGAAGCTTAATCCCAAACTCTATTTCCCGATTTGGAGGTAATCCCGGTAACTCCTCAGAAAAGACATCTAGAAAATCCCTCACAGTTCTGAAATCTCCAATTGAAGAGTTCTCAGAAGCAGAAACACTGACGTAGGCCAAGTACGCTTCACACCCTTTTTGAACCAATTTCTCAGCCACAAGCGCGGAGATCACATTAGACAAATAATCCCGATGCTCTCCAATCACAACCACATCATCATCCACCTCAATTCTCAGAATGACCCTCTTAGTCGCACAGTCCAGACTAACCCGGTGCTTGACCAACCAGTCCATTCCCAGAATTATATCAAACTCCCCAAACGGAAGCTCCATCAAATCCGCCAGAAAAATAGTTTATTGCACCGCTAAAGGTACAACCCTATAAAGTTTACTAACCTGAACGATTGCCCCAACGGACTTAGTACAGTGACCTCACTTGTAGTACTCTCCACAGAAATCCCCAAAGTCTCAGATACATTACTAACTATATATGAGTGAGTAGACCCTATGCCTATCAAAGCAAGGTAAAGTACATCAAAAATAAGGAATGTACTGGTGATGACGTTAGGAGTATCTCTATCCTCTCGGTGACGTGTAGCATAAACCAAAGCAGGCTGTCTCACCTCAATCTGCCCAGCACCTCAGCTTGGTGCTCTCTGTCCACAACTCATACCATTACCACCCCTAGCCTGACCACGGCCCTTAGGTGGCTACTGAACTACTCTCTGCGGCTACGCAGGACTTGATATCGAAGCTTGCACCTGATCAGCCCTCAATGGACACTCCCGAATGTAGTGCTCCAAGGACCCACATCTCAAACAGGCCCCAATCTTCCTCCAATACTCGCTTGGATGGCGCCTACCGCAATCATTGCACGTCTGCAATCGAGTAGGAGCAATAGAAGAAATAGGGGGCCCCCACACTAACTAACTTATTAGATCTAGCTTTTTTCCTAGGCCTCTGCATAGGACTCAAGGGCCCCGAATCACTCTTGTTCTTACCTCTCTTACGGTCTCTATTCTAGCGCTCTGCGCGCTTAACATCCTCAGCAATCTTTTCCTTCTCTACCAGCACCGTGAACTTACGCTCCCTCTACTTAGCTATCAAAACCCTCAGATTATCCTTTAGGCTGTCTTCAAACCTAACACATCTCTCATACTCTGATGCAATCATCCCTCGAGCATAATGGCTCAGCCTCAGAAATTCGGCCACAGGTTGATCACATTGCTTGAGGTTTAGAAACTCACGCCTGCGAGCATCCACTAGCTTGCTCCCACATACTTGCTCTAAAAGGTGAACTTAAAAAAATCCCGAGTCAGATCATTAGGCTAAGTGCCCTCTTTAACCGTTAACCACCACTGATATGCTTCGTCACGAAGCAAGGAAACTGCACCTTTTAATTTTTGCTTGGGGGTTGTAACGCCCCTATACCATGTTCGACTTAAGGAACTTGATATAGGGATATTACATTTTGTGCCAAAGTACTTGGCTAATTACTATTATATTTGAACATAAAAACGGACAAATAATAAATTTTAATAATTTATATTTAAATCCATTACTACTACTTGGGACATACTAAATTTTTCCTAAGTACATGCCATTCTATTCAAAATTTTAAAACGTACCCTCTTGTTGCTTGAAGATGTGATGAGATGAAGACTTGTAATCTCAAATACAACTCTTCAAAATTTTCATACCTAATCACAAGACGAAACAAACCGTATAATCGAGTATACACCCAGTGGTATTACTATAATTCAAATATTTAAGGTAAAAACAATATATATACACATTAAATCTTACCACTATTTTACCTTCAATAAATCATTCATGCATTTAAACTTTAAAATTTATTCTAATAATATGTATCTTAAATAGTTTTTCTTTGTTTTAATTTATATATCTTCTTATTATATCAATATCCATTTCATGCATTTCATCAATAACCATTTCATAAAATCATTATTTCATATATTTCATTTCTATATCATAATTCAATAACTTATTCTATTCCATATCTAAAACCTTACAACATTAGTCTTTCAATAACTATTTAAACCAACATTTTTCAAAAAAATAATTATAATTAATTCATAAGATTATATTCAACTAATTCATACACTATTTCATTATTTACAATTCATTTTATTTTCACTTCTTATTTCGATATCTCAATTTCAATTCACATTTCAATTCATAATTTCACTTTCTCATACTTTCAATAGTTCAATCGATCAATTCATTTGATTTTCTCATTTCATTTATTCAACTGATTTCAATATCAATAATTCGATATTTTACCAAATTTGTGAACCTTCAGTTCATGCTTCAAATCTCACATCTTAATTCCACTCATAATTTCTATTTCATTTTAATAGTACCATCAATCAAATTTATTTAATTTTCTCATTTCAGTTATTCACCCTATTAACAAACCCGGACTTTTACGGATACACGGATTCCAACCCAAACACACCAGTACGGCACATTGTGCCTAAAACGATACATAGTACCTGATCAGAATACGACGACACATAAGTGCCTGATACGACACACGAGGTGCCTAAAATACGACACATAAAGTGCCTGATATACGACACATAAAGTGCTTGATCGACAAAGCCGATATATCCCATACTCTTCCAAATCCTATGGCATGCCAATTATATCCGACTCAGCCCGACTAGTTAAGAGGGTATTTTAATTCTCAATTCACTTTCATTTCCAATTCCAAATCACTTTTCAATTATAATTTCACATTCAAATCAATATACAGTTCAATTATACATACACGTTCACCTTTCAATTCAAATTCACTTTTCCACTTTCTAATCAATAAACAATTCAATACCAATACATATTTCAGATAATCACATATAATCATATTTCGATTCAATTCAAACCACTTCAATCAATACACAATTCACATATTCACACATATTCATAAATTAATTCACTTTTATTTAATTCATATTTTAATTCATTTTCCAATCAAATTTAAATCACTAATTACTTTTCAATCAATATACATTTCAAATACTCACATTTTTCATCCATTCAATTCTATTTGATTCAATTCAAAACACTTTTAGTTTCCAATCAATATACTTTCAAATATTCACCTAATTCATAATTCAATTACTTAATTCAAATCACTTTTAATTTCCAATTTGTTCACATTCAATTTCAATAGCCATAAACATTTTTGAATCAATTTCATTCAAATCAATATCATCATTTCAATTGCTTACCTAATTTTACTTGCCATGCATTTTAATTAAAATATAACAATTAATAATAAATAGATTTGAATTATAGTAATACAAACCTGGATTTGTTTGATTACTCCTCGATAACTTTTCCTTTCCTTTCAAAGGTCGATGCCTCAGGTTCTTTGCTAACCACAAAAAAAAAATTACACTTATTTATTACAGCACTAATTTATAATAAATGATTTAATTTCTATTCAATTTATACCCTAATTCTAATTTAATCCTAATTAACTCATTTACTTTTATAATTTAATTCATACTTCATTTCTATTCAATTTCCTTTCATATTTCACTTAACTGTCTAATGTTCATAATAAAATTATAATTTAAAATTTCTTTCAATTTAGTCCTTTAAATACAAAACTTATAGCTTCTTTTACAATTCAATCCCTTACCAAATCTAACTTGAAATTCATTCAATTAAATCCCTAATTCATCTTTTTGTTCAACATGAACTATACTTATAAACCTATAAATTTTCAAAGTATCAACTTAATTTCATCAAAACCTTGTTCTAAAGCTTCTAAAACATCAAAATTAAGTAAAAAAGGACTTAATTAACTTACCTATTAAAGCTTTAAGCCTTCAAACCCCAATTTTCCACTTTTTCTTTGCTTTCCCTTTTCTTTCTTGTTTTCGAATGGCTTCTGCTATTCTTTCTTTTGCTTTCTTTCTTTATTTCATTTCTTTTATATCTTATATATATATACATATATATTAGTTAATAATGATAATAATTATAATAATAATTATAATAAATATCTTTTAATAACACATATTTACATTACATTTGTCACCACTTAATTTGTTTATCATACACAAAAATCTCATAATATAATTATTTAATTAATAACTATCTTTTACTTAATTTTCAAGTAAATAAATAAATATAATACAAATGTATATATTTACATTATTACAATTGTCACTATCCAATTTGTTTATTATACAAAATCTCACAATTTAATTATTTAACTAATAAATATATTTTATTGAGTAATAATAAATAATAAATATATATTTACTAATTAAATATAAGTATTACAAATGTACATATATATATATATATTTACAATTGTACAACATCATCTCCATCCATTTGTCAAATTTTTATTTATTCAAATAATATAATAATTTTAATTTATAACTAATATAAATTACCATATAATAAAATAATTATATACATTATAATTTAATAATAATTAAACAATAAAAATCTTAGATTTTTATCAACATTTGCGGCCTCTTTTATGGTGAATGGTATATTTGCCATTTTGGTCTCCCTTTCTTTTTATTAATCTATAATTCTACTTTTACCCCTTATTCAATTTAGCTATTTTTCCTAATTTCTCTTAATTAAGCTAAATTTACTTAATTAAAGCCCAATTAAACACAGAACTAGCCTCCCAAATATTCCTAATAAATATTTACGAACTCGGTTCACTAGACGGAGGCATTATAACTCGCTTTTTCGGTGCTCGTAAATTTTGAGTCATTACAGGGGTACAGTCCAAGTCATCCATAATTCTCTCAGTGGCCTCTAACCAATACTCAGTCATATTAGTGGCGACTCCTGTGACACCCCTAAACAACTCAACTCCATTAGATCAGAGTCGCTCAGTTACCGACCCTTTGCCTCCAGATCCAGAATTGGGCCTAGCGACCCTCTCTAATATCCTCAGCATGGCTTGGGACAGCGCGTCGTCCCCAACCGATCAACTTTGAGACCCAGTCTCAGTAGCAGGTGACACAGATGTCTCACTAGTGTCCAGATTTGGCATGCTGTCCAGTGATGAGGACTCAGCTCGAGCCTTCTTAAGGCCTCTACCTCGACCTCGATTGCAGCGTCCACGGATACCACATGCACTCATTGTCTAATCAAGTTTATCTACATTAAGAGTTTTATGCATCAGTTCAATATTTATTAACAGACCTTTTATGCATAAAGAATCAGAAGTTCAGAGTTGTCTTCGAAAGTTTTAGTCTCTATATAAGTTTTTCTACAGTTTCAGAGTGTACTAACTATAGGATTTTCAAGTAGACTATCAACCATATTTTCAGAGTTTTCATCAAAATTCAGAAATACTTACAGGATCGGTGCTGGAGACTCGGTGTACCACGTACTTAATCAATATATTTTTAAACCATTTGGAAACCATTTCTTTAAAACCAAATTTTGGAACCCAAAATCCACAGTCGAGTTTTGCAACCTGACTCTGATACCACTTAATGTAACACCTCAAACCCAGCCTAGACGTTATGGTTGAATCTGACGATGTCACAAGGAATGGGTTTTAAAAACAATGAACATGATAAAACTATTTCAGATCTGCTAACTCTATTTGCGTTGAATTATTATCAAAATGTTCATTCCTGTTTAACTAACTTGTCTTAAAAGTGTTTAAATGCGGAAGCTTATGACAAACCATTGTGAGTAAGAAAAACCATTCGTGATTTAAAAAAAAAAACACATTTGCTTTTCGTAAAATCTAATTGTTACTGAGTTTTGCAGTTATAAGGTCGTAAACATTGTAAAACCCAAATTTAAGTAAAACAATCCATAAAATCCCAATTACAAAAGAAATACCCAACAAATTAAAATGAAACCATAAAACAAAAGTGTAACAATTTCAAAAGAGTGGTCACCGTCAGTCCACTGCTGCACTGATCCATCTAACTTTGTGGATTACCTGTACAGATTAGACAGAAGAAAAGGCGAGTTTACGTAAACTCAGTATGTAACCCCACAGAATTAAACATGCATACATACAGAATAACAGATATAAACCAGAATCAGTCTTGGGCCTAAGCCCATTACAGATTCAGATGCAGATTTAGGCTAAGCCCATCTCCGCTACAGATACAAATATGCAGTCAGAAACAGAAATTAGGATCCTACCCTCAGCCTCTACACACCATCTCCGACCATCCCTACACACCATGTGGGGTTTAAAACACCCACCCAGCCCTACACACCATGCTGTACCGAATGCGGTACATATTAGATAAATTGCAGCTGAGCTACCAGATAGTAGGCGTAAAAACCTCTCAGAACACTTTCTCCAATATATATATACCATCCCCAACCCCAAAACAGATACAGTAAATGTAGGACCAGGCTTATAGAATAACCATGCTCACATGCTTAATTATAGATAAAGATTTATAAAACAGATCAGTAGAATAGGCATGATAATAACATACTCAGAACACAATATCAGCCATACAGATCATGCAAGTTAAGGTCTAACTACCCCTTACCGATTTTACAGCAGGCTCACAATCGTTTGGGACACCCGTGCAACTTTAGGAAAGATTTCGGTTAAATGGGGTCACATGCCCATATGACTAGCCTGTATGGGCCCACACGCCCAGCTTGCCTTGGCCATGTGGAACACACAGCCTGGCCAAGATACCACATGCCCGTGTGGGCCCGTAAGCCCGTGTGGCCTAACGACCACTCCCTAGCTATCACACGGCCATGTCTTGCATACGACCTAACCTTCGTCGATCACACGTGTGACGACACGGCCGACCACACAGCTGTGTGGCATCGATAAATGGGTTTATTGGCTTTCACAGAATCCTATTTTCTACGTTTCAAGTACACTTCTGGTACGTTTTCACTGATATTGAAATCCCGAAGTCACCAGAACCTATAATCGACATTACCAAAGCCCGAATTAAGTAATACAAACAAAAACTAAACGAGAAATATTTCACAACGAAACCTTAAAACATCAAATAATAGGCTCGGTCACTTACCAACAATGAACCGAAATCCCAAACGTTCAAATCTCAGTAGAAAAAATTGTTGTTTGATCTTCACCTAATCGGAAAGAAACAAAAACAACCCTCTTTCAGAAAACCAACTACGGAACAATAAGGTAGAGACAAAACAAGTACTTACCGAACGAACGAATTCAACCGTTGAACAAGAATGAGGCAAAACAGAAATCCAAAGAGAAGAGGAAGGAAACAAGGAAAATTCAGCAGAAGAGGGGAAGGACAAACGTCAGGAAGATGGAGAATTTTTGGGGAAAATTGCAAAAAACAAAATAAAAATTCAACAACCATTATCCCCAAATCCCTCTAATTATTCCCACTATCCAACTAGCAACCACTACTCAAAATTCAACTTCCATCCAAACTCTCTTTCAGAACCGAGTTAAAAATAAATATCCATGTTCGCGCAGGGATTCAAACACCAAACCTTCAGTAAACTAACACTCCACTTAACCACCAGACCAGCAAGCCTATTCTATTAAGATTTTACAAACAATTTAATATAAGCCTACTCCTCAAGTGCAAGGCTTAGTTCAGAAAAATATCAAAATTTGCCAAAGGTAAGACTTGAACTTGGGACTTCACACACATATCCAGAACTCTTAATCACTGAAGTAAATACACAATTGTGTCACATTTTCACAAAAGCAAAAATAAAAATTTTAGGGCGTTACATTCATACACTTTAGGCAATAGTTAAGCAAAGATTCAACGGAAAGGAGTTTAAAAAACAACATCCAAGGCCAAAATATCAAAAACATGGGACAAGTTTCAATACCTTGTCTCAAAGTACTTATACTTGTACTAGATTTTCAAAATTTCAGTTGCAAGTTACATGTTTGGACACATAAAAGCCAATGTATCGATACATAATGCAATGTATCGATATTGTGATCCATGTTCTAATATCTTAAACAAGGTACCGATGCTTGGTGAAAAGGTTTTGATACCTCATCCCCAAAACCCAAAAAAATTACACAAAATGACAATATAAGCCTACCAAATCAACCCCAAAACAAGCTCAAACATTGTCAAACATGCTCTAAAGCATTCATACATATTTGTCATATAAATTAAGTATAAAAACAAAATCTCATGTTTCCAAATGCACTTGGCCAATTTTAAGTTACCTAAGTAAAGTTTAGGCATAATGACATTTTTGGCCCTTAACCTTCTCTAAAAAATCAAATAAACACTACAGGAAAATAGACTTTTAGCAGCCTTTTTTTTCCTTTAGCGACGTTTTCACAAGCGTCGCAAAAAACGCCGCTATAGCAAACGCTGTAAAATTTTACGGCGTTTATTTAAAAAACGCTGCTAAAAACCATGACCTTTAGCGGCACTTTTCCCGAAACACCGCTAAAGACCATGACTTTTAGCCGCTCTTTTTTTAAAACGCCGCTAAAGGTCATGACTTTTAGCGACGCTTCTCCTAAAAACGCCGCTAAATACCATGACATTTAGCGGCACTTTTCTCAAAAACGTCACTAAAACCATGACTTTTAACGGCACTTTTTCTCAAACGCCGCTAAAGGTCACTACATTTAGCGACGTTTTTTCATAAACGCCGCTAAAAAGTATAAATTTTAAAAAAATATTTTAATGAAATAATATTTATTTTCTATGATAAATATTATATTATGTTTTATTTTTTAAATTTGAACTTTAAACCATACACAATTTTTAAAAAATCATTTATATGCAACTCAACAGAAATTATGTATAAAGATTCATTGTGTCACTAAACAAAGAAAAATGATTTACACAAATAAATAAAAGATAAGAGAAAATGAATTCTTGATGTCAGGTTCCTTGCCTCTCTCAGGGAGAAAACACTTGCACACAACAAGGACATGATGTCCCTTTCTCCATTTGACTTAATCACCCATATTCTCTCATACCCTTTCTGCCAACAGCATTTGTTCAAGTTCTTCTCTTCTTCTCTCCAATTCCTGCATATAAATGTCCATGAGATTATGGTATTTGATGAGAAAATTAGTTCACAACTGTGATACTTTCACAATATTGGCCTGAAATACCCTAGAAATCAATACCATATTGCAAAATCTCCAATATTCTTATCATGTTAAGGTGTTTATTGATAAATTTCTTAAGAGAAATGTTAACCAATGCCGTATAATTAATGCATCACTTTTTTCTTGAATTCAGTTAAAGTAAACAATGTATTAAATGTTAGAAAATATCCTTAAAATGAATTCTTAACAACAATCACTTGTAACGCATGACAAGAATGGGTTCTTATAGTTCATTTGTCAACTTAAGAACACTTGATTATAATGTGGTAGGAGAGGTTTGAATATTAAAAAGAAGCATTCAGAGTATGACTAGACCTCCAATTGATCAAACAAAAGAATACATAAATAAGAAATCATCAAGGCAAGATGTAGACCAAAAGGCCAGCTTTGAACAACTCTCATAGCTTACCTCCAGATCTTGAATTGCTTATTCCCTTGTAATTTCCTTTTGCTGGCGAGAACGTTTGAGAAGGCCAATGCATAAGATTCCCTGACAAATTATTATTAGTACAATCAAGGAGTAAACATAAACTCAACTCAAAATCACAGTTCTAAAGCTTTTGCTCAATTCCACCCCAAACTATATTTTACCTCCTACTGTTGTTTAACGTTATATAGAAATTATTCTTTAGTTCTAATATCTAAAATTACAAGCACAAAAGGCAATATCAGGGTCTGATGAATAGTTAGATTTGACTAAAAATACCAGTAAATCCAATAAGCCCTAATTATAAATCTAAAGATTTGAAATCTAACTTTGGAACAAATTATAACACAAAACTAACAACAAAAAAACACAAAATAGACAAACAATCACGCCGCAAAACTAGAGCAAATACAAGAATTTAAAAAAGAAAAAAAAAGATGATAATAAAGGACAATAGCTAGAACATTCCAATATGAAAATATTCAGTATGATTCAGTATGAATAGTAAGAAACAGCTTGCCTACCTCAGCAGCTTCCGAACTTGAAGACAGGTACTGATAATAGTAATGGCACAAGGCATCAGGCACAGATGCTGGTGAGTTTGCCCAAACATCAAGGTTCTGATCTGTAACCTGAGGTTAAACAAAAAATTAGCTGTGAAATATGCACATTCACCAGCTTAGGCAGCTGCTTCAAACCCCTTCAGGGCCTCAAAATGTATTTCTGCTAGAGAAAGATAAAGATATACCACAAAGAAAATATGAAAATCAGATTCTATGAACTCTATAAATTGTTAAAGCTCGTCTTCCAGCCAGAAAATCAGGAAAAAAGAGAACTTGGGTTCTAACATCAAATGCAAATAACTCCCAGTCAGGCTTTTCTATTTTTCAAACTAACTTCATGTTCAGAAAATATAAACCCTGGTGTTATGGGGCAAGAACTTCTCTCTTCTTGCAGTTCCCAAATAATAATTCAAAATTTCCACAATTTTCAGATTATTGAGTTTTGCATCAAGCTTTTAGCATAGGACGATCAGCTCTTGCAGTTATATAGGTCCTTTAATGCTAGCTAGTGCAGATTTACAAAATAAAAAAGCAGTAACAAGACGAAAAAACTACCGAATGTTATAGATACCTCTTCTCAAAATGTCATTACAGTTAATCGATATCCACCTATCATCAAATATTCCTTACCGCACAATTCAGATCTTTACGTTCATTAGCCTTCAATGGGCCTAAAGTAGATAAGGGAACATCTCTCTTGTGCTGATGGACTTCCAGAGCATGATTTATGTTATTGCTCACACTTGATTCTACATTTGCATATAACATAAAAACAAATTCACACATGCCAGAAAAATGATGCCTAACTACTGATTAAAAGCATTTTTAAAAAATCCTACAATTCCCATAATTTCTACTAGCGATCCTACAAAAAGCCCACCAATTATGCAAAACAGTTGCCAAATAAAAGCAACTGCGGCGGAAAAAAAGAGACAAATAGCAAAAGTGTCAACCAAATAGAGATCAAGTGCATCCATTCAAATATCAAATAAATAAGAAAATTTACCACTCAATCTATCCCGAAGGAGATCTACTTTCCTTTGTAACTCAGTCTTCAGTTTCATAACATCTTCTCGAGCTAACCGTAATTCATAGTCACTAAGTGCTAATTTTTCTTCTATTGCTTCTTTCTCTTCTAGCAAACTTTGAGGGTCTACAACTGAATTTCAAGAACTATATTAGATGAAACCATCAGTAAGATTCACTTATTCCTGATCTAAATTGAAAATGGACTTTTGCTCTAGGGCTTAGAGCATTGATAAATGGGTAGAAACATGCAACACCAGCAACCAACGCATTATTTTTTTAAGCAGAGACCTTAATCTCACACTCTAAGCACCCCAACCCCCAAACTATCAGAGGTGCAATCTAATTTCTGTATTTGATTGCTTAATTTGATTTCCATGTCAACTGGAATTTGCTATTTTTTGCTTGTACTTCCAATATCACCAGAACCTATAAATTCATTTTGGTAATCATAATAGTTTACATAAAATGCTACCTTCTAGTTGTAGTTCCAACATTACTGGAACCACAAGCTCATGCAGTAATCGTAATCACTAATTAAGTTGCTACATCTTCAGCATAAGAATTCTTTGATATATAGAACATGTATTGCCTAAAATGATGGTAAATGCCTTGACAAATGAATGCAATACAACACACGTATGCTGTGAGAGGAACCATTTCATGCAATACAACACACGTATGCTGTGAGAGGAACCATTTCATATGCAAAAGAAAACAATTCAATACCAAGCAGAACCTTGATTTCTTTACCTTCTCTCAAATGCCAAGAGAACAAATTTAAATTTCTTTACCTCATAAATGTAACTTCCATTAGTTATTAATTGTATTACCTTTTACTTTCTAAGAAGTTTATATAACTAGTTTAAAGAGTAACTAAATACTACAGTAATTTCAATGTAATTACTCTATTATAAAAATAAAATCATAAGTTTCATTCTTCCAAAAAAGATGATTTTTTTTTTTACTTATCTTTTGTTGATATCCGATCAGGATCGAGATTTTGGTGAGCTTAGTTCATATACAGTCTCCCTCTTACCCTTACCCTACCTAACGTCCTTCCTAACACTCTCCTACCGTTACATTTCCTAATTTCCTTCTTATCGCTTTTCTACCCTTACCCAGAGCCACCCCGAAACCTGCATTTAGCACCGTCACCTTGGCAACCGGCATCAACAATTTTTATAAGGTTCCATTCTGTTATTACTTTTACAAAACACTGCTGGAATCAGATTTTCTCTACATGTTGATCTAACAATAAGTAACACTAAAAACACAGTTCATATTTAAACCAAAAAAAAAATCAAAAGAAATAAATTTATATGTCTAAGTCATTCCCGATTTCATACTTGAAAAAGAAAAAGAATTAAAGAAACACAAAAGTACCTCCAAGAGAGTTGTGGCGAGAAATCTGATCAACAGGAAAATGAGAAGGATCGGCGAAGAATTCCTTTAGACACATAGCTTGAGCGTCACGACCATCATCAACAGATCTAGCTTAATCAATCAAAAATAAATCTCAAAACCACAAATGCCCATAAAGATCTCAATGAACACCAGATCAAAACATACAGATAAATCAAAAGGCAAACAGAAACCCAAAAACCCAGTATGGGATCAAAAGAAATTTTTTATTAAAGAAATCAAATCTAAAGAAAAGGAATAAAAGAAAGGTACCAAATGACTCTAACAAACACTTTCTTTCCCTTCAAATCAGCTTCCTTCAAGTCCCCAACGCTCTTCTTTGTAGCCATGGTAGTAGCACTTCTTCAACAACAACCAAACGTATAAACAACGCTACACCCGAAAAAAAGGATTAGAGAATCGATCTGCAAAATCAACAAGAAAATGGGAGTATTCAAAGTGAGAGTACTTACGAAGATGAGAGAGGCGGATATATCTAGACAGTGAAAAGAAACGAAGGATCGAGAGAAAAAGATTTAGGGCGAGCGACATAGATGAGAAGAAGAGTAACGAGTGAGTAAGCAAAAGTTATTTTTTACGAGTGAGCGGGATTTTGATTTCCCCTCTATTTTTTTTTTTGTAAAATAATGGGCCTTTGTGGCGTTTTAAAAAAAAATTCCACTATTATAGCTTATTTTTGTAGCGTTTTTTCAAAAGCGCTGCTATTGTTTAATTTTAATTTTTTTATTTTTAATATATTTTTTTTTTTTCAAAATTTTTGTGTTAAGATTATCATTTTTGGATTTTTTAAATTTTGAATATTGAACTTTTAATTGAAATATGGACTAAAATATTAAATGTTAATTTTAATTTTAAATTTTAATTTTTTATAATTTTAAATTATAATGAAATCGATGAATTAAAAAATATAAAATGACACAAAGAATACAAGCATTATTCTTTTAAGTATGGTCGCATTAGTTGTTTAGATTTTTATATAAATGGCATTTAATTTTATGTATACACCTAAATTTTGATAGAGATACATCTCGAATTATATATGAATTTCGATTTAATGTGTAATTGTAAACGTGAAATTCTAATTGTAGTTTAAATGTATAGTTAAAACTTTAATTTTGATTTAATCATACACATTTTAAAAATAAATACATCAATCTATTTTTATATTGAATAAATATAAATATTTATGTATGCAATATATAAATATAAAATGATGCTATATCAATAATTGTGTTAATAATTTACAAGAACTGGATCAAATTAAAATTCATGTATATAATTGCACACTAAACCATTGTTCATGTATGCTTGTGGGATTTAACCCATTTTGATATATATATTTTTAAAAATAATAACTTATATTTATCTTATTTAGGTTTATGTTATAAAAAAATTTCAAGATACACAAGTTAAGGGTTCACCATATTTACCTCTAAACACTAAAAAATAAACCCAAAACACCAAATCCCAAACCCCAAACCATAAATCATAGACCACAAACCTATACCCTAAACCCAAAATATATATATGTATTACAGTGGACAAAAAGTAATTAAAAATAATCTTATTGTTTACCAAATCCTAAAATAAATTAATTTTTTGGTCATTTTATCAAAAACCCTAACCCTTAAACCTTAATATCTTAACCCCTAAAATAATGAACAGTACAAAGACCCTAATTATAAAACAATAAATCATAAACCCCAAACTCTAAACCGTGAACCCTAAAATCAAAACTCTAATCACAAAATAATAAACATTATATCATAAACCCTAAAGCCCCAAACTATAGACATTAAACCTTAAATTCTAAACCCCATAAACCCTAAATCATAAACATAATCTCTAAACCCCAAAAACCTAACACTTAACCCTTAACCCTTAAGCCTTAAACCCCAACCCTTAAACTATAAACCATAACCCATAAACCATAATCCCTAAACCCATAATCCATAAGCCCTAAATAGTAACTCATGCACTTTAAACCTTAAACCATATACCTTAAACTATAATGATAATTGATTCAATATTTAAAATTAATATTTTAAACCCTAAACCATATACCCTAACATATAAATTAAAAACAATCAATCATATACCAAAAATCTTTAAAATTATTTTAAATAATAGTATTTTAATTTTTTCATTTTTAACAAATATTTTTCTATGTTTTTACTTTCAAATTATTTTCTACGTTTTTCAAAATTCTTTTGCGGCGTTTTTAAAAAAGCACCGCTAAAGGTGTACCTATAGCGGCGTTTTTTAAAAAAGCGCCGGTAATACTCTATCTTTAACGGCATTTTTAAAAAGCGCCACTAAAGCCACTAAAAGCTCAATACAAAACTACGGCGTTTTGCAAATTTTTTAAAAATAAAAAATATTAAAAATATGATAGAAATTCAAAAAATTGGTAAAAATTATAGAAAAAAAATTATAGAAGAACTATATAAAAATATTACAACTATTTGATTTTTTAAAAATAGCACTAATGAGATAATATACAAAGCCCAAGCATTCTTTTATTTGCTTGGTTAGAAATTAAAAACATGTATGTAATACAACTCAAAGTTGAAATAGTCAACAATGAACAGAAAAAAAACCCTGAAACAATCAACCAATGCAAAGCTCAAAGATCTAATATGAAGATTGTTATGAATATCTTATTAAGTGGATGTCCATCATGATCAAGATAAAGTTTTAATGTACTTTAAATTCTAATAGTTATTAGAATTAGATCTCTACTTCTTTTATACTTCTTATGCCTATAAATAGAGACTCTGATGAAGCATTGTAATCATCCCTTTTGATCAATAAAGCACATTCTCTATTTCTTTCATATTTTCTTTGTTCTTTATTCTCTCAATCTCTATTTTATAACACGTTATCAGCACGATCTTGCTCAAAGTGATAGTTCCTTTTATCAACGATCAAATTTATCCTTCATTATTTTCAATATCTTTGACGACAAGATGCAAAGTTTATACATGAAATTTCTTTTATTTAATGTTTCACATCTGATTATTATTTTTCATTCTTCTTTCATTATACGTTATCATTATTTTGATTAATTTATTTTACTTTTTGTTCTTAAGGATGGTGAAAGATTTGATATTGTTATCTATATGAAATCGAGAAGATGTTTATAATCACTACTTCTCCTCCATGGTAACGATGTTGAAAGATTCAATCTAATAATGGATCATGGTGATGACGATGATGTTAAAGATCTTCAAGTATATTTTACTATATTTTATTTATTATATCATGTTTATTATAATTAGAGACTAACCATGACAACATTAATAGACAGATTATGATTTAAAATCCACGCATGTTTGCGATAGTGATTATGAAATAAAGAATCTATTGGGATGTTTATAAGTTCGTCCTACTAGATTTGTTGCATTCCTCCAAGTGAATGTAAACATAAAGAAAACAAAAGATATATTCATGGACCACTAAAATTTGGAACATAGTAATAAATAAGAGAACAATAAGAGTTCTCAAGATAACTCTTCAAATGGTAAAGATAACTTATGTTATCAATGTAATATAAAATATTATTGGCCACATTTGATATTTTGTTTTTGTTAATATTCTTTGAGAAAGGATATGAGAATGTAGTAATAAATTCTATCATTATAGATAGAAAGTATTTATTTGATTTGGTACTAAAACAAATAAATATTATTTCAATATTTGATAGCACAAAATTAGTCGAAAGCTCTAGAAGAGCTAATATATTAATATCTTGTGATGGTTAATCCATTGGTTTTAAAAGATATTTATAAAGGATCTTATATTGAGATTTGAATGAAGAAAATATTATATTTCATATGAATCACTATTACTATAAATATCTATTTTGAAAGGATGAAAATGGAGGATTGAGTTATTGATTACTCTTGTTATTAAATTGAATTGATTGTGATTATCTTTGTGATCTTCTTTTGTTATCATTTCCATTTAGGGGTTGGAAGCAAAATATTTGAATGTGAAAGATCTCTTTATAAGAAATGAAATATGATAATTCTATCTAAAGCTCGTTATGGTTCGATGCACCTGGCATTGCAAATTTTTTTAGATATTTGAAGATTTTGGCATATTCCTTGATATAATTATTTGGAAATTATATTTATTGACTTAGTGGCATTATAGACTTCACATTAATTTAGACATTTTCAGTAGTAAATGTCACAATAGTTGTTATATTTGGATACAAATTAAAAGGAATAATAATAAAATTATCAATTTGTTATAATTTAGTACAATTGAAACACAAGTTAAAGTAAACCAGAAGTTTACTAATACAAATGCATTTACTACTTGGCGTGACCAGTTAGACCATCTTGGATCGTATATGATACGAAAATTAATTGAGATATCATATGGACATCCATTAAAGAACAAGAAGATTCTTTAATTTAAAAGAATTATCATATGTTGCTTATTCTCAATGAAAATTGATTATTAGAAACTCACTAGCTAAAGTTGAGATTTAATGTCATTCATTTCTGAAACAAATATGGGCCCATTCATCCACCATGTGGATAGTTTTGATATTATATGATTTTGGTAGATGCATCTACAAAATAATCACATATGGGTTATCAACTTGCAACTTGTCGTTTGCAAGATTGCTTGTTTAAATGATTTATTTCAGATTATGCAGTTAAAACAATTCATCTTGCTAATGTTGGTGAGTTTGCATCCCGAGTTTTCAATGATTATTGCATGTCAATTGGGATAAAAGTTGAACATCCTGTAACTCATGTTCACACACAAAATGATTTAGCTGAATTATGTATCAAATGCCTCCAACTAATAGCTAAACCATTACTTATGAGAACAAAACTTTCTATTTCAGCATGAATCGTATTGATTTACATGTTGTACGCATCAAGCCAATAAATTATAAATACTTCCCATTACAATTAATTTTTGGTTAAGAGCCAAATATTTCCCATATTACAATTTTTGGATGTACGGTATATGTTCCAACTGCTCCACCACAATGCAAAGGTCATAATAAGAGATTGGGAATGTATATTTATATGAGTTTCCTTATAATATTTTTGAGCAATTAATTCGAGATTTAATTGTGACATGAGTTGTCAGTTTTCCCAACATTAGAGGGAGAAAAGCAATAACTTGTAATGAGTTAGGCGGAGAGTAATTGAACCAGAAGTTCAATAAGGATAACTCATTATAAGTTAATTGTTAGATGTGTTTACAACCTTAATGAGAATAACCAATTGTTTTACACTATCTAGTATTTTAATTTGAATCAAAGTCCTAGCAGGAAAATCAGCTGGAATAAATAATACATTGATCGTTTCCAAAGGTGAAAATTATTCTAGATGGTCATATAGTGGAGGCGGGTGCTCTAGAAGAGACCCAAGGCATAACTAATAAGTAAAACTCCAGAAGAGATTCAATTACCTAAAATTAAATTTTAAAATAATGAAAATAAGAGATCTCGATAAGTTATATCAATTCGAGAAAATGTGGAACTGAATAATAAAAATGGTCAACAATGATTTTGCATGCAATATTATTATTGAAATAATAAAATAAAAGAAAGATTTTGAATAAATCTATTGAGAAATATAGATATGGAATAAATTGTTCAAAATAGAAAGATACAACTCAAGTACAATTAAATTTGTGGAGTTTTTTAGACCAGTAGTCCAAATATCTAAAGGTATAAAGCCAGTGAGGGTGCAATTGAAGTAGTTTTGCAAAAGTGGAATAAAAATATGAAGTTTTTCGCCAAGTCCTAGCATTGATTATGAAAAGATATAAGATTCTTTTGTGGTGGATGCAATAACCTTTAGATATACTATTAAATTGACAATTCATAAAAGATTTAACTTGCATTTAACGATTATTGTTACAACCTTTTATGAATCACTATATAGTAAAATTTATATTAAAATCCTTGAAGGATTTAGAATGCTAGAAGCATATTGAAATTCTCGAGAAATTATTCATTTATATGAATTGAAATAATTTGAATATATGTGGTAAATTTGACTTAGTGAATAATAGTTGAATGAGGATTATAAAATGATCCAAAATAACCTATTTGTGTTTTTTTAAAAGAATCATGATTAAAGTTTGTTATGATTATTATTGAATCTCCTGAAGAGATCAAAATATATTTCCCCAAATTTTCCTCACCCGTGACTTTTAAAAGAATGGTAATATAAATGCTTATCAAATACATTCAAATAGTCATTTGAAAAACCAGTATTCAAGATTGGATACGTAGAATATGAGAAAATATGTGATGTTTTCATAAGGGGAAGCAAATATGCGTTGCACTCTTTTTCCCTTAATCGAGGTTTTGTCCCATTGGGTTTTCCTGGTAAGGTTTTTAATGAAACAGCATATTATGCGTATTATAAATTATGTACTATTTTTCCTTGATTAGGTTTTTATCCCATAGGGTTTTTCCTAATAAGATTTTAACGATGCACATTATCTATCAATGGACATCCAAGGGGAAGTGTTGTGAATATCTTATTAAGTGGATGTCCATCATGATCAAGATAAAGGTTTAATGTACTTTAAATTCTAATAGTTATTAGAACTAGATCTCTACTTCTTTTATACGTCTTATGCCTATAAATGAAGACTCTGATGAAGCATTGTAATCATCCCTCTTGATCAATAAAGTACATTCTCTATTGCTTTCATATTTTCTTTGTCGAAACCATTTTTTAAAAGGATGTTTGAAAAATGGGGATCCACTTTTGAAAAATGAAAACGGGAGTCGCCACCAACCTTTTTAGGTGTGATTGGATCACCTTATAAAAAGTATTGGTCTACTAAAATTAAGAAAACAGGTTCGGGAGTCAGTTACGTACGAGGAAGGATTAGCACCCTCGCAACGCCCAAAATTGGTACCAAATTGAATAGTTTTCGTCTTAATGTCAAAATTTGAAAGGATTTAAAATAGGATCCCTTTTTAAAACCGAATTATTTAAGTTGAAAATCGAGATTCCTTAGCTCAGAAAGAATACAAACATCACATCCAAAGCATGATAGGACACGATATTCTTAAACTCTCAGAATCGAAATCATCTCGTGATTTACAAAATCTATTTAGAAGGATACTTTAGGCATTTAGATAAACGGAAATCGAAACCCAGCATGTTAGGGCACTATTTCCTTAATTCCTAAATCGAAAAACATTGCCTCATTTTAGAAAAACTTTTGGATAAAATATGACAATTAAATGAAATATATTTTTTTAAATAATGATTTGAGTAAAATTTAAAAATAATTTACTAAGAGTAATACTAAAAAAATTATTAAAAATGAAAGAGTTTGATATGATACTAAAATTATTAAAAATTAAAATATATATAAAAAATCTGGGAAACATGGATTAAATCAAAATAAAAAGGGTTGAAAAACGAAGATGAACAAAGAATAAAATAAGAACAAATAGTAGAAAATAAGAACGTAAGAGGGAGAGAAATTTGGGTGAAAGCTCTCAAAAAATTTTATTGTTTCCCAAAACTCCAGTGTGTTTACAATGAAGGGAGAGGCCTCTATTTATAGTTGAACCTCCTCAAGTCCAACGGTACAGATCAATTACATCAACGGGTAAGATTAAAAGGTATCTACAAATTAAATCTCTAAGATTACAAAATCATATCTTCTAAGATTGCAATCATATCTAAGATTGCATATCATATCTAAAATTGCATATCATTGAAGATTATATTTTCATATGAGTCAAGCTTGTAGATGGACCTTAAATCTTTTCAAGTAATGGGCCATTCCGATCGGGCCAAATTATATTTGTAATTCTAGACTGAACTTGGACTTCGTTTTTTTTGGGGGGTTTATTATTTTTGTTTTTGGACTTATTTCTGGGCCCGGGCAAAATTGAGTGTCTACAGCTGCCCCTCTTTGCACATTGCTGTGTAACAGGAATAGAGCAAAGACTATAAAAGGACCAATTTTGCTCGGGCTCGCCGAGTCTTGAGTTCTTGATCCTTGATCTTCTTTAAATGGCCTCTTGACGGCTTCAATCTGCTTCACTGCAACTCGGGAAGGCGATATCTGCTATCTTTGATCTACTCTCCGTTTAATACAGAGACGCCAAATCTGTTATCTTCGATCTGCTCCCCGTCTAATACAGAGACGCCAAATCTACTTCTTCAATCTGCTCCCTATTTAATACAGATATGCCAAATCTGTTATCTCCGATTTGCTCCCCGTCTAATACAGAGATGCCAAATCATCTTGGATCTGCTTCAATGAAGGTCCAATCTGTTATGTCTTCGATCTGCTCCCCGTCTAATACAGAGATGCCAAATCATCTTGGATCTGCTTTAATGAAGGTCAGATCTGCTGTGTCTTCGATCTGCTCCCCGTCTAATACAGAGATGCCAAATCATCTTGGATCTGCTTCAATGAAGGTTAGATCTGCTATATCTTCAATCTGCTCTCCGTCAAATATGGAGATGCCAAATCTGTTTCTTCGATTTGTTCTCTGACAGTACAGAGATGCGAAATTATCTTAGATCTGCTTCAGCGTAAACACGTGAAAGCCAAATCTGCTATATCTTTGATCTGCTCCTTGTCAACGCAAGGATGCCAAATCATCTTGGATCTACTTCGATGTGAAGACATCCGAAGGTTAGATCTGCTATGTCTTCGATCTGCTCTCCGTCGAATATGGAGATGCTAAATCTGTTTCTTCGATTTGTTCACTGACAATACAGAGATGTTAAATCATCTTAGATCTGCTTCAGCGTAAACACGTGAAAGCCAAATCTGCTATGCTTTAGCCTGTTACCCTACTGCTTAGGGGGTTAAGGCGCATCAATCTTCATTGTCCCTTGAAGGACATAAACTGTATAATGTGTATGAGTTCATGCCTAATGATTAGGATGCTATGATCGAAATGAGTCAAATGCTCCTAATTAAACCTGTTATAATGCAAAATGTTTATGAATATGACTCCTATTCCAGACATCACCACTCATTCTTTCGTCGAAGTTTATCCTTATTTCTCTCGAAGTATCATTCCTACTCAGCCTGTGGGTTGTACCATTCTTCAAATGATATGACCTACCAAAAATGTCTGTAAGATGATCCTCTCTTAGGATCGAATCATTTGATTTGTCCAATCATCATTTTGAACTAAAGAAAGAATTTCTTTGAGTTCTTTCAAACCTCACTTACGTGAATTCTTCGAACAATTATTCTGTTTTAGTTTCTTGTATTATCTAGAAATTTCCAGAGTAATGAGCAAAACTTCATTTGTGAAAATTATTTAGTTCATCTATCATTATTTTAATACAACATACTTTAAGAATAATGGAAGATGAATTTAATCTTGAGAATAATTAGATTTGAATAAATTTGTCAAAAATACAAAAGAAATTAATCTAAAAGCCTATCTTTGAGAAGAAAAAGAATCTAAAGATAACAAACAGGAAAAAAGTTAGATGCCCTAGATATCGCCGCTTGAGCGTTTATATGCCAGCTCCATGAAGACTTTCTTGAATTTAACATGTGTTTAAAAGATCCAAAGTACTTTGTTGATGCCCCGATATGCAACACGCTTCACTCTTCGTTGAATCAGATATAGCAAGATTATCGTGTGCTCTTCAAAATTTGAGCTGCCCTTTTGGGTTTTCAACTCAAAACCCCTTTGGTCACAAGGGGCCCTTTGCGGGTTTTCACCTTGGCCTCTCCATTTTTTTCATTTTTTTTGAAAACTCAAGGAGCCCTTTGCGGGTTTTCACCCTGAATTCTTCTCTACTTTAGACAAAGTACTTTTTGACTGAGTCTGAATTCACTAGATTGGGCAAACTCTTCCCATCCATTTCTATTAAGATCAATGCACCCCTAGAGAAGGCCTTCTTCACGACATACGGCCCTTCCCAATTTGGCATCCATTTCCCTCTAAAGTCCTTCTGAATAGGGAGGATCTTTTTCAGCATAAGATCCCCCTCGTGGAATTCTCTTGGTCGCACTTTCTTATCGTAAGCTCGTATCATTCACTTCTGATACATCTGACCATGACGAATGGCCTTTAGCCTCTTTTCCTCAATCAAGTTCAATTGATCATATCACGACTGAATCCATTCAGCTTTATTCAACTTTATCTCTGACAAGACTCGAAGAGACGGTATTTCCACTTCAATGGGTAACACTCCTTCCATCCCATAAACCAACGAGAAAGGAGTTGCCCCGGTAGAGGTTTTGACAGATGTTTGGTAAGCTAAGAGTGCAAATGGTAACTTCTCATGCCAGTCTCTGTAGGTTTTAGTCATTTTCCCCACTATCTTCTTGATGTTTTTGTTAGCAGCTTCCACTGCCTCATTCATCTTTGGGCGATACGGCGAAGAGTTATGATGCTTAATCCTGAACTGACTGCAAAATTCTGCTATCGTTTTGTTGTTCAAGTTCAGTGCATTGTCTGATATGATCCTTTTAGGCATCCCATACCGACAAATAATCTCTTTCTTCAAGAAACGAATTACAGCCGACTTAGTAACATTCTCATAAGAAGTAGCCTCTACCCATTTCGTGAAGTAATCAATGACCACAAAAATAAAGCGATGCCCATTTGAAGCTTTTGGTGATATTGGCCCAGTGACATCCATGCCCCATATAGAAAAAGGCCATGGAGAAGTCATAACGTGTAGAGGTAAAGGTGGTATATGAATCTTGTCTCCATAAATCTGACATTTATGGCATTTTTTGGCGTAGTTGATACAATCCCCTTCCAAAGTAGACCAATAATATCCAAACCTCATGATTTGTCTAGCCATCATGAAACCATTAGCGTGCGTCCCACAAACACCCTCATGAACTTCTTCCAAGATTAACTTAGCTTCCACGGCGTCAACACAACTCAACAGTACTTGGTCCTTTCTTCTTTTGTACAAGATGTCCCCATCCAAAACGTAGTCGCAAGCTAATCTCCTTAAAGTTCACTTATCATTTTCAGTTGCCTGTTCTGGGTATTTACGATCTCTCACATATTGCAATATATCTTGATACCAAGGGTTATCTATCATCCTTTTCTTCTTCCTCAATGTTACAACAGTGAGCTAGAGCCTCGAAGATACTCATCTGAATGGGTCTCATCTCCTCCTCTTTATTCACTTTAATCATTGAAGCCAAGGTTGCTAGAGCATCTGCCATCGGGTTTTCGTCTCGTGGGATATAATTGAAAGTGATGTCATCGAACTCCTCAAGTAACCCTAAAACTACCTTTCGATAATTGATCAATTTAGGATCCATTGTCTCCCATTCACCTTTAAGTTGGTAAATTACCAACGCAGAGTCTCCATAAACTTCCAAGGTTCTTATACTTTGCTCTATAGCTGCTCAGAGTCCTATGATGCACGCTTCATACTCGGCCATATTGTTTGTGCAATCAAAATCCAACTTGCACGTGAATGGATAATAATCACCATTTGGGGATACCAAGACTGCCCCAATTCCATTTCCCACTGCATTGGATGCCCTCCAAGGATAATCCTCTGTAGCTGCTATACACATCAACTCCTCATTTGGAAAATCAAAATTCAATGGCTCATAGTCTTCTAGAGCTCTACTAGCCAGAAATTCCGTTATCGCACTTCCTTTTATAGCCTTCTGGCTCACATAAACTATGTCAAACTCTGAAAGCAGAATTTGCCACCTCGCCATTCTTCCATTCAAAGCTGTTGACTCCATCATATACTTCAGAAGATCAAGTTTTGAAATAAGCCAAGTAGTATGAAACAACATATATTGCCTCAACCTTCGAGTCGTCCAGATTAAAGCACAGCACAATTTTTCAATTGGCGAATATCTCATCTCTCACTCTGTGAATTTCTTTCTGAGGTAGTATACCGCCTTCTCCTTTCTTCCCGACTCGTCATGTTGGCCAAGCACACATCCCATAGAATTGCTAAACACTGATAAGTACAGAATTAATGGTCTACCTGGATTAGGTGGAGATAACACAAGAGCATTTAACAAGTATTGTTTAACCTTATTGAAAGCACTCTGGCATTTCTCATCTCAAGTACCTTGGTTGTGTTTCCTAAGAAGGCGAAATATAGGGTCACATTTCTCAGTTAATTATGAAATAAACCGAGCAATATAATTCAACCTTTCAAGAAAACCCCGAACTTCTTTCTGAGTACGTGGTGAAGGCAAATCTTGTATGGCTCTAACTTTGTCTGAATCAACTTCTATTCCTTTTTCACTGACCACAAAACCTAGTAACTTCCCCGACCTGGCTCCGAAAGTGCATTTTGCCGGATTAAGTTTTAACTGAAACTTCCTTAATCTCAAGAATAGTTTCTTTAAAACCTTAATATGTTCCTCATCTGTTCGAGATTTGGCAATCATATCATCAACATACACCTCAATTTCCTTGTTCATCATATCATGAAATAAGGTCACCATAGCCCTTTGGTATGTTGCCCCTGCATTCTTTAGCCCAAATGGCATTACCTTGTAACAGAAAGTCCCCCACAAGGTTATGAATGTGGTTTTTTCCATGTCTTTAGGATGCATCTTTATCTAATTGTACCCTGAAAAACCATCCATGAAGGAGAACAACGAATATCCCGCAGTGTTGTCTACTAAAGTGTCTATATGAGGCAGAGGGAAATTATCTTTTGGGCTAGCTTTGTTCAGATCCCTGTAATCAACACACATTCGTACCTTTCCATCCTTCTTAAGAACTGGTACAATGTTAGCTACCTATTTAAAATACTTCACCTCTTGTAAGAATCCTGCATCGAACTGTTTCTTGACTTCATCCTTTATTTTTAATACGACATCTGGTCTCATTCTTTGCAACTTTTGTTGAACTGTTTTACAATCCTATCTTATTGGAAGATGATGTACCACAATATCAGTATTTAACCCTGGCATATCTTGATAGGACCATGCGAAGATATCCTTGAACTCACGTAACAACTCAATCAGTCCTTGCCTTATATCATCAGCAATATGCGTGCCAATTTTCACCTCTTTCCCTTCCTCTAGGGCTACATTCTCTACTGCCTCTTTCTCATGTGGCATGATTTGTTTCTCCTCCTGTTTTACCATCCTCAAAAGATCTAGAGACACATCTCAATCCTGGATATCTTCAAAATCCTGTGATTCCTCTAAACACATATCTTGCTCACGAGAGAAATCAGGATTTGTAATATTAATGCTCATGTCATTGATATCTAGGGATCTATGAAGTATAAAGAATGAATGAATTTAAGAATGATTATTTATGTGCTATGAATGAAAGAATAAGAATTTTCAAAATTTAACGGAATATTGGTTAATAAAAATGAAACAATACTCGTTCAAATTGATAAAAGTTATGCTTTCTTATAAAATAATAGATGATTGTAAGCCCATTTCACAAATGAAATTCTATTACTCCTAGGCTTTAGAGTAATAAGAATGTTTCGAGAATTACTCTGAAAAATTCCTAAATACTACAGGAAGTTCCTCCACAGTCCAATTGTTCAGAGAGTTTCCCGGTTCGTAATGGCGAATGCCCTCAAGGTTTCCTTGCTTCGATCCTTTGTCGTGTATAGCATTAATCTGATGACCTTCTTCTAAAAGTAACCCTCTTGATATAAAGGTTTGGGATATTGGAGGGAATGTCATTGGCTCCTACTCCACTTCTCTTCTATTAAGGCGCGCCCTTCTTCCCTCTTGGCGCTTCTCAACTTCCTTCCTCCTTTGCTTATAGTCTGGCTTGAAGCCCAGAAAAAAGTGATCTCTCTTCTCTTTTAGTTCTAGGATTTGAGTCCCTCATTGTAGGTATTTTCCTAACCCCCTTCCTGGCAAGGCTCGCTTTCCCACTATCATTTTTAGAGCTATCCTCATGGCTCTTGCTATCTTTGGCGCTGGTGGCTTACTCCCTTCTAAAATGAAAGTTGCATTCACAAATTCTAAAGAGCGACAGGAACACTCAATAGACTCTTCGTTCGTCTCGACATAAGGGGTGTTGTGAGTGACTGCGGTAATAATATCCTCCTCCGCATTGATGGTTACTAACCGTCCATCCGTCACTAACTTTAATTTTTGGTGCAACGATAAGGGCACTGCTCCCGCTGAATGTATCTATGGCCTCCTTAATAAGCAATTGCAGGAGGGCTTGATATCCATCACCAAGAAGTTTACTTCGTATATATTCAGCCCAATTTCTAAGGGGATGTCAACCCTTCCCATCACTTTCCTTTCTATACCGTCAAAGGCTCTTACCATATTTTGACATGTCTTCATGTGAGAATCGTCAATGGGTAACCTGTTCAGAGTAGACAACAGTAGAACATTCAAAGTCGATCCATTATTGACGAGCACACTTGGGAGTGTGTACCCCTTACATCGAGTGGTGATGTGCAAGGCCTTTGTTGACCCTCTGCCCCCCAGTGGGATTTCATCTTCATTAAAATAGATGAAATTATCTGCACTTATGTTATTCACCAACCGGTCCAGCTTGTTAACGGATATGTCATGAGTGACATATATTTCGTTGAGCACCTTCATCAATGCATCCCGATGCACCTCAGAACTCAAAAGTAGAGCCAATACTGATATACGAGCCGGCTACTTATCCAATTGCTCAACCACGTTATACTCGCTATGTTTAAGGAACTTTAGAAATTCCTTAGCCTCTTCCTCCTTTACTGGCTCCTTGATAGGTGCTTCGGCCTCTTTCTCCTTCTCTGTACTATCATTCTTTATTTTTGTGGGCTCCTCTCTGACGCCTACTGTATCATACCGCTTCCCGCTCCGTGTATGGGAACCCTCACCTTGAACTTCCTTAGAAGCACTTGCTATATCCTCCCGCTCCGACATTGACACACGGTAGTTATAACTCCATAGTACCCTCTTGTTATCCTTATAAGGAAAGGAAACAAGTTTATGGATGATGACTTTTGGTACCGTCAGTATTTCAACTTTATTACTTCCTGGTAAAGAAATAATGATCCTTGGCCGGTTTTGATTCTTCGGTGCACCTTCTAATGTGCATATATGTCTCTCGTTTGGCCCAGCTTCATAAAATCCTAGCTCCTTGTTGTCCACAAGGCTTTGTATCAAGGCCTTAAACTCGTCGTATTCTTGAATCTTGTGCCTCTCTTCGGCATAGAACTCACAATAGTCCCTTGCTTCTTCATTCCTCTATTTAGAGGTTATCATCTCTCTTTTTACCATTTTTTCCCAAATCATCTTCATCGGCGTTCTCACCTCATCCACGCCTTCCTTTATTCTCCTCTCACTGGTTTCACCAATGGCGTTCACTCCTTGATCGCTATGATTTGGTAATGGGTTTTCAGTATTCGGGGTTTTATCGAACTTCACTACCCCCATCTTAATAAGCCTTTCTACGGCCTTCTTAAAACCAGTACATTTTTCAATCGAATGCCCCGGTATTCCAGCATGGTATTCGCATCTGGCGTTTGCGTCATACCATTTAGGATATGAGGGCTGCAATGGCTTAAGGTGAAAAGGAGAAATAACATGTGCATCCTATATGCTTTGATAGAGCTCACGATACGTCACGGGGATAGGTGTGAATTGCATCCCTTCAAAATTTTGCCTTGTACCTTTCTCCTCCCTTTAAGAACTCTGTTGCTCAACCGCAGCTATTTTCGGTTGACCAACTGTGATTGCCCTCGTGTTGAAAGTGCTTGTGTTATTCACTTTACTATCCTTTCTCTTTTGGGCCGATCTTTTAGTTGTTTCCCCCTCAATTTTGCCACCCCTTATGGCATTCTCAATCATCTCTCCCGCCATGACTATACCCGTAAAGCTTTTGGTGGTGCTCCCAATTATGTGAGTGATGAATGGAGCTTTTAGAGTGTTGATGAACAACATGGTAGTCTCCTTCTCCAACAACGGTGGTTGAACTTGCATTGCTACCTCTCTCCATCTCTGTGCATATTGCCTAAAATTTTCATTAGGCTTTTTCTCCATGTTTTGCAGCGTGATCCTATCCGGAGTCATGTCAGTCACATGATTGTACTGCTGCATGAATGCCTGTGCAAGATCCCTCCATGAACTTATTTTTTCCCGGCTCAGTTGATTATACCACTTGGCTGCTGCTTCAATTAAACTGTCTTAGAAACAGTGAATCAACAATTGATCATTATTTACATACCCAGTCATCCTTCTACAGAACATTGTAATGTGGGCTTCTGGGCAAGTAGTCCCATTGTACTTCTCAAATTCTGGCATCTTGAATTTGTGAGGAAGCACCAAGTCTGGGACCAAGCTTAGATCTTTGGCATCAACCCGATAATGCCCATCAGCATTCTCTAAAGCCTTGAACTTTTCCTCCAACCATTTGCAGCGATCTTCTAACTGTCTTGCAGCCTCAGTTCATAGATCTTCTTTTTCAGTCATGTCTAAGTCAGGAATGACAGGATTTGCAGGATTGTCACCCAAATTGAGTCCTGAACCAGTTAGGAAATTCATGGGGATCCCAGTATCGACCAACCCTTGTTGGGGCCTTATAGTGATAGATGGCCTCTAAGGAAGTGCCTCGGTTTGTGTAGGCACGTGGGGTGGGGTGAAACCTGGAGGATGATCTTCACCCTCCTCGCCAGTAATTGCTATGGGAGCCTTTCCCTTATCAGTGGCCCTCAAAAGTTGGGTCATCTCAGCCATCATATTCCTTTGTGCCTCCAACATTTGCTCCCTCATGTCGTTTTGCATCTTTGCCAATTGCTCTTGCAATTGGTCCTGCATGTCCTTCTGTAACTGTTCAAATCTTTGGTCCATGTTCTTAGTTTTTGCACGAGTTCCGTAGTGATATGTTACTTCCAGATTTTCTTTCTCTTACTCTCTTTCTCCCTATTAATTTTAACTAATTAGGGTCTTTCTATAAACTTGAATGCATATGATACAATGAGATGCTATGAAATGCAAATGCATGAATGCAAAAAGATGTCGATTCTGATTTAATTTCATTTTAGAAAACGTTATTTAAGGAACAAAAATCTTTTCATAAAACGGATTACAAATACGCTTTCGTCCGTAGGCCTAGAGTCTTAACCCTATCTAATAACAATGTTAACTCTCGTCCTCTGTCTGACGATGACTCATACATTATACTCAGCGTTCTAGCTTGTATTGCCAAATCCTGCAAGTGTTCAGCAACCTCTCGAATCTGAACTAAGGCTTCTCCCATGAGATAATCCCTATTTCCAACTTGATCCTGAAGATGGTGAAGTTCTCCCTGCCACTATTCTTCTCTTGTCTCGAGCTTCTCAATCCGTAACTCACAGCCCTGTAGTACTGCTTCTAACCTTCCGATATTGTGTTTCATTTCTTCGATCTTATTCAAGCTTGCCTTTAACTCGATTGCAAGGTTACGACTTCGATGATGATGAAGAGATCGTCCAAGTTCAGCCACCTTAGTTTTTAATCATTGATTTTCCTTCTCTAGGGCCTGATTACGCGACTGCATCTCTTGGAACTTCTTCTCTCAATACTCGGCTTTGGCTCTTTCATCCTGAATCTCTTGCTGCCACTGCTCTGGAGATCTCCCTAATCTGACCCTTTTCAACGTTACCTAGGCCTTTTTGTAGTGCGTCTTTAAATCATCTCGATCTTCCTCGATCTTTCTCTTTTCCTTTTTCACCTTCTCGACTTCCATCTTTTGAACATCGACGTCGAGACTTAAGCACATTTTTTCCTCTTCGAGCTTCTTAATCCTTTTTTCAATCTCTGAATTCTTTCTCTCGAACTCTTGCTTCATAACCTCCAACTCTGATGGAATCACTCGTAAGCTCTCCTCTAATGATTGAACCACTCCCCAAAATTGGCCTAGAGACATTACCGTTGACTCTCCTACTAAACCACCCTTTATACTCAAGGATTGACGTCGAGCCTTCGGTCAAGATCTTCATACAGAAAGGCTTCTTCCAAGCCTCAGAAATCTCTCGCATCTTTTTCTTATAGTGATCTCCTTTATAAGAGAAATCACATTGAGCTAGACCCTGTGTAACCGGTATGAACTGCCTCGCTCTATATTGCTTTAGAACAAGCAATGGTGTATATCCAACAACTCCTCAAATCCCTGGCAAAGGGACCCAATCAAAACTGCCACAGCGGTAAAGGACTTCACTAGGAACCAACCAATGAGCCTTCCACATAACATCTTCCTCTCGAAGCTTTTGAAGAATGTCTATCCACCTCTCCTCTGAAATGTCATCTCTCTTCGGAATGTCTACTGCTTCTTTTAAGGGAGAATAACCCTCAAAGAATACTCGGCAAGGAACCTTATCAAGCTTCCAAAAATGACTGTGGAATCAAACCAACAGCAACTGTGCACATCCAATGAATCTACATTCGCCGGCTCTCCGACATGCACTCAAAGATCTAAATGTCTTAGCTAGGATTGCTGGTACCGGTGTATTCTACTTACCAACGTGATCGAACAAATCTGTAACTGCCTCATCTATGTGCCCCAACGCCTTTGGGAAAATCACCATGCCGTAAATACTCAAAGCCAGAATGTCGACCCTTTTCTTTACGTCTGGATGTGTCGATATCAAATCCCTCAAAACGGCCCATGGAACGCACTTACTATCACCCTTTTGTCAGATACGAGCTACATTTCACTGCTCACTCATCCCAGTAATCATCACCAACTTCTTTGCAAAAGTTGGAAGACTAGCAGGCCTAACATAAGCCTTGTGACTCTGAATCCTCGGGCAATGCAGTAAAGCCGTATACTCCTCCAAAGTAGGTGTAAGATCAACATCACCAAATGTAAAGCAACTATAAGCAGGGTTCCAGAACTGTACCATAGCTCGAAACAAGTGCCTATCTACTTTGACGTCCAGCAAATAGGGAAGGTCTCCATAATTCTGATAGAAAAGTTGCTTAGCCTCATCATCCCATTGGGCCCAAATGTTTCTCAGCTCCTAAAACTCATTCTGCGTCGAATTAATACGGGTGAAGTCCCATAACTCTGACTTATATCCCTCAGTGACACTATCTCCTTTCTCTAACTGGGTTTTCTCTGACCAGGTACAACAGAAGCATTGTCCTCCACTCTATCAAGGTATTCATTCCTCATTACAAAACTTTCTAATCTAGAAATCGAGCTGTGAATCGACACCTTTAAATGCCAAATGACATGCAATGATAGCAAAATAAAAATAGGTCAGTATCATAAAAAAAATGATAAACAAGTACTTACAAGGGTAGCTTACTAAAGGTTATCACTATCTTTCCTAAACTCTTTAAAGTTCACTATATGAGCTTTAGCTCTAAAGCCAGGGTACCTGAACCAGCAGATTCCTTGGTCTTCACCCATTATAGGCTCATATAGACCAAGTTCAGTTCAGGGGGACATATTTCCCTATGGCCATACGGAGATGAAAATCTCACGAAGACATAGGTACAGTATCCCGGAAGCAATCCAGTAGCTCATACGAAGGTGAAAACCTTACGAAAGCGTAGTTTCTCACTCCCACTTAAGGGTGTGACCACAACGGTCATGCAAATGCAATGTACAGCAATAAGGTAACAAACATATGCAGCAAACACATGTAAAAATGATCCAATTTTAAATTTTCAAAACTTCCGACATTAAGACAGAAAATACTCAATTTCTTGGCTTGACTCTCTTAAGTCCCCAGTGGAGTCGCCAAGTTGTCGAAACCATTTTTTAAAGGGATGTTTGAAAAATGGGGATCGACTTTTGAAAACAACGAGTCGCCACCAACCTTTTAGGTGTGATTGGATCACCTTATAAAACGTTTTGGTCTACGAAAATTAAGAAAACAGTTCGGAGTCGATTACGTACGAGGAAGGATTAGCACCTCATAACGCCCAAAATTGGTACCAAATTGAATAGTTTTCGTCTTAATGTCAAAATTTTGAAAGGATTTAAAAATAGGATCCTTTTTTAAAATCGAATTATTTAAGTTGAAAAATCGAGATTCCTTAGCTTCGAAGAATACAAACATCACATCCAACATGATAGGACACGATATTCTTAAACTCTGAATCGAAATCATCTCGTGATTTACAAAATCTATTTAAAAGGATACTTTAGGCATTTAGACAAATGGGAAATCGCAACTTGACATGTTAGGGCACTATTTCCGAATTCCTAAATCTGAAAAACATTGCCTCATTTTAGAAAAACTTTTGGATAAAATATGAAAATTAAATGAAATATTTTTTAAAATAATGATTTCAATAAAATTTAAAAATAATTTACTAAGAGTAATACTAAAAAAATTATTAAAAATGAAAGAGTTTGATATGATACTAAAATTATTAAAAATTAAAATATATATAAAAAATTAGGAAACATGGATTAAATCAAAATAAAAAGGGTTGAAAAATGAAGATAAACAAAGAATAAAATAAGAACAAATCGTAGAAAATAAGAACGTAAGAGGGAGAGAAATTTGAGTGAAAGCTCTTAAAAATTTTTATTGTTTCCCAAAACTCCAGTGTGTTTACAATGAAGGGAGAGGCCTCTATTTATAGTTGAACCTCCTCAAATCCAACGGTATAGATCAATTACATCAACGGTTAAGATTAAAAGGTATCTACAAATTAAATTTCTAAGATTACAAAATCATATCTTCTAAGATTGCATATCATATCTAAGATTGCAATCATATCTAAGATTGCATATCATTGAAGATTATATTTCCATATGAGTCAAGCTTGTAGATGGACCTTAAATCTTTTCAAGTAATGGGCCATTCCGATCGGGCCAAATTATATTTGTAATTCTGGACTGAACTTGGACTTCGGTTTTTTTTGGGTTTATTATTTTTGTTTTTGGACTTATTTCTGGGCCCGGGCAAAATTGAGTGTCTACATTCTTTATTCTTTATTCTCCTCATTTCTCTTTATTTTATAACAAAGATAACCTTAATTTAAATTAGGCATTTGATTATTATTAGAGAATCTTAAAGTCCAATACTTCTCAACCTCCTTAGTTGTTCTTTTAGGGATTCTATTGGCAATCAAACACCACCTATGAAAAGATTTAAACCTTAGTTTTCCTTTTTCTTTTTTTGATCAAATCCAAAACACAAATTTAATTTATATGAATTAATAGTTGAAAACCAAAACCTATCTTTCCCCAATCAAATTGTACCTTCTAACAATGGGGGTTTCCTTATCTTTTAAGACTTCAAGCTTGAAATCTTCACCAAATTCCTCTACAACAAATCAACTAGAAAAAACCTCAGTAATTTCTTTACCATATTCGCCATAGAATAGTAGTGAAAAAACAAAGGGTAACATCATGCCTAGAGGTGTTCATAGGCCGGGCTGGGCCGGGTTCAGGCTGGGCTCAACTAAAAAATATGCCCATTTATTGAGCTCGGGCAGGGCCAGGCCCCAAAAAAATGGGCCTAAAGTTTTGCTCAAGCTCGACCTGGATAAAAATATTAAAACCAGTGCCCAAATTGCCCGTCCGTCCGTATTAATTTTTATATTATTTTTAAATATATATAATACATCACAAATACTAAAAACATCAAAATAAATATTTCCCAACAAATTGAAAATAAATTTTAAAAAATATGTAGACTTAAATAACACTAAGATAGATACAACTTAACAAGTAAATGCCTCTAAAATAATAACAAAATTAACAAGAAAATAAGTTTTATACAATATCCAAACAATAACAACAAAATAGTAGCAACATAATAGTAAAATGGTAGCAAAATAGGGAGAAAATAACAAGAAAATAACATTCAAAAATAAAAAAAATGTAGATTTTTTTTGTCATTTAGTGAATTCGGGTCGGGCCTGTGCTAAAAATACCTTAGTCGAGGCCCGGCCCATTTTTTAAACGGGCCTTATTTTTTTGTCGAAGCTCATTTTTCGGGCCTATATTTTTGTCCAAACCCTCCCACATTTCGGGCGGGCCTTCGGGCCGGGCCGGGTAGCTCGGCCGTTGAACACCTCTAATCATGCCCAAGCCTTGTATTACATGAAGAAATAAAATTTTATTCAATTTCTTTGGAATCATTACAATTAATGTCATTATGCCTTTTTATAGTGGCTAAAAATAAGGTGAAAGAAATCAAATCATGTACAAATTTAACCAAAATCAAAAAGGAAACATTGAAAAAAGAACAATAAGAAGAAGATAATTTATCTTAAGTCAATGACAGTTTATGGGTTTTCGATTGTCACTTTGTAAATCCTAACTGTGAAGAAATAGCCACCATCAATAAGAGTAACATTTCTTAAAATTGGGCCGATCTAACGACTAATGAAATAGATCTAGGTTTAAGAAGTTCAAAAGTCTCTTAGGATATTTGGAAATTTCCAATGTTTTTTAAGAAAATCATTTAAAGAAAGGAAGAGAAAGGGTTTTGGGCTTTTCTTTAGGTGGTTTTAGACGATGTTTCATCATTAGAGTGAAGCATCGATGACACAATAAGAAGCTAAGGCTAGGGCTAGGGCTAGGGCTAGGGTTAAAAGAAAAGGAGAAAAAAGTTCAATATGACAAAATTGATTAGATTCTTATCGCTGGTAGAGAGAATCTTGGAAAAGGAGTTTTAGGATATTGAATAGAAAGGTAAATTTGTTGTTGCTAGTCCAATTGTGTTTGTCAAAGCTTCAAGTAGTAATGTTGGAGAGTAACGGAATATCACATCTTACATTCGAGTTCGTTGACCAAGTTGGGTGTGGGATGCCACAGTGTTTTTGAGTGAGCACCACTAAACGTGATAGAATCTGTGGCATTTATAAGCAAAATGTCATTAAATTTGCGGCATTTATAAGTGAAAAGTTGCTAAAAGTGATAGAATTTACGACATTCAAAAACAAAATGCTGCTAAAATAAATGAATAATATTAAAAACATTTTGATTTTTTAATTATAATATTTATGGTGATTAAATTATAACCACCATCATATGTTTGGATCAATAGCGACATTTTTAGAATAAATGTCGTTATATATATGTTGTTAATGAATTTCACACAAATATTCATATTTCCACCTTCTAAAATCATTAATTAGCAATGTTTCTTTAAGGATTGCCACTGAATGTGGCACATCTGACGACACTTTTTGGGAAAAATGCCACTACAAATTTAATGGAACACCTTAAACTTGACTCGCCCACCGAATCCGAGGGAGCGTCAAAAATGGACCTATACTTAATAAATTTCAACTTAGCTATTAGTGAACAAACTAAATTAAAGTTTATCTAATAATATTAAAAAATATTCTTATAGCTAATGCCTTAAGCCGCTGAATGTTTAATCATTCAATTCATTTCTATCTTTAATCAATCTGTTGTTTACAATACAACTCTAAAAATCTAGCTAAGGACTATCTGTTAAAGTATGCCCAAAGACCAATTATGATATGATTGTACTCACATACTCATTTTGATGTGTTTGTTAATATAAGGCATTGCCATTGCTATTTCAGTTTCTTTTTCTGTGTGTGCAAATAAACTGATTAATAAATAAAGTATTGAGAATAATATGATTATTCTTAAAATTTCTTTAGTCAAGCATTATTGTGGGCTTAGAAAATAATAATGCATTAAGACTAATGTGTAGTCGATTGATGACAAAATGTTGTCATTGACATAGGGATGCAAAAATCAATACATGGGTATATGTTAGAAAGCAACATTCTGGGCTAACTCACTATGAACATGTTTCTTGGATTTTTATGTAATAGTCACAACATTACTCATAGTGATAACTATGTATACGATCCTTAAACTTGAGATCATCATTGTCCCAACATCGTGAGTCATATATTTTGGTATAGTCAAACGTCTACTATAACAGATTGTACTATAAAGACTGATGTTGGGTATGTCACAATCTATGTAGTGAGATATGATTAATCAATATAGGATTTGTCCCTCCTACATAATGGGAGCAAGAGTAAGACTAGAAATGCTTAACCATGCTCAAGTAAGTTGATATAAGATATCACACTTATTTGTTTATTGTAGTCTGCTTAGAATATCAAGAAATATGTGTCGAGACCATTTTTAAATCGAGTTTTAGGAAAATGGGAATCGACTTAAAAAAAATGAAAACGGGAGTCGCCACCAATCTTTTTAGGTGTGATTGGATCACCTTTAAAACATTTTTGTTTTAAAATCATTTGTTTTGGTCTACAAAATCAAAAGAAACAGGTTCGGGAGCCAATTACGTACGAGGAAGGATTAGCACCCTCGTAACGCCCAAAAATTGGTACCTAGTTGATTATCAAGTGTCTTTAATGTCGGGAATTTTAAAATTTTAAGATGTAATCCTCTTTAAAACATTTTGATTTTGAAAATTTGGGCTCACTCGTATCAAAGTATTGACACTAAGTTAGCTTTTTGGAAATCTCTATCTCGAAACAACAAAACACTATATCTAGTGAGTTAGGACATATTGCTTTGAAATTCCAAGACAGTTGCTCGCATTTTGAAAACTTTTAAAAAACTTAGAAGGTTACTTGATTATTCGAACTCAACGAGAAAAGTCGCAACCCAATAAGTTAGGGCACTACTTTTCTCAAAATTTACGAACACTAAGCATTGCCTTTATATTTTTTGAAAACTTTGGAATTTTGTTTTTAATTAATGTGTGAGGAATCACATTATCGTTATGGAATGGAATATTGCAATAATAAGTGAACAAAACATGCATTTAAACGATACAATGGCAAGAATACAAAAAACATACACTAGATACATACATAAAATTACACAACATCATATATACAAAGATACACATGGCTTATATTGAAAATGGATAAGCAAAATATACATACAAAGTAATAATTAAAAATAATGCATGGTATACAATTTAAAAGAAATATAATATCGATGTACATGTTCACAAAATATAACATCAAATAATAAATATAAAATAACATTTAACACACATGGTACGTACAATATAAAGATACATAAAAGAATTATATATATATATATATATATATATATATATATATAAATATAATATAAAGTGAATAATTGTTAGCAAAATATACATATAATACAAATAAAAATATGATATTTAATAATAATTCTAAAATAGTATTTAATATACAATATATATAAAAATATTTATAAAAGAATAATAATTATATATATAAATTATATTGGTTTAAAAGTATGTAAAAGAATTCATAATATAAAAATATCAGTTTAAAATGAAATAATACATAATAAATAATTAATTAATAATTAAATATGAGTTAAAAATATAATTTAATTTACAAAATTTGAAAATTATAAATAATATAATGAATAACATAAACATAAATAATATAATAGATAATATATGATATACATAACATATAAAAAAAGAATAAAATAAAAATATAATAAATGTTATATAATAAAATATAATATAGATATATAGGAAAATAATATATGATAAAAATATAAGTAGTATTTTTAATAATAATATATGTATTGTTCTTTAAAATAAATTAATTATATATATAATAGAATAACAAAATTTTTAAAAAATAATATAAAACAAGGGTTAAAATTGAATTTTAATAGAATTATAAGGCTAATTTGCAAAATAATATAAGTTCTGGGCCTGATTTGCAAGAATTAAAACGACAAAGGACTCATTAGGCAATTTGCCCTAATCCTAAACGACGCCGTTTCCAGAATGTAATAACCATTGGGACTAAATTGAAACAATTATAAAATATTAGGGCCAAATTAAAAATAGAAATAAATGAAACTACACGATTTAATAAACCGGAAGGATCAATTGGGCAATTTGCCCATTTATCAAAAACACGCGGATCCTTCCCGGGTAATCTGGTCAACGCGCGGATCCTGAGGCCTTTATACGACGTCGTTTTTAGGCTTATTGACTTAAGCCAAAATGGTGCCGTTCTATTAAGGCTATATAAGCCAATTTTAGTTTTTTGAATCATTTGAAACCTGTTCTGAAAAAAAAAAAGAAAAAAAACTCTTTGAAAGGTTCCCCGGCCCTCTGAGCTTCGGCCCTAGGCCGATCTGCTCTGTTCATCGGACCTCCGCGTTCAAAGCCACTCGCCGTCACCGACTCCGCCACACACGACGGTCGGAACCTGAAAAGCGAAGCTTTTCAGGGTGATTCTCAAGGTATTTTCTTCCTCTGTCTGTTAATATATTATATATCGAATGCTTGCGATAAAAATGAAATAAAAACAGAAAAAGGATAATGAGTCACCTTCGTTTCTTGTGAAATCTTTCTGGTATATTATTCAAGATGTTTGATATATCGTTGAACGAATCTCTGTAAGTATCTTTCTATTCTGTAAAAAAAAAAAAGGCCCATTTACACTGTTTTGATTCGGGCTTTTATAGCCACTGTTGCTATTACAAAAACTGGGAAAGAAATCTTTTTATTTCTTTCCATCTTTGGTTTTTTTGCTTGCTGTTGTGGTTCTTTCCTTTCTTTGCAGGTGCTCGCAAAAAATCCGGTGATGGAAGGGTCGCTGGCGTTGATGGAGGCCTGAAGTCTGGTGGTGGTGTCGATGAGGCGCTGATTACGGAGGCAGAGCCTTGAGTGATGGCCTCGATTGGGGAGCTAAACAGACGCTCCTCGAACCTTCCAGAACTTGTTGCGGCGCTAGGGGAAAGAGCTAGGGTTGGAAACCCTAGCTGGTAATTTTAGGTTTTGGGCCTCTGTTGTTTGGGTCTAGTTTAGGTCTGGGCTTCGAGTGTATTTGGGCTAAGGTTGTAAGTGGGTCCACTGGGTAGCTTTAGGTCTGGTGGGTAGTAACCGGGTTAATGGGTCTGAAATATTTGATTTTGGGCCCACTGTTTGGGCTTTGTAACATGGACTTGGACTGTTAAATAAACAATTGTTTATTTATTTATCCCTTTTTATTTGGTTTTCAGCCCGGTCAAATTTGGGCTCTTACAATATGAGATTGTATTATACAAGTGTGACTATACCATGACTTGTGTACAATCTAGATATAAATGATAAAATGATATAATACATGAAAAATTTATCACAGAAAGGTTATATCGAATCATGACTTCTCTCAACACTCTGGCGAACCCATTCTCATTCCACTCCATTATTCGCAGTGTGAGATTAATTCCAATAATCTATCCCTCGCACCAGCCCTGACTTGGGGACTCTCTTGTCTCATAAGCAAAGATTGCTCTATCTAGCTAAACTAGCAGGTCATCATCCTTATGACTATACGAGCTTGCCATCCCCTTCGTTCTTTTCCTCCCTACAAGTTATCATCACGGTGGTGTACTGGCATCAGATTTTCCTCAAAAAGGAATAGTCTTGACAAAATCCTATCTCTTTGGCAGAACCCTTTATCCTGGGAGTACATCCCTTAATCTTTCTATAAGATACGCTTCTCGCATACAACTTCATTAAGCTCTCCCTAGTGGCTCTTCATTTCAGATCATTGTTTGTGATGTTTGGATAATTTCTCCTCTTGCATTTCCATGATCAAGCTAGCTCAATGTCAAATAGAAGAAGAGTAGTTCTATATGGATTCTACTTATGAGGCATGGTCTATACACAAATCTCCTTGTTTTACCACTGTATTTTATTTTTTAACAAGAATTTGGGTCACACAACTTTAACATAAAAAATGAAAATGTTCTAAGAAATTAAGTAATTTGTAATAGATGAAAAAAAATACTTAAAACAATAAAATGGTTTCTTAGAAATTAGGTAATTTGTAATACTTGAAATAATCACTTAAAATATGTAAGAACTACATAAAACAAGAAAGGGTTTCTTAAAATTTTAGTGTTGGAACCTACGATAGAAACTTACAAAGAAAATAGCTAGTGATAACATAAGTGCTACTTGCAATGCCATTAAAGGTGAAATTGCGATAAGAACAGAAAAAGCAAGAGCGCAACAAGTTACTTACACAGTTCAGTTTTCCTAAGTTTGCAAAATCTAGCTTAGTGAGTAAATCCACTATCTTAAGTTTTCCCCTGAAAACTTAGGCTATAAATCTAATACTAAGTGATTTAAGCCTGATCACACGTCGATATACTAATCTCAGTTTTGCAGCTAACGATCTAGATCATTCACCTCTAAGTTTCCCCTTGAAAACTTAGATTATAATCCAAGTAATAAACTTTTTTACATTCTCAAAGCACTCTCAATTAGGAGCTCATCAATGAATAGATCAGTGCTAATTCACTTGATACAAAATATATACAAGTCTCTCAAAATATATAAGAGTTTGAGACTTGCTAACGTACTAAATCAATTACAATCAATTCCCCCTATAAAACAACAACTAAAATAAAATACACAATATTTTAATCCTCAGGATATGTTGCTTAAAATAGATCGTTCTTCGTAGATGGGTTGTCATACTACTACAATATCAACAAGATTTTCAGTCCAAGGATTTTTGTTCTAAAAGACTGTCAACTCCAAATATGGCAAGTTATGTTGTTTGTTACAGAGCTAACTGTAGTGACCACTATCGTTGGCACTACGTGAGCCACTGCTCACATACTTGCCTCAACAATAAAAACTCTATCAAGGTTGAAAAAGCACTCCATCCTTAAAGCACAAATTTAGATGCACCAAGCAAACTTCAATCCATCATGATCTGTTCGAATTTCATCAAATCAATTACCCTTTATATAAGGATACAAAGGATTGAGATAAATCTTCATAAAGTCAACCCATATAATCTTGGATTGCTTATCTTGGTAATATAAGGTAAGTAGATCACATAAGAATCCTTGAAAAATAATCTTGTTTGATTTAATCTCTTCTCTAATAATAAACACAAGATTATTTACACAACATTCTTGAAAAGATGCAAGCAAATAACCAAAACGTTTAGTTTAAACATGCCAACAAATAAGATAAATTATAAAACTATGCCTTGCTAAGTGCAGTGGTCATTACTCAAGTAGCCTCAACATTAAATATTACTTAATAGAATTATTCAAAATATAAAAATGTTTTGAAAAGATTAAGTAATTTAACATGTAAGTGGAGAAAGAGGATTCACCTCACCAGAATAGCATATTAAGGTGCTGATGGTAAAACTCCGTAACTAAAAACAAGTGTGTAGTGAAATAATTATTATAATTTTAATAATAATTAATAGTGATAATAATATATTTGTGTCGGCAAGGAGCAGGAGATTTTAGTTTAATGGCAAACTGCATGACATGAATGATAGCAAAAAGGGTAAGAGTGTTGTGTGATTGCATAACAAGCTAGTAGAAACGTTTGCTGTAGTTTCAAGGATGGATTTTTTATTTTATTTTTCATTTTCTAACTACTGTACAATGATGGAGTTGGAGTAGGTCTGTATAATGTAAACCAGAAGAAACATGAAAAAAAGAAATTTAAACAGGAAAAGCATTTAATATAAATTCGTAACTCAATTTATTAAGAAAAAAGCAATACTTTTTTGTTTTCTTTTATTTGCATGAATTTGTTCATCCAAAGGTAAAATCCAAACTTCATTAATATGTTTTAGTTAAAAGGGACCACTCTGCTATTAATGTTTGATTGTTTGGGAAGTACGTCATCGGTGATTCCCGTCAGAAGAATAAAGCAAGTATCTCGATAATTTGAGTCTGTTAAATTCCAGTTTATGAAAAAGGAAGGAAACTTTATTGTTGATTGGTTGACCAGAACATGTCCATCTATTGATGTTAATCTACGTATTCTTAATGTTCCTATATTTGATGTTTTAGAATATAAATTTGGTTCTCCTTATGTAAGAATAAATTGATATAAATCAATATGATGCATTCTATTATTTATCAAAAAAAAAGAAGGAACCACTCTCCTATTAACTTCTTTTAAACTAAAGTAAATAAAAGTATAGGAAAGTAATATAGAATAGATTTTATCACACCCACACCCATGATGTAGGTAAATAAAAATACTTTATATTAAAAAATATTTACACAATTATTTCAATAAATTATTATTGGTAGGGTGGTAAAAGATTTTCATATAAATTTGTTGGTCTTGTGTTTGATTCTTAATAATGATTTTCAGTTGTTTTATTTGAATTTAATATAAAAGTATTACAAGACAAATATCATTATAAGAATATTAATTATCCTTTAAAGTAAGGGTATTGTTAATATTTTTACAATTAAATTGATATCGAGTTAATTCATAATACCAATTCAATCAGTCATTTTGTATATAGTATATATTTTAATATATATGATGAACTTGACCCTTTTAGATGAATGAAGATGAAAGGTATTTTGGTCAAACTAAAAAAATGTATCGCTAAAATTACAAAGTGAATGGAGAGATGTAATATTAATTAACTAGTTTATATTTCTATGTGATACACAAATCAGTTGTGATGTAATATTAATTAACTAGTTTATATTTCTATGTGATATACAAATCAGTTGTGTATATTAAATTTATAATTTTTAAAAATTAATTCTTGTTTAAATTTTTAATGAAAATTTTCATAAAAATCATTAATAAACTGAAACAATAATGTAATTACAAAATACTTTTAAAATATTTAACTAATTTAGAATCACTTATATTAATTTTATTTAATATTAAAAATATTTAACATTAAAATAATATAAAAGTTCATCATGGTTTGTTTATTAATATTAATTTATTATAATTTAAATAATATTATTAATAAATTCTTACAAGTTAATTATTTTATTTATTGTTAAATTAATTTATTTAAATGTTAAAATTATTAATATTCGATTTTTTGTAGTTCTATATTTATCTTTGCTCCACTTTAATCAATGAACCTACTATTATTATATTTGTAAAAAAAATATAAATTTAATTTGATAAATGTTATATATGTGTTTTTTAAAATTATATTTTAAACTTAAAATGTACTATTTATTAGTTCTAATATGATAACATTAAAACTTAATTAAATTAAATAAAATCTTAAAATAAAGAGATAATTTATTTAAAATTAAATTTATATTTAACATATAAAAATTTTTAAACAAAAGATATGAAATAATTAAAAGCAACCATTAAAAAATAATTTACTCAAATTATAAATAAATGCTTTAAATGAAAAATATATGTCAAAAATTATAATTTGAACATGATTAATTCTTTCCTTTTATTTTATAACCTTTCCTTTTAAATTCTATATCAAAATCGAAATGTAATTTATTAACATGTTACAAAAATTGGTTAATTTTGTCCCTATGATAATTATATACAGATTTCAGTTTTAAGGCAGAGATATGAACAATTATGATGATCTTACCAGAAAAGCACACAGATTGAGAAATTGCATAGGGACAGGTGTTCCCTCCCCCCACTCAACCAGCATATAAAAACCACCTACTATTGTCATCCATGGCAGCCAAGCCAAGCTCACATACCTGAAAACAAATATCCCGTCACTGAGAATTAGAAACTAAGAAACCAAGCCTACACCCTAATGGCAGAGATGAATAACATCGTTTCTGGTGCAAATATTCACATAAGCGACCAGAGGAAGATTGTGAGTATCAGCAATGATAGTAATTGTGAGACTCTGACTAGTGGAGGTGATGAAAACATGGTGGACAATATTAAAGAAGCTGGTGGATGGTTTGCTGAGCATTGTCCAATATGGCCAGGTGATGAATGCCCACTACTGCTTTACATTTTCTTACTTTTATATCATATTTTCTCATCTTTATAAACCTAGCTAACTTGTTTTTTGCCTTCTTTATATAACATCAACTTCATCAAACTCACCCTACATATCATTTTCCTTTTGGTTATATCCTATACTATATATATATATATATATATGTATGCATAGTATTCTTCATTTCTTTTTGGTTCTAAGGTTTCTCCTTCATTACACAAATCTAGGTTAAAGACCTATGGAAGGACTCTATGTTGATAAAAGAGTAAATTGATCATTTTGTTAAAATTTACATTCATTTCTACTATTAAAAATTAATCTTTATACGTCAACATGAGGCACACGTGGAATGCCATGTGTCATTTTTTGATTATTTCATCAATCACGTCAATTTTTAATAGTACAAGTTGATTAAATTTTTAGTTAAAAAGATCAATTTACTCTTTGATCTAATGTATAGAGACTAGTTTATTATTTTTTAAATAGAGAAGACAAAATGCAATCTCAGAAACTTTTATGATACTTTTACCCACAAATCTAACTCTAACTAGATACCATTTCATATCTTTGGATATTGTTTATATACGTTTAAAACCCTTTTCCCCACTTTAATCACAGATTCATTCTCTCAACCATTAATAAAATATGCATGGATAGAGGAATTCTATTCATTTGGCAAGTGAAACCCTTGTGGTTTTGTGATGTCAAATTTTCAAACTTTTTTCTAAACCAAAATATTATTAAATAATTTACAAAAGTAGCCCTAAAAGCAATCATATCTAAGCTGTAAAAGCAAGGACATTTTGATGTGGATTTAGATTTTAGATTTTGTAGTTCCACTGATGTTGCCGAATGTTGATAAGGTTTGTGGATGTTTGTTCATAATGTATCTTGAAGGACAAGCACACTACATAAAGGTCGAGAAAGTTTTATTCGAGGGGAAGTCAAAGTACCAAAGAATGATGGTGTTTCTGGTAATATTAATTTAATTTAATTTAATTATATTAGGGTAAACTACATTTAAGGTCATTAAATTATTAATAAATTTACGCTTTAGTAATTCAATTTTAAAAAATTACAAAATGACTACTGAACTATTCAAAAGTTTTTATTTAAGTCACTAGGCTATTAATTTTTTTCTTTAAAAAGGTTTGGCTAACGAGCCTCAAGTGACAATCCGACAATTGGTATGGTTGATCAATACCTATCGACAAATAGAAGAACATACCTTAAATCCAAGTTGATCTGAAATTAATGTCAGTGATCAAAGAAGAAGTTGTTTGAATTTTGGTTCACAAATTCATGATGTTTAAAGATGTTTCATGAAAAAAAAAACTAAACTGTAGAAGAGAAAAAGAAGGAAAGCTTTCGATTAAAGTAGGTGATGCGAACAAAGAAAGCCATAAAATATCTATTTTAACGGCCCAATTACTAAAATGAAAACTTTTGAATGGTTAAATGATCATTTCGTACCTTTTGAAAGTCAAATGACCAAAGTATAAACTTTCAAATAGTTTAATGACCTTGAATGTAGTTTACCCTGAATATATTCTTAAAATCCAACTTTCATAATTAAATTTATAAATGGTGGCCTGGCTGGCACATGTTAATTTGTAGTCATCAGGATATGGAAAGGTGTTTGTGTTAGACGGGGCACTCCAACTGACCGAGAAGGATGAATGTTCATATCAAGAAATGATGACCCACCTTCCTCTTTGCTCCATTCCAGCCCCCAACAAGGTTCTTATATATTTATTATTCTATACATCATCACTTGTCTATATATATATAGTCCAATGTCTACCATTTTTTGTGCAATAATAAGATTTCATGATGAACCCAGATTTGTTTAATCATTTTTATTTGGTAGCAGCAGCAAAATTTTGAGGTTCGGTAACTGTCATTTCATCCATTTTAGGTGTTGCTGATTGGTGGAGGAGATGGTGGCATCCTCCGGGAAATATCTCGACACAATTCTGTCCACCACATTGATATATGCGAGATAGACACTGTGCTGATTGATGTGAGTAGAGCAACAACCCTACAACTAAATGTCCTTCACTTAATTGGGTTTAACTTTATGTTTTGATTTTTAAAGGTGTATAAGGAATTCTTCCCTGATATTGCCATTGGTTATGATGATCCTCGCGTAACACTTCATGTTCAAGATGGTATGCATGCATGCATGCTTTTCTTTCTTTTCTTTCTTTTTCATGGTAAATGATAAAAGTATCGTAGAAGTCTTTGTACTAAAAGTTGAATTGCATTTTGCTTGTTCTATTTAAAATATGGGCAAATTAGCCCTTAAATAGCATATCAAAGAGTAAATAAATTATTTTGTTAAAAATTTTATTCATTTTTATGGTTAATAATTGATTCATCTAACTCAGCATGAGGTATACATGACATCCACGTATAATTATTTGGTTATTTCATTAAGTATGCCAATTTTTAAAAGTAGAATTAGATGAAATTTTTAACAAAAAAATCTAATTTACTCATCTTTTGAATAAAGATAACAAAACACAATCTAATTTATAGTAGAGAAGCTTCCATTATATTTTTAGCTCATCTATAATAATTTGAATGCTTCTCAACAATAATTTCGCCTGCAGGAACTGCATTCTTGAAATCTGTTCCAAATGGTACCTATGATGCAATAATAGTGGATGCATTTGACCCCATAAGTATATCCCTCCTCCATCTATGCATGTTAATAGTCATTTTAAGTTGTTGTTACATTACATTGACTATATATGTATATATGATGCAGGACCAGAACATGAACTTTTGGACAGTCCATTCTTTAAGTTGGCAGCAAAAGCTCTCCGTCCAGGAGGAGTGATGTGCATCCAGGCAGAAAGCTTATGGTATCAGCCATTCGACATTGAACAACTCATTTCAAGTTTTCGTCATATTTTCAAAGGATCTATCAGCTATGCCTGGACTATTGTTCCCACTTATCCAAGGCATGTCTCAACTCCCTTTTTGTGTGTTGTTTTTTGGGGAACAATAAGAAGCTATAATTGTGTCTAACATAAAAACAAATTTTATTATGACAGTGGAGTGATTGGTTTCTTGCTTTGTTCAACCGAAGGGCCATATGTTGACTTCAAAGTGCCTGTCAACCCCATCGATCCCGACCAGATTTCGGGTGTAGCCAAACAACCCTTGAAATTTTACAACTCAGAGGTAATAATTAATACACATTCTTTGGAAATGTTACCAAGATTCCAGAATATTGGATAATGATCTTTTACAAAAAATTTTATCAAGTTAACCCTTATTCTTTTAACTAAATTTGGCTCTCAACCTTTTAAAAAGAATAAATTTGATCATTAACTTTTCAGAAAGAGTCAAATTGTTGTTTTCTTAATGGAAATCTTAGCTACAACTTTAAATTCTTAAACATGATAGTTTGCATGGCAATACAAGTATATTTTATATTTTTTTTTTTTTAAATTATTAGTTGGCATGGCATATATAACAAATAGTGTCATTTCACAATGAAGTACACATCAACTATTAAGTGGATTGTCACGCCAATACCATTCAGAATTTGATATTTTAGTCGGTATTTCTATTATATTAAAATTTTTGTATTAAAAGAATGCATTAATTTTATTTTTTCCTTTAAGAAAAAATAATACAAACCATTTCTGAATAAAGAAAGATATGGTGCATGTGTTAGTGACGAGAAGAAGAAAAGTGAGGATGTGTAATTATATTGAAAGTTGTGTAATTGGAATTTCAGGTACACTCAGCTGCGTTTTGTTTGCCAACTTTTGCGAAAAAGACAATGGACCTCAATGTTTGAGTAGATTGTTTAATGTTTCACAATGTGCGCAATGCAAGTTTCCAATAAAACTATATGCAAATACCAACACATGATTTTTTTCCCTTGTATCACATTTTCAAATGTCAGCTTTCTCATCAATCTAATACTAATATAGTTTATGGTTTCCATTTATAAAAGCTATACACTCTTTTCAGTTTTTATTATAAAAAGGATGTAGAGTTGCTATTATCAAGAAAAATCGAGTTTGTAATGATATGATTTCATGATTATTCAAGTTTTAAAATTTTAAGTCTAAAAAATTTAAAACTTGAGAAAGTTTAAATCCAATAAAATTCAAAGGTGTAATGATTCTAGCTCGAGATAATAATAAAAATGACAATTATTTAATTTATGAAAATATATTTATAAATATTATATAATTAGTTTTCATACACATAGATGTATAAATTTATTGTATTTATCTTTTAAAGCATGTTAAATTACTTTTTCAAAATATATTTAGAAAGGGTAAGGTCATTTGATATTAAAAAATGGGTAGTTTTTTTTGTTTTAAATGATGAAAACGTTAGTTTAATTAAGAATTTTCTTAATTTTGATTTTTTATACTTTTAACATTTTTTTATTTTACCTAGTTTATTACATGACGTGTGTTGCACATCTATTTAATTATTTTAATTATTTAATTATATATTTTAATTTATTTAATTTATATAAGTAATTATTTGATAAATTTGAAAACGAGTTAGGTTCGAGGAACAAGTCAAATGGGCAAGCTTCGATTTTAGTTACTAGAGGAAGATAACAGTCTAAAGATTTGGGTCAAAGAAGATCTAGGGTGAGATCAAAATCAAGAAGCCACTACAAACAATGTGGCTACTGCAAAAAAAAAAAAAAGGTCACATCAAAACAAAATGCTATAAACTTCAAAAAAAAAAAGAGCTTTACCGAAAACAATGAGAAAGGGAAGTAGAAAGCTAATGTAGGAGAGGACAGAGGTGATGATTTTCTAGTGTCAACAACCAAAAGGTCTAAGTTTACATCCGAGTGGATCTTGGACTCAGAGTGTTCCTACCATATGTGTCCCAACAAGGGTTGGTTCTCCACATACCGTTCGGTTAAAAGTGGAGTTGTGCTTATTGGAGATAACCCACTTGCAAAACCGGCATCGGTACCATTCAAATTAGGATGCATGACAGGATAATCAGAACATTATCAGATGTTAGGCATGTGTCTGATTTAAAGAAGAATTTCATCTCTTTGGGTATTCTAGACTCGAATGGTTGTAGGATCGTCATCGAGTTAAACGGTTTAAAAATATATTGTGGAGCTCTTGTTTTAATGAGAGGTCAGAAGATCAAAAGTCTATACATTCTATAGGGATCAACTATTACTAGTGCAACAACGATTTCGTCTGAAATCGAGCCAAAACAGTCGCTACATTGCAATGAGGAGACTCGGGACATCGCAACGACGCAACAAATTTCAATAGATCCAGAGTCAAATACAACAAGATCATGACATATGCGGCTAGGCCATATAAGCAAAAAAAGAATGACCATTTTGAACAAAAGAGGTTTTCTTCCAGAAACAAGAGTTGGGAAATTAAATTTTTGCGAACATTACATTTATGGGAAACAAACTTGAGTTAATTTTAGTTTCGTAAAACACAGAATGAAGAACACTCTCTACTACATTCACTCCGACTTGTGGGGTCTAACTCCGATCATTTCAAAAGGAGACAGCAGATACCTCCTAACTTTTATTGATGACAACTCCAAAAAGGTATGGTTCTAATTCCTAAAAAGTGATAATGAAGTTTTTGGGACTTTCAAGTAGTGGAAGACTTTACTAGAGAAACAAGCTAAGAAATCTGTAAAGAGCTTAAGGACGAGCAATGGCCTCAACTTCTATTCAGCCAAATTCAGCGACTACTGTAAGTAGGAAGGTATTGAGGGACACTACACAATTGCTACTACTCCACAGCAGAGTGGGGTTAAAGAAAGAATGAATAGAACCCTACTTGAGAAAGCTCGATGCATACTTTTCAACACAGGCCTCGAAAAGGAGTTTTGTATTGAAGCCATAAATTTGGCAAGCTATTTGGTGAACCGGTCTTCACATCGATCTTTGGATGGAAAGGTTCTTAAAGAGATTGGTTAGGCAATACTCCAAACTATTTTAACCTTAAAGTATTCAGTTGTCCTGCTTATATAAGAGTAAGTCAAGGAAAGCTTGAACCAAGGGCCTAAGATGCATATTTCTGGGTTTTGCTACTTGGTTTTTAAGCGGTCAAATAAGATTCACCTCTCTTTCCTAGGTCCCTACTTGGTGCACGATTCACATTCATTTCTTTGATTTTTCCTTAAAAGAGAAACTATGGAAAATTAAAATTGTTTGTTTTATGATTGATTGATTCTTGTAAATAAATTAAAATAAATATTATAAAATTTCCATAGTATGTCATGCATATATTGGAAGCATGTCATATAGATTAGGAAAAAATGTCACTAGGACTATTGTATGATCATTCTTGAAATCCAGGATAAAAACCTTGTATGTTTTTAAAATATTGAGTGGAAGAAGGTCTTTGAACAAGATTTATGGCCTCTATTGATGGTCCTTAAGTGATAGCATGATAAAGTTTTGAGTTAGTTCCTAACCTAGCCACACCCCAAAGTAAACTTTATCATATGGGTTCACTGGATGAGATTTCCTTTTAAGGATAGCTAGTCATGCATGACTCTCAGTGAGGTTGTCCCAAAATGACTCACAAATGAAAACATGTTCATGATGGGTGTTAAGTCAATGGTTAGACACTCAAGATCGTGTTTTATTAATTTTTTTCCCAAGACATGATATTTAAGCTAGAGATGATGGTCAAATGTTAGACGATCGTTGGTTCATGTAGAGTTTTGATAATTAAGATTCACGAACTAATTGGATGTAATCTATGTTCTTGCTAGTTAATCATGGGACCCCAACACGACATGATTGATAGGTGTGAGAATGATCGTAGCAATAGAAAAATGTTTTCCAAGATTTTAATACAACGCATCATACTACATTCTTGATATGTTGTTGAAATGAAAATATTTGCTTAATAAAAATATAGTAATTAGTGAATCTTTATTGTTTTTCAGTTCAAATATGTCTCATACTCCTCTTATTAGTATTCTTACTGAGAATAAATTGAATGTGGATAACTTTCGAGAGTGGAAAAATAACTTGCTGATAGTTCTTAACTGTGAGAAACACAAACTCAACCTAGATGAACCTTGCCCAGCTAAAGCTCAACCCAAAGCAAGAAATCACTAGAGACATTCTGGCTCGATTGCTCAATGTTATATGTTAGTGAGCATGAGTAGTGTGCTGCAAAAGCAACACGAGAATTTTTCTATTACCAAAGAGATCATGAAAAATTTGGAAGATTTGCTCGTAGGCCAAGTTGCATTGGCTCGACAATCTGCTATTACAAATTTTATGAACTCTCAGCAAAAACCTAACACTCCGATCAAAGATCATATGCTGAAGCTTATGGGATTCTTTGCTTAAGTAGAGGACATCGGGGATAAACAAGATATGAATACTCAAATTGAAATAGTGTTCAAATCCTTGAACAATAAGTTCACTGGCTTTAGGTCCGTTTACAACTTGGGGAATAAGGCGCTTACCTTGACTCAAATCATGAAGGAATTACAATCCTATGAGTTGATACTAAATGGTGGTAAGCCAATTCAAGAAAAACTTGAGAAAAACTTAGTTGTGGACTTCCTACCCTTTAAGAAGAAGTAGAAAGCTAAGAGAAATAAGAAACCAACTAAATCTTCGATTCCATCTCGTGTGGATAGGAAGAAGACTAAGAAGTCAAAAGATCCTAAAAAGATTAAATGTTTCTTTTACAATAGGAAATAACACTTCAAATCAAACTACAAGGAGTATAAGGATTACTTAGTTGAAAATGAAAAAGGTGTGGAACTCTTTGTGGTTGAATCTTGTTTAGTGGAAGAATCAATTGACAGCTGGATTATTTATTCTAGAGCCACTAACCATGTATGTGTTTTTTTATAGAGGTTCGGTGAAACAAGAAGTCTGCATGACAAGAGCCTCTCATTGCCAATCGGATATAAGAGCTTTGTTTTAGTCGAAGTAGTGGGAGAATTTATTTTACATTTTGATAATTTTAGGAAGATTGTTTTAAAGGATGTGTTTTATATACCTCATTTAAAAGGAACTTAATTTCTGTAGCATGTTTATTTAATGACAGTTATTCCGTAACATTCAATAAAGGGATTGCTATTCACAAAAATCGTTCTTTGATTTTTAATTGATGGATGGAAAACAATCTTTATTTTATCAAAACAAATAACTACTCGATGCTTCAAACTGAAATGGTGAATAAGAAGCTTAAAACTTCTTATTCTAATGAGGGGTACGTATGACATTTAAGACTTGGTCATATTAACCAAGAAAAAATCACTAAACTTATAGAAGATGGTCCCTTAAGTATGCTTAAGGAAGTTAGTCTTCCAAAATGTGAATCTTACTTGGAAGGTAAAATGACTAAGAGGAATTTTAATGCAAAAGGTACAAATGCCAACCAACCTTTAGAACTTGTGCACACTGATGTGTTTGGTCTCATGAGCATCAGTGCCTGAAAAGGTTACGATTATTACGTGACTTTCATCGATGACTATTCTTGATATGGATATGTTCATCTAATGCACTGCAAAAGTGAAACATTTGATAAATTTTGAGAGTTTCGTGCGAAAATGGAAAAGAAATTAAGTATATCTCAACAACTATTTTGATCTAACATTTGGTATTAGAGCCTACCACTTAACGTAGCTAGTGGAGGTCCTTAGTGTTTCTAGGTTCTAGCTATGGAAGGTTCCTCTCCTTCATGTAGCAATTATTTATATTGGAAAGTCCGTATGAAGACTTACATAAAATCCATTAATGAGAAGGCATAAAGAGCAATTCTTACATGATAGGAGTCACCTATGATTTATTCTAAGAATAGTAGAGTGGCAAAGCCTAAAGCTTAATGGACTACCAAGGAAGAAAAGCTCGCTAATGCCAACTTTAAAGCCTTGTATGCCATCTTCTGTGGAGTTGAGTTGTAGAAATTAAAAAGGATTGCCAAATGCACTATTGTTAAATTTGTCTAGTATATCTTAGAGACTGCTCATGAAGGAACATGTACTATCAAGCAATCAAAGATGCAAGTGCTGACTTCAAGGTTTAAAAGCATAAAGATGCAAGAATAAGAGACTATTTGAGAGTTTTATGCAAAGGTGTGTGATCTGTCAAACTAGACTTTTGCTCTAGGAGAGGAAAACACAAAATACCAAGTTGGTCTAGAAGGTGTTGAGATCTCTTCCTGATAGATTCTCTATTAAGGTTATTGCTATTGAAAAAGCTAAAGATCTCGAAAGGTTGGCTATTGATGAATTCACTGGTTCTTTACAAACCCTTGAGATGAATTTTGATGAGGCTAAACACAACAGAGCAAAGGGTGTGACACCTTGCATTTAACCCGATCATTGGATCCGAATATGTGACGTCACATTACATTGCCAGAATAACTCAGACTATCTCAACATATTCATAATGATTATACATGCATACGAGGATTAATTATATAATTGACATTATACTGTTGAACAAACATATTAATTCACTGCCAAATGGGCCCATACATCATTAAATATCATAGCCTGAGATTTGGTTCCCTAATTAAAAAAATAATTTATATTATTATTATTATAGTTAAAATATAAATATGATAATATTTGTTGAAAAATATGACAAGTATAAAGGATATCTTGAGGGAGTGCCCACTCCCTGAATAATTGTGGTAGCTTATGCAGTTTTTATATTCATGTTGTTGGGAATTTATTTAATTAAAATTTTGAGTTATGTTGACTGTGTGGGTTATATCTAGCCCATCAATGAAGATCATATAGATTGGATCGGATTAGATCACCATTATCTAATCCATTGGATCGTGGATATTGGATTGTGATAGTAAAACCTATTGTGTTGTGGTTTTACTTGTTGAATTCGCAAGGGTGAATTTATTGGTGAGAGTATCAGTCTTCAAGGTGCAAAATCAAATAAATTGTCACGGGTGTGTGATAAATTTAGGTTCATTTGTTCTAAGTGTTGACAATAGTGAATATTTCTCACAGAGCTAGACTCTGCAAACGTAGGGAAACCGAATTGCGTAAACAATCTGTGTCATTTGTTTTGTTTCTTTTTATCCTGCCCATTTCCTTAGTCACTCCTTTCAAGCACATAGTTAATATCTCAACAACTGTTTTGATATAACAATATTATCTTATCATCGATTAAAATATTCTTTCATCTCTCGTTAGTGCCATTGTTATTCAAATATTATTCAATATTTCCTCTTTCTTGAAGCATTATTTTAATACTCTTCTTTTTATATAGATATGTAACTTATCAATGTTAACAATCTCCTTTCAATCTACATTGATATAAATAATTATTAATTAATAGGCATAATATTTCAAGAAAACGATGAAAATATTCGCAATAATATTAAGTAAGCATTATTAATTACCACATAATAATATGGTCAAATATCAAATAATAGAAAAAGCTAAACATTTAAATAATAATGAGAATAGATTTTTGTGAGGAAAGCAAAACCTATTTTTAAAGATGATTTTCTTTAGATGCTATTTGAATAAAAATGTGTAAATATTTGATGCTAATGTATTTATTTACAGTGTTAAATCTTAATTTGATAATTAATTTAAAATAATTAATGTAAACTAAAATAAATACAAAATCTATTTCATTATATCTATGATTTAATTTAATTTAATTTAATTATTTGTAATTAAATATTATTTTTATTATCCTATAATAATAATTAGTAATATATTAAAATATCATTTTCTATCATCAACTTAGTAACACAATTAATAATAACAATATTTTCATCAATTAAAACTTTCTTCTCAACTGATATATAAATATATATATATATATATATATATATATATATATTTAATATTTAATGGCACATTGAATGTAATTTTAAGTATTTAGTTTTTAATTAATTTTAAAATAATTATTTTTAATTAATTTTTAAAATTTTAATTCATTATTTGAATTATTAAATATAATAAAATATATTAACTTATTTAATAATTCAAATATAATAAAAAATTCAAATATCATATTAAAATATTGATATTTTATAGATCAATAATTTTTTAATAATATTTATAAAAATAAAATAATAATTAAAAATTTTATACTATTTTCAACATACAATAAACGCTATTAAAATATATTAATTATTTTGATAATTCAAATATAGTAATAATAATAAAATCTTATTATTAAAGAATTTGTACAAACAATAAATATATTAAAGAATTTGTAAAATAAATTCTTCATGATTCAATTTTATTTTATTTTCTTAATAGTCAATAAATTGACTATAATAATTTGTAAATAATATATAATTAATATGTAGAAAAGATAATAGAGAATATAAAATAAGAAAAGAAAAGATAAATAGAAAGAAATAATGTAAAATAAAATAAAGATATTAAAATTATTTTTAAAGTTTGTATGACGTGGCAATTTATTATTAGCTGGAAATTTTTAACAAATATTACATTTTGGTGTAAAAGTGGTAACGAAAGAATAGTTTAAGTATCATTTGTGACAAAAAAAGTTTAGGTACCAACTTGAGAAAAAGAGTATTGTTTAGGTACTATTTATGGGTTAAGCTCTTTTTAAAAAATAGATTTAATAGTTTGATTAACAAGGGTACTAAATTGAGAGAAAAAAAGTAGTTTAGGTATCACGTGAAAAAATTTATGTACCAAGATGAAAAAATAAAAGTGTAAGTACTAATTTGTGGGTTAAGCAAAATATAATTATCATAAATGTTAATTTACTCAAATTTTTTATTTAATAATTTTAAATTAAATATTATAATTATTTTTAAATGTCAATTTACTAATATGATATAAAATAAATGATATTCTTGTCAGTTAAATTTTTTTTCAAACTCATGCTTTTTATATATATATATATATATATATATATATTATAAATAGATAAAAATATATGTTGATTGAATCTTAACTCGATTGGTATGAGTATTGTTGTCAATACAGGAGGATGTAAGTTGACGTGTGCTATCCTCTTATCTATAGTTTGAAGAGAGATTATGAATAGTTTTAGATATTGTGTAAAAAAAATGAGATATAATATGTATTTATATAATTATTTGGGAAAGGGGTGGGGCAAAGTATTTATAAAGATTAGAAGGGAATATTTGGGATGATGAAAAGGATTAAGAAAGTTACAAAGCCATATCAAATCTAAAACTCTCTCTCACTATGGAATTATGAAAGCAAACAAAGAAACCTTTAGACTAAAGGGGCTCTATCTCCCACATTTTCAGGTCAATGGGTCCATCTATTTAATCAACATCCCCCATTTATTATTTGCGAGAGATACTACCACAACCTACCCTTTCTTTTACTATTTCCATCACAACCAAGTTGTGGACACCAATGCCTCTTATTCATCTCTCTTTTATCTTTACATTATTTTTTCTACTCAATTAAGCGTATTAAATTAAATATTAAAATCAATTTTGAGTATTTAAATGGAACAGAAAAATTTAAGTATTAAATTAAATATTAAAATTAAAATCAAATATTAAATTAAAAAAATTAGCTACCAATTATAACATTGAAACTAAACTCAGAGATCAAATAATATATTTAATATATTTCTAAACTTAGTCATTCTTATGTGAATTTGACTTTTCTGGGCCTTAGCTTAGAGGAGGCTCATAATTTTGCTGTACACTTCTAGTTTAGCTCTTCTAATCACATGTTAATCGTTCAGTGCAGTAAAGTGGCTCGTAGATTCGGCCGCTTGGGCCTCATAAAATCTTTTGATTTTTCTTTTGGACTGGATTACAACAAGGATATTCATGAGGTTGTATTGGCATAAAATAAAATAAAAAATCAAATCTATATGAACCTAGAGCTTACGTTCTAATTTACCTAACTGTAAGTTACAACTAAAAGAAAGAAGCATGTGATTGTAGGAAAGATGAAAAGAGATTTTGCCAAGGAGAAATTCACAAATTTTGGGAAGAGAAGAGCAATATGCATGTAAAAATATCATGGAGTTCTTTGTACTAAAAGTCGTATTGTATTTTATTTTTTCTACTTAAAAAGTAGACAAATTAGTCCCTATATGTTAGATCAAATAGCAAATTGATCCTTCTATTAAAAAGTTTATCCATTTCTGCTGTTAAAATTTGGTTCCTATATGTCAGTATGGGGTATACATGACATGTCATGTGTAACTGTTTGGTTATTCTATTAGCCACGTCAGTTTTGAACAATAGAAATGAAAAGAATTTTTAACAGAAATGACAAATTTGCTCTTTGATTTAATGTACAAAAACCAACGTGCCTATTTTTTGAGCAAAGGAGATAAAATGCAATATGATTTATAGTATAAGTGCCTCCATGGAAGCCGCTATACTAGAAATCAGATTGCATTTTGCCCCTTCTACTAAAAAAATTGGAAAATTAGTTCATATACGTTAGATCAAAAAGCAGATTAGTCCTTTTGTTAAAAATTTCATCCTTTTTTTTCTGTTGAAAATTGGTCCCTGTATATCAACATAAAATACACATGGCATGTCACATCTCACTGTTTGGTTTTTCATCTAGTTTTTAATAGTACAAATGAATGAAATTTTTAACAAAAATGACCAATTTACTCTTTAATATGATGTATAGTGATTAATTAGCTTATTTTTAGTAGAGAAAATAAAATACAATTTGACTCTTAATATGATGACCTCCATGGTATTTCTACCATACAGCAATTGTAGTTTCTCCGTCTCTTATGTAAAATTTAACCCAACCCCTCGTGTTTGGAGGAGAAAATAAGCGAGGAATTTGTTTGTTAAGTGGGTACAAAAATGATGCTGCGTTTACATTGTGTTGCGTTTCAGTGTATTGACTATTGAGAAAAGGAGAGAAAAGAGAGGGCTTTGTTGAAGTGTCATTTTCCTATATATATTCTCGAGGTAGCAGCAGAAGCAACAAAATAAAGAAAAACGCAGTCTCTCCCAACACCCCCCCCCCCCCAATCTATCTTTTTCTTCTCCCTTCCTCATCTGTTTCTCATATATATTTATAATAATAATAATACCAATAATTCCATTATCATTTGCAAAAAGAAAAAAAGTCTTCTTTTGCTTTTCCACTGCCTTTTCCTTAGCTAGTACTTAAATATGTCTGATAAAGGAGATTTCACTTCTTTGAATCGGATTCCTGATCTTTCCCTGCACATTAGCCCTCCCAACAGTGCTCCTTCCTCTATTTGTGCTGCTGGGGATTCTTCCTTTGATATTTGGCGCAAGGACGATGGTGTAAACCCAAAATCACACAGTGATAGTTCCATAAAACCTGCCTCCCAAGCTGACACCCAGCTTTCCTTAGCAAACCCAACCACCAGTGCCTTAGAAGCTGAAAGTGAAAGCCCTTGGGAGAAGAAAAGCTTTGCCCCACTTGCAAGAACCGATGATGATAATATATACCATGGGATTTCATTACTTGATGTTTCAGGACTGAAGCCCATCAAAGGGATTCCAGTATATAGTAACTATGCCTGGTCTTATTCATCGTATAATTGTTCATCTTCCTCGGCTTTGCACTCAACACTTAGGTTTAATGGGATTTCAATGGAGACATTGAGACCCCATTTTTATCCTCATCAGTTGGGAGGTTCAGACTTTTGTAACAGCATGGTTAGATCGAGATTTATCCCTAAATTACAAAGCAAAAGAAACATGAGAGCACCCAGAATGCGTTGGACCAGTTCTCTTCATGCTCGTTTTGTTCATGCCGTGGAGCTTCTCGGCGGTCATGAAAGTAATTCAATCTTTTTCTTTGAAAATTCTTTTTGGGATTTGATTTTGTTTTTTTGGTGTTGGTGGGGGGGGGGGGGGGTGAGGACTAACTTGATGTTGTGTACTTGGACACAGGAGCGACTCCTAAATCAGTTTTAGAGCTAATGGATGTCAAAGATCTAACCCTCGCCCATGTCAAAAGCCATTTACAGGTACTTGAAAACCCTAATTATATAACCCTTTTTTTTTTTTTTTTCATTTCTTCTCTCTCACCAGTGTGACAGTGGGTGGCACAGGAGCCTATGAATGAACAGTTTAGTCTGATTTGTGATACAGAACAAATTCAACTTTTAGAGAAAAAGGTTAAAAAAAGAAGCCATCATTTCTCAATAATGCAAAGCAATTACTGACCTTACCAAACATCAATCTCGTGGTTATTAAACAAACCAACAAAAAACCCACAAAGAGAAGCATCTGATTTGATTTATCTTTTTGACTCTCATATATAATATAGCTTTGGTTTTTAAATTTATTATCATCTTTGTGTCCTTTTTACATTGCAGATGTACAGAACGATTAAGAGCACTGACAAACCTGCATCTTCCTCAGGCAATTCATATTCTTCACTACACTTTTTATATTAAGAATTTTGTTAATCATTATAAACAACATGATGCAATGTAGTGATTATTTATTTCGTTCCCTACTTATAAAAATGGAACATAGATAAATTATTTATCTTTTTAGAAATAACCACAATCAAAAGATTAAACACTCATGGTAGTGTAATTTCATTATTTAGTGAATTAAGTAAAAAAAATGGGTTAATTAATTGTGGCAGATGGATCTAAATCAGAAGAAGATTATTGGGCAGCTGCTGCTCCCCGGCAGAGATCAGGAAGTCCAGATTCCTCCTTAAATCATGATAATAATAATAATGCTGCTAATAGTAATCTTTGGAGTAACTCTTCTAGGTATGTCTCTCTCTCTCTACCTCATTTTATTTTTCAAAAAATATTTTATCCATTTAAATTTTAAAACACAGAATGACAGAATTTTTTTTTTAAATTCTGTAATTAATTAAAGTTGGATTGGATTAAGGAATATATAGTATGCTGGCAGGGTTGGTTTAGATTTATAGATGTGTGTTGTTAATGCATAAGTAGTACGGAAGATTATATATAACTCCAAAAAGTTAATGGTAAAAGATACTAAAAATGCCTTTGTTTTAAAAAATCATAAGATGCTTACATTAACATAAACCTCATTTTTCAACAAATGCCAATTTCTTTAATGTAGAAAGTAGAGGCACTGAAACTCGTATATATATATATATATATATATATATATAGCTTTAGCAGCCCTAGCACTAGCAGGTGTAGAAAGTAGTGTATATTTAACTTTTTAATTTTTTTTCTTCCATATACTAAATTTGGATTGTATTTTATTTTCTCTATTTAAAATTAGATATATTAATATATATACATTATATTAAAAAGAAAATTAGTCATTCTATTAAAATTTTATCTATTTTTTTGTTAAAAGTTGGTTCATATCGTTAACATAATGTACACATACTTGTCTGGTTTATTTAGTTAGCTAAACTAGTTTTTAATAGTGAAATGGGTGAAATTTTAATTAAAAGAATCAATTTATTTTTTTATCTAACATATAATATTTTTACCCAAGGTATTCAGTACATACTAGTGGACATACTGTTTTTCTACTCGTAACTTTGGTTGAAATGGTAAAGAAAAGATTTTAAAAGAGTTGGTGGCATGTTCAAATCTCACCCATATAAATTTTAAGATAAAAAAAAGAATATTGATTGATTATATAAAATAATTTTCAATAATCTTCCTAAATACAATCTATCATTAAACAAACTCAAGATAAACAACAACAAAAAAAAAATCCACAAATTAAACAATAAGATTATTCTGCATATAACAATTCATAATTCACCAAATCCAAAATAAATAATAAAAATTAAAATATATTTTAAACTTTTTTTCTATATAAGTAAAAATAAAAATTTAAATTTTTCTACTGATTGGTACACCATAGTTGTATTGGTATGAGCAAAATCAATCTATATTAATCAAAATTTGTACCAAAATTATATCTAAAGTTAGTTGTTCCGGTTCACTACCAAATAAAACGTTGCAACCAACATGTACAATACCGGAAAGATACGGACCACCATGCTTTTACTTCTTAAGGACTTGAGTGAGTCATCCAATTAAATAAACCTTTTCTTTTTCAAGTTTTTTTTTTAAAGAAAAAGAAAGAGTTTTATAAATTTGTATAAGCATTTAGCTTTATAGATGGAAGCAGGAAGGCTATTTTTCCATTTATAATATAATAAGCGAGTTCTCGACGTTCAAATTTTGTCAGCAGTCTGTTTGTCTCTCTCTGTGTATGTCAGTTGCTGTTTCGTTCAGTCTCTTTTTCTTCGTTTCTGGATGGGTAAATTACAATAACAATCCTTACAATTTCAATAGCAAACTAACAAGTAATGCAATTAGGAGTGAGTAAAACTCAATTCGATTCGAAAATGTTTAAAAAAAATTAAATTTTGATTTATTCGAATCAACTCGAATAAGTAATTCGAGTTTTGAGTTCAAATCGAGTTGAACTTTACAATTCGTATAATAAATTGGTGTAAATACCTTTTTGGTGCCTATCAATTTTGAAAATGAGCAAATTGATCTCTCCCAATAAAAATTACAAAATAATTCAAAATAATTTTAAAATTTAAAATATTTATAAAAATTCTAAAATTATATTTTTTAGAAATTTCTAAAAAATTCTAAAGATATATATAAAAAAGTAAAAAAAATTAAAAATTTTCTAGAATAATAATTGCAGGGACCTAAAATATTTTTTTTATTTTGCTTTGGAAAATTTTCCAAATATATATGATTTCAAATTTATGTGCTCTAATATGGAATTAGTTATACTATAACAAGATTTTAATTTGACATATTTAATTTTTAATTTAACTTGAATAATTTTACTCGATTTGACTTAACTCAATTTCATTTTACTCAACTTAATTTGAAAAATTTTCAGACTAAATTAAAATGATAAAATATGACTCAACTCATCAACTCGATTAACTAAAAAAAAATTCACTCAATTCTACTCAATTTGATCAACCTTTAACGATGCTACTTTATTGCAATGGTTTTTGTTATTAGGATTTAATAAGCTACATTTTTTTTTATATATTTGTTTCTGGTTGGGTGTTAATGAACTTTGAACCACTGGGAAAGAAATTACAATGCCATTAATAGTGGAGTTTGGATCCACTTTTTTTAATTTTTATGCATTTTTCATAAATTGATAATTATCCAAAAAAGAAACTTAAAGTTAGAGTGATGTTAATTAGTTGAATCGATTTTTAAATTTTTAATCGTTGATCATTTTATTTTGGTTCGGTTAATTCCGTTTTAAATTTTGGTTTTAAATTGTTAAATTTATTTTGATAAAATAATTTTTTATGATTTTTGTATATTATTTGATAAAATCTCAAAGTACTTTCACAAATATTTTTAAAAATAATAACTTTTCAATAACTTCTAAATTATTATAACTATTTTACATAAAACACAAATTTTTTATTCACCAAAATAAATTTTTTTTTGAATGTGTGAAACACCAAATTGCCATTTCAAATGGGATTTCAGGATTATATATTTTAGTTAACATCAAATAAAAACTTAGTGAGTATATCAAAACGGAAATTATTATTTTCTTTTTTTAAATTTTGGTAAATATTTAATAAACAGTCAAACATATTGATGATACATATCAATAAAAATTTGGTAAATATTAATGTGTGTGAAATATGTTTGACTTTTTATCAAAAATTTATTTACCAAAATTTATAATAATAAAAAAGTGATAATTTTCATGTATTTGATTTTGATATTCACTAATCTTTTTATTGGTATAATGATTTATTTGTCCCTTTAATTTTACAAAAAAAAATTAACTCTCTATATTTTTGCCTATTTTAATTATTGAACTTCCGTTGTTTGTCAAATCTTCCCAAAATGGATGAAAAAGTTATTGTCTACTAACTTTGTTGATGTGGTATACAATTGGATTTCATTTCAGCAATTAATTATTTTTTAATAAATTTTAAAATTAGAAAATTATAAAAACATAAAAATATAAAAGAATATATTTTAATTTTTTAAAAATTAAATAATTGAGGACTTGACATATACGTAAACTGCCATGTAGATGCCACATCGGCGACATTAGCAATTGTTAACTTTTTCATTCATTTTGAAGTGATTTTACAAATAACAAAAATTTAATAACCAAAAGAGACAAAAAAATTAAATGAAAGCAAAAAAAATCATTTATTTTAAAATGAGTTCCAACCTGATACATGCTTTGTCCAATTAATATATTAATCGGTATAAACTTGGACTAGATTTTAGTACACATATGATGTGGGTTACAAGGTCTGTGTCGCTAACCCGTGTGACCCTAATACACAAACAGTGACTTACACGGTCTGTCACACGGTTGACACACGGCCGTGTGGCATCGACAACTATATTTTTCGATGTTCACAAATTGTAGAAAAATAAGTTTTCATTACACATCTAATGTAGTTTCAATGTCGGAACAACGTAGAAAAATCCATAACCTAAAAACCACCATCCAATATCCATCTTAACAAATTAATCTAACTAAAACGCTAAACTAGCAGTCGAATTGAACTATGTCAAAAACTTCGACGCAAAATCCCGAAACAAAGTTTTATTCACTTACCAACGATCATACAGCTACTAATCGGAACTAACTCGCTGGAGGAACACTCCTCTCAAGATCTTCACCTAAACGAAAGCGATTCGAATAGTTAACAACGAGTTTGGAACCACTAATAGTAGCATTTAATCTCACAAAGTAAAGATGAAATCAAACGAAACCTAAGAAAACCAACGTTGAAACTTACGTAGAAACCTTTCAATTGAAGCAATGAATAATGCAGTACCTTCGATTTAATCCGGTAGCAAAGTTACAAAAGCAATCGAACGAAAGAGGAAAAAAATAAAAGAACGGAAAAAAAAAAGAAAAGGAGAGAAGGGAAGAAACCAAAAAAAAAATTATTTAACTAGACTAAAATATTTGACCAGATAGCATAAAAAAAACTTCCTTACTGCATGCACAGAGATTTGAATACAGAACCATAAGGTATACTGAAACTTAATCATCAAAACAGCAGGCTCACTCTTGACCCAAATTAACACAAAAATAAACTTTAAGTCAAACATTTATAAGAGTTGAACCAAAAGGGTAATAAAATCTCTAAAAGTGAGCCTTGAACCCTTAACCTTAGCCACACAACAAAATGTTTAATCACTGAAGCAAATTCATAATTATAAATAAAAACTAACAACAATAGTTCAAAATTCGGGGCATTATAAAATGATTTTTTTGATAATTCCCTAACTAAATTGGGACCCGATTGATGGACACCAACTCAATAAAATGTTTAATAAATAAGTATAGATATAGATCAAACTCATCATTTAATTTTAGGTTATGACACACTCAAAATGAGAATGAGAATATTTATTTAATAAATTTATTTAAAAATTACAAAACAATTAAATGTGGTTTTAGTTGAAATGATAAAATTAAGATGGTAAAGACTAAGATGTTTTGATTTCAAATCTCATCATACTCATTATGTGTTTGCTTATTTTATTTATCAAAATATTAAAAATACCCTCGAAATAATGATAATAATAATTTATTTGTAAAAGAAATGACTTTTTGAAAATCTCATATTGAGTTGAGACCCGATTAATGGGTGGCATTAACTCAAGTGGAATGTAAATAAAATAGGATTAATTCCAATTAATAAATCTTAAAACACAACATGGAAACACAACAAACAAACGAAACTAGACAATCTAATCAAACTGAATTGTTGTTTTGACTAAACAAACATTTGCGAGTGACTTGACAATTAATTCTAGGTCGAAGCGACTAAACCAATCTATTTTTCACATTCATAGGAGTTCGTCTATGTTTTTACTTTACAAATATGATATTTTTTGGGCATTTCTAATAATATCAATTGCTATTCCTGTTTTGGCATTTCTAATTTCTGGAGTTTTAGCCTCGATTAAAAAGGGTCCAGAAAAAAATTCTAGTTATGAATCGGGTATAGAACCAATGGGCTATGCTTGGTTACAATTTTGAATCCGTTATTATATGTTTGCTCTAGTTTTTGTTATTTTTTATGTCAGACAAAATCTTATATATAGTATAGATAACATTTTAAATCTATATTAGTCTTAAATTTAAAATTGAATTAAGTTGATATTACAAGTTAATTGGACACCAACTTAATTATAATAAAAAATTTCAGTTTTTCCTATGTTTATTAAAAAACTATATAAAACTAATATACAAGTTATCATGTTTTACATTATTTTGCATAATTTTATCATGCATGTGTGCCATACTTTTTAGTGTATATATATATATATATATATATATATATATATATATATATATATATATATTAATTTGGCTTTTATGTAATATCTTTTACTGAATTGATATCTCTTAACTTATGAATCTTAATTTTTTTAAACTCATTTACATTTAAAATCATTAATTCAAGCTTGCTTTATACTGTCATATGCTTATTTTCTAAAAAACATCTTTTAAAATTATATTTTTTTATTTTAATATAATAGCTACTTGCTTTTGTAAGGGATATTAAAGTCTCTTATTTAAAAGCTAATAACCATTGATGAGAAATAGAAGTACCTCCATTTGAGGTTGAAATCCCAAACTTCTACCTTACCTCATTCTCCATATTATCTTTCTTATTAGACTTGACCTCTCGCAAAATATTAACCACCCTTATAGAAGTAGCCCTGGCTTTTCTTAGTCAGGGTTGAAAGTTTACAACATTAAAAATCTCCTCCTTTTTTGACCAAGAAGCACTAACAATAGCAAGTTCCAATTCCTTAAAGTTATTCAAGGCAATTGTAACACCTCATACCTAGTTCAGTTGTCGGACCCCAGCTACAGGATGTCACAACAGTAAACAGAAATTTTTTTATACAAATTACTCAATAATATTCTATAATTCGATATAAATAAGTTAAGTCTACATTAAACATGCATTGCAAACAAAATCGAGTCTCAATCGGGCTTACGAAAGCCCTTAAACAAGCTCAGAACTAAATTAGGACCATTTTGAAACATTTAAAAAAAGATAGGTAAAATAGTAAAATAGGGACCACATGGCCGTACAGTCAAACCATGTGGTGCTATCACACAACCATGTTCCCAACCCATGTAACAAACTGATGCCGTGTAATTTAGGGTCACACGGCCATGTTGCTAACCTGTGTAACTCACTGTGGCCGTGTGGACTAAAAACCATCCTGAACGTATTGAGCACACGACTGTGTCATCCAACCATGTGTGACACACGACCGTGTAGCAGCCCGTGTGCATAAAAAATGACCTATTTTGAACCATTTTTGTAATCCAACCATTCAAGTGACCTATAATGCTATTTTTGTGCCAATCAAACCAACACCAAAACTTACATATTTCAAAGTTAAAACACTAAATCACCTAATCATATAATCATACAACCAATATGCCCTCATTGGCACCAACAACTCAATAAATTCGATTCATGTCTCAACCATTTCATATCATAACACAATCATACCAAACATAAGCATTTGCTTAACACAACCAAAGTCTATAGCCATTTCATACCACCATCATAAACATATGTATAATACCATTCATCTAACCATTCTTAATATCAAGCCTTGTAACAATTCATCTATAACATGACAAGTTACTATATGCATATATTCATATATTTTTATACATCCAAACTCAACCATGCCAAACACAAACACAAACACAAACTTTACATTTCAATATTTAACCCTCCTAAGTACATGCCACAAATAACCAAGCTCGAAACATCAAAAGGCTACCGAATCGAGAGATGAAAGGTGTATGCTTCTCACTAATCTGATCGATACGTTCCAGACGTCCAAAATCTATAGAAAAGTAGTAACATGATTAATTATATAAAATATTTAGTAAGCTCATACAATAGAAACATTTAACTTACCTTAACCACTTATGAAAAACATGATTCAATGTGAAACAATCTCACCTATCATGGTATTCAAAACAATATCAAATACATAAGGCATAAAGCAAAATCCATACATGTATATATATATCTCCAAATGGTAAATTTCCAAACTCAACCCAATATCTAGATCATGAATTCATTTTCTAATTTATCACTTTGCTCACATGCACCACTCAATTTGTATCATATACTCTTATCATAAACATCTATTATGTAATTCAAAAATACATATCAAAATTCCAACAACAACATCAACTTATAAGATTTTAAGCTCAATCACATACCTAACCTCAAATATTCTTATTTTCATTTCAAACCAACTTATACCTCATATTCAACTCATATGCATATAATTAGCCAATAATTAATGGCGTAAAATCACCTTTTTTATTCATAACATTACTTGATGGAACTTCGTAAAAGAACTCCGTATACATGTTAAAGTAATAGTGTCTGGTTACCCATTAGGGTTGAACCTGCACGATAAATAGCTTGGTCAGGGTTTAATATTCATGTATTCTCGAGCCCGCAACATATGTAGGAGCTCAAAACCTAAACATGTATTCTCGAGTCTGCAACATATGCAGAAGCTTGGAACCTGGGCAAATTAATAACCTCGTATATGATACTTCTACTATTTTCATTGAGATTTAACCTCACATTATACCATTTCACAACAATCCATTTCAATTTGATTTAATTCTCAATTTAGGTACTAATTCTTAGCCAATTCAAATTTCTAATAAAACATTAATGAAAATTTTGATAAAACTCAACAGAAAATTAAACATATTTATACAGTATGAACTTACCTAATAAACCGTAGCAGTTTAGTTAACAGGGACTATTCGACAGTTTTCTCTTTTTCGTCTAAGTCAACAACTTGATCTATATAATAGCTAAGATTCAAAATATCAATATCAATCTCATAGTAACACTCAAATTCATGCTTATAATATTTTAATTTCATTTTACTCAAATTCCCTAAACTTTTACATTTTATTCAATTTAGCCTCTAAAACCGAAACAAGTATAACTTTCACAATGAAGCTTCGTTTTTCATTCCAAATTTCAATTATGTCCTTCTACAGCCCTCAAAAATCCAAATTTATAGAAATTAAAAGTCACTTTTAACATATTCACAATTTAGTCCTTAAATGCAAAATTAATAAAAATTACTTTATCAAATAATCCTTAAACATTTCATAGCTTCCAAATCTACCATTTTCTATCAAAAACATCTAAAATCATCAATGGAAAGTTTTAAAACCTTTAACAGTTTTGAAAATAGAGATACGGATTAACTGGATCTAGTTGCAACAATCTCAAAAATATAAAAATTAAAAGAAACAAAATTGATTTACTTACCATGGAAGAGGGCCGAAATTTGATAGCTTGAAGCTTTCATTCCCTTTAACTACGGTGAAATTTCGGTGGAAAAAGAAAATGTTAAAGATGTTGATTTATTTTTAATGTTTTATCATATATTAATTATTAATTTCTAATATAATTTAAGTTTTTTTTTTATAAACAAAAGGGCCACCAACCGCCCATCATAATTAAAAAGGGGTATATTTGCCACCTAGACCCTTGCACCTTCATTAACAAAGTCATTTCACTAATAAAATTTAACCAATTAACTTTTACGGTTTTTACGATTTAATTTTTTTTCCTTAATTAACTACTAAATCACCAAAATTACCAAACCAAACTTCAATCCACTTATACTACAACTTCGTAAATATTTAATAAAATATTTATAAGCTCAGTTTATGAAAACGAAATCATGTTACCTCATTTTTCAAAACCACTTACTTTCGTTACACACCACTTTTACTTGACTAACTAACCAATTAATAAAATCTATCCAATCAAAATTCACCATAATATTGTATTTAACTCATAAATATTAATTACTAATGTTTACAAACTCACTCATTAGAAGCGTGATCCCAAAATCACTATTTTCGTTACTACTAAAAAATGAGCTGTTACAACGACAAAGTTATAGAGGAACTCGAGATCACTTCTTTTTTCTTACTCAAAGTATTAATTATTGGAGAACAGTAGAATGTTCCACTTGTTGGAAAATTAAAAGATTTTCTAAAATGGAGTGGTTTTGACATTTATAATAATAAATCCTAATTAAATTAGTATTGTGCTTTGAGTTAGACATTTTAAAATGTTTCCCTACTTTTGAATAAACAATCTTTTCTATTAATTTTAAATTCTAGTCTTTTTAGAATGTGAGCTTTAAATTCACGAATCAGTCACACACAATGGAAAGTTTTATTAATATCTAGTGGAATATTATTAATTGTCTCAAAGATTAGAAAGTGAAAGATGAACTCTCTCAAAATATAGTATTTATTTGGAAAAATAAATCACACTAGATTTTGATAAAATATTGACACTTAGGAGGTGTGTATTTGACCAAGCCGATGGTCTCTCTATATAGAGAAAGATACAAGAGTACCAAGAGTCTCAGTCGAACAATGAATAAATAAATAATATTCTTTTAATAGGAAAACAACATGTGTTCCCATTTAGGGATACACAAGGGCAACGACTACTCCCCATGAACATTAGGGTTGCTACCCCTTGCAATATAGATGGGTCTCCGGGCTTATCTAATGTATTGGGTATTAATTATATGGGTCTCCGGGCTTATCTAATGTATTGGGTATTAATTATTTGTGTTATCGATCTTTAAACTAACTCATATAATTTTACAAATCCAATAACTATTTTTCTATTTCAAAAATATTATTTATTTAATTAATTTCCTAGTTAAATTATTTTCTCAGCCCAATTTTAATTTCGTTAAAGTCATGACATCTTTACTATACTAGAAACTATGAGCAAATTAATTAAACTAACTTGTTCACTAAAAGCTGTGATGACTAATTAATTCAATTTTCACTCCAAACTTCAATGAATTAATTACAAATAATTAAATAATAATTCAAAAAATTAATTTAATCTCTAAGTTATCTCTCACATATAGCGAGAAAAAACATTCATTACGGATAATGATACATGTGATCTATTTCTCTAATTCATCGCTTTCATTCATTCATGTCGATTCTATTGCAAATCATTTAGAGTTGAATCAAGCTAGCAGAGGGATCGATTAGACATAAATAATTAGGTCTCAAATAATTTGTAATTAATTTATGACTTTTCATGTATTAATAATTACCATATTTTTAATCATGGAGTCATTTTGCTACAGTATTATGATTAAGCTCTCCCTATTATATACCATTGCAAAAACTATTTATCAAGTGTTTGTCCAATAACCTTGTCCTATGTGTGTTGCCCTCATAAAACATTATTAATCTTTTTTGGATTAAATCTGTTCACCAATGTAATCTTATTTTATCTCATGTTAACAATTACATATTCTTTCATGAAAAAATCATTTACTAACAAATAATAAGTAAATTATTCATCTTACACAAATGACCTATGGCCACATTACTTTTCCATCTACCCTGTAAAGTGGGTGAGATGATACCATTTACCCTTTATTAGCCTATGAATTCTACTATTGTAATAAAGCTATGTCATGCAAAAGTCGCATACATAACATATTAGTTTTCAACTCTATTACTAATTGAACGCTTGCTTTTAATACATCAAAATATACAAGTTATACACACATAGTCTATCACTTATTCATGATTGAGGTAAGTCACACAATGAACGTCAAATGAATAAATCCATGAACGAATCTAAGATTTATTTTACTTGGATCATGTCCGATATATTGTCAGTCCAGACAATCATATTTATGTCTCTATCCTCTAGGAGTCATTCACTCAAATACCCAAGATAAGGTATTTCCTCATTTGTACTTGTTAGACTACATAATAGTCTTTTAATCGACTTGCTCTATTTGGATTAGACTATGAACCATTAAATTGTCTACTAATATAAGTTGTATTCTACCATTATGATCTAACCACATAATGCAACTTAATATTAGTTAAACATTAAGTACTCAGTAAGCTAATATTTCCTTAGATTTTAATTCGTGTGCAAAAATTATTGAAGGCATTATACAAAAGATATTAATGAAATCGTGAGAATTTGATTTAAACAATTTGTTCGAAAAATTACAAATACATTTGAAAATATCACTATACTAATGACATTAATCCCAACACCACCTTTGCCACAAATCCTACATCACTAATCCCTATCTCATTATTTGCAGGACGAACAAAATTCTCACTCATCAAATGAAGCTGACTTTCCATTACAGTTGGAGAAACTTTATAGATCCTTTACCAACTTTATTAGGCTTCCAAACCTTCTCTTGTATTACCACTTTCGTAAGACAATTTTTAATAGAGTGACCAAAGAAACAACAACTAAAACACATAAGAGGAAGCCAGGGTACTTTAACTACAATAAAAGCTAAAGATCCATCACTAAGCTCCACATTAGTAAACCTAGGTATCACTAGATTAGCTCCAACTTCTATATAAACTTTAGCATCTTAGATGTAGAAATATTATTCATGTACAATGTAGTGCCTAAGGCACTTGCAATGCAACTCATACCTCTTTTAGTGAAAAGCTCTTAAGGTACTTGCCTCAACTGAACCCAAACAGGCTATCAAAATCTATACATTTCTTATTAGGCTCCCACTTTCTCAAAATCACAGGATTATTTTGAATATGCTAGGGACCATTCTCAAGTACCCGGTCCCTTGCATCTGAATTTGAAAACCGAAAAAGACAAAGATTCTTACCAGCGAGCCTTACTTCCACATCGCCCTTTTTTTCCCATAGCAAATTCATAACCCTCTAAAGCAAACTAAAATTAGGAGGCTGTCCCAAGAACTGAGCAACTAGAGAATGTTGACAAACCCTAATACTGTTGCCAAACCCTAATACCCTCTTCGATGGCTTAACAATGATGATACCATCTTGAACTTGCGGAGGAAAGAATTCCAATGACTGATCTAAAGCAGTAGCAAACAATTTACTCCCATCAGTAGGTTCTTTCTGCAAATTCATTACACACTTTAAACCCTCGTATCAAAAAAATCAAGAGAAGTATGAAAAATCAACAAAGAATCGAAGAGAAATCAATAATTTAACTTTGAACAATTTGAAAATTATAGTTTATTTCTTTTATTTTCCGTTAAACTTAATCACAACTTGAAGTTGAAAATTGATTCAACTTAATCTTATGTTTGAATTGCATACAGAAATAGAGTGGAAAGGAAAAGAATAATCTTTCTCTTATTTGAATAGCTTTTTTCTTAATAAAAAAAAGGATAAATCTAAAATTATACATGAATTATAGTTTAATGTGCAATTGTATACATAAACTTTGATTTTGTGCAATTTTATACATGAAATTTTATTTGATCCAATTCTTTTAAATTATTAACACAATTATTAATATAACATCATTTTATATTTATATATTGCATACATAGATAATTATATTTATTCAATATAAAAATAAATTGATATATTTATTTATTTAAATGTATACAATTAAATCAAAATTAAAATTTATATATATAATTACACATTAAATTAAAGTTCACGTATAATTTTAAAATTTATTCCTAAAAAAAAGTTAAGAAAGGAAATGGTACATTCATTATTTACTATTAAAACCTCAATTTTCATTTCCTTCAATTTGAGGAAAGTAATTTCTTTTCTTCTCTTTATTCGGTATATAAAATGTTTTATAAAAACATTGAAATTGTAATTTTTTTTCTCCTTTGTAATTAAAGAAAAATGTTAAAATTACTTTTCAATTATTAGTTTTAACTATAAAAAAATGAAACTTACATTCTAAAATTTACTCTCTCTTTTTATTTTAAAAATAAATATTTGAATTAATTTAAAATATAATTAATTCATTTTTTATAAATAAAGTAAATTAATCTATTACATCAAACCTATATTGTTCTAGTTATCATCTACTAAATCATCATGAATAAGAAACAAAACTTGATCAAATGACGATAGTAAACTATAGTAACGGCCTATCTTCCAACCAAGAACTTGCAAAAAAAAAAAGAATACATAAAAACTATTACATTCATCTTTAAATAAATGTGGTGACATGTTTTTTTAAATTTTAAAATTAGTGTAAATTATATATTTATAAATTGTTTTATACTTAATTTTTAAACGACTATTAAGAAATGTATATGATCTGTTCGAGAAATCTTTATATTTGTAAATATATAATATAAAGTAGTTTTAAAATCAAAAGTTGAAATTACCAGCTTTAAATAAGAGTAATTTTTAAAAGGAATTGTAATTACTTTAAAATAATCTCTAAGAGAGATGGTTTCTTTTATGTTTTCAGGTATCGTAGAAAATATATATATATATATATATATATATATATATATATATATATATATATAAAAGACTCAAATCTCTTATTAATTTATAAAAATATTTTAATAATTTTTAACTGGATTGATCTCATTTGATTTATTAGTATCAAATTTTATGTATGTATTAGTCCGTGCACACTCATAAGTTTATTTGTATACATGACGTCTTTGTGCGTTATAGAATGTTGCTTGTTTTAAGTTGATCGAACATTAATTTTTTAAAAAAATTAAATACTATTTTAAAAAAACAAATATTAATATATATATTTTTATTTTTCTACAATTTACCTATAATATATAAAAACAATCTAAACCTAAAACAAATATAATCATTGAACTTAGAATTTCAAATTGTAAGGATAATTTATTTCTCTATTTTATAAAGTCAATGATTGAATTAGTATAACATAGCAAGTTGAATGAAGCATTTTATAGATAGAAAAGTGGTGAGTGGTGTTATATTGTATCTCTATAATCTTGTTTTGCTGGTGCTTATTGTTTCATTATTTTAGCTCCTTTTCTTTCTAAAATGAGATTTCATTTTTCTAAGAGCTATTAGAGAGATGGCTTTCAAAAGAGACAAGTATTACATTAGTGGATACATGGTCTGGGACACCTCACTGCATTATGGATTGTACCAGCGGCTGGATTTTGTTCATTAAAATGAATCCCAACGTTGTAAAAGCATTATAGAGATATCTGAATTAATAGTTAAATTATATTTTATCTTTTTACTTAAAAATAGATAAATTAATTCTTATATATTGATCAAAGAACAAATTGATTCTTTGTATTAAAAATTTATCCATTTATATAGTTAAAATTTGGCGTAATTGATGGAATAACCAAACAATGACAAGTGGTGCGACACATATATCTCATGATAACATATGGTAACCAATTTTTAATTATAGAAATTAATGAAATTTTTAATTAGAGAATTAATTTACTCTTTTATTTAATGTACAACAACTATTTTTTTTTGAGTAAATGAGACAAAATACAATCTAACTTTTAGTATAGGGTCCTCCATGTCACTTTTACGATCTCAGCATATATATATATATATATATTTGGTTTATAATAATAGATCAGTAGAGGGGTTGCAATAGTGCCTGTACTGCACTGCACACGATCTTTCTGATTGATTCAAATTGAACCTCATTTAAGGCTACTGCAATTGTTCCTCATAACATTATATAAGGGGTGACCTCAAGTTCTGAGTCATCTGTCAATAAGATTTTTTTTTTCTTTTACCATTATGGTTGTTCGCTTACAAAAATGACAACATCTAGAACTTGTAGATGTTGTCTTTTGTTCTTCATGTTATCTAATATGGAAGTTGTGATTGAATGTTGAGGATGAGCAATACTAGCAACATCATCACTAATTCATTAACTCGTTACTTTGCCTTCTGCACAATCTGTCAAACTCGATGTTAAGGGAGCACTTGATTGAAAAACAGCTAATTAAATTATGATTTTTTGTGCAGTAGAGGAGTTTGGTTACCGAATTCGAGGAATCCGGACCGGCTTAGACCTGAACCTCCGTCTTCTCAGGCCGGAAACCACTTTGAGGTAAGTGGTCAGACCATCTTATCAGCTCCATATGTGTGCATGTAATGCAAACGATCTGTAACAAAGCATCTAGGTTAGCTACAGAGGAGATAAAAAGATAAAAACACTATTCCAGTTGGTGACGCTTTTTTTTTTTTTTTTTTGTTAAATTCAAGTTAATTACGTTATTTTCTATTTAATTACATAGTTATTAATTGAGTTTTTTTTTTTCTATTTCAAAATGTCACGCCAATAAATTTAACAAAAATTTTAATAGTGTTAATAGCTTAACCTGAATTTGATATCTGAAAAGTAGAAGGACTAGATTCCTAGAAATAAAAGTACAATGATTAAATATCAAAAGTTTAAAAATTACGGGGACTTATAGCATATTTGAACCTAAGAGAAAAATTGAACGTAGAATTGGGGTTTGAAAGTTACGAATGGATTATGTGTGTCTGTATATAAAGTGTTACATGATTGGATTACAGGGAAGCAGTTTGAGTGAAGAAAAAATGAAAAGGAGGCCAAACGTAGAACACCATAATCCAAGCTTGGAGTTCAGCTTGGGAAGAGCAGACTGGCAGTGCAAGGACCTCACTGACTGACTCGCTCACTCAATGCTTTAAACTTAATGGATGGATTCCTTCCATCAAAGTTTGACAATAGGTATACAGACTCATCATATCAAAGTTTCATGCACGTCGCTCTGCCTGTATATTCTTTCTTTTGGTGTTGCTGGGTTCATGAATTGAAAGCAAAAGGAAAGGAATGAGTTTCAATGGTGCATTACTTCATATTATTAGATTGCTATTCACCCTCTTCCACTATGCACTGTTGAATGGGATCGATTGCAGTGATTAGTGTGTGATTGCTTCACTTCAATATTTACTTTATCTCATTGTTTGATATTCCATATTGGGTAATTATACTATTAAGATTGCATTTTACTTCCTTTTTTTTTTAAATTTAAAAAATGAGCAAATTAGTTTCTATATATTAAATTAAAGAGCGAATTGACTTTTCTGTTAAAAATTTCATCAATTTTTACCGTTAAAAACTAGTGCTTGTACATTAGAATGAGGTACACGCAGCATGCCATATGCAACTGTCTAATTATTTTGTTAGTCACGTCTATTTTTAACAGTAGAAATGGACGATATTTTTAACAAAAAAAAAAAGACCAATTTGATCATATTGATCTAATAAATAGGGACTAATTTATTTATTTTTTAAGTAAATAAAAGCAAAATACAATCTAACTCTAGTACAAAAACCTTTATAATACTTTTACTGCCTAAAGGAATGTAGAGAATATTGGATATATAGTGTAGTGTTGATCATAGTTCACAAGCAATGTACAAATGCGTTCATGCAAAAAAAAGAAAAGAGCGGCTTTCTAGTGATTAGTAGCAAAGTCAGAAAAAAAAATTTAGAGAAATTAAGTTGTATATTTTGGTGAGGGTTAAAATGTAGTTTCATAATTTTAATAATTTATATTTTAAAATTTTAAAGGATTAAATAAAAAATTTATTTTAAGAGGACTAAAATACAATTTTACCATTTATTAAATTAAAATTTTGTAAAATCTAAAACATCAAATTTGAAATCTTACAATTTTGTAAAATTTTATTTAAACTAGTCACTTTCATCAATTAAATTTCATATTTTAATGGTTTTAGTGTTAAAATGTATTTAATCACCAAATAGAATATTAATATGGTCAGGTATGATAATAAATTTAGGTTTTAATATTTATCTAATTTGTTAATTTAATCTTAATTTTAAAAATTCAACATAATTCTAAATTTTCAAAAATGTATAAAAAAAATTAAAATATAGATAATGCATTGGAATATGCAATTAAAGAAGATTAGCTTTATTCCCGATAAGTAATTGGGAACGATCCTTTTCAGCTTTATTGAGATATGTTGTAAAAAGTGATAATTAAGAGAGAGTAAAAGAGTGCAGGAATGTAGTTGATTGTGAGGAACATATTTTATGTATTAAATTATTTTATTAGTTGGATGGTTTGGAGAGAAAAGACTTAATCTGGGAACGAGGTGAGCTTAATTCATAACAATTGTATTAAAAGTGATAGTAGATTTCTCATTAGATAAAGTCTTGGCGTGCAAAATATGATATATAATTTAAAACTCAAAATACTTACCACTTTTCTCAACTACTCCCAAGTATATAACATCATTGTCAAGTAATAAATTACAAACAACTAATTTCATTGAAGGAACCATTCTGATGATTGAAGATTTGAAACCCAATAAATGAATAACACAATCTTGTAATTTTTTTTTTGTAATGTTGAGGGTTAATTTTAAAGGAATGAAAAAAGATAAAAATTATTATCTTAAATTTTTTGGTGTTTCTATTTACTCATATTTGACTCAATAAACCTTAACAAAGTTAGATCTATTTTAATTTAAACTAACATTTTATAATAGTAAATAATAAGATGGCCTTAATTAGTTGGGATTCAGTGTGTCAGCCTAAGGCTCATGGGAGGCTCGGCCTTAGACAGTTAGAAGATCATAATATTGCCTTCATGATTAAAATAGGTTTTAACATCGTTTCTAATGCCAATGCCCTTTGGATTCAGGTTCTTCAATCAAAATATAAAGTTCTTGGTGGTCTGCCTAAGGAATTATCTAGAAGACGGTGTTCCTTTCTTTGGAGGTCCATTTCTAAGGTGTGGCCACTCATTTGAGAAAATCTGGTTTGGTCGGTTGGTGATGGGAAGAGTATCAAAGGCTGGCCGGACTCTTGGATATCCCAAACTGTGGTCCTTTACTGAACTTTATTCCCTCCCCTGCTAACCTTAATTTGGATTGTTCTCTTAGTGATTTGACTGCAGGTAATGACTCGTGAAACTTAGATCTTTTTAGACTGTGGGTGCCAGAAGAAATCATTGATCGGATTGTGAGTGTTCCTCCACCACATCCTTCATCAGGTTTGGACTGTATCATATGGGGAGCCACCTCGACCGGCACCTTCTCTCTTAAGGGTGCATATGGGAAGGTTCATGAAGGCACTTTGAATTCCAAAAATTGGTTTTGGAGGATACCTTGAAAATTTAAAGGTCCTCATCAGATCCACTTCTTTATTTGGCTTGGCTTAAAGCAAAAGCTACTTACAAATGCTGAAAGAGTAAGATGAGGTTGTGGGAGTAACGGCGTTTACGGTATTTGTGGGCATGTTTTAAAGGATTTGATGCATATACTCAGAGATTGTCTTGCAACCAGAAGCGTTTGGGATAAAATCATTCCTCAGCAAACTCTTTTTGGTTTTTACTCTGGATCTCTACTTGAATGGACGGCGAATAATTTGCAGAATCAGATGACTTCTTCGATGGGGGAATTGATTGGCCCTGTCTCTTTGGGATTATTGCGTGGTGTATTTGGAAGAATCGCAACATGTTTGTTTTCCAAGGAATTTCGTGGAGTGTTGAGGAAATTATTAAAATCTTCTATAGTTGGGCTAAGCAATATTCCTCAGTTTCCTCGATTTCAAAGTTTGAAGTTTGACGCACTCTACCTAATTGGCCTATACCCAACAGTTGGGTTTGTTTGAACACTAATGGTTCGGTTAAGATTGAAGAGGGCTTTGTAGCTGCGGAAGGCTGCGTAAGAGATCATAAAGGTGAGTAGATTATAGGGTTCGCGAGATATTTGGATAATTGTTCAGTTTTGGAGACAAAGCTATGGGGGCTTTGAATGGGTTGAATCTAATGGCGGATAGGTATTTCCAAAATTACTTATTCAAATTAATAGTATTGAAGCCATTAAAGTTATCATAGAAGATGATTCGGGAATCTTTAATTTTATCATTATTAGAAGAATTCATCATACGCTTAAAAAGATGGAGCAGTGAAAAATTCATCTTGTTCCCAAGGGAAGTAATCTAATTGCAGATAGCCTAGCCAATATTGTTTATACTAGGAGTCTAGACTGCTTGTGAACCCTCCTTTGAGGATTTAGTTTGTATTGTTCTCTTTTCTTTCACCAAAAATAATAATAATAATAATAACATATAATTATTCTTATCATCTATAGATAATAACAGCTGTGTATAGATAATAACAGCAGTCTAGTGGAAGGCCTATACGGCAACTGTTTTTTTTATCATTCAATCCATTAATATTCAATACAATTTCACACTTCATAAGAATGAAATATACATTTCATGGGTAGATCCTACACCGATGGTGATTAGAGTTATCAGAAGAATAATACACAAAATCTCAACCCTACATGGTGAGACTGACATCGCTACACAAAAACAACAATCACTTGCCATTTCACAAATATTAGACAAATACAATCAAACTAAATGAAAAGAACTGGATCCACTCAAACATTTTCACTTAAGCTTTACTTGCATTACACGTGTATATCCTACCCATTATTCACAACCTTGACACTAATGGCTTGGTCCCAAAAGAGAAAGAAGAAAAGTCTGGTAGTGGCCCGATGTTTCCGAGTGAACTGCATCGTTTAAGGACTTTTTGTATTTCCTCATATACTCGGCTTTTATGTAGTGCATATCGATCTCAGTTCTCGTCACGATTACTCTTATGACTGTAGTGTCATTGGTTCCCAGACCTTTCATTGCCTGATGTAGTACCTGCATAATTGAAAAAAGTGATAAGATCAACAACGATGCAATTATGATGAGTGTTATCGAACATAAATGGTAGCATTACAGTTCCCCAGAAGAAACATCTTGCAAGGTTTTACCTATTCAACTAAAGCAAATTGATAATATTCCAACACTATAACCAAATTGCAACATAGGAAACAAAAATTATAAGCTTAAGACTTTGCTTGGTAGGGTGGAAAGAAAATTGAAAGGGTAGAAAGATAGAAAATGTATTTTTTTTTTTCATTCCATAGGTATACTTGATAGAAAAGATGGAAAAATTGAAAGAAAAAGTAATTTTCTTTCCATCTATTGCTTAGTAGAGTTAAAAAATGAAAGGAAAGAATATGATTTTTTTTTTTTTTAAATGCATAATTTTAAACCAGCATTTATCCCTCTCTCATTTTCTCTCCTCTTATCATTCCAATTTGAAAAGCTTGTTGTTTATGCATTAGAATGGAAAATGATCATCTCTCCTTTTTTTTTTCTTCTCACTTTTCTTTCCTGCCAACCACGCTTAAAATTTATTTCTTCCCACTTTTCCACTCAACCAAATACACCCTAAGGATAAAAAATTAAATACCTTGGCGAAATACTTTGCAGGATTCTGTGAGCATTTTAAAATTGTCAAAAGACCATGCTCAAACTCCCCAGATGTTTCACTCTTTACTGCCTGAAAAGAGAAAAAAAATGAAAATCAAATCATTGCAACAAAACTTCAAATAAAAGAGAAGAACAGACAGAGGAAAACTTACCTTTTTCAAGGAGCCTCCATATATGTCATGATAAGCGGAGCTAATAGCAGCTAGCTGTGCCCTACTTCTTTCACTAAATATGCGGATAAATTTCTTCTCATCAGTTCCCAATTTCTTCTCTCCTGCTTTAAAAAGAGTCTTTGCATCCTTCAAAGCCATCTCTCTATCAACTTCAGGGCCCTCATGACGGTGGGTGCTTAAATATGCAAGCAAGAGCTATACAAAGTATTAAATAACAATATCAACGGCAGTATCATGACAGGGTGATTGCTTGTGACATGCTTTCTACGTAACTTACCTAAACCCTCCACTAAAACTCAGACTCCAGTATAGAAAATCAAGGGCCAAACTCTTACTCTGAAAAGATTTTATCTAATCTTTACTTTTTATGACAACATACCCTGCAAGTGGCTTTTGTCCTCAAACCTTGACACACTAAAGATGGTAACTATTAACAAGAGACTAACTGCGTGTGTTTGGTGAGACCTCTAGCATATTTAAACCAAAAAAAGTGAAATGCTTATCAGTGTTATCAAAACTAGGGAACTAGGATGCCAAGTTCTTAGAGGAAACATAGGAACCAAATTTAGAAAGGTGTAATCTGGAAAACACACCTCTTTATGATCACCATAGGTGAGTACTGCAATATCTTGCTCAAGCAAAACCCCAAACTTTGAATGGTAATTTTGTTTAATTAATTGAATCTGGGATGGGGTGCGAGAACATATAACTTCAGTTGCAGCATAAGGATTTGTTACACCCGATGAAAAAGCTTGCTTAATGACTGTTGCATCACGTTCTGCAGGGTCAAGCATCCATAGCAGGACAGCAGTCTGAACAAATTAAAGATGAGATATAAGGTGAAAATTCAACATGCGTACATGCACACCGCAGATTAATATATAGAAAGACACATAACTGAATAAACAAAACACTGTAAAACCAAAATATTAGAGTAATAGTAAAAAGACTGATACCTCTAGTTTTCCACGAAGCTCCGACTTCAGTCGTTTGAGTAGGTCTTCAGAATACATTGTTTTATACTCATGTTGGATGAAAGAACGCTGTGTCACATCACGATGGGAAAGAATATTGACCACTGCTGCAGTATCACATCCCAGCCCTAGAGGAAAAATAAGAGGAAAAAAAATTAAAAGAAATCTTCTTTTAACCTGTTATTCTTGGAATCAGTTATTTTTGGCATATTTCAAATTAATATAAAATCATGACCCTATAGGCACAGCCGATGCTTTCCACAAAGAAAATGAGTAGAAAAGAAATGCCACAACTTGGAAGTTCTCCAATAAAAACTATATCCATTGGTTGCATCAGTTAAGAAACTTAAAGCATTATCATAATAAAATTTTCTGCATGAAGACACGTCCATAAAAGATGAAAGAGTTCTTAAATTAAGATATACCAAATGATTTTAACCTTCTAAATGGATTTACTAGATCATACAGCTTTATGCTGAAAATTAGTATATTTATAACCTTTTTCATTAACTCAGAAGTGAAAAGTGAAGCAACTACTTTAAAGATAAAGAAACCTGTACAAGTGTAATACAAATTTGTTAGAGTACGAAGTCAACTAGATGCAATGATCTCTAAAGCTGAAATTCATGGGTCTACGAAGGAACAGTAACAGAATAATGAAAAGTTGCCAGTGCAAGAAACTTTGCAGAGCACTATCAGAACTTCCATGTGATGAAAACACTAATTCTGGTGTTTAACACTAAAAGATAGAATGTTTGATTCCAGAAATGAAGAGCATGTGAAATGCAACATTTTCCAAATAGATATAAGTAGAATTGAATGCTTTGATGGAATGATATGCTATCAAAGTAATCAAATGATTTAAAAATAACCACAAATAAATGTTGCCTAAAGTTTTTATTTTAAATCTGCCGCATCAATATACTGCTAATACGGTATGCTACGTGAGCCTGTGCTAAATGCCATATAAAAACAAACGCATCATGAGTTTCCTATTTTGTCTTGCCAAATCCAATTTGGCAAAGAAAAATGATTACCAAGATTTTGATAAGGAATTGTAGTGGTTTTCAAGCAAAGTAAGGATATAGATCAACAAAATAATACTTTTAACAGTTCAATTAAAAGCTTATTTGAGAACTTTGAGAGAGTACAAGAGCATTAGAAATGAAAGTATAAATTTTGTTTGAAGTAAAAGAACTACTCCACGAGGTTTCTACATAGATTATTCAATAAGAAAATATTAATTTTTATATTACTAATAACATTAAAGCCCTTATTAAAATAAAATTCCGCTTTTTATTAACTTAAATGTTGACTCATTTTATTAACTTTTATATATAAATGTTTATCAATTGATTCTTAAAGATGCTAAGACTGCATGTGTTACTGATTTTCTTCTTGCTCTTGTTCAATGATTTTTCTATATACCATAAGCAAAAAAGAAGAAAAGAAAATTAAGATTCTGTTAAAAACATGAAAATATATAAAATATAACACGATTTGTTTCCACAATCACCTCCAAAACGTTAAATACTTAGTTTTTTATTCTTCAAAAAAGAAGATCATTCGCTTTTTCATCTTAAAATAACATTTACTCCTCATCCCAACCACAAATTAACATGTTAAATTTACAAATATATATATGTATATAAAAACAAAGAAAGAGGCCTAAAAAAAGTCAAACAGTTGACTTTGTTGACCATAGCAAGAACCACATAGCAAACATTTCTCCAAAACAGTCCTAAGGCCATAGTGATCCATAGGAAATATTTGATCCGCAAGAGAAAATTGAACTTGGTATAACAAAGCTTCAATCCCATTTGAGTTCAAAATGAAATTGACTCAAAGTTAGGGTTCAGAATGGATGATTAAATTGACCACCACTCAACAATAGACAGTGCAAATAGTAAAGGCGAAAGAACGAAAGGGAAAAAACAAGTACCCTTAAAAGCACGGTAAAGCTGAATAGCATCGTCTCTAGGAGAGGTAAGAACAGGCGGAACGCTCAAAGTCGACATTGCTTTGCTTTGCTTTGCTTTGATGCTCTCTCAATTCTCAATAAAACTGTTTCAATAAATTGGTGTTTGAATTTTGGAAACTGAAACTCCTCTTTCCCCAATTTATAGTCAGCCAACCCCGCACGGCACGACTTCAACAACACAACTCAACTCAAATCAATTCTAGACTATTATTATTATATTTGAAAAAGCTGATAACATATTTACATTCATTCACATCCATCTAAAAGGAATGCATCTTAAAAGTTATACAGCAGAAGATTGAAATGAGAGATAACAAGTGGTTAAAACATGCTATTAGTCCCTGTACATTTGTTTGTATATTTTTTTATTTAAAATCTCAATCTAGCCACTAAAATTATAAGTATTTTGTTTGTCAAAATTTATTAACTCGAAATTTTGATTAGATTATTATATGATTAATAAGAAATAAATATGTTAACTATTTATCACTATAATGATTGGACTAAAATTTTATTTTAAAAAATACTAAGTAAACAATGTATTTTAACTTTTTAATAAAAAGAAAAGGGTAAATTACTAACTTTTAGTAAGTTTACATTTTGATCATTATAAAATAGTCACTGAATTATTTAAAAGTTTTCATTTAAGTCACTAAGGTGTTAAAATCATTGCTATATGACATTCTCAGTTCGTACTGCCTACTCCAATCGAAAACTCTCATACTTCTCTTCTATAATTTAATTTATTTTTCATGAAACAACTCTGAACGTTACAAATTTGCAAATCAAAATCCAAAAGATTTATTCTTCAATCTCTAACGCTGATAATCAGATCAACTTGGATCAGAGATATGTTCTTCTACCCATCGATGGGCATCGATCCACAATACCAATAATTAGATCATTGCTTGAAGCTCGTTAGTCGAAATTTAAAGAAAAAATGACTTAAATAAAAAAATTTGAATAGTTCAGTGACTTAAGTGAAAACTTTTGAATAGTTTAATGATCATATTATAACTTTTTAAAGTTAAATAACCAAAATATAAATTTATTAATAGTTTAGTGAGTTTGGTTGTAATTTACCCGAAACAAAAAACGAGTGGGTGTAGTTCGCGCTCGCCGGCGGAATAGTCAACGTGGTGTAGATGACATTAAAGGTACAAGTTTAGCCAATCGATTCTGACCCTTTTCTTTTGTATTTGTTTATTTGTTCAACTTTTTTTGTCTAGGTCTTGGTCTTCGTTAGAGTTTAGGTTTTAATTATTTTAGTTTTGGGATAAACGTCAAATTTATACATAAATTTTAGTTTAATGTATAATTTAATACATAAATTTTAATTTAGTGTAATTATATACATGAAATTTGAGTTGTTTTTCTTATATGTATGAAACTTTAATTTTAATTCAATTGTGCACATTTAAATGATTGAATACATATATTTATTTTTATATCGGATTAATTTAATTGTTTGTGTATGCAATATATTAACATAAAATTGTACTAATTCGATAATGTTATTAGTGTTTTATGAAAATTAAATCAAATCAAAATTTCATGTATAAACCCACACAAAATCAAAGTTCATGTATGACTTTGCACATTGGATTAAAATTCATGTATAGTTTTGATATTTATCCCTTTAGTTTTTTACCTTTCAAAAGAATTAGAGTATTTTAATCCTAATCAAATTCGAAAATGAGTAACTAAGTACAATTAGTCACAATATTAATGCTTCTCATTAATTGTATATTATTCGGTTGGTATAATAACAAACTTAGCCTTCAAAATTAGAGTAATTTAATAAATTTATCTCATAATATTTGAGTAAATATTGAGGTTGAATTTGTTGAACGTTTTTGAATTAAAGCTAAAATGACAAAAATATGCAAACATTAATTTTATTATTATATTAATCAAAAGAAAGATATTAATGTCATGATTAATTACCCTTAATTACTCATTTTGAAATTGACAGGATTAAATTACTCTCTTCTTTAAAGAAGCCAATTTACTTAGTTTTGAAATTGAGAGGAATCGAAGAGATTCTTCTATCACATTAGATGTAATTAAAATTATATAATTTAATCATTTCAATTTTACATTTGATTTTTTATATTTTTTTATAAATTTGTTAAATAAACTTTTTCACTTACTTTAGTACAACTTAATTATTTAGATTTTTAAATTTTTAAATTTTAAATAAACTTTTGTTGTAATATGAAATTTTTAATTATGTCTATTATTAACACTAATAGGATATAACAGTAATTTGTTATATACAACCAATTGTTTTAAATAATTTATTATAAAAATATGATATATTATAAATTAATCATATTGATATCTAAAATTATATCATGATAGTTTCAAAAAAATTATATAATGATTTTGTATATAACCTTAATATAATATTATTTATTTATTTGATAAAATTATTTTTCATCATATATAATATTAATTTTAAGTTTCAATTAATTTATATAAAGATTAGAATATAATTATTAGATATAGTTTTTTATAAAAGCCATTTAATTACCATTTAATTTTTATTTCTTGTGGGATTAGTCTCGAATTCGTGGTTTTCATGTTTAGAATTTTTTTTTCTAGTTTTGCATATTTTGAAATTTAGGCTCGTTTGTTTGCAAGTAAAATATTTTCCGGAAAATGATTTCTGGAAAATGATTTCTGAAAATAATTTCGGAAAATGATTTACTTTTTCGGTGTTTGGATGAATCATGTAAAATATTTTTCGTTATTTGACAAATTTCTGAAAATATTTTCCTGAAAAGTGTTTTATAATAAAATTTATATATTTAAAGAATTTATTATCTTTTCTTTGTTTGATTGAATTTATTTTATATATATATATATATATATATATTAATACATTTATATTTTAAATTATTTTTAACATGTATTGCAATGATTTATTTATAAATAAATAAATCATTTTAAATATATAATAATACTCAATTATTAAACTAGAATATTAACCGTCCTAAATTGAAAACAACCAAAGTCAAATAATTATTTGTAATTGTGTTATAAAAAATAAAAACAATGATTGAATAATTATAAATTAGCTTCCAAACCACAATTAATACTAGAAATTAATAATATTATCCAAATGCATAATTAGTATTACACTCCATGATAACAACAACATTATCCAAGTGCATAACTAATATTACACCACATGATAACTAATATTACAGCACATTATAACAACATTGTCCAAGTGCATAACTAATATTACACCACATTATCAATATCTTCAACCTTGAGAAAATTTTTGAAGCCAAATTTTTCTATGCTTCTTTCTTTTAACTAAAAAAGCTTTTGCCTCAGATTCATGACTCACTAAATAATCAAACACAGAACAAAGGAAGTCATCATCAAATCATTCTACCTCCATTGACATCACTTCTTTGTAAAGATGTGGTGTCTTATCCGCAGTAAATTGTTGCAAAGCATTAGCAATTTCGCCAAGTTGTTCACTCACAAGTTTAATTTGTTCATCTTCCACACTTTCTTTAGCCTTTTTTCTTTTACGTTTGGATGTGCCAGATGAAGATACATTTGTTCTTACCTCTTCAGTCGCTTCATTCTCGCAGATCTATAGGCCTTGAACCTATGTTATCATCATCCAAATCTATGTCAAGAAATGTTCGGGCAAAACTCCTGTTGCCATATCTTTGCCAACAACCAAAGCAATTTCATCATAATGATCAATGCTTTTATTCAAAAATGGTTCATACTTCTTGTGTGCTGTTGGATATTATATAAAATTAGAATAACAAGTAAAAAATAATTGAAATATACTTAACATATACATACATATATTACCATTACTGCTGCATCATATGTCGCTCTATCACATGTGATCATTTTCATGTTATCATCCCATCCAAAACCACTTTCACCCTGAATTGTGCATATAATCTGCCACTGTTTCTTTACAGTCCTCAAATGATTTTCCACATGTTTTGCATCGCATTGGACTTGAAATTTTTCAGAAATAGCTTCGACAACTCGATTAATAGAAGCTGCTTTGAAAGTATTAGAAGGCTTATTTCATTTCTGGGCCTCCTCAGCTAAAATTTCAAGAAAAAGATGTTCCATCGGTTTTGTCCACCTGAATTGCTTGGAGGTTCCTTCTTGGTTGCCCTTACCCATTCTACATTAATAATTGTCATTGTCAATCATTTCAATATCCAACAAGCTTAAAACATAATAAATTCAATATCTAACAAGCTTGAAACATAATCAATATCTAACAAAATCAAGACATAATAATTTTAGAATCCAACAAACATAATAAACTAAAATTTCAGAATCCAACATTAACAAAAAAAAAATTTAATGAAACATACATAATATAGAAACTACAACCCTAAGCCCTAAACCTACATAATATTTCTAGCCATGTAATCAGTCCACATAGTTTGTGCAATTTCATCTCTCTTAGCAGACCATTCTCTTGCTTCTTCTCTTTCTTCTCACTCCGTAAGAGTTGATATTATCAAATCAGACTCAGGCTCCTCGTATAATTCTTGATTAAGTAAATCACTAGGATCAACTCCCATGATATGATTATGAATGATGCAACAAGCTAAAACTATATCTACTTGAGTTTGAAAATTCCAAAATGGTTCAGCATCTAATACACGAAACCGTTTCTTCAAAATCCCAAAAACACGTTCAATAGTGATTCGCAATGATGAATGACGAAGATTAAAGAGTTCCTTTTTATTTTCAGGCCCCTGAGCACTAAACACTTTTAAATGATATCGAACACCACGATATGGGGTAATATATCCATTACGGATGCCATATCCAGCATCAACAAGATAATATTTACCTACAATTTGACAAAACATAATTATTACTAATAAATTATGAGCTTAGTAGAACTATTTGGTATTTAATGTTTTATAATTCTTACCTTCCGGAATTTTTAATCCTCTTGGGCGTGAAAGTGCATCACTTAAAATACGAGAATCATGTGCACTACCTTCCCAACCAGCTAGAACATAGGAAAATTTCAAATCAAATGTAATGGCAGCCAATACATTTTGTGTCGTCCCCCCTTTACGGCTACGAAATCTTCCTTGAATGTTAAGTGGAACGGATGCACGAACATGAGTTCCATCTAATGCTCCAATACAATCTTTAAAATAAGGATAAAACCTTGGATTGTTTCTGATTTCACTAGGAGTTGACTCATCAGGTAATCTAACAACTAGCTTATACAATTTCAAAACAGCTCTCAATACAACCCTAAAGTAACGGTGAATTGTCTCAGTTGATCTATAATATCTAGATCCTATCACTCGAAACCTTACATTATGACCAATTATATGTAAAAATATAACTACTTGCTCCCTAATATTCACCGATTTAGTTGATTGTAACAAATTATTTCTACTAAGAATATCACACAAATTAAAAAATGCAACCGGTCTCATCCTTATCATATCAATACAATGCCGGTCACCACTATATAAAATACTATTAATATAATTTTCTCTTTCATAATCTCGATTTACGAGGGTGAGAAGTAATTTCCTTCCTAGTTTTTAATTTTTTATCCAGAGAGCCCCAAAAGCTAAAAACTGAAGCCACGACTCGACAATTGCATTTTGATGTTGATTACGATCCATCTACACAAAATAATATCACACAAATATTTGATCACTACAAAAATACATAAACTTTTCATAAGGGCACATATATCACAAAAGTTATCTTGTCTAAAGTGCATACATATATATATATATATATATATATATATATATATAATTTTCTCAAGCAATGACTCAAGCAATGCCTAAAGTTATCATGACTAAAAAGAATAGAGTTAACTAACCAAACCCAACATAAATAATAACAAAAAAGGCATAATTCAAGACATATTTATCATAATCAGTAGTACCAAATAGAACAAATTTTGCATCCTACACATATTTGTGATTATTATATTTTATTTTCCAATTAGTGAAAATTTTTAAATATTATAGAATAAATATATATTTTAAAAAAATTAAGAAAAGCGATAAATAAACGATTTTATTCAATTTGGTTATATACAATATTCAATTGAACTTGATCTCTATTCTTAATAATAAGACTACATGCGTACATATGTATGTATGTATTTTAAAGATCAATTTAAGCTACCAATAGTTGTTAGATTATGGCACAATTATAATGGCAGTGGAAAAAACCCAATGGACAAACAATGGCACCTACTTGGAACCTTTACTATATATATATATATATATATATATATATATATGGTTTCATTTTTGTTTCTGCTATTAACAAAATGAGATTGACAATAATTTTCAATTGAGACCATTACAAGTTAATTTTGTGATGATAACAATAGTAGACCAAAAGACAATTGAACTACCGATTGCTTAAGGCAAAAACTACACACTTTTACATGACTTTTTTTAATCATAAATCATATTTTAAAATGATAAATTTAGTAAGCATATTCAGACAACGCCAATAACCATGAACTTAAAAATAAAATATATATTATTTGACTTATTGTTTTTTTTTGCTAGTACAACAACTATGAAAGTGCATAAAAATAAAGTAATCAGCAGGTACAAAATGACCCATCCTAAAAACATAAACATAGACAGATCACAACAAATGAACCTTAAAATCCCAAATTACACCTATCTCATTGAACAAACCTCAAACCGGACAAAAATCTAATTCCCACAAGTCACTCTAGGTGATTGTTTCCATGCTATTCAAGTTCTCACTTTAAAGCGTCCAATCTTTGTAGCTTTGAATGCAATGGCCATCATAAGATACCTTAAAATACCTCTTTGTTATTCAAATTTGAAGCTTAAACAGTTACAAATGATTAAAAGTAGTAAGTAAAGTTCGTCCTCAATAATTATCAATTCGACAAAATGACAAAAGAAAAAATAGAGATGAAAAATAAAGAAAACCACTGCTACTTTTAACAAACATTTTAGTCATATAACTTGTAAAGGCATCTTGCCTAAACACAAATAAACTCGAAATAAAGCGCATCTTGCCTTGTGTTTCTTGTGTAATAGTCTAAATTTTAAGCTATTTATCAACTGTTTTTTTTCCTGCAGATCAAAATGGAATTAGTCTATATATCACTAAAGGATATCTATCTTGTAAAGACTATTAGTTGAGGTCCCTCGTTAGATTTTGTACTATGTTGTTAGCTTTGGAACAGCCATAGAATCATTTGAACTTGATTTGTAGATTCCATAAAAATGAATTTACTGCCTTTCCTAAATTAATCATATAACGTTTTGAAAATTTGAAGATTTCTAAATTGGAATTTTAGAATTTCAAGCACCTGGAATAGGATATATGTAACCTGTATTTTTTTATATCCTTTAAAATTCTATACTCCATGAAGTCTTAAGCATGTGGAGGGGTTGTACCCTCCACACCTTATTAGGATTTTTTAGTGGAAGCTTGCTGGGTATTTTTCTTTAAGAGTAAGCTCCTCTGAATTGAGCTCCCTTTCCCTCTGCTAGTTTGTCAAGATCGTTAATCAGCATCTCTAAGTTCATCACTATGGCATTAATGTTGAATTGAGCTCCCTTTCCCTCTGCTAGTTTGTCAAGATCGTTAATCAGCATCTCTAAGTTCATCACTATGGCATTAATGTTTCCACAAATGTCTTTGTTTCATGATTTAAGGAGTTTTTTTTTTTTTGACAACTTCCAAGTGATAATCAACTAACCTCATTTAACTTAAACAAATGGAGATAAGCATATGTAATTTTAAACTGTTTAAAATCCAGAAATAGAAAATCCAGTCAATAACCTTCAATTCAATGTTTTAAACTGTCACATGAAAAAAAAGCAGATTGCAGAGATGGGGTAAGTGGGTATTAGCAGAAAAGGGAAAAACAAGAAGCCTAAGCGTGAGGTTTTTGGTGTATTTCTCTAAACCCTTAAATGCTCCTGTCCTCTGTATATTTGCTTAAATAACGTTTTTACACTTTCAATTAAAGATGAAGAATGGAAGAAGAAGAGGAGAAAAGTTACCTGGATGAGAAGATGAAGAACGACGCAAGGATGATACCGGTTGTATGCGAAAGAGAAAGCACCTAAGACCGAAAAGCTACCATTATAAGAGATTATGCGAACGGAAAATTGAAAGAAGAAGAACAGAAGAAGTAAAAGTAGAAAATACCTGGATAGATGAAGAAGAAGGAAGATGAACGGCGCAAGGGAAAGTGAGAGTTTGGAAAATGTCTTACGGAAAAAAAATCCGTAAGACATTTTACATAAAAAGCATCCCATTTTACCGTGTTTCTGAAAACGTTTTACTTATGTAAAATATTTTCATGTAACCAAACAGCGTAAAATTAGGAAAACATTTTCTGGAAAATGTTTTCATGGTTACCAAACACAGCCTTTAAGACATTTTGAGTTCCAATATTTTTCTATGGTCAAAGTTTTAACTTTTTCATCAAATTAAGTTTGAATGAGTTTAAGCTCATGTTTTTTTAACCAAATTTTGGAATTTCAATTCATTTTTCCATTTGTGATTGTATCATTTACAATTTGAATTTTTGTTTAATCGTATACAATTTATCATTAAAATTATAAACGAAGTAAAAAATTAAATTAAAAGGAATTGTACTAATTCTAAGCCAATAGGCTTGCTCCATACATCTAATCTTAAATATGTCTTTCAACTATAAAATTATTTATATGTTTTGAAATTTAAAATATCAGAAAGACAAAGAGAAAACAAATATATATACGATTTACGTAGGATAAAGTCACCCTAATTAAATGGTGAGCTGCCTTATTAACAATTCGACATTTCCAATAAAAAAGCTTTTGGTTATAAACAATTACACAAAACTAAACAATATTTAGATATTCCTTATGATTGATCATTTAGTGAAGTAATAGTAACTTTGCAATCTGACTCAACTTAGATATTATCCCACTTTTTTGACTTAATCCAAGAGAGAGTTTCTCATATGGACAACGTTTCAGCAATAAGTGGATTATATAATATCGGAAAAAATTTTGTCAAATCAGCTACAAACCCCCCATCGACATCGCAAAGTGTTGAAAAATCAAATAAGGTAAGTGTTGAAAAGTCAAAAATGGTGGGAGGTGCAATTGGCACCGAAAGAAAAAAATAGTTGGCAAGTTGTTTAAAGTTGAAAGGGATAATTGCAATTTTGATCTCTAATTTTTTAGGCCATTTGCAAGTTAGTCCCTAAACCTCAACTATAAATAGGCCTAACCATTTCTCATTTCAACCATCCCAACCAATCTTTCTCTCTTAGTTTTCTCTCTTCTCCCATTTGAGAATTCTTAAGGAATTCTATTTGTTTGTAATATTTTAGAGATAGTAAAGTTATCATCCGGTGTTAGTGCCGAGGGCGTAGGTATAATTTACGAACCTCGTTAAAACTCTTGTGTTCTTTCTTGTCCTATTTTTCTTTCAATATTTGAGGGTATAATAGTAGTATTTAATTGTGCTATTAAATTACTATAGAAGGGATATTCTGACTAAGGAAAGACTTGGTATTTAAGAGATCCTTGTGATCCACCTCTCTTCCCTGGGAATTGAACTTTGTGTGATTTTTTAGTACAATAATTTACACGCTTCCGACCCTATTGGAATAACACAAAGGACCACACCAAAAGTAGTCACCCGTCCTCCACCGTACATATAGCGCTGACATTACATTTCAAGCGGCCTGGCGTTGGTTTAGTTCAGCAATCCGCACCTCCTCCATCACTCAACAACCTAATTGGACTCGTTGGAAAATGGCCCTGGCAGTGTCCCACAGAAGCAGAAAATCATCAACAAAATGCCCAACACTACTCGCTGGAAGAGTTTTATTTTGCCATACCAAAAAATTTGGGAAATGCCATATACACCATAAGATTGTAAACCATCTGCTCTGCTCACTGTCAGATACCATGGTGTCAATAGCAGCTTCGACAGTAGAAAAATCACTGATTTTAGATTCAATTAAAATGCTGGTTCAAACTGTGGGACACTATTTCATGCATATATCATCTTACTCAACCCTTCCATCCTTATTTATGATTGCCTTAACTGAGATCTTGAAAAACAAAGAGTATTTATTACTGCCTTTTCACCCCAAATGTTTGCAAGTGTCCCTATCAAAATTAGATTCACATCAATGATGATATTATTATGCAAATGTCTGCAAGAATCCATCCCAACTTGTAATTGTAAACCAAATACCATAAGCAAGTGAGGATCGGTGATGAAACAAAGTTAGTAGTAGTGGTAGCAACAAATGAAGATTGAAACAAGAAAATGATCCATTACTTAAATAAATATAATTAATAAATTAAAATTTTTCAAGTTTTGTACAATAACGAAATTCCAGAGACTTTTTCAGCTTGTGCATAGCAGAATATACAAATTAATTTTTTTTATTTTTTTTACAAATATTATTGTATCAAAACTCAACTAATTTATTTATTGCATACATTTTATTGTTAGGCTTTGGGCCATTTTGGTATTACGGTTGAGGTTTAAAAGTGTTTCTGAAAAACTGTTGTTGGGAAAATTGTTGTGAAAAAACGTGATTTATTAATTTTAGATATTTGGTATTATTATCAAAATTGTAATTGAAAGTTGAAATATTCATTTTAAACATGACATTAGAAAGTAAAAAAATTTATATAATAATTAATATTAATTCCATCTATCTATGCAATTTAAAATTTTCAAAAGTTATATAATTACTTTTAAATTTATAAATTTAAATGATATTTAAGTAATTTAATTTAAGAATATAAATAATATATTAGAAATTAGTAATATTATTACTTTTACTTCAAAATAAAATTACTATTAATTTCATACATCTATTTAATTTAAATATTATAAAATAATACATCGTAATATATCCATATTCAAGTGGACTCGTTAAACTATAAGTAATGGCATCCCTTGTAGCTTCAATTTCGCAACCATATGAATTGTTGAATTCACTCTCATCATCACTTTCTTCATCTCATTAGTTTCATATTCCATAAAATCCACATCATATAAACCTCCATGTTTCCAAATGAAATTGTGTACCACCATTGTTGTAGCAACAACCAACCTTTGTTTTCTAAAACTATAACTTGACATATTCCTTAAAATGTCCATTTTTTAAGTATACCAAAAGTTTGCTCAATCACACTACGTGATGATGAATATGCATGATTGAATACTTTTTCTTTATCATATATAGGCTTATCTCTACGAAACTCAGGTAAATAATATTGTTCTCCTTTATATGGTCTAAGAAAACCTTTCAATTGTGGATATCCAAAATCAACAACATAATATTTTTCATATATGTCATAAGATAACAATCAACCAATTAAAGAATTTATATTTTTTTTATAAATAAATAAATAAATAAATTATCAATTGGTGGATGTGAAAATTTTAGTCTTGGATCTCGATTTGCATCAAGGAATATTCTAGTGGCATGCGTTGATCTTTTTCATCCAACCATTATAAATGTGAAACGCATATTAAAATCATATACAACAATAACATTCTGAGTCGAGACACTTTTTTTTTTCGATGTAAGAAATTTGTTCATTTGATGAAAGAATTCACTACAATATGTGTACCATCAATTACAACTATGAAATCCCAAATAAATAATCTTACATGCAGATTTAATAAAAATATATTAAAACATAATATTGTACACTGAAATGTAACCTTAAAATGTGGCATGTATGTGTAATCATTGTATATTTGTTCAGCTATTAAACTAAAAGTGGGATCATCTAGTGCAATTATATCCATAGCCAACTTTGAAACTTTCTCAAGTACAATTGCAAAATATTGACTTATTATCGATTTAGACCTTTGAAACCTCTCTCAACATTGAGAAAATTTTGCACCAACACCCAACATGTAACACCCAAAAATTTTCATTTTGACACGTGACGCTACACTGATGTCGAATATGTAAAATTTTGAGAAAATTTGGAAAATGGGCCAAGTAAATTATTCTTATGAAAATAAGTGTATCTTTAAGATGGAATTTTATGAAAATAATTCTAGAATGGAAAACGAGACTGTAATGCCTCGGATTTTGGGGTTAAAATTTTTGAGATTTGTGATTAGGGTCTGCGCGTAGCTCGGCTAATTATGTGTGTTTTCGCATTTTCGTTTTAGAATAGGCTTGCTGGTTTGGTGGTTGGCTGTGTATTAGTTTGTCTCTGGGTTCTTGGTTCTTGGTTCAAGTTCTTTTGTGTGCATTTTAAGGAAACAATTTTGCTTTAGAACCCCAAATTGTTTTACACGTTCCCATATTTCTCTGTTTCTTCATTTGAAGTCTCCAAACATTTTTATTAGAGGAATTATTTGCTCAGTTATCAAGTGTGAATCGGAATTGGCGGGTTTGCGGCGTCAGTCATTTTGGGCATTTTGATCGCGAATTAAAATGTGGGTTCTAAACTTTCCTTTTTGTTATTGAAATACTAAATTGATTCTGAGTAATTTGACATAATGAATGTGTTCTGAACAGTATAACTTGGTATCGTATTGCTTTGAAATTCAACAACCCTTTTTGTGTGATTTGGTAGTTGAGCAATTGAGGTTTGTATTGGCTTTAAATAGCATGAATTCGATTTATTATGGTGTTTTTTGAAATACTTTGATTATGGGTCATTTTAGTGATCGGAAAACGAGACTTTCAGTCAATTTCGGTGTGGTTTTGTGACCACACGAGTGGCCACACGAGTGTGTACCCCCACACTGGTGGTTCACACGATCGTATGAAATTAAAATTTAGGGTTTTCGGGCTACTTTGGGTGCCACATAGCCGTCTGGCTGATTTGGGAAAAATAGTCGATTTTCACACAGCCGTGTTACCTGGACACACGGGCGTGTATGTTTAGGAATTGGGGATTTAGTGATTTGGTGCCACATGGCCGCCTGGCTAATTTGGGGATTTAAAGATCTTACACGGGCATATATTTTGGACACACAGTCGTGTCTGGTGAGCACACGAGCATGTGAGACCCTCGCACGGTTGTGTCTGCTATGTACTCTATTTTAGCACAAATGGACAGAGAGTTACATGGTCGGATCACACGGCCATGTCCTTAGGTCACACAGGCATGTGCCTCCTTCCACACAGGCATGTGCCCCTCCATATGGGCGTGCTGACCTCCCCACACAGCCTAAGCATTTCCACACGGCAGTGTGGCCCTTTCTCGCTGATTTTTTATCTGTGTCAATTTCAGGCTTCATTGGGTTTCTGTAGGTTCCAACTCTTAGCTAAGTCTCAGTAATGGTGGTCAGGACTTTGTTTCGGCTTTGACTTGTGTGTTTTTTTTGTTACAGCTTTATGTAAGTAACTCGTTGAGGGTTATTCATTGTTATTATGAAATTGATTCTGAATCTGGGATAGTGTGTGTATGCATTTCTAAATCTATTTGATTGGTGTGTAGGAGTCTATATGTGATGTGCATTCTGTAGCTGCACAAGAATTCTATGATCGGTGTCTAGATATGAGTTTTTGTGTCCAAATAACTATCTGGAAATTTTGTATTTTGATTCTATACGCCTGTCTGCATACATACTTTTGCATGAAATTATTTAGGGTTTGGTTGTGAAGAGAAGGAAGGTGATTCGATCCGATCTGGCGCTTTAATCAGTAACTTATCGGTCTGACGGTTTACCGTCTGCATCCGCATGTATGTCGACTTTCTTTGTGTACTATTATCTGATCTGGTAGTTTAAACTGCAACATGTCTATACAGTGGTTTACCGCAATGCACTGTACTGCAGATACGTCAGCTTTGCTGCATATTATTATCTGAGTGGCTTAGTCCAAATACATGGTGTGTAAGGTTGGATGGGCCTTTCGAGGTCCTATGTAGTGTGTTTGGTTAGATGAGCTTAAACAACTCTATTAGGGTGTGATCGGGGGACAGAGAGGTGTTTTGTCTGAACGGGTAAGTTTTCACTACTTGGCTGCATTCATAAGCATTTGTTTAAGCAATTGGGTGTAAGTTTGTTTGTCTGCATTCTATCTGTTTGACTTATCATTTGTGATTGTTCTTGTGTGTAATGACATTTGGTAACACTGTGTGTGATGATAAGTGCTTTGCTTAAGTACGTTTCACTGTTATACTATTATCTAGAATTCCAGTCTGTAATTCTGTTATTGGTCATGTCTCGAACTCACACTGAACTCGTGTAGCTCACCACCTTAGTGTTTCCCCTTTCAACTACGTTCCCGATTTCTGTTGCTAGACTCGGCACGCCGGAGGTCTCGGAGTTACGCGTTTTAAATAATTAGTTTAAGTACTGTTTTAAAAACTATGGTATGAACTTTTGTATTAAATACAAGTAAGCATTATTGGGACTGAGTTTCTTTGTAATACTGAAATTTTATATCTGAGAGTTTTTACAAAACTTAAATATTGTAATGTTTTCGGTTTGTTAAACTAAAATTTTCCCATGATCGCTTCGGTGATTAATGTAACCTCTGAAATTCATCTAAACTTCTAGGTAGGGTATTGGGGTGTTACAGAGATAGAAGGACTAAATTATAAAAATTAAAAAGTTTAAGGACTAAAGTGTAAATTTAAATAAAAATGAGAAAATGAAATATTATTGATTATTTTTATGGAAACGTATTAGATTATATATTAGTGTGATAAAAAACACTTTGGAGCTAAATTGGAATAAATTCAAATATATACGAATTAAATTGTAAATTTTTCAAGGAATGATTAAAAGTGTGATTAAATTAGCATTTAATAAATAAATTTAAATCCAAAATTTAAATTAGGTTAGTGAAAATTAGCATAAACAAATATATTGGCCACTAATTTTCCATTAAAAAAATAATTAAAAAAAAAAAAAACAAGTAAATTGGACGTCCGGACAAGTAACAACTCCCCAGTCTTGAAGTCTTAGCTAAAGCAAAGACAAAAAAATTCCATAGTTCGAACACCTAACAAAATCAAAACCTTTTATCCCCACTCTCATTTCTGAATTGCGAATTTTTGCAGAAGCATACAGCAAAGCAGAAACGATTATGGCTTTCCAAGGGAAGAAACTCATCAACAACCCCAATGGTTTGATTTATTCCTTCTATTTATTTCTCAGCAAATCAAACTAAGGATGAAGCAAGGATTTTGCTAAAATAGAACCAAAAAAGGAAGGCTTTTAGGCAAAATGGTTACTATTTCTTTTCTCATTTAACTTCTTTTGTTTCTCGATTGCATTACTTTACTATCGTCCTTCTACCAATCTATAATATATGAACAATGGAAAAAAAAATTGGGTTACTTATTTTTAAAAAGAATTTTAACATTTTAATAGTCTGGTTTATGAATTGTTTTGACGTTCTTTTGTTTTGGTGGTGGCAGATGTGGTTACTGAATTTATTGAGGGTCTTGTTGAAACCTATCAAGGATTGCAATACTTGGATGGCTTCCCCGAGGTTATTTGGTTTCCTTTTTGCTCTTGTTCATTTCTGCAATTACAATTATCCAACATTATAACTTCTCCGTTTGCAGGTGAAGGTTGTATTACGTGCTGAAGTTTCAGGTGCAACATATGACAAGGTCGCTGTGATATCAGGTTTGGACCCTAAAAAGCCCCTAACACTTAATATCTTTTTTTTGGGTAAAAGTACCATGGAGACTCCTGTACTAGGATTCAGATTGTATTTTCCCCCTCTACCTAAAAAATGAGCAAATTAGACATTGTATATTAGATCAAAGAGCAAACTGATATTCTGTTAAAAATTTCATTCATTTTTGCTGTTAAAAACTGGTCTCTATATATCAACATAAGGTACATGTAGTCACGCTAGTTTTTAACAGTACAAATGGATAAATTTTTTAACAGAAAGGACTAATGTACTCTTTGATTTAATATATAGGGAATAATTTGCCCTTTTTTAAGTAGAAGAGGCAAAATGCAATCTGACTCTTAGTACAATGGCCTCCATAGTACTTTTATCCTTTTTACGTGATATGGAAAATGCAATTTAAATACTATATACTTTGTCGCTTTTAGTATCTTCATAAGCTATGATGATTTTCAAACAAGTTTTAAAGCTACAGTAACTTTGTTCAACATCATCTTTGTTAGGCAACTATGTGGTCCAATAATATTCCTTGAATGTATGCCAAAAAGAGTCCTATCTCATCTAGAAAAAATATTGTAGTACTATTCTAATTGTCCAGAATTCACTATGGATTAGTTGGCATGCATGGTTGGCTATAAAATTTGGATCACACATGATTCCGTCCGAATAGTTCTCTGATCTTTTGCATTGAGAGTTTAATTTCGTCAATGTAGCCACTTATATTTTAACTGTATGGGCTAATTTATATCCGTCAATGTTCCTGATTGCACATGTTACATTACTCTTCTTACACTGTGTTTAAAAAGAAAATATATGAAAGAAGAAAGGGGAAAAAAAAAAAGTCTATTAAATCTCTGTCTGCAGGAAATGGTTATCATGCCATGTGATATTTGTCTCTCTTAGGAACCCTTTTTGAAAAATAAAATACTGAGAACAGTAGGCAGGAGTTTTTTTTGATAAAATTTGTGATGCAGGAGGAGGCAGTGGGCATGAACCTGCACAAGCTGGATACGTGGGAGAAGGGTTGCTAACAGCTTCAATTTGTGGAGATGTTTTTGCTTCTCCCACAGTTGATTCAATTTTAGCTGTATGCTTCCCTTTTTTATGGTTTAAGAGGATATCTATCTTCCTGCTAAAATTATGTTAACATTTTCCCTTTTGTGAATAATTATTTCATCAGGGCATTCGAGCTGTGACTGGTCCCATGGGGTGTCTTCTAGTAGTCACGGTATTCTCTATCCTGAATCAGGTTATAGGTTTGTTTTTATTGGGGTATGCGGTGCTTTCAAGATGTGTGCTCTAATATTATTATTATTATTAGAAGATACCTCTCTTTAGTTCTCCCCGACCCTTATGAAAATACATTGTTAGACTTGTTAAGCTAAAGGTTAGAAGCATCTCCAGGTTTGAAGCAAGGAGCATGTTTTGAGGGTTTTATTTCTTGTTCTAATTCATGGTATAACCTGGATGTTGACAGAATTATACTGGTGACCGCTTGAATTTCGGTTTAGCAGCTGAGCAAGCAAGATCTGAAGGCTATAAAATAGAAGTATGTTTCCCTGCTAAACATGATCTTTTTAAAAGTAACATTTTATTTCTTTGACTGCCCGAATCATTGTAAGGGAGAATAAAATCAAAATGTGGATAAAATTCCTTTTTTTTTGCAGACTGTAATTGTTGGAGATGATTGTGCATTACCTAAATCTCAAGGCATTGCTGGACGAAGAGGTTTGGCAGGAACAATCCTTGTAAATAAGGTTCTCTCTCTATCTCTCTCTCTCTAATTTTTAACAAGATTTTCCATTGTTTGTGTACCCTTCAATTTTCGAGATGCAGGTTGCTGGAGCTGTGGCTGCTGCTGGCCTTTCTCTTGCTGATGTTGCTTCAGAGGCAAGACGTGCATCTGAGGTGGTTGGAACTATGGGTGTTGCGTTATCAGTTTGCACATTGCCTGGTCAGGTCACATCTGATCGCTTGGGTCCAGGGAAGATGGAACTTGGTCTAGGCATTGTGAGTTACTTTATAATTATTTCTACAGAACCGAGAGAAGTTGGTTTTCTTTTTCTTTTTATTGTGTTGAGTTGCTCACTTTTAGACGAAAGTACTACATGCTTAGCCTTTGAGTGTTATCTGGCACTTTGCTTTCATTACTTTTCATGTTTACCTAACTAGTGTTATTCTCCTAGCATGGGGAACCTGGTGCTGCTGTGGCAGACCTTCAGCCTGTGGATGTGGTGGTTACTCATGTTCTTAAGCAAATATTGGTATGTCCCTGTAGTGGAGCACCAGCTTATCTTTTTCAACACTCTGCCTTCTTTCATTACCTCTAAGGAAAACTTTATGCTATAGGCATTTCATACCACTAACTATTATGATGTCTACTATTGCTTTTGTGAAGAAAATGCCTTGAGTTGTTTTCTTTGGTAAAGTAGGGCACTATTATATCTTGTTTTGGTTGTCTTCTTTTTATTATTCTACTTTGAAGGTACCAAAAAAATGCATATGATTTCACCAGAAACTAGTTAAGTTGCACTTTGGATTCAATTGATATTTTTCTATTTGAGCCTTCCCCTTTCTAGTTTGCTTTAGTTAAGTCCAATTATTAGTGATGCTGAAGGCTTTCTAGTTTGCCATTAATTTTAATTATATAATATTTTCAGGAAAGTAATTATATTCCAATTACTCGAGGCAATAGAGTGGTGCTCATGATTAATGGGTAAGTATGAATATTAATTTTCTTTTTTTGCTGAAAAAATTTTGCCTACTTCCTTCTTGGGGTTCTAGGGGATGTTTTGTGGTTAGTATGGTTTTGGGGCTTTGGAATTTGAATCTATTGTGGTTCTAGGAAGTATGGTTGCAATTCATGGTTTTGTGGTTAGTTTGTTCATGCTCTATGTTGTTTAGACTTGCATTATCATTGGTATTTATATGGATACAAGATTATGGGACTTGTTGTCGCTATCAAAAGAAGAGGTAAGGGAAAAGGACATGGATTGAGGGCTGAGAATGACCTTAAACCTATGTTGCTTGGACTCATTTATGGGTATGTGCCTAGGTGTCTAACTTGTCAATTCAGTTAAACTCAAGATTTGGAGATACAACATAAAAGGATTTGGGTGCGGGGGCTCATTTTATATATTTTTTATTAGGCTATTTTCTTTTTAACCATTATTGATTGTAAACAATTTTGAAAAATAATATATAAATTAAAATATTAAATGGATTATACATTCAATGAAAAATAATTTTGGGCCTTCAAACCCAAGTTAATAAAGACCCAAAGACAAATGTACATAGGGTTTTTTTTTTTACATTTCACTTTTCTTTTAACTTTACTTTTTTTAAAAGTGAGTACTTGATACACTGGCAGTGCATCATTTTCAACCATTTATTTAATATTACTTAATCTTTCATTTAGTTTTTAATTAATTACGCTTACATGTTTCTTTTCGTAATTTTTTTCCAATATTTTCAATAGATTTATATATTCAAACGATTTTAGTTATTTCTTAATTATTTAAATTTCAATTAAAAATTAGAGTTTCGCATAAGATGAAGATCAAAATTAAAGGTATAGTAAATGAAAATATGAGAAAGACGCATTAAATTTAGTTGTACATAATATTAAGTATTAAAAATTTTAAAAATATAATATAATTTACAATAGCATAATTTTGCATAATAATGGCTTAGTTAGGTGTATGTTAATGGTTAAAGGTTCATTTGGGTATTAGTTAAAGTTTAACGGCTTATTTGGATGTAATAAAAGAATAAGAACTTATTTAAATAAAATGAAAAGTTTATTTGGATGTAGTAAAACTATAAGAGCTTAGTTAAATGAAGTGACAAAATTTAAGTTCTTATTTAAGTACCAATTAAAGTTTAAAGGCTTATTTGGATGTAACAAAAGTATTAGGGCCTATTTAAATAAGTAAGAAAGTTCAAGGGCTTATTTGATATATTAGCCATAAAAATACTTTTATCAATAGGCTCATTCACCATTTTAAGCTCAATAAAAGCTTTTTCTTGATGAATGCTTAAATTATCTTCCTAATTGAGCTTGGTTTGGCTCATGTATTGATCCATTTGCATTTATGTTGTGGTTTTTGTCCAAAGTATCTTCAATACTTTTATATTGTTCTTGTTTTTATTCTCATTATTTTAAAGATCTTATGACATGCAGATTAGGTGCCACTCCTGTGATGGAACTAATGATTGCAGCTGGAAAGACTGTCCCTAAATTGCAGCTAGAATTTGGACTACTTGTTGAAAGAGTGTATACAGGATCATTTATGACCTCTCTCGATATGAAAGGTTTGTTGCTAATAAAAAAACTTCATTATTTATTAGAAATATTTCATTGTTAGTACAATGTTTCTTTCAGGATTTTCAATCTCTATAATGAAGGTAGATCAAACTCTGTTGCAACACCTGGATGCTTCCACTAAGGCTCCACATTGGCCTGTTGATTCTGCTGGTTTGTGAATGTGTTAGAATTTTGATACTTTGTGTTTATGTTTCCATTTTTATTTTTGACTTGTCTAAAAGATGCTTGAAGAAATTTGGTTTAATGAACACCATCTATAACATGATCTAGATTTCATTGTTAAAAATGTAATCTTGACCTTTTTCACTTTTCTTGAAATACCTGTATTTGCATCTATGTTTAATACATTTGATTATGGGTCTAGCGGTATAACCCTTCAAATACAAAGAAATTCCTAGAAAAAGTTAAATATTCCTTTGCTGGACACTTACTTGAATTTGATACTCATACCCTAGTCTAAGGCTAAGCTACATATGTTACAACAGTTAACCTTACTAGGTTGAAATTTTAAATTAAAGTTCAGAGGCAAATTGCGGTTAATTTTGCTCAAGTGCTTGTTTTCTTGTAGGTAATCGTCCACCGGCCAAGATTCCAGTTCCATTGCCATCATCTCGTTCAATGAAGAGTGATGAGGTAGGTCCAGGAATAATTGGCTTTATAAAAGGGTATATTAGGAATGGACATGTCATTTATTGATGAAATTTCCAATTAATGGTTTATGGTTAATTAGCATCCCTTTCATACAGAATATGGATATTGGGCTTTTAGGTGCTTTACCAAAAAGTAAAGAGTGTAGGGAAATTGAAACATCCTTACATGTAACAAAGGGTCAAAAAAGTGCACGAGTTATTCAATCTGGAGCTTGTGGACAAGCTCTTTTTCCAGGAGGGGAGTGATGTTAGACATCAATTAATTATTAAATCAGTTTATTATTTTATTAGGAGCAGTATTAGAAGATTTTATTCATGAGATGTTTTTTTAATTAAAATATTTTAGAGAGATATTGAAAGTCTTTCTTTATTTAGAGTCCTTGTTTTAATTTACTTAGCTTATAGGTTTTTTTTCAAATTAGTAAACCTATGTAAAAGTCAGAATTTATTGCAATATTTAGAGGTTTAAGACTCTCTCTTAACGAGTCTAAGGTCTGAAATTCCCTTAGATGAGTTCCACACTCTCATCATAGGTTATTTGTGTGGAAGAAACAAAAACAAGGGGGAAAGCCCCACTGAGTCAAACGATTTTTCTACAAATCGTCCGGAAACTCAAGTCTCAATCTGTAACTTGGGACTGTAACGCCTTCATTCACGCTGACCTTTCTTGTCTGTTTTTGGTAGTTATTAAGTCGGCCACTGCAGCTTACTGAACAGGGCCATATTCTTGAAGTGGCTATTGAGGCAGCTGCAAATGCCATAATCAATATGAGAGATATTTTGAATGATTGGGATAGCACAGTTGGTGACGGTGACTGTGGGTCAACAGTAAGTTGTGCACTCAAACGGTCTTAGTTTATTGTTTAGCTTTTGGTTCACAAGTTATTGCATGATATGCAGGATTAATTTGCTTTTGCAGATGTATAAAGGGGCAACAGCAATCCTTGATGATATGAAAAAATAGTATGCCCTTTCTCCATTTTTTCCCTTTTGTTTCTTGAATAGGGGAACCATGATAATTGTGACAATCCTCGACCAGAATGCTGGGACATATATGTAGTTGTGGAAGTTGTCTGCCCACTATAATGATTGGTTTTTAGGTGCTGAACATGTTTAACTTTTTGATGAAGTGTCGGAGGTTTCTACAAGTCATTATTCTAGACGTGGTGGAAGGGATATATTAACTGAGGTTAAAATGATTTTCTAGTCCCTGTACTCTTTGTACATTTGAAATTTAGTTCATTTTATTTTCAAGAATTTAGTCCTGCTTTTTGGATTTAATAATTCAGATCCAATTGTTAACACGATTAAATTTATTTTGTGAAATTTACTAGTGTGGTATTTTGAAATAAACAAATACTCACTCGGTAACCATATAAAAAATTAAATGCAATGGATGCAATGGACTTAAATTTAACAAAAAAAATTTAGCAGTATTAACAATGACTTGCTTTTTTAAATCCAAAAAGTAGAGGGACCAAATTCCAAATATACGAAGAGTGTAGGGATTTGGAGTCATAACCAACTTTGATCTATAAGGCTTGCCAAATGTAAGGTGTTAAATATATTTTTAAGATTTCCTCCAATGTTAGGAGACGCAGCTTTCACATATTATTGGTTGTAAAACTACTTGGACCTTACAATGGTGAAATATTTGTGAACATTTTGTATTTCACTTATTATGCAGTTGTATTAGTGTCATGGCAATGCCAAGAGTCTAGGAAAAATAGTTGGTTGTAATGCTTCAGAAACTTGGAGGCCCATGATTCAATAAGAGAAATCTCTCCTAGTAGAAATATCAATGTATAAAACTATTATAGTCAAACAGGTTGCTGGAGTTTGTGTTGCTCGGACTCCTCATTTTTCTTGAAATACCTGTGTCTAACACTCGCCTCTAACACATGGATTTGATGATATAACCTCCAAGGATGAAGAAAAAACTTAGAAGAATCTAACCATACTTATGGCCATTACATACCTGTTTCTGTTCCTCACACCCGAGTTGGTATGACTTATTGGGTAATTGCTTTAATTGCTGCCATTATTGTTGAACGATAGTTCAATTTGGAAGTGTTATGCATTGGTTGATAGCTGTCTTTGCATGTGAAAGAATGTTTTTACACCTTAGTGATTATCATGCTTTTCATTCATTTCTTGATGAATAATCTTCATCTGGTTCCAGCTATCCTTTGAATAATGCCGCAGAAACAGTGAATGAAATTGGATCATCTGTGAGAAGAGCTATGGGAGGAACTAGTGGGGTCTTGTAATTTACTTGCCTGTTCTCTGTGCTTGATATATATGGACAGATCATTAGAAATATAAACTCAAAAACTTCACTTTGAACAGATACACTATATTTTGCAAGGCAGCATATGCACAGTTGAAAGCAAACTCAGATTCAACTGTCACAGCAAAGCAATGTGAGATGATGCTCTTCATCTGAAAGATTTTTTGAACTAAAACCTTTGACTAAAGAACTCTTGATATCAGGGGCTGAAGCACTTGAAGCTGCCATCGCTGCAGTCAGTAAATATGGTGGGGCTAGTACTGGATATCGCACGTTATTGGATGCTCTTATTCCTGCATTAGCAGTTCTTAAGGAGGTTATACAGAACAGCAGCCTTTCTTTGCTCTTTTTCGTTAATGACGTTTAAGATTATGTACTAATATTTTGTGTTGCAAGCAGAGGTTAACTAGTGGTGAAGATTCTTGTACTTCTTTTGTTCTCTCATCTGAAGCAGCAGTGGCAGGAGCTGGATCAACTAAAGACATGCAGGCCCAGGTTGTTTTATCACTTTTTCCTTTCCTTATAGACTTCATTTAGGATTGTGGTTGCAATTGGCTGGTCCAATTGTCTGGTTGTTCTTGGGTGCAAAATTTTATTAAAATGATGTGATGCTACATGCCATATCTCAAAAGCATTTTCAAGTTATGTGCTGCAAATAAAACTCTAGAAACCATACAGAAGCAACTTACTAGATGAAACAGGACTGATCACAAACAGACACATATACATACGTAGTGTTGTTGTTAGTCCTAATGCATTGCACACCATATGTCTAGGGATGTGATGGGGTTGGTGTTTATGCAGGCTGGGCGGTCAAGCTATGTGTCAGCAGCTATACTTGCAACAGTTCCGGATCCTGGAGCGATGGCAGCAGCTGCGTGGTACAGAGCTGCAGCTTTGGCTGTGAAGGATAAATTCCATCCTTCTTTTAACTCGTCTATCAATAAATCAGAATCATAATATTCATTTGTAGTCTTTCTTTAATCGAATCTACCAAGGCGTTGCTTTTGTGGTTTTAGCCTTGCTTTTCAAAAGTGTTGTAAAATAGAAAATATGTATTTAGACTTAAATTATAATAAAAATATTAAAATTATTAATTAAGTAAATTCAAATCATTTCATTAACTCATAAATGTGTACATCCAAAGCCCAGAAAAATAGAACATTAAGAAAAAGGGCAAACAAGCTCAGCCCAAGCCTTAGACATCCAAACAACTCCAGTGTGATCGGTGGAGCCCAGGGTTATTGTAACCACGCCGAGCAGGTCTGCCAGCGAGGAGCCAATGCTGTCGCCACCGCGAAGCTCGTCAAGGACATTGATTGAACTTTAATCCAAAGCCTTCGAGCGGGCGTCAGCATCTAGATGGTGAGAGTCTGGAACAAGTTTAGATAAAATAATTATAATTGATGTTAAAAATGACATAAAAAAGTGTTAGAATTTACAAGTGACAAAATAGGGAATTTACAAGTGACATTTTAATATTGATTAGTATAAAATGTTTTAACCTAATATAATAAATAGACGTAATCTCTTCTTTCGTATTATTTAAATTTGATATAGTAAATTATTTTCTCTAATTTTTTCTCAAAAAGGTTTCCACGTCTATTTTTACAAAAGTTTACAATTACAATCATTTTAAAAGTTTTTAAAATAATTTATTATTTTTACTTGATATCTTTTTCTAAATATTAATTATATATTATTTAAAAATTAATACAGCCAATTTATTGACCATCAAAAAATAAAAAATGAATAGTGAAGAGTTTAATCATACATTTGTAAAGTAATATCACCTTTTTTACCTCAACTGTTTAGTCGACGACACGCGTCTATCATAACACTAATTCCATAAGCACCACAATATAAAAAGCTTAGCTACCAAATTATTCATCCAAAACAAATATTCCCTTATAGCGTAGCCAAAAAGAAAGTGGACACACCCAGTTCTATACTCAAGAATTTGCAACCAGCACATCGCCATCGGAACTATCTTCCCCGGCATTACCAGTTCCATCATGACTTCTTCTGTTCTCAATTTCTTCCAGTTTCCCTGACCATCCATACATCTGTCTTCTAGCATCCCTTCGAGCTGCTCTCTCTGCTAGCTTCAGGTCTTTGAATCCTTGCTCAAACTTTGCTTCATCCTCCGGCGAAAAAAAGACTACCTCCATTTGCCCAAGCTCTTCATACATTTTCTCGATTTTAGCTTTCCAGAACAGACCCATTTCTGTATCCATCTTGTGGTAGGGAGTTTTCAGCAGGTACTCGTCGATCCCGCCTGCCTTGTCAATGCAACGGAGGGCATGAGTGGTTACTTTGACTCGAATCTGGTGATCTAAGATATAACTAAATAGACGCTTCTCCTGTACATTAGGCTTCCAACTCCTCCTCGATCTGTCACAACCATTGCACGATGTTAAAATTTCCCGATGAATACAAAGACCACATAACTTCAACATAGCAATAAGAATCTCATTACAATTATTGCAGTACAGAAAAATCTCATTTCCCGAACTAAAGCCTCAATCCAACTACTAAGGATTTGCTATTCGAATGATCTTCTCTGTTCTTGATCATGGCCAATATTGTCTTAGAATAAATTCTCAAGTGCAAGCAAACATGAAAACAGAGAGCAACCATTCCGCTTACTCTTTTGCACCAATTCAGACACAGATATCAGAGTTCGAAGTGCACACAACCAATTTCGCAACCAAGAACCAGAACAAATTACATGCTTACGAGGATACATCACATCTCGATATAACATATCACTAGTGATCTCAACGAGAACGAATTTTCCTCGAAACTTTTTAAAAGTAGAGAGAACCAACAATAGCAGAAAATCAAATACCTATAGAGAGCATTGTAGGGTTCCAAAATAAAGATCCATATCACCAAAAATGCTAAATTGGATGATAGTCTAAGTTTAATATCCCACAACTAACACATTCAGAGTTTCCCAAACGATATCGAACAACTTCAAGCCAAATTTGCAGCAAATCCCGGAACTGAGTTCTTAAAAAACAATATTAACTCTAATACATGAATCCTAGAACACATCACCGCCTTTCAATAACAAAATAAACAAATAAATCGAACAAAATAAGTCTAAGAAAGTAGCAAAGATAAAGAGAGGATACTTGTTTCCACCGTCTTCGCTGATACGGTTGCCGAACTGGATGTGACGGCCAGCGTAAAGGCCGCGTTTGGCGCGGTTCATGACGACCTTGCTGTCTGGAATGGATTTTTGAAGCTGTTCCTTAACTCCATGCGCTAGGTTTTTCTCCCCCACCTTCTTCAACAGCTTCTTCATCATCTCCTTCCCTCTGAAAGCCATTTTTGCCTTTCCCTTTCCCCCGAACCAGTGTTTTTTTCTTTACTTAAGAGATAGGTTTAGGGCTTTTGATGGGTACGAGTTTGGGGCTTTTAAATAAACCCTAGAGAATAAACTAATTTGAAACCACAATGAATAATTCCTTTTAGGATTATTAAAAATAAATATTGCACCTAATATGGAAAATGGGTATAGTTCATTTAAGGAAAAATTTGTCCTACAATTGGGATATGAAAGTTATGAATGGATTATGTATATATTTTTAATTCTTATAATTTTATAATTTTAAAGAATTAAATTTGGTGACTAAAGTACAATTTTGTTATTTATTAAAAGTTTAATTATAAATTTAACCATTAACATTCGCATATTTTATTAAAATGACCTTAACACTAATTATATTTTTGTGTCTTTTTTGCCATTAACTTTTATTTTTTAATCTATTTTTCTAACAGGTTTTCGATAGTATCGTTAACAAAATTAACGGGATGATGTAAAATTTCATGTGTGAAATATTTTTAATGAAATGTAATTTATTACTTAGATAAATTAATAAGAAAATTACATGTGAAGAGTAATAAAATAAATAAATAATACATTAAATTTTAAAAATAACTCTTAATTTAAATAAAATAAACGTAATTATCTAAACAAAAATTAACTCCGTAAAAGAACTTCTCAACAAACAAAATTTATAATATTACGAGGGTTCAGTAAATTCATTAAGTAATTAATATTATGATATATAATAATTCATTAAATATACGAAATATAAAATTTATAAAAAAATTTTAATTGACGTGTTATTATTACCGCAATGGCTCGATGCTAAAAGTTATTATCTTTTGATATAATCAAATATTCAAACTGGTATAAACGTAATAAATTAATTCATGGTAGTAATTTTTAAATGCTTTTAAATAATTAATATAAATTATTTATAAAATTTAATTTGAATATATAAATTGATTAAATTCTGTTATTAATTATTGTACTTTGTAAAAATTATAAAATTATAAACATAACTCTTATATTTTATTTGATCAATTTTAGTTCATATACTTTTCAAATTGATCAATTTTAATATATGTACTTTCCAAACAAATTTAAAAATTTTAATACTGATCTAAAAATAGCAGCTAATCCATTTGGATAAATTCAAATATTAGTTTTATACTAATCGTATAATTGTAGATTTAGTCCATGTTTTTCAATTAGATCATCTTAAGTACCTATATTTTTAAATTTTAAAATTTTAATCTTAATACAAATGATAATCATTATTCCATTAACTGAATTTTTAGCAAGTAATGTGAGAAATAAAAAGTAATATCCCATTACACATATGATAATATGTTTAGTATTACACATTTAAGTTTGGTGATGTATCCCACAACTTTTCCACAAAATGATTTAAAGCTTTGATTAAATTATTTTTTTGGGAAAATCTTTCGGAGCTTAAACTAATCAGCTTTCACTCTTTCACGCCTAAACATGTAATAGAATAGTGACACAAGCCAGTGCCATAATCGGATTAGCCAATTACCTCTCTTGGGTTTAGGTTCAGGTCTTGGTCCAAAAATTCCTTTATAAATCTCTTTTTGCTTCTGGTATATAGCTTTGTCTTGTTCTGCAAGCATACGTAACTCCCTTGCAATCGCTTTGTCTTCAGGTGCATATTTGCGAGCCTTTAGAAAGTCTTCCCGCGCAGCATCCGTTTGCCCGAGTTCGGCTCGGGCCTTTCCACGTCTGAACATTGCTTTCACATTATTTTCATCTTCTGATAATACCTGAGAACCACACACAGAGAGTTATGATATCTGTTGACGTTAATCAACATACAATGGCCAAATGTGTAAGAAGAGATAGGACGGGATTTTAATCAAATGTATATATTCATTATACAAAGCTGCTTCATAACAAGTTCAAGACTGGGACATGGAAAGACCTAAAACTCACTGTTTGGTTCTTGGAAGTACGAAAGCGAAATGACAAAATATCAGCAGCCTTATTCATACTGATTCTTTCCAACAATTAAACTACTCCTAAGCAAGTTAATCACTTTTGTCTTTAGAAACCATAAAAAAAAAAAAAAAATTCAATCAAATCAAATGGAGATAATTCCAGACTAAGGTTTGTACTTTCAAGTTTTAACAGTTGCCGTCTGAAATTACAGATCAACAAACATTAAGAAGCCGGTTATATAGAAAAGTAAAGCTGTCGGACGGTTATATAGAAAAGTAAAGCTGTCGGATGGAATGTACACTTACGATGGAACAGTGTCCAATGGCTTCTTCATAGCGCTTGAGCTTTATCAAACAAGCAGCCATGTTCAGATGACATGGATTCTTGACAGCTAAAGCCATGTCTCGATACTTCCCAAATAACTGGAACATAAAGTCATCACCCATGTACGCTATGGCCTAGCATGGGAAAAAGAAAAGGGAGGATAACAATTAGAACTTGCCAAAATAACGAAAACAAAAATAGGTATGATAGGATAACCTAATTTAAAGGAACACAAGTCTATAACCATTTCATACTGTTGCATGGCCTCCTCTAGCTTATCCTCCTTGAATAAAGAATTCCCGTCCATCTTTCTTCTATCCGCTGCACCAATTCTTTCCTCTACAGTCATGTCAGCACGAGCCTTTCCCTAAAGAAGTGTCTCATTAATAGATGCATTTAGTTAGTATGAGGAAAAATGATACATGAAAACTACAAAAGAGCAACTTACTTCTTTGGTTTCGTCAAATCCAATAAGCTCAACCTCATATAATATGTCTGCCATTGGTGGAACGTTTGGGAAAGAAAAGCTTCCTTCTTTCCCATAACCTAATTCCCAGCCCACATGTAACAATGCACGTTCCCCTGATTTCATACTTGACACACCTATAGCCAAACCAGTCATTTCCTTTTTCTCTGCCACCACAGTAAATAGAAATTTAATATTTCATTATATGCCTATACACCAGTAATCAATAAAGCATAAATTTCAATGTGCATCTTTACTAACAGGAAGAAACAACAAAAGAGAAAACAGTCAAATAGATACCTTTGCCTAAGACCAATTCAAGTGGTTGTTGTTCATGCCATGTGTCATCAAATTTATGCTTAGTGGTTTCAGTCCATGCCCTGTAGTGCACTATTTCATATTTGCAGTTACTGAGATGTTAGTATGGAATATATAACATAAAGTAAATAGTACAACTCCTTGACGTCTTACAAGACTACTGAGTAACAATTTGAGAAAGCAAAGGGCAGTAGAAGTTCAAAATGGATCATTGCACTTGTTGAGGGAAAGTCAGACTCTCTCTTGGAAGAAGTCATTGAAGTGTCATCTGCTTGGGAGTCAATAGATCCCTTAACAGAAGGTATTGTCCTTGTGTCGGTGTTTTGTCTCCTAACTCTGCAGAGAGCCCTGTGGGTTCATGGAGTGAGAGCGCCTCGGTTGATGGAGATACAACCTGCAAGTGTTCAGGGGAGAAGCATTAGTATTGTGCACGATGGTAATCATGGAGAATGCACGCAAAGATTCGAACCAATAACCATTCAAATCCCCGCGTGCATATTCTTCATGATTATTATTGTCCACAATAGTAACGCTTCTCCCCTGAGCTCTTGCAGGTTGTATCTCCACCAATCAAGGCGCTTCTACTCCGTGAACCCAGTACACTGGTACAATACCTTCTGTTGAAGGATCCATTGGCTCCCAAGCAGACAACACTTCAAAAACTTCTCTTTAGCCAAAATGGTACCACATACCCTTCCCTAGAGGACAATATACCTTTCATTATTGAAGGACCAGGTCGGTGTCTCCGAGGACAACACTTCAAAGACTTTTCTCAGAGGAGTCGATTCCCCACCTCAACAATGGGAGAGAGAAAGAGTTTGACCTCCCCTCAACAGGACTAAACATCTATAGTTACCAGGCTAGCATTTTGCTGAAGTAATGCGTTAAAATACCAGAAACATAGACATGACAAAAGTGGCAAGCTGTTAGAATCACACCTCCACTGATGCAATTTAATAGGACAACGACTATCAGTATAGTTTCATCAAGATGTTGAGTAAAAGAATAAGATAAAAGATTCAAACTTCATTAAGATGTTGATTAAAATAACCAGATACAAGATTCAAGCTTCTAGTTGCAGGTGTGAGTACTGAAAGTTAGACCAGATCGAACAATAACATATGTAGGACTGGCGATGGTTTCTGATATAAGAATTTCAGCTTTTCATACAGTGGATTAAAAGCATGGAAAAATAGGGAAGAGAAATAAACATTTCACAAGTTTTTGATACTTACAGAAGCATGTTGAATACTTTGATGGCTTTTGACCATGGCCTTCCTTAATGATTTGCTTTTTTACTTTTTCATGAAGAATTTCCATATCAGATTCAACTTTCGGAGGTCCAGCAGCATCTTGAGGTGGTTCCCCATGCACAAATGCAGTATTTTCAGTAACTATTTCATTCTCATCAACAATTTCCATATCAGATTCAACTTTCGGAGGTCCAGCAGCATCTTGAGGTGGTTTCCCATGCACAAATGCAGTATTTTCAGTACCTATTTCATTCTTATCATCTTCACCTGAGATGAACATACTTATAAACTTCGTTACCCGGACTCGGCAATTTGGGGTGCAGTACCTGTGCCGACACGGGATACGGGTCAGATCCGGAAAAGAACCAGCGGAATCGACGGTGAGAGAGAACTGAGATGAGAGGAGAGGAGAGGAAAGAAAAACTGATCCGCAGAGAGGAGAGACAGAAGAGGGACGACGGTTGGGCGAAGACGATGATAGAAGAAAGGGAAAAGACTATTCAAATAAATGAGACTTTTTAACAAAAATAATATTAAAAAATTCATTGGTTAAATTCCACCATTAGTCACTAAACTATGAATAATTTTTTATTCTGGTTACTAAACTATTATGTCTTTTTCTGTTCACGTTGCTTATACCAATCAAAAGCTCTCTTTCACTCTCTCTTTCACTCTCTTTTATCTAGTTCAATTTTTTTCATGAAATAACATTAGACGCTACGAATTTACGAGTCAAAATTCAAACAGCTCTTTTTTAGCTTGATGGCTAAACTTTTTTTAAAAAAAATTTAACAGTCTAGTGACTTAAATAAAAACTTTTAAATAGTTCAGTAAGTTAAATGAAAACTTTTGAATGGTTTAATAATCCAATTGCAACTTTCTTTTTGTTAAGTGACAAAAAAAAATAATTTCCCATAATTTAGTGACTAGTGTAGTTACTTTTTTTTATTGATATGGCAATAAGTTTTTTAGCAAATGATATGTGATATAGATTCGTGTTAAAAAAAATATTATTTTCTAAATGTTCAAATAAGTACAGATGGACACAATTTGGCCAGGTCACATAATTTTGAGGCCCAAATCGTCACCAGTTATATCAATTTGGATTTTTAGAAGATAAACTTTTTTATTGATATTGTGTCAAATTGCCAAAATTGACATAGTTGATAGATATTTTGTCCAAATTACTATTAAGTGTCTCGATTTGGACATAGACTCTATATAAACTTATAATTTTATTATAATTTAAGCTTATATATTTAATATATTATAATATTAACGAATTTAAATTATAAGCTTAAATCACAAGAATTGACTCAATATAAATTGTTTTTTTCATGCCTTAGTATTGTTACTATAATGCCAAATTATTATTTTGGTATTAATAAATATTCAACCTAGAGTATAGTAAAACATGATAAAATAATTTGTGTTAACCTATTGTGAATATTATGTTATATGAATACTTTATAAATAATAATATAAATTGTTTTTAAATTTTAATTTGAATATAAAATGGAGTAAATTTATAAGCTAAATTTTTAGTGTTACTTAAAAAGGTGGTTTCACTTATGGTAAACAAACTTCCAGCTTATGCACTATTGTTTTATTGGGATGAGCTGAATTCAAATAATAATAGTACATTTGGAATGTAAATTCAACACCTAAACAGACAAAGCCTTTCACATTTTAACTCCAATTTTACTACCTACCCCTTCAAATTCGACCAAGTTTTATTTTTTAAATTTCAAATTTGGACTGTAATATTCAATCACATTGGGTAAATTTGTACAACTATAAGCACAGATATTAATGCGTTCAATATAAACCTGTTAAATTTTAGTTATTGAAGTGTTTCATGAGTAGATTCGGCCTTAAGATTTTATTTGTGTTGAGGCCCCAACGCACAAGGAAAAATGTGCTGAATTCAACAGTAATAAAATGGATCTTACATGAATCTTTCTTGTGGTAAATAATGTTGGGTTGGCAGCGTGCGGGAAAGAAAAATGGAGGCTAAAATCAGCAAGATGATGGTGCATATTTGGCAGACCACAACCAGCAGTTTTTTGAAATTGTAGAGCCGAAAGCTTTTTCCATCTTTATTTATATATTATAAAAAGAAACTGGATTATAGTTCAATGGTTTTATGATCACAAAGGCACATGCAGCTGATCTCTACAATTGCAGAAATCATTTTAACTCTTTAATGCAATTATTAACACAATCAATGTCCATATAATTTGTACTACTGCTGCTGCTATTAGTACTACAGCAGTAACTTTCATCCCACATTAGCACTACAAGATCACAAATATCATCCATATCATAAAGTTGAATGCAATACTCAAAATTTATCGTAGTTAAGCTGTAAAACAAACACTTATGGACAGTAAAGAAGAGATAATCATACTACAAATTTACTATGAGAAAATTTTTACAGCTTAGAACATACCTATAATGTCACCGCAGCATCAGTTCCAAAGTTATGTTTCTACCACTAGAGAAGTTCAAGATGGACCACCTGAAAAGCTAACTACTACTCGATCATCTGTGAATTATTACCGGTATGTTCGTGTGATACGGATCTGATGGGAAAAAAAGAATGTTAGAACTTCAAATTCAACATTCTTGCATATATTATATAATCATCTTATAAATCTCATAGTAAAGGCAACATTTTGTAAATGTCGCTTTGGTAGACACAAATTCTTATGAAGTTGTGAGTTCTAGTAGTTTGAAGCCAACATTACAGCTTAAACTTCAAAAATGCTGGTCAATAATTGGCTTCCAAAAGTATATCGGGAAACACATAATAGTTATTTAAATCGCAAGACCAAAAAACTGACATGTAAATGTTGCGATCTATTTTTAGGGAGTGTTAGACACCAGAGAATAATTGGATAAAAGTGTAACTATTAAAGTAGTAATTAAACTCTCTTTTAATCATAAAGAATTCTAATTCTCTAGACATGTTTAGCTGACAAAATGTAATTATCTCAATTTGGTAGCATAAATTGTAATTACACTACATAATTTTAAATTCTAGAAAGAAGAATATAAATTATTAAAATTATCAATAATATTTAAAGAAAAAATCCCTAAACAAGTAACAAATAGAACCAAATCATCGTATGCAGTATATTGGTCCAAAAAGTATCCAACAATACAATTACTAACAAAATTAACAAAAATTTCTATAGAATTTTTATTTAATTATTTTAGCATTCCATATTTGTTGAGTTATTCCTCTCTAACAGTAAACATAAATTCCTTATTATCATCGGTTGGTCTTTAGCCAAGTATAAATAATTAATATATGTAAATTAGTTAAATATTTAGTAGAACAAAATGCATGAAAAATTATCTTTTGTCAATAAAAATTTTAGATTATTTAAACAAGGCTATTAAAATAACATTAATTATATTTTAAAAATAAAATATGTCCTAAAATTAAAATAAAATTATTATATATAAAAAAAACTTAAACTCAAGTTATGTACCGAATGTGTTTGAAAACCATTTGGTAACTACATTTGAGTGTAATTAGTTGTAATCGCCCGAGTAAGTACCTCAATTCTCACTCCCCCACTAAGACGCTCAATTCAATGGATCCCAATAATCACAAGAGTTACCTCAACATGTCATACATGTGTAATTACAAACAATTATACTCGAATCAAGTTACATAGTGACCTTCTAAACACACCCTTAGTATTTATTCATATTTGAAGCTGTTGACATCAATTAGTTGATTCAGGTTTAAACTGCTAGGTTCACTGTCAATAGAGGTAAAAAGCCAGCCCAATATCTGTGAAGGTAAATTTGTGCTTTTAATTGTTTAATATTGTCCTAACCCTGGGCTAATAGGTCATTAGTCTGACAACCAATGTAATCCAGATTCATGACTACACTTCCAGAAATTTACATCTTTTACACCTCATCTTAAATCTCATTTAATGTAAAATAGATGCTAGGATTACAATCTTGTATACCATTGTTATATTTTCCAACTTTAGGCAAACAAGTCTGCTTAAGACTAAAACTTGCAGCTGCTTTTAATTTACTCCACCACTAGCTTTAATGAAAAGTTGCTTTCAAGCTACTTTCATTGTTCCAGTTCATACACAATTTGGCATATGAAAAGCTCTTATCAAATTACACATATGCCAAGAAAATTATATTCCTTAAAAATGATCAAATTATATCTATTGTGGATTTGTCAATAAGATAAACTTTGATACTCCATCTCATCACAACACATTACAAAAGCACACTTTCACCACAGTTTTCCATCATGATGTTCGGACAAATTTTCCATCCTTAAATTTCCCACCACAATTTTCAACTTAACTGAGGTGCCAAACTAAGCCAAATTAATATTGAAATAGTCATGATACTATGACCTCATTGAAATACAACAATAACAGTTGGTCCAAAAACCTATAACTTTTGACCCTAGTATTTGACAAAGTGATACCAATTTGGATTTTAGACTTTATAATATAACTTTTCTCCAACATATCTTCTGACAGCAATAAACAAATCTGATATGTCAATAGACCTAATGGACAAGAGGATGAATAAGCACAACAATTCGAGCAGGTCACGTGTATTTTCCATATGATCCCTTCCTCAAGACTGTTCATACATCATTATTAGGTTGTACCAATTTCTTTCCCTACTTAGACTGTACCAGGGACAAGACAATATACGTAATACATATAAATTTCCGACTTCACTTCAACTTCAGTTATCATAAACATCATTCCATTAATAATTTATTATTAAAAAATGCCAAACTTCTACTAAGTTAAAATGAGATATATTGATAGAAGATCCAAATGACACATTTATTTGGCAAGAAATAGTACAACATCTAGGCATGCATATAATAAAGTGGCAACAATACCTGTGCAAATCCATAGATAGCTCGCAAAATTCTAGCATAATCAGTTCCTAGCATCTGAATGACAACGTCAGCCAGAAATGTTCCCCAAAACCTATATTACAAGAAATACAATCAAACTTGAAGAAGAACAAGCTATATTGGTAATAGCAACACAGGTGGAACTTTTTTACAAGTTCGATGAATAAGATGACAATAGCTTATGATAATTTGCTACAAATTGATTAGACGTCAATTATTATATCTTGACACTGGAGTCATTAATTATTATTTTTAAAGAGATATTAGCTTATTTTTTATTAGATCTTTAATTAAAGTATCTTTATAGTATTAGCTTCTTTTAATTTCTTTAGCTTAAGCCTTTTATTCAAACAAGTAGACCTATGTAACCTCTATTTAAGAGGCAGATCGACAGCAATAAAATTAAGTCAAAGTAATTCACTTTTAAGAGGTTTAAGACTCTCTAATGAGTCTAAGATAAGAGACCATTTGAATAGTTTCACACTTTTACCACAGGACATTTGCGTCGAAGAAACAGAACAAGGGAGAAAGCCCCACTAAGTTAAACAATTTTCCTACGAATCATTTGGAGACTTGCTCCGTAACTCAAGATAGAGCAATTTGACACAAAACTGGAAGAAGAATCTAGGATGGCTGAAAGCAGTGACAAGTTGGGCAATAAGCTATTGCAGCAATTGTCATTGCAGATACAATAATTGATGGCTTCCAACTAGAACCGTGAAAAAGAAAAAGAGTAACAGAGGAAACAACAGTGTCAACTAAACAGGTAGTCAACCGAATAGGCAAGAGAATAAGATAAAGAGTCAAAAGGCGGGTCGAGAATAGTGCCATGATATACAAAATTAAACTTTCCAACCTTTTATGGTATGGAAGATTCATTGATTTAGCTACACAGGTGTTAGAGACTTTTCTCAAATCAGAACAACTGAGGTAGATAAAGAGGGATTGGTTTTCACATGACAGAAGAAACACAGTTGTGGTCTTACCAAATGGAAAAGGAGGAACCCAATCTCTTATGGGCTTGTTGGGTCACCTGAGCACCTTCAGCGCATCGGGAAAACAATTTACAACAAACCCGCATCATGGATCCATGTGCAAGATAACATATCCGATATAAAGAAGGTTCAAAATATACCTTCAAACGATCTGAGTAGACAGACTCGGGTTTACCAAAAAGCGTTTAGTGCAAAGGTCGAACCGAAAAGCCACAACTTTTTCATTCCGACATCTACTATATCCACTCAATGAACATGAACAGAACACTCTCTTAAATCTTTCAGAGAGTCATCTAGAAAAACCCTTGTGTGCTAAGCAGAGTATTTCGGGGTGAAAAGGTAAAAGATGGGATAATTGATTTATCCTTTTATCAAAACTCCCTTTTGAGTAACCATAGTCCATAAATCACTTTGAGGATATTAAGGAAAATCAAATCAAACGTGATATCCTCTTAACGTGATATCAGTTTAATTTATTTCCAAAAATAATCTCTTAATCAAAATCTAATAAATACTCTATTTAATAATTTCCAGAAAGCAGATTAATTCCATTTTAAAAGCTTTAAGACTCTCTCTAATGAGTTTAAGGTAAGGGACTCCCTTTAAAAGAGTTCCACACATTCACCATAAGGCATTCGCGTGAAAGAAACAAAACAATGGGAAAAGTCACGCTAAGTTAAACAATTTTCCTAGGAATCGTATGGTGGCTCAGTCCGTAACTAGGGACCATAAACAAAAAGGTGTGCTAGAGTATCAATCATGAGTCAGTAAGCTATAAAGAAGTTGGTTTGTTGAAGACTAGTATCATAGTTTTATTGATAGGAAAAAAAGGAGGCGACAATCATATCTCTCTATGATGCACATTAAGCTTTAAACTTATGAACATTGAGAAGATGGGTTTGCATCAAACAAAATTCTCTAGCAAGCCAAGAACAACAAAATTTAATATGCAAGGAAAAAGTAAATGATAAAAATTTAAACAGAAAAGAGTCAATACAGTGGGCCAAACAAATTCATCATACTCCTCAAGCCCACATATCTGGATGCAGCACCCGCAAAGCCCTGTCCATGATTAGAGGGCAGACAAACAAGAAGATGTCAAACTATAATACCAGGTGCGCAACACCTATCATATAGTTTACAATGCATAAAACAAACAACTCACACATATTAGCTTTGCAACTATTCATAAATAATGATGAAGTAATGCTCTCTCCATAAAAAATATTTTAACAAAAATTACCACATTTAACCCAAAGAAAATCAATATATACCACGTAGACTTAACTTTAAGACTAATACTATGGTAGAGGTTATCACTTAATATTTTAGTATATAGTAGAGCATAGGTTGTAACTTGATATATTGCCAATCATGCCAATGGCTTAGTGGCAAACTTGTGTGGGTTTCAAGTTGATTGGCATGAGTATAGGTTTTGATCATTGTGTTTGTAAACCTTTCCCCCTTTCCCCATTGTAATGTAATTGTTCACTTGTATCAAATAAAAACTTGATATATTAATATCCAAGCACATGCATAGCCAAACAGGGGAGAAAGCAAATGCATAAACTAAGAAAGTAGCACGTACATTTGCACCCATAAAATCGAATTTATTCATTAGTAATTTTAGATTATTCTCCATATGACAGTATATATTAACAAGAAGGAACTTTATATTCTATCATGATGATGATAAAATTACCTGCTTAGCCGCAAGCAAGGCCGCTCTTGACTCTACACTGGTAGCAACTACCTGCCCCCCCTAGAAGCCATGAAAGCAAGAAAGTAAGTTGAGAGTTTCAAAGCTAAATTATGCTATACATTCTATCACCTCAGTTACATCGATATAAAGAGGGTTGTAGATTGATACATGACAACTAAAAAAATAACAAAATAATAGGAAAACACTTTTAAATCTTTCAGGAACATTACATAATTTTCATTAATCAAACAATAAAGATATACATTTACATCATAATCAAGAAAGTAGAACACATTTAGAACAAATAGATAAGTAGCAGAAAAATGATTTGCTCTTCTTACATTCAAGAATGCAGGAAAGAATAAAAGCATTATCACCTACCCTTGATAAATAAACTATTCTAGGAAGAACACAGGGAGAGACAAGTACATGCTGAAATATTACCTTCTGCCCTCCATGCAAGGAGAAGAAACACAGAAGATGATTGCCTTGCATATAGCAGTAGCATGAAAAAAAGGGGAGGTTGGAGGGTAATGTTCACCCAAAAATGACCAGACAAGGTTAAAATTCAAATCTAAAAACCAAAGTAACTCAAATTTATTACAACCTATTTAGTTGACACCTCTAGTTGTTACGAAGGTTGGGTACATTTTTAAACAAAAAATATGTGGAATTCTAGTATTGAGTAAAATACAAATCCTCATAATTCATCCATAGATCAATTCCTTCAACAACTAGAAAGTTATGAATTCAATTGGCACCTTTTTAAGAGCTTCCTTTTTCATCAAATAGTTGGCAGCTTCTAGGAACACCTTTCCAGACAATTTCTTCGTCAACTACCACAAACAACAAATAAAGCTCAATAAAATAACGAACAATGCAAGATAAAACATAAACTACTATAAAGTCAATATCTTACCAATTGATAAAGTTTTGCCAAAGTAACTATACCACCACCCTAAACAAAGAGAAGGAATGAACTACGTATCAATTTATATTAAGATCAAAAAAATCATTAACAAATTAAGCTGGACTAAAAAAAAGTATGAATACCTTCAAAACCATTGATTGGAATTCTGTTGCCCCAACCTTACCAGCAGCAAGGACCTGCACCTTCCACTGGCTAAGTCCCAACTCTAGACTATTTTGGATGTTGGAAATATTATTATTTTCCCATAAGCCTGGAAAAGTTCCTGATTCTTCACTAAACAAGGCAGCACAAAATAAAAGTTACCATTGTGCATGTATAGAACTGAGTTTTTTCGTCTATCTCTACCTTAAGCAAATTGATTTCAATAATACATTAGAAATTAAAAAAGAAACAAGCTAAAATAGTTGTCTAGTTTGTTCAGAATTTAGATAAAAAAAGGATTTCAAAACTTAGTTATTTACCAGTTTAATTGAATCTCTTTATAAACATTTTTGGTCATCATATTGCAGTAATAGTGGAGGTGTAAAGTGAAAAACACTTTCCAAACCTAAACAGACCCATAAACTTATCCTCAATTTTGGCTGGCAATGAATTCACTTACTGTGGTCCTTGATCTCACGATTTTGTAGTCACCAAGAACTTTATGAGGATAAATTTTGCTAAACATTGAGATTGAATGAGGTTACCTAGAGTAATTCCTCAATAGATGAAGGAAAATCTCTGCTTCCAGATCTTCAGTGGACAATTTGCTTGAGCAAGGAATGTTCAACTTCTTCCTCACAGAAAGCAGGACATTTCTGTATGACGGCCTCCAACCCCTAATCAGAAGATCAAACGGGATCGGTGAGATGCCTATCAAAACAGAAACTCAGCTGACACCAAAAGAAATAAAAATTGTCACTCTCTACCATCAGCAACAATCATATGCTTGATTTGGTTTCAGCAAAGTGTCTTAGATAACTAGCAATGCAAACAGGCATCCAACAAGACCAAATTTATGAAAGCAATCGAAGGCACTGACCTCAATGTCGATCGGGCATCAGCAGCAAGGAATAAGAAGCGTGATTCAAGGCCTGCTATAAAAGCATCTCGCTCCTCAACATTCTCTTCAATCATCATATCCTCCACATCATCTTTATTCAGTATAGACTTTAATAAGGGACTAAAGTAGCTGAAATTCGTAACAAAATTACAAAAAATTTCAAATAAGAAATTGTTTTAAATAAAAACCTGAATTTCTGAGCAATCAAAACCAAGCGAAATCGGAAACCTGGGACCAAATAGGATTCTTTGAAGCTCATATAACTCTTCATCTGTAGCTAGTTCAAGCACAACTCGAAGCTCCGGATCGTATTCATTTGCAACTGAAACCCAAAATTCTAAACAAAATTTAAAGCAGATCCTTTTAGGGGGGAAAAAAACAAAGGTATCAAAAAAAGGACCTTGACCATGTCTTGACACCGCGGCATTACTACAACCCAGCAGCCGTACCGCATTCGCGCGCCTAGGCCAAGCCATATTCTTAAATGTTCAAACAAAGTAAAATTATGAGAAAAAGAAATCGAAAAAGATAATAAATTAGTGAAAGTTGGAAGTGTCTTACTGAGAAAGAGGAAGAGAATGAGAGGCTAGTGGTAGTGGCGGCGAGGGGAATAAAGGAAGATAGGTAAAGAGCCATTTTCAAGAATTCTAGTTGTATTACTATCAAACAGTGAATCTCATTTCCACTGCTAAAGAAGCAAATGTTGATATTGATTTGCAGTTTGTTTTTTTTTTTTAATTGATTTTCGAACCACGAAACTGGAAGTATTATGGGAAGAAATTCAACTGATTCCGGTTGTCGTTTTTATATTAGTAAAATACTCGCCTCAAATTTTAGGTAAGCTGATTATCAATTTTTTTAATTAAGTAAAATCTTTATTTTCCTAATTTTATTAATTTTAAATTCAATTTATAATTTGAGAATATTAATTTTTTTCAGCGGGTTAAGCCGAAAATTGACCAAAACTTCATATCTGCCGAATGCAGTGTTTTTCACCTTTTACAGAATTAAACTATAGATTTTCTTTAGATTAAAACATTTTTTATTATTTTCAAAAATATAATTTATTAAATATTATTTTTATTATTTTAAAAATAAAATACTTTTTAAATTTTAGAGATTCTATGTTAATTTATAATTTAATCAAGCTAAATCAAAATTTTCTAGTTGAGAGAACCTTGAGTTAGAATTTTATAAGGAGAAAACTTCTCCCCTTTATGCTATCTCCCTCTCTAGTAAGAATGGTTACCCTAGTTTTTCTCTTTTTGTTACTCTCTTCCGTGAGTAGGATAGTAATGGGTGGGATAGGTAGAACTTTAGCCCTCTACAATCTCAATCTAAAATTTAAAGTCATTTTTAAAAGTACTTTTGTGTCAAGAAGCATTTTAAGCAAAAACTAAAATTTTTTGCTTTACTTTCGGTAAAAAAAACACGTCCTAAAAATATTTTTAAAAATTTAAAATATATTATTTAACAATATTTTTATCTTAATAGTACTTCTTAAAAGTAATGCTAAACTGACTCAATCTTTTAAAAGAAATATCCTTAAAATTAAATAAAAAATTCAACCTCATTTTAACCCAAATCTTTTAGCAAATTCAATACTTCTACAATTCCAACAATTCTAGTCATTTGATATTTACAAGAAAAATAAGTTAAAAAAATAAAAAAAGGAATGAAAAAACTGTCAAAATCAATCATAACTTATGAACATGGAAGAGATCAAAGTATCCAACATCTAAGAATTTATATATACATATATATAATTGAGGAAAAAATTATTTTTCATAGGAACACACTTAGGTACCCCAAAGAAGACCCCAAACTCAAAAATAACGTTGTGATTTATACAAGGAAGTTAAGCATACTTACATATCATCCATGAACTTTGCAACCACGACATGCAGGAGACTAATAAAAATAAATAATAACAACAATGGCATTATGAATTAAGTAGGCTAATTTTTCAAAATGTAAAATAGAACACAAAAATAGCAAAATATAAGTGAAGAAGGAGAGGAGGCAAACGATTAGATGAGGATGGAGGAGATCAGGGTAACCTCAAAACTTAATACCTATATATATTCAAGTAGGGACAGGATGAGTATACTCCAAATTTAATCCTAATTATATATTTTTTAAAAATTAACCCGACTTAATTTTAAAAATTTTACTTTAATAAATCAAGTCAAGTTAGAAATTGTTGATTCGGAATTTTTTACATCCCAATGCGTGAGCATGTGTGTATCATTTTCTCCCCCTCCCTATTCACCTTCTTCATATTCGTTGAACCTTAACCCTAATCCTTTTAACCACTATTAATAATTATGTTCCTACCTCACTCTAATAATTAATCTTCCTGACCCCTTCACATAAAGATTTCATCGATTCTTTTTTGCTCTTAATCTCAGCATTTATTATTATTATTTTCCTGCCTTAACCTAACTTAAATCCACCCTTTTTGTTTTCCTCATTCTTCCTCATCCTTCATATTGATTTTCTTTCCCTTGGTCATTCAATCATGCCCTCATTCAAAACCTCAAAATTTCAAGATCTTAAAATGCAATTTTACATTTTAAGGGGGCCGAGGCCCATGCCAGCCTCACTGGCTTCGCCCCTGCACCTATTCTTATTCTCTAAACTCATCTTGTTCATCAAAACTATTATAAATCGTGAAAAAAACATAAAAAAATGTTTTGCAGTGAAATTTCAAAATATATTTTCATAAAATGAATCGACTTATGATGTTTAAAGTAATAAATTTAATCAAATAAATTACATGTTTACATGTATGTTCGATGTTGCAGGGAGACTGGGAATCACAAGTTGTCTTTGGACAGATTCTCGAACTTTCTAATCAATCATTATTGAAAATCTAATTGTTTCAAACTTTCAACTAAATGATCTTTTTCACTATTTTGGAAATCATGGATGCTTGGAGAGCGAGTCCAATCTGAAACTTTGAACACATGATAAATCACAAAATTCCTAACTAGGTTTGTGCAATCCCTCCCTTAAAACACCTTGTATGCTACTAGATCTCAAATTTTAGTTGCTTAAATACAATTATAGTTCTTAACTAATCTCGAAACAATAACTCAGGAAAAATTGTCTATTTTTACAAAAGAAAAAATTGCAATAATAAATCTCTCTAAATTTCAACAAAGAAATCTAAAGATGTTTTCTTACTTGGTGTGGTTAGTTAGCATGTGTATCTACAGAGGGAAGAAATTTCAACTTATAAGATATAGGAGTGTCGACTTTTCGTATCCCATGAATTTTATTTTGTTTTTGAAATCTTCTAGTCTCCATGGGTAATTAACCATAAAGGGGAAGAATAGCCAAAATATCATTTTTCTTTTCTTTTAATTCTTTTAAATTGGGTCAAAGTCAACTCAATGAGTGGCCCATATTAATCGCTTGTTTTCATTAAAATCTAATGGTTCAAAATGCTTCTCAACATGTACCATTATAAAAAAATGCTTCTCAACATCAACACATTTTCCTTTTAATACTCCAAAATATGTCACATGAAAGGTCCAAATTACCCATTTATTAATCCCATATTCAATTTACTACAATAATTCTCTTTATGGAAAAATTATACTTTAGTCTCTATTCTTTTACTTTCATTCAATTTAATCCATACATTTATTCTAATTCCTTATAGCAATATATTTTCTATATCTCTTTCATACCAATAATAATTATTAAACTACTCTTTTTCTTCTTAACAATCAATATGTACCCTAATCCTTACATTTTTTCCAAATATCAATTTAATCATTTTTTTGTAATTTTAATCTCACACTCGTCCTTGCAAATTTCCTTTCCCAAAAATCTAATTAATTCATTTAAAATATATCCATTTAAACTATTCTCATAAATTCTATTGTACATGTACCCAGAACAATACTATTTACTGTACCGAAATTTGGGGCGTTACACCATTTACTAAGTATGCATGCCTCATTTGAACATTTTATGGCACTTAGCACTTTAGTTTAATATATATTTTTCCCACACAAAGAACTCACCTAATGATTCTTACATTCATGCATGTTTGTGTTGTTTTTAGTTATTTATGCATATTTTATGTTTGTACATGTGTTAGTATACTTTGTATAGGATTTAGAATAGTTTATATAGGGTTTTAGGCTTAGTTTTAGGCTTTTTATTGCACTTTTGCTACAGGGTATCGATACCAACTATGAGGTATCAATGCCTCTGCCTATAAATGACCGTTTGATCATTTTTTATATTCGATACCAATACACATACATATGTGTTGATACCACTGGCCCTAGCAGCATTTAGGTGATTTTTTAGGTTCTTAGGTACATATAAGGGTGGAGTATCTTAGCTTAAAATTTTCAATGAAATTGAAAATATTTTGTGTTCTAATGATCTTTATTGAAAACATTTGACTTTTCAAGAAATTATGTGATTAATATATATGATTCTTTAAATTTATTGAGAGTAATTGTAACACTCCATACCTGACCTGATTGTCGGATTTAGATTACAGGGTGTTACACATCAAAATCAAAAATTAACTAACACATTCTTTTAAAAGTATGTTCCACCATTCTGACTTATTGTAGTTATTATTAAAATACAGTTATCTATTTGACCATGCCACATAAATTTATTTCGATTATGTTACATTAATCTAAGATACAAAATAATTCATAAAGTCGTTTAAACATATCAAATGTTAGCTTTGTTTGGAAATAATATTCTTATCAAAACTAATTACAATAAGACTTTGACCTTGAGACATCACCTCTGGGTCGCTCTGTTGTTTACATCTTATGAATAGGAAGCACATCTGCCTGGATACGATGGATCCTAGTCTAGTCCTTTCATGAACTATTGAATTTTCTTATTACCTGCAATATATAATGTCACAAACGTAAGTTCAAATTAACTTAGTAAGTTTTGCGTACCTTGCATCAGCAAAATGCTAATAAGATGGCATTTCAAGATTTAGAATTAAAGTCTGACTGTCTCTACTAGGTTGGTTCGCCAATATCATTGGCATGGTATTTATGTCACATAATATGGCTCACCCATACTTGGTACATCATCCGTAAAAACACCATTGCTTAATTACTTGCACAACCTGGTGAACAATTCATCTTGCTTGGTTGTTCTTGATCTATTACGGACGTCTTGAAAATAAAGATTTCATAATTGGCCATACAAAGCCTTCCACACAAAGAACTTTCAATGATGAGACTTCGCAAATGAAATATCAGAATGCAAATAAACATTTGGCTACTTGGCGGATTATCTTTGCATATTCTATCTTTGTTAGTTACCTTTGTGGACCCATATGTAGCTACTTCCTTAAGAGGAAATCTTTGCTGATTCTTACTTACGAATGTATGAAAGAAAACCCATAGTGCAACTTGCACCAATATATACAGGTAATCAGATAAGACAATCTTGGTGAATGTACCCTTATGTAGATTGTTATTGCGACTTGTCCTAACGGACTCAGATTCATATTGTGATTCTCACGGATTCCTATTTTAGACCCAAGTCTATGAATTCATGCTTTACGAACATACCAACAGATTCATAATGAAGACCCTCCATAACGAGTCATTAAAGAAAACTAACACATCTTAATCAAACAAACAAATTTGGCAGACCTTCATATTTTACCCTTGTCTTAAAATCACAGGTAACCGATTCATAGTGATAGACTTTTAGAAACAGATAACATAGGAGCAGATACTTAGGAGCGAATTTTCTAGTATGAAATCATTCACGTAAGATAGTCTTGATGGACTGTCATAACTTACACAAACGGACTCACATAAATAGATAACTCATTCTTGGCGGACTTATGAATTAAACCAAGCGAACTTTCATATATTTCATAACTTTCATATGTCATGGCCATGAGCTTGCTTACACATATGAGGCTTAAAGCCTTAGAATCAGTAGAGTCTCATACATACATAGAACCGACATTGGGTTATCATATCTATTTGCGCATATATCTCTGTATAATCCACCCGAACCTCCGTAAATCTAAAAACCAAGCATATACATTCTTCGTACTATTTACCCAAACTTTTCACAAAGCTAGTTAACATATGGCAGAGAGTGCACATCGTGATATTTCTTCGTTTATCATCTGACAAACAACACTTCAAAACTCTGCATAATCATACACAGGCATTCTACCAACACTACTGTTTTTGTACGACACACATTATGCCAAACATTTCATGAATTTTTCACTTTAACACAACAAACCTCACGATACGTCAATATTCTATTATGGAGTAACTTACCATTACATAACATCTAGCCATAGGATGGCGCAACATTTTCTCAACACTCAACCAATATAACCAACAAACATTACGCCAAACATCTCATTTATACTTTATAGATAGACTTACAACCAGCCATATACTTTTATTTCTACACACAACATGCGTTTCGATGTATCATCATTCAACCATAGAATTCACCATCTTAAGATAGAAGTTATAGATCCAACAAACAATACCAAACATAAACATCCATTTAAGGCTTGGGTTCTAGTACTCACTTGAAAGTTGACGCTAAGACTTTCTACCTAGCTTCTTCCTTTGCTACCCAAGCCTCCAGCTTAAAAAAACATAACAACTATTTTAGAATCTTCAGTGAAGATATTTTATCATCATAAAAACTAGAATTTTTTTGCATGCAGAGGCCATTAAAATTATCATCCACAACCTTATCCAATACAAAACAGAATCGATGGATAGCTGAAATCCTTAACTTTCATTCCTTTACTTAACTCTGTGACACAAAAAGGTTAAGAAGCTTACCAACTTAATGAATTATCTATTACAAACTTTAGCTTTTTTCCTCCATCCAAACCTCTTACAATCTTTCTCTCTTTCGTCCAGATCAATGAAGAAGATTAAGAAAAAACAGATAAAGTACGTAATGAATGACTAACACTAAAAATTAATTGAGAAAAATGTAATGAGGATATTACCTCTAGGAGTGGTATCTTTAAAAGGGTGTGAGAGCTAGACCTTTAGGAAAGTGTGGAAGTTGCACCCTTAAGACTCGTACCCTTAATAGAATGAACACTTAGTGGAAATGTAAAAGAGTTGCACCCTTGATGGAAGGGTAAGAGACATACCCTTAGCAGAATGAACCTTTACTAGTAAGGTGAGAGAGTTGTACTCTTAGTGGAATGAACCTTTATGGTACATTTGGTTTGTTGAAATATAATAGAAGATTAGTATAGTGGTATTCGATAGGAATTGAATAGAGATGTAATAGATATTATGTAGTTTGGTTGAGTGGAATGTAATAGATGAGAAATTGCATTACTTTATTTTGTTGAATGGAATGATATTAAAGAATATAGAAAGAATAAATGAAAATGTCATTTTTACCCTTGAATTAAAAAAGAATTTTTAAGTATAGAGTTTAATTTAATAAAAGTTTTATTATATAACATATTAAAAATATTATTCTATAATTTTAATATTTTATAAAGAATTCTAATATATTATTTACAATTTAATATATTAAAATGTGTAATGATAAAATATTTTAAATTTATTACTATTAAAAAGATAAAACTATATTTTTTTAACATTAATCTCATTATAAGTTTTTATTATATTTATTCTTTTTATAGAATATAATGTCTAGAACTACTCATAATCCCTTCCTAATCCTTAAATAGGAAGATAACGCGCTACAGCGTACTCGAACTCACGTCCTCCTGCATTGGGAACAATACCAATACTAATCGAGTTAAAACTCAACCAGTAAATATAAAATTGTATTTAAAAAAAATACTATAATATAAATGATATAATGTCTAAATTATATCTTTCATGTAAAAATATTTAATAATCACTTTATTTATATGAGGGTTAAATACAAGATTGGTACCCAAATTTGTCCACTTCTCCCAGATTGGAACCTATGGTTTTTTTTTTTGTCTCAGATTGATATTCGAACTTTTTCTCCATCCAGTAGTTTGGTACCTGATACTAACGGCATTAATTTTTTTGCTAATGTGACAATGCTGACCACTCATGCATCGCCACAGACATCCTCTTGTTCTTTCGTTTTGTTTTTGTTTTTATTTTCTTTTTTATTTTCCCTCCTCTTCCCTTTTTTCTTTTCTTTTCTTTTTTCTTTTGCTAGCCTGTTTCTACACTTCATCTTTCTTCTGTAAAAAATCCTCAAAGTTTTCCCTCATTTTCTCACCATCCAATCACCACAAAAATCCCCCTTTTTGCTATTGTATATCCCCTTAAATCTCTTTCTTTCGTTGTTATATTCACACAAGTTTCAAAAATTTCTTCTACGTAATCCACGGAAGCCTGTTTCTTCGATACTCTCAAAGCTCAACCTTTTTGAGTTATTTTCTTTTTCACTTTGGGTTCTTTATCGCTTTTAAAATTTTTACCTGATCAATAATGCAAGATTAAAATTTTTGATGTTTGATGAACATGTTTATGGAAAATCTTGAACCCGAAGACATAATCAATGTTTAAAATAAAATCTTTGAAACACTTTTTCGAACATTACAAAAACTTGCAGAACAAGAGAAAAAAGAATTGATCGAGAAATCAACAAAAAAATAGAAACTATCAGAATACCAATTGACAACACAATCTCAGAACAAAAAAATAGAAACTCGAAAAATCAACAAAAAAATAGAAACTAATATTAGAATACCAATCGGCTACACAATCTCAGAACAAAAAAAAAAAGAATCTTGCATGTATGTTAAGCTTTTGGGGTTTGAGGGGATTTTAAGCTCGATTTTTAAATGACAAAGGGAGGAGGCTTCGATGATAATGGCCTCACCTAGGTTTAACCCTTAAGCCATGAAGAGGCCACCATATCCATAGGTTTGGTGAGCCCTAAAAGAAAAGAAAATTTTGGCTATTTAGGTTTCAAAATTCTTCTTGAAAGAGAACAAAAGAAAGATTTTTTTTTTTTGTTTTCAAGGAAAATAAAAGAAATGATTTAAAAAAGAAAGAGATCATTTTTGCTAGCCATCGTGCACCATCATCGGAAAACTAGAGAATATTGGGTTCCCTAGCAATAAAATCTTGCTAGAAAAGAGAACAAAAAGTAAAGGATGGAGGAAAAAAAAGAGGAGCAATAACTGGTGCAATTGTTGTTATCTTCATCCCTAAGTAACATCAGCTGTTGAGCAACTACTACCATGTTTGAACATTGGGAAAATTTAGGGGGGTTTAAGGAGGAAAGAAGAAAGAAAGAAGTGTAAAATGCATGCCCAGCAAAAAAAAAAAAAGGAAGAGAATGAGGGAAAATAAAAAACAAAAAAATAAAAACAAAAAGAAGGCCAAATAGGACGCCATGTGGCTGTGCATGAGTGGTCAGCGTTGCCACGTCAGTAAAATCTTAACGTCGTTAGTCTCAGGTATCAAATTAGTGGACAAAAAAAAAGTCCGAGTACTAATTTGGGACAAAAAAATCATAGGTATCAATATGAGAGAAGTGGAAAAGTTTGGGTATCAATTTTGTATTTAACCCTAAATTTAAAGAGTTTTCACATTATTATTTTAGTTTGCTTTCCCTCATTAGCCGACTCTCAAGTTTTTCTATCTTTAGAACATTCCCTTGAATAAAAAAACCCAAAAAACTTCTATTACTTTCATAACACAACTAGTTGTCGCTGCCTTCTGCCACCATTCTCCTTCATCGATGGACTTTCAATCTTTTTCAAAAGTGCATGGCATAACAATTTTGATCCCTTTCCTTGATTTTCCCTTTTTGTTTCTAAATCATCTTCTAAACTCTTTGATCTACAAAGTACTTTTGACTCATCATATTTTTTTTTTCTAAACCATCATTCTAAAATTTTTTTTGGAAGGGTAAGAGGGTTATATCTTAGTGGAAGGGTGAAAGAGTTGTACCCTTAGAGGGATGAGCCCTTAATATAGCAGGGGTGTAATTATTGATTGATATATTTGTGTTTATGCATTTAGAGAATTTTATGGAGGGTGAAATCGTTGACTTGATTTGCCCATGTTTATGTATTTGAAGAAATTCATAGGTGTAACCAAACTCAATAGGCCCAAGATTACATAATTGGAGGAATTCGCATAGGGTGCAACCGTTGACCTGACAAGTTTGAGATTACGCAATTGGAGAAATTCACGAAAGATATAACTGTTGACTTGCCTAAGATTATACAATTGGAGAATTTCATGAATGATACAACCGTTGACTTGATAGGTTTGATATTACACAATTGGAGAATTTTGTAAATGGTGCTGCTAAACTGAGTATTACACAATTGGAGAAAGTAGCATAGGTGCAGCTGTCAATAGTTGAACTACCTCGAATTACACAATTTACCAATGTAGCGGAAGTGCAATCATCAACAATTGAACTGCCCAGGATTATGCAAATTTAAGGTCATAATGCAAGTAAGGTTCCACCGTTCAGTAAAACTAATCGAACATAAGAACTTTGGATGACTAATATATGCATGAAGGGTTCATACCTCAAAAGTGTCAAAGGGTGACAATCTCTTTTATACATAATTATCACATCACAACCCTCATTTTCCTTTTCTTTAATAAATATATAATGTATATATGTGTAGGGTGTAACTCTGTGGGGTTTTTCTCTTCTTGTACCTTTTTGTGGGTTTTTTTTTTAAAATATATATGTAATATATAGGAGGGGTGCAAACCCCTCATGGGACACCCCATTTTTACACACCCTTCATAGGTGCCTCCCCTCTCTAATAAAAATATGATATATACATACATGCATACATGAAGGGAGAGGTGTACATCCCTCGTGGAAAATCCCTTATGAGTTTTCCTTACACACATTTGTGGGTGTTTCTTATTGTTAGACAAAATACGTTAGCGAATAAAATAAATTAAATATAAATAAAGATAGTATAATTTATATTTAATTTATCAAATATGAAAAACAATCAAAATTAAAATGAATAAGAGTTTAAATCAGAAGGAAAAATAGGGATTTTATGAAACGTTGAGGCTTATGAAACATAGTTTCCTTAAAACAGATTTGGCCGCTCCTATAGTACTTGGAGCAATGTTGGTCGAATGTCTCCCAGGATACAACAACAGTAGTGATCAAAGTAGTGACACCTCTACAATGATCAATGAACGAACTTTGACTTTTTCTATCACCAAAATATTGTAAAAATATGGAGAGGCAAAATAAGAATTATGAAATGAACAGAATTTCAGTATAAGAAATTATTTGAATGTAGGTTCAATCCTACAGAATACACAACCTTTTAAAGGCATTTAGAAAAGTTGAAAATTTGGAAATAACAATAAAATCTGCCATTAAGGAGCCAAAAAATCAAATTGATTTAAAAATAAAATAAAATCAGATATTATGTGTGCTGAGGAAAAATAAATTTGTGTTGGGCTTAAAATATCCATAAGGATGCTTATTTTGGCTAGTTGACCAATTTGAAAATTTCGTGTCGCTTATATATCATGCGGTGTGCCCTAACCCCATCAAGTTTGCACTTGCATCCCCTCTATGCACGAGGCAATATTACAAGTTTAATCATTCAATTACTTTTTAAGAGAGTTCACATATATAAACACATCTCACACTTGGTATTTAACCAATATGGTATCTAAGCTTTTACTTTTCCTCAACAATATTTCCAAGTAGCTTACTTTGAGCATTAATTTCTCATTCATCACTCAATCATTTTGAGCATATGATATATCGTTGTAAAGGTCTCATAGAGTAGAATATGAAATCATAAATTTATGATTCAACTCTCCACCTTTACCTATTGAGAATATGTCTCAAAGTTCCCATAAAAGTAATTTTTCCAACACTTATATATATATATATATTAAGATATATAATATGTATGCATAAGTGAGGGTTACACTCCTCGTTGGGTTCATACCCTAAAATATATAAAATATATGAATGGATGGGTTCATACCCTAAAAGTGACAAGGAATTCACGACTTTTTTTTTAGATTAGCTATTGAAACCCAATGGCTTATATATTTGAAATCTATATCGAATAGAAAAGGGTAAGAGAGGCTAACTTGATTTAGTTATGAAATTATTGTGAACAAACACAAATATTTTGGGAGTTCTTTCGTTGGACAAAGTCATCTTACCTGAATTTATTTTGATCTACTCTCATCGCATTAATAGTTATGCAAGATTTCAACAAGGGAGAAGAATGTAGTGAGAAGTTTGAGACAGTTCACCTGTATAGGGCGGATAGTTGTTAGTGATTGAGATAAAAGGGAGAAGAAGTGTACAAACCCTATAATGTTAGGAGCCCAAAAATAATGTATGGTGGCAGAAAAGATGAAAGCCTTCTTAAGTTAATATTTATGTATAACAATATTCAAGGTAACTTAGATTGGATGAATTCAATTTAAACTTAAATAAAATTAATTTAAAGATGTAAATTTTAGTAAATATGAAAGCATATTTAAAAATTCGTGTTTAAAATTTTATAATTAAATTTAAATAAAATAATTTTACTATTAATTAAATACACTTCAACAATATTTTCTATAGAAAAGTTGGACCAATTTAAATTATTAAGAATCTGTCGTAAATTCAAACTATTTTAAATCGAACCTATGAGATCATGGAAGGACAATGTCAGAACTGCCAAGCAACTGAGGCATAAGCACCCGTTATACAATTATTATTTTTGAAATCATATACAATTATTTATTTAGTTAGGCATAATCTTAAATTTAGTCCTTAATTTTTATATTTTTATCAATTTAATCCTTATCTTTTAGTTAGATTTAACCTCAACTTTTTTTAAAATATTAATATTTCAAAAAATATTTTTTAAAGAAAATACTTACTAAAACATAAAAAATTTAAACATAATAGCTTCTATAGTGATCCACATTTACTTTATGCTATTTTTTCTTTTGAATTTTTATGAACTTTTTATTTTTTGAAATTTTTTATAATTCTAAATTTTTTGTTGACATAACATATAAAAAATAATATCATATTAATATAAATTACATATAGATTACTATCCAAGTGTTATACCAATATTGTTAAAAATTGATGTTATAATAGTATTTTTATTAAAAACGATTTAACTGTTGTTGAGAAGTTAATAGTAAAATTTAGTTAAAATGGACCAAGTTGATAAAAATGTAAGTATTAGAGCTAAAATGGTATTTTGCCTCTTTAGTTATTATTATCGAACACTAGTATTCTTTTCCTTTTAAAATTTTTTGCTCTTACGTGCCATGGCAGGCTCGAGGGAATTGCAGGCCAAAACCAATAGTTCAATACCGGCCCCCCACCCCCCCCAAAAAAAAAAAAAAAATAGCTGAAGAGAAATACGAAAAATAGTAACAATAAGAAAATTAAACGATGGGCAGAGTTGAAGAAAAAAAGCGATGTAAATTTTTTAGGCATTTGAAGTTTTAATGTGGAATGGGGCCATGGAATCCAAGGCCAGAAACAGAGATCGGTGTGGTTGCTCTTCTTCTTCGTCGATCTGTAAGTTCTTTGTTTTTTCTTTGAATCTCTTCTCCGGTTTTGACCGACTCAATTAAAATTTGAATCTCAGTTTTGTTAAGGTTTTCTGGTCAATTTCTAGGGTTTTGGGTTGGAGCCCTGGATCTTGTCATCCTTAGATTTGATTCACAAGATTGGGAATTTCTCTAGGTCTGCGAAAATGTACCAATATTATGTTTTGTTTTTCGGAATCAGGGTGAGATTTTTAAAGAGGGAAAAAGGAATACTTTACACTTCAGTAGTAAGGAAAAAAAAAAGAATGAGAAATATCGGAGTCGGATTTGTACTTCTTAGTAATTGAAGTTAAAACAAGTAGGTAATGCCAGTTAAGAAAAAAATCACCCCTACCCTTATTTTCTAGTTAATAGTAGCAGTTTTGTGTTCTTGGATTTGCAATTGTTATTTAACCTTGATTCAGTTATTATTATTAGGAAGTAGGCCATTACAATAAAAGAAAACCAAAAAAGAAATCAAATTTCACCTGGCAGCCCAAGAAAATAAAATGCTAGATGGATATTCCAGGTTCTGTTTTTTTTCTTTTCGGCTACTTTTCTTATATTTGAATTTGTAGGAAATGGAGAAAACTGAATGTTTCAAAATTTATTGATTATCTTCTCCAAAGCTTGTTTTCTAAATGTGAAAAGAGCATTCGAAGCTGGCATTTTTGTTCAACTTCGTTTCTGACTTAAAATAAATAAACTGTTTGTCTCTTTTGGTTGGGTATTTCAGGTTCAGTAACTTATTGCTTCTAGTCCCTGCATATAGATCTATAGCACTTCATAATGACGGAACCAAGCTCAGTAGACTTGATTTTGGACTTTCTGAGGAGAAATCGCTTTACGAGAGCTGAGGCAGCTTTGCGTAGTGAACTCGGTAACCGACCTGATTTGAATGGATTCCTTCAGAAACTTACCCTTGAAGAAAAGGACTCTGGCAAGGTTCTAGAAGAAGAAAAGGGGAAAAAAACAGTAGGTGAAAATCATGGTTTAGGTTCTCGAAACAGTGGTGAGGTTTCTAAGGAACTTATAATAAAAGAGATAGAGTGTGGGGCTGGCAGAAATGGGTCTGAAAGCAAATCGAGAAATGCTGTTTCTACTGGGGAGCATAATAAACCTAATGAAGCAAAAGTGATAAGTGATAAGAGTTTCACTTTCTCTAAAAATTTAGAGGAGACTGTACTTAATTTTCAGTCAAGGAACTTAAATACTACCAATCACTCTGATCTATACAAAAATGGTGGTTTTGATAATTGCACTAGCTTTTTGGAGCTAGAGAAACAAGACCTGTCAAGATGTGGTACAGCTGAAGCTTCTGAAACAGATAAAAGTAATGTTAAATATGGAGAAGAGATTATGTTTCCAGGTGAAATCAGAAGTTCATGGCTTGGGAATACTAGCAAAGCTAATGTAGATTCCAAGTATGATAAGTTTCATGCCAGTGAAACTAAGGAGCTTGATCAGCATTATAAGACAACCAGTGCATACTTGATGGAAAACTTTGCTGATAATAGCAGATGGTCTAGAACTGAGGAACCCGCTAGTGTGTCTTCAGAGATATGGAAAAATTGTTCTGTTAAGACTGTTTTCCCATTCCCCGAGGGGGATGTTTCTATCAGATATGATGCTGTTAATACTTCAGAAAAGAGAGAAGGGAAACAGAAGGCATGTGCACCTGATGTTAGGGCAGCAATTAAGGAACAGGTAGATGAGGTTGGAAGGGCTCTATTCTTTGGGAAGTCTCAAGGAGCTGCTGAGCAAAAAGGAAAAAATGGGTTAGTCTTCCCTCTTGCATCCGAAAATCCAAAGGAAGAGTTTCCTAGGTTGCCACCAGTTAAACTCAAGTCAGAGGAGAAGTCATTGAATGTCAATTGGGAGGAAAAATATGAGCGTGATGTCCCAGGTGCAAAGCTCACTAGTTCTGACAATGCATTCCTTATAGGGTCCTATCTGGACGTTCCCATTGGGCAAGAGATAAGCTCTTCAGGTTGGTTCATATAACTATGTGGTTATTCGATGAATGCTTACAGTGATGGTTGATTTTATTTAAATTAATGATTGCAATTAGCTAATTGTCCGAACTTCTAATGTTTCTACTTTTTCCTTTTCATTTTATTATATGTGCTGGTAAGATATATATGAATTTTCTGTCTGTGTCTATATGTATGCATTGTCTAAACTCTAAGACATGTCCAATTTGTTGTAGTAAAGTCTTTCTTAACTTGAAAAGATTCCATCTGGCAGTTGGCGGGTTAAAACATTCCACCATGTTATTTAAATACATTTTAGATATTTGTTACTTTGAGGGTAAGCTGTCTTCATGCTATATATTCCTTTTCCTTTTCCTTCTTTAGTTATGCCTTGGTTCGCATAAACTAATCCCCCTAATATTTGATATAGAAACCAGAAAAAAAATGATGATTTGAAAGTAAACAGAAAAGCTCAGAAACATCTTCTCACTTGAGTTTTGCAAAGAGGAGTTCAACCCATCGTCCCAGCCTCTGAAAACGATTTTTAATAAGCTACAGAAGTACTTCTCACTAGAGAAATGACAAATTCAGGTTTCAGACCTCACAGAAACTAACACTATGTTTGGATTAAAAGTAGTGAAGGAAAAGAAAGGAAAAGTAAAAGAGTGGAAAGCTAAAGAAAGTAAATGATTACATTTCTCTTGTTTGGATAACTAAAATTAATGAAAGAAAGTAAAGTAATTTTAACAATTTTTGTTTGGATAAACAACGGAAAGGAAAGGAAAGGAATAATTATAATTAAAATTTACAATTATAACCTTTTTATAAAGCTATTTATAAAAGAAATAGGGGAGAAAAAAGACACTTTACAATTTTGTTTTGCTTTCATTTCCCTAGCTTTCCCCCGAAATTGGGCTAAATAAAAAATTTTAACTTTTAAGGGAAAGCAAGGGATACTCAATACCCCTCACTTTCCATAGCTTAAATTATCAAGTCTATCCAAACAATGGAAAGGATGACCCTTTCCCTTACTTTCCTTTCCTTTCCCAACCTCCAATCCAAACATAGGCTAAGTATCAATTCATTTTAGAGGACAGATATATTCAACAATAATTTAAGAGTGGCTGTATTTGGAGTATTGCACTAATGCTGAACTTGCTAATTTACTAAGATTCTATGCCGGAAAAGTGAAATTCAATTTGATGTCAAGTAGTCTTGCTACTATCTAGTGTAAACATATAGGGTGAATGACAGTGTGATTAATCTTCTTCCTTGATTATATATATCATCCCACAACTAAAACTTCTAACTCAAATATTAAATCTTTCGGACAGCCATTAAAAAAATTATAGCCAATTGCTGTAGGATAATAAGGGAACAATAGTCTAATTTCTCCTCTCCAAACTCTAATTTGGTTTTCATGCTTAATCTTTTTCACTTCAGCCCTTTATGTTCATAAAAGGGATTCAACTTGTGGCATTCTCTGGTTCCCTAGAGTAGGATGCTAAGTTTTCTTTGTCTTGACCTGAATAAAGTTCATAACTATGGATGATGCTTTTGTTTAGAGCAGTTGATTATTTCTCTTTTAACTCTGCTGAGTAAAGCTTGTAAATCCATTTTATAATGATCCAGGTGGAAAAAGGAATGCTGGAGGTAGTTGGCTCTCTGTGAGTCAGGGCATTGCAGAAGATGCATCTGATCTGGTTTCTGGTTTTGCTACTATTGGTGATGGATTGAGTGAATCTGTTGATTATGCAAATGATTATTGGGACTCTGATGAATATGATGATGATGATGATGTTGGTTACATGAGGCAACCTATCGAGGATGAAGCCTGGTTTCTAGCTCATGAAATTGATTATCCTAGTGACAATGAGAAGGGAACTGGGCATGCTAGTATTCCTGATCCACAAGAAAGAAGTCAAACCAAGGATGAAGAAGATGATCAATCATTTGCGGAGGATGATTCTTACTTCTCTGGTGAACATTATATCCAGGCAAAGAATGTTGAACCTGTTGCAGCTTCTGATGATCCCATAGGGCTGTCTGGAACTGAAATGTATAGCAGGACCCGTGAGAATGATTTAATTGCCCAATATGATGGGCAGTTAATGGATGAAGAGGAGCTTAATTTGATTCGCTCTGAACCTGTTTGGCAGGGATTTGTCACTAAGAGAAATGATCTTATCATGCTAGAGGATGGGAAAGTTCTTAACGAGTGTGGGAGATCTCGGCTGGATGATATATATATAGATGATGAACAGCATGGTTCAGTTAGGTCTATTGGTGTGGGAATCAACAGTGATGCTGCTGATATTGGCAGTGAAGTACGTGAAAGTTTAGTTGGAGAAAGTAGTGAAGGGGATTTTGAATATTTTCATGATCATGATGTTATTGGAGGGTCTAGACAAAGTCATCATGAGAAAGACAGGAAAAATATTGATAAATCAATTAGGGATAAAAGGAAAACTGGAAAAAATGATACAAATAAGTATGTTACTGGGAATGATAAAGGTCTGACTTGCCAGGTGAAGAATCTTGCAGATAGGGGATTTTCTTTTCCACCTCCACTAAGAGATGGGCAGTCGGTGCAGGCTGGTTCTAGTAAGTCTCAATGGTCTAGTAATTGCAATGCAGCTGGTGATGAACATGATGATTGTTTGAGTGCTTTGATGGGGTCTGATGATATGCTTGCTACATGGAGACGAAAAAGCAGTGATTCTTCAGCCGGAAAATGTTCTAGGGATGAAAACAATGGCAATGCTGTAAGATCTGCAAATTCCAGTCCTTCTAGTCTATCTAATTATTGTTATGATGAACAAGAGCAGACAAAGATAAAAGAAGGGAAAACTAGTGGTGTGAGAGAAGATCCTGGGATCTCACTTGAGGATGAAGAGGTTGCTGCTGTCCAAGAGCAAGTGAGGCAAATTAAAGCGCAGGAGGAGGAATTTGAGACCTTCAACCTGAAGATTGTGCATAGGAAAAACAGGCATGTTTTTCAAAATTTCAATGATGCATAAATGGTGTGATGTATCTTCTCTTTCTGTCTTCATCCTTGAACCGCTCTGGTGGTATTCTCCATGAACCCTGCTTGGGTTGGAGAGACAAAGCTGGTTGCAAGCTCCCTCTTTTAGTTGACTGACAAGAGTTCTAGATTAATATGTTTATGCACCATAGCATTTAACTAATTAGTGTCTCATTGTTGACTACTACTCCTTTACCAAGTATTTAGCAAGCTCATGTTTTGTTGCTTAGCTTAAATTTTACCCAGTTCACCGTTTGGCAGTTGAAACTAGTTTTCTTTCACGTATTTGTCCTGTTATTAATTTTTAATATGATTTTTAACTTGTAAGATGATGATTGACTTAAAACTTGATCACTAAATGATTGCTATTGATTGATAGCAATTATCATTGGACCACACACACACCCCCAAAAAGAAAGAAGCTTCTTGAATATTCATAGATGTAGCTATTTGTTATCGATGGCACTGACATCTAAACAGTTAAATTTCTACTGCTTTTACAACCTATGGCATATATTCTTAATCTTTTCTACTTGCTTGAAATATTTCCCTAGTATGGTTTATACTGTAGAGTTCTTACAAACAGACTAACTTAGATATGCCCTCTTTTTGCTTTTCAGAACTGGATTTGAGGAGGACAAGAATTTCCATGTTGTTTTGAACTCTGTTATAGCTGGGCGCTATCATGTCACCGAGTATCTTGGATCAGCTGCTTTTAGTAAAGCTATACAAGCACATGACCTACACACTGGCATGGATGTCTGTGTCAAAATTATAAAGAATAACAAGGATTTTTTTGATCAAAGCCTTGATGAAATTAAGCTTCTCAAGTATGTTAACAAACATGATCCAGCTGATAAGCATCACCTTCTCCGATTGTATGATTACTTTTACTACCGAGTAAGAAAATGCTGGCCAACAACTGTCTTATTCCTTGTACATGCTTTTTAATGTTCCTAGATACTGGCTTCTTCCTTTTCTTATCATTTTATAGTTTTTATTTTTTATTCTTTACCATTGGTTAGATGTTTGCAAGTTTGTTATATTTGCATTCTAGTCCTAATTGTTTCACGTTCCTATTGATACATACATTTAATGCGGAAATTTTTCTTAACAAATCTGGCTTCCAGCAGCAAATGGTTATATTTGTTGAAGTTCAAGTTGGCATGTTATAACTGCTTTCTCTGATAGTGAAATTAAAATTTTTATCTTTGGGCTAATGCATCATAGTGTCCTGTACATACTCAAGAATGCATGTTGAATTGAGTAGCAGCTGACCATTCTTTATTTTCCAGGAGCATTTGCTAATAGTCTGTGAACTTCTCAAGGCAAACTTATACGAGTTTCATAAATTTAATAGGGAATCAGGTGGAGAAGTCTACTTCACAATGCCAAGATTGCAGGTTTGGAAAGCTGTTTTCTTCAGAAGAGCATATAATCTCTGTCTTGCCATTACTTAATCTTCTTTTAAATTCTTCTGTGCAGTCAATTACCATTCAGTGTTTGGAGGCTCTTCAGTTCTTGCACAGCCTTGGCCTAATACATTGTGATCTGAAGCCAGAAAATATCTTAGTGAAAAGCTATAGTAGATGTGAGGTGAAGGTCATTGATCTTGGGAGCAGTTGTTTTGAGACAGATCATTTATGCTCCTATGTTCAATCCAGGTCCTATCGGGCTCCAGAGGTTATCCTAGGGCTTCAATATGATAAGAAGATTGATATTTGGTCACTTGGCTGCATCTTGGCGGAACTTTGTACTGGCAATGTAAGTATTGGTCTTCTTTAGACATTAATTAGTATTTGCTTCTTATGAATCATGCTATGATATGTGGTTTTCTAGCACGTAATTTTTTTTTTCATTGTTTCTTTTACTACTTTGGAGATAAAGAATTATAAACAAAAAAGCTTGGGAATGTCACGCATTTGAATAAATCATTAAATTCAATGGAAAAAAGACTTGATTGAACATGATTTAGGTTTGAAGTGAACTCACTGGTTCTGAAACTGAAAAAATTAAAACAAGAAAAGGAATAAAATATTGTTCAATTTTATGACCTCTTTGTAATTGCATTTGGTGATGTCCTCATCCATAAATGCTGGATGGATTAAATTTTGGAACTTTACTATTTGCAAGTCTCTGGTTAAAAAAATTCAGGAAGACTAGTTGCTTGAGTTGTTAAAGCGAAGATATGTAAGTTGCCTGACATAAGTTGTAGCACAAACTTGACCAAAAGAAAATGTTTCTTATGTTGTGGTATCGAGATCTATTTCGTTCATTCATTTCATTGACTTATATGTTATTCGGACTTGTCATTTCTTGAAGTACCATGTTCATAACCCATGCTAGATACAATTTTAGACATAGGTTTGAAGATATGATCCGCTATATACTGGAAAAAAAAGAAAAAAATTGAACATATCCATGTCAGTTACATACCAGCATGCGGCATACCCTAGGACAATCAATATAGTTGGTTTATGTACTGACAACTTTGATTGATTTCTTTATTTAATTTTACCGGAAAAAGCATATTCTTTCACTGTGATACATATGTATATATGAGTATATGAAATATGGATAATATTCTTGGAGAATTATTTTTCCCTTTTCTGTTCTATTTCTCTCTAGCCTCAAGTGTAGGTTATATTGGTCATTACTGTTTATAATTTATCAATTTTATTGCTATACCTGTCTATGAATGCTTGGTACAATTTGATCTCAATTTGATGGTGTAGGTCCTGTTCCAAAATGATTCACCTGCGACATTACTTGCGAGGGTAATTGGAATCATAGGTCCCATTGAACAAGGCATGCTTGCAAAAGGACGGGATACATACAAATATTTTACAAAGAATCACATGCTTTATGAACGTAATCAGGTCCATATTTTCTTATTTTTTACTTGTTGGTTAAAAGTAGTTTATTCTGGACATTGCTTCCCACTTGAATGTAGTTTTCATGCTAATGCATTTGGGTTTAAAAGTGGTGTGTATTTGCCAATATCTCAGGAGACCAACAGACTAGAATATCTGATACCCAAGAAGACATCGCTGAGGCATCGATTGCCTATGGGGGACCAGGGGTTTATCGATTTTATTGCTCATTTGCTTGAAGTAAACCCAAAAAAGCGCCCTTCTGCATCAGAGGCTCTAAAGCATCCATGGCTATCATACCCATATGAACCGATATCAGCTTGAGTTGCATGCAGATTTGCTTGACTCTTATTGACTGGGGAAGGAGGTGTATTTTATTACTGGCTCGGAGTTGGTTTTGATCTATTTGAAGTCATCACTGTCACCCCCCTTCACATGCCTGCAAAATGCAATTGAAAGGTGTGTTTGATTTTGTTTGGTTATAAATATTTATGTTTTTATTTCCTTTCCCCCAATATTAAAGTAGTACTTAATTCAACATTATGAAGGATGTAATTTTGAAACGGTGTATCCTGAAGAGGTTTCCTTCATCAATGAGGTGGAAGGGGAATCTAATCTTGTTGTACATGGTGTGATAATTCTTTTAGGATTAGATTGTGAAATAGTTTTTTGTTTTGTTATTTTTTTTTTCTGCTGCACTGCACTATTTCATCAATCAAACCTGCTACTACAAATTAGTTCTCACACACTGCTGCATTCAGTGTACTTTCATTGCTGCTTCCCACATCTTCGCATTTTATTAAGGTCGGCATCACCATTGTGTGTTTATATATACACGCATATAATATAGAAAAACAAGGAACATAGCAATACTGTAGAAGTGTGGCTTTACGTTCCTTTTCTCGTTTGGGTTGGGTTGGAACGAGAGAAAAATAATAATTATCTGTCAATCTTTTTACTTGCTTCAAGAGTATAGTCTTATTTTTTTTTAATAAACAAATTGTTAATTGATATTTATTAATTTTGAAACTTTATTTTTAAAATAAAACATTTGATTACAAAATGTTGCATAAAAGGGCTGTTAATTTAATTGTAATTTTAAAATTAGTCAAATAGAGGGATGTAAAAGAATGGAGAGATGAGAGACATAATTTAACTCAAAAGAGAAAAATATAAAGAGATAAAAAAATGTTTCTAAATATGCATTTGTTTTCTTTCCTAATCTTACTATGTTGAACCGAATGATGATGGAGGAATGAGTAGCTTTCTTCCACTATCTTATATATTTTATAATTAATTAAAGCATCTAATGGCTAACAATTAACCTTAGAAATCTTAAAGGCCATCCATGGTTGGCATCACTCCTCTCCACTAACATGAAAATATTTATGGTTTAATTGCTAATTAAGTCCTTAAAATTCCCAAGTTTTCTACTTCTTTTAAGTCCAACATAAATTCTTCGCTACGACTGACAGACATTTGCATTCGAAAATTGAATCCGCTCCAGCTTCAACATCCAGAATTTTGGAGTTTCACATAATGGCTCGGCTCCCCTTAACTTCGCTATTCCTCTCATAGCATTATATTTAACCAGTCTTTGTAGGCATTTGAAGTGAACATGCATGTTTTTTTGTAAATTTCTATATATGCTACATCTTTCATTATTTCTTTTATTTTTGAAATTTTATAAAATAAAAGCAGCTTATTTTCCTCTTATTTGATTTTATACACTATAAATATATATAACTAAAATGTTTTCCCTCTTTCAATATTTTAATTATATCATAATTATTTATTAAATACATATTAAAATTGTAATATATATAAATATGATTGTAATTATCTTTATTTTAATTAAAAATAATTTTATAAAAGTCAAAACTCTTGAATAAACTCAAATAAAAATGATTGTCCTAAGTCAAGTTATGATTATGGTCCCTCTACTATGTATAAATTTAGAATTTAGCATCTATACTATAATTTGATATAATTTGGTTCAATTTTTAGTTATTCCAAATAGTTGATTACTTCGATTAAACCGTTTAGGACATAGTTTTTCCTAAAAATACGCACTCAAAACTTATCATACCAATGTATAAATATTTGTGTTAAAAAGGTGTATTCATCATATCAAAATATATTTTCTGCGTGTGTGTTAGAAAGGTGTACTTATCATACCGTAATAATTTTTTTTAAAAATGTGTTAAAAAGGTGTTTTTGGGAAAATATCACAGCATTTTAATCGGAATAGTTAAGGATGCTAATTATTTAGACCGACTAATGTCATTAAATAGAATCATCATTAATCTCTATGAATTCATGTTTTTAAATAATTTTTATTTTTATAGATTTGGATGAATTATTAAATATAGTTGATAGATATGACTACTATACCATGGTCAATTTGACCCACAGTACAAGGCATACATTAAAACATATGTTATACACCATAAATGGAAATATTAGAAAGTAGTAGGGACCTTAAGGATTAAATTTCAAACTGTGATACCATGTTTTAAGTATTTTTTAAAATAATATTTTTTCTAACTGATGTGCCACACCAATTCAGTCTACCTTAATATAGATTAAATTGAAGTTTGTATCTACATATTGATGACAACCATGTGGGTTAAAATTTATGTTATAAACTTTTAAATCACGTCATGTGGTTGAAATGAACCATTTTAAGAATGGTTCATTAACTTTAAAAATGAGAATAATAAGAACCAAAATGATTATAGTTATTAGATTAAAATAAATGGCTTTAAGTATTAAATTTTATATTTTATCTTATATTATTAAAATAAATTCAACGATATCTAATCTTTCACTTCTTTATTTTTTTTCACCATGCAATTAAAGTCTTAGGGTAAAAAATTTGGATAATTTGTACTTTCATATTTTTTTAGTAAAAAATTAGAATGGAAAGTAAGAGATTAAAATTATTAAAATTAATCAATTTAGGTATTAGGTATTTATTATTGTTCTTAATTAAAAAAATTGAGGACCAATTTTTATTTTTTGACAAAAATAAAATAAAAAGGCAAACTACATTATGCAACCCATTTTGCCCAAGTGGGGATACTTCAAAAACTTGTAAACCTTGACTATCCAAATGAGTCAATTTGATCAGTCTATTAGCTTCCTAATTCTCTTCTTTAGGAATGTGACAAATACTCCAATGATGAAACCGGGAAAATCGCTGGAGAGTTCTCCTAATCAAAGAAGAGTTAGATCCTCTATTGAGACCCTCTTGCATGGCAGATACCACTTCTAGACTATCCGTCTGGACCTACACATCAACATAACCTCAATTGCTCAATATGTCTAAGCCATCTAAGATGCCTCACAATTCTGCCTCGAACACAGAGCAGCTTCTCGAGAATCTATTAAAACCAAAGACTCAATTTCCAGCTTGGCCTCGCACAATCCCTCCTACTGACGCAGAGCCATCCTCAAGCTTTACGGACCCCTCAGTATTTGATTAGGCCCGGCTTCCATGCAAGTTAGTGTACATGTTTGAACTTGAGTTGTTATTGTTGGGCCCCTAGCTAACATCATAAACTGTTTGGCCCAACTATAAGAGATTTTAATAACATCAATACTACTCCAAGACGTCCCTTGAAATAGAAAAAGATTGTGATTTTTCCATATTTGCCATATGAATATCCCAAAGAAGCATTTCCAGGTCAAACCAAATTTTTCAATAAAAAAAACCTAATACCCAAATTGATTAATCTTAATAACTCTGATCTTACTTTTCATTCCAATTTTTTTTGAAAAAAAAATCGGAAACCCTAATACTTTAATTACATTGTGAAAAGAAAAAAATGTATTATTTTTATTTTAATAAAATAAAATAAATCTAAATTCTAAAATTTAGAACTATTTATTTTAATCTAATGATTAAAATCATTTTAATTCTAATTGATTAAGTGATTAAAATTTTAATAAAGAAATTAAAAGAATCTGTATGAATTAACTTATTTGCTCAATCTTAATTTTAATTATTTGCAAGTGTACTACGTTATGCACATTTGTCCTATTCATTGTATAGCTAAATAAATAATGGAAAGATGGATTGAAGTCCAGTTTGGTATAAATTAAAACATGAGGTGAAACATAATAGACTTTGGATTGTTTGCTTGGCCGACAATACTTTTATACTTCAACTACAAACCTTACCATTTATATAGTTTAACCAATCAGATAATTAATTTTCAAGACGATTTGAATAATTTAATATAAATAAATTAATACAAATTCAAAAATAAAAATAAAAAATAAACAATAAAAATCATAAAATTATAAAAATCAGTTAAGGGATTTTTAGTCTAGGTCCAAATGATGTGACCAACCAATTTATAATAGGGTCAGATAACATATGTTATAAGGTAGTATAGTTTTGAGTCTCATATGAATTTTCTCTCTCAAAATAGACTCTCTCTTTTTTTCTTTTTATAACCACGTGTTCTTATTTGTTTTATAATTTGAACCTAATCATGTTTAGACCGGGAACGATATTCAAGTAAAGTCTTTTCAACAATAATGACTTTGATTCGAACTCTATGCAAATATCCGAGGAAGAAACTTAGTGTCACTTCTTCCAATCATTTTGATAGAACTTTTAAAATTTAAAAATTTCAAATAAATAGAATGATTTAACAGAAATAATTTATTTTAGAAAAATTTAGTATTAGGGTGAGAATGAGATAATATGGTTTCAACCCGTATGTTTAATAATAATTTAAAAAAAAAATCTACTTATTAATAAAAAATATTTCGTGGTTGAAGTTAAATTAAGTGGAGATTAGGTGATAAAGTTATGAGTCCATGAGATCACCATTCCTCTTAATGTCCATTTTGATCCCTCCAACAGTTGAATCAATACTTATTTCCACTAAATCAGTAAATCCTATGAAAAAAAAGTGAACGATTCTTGCGGTGGGCGGGGTTCCAAAAATTATTTCCTTGCGTTGAGTTCCATGGCAATCATGGTATACTACTACGTAGAAATCAATTGCAAATGCATCTAATATCATATTCATATATATATGCAAGCAGTTTTGTCACATTTCATTTGTTGCAAGCTGCCTAGCTCTTTGAGATCCTTAAAAAAATAGCGATGGGAGTTTTTGTCTGCATAACTTCTAATAGAAAAACAATGGCCGGCCACGACAACTCCCTTGTATTTCATCTTGCCTTGTCCATTCCGTTGTCGTCAACTTATACCATGATTCTCCAATATTCCATAAAATCCGCAGCTGAGGTTCCTTGATATCCCTATCTTTAACAGCCATGGTGAACTTGAGCCTCCTCCTCTTACACTTTCTTATCTCATCTCTCTCGGTCTCAGGCTCAGCAGCCACTGATCAGAGAAATATTATGTCTTGTCTTAACTATTATAATATCAGCAACTATACCATCTCCTCTAACGTACATAATCATGACTACTCTATTCTTCTCAACTTTTCCATTCAAAATCTTCGTTTTGCTGAACCCACAATTCCTAAGCCAATAGCTATTATCTTACCGGAGAATAAAGAGCAACTTATCAACACTGTCGTGTGTTGTACAATAGGGCCATGGGAGATTAGAGTAAGGTGTGGTGGCCATAGCTATGAGGGTACTTCATCGGTAGCTAGTGATGGGGCTCCATTTGTGATTATAGACATGATGAATCTAAACCGTGTTTCCGTGGATTTGGGAAATGAAACAGCATGGGTGGAAGGTGGTGCAACACTTGGTGAGACATACCATGCTATTGCCGAGTCAAGTGACACTCATGGATTCGCAGCAGGATCATGTCCTACGGTAGGGACTGGTGGTCATATTGGTGGTGGTGGCTTTGGGTTTTTGTCTAGGAAATATGGGCTAGCAGCTGATAATGTGATTGATGCTCTTCTCCTTAATGCAGAGGGTGAATTATTAGACAGGCAAGCCATGGGAGAAGATGTATTTTGGGCAATTAGAGGTGGTGGTGGTGGCATATGGGGAATCGTTTACGCTTGGAAAATTAAGTTATTGAAAGTACCAAAAACCGTAACCAGCTTCATTGTGTCTAGACCGGGCACCATAGCACATGTAGCCAATTTAGTAAACAAATGGCAACATGTTGCTCCAAATTTAGAAGGTGATATGTATTTGTCATGCGCTGTTGGTGCTGGCCTGCCTCAGGCTAAGTCTATTGGCATATCAGCAACATTTAACGGCTTCTTCCTCGGTCGAAAAAGAGAAGCTGTTTTGATCCTAGGTCAGGTTTTTGCCGAATTGGATGTCTCCGAGGAAGCTTGCAAGGAAATGAGTTGGATTGAATCAGTGTTATTCTTCTCTGGTCTAGGTGATGGAGCCATAGTCTCAGACCTCAAGAACAGGTACCTGCATGACAAGCATTACTTCAAGGCCAAATCAGACTACGTAAGGAATCCAATTTCTCTTACGGGCATAAGAACTGCCATCGACATTCTTGAAAAGCAGCCCAAAGGATATATAATCATGGACCCTTATGGTGGCATAATGAACAACATAAGCAACGACTCAATTGCTTTTCCTCATAGATATGGGAATTTGTATACAATACAATACCTGGTCGAGTGGCATCAAGAAGAAAAAAACAGAAGCAATGAATATAGAGAATGGATAAGAGATTTTTATGATGCAATGGCTAGCCATGTTTCATGGGGTCCAAGGGCAGCTTATGTAAATTACATGGACTTTGACCTTGGGGTGATGGAATTAATTAACACTAGTGTCCTATCTGAAGATACCGTTGAGATGGCTAGAGTTTGGGGTGAAAAATACTTCTTGAACAACTATGATAGGTTGGTGAAAGCCAAGACACTGATTGATCCAAACAATGTTTTCAAAAACCAACAGGGTATTCCTCCCTCCACCACTACTGGTCTCAAGGCACGTGCTTTCTAGCCTTGGAAAGGTTATACTTGTCACATATACTTGTTTGTTAGTTGAAAACACAAATTCTACCTAGGGTGTACTAAATATGTAATTGTCAAATATAAGATTTACTGTAAGTCCATGTAACATATTAAAAAAATCATTCCCTATATTTTAGTTTCTGTATGTAAATTACTCATTTGCCACGTGTACTACGTTATGCACATTTGTCCTATTCATTGTCTTGCCAAACAAATCATGGAAAGATGGATTGGAGTTCAGTCTATCGTACAAATTAAAACATGAGATGAAACACGACAGACTTTGGATTGTTTGCTTGGCCGGCAGTACTTTTATACTTCAACTACAAACCTTACCATTTATGTAGTTTAACCAATCATATAATTTATTTTCAAGACGATTTGAATAATTTAACATAAATAAATTAAAAAAATATAAAATTATAAAATTCAATTAAGGGATTTTTAGTTTAGATCCAACTGATGTGACCAACCAATTTATAATAGGTTCAAATAAAATTGTTATAAGGTAGTACGGTTTGGAGTCTCATATGAATTTTCTCTCTCAAAATAGAGTTTTTTTTAATTTTTTTTATAACCAAGTGTTTTTATTTGTTTTACAATTTGAGCTTAATCATGTTTGGATTGGGAGTGATATTCAAATAAAATTTTTCCAACAATAATGACTTTGATTTAAAGTCAATACAATTACTTGAGGAAGGAACTCAAGTCACTTCTTCCAATCATTTGTTATTTCAAAATAGAACTTTTAAAATTATAAAATTTCAAATAAAATATAATGATTTAACTGAAATAATTTGTTTTAGAAAAATTTAGTATTAAGGCATGAATGGGATAATATGATTTGAACATGTATATTTAATAATAATTTTAAAAAACCTACTTATTAATAAAAATATTTTGTGGTTGAAGTTAAATTAAGTGGAGATTAGGTGATAAAGTTATGAGTCCATGAGATCACCATTCCTCTTAATGTCCAATTTGATATCTCCAACAGTTGAATCAATACTTATTTCAACTAAATCCTATGAAAAAACTGTACGATTCTTGCGGTGGGCGGGGTTACAGAAATTATTTCCTTGCGTTGAGTTCCATGGCAACCATGGTATTCTACTACATGGGAATCAATTGAAAATGCATCTAATATCATATTCATATTATATGCAAGCAGTTTTGTCACATTTCATTTGTTGCAAGCTGCCTTGCACTTCGAGATCATCCTTAAAAAAATAGCGATGGGAGTTTTTGTCTGCATAACTTCTAATAGAAAAACAATGGCCGGCCACGACAACTCCCTTGTATTCCATCTTGCCTTGTGCATCCCGTTGTCGTCAACGTATACCATGATTCTCCAATATTCAATAAAATCCGTAGCCGAGGTTCCTTGATATCCATATCTTTAACAGCCATGGTGAACTTGAGCCTCCTTCTCTTTCTTATCTCATCTCCCTCGGTCTCGGGCTCAGCATCCCCTGATCAGAGAAATATTATGTCTTGTCTTAACTCTTATAATATCAGCAACTATACCATCTCCTCTAACGTACATAATCATGACTACTCTATTCTTCTCAACTTTTCCATTCAAAATCTTCGTTTTGCTGAACCCACAATTCCTAAGCCAATAGCTATTATCTTACCGGAGAATAAGGAGCAACTTATCAACACTGTCGTGTGTTGTACAAAAGGGCCATGGGAGATTAGAGTAAGGTGTGGTGGCCATAGCTATGAGGGTACTTCATCGGTAGCTAGTGATGGGGCTCTATTTGTGATTATAGACATGATGAATCTAAACCGTGTTTCCGTGGATTTGGGAAATGAAACAGATGGGTGGAAGGTGGTGCAACACTTGGTGAGACATACCATGCCATTGCCGATTCAAGTGGCATTCATGGATTCTCAGCAGGATCATGTCCTACGGTAGGGACTGGTGGTCATATTGGTGGTGGTAGCTTTGGGTTTTTGTCTAGGAAATATGGGCTAGCAGCTGATAATGTGATTGATGCTCTTCTCCTTAATGCAAAGGGTGAATTATTAGACAGGCAAGCCATGGGAGAAGATGTATTTTGGGCAATTAGAGGTGGTGGTGGTGGCATATGGGGAATCGTTTACGCTTGGAAAATTAAGTTATTGAGAGTACCAAAGACCGTAACCAGCTTCATTGTGTCTAGACCGAGCACCAAAGCACATGTAGCTAATTTAGTAAACAAATGGCAACATGTTGCTCCAAATTTAGAAGGTGATATGTATTTGCCATGCGCTGTTGGTGCTGGCCTGCCTCAGGCTAAGTCTATTGGCATATCAGCAACATTTAACGGCTTCTTCCTCGGTCGAAAAAGAGGAGCTGTTTTGATCCTAGGTCGGGTTTTTGCCGAATTGGGTGTCGCCGAGGAAGATTGCAAGGAAATGAGTTGGATTGAATCAGTGTTATTCTTCTCTGGTCTAGGTGATGGAGCCATAGTCTCAGACCTCAAGAACAGGTACCTGCATGACAAGCATTACTTCAAGGCCAAATCAGACTACGTAAGGAATCCAATTTCTCTTACGGGCATAAGAACTGCCATCGACATTCTTGAAAAGCAGCCCAAAGGATATATAATATGGACGCTTATGGTGGCATAATGAACAACATAAGCAACGACTCAATTGCTTTTCCTCATAGATATGGGAATTTGAATACAATACAATACCTGGTCGAGTGGCATCAAGAAGAAAAAAACAGAAGCAATGAATATAGAGAATGGATAAGAGATTTTTATGATGCAATGGCTAGCCATGTTTCATGGGGTCCAAGGGCAGCTTATGTAAATTACATGGACTTTGACCTTGGGGTGATGGAATTAATTAACACTAGTGTCCTATCTGAAGATACCGTTGAGATGGCTAGAGTTTGGGGTGAAAAATACTTCTTGAACAACTATGATAGGTTGGTGAAAGCCAAGACACTGATTGATCCAAACAATGTTTTCAAAAACCAACAGGGTATTCCTCCCTCCACCACTACTGGTCTCAAGGCACGTACTTTCTAGCCTTGGAAAGGTTATACTTGTCACATATACTTGTTTGTTAGTTGAAAACATAAAATTCTACCTAGGGTGTACTAAATATGTAATTGTCACATATAAGATTTGCTGCAAGTCCATGTAACATATTAAAAAAATCATTCCCTATATTTTAGTTTCTTTAAATTTTCGTTCCCTGACATTAACATTCTTGTTAATAGAATAACATGGCTTAATCTTGATTGACGGGCATTAAATTAATTTAAAAAATTTACTGGTCTTGAAAACAAATAAAATAATGTGACTTAATGATGATTCGCGTGTACTACAAATAGTTTAAACACAACAATTATATACAAGAAAAATAAATAAATTTGGAACATTTTAGGGGTAAAAACAAAATCAACTTTTTACCTCTACTCATTTTTTAAAATTGTTGTTTAGCTTTTTAGTATTTGATCAATGAAATGTAAATCACTAATAAGTCTTGTCATTGCACAATGTCTTGTTTCGTGAGATCTCAGACAGAATCGTGCCCAAGAAAACCTGCATACCTGAGGAAAAAAAATAAAAAGACAGAATTAAAAGTTGATTAAAATTGCAAAATTAAATAAATTGCGAAAATTAAAATAGAGAATATAAAAATAAACAGAGTTTGGGAAAAGAGAGAGTTTCTCATGTGGCGAGATTCTAGCCTCCGGTTGTCTCGATCCTCCTTGGGTTTAATCCTCAGCTTTTAGGTGATCATTCTCGAATTAAATAAGCCTGTTATAGTGGAAGAGGACGCCTACGACCACCAACTCCACTTAGGGTGTAAACTTATAATTTAGAGGAACTTGACTTTAGCCAACCGTCGCTCTTGTGGGACCGTCTTACACTAGATCATCACTTCCCAATGACGAATTCCACGCCATTTTGTCTCTTGGGCTTGACAACCACTGACGCAGTAAGCTAACGAGCCAACTGTGCAACCTTCCCAAAATATACAAAGTAGCCGTTCCTTGCACAAGTTGGAAAGATCACTTTTGAAGGGACATGGGCGGAAGCGTCAGCCCCGTAATGCGGAGAAGTGATGAATATTCGTTGAGAAGGTTAAGAGAGGATTCTAAGCCTTATGAACTTTTTTTGAGGATTTTTGATAACCTTCGCCTAGATGGATTTAGTGGCTCATGTTGGGGAAAGAAATAGACTAAATAAAAACAATGAAATTTTATTGAATAAAGAAAAGAACAAGGCTAAGATTTCTTTTTGGGAGGAATTTTTTACAGAAAAGATGATATGAAATTTGAGTTACTCCATCCCCTATTTATAATATTAGGAAACTTAGTCTAGTCCTACTTAAATTCTAAAAGATAAATACAGATAATTAAAATAAATAAAGATAAAAGCTAAAATAAAATCTAAATAATAATATCTAACAATTATCCTAATATAATTAAAAAGTAAATAGAGTCTTGTGTTTATAAAATATCTCTTCTTTACATTTTTGCCCTTATGTCTTCCATGCTTGCATTTTCGGCACCACCTTTTTTCCTATGTTGCATGTTGGCCCACTTTATCTCCAAATTCAAGCTTTCCACCCTTAAATTTACTTTTGCCTTCAATTTAGTCCTTAAAAGATAAAAGACCATAAATAGCCCAAATTAGTAGGATCATACTCAAAATAAGTATACAATTAACACAAAAAAATATGTCGTTTTAGAATATTATCACATATATGGATTAAAGTGTCAAATTTTCAGGCATACATAATCTAAAATATTTTTTTTAGATAGTAGAAGGATTAAAATTAACTTATGACATGGTATAGGGACTTGTACGTTATCTACCATTTTTTTAAAATTGTTTTTAGCTTTTCCCGGACGGAAATGTAGAATCTTATTATACTGACCAGAATAGAGCGAGAACAGGTTTGTGGTGATAGATTTGATTTGAACAATAGAAGAGTCTTTTAGAATTCTGTAACTTTATTTAAGAAATTTCGGGGACAAAATTTTCTAAGGGAAAGAGAGCTATAACAACTTGTTTTTTTAGTGGTGTTAGAAATTGTGATTTCGGGACCACAAATCTGATGTAAGTTCATAAAATTAGTATTTAAATTATACGAGTCAATAATACTTTTTATATTAAATTTTGATTTGATGACTTTTAATTAATTGAATTAACGATTAGAATAAGTGGTTCAGTCCAAAAGTCAAGTGGTTTTTGAAAATGAGGTATTAGAACCCATTACCATAATTTAAGGTCGTAAATATTTTTATTAAATTTTTATAGAGTCGTATTATAGGTGAATTGAGGTTTGGTCTGGTAATTTTGATGATTGGTTGCTTAATTAAGGTAAAAGGATTAAATTGTAAAAGAGGTAAAAGTTAATCACTATAGATTTAAATTAGTAAAGAGACAAAAATGGTAATTATACCACGTCCAAAAAGTCCAAGTGGTGGTGGATATGATTAATCCAATTGCTTTTGGGATATTTGGTCATTTAGTCCTAATTAATTTAGGGTTAAATTGAAATTAAGCTTGTTTAGTTGAAAATTTAAAATAATTGAAGGATCAATTGTGCAATTAAACCCCTTAGACGATAATTATACCATATTCTCATTTGATGGACAAATATGGACATGTTTTATTTATTTTTATTAAGTTATAATGTAGAGGTTAAAATTGTAAATTAAGTAAATAAAAGGTTAAATTAAAAGAATGCTAAATTAAGTTATCATCGTCCTTTCTTTTCTTTTGGAAACTGAATGGCCATTGTTATGGGAGAAGAAAGCTTCGGTCAAGCCAAGGTTGGGGTATGTAAGTGATCATTGATCTTGTTTTTAGTATTTTTTTTATGTTTTTGAGCTCGTATTAACTTTGACCTAGCTAACCTAGAGACTAATTTGTAAAACTATTAAAAATTATAGATTATGCCGTTGATGAGTTTGAGTTGTTCTTGAAGTTTTATGGTAGATTATTAAGCTTGGTTGTTAAATATGACTATTTTGTAAAGTAAGTTTTATTAATTTTAATGTTTAAGGACTAAAGTGTTAAAGTGATAAAATTAAAAGGACTTGATGTAAAATAAAAACAAATATGGGTTGTAGTGAGTGCTATACAATTTGAGTAAACTTAGTTTTAGTTAAAATTGGTTAAATTACGAGTTTTGAGCTTAGGGACTAAATTGCATAAAAGTAAAATGTTGGGGAAATTTTGTAAAAAGTTTTAAAAGGATTTAATTGCATAAAATAAGTTAATTTTACTATTGGAATTAGTTAATTGAATGAAATTATTATTCTAGATCAAGAATGGGTTGAAAATAGAGCCATATAGAAGTTGCTGAATAGAAGTTGTTGAATAGTCCTTGAACCTTTGTCATTGCTATAGTATAGTCTGGTAAGATCGTTCATTCAATTTTAATACATATTAAATGTATATTATATGAACTTAATTTTAGAATGATGGATAATACCGATGTATGTATTTGGGAATGAAAATAATGAATTAATATGGTATCGATCACTAATTAGAATATTCTGAGTCGATGAACGTATGATAGAGTACGATTAACATGCCAATAAGTTGTTTTGAGCCCGGTATGGGATTGGTATGAGATGTGATGGTGATTTCTGTATATCCTCTATTCACTTAATATACCGAGGTCCTGCATATGTTATGGACTATTGTGTTATATTACAGTGTTTTTCTGGTGTGTTACGGGGGCGGATGTTAGCCTACGGGCTAAGCACTCAGTGTCGAGGTGTGTTATCAGTTGGATTGGCTAGTATAAGTGTCTGGTGTGTTTTGGATGGTTAACTATGAACTCGTATCCATATAACGTTCATCGGACAATGTTTTATTGATCGTTGAATGTTATTGAAATATGAGAAATTGATTTGTACTATTGTTTGAGCATTACTCACTTGTTGTGAGTTGTGATTGATAGGAACTCTGTTAGTAACCTTGTTATTTGAATTATTATTTTAATTTGGCATGCTTTATCGTTTAATTGACGAACTTACTAAATTTTATGTAAGCTTACTTGTGTCATTGTATTTTTCTTTATAGATTACATTTTTGTGGAAATCGAGAGATCAGATTAACTGGAAGAATCACACCATCCGAGAAGCTTTTGGTAGACCTTGAGTATAACCTTGGCTTATATGGCAAGTAATAGGCTAATGGTGGATATTTTGTGATAGTCTTAAGCACATATGTGGTAGCTTGATGTACTTGTAATATTGTTGTGTCAAGTAACTATTTGAGGCATGTATGCTTAATTCTAGTGAAGGCATGAGTGGTTGATGCTAATTAAGCATGAATTGGCAAGTTTTTTTATTTGATGTGGTTTGCATGGGTGGCTTGAAATGTAACAGCTCATTTTTTAGTAAAATTGGAATAGTTGTTTCGGGACCACAAATCCGATCTAAAAATAAGGCTTATTTTTATTTCATTATATGGTCCATATTATAATAGGCATGAAGTGTGAAAATTTTAATACGAAAGTTTTATCGATTAAGTGTTTAATTACGAGAAGGACTAAATCGCTTAAAATGCGAAAGTTGAATTCTAGTAGCTATAAGGATTAGATAGCCACATGATTCAAATCTAGAGGTCCTTATATGGTAATTAGACCATTAAAGAAAAGTATGTAGATTCTTGGTGACTCATCCATGGAAATATAGAAAAAGGGCAATGACTAAATTGAAAACTACAAAATGCTTAATTAATTAAAAGATGAAAAGAAAATATCATCTTATTTTCTCATCATCTTCAACCTAAAAACACATGAAAACCCTAGGAGAGAGAGAAGAAACTTTCAATGACTAATTGAGTAAGTTTTCTCGTCCCGTTTTTAGTAATTTTAATATTTTTAAAACAAGGATAGCTTAATCTCTCTATTTGAGGGATTAATTTGAAAAGTTATCAAAGTATGGAAAATGGGTCAAGGATGTATATGCTGAAAATTAGAAATTTATGGTAGAAAATGAAAGGTTGTTTATAGATAAACAACTTTTTCAAAGTGATTTTTGGATGGAAACATGATTTAGGGACTAAAATGTAAACTTGTGAAATTGAAGAAAAATTTTAAATTTTTATGAATACAATTGCTGTAAAATTTGTAATGGGATTTTGGTTAGGCTTGGAATAGGGAGTAAATTGCACAAGTTTCATTTTCCGAGCTTAGGGACGAAATTAGAATTTATGGAAAATTTAGGGGTAAAATGGTAATTTTGCCTAGGACGTAAATTGAGTCCATTCAAATGTGAAATGTGTGAAATTGATGATTAAATTCATCTATATAGATCCGGACAGCACTAATTCAAGGTTAGATCGATGAAAAGAAAAGATTTCGGATTAGTAGATTTCTAACGCGAACAAGTGTCGAGGCAAGTTCGTGTAACTTAATCGGGCATATAATATGTTTAATTAAATGTTGTATTGTGTGGAATGTGACTTATATTGATGTACATTACTTGAATGCTATAATGAGAGAATTAATACATGCTTGATATGGTGAAAAAAAGGGGGTTAAGTCTCGACTGAAAATTGAATTCCAATGAATATATGCGCTTTCCCGAAACTAATAAGGTCCTGCATTTGTTGCGGTCGGGATTTAGCTCGGATGAGTAATCCTATTGACCTTGTTATAGAAAGGATTTAGGCTGAATAAGTAATCCTGATATAATACCTCTCGAGTATACGTTACGATTAGGATTTAGCCTGGACTAGTAATCCTAATTGAACATTTTGAGCATACGTTATATAAAGGATTTAGCCTGGACAAGTAATCCTGTTATACGATATGTGGCTCGAGAGTGTGTTCCTTGATTTAGTGCCCCAATGGGTACCCTTGAACAAGAAATGAAGGATTATTGAATCGTACGTCTCGAATGTACTATATGAGCATCCATCAGAATTTCAATGATTCAATGGACATAAAACTCTTGACATGGTATGAGAATTATGAGATGAAATGATAATGTATTAAAATAGTAATGCATGATGAGCTCATCTATCCTTACTTGATGTATTGTAAACTTTGTGACTAGCATGTTTGATTGGATGCATGTGTTTAGGCAATTTTACAAAATGGATGGAAAACTTGTTATTGTATGTTTAGATTTAATTAACAATATTAGTAAGTTTAGTTTCCGTTATACGAACTTACTAAGCATGTATGCTTAGTCCGTTTTATTTTTCCCTTGTTTTATAATGCTCGAAAGCTCGCAAAGGTTGGAAGATCATTGGAGCATCGTCACACTATTAACTAGCTTATCTTGGGTATACATAGTAAAATCATTTTGGTATAATGGCATATATAGGACAACTTGACCAATAGTGGCTTGAAAATGATGTTTTGTAACCTAGCCATTGGAATGGCTAGTAATGGCTTATTTTGGTATGATTAAGTAGGTTATTATGACATATATTCATATGTGTTATGTTAAGTACCTGTGATCAAATGATGTTAATGCCTAGTAAATCCAAGGTAAGATTGTAAACATGTATGCATGTGATGATATGTCATGTTGAATGATGGAAATCTCTCAATTTGAGTGCTTGAAATGGTTGGAATGTGTTTGTATGTTTTGGTACAAGAAAATGGTAAATTTTGAGTGACGAATGAGGATAGGAAATGGCCTTATTTTGTCCAAACGGGCGTGTGTCTTGGCCGTATGTGACACACGACTTATCCCATAGGTATGTGGTCCGGCCGTGTGTCCTCAGCATCTTAAAAATGAGAAATAAAATGCTTAGAATTGGGCACACGGGCAGAGAAACGGGCGTGTATCTTAGCCGTGTTGTTGACACAGCCTTGGACATGGCGTGTTACACAGCCATGTGAAAACTGCACCTAAATTTTGAAAATTAAATTCGCCACACGGCCAAGCACACGGGTGTGTGACTTGGCTGTGTGACTTTAATTTCTTCATGCGTTAAAAGTTAGAGAGTTACACGGGTTAGGGATACGGGTGTGTGTAGTACACGTCCTGACCACACGGACGTGTGAGCCCTGCAATTTTGAAAATTTTTTGAAATGTTGCAAAATTTTTTTATTAGTTTCTGATTAAGTCCTGACTTGATTTTAATGCTCGTATTGAGCTTCAAAGGTCCAATTAAGGGACGTTTTGTATGATTTCGGTAAATGAATAGTAAATTATAAGAATTATGTGCAAAATGTTTTGAATGTTTTGGTAATACTCTTAAACCCTATTCCAATGATGGGTACGGGTTAGGGTGTTACATTTGGTGGTATCTGAGCTACGGTTTACCTGATTCTCGAATTTGACGTAGTAAACCCGATTTCAGCTATACACGCTATTATATAAATTGTGATAGTGTGATGACTCCTAATCATTTTTAAATCTATTTTATTTTTCCCCTGTTTTATAGTGCTCGAAAGCTCGCAAAGGTCGGAAGATTATTGGAGCATTGTCACACTATCAACTAGCTTATCTTGGGTATATGTAATAAAATCATTTTGGTATAATGGCATATATAGGACAACTTGACCAATAGTGGTTTGAAAATGATGTTTTGTAACCTAACCATTGGAATGTCTAGTAATGGATTATTTTGGTATGATTAAGTAGGTTATTATGACATATATTCATATGTGTTATGTTAAGTACATGTGATCAAATGATGTTAATGCCTAGTAAATCCAAGTTAAGATTGTAAACATGTATGCATGTGATGATATGTCATGTTGAATGATGGAAATCTCTTAATTTGAGTGCTTGAAATGGTTAGAACGTGTCTGAGTGTTTTGGTGCAGGAAAATGGTGAGTTTTGGGTGACAAATGAGGCTAGGAAATGGCATTATTTTGTCCACACGGGGAGACACATGGGTGTGTGTCTTGGTCGTGTGTGACACACGGCTTGTCCTATGGGCATGTGGTCTGGCCTTGTGTCCCCTGCATTTTAAAAATGAGAAACAGAATGCTTAAAATTGGGTACACGGGAAAAGACACAAGCGTGTGTCTCAGCTGTGTGGTTGACACGGCCTTGAACACTGGCGTGTTACACGGCCGTGTGAAAACTGCACCTAAATTTCAAAAATTAAATTCCCCACACGGCCTAGCACATGGGCATGTGACTTGGCCATGTGATTTCAATTTCTTCATGCCTTAAAAGTCAAAGAGTTACATGGGTTAGGGATACGGGTGTATGTAGTACGCGTCGACGACCACAAAGTGTGTGAGCCTGCAACTTTGAAAAATTTTTGAAATGTCGAAAAAAATTTTATTAGTTTCTGATTAAGTCCTGACTTGATTTTAATGCTCATATTGGGCTTCAAAGGTCCAATTAAGGGATGTTTTGTATGATTTCGGTAAATAAATAGTAAATTATAAGAATTATGTGCAAAATGTTTTGAATGTTTTGGTAATACTCTTAACCAATGATGGGTACGGGTTAGGGTGTTACATTTGGTGGTATCTGAGCTACGGTTTAGCCAATTCTCGAATTTGACGTAGTAAACTTGATTTTAGCTATACACGCTATTATATAAATTGTGATAGTGTGATGACTCCTGATCATTTTTAAATGTGTTTTTCATATAGTAATATCATCCAACCGAGTTAGAACTGAATCCGAGGAAGTTGAGAGCAATGCTTCAGCTTTAGTTCAAAGAGTTGTTTCTGCATCTGGTAGTGAAAGGCCCGTGTCTGAGGGCCGAAGTGAGGAGGCAAAACAAGCCTTCTTTCAAATGATGAATAAATGGTTCACATAGTACTTGAGAACAAACCCTACTGTACAATAACCTCCCCCACTTGCTTTTCAACTGGTTCCTGAGGTACCACAGGGTGTTGAACTTGTTAGAATTGGTAAACCTTCGATAGATAAAATCCGCAAAAATAGGGCGGAAGAATTTAGAGCTACCAAAAATGATGATCTGAAAAGGCCTAAGTTTTGACTAGAAAATACTATTCAGGTTTTTGATGAATTATATTGCACGCCCATTGAATGTTTGAAATGTGCGGTATCTCTACTGAAAGATACAACTTATCATTGGTGGAATACCATAACTTCAGTAGTACCGAGAGAGAATGTTACATGGGAATTCTTTCAGACTGAATTCATAAAGAAATATGTTAGTTAGAGATTTATGGATCAGAAAAAGAAAAAATTTCTAGAGCTCAAACAAGGAAATATGACTGTATCTGAGTATGAATGAGAATTTATTTGGTTGAGCAAATATGCCCCAGAATGGGTTCTGACTGAGGCAGAGATGTGTAAACGCTTTGAAAAGGGTTTAAATGAAGATATCAAGTTGTTGATTGAAATTCTCGAAAGAAGAGAATTTACGATGTTAGCCAATCGAGCACACAAAGCTGAGGAATTGAGTAAGAAAAAGAGATAAGCTGAAAAAGAGGCTCGGGTTTCTAGAAAAAGAACCATGAGTAAGTGCAATCATTTGCTTCTAAGAAATTAAAGAAGTATTATGATCGTGTTACCACCTTTACAGGATATTCTGAAAGAGAGCGAGGCTCTCAGCTTTCTAACCCGGGGTCTTCATCTCCGTCTGTGACCAGTGTGGGTAGTGTTGGTAATCCCAAACCAAAATGTAAACATTGTAATAAGTTTCATCATGGGGAATGTCGGTCTAGAAGTGGAGCTTGTTTTGGATGTGGTTCACTTGACTATTTTCTCAGAGATTGTCCAGAAAGAGTTGAAAAAGAGATAGAACCAGCTCCAAAGCTTAGTAATTCTGTCTCGAGGGGTAGACCACCCTATCATCCCAGTAATGTTGGTGGTAGTCAAGGTACTACCAAGGATACTATAGTTAGATCCAATGTACGAGCACCTGCAAGGACATACGCTATTCGTGTAAGAGAAGATGCCTCTGTACGAGATGTCATTACTGGTACATTTTCTCTACTTGATACTGATATTACTACATTGATTGATCCTGGTTCCACATATTCGTACATATGCACAAACCTAGTGTCTGTTAAAAATTTACCTATTAAATTTGTAACATCCCGAAATAGGGCCTAAACGGAATAGTGGTTGCGAAACCACAAATTTGAGGTAGAAAAATTTATTTTATTATTATTTTGAGGTTCATGATATGATTGCATGATTGTGTGAAAATTTCGTGATGAAATTCTATGCATAAAGTGCTTAAGTTGAGATTAGGGACTAAATCGAATAATTTGCAAAACTTGCATTCTAGAAGTTTTTAGTATGAAATTGCTTTGGAATATTAATTAGGAGGGTTTAAATAACAATTTGACCAATTTTTAAGTTCATGGACAAAATAGGACATGGATGGAATTTTGAAAGTTTAATAAGGAAGGGCATTTTGGTCATTTGGATATTAAATGAAATAAAAGGAAAAATAACACAAAATTCATCATCTTCTTCATTAGCACGAAATTTCAAGGGTTCTCCATATCTAGGGTTTTTCAAGCTTTCAAGCTCCATAGTAAGTGATTCCAAGCCCGCTTTTAATGTTTTTACGTTTGAGTCCCGGTAGCTCGATAAAGCTTATGCTAGCAATAATTTAAGTTAAGGTTCATATTTGGAAAAATACCCATAGGTGAAAAGTGTTTATTTTGATGTTTTATGATAGAATATGAGGTTTTAAATTATGTTAGACAACTTGTGCTACTCGGTTTTAAGTGAAAGCGAGTAAAGGGCTTAATCGGTAAAAATACCTAATAGTCATAAGTACATGTTAGAGTGTGAATTTGATGTTGTCATAGAAGGGAAAAATGATCAGCATGTCATAAAACATAAGAAAATAGGATGAATTTTAAATTACGAGCCTTGGGGAAAAAGTGCAAATATGTGAAAGTTTAGGGGCAAAAATGTAATTTTTCCAAAGTTTGGGTCAAGGACTGTTTTGATAAATGTGAATATTAAATAAGTTAAATTTGCTATTATAGATCAAGAAGAGCGAAATTGGAGTAAATCGGGAAAAAAAGTAAAGGACTAAATTGTAAAGTTTAGTCACATTTTGTATCGAGGTAAGTTCTGATAAATAAATGCAATATTCTTCTATTTTACATTATTATTGTCAATTTCAGCATTTATATACTTATTTTCTTTGAATATTTAAAGTCGAATTAAATGCGAAGTGATAGAGAAAAAGCATTAGGAAGCCCCGTTTGAACCTTAGGAATGTTAGGATATTCGGGTTTACAGGACAGGACCGGACAGAAATGAGCCATGTAAGTCCATATCAGTTATATGGCTTTGGAGACAGGAATGAGCCATGTAAGCCCATATTAGATATATATATGGCATTGGAGACAGGAATAATTCATGTAAGTCCATGTTGAAGACATGGCATTGGCAGGATATTGATAGACATGAACGACCCTAGTATCCTTAGTATTCCGAGTGGTTCAATGGGTCATTGTACACGTTAAATTATAGTGAATTATCAGCAAAAGGGAAGGTAGATTATATTTATGAATAGTAAAAGGTCAGGTAAGAAAGAAGGTAAGTGAGTAAAGAATAAGGTAGAAAATGAGAAGTAAAGAAAGTTTATGAGGCTAGGTGACATTATGTATAATTATTCATTATGTTGAATGTTGTAATTTATTTGCTTGTAAGCTTACTAAGCCTAGTGCTTACTCTCTTTATTTTCTTTTTCTTATAGTTTTATCAAGCCACTCAGGATCGAAGGAAGCGTCGGAGCCGATCACACTATCGAAGAAATCACATTGGTATAGTTAGGCGTTTACGTTTTGTGTATGGCATGTATAGGAACTTGGTTTCTTTTGATATGATATGATCAATGAATGATGTGTAAATACTTGCTAGTGATTAGCTAATAGAGTGGCTGATGATATAGATGTTTAATAGTATGTATGATTAAGTAGTAACTATCACATGAAAACTAAGAAAAATGTGAAAGTAACTTAAAAACAGATTCAAGTATCAGAAATAATGGGATTTTGAAAAATCACAATACATTGTAGAGACATGGGTTGATGGTGAATAATATATGAAATTAAAGCTTGTTGTGTCTATTTTCATATGGAATAAGCAAAATAGGTAAAGGTTTTGTATTTTATAGGGTATCTGAGTTTTGGTGAAATAGGGCTAGAGCGATTTTTGGATCCCCTATTCCAACTTTATAAATTCACCATAAATTTTACAAAAATAATTAGGTGGTGTACGTTATATGGTTAGAATCCTTATTTAATCTAGTTTTAATAGAAACAAACGGTATAGTCATATGATTTTTTTACAAAGAGAAAAGTGGTTCGTAGTAAGTAGAGGCCAGTGCAGTCGAATTCTGAAACAGGGGTAACTTTAACTAATAAACTGTACTAATTGGCTAGGTCAAAAATTCTAGAAAAAAATTAGTAGATAGATATATGAGTCTAGTTTCAGGAAAAATTTATGGATCTTAATTTTGAGTTTTGAAACTCGAGAAATGAATTTTTAAGCAACCATGACGCAGAAAAATAGTTTATTCCGAAAATTAAAATAAGTGGTTTAGAGTTGTTTAGAAGGTAAGATAAGTTTAGTAACACCTCAAGCTTGACTCCAGTGACGGTTTTGGGCGTGGGGGTGTTACAAAATTCATTGAATTTGTGGTTAAAGTTTCAAACCCCCTAAGGCAGTGTGTTATGGTAGATAAAGTTTGTAAGAACTGTCCGTTGATGGTAAAAGGTTATTGCTTTCTGGCTAACTTGATGTTATTTCTATTTGGTGAATTTGATGTGATCTTGGGAATAGATTGGTTAACCCAATATGATGCAGTGGTGAATTGTAAGCATAAATATATTGTATTGAAATGTGAGAATGGTGAATTACTCCATATTGAGTCTATTACCTAATGTGATTTCAGCAATGTCAACACAGAAATATGTTAGAAAGAGGTATCTTGCATATGCGTTGGATACTAAAGTATCTAAGTCAAAGATTCAGTTAATGCCGGTTATATATGAATTTCATGATGTATTCCCAGAAGAATTACCTAGTTTACCACCAGATAGAGAAGTGGAATTCTCTATAGATCTTGTTCCGAGAACGACATCGATATCAATAATATCTTACAGAATGACTCCTACTGAATTGAAAGAGCTGGAAGTACAGTTGTAAGAGTTGATTGATAGAGGTTTTGCTTGACCTAGTTTTTCACCTTGGGGTGCGCCGGTTCTATTCGTAAAGAAGAAAGATGGATCGTTGAATTTGTGCATTGGTTATAGACAGCTCAACAAAGTTACAATAAAGAAAAAGTATCCATTGCCTAGAATCGATTACTTGTTCGACTAGTTAAAATGTGGAACTGTATTTTTGAATATTGATCTCCGTTCTGGTTATTATCAACTACGGTAAAAGGTTCTGATGTCCCAAAGACTGCCTAAACCCGGCCTAGACGTTGTGGCCGAATTTGGCGGCGTCACATGAGAGTGTTTTTAGAAAATCTTAGCAAGTTAAAAATTGTTCAGTTCATTATCGTTACTTAAGTCGTGAAATCTCCAAACCAATTATTAGGTGAACACATGTCATTATCGCGGAAGCTAAAACATTATTAATTCATTAATCAATAACTTAGTAGTTTAAAAACCCGAAATAAACTAGAAAAAATTGTTCAAGTTTAAAGACATTTTAATCCCAAAAATAAATATCTAAAATAAAGCAGACAAATAGAATGTTACTCAAAAATCCATAATTATCCAACAGTGGTCACCATCGAGCCCTCTGTCGCACCGATCCATCTACTGCTGAGGATTACCTGACATACAAAATAAACAAAGGGGTGAGTTTTGGCAAACTCAGTGTGTACATCCCCACAAACAGCATGCATATAAGTAGATAACAGAGTACAGATAGTTCGACCTTAGCCATACAAATATCGCATACATAATAGATCAGATAACACAAAAGATGCCCACCAACCCTACACACCATCTCCGACCAACCCAACACACCATGTAGGGATAAAATCGACACACCCAACCCTACACACCAAGTATAGGGATACAGTCAACCCATCCAGCCCTACACACTAAAGGTACCGTATGACAGTACTCTATAGATAAGGCAGCGTAGCTACCAAATATTAGGCAAATCGCTTCTCAGACTTCCTTCTCTTCACAACAATACCAACACAATGCAATGCAACATACATCTCATGACATGCTAATATGCAGATATCAGATCATATTAATATCATGGTAGAACAGACATACAAAATCAGAAATTTACACATGCTTAAAATTACATGCTTTTGCATACAAATCAGAAATCAATCAGAGTATGGGGTCTGAGTAACGCTTACCGACCCTACAATTAGGTCACAATTGACTTAGGTGACCCGTGCAACCTTACAGAATATTTCACATTAATTGGGCTCACATGCCCGTGTGCCCTGCTCGTGTGGGCCATCGCCCCCGTGTGGGTCACACGGCCCAAATTGGCCTTGCCCGTGTGGATCACACGGCTTGGCCCAAAATTCCACATGCCAGTGTGGTTCACCCATGTAGGCCCACACGCCTGTTTGGCCCTCACGGCCCATTTGCCTGAGCCCGTGCCTCGCACACAGCCTATAAGCCATCACACGCCCGTATCCATCACACCCGTGTGGAGCGCGCATGGCCTTGTTCGTCAGTGACATGCCTGTGTCTCGTGATGCAGGCTACCACACGGGCAGACCACACGTCCGTGTGGCGTCGACGGACTGCATTTTGGCTTCCGCCGAAACTTGTTTTCTATGTGATCAGAGTACACACCTGGTTCATTTTCGCTGCTAATCCAGCCACGAGCACTCCAAAGCCTAAGATTGACAATACTGAGCCCAAATCAGTCACTTAAATCAACTTACATAAAAATGGACAAATCTCGAAACACGAGATCTACTTACCCTTGACGAAGAACGGTGAATCCTCGCTGTTAAAGCTCGATCAACAATCCACAGAACCCTTAATATCCCCTTAACAGCCACCAAAATCCCCTTAAACAACTCTTAAGAAAATCATGAAATTTAATTTACGCGATACTTACCAAAACGACAGAACCGCTAGCAATACGCCTAAGCTTATCGAAAAAGTTAAAAAACGAAGGGAAGGAGGAAAAAAGAGAGAGTAAATTTTGGCAGCAAGGGGTTTTGGGAAAAGACGAAGACGACAGAAAGCAAAAACTTTTGTCTAAAAAGAAGGGAATAAGTCTTAATTTTCCCTAAACCCTAACTCAGGTTCTGACGAAGCCCAATTCTTAGCCAAAACTTGCAGCAAAAATAATCCCAACACTACTATAGGGAATCGAACTCCCGACCCTAAGTATAATCCCTTGCCACTTAACCACTAGACTAGCAGGCCCATTCTGATATAATCTTACTAACATTTAAACTTAAGCCCACTAGACAAGAGTAAGGTTTTATTCAAATAAAAACCAAAATTTTAGCCCAAGTTAAAACTTGAACTTAGGACCTCCTAAACACACCCCAGAGCACATTACAACTTAACCCAACATGTTTAAAGCCAAAAATAACATAGACCCAATCGTTCATATATTTCCAAGCCCAATAATTACAAAAGTCAAAATTAGAGAAATTTAGGGCATTACAACTCTACTCCCCTTAAAGAAAATTTATCCTCGAATTTTACCTGATCAGAAAAGGTGAAGATACTACTATCGCATCGAATCCTCTGGCTCCAAAGTGGCCTCCTCAGTGCTATGATTCTGCCATAGCACTTACACCAAGGGAATGGACTTCCTACGTAAGACGTTAAAGTCACGATCCAAGATCTGCACAGGCTCCTTCTCAAACGTCAGATCTGGCCTAACCTCAATCTCTTCCACGGGCACAATATGTGTAGGATTAGAGCGATAGTGTCTTAACATCGAGACGTGGAATACGTCATGAATGCGATCTAACTCTAGAGGTAGCTCTAACTGATATAAGACTGGCCCCACTCGCTTAAGAATCTGGTACGACCCAATAAACCGAGGGCTCAGCTTACCCTTGTACCGAACCTCAGTACCTTTTTCCATGGCGAGACCTTTAGGAAAACCATATCCCCCACAGAATACTCGATGCCCTTTTTCTTTAAATCTGCATAGGACTTCTGTCTATCAGAAGCTGCTTTCAGACGTTCCCGAATAAAGCGAACATTATCCTCAGTCTCTGAAACCAACTCCAGACCCCGAACACGCCGCTCACCCAACTCAGTCCAGCACAAAAGAGTGCGACACTTACGGCCATAAAGCGCCTCATATGGTGCTATCTGTATATTGGCCTGATAACTGTTGTTATAAGCGAACTCGGGTAAAGGCAAGTACTCCTCCCAACTACCTCGAAAATCTATTAACAACCCCCCAACATGTCCTCCAGTACCTGAATCACCCTCTCTGACTGTCCATCTGTCTGAGGATGAAAAGTAGTACTGAAGTCAAGGCGGAAACCCAAAGCCTCATGAAGTTTCCCCTAGAACTGAGACGTAAAATGAGGATCCTATCAGAAATGATCGAGACAGGTACCCCATGCAGCCTCACTATCTCCAAAATGTAAAGCTTAGCCCAACTTCTGTAAGGAAAAGTCCGTCCTAACAGGAATGAAATGTGTGGTCTTGGTCAATCGGTCTACGATGACCCAAACAGAATCCTTCTTAGTAGGCGTTAAGGGTAACTCACTAACAAAGTCCATCGTTACTCGCTCCTATTTCCACATCGTTATCTTAACCTGCTATAGCAAACTCGAAGGTAATTGATGCTTAGCCTTAACCTGCTGACAAGTCAAACAGCGATCAACGAAGTCTGTAACCTCACGTTTCAATCCTGGCCATCAGTACAACTCTCGAAGGTCTTGATACATCTTGTTCTCTCCGGGATGCATAGTATAAGGGATACTATGCGCCCTCTCAAGATCGACCACCTCAAATCCTCATAATTAGGTACACAGATTATATCTTAGAAACGCAACACCCCATCACTGCCAATCCTAAAATCAGTGGTTGTCCCACGCAACTCAAGAGACTTATCTCCCAACCGCTTATCCTTAATCTAATCCAACCACGTCGATTTAACCTGCAACTTAGCCAGAAGACTCCCATCGTCATAAAGACTCAGTTGAGCGAACAACGTTCTCAAATTAGCCACAGCCCTACGGCCTAATGCATCGGCCACCACATTGGCCCTTCCAGGGTGATACTTAATACTGCAGTCATAGTCCTTGAGCAGCTCAACCCATCGACGCTGCCTAAGATTTAACTCCTTTTGAGTGAGAAGATAGTTAAGGCTCTTGTGATTAGTGTAGACGGTACACTTCTCACCGTATAAATAATGCCTCTAAATCTTTAATGCAAAGACAACTGCCGCCAAATCCAAATCATGCGTCAGATAATTAGCCTTGTGAATATTGAGCTGACGAGATGCATACGTGTCCACTTTACCATCATGCATCAAGACGCAACCCAAACCCACGTGTAACGCATGACTGTAAACCACGAAATCCTTGCCAAACTTATGTTGTATCAGAACTGGAGTTTGAGTCAAGACTGTCTTGAGCTTCTAAAAGCTCTCCTGCTGAGCGTCCTTCCAAACAAAAGGAACTCCCTTACGCAACATCTTAGTCAATGGCGCTGCGATCAACGAGAACCCTTCTACAAAGGATCGGTAATAACCTACTAGACCCAGAAAACTATGAACCCCGACACATTCTTCGGCTGTTTCCAATCCAACACAGCCTCAACCTTATGCGGATTCACTCTAATCCCCTCTGCAGAAACTACATATCCTAGAAATGTCACTTCTCGAGGCTAGAATTCAGACATACTAAACTTCGCATATAGCTGTTTCTCCCGAAGAATCTGCAGAACCACCTGTAGATGCCTATCATGCTCATCCTCCGTCCTAGAGTATACCAAGATGTCATCGATGAACACTATCATAAACTGATCTAAGTAGGGCTGGAACACTCGATTCATCAGATCCATGAATGCCACTGGTGCATTAGTCAACCCAAAAGGCATAACTAGGAACTCGTAATGTCCATACCGAGTCCGAAATACTGTCTTATACACATCGGCCTCTTTTACTCTCAACTGATGATATCCTGATCACAAATCGATTTTAGAGAACACAGAAGCCCCTTTGAACTGATCGAATAAATCGTCTATCCTCCGAAGTGGGCATTTATTCTAATTGTAAACTTATTCAACTGACGACAGTCGATGCACATCCTCATCGTATCGTCTTTCTTCTTTACAAACAAAACTGGTGCTCCCAATGGAGACAAACTAGGATGAATAAACCCTCGATCTAACAGCTCCTGAACTTGAGCCTTCAGTTCTGACAGCTCATTCGGTACCATTCGATAAAGGATGATAGACACCAGAGCCGTACTAGGAATCAACTCAATCCCAAATTCTACCTCACGGTTCGGAGGTAATCTTGGTAATTTATTTGGAAAAATATCTGGAAAGTCCCTCACAGTACGGATGTCCTTAACCGAAAAGTCCACAGAATCAGAAACACGGATGTAGGCGAAGTATACTTCACATCCTTTCCTCACCAGCTTCTCTGCTACCAATGTAGATATCACATTGCCCAGATAATTCTGTCATTCTTCAATCACGACTACCTCAATACCCTCCTCAGTCCTCAGAACCACCATCTTTTCAGCACAATCCAAACTTATACGATGATTTATCAACTAGTCTATACAAAGAATTAAGTCGAACTCCCCAAACGAAAGTTTTATCAGATCAGCCAGAAATACTGTTCCTTGGACTTCCAACAGAATCTGAACTGTTTACTAACCCTAACAGACTGCCCCAACGGTCTCATCACAGAAATCTCACTAGAAGTTCTCTCATACTATATTCCCAAAGTCTCAGACACAAAACATGCAACGTAGGAATGTGTAGAGCCTATGTCTATCAGTAGAACATAAGGTACATTAAGAATTAAGAACGTACCCGTGTTGACATCCGGAGCATCTCTATCCTCACGACGACGTACAGCATAGACAAGTACAAGCTGCCTCGCTTCATTCGGCCCAGCATCTCGGCCTGGTGCTCTCTATCCTTGGCCCATACTGTTATCACCCCTAGCTTGGCCTCGGCCCCTAGGTGGCTGCTGAACTACCCTTGGCGGCTATGCAGTCTCAGTAGCCGGAGCTTGCATCTGGTTACCCCTCAGTGGATAATCTTTAACTCGATCTCAACTGACCCACACCTCAAACTAACTTTAGTAGACCTCCAACACTCGCCCGGATGACATTTGTTGCAAAGCTAACAAATCGCCACCCCAGCAGGTGCAACAGTAGGCCCAGTTCTTGCGGGCCCATCAGATCTGGCCTTTTTCTTAGGTCTCATCCCAGTATCATAAGACTTAGAATCCCTTTTAACCTTTCTTTTCTCGCGGTTTTGGTGCTTAGATCGCTTCACCTCCTCGGCTATCTTGGCCTTCTCGACCAAGACTGAAAAATCCTGCTCCCTCTGAGGAGCTATCAAAACCCTCAGGTTATCTCAAAGACCATTCTCGAATCAAACACAGCGCTCATACTCAGTCGCCACTATGCCTCATGCATAACGGCTCAGCCTCAGAAAGTCAGCCTCATACTCGGCCACTGAACGATCTCTCTGAGTAAGATTTAGGAACTCACACATTCTATCGTCGATATAACTGGTTCCTACATACTTGCTCTAGAAAGCCGTTTTAAACAAGTCCCACGTCAGACTGTCAGGCTGAGTGCCATCCTTAACCGTCAGCCACCACTGATACGTTTCATTGCGAAGCAACGAAACAACCTCCTTGAGCTTCTACTCGGCAATAAAATCCAGATCATCTGTAATACGCTCAGTGGCCTCCATCCAGTACTCAGCCACATTAGGAGCAACTCCAGCGATGCCCCTAAATACCTTAGCCCCATTGGACCGGAGTTGTTCCGTAACTGACCCACAGCCTCCAGATCCAACATTAGCCCCAACGACCCTCTCCAGGATTGGCAACATGGCCTGGGACAATGCGTCGTCCCCAGCTGCACGGTCTTGAGACTCAGCACTAGTCTCAGTAACAGGTGACACTAGTGTCTCGCTAGTGTCTAAATTAGTGATCGTATCAGATTCAAATGACTCAGCTCGAATCCCTCTACGGCCTCTACCTCAGCCTCTAATACCCCGTCCACGAGTACCACGTGTGCTCATTGTAATTTCGAATTAATCTATATTAAGAATTTTATGCATGTTAGTTTACAGTTTCGATAATTGTTATCGGGTATTTTATGCAGAAGAGTTTTCAGAGTACTCAGAGTCTGTTATCGCAAATCGTATTTTACTACGGTTTTCAATTTACACTACCTAGAGTGTTTCAATAAGCATACTACCTACAGTAGTTTCACAGCAAACATTAGTATTTTCGAACAAGAAATCAGTATATTCTAAACTTGCTTTCAAATAATTTTATACAAAGTTTCAGAAACTTACAGGATCGGCACCGGAGACTCGATGAACCACATACTTGTTATCGAAATTATTTCAAATCGCTTTTCAAATCATTCTATAAAAACCAAATTTTGATACCTAAATTCACAGCCGAGTTTTGCAACCAGGCTCTAATACCACTAAATGTAACACCCCAAACCCGGTCTGGACGTTATGGCCGAATCTGGCGGCATCACATAGAGTGTTTTTAGAAAATCTTAGCAAGTTAAAAATAGTTTAGTTCATTATCGTTACTTGATCACGTGATTTCGTGATAGGTTTTAGATATTTATAATTACTCATTCTTGAAACTGACTATTATCGCGATGTAGGCAAGTGTACCTATCGAACAGTAGTATAGTTTTAGTAAGACCGGATTATCGAACCCAGAGGAACTAAAAGTACTAGTAATGACTGTTTTTTTATTATCTAGCCTAAGAATAAAGAGGTTTTTTGTTTTAAGTAACTAATTATCTAAACTAAGAACTCACAGAGAATAGAATTGGCAAATTACTTTTAGGAAAATCCACATAGACTGTACTTGTTATTCTGGCTCCGAATCCGACGATTTATTCATTTAACTTGTTCCGTAGAGATCCCTAGGTTATGTTTTATCCCTATTCAAGACTAATAACGTCTAATCCCTAGATTGAATAACTGAGACTTTTCTCTAATTAACACTCTAGGGTTGCATTAACTCGATCTATGGATCCCCTTATTAGGTTTCACCCTAATCAGGAAAAATCTTGTCACCCTATGTCTAGGCGCGTAATCAACTCCGCTTAATTATGAGAAATGTATTCTTAAACAGGGTCTATTCCTCATCTGAAGAAGAGTTTATCTTGAATTAATATCCTGGGATATCAAAACAAGAATCAATAACGAATTAAATATTTATCATACGATTCAGAAAATTATAACAAGATTCGTCTTAGGTTTCATTCCCCTTAGGTATTCAGGGGTTTTAGTTCATAACTAAACAAGAAAACATCTCAGAATAATAAAGAATACAAAATATAAAGAAAACCTAAAACTCCTGAAGGAAAATTGAGGAGAGATTTTCAGTCTTGATGATGAATCCAGCTTCTAAGATGGAGCAATCGGCTTTCTTGGGGTAATTCCTTGCCCTCTATACTGTGTGTCACTTTTTTTCCTCTTCTAGGGTGCATTTATAGGCTTTGGAATGCCTAAGAGCCCTCAAAATTAGCCTTTTTCAAATTAGACTCAACTTGGGCTCGGCAGGGATACGCCCGTGTGACAAGCCTATGTGCGATTACTTTAGGCCGTGCTCGAGACTGCTAAATTGACACAGTCGTGTGGTCCGCCCGTGTGAGGAGGTCCAGGCCGTGTTGATTTTCTGCTTTGGTCTATTTTCTCCGTTTTGGGCCCGTTTCTCGTTCCTTTTGCTTTCCTATGCTCTCCTAGGTATAAAACATGAAATTAAAGCATTAAGAGCATCAAATTCACCAATTCTAATGGGAAATCATCCATAAAATGCGTTAAACATGGGATAAAAATATGTATAAATTATGGTTTATCATTACTTAAGTCGTGAAATCTCCAAATCGATTATTAGGCGAACACATGTCATTATCACGAAAGCTAAAACATCATTAATTAATTAATTAATAGCTTGGTAGTTTAAAAACCCGAAATAAACTAAAAAAAGTAGTTCAAGTTCAAAGACTTTTTAATCCCAAAAATAAATATCTAAAATAAAACAGACAAATAGAATGTTACTCAAAAATCCATAAATGTCCAACAGTTGTTGCCATCGAGCCCTTTGTCACACTGATCCATTTACTACTGAGGATTACCTAACACACAAAATAAATAAAGGGGTGAGTTTTCGTAAGCTCAGTGTGTACATCTCTACAAATAGCATGCATACAAGCAGATAACAGAGTACGGATAGTTTGGCCTTAGCCATACAGATATTGCATACATAACAGATCAGATAACAGAAAAGATGTCCACCAACCCTGCACACCATCTCTCACCAACCCAACACACCATGTGGGGATAAAATCGACCCATCCAACCCTACACACCAAGTATGAGGATATAGTCAACCCATCCAGCCCTACACATTAAAGGTACCGTAAGACAATACTCTATAGATAAGGCAGCGTAGTTACTAGATATCAAGTAAATCGCCTCTCAGACTTCCTTCTCTTCACAGCAATCCCAACACAATGCAATGCAACATACATATCATGGCATGCTAATATGCAGATATCATATCATATTAATCTAATAGCAGAACAAACATATAGAATCAGACAGTTACATATGTTTATAATAACATGTTTTTGCATAAAAATCAGAAATCAATCAGAGTATGGGGTCTGAGAAATGCTTACCGACCCTAGAATCAGGTCACAGTCGACTGGGGCAACCCGTGCAACCTTACAGAACATTTCATATTAATTGGGCTCGTACGCCCATGTGCCCTACCCTTGTGGGTCACACGGCCCAAACTGGCCTTGCCCGTATGGATCATACGGCCTGGCCCAAAATCTCACAAGCCCGTGTGGTTCACCCGTATTGGCCCACACGCTCGTGTGGCCCACACGGCCCATTTACCTGAGCCACTGCCTCGCACACGGCCTACAAGCCATCACACGCCCTTGTGGTGCCCACACGACCTGGTTCGTCAGTGACACGCCCGTGTCTCGTGACGCAGGCTACCATATAGGCAGACCACATGCCCTTGTGGCGTCGACAGACTGTGTTTCGGCTTCTATCGAAACTTATTTTCTACGCGATCGGAGTACACACCTGGTTTGTTTTTGCTGCTAATCCAACCACGAGTAGTCCAAAGCCTAAGATTGACAATACCCAGCCCAAATCAGTCACTTAAATTGACTTATATAAAAATGGACAACTTCCAAAATGCGAGATCTACTTATCCTCGACGAAGAATGGTGAATCCTCGCTGTTAAAGCTCGATTAGCGATCCACAGAACCTTGAATATCCCCTTAACAGCAACCAAAATCCCCCATAAACAACTCTTAAGAAAATCACGAAATTTAATTTACGCGATACTTACCGAAATGACAGAACCGTTGGCAAGACGCCTAAGCTTATTGGAAAAGATGAAAAACGAATGGAAGGAGGAAAAAAAAGAGAGTAGATTTCAGCAGCAAGGGGTTTTGGGAAAGGAAGAAGACGGTGGAGAGCAAAAAGATTTGTTTAAAAAGAAGGGAATAAGCCCTAATTTTCCTTAAACCCTAACTCGGGTTCTGACGAAGCCCAATTCTTAGCCAAAACATGCAGCAAAAATAATCCTAATGCTACTGTAAGGAATCGAACTCCTGACCCTTAGCGTAATCCTTTGCCACTTAACCACTGGTAAACCGTAATTTATACATATTTTTACCCCATGCTTAACGCAATTTGTGGATGATTTTTCCTTAGAATTGGTGGATTCGATGCTCCTAATGCCTTAATTTCATGTTTTATACTTAGGTGAGCATAGGAGAGCAAAATGAACGAGAAACGGGCCAAAAATGAAGAAATTAGACCAAAGTACGAAATCAACACGGCCTGGACTTCCTCATACAGGCATACCACACAGCCGTGTCAATTTGGCAGAATCGAAGCACGACTCACACGGGCGTGTCCCTGTCGAGCCCAAGTTGAGTCCAATTCGGAAAAGGATAATTTTAAGGGTTCTTAGGTATTCCAAAGCCTATAAATACACCCTAGAGGAAGAGGAAAAGAGACACGAAGAAAAGGAGGCAGGGAACTGTTCAAGGGAGGCTGATTGAACCATCTTAGAAGCCGGATTCTTCATCAAGACTGAAGATCTCCCTTCAATTTCCTTACAGGAGTTTTGGGTTTTCTTTATGTTTTGTATTCATTATTCTTATGAGATGTTTTCCATTTTGTTTATGAACTAAATCCCCTAAATACCTAAGGGGAATGAAACCTAAGACGAATCTTGTTATTATTTTCTAAATTGTATGATAAATATTTAACTTGTTCTTAATTATGTGTTCTTAATTCTTGTTTTGATATCCCAGGATACTGATTCAAGATAAGCTCTTATTCAGAGGAGGAATAGACCCTGTCTAATAGTACATTTGTCATAATTAAGCGGAGTTGATTGCGCGCCTAGACATAGGGTGACAAGATTTTACCGGATTAGGGTGAAACCTAATAAAGGGATTCATAGATTGAGTTAATGCAACCCTAGGGTGTTAATTAGAGAAAAGTCTCAATTATTCAATTTAGGGATTAGACGTTATTGGTCTTGAATAGGGACAATAATATAACTTAGGGATCTCTAAGGAACAAGTTAAATAAATAAATCGTCCAATTTGGAGCCAGAATAACAAGTAAAGTCTAAGTGGATTCTTCCTTAGGTATTGTCTTACTTCAATCGTTTTTCCAAAAGTAATTCCCCAATTCTATTTTCTGCAAATTCTTAGTTTAGATAATTAGTTAGTTAAACAAAACCCTCTTTATTCTTAGGCTAGATAATAAAAAGACAGTCATCACTAGTACTTTTAGTTCATTTGGGTTAGACAATCTGGTCTTGCCAAAACTATACTACTGTTCGATAGGTACACTTGCCTACATCGTGATAATAGTTAGTTCAAGAACTATTAATTATAAATATATAAAACTTACCTGTCACGAAAGTCGCGATCAAGTTTTTGGCGCCGTTGTCGGGGAACTAAGATATTAGGAACGCTCAATTTTTATTACTTTAGCCATTTATTTTTCTTGCAAATTAATTTTATTATTATTATTATTTATTAATTTACTTTTTCTTTCTCTTGGCAGGTTTTTATAGTTTATGGCTAGAAAAACCCTGTTAGGACTACTACTTTTTGACGAAGAAATCGATCGCACAGTTTGCAGAAACTAAAGAGAAATAAGGCGAAACTTAAGATACATAGAGAACGAGCAAGACAATGATATCTCAACTCCGACCGAGGAGATGGCTGAAAATCAAGATAATCACCTACCTCTTGCGATGCCTATTCAACTAGTAAATCAAAATCCTGCTCCTCGTACTATGTATGATTATGCTAAACCTACTTTAATAGAAACTGAGTCAAGTGTAGTTAGGCCTACTATTGCTGCAAGTAATTTTGAATTAAAACCTAACACTATTCAAATGATACAATAATTTGTTCAGTTTGATGGTTTGCAGGTTTAGGATCCAAACACTCACTTGGCAAATTTCCTGGAATTCTACGATACATTTAAAATTAATGGCGTTTCTGATGATGCCATTCGTCTTCAGTTATTCCCTTTTTCCTTGAGGAACAAAGCTAAACAGTGGTTGAACTCGTTACCACAAGGGTCAATTACCACTTGGGAACAAATGACAAAAAAATTTTTATTAAAATATTTTTCGCCGGCTAAAACAGCTAAATTACGTAATGATATCTCTTTATTTGTGCAGATGGACTTAGAAACTCTTTACGATGCATGGGAGAGATACAAGGACCTGCTGCGAAGTTGTCCTCACCATGGATTACCTCTACGGTTGCAAGTTCAAACATTTTACAATGGTGTAAACCCCTCGACAAGGGAAATAATTAATGCAGCAGCCGAGGGAATCATCAAAAACAAAACACCTGAAGAGGCTTATGAATTTATTGAAGAGATGTCATTGAATAACTATCAGTGGTAAGTCATGAGGACTAAGCCAACTAAAATAGCAGGCGTTTATAACGTTGATTTAGTTACTATGCTGTCAAACCAGGTAGAACTTCTAGATAAAAAGATTGATGGTTTACTTGGTTCTACTCAGGTACATCCAGTAATGAGGTGCAAGATGAATAGAGGAGGAGCATGCACAGAGTAGTAACCCTTCAACCCTAGCATCGTGGAGGAACAAGTCCAATATATGGGTAACAATAACTCTAGATCCCAAAATAACCCATATAGTAACACTTATAATGCAGGTTGGAGGAACCATCCCAATTTCTTGTGGGGTAGTCAAGGAAATCAAAGACCACAACATCCTCCAGGTTTTCAACAACCACCCTATCAACAGGAAAAAAACCAAACCTTGAAGAGATGTTGTCTAAATTTATCTCGGTGTCAGAAACCTATTTCCAGAACACCGAGACAGCACTTAAAAATCAACAAGCTTCGATCCAAAGGCTCGAAACTCAGATAGGCCAGCTTTCCAAATTAATCTCCGAACGACCACAAGGTAGCTTTCCAAGTAATACCGAACCCAACCCAAGGGAATAGCTCAAGTGATTAACGTTGAAGATGAAGAAGGATTCGTTGAGCCTGAGCCAGAACCAAGGTAAGAAACTATGGTGAGCAGAGATCAAGGTGAGGTAGGTCATAATAAAAACAAATCAGTGAATATCGAATATAAACCTCGTGTGCCATACCCCAATGTGACAAGAAAAGACCGCTCAGATGAACAATTTGGTAAATTCCTTAAACTTTTAAAAAAATTACATATTACCTTATCATTTATTGAAGCTCTATTGCAGATGCCAAACGCAATGAAATTTTTAAAGGAGCTTTTAGCAAATAAACAGAAGTTGGAGGAGGTGTCGCATGTGGAGCTAAATGCAATTTGCTCAGGTATTCTATAGAATAAACTACCTAACAAACTAAAAGATCCAGGGAGTTTTATGATTCCTTGCTTAATTGGTAGTTTAGATGTTAATAATGCATTACCTGATTTAGAGGTTAGTATTAACATCATGCCTTACAAAATGTTCAAACAATTAGGTCTTGGGAAACCCAAATAGATTAGGATGAGTATTCAATTAGCAGATAAAACTATAAGATTTCCTAAGGGTATTATTGAAGATGTGCTAGTTCAAATCGATAAATTTATATTTCCCGTTGACTTCATTGTTCTAGACATAGAGGAGGATAGCAACACTCCTCTGATTTTAGGACGACCCTTTTTAGCAACTGCTAAAACGATCATTGATGTTGGCACAGGTGACACTTCGTGTGGGAGACGAAACAATCACCCTTCAAGCTTGAAATTCTGGCAATACATCAGAAATTAAAGGTGATCGTCTAAACCATTCTACTAAAACTGACAATATCATGCAACCTACTTTGCAGGAAATGAGTCTGAAGGAAGTACATGAGCCATTCTCAAGCAATCGTAGAGAACCTATTCATGAAAATCAAAGGCTACAAATCAAAGAGCTAGATGAATGGCGGATGCATAAACCGAGAACACACGATAAACCAAACCTACGCCAGAACGAGCTCAATACCTTCCCAAATCAACTTAAGGTTGAAGATAAAATATTACTAGATACGGAAGATCCTCGCATTGTCACAGTAAACCCGAATGAAGAAACCCCTCTTACGGTACTTAGCATTTTCTCATTCGGTACAGTCGAGGTAAGTCATCCCAAGTTCGGCACTTTTAAGGTAAACAACACACGTCTAAAACCTTATTTTGAAGAGAATGATAACAAGAATGAGGAGTATAAACTCTTCGAACCACCATGACCATTCAATGGAGAGGCAAGTCGAGCTTAGACTATAAATAAGCGTTTCTCGGGAGGCAACCCGAGCACTAACAGTATTAACTTCTTTCAATTTTAGTACTTAATACCTAACTTACTAACGGAGATCTTGAATACAGGTTTTCCACACAGACACGGCCAAGTACACAGGCGTTCTTAGGACCGTGTGGAAACAGGTCAAAGATTTTCCCCAAACACAGGTTACGACAAGTCGTCACGGTCGTGCGACATGGCCGTGGACGAACCTGCCAAAACAGCACGGGCGTGCGACACGCCCGTGCCTTGAACCCGTGGTCGAACCTGTCAAATTAACACGGGTGTGTGACATGCCCGTACCAAGCAACTGTGGGCGAACCTGTTAAATTACCACAAGCATGGGACTACATACACGGACGTGGGAGAAGCGAACAATGCCAGACACGGCTGTGTAACACAGCTGTGTGCACAAACACACTCAAGGAACACGGGCGTGGGGAAATTATTAGATGCACCCAAATTCAAAATTCGTGAATCACACGGGAAAAAATTGGGGAACACGGGCTTGTTACCCGGCCGTGTGCCCTAAAATTTATAAATAGGCTACACTATTCATTGTTTTCTTCACCAAAAAAACCTAACACTAGCCGCTGCAAGTCCATACGCCCTCCCCGCCACGCCCGTGCGTCGCCTTCAACTCCATTTTTGACGCTCATTCTCCCATTTCTAGCGTTTGTCTACTCATTTCTCTACTATTTCACATATTTATAATGCTATTTATCATAGTAATCTATATTTTTCATTTTATTTTCATCTTTCTATCACTAAAATTTCATTTATAGAACAAGTTATCATCTTTTTCGTGTTCAAATTCTTACTCATTACATGATTTCTCTACTTCATTTGATTAGTTAGAAGTGAATATTCATGGCTAGGATAGTTGACATATTCATGCCTCTTGTGTTGACATTTCTGTTTATTCATATAGTATGTTGCATTCCGTTCTTTGCCATTTTTTACTTATATCACCATGCTCATGCCACAAAAGTATGCCATTAAACTTATTGTTTTAATTAAACTTAGTAGTTTTGGCTGAACATATTTATGGAATTTCCTCCTCGAATTAAGTCGCATTTTACCCTGTCTACTCATCAAGACGAAGTGCTGATTCTAATTGCAGGTACCATGTCATCTTCACGTGGTAAAAAGGCCGCTGTCCCTGTTTCAAAGAAAAAAAAGGGAGCGTCATCTTCCTTGGGTCCTACCGTAAAAATTTGCCATCTTTTCCTGTAATTCCCCATCGGGCCCCAAGAAGAACTTTTCCAAATACTCTGGGCCCGACCTTTAATTACGGGCAACTTCATCGACTGGGCTGCAGTAGAACAACTTCAGTTGGCTGATGCGATTCGGGCCCTCCTAACCACTGACCCTTGGGAGCTTTTCTTTGGGATCATCGAGCCAACATATCTCAAGCTCACGATGAAACTATGCTCAACATTTCATCTTCAGACTGTGATGACGAACTACGATAATCCCAGTACGGTTCAAGTTCGCCAAGGTGGATTAGTCCGCTAGCTAAGCGTCCTAGAATTTGGTACTGCACTGGGCTTATATACGGAGGAGTTCAAGGAGGAGAATAACTTAGATGCTCTTAATTGCCACATCCATCGTTCTCCTTCACGGTGCTGGGACGCACTAGTTCCAGGTGCAGCCACCTATAATCCTAGCCGCTCCAAGGCATCGGTTCTCCCTCCATCCCTGAGGTACCTTCACGCCATTTTGGCTCACACCATTACAGGAAGGCAAGAGAGCACTGGCGTCGTCAACACTCACGACGCCTACTTTCTATGGTGTATGTCACACGGGCACGTCATCGATCTTGCTTATTTCATTGCCCTCACCATTCAGCACCAGACGGAGCGACATAGGACGGGGGTCATTTCTATTGGCCCCTATGTTACTCGATCGGCTCGACACTTCGGGCTCCTCCGCACCGCGACCTAATAATCATCTTTGACCCTCATTGGCCAGATGTCTCCTCAGGGCATCTCGAGCATGCTAAGTATGGGGATGATCGAAAAGCGCCGAGGAACCTACCCTCCTCAATATCATCTCACCTAATCTACCGAGGAGGAGGCCCCCGAGGACATATCTGATGATGTCCCCCCATAGCACGAGGACCCACCGTCTCAGCCACCATCACCTTCTCGTCCAGTTCATGCGGCGACTTTATATGCTGGCATTTCTAAACGCCTCACTCGATTCGAGCAGTAGTGTTTTCAACGATTTGACAACATTGATGCTACTCTACAGCAAATCTGTCAGCATCTCCACATCTCATCGCCACCCCCACCTCGCGAAACGTTTAGCGATGAAGTTGTTTAAATTTTTATTTACTATTTTATGTTTTTACTTTTCTTTTATTTTAAGACTACTTTTTATTTTTCTTTCATCTTATTTTTATTAGGATTTATAATTTTTATTTAACAATTTTGAATTCCGGCTATTTCCTACGAGTATTCATTCTTCCTTATATACTTTCTAAAAGAGTTCTTGATGCTATCATAGTTATAAAAAGCTCCAAAGCTCATTATTACTCAAGGACTCGAAACTCCACTGGGAAAGGTTCTCCACGACTGCCATGTCCTGCTCGACCACTACCATAACCAATTTCAGATATAATATTCTTTTGGCATAGAACTTATGGACTAACGAACCTCTACCACCGCTGGAGTATCCTCCTCCACCCTCACGCCGATTATTCTCCAAAACTCCATTTCAAGGAAATTCATTCATCACTCAGGAAGTTTCACTTCTCTCCATAACTTATTTTTATATTGTTTTCTATATATCTATCTTTGTACATTGAGGGCAATGTACATCTTAAGTGTGGGGGAGTATTCATTTCATTGTCAGAAAAATCTCTGAATGATTGCCTTGTTCTCTTGAAAAGCTCTCATATCATGTTTAGGATAAATTTTGATTGATTTATGAATTTTATTGATATATCTTGAATTAAAACATAGGCATTTATGCATTGATTGTTTAAACTTTAATACATTAGAGAATCGAGCATGATAAGTTGATTTTTAAGAATTTAAAATTTTAGGTTGTTTCCCCAAAGTTTAGGTATTACTTTGAGTTGGAATTCACAAGTTTTAAACATAAAAAAGCTACAATTTTTGTAAGATTTTTAAGCATTTTGAGCATCTATTAATTCTTTCATGCTCACTTTTATTATTGCTTTGAGTGCATCAATATTGAACTGTTATTCTAAAACTTGCTTGATTATGCATGTCAAGACCACACCATTTGATTTGATATGTCAAAATGATTAAGGCACTTAGGATTAACCCACTCATGCCATGAAAAGCCTACCTCCACGATTAACCCCTAGTGAACCCCTTTGAGCCTAACAAGCCATTTATTCTATTATCCTTAATATTAACACTTAACCCATTATTGTTGAAATCCTCATTATTGTTGAAATCCCCTAAATTAAATTTGATTCCTATTTTTTGTCGAAATTTGAATTGAAATAGTTGCTAAGCTATGTCTTGTTCTTAATAGTTAGTCTATGTTATTTAACTTGTACTTAAAAAAAAACTGTGTATGTTGTACGCAAGTAATGATTAAATCTTTTTCTAGTTAAGTGATTTTTAAATTCAATCTCGATTCTAAGCATTTCTTTCAGCTTGTGACTACATCCCCTAACCAAAGCCACGTTACAACGCTCTAAAGACCTTTTGATTGATGTATCATCTAAATTTATAGTGGTGGAGATGTGATTTTCATTCAAGCATATGGTAATAACTTTTCATATTGACTGTTGAGTGCTACTTTCATTGTCCTTAAACACTTTGAGTGATTTGAGTGAATCTTTAGTGAGGATGTTAGACTCCGTGAGATTTCAAATCAAGGTAACCATTTAGATAAGGGGAGATGCTTAAGTTTTGCATGACTAAATACTTAACTTGGAATGTATGAAACTTTGATGTTCTTTCAGCTAAATTTTCAATGTATGATAACCTATGGATTATTTTGAGATATTATCGATAGTAATTATAAGATGAGAAAAATTTATTTTGATTATGAGTTGAGAATTTTGCTTGAGGACAAGTAAATGCTTAAGTGTGGGGGTATTTGATAAACCGTAATTTATACATATTTTTACCCCATGCTTAATGCACTTTATGGATGATTTTTCCTTAGAATTGGTGAATTTGATGCTCCAATGCCTTAATTTCATGTTTTATACTTAGGTGAGCATAGGAGAGCGAAAGGAATGAGAAACGAGCCAAAAACGGAGAAATTAGGCCAAAGTACAAAATCAACACGGCCTGGACTTCCTTACACGGGCATACCACACAGCCGTGTCAATTTGGCAGAATCGAAGCACGACTCACATGGTCGTGTCCCTGTCGAGCCCAAGTTGAGTTCTACTCGGAAAAGGATAATTTTGAGGGTTCTTAGGCATTCCAAAGCCTATAAATGCACCCTAGAGGAAGAGGAAAAGAGACACAAAGAAAATGAGGTAGGGAACTGCTCAAGGGAGGCCGATTGATCCATCTCAGAAGCTGAATTCTTCATCAAGACTGAAGATCTCCCTTCAATTTCCCTACAGGAGTTTTGGGTTTTCTTTATGTTTTGTACTCATTATTCTAATGAGATATTTTCCATTTTATTTATAAACTAAATCGCCTAAATACCTAAGGGGAATTAAACCTAAGACAAATCTTGTTATTATTTTCTAAATCGTATGATAAATATTTAACTTGTTCTTAATTATGTGTTCTTAATTCTTGTTTTGATATCCCAGGATACTGATTCAAGATAAGCTCTTATTCAGAGGAGGAATAGACCCTGTCTAAGACTACATTTGTCATAATTAAACGGAGTTGATTGCGCGCCTAGACATAGGGTGACAAGATTTCACCGGATTAGGGTGAAACTTAATAAGGGTGTAATATCCCAAATTAGGGCCTAATCGGAATAGTGGTTTCGTGACCACAAATCTGAGATAGAAATAATTATTTTATAATTATTTTGATGTTTATGATATGATTGCATGATTATGTGAAAATTTCGTGATGAAATCCTATGCCTAAAGTGCTTAAATTGAAATTAGGGACTAAATCGAATAAGTTGCAAAACTTGCATTCTAGAAGTTTTTAGTATGAAATTGCTTTGAAATATTAATTAGGAGGTCTTAAATGGTAATTTGACCAATTTTAAGTTCATGGACAAAGTTAGGACATGGAAGGAATTTTTGAAAGTTTATTATGGAGGGGCATTTTGGTCATTTGGATATTAAATGAATTAAAAAGGGAAAAATAACACAAAATAGTCATCTTCTTTATGTAGTTGCTGCCGAATTTTTCTCTCTCCATAGCTAGGGTTTTCTTCAATTTTCAAGCTCCATAGTAAGTGATTCCAAGCCCCATTTTTAATGTTCTTTATGTTTTTGGAATCCCGATAGCTCGATTAAGCTTATGCTAGCATTAATTCGACCTAGGGTTCGTATTTGGAAAAATACCCATAGGTGAAATTTGTGTATTTTGGTGTTTTATGACAGAATATGAGGTTTTAAATTATGTTAGACAACTTTTGCTACTCGGTTTTGAGTGAAAACGAGTAAAAAAGGCTTAATCGGTAAAAATACTTAGTAGTCATAAATACATGTTAGAGGTAGAATCTGATGTTGCCATAGAAGGGAAAAATGACCAGCATGTCATAAAACGTAAGAATAAGGAATTAAGTTTAATTCCCAAGATTAGGGGCAAAAGTGTAAATATGCAAAAGTTTAGGGGTAAAATTGTAATTTTTCTAAAATTTGAATTGAAGACTGATCTGATAATGTGAGTATTAAATAAGCTAAATGTGTTATTTTAGATCAAGAAAGACGTGGAATCGACCTCAATCGAGGAAAAGAAAAGATTGTGGACTAAATTGCAAAATCTTTATATTTTGGTATCAAGGTAAGTTCATGAGTAAATAATGTAGCATAATTGTTATTTTTAAGTTATTGATGTTAATTATATGATATGCTGATTTTTTTCATGAAATATATGCTTTGTGGTTATTTTTGAATAAAATGCAAATTATGTGTATTATTTGTTAAATATAAAGTGCTACCGAGTATTGATTTCGGTATTTTACGGAAGATGGCAAGGATATGTGTTCAAGGAAAATCCCGTTTGAACCTTAGGAATAGATTAGGATACAAGTGACATGTCACTAGGATGGTTGAGCATCCAAACTCGTTGAGTTGACTCCGAGTTGACTTATGGATGTGAATGTTCGAACTCGTTGAGTTGAGTTCAAGTTCGTGAGATGTAACTAGGCATCCGAACTCGTTGACTTGAGTCCGAGTTCACTTATGGATGCAAACACCCGAGCTCGTTGAGTTGAGTCCGATTTCACTTAGGGGCGGGTTACATGATTGCTTGATTACATATGTGGCACTTATGTGCAAATTATCCATGTATCCGAGTTATATTCTGATGTGTTCAACGGGTAAAATTTCTAGTGAAATGGAAGAACACTTAAAATGCAAGTGACGTTTTGGTAAGTGTTGTGAAATGGACACTTTGGACAGGTACGTACTTAACCCTCGGGTTGAAAATTTATACAACAACGATAAGATGGTAAGATGATGAATGATGTTTAGAAATGTGATATATGTTTTGGTGATACCATGCTAAGGTTGTTTGGTATAATTGTGTTGTTATGTTACTTGTTATTTGCATATGAACTTACTAAGCATTTATGCTTACTACCTCCTTTTCATTCATTGTAGTTTTGAACAAGCCGGCTCAGGAATCGGGACTGGTCGAAGGTTCGATCACACTATCCGAAGGACTTCTTTTGGTAAATGGCTTGTAAAACTTAAGTATGGCATGTATAGCAATATACCTATTTTGTGTAAATAATTTTGTGATATGGCCATTATTTGGTTGAGAAAATGCTTGATATTGATAAGTCATGGAAATAGCTAAGTTAGATCATGTTTGATGTCATGGAAGGTTAATATGTTATCTAGTCCATAAAAACTCATGAAAAGATGAAATTTGTCATAAACAGAACATTGCAGCAACATTGACGTGAGTTTGAAAATTTACAAAAAATCATAGAAATGGAATTTGGTAATGGATTAAATATTAAATTGAAGCCTAATATGTCTAGTTTCACATGAAACAAACGAAACAGGTAAAGGAATTATATGTTAGAAGATATTTGAATTTTAGTGAAACAGCGCCAGAACGATTTCTGGATCCCCTATTTCAACTTTAGAAATTCACCATAAATTTTTAAAAAATAAGTAGGTGGTTTATTTTATATTATTGGAATCCTTATTGAGTCTATTTTCAGTATAAACAAACGGTATAGTCATATAAATTTTGTACAGAGAGAAATATGGTTTGTAGTAAATAGAGGTCAGTCCAGTCAAGTCCTGAAACAGGGGTAACTTTAACTAATAAACTGTACTAATTGGCCCAACCAAATATTCTAGAAAAAAATTAGTAAATATATATACGAGTCTAAATTTATGGAAAATTTGTGGATCTTGATTTCGAGTTTCGTAACTCGAGATATAATTTTTCTTGTAACTATGACGCAGGTAGCTAGAAAGCTGTGAATGTAGAAACAAATGATTGAAGTTCTTAATTTGATAAATTATGTTCGGTAACACCTCAAACTCGACTCCGGCAACGGTCTCGGGCGTGGGGGCGTTACAAAGGGGATCCATAGATCGAGTTAATGCAACCCTAGAGTGTTAATTAGAGAAAAGACTCAATTATTCAATCTAGGGATTAGACGTTATTAGTCTTGAATAGGGATAATAACATAACTTAGGGATCTCTATGGAACAAGTTAAATGAATAAATCGTCCGATTCGGAGCCAGAATAACAAGTAAAGTCTAGGTGGATTCTTCCTTTGGTATTGTCTTAATTCAATCGTTTTTCCAAAAGTAATTCCCCAATTCTATTTTCTAAGAATTCTTAGTTTAGATAATTAGTTAGTTAAACAAAAACACCTTTATTCTTAGGCTAGATAATAAAAAGACAGTCATCACTAGTACTTTTAGTTCCTTTGGGTTCGACAATCCGGTCTTGCTAAAACTATACTACTATTCGATAGGTACACTTGCCTACATCGTGATAATAGTTAGTTCAAGAATGATTAATTATAAATATATAAAACTTACCTGTCACGAAAGTCGCGATAAACCATTAGACCAGTAGGCCCATTATGATATAATCTTACTAACATTTAAACTTAAGCCCATTAGACAAGAGTAAGGCTTTATTCAAATAAAAGCCAAAATTTTAGCCCAAGTTAAAGCTTGAACTTAGGACCTCCCAAACACACCCCAGAGCACATAACCACCTAACCCAACATGTTTAAAGCCAAAAATAACACAGACCCAATCGTTTAGATATTTCCAAGCCCAACAATTACAAAAGCCGAAATTAGAGAAATTTGGGGCGTTACACTTTGTATGGTTGAAAATGTAGAACTCTATTGTACTGGACAAAACTTAGTGAGAAAAAGTTACTCGGAGTTGACTTGGTCAGAGAGATCGAGGAAAAAGTGAAAGTAATTTGGGACAGTTTGAAAGCAACCTCTGATCATTAAAAGTCCTACGCTGATTTAAATGGAAAGAAATAGAATTTCAAGTTGTTGACAAAGTATCCTTAAAAGTGTCGCATTGGAGGAAAGTTCTCCGGTTTGGTCGTAAAGGAAAATTGAGTCCACGGTTCATTGGACCATATGATATTATAGAAAGAATTGGACCTGTTATTTATCGGTTAGCTTTTCTATCAGAATTTGATCGGATTCATAATGTTTTTCATGTGTCTATGTTACGATGGTACCAATCCGATCCTTCACATGTTAGTTCTCTGATAGAGGTAGAGATTTAGCCTGATATGACATATAGTGAAGAATCAATCAAAATCTTAGCACGGGAAACAAAAGAGTTAAGAAATAAAAAGGTAGTTTTAGTAAAAGTTATTTGGCAGCGACATGGTATTGAAGAAGCTACCTGGGAACTGGAGGATGCTATGAGGAAGTAGTATTCGAACCTTTTTACTGGTAAGATTTTTGAAGATGAAAATCTTTAAGGGGGAGAGTTGTAACAGCCCATTTTTCAGTGAAATCAGAACAATAGTTTCAGGACTACAAATCCGATCCGAAAATAAGATTTATTTTTATTTCATTATATGGTCTGTATTATAATAGGCATGTCGTGCTAAAATCATAGAAATGAAATTTGGTGATGGATTAAATATGAAATTGAAGCCTAATATGTCTAGTTTCACATGAAACAAACGAAACAGGTAAAGGAATTATATGTTAGAAGATATTTGAATTTTAGTGAAACAGCGCCCGGAGCGATTTCTGGATCCCTTGTTTCAACTTTAGAAATTCATCATAAATTGTAAAAAAATAATTATGTGGTTTATTTTATATTCTTAGAATCCTTATTGAGTCTATTTTCAGGATAAACAAACGGCATAGTCATATAAATTTTGTACAGAGAGAAATATGGTTCGTAGTAAACAGAGGTCAGTCCAGTCAAGTCCTGAAACAGGGGTAACTTTAAATAATAAACTGTACTAATTGGCCCAACCAAAAATTCTAGAAAAAAATTAGTAAATATATATACGAGTCTAAATTTAGGGAAAATTTATGGATCTTGATTTTGAGTTTCGTAACTCGAGATATGATTTTTCTTGTAACTATGACGCAGGTAGCAAGAAAGCTGTGAATGTAGAAACAAATGATTGAAGTTCTTAATTTGATAAATTATGCTCGGTAACACCTCAAGCTCGACTCTGGAAACGGTCTCGGGCGTGGGGGCGTTACATTTAGTGGTATCAGAGCAGGTTTAGTCGGTTCTCGGACTACGTGTTATATGTACGGATTTTGCTATACATGCCATATGTATAAATTGTGATAGTGTGACGACTTCTAACCTTTTAAATGATTTTATATAGTAAATGGATCCCAATCCAATTGTGGGAGATGAAGTAGAGAGTAATCGCCACTCCATTGAAGGAGTAGCGCCGATCGAAAATCCACCTCCCTCTGTTGGTCGGGGAGGAGGAGAAAGGAATCGGAAGCCTTTCTCCAAATGATAAGTGCATGGTACCTCGAGTTCGTTCAGACGAACCCAAATGTACGACCTCCCCCACCTCTCCCAATTCCTCAACCTATACCTCCGATGCCTCAGGGTGTGGATATGATAAAATTTCACAGAACTCCAGTTGATAGAATTCGTAAACAAGGGGCTGAAGAATTTAGGGCAAATATTGATGACGATGCTGAGAAAGCAGAGTTCTGGCTTGAAAATTCTATCCGGGTATTTGATGAATTATCTTGTACACCTGAAGAATGTTTGAAATGTGTTATATCTTTGTTGAGGGATTCAGCTTATAATTGGTGGAAGACTTTGATTTCGGTGGTACCAAAAGAGATGGTAACCTGGGAATTCTTTCAAGAAGAGTTTCGAAAGAATTATATTAGTGAAAGATTTATTGATTAGAAACGTAAAAAGTTTCTTGAGCTGAAGCAAGGTAATATGACAGTCACAGAATATGAAAGAGAGTTTGTTCGATTGAGCAAGTATGCCAGAGAATATGTACCTACAGAGGCCAAGATGTGCCGACGATTTGAAGACGGGCTCAACGAAGACATCAAGGTATTTGTTGGGATCCTTGAACTAAAAGAAATGGTGGTACTTTTCAATCGAGCTTGCAAGGCTGAAGAATTACTTAAGGAAAAGAAAAAGGTAGAATCTGAGACACGAAATTGGAAGAAAAGACCAATGAGTAATGCACCCTCACAGCAACCTGGAAAGTCAAGAAATATGAATCCTCGTTCCCAAGTTTCATCTGGGCAATCATATGGGAATTTTAAGAAGCAAAATGTGGGTCCTAAGTCCCAGACTACTTTGGCGGCCAGTGTAGGGAACCCTAGATTTGTTAAACCCGAGTGCCAGCGGTGTGGTAGAAATCATTTTGGTCCGTGCAGAGCAAATGAATGTTTTCGATGTGGTTCTCCGGATCATTTTATTAGAGACTGCCCAGAGAGAGTTGAGAAAGAAAAATTTCAGTATACAAAAGCAAGTGGTGCGGATTTGAGGGGAAGGTATCCAAGAAAAGCTGGGAATGAAGCAAGCAATAAGAATGTAGCTAGAGATGCAGCAGTTAGATCTGAAGGAAGGGCTCCGGCTAGAACTTATGCTATTAAAGCGCGTGAAGATGTTTCCTCACCCGCTGTGATTACCTTTATATTTTCTCTTTATGATGTTAATGTTATTGCTTTGATTGATCCCGGTTCTACTCATTCATATGTATGCATGAAATTGGTGTCTAGTATGAATATACCTGTTGAGAACACAGAATTTATGATTAGAGAGTCGAATCCACTAGGCAAATGTGTGATAGTTGATAAAGTATGCAAGAAATGCCCTTTAATGATTCGGGGTCATTACTTTCTGGACGACTTAATGTTGTTGCCGTTTGATGAATTTGATATTATTTTGGGTATGGATTGGTTGACATTGCATTATGCTATAGTAAATTGCAAAGAAAAGGTTATAGAATTAAAGTGTGAAAATGGTGAAACTCTACGGGTTGAATCAGATAAATCAGAGGCACTGTCTAGTGTGATTTCTTCAATGTCGGCTCAAAGATATTTGAGAAAGGGTTATGAAGCTTATTTGGCGTATGTAATTAATACAAAAGAAGTTGAAAAGAAAGTTGAATCGTCTTGGGTTCGTGTGAATTTGCGGACGTATTTCGGAAGAATTGCGGGTTTGCCTCAATCGGGAAGTAGAATTTGGTATTGATTTGATACCGGGAACAGTTCCAATCTCGATTGCTCCATATAGAATGGCACTAGCAGAGTTGAAAGAATTAAAGTCACAGTTGCAAGAGTTGACTGATAAAGGTTTTGTGAGACCAAGTTTTTCACCTTGGGGTGCTCCCGTGTTATTTGTGAAAAAGAAAGATGGTTCTATGAGATTGTGTGTTGACTATCGGCAATTAAACAAGGTGACAATCAAGAACAAGTATCCGTTGCCAAGAATTGATGATTTGTTTGATCAGCTAAAAGGAGCGACATGGTTTTCAAAGATTGACTTGAGATTTGGGTATTACCAGCTGTGAGTAAAAGAGTCGGATGTGCCTAAAACTGATTTTAGAACAAGGTACGGTCATTATGAGTTTTTAGTTATGCCATTTGGGTTGATAAATGCTCCTGCTGTGTTTATGGATTTAATGAATCGCATATTTCGGCCATACTTGGACAAATTTGTTGTGGTGTTTATTGATGATATTTTAATTTATTCAAAAGATAAGACAGAGCATGCTGAGCATTTGAGGATAGTTTTGCAAACTTTGAGAGATAAGCAGCTGTATGCTAAGTTTAGTAAAAGTGAATTTTGGCTCTAGGAAGTTAGATTTTTGGGTCATATTGTTTCAGGTGATGGTATACGGGTTGATCCTAGTAAAATTTCAGCTATTGTTGATTGGAAACTACCGAAAAATGTAATCGAAGTTAGAAGTTTCTTGGGGCTAGCCGGGCATTATCGGCGGTTTGTAAATGGATTTTCTATAATTGCTACTCCTATGACTAGACTACTCCGAAAGAATGTTAAATTTGAATGGACGGAAGAATGTCAACAGAGTTTTGAAGAATTGAAAAAGTTATTAACAGAGACACTAGTGTTAGTACAACCCGAATCAGGTAAAGAATTTGTGGTGTATAGTGATGCTTCTCTAAATGGTTTGGGGTGTGTACTCATGCAAGAAGGAAAAGTGGTGGCTTATGTTTCGACGCAGTTAAAACCTCATGAGAGGAATTATCCTACTCACGATTTGGAATTGGCTGCAGTGGTGTTTGCTTTGAAGATTTGGCGACATTATTTCTATGGTGAAAAGTGCCGGGTATATACCGACCACAAAAGTCTTAAGTACTTGATGTCACAAAAAGACTTGAATTTGAGACAATGAAGATGGTTGGAGTTGTTGAAAGATTACGAGCTTAATATTGACTACCATCCGGGAAAAGCGAATGTGGTTGCCGATGCTTTAAGCAGAAAGTTGTTATTTGTTTTGAGAGCTATGAATACTCAGTTAAAGATATCAGGTGATGGTTCGATTCTAGCAGAGATAAGAGCAAGACCGATAATTTTACAAGAGATTTCTAAAGCTCAGAAAAATGATGAAGATTTGCTAGCCAAGAGAAAATAAAGGTGAAGTCGACACGGGATCGATTTGAATCGGTTCGATAGTTGCTTGATGTTTAAAAATCGGATTTGTAAAATCAAAAATGATGAGTTGATTCAAAAGATTTTGTATGAAGCACATAATGGCTGTTTGGCGGTTCATCCGGGCAGTACGAAAATGTATAATGACTTGAAGAAAATGTACTGGTGGAGTGGAATGAAAAGAGATATTTTCGAGTTTGTATCAAAATGCTTAGTTTGTCAACAAGTGAAAGCTGAACACCAAGTGCCTTCGGGATTACTCCAGCCTATCATGGTTCCTGAATGGAAATGGGATCAAATTACTATGGATTTTATATCAGGGTTGCCGTTAACTCCGGGGAAGAAAAACGCCATCTGGGTAATAGTTGACAGACTGACTAAATAAGCTCATTTTATTCCGGTACGTACGGATTATTCTCTTAATAAGTTGGCTGAATTGTATATCCATGAGATTGTTAGACTTCATGGAATACCTTTGTCAATCATTTTGGATAGAGATCCGAGATTTACTTCACGGTTTTGGCAAAAGTTGCAAGAGGCATTAGGTACAAAGTTAAATTTCAGCACTGTCTTTCATCCACAAACTGATGGACAATCAGAGAGAGTAATTCAGATTCTTGAAGACATGCTCAGATGTTGCGTATTGGAATTTCAAGGTAGTTGGGAAAGGTACTTACCGTTGGTAGAATTTGCTTATAATAATAGTTATCAGACGAGTTTGAAAATGGCACCTTATGAAGCATTGTATGGTCGTAAGTGTCGGACGCCTTTGTATTGGACTGAACTCAAGGAAAATCAGATTTATGGAATTGATCTAATAAAAGAAATCGAAGAAAAGGTGAAAGTGATTCGAGATTGTTTGAAAGCTGCTTCAGATAGACAGAAATCTTATGTGGATTTGAAATGAAAGGAAATCAAGTTTCAAGATGGTGATAAGGTATTTTTGAAAGTGTCTCCATGGAAGAAAGTCCTTAGATTTGGACGGAAGGGCAAGTTAAGTCCGCGTTTTATTGGACCGTATGAAATAATTGAAAAAGTTGGACCGGTAGCATATCGGCTAGCATTACCACCTAAATTAGAAAAGATTCATGATGTGTTCCACGTATCTATGTTACGTCGGTATCGTTCAAATTTTTCACATATAATTTCACCGACAGAAATCAAACTACGACCAGACATGACCAATGAAGAAGAACTGATTAAGATTTTAGCTCGAGAGGTCAAACAACTAAGGAACAAAAGTGTTGCACTTGTGAAAGTGTTGTGGCAAAAGCATGGAGCAGAAGAGGCTACATGGGAACCCGAAGAAACTATGAGAAACCAATACCCACACCTGTTTACTGGTAAGATTTTTGGGGACGAAAATCCTTAAAGGGGGGAGAGTTGTAATATCCCGAATTAGGGCCTAATCGGAATAGTGGTTTCGTGGACACAAATCTGAGATAGAAATAATTATTTTATAATTATTTTGATGTTTATGATATGATTGCATGATTATGTGAAAATTTCGTGATGAAATCCTATGCCTAAAGTGCTTAAATTGAAATTAGGGACTAAATCGAATAAGTTGCAAAACTTGCATTCTAGAAGTTTTTAGTATGAAATTGCTTTGAAATATTAATTAGGAGGTCTTAAATGGTAATTTGACCAATTTTAAGTTCATGGACAAAGTTAGGACATGGAAGGAATTTTTGAAAGTTTATTATGGAGGGGCATTTTGGTCATTTGGATATTAAATGAATTAAAAAGGGAAAAATAACACAAAATAGTCATCTTCTTCATGTAGTTGCTGCCGAATTTTTCTCTCTCCATAGCTAGGGTTTTCTTCAATTTTCAAGCTCCATAGTAAGTGATTCCAAGCCCCGTTTTTAATGTTCTTTACGTTTTTGGAATCCCGATAGCTTGATTAAGCTTATGCTAGCATTAATTCGACCTAGGGTTCGTATTTGGAAAAATACCCATAGGTGAAATTTGTGTATTTTGGTGTTTTATGACAGAATATGAGGTTTTAAATTATGTTAGACAACTTTTGCTACTCGGTTTTGAGTGAAAACGAGTAAAAAAGGCTTAATCGGTAAAAATACTTAGTAGTCATAAATACATGTTAGAGGTAGAATCTGATGTTGCCATAGAAGGGAAAAATGACCAGCATGTCATAAAACGTAAGAATAAGGAATTAAGTTTAATTCCCAAGATTAGGGGCAAAAGTGTAAATATGCAAAAGTTTAGGGGTAAAATTGTAATTTTTCTAAAATTTGAATTGAAGACTGATTTGATAATGTGAGTATTAAATAAGCTAAATGTGTTATTTTAGATCAAGAAAGACGTGGAATCGACCTCAATCGAGGAAAAGAAAAGATTGTGGACTAAATTGCAAAATCTTTATATTTTGGTATCAAGGTAAGTTCATGAGTAAATAATGTAGCATAATTTTTATTTTTAAGTTATTGATGTTAATTATATGATATACTGATTTTTTTCATGAAATATATGCTTTGTGGTTATTTTTGAATAAAATGCAAATTATGTGTATTATTTGTTAAATATAAAGTGCTACCGAGTATTGGTTTCGGTATTTTACGGAAGATGGCAAGGATATGTGTTCGAGGAAAATCCCATTTGAACCTTAGGAATAGATTAGGATACAAGTGACATGTCACTAGGATGGTTGAGCATCTGAACTCGTTGAGTTGACTCCGAGTTCACTTATGGATGTGAATGTCCGAACTCATTGAGTTGAGTCTGAGTTCGTGAGATGTAACTAGGCATCCGAGCTCGTTGAGTTGAGTCCGAGTTTACTTATGGATGCAAACGCTCGAGCTCGTTGAGTTGAGTCTGAGTTCACTTAGGGGCGGGTTACATGATTGCTTGATTACATATGTGGCACTTATGTGCAAATTATCCATGTATCCGAGTTATATTCCGATGTGTTCAACGGGTAAAATTTCTAGTGAAATGGAAGAACATTTAAAATGCAAGTGACGTTTTGGTAAGTGTTGTGAAATGGACACTTTGGACAGGTACGTACTTAACCTTCGGGTTGAAAATTTATACAACAATGATAAGATGGTAAGATGATGAATGATGTTTAGAAATGTGATATATGTTTTGGTGATACCATGCTAAGGTTGTTTGGTATAATTGTGTTGTTATGTTACTTGTTATTTGCATATGAACTTACTAAGCATTTATGCTTACTACCTCCTTTTCATTCATTGTAGTTTTGAACAAGTCGGCTCAGGAATCGGGACTGGTCGAAGGTTCGATCACACTATCCGAAGGACTTCTTTTGGTAAATGGCTTGTAAAACTTAAGTATGGCATGTATAGCAATATACCTATTTTGTGTAAATAATTTTGTGATATGGCCATTATTTGGTTGAGAAAATGCTTGATATTGATAAGTCATGGAAATAGCTAAGTTAGATCATGTTTGATGTCATGGAAGGTTAATATGTTATCTAGTCCATAAAAACTCATGAAAAGATGAAATTTGTCATAAACAGAACATTGCAGCAACATTGACGTGAGTTTGAAAATTTACAAAAAATAATAGAAATGGAATTTGGTAATGGATTAAATATGAAATTGAAGCCTAATATGTCTAGTTTCACATGAAACAAACGAAACAGGTAAATGAATTATATGTTAGAAGATATTTGAATTTTAGTGAAACAGCACCAGAGCAATTTCTGGATCACCTATTTCAACTTTATAAATTCACCATAAATTGTAAAAAAATAATTAGGTGGTTTATTTTATATTATTGGAATCCTTATTGAGTCTATTTTCAGTATAAACAAACGGTATAGTCATATAAATTTTGTACAGAGAGAAATATGGTTCGTAGTAAACAGAGGTCAGTCCAGTCAAGTCCTGAAACAGGGGTAACTTTAACTAATAAACTGTACTAATTGGCCCAACCAAAAATTCTATAAAAAAATTAGTAAATATATATACGAGTCTAAATTTAGGGAAAATTTATGGATCTTGATTTCGAGTTTCGTAACTCAAGATATGATTTTTCTTGTAACTATGACGCAGGTAGCTAGAAAGCTGTGAATGTAGAAACAAATGATTGAAGTTCTTAATTTGATAAATTATGTTCGGTAACACCTCAAGCTCGACTCCGGAAACGGTCTCGGGCATGGGGGCATTACAAAGGGGATCCATAGATCGAGTTAATGCAACCCTAGAGTGTTAATTAGAGAAAAGACTCAATTATTCAATCTAGGGATTAGACGTTATTAGTCTTGAATAGGGATAATAACATAACTTAGGGATCTCTATGGAACAAGTTAAATGAATAAACTGTCTGATTCGGAGCCAAAATAACAAGTAAAGTCTAGGTGGATTCTTCCTTTGGTATTGTCTTAATTCAATCGTTTTTCCAAAAGTAATTCCCCAATTTTATTTTCTGCGAATTCTTAGTTTAGATAATTAGTTAGTTAAACAAAACCACCTTTATTCTTAGGCTAGATAATAAAAAGACAGTCATCACTAGTACTTTTAGTTCCTTTGGGTTCGACAATCCGGTCTTGCTAACACTATACTACTGTTCGATAGGTACACTTGCCTACATCGTGATAATAGTTAGTTCAAGAATGATTAATTATAAATATATAAAACTTACCTGTCACGAAAGTCGCGATAAACCATTAGACCAGTAGGCCCATTATGATATAATCTTACTAACATTTAAACTTAAGCTCATTAGACACGAGTAAGGCTTTATTCAAATAAAAACCAAAATTTTAGCCCAAGTTAAAGCTTGAACTTAGGACCTCCCAAACACACCCCAGAGCACATAACCACCTAACCCAACATGTTTAAAGCCAAAATAACATGACCCAATCGTTTAGATATTTCCAAGCCCAACAATTACAAAAGCCGAAATTAGAGAAATTTGGGGCGTTACACTTTGTATGGTTGAAAATGTAGAACTTTATTGTACTGGACAGAACTTAGTGAGAAAAAGTTACTCGGAGTTGACTTGGTCAGATAGATCGAGGAAAAAGTGAAAGTAATTTGGGACAGTTTGAAAGTAACCTCTGATCATTAAAAGTCCTACGCTGATTTAAAATGGAAAGAAATAGAATTTCAAGTCGTTGACAAAGTATCCTTAAAAGTGTCGCATTGGAGGAAAGTTCTCCGGTTTGGTCTTAAAGGAAAATTGAGTCCACGGTTTATTGGACCATATGATATTATAGAAAGAATTGGACCCGTTGTTTATCGGTTAGCTTTACTATCAGAATTTGATCGGATTAATAATGTTTTTCATGTGTCTATGTTACGATGGTACCAATCCGATCCTTCACATGTTAGTTCTCCAATAGAGGTAGAGATTTAGCCTGATATGACATATAGTGAAGAATCAATCAAAATCTTAGCGCGGGAAACAAAAGAGTTAAGAAATAAAAAGGTAGTTTTAGTAAAAGTTCTTTGGCAGCGACATGGTATTGAAGAAGCTACCTGGGAACCGGAGGATGCTATGAGGAAGTAGTATTCGAACCTTTTTACTGGTAAGATTTTTGAAGATGAAAATCCTTAAGGGGGAGAGTTGTAACAGCCCATTTTTCAGTGAAATCAGAACAATAGTTTCAGGACTACAAATCCGATCCGAAAATAAGATTTATTTTTATTTCATTATATGGTCTGTATTATAATAGGCATGTCGTGCGAAAATTATGATACGAAAATTTTATCGATTAAGCGTTTAATTACGAGAAGGACTAAATAGCATAAAATGTAAAAGTTGAATTTTAGTAGCTATAAGAATTAAATAGCTATGGAATTCAAATCTAGGGGTCCTTATATGGTAATTAGACCATTAAAGAAAAGTATGTAAATTCTTGGTGACTCATCCATGGAAATATGGAAAAAGGGCAAAGACTAAATTGGAAATTGTAAAATACTTAATTAATTAAAAGATGAAAAGAAAATATCATCTTATTTTCTCATCATCTTCAACCTAAAAACACATGGAAACCCTAGGAGAGAGAGAAGAAACTTTCAAGGCCTAATTGGGTAGGTTTTCTCGTCCAGTTTTTAGTAATTTTAATATTTTTGAAACCGGGATAGCTTAATCTCTCTATTTGAGGGATTAATTTTGAAAAGTTATCAAAGTATGAAAAATGGGTCACTGATGTATATGATAAAAATTAGAAATTTATGATAGAAAATGAAAGGTTGTTGATAGATAAACAATTTTTTCAAAGTGATTTTTGGATGGAAACATGATTTAGGGACTAAAATGTAAACTTGTGAAGTTAAAGAAAAATTCTGAACTTTTATGAATACAAGTGTTGTAAAATTTGTTATGGGATTTTGGTTAGGCTTGGAATAGGGAGTAAATTGCACAAGTTTCATTTTCCGAGGCTAGGGACGAAATCAGAATTTACGAAAAAGTTAGGGGCAAAATGGTAATTTTGCCTAGGACATAAATTGAGTCCATTCAAATATGAAATGTGTGAAATTGATGATTAAATTCATTTATATAGATCCGGACAACACTAATTCGAGGTTAGATCGAGGAAAAGAAAAAATTTTGGATTAGTAGATTTCTAACGCGAACAATTGTCGAGGTAAGTTCGTGTACCTTAATCGGGCATGTAATATGTTTAATTGAATGTTGTATTGTATGGAATGTTATTTATATTGAGATATATTACTTGAATGCTATAATGAGAGAATTAATACATGTTTGATATGGTGAAAAAAAGGGGTTAAGTTTCGAATGAATATTGACTTCCGATGATTATATGCGCTTTCCTAAAACTAATAAGGTTCTGCATTTGTTGCGGTCGGGATTTAGCTCGGACGAGTAATCCTATTAACCTTGTTAGAGAAATGATTTAGCTTGGATGGGTAATCCTGATATAATACCTCTCAAGTATATGTTACGATTAGGGTTTAGCCTGGACTGGTAATCCTCATTGAGCTTTTTGAGCATAAATTATATAAAGGATTTAGCCTGGACAAGTAATTCTGTTATACGATATATGGCTCAAGAGTGTGTTCCTTGATTTAGTGCCCCAATGGGTACCCTTGAACAAGAATTGAAGGATTATTGAATCGTACGTCTCGAGTGTACTACATGAGCATCTATAGGAATTTTAATGATTCAACGGACATAAAAATCTTGACATGGTATGAGAATTATGAGATGAAATGATAATGTATTGATAAACCATAAATTAAACATATTTTTACCCCTTGTTTAATGCATTTTATGGATGATTTCTCATTAGAATTGGTGAATTTGATGCTCCTAATGCTTTAATTTCATGTTTTATACTTAGGAGAGCGAAAGGAACGAGAAACGGGCCAAGAACGGAGAAAATGGGCCAAAGTACTAAATCAACACGGCCTGGACCTCCTCACACGGGTAGACCACACGGTCGTGTCAATTTGACAGGCTCGAGCACGGCCTGAAGCAATCGAACAAGGGCGTGTGCCACGGCGTATCCCTGCCGAGCCCAAGTTGAGTCCAATTCAGAAAAGGCTAATTTTGAGGGCTTCTAGGTATTCCAAAGCCTATAAATACACCCTAAAGAAGGAAGAAAAGGGAGACAGAAAAGGGGGAGTAAGGAATTACTCCAAGAAAGCCGATTGATCCATCTCAGAAGCCGGATTCATCATCAAGACTGAAGATCTCTCCTCAATTTCCCTTCAGGAGTTTTGGATTTTCTTTATGTTTTGTATTTTTTATTCTTCTGAGATGTTTTCTTATTTAGTTATGAACTAAAACCCCTAAATACCTAAGGGAAATGAAACCTAAGACGAATCTTCTTATTATTTTTTGAATCGTATGATAAATATTTAACTTGTTCTTAATTATGTGTTCTTAATTCTTGTTTTGATATCCCAGGATACTGATTCAAGACATGCTCTTATTCAAAGGAGGGATAGACCCTGTCTAAGAGTACATTTGTCATAATTAAGCGGAGTTGATTGCGCGCCTAAACATAGGGTGACAAGATTTTGCCGGATTAGGGTGAAACCTAATAAGGGGATCCATAGATCGAGTTAATGCAACCCTAAAGTGTTAATTAGAGAAAATTCTCGGTTATTCAATCTAGGGATTAGACGTTATTAGTATTGAATAGGGATAATAACATAACTTAGGGATCTCTACGGAGCAAGTTTTATGAATAAATCGTCCGGTTCAGAGCCAGAATAACAAGTAAAGTCTAAGTGGATTTTTTCCTTAGGTATTGTCTTAAGTCAATCGATTTTTCCCAAAAGCAATTCCCCAATTCTTTTCTCTGTGCGTTCTTAGTTTAGATAATTAGTTTATTAAAATAGAACCTCTTTATTCTTAGGCTAGATAATAAAAAGACAGTCATTACTAGTACTTTTAGTTCCTTTGGGTTCGACAATCTGGTCTTGCTAAAATTATACTACTATTCGATAGGTACACTTGCCTACATCACAATAATAGTTAGTTTAAGAACGAGTAATTATAAATATTTAAAACCTATCACGAAATAACGCGATCAAGTTTTTGGCGCCGCTGCCGGGGAACTGAAATATTAGGAATGCTCAATTTTTATTACTTTATCCATTTGTTTTTCTTGAAATTTAATTTAATTTTTTATTATTATTTATTAATTTTTTTCTTTCTCTTGGCAGGTTTTTATATTTTATGACTAGAAGAAACCCGTTAGGACCATTACTTTTTGACGAAGAAATCAATCGTACAGTTCGTAGAAACCAAAGAGAAATAAGGTGAAGCTTAAGATTTACGGAGAACGAGCAAGAAAACGATACTCAACCCCCAACCGAAGAGATAGCTGAAAACCAAGGCAATCAGCTACCTCCTGCAACTGTGGTCAATGAAAATCATGCTCCACGCACTATGTATGATTATGCTAAACCTTCTTTAACAGGAACTGAATCAAGCATAGTTAGACCTGCTATAGCTGCAAATACTTTCGAATTAAAACCTAACACTATTCAAATGATACAATAACAATTTGTTCAGTTTGATGGTTTGTAGGATGAGGATCCCAACGCTCATTTAGCCAACTTCTTAGACCTATGAGATACATTTAAAATTAATGGCGTTTCTGATGATGCCATACGTCTTCAGTTGTTTCCTTTTCATTGAGGAACAAAGCTAAACAGTGGTTAAACTCGTTACCACGAGGGTCACTTACTACTTGGGAACAAATGACTGAAAAATTCTTACTAAAATATTTTTCACCGGCTAAAACAGCTAAATTACGTAATGATATCTCTTATTTTGTGCAGATGGATTTAGAAACCCTCTACGATGCATGGGAGAGATACAAGGACTTACTGAGAAGGTGCCCCCACCATGGGTTACCGCTTTGGCTCCAAGTTCAAACATTCCACAATGGTCTGAATCCTTTGACTCGGCAAATGGTTGACGCAGCTGCTGGCAGAACCACCAATAATAAAACACTTGAAGATGCCTCTGAGTTTATTGAGGAGATGTCACTGAATAACTATCAGTGGCAAGTCATGAGGACAAAGCCAACAAAACAGCGGGTGTTTATAACATCGGTTTGGTCACCATGCTCTCTAATTAGGTAGAACTCTTAAACAAAAAGATTGATGGTTTTCTTAGTTCTTCACAGGTTCACCCAGTAATGCAGTGCGAAGCAAGTAGCGGTGGAACAAGCCATCCGGAATATCAACCTTATGCCCATAACATGGATAACGAGCAACTAAACTACATGGGTAATAATCCTCGACCTCAAAAGAATCCATTTAGTAACACTTACAATGCAGGTTGGAGGAACCATCCTAATTTCTTATGGGGAGGCCAAGGAAATCAAAGACCACAACATCCTCCAGGTTTTCAGCAACCACCCTACCAACAGGAGAAGAAGCCGAACCTAGAAGAGATGCTCTCAAAGTTTATATCAGTGTCAGAAACTCATTTCCAGAACATCGAGATAGCACTTAAGAATCAACAAGAATCGATCCAATGACTCGAAACTTAGATAGGTTAGCTTTCCAAATTAATCTCCGAATGACCACAAGGTAGTTTGCCAAGTAATACTGAACCCAACCCAAGGGAACAGCTCAACGCGATTAATATTCAAAATGAAGAAGGATTTGTGGAGCCTGAACCAGAACCGTGGCAAGAAACTATGGTAAGTACAGGTCAAGGTGAGGTAGATCAAAATACAAACAAATCAGTAAATGTCGAATATAAACCTCGTGTACCATACCCCAACGTGACAAGGAAAGACCGCTCAGATGAACAATTTGGTAAATTCTTTAAACTCTTAAAAAATTACATATTAACTTACCGTTTATTAAAGCTCTATCGCAGATGCCAAACGCAATGAAATTCTTAAAAGAGCTTTTAGCAAATAAGCAGAAGTTAGATGAGGCATCGCATGTGGAACTAAAGCAGTGTGCTCAGCTATTCTGAAAAATAAGCTACCGGGGAGTTTATGATTCCTTGCTTAATTGGTAGTTTAGATGTTAATAATGCATTAGCTGATTTAGGAGCTAGTATCAACGTCATGCCTTTTAAAATGTTCAAGCAACTAGGTCTCAAAAAACCCAAATAGACTAGGATGAGCATTCAATTAGCAGGTAAAACTATAAGATTTCCTAGGGGTATTATTGAAGATGTGCTAGTCAAAATCGATAAATTTATATTTCCCGTTGATTTTATTATTTTAGACATAGAGGAGGATAGCAATACTCCCTTAATCCTAGGAAGGCCCTTTTTAGCAACTGATAAAATAATTATTGATGTTGGCACAGGTGAGCTCATGCTTCGCGTAGGGGACGAAACACTCACCCTTCAAGCTCGCAATTCTGACAACACATCGAAAGTTGAAGGTGATCGTCTAAACCATCCTATTAAAACTAACCACATGATACAACCCACTTCACAGGAGCTAAGTCTGAAGGACGTACATGAGCCATTCTCAAACATCTATTCATGAAGAACGAATGTTGTAAATAGAGGAGCCAGATGAATGGCGAACACATAAACCACGAACACACGATAAACCGAAACTACGCCAGAACGGGCCCGATACCTCTCCAAATTAACTTAAGGTTGGTGATAAAGTCTTATTAGATGCCGCAGATCCCCACATTGTCACTACCACACCTAATGAGGAAATCCTTCTTACGGTACTCAGTATTTTTCCATTCAGTACGGTGGAGGTGAGTCACCCCAAGTTCGACACTTTTAAGGTAAACAACATCCAATTAAAACCTTATTTTGATGAGATTGATAGCAGGAATGAGGAGTATAAACTCCTCAAACCACCATGACCATTCACTGAAGAGGTAAGTCGAGCTTAGACTATAAATAAGCGCTTCTCGGGAGGCAACCCAAGCACTAACAATATTAATTTCTTTAAATTTTGGTATTAAACTCCTAACTTACTAATAGAAATCTTGAATATAGGTGTTTCCACAGAGACATGACTAAGCACACGGGCGTGCTTAAGGCCGTGTGAAAACAAGGCAAAAGATTTCCCAACACGGGCTACGACACTACCGTATGAACCCACACGCCCGAGGAACACGGGCGTGTACTAAATGTCAGACGCGCCCAAATTTGAAATTCGCGAATCACACGGGCTGAAATTGCACGGGCGTGTGCCCTGGCCGTGTAGCCCAAAATCTATAAATACCCTGCACTATTCGCTTTCTTCCCCATTGAAAAACCCTAACCCTAGCCGCTGCAACTCCACACGGCCTCCCTGCCACGCCCGTGCGCCGCTTCCCACTTCATTTTTGACGCTCAATCTCTTTCCCTTAGCGTTTCTTTACTCTTTTCACTTCTATTTTACTTATTTCTAATGCTTATTATCAACATACTCTTCATATCTTTTGAACTATTTTTCATTTTTCTATCATTTAATTTACATTCTTAGGTTAGTTATCATACATTTTGTGTTAAATCAAGTTATTAGGAACACCTCATACCCATGACATTACTATGTTTATTCTCATGCTATTACCATGCCAATGTATATCATTTAATTTGCATTCCTAAGTTAATATCATACATTCCGTGTTAAATTGAGATTAGGAAAACCTCATACCCATTACATTTCTATTCTCATTCTCATTGTTATTGTTATTGTGGTTGAGTTTGCTTCATATTAATAGTATTAGTTGAAATAATTAGTTCCAAATTCATGCATTTTATTTTTTCGAATTCGTTTACCTATTATTATTATTCTTTATATTACAGGCTTTTGATGTCGTCTTCACGAGGAAAGAAAACTGCCTTACCTGCTTCAAAGAAGAGGAAGGGAACGTCCTCTTCCGTGGGTCCAACCGCGAAAATTGGTCACCTTCTCCTACAGTTCCCCCGAGGGCCCTAGGAAGAACTATTCCAAATACTTCGAGCCCGACCTTTAATTGCGGGTCACTGCATCAACTAGGCTGCTGTAAAACAGGTTCAGTTGGCTGATTCGATTCGAGCCCTCCTAACCACTGACCCTTGGGAGCTATTCTTTGGGATTATCGAGCCAACATACCTTGAGCTCACGATGGAACTATGCTCAACATTCCATCTTCAGACCGTAATGACGAACTACAATGATCCCGGTACGGTTCAATTTCTCCTAGGCGAATTAATCTGCCAGCTAAGCGTCCCAGATTTTGGTGTTGCACTAGGCTTATATACGAAGGAGTTCAAGGAGGAGAATGAACTACATGCTCTCAGTCGCCACATACATTTCTCTCCCTCAAAGTGCTGGCACACTTTGGCCCCTGGCACAGCCTTCTACAATCCTAGCTGCTCCAAGGCATCAGTTCTCCCACCATCCCTGAGTTATATAGAGCTCTTAAGTTCATCATCACATAGGAACTAGAACTCCACCGAGAAAGGTTCTCCACGACTGCCATGTCTTGCTCGCCCACGACCATAGCTACCACTCGAAATAATATCCTTTTGGCGCATGACTTATGGACTAATTAACCTCTACGACCGCTGGAATATCCTCCTCCACTCTCGAACCGATTACTCTCCAAAACTCTAGTTCGAGGAATTCATCATACAAGAAGTTTCACTTCTCTCCCTATCTTATTTTTATATTTTATAATACCTATCTTTGTACATTTAGGGCAATGTACATCTTAAGTGTGGAGGGCATTCATTTCATTATCAGAAAAATCCCTGAATGATTACCTTGTTCTCTTGAAAAGCTCTCATATCATATTTAGGATAAATTTTAATTGATTTATGATTTTGATTAATATGTCTTGAATTAAAACATAGGGATTTATGTATTGATTGTTTAAACTTTAAGACATTAGAAAATTAAGCATGATAAGTTGATTTTTAAGAATTTAAAATCATAGGTTGTTTCCCCAAGTCTAAGTATTACTTTGAATTGGAATTCACAAGTCTTAACATCAAAAAGCCATAATTTTGTGAGATATTTGATCCTTTTGAGCATCTATTAATTCTTTCATGCTCACTTTTATTATTGCTTTGAGTGCGTCAGTATTGAACTGTTATTCTAGAACTTGCTTGATTATGCATGTCGAGACCACACCATTTGATTTGATATGTCAAAATGATTAAGGCACTTAGGATTAACCCACTCATGCCATGAAAAGCCTACCTTCACGATTAACCCCTAGTAAACCCCCTTGATCCTAACAAGCCATTTCTTGTATTACCCTCAATATTAACTTTTAACCCATTATTGTTGAAATCCCCTAAATTAATCCCTATTTTTGTTGAGATTTGAGTTGAATGGATTGCTTAGCTATGTTTTGTTCTTAATAGTTAGTCTATATTATTCAACTTGTTCTAAAAAAAAATGTATACATATTAGTAGTGATCTTCTGTTTGTAAGCTTCAGAAGTTAAATTCCATAGTCTGAGAAGAAGCCCTGTTGTACGCAAGTAATGATTAACTCTTTTTCTAGTTAAGTAATTTTTCAATTCAATCTCGATTCTAGCCCTTTCTTTCAGCTTGTGACCACACTCCCCTAACCAAGCCTCACTACAACCTTCTAAAGACCTTTTGATTGATGTATCATCTTAAATTATAGTGGTGAAGATTTGGTTTTCATACAAGCCTATGGTAATGACTTTTTCATTATTGACTGTTGAGTGCTTCATTTATTGTCCTTAAACACCTCGAGTGATTTGAGTGAATCTTTAGTAAGGATGTGAAACTCTGTGATATTCTGAATCAAAGGTAATTACTTAAATGAGGGGAGACACCTATGTTTGCATGATTAAAATGTTCAACTTGAAATGTTTGAAACTTGAAATGTTTGAAACTTTTATGTTCATTTAGTTGAATTCTCAATGTATGATTACTTATGGATTAATGTGAGATATTATCGATAGGAATTATAAGTTGAGAATAATTTATTTTGATTTTGAGTTGAGAATTTTGCTTGAGGACAAGCAAATGCTTAAGTGTAGGGGTATTTGATAAACCATAAATTATACATATTTTTACCCCATGTTTAATGCATTTTATGGATGATTTCTCATTAAAATTGGTGAATTCGATGCTCCTAATGCTTTAATTTCATGTTTTATACTTAAAAAAGCATAGAAAAGCGAAAGGAATGACAGACAGGCCAAAAACGGAGAAAATGAGCCAAAGTACGAAATCAACAGGGCCTGGACCTCCTCACACGGGCAGACCATACGGCTGTGTCAATTTGGCAGGCTCGAGCACTGCCTGAAGTAATCGAACACGGACGTGTGCCACGGACGTGTCCATGCCGAGTCCAAGTTGAGTCCAATTCGGAAAAGGCTAATTTTGAAGGCTTCTAGGCATTCCAATGACTATAAATACACCCTAGAGAAGGAAGAAAAGGGAGACGGAGAAGGGAGAGTAAGGAATTACTCCAAGGAAGCCGATTGATCCATCTTAGAAGCCAGATTCATCATCAAAACTGAAGATCTCTCCTCAATTTCCCTTCAGGAGTTTTGGGTTTTCTTTATGTTTTGTATTCTTTATTCTTCTGAGATGTTTTCTTATTTAGTTATGAACTAAAACCCCTAAATACCTAAGGGAAATGAAACCTAAGATGAATCTTGTTATTATTTTCTGAATCGTATGATAAATATTTAATTTGTTCTTAATTATGTATTCTTAATTCTTGTTTTGATATCCTAGGATACTGATTCAAGACATGCTCTTATTCAGAGGAGGAATAGACCTTGTCTAAGAGTACATTTGTCATAATTAAGCGGAGTTGATTGCACGCCTAGACATAGGGTGACAAGATTTTTCTGGATTAGGGTGAAACCTAATAAGGGGATCCATAGATTGAGTTAATGCAACCCTAGAGTTTTAATTAGAGAAAATTCTCGGTTATTCAATCTAGGGATTAGACGTTATTAGACTTTAATAGGGATAATAACATAACTTAGGGATCTCTACGGAACAAGTTGAATGAATAACAAGTAAATTCTAGGTGGATTTTTTCCTTAGGTATTGTCTTAAGTCAATCGATTTTTCCCAAAAGCAATTCCCCAATTCTTTTCTCTGTGAGTTCTTAGTTTAGATAATTAGTTAATTAAAACAAAACCTCTTTATTCTTAGGCTAGATAATAAAAAAATAGTCATTACTAGTACTTTTAGTTCCTTTAGGTTCAACAATCCAGTTTTACTAAAACTATACTACTGTTCGATAGGTTCACTTGCCTACATCGCAATAATAGTTAGTTTAAAAACGAGTAATTATAAATATTTAAAACCTATCACGAAATAACGCGATCATGTATTAAAATAGTAATGTATGATGAGCTCACCTATCCTTACTTGATGTATATGTAAAATTTGTGACTAACATGTTTGATTGGATGCATGTGTTTAGGCAATTTTGACAAATGGATGAAAAAACTTGTTGTATGCTTAGATTTAATTAACGGGATTGGTAAGTTTAGTTTTCATTATACAAACTTACTAAACATGTAATGCTTACTCTGTTTTATTTTTCCCCTATTTTATAGTGCTCGAAAGCTCACAAAGGTTGGAAGATCATTGGAGCATTGTCACACTATCAACTAGCTTATCTTGGGTATATGTAATAAAATCATTTTGGTATAATGGCATATATAGGACAACTTGACCAATAGTGGTTTGAAAATGATGTTTTGTAACCTAACCATTGGAATGTCTAGTAATGGATTATTTTGGTATGATTAAGTAGGTTATTAAGACATATATTCATATGTGTTATGTTAAGTACATGTGATCAAATGATGTTAATGCCTAGTAAATCCAAGGTCAGATTGTAAACATGTATGCATGTGATGATATGTCATGTTGAATGATGGAAATCTCTTAATTTGAGTGCTTGAAATAGTTAGAATGTGTTTGTGTGTTTTGGTGCAGGAAAATGGTGAGTTTTGGGTGACAAATGAGGCTAGGAAATGGCATTATTTTGTCCATACGGGGAGACACACGGGTGTGTGTCTTAGCCGTGTGTGACACACGGCTTGTCCTATGGGCATGTGGTCTGGCCTTGTGTCCCCTGCATTTTAAAAATGAGAAACAGAATGCTTAAAATTGGGCACACGGGCAAAGACACAGGCGTGTGTCTCAGCTGTGTGGTTGACACGGCCTTGAACACGGGCGTGTTACACGGTCGTGTGAAAACTGCACCTAAATTTCAAAAATTAAATTCCCCACACGGCCTAGCACATGGGCATGTGACTTGGCCATGTGATTTCAATTTCTTCATGCCTTAAAAGTCAAAGAGTTACATGGGTTAGGGATACGGGTGTGTGTAGTACACGTCCTGACCACACGGGCATGTGAGCCCTGCAACTTTGAAAAATTTTTGAAATGTCGCAAAAAAATTTATTAGTTTCTGATTAAGTCCTGACTTGATTTTAATGCTCGTATTGGACCTCGAGGGTTCAATTAAGGGACGTTTTGAATGATCTCTGTAAATGAATAGTAAATTATAAGAATTATCTATAAAACGTTCTGAATATTTTGGTAATACTCTTAAACTTGTTCCGACGATGGGTGTGGGTTAGGGATGTTACATGAAAGTTTAGATTAATAATGGTTTGTTTGTGATTAAAATGTGGTGTCAATGGTAGCATATTGGTTAGAAACATAGGATGGTTGATTAACTTGATTTGAGTGGTTTAAAATGCATTCCAAAGTCTTATGAACATGTGTGTAAGTGTATAATTAGGTACTTAAGCAATTGGATGTGAAATGGGCAAGTTTTGGGTCATTTTTTGCACATACGGCTTGGGACACAGGATGTCACACGCCCATGTGCCCCAAATGTGTTAGGTGCAGGGTTCACAGAGGCTAGCACAAGGCCTGCAACACGACCGTGTGATCCAAGTCAGTGAGTTACACCGGCGGACACACGGGTGAGCACATGGGCGTGTGGGATAACCATACAACCATGTTTGGAGCCACACGGTCTAGGCTCTGTCACACAGCTTGGACACATGGCCGTGTGACCCCTATTTTCAAAATTTTCATATTTACCCCAAATTTTCTAATTTGTATCGGATTGGTCCCTGATTGTTCCTAGACTATTTTTAAGGCCTTGTAGGCTCGATTTAAGGCCCATAAATACATGTTTCACTTTAATTTAAATATTATATGAATATTTGATAATCAAATCGTAAATTTGATACTATGTGTACTGAATATTCTGAACTATATTGTACTACTCTGTAACCCTAATCCGACGACGGATATGAGTTAGGGTGTTACATGGATTTTATAGATCCATTTATAAAAAGGGATTTAAATGTATGGTATCTGAACTTGAACTATGCTCATTATAATTTTACTCATAATGTGAAATAAATCCATATTAGTCATCAAGGTAAGTTGAGTATCTTCCTTGAGTACTTACTAAGTCTTTATACTTAACGTGTCATTGTTTCATACGCGTAGATTCATTGAGGATTTCGTGAAGCCACATCCGATTTGGAAATCTCCATTACCTTTGCAAATTTGAAGTGTATGTATTAATACTAAGTTCTTCTCTCTATGAGTTTGGCATGTACACAAATCGAGTGTCATTTAATAACAAGTTTTTATGATTTGGATTTAATTCCACATTAATGTTTTCAAACAAGATGAATTGGCACAATCTTTACAATAATATAACTAATTAAGACTCGTCGTGAGTTGAAATTGAGTTTGGTGAAATTAAAAAGGGTAAATTATCTAGTTGGTTACTCAACTTTTTTGGCGCTTTCATTTTGGTCACCCAAATAAAAATACTTGTAATTTAGTCATCGTTGTTATAATAATTAAATATTTTAGTCACCCAACCATTAACCCACTAATGGAGTTATAATAATTAAATACTTGTTCATCATCATCATCATCATTTTTTACTATTTTTTAACCCGCTATTGTTCATCATCATCTTCCCCTCCACACCACCCCTTACTTTCACCATTCTTCTTCTTCTTCCTTTGTTCCCTGCTTCTGGCTATTGAACCATCTCTTCCTCTACCCACTGCTTCCATCATCATCACGCATCAAGGGCTATCATTATAATAAATTGTTTTATTTTAACATATTAAAATTTGATATAAAAATTTATTCAATTTTTCTATTTGAAAGAAATTCAATATTTATTAAGATATTTTTAAAAACAATTTTTATATAAAGGGTGTATTTTAAACTCTATACATTTTTTTATCGATTTTTAATAGTTTAAACTTGTTTAGCAAATGTATACTTTATTCTAAGATGCAACAATTTATACTATTTTTAAAAAGTTAAAATATTTTTACAATCTTTTACAATTTCTAATAAAATTTATATATATTTTATAATATTTAATTATTTTTATTTTTTACAATTTTAAAAATTCTAACATATTTTAAGTTTTTTAAAACTATATATTTTATAATTTATTTAAATTTTGTAAATTTTTATTATGTTATATTTTTATATTTTTAGGGTTTTTGAATGATGATGTCATTATGACATCAAATTATGACACATGTTGAAACAGGAAAACCTTAGGGACAAAAATAGAAAAAGAAAATCTTTAAGAATTAAAGTTAAAAAAAAGGTGTAGGGACTAATATGTGCCTTGAACCAGATTAATAAATGAGAAGGGGTAGGGGCAAAGCCAAAAAATTTTTTTAGAGGGGGCCAGATAAAATTTTAATTTTTTATAGGTTATATTTTTATAATTTGTAAAGGATTAAATTAAATTTTTATAATTTTAAGAGGGCCAAAATATAATTTTACCTTTACTAATTTAAATTTTTGAAAAAATTTTAAGGGCCTAAAATGTAATTTTTTATTTTAGGGGGGTCGGGTATCATGCCAGCCCCTGGCTACGCCCCTGTAGGGGGGATTTTTCTTTCGCTCATTCTTTCAAAAGTCGACGCAAAAAGCGAAGAAGGGGACAAGAATGATGGTGACTTTGTTTCTCTATTCCTATTTGGAAAATTTGCTAATAAACCCTTGGGAAATAACAGCATAAAACCTTGCTTAATAACATTATAACTAAGTCCATAACATTAACCGCATAAGTTTGTTCCTTTTACCGAATAGTCCTTGGCCAATAAAAATTACTAAAATCCCCAATTTTCACCTTTTACCCCAAATTTTTTGAAATAATTTTTTTTCCTATACAAATAATAGGGAAAAATTATTTAAAATTCTTCTATATCAAATCGGCATGAAATCCCATATGGATATTTTGTAGCGTTACAAATTAGATCTGGGACGTGCCTGGCGGAGAATAGGGTAAAGTGCTGATAATGTGAGGTAAGTAAACCAAACTTTGCAAATTGTCCCTCACCTACCTTTTAAGTATTGGAGGATGTTGTTGAGGTCAAACTTTGATTCTCTTCCAACTTTCTTTCTTTTTGGCAAATCTCTCAAGTCAGCATCAAATAATACATATAAAGAAAATAAAATATAGTAATATTATTTTATTAAAAGAATTAAAAAATTCAGTAATTTAATAATGTACAACTTTAGATGTAAAAACAATGATAATGCAATCTTTGATAATGAAAACTGTAATTCTTTATATTATCATTTAATCTATTTTTTCAATAATCTAACTTAAATTATGAGATATGATATGGTGATTGCTCACTTTACCTCTTAATTATGTTAGGTGTTCGATCTTTTTATAAGAATGAAGCATTCATAGTCAACTATTTACATAACTAAAAATTAATTGGTAAAAAATATCTCTAATCTTACTTAATATCACTCTTAAAAATGGAGCAATTTACTCCATGTCAATTTTAAAAATGAGCATCTAAAACAATTAATCACAACATTAATATTTTTCGTTAATTTTATATAATTTTAATTAATATAATAATAAACTTAAACCTTTCTATATATATATATTTGAAGTAAATTTATTTCTTATATAAAATTTCCCTCAAAAGTTTTTCTACATTGTATCTTGGTTTTTTGTTTGTTATTTACCGTTGTTCAACCTAATGCAGTCTCTTTTTCTATGACCTGATGTGGTCCTTTTCACTTCTGTCGTTTATGGCCGACCTCGTCTTCACCGTTTTGACGGTTTGTAACCATCTTCATTCGTGAACAGCTTTCCAATCGACACATTTTTTTAAAAACATATTTGTGTTATATCCCTTCCAGGTTCATCAACGAACGAATCACAAGTTATACACGTGTTTACATTGGGAGAGTTTGTGAATCTTGAATCACAATTCATGTTATGGTAAATTTTTATAAAATTACTTTCATTAAGTGCACGTGACGTTTTAAATTAATTTATAATTTAGTTGTCTTAAGAGGTCATATTTTTGAGTTAGAACATCATATCACTATTATTACAAAGGAACATGGTATAATTCCCCTCAATGATGAAATTAAAAAATTACTTAGGAGACTAGAGATGAATCATAAATTATTAGGGATGAAAGTGTATATTTATTATTATACTAACATGTAATTTCATATAAATTTAAGGGATTAAACGGCAATCTACCATTTGGGCCTAAGGTCACTGCTTGTCCCTTTATCTTCATCCTTGAATCCATTGTCAACAAGCTTAGTACACGTAGATTCCTTGATCCCCATAAACTTCTTCACAACACCTGAAAAAAGACTAAGACACTCAACTTCCTCTTCACTAATTCATCCAATACCTATCTCTCTCAAGAGTGAACCACCACCTCCTCGTTATTTGAATTTAAAAAATTACTGGACTCCAAATAATAGAAATCAAACAATATGAGAGTTTGTTAGCGAGGGAGATAACGTGAGCGTGTTAAAAAGATGAAACTAACTACAAGTTTATGGGTAGGCAGATAAGAAAAGTAAAGTAGAAGCAAGGAAGGAGGCAGGCAAGACAAGGCAAGGCATGTGAGAATTAGAGGTCTACAATCTCTGCCCACCCTTTATGCCTGAAACCACGCGGAGCTGGAAGTATCGAAATCATGGCTCACAATTTTCCTCTTATTTAATATACATGTTTATAGATCACATGTGAATGCATTGCTGATCCTTTCTCATTCTCTCTGCTACATCCAACCAACCAAATGCAACAATATTTAGATTATCTTTCATCCGTGCCTAATAAAAATATAAATTGTTTTTTATATAGTTTATGGTCTATTTATGTAGATTATGCATGTCAAGTTTGATGTAAATTTAATACTTCTAATTATTTGTTTTATGTGAAAAATATTTAACCATTTAATATATTAATATGTAAAGTATTTTAGATCGATATGATAGGGATATCAAATTAGTTTGAAAATTTATATGCATGACAAGTATAATTATATTGATATATTTCATGGTTAGATCGTTATAATATTAATAAAATAAATAGTTACTGAAGTTTGTAAAAATACTTTAATTTTTATATTGTGTAATTGAGATCCTTCTCTTACATATTTAATTATTTTTAAATGAGTTTAAAAATGATTTTTTAAGTTGATGGTTTAAAAGTTCTTTTAAGGAAAGTATTTGATATACTTTTAAGAAAATTTTAAATTCTACAAGCGAGGTCTAATAATCTTTTACTATAATAATTTTCAAAAATATCCTAAAATGTACAATAAAATATTAAAAATAAATATATAAAAAAGAGACACATGATAATTTTTAATACTATTTATGAAATAATAAAAAATATTTTGTCAATGTATCAAATAGTAATATTTCGATAATTAGTAGTTTTATTAAAACATAAAAATTTGAACATGTCTAATAATCTTTTACTATAATAATTTTGATTTTTGCTCTCTTTTTTTAGTATTTTATTTAACTAATTTGGTGTCTTTATTTCGTAACACTAATGTTGGTCACACTTTTTATACTATAATGGTTTATGACACACTAGGCGGAAAATTTTAGGTTAAATTATGCTATTAGTCTTTAATTTTATGAAAGTTGTGGATTTAATCCATATACTTTAATTAAGTCATTTTAGTCATTATACTTTTTCGAAAATTGAAATTTTAGTCCTTACCAAACAATAATTGTTAAATTAATTAAGTTAAGTTTTTCTATTTCCATAATCTAATGTGGAAAACATATTATCGTATGTGTAATGCTATGTTAACTTATTTTTTTCACATATTACTCACTAAAAATCCAACTAATGGATTAACGATTGTCAGTTGCATTAAGATTGAAATTTCAAAACTCGAAAAATATAGGGACTTAGAATGATCCATTTGGAGAATATTGGCTAAACCTACACTGTACACATACTATAGGACTAGTTATTGATTTAACAAATTTGATTTAACTGCTATTGTTTGGGTCATGACTAAAATTTGAAAATTTGAAAAGTACAGGGACTAAAAGTGATCAATTCAAAAAGTACAAAGACAAATTAATCAAATACAAGCTGGGACTAATAGCAAAATTTAACCAAAATTTTATATATCAAATTGATAGAAAAAATTTATATAAAAATTAAATGTGACTTTAGTTGAAATAGTAAAAATCATAATGTCTTGGGTTCAAATTTTATAATGCCAATCCTATGTATGTATTTTTTTTTAGATTTATTCAAACATAAAAAGATATAAATACCATCAAAATAATATTTGTTGCTTTGTAAAAGGAATGAACTTTTGGTAATTTTACAACTGAGTTGGGACTTAGTTTATGGGTGAAACCAATTATAAGAGCTCGAAATTTCCCAATGTCAAAAAATTCATAAGGTTTTGAAATAACAAATCCAAGCTGTTTTGGAAGTTAAATTGTGAGGTTTTTTTCAAGAATGGGTATTGAGTTTTTTAAAAACTCGTTACAATTGAATTTTCATTACTAAATAGACTTAAATTGATTGGAATTTAGAAATTATAATTTTGATGTATGGACTATTTTGTAAAAAATGTCAAATTTTGAAGGTTAAATGTCTTAAGAGTTGAGATGTGATTTTGAGACATGTAAGGGGTTAAATGGGTAGTTTGACCAAATGCATGTGAGCAAATAAACCATTAGCTTATATCCGAAGGAGGGAAGAGTATGAGATTTCACTTTTCATGTAAACATTTCTAAAACAATCAATCAAGTTCTCTCAACTCTCCGATTCATTTTCTTTGATTCCTGATCAAATTTGTATGAATTGTAATTCATTCCTCTTTATTGTAAGTATTAAAAACTTGATATAATCACTTTATTCTTATATTTCTTCATTTCTCGTTAACTTTGAGTAAAGTGAGAGAACTTGATATTTATGTTTTCCTAATGATGATAAGTTAAATTTTGAGTGTTTTTAAGTTTAGAATCACATTTGAACGTGAAAATTCAGATTTGGTAAGGAATTTTGAGTGAGGCTTAGAGTGTATCTAAGTTTTAATTATATAAATAGATTTCAATTTAGGTAAGGTTAGTTTAGATTTCTTGAGAGTTTAGTTAAATGTTAGAAAAAGCGAAGTTGAGGTTTCACTTTATTGAATGATTATTCATAGTAGATTCAAGTGTTTTAATGGCTAGTAAGTTTGATATAGTAGCAATTAATCCATTGAGACATAGTACTCTAGTAAACAAAGTATGCAAGAATAGTCCTTTAAAAATACATCGTTATGAATTTCTTGCCAATATTATATCATTCGTATTCTATGAAATTTTCTTGATACTTGGAATGGATTGGTTAACAAAGCATCAAGCTTTATCTTGATTGCAAGTTGAAAATAATTATTCTTAGAAATTCAGATGGTATTGAAGTTGAAGTGATAAGTGATAAACTTGTTGTTCTTTCTAATGTTGTTGCTTTGTTAACTCGAATGATGATAAGAAAAGGGTGTTAGGCATACTTAGGCTATACCCTTAATATTAGAATGAAAAATCTTAAATTCGAAAAGATACCTATAGTATGAAAGTATTGTGATGTATTCTTTGAAGAATTTCTAAGTTTACGACTTGAAAGAGAAGTTGAGTTTACCATTGAAGTGTTACCTGACACTACACCAATATTCATTGCTCCTTATTGAATGACACTTATAAAATTAAAAGAGTTGAAGATTCGGTTGCAAGAGTTGTTAAATCAAGGGTTTGGGTGTCCTAATGTATCATTTTGAGGTGCCCCAACTTTATTCGTGAAGAAGAAAGATGGATCCTTGAGATTAAATATTGATTACCAGTAGTTAAACAAAGTAATAGTGAAGAACAAATATCCATTTTCAAGGATTGATGATTTGTGTGATCAATTAAAAGGAATAAGTGTATTTTTCAAAGATTTATTTCAAATTGAGATATTATCAACTTCAAGCGAAGGAATCAGATGTGTCTAAAATTGCATTTCAAACAAGGTATAGTCATTATGAGTTTTTAGTGATGCCATTTGGACTTACTAATGCAGTTATTGCTTTTATGGATCTGATGAATCATATATCTCAACCTTGTTTGGATTAGTTTATAGTGATGTTTATTGAGGATATTTCAGTGTATTCAAAGAATTCAAAGAATGAGGAAGAACATAATAGACACTTGAGAATTGTGCTATAGACTTTGAAAGAAAGTAGCTTTATCGTAAGCTTGGTCAATGTGAATTTTGATTGAAAGAAGTTTCTTTTCATGAACATATTATATCAACTAAAAGTATTCGAGTCAATCATTAAAAAGTTGTATATATCCTAGAATGAAGACAACTGAAAAATGTAACTGATGTTTGAAGTTTTTTAGGATTAGTTGGTTATTATAGGCAGTTTGTGAAGAGATTTTCTATGATTGCCTTACCATTGACCAAGATACTTTAGAAGAATGTTAAGTTTGAGTGGACTGAAGAACATTAACAAAACTTTGAGAGATTGAAGAAAGCACTTCAAAAGCTCCAATGTTAACATCACCAAAGTTGAAAAAGGAGTATGTCATTTACAGTGATGCATCTTATAGTGGACTTAGATGTGTGTTGACACAAGATGGAAAGGTAATTGCTTATGTTTCTCGATAGTTAGAACTTCATGAGAAAAATCATCATACACAAGATTTATAGTTGACAACTATTGTATTTGCTTTAAAATTTTGGAGACATTATCTATATAGTGAGATTTGTTATATTTATACTAATCACCAATGTCTGAAGTATTTTCTCAACCAAAAGAGTTGAATTTAAGACAAAAAAGATGGATTGAGTTACTAGAAGACTATGATTGTATCATTGACTATCATCTAGAGAAGACAAATGTAGTAGTTGATGCATTAAGTAGAAAGTCATTTTCAAATAAAATTTAAAGTTTGAATTGAAGATTAAATGTTAGTAATTGGTCAAGAATATTGATATAATCATTTTTTTCTATGTGTAACTTTGAAAGCAATGAACGCAAGTCTAGAGTACTAAAATGTATGATGATTTGAAGCTCTACTATTGGTGAACTAGAAATAAGTGAAATATAATAGAAATAAGTGAATGCAAGTCGAGAAATTAAACAAGTAATTCAAGTAATTTCTTAAGAACTATTTTTAAATAGGTAAATTATGAATTTAAGTTAAACCTTAGAATTGTATACATGTAGGTGTTGGAAGATATCCTAAAAAAACTATATCATTGAATTTGAAGGAAGTTGGGAGAAATATATTCTATTGGTTGAATTTGTCTACAATAATAGTTACCAGTCAAGCATAAAAATGACACCTTATGAGGCATTTTACGGTAAAAAGTAGAACTCCAATAAGCAAAATAGAATTAAGCAAAAGCAAATTAGTAGTTTCAGATTTAATTAAAGAAATTAGAAAGAAAATGAAGTTGATCAAAGATCATTTGAAGATGGCCTTTGATAGATAGAAATCAGGCACAAATCTTTAAAAAAAGACGTTGAATATAATGTGAGAGACAATGTGTTCTTAACAGTGTCTTTGTGGAAGAAAGTTCATTGATTTGGCAAGAAAGGTAAGTTAAATCTAAGATTTGTTAGACCATATGAAATATTTGAACGAATAGGTTCAGTGACATATTAGTTGGCCTTCCTACTAAAACTACAGAAAATATATTAGTATCAAAGAATGTCATCAGAAATGATATGTTGAAACTTACTAAACCAGGGCTTTTCTTATTAAAATAACTTAAAAATATTAATTATTTAACAAAATGAACTGAAAAAAATTAAGAAAATGACCCAATTTCTACAGTATCTGTCGTTGTCGCCACTATGTCAGGCGGCACCAACTTATTTTTCCTCAATCATGCTTTAATTATTAACTTCTAAAAAACAATTTTTAGGGGTGTCGCTTGACACAGTGGCGACACTGGACTTAACTGTGATTAGATAAAACGTTCAGGGATCTGACGAAGCAATTATCTTTTTTTAGATTGGCCGAGAAAAAAAAGGGTGTCCATCACCAAATTAAATTATTTTTCAACTTTTGGTTTATTTGCATATTAGGTCCCGTTCTCTTTTGAAATTAAATTTAAATATCCCTTAAAAATATAAGAATAACAAAAATAAACCCTTCTCAATTTTTTAAAAACAATAAAATTATAAAACTATATAAAAGTCTCATTTAAATTACTCACATATATCTCTCAAAAATTTTCTCAAATTTATTTAAATTTAAACATTTTCAATTCATTTCCTAGCATATTTGAATTTTTTTTGGTGTAAAGCATATTTGAAAATTTAACGATTTATTTAATTAAATCATCTGGATCAATCAAACTGATAAATGGATGATATGACCGATTCGACCATTAATCTAATTTTAAAAACAATAAATTAAATACATAGGAGGGAAATTAATTCAACATGATTGGTAGATAAATAATAAATAAAATATATGATAAGGTTGATGGCTGAGGCTAGCACAAAGAAAATGATAAATGAACAAACATGCGGTTGGAATTCAAATAAAATCGAAAAATTATTTTATGAATTATTTTTATCATATTATTTATGGTTCGTCTAATTAAAAAATATATCATCTTTAGTTTAAAAGTTTAATCTAAATATACATATAATGTAAAAAAATGATATATTACTTTTAATTAAATGAAACCATAAATAATATGATGAAAATGATACTAGAATATTTTCTTAATAAAATCGGACACGAAATTTGCCTAATACGACTACCGTGGCCAAACAAGGTTGGCCTATAAGTAAATTTGGTAATCTTAAAAGCGTATTATGCCTTTTATTCTTTTTATGTAAATTATAAAAATACAAATAAAATTAAATAATTAAAATATTAAACAGACATATTTAATGTTAAATATGTTGTATTATTCCATATTTATATTTATATTCTATAATATATATATATATATATATATATATATATAAGTATAAATTTAACAAATTATTAAGCTAACCACTATAATTCCTATTTTTCATTATATTATTGAATTTATCATTTTAAATAATTTTTATAGTTTATAAGATTTATCACATTTATAATAGTTTTAATTTTATTAAAATAACTACTTAAAAATTAGCTAATAAAAAGTTATCATACTTATAAATAAAAATTTAATTCTATTAAAAGATTGTTACTAAATAAATTTATATAATAAAAAATAAAATATTATATCAAATTATTTTATATTTAAATTGTTATGTTTTTATAAACCAAAAGAAAAAAAAAGATTATAATAGTTTTGTTTTAAATAGTAAAAATTTTAATTATTTATATAATAGCTAACTTTAGATTTTATATATACAATTTTATAAGTAATATTTTTAATAATTTATATATTATCTACAAATTATTAAGAAAAATAAATAAAATTTGAATCAACATATCAAAAAAATTATAATTTTTACAAATGTTTTAATAATAATTAGAAAATTTTATTAGTATATATTTGAAATATCGAAATAATTGTATATGTTGATTTTTCAATTAGTTATTATTTTATTTTGGTGAAAAATTAATTATTATTTTAAATAATGTTGTGTTGCATTAATCACATGAAAAAAACTAAAAATATTTAAATTTTTATTACAATATTTGAAAGATTAAATAAATTAATATATTTGGGTTCTATTCAACAATTAAATTATTAGAAATCATTTATTATTGTCTAAGGTTCTAATTAAGTTGGTGTTATAAATTAATTAAATACCGATTCAATTTATTATAAAGTAATAAATAAATATAATTATGGGAGCATTTTGGGTAAAAGTACTAGGAGATCTATGTTTTGAGTAATAAATTGCACTTTACCCCTCAAAAAGGGTAAATTAGTCTCTTTATATTAAACTAAAGAGTAAATTAATTTTTTAATTTAATTCATTTGTACTATTTAAAACCGGCATGATTCATAGAATAATTAGACAATGACACGTAGTGTGTCATGTGTACATCATATAAATATACAATGATTAATTTTAAAAGTATATATAGATGAAATTTTAACGAAAAAATTAATTTACTCTTTAATCTAATAGATAATATCTAATTTTTAATTTTTAAGTAAAGATACAAAATACAATCCGCTCCTTTATTTTTGCGGAAGGATTTTGTTTTTATTTTTAATTTTATTTATGAATCAATTTAAACCTAAAAGAATAATGACATGGGATTGAATTAAAAGCGGAGGAATCATTGATTTGAAAACAGGAAACAGGACGGTATTGGTTTAATAGTTTATTCACTTTCTAGTGTCTGGAAACAGGAAAGAGACCACTAAAATCTATCAAATATATATACATGGACGGTATTGGTTGTAGTTGGTACGCGTGGCGTTAGGCCAAAGGAGAGCTGATGTGGCAAAAAAGCGCAGAGGACTTCAGCTCATCAAAGACGTCCTTTATGTCACAAGCACTTGGCCAGCCGTCTTTGTCTCTCTCACTCTCTCCCTCCGTGATATTTTCCCCCCATTTCTTTTTTCCCCTTTTATTCCATCCCCCATTTTATCCCCAGCAAGTGCATGCACGCGCTATCATTAGTGGGACAGAGAATCAGAGACAAGAAACAAGCGGGAACGTGAAGCAATCGCGCGTGAAAGTAAAAATCATAAAATATCTGGAAAATGCCTACATTTATCATTTATCCATTCATCATCACTCAATATCTTCCACAAAAATATATTTTTAAAAAATAGAAAAGACAGTGTAAGTAAAAGATGCCGCGTGTCGAGGGACCCGAGAGTTCTCAGCCACAAGACTCTAAGCACTTCTCGAATTTTCCATGGAAATGAAAAAAATAAAGAAAATAAAAAAAAATGTATCTTACGTGTCACCTTCCCTGCTTTTATACCCAATAAGACCAATAACAAAAAAAAAAAAAAAACTTGTGTTCCTCTTTCCTTTTTGCTTTCATTCTCTCTGTAATCTATCTTCTAATTTCGAGTCTTCCTTGAATTTTCTTTGCCCTTTTTTGCTTTTAAAGTACACCAGTACTACTATTTATTTTTTTCCTTCATTTTCACTGGGAATTTCTCTGCCACAAGTCGAGATTTCATTTCCAAGTAATTTGTTTTCCTTCTTTACTGGTACGTTTGTGGCTGATCTGCTTCCGTTTGTGGATAATATTTCATTTGCCTTGATATTTTTAATGATATTTTTTTCACTGACTCATTGGCGAGAAGAGAAGTTCTTCTTCTTCTTCTTCCTCTTCTTCTTCTTTTTTGTAAATTTCTTGTTAAGTTTGAAAGAAAATTTCTGAGTGGTGGTTGAGCAAGTTGACTTAGTTGGATTATTAAAGGTTCTTATTGTTATTGTTATGTATAGAGAGATTAGATGTACTAAAGAGTGGTTGTTTTGGTTTTGCGGAGTTGCAGGGGTTATTCTAGTATTCACTTCGCAAGATTTGAAGCAAAATCCATTTCCGTGTGATGGCTACTCAGGTATATAGAAATAGAAACCTGTTTTGTTGTTTATATGGCTTCTACTTGCACGTGTTTTGTATTATGGATTCTAGTTGATTAATTAGATAAGACGCTACAATTTGCAGTGTAAATCCTTAAGTATAATTTGGCTTGCAGGGTAAACTGAAATCGGTGGAATTTTCCTCTTTTATCTTTTCAATCCTAGATAGATTTGCATATTAAGACTTGTTTTTTATATTGGGAATGGGATGGTGGAGGATTCAAATCCATTTCTTTGAGCCAAATGCTCTGCTCAGGTGTAATTAGTTGTCATCAATGTGATTGCTTAACTTCGGAACTGCTCCATGTTTTATGGATTATTGCAAGTTTTGGAATCCCATGCTTTTCCTGTTCCTCTGAATGGTGTGTTTTCTTCTTATGCGTAAATATATCTTTGTGGAAGGGAATATGGTTCAATGTGAATTATCATAGGTTTTAGTACAAACAGTTGTTACTTGAAAGTGAGATCTTTCCTTGTTTAATTGCTATTGGAAATTCTGATGTAGGACCAAATTGAAGACAAAACATCGCCCAATGCTTTTAAATCTGGCATATGTCCCCAATCTAAGACATTGAACCAGTTGCAGGAGTTATACACATTTAATCATGATCACACACCCAAGGTTCCGTTATTCATGTTACCTGTTTAATTATACTTTCCTTTCAAGACTGCTTCCAACATATTATTGTTAATCTTTTCATGGCTATATGCTCATATCTCTCATTTATTTCTTTCCTGTTAAAATAGGCTAGAAAACCCTACACTATAACTAAACAGAGGGAGAAATGGACTGAGGAAGAGCATCAGAGGTTTCTTGAAGCTTTAAGGTTGTATGGTCGTGGCTGGCGCCAAATAGAAGGTAAGTGCACAATGAGTTGAACTGATTTACTTATCTTTGCCATGTTCACTATGGTTTGAACAGTTTAAGTTACTCTTATTTTCATGCAGAGCATATAGGCACCAAATCTGCAGTTCAAATTCGAAGCCATGCTCAAAAGTTTTTCTCCAAGGTTCATTGCTTTGAGTTCATTACAAGATTTCCTTGATTAAGTAAATGTATTATATCTTTTATTACCAAGATTTACTTGATTAAGAAAATGCTTTGTATGTTTTATTACCTTGCAATGTGTATAGCCATAGGCAGGTTCTCCAAGTCAATCTGTTTCTCATATGCATACTTTCTGATTGTGGTTCTAGGTTGCCCGAGAGTCAAATGGTGGCTTTGATGGTTCCATTAAACCAATAGTGATACCGCCTCCTCGTCCTAAAAGAAAGCCAGTGCATCCATATCCCCGCAAATCTGTCGATTTGGTCAAAGGAAAATCACCATCATCTCAACCAGAGAGATCTCCATCCCCCAACCAATTTTTCAGAGAACAAGATAACAAATCACCAACGTCAGTTTTATCTGATGCAGTGGGGTCTTCTGCCTTGGAGCAACAGAAAGGATGTTCTTCCCCAACATCTTGTACTACAAATTTGCAGTCAATCAATACATCCCCTGTTGAAAAGGAAACTGACTATGCAACCTCTAACTTAGCTGCTGAGGAAGAGAAACCCTCTTTGTCATCTGTGAAAATATTTGGTCAATCAGATGCGGAGAACATTCTGTCCATGGTAAAATTATAGTGTTAAATCTCTGCCTTTATTTTGTAAACTACTATTGCTAACCTTTATGACTCTAATTTCTTTTTCTGTCATGTATGATCCAGAACCTCAATACAGATTTCAAGGACTTTGTTTTTGGTGAAGGCAATGCAGCACCTGTTATACCTTCCACTAGTTTTAAGCTTTTCGGGAAAACAGTTCAGGTGAAAGATTCCCCTAAACCTTCCATAAATGCAGAAAATTTTGAGTCACAAACATCTAAGACCAGTCGAGATGATGTTGATGCTGTCAATAAAATGCTAGTTCAGGCATTTCCTTCAACACACTTAGACACGAGTTTGTCACTCAGTACAGTTATTGATAATTGGAATGCAGTGCCTTCTAGATCTAACTTATCTACCAGTGATGCTCCTCTGCCATGGTGGGCCTTTTACAAAGGTGTACCCTTTTGTTACATTACTTCATTTAATCAAACCCGCTCGGATTCTAGTGTTGGAGAGAGGATGAAAGAGAAAGAAATTCTAAATGAAGGATCCTGTAGTGGTTCAAATACTGGTTCTGTTAGTCATGTAAGTAGGAGGGTTTCGGATTGCGTTTATTCCGAAAGCCAACGTCCTTGTCTTGAGGGAAAAATGTCTCTCCAAAGATGTACTAAGGGGTTTGTGCCATACAAAAGATGTTTAGCAGAAAGAGATATGACATCATCTGTTGTGTCTGAAGGGCAGGAGACACACAGAGCCCGAGTATGCTCATAGTAGCTGGCTGGCTATGTTGTTCCGATAGTGAAATGTCAAAAAGCTTTTAAGATAGTTTAGATAGTGGGAGGATGACAAATAATCATTTGAGATGTTCCTTTCCAAAGATTATATTTTTAGGCAAAAAGCTTGAATGGGTTGTAGACTATTTTTAACTGCTGCTGTATATCGGGGCCCTTCAGGTGACACATTTGAGGCGGAGGAGCTGCTGGCTTGATTCTATACGCCTATGTTTGGAGAGTTGAAACTCTGTTTTTTTTGCAACTTGAGGCGTCATGTGTATATGCATGTCATGAATGGTAACTTGCTTTGCAGCAATTTTTGTATCTTTACATTATTAATGATTCCAGAATTAATTTTTTCCCTTTCTGTCATCTTACAACAACATAAATGTTAATCAGTTCTTTATGCATGGTTCATCAATATTAATGATATGAGCTTTAGTCTATCATTTTTATCCCCCTTTTGAAGTTTGACGCAACTACTACCAGTCTGCAACTTCCTAAGCTTCACGGTAGTTTCAACTTTACGAATTGAAAAGCGTAGTTTACCATGTTAGATGGACATGATCTCCAAGGCCATCTTGATGGCATCAAACTCGCTCCACTAAAACATGTTGAAGGCAATAAACCACCGAAACAAATCTTGCTTACCGCATTTGATTTTGTCAAGATCGATTCATCCAGCAAGCCATGATAGCTTCTGTTGATAGCCCAATTGCCTCGATAATTGTTGTTGCTTGATACTCTACAAAAAGCATGGGCTCTTTTGTATATTCTATAAGCAAACAAAGGTCGCATACGAATCTACAACATCTGTGACCAACTTATTAAAGTTACAAAGTAAGCCAAGAGTGTTGTAGATTATTTATGAAGAACTTACAACTAAAATAGTGGTATAGGTCCAGAATATCGAAAAGTTTACTAATATTTGAGCCTATTCAACACCAATCAAATATGAATAACTTTTTCAAAAACTTCTTGTTGATGAACTCTTTCTCCAACAATAGGAGAAATAAATGTCTTCTCCTATCAGTGCCATCATTTTACAACACAATACAAATCCTTCTCAATATTCTCACAATACTCATCGCAACAATTTGCTCAATCTTTTATCGCCATAATTTTTTCATCATCAACAAGTTCCTTGCCACACACAAGTTCCCACTAATGCTCAATCCCATGTTAGTGCCAATTTTGTGATAAATATGGTCAAACTATATTTTGTATCGCTCCAAGTCTTATAATCATTAGGATGCCAAAGCCAATTTTGCATCTCACAATGCAAATTGTGCTCCATCTTAGATTCTAGATATTGGCACTTCTCATCATTTCACTGCGGATCCTTAATCTCTTCACAATGCTAATGAATATAAAGGCAATGAAGAAAATACTATAAGAGATGATAATATTATTCCTATTCACCACAATGGTAATGTGCAAGCATTAATTCTTCTTTTAAACTTATCAATATATGCACCTTCAATTAAACAATCTCTCGTTTTTGTTTCCTAATTTTGTAAGAAGAACCAAACATATATTAATTTTTTTCCCTTTCATTTTTTGGTGAAGTATCTAATTTCAAGAATGCAATTGATGTCCTCCAAGTAACAATGGACACTATATGTAGCCTAACTTTACCCCTCCTCGGTAATATTTTGCTACAAACAAGAGCTCCATTTCTCCTTGGAATTAAAGACTGAGTCACCCAATTCTCACACCTTTTTTTATTTTAAATAAAAATTCTTTACACTTATCTACATAAAAAAGAATTATTTTTGTAATGTTTGCTCCTCAAATAAAAGTCTTAAATTTACATTTTTATCAAAATACATTACAAAATGGTTAATCTCTCAAATGAATTTTTAGCGATTTATGAGGATCATCTCCTGTGCTTTTGGTTGATAAACAAATTTACTATTGTATTTTTGTATATCAAAACACCAAATATATTTGGTTATAAACACTCAAAAATAAAAATGAAGTTTAGTCAATTTTTTTACAAATTTCATCATTGGGTAGAAAAAAAAATTCAAAGCAAATGTTTTATCTTTTTATACCGACAGTGAAAGGGAGTTGTAACACCCTGAAAATTTCTAAAGTAAGATATTATCCTTAATATAGTAAAATAAGGAAATAAAGTGACAAGAAGAGGAAAATTGAGTTATGTCACTAGGAAGTATATTATGACTTATTGATTCAAGAAAGGACTAAATTGTAAAAGTGAGAAAAGTTTTGTGGCCCAAGAGTAAATACTCAAAACTTGAGGGATTAAAGTGTAAATATGAAAAAGTTGAAGCACTAATAGTGAAAATATATTAAGGGTGGAATGATATAGAAACCAAGGAAAATGGATGAATTAGGACCAAATTGAATAGGTGAAGAATTATGAGGGACTAAATAGCAATTTTACCAAATTAAGTGATGACTCAAGGATGGAATTTTTAAAAGGTCACGAAGGGCAAAATGGTCAATTGTAAGAAAGAGAAATTTAGAAAGTAATGATGATGTTGATGATATTTTATAATTATTTAATTAGAAAAATATTATTTTATTAATATTTAATAAGATATTTTTTATTATTTTATTATTTTATTTAGTACATATATATATATATATATATATATATATATATATGTGTGTGTATGGAAAGAAAAAAAAAAGGGAACAACACCATCCATTTCCATGCATCCCACGTTAGAAAGAAAAGAGAAGAAGAAACTTCCTTTTTTTTACAATTTAGTCCTTCCACCAAAAATTTACCATTTTCACCTAGAAATCAAAAGAATTTCCATAGCTACTAAGAGAGAAAAATGTTAAGGAGACTAAGGGGAGTTAGAATATCAAGTTAGATTCAAGAAACAAAAGCTGGAGGAGAGAGAAAAATCAAGTTAAAGATTGAAATCAATAGGACAAAGTAAGAACTTTAAGATTTCAATATATTTTAAGTAGAGTTTCTCATGTAGGTAATATCAAAAGCATGAAAATGATGTTAAGGTAGAGTTTTCTTATATAAGGTTCTATGTTCTTGATATATTGGTGAAGGGAAGTAAGAGAAAATGATGGGAAATATGGTAGAGAACGGAAATAAGGGTATTATAAACTTGGTAATTAATATGTTGCACTAAAATAGTTTTAAATAGCAATAGTAGTCAAACTTTGGAAAATCACTAAAAATTGTAGAAATTCAATTAGAGGTTGAATAAAATATTAAATTAAAGGTTACTGAGTCTAGTTTTTTATAGAAGAAACGACGTGAGCAATGGAATTGTAAATTGTGAGCTATAATAAATTTTATGAGACAAGGTTAGGATGATTTTGGGTTCCCCTATTCTAACTTTGGAAAATCATAAAAAATTAGAAAAAAATAATTAGGTTCTTAAAGTTATATGTTTAAAATTCTGAATGAGTCTATTTTCAATAGAAATAAACAAGGTCATCATCCAAATCCTGTACAATGAGATAATTAATTTTTAGTAAAAAAGAGTCGGAACTGTTAGACAGCAGAATAGGGGTGACTTTAAAGAATAAACTGTACTTATTGGCTAAACCAAAAATTTTGAAAATTTTATGGTAAGAAGATATGTAAGTTTAGTTTCATGGAAAATTATTTGATCTTAATCTCGAGTTCTGTAGCTCAAGATATAAATAATTTAGTGACTATGACACAAATGGACAGTTTTGAATGTACATATAAGTAAATAGTGAAATTATTGATAATGTTACTTGTCGCATGTTATATAAATTAAGGATGTGGAATGGAGAGGAGGAGGAGGAAAATATGTATGAATATTCAGCTAGCATGGCTAATTTGCATGTTTTAGGCTCAGGGACTAAATTGAATAAAAGTAAAACTTTATAGGCAATTTTGTAAAAATGTTGGAAATGACCAATTTGCATGAAATGGATTATTTTATTATTTAAAATTTCAAAATTGAATGGAATTATTAATTTAGTTCAAGATCGGGGAAAAACATATTTTAAGGATTAAATTGAAAAGTGTTGAAATTATAGAAAATTCTGATATTTTATAGAATTCATAGGTTGTTATCAATTTGTATGAGAATAACGGCTGGAAATAAGGATTAAATTGCAAGAATTTTATTTTTTTGAGCCTAAGGATGAAATCGTCATTAATTAAAAGTTTAAGGGTAAAATGATAATTTTGTTTAGAGCATTAATTAAATGTATTAGAACATGAAATAAATGAAAACGACGATCAAATTTATTTATAAAGATCTGGATGACTCGAATACAAGACTTGAACGTGGAAAAGAAAAGATATCGGATTAATGAAATTATAAACATGAACAAGTAACGAGGTAAGTTAGTGTAACTTGAATTGTATTTTTAAATGCATGAAATATCGATATTATGAATTACCTGATTTATGTTTATGAAGAAATGGCAAGAGAATGATATTTTATCATGACATGTAAATATGTGATTATCTTTGATACGCTGATACAAGGAAATTAAGTATATTGAGACTAGTAATAAATTCAAGTAAAACATGTCAAGAAAAATAAGTATGTTTAAGAGACAATATGTTTGATTTTAATTGGTTCCAAATATGAATGTTAGATGAAATAAAATATCTGATAAATAAATCGGTAACTCCGATAATACTCCGTAACTTTATTCCGGTGATAGATTTGGGTTAGGGGCGTTACAGGAGTTTCAAAGTGTTGACCCTTATTTTTAGTCTCATGATGTAGAACATTTACAGTACGTTTGGTTTACTGTAATGGAATAGGGCTGTAATTAAATAGAGCTGTAATGGAATAGAACTGTAATAAGTAATTCAACTATTTGGTTGAATGGAATAGAATAGAACTGTAATAGTATTCTTGTGTTTGGTTGAATGGAATGATGTTGTAATAGCATAAGGAAAAAAACTAAAATGACCAGAATACCCTTAGCAGAATTTTTTTTAAAGTAGATGATTATTGTTATTGTTATTAAATTTTAATAAGATTATTATTGAAAATAATTTAATAAAAATAATAAATATTTTAACCATATTTTAACATAATTATTATTAAATATAATTTAATAAAAATATAATTTAGTAATATTCTTTATATAATTATTATTATATGAATTAAAAATCAAAATATATAATACTATAAAAATATATAATCTACTTTATTATTTTTAAACTACAATACATAATTAATATGCTAAAATATCATTACTGAAATAAATAATGTAATTATTCTACAACAAAAATAATTAAATATTAGAAGTAATAAATAACTCATTGTTAAAAAGTAACAAATAACTTGAGAATTATATTTCACATTCAAGCATAATATTCATATATTAACAAAAAGTTACATGATTTCATTAGTTTATATGTCATAATCCATATATTTTAAAATTTTACATTAAAAGTTACAACATTGTAATGATATTCTATCATGTCATTATACCATCCAAATATTACAATACATATTAATAAATAGGATAAGTATGTTTAAAAATATATTTGCTTATGTACAAGTAAATATTTATCAAGCATTTAGTAGTGTATAATAATAATATCATTTTCAAAGTTTCAAAGTTTGTTGCAACTGAAATTGATCTTTATTTTCAAAGAATTTCATGTTTATTTATATAAATACAATTATCCAAATAAATGTTTATTTGAATACTTACATCTTTTAACAATAGATATAATTGTTCAAATAAGTTTAAAAGGCACAAATTTTAATAACTAAGAAACATAACTCAATACTTATACCCCTTTTGTTTTATATTTGCCCTTGGCCTTTACATCTATCTAATTCTGGTCATAACGGTAAAATGTAATGAAGAATAACGACTGATGGAAGCAACGCAGAAATCGTGCATCCAAAAGAAACAAATTCTGTAATAGGAAAAACAATAAAAAAGACAATGAAAATTGAAAAGACCAATTTGATCAAATTAGTGCATATGAAAACAGGTTCAAAAATCAGTTGGTCGGCAATAGTTGTTGAAAAGAAGAATCATATAACACAACCTCATGTCCTCTGTTAAAAAAAAGCCCCATAATAATCCCAGTTTGTAGTATATGAACCAAAAAGCACTTGCCTGCTAACTGTAATGGTCAAATCCTCACTTTCAAAAAAAGTTTCCAAAAAGAAGAAATAAAGTAGAAGAATCATATCTTCTGCTGCTTAATATTCTATAAAATTCCTATTAAGTCCTACAACTAAGTTCAAGAGATTCATAGTGATTAAGCCGAGACTACTTTGTTCACATGTTTTGTATAAAACTATCCATGCATGCTAGAATCCACAAAATAGACATCCAGAATTACTGAAGTTATCCACACAAGCATTTAGAATAGAAATGAAGAGAACCATGAATATCTAAAACCATGAAAAGAGAATCAGAAGTTGCCAGTCCCGTTCATTAATAATTTACTGACAGAAGACTAGACTTGTTCACCTCTTGAATGGTTTGAAAATATGAATGAGCTACCAAATCAAGCTATAAGTCAAATAACTTGGATTGTACAAGAGATTATTAACATCTTCATAAAAGGTTAAACCCAAATAAAAAGACTAAGCATACCTAGATCACAATTTGAAACAAATCAATGAACAGATTGAGATCCAAGGCTCAAGTAACAGAAGTTCCCAATGATTAAAGATGTTTATTCAATATTTTCAAGCTCCTTTTATGGCTGACACAAAAAATTGTAGATTACCATAACTTTCCAAATAAGAAAAACACCATACAAAAAGACAACTAAAGAACCAATTTGACATCCCAAATCAAGAAGGAAAAGAGAATAAAAAGAAGTGCATTCATTATTTTTCAGCAACAAAATACCAATCAAATTAATGAATAAGTATGCATGATCCAAGTCCAACATTGAATTTAATTAGCATGAGACCTTCAAAAAAGAAATTAGTAATGAGAATATTATCCATCATTCCATTGTATATTCTTCATTGTTTATTTAGGATTTGTATTTTGAGGAGTATAAGTCGGTTTATTCTATATTCAAATCGATGTCTCAACTATTATTTAGATAGATATTTGAATATACATATAAATAAAATAATTTAACAATAGTTTATAAACAAAGAGTAAGTCAAAGAGAGAAATCAATGGCCTCTTGAAAAATCGTATAAAGACTCTGAAGCATAACTTTTATGAGTGTTACGACCTTTTCAATTGCAGAAGTGGTTTTGCTTGGAGTCCAGACACTAAAATGTGGACTGCTAAGCTTGAACTATGGAAAGCACTTGTGAAGGTTGGTAAAATGTTCTTGTCCAAGTTATCTGCTTCTTGTGCTTGGTTATTACGGAACTAATTTCCAGTTCGTGCTATCTTGTTTGTCAGTTAAAACCTGATGCAAAAAAATGGATGATTACAAGAATTGCTAATTATGATATACTTGTGATGCTTTTTGCTAAAGATAGAGAGAAGAGGAAATGAGCTAAAAGGGGTCAATTGGGCTGCTCAATAGGTGGCCGAGTATTTGATGGTATCCCTTTGCAAGATGTAGTTGGTGCAAGTATGGAGGAAAAAGACACGAATGATACCAGTCAACAATATCATTGAAAGGGAAAAAACGAAAGGCGACAAGAGTTGAAGTATTTGAAAGGGAGTTTAAAAAGTATAAGGGAAGCAATTAAAGATGTTGCAGAAGCAATCAGGGAGAGGAATGTTATAGCCGAGAGAGGACAACTACGTGTTTACTCAGAGCAGGAAATATTTACAGAATTAGTGAACATAGGGCATATATTTTCCTTATTGCAAACGCTGGGAGCTGAGAAGCGAAAGGAATTTTTATTGCAGCTGATGCATAATAGTTCTAGAGATTTGGCATATTAAAATTTATTGGCTGGTTAGGATTCTTTTTTCTTTCATTAGCCTTGAATGGGATGGCAAGCAGGGATAATGTACATAAGATATGATGCTTCATAATTTATGGTGTGTTATAGTAGAGCTATTTGAATTCTTTCTTTTGGGTACATTAGTTGATTACTGCAGTAGCCATATATTAAAGCAAATGGCATTAATGCCTCAACACAAGCTGCAATAATAAGTCAAATCAACAATTCCTTCTATCATCTCTACCTTTCTAACCTATGGCACTATGTTGTATTGCAAAGAACAAACACCTGCATAGAATGTTTAAAAATAAAAAAAAACACAAGCAATCATGTGTAGAATGTCTAAGGAAATTTTTTGGTGTTACTGTACACTTCCGATACATTATTAATATTAATGAAATAAACAAGCCATTCACTACCTGTGTATGAGCAAAGAAGGTTTTGTTCCTTTGACTGAAGCCCTTTCCAATTGATCTAATTTCCATGACCTTTTCTAAGCAATCAAATAAAAAATTGATATTTATATCTATGAAGGAGCAAACTTGACATGATCACAGGGCAACTACATAACACAGAAGAAGCAAAAAAGAAGGATCGATTACTTCACAACATACACACCCACACAGGTAATCTTAATTGATCAAAGTAAGAGAACAATAGCCAAAGAAACCCCTTCCAATGACATGGTGAAAAACAAGATCAACTAAAGGAGAAAAATATCAAATGAATAGTGAGTTATTGAGACCACGAACAGCATCTGACTACTGATCAAGTTCAAGAAAAAATCTTCTACTACCAAGGTAACCCCAGGCCTCACCAGTGAAAACAATAAAGACAAGCTGCATTAAATTTATAGAAACATTAACAAAAAAAAAAAACTTATCTTGGAGATTGACACCTTCCAGAAATGTAGCTAGGGAGAACGTCATAGAAAGCTTGTTTATTAAGGTTCTCTAAACCATCTATATGAGAAAGGGCATCAATTGCTGCATTTTTATTGAGAGGAAATTGAAACCGTTGACCCTGATTTCAATCGGAGCTTGAGGATAATGAGAATCGATGGAATTCGCCGGTAGGTAAAATTTTGATAACTTTTAATTTGAAATTGAATCTGGGTTCAAGCTTGGATGGGGTTGGAAATGATGCTTCAGACGTGAAAAAGAGGGAGAAGGCTGGAACGAAATGGGAATCAGACTGAAAAAAAAAAGAAAATGCTCAGATGTGCGAAGGGTAAAGTGGAACAATTTTCACGCTGAATAGGTATTCCCTTGGGGGAGTGCTGAATTGTAAACGGTGATTTTGCCTTGAATAAGGTTGTAAGGAATATGGATGTAATAGCCTATTCATCCAACCAAACAATGGAATAGGGTTGGGCCCACTGAATAAGGCTGTAACGGTTTAGCATTACAGCCAACCAAACAGGCTGTTATTATCACCTCCATACATGCCACAAAGAGTTGTTATAGTTGAATGATAACATTGCCACATCTTAGAAACAACAAAAACCCTCTTAAACCAAGCTTCTCTTCTGTCTGAATTTTGTAGTTTTGCCTGTCATCATGTTGTATAATTGATTAACCATCTTCTTACCCCAAACCTTCAAAATGGCTCACCATATAAAAAAAAACTATTTATAAAAGAACTCACTTTATACAAACCTACGAGTTTTATGGTGTCTTTGATATTCATGGCTAAAATCATACACAAAATAAATTGCAACCACACATAAAACCTTTTGTATATTTAGGTTTCTCCTGAACTTACCATTGTAATTATTTATAAAACCTTTTGTATATTTAGCTTTGACACAACCACCTTCAAAAATTGTCTCATGATGTTCAACTATTTGAAGATATTTTTTCTTTTGCAACTATTTTTTCTAATTTCAATCAAATATTGATTGGTGCACACTTTTAGCTACCAAAAACACACCAAATCTTCCTCATATATCACTTGATTATCATTAAAAATCTACAACCATCAACTTCCCCAACACTCATTGCACAAGGTTCTTCGTTGCCTACTAAAGAATAGTTGTGTCAATCGACTTCAGGTACATCTTCTCCCTCTTACTTCAACCAACCACATCCACCTAACCTGACCCAACCTCTTCTCACTTATAGTCGACAACCTAAACTATCCAATTCATCTCAACTCAATTCTCATACACAAGTCCCAAAAGTCATAGGATGATTCGAAGTTGTTTTGAGCTTTAGAAGACGATTTTTTTTTACTTAGGATGCTCTAGACCAAACCCTAAATTTAGGCAGCAAGCTAGATGCTTGAACTTGAAATATTCAACAAAAAAGATGATTAATAGAATGATAATGGACGAATGAAATAAAAACCATAAGTAAATAAAGAAAACAAAAACTAAAGGTGGAAAATGGAATAGATAAATCGATGGAGATGGATAGATGAATAAATATTCGATTGAACCCTTTGAAAAATATTCTCGACAGACTTAATCAACAGTTCTAACTAACTCTCCAAAAAAGAGTTCTTGGCAACCTAAAGTGCGAAAAACTTCCCCCAAAATCTTGAATATGATTAAATAAAATGAATATTTTAAATAAAAACAAAAATTGAATCTTACAAAATAAAATACTCCAAAAAGTGCTTTATTAAAATAATCAAAATTGCCTTAACTAATGAATAGTTAAAAACAAACTTACAATTTAATCAAATTTCTAATTTGGCTAAACAAGAAGTATTTCTAGTTTAACTAGACTTTCTTACTAACTAAGAAATATAAAGCTTTTAAACAATTCAAAATACGTAAAAATATCTTAAATTTTAGAATAAATAAATATAAAATTATAAAAATTAATAAATACAATATTGGGTTAATACATAATCAAAATTAAGCCTTAAAATTGAAATCAATATGATTTAAACACAAATCAAAACCAAAAAACTAGTAATTCTCGTAATAATTCATTCCAAAAATTTTCGCTTGCTTAGTCTTTACTAAAATAGTCATAACTTGAGCTCTAAAACTCGAAATCAGGTGATTCGAAGTGCATTTTTGAAGATAAGAGATAGCTCTTTCATTGGTCACAAGACATCTTGACCCAAAAATACTTGGATTCCATCCAAAAATGTGTCACAATTCAACTAATTTTCTAGAGTAAAAAATTGGCAACTTTAGTGAATTGATTGAATTGAATTAATTTCTCCCTATTCTTGCATGTTGAATCAATCATTGACGCTCAATAAATTATTCCAAGCATGTTAGCACCCACAATTTTTTATTTTGAACCAAGATTTCAAAGAATTGAATTCGTGATTTTTTTTAAGCTCGATCATGTCTCCTTTAAGCTTGTTACGTCCATTTGTCACGAACTATTGTACAATCAAGTTCATTTTCTCTTGAATCTGCTTCAATCTTGTGCAAGTGATTGAACCTTGTCGTCGCATATCATTGTTGGACCACTGGCAACCTCTTGGTACCGAACCACTGCCAGTTTCTTGCTGGTGTGCCCGGGTCGAATTTGCATCGTATCAATTGGTCTGGATGCATCATAGTTCTCCGAGTTTCGTCGAAAAATTATAGGTTACAAAAATCTTATCTCGTTTTTCGGCTTACATATTTTATTCTAAAATAATAAAATTAAACCCTGCGTGGAGATGATAGTCCACGATCTAATTTATACATGCCTGAGAGATTAATAAAATTACATTTAACTTTCTAAGAATCACAATTTTGACAAAATTACTTTATCATACTAATAATAAAACAATGTCATACATTCATTCACATATATTCCCCTAGACATGCATACAATTACAATAATATCACATTTTATCAAAATTAATCAGACACGAAGAAGAGAGCATTTTGGTCTAGGTTTATACTATAAACATAGCACAACCTAACGCTCTGATATTAATTGTTGGAAAAAATTCGATTTGAAAACAACTTCCTTATACAGCAAAAAATAAATATTTTGAAAACCAAGTCGATTTCTGATATTTATAGCAATAAACCTTTTACCAAAACCACACCTATGTTTTCGGCTAAACGGATCTTCGTTGTTCCCAAATTTTAACCAAATGACCTTCTTTGTTATTCTTGTACTATGAACTATTTAGGCTGTGGGCTCGAACATTTTCAATCAAACACAACCAGAAATAGTTTACTTTACTTTTAGTGTGAAAGCAAAACTTCTCTCAACAGATATTGACAGAATTATTATTCCGAAAAATAGAATTGATACTTAGAGAATAAACTCTCACTATTTTTGGGCAGAATAATAATATCTCAAAGTTGTGTATTTAGCCCTACCAATGTCATTTATTTATAGAGAGAAGAGGTAAAACCCTTTTTGAATTGTAGAAGTCTATTTTAATAGAAAAACAAACTTTTAGTCTAACTAGGATTAGGTAGGGCGAAAACCCTAGTTAAACAAACTAGGGTTTGTCATCCCTCTCTTTAAACATGAAAGGCTTTTGGGCCTCTCCAATATCGAGTCCAATTACAACTACTTCCTGGACTTTTAACCCAGTATTTTATAATTTGATCCAACCCGATATTTGTTTTTCTATTTCCCAAAATAAACAACTTAAATAAATTAGTTTCTCAATTAAATAATTTTCTCAACCCAAATTTAATTGCATTAAAATCATGATTTTACCGTAAAAGAATCTATGAGAAAATATATTTAATATTTCTACATTCGATGGATTTACTATGACCAAATGATTTATTTCCATTTTTGAACTTCATTTAATTCAAAAACCATAAATTCATTTCCAAGTCATTTTCATTTTGAAAAAAAACCATATTCACTTTCAAATGTTTCTCATTTCTCTATTTTTATCATTTCTATCCATTTATATTCATTTGATTAAACATGTAGTTCATTTCTAGTTTCAACGAAAGCAACTCGATTAGTGCTCATCCAATGACCTTGTCATAAGTGTGTTACCTTCGTAGAATACCCTTAATCTCTTTGGGATAAATTCGTTCTCCTAATATGATCCTATTTTATCTCATAGTAATCATTACATCTTCCTTCATGACAAATAAATTACTATCAAATAGTAATCAAGTCATTCATCACAAAGATAATAGACCCGCAGCAACATTTACTTTTCATCAACCATGTAATGCCAATGAGAGGATATCATTTACCCATGTCTCGGGTTATGAATTCCACTATTGTGAATGACACTACATACTACAGAAGTCGCATACCCAACAAACCAGCTTTTGGTTCCTTATCTATTCGAACTCAGGCTTTTACTTATATCAAAGTATACAAGTCACACATACATAGTCTTTCATCCACTCAAGATTTAGGTATATCACACTTTTAACGTAACAAGTGACTAAGTCCATAAACGAATTCAGGATCTATTCTTCTTGGGTCCCATCTGGTTACTGTCAGTCTAGTCAATCACATCTATGTCTCTATTTTTTAGGATCCATTTGCTCCAATGCCCAAGATAAGGTATCTCCCCAATTGGACTTGATAGATGACATATTAGTCTTTCAATCAGTTTGCTCATTTTCTATTAGATTAAGGACATGTTTAGGTTCTTCTAGTAAATAAGCTTTCTTTCTATATTACGATCCGACCACTTAATATCGCTTAGTATTTGTTTAAACATTAGACAACGGCGAGCCAATATTTGCTTCTATTTTACTTTACATGCGAAAATCACATAAAGACAATTATACAAAGTATATTAATGTAATCCATAAATTGTATTATTAACCAATTTGTTCAAAAAAATTACAAGTTTACAAACAAATATACTACACTCAAGGCACCAGATCCAACAATCCTTTAATATGTCCAAATCACTTTGGTAGAATCACAACTCTCTGGTTGCTTATAAAGAGTATTAGTCATGATTGCCAACATATAGTAACAAGCTATATCATTAGATTCTTTCCAGCAATTTCTAGCCTCAACTTGGTTGGTCGAAGGGCAATTATCATCAAGAACTGTCTTGAGTTTCTCATAGCTTAAGACAATCATGAGGTTTATTTTCCACTCCTTATAATTATTTCTATTCAATTTTGTTCTCAGAATAATTATTCAATAAACGATTTGGTGTCATTTTTGAACTGAAATTAAAAAACAAAGTTCATTTATTAATATCTTTATGTTAAACAAATATTTTGAAAAACTTTTGCAACATTCAATATGCATTAAGATGATGCATGCGTCTTACATTAAACCTTAAATAAATATTAAAAATTGTTGCACTGATAATTTCTACACCCATTGAATTAAGTCATCTTAGGGCAATGTTAATCAACTAGTAAGAACATGGATTTCCATCCAATTAATTATTGGATATGGTGCCCTTAGTGTAATATTTTCGTCTATATACAATTGTATTTTTTCGAACAAATTAGTTTAATAATATTTTCTATGAATTACATTAATAACCTTTATATATTATCATTAATGGTTTTTGCACGCAAAGCCAAATGGAAGTAAATATTGACTCACTAGTTATTTAATGTTTAAGTAACACTAAGCGATATTATGTGGTCGGACCATAATACGGAAAGACAACTTATATAAGTAGATTAACCTAAACATGTCCTTAGTCTAATTGGAAATAAGAAAATAGATTGAAAGAATAATATTCTGTCTATTAAGACCAATTGGGGAGATTTTTTTTCTTGAGCATAGGAGCAAATGACTCCTAAAAGATAGAGACATATATGTGGCTAACTGGACTGATAGTACATCAGACATGACTGAAGAAGAATATATCCTGAATCCGTTTATGGATTTATTCACTTGTGATGTTTGTAATGTGGCACATCTTAATCTTGAGTAGATGATGGACTATGTATGTCTGACTCATATACTTTGATTTTAAGTAAAAGCCTGAGTTCAAATAAATAAGGAACCGAAAGCTAGTGTGTTAGGTATATGACTTCTGCAATATGTAGTATCATTCACAAAAGTAAAATTCATAGCCCAAGAAATGGGTAAATGATAACCTTTCATTGACATTATATGATAGATGAAAAGTAAATGTGCTCATGGGTTGTTTATCTTTGTGATAAATGACTTAATTACTATTTGGTAGTAATTGATTTTTCATGAAGGAAGATGTAATAATTACCATAAGATAAAATATAATCATATTAGGAGAATAAAATTATCTCAAAGAGATTAAGGATATCTTATGATGGTAATACACTTATAACATGGTCATTGGGCGAGCACTAATGAAGTAGCTTTCGTAATGGAATGTAATTAAGGAGAGCTTAGTCATGATACTATAGTGGAATGACTTCGTGACTGAATGAGTTTAAAATTAATAGGTGAAAAGTTGGAACTTAAGTATAAATCATTTGATCCCTAATAATATATGTTCAATCAGTCCCTCCGTTAGCTTTTTGAAACCAAAAATGAATTGCATGTAGAACCAAATGAACGTAAATGAATTGAAATGATAAAGTTTGAGAAATGAGTTACATTTGGAAATGAATGTGGTTTCTTACTGAGTACGGAAATTACCTAAGAATTAGTTTAAAAATTACCTAAGAATTAGTTTAAGTTTTTCAAATATTATTTAATTAAATAATTGAAGTTCGAAAATGGAATTAAATTAATTGGTCATTATAAATCTATTGAAAATTAAATATATTTTCTCATAGATTCTTTTACGGTAAAATTGTTATGACTTTAACGTAATTAGAATTGGGTTGAGAAAATTACTGAATTGGGAAATTAATTTATCTAATTAAATTAATTTAATAAATAAAATTTATTTTAGGAAATAGAAAAACATGTATTGGGTTAGATTAAATTATAAAGTGCTAGGTTAAAAATCTAGAAAGCACATATAATTTGACCTAATACAGGAGAGGCCTAGAAACCTCACTCCTAGTAGAACTGGGGGACTAGTTTTTCTATTAGATAAGTATTATTTCTTTCTAATAATTCAACTGAGATTCTTCTATCTCTCCATATAAATAGATGACACTGGTAGGGCTAAAAAAACACAACTTTGAGATATTGTCCGAAAATAGTGAGAATTTATTTTCTAAGTATAAATTCTATTTTCTAGGAATAACAATTCTACCAGTTTCAATTGAGAGAAATATTTACATTCCTACTCGAAGTAAGAAAATTGTTTTTGCTTACGTGTTTGATTCATAATTGTTTGAACCCACACTTGGAGCGATTTGTGGTACGTGAATAGTGGAGAAGGTCGTTTGGTTAAAATTTGGGAATGCACAGGATTCGTTTCGTACAAAACACATGTACTTTTCTAGAAAATTTTATCGCTATAAATATCACAAACCGACTTGGCTTTCAAATTTTTAAATTTTCGTTGTAATAGAAAACCATTTTTAAACTAAATTTTTTCCAGCATTAATACTTTAACATAATTTCTTAGGTATTCACATGTCCTAGTAATCATTTCTCGTTTGGTCATCATTCTAACTTAAGTAAAGCTTCGTCACAGAAAAAAAAAACTTCCTTAGTGAATTCCACATGATAATACCTACCTTAAGATTGACAAATTATCATATGCTATTACAAGATAGTTATCTCTTTTTAGGAAATCTCCTCAGTGAAATCCACATGACAATACTTACCTCAGGACCGACAAATTATCATGTCATCACAGGAGACCATTGATGGAAGCTGTAAGTCTTTTTTAGAGACCTTCTGTAGGTCTTTTTTAGAGACCTTCTCCCACACAATCTTATAGAAAACATGCAATATTTTTACTTTTGAGTTCAATCATGAATATGATTAAAATGTCATGACAAGTATATGTGACATTCTTTTCCTCAACTATATGACATGCTTGTCATGCATATGCATGAACACACTTTTTTAGTCACTTTAAATATCATCATGCTATCTTTGGGTCTTATGGTGAAAGCCAAATATCTTAGTTTGGGTTTCCCAAAATCCAAAAGACTAGAAAAATCATCAAAAAGATTTACTATTGAACTGTCATCACCACAACGGGTCATTGCTGTCGTCGCCGATGCCACTGTCATTGCCATCGATCGGTAATGGTCAACCTACAATTGATCTTTTTCCTATTGTTTGAGTCGGGTTTGCATCATCTCGATCGATTTTGGATATGTATCAGTTCTCTGTGTTTCATCGGAAAATTAGGTTAAATAACCTTAAGTCCATTTCTGGCTCACGTGAATAATTCTAAAAAATAAAATAAAACCTACATAAAGTTGATAGTCCATGATCTAATTACATATCTCAAAATTTATTAAAACCTAAAATTACACCTAATCTAATTTCTAAAAATTAGAACTTTGACTAAATTACTTTATCATATATATAATTAAATAATTAAATACATTCATTCACATATATACATAACCTAAAACATGCACAACCTAGTAGCACAAATGATGAAATTATTAACATAAGAGCCAAGTTGCACTTTTTTTATAACATACAAGGACTAATTTGTCTATTTTTTAAGTAAATGGGCAAAATATAATCCAACTCCTAATATAAGGACTTTCATGATTCTTTTACTGGCAACTTCCATTGTCCCACGAGAATAGCCCAATCAAAATTTTAAATTGAAGTTTTTTATAGAAAACTTACAATTTTAATAATTAGACTGATATTTTCAAATAAAAAAAATGAGGATTGAATTTTTAATTTTAGAATACAAGAACGAAATATCAAATTTTGTTGAAGTATAAAAACTAAATGAAGAATTAGGATTGTTGCCGATTCTAGATTCTTTTAAGTGCTAAAGTTTAAGTCTATTATACATCGTGGGTCTTGTGTTTTAGTTATATAGTGTTGTCATTAGACCTATTTATGGGCTGGATTATTTCCCTAGGCTCAAAGGTTCGTTTGAAACTTGGAAGGGTTTAGATAAAAATATTAAGTCTGAAAAATGAGCTTCGGTAAAAAAATTAGACTTGTTTAAAATATGGGTCGGGCTCAGGCTTGAACATTTAAGGCTCGAGTTCGGTTTGGCACAACATATTTTTAAGTTTATAATATTTTATATTATGCTATTTTTATATATTATATAATTTAGAACACATTAGAAAAATAAATATATACTAAATATATAATACTATTAGAATATAAGTATTAAAATAACGTTAAGATGATTACATAAAAAAATAAAAATTATAAAATAAAATAATATAAATATTTAAAAAATTAAAAATAATATAAACGAACCTAAATGGGTTTAGAAAATTGTTTTGTAAATGCAATTCTGGTTGCATGTATGAGTTTTGAATCAAATTAGATAGAGTTAAAACACCCATATTTCCAAAACCCTAAATCCCTATAAAGCGGAACTATATATACTTGTTATACTCACTTATTTCCTCCTCTTGAGCTCTTTGGCCTCTCACTGTTTTCCTTCAAAACCCTAATAGCTGTCCTCGCCTCCTGAACGTGTTCGAAAATGGCCGGTTCTGAGGGATTGATTCTACGTGGCACCATGCGTGCCCACACCGACATGGTGACAGCCATTGCTACTCCCATCGATAACTCCGACATGATCGTCACTTCCTCCCGCGACAAATCCATCATCCTTTGGCACTTAACCAAGGACGAAAAGACCTACGGTGTCCCTCGTCGTCGTCTCACCGGTCACTCTCACTTCGTCCAAGACGTTGTCCTCTCTTCCGATTCTCAGTTCGCTCTCTCTGGTTCCTGGGATGGTGAGCTTCGTCTCTGGGACTTATCTGCCGGTACCTCAGCTCGCCGTTTTGTCGGCCACACCAAAGATGTTCTCTCCGTTGCCTTTTCAATTGACAACCGTCAAATTGTTTCTGCTTCTCGAGATCGAACTATCAAGCTATGGAATACCCTTGGAGAATGTAAATACACAATCCAAGAAGGTGACGCTCATACCGACTGGGTTAGCTGCGTTCGTTTCAGCCCAAATACTCTCCAACCCACCATTGTTTCAGCTTCATGGGACAAGACTGTTAAAGTTTGGAACCTGACCAACTGTAAGATTCGTAACACCTTGGCCGGACACTCCGGTTATGTGAATACGGTGGCGGTTTCACCTGATGGGTCTTTGTGTGCCAGTGGAGGAAAAGATGGAGTGATTCTGTTGTGGGATTTGGCTGAAGGAAAGAAGCTTTATAGTCTTGATGCAGGTTCCGTCATTCACTCGCTTTGCTTTAGTCCTAATAGGTACTGGCTTTGCGCCGCCACCGAGCAGGGTATCAAGATCTGGGATCTGGAGAGTAAGAGCATAGTGGAGGACTTGAAGGTTGATCTTAAGGCTGAGGCTGAGAAGTCTGACGTCACTGACATCGGAAATAAGAAGAAGGTAATAATGCTTTCTCATCCTTTGCCATTCTATATTATGGGCTTTCCTTTTTGGTTTCAAGATGATAAGTAATTTGAATGCTATGTTTTGGTTGGAAATTTTAGGTGCAACTTGATTTATTGTGAATAATTGGCTTTTGGATTTTATGATGATGGTATAGATTCCTTGTTTTTATGAACTGAACTGAACGTAACTTGTAGATGGAAATTAGGCTAGGCTGCTTGGTCAATTCCATTTTACCATAAATTTGTTTATTAAGACAATCAAGTTAGATACCCCACTTGTTTTTATGAATTGTACTGAATCTGTTTCTTGAGTGTATAACTACTAGGTTTTATCTTGTTTGTGAATTGTGAATTATGAATATGGAGTTATTTGCTCGTTACATATTGCGGTATCTATTTTGCTAATCAGGTAAAAGTACCGTAGTAGTAGTCGGATTAAATTCACCTAAATGCTCATGTTTCTTTTATTCAGTTTATTGTTTCAAAACATGCCATTGTTAGTATTTGTACTTTGACAAGCTTTTGCCCTTAAGTTGTGATGTAAGACTTTCTTTAAAATCATTTGTATAATTCTAGATTGATATTTGGTTTAAGAGTTCATTAATTGTTAGGAAAATGATGGAATTATTTTCCATGTATTGCAGGTCATATACTGCACTAGCTTGAACTGGAGTGCCGATGGAAGCACCTTGTTTAGTGGGTACACTGATGGTGTAATCAGAGTTTGGGGGATTGGTCGTTACTAGATATGCTTGTCTTGAGTTAAGATTTTGTTTCAAATGTCGGAAGGTTTTTTGGTTTATTTTCTTAATATGGTTGGATATTGAGGCCTTGCCCTCTTCTATTCTAATTTGGTTTGGTTTATTTAATTACCGGCTTAGGTTTGAATTGAATGGAGTATAATTTTCTCAGTTTTGCTTCCTTCCTTTTTTATATCATGATTCAATAATAATAAGAATAGTATTATGTGAAAAACTTGTTAAGTGTAGTTTTTCAGAAATCTGTGTTGCCTTTGGTCCGTCGACATTGTTAGTAGGCTGGATCCAACAGTGGTCCTCAATTCGAACGGGTTTCGTAGCCCACTCTCTCGCCTATGAGATCACCAAAAGGCATGAGCGCTCATTGTTGGGCATTTGGTTGGCCAAATAGGTTTACAATCTGGACATGAAGTCCATTTATGGAAAATGCCTCGTACGGCCTTACATGACCGCTTGCACCCTTGACAATAATTGAAGGTGACAAACTCAACCACACACCATGGATAACAATTTGCACATCTTGTCAAGTTGATCCTTCACGGACTTGGGTATAAAAGAGGGGACTCTCCTTTCGGATAAATATTATCTTACAACACCACAAGTCAGTATTGTAGATGGTTTTACCTTTTCTCTTTTTGAAATAAATAATATTATATTTTAGAAAATGGGAGTTAATTAATATGGGTAAATTAATTAATTAATTACGTGGGGACGGTGAAAAGTTTTGTTAATAATGGTATAAATAGTGAAGAAGAGTTCACCCTATTTTTGGAAGAAGAGAAAACAGTCAATTTCACAATAAACATCCCAAGAGTAAGGGAAAAAACTCTTTGGAACCCTACCATATTCCAAGGTTATTTTCACCTATACTTTTATGAAACGGTACTATGTAAAACATCTTTAGTGGAATATCCCAAATAATGATTATTTTGACTTATTCTCAATGTAGAGATTGTTCCGAACAAGAGTTGTTCTGTGGTAATGTGTTTTTTGGTAGAGCTTATTCTAAGTAAGGACTCTTCAAAAAAAAAAAAATACAATTGGTTTAAATACAAAATGTTACAAACAATGATTGTTCTAAACATAAGTTATTCTTGAAACGTCATTACTCTAAACATGATTTGTACTGAACTTTAGTTGTTCTCAACAAAAGTAGTTCTCAAATAATGACATTGGATGACAATTGTTCTAACTAAAGCCCTATTCTGAACATAATTATTCTCGAACAACTTTTCACAATAACTAAGTAAACAAGAATTGTTGCTCTAGAATAAATAATAGGTGAAACAACAATGCCAATTGTTCCATACTAGGTAGCATGATTTCCTATAATATAATATTGTTTATCTTAAGGAAGAGATAAAATGTTAATAGCCAAAATCGAGTATCTCTATTTTGTCCCTGCATGAGAATTCTTAAGAGAAGAAGTAGTCATGCAAGAAGAGTGTAGTAAAAAAAAAAATGTTATACTAGTAAAAAGTTCACGTTGTGTAGGAGAAGAAAAAAAAGTATTTACCACTTTGTTGAGCCCTGCATGAATTTTTGTTTTGATGAGAGAAAAGAAAAAAAAATGTATAAAAGCAAGTATAGGGGTGAGTGTTCGATTGAATCGAGTAAAAATTTTCAAGTTAATTGAGTTGACGAGTCCTATTTTATCATCCTCACTCAATGTTAAATTTATTTGAATCGATTAAAGTGAAATAAAGCTTGAGTCGAATTAAGTGAAATTATTCGAGTTAATTAAAAAATTAAACATGTGAAACTAAAATCTTGTTACAATATAACTAATTCCATGTTAAAAGAGCACATAAATTTGAAACCATGTATATTTGAAAACTTTTTCAAAGTAAAACAAGAAAAAAATACTTTAATATGATAAACTTGAATTGTTAATTAACATATTTAGGTCTCAAAATTATTATTTTAGAATATTTTAAAATTTTAACTTTATTTATATATTTTTAGATTTTTAAAATATAAATTTTGGAAATTTTATAAGTATTTTGAAATTTAAAATTATTTTGAAAATTTTGAAAATTTTTGTTGAGAGAAACCAATTTGCTCATTTTCAAAACTGACAGGGACTAAAATGGTATTTGCATCAATTTTTTATTTGAATTATTCAAGTTATTTGAGTTTTAAAATTCAACTTGACTCAAACTCGAAACTCAAATTTTACTTATTCAAGTTGACTTGTAAAAATCGAATAATTCGATTCGTTTAACTCAAAATTTTAAAAAAAAAAATTCGAGTTTTTCAAACTGAATTAAGTTTTGCTCACCCCTAAATAAATGTATTATGGAAAAAAAATATGATAACGTTTTCTCTTTAAAAAAAATCGAGAAAAAGGTGCTAGAATGTTTCTCTAGAAATTCTAGAATAACAAGTTATATAAAATATTAATAAAAAAATTGGAAAGAACATGCAAGAATTGTTTTGAAGGTTTTGAGAAGAGCAAGTTATAATAATTTGGAAGAGCATGTCTTATTTTTTTCTTAAAAATTTAGGAATAACAAGCTCGTGCACTTCTCTAAAAAATTGGGAATAATAATCCATATAGTGTTTCGCTTAAAAAAATGAGAACAACTAGGTAAATTGTTATATAATTTGGCTAAATAAATAGGAATATCTTCTTATAGCGCTTTCCTAAAAAATGGAAACAACTAGGCAAAGTGTGTCCAAAAGAATTAGTTATATTGCATCACTAAATAAATATGGGACATCTTATTATAGTGTTTTCTTAAAAAAAGGTGAAAAATTCTCGAATTTAATGTTTTCAAAACAATTTATCATAATATTTTTGTAAAAAAGTAAAAATAGACTTACTATTATGTTTCCAAAGAGTATACTATAAGGTTTCCCCAAGACAAAGGAAACAACATAGATTGATATTAAACACAAATTAAACATATAAAATTCTTGGAGTCATAACACCAATAACATCAACACCAAATTGATCAAGAAGTGTCACTGAAGGAGAATAATAAAAAAACACTTTATAGTGTTTGCCCCCAAGCCAATAATGCTAGGACACCGACAAATTTATTATCCTCCTCATAAACATGTTGGGATAAAAATAACAATAATAATTAAAGCTACCGAAGATTCCTTTTTCTTTCTTTCCTTAAAATATATAGTAATTAACATATGTTTAAAAGTTTAAATGTTCTTTAAAAGGTTTTTTCACTCCAACTGATAGTACTTTTCTCAATTTTTCTAAAATTTCTTAATTTTTTTCTTTTTGTTTAGCCTTATAATCAACCACATTTTCCTTTATCTACTTTATCAACTACCACCTGCTATTAAATCAATGTTACCGAATTTACTTTTGTCTTTCTCTCTATCTTCTTTCAATACATTCCATTCACTTGTTGCAACACTTTCAATCTCCATTAAAAGAACCTTTTAGCTAGAGACACATCCTTTCACTCTTCCCATTGACCATATCCCTATAGAATCCATTCTTCACTCTTCACATTTAGAGCATCTCTTTAGAATTCTCTTTCCACGATCCTGAGATCCCACCAGCGAGAAACGCCACTAACTACATTGCTCTCACACTTGGTTTATTTCCGTTTGCTTTACTAATCCTTTGTTCAATAGACTGATTTGATCGTTGGAGTGTGTCCAGGAGGATAATCTCTGACACCCTCTCACTTTTGTCTCCTTTTGGTCCAAAGGTCTCGCCATAACCAAAGTTCACTTCCTTGAAGCATCCTAGGCGTTCACTACTGTCCGAAGGCTTCATCACGATCACTGTTTGTCCCTTAAAGCACCCAATGCATCCACGCTTCCTTATAGCGACCCAAGGTCCTTCCCTCTCTCTAGAACAACCATGAGCTTCATCCGCTCCACCTTTAACTTCGTCTTATCCGCAACATTTGGTGCTTTCATTTAGAGGAGGAATCAAGAAGCATGCCTCCTAAAAAGGTTGCGGCAGACATACCGAGAATTGTAAGGAGAGCCCTTAGGAGACGTGTTGAAACAATATACACATCCACGCGGAGGAACAAAATCAGCATGTATTGCTAGGAGAAACGTCATATGAAATAATGCACTAAGAAGTCTACATATCATTTTTGGACCAGAAGAGTGGTGATAATGAAAGACCTCGAAACAATCTTTTCATCATTCCCGCTAACATCTAAAGGAGCATGATGACGGGCATTCTATTTGACAACGGAAGGTCCCATGACACCCTCTACCTTCAAACGATGGAAGAAATGAGAATATCACGAGTGGAGCTAACACCCGCACGCGTTCTCTTGGTGGGAGTAGGGAATGTGGAGATTCTCTCAATTGGAAACTTGGTTCTTCTACTCACCTTGGAAGAAAGCCCGTGGATAACAACTACCATGGTAAACTTTCTAGAAAGCAATTTCTAAGCAATACTGATACTTCTAATGGAAACTATTAGATGTTTTGGTATATCAAAAATTTCCTTTGCCCCCTCGTGTGTGAGGACTTTAGTCTATACCATAGTTTTTAATAGATACCAATATTTCTAATGATATATTAAAATTTCAATTATTTAATAAATATTAATATAGAAAATATTTTAAATTGATATGATAAAGATATCAAATAAGTTAAAACATTTATATGTATGAAAAATATAATTATATTAATAGATTCAATAATCGAATCATTAATTAGATTAAGTCTTAGCTCGATTATTATTAGTTTTCTTACTAGTACAAGAGGATGTGGTTTCGAGCACATTATCCTCTTATTTATAGGTTGGGTAATTAGCATAATAAAGTGGAAAGAAAATTGTTGAATTACGAATATAATGAAATGAGGTAAATAAGTGGACAACAAATTGAGTTGTGTAGAAAGGTGGCGTAGAAATCAAACAAATAAACATATATGAAAATCAAAAGGTTTTAGAGCCAGGGTAATGAATCCACTGCAGTTGGATCTCCACTTCCCCACACTCCACATTTCTCAATCTAAGGAAGAGGTCTTGGATGATCTTCCCTTCATCATTCACGTATATGGCACTCTCATCCACCAGGCAGTTGTCGGTGCCCGGTTTCAACCTTGATATTACTGTTCCACTTGGTATTTCTTCCAAATTCGTATACGTTTTCAAAGCTTCTATGAATGACCTCACCTCGAACTCTGAATCTCCCATTTTGTCATCCTTGCTAAATGTGTCGTGGTCGTACACAGTCTACAATTTAGTTCAAAGACTTAATATATGATGCATGCGTTTATGTTGAATGAATTGGGAATCTTTATTTGCGTACTTACCAGACTGACTGGAATATCAGGATCTGTTATTGAAAGAGTTAAATCATCATTCCACTCAGGGTTTACATCCTTCTTTACTATTCGAGTCTTCAATCTCTGCAAACGAATATATACAAAATATATAATTAAAGGTGTGTGTATAACATCATCATCATCATAAGAAGAAGAAGAAGAGAACCTGGTTGCCCATCTTAACAACTACATAAGGATCGCTGCTACGGACATCACGAACGGCAAGGTTAACGCCCCGTTTAACGTGAACCCGCAGCAAACCCATCAAGTTGTCCATCACAGACTCACTCGATTCTAGGTCTGCTGCTCTTGATGCCCCTTCTATTAAACTGTGCATTTTCGCTCTTAATCTTCTCCTCCTTTGTACGGCCAACTGAAAGAGGTTTCTCTTTCCTTTCTCTACCTCTATCCAACCAAAACAGATTATTTAAATAAATAACTAAATCTTTTAATCGATAAGTAACAGAAGGAGAAAGGTATGAAGCATTACTCATTGTTTTTGGTTTGCTGGGATCCACCTGGGTTGTTTCTTTATTCAAGCACCTGATAGGCAGAGAATGAGATAATTTTATAGGAATGATCAAGGAGCTTGTCAGTTGGAGGTATGGATGGTGGACCCAAATGCAGAATAGGGGATGTGGGGGCCTAAATATCAATGGAGGATGACCCAGAGATCCCGATTAGTGTTCTTGGAAGGGAACTGGTCCTCCTATTATTCCGCTTCTTCAGTTCACCTCCGACAAACCATCACCAACGTCTAAATTACACTGTTTTTGCGGATCAATCTATCATTCTTCCAACTTTTTTGCCTTCCTTTCTCTTTTTTTCTTTTACTAGTTTTAATTGGTTATTTTTGGACTTTACATTACATTATTGTTAAGGTTAAAATATGTCAACACCTCATGTATTTTTTAAAATTAAAATTTATTTCATATACTTTAATTTTTAAAATTTAGATTTAACTGTTAACATTATTAATTTTTTGTTAAATTAATTATTGTGACAAATAAAAAATCACCAGATAATTATGTAATTAAAAAAATGTTACAATTAATTGAATTTAATAAAAAATTAGTAATATTAATAATTGAACTTAAATTTTGAAATCTAAAAATAAATGAACTAAAATTTTGAAAAACAAGTACAAAAACTAAATTCTTAAGTTTTTAAAAATATAGGGACTATAGGCATATTTTAACCTATTGTTAATAATCTCAACCACTAGGACCAACAAATGACTCACCTAGACATGTTTAAAGGTTTGATTAGTCATTAAAATTCAAAGATTTATTTGAAATATAAAAGGATTCGAACAAAAGTATAAAGCCTAAAAAATAATTTTATGTAGAAATTTGGACCCGTTTTTTATTGAGTCGAGCATTGAATAAATTTTTTTATCTGAGTTGGACCCAACTATAATACATAAAAGATTAAAATATATAATTTACATTTTTAGATATAATCTTTATATTTTATTATAATCTTAGATAGATTCAAACCCAATACTTAATAAATTCGAAAGCTAAAACCTAATTCTTATTCCAGTACTCATTCAGCTCTCAAACTTATTTGTCCTCCCCCTGTCACTGTATTTTTCACAATCACGATAATTTAGGGTTTCAAATTATGTTCTGTTTAATGGTCTTATTCCTTCATCCATTCGACCACCAGTCCGTCTATCATCCATTCGTCTGACTATCTCTTTTCGAGGTTTGTATTTTAGCCTCTCTTTTTTTTCATTGTAAATAAATGAAGAAGAAGGACTTACGTGGTTTTTTTTTTTTCAGAATTTTGAAATGATTCTCCAAAATAAAAAATAATATTGTTATGAATAAGGAAAGAAGATGAAAATAGAATGAAATTTCTTAGAGAAAATTTAGAGATTTAGAATGAGAACGAAAATGAGAGATTATCTGGTTGTTTGATCCTTTTATTTGTTGACATGATCGATTAGCAATTAATTATTTCAGGTCTCTATAACGTTTTATGTAATCTTTATATAATCTTAAAAGTTCGTTGAGTTAGGATTGACAAATTATCTAAATTCGAATATGTTTAACTTTTTATAATTAATACATAATAAAATTTGCAAATACGTTGTTAAGTCCACAAAGCTGATTACACAGGATGACACAAATATAATTTTTTTTGTAATACCTGCTTTGTATCTTCGCAAAATATGATGTGTTGGGAGAAGCTCAAAACCCTGAAAATAGAAGGTCTGATTTCTTTTGAATTATTGTAAGACTTGTATTTCATTTTAATTTTTAGGTTACATCTAATCACAATTTTTCTAATTGAAATTGCAACATTTGTTTACCACTTAAGTATTTTTTTTTTAAATTTAAAGATGTTTTAAATAAATTAATAAATTATCGATTAAGTCTTAATTTAATTGACATTTAATTATTGTCAATATAGGAAGATATGAGTTTAAGTGTACTGAAGCGCATTACCCTTATATTTATGGGTTGGAGAGGGATTATAGTTAGTTCTAAATACTACTCTGATAAATCTTTTGAAAAACTGATTAACCGGACGAGAATAAAGATAGAGTCCCGTTCTACATGTCAATATCAATACCGACAATAATAAAATTTATAGTAAGAGGAAAATCCGTCGACTTTAAAAATCGTGAGGGTTCAAGTCCCTTTATCCTCAACCCCAGAAAGCCTGTTTGCTGTCTATTTATTTTATCCTACCCTTTTTGTTAGTGGTTCAAAGTTCCTTATGTTTCTCATTCATCCTATTCTTTGTCGTTTTACAAGCGTATCCTAGTATAGCAGAGTAAAAAAAACAGATATGATCAGAACTTATATTGAGATTATTAAAAAAAACTAATAAATCTAACATACATGCCACACGTCTTAATCAAAACATTAATTATTTTAATTGAATTATAATTACTATTTTACAAAGATGTAATTAAATTTTCTGAGCGGAGTTAGGCTCAAATTAGCTCATCTAAAATTAAGTTAGACTTAAATAAAATTTTAAATTTATATTTTTTACCAAAACGAATTTGAACAGAAAAAAATTTGATTTAACACATTATTTAAACCGAATCAACCCATACTAACTCAATTGAAGGTTTTTATATACGTGCTACATAGAAAATCATAGCCTCATATCAATGTCCACGGAAAGAACTTTACTGTTGACGCTACAGAGCAAAGTCATGTCACATCGTAAAGCAGACAATGACCTTACTATCAACCCTATAAAGTAGACAATCTGTTCAGGTGGACCCACCCAAATTCTCCCTCTATAAACTCTATATATCGAAGAAGACACTAAGCTATTACTACACTGTCAAACTCTGCTCAAACAACACTATAACTTTCAAACTTGGGTTTTCACAATCCCAAGTTTTCGGAAATGATCATTATGACCTTATTCACAAAATCAAATTTTCATTTATAGCTCATGTACAATTTACCACATACCAAGTTCATTGATTGAACAAGATGCTGATAACAACATATTATTAATCTTTAAATTCTCCCATGGTGGCCTGTTAACAAATTCTCTACATTTAATTAATGTACCAATTTTATTGACAACTTTATAAAATTAACATATTATACACATAATTACTACATTAATATTATATTTCGCAAATTTACATATATTTTAAATCACATTTAATAGGCATTCCAAACTAACTAAATTCTCATAACACATAATTGAGAATTTTGATACTTTATCATCAAAGTTCATTAAGCTATAACTTTCAAGATCACTTATTTCCAACACTTTAATTTATAGAATTCACACGCATAGATTTCAATATTATTTTCATATTTATTTCACAAATTTATAATTTTCCTAAGCATAATAGCTTAACATAAGTATGAGTATCTAAAGAGTACTTACCTATGAGTATCTAAAGAGTACTTACCTCTTGGATGCTTATTATCTCAATATTAAAATTCTAAACACATGAATCCATCTTCAACAAGCTTGGAATTTTCATTCTCTAACATTTTCTCAATTTTTGTACACACAAAAATATAACCAAAAATTAGCACAAGAGCTTTTCAAACTTTCACATAGTAATCGGACTCAAATATCAAGTTAAGAGAGGGGAAAAATATCATTTCTTACCTTATTGAAGCTTTCTCTCTTGACCCGCACGATGCATGGATCAATTGTGTATATTACATTTATAGTATTTTTATAATATTAGCTTTTGTTTAACATCATTAATGGATTTCCTCAAAAAATGAAAAAATATAATTCAAAATATTTTTAAAAACACATAACAAATTTAGAATTAGTTTATATTAATATTGTTTAATCTTAAAATATTTAATATTAAAACAACACAGAAAATCATTATGGTTTGAATATTAATATTAATTTATTATTATAATTTAAATACTTTTTATAAGTTATTTATATTATATATCGTTAAGTTTATTTGTTTTAATGTTAAAATTATTAGTATTTGATTTTTTATAATATATTTTCTTTGCTCTAGTTTAAACACTGAATGTAAATTAAATAAATATTATAGAATAAAATTATAACTTATATGAAAATTTGTGCAATCTTTAATTATGCCGAGCTGAATTTTTGTATTTTTTACCTTTTATTTTAATAAATATTATAATCTCTAATTACCCTTGGCTAAATCTTTAATGGGCGACAAGAGATAATTTTTCATTTGCAGAGACTCATAGGGGTATTCACCAACTTGACCCAGTCGATAATTCTAGTGTTTGGAATTTGATTTGGAAAAACAAAGTGCCCCAAACAGTTAGGGTGTTCATTTGAATCATGTGGAAGAATATATTACTGATTAATGGAGAGAGATTAAGGAGACATATGGCGAATAAAAGCCATTGTCTGAGATGTAGCAATGTATATGAATTGGGGATCCATGGTGTTCGGAATTGCATCTTTTCTAGGATTGTTTGGTGGCCAGTTGTGCTAACTCATGCTTGGAAAAGATTTTTTTCTCTGCCACTGGATGAATGGATCTTGTGGAACCTACAAAACATTAGAGATTGTGATAGTCAAGAGATAGAATGGCAATTTTTTTTTCCTATAATGTGTTAGTTGCTATGGAAAAATCAGAATATGTATGTGTTTTCTAGTAGTCATAGTTGTGCTCAGGAGATCGTGGATATGGGTGTTAGTTGGACAAGGAGTTGTGTAAGGATTCTTGCACCTGTGTTACATGTTAATCTTATCGTTTTTGCTATGTAGTGGTCAATCCGAATAGAGGTTGGAGTATGCTTAATACAGATGGGGCAGTGTCGTTAAACGGATCTTTGTTAGAATTTATAAAATAAATCTACAATATAACTTAATAAACCAGGATCTGTCATGTCAAATCATTAAGAATAAATCAAGAACAAAACTAGATGCTGAAACGTACCTGAATCCATGGATTTCTTGAAACTTTCTGGAACTTGGAGATTTGATCTTCCAGATTAGCACACAAGAAATCCAGAAAATATCTGCTCTCTCTTTCCTAATGATGGGATATTAAAAAAGATATCTTGTGTATAATTTGGGGACCATAACCTTAATATTTATAACCTTAGCATATTAGTTCTAATCAAATTCTAATTAGCCCATCATTAATTAGAATTTGATTAGAAGAGTATCTACACATATTTGACCCATACTTTATTTATTTAAAAATTAAAAGCCCAATAAAATTCTAACCAAATTAGATCACTTTTAATTTGGGCTAACCTATCATGATAGTAAATAATAACATGTAATTATCCTTATTATATATGTGATGTCCAAATTTTCCAACAATCTCCCACTTGGACTACATATATATACTAATTACTTTATAATTATATGTCATTATATAACCTTATGAGCTCAAAATTTTTTACTATCATATCCAAAAGGCATTCCGCACAATCTCGTCCATTAATTATGTTAACATAGAACCAAGACGACTTTCGTTACAAATATCGTAACTAAATCCATCCATGATCACGTCTATTAACACAACCAAATGACATAGATCAAGTATAGATGTGTAGCATGGAAATTAGATGCAATATGATCTAAACATGTCTATTTCCAACTGGTCCTTCCTTAAGCTTAAGTGAGGTCAATTTAAAAATAATAAACAGAGTGAATAAACTGAATACTTTATTTCTGATCAAAAAATAACTAAATACATAAATGTTTGAAATATAAACTCCCACTAAATCATGATATCCTCAAACAATCTAACACCCATGTAAGCAGTGTGTTCATGAAAGACCTTGGGTGGTAAACCTTTTGTTAGCGGATCCGCTATCATAGAGTTTATCCCAATGTGCTCTATGGAGATTTGACCATTTTGCACTCTTTCTTTTACAACTAGGAACTTTATGTCAATATGCTTTGACTTAGATGAACTCCTGTTGTTATTGGAATACAGCACTGCTGACTTATTGTCACAAAATAATTTGAGTGGTCTTTTTACATTCTCCAAAATGCGCAGCCCTGTGACAAGTTCCGCAACCATATTCCATGGTTTGATGCCTCATAGCATGCTACAAACTCTGCTGCCATAGTGGACGAAGCTACAAGTGTCTGTTTGACACTTTTCCAAGATATAGCTCCTCCGGCTAACAGGTAAATATAGCCTGATGTAGATTTCCTACTATCTTGGCATCCAGCGAAATCAGAATCAGAATACCCTATGACCTCTAAAGATTTGATCAGAATCAGAATACCCTATGACCTTTAAAAGATTTGATCTCTTATAAGTAAGCATGTAATCTTTTGTTCTCTGAAGATATCTCATAACCCTTTTGGCTGCTATCCAATGGTCTATACCAGGGTTGCTTAAATATCTGCCTAACATCCCAACAATGTACGCAATGTCCAGACGCGTACCTACTTGAGCATACATTAAACTCCCAACAGCTGATGCATAGGGAATCTTTTGCATCTCATGAATTTCAAGGTTACTTTTAGGGCATTGAGTAAGACTAAATTTGTCTCCTTTAACGACAGGGTTGTCACCTGGTCTATAATTCTAGATGCCAAACCTTTTGAGTACTTTATTGATATAGCTCTTTTGTGATAATCCAAGAATACCTCGAGATCGATCTCGATGTATCTGAATTCCTAAAACAAAAGAGGCGTCCCTAAGATTTTTCATCTCAAAATTCTTGGATAAAAATCTCTTGGTTTCGTGCAATAAGCCTATATCATTAGTGGCAAGCAAAATGTCATCAACATATAGAACTAGAAATATGTACTTACTCCCATTGAATTTGTGATACACACAATCATCAATAATATTCATTTCAAAACCGAACGAAATAATTATTTGATGAAACTTGTGGTACCATTGACGAGAAGCTTGTTTGAGTCCATAGATGGATTTTGTCAATTTGCAAACCATATTCTTTGAGTCTTTCGACTCAAAATTTTCTGGTTGCACCATATAAATTGTTTCTTCAATGTCACCATTAAGAAACGCAGTCTTAACATCCATCTGATGTAACTCAAGATCAAAATGAGCAACAAGTGCCATGATTATCCTAAAGGAGTCTTTCGATGAAACTGGAGAGAAGGTCTCTGTAAAATCAATACCTTCTTTCTGAGTATATCCTTTAGCTACAAGACGTGCCTTATACCTTTCCACATTACCATTTGCATCCCTCTTGGTTTTAAATATCCATTTACAACCAATTGGTTTTGCACTTTCAGGTTGCACTTTCAGGTAATGGGACAAGTTCCCAAACTTTATTGTCTTGCATAGATTTATACTCATCTTTCATGGCATCAATCCACTTTTGAGAGTTAGAACTTTTTATGGCTGATGAAAGTTGATTAGATCATCTTCCATCATTCCATTATCATCCTCATGTTCTTGGAGAAATACAATAAAATCATCTGGAATAGCATTTCTCCTTTCTCTTGTGGACCTCCTTAATGGCACTTGTTCTTGAGGTTGTTGAGTTTGTTCTTCTGGAACAATTACCTCATTTTGAATGGGGAGTTGTTCAATATTATCTTGTAGAGATTCTAGATTCACTTTTTGATCAATGATAGGTATAAGAACTTGAACATCATCAAAAGTGATAGTAGGAATTGAGTTAGAATCCAATTCATTCTCAAAAGAAATGTCTCTAACCTTTATTTTGATTCGATATGACGAGGCTCTGATACCACTTGTTAGAATTTATAAAATAAATCTACAATATAACCTAATAAACCAGGATCTGTCATGTCAAATCATTAAGAATAAATCAAGAACAAAACTAGATGCGAAAACGTACCTGAATCCATGGATTTCTTGAAACTTTCTGGAACTTGGGGATTTGATCTTCCAAATTAGCACACAAGAAATCTAGAGAATATCTGCTCTCTCTTTCCTAATGATAGGATATTAGAAAAGATATCTTGTGTATAATTTGGGGACCATAACCTTAATATTTATAACCTTAGCATATTAGTTCTAATCAAATTCTAATTAGCCCATTATTAATTAGAATTTTATTAGAAGAGTATCTACACATATTTGACCCATACTTTATTTATTTAATAATTAAAAGCCCAATAAAATTCTAACCAAATTAGATCACTTTTAATTTGGGCTAACCTATCATGATAGTAAATAATAACATGTAATTATCCTTATTATATATGTGATGTCCAAATTTTCCAACAATCTTATGTTGCTATTGGGGGTGTGATTAGAGATACTGATGTTAATTGGCTATGGGGATTCTCGATGTTGCTAGGTAAAGACGTAATTTTTAAGATTGAAGCAAAAGCTATTCTAGAGGGTTTATGTTAAGCATGGGAGAAGGGGATTCGACAGTTAGATATTGAGTTTGATAATGCTCTTTTGGTGGTGACGATTGTGGGTGGTGAGCAACTGATAGTAAGATCATGCTCTATTCATTGAATGATAAATCTAAGTTAAGGTTTGTATACGCCATATTCCGAGAGCTCGTAATGCAGTTGCTGACCATATGGCTAAGTTAACGACTACAAGATTCACAAAGGTTCAAGTGTTTGAAGAACCACGTTGTTCTATATTGGGTTTAGTTCAGGCAAAATATATTGATTATATAAGAAACTAATGCGTTTTCTTAATAGTGCCACTTAAAGTTGTTTTATTTTACCAAATAAAAAAAATGAGAATTACTTATGTTTATGATAACCTATAAGATTTTTTTAATGAAACATATTAATTATAATTGTCATTATATTAATGCGCCAAATGGTAGCATATAAAATGTGCCACGTAAGTTTTGTTTCCATTTTCTATAATCTCAAATTGATATAATATACATATAAGATTTTTCTCTCTATACCCAACTATATGCTTGCTGAAAATGGAGAATTTAAAGGTGGAAATCTAAGAAGGAGGTTATTTTCTAGATGATTTTGACAAAAACTCAAAATTAAGGGTTGAGTTCTTAAGAAATTTGAGGAGAAAATTAAAGAAAAGGAAGAGAGAGAGAGTGATCTATGGGAAGATGAAGATTCGGCTAAGGGGCTGAAAGGGATGAATTTTCATCCTTCTTTAGCCAAGTCAAAGTCATAGTTAAAATACGAACATGCAATCTACATTCTACACCCAACGATTTACATTTAATTCAAATATCAAATGTTAGAATTAAGTGACCCAAATTCTTATTTAAATAAAATACGATGGAAAATAAAATAAAAGTAAAATCCATATAGAACTAGACTTCTTTTATTTTATTTTAGAATAAGGTTTTTAAACCTTATTAAACTCCATCTATTTTATATTGATTAGGATAAGGTGTTTCAATCCTACTAGAATATGGCTTTGCAAGCCTATAAATAGACATAGTCTATTCCTCTTGTATTTGAGTAAAATTTTTTCGACATAGTGAATTTTCTTCTCCTCCGCCGTGGTTTTTTTCCGAAAGGGTTTCCACGTAAAATTTATGTGTTCTTTATTTTTATTTATTTTATTCTATTTATTTTTCACAAATTGGTATCGAGCTTAGGGTTATTCATCTCGATCACGGTAATGGCGTCTTTGAAGTATGAAATTCATTGTTGGATCGCAACACCAGATTTGCGTTGTGGCAAATTAAGATGCAAGCGCTTCTTGCCGGATGGATCTAGAGGATGCCTGCTAGGATAGATAAGATGCCTTCGACATTAACAGATGAAGAGAAGAAGCGTAAGGATCGAAGGCATTAACACAATTACATCTGCATTTGTCCAACAAAATTTTGCGAGGATGTGATGAAAGAGAAAACCGCATTGCATTATGGAAGAGGCTAGAACAAATATGTATGTCGAAAACTCTAACAAGCAAGTTGCATATGAAGCGGCGTCTTTATGCTCATCGTTTGGAGGAAGGTGCGTCGCGTACGAACACTTAATGGTGTTTAAAGAAATTCTCTCAAACTTGGAGGCCATGGAGGTTCAATATGATAAGGAAGATCTAGGGTTGATTCTACTTTGTTCGTTGCCCGTCTTATTCAACCTTTAGAGACACGATTTTATATAGCAGCGAGTCTCTCACGAGTTGATGAGGTTTATGATTCTTTAACCTCGTATGATAAGATGAAGCATCTTGTGGTTAAACCCAACTCTCGGGAGAGGGTCTCATTGTTCGTGGGAGACAAGACCGGAATGTTGATGATGATCGTGGTAGAACACGAGAACGGAATCCTCGTGGTAAATCTAAGGGTAGATCGAAATCTTCAAGCAGAGGTAAAACTTGCAACTTCGCAAGAAGAAAGGGCACATTAAATCTGAGTGCTATAAGCTACAAAATAAGATTAAAAGGGAGGCTGCGAATCAAAGGAAAACAACAGAAAATTCGGTGAAGGCGATGTTGTAGAAGACTACGGCGATGGTGAACTTCTAGTTGCTTCATCAATGATTCTAAAGTGCGCGAGTGGATACTTGATTCAGCTGCACCTTCCACATGAGTCCCAATCGGGATTGGTTTACAACTTATGAAACGATGTCGAAGGTGTTGTTTTGATGGGAAATAATGCTTCATGTAAAATCGCGGTGTTGGAACAATTAAAGTTAAGATGTTTGATGGAGTTGTCGAACACTTAGTGACGTGCGGCATGTTCCGAATTGAAAAGAAATTTAATTTCGTTGAGTACTCTTGATTCAAAAGTGCAGATACACGGTGAAAGTGGGGTTTAAAGATTTCAAAGGGTCCTTGTTGTGATGAAAGGGCAAAGAAAGATTGCCAAGTTATATGTTTCTGAGGTTCTCTCATTCTTGGTGATGCAATTGTCGCTTCCTCTTCCTTGTCGATGATGATATTACTAAACTTTGGCATATCGCCTAGGGCATATGAGTGAGAATGGCATGGCGAATTAAGCAAAGAGGACTTCTTAATGGGCAAGGAATTTGCAAACTGAATTTCGTGAGCACTTTGTGTTTTGGGAAGCAAAGAGAGTTCGATTCACTAGAGGAATCCATAACACGAAGGAAACGTTGGAGTATATCCATTACGATCGTGGGGCCGCCCGAGTGCCTTCGAGAGGTGGAGCTAATTATATGCTAACCTTTATTGATGATTTTTCCGAAAAGTTTGGGCGTTCTTCCGAAGCGAAAAGCGATGTGTTTTCCACATTTAAGTCTTGGAAAATTATGATTGAAAAACAGACGGAAAAGCAGATAAAATACCTCCGCATGACAATGGCTTAGAGTTACGTTCGATGAGTTTAATAGATTGTGCAAGTCGAAGGATCATGAGACACTTGACGATTCGTCATACTCCACTGACAAAAGCGGCGTTGCGAGCGAATGAAAGAACGATCATGGAGAAGGTTCGATGTATGTTGTCAAATGCCAACTTATCAAGTCATTTTGGGCGTAGCGACCTCTCGCATGTTTTTGATCAACCGATCTCCATCCATTGCCATTGAGAAAAGACTCACAAGAGGTATGGTTTGGTAATCCCGCTAATTATTCGATTTAAAGATTTTTGGGTGTCTGCGTATGCTCATGTTGATAATGGAAAATTGGAACCGAGATCCATTAAATGCGTTTTCTTGGTTATAATCTGGTGTAAAAGGCTATAAGTTATGGTGTCCGAAAATAGAAAAGTTGTGATTAGCAGAGATGTTGTTTTGATGAAACGCTATGCTACCTAACTTATCTCTTAAAGACTCTTCCAATAAAGAAAACCAAAAGCGGTGGAGCATCGATTAATCTGAATCAACTCCTCAAGCCAATTACAAAATTGAGAATAGAGTTGCTTCTTCACCGCAATACTCTATCGCCAAAAACAGGACAAGAAGAGAAATTAAACCTCCAAAGAAGTATGCCGAGGTTGATCTAGTTGCTTATGCTTTAAATGTGGTGAAGATATAGATGCGAATCAAGAGCCATTTAATTATTCGAGGCGATTAGTGTGAAGACTCGAAAAGTGGATGTTTGCTATGCAAGAAGAGATGGAATCACTCCACAAAAACAGAACATGGGATCTTGTAAAACTTCCTAAAGGTAAAAAGGCATTCGTTGTAAATGGGTGTTTAAAAGAAAGAAGGACTCAGGAGTTGAAGAACCCGGATATAAAGCAAGGCTTGTTGCAAAGGGTTCTGATCAAATTCCGGAGTGGACTTCATGATGTGTTCTCTCCGGTTGTTAAGCATAGTTCGATTCGAGCTTTGCTTGGTATTGTTGCCATGCATGATTTGGAGCTTGAGCGGTTAGATGTAAAAGCGCATTTTGCATGGAGAACTTGAGGAAGATATTTATATGCAACAACCGGAGGGTTTTATAGTCTCGAAAAAGAGGACTATGTTTGCTTGCTGAAAAAGTCCCTTTACGGTTTGAAACAGATCACCAAGACAATGGTACAAGAGGTTTGATTCCTTTATGACTTCTCATGATTTCAAAAGAAGTAGTTTTGACAGTTGTGTCTACTTTAAGAAAAAAGTGATGGTTCTTTTGTGTATCTACTTCTTTATGTTGATGACATGTTGATAGCAAGAAAAGATAAAGAGAGATAAGAAAGGTTAAAGCCCAACTAAGTGAAGAATTTGAGATGAAAGATTTAGGACCAGCAAAGAAGATACTTGGTATGGAGATTCTCGAGATAGAAAAGCAAGTAAATTGTACCTAAGTCGGAAGGGTACATTGAGAAAGTTCTTTCTGATTCAATATGCAGAGTGCTAAGCTGTTAGTACTCCTTTAGCGACCCATTTCAGACTTTCATCGGCCTTATCTCCTCAATCGATAATGAGATTGAGTACATGTCACATGTTCCATACTCTAGTGCAGAGGATCTCTCATGTATGCTATGGTTTGTTCACGCCCGATTTATCATATGCGATCGGTCGATTAGCGATACATGGCGAATCTGGTAAAGAACACTGGAAAGCGATTCGATGGATTTTAAGATACTTACGAGGCACTACTAATGTTTGCTTACAGTTTGGAAGAACTAAAGATGGAGTTATAGGGTATGTTGATGCTGATTTTGCTGGAGACCTTGATAGAAGAAGATCTCTCACGAGTTACGTCTTTACAATCGGAGGTTGTGCAATTAGTTGGAAAGCCACTTTGCAAACTACGATCGCTTTGTCTACCACGAAGTCGAGTACATGGCGATTATGAGGCTTGTAAAGAAGCTATTTGGTTGAAGGACTATTTAGTGAACTCAATGAAGACCTTCAAATCAGACAAGATTTTGTGACGATCGAATGCCATCTTTCTTACAAAAGATCAAATGTTTCATGAGAGAACAAAACACATTAATATTCGGTATCATTTTGTTCGTGATATTATTGCTCGTGGTGATATTGTTGTGAGCAAAATTAGCACTCATGAAAATCCTGCAGATATGATGACTAAGTCACTTCCTATAACCAAGTTTGAGCATTGCTTAGACTTGGTTGGTGTTCATTGTTGAAGTTAAACCCTTAAGGGGTTTTTGGAAGAGGTGAAGAACTTGTTTATTGAAAGTTCGCGATGAAGAACTTGTTCATTGAGAATTTGTGTCAAGGTGGAGATTGTTAGAATTAAGTGACCCAAATTCTTATTTAAATAAAATACGATGGAAAATAAAATAAAAGTAAAATCCATATAGAACTAGACTTCTTTTATTTTATTTTAGAATAAGGTTTTAAACCTTATTAAACTCCATCTATTTTATATTGATTAGGATAAGGTGTTTCAATCCTACTAGAATATGGCTTTGCAAGCCTATAAATAGACATAGTCTATTCCTCTTGTATTTGAGTAAAAATTTTTCGACATAGTGAATTTTCTTCTCCTCTGCCCGTGGTTTTTTTCCCGAAAGGGTTTCCACGTAAAATTTATGTGTTCTTTATTTTTATTTATTTTATTCTATTTATTTTTTCACATCAAATATCATGTCAAAATAATAATTCTAATATAAAATTCTTGAGAAATGATTTTTGCTCGCAACAAATATGGATTAAACTCTCATAATTCACAATTAGGTCTTAATAAAAATTCTTGGATGGTGAAAATTATAGTTTCACCCTTCTTTCGTTAAAATGAAAATTTTATAATTTAACTCTTGTGCTTTTTAATCTTTTTAATTTAGTCTCAAAAGTGATTTTCCTCACATCAATACATATTCTAATTTATTCCTATGCAAAAATAATCAGTAATGATTCATATATCTCTTTTTATCACAATTTTCACTTTAGTCCTCCAACTTTTCAAAATTAGCATATTAGTCTTTTTTTTGTCACATTTCTACATCCTTAATACTTTTCATGACTTCGATCTGAATATCAATTTCCCTCTCATGAATTTTCTTTATCTGACTTATTTTCTAATATCCTCGAAATTTTCATTATATTCGATTTCAGAATAATGCCAGATGACATATCAAAATTTTAGGGTGTTACAAAGGTTCTTAACTAGTATAGTTATCCATATAGAGGCACTTGAGTCTGTGTCTAGCTCATAGGTGTTTAGAAAATACATTAGTTGGTTTATAACTTAGGCATTAACTAAGAGTGAGTTTGGATGGGCGGTGCGTTTATCTGCGGTTAGTATAAAGACAGCTTTGACAGTGAGATTAGATACTGTAGCGTGAGACAAAAAGTAAGCTAAACGCACTGCACCGCCGCCCCAAACCTACCCTAAATCGTTAATCATCACTATCATCGATTATGACTACTTAAGTTGGTGTATATCTTATAACTGAACCTAACAATTTGTGAAAATATGAGCAAAGTTGGTAATTATTCAATTAGGTCATAAGGGTCAACTCTCGTAACATCCCTAGAATTCTACTAACCTGACTTCATAAAGATAGGCAAATAAGTACGGCTAGAATAAATAGTCCAATCAAGATATTAACCAGTCATTAACCTATTTCGATTAATATGCCATTAACCTTTAATTTCCTTAGCTTACAAAAACTCTGGTAGTAAGAAACCACCGAAATTAGTCAAGTTAATCTCTAATGGTCGACCTTATTTCCCTACTATAACATTTAATTTTGGTTTAGGCCTAAAATTTTTATTTTTGATGGTTTTGACACATATCAATAGTGAAACTTTAGATAAAATGCTAAAGTTAAAAACTTAAATGCTCAATGTCTTACGTTCAAAATCCATTATTTACATATTTCAAGTTAAAATTTTTCCTCATAAATTTTGTATAAATGTATAAAATACAAAAAAATCCTATAATAATATTTATTTATTACTCTAAATATATATAAATATTTATTATTCACAAATTTTATCTTTTAGTTTCTTTTTAACTCTTTTTCTGATCGAATTGATGTAAGATTAATTAATAACATACACTTAAATAATAATAATAATATAGACACAGAACACAATCTGAATGATAAACAAATTTTATGTAAATAATTCATATAAAATAATAAAGTTTTATTGAAATAGTAAAATCATAATTAAAATGGAAAAGTTAAATATTTAAATGTTTAATGCCTTAAATTCAAAACTCTTCATTTGCATATTTTTCAAAAGTTCAAATTTTTTTTGTAAATTTTATATAAATGTATGAAATTACAAATAATAATAATAATAATAATAATAATAATATTTATTTATGATTTAAAATTTGAACTTTTAGTATTTTCTCTAATATTATATTAACTTATGCTGCCAGGTCACACTTAAATATAATATAGATTACAGATTATCGATAAATAATAATAATAATAATAAAACCACAACAGAATGTACAACCACCAACTCGCAATCTATACACTGCAAAATTAGTATATGGTTACCAAACTCACCACTCTATATGCACTACAAAATTAGTATGATCCCATATTCATTATCAATTCAATTTGATCCTTCTTCAACATCAACTCAATCAAATGAACACAACTCATCTAATTGTTCATCAGTCCATTGCGGAAGGGAGCCTCTTGAAATTGGTACATGTCTTCGTTCCTTATCTGCATCAATAGTTACACTCTCTCGCTCGTTACCAATGCCAAACAAATTTGGATCACCACTGCTTTGCTTGCTTTTCAGGTGATTGTCTCTCCCTACCAGATTCTGTGAACCCGGCTGCTTCTTGACCACAACATTTTCCTCAAGACCATTGATGCCGGCTAGCAATGCAGGTTTTTTCATTCCATTGGTGATTACCTGACTCGTTGAGGGTTCCTTTCCTGCAGAGCCATGTTGACTTCTATTTCTTCCATTAACATAGCAGCTGCTTCCCAATGTTGCGTCTGGTTCATTTCCATTATCATTCAGCACTCTCCCTCTCATATAACCAGTCTGTCCGAGGTTATCCATAATATTTGCATTTCTGTCTGGTGACAGACTGGACACTTTCTGTTGGTTCCAAGACTCTTTGGTGTTTCCTGTAGCAACAAACATGGATTGACAAGTCAGAGTAACATTCGGGTTTACATTTTAGAAAAACACCAGTGGCCTTGTGGTCCATCCAAAGAGTTCCAAATTAAATTAGCTAAAGAATTTTTCCTTGTGTAACCTACTACTGAGTCGAGAAACCAAACCAAGAAATGATCGATTGTGCTTCAAGAAGGACAAAAACCAAACACTTCCCTGGTTAAACAGACAAAGAAATGTCACTGACCAATGCCATGAGCAGTAGATATGACCCTTGATGTATTATTCAGTTCTGACAGAGGCTTAGTATCCTTTGGTATTGCCTGCAAAATTAGTAAATTATATTAGCAAGTAGTAGTGTAAACATGCAGAGTTTCTTTTAATGCAAAAAGTAGACTCAAAGATTTTTCTTCGGGCTTTAGATGTTTAAGAAGTCTACTTAATGTGTCTGGAGTTTTGAACGTCAATGGTAATGGAAAAATATAAGACCAGATATCATATTATAAACAGTTAAGTCAATGGCTGTGGCTAAAGTGGTGTAGTTTAGGAGAAAACAGTAGTAAATCAATAGAATTAAGGCTAAAAACAAGATAGAAGTTGGAACTCTTGAAAACATAGAGGTATAAGAACCTCTAGTTTCTGTCTATAATTCGAAGAAAATAATAATTTTGTTGCTGTAAATATTTTCAGCTTATTTATGCTAGGGTTGCAATAAAGATTTAATACTAATCCTAGCTTGAAACCCTAAGATAACTTATAATACTAGCCCTATATTTAAACCCTAAAGTTAACTTACATCCTGTCTATGATATGTCTAATAATTAAAAAATAAAGCTGAAATAAAAAAACAATATAAAACAATTAGCAGCTCTCGCGTCACTCCCTTTGGATTTTTAAAGGTTGTTTGTTCAGTTTTAACGCCTCGACAGCCCCAACCCCCTTTCCGCTACTCCATCAATCCTTCCAGACATAGGCTTTCTTGCAATCTATCACCAAACATGCTTCTCAGCCATTAAAGCATGCCCTCGTGCATTTTCAATGTTGAATAACCAAATCACTAGTATTTCATCTTGATATATTGGTTCAACCCTGCTAGATAATAAGATGACATCTGTTCATTACTCTCATTCAACCTAAAATGGAAAGATTGTTAAAATTAGAATTATTCTCCTCAATAGACAATCCTTTTTGCTTAATGAGTGAAGCTTCTCATACAACTCCATTTCATAATCAGTTGGTAGAAATTGCCTGTGCAATTTCGCTTTCATGTGTTCCAACGTGCTGACTTTAGGCATACCTTAGCGTGCATGTTGCTCAACTTCCTTCCACCATTGAAGCATAGTGCCTTTCAATTTTAGTTTCACAAATGACAACTTCCAAGCCTCCACCAAAGGTTTCCACTCGAAATAATTCTCCAAGCTAGCTTCCCAATCAAAGTAATTTTCCACATGCATCTTACCAAGAAAATTAGCAACTTCGCTCGTAGTTCTGCTCCCATTTAATACAAAGGCATGTACCAACCACTCCTCCAATCCACTTAGTACAGCACGATTTGTTGTCCAACATCATGAAAGGGGTTTGCTTCCTCACCGATATCAAATTCTTCAACAAGACTACCTTTCGGTACATTAAACTACTTGTGGGCACCCGTCTTGTCCTAGCATAAATTGCACGAGACAATTCTTCGGTCCCACATCATATCTCACCCAATTCTGTTTCTTGACCCTGATTTCCTCTTCTCCAACCTCTACTGCATCCAACCAGGTCTTAATAGCTAACCATAATATAACCTAGGATCTAATTAGGCTCTAATGCCAAAATTTAGTGTGGTTAAAGAGAAACAGCAGTAAATTAATAGAATTATGGATGAAAAAGGAGTAAGACAGAAGTTGGAACTCTTGAAAATGTACAGTTACAAAAAAATAAGCTAGCTTTTGTCTATAATTCAAAGAAAATAATAATATTGTGGCTGTAAATATTTTACAACTTATTTATACTAGGGTTAAAATAAAGTTTTAATCCTAGCCCTAGATTTAAACCCTAAAGATAACTTCTAATCCTAATTAATAAATAATATTGAAATAATAAAAAAATATGAAACAATAGCAGCTCATGTGTCATAAAGATGTACGAACAATAAGAAACACAAATTTTTAATTAGTAATCACAAACATTGACTTCAAAACTATGCATAAAGAGGAAACTCTGGCACACTCTTCTTTGAACATATTATTACCCTACGTTACATCTGACAGTCAACTTATAAAGATCATACACCAAGAATCAAGCCAATTAGATGTATCTGATAATGATGGTTCAAGTTGATCAATAATGCAGTGTAACCATGAAATAATTTATACTAGTTAAAGTTTAGATGATTTAATCGTCCTCACATGACTTTGAAACTAAAAATGTTACAAGGAACCATGATGAAGTGCTGCACACATGTATTATTTGGTCAAGTGTTGCACAAATATATTGCATCAGAAATGACACAATTTCCTAACATAATCACAGAGTATGAACTATGTTCTAAAACCAGCTACTATAGATACAAGCATGAAAATTCATAAGCATGTTGTGACAAGGACTACTTAAAGCACCCATATTCAGCACTTGCTGAAGACCATAAATTCTTATATGAATTCTTATCAGTTTATATTTTGCATTAGAGATGGAATTATGGTTCACAACAATCACGGTACAATAAATTTCAAGTATTAATAAACCTTGTAGAGCACTTTTTTCTCAATCAATAGAAAGTAGCAAGAAAAATGTGGGAATCATAGGATAAAGTCAAATGTTCTAATCTTATTACTAAGAGTAAATATTTACTTTGAAGTGGCTAATTAGACAGGTACCTTGATGACATTGTTGAGTGTTATATTGAGATAACGTGCAGAGCATATAGGTGAGAAAATTGAAACCTGCAAGTACGGTTCTCAATCAAAGCCTTGTCACAAGATATAGGTAGATAACACCATATTCTACAAACATTCACCATCCAGGATTAAAATTATGCTAATATTTGCCCTACAAGGCAAAAACAATGAAAAACCTTCTGCAGTATCAAAACCGTGCCAACAGTTATGTCCTTTGCAAAGCGTCCTTCAACTAGGACTTTTCCATGGATGCTAGCATCAACTGTACCTGTAGGATCCTGAAATCAAATCACAGGCACATCAAATGTTCTTACAACATAGAGAGCATTAGACCGAAAAAAAAGCATAATAAGTGAGTTACTTTTACCTTGAGAGTCACCATAAGATCACCAAGACCATTTGGGGTACAGGATTTGATAATGGCAACAACCTAATTGATTATATAAGTAGAAAGTGAGAAAAACATTTGTATTGAACAGATACAGTTTTTATTTTAAGCTTGGAAGCTTATATTTCAGTTGCACTACCAATAATGTCAAAAAGCATTGAGTACTTTGAAAAGATAGCAATATACATGGAAAACTCCGGATTCCTATGCACATGGTTAACACAAAGGTTCAAACGACCCAAATAGGGATTGTATCACATCCTCTCTAACACTAAGTCTAGGATTCCGCCTAGAAAGAGAAATAAACAAATTCTAGAATTCAAGACTTACGTAAAGAACTCGCTTGAAATAGAAAGCAAAACAAAGCCGAACTCCGAAATCCAGATAAAAACGGCCATACCTGAGCTACTTTTCTATTGCCCAGTTTAGGTTCAGTTTTGATCCAACTCAAGGGAGTACCAACTGTCCCGCCATTATCAACCAAACCTTTCATAAAAGAAAACCATCCGTAAAATCTAAAAACCATAACTAAAGAAGTAATAGCTGCATTTTCCCTTAAGTTTTGCCACTTGCTTTTTACTTTCTTAAAAGTTGCTATAAATGAACAAGTCGTTAAATTGCATCCTTATTAACACAGACGAAGGTTAGAAACAAGTAATACAAAAAAAAAAAAAACCTTCACGGCGTATATATTCGAGGGCGAAAAGCCAGGGATGACGCGAGAAGTCGTCGTCGGCGGCAGGATCCACGACGGCCCTCCTAATGTACTCCTGGGTAGGAAGGGGGTCCTCGCCGATGCAGGAGGAATTGTTATTGTAATGAATTTTGCGAAGCATAGCGGCCTGAACGGCTCCGGCAGGGCCAGGGATGAGGTTCGGGGAAGAGGGCAGTGAAGAGTTTGAGGTGGGAGATAGTGATTGGGAGATGAGGGAGATGGGCGGGGGAGATTTTAGGGGTTTGTGATTGCAGGGGCGGAGAAGGGAAGGGAGGTCACAATCGTCAATGTCTAGAGTGTCCCAGGGGTGGTCTGCTTCCATCTCTCAAACGCGGGAACGGATTTCAACTTTTTTTTTCTGTGCTGCTCCACTTGAAGTGGTTATGGTGGAAGATTATATGAATTTTAAGGTAAAATTACCATGAAACTCCTTTACTATAAGTCATATTTCATTTTATCATGTACATTACATCAAATAACAAATTGGTCCTTCTATTAGAATTCTACTCATTTTTTTGTTAAAAACTAGTTCTATTAATTTTTCAGTTAAAAGTTAGTCTAGTATGAGGTACATATGACACGTTACGAGTCGTTATATGGTTATTTCATCAAACATGCTAGTTTTTAATAGTAAAATTGATTGAAATTTTAATAAATAAAATGTAATTTATTCTTTAATACAATATTCATGGATTAATTTGCCTTTTTCTAATAAAAGAACAAAATACAATCTTTAATCATTATATAAAATGATGATGTGGCATAAAATTATTGAAAAGAGATACAAATAACGTAGCGTTCTTGTTATATATCATTAAGAGGTGAATGAAAGAATCACATGACATTAAATACCTCCTAAATTTTCATTTAATAAAATCTTAAATGTTAATTGAGTTTTAGCTCAATTGACATATATATTAATGTTAGTGCAAGAAAATGTAAGTTCGAGTGTTTTAAAATATATTAGGTAGTCCTAAATATTATATAAAAAAATAAATATTAAAAATCGTGATGTTATAATAAAGGAAGTTACTAAAAAGAATCTTAAATACCACCTCATTTCCATGTATTTTAAAAAATTAAAAACTAAACCTTAACGCCCCTCGTATCACATGCTCTCTCATCTTCACCATTTCCACACACAACATTCACCACAATCATCATTCACAAAGCCTCACCACCTAGTCCCTCACTCACCAACTCACATGCCCAAACTTCTCCCATCACCAAACAACCCTCATTTTGAGCCCAACCTCAATTCACTCATTAACCACCATCATTAATTCCTTATAATCTCCCAGCCCTTAATTAATACTCGAAACAAACCACCCCAACACGTCAAAAAAAAAGAGAGAGAATTAAAAAGCTCACATTTGGTTTAACAAGTTCAAGGCCTCACCTAGGTAATCCGAACGGTGGAAAGATTGGAGCTCGATCGAATGGTGACGAAGCCTGATTGGAGCCCTTTTTTTTTTTTTACTTGGGTTTGAGTTTTCATAGTTGAGGGCCTATTTTCTAGAGATTTGACTCGAAGAGAAGGAAGAGCTTTCGTTTGATGGTGTTCGTGATCGGGGCAGACAACAGACAACGTTGGAATGAGCAGCAAGTAGGGCAAGGGATGGAAAGCAAAAATAAAGACAGAAGAAAATAAAGAGGAAAAGAAAAATATGCATTCAGTGTACTTTTGATATTAGGAGTTTTTAAGGTTTACTTTCAATTGTTCAGTATTACATGGAAATTAGGTGGCACTTAAAATTTCCTTGGGTGAAAATTTAGGATTTAATTCCAAGTCATTTTACCTCTCTCTTAACAATTCATAATGAAAAAAGATCAACAAAAATCAATAGATTCTTATTTTGAGACATAGAGCTAGGTAAAATTTAATTAACTTTAATGTTTTATTGTCTCGAGATAGAGATAATTTTGTCTCGAGACCTAATAGAATTATCTCGAGACTATTTAAACAATATCTCGAGACATTAAAAATATAACTAGACAATAAAGTAAAATATATGTGTTTGAATATTGATGTTGTCTCGAGACTCAATGAGTAATTGACCATAAATACACATTTTCGAATATTCATACCTTACCAAATTATACCTAAACATACCTAAATTCTATCTTAATACAAGATCATTAGTTTAACACCTACAAACTCAACCAAATATCATCAAATTGTAAATATCAATGCATCATTGTCCAACCAACTAATTTACATGTTCAAACACATATAATCTAACATAATCTAGGAATGAAATTCACCTTTATAAAGCTTATATGCCAAGTATAAAATATATCAAAATGTAAACATAAACAATATGCTCAAAATAACTTAGGTACATGTCATTTCAACACAAACACATATATACATACAAAAAAGGTAGCAAAATGACTCTCAAACTAAGTTGTTGAGATTGGATGCTTAAACACTTTCAATCTACGTAAATCCTTGTCCTTAACCTGCACACGAAAAAAAGCAAAGCCCTATACTAAGTATTAAATACTCAATGGTGTTAATACAATTCAAATTCTGATTCAAATATATTAGAACAAAAATTAAAGCATATACATAACTATAACTTTAACTACTTTTTTTTTTATCATAAAATAAAGAATCTAATTCTCAAACTTTGTCATTCAATGTTTATCTCAATAAATCATAATTTCATATCATCACTTACTCATTTCTACCCTTATTATCTGACGATAGACATTACAGTGGATATTTAGATTTGTATAAGGAATGAGTCCACGACTCTTTAGCAATTGAAGCTGTTTTATTCTGCAACCCCGAGTTGTTCGACAACGATGACTTTAGTATTTATCTGGACTATTTTATTCTACCATCCCAGGTTGTCTGAAAATAATGATTTCACTATTTTCTCACGACCCTCAGGGAATTAGAGCTAGTAAAATCCCTGTATCGATGACTCTATGACATGCCAGTTATACCCAGATTAAGTCTAACATCATTAACAAAGCATGATTATTATTATCACCATTATAACACGGTTCAACATGATATCAAGATTTCAATATAACATATAAATACATATTTATCAAGCTTAGACCTGATCATGGGCCAAGTCAAGCCAATACAATATTTTAGGCCTGATTTCTAGGTCTGGGCTCAGTCCGACTCAAAAAATGAGCTTAAATTTTGTCCAAGTCTAGGTCGAATAAAAATCTTGAACCCGAGCTGGCCTAGCTTCTTTCAGTATTAATTTTTATATAAAACAAATTTAAAAAATATAAATTTAAAAAATATTATACATCAATTACATTAAAAATATTAAAATAAATGTTTCCCAACAAATTGAAAACACATAAAAAAAAGTTTTTATACTTAAATAACACTAAGATAGTTGCAACTTAGCAAGCAAATTCCTCGTAAATAGTAGCAAAATTAATAATAAAAACAAGAGTTATACAATATCCAAATAAGAAAATAGTAACAATATAATAGCAAAATGACAACAAAACAACATCAAAATGGCAACAAACAACAACAAAACAACAGTGGAAACAAAATTTAGGCAATTTCGAACCGAGTTAGACTTGGGCCAAAAAATCTTACCCGAGACTGACCACTTTAGAAAACACTCCTTACCTAAAATAAACCGATACATTTCGAGCAAGAGATGTCACATTTGAACACCAAAGCTAATTTAACTCAAGCATCAATACCAAGACTTCACTTTAACATAATATACTTGTTTGAAGATATGTAAATCATTTTTAAGCTTATTTAAAGTTTGGTTACAATATGGGATTGTTTGGGGCTTCATCGGGGCAAAACAAGGTAAATGTCGCAACTCTAGAAAATGGGTGTCGCGACACTAGGCTTTGGATGTTGCGACGCCGAAATCAGAATGCTCTAATAACTCCAATGTTGTGACACAAAAGGTTGGGTGTCACAACATTGATCGGATGTTGTGACACCGAAAACAAATTACTTAAAACATGTTTGAATCATCTACAAACAAGTTCAAACTATCATCAACCTTCTTATAACACATCTAAACACTTTAAAAACTCAAAATATACTAGATTATCATTAAAAAACTTTACCTAACACATGAATATACCTATCTAAAGAAGTTTAATTCCAAAGTAGAAAATGATAATTAATATCCATGGCATAGTTTTAGAACCACATGATAATTTATAACAAAACTTTATATGATTCTAACTCTAATGTATATATCAATATATAACCAATATTTAAGTTTCATACTCTTTACTCCTTGCTTGATGACGAGATAAGGATAGGGAGAGCCACTTCAAAATATACCTTCAAAACAATCTTTATCTACGTGTTTTAAAACAACACACACTACAACAAAACAGGTTTTTAGCGGTGTTTGGATAAAAAACGCTGCAATAGATCGAGCACTAGCGCTGCTTTTTGAAAAACGTTGCTATAGGTCGACCATTAGCGGCGCTTTTTGAAAAATGCCGCTATAGATTGAGCATTAGTAGCGCTTTTTAAAAAATGCCGCTATAGGTCGACCTTTAGCGGCGCTGTAATACCCCTACCCGTATTCATTGCCGGAATAGGGTGCAAGTATTACTAGGAGTTCATTTAATTAATTTTTTAACTCAATATAACCCCTTTATAGATATCTAACCTTCTCTGAAATTTTAAACCAAAAACAATCCACATCAACCAATCCAATTCAACATATTTTCAAGATAAATTCATGCATATTTATAAAATAACGTCATCACATACCCAAAACCAAGTTTGTTAACCATACTAATGGCTAACTTTACATTCATTTCACGTTAACATTTACTTTATTAGCTTATACATGCCATTGATTTCCAAAATAAAGTTTCTTTATATACCGAAATCCTGAGGTTGATAGTGTGATGTGTCTCTGACCAAATCCGACCTCCGAGCTCTTAACACTACAAAACAGGGGAAAATGAAACAGAGTAAGCACTTTGTGCTTAGTAAGCTCATGTAACAATAATTATACTTACCTAATATTTCCAATACAATACAATAAACATTCCTATATCCATTCAATGCATTATTACCTTAACATGAACAAACTCAACATTCAAGTTAGTACAATAATTTCCATGTACCAATAATATATACTATGATTGAGAGCTCATCAATATCATAATTTCCATTTCCTTGTTATTTTTCCATATTTATCCCGTTGAATTTATCGGAATTTCGATGGATTTTTCAGAGATACACTTTTAGTGTACAATTCCGAGTCCGTCAAATCATATTCATGTTCGCACATTTCCATTTCAGAAAGCACACTCCCGCGAACCTCAACCTTGCAGCGGGATTACCAGTCCAGGCTAAATCCCCTGCAACGACAATTACTCTAATTAGCTTGGATCTGAATTACTAGTCCAGGCTAAATTCAGACCCTAATTCGGATTACCCGTCTGGGCTAAATCCATTTTATACATATTCTTCGGGAGGGCTATATCAGGATAGGATCACCCGTCCGGGCTTAATCCTTTTTACCGTCAATTCCTTTTCAGAGATCCATCGAATTTTCCTTTCATTCAACCGGGATTTCTTCCCATTTTATCAAATATATCAATGTTTAATTAATTTTCATACAATGAACATTCAAATCATATTCACATCAATAACATACAATCTCAAGCAATTTAAGAATATAATTCAAGTTACACGAACTTACCTTGATACTTGTTTGTAAACAAAAAAAATCTACTAATCCCGAACTTTTTCCTTTCCTCGATCTAGCTTCGTATTTAAATCTTCTGGATCTAAATAAATAAATTTAATTATCAATTTAATACATTTCATGTTCATATGCAACATTCTCTATAATTCAACTATTATTATTTATAGTTTATTCAAAGCTGTCTATTTGAGTTATAGTCACTAAATTATTTTTAACTCGAGCTACAGAACTCCAAATTAAGATCAGTTAATTTTCCCTGAAACTAGACTCATATATATTCTTACCATAAAATTTTCAGAATTTTTTGTTTAGCCAATAAGTACAGTTTATTCTTTAAAGTCACCCCTGTTCTGCTGTCTGACAGTTCTGACCCTTCTTCACTAAAAATTAATTATCTCTTCATACAGGATTCAAATGATGTTCTTGTTTATTTCTCTTAAAAATATACTCATTATGGATTCTATACATATAAATTTAAGCCCCTAATTATTTTTCTTCAATTTTTTATGATTTTCAAAGTCAAAACAGGGGAACCCAAATTCATCTTGACCTTGTCTCACAAAATTCATTATATCTCAAAATTTACAAATCCATTGCTTATACTATTTCTTCTATGAGAAACTAGACTCAATAAGATTTAATTCTATATTTTTTTCATCTTCTAATTCGATTTCTAAAATTTATGGTGATTTTTCAAAGTTAGTCTACTGCTGCTGTCCAAACTGTTTTTGTGCAAGCTGTTTATTACCATTTTTCCCTTAAGCTTTTAATAAATGATAATTTCGTCCCTACTCAATTAGCCTCTCAATTGAGCTTATTTTTCTCAATTAACATTTTATTCTATCAGCTTAAACTAGTTTACAACCTTAAGGAATCAGAATTTCAGCAATAGACTTTAATTCCAAGCATTTTCACAATTAGGTCTTAAAAATTAATTTCTATTGAAATTACCTAATAAAATCATATCATAAACAAATTAAAGCTTTAATTTCATTCCATTTCATCATAAACTTACAGCACTCAACCATGGTGACTTTCAATTTCATCCATGAAATCAAAAACTAATGAATTTAATAGTAGGACATAGTTGTAAAAGTCTTAGAAACACAAAAATTACAAGAAGAAGGCAATGATTAACTCACTTGGTGCAAAAATTATGGAATACCAGCTTAGAGAACCCTCCTATGGCGTTTTTAGCTGCTGGAATTGAAGAGAAATGAAGAGAAATCTAGATATTTCCTATTTAGTCCTAGCTTTATTTAATTAATTTTGCAATATTCCAATTTTTCCCTTAATTTATCAATTTTCCTGCTGATTTCATGCCCTTGCCGTCCCCAAATAAATTTTGGGTCTAATTTCCTTTTAAATCCTTTCTCATTAGACTCTTAAGCTATTTAATCATTCTAGCAACTTTTACACCTATTACAATTTAGTCCTTTTCATTTAACTGACTACCCAAACATTAAAATTTCCTAACGAAATTTTAATACCACATTACTAACATTTCATAAATATTTATAAAATTATTTTCAACTCAGTTTTACGAGATAGAGGTCCTGATACCTTGTTTTTACCCAATTTCTTCAATAATTTCTTTTTCTAACTAACCACTAAATCGGTAAAATTTTTCTATCAATATTTTCATACGATTTTCCTATCATATCAATTTTCATGCAAAAATATTAAAATAAATTTCTCTTTAAATCGGATTTTTGGTTACGAACCACTGTTCCGATAACTTTGAATTTAGGCCATTACAGGCGCTTCTTGAAAAACGACACAAAAAAATTAAGCACAACGCCGTTGTTTTATGTTGAGCTTTAGTGGCTTTAGTGGCATTAGCTGTGCTTTTTAAAAAAGGCCGCTATAGGTCGACCATTAGCGCACTTTTTGAATAACGCCACAAAAAAATTAAGCACAATACCGTCGTTTTATGTTAAGCTTTAGTGGGCAAAAAATATTTTATCTGTCTATTTATTATTTAACTGGTTTATTTATATTAATTAAAATAAAATTTATTTTAATTGAATATTTAAATTCTTTAGAAAAAATAATGATACGTAGAAAAAGTAAAAACATAGAAAAATATTTGTTAGAAATGAAAAAATTAAAAACTATTATTTAAAATAAACTTAAAATTTTTTGGGTATATGACTGATTGTTTTTATATTAAATAATTTCTTATATAATCATAAAAGAGATAGTATTAATTTTAAAAGATTGAATTAATTATCATTATAGTTTAGGGTTTATGGTTTAGGGTATATGATTTAGGGTTTAAGGTTTAAGAGTTACTATTTTAAGGCTCATGGATTATGGGTTTAGGGATTATGATTTATGGTTTATGGTTTAAGGGTTGGAGTTTAAGGTTTATGGGTTAGGGGTTTAGGGTTTAAGGGATAAGGTTTAGGGGTTTAAGGTTTAGATTAATTAGTATTGTAACACCCCTAACCCCAAGCCGTCACTGGAATAGGGCTACAAGGCATTACCGAACTTATACACTAACAGTTATACAAAATCGAGTCATAAACTTTACATTTCAGATTTATTCTTATCAAATTTCATCATAAAGTCCTTAATATGGGCCTACGGGGCCCTATATATGTTTTAGAAATGATTGGAGACTAAATCGAGAACTTTGGAAAATTTTCCTTGAAGATAGGGGCACATGCCCGTGTGGCCTGGAACATGCCCGTGTGCTGCAGTCGTATGATACATAGCTAGCTACTAACTTAAGCCCACGGCCAAATGACACGCCCGTGTGTCAAGGCCGTGCAATATTTAGGAGGTTACTGAGTTTCTTACACGGCCATAAGGCACGCCCGTGTCCCTTGACCGTGTGGCACCATGTAGGCTTGATTTAAGCCAATTTGTCACCCCTTTTAGAGGTAATTTTCACAAGCCATATTATATAATATTTATACCTAAAAATTTTCAACCAAACAATTATTTCATTTTCCAATCATAAAACATCACATTCAACATAGTTTGCATACTTAATTATTCATATAATTACATTACTAAATCAAATCCTATACATGCCATATAAACCAAAAAGTTGTTTAACAAAATCTACCAGAGTAAATCTGGATAGTGTGACCCTTGGTGTAGATCCGATCCTCCGTATGTATATAAGTCAATCTACAAAACAAATCACAGACACAAGTAAGCTTATAGAAACTTAGTAAGCTCATAGGCATAAATTCACAAATCTTACCAAATAATGTACACAATCATATATTTATTAGCTTATATAATTCATCCTGCAAATCACAACTTCATTAATGAACTCATTTGAATAATTTTCATGATGCAATTCACGAACTTAATTCTTTTGGGCCCATTTCTTATTTATTTCCATTGTCAAATTAGAGAACAATAACGGAATTGAGTGCTTCATTATCACATTGCCATAGTAAACTATGGACTTTAACATTTTCACGCATCACACACGGAAGCCATAGCCCTGCCATGGTCTTACACGGATCACATATCATACCAATGCCATATCCCAGATATGGTCTTATACGGAATCACATTATCACATTACACCGATGCCATAGCCTAGCTATGGTCTTATACGGGAGTATGAATCACATTGTACCGATGCCATAGCCCGACTATGGTCTTATACGGAAGTATATATATCACATCTTTTCCGTCAATTCATTATGGTCAGAAAATGAAAGCACTCAAACCATTGTTCCAACTAATTTGTTCTTTTAGTTACACATTATTCATTAGTTAATACAATTTGATAATGTTCATCTACAATAAAATACTTTAACAATCATAAGATTTCATATCAAACATTGAACTTTGCCATATGAACTTACCCGGGCTAATTTGCAAAAGTCGTAGAAATTCAGTGACTATTCTTGAATTTTCTCCTTTCCACGATTCACTTCATTTTCTTGATTTGTAATTATAAAATCATTCATTCATTAGCATCTATTTCAATTCCATTCTATTTCACAATTTATGCCCTTAATTTTCAAAATTACACAATTACCCCAAACTTTTCAATTTTTACAATTTAGTCCCTATTCAATTTATTCATCAATCAAACTAATTCCTTTCAAATATCATTTTATCTAAACACTACAAACTACTTCACAGCCTTTGAAATTCCAAGCTTCAACACAAAACCCTAATTCCAACAACTTTCACAATTAGGTCCTAAAATAAATTTCTATGCAAATCTCTTCATAAAATCATCATAAAAACCTTAATTACATGATAAATAATCATAAATTTTCAGCACTTACTCATGGTAACTTTCTAAAATATTCATAAAAGCAAAAACTATTGAATTAGATATTAGGACCTAGTTGCAAAAGTCTCAAAATCACAAAAATCACAAGAAATAATCAAGAATTGAGCTTACATGTAATAGAAATATTAGTGAACAGACTAAAAGAACCCTTCAATGGTGTTTTTTCTGGAGAAGATGAAGAAAATTGAAGAAAACTCTAGATTTTTACCTAATATATCATATTTTACAATTTAATATTTACCCAAATCCAATTTTGCCCCTTGTTCACACTTGATTTTTATTTTCCAGCGCACGCCTGTCGTCTAGCCCAATAATAGGTGTTTAATTGCCTATTTAGTCCTCCTTTAATAATTACTGTCGAAACCAACTTTCAAATTTGATTTTTTTTTTAAAATGGGAATCGATTTTTTTGAAAAAACGAAAATGTGGAGTCGCCACCAATCTTTTTTATTTAGGTGTGATCGGATCACCTAGAAATTTGGTTATTTTAATAAAGTATTTCTTTTTACTAAAACAACGATTTTGGTCTTACGAAAATATGAGAAAACGGGTTCGGGAGTCGGTTACGCATGAGGAAGGATTAGCACCCTCACTACGCCCAAAATCGGTACCAAATCGATTAAATACTGTCCTTATGTCTAAGATTTAAAAATGTTTTTTGAAATGTAGTTCCTTTTATATACATTTGAATAGTCCAAGTTGGTTGTTAAAATTCTCTTGTTTCAAAGGAATACAACATCACATCCAGCACGATAGGACACGATCCTTTATACCCTCGAAAACACGATAAATTTCGACTTTCAAAAGTTTATATGTCGAAAACTGCAAAAAGATGCCCAATTATTTAGTCCAACGAAAAAATCGAAACCCAGCATAGTAGGGCACGATTCCTCGAATTTCTAGACATCGGACACTGCCTTATTTTAGAATTTAGAGAACATGAGTGAAATTCTAAAGGAATATTTGATTATTTTGAACAAACAGGAAATCGCAACCCAGCATGATAGGGCACGATTCCCCGAATTGCCAAACATCGAGTATTACCTTCGTTTTGAAGAGTTTTTAAAGACATGAGTGAAATTCCAAAGGAATATTTGATTGTTTTGAACAAACGGGAAATCGCAACCAAGCACAATAGAGCACGATTCCCGAATTGCCAAACATCGAGTATTGCCTTCGTTTAGTAAATTTTTTTAAAAGAATAATTATAAAAATAGCTTAAAACACGTTAATGCAACTTGAAATAAAACGAAATTAATCTTAAAGATTTGGACCTTACAAAACCAAATTTCATAAACCAAGTGGAAAACAATGATGTGGAATAATATACTCACATGAGATACGATCAATTAACAAACTAATAATCAAGTATAACTAACCTAAAAAATATAACCCGATTACGATCATGCATGAGAAATAATTGATATAATAATACAATGACGAAAATAATAATATAACAATACAACACCACCAAAACAATACACACAATAATATGCCACAATAATATACATAGAATGATATGATATAATCATTACAAGACATCTGAAATAAAACAATAATAAAAAAAAACTATGTTATAAGACAAATTTAAAATAATGATGAACGTGATATACGCATTGACGAATTGATCAATTAGAAACCATTTGTAAAGACAAACTAAATATATACATGCAATCATTAGAAAACGTATTATAGAATAAATATTTTTTAAATCAAGAAATATACAAAGGGAAAAATGTTTATTGCAATATAGACATGAAAAATTAAATAATGTATAGGGCATTCGGGAATAGCAAAAATACATTGTAAAATATAATCTTTAGAAATGCATACAATAGGTTTATAAAAACATATATACGTATAAATAGATTTAAAATAATTATTTGTAAAGAATACGCACTTTTAGTAATGCATCTAAGGTTGAATTAACTTCATTATAAACTATATATAATAGACTTGAAAACATACTTTTACATATAAGGAAAACTATAAGTGTAAAGTGCATGGATTTAATAATACATATAGATTAAACATAGACATCAATAAATATATACATATAGTAATAATTTAAAAGATGTATTATGTAGGATTATGTAATATAATATAAGAATAAATTTAAAAGAAATTATATGTATAAAATAATATAAGATTAATAATGTGCATGAAATAAAAATAATTTTATTATAAAGTATATATATATGTATAATAGCGTATGTAAAAAAATTACAATAGTGATTTTAAAAGCGAAATAAAATTATTAAAATAATTTATAAATGTAAAAAAAGTAAACAAGCATAAAATGTTGAATGTGTCTTAAAAAAAATGATAATGAACCATGAAATGAATAAATAAAAAAGGGAGACTCAATTAAAATAGAATTAAAATAAAAGGGACCAATCATAAATGAAATCAACTGCTAAAATAACAAAGGGGACCAGCGTGTAACACGTGTGAATGCGCAGGGGCCAAATCTGGAAATAATCCAGACCCCAAAACGCAGCGCTGAAGCTCGGACCAAAGTGCAAACGCGCGTAAATTACGGGGAAAATTTAAAAGAAAAAGAAATGCGAATATAAGCTGATTTGAATACAGCACGAAAGGGGAGGGACTTATATCACAAATAACCCTTCACTGCAGAGACATGCAGGTCCTGAGGGTTATGAATCGGATCGGGTTGGGTTAAGCTATACGACGCCATTTTTGGAGCCACTGAATTAGGCTCAAAACGACGCCGTATTTGGTCCTTTAAAAGGGCTGAAATCTGATGATTCGGCCTCACAAACCCTAGCTTCCCCTTTCTTCAGCCGAACTAAGCCAAACCCCTTGGCCATGGCCCTATCGCAGCCTACAACAGACACCTTCGTCCCTCACCGACGATTTACAGCCCCATGATTCCTCCTCCACTTTCGACTTCAACGAGGCAAGGAAGAATCAATGGTGGATTCGTAAGGTAAGGTCCCGTTTTCCCTTTTTCTTTTGTTTTTTAAAAAAAAATAAGAAACAAAAATGAAAGAAGCAGATCGAAATAAAAAAAATGCAATAGATCCATAGACTCAAACATAAATCACCTTTCTTTGCTTTTTTCTATTTGATTGTGTTTCGTATGCGTATTTCAAAATGTGCATCTATTTAGTAACCCTTACAAAGATTAAAAAATCTTGGCTTTATATCCAAAAAGAAAGAAAGAAAATAAATATACAATATTTGTTCTTTGTTTGTATTTACTGTTGCGTTTTTTGTATTTGCAGGTACGGGGTGTGCGTTGGTGTACGGGGACTGTGCTGGCATACAGAGGCGTGGGTGTGGCATGGCTGCTGAAGCGCTGGAGCGTATTGCAATATATCGTATTGCAATATCAACATATGATCTCCTCAGCGTCCTTTGGTCATTCTCGCTTGCCTGGTCTGGGTACTTACGATTCCTTACGTATTGCAATATATCGTGATACCAAGGGTGATCATCTTTTTCTTCGTCTTCTTCAATATTGTAACAGTAAGCCGGAGTTTCATAAATGCTCATCCGGACGGGTTTGACATCTTCCTGTTTGTTCACATTGATCATGGAAGCTAAGGTAGCCAAAGCATCGGCCATCTAATTTTCGTCCCGTGGAAGGTAGCAGAAGGTAATGTCATCGAACTTTTTAACCAATTCAAGGACCAGTTTCCGATAATCGATCAACTTGGGATCTCTAGTCTCCCATTCTCTCTTGAGTTGATAAATCACTAGCGCAGAATCTCCATACACCTCTAGCACTTTAATCTTACGTTCTATGGCTGCACGAATACCCATGATGCACGCTTCATATTCTGCCATATTATTCGTACAATCAAAATCCAATTTACTAGTAAATGGATAATGATCTCCGTTTGGGGATACCAAGACTGCCCCGATTCCATTACCCACAGCATTTGACGCCCTATCGAAGTTTAGTTTCCAGGGAAGTTCTTCCAGAGCACATTTTTTAGTGGTTGCAACACACATCAGGTCTTCATTTGGGAAATCGAAGTTCAAGGGTTCGTAATCTTCTGAAACTCTACTAGCTAGAAAATCTGCTATTGCACTCCCTTTTACTGCTTTCTGGTTCACATAGATTATGTCGAATTCAGAGAGCAGAATTTACCATTGGGCCATCCTTCCATTCAAAGCTGTTGACTCCATCATGTACTTTAAAGGTTCTAGTTTTGAGATGAGCGAAGTAGTGTGATACAACATATATTGCCTCAGCTTTCGGGTTGTCCAAATTAGGGCACAACACAACTTCTCTATCGGTGGGTACCTTGTCTCACATTCCGTGAACTTTTTACTAAAATAGTAAATAGCTTTTTCTTTCCTGCTTAACTCATCATGCTGACCCAGTACGCATCCCATAGAATTCTCAAATACTGCCAAATACAGTATCAATGGCTTATCGGGGTTAGGTGGCATCAACACCGGAGCGTTGGATAAGTACTGTTTGACCTTGCCGAAAGTCCTTTGGCATTCTTCATCCCATTCACCTGGGTTGTGTTTCTTGAGGAGGCGGAAAATAGGGTCACATTTCTGGGTTAGTTGTGAAATGAACCGAGCGATGTAATTTAATCTTCCTAGAAAGCCTCGAACCTCTTTCTGGGTACGCGGCGGAGATAGTTCTTGTATGGCTTTGACCTTGTCTGGTTCGATCTCAATCTCTTTCTCACTAACCACGGATCCGAGAAGCTTTCCAAACTTGGCTCTGAAGGTACATTTGGCTAGATTGAGTTTTAGCCGAAGTTTCATCAACCTTAAGAACAACTTTCTCAGGACTTGTATGTGCTCCTTCTCTGTTCGGGATTTTGTGATCATACCATTGACATAAACTTTGATTTCTTTGTGCATCATGTCGTGAAACAGGGTTACCATGGCCCTTTGATATGTTACCCCCGTATTTTTCAGTCCAAACGGTATCACCTTGTAGCAGAACGTCCCCCACATAGTTACAAATATGGTATTCTCCATGTCTTTAGGATGCATTTTGATCTAGTTATATCTGGAGAAACCGTCCATGAAGGAAAACAGCGAGTGTCCTGCCGTGTTATCCACTAAACTATCAATATGAGGCAGTGGGAAATTATCTTTCAGGCTGGCTCTGTTCAAATCTCTGTAGTCTACACACATTCGTACTTTTCCATCCTTCTTCGGGACGAAAACGATGTTGGCTACCCACTCGGAGTATTTTACCACATTTAAAAATCCAGCGTCAAACTGCTTTTGAACCTCTTCTTTTATTTTTAGCAGGACGTCGAGCCTCATTCTTCGGAGTTTTTGCTGAACTGGCTTACATTCTTTCTTTATGGAGAGTCGGTGCACCACGATGTCAGTGTTCAACCCGGGCATATCTTGGTATGACCATGCGAAGACATTTTTGAATTCTTGAAGTAATTCGATAAGGTCTCGCTTCATCTCCATGGTGATACAAGTTCCAATCTTCACCTCTTGTCCTTTTCCTAAGCTCACAATTTCTACTTATTCTTTGCGAGGTAGGATTTGTTTCTCGTCTTGTTCTACTATCCTCAACAAATCAGGAGATAGGCTACAGCCTTGGTCATCTTCGAAATCCTGAGAATCCTCCATACACATATCTCGCTCAAAAGGAGACTCTGAGCCGCTAGTAGTGTCACTCATATCATTGATATCTAGAGACCTGTTATGAGGATGAAAGAAGATACAAAGAACCAAAAGAATTTAAGAATACTTATCTATATGGTATGATTATTAGTGAAGAATGAAAGAATATTTAGAAGAACATCCGAAGAACAAAAGAATCCGAAAGTAATCATTGGTATCACATGATTATGAATGAAATTGAAAGAATGAAAGAATATATGCTCAAAATGATAATAACTGTGCCTTTCATTGAAATAACGTTTTTAAACATAAGCCTATTTCACAAAGGATTCTTATTACTCTTAGGCCTAGAGCAATAAGTGTGTTTTGGACATTACTCTGAGTCAGCTCTATAGACTACAGAAATCTCTTCCGCAGTCCAGTTATCCAGAACACTTCCAGGTATGTAGGGGCAAATGCCCGACAAATTTTCTCCTCCTGCCCCTTCTTCGTATGTGGCGTTGATGTCCAAGCTTCCCAACTTTTTTTCTATGGCTTCCTTTCTTGGTGTGCCTCTCTCAGGATGAATGACTCCTCTGGACAAAAAAGTTTTCGATATATAGCGGAATATCATTGGCTCCCATTTGATTTCCTCCACCGTTAATCGTGCTCTCCTTCTTTCTTGCTTCTTTTCCAGCTCTTTTTTCCTTTGTCTCGCATCCGATTTAAATTCTTGGCCGAAATGGTCTCTCTTGTCCTTCAACACTGGCGTTTCAACCTTTCCTTGAAGATGTCTCCCAAGTCCTCTTCCGGGTAGAGCTCATTTCCCAACCGTCAACTGTAGACTCATCCTCGTAGTTTTAGATGATTTCGGCGTCAGAATCTTGCTTCTCTCGGTAATGAACGTCGTATTAACAAATTCCAAAGACTGAAATAAGCATTCGATTGCTTCGTCATCTGTCTCCAAATAGAGTGCATTACTGCTTACAGCTGCAATTATATCCTCTTCAGCATTTATCGTTATCAACCGCCCCTCGAAAACTAACTTCAACTTTTGATGCAACGATGAAGGAACTGCCCCAACTGAATGTATCCAGGGCCTCCCTAACAAGCAGTTGTATGAGGGTTTGATATCCATCAATAGGAAATCCACCTCATATGTGTTTGGCCCGATCAGAAGAGGTACCTCAATTCTGCCTATCACCCTGCTCTCCGTACCATCGACAGCTTTCACTATGTTCTGACACTCTTTCATGTGAGAGCTGTCTATGGGTAATCTATTTAGTGTAGTCAATGACAGGACGTTCAAAGCCGACCCGTTGTCAATCAGTACGCCTAGCAACGTATACCCCTTACAGCGCGTGGTAATGTGTAAAGCTTTAGTCGACCCTCTGCCACCGGGTGGTATCTCGTCGTCATTGAAGAAAATAAAATTATCGGCACTTATGTTGATAACTAAGCGGTCTAGCTTGTTGACGGAGATATCATTGGCAACATATGTTTCATTCAAGACATTTATCAGCGCGCTGCGGTAGACTTCTGAACTTAGGAGTACGGCTAGCACTGAGATACGAGCTGGTTGTTTACGTAGTTGTTCTGCCACACTGTACTCGCTGTGCTTTAGGAATTTTAAAAACTCCTTAGCCTCCTCTTCATTAACTAGCTTATTAATAGGAAGTTCAAATTTGGCCACTTTTTCCTTCATCTCTTCGACCATTGGGGCTTTTCCTTTTACGGGTTGTGCCTTCTCGCTTACTGTATCATAACGTCTCCCGCTACGTGTATAGGAGCCCATATCTTGGTCCTCTTTTGAAGTGTCAGCCAAGTTCTCTTTTCCCGGAATCGTCACATTACAGTCATAATTCCATGGGACCTCTTACTGTCTTTATAGGGGAAGACTGCAGGTCTTTGGATTATGAATCTCGGTGGCATTTGCACTCCTGCTTCATTACTTTTGAGTCGTGATATGATGACCACAGAGTAGTTAACTGTTTGATTTTGCACCGTCGATTCTCCCTCCGATGCACATATATCTCCCTCTCTGGGTTTTTGGCTTCTTCATAAAACTCCATTTCTTTATTGTTTATCATGTCCTGTACGAGGGCCCTAAACTCCACACACTCTTGGATTTCATGCCCCACCTCGTTGTGAAACTCATAGTAGTTCATCTCTTTTTCAGATTCTTCTCTTAAATCCAACACGATCAATCCTCTCTTGACCATCTCCTTCCACACCTGTCTCAATAAGGTCCTGACTTCTGCAACCTCATACTTGATCTTTTTGCCTCCACCTTCGCTTATCCCGTTTACTCCTTGGTCGGTATGATTGGAGAGCGGGTTTCCTGCTACATTAGGTACGGCTGGGTCATAAAATCTTACAATCCACATTTTGATAAGTCTTTCGACCAGCTTCTTGAACGCGGTGCAGTTTTCGATTGAATGCCCAGTGATTCTCGCGTGGTATTCACATTGGGCATTTGTGTCATACCATTTAGGATACGGGGGCTGCAGTGGCTTCAGGTAAAAAGAGGACATTACATGAGTGTTGAATAAGTTCTGGTACAACTCCCTATACGTCATGGGTATAGGGGTGAACTGTGGCGTTTCTGTGTTCTCCCTCACGTTGGATTCTTGTCTCACAGTACTATGTTGATTGGTGGTCACCGTCTTTGGTTGATTTACGGTGAGTGACTTGGACTGACCCTTACTGAATGTGCTCGTGTTGTTCACTTCGTTATCTCTTTTCCTCGGGGCTGACCTTTTGGTACTTTTTCCTGCTTCTATCTTACCGCTCATCACAGCGTTTTCAATCATTTCACCCGTCATCACTATGTCTGAGAAGCTTTTGGTGGTGCTTCCCAACATATGAGTGATAAAAGGGACCTTCAAAGTGTTGACAAAGAGTATCGTGGTTTCCTTTTCTAGAAGCGGTGGCTGAACTTGTATGGCAACTTCTCTCCATCTTTGCGCATACTGCCTAAAACTTTCATTTGATTTCTTCTCCATATTCTGGAGAGTGATCCTGTCGGGGGTCATGTCCATCACATGACTATACTGTTTCATAAAGGCCTGAGCCAGGTCTTTCCATGAGTTAATTTTAGCATGGCTCAATTGGTTATACCATTTAGATGCCGCCCCAACTAGACTGTCCTGAAAGCAGTGAATTAATAGCTGGTCATTATTGACGTATCCCGTCATTCGCCTACAAAACATAGTGATATGAGCTTCAGGGTAGCTTGTTCCATTGTACTGCTCAAATTCAGGCATTTTAAACTTGGGGGGAAGGACCAAATCTGGGATGTAATATCCTAATTTTGGGCCTAGTCGGAATGGTGGTTTCAAGACCACAAATTTGAGATAGAAATAATTATTTTATAATTATTTTAAGGTCTATGATATGATTGCATGATTGTGTGAAAATTTTGTGAAGAAATTCTATGCATAAAGTGTTTAATTTGAAGTTAAGGACTAAATTGAATAAATTACAAAACTTGTGTTCTAGAAGCATTTTGCATAAAATTGAATTAGATTATTAATTAGAGGTCCTTAAAGAGTAATTTTACCAATTTCTAAAAAAATTTGGAAAAAAATGGGCTTGGAAGGGTAAAAATTTAAAGAATAGTAAAAAGGGCATTTTGGTCATTTATGGGTAAAATGAATTAAAAGACAAATTTTAAAACCCAAATGTGTCCATCTTCAATCCCATGGCCGAATATAGCAAGGAGAAACCATGGCTGGGGTTTTTCAAGCTTCCAAGCTCAATTGTAAGTCCGTTCTAGCCTCGTTTTTAATGTTTTTTTTACGTTTTTGGAGTCCCAGTAACTTGATTTAGCTTATGCTAGCAATAATTCAACCTAGGGTTCATAATTGGAAAAATACCCATAGGTGAAATTTGTGTATTTTGGTGTTTTATGATAGAATATGAGGTTTTAAATTATGTTAGACAACTTGTGCTACTCGGTTTTAAGTGAAAACGAGTAAAAAGGCTTAATCGGTAAAAATACCTAATAGTCATAAGTACATGTTAGAGTGAGAATTTGATGTTGCTATAGAAGGGAAAAACGATCAGCATGTCATAAAACATAATAAAATAGGCTGAAGTTTAATTTACGAGCTTTGGTGCAAAAGTATAAATATGCAAAAGTTTAGAGGCAAAACTGTAATTTTGCCAAAATATGATTTTGGGTCAATTTGAATAATGTGAGTCCTAATTAGACTATATTTTAAATGGTAGAGCAAGGAAAGCTGAAATTCAGGCTAAAATGGGAAAAATACCAAGTTGTGGACGAAATGGTAAAAGTAGCTATTTTCGCATACGAGGTAAGTTCATATGTAAATGTTGGTAACCTAGTTATTATTTTAAATGTTTTAATGTTATTTAAATGATATGATAATTATTATGAAATATTATACTTGTGATAATTGTTTGATAATATGTCAAGTTATGTGATATACTTGGAAAATGTAAAATACTACCGAGTATCGGTATCGGCATTCCGTAGAAGATGGTTGAGACACATGATTGGGAAAAAGGTCCCGTTGAACCTTAGGAATGGATTAGGATACAAGTGACATGTCACTGGTGTAACGTCCCCTAACCCTATACCGTCACCAAAACAGGGTTACGAGACATTACCAGTCAGTACAGTCCAATTCCGGTCATTAATTAAAATAAATATTCACACACATCCTAGTTTTAAGATGTCGTCCCTTTAATGGGCCCTCGCGGTCCAATATGAACAGTAAATTCAATTCGGGACTAATTTAGAATCATTACGAATTCTTAGTAAATTTCAAAATTCATACTACATACCGTTGACAACCATAATTTACTCATTTCATCAATACTTCTATAACCTAAATGACTCTCATAAAACGTCCTAGGTACATGCCATTATCAATACTCAACATACTTTACCTTAATGAATCCGGATCGTCTTGGGATGCTGATTCAACGTACTATCTTTACTTAACTCGCAAGACGAAACAAACTGCACGCTGAGTATGGAATACTCAATGGTATTTCTATAATCCGAACAATTAATAATATAACAAATACTTAAGATCATAATAACAATTACAATTATTAAATTATTTATTCATAGATAAATTTCAACTACTTACCATATAAATTTTATACAAATCATATAATAAACACAATAACATAATTGTTCAATTCTTAACTAAATCCATTATTATTTACTCCATTCTTTCACTTACTACTCGGTATAGCTTCCCTTAATTTACTCACAATTCAATATCATTAAACTATATTCAACTATACACTTATCAATCATATTCCATTTTAATTCATTTCAATAACAGTCAATTTCATTTATATCATATCAACTTACTATCCCTGATAGCTTTCAGTATATACATGCGATTCATATATCTCAAATCACATTTCAATTCATCAAGTGGCATCATATATCATCAATTCGAACTCCAATCATTTCATGAACCTTTGGTTCATATTTTCAATTTCATATCTAAATTTTCAATTCTCAATTCACAATTCAATTTTTCTTTTCATTTCAATAGCTTGATCAATCAAATTTATTCGATTTATCTTTCACTTATTTACCCCTATTAACAAACCCGAACTTTGACGGATACACGGATTCCAACCCAAACACACCAGTACGGCACATTATGCCTAAAACGGTACATAATACCTAATCAGTATACGACACATAAAGTGCCTAAAACGACACACGAGGTGCCTGATACGACACACGAGGTGCCTGAAATACGACACATAAAGTGCCCGATCGATAAAGCCAACAAATCCCGTACACTTCCGGATCCTATGGCATGCCAATTATATCCGACTCAAATTTCGACTAGTTAATAGGGTATTTCATTCACTTTCTCAATTTAATAATTCTTTCATCAATATACCATTCGATAATCACATATATTCACCAATTTTCACAATTCATACAATTTCATTCAATATTCAAATTTCTACATAAATCATATATATTATATAATTCAATCAATATAAATTCAATCAAAATAATTTCAATCAATATAAATTCAATAAATTCATCGCATACCAAAATCAATCCATTCCAATTGTAAAACATCATAATTCTAACACTAACAATTGTCATATGTATATAAATATGAAAATAATAACTAATTTTGGATTATAGAAATACAAACTGTAATTTTCGAGCTAACTCCGTTGACTTTGTCTTGTCCTTTCTTAGCCGAGATTTAGGTACCACATTGACTACTGAAATTAATACAATTCATAATCATTAATTCATTACTAATTCATATCTTGAGTTACAGAATTATAAATTAAGATCCGCTAATTTTTCCTGAAACTAGACTCACAAATATTCTTACAAGAAAATTTTCAGAATTTTTGGTTTAGCCATTAAGTACAGTTTATTCTTTAAATTCACCCCTATTCTCATTGTCTCGACAGTTTAGTCCCTTCTTCACTAAAATTAATTATCTCACAGTACAGAACTCGGATAATATTCCAGTTGATTTATCATAAAAATAGACTCATTAGGGATTCTAAAAATATAACTTTAAGCCTCTAATTATTTTTCTTAAATTTTTGGTGATTTTCCAAAGTCAGAACAGGGGACCCGAATTCATTCTGACCTTGTCTCACAAAATTCATTATATCTCATAATTTACAATTCAATTGCTTATATCGTTTCTTCTATAAGAAAATAGACTCAATAAGATTTAATTTCATATTTTATTCATCTTCTAATTCGATTTCTATAATTTTTTATGATTTTTCAAAGTTAGACTACTGCTGCTGTCTAAAACAGTTTTAGGTCAAAATGTTGATTTACTTTAATTTCAATTTAATCCTAACTAAATTCTCTTACTTTTCTATCTTAATTCATACTTTATTTCTATTCAAATTTTGTCCAAACTCATACTTAACTATTAAATTTCCAGAATATTTTCATAATTTCGAATTTATTTCCATTTAATCCTAAAACTCAAAACTTATAGCTTAGTTTACGATTCAATCCTTTATTCAATTCCAATCAAAATTTCTATCAAATAAACCCCAATTCCATCATTTTATTCAACATGAACTAAACTTATAAATCTAATGACTTTCAAAATTTCTACTTAAAACAAGTACTATTTATCTCTAGGATTCCAAAAAACTCAAAAATCATAAGAAAATGGGCTAAATTGACTTACCAAATTAACTTGGAACCTTTAAAACCTTATTTTCCCTTTTTCTTTTCTTTCTTTCTTTCTCCCTGTTTCTTCTCTGCTTCGTTTCTCGCTATTCTGCTTTCCTTTCTTCTTTTTATTCTTTTGTTTCTTTCCTTTATTTCCTTTTTATTTACTTTACTTTTAATAATAATAATTTAATATATATTTTAACATATAAAAATCTCAGATTTTTATGTTTATGCCGCCTCACTTAGGACAAATGGCATAATTGCCATTTTGGTCCTCTTCATTTTCTTTTAATCTACAATTTAACTTTCATCCTTTATTCAATTTAGTCCTTTTTCTTAATTACTCTTAATTAAATTAAATTCACTTAATTAAACTCTAATTAACCACTCATTTTACTTCGTAAATATTTTTAATAAATATTTACGAATCCGTTTTTCAGAAATGGAGACCCGAAAATACACTTTTTTGAATAAAGAAAATTCGGTCATTACAATTCTCTCCCCTTAAGAAATTTCGTCCTCGAAATTTGCCTAAAAGAGAGGTGGGCGTTCAAGTGATCTCACTTTGTTTTTTTCGGTTCCGTATTGCTTCCTCAAGATTATGACATTACCGCTCAAGCTAGTATCTCAACCGGCTCTTTCTCATACAATAGATTGCGTCAAATCTCAATATCCTTTATCGATATAACATGTAAAAGATTTGATCTCTATAATCTTCTGAGCTTCAAATCATGAAAAATTATCATAAACTTTCTGTAACTTCAGAAGCAAAACCAAACAATATTTTACCGGTCCGAATTTTCTACAACTTCACATAGCCCAACAGAACAAAAACTTAATTTCTCTTTCAACCCGATCTTCAAAATGTTCTTCCATGGTGAATCTCTAAGAAATACCATATCACTAACAAAAGACTCAATATCCCAACGTTTCAAGTCTATATATAATTTCTGTTTGTCAAAACTGCTTTCAGTCTATCTCGAATTACTTCCACTTTTCTTCAATTTCACGAATCAAACAGCTCCGCATATTCTTTTTCAAAAATAGAGATAATTCCAATTCAAACTCATAGAAATTATATCCCATTTCCATTTTGATATCACCACTGGTTGTAATAGTTCTGAAGATATCTGTACCTAATATAAACATTTATATGCAAATTCAAAGTATTGCTTTTCTTTTCCCAGTCTTCAATACATCTGTCTCAAATCACTGTACATCTTATTCTTCCAGAATGCATAGACATAGTACTACTATAATTTCATGCAAATTCTCTTGTATAAGTTTTGAATCCCTCTGTTCAGCTTTTATTTCTAAATAGCAAACAACCATCATATCCAATCCGAAATGTTTAATCAGAAATCATCTGTATACTATATCCATTTAATCGATAACTCATTACTACATTTCTGAGCTTCGCAGATCTGCTGTAAAGAAGTCGGTTTAATTTTTTTTTTATCTCTACCAAAATTGATCCATCTTCAAATGATAATAGTCAGATGTTCATAACTCATAACACAAAACAAAGCTTTCAATTTGAATATACATACATTCATTTGTCTTTTTCGGATGATAATTATTATCATATCTTGATCTTTTAATGCAAGAACAATAACTACCACTTCCGAATCAGGTATCAAATAATTCTTCCCATGTGATTCTAACATTTCGTAACATAAACAATTACTTCACTTTTTTTTTTTTGCATCAAAACACTGCTATCCTGTAAATCGCAAGTTTCTTTATCGGATTTCAAACTGAACCAGTACTAGTGCTTCAGTTAACTGAGCTTTCAACTAATCGGAACCTTGCTAACGTCTATCAGATCATTCCAATTCCATATCTTTCTGTAATAACCGACTAGTTTTAGAAAACCTCGATTTCAAATATATTTTTCACTATCATTTCAGTTACAAAATCTATAGCACATTCAACTTCTTCAATCAATGATGAGTTCGCAACTCTTCCGAAACACATTAGAATTCTCTTGCACTATTGCCATTGATTTAAACCTTAACTTAAATATTTTAATATTCAATACATAAACAAGGTAAATACCATGACCCCTTTCCGGCATTTATCTGTGTTGGCATGTTCAATATCACAATAGACAATTAGCTCAATCTTCTCTGATTCAACAAAACATTTCATCATCTTCATCTTGCAACATATTATACTTCTGCTTATAATTTACCACTATATCATGTAGAATTAACCATTCCATTATTGAGATTATATCAAACAGTAAGAACATCAAATCCATCAAAAAACAGTAGTATCATTATCAAACAGTTCTTTCAAGATCATTCTCAACTGTAATTCTCAATTCATCCACACTATATATATACATATACAGATCATTAACAGTAGATAACTTACCCGTTCAGACAAGCTCTATACCTTGAAGCACTTCGGGAACCGAGTAAGAAACAGGAGGGATAGATACTGTAGCAGATACAATTTCTTCTACTCACTGAAGAACATCAGTTATAATTCTAAATAATTATGTATCATTTCTTTTTCTATTATTTCATCAATCATCATTCAGTAATTAATTACCCATTGAGTTTAGACCCAGTGTTGTTGATTCAGTTTTCATCTAATTCACGAGACTATTCGTCTCTAGTATACATTTCATAATCAATACCATCGATATTTTCGTCTAACATTTTCACTATAAAATAGTACCAAACAAATATATCAGCATCCGATCCCGACTCAATTTCGACTCAATTATGGCATGTACCTCTAGACTCAATTCCGAGCTCGATTTAGTCCGAGAATCGGCTAAACCTAAATATCTCTGATACCATTAAATGTAACGTCCCCTAACCCTATACCATCACCAGAACAGGGTTACGGACATTACCAGTCAGTACAGTCCAATTCCGGTCATTAATTAAAATAAATATTCACACACATCCTAGTTTTAAGATGTCGTCCCTTTAATGGGCCCTCGCAGTCCAATATGAACAAGAATTCAATTCGGGACTAATTTAGAATCACTACTAATTCTTAGTAAATTTCAAAATTCATACTACATACCGCTGCCAACCATAATTTACTCATTTCATCAATACTTCTATAACCTAAATGACTCCCATAAAACGTCCTAGGTACATGCCATTATCAATACTCAACATACTTTACCTTAATGAATTCGGGATCGTCTTGGGATGCTGAACCAAATTACTATCTTTACTTAACCTGCGCACGGAAACAAACCATACGCTGAGTATGGTATACTCAGTGGTATTTCTATAATTCGAACAATTAATAATATAACAAATACTTAAGATCATAATAACAATTACAATTATTAAATTATTTATTCATAGATAAATTTCAACTACTTACCATATAAATTTTATACAAATCATATAATAAACACAATAACATAATTGTTCAATTCTTAACTAAATCCATTATTATTTACTCCATTCTTTCACTTACTACTCGGTATAGCTTCCTTAATTTACTCACAATTCAATATCATTAAACTATATTCAACTATACACTTATCAATCATATTCCATTCTAATTCATTTCAATAATAATCAATTTCATTTATATCATATCAACTTACTATCCTCGATAGCTTTCAAAGATATACATGCGATTCATATATCTCAAATCACATTTCAATTCATCAAGTGGCATCATATATCATCAATTGAACTCCAATCATTTCATGAACCTTTGGTTCATATTTTCAATTTCATATCTAAATTTTCAATTCTCAATTCACAATTCAATTTTTCTTTTCATTTCAATAGCTTGATCAATCAAATTTATTCGATTTATCTTTCACTTATTTACCCCTATTAACAAACCCGGACTTTGACGGATACAGATTCCAACCCAAACACACCAAGACGGCACATTGTGCCTAAAACAGTACATAGTACTCGATCGATATCGACACATAAAGTGCTCGACACGACACATAAGGTGCACGATACGACACGAGGTGCTCGATACGACACACGAGGTGCCTAAAATACGACATATAAAGTGCTCGATCGATAAAGCCGCAAATCCGTACACTTCCAGATCCTATGGCATGCCAATTATATCCGACTCAAATTTCGACTAGTTAATAAGGTATTTCATTCACTTTCTCAATTTAATAATTCTTTCATCAATATACCATTCGATAATCACATATATTCACCCATTTTCACAATTCATACAATTTCATTCAATATTCAAATTTCTACATAAATCATATATATTATATAATTCAATCAATATAAATTCAATCAAAATAATTTCAATCAATATAAATTCAATAAATTCATCGCATACCAAAATCAATCCATTCCAATTGTAAAACATCATAATTCTAACACTAACAATTGTCATATGTATATAAATATAACAAATAATAACTAAGTTTGGATTATAGAAATACAAACCGTAATTTTCGAGCTAACTCCGTTGACTTTGTCTTGTCCTTTCTTAGCCGAGATTTAGGCACCACATTGACTATGAAATTAATACAATTCATAATCATTAATTCATTACTAATTCATATCTTGAGTTACAGAATTCTAAATTAAGATCCGCTAATTTTTCCTGAAACTAGACTCACAAATCTTCTTACAATAAAATTTTCAGAATTTTTGGTTTAGCCATTAAGTACAGTTTATTCTTTAAATTCACCCCTATTCTCATTGTCGACAGTTTCGTCCCTTCTTCACTAAAAATTAATTATCTCACAGTACAGAACTCGGTTAATATTCCCGTTGATTTATCCTGAAAATAGACTCATTAGGGATTCTAAAAATATAACTTTAAGCCTCTAATTATTTTTATTCAATTTTTGGTGATTTTCCAAATTCAGGACAAGGGAACCCGAATTTATTCTGACCTTGTCTCACAAAATTCATTATATTTCATAATTTACAATTCAATTTCTTATATCGTTTCTTCTATAAGAAACTAGACTCAATAATATTTAATTTCTTATTTTATTCATCTTCTAATTCGATTTCTATAATTTTTTATGATTTTTCAAAGTTAGACTACTGCTGCTATCTAAAACAGTTTTAGTGCAAAATGTTGATTTACTTTAATTTCAATTTAATCCTAACTAAATTCTCTTACTTTTCTTTCTTAATTCATACTTTATTTCTATTCAAATTTTGTCCAAACTCATACTTAACTATTAAATTTCCAGCATATTTTCATAATTTCGAATTTATTTCCATTTAATCCCTAAAACTCAAAACTTATAGCTTAGTTTACGATTCAATCCTTTATTCAATTCCAATCAAAATTTCTATCAAATAAACCCCCAATTCCATCATTTTATTCAACATGAACTAAACTTATAAATCTAATGACTTTCAAAATTTCTACTTAAAACAAGTACTATTTATCTCTAGGATTCCAAAAAACTCAAAAATCATAAGAAAATGGGCTAAATTGACTTACCAAATTAACTTGGAACCTTTAAAACCTTATTTTCCCTTTTTTTTTCTTTCTTTCTTTCTCCCCTGTTTCTTCTCTGTTTCGTTTCCTGCTATTCTGTTTCCTTCCTTCTTTTTATTCTTTTGTTTCTTTCCTTTCCTTTATTTCCTTTTTATTTACTTTACTTTTAATAATAATAATTTAATATATATTTTAACATATAAAAATCTCAAATTTTTATGTTTATGCCGCCTCACTTAGGACAAATGGCATAATTGCCATTTTGGTCCTCTTCATTTTCTTTTAATCTACAATTTAACTTTCATCCTTTATTCAATTTAGTCCTTTTCTTAATTACTCTTAATTAAATTAAATTCACTTAATTAAACTCTAATTAACCACTCATTTTACTTCGTAAATATTTTTAATAAATATTTACGAATCCGTTTTTCAGAAATGGAGACCCGAAAATACACTTTTTCGGTAACGGTAAAATTCGGGTCATTACAGCTGGGATATTTGGGCATTCGAACTCGTTGAGTTGAGTCTGAGTTCACTTATGGATGCGAATGTCCGAACTCGTTGAGTTGAGTTCGAGTTCGTGAGATGTAACTAGGCATCCGAGCTCGTTGAGTTGAGTCCGAGTTCGCGTATGGGCGGGCTACATGGTAGCTTGCCTACATATGTGGCACTTATGTGCAAACTTTCCATGTATCCGAATTATATTCCGATGTGTTCAACGGGTAAAGTTCTACTCAAATGGAGGAATACTCGAGATGAAAGGGACATTTTGGTAAGTGTTGTGAAATGGATACTTTGAACAGGTATGTACTTAACCCTCGGGTTGAAAACTCAAAATAGCAACAATATAGTAAGATGATAAATGAAAATATGATATGAATGTCTTGGTGATGATTATGCAAATGATGTTTTATGTTTGCTTATATAGTTATGTTACTTGCTATTTGCATGTGAACTTACTAAGCATTTATGCTTACTCCCTCCGTTTCATTCCTTGTAGTTTTGACAAGTCAGCTCGGAAATCGGGAACGGTCGGAGGCTCGCTCACACTATCCGTATACCATCTTGGCATAATGACTTGTATATTTTGGGTATGGCATGTAAAGCATTATAGTTATTTTGTATATATGGTCTTATGATATGGTTATTGAGTGGTACGGAAATGCTTGATAATGATTAGCCATTGGAATGGCTAATCATGATCATATTTGGAGTTATGTATGTCAAATTGGTAGCTAATCCATGGAAACCATGAAATAGATAAAATTTACCATAAAATAGATTCAGACAGCAGCAGTGACGTGAATTTGAAAAATCACTAAAAATAGTAGAAATGGAATTAAATGAGAAAATGTGTGTTTGGTGCATGATAAACAACTTTTGCTAGGTGATTTTTGATGAAAATGTAAAAAGGACCAATTTGTAGATAAAATGTGTGTAAAAGTGTGAGAAAATAAAAAATTGGGCTATTATAAGCATAAAAGAGGTTCGTCTAGGCTTGGGAATCGAAGAAATTGAATCTATTTCAATTTCCGAGCCTAGGGACCAAAGTGTAAAAATGTCAATATATAGGGGAAAAAATGTAATTTTTTCGTAAGGTGATTTTCGAGCTACTTCTTCTCTTCAACCTCTTCACACTGGTTACCGGCGACAGTCTCACATTGATCGGAGCACCGTCATCATATATCTTTCTTTCCAGATGCCCAAACCATTGTTGCGAAACATGGTGGCCGCTTGGCTTACTATTATCACCGCTAATACTATCATTTCTAATGCCGTTGTCGTTGTGGCCATCATCGTCGTCGTTTCTTCTAGCCAAAACGCCGCAAATAATAGCAAACAAGACCAGAAAGACGTTGAGAGAGTCTCAGCTTTTTCTGACACCGAGAGGTCTAAGAATTTGAGTGGAAGAAATCAACGCACACAATCGTGAAGGAATCGCTCTGTTTTTCCTTTACAGAAGGAAAGAAAGAAATAGCGAATACAAGCGCTTTTGACTTCTTTTCTCCATCGTTCAACACAGTACCGCCATCATCGCCTTCCTCGCGACAAACAACACTCGCGTATTAGTTGACTCTGGAGTCTGGTCATCACCAACAATCTTAGGCTCATTTTGGACATTGTTAGGGAATCGAAGCTTAATGAGTCTATTTTCATATGAAAGGAACAAAACAGTATATGAGTTATATTTTGTGAGATATTTAAGTTTTGGTGGAACAGGTCGAGTGATCTCTCAGATCCCCGTTATGACTTTAAAAATTCACTATAAATTGTACAAAAACAATTAGGAGTTGTATATTATATGTATGAAATCTTTATTGAGTCTAGTTTTATAAAAAAACAAACGGCATAGTCATTGAAACTTTGTACGGGGAGATATCTGATTCGTAAGACACAGGGGTCAGAGTAGTCAAACCCTGAAACAGGGGAGCATTTAACTAATAAACTGTACTAGTTGGCCAGACCAAAAATTCTAGAAAAAAATTAGTAGATAGATATATGAGTCTAGTTTCAGGAAAAATTTATGGAATTGGATTTTGAGTTTCGGAACTCGAGATATAAATTTTTAAGCGACTATAACGCAGATTGCCAACTTGTCTGGAAGTTTTAAAAATAAATTGTTTGAGCTGTTAAATTGATGAATTAAGTTTAGTAACACCTCAAGCTTGACTCTGGCGACGGTCTCAGGCGTGAGGGTGTTAATTTGGTGGTATCAGAGTAGGTTTAGTCGGTTCTCGGACTAACCTAGCATGTGTAAAAGTTTAGCTATACATGCCACTGCTCTGTGATAGTGCGATGTCTTCCGACGCGTATGAGTACCGTCTTATTTAGACAGGGTACTCTCCAACCGAGCTGCGCCGACCATGTTCAATTTTATGTGAAGGTATTTGAGTAAAATTATGATTATGATAAGTCTCGGTTCAGAAAAGTATGAATAAAATTTTATGATACATATGTGATAAATATCCATATTTGCTTAATGCTCATATGATGTAGTGTATGTGGCTTACTTGATAAGATGAACGAAATAAATAGAAAGTAGTATAGGTATGAATAAAGGTCATAATATTATGATAAGAATGAAAATGTCCTTGTCTTGATTGGACGTCGAATGTTGATGAATGTTAATGATATATAATTTTTATGAGATAAAGGATTATAATGAAATGAACTTATCTATGTTAAATTGTTGGACTGAATTATATGATTGTAATGATATGTACATGATGATGCACGAAATGAAAGTTGTGATTGTGATTCAAATATCTATGTTTGTTTGGCCTTATATGATGTCATGAGCATGACTTAATTTAATTAAATGAATGGATAAGTAAAGCTATCTAGAAAACATAGAATGTATGCATAAGTATATTGTCTGAATGGGACAATAGGAAAATTGGTGTAAGCCAACATGAATGTTGCATTGCTTGAATGAATGACATGATTTTGATGATGTTGTTATGATGATGGAAGTTGTGTCATATGTGTATGTATAAAAAAAAAAGTCGAGTCAGAGGTCCTACAACCCCTCCCCCTTACCGAAATGGTACTTATAAAGGAATTTCATGAGATTTGTATTGAATAAGTTTCCAGTTGAGAACCCAAAAAGTTCAGTGATAGAATAATTATAAGTATGATCAGAGATTGAAAATGAGCTGATAAGTAAAGTCGAGCCAAGAAAGTATCGATTGACGTAAAGATTATTGGAGTTATACATCGTCCCGATTAGAGAAGGAATTCTCTTTGGCAAATTGAATTACTCAGGTGCAAGGTCGAAAAAAGTGTAAATCGAAAATTATTCAGAACTGGCCTTCTTTAGTGAATGGTTTAATATGAAATTTGTGATGGCAGAACTAGTTGGGGAAATGATATTTGAAATGTGAACTATCTAAGTGTGACAGTTATGATTGGACAGATTTAGCAGTCTCTTTTGAGATGTTCTATGTGTTTACCCATTCTCAGAAATATTTCTATGGCTATTGATCTTCTGAAGAAATTTTTGTTATATTGGAATGTCTTCTAATTCTGGTGTTGGATGAAAGCATTGGTAGTCTGACTGGTTTATAATCTATATTGCTTTATTTCATCGGGTATTCTATTTCATTTCGTCTGATAAGAATTGATGAGAAAATACATATGATATTATGATTCTGTTTCTTCTGCTTGATGCTTCATCTGATATATATGTATGTGAAGATATATTGTTCTTGTTATATTTGATTCTAGTGGGATTAAATGATGTTTTCTTTTGGACTTTCTTTCTTGAAGAATTATCGGGGTATTCTGTATTTTCTCTATGAGTTTGGTTTTCGATTCTCGACATAGTATCGTATCTTGGGTTTCTTTATCCCGGATCTTTTATTCGGATTTCTTTATTCGGTTTTTCTATCTTGAATTTCTTTATTCGGTTTTCTTGTTATCTTTATTCCGTAATTTGTCAATTATGACTCATGTTCGGAGTGCATTCTTCAGCTCGTGATAATCATGTCAAGTATGACTATACTTCTGATTTGATTTGGGTGATGTGGTGATTTCAGTATTAGGATTTTTCTAATTTCTGTGTAAGGATTTGACATCAGTAAAGGCATAAGTGATAAAAGCGCGAGTTTCAGTCGGTATGGTGAATTATTTATTTGAAAGATTTCATGTGACAATTATGTCAGGATTATTTTTCCCAAGTCTGATAATAGAATTTCATTTTGTACGGATAAAAGAGTAAATAGTCTGAACGAGAAGTGTATATTTATTAGAAAGAGTTTGATATTAGTTAAAGTCACTATGAATGATAAGGTTTTCGTTTTGTGAAAGTTGAAAATTTTGTTACATGTTGACAAAGTTCGGATAGATGAGAATATTGGTAACCGAAGCATCTGAACTAGACTAGTCTACATTAAGTAAAGACTTCCTGACTTTCAGTAATGTACTGTTGTATGAATTGTAATGTGTTTCATGACAGTGAGGTAATGTGATAGTTTAGAGCATTCGACGTTACATAAAATCTGAGTTGTTAAAGGGGTTAAAGCTGAGCATTGGAATCTATCAAAATTATCCTTGTCAGTGTTGATATTGGGATGGAAATGAGAAGGATTATTCTTGAGGCCATCTCAGAATTATTTCCATGGCGAAAAGAGGAAAATGTGATGTATCCTATTGTTAAATGTTTGGCGAGATCTATAAATCATATCGGTATTGAATTAATTCCTACTCATCAGATTCATGGAATTTCAAGTCTCTTTGATTGTTGGATTTCTTATAATTCTGGTCTCTATTAAAATCAAGTTGAGATCCGGGTTTTATATGATGATATCATGGGAAACTGAAAAGGGTTGAAAATTTAAGAACAATTAAGAGATGAGTCCGTAAGATTTCAGAATATATGAGAAATTAAAGAGATATATTGGAGGCACCGCCTGAGTGAAAGTTCTTCAGCACTGAATATGAAATTGAGGAATCTAAGTGAAGACCACTTTTCTGGTAAGATTTTCGGGGACGAAAATCCCTAAAGGGGGGGAGAGTTGTAATATCCTGATTTTGGGCCTAGTCAGAATGGTGGTTTCGAGACCACAAATACGAGATAGAAATAATTATTTTATAATTATTTTGAGGTCTATGATATGATTTCATGATTGTGTGAAAATTTCGTGAAGAAATTCTATGCATAAAGTGCTTAATTTGAAGTTAGGGACTAAATTGAATAACTTGCAAAACTTGTGTTCTAGAAGCATTTTGCATAAAATTGAATTAGATTATTAATTAGAGGTCTTTAAAGAGTAATTTTACCAATTTCTAAAAAAATATGGACAAAAATGGGCTTGGAAGGGTAAAAATTTAAAGAATAGTAAAAAGGGCATTTTGGTCATTTAGGGATAAAATGAATTAAAAGACAAATTTGAAAACCCAAATGTGTCCATCTTCAACCCCATGGCCGAATATAGCAAGGAGAAACCATGGCTAGGGTTTTTCAAGCTTCCAAGCTCGATTGTAAGTCTGTTCTAGCCTCGTTTTTAATGTTTTTTACGTTTTTAGAGTCCCGGTAACTTGATTTAGCTTATGCTAGCAATAATTCAACCTAGGGTTCATAATTGGAAAAATACCCATAGGCGAAATTTGTGTATTTTGGTGTTTTATGATAGAATATGAGCTTTTAAATTATGTTAGACAACTTGTGCTACTCGGTTTTAAGTGAAAACGAGTAAAAGGGCTTAATCGGTAAAAATACCTAATAGTCATAAGTACATGTTAGAGTGAGAATTTGATGTTGCTATAGAAGGGAAAAACGATCAGCATGTCATAAAACATAAGAAAATAGGCTGAAGTTTAATTTACGAGCTTTGGGGTAAAAGTGTAAATATGCAAAAGTTTAGGGGCAAAACTATAATTTTTCAAAAATATAATTTTGGGTCAATTTGAATAATGTGAGTCCTAATTAGACTATATTTTAAATGATATAGAAAGGAAAACTGAAATTCGGGCTAAAATAGGGAAAATACCAAGTTGTGGACGAAATGGTAAAAGTAGTCATTTTCGCATACGAGGTAAGTTCATATGTAAATGTTGGTAACATAGTTATTATTTTAAATGTTTTAATGTTATTTAAATGATATGATAATTATTATGAAATATTATACTTGTGATAATTGTTTGATAATATGTCAAATTATGTGATTTACTTGGAAAATGTGAAATACTACCGAGTATCGGTATCGGCATTCTGTTGAAGATGGTTGAGACACATGATTGGGGAAAAGGTCCCGTTGAACCTTAGGAATGGATTAGGATATAATGACATGTCACTGGGATATTTGGGCATCCGAACTCGTTGAGTTGAGTCCGAGTTCACTTATGGATGCGAATGTCCGAACTCGTTGAGTTGAGTCCGAGTTCGCTTATGGGCGGGCTACATGGTAGCTTGGCTACATATGTGGCACTTATGTGCAAACATTCCATGTATCCGAATTATATTCCGATGTGTTCAACGGGTAAAGTTCTACTCAAATGGAGGAATACTCGAGATGAAAGGGAAATTTTGGTAAGTGTTGTGAAATGGATACTTTGAACAGGTATGTACTTAACCCTCAGGTTGAAAACTCAATATAACTACAATATGGTAAGATGATAAATGAAAATATGATATGAATGTCTTGGTGATGATTATGCAAATGATGTTTTATGTTTGCTTATATGGTTATGTTACTTGCTATTTGCATGTGAACTTACTAAGCATTTATGCTTACTCCTCCTTTTCATTCCTTGTAGTTTTGACAAGTCACTCGTAAATCGGGAATGGTCTGGAGGCTCACTCACACTATCCAGTATACCATCTTGGCATAATGGCTTGTATATTTTGGGTATGGCATGTATAGCATTATAATCATTTTGTATATATGGTCTTATGATATGGTTATTGAGTGGTATGGAAATGCTTGATAATGATTAGCCATTGGAATGGCTAATCATGATCATATTTGGAGTTATGTATGTAAAATTGGTAGCTAATCCATGGAAACCATGAAATAGATAAAATTTACCATAAAATAGATTCAGACAGTAGTAGTGACGTGAATTTGAAAAATCACTAAAAATAGTAGAAGTGGAATTAAATGATGAATAAGTATGTAATCGAAGCTTGATGAGTCTATTTTCATATGAAAGAAACAAAATAGGTATATGAGTTATATTTTGTGAGATATTTAAGTTTTGGTGGAACAGGGTCAGAGTGATCTCTGTATCCCCTGTTATGACTTTAAAAATTCACTATAAATTGTAAAAAAACAATTAGGAATTTTATTTTAGATGTATGAAATCCTTATTGAGTCTAGTTTTATAATAAACAAACGGAATAGTCATTGAAACTCTATACAGGGAGATATTTGATTCGTAAGACACAGGGGTCAGAGTAGTTGAACCCTGAAACAGGGGAGCCTTTAACTAATAAACTGTACTAATTGGCCAGACCAAAAATTCTAGAAAAATATTAGTAGATAGATATATGAGTCTAGTTTCACGAAAAATTTACGGAATTGTATTTTGAGTTTCGGAACTCGAGATATAAATTTTTAAGCGACTATAATGCAGATTGCCAGTTTGTCTGGAAGTTTTAAAAATAAATTGTTTGAGCTGTTAAATTGATGAATTAAGTTTAGTAACACCTCAAGCTTGACTCTGGCGACGGTCTTGGGCGTGAGGACGTTACATGGGACCAAACTTAGGTCCTTAGCATCAATCCCGTGATGACTATCGGCGCTTTCCATAGCTCTAAATTTTCCTCCAGCCATCTACATCATTCCTCTAATTGCTTCTGCGATTCTATCCTCACCTTTTCTTCTTCTGCAACTTCATCCAAATCGAGAATAGGCAGATAATTCGGGTTATTAACAAGGTTAGAGCCTGAGCCGGCTTGGAAATTCATCGGTATCGAAGCTCCAGCCTGAATTTGCTGAGGTATGATCGTAACAGATGGTCTTTGTGGATTAACCTCGGGTTGTATCGGTACATCTGTCGGAGTAAAGCTAGGAGGGTATTGAGGGTCTTCATTAGTTTCCTCAACATTTTCCATGGGGCCCTTTTCTTTATCCTTTCTTCCCATCAGCAATTGGGACAACTGACTCATCATCTCTCTTTGGGATTCCATCATTTGCTCTTTCATCTCTCGCTGAATCTTGGCTAGCTGCTCTTGCATCTGTGACTGCATCTGTTCCTGCATGTCTTTTTGCATTTGCTCCAATTTTTCAAGTCTTTTATCCATTGACTTTTTCCTTGTACCGTAGGGGTGCATAGTTGGTTGGTTTTCGTTGGTTTCTAGATTACTGAAACGATTTTTTAATTAAATAGAAACCTTTTATGACCTTTAATGCATAATGATGTGATGCAATGCAAATGCATGAATGCAAAGGAGGCATCAATTTTGATTCAATTCCCTTTAGAAAACTTCACTAGAAAATAAAATTCTTTTACATAAAGCTAAATTACAAATAAAACTTCGCTTTATCGCTCAAAGTCTTAATTTTCCTAAGCAACGAGGCTAGCTCCTGCCCACTATCTAACTCCAACTCGTACTCTATGCTCAGTGTGTTCACTTGTACCGCTAAAGCTTGCAAGTAATCAGCTACCTCCCGAATCTGGGTTATGGCTTCCCCCATAAGGTAATCCCTGTTTCTGACTTGGTCTTGCGCATAGTGAAGCTGCTCCTTCCAACGCTCCTCATTTGCCTCAAAAAACTGAATCCGCATCTCACAGTTTTGTAGTGACGCTTCTAATTCTTCTATTTTTCCTTTCATTTCTTCTATCTTGCTCAAGCTTGCTTTCAACTCCACTGCGGTATTGCGGTTTTGGTACTGATGAAGAGACTTCTCGAGTTTTGCCACTCTAGCCCTTAATTCACCTCGTTCATTTTTGCTTTCTAACAGACTATTCTCTAAATCTTCATTTCGTGCCTCAACTTCTCGGAATTTCCTTTCCCATCGGTTGGCTTTGGTCATTTCCTCTCGAATTTTATGGTGCCATTGTTCGGAAGTTTTACCTAACCCCGCAATCCTTATAGAGAGACGTAGCTTCTTATAATCAGTCTTCAAGCTGTCTAGATCTTCTTCAGCCTTAGTTTTCCCTTTTCTCCACTTCTCAGCCTCTGACCTCTGGACATCAGCATCTAATCCCAGGTGCATCTTCTCTTCTTCGAATTGTTCGATCTTTTTCCCAAACTCTGAACTCTTCTTCTCGAAGTCTTGCTTTATAATTTCCAACTCTTTCGGGGCAATTTGTAATTGTTCCACCATAGGTCGAGTATTTTCCAAGCTTGGCCTAGGAACATTATCATTAACCCTCTTTCTAAACCATCTGTAACGCCCAAATTTTCGGGATTTTCGGGATTTCTGTAATTTCCAATGACTTTTAGAAATACTGTGTTTTGACTGTCTGTTGTGGGTCTGAGTATGCTGGTGGGCCTTTAAAAGCTCCAAGAGTAAATTTAATTCGAGGCAATTCCTGAATTTTTAATTTTGGAAGAGAGGGTTCTGGCGATATGGGCTTTTAAAATTGAGGTGGTAAAATAGGACAAAAAAAAGATCTGTGGTAAAGTGGCATGTGGTGCCACCTAGGTGTTTGGGGAGTGACGTGTGGATGTTTAGGGGGAGCCAGAGTTCAAGTCACAAGGTAAGCGTGTTGTTACTTTTATTTTTTTGTGTGCATGTGCCAGGCATGTGATAGAGCTTAAGTGGAAATTCGGTTAGGTCTTTAGGAAGGTTGGACCGTGGGTCTGAATGGCCATTAGGGCAAGCTTTATTTTCTTTTTGTTTTGTCGAATTAGGGTTAGTCACCTAGAGCCTTCCCTTTCATTCTATTCTCTTCTCAGTATCTCAAAAAGCTGAAAAACGCAAAGTTAGATCTCCTGAGTGCCGGATCCTTCCTTCTCTTCTCCTCTCTTCTTCTATTTTCTTTTCTCCTTCTTTTCTTCTCTAGCCGAAAAATTACTACCATTCTACTCAGCTCCTCTTTCATTCCCGTTCTTTTCTAAACCTCTATAGCCGATTACCGTAAAAGCCAAAATCTCGAAAGTTGTTCCCTGTGCCGATTTCTTCTAGCCAAAATCCTCCTATTTTCTTCATCTCTTTTGGCCGACTTTCATATCCTCTAAACCTCAACCCCTGTCGGTAATGCCACCGCAAAACCACCATACCAAATCATCTTCCTCTTCACAGTTCCAAAAGCCAAAAACAACATAGTTTTAGGGACATATAGCCGAATCTTTAGATCTCTAAGATTTGATTTCTGCTAGTGTTTAAGGGCTAGATCTGCATCAGATCTGAGTAGAAACTGAAGTGAAATCATTTTGGTTGAAAGAACCTGAGGTGGGTACTCAAATCTATTATTTTTTTCTAGTTTTAGAAAAGCCGAAATCCCTAAAGGCATAGGGAGGCTGTCGATTGGAGCTTAAGGCTCTAAGGGGTGTAACAATTGATTTGTTTTGGTGTTAGTGTGATCTAGAGGCTGCTGATCGAAGGCTTGGACAAGTGGAACAACTAGATCGAGATCTAGTCACTAGTTTTGGCAAAGGTAGGATCTTAAGGGCCATATGTATTGATGGCCGATTATGGTAAGTAAGTTTATGATGTTTGCCATTATACTTTGGATCTGATATGTCTAGTGATCGATTGTAGGATATCTTGAGAGATTTCGATAGTAGTTGTCGCAAATCAGGTATGTAAATAACACCCACTAGTAGACTAGATCGGCAAAAGCCGAAAAGCTGAAATGCCGAAAATTCGGCATTTCGAGAACTTGCTAGCGTACGAATGCTCGTGGGATTGTTTGTATTGATAATTTTGGTAACTTCAACAGTAAGATTGCAGAGTGCGCAATTTCGCGCACTTTGGTATATTTGGGCTTAATGGGCCGAAATTGGGTTAAATGGGCCAACGGGCCCAATTCGGTAAAAACGTTCGGTAAGTGTTTCTGTTAATACCTTAATAACTGTAATGAACATGAAACCCTAAAAAGACTGATAAAATTACTGAAATACCTCTGTAAGGTAGAATTACTGTAATACCCCTGAAGGGGTAAGTTTACGATTAGGCCCCTCGTGGGTAAATAACTATTCTTACGCTATAATTTGACTGTCTTTCTGAAGCATGCCTTGTTAATTATATATATTCTGCATACATGTCATACTGCATGGGGTTGGGTTTTGTTATGGAGGAAGAACCCATTCTGGTGGCTATGCCACATATTCTGATATAAGCAGCTTTGCTGCGGATTATAGTTAGTTTGGCAACCGGTGCTAACACTGTAAGTGTAGGGATGGCGTGGGTGATTTATTCCCCACAGGAAGTGTAGGGATGGACGGAGGCAAGTGCAGGGTTGGATGGGCTTATCATGAATTAATCATATGAGACTGTTTTGTTATGGGCCAATTGTGTTGATATAGGCAAGGCCCAATATATCTCGACTTGTTATAGGGCTACGGCCCAGATCGATACTGATATGGGCTAGGCCCAGTATACTCTGATATTGTAAAGGGCTATGGCCTAGATTAATATTGATATGGGCTAAGGCCCAATTAACTCTGATTTCTGAATAGGGCTTAGGCCCAGTAAAGCTTGAACTAATTTGGGCTCTGGTTGGGATACTTTACACACTGAGTTTTCCAAACTCACCCCCTTTTTTCCCATCTTTGTAGGTGAGCCTTAGATCAGTGGACTTGGAGCTGGAGGGATTCAGAGTGGTCATGTGGACTGTTTAAAATAAGTGTTTATACCTTCACTTTTATTTTAGATTATTTCCTTTATGTTTTCGGGTTTTTAATTTGTAATAAGGCCGCTTTAATTATTTTTAATTGTTTTTAGTGTGTTTTGTTAGCTTAGATATGATATTGTTTTAATTGTTTGAAATTGAATAGCTCTAGGGCCCGTTTTAAAAAGGTTACTTGATTTCAAAATATCGTGAAAATAAAGCAAAGCTTCCGCAATGAAAACGTTTTCAAAATTAATAACCTTTTCAATGGTTTAAACGAATTGGTTTTCCCTGAACAATCACTCAGCTAAAGTGTGGCAATGGTTGTGTGCATGTCTAGGATTGGATCCGTGGAGAGCTGTGTAACGCCCCCTAACCCTATACCGTCATCGAAACAGGGTTACGAGACATTACCAATCAGTACAGTCCAATTTCGGTCATTAATTAAAATAAATATTCACACACATCCTAGTTTTAAGATGTCGTCCCTTTAATGGGCCCTCGCGGTCCAATATGAACGAAGAATTCAATTCGGGACTAATTTAGAATCACTACGAATTTTTAGTAAATTTCAAAATTCATACTACATACCGTTGCCAACCATAATTTACTCATTTCATCAATACTTCTACAACCTAAATGACTCTCATAAAACATCCTAGGTACATGCCATTACCAATGCTCAACATACTTTACCTCATTGAATTCGGGATCGGCCTGGGATGTCGATTCAACTGTCTAGCCTTAACTTAACTCGCGCACGAAACAAACCGCACTTTGAGTATACACTCAGTGGTATTTCTATAATCGAACACTTAAACAATTATAAAACATATTAATTTATATATATATATATATTGAACTATTCAAACTCAATGAGAATTCAAACATTCACTTTCCAACCAATGTTTTGGTCTACTTTAAATTCAAAATCATTTATTATTTTTCAATAGTAATTAATCAATCAGTAATGTTCATTAACTCTCAGAACAATTATTTATTCAATAATAGTCAGTTATTCGGTAACAATCAAATATTCAATAATAACCAGTTATTCAGTATCGATCAATTGATCCGTTATCCAAGAATATCAATTATTCAAGAAAATCGATATTCAAGAATAATTAAGTTATTTAGTAATCATTCATTCAAGGACAATCGTTATTTTATACCTTTATTTACCCTATTAACATGACTCGGACTCGACGGATACACGGATCCAACCAACACACCAAGACGACACATAGTGCCTCATCGGTGGCCGAACAAGAATAGTAACAATAGCGAAGACGGTACACGAGTACCTCATCGAACAAATCTGGAGCGAATAAGAATAAGAATAAAGATAGTAACAATATCCAGACACACAAAGTGCCGAATCGATAATGAGAATAAGAACAATATTCGACACACAAAGTGCGAATCGGTAATGATAGCGAGAGCGATATAAAGAACCAGCACATAAGTGCCTAAAATACGGCACATAAAGTGCCTGATCGGTAAAGCCAATAAATCTCGTACTCTTCCAATCCTATGGCATACCAATTATATCCGACTAGCCCGGCAAGTTAATAGGGAATTTAATTCTTATTTCAATTTTACTTAATATTCATATTTACAAGACTCGGACTTTGGCGGATATGCGGATTCCAACCAAACACACCAGTATGGCACTCAGTGCCTGAACACTTCCAAATCCTATGGCATGCCAATTATATCCGACTCATCCGACTAGTTAATAGGTATTTAATTCACTTTTCAAGATAATTTCTATCTTAGTTCAAGATCAATTATAATTCACTTTCTCAATTCAATAATTCTTTCCTTAATATACCATTCCAATAATTACATATATTCACACATTTTCACAATCTCATTCAATTAAATATATATATATATATATCTCAATTATTCACATTAATTCATAATTTAATACAATTCATAACCATTAATACATTACTAATTTATATCTTGAGTTACAGAATTCTAAATTAAGATCCGCTAATTTTTCCTAAAACTAGACTTACAAATCTTCTTACCATAAAATTTTCAGAATTTTTCATTTAGCCATTAAATACAGTTTATTCTTTAAATTCACCCCTATTCTGCTGTCTGACAGTTTCGACCCTTTTTCACTAAAAATTAATTATCTCACAGTACAGAACTCAGATAATATTCCCATTGATTTCTCCTGAAAATAGACTCATTAGGGATTCTAAACATATAACTTTAAGCCTCTAATTATTTTTCTTCAATTTTTGGTGATTTTCCAAAGTCAGAACAGGGAAACCCGAATTCATTCTAACCTTATCTCACAAAATTCATTATATCTCATAATTTACAACTCAATTACTTATACCGTTTCTTCTATAAAAAACTAGACTCAATAATATTTAATTCCATATTTTATTCATTCTCTAATTCAATTTCTACAATTTTTGGTGATTTTTCAAACTTAGACTACTGCTGCTGTCCAAAATAGTCTTAGTACAAAATATTGATTTACTTTAATTTCAATTTAATTCTAACTAAATTCACTTACTTTTCTATCTTAATTCATACTTTATTTCTACTCAATTTTTAACCAAACTTAGACATAATTATCTATTTTTCATCATAAAACCATAATTTCAGAATTCTTTCAATTTAGTCCTTAAAGCATAAAACTTATGAATCACTTTACAATTCAATCCTTATATCATTTCTAACTTGAATTTCTATCAATTTAGCCCTTAATTCATCATTTTATTTAACATGGACAATATCTAGAAATCTAATAACTTTCAAAATATCAACTTAATTTCATCAAAACTTTGTTCTAAAACTTCTAAAACATCAAAATTAAGTAAAAAGGGCTTGATTGACTTACCTATTAAAGCTTAAAGCTTCAAACCTTCAATTTTCTCTTTTCTCCCTTTCTTTCTTTTTTTTTTCTCCCCTGCTCTCTGTTTCGTTTCATTTTGTTTCTATTTCCTTTCTTTTGTTTCTTTAGTTTATATAATATAATATAATATAATTAAAACATAAAATATCTTTATTATATAATAATATAATAATATAATAATATACTAAACATAAAAAAATCTTAGATTTTCTTCACGATAAACCGCCTCAATTTATACTTTTTGTATAATTGCCCTTTTAGTCCTTTTTATTTTCTTTTAATCTATAATTCAACTTTCACACTTTATTCAATTTGATCCTTTTACTTAATTACCCTTAATTAAATTAAATTCACTTAATTAAACTCTAATTAACCACTCATTTTACTTCGTAAATATTTTTAATATATATTTACGAATCCATTTTTCAGAAACGGAGACCCAAAAATATACTTTTTCGGTAACGGTAAAATTCGGGTCATTACAAGCTGGGTACTTAAGCAGTCTAATTGACTCACCTCCTCTTTTCTGGCATCCTACCTGGTGCACAGCTTCTATTCACTTTAATCTATAACGAGGATATTCTTTAAACACTAAGAAAGACATTAGATAAAACATGACTTTTCTAGTAACGCTTCAATGTGATACGCCGAATTCGGTCGTAACGTCTGGGCTGGGTTTGGGGTGTTACACCATCCATCATACTCAGGCGTTACCATGGAACCGACAGCCAACCTCTTCATCCAGTGAGTTTTCTTCCAAGCATCCGATAGCTCCTGAACTTTCTTCTTATAGTGGGCATCTTTAAAGGAGAATTCACACTGAGCAAGTCCGTAGGTCGTGGGTACAAACTGCCTCGATTTATATTGCCTTAACGCAAGCAATGGAGTATACCCAGTAGCTCCCCAAACTCCTAGCAACGGTACCCAATCAAAGTTACCACATCGATACATGATCTCATCAGGAACCATCCAATAAGCTCTCCACTCTATATCCCCTTCCCTGAGGTTTTGGAGGATTTCTATCCACTTCTCCTCTGAGATATCTTCTCTCCTTTGTATGGATGCCTCCTCTTTTAACGGGGAATAACCTTCAGAAAAGACCCGATAAGAAACCTTGTCTACCTTCCAAAAGTGCCCATGAAACCACACCATCAACAGTTGTGCACATCCAATAAACCGCCCCTCGCCCGTCTTCCGACACAAGCTCAAGGATCTGAATGTTTCAGCCAATATTGCAGGTACAAGTGTGATTCCCTTCTCAAGGCGATCGAATAAGTCAGTGACTGCCTCGTCCACGTGCCTCAAAGCCTTAGGAAAAATTACCAAACTGTAGATGCTTAAGGCGAATATGTCAACCCTCTTTCTTTCATCCGGATGTGTTAGAACTAAATCTCGCAAATTCTCCTAAGGGATACATTCACTATCTCCTTTTTTTTGAATCCAAGCAGTGACCTAAGGCTCGCTCATCCCTGAAATGTTCATCAATTTCTTTGCGAAAGTCTGACTATTAAAAACCCTGGCATAAGTCTTTCTAACTTGAACTTTCAGACACCTGAACAGGGTAGTATATTCCTCCATGGTAGGTACTAAATCTACTTCCCCAAAAGTGAAACACTTGTAAGCAGAATTCTAAAATTGGACCATAACTCGGAACATGTGCTTGCCAACCTTAATATCTAACAAGTAAGATATATCACCATAGCTTTGATAGAACAACTGTTTGGTCTCTTCATCCCAACGAGCCCATATATCTCTCAACTCTTGCAACTCATTTTGTGCTACATTGACCGAGTGAATTCCTGGAACTTCGATGTATATCCTTCTGCTAAGCTATCTCCTTTTTCCGATTGTAACCTTTCTGACCATGTGCGAACGGCCGCATTATCCTCAACTTTATTAAGAAATTCATTCTCCATGTCAAACTTTCTAACTTAGTAATTGGATACTAATCAACACCTCCTTTAGTATGCAATGTCATGCAAAACACAGTCAAAACAAAACACAAGTTAGTATCAAATAATAGTGATAAAATACAAGCACAGGAAAGATAATAATAACACATATATGGGCAAATACTAAGGCTTGATGCGGCTCCACCCAAGGATAGCTCCTAAGGTTCGCTATATGTGGTTCGGTTCTAGAGATAAGGTACCTGAACCAGCAGATTCCTCAATCCTCACCTATTATAGGCTCATATAGATCGAGTTCGATTCAGGGGGATACATTTCCCTATGACCATGCAGAGATGAAAATCTCACGAAATCATAGGTACGGATGTACCCCGGAAGCAATCCACTTGCCCATGCGAAGGTAAATACCTCACGAAAGCATAGTTTCTTACTCCCAGTTGGAGGGTGTGACCACAACGGTTATGAAATGAAATGCAGTATTATTAAAAAAGCCCGAACCATAACAACCATACAAACAAATGCAATCAAAAGAAACATGATTTTTAAAACAAATTTTCAATTTTTGACAAAAAGACGGTAAATAATCAATTTTATGGCTTGGCTCTCTTGTTCGATCCTCAGTGGAGTCGCCAAGCTGTCGAAACCAACTTTCAAATTTGATTTTTTTAAAAATGGGAATCGATTTTTTTGAAAAAACGAAAATGTGGAGTCGCCACCAATCTTTTTTGTTTAGGTGTGATCGGATCACCTAGAAATTTGGTTATTTTAATAAAGTATTTCTTTTTACTAAAAAAACGATTTTGGTCTTACGAAAATATGAGAAAACGGGTTCAGGAGTCGGTTACTCACGAGGAAGGATTAGCACCCTCACTACGCCCAAAATCGGTACCAAATCGATTAAATACTGTCCTTATGTCTAAGATTTAAAAATGCTTTTTGAAATGTAGTTCCTTTTATAAACATTTGAATAGCCCAAGTTGGTCGTTAAAATTCTTTTGTTTCAAAGGAATACAGCATCACATCCAGCACAATAGGAGACGATCCTTTATACCCTCGAAAACACGATAAATTTTGACTTCTAAAAGTTTATATGTCGAAAACTGCAAAAGGATGCCCAATTATTTAGTCCAACGAAAAAATTGAATCCCAGCACAGTAGGGCACGATTCCTCGTATTTCTAGACATCGGATATTGCCTTATTTTAGAATTTAGAGAACATGAGTGAAATTCTAAAGGAATATTCGATTATTTTGAGCAAACAGGAAATCGCAACCCAGCACGATAGGGCACGATTCCCCGAATTGCCAAACATCGAGTATTACCTTCGTTTTGAAGAGTTTTTAAAGACATGAGTGAAATTCCAAAGGAATATTCGATTGTTTTGAACAAACGGGAAATCGCAACCTAGCACGATAGAGCACGATTCCCGAATGGCCAAACATCGAGTATTGCCTTCGTTTTAGTGAATTTTTTTAAAAGAATAATTATAAAAATAGCTTAAAACACGTTAATGCAACTTGAAGTAAAATGAAATTAATCTTAGAGATTTGGACCTTACAAAACCAAATTTCATAAACCAAGTGGAAAACAATGATATGGAATAATATACTCACATGAGATACAATCAATTAACAAACTAATAATTAAGTATAACTAACCTAAAAAATATAACCCGATTACGATCATGCATGGGAAGTAATTGATATAATAATACAATGACGAAAATAATAATATAACAATACAACACAACTAAAACAATACACACAATAATATGCCACAATAATATACATAGCATGATATGATATAATAATTATAAACTATATATAATGGACTTGAAAACATACTTTTACATATAAGGAAAACTATAAGTGTAAATGCATGGATTTAATAATACATATAGATTAAACATAGACATCAATAAATATATAAATATAGTAATAATTTAAAAGATGTATTATGTAGGATTATGTAATATAATATAAGAATAAATTTAAAGGAAATTATATGTATAAAATAATATAAGATTAATAATATGCATGAAATAAAAATAATTTTATTATAAAGTGTATATATATATGTATAATAGCGTATGTAAAAAAATTACAAATTTTAAAATGAAATAAAATTATTAAAATAATTTATAAATGTAAAAAAAAAAAAACAAGGATAAAAATGTTGAATGTGTCTTAAAAAATGATAATGAACCATGAAATGAAAAAATAAAAAAGGGAGACTCAATTAAAATAGAATTAAAATAAAAGGGACCAATTATAAATGAAATCAACTGCTAAAATAACAAAGGGGACCAGCGTGTAACATGTGTGAATGCGCAGGGGCCAAATCTGGAAATAATCCAGACCCCAAAACGCAGCGCTGAAGGTCGGACCAAAGTGCAAACGCGCGCAAATTACGGGAAAAATTTAAAAGAAAAAGAAATGCAAATATAAGCTGATTTGAATACGGCGCGAAAGGGGAGGGACTTATATCGCAAATAACCCTTCACCGTAGAGACACGTGGGTCCTGAGGGTTATGAATCGGATCGGGTTGGGTTAAGCTATACGACGCTGTTTTTGGAGCCACTGAATTAGGCTCAAAACGACGCCGTATTTGGTCCTTTAAAAGGGCTGAAATCTGATGATTCGGCCACACAAACCCTAGCTTCCCCTTTCTTCAGCCGAACTAAGCCAAACCCCTTGGCCATGGCCCTATCGCAGCCTACAACAGACGCCTTCGTCCCTCACCGACGATTTACAGCCTCGTGATTCCTCCTCCACTTTCGACTTCAACGAGGCAAGGAAGAATCAATGGCGGATTCATAAGGTAAGGTCCCATTTTCCCTTTTTCTTTTGTTTTTTAAAAAAATGAGAAAGAAAAACGAAAGAAGCAGATCGAAAGAAAAAAAAATGCAATAGATCCAGAGACTCAAACAGAAATCACATTTCTTTGCTTTTTTCTATTTAATTGTGTTTCGTATGCGTATTTCAAAATGTGCATCTATTTCGTAACCCTTACAAAGATTAAAAAATCTTGGCTTTATAGCCGAAAAGAAAGAAAGAAAATAAATATACAATATTTGTTCTTTATTTGTATTTGCTGCTGCGTTTTTTGTATTTGCAGGTACGGGGTATGCGTTGGCATACAGAGGCGTGGGCGTGGCGTGGCTGCTATTACTGAGCGTCTGCTGTTGAAATTTGAGGTTTGGCTGCGGTGCAAGAGGCAGAAACCCTAGGGTTTCGGTTTAAAATATTTTGGGCCATGTGGGCCGATGCAATTTTGGACTAGGTTTAGTATTAGTTTTGGGCTGATGGGGTTGGGCCTTTAATTATGTAATTTGGACTTTCATACTTTGGGACTTTTTATTTATTATTTTGTATTTTGGTTCTTCTTCGGGCCCGAACGAAAATGGCCCATTACAATTACTAGAGCTATTTAATCACATTTCACAATTTTTCACTTAATTCAATTTAGTCTTTTTTACCCGATTGACTACCGAAACCTTAAAATTTATTGACGAAACTTTAATTCTAACTTATTAACACTCCATAAATATTTCTAAAAATTATGGCTCGGTTTATGAATTTGAGGTCTCAATACCTCATTTTTATCTCATTTAATCTACAAATTTCTTTTAATTCATAATTTCACTAATTAAAAATTATTTCTAAAACCACACTTAGCATTTACTTACTAATATCTAAACTCACATGTCGGATTTAGTGATCTCGAATCACTGTTCCGATATCACTGAAATTTGGGCCGTTACAACTCTCCCCCCTTAGGAAATTTTGTCCTCGAAATTTCGTACCTGAAAACAATTGCGGATACTGTGATCTCGTAGATTCTTCCGTCTCCTAGGTTGCCTCCTCCAATCCATGTCGATGCGATAACACTTTTACTATGGTACTCGTTTATTCTGTAGCTCTTTAACTTTCCGAGCTAATATTTTCACTGGTTCCTTCGAATAAGTCATATCTGATTGTAGCTCTATCTCAGTATGAGGAATCACATGTGAAGGGTTTGATCTATACCGTCTCAACATAGATACATGAAATACATTATGAATTTTCTCAAGTTCTGGAGGCAAGGCCAATCTATAAGCTACTGGACCAATCTTCTCAATGATCTCATACGGTCCAATAAATCGTGGACTAAGCTTTCCTTTTCTACCAAATTGTAGAATTTTCTTCCACGGAGAAACTTTCAAGAACACACGATCACCCACATTGAACTCTATATCTCTTCTTTTCAAATCCGCATAGGACTTCTGACGGTCAGAAGTAGCTTTCAAACTTTCTCGAATAATCCGAACTTTCTCTTTAGTTTCCCGAATTAAATTCACCCCCACTAATTTTGATTCACTTAATTCGGACCAATACAATGGGGTTTTACATTTCCTTCCATACAGAGCTTCAAACGGTGCCATTTTGATACTAGCTTGATAACTATTATTATAAGCAAATTCAGCTAAAGGTAAATACCTTTCCCAGCTACTACTGAACTCGAGTATACAACACCTCAACATATCTTCCAAAATCTGAATCACTCGTTCTGATTGCCCGTCAGTCTGAGAATGAAAAGCTGTACTAAATTTTAACTTAATACCTAAAGCTTTCTGTAGTTTACCCCAAAACCTCGAAGTAAACCTCGGATCTCGATTTGAAATAATTGATGTCGGCACCCCATGTAATCTCACAATTTCTGACACATATAATTCCGCTAATTTTTCAAGCGAAAAATCTGTTTTGACCAAAATAAAGTGCGCTGACTAAGTTAATCTGTCCACTACCACCTAAATTGAATCTTTCTTCTTCGGAGTCACAGGCAACCCAGATACAAAATCCATAGTCATATGCTCCCACTTTCATTTTGGAATAATTACAGGTTGTAACAAACCCGTGGGTACTTGATGTTCTGCTTTTACCTGTTGACAAATCAAGCATTTCGCTACAAATTCACAAATTTCTTGTTTCATTCCTGGCCACCAATACATTTTCTTCAAATCATAATACATCTTTGTACTGCCCGGCTGAATCGAGTACATGCTACTATGAGCCTCTGATAAGATATCATTCTTCAACTCAGGCTTATTCGGAACACAAATTTTATTGCGATAGTATAACATACCACCATTATCAATAGCGTACTCTAAGTTCATATTGTCTTGAACCATTTGTCGTTTCAGCACCAACATCTTGCAACTCTGGAATTCGTTGAAAGAATACTGGTTTTGCCTTTAATTCGGCTAACACAAAACCATCTTCATTAACAGACAAGTGAGCATTTAACGCCCGAAGAGAAAATAATGACGATTTCCAACTAAGTGCATCTGCTACTACATTTGCCTTACCCGGATGATAATCGATGACAAGACCGTAATTTTTCAATAGCTCTAACCATTGCCTTTGTCTCAAGTTCAGCTCTTTCTGCGACATTAAATATTTCAAACTTTTATGGTCTGTATACACATAACATTTCTCCCCATATAGGTAGTGTCTCCAAATTTTTAGAGCAAATACTATAGCAGCTAGCTCAAGATCATGTGTAGGGTAGTTTCTCTCATGTGGTTTCAATTGCCGAGAAGCATATGCTACAACTTTTCCTGACTGTATTAGTACACAACCTAAATCATTCAAAGAGGCATCACTATATACTACATACGGCACACCTGATTTAGGCTGAGTCAACACTGGGGCCTCTGTCAACCTTTTCTTTAACTGATCAAAACTTCGTTGGCATTCTTCTGACCATACAAATTCAACATTCTTTTGTAGTAACTGGGTCATCGGCGAAGCAATCATTAAAAAATCCTTCACAAATCGACGGTAGTAACTAGCTAACCCAAGAAAACTTCGCACTTCCGTAACATTCTTTGGAGTTTTCCAATTAATCATTGCTAACACCTTGTTCGGGTCTACTCGTATACCATCAACTGACACAATGTGACCCAAGAATCCCACTTCATGAAGCCAAAATTCACATTTGCTGAATTTTGCATATAACTGTTTTTCCCTCAAAATTTGCAGTACAATTCTCAAGTGTTGAGCATGCTCAGATTCTGCCCTTAAATAGATCAGTATATCGTCAATAAACAAAACCACAAGTCTATCTAGGTAGGACTGAAAAATTCGATTCATTAAATCCATAAAAGCAGCAGGAGCATTTGTCAAACCAAATGGCATAACTAAAAACTAATAGTGACCATACCGAGTTCTAAAAGCTATTTTCGGTACATCACATTCCTTTACCTTTAACTGATAATACCCAGATCTGAGATCTATTTTCGAAAACACCGTAGCATCTTTAAGCTGATCGAATAAATCATCAATACGAGGCAAAGGATATTTATTTTTAATCGTTACCTTATTCAACTATCTGTAATCTATACACAGCCTCAATGAACCGTCCTTCTTTTTCACAAATAAGACAGGTGCACCCCATGGCGACATACTCGGTCTGATAAACCCTCTTTCCAACAACTCTTGCAACTATGTCTTCAATTATTTTAATTCAGCTGGAGCCATTCTATACGGTGTCATTGATATAGGAGCTGTTCCCGGAAGCACATCTATCACAAACTCAACTTCTCTATCGGGTGGTAAACCTGGTAATTCTTTAGGAAATACATCCATGAATTCATTCACAACAGATAATTGCTCTAACTTTGATTCAGAACTTCGAGTATCAAATAAATAAGCCTCATTTCCTTTACACAACAATTTTCGAGCAGAAATAGAAGAAATCATTCTAACAGTATCATCTAAATTTCCAGACTCAACCAAAATAATATCTCCTGTCTGACATTTCAAACTAATTTTTTTTTCTCGACAATTCACTACCGCATCATGTTTCATTAACCAATCCATTCTCAAGATAATGTCAAATTCCCAAAAGGGTAGCAACATCAAATCAGTAAGGAAATCACGGCCCTTAACTTTCAGTGGACAGTTATGGCATATTAAATTAACTACCACACTTTGACCTAACGGATTTGTAAATTGTACATCATAATCAGTAGGCTCAACAAATAAATTATTTTCGGATGTTATGATAGTACAAATATATGAATGAGTAGATCCAGGGTCTATTAAAGCATACACAGGAACATCATAAAGATAGAAAGTACCAGCAATTACATCCGGAGCTGTAGCTTCTTCTCTTGCTCGAATGGCATAAGTACGAGCAGGAGCCCTAACTTCTGATTGACTAGCAGTATCTTTCATACCTGAACGAGTAGCCCCTGTAACACTGCTCTGACCAAAGCGTCTTCCTTTTTGAGAAGGAGTTTTTTGTTTCTCCTTCTGTTATACTTCTTCTACTTGTAATTGGGGACAATCACGAATAAAGTGATCTGTGGCCCCACATTTATAACAAGCCCCTAACTTACTTCTACATACACCGGGGTGACTTCTTCCACAATGTTGGCAGTTAGGCCTTTGGGTATTTTGTACACTACCCACACTAACAGTAGGTCTGTCAGATACCTTATAATCAGATTGTCTTGGTCTACTCTTTCCCGATCTTTCCGATGCTGAAGTGGCTCGACTAAATTCCTCTTTATATTTCTTCACTGGTAAAGCTGAAAATGACTTAGATGCACTTCTTTTGAAAGATTCTTTACCTCTTCTATCTCGTTACATCTTTCTATTATATACTTCTTCATGTTTTTGAGTACGATCTGATAAAACAACAAATTCCCGTATCTTAGTGCTCCATATCATCATTCTAATCTCATCATTAAGCCCTTATTCGAATCTGATACACATTTCTTCCTCAGTGGGTACGATATCTCAAGCATATTTACTCAGATAAACAAATTCTCTTTCATATTCAGCCCGTGTGGCCTGCTCATGGGCAGATTTTGACTTTTCCACACGACCTAGGCACACGTCCATGTGATTTGGCCATGTGAAAACATAATTTTTGACCATTTTAAACTATTTTCACATACTAAACACACCCTATTCATGCCCAAAGCATTTACTTGTATATCTTAATCAAATAACATTCTTTTTATTCATTTCTTGTACCTAAATACAATTATACACTAATAGAATCCAACCAATCAATTATTTCAAGCCAAAACATGTATATTTCATTTTCCAATCACAAAACATCACATTCAACATAGTTTGCATACTTAATTATTCATACAATTACATTACTAAATCAAATCCTATATATGCCATATAAATAAAAAATTTGTTCAAAAAAATCTACCGGAGTAAATCTGGATAGTGTGATCCTTGTTGTAGATCCGATCCTCTATATGTATATAAGTCAATCTACAAAACAAATAATATACACAAGTAAGCTTATAGAAGCTTAGTAAGCTCATAGGAATAATTTCACAAATCTTACGAAATATTATACACAATCATATATTTATTAGCTTATCTAATTCATCCTGCAAATCACAATTTCATTAATAAACTCGTTTGAATAATTTCCATGTTGCTATTCACGAACTTAATTCTTTTGGGCCCATTTCTTATTTATTTCCATTGTCAAATTAGGGAACAATATGGAATTGAGTGCTTCATTATCACATTGCCATAGTAAACTATGGACTTTCACATTGTCACACATCACACACCGAAGCCATAGCCCTGCCATGGTCTTGCACGGATCACATATCATACCGATGTCATATTCCAGATATGATCTTATACGGAATCACATTATCACATTACACCGATGCCATAGCCTAGCTATGGTCTTATACAGGAGTATGAATCACATTGTACCGATGCCATAACCCGGCTATAGTCTTATACGGAAGTATATATATCACATCTTTTCCGTCAATTCATTATGGTCATAAAATGAAAGCACTCAAACCATTGTTCCAACTAATTTGTTCTTTTAGTTACACATTATTCATTAGTTAATACAATTTGATAATGTTCATCTACAATAAAATACTTTAACAATCATAAGATTTTCATATCAAACATTGAACTTTGCCATATGAACTTGCCTGGGCTAATTTGCAAAAGTCGTAGAAATTCAGGGACTATTCTTGAATTTTGACTTTTCCATGATTCACTTCGTTTTCTTGATCTGTAATTATAAAATCATTTCTTCATTAGCATATATTTCAATTCCATTCTATTTCACAATTTATGCCCTTAATTTTCAAAATTACACAATTACCCCAAACTTTTCAATTTTTACAATTTAGTCCTTATTCAATTTATTCATCAATCAAACTAATTCCTTTCAAATATCATTTTATCTAAACACTACAAACTACTTCATAGCCTTTGACATTCCAAGCTTCAATACAAAACTCTAATTCCAACAACTTTCACAATTAGGTTCTAAAATAAATTTCTATGCAAATCTCTTCATAAAATCATCATATAATAATCATAAAATTTCAGCACTTACTCATGGTAACTTTCTAAAATATTCATAAAAGCAAAAACTATTGAATTAGATATTAGGACCTAGTTGCAAAAGTCTCAATCACAAAAATCATAAGAAATAATCAAGAATTGAGCTTACATGCAATAGAAATATGAGAGACCAGATTAAAAGAACCCTTCAATGGTTTTTTTGCTGGAGAAGATGAAGAAAATTGAAGAAAACTCTATATTTTTACCTAATATATCATATTTTACAATTTAATATTTACCCAATTCCAATTTTGCCCCTTGTTCACACTTGATTTTTATTTTCCAGCACACGCCTGTCGTCCAGCCCAATAATAGGTGTTTAATTGCCTATTTAGTTCTCCTTTAATAATTACTAGAGCTATTTAATCATATTTTACAATTTTGCACTTAATTCAATTTAGCCCTTTTTACCCGATTGACTACCGAAACTTTAAAATTTCTTGACGAAACTTTAATTCTAACTTATTAACACTCCATAAATATTTCTAAAAATATTTATGGCTCGGTTTATGAATTTGAGGTCTCGATACCTCATTTTTATCTCATTTAATCTACAAATTTCTTTTAATTCATAATTTCACTAATTAAAAATTATTTTTAAAACCACACTTAGCATTTACTTACTAATATCTAAACTCACATGTTGGATTTAGTGATCTCGAATCACTGTTCCGATATCACTGAAATTTGGGCCGTTACAAGTATTTTTTAATTTATATATTAAATAATTTCTTATATAATTGTAAAAGAGATAATATTAATTTTAATATATTAAAATTATTATTATAGTTTAAATTATTCAAGAGATAATAAATAAACTTTATATATATTAAATGGTTTAGGATTTAAGGTTCGATTAAGATTTGTTAAATGATGAAATTTTATACAATCAACTAATGCTTTTATTTTTAAAAATAATTAATCTAAACCATTTGATATATTTAAATATTAGATTTAAAAAATTGATAAATAAATAAAAAAAGTAACCGATTGATATGAATAGCTAACTATCTATTTTGGATAGGACCAAATTATAACAAATAAAAATGAAATACAAAACTAAAATCATTAAAATACTCTAATAAAATGGAGATTAGATCGAAAAAGAATAATATAAAATCATGATTAACGTCTCAATCTTTAATAGAAATTTGATATGTGAGAGATTAATTGCTTACATTGGATAATTCTAACTTAATAATTAATTATTGCCATTTAATTATTTGTTTTCTTATTAAAAATACAATATTTATTTTGAGAGTACTTGATTTTTTTTATAAAAATCTAATTTATAAAAATAGTAATAATAAATATTTTATAAAATAACTTAACTAATAACTTTTAGCAAACAAAATAAAGAATTTTTAGCAGATCAAAACAGTTTCATTTTATTCAAAATAAAATAATTTTTACTGTGTTTTTATGAAAGGTAAGCAATAAAAAATGCCTCCGCCACCACCGTCTTCATCATCATAGTTCCCCTACTTTTGCTACTTTAAGCTCCTCTTCTTCTCAACCACCCTCATCAACAGCAGTAACTCCTCCTCCTACTTCAGCTTATACAAGTTGACGATAAAAAAAACAAAAGATTTTGAATTCTTACTGAGCAAGCTAAAATGGGAGTTCATGGTCTATTGGAACTGCTAGCTCACGTCGGCCGCCGCGTGTCCGTCGAAACCCTAGCCAGAAAGAAACTTGCCATCATTAAGATATCGATATTCTGAAATTTCTATTATCATTACCTATCATATACATGGGCTAATTTACATTATTTAGAGCTCAAAAGCAACATAGGTAAAGAGTACACTGAATGGCTTTGGTATGGAACTTATTAACATGTAACTAATGTTCTGTTGGGAGATTTTAATGATATTTGATTAGATTTTGATAATGTGTTGGTTTGTTTTCTTTATAAGATAAGGGTTCCATATCCATTGCAATGGGGAAGACCAAGTTTCCACGCTGGTGATGCTGTTTCAGTCATAGCTGCCTCTTTTGTTGCTCTCATTGAGGTGTGACTTCTGGGATGTTAGTCTTCATATATTTATCATCTGCAAATATATGTTTTTCAATGAAAATTTTATATATATGAAATTCCCTTTATTGATTTTCATTTCTTTTTCATTCCTTTGGCAGTCTACTGGTACATTTATTGCAGCATCGAGATATGCAAGTGCCACTCCTATCCCGCCTTCCGTACATAGTCGCGGTGTCGGTTGGCTGGTACATATAAAATGATCTTAATCTCTTCACCTTATGCATTTCCTAAGATTGTGTGATCTCCATTTTACTAGTTCCAAATTCTAATAAGTTCTTGAATTTTGTAAACTCCAGGAAGTAGCCATTTTGCTGAATGGTTTATTTGGTACAGGAACTGGCTCCACTGCTTCAGTGTAACTCACATTTACTTTGCTGCAATGATGATGTCTATATGTCCATCTTTAGTACGCAACATTGATCTCTCATCTAATTCAACTTTGCTGCAATTTAGTGAAAATGCCGGTCTTTTGGGATTAACAAGAGTTAGAAGGCGGAGAGTCGTTCAAATATCGGTATTGTTCATGCTTTTCCTTTCTGTATTCGGTACGGTACATTGGTATTGCATATAAATAAATTCTATTGGGAGCTCATATATTCATAGTGTGAATGCTTATGAACAGGAAAATTTGGTGCTATTTTGGCTTCAATACCATTACCAATTGTTGCTGCTCTGTACTGTCCCCTCTTTGCCTATGTTGGTAGCATCTTTTATGTTGGTATAATGTAAACTCTTTAAACAATATAATGTGAGTTGACTTGGGTTTTTTTTCAAACACCATGATTGAGCACAGCTTCAGCTGGTCTCGGTCTCCTTCAGTTTTGCAACCTAAACAGCTTCAGAACCAAGTTTATACTGGGATTTTCTCTCTTCATAGGCCTTCCAATATCTCAATATTTCAATGAGTATCGACTAGTTTCTGGTATGGTCCAGTTCATACTCAATCTACATGGGTGAGTGTCTATTTGATTTGCATTTTTTTCCCCTACAGTCTTATCATTATACGTTGAAAGCAACCTGATTTTTTCTTATTGGTTACACAGTTCAACAATGTCATGCAAACAATATTTTCATCACCGGCAACTGTGGCAATCATGGTGGCTTTCTTCTTGGATTGCACCCATAGTTACTGGCACGACTCGATCAGGCGAGATAATGGCAGCCATTGGTGGGAAAAGTTCAGGAGCTTCAATGCAGATACCAGGACTGAAAACTTCTACTCCTTGCCTGCTAATCTTAATAGGTTCTTCCCTTCTTTCTAGAACTCCATTTCTTTCATGGATGAAGAACATAAACATTAGTGATAAAAACAGTGACCAATTCTGAAATTTTCTTAACATCTTATTTAGTATAGTGTTTGAGCTTTGGACAACAATTGGCTAAGCTTTATGGTTAAAATCTATAATTGAGAAACATCAAGTATCCAATTGTAGTTAAGCTTGGTTGGTGCTTTTTGAGTGGAATTACATGCATTAATTGAAGTTTTGTGGATGGATTGCTGTCAATGTAGTTTAAGTATCATAGAGTATCCTGTACTAGGAGTCAATTGTATTTTGCTTTTTTTATTTAAAAATTTGATAAATTAGTCCTTGTACATCATATCAAAGAGCAAACTTGACAGCAAGAGAGAAGCGGTTGGTGTTCTTCTTCTTTTTTATGTGCCTTAGTTCTCCTTTATGCTATATAAGACATTTCTATATAATGTTAAACAACAGTAGTGCAGCATGTTTCTATCCTGCTTTTTTCAAATTAATACTATTGTTCCTTGTTAAACAATTGAATAGTTTAGACAATCATTAGAAAGAATGCCTATTTGTGACACATGGAAGAGCTATGATTGAGATTGTTTGTTAGTATGGTTCAACATGCTACTAAAGCTGCACATAATTGTTTGTTATATTTTTCTGAGCCTTAATGGCTATATATATTTTTTATTTTTAGCATCTCTGTTGTTTACCAAGTTTGTTGGTTTGTCTAATCATTTGATTTTACATCCTTTAGATATTGAAGGTGTAGCAGAGGATTCAATCTCTTCAAGTTGGAAAAGCCAAGGCTTAGCACTTCTTCAAGTGAAATGTTATTTAATGTTGCATTCCATGGTCGTTTATCTTAGTTGGAACTTGAATTTGGTGTTATTAAAGCAGGGTTTTCTAGCTACTTTGTGTATTTGCTTCTTTAACCATGATTGTTAATTATTACATGTTTTGTAGCTTCTTTTATAATTGGCCGAGTTAATATAGATCAGATGAGCTATGAGGTAGATTGCTCATTTATTTAAACATAATATTTAAATCATAAATTTAAATTCATTAATTTTATATTTAGTTTTAAAGTTAAATTTTAATAGAAAATTTAATTTAATTAATATTTTATCCTTAAAAAGTATATAGTTTAAAGTTTAAATTTAAAAATAAAACATAATATAATATTTATCATAGAAATAAATATTATTTAATTAAAATATTTTTTAAAGGTCATGTTCTTTAGTGGCGTTTGTAGGAAAAACGCCGCTAAAGGCCTGTTTTATACTGGTTTTTTTGGGAAAAGCGTCGCTAAAGGTTTGTTCTATAGCGGCGTTTGTGGGAAAAGCACCGCTGAAGGTCATATTCTATAGCTGTGTTTGTGGGAGAGCACCATTAAAGGTCATGTTCTATGGCGTTTGTGGGAAAAGCGTGCTAAAAGTCTTGTTCTATTGCAGCTTTTGTGGGAAAAGCGCCGCTAAAAGTCTTGTTCTATAGCGGCCTTTGTGGAAAAGCGCCGCTAAAGGTCTTGTTCTATAGTGGCATTTGTGAAAAAAGCGCCGCTAAAAGTCATTTCTATAGCGGCATTTTTCTATATAAACGCCACAAATTTTTGCGATGTTAGCTATAGCAGCATTTTTTGCGGCGCTTATCAAAACTCCACAATTAATTTTAGCTAAGCGCCGCTATAGGCCTAAAAAAACGTCACTAAAAGTCTATTTTGCTGTAGTGTACATTAAGCTTATGAAAGCTTAGTAAGTGCTAAGTTTAATTAACAATTTTAATAAATAAAAAAACATTTTAACATGATCACAGTAAGTAGCCTTAATTAAAGAATAACAACAAGGTCATTCTTCATTTTTCCACTTACCATACTTTTATCATTTACACATTGATCATATATCATTCAATTTTACCCATTGTAGACTTGAGTGAACAAGAAAGATAAATGGAATAAAACCACAAATACAAAAGCAGATAAGTATTAAATCAGGAGCACCAAAGTGCTAAATTCAGGAGCACCGAAGTGCAAGTTTCAAGAGCACTAGAATGCTAAATTCATGAACGCGCTATGATATTCCTAATGGCATGACATCTATATCCCACAAGTTCAAAACTTGTCTACAAAGGGTTTTATCGTTATTATAAAATCATTATTCATCACAAGTACGATCAAATTTCATATTTTCAAAATCACACATAACTTTTCAACATTCTAGAATTTAGTCATTTTCTCTTCACACTTAAATCACATCCACAATACTCACATTCACTTACTACACCCTTGTCAAATATTTATTAAGTTAAGAATACTAAATTGCATGAAAATAACATGTTCATTAATTTTATTATTTCCATAAATCTAATTAGGTAAAGAAAATTCTAAAATAATTACAAAGTTTGCTAAATTAGACTTACTTCAAGCTTTGTCTACTTGCTTCTCCTTGCCTACACTCCTTCTACCTTCTTCCTTTTCTTTCTCTTCATTTCACATAAATATCATAAAATATGAAAAATCAATATTCTTCATCTACAACACTTTCATATTCAAATAATCAAAGCAAACATGAAATTGTCACTAAAACATGAAGATTTTACCTTAAAACTTTAGTTAATCACATTATCTAAACTTTCTCTCTCCTTATGTATGAACACTTCATTTCTATTAAAAAAATTTAAGCTTACTAGGTTGTGAGTAACTTAGTTTAGCTAAGGTTTTCAATGGAAATTTGATAACTTTTAGCTTGGAATGACCTTAATGGTGATGGAGGATGAAATAGAAGAGAAAAGAAAACTCTTTTCTTCCCAACAATATTGGCAACGTGAGAGAGAAAAGAAAGATAGAGAACTTTCTCCATCTTTTACTTAAAATATCACCAATATTTTAATAAAAAAATAATTTAATTTAATATTATATTAGAGTAGTAATTACAATGAATAAATAAAATATTATTATAACTAAAAAAAATCAGTTATCATTATCCACTAGAGCTTGGTGAAATTGCTCTTCATGTCCTCACATATTCCACCAATAATTTAATTTAATCTTTTTAACTTTTAATTTCACTTTGACCCAACACTTTGTAAAACCTACAATTCAGTCTATACCTTGCTGTCATATCTCCCACTACATCAATCTTTTAAATTTTCTCTAGTCTCCCACTTCCTTCTCCATTAACACTTATACATTTTATTTTATTTACTTAGAATAATTTTGACTCATAATAGCTTAAAATTATCACGTTACGACCAAAGAGTTTTCAAGGATGTTATATTTTGGGCCTATACTTTTGTCCAAACCCTCTCACTTTTCGGACGAGTGGCCCAATCCATGATTAGTTCCAATCATGCTTATATTTACACTATATGTATATATATCACAATTCAAGCTTTCAAGGTTGATTTCAACAATTGCAACATCAAATTCATCATTTTCATAGTTTGGGAAAAGATACGATTACTAGATTACGAACAAGTTATTGAAATTGAATTATGAAAGCACAAACCACAAAAGCTATACCACGCCCGTCTTTTTCTTTCCTTTCGTTTCACCTTTGACGTTTCGGTGCTGTCTTTGACTATGTTCGATAATTCAATTATGGAAACATTGTTAATCACACAATTCAATGAAATAAAAAATGAAAGCATTTAATTCAATTTAATTCTTTACAACCCTAATATTCGAAACATCCATATTACACAATCTATCTAATCGAATTTAGATCCGACTTAATAAATAAAGTACAAAAACCTCTAGCTTTCAATTCATGACATACTTTTCTAACAACTTTCAATTTATTCAATTTACTCCCTAATGGTAAAATTAACTAATAAACTTAATTGAATTTCTATACACATCCATCATCTTTTTATCCTTTATAACATAATCTTCCTATTAATTAACTAGTAACGCCATGCATAAAAATAACCAATTTTTCTAAGCTTTTCAACCATGAAAATTCAACTAAAACATAAAAAGTTCATTAGTCTAAACATTGGGTTAATTGAATCCAACTTATTAAAGCTTGAATCCATAAGAAATTATCAAAATAAATCTCATACCTTAGTGAATAGATGATAATTATCATGTTTCTCCAGTAATATATGTTAAATATCTAATTAGGTCCTTTTCTATTTACTACATAAAAATTAATAGCGATTATAATTTTGCATTATAGTCTCGGAGCTATAATTATCAATCAATTCATTTTAATTTTACTAAATAATTTAACCTTTTACTATTGTAGACAACACATAAATTTTATTCCAAATCTAATCATGTCGTTTTAAGTATTTTGATCCAAAAATTAAATATTCCAACATCACTAGAAATTAGATCATTATAGTTTCAACCATATATGGCTCTATTCTTAATTTTATCTATACAATTTTTTATGAAGTTTTTAAGTGTCATTTGCTTCCATCTACCAACTCACACTCCTCATTCTTATCCCCCAAATCAGCGATCGAATCAAATCTTGAGCCAAATTTCTTTCTACCAAGATTTTCGAAATTCTTACCATTCGTAGTATCTTTCCATATTGGTCTTCTTTTCCTGCGCGTTGTCACGATCCATGATGGTCCAAAGGCATCCTTTTCGATAGCACTGCCATCCTTCTTTGTGTTAACTTTCTCAAGAATGTGTTGCCCAAATTTTTCAACATTCGATTTCTCCAGCGAGCACACTTCGTTGAAATGGTCGTAGCGTCTAAAGTTAAAAGTATATTGTGGGTAAACCCCTATATTCCACACGTTGAAGTGCATTCTCAATACAAACTCTCAAGATTAAAGGTTTGCTCAAATCTACAATCGCCTCCATGTGAGTAGGAAGACCCCTCATACCATTCTTCGTATTGTCATCAACTTTAACAACCTCACCAATGGTGCTACCAATGGCATTCAAAAGGCTTTTCTTATAAAACACACCAGATAAATCAGGAAGCTTGATCTAAGCTATAACCTTAAGCGAGAAAGATTGTAGCATTGAGAAGAACTTGACCATGGTTACATAGTCAGGTGCTGTCCAAAAAACAATCCACTGCCCCTCAAACAATACTTCAGTGTAATCCCCATCATCCTTCAACTTAACCATTTTTCAAGTCTATCAGTTGGATTGAAGATGATGGTTTCCATCCCAAAAGTTTAGAAATAATACTATTTTTGAAACGGAATTTTATAGAATCAAAGTTACATAAATTGAATCAAATTATTACTTTTTAATTATAGAATCAAAGTTACATAAATTGAATCAAATTTTTACATTCAACAAATCCCAGATTCAATCACCACATTTGCCAACTAATTTTTTAACACATTTAACTGTCATGTCATGGATGTGAGCTTGATCTATCTTCTTCATCTTTTAACGTGCTGATCATTACAGCAACTTGATTCATGTTAGGCCTTTCATACGGATTGGGATTTATGCATTTGAGTGCTATCTGCAAGAGGTTCAATAACCTCTCTTCACTTGCACCCTGGGAGATCAAGACCTTGTCAAACACTTCTACGGTCCATTCTTCTGTAACCACTGAATGCACCCATCGAGCCAAATCGATCCCATTAGTGTGAACTGGCTTCCCTGTGAGAAGTTCTAGAAGAATCACCCCAAAACTATAGATGTCAGCTTTAAAGCTGCCATAGGTTGGGGCCGCAGGATCCAAAGCATCCTTGCTGGATTGAAAATCGAATGATAGGTCTTGAGTCTGGAACACCATTAGCCCATACTCACTGATACAGGGATCCTTGTTTTGATTGAAGAGTATGTTTGTAGATTTCAGGTTACCATGAGCTATTCCATCTTCACCAAGCTCCTCGTGCATAAATGCCAATGCCTCACCAACAATGGCCGCAACATTTAATCTGCTTTCCCAGCCGAACGCCTGACCACTTTGGGCTCCTGAATCAACAATGAAACATTCATACGACATATATCTATCTATATACCTATATATAAAAGAAAGGACATAGGCTCTTCCTACATTGACATGTGTCCCATTTCATCCTTATTTCGTTCTTTTATTATAGAAAATTGGTTAAATCTCATTTTTTATCCCTTTATTATGCAAAAATTTAAGATTTAATTTGTATTCTTTCATTTTAACATAATTTGATGCTATATTTATAATATTATTAATTAGTTTAAATAGCTAATATTTTATTTAATTTAATTTAATTTTATGTACATCTTTATTAAAAATATTGTTTAAAAAATTAACATGATAAGTTAAAATAAGTGTTTTTTATTAAAAATAATATCAACTATTGAAAATTATTAAGAGTGCTAATTATTTGGAGTTATTAATGACAAATTTCTTTTTAATTTTAGTCATTATAAAATAATAGTAAAATTGCAGTTTTAATCTTTCTATTAAAATTACATTTGAGATTTAGTATCTATATTTTAATTAGACATAATTTAGTTCTCTACTTTCACAATGGCATCAATTAATCTAAATAATTAACATCTCAACTATTGTGATTAAAATGATGATATGAATTTCTCTTAATAGCACTTTTATGATACAACAAAAAAAATTTATGTGTGAAGTCGGAAAGAGTATTTTAAAGAAACAATTGACCTCAACATTTTAACAAAAATAGTTAAGGGTATCAACTATTTTGACTAACTAGTGATATAATGTATAAGAACCAAACTATATCAAATTAAAATATAAATACTAAATCCTAAATTTCAACATAGGAGAGATAATAACCATAATTTAATCTGGTGTAAAATAAATTCTGCCTAACATAATCGAATTTACTACGAACTTCTTCATTTAATGTGTTCAAGTGTATGCTGGCTTGCATGGTTTAAGATTTTTTCATCCAAAATTCAAGTTATAAAATCAAAATCTGATGTAGAATTGGTGACAATGAAGTTACCATGGAGGAGCCTGAAAAGACTGCCATTGGGTTGATATTCATAAACCAAGAGCTTCTCTTGCTGTGAACAATAAAATGCAACTGATGGCAATACACTAGGATGTCTGGTCTGGTCCAACCTCTTCATTCTCCTCTTGAACTCTTTACTATCAACACTCCAATCTTTTATCCTCTTCACTGCCAGCGTTGTTACCCCATTATCAAGCATTACCTTGTAAAGGCTTCCATGTTTCCCTTTTCCAAGCAATTCAGCTGGTGCTCGAAGCAGGTCCTCGAATCTTAAACCTTGACCTGTTGGACTTGTAAGCACTACAAGTGATGATAAGGCCACTCCACTCTCCACAGAACTTATTGAATACTCTGATTTATTCTCAGCAATCTTCGACTCATTCGAAGTAGTAGTACTGGTCTTGTAGCTACGCCTGCTAGTGTTTGTTTCCACTGCTTCTTTGTCGTCCTTCGGCTTCATTTTACTCACTAGTTTGAAGGCAACGAATAACACGACAATAAGGCAGAGAACTGCGTAACCGGAGTAGATAAAAAAACGTTTGATCGATGAATGGTTGGATTTCCGTTTCGATGGCGGTGTTGAAGGGCATGGCTTTGAGACTAATTCTCCACAAAGTCCAGGATTACCTGAAAAACTATCAGCAGAGAATCTCCCTTTGACATCAGGAATTGGACCACTGAAGTTATTGTTAGATATGTTTAACTGCAACAGATGGGAGAAATCAAGATTTGGTACCTCACCAGTAAGTTGATTGTTCTGAGCAAAGAAAGTAATTAGGCCCGAAATTTGAGAGAAATCAGGAACTTCACCGGAGAAGTTATTGTTCGATATATCGAACCTCTTTAGATTACTCAACTGCTTTAGAGACACTGGAAGGTGACCAGATATTTGGTTACCACTTACATAAAGGTGTGTCAAATGTTTACAATTCCGTATTTCTTCTGATATTGATCCAACAACATTGTTGCTGTGTAGGCTAAGCACTGAAAGGGAACTTGCCTTGCAGGCAAAACCAATATCAAGAACACCAGTGAGATTTAACTCATCGAGTACGACTTTCTTGACGGATTTTGACAACGTATCGCAGGATACACCGATCCATTTGTCATTGCAAGGGTCTGAACTCATGTTCCAACCCCAACTTTGATCTCTTCCTACATTTCCAGCTGCAAGTTTGTCCATGAATCCCACAAGTGATCGTTTCACTTCTTCATCTTCCGATTTCGAGACATGAAAGAGGAGAAAGATCAAAACGGGTAGTATCCGGACCGAAACTCGGTTCATTCTTGATGAAAAACCGATGGTTAACAAAAATGAACAGGATAATGTAGATTCGTTTCCTTTATAAGAAAGGGTATGCTTCATCATGTGTTGCTGGTACGAACAAATAGAAAATAACAAGGCATTGACCACATTTGATTGCCAAATGGCTGAAATTACAATGATCATTTGTTAGGTAATAGAAGTAAGTGTCAATAATGGCTGGGGAATGAGCCAAACGACCGAAGTGGCATTTTAAAAATTGACCGCCGGCAAAGTGAAATAGTCAAGAATTTCTGAAGATGCCATGTCTTTCTCAGTTGGCATTTTCAAGCCAATTCTTCTGGTTATAGAAAAGTATCTTTAAAGAATAGAATTTTTCAGTGGATAAAATATTGTTTTTTATAGAAGGCGAAACTTCTATCAATATAGCTTCTTTCAAATTAAAAATTTGAAAGAAAAATAGGTTTAAATATGTTTAAATTCATGATTTTTATTGTTACAACAACAATAACACTAATTATATTAAAACTCAATTGAGGCCAATACAAAAAGATTATAATATTTGAGAACTAATTTTGATTTTAAGCTATAACAACAACATGTGACATAATTAATTAAATAAAAATAAGGTAAATTAAGTTTTTTTGGGTACGTTAATAGAATATCATATCATATTTATCTTCTTAGTATATAAAAAACCTAAGGATCGACTTGTGCTGAAGATCAGACAAACAGATAAGGTTCCATTAAAGTAAACAAATAATGTGGTGATGTGCCCATTAAGAGCTGGTGAGGGAATTCAAAATTGGAAGGTTGATTTGATGGCATCCAAAGAAAGATGAGTGGGTTGGATTTGATTCCAAATAAGCATGATTTGGGTGGGTTGATTTGATTAGAGTTTTCTGCAAAAGTTTCAGCCTTTAACATAATAAAGAATCCTTTCAAACATAGGTGAAATTTTAACAATGCTTGTGAAGTTGTGATATTGAATAAAGAAAAAAATTGAACCCACATTGAGAAGCAGGATGGAATCACATTGAAGGATATGTAGTTACCTAATTGTTCATATTTCACAAATTACATTTTCTATATGAAATTTTCAAAACATCAACAATTATTTGCAAGTAAGTAAAAAAATTGCATGTAAATTCTAATTTAACAAAGATTCTTGAAATTTTAAACAAAGAAGAAAAAACCTCCTGCGTTTTTTATTTTGGGGAAGAAGAATAGAGGAAGAAAGAAAACAAAAGGAAAAAAAAAAAAGATATCACATGTCATAATTGACATAATATAATTGGCTACAAGTGCTTTTTCTTTTTTTGAGCAAACGATTGGGACAATTTATGTAACAAAATTATAGTTTAAGTACCACGTGTCATCCTATTTGTACCTATTCTTCATTGGCTTCTCGACAACTCAAAAATGAGAGACAAAGAAGTCAGTGAGGAAGAAAGATGAAGAAAAGAGCATGGTGCCCAAGGTAGAAAAAAGAAGCAAAGAAAATGAGGAAAAATGAAAAAGAAAAAGAGGTACAAACAGGATATGGGGAGCGGCGTGAATGGCAAGCATTCCACGTCAATAAAAAAGTGACTTGGGTACCAATATAATTGATGTAAAAAAAGTTCAGATATTAATTTAGGATAAAAAAAAAAACTATAATTTAAATGGGAATTTTTATTTAAAAAAATGTTTCATTAGTTAGCTATTATTAATATATAATTAGTTTTATGTTATGAAAGAGAAGTTATCTTCAACCAAATCTTTTATATACTCATAAAAGAATAACTTAATTTACTTAGAAAACAAAAAGAAAGACTTAGATTGCTACAAATTGTTCTTAAAGCAGCAGAAAAGAAAATCCAATTGCTTAAAGTTAAATTTGATGATAAAAATAAGTTTTCCAATATATTAATAAGCTACATACAAATAAATTATTTAATAGGAGCTGAAGAAGATGTTAATAACATTGATTCCCAAAAGAAAGCTACCTCAAACATCTATAAATTTTATAAATGTAGTGTATAAAATATGCACTAAGGTACAAGTCATCATCTCAAACCACTATCTGATCACACCATATCAAAGTGTCTTCATCCAATATAATGGACAATATTTTTACTCAAGTAGACCAACAAAGGTATCTTGAGTGCTTTTAAAATAGATATGTGGGGTTTCATGCTCGCAATTTTACAAAAGATAGGGTTCAATGACCGACAGAGGCAACTTATTATGACCTATCAGATTTTAATAAATGGTAGCTCGACTTAGACTTGGGGATCCCTATCTTTTCTTGTTATGCCAAAATGTGCTTTCCTTGATGCTCCTCCATAGACGATTGCTATTTATTCTTTAATGTTGTTGTGGTGCAATTAAGTCCATACTAGCTCCTTCTTGTTTGCCTTCTGGCCTGTCAATTAATCACAAAAAGCCGAACTATTCTTCAGCAGTGCAGGCCAAGCAAACAAGAGGCAATGGTTGGTGGACATTGTAGGAGTTAAACAGGTCCACATTCCAGGGAAGTATCTGGGAATTCAAATGGGATGCTCGAATAGTAAGTTATGTTTCCAGCCGCTATTAGAAAAGTTGCAGAACAAACTTGCCTCTTAGAAATCACTTTGCCTTCCCAAGGTACGAGGCATACGCTATCTTCTTTACCAATTTATACATTTTCTTGTTTCAAGGCCCCGAAATATGTTGTTGAGAAAGTAGACCAATTACTGAGAAGCTTCTGGTGGGGACATGAGCTAAATCAGAAAAAGTTGCATATGGTATACTATTTGTAAACTGAAATGTGAGCATTCCAAAGCTTGAATTGTTGAACGATGCCTTGTTGTTTAAGCAAGCATGGAGAATGCTTATAGAAACCCTTCTAACCTGGCACAAAAAGTATTGTTAAATAAGTGTTCTCCAACGATAAACTTTTATAATGTTGTTCAGAAAGCGTCAGATTCCTAGGTTTGGAAAAGCTTATTAAGAAGGCGACATATTTGCGAAAAAGGTCTTCATGTCCAAGTAGGGAAAGGAGAGAGATAATTGTAATGTCCCAAAATTTTTAATACAATTATTAATGACACTGTTTTGGAAATATGCACAAAAAGAATTTTTGAGAAATTGGAATGAGCTTAATAAAGGATTTCTTTTAAAAGAATTAACTAAATACCGAGAAAGATAAATGTGAGTTTAAAATTTTGGACAAAATATTTAATTAGGATTTAGAGATGGTATAAGAACTAGAGTGTACGAATTAAAAGTTAGTTTAATAATTATTATTTTTGTATAAAGGAGACATGAAGAATTGAAAATCAAGTCTGGATTAAATTGAATGTGTGGATTATTAAAGGGGTATTTTGTAATTTTCTACATGCAATTCGTTTTCACTATCATGGATTATTTTTCGGTTCCTTATCTATTTGAACTATGACTTTAAGTACATCAATATATACAAGTCATGCATATATAGTTTATTATCCACTTAGGATTAAGGTATACCACATTATGAATATCACAAGTGAATAAATCCATAAATGGATATAAGATAAATTCAACTTGGGTCTTGTTTGATGTATTACCAATCCAAAGAATTATATCTATGTTTTTATCTTTTGGGAGTCATCCACTCCGATACCCAAAATAATGTATCTCCCCATCAGACTTAATAGATGACATAATAGTCTTTCAATCAATTTGCTCAATTTCGATTATTCTATAGACTATTTAGATTATCTACTAATATCAGTTGCATTTTCGCATTATGATCCGACCACATAATGCCACTTAATATTAGTTAAAGATTAGATAATCAATGAGTCAATATTTATTTATATTTTGCTTTGCGTACAAATACTGTTTTGAAAAATTACAAATACACTACACTTAAGGAATTAAATCTTAACAGTATCTATGCGTAATGTAGATATGATATAATACATTATGAAATAGCACATATGTTCACTTGGTTTTGTTTGAAGGGAATGCACTTTTAGTTCAATATATATATATATATATATATATATATATATATATCTTTAAGGGCGAAGCCAGAACAATTTTTTAGGGGGGTCAGATAAAATTTTAATTTTTTATAGTTTATATCTTTATAATTTGTAAAGGATTAAATCAAAATTTTATAATTTTAGGGGGACTAAAATGTAATTTTACATTTATTAATTTAAAATTTTTAAAAAATTTAAGGGCTAAAAGAGCAAATTTACATTTTAGGGGGCGGGACCCATGCCCATTACAAGCTTCCCTACCATATATCTTGGTTGTGTTTGGCTAGGGCACCTATGGTACAATATGTACATGGTAGTTTTGTATGAAAGTATCAAGTGTTGGAATCTTATTTTATTAAGTTCTAAAAGTATGAGCATTGGTAAAAGAAATATATACAAGTAGATATGTATAATAACAAGTTAAGAAAATAAGAATTGGATAATAAGATGCCATTAGTATGTTAAGAAAGAGGAATATAAATATTGAAATAGTAAGCCTTGTGAAATGAGAAGAAAATGTGAAATTATTGATGGGAAGTGCTTATAGATTGAAAATAAACTTAAGAATTGAATTGTATAAGAAAATTCTCGTTAAAGGGACAAAAAGATGTTAATAGATGATAATCACTCTAATTAAGTAAAACAAATCGTACTTGAGTGTTTGAGTTTTAATGAAAAACTAATAAGTGATTTAAATGAAACAAGATTTTATGTCTATAAAAGATTCAACACTAACATGCTTGTAATCAGGGTGAAGACTTATAGGGATATGAAAATGAGTTCATATGCAATTGTGTAAAGGAATAATTGTTACATACTTATAATATGTAATGACATTAGGTATGTGTGAGCTATATGGAAGTTTCTTGGTGATAATTGTCTTTTAATTGGTTATATGAATAAGTAAGGCATAATATGAAGATATTGATTTTGTTTATTGATGATTTGTTGTTTGTAGTTTATTGTTTAATAACATGTTTTTAATTTAGAAAACATATGTGGTACTGTTGGACATTGATGTAAAGCTCAATGTGCGAATGTTGTTCCGTCTCAAGTTATAGGGGGTTTGAGTTTGGTTCTTCATGTAGAACAACATCACACTCAGATATCTCAACTAATTGAGTGGTTTGTAATTCCTTTTTAGCCTTTTTAATAGTCATGACACGTACTTAGGCCTTAATTTTGTCTTTTAGGGGTGCTTGACTTGGATTTAAATGTTATTTTTGGTTATTTGGCATATTTAGTACATGTTTGACACTTTTGGTAATTTTGATGCACTAATTTTGATAATTTATTAAGAGACTTAGATGTTATATATGCATGTTGATTCAAGTTACTTTTTAATTACCATAGAGGCTAAAATTTGATTTAAAGTATGTTTGACCATGAATTTGCATGTTATACACATGTTTTGATATGTCAAATTTGTTAGTATTAGTTTGGTCTATGTTATGTATGTTTAAGTATGGTTTAGAAGCTCGGAACACTTGAAATGATCAATTTTCTATATTTCTGGTATGAAGTACTCAAGTAGCAGAATCACATAATTGGCTATAGGTACCCAAACCTCAAATTCCAATACTTGCAAAGTTAGTAGCTAAACTTGTGAAATAGGGGTGACAAGTAGTGTAACGCCCCAATTTTCGGGAATCCTATGAATGTTGGCATAGGTTTAATTATGTTAGTGGGCCTCTAAAAAGCCCAAGCTTAAAATAGAACCCGGTAATTTTAGTTAATTTTTGTTCCATAAGAAAAAGGGAGTGAAATTATGAAATAGGACTTATGTGAAAATGTTTGAAAATGCTATAGGCTAAATTGAAGTGGCCAAATAAATAGGAGTGCAAAATAGGAGGATTTGCATGACAAACCTCCCATTTTACATGAAGTGGCTAGCCATCATGTTGTTGTAGATAATATGAGTACTTGATATCCATAATTTATGGTACAAATTGATACAAATTAATAATGGGTTAGGTAAATGTTCCATGATAATGGATTAGGTAAATATTCCATGATAATGGGTTAGGTAAATGTTTCATGATAATGGTTTAGGTAAATGTTTCATGATAAGAATTTCATGTCTTTTGTATTAAAGAATTAAATGGATGAAATATGAAGTTTTATTAAAAGAAAAGGGGTGAAAAGAACAAAGTTTTGTCCATCTTTGTTCATCATAGCTGAAAGTTAGAGAAGAGAAAAAAGAGGAGAAAGCTCTTGAGTATTTGGTCATTAGGAGGAGGAAAATTGAAGGTAAGTTCTTGGTACCTTGCTCCTATTTTGAGGTTCATGAGTTCTTCTTGATTCTACCTTAACTCTTGAAGTATATTTTGATTTTTAGTTGTGTTGTGAGCATTTGGTCATGAATTAAAATGAAGGAAATGGTTGTTGTTTCATGTTCTTTTGATGAAAAATGGAAGATATGTGAAGTTGAGCCAAACAAATGAGCATGCATGTGCCTTAGATGTTAAAGGGAAAAATCAGCTAACATGTTGTGCTTTAAAATGATGAAATGGAGATTATACTTAAGTAAAATCATAGATATGTGATGATTGATTGGTGATATACATGTTTAAATAACATGCATGCAAGTTAGGTGTGAAAGAGTGATTTGGTAATAAATCTGCTTGGGACAGCAGCAGTAACGTGACTTTGGAAAATCACCATAAATTTTGGGAGATGAATTAGAAGCTGAATAAATTATGTAATTAAAGCTTATTGAGTCTAGTTTCTAATGAAATAAACAAGAACATATTTTGAATTCTGTACAATGAGAAATTTGATTCGTAATGAAGAGTGGTCAGATTAGTCAAACAGTGAAACATGCGAAGCTTTGAGAAAAATCTGGTATTGATTGGCCAAACCAAAAATTCTGAAAATTTTATGGATATAAGATATATGAGTCTATTTTCAGGGAAAATTAATGGAACTTGATTTGGAGTTTCGTAGCTCCAGTTATAAATGATTTAGTGACTGTTGCTCAGGAAGACAGCTTGCAGTGAAATTATGATTATGTGGTAAACATTGACAAAACTTTGTTAATGAGTTGCTTATTGATTTCTTATAAGCTTACTATGATCTGTAAGTGTGGTTGGCCGAATATTGTAAGGGGTTAATATGTAGTTTGTAATTGAATAGTTAGATTAACGTGTTAGTAATCCAATTGTAGGCGGTTCGTGTGTGGATCTCGTCAGCATATCGTCACAAACAGTGTGTAACTAACACCCTCTTTCTTAGTCTGGATCGGCAAAAGTCGAAAAGCGAAATGAAAAGCGGTATTTTGTAGATTTACTGAGTGTGCGAATGCTCGTGAGGTAAATCGATTAATGTTTTTGGTAAGCTGCAAAATTTGGACTGCAAAGTGTATGATTTACGTGCCTCGATATTTTTGGGCTTAATGGGCCAAAATTGGAATGATGGGCCAACGGACCCAATTCGGTAAGAACCCTCGATGACGTGATTACGTAGTACGTGAAAGGTAGGAATATGCATGAAAACCCTAAAATAGATAAATTACTGAAATACCTTTAAAAATGGAAAATTTCTGAGTTTACCCCGGGAGATAAATTACCGAAATACCCCTAGGGTTAAATTGACCTAAATGCATGTTTGATTGTTGTTATTCTTGCATGCCATGTTGTTATTATCGATGCATGGGATTGGGATATTGACAGAGGAAGTCTTGAAAGTGGCTTGTCCACGTCTTGGAGGCTTTGCCTCAATTCTTTGATAAGCGAGCAATCTTTGCAAGCTGTGGAGTGTTAAATTTGGGTGGGTTGAGCTATCCCACATGGAGTGTATGGGTGGTACGGTGGAGTGTAGTGGTTGGTGGGTTGAGTAGTCTCCCAAATGGGCTTGCATATGTTTCTTGATGTTGCATGTATTTTGAAATGGGCCTATGGGCCATCTTATTATCTGAATAAGGGCTAAGGCCCGGTTTATTATAATCTGAAAAGGGCTCGCCCAGTACCACTATTACCCAAATGGGCTTGCATATGTTTCTTGATGTTGCATGTATTTTGAAATGGGCCTATAGGCCATCTTGTTATCTGAATAAGGGCTAAGGCCCGTTTATTGTAATCTGAAAAGGGCTCGGCCCAAGATCACTTTATTACCCAAATGGGCTTGCATATGTTATTGATGTTGCATGTATTTTGAAATGGGCCTATGGGCCATCTGTTATCTGAATAAGAGGCTAAGGCCCGGTTTATTGTAATCTGAAAAGGGCTCGCCCAATACCCATTATTACTGAATGGGCTTAGGCCCAATGGGCTTGAGTGACTTGGACTTTGAATGGGTTTTCCTTACACATCGAGTTTCCCCAAACTCACCCTTTTATTTTCATCCACGCAGAAATCCCCAACCATAGTGGGCTTGGAGTCGTGAGGGAATTGAGTGGCCACCCGCTCGAAAGTTTGATTTTCTTCCGTGAACTGGACATCCTTTTAATTACGTTTGAGGTTTTGGGCTTTTAAATGTAATAAGGCCGCTTATTTATTTTTGATGGTTTTAATATGTATTACTAAGATAGGTATTACTTATTTTAACTGTTGAAACTGGATAGCTTTAGGGCGCGTTTTCAAAAACAACAGTTGATTTCAAAATAACATGACAACAAGCAAAGCTTCCGCAATGAAAGTATTTTCCAAAATTAATCACTTTTCCTAAAAATGACTTAATCAAATCGGTTTCTAGAAATATCCATGACGTTAAGGTGTGGCAATGGCGATATGCATGTCAGGATTGGATCCGAAGGAGCTTGGTACTTAGCGGATCCGATGGACTCACCACCTTTTTCCGGTTTCCTACGGTGCATGACTTCCATTCACTTTAACCCTTAATGAATTAATCTTTTGAACATTAAATACGATTTTACGGACTTAGAATGGATTTTTTAACGTTTTGATGTGGCATACGGATCCGCCATAACTTCGGGCGGGTTTGGGGTGCTACATTTAGTGGTATTAGAGCCTAGGTTGCAACTACTCGGTACTGTGGAATGGGTTTACAAAACAAAGATTTTCGAAACGAAAATTTTATAAAGAATCGAAAAACTCGATTTTCAAAATTTAGTCTTTAGAAGGTGGCATTCGAATCTCGGCTCAAGTCGTAAGTATTACTCGAACTCTTCGAATATTTTTCCGACTTATCTATCATCTTTGAAATCTGCTAGGATACTCTAGATAGGATGATCTGAAACCATAGGAAAATCGATAAGAGATCTGAAAGCGTAGCTAGACTTGATTCTGAAAACAAACTCTCAACTCTTTATCGATTCATAAAACATCGTAATAAACATTGGAATATTAATTGATGCATAAAAATTCGTAATCAAGATAATACGATATGAGTACAAGAGGTAGTAGGCGAAATTTGAGAAAGTGTTCGAGCGAGATCTTCATCTTGAGACATATGCCTGGTGGTGGATGCACGGTACCACCGGCAATAAAGGTAGAGTCTCATGACCGCATGATCTCGAGGATGATGCCTGTCACGAAATGCTTCGTGTTCGGAAAGGGTTATTGGGGCAAGTACGGGCAATGGAGTTCGGGATCCATTTCGAACGACTTGAACAAACGGAGAGGAGATCTTTAAGGCGTGTCGGTATAGCCCCAAATGTGGCGGAATATTGGTTGGAGGCCACAGAGCGGATTATGGACAACTTGGACTGCTCGAGGAGATTGTGAGTGGGGTATCTGTACTAAGTCCCTTGGGTCACTTTCGGTTAGGGTAGATAAAGCGTATAGGAATGTACCCTTAGAAACTCAAGGTAAGATTTTCCTTGGAGATCGATGGAGTTACCATTCGGAGAGTTTGATCTCATTTTGGGAATGGGTGGCTTGTTAAGCATAAAGCGAATCTGGATTGTCTTGCTAAACGAATGGAGTTAAGGACCACAAAGGATGAGGAGATTATGGTGATAGGTGAGCGAAGGGATTATTTGTCCAATGTGGTGTCGGCATTAAAAGCCGAAAAGTGGATTCGAAAAGGTTGTGAGGTCTATTTGGTATTTGTAAGTCAGTCGGAAGAGGAGGGACTGACAGTGGATAAGGTTAGGACCGTAAAGGAGTTCCAAGATGTTTTTCAGGAGGAGCTTCCAAGATTGCCTCCGAATTGAGAAGTTGAGTTTGGAATAGACTTGTTGCCTGGAATGGTGCCTGTGTCTATCGCACCGTATAGGATGGCACCGAAGGAGTTAGTAGAGTTAAATGCTCAAATTCAAGAGTTGTTGGATAGGGGCTTTATTAGGCCAAGCGTGTCTCCATGGGGAGCACCAGTGCTATTCGTGAAAAAAAAAGATGGTACGATGCGGATGTGCATTGATTATCGCCAGTTGAACAAACTGACGATTAAGAATAAGTATCCACTGCCAAGGATTGACGATCTATTCGACCAGCTTAGAGGAGCTTCTATATTTTCCAAGATCGACCTTCGATCTGGATATCATCAGTTAAGGGTCAAGGAGACAGATATCCAAAAGACGACATTTAGGACTCGGTATGGTCATTACGAGTTTCTGGTTATGCCATTTAGACTAACGAATGCTCCTGCAGCATTTATGGATCTGATGAATCATGTGTTCCAACCATTTTTGGATCAGTTCATAGTCATCTTTATTGACGATATCTGGTATATTCGAAACTAAACGAAACATGATGAACATCTCCGTATAGTCTTTGTAAGTATTAAGGAGAAGGAACTCTTTGTGAAGTTCACAAGTGTGAATTTTGGTTGAGGGAGGTAACTGTCTTAGGACATGTGGTCTCTGCTGAGGGGATTAAAGTGGACCCTCGGAAAATTGAAGCGATTTTGGAGTGGAAGCCGCCTAGGTCAGTGTCAGAAATACGGAGTTTTCTAGGATTTGGCAGGATATTCTGAAAGGTTTGTGGAAGGTTTTTACGTGATGACAGACTTTGACAAAACTCATAAGGAAATGAGTACCGTTTGTATGGACTAAGAAGCAGCAGGAAGCTTTTGAGAAGTTGAAGAAAGTTCTGACTGAAGCACCTGAGTTGATTTAGCCGGAGTCTGGGAAGGATTTTACTGTGTACAGTGAAGCATCACACGTGGGTTTAGGCTGCGTGTTAATGTAAGAGGGTAAGGTGGTTGCATATGCATCACGATAGCTTAAGCCTCACGAGGGAAACTATTTGACTCATGATTTGGAGTTGGCAGCAGTGATATTTGCACTTAAGATTTGGAGACATTACTTGTACGGAGAAAGGTGTATTATATACACTGACCATAAGAGTCTTAAGTATTTGATGACTCAGAAGGAGCTGAACCTTAGGCAAAGGAGATGGATTGAGTTGCTTAAGGATTATGACTGCTCGATCGAGTATCACCTGAGCAAGGCTAATGTGGTTGCCGATGCTCTAAGTCGTAGAGCTATATCGATCCGAGAGCAATGTTTGCTCGTCTCGAGTCAGTATGATGATGGAAGTCATTGGTGAGTTACAAGTGAGGCCAACTTTGGTGGATCGAGATTAAGGAAAAGCGGTTGGAATATGAGTCTTTGGTCGCTCGTTTTCAACAAGTTAAGGAAGGAAACTTCTGAGTTTGGGAGCCAGAAGAGACGATGCAACAGCAATACCCTCATCTGTTTGGATTAGGTAAATTTCGAGGACGAAATTTCTTTAAGGAGGGTAGAGTTGTAACGCCCCAATTTTCGGGAATCCTATGAATGTTGGCATAGGTTTAATTATGTTAGTGGGCCTCTAAAAAGCCCAAGCTTAAGATAGAACCCGGTAATTTTAGTTAATTTTTGTTCCATAAGAAAAAGGGAGTGAAATTATGAAATAGGACTTATATGAAAATGTTTGAAAATGCTATAGGCTAAATTGAAGCGGCCAAATAAATAGGAGTGCAAAATAGGAGGATTTGCATGACAAACCTCCCATTTTACATGAAGTGGCTAGCCATCATGTTGTTGTAGATAATATGAGTACTTGATATCCATAATTTATGGTACAAATTGATACAAATTGATAATGGGTTAGGTAAATGTTCCATGATAATGGATTAGGTAAATATTCCATGATAATGGGTTAGGTAAATGTTTCATGATAATGGTTTAGGTAAATGTTTCATGATAAGAATTTCATGTCTTTTGTATTAAAGAATTAAATGGATGAAATATGAAGTTTTATTAAAAGAAAAAGGGTGAAAAGAACAAAGTTTTGTCCATCTTTGTTCATCATAGCTGAAAGTTAGAGAAGAGAAAAAAGAGGAGAAAGCTCTTGAGTATTTGGTCATTAGGAGGAGGAAAATTGAAGGTAAGTTCTTGGTACCTTGCTCCTATTTTGAGGTTCATGAGTTCTTCTTGATTCTACCTTAACTCTTGAAGTATATTTTGATTTTTAGTTGTGTTGTGAGCATTTGGTCATGAATTAAAATGAAGGAAATGGTTGTTGTTTCATGTTCTTTTGATGAAAAATGGAAGATATGTGAAGTTGAGCCAAACAAATGAGCATGCATGTGCCTTAGATGTTAAAGGAAAAATCAGCTAACATGTTGTGCTTTAAAATGATGAAATGGAGATTATACTTAAGTAAAATCATAGATATGTGATGATTGATTGGTGATATACATGTTTAAATAACATGCATGCAAGTTAGGTGTGAAAGAGTGATTTGGTAATAAATCTGCTTGGGACAGCAGCAGTAACGTGACTTTGGAAAATCACCATAAATTTTGGGAGATGAATTAGAAGCTGAATAAATTATGTAATTAAAGCTTATTGAGTCTAGTTTCTAATGAAATAAACAAGAACATATTTTGAATTCTGTACAATGAGAAATTTGATTCGTAATGAAGAGTGGTCAGATTAGTCAAACAGTGAAACATGCGAAGCTTTGAGAAAAATCTGGTATTGATTGGCCAAACCAAAAATTCTGAAAATTTTATGGATATAAGATATATGAGTCTATTTTCAGGGAAAATTAACGGAACTTGATTTGGAGTTTCGTAGCTCCAGTTATAAATGATTTAGTGACTGTTGCTCAGGAAGACAGCTTGCAGTGAAATTATGATTATGTGGTAAACATTGACAAAAATTTGTTAATGAGTTGCTTATTGATTTCTTATAAGCTTACTATGATCTGTAGGTGTGGTTGGCCGAATACTGTAAGGGGTTAATATGTAGTTTGTAATTGAATAGTTAGATTAACGTGTTAGTAATCTAATTGTAGGCGGTTCGTGTGTGGATCTCGTCAGCATATCGTCGCAAACAGGTGTGTAACTAACACCCTCTTTCTTAGTCTGGATCGGCAAAAGTCGAAAAGCCGAAATGCCGAAAATCGGTATTTTGTAGATTTACGAGTGTGCGAATGCTCGTGAGGTAAATCGATTAATGTTTTTGGTAAGCTGCAAAATTTGGACTGCAAAGTGTATGATTTCTGTGCCCTCGATATTTTTGGGCTTAATGGGCCAAAATTGGAATGATGGGCCAACAGACCCAATTCGGTAAGAACCCTCGGTACGTGATTCTGTAGTACGTGAAAGATAGGAATATGCATGAAAAACCCTAAAATAGATAAATTCTGAAATACCTTTAAAAGTGGAAAATTTACGTTTACCCAGGAGATAAATTACCGAAATACCCCTAGGGTTAAATTGACCTAAATGCATGTTTGATCGTTGTTATTTATCTGCATGCCATGTTGTTATTATCGATGCATGGGATTGGGATATTGACAGAGGAAGTAATTGAAAGTGGCTTGTCCACGTCTTGGAGGCTTTGCCTCAATTTATTGATAATCGAGCAAAGAATCTTTGAATCTGTGGAGTGTTAAATTTGGGTGGGTTGAGCTATCCCACATGGAGTGTATGGCTGAATACGGGTGGAGTGTAGTGGTTGGTGGGTTGAGTAGTCTCCCAAATGGGCTTGCATATGTTTCTTGATGTTGCATGTATTTTGAAATGGGCCTATGGGCCATATTGTTATCTGAATAAGGGCTAAGGCCCGTTTATTATGTCTCAAAAGGGCTCTAGCCAGTACCACTATTACCCAAATGGGCTTGCATATGTTTCTTGATGTTGCATGTATTTTGAAATGGGCCTATGGGCCATCATTATCTGAATAAGGGCTAAGGCCCGGTTTATTATAATCTGAAAAGGGCTCGCCCAAGATCACCTATTACCCAAATGGGCTTGCATATGTTATTGATGTTGCATGTATTTTGAAATGGGCCTATGGGCCATATCATTATCTGAATAAGGGCTAAGGCCCGGTTTATTATAATCTGAAAAGGGCTCGCCCGTACCACATATTACTGAATGGGCTTAGGCCCAATGGGCTTGAGTGACTTGGACTTTGAATGGGTTTTCCTTACACACCGAGTTTCCCCAAACTTACCCTTTTATTTTCATCCACGCAGAAATCCCCAACCATAGTGGGCTTGGAGTCGTGAGGGAATTGAGTGGCCACCCGCTCGAAAGTTTGATTTTCTTCCGGTGAATGGACATCCTTTTAATTACGTTTGAGGTTTTGGGCTTTTAAATGTAATAAGGCCGCTTATTTATTTTTGATGGTTTTAATATGTATTACTAAGATAGGTATTACTTATTTTAACTGTTGAAACTGGATAGCTTTAGGGCGCGTTTTCAAAAACAATAGTTGATTTCAAAATAACATGACAACAAGCAAAGCTTCCGCAATGAAAGTATTTTCCAAAATTAATCACTTTTCCTAAAATGACTTAATCAAATCGGTTTCTAGAAATATCCATGACGTTAAGGTGTGGCAATGGCGGTATGCATGTCTAGGATTGGATCCGAAGGGAGCTTGGTATAGCGATCCGATGGACTCACCACCTCTTTTCCGGTTTCCTACCGGTGCATGACTTCCATTCACTTTAACCCTTAATGAATTAATCTTTTGAACATTAAGTACGATTTTCTAGACTTAGAATGGATTTTTTTTAACGTTTTTGATGTGGCATGCCGGATCCGGCCATAACTTCTGGGCCGGGTTTGGGGTGCTACAAGTAGCATCAAGTATTGGTATGTGTACCGAGTTCTTGTTTAGTTTAGGCTTATCTGTAACGACCCAAAATTCGTGGGCACCGGAAAAGTTTACTATCGGGCCTCCGTCTTAGTGAAATAAGTTCGAAAATAATTATTAAAAATATTTATGAGCTTAGTGGTGTGTCTAATTAGGTTTTAATTAAGTAAATTTAGCTTAATTTAGAGTAAATTATCAAAAGGATTAAATTGAATAAAGAGTAAAAGTCTAATTATAGATTAAAAGAAAGTAAAAAGGGCTAAAATGGCAATTAAGCCATTTAGCATAAGTTGAGACAACAAACATATTAAAATCTAAGATATTTTAGATTTTAATTATGTAAATATATATAATTTAATTATTAATTACTTTTTATTTAAGTATATAGATATTTATTATTTATTATTATTCTATTAAATTATAATTTATATTATTAAATTATTATTATTATTATTATTAAAATAAATTAAAATAAAGACAAATGTATGGTGATTAAATTATACAAGTGTAATTCATATATTTATACATTTGTAATATATTTATTTAATTACTTTTATTTAAATAAAAGATTTTTATCATGTTAAAATATTAAATTATATAAACTAAAATAAAATAAGGACAATTGGATGGTGATGATAATAGGCAAGTGTAAAATATATGTGTGTCCAATTGTAATATATATATTTGTTATTAAATAAGATATTTATAATTATTATTATTATTATTATTATTATTATTATTATTATTATAAAGTTAATAAAATAAAAGAATAAAAGAAATGAAATAAAATAAAGTAAAGAAGAAACAGAGAACATTTCGAAACAGAACAGGAAAGAAAAAGGAAAGAAAGAAGAAATGGAAAATTGAGGTTTTAAAGCTTGAAGTTTAATTGGTAAGTTTAATCAAGTCCTTTTCTTATAAATTTGATGTTTTTGGAATCTTAGAGTGAAATACTCTTGAATTTAAGTTGAAATTTTGAAAGTTAATAGATTTTTGAGTAGGGTTTATGTTGAACAAATGATGGAATTGGGGGTTTATTTGGTAGAAATTTTGATTAGAATTGAATAAAGGATTGAATTGTAAACTAAGCTATAAGTTTTGAGTTTTAGGGATTAAATTGAAATAAATTCGAAATTATGAAAATATGATAAAAATTAAGTAGTTAGATGTGAGTTTGGTAAGAAATTGAGTAGTAAAAAGGTATGAATTGAGAAAGAAAAATATATAGGTTTAGTTGGGATTAAAGTTGAATTAAAGGAAAAGTTAGATAAAAATTTCAGCATTTAAATTGTGTTATGCTAATAATTGTGAAATTATTTTAATTGTTCATAGCTAATATCGAGCCTGAAGCATCGGCCTAAAAAGGAAAAGGAAAGATCGTCGAGGATTAAATCCGAAGAGAATTCTAGTTTGTATCACTATAACTCAAGCTTTATAATTAATATGTGTTTAATTTAATATGAATATGTGGTAAGTATTTTAAGGTAAGTATTTAATGAAATAATAAAATTTGTGATTGGGTATTAAAATCGAGATTGATACTGAACTGAATTATTGGATTCTGAATATTGTTTTGAATACCGAATTGAACTGTAAAATTACTGAATAATATTACGTATATTGCATTGAACTGTAAAATTTCTAATGAAGTAAATTACTGTATTATTGTGAAAATTGATCAAAATAATAAATTATAATTAATATTGAATCGAAATGGAAATTACACTGAAAAATTATTTAAATACCCTATTAACTAGTCGGGCTAGTCGGATATAGTTGGAATGTCATAAGATATGGAAGAGTACGGGTTTTTCCCGGCTTACTAATCAGGCACTTATGTGCCGACTCATCGTTATCGTTATCGTTATCATCGATTCGACACTTTGTGTGTCGAATCGTTATCATATATTATGATTCAAAGACTTTGTGTGTTGAATATTGTTCTTATTATTACTCTGCTACTGTTATCGATTATTGATTAGATATCAGTATGCAGTTAAGGCACATTGTGCCGCATCTTGGTGTGTTGGTTGGAACGTGTATCCGCGAGTCCGAGTCAAGTTAATAAGGATAAATGAAATAAATCTATTGATAAAACTAAATTTGAATGATATGTCCTATGTGAAAGTTGAGAATTGAAATAAAGAAATAAGAATGGTATATATATATATAATTGAATGACAACATGAAAGATTGAATTGTTCATTAAGTGATGATAATTGTAATGTAAAAGTATGTGTGTGATTTAATGTATTTAATTATAAACTGAATTATAGTGATACCACTGAGTATATGCATACTCAGCGTATGGTTGTTTCCGTGCATGCAGTTGTAGAAGTCAAATCTTGAACCAAAGATCCAAAGCCGCACCGACTTCAAACAAACTTTTGGTGATGTATATTTTCTTTTGGTAATGTGGCATGTACTTAGGATGTGTATAAATGTTATTATGTTTTGAATATAAATGGTTTAAAATATTAGTATTGCAAGTTTAAGAATTATAATGAAAAAGTTTATTCATTTCAATTTAATTAGCACAATGATAAATTTAAATTAATATTATATTAATTAAGTTGATTAGAAAGTAAATAGAATAGAAAATGAATGTGTGAAATAAATTGGTTGAATTGGTTATGTTTGAAATGGATATGGTTTTAATTGCAGGGAGTTTTATGTAAAAATAAGCAGAAATGCTGTCAAAATTTATAAAAAATAAATAAATAAATAAAAATAAAAATAAAAATTTGGAGTATTTAAACGAATCCCATTTCACTTAAATGTATGTTTTAGACTTTGAGAGTTCGATATAGGGATTTAGTAATTAAATTATGCTATGAATGTTATTTTATTTGTGAATTATTCATAAGTTGTCTGATACGTCAGTAATGCCTCGTAACTCTGTTCTAGCGACAGTTCAGGGTTAGGGGGTGTTACACTATCAGTCTCTATAATGTGCTATACAATGTGGTTACTAAGACAGTGGTCAATAGATTGAGACCAGTTATGGTGAAACTCATACAGCCTAACCAAGTGAGTTTCATTGCTAAAAGACATATTGTTAATAACATCCTTATTGCTCAGGAGATCATCTATGCCATGCGGACTTGTAAAGGTAAAAAAAACAAATGGATGGCATTAAAGTCAACCTAGAGAAAGGTTACAACCGTATCTGGTGGGATTTTTTTAGGATACTTTTCTTGAAACAGGACTACCTAATTCTCTTACTTACGTAATCATGCATTGTATTTCCACGACTTCTATGTAGATTATTTGGAACGGAAAGATTACGGATACTTTCAAACCTTCTACGGGTGTGCGTCAAGGAGATACCATTTCTCTATATATCTTCTTTTTTGTTGGGTTTTTGACAGCAGCAAAAGAAGAGAACATTACAGAGAACAAATGAGGAATAAACAAACAACAATTTACTTGCTTACAAACGTACAGCAAGGAAGCAATCTGCTTTACACAACTGATATGCTTGCTCATTCAATATGAAAACAATACATTTATAGTCAAAATACATTACCAAATATTCAATTAACCCCACTAATCAGCATTGGGACTATTAAAACATTGTTTGTACACATGGATAAGCTGACTTATCAGCTAAATCATCCCATCAAAACATCAACATCAAAGTTCATTCTCAACCAAACTAAATTTCATTGCAACTAAAACAGAAAATATGTTGCTGCAACATGCACAATTGCTACAGCATCCGTACAAGCTATATGCACTCAACAAAATCATCATAGTGGCATGCACTTTAACAAAAACATAACAGCAGCATGGTTGGCCATTTTCAACACTCCTCATTGGCCTCCATGCTGCAAATACTGTTGGTGTAGCAAAGAACTAATTGAAGTATAGAACAAAATATGAATGAAGGGATCATATAAGATTAACAAAGCAGCCCTTATATACAAGTCCCAAGTAACAACCTCAACAAGAAATAAATTCAAATTGCTACTAACTAGCTAACAACTCCTCCTCCTACTAACAAGCTAATAAATCCCCCGAAGACTTAGTCTTATTATTTTAAAAATAGCTGCAGCCTTGAGATACTAACAAATACCAATCATTCATCAAGTTTTTTTGAGCTTGGCAATCCCAAAATGTTTTTCAAGTTGACCTTGCTCAAGCAATTCATCTTTAACCTTGGCCTCATTCTCAACCAAATCTAATTCGCGCACTTGATTATCCCAATCTTTTGTGCCAAAGATTTGTTCAGCAAATGGAATCCTCTCCTCCTTCACAGCCTTCGCAACTTGTCTTAAAATACATCTTTCATTGTTCCTTTGTTCATTACAATCCTATTTCTTCTTGCACATACTCCCTCCTACTGTGGAGTGTCTTCGTGCACATACTCCATCAAATCCTCCTTTAGCTTATCATAAGCTTGATTGGGAGTCTCACAATGGGTGAGTTGCTGCTATCTTTTTTACAAGCAACCCTCAAAGATGGCAGGCATTAATAGCTTCTTGTCTTTCCTAACAAGCAGCAGAAGCAAAAAAAAAAGCCCTCAAAGACTTGGGCTAATGATACCATTTGTTGGGTTTTTTATAGCAGCAAAAGAAGAGAACAATACAGAGAGCAAATGAGGAAGAAACAAAGAACAATTTACTTGCTCACAAATGACAATCTGCTTTACACAACTGATATGCTTCCTCATTCAATATTAAAATAGTACATTTATAGTCAAAATACATCACCAAATATTCAATTAACCTCACTAATCAGCATTGGGACTATTAAAACATTGTTTGTTCACATGGATAAGCTGACTTATCAGCTCAATCATCCCATCAAAACATCAACATCAAAGTTCATTTTCAACCAAACTAAATTATATTGCAACTAAAACAGAAAATATGTTGCTGCAACATGCACAATTGCTACAGCATCCGTACAAGTTATATGCACTCAACAAAATCATCATAGTGGCATGCAGTTTAACAAAAACATAACAGCAGCATGGTTGGCCATTTTCAACATTTTTCTTGGGATGGAGCAGTTAGGACATCTAATAGAGAAGGCGGTGACTAGTTCTTTAAGGACTCCCATTAAAATTTTTCGTCGAAACCCACCTATATCTCATTTTTGTTTTTGCAGATAACTCGGTTCTCTTCTGCAAGGCAAACTTGTGGCACGCAGAAGTCATTAGTGACATATTGGGTGTCTTTTCCAAACATTCGGGCCATAAAGCGAGTTCGTATCAAAACTCACATTTTTTCTCCAATAATGATGTTGGTTGTGATAATGTTTATCAATAATTTTGGTTGTGGGCCTGGCAGCCTCTTTTTAGTTCACTATTGAGAAAGTGTACCGAGAGTTGAATGAATGAGATGCTAGGACGTTGTCTATCATCAGACGAGTTACCTTAATGAAGGTGATTCTGTTGGCTATTCCCAATTATTTTATGAGCTTTGCATTAATCCCAATTTCAATTTGTTATGAGATTGGCAAAATAGATAGAGCTTTCATTTGGGGTTCTAGCTCGAACGGCAGGAAGTCGGCACTTAAGAGTTGGAGTAAATGGAAATGGCGGCCTAGGGATAAGAAGATTACGGGATCAAAATAAAACCATTTTGTTAAGACTTGGTTTTGACCTTTTAATCGAGGTGCACACCCTTTGGTTTTGGGTCCTGAGATGCAAATATAATGTACAAGGACTTCGCCCAATTAGTATCTCTCGGAGTTCACATTTGGCTATCCTCTCGAATGTTCGGGGAAAGGTGATTCAAGGGGTTCATTGATGAGTTGGAAATGGTAATTTGATTACCTTATGGAATTATCCTTTGCTGACTGAAGTGGAATCTCTGATAGGTTGTGAACCTATGAGGGAGGACATGTTACTCAAGGATAGTCAGTTCTAATGGAGACTGGGATTGGCATTTTTGAACTTGGTGCTGCCGCATAACATTGTTACTAAGGTTGCTGGTATTTTACCTCCTAGTGATGCAGGGGAAGATCGTCTAGCTTGGTCTTGGTCTACGAATGGAGGTTTTTGGGCCTCAGCCACCTATAAAACCATGACAAGGAGTCAACTGGGAGAGGAAGATTCAGTTTCGGACTTATTTGGAGGTGTACAGTACCAGAACGGGCAAGACATTTTCTATGGATGGTTTTCAAAGACCGTCTCCTAATTTTTATGCCGTTGGTAGAATTTATCTAAAAGCTTTGCTGATGATGGGTGAGAAAATTTCTCATAAAATATATTAAAATAATCTTCCAGTACATTATCTACCAGGAATAATAATAATGTATCTGATTTTATGTACCAATTGTTGTTATGTCCATTGTCCTTTTGTAGGACCTAATGTTTTAAAAAATCACTTATCACTTCTAACTTTCTATGCTGCGGATAGCAATGATGTGGATTCATCTTTGTTTTCATTAGGACTTCCAAGGCATTTTTATGGACCTGCACGTCCATCAATTTCATCTTCACTAGAACAGGTTTCCTCTTCGGTTACATCTTCATCGTCATCGGTCTCCTCGCCAGCTGTCGGTTTCATGATATTTTCCTTCTTCGCATATAGCTCACAGAATTCTGTTTTCCAAGAAGACAGAAGAAAACATTGCTCAGCCCTGGGGAATATTCAATGTACAACCACCCTCCCTTTCTTACAAACATCTTGGGAACAAACGTCTTATGCCAAGGATGCATAACCAAAAACACCATATCACAAAGTTCTAAAATCTTTACCTTTTACTTTCTGATCATATTGTTTTCGATCTTTCATCATCAATGATGCTGCATCCCTGTTTAGGGGGTGTGATGGGTTTGGATAAAGCAAGAGCTGTGGAAGAAAAACTTCAAAAATGTTTAAAAGATCTGCAAAAAAAAGGAAATCAATTCACAGGGGCATTCATCAATTAAGGAAATTAATAATGTGGAATGTCGCTTGTTAGTAACCGATAGAAGTAAACTGATTCATACCGAACATTGGACTCCACGACTGGTTAATAACATCCAAGCATACAGAACCAGACCTGAAATTCATTCAATATAGAAAAATTCAAGTTGCGTAAAGAACTTTGAACAACAATTATCATGGTGAAATATTCAGTGAAATATTGCAATCCATGAGAATCAAGTTTGAAATTATAAATTGCTCACGTTTCATCGACATTTGGGTGAAGTATCTTATTCACGAATCTAATAGAAGGAGACTTGTAAGGATAGGCATCTGGAAGCTCAACCCGGATTTTCCAAACTCCACCTTCATACAGACCTATTGCAGTTGATGAAGTTAAGGATATTTAAGAAAGAAAAAAATGGATTCAGAACAAGGACATCCAAACTGTGTTGTTCAAATTTCTCACTTTCTGAAAGTGCCAGTGTTTGACACCCATGACATATACATATCGAGACATGAATATGGGAATATGACTTTTCAAGAACCCTCCATATGGAAATAACTTTAAAAAAATTGTACATGTCTTGACAAATATATAACCATATCTTACACATAGAACCTAGTGCAAGCAACATAGTTTCCAAAGGAAACAACTATTGACCAGACGATAAAAGAATAAGAGACAGAAAACTCACCAAGCACAAAAAAGTTTTGGAAATCAAATTCCTTCTACGTAAAAGGGAAAGAGTAAGAGAGAGAGAGAAGAGGTATATGTGTGTATGAAAGAGAAACAGCCCCTTATTGTATAGTAGTTTAATCAAATTAACAATCTATTCTCAAATTGATAAGCATGTATAATGCCATGGAACAGTCCCTACAGTGCTGTCAGGCAGTAATTACATGAACATAAAAATATTATCAAGACGGATCATATCAAATGCATAACTGGAGAACCTGTATTGAACAGATTAGAAAACATACTTTCTTTGGGACCATGAAATCCCACAATGAATTCGTTGAGTACATCATTTATTGTTTCCACAACATAATCATTCATCATCCTGGATAAAATGAATAGGAGAGAAGTGACAAAGAGATGGAAAACTCATTAGCAACTCAAGATTAAAAATCCCAAAATTTCAGAAACAGTTGACAAATTCAGTAAAGCTTTCAGAGAAATGAAATGGGAAAAGTAGTAACATATTTAAATAAAGTGGAAACAGGAACAGATCTCTCTCTTGAATCTGTTCATTAATGACCATGACACAATAGAGTAGCACATGAGAATTTAATGAATAGTGGACATTAATGACCATGACCCTCTAATGCTCTAACATCCCTTCCTCTCTTCCCTTCTTTTGGATAAGTAAAATTTTATTTATCCGAAATAAGCAAAGTTTTGCTTCAAAGTTTGACAATGGTTACATAACCACTCACAAAAGAGTACATTAGCTAATACATTACATTCAAATACCCATTCCCCAATCAACAATCAACAAGGCATTAAGTGATCAGTAAATTTGCTATGAGAAGGCAGCCTGTCTCTAACACTATAAGTGATCAATCAAAATAGATCCATTGGTGATCAGGCCATTCCTCCCTTTCTCTCTCTCTCTCTCTAAGGGAGCATTTGATTTTATAATAATTTTTTTCATAATTGCTTTGCTTAAGCTTCCCTACTTGAAATGAGAGAATCTCACATCTCAAAGAATCTTGTGTCCTAAAATTGTCAGATAAACCACATCAAAGCAATCAACAGATTACTGCAAAGTAAAAGTTGTGCTCTCCCTTGAAACTAAGGAGGTAAAATTTGTTAACTAAAATAAACCGTTAATGTACTCATTTCCCTTGAAAAACAAGTGCAGAAGTAATTTTATGCAGTTATGATGTAGTCTACAGACTTCTTCATGATAATCTTCAAACATGAATCGATACTGGCACCGCCTTTTAATAGTTGCCACAACTTAAAAACATAACAAGCTGAAAAGAGTTCATGTTAACCTATTACAGCATTGTGTAGTCTGCCAGTCTCTTTATTAACCTATTCCACACACAGTCAATTCATCAGACAATAAGTGTGTCAATTAAACAAATTCAATTAGTATTACCATCTTTGCTACAAACATCTAATCATGATGCAACCCTGTAAGGCTTATGGTTCAAAACATCCCATCTTATCCATATCACTTGTTATTTGATCAAGTCAGCTGGTATGGTTCCTCAACGGCACTAACCTCTAGCCCCTCCTAACGAAATTGAAAAGAATAGTGCTAAAACCACCTTAATAAAGCCCCATTACCTAGGCAAAACATTTGCAGACTATCCTCCACAACATGAAAAGAGAAAGAGATCAAATCATTTGAACAAAGGCAGCAACAAACAAGATGTAAACATGAAAGAGAAACTTACAACTTCATTACATCCATTTCTCTCCTCTTGCTTTGGGAAGACATTTTATCTGATATAATTAATCTAAAGTGCCTGCCAAACTTTCAACAGTCTGCAAAATAAAATTTAAGTTTAACACTTCTATTTTCTAGAATCTCTTATCTATAAATCTGTGCAGGACAAACTCAATAGATATGGGTGAAAAAAGCTAAAGTTTAAGAAACCTCAGATTTTATGTTGTTCACCAAAAATATATGTTAATGCACATTATAAAAAAAGTATAAATATTGAGAGAAGTAAAACCAACCAAATAAACCACATCACTGTTAGTGCCGACTATACATGGAAATTAACTTTTCTTAGTGTTCAAATGTAGGATAGTGAGTTCGGATATTTGACCAACATAGCAATGCCTAAAAAGACCCACTAAAGACTTAAACAGATATTAGAAAAAGAAATTATCCAAATTTCTTTATTTGATGCGTATGTTCATTCAACCATTTCTCAGTTATGCAGGACCTCAACCTCTAGAATATGACTAATTTAATTCACTTACTCTTAATCCTACTACTATTTCAGAAATAGCAAGCCCAAAGCATACTGAAATCAACATAAAAGCTGGAAGCTTGTCTTGTACATCAAAATTTTCACCTTTTCTACAAAGCACACCGCATCTATGAGAAGAAAAAATATATTTTCTATCATTCTATTTTTCTAGTCTTCGAATTTTTCAATCTTTCCAATTTTCTTTCCACTTTACCGAGCAAAGCCTAAATGACTTCCTACTGACATACAACATATTAAACCCACCTAATGCATACAACTTATTAAACCCACCGAATGCATCAACAACTTTACTATTCTTCTAACGTTGATTCATGAATTAATATAGAATCCTACAATAAATCATTGCTTACATAACAAATACGAACTATTAACATAAAAGTAACTAAAATGGCTTAACTTGTACAATATTTGATTTGAAAAATTTTATGCATCAACCCTTACATCACACATTATCATTGGAACACTACAAATAGGAATCTCTCTGATCCTTAATAAATACCACTCAATACACAGTCAAACAGAGACAAAAAGAAAATCTCAATGAAACTCTGTTATCAATGGTACTTTCTTAAAAAATATACGACCAAATCCATCATCCTTCAACCGTTTCATACTTAAAATCCTAAAAAAAACGTAATAATCTAAGACCCATCTCCAAACGGGTCTCCGAAAATGAAACCACCAACAAAATGGTTTTCCATGTTTGATCACTTGAAGGAATAAAAGTAGAAGAAAACCGAGAAATGAAAAATGGAGCCAGGGTATGTTACGTTTTAGCAAAGGGTATGTTTATCCAGAAATATCTGAGGAAGAAGGTTGGGTTAAATGGTAATCGTCCTATAAACAGAGAAACCAACAGGAGGTAATAAGAAACAGAAAAAAGAGAGAATGGAAAAAGAAGAAATACAAAGGGTGAAGGTGAATGTCATGTTTACGTGTTGGATTGAAGTTCTAATTACGTGGCATGCGTGTTTTGCGCTTCGCTAATTTATCAATGGCTTAAGCCTTACGGATTAAACCCCTCCTACTTTTTCAAAATTAGTCAATTGATATTTGAATTACTCAAATGCATAAAAAAAAATTCACCTTCAAAGAAAAATATTTAAATTTATTTAAAAATCGTAAAAGATTATTAAATCATAAAAATTACCAAATATATAGAAATAAAGAAAAATTATAATTTTTTATAAAATCATAAAAAAATCATAAAAATTATAAAACCAAGTAGAGGAAAAGATCGGTGAATGAATTAATAGAAGCTAACAAAGTTTTTTGCACTAGAGCAGTTGTAAGAGTGACTTATGTGGGGAGTGTTACATGCATGCATACATATATACACTATACATTATTACAAACACTGACAAGGAAAAAAAACAAGATGAATCAAATGATGCATGTTGTTGTTGAACACCCTACACTCAACTAGATCGTCAAATCCGAGCAATAGGATGTCATATTTGTCGCCGGAGCAATTACAATAAATTTATTTCAACTTTAAGCCATTGTAAGATTTAATTCAATCAAACAAACATTAATTACTATAATCAACCATTTATGGGATTTATATGTGTTCACAAAAGCTCCAAGAACTAATCCGAGGTTGAACATGAACCAAACATCTATCATATGATACCAAATTCAACAGGAGCGTTCACTTAAGAACAAACCAAACTAGACTCAACTAGGTACATGCCAACTTAGAATAAAAACGGAATATACAAACGTTGACAAGTTCGGGATTGTTTACTGGATGTTGAAGTCGTAGTTCAAGTATCTTGAATTATACCTTACCTGTGAACGAAAAACAAACCATATGTTGAGCAATGGAACTCGGTAATATTTTCATGATTCAAATAACAAAATTACAAGTTAAGAAAATTGTAACATCCAACTAGTATATCATTCATATCAAGTGTCAAACCAATTCATTTAGTATTGCAATAGAAGTTGTTGAGGCCCAATTTTGACCCAACATTAAAACCCAAATTTAACCCAATTCAAATCCCAAGCCCATTTTAACCTAAACCAGCCCAATACCTAAAACAAAAAAAATCAAACAGAAACCCTAGCCCCCTTAAAGCTGCCAGCGACCGAACCCCCCACTTGCCTCTGCCACCACCTGCCCACTGCAGCATCGGCCACTAACTCGGGTCACCGCCACCGCCTCTGCACCTGCAACCATTAAAATAAAAGGACAGAAAGTAGAAAAATAAAAAAAAAACACTTGTAAAAGGCTATAAAAGCCATCAAAAAATATTGTAAAGGGCTTCTTTTTCTTTTTTTTGGACTTTCTTTGAAAAACAATACAACAATAGATTTTTTTAGCACAGCAAGAGCTTGAAGAAAAAAGAAAATCAAACTTACAAACAGAAATAGCAAAGCATAGAAGAAAAACAAATCTACTAAGGTATTTTTTCTTCTCTTTTTCTATTTGAAACTATTTATATGCATATACAAGTATATATAAAGTTTTTACTTTTTTTTAAACTATATATATATATATGTATTAAAATAATATTTAAAACAAAAATCTTTTTTTTTGGATTTTCGGCCACCGTGTACTGTGGTCGGCGGCGGTCCGGCGACCGGACCTGTGACCGAAAATCCCCTCATCTCTCCCTCTTCTCTCCTTTTTTTTTCTTTCTTTCAAATGATACAAATGATTTTTTTTCAAAAAATTTGGCCTTATATAGCCTTCCAAAACAACGTCGTTTTGGGGGCTGCCTTTTAACCTCAAAACGACGTCGTTTTGGCCTATACCCGAGCCATCTGACCCGACCCGTTAGAGGGTCCGCGTGTTTTTGTTTAATGGGTTATTTATGTGTGTGGTCCTTCCGCTTTTTTATTACTTTGCAATTAAGTCATTTTTTATTTTTAATTTGGCCCCAAAATTTGTTGCGATTTTCAATTTAGTCCCCGCTGATGTGCTACGTTTTGATGGGAAGGAATAATTACTGTTTCGGTCCCCCTATGTTTTGCGAGCGTTCAAATTCGCCCCAAACTTCCATTTTAGTTTCAATTTAGTCCTTTTCGCATCAATTTGTCTAATAATATTATTTTTATTTTTATTTTTTTATATTATTATTATTATTATTATTATTATTATTATTATTACTATTATTATTATTGCTAGTATTGTTATTATTATTAATATTAGTGTATGTTTTATTATACATGAATGTATATATATTTTATATATAGTATTATTTTAATTACTTTATTTTAATATTATTATTATATTATATTTGCTTTTTGCATTTCAACATTATTATCATTATTATCATTATTATTATTATTATTATTATTATTATTATTATTATTATTATTATTATTATTATTATTATTATTATTATTAGTACATGTTTTATTATATATGTATATATCTTTAATATATATATATATATATATATATATATGTATATGTTTATGTAGTATTATTAACAATTGTTTTGTAACATTATTATTATTTCTAATATTTATATGTTATGTATATATTATATATATATTATGTATATATATTTTAACATTATTTTTATATATAATATGTATATATTTTAATATCACATTATTCATACATTTTTATATTATCCCATGTAAATACTTTCAATACTATATTATACATATATTTTTGTCTATTATATATATTTTAATACTCAATCTGTTAAAATGAATATATTTTTGGTATATGTATGTATATATATATATTTTTCTTTTATTAATATATTATTATCATTATTTTTTTACTTTATATTATATTATTTTATTTTTGTACATACTTATACTTATTTCATTACTACTTGATCATTACCATTACCACTATTATTAGTATAATTATTATTTTCTTTTCATCATTATTAACATATATATAAGTATATATATTTATGTACATATTGTTATTTTCTATTATTGTTATAAATACATTATTTTTCTTATTATATTAATAGCACATTATTTTTATTATTATTTTCTTTTATTGTAAATATTGTTATTGTTATTTTAATATTCTTAGATTTTAATGTTTTTATTAATTGTATCATTGTTTGCATTATTTACGAATTCTTATTATAGTAAGGTTTTACTCATATTTTTTAATTAATTTAAATAAATAAGGCAACGTGCCGATTTAACATTAGGTCGTTGATTTCATCGCTATGTTGGGTGAATATCATCGACTCGTGTTAAAAACGGAACGCCCTTCTCAAAAGAAACTGAAATTTTAAAAATTCTCATGTTTTGATCGAATCACAATTAAAATTTAAATTGAACTCGTATTTTAGAAAATTAAGACAACACATGTTTAACAAGATACCAATTTTGGGCATCGCGAGGGTGCTAATACCTTCCTTGCACTTAACCAACTCCCGAACCCTATTTTTCTCTGGATTTTCGTGTAGACCCAAATTCGGCCTTCATTTTTGTTCAAGAATAAGTTTTCTTTTCTAAAAAGAAGATTTATTAGGTGTCCGATCACACTTAGAAAAAAGATCAGTGAAGACTCTTTTTTTTAATAAAATCGAAAGTCGGTTTTTAAATTTCTAATAAATCGCCTCAACTAGCGACCAAAGCGAAATTTTTACGTCGCTACAGCTGTCGACTCCACTGGGGATATTTTTGAGAGTCGAGTCAAATTAAACGCGTGTTGTCAAAATTTTCAAAACTCCTTGTTCAAATTAATATTTAGCCGTGATCCTTAAATTTTGTTTTTGAAAAGTAATGCATTTGCGTCATGTTGTAAATATTCTTCTAACTTGTTTTATCTTGTTGTTCTTCAGCTCTAAGTTTTTATGGTTCTAGTTTTTTAGTTTAGTTTTTAAATAAAAACGAAAAGATTTGTGAGTTTCTCCCCACACACCGTGCACCTGTATTTTGCATAACATGAGCTCTCTACCCGGGCTCTGTCCGTTTAAGTGGAAGTAAACGCTATGCCTTCGTGAGTTAACTCGTCCCTCCACACAAGCTAGTGAATACTTTCGGGTTACATACGACTTATGCTTTCGTGAGTTAACTTGTCCCTCCGCATAGGCATAAATAAATGTAATCCCTCGAATTGAACTCGTGAGCCTATGATGGGCTACGACCGAAGCTTCGTACTAGTCTTAGTAGACGATAGTACGAACAATTCGAGTACCTGTTTAGAATTGAAACCGCATATAGTAAACCATACGAGCCACATAACTAGAGTCATGCCGAACCTCCGTCCGTTTAATAGTCACCAAAATAAGTACACAGGAGAAACGCCTCTTGCTTTTCATTTCCTTTACATTTACACTGTTTATGCAAAAGAATTGAACCGAGTAGCTTAATTTGTTGAAGTTTCCATAGTTTTTCTCAGTTTATATTTATTGTGATTACTAACCAAGGTTGTTTGTCTTTATTTTTATTTTTTCATCATGCATCATAGGCATCTTGATTAGGAAGGTGTTGATTAGAGATTGGTTGCCAAAAACGAGTTTCTGATGGAGGAGTCAATTACACAAGTAACCGAGAAAAATGGAGTGGTTCGAGACTGGTCTTTGAAGACTCAGAAAGCGAAAGGGGATAGTTTAACGGAAGGATGTATCTCCAATCTTCCCGAGCAAGTAGCTACAAATGTTCGTCAGAATAACCTCGAAGACTTAACTCAGATTTGGAAACAGTGGGACTCAGATACTAGGGGGATTTTCACTGAAAAGTATAGGGATATAGCTCACTTGATCACTATCAACGTAGACGAACAATTGATTCAAGCCATGGTTCGATTCTGGGACCCAGCTTACCAGTGCTTTACCTTCAATCAGGAAGATATGACTCCGACCATAGAAGAATATGCTGCTTTGCTTCGTGTTGACAATGTACAATTCAACAAGATGTATGTGAAAGAGCCTAAGCCAATAACCTTCAAGAAAAAGCTAGTGAGGTTGACCGGAATGACCGATATATGGGCTGAAAAATAGATAAAGAAAAAGAATAAAGTCAGTTGTGTTCCGTGGTTTTCTTTGCGAGACTTAGTTCAAAATCATCAAGATATTACGAAGAGAACAGATTTGTTTGCTTTGGCCATTTACGGATTGATCGTCTTCCCAAAGGTTTTGGGGCATGTAGAAGTTGCGATAGTGGATTTCTTTGAAAGGTTGGGCAAGGGATCAACCCCATCCCAACTATCTTGGCCGAGACTTTTAGATCTCTGAGTAGTTGTAGGAGAAAAGGGGAATGACGTTTTATTGGATGCGCGCAATTGCTTAATGTCTAGATTCTGAGCCATTTCTGGAAAGTAGAGCGCACACATTTCCACATGTTCTCAAACACATTCGCCCCATTAAAGGCTTACTTTGAGAAAGATTGGCCGAAAGATGTCACCGAAAGAGACTGGTTTTGGTTTTCAAAACCTTCACAACAAGAGATAACCTGGAGAGCACAATGGATTCGTCCTTCAGTTCTGATATATAAATGCAGAAGCCAAGATTGAGTGCCTTTACTAGGATTATGGGGAGGAATTGGATACGCTCAGTTAATGGTTCAAAGACAGTTTGCTTCACGACAGTTCATACCCGCTATTGGAGGATTAGCACAATTAAAGTTCGCCTTTACGGGTGAAGGCTACATGAAAAGAGTCTGAGATACTACAAAGTCTTGGAAGGAAATTCACCTAATGGAGTTAGCCCTTTATGCTGATACTATCACTCAGGATTATGACTTATGGAGAAAACGACGAGTGAATAGTCAACAAATCTCACCGACGAGTTACACTTTCCAGAATCCTTTCTCAGAAGAAATGTCATCCGAGCTGGAAGTAGCGAGACGCTAATTTGAACGTGAAAAGGCTAAGTTATTACGGGATATTAGCACTCTTCAAGAGGAAAACTACCAGCTAAAGATCGATGTTCAGATTGAAAAGTCCCAAACCGTGAAAATCCAAAGAGAAGCTGAGATAGTGAGAAATGACTTAAGGAACCTTCATTTGGAAAATAAGAAACTAAGAAGCACTGTAAAAAATAGTGGGTTGGGCAAATCATCGGTAGAATGGAAAAAAGAGCTAAGCAACATCAATGGTGGGATGGAATTCTAGAAAGGGAAGGTGAAAAAGAGGAAAAAGCTGCACGTGCTACGATAGAGTTAAGAAAGAAGAATATTGAATACGAAACTATGTCTGCAGAACTAATGACTAGTCAGTCTAAACATCAAGAGCTAAGAGGGAAAATACGAGATTTCTAAAATACACTGCAAGCTCATCAGCAACAGTTGGATAATCTCCTAAAGGCCCTAGAAGAAAAGAATAGTCAGTACGACCGAGATACTCGCACTTATGAAAGAGCTCTCCAAGAAAAAGAAATGCAACTCGACTTCTTGATAAATGAAATTCACAAGGCGGCTATGTAAGTTGTGCAATTATCAGATGAAGCCGAAGCTCTCAGTTGCCAATTCCTTCCGAGCCAAAGATCAAGCATGTCAGAGTTCTTAGAGCGAGTGAAGAAACAAGGCAATGTGGCTAGGAAAATTGTGTAACTGTTGATTTAAAAAAATGGTGAAACATTTTGTAATAGACTCTTTTGATAAATGAAATGCCTAAGTATGGGGCTATCTTGAAATCAACACCAAATTATTGTATATTTATTCATGACTAACATTCATTCGTCATTTATTCAACATTCATTTGTCATTCATTCGTTCATTCATTGCATGTACATATCACCATAATCATTCACTGAGGCTAAAATCGTATAATCCGCAGTTACAACACTACAAGTCTGGAATCACGCCATTCTTATAGGACGCATCGAAAAGCTAGATGTAACACCCCAAACCCGAGACCATCGCCGGTGTCGGACCCGAGGGGTTAACAAGCCAAGTTCACATGTTTTTGCCCACCAATTTGACATTTCCAGTCAGGCTGGAAAACTGCGTCACTGTCGCCTTAAAAATCATATCTCGAGTTTCAAAACTCGGAAACTGGTTTCGTAAATTTTCCCTGAATTTAGACTCATATATCCATCCATGGATTTATTTCTAGGATTTTTGGTCGGGCCAATTGGTACAGTTTATTAGTTAAAGTTACCCCTGTTACAGGGATCGACTGCTCTGACCTTCGCGCGGTATAACTTGAATATCTCTCTGTACAGGGCTTTAATGCTGGTGTCGTTTGTTTCTAATGAAACTAGACTCAAAATGGAATCTGTACATATAAGTTATATCTCCTAATTCTTTTTGGATAATTTATAGTGAATTTTTAAAGTTGCGACAGGGAACCCAGAAACCATTCTGGCCCTGTCTTACAATAGCTTTAATATCTCTTAACCTGTAACTCCTATGACCATTTCGTTTCTTCCATATGAAAATAGACTCATCAAGGTTCATTTACATAGCTTATTCACTATTTAATTCCATTCCTATGAATTTTGGTGATTTTCACATTCATGCTACTGCAGCTGGCAGCATCTGTTTTAAGATAGGACTTACCTATTTGGTGGTCTCCATGATTCAACTAGTCTTACCATACATAGGTTCATATATGATCATTTTAACCATGCCAATGGCTGATCATATGACCAACATTCCCATTTCCAAGCCATAGCCACATCATGACACAAAATATATACATACAACCCACAATTAGTCTAAGTTCATGCTTCCTTTTCGAGCCATTTTCGCATGGCCGTACATACTTACATTACAACATATTTAACAAACAAGGGTAGTCCTATACATGCCATCTCAAGTTCAACCAAAAATTTATACCAAAATGGAGGCTTGATAGTGTGGATGACTTGACTTCAACGATCCCAAATCCGATTGCTTGAGCGAAATCTAGAAAACTAAGAGCCAAAGCAACGGGTAAGCATTTTATGCTTAGTAAGTCTCAAGGAATATAATTAACTCTAATTACAGCAATACATTCACATAGCCAAATGCATCATTTCATTAATACACATTCTTACTTCATACTTCATCATTATATAAGTTCGCAAAGCATCAATCAATTCAATAACTGAAATTCATTAGTCGATTGAGCGAATGTTGCTCAAACACGTCGACTTTCCAATGCACATATAACGTACCTTATCCTTTGGGCTTTCCGAGTGTACTAATTGAATTCATTTCAGCAACCAACACTCACCTCCAGCCCAAGATTCTTCGAATATAACCGGATATAATCACGTGCACAAATGCCTTTGGTCTTAGCCCGGATAGAATAACTCATACGAATGCCTTGGGCCTTAGCCCGGATATAGCCACTAGCACAATTGCCTTCGGTCTTAACCGGATATAATTTCCAGCATAATTGTCTTCGGGCTTAGCCCGGATATCATTCAATTTCTCATGCACACATACATCAATAATCATTGGACATACATATTTCATTTTCGTTACTAAGGCTCAAACACAATTATAATCATTAGCATATTCGCCTTCGGGACTTAGCCCGGTGGAATTCAAATACTCATACACACATAATCAATAATCATACACAACCATATTTCATCTCACATAATTCAAGTAAGGTCACTTCTTGAGGACTTACCTCGGATGTTGTCGAACGGCTTTTTCGGCTATTCGATCACCTTTTCCTTCCCCTTGTCCAATTGTGGCCCTCTTAGCTCTTGAGCTAATTCAAACAAATTCAATTTATTAAAACCTCATTGTGCTTGCTTATGGCCGAATATGACAAGGATTTTAAATGGTCATATGGCCACTCTTTAGCTTGAATACACAATGGTCATGCACATTTTATACTACATCAAGCAATTCAATACAATTTATTTGAGCATCAAGGAAATGCTAAGGCCTTCAATAGGCTACCCAAGGCCGAATATTCATGTACATGTTGAGGTCAATTTTGCACTTAATACCTCACAAAAACAGCATGCAATTTACTAATTAATGCTTTGCACATTGTGGCCCAAAACTTATAATATAGCATCAAGCACCTACATGTGTGCTAGGCGAATTGTGCTTGAAATTTCACAAGCATTCTTCCACATCTTCTTCTTTAAACCAATATATTCATCACTTAGTTCATAACCAAAACATAATGCTAATCATATATATGCATATATGAGCATGGCGAATTTTCAAGGTGTCCATAGCCATCCAAAACACAAATTTTAACTAACATGTAAGAAGCATGAATCATGCTCAAGAATGCATCATGGCGAATATGACAATCATGCTCCTTTTCAACTTCAATCATGATAAAACAAAGAGAAAACTCAAAATCTTACTCATGAGTAGAAAATCCATCATTGCATGCATCATCATCAAGCTTCACACTTAGCATGCAATGGCTTTATCACCATAACAACTTTGCCCAAATACCATTTCCATGGCATAACAAAGATTTGAGCCATGGCTAACATGCACATCAAGTTAGCAACCAAGTCATGCATGGAACTCCTAACACAACCTCATACATACCTTAATCTTGATGTAAACTTAGCCAAATCTCCTTCTAGGTCTCTTCCAACCCAAGCATGAAGCAAAAATCCTCCCCTTTTCCCTTAGTAATTTCGCCAAGAAGATGAGAAAGGATGAACAAATTTTCTTTTCTTTCCTTAGTACATTCGCCAAGCCTATGGAGAAGGATGAACATTTTTTTTCTTTTTTTTTCATACTCTTATTTTATTATTTCAAACATGCACCACTAGCAAAACATGTTTAAGACATGTTTTCTTTTGCCCATATTCATCACCATGGCCGGCCACTATAGTCAAATTTGGGGAATTTGACATGCAAGGACAACATTTCCTAGTGTGCATCAATAGGCCACTTCCACATTTGCCTATCTCAAATTCTAAATTTTCTCACACAAGTCCTTTCTAGTGAAATTCACCTTTATAACACTAAATCAATCATCAAAAAATGTCATACATGAATACTCACATATTATAGGCATCAAAATAAATTTTAAATTATTGTTATGCCTCGGTTTTGTGGTCCCGAAACCACATTCCGGCTAGGGTCTATTTTGGGCTGTCACACTAGAATTATGGAAGCCGAGTTCAATAAAAGAATTGCAAGGATGGAAAGGGCCCAAAAAGAATTGCAAGAGCAGTTGACCAAGTCACAACAGGAAGCAAGAGATTTGATGTTAAGATCTCGAGAGGAATCTCTCGAGAAAAGAGATCAGATAGCCAAAATGATGGAGATGATGACAGCTTTGGTCAAAGGAAAAGGACCTATGCAAAGCCCTGACACTATGGAGCCTCAGCCAAGAACTACTCATAATCAGGATCCACTCATCCCCCAGGATTCACTCCACCTCATGCATATGTAATGCAAAGAGAATGTCCTCGAAGAGAATCTACAAGCTTAGAGCAACGACCCGTACCCCCTGCTCATCTAAGGCAAGGTATATTCGTATCAAACCCCAGAGCTAATCCTGTTGATCCTAATGTTCCAGATTTGGATGATCCGGTAGAAATAGCCAGGTTGAAAATAGATGATCATGATGTTCAGGATAGGTATAGGAGTTTGGAAGAAAGACTCAAAGCGATAGAAGGTACTTAAGCCTTCTCTACATTGAGTGCCAAAGAGCTCAGTTTGGTGCCCGATCTGGTTCTGCCTCCGAAATTCAAAGTACCAGATTTCGAAAAATACGATGGCATGAGATGTCCAAAAGTGCATCTTATCATGTTCTGCCGGAAGATGACTGGTTATGTGAATGAAGATAAATTGCTAATACACTATTTCTAAGACAGCTTGGTCGGATCGGCCCTTCGATGGTATAATCAACTTAGTAGAAAAAGGATCCGATCATGGAAAGACTTGGCATCAGCATTTTGCGAATAATACAAGCATGTATCCGACATGGTACCTGATCGACTAACTCTGCAAATGATGGAAAAGAAGCCAACGAAGACTTTTAGGCAATACCCGCAAATATGGAGGGATATCTCGGCCCAAGTAGAACTCCCATTGACTAAAACTAAAATAACGGTCATCTTCATCAATACTTTGAAAGCACCGTTTTATGATAAGTTGGTAGGAAGTGCCACGAAAGACTTCGCAGATATTGTAATATCCGGAGAACTTATAGAAAATGCCATCAAAAGTAGAAGGATGGAAGGTTCCGAGAACTCAAAAAGGGCAGCATCTGTAAAGAAAAAAGAGGCAGAAGCCTATATAGTGGGAACTGAAAATCACTACACTTCTAATCCGTATCCAACCCAGTCACGACCTCGATATCGCCCACCTCCAAACTTCTATTATCCTCCCCAAAACCCTTACTATCAAGCACCACATCATTACCCTTCTACGCCACAAATAACCAAAGACCAGTCACTACATTCCCACAGAATACCATGCCAGCTCAAAACCAACCTAAAGATGAACAAAGACCGACAAGATCCAATCCTGAAAAACCCCAGTTCACCCCAATTCCCGTGTCATACGGAGAGATATACCAAAAACTATTGGAAAAACAATTAATATCCCCATATTACATGGCACTCTTGAAGCCTCCATACCCAAAATAGTATGACCCTAATGCCAGCTGCATGTACCACGCTGGAAACCAGGGGCATTCTACAGAAAATTGTCTGGCATTTAAAAGGAGGGTTGAAGACCTCATTAATGCAAGCATATTATGATTTGATGATACTAGCAATACAACTGGAATTTCGCTCCCTAACCATTCTGAAGGGAATGTGAGCGCGGTAACCGAGGAAAACAAGTGGCAAACCAAAAGCTGCGTTTTTGAAATAAAGACACCTTTATAGAAGATATGGAAGGTGATGGTTGAAAAGGGGATATTCTGTAGCCCCTACAGAATCTTTAAAGAAGGAAGTATAAAAGGTCAATGTTTTTGTGACTTCCATGATATTGAAGGGCATGACATTCAGTCTTGTGAGGAATTTAGAAAGTTACTTCAAGACATAATGGACAACAAGGAGATTGGAATCTTTAACAAAAAGGCCGATGAGGGAGAAGTATGCGCTTCTGACAATCAATCATCAAGTTTCCCTTATAGTGCCGATCGACCATTGGTGATTTATTACGATACAAAAAAGGAGCAAATGAAACCAAAGATGATAATTGAAGTACCATCTCCTTTCCGTTACAAAGATAATAAGGCAGTACCATAGAAATATGATGTCAACATTATCATACCTGAAGGTGAAAAATCCAAAATCACGACCGAAAATGTTGGCGAAGTAGGATACTTCACCCGCAGCGGGAGGTGTTATTTTAAAACGGTCGAACCAATGAAAAAGACTAATGACTTGAAGTAGAAAGGAAAGGTACCGATGCAGGAGGCTGAGGTTGAACTTGAGACTTCTTCCGAACAAGAAGTTAAAAGGCCTGTGAATGAAGAGGAAGCACATGAATTTTTGAAGTTCATCAAGCATAGTGAATATAACGTCATGGAACAGTTAAGCAAACAACCGGCACAAATCTCTGTATTATCCCTACTGTTGAATTCAGAATCACATCGGAATGCTTTGTTGAAAGTGTTAAATCAAGCTTACATGGCAAGCAATATATCTGTCGAAAAGCTGGATAAGTGGGTGAATAACCTGAATGTGGATAATTTTATTTCTTTTAGTGATGATGAAATACCGCCAAATGGTAGGGGCTCCGTAAAAGTATTGCACATCACAACCCGTTGTAAGGGTTACATAATACCAAATGTGCTCATTGATAATGGGTTTGCACTCAATGTTATACCTTTGGCCACACTTTCTAGAATTCCAATTGATCTGTCTTATTTAAGGCCTTGTTACTCCACAGTGGGGGCATTCGATGGGACAAGACGAGAAGTCATGGGAAAAATCGATATCCCTCTAGAAGTGGGCCCCTGCATATATGATGTCGAGTTTCAGGTCATGGACATTACACCCTCACATAATTGCCATTTAGGAAGGCCCTAGATCCATTCTGTTGGGGCGATTCCTTCATCTCTCCATCAAAAAGTAAAGTTTATCATGGATGACCGTTTGGTCAATGTCGCGGGTGAAGAAGACATTGTCACATCTATCTTTGCTGATGCACCATACTTCGAAGTAAGTAAAGATGCAGTAGAATGTTCCTTCTGATCCCTCTAATTTATCAATGTTACGTTCGTTGCCAAAGGAAATAGAATTCCCATGCCTAATCTGTCAAGGAATACCAAGATGGTAATCAAGCTGACTGTGGGAAAGGGAGCCCGAGCGAGGAAAGGTTTGGGAAGATATCAGCAAGGGATAGTTAGAGCTCTCAAACCTGTACCCCACAAAGCTCGATATGGTTTAGGGTTCCAGCCGGATATACGACAGAGAAGAAAACAGTTGCAGAAAGATCGAGAAAGGTGGATTGCAAGAGTCTTAGGACGAGAATTAGAATGGGAGCCCATAACGTACCCTCATTTGTCAAAAACATTTACATCTGCAGGAATGATATACCCCAGGCAAGATAATCCACGAAGCATGTTGGTATTAATTGAAAGGGGTTTTCAGAATGTCAATATAAATGTAATTGACAAAGGCGATGATGCAATGATACGCCCTTGTCCTCTTGGATTCGTTTTGAACAATTGGACTGCTGTGGATCTCCTTGTAGTTTCTAAGTCTTCTCCAGAGTAATGCTCAATGTTAACACTCTTCTTTTTGTATGTCCCTAAGTAATAGTGGAATTCTTTTGTAAGAGCTTATGTTTGCTCTTTATCATTTAAATGAACATTAATGAAGATGCATTTTGTCATGGTCTTTACATTCTAATTAACTTCATATTTTTTCCTTCTTCTCACAGCCTGTCATTGCATATATCTCACGTCATACCATGCTTGTTGGTCCCAATACTTTGATGCTCCTCTATAGTTTTCTTTTCCATTCAATTTTCAGGTGCCCAGATATCAACGATATGAACAAACCCGTTACAAATCTTGAAATCGATTTCGAGAAGGCTATTTGTTTAGGAGAGTTCGAAGCTGAGGAAAATGTTGAAGACTATACCTCGTCTCCTGACTTACTAATGTTAGAACAAGAAGATAAACAGATTCTACCTTATCAAGAATCTGTTGAGATAGTAAACTTGGGAAATGAAGAAAAGAGGCAAGAAGTGAAAATTGGGACCTCCATTTCAGATAACACCAAACATGATTTGATCGCTTTGCTTCATGAGTACAAAGATGTATTTGCATGGTCATATCAGGACATGCCAGGATTGGATGAGGATGTAGTAGTCCATAGACTCCCACTGAAACCAGAATGCAAACCCATTCAACAGAAGCTAAGACGAATGAGACCTGAAATGCTGTTAAAGATAAAATAAGAAGTCATGAAACAATTCGATGCTGGCTTCCTACAAGTCTCCAAGTATCCACAATGGGTAGCTATTATAGTTCCAGCACTGAAAAAAGATGGCAAGTTATGAACGCGTGTAGATTACCACGATCTGAATCGAGCAAGTCCTAAAGATAATTTTCTTTTGCCACACATCGATACCTTGGTGGATAACACAGCCAAACATTTGTTGTTTTCGTTCATGGATAAATTCTCAGGTTATAATCAGATAAAGATGGCTCCTGAGGATATGGAGAAAACTAATTTCGTAACGATGTGGGGAATATTCTATTATAAGGTGATACCATTCGGATTAAAGAACGCTGGGGCAACATATTAGAGGGTCATGGTGATGTTGTTTCATGACATGATGCACAAAGAAATAGAAGTTTACGTTGATGATATGATCGCTAAATCCAAAGGGGAAAGAGAGCATGTTGGGAACTTCAGGAAGTTGTTCGAAAGACTGAGAAAGTTCTAGCTAAAGCTTAATCCAGCCAAGTGCATATTTGGGGCTACTTCGAGAAAATTTCTAGGCTTCATCATTAACGAGAGAGGCATTGAAGTCGATCCAGATAAGATAAAAGCCATACAAGAATTACTGCCTCCGTGCATGCAAAAAGAAGTCAGAGGATTTTTAGAAAGGTTGAATTACATCGCTCGATTCATTGCTCAACTCACCAACCAGTGTGACCCAATTTTTCGACTCCTTCGGAAACATAATCTGGGAGAATGGAACGAGGAGTGCCAAGTGGCTTTTGACAAGATAAAACAGTATTAACAAGAGAGGCATTGAAGTCGATCCAGATAAGATAAAAGCCATACAAGAATTAGCGCCTCCGTGCATGCAAAAAGAAGTCAGAGGATTTTTAGAAAGGTTGAATTACATCGCTCGATTCATTGCTCAACTCACCAACCAGTGTGACCCAATTTTTCGACTCCTTCGGAAACATAATCTGGGAGAATGGAACGAGGAGTGCCAAGTGGCTTTTGACAAGATAAAACAGTATTTGTCTAGTCCCCCGGTGTTAGTACCGCCAACTCCAGGGAGACCGTTAATATTGTACCTAACTATGTTTGAAAATTTAATGGGTTGCATATTGGAGCAACATGATGAATCAGGGAAAAGAGAAAAGGCGATTTACTACCTCAGCAAAAAGTTCACAGAGTATGAGGCAAAGTATTCGTCAATTGAAAAATTCTGCTGTGCTTTGGTTTTGGTAGTTCGGAGGCTCAGGCAATATATGTTGTACCATACGACATGGTTGATTTCAAAGCTAGACCCAATAAAGTACATGATGGAATCACCTGCACTCTCAGGAAGAATGGCATGATGGCAGATCTTACTATCAGAATATGACATCGTCTATGTGAGTCAAAAGTCGATAAAAGGAAGCACAATAGCTGACTTCTTAGCAACTCAAACAACGAATGAATACAAGCCATTGAGATTTGATTTCCTGAATGAAGACTTGATGTGCATTATAAAAAAAGAGTGCAAGTTATCAAAAGAGAAGTCATAGAAGATGAGCTTTGATGGTGCATCGAACGCATTGGAGCATGGGATTGGAGCAGTCTTGATATCACCGGAAGGGAACCATTATCCGTTCACTGCCAGATTGAACTTCTTCTGTACCAATAACATAGTAGAATATGAAGCCTGTATCATGGGACTTCATGCAGCTATTGAACGAAACGTCAAAATCTTAGAGGTGTACGGGGACTCAGTGTTGGTGATATACCAAATCCGTGGAGATTGGGAAGTGAGAGATTCGAAATTAGCCAAATACAGTGATCTAGTGGCAGGATTGATTAAAGAATTCAAAGAAATAACTTTTAATTACTTCCCACGAGAAGAAAACCAATTGGCTGATGACCTAGCCACTTTGGTTTCAATATTCAAATTGAACAAAGAAACAGAAATAATGCCTCTTCAAATAAGCATATATGAAGTCCCTGCACATTGTTACAGCATTGAAAATGAGCCAGATGGACGACAATGGTTCCATGATATCTTAGAATATGTCAAGAATCAAAAGTATCCTGAACAAGCAAATGAGAACGATAATGGCAGTAGGATTTGTTCTTGATGGGGACATTCTGTACAAAAAAGGAAAAGATCAAGTGCTCTTGAGATGCGTAGAGGCTGTTGAAGCCAAAAAAATACTTGAAGATGTCCATGAGGGAATCTGTGGGACAAATGCCAATGGTTTCACTGTGGCCAGGAAAATTATGAGACTCGGTTACTACTGGCTGACGATGGAAAGCGACTGTATTAGTTATGCACGAAAGTGCCACAAATGTCAAATTTACGGTGATAAAATTCATGCAGCCCCTTTGCCCCTTCATGTCATGACTTCTCTGTGGCCTTTTTCTATGTGGGGCATGGATGTTATAGGGCCAATTTACCCAAAAGCTTCTAATGGACACTGGTTCATTTTTGTGGTTATTGATTACTTCACAAAATGGATAGAAGCCGCTTCGTTTGCCAATGTGACAAAGACTGTAATTTGCAGGTTTTTGAAAAAGGAAATCATTTGTCGATATGGTTTGCCTGAAAGAATCATTTCAGATAACACCTTGAATCTAAACAACAAGATGATGAAGGAAGTGTGTGAGCAATTTCAAATAAAGTATCATAACTCATCACCCTATCACCCGAAAATGAACGGAGCTGTTGAAGCGGCCAATAAGAATATTAAGAAGATTATTGGGAAAATGACCGAGACATATAAAGACTGGCACGAGAAGCTACCATTTGCTTTGTATGCATATCGCACATCTGTGCGAACATCTACGAGAGCAACTCTTTTCTCTCTGGTCTATGGAATAGAAGCTGTGCTACCTATCGAAGTTGAGATCCCCTTTCTACAAGTCTTAATGGAGTCGAAACTAGAAGAAGCAGAATGGGTTCAAGTTCGATATAACCAGTTAAACCTTATCGAAGAAAAACGTTTGAAGGCAATCTGTCATAGACAAATGTACCAGAAGAGAATGATCGCGACCCATGACAAGAAAGTACGGCCAAGAGAATTCCACGAAGAAGAACTCGTGCTGAGAAAGATTCTCCCAATACAAAAAGACTTCCGAGAAAAATGGGCACCAAATTGGAAAGGACCATACGTCGTGAAGAAGGCATTCTCGGGTGCAGCTTTGATTCTCACTGAGATGGATGGGAAGGAGTTACCTAATCCAGTGAATTCAGATGTTGTGAAGAAATATTATGCCTAAAAAAAAAAGGGATCAAGATGAAAACCCGGAAGGGGCGTATTGATTAACACAAAAGATTAGGATGAAAACCCGAAAGGGCATTCTAATGAAGCAAACCTGGGCTCAAAGAGTAAGGCGGTTGAACGGTGGGTCAAACAGCAAGGCTACAGTATTTGAAGCATTTTCAGCAGCTCGAAATCTTCTACGCAAGAAGCCATGCTCGAAAAGGTTGAAGAACGTGGAAGAGTTCATGCATTGAATATCTAGAATATTTGTATCCGTTAAATACGATCCCTTTTCTCTTTATGACACTTTTTTTACTATCATTGGTTAACATTTTTCATTTGCTACATTTGAAATAAATAAATGTGAGGTACCTTTTTTGTCCCTACCTGACCATTTTCATGCATCTCATTATGTAGTTTATTTACATGATAAATAGTGAAATGACATACTCTAAACAAAAGAAATGTTAAGCATTACCGGGATAAGAATTCGATAAAGTACAAGAGCCTCAAAGCAAGGACAAAGTTCAACCGGGGGCAAAAGAATGATATCTGAGAAACGTAGATTGTTCGTGAAGCTTGAAGACGGGTACAAAGCCTAAAGAGAAAGTCAAAGGCCGAAGTAATGAATGCGTATCATCACAAAAAAAAAACATGATGAAAAAATGACATACGACAAACATGCCTAAGGCGCATAACATAATCATGTAGGCATAAAGGCATTTAAGACAAACATGTGCATATCATGATAACATCATGCATGATATATACAAGTACTCTAGTAGAGCGAGAGGATGTGATGATAACTGTACTGAATCAAAGGAAAAGACACCTGAGTTCCACCAGATGACATGTTTTGGTATTCTGATGTTTTTCAATTTATGTTTCAAAAAAATCGACTCATATTGCGAGAGGTGAGTTGAGCCTCAAGAGACGTTGAGGTATTTTCAATTTATGACTTTCAAAAAAATCAACTCATATTGCGAGAGGTGAGTTGAGCCTCAGGACACGCTGAGGTAATTTTAATTTCCGTTTTTCAATTTATTTTTGAAAAATCAACTCATATTGCGAGAGGTGAGTTGAGCCTCAAGACACGTTGAGGTATTTTCAATTTTTGTTCGTCAAAAAAATCAACTCATATTACGAGAGGTGAGTTGAGTCTCGGGCCATATGCCGAGGTCTCTTTAAATTCTGATTTCAATTTTTGCTTTTCAATTTATGTGTTTCAAAAAAATCAACTCATATTGCGAGAGGTGAGTTGAGCCTCGGGTCACATGCCGAGGTATTTTCAATTTCAATTTTCCAAAAAAAAAATCAACTCATATTGCGAGAGGTGAGTTGAGCCTCAGGTCACACGCTGAGGTATTTTCAATTTATGTTTTTCAATTTATGTTCCAAAAAATCAACTCATATTGCGAGAGATGAGTTGAGCTTCAGGTCATACGCTGAGGTGAGTTGAGCCTCGGGTCACGGGCCAAGTAAAGAATAAAGATTGGAGCTGATTGAAGACACCAGATTTTGTCTCCCGGAAGTTGCAGTAGAGCAACGAAGCAGATCGAAGCTAGAAACCTCAGACCCCTAAAGAAACGAGCAAAGTGAAGCTACGAGCCATATCTTTGAAGATGCGGTGAGATAGATCAAAGCTATAAGACACAGTGCACTAGAATGAGGCTACCTGAAGAAGAGGAGCATCAAAGAAGTCAAGACTCGGCGAGACCGGCCAAAATTGGCCCTTTTAAGGTCTTTACTCCATTCTTGTTACACGACAATGAGCAAAGAGGGGCAGCTGTTGAGGCCCAATTTTGACCCAACATTAAAACCCAAATTTAACCCAATTCAAATCCCAAGCCCATTTTAACCTAAACTAGCCCAATACCTAAAACAAAAAAAATCAAACAGAAACCTTAGCCCCCCTAAAGCTGCCAACCACCGAACCCCCCACTTGCCTCTGCCACCACCTGCCCACTGCAGTACCGGCCACCAACTTGGGTCACCTTCACCACCTCTGCACCTGCAACCATTAAAATGAAAGGACAGAAAGTAGAAAAACAAAAAAAAAGCACTTGTAAAAGGCTATAAAAGCCATCAAAAAATATTGTAAAGGGCTTCTTTTTCTTTTTTTGGACTTTCTTTGAAAAACAATACAACAATAGATTTTTTTTAGCACAGCAAAAGCTTGAAGAAAAAAGAAAAGCAAATTTACAAACACAAATAGCAAAGCATAGGAGAAAAACAAATCTACTAAGGTGTTCTTTCTTCTCTTTTTCTATTTGAAACTGTTTATACGCATATACAAGTATATATAAAGTTTTTACTTTTTTTTAAACTATATATATATATGTATTAAAATAAGATTTAAAAAAAAACAAAAAAAACCTTTTTTTTCGAATTTTCGGCCACCGACGGCGGAGGCCGACGACGGTCTAGCGACTAGACGGTGATCGGCCCTGTGGCCAGAAATCCCCTCCTCTCTCCCTCTTCTCTCCTTTTTTTTTTCTTTCTTTCAAATGATACAAATGATTTTTTTTTAAAAAATTTGACCTTATATAGCCTTCCAAAACGACGTCTTTTTGGGGGTTGCCTTTTAACCTCAAAACGACGTCGTTTTGGCCTATACCCGAGCCGTCCGACCCGACTCGCTAGAGGATCCGTGTGTTTTTGTTTAATGGGTTATTTATGTGCGTGGTCCTTCCGCTTTTTTATTACTTTGCAATTAAGTCATTTTTTATTTTTAATTTGGCCTTGAAATTTGTGGCGATTTTCAATTTAGTCCCTGCTGATGTGCTGCGTTTTGATGGGAAGGAATAATTGTTGTTTCGGTCCCCTTATGTTTTGCGCGCATTCAAATTCGCCCCAAAATTCTATTTTAGTTTCAATTTAGTCCTTTTCGCATCAATTTGTCTAATACTATTATTTTTATTTTTATTTTTATTTTATTATTATTATTATTATTATTATTATTATTATTATTATTATTATTATTATTCTTAATGTATTATTATTACTAATTATTTTTATTGCAAGTATTGTTATTATTATTAATATTAGTGTATGTTTTATTATACATGTATGTATATATATTTTTATATATAGTATTATTTTAATTACTTTATTTTAATATTATTATATTATATTTGCTTTTGCATTTCAACATTATTATCATTATTATTATTATATATTAGTGTATATTTATTATATACGTATATGTATATATGTGTATATATATAGTGTGTTTTTTATTAATTTATTTTAATATTTTTATTATATTTGCTTTTGTATTTCAATATTATTATTATTATTATTATTATTATTATTATTATTATTATTATTATTATTATTATTATTATTAGTATATGTTTTATTATATATGTATATATCTTTAATATATATATGTATATGTTTATGTAGTATTATTAACAATTGTTTTGTAATAGTATTATTATTATTTCTAATATGTATATATTATGTATATATTTTAATATCACATTATTCATACATTTTTATATTATCCCATGTAAATACTTTCAATACTATATTATACATATATTTTTGTCTATTATATATATTTTAATACTCAATCATTATTATGAATATATTTTTGGTATATGTATGTATATATATATATATTTCTTTTATTAATATATTATTATCATTATTTTTTACTTTATATTATATTATTTTATTTTGTACATACTTATACTTATTTCATTACTACTTGATCATTACCATTACCATTATTATTAGTATAATTATTATTTTCTTTTCATCATTATTAACATATATATATGTATATATATTTATGTACATATTGTTATTTTCTATTATTGTTATAAATACATTATTTTTCTTAATATATTAATAGCACATTATTTTTATTATTATTTTCTTTTATTGTAAATATTGTTATTGTTATTTTAATATTCTTAAATTTTAATGTTTTTATTAATTGTATCATTGTTTGCATTATTTACTTAATTCTTATTATAGTAATGTTTTACTCATATTTTTAATTAATTTAAATAAATAAGGCAACGTGCCGATTTAACATTAAGTCGTTGATTTTATCGTTATGTTGGGTGAATATCATTGGCTCGTGTTAAAAACAGAACACCCTTCTCAAAAGAAACTGAAATTTTAAAAATTCTCGTGTTTTGATCGGATCACGATTAAAATTTAAATTGAACTCGTATTTTAGAAAATTAAGACAACACATGTTTCACAAGATACCAATTTTGGGCGTCGCGAGGGTGCTAATACCTTCCTTACGCGTAACCGACTCCTGAACCCTATTTTTCTCTAGATTTTCGTGTAGACCCAAATTCGGCCTTCATTTTTGTTCAAGAATAAGTTTTCTTTTCTAAAAAGAAGATTTATTAGGTGTCCGACCACACTTAGAAAAAAGATCGGTGGAGACTCCCTTTTTTTAATAAAATTCCAATAAATCGCCTCAACTAGCGACCAAAGCGAAATTTTTACGTCGCTACATAAGTCATCAGTTTCATTTACATGCCTACACCTATTATAAATCCTTTTTAAAACTATCAAGAATCAATCATTTATATCATTAACTTTATAACTATCAATTCCATGTTCATTCCACAACAATAAACCATTTAAGTCTTTTTCTGGAGTCGGTCGACTCATTCGTATTCATTTTAGCCTCCTCAATGCTCGTTTCCAATTTATTCACACAAAAGCTCATGTATTTCCTTTATCATGATCCACATATATATATATATATATGCATAATTGATTCCATAGCATTATACTATTTCATTTCAATAACTTTTATCGAGTCACTAACTCATTCCAATTTCGCATAACTCATTTCATTATCACATTTATTATCAATCTATTTTGTTACATTGCTAAGTTTCTACTTCCAATTATAATATCACGCCTGATAGAACCATTCCTTATATCATATTGATAGTATTTGCATACTCGTACCCTGTACATTGTTCTTATTGTATGACAATGATTTCATCACAATTCAATCCAATACATATATTCACATTCAATTTCAGAATCACAATTCAATGAATCACCAACACATAATACCTCACTATAAATGTCTCTTATGAATCATCTTAAATATGAACAAATAACTAGTTAGAAATATATCATATTAACATGCCATTTCCCAAATTGAATTGTTGAATTCGTCACAATTTCATACTAGCCTTTCAGAGTTATTAATCCAGTTTACAAATTTCTTTCACATTAATAATTCTTTTCATTATGATTATAAATTTTTACATATTAAATCCTTATTAACTTGACTTGGACACGAACGGATACATAAACCCAACCAACACCTAATTTGGCACTCGATGCCTCATCGGATAATTTTCAAAGAAAATAGATTGCGCCCAACGCTCATCAGTATGACTGAAGTAAATATTGTGGCCAGCACTCATCGACACATAGTCAAAGTAACCATTTGGCACCCAGTGCCTCATTAGAAGATCCGAAGTAAAATGTGCCCAGCTCTAATCGACATATAGTCAAAATAACTCCACCCGAGCAATTAATAGGGTAATCATTTATCCAATTCCCTTATAAGTTCAATTCCCATTCTATCGATCTCAATATCATCAATTTATCACTTATGATTTCATTTCATACATAACATAGCATACCATTTCAATTCCAAACCAATTTCACTATTTCATTTAGTTTTAATATTTTCACTTTTATTCAATTTAAGCATCTATCTCAACAATCAATTAAATTTACACCAATATGATTTGATCAGTCGTAATCAACTGTTAATTCATTTTATAACTCTTCTATTATTTTTCCTCCTCCTCCTCTTCATTTTACTTTCTTTATTTACAAGTATTTATACAAGAATCTTTAGCCTTAGTATGACATACTTTTATGTAACATGAATTATCCTTTCACTATTTATACATACACTTTTAACAAAATTGTCTTCTTGATTAGTAGTCACTAAAATATTTATCTTCGGACCTACAAAACTTGAAATTAAGATCCGCTTTTTATTTTTGAAATTAGACTCAATTAGACTTGATCATGGGTCGGGCCACCTGGCCCGGCCAGAAGGCCCGCCCGAAATATGGGAAGGTTTGGGCAAAAATATAGGCCCAAAAAATGGGCTTAGACAAAAAAATAAGGCCCATTTAAAAAACAGGTCGGGCCTCAGGTAAGGGATTTTTGGGCCCAGCCCGAATTCACTAAAAGAAAAAAATATTTTTTTATTTTTTGTTTTTGAATGTTATTTTCTTGTTGTTTTCTCTTTATTTTGCTACCATTTTACTACTATGTTGCTACTATTTTATTGTAACTATTTGAATATTGTATAAAACTTATTTTCTTTATTAATTTTGTTATTATTTTAAAGGCATTTGTTAATTTTCTTATTATTTCAGAGGCATTTACTTGTTAAGTTATATTTATCTTAGTGTTTTTAAGACTACATATTTTTTAAAGTTTATTTTCAATTTGTTGGGAAATATTTATTTTGTTGTTTTAGTATTTTGATATATTATATATATTTAAAATTATATAAAAATAATATAAAAATTAATACTGGTAGGTTGGGTCGGGCTCAGGTTTTAGCATTTTTATCCGGGTCATGCTTGGGCAAAATTTTAGGCCCATTTTTAGGTGCCCCGGTCTAGTAAATAGGCCTAAATTTTTAGTTGAGTCCAGCCCGGCCTGACCATGAGCACCTTTAGACTCAATAAACTTTTTACCATAAAGTTCCAGAATTTGTTTCTTGGTAGATTAATGCCATTTTTTTTTAAAACCTCCCTTGTTCTGTTGCTAGGTAGTTTCCACTCTTCTTCACAAAAAATTAAATATCTTTCAGTAAAAGTCTCAGATTATGTTGTTTGTTTTCTTTGAAAATAAACTCATTAAGGTTTTAGGCATATAAATTTCATCACCTAAAAATTTTGTACAATTTATAATGATTTTTCAAATTTAGAACAATTGAACCCCAAATCATTCTGACATTGTCTCATAAAAAGTATAATATTTCATAATCTACAATTTCATTACTTTTACAGTTGCTTTTGTGCAAAACTAAACTCAATAAGCTTTAATTTTATATTTGATTCAACCTCTAACTCGCTTCTTACCTTTTTTGGTAAATTTTCCAAGTTGTAATATCAGTGTTGTCCATTAAGTGTTTAGTTAAACAATTTGCTCTTCCATGATTTGAGTAAGTTCTTCTTGTTTTATTATATAACATAATACATTCCAACCAAATTCAATGCCAATACATATAATCACTAAGTTACACAAGTTTCCATTGATGTTCAAATTAGTCCTCTAGTCCGATAATCAATCTCAAATATAACATTGTAAACACAAATAATTATTTTCAATTTCCCTCGATATCATACATTGCATAACAAATAAATATGTAACACATATAATTATTCAATTTATAGAAATAAAAGCATTACATGAATTAACTTACTATATGAACTTATCTGGTGAAATAGTAATCAAACGAGCTTTTAAGGACTATTCGACAATTTTTGTTTTTCTGCGACTAGCCTCGATTTGGTTCAATTCTTGATCTATATAATAATTGAGTTCAAGTTGTCAATTCCAAACATCTCATATCGTCCTAACATAAGCATGTATCAGTTCAATTTTATTTTTCAAATATCTCTTAAATTTTTACATTTTATTCAATTTAGTCCCTAAAACCAAAATAGTCATATCTTTCAAATTTGAGCTTCGTTTTCTAATCTGATTTCAATCTCGTCCTTTATAAACACTCTACTATCTATTTTTGTCAATGTCTCATAATAATGTTACAAATAATTCATTTTAGTCCTTATGTTACAAAACTAACATTTAAACTTTACAAACTAGTCATTTTTTTTATATCTAAGCTCAAAATCTAACAATTTAACACAAAAAAATAAAAAAATCAACAATAACAACTTTTGAAAACTTTAACAATTTTACAAAATAATACACAAACTAATTAAATCGAACTTTTACAATCTTAAAAACATAAAATTTACAAAAATGGAAAATACCTTACCAATAGAAGGGTTAAAATTGAAACGTTTGAAACCTCCTCCTTGTCTTAAACATTCGGTCAAACAAAGAAAATTGAAAAAAGATGATAAATATCATTTTTTTTTTCTTATACATTAATTTTATTAAAAAAACTACACCTGCCAACCGTCCATCATCGTCAAAACTCACCTAATAAACAAGAACAACGGTTTAATAACCATTTTGGTCCTCAAGACTTTTATAAATTAGAATTCTATAATATTTAAACTTTTTACGATTTAATCTTTGAACCTTAATTAATAACTAATTCGGCAAAATTATGAATCCAAATTTCAATTCACTTATAAAATAATTCTGTAAATAAATATTTACGAACTTAATTTATAAAAATAGTCTCAAAACCATTTTTTTACACCACTAACTTTTAAGTTGTTACAATTGCACTGCAAGTAGATTCTTCCAAACAATTAAGAAGAATAAAAGGCGTGTAATTTTCTCAGTTTGCATGTATAACATTAAGCATCTTCTCCACTGGAGTATATGAAGTCAATGACAATGAGTAAGAAGAGTATAAACATGACAAAGACAACGCATTTAAGCTCGGAAGGGAATTGCTATGGCGTGAAAAATGCAGCAGCTACAACGACCCTCACTTTTTATAATATTTCTGAAGTTTGGCTAAAATTTGGTTTGATATATAAAAGTCAGGAAGAAAAGATTAAATGTAAATCAGAGAAGAAAGTTAAGTAAAATTAAGGAAATATTTAGTTTATTATGATCCGCTTTGACATATTGGAGAGATGCTATAATAGAATATGATAATTTCTATAAAAAAATTTCACGATTTTTATTTTTTCTATTTTTAAATACTTTTCTATAAACAATAAATTTTAAATATTTTTTTGTAATATTTATTTATTTTTATTTTTATCATTTACCACATGTTACACCCTAATTGTGATGCATGATGACTTTAATTGGAAAAATATTAGATGTTATTAAAAAATTTTAATTAACCGCTCGACCAAAACTTCATTTTTATGCTTTTGATACGTTTTTTATTTTAACGGGCACAAATTCACTATCTCTATCAGCTATATATTTATATTATGGATCCATTGTGCGAGTTCATCATATTTTTTAACCCGTCACGCTGATGGTGCTCCGACAGCCCACTGTGCTATGGAGAGATTATGCCTGATGATCAGTCATTGCCTATGGTGGCCACAGACGAAAAACCTTGCTAGCTCAGACATGTCTTCCTCTTATATCCTTGCCTTGAGCATGTTATTCGAGCGTCAAGCACCTAAGTCTTTGGCTCCCTTAGGTAGCTTTCTCAAAACTCTGTTTTCATTATTTGCAAGAGATTCTTTGTTCATGTGGGTGCCATTGGAGGAGATTCCTTGATATTGGTCTAAACGAATTAAATGTGGACATACTTCTTGAGACGAAGCTTCCGTCCACATGCCCATCAAAGGGTTGCATGCTTTGAGGGCTGGTCACTGGTGCACATCTACTTTTCTTCCTTGCCTCATTATTCACATCCTCAAATCTAGTCTGCTTTCGAGTTCCTTGCTAACTATGTTCTAGTAATGTTGTTTAGGTGACAAACTGTGTTACAAAGTGTTTATGTTGGCTCCATGAAGACTAGTCTTAGGTTACTGCTAAACTCCTTTGTTCTTGTGCTCCATAATCATTGTAGCGTTAACATCTCTTAACTCACTCGATCCCAGCTCTCGGGAACTAATGATCGATTTTATTACTCGTGTCAAGTTGTATACATCGTTCCTTCTAGAGGTTTTCTATTCTTTTTTTCATATTAAATCATGCAACGAGAGTTTTTTTTTTTTTTCGTCTTTCTACGTTCACTTAGGCCACAAGATCTTTAATCACTCAAGGTCATGCAAGTGAAGGTAGAAGCACGACTTCTTTGCTATGTCGCCTCCCCTTCAATTCAAAAGGTCGGGACCTAGCTAGAGCATTGTTAAGCCTTTTCTCCTGCCCACTTTGTCTGATAAAGAGTGAGTACAAGATCTTGAAAGAAGTATATGTTGAGGACATGGAACACTTTGTTTGAGGAGGTGATAAATTCCTTAGTCGTCGACGGCAAGATGGATAATTCCTTTACTCATTCTCTTTGTGAGTCACCATAATATTTTCTTTGTAATGTTTCTCCTTTGCTTGCCCATATATATGTCTTATTTTAACCATTCTCAGAGGCAATGGACAAGAAATGTAGGAGAGAAAGTCCCGATGTTTCAACATTATTATTTAATCTTATTTATACGGTTTTTGTTTGTAAAGTAAAATGTACAAGTAAATATTGATTCATTGATTAGATTTAACTAATATTAAATTATATTATATGGTCGAATTGTATTATGAAAAGACAATTAATATTAGCAGTTAATCTAAATTATCCGTAGTCCTTGGAATCTAATGAAGCAAATGAAAATTGTTAATATTATTATATCGTCTATATGTTCAATTGGAGAGATAGTTTGTCTTGACTATTGAAGATGAATTGACTCGTAGAAGCAGTTTTATATATGATTTTTCTGGAGTAACAATACTTCCAACATGACCTAAGTTAAATTTATCATAGATCTTTATGAACGAATTCACTTATAATCAATACGTCAAATAGAACCCAAATTAAAATTATCATAGATTTATCTGTGAATTAATTTAGTTGTGAAATTGAAAATTCCTTACTTAAATTCTCAACAAGTGAATAACCAATATAACAAATTTATTTTAATTATATTTTTATAAAAATATTAAATTGATTTATAATGTTAAAATTTGATAATATCACAACCAAAATATTAAACCTAAATCATTGGTACGAATTACATCGGCAGCCTTGTTCGTAATGTGTGAGTCAACTGTATTAATCCCTCCAAAAATGAGATATCATTGTTTCTATATAACGCTAGGCTAAAGAAGCTCCATTCTACAAAATGTAATTACTTACAAAAAAAAGAAACAGGAAAAAAATATATAAAAGGTACAAAAAATCAATTAATTAAGTCCATGGTCTCAATGCTTTGAGATCGCAGACATTCTTGATGGTATCTGATGGGTTGCAAGAATGTCCGAGTAGTTGCTTTTCTTTGTCTTTGTTGAAGCAATCGCTATCTGCATCAAACCACAAACATCAATGTATGTCTAGTCGTGTACTGCAACAAGAGCATGTGTCGGAAACTACATGCATAAAGAGAGAGAGATAGAGAGAGAGAGAAAACCTGTTCATATTCCAAGTCAAATTTCAGAAACTCATCATCACAGTTCTCTACCATCTCAGCCAATCCCCTTAAATTCGTCACCAGCTTACCATTAAGAGCAAGGACCTGTATAGGATTAGGTGTTCATCAATAATAAATAAAAGAATTGAGCTACTGAAATCTAACGTAGTTGCCAATGACTAGTGATTCTAACCTGAGCGTTAACAATGTCCTCATATCCAATATTGATATCAGATACAAGAACCTTCAAAAAATTTCAAGAAAATGTCAGAACAGATCGGCAGAATATGCCCACTCTAGTAAGTAGGCATGCATATGTGTATGCAAAAACACACATAGAAGAAGAATGAAAGAACCTGAGACACCACAACAAGCTATTCATCGAGTGACTGCAGCGTTGCATGAAAGAGTTTGTCCAGTAGATTCATTGGAGCTTCATATTCATAATTGTCCCCATACTGAGCAAAATTTTCAAATACAGCATAGTTAATTTGGAAACTCCACAGATAAGCAATTTTTTCACTAACTTTTGAAAAATCAAGTTGACTACTACCATGTAGTTGATGAAAATTTAAAGTTCTACACTTTTTATGATCTAAATAATCATAAAATCTCACTATAAAAAGAAAATAACAGAACGTAAATAAGGAACAGATACAGTTGTAAACATAAATCCTGCAATTATATAATATGAAGGTGGTTTGCCCCTGTTGTGTGCCGGAATAAGCCTTCTATGTGATGTAAGTTTGATGTTGAAATTTAGAATCTCAGAATTATGTAGAACTTCAATAGCTGAACTATCCCCAGCATATTATTGTGACACTAGGTAACTAAAACCTATGTGTTCTCCATGCCTAAAAGGAACTGAAAAAACATTGAGAACAATATCAAATAAAATGTGTAAAAGGATTGAACAGATTAGACAAGAGAATACTTGAACAGTTATCAGTTTTCTTGGTAAAAATATTGATAGTATTGTTAGCTATCTATTCTGTTAATAGCATTCTATGTATTACCACTTTTGACATAACTAACAACTTCCACTAGGATATATATTCAAGTTCATAGTTGTGAAGATTGCAGCAGTAAATAGTAAGTAAATTCAAAATCAAGTACTTAATCCAAGAATTCATCTAAAAGGCATACTTAGAAAAGTTCTCCTTTCAGTGCATGACAACAAGGATTTGCTCTTATAATAGACAACTTATGAAGTTTGTGCATAATAGAAACAATGATATTTCATTTTTAGAGGGATTAAAAAAGAAGTTTTTTTAAAAAATACTTTTATAGTTGACTCACACGTTACAAACAAGGCCGCACATGTCATTCGTTCCAGTGACTTAGGTTTTTAGGGGAACAACTTGTGCCGCTAGGCCACGAGATGGGGTTTGATTAAAAATCATTCAGCAAAAGGCTTGCAAGACTCATCTCCCAATGGAAGTTTGACCCAGTGGCAAAGACTCGGGATTTTACTAAATAAATTTTCTTAAAACATTAGAAAGTAAGAATTGAGCACAATGCAATGGAGACGATGTTAGACTGGGGAAATTAGATAAAAGAGCACTTTACAAAGGTCGACCAAGGTGAAGTCCATGTAAAACGGCATCTTTCAAAATGTCATTAAAACACTTCGGTTATGGAAGGAAGACACCAATCGAAATGCCACTAAAAATGAATATATCATGTGTTTCATTTTTGTTTTAGGTTTGATATTATCAAATTTTAACATTACAAATTAGTTTAATATTTTTTTATAAAATATAATTAAAATAAGTTTGTTATACTGGTCAGTCACTTATTAGGGATTTAAGGAAGTTTGATTTTCATAACTAAATTAATGTAACAACTAAATTAATTCATAGATAGATCTATGATAAATTCAATTTGGAGAGGTTTCACAACTTAACCTAAGGACATACAATTACAATGAGGCAAACTACATCTAGGGTTATTAACATTAGTAAAATTATACTTGGATCACTTAATTTTAAAAAGTTACAAATTAATCATTGAATTATTTGAAAGTTACCGTTTAAGTCATGTAGCCATTTAGTTGCTAACAATTGTCGTATGGTCGTTAACTCACTATTCATCATAGGGTAAACTACGTCCAAGGTCACTCATCTATTAGTAATTTTACACTTTGGTCTCTCAATTTAAAAAAATTTATAAGTTAGCCACTAAATTATCCGAAGGTTTTAGGGACCTGCTTCATAGTTGTATTCCAATAATTTTGCCACTGTTCGACCTCCTCTTTTGACAAAGAAAGACATTGAATCAAATCTTTCTCCCTCCTTTTTCAACTTTATGGTTTAATTTTCCTTGAAATTACCTGAAACTCTACTGATTTAAACCTAAAGCCCTAACGGAGATGCTTTCTAATCTCTGTCCATGGTCGCTTGACCCTGACATGTTTCTCTTCTTAGCAAGACTTTCTCCTTAACCTTTTGGGTTGCGCTTCCATCCCTTGTAACTCTCTAACTAGCTCCTGATTGGATCTAGTAATTAAGTTTGAGTTTCCCTTTTTTTGTTGATATTTTGATTCTCTTTTCTCTGATTTTATTCTGTCCTTTTGCTTCTATAGGTCATGTTTGAGGCTTGTTGAAATAGGAGACTTTCTTCTCCTTTTTTTTTTTCATATTTATGTTCGTTTTGATTGTGGTTCAAATAACTCAATTATGGGTTTTTTAGGGTTATGGTTTTTATTGAAGGAGAAATGGAGAGTGAATTAAGAATGAAGGATTGTTGAGTTGGTTAGAGGTGACATAAGGCTGACAATGGCATTGTAGTGTTTGGGGCTTAAGTTGTTGATACTGCTTGGATTATCACGTTAGGGGTACTGGTGCAAAGATTGTGTGAACAAAGTGTTAACTTGTAAACTTATTAATAGTTCAAAGACCAACTTGTAACCTTTTGAAATTAAAAGATCAAAGTGTGAACTTACTATTAGTTTACTTATCCCTACATTTCACATATGTTAGCAGCTAAATGAGATAGTGACCAACTTGTAACCTTAAAACAGTTTAGTAACCAATTTATGAATTTTCGAAATTGAGTGGCCAAAGTATAAATTTATTAATAGTCGAGTGATAGTTTACTCTAATAATAAATTTAAATTGACTTTTTTATATAAATTATGGACTTAAAAGACCTATACAAAAATGAAAGAATGTTTTAACTACAGCTGGTGTACCAAAATTTTCCCTTGTAACATATCGATAAATTTGGAAAGGGCATTTATTATTTGACATAATGTCAAATTTAGTCCATAATGTTTACATATTTTGATAATTTGGCTCTTATTCTTTTTATAATTAAATTGGCCCCCAACCTTTAAAAAAATAGAGTTCAATTTGACCATCAATTTTTTCAAAAGAGTCGAATTATTGTTTTTTTTTTAACATAAAAACTAACTAAAACGTTAAATTTTTAAATATGAAATTCCATGACTATCTGCATATATTTCATACTATTTTTTCTTTTATAATCTTTTCATAAATTTTTCTTGGATTTTAATTTTTAATTTTTAATATTTTATAAATTTTAAATTATTTATTGACATGACATATAAGAAAATTAGTGTCATGTTCGAATGAAGTACAAGAGGGCTGCCATATGGATTGCCATGCCAACATCGTTAAAAAAAAATTAATGTTTTAGTCAGCATTTCCATTTAAAAAAAAAAGCAAATTGATTCTTTTTTAAAAGTTTAAGGGCCAAATTTAGGTAATAATAGAATAAGGGCAAAATTGATAAAAGATATAAACGTTGAAGGCTAAATTTGACATTATGCCTTATTATTTTTACACATGTTGATTTATAAACTCATATTTATTAATTTCAAGTTTGCATTTTAATATATATTTAATGTAAAATATCATATATATAATTTAATAAAAGTTTAATACATTATAATTATCAATTAAAGTACTTAACAAGAAAATATATACAAAATAGAAAATAAATTATATTTACTAGAAATCCTAATACATGTGTATGCATGTGGAAACTACAAATTTAATATATATATATATATATATATATATATATATATGTGTGTGTGTGTTTGTGTTTAAAAATAACATATAATAAACAATGAAACGTATGTTTGAAACTAATCAATCATAATAACGCATAAAATATGTAAGATATTAAAATAAAAATTAGATTAAATTGGGAATAAAACGAAATTTAAACACATAAATACATCATAGTAACAATAAATGCACTACAATTATTTATCATAACGTCGTCACCAATTGTGAGTTAATATCAAGTTGACTTGCGACATCAACTCAATTAACACCAATATTAGTATATATATACAACTGGCAAAGATAAAAAATTGTACACATTAAATAAAAAAAGTATGAAAAACATCAAAATGAAGCTTAGGTTGATTGATAAATTTAAGGTTTTACTAATTTAATTGATGTGGGTTCAAATCCCACAATATGTATCTTTTTATTGGTTTCTGTTAAAATTAAAAATACTAAAAAACCCTCAAATAATATCTTATTTTAATTAAAAAAGAATATTTTCATAATTTCCCTAACTGAGTTGGGACTCGTTAACGGGCGACTTCAACTCAGTAAAAAACCTAATAAATAGTATAGATACATAAGAGAAAATATTTTACATTAAAAGTTTATTTTTTTAAGTTTACTTAAAAATTATTGTAAGCGCAATAGTAAACAAATTGTTTATAAATCTAGTAAACATAAGTTTAGTCCATAGGCATGTTAATTTTAGTTATTTTATTTAAAAACTATATAAAAGTATGACAAGACAAAAAGGCCATCAAAATAATAATTGTAAGAATGTAATAAAAGGGTATTTTTTTCTTGAAATGGTTTCCACGTAAAATTATGTGTGTTCTTCTTCTTCTATTTTCGATTCTTAGCCATTATCGACGGTCTATTTTTTACACATCTTGGTTATATCCTTCATATAAATGCTTACCAATTAGATATCCTATTGGCTTGTTTAAGTTCCATGGAACTAAGCTGGCAGAGATGCCATTCATTGGCACTCGCAATATATATAGGCGCTAGGGAATGTGTCGTCGTCTTTTCTCTGCTATTGAGTCCGTAAGCTGTAAGGAGTACTTCATATAACGTATTATATTTCTGTATTATTTATTTCTTGTTACCCTATGCTTTTCATCTCCCTCCATTCCTATCCCTCCGAATCTAACTTCACATTCCAAACTTCAGCTAATAGTAGTCAATCTGATTTTTCAAAAGTTAGTGACAAAATTTCTTATCTGTGGAGTTTCCAAATAAACTATGTTGTATTTGTAAATTTTGCTCAGTATGGGAATGATTATGAATATGAAGCTCTAGTAAAGCTATTGGACAAACTCTTGCATTCAATGCCGCAGTCACCCGATGAACAATTTGTTGTGGTGTCTCAGGTTCTTTCATTCTTCTCCTCTGTGTGTGTTTGCATGCATATATGCATGCCTACTTACTAGAGTGGGCATCTTCTGTAATCTGTTTTGACATTTTCTTGAAATTTTTTGAAGGTTCTTGTATCTGATATCAATATTGGATATGAGGATATTGTTAACACTCAGGTTAGAATCACCAGCCATTGGCAACTACGTTAGATTTCAGTAGTTCAGTTCTTTTATTTATCATTGATGAACACCTCATCCTATATAAGTCCTTGCTCTTAATGGTAAGCCAGTGAAGAATTTAAGGAGATTGGTTGAGATGGCAGAGAACTCTGATGATGAGTTTCTGAAATTTGACTTAGAATATGAACAGGTTCTCTCTCTCTCTCTCTTCATACATGTAGTTACATACATGCTCTTGTTGCAGCACACGACTAGACATACATTGATGTTTATGGTTTGATACAGATAGTAGTGCTTAGAATAAAGACAGCAAAAGTAGCTACTCCGGACATTCTTGCAACCCACTATATACCATTAGCAATGTCTGTTGATCTCAAGGCATGAAAACCAGGGACTTAATTAATTGATTTTTTTTACCTTTTATTTATATATTTTCCATTTTTTGTGGGGGTACGTAATTACATTTTGTAGAATGGAGCTTCTTTAGCCTAGCTTTCACAGCGTTTTGTTATGGACTATCTATAAAAACAATGATATCTTATTTTTAGAAGGATTAAAAAAGAAACTTTTTTAAAAAATACTTTTACAATTGACACACACATTACAAACAAGTTTGCCCATGTAATTTGTACCAGTGACTTATGTTTTTAGGTGAACAGCTTGTGCCGCTAGGCCAAGTAATAAGAAACACGAAGGAGAATTAAGAATGAATAATACTTTCATCTATATTTCACAAGGCAATCAACAACGATGTATATACAAGACTTAGTGAGCAGCTGATCAATAACAGACTAACTAACTGCTAACTGTTGTTAACTGCTAACTATTGCTAACTGCTAACTGTTGCTAACAACCACAACCGTTTAATTCCTCAATATGCCTCCAGCTTTTTTAGCAATGACCTTGAGACATAACCTGAACTTTGTAAACAAAGGAGCTAATAAAGACTTAGTGAACACATTGGCTATTTGCTCTTGAGCAGGAACATGTCCTACTGTCAATCGTCTAGCAGCATTCCCTTACAAAAAAGAGATCTAATTCAACATGTTTGAATTTTGAATGTAGTACTGGATTAGCTGAAACAACAATAGCTCCAGAATTATTACACCAAACAGCAGCTTTGCGAGTAGGGGAGATGCAATTCAGACAGGAGAGACTCGAGCCAAATCACTTCAGTAACAGTGTGAGCAAAACTGCGATACTCAGCTTCAGCAGTCGACTTGGAGACGACCTTTTGTTTCTTGGATCCCCAAGTGACCGGATTCCCTCCTAGAAACATACAGAACCCCGTAGTAGATCGTTTATCATCCACATCAGATCTCCAATTTGCATCTGAGTATCTTACCAAATCCAGATTGGATGCCTTAGTGAAATGCAGGCCATAATCTATGGTGTTTTAAAGGTACCGGAGAATACGTTTCATAGCCTTAAAGTGTTGATCTAATAGTTGATGCATGAACTGGCAAACTTTATTGACAGCAAACGCAATATCAGGCCTGGTGCTGACCACGTATTGCAAAGCTCCCACAATACTTCTATAGTCAGACGCATTCTCCACTATATTCCCAACATGTCGAGACAAAGTATAGGATGTGACCATAGGTGTAGGTAAGCATTTTGTATGATCCATCTTATCTCTCCGTAGAAAATCGAGAACATACTTCTGCTGACTTAAGAACGGCCCTGCAGGAGTAGGAAGAACCTCAATGCCAAAGAAGTAAGAAAGAGATCCCAAATCTTTAAGGAAAATTTTGTGTGTAGGATTGTGACAAAATCATCAATGTTGCCTTTATGATTACCAGTAATAATGATATCATCCACATATACAAGGACATAAAGACAAACATCCTCAGTTTTTCGAACAAATAAGGACTCATCGGACTTGGTCAAAACAAAATTGGACATGGGTAAGAAGCCTCTCAATTTAGAGAACCAAGCTCTAGGAGCCTGCGTAAGACCATATAGTGCCTTCTTCAGTTTGCAAACCAAAGTCTGATCACCATGTTTTTTTTCAAAACTAGGGGCCTGAACCATGTAGATTTCTTCAGACAAATCACCATTAATAAAGGCATTATCGATGTCGAGCTGCCTAAGGTGCCAACCGAACTTTACAGCAATGGTTGTTGGCTTGACAACAGGGCTGAAAGTCTCATGGAAATCAATGCCAGCTTCCTGAAGATACCCTTTGACCACTAAACAACCTTTGTATCTGGCTATGGTGCCATCTACATACCTTTTAAGCTTAAACATCCATTTGCACCCCACAGCCCTTCTGTTGGCAGGTAAGGGAACCAAGTCCCACGTCTGATTTCTTATCAATGCATCAAACTCTTGTTTAGCAGCCAAAGCCCACTCTTTGGATGACAAGGCCTCTTCAATTGTAGCTGGTTTAGGAACACCAAACTCTGCTGAAAAAACATGTGGTTTGAAAATCCCACTCTTGGACCGGGTCTGCATGGGATGAGTGTTTACAGGAGGTGCAGATAGAGATTCATCAATCTGAAACATTGTTGGACACCACATGAGAGGTCGTGGAGGAAGAAAAACCTGATGCTTGAGGAGAGTGAGAAAATCAATTACTACTAGCCGGATCATGAGATAACACAGTAGTAGCTGGCGGAGGCTGGAAATCAGTGGACCCTGAAAAAGCAGAAATAGAAGACGAACATATTACTGGAACTTTATATTTGTGACACTGGAACTGAGGTGGAGCAACAAAAGAAATAGAACCAGCTGGAGGAGCAGAAGTAACAAATGAAAAATTTGCCTCATCAAAAACTACATGGCGAGAAACAAACAACTTGCCAGTATCATCCAGGCATTTATACCCTTTGTGAATAGGACTGTAGCCAAGGAATACACAAGGGCGAGAGCGATACTCCAGCTTATAAGTGTTAAATTGCCTTAGATAAGGGTAACACCGACAACTAAAAACTCGTACGTGCATATATGGTGGAGGGGCTTTATGTAAGACTTCATAAAGAGACTTGCCATTGAGAATAGGAATGGGAAGCCTATTAATAAGGTAGACAGCGCTGATAAAAGCATGAACCCAAAAACGTAGAGGGACATTAGCTTGAGCGAGTAAAGTTAAACCAACATCAACAATATGTCTATGCTTTCATTCCACCAACCCATTTTGCTCGGAAGTGTGAGGACATGAGAGGCGATGATGAATCCCTAGCTGAGTAAGTACCCCGGGAAAAGACCAAAATTCAGCGCCCAATTAGACTGGAAAACCTTTATGGAACAACCAAACTGAATAGCAACCAGTTTTTGGAGTTAAAAAAACTTGTCAAGAGCCTCAGACTTGTGTTTAGTGAGATACAACCAAGTATGACGAGAGTAAGCATCTACAAAAGACATATAATAAGAGTAGCCTTCAGATGAGACAAAAGCTGGTCCCCAAAGATCAGATACAATAAGTTCAAAGGGAGCTGAATATGTGGTAGTGGAAGGAGAAAAAGGTAGCTTATGGGATTTGCCAAGTTGACATGCTGAATATATTGATGACATCTTACAAGTGTTAAAAGCAATATTATTCTTATGAAGAACTGCCATGACAGTCTTATTACAAGGGTGGCCAAGTCTCTTATGCCACAAATCAAAAACCCAACTACTATCAGCTGACGACTTCAATCGAGCAGCACAAATCCTGGCTGTAAAATTACCATTCTTGAATCGGCTGGAGTTGCAAAGATCAAACTGGTACAAACTGTAATATCCTGAATTAGGGCTTAATCGAAATAGTGGTTTCGTGACCACAAATCTGAGATAGAAATAATTATTTTATAATTATTTTGATGATTATGAAATGATTGCATGATTGTGTGAAAATTTCGTGATGAAATTCTATGCCTAAAGTGCTTAAATTGAAAGTAGGGACTAAATCGAATAAGTTGCAAAACTTGCATTCTAGAAGTTTTTTGTATGAAATTGTTTTGGAACATTAATGAGGAGGTCTTAAATAGCAATTTGACCAATTTTAAGTTCATGGACAAAATTAGGACATGGAAGGAATTTTTGGAAAGTTTAGTAGTAAGGGTATTTTGGTCATTTAGTTATTAAAATGAATTAAAAACAAAAATTAAAAGCCAATTTTTGTCCATCTTCTTCATTAGGCCAAAATTTCAAGGGTTCTCCATAGCTAGGGTTTGTTTCAAGCTTCCAAGCTCCATAGTAAGTGATTCCAAGCCCTGTTTTTAATATTCTTTACGTTTTTGGAATCCCGGAAGCTCGATTAAGCTTATGCTAGCAATAATTCAACCTAGGGTTTATATTTGGAAAAATACCCGTAGGTGAAATTTGTGTATTTTGATGTTTTATGATAGAATATGAGGTTTTAAATTATGTTAGACAACTTGTGCTACTCGGTTTTGAGTGAAAACGAGTAAAAGGGCTTAATCGGCAAAAATACCTAATAGTCACAAGTATATGTTAGAGAGAGAATTTGATGTTGCCATAGAAGGAAAAAGTGATCAGCATGTTATAAAACATAAGAAAAAGGAATAAAGTTTAATTCCCGAGCCTAGGGGCAAAAGTGTAATTATGCAAAAGTTTAGGGGCAAAAGTGTAATTTTTTTAAAGTTCCTATTAAATGCTGTTTTGATAAATGTATGTATTAAATAAGATTAATTTGGTATTATAGATCAAGAAAAACGAGATTCAAGTCGTGATCGAGGAAAAGAAAAGATTGTGGACTAAATTGCAAAATCTTTATATTTTGGTACCAAGGTAAGTTCATGTGTAAATAATGTAGCATAATTGTTATTTTTAAGTTATTGATGTTAATTATATGATATGCTGATTTTTTTATCGTGAAATATTATGCTTTGTGGTTAATGTTGAGTAATATGCAAATTATGTTTACTACTTGATAAATATGAATTGCTACCGAGTATCGGTTCTGATATTCCATGGAAGACGGCAATGTGAGATCGAGTAAAAAAGCCCGTTTGAACCTTAGGAATAGATTAGGATACAAGTGACATGTCACTAGGATGGTTGAGCATTTGAACTCGTTGAGTTGAGTCCGAGTTCGTGAGATGTAACTAGGCATCCGAACTCGTTGAGTTGAGTCCGAGTTCACTTATGGATGCGAACGCCCAAGCTCATTGAGTTGAGTCCGAGTTCGCTTATGGGCGGGTTACATAGTAGCTTGGCTACATATGTGGCACTTATGTGCAAATTATCCGTGTATCCGAGTTGTATTCCGATGTGTTCAACGGGTGAAATTTCTAGTGAAATGGAAGAACACTTAAGATGCAAGTGACGTTTTGGTAAGTATTGTGAAATGGACACTTTGGACAGGTATGTTCTTAACCCTCGGGTTGAAAATAGATACAACAACGATAAGGTGGTAAGATGATGAATGATGTTTAGAAATGTGATATATGTTTTGGTGATACCATGCTAAAGTTGTTTGGTATATTTGTATTGTTATGTTACTTGTTATTTACATATGAACTTACTAAGCATAAATGCTTACTCCTTCCTTTTCATTCACTGTAGTTTTGAACAAGCTGCTCGGGGAATCGGGACAGGTCGAAAGTTCGATCACACTATCCAAAGAACTTTTATCTTGGTAAATGGCTTGTACAACTACTTAAGTATGGCATGTATAGCAATATACCTATTTTGTGTAAATAATTTTATGATATGGCCATGTTTAGTTGAGAAAATGTTTGATATTGATAAGTCATGGTGATGGCTAATTTAGATCATGTTTGATACTATGGAAGTTTAATAGGTTATCTAGTTCATAAAAATTCATGGAAAGATGAAACTTGCCTTAAAATAGAATATTGCTACAGCAATGACATGAATTTGAAAAATCACTAAAAATAGTATAAATGGAACTAAATAATGAGTAAGTTATGAAATTGAAGTTTAATGAGTCTATTTTCATGTGGATTGAACAAAACAGGCATATAAATTATATTTTATGAGATATTTAAACTTTTGTGAAACAGGGCCAGAGTGATTTCTGGATCCCCTGTTCTGACTTTAAAATTCATAATAAATTTTAATAAAATAATTAGAAGTTTTTATTTATATGTACAGATTCCTTATTGAGTCTAGTTTTAAGAAAAACAAACCTTATAGTCATTGAAATTCTGTATAGAGAGATATCTGATTTTTAATACACATATGTCAGAGCAGTCGAACCCTGAAATAGTGGGACTTTAACTAATAAAATGTACTAATTGGCCCAACCAAAAATTCTAGAAAAAAATTAGTAAATATATATATGAGTCTAGATTTATGGAAAATTTACGAATCTTGATTTTGAGTTTCATAAATCGAGATATGATTTTTCTTGTAACTATGACGCGAGTAGCTAGAAAGTTGTGAATGTAGAAACAAATGATTTGAAGTTCTTAAATTAATAAATTATGTTCGGTAACCCCTCAAGCTTGACTCCGGTGATGATCTCGGGCGTGGGGGCGTTACACAAACCATTAAGCATGTGGCCCTCCAATAATATTATCCCTGTCTTGATATCCTTCACAAAATAATGTCGAGGATAAAATTCAAAATAAACTTAGTTATCACTAGCAAACTATGCAACAGACAGTAGGTTTTTGCAAATATGAGGAACATGCAAAATATTTTTCAGGTGAAAAACCCTATTACCATATGCAAAACAACTGGAACTAGTGTGAGCTACAGACACTGGCACACCATTTCCCATAAAGAGCTTGTTGGTACCTGTGTTTAGTGTTGATTCCTGTAAGTTGTCCAGATCATTCGTCACATTATTAGATGCACATGAGTCAGGGTACCAGACCTTTCCATTCGTGAAACATAGCCTTTTCTTGGAGACTACATTTGCTTGCAAATTTGTTCCTTGATTCTTGCTATTGTGAGAACAACAATGCGAACCATTGCAGGACAAAGGAGAGGGACCTTGAAACTGATGATAGTGAACCTGCATCGGCTGATCAGAAACACCCTCAAACGACTCATCAAATCGATAATAACACTTCTGAACTGTATGACCAATTCGGCCACATAGCTGACACTGAGGCTTGTTGTGGAAAAATTTTCGACCTCTGTCTCTACCACGAGAGGACCGACCACGACCCCTGTAAGATGTCCCGAAGCCTTTAGTAGACTGACCAGTGTTGCTACTAGTAGAAACATTCTGTTGAGTAATATTCACCTGAAAAGCTATACTGGACACCAAATCTTGTTGTCAAGTCTCACAATCCAACAACATGTCAGTAAGAAGATCGAGAGAAACATTCATCGCAGAAGCCACAACTCCTATGGACTCATACTCTACTGGTAGACCAGCAAGAACAATGCTAACCTGTTCTTGCTCAGTAATGAAATTTCCTGCAGCCATGAGAGTGTCACACAGGTTTTGAACCTTAGCCAAGTAATCTTTGACCTTTAAGGACCCTTTCTTCTGAGAATAAAGAGAATGTCTCAAAGTAGAGACTGCTAAAATGGACTTCAAAGCCAACCTACACAAATCAATATTCCAGACCTCAAAACTAGTTTTGGCACCAATGAGATGAACCAGAACATCATCACTAACAGTGGGTAACAGCCATGAGGCTAACAGCTTATCTTGTTGGACGTGAAACAAGAACTCGGGATTGGGAACAAGAGTCCCATCATTATCAACAACAGACTGCGGAGGAATAACAGTAGTACCAAGAACAAATTTATGCAAACCATACCCTTCAAGGATGAGCATCACCTATTGTTTCCATAACAAAAAGTTATGACCATTGAGTTTGACTATTTCATGTTTAGGAAACTGATGAACTTTGCGCAAAAGGCCAAGACCAGGATCGAGAGTCGAGCCATCTCCTAGAGCAGTCGTAGTAAACTACTGTCGATTGTCGTCATTGTTGCCGGAAATAGCTTCAGTACCTATTAAAAAAAAACTTATGGCTGTGATACCATAATAAGAAACACAAGGAGAATTAAGAATGAATAATACTTTCATCTATATTTCACAAGGCAATCAACAACGATATATATTCAAGACATAGTTAGCAGCTGATCAATAATAGACTAACTAACTGCTAACTGTTGTTAACTACTAACTGTTGCTAACTGCTAATTGTTGCTAACAACCATAACCATTTAATTCCTCAATACCAAGAGATGGGGTTTGATTAAAAATCATTCAGTGAAAGGCTTGCAAGACTCGTCTCCCAATGGAAGTCTAACCCAGTAGCATAGACTCGGAATTTTACTAAATAAATTTTCTTAAAACATTGGAAAGTGAGAATTAAGCACAATGCGATGGAGACGATGTTTGGAGCAGGGAAAATAGATAAAATAGGACTTTACAAAGGTCGAACAAAGTGAAGTCCATGTAAAATGACATCTTTCGAAGTGTCATGAAAACACTTCGGTTATGGAAGGAAATGTCACTAAAAATGGATATATCATGTGTTTCGTTTTTATTTTAAGTGTGATATTATCAAATTTTAACATTATAAATTGGTTTAATATTTTTTATAAAATATAATTAAAATAAGTTTGTTATCTTGGTCATTCATTTGTTGGATCTATTATAAATTCAATTTGGAGGATTTCACAACTAAATTATATTACATAATCATTACTTTTTAAAAAATTTAATATAAAAATAGACAGGTTAACTAAGGACATAACAACAATAATAATAATGAGGTAAACTACATCCAGGGTTATCAACATTAGTAAAACTATACTTGGATCATTTAATTTTAAAAAGTTACAAATTAATCATTGAATTATTCGAAAGTTACCGTTTAAGTCATGAAGCCATTTAGTTGCTAACAATTGTCGTATGGTCGTTAACTCACTATTCATCATAGGGTAAACTACGTCCAAGGTCACTCATCTATTAGTAATTTTACACTTTGGTCTCTCAATTTAAAAAAAAGTTATAAGTTAGCCATTAAATTACTTGAAGATTTTAGGGTTTTCGGGACTTCCTTCATAGTTGTATTCCAATAATTTTGCCACTGTTCGACCTCCTCTTTTGACAAAGAAAGACATTGAACCAAATCTTTCTCCCTCCTTTTTCATTTTTATGGTTTTATTTTCCTTGAAATAACCTGAAACTCTACTGATTTAGACCTGAAGCCCTAAAGGAAATGCTCTCCAATCTTTGTTCGTGGTCGCTTGACCCCAATATGTTCCTCTTCTTAGCAAGACTTTCTCCTTGACCTTTTGGGTTGAGCTTCCATCCCCTGTAACTCTCCAACTAGCTCTTGATTGGATCTAGTAAGTTTGAGTTTCCTTTTTTTTTTTTTGTTGATATTTTGATTCTCTTTTCTCTGATTTTATTATGTCCTTTTGCTTATGTAGGCCATGTTTGAAGTTTGTTGAAATAGGAGACTTCCTTCTCCATTTTTTTTCATATTTATTTTCATTTTGATTGTGGTTCGAATAACTCGATTATGGATTTTTTAGGGTTATGGTTTTTGTTGAAGGAGAAATGGTGAGTGAATTAAGAATGAAGGGTTGTTGAGTTGGTTACAGGTGACATAGAGCTGACAATGGCATTGCTAGTGTTTGGGGCTTAAGTTTTCGATACTGTTTGGATTATCACGTTAAGGGTATTGGTGCAAAGATTGTGTGAACAAAGTGTTAACTTGTAAACTTATTAATAGTTCAAAGACCAACTTGTAACCTTTTGAAATTAAAAGATCAAAGTGTGAACTTACTATTAGTTTACTTATCCCTACACTTCACATATGTTAGCAGCTAAACGAGATAGTGACCAACTTGTAACCTTAAAACAATTTAGTAACCAATTTATGATTTTCGAAATTGAGTGACCAAAGTATAAATTTATTAATAGTCGAGTGATAGTTTACTCTAATAATAAATTTAAATTGACTTTTATATATAAATTATGGACTTAAAAGATGTATACAAAAATGAAAGAATATTTTAACTGCACCTGGTGAACCAAAATTTCCCCTTTTAACATATCGATAAATTTGGAAAGGGCATTTATTATTTGGCATAATGTCAAATTTAGTCCACAATGTTTACATATTTTGATAATTTGGCTCGTATTCTTTTTATAATTAAACTGGCCCTCAACCTTTAAAAAAATAGAGTTCAATTTAATTATCAATCTTTTCAAAAGAGTTGAATTATTTTTTAACATAAAACTAACTAAAACGTTAAATTTTTAAATTTGAAAGTTCGCATGACTATCCACATATATTTCATACTACTTTTTAATTTTTATAATCATTTTATAAATTTTTCTAGGATTTTAATTTTTTATTTTTAATATTTTATAAATTTTAAATTATTTATTGACATGATATATAAAAAATAAGTGTCATGTCAGAATGAAGTACAAGAGGACTGCCATATGGATTGCCATGCTAACACCATTAAAAAAATTTAATGTTTTAGTCAGCATTTTCATTTAAAAAAAGCAAATTGATTCTTTTAAAAGTTTAAGGGCTAAATTTAAGTAAAATAGTAAATTGATTTTTTTAAAAGTTTATTTTTTAAGTTTACTTAAAAATTATTATTAGCTAATGGTAAATAGTTTGTTTATAAATCCAATAAACATAAGTTTAGTCCATAGGCATGTTAATTTTAGTTATTTTATTTAAATACTATATAAAAGTATGACAAGACAAAATGTCATCAAAATAGTAATTGTAAGCATGTAATAAAAGGGTATTTTAAACATTTCTTAACCGAGTTGGTATTTAGTTAATCCGTGACACCAACTCAATTAAAGCTTTTTTAATAGTATAGATATACAATTGATGGGGATAATAAATTTGTGCACATTAAAATAAAAACATATGAAAAAATTAAAATGAAGTTTTTGTTGAGTGATAAATTTAATTTTTTAATTTAATTGGCGAGGTTCAAATATCACCACATATATATTTTTATTGTTCGTGTTAAAATAAAAAGATTAAGTATTCTCAAATAATATAACTTGTTCTAATTACGGAAGAATATTTTTATAATTTTCGTAATTGAGTTGAGATATGATTGATAGATGACACAAACTTAGTAAAAGCTTAATAAATAATATGGATTTATGATATTATTAAAATTTATAAAAATTATAAAATGATTTGATATATTATTGTTGATCCATTCATCAAAGAAACTAACGTAGATTTACTTACACATACAGCACTTTTTTTAATGAGAGTGTAAAATATACTAGATATTAACAGTGTAAAATTTTAATGTAAATTATACAATTGGTCATTGAACTTTTATAAAATTTCATTTTGGACATTAAAAATAAAAGTTTGCAATAAGGGCACTGTTGTTAGCAAATGTTTTTTGTCACCCTGTTAATTTGGGGGTTAGGCAATGTTATTGTATACTCATTTTAGTCACTTAAATTTAGTAAATTTTATTTTGATCATTCATTTTATAATTTTAATTTATTTTATTTTTTAAAATTTATTTTAGTTTTTTTTCAATAAAAGGAAAAACTTAGGTTCTTACATGGAAAAACCATTTTATCTTTTTAATTTTCTTTACATTTTTTAGAATTAATGTTTGTTTTTTAGTAAAAGGGAAAATTTTGGGGTTTACAACAAAATACATAGGCTTTCAAATTAAAAGAAATAATTCTTGACAAATTAAAAGGTGAAGAATGAATTCAACTCCTCTAAAAAAAAGAAAAAAACTATTTTAAAAATTACAAGAAATAAATCTTGCATAACAAAACAAACCCCTAATATTAATCAAAACAATTCTCGCAATGAAGAAATCTTTACATATACTAACTAAATATATTAGTTCTAAACCCGAATTGAATTAGAAGACCATAACTCCGCGCCTAATTTATATTAAACTATAATCATGTATAGTTTTGGATTTACCCTAAAAAGATTCTATAACTAGTTAACTTTCCGCCCTAATATAGAGCTAAGAAACTCCCCAAACAACCCCATAACCCCGACCCTCTTCCCCCCATCCTCTCGCCTTGCCGCCGTGTTTCCAACGGCACCGCCATTGGACTTGGCCGTAGATCCTATTGGTGCTCAAGTGGTACCGGCAATGGATGCAGTGGTGAAGGTGTTTTGCATTCACACCGAGCCCAACTTCTCGATGCCTTGGCAGAGAAAAAGACAGTATAGTTCCAGCAGTAGTGGGTTCGTGATCAGCGGAAGAAGGGTTTTAACAAATGCGCATTCAGTCGAACATTACACTCAAGTTAAAGTTAAGAAACGTGGGTCTGATACTAAGTACTTGGCTACTGTCCTTTCTATTGGAACCGAATGTGATATTGGTATGTTCAGTTCTTACAATTAAATTCCTAATAATGCATATTGTTGAGTGTTTTTCTGCGTTTTATTTAGACGGTGGTGTATGTCTATACATACTAGGTTTCATGCATAGTTACCATGTGTGATCTCATGTGTGACTTTGCAAGACCATGTTGGTATCTCCTGACATATTAATTAGGTTTGATGCATATAGATACGGATACTATTCTAGACTTAACAAGTATTTATTTATGGGATCCCATGGTTATCTCGCTTGTGACTTCACGAGAGAATATAGGTACCTCCTACAAGCACCCATTATCATGCAAACTTGGTCTGCAAACTCAGCCTGCTAGACTGTTGGCATAATAGGAAATTATAATAATCGCACAAATCATATATTGAAATTGAATACCCTGTGTATAATCTAATGATTAGAATTATCTAGTATCACTGTCCTCAAGTTATCTTGCCATGCTAAAATTAAAGATTAATTGCCATGCATTCTGTTGAAAGAAAATTGCTAATTTCTTCAAGTGGAGAGCGGTGGCAATGGTTTCTTTTGCCCATAGCGGTGAAGCTTGTAACATTGACTGTTTGCTAAGTAGGTTACTTGGGGTGTAAGGACTGTTATCTCTCACTCTATATTTGTTTCTCAAATTTTGAGAGGTAGAGTTTATTGTTTTAGATAAGAGTGCGAGTATTCTGTCAGTGTTGGCGTCACATGCAGGGTACAAAGTAGAAAACTGACTTATGGTTAATGAGTGCTGAATGTAAATTGATTTGGAGGTTATGCTTGGTTAATGAGAAAAGGATTGATGAAGAATTCTTATATAGTACAAGAAAAGGAGAGGAAAGTTCAAACCAGTCATGGTGTAGTGTGAACTAACGTTGAAGAAAGAAGTGGTTAGACATTAGTCAGTAGAGTATGATGTAAAAATAATTGACATTCTGGAGGTCATCTTCATGATTTCAGATAATTGCTTTTATTCTTTATTTGGTTGAATGCATGATTTGGTTTATGTGGTGAAGCAGCAATGCTTACAGTTAACAATGATGAGTTCTGGGAAGGAGTGTCACCAGTGGAATTTGGAGAATTACCTGCTCTTCAAGATGCTGTAACTGTTGCTGGTTACCCCATTGGGGGAGATACAATTTCTGTAACAAGCAGAGTTGTATCACGTATAGAAATCCTGTCTTATATTCACGGGTCAACAAAGCTCCTTGGCTTGAAGGTTACATGATTTCTTTTCTAGCAGTTGTTTCTCTGTGTTGCAAACCATAAAAGATTTAATATGTTATCTATTCTGCATGATTATTTGCAGATAGATGCTGCTATAAACTTTGGAAACACTGGTGGGCCTGCCTTCAATGATAAAGGCCATTGTGTGGGAATCACATTTCAGTCTCTCAGACAAGACGAAGCAGAAAATATAGGGTATGTGATACCAACACCAGTCATCCAGCATTTTATCCAAGACTATGAGAAGAATGGAGCCTATACTGGTAATTTAGTTTGGGTCTTTTAAATAATACTTTTTATTTGTAGTGTTCATTTCTTCTTTTTTGTTTTTTAATTGTGTGATGCATGTACTATTTGGTTCATTGTGATTAAAGTTTCATGGTCGCACTTTTATGCTAGGATTCCCTATTTTGGGGATTGAGTGGCAAAAAATGGAAAACCCTGATTTGCGTAAAGCAATGGGCATGAAACCTGAACAGAAAGGTGTTCGAATCAGAAGAGTTGATGCCACAGCTCCAGAATCAGGGGTTTTGAAGTCATCAGATATTGTGCTCAGCTTTGATGGGGTTGATATTGCCAATGATGGAACGAGTAAGTTGTTCTTTTTGTATACAATAAATAAATATTTGCGCACACAAACTTGTACACTATTTATCCTTCAGAGAAATCGATTTGCATATTCCATGTTTTTTCCAATTGAAATTATTATGCACAAACTTTCACTCTATCATAAGTGCAGTTCCTCGTACCCATTAAAATCAACTGGTTACTACTAGTTTGAACTAAATGTGTATGTTCCCTGTAAAATAATGAGGGTGGCACTGAAAGGAGAATTTTTCTGAGGATGCCTTTAAGATGAATTATTGGATTAACTTGATTTTGAATTTATTTACTATTTACTGCTGCAATCTTTACAATTATGAACTTGAATATATATCCTAGTGGAAGTTGTTAGTTATGTCAAAAGTGGTAATACATAGAATGCTATTAACTTGAGAACATATAGCTAACAATCCTATCAATATTTTTACCAGGAAAACTGATAACTGTTCAAGTAGTCTCTTGTTTAATCTATTCAATTTTTCTACACATTTTATCTGATATTGTTCTCATGTTTTTTCAGTTCCTTATAGGCATGGAGAACGCATAGGTTTTAGTTAGTGTCACAAAAATATATTGGGGATAGTTCAGCTATTGAAGTTCTACGTAATTCTGAGATTCTAAACTTCAACATCAAATTTACATCACACAGAAGGCTTATTCCGGCACACAATGGGGGCAAACCACCTTCATATTATATTATTGCAGGATTTGTATTTACAATTGTATCTGTTCCTTATTTACGTTCTGAGGTATGCTGTTTTCTTTTAATAGTGAGATTTTATGATTATTTAGATATAAAAAGTGTAGAACTTTAAATTTTCATCAACTACATAGTAGTAGTCAATTTGATTTTTCAAAAGTTAGTGACAAAATTGCTTATCTTTGGAGTTTCCAAATTAACTATGCTGTATTTGAAAATTTTTCTCAGTATGGGGACAATTATGAATATGAAGCTCCAATGAATCTATTGGACAAACTCTTTCATGCAACGCCACAGTCACCCGATGAACAGCTTGTTGTGGTGTCTCAGGTTCTTTCATTCTTCTCCTGTGTGTTTTTTGCATGCACATATGCATGCCTACTTACTAGAGTGGGCATATTCTGCTGATCTGTTCTGACATTTTCTTGAAATTTTTTTAAGGTTCTTGTATCTGATATCAATATTAGATATGAGGACATTGTTAACGCTCAGGTTAGAATCACCAGTTATTGGCCACTACGTCAGATTTCAGTAGTTCAGTTCTTTTATTTATCATTGATGAACACCTCATCCTATACAGGTCTTTGCTCTTAATGGTAAGCCGGTGACGAATATAAGGAGATTGGCTGAGATGGTAGAGAACTGCGATGATGAGTTTCTGAAATTGGACTTGGAATATGAACAGGTTGTCTCTCTCTCTCTCTTCATGCATGTAGTTTCCGACACATGCTCTTGTTGCAGTACACGACTAGACATACATTGATGTTTGCGGTTTGATGCAGACAGTAGTGCTTCGAACAAAGACAGCAAAAGCAACTACTCCGGACATTCTTGCAACCCACTGTATACCATCAGCAATGTCAGCTGATCTCAAAGCATTGAGACCATGGACTTAATTAATTGATTTTTTGTACCTTTTATATATAGCTTTTCCTGTTTCTTTTTTTTTTTTTGTGCATGATTATATTTTGTAGAATGGAGCTTCTTTAGCCTAGCGTTATATAGAAACAATGACATCTCTTTTTTAGAGGGATTAATACAGTTGACTCACACATTACGAACAAGGTTGCCCATGTAATTCGTATCAATGACTTAGGTTCAATATTTTGGTTGTGATATTATCAAATTTTAACATTATAAATCAGTTTAATATTTTTTTTATAAAAATATAATTAAAATAAGTTGATATATTGGTTTGTTGACCTACTTTATCCCAACAATAGTGAGGGTGGCATTAAAAGGAGAATTTTTTTGAGGATGCCTTTTAGATGAATTCATGGACTAACTTAATTATTAATCTATTTACAACTAACTATTCAAGTATTCTCTTTTCTAATCTGTTCAATCTGTCTACACATTTTTCTGATGTTGTTCTCAATGTTTTCGCAATTCCTTTTAGGCATGGAGAATGCGTAGGCTTTAGTTACCTAGTGTCACAAAAATATGCTGGGGATAGTTCAGCTATGAAAGTTCTACGTAATTTTAAGATTCTAAATTTCAACATCAAGCTTACATCACAAAGAAGGCTTATTCCAGCACACAACCAAGGTAGACATGCTTCGTATTATATATTTGCAGGATTTGTGTTTACAATTGTATCTATTCCATATTTATGTTCTGAGGTATGTTGATTACTTCAAAATATATTGTCTGTCACAATAATAATAATAAAATGTCTGCTAAAGACTTAGCTAGCTTCGATGCTATAAAATGAAAGATTGATATTTTTATGTTATTTTTGTGTTCCTCTTTGGGCATTTCAAAAAGTAGAAGATATGAATATATTGTTATTTTTTTGTTGCACTATCAATCTTTCATTTTATAGCATCAAAGCTAGCTAAGTCTTTAACAGGCATTATTTTATTATTATTGTGACAGGCAATATATTTTGAAGTAATCAACATACCTCAGAACATAAATATGTAACAGATACAGTTGTAAACACAAATCCCACAAATCCTGCAAATATATAATATAAAGCATGTCTGCCCTCGTTGTGTGCTGGAATAAGCCTTCTGAGTGATGTTAAAATTTAGATTCTTAGAATTACGTTAATCCATGAATTCATCTAAAAGACACCTCAAAAAAGTTCTCCTTTTAATGCCATCCTCACTATTGTTGGGATAAAGTAGGTCAACAAACCAATATATCAAACTTATTTTAATTATATTTTTATAAAAAAAATATTAAACTGATTTATAATGTTAAAATTTGATAATATCACAACCAAAATATTGAACCTAAGTCATTGATACGAATTACATGGGCAGCCTTGTTCGTAATGTGTGAGTCAACTGTATTAATCCCTCTAAAAAAGAGATGTCATTGTTTCTATATAACGCTAGGCTAAAGAAGCTCCATTCTACAAAATGTAATCACGCACAAAAAAAAAAAAAAGAAACAGGAAAAGCTATATATAAAAGGTACAAAAAATCAATTAATTAAGTCCATGGTCTCAATGCTTTGAGATCAGTTGACATTGCTGATGGTATACAGTGGGTTGCAAGAATGTCCGGAGTAGCTGCTTCTGCTGTCTTTGTTCGAAGCACTACTGTCTGCATCAAACCACAAACATCAATGTATGTCTAGTCGTGTACTGCAACAAGAGCATGTGTCTGAAACTACATGCATGAAGAGAGAGAGAGAGAAAACCTGTTCATATTCCAAGTCCAATTTCAGAAACTCATCATTGCAGTTCTCTACCATCTCAGCCAATCTCCTTAAATTCGTCACCGGCTTACCATTAAGAGCAAAGCCTTCTGAGTGATGTAAGTTTGATGTTGAAATTTAGAATCTTAGAATTACGTAGAACTTTAACAGCATATTTTTGTGACACTAGGTAACTAAAACCTATACATTCTCCATGCCTAAAAGGAACTGAGAAAACATTGAGAACAATATCAGAAAAAATGTGCAGACAGATTGAACAGATTAGAAAAGAGAATACTTGAATAGTTAGTTGTAAATAGATTAATAATTAAGTTAATGCATGAATTCATCTAAAAGACATCCTCAGAAAAGTTCTCCTTTTAATGCCACCCTCACTATTGATTTTCCAGGAAACATACACGGTTATTTAGTTCAAACTAGTAGTAACCAGTTGATTTTTACGAGTATGACGAACTGCTCTTATGATAGAGTGAAAGTTGGGTCTTATGACAACAAAGATTTGCTCTTATAATAGACAACGTATGAAGTTTGTGCATAATAATATCAATTGGAAATACCATGGAATATGCAAATCGATTTCTCTGAAGGCTAAATAGAGTACAACTTTGTGTGCGCAAATATTTATATATTGTATTCAAAAAGAACAACTTACCCGTTCCATCATTAGCAATATCAACCCCATCAAAGCTGAGCACAATATCTGATGACTTCAAAACCATAGATTCTGGAGCTGTGGGATCAACTCTACAGATTCGAACACCTTTCTGTTCAGGTTTCATGTCCATTGCTTTACGCAAATCAGGGTTTTCCATTTTTTTGCCACTCAATCCCCAAAATAGGGAATCCTAGCATAAAAGTGCGGCCATGAAACTTTAATCACAATGAAGCAAATAGTACATGTATCACACAATTAAAAAAAGAAGAAGAAGAAATGAACAGTACGTATAAAAAGTATTATTTAAAAGACCCAAATTAAATTACCAGTATAGGCTTCATTCTTCTCATAGTCTTGGATAAAATGCTGGATGACTGGTGTTGGTATTACATACCCTATATTTTCTGCATCTTCATGTTTGAGAGACTGAAATGCGATTCCCACACAATTGCCTTTATCATTGAAGGCAGGCCCACCAGAGTTCCCAGAGTTTATAGCAGCATCTATCTGCAAATAATCATGCAGAATACATACTATATGAAATCTTTCACGGTTGCAATGCGGAGAAACAAATGCTAGTAAAGAAATCATGTAACCTGCAAGCCAAGGAGCTCTGCTGACCTGTGTACATAAGACGAGATTTCTATACCTGATACAACTCCACTTGTTACAGAAATCGTATCTCCCCCAATGGGGTAACCAACAACAGTTACAGCATCTTGAAGAGCAGGTAATTCTCCAAATTCCACTGGTGACACAACTTCCCAGAACTCATCATCGTTAACTGTAAGCATTGCTGCTTCACCACATAAACCAAATCATGCATTCAACCAAATAAAGAATAAAAGCAATTATCTGAAATCATGAAGATGACCTCCAGAATGTCAATTATTTTCACATCATACTCTACTCACTAATGTCTAAGCACTTCTTTCTTCAATGTTAGTTCACACTACACCATGACTGGTTTGAACTTTCCTCTCCTTTTCTTGTACTATATAAGAATTCTTCATCAATCCTTTTCTCATTAACCGAGCATAACCTCCAAATCAATTTACATTCAGCACCCATTAACCATAAGTCAATTTTCTACTTCCCTGCATATGATGCCAACACTGATAGAATACTCGCACTCTTATCTGAAACAATAAACTCGACCTCTCAAAAATTGAGAAACAAATATATATATATAGAGAGAGAGAGAGAGTGAGAGAGAAAGTCCTTACACCCCAAGTAACCTACTTAGCAAACAGTCAATGTTACAAGCTTCACCGCTATGGGCAAAAGAAACCACTGGCACCCCTCCCCACTTGAAGAAATTAGCAATTTTCTTTCCACAGAATGCATGGCAATTACTCGTTAGTTTGAGCATGGCAAGATAACTTGAGGGCAATGATACTAGTTAGCGATAATTCTAATCATTACATTATACACAGGGTATTCATTTTCAACATATGATTTGTGCGATTATTAAAATTTCCTATTATGCCGACAGTCTAACACGTTGAACTGAAGCATTAATAGTATTCCATATGCAGTATTAGAAATTTAATTGTAAGAACCGAACATACCAATATCACATTCAGTTCCAATGCAAAGGACGGTAGCCAAGTACTTAGTATTAGACCAACGTTTCTGAACTTTAACTCGAGCTTAATATTCGACTGAATGTGCATTTGTTAAAACCCTTCTCCCGCTTATCAGGAACCAGTAGTGCTGGAACTATATTGTCTTTTTCTCTGCCAAGGCAACGAGAAGTTGGGCTCGGTGTGAATGCAAAACACCTTCACCACTGCATCCATTCCCGGCACCACTCGAGCAGCAATAGGATCCCCGGCTAACTCCCCGCCTCCACTTCCTCCTCCAAGTCCAATGGCGGTGCCGTCGGAAACATGGCGGCAAGGAGATAGAATTGGGGGAGGGGGGAGGGGGAAGAGGGTCGGGATTATCGGGGAGTTTCTTAGGGCGACCACGAGGGCGGGAAGCGGTGGTAGTGATTTCGACGGCGGATTGTAAGGGTTGGGAGGGGGTAGGGTTTTTGGGTTTTCCGCCTCTTTTTCTTTTGGTATCCCGCATTTTTACTAATTACGAAATTAGTAAGGAAGGAAGACGAATCAATTAACGGGATAACCTTCTTCTAAGGGATCAATGTAGGGAAATATCCAAGAACAAGAAGAAAGAAACGGTTGAGTTTTCTTTCCTTCTATTCATTCAGTTGATGTTGGACAAAGTACGAAATTAGTAAGGAAGGAAGACAAATCAACTAACTGGATAACCTTCTTCTAAGGGAAATATACAAGAAGAAGAAGACGAAAGAAACGGTTTTCAAATATACATTTCATGTTTTAAAAACAATAATAAATAAAATAAATAAGGGCAAATAAAGAACTTAAAAAAGTAAATAAAAAAGTAATAAGATAAATAAAATAAATAAAGACAAATTTGACGTAATAAAACAAAATAATAGGATAAAACTTAAAACAAGTAAAAAAAAAAACAAAGTTTCGAAATCTTGCCCCAGTTAATTTGGCTTTTTAGGTAAAATTGCTAAAGTTCCAATTATACTTTTAAAAATCACAATATTTTTTTAGTATTTATATACGTGGCTCCATTTTATATAATTCCACAAAAAAATTAATTTTTAGTGTAGATTGCTAACATGACAAGTTGGTGGCGCTAAATTCTTTGACTCCACCAACTTTTATTATAGATTTTAAATTATTTACGTATTTAATTAAAAAATAGGTCATTTATGTAATTAATTAAATTTTTTGAGTTATTTTTATAAAAAAGCCTGTTGGACAGCTTTTCATTTGTATGCAAGTAACTCGGCCTTTTTTATTAAAATAACCCCTTAATTTTAATTAAATACCAAAATGACCCACTTTTTTAATTAAACACTAAAATGACCTGAAATCTATAATAAAAGTTGGTGGAGCCAAATTATATGGCACCACCAACTTTCCACGTCAGCAGAGAGTATAAAAAATTAATTTTTTAGTGGAACTATTTAGAATGACGTCACCTGTATAAATACCAGAGAAATACTAAAATTTTTAGAAACATGAGAGGACTTTAAAAAAATTAACTATTTTTTTGGTAGAGCCAACTTAAATGGCGCCACCATATTCTGCCATGTCAATCTTTTTTTTTTTTTACTTTTTGACTTTTTAACTTTTCTTTTGTCTTATTTATTTATTTATTTATTTTATTTATTTATTATTATTAACTTTAAAATTTTTGAAATATATATTTGAAATATTTTATTAATATATATTTTAAAATTTTAAATATATATTTTGAAATTACTTTTTAAATTTTAAATATTATTTTTAAATATTTAAATATTTTAAACTTTCAAATTTGTTATTAGTTTTATAATAATTTAAATATTATTTAATTTGTTTTACAATATGATTTTTAAATTATTTTAAAGATATTCAAATCATTTTTAAATTATATTTAAAAGTTAAAAATAATATTTTATTTTAAAAGTGAAATTTGAATTAATAAAAAATTAAAAATATTTTTATTTTCTAAAATACTACAAGTTTTAAAAAATGAGAGACTTAAAATAAATTTTCATTTTTTGGTGGAGCCAACTTAAATGGCATAACCAAACTTCACCACACCATCTTTCACTTTTTTTTACTTATTTATTATTTTTTAGTTTTTACTATCTTTTGTCTTTTCTTTAAATTTTTTTAAGTTTTATATTTTTCTTGTTTTATTTTGTTTATTTATTTATTTTTATTAATTTTAAAAATTTAAAATATATAGTTGAAATGTTTTATAATATATATTTTTAAATTTTAAATATTATTTTAAATTATTTTTAAATTTTGAATATTATTTTTAAAATATTAAAATATATATTTTTAATAATATAAAATATTTAAATATTTTAAAGATATGAGCTTTTAAATTTATTATTAGTTTTTAATATTTTAAATATTATTTAATTTGTTTTATAATATTTTAAATATTAATTTTAAATTATTTTTAAAGATATTTGGTTTTTAATAGAAATAACCCAAAAATTTAATTAATTATCAAAATGACCAATTTTTTAATTTGGCTCCACCAACTTTTACTGTAAATTTTAGGTCACTTTCAGTATTTAATTAAAAAATCAATTATTTTGATAATAAATTAAATTTTTATGTTACTTTTATAAAAAATCAATTATTTAATGTTTAAAAAATATTTAAAATTTAAAAATAATTTAAAATAATATTTAAAATTTACAAAATATATATATTATCAAACATTTCAAATATACATTTTAAATTTTTAAAATTAATAAGAAAAATAATTAAATAAATAAACAAAATAAAATAAGAAAAAATATAAAACTTAAAAAAGAAAATAATTTAAAGAAAAGACAAAAGATAATAAAAAACTAAAAAATAATAAATAAGTAAAAAAAGAGTGAAAGATGGTGCGATGAAGTCAGTAGCGCCATTTAAGTTGGCTCCACGAAAAATAAAAATTATTTTTAAGTCCCTATTTTTTAAAATTTACACTATTTCTAGAAAATGAAAAATATTTTTATTTTTTATTAATTCAAATTTCACTTTTAAAATAAAATATTATTTTAACTTTTAAATAGAATTTAAAAATGGTTTGAATATCTTTAAAATAATTTAAAAATCATAATTTAAAATATTATAAAACAAATTAGATAATATTTAAATTATTATAAAACTAATAAAAATTTGAAATTTTAAAATATTTAAATATTTAAAAATAATATTTAAAATTTAAAAAGTAATTTCAAAATATATATTTAAAATTTAAAAATATATATTAATAAAATATTTCAAATATATATTTCAAGATTTTTAAAGTTAATAATAATAAATAAAATAAAATAAAATAAATAAAATAAAATAAAATAAAACAAAAGAAAAGTCAAAAAGTATAAAAAAAAAAACAAGGACTGACGTAGCAGAACCTGGTGGCGCCATTTAAGTTGGCTCCACCAGAAAAATGGTTAATTTTTTTGAAGTCCTCTCATGTTTTCAAAAATTTCAGTATTTTCCTAATATTTACACAGGTGGCGCCATTCTACATGGCTCCACCAAAAAATTAATTTTTTATGCTCTCTGCTGATGTGGCAAGTTGGTGGCGTCATATAATATTGCTTCACCAACTTTTACTGTAGATTTCAGGTCATTTTGGTACTTAATTAAAATTAAGAGGTTATTTTAATAAAAAGGCCCAAGTAACTCTTTGGGCTTTGCATTGCATAGCATTTGATTGGTTGCGGCTACGCTTTAGCCATTTGATTCCGTCGGAATTTTTTAATTTTTTTTAAGGCCAAACTATAAAAATAATCATTTTGTTCGCCTCAAATTATATTTTAGTTATTTATCTTTAAAATATTACGTTTTAATCATTTACATTAATATTTTGTTACAATATGATCACTCCTCCGTTAAGCTCCTAATAATATTCCTACATGGCGGTTTAAATGGATTTTAAAAGCTAACTTAAGTGTCACTAACTTTTGAAAAATCAAATTGACTACTACCATGTAGTTGATAAAATTCAAAGCTCTACACTTTTTATGATCTAAATAATCATAAAATCTCACTATAAAAAGAAAAAACTTGATAAGAAACATAAAAGTTGTACTTGAAATCACAACTATATCATTTATCTTCAAATCCATTTATTACATAATTTGAAAATAATTGTGTGGGATGCACGAATCGGAAAACTAATACAATTAGAACGTGGCAAAAGAAAAAAGTGTTACTCAACAACACCACCACAAATTCATGTTACAGATCCTAAAAAATGAAAAAAAGATAATGTAACAACTGATCCAATTAAGAACATTCTCTATCACAAGAAAATTACAGCACAGAGCACTTATTTACAGCACAGCTTCAGCAGGAACAATAATTTAGGAAATCCTTTGGTGACCACACCTGGACACCAAAGAATTTAAGCGTTATCGGAAAATGCAAAATTGTTGTAGAAATCACATATCTAGAATGATGTAAACCCCCAACATCAAGAAGGGTCTAGAAATGTTTAGTTAGGCTATTAAAAAGTGCATAAATGATAAATTTGCAGATTTTAAGAAAATATTCAATCTGCTATGGAAGTAAACTAGCAGAACCCAATTCACATTGCAGCATCGCTTCAAGACTTCAACAAGAAAATCCAACCGAAACATTTCAAACATGCCCATGCTTTGTTGACCTTTGACACAATAATCGAAATTACAGAAAATGTACAACCGGACAAGTCTGTAGATAGTGCAACAAAAAATAACAATATATTTATATTTTCTACTTTTGAGAATGCCCAAAAGGAACACAAAATAACACAAAAATATCAATATTTCATTTTATAGCATCTAAGCTAGCTAAGTCTTTAAGAGGCATTATTTTATTATTATTGTGACGGGCAATATATTTTGAAGTAAACAACATACCGAGAACGTAAATATGGAGCAGATATGATTGTAAACACAAATCCTGCAATTATATAATATAAAGGAGGTATACCCTTGTTGTGTCTTTGGAATAAGCTTTTCGTATGATGTAAGTTTGATGTTGAAATTTAGAATCACGAATTACGTAGAACTTTAATACCTAAACTATCCCGGCATAACTTTGTGACACTAGGTAACTAAAACCTATGCGTTCTCCATGTCTAAAAGGAACCGAGAAAACATTGAGAACAATATCAGAAAAAATGTGTAGAAGGATTGAATAGATTAGAAAAGAGAATAATTGAACAGTTTCCAATTTTCCTGATAAAAATCTTGATAGGATTGTTAGCTATCTGTTCTCAAGATAACAGTGTTCTATGTATTACCACTTTTGACATAACTAACAACTTCCATTAGGATAGTTATTCAAGTACTCAATCAAGTTCATAGTTGTGAAGATAGTAGTAGTTAGTCGTAAATAGATTCATAATCGAGTTAATCCATGAATTCATCTAAAAGGCATCATCAGAAAAGTTCTCCTTTCAATGCCACCCTCACTATTGTTGGGATAGAGCAGTTTAACTTTTAATTTTATAAAGCTCTATGAACACAAATGTGAAGTAATGATTAACATATTACAAGTATTTTCCAGGGAACATACACGGTTATTTAGTTCAAGACGAGAGACGACTATAAAATAGAAGAAATAAACTTCAAATAAAAAAAATAAACTTCTATATGGATGCCACTTATAAATCCCTCTATCTTGCCACTTATATTTTATTTTCACAATAATTTGACTCACACAATTCTAACAAGACGTTTGCATAAAAATCCACTAAAACTATAATATGTACTCCAAGAGTCAGGGTCTTATTCATGTTAGGTAATTTTGGTACTCGTGTTTATCCACCCAACCAAAGATAAATAGCTACAAGGAGAGAAAAGAGTAGCATAGTATGCCAAAAAATCGAGTACCTGATTGATGCTGTAGAAATTATTTCACCACCTCTCCAGAATAGCAGTGTAGAAGCCACTATAGTTCAATCGGTTGAAGTGGACCTTTAAAGATAAAAAATAGCATTTGCAAATGGTTAGAAAATTGATTTGCAAGACAAAAAATACAAACAAACAGGTACAAAAGCATAGTTTATATCTTTTGTAAATTTTGCCATTATTCTTTTTTTATCTAAATTTGGCCTTAAGCTTTTAAAAAGAATTAATTTGTTTTTTTAAATGGAAATACTAACTAAAACATTAATTTTTTAACGATATTGACATGGCAATCTATATGGCAGCCCTCTTGTACTTCATTTTGACATAACACTAATTTTCTTATATGTCATCTCAATAAATAATTTAAAATTTATAAAATATTAAAAATTTAAAAATTAAAATCCAAGAAAAATTTATAAAAGATCATAAAAATTAAAAAGTAGTATGAAATATATGTGGATAGTCATGCGGACTTTCATATTTAAAAATTTAATGTTTTAGTTAGTTTTATGATAAAAATAATAATAATTCAACTCTTTTAAAAGATTAATAGTCAAATTGAATTCTATTTTTTAAAGGATGGGGCCAATTTAATTAAAAACGAATAAGAGCTAAATTATCAAAATATGTAAACATTGTGGACAAAATTTAACATTATGTCAAACAATAAATGTACTTTCCAAATTTATTGATATGTTAAAAGGGAAATTTTGGTTCACGTGTGTAGTTAAAATATCCTTTCATTTTGTATATGTCTTTTAAATCCATAATTTATATATAAAAGTCAATTTAAATTTATTATTAGAGTAAACTATCACTCGACTATTAATAAATTTATACTTTGGTCACTTAATTTCGAAAATTCATAAATTGGTTGCTAAACTGTTTTAAGGTTACAAGTTGATCACTATCTCATTTAGTTGCTAACATATGTGAAATGTAGGGATAAGTAAACTAATAGTAAGTTCACACTTTGATCTTTTAATTTCAAAAGGTTATAAGTTGGTCTTTGAACTATTAATAAGTTTACAAGTTAACACTTTGTTCACACAATCTTTGCACCAATACCTCTAACGTGATAATCCAAACAGTATCAACAACTTAAGTCCCAAACACTAGCAATGCCATTGTCAGCCCTATGTCACCTCTAACCAACTCAATAACCCTTCGTTCTTAATTCACTCACCATTTCTCCATCAATAAAAACCATAACCCTAAAAAACCCATAATTAAGTTATTCGAGCCACAATAAAAACGAACATAAATATGAAAAAAAGAAGAAGAAGAAGAAAGTCTCCTATTTCAACAAGCCTCAAACATGACCTATAGAAGCAAAAGGTGTAACACCCCGTACCTGAGACCGTTTCCGGAGTCGAACACGAGGTGTTAACGGACTTAATTCATTAATTAAACAGCTCATACAATTCATTTTAAAATTTCCAGACAAGTTAGCTAACTGCATCACAGTCGCTTTAAAAATCATATCTCGAGTTACGAAACTTGAAATCCAATTCCGTAAATTTTTCCTGAAACTAGACTCATATATATATCTACTAATTTTTTCTAGAATTTTGGTTGGGCCAATTAGTACAGTTTATTAGTTAAAGTCTCCCTGTTTCAGGGTTCAACTACTCTGACCTCTGTGTATTACGAATCAGATATCTCCTGTACAGAGCTTCAATGACTATGCCGTTTATCTCTAATAAAACTAGACTCAATAAGGAATCTGTAAATATAAAGCATGACTTCTAATTATCTTTGTAAAATTTATGGTGAATTTCCAAATTCAGAACAGGGGATCCAGAAATCGCTCTGGCCCTATTTCACAAAAATTTAAACATCTCATAAAATATAGCTCATATACCTGTTTCGCTTATTCCATATGAAAATAGACTAATCAAACTTCAATTCCATAACTTACTCATTATTTAATTCCATTTCTACTATTTTTAGTGATTTTTTAAACTCACGTCACTGCTGCTGTCTGAATCTATTTTATGGTAAATTTTACCTATTTCATGGTTTCCATGGATTAGCTAGCAATTTGACATACATAATACCAAATATGATCATGATTAGCCATTCCAATGGCTAATCATTACCAAGCATTTCTATTTCCATACCACTCAATAACCATATCATAAGACCATATATACAAAATGATTATAATGCTATACATGCCATACTCAAAATATACAAGCCATTATGCCAAGATGGTATACGGATAGTGTGGCGTGCCTCCGACCGTTTCCGATTTCGAGCTGGCTTGTCAACACTACAAGGAATGAAAAGGAGGAGTAAGCATAAATGCTTAGTAAGCTCACATGCAAATAGCAAGTAACATAATCATATAAGCAAACATAAAACATCATTTGCATAATCATCACCAAGACATTCATATCACCTTTTCATTTATCATCTTACCATATTGTTGTTATATCGAGTTTTCAACCCGAGGGTTAAGTACATACCTGTTCAAAGTATCCATTTCACAACACTTACCAATACGTCCCTTTCATCTTGAGTATTCCTCCATTTGAGTAGAACTTTACCCGTTGAACACATCGGAATATAATTCGGATACATGGATAACTTGCACATAAGTGCCACATATGTAGCCAAGCTACCATGTAACCCGCCCATAAGTGAACTCGGACTCAACTCAACGAGCTCGGGCGTTCGCATCCATAAGTGAACTCGGACTCAACTCAACGAGTTCGGATGCCTAGTTACATCTCACGAACTCGGACTCAACTCAACGAGTTCGGACGCTCGCATCCATAAGTGAACTCGGACTCAACTCAACGAGTTCGGATGCCCAAATATCCCAGTGACATGTCACTTGTATCCTAATCCATTCCTGAGGTTCAACGGGACCTTTTTCCCAATCATGTGTCTCAACCATCTTCTACGGAATGCCGATCTGATACTCGGTAGTATTTCACATTTTCCAAGTATATCACATAATTTGACATATTATCAAACAATTATCACAAGTATAATATTTCATAATAATTATCATATCATTTAAAAAACATTAAAACATTTAAAATAATAACTATGTTACCAACATTTACATATGAACTTACCTCGTATGCGAAAATGGCTATTTTACCATTTCGTCCACAACTTGGTATTTTCCCCATTTTAGCCCAATTTCAGTTTTCCTTGCTCTATCATTTAAAATATAGTCTAATTAGGACTCACATTATTCAAATTGACCCAAAATCATATTTTGGAAAAATTACAATTTTGCCCCTAAACTTTTGCATATTTACACTTTTGCCCCAAAGCTCGTAAATTAAAATTCAGCCTATTTTCTTATGTTTTATGACATGCTGATCATTTTCCTTCTATGGAAACATCAAATTCTCACTCTAACATGTACTTATGACTATTAGTTATTTTTACCGATTAAGCCCTTTTGCTCGTTTTCACTTAAACCGAGTAGCACAAGTTGTCTAACATAATTTAAAACCTCATATTCTATCATAAAACACCAAAATACACAAATTTCACCTATGGGTATTTTTCCAAATATAAACCCTAGGTTAAATTATTGCTAGCATAAGCTAAATCGAGCTAAGGGACTCCAAAAACGTAAAAATCATTAAAAAGCGAGGCTAGAACGGACTCACAATCGAGCTTGGAAGCTTGAAAACCCTAGCCATGGTTTCTCCTTGCTATATTCGGCCATGGGGTTGAAGATGAGCAAAATTGGCTTTTAATTTTGTATTTTAAATATTTAAATATTTAAAAATAATATTTAAAATTTAAAAAGTAATTTCAAAATATATATTTAAAATTTAAAAATATATATTAATAAAATATTTCAAATATATATTTCAAGATTTTAAAGTTAATAATAATAAATAAAATAAAATAAAATAAATAAAATAAAATAAAATAAAACAAAAGAAAAGTCAAAAGTATAAAAAAAAACAAGGACTGACGTGGCGAGAACACGGTGGCGCCATTTAAGTTGGCTCCACCGAAAAATGGTTAATTTTTGAAGTCCTCTCATGTTTTCAAAAATTTGATATTTTCCTAATATTTACACGGTGGCGCCATTCTACATGGCTCCACCAAAAATTAATTTTTATGCTCTCTCTGTGATGTGGCAAGTTGGTGGCGTCATATAATATTGCTTCACCAACTTTTCTTGTAGAATTCAGTCATTTTGGTACTTAATTAAAATTAAGAGGTTATTTTAATAAAAGGCCCAAGTAACTCTTTGGGCTTTGCATTGCATAGCATTTGATTGGTTCTGACTACGCTTTAGCCATTTGATTCCGTCGAATTTTTAATTTTTTAAGGCCAAACTATAAAATAATCATTTTGTTAGCCTCAAATTATATTTTAGTTATTTATCTTTAAAATATTACGTTTTAATCATTTACATTAATATTTTGTTACAATATGATCACTCCTCCGTTAAGCTCCTAATAATATTCCTACATGGCGGTTTAAATGGATTTTAAAAGCTAACTTAAGTGTCACTAACTTTTGAAAAATCAAATTGACTACTACCATGTAGTTGATAAAAATTCAAAGCTCTACACTTTTTATGATCTAAATAATCATAAAATCTCACTATAAAAAGAAAAAACTTGATAAGAAACATAAAAGTTGTACTTGAAATCACAACTATATCATTTATCTTCAAATCCATTTATTACATAATTTGAAAATAATTGTGTCGGGATGCACGCAACTGGAAAACTAATACAATTAGAACGTGGCAAAAGAAAAAAGTGTTACTCAACAACACCACCACAAATTCATGTTACAGATCCTAAAAATGAAAAAAGATAATGTAACAACCGATCCAATTAAGAACATTCTCTATCACAAGAAAATTACAGCAGAGCACTTATTTACAAGACGACTTGGCAGGAACAATAATTTAGGAAATCCTTTGGTGACCACACCTGGACACCAAAGAATTTAAGCGTTATCGGAAAATGCAAAATTGTTGTAGAAATCACATATCTAGAATGATGTAAACCCCCAACATCAAGAAGGGTCTAGAAATGTTTAGTTAGGCTATTAAAAAGTGCATAAATGATAAATTTGCAGATTTTAAGAAAATATTCAATCTGCTATGGAAGTAAACTAGCAGAACCCAATTCACATTGCAGACTGCTCAGCACTTCGAACAGCAAAATCCAACCGAAACATTTCAAACATGCCCATGCTTTGTTGACCTTTGACACAATAATCGAAATTACAGAAAATGTACAACCAGACAAGCTGTAGATAGTGCAACAAAAAAATAACAATATATTTATATTTTCTACTTTTTGAGAATGCCCAAAAAGGAACACAAAAATAACACAAAAATATCAATATTTCATTTTATAGCATCTAAGCTAGCTAAGTCTTTAAGAGGCATTATTTTATTATTATTGTGACGGGCAATATATTTTGAAGTAAACAACATACCTGAGAACGTAAATATGGAACAGATACAGTTGTAAACACAAATCCTGCAATTATATAATATAAAGGAGGTATACCCTTGTTGTGTGCTGGAATAAGCTTTCTGTATGATGTAAGTTTGATGTTGAAATTTAGAATCACAGAATTACGTAGAACTTTAATACCTAAACTATCCCCAGCATAACTTTGTGACACTAGGTAACTAAAACCTATGCGTTCTCCATGTCTAAAAGGAACTGAGAAAACATTGAGAACAATATCAGAAAAAATGTGTAGAAGGATTGAATAGATTAGAAAAGAGAATAATTGAACAGTTTCCAATTTTCCTGATAAAAATCTTGATAGGATTGTTAGCTATCTGTTCTCAAGATAACAGTGTTCTATGTATTACCACTTTTGACATAACTAACAACTTCCATTAGGATAGTTATTCAAGTACTCAATCAAGTTCATAGTTGTGAAGATAGTAGTAGTTAGTCGTAAATAGATTCATAATCGAGTTAATCCATGAATTCATCTAAAAGGCATCATCAGAAAAGTTCTCCTTTCAATGCCACCCTCACTATTGTTGGGATAGAGCAGTTTAACTTTTAATTTTATAAAGCTCTATGAACACAAATGTGAAGTAATGATTAACATATTACAAGTATTTTCCAGGAACATACACGGTTATTTAGTTCAAGACGAGAGACGACTATAAAATAGAAGAAATAAACTTCAAATAAAAAAAATAAACTTCTATATGGATGCCACTTATAAATCCCTCTATCTTGCCACTTATATTTTATTTTCACAATAATTTGACTCACACAATTCTAACAAGACGTTTGCATAAAAATCCACTAAAACTATAATATGTACTCCAAGAGTCAGGGTCTTATTCATGTTAGGTAATTTTGGTACTCGTGTTTATCCACCCAACCAAAGATAAATAGCTACAAGGAGAGAAAAGAGTAGCATAGTATGCCAAAAAATCGAGTACCTGATTGATGCTGTAGAAATTATTTCACCACCTCTCCGAATAGCGATGTAGAAGCCACTATAGTTCAATCGGTTGAAGTGGACCTTTAAAGATAAAAATAGCATTTGCAAATGGTTAGAAAATTGATTTGCAAGACAAAAATACAAACAAACAGGTACAAAAGCATAGTTTATATCTTTTGTAAATTTTGCCATTATTCTTTTTTTATCTAAATTTGGCCCTTAAGCTTTTAAAAAGAATTAATTTGTTTTTTTAAATGGAAATACTAACTAAAACATTAATTTTTTAACGATATTGACATGGCAATCTATATGGCAGCCCTCTTGTACTTCATTTTGACATAACACTAATTTTCTTATATGTCATCTCAATAAATAATTTAAAATTTATAAAATATTAAAATTTAAAAATTAAAATCCAAGAAAAATTTATAAAAGATCATAAAAATTAAAAAGTAGTATGAAATATATGTGGATAGTCATGCGGACTTTCATATTTAAAAATTTAATGTTTTAGTTAGTTTTATGATAAAAATAATAATAATTCAACTCTTTTAAAAGATTAATAGTCAAATTGAATTCTATTTTTTAAAGGATGGGGCCAATTTAATTAAAAAAGCGAATAAGAGCTAAATTATCAAAATATGTAAACATTGTGGACAAAATTTAACATTATGTCAAACAATAAATGTACTTTCCAAATTTATTGATATGTTAAAAGGGGAAATTTTGGTTCACCAGGTGTAGTTAAAATATCCTTTCATTTTTGTATATGTCTTTTAAATCCATAATTTATATATAAAAGTCAATTTAAATTTATTATTAGAGTAAACTATCACTCGACTATTAATAAATTTATACTTTGGTCACTTAATTTCGAAAATTCAAAATTGGTTGCTTAAACTGTTTTAAGGTTACAAGTTGATCACTATCTCATTTAGTTGCTAACATATGTGAAATGTAGGGATAAGTAAACTAATAGTAAGTTCACACTTTGATCTTTTAATTTCAAAAGGTTATAAGTTGGTCTTTGAACTATTAATAAGTTTACAAGTTAACACTTTGTTCACACAATCTTTGCACCAATACCTCTAACGTGATAATCCAAGCAGTATCAACAACTTAAGTCCCAAACACTAGCAATGCCATTGTCAGCCCTATGTCACCTCTAACCAACTCAATAACCCTTCGTTCTTAATTCACTCACCATTTCTCCATCAATAAAAACCATAACCCTAAAAACCCATAATTAAGTTATTCGAGCCACAATAAAAGCGAACATAAATATGAAAAAGAAGAAGAAGAAGAAAGTCTCCTATTTCAACAAGCCTCAAACATGACCTATAGAAGCAAAAGGTGTAACACCCGTACACTGAGACCGTTTCGAGTCGAACACGAGGTGTTAACGGACTTAATTCATTAATTAAACAGCTCATACAATTCATTTTAAAATTTCCAGACAAGTTAGCTAACTGCATCACAGTCGCTTTAAAAATCATATCTCGAGTTACGAAACTTGAAATCCAATTCGTAAATTTTTCCTGAAACTAGACTCATATATATATCTACTAATTTTTTCTAGAATTTTGGTTGGGCCAATTAGTACAGTTTATTAGTTAAAGTCTCCCTGTTTCAGGGTTCAACTACTCTGACCTCTGTGTATTACGAATCAGATATCTCCCTGTACAGAGCTTCAATGACTATGCCGTTTATCTCTAATAAAACTAGACTCAATAAGGAATCTGTAAATATAAAGCATGACTTCTAATTATCTTTGTAAAATTTATGGTGAATTTCCAAATTCAGAACAGGGGATCCAGAAATCGCTCTGGCCCTATTTCACAAAAATTTAAACATCTCATAAAATATAGCTCATATACCTGTTTCGCTTATTCCATATGAAAATAGACTAATCAAACTTCAATTCCATAACTTACTCATTATTTAATTCCATTTCTACTATTTTTAGTGATTTTTTAAACTCACGTCACTGCTGCTGTCTGAATCTATTTTATGGTAAATTTTACCTATTTCATGGTTTCCATGGATTAGCTAGCAATTTGACATACATAATACCAAATATGATCATGATTAGCCATTCCAATGGCTAATCATTATAAGCATTTCTATTTCCATACCACTCAATAACCATATCATAAGACCATATATACAAAATGATTATAATGCTATACATGCCATACTCAAAATATACAAGCCATTATGCCAAGATGGTATACGGATAGTGTGGCGTGCCTCCGACCGTTTCCGATTTCCGAGCTGGCTTGTCAACACTACAAGGAATGAAAAGGAGGAGTAAGCATAAATGCTTAGTAAGCTCACATGCAAATAGCAAGTAACATAATCATATAAGCAAACATAAAACATCATTTGCATAATCATCACCAAGACATTCATATCACCTTTTCATTTATCATCTTACCATATTGTTGTTATATCGAGTTTTCAACCCGAGGGTTAAGTACATACCTGTTCAAAGTATCCATTTCACAACACTTACCAATACGTCCCTTTCATCTTGAGTATTCCTCCATTTGAGTAGAACTTTACCCGTTGAACACATCGGAATATAATTCGGATACATGGATAACTTGCACATAAGTGCCACATATGTAGCCAAGCTACCATGTAACCCGCCCATAAGTGAACTCGGACTCAACTCAACGAGCTCGGGCGTTCGCATCCATAAGTGAACTCGGACTCAACTCAACGAGTTCGGATGCCTAGTTACATCTCACGAACTCGGACTCAACTCAACGAGTTCGACGCTCGCATCCATAAGTGAACTCGGACTCAACTCAACGAGTTCGGATGCCCAAATATCCCAGTGACATGTCACTTGTATCCTAATCCATTCCTGAGGTTCAACGGACCTTTTCCCAATCATGTGTCTCAACCATCTTCTACGGAATGCCGATCTGATACTCGGTAGTATTTCACATTTTCCAAGTATATCACATAATTTGACATATTATCAAACAATTATCACAAGTATAATATTTCATAATAATTATCATATCATTTAAAAAACATTAAAACATTTAAAATAATAACTATGTTACCAACATTTACATATGAACTTACCTCGTGTCTGAAAATGGCTATTTTACCATTTCGTCCACAACTTGGTATTTTCCCCATTTTAGCCGAATTTCAGTTTTCCTTGCTCTATCATTTAAAATATAGTCTAATTAGGACTCACATTATTCAAATTGACCCAAAATCATATTTTGGAAAAATTACAATTTTGCCCCTAAACTTTTGCATATTTACACTTTTGCCCCAAAGCTCGTAAATTAAAATTCAGCCTATTTTCTTATGTTTTATGACATGCTGATCATTTTCCTTCTATGGAAACATCAAATTCTCACTCTAACATGTACTTATGACTATTAGTTATTTTTACTGAATTAAGCCCTTTTGCTCGTTTTCACTTAAAACCGAGTAGCACAAGTTGTCTAACATAATTTAAAACCTCATATTCTATCATAAAACACCAAAATACACAAATTTCACCTATGGGTATTTTTCCAAATATAAACCCTAGGTTAAATTATTGCTAGCATAAGCTAAATCGAGCTAGGGACTCCAAAACGTAAAAATCATTAAAAGCGAGGCTAGAACGGACTCACAATCGAGCTTGGAAGCTTGAAAACCCTAGCCATGGTTTCTCCTTGCTATATTCGGCCATGGGGTTGAAGATGAGCAAAATTGGCTTTTAATTTTGTATTTTAATTCATTTTACCCTAAATGACCAAAATGCCCTTACTACTAAACTTTCCAAAATTCCATCCATGTCCAATTTTTGTCCATAGACTTAGAAATTGGTAAAATTACTCTTTAAGGACCTCTAATTAATAATCTAATTCAATTTTATGCAAAATACTTCTAGAACACAAGTTTTGCAATTTATTCAATTTAGTCCCAAATTTCAAATTAAGCACTTTATGCATAAAATTTCTTCACGAAATTTTCACACAATCATGCAATCATATCATAGACCTTAAAATAATCATAAAATAATTATTTATATCTCGAATTTTGTGGTCACGAAACCACTATTCCGACTAGGCCCAAAATCAGGATATTACAAAAGGACAGAATAAAATTAGCGAAAAGAGAATCAAAATATCAACAAAAAAGGGAAACTCAAACTTACTAGATCTAATCAGAAGCTAGTTAGACAGTTACAGGGGATGGAAGCTCAACCCAAAAGGTCAAGGAGAAAGTTTTACTAAGAAGAGAAACATTTTAGGGTCAAACGACCATGGATAGAGATTGGAGAGCATCTCCGTTAGGGCTTCAAGTTTAAATAAGGCCTATTTATTCATTCCTTTTCTGATGGGCTTTTGCTCAAAAAAGTGCTTTTTCTTTAAAAGCAATAGAGAACAAACAGCAGTGTTGAAATTTTTTTATCTTAAATTAAGCACTTTTGTATAGATGAAAAAGGAGAAATTTTTGGCTTTTCTCAACCAAAAGTGCTTCTTAGCTGGTATTTTACTATTTTAATCTTACTGCTTTTTCTAGATGTTAGAAGATTTTTTCCTTTTCTTATCTTCTTCTCGGTTTGTTCCTCTCCACCGGTGAGTTTTATCTTTTCCTTCTCATCTTCTTCTCTTTCATTTTATGAAATAATTATGAAATATAGTTTAATATTTTCATATTTTTTCAGCTCGATAACGTCGACATCCTGTTTTTCTTCATATTCGAGCTTCTCAACATTCTCAGCTTCTTTGTTTTTCTTCATATTCGAGTTTCTATCCTTTTCATCTTTGTGAACTTTCACCATTGTTTTTATTGTTATGCAAGGATTATGCTTAAAGAGAAACATTTATCTTTGTCTTTGTAGTTTAATTTATTTGTTCTTGTGAAAATAATATACACAGTGTAATCTGCTGCCATTAGCTAGATGTGTTTTTACTGCTCATAAAATAATCTGTGATGGTCTAATACTGGCTTGCATTTGTGTGGTAGATATTTGAGTGATCAACCATTTTTGTTTGGTTAATCTGTGTCAGGTTGGCTTAGATTTGTGTGGTAGATATCTGAGTGATCAACCAAGAGTTCCAATCCCCTTACAACAAAATTTCATTTCAAAAAAGGAAAAATCGTTTCGTATATAACATTTGGTTAACACATTACATCCTGTATATGGACAGTACGAATTTTCAAATGATTTAGTAAAAAGAACACCACCTTAAATAAGCATCATCGCTCCTTAGCACTTTCTACTAGGTTGGTCCAATGCTCGAAAGCAGAACTATTATTTATATCAAATGATTCATAAGCGCGATTATTTAACACAAGGTGTACATATACTTTCCAACATTTTACAGTTTTCCTTGGTTATCCAATCATCCTATGTGCGTGATAACCCTAGTATTAGCTTGTATATGTTTTAGCGTTAATGACCTCTCTATGTTTTATTAGTATGCTTGTTTTGTCATTGAAGCTGCATGGTTTAATTGTGTTTGATGCTATTATTAGTTGTGTTCTCTTTCTTGGTTATTATTCCAGTATTGGAAAGTTGATTTTGATTGAAAAAAAAATCTTAGAATCCTATCTTGATTTTGATACACTTGTAAAAAAATATACTTTTGTGACATTTGAATTTCTTGATTGCTTTACTGGCTAAAACGAATCTGTTCGTATACACAATAGATGAGTATGTCGGCGATTGAAGTTAGTGGTGAAAAAGTGAAAGCAATGTGGGATAAGAGATTGTTAGAAATATTTTGTGATATTTGTATTAAAGAGATATTGAAAGGTAATAGGCCTGGTACTCATTTCACAAAAGATGGATGGTTGAAAATAATGACCAACTTTGAGAAAGAAACGGGCAAGGCTTTTTCACAAAGACAACTTAAAAATAGGTGGGATGCCCTAAAAAAAGAATGGAAAGCTTGGAAGAAACTTAAAGGTGAAGATACTGGTCTAGGGTGGAATCCTATAAAAAGAACCGTTGATGCATTGGATGATTGGTGGGAGAGTAGGCTAAAGGTACATTAATAATTCTGAATATTTTTGTTTTTTTTTCTTATTTATGAGTTTATTGATAATTACTGTTATTAAACTATCATTTGATATGTAGGTTGTGCTTGAAGCTCAAAAATTTAGAACATTGGGTATTGATCCTGAATTCGAAAGGAAGTTAGACTAAATGTTTATGGGGATAGTTGCAACAGGTGATAAAGCATGGGCACCTTCTTCTAGTACACTCCGTAGTGATTTTTTTTAGGATGTTAACAATGAAATACCTGAAGAGAATGAAGAAGAAATTGTGAGAAATGATGTTCACATTTTAAATGATGTTCAAATTGATGGAAACGGTCAAAAAAGAAAAAACCCTGAGATATCAAGTTCACATTTTAAAACTGGAAGAAAGAAATCCTCAAAGCAAATTAGAGGGGCTACAAGATTGTCCAATCAAATAGAAAAATTATGCAATGCAGCTGACAATATGAGTCAAGCCACATCTAGTTTGACTCCTGTTGTGGATCCATATAGTATTCCACAAGCAGTCAAAGTGCTCGACAAAATGTCGGAAGAAGTTTCAGAAGCTAGTCCGCTATACTTTTTCGCACTTAGATTATTGCTCAATAAGGACAATTTATCAATTAATCCCAAGATTAGAGCTTTGTGGCTTAAGACGAAAATAGAGGATAGTTGAAAATTTTCTGATCTTTTAGGGTTCAGAGATATCTATTATGTGACTAAACAAAAATGCTAAACTAGTTTTATCAATTGTTATTTATGTTTGATTTTTGGATATTGAATTTATGTTCTACTTATTTATGTGTAATCTAGTTTTATCAATGGCTGTTTATGTTTGGTTTTTGGATATTGAATTTATGTTCTACTTATTTATGTGTAATCTACTTTTATTAATAGTTGTTTATGTTTGGTCTTTGGATATTGAATTTATATTCTACTTATTTATACTAAATTAGTTTTACCAATACTTGTTTATATATGATTTTGGATGTTGATTTTTCACGGTGATGAGTATAGTTGAGAATTACAATGGTGATAAAAGTGATGATGAAAGGGAAAAGAAAGAGATTTTACAACGCATGGAATGTTTTAACCGATTATTTTTTGTTGCATATTCTTCCGTGCAATTATATTACGAGAAATATATATTGAAGCAACCATGCATGAATTCAAAACAGTCAGGCGAGACATGGATTTGAGAGATCCTTGACGGTCACGAATCACGTTGTATGATTAATTTTAGGATGTCTAAAATGGTATTCACAAGTTTGTTAAGAGTTTTGGAGACAAGATACAACTTGAAAACTTCAAGAAACATATCTTTTAGTGAAATGTTGGGAATTTTTTTATACATCTTGGGCACCGGTGCAAAAGTTTCCCAATGTCGAGAAAGATTTCAAAGGTCTGGATCAACAATAAGTCAATACTTTGCAATTGTGCTTGAGAAAGTTTCAAGGATGGCCACTGATCTAATTGCACTCAAAGATCCTTTTTTTAGCTCAATACCCGAACAAATACGTAATGATTCTAGATATATGCCGCATTTTAAGGTTAAAATTTAATTTTATCTTACTATATTTTTAATATTTTTGGTCGACTAAAAATATGCACAAGACTAATATGATTATTTGTTCAGGATTGCATAGGTGCAATTGATGGTACTCATATTGCCGCTATTCTTCCACCAAATGAACAAATTCCCTATATTGGAACAAATTCCACTAAAAATGTTATGGCAGTATGTGATTTTAATATGTGTTTCACCTTTGTCATGGCTGGATGGGAAAGATCGGCACATGGCACTAGAATATTTCTTGATGCAATTCGAGATCCAAAATACAAATTTTCGCATCCACCAAATGGTTAAGATATTTTATTTATATGTGATTTTTATAAAAGTAAAGTATAAGTTCTTTAATTGATAATTTTATAATAAAATTCTTGATTTAATTGTTTGTTATATTATGACATGTAGGAAAATATTATATTATTGATTTTGGATATCCTCAAATGAAAGGTTATCTTAGACCATATAGAGGTCAGCGATATCATTTACCTAACTTTCGTAGAGGTAGACCGATATCTGGTAAAGAAGAGATATTCAATCATTCACATTCATCATTACGTAGTGTAATTGAACGGACTTTTGGTGTTTTGAAAAAAATGGGCCATTTTAAGGGATATGCCAAGTTATAGTTTTGAAAAACAAATGATGATCGTTGTTGCTACAATGATGATACACAATTTTATCCGAAAACATGTCGGTCGAAACGATGCAGATTTTATGGAATACGAAGATATTAACTGGGCATATGAGAATGCTATTGATTCAGAAAATGCACATAGTCGAGAAAGTGATGATGACGACGACGACGATGATGATGGTGATGATGACGGTGAATCAAGCAATTCAGGTGGTTTTGGAAAGGAATTAACAAGAGATGCTATAGCTTCTAGTTTAATAAATTCACTTTAAATTGTAAATGCTATTGTAAAATTTTAGTATTTATATTTGGTATATAAATATTATCCCTTTTGAAACTTTAATCCAAATATAAGTATATATTTTAATTTGTTAAGTTTATGTTTTCTATGTTATGTTAATATCTAATATGAGTTTTACAAATGTGTTAAAAGCATTAATTAAAAATAAAAATAATTTTAAAATAATACAATTGTGTCAATATTTAATTATTGTATTTAAATATTTAAATATAGTTTATATATTCTAATTAAATTTAATAAATAATTAATATTAATTACTTAAAATATTTAAAATTAATATTATATATTAAAATATTAACAATAAGTTATAATAAATTATTTTTATATTTTTACTAAAATATCATAATATTAACTAATTTGAACATTATTTAAATACATATTTGTTACTTTATAATATCATGTCTAAAATGAACATTTTATTTCTCAAAAGCACTTTTTGACAGCAATACCGAACACTTAAATTTTTCAAAAACACTTCTCAAAAACACTCTCAAAAGTACTTTTCCATATCACTTCTCAAAAACATTGCCAAACTGGCCTTAAATCAGTAGAATTTCAAGTCATTTCAAGGAAAATTAAACCATAAAGTTGAAAAAGGAAGGAGAAAGATTTGGTTCAATGCCTTTCTATATCAAAAGAGTAGGTCGAACAATGGCAAAATTATTAGAATACAACCATGAAAGAGGTCCCTAAAACCTTCAAATAATTTAGTGGCTAACTTTTTTTAAATTGAAAGACCAAAGTGTAAAATTACTAATAAATGAGTCACCTTGGACGTAGTTTACCCTATGATAAATAGTGAGTTAACAACCATAAGACAATTGTTAGCAACTAAATGGCTACTTGACTTAAACAGTAACTTCGAATAATTCAATAATTAATTTGTACCTTTTTAAAATTAAGTGATCCAAGTAAAATTTTATTAAAGTTGATAACCACGGATGTAGTTTACCTTATTATTATTGTTGTTGTTATGTCCTTAGGTTAAGCTTGTATATTTTATATATGTGTAATACATATTAACTATCTATTTTATATTAAATTTTTTGAAAAGTAATGATTATGTAATATAATTTAACTGTCTACAAAATGTAAGTCCACGGTTATCATGCCTTGAGATCAACAGACATTCTTGATGGTATCAGTGGGTTGCAAGAATGTCCGAGTAGTCGCTTTTCTTTGTCTTTGTTCTAAGCACTACTATCTGCATCAAACCACAAACATCAATGTATGTCTAGTCGTGTCTTGCAACAAGAGCATGTATAGGAAACTACATGCATGGAGAGAGAGAGAGAGAGAGAACTGTTCATATTCTAAGTCAAATTTGAAACTCATCATCACAGTTCTCTACCATCTCAGTAATCTCCTTAAATTCTTCACGGCTTACCATTAAGAGCAAGGACACATATAGGATGAGGTGTTCATCAATGATAAATAAAAGAACTGAACTCTGAAATCTAACGTAGTTGCCAATGACCGGTGATTCTAACACGAGTGTTAACAATGTCCTCATATCCAATATTGATATCGATACAAGAACCTTCAAAAATTTCAAGAAAATGTCGAACAGATCGCAGAATATGCCCACTCTTTTAAGTAGGCATGCATATGTGCATGCAAACACACACAAAGGAGAAGAATGAAAGAACACGAGACACCACAACAAGTTGTTCATCGGGTGATGCGGCATTGAATGCAAGAGTTTGTCCAATAGCTTCACTGGAGCTTCATATTCATAATCCTTCCCATCTTGAGCAAAATTTACAAATACAGACATAGTTTATTTGGAAACTCCACAGATAAGCAATTTTGTCACTAACTTTTGAAAAATCAAATTTACTACTACCATGTACTTGATGAAAATTGAAGTTCTACACTTTTATGATCTAAATAATCATAAAATCTCACTATAAAAAGAAAAAATTTGTTAAGAAATATAAAAGTTGTACTTGATATCACAACTATATCATTTATCTTGAGATCCATTTATTGCATAATTTGAAAATAATTGTCTAGGGATGCACGCAATTGGAAAACTAATACAGTTAGAATGTGGCAAAAGAAAAGGTGTCACTCAACAATTACACAAATTCACATTACAGATCCTAAAAATGAAAAAGATAATGTAGCAACTGATCCAATTAAGAACATTCTTTATCACAAGAAAATTGCAGCATAAACGATAAATTTGCGATTTCAAGAAAATATTCAATTTGCCATGAAAGTAAACTACTAGAACCCAATTCACATTGCGGTATCTCAAAGACTTGAAAAGTAAAATCCAATGAAACATTTCAAACATGCTCATGTTTTGTTGACCTTTGACAAAAAATCGAAATTACGGAAAATGTACAATCATACGAGCTATAGATAGTGCAACAAAAAATAACAATATATTCATATTTTCTACTTTTTGAGAATGCCCAAAGAGGAACACAAAATAACATAAAAATATCAATCTTTCATTTTATAGCATCTAAGCTAGCTAAGTCTTTAATGAGCATTATTTTATTATTATTGTGACGAGACAATATATTTTGAAGTAAACAACATACCTCGAGCGTAAATATGGAGCAGATCTGATTGTAAACACAAATCCTGCAATTATATAATATAAAGGAGGTATACCCTTGTTGTGTCTGGAATAAGCTTTACGTATGATGTAAGTTTGATGTTGAAATTTAGAATCACGAATTACGTAGAACTTTAATACCTAAACTATCCCAAGATAACTTTGTGACACTAGGTAACTAAAACCTATCGTTCTCCATGTCTAAAAGGAACCGAGAAAACATTGAGAACAATATCGGAAAAATGTGTAGAAGGATTGAATAGATTAGAAAAGAGAATAATTGAGCAGTTTCCAATTTTCACGATAAAAATCTTGATAGGATTGTTAGCTATCTGTTCTCAAGATAATAAAGTGTTCTATGTATTACCACTTTTGACATAACTAACAACTTCCATTAGGATAGTTATTCAAGTACTCAATCAAGTTCATAGTTGTGAAGATAGTAGTAGTTAGTCGTAAATAGATTCATAATCGAGTTAATCCATGAATTCATCTAAAAGGCATCATCAGAAAAGTTCTCCTTTCAATGCCACCCTCACTATTGTTGGGATAGAGCAGTTTAACTTTTAATTTTATAAAGCTCTATGAACACAAATGTGAAGTAATGATTAACATATTACAAGTATTTTCCAGGGAACATACACGGTTATTTAGTTCAAGACGAGAGACGACTATAAAATAGAAGAAATAAACTTCAAATAAAAAAAATAAACTTCTATATGGATGCCACTTATAAATCCTCTATCTTGCCACTTATATTTTATTTTCACAATAATTTGACTCACACAATTCTAACAAGACGTTTGCATAAAATCCACTAAAACTATAATATGTACTCCAAGAGTCGGGGTCTTATTCATGTTAGGTAATTTTGGTACTCGTGTTTATCCACCCAACCAAAGATAAATAGCTACAAGGAGAGAAAAGAGTAGCATAGTATGCCAAAAATCGAGTACACGATTGATCTTTGAGAAATTATTTCACCACCTCTCCAGAATAGCAGTGTAGAAGCCACTATAGTTCAATCGGTTGAAGTGGACCTTTAAAGATAAAAAATAGCATTTGCAAATGGTTAGAAAATTGATTTGCAAGACAAAAAATACAAACAAACAGGGTACAAAAGCATAGTTTATATCTTTTGTAAATTTTGCCATTATTCTTTTTTTTATCTAAATTTGGCCCTTAAGCTTTTAAAAAAGAATTAATTTGTTTTTTTTAAATGGAAATACTAACTAAAACATTAATTTTTTTAACGATATTGACATGGCAATCTATATGGCAGCCCTCTTGTACTTCATTTTGACATAACACTAATTTTCTTATATGTCATCTCAATAAATAATTTAAAATTTATAAAATATTAAAAATTTAAAAATTAAAATCCAAGAAAAATTTATAAAAAGATCATAAAAATTAAAAAGTAGTATGAAATATATGTGGATAGTCATGCGGACTTTCATATTTAAAAATTTAATGTTTTAGTTAGTTTTATGATAAAAATAATAATAATTCAACTCTTTTAAAAAGATTAATAGTCAAATTGAATTCTATTTTTTAAAGGATGGGGCCAATTTAATTAAAAAACGAATAAGAGCTAAATTATCAAAATATGTAAACATTGTGGACAAAATTTAACATTATGTCAAACAATAAATGTACTTTCAAATTTATTGATATGTTAAAAGGGAAATTTTGGTTCACCAGTGTAGTTAAAATATCCTTTCATTTTGTATATGTCTTTTAAATCCATAATTTATATATAAAAGTCAATTTAAATTTATTATTAGAGTAAACTATCACTCGACTATTAATAAATTTATACTTTGGTCATAATTTGAAAATTCATAAATTGGTTGCTAAACTGTTTTAAGGTTACAAGTTGATCACTATCTCATTTAGTTGCTAACATATGTGAAATGTAGGGATAAGTAAACTAATAGTAAGTTCACACTTTGATCTTTTAATTTCAAAAGGTTATAAGTTGGTCTTTGAACTATTAATAAGTTTACAAGTTAACACTTTGTTCACACAATCTTTGCACCAATACCTCTAACGTGATAATCCAAACAAGTATCAACAACTTAAGTCCCAAACACTAGCAATGCCATTGTCAGCCCTATGTCACCTCTAACCAACTCAATAACCCTTCGTTCTTAATTCACTCACCATTTCTCCATCAATAAAAACCATAACCCTAAAAAACCCATAATTAAGTTATTCGAGCCACAATAAAAACGAACATAAATATGAAAAAAAGAAGAAGAAGAAGAAAGTCTCCTATTTCAACAAGCCTCAAACATGACCTATAGAAGCAAAAGGTGTAACACCCCGTACCTGAGACCGTTTCCGGAGTCGAACACGAGGTGTTAACGGACTTAATTCATTAATTAAACAGCTCATACAATTCATTTTAAAATTTCCAGACAAGTTAGCTAACTGCATCACAGTCGCTTTAAAAATCATATCTCGAGTTACGAAACTTGAAATCCAATTCCGTAAATTTTTCCTGAAACTAGACTCATATATATATCTACTAATTTTTTTCTAGAATTTTTGGTTGGGCCAATTAGTACAGTTTATTAGTTAAAGTCTCCCCTGTTTCAGGGTTCAACTACTCTGACCTCTGTGTATTACGAATCAGATATCTCCCTGTACAGAGCTTCAATGACTATGCCGTTTATCTCTAATAAAACTAGACTCAATAAGGAATCTGTAAATATAAAGCATGACTTCTAATTATCTTTGTAAAATTTATGGTGAATTTCCAAATTCAGAACAGGGGATCCAGAAATCGCTCTGGCCCTATTTCACAAAAATTTAAACATCTCATAAAATATAGCTCATATACCTGTTTCGCTTATTCCATATGAAAATAGACTAATCAAACTTCAATTCCATAACTTACTCATTATTAATTAATCTATTGAAATAAAACAAAATTACATATAACACATCAATACTAATACAATATCTTAATTAACTTACTAACTGAAAAGAAATTATTGAATCAAAATTAAACAATAAATGTAACATGACAAATGAAAATATATCTATTAATGTGTATATCAAGATTAAATCAATAGAATATCTAGAAATGTAAATTCAATTACAAATATAACTAAATAATTCATAATTAAATGATATATTAAGATTAATCATAATCTAATTATTTAAACATTATTATAATAAAAATCATTAATCATTTACAATTATTAAGACAAATACAAATAGAAGTAATAAATTTACGATTATACATAAATGCATATTAAATAATTACAATATATTAGAATAATATATAGACTCAATAATCAAAAATAAGAAAAATGATTATTAACATCAAATCTCATTAAATATAAATTTATGTTATGATCGTAATATTTTTAAATAGAATAATTAACGAAATTAATAAAATCATAATTTGATTGAATGATAAATTATCGTAGTTAAGCTAGAAATGTTACATATCAAGTTAATATAGATTAGAAATTGAAAAGTACATAAATAATTTAATATTAGATGTTTAATTAACACTTTAATTTAACTGATAATATCAAAAAGTATTAGACTAGTAATTTAATCGTTAATAGATCAATAGAACAAATTAACTATAATAATGTTACATAATATGAATTGAATTATTAAATCAGATATTACAGAACAAGTACAGTAAGTATAAAATGCCATAATAATATACTATAATATGATTAGTTCATAAATCACATTATATACATATAATTCAATTACTAAAATCAATTAATCATATTTAATGTTTGATTCATTTTAAGTATATACATGTACATTAATATATTTTAATAATCTATGTAATAGCACATATTAGAATATTATACAAATTCTATTATGATAATAACTATGAATGTTAATATTACAATTGAAATAATATAGATTATGAACTTACTTGTATAATAATTTATTTATTATTACTTGTAATTGCATTTAATTTATACAATAAAACTTAAATTAATAACAATTGAAAATAATGTAAACTAATAATTGATTATGTATACATATTAATATAAAATTAATATCAATTAAATTTATAATAATAATAAATCAAAAATTACTAATAAATATTAATTGCAAGATAATATAATAAATTAATATTGTATCATTAACAATATGAATTAAAGATTAATTAAATGCATTATAAAATGTGACATTATTATAAACATATTACTACAATAATTGAAAATTATATGTCAATTATATATTATATTTCAATTATTTAATGATTAACATTACTAATCATATAATCTATATATTTCAATATTATAGAGTTAAATTAGTATTAATATATAAATGTCAATTTATATATATTAAATAAATTCAACTATAATAATTTCATACATATTATAGGAAATTACATATAAGATACTTACTTAATTAGCAATCTATATTTCTATTAAATATTATATTATTTAAATTAGAAATATAAGCATAAATATTACATATCAAAATATATATTAACATCATATTATCAATTAGTATTCTATTAAATTAATAGTTAATCATTACTACAATTATCAATTATGCTAACATTATATCCATTAATATATATTCACTTTAATACTTCAAAAACTATCATTATCAATTAAAGTCACTAATTATAAATATTCCAATCTATAAAATGATCATTCATAAACTAACATTAAGTACAACAATATGAAAGCATGAATACAGTTAATAACTGACAATATTATCATTAAAATTATTACATATTAAGTTTACTAAATATTACAAATTCAATATTCAATTTGTATGCTAACTAATCATCTACAAAATCAATTTTCAAATTTACAATCAATTATACATTACTATTAAATTACATTGTTATAATTCATCGATCTAATCTATAGCTATAAATATTCTAAATTATTATTAATTTAAATTATCTATAAAATGTATAAATAGCTATTAATCAATTATCTCTATATTAATTGACCATATCTATCAATATTAAGTAATTACTACATTAAATCAATAAGATTATACGTATAAATAATAGTGATCATCTTGCAACTTACAAATCATGAATTATATGTTAATTAATGATTAATCAATCTTAAGATATCTAAATTATACAACTTTAAATTATAGTGATTACTTTATATATATATACAATATCAATAATGAATCTAATACATTTAAATCAATTTTCTATACATCTATACAATTATACATATTCATTATTTAATCATTATATAATTATATATCATATTATATACTAATTAATATACTTCATACTATATAATGATAATATACCATTGATCTAATATGTATGTAATTCATAGATATGCAATTCAATATATATATTCATAAATGACATTTTAATTCAATGATAATAATCGTATACATATTATCATCATTGTTCAAATTCACGTTAATTCATTAAATAATATATCAATTACATATATTACATCATATTATCAATACATGACATAAATCTAGATATACAAATGACTATAAGAATATACAAAATATCTATTAAATCTTAGCTCACATAGTTACTGACAACATATTCGATTACTTATCTATATCATTTCAACCATTACATAATTCACATTACATTACATCTTAATAAGTTATTAATAATCAAAACATATTTATTAAATTTTAAGTCATAAATTCAATCATTCAACATTCAATATCATACATACATATCATTTAATCATTTAACTTATTAACCATTGATACTTAATTCCATTTCTACTATTTTCATTAATACATATTAAGTCATCTAAGTAATAATACATTTATACATAATGTTATGAAATAACATTTCAATAGTAATTCAAAATTCAATTAACACTTTTGCATAATCAACTAAAGAATAAGTAGTCATCGCTAATATAGTCATTCTTATCAGTAAATTATAAAGCATTTATGAATTCACTTTAACTGATCTCCAAATTCCACATTCATGCTAATAATTGCAATTTTCAGCTAATTTAATAGTTATATAGATCTTTAACGACATTATCAATATTAGTTACATATTCTAATTAATATATCTATTTGACATTAATAATCATTTTAGCATGTATCAATTATCATATATTATCTACTTTATCATTATCTTAATTATTGTATATGTCATATTCATCACAGCTTACTATTTACTTATCGTATATAGTAATAAATAGCTTATATACTAGTTCAATTACTATACTCTATAAATCGAATGCTATGCTCTTCAGTACTTACGTAGTCATTCTATAGTGATTTTTAAACTCACGTCACTGCTGCTGTCTGAATCTATTTTATGGTAAATTTTACCTATTTCTAAGTATTTATATTAAAGTTATAAAAGTTATTAATCTTTATATACTTTATAACAGTTAATATATAATTAATTGAATAGATAGTTAATATTAACATTGATATAAAAATACTAGTAATTCCATTTCTACTATTTTTAGTGATTTTTAAACTCACGTCACTGCTGCTGTCTGAATCTATTTTATGGTAAATTTTACCTATTTCATGGTTTCCATGGATTAGCTAGCTATAAATTTAAATTTGACTCATATGTTAAATTTTAGGTAAATTTATAAATGATTTTAATTATATTTTTAAATTTAATATTTAATAATTTAAGTTAATTAATTAATTTGTATAAATTTATTTATAATTAAAATATTAAATTAAATTTTAATATTCTTTATATTTTAGCATTTTAGTTTTATTATAATTTAGAAATTTTAAATAATATTATTTATAAATTTTTAAATAAATTAATTAATTTGATTTTAAAATAATTATATTTATTGGAACTGTAATATGAAATTGATTATAAATGATTAATAAATTTTATTTCTTAATTAGTTATACATAAATTTAAATTAAAAATAATATTTCAAAATGTATTATTTAATAATTTTGAATAAGTTTTATATTAATGAGTAATTTATAAAATTATTTGACATAATTTAAATAAATTTTATATTGGATTAATTAATAATTAATGTAATAAAAACACTGTAAATTATTTTCAATTAATGAAAATTTCAGATATTTATTAATAAAGATATGTACATTTAAAATATTTAATTAATTTTAATTATCATAATATATATTGTAAAAAAATTTACATATGTATTAAAGTTTTGAAAATGTACATATTAGATTAAAAAATTTTTAAATCATAAAGTTAATTATAAAATTATAATGATTATTGATTAAACATTAATATTTTTTATTTAGAATAATATATGTTAAATCTATTATTATAAATATAATTGAATTTTATAATAAATAAATTTTAAAGATAGAATTAATTCATTTAATAGAATTTTAAATTAAATACATATGAATTTCAGTTAAATATTTAATTAATTAATAATTGATAGTAAGAAATTTGTTAATCATAGTAATGTAAATTGATAATAAATGAAAGTTTTATTAATAATTTTAATTGAAAATATTGAAAAATATTGATTGAGTGATAATTATTAAATAAATAATGAAAAGTATATATAATAATGTTAAAATGTTTGATATTAAATAAATTTGACATACATAATACCAAATATGATCATGATTAGCCATTCCAATGGCTAATCATTACCAAGCATTTCTATTTCCATACCACTCAATAACCATATCATAAGACCATATATACAAAATGATTATAATGCTATACATGCCATACTCAAAATATACAAGCCATTATGCCAAGATGGTATACGGATAGTGTGGCGTGCCTCCGACCGTTTCCGATTTCCGAGCTGGCTTGTCAACACTACAAGGAATGAAAAGGAGGAGTAAGCATAAATGCTTAGTAAGCTCACATGCAAATAGCAAGTAACATAATCATATAAGCAAACATAAAACATCATTTGCATAATCATCACCAAGACATTCATATCACCTTTTCATTTATCATCTTACCATATTGTTGTTATATCGAGTTTTCAACCCGAGGGTTAAGTACATACCTGTTCAAAGTATCCATTTCACAACACTTACCAATCGTCCCTTTCATCTTGAGTATTCCTCCATTTGAGTAGAACTTTACCCGTTGAACACATCGGAATATAATTCGGATACATGGATAACTTGCACATAAGTGCCACATATGTAGCCAAGCTACCATGTAACCCGCCCATAAGTGAACTCGGACTCAACTCAACGAGCTCAGGCGTTCGCATCCATAAGTGAACTCGGACTCAACTCAACGAGTTCGGATGCCTAGTTACATCTCACGAACTCGGACTCAACTCAACGAGTTCGGACGTCGCATCCATAAGTGAACTCGGACTCAACTCAACGAGTTCGGATGCCCAAATATCCCAGTGACATGTCACTTGTATCCTAATCCATTCCTGAGGTTCAACGGGACCTTTTTCCCAATCATGTGTCTCAACCATCTTCTACGGAATGCCGATCCGATACTCGGTAGTATTTCACATTTTCCAAGTATATCACATAATTTGACATATTATCAAACAATTATCACAAGTATAATATTTCATAATAATTATCATATCATTTAAAAAACATTAAAACATTTAAAATAATAACTATGTTACCAACATTTACATATGAACTTACCTCGTATGCGAAAATGGCTATTTTACCATTTCGTCCACAACTTGGTATTTTCCCCATTTTAGCCCAATTTCAGTTTTCCTTGCTCTATCATTTAAAATATAGTCTAATTAGGACTCACATTATTCAAATTGACCCAAAATCATATTTTGGAAAAATTACAATTTTGCCCCTAAACTTTTGCATATTTACACTTTTGCCCCAAAGCTCGTAAATTAAAATTCAGCCTATTTTCTTATGTTTTATGACATGCTGATCATTTTTCCTTCTATGGAAACATCAAATTCTCACTCTAACATGTACTTATGACTATTAGTTATTTTTACCGAATTAAGCCCTTTTGCTCGTTTTCACTTAAAACCGAGTAGCACAAGTTGTCTAACATAATTTAAAACCTCATATTCTATCATAAAACACCAAAATACACAAATTTCACCTATGGGTATTTTTCCAAATATAAACCCTAGGTTAAATTATTGCTAGCATAAGCTAAATCGAGCTAGGGACTCCAAAACGTAAAAATCATTAAAACGAGGCTAGAACGGACTCACAATCGAGCTTGGAAGCTTGAAAACCCTAGCCATGGTTTCTCCTTGCTATATTCGGCCATGGGGTTGAAGATGAGCAAAATTGGCTTTTAATTTTGTATTTTAATTCATTTTACCCTAAATGACCAAAATGCCCTTACTACTAAACTTTCCAAAAATTCCATCCATGTCCAATTTTGTCCATAGACTTAGAAATTGGTAAAATTACTCTTTAAGGACCTCTAATTAATAATCTAATTCAATTTTATGCAAAATACTTCTAGAACACAAGTTTTGCAATTTATTCAATTTAGTCCCAAATTTCAAATTAAGCACTTTATGCATAAAATTTCTTCACGAAATTTTCACACAATCATGCAATCATATCATAGACCTTAAAATAATCATAAAATAATTATTTATATCTCGAATTTTGTGGTCACGAAACCACTATTCCGACTAGGCCCAAAATCAGGATATTACAAAAGGACAGAATAAAATTAGCGAAAAGAGAATCAAAATATCAACAAAAAGGAAACTCAAACTTACTAGATCTAATCGAAGCTAGTTAGACGATTCTGAGGATGGAAGCTCAACCCAAAAGGTCAAGGAGAAAGTTTTACTAAGAAGAGAAACATTTTAGGGTCAAACGACCATGGATAGAGATTGGAGAGCATCTCCGTTAGGGCTTCAAGTTTAAATAAGGCCTATTTATTCATTCCTTTTCTGATGGGCTTTTGCTCAAAAAAGTGCTTTTTCTTTAAAAGCAATAGAGAACAAACAGCAGTGTTGAAATTTTTTTATCTTAAATTAAGCACTTTTGTATAGATGAAAAAGGAGAAATTTTTGGCTTTTCTCAACCAAAAGTGCTTCTTAGCTGGTATTTTACTATTTTAATCTTACTGCTTTTTCTAGATGTTAGAAGATTTTTTCCCTTTTTCTTATCTTCTTCTCTGGTTTGTTCCTCTCCACCACCGGTGAGTTTTATCTTTTCCTTCTCATCTTCTTCTCTTTCATTTTATGAAATAATTATGAAATATAGTTTAATATTTTCATATTTTTTTCAGCTCAGTAACGTCGACATCCTGTTTTTCTTCATATTCGAGCTTCTCAACATTCTGTAACTGCTGTTTTTCTTCATATTCGAGTTTCTATCCTTTTCATCTTTGACAGAACTTTCACCATTGTTTTTATTGTTATGCAAGGATTATGCTTAAAAGAGAAACATTTATGCTGTCTTTGTAGTTTAATTTATTTGTTCTTGTGAAAATAATATACAGTGTAATCTACGCCATTAGCTAGATGTGTTTTCCGCTCATAAAATAATCTGTGATGGTCTAATCTTGGCTTGCATTTGTGTGGTAGATATTTGAGTGATCAACCATTTTGTTTGGTTAATCGTGTCGGTTGGCTTAGATTTGTGTGGTAGATATCGAGTGATCAACCAAGAGTTCCAATCCCTTACAACAAAATTTCATTTCAAAAAGGAAAAATCGTTTCAGTATATAACATTTGGTTAACACATTACATCACAGTATATGGACAAGATCGAATTTTCAAATGATTTAGTAAAAAGAACACCACCTTAAATAAGCATCATCGCTCCTTAGCACTTTCTACTAGGTTGGTCCAATGCTCGAAAGCAGAACTATTATTTATATCAAATGATTCATAACTGCCGATTATTTAACACAAGGTGTACGTATACTTTCCAACATTTTTACAGTTTTCCTTGGTTATCCAATCATCCTATGTGCGTGATAACCCTAGTATTAGCTTGTATATGTTTTAGCGTTAAACAGCCTCTCTATGTTTTATTAGTATGCTTGTTTTGTCATTGAAGCTGCATGGTTTAATTGTGTTTGATGCTATTATTAGTTGTGTTCTCTTTCTTGGTTATTATTCCAGTATTGGAAAGTTGATTTTGATTGAAAAAAAAATCTTAGAATCCTATCTTGATTTTGATACACTTGTAAAAAAATATACTTTTGTGACATTTGAATTTCTTGATTGCTTTACTGGCTAAAACGAATCTGTTCGTATACACAATAGATGAGTATGTCGGCGATTGAAGTTAGTGGTGAAAAAGTGAAAGCAATGTGGGATAAGAGATTGTTAGAAATATTTTGTGATATTTGTATTAAAGAGATATTGAAAGGTAATAGGCCTGGTACTCATTTCACAAAAGATGGATGGTTGAAAATAATGACCAACTTTGAGAAAGAAAGCGGGCAAGGCTTTTTCACAAAGACAACTTAAAAATAGGTGGGATGCCCTAAAAAAGAATGGAAAGCTTGGAAGAAACTTAAAGGTGAAGATCTTGGTCTAGGGTGGAATCCTATAAAAGAACCGTTGATGCATTGGATGATTGGTGGGAGAGTAGGCTAAAGGTACATTAATAATTCGAATATTTTTGTTTTTTTCTTATTTATGAGTTTATTGATAATTACTGTTATTAAACTATCATTTGATATGTAGGTTGTGCTTGAAGCTCAAAAATTTAGAACATTGGGTATTGATCCACGAATTGAAAGGAAGTTAGACTAAATGTTTATGGGGATAGTTGCAACAGGTGATAAAGCATGGGCACCTTCTTCTAGTACACTCCGTAGTGATTTTTTTTAGGATGTTAACAATGAAATACCTGAAGAGAATGAAGAAGAAATTGTGAGAAATGATGTTCACATTTTAAATGATGTTCAAATTGATGGAAACGGTCAAAAAAGAAAAAACCCTGAGATATCAAGTTCACATTTTAAAACTGGAAGAAAGAAATCCTCAAAGCAAATTAGAGGGGCTACAAGATTGTCCAATCAAATAGAAAAATTATGCAATGCAGCTGACAATATGAGTCAAGCCACATCTAGTTTGACTCCTGTTGTGGATCCATATAGTATTCCACAAGCAGTCAAAGTGCTCGACAAAATGTCGGAAGAAGTTTCTGAAGCTAGTCCGCTATACTTTTTCGCACTTAGATTATTGCTCAATAAGGACAATTTATCAATTAATCCCAAGATTAGAGCTTTGTGGCTTAAGACGAAAATAGAGGATAGTTGAAAATTTTCTGATCTTTTAGGGTTCAGAGATATCTATTATGTGACTAAACAAAAATGCTAAACTAGTTTTATCAATTGTTATTTATGTTTGATTTTTGGATATTGAATTTATGTTCTACTTATTTATGTGTAATCTAGTTTTATCAATGGCTGTTTATGTTTGGTTTTTGGATATTGAATTTATGTTCTACTTATTTATGTGTAATCTACTTTTATTAATAGTTGTTTATGTTTGGTCTTTGGATATTGAATTTATATTCTACTTATTTATACTAAATTAGTTTTACCAATACTTGTTTATATATGATTTTGGATGTTCAGATTTTTTCACAGGTGATGAGTATAGTTGAGAATTACAGCGGTGATAAAAGTGATGATGAAAGGGAAAAGAAAGAGATTTTACAACGCATGGAATGTTTTAACCGATTATTTTTTGTTGCATATTCTTCCGTGCAATTATATTACGAGAAATATATATTGAAGCAACCATGCATGAATTCAAAACAGTCAGGCGAGACATGGATTTGAGAGATCCTTGACGGTCACGAATCACGTTGTATGATTAATTTTAGGATGTCTAAAATGGTATTCACAAGTTTGTTAAGAGTTTTGGAGACAAGATACAACTTGAAAACTTCAAGAAACATATCTTTTAGTGAAATGTTGGGAATTTTTTATACATCTTGAGCTTGGTGCAAAAGTTTCCCAATGTCGAGAAAGATTTCAAAGGTGCGGATCAACAATAAGTCAATACTTTGCAATTGTGCTTGAGAAAGTTTCAAGGATGGCCACTGATCTAATTGCACTCAAAGATCCTTTTTTTAGCTCAATACCCGAACAAATACGTAATGATTCTAGATATATGCCGCATTTTAAGGTTAAAATTTAATTTTATCTTACTATATTTTTAATATTTTGGTCGACTAAAAATATGCACAAGACTAATATGATTATTTGTTCAGATTGCATAGGTGCAATTGATGGTACTCATATTGCCGCTATTCTTCCACCAAATGAACAAATTCCCTATATTGGAACAAATTCCACTAAAAATGTTATGGCAGTATGTGATTTTAATATGTGTTTCACCTTTGTCATGGCTGGATGGGAAAGATCGGCACATGGCACTAGAATATTTCTTGATGCAATTCGAGATCCAAAATACAAATTTTCGCATCCACCAAATGGTTAAGATATTTTATTTATATGTGATTTTTATAAAAGTAAAGTATAAGTTCTTTAATTGATAATTTTTATAATAAAAATTCTTGATTTAATTGTTTGTTATATTATGACATGTAGGAAAATATTATATTATTGATTTTGGATATCCTCAAATGAAAGGTTATCTTAGACCATATAGAGGTCAGCGATATCATTTACCTAACTTTCGTAGAGGTAGACCGATATCTGGTAAAGAAGAGATATTCAATCATTCACATTCATCATTACGTAGTGTAATTGAACGGACTTTTGGTGTTTTGAAAAAAATGGGCCATTTTAAGGGATATGCCAAGTTATAGTTTTGAAAAACAAATGATGATCGTTGTTGCTACAATGATGATACACAATTTTATCCAAAACATGTCGATTAAACGATGCGATTTTATGGAATACGAAGATATTAGCTGGGCATATGAGAATGCTATTGATTCAGAAAATGCACATAGTCGAGAAAGTGATGATGACGACGACGACGATGATGATGGTGATGATGACGGTGAATCAAGCAATTCAGGTGGTTTTGGAAAGGAATTAACAAGAGATGCTATAGCTTCTAGTTTAATAAATTCACTTTAAATTGTAAATGCTATTGTAAAATTTTTAGTATTTATATTTGGTATATAAATATTATCCCTTTTTGAAACTTTAATCCAAATATAAGTATATATTTTAATTTGTTAAGTTTATGTTTTCTATGTTATGTTAATATCTAATATGAGTTTTACAAATGTGTTAAAAGCATTAATTAAAAATAAAAATAATTTTAAAATAATACAATTGTGTCAATATTTAATTATTGTATTTAAATATTTAAATATAGTTTATATATTCTAATTAAATTTAATAAATAATTAATATTAATTACTTAAAAATATTTAAAATTAATATTATATATTAAAATATTAACAATAAGTTATAATAAATTATTTTTATATTTTTACTAAAATATCATAATATTAACTAATTTGAACATTATTTAAATACATATTTGTTACTTTATAATATCATGTCTAAAATGAACATTTTATTTCTCAAAAGCACTTTTGACAAGAATCTAGAACACTTAAATTTTTCAAAACACTTCTCAAAACACTCTCAAAAGTACTTTTCCATATCACTTCTCAAAAACATTGCCAAACTGGCCTTAAATCAGTAGAATTTCAAGTCATTTCAAGGAAAATTAAACCATAAAGTTGAAAAAGGAAGGAGAAAGATTTGGTTCAATGCCTTTCTATATCAAAAGAGTAGGTCGAACAATGGCAAAATTATTAGAATACAACCATGAAAGAGGTCCCTAAAACCTTCAAATAATTTAGTGGCTAACTTTTTTTAAATTGAAAGACCAAAGTGTAAAATTACTAATAAATGAGTCACCTTGGACGTAGTTTACCCTATGATAAATAGTGAGTTAACAACCATAAGACAATTGTTAGCAACTAAATGGCTACTTGACTTAAACAGTAACTTTCGAATAATTCAATAATTAATTTGTACCTTTTTAAAATTAAGTGATCCAAGTAAAATTTTATTAAAGTTGATAACCCTGGATGTAGTTTACCTTATTATTATTGTTGTTGTTATGTCCTTAGGTTAAGCTTGTATATTTTATATATGTGTAATACATATTAACTGTCTATTTTTATATTAAATTTTTTTGAAAAGTAATGATTATGTAATATAATTTAACTGTCTACAAAATGTAAGTCCCTGGTTATCATGCCTTCAGATCAACAGACATTGCTGATGGTATACAGTGGGTTGCAAGAATGTCCGGAGTAGCTGCTTTTGCTGTCTTTGTTCTAAGCACTACTATCTGCATCAAACCACAAACATCAATGTATGTCTAGTCGTGTGCTGCAACAAGAGCATGTATAGGAAACTACATGCATGGAGAGAGAGAGAGAGAGAGAACCTGTTCATATTCTAAGTCAAATTTCAGAAACTCATCATCACAGTTCTCTACCATCTCAGCCAATCTCCTTAAATTCTTCACTGGCTTACCATTAAGAGCAAGGACCTGTATAGGATGAGGTGTTCATCAATGATAAATAAAAGAACTGAACTACTGAAATCTAACGTAGTTGCCAATGACTGGTGATTCTAACCTGAGTGTTAACAATGTCCTCATATCCAATATTGATATCAGATACAAGAACCTTCAAAAAATTTCAAGAAAATGTCAGAACAGATCAGCAGAATATGCCCACTCTTTTAAGTAGGCATGCATATGTGCATGCAAACACACACAAAGGAGAAGAATGAAAGAACCTGAGACACCACAACAAGCTGTTCATCGGGTGACTGCGGCATTGAATGCAAGAGTTTGTCCAATAGCTTCACTGGAGCTTCATATTCATAATCCTTCCCATACTGAGCAAAATTTACAAATACAGCATAGTTTATTTGGAAACTCCACAGATAAGCAATTTTGTCACTAACTTTTGAAAAATCAAATTTACTACTACCATGTACTTGATGAAAATTCGAAGTTCTACACTTTTATGATCTAAATAATCATAAAATCTCACTATAAAAAGAAAAAATTTGTTAAGAAATATAAAAGTTGTACTTGATATCACAACTATATCATTTATCTTCAGATCCATTTATTGCATAATTTGAAAATAATTGTCTAGGGATGCACGCAATTGGAAAACTAATACAGTTAGAATGTGGCAAAAGAAAAAGGTGTCACTCAACAATTACACAAATTCCTGTTACAGATCCTAAAAAATGAAAAAAGATAATGTAGCAACTGATCCAATTAAGAACATTCTTTATCACAAGAAAATTGCAGCATAAACGATAAATTTGCAGATTTCAAGAAAATATTCAATTTGCCATGAAAGTAAACTACTAGAACCCAATTCACATTGCAGACTGCTCAGCACTTCGAAAAGTAAAATCCAACAGAAACATTTCAAACATGCTCATGTTTTGTTGACCTTTGACAAAAAAATCGAAATTACAGAAAATGTACAATCATACGAGCTATAGATAGTGCAACAAAAAAATAACAATATATTCATATTTTCTACTTTTTGAGAATGCCCAAAGAGGAACACAAAAATAACATAAAAATATCAATCTTTCATTTTATAGCATCTAAGCTAGCTAAGTCTTTAACAGGCATTATTTTATTATTATTGTGACAGACAATATATTTTGAAGTAAACAACATACCTCAGAACGTAAATATGGAACAGATACAGTTGTAAACACAAATCCTGCAATTATATAATATGAAGGAGGCCTGCCCTTATTGTGTGCTGGAATAAGCCTTCTATGTGATGTAAGTTTGATGTTGAAATTGAGAATCGCAGAACTACGTAGAACTTTAATAGCTGAACTATCCCCAGCATATTTTTGTGACACTAGGTAACTAAAACCTATGCGTTCTCCATGCCTAAAAGGAACTGAGAAAACATTGAGAACAATATCAGAAAAAATGTGTAGAAAGATTGAACAGATTAGAAACGAGAATACTTGAACATTTTCCAATTTTTCTGATAAAAATCTTGATAGGATTGTTAGCTATCTGTTCTCAAGATAATAGTGTTCTATGTATTACCACTTTTGACATAACTAACAACTTCCATTAGGATATTTATTCAAGTACTTAATCAAGTTCATAGTTGTGAAGATAGCAGCAGTTAGTCGTAAATAGATTCATAATTAAGTTAATTCATGAATTCATCTAAAAGGCATTCTCAGAAAAGTTCTCCTTTCAATGCCACACTCACTATTGTTGGGATAAAGCAGTTTAACTTTTAATTTTATAAAGCTCTACGAACACAAATGTGAAGTAATGATTAACATATTACAGGTATTTTCCAGGAAACATACACGATTATTTAGTTCAAACTAGTAGTAACCAGTTGATTTTTACGAGTACGAAGAACTGCTCTTATGATAGAGTGAAAGTTGGGTCTTATGACAACAAGATTTGCTCTTATAATAGACAACGTATGAAGTTTGTGCATAATAATTTCAATTGGAAAGCCCATGGAATATGCAAATCGGTTTCTCTGAAGGCTAAATAGTGTACAAGTTTGTGTGCGCAAATATTTATTTATTGTATACAAAAAGAACTACTTACCTGTTCCATCATTGGCAATATCAACCCCATCAAAGCTGAGCACAATATCTGATGACTTCAAAACCCCAGATTCTGGAGCAGTGGGATCAACTCTTCTGATTCGAACACCTTTCTGTTCAGGTTTCATGCCCATTGCTTTACGCAAATCAGGGTTTTCCATTTTTTGCCACTCAATCCCCAAAATAGGGAATCCTAGCATAAAAGTGCGGCCATGAAACTTTAATCACAATGAAGCAAATAGTACATGCATCACACAATTAAAAAAAAGAAGAAGAAGAAATGAACAGTACGTATAAAAAGTATTATTTAAAAGACCCAAATTAAATTACCAGTATAGGCTTCATTCTTCTCATAGTCTTGGATAAAATGCTGGATGACTGGTGTTGGTATTACATACCCTATATTTTCTGCATCTTCATGTTTGAGAGACTGAAATGCGATTCCCACGCAATTGCCTTTATCATTGAAGGCAGGCCCACCAGAGTTCCCAGAGTTTATAGCAGCATCTATCTGCAAATAATCATGCAGAATACATACTATATGAAATCTTTTACGGTTGCAATGCAGAGAAACAAATGCTAGAAAAGAAATCATGTAACCTGCAAGCCAAGGAGCTCTGTTGACCCGTGTACATAAGACAAGATTTCTATACGTGATACAACTCCGCTTGTTACAGAAATCGTATCTCCCCCAATGGGGTAACCAACAACAGTTACAGCATCTTGAAGAGCAGGTAATTCTCCAAATTCCACTGGTGACACACCTTCCCAGAACTCATCATTGTTAACTGTAAGCATTGCTGCTTCACCACATAAACCAAATCATGCATTCAACCAAATAAAGAATAAAAGCAATTATCTGAAATCATGAAGATGACCTCCAGAATGTCAATTATTTTCACATCATACTCTACTCACTAATGTCTAAGCACTTCTTTCTTCAATGTTAGTTCACACTACACCATGACTGGTTTGAACTTTCCTCTCCTTTTCTTGTACTATATAAGAATACTTCATCAATCCTTTTCTCATTAACCAAGCATAACCTCCAAATCAATTTACATTCCGCACCCATTAACTATAAGTCAATTTTCTACTTCCCTGCATATGATGCCAACACTGACAGAATACTCGCACTCTTATCTGAAACAATAAACTCTACCTCTCAAAAATTGAGAAACAAATATAAATATATAGAGAGAGAGAGAGAGTGAGAGAGAAAGTCCTTACACCCCAAGTAACCTACTTAGCAAACAGTCAATGTTACAAGCTTCACCGCTATGGGCAAAAGAAACCATTGGCACCCCTCCCCACTTGAAGAAATTAGCAATTTTCTTTCCACAGAATGCATGGCAATTACTCGTTAGTTTGAGCATGGCAAGCAATGATACTAGTTGGCGATAATTCTAATCATTACATTATACACAGGGTATTCATTTTCAACATATGATTTGTGCGATTATTAAAATTTCCTATTATGCCGACAGTCTAGCACGTTGAACTGAAGCATTAATAGTATTCCATATGCAGTATTAGAAATTTAATGGTAAGAACTGAACATACCAATATCACATTCGGTTCCAATAGAAAGGACAGTAGCCAAGTACTTAGTATCAGACCCACGTTTCTTAACTTTAACTTGAGTGTAATGTTCGACTGAATGAGCATTTGTTAAAACCCTTCTCCCGCTGATCACGAACCCACTACTGCTGGAACTATACTGTCTTTTTCTCTGCCAAGGCAACGAGAAGTTGGGTTCCGTGTGAACGCAAAACACCTTCACCACTGCATCCATTGCCGGCACCACTCGAGCACCAATAGGATCCACGGCCAACTCCCCTCCTCCACTTCCTCCTCCAAGTCCAATGGCGGTGCCGTTGGAAACATGGCGGCAAGGAGATAGGATTGGAGGAGGGGGAAGAGGGTCGGGGTTATCGGGGAGTTTGGGGAGTTTCTTAGGGCGACCACGAGGACGGGAAGCGGTGGTAGTGATTTCGACGGCGGAGGAGGTGGAAGGGATGATTTCGATGTTACTGAGAGAGAAGACATCGTCCAAAGGAGAGGAAGGAGGCGATTGTAAGGGTTGGGAGGGGGTAGGGTTTTTGGGTTTTCGGCCTCTTTTTCTTTTGGTATCCCCCATTTTTACTAATTACGAAATTAGAAAGGAAGGAAGACGAATCAATTAACGGGATAATCTTCCTCTAAGGGATCAATGTAGGGAAATATCGAAGAAGAAGAAGAAAGTAACGGTTGAGTTTTCTTTCCTTCTATTCATCAAATTATTCAGTTGTTGTTGCTCAGCTTTTCGTTTGTACGCAAATTACTCTTCGGGCTTTGCAGCGCATTGCATTTGATTGGCTGCAGCCACGCTTTAGCCATTCGATTCCGTCTGAATTTTTTAATTTTTTTAAAGTTAAATTATAAAAATAATCATTTTATTTGCCTTAAATTATATTTTAATTATGAGATGATCACTTTTCTCTTAAGCTCTTAATGATAATATTAAGTGGCAGCCTAAATTAATTTTAAATGTGACTTTTAAATGTTTAATTAGGATGAGAAAATATTTTTAATTAAATAAAATTAAGTCATTAAAAATTTTAAATTAATTACACATTAAATGGGAAAGGATTGTATGAAACGGTGGCGTCACGTCATCGTATCTCTTTCAATAGTTTTATCTTGCATCGATATTCTTATTCGAATTTTAGGATTTTATCACGAAAAAATTAAATTCAAATTAAAATCTGAAATTCGGGATAAGAATACTGATGTGGCATAAAACTATTAGAAAAGGAAACAGATGACGTGGCGTCACTACTTCATACAACCCTTTCTCCACATTAAATTGTAAAAGAAAATCATTCTATCTTCTTCTTTTTTTAATTTTTTTTCTATTTTAATTTAATAACATTCCACTTGATCTAAAAGCAACTGTAATTTTTTAACTTATATTTTATAAATTATTCAAACAACTCAATTTAATTCATATATATAATTTAACCTAACTAAATAATAACAAACTTATCTCGTTAAGGGTAAACAACTCATATGCTTAATAAATAGGCTATTGAAGCCCAAGCCACCAAGACCCTAGAGGGACTCTCCCTCGTAAGAGCATCAATACTCTACTTAGTATCCTCTTCCACATATTTAAGAAATTTCTATAGACTCTATGTTTAACTCAGTCAAAGAAACACAAAATGTATGAAGAATTCAACAACCTTGAAAATGTGAGAGAGGTCAACAACAAAACGTTAGATCCAATTACTTGCTCGATCAACTTTAGGCAAAGACCGAATTCCTATAGATGGTCGAGTATGTGAATCCTTTGGCCTAAACCCATTCCTTCCAACTTCATTATCTGAATCATTATTGATTTAAGCATCGAAGGATGTTTTGGAGGTGAAACTCTAGTGCCCTTTCACTTTTTTCTTTCTTTTTGTAGACTTATCCAACCCATCTACAAGCTAAAAATGACATTAACATTTAACACCGTTTGTGGGAAACTTGTACACGAAAGTCATGGATTTCTGACCAAACAGTCAACCTTACCCACAACCGAAGCTCAAATCCAACAGTATTCTCTCGTAATGACGAATCCAACGACCCCCAAAGCGAGCAGCCTGCTGGTCACATCAGGACCACTTGACACCAATAATATGTCGTGAACATTCTCGCAATTAGCAACAGCTAACACCACACCTCAATCTCTTGGCACCTGAGCTTTATTCCCAGTGTGCATCACAATTAACAAACAACTACAACACGACCTACAAGACATGTTATCCTTAACAAAAGTTCAGCCTCCGCCATTGAGCCCTTACAAGGACAGCTACATAAAGCGCATACCTAAAAGCATAGGACAGAAGGGCGTGTCAACCCGAAGCAATGGATATGGCTGAACAGGTTGCAGCATTGAAGCAGAAGTTGCAGAACTTGCAGCAGCCTGCACCTAATGATTTTGAGTAGATGCTGCTCATATTCCGCTATCTTTAGTAACTCACTAGATTCATGTACTGGCCAAAGTAAACTTATCTGTAGAAGTTTGTGATGGATTTGCGGACCCTACAGATCACTTAAACCATTTCCGGGTTTTTCATAACATGAGAAACATCCTGGATGTTGTCTAGTGTAGAATATTTCCAGCTACACTTAGGGGGCCAACGAGGCAATGATGGTACTTCTTAGCACCTGGTTCTATCATAAACTTCATTCTCAAGTGGAACTTTATGGCACACTTTGGTAGTTGTAGAGTTGCTTTAAGAACATCGGCTAGTTGAATGCCAGTCACGCAAAACCAGGAGGAAACCTTAAGAAAATACATTTGAAAATTCCACAATGCCACATTGGAAGTCAAAGAATTAAATGATGAATGGCAAGCTAGGCCTTCGTTTTTAGAGTTAGGCACAGGCCCTTACGGTATGCCTTAACAGACAACCAACTAGGTTATATCAGTTGTATGAAAAAGTAACGAGTTATGCTGAAGTGGAATGGGTTGAACTAGCCAAGAGAAATGTGGAATGAGTAGATACAAGCTAAAAAAAGGACAAAGCCTTCAGGTTTGATAGAAAAACTAACAGAATTCAATGCAAAAATGATAGCAAACCTACAAAGGATTTGATGTTTGTGAATCAATTTAAAATACAAGTTATAGTTTGAGAACACATGATGGAATTAACCCATTAGTAAAAGTCTCAATGTTTAATTTTCTATACAACTCTTAGAACTACTTATAACTACTTCTAACCCTTAAATAAGACGAAAACACACACTCGAATTTATATCCTCCTACAATGACAAAAATACCGATGCCAACTAATCTAAGTTTAATTAGAAAAAATATCTACAAGTAAAAAATGAGAAGTTCGAGAATAAGAACTAAATGAATTGAAGTCATCCAAATGATATTACACCATTAATCCACCAAATAATATGGATGCATTTTCTAATGCCAATAAAGTTGTAAGGAAATAAAACAAGACTAAGAAATTAGTGGTTTACATCATATTGACTACATGAGAATACTATGAACCAATTTAAAAATACTTAATGGCTAAGCATCACTCAAGTAAATTACAGACACTTCTTCAAAAGCTGGGCCACCAATTCTAATTGAGACAACTAATTTTATTTAGACTGATAAAATCAGACATTTAACTCATAAAATAAGAAATACATGTAAGAGGAAATAAACCCCTAGAAAGCAAAGTATAAAATGGAAATGGAGAATATCACATATAAGAGGAAAATGTATATCAATAAAAAAATTGACATATCTAATTATGTTCGCCTCCGAGCCTTCAACAAAATCTAGCTATTAATGTATGACTTACATAGCCTTTTCTATGCAAGTTGCACTCTGCTTGATTTATTCAAATTAATTGTCCAGATAGATTTTATTAAGAGAATTTAATGAAATAAATATTATTTTAACCCATTAGGGAATCTAAATAATTTCTTTTGAGAACTGTACAAAAATGTGTTTGTTTAACTTGTTTTAGTGATAGGCTTGTTTTAGTTTGAAATGTACAAGTGTTAGCACTTATATTTTGTTCAAGAAAGAACTTGTTTGAGAGAGTAATATTTGTAAATAAAACAAATGAGTCACTTGATTTTACAACTAAGTTTTAAGGGAAAAACTTAGTAGAGAGCGATCTAGTTTTTAGCATGAATGTAAGATTACTATTTGGTGAGTCGTAAGACTCAAATTGTCATTTATACGTGTTTGAAGGCAAGACCCTACATATGTAAGTGAAAGCCTAAGCGCATAACCAAACTTTTGGTATTTTTATTGTTTGGTGTTCTTCAACAATCAAATTGCAACTTATCCAAATCTAACTTATATCTGCTTGCAAAAATCAACTATTTTCACACGTTTCTTAAGAAGAAGACGGCTTGACTTTTACTTAAACCTGTCCATGAGCGAAGCCGAACCTTGTCAGAATTTTAGGCCTGTTTACCAAGCTCGAGTCGAAAACTAAACTTAAAATTTTGCCTAAGCTTGGCCGAAAAAAATGATAAAACCCAAACCCGGCCTGGCCCATCTGAAGTAATTTTTTATATATAAAAATTTAAAAATATAATACATCAAAAATACTAAAACATTAAAATAAATATTTCCCAACAAATTGAAAATAAATTAAAAAATATTTATACTTAAATAAGACACACATGTATGTAAATTAACAAACAAATGCCTCTAAAATAGTAACAAAATTAACAATAAAATAAGTGTTATATAATATCCAAATAATAATAACAAAATAATAGTACCATAATAGTGAATGGTAGCAAAATAGTGAGAAAACAACAAGAAAATAACAGCAAAACAGCAAGAAAATAATAGATTTTCTTTGTCTTTTTTCTAATTCGGGTCGGACCTAAACAAAAAAAAAAACTTATTTGAGGGCCGACTCATTTTTTAATCGAGCCTATATTTTTATCCAAACCATTTCAGTTTTCGTTCAGAGGGCCTGACCATGTACAAATTTACGGTTTTACTCAATTACATCTTTTTATGCAAGAATGAAAACTAGTTGGCTTTTTACCCTCACTTACCACCCTTAATTCTTAAAATCTTTTAACACCTCATTCTTCGTTAGTTTTCAACCCATCCTTAATAAATTTCGAGTAATTCCCACCTTTCTCTTATTCTCATCCTTCCACTCCACTGTATGTGTAACATCCCAAAATAGGGCCTAAACGGAATAGTGGTTGCGAAACCACAAATCCGAGGTAGAATGTAACGGCCTAATTTTCAGTGGTGTCAAAAATGGTGATTTGAGATCACTAAATCAGACAAATAAGATTGAACAAGATAGTAACTTAATATTTAGGCAAATCAGACAAAGTTTAGTGTGAGTTTCATCACAATTAAAACTAGTGCAAACAATTCATAAGTTATACTAAATAATAACACATAGAATAATTGTGAATAACTAACAAATTAGAGTATCGATTTTTCAGATTAACCATCAATAGTATCTCAGAATTCATAATAACAATCTCAGAATATCGGTATTTCAGTTTACTCAACAATTTATACAAAAGTATAAATATGTCATCATAGAAAATCTAGTTTGTTATACATAACTGACAAATCTTTCTCTATCCTTTTCAAAATCAAAATAGGTAGATATTAATAGCAAAAGTGATTCATACCAAATGTAATATTTCCTCATTCACAATAACAAAATGAGATCCATTACAATGAATATATTTTAAAACTTAATAACTTCTTTGAGATTGACTAGAATATAATGTATTAACCATCACAAATTTTGTTCCTTCAAGTATTAGCATATTAGCTCTTTTGAAGCTTTCAACTAATTTTATAGTATTAAATATTGCATTAATATTAATTTTATAGTATTAAATATTGGCCTTTGAAACAAATTAATATTAATGCAATATTTAATACTATAAAAATTGAAAGTTAAAAGAAAATTGAAACTCTAATTTGTTAGTTATTCACAATTATTCTATGTGTTATTAGTATAACTTATGAATAAGATTGCACTCAGATTTGGCAAGAAAGGCAAACTAAGTCCATGTTTTATTTGACCGTTTGAAGTGATTGAGAGAGTCGGACCATTAGCATATTGGTTAGCTTTCCCGATTGAGTTAGAGAAGATTCAAAATGTATTTCATGTGTCTATGCTACGTCGTTATCATTCAGATCCGTCACATGTGATTTCTTAGACAAAGGTTGAGATTCAACCAGACATGACTTACGGTGAAGAACCGGTAAAGATTCTAGCTCGAGAGGTAAAGCAATCAAGGAACAAAAGTATTGCACTTGTGAAAATACTATGGAATAGACATGGGGTAGACGAGGCTACATGGGAACCCGAAGAGGCTATACAAAAATAGTACCAAAATCTCTTCACAAGTAAGATTTTTGGACGAAAATCCCTAAAGGGGAGAAATGTAACATCCCGAAATAGGGCCTAAGCGGAACGATGGTTGCGAAACCACAAATCCGAGCTAGAATGTAACGGCCTAATTTTCAGTGGTGTCAAAAATGGTGATTTGAGATCACTAAATCGGACAAATAAGATTGAATAAGATAGTAACTTAATATTTATGAGTCAAGTAAGAATTTAGAAGAATTTGTGAAATGGTAAAATTAGTGAATTAAAATAATTTATTAGGTCGACGGGTCAAAAAGCGAGGTATCGAGACCTCGAATTTGAAAATCGAGCTATAAATATTTTTATAAATATTTATGAAGTGTCATTGAGTTAGTATTAAAGTTTCATTAGAAAATTTTGATGTTTGGATAGCTAATTAATTAAAAGGACTAAAGCGAAAATAGCTCAAAATTTGTTAAATTGTGAGTAAATAGCTTAAGTATTTAAAAGATGGATTTAAAGAGCAATTAGACCCAAAGGTTAATGGCTGGACGGTTTGGGTATGAAATAAGCAAGAAAACAATGTGAACAAGGGATAAAATTGGAATTAGCATAAAAGTTAATAGTTAAAAAAATGATGTAATTGAAAATCTAGACATTTCTTCATCTTTCTCAGCCAGAAACGCCGTAGCAGGTCTCCTATGCTGGTTTTTCATATTTTTGCACCATGTAAGTTCAATTTTTACTATTTCTTAGTAATTTTTATGTTTTTGTGACTTTTACAATTAGGTCCAATCATCTAATTCATTAGTTTTTGATTTGGTGGGTGAAATTGGAAGTTACCCTGGCTGAGTAAGGGTAGTTTATGATGAATTATTATGAAATTGAAGTTCTAATTTCATATTAAGGTTGTTTTATTAAGTCATTTTGATAGAAAATGGTATTTAGGACCTAATTGTGAGCAAAATTGTGAATTAGATGTTGGTGTTGAAATTCAGAATATCAAAGGCTGTGAAATAGTTTATAATGATAAAATAAAAGTGTTAATTTAGAAAAAAATTAGTTCAATTGATGGGTGAATTGAGCAGGGACTAAATTGTAAAAACTGTAAATTTTGGGGTAAAAGTGCAATTTCGAATTTTGAACAGCATAAATTGTGAAGTGAAATAGAAATCAAATAAATGCTAATGAGTAGAAATATTTTATATTATAGATCAAGAATCCAAAGAAGAACGAGGAAAAGAAAAAGTAAAGGACTAAATTGTAAGGTTTAGTCACATTTTGTATCAAGGTAAGTTTACAGTAAATAAATGCAATATTCTTTTATTTTACATTATTATTGTCAATTTCAGCATTTATATATTATGTGATGAAAATATTTAAAGTCGAATTTAAGGTGAAGTGACAGAGGAAAAGTGTTAGAAAGCCCGATTGAACCCTAGGAATGTTAGGATATTAGGGTTGTGAGATGTAATGAAATGAGCCATGTAAGTCCATATTAGAAATATGGCTTTGGAGACAGGATTGAGCCATGTAAGTCCATATTATATATGGCATTGGAGCAGGAATAATTCATGTAAGTCCATGTCAAAGACATGGCATTGGCGAGATATTGATGAGCGAGAACGACCCTAGTATCCTTAGTATTTCGAGTGGTTCAACGGGTCAGGATACGAGTTAAATTACAGTGAATTAACAGCAAAGGAAAAGTAGATTATACTTATGAAAAAGGAAAGGTCAGGTAAGAAAGAAGGTAAGGGAATAAAGAAGAAGATAGAAATTGAGAAGTAAAGAAATTTATGATGTTAGATGATATTATGCATAATTATCCATTATGTTGAATGTTGTGATTTATTTGCTTGTAAGCTTACTAAGCCTAGTGCTTAATCTCTTTATTTTCTTCTTCTTATAGTACTTATCTAGTCACTCGGGGATCGAAGGAAATGTCGGAGGCCGATCACACTATCAAAGAAATAACTCGGTATAACTAGACGTTTTGTTTTAGGTATGGCATGTATAGAAACTTAGCTACTTTTGGTATAATATGAATAATGAATGATGTGTAAATACTTGCTAGTGATTAGCTAAGAAAATAGCTGATGATATACATGTTTATTAATATGTATGATTGAATGATGATTATCACATGAAAATTATGAAAATGTGAAAGTAACCTAAAAACAGATTCAAGTAATGAAATGATGTAACTTTGAAAAATCACTAAAAATGGTAGAAACATAGTTTGAAGATGAATAATATATGAAATTAAAGCTTATTATGTATATTTTCTTATGGAATAAGCAAAACAGGTAAAAGTATTATATTTTATGACATATCTGAGTTTTAGTGAAATAGGGTTAGAGCGATTTCTGGATCCCCTATTTCAACTTTGGAAATTCACCATAAATTGTACAAAACTAATTAGAAGGTATAATTTATATGGTTAGAATGCTTGTTGAATCTAGTTTTGAAAGAAACAAACGACTTAGTCATATGAATTTTTTACAGGAAGAAAAATGGTTCGTAGTAAGAAGAGGTCAGTGCAGTCGAGTTTTGAAACAGGGGAAACTTTAACTAATAAACTGTACTAATTGGATAAGTCAAAAATTCTAGAAAAAATTAAGTAGATATATATATGAGTCTAGTTTCATGAAAAATTTACGGATCTTAATTTCGAGTTTTGAAACTCGAGAAATGAATTTTTAAGTAACCATGACGCAGAAAAACAGTTTATTTCGAAAATTAAAATAAGTGATTTAGAGTTGTTTAAAAGGTAAGATAAGTTTAGTAACACCTCAAGCTTGACTCCGGTGATGGTTTCGGGCGTGGGGGCGTTACATTTATTGGTATTAGAGCAGGTTTAGTCGGTTCTCGGAACAGTTAGTGTGAGAAAAAGTCTAGTTATACATGCCATACTTGTATTTTGATAGTGTGACGACTCCTGACGATTTTTAAATATTTTGTTTTATTGTAATGGATCCTGAGTGAGCTGGTGATGATGATGTAGAAAGTAATGCACCTGCTCTCGTAGAAGGGGTAGCGCCATCTGAGAATAGGCCAGTAACAGTTAATCAGGGAGGAGTGACTCGAGAAGCTCTCTTCCAAGCTTTGAATGATTTGTTTGCCGAGTTCGTTAAATGCGAATCCGGCGAGTTAGACCTCCACCCCTCATGATTCTCGGGCTACCCATGTAGCTCAAGCTCCCCAATCACGAGTGCAGTGATAAGAGAAAAGCCACCGATTGATAGAATCAGAAACAAAGGCGAAGAGTTCGAGCGACAAAAGATGATGATGCGAAAGAAGCGAATTTTGGTTAGAAAATACTATCGAGTCTTTGATGAGTTATCTTGTACACCGAGGAATGTATGGAATGTGTAGTATCACTTCTTAGAGACTCGACCTACTACTGGTGGAAGACACTTGTATCGGTTGTACCAAAGGAGAGGGTCACTTGGGATTTCTTTCGGGAGGAATTAGTAAAAAGTACATCGATCGAGGTTTATTGACCAAAAAGAAAGGAATTCTGGAATTGAAACAAGGTAATATGACGGATCGATGAGATTGTGCTTAAATTATCGGCAAATTAACAAGGTAACGATGAAAGAACAAGTATCCATTGCCTAGAATTGATGATCTGTTTGATCAATTGAAGGAGCTCTTGTGTTTTCAAGATAGATTTGAGATCCGGATATTATCGGTTGTGAGTTAAAGAGTCGATGTCTTGAAGACGCTTCCGGACTAGGTATGGTCATTATGAGTTCCTTGTGATGCCATTTGACTTGACTAATGCTCCTGCCATTTTCATGGACTTAATGAACCGAATTTTCGGACCGTACTTGGATAAGTTTGTAGTTTTGTTTATTGATGATATCTTGATTTATTCTCATGATGAGGCCGAGCATGCGAGCATTTGAGAACAGTTTTCTGATTCGAAAGATAATCGGTTGTATGTCAAGTTCAGCAAAAGTGAGTTACGTTACGAGAAGTTGGTTTTCTTGGACATATTGTTTCGGTGAAGGTATTAAGGTTGATCCGAGCAAGATTTCAGCCATTGTTGATTGGAAGCCTCCTAGAAATGTATCAAAAGTTAGAAGTTTTCTTGGTCTTCTGCCGGATATTATAGGCGATTTGTAGATGGATTTTCCATGATAGCTACCCCGTGACAAGATTGCTGCGAAAGGATGTCAAGTTTGAATGGATGAGAAGTGTCAACGAGTTTTGACAAGTTAAAAGCATTGTTGACTAAAGCTCTGTTTTAGTGCAACTAGAACCGTAAGGAGTTTGTGATTTATGATCGTCCATGAATGGACTTGGTTGTGTACTTATGTAGGAAGGAAGGTAATTGCTTATGCCTCTAGACAACTAAAGCCACATGAGAAGAACTATCCGACACATGATTTAGAGCTAGGCGCCATTGTTTTTTTGTTGAAGATTTGGAGACATCATTTGTGCGGTGAAAAGTGCCACATATTCACCGATCACAAAAGTTTGAAATATTTGATGACTCAAAAGATTTGAATTTGAGGCAAAGAAGATGGTTAGAGTTGATTAAAGATTATGAGCTAGTGATCGATTATCACCTGTAAGGCAAACGTTATTCTTGATGCTTTGAGTAGGAAATCTTTATTTGCATTAAGAGCTTTGAACACTAGTCTAGCCTTATCGGATGATGGTTTTATCTTAGCTGAGTTGAGAGCTAAACCGATGTTTCTTGAAGAAATTTGTGAAGCCCAAAAAAAATGACGGTGAGTTGTTAACCAAAAGAGATCGGTCTTGAGTCGGATGTAGAGTCGATTTTGGATCGATTCGGCGGTTGTTTGATGTTCCGAGACAGGTATGCATACTAGAAGAATGATGAGCTTATTGAAAGATTTTAAAGGAAGCACATAGTAGTTCTTTGTCTATTCATCCGGTAGTATAAAGATGTATAATGATTTAAAAAAAAAATGTCTTGGTGGGTAGGAATGAAAAGGACATTTCGAGTTTATTTTAGATGTTTGATCATCGGCGAGTAAAGGCCGAACATCGGTACCTTCGAGTTTATTGCAGACTGTGCTAGTCCCGAGTGGAAATGGGATCGAGTTACTATGGATTTTGTGACAGGATTGCCGTTTACATCGAGAAAGAAAGATCGATATAGGTTGTGATTGATAAGTTAACGAAGTCGGCTCATTTTATCCCGATTCAGTATGGATTATTCACTTGACAAGTTGGCCGAGTTGTATATGTCGGAGATAGTCAAACTACACAGGTACCATTATCGATCATTTTAGACAGAGATCCAAGATTTACTTCACGGTTTTGGAAGAAATTACGAAGGCTTTGGGCACAAAGTTGAGTTTTAGTCTGACTTTCCACCCTCAAACCGACGGTCAGTCAGAGAGAGTTATTCAGGTACTTGAAGATATGCTTAGATGTTGTATACTGGAATTTCAAGGCAGTTGGGAAAAATATTTACCATTAGTAGAGTTTGCCTACAATAATAGTTATCAGTCGAGTTTGAAGATGGCACCTTATGAAGCTTTGTATGGACGTAAATGTCGCACACCTTTATATTGGATGAGCTTAAAGAAATTTGGATTTGAGGTTGATCTAGTTAAAGAAGCAGAAGAAAAGTGAAAGTTATCGAAATTGTTTAAAAGCGCGACAGACGGTGAAGTCATATGCGATTTAAAAAGAAAAGAGATCGAATATCAAGTTGGTGACAAAGTTTTTTTTTGAAAGTATCCCCGTGGAAGAAAGTTCTCAGATTTGGCAAGAAAGGCAAACTAAGTCCATGTTTTATTTGACCGTTTGAAGTGATTGAGAGAGTCGGACCATTAGCATATTGGTTAGCTTTCCCGATTGAGTTAGAGAAGATTCAAAATGTATTTCATGTGTCTATGCTACGTCGTTATCATTCAGATCCGTCACATGTGATTTCTTAGACAAAGGTTGAGATTCAACCAGACATGACTTACGGTGAAGAACCGGTAAAGATTCTAGCTCGAGAGGTAAAGCAATCAAGGAACAAAAGTATTGCACTTGTGAAAATACTATGGAATAGACATGGGGTAGACGAGGCTACATGGGAACCCGAAGAGGCTATACAAAAATAGTACCAAAATCTCTTCACAGGTAAGATTTTCGGGACGAAAATCCCTAAAGGGGGGGAGAAATGTAACATCCCGAAATAGGGCCTAAACGGAATAGTGGTTGCGAAACCACAAATCCGAGGTAGAATGTAACGGCCTAATTTTCAGTGGTGTCAAAAATGGTGATTTGAGATCACTAAATCGGACAAATAAGATTGAATAAGATAGTAACTTAATATTTATGAGTCAAGTAAGAATTTAGAAGAATTTGTGAAATGGTGAAATTAGTGAATTAAAATAATTTATTAGGTCAGACGGGTCAAAAACGAGGTATCGAGACCTCAAATTTGAAAATCGAGCTATAAATATTTTTATAAATATTTATGAAGTGTCATTGAGTTAGTATTAAAGTTTCATTAGAAAATTTTGATGTTTGGATAGCTAATTAATTAAAAAGGACTAAACTGAAAATAGCTCAAAATTTGTTAAATTGTGAGTAAATAGCTTAAGTATTTAAAAAGATGGATTTAAAGAGCAATTAGACCCAAAGGTTAATGGCTGGACGGTTTGGGTATGAAATAAGCAAGAAAACAATGTGAACAAGGGACAAAATTGGAATTAGCATAAAAGTTAATAGTTAAAAAATGATGTAATTGAAAATCTAGACATTTCTTCATCTTTCTCAGCCAGAAACGCCGTAGCAGGTCTCCTATGCTGGTTTTTCATATTTTTGCACCATGTAAGTTCAATTTTTACTATTTCTTAGTAATTTTTATGTTTTTGTGACTTTTACAATTAGGTCCAATCATCTAATTCATTAGTTTTTGATTTGGTGGGTGAAATTGGAAGTTACCCTGGCTGAGTAAGGGTAGTTTATGATGAATTATTATGAAATTGAAGTTCTAATTTCATATTAAGGTTGTTTTATTAAGTCATTTTGATAGAAAATGGTATTTAGGACCTAATTGTGAGCAAAATTGTGAATTAGATGTTGGTGTTGAAATTCAGAATATCAAAGGCTGTGAAATAGTTTATAATGATAAAATAAAAGTGTTAATTTAGAAAAAAATTAGTTCAATTGATGGGTGAATTGAGCGAGGACTAAATTGTAAAAGCTGTAAATTTTGGGGTAAAAGTGCAATTTCGAATTTTAAACAGCATAAATTGTGAAGTGAAATAGAAATCAAATAAATGCTAATGAGTAGAAATATTTTATATTATAGATCAAGAATCCAAAGAAGAACGAGGAAAAGAAAAAGTAAAGGACTAAATTGTAAGGTTTAGTCACATTTTGTATCAAGGTAAGTTTACAGTAAATAAATGCAATATTCTTTTATTTTACATTATTATTGTCAATTTCAGCATTTATATATTATGTTATGAAAATATTTAAAGTCGAATTTAAGGTGAAGTGACAGAGGAAAAGTGTTAGAAAGCCCGGTTGAACCCTAGGAATGTTAGGATATTAGGGTTGTGAGATGTAACAGAAATGAGCCATGTAAGTCCATATTAGAAATATGGCTTTGGAGACAGATTGAGCCATGTAAGTCCATATTATATATGGCATTGGAGCAGGAATAATTCATGTAAGTCCATGTCAAAGACATGGCATTGGCGAGATATTGATAGAGCGAGAACGACCCTAGTATCCTTAGTATTTCGAGTGGTTCAACGGGTCAGGATCTGAGTTAAATTACAGTGAATTAACAGCAAAGGAAAAGTAGATTATACTTATGAAAAGGAAAGGTTAGGTAAGAAAGAAGGTAAGGGAATAAAGAAGAAGATAGAAATTGAGAAGTAAAGAAATTTATGATGTTAGATGATATTATGCATAATTATCCATTATGTTGAATGTTGTGATTTATTTGCTTGTAAGCTTACTAAGCCTAGTGCTTAATCTCTTTATTTTCTTCTTCTTATAGTACTTATCTAGTCACTCGGGATCGAAGGAAATGTCGGAGGCCGATCACACTATCAAAGAAATAACTTCGGTATAACTAGGCGTTTTGTTTTAGGTATGGCATGTATAGAAACTTAGCTACTTTTGGTATAATATGAATAATGAATGATTTGTAAATACTTGCTAGTGATTAGCTAAGAAAATAGCTGATGATATACATGTTTATTAATATGTATGATTGAATGATGATTATCACATGAAAATTATGAAAATGTGAAAGTAACCTAAAACAGATTCAAGTAACAGAAATGATGTAACTTTGAAAAATCACTAAAATTGTAGAAACATAGTTTGAAGATGAATAATATATGAAATTAAAGCTTATTATGTATATTTTCTTATGGAATAAGCAAAACAGGTAAAAGTATTATATTTTATGATATATCTGAGTTTTAGTGAAACAGGGTCAGAGCAATTTCTGGATCCCCTGTTTCAACTTTGGAAATTCACCATAAATTGTACAAAACTAATTAGAAGGTATAATTTATATGGTTAGAATTCTTGTTGAATCTAGTTTTGAGAAAAACAAACGACTTAGTCATATGAATTTTGTACAGGAAGAAAAATGGTTCGTAGTAAGAAGAGGTCAGTGTAGTCGAGTTTTGAAACAGGGGAAACTTTAACTAATAAACTGTACTAATTGGCTAAGTCAAAAATTCTAGAAAAAAATTAGTAGATATATATATGAGTCTAGTTTCATGAAAAATTTACGGATCTTAATTTCGAGTTTTGAAACTCGAGAAATGAATTTTTAAGTAACCATGACGCAGAAAAATAGTTTATTCCGAAAATTAAAATAAGTCATTTAGAGTTGTTTAAAAGGTAAGATAAGTTTAGTAACACCTCAAGCTTGACTCCGGTGATGGTTTCGGGCGTGGGGGCATTACAGTATGCTTACCATCCATGGTGAGATTTTTGTCACTGCAAGACACCTCATGCTTCATTACTTGTCAATTTTCATGCTTGACACCTAACCTTCTATGTGGTATTCCTTCCTGCCAAAATCACTCATCATTACTGGTTACAATCTTGCATGAAATACACCGCTTGGCAACTCACTTAATTGCCATTTAACCTTACTATTTCCGCCCTTTTGACCCTAAGTCATACCACTTTACTTGAATATCTCATTCAATCCGAATCTAATTAGACTTAGATAGTAAAACAAATAAAAACACTTATAATTATAAAAAAACAATCAATGGTGAACATCGATTTCGTAATAAAATCAAAACAAAATGGCTTTTCTCTCAAATCAATGGGTGCCCATTTGCAAGAGTATTTTTCGTAGATTAAAAATTGAAGACACTTGACTCAAGGAAACATCCAACCAAACAATATTCATTGGTTTCTGTAATGGCCTCCTCCCCCAAATCGATAGGCCATTGCTCATCTTCACCATCATTGATAGTAAGGCCTACTAGACTATTTTCCATGGATCTTATGAAAGAGAACAAAAAGAATCAACGAAGATAGAAAATAGGGGAAAAGATGAAAAATGTCTGAGCCCACCAAATGGACAACTTCTTAACTGATCCCAAACTATGTCCTAGATTTGTATTTCACCTCTAAACTTCAAAAAATTTTATTTAAATCCTTAAAGTATTAATATTCTATCAATCAAGTCCTTTCATCAATTACTAATTGAGACCTCTTCAAAAGTTGGACCACCTGTTCTAATTGAGACAACCAATTTTATTTGGACTGATAAAATGGGACATCTAACTCATAAAATAAGAAATACATGCATTCAAGTTATGATCCACTCACAAAAGAAGAAGAGGAAATGAACACTTAGAAAGTAAAAGTATAAAATACAAATGGAAAATATCACATATAAGAGGAAAATGCATATCGATAAGAAAATTGACACACCTAATTATGTTCGCCCTCGAGCCTTCAACAAAATCTAGCCATTGATGTATGCCTTACATAGCCTTTTATATACAAGTTACACTCTGCTTGATTTCTTTAAATTAATTGTCCAGATAGACTTTATTAAGTGAATTTAATTAAATAAATATTATTTTAACCCATTAGGGAATCTAATTAATTTCTTTTGAGAAATGTACAAAAAAACATGTTTGTTTAACTTGTTTTAGTGATAGGCTTGTTTTAGTTTGAAATGTATAAATGTTAGCACTTATATTTTGTTCAATAAAGAACTTGTTTGAGAGAGTAATATTTGTAACTAAAACAAGTGAGTCACTTAATTTTATAACTAAGTTTTCAGGGAAAAACTTAGTAGAGAGTGATCTAGTTTTTAGTATGAATGCAAGATTACAACTTGGTGAGTTGTATGACTCAAATCATTATTTATATGTATTTGAAGATAGTGGATTAGCTCTTTAGACAATATCCTATAGATGTAAGTGAAAGCCTAAGGGCATAACCAATCTTTTGTTATTTTTATTGTTTGGTGTTCTTCAACAATCAAATTGCAACTTATCCAATATCTAACTTACAAAAATCAATTGTTTTCACACTTCTCTTAAATGATTTTCGCTTAGACTTGACCATAAGTCAAGTTGAGCCTTGTCAAAATTTTAATACAATCTCAAAATTCTAAACCCCTCATTACTGGTTACAATCTTGCGATCACTTGGCAACTCACTTAATTGCTATTTAACCTTAGTATTTCCACCCCTTAATTTGGTTTTGAAACCTAACTCAGGCGTCATTTCCACTTATTTGTATAATTGCCACTTAGTCCATTTTAACTAAGTCAATTTTGCACTTTTAAATCCTTCTACTTTATTCATTTGAAAATGAGCCAATTACTATTCAAGCCCCTCTACTATTCTCACTATTAATCATAGTATTACAAAGCATTTAACCATCAACGATACAAAGAGGGCATCTGAAGGGTTTTGCTTTCTCAAATGTTTAGGGAAAAGGGAAGTCTGCCTGGGTGGTTGGGTTATGCAGCTTTTATTTAATGTTTGTTAATTGCTTTGTCGGGTGTGTCCTTTTGTTTCTGTTTAGTTTGGGTTTCTCAAGTTTTTGGTTTGTCTGAACTTTCTTTTATTTTCTGTTTTGGTTGGGTTTTAAAAGACTTGGGCATTCATATTTCAAAAAAAAAAAAAAATTAAAGGTTTTTTACACAATATTTACAATTATTCATAAATCCTAATGAGAATAATATATTTTAGTTTATTCAAACGCATATATTTCTGAATTCATAATAATATTTATATTAACAGAATTAAGACTAATTTAATTAAAGTTAAATTAAGTTTAAAAGATTTTATATATGAATGGGTGTATAATAATATTTGTATGTCTTTAAAATTGGTTATATATCATTGGTATCTAAAATTATATATTTTTTTACTTGAACGCTTTTTGTGTAAGATATGTGCATCTGTTTACAATTACAAGTTATACATGGGGTCGTTGAGTTCTTTTGAAGACCTTTCATGGCTGCCCCTCTGCCCCTTAGTAATATTAAGAAATTTCAAATAAATAAATAAAGGCAGATTTGCGAGTACAACAATGATGTGCTCACAATTATATGAAAATTTGCAAAGAACAACTGCAAAATTGACCAATCTCCATACATAACATTTTCAGATAGCATTTCATGTATTGACTAAAACCTATATTTGTTTGTTCACAGTAAGTAAACGATGCCTTCTGTCAGTAAGACTAACTATGACAATGAATCTAACCTGAGAAGTATCAAACCGGCATCTGAAAATACTTACGTCAACCAACACCCACCTATCTAAAGAGAAACTATGCTGGTTGTTGTCCTCAAACCAACCTACAAGTTCACTGTGTTTCTATTTCTGTATTATAGCTGTGTTTGGCTGTAAGCCACCATGAGTTTATTCTTTAAACCAAAACCAAGTCAATTCATGCAAATCCACCTTCCAGTCTAGTTCAATGCATAACAAAATACTTCATGTTTCAAGCACAACTTTCGAAAGAAACCTCAGTTTCTGTGTTGCTCGTTGATGTTGTTGAGCTTGAAGCACCGGTCAGGCCTGAAAGTAATTTCAATACATCAACAGTATCATCTAGATAATACCTAGCTTTGCTTGGCTTTTGACCAATAGTGCAAGCAAAAATTTCGGGAGAAACGGGGAGAGATGATATATAAGCTGTATTTGATATGCTTTCAAACATGTCTTCGTCCGATCTGTCATCACCAACACACAAGACAAAATCTGGCGGTTCCCCATTACTTATCATGGTGGAAAGAACTTTCTTTGCAACTAAGCCTTTAGTAACTCCCTGGCACATCAAATAGCTAATGTTAGGGTGTTGGAAATAAGTAAAGTAGAGGTATAAAAGAAAGCAAAAACAAGCACTCGAAATGAATTTATGCCTGTGGCTTCACTTCAACTATTTGATGGCCCCTTTTAACAACAACAGGCTCATTGGCAAGGACATTTTCCAGATGATCCAGTAGTTCCTTCGCTTGACTAGATCCAAAATCGGGGTCTGCATCTTGGTGGTGCCATACCAAGGCACTCTCCTTGGACTCTATAAAGGAGCCATCAGTTGCCTCTGTATACAGTTGCATCACTGGTTCAGCAATTCTTTTCCAACCAAAGTCTATAGCAATTGGAAAAGTCTCCCACTCGGACCTCCTATTCCACCTACAAAGGGATAAAAACAGTTAAGAAAAAGTAAGCCTGCACCATAAGGATTTAATTGAAAAAATTGTATTGTATTTATATAAGAGAGTATTTTATAGAACTGAAAAGTACCTTATGAAGTATCCATGTTCAGCTGCTATACCTAGATTCTCACATTGAGCAAACCAGTCACTCAAGGAGTTTTTCCCCCTTCCACTAACTATAAAGACAGTATTCTTGGGGTCACTGCATATACTGTTCATGAACAATATAACTTCAGGACCGGGACTTTTAATAATAGAAGAATGGGGCACCACAGTCCCATCATAATCCAAAAATATGGCCCTTCTGCAAGTCCTTCTATGAACAGAGATGATATGATCTATGGAAAGCTTCCTAAAATTTGGAGAAATGGACAATATCCTGAAACTCAGTCCAAAACCAAAACCCCAACAATGTCTGTTGTAATGCTCTTTGCATGCCCTTTCCAAATCTTGCATAAAACTCTGGGACCAATAGCCAACATCATGAGAACTAACATAGCGATAGTGCTGCTCATGTCGAATTTGTTTCTCAACGCCAGGCATAGTGATGGCCATGTTTAATGCATCAGCTACAGCATCAATATTCCAAGGATTAACCCTGATTGCGCCACTTAGGGATGGTGAGCAACCTATAAACTCTGAGACAACAAGCATGCTCGTACGAGGAGATTCAGGGGCGATTTGCAAAGCTTCATCCATTCTGGAAGTCCCTTGTCTACAGACAATGTACTTGTATGGAACTAGGTTCATTCCATCCCTCACTGCATTCACAATGCAACATTCTGCGCAAGCATAATAAGCAGCCTTCTCGTAGAAAGGGACACAACGATCAATCAGGACAACTGGTTCATATCCTGGAAAACCAAAAACATCATTTATCCGTTCAGTAGTCTCATATATTTCCCTTTTTGCTTCCTGAACATCTTTCCCGGTGCTTCTTGCAGGATTTACGATTTGAATAAGGACTACTTTGCCTTGCAGCTCTGGATGTTGTTGTAAAAGTTGTTCCATAGCTAATACTTTTAGACTAATGCCTTTAAATATATCCATGTCATCAACACCAATGATAATCTTTTTGTCATTGAACTTCGCAACAATTTCTTTGACCTTAGTAGAAGAAGATGGGTGATTTAGTGAAGATTGGAGTTGGCCCATGTGAATCCCAACAGGCAAAATTTTCATGTAGACTGTGCGACCAAAATAATCAAGTCCAATGTGTCCTCTCTTGGATTCATGGTCAAGGCCAAGAATTCTGCTGCAACATGTAAGAAAGTGGCGAGCATAATCAAATGTATGAAAGCCAATCAAGTCTGCATTAAGTAGTGCTTTTAAAATTTCCTCCCTGACTGGCAGTGTCCGGTATATTTCTGAGGAAGGAAATGGACTGTGAAGGAACAATCCAAGCTTAACTCGATGGAAATGTTTCCTCAAAAATGTTGGGAGAGCCATAAGGTGATAATCATGAACCCATACATAATCCTTCTCTGGATTTGTTACCTCTATGATCTTATCTGCAAATATCTTATTAGCAGAAAGATAAGCTTGCCAATGCAACCTGTCAAAACGATTGCTATAGTCTGCGCACATGGGTAGCATGTAATGGAAAAGGGGCCATAAATATTGTTTACAAAACCCATGGTAGAACTTTTTCTGAAGGTCGGGAGGAAGAAATGTGGGCACGCAATTAAATTCCTCTAACAATGTCTTAGAAACTTCATCTTGTTCCTTTGAATCCACATCAACCTTCAAGGACCCCACATAGACAACAATAGTATCAGATGAAAATCCATCCTTCATTTGCAACAGAAGAGAGTCCTCGTCAAAACTGAACAACCATTCCCCGGATTTTATGTCTTTTTGAGCTTGCAAAGGAAGAAAATTTGCCACAATAATTGTCTTTTCACAACATTCAGAAGAAAGAGAATCAAAATCTCCATCATCTGTTATGCCACCATCAACAGGAACAGTCATAACCCGAGAAATTCTTTCAGGAGTTTGAGGGGAATTAAACATGTCCCCCGATGCTAAGTCCATCAAGCTTATGTAGGAACTTGATGCCATCACTCCCTCAACACCTTATCTATCACTGTTGATGACTGATGAACTAAAATCCGTCATAAGAAAAAAAAGGGAGATTTTTATTAGTATGATGAATTATAAGGAACCAAATGCTTGCAAGAAAGTGGAAAAGAACACTCATCACTTTGTGCAATATAAGGCAGCTCATTAAAATTGAAATTAAGGAAGTCCAAAAAGTATTGAGGATGCCGATGATAATTGTCATAGCTACCTATTCAAATCTTAGCGTTCAGTTTAATGTGGTCAACAAGATCGACTTTTGGACTTATTAAGCATAGTCCATCATGTTTCAGTCTAAATCAGTTACAAGAGTTTGCTAAACATATGATTAAGATGTTATATACATTTCACAGAGTAACATTAACTTCTGTGGTTCTAGCTGTTACACATCCCCAATGGGCAAGTAAGCAGAAGCAAAGTATGCCGATTATAAGTGTCTTAAAAGCCAGACTGGACACTGGTTAGACCAGGAACCAACACTAGGCCAGATGACATAATTACTCAAGACAAGCATGGTAAACTTTAAACCACACTCGAAAATCAAATTTAAGAAAAGAAAGAGTGTAAACAATTAGATGAAATAAGAACTAAAAGAAACCAGCAAGAAATCTAAAACATACCATAAGACGGTAAGCCTACAAGCAGTTTTAATATACTAGCATGCATCAAAGAGATATAAAATAAATTTAACTGCAGAATCCCTAAAATCAGCATCATTTTGAAAGGAGCTACAACAAGGACCAAGCATGAAATTTATGTCAATGGAGCATTTTCTATGCCTAAGATCAAAATAGTATTCTCTGAACTTCTTCCTATGTCACAAGAGCATTTAAAAATAGTCTTATCTTTAATAGCAAGTGAACTATAAAGATCAAAATTCATTCTTTAATATCAAAAAGCAAATAATTAACGAGCAGCTTTTCAACATATACTCGAAACAAAATTGTTTTTATATTCATATTAAATATAACGATCAAAATCTCATCAATACTTCCCCATCAAATAAGCACATTGTACATACCTCAAACTACAACAAAAGGAAATATGGGTATCATTAAGTATTGTTATCCCACATCTTTTATATATTGAATTTTTTTATCCCACATCTTTTATATATTAGATTTTTTTTTTACTTGTATTAAAATTGGACACTTCAATTTATTACCACTAATTATTTTTGAGTTGGATGCTTTAACATGGTATCAGAGCTCACAAGACTTATATGTAGATAACTTCATCTAGAATTGTTAACTTCACTTAGGGTTAGGCAAGAAAAATATAAAAAAAAATAATTCTATGATACTATGCAAAGTATTCAACTTAAAGGCAACTAATTATTAATGGATGGCTCAAAGTTTCATATAAGACCCTAGGTGCGTGTATGGTATAAATCCAAAATTCTATTATATTGTTATCCTTTCTAACCACATATAAGGTTGGTGTTTGTCCAAGTTAAACCTTGTGAGCTACACTAGAGAGAGTGTGTTAAGTAATGTTATCCCCATTTTTGTTAATTATTTGGTTTCCTATGGAAGTTGAGGCCATCCATTTATCACAACTAGTTTGAAGTTGGATGCTTAAACATATATCTACAAGAACAAAATGAGAAGTTTGAAAATGAAAAGTGAATGAATTGAAGTCATCCAAATGAAATTACAGCATTATTCCACCAAATAATAGGGATATGCATTTTCTAATGCAATAAAATTGTAAGGAAATAAAATAAGACTAAGAAATTAGTGGTTTACATCATATTGATGTAAATTGACCACACGAAAATACAATGAAGCGATTTAAAAAATATCTAATTGATAAGCATCACTAAAGCAAACTACAGACACCTCTTCAAAAGTTAGGACCAACAGTTTTAATTGAAACAACCAATTTTATTTTGGATTGATAAAATGGGACATCTAATTCATAAAATAAGAAATACATGCATTCGAGTTATGATCTACCCACAAAAAAATGAGAGGAAATGAACACCTAGAAAGCAAAGTATAAAATGAAAATGGAAAATATCACGTATAAGAGGAAAATGCATACCGATAAGAAAATTGACATACCTAATTTTGTTCGCCTCCCTAGCCTTCAACAAAATCTGACCATTGATGTATACCTTACATAGCCTTTTATATGCAAGTTGCACTCTACTTGATTTCTTCAAATTAATTGTCCAGATAGACTTATTAAGAGAATTTAATGAAATAAATATTATTTTAACCCATTAAGGAACCTAATTAATTTCTTCTGAGAAATGTACAAAAAACGTGTTTGTTTAACTTGTTTTATTCCAGCAAGATCATTAAGTCACCTAACTATTTTTCGAGTATGAACAAAACAAATAAACGATAAATGAAACAAATTATAAAAAATTTACCATATTATTTATTTCATGCTTATCTAAATTAATGGCATCTTTTGCAATGAAATCGAAACCTTCTCAAATAAAACCATAGTAGTGAAAAATGAAAGAATGCAATTACTATATTCCTTCTTATAAAAGTTTCACGACATTGTTAAGCAAGCATTGACTCATAATTTATCAACTTATCTGTCAAATTATTATATAAAAAATGAAATGTCTAAATAAAAAGGCAAATGACAATAGAAAAGGAGAGTAAATGACTATTCTTAGGTCATCTTATCTTTAAGAAAAATATAAAAAAAAATTTAGGACTACGGTGCCATGCCAAAGTATTCAACTTAAAAGCAATTAATTATTAATGGAGGGCTCAAGTTTCATATAAGACCATAAATGCATGTATGGTATAAATCCAAAATTCTATTATGTTGTTATCCTACTTAATCTCATATGAGGTTGACAACCTTTACGAAGTTTGTCCAAGTTAAATATTGTGAGCTACACTAGAGGGAGAGTGTTAAGTAATGTTATCCCCATTTTCGTTAAGCATTTGGTTTCCCATGGTCTTATATTAAAGTCGAGGCCTTTCATTTATTACCAACTAGTTTGAAGTTAGATGCTTAAACATATATCTACAAGTAAAAAATGAGAAGTTTGAGGATGAGAAGTGAATGAATTAAAGTCATCTAAATGAAATTACACCATTATTCCACCAAATAATAGGGATGTATATTTTCTAATGCCAATAAAGTTGTATAGAAATAAAACAAGACTATGAAATTTGTGGTTTACATCGTATTGGTGGAAATTGACCACATGAGAATACTATGAAGCGATTTAAAAAATACCTAATGGGTAAGCATCACTCAAGCAAACTACAGACACCTCTTCAAAATTTGGGCCACCAATCCTAATTGAGACAACCAAATTTATTTTGAACTGATAAATGGGACATCTAACGCATAAAATAAGAAATACATGCATTTGAGTTATGATTTACCCACAAAAAAAGGAGAGGAAATGAACACCTAGAAAGCAAAGTATAAAATAGAAATAGAAAATATCACATATAAGAGGAAAAAGTATATTGATAAGAAAATTGACATACCTAATTCTGTTCGTTTCTGAGCCTTCAACAAAATTTGACCATTGATGTATGCCTTACATAGCCTTTTATATGCAAGTTGCACATTGCTTGATTTCTTCAAATTAATTATTCAGATAGACTTTATTAAGAGAATTTAATGAAATAAATATTATTCTAACACATTAGGGAATCTAATTAATTTCTTCTGAGAAATGTACAAAAAACGTGTTTGTTTGACTTGCTTGATTCCAGCAAGATCATTAAGTCACTTAACTATTTTTCGAGTATGAACAAAACAAATAAATGATAAATGAAATAAATTATAAAAAATTTACCATATTATTTATTTTATCCTTATCTAAATTAATGGAATCTTTTGCAATGAAATCGAAACCTTCTCAAATAAAACCATAGTAGTGAAAAAATGAAAGAATGCAATTACTATATTCCTTCTTATAAAAGTCTTATGACATTGTTGGGCAGGCATTGACTCATAATTTATCAACTTATCTGTCAAATTATTATATAAAAAATAAAATGTCTAAATAAAAAGGCAAATGATAGTAGAAAAGGAGAGCAAATGACTATTCTTGGGTCATCTTATCTTTAAGAAATACATAAAAAAACTAGGGCTATGATACCATGCCAAAGTATTCAACTTAAAAGCAACTAATTATTAGTGGAGGGCTCAAATTTCATATATCCAAAATTCTATTATGTTGTTATCCTACCTAACCACATAAGGTTGACAACCCTGACAAAATTTGTCCAAGTTAAATCTTGTGAGCTATACTAGAGGGAGAGTGTTAAGTAATGTTATCCCCATTTTCGTTAAGCATTTGGTTTCCCATGGTCTTATATTAAAGTCGAGGCACTCCATTTATTACCAACTAGTTTGAAGTTGGATGCTTAAACATATATCTACAAGTAAAAAATGAGAAGTTTGAGGATGAGAATTGAATGAATTAAAGTCATCCAAATGAAATTACACCATTATTCCACCAAATAATAGGGATGTGTATTTTCTAATGCCAATAAAGTTGTACGGAAATAAAATAAGACTAAGAAATGAGTGGTTTACATCATATTGATGAAAATTGACCACATGAGAATACTATGAAGCAATTTAAAAAATACCAAATGGGTAAGCATCACTCAAGCATACTACAGACAGCTCTTAAAAAATTAGGCCACAAGTTCTAATTGAGACAACTAATTTTATTTTGGACTGAAAAATTGGGATAACTAACTCATAAAATAAGAAATTTGAGTTATGATTTACCCACAAAAAAAGAAGAGGAAATGAACACCTAGAAAGCAAAGTATAAAATAAAAATGGAAAATATCACATATAGGAGGAAAAAGCATACTGATAAGAAAATTGATATACCTAATTTTATTCGCCTCTGAGCACTCAACAAAATCTGACCATTATGTATGTCTTATATAGCCTTTTATATGCAAGATGCACTCTGTTTGATTTCTTCAAACTAATTGTTTAAATAGACTTATTAAGAGAATTTAATGAAATAAATATTATTCTAACCCATTAGGGAACTAATTAATTTCTTCTGAGAAATGTACAAGAAAACGTGTTTGTTTAACTTGTTTGATTCCAGCAAGATCATTAAGTCACTTAACTATTTTTTGAATATGGACAAGACGAATAAACGATAAATAAAACAAATTATAAAAAATTTACCATAATATTTATTTTATCCTTATTTAAATTAATGGCATCTTTTGCAATAAAATCGAAACCTTCTCAAATAAAACCTAAATGAAATGTGTAAATAACCATATGAGTATTCATGGGATCACCTTATCTTTAAGAAATAATGCTCCACTAATTTGAAAAATTCTATAGGTGTGCCTAGTATCATTTTAACCTGGTTTCTTGGGGCTTGCATTTAAAATCGCTGGTTTATAAAATTGTTTATTTTCACCTGCAAGCGATCACATATTATCAGTTATTAATAAACTTTTGTTGATTGATTTTCATGAATTGTATTACAATTGTTATAAGCAAATTCTGTCCAATCCTTATCAATAGTTTTCTTAAATTAAGAACCCAAGATGATAGTTGCGGACTTATTCCAGAGAAAGAAGCATAAATCCAAAGTTAAACCTTACCTTTCTAAGTCCTTTCCCTCATACCAATTCTAACGTAATTTATCAAAAAATTAGTAACTTGTTAAAGTGGGAAAAGCTCATCATAATTTTTTTTTTTTTTAAAATAAGCTCACAGAACCCCTTTTTGCCGTTGTGTCACTTCATATCTATCTCTATACTGTCTTCTGTGACAACCAATTCCCCCGTAAACATACACAAAATAGGATAGACAGTAAAAAGAAAGTAGCAAGAATCGAAAGGGGAGTATGGGAGGTTGGAGTGTACATTCTGTGTCGACTCCTCTCAGTTTGAGTTTAGGCTCACACTCATTGCCCAAGCCTGCTTATTATTGTTGTTTCAATTATGGTTTTCCAGTAAAATCCAGGAAAGCTCCTTTTTGTGCTATTTCGATTCGTTGCTGTGCATCTGCATCTAAATCCTACAACGTTAATAAAATCTTGCAAGCTGAGCCTGAGATTGATGATTTCGTGGTGGTCAATTTTTATCGCTTTGTCTTCATCAAAGACCCTCAACACGAAATTGCTAAGCACCTCACTTTCTTAAAGGTTTCGCTTGTCTTTGTTTTCCTCTCAGTTTAACTCCTTTCTTCTGCTCTACCAGGCGTTTCATTTATTTATTTTTTCAATTTTATTTTCAGGGTTTGGACATACATGGCCGAATCTATATAAACGAACAAGGGATTAATGCACAGGTATTTTGTCAGTCGCCCCTTGCTTTTTTTATTAATTAATAATTGAACAAATAGTTACATTCCATTATTCAAGGCGATTTGAACACTGTCATTACTGTCATATGCTACCACTCCATAATTTGGTGATGAATAGACATTGTTTTTCTGCTCATTTGATTTTTCATGCTCGACTAAACAAAAGGGTGTTTTTATCCCTTTTTTTTGCTAAATAAAATAAAATATTAGGTTGCAAATGCTAGTGCTTGCTTCATTTTTGACCTTGTACGGTTATTTTCAAATTTAAACTACAGAAATTTTAGTAATTGAAAATGCATATAGTTCTCATATGCTTTTCCATGTATGTACAGGTATATTTTTCCTATCTTCATTCAGCACTCTCTTGGTGCTTAGTTCCTTCCAGCATATTGATTAATTATAGAAGATAGTTTGGTCTTTTTTGTTCTCTTCTTTCCCTTCTATTCTTCCTTTCCTTTTAAAGTACTCAAGTAGCATGTTGTTTTGGAAAAACAAGGGCAGAGTATTTCTTGAATGCAAGTAAATGATTGATATTGATGGCAGTGCTAGAAAGTTGCATAGCTTGGTTTGCAGTGCATAATGCCTATCAGATTCCTTGGAGGAGTAGTTCATGTTTTGCCACTAATAATTTCTTCTGTACCCCTTCATTTTGCAGTATAGTGGGCCCTCAAAACATTCTTTTGCATATGTTGAATGGTTAAAAGAAGATGACAGATTTTCAGATATACTAGTTCAGACATCTCCTGCGTTTAACAGGCATGCCTTTCCCAAACTGAAGCTGCGATATAAGCCTTCACTTGTACAAGTAAGCAATATGTTTATGTGTCTGCCTGTCTGTCTTTGCATATTTGTTTAATTGGATCCAAATTTGATTTATTCCTTTTCTCTTTTGCTGCTTTTTGGTCTTCATAATTGTATTGTGTTCTTTTTTCTGTAATGCAGTATACACATTTGCCTTTAGTTAATTACTCTTGTAAAAGGCTTACATATTAGGGGGAGAACTATGCTCCTCATAGCCCAAGAAATAATAGTTTGTCTTATCACCAAAAATATGATAAAGAAATAGTAAATAAAACCCCTATAATAGTCTCCACATAATCATTGGAAGCCATGATAAAGCCTAAACTAAACAGAAATTAAAGTTTGGTTTTCTAGACTTGTGACAAAAACAGGCATGCTAAAAGTTCTTGGGTGGTGCCCTTGATTGTATCATCCTTTTTCATTAAGCATGATAGTGCTTGAAACAGCCCCATTGGCGAGAACAAGTTTGATATATTAGATGGAAATTTGGCATCTTATGAGCAGAGGTGCTTGCAAGAGTACTTATAGAAACAAAGTGAAGAAAATGAAAGAAAAAAAGAACTTATGGCAAATTGTCAACAAAACCTCCAAGTTTGAAAAAAAAACCTCACGTGATTGAGTTAATGAAGTAAACCATGTATCACATTCATGTTTTTGGTTGATAGAAAATAATCTCTTTCCACAAACATAGAATTTCTTGATGGAATGTTTAACTGTTTTAAATTCAATACTATTACACTCCCACCGGTATTAGATCCTAATGAAAGAAGCATATTAATTGTAACTTCATAATTCATAAAATAGCTACCTTTATTGTAACCTTAGCATGCATGCCGTTGATATGTTTCATAAAGGATTCAACAAACTTAGAAAGATGAAATTAGGTGGAAATTACAGGATGAAAGGTACAAGATTCAAAGCTAAAAACACCCTCACCTTGTGTCTCCAACATGTAGGTGAACCTTATTTCAAGTAAATAAAGGAACACTATAATTTTTAGAGCTTGGGACTTCAAATTGGAGGATTTAGATTCAGATCTTGTAAAGGGAGGCTAGGTATATGGAATGTGAAAGAGCCATCTTTTTCTATGATTCAAGTCGACTGGCTTCCTAACATACTGAAAGGATAAAATGGTACACGGCTAAATCCCTATTTCCTTGTTTTTCTCACAGTATAGTTCAACTGGTCAACTTAACAATGTCTGATAATCCCTAGTTGTCCTACATATTGTAGCATGAACTTTCAAAATTGTATCTGTAGTCTAACTTTATGGATCTGTGTTCTTCCAGCTTGTGAAATAGGTTCAGAAGCATCTGATTTCAGTATTAGGATTTTACTTATGTTTAGGATGGAACTATTTGTTGAACTTGCATTTGATGATTGTGACTATAGACAATTTTTCATTAATCTCATTGTTCTTTTGATGTTTGGGTATTTATATACCTTATTTCTGTCTCTCTTTTACTCATCCAGTTCACTTGAATATACACACACAAAAATACTATAAATACGGAGAACATTAGCAAAACATTGCCAAGATATGCTAGGCATTGGCTAGGTGCAGCATTGAAAGGACAAAAGATTGCAGTGAAGCCATGTAATGAAGGAGAAACTTTAAGAAGAATTTGAATCCCTTGCTTTAGGATTATGCTAGTGGTGAAACTTTGATTAAAAGGGCTCAAATTGGAGAAGAAACTTTGATTGGAAGGTGATGTGATCAAAAGAATGGGAGGAGTTACTATGATCCTTTGCAACTTGGCTGCTGCTTGTCGATGAAGAAGATGGAGAAAATGGGTTTTAGAATAGGGCAGAAAAATATTTTCAAGTGACCTTTTGGTTGAAAGGTTTAGAATGTAGGAGGCTACAATATCTAAGTCTCTAAAGCTATTGGGCCAGATATAGCAATTACAGCAAAGTTGATTGCAGCTGATATGAACCCCCAAATTTTGGTTGGTTTATATGTTCAATAAAACTGTGAAGTATGAAATGGCAGTTTTAAAGTAATATTATTCCTTGTATTTGCTTAGTGAATAGTTCTTCATCCTCTAGCAACTACATAGTATATTTCTCCCCCCTGAATTTTCTTTAAATGTCAGATCAATGATGGATCATCCTAACTACAGTTACTTTTGTTCAGTTGGAAGGAGGAATTTCTCACCTCCCTTTGCTTGACCCATCAATGCGAGCGGCAGCTATAGCACCATCAGAATGGAGGAAAAGACTAGAAGCAGTAAATAACAATGACGCGGCATCAAATACAAATCCTAGAACAAACTATATTTTGCTGGACGTAAGAAATGGTAGTTAGAAATCTTTTGATCTAGACATATCTTTTCCATATATTGTATACTTTGGCTTTAATAATTGGAAGAATAGTAGTGTAATCTGGTAACTTTAAAGTCTTATTTTTTGGTAATATTTAACTTACCATCAAAATCCCAGTTCTTGAAGGTGAATTTGGAACTTATTGATTCATCAAAGAGTTATAGATAGAATGCCAGTTAAAACTATCCAACATTTTGCCTTATTGTCTATTAAATAGAAATTGAAGGAGGCTTGTCATTCATGTAATACCTGCAAAAAATTACTTTGGAAAAAATGAATTGGATTAAGTTGTTGGCAATATTGTGTTGCACATTTGGCTTTTCCATTTTCAAGTGCTAGCTTTAAGTTGAGCATTGTTTGAGATAGGATGATCCAACTTTGTGCCTGATAAAATGTGTATCCTAAACTCTGAAAAACATGATGATGTATTTAATAGATTTAAGTTTTTTTACAAATACAATAATTTTTACTGATGCCCAAATGTATAGCATCGTAAGACATAAATGATGACTTGGCTAGAAAGAGTTTTTAATGAGGTAGAGAAGACTAGGTTTTGCAACATAAAAACTAGATACATCATTCTATCAGTTTTTCAATGGTTTATATTGTGGAGAAACGAGTTATGTATCAAGCTCTTTATATGACAATGATTTCCACATGGAAGTGAAAATTTTCTTTAATTGCTGTGATGTCATAGAAAATGGGCTGCTCTTTGAAGGTGCTTCACCTAGATCTAGATTAGAGATTTAGCAAAGAAACTCAAACAGATTTATGGTTGACTGGACGAGAGAATTTAGGGAGAGAGCAATAGAGATCAATCACAAAGCAATTGAAAACAGAAAGTAATATCTCTCAAGTTGAATTGTGCCATGTCCATAGTGCAGTAAGATAAAGGAATACATGTCGAGCTTTTTGGGTAACTATTAGGGAACTAACTCTTCACTATAGAACACTTATAGATTGCTTTCTCATTGTTCTCCTATTAATGTCTGAAGATGTTGGGATTCCTTGAATTTAGGCTACGAATGGGATATTGGTCATTTTCATGGTGCTCAACGACCAGATGTGGATTGCTTTAGAAGCACTTCATTTGGAATATCTCCAACTGAGGTAATGGTGTTACTTTGCCAACTTCAAATTTTGTTTTGACTTTTATGTATGGTTGCATGTTTAGATTCCTGTTAGACAACATATTGTTAAGTTTTTCTGTTTTTCACAAATAGTTTTGCAGTCCCATCCAAAATTCATGAATGTAACGTTAAAACAAATTAGAAGTCCTATTATAAGTAAAAGGATAATTGAGGAGGTTTTAAATTGGACAAATTTGGAAGGTTCAAAATAGGTGAACAAGTGATATAGGATTTAGGTGATGATTTTGTATAGAGGAATTATCACAAGAATAAACTGGTAAGCTTGTTGTAGAGAGTTCTCATTCTGTGGTATGGTTTGCGGTAGTGCCTGTAATGCCTTTTGCTGCATTGATGCATTGCATAAATTCGGAAGTTTCCAATGACATTTAGGGAGACAACTCAAGTAGCTACAGGAAGAGGAGACTTGAATATTCTTTTACCTCACATCCTCATTTGTGAGGTAATTCATCCGCAATTTAAAGTCTCCAAGAGAAACAAACAAACGAAATACAATATTCAAGTTCTGTTACATTTGAAAAGATCTTTGAATAGCTACTAATGGTTCAATACCAAAACAATATCCCAAACTGGATCTCATGGCTTCAACCAATTTAGAATCTTTAAATAGCTAGTAAACCACATCTAGCCTCACACAGTTGAACAAATCAAGCATTAGTTTCAATATATCATATAGTTCAGTTGACAACATTACTTAAATCAAAATTGCTCAAAGTGTTGGCTGTTGCATTTGTGGCAATTTCAAGCTTGTATTGCAATTTTTCTGTGCTGAATTATGGGTTGATCCTTATATGGATGGAAAGCGCATTGGTTCTAGTTTCTAAATCATCAAATGGATAATGGTGTGGAACTTTGTAGTTTATATGATTAATTTAGTGGTTGTGCAAGCTTTCAGATTTTTCGTTTAAAGGCTATGTTATTTTGGGTGCTTTGATGGATCTTATCACTGGACGATTCACAGGCAATCCTTGTGTCTTGTCAGGGCTCTTTCCCTGATTTAAACCTCTTCCTTGTGAATGACCTATGTTGAACAAATGGAACTCGTCGAAGGGAATTCCAGACCTTACTCGTTAGAGAGAATCTTAATTCTCCCTGTTAAATAGAGTTTACATATGTTTTCTTGTTTGAATAAAATGCTTATAACCTAAGTAAATTAAGACAGGGGCTCTAAATAATGAAAGACTCATAATATCTCTCTACAAATACTTTTAATTAAAAAAGATCTTCTAAAGATATAAAATACTCATAACTAAAATCTCCTAATAAAATAATAAAAAACTAATCTTTTAATAATTACTTGACCTCTAACATTACTCCCCTTCTGGAAACAGTGCTTGTCCACAAGCTCGAGATTGAATAGCTCATGCATTTTTTTGGCTTGTTATTGCATGTCAAGATATTTCAGCTTCCTTACACTCTTGATTTTTCCCAACATCATCGGTATCTTTTGCCTCAAACCAAAATAATTTCTTACATTGGTGCTTGAACAAGTATGGTTCGTCACAATTGTAACTAAGACCCTTGGCTCTTCTCTCTGCCATCATTACACGACTTTTTAATAAAAGGAGGATCTTTCTTGCTAGCACTAGAGTCTCTTGTCAATTCCCAACTACACAGGTCGGCAGCTTGAGTTAGTTGATATTTTGTCTCAAAAGTTCGCGCCAAATTCATAGCATGAACATAGTTTTTAGGTTTCTGCATCTCCACATATATTCAGATTGAATCTGATAACCCTGTAGTAAATAAATTAATTTATTGATCCAGTCTCATGGAATTTACACGGGCTAATAGTTCTTGAAATTGGCAAAAACAGTCTTCCATTGATCCCATTTGATTCAACTTCACTAATTCCCTCAAAGGATTCTCGCGCAGTGGTGGTCCAAATCGTAGAGTACAATATTCTTTGAATGCCTTCCACAAAAGATTAAGCTCTTCCTACCCCATTTGATAATACCACAATTGTGCCTTTCCTTGTCAAGTGAAAAGCGGCTAGACTCACTTTGTCTATTTTGACTGTCTTCTGATTCACAAAGAACATCTTGTATCAGTGCAACCAAATTAGCAATTCTTTTTAAACCGGACTGGTGGTCGAATCGGTCAGGCCACTGGCTCGCCAGTTCAACCGGTCCAATTTAAAAATTATTAAAATTTTTTAAAATTTAATTTAAAAAAAAAACTCGATTCAACCATCAGTTTTTTAGCCGGTTCAATCGATTCAATTGGTGGTTCAACCGGTTTGTACCGGTTATCAATTTAACTGGTTCAAAGCCATTCTCTGGACCGATCCCTTGGTCGGTTCCCAGTCCAACCGGCTGGTCCTGTCCGGTTCTAATAACACTATAAATTAAAGGGTCTTCTGTTCCATCGAAAGTTGGAAAATCTAACTTCATGTATTGTGGAACCACTCTGAATCTCGTCGCTGTCCCTAATTGGTTTTCCTGTTTCTCTAATTGACTTACTTTTTTGTCAACATTGCTGTTATTACTGTCAACCCCTTTTCCCTTATCAAAGTTTTGATTGGAAATAATCAATTCCCCCATCTATAGCATGAATTGATTGATCTTTAACTCTATTTATGCTTTAAACAACTCCAACTCCTCTCTTGTAATGGAACGTCCATTGTTCCTGGCTCTGATACCAAATTGTTATAGCCTCGACGGATGAATATTGTCACCGGAGGATTCACAGGCAATCTGTTTGTCTTGTTAGGGTTCTTTCCTTGATTTTTACCTCTTCCTCACGAATGACCTATGTTGAACAAGTGGAACTCCTTGAAGGGAATTCCAAACCTTAAGACTTGTTAGAAAGAACCTTAAATCTCGTAAAATTTGCTTAATTTGACTTCATTTTATTTTTAGCAATAGACCTCTTAAATAGAGGTTAATAGGTTTACTTGTTTGAATAAAATACTTATAACCTAAGTCAATTAAAACAAGGACTTTAAATAAAGAAAAACTCCTAATATCTCTCTAAAAATACTTTTAATTAAAAAGATCTCCTAAAAATATAAAATACTCATAAATAAAATCTCCTGATAAAATAGTAATAAACTAATCTAATAATAATTACTTACGTCTAACGTTTTATGGTATAAATAGCATTTAGAGAGTGTGGTTGATTTTGATATGTTCATATGATTTTGAATAGGATTTTGATTTTGTAGCTGAAAACTAGCTTGCTGGAACAAAGCAGGTCATGGACATGCATTCTACCGTAGTGGCATGTGGATCATTCTTTTCTTTTCCTTTTTCTTCTTTCCTTTATGGGCTTTTATGTCTTTGGTTCTGAATGCTGGCTATTATCTCTTCTCTCACATTTGCAGGGTGTTGCTTCAGATCAGCTATTACAAGTTGATAAAGAAAAAACTGATATTTTGATGTATTGTACAGGAGGTATACGTTGTGATGTATATTCAACAATCTTAAGGTAACCTGCTGTTCTGTTCTGTCCTGTTCTTCTGCTGTTCTGTTCTGTCCTGTTCCTTTCATTTCTTTTCTGTAATTATGTTTGAAATTTAGAGCTTTACATCAGAATTGAAAAATGCATATAGAGCTTAAACATGCACATTAAATTACAAATCTAATATTTCAACATTAAAAATAAAAATTATAGAAGTAAAAGGAATGGCATAGGTGTAACATAGTATCTTAATGCCAACTAATTCAATGGGCATACATTAAGCAAACTGTCCAACATACAACATTTCAATATCATGACTTTTAGAATACTTAAGGTTATTCTTTGGCTAAAGAGTAAGTGCTTCTAGGAAACATATACATGGAATGTAGAATGACATCATAGAGATGGAACAATATGTTAATTTCTGAAAAATGAGGACATTTCATAGTGGTTTATTGCAATAAAAATACATTAGATATATAAATATGTTTTATTTGCGTTTTCTCACTATACTTATAATTAATTTTAAGGAAGTTCAAACTAAATGATCGTTTAAAACAAATAAAATGAATTTAAAACAGTTCACTAATTACATTAATAGATTGTTAATTTAGCTATCTTGAACATGCTTTTCTAAATAGGTTGCACTGTCAGTTTGGGGCTCTAAACATTGAAATATGTTTAAGCCGAATGCTTTGCCCAAACACCTTAAAACACCATTAAACCAACCAAAATTATATGCCCAATGGCACTTAAGATTTGTTGTCTCCGTAAATCCAAGTAGTATCATTCTCTTCAGAACCCTAACTAGCTTTTCCTCCCTCTTTACTTCTTCAATGGTTCACATCAAACTTGTTCTAGCAAAATCATGAATGGTTAATTGTAGTGCAATAATTGGAGGTTGTATGCTTAGTTACGAGTAAATTCCACCCACCCATATAGCTTGCACTTTTCTTTTTCCCGGGTAGCACCTTGGGTTTTTTTGTCTCAACTAGCAGCCTATGATTGAATTTTGTATCGGAGTACTCCGCCATTAATTTTACCTGGTGAAAAAAATCAAAATTCTGAAGTATCTGTGAAAAAAAAAATCTGAAGTATCTTATTTGTTTACCTTTAAGTTCTATATCTCTTTTGGATAACATTAAAAGCTTAACCCTCTATTGCTATAGAAACTTAACCACATCATGCTTAATTAAGAGAAAAAAATCTTAGGGTGCTATGAGGAAAAGCTTGAAATATAAGCGGTGTTTTTGTTGTATCTAACTACATAAAAACAGAATGCAAAAGAAAAAAAAAAAAAAAAAGAAGAAGAAGAAGAAGAAGGATAACTGATAACATGTAACCCATTGGGATTTAAATTGTGGTTGGGAATGTGAATTTCTTTCACATCCTGTTATTGCTATTGTGCACAAATGGATGTTACCACGGTAAAAAATAAAGGCTATGAATATTAGGGGTGAAGAGAGTGGAAACTGTTAGATAGCGACCTGAACCTTGTGTTACGGCCGCTATTTAAATCCTTGATCAAACATGGATATGACACTGATATGTGGGGGCTGCAGTGTGTACTGTAAAGAGGGAATGCTCAAACTTAGTAACGATGTAAATTGTATTTATTGGTAGGAAGAGAAAACATAATGAGATACATCTTAGCTGTGATTGAATTACATTGCAAGTCAATGTACTATAGAAAATTGCCCACTCTAACAAGATAGTCCATTTTTATGTTAGACAACAGGGTTTTCAAAATTTGTACACCTTGGAGGGAGGGGTATCTCATTACCTCAAAACTGAAGGTCCTGTAAAATGGATTGGGAACTTATTCACATTTGACTCTCGTCTTTCTCTCCCACCATCTGCCTATAACAATGAAACAATGATTGAAGCCAGCATGACTCAGCAAGCATTTGACAGTGATAAATTTGCTAAATGCTACGTTTGCAATTCACAAGTTTCTGAGTTAAGGCATCGGAACTGTGCCAATCTTGACTGCAACTTTCTTTTCTTGTAAGTTTTTTTCTCCCCTTTTATTGCATATTTGGCCTGCATAATTGTGAAGGTTTAGCTCATGCTAGAAATGCACGTCACACAAATAACCTAACCGGGTTATTGTGGCTGTTTGAAAATAGCCATTAAACATAATTTACCTATGGACTGAATCAATCATATCAATGATGTTGGTTCTATAGTTCTAGCTTGTGCTTTTAACTCTAAATTTCTGGACATATGGGAATTCTTGAAAGATCATGCATAGAGGACTGATGGCAGCCTATTCATGAATTTTTGTTTTTGGAAATAGCATGAGAGTTGGAAGTGGAACTTCTTATCTTGGTAGTGGAAAATATAATGTTTAAATCACATTGTTTTCTTTTTTGTGTTTATTTCTAGCTTTCTCACTGGTCATCATACTTGTTCTACATTTATTTATTTATTTTTGAGGGGGAGGGGTGATAAACCATAAAAGTTTAGCAAAGTAAAAGGCGTTCTCACATCCTTTTTTTCTTTTTCTTTTTCTTTTTCTTTTTCCTTCTATCAAGATCAGGATTACTCCAATAAAAAACCACAATATATAACTTATATATTTTTATATTTTCATGTAGAAAATATTCAAAGTTTACATAACATATAATCAATTATTTGAGAAAAATTCATATTATTACTCAAAAATGTCCAGTCAATTTTCAGACTCAGTTTATATCCCCTAAATGTAATAAAAAGGTTGAAGTGTTATAAAATGTAAATAATTACTATGCTTAAATCGATTTCAAGGGCCTAAAGAATATCTTAGCGCAAGTATTCGGGTTAGAATGGTGCCCAAGTGTGCTTTTTGTGTGTGTGTGTGTTGAATTAGTGACTATAAGTGGATCACAAGATTAAACCTTTTTGTTTCAGCTTATTAAGTATTCAACCTTTTCAAATTGATACAAATAAGGAATTAATTGAAAGTTTTCAAGAGAGCTTTTAATAAAACTGTTCTATTATTATTAACTAAAGATCTGAACTTAAATAGAGAAAAGAGTCTTAATCCTAATTGGGAAAATAATTCTCTTATTCTAAGAAACTACTAAAACATAAGGGAAAATAGTTCTCTTAAACTAATAAACTACTAAAAGATAAAATAAAATTTTCCTAGAATATGAATAAAACTTATCTACCTAAATAAGATTTATCTACCTAAATAAATTTAAAATATATATTTTTCAACACCCTTCCTCAAGTTGGTGCATGTACATCAATCATGCCCAACTTGCTTACAAGAAAATCAAAATTTGTCTTAGAGAGCTGAGTATGTTAGCAATCTGTTGTTTTGAAGGAACAAACGGCATGCATACTTGGCCTTCTTCAATCTTCTCCTTGATAAACTGTTTATCAATCTCAACATGTTTAGTTCTGTCATGCTGGACTGGGTTGTGAGCAATATTAATGGCAGCTTTGCTATCACAGTACAACTTTATTGGTGAAGTTATTAGTTTCTTTAGCTCTTCCATATGTCTTTTTAACCATATAATTTTACAAATTCCTTGAGCCATTGATCTAAACTCAACCTTTACATTACTTCTTGCTACAACACTTTGTTTTTTGTTTCGTCAAGTCACAAGGTTTCCCTAAATAAATGTACAGTATCCTGATGTAGATCTTCTATCTGTTATTGAGCCTGCCCAATCTGCATCTGTATAAGCTTCAATTCCTCTTTGTTCGGATTTCTTGAAGAATAAGCCATTTCCAGGTGAACTCTTCAAGTATCTTAGAATTCGAAACATTGCTTCTTCATGTTCCTTCATTGGGGAGTGTATAAATTGACTCAATAAGCTCACTGCAAAAGCTATGTCTGGCCTTATATGTGATAAGTAAATTAACTTACCAACTAATCTTTGGTACTGCCTTTTATCAACTAAACGACCTTTCCGAATTTTACATTTGGATCAATTGGTGTGTCAGCTGGGCAGCAACCACTCATCCCAGCCTCTTTTAAAAGATCAATCACATATTTTTTCTGAGAGACCACAAGACCCATCTTTGATCGAGCAACTTCCATTCCAAGAAAGTATTTCAAAGGACCCAAGTCTTTGATCTCAAACTCCAATGCTAGATGCTCCTTAAGATGCCTTATTTCATCCACATCATCTCCTGTAAGAATGATATCATTGACATAAACTATAATAACTGCTATTTTACATTTTTGTAAATGTTGATGTCAGATTACAGTTTACTAATTAAGGAATATTTAAGTGTATCAGATAGGATTCTGTAAATATTTTACTGATTACTATCCCTAACTTTAAGGCTGTTTTTTTTAGACAGCATCCCTAGAGTTAGTCTGTTTCCTAATATAGAGTTTCCTAAGTTAGGCTTACTATGTGTATAAATATTTATGTAATTTCTTATGAATAAGACGGAATAGAAAAAGCCTGTTCTTAACATGGTATCCGAGCCGTTTTTTAGCTCAAATTCGGGTTTTTTCTTTGTCCGCAACTTCTTCTCATTCCCGATCAACCCTTAAGCCAGTAGAATTTGTTCAAAAGAAACATGGCTGAAATCTGTCAAAACCAAAGAACACCGGAGAACGGAATTCTCAAGAATCATCTGTTGAGTTCAAGAAAGAAGAAATTGAGAAGTTGAAGAATCTGCTGGGATCATTGGAAAAATCTCCTTCAATAGGTACTAGTGGTTTGGTTTTTTCGGTATATCCTCTTCTCAAAATTCTAAAATCTCGGATATACCCACAAAAGTTCTTGGGTCATTGACTGGAGCTCTGCACCACATGACCCACTCCTCACAAAAATTTGTTTCATATACACCTTGTCCTAGTAGTAGAAAGATAACAAGATGGCCGATGGTTCTGTGATCACGAGTGGCTGGTCAGGTGATATTGTTATAAACAAAACCCTTGCTCTTAAAAATGTCCTTCATGTTCCAAAACTATTTACTAATCTTCTATCCATCCAAAGAATTACCAAAGACTCTAAGCGTAGTGTGGTTTTTTATCACAATCGATGTCTTTTTCAGAATGAATACGAGGAGGATGATTGGACATGCTAAGGAAGTAAATGGCCTATACTATCTTGAGGAATCCAATGGAGAAGTTAGTGTTCAATTCCTCACCATTATCTTTCATATCCGAATCTATTAAAACCAATAAAACCAAATTTGGCTCCATCACCTCCGCCTTGGTCATCCATCGTTTAGAGTCCTTAAAATTATGTTTCCTTCATTGTTCAAAGGATTAACTGTTGAAAAATTCCATTGTGATGTCTGTGAACTTGCAAAACATAAACTTACCTCTTTTCCTAGTAAGCAATAAAAGAACATCCGCTCCTTTTACTCTTATTCATAGTGATGTTTGGGGACCATCCACTATTTCAAATATTTCGGGGCTCGGTGGTTTGTATCCTTTATTGATGATTGTACTGTGTGTCTTGGATATTTCTTTTAAAAGAAATCGATGTAAGGCCTGTCTTTCCAACCTTTACAACATGATCAAAACACAATTTGGAGCTAAAATAAAAGGTTTAGGTCGACAATGCCAAGGACTATTTCAATCGGTTTCTCTCACCATATTTCTAAGAAAGAGGCATTATACATGAGTCATCTTGTGTTAGCACACCCCAACAAAATGGTGTTGCCGAAAGAAAAATAGTCACATTTTAGCTATTACAAGAGCCCTCTTGTTCCAAAAAATTTCCTAAACAATCTTGGGGAGGTTGTTTTAGCTGCTACTCATATGATAAATAGATTGCCTACAAAAGTCTTTGAATCTCAAAGTCCTATGCAAGTTCTAGCAAAATTCTTTCTTGATTTTAGTACTTCAAGTAGCCTTCCTCCCAAAATATTTGGTTGTGTTGCCTTTGTACATGTACATTCTCAAAATAGAGGAAAATTTGATCCACGAGCTGTCAATTGTGTCTTTCTCGGTTATTCTTCCACTCAAAAGGGGTACAAATGCTATCATCCAGCCGCAAAAAATTTTTATGTATCAACGGATGTTACTTTTGCAGAACAAGAGAATTTCTTTACTCGTTCTTATCTTCAGAGGGAGATCTTATTCACAGAAGATAAGGACAGAGAATTCTTTCTTCTTGACATTCCACTCTTGTCCAACAACCAAACACTCACATTCCAGCTCTGTCCAGCAATCAAACACTCACATTCCAGCTCCGTCCAGCAACCAAACACTCACATTCCAGCTCTGTCTAGCAACTGAAACAGAGCCTAATACACCCAAATCACAAAGAGGATTCAGGACACTACCCGTCCTTCTTGGTTTACTCAAGGAAGAAGGCACCGTGTAAGTTCAATCATTTTCTCCTCCTATACAACCTGAGGTAATTGCTGAACCTACTACTGAAACTACTGAAAATTTAGATGAATTTCTCATCCCTATTAGAAAAGGGATTAGAGCCTCTACAAAACATCCCTTGTACTTATTTTTGTCTTACAAAAATTTGTCCCATAACCACAAAGCCTTTCTTACTAGCCTAAATTCTATCTCCATTCCCAAAATAGTATCCGAGGCATTAGAAGATGAGAATTGGAAAAATGCCATGAAGGTTGAAATGGAAGCTCTTGAAAAAAATAAGACATGGGACTTGGTGAAATTATCGAGAGGAAAGAAACCAGTGGGATGTCGCTGGGTGTACACAGTGAAGTATAAATCAGATGGTTATTTGGAGAGGTACAAAGCAAGATTGGTTGCTAAAGGGTACACTCAAATGTATGGAGTAGACTACCTTGAGACATTTGCCCCTGTTGCAAAGATGAACACTGTGAGAGTGTTGTTGTCACTAGCTGCCAACCGAGGCTGGAAATTACAGCAATTTGACATAAAAAACGCCTTTTTACATGGTGATCTTGAGGAGGAAGTCTATATGGATGTTCCACCAAGATTCGGTTCAAATCTGAGATGTAGTTTGCGACAAAAAAGGCTTTGTACGGACTAAAACAGTCCCCGAGGGCTTGGTTTGGAAGATTTACCAAAGTAATGCTCAAGTTGGGGTATAAACAGAGTCAAGGAGATCACACTGTTTGTAAAACACTCATCTTCAGGGGGAGTGACTGCTTTATTAGTCTATGTAGATGACATTATAGTGACTGGTGATGACCTGGAAGGAATGGAGAATTTAAAGAAATGCCTAGTAAAAGAATTTGAAGTCAAAGAACTCGGAAAGTTAAAATATTTCCTTGGTATTGAAGTGGCACACTCTCGGGAAGGAATCTTCATATCTCAGCAAAAATACATAGTTGATTTGTTGACAGAGATAGGCAAGTTGGGATGTAAACCAGCAGACACACCCATAGAGGTGAATCACAGACTTGGAGATGCACTAGAAGATGCAGCAGTTGATAAAAGTTTATATCAAAGACTTGTGGGAAAGCTCATTTACTTGTCTCATACCAAACCGGATATTGCCTATGCAGTCGGTGTTGTAAGTCAGTTTATGCACAACCCCAAAGAATCACATCTTAGAGCTGTGTATCAAATTCTACAGTACTTAGGTAAAGGAATCTTATTTAAAAAGGGGGAGAATTTAACCCTTGAAGTCTATACTGATGCAGATTATGCAGGGTCTATGGTTGATAGAAGATCAACCTCGTGCTATTGCACTTTCCTAGGAGGCAATCTTGTGACTTGGAGGAGTAAAAAGCGAATGTTGTGACTAGATCTAGTGCGAAGTTGAATTTAGGGCGATGGCTCTTGCAATTTGTGAGCTATTATGGCTAAAAATTATTTTGGAAGATTTGAAGATCAAGTGGGAAGGTCCAATGAAGTTGTATTGTGATAATAAGTCTGCTATCAATATTGCACATAATCCAGTTCAACATGATCGCACGAAGCACGTTGAGGTTGATAGACATTTTATAAAGGAAAAACGGACAAGTGGCTTAATTTGCACTCCATTTGTGTCCATCGATGGTCAACTAGCGTACATACTTACCAAAGGGTTGTCGGAAAGTTGTTTCAAAACTAGTAAGCAAGTCGAGAATGGATGATATCCACTTCCCGACTTGAGGGGAGTGTCGATTACAGTTTACTAATTAAGGAATATTTAAGTGTATCGATAGGATTCGTAAATATTTTACTGATTACTATCCCTAACTTTAAGGTTGTTTTTTAGACAGCATCCCTAGAGTTAGCCTGTTTCCTAGTATAGAGTTTCCTAAGTTAGGCTTACTATGTGTATAAATATTTATGTAATTTCTTATGAATAAGACGGAATAGAAAAAGCCTGTTCTTAACAGTTGATATAACATCGTGTGATCAGCTTGCCTTTGTCAGTAATCTTGTTTTTTAACAACTTGAGTGAACCGTTCAAACCAAGCTCGAGTAGACTGCTTTAGACCATACAAAGATTTTTTGAGTTTACATACTCGAGTTCCAAATTTTTCTTCAAAACCTGGAGAAGGATTTATGTAAACTTCTTCTTTAAGTTTCTCATTCAGGAAAGCATTCTTCACATCTAGCTGCTGTAAAGACCAATCAAGATTAACAGCAATTGATAAAAGAACTCTAACGGAATTTAATTTGACTACTGGAGCATGTTTCAAGATAATCTATCCTATGTGTTTTGAGTGTACCATTTAGCCACCAACCGGGCTTTGTATCTATCTAAAGATTCATCTGGTTTGAATTTGGTTGTGAACACCTATTTACAGCCCATTGTTTTTTTTCTTACAGGTAGTTCCATTGCTTTTCATGTACTTGTTTTTACAAGAGCGTGCATCTCCTCTAAAATAGCCTCCTTCCATTCAGGAACCTGTAAAGCATTATTCACATTTTTGGGTATTTTTACATTATCGAGACACAAAACAAAGGTTGAGAATGTCGAAGATAAGGCTTTATAGGATACAAAGTTAGACATTGGATATTTGACAATATTTCTAACACATTTTCTTTTGGCAATTAGAGTATCTAAATCAAAAAATTTATTGGCTGGATTATGAGCTTTACCTGGACTTTTGACAGGATCTTGCAGGTCGGATTCTTGGTGATGAATCTGGTAGATTCCACTTTCTTAATTTCGATTTCTTCTTGAATAAACAATTAACTCCTTTGTTTGTTCTATATTCTCATGATCAGACTCTACACCTTTATACTCCTTTTCGTTAACATTAACATTATTAATTTTTGTGTTAATCATAAATTCGCCTTCCCTATTATTAGAATCCCTATGTTGTATATTCCTAGTCTTTTCTTGATCAATTATAGAATCTTCCTTACTATAATTCCCTCCCTGAAGATTAGAATCAAAATAAGATTGTGTTTCAACAAATGTGACATCCATGGTAACAATAATCTTCCTATCAATTAGATCATAACATTTGTAACCCTTTTTATTAGAAGCATAGCCAACAAAGACACATTTTTTTGCTCTAGGATCTAGTTTACCTTGGTTGTAAAGATGAACAAAAACACTACAGCTAAAAACTCGGAAGGATAAATCTGTGATCAATTTAAAGTTAGAAAAGTTATCTTTAAAGAGACGAAAAGGAGTTCTATAGTTTAGAGTTTTACTGGGCATTATATTAATAAGATATGTAGCTATTAACAAGGTTTCGCCCCAAAGATAACGTGGTACCTGACTAGTGAATATCAAGGCTCTAGTTACTTCCAAAAGATATCAGTTTTTTCTTTCTGCAATCCCATTTTGTTGTGGTGTATTTATACAAGAACTTTGGTGGATTATTCCATGTTTGGTTAAGAAAACACCTATTGGTCACTAAAAAATTTCCCATCATTATCACTACGAAATACTTCTATTTTTACACCAAATTGTGTTTTCACCATAGCATAAAAATACTAAAACACATTTTTAACTTCAGGCCTATCTTTTAATAAAAACACCCAACAAACACGAGTATAATCATCATAGCTTTATCAAAATCAGAAACAGAATTTAAACATAAAATAGTTGTTGGTTGACTTAGATGGTTGTCTTCAAGAAAGTAAATTCCACCAAATTCTTTAGTATTGTCAATCATTCTTCCCAAGACCATGTCTTGAAATTTACACATAGAGGAGTCAAATATAACATGACAATTTGAGGACTGGGATAATTTACTAACCGGTATGAGATTACAAGCTAGATTTGACATATGTAAAACATCATGTAAAACCAAGGAAGATAAAATTTTAACTGTGTCTTTTTCAGCTATTGTCTAGAAGGACCCATCTGCTACTTTGATCTTTTTGTTTCCTGCGCAAGGTGTGTAAGTTAAAAAAAGAAAATGACTACTAGTCATGTGATCATTAGCTCTAGAATCAACGATCCACGTGTTTGTTTTACAAGGCTTGACATTGAAAAAAACAAAAAAAAAAATCAATTCCTGATTGGGCAAAAGAGGAAGAAAGATTATTGGATAAGTTAGGAATAGAAGAATTCACTCGAAACTGTGGTGATTGAAAAAACTAGTGTTGATGCTCTAATTGTTCTTTAGTGAAAAGAAATCCTCCCAGAGAACTTTGGCCCTCATAATTTCCATTAGTTGTTTGGAAAGCTCTGCTATCCCCTATTGTGAAACACGACCATTGCCACTCTTTTTCCTTTCATTTGTCGGTTTCCCATGGAGCTTCCAACACGTTTCTCGAGTATGCTAATATTTTTTGCAATGGTCGCACCAATAGTTACAAGAGTAGAATTATCATCATTAGCTTCAAAACCTGGCCTTAACATTACTTTTCTACTTGTCTCCTCTCTTCTAACCTCAGAAAAAATCTCACGAAGTTTTAGAAGCGGTTTTTTCCCTAAGATCCGAGATCTCACTTCATCAAATTCTTTATTTAAACCAGCCAGAAACAAATAAGCTTTTTTATTCTCTTCTTTTTTCATAGGTTTTACACCCTCTCCAGGACACTCCCATTCATCATTATAACATTGATCCAATTCTCACCAAAGAGACATCATCTCGTTATAATAAAAAGTAACTTCTTTTTCCCCTTGCTTAGCTTTCCAAAGTTTTATTTTTAACTCAAAGACCCGTGAAGCGTTTTCTAAATCTGAATAGGTGTCTTTCACAGCATCCCAAACATCTTTAGCAGTTGGGAGAAAAAGAAAAGGTTTACCTACGGATGCTTCCATGGAATTAATAAGCCACGCAATTATGATAGAATTTTTTGACCTCCACTTGCTCATCTTTGGATCACCCACCTGTGGTTCCTTGACTTCTTCATTTAAATGACCTAGCTTGCGGCACCCATCAATTGCTAATTTTACGGACTGCGACCGTTCCAAATAATTCTTGCCATTCAGCTTGTGAGATGTCAGCTGAAAAGAAAGGTGAGACGCCTCTGTCCCTTGAATCATTGTACTCTCGGTAGTTGTTTCAACTGTAAAATTTTTTTCCTCAATTTGATTGCTGGATCTCTTATCTCCAGTGAAGGTTGTTTTAACCATGATGTTACTAGAGATTTAACCTAGCTCAGATGCCATGAAAGTTTTCAAGAGAGCTTTTAATAAAACTATTCTATTATTATTAACTAAAGAACTTAACTTAAATAGAGAAAAGAGTCTTAATCCTAATTGGGAAAATACTTCCCTCATTCTAATAAACTACTAAAAAATAAGGGAAAATAGTTCACTTAAACTAATAAACTACTAAAAGATAAAATAAAATATTCCTAGAATATGAATAAAAATTATGGTCAGTAATCTAATCCTTAAAATTTAAGCCTATTAAGTATTCAACTCTAAAGACCAGTAATCTAATCCCTAAATATCAGTAGTAATCAAATCAGGTCAGTTGTCATCAGCTGTCAATGCTTGGTCAAGCATTCTGCTGTGGCTCGGTCTTGACTCGAATGCTAAAGGAACAGTTAAAAATAAAATGTTGATGGTAGTTGCTGATAGAATAAATTTCTAAGAGGGAAAGAATAAGAAAAAAATGGAAGAGCGAAGAATGTTGAAATTTTGAATTATGCTAAAGGAACAGTTAGGTAAGAAGTGTGGAGCATGTTCAGATCTTGATACCCTATGAGACATCTAATTTAAAACCACTTGTGACTAAACCAATGGGCAAAAGTAGTGTTTTTCTATCATCTTATATTCAAGGTCAACCTCCCCATTTATTGTCTATTAGTTTTTAGGTAGGATGCTTAACATTGAGTCAAGGCCTCGAGTATACTTTGTTCATCTTGCCTAACCGCATTTGAGGTTGATGACTCTTTGTGAGGCTGTTTACGTGTAGGCCTTTGTTGAGTTACATGTGAGAGGGAGTGTGAAGTGGTATTACCTCAAATCTATTAAGTTTATTGTGATCTTGATTCAAGTTGCCGATTAATTTTAGGTTGGATGCTTAACAGTTTATGTTACCTTTGTGTGGTTCATTCTTTACTTTTTGATGTTGATGTTTTGATTGGTTTATAAATAAACTTTTATATTTTGAAGCCTCCCTTTGGAGTTTATTTCCTCTCTTCATTTATTTGGATGGTGTAATGACTAGATGGCACTTAGTTTGGTGGTTATATTTAACAAGCGTTCCCATTCAAACTTCCTGCTTTTAACTTGATTCTCAATCTGTATAAGATTAGATGGTATTGGGATTGAAAATCTCAATAAATGAGAGCCTGAAGACCCACCCCCTTTAAGCCCTTGTCAAATTCAAAGTTCTGCTTGTTTTATGTAGAACTTTGTTGATGAATATTTGTTTGGAGTTTTGCTTGAGTTGGTCAAGCAAAATTATTAGTTGATCTTAGTTTGCTTGGTTTTATTTTATAAGCCTTACCCATTCTTTTCTCTGCTATCTTCTTCTTCAATCTGTATAGAATAAATGAATGGTATTGGCTTGAAAATCTCAGTAAATAAAAGCATGAAGACCAAGCCCCTTTAACACCATATCGAAGACGAAAGTCTTGCTTGTTTTATGGAAGATTGTTTATCAGTAATTTCTTTGGAGTTTGCTTGAGTTTGTCAAGAAAAGTTATCTGTTGATATGAAAAGTCAATCCAGTTTGATCTAGGAACATTGGGTTTTGCTTGAAGTATCATGGAAAATTATTGATGGTAACGAAAAACTGTTGATGATAATGATAACTTTGTGATCATTCAAATTTTGGGAAGTTCTATGGTTTTAGAAATATCATATTTCGGTGGAACTAATGTATTTTTTTACATAAAATATTTACTTTCCAAACGTTCGTTTTAGGTAAATAACCGATGGGTAAATTGTATTTATCTCTACTATCCAGATGTTGTGAAAACTGTGTGATGGATTTGAGAGGATGTTGTTGTTACAATTGCATGACTGCGCCCCGACGCAGACCTGTTTTACCGGGGTTTCAAAGATACAAAAAGTGGCATGTGTATCGAGATCAGAAAGTCGAAGCTTGAGCTCAATGAAGAATTCATGATTAGGATGTTTTTGAGGTAATCATTCATAATCTACCACAATTTTGTGGTACCTTATAATCTTGTTAGTATCTAGTTATTGTATCTAGAAAACATGCAATTTTTAAGTTTGCAACAGTTTATGCTATGTTGTAAGTGGCCACTGTAGTCTAGCACTTTCATTATAATTTTATATTTCAGCAAACAAGCAACTTAAAATATCAACAGAAACAAGAAGAAATCTAAATCAAAAGTTAATAAGAAAAATAATATGGATTAAGAGATTGCGAAAAATATTCAAATGAAAATTGAACACAAATATGTCTAGTGAAAGGCAAATTAAAAACAAATTTGGGGATATCATAGCTCCCCTAAGAGGATGATCAAAGCCTTACCATTTTGTTTTGAAACGCAGATTTGCATAATGCTATATAGGAAATCAAGTCCATTAATAAGCAAGACAAAGACTGGAAACCCCAATCAATATAATAACACTGACTTTAACCTCCACGGTGAATTATCTCACCTTCTTTATTTTATTATTTCTTGTTTTTACTACCACCGGCAGTGTAAACTCCAGCCGCCGCCTTTTCTTGTAAGGCCTTTGCATCTCTTTCCCACCGTTGTTCAGGGGTCAATCCATCGTCCTTGGATTTTCAATGCTATTGTACCCTTATGAAGAATACATAAGAACAAAAGATCCAACTTTTTGCTTTTTCCATTTTTGTGCTCAATCAAATGCCATGTTTTAGTGAATTTAAGAGAAGATTAGGTGATACTTTTATGGTTTCACAATATATATTCAGTTTTCATTCATTTGAAATCTTTTTTTAATCCCTTGATGGCTATTATTATTATCATCATCGTTTGATTTTGATTTCTTCTTCTCTCTCCATGTATAATATTTTTCCTTGGAAAAGCTTACATGAAATGAAATTGCAAAGAGATAACGACATATATAATGCTGACATGGAAGTTCATTGACTAGTGTAATTTTCTGCAACAAAGTTGATGTTACAGCAATATATATTTCAAATTAGGAAGCTAAGTTTGGATTGGGTGAAATGGATTTTTATAGAAGTTTCCATCAAATAATTATTTTTATGAAGCCAAGAATGAAGGAGGGAAAAAAAGCCAATTTTTCTTTTAAGAAGTGGTACACCAAATCGGGCAAACGACTTTTGTTGAACATAATTACTTAGATACCCACAACCTAAAATTATTTAAGAATTAATATTAATACCAGATTTGCCTTCACTTTAATAGTAATGTACAAATATGGAAAACTAAGGCATGGGTTGAATCTTTTTTATATCTATATATATTTTCTACATGAAATATATAAAATGATAAGTCTCGGAAATCATACAGTTCACTTTGTAAAGTGAACATATTTTCGTATTTTCTTGACTAAGTTGGCACCCAATTTTCAATTGATATCAACTCGATTAGGGGTTTCATAATAAGTGTAGATCAATAGCATCCCTAATTTAAAGTATAAATGTTTTTAAATTGTAAAAGTACCATAGAGACCTTTGTACAAGAGTCAATTTGCATTGTCCCTTCTACTCAAAATGGGCAAATTAGTCCCCGTACAAAGAGCAACTGTTTGTTCTATTGAAAATTGCGTCTACTTTTACTGTTAAAAATTAGTTCATATATGTCAGAATGAGGTACATGTAACATACAATGTGTAATTGATTGATACGCCAGTTTTTAGCTGTAGAAATGAGGTGCTAGCTATCCTACCGTGGATTGAGCGAACACAGTTGTTCTTAGTCCCTTGAATGGAAGATGTTGTCCTAAAAAAAACTTGAAAACAGTGTTAGTCTTGGACGCAAATGGTTGAGAGAAAATGGTTATTGCAATTCTGAAAATATTGAAAAGGAACGGCTTGTGAGGAACGTTTGTCCAAGAATCTATTAAAGAAAAAAAGTGAAAAATAAAATAACCCAAAGAGAGGCGACTTTGAATACTTTATATAGCAATCATGATAAGCGTAACTAGTGGGGAGTGTAAAAAGAAATGGCACCATTGGGATTACCTCCTGGTTTTAGGTTCCATCCCACTGATGAAGAGCTGGTGAATTACTATCTCAAAAGGAAAATAAATAGGCAAGAAATCGAACTCGACATCATCCCCGAAGTTGATCTCTACAAATGTGAACCATGGGAGTTAGCAGGTCTCTTTCTCATTTCTACGTCTCATTTCTATGTTTATTTCTCTACCACTTGCCTTGATTCTTATGTATTATTTTCACAGAAAAATCATTTTTTCCAAGAAGAGATCCGGAGTGGTACTTCTTTGGACCCCGTGATCGAAAATACCCGAATGGGTTCAGGACGAACAGGGCGACAAGGGCGGGATATTGGAAATCTACAGGGAAGGATAGGAGGGTTAGTTGCCAGAATCGAGCCATTGGAATGAAGAAGACATTGGTTTACTACCTAGGCCGTGCCCCTCAAGGAATCAGGACCGATTGGGTAATGCATGAATACCGGCTCGACGATAATGAATGCGAGGGCACCTGTGGGATTCAGGTAGTTGCTGCATCATAAACTTAACATTCCATGATAAAGATAACAAGCGTAACAGGACAAAAAACGAATGGTTGAACTCGTCAGTTGCTTGCTTTAGTATGAGATTATTATTCACCAATTAATCAGGATTTCAACTGCATTCATCATAGCATTTTCAATCTCATCCTAGGTTTTCAATTACTCACGGTAAACAATAGTGAAGAGAAGAATAGAAATCCATGCTCCAAGCTCCGGCAGCGGCGGAACGTGCCGCTGAGTTTTGATGGCCTATTTAAATTTTTTTTAAAATTTTAGGGGTCTAATTGAGTTTTTAAAACTTTTGAGGGACTTAATAAAAAATTTAAAAATTTTGAGGTTTAATTAAAATTTTTCAAACGTTCGAGGCACCCCTTTGGCTCCAATGTTGTTTTGCCTCCGGCATGAATCCTACTTTTCCTCTTTTATCTTTTTTTCTTTTTGTTGCTATGTTTCAATAAACAGAAAAAAATTAATGTTGTTTGAATCGGATTGGATCGGTCGGTCAAATCGATTGAATCGAAAAACGATTCGGAGAAGGACTTTGAATTAATTGATCTGAGAATCGACACGAACTGATTGAATTGGGTAAAAAGTCGATTGAACTAATTAAATTAATTTTTTTTAATTTTTTTAATTAAATCAATTAAATTAATTAATAAACCGATGATCTGACCGATTCGACCACCGATTTAATTTAAAAAAAAATCCACCAGGAGTGTTGACAATTCTTTAGGATTTAGACCTAACATCATGAAAATCAATTACTTGCTTTAGTTTTCTTCCCTAAATTGCTGAATCTTATGAAATGTAGAGACGTAGGCAATGCATGACTTGCATGCAAAGTTAGGGCATTTAGGCACACTTTTACTTTATCATAATTTTTTATTATAAAAAAATCGATACAAAAATGGGTGACATATTCCTTACTTGCAGATCTCTAAAGTAGGAAATGTTTTGTCTTACTTTGCCTTTTCTAATAAGACAAGACCATTCTCCTCTCTCAACATTTCAAGGTTTAATTACTATAATTTGATATAATATTTACTTTATATCTCTTTTCTTCATATATTTTAATCATGTTTAAATTATATAAAATTTTTCATGTTGATAATCCATATTATTTAAGTTTAATGCATTTCTTATAAGTCTTTGATTGAACTTAATGTTCCAAGTTAACGGTATTGATTTTATTAACAAAATTTAAAAAAAATTTAAATTCTAAAATAAAATTATTATATAATAATTTAATTTTTTTAATTGAGTTTATTGTTACAAGGTAAAATATATCAACTTATTAAGTAATTTATAAAAAAAATTACAAAACAAAGGTATGTAATTATGAAGAGATTAATGTCTTTTACTTTTTTAAATTCACTACCTATTTTTTTAATCACCACTAATAAAATTTTGAAATACTGAACATTACAAAAAAATAGTCATTTTAATTTTCTATTTAATTTTTCGCCTATTTTAGTTCTTAAACTTATATTATTTGTCAAATCACTTTAAAATAGATGAAATAATTTTATAGTTTTTTTAATTTTAAAATTAAAAAATATTAATTATTGATGTGGCACTCATGTAGCAATTCATGTGTATGCCACATCAGCAAAGTTAACAAAAATTAACTTTTTATCCATTTTAAAATGATTTGACAAATAGCACAATATAAGAGTTAAAAAGACTAAAAATTAAATAAAGGTTTTTTAAGTTGAAAGATTTAAATAAAACATTATCCTAAAACTTTTCCATACATTGTTAAGATTAAAAAAAAAAATCATCTAAACAGTGGTATGCCATATTTCTAATGTATATTGTGTGTGTGTATTTTAATTTTTTTTACAGTGTATTTGTATTGTATAATATGGTAGTGTCCAAAATTATTCTAACTTGTAACTACATCCCAACACCATTAAAAGTTATATTCCAAACATATATATTCAGACACCTTTATAAGTAGAGTTGTTCATGAGTTAGGTCAGATCCTAACAAAAATCTAAATACGGTTAATAAGTTCAGTCTGAAAAATAGGCTTAAACTTTTACTCAAGTTTGATCCAGATAAAAATGTTAAATTTTAATTTGGCTGTCCATATTAAAATTTTTATTTTATTTATTTATATAAAAAATTAAAAATATAATTCATCAAAAACACTAAAAATATTAACATAAATATTTCCCAACAAATTGAAAATAAATTTTAAAAAAATTCTTGATATTTAAATAACACCAATATAGGTGCAATTTAACAAGTAAATGCCTCTAAATTAGTAGCAAAATTAACAATAAAACAAGAGTTATACAATGTCCAAACAATAACAATAAAATAGTAGTAACATAATAAGAAAATAACATTAAAATAGTAGGAAAACAATAAAAAATAATAGAAAAACAACAACAAAATAGGAAGTTATTTTTACAAATTCAATTAAGCCTAAGCAAAAATTCTTACTTAAGACTTAGCCTGTTTTTTTAAACAGATCTTATTTCTTTTACCTAAATTTATTTTTAAAATTATATTTTACCTAAATTTTTCACTTTTTTAAGTCTAAGCTTTTAGCAGGTGCACATAAAACTTTACTTATAAGCCAATGAATTTGCTGCTTTATTTATTTATTCATTATGTTGATATTATCTTCAGTCCAAGGCCCTTTGCTATGTTTTGTTTAATTCCTCGTTATGGGTAAAGATTTATGAAGAAAATGGGTTACCTTTTTATCATTAAAATTGGTAGCCAATATTTTAATGCCTCTCCATCAACAGTTTCAATGGATGTTTATCCTGTATTTGTGTGTTTTTCGTGTTAAAATTTTTCGAGATTTAAATCATTTTTATTTTCAAATTAAAAAAAACATATTAATAATATTGATTATTAGTGAGATTCAATGTAATTCTTTTTATTAAATATTATTTTCATTTAATTAAAATGGTTAATAATTTTTTATGCAAAATTTAAATATTTCCACTTATGATTTTTATTCCACTTAGGAATAAAATTACTTTTACTAAAATTTGAGACAAGATGTTATTATAAAAAACTAATTTAATAAATAATATACTTTATAGTTTATAGTTTATTGTTGCTATTGTTATAGATAAAAAGTTGTTATAGAAGATAAAATAAAACATAAACAGAAATAAATTTTATAATAAACTTGACTATTACAATAAAATGTTGTTATAGAAAAATCTGATTGTATGTAACTTTTGACAAGTTTGTAATATGTGTTATATGGATTTAAACACGTGCACATCTTAGTGTCATGTTCATTTCATGTCGTATTATGTTTTATGTCATGCAATTAAATTATAGGTTAAAATATACCATTAGTCTCTGCACTTTAATAAAATTTGAGATTTAGTCACTATACTTTAAAAGTTTTAAAAAAAAAAAAACTAAGCCATCTTACTTTCTTGATTTAAAAATCCAGTCCAATAATTGAAATTGTAAGTATTTTTCATCAAAATTTGTCAATTTGACATGTTGACTAGACCATCCTCATGTGATGTGGACGAAAAACAAACATGTTACATTGACAAATTTTAATTGGAATTACCAATTATGGTAATGATTGAACTAGGATTCTTAAATCGAAAAAGTAAGAGGAATGAAATTTTGGCTATTAAAGTATAGGGACTAAATCTCAAATTTTATAAAAGTAGAGTGACTAACAGCAAAATTTAACCTAAATGATATAAATAGGAAGTAAAGAGAAGTGGTTATTGGCAGGATTCTTATGCGCTATGTCGGGTGTTCAAGAAAAATGGCATTACGGGATCGGAAACAGAAGAGCAAGGGCAGAGTAGTTTAACGGTAATGGATCAGTACTGCTCGCAAGGTGTAATTATGAATGATTCGGAAACGATGTATGGAGAAATCCCCATAGGCGCCTCCTCATCTTCATGCATGGAAGAGGAAGAAGATAAAGATGATTCATGGATGCAGTTTATCACTGATGATCCATGGTGCTCTTCTAACTGTACTGCTGCCATGGCTGGGGATGAACTTTCTAATACTGGCTTTTACAATCTAAAATAATTTTGAGATGGTGAATATACAACACAAAATTAATTGGGTAGTTATGTTTCTTGAAATAAGACGCAAATATTACACTGTAAAATCTCTGATATTTTTCTCTCATTGATCATTAGGAGATTAGTTTCTCTGTTTGAATGTAATCACTTGGGGCCTCATTATTATTATTATTAAAACAATAACTACATTATGCTCGGCTTCGGCTTTTATTATTCTCTCACCCATAAATCAGATCAGATATAATAATTAATTATGTCTCACTATATTCATCATCTTATTCCTTTATTATTTCTTTTATGAAAAACCTAATTCCACCAATTAATTACATATCCAAAAACCTAAAATTACACCTACTTTAATTTTTGCACAATTACTTCATCATCGACTCAAAACTTTGTATTCTTTACATTTTGGTCCAAATCGACCTCGGTTTAGCAAATAAGATCTCGTAAATTTGTATAAGACTTGGAATTGATTATATAATGATTAATAGGCATGAAGTACTTGTAATTAAATGTATATTGATTATCCAATTGACTGCTATAAATTGCAGTTGCTTTAGCAACAAATGTGATATCTTGTAATTGAATTTTTAGCTCTTTTAACTTCCACTACATCAAAACAGGTTTTTAGCGGCGTTTTTTTGGGCCTATAGCGGCTTATAAGTGTCGCGAACTATTTGCGGCGCTTTTACAAGCGCATCAAAAAAATGCCGCTAAAGACAAGCCACTAACATTTTGTAGGGTTTATGAAAAAACGCCGCTATAGAACATAACCTTTAGAGGCGCTTTTCCCACAAACTCCGCTAAAGAACATGACCTTTAGCGGCGCTTTCCCACAAACGTCGCTAAAGAACATGACCTTTAGCAGTACTTTTCCCACAAACGCCGCTATAGAACAGACCTTTAGCGACGCTTTTGCCACAAATGCCATTATAAAATAGACCTTTAGTTGCACTTTTCTCACAAACGCCGCTAAATAACATGACCTTTAAAAATTATTTTAATTAAATAATATTTATTTCTATGATAAATATTATATTATGTTTAATTTTGAAATTTGAACCTTAAACTATATACTTTTAAGAATAAATAAAATATTAATTAAATTAAATTTTCTATTAAAATTTTAACTTTAAAACTAAATATAAAAATTAATGAATTTAAATTTAATACATAAACATTGATTCATTATGTAATTTAATACATAAAAAAAAACACACAGACACACTCACAAAGTATTATTATTTCTAAAACAAAAATCATCCTGGTGAGAAAAGAATGCCAAATCATCATCACCTCTCATTAAGAAAAAGAAAAAAATCAGAAAAGAAGAAGAAACAATATACAATAGAGGGTTGGAAGAAACAATATACAACAGAGGGCTGGTTCAAGCTTAGATGAAGCCAAAGTATTGCAATGCTTACATATAACTTAGAGAAGTCCTTTGATGCTTTCAATTCAATCGTCAAAGAATCCAAAACACCGAAACAGAAAGCCAAAGTATGTACTTGTAAACCAAAGTCAGGCCAGTAAGGAAATCACTTATACGACCCTCAAAGCCATATATGTCAAAGCACATTATCTGATCTCTTTGAATTATGATATGGAAAGATAAATTTTTAATAATGCCACCATAAAGCAAGAATCAGAATTTATTTCAACAAAAGAGAAATAAAACATTGTTGCTAATAACCGGACAGAACAAAAAAAACCTAATAGCATCGCTACACAGGCTCAAGAGTAAGAAGGAATTAAATGAACTAACCTCCATATCTAAGAATATCCTTTTGCTGAAAAGAATCACAATTGTTTGCAATATAAATGCATCACCAAATACATATATATGAGAAAAAGAAAATAATATTCCATAGTTAATTCATATCATCAAGAAAAACTAGAGGTTTCACAATACAATGGAATGCTTCTGTTATTTAACAAGGAACAATAGTATTAATTTGCAAAAGGTAGAATAGAAACATACTGCACTACTGTTGTTTAACGTTAGATAGAAATTATTCTTTAGTTCTAATATCTAAAATTACAAGCACAAAAGGCAATATCAGGGTCTGATGAACAGTTAGATTAGACTAAAAATACCAATAAATCCAATAAGCCCTAATTATAAATCTAAGGATTTGAAATCTAACTTTGGAAAAATTTATAACACAAAACTAACAACAAAAAACACAAAATAAACAAACAATCACGCAGCAAAACTAGAGCAAATACAAGAATTTAAAAAATAAAAAAAAAAGATGATAAATCACAGAAAAGCTAAAAACAAGTAGCAAAGTCAAACTACGTACGCAGGCGATAAGAAGAAAAGAAAGTTACCTTAATCCACAAAGTAAACTGAAAGATAAAGCTAGCAACAAATCCCCGAGGTAATTTGAGTGCCTTGCAATTCCCCTATAAAGAAATACTGTAATTCAACATGGTTTTACTTATGTAGCTCGACTTATCTCAATTATTCAACGGTATTATTTAGAATACTGTGGATGAATTACATTAGGAGACATGCTTTAGTTACATGAATACCTTGTCCAATGTAAGTCTTTCAAGTTCGTAAATATTAGAAATTAATGCAATTCATCATTAGATACTGGAGCTTGGTACGGAAAGGAGACTATTAGGAATTAATCCTCATAACTATAAATGGGTAGATCCAAAAATAAAGAAAAAGAAAACCTGAAAGACAGATGAAGAAACATATTGACCGTTGGTATGTGAGAGTGCAGCCAGGGAATTGAAGAGCGATTTGAGATCCTCTAATTCCTTTGGTGTAAAAGCTCTAAGACATATTAATGTTTTCGATAGTTTAATTATACCAACAAAATAAATAAAAGCTGTTCATTCAAGTAAAAAGAAAGAAAAAAGAATTCAGACATTAAAGCAAAGAGAGAGAGTTTGAAGAAAGAACTACCTTGAAGCAGAATTGAAACGAGGATTTGGTGGAGGTGACTGGCTGTTTTAAACAAGGAGCAGAATTAGCTTATCGGCATTCTCACTTTTTGTTTTATTTTTTGTTTCTTGTTTACACTCCTTGGAAACTGGAACGTAATCAGGAATTGAATAGTGGACACTCAGAATCCGCTGTCATAATCCAATTATCATTTATTATTGTTGTTTTTTTTTTAATCCCAACATAATAAACTATCATATCTACAGTCTATATGGCAATAACTAATTCCTGATATCAGTTGCTGAAAGAAAAACCTTGCCTGACGCAGTAAAGCAAATAACAGTTAATGAAAAATGGAAAAGAATGAAATTCAATATAAAAAACACTAGTTAAATTCAATATATATACCTCATCCTTACTAAATCTACCAGCATTGCATATCCTTTCAAAAACTTCTCCTCCAGCTGCATATTCCATGACTATGGCAAGATGGGTTGGTGTTAAAACTCAAATGAAGGTTATGCAATAAAAACTCACCTTTGCAGGCATTCAACATAAAATCCATTTACTATAATAATTGAGTGATCTGGCAAGAGAAAAGAAGGACTAAAGATTTCGTTAGACATTTAATAATTGGTTAAAAGCTCATATTAGAGCTTGAATTAAGTTAGTGTCAGATTGTTTATCTGAAGAAACCATCTTCCCCTTATCCTTATTATTATTCTTCTGCATTTTCCTCTGGCTGTCAAGATCCTTTGCCAACTCTTTCAGTCTCATTTGCTTTAGCTGTTAATCAATAAAACATAGAACAATAACCCAAAAATGCATAAAGTTTAATCCAAATACGAAAAGGAACAATCATTTTCTCCACCACACATTAGAAATTATATTTTAACAAGGAAACAAATAGAGAATAAAAAAGAATTAGCAATTTTCATTCAATTCAATTGCTGGAAGTGTTTTTTTTTTTTTTTTTCAATCTTAAACTTAAAAGATGCTATATTTTTAAGGACAACATTTGAATTCAGTTATTCATTTTTTAACTAAATACTATTACTTTACTTTTATTCTGTCAATAGCAAAAAATAGTAGTCAATAACCAAATTTCACTGTTGGAGGGTTGTTTGAATAATTGGGCGGAAAGCTCATTATGGCATTGAATATATATTATTTTATTCAATTGGTAATTTGTATGATATTTTAGATGGTTTGAATAAAATATTGAATTTATAATATGATTTGAGAAAAAGTAAGGTCAGTTCAAAAAATGAATTAAGCAAAAGTAGCCGTTTGTGGCGTTTTTTTCATAAACGCCGCTAATGTTTGACTTTTTTACAATTTTTATATTGAATTTTTATATCTTTCATGTCAATTTTAAATAAATAATTTTTAAAATTGAAGTAATATTTAAAAGAATTAGATAAAATTTGTAATTTTATATAAATTTTTATGTAAGAAAACAAAAAAACAAAAAATTCAAAATGTGAAAAAATAACAAAAACAAAAATTTCAAAATATGAAAAAAAATTGTTATAATTTGGTCCTATCCAAAATAGATAGTTACCTATCCATAACAATTTGTTATTTTTTTATTTATTTATCAATTTTTTAAATCTAATATTTTAATATATCAAATGATTTAAATTAAATATTTTTAAATATAAAAGCATTAATTGATTGTATAAAATTTTATCATTTAGCAAATCCTAAACCATTTAATATATATAAAATTTATCTATTATCTCTTAAATAATTTAAACTATAAACATAATTTTAATATATTAAATTTAATATTATCTTTTTACAATTATATAAGAAATTATTTAATATATAAATTAAAAAACACTAATTAATCTAAACCCTATCCCTAAACCCTAAATCATAAAACATAAACCCAAATCATTAACCCTAGCCCTTAACCCTTGACACCTAAACCTTAAACCCTAACTCTTAAACCATAAACCATAATCCATAAACCTTAAAATAGGAACTCCTAAACCTTAAACCCTAAACCATACTCTCTAAACCTTAAACCCTAAACTAAAATGATAATTAATTCAATATTTTAAAATTAATAGTATCTCTTTAACGATTATATAAGAAATTATTTAATATATAAATTAAAAACAATAAGTCATATACCCAAAAACTTTAAAATTATTTTAAATAATAGTATTTTAATTTTTTCATTTTTACAAATATTTTTCTATGTTTTTACTTTCAAATTTTTTTCACGTGTGATTATTCTTTCGAAGAATTTAAATATTCAATTAAAATAAATTATATTTTAATTAATATAAATAAACTAGTTAAATAATAAATAGACAAATAAAATGTTTTTACGGCGTTTTTCAAAAAGCCTCGCTAATGCCACTAAAGCTCAACATAAAACGACGGCGTCTTACTGAATTTTTTGCTGCATTTTTCAAAAAGCGCCGCTAACGGTCAACTTATAGCTGCGATTTTTAGAAAGCACCGCTAATGCTCGATCTATAGCGGAGTTTTTCAAGAAGCGCCGCTAATGCTCAATCTAGCGGCATTTTTCAAAAAGCGTCGCTAATGCCACTAAAGCTCAACATAAAACGACGGCGTTGTGCTTAATTTTTTGTGACGTTTTTCAAAAAGCGCCTCTAATGCTCGATCTATAGCGGCGTTTTTCAAAAAGCACCTCTAATGCTCGATCTATAGTGACATTTTTCAAAAAGCACCGCTAATACTTGATCTATAACGGCATTTTTCAAAAAGTGTCACTAATTCTCGATTTACAGCGATGTTTTCCAAAAAGCGTCACTAATGCCACTAAAGCTCAACATAAAACGACGGCGTTGTCCCTAATTTTTATGTGGCGTTTTTCAAAAAGCGCCCCTAATGGTCGACCTATAGCGGTGTTTTTCAGAAAGCGCCACTAATGCTCAATCTATAGCGGCGTTTTTCAAAAAGAGTTACTAATGCTCGATCTATAGCGGTGTTTTTCAAAAAGTGCCGCTAATGCCACTAATGCTCAACATAAAACGACGGCGTTGTGCTTAATTTTTTTGTGGCGCTTTTCCGCTAATGCTCGATCTATAGCGGCATTTTTCAAAAAGCACCGCTAGTGCCACTAAAACTCAACATAAAACGACGGTGTTCTGCTTAATTTTTTGTGGCGTTTTTCAAAAAGCGCCATTAATGCTTGACCTATAGCGGCTTTTTTCAGAAAGTGCCGCTAATGCTCGATCTATAACGGCATTTTCAAAAAGTGCTGCTAATACTCGATCTATAGCGGCGTTTTTCAAAAAGCGCCACCAATGCCACTAAAGCTCAAAATAAAACAACGGCGTTGTGCTTAATTTTTTTGTGGCGTTTTTCAAAAAGCGCCCCTAATAGTCGACCTATAACGGCGTTTTTCAAAAAGCGCCGCTAGTGCTCGATCTTTAGCTGCGTTTTTCAAAAAGCGTCGCTAATGCCACTGAAGCTCAATATAAAACGACGACGTTGTGCTTAATTTTTTTGTGGCATTTTTCAAAAAGCACCGCTAATGGTCAACCTATAGCGGCGTTTTTCAAAAAATGCCGCTAGTACTCAATCTATAGCGGCGTTTTTCAAAAAGCGCCGTTAGTGCTCAATCTATAGCGGCGTTTTTCAAAAAGCGCCGCTAATGCTCAATATATAGCTGCGTTTTTTCCCCAAACGCCGCTAAAAACCTGTTTACTGTCAGGGCAATTAACACAAGAGTTGTACCCGGGTAAACTTAAATTGCAAACTCAACCTCACGATCAAGAGGCAATTTTGGCAATTTTCTTCTAGAAACTCACATGTTGTCCGTATCTTGCTTATTTGGCTTCCATCTGAGTTCGAGTTAATAATATAGACTACATATACTTCGCAGCCTTGATTCAGAAGCTTATTAGCTCCAACCGATGAAATGATACGAATAGAACTACTAGATCTGATGTCTTTAACTTCAATAATTTCGCCTTACGAAATTTGGACAAAAAACCTTTTTTTTTATGGAAGTCCAAAATCACATCATGTTCAGTTAACCAGTCCATTCCCAAAATTACATCAAAATCGCCAGACGACATGATCAACAAATCAATAAGAAACAATATCTTATGGATTTCTAATGGGCACCCCCTACACACTTGGTCAACAAGCACAGTTTGTCTCAAATGACTTGAAACAACTATTGCTACTTTCGATATTTCATATTTCAATTTCTCTGATGAAGCTAGAATTTGTATAAAAAGAGTAGAGCTAGGGTCAATTAAAGCATGCATAGGTGCAAAATATAAAAGAATATACTTGTTACAACATCAGTAGCATCACTCTCTTCTCGAGTTCAGATCATGTAAGCTCACACAGTTGTTGAACTGCAAACTCAGTTCCTCTTCTCTGACTACCCCTCGATACAAAACCACCACGAGGATTTCCTCTACCTCTAATTGCAGGAGTGAAACTCTGAGTGGTAACAAGAGGATCATTATCGTTCCTCAAACAATCTCAAGTAAAGTGTTCTTGAAACCTACATCAATTGAAAGAAAGGGATAACCTAACCTTTTTCTACAAAACTGACTTGAACCAAGCAAAAGTGATCTAAAATATCTTACAGTAGTTATGTACTTACTCTAGTCATAAAGTTAATAATAATACTAATATTTGTTTCTTTTAACTAATGTTGAGAGCGTTTTACCAGATCAATTTTCTAGATTCTTGAGCTTTAGGAAAGTTGATGATTTAACTATATATTTAAGTGTTTCATTATTTCATAAAAGGGTTATGAGTTGCACATATCAATTTATTATTGACTTTAGCAAAAAATCGGTGTTATTTGCTGATCTTAATTATCTTATGAAAATGGCACTGATTCTAATTGGAATTCGTAAGGAGATTGAGAAACTAGTGAGTATCTTCATTTGATTCGCATACAAAGTGAAATTTGCCTTTGTTAATTGGAATTCTTTGTGTCAACCTATTAAATGCGATGGATTAGGATTAAGGCATTTGGTTGAACATTACAAGTCTACAATTTTGAAGATAGGGTATAATGTAGTAACAAAAACTTTAGTTTCATGGGTTCGGGTTGTTGGAAAAAAATACATATTGACGTTGTCCTATGAACATTGATAAGCCAAAAGTGCTCCTATATTTCACAATTAGTATCAAAGATGAGTTCAATTTTGGCTTGATAGATGGATCTCCAGTCTTAAGCCATTAAAGAACTATTGCCATAATGTAGATAAAGAGAATATGAGGTTTTGGATAATACAATGGTGACTGAACATAGAGACTGGAACTAGGAGGTTATACAACGGGAATTAGGTCAACCAATCGTTACAAAGATTGTAACTATTTTGGCCTCTTGAAGAACATAATGGTGAAGCCCATGACCAGCCCTGGGGTTGTTTGGAGGTGTGGCCGCCATTAAAGTGGGTCTAAAATATCATTTTCTAGTTTTCAAGTGGCTCAAAAAGTTATTTTTTTAACTTTTAAAGGTTAAAAAAAATTAAACCAACTTTTAAGTGCCCAAAAGTTTTTTTTACCAACTTTTAAAAGACTTAAAAAAATTTTCTCCAACTTTTAAGGAACCTAAAACCCTATTTTATTGTTTTGCTTAGGGCCCCAAAAATGTCAAGAACGGGACTGGTGAAGCCTCATGCTTTTGAAGGTAGGCGGAGGATGGGAATTACTATGTTGTTGCTAGTTATTTAGGAAGCACAGACATGACTCATCCTTTCTCGTACCGATGTCGTACGTGTGTTGGACACGGACACGCCGAAATACGTACAAAAAAGGTCGAACACAGTCACGATGGATAGAGACCCCGGATTGAAAACCCACAGTTAAGAGTGAAAGGGGAAGCAGAGTTTTAAATTTTTTTCCCCCCTGATAGTTATTTTTTCGTGAAAGGAAATGAAAAGTTTTTTGAAGCCTAAAAATTGAAGGGTTTTCATGGAAGGAAATGAAAGGCTTTTTGAAGCCTGAAAGTTTTAGGATTTTGTTTTTTTCTTAGATAAATTTGAAGCAACCCAAGGTCCTATCTTGGGCTATTTGAAATTAATTCAAAATATTAGGTCGAATTTAATTTACGTTTATTATTGTAGGCAGCCCAAGGTCCTGTCTTGGGCTATTTGTAAATTAATTTAAAATACTAGGTTGGATATAAAGTTTTAGATTTTTTTCCAAAAAAAAAAAGTAAAATAAATTACTAAAAAAGTAAAAATGTATTAGTATGTTTTGTTGTATTTTATGTAATGACAAGAGAGTTTAATGGAAAAGAATCCATTATATATTAATGAAAAATATCAATATTTTCATTTCATAAAAGTACTTTTTTATTGTCATATCTAATCATATTTGTGTCCTCATTTTTTAAAAACTATAATGTTACCGTGTCTGTATTGTGTCGTACTTGTAATGCGTATCCGTGCCCATAGCTGGTTATATGCTCCTAATGGGAGAAAACTAGGACCCCGTAAATGCAATTTGGTGAAAAGTTTGGGAGATAGATGCTCCCAAAGAGTTGAACAATTTTTACGGCTATTTGCCTAGAGTAGACTCTTGACTAATGAGGAAAGTAGTCGACGTGGTATGATGGATTATGCTTCATGTCAAGTTTGTGGTCATTGCGTGGAAACTATAGTTCATGCCATTCAAGAGTGTGATATGGGTAGAGCTGTGTGGGTAAGGATTATACCCAGGGGCGTAGCCAGGGGGGTTGGCATGGCCCCGGCTCTCTCTAAAATAGAAAATTTTATTTTAGGCCCTTAAAATTTTTTAAAAATTTTAAATTAGTAAAGATAAAATTGTACTTTGGCCCTCCTTAAAATTATAAAAATTTAATTTAATCCTTTACAAATTATAAAAATATAAACTATAAAAAATTAAAATTTTATCCGGACTTTCCTAAAAAAATTTTCTGACTTTGCCCCTGATTATACCCCAACGGGCAATTGACAGCTTCTTCTCCTTGCTTTTAAAATACTAGTTTGTGGGAAATAGTAAAGATGATAACCAGTCAGATGACTTTATGGCGAAGCTAGGATTCAGATTGCAACAAAAGTTCCAGCTAGAGCCATCGCCTCACTTGGTATTGAAGGCTTTCTTATTAGGGATTATCTAGCAATAGAGGAGTGGCTAATACTCTAGTGTTTTGATTATATCTCTTATTATTCCAAAAAATAATAATAAAGTAAATAAAAAAAGACATAATTATACCATTTTATAATTTTTTTTTCTTTTATCTTTTAATCAAATAAGATTTCCCTTCTTCTTTTCATTCTATTTATTTTATTTTTATTTTTTTGCATTTAAAACATGCTCTGGTTTCTGGGTGCTTGAAAGTTAAAACAGGTATTCCACAATTGATAAGCTTGAAGAACTTAGCGGCCATGGAACGTGAACCGTGATCATCTGCTCTTCATAATTGAACTCGGTCAGTGTCTCATCAATTTTGCAGGCCATCGGCTTCTTTGAAGCGTACACCCTCATTTCTCCACTTCCTTTTACTCCAATCCTTACCAGATTTTCACCATCACCCAACACCGTCGACTGAATTGCACCACCGGTATTAAGCATGTTCACAAGCCCGATGGGAGCAAAGTGGATGTTCTTTCTTGGTAATAGTGTCACAGGGGAAACTGTAAGTAGCTCGTAATTGAACGGCTCAAGTGAAACCTCTACTTTATCTGATGGTTTCATCAGCATTAGCTCCCTTTTCTGGTACATGTATACAGCAAAGATGCTCACACCATCCACCGAAACAGGGTTCTTGCCATTGCTCCATTCCACGTCTTTAGGGCTTGCAAAACAGCCTACCCTGGCTGAAAACTGAGAGGCACTCTCATTCCTTCGAGATTCACGGGACCATCCACCCCCTTGACAGTTGAACAGTCCTAAAACTCCTGTAAACTGATGTCAATGCAAATGATTAATTGACCAAAATAAAAATTTACTTATAATTTAGTGATTACAGTAAAATCTTACTTTGTTGAGGTTCCAAATCTTGAGCATTGTTTTCCCATCATGCAAAGGGTCTTCAAATAGGCAATCTCTTGTTGGGAGAGCATAGTGTTGGCATCTTAAGATGGATCCATCAGGCAATGCAAGGCTCTTTAGCAACTTGAAATTGTGTTGTCCGACTGAGTCACTTATATAAATGGGTCCACCAGATATAGCTCGAGATGCGGCATGGAATTCAGCACATTGATGAGTTGATTGGAACATGTCCCAATCGGGTTGTATGAAATTGCCCATCCACAAGCTGTTGTAGGCACAGTGCACCATGTGGCAACCTTGAAGCCAATAGGTCCCATGTGGATCGCCTGAGGGGTCAGTGCACCAGAAATCATCACCTATGACAGCACAGAATGATATTATATTAAATCTAGACTTAATCCCATACTTTTTTTTTTTTCTTATTTTAGTTTTCAAGTACATACCAACACGACCAAGTGAAATGGCCTCTGTTCCAAGGAAAAAGAAGTCATTACAGTGCTCCATGCTAGCGATAATGCCATTTCCTTTGAAATGTTTCCTGATAGAAGCAGTTAAAGCCTTGTAATAAGCTTTGGCCAGATCTACACGTCCGCCGAACTCCTCCGCCAGCATCTCAAGCAACTGAAATACAGCAAATTAGCTAAATAACATACGCAAAAGCTTGGTGAAAACTGGGGATTTGTTGTACTGTGCATTAGAAGCATTTAAAATGTTACAAAATAAAAAATACACTTGCTAAATTTAGTAAAACCAACAAAATCCGATTGGACAGTCCAATTAAATTAAAAACTGATCCATATATAATTTAAAATAAGATAAAAAATTAATTGACTTGTGAATTAATATAAAATTAATTGATTAAATTAAAATCAATTCAACTAGATTTTATAATTTTTAATAGATTTTTAATAATTAATTTAATTTAAACAGAATAAATCAACCAAATTCAATTCTAAATATATTTAAATATCCTACAAAAGGAGCTTGCCAAATTGCCACCGCTAGCTTTAGCTATGTGACGACGAGTTTTTATTGTAAAGCCTGATCCTTGAAATGACGATCCAAAATTTTATGCACGTCATGCCAAATACATTGTATTGGTACCCATCTCACCGCTGACAATTATACCATTTTATACCTCATTCACTCGCTCATCTAAACAGGGGACACGTGCCAAGGAACCTGAAAATGGTGCTGTCGTGTACTAAACCCTGCAATCACAATTAACCAATCTTTTTGCACCACAGCCTCTTCATTCCTACCATGCAAATGCTATCTGAATTACATAAATATTACATGCTGGTACATTTATTTATTAATGAGATAAATTAATTATTAATGTAATAGAAGTTTATATATTGTATAAATAATAATTATATTTATTTAATATAAAAATAAATTGATATCTTTATTTTTTAAAATGTGTATGATTAAATTAAAATTAAAGTTTTAAGCATACATTTGAACCATAATTAAAATTTTATGTATATAATTATATCAATTTAAAATTCATATATAACTATATATTAAATTAAAATATATGTATAATTTTAATATTTATCAATGATGTTTTACTTTCATACTCAACTCACTAATCAATCATTAGTGACGTTGGAGTCCTTAATCTATATATTTCTTTTAGATTTTATAAAAATAGTTAAGATAATTTGTTCCTTATATTTTTATAATGTTATTAATACATTTATATAATTAATATTACTAAAACTTAATTTATATACTTTAATTTTGACTAACTTTATCTGTTACTTCTATAACATCATTTAATTTAAATAATTAATATTGCTAATTATTTCAATTAAAATATCATGTTAATTTTTAAAAAATACTATTCCATAAAAATTATTTTTATAAAAATTCAAGTAAATATTTTAAGAAAAATCATAATTAATATTTTCAATATTATTTTTATTATTATATCACTATTAAATAAATATTTAAAAAATAAAATCTCACGCTTGAGAATTTAATAAAAAAATCAACAATGGTAACAACAACTTTTAAATGAAGAAAGAATAATAAAATTTTAAAAAAGTAATAAAATTAAATTTCTAATTTACAAAAAAGTAGAAATTTATTCAAATTTATAATAATCCTGGAATAAAAGAAGAAAATCTTAAAAGAGAGGTTGGAGAACTTACATGGATTACGTCAACCTTGACGCCATCAATCCCCACCGATTGAAGATGAGAATGAAGTCCTTCATACATCTCGTGGACTGCTTCCGGCGGGACCAAGCCTACCCCATTATTCACAATCTTGTCTACTGCTAAATCTTCCATTGTCATCTTCAACCCCTGCGACAATTTAGGAGTTACTACCTTCGCGGGTGGCATTCCTTGGACTTTCGGTCTTATCCCACCCCAATATCCACATAATGCATGCCACACATACACATATTCTATGGTCTTATATTCTTCTTTTAGGTCCCTAATAAAGGCACCCATCCCCTTCTTATTACCTAACTTAATACTTTCATACTCCCTAAACTTATAATTTTCTTCCATTTTTATGAGCCTACACGGCATTTGCTCACCAGCTGAAGTTCGATTCATGCCTTCTTTATCGCTGATGGGGTCATCGTCATGACAAATGGACTGCCACCCATCATCAATAAGGACCATCCCAGGAGGGCAACCACCTTCAGCTAGGCCCTTCACCCCTTCCCAAACACCTTTAGGGTGTACATTAAGGTAAAAAGCATCCCAAGTGCACCAACCAAATTTGTCTACGACACCTGGTGGAGTTTTCTCGTCGAGAAGCTTGAAGGTCCCCAGATGGTGCCTGGCCACCTTCATGGCCTCTTTGACGAGTTTATACGGATCATCACCAACATGCATATACAGGCAACTCCGGAAAGTAGACCTAGACACCTGCGTGGACCCACTTTCCATGCAGATGTCTACATTGTCATCAATTCCTGGCTGGAGAGAAGCCCTGAAAGGGCCTTCAAGAAGTGGAAGGAGCAGAACGTAAGGACGTACAGACTCATCTTTGTCCAACATCATCATCTGAGTCTCATGCTCCAAGTCTTTTCCACTGTTTCCAACCCAGTGGGTGGTCCACCAGACTTTGAACCTGAATATGCTCATGAACCCTATGCAGTTGAGCTTGCCTATGGACACTACGTGTTGGCTTTTTGGTTCCTCAGTGTCGAATCCAACAAAGCATCCTACTGTGCCCTTGGATTTGTCTAGAGAAGAAAACGGTGATGGGGTGGCTACAATGTTTTGAGGGACATTGGAGAGAATTGGTTGGCCATTAGCAAGGAAATTTGTTCCTTTCAAGGTTATTGACATGAATACATGATCATCAGCTAGCCCTATTCCATCCAGGGCATTCTTGGTTATGCTTGGAGGAGCCATGGAATGATTGTGGTGATGTATGTCAAGGTTTGGTAGAGAAGGAGAGGTTGGCAAGGGAGACAAGGAAAATAATCTAGAATTTGAGTGAGAGCAATGCAGGGATACGCGGTGGTATTTATAGAGGCGTTTTAAGCTTTGTGTATACTGGAATGATTCCACAAACTAAAATATTAAAAGTTTCTCCAAGACTCTCTATACATTTTAATTTAACCTTTTTGCTTTTCCTATTTAAAAATTTAACCTCAGATATTTTGAAATTAAAAAAAAAACATATAGTAATAATATGAATTTAATGAAAAATTTTAATCATAATAAAATATTTAAAATAATTAATAATATTATAAAAGTTGATATATTAAATTATGTCAAAATTTAAATATAAAATCAAATTTCAAATTTGATAGTATAATTTAAGGATCAAAACTGAAATTTGACAATTGTTATTAATCTAGAAAATCAAAAGATTCTAACAGCCACGTGTTGCGTGAGATGGTCTATGGCATTCCTTTTATATACAGTATCAGATTGTTGTTACTAGATTTCTTTCCACGTGTAAAAGAATGTATGCATTTAACTTTTATATTATCCATACTTTGTCTTTTTATATGATATCTATCCATATTTATTTTAAGTATTTTATGGCATTAGTGTCACGGTACTAACTTAAGGGTAATTTTATTTTATATAATAAATTAATAAAAATTAATATTTGAATTAATTTCTTAATTATATTTTATAATTTAAATAAGTCATATTATTTTATATTAATTATTGTAATTAAAAATAAATTATTTAATAAATTAATTAAATATTAAACATATAAAATTACATAAAACGTATATAATATTAGAAGTTAGTATAAAATAAAAGAATTAATTACTTATCATTGACATTGATCATTTTTGTTTTTATCTACTTTTTAAAATTTTTATTAAAAATTGGTTTGGCCTTGAATAAGGCATTTTTGACCCGGGCCTAGTCCTATTCGAATTCACTAAATGATAAAAAAATTTATTTTTTTAATATTATTTTTTTGTTGTTTTCTCCCTATTTTGCTACCATTTTACTATTATATTGTTACTATTTTATTGTTATCGTTTGGATATTGTATAAAACTTATTTTATTGTTAAATTTGTTATTATTTTAAAGGCATTTGTTAAATTTTTTATTATTTTAGAGACATTTGCTTGTTAAGTTACATATATCTTAGTATTATTTAAGTATACATTTTTTAAAATTTATTTTCAATTTGTTGGGAAATATTTATTTTGATGTTTTTAATATTTTGATGTATTATGTATATTTAAAAATAATATAAAAATTAATCTGAGCTAATCGAGTCAGCCTGCTTTTAACATTTTTATCCGGGTCCGGATTGGGCAAAATTTTTGGCTCATTTTTTGGGCTGAATCGGGCCCGAGCCTAATAAATAAGTCTAATTTTTTTATTGAACCCGGCCCGGCCCATGAACACCTCTATAATAATAACCATGCTAATAGCTAGCAAGAAAATATGCCAAGCAAAAAATAAAATATTGTAAATTATGAAAAGTAAAAAAAAAAAAAACTACCAAGTAAAAAATATAATATATAGTAGTTAATAATAAAATTATACATATTTATTTTATCTATATTTTCCTTTTAATCATAAAAACAAAATATTTTTGTGAATAGAAAAAATTGTTATATAGGAAGTCGGTAATAATTCAAAAATATGGTTAGAGGAGAGCCAAGGGAAGAATTTAGCCATGGATATCATGTTTTGGTAGAGAAGGAGACAAGGGCGAGCGGGTAAATACAAACAGTATGTTTGGTTGGGTTGAATGACTATTCCATTCTATTACAAATGTTTGGTTTGTTTGGATCGGGTGGAGTTGTTTAACACTCTATTATAACTGGACTAGGAATAACCATTCCTTAGTCCCCTTCTCAATCCCAATTCAATGCTCTAACGATTAGGGAAAAAGCAATTATTTCATTTATACCCTCATTTATTCACGAGTTTCTTCCCTAATTAGCAAAAACTGAGATATTGAACCGAAATAAAAAATTTGATTAAACCAATTTTGAATTAGTCTAACCGTAGTTCTTAGAATGATAGGTTCAACTAATTCACAGCAAATAAATCATTAAAAATATATAAAAATTGATTCAATTAATTTTTTAGCTCGGTTCAACCAGTTTGTATTGGCTCTCGGGTCAATTTGACTTTTACCTCTCATAGAACTGATACCCTAGTTGGTTCTTGATCCAACCGGTCCGATTCAATCTAGATAACATTGAATTTTAGAATTTTTTAAAATTTATTTTTATTTTTATTTTTACTTTAAAAGAGTTTATTATTATTATTATTTATTTGTTAAAAATTATAATTTTTATGTTTTTGTTTAAAATAAGAAAATAAATAAATTTTAATTAAAAAATACTTTTAAAGAGTATAGATCAAATTGACAAAATACTATAAATGTTGAAGGCTAAAAAGTTTAAAATTTAAAAGAAAGACAAAAATAAAACAATATACCCATGAACTGATACAGGCTAGTTGAAGTAGACTAAAAATCACTTGAATTGACAATTGAACTTATTTTTATATTTTTAATTTTTTATTTTTTAATAATATATTTATTCTAAACCGGTCGAACAACTCATTTTGGAAACCAATTAGTTAGGCTAGTTCAAAATTGATTCAATTGTCGGTTCAATCAATTTTATAGCTTGATTCAACCAGTTCATACCAATTCGTAGGTCAACCGATTTTTATTTCTCACTAGAAAAATACCACAACTAGCTCCCAATCTAACTAGCCGATTCAGTCTAGTTTAAATAATATTGAATTTTGAAATTTTAGTTTATATTTTTAAGATCATTTTTATTTTTTATTTTTAAAGAGTTTTTTTTTGTTTATTTTTTTAGTTTTAAAGAAAGGATATTTTAATTTAATTTTTAAATAATTACAATTTTTAATTTTTATATTTTTATTTAAAATATAAAAATATTTTTACAATTTATGTACTTTTAAAGGATAAAGACTAAATTGACCAAAAACTATAAATATTGAAGGCTAAAAAATTAATTTACCTTTGTCAGTTAACTTTAATGGCAATATTAAATGGAAGATAAAAATTTTAAATTAAAAAATATAAAACTCAATGTCTCAAAATTAAAATATAAAGATTAAATTTTAAATTTTGAAATAATGTATATAAACTTTTTATATTGATAATATTTATAATAAATATCTAACTTCAAAATCAAGTTGGATTGGGCTAAAAAAAATTTACTCAAACCAACCTTCAAGAATGAATAACACCTATAAACAGTTCTACTATAATGTTTGAGCCACACTTTTTTGTTTGCCTAATAAAGAGATTTGTTAAATAGTCTCTTTTATACTTAATTAAATTAAAAATGTTATGTAATACTTAGATTGTGAAAGAAAAACATCACTATTTTTTGTCTAAAACAAATCCAGGAGAATCAATTTTTCTTAAGAGATCTTTTTTATAAATATTTTATTTACTTTATAATTTTATGTTGTGTTTTCTTTTCCGAAATAAATATAAAACTTTAATTACTGAAGTCTTTTCGAGATCTTTCACCATTTTGAAAAATAATAATAATAAATTTTTTGGACTATAAATGTTTAGTACTTTTTTTTGTTCTTATATATAAATCAGAATTGATACAAGTCAAATACACTATAATACCATAGATATAAGAAAGAAAGAGTAAGGTTGCGGTATTATGGAACAACTTTGCAAACAAGGGATTAGATTTCAATCAATCTCAATTTGTTGAGGGGTGTCTTCTTCCTCCTGGAGTCCTTCAGAAATATCATCCTCACTGATGTTAGAGGCTTCCACAGTTCTAGCAACCCATTCCTTTAATGGCTCTTCATTCAAATCAAGCCTTAAAATCCCAGCAAACATCCCACCCATGAAGGCTACTGGCTCCTAAACAAGAAATCCATGGCATTAACACCGAGTTTGGATAATATAACCTACATTACATTTTAACATGAAACACAAAGTGAAAAAAGAAATCATCAACCAATGACCATTTCAGAAGTTCTTTTAGGACATGTTTAGACCATACAACCATGACAAGCTTCCACTTAAAACTTTATCGATCTACCATCCGGGCAAAAATCCACCCCATGCTGCTTTTTTGCCATCTCTATTTAAACCTTACACGCGAGGACTAAAGTCTAAACCAAAGACAGTCTGATCTCTCCAGTATGTGCGTGAGTGAGTGGGTGCTTCCTCAAGAGGACTAAATGCTAGGGCTAAGTAAAATCGAAAAATCAAAAACCAACCAGAATCGAAGTATATGAACAATTTATGGAATACAAGTTCAAAATCCATATTACCGAAACGAAAATTTATTTTTATTTAATTTATAATTATTTTAAATTTTTACGATGTAAAAATAAATATTTTATATTAAAATAGTGAAAATATATCTATATAAAAAGTATTTTTAGAAAATATTATATACAAGTTATTGGTTTTTTTTTTTTTTAATTATTAAATAAACTTTGAAACTTTATCAAATAAGGTCCAAAAGCCACAAAACAAAGTTTATTTAGTCAAAATAAATCCAATAACTCAACCAACTAAATTAGGTTGGCCGGGCAGATTGTAGTACACCATCGCTCTGTATTGGGACCATAGCCTCAACAACTCCATAGAAATGAAGTCTTCCAGAGTTTCCAAACATTCTCTCTTTTGATTTTTTGTCCCATTCTAACATAGGTATCTTACCCTAATTTGCGTCTTACAAATTACATCCTCCTTTTGGCAATGTACAAAGCACATTATAATTTCATTCATGTTTCATAATATGTAAAACCCTCATTGTGCACCATGGCCAATTTTATCCTCTCTTTCTTTGCAGTAAACGACACAAGTAGAGAAAAAAGTACCCTTGTGTATTATTCTCCTCAAAAGTGAGGTATATACACAACTTACAGAGGTTAAATCCCTAAATATCAACTTTATAATCCTTATGTGGATCAGCCCAGGATTATTTACATAATTCTACAGATTTTGTTACACTCTCCCTTGAATTGGAGCATAGACGTTAATCATGCTCAGCTATTTACAAATATAATCAATTCGAACTCCTTTCTATGTTTTTGTTATGTCCCCTAATTGATATCCAATCTTGAAATAACTCAGGAACTAGCATTTTACATTTGATAAAAATCACGTTTGATCAGAATGAACAAGCAAGTTATTTGAATCCAGAGCATGCTAGCAGATTACTCTAGAGGCCTTTCATCATCAAAGTCAAACACTTCCAAAGCCTAAATCAAAGTGCAGACAACAGACCTAAATTGCTATGAAATGTAACAAAGATTACATAAGAAGACCAATATAAGGAACAAGAAATATTCCCTAACTCAAGATATCATTTGTCCTACAAAGGTTGGAAAGGAAGGTTGTAAAAATGAAGTAAGAATCCTCCGAATTAAAAGAAGGTTGGCAATTACTGAAAGTGGTGGTAAAAGTACCATGGAGGAAGTTGTACTAGGAGTCAAATTGAATTTTGTCCTCTCTACTAATAAATTGGGCAAATTAGTCTATAGGTTAGATCAAAGAACAAATTTACTATTTGATTACTTCATGCTGATGTATAAAGATCAATTTTTATCCATAGATATGGATGGAGTTTTTAATAGAAAGACCAGTTTACTATTTGATCTAAGGAAAAATTGCCTATTTTCTAAGTAGAGAGACCAAAATGCAATTTGGCTCCTAGTAACCAAAGTAGTTCATCAATCATTTCCGCCATTTAAAATTGAAAAACACCTAGATATGTAACCTACATTTGATTATTGTTTTGCCCCTAATCTCTCACATAGTTTCCTTAAAACACTGGCAAGTTAGGATATCTCTCCATAGCCAATTTATTATCCAACTCGAATAAAACAGCAAATTGAGTTGGTTCTTTTAAGAGATTCAAAACCTCAAAATCCATTCCAATGAAAAGAAAAAAAAGAAGAAAGCACGCAGAGTAATTATCAGTTAATCCAGAATCAGGTCCAATTCCAAACATCGAGAATTACAAGAACACACCACATGGATGAACTGTAAACAAAAAGAAATTCTTAGGTAATTAAAAATGAAAAAGAATGTTTCAACGGACCTTAACAGCTTGATTAAGGATGGGCACTTGATTGGGATCGAAGAAAAAAGCTTTGATGACCCTCCGCTTGGAGAAATTTGAATTGAAATTCACGGAAAACGACGAAGGTTTCTTCCAAGTCCTCAGCCAAAACAAACAATAACAAATATACGATTAAGGTATGTCGAAAGTGGAAGGAAATGAGAATGGAAGCACAAGAAATGAAGAGGAGTTGGAGTACCAGAGCAGACCAGAAAGAGTTGGTCAGACAGACGACGCCCATGTTTCCTTTAGGACCAAATAGTTTTTTTTTCTTTCTCTTTATCTCTTAGGTTTGTGTGATTTTATGCTTTTATATAAATATAATTTCTTTTAATTTTTCTCATAAAAATATCATATCATTTTATATATCATATAGGTTTTTGTGGGTACAAATATATCATATATTCTTATATCAGTTGCTGGAAACATCTAATATGTTTGCAAATTAGGAAATTAGGAAGAATGAAAAATTAATGATGTAAAATCTTTTCTGGAAACAATGTTTTTCTTCAAATTAATTTTTCTTTAAAAAGTTTTTTTTGAGCAACAATTAGTAATATCTTATTTTAAATGGTTATATTTTGAGGATAGTCCCTATACTTATTGATTTGTGTGGATTTAGTCCTCTACTTTTATTTACTTAAAATTGGTCCTATTTTTGATTTGCTCATTAACTTTGTTAAAAAATTAGGTATAATCATAAATTTAGCTCCTCAACCTTTACAACGACTATTAATTTAACACATACTCTTAATTTTTGCTTTAATTATTAAAAATTTTAAAAATATATAGCAAAAGTTTAAGTTTTTCCCATATAAGACAAAAATTAAAGATATATATAAAAAAAACTTACTATTAATCGATACTACTAGAGATTTTAACTTGTAATTTTATTTGGCAACAATAAGTGTCGTGTATATTAAGTAAGTTACATAATAAATTTTAAACTTAACCTCAACTTTCAAATAAGATTAAACTTTTGACTTAATCAAATTACATCTTTTAACTTTAATTATTAACAACTTAGCTCAATTAAAACAATATTGTTAAATTATTTTAACAAAATAATTGAATCCACATTCCTACTATGCATGTTTTTAACATGTAAACAAATTAATATCTACTTGAAATTTTAAATTGTTATACCCTTTTGCTACTTGGACATGTGTTGGCAAGATAGAAGGCGTTGACTTCCCTTTTGACTCTACCTAAGATAATATCTTGGTTGGCCACCCACCCATACTGAGGGAGAGGTATCCTTCTGATACTAAGAGTGTCCATTTTCAAGTGTGAATACTCCTCAAGTGTGAACATGCTCTCAATGTAATAAAGAGTTTTTTTAGGAATAACTATCTCGTATTGATTGAGTACATAACAAAATGGGCCACACGATATATGTCCTTCACACCTATGAATATCATGTATGCATTTGGTAGGACTAAATATTTATCCTGCCACATCATATCAGTGGACAATAGGACCTCTCTTATAAATACTCTTCCAACAATGAAGAAAAGATCAACCTTTTGAAACCCCAAAGTTACTTTGAATAGATCTTTTTACTCTCGTTCTCAGTCAACCTGCCCTCTTGTTCTTGTCCAGCTCTTCGCCTCTTTAGGTGAATTGACCTACATAGAGCTACCATTGTCTCCTCTCTTGTTGGACTTTGCATCAACAATTGGTGCGATAAACATGGACCAAAAATGTCTCAGATTCAAAAAGATACAACTCTCAACTCTTCTAACACTGCCATGTTCGGTAATCTTAGCAACTCCTCTTAGGGAATGGCAAGGATCCTGCCAATATTGAGCTTCTTTCGAACCAAAAACTTCCTTCCAGCACTCAAATAACGAACCACCCAACTGTTACCCCTTTTAAAGCCTTCACATAACTCATGGCCTCCCTCAACATCCCCCTGTCCACTATTTTGTATCATCATGCCATTGCTACAAGCATGCCACCTGCTACCCCAAACACTCATATCTCGCCAGTAGTAGTACTATTTTAATTTTTCATAGTTGGGTGACAAAATTGAATAGTTGGGTGACCATTTTGTAACTTTTCATAATTGGGTGACCAAAAAAGAAAAAAAAACATAGTTGGAGACTACTAATGTAGTTTACCCTACTTTTTTTCATATTACCCAACTGTTTTAATTTTTAAAATACATAAATACCATATAATGCAACAAACCTTAGCATATTAAGCATTTTAATATGGATTAATATATCATTTGGTACTCAAGTTTGACTTTTAATGTGATACTTGTGTTATTTTTAGTCCAATATTGCACTTGTATTTAATAAAAGTTATATATTTTGGTACCCAAAGGTAATGGTGTTAAATTTCTAGTGTTTGATTTGAATTTTAAGGTTGATTTGATGAAAATTAACTGCTAATATTATTATATTTGAATTTTTCATGATTTTGTTAATAGAAATTTAATGTTAACTATGAATTTATTAAATTTTTGTTTAATTTGTCAAATAAGTCCGATAGGTGTGATTTAATTTAGGTTTTAGGGTTGATTTGATTAAAGTTAATTGTTAATAGTATTAGCTAATTATGAATTTCTATCAAATCAAATTTAAAACATGAATTAAACACTAAAAATTTATCGTTGTTATCTTCAGGCAAGCTTGATCAAAGCTTATTGAATTTGAGCAAAATGTTGATGAATCTTATATTTACAAACGTATTGTGGGTGGAAAGATAGTTTTTTTTTTCTTTATGTCGATGACATTCTACTCATTTGGAATGATGTAGAGATGTTCTCATTAGTTAAATTATGGTTAACCCAACTGTTTAGTATTAAGGATTTGGGTAAAGCCAACTGTATTTTAGGAATTTGAATACTTAAGGATCGAAAGAACAAAGCAATACATTTATCGCAAGTTTCATACATAGACAAGATAATAGAACAATTTGCTATTGTCAATTTTAAGAAGGGTTGTTGGAATGCCACTACGCCCTGTGGTACAATGGAAAAAAATTCTGATGATCAACAACATGGATCCAAGTATGATGAACGAATTGGGTTGAAACAAAGTTGAAGATATACTTTTTCGATCTGATCCCCTACGCAATGCTGATCCCAAGCCGCAACAAAACTGTCTCGGCCTCTACGTAGTCCACCTAGTCAAAAAAACGAACAACAAAAACTCTTTTGAACCTTTTAGAGAGAATAATTAAAAATTGGGTGCTAGACCTCTTTTTCTTTTTCTTTGACAACATACACATTATATAGGATATTATTCATTTTCTTCAATATCACATAATAAAAACAAATTTATTCTTTTTTCCTTTTAGAGAAAGATATGGAAAATATTAAATTATTATTTTCCAATAGAATATTAACTTCTATATTTTTATTTTTGATCGAAATTATTATAACTATTTATTTTAATAATTTCAATAAACTATATTCAATTAATATTTTAAATGAATCAAATTCATATATTAATTTTAATTATGTTCTCTATTTTTGTACAACAAGTTTGTATATATAATGTGTTTAATATTTAATCGTCAAATTAAATTAATTCAATAATTAATTTAATTCATGTGACAACTAAACACAATACCAACTGTGTTTCGATTCTGTTCGCTTCAACAATAGGGTGTGACCCTATAGGCTCTTATAATGCTAGTAGTAATACTAAAACATTTTTAATGTTATAAGCAATGAGTGGCATCTAGCAATGCATCATTACTACACAAGTTACAAGAAGTCGTGATTCAATAGAACCTTTCTATGATAAATTTTTCGTTTATTATATCTTTTTATCTTTTATATCTAGATTGGGCACAAATCATGAAATAGTCACACTTGTATAGTCCGATCTCATATTTCTTGTTATTCTGAGTAGACTACAATAAACAAATAAGTGTGGTATCACATATCAACTTATTTGAGTATGACCATTCATTTCTAGTCTATCTCCATCAAGTAGCTTAAGATATTGCTCTCATTATGTAAGAGAGACAAATCCCATCTTCGTCAATCACATCTCACTACATAGATAGTGACATACCCAACATTAGTCTTTATAGTACAACATGTTACAGTAGATGTTTGGTTCTAACAAAATATACGACTCACGATACTGGGACAATGATGATCTCAAGTTTGAGGATAATATACATAGTTATCATTTTGAGTAATGTTGTCATTATTAAATAATAATCCAAGAAACATACTCATAGTAGGTCAGTCCAGTATGTTGTTCTCTACTCATGTATTGATTTTGACATTCCTATGTCAATGACAACACTTTGTCATCAATCAACTACACATTAGTCTCAATGTATTATTATTGCCCAAGCCCACAATAATACTTGACTAAGGACCTTTTAAGAATAATCATATTATTATCAAGAATTTATTATTAATCATTTATTTACACACACAGAAAAATAAACTGAAATAACAATGGCAACGTTTTCTGTTAACAAACAAGGTAAAACAAGTATGTGATTACAATTATCTCATGATTGATCTTTGGACATACTCTAACATATGCACCTTCTATATCAGGCTTCCATCCCTCTTTGGAGGATTACTTTATGACAGTAAAAAAAAAAAAAAAGAGCATATGAGAAAGGTTCCTTATGTTTTGGCAATAGGAAGTCTCATGTATGTTATATTATGCACACATCTAGATATTTATTTTGAAGTAGGTTTCATAGGTTGATATCAGGCCAATCTTGGTTCAAGACATTGACAGACAGTTAAACATATACTCTAGTATTTATAGAGAATAAGAGATTATATGCTTATATATTTTGAAGGAGATTTAACTCCTATTAGATATACAGATTTTGACTACCAAACGTATAAGCATTCAAGGAAATTGACATCAAACTGTGTTTTTGTCATAGGCGGTGGAGTCATACTATGGAGAAGTGTCAAGTAGAGTTGTAATATTGATTCCATGGTGGAGGTCAAATATGAGGCTGCTTCTGAGGCTACAAAAGAAGCAGTTTGGCTTTGAAAGTTCTTAACAGATCTCAAAGTTATAACTAATATGGAAAAAGCTATCACACTATATTGCAATAACAATGTGACAATAGATAACATCAAGGAAACCAAAAATCATAAACAGACAAAACACATTGATCAAAAATATCACATTATATAAGAGACAATGACAGAAAAAATAGTGAATGTAGTCAAAGTCACATCTAGAAGAAACCTTGTGGATCCATTTACCAAGACTTTAGTGGTTAAGAATTTTGAGAAACATGTAAAGAGTATGAGTAAGTAAAATGTAGCTCACCTATTTCACTAGGGCAAGTGGAAAACTGTTGGGATATAGTGCTCTTAATGTAGTTATTTTGTCATGAATGCTTGTAATTTTTTGAACAATTTGGTTTATAAAATTCCACCATTTATATTATTATCTTTTGTATATTTCCTCAATGGTTTTTGCACGAAAAGCAAAATGTATAAGCAAATATTAGGTCACTGAATACTTAACGTTTAACTAATATTAAGTTACATAATGTGGTCGGATCATGATGCAAGAAGACAACTTATATTAGTGGATAATTTATATGGTCCATAATCTTAAAATTAAAAAATAAATTGATTCAAATGACTATTATGTCGTCCATCAAATCCAATTAAAGAGATACCTTGTATTGGGTATTGGAGCGGATGACTCTTAGAAAAATAGGCACAGGTGTGATTGTCTGGACTAACAATACATCAAATAAGACCCAATTTGAATATATACTAGATTTATTTAGGGATTTATTAACTTGTGACAATCATATTATGACTTACAGTAATTGATTATGTGTATGCAGCTCATATACTTTGATACATTGAAAGTCTAAGTTCAATTGGTAATAAAGCTAAAAGCTAGCATGTTAGGCATACAACTTATATATGGCATATATTTACTTACAATAGTGGAAGTCATAGCCCAATAAGGGGAAAAAATATCCTCTCATAGATATTGCATGGTTGATATAGAAAAGTAACGTGGCCACGGATCATTTTTCTAGGACGAATGATTTATTTACTGTGTATTAGTAATTGACTTTTTTATGAAGGAAGATGTAGTGGTTACTATGAGATAAAATAAAATCATATTGGGATAACAAATTTAACCTAAAAAGATTAAGGATATCCTATAAGGACAACACACATATGACAAGGTCATTGGACAAACATATATTAAGTTGCTTTCATAATAATATATAATAAGAGAAAGTTTAGTTATGGTAGTTTTATGACTCCATGACTAACTAACATTGTAATTAATAGACGAAGAGTCGAAACTTAATTATCCTTACTTTAGAATTCATATAGAGTCTTGGGGTTAGACTTAGGATTAGAATTATGCTATAGGTTTAGAATTAGTTTTAGAGCTAGGCTTAAGATTATGTTAAACTTAGGACTAATCTTAGAACTAGGTTTAGGATTAGACATAAAACTAGAAAAACTAGAATTAGACTTAAGTTTAAAACTTAGGATTAGACTTAAGTTAAGAGCTTAGGTTGGATTTAGTCAAACTTTGGACTTAAAACTCATTAAATTGGTATCTTGCATTAACATGCTATATCTTTAGATACCTTTTCCATGACATAATTTGTGCTTTTATTTGAAATTTGTTGTGTGGTAATATGTCATGATCACCTCCCTCATGTCACACTCATTGGTATCCGTTGTATTATTACATTGCTATATTATTGAATGAAAGCCTTTGTCATGCCGTGTGCTAATATCTCTTTTGTTATTCCTATTAAAATCTATGGCTACTAACTTACCCATGTGCCCAACATATTTTCTCATTTTAAATTTCTAATAGGGAAAAGTCCAAAATACCCGTTTAATAAACCTCACATTCAATTTATCACTAAAATTCTTTTTATGCAAAAATTATGCTTTAGTCCCTATACTTTTCGCTTTCATTCAATTTAGTCTATTCTTTGATTCTCAATTCTTCATGCCAATATATTTTTCCATGCCTCTTCACTCAAGATGATTATTGAACTACTCTTTCTTCGTAATGGTCAATTTACACTTTAATCCTTATATTTTCTCCAAATCTCAATTTAACTCCCTTTCCAAAATTTTGAACTCTCATAGATCTTTACAATTTCCTTTCCCAAATATCTAATTAATTCCTTTAAAAGAAATTATTTAATGAATTCATTCCAATTTCTAAGGAATTCTATTATGCATGTCCTCGGGACATTGCCATTAATGAACCAAAAATTTTAAATTGTTACATAAATAGTTTAGAGAAATATGTTTGATTGCTACCACATAAAATTTTCAAAAGTTACAACTTGAGAAATAAGTTTAAAGATAAGAAATTGAAAGGAATCACTATAAAGAGATTCTTAGGAAAAAAAAAAACTTTTTCTTGAGTTTCAAGTGGATAGGATGAAAAAATTATCCTTAAGCGGGGATGAGATTGGATATTAAGTTGGTTTAAAGAGGCGGAACCAGGGCCATGTTTAGATTATATGATATTTAGATTACTAGGTAATGGTGATGGAAGTCTCTCTTCATAGCTAGAATATGATAATAATTTAGAACATTGTGGTTCCAGGGGAAAGGTAGTATCAATGGAAGATTCACTCATGAAAAGTTACGATTACAATAAAATTACTACAAAGCTTTTAATTATTTAGTTGAGTTGTATTAAGGAGATTTTGATACTCAATTGCAGGCAATTCCATATTAGATTTTTATAATGCAATGATATCTTCAATTCATTATTTTTCTTTGGAAAATGATTCTAATCAATCCATTTCTCTTGTGTCATCTAGCATTGAATCAAGTGGTTCTAATGATCGGAGAAAGAAACTAGGAAAGATAAAGAAACAAGTTCATATTAGAGGTGGAGAAAGTGAAAGAGAACATAGGGTGCATTTAAATTAACTGGTTCTAATGAATTGACTTAAGGGATTTCAAATGTCGGACATACTAATGGAGAAAGGGAGCATAGTATTTAGCAATTAGGTATGTAGCCATAAAGGAGCAGATGTTGGTGATCCATGTAGAGGTAGCTATCAAGAAATATTGGTAAGTGAAAATGGCCACTAAGGATGAAGGAGAGCTTAGTTCATCAACATTAGATCGAGACAATTCATAGGGTTTTTAAATTAAGATGGCCTAAATTCCTTATAAACTGATGCAACTAGGTTATGATCAAACCCTTAGAGAATGAAAATAAATGTAACATCTATGAAATTAACGGAGTACATAATGATAGGTTTGACTTTTAAAAACAAAGAAAGTGAGGACTCTTGGAAAGATCAAAGATGAACTTTGGTCAAGAGTGGCTATTAAAAATTTGAGGGAAAAAGAAAAGAGAGTGTGAAGGAAAAAGGTGCAATCGTTGTTTAACAGAAGTAAAAAGAAAAAAATTTACGCCAATAAGTCTTTTACTGATTTCAATATTAAAACTGTAGAAGAACTTTATGCAAAAACGAAGAGGAGGCATCATGGTCAACAAGCTCTTTGGATTATCGTCAAATGTTGATGATAAGAATTGATTTATCTTGAAATCAAGGATATATGAAGTGTTTTTTTTTTTTTTTTTAGGTTTGTGCATACTTCTTTTTAAAAAAAAACTAATGTTTTGGGGTTGGATTGTAAAACCATGAGATTTCTTTTATTGAACATTAAGACGGTAAAGAGCGAAATTAAATTAAATATTTCATGAATATGGTTCTTTCTTCTATTCATCTTTACTTAACATGGAATGAAAAAAAGATACACAAGTTTAGGTTAAAATGATTTTTTTATGGCTGGCTTTTATTAAAAGAACAGTGGGTGTGAAAAATTGTTGAAATTGTATGGCTTTTATGCTTGTATTTTATGGGATTGGTTAGAAAAAATTGGGATGAGATATTAGAACTTTTATGATGGGAAGTCGGTGAATTTATTAGTAAAGGGAAGATTGTTATTTCCTATTGCACTAATTTTTAGATTTAAGTGTAGAAGCAGTGATAAAATATTTTAAGTCTTAAAACTATTGATGTATGAATTCGATGATATATGTTTTTTGATGAAACAAAAATTATAAAGGAGAGATGAAACATATCCATGATATGGTGGTAGAGTCTTTTTATCATCAGTGTCAAGAAACATAACATACATACACGCCACGGAAACAGATATATGGATTTGTTTTCATTTTCATTTTTATACGCTTTTCAGTACCAGAAAGTGTCTTAAGCTTGTCAAAGCGCATAAGGCTAGGAAACTTCCTTCCTTTGGCCTTTTAGTTTTATATATATGGATTTGTTTTCATTCTCATTTTTATATTTTTAGCTTACTTATCGTAAGCGAGTGGTCTCAGCTTTGTCTTCACATATCTCAAATTCTACCCTTTTATCCGACACTTTACTGGATCTTCAAGAAAATTGCTGCCCTTTTTTCTTTTCTTTTTTTACATTGTCGTATCTCTCAACATTCAGCTCTTTCTTTCCTTTTTCTAACTTTTTAAGGTTCAAACATTTCAGTCACTGCTACTCCGTGCTTATCTGGTTGTTAGCGGATTACTGAACTTTCATCGAAATTATTCATCCGGATCATGTGTTGGGTGCGAATTTGTTTTGTTAGTGAGCTTTTCAGGAAAGGGTAGTCTTAGTTTTGTTATATAAGGGCGATTGCTGTTATTGGAGATCTGGGTTTTCTTTTATTGATTTGAAGATGGGGATATCAGATGAGAAAGTGGTTGCTGTGATCATGGTGGGTGGACCCACCAAAGGTATGGCCTTGATCTTACGGTGAAATTTGTCATCTTCAATGTTATGCCTTGCTTGTTTATAATTCCGTTTCGGATTATTTGGATCGGATATGGAGTTTTGTATGCAGTGAATATGTGATCTTGTCTTTCTTTTCGTTTATGTTCAGACTTTGATGTCAAATTGAATCTCTTTCTTTCTCAATTATTTGCTGGGGATTTTCGACTGAGAATTGTAATGCAATTTTTAAAATTCCCTTTGAATTTGCGGATTGCAGGCACTCGGTTTCGTCCATTGTCATTGAACATTCCAAAGCCTTTGTTTCCTTTGGCTGGACAACCTATGGTTCATCACCCCATTTCTGCTTGTAAAAGGGTACAATGTTGGATCTATACTAACAGAATATGAAAAACACTTTTTTGGTTTATAGTTTCTGGTATGTATTAAGATTACTATCTCTGCTGTAGATTCCAAATCTAGCACAGATCTATCTAGTCGGTTTCTATGAAGAGCGTGAATTCGCTATGTATGTCTCATCAATCTCTACTGAGCTAAGAGTTCCAGTCAGGTAAATCCTTGCTTTAAATTTATACATTCTCATGAGGGGATTGATGTGTCTTTATGATTGCTTCATCTTAGAGTTAATCCTTTTTGTTCTTTCTGTTATTAGATACTTAAGGGAAGACAAACCACATGGTTCAGCTGGTGGGCTTTACAACTTCAGAGATCTGATCATGGAAGATAATCCGGTTTATATCCTAACCTATTTCCTTCATAGAAGCATATCTTTCATAGAGAAAAATACACAGGCTGTAATCTGCCTTGTTTGTCCATATTTACTTTGACAAAGTTATATGTGTTGTGTGCTTTTGTTTTTGCAGTCTCATATCTTCTTGCTGAATTGTGATGTTTGCTGCAGTTTTCCACTCCCAGAAATGCTTGGTAATCTTCTTCACAATGTTTGAACCCTGTAATGTATCAATCTTAATTTTCTGAATATAGTTTCTTGCTGCTATCATGCTATGTAGTGTGTTCTGCATTGCAAAAACTCTAGTGTCAATCTTTAAGGACTAATGGCTAGTTTAGCATTGCTTTTGAAAAGGTTGCTGTTACTGTCAAAAAGTGCTTTTGAGAAATAAAATATTCATCTTAGGCATGATGTTGTAAAGTAAAAAAAATTGCATTTAAATGATGTTCAAATTCATTAATATTATGATATTTCAGTAAAAATATTAAAAAAGAATTTGTTATAACTCATTATTAATATTTTGATATATGAAATTGAAATATAATTTTAAATATTTTTAAGTGATTAATATTGACTATTTATAAAATTTATTTTGAATATATAAACTATATTTTAAATATTAAAGTATAACCATTACAAATACAAATATATAATGTTATATATTTGAAATAAATTTCAAATGGGAAATAATTGTATACCCAATATAAATATTACACAAAATACATTGGATTATAACTAAGGCTTAAAATTGTCATTTAACTCCAAAAGTGCTTTTTTTCCAAACTTAAAAGCTATAAATTTTAGCTTTTGTGTTTGGGTTCAAAAGCACTTTTGGCCTCAAAAGCTATTTATTTAGCATTGCTTATGGCTCCGAAAGTGCTTTTGAAAAGCAATGGCATACAAAGCCTAACTGCAATTAGCAGTAAATTACTGCAAAGTTTATTTATGTTTATTTTGTCTTTCTTGAAGATTAATTCTTCCTTTTACCTGTTTTTTGCCTTCGTAGAGGCTCACAAAAGATATGGTGGTATGGGAACTATCCTAGTAATCAAGGTTGGTTGTCGTGGTGTGATATTTTAGCACTTATATTTTCTGTTGTCATTTGGCCTTATTCTCCTCTCTTTGCAGGTTTCAGCTGAGTCAGCCAGTGAGTTTGGGGAGTTGGTAGCAGATCCTGTCACCAATGAACTGTTACATTATACAGAGAAACCTGAAACTTTCGTATGTGCAGTATCAGAGATTCAACTACAATTTGGAATATTCTCTATTTATTGTTACTTCGATTGGATTTAATGGATGCTCTGCTGCAATTACTTGCCATCATGCAGGTAAGTGACCGAATCAACTGTGGTGTCTATGTGTTTACACCGGATATTTTTACTGCTATCCAAGGTGTTTCCTCTCAACGGAAAGACAGAGGTCAGTAATAAATAATCTTTGAATTGTGCTTCTAATTTCAAAGTTGCTATGGCTATGTACTCATTGGAAACATAAACTGAATTCACTGGCATCTTTCTTTTCTTTCTCTTTTCTTTTTCTGTGGATTATTTCGAAGGTAGTGTTTTTTATCCCTTTTGAAGCTATGCCATTTTTCCACATCCTTATCAGTAGAAATTTTTTCTTTGCTTAGATCCCCGTTATATCTGAATATCATTAATCTTAATTGTACTAAATTCTCAACTCATGTTTTGCCATCTCTAGCCAATCTGAGACGTCTTTCCAGCTTTGAAGCCCTCCAGTCTGCTACAAGGTATGTCTGTTCTTTTCTTGATTTTACAGCATTACAGCATACTAGGTGCATACTTCATTCGCTTCTCTTACTGTCATTATGAATCACACAAATCACTTAGTTTATTTCACTTCTCTATCTCCATTCAAATCAACCTATGCTTTTGAAGTTATGAGATGTGGCATGCCATCTTTTTTACATTTTCCATGTATTCTACCTCAACAATCTTGCTGTTGACACAAAATTCTAATAATAGATTAATGATGTTTAATTTTTTTTTCAAAGCCATTGAAACATTCATTTGATAATTTGACATTTTTCTAGGGGGGCAGGGGGCTATACAACAATAGTTTACACTCACTTCTTTAGTTAGATGGTGCTGGAATCTAAATGAAACTAAACCGCACACTTATATTCCTCAGGCTGTTTCAACCCATATTTTGATTTTTAGTATTGGTTATGCCTTTCTTTGGCGTTCTTTTATATAGAGAAATATTTGTCTTTATGTTGGAACCTCAACATGTATCCTAATAAGAGCTCCTATTACCAGGAATCCTCCATCAGATTTTGTAAGGTTGGATCAAGACATCCTTACCCCTTTTGCGGGGAAGAAGAAGTTGTATACATATGAGACCATGGATTTCTGGGAACAAATCAAAACACCAGGGTAAGCCAAACTGTGGTATGGTGCAATTTGTTTCAGTAGCTTCCGCCTCATTTTTCTTCCCCTTCTTCATTTTACCCCCTAGTTTTTGTATTATTTTTTTAATGAAAACATAGAAACCAACATTAAAATAAAAAAATAAAAAAAAAATCAAACAAAATCCAAGTGAATGCGTAATAAAATGAACAAGCCAAGCTTAACTTCCCCTTCGACTAACCCTGATTTTTCCATGTTTACATCTGCAGAAAGTCCTTAAAGTGTTCTGGCCTGTATCTTGCACAATTTCGGTTCACCTCTCCCAATCTTTTGGCTAGTGGGGATGGTACAAAAACTGCCACCATTATTGGCGAGGTTAATATTCATCCATCAGCAAAAGTACATCCAAGTGCCAAGGTAACATCCTTTTCATTGCGTTTTAATCATGATGTATGATGGAGAGTTGAGTGCTGCTGTTCTATGTAATTTGCCTATTAAAGTGTTAATTTGTTTAATGGACTGTTTTAAGTGGGTGATAAAGTATAACTTATATGCTATTTGCCACATTCACTAAATGCTTTTCAAAAATAATATTAGCACCCACAGAGATTAGAAAACTATTTCCCTCCCATGTTTGTGCTACTCCTTACGTTATATGAGCATTCTTTTTCTTTTCTGTTGCCTGCATCATCTATGGGATTGATTGCTAGTGCTACATGGTTAAACAGGTCGGTCCCAATGTCTCAATATCTGCTAATGCGCGTATAGGAGCAGGTGTAAGGCTCATTAGTTGTATCATTCTTGATGGCGTTGAAATCATGGTATGTAACCGAATTCAATGTTTTCAAATTGCTATAAAAACATTGACTGAGGTTCCCTTGAATCTGACGCATGATTGATTTGCTTTGTCCAGATTAATGACTCTTTTATTCTGTTTTCAGGAAAATGCTGTTGTTTTTCATGCAATTGTAGGGTGGAAGTCTTCTATCGGGAAATGGTCCCGTGTTCAGGCAAGTTTAACTTATGGTTATTTTTACATGATATTGATGACTAAAAGCTATGTTATATAGACCTTTTTTACAAGTGTTCAACATTTGTGTCTAATACATATTCGGATGTGGGTTTGAGGTATGATCGGAAAAACTTAGAAAATTGAGCATATCCTTTTTGGATTCAAAGCTGCATTCAACACTCACTCCCGAGTCTAGGTAAACTAGGCCGAATGTTCTTCAGACTGATTATGAATACCAGCCTCCATAAATTTCCTCTCAAGATTGTCTCCTGCCGAATGACTCTTTCTTGCTCTACCACCTGCCATTTTTGCTCTAAATTCAAATCGACTCGACTCATTGCAGGCTGAAGGAGACTATAGAGCAAAACTCGGAATCACAATTCTTGGTACTTTGCAAACATTACCTTTTGTTTTATTTTTCCATTTCGTTTACGTAAGACAACCTGTTAATCATATTCGCATATCTGTTACAGGAGAAGCAGTGACTGTTGAAGATGAAGTCGTGGTCACCAATAGCATTGTTCTTCCGCACAAGACGTTAAACGTCAGTGTTCAAGACGAAATACTATTATGATATTTGTATCCGCTCCCGTTTGCCGCCTCTAGGCTCCCTCCTATTTCGCAGCCCCTTTATCTACCCTAGTTGTGATGTAATGGTTGTTACTGTGCATTTTGTGAACTAGGGAAATCAGTAGTATTTCTTAATTTTTACTCGTATGTATATTGAGATGCTCAAATTAGAATAAAATTTCAACTGACCGATGTTTGTTTTATTTGGTATTCTTTAATCTGACTCATATTTGGGATTCATAGTTGTTTCTCTTACGTGCTGAGCATGGGTAACTTCTGCAACGAACCTTGGATGGAAGTTTATATAGTCAAAATAATAGTAAATATTTTTATTTAAATTTAATTATTAAATTATATAAATAAGATTCGATTCACTTATTAAAATATTAATAGTATAAAAATTATATACCTACTTTAGTTAATCAGACTTTTTGGCGGACATTAAGGATACAAGGAAAATGAACTTGCAGGTCTCCTCTACGTATATGCTACCTCTATGAGAATACCATTCATTTTAAAATGAAATCTTAAAAAATAATAATAATAATAAAACATACATAATTTACAGTAGATGAAACTTAAACTTTAACTCGACAATACTAGAGAACCTTTAAAAGAACATGCTCATTGTTGTTATATTTATTTTAATAGTATAATTATATTTGATCTATTTTATAATTTACCATGTCAGTATTTTTAACATACCAAACTCAATATAACGCAAGAAATAGTAGTATACATGATACAAGTTCCACATTATACTATTTTATAAGATGCCATATTGAAAATTTTCTTAAAATACCTAGAGGTCAAATACGATATTAAACCTACTACAAAATGTGAGCGTTTGTTATGGAGGGAGAAAAACAAAAACAGTCATGTTCATGTAGATTACAAGTCAAATGCATGTATATATCAGTCAATCATCATCATCATCATCAGAACTTGCATAGGCTAAGCCTAGTAAGGATTTGGTAGACTTTTCCACCTTATTCTGCTTTTCTGCTGTATTTGATTCCGAAACACAATGCTCAATCTTCTTCTCATGGTTGGACTCCTGCCCCTGAGATTGTAAATTGGATTGATTCCCTTCAGGCTCAGAGCTGGAGGGGGATGAAATTTTGGGGCGTTTGGGTTTAACTTCCACAACTTTTTTCAGCAAATCTTGCTGTCTGCAAAACAAAGAAGATAACAGAAAATGGTAAATTAAAACAATAATAACATAACAGTGTCCAGAAATATAAATATAACTATAAATATTTTATAAGTGAGAGAGAGAGAGAGAGAAACCTGATTCCACTCTTTGGCTTGGGTTCAACTCGAAGAGGAAGAGGAAAGGATGCAGCTGAGGAATCTGCTAAACTTGCAGCTTTGTGTCAAATGGTTAAGAAAAAGTGAGCACCAATATAAAACATGTACTAGGTAGACAAAACTATACAGCATTCAAGATCAACTTTGTGTGATATGAAACAACTCGTCGAGTAATCTAATGCAACTGAGGAAACAAAGTGGGAACTGATGCTAGAATTCTAAGACATGCAACATAGAAAGTTGAACTTCTACTAATAACGATGTTTATGTTAAAACAGTTCACTTGAGGAAACAACAATTTCTTCCTCCTCTTTCAAAGTAGTAATTGCAATTAGAAAACAAGAAACTCAAATGAACACAAATTCAAGAAAAAGACAATTACTTTCCACTGACGAATCGGCTGCTTGGTTTGCAACAAAATCAAAGCAAACCAGAGTAGCAATGAACAATTGGACTCTGCTCAACCTAAACTGCGTGATCTAACACAAGAGAAACACCATAACAAACAAAATAATTTTCATTTTCTTTAACAATCATGAGCTCTTCGCAAATAAAAGTTACAGGGATGAACCTACATATTTCAGCACATAATACCTTAAACAAAATCATGCTCATCCTATGTTTTTTACCAAGTGGCATAAAATGTTGTAAGAAGCAAAACATAAAGCAGGCAACAAGCAAGAACAATGACAGAAATACCAATGCACTAAAAGCACGTGGCAGTGAATTCAATTAATTATTTGCCAAATAAAAGCTCAAAATCTAAATGGCATGGGGAGCAAGAGTCACAAAAAATATTCAAAATAGGATATCTTGAATGCAGCAAATGCCCGCTTCTCGGTACGGCGCAGGAGGCGTTCAGCATCCTCCTCTGCTTCCATCTGCTCCTTGAGATAGAGTAAATCATCACTGTCCAAAGCTGCATAAATAATACATAATAATATATAGGTTTACCAAAAGAAAAATCTATTGGGGTCTCAAGATGTAGGGACAGATATAGAAGAGCTACCGCCTCGCCCATGTAGGTAGCCTCCACGTTCTCCAGCGACCTCTTGCATCTGCTTGTATCAAAAGCCCAATGGGAGAAGCCAAGATCCCTGCCAGGGCATGTTATCAGAAAACTACCACAAATTTGTATTTATAGCAAAAAATTGATGCCAGCCAGATTTAATTCAACAAGTAAATTATTAAAATTATAGCAAACATCATCATTCCTTCCACTTCTAGTCCTAGAACTGTCAAAGATATATTATATCTTACTAGCTCTTCATTTTCTTTCAAGTACTAGCATCTACCACACATTCGACAGCTATGAGCATACAGATTTAAACCTCATAATATAGGGCAGAACTTAGAAAATATTAAAATACCCTTAATATATAGTCATATCCAATACTCACACAAGGCATAATATGCCATGGTACATCTAAATAATCTAGAAGAACTTGCAAGCACACTCTTGTACCTTCAAACAAATATCTAATTGAACCTTGAACTTTAGATGATAGAACTGGTATTCACAGCAAAGGAAAATTGAGATAATTGAAATGATTAAAGGAATTAGCATTAAATAGAGCCACAAATGAAAAGGCCAACCAAAGTCGTACATATTAAGGCTATGCTTGTTTTACATTTGGAAAACAAAACCCTTTTCTCTGTAACAGTATGAATTTTGTTCTCTGGACGAAACTATTGAAAATACTTTCCATTGTTTGCCATCTTTGAAACACTTTATCGGTAATCTAAACCCTAATCCTCTACATCAAAACCCACAAACTACCATAAGATTATCAAGTGCTCAAATTTGTATGGAAACCTGTTAAAGCTACCTGAATCATTCCTTTTTATCATCAATAAATGAACAAGTTTTAGGAAGAAGAATGATTCTCTCTTATTACTTCTAATCTGAATACAGCCTTTTAAAGAATAGCAGGAAAAATAAAAAAGGAAATAATCTCTAGAAATTAGCCTATCCCTAAAAATTAGTAATTTGATTATGGCTAATAGACAAGGAAATTCCTAGCACTAATGTAGAAAATATGCTTAATTTAAGGAATTCCAACACTCCCCCTCAAGCTGGAGTGTAGATGTGAATCAAACCCAGCTTGCCCATAATTTCTTCGAACATTTTTCTTTAAATGCAACCCCTTACCAGGAGTCCCTTTTAAGTATCTCAATATCCTGTAGGCAGCTTCCAAATGTTTCTCACGTTGATATCTCCCCCTGTCTACTTCTTCTCCATCCTTATCAGTTCCTAATTTAAGGTTGGGTTCCATAGGAGTCTTGTCTATGTTCTTTGGAGTTTCTACAGAGTCAACATTAGAAACAAAGGCATTGTAGAATTTAGACAAGTTTCCATAGGATACAAACCGAGAAATGGGATGTTGAGTGCAGCTCCTAGTGCCCTTTCTTACTGCAATTGGAAGATGGATGGAAGATGAAGGAGGTGAAACTTCTTCCTCAGGACAGTCCTCGGACCTCATCAAGATCACGATTAGTCCTGCTAGGAACTCATAGAGACGTTCTTTGTTAAGATGACCCATGAACTTGGTGTGTTCCAAGCCCTCGCCCCAATCAACTTCATAATACATGTCTAACTCCTGCCATAAGATCTTTAGGTGGTTGTAATATTGAGTGACTTCAAGTGTTCCTTGTCGAATATCTTTCAACTTTAATTTGATCTCGAATACTTGGGAAGTATTTCCAAGATCCAAGCAATTCTCCTTGATTGCATCCCACATTTCTTTGGCAGTTTTGAAAAAAAGATACGTTCGGCTTATATGACCTTCCATCGAATTTATAAGCCAAGCCATAACCATTGAGTTGTTAAGCTCCCAAGTTGCATAACCAGAGTCTGTTAATGCTGGTCGAGGAATTTGTCCATTAATGTACCCAATTTTTTCTCGGCCACGAAGAACCATAAGGACAGATTGTGACCATTGCAGGAAATTTTTTCCATCTAATCGATGATTTGTGATTATAAGAGAAGAGTTAAGGTCACCTTGTGGGATTCCTTGACTGTGATTTTGAGTTATTTGTGAGATCTCAGTCTCAGAGAAATTTTCGGTGTCACCCATGGGAGTAGGGTTTCTAACAGAGAAAAACAGAACAAGAGAAGAAAAGAAAGAGCAGGATCAAATGGATTCCTGATGCTCTGATACCATGAACAAGTTTTAGGAAGAAGAATGATTCTCTCTTATTACTTCTAATCTGAATACAGCCTTTTAAAGAATAGCAGGAAAAATAAAAAAGGAAATAATCTCTAGAAATTAACCTATCCCTAAAAATTAGTAATTTGATTATGGCTAATAGTACAAGGAAATTCCTAGCACTAATGTAGAAAATCTGCTTAATTTAAAGAATTCCAACGATAAATTTTCATCATCACCATAGCCAAGTTAGGCGAAATTTCTGAACAAATTAATCAAAGCTTACAAAATATCACAAAATTAGATGCTAACCAAAAAAAGAAGTCCAAACAAATGAGAAATGGAGCAGCAATTAATGAAAAGAAACAGAAAATGGTTGACAGTGGTTGAGGAATGAAAAGATGGGTTGTGACTTATTGAGCTTGGCAGCCACAAAATACCACAACAAGGGATTCAGAGCTATATGGAAAATTAAGGAAAGAGAGTAATGTAGGAGGCAAAGAGGGAAGAAGAGAACATGGACATGGAAGGCAGGTCGTAGACATAGCAAAGGAGTATGAAAAAAAGGAGAGGGCTGTTGTAGGCAGCTAAAAACAGCTGATAGTCGGTAATGAGAGGGTCCGTGTGGTGAGTGTCAAGGAAATATGGGTCTTTGATGACTACCAAGAGATTAGGTTATCTTCTCTCCTTCCAAAATTATCTTGTGGATTAAAAAGAAGAAAATTTCACCAATCTATTAGGTAGACCATTTAAATTTCGGCCATAAAAACCAGAAAATGAGATAAATGGATTTCCCAAAGTCATTTTCAGCAAAACAAATGGGAATCTCATAATCTATTGATTTGGTTGAATGCTCTCTAGGATGTATGTATAAGAACAAAGAAACGAGACAGTGAATTGATAATGGTTTCTGTCATATCAATGCTGTTACTTATGAGATAACACTAGCCATTGTGTCCCATTGGACAACAAGAGCTCTTTCACTGAAATGGTAAGGGATTCTAGAAACCGCAGATTCCATTAAAACAATCGATATCCAAAAGAAACCATAAGAGAAGGTCCAAAGCGTGCGGGCAGGTTCGCATAACATAATTCCCATAAAACCAAGAAAAAATAATAATCAAATTCAGGAGGAAGGAAAAAGATGGGAGAGGCGACGCTCTAACCTTGGCAACCATACGCTGGAAAGCAATATCTTCATCGTCCAGTTTGTCCTTTCCTTTGCCCCACCTTTTATCTGCAATTAAGATTTTTAATCAGTAGAAAGAACAAAGAACAAATCGGGAACCTACGATTCAAGTTTCGGTTTTCATACTTGCCTTTGGGGTCGCTCAGATTGGTGTACTCACGAACTTCTCTCCCTGCCATATCTCAAGAACACAGCAAAACAGCAAATCAAGAAGAGAAACTTGGGATTTTTATTCCAAAACCTAACTGGGAAATTTTTATCTTAGGGGATTAAATTAAATCCACGTACACGACACTAGCGTCGAACACAAACCAAACCGTCCCTTCTTTGCTTCCCGTCTTTCGGGTGCTTGACCCAAGTGCAGCATATTCGATTGGGCTTAGGCCGATAAGGGCCCGTACAGGCTATATCACAAAAGTTAGGCCTTACTTCTCATTGTCATTTCGATCCAAAACGCAACGTAAACATAATCCCGGATTACTTTTTAAGGCTTAACGATTAAAAAAGCTTTTAATGTGAGAGCGTTGATGAGAAGATGATGATAATGCTAGGACATGTTTGGTTTCTTACAAGTATTTTCCTTTTCAGTTCCAGTAATGCGGGCGAAAATGGGTTTGGGGGCTGGGTAACCGGGTTGGGTTGGGTTGGGTTGGGAAATTTTTTACTTTAGTTTTTTTTTTTTGGCGGCGGCCGCCGGGGGTTATTTTGTGGTATCATATGTTGTCAACTTTAAACTAGATGTTCTAATAATAACTCGTATATTTTATTTTTGATTTTTTTCTATTTTACCACGTTAGATTTTTGGGTGGAATTTGTTAATACCATTAATCATTAATTATTGTCTTTAGTTGTTTAATTTTAAAATTAATTGGGATTAAATTATTTTATTTTTTTATTGAAACTAATTTGTTCAGTTTGAAATTGATAACGACTAGGCAAGTCTTTTACAAAAGCTATAAATTTTGTTATTGAAGGTAACAGTGATAACTTTTAGTATTTAATTTAAGTTTTAAAATTAATTTGATAAAATCCATAATCAACTAATAATATTAGTAATTAACTTTTATCAAATCAACCTTAAAACTAAAATTAAATCACATACGTGATACTATATTTGACAAACTAAACGCAAAATTGAATAAATTCACAATTAACACTAAATTTATTCTATTAACAAAATTAGAAAAATTCAATTTAATAATATTAACAATTAACTTTTATAAAATCAATCTTAAAACCTAAATTAAATACTAAAAGTTAACATTACCTTTTAATACCAAAATGTATATTTTTTTGTCAAATAAATTGAACCAAAAAATAACACAAATACCACATTAAAAAAATATCAAACTTGAATACCAAAAATAAACTAAACCGCAATTCTTATAATTAATTATTTTGATTGGTTAATAAATTATGAACAAATCTTTTATATCATAAACATTAATTAAATATTAGCGGGCATCATTATTATATATACACATTTTATTTAGAGATTTGCTGAATTAATTATTTAAATATATAAAATCTTTGAATCCTTTAATTTATAAATTTTACTTTTTAAAATAAAGATAAAATTATTTTTGATATGAAATGATTTTAAATGTATAAATTATTTTATTTTTAAAACATTTTCAATATTATTTCTTAGCAATATTTTAAATATATATTTAATATTTCTATTGATTTAAACATATATTTTAATATCTTTCACGTGAGTTAAAACTAATTATAAGAAAAATTACTAAGTTCTATGCATAAACTAATCCATTCATCTCATAGATCACAAACCATAATACATTCATACATGCATAGGTATGCATATGTATATTTTGAAAAACAAGGTGCAGTAAACTTGATGCATAGATGTTGGAGTCTGTCTCATATTTGAGTTCTATGAACGATAATCCTGCCTTCTCTTTAATCACCTCACTACATGCCAATCCTCTCATAAAATACTCTTTAATGGATCTTACCTTATGTCCTCGATGGTTTATTTATTCGAACAGCCCCCAATACTCTCACAGCTTTGATGGTGAGCGATACCACCCCCATGGTTCATCGGAGACATACTGCGTGACCTGCTTCACACTCAAGTAATTGTCGAGACCCCTGTGTCAAAACCAACCAGTTCTTAGAAACAATCCCTATTTTCTTTTGAATGAGGAAGTTAAAACATTAGTTTCGTCCAAGGTTTTCAAAATTGGATCGATGATCAAACCGGTCAGAACACTGGTTCCCAATCCGGCTGATCTGTCCGATTCAATTGAATAGATTCTTAAAAAATCATAAAAATAAAAAAAATAAAAAAAGAAACAGAAAAAACCAATTCAATCGGTCAAACCCCTTATGCAGGACTGGTACCCAGGCCAATGTGGTCCAGTTTTCAAAACAATGGTTTGTGATGCAAGGAGCACATATATGCTTAGCATTTATAACAATGAAACCGTAAGAGGACAACTAATAAGATGACACTGTTATAATATAATTTGGATAATCGGGGTGCATACCATTCCCCAAGTTCACGCCCAAAGCCACTGCGTTTATTGCCTCCCCATGGAGCTTGACAGAAGCATGGCTGTGAACAATTGACCCACACAATTCCAGCTTGGAGATTCTGCAAAACAGGAGGGGAAGAAATCACTAATAAATAGTTTACAACATGAAAACTAATTTTCATTCTAATTTTTCACTCTTTTTTATTCTCATTTTCTATTCTATCAAGCACACCCTTAAGGTGCATAGTAGCTAAAAGCTTCAACTACCGACTATAAACAACTCTCACCTTGCTTACACGATCACATCTTTCCAGGTCATTTGATATCACGGCAGCACCCAAACCATAACTGGAAATTAAAAAATATATAGAAATCAGAGACATTTTATGGTATTAACCAGACAAAATAGCAATTCACTGCACTTCAACACGAGAATTCGGCAACTTACTGGGTGTCATTTGCCAGTTCAAGGGCTTCCTCTTCTGTACTAAATGTCTTGACACAAAGAACAGGTCCAAAAACTTCTTCTCTCCAGATTTGCATGGAAGTTGTCACATCAGTTATTATAGTTGGTTCAACAAAAAATCCCTTCTTTAAATGCTGTCAAATAGTTCTCAAATATGAGAAGTTTAGACAGAGAAACAGTGTTAATAACAAGCAGCAGCAGCAAATACCTCAGGACGAACTCCACCACTCAAAATGGTAGCACCTTCACTCTTAGCAGTTGAGATGAATTTCAATACTTTCTCATACTGCAACCAATGAAATAAAATTTGAGCAACTACTGATCGTGAAAATATAGGTATTAGCATGTCTAACAATCCACTCATTTAATAACATTTCCAAATCACCCATATTTACAAATTCACTATCTATATCTCACCCGAATACCTATCAAGAGAATCATAGACACTGAAGAACGTAAAATACCAACATGGATTTAACAAAAAACATTAATGAGACAAAACGAACAAGGGTGGAATAGTTTAACAACTCTGACTGCTACTGCTTCCCATTCCAATAGAAGAAAAGGAAGAAGGCAAAATGATACATATTGATCAAACAGAACCCTTACCTGTCCTCCACTAACAACGGGGCCAAGCCTGCATCCTTCTTCAAAGGGATCAGAAATCTTAATGTTTTTAGTCCATTTCACAAGCCTGTCCAGAAATTCTCTCGCAATGTTTTCCTGAGACATTTGAACATTGCAGTTTCACAGTGAGAAGAGGGGACCAAGAAGGAAAAGGAAAAGGAACTAGGATAGACTTCTAATTAAATAAAATACTATGGTACATCTGTTATATGAGATTTCAGCTGCCAGGGCATAAAAATAAGCTTGCTTTATCTATTGAACAGAAACGAGTTATATTTACAGCTCTTGCTCACTACATCAGGAATGAGAAATCATGTCTTCCAAAAATAACTACAAAGAGCCCCAAAAAAATTCAGCACAATATTCCAATTGATATGATGTTTAAGCCCATAGCACCAAATTTACGGAAGAGCAGGTGCGCAATAAAGAGGTACGTTCACATGGCAACACCGTTTGCTTAAGCAAATAAATTGTGATAAAACATGTAAGGAGGTGAAAGGTGCATAAAGTTCTGATTACAGCTCTTAGTGATCTTTCTGAATTAATGGTAATCAGTTGAACAGCAAAATGATGACAGTTCTGGCTGGGTCACTGTATTGGATTTCCATTTTTCCAGTGCTTCCCTGAAATAGTATGTCCATTCTGGTCGCCGACCTCACGTTAGGCTTTTGACATTTGAGATTGGGGTCCAAGGGAAGTTAATTTGCATGGTTATTTAATTCCAAACAAGATACACTAAGGAGCCCCTCTAGGTTGTATGGTGTATACAACCTTGTTTCCGATCATACAACTACTCCCCTTCCAAGTATTGAACCAAAAGTAAATATGGCAATATGAAAACATATTTCAGAACCGTATAAAGAAAGAACTAACAATATCATCAAGCAACTTACGTGTACAATAAGACGGGATGTTGCACTGCAAATCTGTCCATTTGTCCAGAAGCAACCAAATGCAGTCCATTCAGCAGCTATTGAATCAAAATGAATTTTATTTAACTTTATAAACATGAAGTCATGAAAAAAAACTACCATCATGCTGTACGGTTTTTGTAATATGATAGGTTTCAGAATCCAACTGTATGGAAACATATGCTTAAACTGTAATTCAGATGGCACTAACCTTTGTCGAGGTCAACATCCTCAAACACAATAATTGGGCTTTTCCCACCAAGCTCTAAAGAAACAGGCTGACAAAGAAAGCACATAATTATTAGTGCACAGAAGGAAATAAAGTGATTATGACCACAAAATGGGAGAAAAGGAAAAACATTTTTGTTTCCAGAACTTCAATATACCTTCACCATTTGAGCAGCTGCTGCCATTATCTTGCTCCCTGTTGCACTGCTTCCAGTAAAGGCAATCTGCTTAAAACCAAGTATTAAAATTTATACCAAAATTGATATTTATCTTATAATAGTCAATAACTGAAATCAGAAAGTCATAGAAAAGCATCAATGGAATGAAGACAATTGAACCTTGTCAACATCTGGATGAGATGCCAAAGGAGCGCCAGCTTCAGGGCCCAGCCCAGTCAGAATGTTCAGGACACCAGGAGGAAGACCGACCTCCCTACACACTTCAGCCAGCTCCAAGCAGGTGCTGGAAAGTAAAAATGCATGCATAATTAGCAGCATTGTTGGTTCCAAATGAAAAATATAAACAAATGCTCTCCAAGTTATCATAAAACAGACAAATTACTGCAACTAAGTTAAGAATGTACATAGATGCCAACTCCGAAGGTTTCAGTATTGCAGCACAACCAGCAGCCAAGGAAGGAGCTACTTTCCATGTAGCCATCAATAGTGGGTAATTCCTTCAAAAAAGCAGAAACACAACAATATGAAAAAGCCATTATTAAGTGTCTTCAAGTCAGCACCGATGTATGAGTAGAATGAATTGATATGCAGCCTTATAACAAAAAAAATGCAACAATCAAGCCTGTAAGAGTAACTAATTTAACTTGCAACTAGCACAATGGTTTTGCAATTACCTTAAAAGCTAAAATTAATACAGAGGCCTAGTTTCATGTAATGCTCATGCATATGTATGATGCACCAAAAAAGTAAAAGATAAGTCCAATGCACAAAAATTAGCTTTGATAAATTGGACAAGAAAACCTAAGATTGAGCAAGGATAATGATAAAATCTGTACTTTTATTGGTGAAACTGAGCAGAGCAGCATAACAACATTTAGAAATAGTTATACTCCAATTGCACAAAGAACAATAAAATAAAAGTACCATGGAGTAATCAATCCAACAACCCCAATTGGTTCCTTAAGCACATAACTCTTAAATGTCTCCATAGGAAGAGAGACAGGAGCCTTTTGCTTTGCATCTAAGCCTTCAGCAAGGTCTGCATAGTACTCAAAACATCCAGCAACATCTTCCTGAATGAAATGAATTGAACGGGTAAGAAAATACACTAAATACTGAATCATAAAACTTTCGTCAGTGTGACGAGCATACAATGTCCCAAACTGCTTCATCAAGAGGTTTCCCACAATCAATTGCTTCAAGCTTAGCCAACTCAGTTTTTCTCTCTGTTACCTGGATCACTCAAATAAATACAAGACATCAAATCAAGCAATACAGCCAATTCAAAGATCAGCATAATCTTCAATTCATTCAGAATCAGAAAGGGCAAGAAGTAAGGAGATCCCAAGGGAACCATTACAAGGCTATGGATTGGAGGAAATAAGACACAAACAACAGGAAGTAGATTGAAGGCTTCTCTTATTTCAGTTTCATATAGCCAGATATGCCTCAACCGCCTGGATGGCTTAGTTCAACAGGCAACCTACAAATAGACTCAGCATACGGGATCACAATATGAAATTATTGATAATATTGAGCCCCTAAGCCCTCATATTAAGGGACCACGTTCTCAGCAAGTTCAAAAAGCTAAATTACAAGATGAAATCATAAAACGAATGCAAATAGTCTACACTCTAGACAATCCTACACAACTAGTAAGTTCACGGCATGTTTACCTTAGCAGCGATGGCACGTAAATACTTGGCACGGACAGCGCCAGGAGCGGTAGCCCAATCCTTGCCTTTGTTTCTAGAAAGAGCTCTCCGAGCAGCCGCCACCGCAAGCTCCACGTCTTCAGCTGTAGCCGCTGGAATGTTACCTGGAAAAAAAAACGCATCAAACCTCAATTTTTCAATAATTTCTAAAACATTATCCGCTAAACACCACGGAATAAACTTGTTAAACCACTAATCAAGAAAACTAGAAAGATCGATCCAAAACATAAAAAAGATGCCAAAGATAAAGAGTTCACCGATGATCTCTTCAGTAGCAGGATTGATGGTTGGGAGTCGCTTCTTGAGAATGGGCTCTCTCCACTCGCCATCGATGAATAATTGTCGACTCGGAACTTGGACCGCCATATTAACTCAGTTATTTTAGTTTCACTTCCAATCTCAAACTTAAAAGCTTTCTGGTTTATAATGAAGTTGATAGCTGTTTCTGGGTTTATAAACTAGATCCGGTCTCCATCTGAATTGTTGGATAATAATAATAATAAGGTTAAAATATGCCCTACATCCTTGTACTTTTCATAAATTAGTAATTTAGTCCTTGTACTTTTATTTTCAAGAATTTAATTCCCTATTTTTTCGATTTCAAGGTTTAATTGTTAATACTATTAATTTTTTATTAAAATTTTTATGTGACATTTTGAAATAAAAATATTCACTTGGTAATAATGTAACTAAACAAATGGCATCATAATCAACTGAATTTAACAAAATAATTTTAACAGTGTTAACAATTAGACCTCAATTTTGAAATTTAAAAATAAATAGATTAAATTCCTAGAAATAAAAGTATAGGAATAATTTTCAATTTTACAAAGAGCTAGGGGCTTCTGGCATATTTAACCTAATAAAAATTTTTATTTTATTTTTGACTTAACCCACAAATTGATACTTAAAGTATACAAGTTTCCCATCTTGGTACCTAAATTTTTTTTTTTTGTCACAAGGAATACTTAAACTACTCTTCTTTTTTTCTAAGTTGGTACCTACATTAGTCATAAGCTTATTCAAACCATTAAATATATTTTAAAAAGGGATTAACCCACATATTAGTATCTAAAGTATACATTTTTTCTCAAGTTGACGCTTAATTTTTTGTAACAAGTGGTAGTTAAATTATTATTCATTACCCATTTTACACCAAAATATTTTATTCCTTAAAAAGAATTTTAACCAATAATAAATCCTTAGTTCATATAAACTTAAAAAGTATTTTTAATTCTTTTATTTTACATTATTTCTCTCTTAACTTTTTTTTTCAATTTCTTCCTTCTATGTTTTCTTTCTTCTTCCTTTATAATGTTTGATAATATTAGTGATACTTGAAATTTGTCCTCGAGAACGAGACGCTGACAATTAATTATGTTTTCGAACTTCATAACCTACTTACTTGACTTGATGGAATCAAAAAAGATATATCATCAATCAAAACCATTGTTTTCAGAATCGAACCAATCATGGTATTGATTTGGGGATAGGGGTTGAACCATTAACCTGCGAATCAATATAGACGATTGAGCCAAGCTAAAAAAACCCAATTGAACTGATTTTCTCTAATTTTTTAAATATTTCTATTTTTATTTTTTTAATAATTTATTTGATTGAATTTAATGAACTGGTCCAATTAAGAATTGGTAACTTAATTGGTTCGACTATCGATCTAGTAAAATACATATATAAAAGAGAAAATAATATTTTTTTATTTTTTCACATGTCAAATTTTTAATTGATTATTTTTAAATAGACTTAACGATTTAATTAATATTTAAACTAACAAATGTATTAACTTGGGAGGGAAAATAGTTTAAGAACAACTTGTGACAAAAAATATTTAAATATCAAAATAAAAAAAAAAAAGGAATATCTGTGCTTTTGAAAAGTACTTTTGAAAAGTGCTTTTGAAAAGTACTTTTGAGAAGTGCCGTGGAAAATTGTTTTTGAGAAGTGCTTTTGAAAAATTTAAGTGTTTGGTATTGTTGTCAAAAAGTACTTTTAAGAAGTAAAATGTCTATTTTAGACATGATATTTTAGCAAAAATATAAAAATACTTTATTATAATTTATTGTTAATATTTTAATATATAATATTAATTTTAAATATTTCTAAGTAATTAATATTAATTAATTATTAAATTTAATTACAATATATAAACTATATTGAAATATTTAAATATAATAATTAAATATTCTAACGTATAAAAAAAATTAGCAGAGTTAAAATAGTAAATACAAGCCAAAGAAGCACTTTTAGATGAGAAAAGTCAAAAATTTCTGCTTCTTCATCCGTGCAAAAGTATTTTTTTAAATTAAAATTCTTTTTACACAAGTATTTATTTTATAATGCTTTTAGTCAAAAAGTACTTTTTTGAACAAAAGCTCACTAAAAACAGGGAGAAGAACGCAACCTTAATCGTTTAACTACTAAAAATCAACTTAAAGAGAAAAAATAGTTTAAATGTCATTTATGGTAAAAAAATATTAGATAGCAAAATAAAAAATAATACAATTTAAATATTAATTTATAGATGAAACCTTTATTTTGTATACCAAAATCTTCACCTAATGGTCAGAATCGGAATATCGTGTGAGTATTATTTTTAAAGGTAAGAGAGCCCCATTTTCCCTTTTTTTGGCACTATCTCCACCTAATTATAAAAAATATATAATTATATTTTTATTTTTTTTATAAGGTGCGATTCTGTTTTGGGACTAGGAATGATGAAAAAGACAAGGGAAAAGGGTTTTCTAAAATTGAATTCAAGCCTTACACCGGTTTAATTTTGGTAAATTGTAAAAATAATCCCTTATGTATTGTCTAAATTATAGATTGATCACTGGAATTTAATTCATTATGCTTTGGCCACTAATGTTATGAATTTGTTACATTTTAGTCATTGTGTCGTTACCAATATTACGCTTTAGTTTTGTTTTGTGATTCATCTCGTAATTATTTTATTGTAATAAGACTAGTACATGAATAGTTATTTAGACTTAGGTAGTGTGTGATTTGTTCTATTAATTTAGTTTAAATAAACCTCTCTTGACTCCTTGAGTGTGATTATCGGAATGCTTCTCAGTGTTTTGTTGTAAATTTTATTATATTACAAATTGACTTGTACATTTGTAGATACTACACTTCACTCAAATATTCAACTGCATTTTCTTTAGCTCCAAAGCACGCAAGTTGGGACATGATCATATACAACATGTATATCTCAAATTATATTGACTAAAAAAATTTGATTTCAAAACCGACTTTTCTAATACCAATAAAAATCGAGTTGTTACAAAAAATTACCCATCTAACCTGTATCAAGTCGGACCATCATCCCTTGATACTTTCACTTGGTGAGAAGTGGCATGAGACTGGGTTGAGGCTATTTTAGTTTCATTTGACTTGGTTATTGTACAATGGCTTCTCAAGGTTAGCTCGTTCAAGTTAGGACGCAATGAATCCTACGACAAACCCTATGACTCAAGTTGGTGTGGCAGGTCGTAGGTGGAATATAAGCTTCTTCTTTTTTTGTAGTATTAAGGGGAAGAAGATATGTGTTTTGGAAAAGATCAAGCGAGTGTAGAAATCTCTAGATATGGCGTTAAACCCATGTCTCTTAAAACTAGAAGTGGACTTGCGCACGAAACTTGAAATACTACTTGACCAGGAGGAGTTGATGTGGTGTCAAAGTTCTTGTTGTGATGGGATGGTTCAATGTGACTATAATACAAACTTTTACCATTGTAGAGCTAAGTGAGGGACACGAATGAATCATATTACAACCTTGAAGATTAGTGATGGAAGTTAGTGTTATGATAGTGAGTTACCCAAAGACGAAGTTGTTAATTTTGTAACACCCTGTAATACCCCCTAACCCCAAACCGTCGCCGGAACGAGGTTATGAGGCATTACCGGACATATCAGACAACTTACGAATAATTTACAATTAATATAACTTTCATAGTATAATATAATAATTAAGTCCTTATATTGGACTCTCGAAGTTCAAACACGTATTAAAAGTAAAACGGGACTTGTTCGAGTGTTCCAAAATTTTATTTTATTTTTCATAAAAATTTCGGCAGCATTTCTGCTTATTTTTACCTAAAACCCCCTTCAAATTCAAACCAAAACAACCAACACCAATGTTTCACATTCATATAACTAATATTTATATCATTAACATGATTTTTTTAACTTAATGTATACATATAATTTATATGTAACTACCTAGTACATGCCACTTAACCAAAGGAAGAAATGCATCACCAAAATCTTTTTGTTGGAGTCAGGTTTGTTTTGGATGCTAGACCGAATCCGAAACTCTAATAACCTACGCACGGAAACAACCGTACGTTGAGTATTTCATACTCAGTGGCATTACTATAAATCAAGACTATTTAACATTAATAAATTACAAACATCAACCATAAATTTTATAATTATTTAAACTAATTTATATATAATTATTTTACTTCATAAATCTTAAATTCATAATTCATTTTTCTCATACCAACTCAATTCATATTTTAATTCATACATTCTTTCTCATACTTTTCAATAGTGCCAAAACAAATAATTTTATTTTCAAAATTTCATTTCAATTATTTACCCTATTAACAAGGCTCGGACTCTGACAGATACGCGGATTCTACCCAAACACACCAGAATGTCCAACCCAAACACACCAATAAGGCATTAAGTGCCTCTTCGGATAAACCGAAGTATATAATAACAGAAACATCTTCTCGGCCGAACTACAATCTCCTCATCACATTACAAATCCAATGGCATGTCATTTGTATCAAATCTAGTCTGACAAGTTAATAGGGTATTATTTTACTTTTTCTAATTTCAATTTCATTTACACAATACTCAATCAATTCAAATATCTATTATCTTAATTCATATACAAATTAATTTTCATACATACTTATATTTAAATTTAAATATAATACTTACTTTATCTTAATTATTCCATAACTATAAATTCAATATACATTTAATAAATAGTTTGAGTTATAGTAATACAAACTCGAAACACGAGTTTACTCCTCAACGATCTTTTCTTTTCCTTTGAATGCCGATGCCTCGTTTTCCTTATTAGCTACGAAAAAAATAATAATAACAATTTACATTATTAATTACAGCATTAATTTAATAATTAATTGAATTTTATTCAATTTATTCCTTAATTCTCATTTAATCCTAATTAACTCTTTTATTTGTTTAACTTAATTTATACTTCATTTCTACTCAATTTCCTTCCATGTTCACCCTAACAATCTAATGTTCATTATAAAACCCCAATTTAAATTTTATTTCAATTTAATTTCCTAAAACACAAAACTTATAGCTTCTTTTACAATTTAATCCCTTTTTCAATTTCTAACTTAAATTTCATTCAATTAAATCCCTAATTCTTCTTTTTCTTCAACATGAACTTTGTTTAAAAGCTTTTAAACTTTCAAACTATCAAATTAATTTCATCAAAACCTTGTTTTAAGACTTCTAAAACATCAAATTTAAGAGAAAAGGACTAAATTTAGCTTACCAAACAAGTTTGAAGCTTCAAACTCCAATTTTCCCCTTTTCTTCTCCTGTTTTTCGAATGCTCTCTGTTTCTTATTCTTTTTGTTTTTTTTTTATTTCATTCTTTTTATTCTTTTATTTACTTTATTTACTTTATTTTTTTAATTAACATATATTATAATATATTTATTTTAAATATCTATTAAGCATTTAATTATATACACACAAGTGTACATCATCAATACCATACATTTGTCACCATTTATTTTATTTTATTTTTTCACACAATTATTTAATTAACAAATATCTTTTACTTTAATATTAAGTAACTTGATTATTTTATTACAAGTGTACATGTATCTATTTATTACAAATGTACCAATATTTTTATTACAATTGTCATTATTCAATTTGTTTGTCAA